>NC_083566.1:11802699-16983430 GCF_019925205.1 Metopolophium dirhodum
TCCTTATGTACGCAGGAAATAATAGGCATAATATTATAATACCTGTACGGCGGCTGCGGCCGTGTGTGGCGGTCGCATGGCGATGCGGAGGGGATGCGGGGAGGGGGTATTCGCGAAAACGGATCGTTTGGCCTTCGGTGGTATGCGCCGCGCGCCTATGCCGGCGTACGTGGGTATATATGTACGTATAATAGTAATAATACCATATAATAATAATGGAACCGGCCGCCGATTGTGTGCGAAAACGTGTGCGGCGCCGCGGTGCGTGCCGGCGAGTCGGCGTGCGTCGGTCGGTGCGTGCGTGTTCGTCCGTTCGTTCCTTTTTGGGGGCCGGCGGGAGTGGCATTGAAAACGGCCCCGGACGATGCCGGGTCGGGGCCACGGAGAGGGAACGGGTTCTGGTTCGATAAACGTCCTACTGGCGGCGGCAGCAGGCCTATATACACGCGAAAATGCGAACTGTACGGTTTTATATTTCGTCGTCGGCAATTTTTTTTTTCCTCTCTATACCCCGGGCCATTTCTTTTTATTTCCCCCCCCCCGCCCATTCCCTCCCCTCATGGCAACTCCAAGCGACGCGCGCAAATCGATTTCTCCCGGCGCTGCTTATGCCCGACGTACATAATATTATATTATTATTTATTATATATAATATTATATTTATGTACCAATGTCACCGCCGCCGCTCTTAATATTATGCCATGTGTATAATGAATAATGATATAACGTGTGATGTGGTGTGATATTACAATACGGCCACTGTATAATATTATTATTACACACACCGATCTGTATTGTCGTATCCTATTATATAGTATATAATAAGGTAATAATACAAAGACATAAGACCGGTAAAGATAAATTGCAGTTGGTGGGTATACCTATATAATTTTTGTTCTATAAATGTCAAAGTTTTTTAGATAATGTCTTCTGGTGTTCTTTTGACGAATACATTATTTTTAAATCATACACAGTTAATATAATTTGTAACGGAGTAAAGTGTTTATCACACATTTATCCATTGCAAGATGGTAATTAATGTTGATTATACATTTATAGTAATAAATAATATGAAATAAACTATAAAACAGATTTAGAAAAATGTCTAATATGCACTCATAAATCAAAATAACAGTTTACAATATGTAATATTATACATGCACTAAACGTAATTAGAACGCGAACTTCATTATACTATTATATATTATTTTCTTTACGTATGTATCTGTAATACAACTTTTGTTTGTGATTAAAAAAGCTTTAAAATTTTGTAAAGGATTCCTCCATAAATTGCTATTACCTAAATTAAAAAATATCAAAAATGCTTATTTAGTTTTTTTTAAATTTTATTGTTGTTTAAAGTAGGTAGTTATATGAAATGCGTCAAAATCACAAAAATATATGTAAATTATTATACTTAAAAATGCATTTTATTTTTAATTTTAACACCCAAAACTAGAACTGAAGTACAAAATCTGTATACCTAAGTTTTAAATACTGAGAGGAATTATGAACGTAATTATGTTAGTTTTACAATCATGTGTATTTTTTTCAAAACTACGCCTACATGTTCAATTTTACTTTAAGCATTAGAAATTCAAATTTTCACAAAATCACGAAAATTTGCAAATTATTTCGGTAGTATGTAGTTAAAAAAATAATATACAATTTTTAATTTTAATAGTTAAGGTTTGGACATTTAATACAAGGTTCCTTATAAGTTTTTCTCACACAAACCTACATATTTAAAAAAAAAATACAAATAAAAACCTTTTTTTTTTATAGATATTTTAAGTTCAAATCTTTACAGCAAAATTGGATATTTAAAGGAAAACTAACGATTTTAGATGTATTGTTGTACTTTAAATAATATTCGTAGAATATTGAACATTTTTCGTCATTACTTATATTGTTGCTCAGGTAGGTATAAGTAGGTACTATATAAAACACAATGACATTTTGAATAATAAAAAATTATAATATTTAGATTATTGTTATAGCTATTCATACCTATTCATATACCGTTCCACGTTATTGACTTATAAATTAATAACAGTTATAGTTATGAAATAATATTATAATTTTATCATATAATATTATATAGTATAATGTTCTTCGAAAAATCGTTTGTGTTGTCATCACACAGAATCGTTTCATTCTAATTGTCGATTTATCATTGAATCATAATTTAAAACAACCAATATACAGTAACCTATTCAATGACGAGAAACACTCGACACCTATGCTATACAGCAGAGCAGATTTCCCAATTGTTTTTATTTTGCAATGGCTACAATGCTTCATATAAGATTATAATTAATGGTGGCGCTATACAATTTGCTCTGCACGTCCGGAGGCAATTTATTAACACATCACTGTACCTAACCTTTGAGATTCGTTTCTGAACCACCGGACATATTTCTGCGGGAAATGAGAACTAGAAAAACGAGACGTTTGCAGACGTTTACCATTATTATATTTGAAATGTGTTGCACGCTTGTTTATATATCTAATATCTATTCACTATATATACATAAGTAGACGTCATCCGTGTTGTGGACAAAATCATGACGGCGGTGACAGTAAACAAAAAACAAGTGAAAAATAACAAAAATTAATTACTTCCCACCCAACGCCATTAAAGTATAATAATAACAGGCAAGTGTAGTTATTGTAAGTACCTATATACGCGAAGGACGAACGTCCGAAGAGAAAACTCGCCAGTCGAAATTTTTACGCGTTAAAAAAGAAATTGCAAACCTAATCCATGGAGTATCATTAAACAAAGACAACGTTATGTTTCATCATACAATACGCACTAATAATATAATATTATCGTTCATAAATCTTTAAGATGTTCTGTTTGACTGTCTCTATATATATATAATGTAAGTACATAATGTGGGTACATTGCTTTTTGCTTTTTGCTCGCCGAAAATTTCATTTATACATACGTTATATTTCCGATCCCACGACTTCGTTATAACGGAATTGAAATGTTGTTCGATATTCGGTTGATTCGGCCGAATATTGTATACACAGTACACAATTAACCCCGCAGTAGATTATAATATTATAGTCAGAACATAAAGCGAATTTTTGTGTATTAGGGAAAACATTACCAATACTACTAAAAAAATGTATTTAATAATAATAATAATAATAATATAATAAATACTAATACTAGTTTAACAACCAAACAAAAACAACTGATACATTCAAAACTGTATGTTGATTAAAGAGGCTACTGACTCGGATAATCAAATAAAACATGGAAAAAAACAAAAATTTTGAAAAACACATTATTTAGACCAGTGCGATCTTCAACCTTTTTAACTATCGACCCACTTATTTTCACAGGCTTCAACAGTTTAGCTGCTAGTTTTGCGTATAATGTACAGTGCAGAAGTTTCAATAAACATTTGTTTAAGTTGGGATCACAAGTAAGCTTAATAATATATTTTCTATGTAAGTATATAGACATTTTAACTCATTATATCAATACTGTAAATATGGTTATTCAATCATTTTATATTTTATTCAAATTCATAATTTATAATTTTATGATCCTAATTTTTTTATTTTTAAAAATGAAGACCTGTCGCAAACTATTTTTTAAAGTTTACGCGGCCCAAAATTGGGACGTGACTTACCAGTTGGAGACCACTGATTAGACATATGTACATTTTAAAGAAATTTAAATAAAGTTCTTTTTGAGCTGCTTACGGACATTGTCAGTTTTTAATTTGTTTAGTTTTTTTTCTATAATTGTCATTAAAATTGTATTTGTTGGGTAAAAATGAGTGAAAATAGAATACAAAGCTCCTGATATATTGTTACTATAGCAGTTGAAAAATATTAAAAATACGTAGGCACTTTTTTTTTATAAGCATTTAGAGTTTTAATTCTTACGAAATATATCAAATTGAGAATTTACAAATTATTTAGTAACTTTGATAGCTAAGGATTAAAAATTTAAAAAAAAGTTCCACGTAAATAGTTAATTCTGTTATCAAAAAATCTAAAAAATACAAAAACACAGTTTATTATAGTTATTTTAAGTTTAAATTTGGAGAAAATTACATATTAAATAACCAAGAATAATTCTTTTAGTTATTTTATTGTAATTTTATAATATTAATTCAACTTACCGGCTACCGTATTAATAATGAGCAATAACAATATAAATATAATATAAAATATCCACACTGACAAACCGTCACCACTTAGATACGTTTTTCGTATAGAATGATATAATATCAATGAATTCAAATTATACAGTAACCTACTTTGCAGCAGAGCGACACCTTTTTTAGTTTTTAATTGAATTGTATGCAACATTGACATTAAAAATCAACTGTTGTGTTAGATATTATTATTAAACAACGATGATATTTGAGGTAAAGAAAAATATAATTATATACTACATCTTAATATAGGGTATAAAATATATTATATTATATATACATATTTTAACTCTCGAGTTCTTTTAAAAAAATAAAATATAATATAATAAATAGAAATTTAAAAATGTTAAAGAGCACTTGACTAAATATCTGAAGAGTTAAGGAAATAAAAAACTCAATGATGTTCACAATATCATGTGATTATATTAATTCAAAATTAATTCAAACCGATAGAATAAGTTTAAATACATTTTATTTATTTCTTTTTAAATAATATATTGTAATATCTATTAATGAATTAAGACTTCAAAAGGAAGCAATATTAAAGTTATGGCATTTAAGGGGTTCTATATAGGCAACTTTAAAGAATATTATAGTGGTGGAAACCGAATAGCATGTTTCAGTATATCGATTATACGATTTCTCGTTGTAATTTCTACATTGTATAATTAATTTGCAACATTTATTTTATCAGTAATACCACATATACATAATGTAAGATTATTAACCCCACCACTAAATTGAATTTATTTTTCGTGTTTTTTTCTTCGTTATTTTGGCAAATTGACTTGGAACATTGAGTTGGACTTCTGCCATATCTTGACATGCCTACTTGAAGAAAGGATTCTTATTAAGTAAAACCAGAGTCTGACAAAAAAATGCAATTCACTAGCCAATAAAACTTTTAGGTAAAAAACACCGGTTTATAATTATTTTAAATGTATGGTTATTATAATATGTGTTTAATTTTATGTACAACGTAACTTGTACATCGTAATATCAAACTCATTAGTTATACAACAGTTAAATTTTTTTCTATTTGTACGTTTAAATTTTCATTTAATACTGTTCGTTGTATTATGTATAAAATTACAAAATATCAGAATATACACATTCTTTAAATCTATGATTATTGATTGTAGTGGTTTTATTCTATACGATGTGCTTTTAGTTAGGTTAGGTTAGGTAACATTAAAACATTCGACATCTTTAGTATACGTGGCTCAGTGGCGTATATACAAATTTATTATTTTCACTATGGGCCAATTCAAGCATAGCACGACTAACATAGCCATAATACTATACATATTTTAGGGAGCTGGGTGGTTATAATTATGACATATATTTAATACAAATAAAATATGAGCTATTTAATTTTATAATTATGTAAAATTAATTTTTTAATTCTTTTTTAAAAAATATTGACAATTTTATATTACACATAATATATTTTAATGTTATCTAACTGTGAATTTAACATCAAAGTCATCAAAGCAAGTCCTGACAATCATTTCCTTTCCTCAAAAACGATTTTAATCAACTGGCTAAATTAATCATGGTGAAAAACAGTGTAGTGTAGATATACATGAAATGTTTTAATTGCACCTGCAATTTCAGTATGGGCCCTGGCCAAGGGGGCCTCTCCCTATATACGCCACTGACGTAGCTTACTGTATTCCTATACAATTATAATACACTTATCCTTTTGGTGCATCAATGATGCATGTATACATTTCTTTTTCCGTTAGCTATATAAGTAATAGTTTTTTTTTATTTTACAAAAATGTATATATTTACAATCTGTATTTACATGTTATACAATAAGTAAATTTGATTAGATTAGATTGACGAGAGGGGGAAGTCACCCAGTGGTGTCACCCCGTGGAAAGTAATAGTTATAATAAAAAAAAGTTACGTACCACAATACCAAATAAAATAATAATACAATATGTATAGGTAATGTGTAATAGATAATAATCTTGCACAATTTTTTTTACACGGCTTCGATGTAAGTATTAAAGTGGGTATATGTGTAATATAAACCAAGTAAGTAGTTACGACCTACGATAAGTAAACGAAAACAAGATATTTTATGTGGTATTTACATATTATTATTAAGGTATTAAGGTATAAAGTTATACCTTTAAAAGGAGGTCTAACGTCTTTATTTTTTTAATTATATAGGAAATTCAACTTTTTTTAAACAAAACCAAACCTACCGTACATTTGCTGCATGGTGTATCTTCAAAATGTTTCAATTTTTTATTGTTATTATTTTTTAAGATATTTTATTGAGCTATCAACTAACTTATACAATCAAACCAGAAATTTACAAATTATTTTTATTAAATTGAAAAAGAAAAAAAAAATTCCAAAAATAAGAAATTTCCTTCCAAAAATCCAAATTTTTGCCTAATTATAATATAATTTTAGAATTAATAAAAATAATTTGTAAATTTCTGGTTTTGATTGAGTATGTTAGTTGATAGTGCCATAAAATAACTTTAAAACAAAATGAAACTACGATCAAAAGTTGAGAGGTTTTGAAAATACATCAGCAAATGTGTGGTATGTTCGGTTTTGTTTAAATATAAAAGTTAAATTGACCATAACTAAAAAAATGAAAAAAAGTTAACCCCCCCCCTCTTTTATAGTGTTTCTTTTTCATAACTTACGGTATACTATCATATGATGCCGGCGGGTTACTACTTCATGGGATACATTGTATAATATGTCATTAGGATTATCTGGTACTACTTGCAGTTACTATGCATATAATGTTCAAAAATTATTTCGTTATAAACACCGCGAAAATGAATCAATTAAACATTGTGCAAAAGTAGTAAGCATGTTAGATTTATTATTATTATTATATTTGAACATGTTTCATCGTCATTTATTATACAGACGTTTCACATAATAGACAATCCTTGCCAATACACTATAATTATTACTACACATGTAATGTGTATACATTAATTATATGTGAACGTGCGCGCATACAAGTAAACTGTTTAGTCCTTTTTCACACACGGTTTTGTGAATTTTAAACATAACTGCAGATTTGATATTTAACTCGGAACCGTAATTATGCATTTCTAGACGTTTGATCTATCGTTAGCCTAGCTATCGTTAAAATTGACACTAATTATTTTTCTTTCTCAAAACTAAAACTCTGTATAGTGGACTGATCGCAGTTCTTAACTGAGTTTATGGTCTTATTTTGAACTGTAAATAAACATTAGTAGGTAGGTAGCTAAGTTGTAAACAACAAACTCTCACAGTTCGCAGAGTCAAACATCATCATGATGCTATCATAAATGTTTCACTAATATTGAATTTAATAAAGGTACATTTATAATAAAACAATACAGCACATTACCTGTTAAAAAATGTAGTATACTGATTTTTTTCGGAAAAATTTCGTGTCCCTACTTGCCACAACATACATATAGGATGAAAAAAAGTTAAATTCTTTTCTTTTTTAGCATAATAAAATTATAATCAAGCTATTTTTATAAATAACTACACTTTCTTATCACAGTGATAGTTTTTAAACGACAATATTTTTAATTACATGTATAATAATATAACTTAATATTTAATAACATTTACCTGAAAAAAACATAAATTAAATTACTAACATAATAATAGGTATTATGTATTATATAATAAAAAACTATACCTTGTTAAATTAAATAGGTAACCTAGTTAATCTAATATAGTTTCTTAGTTTTAATGTTAATTATTCTGTATATAATGTATCAAATAAACAATAATTACATTCTAAAATGGTTACACATAATGTCATTGATAACTAAACCTACATAATGTCGGTATAAAAAGAAAATATTAAAAAAATGGATTTAGTAACTTTGATTCTAACCTCTACGCCTATGATTCGTCAATCGAACAGCCACCAAAATATTACATTTTAGGTTACAGATTACACATAATACCTCTTGAGAATGGGCTATGAAAGTGAAATAAAGTTTGTTTGTGCTAAAATATCTTCAGATAATTAGAAATCGCGATCGTAAGTGTGAATCATAAAGATGTTAAGTGCAGAATTAAAAAAAATTACAATAACATTATAAAGCATAGGAGATATGGTGAACTACAAGAATATTTAAAAATATAAAATGAGGGTACCTAATTAATAAATCTAAACGTTTTACATTTTTTTTTTATTAAATTCAAATGTTCTCTCTTCAACAAAATTAAAATAAATATTATTTATTTCAAATATAGTCCCTAAATTTATTTTCTTTAAATTATTATATCTAACAGTATTATTATTGTTATTGTATGTGAGACATAACAAATATATTTGTACTTCTCATTCTATTAAAGTAAAAAAATAAAATTTTAGTTTATTATAAATATTTAAAAAGATATTATTAGATACCTAAGTAATTTAGAAATAGGAAATGATAGAAATTTTGTTTAAAATCTTTGACCGAATAAATATTATACATTTATCAGTATGAATTTAAACTTGAAAATTTAAAATTTATACTCTTACTTGTTAGTTGTTATATTATACTTATATTTATATACAAGATACATTAAATACATGCTTGGTTATGCTATAATTTATGGATACTACATTAATAAATGTATTATAAATTATAATAGCTTACCCACATTTATAAATAAAATGTACCTACTTATACCAATACAAAATATGTAAAATTATTAATTGTTTAAATTATTTAAATTGAATTAAAATTTTAGTTATACGGTAATAAAATACCAAAATAATCTTTAAATCTATTTTTTTTATATTTTTATTTATAGTTTGTGTAAAAAAATAAAAATATTGGTAGGTACCTAATTGGCTTCTTGTGATAGGGTGGTTGAGTGGTTTATGGATAAATTGTAATGCATACACTATTATATTTTGTAAGATAACCGCCACTGTACATTATATATATATGTTGGGAAAATATTATTTAAAAAATGTAGCCGAGAGTATCAACATTATGTATAATATATTAATATGCTGTTAAAAGTTAAAACATGTCGGTTACCTTATAGGCCTATAGTCTACACAGTACACAGTTTAATTAAAATTTAAAATAAAATATCTACTTGATTGTGATTAGCCATTAGGTGTCTAGGTATATAAATATGTTGACAAAGAATGAACAATTATACAGACAATACTGAAATTATAACATTCATATTAGAATATTATACTTGACCTACACGGTAGTACGATACACAGTACCAAAGCAATTTCAAGTTCAAATGAAATATGATATCGGTTTTCTTATTATTTCAAGATTATTCTACTTAAACACTATCCGCTCAATAATATGCACATACGACATAACAAAAAAAAAAAAAAAAAAACAATAATAATATACTAAATCGAATAGCAGACGTTAAAAACGATACGAATTGTTTCCGTCATGCATAATATATCTCATATATAATATTATATTCATACGCTTTTGTATCCTTTATATTATTATGTAGGTGCGGTTAGTTGTATTTTTTTTACAAGGAACCGCGAGATGGATTTAAATATTATTCTAAAGACTCGATGATGATAATATACTGACTGAAATGAAATAAGTATAATGGACGTTTTTAAAACGAGATACCTACGGGCTATGATATGTATTATATTCAGCGAAACGTTTATATACATTGTACATAGATACGTAAAACATAGAAATTTCAGTTTTCCGCCACATTTGTAATGCTGTAGTGTTTTAATTTTTATTAAAATATTTATATGTATGTATTATAATATTATTAATTGTTGAAAAAATAAAAAAATAAAATATAATACAGTTGTTGCCCTTGTGGTGCATGAACATGATGGTTTAAATTATGATATACACTGATTACATGATATCATACAAATTGTGTACGTAAACAATACGAATAAAAATAATTGAAAAAAAAAACACTCCACAATACATTTTCTAATTTAGTATAATAATAACAAGACACGTGCATAATATTATATATCGATACGGATATAGGTAGAACTCCCTTGAACGAATGTGTGAGCGAGTCTGCTACTTTGCTCGTCTAAACTTTAAATAGGTACCTATTATACTCATAAGTTATAACAAAATAATTCTGATTCAAAATTTGATTTACATAAAACTAAATCCTAAGAAAACTATTCCGTTTAGAGTATGAAATTAAAATGTAATATGCTGTCATTTAAAAAGTAAAAACTTCAATATTATTACGATTAGAAAATAGTAAAACATAACTTTTTTGTAGTTATGTTGTTTTGGAATGAATTCAGAATATGTGCAAAAAATATTTTGAAAAACGCGTATACTTTTCGAGATAGTGAATGTTTACTAAAATCACTAAATCTAAACATATTCCAATACCTATATCAGTTATAAGTTTATAACATATTTGATATTATTATTTAATTCTTTATACCTACTTCAACACTTACCTTTTATAATTATTGGACGGTGATCGAATATCTCCGCGATTAGTATTAAATACAAATTTTGGTTGTTGGGAGTTTTTTTAAAGGAGTGCTTTTAACTAATTTTATTCTAAATTACGGTATTACGAAATACGCACTAATATAATATATGTTTACATCGAAAGTTTTGACTCTATACCTCAAGTAACTTTGAAAACCTTCAAGTTAGCCATATCCTGTTCAAAATCTTCGAGTTGCTTCAACAAGGATTCCTTGTCTTTAAGATGAGAGTCTGAGCATTTGACTTTCATCATTTTTGTAGTGCTGCAATAAACTCATATAAACAATGAATATAATATAATGCTACGATTCGTACACATATTACATTTATTGTATCTACATAGAGGCCTACGTGTTATTTGGTTTCCGCTTTGTTTCGATTTGTTTTGATTTGTTTTTACACCGTCTTGGTTTGCCTACGCTAAATCCCACGCACAACCACCGCCGCCCCTTAATTGGTCCGGTTTTGTGTCGTCAGACAAAAATCCACCAGTGGCGTGCAGGACCCGCTTGAGTAGGTATATTATATTATAGTATTATAATAAATTCTACTAATACTGCTGTTGCTGCTAATAATAATATTATAATTATACTATTATTATTATAGTATTATACATATATAATATTATATTATAAAATGGCGAGCAAAGTACTTTTAATAAATAATAATAACATAAGCAAATGGGTATAGGATTATAACTCATAAAACAAAATAATGCGGATTCAAGTGAATTATTTGTGGGCGTTCACCCATCCTTCATATATTTTTTTTCCGTCAATCGTGTGTATCTATACGTCGGCGTGCAGGGGCTCGTCTATATGGCGGGAAAAGGGATGCCTAGATTTAGGAAATCGTCTGCGGTCACAACTTGCACAACTGTCCCACCACCGATCCGTTATATATATCTCGTCGCAGAAAACTTTTGAACCCGTGACCCCTAGCTATATATAATGAACCGTCATGTTCGGTCGTTCAACCCTGACCCGTCGCCGCCGTCGCCGCCGCAGCGTTCGGTGCAATCCCCCGCGATCCGCAACGATCGTCATCACCATCACTATACCGCCTCAAGCGCTGCTGCCGTCACTTGCTTCGTGCTTTGGTGGCGTGGTGGAGTGTTGCAGGGGGGGGGGGGTGGTGGTGAGGTAAACTTGCCCGCACGTGCCAGCCGAAAAAAGCTCGGAGCGGCGGTGTGTAGCTACGCAGACGTCTGGGAGTTCTCTTCGTTGATGGTGGGTGGGTGGGTGGTCGGGAGCGCGACCACCTCGCGTAAGTATGGTGACGTACCAGTGGTGGGTGGAAGGTAGTGGTGGATGAGTGGTGTAATGACGGTACAGGCGGCGTCGAGGGATTTTTCGGAACAAAGACAGCGACGTATATTCCCGGGGTGTCGGCGTCGGTTTGGCGTCGATTCGCCACGAACGAGGTCACTTGAAGGTCGGGATGGGCGCGTTGATCCCGTCTGTTCCCCGGGTCCAGGACCTACCCTAACACGCCAGACGGCGTCCCGCTCCGCCAGCTCTTCCCGCACCCGAGCTGCTGCAGCACACTAACACACACACACACGCACACGCGTGCGCGCTTTCACATATACACACACGCACGCACGCACACATACATATTATATTATACGTATAATAATATATTATATAGTTATAATGTATGGTCGTGGTTTGTTTACGCTCCCGGGCACCCTAGCTATTATATTCGGCGGGGCCCAGACGTAGACAACACCCGTCTGCGTCCCATTGCACCCCATGATCAACTGCAGCACACTTTTCCCACTACCTCACCGAATGCAGGAACTTTGCTGCGCGTGCACTACATAATCTATACCAGATACCTATATTATATATGGGTATATAATGTATAATGTCATGTGTACTCTTTGTGTAGTGACTTATGAAAAACGATAAACCCCTGTCTTCGGTGCTGTATGCAGTATAATAACAATATAATACTACACGCAGATCTGTTATGCTCTAACGCCGTTTTTCCGTCGAACTGTGGGTTCCCGTCTCTTCATTGCGCGCGCGTGTAAGTCGGTGAGGTGTCGTTGGGAGTGGGGAGAGGGTGTATAATATTTTCGTTTTTCCCAACATTTCCCCGAAGACGCCGTACGGCTGTGACACAACGATGTGTTTTTGTGCATTGCGCAAAACGATTATTTTACAACGGTTCGTACAAGGCCGCCGCCGTGCGATGCACCGCACGCCGCAACACGAATCAATACACGCGCGATATGCGCGCGCGTCTTTGCGCTTGTGTGTGTGTGTGTTTATGTGTGTATGTGTGTGTGCACGCGGTGTTGGTATCAGCGTTGGTGTCGGTGTTGGTGTCGGTGTCGGTGTGCGGGTGTGGGTTAGTGGATGCAGACGACGAAACGAAATAATTACGTCTACGAACAACATAAACATCGCTGCAGACGACCTGCGGCTGCATAGCGTCCGCCCGCGAGTGCATGCACACGCGCATTGCAATGCGTTTCTATAATATGTATATATTATTATAGCCGGTCGAGAAGAAAAAATTAAACTTTGTGCTATAGCGATCTGACAACGGAAATTGCATATCGGACATACGAGAACTCGTTACAACGTCGGGATCGTACAATGTACCCATGCGCACTGCATACGCTGTCGTCCACCGTTCTATCGCGCCGGCGCTCATCGCTCTCGCGTATTTCAATATTTGTGCAATGCATAATAATAATTAATTATAATACTCGGCGACGGCGGCGGCGGCGGCGGTGCACCTGCAGCTGGTATATAGGTATTATCTGCGCCGTTATATCTGACACGTGAGACGGCTGTCAAAAATTGACCGCCGCAGTGTTGCATATTGTATACTTAGATTCAAAAACTCTGGCCACTGCCGTGTAAAATTATTCCGGTTCATAGGAGCGTATCCTCTGTTATGTATGTAAAGGAACGTTAAGCGCTGCAGTTACGCGTGGTGCTTATGGCCGCACTCGCATAATATAATATAACACGAGCATTACACATTATATTATTATAATAGAGTATCGCGGATCAGATAATTATGTGTGTGACCACGTTTTAATGGCTACAATGACGACCAGGGAATAATCCTGCCATCCGTGTAATTTTTCGCGTTGTGCACACATCCCCCTTCACCATCACAATATTATTGTACAATATATATATTATATATATATATATTATGTACACATACGATGCGTGCCTGGAATTCACGCTGTGCTGTTTGCTGATCGTAATAATTTTTCTAACGCGAACAATAATCGAACGTATATAATGTAGTTAATTGATGTACCTATCTTCTATAGGTATACGGATATGTATATATGTATGGTATATGTATCGTCTATAGGTATATAGGTATACTATGGATAAATAACCGTATATAAATATATAATATTTAAGTTAAAATATTTTTAATTAACTAACTAATTAATTGCTCGTAGAGTGTCATGAACTAACTATGGTCGGCTGCGTATACATTGCAGGGTTTTAAATTTTTAAATATTGAAGAGGTACCTATTTAAATATTAAACGAATTATTCAATGATGAATAAAAAAAAACCAGGGGAAGTCACTGTATACTGGGGTCGAGGGAGCATCTTAATTGTGATTAGGACGCAGTAATGGAAATTTTACATTTCAACTCAATGCTATATAATATGTAAAATTACGGGGTAACATTTAGATCAAAGCACCGTTATTTAGTCCGTTTAGATCCAATTTTCTACCAGATAATAGATATATTTTAAGTATTAATGTATCTATAAAAAAAAACCCTGTTATATTTTTTAGATTTGTTGGTTAAAGTATTCATTTCTTATGAGGAACCATGTTTAAAATTTCAACCCTTAACTATAAAAAGGTTGGTAAGTGGATGTCACTCTGCTGTACAGTAGGATACAAGTGGGTCACTGTATAATGGATGGTATTAAATTTGAATTCAATGATATAATATCAGGTGTGGATATTTTATAATATATTTATTACTTATTATTAATAAGGTAGCCGGTAAATTGAATTAATATTATAAAATTACAACAAAATAACTAAAATCGTTATTCTTGGTTATTTAGTATGTAATTTCGACATTTCGTCCAAATTTAAACATAAAATAACAATAAAAAAAAAACTGTTTTTATATTTTTGAGATTTTTTGGTTACAGAAAAACCTACTTACGTAGAACTTTATTGTACATTTACATCCTTAGCTATAAAAGTTGATCATTTTATACATATTTGTAACGACAAAATAATTTTTAAATTTTAAATTAGATACATTTTGTCAAAATTCAAACTTTTAATGCTTATGAAAAAAAGTGTGCATATGTATTTTTAATATTTTTCAACTGCTATAAATTGTAACAATATATCAGGAGCCTTGTATAAAATTTTCACGCTTTTTACCCAACAAATAAAATTTTGTTAATAGAAAAAAAATCTAAAAAAATTGAAAACTGAAAATGTCCGTAAACAGCTCGAAAACAATTAGTATAATTTGAAAATGTTATCAGGTTTTTATATAGGAATTGATAAAATAAACATATGATATAAATTTCAAATGTTTACAGTTATTCATTTATTAATTACCCTACAAAATAACAAAATAGCTACTTCAGGAGAAATTGAGTGAATATGCAATGTTGTTAACATTTTAACTTCAAACGTTCGTATAAATTTAATTTGACTTTCTTATGGATATTTTTTTTTTGATAAAGGTAGACAAATTTACCAAGGTAAATTTTGTATTACAATTTAAAATCTTAAATTTAAAAAGAAAATTTTTTAAGAAGTTCTAACTTAAAATAATTTCCACATTTTTGTGATTCTTACGTATTTTGTCAAGATGTGAACTTTAAATTTTTATAAAAAATAAATTGTGACTGAATTTTTAATATTTTTCAAATACCATTGTAACAATAAATCCTTGTATTAAATTTTCTAGTTGTTTCACCCAATAAATAAATTTAATTGACAGTCATGGAAAAAAACTAATAAAATTGAAAACTGAAAATGTCCGTAAACAGTTCAAGACAAATCAAAATATTTTTAAAATTGTATCGTGTATAGAAAATACGAATATAAACATCCAGTGAAAATTTCATGTATATAATGCGGTCATTTGTTTTATAGTTACACCAAAAACAGATTTTGTGTAAAAATTCCCGTTTTTCCTAAATTTGTATGTCGTTTTTTCCGGCCCTTTTGAAAACTATTGGGACTTTTAAATTTTGATGTCCTGAATGCACTAACTCGATTCACTTTCCATCGAACAAGATAGTGTTGAAGAAGCTCGAAGCAGTTTTACTGCTCCAAACGGTGATGACAGACATAACAATTTTTAAATTTTATACACTTCATAGTAAAATCAATACATTCATCGCTTCGTTCAGAATCTAAAATTCCCACTATTTAGCGGTTAAAAGAAACTACAATCCATTCTAATGAAATAAGTTATTGCGTGTCTTATAAATTAAAATATTTTCTCGATTGACATTGAAAAAAAGACAATAGTGAAGGATATTAAATATATATAACACCTACATTTATTATGTATTAGCTTAAATATATTTTACATACATTGTGCACTGTTATTTATTATATTATCTAGGTCAAATAACCAAATGCAGTAAATAATTATATTAAATCACCCAATATAGCGTTATTAAACAGTATACACCGTGTAGTAACGGATCTAGTTATCTAGTTCTGTCCAAAAGTTCCAAACCAGCTGTATTGTCGTCACATACAAACTAGTTGTACTTTATTTTTCATTTTTGAACTAAGAGTTATTATAATAAGTATGATATAATATAATATAATATATACAAACAAACAGCATATCTTATAGATTTCAAAAATATTTTACTCAAACGTACACAATTTACTCAATTGTATGTTTGATGTTGGTTAGGAATATAGGGGATTGGTATATATTAATGTGCCTACTTCCTTGTAAGTAGAATAATATGATAAACGTTACTGATATTGCTTGGAAATGATTGGCCGCAGAATAGCTATCTAAATGTTTTGTTGCAACCACTATTGACCTCTGAGTGCTGACATTGCAGCAAAAATATTATTTTTAACCGAGCTGCATACTTAGATTACCTACATCGAACTCCTTAAAATCTTAAACTATATGTTTTTGAAATTATTATAATTAAATACAAATTGGCTGTTAGATTTTCTAAGAACATGTAAGTTAGAATATATGGTTTTACACGTTCGCATAGAAAATTAAACGAAACAACATCAGCTGCATCTGACATTTCCGGGTGCTATCTAATTACTTTATACATGTACAATAATAATACTGTGTTATGTCTAATTTAACACGAATAATTAATGTAATAGTGTTTTGTTCCAGGCATAAATACACGTAGGTATAACAGTAAACCCTTTCAAGTATGAAAACTTAACTGAATATAAAATCGCAACCAATGAACAACCGCGAGAATACAATTTGTTTAAATTATCATAGTAATTATTATTATGTTAATGTGATATAATGTTTATTATACATTGACAAAATCTAACAGTTTTGCAATAACGTACACAATATCAATATTCAATAGATTATGGGTTTATTGACTAAACTATAATACGGAAACATAATATACAATAAAGGTACCTATACAAATATAAATTATTATTCAAATAAAAAAACCGAACAGAATAGGTGCAAATAGCCGATCGGGTATCGATTCGCTAAACTCCACGCTAGATAGAGAAGTATTGTTAATTGATGTGTTCGATATGAAATCAATGATTATTACTTACGTTACAGGAAATAAAAACTATTTACTGAGCAGAACTCGTTATAAAAAGCAAACAAGAGTTTTTGTTTGGGCCCGGGCACCGATTGCAATATGAAGAAAGATCTAGACTCAATTTTTTATCTAGCATTGGTTCCACCCGCATGTGTTGTCACCGTCTTACAAATGTACAACATAGCAAAACATTTTTTGAATGGCAAAATTTTACTCCCTCTAATTTATAGTACAATTATCAAAATTCCACAACTTATAGCGAAGAACTATATCTGTGCCGCAGTTTCTTAATTTGTATGATAGTTTTAACCAATAATTTTTAATAATTAAATGAAAAAAAGCTAATGTTGTAAAACTGATAACTTTAAATGTATTTATGTCATCCGAATAATAAGAACACTACGGTCTACGACACATATAAAGTTCTTCCCAATGCGTTGTGGTGTTTTAGTAATTCTTTTATAAATATAGAGGGAGAAAATTGTCACGTGCAAAGCAGTTTTTGCTATGTTGTACGTTTGTAAGACGAAGACAACACTTGCGGGTGTGATGTCCTCTTAATTTTGTCCGAAAAAAGTATCCGCGGTGAAAGGCAATAATACAAAAATTTTTTTTATAATACTTCTCCCGGATTTTGGTAAAAAAAAACTGAATTAATGTACTCACATAGTATGCATATTTTACAAATGTTTGTGTATAATTATTCAAAAATTAAATATAGAACAAATATTTATTTTAATAGTATATTAGTATCTATTACTTATATTTACAATAGAAATACACTTACAGCTTATATTATATTTTATTTGTGTGGTAAATTTGTTTACTCGTAACCTGCATTAGAAAATATAGGCAGACGGCAGGTGTTGGATAAGTCCAGGCATATTTCCAATGTTAGCTTTTATTCATACACAGAGAACAAATTCTTCATCATCTTGAAATATGTACAACTAAAATAAAATTGAAATGTGTTCTTCAAAATTCGATTAACTAACGTTGTATAAATTATAAAAACTGTTAATCAATTCCTGTGTATTCCAATTCACAATATATTTGGGTGCTATATTATATATATGTCACTCTAGTATAATAGGTTTTTTTTGGATATTCAAGGGATTTTAAAGAGTGTTATGGGTCATGGTTCATTCGTATCAAAAGTCCTAAACTTAATTTAATATATTAAATATTTATAATAGGTAAGTACTTAAATACATTTAACAATTTTTAAGTATAAAATACGAATTATACTCTCATCCAACGCACATTAACCATACATTAATTATAGGTACATACCTACTCGTTAAATTAATCTTGGCTTTCAAAAAACCTATATAAGATTATATGATTTATGAAAGTAACTACTATTTTTTTTTTTATGAAAACTACCTATTTTATATGCATACAGTTTTGAATCGTGGCAGAGTAAAACTTAACAACCTTCAATTTTCTTTACAAAACTAAATGCATTAATACATATTAGTCTATTGCCAAAAATATAAATTCAAAAACAAAATCTAACTAAAAATAAATTAACAAAACCTGTTATTTAGATGCAATAATATTTTTTATTTTAATGCTTCGTACAATAATCACTATCATTAAGTCTAAAACCAATAGCATTGTAGTATAAATCAAATCTATCAACAAAACTAAATCAAATCAAAATGGTTCTTTTGTCAACGTATCGTGTATGGTGTATCGATAAGTTTACGGTCAATATGTAATATGTATACTACAATAAATTCTGTAAAATTGTGTAATATTTTTCAATTCACCTCTATCGGCAATTTTAGAATGATATAGGTACTATAGTATGTGCTTCCAAGTTCCAAGCAAAACGAATACCAATAATTAAGGCTGAATATTCAAATATTTAAATGGATGAGGTTGGGCTTTTTCCATCGTGAAAATATCGCATTTATTTATTTACTTGATTAGACGTTCAACGCGAATTGCGCGTATTATTTTCAACCATGTTATATTATTATCATTTAATGGCATTGAAGATAAAAAAAAACCAAACTCGATCGATGCTTCGAGCTATACAGTAATATAGTTGAGTAACTGTTCAGACTAGGGCAACCGACTTGAACCGTATAATTTTCGTCAAGACCCCGATTTCATTGTGAATTGTGTGATGTATATTTTGTTAGGTACTTGTTTTTTTTCGCGAAACCGGTTGTAGAGTTTACGAATTTAGAAAGTCGACGCCCGTCGAACCGGAATGACTGATTCTGAATACCTACGAGAAGTGTATTGGCGTATTATAATGAATACATGAAAAGTATAAGTAGAAAAATTGTCCAAGTTCTCATCAAGTCATCAAGATAAATTTTATGTTATATATAATTTTAAAATATTATAATTTATTTTCTTTAGATAAATTTATATTCATAAATAAACTTATATAAAACAACTAACATTATTTTATATTCACTTGGCTTGGTAATTACTTAACCCCGTCTCTACAAACTACCCAAGGAACGTTATTACCTGCAGTTCTTACCACCTGTAAGCTTCCCTAATTGTAACATACTTCATAATTGAACATTGTATTAAACTATTATTATTAACCTGACTACCTATAGATTGTTTTTGTAAAAATTAAAATTATTTAAAATTAAAAAATAGTGTTATTAAAATAAAAATATTATTTACTTATATTTACTCATTGTGAAAATGGGTTAACCAAAAATGTATTTAAAAAAAAAAAATATATTAGACATTTTCTATTTTTTTGATGTGCATAATTAATAGTAATAGCTATTATACTAGTAAATAAAGTACAGGTTCAATGTTGGCAAGAACATTTTTTAAGAAACTCATATTCTTATAGTAGGTAATAGGTATAATTATTATTGTTGCATCTACTATTTAATCTAATCCTAATAAAATATTTTTATGATAATAAATAGCATTTAAATAGTATACAATTTTAGTAAAAAAATTCAACAATTTAATCCGAAAAAAAAAACAATAAAAAATAATGATGTGGTTAAAATTGTTCTCATGTGTCTAACTTTATGCTATACGCCCACGGTAATCATGGATAATATAATAGTCGTACACCAGTCTCCCGGATATGGCGCGTAGGCTTTATTTAGGTTTTTTTTCCTATTCGCCAAACGCACACGCTTTCTGAAACCATTTTGGCAATAACACTGTTTCGATAATAATACATTTTATTCGTGTAGATAGAACCTACTTATCGATTTCAAATAGCGCTGTACCTATTCGTTAAAATAATAATATTTGTCCGAGGTCAGTTTTGGCCAATTTCATAATTTATTCGTGTGACCCTGACAATTATTAAGTGCCATAAATGTATGCATTAAAACGCGTGTACGTGCATCTTTTACTCTAAAAATAATCCACAATATTCTCGTTTTTTTCTTTTAATTAGTCGACAGTACACAACTCGGCAGTTAAAATATAAAATATGAAACAAAGTACTCTGTAATTTTATATTTTTGATTAAAAAGTATAATATTGTGATGAAATCATAACTATACAGTATAAAAAATTTAGTTTTACCACTTTACTATAGTATAACTACTGCAGGATGTTAATTGTACGATCGAGGGTTTTTGTGTGTTATTACTTATAACTCTTTAAAAAAAAAAACGTGTTGGCAAAATACCGAAATATACTATCTGTTTGATTTCACGTAATTTGATGACTTATTTGTGCCAAGTATCTTTCCGTACATAAATGATTTTTTTTTTATGATTATTTTAAATCATTAAAAAATTTAGATAAAAAACGAAGAGTTTCGACAAAGTTGAGTGTTATATATTTAATGATTTATCACTTAATTTAATAATTATTTATACCTAAATACATTATACAATATAATATTATAGTATCTAATATATCATCTAGTGACTAGATTCTAGTCCATTTCAATATAATAATTTAATTTATATATAAATATAGTACTAGTATAAGTAGTATTAGTATCCTAACCTTATAAACTGATTGTGCATTATTGTAAAGCGTATAATGTATATTATATTTAATTATTTAAATGCTTATTAGTTAATTATTATATATTATTGTGTTAACTATATAGGTAATCTATATGATAATAATATATACGTACAATGTACATAGTGTCATAGACTCATAGTATATCAAAGTTCTTAGGTATTTCCAGTTATCATTTGTTTTTAACTACCAAAGTATAATATGAGTTATGAAACATATTTTATTGATATTTATGACAATTTCACTAAAACAAATTGTATTAAATATATTATTCATTTTTCATGTTATTTAAAAACTTGTTTTTATAATTTAAAAAAAGTAAAGTTAAAAGTAAATTTTATCAATTCTCAAGTGATAAAATGCTACTATGAAATTCATTATTCAAAATTTAAATTGGAAATTATAATTATAACTTCTTTCTTAATTTGATTATTTTTAATCATACATCTCAAATTTTTAAACTCTCCGTAAAATAAAATATATATAAGTACAACCTCTGTAGGCATAATTTACTGTGTGTTATCCACACTAAAATATAAAATCCCAATTTGTACATGCAAACAAATTACACATACGTAAGTTGTTCTTTTTTTTTACTAATAAGGTACGGTATAATGTCGCTTTTTGTAAATAAAGGAGAAACCAATAATAAATTACTATGTTCTCACTTTTAGAATCAGACACATTAATAAGTTGTTAGTTTATTACTTTTATACTTGATATTATAAATGTTCTATCTTTATGTTTTATATTATTAAAGGAAGGTAGCTACTTAATTTTTTACAAAATTTAAAATTGGCCTATCTATCTATTAATATTTCGTTTAGTTTTAAAAATACGCATGTATATTATATATTATAAAATAATAATAATGATAAAATAAAACATAATTAATATAATATGTTTAAAATTAGTTATAAATACAGTTAATTTTTTTTTTTTTCCGTTTGAACCGACAGCAGAGGAGGATCTGTGTGAACACTACTACTCCTAAATACAATTAATTTAGTTGATATACTTTAAAGAATTGCAATCTACTGCAATTCTTGTAGTATACTGTATATATATAATATGATATTTTTATGCCCTATGCAATACATATACAATGTAAAAGTTGTAAATTATATGTATCCATACAGTATACATCATTACAACATATTATATCATTTTAAATATACATTCGATTTTATGTTCATTGTTCAAAAATTATACATTCATATTCAACTAAGAAACAATTTTTTTTCGTCTTTCAGCATACATTTTTAATTTTTATACATTTTTAAATATAATCTAAATACTTGTTATTGATATCTGCGTTATAATACGATACCTTATTGCTTTATAAATTAACTATATATCTATAGAAATTGGCAACAATTCGGAATATATTTTATTTAGGTTTTAGGTAGAACTACGTAAAATATGTATATATATTATATAAATTATTATATTTGTGTTAGTAAATGTACAAGAGTTTATTTTAATTTAAGGCACGCACGTGATTAAAGAAATAAATTTGAATAATAATTGTATAATATACTAATAAGTAATTATATGGACATTTTAATGGTTATTTATTTATAACATGAAAAATTAAATACTTAAATACTTAAATACTAAATTTGTTTTATACTTATTTGTGGTTTTTTCATAAACAGCATATAAAAACTTAATTTTTAATATTTTTGCCAAAATGTATTATGTAGAAATAACTTTTCAATCAAGGCTAATTTAATAAATACATAATGACAATTCCAAACGAACAATAATTATAATTAATATTTAATGCCTGTAACTCAAAAACTCAAGTTAGTTAAATATATTTTAAAGTCTTAACCAGGGCCTCAATTTCAATGTAAAAACTGGTGGTGCTGAAGCCTCTCTATTTTTTTTGTCATATTATCATATGGTTAGAGATAGTCAGAGGCTGAAATCGGACAATACCCATTCAACAATTACCTAAAATATTTAGTATTGACTATAATGCTTTGGAAAGTATAATATTATTTAATTAAGAATTAATCAATAAGCACAATAACTAATAATAAGTAAACATTTATTTTTTAAATTTAATTTAATTTTACACTTCACTCTAATATCATTCTCCTTTTAGTTTTAGCAAAAATATGTATATAAATATGTATACTTCATTTACATCAATTATCAATATTGTGATATAAATATTGGTCAAGTCTTTTTCAATATACAATATTGACAAATCTACTAATCTCTGTTGACCCATTGATACGCTAAGCCAAGTTTTAATTTTTCTTAAGGCTGAAAAGGATCTTTCACAAGTAGCTGAACTGATTGGAAGTGTGAACATGAACACAATGGTAAGAGTGTAAAATAATTTTGTTAATACCACTGAGACAGATGACAGAGGAAACTTTAATTTTAGTTTAGAGATTTTATAGGTTTTTACTTACTGGTAGTGGCAGATATTTCTCCATTAGCTTCACAATTGGTCGTTTTTTTGTTATATTTATACTTTTCAAATATTGAAAACATTTTGACGTTATGAGTAAAAGTTTATGTCTAAATTACTTATAAAACAAAATAATCCAAATGGTTCTTTCAAATAAACTTACGAATTCACACGTTCACTGTTGTCTATTCGAGCGGTTAATTGTTAATGAATGCAGGGTGGCAGTGTGCACTTATGTAGACGATAAATCAAGAAAATAGCAATTCGAAAACACTGGTCACTAGTATAAATAGAATTATTTACTATCATTATCAATGACAAAATTATAACAGTGGCAATAGTGGATTGGGGTTTGTCCATAGAAACATCCTGAGTATTCTGAGTAATATATTTTATCACACTGTAAATGTGTCCAGCGATGCGTTTTCGCCGAATTGCTGTACGAACGGGTGTTATCGACACCGCTACGGTATTTACAAATAATCTAAATTTAAAATGTTCACTATGATTTTATGTTTTTATTACACGTCATATGTATTACCCGTCTACACTCTACATACACAAACGTTTCATCAGAATATCACTTGATTAGTTTTTTTAAATAATAATATTATTTATAAATATAAATAAAAAATAACATAATAAAAACTGTTTTTTTTTTATACATAATGACTATTAAAATGTAAATTAACATGAAAACATTTGGGGGTGCTAAGCACACCCAAGCCCCCCCCCTAAAATTGCGCCTATGGTCTTAACAGAGAATTAATAAAAAAACTACGTGAGAAATGTAGTAAGAACAATATTAATACCTTGTACATTTGTATTTTTATACGAATTTTATACGAATATAACCCTAAATATCTTGTCTCATAATTTATATTTTTTGCTAGTTTTTTACAAACATTTTTAAATATATTCTGTGTCCAACGCAAATCATAATTATGTATACCTATTAACTAACCTAACCTATTACCATTGATTTGAATACTATATAATATACTATACTATTATTCATAACTAATGCTATTACCTACCTAATAAATAAGTTTAATTAAAAAATATAACAATAAGATTAATACAAAATACAAATAAATGATCATTGATCAGATTCAGTATTTGTTCGTTATAAACAACTTGATTGCTTGTCCATAAGTCCTTTGGTTATCTTTAGTTGGATAGCAGGAGAAAATTTAATAACAATAATAATGAAGGTGTCCGTTCATAGTTACAAAATCTCAAAGCGACGTGTGTGATGGCATGGAAATTCTCGTTATTCATCAATATTCAAATACTCATCCCTTTGAATTTATCAGTTTCAACCATCAATTTTGTCATTTTATAAATTACTTTGTTGTCTGTTACATAATGACGTGATTGCAATATTGGGTCATGTACTCATGTCAATTGACAATCTCGTTATTATGTCTTCTTCTCATAGACCATGGTTTACTATAATATGTAACTAGTATAAACTTTTAAGATTATTTCTAAATTATGTTGTTATATTGTTGTATGTTAGTTTTTGTATATTATATTATTCTATACTCATAAGTGGAAACCCATTAAAATTTCAAGGGGGGGCTAACATTATTAACACCGATGTGAGCAGGTGGGCTTCGATCCTACAAAATTAAAACAATTAGGGGGCTTGACGGACTTTTGGGGGGCTAATCCACCTTAAGCCTCCCCCACCGATTTCCACCAATTCATGGTCGTTAATCATAAAACGAGCAACAAAAAAAAATTAGAAAGAAAATAACTAACAAACAATTATTGTAAAACATACTTCTAGTGAAAATTACAATCCTATAACTTTTTTAAACGAAATCGTTTTTAGTTTTTTCATCGTATAATTCAATAAAAATAATAGTCCAAGGGTCTAAACATTTTTACCAATATTAGCTTAATTAAGTTTAATATATTCATAAAAACATATAAAAATTTCGGGGGAAACTTTACTTAAAAAATCAGAGAATCCTCCGTGTTAGTCAATACAGTAGTATCGTCCACCTGACTTTTGATTTGATGTTATAAAAATATATATAAAATATGAATAATAAAAAAGGTGGACAATAGTAGGTTTTATTTTAGATTCTGTGCGGAACGATGAATGTAATGATTTTACAATGATGTGTGTTTTTTTATTTTTTTTATTTTTGTGTCTGTGTATACGATTAGTAGTCGAAATAATGCTTCAGTTTTCAACTTCAGTATCTTGTTCGATGGAAAAATGAATGTAGTTGGTATTTTTGAGAGGTCAAAAGTAAAAATTTCCCAGTAGTTTTCAAAAGCTACGTGAAAAACAAAAGAAAAATTAAGGAAAAACGGGAATTTTCACGCAAAATATGTTTTTGAGAAAATCGATTTTGGTTTTTGGTGCAACTCTAAAACGAATGATCGTAGGTACATGCAATTTTGACTGAATTTTCATATAAGCATTTTCTATACACCATAACATTTTCCAAATATTTTGAATTATTTTGAAGTGTCTACGGATATTTTCAGTTTCCATTTTTTTTAGTTTTTTTTTCTATAAATATCAATATAATTTTATTTGTTGGTTAAAAAAGCTTGAGAATTTAATAGAAGGCTCCTAGGTTATTGTTTCAAAGGCAGATGAAAAAAATTAAAAATCCTTAGTCACAGTTTTTATTTATAAGCATTTAAAGTACAATTTTTCACAAAATACGGAAAAATCACATAAAATAGCAATTTATTTTGAGTTGAGAATTCATAAAAATTTTTCTTTTTAAATCAAAGATTTAAAAATATAATACAAGATTATCCATAAGATTATCTATCTTCATAAAAAAAAATCTCTATAAGAAACTCAAATTAAATTTTTATGAGCGTTTGAAGTTAATATTTTCACAATATTTGATATTCACTCGATTTCTCATGTTTCGTTATTTTATTGTTATACAAAAACGAATAACTTTAGAATTTTACTGAATGTTTATATTTTCATTTGCTATACACCATAATATTTTGAAAATATTTTGACTTTTTTTGAGCTGTTTATGGACATTGTCAGTTTTTAATCGTTTTTGTTTCTTTTCCTATAATTATCAATAACATTTTATTTGTTGGGTAAAAAAGCGTGAAAATTTAATGCAAGGCTCCTGATATAATGTTACAATAGCAGTTAAAAAATATTAAAAATACATAGGCACAATTTTTTTTTTATAAGCATTTAAAGTTCGAATTTTGACAAAATTTATCAAATTTAAAATTTAATAATTATTTTGTAGTTAAAAATTTATGAAATGTTCAAATTTTATAGCTAAGGACTGAAATTTAAAAACAAGGTTCCACGTAAATAGGTTATATATAAATTACTTTATTCACAATAATATCATCAAATATACTTAGTAATATCATAGGCTGACTGACCCTTTTCGCTCATAATCGTTTTTCTTATACAATTATATTATATCATTGAATTCAAATTTAACACCATCCATTACAGTAATCCACTTGTAACCTACTGTACAGCAGAGCGACATCCACTTACCCACCTTTTTTTTTATTGCTCTTGAAATTATAAATTTCTTACTACTTAGGCCATTAGCATTACATTTGTATATACATAATACATTCACATATTTTAATAATAACTTATTCAATCAAAAATTGAGAGAAGAATAAAAATAGAAGGAAATATTTGATATTTTGTTGTAATTCATAAAAAAATAACCGTAGAAACTCGAAATTTTCACCAAATGTTTTAATGACTACTTTCCATGAATGGAAATTATTTTGCTCTCTTTTTGAGATATTAATAACCATGAGAAATGAATAAATTTTTATAAATTATTAGGTATTCAGTTGGATATTTATAAAAAAATTAAATTCCATAGCTAACATTAGACATTTTAATAGAAGATTCCCCACTAACTGTTCTACCTTTAACAAAAAAAAAGTTTGCCGAAAAATTATGCTGTTTATAGACATAAGGTAGTTTCGATTTTTAAAATTTTTTTTGTAACTATTAAATTTAATATAAATTATATAACACCACCGCTCAAAATCGTTTTTCGTATGCAATGATTTATCATTGAATTCAAATATTAAAATAACATACTCGACAATTACTGTACAGCACAGCGTGATACCCATTGGTTTGTTCTTGATAAAAGTAGGAAAACTTATTGAGAATCTTGTATTAAAATTTATAACGTTATTTAAGAAGAAAAGACTCATTGAAAAGTAATTTAGGAAATTAGAAAAATTTCTCATGGCTATAAATAGCACGAAAATAGACAAAATATTTAGAAAATTATATCATGTATGAAAAAGGACAATATAAATATTTGGTAACAATTTCAAGTATCTACAGTCGTACAGCTAAAAGATAAAAAAAAAGGTGGGCAAGTGGATGTCGCTCTGCTGTACTGTAGGTTACAAGTGGGTCACTGTATAATGGATGGTATTAAATTTGAATTCAATGATATATCATTGTATAAGAAAAACGATTCTGAGTGGAGACGATATGTCAGTCTAGGTATAAGACATATTATACACTTATCTATGGTATTAAAAAAAAAATTGACCTATAATAAATTCCAAATTAATCATATCACAATATCCATTAGGTACATATAACGCGTTATACATCAACAACAAACCGTGATACTATCATCATAATATATCGATGAAAATATTACAAATTAGAAGTTTCAAGTGCCCACGAATAATATTATACAATCACAACAAAATAACTAAAATAGTTATTCTAGGTTTTTATGTAATTTCGTCCAAATTTGAACTTAAAATGACTATACAAATAAACTGTGCTTGTGTATTTTTTAGATTTTTTGGTAACCGAATTATCTATTTACATGGAATCTTGTTTTAAATTTTCAATCCTTAGCTATAAAAACTGAACATTTTATAATTTATTAATTACAATGGTTGATAATTTTCGAGATTTTGATAAATTCTGTCCAAATTTGATCTTTAAATGCTTATAAAAAAAAACTGTGCCTATGTATTTTCAATATTTTTCAACTGCTATTGTAAAAATATATCAGGAGTCTTGTATTAAATTTTTACACTTTTTGGCCCAACAGATAAAACTTTATTGATATTTATAGAAAAAAAAACTAAAAAAATTGAAAACTGAAAATGCCCGTAAACAGCTCAAAAAGTGTCAAAATATTTTCAAAATTGTATGGTGTATAGGAAATGCTAATATAAACATTCAGTGAAATTTTCATGTATCTACAGTTATTCGTTTTTGAATTACAAGAAAATAAGGAAATCGGTACATGAGAAATCGAGTGAATATCTAATGTTGTAAAAATATGAATTTAAAACGCTCATAAAAATTTAATTTGACTTTCTTGTAGAAATTTTTTTTTTTGATAAAGTTAGACAAACTTATGAGGAATCTTGTATTAGATTTTAAAATCTTAGATTTAAAAAGAAAATTTTTTATGAATTTCTAACTCAAAATAATTTGCAAATTTTCGTGATTTTTCCGTATTTTTTCAAGATTTGAACTTTAAACGTGTATAAAAAAAAAACTGTGACTAAGGATTTTTAATTTTTTTCATCTGCCTTTGAAACAATAACCTAGGAGCCTTCTATTAAATTTTCAAGCTTTTTTACCCAACAAATAAAATTTTATTGATATTTATAGAAAAAAAATTTAAAAAAACTGAAAACTGACAATGTCCGTAAACAGTTCAAAAAAAGTCAAATTATTTTCAAAATTGTATTGTGTATAGAAAATGCAAATATAAACAACCAGTGAAAATTTCATGCATCTACGGTCATTTGTTTTAGAGTTACACCAATAACCAAACTCGATTTTGTTAAAAATCGATTTTGCGTAAAAATTCCCGTTTTTCCTTAATTTTTCTTTTGTTTTTCACATCGCTTTTGAAAACTACTGGGAAATTAAAATTTTGACCTCCCCAATGCACCAACGATATTCACTTTCCCATCGAACAAGATACTGAAGTCGAAAATCGAAGCATTATTTCGACTACTTATCGTGTACACAGACACAAAAATAAAAAAATTAAAAAAAAAAATAAAAAAAAAAACACACATCATTGTAAAATCAATACATTCATCGTTTCACTCAGAATCTAAAAAAACACACATCATTGTAAAATCAATACATTCATCGTTTCACTCAGAATCTAAAAAAACCTTTAAAAATATTGGTTTTGTGTAAAAATTACAATTTTTTTGTTTTTACCAACGCTTTCGAAAACTACTAGGAATTTTCAATTTTGACTTTCCAAACAGACCAACTAGATTCACTATTTTATCAGAAAATATGCTGACGTCCAAAAAAATCCAAGCATTTTTTTTTTTTCTATTAGGGTTAAGGATTCAACTACTTAGGTTATTAGCCTGTGGTACTACGGGGGAGGGTACTGTAGATTTGTTTACATGTGTGGGTTTGTTTTGGAAGAATTTTTGATTTGGGCACCCCGTAAGTATCTGCCATGCCCAGTCGGGGGATGGCGGCTTCTCTCTCCGGACAGATATCTGCCCATAGAGAAGTGCCGCTCGTGACCGAGATTCGAACCGACGAAGGTGCGCATTGCAACTGACGCTTTAATCCGCTCAGCCACTCCGTCCCCCCAAAGCAGTTTTAGTACTCCGAACGTTGATGACTAAAAAAAAAACACATCATTGTAAATACAATAGGTACATTCATCGCTAAGGTCAGAGTATAAAACGTGTTTTAAACAATTTAACCAATTATGAATTGTCAGCCATTCAGCCCGGATATAAATATATAAATAATTTATTTAAATTTTTAATCTATATGATATAGGTATAATACCATTATACAATACATATATATATACTGGCATACTGCCGTGTTGGTGGAATTGTGTGATATTGTCATTACACGAAATATACATTACATTTTTTAAAATTGATTATTCCTAAGATACAAACATATAAATAATATACCAGAAATCTGCAACACTGTAAATACAAATACATACACTCACATGTTTATAAAATATATACATAAAACATTATGTACTATAAATGACCTATACTATAACCATATATATTGATACATATTTGTTAATTAACATAAAACATAATATACCTATAGCCTATAGGCTAGTAGGTAACTACTTTTTTTAACTGAAACTGAATTAAGCTAAAAACATTATACATATATATATAAATATATTTAATGATAACAATTTGTATAACCTAATTTATACATTGTGAAAAACACCAAAATACCTAAAAAAAAAAAAAAATATTAAAAATTGAATATACTAAACATTGCTATTGTTGTAAATTAAATTATACAAGTAGGTACTCTAGAAGAGTGGTTCTTAAACGGTGTTCCGTAAAAAATGTAAAAATCTGTGAAAAAATGAAAACAATTTTTAGTTCCATAGTCTTACCTTATAAAATACAATTATATTATTTTCTATTGACTGATAATATGTAAACTAAGTAAATTTAAATATAGCATAGAAATTGAATAATATATAATATATTTTTAAGTAATGTTTTATTTTACTGCTGCGATCCATAAAAATCTTATAAAATTATTGGTGTTCCGTGATTTTAAAAAGGTTAAGCACCACTGCTCTAGGAGAACGGAGGTCATTGCTTTATCTGAAATAAATCTAGTGGTTTGCAAACATGCGTTATCGATTGTCAAATGTTAAATAAGTCAAAGACTCCGAGCGGACATGGTATACTTACGATTACTACTCCATTTAGTCCATATAATATATTGTTACAATTCAGCACTGAGTTTATAGATTAACGTAAGGAATTAGAGCATGACAACTATAAGCACTACACGTCCAGACACAGCGACGACTAAACATCAAACAAAATTGTTTCACATATAATGTTATACACACTGCAGCTACTGTCAACCATAAGTTCGTTAATTGGTTTTAAATTACAACTGCTACTCTTCATATTAGATTCTGGTTGGAAAGTATTTTTTTGAAATGATGTGTGTTTTAGATTCAGTGGACCAATAATTGTATTGATTTTACAATGATGTGTTTTGTATTTACTTATTTATTAATGTATGTATATGTTATCACCTCTTGAAGCAGTAAAAATTGTTTAACTTAAATATCTTTTCTATAAAGAAAGTGAATTTAGTTAAGGAGTTAAAAAGTAATAAAATGTCAGTATTTTTTATTTAAAATTAGGAAAAACAAAAAATAAATAAATATTAGGGAAAAAACGAGAATTTTCACGCATAATCAATTTTTGACAAAATCGATATTGTTATAATTCAAAAACTAATGACCAAGTATGTAAATTGTAGATACTTGAAAAAAAATTTTGAACTAACGTTATTTTCTATACATGGTAAAATATTGACTGTTTTTGTGCAATTCATAAACATTTGATATTTTTAATTATTTTCAGTTTTTTTTTTTCATAAATGTTGATAAACATTTCAGGGTCTCTTAAAAATTAAAACATTTAAATTAAACGTTTAGAAAATTTAAAAATATATTTAACCACAATTTTTTTTTATAAATGACAGATTCAAGTACAAAATATGTTCTTAAAATTCATCAAAATTACAAAAATTTGAAAATCATTTTAACTAAAAATTTATGAAATGTTAATTTTTAATAGGTAAGGTTAATTTAATACAAAGTTACTTGGCAATATTTATATTTCAAATATTATAAGGTACTATAATTTTTCGTTTATTAAAGGTTTTTGATTTGCTTTGCATAAACACGAAAAACGTGATTTTTAAACCTTCCATTTTCTATTACCTATGCCAAATATAATATTCAAACCATATCAATGTTGAATGTCAAACTCTTTGGATAGTTTAGGAGGCTTGGGAACACGTGTGTGTTGGGTTCGGCAGAGTTTTTGATTGGGCACCCGAAGGTATCTGCCATGCCCGGGTGGGGGATGGCGGCACTTGTTCTCAGTTGTTAATTTTAAATTACATAATAATGAATTACAATTAATAGTGCCATTTTTAAGATTAAGTTTTAAATAACTATCTACATAATACATTATATGCAAGAAAACGATGTCATTTACCATACTTTATCGGAGAGTGCATTAATCTATGATAGACTAAGGCGTGTACACTCCCGCTGACAGTTGCGGACGGGTATTTCCACGGCACTGCGTACCTATTTCATATTTGTCCTTTTTAGTTTTAAGATCAATGTTATTAGATATTACTTATCTCGATTAAAAATAAAATTATTTTATTTTATTCGCAAACCCAATATTACACATTTTCTGTAAAATATTATTTGTACCTAGTTTTGACTTTTGTTTTAAAGTCAATATTAAAATTTCAATTTACGAATTTCAAACCTTAAAAATACGCCCGGGAATAAATCCCCGACTCCCCCCCCCCCTCTAGATCCAGCCCTGGGTAAATGTATAATGGATTGTATTAAACTTGAATTCAATGATATAATATCATTGTATAAGAACAACGTTTCTGAGCGGAGACGGTTTGTCAGTCTGAATATTTTATATTGTTATTATTTATATTATATCATGTAAGTTGAATTAATATTATAATATTAATATAATATTATTTTTTTTTCATATTTGTTTCTATGGTGATACACAAAGTGTCAGAAATTAAACTCCCGTTTTTAGCGGTTTTTCATAATTTTGTCGGTTATATAGGTGGTTTTTCCCGTGGCATTAAATAACTATTGAGAAAATCGAAAAGTGACCTCTTTAAAGTACCTTCTTGATCCAATTTTCTAAAAGATATAAGATACTATAATATGTTGAAATCAAAGCACTCCTTCTGGTAAACATTTGTATACAGGATAAAAAAAATGAAAAAATAAAAAATAAACACCATTGTAAAACCACTAAAAATATTTAAGATTTTTAAAATATTTATTTTATACAATTTGTTTTCATTAGAAAAATACATTTTGAAAAAAAATTTTCAGCATTAAAGTTTTTTAAGATTTTTACTCATTTGATCGACAATATATATTTTTAAATTCATAATCATAAGCAAAATTTTTTGGGGGGAATTTGATGTTTAAAATCAAATTTTTAAGTATTTTAAAGTTTCAATAATAGTCAACAACATTTTTCGAAGTGGGGTACCCTGGAGAGATTTTAAGTGCCAACCTAATCGCTAATCTTAACTCCAAATATTTTTTTATTTACTCGTTCGAAATAATTCAATTCATAAACATCGAAATTCTCATAAAACTATTTCGGTTTGGATTATGGAATACAAATTTCATATTGTCATTAAAAAAAATAAAACACTTATAAAAATGATAACAAAAAAAAGCAGTTATAATATTTATTTTTTTCTTTCAAAAATGATGTATTGTTAGTTAAATATACTTTTATTTTAAAATATTAAAACGAGTGTTAACTGTTAAAAGTATCACCTTGTAACAAAACTTAGTATAGTGGTAGGTATACAAATAGATAAGTATAATACTTCTTAACGGTCATATAGAAGTACCTACCGAAGGTTGTTAGATATAAACACGTGGAGCATGGTAAAAAGCCTCTGGCATAGGAAAACGTCCCAAAATTGCATTTGAGGAGTTCAAAGGCGTCAGGTGTCTAAAGTTTTTAATTACCTTCTATACACGCTATATACCTAAACTCTAATATGGCATATTATGTGGGCAAGACCTTTTTGCGTGTCTCACGGCTGTAAACGGTAAATATATATAGTCATATTTTTTTTACAACACTACCACCCCCCTCATTTCATCATCCTCCCTTGTACCAAGTTGTTTTAATATATACAGTAAATATATATATATATATATATACTTATATATGTATATATATTTATTTAAGTAGGCCAGAAACCGATCACGATAAACCGCATGAATACTATAGAGTTTATATGCGAACTCGGCGATAGTTATACGAATTCGTGACAGTGGCCCGGAAGAACAAAGGTTACTGACCGAACTTTTTACAAACTAGCACAACTTATTTTATATATTATAGCCCAATATAGCACATTAACCAGCATATTATCTTTAAAACTAGGCAGGTACCTATATGTTTAATACGCTAGATATTACTAAATCATCCTTTTTACTAATTTATCCCTACGCACAAAATTAGCAATAAAATAATATTTTATTATATATTCAACAATATGCGCATAATAATATAATATACATGGTTACATATTTATGTACAATTTAAGTTTTTAAATATTACAATACGATTATCTACTGTACTTACGTTATTTTATACATTATTACATTTACCTGTAATGTAAGTATGTAACTTTACAAATATAATGTAAGTCATACATTTTGTACATTAACTACATAATAATAATGTTAATGGTTTAATAGTTACTAATATTGTAAAAATTAGTATTCTACCCGTAATATTAATATGTCAAAATACTGACATCAATAATATTATGATTACAGTTATCATCCATAAATATTATTTGCGTAATGGAGTTATACGTTTGTATTTAGTTTCTATTCATAAAATAAGTATCCACTTATCATAATTTTTTTTTAAAACTTTATTAGTCTCAACTAGATATTTATTTTGTTTATTTTTCAGATTTCATCAATACCAATATCATCATTATTAAGGTCATAGTCAACTTTGGGGAGACATACACGATACACAGTGACGATTAAATAAAACGGGCACTCTGCTAGATAATACTTGACTCCATATCATAAAAATGGGTACTAAATGGTATACCCATTACCCATAGCCCCTCAAGGAAAATAGCAATCGTAGTATTTATATACACGACTTGACGTTAATGTTTTATCCAGACTATAATTGGTTATATATGTACATTATAATACATAGTATATTCATTATAATTATACATTACATTCGTTAATACATGTTTTTAAATACGAGTATATACATAATATGTCTATATGCATATAGGGATTATTATTCAACTAAAATATTTTAATGATATCTCAACGATAAAAAATATTTTTTCATTTTAACTACAAGGAAAATTAAAATACATTTGAAAAAAATGTTATGAAATATACAATATACCTATACGTATGCGAATAAAATATAAAGTGCAGCATTTTTATTCAGCGTATTAAAAACACTGAATGCCGAATATTATAATGAGGTTTTGAACATTTTCAAATAACACTTTCAACCACTCCACCGAGTTAAGTGTGCCGGTATTTTTAACAAAAACCTTTTCAAAATCTTTGTATACAACATCTACTCGACTTCCAGACATATTGACCTAATTTAAAATTGTTAGGAACGAAAAAAGTTTTGCCACAACTGGCTAAAAATATAGGTACCTACCTAAGAGCGATTATCAATGTCCAACAATAAAAAGTACAGGTAATTTATTACTGCTATATACATTTTTTTTATCATTCATCGGAACGGAAACTCACGCTTGGAGTTGGAAATTAAATTCGCGTGCTTCCGGGTTCTGTTTCCAAACCAATGTCGAACCAAACTGTGCATAACGGCTGGCATTTGCGTGCTTTGTTTCGCGTTAAATAAAAAAAAAATGTGTGTATATACTTCTCCAGATATGATTTCAAACTTTTAAATCGAATTATGCTCAACGCAATTATGCCTACCTATTATTATTCTTATTATTATATGTTTTGCCTTTCAATCAAACCGACTATACCAACCGTTAAAAATAGCACATCGCATGGGTATACGTGCGTGGGATAATACATTATACTGTACCTAAGCACGCTCGACTTGTACCTGATACCTCCAGCGTGTTCGATAGTATACCTTACCCCTCCACCGTCCATCACCTGAACCAGCACCAAAACACATTCAGTCTTTCCCCTCCGACCTTGCTACTCAGTTCGCTGTTCGGGACTTACTTGTAATTTTACTTATTGGAATGTCAAGCACTTGAACTACGTTGTGTGCATTTTTCATGAACACAAATTAGGTACTAGGTAGGTACCAGTTTGTATAGGTACACAATTAGAAACTTTAGTGTCAATAAAAATTAATTGTCGCCATAACTTAATAAAAAATTACTAACGCTACACACAGTCCAGCGCCATAATAGTGATAATTATTATTAATATAATACCTATGTGTTTGTCTTATTATGGATACGTAGATGCGCACAACCACACAAGTTAACCTATGCTGTAGGAGTAAAAATATTCTCATTGAGTAAAATTACAAGAAAATATCTTTCAAGACTTTATCCAATTTTACATAATATATAGAAACAATGTGACATTTAATGCTTATATTAAATTACAACTGATTTGATTACACACTTCTTTGCTTAATTTTTCGTAGCACAATAAATAACTAACATTATAATAGGTACTGTATTTACAATATTAAATAAGAAATATTATATGATTGTGTAAGGAGTTAATAAGGTAGTCAAACATAGGTAGTCAATTAATGTAATATTGTTAATACTTTACTTAACATGGACTTATTAAAGTTTGGATTAAATATGTTTAATAATTTTATAATTATGCGATCTAAATTTATTATTCCACATTTATTCAATTTTTTGAATAAAAAACACCACAATATAATATTTTACATTCAGAATATTACAATATGACCCTAAATGTCTAAATTAAAATATCAAAAAAATCTTACGGGTGGAGCCCTAGATACATTTCACAGGTACCTACTTTTAAATTTGATAATAGATAATTTCACTCTAATATTTAAAATAACAGAGTAAAATGAATTATTCTGAATGTAAAATTTTCCTTTTATCATATATATTAATATGTTTTTGTGCTGGATAATGGATATAACTATTTTTTCTGATCGATTTCGCGTAGCTTATTTCGTGTTACAGTTGTTATATAAAACATTATAATTTTACGTTACAGTACCTAGGTTGCCTCTATAGCAACTGATGAGTAGTATAATTACGTTAATATAGCAATCAAATAAAAAAAAACGGACTCGCAAATACTAGATACAGTTTATTTCTTCATTATCAAATTTTTCGTAAGGTTACCTTTAACGACCAATAATAATTAATACAATTATACTACCATACCAACCTCGTTGATACATTTTTTAATTATATTTTTGAAAACGTAATATAATATATTATTAATTATGATTCAATGTTTTTCCGTAGAGTGGAGAAAATATCAAGTAGCATGTGTTAAGTTTTAACCTAACAATACATTAATTTTTCAATTTGATTATAATTTCTAAATTCTAATAATGGATAATGAATACATTAATTATTGCAATAGGTACGAGATATATGTTTATATAGTGTCATTCGCAACATACATATATTTTGTTCTGTCTTCTATAATGTCTCAGCATAATATAATCAAGTATCAAAAGTACGAATTTCATTAGTTATAGTTTTTATATAAATGCCCTACATTATCCGATTATCATAACGTAAATACCAAAACAATAACTTATTATTTTTCAAAATGGTTTATACCTACATTATTTTTTATAACAAACCAATAAAACTATAAATTGTATAATTTAATTTAAGTACACAATTCAAAAAATATACATTCTATTTAGGATCTGATCCACAATTTTTTATCCACTTAATAAAACATTCCCAGATTTAAAAACATAATATACCTATAAATGATTAAAATTTGATGAATATATAATATAAAACCAGGATTTCAACAATATATTTACTGTTAGTTTTATTAAAACATTTTTGAAATATATTATAACAATTTATTGGTAAGTGTGTTTAGCTCATATAAAAGACGTAGCTACATGACACACATACGCAATATATAGGTACCTATTATATATAAGAAACGACGAAAAAATGATGAAATAAACTTTTTGACATAGGTATAGGTATACATTGTTATTACTATTACTACAATATATACCATCGTTGTATGTTATTAGTAAAAGGATTTTCCTACAAAGACTCGTATTGGGAAGGTTTTATTTATTTATATTCACACTACGCATTCATAACAGTATTAATTATTACAAAAACATTGGCCCTAAGGGCCCAGCCATGGCCTGTGTGTAGGTCAAAATAAAAGTAGAATTTAAACAATACTATACGTACAACGTACCGGTACCGCATATAACAAAGTCACGGACAAAAGTTTGATGTTTGGTCAAAAATTTAATTAAAACTAGTTTTTTATTTTAAACAGACAACCAATTTCCGTAACAAATATTATTATTTGAAATTTATAACCTATACAGCAATTGTCAAAATCAGTAGGATCGCATGAATATTATTTTGTTAATACATTTTTAATTTTTAAACGGCATTCGACGCATACCTGGTTACATATTCAGTAAATTATAATATGCTTTATAGACTTTAATAGTTGTATAGACATTCCATAGTCATGTTATTCGATTATTATTTTTAACAACCTTGAACTTTTACATGGTAATGCCAAATTTAAGGATAGTAACGCGTGTGATCGATAAGCTGCACTACCTGCAGAATTATATTGCTGTTTAGTCTCTGGTTAATATTAATTACGACATTCATAATTACATAATATATTTATATGATAATAACTCAATTGTGTATTTTGTTTAATTTATTAATCAATAGTTGCCACTGTATTTAAGTATGGATTTAACTTTGTTTCTATAATGTTTTTTGTTTATAAATTAACCAAACCAATATTTAAATAAAATTAGTTGTTTGGAAAAATGTCATAGAAGTAATCTAAATATTTATAATAATATGCTATCCACTATTTATACTACTATCGCTTGAATGCTATTAAATCGATCATAACAAATAATACTTTCGGCATTGTAACTCGATTCGTTACGTTTACCACATCGTACCATATGTATCCAATACGACGGTGGGTCACCCGAAGTGCCACAATAACCGGCTGGGTGAACTGCGAACAATACGATTCCCCGTTAAAATTATGGCCCTACATTATAGGATAATATATTAAGGGGGTTCCAGTCGGTTATTTTCTATGGAGTTATTCTTATTCCTATTTTCTAAGAATCACTCAAATTATGTGGCAAGTACAACCGGCCAATGTCAATGTGTGCGAGTGTAAATGGACATCATAGCGTCGCGACCCATGCACATTCTAAGCACCGTCGTTTTCGCACTCGCAGGCACATGTCAGTAAATTAAATTAAGAAAAAGTATACGGTTACTTTTCGAGTAAGAACATACCTCGGCTTTTTGCGAGACTTATGTTGGTGCGATTTTGATTCTGTAACAATCCTAACAACTATTAACACGTCCTCTAAAGAACGGTCGAAGAATTTTTTAGGAATATTAATTTCTTCAATACATATGGTTAAACAAAGATGTTGTGAGAACTGGAATTTGTAAATATTACAATATTGTCAAAAGTTCAAACTTTAAAAAAAAAAACTCCGACCGTTCTCTTGAGGAGATGTTAAGAAATGTTATTATTTTTACAGCATTAAAATCGAACCATCTTAAGTCCCACAATCTTGTCACAGCGGAGGGTCTAAAAACGATTTTTTTTTTTTTACAGACTGGAACCACCTTAACGATCTCAATTTCAAGCATAACCTCTGCTTTGTTTTTATTTGGTTTCAATGATAGATTACTTAATTATTAGGGCAGTAATAATATCTTTGTACACGTAAGTAATAGCGTCCTGGGGCACAACAACCATAGTTGTGGCACGGTGCTCGCAATACCAAGGCTCGTCGTTTAGGCCTTGTACATAAAAACAACTACCTACAACGCAACGTAATTCGCACGTTATATCGACGCGATAGTGAGATACGCTATACCTACATAATATGTAAGTGAGAGGTGACGTTACACAAATTATATGGTGGGGGCAGGAGGTGCATCGAGCTTGGGGTCCAAGATGATTATCATCGTATACCCTGAAGGTCACCCCGTTTATTTCGGTAGGCACTAGATTTTTTGGTAGGGGCTGACAATAAACACTCTGCTAATATATTTATACCTACCTATGTTAAAATAATATTTGTTGCTATTAAATATAATTATATAAATATATTACCAATAAATGTACAGTTGCATCGACAATAGCTATCACGAATCTACCCAAATATTCATATGTACTCTGCAGTGATATATGTATAATGTAGAATAAGGAAACGTATTAATCAAAATATCAAAATGGTATAAATTTTAATAATTAACAATTAAATTAAAATTAAATAAATATGTATAGCTACCTAAACAGCTTAATAAACACTATATTCAAATTAGAAGAACAATCTAAATCCAATAAACAAAATTATGTATGAAAATCGAAATTAAATCTCCCAAGTTTTCATGATTATAATTTATAATATATTTAGATTAGAACAGTAGGTACATTTTAGAAATACTAATACATATTACATACATTTATCTGCATTATACCTGAAACTAATATACATACCAGAATGTTTATGGTATAACCCTGGTTATACAATCCAAACTTAACATTCAATAATGCTACCTAACTTCAATGAATAAAATAATTTTAATAAGCATCATATAAATATTAAATAATACATATTTTTTAATATTATATACTATATATGCATATTATGTTCCATAAAAAATTTAACTGTTATTAAAATACTTTTACTATTAAATAGGTATGTGATGATTACAACAATACTTCGATAAAAAATTGTAAAAAAATTATTATATACTATTAATATTATTTGGTAGTTATAAGATATAGGTATAATACAATGTAAGAAATTGACTCCGTAAAATGATAAAATGACATAATTATACTACGAATATTCAATCAAAAATTGTGGGTTGGTATAGTTACATATTATATTAATACAAATAAACTGTAATGAGTCAGTCAACTGACATCTGAATATATAATATATCTCATTCAAGAGAAACAAAAAAATAAAACTCTACAACATATCCTAATTTATGAATCAAAAAAGTAAATTATGGTGTTATATTATTGAAGTAAACAGTGTCTGAGACATGTCTTATGACGACAATGAGCGATTATACTTACTGTCATAATGTAAACCAAAAACCAAAGATATTGAATAGTAAAAAAAAGTCAAAAGATGACATATTATATTATACATTACTAGCTGAATTACCCGGAAAAAACATTGTGATAGTTCAACTCTTTTTGGGCATAACTCACTGTGGAAGAAATGTCTTTTTAAGTGTAAATCATATTTTATTATAAATGTATAGCCATCCTGTCCGTGAGACTCGCTTCTAATTATGCGGGAAGTATATTATCAGGTAGGCAATCCACCTGCGATGGATTGCGGAGCTAACAAGGTGCGTACGTATAATAAGTAAATAATTTCCAACTTTAAAGTTTCAATTTTATACAAAGTTTGTTGTTTTTACTTAATCCAACCCCCGATGCTAGGAATAAATATTTGTAGTATACACAGGCCGTTTACAATAATCTCTACAATAACAATTTTAAAATATTTTAAACGCTACACTAATTTTAACTACGCAATAAAAATAAATCAGCTTAACATTTTCTTACTAAAAAATTAACTAAAAAATTGGAAACTGAAAATACCGGTAAACAACTCAAAACAAGTCAAAATATTTTTAAAATTGTATGGTGTTTATAAAATGCTAATATTAATAAAAATGTCATGTATCTACGGCCATTTTCCTTAGAGTTACGCCAAAAATCAAAATCAATTTTGCTTAAAAATTTCCGTTTTTCCTTAATTTTTCTTTTGTTTTTCGCGGTGTTTTTGAAAACTACAAGGGAAATTTTTACTTTTGACCCCCCAAAGTACCAACTAGATTCACTTTCCCATCAAACAAGATACTGTTGAAGATATTGAAGCAGTTGTACTGCACCAAACAGTGATGACTGAACAAAAAAAAAATTTAAAAAAAACACACATCATTGTAAAATCAATACATTTATCGCTCCGCTCAGAATCTAAAATACTAATTTCTTCTATTACTATTATAATCTGCACCAATGGCAGCCATTTATAAACAAAAAAAAGTTTCAACTACCACCATGAATCTTAAGATCCCTGTTTGACTACCTAAATACAAAATTAATAAGGATATACATGTATATAGGACATTATAGGTGTATTGTTTACGTAAATATTTTTAAATTACAATTGTGAATAATATTATATACATGTTAAAGAATTATAATATATTTTTATTAGGTTTTTAAATATTTTAAGTGGCAGTTGCTAATTTTCTAAACTCCAGATAACTAAAAGTAATGATGGATAAGTATATGATTTAACAATAAACATTGACATAATTACTCAAAACACTTCATACACATAAATATTGATCATATACAGCACAGATAACATGCAATAACTAAAATATAAATAAATAATACTTAAAATATATTATTAAATTCATAAAATGAGAAGACGGAAGATGTTAAACAGGTTTTTCAAGCATGGCGTATGTGTATATGGAGTGATGATTATAATGGTCTTAAAATGGTATGTGTTTCTTTTTTTGTACTCATATACATTTTTTATAGTAGAAGTATCCTTCAACTTCGAAAATGGTTTCTGGTAGTAAATTAGATCTTTTAGTGGCACTATCTACTAGTTGGTTCTTTTAGGGGGTCAAAAGAAAAAATTCCCAGTAGTGTATTATCAAACAATTGGGAAATCAAACAAAAAAAAGGGAGGACCGTAGCTACGTAGATAACTGATCGTTGTAGGAGTCGACTAATCAAGTGCTTCTCAACATTGTGTAATTCACTACTCACTGTAACGGATGTGTTAAATTTAAATTTAATGATAAATCATTGCATAGGTACGAAAAACGATTTTGATTAGAGACAGTCTGTCAGCCTAATATAACATTATAATAGTAATTTGATTTATTATTTAATATTATTAGCAATATGGTCTAAATGTTTTGAAAATGTTATTGTGCACAAAGCACATATCACATAATAATATACGTAAACTTACAAATTCTTACGAATAATGATTTTGAATCACAAAAAAATAATTTGCATCGTTATTCTTCGTTTGGATATCTAATTTTCTAAAATTGCTAACTTTAAACACTTATAAAAAAATAATATTGTCTATATATTTTTAATATTTTTTATTTGTTTTTATATAAACAACTTATGAGGGCCTTACATTCAAATTCCAAACTTTTGACTTTAAATCATTTTTATTAACATTAATTATAGAAAAAAAAATGTTTAAATAAAAAAGTAAAATGTTAATAAATTTAAAATTTGTTACCAAGAACCACTCTCAAAGTCAAAGCATTGTTTCAACTAATTATTGTCGTGTATACGGATACAAAAAAAACAACAATGTAAAAAATAGTTTAAATATCAAAAAAATGTATAAAAATAAATACGGTTGCCGTGATGGAGCAGCTATTACCGCACGGCATGAGGGTAACGTCACAAATTGGTTTTCTGCGGCTTTTTTTGATGCCACGTGGCAAAATTTCTGATCTGCATTGTAGGCGGTCTAAAACAAAGGAAAATCACGTGTGTGTGTGGACATATTTTCGGTACTTATTTTTATAAAATGTTTAGTATTTAAATTATTTTTTATATCATAATAATCGAAAAACAAATGCCACATCATCTGTACACGTATTTACCACGCGGCTATGCTGCATACTAAAAAGCTGCTACTTCTGGACGCTCCGCAAAAAATCTAAAAATTAGATAACCACAAGATATGTTGCCCAAAACCAGTTTTTGTTGAAATCTAAATTGTTACCTAGTGGCTAGTTAACTCAAAAATGAAACTGCGAAGATTTGACAATTCCACCAAATATTTATATAATTTTTGGTAAAAATTAGCGTAACCTACCATATTGATAATAGAAAAATAAATTACTATTATTAATATAAAATATATACAAAATAACATATCACTCAGAAAAATATTAGCTAAAAGAAAACTAATTTATTAGGTATATTATAATATACTCGTAAACCGTAATATATTATCAAACCCATGAGTTAATAATTTAATTAATAAATTAATGATTTACTTCAGTGAAGAAAAGGGCCAAATCTGATATTTGTAAATTTTTGTTTTTTTTTTTTAATATTTATTTGAAATTGCAACCAAATATGTATTATAATTTATAGACACTATTCGAAGTTTTAAATAATGGTTAGTTTATTATGTATGGCGTATACAATATATATAAATATGTATACCTATACATTACGCACATAAGTATATATATATAGCCATTTATTATAATATAAAAAAAATTACTTATTACATTTCGAGTTCAATGAGATATTTTAAGTGTACGTATCAAAGCACTTTGATTAAAATATAATATGTATATGGTATGACCTTGGTAAGAAATTTAGGACTGAATGAGCAAAAGTGTGGATGCCTAAGGCTTCATGTTGCTTATATTAAAACGATAAAAAAAAAACCCAAATAATACTGCTTTATTTGATATAACTGCGTAATGTATGTGTTATTTCTTCGTTAAAAATATTTATTACAGTAATAATTTAATATAACCTAATGGAAATTAAAATGTTACAAATAAATCAATACACATCTCAATAATTTAATAAATGAACACAAGGCGTATAATATATTTATATATTTGTAATGTAGGTGGAATATTTTTTGTTGTACAATTTTACTCAAAAACATACATCCAAATATTATTAGTTTATTTCTATACTACAATAATAATATGTATATCATGAAAACGCCTAAAACAAAATAATCTACTGTTGTAGGTGTCAGCAATAAAATTTCATAGCATTTATGTAGCTAAATTGCCTATCCGAAACGCCGTGTTTGAAAATCTTAAAATTCAATGCAACATCTTTGACATATTACATTTACGTAACACGTATAAGCGAAGGGTGAAAATTTTTACTACTAACAAATTGCGATCGATATTGCGACGAAAATTCGCCATTTTGAGAGGGTTGTACATTCCCTCACCCCAATAGTTCGCGCATGCGCCAGTTGAGAATTTCAAAAGCAAGTAATCAAGAAAATTTACAAAAAACAAATTTTTCTCCATAAACTGAATCATTCACACTACTTTAAAGTGGATAATAAACGCTTTTAAACAGTTTAAAATGTAGCAAATCAAGATGATCTCAAACAAAAACTTCCCTTCCGGGCTTCTTGTCTTCTTAATTTCTAATATCAAATTAAAATATTAAACTGATGGAAAATTGTATAAATATAACTATATATTTTTTATTAAATGTGTGTTTTGCAAACATGTGTAAAGTGAAATTATTTAAAAATGGAAATATAAATTATATCTGATGTATTTCACGATGCAATAAATAACGAACATTCAGAGCATTCCTGTCCTAGAATAATACTGTCTCATTGCTTGACTTAACTATTTTCAACGACAGAACGATTAGTTTGTCGTGCGATCGTAACAAAATATATTATTGATCTAATTAAACAAATAAAAAAAAAATTATAATTTTAAAATATATGATTTTTGTGATACAAGGAATCTTATGCACACTACAATTAACAATAGTACTGCAGCAGACATACATCAGACGGTGTACGATTGTATATTGTGTGCGTGATCAGGAAATAACCGTTTCGATTATGATTATAAGATAGAATGGAATAGCAATGGGACATGGCTAACACAAAGGAAACGCTCGAGGACTCGTGTGTTTGAGAACCGTAGAATCCGTACAACGCGCCGACTTCTATATACATTGATATTATTATCGTACAGCTGTAGACGGGTACAATTCGCGTGTGGGTAAGTGTGTGTGTGTGGTGTACGGCGCCGGGTGGCGCTGGCGAGACGACGAAGGCTTTATCAACCGGTGGGAGTCGAGACGGCGCGGGACAGCGTCGCGACCACGTCAACGTGGTTATTGGACTGTCGTCACGGACGGGCCGCATAATCGTATGTAAACGATAAAACGACGACTGTATGAAAATCAACCATCGCTGAATCCGATTTCCAATCAAATGAAAAAAAACCGACGATAGACTCATTATTTTTTCCATATATTATGATGTTTAAATCTTTTATACCTATTTTATATAATATATATATTATGTTAGAGTACAAAAGGTTCAATTTTTCGCCACTGCCAAACGCGAAACGGCTTCTCCTCGTGTCGTACTCTCACTCTAGCACCCTCTCTCTATACATATATAATTGAAACCCCTCAAAAGCCACGGCGGCGGCTGAAAAGAGATCGATACGTGTGCGTATCCCACCCATCATCGTGCACCACACCTACAGCGCCACATACGGTTTTCCATCAGTCCCTCCAGGGCCCCTCCAGGGCCCCTTTCCCAACTCCCCCCTACCATCCCAACACAACTCACCACTCTGGCAATCCACACCTGGCTGGCCACTAGGCTATCACAGCCACGGCCGCGGCCGACTACATGGACGACGATGGCAGCGGTGGCGACGGCGTCGTCGACATTGGCGGCGGTCGATGACCTAGACGGACGGTATCGATCCGCAACGACGTCGCGGTCCCTGCTGCCGCCGGCGACTTGACCTGCCCAACACGCACACATGTATAAACCACCTCGCCCCACCCAACTACCCATCACCGCCATCGTTACATCGTGGCGTTATACCAGACAGACGACACTGCCGATAGGTACCGTCGAAATTCGGCAACCACCCTTATAATATTATATACGTATACTACACACCCTCCTATAGCTCTGCAGCAATCATCGTCTATCTCTGCCGCCGCCACTACCACACAACTCACGCCCCCTGCTGGGGGTATACGATATAAATAGTACGACACCCACCAGAGAAAACTTCGCATGTTCACGATAGTGCGGTGCCGGTGCTTGATAGTGCGCGCGCGCGCCTGCTGCAATCCGCGTTTGTTCGAATTCACAGCGGAAAATCCGCGTGGTGGGGTGGTGGTGGCGGTGGTGGTGGTGTCTGTGCCGGTGCGCTGTTATTATTGCGTGTGTCTGCTATGCGCCAGTGCAAACCGTTGGTGAGGGGGTCGCGGCGGCGACGATGGCTGCGTGGCCGACAGTTCCGACAGGGGGGGGGGGGTGGCTGGCAACGTGGGGTTGCCGGGGGTCTAGACGGTGTCGACGAACCCTCATTTATCAGTCTGTGAACCCTATACCGACGATCCACCCTGCCGATTCCACTACCCGGACCGGGATACGACCCCTCTGCACTGCCGAGCAACCGAAAATGCGATGCCCTAAAAACAGCGTTCTACTTGCCGAGCCATAATAACTACGCATATTTATACGCTGATATAAGTGTGTGTGTGTGTGTGTGTCCGCCGCCGTCCGTTATAGTGTTTATAAATTTTATTTACAATATTATACATTATTATTATGTCGGTCACCCGTGCACACCGCCGCACCGTCGTCCTGTAGTCGTCGGCTACACGTTTATGCGCAGCGGAAAAAGGGACCAAACAATACTATTTGTATACGATATTATGCATATTATATTATGCTTATACAACGGGACTAATTTCTATGGAAATTGCACCCTTGTTCGTATTAATTCTACAGCAATGTAGAATTTATTTATAATATTTTAATAACGGTATACATACATTCAGCAGCACCCCAATCGTTACGATTTTCGTTTTACACTGCCCTACCTCAACTATTGCAACGACGTCGCGTCGCCGACGACTGAGCGCTGTTTTTATTATTTTTTTTTTTTTAATAACTAACCTTTCAAATGTCACCATGGCCGGGCCAATGTCGTAATAAAAGTTTTTCCACGGCTCCACCCTCCGCTCAAACCATTTTGTTCGTTAACATAGGTAACTACTGGTTTTTCTCACGTCTTGTGATATCTACGTGCAGTTTTTCGGACAAAGTTCACCCGAACCGAAAAAAGTTTCCACTCTTATTTAAATTCATTTTAACTACCCAAAAATATCTTATTATTTTGAAACCGGCCCGTGACAAAGGCATCTTACGAACATGACAATAATAAATAATAAAAAAATATTATTAACACAATAAGACATAACATACAACATTAAAATCTACATATTATGCAATTGAATATTTGATACTTGCAGCACGTATAATATTAATTAAGAAATAAATATTCGTAGAAAATGTTAGATAATTTTTTCGTTTCCTAATTGTTTACCTATAAATAATACATTACGAATTGGTATTATGTAGGTATTAGGTATATAAATCACAGTATTTTGGGTTCAACATATTATCATTAGATCATACTTTATAAAGAAGTAGGTACCTACTCGAGTACTATTTAGAACTTCGTTTCATAAAGTCTAGATCTGTAAACATTTGCATAACACTATACAATAGATATATGATACTTTTTGTGCACAAATCTGAATTTTATAAGTTTATACTTTTAAATTGCTGACTAATTTAATGGTGTTATAAACAAAGTGTTAAACATAATGTATTTATAAGCTAATACTTGGCTGAAACCACGCCAAGGTGTTTACATTCATCATCATCGAGACCTGATGAATCATGATATTGTATATCTATTTGATATGCTTAAATTTATTATGTATTGTAAAATTAAATAAATAAAGAAAAAAACTAAATTTGGTTTTGAATAAAAATTATATTATATAATATTATGTACATTGTAAGAACATATTATACGCTTAAAATTATCATGTAACCAAAATGAATCATCTAATCACTATAATTTATAAGAGGGATTTTGTACAACGTTGTTCTGACATTCCAAAAATAATATTCTTATTATCATCAAAATCATACTATTAAAAAAAAACATCATGTCATTAATATCTTTAGAATATTTTTTGATGCCATAATGTTAAGTATTGAAAAACTTGTATTCAGCTAAATTTATATAATAAGCTTACCTGCAAGTTTATAATAATACCTTATTTGTTTGCATTATAGTCGTTATACAAAAAAATCCAATTCTATGTGTACATATCATTATACATGAATTGTACTTCACAATAAATGCATTATAAATTACAATATATTATAAGTTATAAATCATTCAAATTCTATACAAACACTTTTATTTCATCAAATAGAAAATAAATAAGAACATTATTATGTACCAGATGAATAAAAATAATAACTACATAATGTTACCTTAAAAACGTTTTATAATAAATTTTCATTATATTATAAAAATAATAAATAACGATCTATAAGAATACGTTTATGTTTTCTAACTAAAAAAACATAAAATATGTATTTTATTAAACATTTCTTATTATCCTATGCGAATAATGTTATTTTATTAAAAATTTAAACTATATTTTACAAGAAGACGAGAACTTATTTAAAATTTAATATTACAAATTACCCATGTTTACTAAAAACTAAAATTAATGACATTTTAAAATTAAAACTAATTAAATTTAAAAACTGTTCTATCCAAATCCTTATGCAGTTCTAATTTATATGATATTTGTTATAAATTATAATGTTTTAGATTCTGAGCGAAGCGATGAATGTATTGATTTTACAATGATGTGTGTTTTAATTTTTTATTTATTTTAGGACAGTAAAGTGCTTGGATTTTCTTCAACAGTAACTTTTCTGATAGGAAAGTGAATCTAGTTGGTACTTTAGGGGGGTCAAAGTAAAAATTTCCCAATAGTTTTCAAAAACAAAAGAAAAATTAAGGAAAAACGGGAATTTTTACGCAAAATCTGTTTTTGAGAAAATCGTTTTTGGTTTTTGGTGTAACTCTAAAACAAATGACCGTAGGTACATGAAATTTTGACTGAATGTTTATAATTGCATTTCCTATACACCATAACATTTTCCAATTATTTTGAGCTGTTTACGGACATTTTCAGTTTCCATTTTTTTTTTGTTTTTTTTTTTTTTTATAAATATCGATACAATTTTATCTGTTGGGTAAAAAAGCTTGAAAATTTAATAGAAGGCTCCTAGGTTATTGTTTCAAAGGCATATGAAAAATATTAAAAATCCTTAGTCACAGTTTTATTTATAAGCATTTAAAGTTCAAATTTTGACAAAATTTATAATTTAATAATTATTCTGTAGTTAAAAATGTATAAAATGTTCAACTTTTATAGCTAAGGATTGAAAATTGAAAACAAGGCTTTTAGGCTCCACGTAAATAGGTTATATATAAATTACTTTATTCACAATAATATCATCAAATGTACTTGGTAATATCATAGGCTGACTGACCGTTTTCGCTCAGAATCGTTTTTCTTATACAAAGATATTATTATATCATTGAATTCAAATTTAACACCATCCATTACAGTGGTCCACTTGTTACCTACTGTACAGCAGAGTGACATCCACTTACCCACCTTTTTTTTATTCAAGCTATATTGTCTACAGCTGAATAAATTAACGATTTCCTATTTAAAAAATAATATTTATGTATCCAAGATATTTATTACTAGAACATAATTAAAAATTAAAATTGGTATTTATGTTTATATGGCTAAACTAATCAAGTTTAGCCAAGTGTCTCTTTTATTAACATTACAATAAAATCGACAAAATCGACAAAATCAAATTAATTACACACAATGACGAAAAGACAGAGACTGCCTTAATACGGTTTTACGGTTTTACCGTTGACATAGGTCAGTCACACATGAATAATGTATATATTAAACTACGGTAAAATCGTTAAAAAAGTAATCGAAATTATTGAATTATTACAAACATATTAATATATTATAATGATATACGTGGAAACTGAAAAACAATAGCTAGGTCGTCCACGTACGATTAATAAATAATTTAGTACCTCTGTTTTAAATTTTTTTCATAAGGACAGCATCAAAACCATTATTGTGCGTTGTATAGATATCAATAACAACATGTTCTATGATATATATCGAAGTACCATAACGAGCATTCCGTATTAATATTAACACATATTCACATATATCTATATTTTATAATATCTATAGTTTTCATTTGAATGTGTTTCATGTGTTCAATATCCATGTGATGTATCGCTGAAATATATTATCAACTTAACAATATTAATTATATTTCAAAGGTCATATTATAACTATAATAAATGTATATTATATATTTATATCTATACATTTAGAAACCGTACAACGAAATAATATAATATCTGCAAAAAGTAGCTCTTTAGGTATTTAGAATAATACAATATTTAATATAATATGTGTAAGTTGATCCTATCACTATAAACATATTTGATTACCTAACTTAACTAAGACATTTTTGACCCAAAAACGACGGTCGTCAAAAAAATGCAATTAATAAAAGTTCCTTATCCATGTTTAATTTGAATTATTTATTACATTTCAAATTAAATATTTATGAAGAAAATTGTGTTCAATTTGCAAAAGAATATGACGCTTTCAAGTTTTTTTTTAATTTACTTGACCTATGAATGTTTTATATGATGCATTATATCTATATGACACGTTTGGGATAGGTTATGTATAATTGGCTAATAACACGTACAATATACACTATATAGTGCAAATTAAATATTGATAATCGATAGTTATTCATGAATATAGTACATATATTTTTATCGGTATAAATGTAAAATAGTGGGAAATGACACAGTGTTTATAGTAGGTATATTATAATATTGTTGCATGGTATTTGTTTTTAGCGTTTCCAACTTATTTTAATATACTTACACGATTAAATTATGTAGAAAATAAATCTTAATACGAAGTGGAATCCGAAATGTACACTTGCCTAGGTTTGTGTTAACAACCCCATTGCCAAGCATATGATTGCTCGTAATTCATCGAATAAGGAACTTCGCGAAAATGAATAACTACTAAGTATGTAAATAATATAGAATTTTAAAAAAACTGGGGAACTTATACTATGTACTGTACCTATGTGGCTATGTCCCACAGCATTTTCTGTATTTCTGGTGTAACTCATCATTGTGTCGGTCACTGTAATGGGTGAGCTAGATTTTAATTCATTGACAAATCGTATACCTATGTACGAAAATGATTCTGAGTGAGGACTGTTATAGACTGCTTCTTATATTTCTAAAAATGTGTTATTAATTATAATTTATTTATAATATTATTAGAAATGTATATTAGTAATACAATAGGTTCAAATAATATTTGTATTATATATTTATAATATTATATTCTTAATTATTATTTATTATTATCATGTATTTACTATTCATCATTAATGCTATTTCGTATATTGTCATTAATTTATAAGTCTATACCGTAGAACGATGAGAATAGGTCGTGGTATAAAAAACCTTAAATTAGCTTAAATATTTTTAAAATTTGATAGTGAACATAAAAAAATACTATACGTTTTGGTGACGTTTATCTATAATAAATAATATTTTAATTACTACTAAAGAATTAAAACTGTTAGAAGAAAAATCGTTGGTTTTTATTTAATATCCAATTTTGTAATAATGTAAGCATCAGACGCATCAAAAAAAATTATGGCTTTACCATTTTGATATTGTTAAATTGCTGTACGAAAAAAATATACTAAGGAGAAACCTTGTATTACATTTTGAAGCTTTTTGACTGAGAAAAAAATATTATCCATATATACCGAATAACTTGAAATATTCATAACTAGCATAAAAGCCAAATTGTATTGACAATTATATCATAATATAGTAAGTGTATTATGATATAGGTAATCTAAATGTTTGGTAAAAGTTCAAATCTTAATTGTTATTATTTTATGAAAATTACAAAAAATAATAAAATCAAATTTGTCAAAGACTGCAGGCGTTCCGAAAATATTCAGATTTTCCACCTTTTTAAATTTTTTTCTTTTGTTCTACCTTATTTTAAAAACTAAATCATTTTTTTTCTTCTAATCATGGTAACAAACTCAAGAAACACATATTATTGTAAAACTAATACATTAGTTCATCGTCCCACTAAAAATCTGAAAGTATTTACATTTTTTACCAACTACATTTAAGAATTCATTCAATTTTTTATAAAATATTATTTATTTAAGTAAAAATAAAGTCCTTTATTGAAACTATAAATGTGAATTTCAGCAAAAGTAAGCAACGATTTTAAGTTTCTGAACAAAGTTAGTACAGAGGGTGATTTTTAAGCATGCTCTCCTAATTTGTGTGCTTAAATTATACATATATATTCAAATGACAAATTCTAATTTTTGGAATTTTAAAATGCACTTTTCGAATACTAGAGATTAGCCTAGCTATAGCTGTGACAATACAGACTTCTGTTTTTCAAATAGGAACCCCCTTTTTCACTTTTAATTATCTACTCAACAGTTTTTTTCTTGTGTATTTGTATGTATCTAAATCAATTCTTGATAGTTTTTAAGTTATATAACTTTGTGTTAATGGTTTAATTTATTATTGTTTAAGTAGCTATATGGGGTATTAGACGATTTTAAAAAGTTAGTAATTACTACTGATCAATCAATATAAATCATTTGTAAAAATGGTCCAATATAATAAATACTTTATTTAATATTACATAGGTACCTATAGCTTATATTTTTGTAAAACCATTTTTAAGGATTATTATCCTTAGAATAAACATTTTAATAACTCAGAAACTATCAATTAGAACTTTGATTTAGATACATCAACATTTCAAGAAAATCATTCGTCATCTACTAAATAATTTGCAGTAAAAAGGGGTGGAGATCTCATTGAAGAATAGAAGTTTGTATCACCACAAAACACTACTTAAGTAGTACAGAAAAATTCAGGAATTTGAAAATATGGACTTTAAGTATACTTACAAATTCTAAAAATCATAATTTTAATAAACGTACTATTAAAGAGAAATATGGGGACGAGCATCATGCTTAAAAAATCACCATGTATAATAGATAATAACTAATAAGAATTGGTATTAGAATTATATTTATCAGATCATGAGAAAATTGATAAATGTATTGATTTTACTGTGATTGCAAAGAAAGCACTTTTCCGGAAATTTTCAAAATCCATAATGGTTGATGTCACCATATTCCCATCACGACTCTAAGAAAAACGTCTCAAACTTGGAAAGTTCAAAAGGACAAATTTCACAAATTTCAACACAAATTAGCACAGACGATACACATACAAGTTCTTGGATTCGTTTCAAAATTCAAAAGTGGGGGTACCAGAGAAATGGTTCTAATATTAATTGTATTAATTTAATTAATTTAATGTTGGTTATATATATTTTAAACAAATATAAAGTATTATCTTTTTAGATAAGGGCAGAAAAGTTGTCGTAATATTAATATTTATTTCTAATAATATTCGCCAATGTTATATTATATGTAAGTTATGTATTTTACATTCGCCAATACCTGTCAGTATTCATACCAATAAAGAGGTGCACAATAACAGTAACAATATATATCAAATTATGGACAAAGTAGGAATTTCGGGTATCCTTCATAATTCCCATTAAATTCGGGGAAAAGTAACAGACGAACAAGGGCGCACTGATTAACGCACCCAAAATCGCCGCAACATTTTAAAACGTTAAGGTTTCAAACTCCCACGAAAAATATTTTGAATAACAATTAAATAACTAAAATCGTTATTCTTCGTTTAAATATGTACATAATACGAGAATATAATATGTACCTAAGTATAAATTGTTTTAATTTCAAGGTTTTTAAAAGGAATCAATTTTTAGAAACATAATGTAAATTTTAATATAATGTATAGTTTTTTTAAGAGAAATATAATACATTGTCAATTGATAACAATATATAAATATAATAATGCATAATATTTTATACTGTAATATTTTAATGCAGTTTTATAGAATAAATTTGCGATTCTCGAAAATGTTATTAAATATCGTATACATATTTGTTTTATTTTATTAAAGAACATTGAAAATAATAAAATCAATAATAAACAAATTTAAAAAAGAAGTGAGCACTCTTTAATTTGGTTAAGCCCACAAGAAGATGTGCAATTGGAGTGTGTTGATTATAAGTGTCATGGCTGAATTTGAAAGGCCATAAGGCATCGTATATAAAATATGATTTTAAATGGAGATTCGTAACTTTGTAAGCCTTACATTTTGAAAATGTATCTATAGTTTTACATTAGTTTTACCCTCCCACTGCACTTTTAAAGTAAAAATAAAATTATTTTAGGAATGTGGCGTTTTATATAACATTTGTATATTTCATTTATTTCCATGCACCACATACATAAAACGACAAAAATATTATCAACTCAAAAGTTTCCAAAACTTTAAAAATCACACCAATACTATAAACGAATATAGTTTTTTGTTGCTGTGGGAAAATATAATTACATTATTCCGTACAATGCATATATATTATATAACATTATAAACGATATTTATATTTAGTAAACACTTTACCCAATCAGTTTTTAATGTCAAACTTTAAGCTTCCAAAAGTCCAAACTCATTGATTTTATTCCACAAGGTATAAATGTATTTAATATCTTGTTTTACCTAATACCTATAATGCTATTATCTAGTATAACATATTACATATAACAACAAAACATTTGGTAAGTACGTATAACAGCTCTGATGGAGCTCAGTTGGAGTCGAGTGTACCTCGTTGTTAACTAAGTCACTGCTAAAATTAATTGGACAATATATTTTTGTTGTTTTGGGTTTGAGTAAAAATAACTTATGAGGAACCCAAAATAATCATTAAACCTATAAAAATAAAAATCTAAAATAACAATATACTACCATATTAAACCTTTTATGTACCATAAAATATTACAAAAATATATTTTTTTAAATTAATATTCCATTAATTCCGTTCAATAAGAATATGTAATAATTATGTCTTTCACACAATATCAGTTAATGTTTAGAAGTTTAGAGCATTGACCGACTTATATCTATCGCATCTGGTATTGACCCGCCATGACGTCACTGCAGTTTCATCGTTGCAGCGAACTCCATAAATTATACATGCACACACACACACACTCACTCACACCTCTTAGGTGTGTGTTATGTATGTATATAAAGATATTTAACATTGAACATGTATATAAATGAACTGCGAAATGTCTTTCTTATAAACTTATCCAAACGTCCTTTGTCAGAACCAATAACTCAATTTAAAAACTATAGTCGACAGTCGTTGTCATGTTTTTTTTCTGTCTACGATGTTCACAGAAGACAATGAGAATTTCGCCGTTTTGCAGAGAAAAATATATTTTACACGGAATCGGTCGCATTTGAATTATTACACAACGGTTGAAAAAAAACTGTTTGTGCTGCATACATACCAACGGCAGCTATGTGTTCGGTTTATCCACCAAACGGAAACTATAAAATGTATTTGACATTTATATCAAATGTATGCATGCTGGTATTTAAGACACACATTATTTTCAAAATAATTACCGTTTTTGAAAACATTTTTTTACACAACTTTTAGTCATTACAGAACGACGTTATTTTTGTAAAAAAGTATATATGTTTATATGTTTATTTTAGATTCTGAGCGGAGCGATGAATGTATTGATTTTACAATGATGTTGTGTGTTTTTTTTTTGTATCTGTCATCACCTTTTAGGACAGTCAAAATGCTTGGATTTTCTTCAACAATATTTTTTTTGATAGGAAAGTGAATCTAGTTGGCACTTTGGGGGGTCAAAAACTCAAAAGTCATTTCCCAGTAGTTAACAAAAGCGCCGTGAAAAACAAAAGAAAAAACGGGAATTTTTAGCGCAAAATCTGTTTTTGAGAAAATCGATTTTGGTTTTTGGTGCAACTCTAAAACAATTGACCGTAGGTACATGACATTTTGACTGAATGTTTATATTAGCATTTTCTATACACCATAATATTTACCAAATATTTTGACTTATTTTGAACTGTTTATACGGACATTTTCAGTTTCCAATTTTTTAGTTTTTTTATTCTATAAATATCAATAAAATTTTATTTGTTGGTTAAAAAAGCTTGAAAATGTAATAGAAGGCTCCTATAGTATTTTATTGTTTCAAAGGCAGATGAAAAAAATTAAAAATCCATAGTCTCAATTTTTTTTATAAGCATTTGAAGTTCAAATATTAACAAGATACATAAAAGGCGTGAAAATTTAATACAAGGCTCCTAATATATTGTTACAATAGCAATTAAAAATACATAGGTACACATTTTTTTTATAGATATTTAAAGTTTGAATTTTGACAAAATGTATCAAATTTAAAATTTAATAATTGTTGTTAAAAATGTAGAAAATGTTCAACTTTTATAGCTAAGGATTGAAAATTTAAAACAAGGCTCCACGTAAATAGGTTATATTATATAAATTACTTTATTCACAATAATATTATGAAATATACTCAGTAATAATATCATAGGCTGACTGACCGTTTCCGCTCAGAATCGTTTTTCTTATACAATGATATTATTGTATCATTGAATTCAAATTTAACACCATCCATTACTGCAGTGACCCACTTGTAACTTACTGTACAGCAGAGCGACACTCACTTGCCCACTTTTTTTTACTATTTATTTTTATCGTTATTATAATATTATTCTCCAAGTTTTTAATTTTCTGTATCACCAGACACCTACATTTGTATTGATATTCAAAAACCAGAATAATTTTATAGGAATATTTCGTTGTATATTATATTCATATTTTAAATCAGTACCTATACTCCGTCCGACGATAGAACACGCCAACCCTGCACATCCTCACGCAGCACCTTGTCACCGAGACCGGCTTGATATTGTTTGGGCCGTGGCGTGTTCCCTCGCTGAACAGAGTATAATATATTCTCAGTATAGGTAGTTGATTTATTATAATTACAACTATTATTAGTACTGCGTATAAGTTTATAAGTGTATTTAAAGTTTAGATGACGTGTGTGGTGGACAGACATTTTGCGGGGTAACCGGTACCCATATGCTTTTCCACTCAGCTCATCGAAACTTTAAAGTTTAAATACCTACATGTAACTAATTAATTTAGTGCGGATTTCAAAATTAGATTTTTATACATCAAAATATACTTGGAGAAATATTCTGTTTCAGAATATGGCATTAAAAATGTATATTGTGGTTCAAAAAAGTAAAAGCTTATAACTTAAGAAAATTAAAAACTATAATATAATAAATTTTACAAACATTATTCCTTTTAAAAATGTTTCCTAAATATCAGTTATGTAGAAAAAATATTTGCGAATCAAATAAGTATTCGTTAACAAAAAAATCACCCTGTAAAATATAATATAATTAATAATTAGTAATTACATAACAATAATGCGTCTGGAGTTTAAACCCCGAAACCACGCAAGTACAACACACGTACCTATTTGGGTTTTATTATTGGATTTATATTTATTTCGGTTGCGGATATTTTGCGGCAATCGCTTCGGAAACACGCTAAAGCCAGGCTAGCTGTACCTATCTGGTGTGCAGAGTTTTGAAATTACAGCGATTAGTCCCCGATATACATATATAAGCGTGCCACCCACGCACGGGATTCCTTATAAATAGTTGTAATCCCGACAGAAGCTCCTCTGCGGTGAATTTAATGGAATTGTTTGCGGACTGCGCCCGTCGACAATAATAATAATACAATAAGGAAAGGCACGTTTTCGCCGCCGTCCACTCTCGGCCTGCCTCATTTCCTTCCTGCTTTCGACGGTCATCGCAGCCGCACTCCGTCTCCAGGTCTATGGTCGCGGTAATCCGACTCTATCAGCGCTACGCCTCGACCACTATAGGCACGAACGTTTATATTATTATTATCATCATCATAAAGCCGACAGGGCCCGATCGTCCGTTTGTGGTGGGCTGCTCGTGGTGGGTATCGTTATAAATTTATAATATACTATTACGGTACACGCGGAACCCTTTTCCGCTCGTTTTACCGCCGATTATCATTATAGCATATTATACGCGGGAATACAAGCGCGTGAGGTTATTGTATATATTATTGTCTTCCAAATTTCGTGTAACAAAAATGGTGAGGATTATATTGCTTTTAAGTTCAGACGCCATCCCACCACGACCTGCACTTTTGTCACCCAAAATGTGGAAGACCCTACATAATATGTAGGTATACGGAGTGATTATGCGATTTATCGTAAATCACCGATTTGCTATATACATTAACAAACAACAAACAATTTTAGTAAACACTAAACAATTTAATTTTTTTTACCTTAAAATTTTAATTATTTACTGTTTTAAATGATGTTATACATTTCTAATTTTATATCCCACAACAGAATATTTTTCTGAGGATATATTATAATAATTGAATATTGAAATCATTAATTAGTTAGTATTTAGTTATAACTTATAGGTTATAAGTATTTACATTTTAAAGTTAACATGAGCAGAGTATAGTGCTAACTAGTGCTCCGACATTTTACGGGGTAGGTATACTGCTGTATGTATTTCTAAGGGGGGGGGGGGCAAAAGTAATTTTAAAAATAAATGACGATTTTTTTATAAATGAAACTCTCAACTTATTAATATTATCCATAGTGACTGGTAGAGTTATTGCCGAGTGACCTCTTCAAATTACGATAAGGTAAGATTTTGTGCGTAACAATTCATTATATTAATATTTGTTAGCTATAATTATGCGGACATAGTAGATAAAGATTATGTTTTGGCAAACATAATTTAAAACCTAGTGGGGCACCGTCTTAACCCCCTCGGGATGCCCATGTTAACAACTGGTACAATAACCGATGACTATATAATAATACACTTTAGAAATGTCTGCTTCGGAAAATAGATATAATAAAATGCTTTCAAAAAATAAAAAACTGATTAAATTTTTGTTATTAATTGTGTATGACTTCGAATTATAAAGTAAAAAATTAAATCCAAAAAAGTATACATAGATAATATTCAAAAGAGTAAAAAAAAATTATAACAATAAAAATAATATAAAATGTTTTTTTAATCAAAAGCCTTAAAATTATGTAGAAGTCTTTTTCACGTCAGGGTTTTTCGCAACAGTTAGTGTCACCTCGTGTAATGTTTATACTAATATCTAATAAACAATCATAATAATATTTCAGCTGCCTCTTTTGGATTGCCTGCCTGCTGCCGTTAACATCCACACCGGCCTGTACACGAAACGAACTGCGGTTTCCGGTAAACGTTAATGATGACAAAACAATGACGCGATGTAAATGTAATTCGTTTTAAGTTGAATTCCTGATCACGTCGCAGTCATTGCCAACCAGTGGCGTCCCTGAGGTGGGGTGAAACTATCCCCACCCCCCGCCCATAAGTCGTGGGATGTTCTTTTTTTGCTAATAGATAAATACAGTTTATAAATATTTTTAAATTGTTTTTACACTGATTATATAGACCGTTATTGATACAAACATCAAACATTTAGATTATACGTCATTATACACGCAAATAGGTTTTAAGTTTTTTGTACCAATTCAAGATTACCCCCCTCCCCCTCCCTCCCATGGAATTGCCACTGTAGCCAACGCAATATAATACATGTACATACTATGTATACAGCAGCGGCCGGCGGCAACACGATATAAACATGTTTACATAGTATAACTGCGCAGTGTAGTAAATACCTATTACCTGAATACTAGTGTAGCCGTGTAGGTACTATACCCGTAGGTATACCGAGAGCGTCAAAAATATTACTATTCCGTGGTACAAAACGCTGCTATACACATCCGAAACCACGATCTTTGGATCGCCTTGGATCTGCTGTACGCACGGCGACAATATTTTGAGTGAGCTTAAACTTGGATCCGGTCACCGGACGTTAACTTGGCCCACCCATTCTTATTTTGTTTGCTGCTCAAAAACGGCTAACTCGCAAATTCTGAAAGTGAACTGGCAAATTCTCGCAATTAACTCGCAAACTATTGGTGAATATTTTGAGTCAATACGCCAAAGTGGGTCGGCCAACTTTTCACGGACGTCATTCCGACAGGCGACACGATATTTTTCTGCAGAACGCTCGGAAAACCACTTTACCCACATATTATATTATAATATAATGTTATAAATAATCATATACGTCGGCGCGCATAATGAATTATTATTATCATCAAATTTTATTTGAATAAAAACAATTTTAATTACACAGTAAAAATAAAATACCGACAATAGGTACCTACCTGTAATATAGTCACAATCAGATGTAATTTATTACGTATGTTTTATGCCCACGCCCGTCAGCATCATTTTTCATGCATTTTAATCTCTTATACCTACCTATATTGTCGGTCAAACAATTTCAAAAACGTGCTTTATTTTCCGATGTCATATATATATGTTTAGCCTATTCGTACAGGCATGTATGTATCGATACTCATTGATTTCTGTCACAATTCTGATTGCATGATAATTCATGCTACACGTGTGTCCAAATAATAAAACCAAGTATTATGCTGCAATACACTCATTTGACCAGAGGAAAAAAATACTATGTCGGACGTCCGTTTTTACCAAACTGTCGATTTTATAATAATATTTAGATTCAACCGGGTTTTTAAAACCAATAGGCACACTTGTAATAATAATAGTGTGGTTATTTAAATTTATTTGGAAATTCGCCGAGCCGTGCTCCGATTAATTAGGACTTTGGGTGGTAATGTGGTGTATATACTAACATAAACGCATAGACACATTTTGTATAATGTAGCATTTCATCGTATATAAATAACAGAAATCCAACATGGTTACCCGCCGCGATCAATAAAAATTAAATCAGTTATAAAAAATTGATTTATCTAAAATGATTCAGACATTAATATTTATTTTACAAACACGTATAACCCTAACTCATAACGGCGCAGACAGTCCAGACACGTCCAACTTTATTTTCTTTTTAAAGATACTATTTTTTGTACCGTTTGCTTTAATATGTTATCTGACCCATTTTAGTTGGACGTCTACATGCAGTCTAGTAAAAGATAAAACGACTTTTGGATAACGATTTTCTTTAAGAAACTTTCTGTACCCAAACAAATTGTATTTTAAGTCGAAACATTACAAAGTGTTATATACACTGTATACTTACTAAGAGAGAATATTTTTACCAAAATCAAAGAACCTAGGTAATGAAAATGTTTCATAGATATTAAGCATACCTAGTACTTACATAAAATCCATCAGAAACAGATCATGAATAACTTCCTAAATTAATAGTGACCTGCCAAAATTCCATGAAAATTTAAATATAAAATATTTTAATGAAACTTGTTTATAATTATTTGAATTATACATACAAATAACTTAAAACAAAATAATTAATGCTCTGTTAATGATGTCTGAATTCCTGATGATGGGTAATGCACTAATCCCTGCTAAAACTATAGTTATTAATTTGTTTTAACAAATTATAACCACAAAAACCCATACTTTTTGGCACTTAGAGCATGGTCTTAAAACAAAAAGTATATTTAATACTTAGAATAGACAACATCGACCAGTGTACCAATAAATGAGTATTGGTAATAAATATTTATTTCCTCCCATTTTCATAATTTATAACACGTATCATACTTTACCTAAAATTCTAAACTATATACCTATAGCGAAAACCATTAAAACTCATCCAAATTCACTATCACGAAATTAAAAATAATTTATATGCAAAACTGATACACGTGAGATCGATCTCGTGAAATATTGAATAATAAGTAATGTAGTTATATTGTGTAATGCAAACTGTTTCTTCGAAACGCTCATCATATAAAAAAAACTGTAATATATAATCACTGTCATCATTCTACTGATCCTGTGTCGCATTCAAACTAATATTTAAAGTTTGAACTCACTGAATCTCAATTAAGTTTGTTGTTAGGTATTTAAATGCAATTCTTCATTATCAAAACAAGATTTCTTGAACAGCCCTACACATAATTTACAGTTGTAGTTATTGTTATATTTATTAGTTATTACGTGTCTGAATATTCTGACAAAGGATTTGTAGTTGGATGGACTAATTGGATTTTGAAATTTCCAATAACATAATATTATATTATATAGCAATCAAAAAATATCACTTTGCCGTTGCACACATAATACTCAGTATACGCTCTCTCTCTCTCTCTCTCTCTCTCTCTCTCTCTCTCTATCTCTCTCCTCTCTCTCTCACACTCTCTCTCTCCTTCTATATATTTGTTGCATCGATGTAGTGATGTATTGTGAGTTCCATCCGTGTATTTTTTTTCAGATGAGCACACTTACGAGAGTCAGTCGTTCAGTAAGTCACTCAGAATCAGATGTATAGGTTGGTGCACATGTCTGCACGACTTCTGAGAAGCATATAATACGTTCATGAACAAGATTTTAACCCAATTCTTTTTTTAAGAAAATAATACAATATATAATATTATATGACATAATGTACTTCGTCGTTAATAATCACAAATCGATGAGAACTTATCTCATGCGATGTAGTCACGAATGTATGATACAATAATATTTTATAAGGGTGGCGGGACGTACGGCCCACGGATGTCGGAATTAAATCGATTCCGTCGAACCGTCACACCGTAATATATATTATATATATCTGGAAACTTAATTTTTTTCTTTCCAAAATATATCAATGAAAAAATATCTTATCACTATTGTTTGATCACTCAACCTTTTTGCATATTGTCTTCTCCGGATTATTGACAGAGATTCGATGCTTAAACGAGATAGTACAGCCGCTCGTTAGACAAACTCCGCAAAGCGTATTTAATGCACCACAGCCATATATTTTAAGGGTTCCTGACCCATATCCGGACCAACCGTAAAATATGCTTTTAGCGAGACAACGTTTCAGATACACACCGAAAACGTGCTTGGTTCACCGTAGGTCCTTTGATCGGTGTCGTCGAGTTGAAACGCGTGACACTTATAATATTTGACACTGCAGCAGTATACAACATAATGCACATTCAAACTTCAAAGCACACCGAAGCGGTTCAAAGCATTTTGCTCCGCATGTATTCTGTATTTCTGTTTGCCAACACCACACGTATGCGTTTCTACTTATGTTGTACATTGTAATATATTAGTACAGTAATACAGTATATTAGTATGTATAATATGATGTGTGTTATAAGTTTATAACTTATAATCAAGAGGCGTCCCACCCGTTTTTGTCCTCTCGCCGTCTCACAGACGCACCACGCACATTACACGTAACAAATTCTTACGTTCAGCACTCCCATATAGGGACATCTTTAGAAGGGGGAAAGCACGGCCCAGGTCCTAGGCCACGTGATTTTTACTTAGATTTATTTATCACGGTATCGTTATAAAAAAAAAAATAATAATAATAATAATAATAGGAAAAATTTATTAAAAAAATTATATTATTCCAAGCATTTTAAATTTATATGCCTGCTTCGTATAACAAAGGAATTTCTTACAAATAAATTAGCGAAGATAATCTTAATGCGTGCATTAATAATATTATGTAATAAGTAATAATGACTGTCGTGATCAAATCAATTATAATGAAACAAAATCAAAGGGTGCAAGACTACAAAAACACTTTCAGAAAACTTTACATCTTATTTGGTATCGAGTCATATCCAGTTCTCATAACCTCAATTTAAACCTCTTGTAGATATTAAGATATAGTATAGTATTCTATTCTATTATATTATACCAGCTACTATGAAAAACCTTCTACCACAAGTCGAACAATCCTTTTGAAGTTCGTTTATTTTATATTAATAGGAACAGAAAAAAGTTGGTATTTTAAAGATACTTATAAATAAAAATGTCGTTTGGGCTTCGCAACTTTACTATTTTTGCACCGTCACTGTCCTATAGCAATTGCTTTTGCCCAGGGCCTGGTAAATTCTAAGGACGGGCCAGCTCTTATTGACTCATGCATATAAATAATTTTTTTTCAAAACGTATAAAAGAACACTGATCTTACGCACTTAAATATTGTGCTCTACTTAACTTTTTGTTCCTAACAACAGTGTGTTGTATGGTTTCGTTTCGACTCAAGTTTCATTGCTTTTCGTCCCACCAGGAGTTTTCACCATTAATTCTTTATACCGTTATTGTTAATATTTCAAATAAAATGAGTATTAATTTCAAATGTTTGTAATCGGAGCGTATATAAAGAATTCTACGAACATTAATTGTATACACGCCTGTTTTTTTCCATCAATCCGTTTTGTCCATCCTTATATACAATAGTTCGTTGGCGTGGTTCAGTGGTTGCCAAAAAATTGATAAATCGGTTACTGATTTATTATTTTAATTTAGTTTCTATATTTTATTATTGTTGATTTAACGATATTTTTTAATGAATAATTCAATACCTAGAAATAGGCCAATAGACTGCATATTATAGCTTGTACGCCTAAAATTTGTATACATCTTACCCAAAATTGAGTAAAAGCATTGAATAAATATATAACAATAATATGACATACATACGACCTACATAATATTATATAGAAAATATACAAATAGAAATTTAATACGTTCAAACACAAAATGCTCGCAAAAATCGACTTAAAATGTTATGAATGACCTTTGTGTATTATTAAATAATAATCCGATCTACGATCAAAATCGTTGCGGTTTATTATTAATTACAAAACAAAATTGTCTTTGTACTTAAGACTAAGCTGCCTAAATTATAACATAATACGTAAAAGCAACAAAAGTATGTTGGCCACTTGGCCTCTAGAAATAAAACACGTTGTTTTCCTATTTCCGTGTTCTACAATAGAATTTTAACTCCCCCCCCCCCCTAACCTAACCTAACCGCAGTTGTGTGATGTTTCCTATTTACGCCTATGATTTGAGCGCGGCTGCAGCGAAGTACAATACGTTATACTTGTGCATGTTTCCTTCCAATAAGAAATAATATAATATATAGTTAGCAAAATGGGGCCAAATAATTTAATAATATCGTTGCCGTCCAAGGTAATATATATTATGTGAAACGCGTGTTTCGTAGGGTTGTCAGGCGGTGTATGGAAGTGCCATTACAGGCGTGCTGTACTTCTGTCGGTGTGTGAACGATAATATCACCAGTGGGTCAACTTATATACATAACATTTATATGTATATTACTTAAACGTACGTCTTTATGTTCTAAAATGTCATACTAAACTGAAAATAATACAATACAGGCATATACGCCACACTGTATATATATGCGTGCAGTGGTCGAATAAGTTATAGAGGATGTCGTTCTTCCGCTCCATTGACATTATTAGATTCTTATTGAGTGCGTACAACTCCTCCCCTACCATCTCCTTAAAATAATTAATACATTAACACATTGAGTTTAATCGTATTATTGTGCTTGTATGGTTTTTTTTTTTTTTTGGATATTTCTATTAATTTACTTTTATATTGCATAATGTTATAAAAAAACTATCGAGCATTACGCTTGAGGGGCAATTTTCAGCATTTAAATGTAATTATATATCTCGCTCTTTACAGAATATTATTGTAACCAAAACTAAAAAAGAAAACATTTTTACTAATAGATAAAGAAATATTATTCTCAAAAACACATACGCAACTACACAAGACATTTGCATATTATATTTTACCATACGCGCGGAGCTTAACTATATATATCCATAAGCCATATTATATTAATATGAATTATACATACTTAATTAATTAGAACTGACTGCGAGAGGGGCAACTAATTTTATAATACCGTCAATGATAGCCTCCTCTCTAATTTCACTTTCCGTGTATAGTGTATTTAACTAATTTGTTGCGCCCGTTTGTATACGCATATTATATTGTAAACGGCAGAAGATATATCTGCCCAAATTGTGTGATAAAAGTTTGAAAACTTTAAACCCGTAGCCGAAGAATCAAACATATTATAAATTAATTATGCAACGATATTATATACAGCAATAATGAACAGTATATAGGTATACTTATTTTGTACAACTTAGGTATTGATGTACCTACATAATATATTATATCATCTCGTAACATTAAATTATTAATCATATAAACTGTTGAATTTCAACTTGTTAGGTATATTATTGCCTTATCCTTATGGGTACACTTTGAACTTGTTAGACACAACGTGTAAGTACGCGCCAGAGTGTGCGTGTGCAGTGTATCTCTATATAATACATAATATTATTATGTATTCACTATTAATTTTTTTTGTACATTTCAGCTACAACAATACCCGTCTGCAAATAAAACTAGGAATATTTTATGATACTATATATGTGTTTGTATGTAATTGTCGAGACAAAAATGGTTTTAACCAAGTCTATTGAAAAAAAACTATGTAAGTATCTTAAGTTGGTTATTAAAGTATTAAACGCACGTTATGACAGAATCATTGCAGATTTTTCGTTCGTGTGATGTGAAATCTTTTTGAAGGATGTATATATTATTATGTGTCTGCTTTAATATTATAATATTTAGGTACATACATTTCGACCTTTAACAGTTCTGTCAGTATAAATTACATCATTTCGTAGAATAACAATAATACTGCTTTGAAAAAAATATATACGTTACAGTTGTACATATCATACATAATTCTTAAAGGTACAGGTGCCTTATTATTAAATGGTTATAGGTACATATAATTTTAGAAACGTGACAGTTTTTTTGCAACCCGTTTTCACGCGTGATTTTATGTACACAATTTACATTAATATAAAATCTATGACGATAGATCATCAGCAATTCATCAAATAGCAATTAGCTGTGTAGATATTATATTAATACATATATGTAGATTACCTACGCTTAATCGCCCTATCGTCATCTTATCTACCTGCAATTAAACAGTTATAATTATTGTCGTTTCGAAACACTTGTGTACATCAATTGTGCAGATTTTCTTAGACTACCTGTATTATAATATACATAATTTGCTCCAGCGAACTTATCACGAGTGAAATAGCCAATAGGTCAAATTAGATCCCGGAGGGGGTAAATTTTCGCGGTTATGCCGGTCCAGGCAAAATGGTACTAATTTGATCGAAAAAGGTCTCGCCCGTTTAACCAAGTACCTACATGTGGGAAGTCGTATAAGTACCGATGTACTATAATATAATATAGAAAAATAACTATACAAATGCACAAACTGTCAATAAGGTCTATACAGAGTTGTGACCTACAACTACCTAGGTATATTATAGGTCACACAGTCGTACGCACTATATACGTACCTACGCTGACTACGCAGATCCAAAAGCCTGGAAATACGCGTGTAACGATTTTAGTTTCAATCCTGTTCACTTTTTTTTTTTTTTAGAATATTACAGTTTACCGTACACAAAACTTTAATGTAGGTACAACATGCTCGGCACGCTTTACTGTCCGTTGGGGTGATAGGATTTCGTCTTTACTGCGTGCGAAATAACACTTACGCGTGTTGCCTTACATCAAAACCAACAAACCCGGGATTATTAAATGTGTATATACAGGCACGTACACCAAAAAAATTTGGGGGGGGGGGTCATGGTAGATTTTGGGGGTTTCATAATCTATATATATAAATAAATAACACAACTATTCATTTTCGGGGGGGGGGGGGGGTGTTGAACCCCCCAACCACCCCTCCCCCCTGTAGGTATACGTGCCTGTGTATATACTATGACAATATATAGACTATAGAGTGTCAAGATATTTGTCTTTACAGGATTAAATGATAGGTCGCGGCCGCCGGTCGGTCGGCATAAAATAAATACCTATATCGCTGAAAGCAAGATTGATGCGCGTAGCCACATTTATATTAAGAAATATGTTCACCAAAGGTACTTTAGGCAACGTCGTTGTTCAGTGACGCACCCAGGGATTTGTTGCTGATACTCAATAATTACTTTTTTTGTTTGGTCTTCACATACAAGTGTATAGTTTATTTCTAAACTGACATATAGGGTGCTTATAAAGATGTTAGCAAATGCACTATGTAAATATAAATGTCGATTTATTTGGGTACACCTATATATCGGCTATATCATAGCGGTAATATTTGAGTAGGTATACTATAGGTACCAGCAATAAAATGGTTTGATAAATTATTAAGTTCTTATAAGTTACATCCAACTTAAATAATAACTGCCAAAAGTATTTATAACAACACTGTTGTTTGATAATAATATATGCTAGGACCTTTAGATAGGTGTTAAAATTTTAACATAATTAATTTGTTAAGATGATTTTAGTATCCGCATTTTTGATGAGTTTAGCTGAATTGTAGCTGCAGGGTATCTAAAATGTTTTGGATGTTTTGTAACATTGCTTTAACTTTCTAAATGATATCTATCAGCTTAAATATTTTTACTGGCATTTATCTGTGCTTACATTTCAAACATGCTATGTATTAGTTATGTAGGTACCTACCCATCTAAGTGAAAATTTAATTTCATCAGTATTTATTCGCATAAGTTAATATTCTAGATGAATGCAAGTTATGTATAGGTACCTAGTAGTATACATTACTTTTATTGTTAACTTTAAATTTAAAACATTCAGTCATTTAACTTTTACATATTTTATTATTGAGTACTTACCTACTTACGTAATTATATTTTTTATAATTTCTATATTATTTGATTTACGACTGAAACTATAAAAATGTATAGCTTTCGTACAGAATGTATAATACATATATGTCAAAAGACGTAATCAAGTCAATAGGAATTCGTTATCTGAAAGCTAATGATTCCAATTTCAAATTGGAAATGTGATATTAAGTTTTAACTAACTTTATATCTAAAAGTTTTATTTTATCAGACACATCTAACCTAATTCATCCAAACTGAGATCATCGCCCCAAGTTTCGATTTGACATTTTCTTTTCTACTATAATTCTACTGCACTCACATTATTATATTTACAGACTACAGTCGAATTATTAGTATTCGACTCGAATAGTATTATTGAAATTAACTATCGCACATACTTTACGAAAAATGATTAACTCCTAAGATTCTAATATATATTTTCAATTGAAGAAACTGACCCGGTGATATTAGTACTGATGTAACATAGTTTAAAGCCACATTAGGACGAACATGTTCATTCAGAATGTTCTTGAATTATAATAGTTACTTGTTAGGTACATAAATTGTATTTATCAATAAATTAATAAATATACGCATATTTCAAAATAAATAGTTATATCATTTAAAAAGTTCATAACAATAACTCAGTGTAGTGCAATATCTTTATGACTATATAAAAATAAATCAAACCTTAAAGTATCTATTTATCTATCTATTTTAATGAAATGAGTAACTGAGATAAATTTATTATATAGATCATTTTTTGTAACAAAATTTTAAATTTTCAATTAACATAATTATTTTTGGTATAGACGTGAATAACACTTAATATTTCAGCCAGATGATCTTGTATTGAAATTAATTTTTGGAAGAACCTAGGATGTGCTGAAATACACATTTAGTGATATTTTCAAATTTTTAACATTTTCGGCGCGCGCATAATGCATACCTATTTGAAAATCGAAGCATTATTTTGACTACTTATCGTAACTATACAAAGACACACAAAAATAACACTTACTTTTTTACTTATTTTACTCGAGAAATCAACATCGTGAAAACAATAGCTGTACTATTAATTATTATGTCTTTGTTGCTCAAATAAAAAAAATTTTTAATTAAAATATTCAGAAAAAACTAATAATTATACGTTCACACTATATTAGATGTAATAACAAGAAAATAAATAATATGAGCGGTAAATATTTTGTGGAAGTTGAACAAACACCATTGTCATACATTTCAAAGCACATTGGCGCTGTTTTTTTCGGTCATAAAACATTTTGTAACAAACATGTTAAACAACAATATTTTTCCTAGTATGTATCTTTATAGCAGCATTATTAACCGCAGACTAAACATGGAAATGGACAGGTATTGACATCTAAACATTTAACATAAAATCCTCATACTTCCAAGTTTATATTACACAAAGTAGTAAAACACAACATTTAAACAATAAATAATAGTATAATGAAAATAAACCAAAGTAATAGACAATTTTACTATATTTGTATTGATTATGGTACTTCTGCTAAGAATTCTTTCTCAAACTGACTTCCGGCAATAAAAATCAAAAACACTGGTGTTCCATTGTCAATTGGACATCTAAAAAAATATATAAGAAACTTAGATACATATAAAAGGCATAAGAAACTTTACATCTAAACATACAAAGCTATTATATAGGTCATAACTGTTAAGAAAAGTTGATAACATTTTTCATTAGTTTTATGTAAATACATACTTATATTTTATTTTATATTACTAGGATTTTTCTTATGGTACTAAAATATTATTTATAATAAATATACATTTTAACAGTCGCATCTCGTGGGTGCTGGTGGTTGGGGTGCGACTTTAAATTTAATAGTGGTAGTCATAGGTATAACAAATTATTTAAATATACGAAAATATAAATCTTACTAGTCGCAGATCGCAGTAGAAAATGGAAATTAAAATAGTAATAATAGCAATAAGTAACCGACAATGCTGTTAATTTTGAAAATAAATTACCGAATATAGTAATATATAAATATTTTACTGTATGGACGACGCTGCCAGTCATCCAAATCCTTATATAACATCGCAGCTAATAATAAACAGCTAAACAATAAACATACTCGCACGCACACAATTGCAGCGCATCGCTTATACATGCGTATTCAGAATTTTGCTCAAACGACGCTGCCTGTCGTCCAAACACTGCTCGTGAGTCATGTATACATGCGTACCCATATGCTCCTGGTATCTGAGAGAAAAAAATTTAATGTTCGCACACTACAAATGTAATAGACAAATGTAGAGTAGGTAGTAGGTAATTTATAACTATTTTACTACCTATTTAAAAATGCAAAATTAAGAATATTATACAATTAATTTTAGTAGGGGATGCGATCATCCCGTTGTCCCAACCACGAGCTGCCACTGCATTTTAACACAAATCATTCCAACAAGACAAAATTTAAAATATTTCATAATTAATGAAACCTTCTCTGCGCAAACACACAGTAAAACAGGCTGAACAGGAAGACCTGACAAATTAAACAACTTTTGTTCTAATCAATATTTTAAAATTTTTTTTTGTATACAATTCATTGACTCTTGTACTACACAAATATAATATAACATTTTTTCATTTAAATTTTTATAAACTGAAAATAAAAAATAAAAAATAGCCAATTTGTAAGTTTGGATATTAGAAAACTTTTGATTGTAAAAACATTCATCTAAGATTATTTTTTAAGATTTTTTAAATTTTTTGAATTAAGTAAGATTCATTAATATGAAAATTAATAATTTTATTAAAAAATATTCAAATTTTGACAAGTATCTATTTAAAAATAAATGTTAGTAACTTAACAATAATAATGTGATTTCAAAAATTAAAAAAATTAAACTATAAATAAATGTTTTTACAATCAAAAGTTTTCTAATATTTCTGATAACCTTTATAATAGGTAGGTAGGTTTTAATTGGTATTATCATAATATGCTACACAAAAAATAATATATTCTGATATAAGGCCAGTATTAAAAATTAAACAATTTATTTAATGTTTATTTCTGTATTATTAAAATTAAAATAAATAGTAAAAGAAAATATTATCCATGAAAAGGCATTCATTTGCATAATAGTGTTAACAAATATGGAGATGCTTTTGTTTAACTTAAAATAAAAGCGATAAAGATTTTTTTTCTTATTATTACCTTAGTAATGTCAATGCTTCAAACAATGTGCATGATTTTACATCTATTTTTGTAACTTTTGTGCCAGTTTTATGTTCATTTACAATTTCAAAATAAACATTTACAACATCCGCATTGTATTTTCCATCAATATCCCATTCTGGTCTTTCAGAAAACATTTCTATTAAATGAATATAAAACCTAAACAAATATATTCCAACAATAATTACAAAGAACTGAGTTAATAAATAAAATATAAACCTACAACAAGATTTATATAATGCAATTACCTACAACTATTGAACCATCTAAAACAAATTAATACTTAAAAAAATTCTCTAAGACACATATGCCTAATTTACACAAGATAAACTACATTATTAAGTTAAAATAATGTAATTCATTTTTAATTTATTACCTTGTTATAAAAATAAATTAAGAAATCTTACAGGAGTATTAGCGGTTCTTTTCAAACAATAAAAAATAGATAGAAAGATAAAAATAATATGTAAACAAATTTTAAATATTAATTAGGTAATTCACAAAAGAAAAAAAATTGTTAATAGTATTGTTTTAAAGTATAAAAATATTATTTAAGCTACATAAAATAACCAACAAGTAAATTATAGATTGAAATGATGTATATTTTTGAATCAGAAGCTAATGAAACTTATGATATGATATGATTTTAATATAATATATCTCCCTAGCTCTTTAATAAGCATTTAAAAATTTAAATAATTCACTGTTTCTTAATCTTTTAAAACATTTTAATGTATTGTGAATTGTATTCTTCAACATGCCAACAATACTGTAAGAACATAATTAATATCCAATTTTTCGAAATACTATCAAGATAAAAAATACATCATTAAAACAATATAAATAAAAAATAAATTATTATTAAGACATTTGTTATGTTAGGTTAGTTAAAAAATTGTATAATACTACACTATTAAGTATTTTAATACATTTTAGTTGGATATTTTGCCAATTTAAATATTAAAATGTATTAAAGTATAAGTGTATAAGTAAAAATATACTGACGTAGAATCTTCATAAAACTCTTGGATCATATCAGAAGTTTTATACTCAGGATATAAAAAAACAACTGGCCACACAAGACGATTTTCGACTAAATGTACTGGCTGTATTAAACCAGGCACTCTTGGATCAAGTGTTGCTAATTCTTTAATCGGACCATCTAAGGTGTAATCATCAACAAATAAATATAGTTATTATCATATACCTATGAACAATACATAATTAAAACTTGAGCACATGCTTCACGGTCTAAAAGACCGGACTTTTAGACATTTTTTAATTTTTTTCAGAATTCAAAATATTTACGTAATCTAATCAAAGTACCTTTTAATTAGGTGATAGACTAAAATTAGATACGACACCCAACTGTATACGATCTGATGTCCGTAATATAGAAGTGTTCAAAGTTCATTACCAGATATTATTACCTATTAATATACGGTCAAAAAGATTGTGTGATCGTAAAAAAAATCAACTATGGGTATTTTTAAATTGTGTTTCTAATAATTGCTACTCGATAAACGAAATTGATAGTTATAATATTTTCATTGTAACTGGTGATATTATTGCAAGTTGACTATGATTTTCGCCATACTGTGTGCAACTAAAAAGACTATGTGCATGTATTCTCGCGAATATTTTAAATGCGAGTTCTAGGGTAAAATATTATTAAGTATATTTACCATTTTTGCCAATTATGTGCAACTGTCTTTTATTAAGCTCAAATAACAACCTTGCTTGATCCGCTTCTTTTTGTTTTTGAATCTTTGTAACTTTTCTTTTTTCCATCTCCATGATTTTCTAATCAATTTAAACATTTTAATGAATAATGATATTAGTCTTAACTCTTAATGACACAAATTTACTTTAGATTTGATCGCTTCTTTTTTAATTTTTATAATATTATTATCTTCTGGTACAAATTCCAAATATTTATCACAAAAATCTAAACATTTATCAAATTCTTTCAACTGAATGCAACAATTTATGGCCCTTAATATGGTTTTTTCATAGTCTGCTTTCAATTTGAGCGCTTGTTCAGCAGCTGTCAAACTTGATCTAAACACATTATAAAAGAAATATAATATATTTAAATTACATTTATTTAACAATAATTTCAATAAAATACCTAAAATTTTTTAAAAAATAATGTGAAGCAGACATATTATTGAACATTTGAGCACGGAGTTCATTATTTTGAAAATCTAATTTAAGGCCTTCTTGATATGACATTATGGCTAATTTATATTTACGACACTTAAAATTAAAATTTCCGTCATCCTTATGTTTAGTGGCCAATTCTTCGGGAGTGTTATCATCTGGATCATATCGAAGATTTTGCAGGCCCTCGACTAAAGGAGATGGTTGATCTTCTGGTTCAGGAGGCTTAGTCATAAAAAATGGGTGTTTTTCCATTTCCTATAGAAAAATCAAAACAACATTAAATTAAAAATATGATTAAATGATAATCAAAAGTATTAATTAAATTAGATATATATATAAAATATAAATTACAATAAAAATTAACTATCACCTCACGCCAAGTCTCTTCTTTCCAACCATCTTTATAAGGTGTTTTCTGTAGATTATCTATAAAATTATCTAAATCTTCATCAAGACGTCTAGCAAGTTGCTCACGTTCCTCATCTGTCACTGGTTGCTTAGAGCCACCAGATTCTCTAAAAAAAAATTATATTGATAAAATTACAAAGTATATTATATGAATAATAATCAGGGCGTGGGACTTCAGGCATTCGCTAATTCTTTTGGATTAACATAAAATCTAGCAGTGCTCTGGAAACCTATTTTAAAATGTAAAGGGATTATTTTGGAGGTTTTAGGAACAAATTGCTTTTTTCTAGTTTTATATCTCATTTTTTTCAAATCCTAATTTTATTACAAAATTGACCAAATAAGATTTACCTTATTTTTTGATTTTTTTAGAGTGAAAGGGTTACTATTTTTAAAATTTACTTTTTTAATTTTAATGCTTTTATATGCTTATTTGAGTGCTTATTTTAATAATAATAAATGCTATAAGTACCGAACCCAGGTAATAGTAAATAAATATTATGACCATCCAAAATATACACAATATATTATAATATAAGTTATCATCTTATAACATGACAATTTATTATAATAATCATTAAGCATACTTACAGTATGTTTTCCATATCCGTTGTGAAAGAAAATGTTGTGTTTATAAAATGTATGTTGGATAGTAAGAAATTCAAAAAACAAAATTTTTCATCTTTAGGTAAAAAAAACAGTGTTTCACAAAAACTTTAAATAAATTGAAAATGTGTTATTAAATATTTATTATTTATTGTTATTGACTTGCGATGTTATCATATGTTATCGCCATAGGAGTACGGTTATCACTTATCGATTATTATTTATCCTTCATTCCTCCATGAATATTTGAAGACCCGGGCTCAATATATTTTTTTAAATTTTCTTTTTTTGATCGTCGCCCAAGTTTTAATGCTCTTACAATTATAAATCACCTATATGATTAAATATACAATTATGTATGCATAAGTGCTAATAACCAAAAGTTAACGTTTGAAATTAGAAAATGTAATCTGTATTTTATTTATCCAAATCATGGATTTATCTATTTATTTATTTTGATGTCAAATTTCAGATGAACATTGGAATCAAATAGGGGGAAGTAGGTAACCGCTTGGCCATTGCTGTATACTGTAGTGTAGGACTGTAGGAGTCGAATGGACACAATTACATTAAAAAGAATAATATAATAAATAGGTAGTCAATAAAAAAAATATTAGGGTATGTAGTATATTAATGGGCAATGGCTAATTTCATTAATATAGATCTACAATTATAAATACTATATAATTATATTATACAATTTATTAATACCTACATTATGGTTTAATCATAATTAACATGTGGTTCATAAAATCATCATAATCTAAAATATAACACATATATACAGAGGCGGACTGGCCAGGTGGGACAGTGGGAATAGTCCTACTGGGCCGCAGGCTTTCTAAGGCCGCCGGCCTGAATCATGTATAAATTTATATACTTTATACTAAAACAAAACAAAATATAATAATAATTATCAAAATTATTATTTAATAATTTAGGCATATCTTATGCAATAAATTATAATGATATTAAAATCTTTATAAATGTGGTTATCACTAGCATTGGTTTTATAATATACTATATTATTAGTATATTATAAAATCAATGTCACTAGACACAAATAAACAATAATATAAATATAAGCAATATAAATTTAATTCAGCCCGGAATTGCTATTTATAGCTTTTAATAAATAATAAGGATAATTTCGTATTTTCATTGAAATACATAGGCTGGGTGGTGGTCGACTATGTAGCTATGTAAATTCATATTAATGTGAGTGAGTTATTTGATCCAAAAATAACAATATTGTTTTTACGAACGTGCGCAATTGCCGACTGCTAATCTGTAAACAATTCTAACTATAAGCACATATTGCCCATATTCAAACTAATAATTTAGCCATAAGAGCATCATTTTTAGTACAGTGCACCCGTTCAGTTTGTCGTTTATTAATGTTTTATTACATATTGTCATATTGATACTGTGCATTTTAATTTATAAATATGAATTCTAAAAAACAAAAAGGAGGAGCTGCCAAAGAACGTGAAAAAAAAAAATCAAATTACAAATTGCTGCCCAATCATGTCATAACTTATTATGACATGACATTTATATGTAACAATTGTTTACAATGTGTATACAAACTTGTATACAATTTAAACATGCATGTCTTGGCTTATACTCAACTATGTGCTTCATATGAGTTTTTTCTTACTTTGTCAGTCACCGAAGTCAACTGCGAAAGGACATTCAGCAAACTTAAGCTTGTTAAAACAAGACTCAGAGCCAATATAAGTCAAGATAATTTAGAAGCACTCTTAATTATGAGTGTTGAAAAACAATTACTCAATGAAATTGAAATTTCAAATATCATTGAATATTTAAAAGCTAGTTTTACAGTAATGACTAAAATGTTTTCAATATAAAATTGTCATTTCAGTTTTGTTTTATATAATTTAAGTATTTTCTTAACTATAATAAATAATAATGCATTAATTTGTATGGATTATGATTCTTCTTCTTCATTCTCTGGCATGACTACTCTCTAAGAGATTTTGCTGACATTACTAAACTTTGCCACCTATCTCTATCTATGAATTATATTATATGAAAAAAATTCTTTTGAGTCTAATTGTTGATTATCATGTTTTTTAATGTTGAAACTAGACCCATAGTATCAGTATGTAACATAACACACACCAGAGTACGTATTTGACCTAATTAAATTAAATTGTACATGCTATTTATAGGTACCTTATAACAATTAATTATATTTATTTAAGATTTTTTTTTTGGGGGGGGGGTGGGGGGTGTTTATTTTTTGGGGGGCTAATCACTCTTCAGGCCACCTCTATTTGGGCCGGTGACCGTGATTTCCCACTGGGCCGAACACCCCTCAGTACTCCTCTGCATATATACGTAATATATTTGCTGTAACTTGTAAGTTATGATTTATAATTATAAATTGTTTTATATTGAATCATTACTCATTAGGTAGTTTATGATATATAGTACAGTTAAAACATCAGTCTTAGGTATATATTACATTTATACAAAAATTACACAACTTTTAAAATAATAAGTTAATAAGTCAATACAAAACAGCTGATATTTATATTTACTTAATAAGAAAACAGTTCAGAAAGCCAGTTCAAAATAAGTCAAAATATTTGGAAAATGTTATGGTGTATAGGAAATGCAATTTTAAACATTCAGTCAAAATTTCATGTACCTACGGTCATTTGTTTTAGAGTTGCACCAAAAAACAAAATCGATATTCTCGAAAACAGATTTTGCATAAAAATTCCCGTCTTTTCTTAATTTTTCTTTTGTTTTTGAAAACTATTGGGAAATTTTACTTTTGACCCTCCAAAGTACCAACTAGATTCACTTTCCTATCAGAAAAGTTACTGTTGAAGAAAAGCCAAGCACTTTTACTGTCTTAAAAGGTAATGACGGACACAAAAAAAAAAAAAAAAAACACACATCATTGTAAAATCAATACATTCATCGCTCCGTTTAGAATCTAAAATTAAGGACAAACGGGAATTTTTACGCAAAATCGGTTTTTTATACGCATTTAAAGATCAAATTGAAAATTGAAAAATGGTTTTGTAGTTAAAAATCTATAAAATGTTCAACATTTATAGCTAATGATTGAAAATTTAAAACAAGGTTCCCTGTAAATAGGTAAATAAATTACTTTATTCACAATAATATCATTAAATGTACTTAGTAATATATCATAGCTGGAAAACGAACGTTCACTCAAAGCAGAATTCATTGAAATAGAAAGAAAAAATTTATAAATAAAGTAAATATTGTCAAATGAGCCAATCACGTCTTTTTTTAAGTACAAAGTTAAATGGGTTTCAAAATTTTCAGCAATATTAGTTGATGAACACATTTTCCTAAATAGTTTTAATTCTGCCTTTAAGTCATCGAAGTTAATATTGTAGGTGTTACAAACTTCTAAATTATCGTCATATCTGTTGTTTCTAGAACTTTATAACAATTCTGTTATCACTTTGTGTATCGCACATGGCAAATGGCAATGAATAAAATATGCATTTTGATTAATCAATTCATTTTTTTTTTCTATAGTTATCTTTTTAAAATATTATACTTTTCAGTTTTCTTGAAAAAAAATAATTCTTACAAATTTAAAATACCTTTTTGATAATATTTTTAAAATTAATTTACAAAATACAAATGGGGGCATTGCCCTGTTAAATTTGTTTAGGAGGGCAGTTTCCCCCCTTTCGCCCTCCCTCCTAATTTACGCCTATGATTTTAACCATTACCTATTACATCAATACACCATAATCCAAATAACACCCTTAGTACTATCTAATACCATCGAGTTCATAAACAGTATTGGTCAAAACTATTACTGTTCAATTTTAAGATTTTAATTATTATAATACCGAACTGTTCAATTTAACTGTTGAAAGTAAATGTTCAATAATAATTATCATTATAATAAAATCACTTAGTAACTAAAGATTAGAAATAATGTTTATAATAGTATATAGGTAGGTAGGTTACCTAAATACAATTACTAATAACTATGAAATATGAATGTTAGTTATTAATTGAAGCGTAAAATTGTTATATAATAATATAATATAAGAACAATTAAAAAGAAATTTAATTTAATTATAAAAATGAATGTATCATAATAATATACATTAATATTATATCAAAATTAATGGGTATAACTCAATTGTATGGGTTATATAATTACAATTAAATATCTCGTAATCTTTAGTACCTATATAGGTAGATATAACACTCTTTTTTAACATAACCAAGTGATAGATCTTAATATTTTTAACTATTTTTATTTACACAGAAAAATTATTGCTCAACGTTCACAGTCCACGGATGAAATACATATATAATATCATGATACATGGTACCTAATATTATGTAGTAAGGGACATAGTTTGATAGTTATATTATATTCTATACATAAAGGTGTATAGGACGCTTCTTTATGATGTCGTTTTTATCAAAATGATATGCAATTTACTTTTGTATTTTTATATTTTTGTTGTACATTTTAAGCAAATAAGCAAAAATAGCGCTACTGGCCCACTATAATGATCATACATTTTATAGTGAAAGCCTATAGGTATAAAAAATATCGTGTAATCTAGCTGTTAATCCAAATTTCTAAAAATAAATTTATGTACTTACTAACTCAATGTTTATATTAACGATTCCTATACACGATACAATTTTGAAAATAATTTGACTCTTTTTGAGCTGTTTACGGACATTGTCAGTTTTCAATTTTTTAGTTTTTATTTTCTAAAAATATTAATACAATTTTATTTGATGGGTAAAAAAGCGTGAAAATTTAATGCAAGGCTCCTGATACAATAGCAGTTGAAAAATATTAAAAATACATAGCCACAATTTTTTTTTATAAGCATTTTAAGTTCAAATGTTGACAAAATTTATGAAATTTTAAATTTTATTATTATTTTGTTGTCAAAAATTTATAAAATGTTCAACTTTTATATCGAAGGATTGAAAATTTAAAACAAAGCCCAAATATAGGTACATATATTATAGGTATTATAAATAGGTTATATATAAATTACTTTGTTCACAATAATATTATCAAATATACTTATAGACTATAGTTATACCATAGGCTGACTGACCGTCTTCGCTCAGATCCGTTTTTCTTATCAAATGTAACAGTAACACCATCCATTACAGTGACCCACTTGTAATCTAATATACAGCAGAGCGACACCCACTTGCCCATTTTTTTTTTTTTAATGTGTTGAAAACGGTTTTTTGCAATTTGTAGGCAGGTAGTTTTCCTTTGGTATTAATGTATTTTAGAAAAAACTTCCAATCTATAAAGATGCAATACAAAACGTTTGAAACATACTGCCAAAAATCTGGACCACATTATCTGGTCACATACAGCCATACGGATAAGTAAAAATAAACATAATTGTATAACACATCATAGTAAAACAAACACGCAATAGTTGCTTTGCTTCGAATCTAAAAAATTGAAAAAGCTAATCGGTACATTTAACAATTTAGTCACAATTCGAAACTTGCCAATGCCCGATTTAGCTCAATGCACACTGTCAATTCTACTTTTATTAATTACCAAAACAACTGTCTAGAAGGTTTTCATTTTATGCTTAATGATTAGATACCTATATGTATAAGAACGTTTTTCAAAACATTGTGCAATTTTAGTCCTTGACTTTGACCCACAACGATCAACAATAACACAGCACTAGCGATTAATTTTATTGTGATTACCGTCTTCCTGTAAACAAATAATGTGGTGAATTTGGCCTAACTACTAATTAGATGCACTTATAGATGTCGTAAATTCCGTTGTTTATATACTTATATAATAGGTTCTTATATTGTTAACAAATTTGATCGTTGGTAAGTTATAAGTTATGAGTATAACATTTTAAACCTGTGCATTGCCATTTATTATTTACCTCTATAAAAACATTAATTACCTTTTAATAGCATTAATACAATGATGTCCCATCTGCAGACTTACCGATAACGGACAAATATTGCGTCCCGCGACCCGCGATTGATTATCTGCAGGTGTCAGAACATTTTATTGTTATATTTTCACTGTGCATATTTTATTATCTATTTATATTATTTAGTACTAAACAATAAACATAGATTATTAATATAAGAAACAAGAATATAATAGTCACTAGTCATCATGTAGTCGTAGTGAAATCGGAAAATGCATTCCTTGTTGTCAAAGGCGTATTCCGCAAGATTTGTTTAAGGGGCATAGGTACATTTTTCCCACTAAACATAAAATAATGTTTTTCAAATAAGATTTTTTTTTTGAGATATATGTGTACCCACTTCAGTATTCATTTTCACTAATAGAAAACAAATAAAATAATATTATGAAATTCACTCACCTCGTTTATTACTTAAGCATATACGCCAACCCGCGGTAATATCCAAGGAACGCTATCAGTTCTCATCGTCTGTGATTGTGTCTAATTTTAGCATAATATATAATATAATACTATAAAATAAAACTTACATAAAGTTATTGGTATTTCAGTATTTTTACACAAAAAAAATATTTTCATACATTTATTTGAGTACTATTTATACCATAAATCGTAATATTTTAATATTACTATGACAAAAAAAACTGTAAAGAAAAAGTTTGAGACGGTGGAAAGTGGCAATTGCAATTGAATTGCTCCTACTTATTTACTTCCCTCCTTGCGGACGCCCCTTATCCGTAGGATATTAAAACGATTTTTCCACAACTGTATTTGTTATAATGTTATTTTATTAAATTTATTTACAAAATAAATTGGGTTTAAAAATCTTATCAGTTATCTGTAATCTGGAGATGGCAATATTAAGGGAGCTGCAGCTGGTTTTGTCAAAAGTCAAAACTAATGTAGATTTTACCAATCTAAACATTAATTTTGTTTGTTATAATGTTTTTCGATATATTTAAATTCCATATCATAAAATAAACCTTAAGGAGGCTGGAAGGGCTCCAGTCAATGAAAAAAGAGACTTTTAGACCAATAAGCTAGACAAAACTGGAAGGATTTGGTTTGACAGATTTTAATTTTTATATGGATTATGATTGATCAACTAGTTTACTAGGGAATGATCGAGGCGATTTTGAATATTCCAATTATTGTTAGTGCCATAATAAATAATATAAATACAAAAATATCATATTTTTTCAATATTTTTATTCTTGGATATCACAGCTGAAAAAAAAAATCAAAATCACCTCGATCATTCCCTAGTAAACTTGTTGATCAATCATAATCCGTTTACAAAATTAAAATCTGTCAAACCAAATTCTTCCAGTTTTATCTAGCTTATTGGTCTAAAAGTCACTTTTTTTTCATCGGCTACAGCCCCCTTTTTACACACGAATATTATAGCCGTTGATCGTAGAGTGAGTATCCAGTTTGTACTCTGAGTTGTATTCAAATGTTTAATAATGAACGTTTTTAAATAAAATAAAGGTAATGATGAATTGTGCTACATGATTATTGGTTATATTTATACCTTATTAGTTATTACTATACCTATGTGGTTATGTGTAAAAAATAACAAACAACATTCAGAGCAATAAACAGTAAACAATTTTTACCTATTATAGAACACATTAACACAAGCATAGATTTGTAATCAAAGTCGGTGTATTTTTTTATTTTTGAAAAAAAAAACTATTTTTTGTTTTAAACTGATTTTTCTGTATTAAACAAAATAAATTGTTTGAGTTTTAAACAGTATATTTATAATAACTTAATTTTAATTTAATATGTAATTTACTTATATACCTATATTATGCCATACTTACTAGGTAGTAAATGTTTCACTGTTTATTTATTACTGATTTTAAATCTTAAACTATTTGAAATGTATACAAAATATTTTCTGAATGGATATTTTATGTGGATATTATATTATTATATTGTCTATATATTAACTATTCAGTAAAAACATTTTAAATTTAGTCATTTATTCAATAAAATTAAAAAAAAAATTAAAATAAAGGATGGTATAATAGATATAATTATTTAATACTTTAACTTTTTTCTGAAGGATATCTATTATTATTTATTATTAATAATAAATAAAAAAAAAACACAATATTCACTTAGATTTTACACTGTTTTATGTTTTGTTCATTTTAAACAATGGACAAAACGTTAAAAATAAATGTTTTAAATTTATGTTTAAAACAAGTTGTTTAAGACTCAATGAATGTTCAACCCTGTATGTAGTTAAATGTCAATAAAAGTACAATAGAAACTAAGAAAATCAAACAAGGTATTAAGGAATGCCCACTTCAATTTTGTAACCCCCATGGAGCCGTGGGCAATATTAATCCAGGCCGTAAAAAAAAAATAATAAAAAAAAACATTTATTGAATTATCATACGAAGTGTTGATAAAAAGATTTAAAGTGGTTGGTATTCAGAATCAACGAAGCTTTTTAAATTCGATAAATCCATAAATTCTACAAGAACTCACTAATAAAGGAAATACATTTTATTAGGTACTATTTTTTTAAATATGAAATCATAGAAGATTTTAAGAATACACTTTACTTCTTATGAGGTTATGAGATTTGTAAGACCCTATATTTGATACAAAAAATACAACATGTAAATACTAGGCATAGCAGCTATTTGATAAATATAAATATGAAGATATACCTACATGTAAATTTCAAACATTTGCGCCAAGTTAAACACTAAATGTTAATGGGGAGGAGACTATAATATAGTCCTAACAAATAATAGATAAATAGGTACTAAAAGAATCGTATATAGGGTATAGGCGTATAGCCGGTTTCACCTACATAAAATGTTTTCATCACTTGATACGTCTATGGTCTATACTCTATACTACCTAATTAATAATAATTATTTTTTGTCCGGTTATTAAGATTAACCTTGTATTGAATTCTCAGGACAGAAATTAAAATTGGGTAATATTTTTTTAAACAAAAACCGGAAATAACAATAATTTTGAAAATTATATCATGCTTGCATAATAGTATAATACCAGAGTAAATAATCGATCTCTGTTGTTCTTATTATTTTATATTTAATGATGTCGAATATTCGAGCTCTATCGCATACAATACCACGTAAATACGTAATATATACTTCGATGATAAATTAAATTAAATTTAGTTAACAGTATTATATTATACTGCAGTTATAAGTTTGATAACAATGACAATAATGAAATATTTCATCCAAAAATCAATAGGTATACCCTGAATGGCAAGATCGGTTAACATAATTTTTTTTTAAACAAAACAAAATAAACGTTTTATTTGTTTAGTACGATATTTTTTTAAATGTCTTAAACATGTTTAAAACATATTTTATATAGTTTTATAAACAAGTTGAAATATATTATTTTTTTTAATTGTTAAAATGTTTTTGTTCTGGTTTTAAACATTGTAAATTTAAATGTAAAAAATTAAACTTATTAAAAATATAAAATGTATTTGTTTTTCAATATTAAAACTAGTTATAATTAAACTTAAATTCTTACTAATATACCAGTAATAAAATTAAACATAATGATTGTGTATGTGATCCAAAGTTTAAAATTATTATAGACATTTGATTAAGTGAAAGAATGTGTTGATTGTACAATATTATTTATTTTTGTATTAATGCAATAATGTAATATTTAATTTTTAATTAAAATTTTTATAAAGTTTGTTGAAAACACTTTCCAACCATTTCACAGGACGTTATTAAAATGTCGAATAATTCTATACAACGTGAACTGACAAATATGATAAAGTTAAATACTTATATGAATAAGTAACGTATTTAAATGCAAGGTTTCAAAACCTGAAATTTCCTATATTACATAATTCATAAAATTAAATATTAAATTAATATATTATCTATTCATTATTTATAATATAGGTACCCGTAGTAATAATATGTAGTCATAATTCGTGAACATTTAATAATTTTGATGAAATTCAAACTTTAACTTTGTAGTATAGTCGGAATAGCTCAACGGTGTAATAAAATGTTTAACCTTGCATTAAATTGTCAGTTCTTAAAAATATAAAGTGCAGTTAAAAAAAAAAAATAAACAGTATTGTCACGATTTTAAAATTTAGGTGGAGGATAAAATTATTATAAATACAAATGAAATATAGAACAACTGAACAACTAGTATAATAGGTACATTATTAAATGTTTCAGATAGCATAATAATATGTACTGTTTACTGTTTAGGTAGGTTGTAGGGATATATAAGTGTATAACTATAATATTATTAATTTGTGAAACTATTTTAAAAAACGACAATATAACTTGCATTAGTTAAGTATTTATATTATCGTGTAAGTTTTAAAGTTTTTACAAATTATAGATATAGGTACGAGTCATTAAATTATTACAGATATAATACAGAGAAGGTGTCAATTGCCGTAAAAACACGATATGAGACACAATTACTGTATTTGCGAAATCAAAATGAACTGGAATTGAGACGATTTCTTGTCGTGTCATCTGGTAAGCATCAAACACATCATAATTTTATCGATTCATCGGCCGGTCCTTTCCCAGCTATTACCATTAATGAATACGTCATTGTCATTATAATATTATCATAAGACGTCATCCATATAAAACGCGTTTACCCCGCGAAGGACTAAAATCCGATTTTTAAACCATTCAAACCGTAGGTACGCAGAAATCGTATAATCCATGCGATCGTATTAATTATTTCTGTTATAATATTATTATTATTACTCACAGTTTCACCTTCGCCCAAACGAAAGAATATCGTTGAATTGTCGATTCAAGAATCGCAATAATATTATGTATTATGCGTGTTGCACGTTGGGTATTACCATAACGTTCTAATGTGCACCTCGGAAGTAAACCGACAAAAAATAATAACGTAATCATACAACCTACCTATATTACAAAGTCGAACGCGATAATAATATGCGGGTGTCCGTGATACAGGCACGGACCGAACACAATGGAAGGCGTACGGTAGTGGTGCCGCCGCCAATGTCAGTTTGCGGTCCCTCTGCGAACATCCCCTAAAACGCTGCAGAGACGCCAAAATAATATTACGATATCATAATGGCGCGCGGGCCGCCAGAAGAGATTCGTAGCATACCGGTTCTCAGAAGGTCGTCCAATCCGATCTCGCCTGGCATACAGTAATGAACACGCCGCCGCAGCTCGACTCTCAGGGTTAATGTACACGCCGGCGCTGGCATTATCATAATATTCCCGTACAATATTATATTATGCATAATGTCAATTTATTATAATGCGCTACCTATGGCTATATTATAATATGTTATGATAATAATATTGTTATTATTATAGTATACCGCGCGTTACCATCGTCGGATCAACCGCGTGTGTTCACTATACCTATGATATTATACTGCCGCAGATTATACTCTTCGGCACCTACTCCGCGTGTTTCTCGACACAATTACAATTATATACATTAGATATTACACCTATGCTGCTTGTACGGGCACCTACCTAGAACTGATCGAAACAACTATAATTATTGTTTTAATATTATGTGACGTGCGTGTATTATAAACATGCATAAAGTGTGTACACTCGTACACTCATTAGGTATTAATTATAAAATAAACAATATCGATGTATAGAAAGCGTTTACAAAAATTACATAATAATAATAATGTTATAATATATATATATATATATATTAATTTTACGATAACGTTATGATAATAACGATACCGCGAAAAAACAAACCCCGCGCAAAAAATTAGCTAATGTGACATTTTTCAAAATGCATATTATTATTTTAGATTCTGAGCGGAGCGAGGATGCTAGTGGTTTTACAATGGTGTTAATTTTTTTTTTTTTATATCCTGTATACAAAATTTTTACCAGAAGGAGTGGTTCGATTTCAACATATTATAGTACCTTATCTTTTAGCAAATTGGATCAAGATGATACTTTAGAGAGGTAATTTTTCGATTTTATCAATAGTTATTTAATGCCACAGGAAAAACCACCGAAAATTACGAAAAACCGCTAAAAATGGGATTTTAATTTCTAACGCTTTGTTTATCACCATAGAAACGAATAAAAAATAATAATAATATAATATTAATTCAACTTACATAGTTACATGATATTATAATAAAGAATAACAATATAAAATATTCAAACTGACAAACGCTACAAACTAATCTCCGCTCAGAATCGTTTTTCTTATACAATGATATTATATCATTGAATTCAAGTTTAATACAATCCATTATTCAATGGCCCACTTGTAACCTACTGTACAGCAGAACGACATCCACTTACCTACTTTTTAATGATAATTTTTTTTTTAAGTGAGCTAGTCATGGTTACTGTTCTGCACTACAGTATGTGTTTAGAGTGGGTCACTGTGTTGTAGTGGATATGTTTTATTACATTATTGTTATTAAAGTAATTTATTTTACTATTAGACATTACTACAGTAGTATTACAGTATAGGTTAAATTAATTTTAGCCAAATCACTAACCGAGTATTTAATATTTATTTATCGACACTATAATTAAAAAAAATCGAAATGTTCAAAAGTCAACAAATATATCAAAACGAGTAAAAATATTTCTTAAATTGGATGGTAGATATTTAAATAATAAACATTCGGTGAAAATTGTATGCATTTACAATTATTGTTTTTAGAGTTACACCAAAAGACAAAATCTATGATGATATTATTTACTGCCCCAAACAGTGACTGTCACCTCGAAAAAAACCATAAATCATTGTAAGATCAATACATTCATCGCTTTTCTCAGAATCTAAAATGTTCTATGGATTCAAGTATTTTACCAGTGGCGTATAAATAGACAATATTTTTAAACATAATATACAATAATATTATATTATAACAACTACATTTTTTATTAGGGGGTAATCAATAATAACAATTATCTAGCGTTACAGACATGAATATATTATCTTAGTTCATGAATATTGATTACAAAACAACAGTAAGTACCTATTTACTTTTAACATAATATAGATATGTATTTGGGCTGGGTAAAATTTTGTTTTTTATTACCTATTTTTCTTTCGTTTAGTTTCCCCTAACAATCGTCAACCCATGCATAATATAATTGCGTTACCATAGCAATCTTTAAAAAACCGTTTTATAAACAAATTCCCGATTAAACATATTACATCATATGATTCCGCGCACTTCGTTGCCCGTAAAAAATGACAACTCTTAAAAAAATTGTGGTTGTTCAACTCCTTTTGGGTGTAACTCGTTGCAATAAGTGCAACTCAGACACCTTGGTAGGCAATCCGACTATGTCGGATAACGGACAATGTGCGACAGCATATCAAGTAGGCAACCCACCTGCCATACGCATAGCTGTGCCAATCATTATTTCAAAAAGTAATTGTAATTAATTAATTACTTTTTTGAAATTTGATGTTAATACACCAAAATACACTGAACAAATATTGTGCATCGGAATATTAAATAAAAAAAGTATAATATTGTCATTCAAAAAGTCGAAACATCAAAAAAAGATAAGGATATAAAAATAATAAAAGATGTTTTTTTCAAAAAATGTTTTATTGTATAATTATAGGTCAAGACTTGAAATGTTGTAAATATATTTTTTTTTTTCATAAACGTTTATAATTTTAAAAATTATGAAAGTATCGTATGTTAAAGGTATCATCATTTATAACCATTAACCAAGTGACTAAGTGAGTGAGTATATGTATGAGACTTATTGAAACACGTTACGGAAAAACAGAACAATTTTAAATGAAAATATTTTATCATAAAATAATAATATGCTGGGTAATCATCACGATTATACTTATAATCGTGGTAATCGTAATTTTAACTTGAAGAGTAGGCGTTTCGTGATAATACTAAAAAAGGAAAATCTCACGGAACTTGTTCTGTGTAATATTAAAAAAGGTGACGTACTGACTAACGTGACTGACTGAAATTATTTTGATAACTGAATAAAGTAGGTAGGTACCTAACTCCGTTGAGTGAGTGTCTATATTATACTCTACAACTCCAATATCACGATATCATAGTATAATGTAATACGCAGATTCAAGAAACGAGTTGAATGTAATAATTATTTTTAAATATATCACGATGTCCGAATAGTAAAGGGTATATTATAATAGACGGTCTGTTTTATTTCCATGCCGAGCATAGTGACCTTCGGTTTATTAGTTTAGGTTTTGAGGACAATGTGATCTATGATTTGTTAATCTGTAACGACCAGCATTTGCCCGGAGGACCGTTGGTAAACGGGTCTATTATTATATTATTGCTATAAAAATAATGATATTTATTTAGAACATGTGTATAATAGTTAATCTTTTATGCATTGCTATTATACTTTTATAAATTGCAAGACAAATCCATGAAGCGTTGAATGGGAAAACAATGACTTCAAGTTTCAACTAGCGCTAATTCTATAACATTTTAACAAAACATCGTAGACTTTTCTAATTTAGTGGGATTTCGTAAAGAGTTAAGACAGTGCAACCAGAAACCAGAAACGTCTTTAAATATTTAATACAAAATATCTTATATTATGATATACGTACCTAACACTATTTCGGTAAAACCTGCATCATATAATATATTCATAATACCGCATCGATGTGTATATATAATAGTGTGTAAACTCTAAAACACTGTACACATTAGTAAATTGTATAGTTCTTTAGCAACCCATAGGCCATATATAAATAAAATAATAGTCTCATAGAATAAAATGAATTACATTTTATTTTAGATTCTGAGAGCGGAGCGAGGGATCTAGTGGTTTTACAATGGTGTTTATTTTTTTTTTAATCCTGTATACAAATGTTCTACCAGAAGAAGCGCTTCGATTTCAACATATAGTATCTTATATTTTAGCAAATTGGATCAAGATGGTACTTCAGAGAGATCATCGATTTTCTCAACAGTTATTTACACGGGAAAAATCACCAACAAATTACAAAAAAACCGCTAAAAATGGGATTTTAATTTTTATCGCTTTGTTTATCACCATAGAAACGAATAAAAATAAAAATAAAGATTTTAATAGCTTTGTTGTAATAATTTATAATATTAATTCAACTTACAGGCTATAATAAAATATAATAATTAATAACAATATAAAATATCCTGCAGACTGACAAACCGTCTCCGCTCAGAATCGCTTTTCGTATACAATGATATGATATCATTGAATTCAAATTTAATACAATCCATTATACAGTGACCCACTTGTAACCTACTGTATAACAGAGCGACATCCACTTACCCGCTTTTTTTATATTATAAGGATATTTTTTTTAATTCATAGGTTGGCCGAAAACATGCCAGTCGCCAGAGTCAATACATTATAGGTACTATTATAGTATATAACAACTAATTACATTTAAAATCTCATACAGCACTTGGACAAAACATTTTACACGAATGATAAGACTCTCTCTGTAATGCAATCTAAGGAATTACAGATTATAGGTATGTATCTATAAAAGAAACCTGTACATTTAGTACATGACGTGGTAAAAAAATATTTTGACTAAAATAAATTGTAATACAATAAACCGAATTAACAACCATACAGAGTGGTCCCTGTATCTACAGTAGGAACTACTTTAATGGCAACCAATGTTCCTATTTATTTTTCTGTAGGAAATTAATTTATTGTAAATTATGATTTATAAATTAAGTATTAAACGAATAGTATTATATTTATTAGCATTTAAATTTTAAAGAAGTGTGTTGAATTGGTCTGGACAGGCCGACAGAGATACAGCTCAAAGTTAGTCATAGGACCAAATTATACAAAACCGTCTTTAAGGCAGGCCATCGACCCCAGCACGTGATTTAACAGGCCCTGCGCTTTTTGATATAATATGCAATATATAATATACACAAACTAATTTACAACTGTGTACTTTTTAGTTAATATTATTGAGATATATTTAAGGCTTAAGCTAATCTCGACTACTCAAAACTATTTCAGCACTATTCTAGTATTCTATATTTCAACATAAACATAATAATTGAACTATTTGGTGTTCAAATATTATTTTTATTATCCCATAGGTAATAATTGTTATTTAGAAGACGTCATACCCGCATGACGTGTTGTCTTGTCACCGACTTACTTATCTCTCCATGTATACCTTAGTACATTTTACGTTAAGAATAATCCATTTTACTTTTTTAATATTACCTGTTATCAAATTTAAAGTTAAAAATATTATCTACGTCAGGTTTCTGATATTATAATTTGTGAGGCAAGTATGAGCTTCTTAAAATGTACAAACAATTTTTCAACTTGGAAATGCTCATAAGCATAAATTGACGAATGATCATCTATCACGAATACAAAAAAAAAATAGTTGTATCCAGCTCAAAACCATAGGTAACCTATTTATGTTAAAATTACTTATATTATTTTGGTTTTAAAAATAGTGTGGCGTGTTGTGTGAGTGTGGAGCTTTGTAATATAGAAACAATCTGCCATCTGGTACATAAATACCCCTAAAGATATTATATTGTAGTAAAATATTTGCGCATATTATTATGACACTATATTGATCCTACTAACAAGGTTGGCAATGATTCTACTCGTCTAGACTTTAAAATGTAAATGCTTATAAAGGAAAAACTGTTAGGTAGTAGGTTAATATAAGATAGTTTGTTTACGAGTATACCTATCATTAATATTTTCATTTTCGGAAAAATTGTCTGCCCCATAGTATTATTTTTTTTTTAATTTTTATTTTTATAAGAGTAGGTTTATACAATTTTTATGCGATGTAGTGCATTATAACTTATAAGTATAAAAAATACATTCGATTTATTTATATTGCTGAAGATTACCGTGTTTTTGACATAAATGATTTTTTTTTATTTCAATTTTAAACAGTCTCTTGTTACGAATTAGTTTAATTTCTATATAGGTAATTTATTGAATAAAGATATAGCTTTACACTGACAATAGTTTTGATAAGCAGTAGTGTTTAATTTAGGAACCCTGAAACAAACCTCTTATCTTCCTCCAAAAATAGTACTTAAGTAGTTATTTATTCCCTTTACTATATATACCAAAATGTATAGTTGGATTAGAGAAAAATACTCAAAAAGTTGTTTAAATACTTTAAAATTGAATACGTAAAAAATTTCAAATAAATGTAAGGTATTCTGTCTGTTGTATCTTTCTAATGCAATTCTTACTACTATTCAGTGTACTAGTTACGTTTAATGACTCAATAGTAGTCTGGTCACGGGTAAGCCAAACCACATATAACTATATAAAACTATACTACAATAGCTAAAATATACCATACTCAAAATCAATAAACTTAGATATTTGAAATTTTCACCAAATGTTTATTTTATAATTTTCCATACCTACTTTATATGACTTTCAAAATATTTTGACTATTTTGAATTCTTCATAGAAATTTAAATTACAATTTTTTTAAGTTTTTTGAAAAAATATTTTGAAAACTATTTTTTTTTATTCAAAATTCCTAAATATTTAATACAAGGTTCCTCGTAAGTTGTTATAATAGCAGTTAAAAAATATCAAAGATATTTTACGATGTTTTTTATAAGCATTTTAAGTTTAAATTTAGACAAAATTGGATATTTCAATAAAGAATAATGATTTTAGTTATTTTGTTTGAATTTAAAAATATTATTCGCGGGTACTTGTACATTTTAAAGTATATTATATATTGTATACACACAATGACATTTAAAATGCAAATTTTTTTGGCAAAAATTAATTCAACCTACTGCGTATTACTATATAATGTCTAATAGTAAAATTACTTTAATAGCAATAATATCATAAAATAATAAAATAATCTTAGTAATATAGTTTGACAGACAGTCTTCGCTCAGAATCGTTCTTTGTTACTATGATTTTATATCATTGACCCCTCTAGACACCTACTGTATAGCAGAGCCAACGGTATTAACATGTCCACCCTTTATATATATATTTGTAACAGCATTATAAAAGTATAGAGGAACATATCTACTTTATTCTTTCAAACTTAATTTTATGTCTGCCGAGTACGACTATCTTAGTTTCAAGTCCACACCCAGGAAAAATTCTGCTTACACCACTAGTCTGGACGTCCTAGTGGTGGTTAAATTACGATTATGAGTATAATTACGATTTTCTAGTACAAACTACAAGCCGATTGAATATATTATTTATGTATGTGTTTAATCGGTTTAATTTTAATATTAGAATGATTATATTATATAACGAACATAATTAAAGCGTACATATATAATTATAAATGACTAAACTTTGAGAAAATTAACTTTACTACCTACCTAATAATAATACATCGACTATCGAGTATATTATCTGTTTATATTTAACCTACATAATACATATTAGAAATACTGTTCGTGAGGTCAAGTACTGAGTTTTATAAATAGACTTATGCGAGGATTTTTTTCTTTTAAATTATCATTAAAACGCTGCAGATAAAGGAATAATTTCATTGTTGTGTTAATTTGTATTGTGTTCACAATTTTTTTTTATCCCAGCCAGATAGTTATGGTGAAAAAACGCATTTTGTTCAATGGGTCAAAACAGAGGAGGAAAAAAGCAAATAGAAAACCACATCCCACAATAGAATGAGACGGAGATGAAAAAAAATTAAAACCAAAACGTCCAGTCATCGGCCTTACTGTTGACCAACGACCCCGAGAAAATATTATACATTATATTATACATATACGTTATTATCCGTTCAATTTGCGCAAACGTTTGACAACACTTAGCCCGCGGTGACCCAGGTCAGTGTGCGGTCGGTCTCCCCTGAAGTGGCGGCGTGCAAATTAAAGATCACGCGGCCTATCATACCGCGGGGGTCTCTGCCGGCGTTTATATCACTATTATTATCACCATTATTACCATTATTTATTAGTATTATTATTATTATTATTAATATGATTGCGTTGCGTATATACGAGAATATATTGGGCACGCGAGCAGCGGCGTCGACGACAATAATTATTGTGCAAACTGTCGTGTCGCCGCCGCTGGGCAAGACTTATAGGATGGCTGGATGGTCGTCGTCGCAAGGACTCTCACTACACCGGCGAAACGGACGGACTTACTCCCGTCGGTTGAGATTTTTATGGACTCGATTGGTTTAAAATATTTATTTTTTATTATAAATTATTATAATATACTATTATGTGCAGCGGCACTATATTATGTACTGTGGTCGAGGTCTCATTTATGACTTGTAGTACTATGCACAATTGCACGATGATTAAAAAGAAAGTCCTCCCCTCAACGGTGATGCCAGAAATGAGTTTTATTTTACTGGCCCAAGAATGCAGTGTCGGTCTACCTTACCAGGCTAGCCGGCGATTGCCGGGTCCCTAGGATATTTTTCAATACTGGCGGCCCACAGCTAAATGGGGAAAAATGTATTAAAACACTCAGAGTCTTGAGTAAGGACATTTATATTTTTTTTTGTACTAACGCAACGTCTGGTTTATCCGACACATAGTGTATAGAATTCAAATACGTTCTTATATAATATACTTCGTGTATACAACTATACAAGTCAAGCGTGAACGAGTATTTTAAAAACTCCACTTTGATCTCCAGTATTTGGATCCTTTATTTTATCTTTTTGTTGAAGAAGACATCATGCAACTAATAAACAAAGTTAAAATTATTTATATATTATGTTAGGATCGTACAGCTCTGTAGTTTGTAAAAAGTTTGTATAATAATTTATAATTTATATTTTATTTATGTTATTCATGTTTATTGAATTTTTTTCTATTTTGTATAAATTGTAAATAAGTATATTTTAAACATTGTGGGTTATATATATATTTTTTTGTTTTTAATATTTATACTAACAAATAATTTTAAAGCAACGAATAATTTTATTGTTATTAAATATTTAAATAGGAATTAGTTTATTTTTAAGTTTGTATCGGTGGCGTGGTGGCTCATTCAAAATTACTGTGCCAGGGATCAAATTATTAGTCAGACCGACACTGCAAGGATGTATTGAAGTATCGTTCTATCAAACCTCTGCAGGATTTTTTTGTTAATTCTGTTTTACGACCACACGTCCGCACACACGATCTATATAATATGCACAGCGCAGTCCCTGAAGGAAAGAGGTTATGATAATATTATTTTATTATTATAATATCATGTGTACACTCGGAGACGGTGGCTGCAGCTGGTGGTTGACACGAATATTCCGATCGAAATATTCTAATTAGATCACACGCGGACTTGGCGTTTATACAAGCCAAGGTCAGTGGTGGCAGTACTATAGGAGGAGGACGAGGAGTAACGCAGGACAGTTGTTGCACGACGGTGCGCGCGGTGTTATGCAAACAGCCAAATAATACTTTCTCGTCTCTCGCTAGTCGCGACGCACATAACAAGCGTGTATTCTGTACTTCTGTGTGTGTGTCATTCAGTAAAACACAATATCCGTCGTATATATACATATTATATTATGCGTATATTACGGTATTATTATACTACCATGGTCGTGGTAAGCGGTCCATTGTACTCGTACCGCCGTCGTTCGCGGCCGTCATCAATGGGCGATCTGCGCAGATGTGATTACACTGATTATAGTGCACTTTCTTTCGCATTCGCGCGGACTTTCTAAGACACGAGCGTAGCATGCGGTCGCGAACACGCGCTCGATACGATATAGGTATTTGTAGGTGCGAACATAATAATATATAGGTATACACATAATATATTGTTATCATCAGTTGACGACCTGCGCACGAAAAACTCTGCAGCACCCATCATAAAATGATCGGTCCGCGATAATAAAATATAATAATATAGTGTACAATGTATTTTCTGATACACCGAAGGTCCGGCTTATTATACTCGAAAACATCGTCTTTGTTTTCTCGATATAATTATATGGGTATCGGCGAATACTTGAAATACGGTCGATACTACGCTCTGATGCCTTAAAAAGTACTTACGTCTAAATAAATAGCCGTGTAATTATTATGTGTATGCAGTATGTAGTGTATTGGAATTCGAAATAATCGGTTATAATAATAATTAGTTAATTAGTTTTTACATCGGACTCGTTGGGTCATAATCATTACTACGTGTTAGCCTTTCCGAGATTATTTCGTACAGTAAAGCGTAAGAAATACAATAAACTATATAGGTATAAGGTAGCTACTAGCTAGTAGCTACGTACATGGTATATGTGTGTTTAAGTCTTATTAAATTACACTACATAATATACTACGATTTATTGATACATGTTTTATGATATATTTAATATATATCTATATATGTATGGTTTTAGGTCACTTGTCTTAAAATCAAAGGTTACGATATTGATGACCACATGTCGTCGTCTAATCCAGTTAGATTATAATATTATATTATGTTACTAATTACTATTATAATATATTTGTACATCTGCTGACTGATTTTATACATACTAATGAGTAATGATACTATATTATCATCAGTTTGTATTAGAACGCTTACTTATATTAAAATTACATATCAGTATTATCAAGGTGTACCTGCCTACTTCATTAGAATAATGTTAAATGATCGGCTGCTCATACATTCACACTCAAAAATCAAAAATGCATTATTTAAAATCAGTTTGTAAGGAAAATCACATTTCACAGTAAAAAATATGACGTATTTGATGGATAAACAATGTAACCCGCAAACATTGTAATTTGAAATGTGCTATTATAATGATACAATATTTGAATGATTGGCCACTTTTAATGTCGAAACACTATTCTGAGTGGTACTGTGGTGGTGAAAATGGCAAAGATTTTCTATTTCTATTTTCATTACCACATTAGATATTGTGCTATTTTGTTATAAATAAGTCGTGTAGACAGTTTATTACAATTTTATTTACAATAAAAAACCCACTAACTCATTGGCCATAGCCATATAATGTTATTAAGTATCAAATATCAATATTCAATACAATAATATATAAAAACTAATAATTTTTGTAACTTAAAAGGAAAAATAAAATGATACATAGTCACGGTGTCCGAAGAACAAGTGCCGCCATCCCCCACCCGGGCATGGTAGATACTTACGGGTGCCCAATCAAAAATTCTGCCAAACAAAACACACACGTGTGTTCCTCCCCCTACCGACTTAATAACCTACAGTAAAAAAATAGCTAATGGCCTCAGCTGCCGGGCTCAAGATCAATTAAAAAAAAAAAAAAAATGATACATGCTAATAAATAATATTTTATGGTCATTCAATATAATATAATAATAATTTGCAATATCAGATCTTTAAAAAAAATGAGTAAGTAATTGACGGGGATAATACAGGGAACACGCGTGGATCTTATACCTTATTTATTGCCTGTATTGGATACAGACACAAAAAAATACTCAGCAGTCAGCACCTAAATTAAATTAAATTTTTAGTTAAGAACATTAATCGCCATTTGCTATTTAGTTAACTAAGGTTGGATAATCTTACGTTTAACTGAAAATCGTAAGACTGGCCCTGAACACTGTAAATTTATAAATGTTAAATATGAATCATCTTTCGTACGGTCAATGCTAATTCGATACCTTCGTTCAGTTCAGCTCCATTTTATCATTAATGATTAGAAAATTCATTTTCACGTCAACCTTCAGAAACTAAAATTGTTTATTAGTTATCCATTTCTATAATATGCAATCTGTGTACAATGTAATATTGTTATACAATATAATAAAACAATACCTAATCAATAAGTATAAATTAAAATTTTAAATTATTCGAATCAATTACTCTTTTGTTATAGCGCATATGTACCAGGAAACTACAGGCAGGTAAATAAATACGTGCCCTTAGCAATTCAATATTTTAGTGTATTTCCAAGACAATGATCAGAAAACCTATTGTGTGCAAGTGATAAAATACTAATAAAAACTAGTGAATTATAGATACATTCGTAGTAATTCTCTTCCTAGTTCACTAAAACATTGCAGAGAGATCAGAAAATGGTTGTATATTTTTAAGCTTTTTTTTTAAGTGTTCTTGAGTTCTTACCGACTGAGCTAGTTAATTTTAAAAGTGACAAATTCAATTACGCTCCAGGCACTGTCCTTGAGTTTTACGGAAATGGTGCAAGATCCCGTCCCGTTATTGAAAAAAATACGAATAAATAATAAGAACTATAAAATGCACACATTATAATATATCCTATTCGTTCGTGCGAACTTTTAGATTATCTAGGTAGGTACTGAGATTTATTATGCGAGCGCCAAGCGGTGAATAAAAAAGTAGGTACTGACCTATGTATAATCTAAACGTACATTAGAAAAATAGTTTTCTCGCTCAGCTATAAATAATATAATCTAAATTATTTATTTTATCATGGGAAATTAAAATAAATATTAGCAGTATATACATATATAGGACAGGTGTCTGATGTTATTAAAAAATTCTTATGAATTTTATATATTGTACGTGAAATAATATAACTCTAACAGAAGTACAAATTTCGTTAAAAATATTTTGTATCAAATCAAAATTAAGAATATATTATCTAAAGAAATAGGTAACTTTGACTTATATATATAATATGTATGTATAATATGTCAGCGAGTTTATAACTATTTTAACTTCCAAATTTCTGTACATTAATAACGAGTTTACGATAAATATAAAAACAACAAATAATGTAATGTAAGTTAATACAATTGTGTATTTTCAAACTAATAATACGAAAATAATTCACATACCTAAAGAACCTATGATTGAAATGTTAGATAAAGAAAATATATTAACGGAAAAAACGTTAGCTTATAATAGTTACCATTTTTTCGTTTTGTATTTTGTTGTAAGTACCTACATATTGGTATAATAACCGCATTTCGTGACAGACCTAAGGGCATAGAAGTTTTTCTATAAAATAGTCGGACTTGAAAAAAATCTGTATAAAAGGTAGGTGCCCATCAGCGCTTTTTCATACATTATGATTTATCTGCATTAATGTTTCACTCGTGAAAATCAAGATGAAAGAAGTGATAAGAAGAGTGTCTTAGCACACATCGTTTCAATAATCTGTCAGGATGTCCAGCCATAGATTTTGACCACTGTTATCAATGTATTACCAATTTGTTTGATCATCGTGCGTAATAGTTTAAACAGTAGTAAAATAACTATCATATTATAAATATTTCAAAAGAAAAAAGAAATTAAATTGATTAAATAATATTGTATAATTGAAATTGCCAGTCTTATATTTTTAAAGTTTATACAACGGTTGAAGTATTAATTAATTTGTCAAGGCCATAATAAAATAATCTTTTTTTTAAAATGAACACTACTATAAAATATATTTTAGAACTATGTACCTATATGTCTAATATGCGTTACCAATTATACTTTTCTGACGATTAAAATGTATAAGTAGTTAAATCTACATTTATTAAATAGTAATAAACTAACTTGGTTTTATAATTAATATAAACGAAATTGGCTTATGATAAATGATTACCATATGAAAATATATGTGTATAATATGCATACATTATACCTATATTATAAATTATATCGAGTTGGTATGCTGTATGATGAATACAAACTACAGAAACACACATGATACACATCACTCACATTATAATATTAATATATTATGCCATAATGTATATGGGCATGTAAGGCATAGGTACTCAAATTTATATCACGAAGTTTGTTTAACATAAATATAATATTATTATTTTTTTTTTTTGCTAAACCGGTTGGCGATTGATCAATGTAAGTTAGTAAGCTTGTAACTATATATTATATGTGTAAATAGACGATCATTTTTCTATTACTACGTAATTCTGTAAAATAATTTTTTCGTGAACGATCCTTATATTTTTATCAGTAAAAATAATAATAGGTACCTATAATTTTCTCGTTTAATATTTTTGTGCTTATAATGCACAGGACATTTTCTAATGAAAAACAGACAGTAAAAACTAGGCTTTTCAAACGAGGACAGCCTGGGTATAATATTCATGTCAATTCTAAACCGCATACCGTACGTCCCTGTCACGAAGGTTGGCCGAGAGAACATTCGTAAAACTCGAACAATTCAATTACTTATTGCGTTAGTTAAATACAATAAATCCACCTAGGTACATTGTGGTCAAATTATTATGTTAATTATTATTGATAAAACAATTTCTGCATGATTGACATGGTAAAAAAAATCAATGTTTGGTAACTGTACGAAGACATGTTATTATAAAATAATGGGTATGTAATGACAAAGAAATTCTCACCTGTATCTAATGTGATATTTACTGCAGTAGATTTACCTACTAATTTACAATTATCAAATTATTTATTTTAAATTTTCATTATTGATCTGTACTTAAAAAAAAATAATATCAATACAGGTATTGTGTAATAAATCTTTCCGGCTAATACTTTTAATTATAATTTATTAAGTTGTGCAATATACTCGTATTTAATACATATATATATTTTTTAAACAGTTTAATAATATTAATTACTATCAGGCGTACCAGCGTTCTTGTTTATTACTACCGCGGGCGGAATCAATTATTACATGTGACATGTGTCTGAAATTAATCGGTAATATTTTCTAAAACTTGCTTATATGTTATCTGCAAAAATATATTTTAACGGTTGTTATAATATGTAAATAAATTGATGTTTGTTTGTTTCTCTCTCTGCCCCCCAACAACGCCAACTCTACGCAACACCGCGGATCTGCGTTCAGTAGAGTTCACCTTGTGTTGCTAGTTTTAATCTTAGAGTGAATTTACTTAACACCAAACTTATAATTAAGAAAATGATCCGTGTTCATTGGCTATTTTACGAAATATCAATTTTTATACGAGTTATGATAGTATATAAAATGTTACAATTTGAAATGCTCATATCTCGCTTTAAAAATGAGATTTCGTAAAAACGCCAACATAAGAACACCAACAATATTCTGAACTTTAAGTTTAATAATAGGTAAATTTACTCTATAATACTAAAGCTGACAACACAAGGTTGGTTCAACTGAATGCAAATTTGATATGTTACATATTATGATATGTATATTGATATGTACCCATATGGATCAGAGATTCAGGGAGAGAAAACTAGTAGTGCGTTGACTTCCTCAATCCTCATCTCTCATAATGTAATTTCTAATTGATTTATTAGAAATAAATTCCGTATTTCTGTAATTGATGAGTATGGGAGTCAGTGACATTAAGATTTTTAAACGGTGGCGACTATTATAGTTCTATAGAACAACGAGTTCATAAGAATATATAACAATAATCCGATAACACTTACAAATTTAATATGGTACTATGTTAAGTAGATAGGCCATGTATATTAATTACATTTGAGATTATTGTAGGTATTTTACATTGATTATTAGCATTTGTTTTTACATTTTAAAATTTAAAGCTTATTTGTATAAAGTATAAGTTATTCTTGGATAATATAGATGATATTATATAGTATATACCAATGATGGTTTTTAGTTTTTAAATGCAGTAAAAAGTAATACAATTTTCGTTATTATTAATTTGTGTTTATTTGGTGTATTTATTTATTTCATTTAAAAGTTTTTCATAACTTAACTCCCCTTGCTTTTAAATTGTAATGTAAACTAAGAGTAATATTTGTTTTTAATTAAAAAAATTTAAAAAAAATTATTGTGTTTCAAGAACCTATTACACAACAATATTTCACAAAACTTTGAACATAAAACATAATAGTAAAATTAAAAACAAAATATTGCAGCAGACAGGATACAGATGTGATGGGAACCCGTCTCTCATTGAATAACCTAGAAGTGACTGCATAATCAGATTATCAAATTAAATTTTATTTTAAGGTAATGATAAATTATTATAAAATTTAAAACAATAATTATAGGCTAATAAAGTTTTGTAAAAAAATGTTAGCATTGTAAAAAAAAACAATTTACGTTTCTATAAAAATCTACAGAAATAATTTACAATATTGTAAAGTTTGTTCAAAATAGTGTATTATAAATTTCATAATATACTAATGTTGAATCTTTTTAAAAGAAATCTATACATAAAAATTATTCGTCGAATATATTAATAACTAAATAGAACTAAAATTCGTTATGTAAAACAATAAAAAATGTTTAATAATAAATTCTAAGTCAATAATTCAGTTGTGATTACACAGGGGAAGAAGAGAGTAATTTAAACATTGGTTATTTTTTTATTTGGGATATAATATGTACTAAACATTTTTTTTTTTTTTTTATTGATAAAAATGATTATTACTGAATACTAAACATTATATAATTATTAGGTATTATATTACATAATATACACGTGCATATAAAAAAATATGCCTTTGTATTTTCGACGTTTTCAAATCGCTACCTATAAAATTATAACTTATGAGAAATCTTGTATTCAATTTACTAAAAAAAAAACAATAAGACAGTCGGACATTTCAAACGTTTATATAACTAGCACAAAAGTACCAAAATATAAAAAAATTATATTATATTCAACATATTGTCATATTCTAAAAAAAAAATGGTAATATAACATTAGATGAAAATTGGGTTTGTTGAATAGGAGTTTATTTTTGTTTTTCCCTATAATGTTGTTGAAAAGTACAATGTTTAATGTATGAACCCCCCTCACCCCCTAAGTACCAACTTGAAGCATTTCACCGCTTCAACTGTTGATGACAGAAGAAAAAAAACTATTGAAAAATCACACATTATTTTAAAACCAATGTTTTCATCGCTCCACTCAGAATTTAATATCGAACATCTAACGATCAGTTATTACTTTATAAGTTAAGCATTGAAACATTTTAAAGACAGTTAAGTGATGTAGGGGACTAACGCATTTTGTGGGACACCCTTGTTCCTCTTCAATCACATATCTATAATATAAATACATATAATTACTTAACTAATATAATTACTCGTTCGAAGTTCAAATTGTATTTATTGAAATTCTCAAAATAATATTCTGGTTATACCTACATTTTCTATTTCATATTAAAAATTAAGTTACGAATATATACTATTATTCAGAAAATAAAATACATAAATAATATTATTAACAAAATATATTTTTTTTTCAATAATATACTTATAAAAATAGTTACTTACTATTTAATTATAATAATAATCTAAATATTATCTAAAAAAAAAATATTTTCAAAAACGTTAGAACATTTAGTAAAATTCAGTGTTTACCTTTAAAAAAATCACCTTGTATATTTAATGATTTTACTTGAGATCATTTAAGTATATCTCAATCATTTCATTTTTGTTATAAAGATAAAGCACGCAAATTCTGAACAATTTTACATCAATATTTTTTTTTATATACATATAAATTATAAGTTATTTTTATATTTGATTCGAGTCATTGTAAGATTAAACGTGTAATGCATAAAATTCTGATTCAATTGGTTATCTTCATAAACATTATATATTATAGGTAACAACACTTCGTTTTATTTCAACGTACCTAAATAATACGACTTTTCAAAAATAATGAAATATGATTAATGTTGAATTTGGTCTTTTGTTGTCCGTTTATTATAAATTATGCTCAACAATTATTACGTAGAATATCGATGTTGTTTGTTTTATGGATAATAGTCCTTAAAAATGATTTTATATAAATATAAAATAGACGTAAAATTGTATCTAGTATTTACTATAGGTACTTGGGTCATATTTACCAATTATTAATATAGATAGATTAATATTAATGAGTAATGACTACAATTTTCAAATCCCCATAGCCCCCATATTTTATAAACCCATTACTATGGGCCTTTTATCCTATTAGAACACAAAATTAAATAATTCAAAAACTACTCGTACGAATTTCGAATATGATCAGAAAAATTATCTACTGTATAATTTATAGTTGTCGTTTGAAAAGCAGAAGTTTGTATCTCCACAGGACACTCCTTAAGTAGTACAAACATTCTCAATAATTTGAAAATATGATCTTTAAAATATTAAAAAATTAAAAAAACAGATTTTAATAGGTAACTGCATTATTGAAGAAAAAAATAGTGGGTGAGCATGCTTGGTGAATCACCCTGTCTATATGTATAAATAACAAACTTATGTTTCTATATAGGCCCAAAAACTACAGGACCGTTCTTAATAAAATGTATATTAATAGACTCCTTTAGACAAGGACAGTGTATTCACCTCTATATGTTGCTATAGGATGGATCACGTAGTCGCGTAATGTGAACTTAGTTTTGACTAAAGAAAATTGAATATTGTTTTATTTATTTAAATGGTTTACATCGGTTACACATTATATTACTATTATGATTGGTGGAATGTAATATATATTTAAATTGTTGTACAAATAATTGAGAAAAAGTCTTAAAATCAAATATATTATGAACACAATAATTACAATGATTACTCTTATGAAATTCTTTCTTGATTTTAGCCATATTTTTTATGTAAACCCATGAAGACGAATACTAATCTTACCGATATTGGACTTACTTTGGTTTTTAAGTAAGTATCAGTTGAATCTGTCACCAGTTTTGTTGCGTTTACATGAAAAATATGTATAGAATTATGAAGTGGAAAATCTTAAAATTAATCGTTATAATTGTGTTTGTGTTTGTATTATATTATATTTCTTCTGAATCAGAACAGACAACGATATTATGATAGATTCATTTTAACATGGCTGAAGTCTGGTAAACATAGCTGTACTCATATAATAAAATAATAGAAATACTAAAAAATATATTAGGTGTTTGTTATGAATGATTTATATTTTATAATGACATAGATACATAATATTATTAAATAAATTATCTATACCTACTTATTTCTTTAATGCATTTTAAGTCTTGCTTGTTGGTTGGTCGTCTTGTCTCGTTCTAGAGACCGATGGAGGAATTCTGGGACATGGTTTTGATTTCTGCAGGCAGTTGCTGTTTGTCAGTACTCAACGAGGAGGATGACAGATAGATGATATTGACATATTATTATACTACACAGGCTGTGCATTATTGGGTTGGGTCTTCTTTGCACATAATACAATCTGTTTGCGTATCTTGAATGCCATATCCATATGCATAAGTATACTAATTCTCAGACGCGTTAGAATGATATTTTCTTTTATATTTACATTTGCATGTTTTTACCAACGCTCGGTTGTTCGTTTTACTTCGCTATAACCAAACCTAAACAATACGGTTTCTTTTTTTCTCCTCTCACATAGTCATACAGATATTTTGTACCAATTTCACACTAATAGTCTTTATGACGTCTTCGTATGCATAAAATTTTAAATTAAATTTTTTTCGGTCGTTATTTTCCGTTCCTTTTGCTAATTTGTCTTCTTTTTCATTTTCCTTAATATTGCTATGGTATTCAAGCTATAGTGATTTTTTTTTTGATCCTAACTTCTTTTTAATAACAGGCCAATTATTTTTATTGTTGATTAAACTCGTCATGGGGCTCATTTTGAATCTGAAAAAAATATGTAATTGTCAAGTTGTCCGTTTTTTAAAAATATAATTTACGGTTGTGTTCCTACATAATATACTACAATTATTTTGCAGTTTGTGTCGTTTGTGGTAATTTGATGCAATAATTATTGCTGTTGCACCTACCTTTTTCGGTGTTTATGCGTCACAGTAAATATGTTTAATTCTTTAACGAATTATTTTAGATGTTGAAATATATATTAATGGTCGTAATTTAAGTTTATGGACATTCGACCAACGTTTAAAAGATTATTATAAAATGGCCCTATGACCATTTACTTTAAATTATTATAATTATGACTTTTTTATCCCACAACTTTTATGATGAAAAATATTTTAATGACAGTTTGTAATTCGTTGAAGTATAATTTGTTAGAATCTCCATCAAAACATACAAATGATCACTAGAAAAAATGTTAGTTGCTGATTAGATAGGTACCTATAAAAAATAAATAATTACTAATTAGTAATTATCTATGTACCACCTATAATCAGGCTATAGGTACTGTATATAATGTGTAGATTAAGTAATTACTTAATATTATCATATTTTTATACATTTTATAACATAATTTAAATTGTATGTATTTTTTCATAGACTTTGAGGTATCACAAGTCACAACATTATATTTATTTGTACCATAACTATTATTAATAAGTAATAACACCCTAACCAAATTATTAATTTTATTCATATTAATTACTTGAACTACTATCACTCTCATTGATCTTGTGTGATGCATAATGACAAATTAATTATGATCCTATTGAATACAAGAGAATAAACTCATCTTATCATTTCTTCAATAAATGCCAGTATCTTGTTCTTCCCCAACTTTTGTGAACGTTTATCGGTCCTTTAATAGGTCTACCCATGGACAGAAATCGGGAGGGGGCATGGACGCATCATGATGGCATCCCTCCAAAAGTTATAAGTACAGGTCTTAGCCCTCCAGGCCCTTACAATCGTATATGTGCCTCTATATATCTAATAATTGTCGTAATTGTAAAATGTATTTTCAATAACTAGGAATGATCATATATTTAATTTTAACCTTCAACAGTTCTTATCAGCAGTCATCCACGTAGCGCCGCCGTCCCGGTTTCGATGAAAATACGTAATAACTAATTATATACTATTTTTAACTAATTATTGTTAATATTTGAGCAGATATTAAATTAGTTCTAATTCAATGTATTTAATGACTTAATAATTTCCGTTTAAAATACTGTTAAAATGTTCGAGAGTATAGACACATAATTGTTTTTGTACTTTTTATGGTTAATTGTTTAGTTTGTAAGACGTTGTATAGTTGTAAGTTGTCTTATTAGAATTAATAATTGAGTGAGAAGTGATTGGCTCTAATACAGTGGTTTCCAACCTTTTTTATTCTACTTCCCCCCCTGGTAAATTTTCAAAAATCTAAAACCCTCATCTTTTTTTGAGTGATTCCAAACAAACTATATTTTATACAATTAATAAGTTCTTTCTTTTTTTCATCATTTTAAAAACAAAATATAAATCAACTTAATAATTAATAATATTATTTTTTTATTTTGTATTTATTTCTTAAATATATTAAGTAACATTATGTATAACGCAGTCTAGAAAATGCAATGTACTCATTCATATTATGTAGCTAATATTATTATTGTTATTATTGTTTCAAGCTAATAACCTTAGTTGCTGATTCTGTACCAAGAGTAAAAAATAAAAAATATTTTTATTTTAAATTTTATAAGAACAATTAATTAATTGTTTTTAATTTTACTGATTGTAAAATGGCATGATTATTTTAACTACAATATTTTCGTTATTTCATCATCACTATATTCCCCCGTACAGTATCCAAATCCCCACCCCCATGGTTGGGAACCACTTCTCTAGTACCTATAGGTGTAATGAGCATTATAAGTTCAGCTCTACCCCTCCTCTCAGTTTTTTCACTAAATTTCCGCCAATAGGTCTACCTTGAGTATATCTGTATATCCAGCTCAGAAGTTAAATATCAATTTAAAATAAAGAGCTTGGAAAAACCTGACGTAGGTGTATTTAAGAGGTTTGTGGTTCCCTTGAAATTTACCATTATTCAATGTTTCTTGTAAAAGATTTATAAAAGTAAATAACATATTATTAAATTCATCTAGTATTCACAACATTTTGACACGATAATACAACATGTAAGGAAAATTACATACTTTGTTGGTTATTAAAAATAAATAGGTAAGGCTACTTTAACCTGAAACGCCTTTCAAATATCAAAAGAAAACTTATAGAGATTTACATTTTCGGTATACAGTTATAAAGTAAAAAATTGTTGATAAACTAATCTCTGTTATTTATATATATTTTATAACATGTTTTTATTGTGTTTGAATATGATCTACCAATTTTTATAAATTATAACACATATTTATACAAGTCAAGATATACATTGTAAGCATTTTTGATTTTATAGCTGATTATAAGAATCAATACCTAATCAATTATGGAAAATGTTTAGTCAAAGTTGTTGCTTTTCAAACATTTTTATTTAAAAAATGCAATAATAATAATTTAGATAGTAGATGTACTATGTTTCGTTTAAAATATAAATTATCAGATTGTAATAAAATAGTAGATAACTATACACGAGGTTCAGAAGAGATGAATAAAGTATTCAGTGCTAACGTCTTGGTATACAACAGCCACTTTTTCTGAAATATCAACAAAATCAGTTTTTCCAGTAACATTATACTGTATTTCAGTATTTTTTGAAATTTTTAAACTGAAATTTTAAGACCATTACATATAGCTTTGATGATATAAATTTAAAAATGTTGTACCAAAAAAAAGTACGATGTACCTATTGTACCTATAACTTATCTGCGTCATAGATGTGTTTTATTATGATGTGTTTCATTTCGATGTTATTAAATAAATGACGCACTCAGCTGACGTCTGCCTGCGAAATCTGTTGACCGTTAGTATATGAAAACAGGCGATTTAAGCCAACTAAATAATAAGTTTTTAAATCTGTTGACGATACATATGTTATTCTATTTTAATAATGGTAAACAACCCATTCAAATTCAAAAAATATACATGGTTAAGATATTTTAAAAGACAAGAGAAAACATTGTCAAAACATTTCTTATTTTCTTGTAAAATTTAAAAACAATTATTAATGTAAAACAAAATTTATATTATGTGAAGTTTAATGGTTATTTTGCTATAGAACTTATTTTAAGGGTCATGCAATTTTAAGAAATAATAATGAATTATGAATAACAATACAATACGATTTAAAAGGTAAATAAAAAAATAAAATTACGTTTTCTTTTTTTTTTAATTACATAGGCTATTTATTTATTGTTTACATTGAAATATTTGTTATTAGACAGATCGTGCCAAAATTTATATGATGTATAGGTATATACTATTTACAGGATCTCTTCTTATTTTGTTCTTCAATAATGGAGTCAACAAAAATTCGATTTTTGGAATTTTTAAATAAATATAATTAAAGATCATACTTTTAAATTATTGAGATTTTTTGTCATATATTACTTAAGTAGTGTTTTGCAGTGATACAAACTTCTGTTTTTCAAACGAGAAGTCGAGAACTTTCTTTTTTACTGTAAATTATTGAGCTGATATTTTTTTGAAAATTTTGTTGTATCAAAATCAAAATTCTAACGAGTTGTTTTTTTAATTATTTAACTTAGTGTTCTAATGATAATATAGATTCACGATAATGGTTTTGTTTATTAATGGAAAAAATAGTGGTGAGCATGATTGATAACCACTCTGTATAACATGCCATTATGATAGTCAGCATGATATTCTTGAGAGTTTAGACCAAATGCATGTAGGTATTTGATACAAACAACTGTGGCTTTATATTTCAAAATAGATAGATGATTTAAATATTTTCATCTTTACTTTAAATTCAAACCCTATTAAATAGCGAGTTGTAGGTAAACAACAAATTTCAGTCTGTCTTTAGTTAAAAACACAAATAATATAGCGAGTATCAAAGATGACATAAATTGAGTATAGTTGGCTTGAAAAATATAGAGTTTAAATTCAGACATGTTTTTGTATGTATTACAATAAATTTCTGGACCAAATTTTTGATGAACACTGCATATGACCATTTGAATTTACACGAAAATAAATTTAATCAACAGACACCCATTGTCGACCCTTAAATTGAAAAAATAAATAAAAAATATTGTTAGATTCGTCTTATTATTTATTTACAACTTATTAAATACATTAAACCGTTAATCGTTGCAGCTTGTACGAGAGAAAATTATCGTTGAAAGGAAGAGAGTGTCCGATTTCGAACATTATTTTTTACATTATGTCTCGCGCGGTCTTTTCATGGGGTACTTGTGTTAAAATAATTACAAGCACAACGGTCGTAGTGGCGGTCACTGACGCCACTGTCATACACGTGAAGAGAAACTTTCACGCCAAATGTTCAAACGTTAAACGCTTAACCGTTTGAAAATTTTTAATTTAAAACGTATAATATTATTATCTTTTATACGAAACCAAATAACAACCACGGCTGGTGTCAAATCACCAAAATAATACGCATGTTAACCCAGTGACATTATAATATCATCCGACGATGATTCATTTATCATTTAATCGCATTTAAATTTATTGTTATTGAATAATAAAAGCTGACGTAAAATATTTAAATATAAATATTGGCAATTAGGTACGATTTGTAATTAATATTCTTAAACAAAACATTATTAATAGTTTCAAATTACATTTTTTGAAAATTTAAATACCTGTGTATAGTGTCTATCGAATACAATTTTACACAAATTGGCGATTGACTATTTGAAAAAAAAATGTTCATAATACAATATTATTAAACGCGTATTATCATTGACTAGTATTTATAATCAATAGTATTACGTTTGAGGAAGACAATAGTTATAGTAAATTTAGGAAAATGTGTATTTTAACTATACATTTTGGGAGCCATCATTATTCTATATTATTATATAGGTCTTCTTGATAATTCTCGAAAAAATCGTATTCCAATCCATAAATCTCTGGAGAATTTTACAACAATACAATATAATAAACAATCTAAATGAGCAATTTCGAAAACCATATATTTTATCATAAAATTAGCTCATATGCGTAAATACTTGTGTATAGATTGTATACAAAAAAAAATGTATATATGTATTAGAAGAAGAATGGGGGTGAGCACGCTTGGTGAATCACTCTATATAATACTTATTATATATTTATTATATTATATTAGGTATATAATATATTTATATTGATAACCTGAATGGATATAGTTGAACGTGTGGTAGGAGTGTATAAGGACTATAATACAACCGTCCTGTCAACGAATGTTTTGTTTGGAGAAATTTAATAAAGTATCCAATTGAAGAAAAAACCGTTTAACAACTGATGTGCAGAAAACACGCGCTTTCCGGTATATGATGAATAATATGTCATTTATTATTATTATTATTATTATTATTATTGTCATGAACACGATTTTAAATAGAGTATCAATTACATGGTAACAATATATTTTTATTACCCATTATACACTGTACATATAGTCATATAATGATAACATCATTATAATATTGTGTAGACGTATAAATATATAGCATGCATTTTTTTACTTCAGCTTAACCGCACACCAGGGGACGGATAACCACTTTCGTATGTACATTATACTTCCTCATACTGTTGTGTGCGTGTATACCAAGTAGCCTACCTAGTAACCTACCTATCTGGCTAAACACATCATATAATAATAAAATATGATAATGATTTTTTTCTATATATTATAATATGAATCTCGGTAGTATGAATAATGTAATCGTACTGTTATAATAGGTGCGCATACCGAGTTTAAAGTTGATATCAAACTTTGACGTTTGATGTTTTTATTTGTTAAAAAAGCGAAATATATTATGCGTTTATTATCTCTCGGCACCACTCCTCGGCCCATTTTGGAAGTTTGCTCTAAACCCTGAAATTCTAATCCACGGCCTTGTTTTGTTTTGTGATTTATAATATATATAATTTGGTTCTAAATTTTGTTACGATGTCGAGATAAAATATGCGATTTCGTTGTCTTAGGGTATTACGCGACCTCTGCGCAAATCATAATGTCATTCGCAAAAATGCAAATTTTTGTTGGTTTGTGTTTTGTTTTTATATACGAGTGACTAGAAATAGTGTAACGCTAAGACGAAGCCTTGGGGTAGGTTGCTTTTACAAGTGAAGGCTTCAACTTTCAAGATGGAATATGTAATGTTGGTTGTCTAAAAATGTGCAATATGAATAATGACAACACGTTTTTGGTTAAACTGTATTTTAATTTATAGATGTGTGAAAAGAATGAATATTATGTAAAACTATAGAAAGACAATTTATTTCAAGAACCTGTAATGTACCAAAACTGCGGAAAACCTCTTACAAAATATATAGAAACCAGAAAAAGCCTAAAAATGTCTGACAACCTCTTTGAAGCCCTTAGCCCAACCCAAGAGTCTAGACAACATCAACAAAATCATTACATTTCTAAAACATGTTGATATGTACAACTTAATCTAAGGAAACCATTGCAGTATGATAAATTATTTATATGAAACTAAAGTTTTTTTTTGTTGTAAGCTAATAATCTAATAGTTAATGTTGTACCATAGGAATAAAAAAAAAAATTCTTATTCATTGATACTTATTTAAAAAATACTTTTACTTAAAAAAAATGTATTTTAACTTTCTTATTGACTTCAGTTAAATATGTAAATGTGTTAAATGGATATCGAAATCCGTGTTACTTTTTTTCCCCGTGGTATCGAGAGCTAGAGGAACCGCATTGATATTACTTCTCCTCTGGCTCTCGTTATCGTTTACTGAAATAAACAAAACAAAACAAGTAAGTTTAAACAAAGCAAGTAAGTTTGAAATTCATATTACCTATCATTATTAAAACATTAAAATAATATGATTTGATCGTTTTTTTTTCCCAAAACTATTATAGTTTATAATATAATATATATAAGTATATGATATACGATATTTAAAATCTAATATTGCAAGAAATTGATATTAAGTAGGTACTGATACTTTTATATAAAATTAATAAATTTAGGTATAATATATATATATATATATGACATTATGACTACACAAGTGCCGGAATACTGAGCATTTATGACTTTAAACCAATTATAATTATAGCTAGAACAGGTAGATGTACAATATATTAGTCTGTTGAGTACTTGAGTGTTGACTACTTGACTATAGTCTATATACTCTATAATCTATACGGATTATGAATGAGACATTTTATAGATGGATAACGGATATGGATCATGGATCGCATATAACCTACATATTTTTGTAAACAAGAATTTAACTGAATATCTATTAATTTTTTTTAAATATTGGTTAACTCTAACTCTAAAATCCCACCGGGTGCCATGCATTATATACCTACATTGGTAATCTATTATAATGAAAATATATTATATTGATTATGTTTAATAATTTATTTATTTGAATTAATTAAAATAATTAATAAATTGAATCGATCCATTAACGATATGATAGCTGCTAGGTACTACAACTGTATGTGTCGGAAGCTATAATACGGAGTACGATAAGATTGTGTTAGGTACACGTGTGGATCAGCTAGAATGTTATCAACCACGTACTATAATATTATTAGGTACGGGTACCTAATTATCCTAGTAAAAACATTTTTTAATAAACGCTTTCATAATTATTTCTCACTATTTAGTATTATTTTACTGTGACTAGTAAATTGACTAAATATTTTAGCCTTCTATACATCAATACCAATGTGATAACATAAAACTATTAAATACATCAAATGGAACACTATATTATTGAACACACTAATTCATTATTTTTATAATAATATCAGTTAATATGTGCTTAATACATTGATAATATTATAATAATATAGGTAGCAAATTATAGTTGAAGAATAAGAAACATATTTCATAATATACAATCATTAGGTAAAATAAGGCTCAATCAAAAAACGCAAATCACAAACTTCTAAACGTGACTGCGATATAGAATTACAAAATAAAAAGTTAGGTTCATTTAGCATGTTCCTTTGATATATTATCTATAAGGTTAAAATATTGTTAAAACAATTATTTTTAATCAGATATGTATACAATAATATTTTGTTTAATTTTTGTATAGCAACATTTATAAATATTGCGAAAATGCGAAATATTAATGCTTAACAATCATTTAATAATTACTTTTAAAATATCATTATAAATCCAAATGTAATGTATTAAATATAAAATATATTGATTTCTATAGATATTTCGGTTTATCTTATCAACAACACAATAGGGATCTAAACATCCGTTTTAGGCTACCTTCTATTTATAATTATTGAGTATGATAAGTACAGCTGCTACTCTTTCAGAACTACTTTAAATATAGTATTTTGACTTAATTTTTAGATTGTACACGTCTGCAGTTTCAGTTTGATTAATAACAAAATGTATGCATCATGTGTTGTTACATAAAAAAAATTATTAAAGGTAGGCAGGTACCTCATTAGTTATGCAACTTATGCGCGTACAACCTTATTACAGTGGTATAAGTCATAAGTACTTAATACTAAATAGTAGGTATTTACTTAGTAGGTATAATCAGGTAGGTATTCTATTATTCACTGAAATTAAATCAAATTAGTATAAGGATTGATAGTACAAAATAATAAGTAATTAGGTAGGTACATAATTAGTTATTAATTAACATAAGTATATTTATAATTAATTAACTGCCATAAAATGTAGAATAGGCAATAGGTATTATTTATAGGCGTTTTATTATATTTTCACAATTTCTTAACAACATAAAAAAACTTTCTTGTGATGTCCATAGAATAAATCAAAATGCATCCTCAGTTTTTGTAAATTTAACAGAGTATTAAAAAAAAAAAAGTGCAAATTTTTTTTCAGCCGATGGCACACTATTAGGTACTATATAGCACTACTATGTCATAGCAATACTCGTTATACGTATAAAAATTAATAATAAAATAAATGTATTGTTTTTTGTTATTTCCAGAAAACACATTTTCCGGGTACTTATACCTGAGAAAAATGTTCAACATTTTTTATGCAGCATCTCAAATACCTACACATTGATACTACGTTAGTTTCAAATTGCTCAATAGCTCTGAAGGAATCATAGAAAACCGCAAAATGTCAATGCAAAAGAAATGTAAGCAATTGTGGTTTTAACTAATATTTGAAAAACTGTGTACCTATAAACCGTGTGATAATTTTTGAAGTGAAACAATAATTGGCCTTAAAAATTATAAAACTCTCCCCTAATGAAAATACGCAACAACACGTCATCATCTGCTAAGTAAAAATACCGAAAAATATTGTTTGTTTGACTGCAAGAGTTCTAAAAAAACATGTTTACACATTAAATAATAGCGTAAAATCGTAATTATGGTACGGCGCGCCGCATTGTTCGGGGAACGATTTTTTTTTGTCATTGTACTGAGAATAGCGCCGCTGTGTTAAGTTAACGATTCTAATACATTTGTAATTACTGCGTAGTGTGAATGATAATAAAGTACGGTATACTTGGTTTGGTCAAACAGCATAATAATGCATAGACTACAATTTATGAATTATTGAAACTTGAGCAAGTGTGTAATCGTGTAGGTATAGGTACATCGTACATAGGTATAGCGTATAGGTACATAGCGTAGGTAGGTACCTACATTTCTCACTGACAGTTTACTTTGTGGGGCGCCACATATCATTTACGCATTTGTTTTTTTAATCGATGTGAGTATGAAATTATTTTTATTTGTTTTAATGTGCAATAAAATAAAATACATGTCAAATATTCCGATAAATGTACATATTTTAGCATTGATTAATCATCTCATTTATGCAATAAAACATAGTATTATAATAATACAAAAATTAAATGAATTTAACAACAAATAAAATATAAATATAATTTTTAAAAAAAAATTCATAATTAAATGTATAAGATTATAAGAAACTAAAAAATGGCTAGATATTTTGTCATAAAAATGCTACTTTTTGTAAAAATCAACATGAAATTTACATCATATCTTTTTCATTCATTCACTTTATATTTTACCCCTATGTTAAATGTATTTTATTATACCTTCGTTTAGAAAAATAAAGTTAGTACTAAAAAATAGTTTATTTTGTAAGGGTGGAGCAATCTCCACCTGATAATAATGAACGGATAATTGTCCTACTCCACAGATAATGACCGGGTATAAATTGGTTCAATAATTACAATCATTATGTAACTATAGCATCATATTATTATTATTATTATTTTAAATTTGAATTGGTCAAGTCAGATCACTGTTTATAGCAAGTTGTGTCTTGTATAAGACGTAAAGTGTGAACGTTACAAGAAAACAAAAAAAAGATGTTATCTCAAATCTGTGTTGCGTCATTGTATAGTACCTATACACAATACACAGGTCATAATATAATATTTTGAGTATAGTGCCATTATAGCTGAAATTACGATACAAAAAACCCTGTAAATTTAATTTTTTCAATTAATCAGTATAATAACATATTATTATATAACATAATTTCGGGAGTCCAAACGGCGCTGAACGTCATGTTTTTTTTATCAACTACGTCGCTCATAAACGAATACGTTATAAACAAACTACATAGATATGTGTTCTTTTTCACTACGATAAGTGATAACAATAAATACCCATAGTCCCTCTTACGTCTTATTGTTCGTGAAATATAACTATAAATTGTTGAAATAATATTATTAACTAAATGCAGTATAATAAATTGATTGTCAACAAAACTAAATCTTATTATACATTTATACCTATATTATAGGTCCTATAATCAATCTAATCGACTGGGCAAACTATAATCCTTAGTAGATAATATTATAGTTTTTTAATTTAATTTAAATTTTCACAATTTTATGATTAAAATCGCATCCATAAAAAATATACATTTTATTTTAAAATAATTAAAAAAAACTGCAATCTATAAAGACGTACAATATGTAAGTATGAGTGTCAAAAAAACAAATGTTACAAAACAGTGAGTAACTTGAACTGGGAGATTATCCAAAGGTATCGCCCAGCAAAAAAATGCATACCTACTATATGTGTATTAATATAATAATTTCAAATACTAATTACTTCATATTATATGCGTAATCCGTGTTATAATTTATAAACGACCTATTTATGCTCATAGGCATCGATTTTTTGAAATTCTTCTATAAAAATTAGCCATTAGGTACATCATACTTACATCTAATTTTTTAGCTTTATTGTAATAAGTTATTATGCAATAGTACAGTACTAATATTCTGATACGCTGGGTGATTCTTTCAAGAGTATTTGAACTTTAAAGTTATTACAAAACAGCATTTTTGAAAAAATGTATAATTTTTATCAGGTTTTTTACTTGTGTGAATAACAGCGTGGCTTCATTTTTAACTTGACATTCCATGAAGCAGAATATTTTGCTGAGAATTTAAATTAGTATGAATCGAGTTTCAAATGAGCTGCAGTTGGTTAATTATATATATATAGACGGGATTTTCATGCACTAATAATTAGAAATTATGCACTTATAAAAGTAAAAATTTGCAAGAATAAATACGAAATATGCAGTATAAAATGTAATTATTTTTATTTACTTAATAATTAATTATTATAATTGCCTGTATAATTAAGTTATATAAAGAGAAAATTTAAAATACACATACAAAAAGTAGTAATGTTTGTTAAGAAAAAAAATTATAATAGTATATTTAAACTTAAACAACAAATGTTAATATTAAATTGAAAAACTATAACTTACCACAATTTGTCCCATATTTGCTGTAAAATTATACTAACGATTTTTTAGGTTATATACTTATTCAGTATGAAGAAAAACTGCACTCTACATCAACACTTGTCACTGGTCTATACTTAAAATTGGCCAATATTTCTGATCAATAATTTTGAATTGAAAAATTTGTTACAACTAATGGGCCAACTTGAATTATTTCTAGAAATGTCTTTCGACAATTTTAGTCAAATATCTCTGCTAAATAACGTCGTCACATTTGTTTTTAATAACCTCACTAGTTTTTTTGGAAAAACATTTATAGAATTTTCAACTCTTTCTCCTATTTCTAATGCTTCTGTAACTTGTCATAAATTTGATGTTTCGAACTTTTTAATACTTTCAATATTAATTGTGCCGGGCGCAACAGTGGCCTATGCCACGCCTATTCCCATCAACCGATTAATGGGCACAATTAGCCATTCGGGGTTTACAGGAAATTGTTGCTTTATTATGGAACATATAAAGTATATATCAATGCAACATAGGCCAGTGTTACACTAAAATATTTTTAATTCAAAACAAAATTATCTCATTACCTCTTATAAATTTAATAAAAAAAAATGATGGAGTTGGCCATTGCTGCGCTCGCCCTTCGATTGAAAAGTTAGATTTAATAAGGCAAGTTTTGGATTAACATTGGAATTATTCAGAATTACCTAATGTTTATAGTTTGTAACAATTTAAGAATTTTATTAACTAAGATATAGTACTGAAGAATAAAATTTCAATACAATCTAAAAATCAAATTTTATACCTACCCATATGATTTGCAGAAAAATGCATTTCGAAGAATATGCAGCACTAACGCCTAAAATGCAAAAATGTTGTACATCTATCAATCAAGTAGGGAGCTCATTGACTGTTGATGTATATAAATGATGTAGAAATTATAGTGACATGCATTTTACGTAAGATTCGCGGGTTTTTAACTCACGAGTATTATTAATACAAGCTTTATTTATTACGAGCTTTTATTATTACTTTACAAGCTGCAGTGGTGAACCTATAGCGGACAAACGTTTCACGAGGTTGTCTCGCGCATTGACCAATGTGTCTCTTTTGATGATCACCGCGTCGCAGTTTCTCGTCTACTATAATATTATCGTAATCGAAATCATAACGCCACTTTGACGGCCTAACTTGCCCGAACGACAGTTTCGCCTGCATTGGTATAGACCCGGTCACATATATTATACGCCTGTTAAAAGCCTGTTATTGTGTACGCTTGTAATTACGATAATGCGTCTGGTGATGATGACGACGATGATGTCATCGTGGACCTGTTACCATATTGTTCGCGGGTCGGACTATAGCGCTAGAGCGGACACGGCGGGCGGCGTTAATTCGCGCGATGCAAAAAATTTCACGCCGCCGTCCGCGTTACGTAAAAATAGTAGGAGTCGCGCGCGTATCGACGGCGGCGGTTCGGGCACGCGACATTCGCCGACTCCGCGGCACAGTCGGCATCTCATCGGCCTGTAGAGACATTATTACGACGATAATTTTATAATAAATAATTAATAATAATAATAAAAACAATAATAACCGTCGCCGGAGTGTGTTTTAAAGTGATAAAATAATATTACAATACACTATTATTGTAAAGACCGCTTTTAACAACTATTGTGCGCGAGTCGGATGCCGGAATAATTCGTTAAAGAGACGACAGACAATCACGCTGCAGTCGTCTGCATAATATCCGGAAAGGAATTTTTTTTTTTTCATTTCCATATTTTTGTGCGTACAGTTTCCGACCACATCTGCGTTCGAATCGTATATAATATAATATCTTCGTGTGTTTTTTTGCCCGTCGAGCTTTCCTAAAGATACGGTTCGTCTTTTTCGGCCTGCCTCGTCGCGATATCCGTTTTTTTTTTTTTTAACAGTGCGTCTATCGTAATACGTATTCATCGTATAATACATAACCGCAGCCTCAGCCGTCGCCGATGAGACCTGGTGGTGCCAAGGTATCCTCCATAGGTGGGCACCCCGCGGGACTTAAAGGGTCATGAAAAATTCCTTCAAGACGTTATGGAACACCTGGCAATGGGGATGTGGCCGAACTGTGAGTACGACAACGTTTTCGTAACTATCAGTACCGTGCCCGGGAATGAATTGGGGAGGGAAACAATAATTGTGTTGTGGCTCACATAATTTTATATTTCACATCCGAAACATATATTATATATTATACATAGATATATTAAAAATTTAAAAGCATTTTAGAACATCCCTCATCTATAGTATAATAATTTTGAGCACGCCACTTGTGGGTGTATACACACACCTGTAGAATCTATATTTTTCTCATTTAACAAAGCGGCTCGTGTAAGTTGTCGCATACCCGCATTCGGGTTTTACCATATAATCATTCGTCCATCGCTGTATATTATGAGCGGTCGACAATACGTTACTTACGTTTTAAGCTCTTTTGGGTAGGTACTCGCTGCGATATTATTCCTGACCTACTGTTTTGGCAACATTTGTCATTTTTAATAATCAACACACATTTATATATATAGAAGATAATATATTTAATTTTATTTATAGTTGTGTATATATTTGTAACGCTTTGTGCCTTAAGTTTTACCACAGTACTACGATAATATTAACCGTGTTCGAAGCACACTTTTCAAAGAAATAATTTAACTGTGTAATCAAAAAGTTTCATTTCCAAAAAAAATTTTCGATTCTTAACAACTGTCATAAATTAGGTGCACAGGCACCTCCTTAAAATGTATATAAATTAATTTAGGTAATACAATTGTATCATCTACCTACAAACTACAAATAATGTGTACCCATAACGGATGTAGATTTTTTTAGCTGGTTTTTACCTACTTATTATAATACGTATATATTATTACAACTACAGTTATTAGTTATTATCTACTGGCTACTGCAGTACAATTATAAATGCATTATACAATTATAGGTGCGTTATAATATACTATTAAGTACTTATATGTATGGTATCCTTAAACAATAAAACACCAAAAATGTTCAAAATAATATTTGACCAAATCATCTGTTTTTGATATATTCTATCCATTGAAACAGTGTCTTAATAAAAATAATATGATTTACCACTGACTACCACGTTTCATTAATCATTATACAGGAGTTAAATAAAAAAAATATTTAAATCACAATTAATTTTGTATGCTAATTGACAGGTTGATAAATAAAACTGAGGTCCCCTAATATGTCCTTAGTGTAGTCTGAAAATCCTAATCCATCATGATACACATTACATCAATAATTATTATTATAATTATTGCGTATATTTACTTTGAGAAGTTTATTCTAACGATTTATGAGAAATAAATGTACTATCTTGAGTAATTTTATAAATCGTCGAGGCAAACAATATGTATAGTGGAAAATAAACCATCAAAATTGTATTATATATTATAACTTAAATCGGTAACTACTCATATAGGGTATTAAATAGGACAGATACTCTTAGAATGTATAAACAGAACCTTAGTCTTATAGTATAAAATAGAAACATAAAACAAACAATAAGAAGCAAAAACTTAGTTATTTTTTTTTTTTTTTAAGAAAACGATTTAAAAATACGATATTATAGTGTTAACATTTTTTTTGTATAACTGCTATAATATAACATATGTGGTATTTAAAACAGTAGAAATCTATAATTATTGAATCATGATTAGTTGTTCAGCTTATTAGCTGGCCATTATTGTATATTTAAAGTAGGTAGTAGACATTACAGTTGTTTTTCAACTGCCTTTTTATACGAATATTATATGTTACAAGTTACAGCATATATAATGTAGTTTTATTAAGAAATATACATTAATTAATAACTATTTGTGAAAAAAATAAATACTCGTTTTTAAATGTATTAAAAAGTCCTCTGAGTTTTTTAACAACATGCTGCAAGTGATTAATATTATATCTATAGGCATTTATGATTTATCTAATGACTAGTTGCATTTATACAATTAATTTATAACTATAGTCCATAATATAAACACTTATTTATATTATTATTTTTATGTTTTTTAGGCATGAATACAAATTAAGTATTGTTTGATATAACTTATAACGTTATATCTTAGTACCTAGGTACAGCTAACTGAAATAATATGAAAATTAATTAAATAAAAATTAAAATAAATGTTTAATTATACTTTTATATTTCATCATTTTTTCTAATGTTACATAACCTTACCTACGTATAAGAACAAATTGTGTATGAAAATAATTTAAAATACGATACATAAAATGAATCATATTAACATTTATGTATAAGATTTGATACATACATTTCCATAAAATATAATAAGTATTCGGTTAGTATTTAAAATGACCAACTCATTAATTTATGAGGTTCTCTGCTTAAAAATCACTTAAAAGTTACGAAACAAAATGGTAAAATAACCACAATGAACAAACATAGTTTCAAAACATATTGTTAATTGTATGAATCAATGATTTTAAATGCATATAAATATTGACTAGATTAAAAAAAAAACATTACAATTAATAGAAAAATAAACCGTTAATATCCAATGTTGTTACGAAGTTTTATGATAGTCTTAGAAAAATTTGACTTCAGTTACCAACATTTATATATAATACATTACCTACTTTAAATTAAAAAATTCAAACATTGTTAAATGTACGCAATTAAAAATTCATTTATATAAGGTGATGCATGATAATGTAATATTTGAGGTATATTATGTTCAGTACACATACTCACTGTACAGATAAAATAGATCTAACAGGTTCAATAATAATTTGCCATCAGTTTTCAAACAAATATGACTTTTATAATATTATTATTATAAATAATCTAATTCTGTACGACTTTACTTATCTTATGTAATACAAAAAACAATTTTATAATAAATCGGTACTGATAATTTTTAATATTCTATGAATACCTTATTTAAACATTTAGTCTATTTTCGTATTAGTTTAATATTTTAATTATCAGATTGTGTAAATAATTTAATAATGTATTAAAACAAAAATCAAATATTAGTATTTGTAGGTATCATGTTATATTATTTAACGGTTTGCTCACCTAACTTAACAATAGACCAAAAACCGTTTGTTGTATTGCATAGAGCACAAAAGTGACTGATTTGTTTAGATACATGAGGTAGGTAGGTAGGTATTTAGGACAAGTATAGGTAGGTATTAAATTTCCGTAGGTACTTATTTTTTTAGGCTATGGCATACAATAATATGAAGAACAATTAACAAGTACAATAAAACCTATTTGATTGTGCCTTTCAAAACTTAAAACGATGTTGTTCAATAAAGCAATATTATATAATATACAAGGTAGTATTTAGTATTTTAGTATTTACATATTTGATTAGGTACATTTCTTTAATGTGATCTAAATGTTCTAATGGTGATATATTTTTTATGAATCAATTAAAACATCGACAGAGTGTTAGCAGGTACGACACACTATTATAATATTTGAACAATTTCAGAAATACTAACTTATTGTGTAACTTAATTTGTAATTATAGTAACGCTAATAAGAAAAAACTACATAAATACAATATGACAATATAATAACTTCCCAAGTAAAATCGTTAAATTAAAAAAAATAGTGTTGTAATAATTTATGATAATATCTTTCATGTTCTTATATGTCAAATACATATGTAATGTTCTACTCATTACGGTCGTTAATTACTTGTCCATCGACTGAAATCCTCCAATATATATTTATATATATATAATGTATATTCTACGGGTATTGAAATTTCTAGGTTGATGTAACGATATAATAGTATAATATGTATAAGTTTAAAGTTATGAATTTATGACATATTATAATAACTTGACAACTATATATTATATACCTAGGTAGTATGTATAAAGATTTTGTCAAATTTTCTAACTTGTACTTTTTAATAGATTAAACAACAAAGTATAAACCTAAAATTACAGAAATCAAAATTATTTTAGCTAAACGGAAATAATATAATATAGTAACGACATTGACCTTATCACTCATCAGTCATCATACACAAGTATATATAGTTGCAAGGGAACCGGTCAAAGAAATATAATATAAACATAAGACACAAAATATTATACACTAATGCATTATTATACTATTTTATCACGTTTATAACGTTGTATTATACGTTTAATAAAATGTGTGCGTAAGTACTAATGTTCATATTATATATTATTACGCACCTATATTATAATAAATGTACATATATATTTTTTAGGCATTGATCAAATCTTTTCTCGACTCTCTCGTTTGTTATCGACTTTGCACTGTACATATGAGAAAATTATTCGCCCGATGCTTTAATAATACATCGATAAGTACGACAAATGTCGAAGAAACGTGATTGAAAAAACAAAGGTTATACAATTACTATACTGTGCAATATCGCCATAATCATAACTCACAAGTCATAACGCATAATTGGTTTATTTTCAATTTTCACAATATATTTTCAATTTTATACTACGTACCAACTTATTAACGCAAATATACGTCGTGTGATTAAATTGTTATGGTCATAGCAGGGGGTAAATCCGGTAAAGAGAACCCGAAATGTTGATACAAGTGCACGTATATATGGAGGTTAGGTTAGGCGAGCGTACTTAATACCATTATGATATCGTGTCCTTGTGCAATGCATATATAAAATAAACTGATTATTCTTAGAAATGTTTTACCGGATATGATGTGTGGATATCTTGGACGTCGAATTATGTTCTGAATTTCATAAGTATTACTACTAAGACGTGCGGGAAATCTCTCGACGGGTCTAAAAGAGTGTACGCTATATACACCGGCAAATGGGTATACCGTTAGCGCCGAGCCCAAGCGATATTAATATAAGAACCTTCGTCGTAATTTTTCTAAGCACGAGTTAAAATGATGTTATATAATCCGAATTTCACGTAGGACTGCATCACACTGCAAGTCAGCACACACAATCACGAAAACGATGAGTTCTACGTTGACAAGTCCGTGACCCATTTTTTGTCCTCACTTTTCAACCTCCAATACTCTCATAAATAACATTGCTCGCAAATTGGAACAAGATGTACACATTCTGCCATTTTTTTCTTTTACAAATTCGCAGGTATGTTTTTCGTTGGAACGGATGTTATTATTTTACTGATATAATATTACAAAACTATGCTACACAGGAGTGTATCATAATTCATAAGCTACGCATTTCAACAGATTCGTTTATCATTAGTGCGTTTAGTTTTGCAATATGTTATTATATGTACAGTTATACAATTAATTAACAACAATTAAATCTTAGAAAACAATGAAACATTATTACGCTAGGTAATTCGAATATATTATTGTTATTTTGGATACCATTATCACTCTAATACTGGTATGAAAAACAGGTGCAAACAACACCGTTTTTAAACGCACCTTTCGACGTACCGTTCCACTTTTCCAGTAAGAGCAGCAATGCCAGTCGGAAACGTGGCTGCCATATAATTTTACAGGGTGTAATCACATTATCTGATTGAAAGAACACGGGCGTATACTTATGTCGATGAAAAGCTAATAGGTACATATCAGCGACGCTAAGTATTAATAATACTTATGTGCATAATTTTATTATAATAAGCTCTGAGCTGTTAAACACCAAACATTGATATAGCAGTTATACACGTGTGGCCTATGACTCAATCAATCATGGTGTTATTGTAGCTTGTAATGTACCTACCTTATGTCAAAAATATCTTGGTAGCGATTGACTCATAAATTGCCAAGGTTCAAGGCGTCCAAAAAGGAAATACTTATAGGTTCTTTTTTTTTTTTAATCTAACATTATGTCAAAGCGTCCTTCAATGAACCCCATGCGGACAGAGTTCATACACCGTGTGTTCATACACCTATGAGTGGCGAGCAATTTAATTGAAATTAAGTCGTCTCATCCATTATAACTAGATTAGTGCAGCAATAGAAAAAAATTGGTGCGATATGTAATATGTTGCACCTGATGTATATTCATATAGGTATATAATATATTATTATGTTATAATATGCGCTTTCGATTTGCAGATCATGTCCGCCGTGGCTGCCCATGTCAATTCAATTTCCGTGGGCATGTGTCAGGGGTTCTCGGCGGTTCTCCTTCCGCAACTCCTCGACTCCAATAGTTCCATTTTGGTGAACAACGTGGAAGCGTCGTGGATAGGTGAGGCGAAAACAACGAGTATAATAGCTGCATTACCTAGCACTTACACAAATTAATATTACTGATTACACAGTGCCTACTCGGACGTATTATTTATTAGTTCATTTATTTTACGGGCCGAAGCCCTTTGAATATAATATGATTTAAAATTTAAATACACGACAATAATTACAATGACAGACAATACATGAAATCACAATATTAAGATTAACTTGAATGTATTAGGTATAGTATGCATACCATATAGTATAATAATATACAGCAGCTTGGGAAGATGGCGATAGGGTATCTCGCTATCCGAATGCATCCTGCAGCTCGTATATGAACATACGACATACATGAGGTAGACGAGTACTTGTTGAAATTTAATAATTGTATACATCTTTCGATTTGCGCCGAAAATTTTTAGTACCTAACAACAACACTAACGTTTTGTTTATTTTTAATACGAAACCCCGAAAAATACTGAAAATTATAATAAAAGTGGTTTCATTTGATGTACCTTACCTATATTACACTAGTGTTGGAATCTATGGCGGATTGTGCCACTGGAAGGCCGGGAAGTTTCCGAATGGGCAGGAGCCCGGTCATGATTCTATGAATCATGAAAGTAATTTTATAATTTATTTTATGCTTAAAATTAAAATTTTTAAAATTATTATTTTATCATAAAAATATTTTTATTACCTATAACGCATAGTACTATTGTGCATTTATCGTTGATAATAGGGAGAAAAACGATCACGATTTAAGATAATATTATGGTTGCCCGACGAATTATGATAAGGTGATTAAATATGTCATGTCCAATAATATTATATAAAACCTATGTATAAAACAAATAATTGTTTTATATATCTGTGGTTGTGTCGTGAGATATGTGTAGTGGGGGGGGGCGTGGCCTACGTTTTAACCGGAAAATATACTCACAGTGTAGTAGAGACATAGAATAAGTCGAGTACTCGAGTAAAGACAAATCTATGTCTTTACTCGATGATAAAAAAATTATTTAATTTAATTTCTTTATTATCTATGAGTAAAGACAACTCTAGTCAATTTCATGGTGTACCCGATATTATCTTGGTAACTGGATATTACCAAAGTACATAGGTACATGGTATAGACTCAGAAGAAATTATTGACATAATACAAAATAGTAGTGATTTCTTAAATAAAAAACTGTCATATTAAGTTTTGGACAACCAAGTGCGTTTTACCTTTTTAAATTTTGTAATTTGTATAATGTGCTATCATCCGTATATCACAAATATTTATAACGTCTTGTGTCATATAATAACATATCTAAACTTGAATATGACATAATTTATTGATATATAATATATATATTATATAACTATAATACTTGTATGGTCCATGTATGTAATTACACAAGATTAGGAATATTAAATCATATACTTAACCCAACTAAAATTATTATTATTTTTTACTTTCACTACATTTCCACAACATTTTTTGAATTTATGGCGTTTTGGGCCTGTGAAACAAAATTCTCCAGGGCCGGTTAAAATTCAGAATCCGTCAGTGGTTCGAAATATCAGTAATTCTAATTAATAATACCTACAGTTTACTGGCGGAGGACACCCTGTATACAGGTAGATGCCTTCCGTTAATCAACATAATAAACCGCGAGCGTAATGAGTTTCGTGTCACACACTACCTATATTGGTACATATTATTGCGGGTCACGCCGAACGTACTTGGATAAAAACGACCACAATAGGCTTCGTCAATACAGCTGTAAATCGAAGTGTTAATGAAAGACGTCTTGAACAGAAATAAAAAAACAACCGGTTACATAAATGTCCAATAATGATTTGCTGTACGCCATAATATATTAAATTGAAAATACCGGTCGATCAATGAACATATGGGTAGATACGCTAAACAATATAATATAATTGTTTTCAGAAATCGATTTGTCGTTTTTTTTTTCTTATTTGTACTTGATGAGTGCATTTAGATACAACACTATTTCATAAAAATACACTCAGTTTATCATAATATATTATTATACCATAATTTCCAAACTTCTATTCGTGATTTCACGGATTTTGACGGCAGTATAATATTATATATTACACAGTATATACCTACACCTATGCCAATAAGGAAACGATTCGGTAGTATATGCTATCTATTATTCTGAAACAGATTATATGTACCAATCATACATATGCGTTCCATATGTGATTTACTTTCGCTCTAGCCGCAGAGCCCGCAGACCATAATCTCAATCATTAAGAGCAATGTCATTATCTATCCCGGGTTCGAGGTGTCTCCAGGTTGCGGTCAAGGTTGTCCGGTATAAACGTTCGATAACAATCGCGCGCAATAAATATAATTTGCAAAACGGCAAAGAAAAAAATATGAAAGTTCCTGTCCGCATTAGCACGCGCAATTATTGGCTTAATAATGACACATGATTGATATGCCCGAGTGGTTGGCCCGTCGCTATACTTATGGTTAATTGAATGCGATCTTTCAACCCAAATGCAGAACTTTATGTAATACGTCTTAAATGTGTTCGTCTAAAAACTGTTTGACTGTAGAAATTAGAAACACACGCCAGCCCTTTGTCTGAAAATTAAGTTATAAATTATAGTTACAAATTACAATATTTTAATAAATTATACCGCTATAATTATACTAACACTGCAGATTTTAAGATTTTTGAGTTTCTTCTCACATTACTTACTCAAAAATATGTATAATGACTAAATAATAAGTTTCATCTATAGAAATAATAAAATAGACAATATAGATAAATTCAATTGCATATTTGGCTATGTAACAATGTATTACCTATATATGAACATATTATAAATCTTAATGATAGTTTTTTACCTGTCAACTGTACAGCCAGAAAAATGTTCTAATCATACTGCAGATATGTTTTAAAATATACCGATGTCAAGTATTTTTTTATTTTTTTTATTTTATTTTTTTACAGCCAGTTTGGGGGTCATATCAAATCCTCTAGGAGCGTTGATGTCAGGAGTTTTCATGCAGACCTTAGGAAGAAAAACAACAGTTCAATTGACGTCTATACCATTCTTAATTGGTTGGACAATAATTGGATTGTCTACAGACATAACGTTTTTATGTCTGGGTCGATTCATATCAGGAGTGGCTATCGGTAAGCAAAATTATCATAACTTTTGTACGCATTCTTTCAAACAATAGAAAATAGTTGAAAATAGTTTTTTATATTGTTGCTTAAGAGGATGTCATATTATACTCATATAACAAAGTTTTAAGAGGACATCACACCCACATGACGTGCAATTGTCTCAGTCTTGAAAACGTATACATCAAAGCATCTGCGTTCGGCAGAACCAATATTGTGTTGTTAGCATTATAGTTTATACTAAAGTGGATCGAAATATTATTAAACGGAAAGGTAATATAAGAATATTATCTGAGTTCGTACGTCAGATTTTTACGGTATTTTAATTTTTAGCGATTTTATGAGCATTTTAAATTAAAATATTTTACATACATATTTTTATACTTTTAACTTGCTTAAACATTAAAATATCATAAAAATTTAAAAAAAAAATTAACATGGATAATGGTTCTTACTTTTAAGTTGAGAATCGGTCAATTCTGTCTTATATATATTAAAACTAACTTGTGAAAATTGGTTCTGCTGAACACGAATCGTTATAATATGCACCTACGTTATCATACTTTACTTATCACTAGGGCCCGGATTTCAATGCATTTAAAACCATACAAATATGCTCTAAAAAATAGCCAAAAATGCCCTTAAGAAATGTATTTTACCACAAAAATGACCTTAAAAATGCCATATATTTTTTTTTTGTACAAATTGTAATTTATAAATGAGATATAATTATTATTTATTAATTTATTATTTTATTTAAAAAAACTGAAAATTTGAAATATTGACTTCTATGATGCTGCTATGATGTAACACGAACTGACTGATTATTTGTTATTTGACCGAATATGGGTGCCGCTCCACAGGTTATAATAAATTAAGATAAAATAAAAATTGAAACGAAAAAAAAAATTGACAATGTGTATGAAAAACCCGATAAGCCTTCTTAAATATCAAGAAAATAATTTATCTTTAGCTAAATTTCATATCTATATTGAACAAATATGCATTAAAAACCAACAAAATTACCCAATAATGTTTAAAATGCTCCAAAAATGAAAAAACGTTAGAAAATGCAAACAAATTAAATTCGTAGCATTCAAACCCTCGTTATATGAAACGAATTATGTACTTAGAAAGCATTGTGTATGAGCAACCAAAAAAATATGCACTTCGCATTGAAATCCGGGCCTTACTTATCACAATATTATGGTCTAATGCGTAGGGACAAATGTGGGTTATTAACATACCCATATATTTATTGTAACAAGTTGATTAAATTGTTTTTCGTTTTGTTTTTAAATCAATTTCCTAAACATAGGCATGTCGTCAGCTTGTTACGTTTACGTAGCCGAAGTGAGCTTGGCTAAACACCGAGGGGTTCTATCGTCGTTTGGGCCGATTTTCGTGTCTATCGGGGTTCTCATCGTCTACTCCCTGGGGTCGATCATGCCGTGGCAGGTGGTCAGCATCCTGTGCGCCCTGACGTCGTTCCTGAGCTTCCTGTCGGTAAATTTGACGCCGGAGTCACCATCGTGGCTCGCGTCCAAGGGCCGCGTGGCGGACGCCGGCAAGTCACTGATGTGGCTGCGCCGGAAACCGTCGCTGGCCGACAAGGAACTGGCTGAGATCCTAAACAACCTGGACGACGGCAATGGGTCCACCGCGCCCACACTCCGAGACTTCACGGCGCCCGCCGTCTGGAAACCGTTCCTTATACTGGTGTGCTTCTTCGTGCTGCAGGAGGCCAGTGGCATATACATAATACTGTACTATGCGGTCAACTTTTTCCAAGTGGCCGGCTCAACGGTGGACAGCAACGTGGCGTCGATAGCGGTCGCGGTGTTACGGCTGGTCATGAGCGTCACCGGGTCCGTGTGCATACAGCACGTGAACCGCCGGACGATGGCCATGGCGTCGGCCATCCTGATGGCCGTGTCGATGGCCGCGTGCGGCGCCTACGAGTCGGCGTACGGCCCGCTGTCGGTCGATGCCAGGCCGTACGGGTGGGTTCCGCTGGCGTGCATCCTGTTCAACGTCAGCGTCAGCATGCTGGGCATGGTGCCGCTGCCGTGGATGATGATCGGCGAGCTGTTCCCGCTCAAAGTCCGCGGCATAATGGGCGGCCTGGTTCCGTCGCTGGGCTACTTCTTCATATTCGTCACTGTTAAAATGTCACCAGGCTTGATGACGGCGCTGACCAACGATCAGATCATGTGGCTGTTCTCGGCCGCGGCCGCGGTCGCCGCGTGCTTCGTGGCCGCGTTCCTGCCGGAAACGCGGGGCAAGACGCTGGTCCAGATCGAGAAACTATTCAACAGTGGCGAGCATAAAGTGACCAAAGGCACTGAATACCTGGAAAAAAAGTTCAAGCCTAACGACTCTTCCGCGGTGTACACCATTAGTTCGTTAGTGGACGTATGTCACAAATAACCACCGCGACACTACACGTTAGGCATTACCTACAACTGCAGCGACGTGTCGTAAAAAAACTATACTTACCATCGATTTCGATCAAAATAATTTTACCTATACCACGTGGTAGTCGTTCACGTCGACTATTTGGACTGAAGGGCACAGCTCTGGACAGGTAACTTACGATGATGCGCGACGCACGAATTACCTGTAGGTACCTAGTGTAAGTACTACTTATGACTCAGCCTATTTCGTTTTTTCTGTTTCTTTTCGAGTGTCGTGTTCGCACATGTTGTTATCGGAAATGAAATTCGTCCGCCAATGAGTGTAGGTACCTATAACACACCAAAGTCAATTCGATTTTTTGTACTTTAGCTAATTAGCTGGTATCAGTGGTATCAGACACACACACACACACACACACACACACACACACACATACACCCACAAAGATATTGAAACACCTATTTTTATTATTTATTTTTTGTTTATCGACATAAAAATATTGTAAGAAGACATATAGAGATCGAGTGTAAATTCTCCTATTATCTATATATTTTTATATTTTATGTGGCGTTAATGGACTTAATGAAAACTAGTAATATAAATATTTATTATATTATATTGTGTTACCTATATACCTTTAATACGGCTATTATACACGTCATCGTGCATGATAGCGTCATAGCGATATGTGATTGAAATCAAATAACAGTTTATGTTATTTTATACCTGTATAGTTAAGTATTTATCAATTTATTTATTCTATAATGATATTGCCTAAATTGTAAATAAAACAAACTTGTGATATTATTTTATTGTTAGGCAAATTATGTAAAATCAATTAATGTTATATATCATGTACATTTTTTATAAAATAATTTATTACCTGTATTATATATTGATAAAAATACAGCATAATACTAAATATCTGGAATCATTACCTTTTTTTTTATCCTGTCGTTAACTTATTACTACAAATGTGCATACGCGCTAATCTTCTTTGTATAGCTACACAATAATAAATACTATATGTTATATGCATTAATATAGAAAAAAACTATTTTGAGATCTAAATACCTAGGTATAATATTACTAAATAAATCAAATAAACATCTTGTATCAAGAGCCACGGTGTTTTAAAAATTAAAATTAAAAAATTATCAGATATCTTAGAGAATGCATTTGCGTATAACACAAACCATTTATGAATTTATTCGCATTGCAATGATACGAATACAATTGAAGTAGGTAAGTAATGCGGTTAAAAAAATGATTCCAATGTAATGATTATTGCAGTCAGAAGACTAAATTATATTGATTACTGACTATTCACATCGATTCGCAATAACATTCCTACGGAAAACTATAACTGTATTCTGTGACTATGTAGATTATCCACGCATAGATATAATTTGTCGCCGTATTATAGAAAAAATATAATATTTATCGTTAAATATGTAATTATTAAATTAATACTCAGTTTTATTTAATAGATTTTACCAACTCATTGCTTCAGTGATGTGACCATTTTCCGTGTTATATTATATTTACTACGTCTACGAAAAGCCATGCAGTAAGAATAGACGTACATTAAGTTCTCAAATGCATAAAGCTTAGGCCCAAATGCCGCGGGGCTGCCATTAATTTGAAATTAAAAGTAGGACATTTAATTTTATGGAATAAAGCTGGTTTAGTAAAAGGTATTCAGTAAATATGTAACATTTACCTACTCTACCGGCTGTCCGGCTATCACTCGATATCTACAATCACGTAAAAAAAGTCAGCTAATATTTATTTTGATAAATACAATTTTTTTTTTCTTTTTTGTTTATAAAGTTTTCCTGGCAAAGTCATTTAACTTTTTGATTACAGTTTTTTTTTAGCAGCTTTACAAGTTTACAATTGATAATACATACAATTATTTACAAAAATTGAATCAATATATAAAATGGTACCTACATATATAGAATAGAATAATAAGTATAATATTTTATTTTTTTTTTTAATTAATGTTGTTAAGTGAGGACATCATTGATAAATTAACTACGCTCTTTACAAGACGTAGGTACATAGGCCACGGTACGATCGAAAACAATTATTACCGATTATTAATAAACAGTTTTGTGTCACGACTCACGGTGTTAAACCAGTCATGATGTCATATCAAAGTTATACTTTTAAAAGTGTATAAGCAACACAAAAACAACCGATTGCCGAAGAACATTAATTAATGGTTAGAAGGTCATTGTGGAAACAACATTTATATGATAATTTATATTTATTTTAAGCATCAAAAATATGAAATAAAATATAAATATCTGAAATAAAATGTATTAGTTTTCATTAAGTTGAAAATGTTTCAAGACACGGAAATTATTTTAGGAAACTGATTAGTTCGGGACGAATAGCTGACAGCCCTACCTGCAAAAGGTTTCATGAATATGAGAGTGGAGTCTCTGGCCTCTACCCCCCCCCCCCCCCACCCCCTTACAGTAGCGTGTATCATAACAAAATGTGTGCTGCTCAAATAATTTCAGGAGACCTGCCTCTCATAATACATAAATAAATAATTCACATAAAATACAATGAATTAAATATATTGAATCATGGTTGTAATTTGTTAGTTGTCACTTGTAATTGTATAGATAGTCTTAGATTGAGTTTTATAGTGAATTCTATTTTCCCAAAATACTAGATTAATCGAACCAAGCCAAACCAAATAGAGATGGCTATTTTGTTTCCATAAATATATGTAAAATAATTTTTTAGTGTAGAATTCAACGGGGTCCGAGACACATAGGGTATACCTATACGAATATATTTACAAGTCTAACAAATCAAAACCAGAATCAAAACATTTACATTATTATTTTTTTTTTTATTAGGGTTAAGGCTTCGACTGCTTAGGTCATTAGCCTGTGGTACTGTAAGGGGGGGGGGGGGTACTGTAGATTTGTTTTACACGTGATTTGTTTTGGCAGAATTTTTAATTTGGGCACCCGTAGGTATCTGCCATGCCCGGGTGGGGGATGGCGGCACTTGTTCTCCGGATACCGTGACTTGCCCGAAGAAAAATGCCACCCGCGACCAAGGTATCGAACTCAGGTCGGCCACTCCGTCCCCCACATTATTTTTATAATGAAAAAAAAAAAATAACTAATAAGTAATAACTAAATTAATAAATTAAATTATCTTAAGAAGATCTGGAACTGGGGTAATCCTCAGTACCCACTTTATTTACGTCCATATCACACTGGCTAGTAGGTACATGATACTATTCATAATTATGTAAATTAAACACATGTCAATAAGTAGGTAAGTATTTGAAATTTTAAAAAAGTAATCAACTTGTACTATTTACTTTAGAAATATAATATATTATGTAATGTAAATTTAAGACATCAATTTACTATTATACGAACTAGTACACTTGAGCTAATCATATAATATAATTCTGAAATAAATAAATATTAAATATTATACTCTTATATTTTAACATTACATAAAGTAGATACTGTTATTAGATTATTTTAATCGTTAGAACAATATTCTGCATTAGTAAATCAGTATCATAGTGTTGAGCGAAATAACTGCGTACTATTATTATCAATTATGCAATAATACTTACTAATTATTTAGTACCTAGTTAATATATTTGGCATGGGAGGAATAAATATTAAACGTGCTATAAAAATGATCACGACTAATAATGTTTAATAACACGAAACAAAATTGTGTAATGCCTTCCCAACGTCTGTATGATTTAAATAAATGTGTGTACATTCTACTTTTGTTAAAAATAAAATTATAGTTTAAGTATATACAGATATATATATAGGTCTACGCATGTCAGTAAAAAATTATTCAGTCTCGACTAGGGTTTTATAGTTAGATCTTCGATGCTTCAATGCTTGTATAATAACAATAGTTAATGTTTTGCTAACCATGGCACTAGGTAAACACTGCAGTAAACACTTAAAATCGAGTAGTGCTATAATATTAAATATTGATGAACAGCAACATAGTATAGACTTTAGAGTATAGACAATACTCAGTAGGTGGTCAGTTGTAGTCACAGCATTAAAAGTTCATATACAACCCATCTGTATAACCATTTCAAACTCTAAGTACCAGGTGATGCCAGGTAAATCAATAATGCGTAGATTCTGGACAAAACATTTTCATCCTAATATTTCAATTCAATTCAACAAATATTATCTATGATAAAAATAATAAGTTATACTACCACATATATGTACCTATACGTAATAAATTGATAGATGTCAATAGTTAATACATTTACAACTCAGATACGTGGTAAAAAGTGAAGAATTAATATGAACAACTTAGGAGTAAGAGTAAACATTCGTTAATTAGTAGGCAATATCCCTATGCAATCAACGTAAATTTATAAAAAAATGTAATCATTTCGGGTATTTAATCCGGAACAGTCCCTATTTATTAGTGAAACTTGATACAAAGTAATGTTTAGTTTTAAATTGAATGTTCAAAAAAATTATATAGTACAGGAATACAGTGAACTATAATAAATAATTGCATAAATATTAGACATGATAAAGTTTATCTGATTGCCTTGTGCATTTAGACCAATAAGCGGGAGAAAAAAATATATTTCAAGAGGTCCAATTTTAGTTTTTAAGAAAATATTTGAATTCTTTATTTTCTAGGTTTTTTATGAAATGGATTTTTGATTTTTTTTTTTTTTTAGTGACACTAAAGTAAAGGTGAGTTGAAAAAAAATTAATTCTAAGAAATTTTCTAGGGATCTTTTTATTGATATTATTATTTTTAAGTAAGTTAAAAAATGTACAGCTTAAAATTGGTTATAACTTGCTTCTTAATAAAAATATCAATTAAAGCCTCCGAGATGCCCTAGATAATAATCTTACCTTTACATTTTATAAAAGGTATATTCACTCTAATTTTAGAAATTACGGTGTAAAATGGGTTACTGTGAATGTAAAATTTACTATGTTGTACCGAACAACGGAGACAACAAATGTCTGTGTGGCGTACTGGCGTCCTCTTAACACGTAGTAAACGTACCTATATAATGTATAATACTTATTATGATATAAATAATAAAAATTAACCCTAATCAACTAAACGGTTCTTATTGGCCCACAATTAAATATTTAATAGCTAATAGACTGTATTAATATTATGCAGTTACAACAGCTGCAATTAAATATTTTTGTTCATTATTATTATTATATATATATATTTTTTTTTATTATTGAACTTGAGTCCGGTAACTATGGTCATTACTGTCATTAGCTATTGCACGGATTACCGCGGTTGGTAGGGTTGGTGCGGTTGAAATGGTTGGTTAGCAACACGTGTATGTGTGGCAATGTTTTTGCCACTACAAACCCGGATGGTCCCCAATCATGAAAATGATTCCGGCACAAATGCGGTCGGCTCAGTTGCACTCAATACCTTTTTGGTGGCACTTGCGGTCACTCTTTTTTTATACCTACCTATGGGCTATGAACTGGTTTTACAATACTGACATAATAATAATAATTTTAAACAATATTTTTTTAATATAATACAATAAATTACAACTTTCCTTCGCACTTTTACAGGCTTAGGACTGTCAATAAATAAATTATCTACTGGCGTGCTTAGGTTTTTTTTAAAAATATTTATTAAAAATTATTATGACATTTAACCATCAATTTTATAGAGATATTATGTTAGTTAATTATTACGGTTTATTAAGTAAGTTTTCAAACAAACGAAACAATTTTTAGACATTTTCTGAAGTTTTTGTCCTCTTCATATGATTTTAATATTTTGTCAATTATAATGCCGAGTTCCATGTAACATACATGTTTTACTTTTCTTTCCTCCTAAAATTAAAAAATGTCGATTAAACAATAAGTCTTCATGCTCAGCTTCTAATTTGAGACATTTGTATAGAGCTTAAAAAGTTGGTCGAGGTCTATTAATTTGTTTGTTCAATCTGCTGTTCCAACCTTTAACAACATTATTCGTCCCGTGTCTTTTTTGGTACCTAACAATTCCATAGATTCTTGGACATTATTTCATTTTCGAACCACTGTTCTACAAAATAGTCATGAAATAATTAAGTAATTTAAGTTTTTCATTATTAGGACTGCTTTCAATAATTATTAGCCAACCTTCGTCAATATCTTGAAGTGGAGCTAAATAATAATTATTATTATTATTAATATTTTATACTATTATGTCAGTATTGTAAAACCAGTTCATAGGTATAAAAAAATAGTGACCGCAAATGCCACCAAAAAGGTATTGACCGTAACTGTGCGGACCGCATCTATGCCGACACCCATGAAAATAATAACTATATAACCGTCCATGGCATTTCGTTGTAAATGATGGTTAGTGTGAGTGTGATTGTATACCATGAGTACCGGGCTTTCTACGTACGAACTGCATGTGCAACGGTACCACCGACCAAAAATTAAAAGAGTGATTTTTTGCCCAAGACCCGCTTTACAGGAAAATCTCTAGTAGAATGGAAGAATGGTCTGATTTAATTAATTTTTGTTTTTTTAGAAGGAGGATGGTTTTTTTACAAAGTGCATTGGACTTAGATTTTTGATTTCATTGCTTGAAAATAAAAACAACAAGTTTGTAAAAATTGGTCATATTGTTGTCGTATTATCTCGTATGGTTAAGAAATAACATTTTGAAAATCCAAGTCACCCTGTAAAAAAAGCTTATCTTTAAAAAAATAAAAAATTATTAAAATCTGATCACTCCACGAGGCGTGAGGGTATTCCCTGTAAGTTATGTTTTTAGCAAAAACTAGGTCACTTACAAACCTCTTAACATACCAGACGTATTCAGCTATTATAACTTTTATAAAATTTGTTTTATTGAATAAAACTAATGACATTTTATGTTTCTAAAATTCTAACACGTGTGTTAAAATAATAAATTATGTCATTATTAAATTTTTTTTTTTGTTATTTCCAAAATCTACAAATGAATGATTTCATTTAAATCATAGGTTCTTAACCGGTGGTCCATGGACTCCTTGCAGGGGGGTCCGTAGACGATTACTCTTAACTTAATTCTACATAATATTTGAAAGCAGAAATATGGTTACGCAATCCTTTTCTCGTGGACTTAATCTCGTGAATTAATGATTCAGAGTTCAGACCTCGTTAAAGATGAATTAATTGATTTAAGATCAAAAGAAATGGAACACCGTGATTTACAAACAAAAACTTAAATTGAATTTTGGTGTTTGTTGACGAAGGCTTATCTGCGAGCTGTAGGACAATGGCATTTTTGATTTCATTCACAACTTTATATTATCTCTGTAAATCTGGATTTTCTGCAATGATCACAATTAAAAACAATTAAGAAATTCATTGGACATTAACGACGATATGCGAGTTGCTTGTCCAATATGGTCACAGATTGTAAGGCAATATTGCAATCAAAACAGCAGCAAAATATGTCATATTGAAACTTGTATATGTAAATTATAAACTACCTATGAAACAAAGTGATTATTCATAATAATTTAATAATGTATTAACTTTTAATATTATCATTAAAATATAATAAAAATAAAATAATATTTTTTTTGATTTTGTTTCTTTATTTTTGGGAGGGGTGTTCGTGATTATACTTTATACTTCAAAGGGGTCCATGCCTCAGAAAAAGTTAAGAACCTATGATTCAAATAATAAAATAACTTTTAGTTTTGTACTTGAACAGTATAACTTAAAAATAGTAGGTAATACGATTTTAAAGTATACCTGTGATTTTTTTTTAATTTAAATTTTTTATTGTTCTGTCAAAAAGATAATGGGTTCCACTGAACAGGTCTAAAAAAATCTAGATACATTCTCGTTTTACAAAAACTATAATAATCTTGTTTCTATGGGTTACGTGAGTGATTGAAAGATAAATACTTAGTTTCTGCATCATAGACGACAGTATTCAGTAGTAGGGATGGAAAAAAATCGTTGACCATCGATATATCGTGATTTCGATACATTGCATACCCTAGTCAGTTGACTCTCAGTACCAATTTATTTCAACGAGCATCAGGAATAATATTTATAACAGAGTGTAAAAATTATAACGTACCTACTTTTCATGTTGTCAGAAGCAGAACTGCAGAATCTATATCAAATCAATATGATGTCGAATACCGCAACACTTGAGAATTTTTCCATTATCCATATCCAATCTGCGGCGGACATTATGATTATGAACCTGCAGATACTCAGTGATCTCTTGGAAAATCGTCAAAAAGCGATGGAAGACCGGGATTTCAGCGGTTTGCCGGTGCACTGACGACATACAAACCGTTGCCCAATATCGCATTACAGTCAACTATCGCAGACGAAGCCCCTCGGATCGATTGGCCGTCCACAACCGATTCAATGATCAAAGTGTTCAACGATCTCCAGGAAAATCGCCCGATAGAGGCTGAAGACCTCAACAGTTTGCAGGCAACGAACATATAAATCAATATAAATTTTTATCAATAAAAAATGTATCTAGATGAATTCATTTATATTAGTAAACAAATAATCTAAGATGAACGTTTAGATACCTTGTAACTATTTATCTAGATAAGATAAAAGATGAACAAATAATTACCTAGATATTCAATATTCATCTAGATAAATTCATCTAGATAAGTCCGAACACTGTCTATAAACAGCTCGACATTTTTAATCCCCTTTTTTGTGGCCATGATGGCAGGTTTCTCCGCTCGTATTCCATGTACCTTGCCGAAGTCGGATCTCGGCACTTGACCGAGACCAGTTGCCATCCGCTTCCGGAATAAAAGCGTCAGTTTGACATCAATTTTGAGCCGTTCTAACCCCAGACCTACAAAGGGGATGTTTATTGAAAACGAGTTTAAGTAAAAAAAATATACCTGTAAATAAAAATATGACTATACTATAATCCTATGTATACATTTTTATGAATAAACGTTTGTTATTTAATTGGTTTTTATTTCATATCTATTATAATATACTATAATAAAGTAAAATTAATTTACACGGCTTGTGGAACTTGTGTCTTTATTGTACAGGTATACTTTCGGTTTTTTTGTAACCAATGTAATAGTATATTGCGTGGCAAGGGCGGGAGGTGAGCTATTTTAGTCGCAGGCGACGTGTGCAGCACGAGCCGCAGGCGAGGTCTGCATTTCGCCCAAGACTGAAATTGCCTTCCCGCATGAGCCGCACATACTATTTTTTGTCACGCCTCTGCATTCGTCAATCACGGCAAAGATAATGCAAGATCTATGCAACAGCTATAGGCCATAATTATACGACAACAATATTTCATGAAAGAAACGATTTGGTTTTATTTATTTTAAGCGTCACGCGTGGAGGTTATATAATATGAATATAATATGTAACCAAAAGTTTATGTTTTGTAAGGACCGTGGTATAGATATTAGATTTCAGTGTCTGGTTGTGCAGGGGATACGCGCGTGTAGCCGTAAGTTCGCCCAGCACTTTTTGGGATTTCCACTTTACCGCCCGGCACTTTTAGAGATTCCCACTTTACCACCCGCTGGATGGAAAAAGGACGCTTTCCAACACTTCAACCGCTATCGAAAACCAAATTTTCGATGCAGGTCTGACAAAAAAATATATGTACATTTGTTGGATTTAGCACCTTTTAGTTCTGGATAACTCTTTAAATACCTAATAGAAAAGTTAAAAAAGTTCTTATTGTTTAAAAATCCATTATTTTTGTGTTTTTCAAACTTAATTAAATTTGTTTGTAGTTCCGATATAAAAAAAAAAAAAAACGATATTTCACAGCCAAAATTCTATTTGGTGAAAATTTCGTTTCTCAGTTATGACGTCATAACTGTAGCCTTCTCGATTCTTTCCCGCACAAAACAATTTTTTTTTGTTTTCATTTGTAAGTCTTAGGGCCAGTATTACAATCATTGATTATACTTCGATTACGCTTAACCGACTGATAAGAGATTTTCTTACCGGCCGAATTCGGCTGGTTAGGAGTCCGTTAAATTTAACCGTAGATGGTAATACTGGCCCTGAGACAACACATGCGGATGTAGCGTCTTCTTAACGAGGATTGTTGAGCGTTGGTCAGGAGTCTAGGAAAAATAGTTAAATATAAAACCTATTATTAGACAAATTAATAATGAATTATTTAACAAAGAAAATTGAAAATAAACGTAAGTAAGCCACTTATTTAACAATGGTGATATATTTATATATTTAGTGGTAACTATGGTTGATAACCATAGGTGCAAATATTTGGGGGGGGGGAGTTTTAGGGGCTAAGACCTCCCAAAAATTGCAATGGCCCCGTAGGTCCTGAGAAATATCCTCAGCAACACATATTCAGTCGTCAGTTCATCACTACATACCCTAATAAAATTGTTAATCTTACATACCTATAATATTTATTATTTACAGATTGTGTAGGTAGGTTTAGTACAAAGTAGATATTATGTATTGTACATAATGTATATATTATTAATAATAAAAATAGTAATTACTTACATTATTATAATTTACTAATAATAGCGATTATAATTTATATTAATCAACATTAAGCAAATAATTAATTTTACGTTGTTTTTTTTTTGATATTGTGTCTTATAATATCATCATGAATTGTATAATAATTGTAAAATGTAGGTAGGTACCAATATTGAAATGAAAAAAGTTTTCAATAATGAAATATGTTACAAAAAAATGTTTGATTTAATAATAAACATGTTCCAATAATAGAAATTTGTACTAAAGAACTTTGATATTAATACACAAGTTCACAACATTGGAATGATAAAATTAATAAATTAAACCAGGGCTTGCATTTGAAAAAAAAATATTGTTTTACGTTATTTACAATTAAAACGTTATACAAATTTTGAGTTTATCGTTATTCAAAATTTAAACGTTATTCAACTTTTGTGTTTATCGTTATTCAGAATTAAAACGTTATACAATTTTTGCGTTTAACGTTATTCATAATTAAAACGTTATACAATTTTTGCGTTTATCGTTATTTAATATTTAAAAGCATTTAGATACCCGTTTTAAAAGTACACAGGCCGCAATTAAAAAGTATATGACTATGACCTTTTTTGGGGACATAATTTCCCTATTCTGAGTTTTAAGTAGGTATTGTGTAATTTTATTTATTTAATTAAATGGGTTAGATAACCCAATTACATATTATTTACAAAATATAGAGTACAGTGATACAGATTAAATTACAATATACATAGTTCGTAAAGAAATGGAAACAAAATAAATGATAAAACAGTATGATGATAATTAATCTTAAGTTATAAGTGATAATGTATTATTGAATTTAATAAATTGCCTAGGCTCTAAGGACTTTATTATAAAATAATAAATATAAAATATACAATTACACAAACACTGACGACTGAACAAATCTGAGCAAACTGATCACCGAACACAATAGTTGAATAACTTGAATGGTATAAATTCCGACCGTAGTACAGATAGTACAGTACAATATTATCAGAGTATCACTATTATTAGCTATTGGTAATTAAATTATTCTATTAATACCTTCTTATTAAATTTTAAAATAAATCTAATACGGGATCTCTCGGATAGGCCGGATACGGGATAAAATTAATTCTTGGATCGAATAAATAATTGAATAATACTAAGTATTATTAAATAATTGGAGATTAATTATTTTGTTTAATGGAATACAATATATACCGTTTTGCGTTATGTTTTGTTTAATGATATATCATATATTTTGTTAAACGTTACGTTTTGTTTTGTGTTATTTATTTATTTATGTTTATCGTTTTTCGTTATAATTACGTTTACAAATTTCAATCGTTTTTTATCAAATATAACGTTATAATCATAACGTTATTATAACGTTTGCAAGCCCTGAATTAAACCGTGATAATACCTATCTTAATAATAATAAGTAATTAGGTATTGATTAGTAAATACTTACCATCTCTATCATAAATCATTGCATTGCATATTATATTATTCTGTTAATAATTAATAATTCAATGGGTTTATTAAATGCAGATTGTTTATATGATTTCAGATTCGATCTAGGTATTAATTGTTCTAAAATATTTATTGATTATAGAATCTAATGGTAATGACTGATGATATAGGCCATAAGGGTATATTCTATATATCGTATAATATGTAAATATAGAAGTAGGAAATAAAAAAAAATGATTTAAAATATTTGGTAAGACCTATTTAACGTTTCATTAATAAAAAAATAAAATATAGTAAAATATTAAATGTTATTAATAAGTTTTATACTTATATTCTCTTTAGTATTTTTGATGTTGATCAAATAATTTATATTATTTCAATGTCACAACTCGCGATAACAGTTCCTTAGGACAAAATATGTCTTTTGATAGCCAGAAAAGACTCAACAAGTTGGCGACAATACATATTATATACAATAAGACTTGCCAAAACTATTTTCAGTGCTGACCCCGTATAATCAGGTCCAAACAACTTAAAAAGGTGAACAACAATATTACTGTGTATAAATCACTTTCTTTTAAGTGCATTGTAAATTAATGTTTGTTTATTCACTATTTCAGTCCAAAATTATTATATAATTTGATTAAAACGTATATACTATATTACTATATTGAATGCAATTAATTTAATAATAATTATTATTTTATTCAGTATACATTTTTCAACAGTTATCAATAGTTTTTAGTTTTTAATCATTATTTCTTTTGAATTAACATTTGGTTTTTGGAAAAAGGAATACCTTCATAAAATTCTAATATTTCATAATGTTATTATTTATTTCCCCTATGTGTTTGTTGGATTAACCACATCAAATTTTGGTTATTGAGCGACTTGTAAAATGAGGCAAAATTAAACGTTAAAATTTTACGAATCTTACGTTTTCTAAAAATAAAATGTCAAATAAAGTTGATACTTTTTAAAACGATGATTGATCTGTAATTATAAAAACACCCACTTATAATAAAAAAACTAATGCGTTCAAAACTTATATTTGAATTAGGATAATCTTCAAACACGTAGATATATAATGCCGCATTGCATTGTTTTTTTTCATATTATACATACAGACTGATTTACCAAGCACACGCACCCCCATTCTTTTCTTTTATGATTAATTCTTTCAAATTCTGATATTTGGAAATTTTAATTATACTTAACAAAAATATTTTCAATTATTTAGATTTGTATACTATTAAAGAAGTGTCCTGTGACGATACATACTTTTTTTTCAAATGAGAACTAACCTTTACTGCGAATTGTTAAGCAAATGACTTATTAAAAAATGTTGATGCATCTATATTATCATAATTCAAACCAGTTTCTGAGTTATTAAAGTGTAAGTAAATACTAAAGATAACAGTACTTAAAATTTGTACTGCAGAAATATAAAATACATGAAATTTTACATCCAATTTTGCATCTAGTATCCACCTACTCATTAATTATTACCTATTAGTTATTACTCATTATACTATAGGGCCAATTATTACAAATTATAAAACGTTGATCCGTTAATATTAATACATTCCTAAAATTACTATAACCCCCATATCTTTTAGACCCATTACCATGGACCATTATTCTTATCTACACAAATTTAAGTAACTCAAAAACTACTAAATAATTCAATATGATATGTACTTAGGTACATACTTAATATAATATTAAAAATCCAAATAGTATGAATATTATAAAATATAAACTAGGTATATAGTTAATTATTCAACATTTTTTTTTTTAATTATACCAAACGATTAAAATCAATTTTGTTAAAAACTTGTGTCTTGCTTAAAATTTTCCGTTTTTCCTTAATTTTTTGGATTCTTAGCGGAGCGATGAATGTATTGATTTTACAATGATGTGTGTTTTTTATTTTTTATTTTAATTTATTTTTTATTTTTGTCACGATAAGTAGTCGAAATAATGTTTTGATTTTTAACTTCAATATCTGGTTCGATGGAAAAGTTAATCAATTTGGTGCATTGGGGAGGTCAAAATTTAAAATTTCCAGTAATTGTCAAAAGAGCCGGGTAAAACAAAAAACAAAAAAACGGGAATTTTTACGCAAAGTGGTTTTTGATGTAACTAAAACAAATTAGTAATTACCGTAGGAACATGTCATTTTCAATGGTTGTTTATATTAGAATTTTCTAAACACGATCAAAATATTTTGATTTTCAACTATTTATCGTGTATATAGAAAAACACAAAAAAAATCATTGTCTTTATCGTTCCGCTCAGAATCTTATAATATTATGTATGAAATACAATAATAATAATATTATTGTCATCTGTGCCTAATAATTTATTATTAGAAAAGTACGTTAATATAAATAGTTAAGTAGTTAATAAAATTATCAATGAAATAAGTCCATATCTTAAAATATATATTGTTTTTATTGAATGGATATTTCTGGTAAGTTTAAGTTTTAATAAAATAAATAATCAAACTTCTAAAAATTGTCCAATACAATTTGTCATATTTTCATGTGGTCGAAGATAACTTGAAAAATTACTGTAGTCTGTAAGCTATACCTATTAAATATTAAAAACGCTCTCCTGTACAATATAGGTACCATTTTTGATAAATGTCCTTCTTGTAGGTACTGCCAGTACGATGTTACTAACATCTTGTGGCCCACAAGAAATGCACAGAACAATAAGTTTAGGTACTCGACGACAAACCAACACGCGCATGTATAAGATATGGAGATTGATTGCACGCAATGAATTTGTTTATATTTGAATATTAATTGAAGGTCTTGTTGACATTGATTTACCTAACTGCCTAAATCATTGTGGATCTGTTTTCAAAAAAAAATTTATTTAGGTATCTATAATTTTGACTTTTTTAAATCGTAGAAAATATTAACAGAAATTAATAATGAGATAGAAAAGGTAGAAAAAGAAAAATAATAACACCAGACAAGACACAATAAGCTTAGGGGAGTGGTATGTGATGGCGAAGTGATTAAGGTCACTACTGGTCACCTCTTACGTTCTCCCGGCCGGTCCCAAGAGCGGACGAGTGCAGTCGATGGCGCGTTTGCTCGCGGGTGAAGACCATCGTGAGTCGTGACGGAGCGCGAGGCCCGACCGCGACAGGACGGTTGACGGCGATAGCGACTAGTGCGCGACGACGATGCGCAAGTGCTGAAAATGAGACTGTTGTGTCGAAGACGACGTCAACGGTGACCAAAATCAACTGAGCGAGCGAAGACAGCTTATATTGGTGGTTGCGGAATCGGCGGCGAAAAATGGAGAAAATCGGCGGACCACATTGTAGTAACGCGACGCGGTCATGATACTCTCCGTGATTTTCGTCCTGGCAATCCGTCTCGGCCGCGTCTGCTGACTGCTTCCGTTGCCGCGCCGAGGAGTCACGCACCGCCAAACCCGGAAACGTTAAAATAGTTTCCGCGGGTCCGACGCTGCTGACGTCCGTGTTCCTAGCATAACAATATAGCTCCATCGCCCACCCGTCGTGATTGGCAGTCTCCGCCGCCGCCACCGTTACAAGTCGCGTCTTCGTGCACGCAGCAAACGTCGTCGCATTCATGACAAAGTACCTACCTATATATAGGTATGTCAGCAACATTGTGGTGCGCATATCCCCCACTTTTTACAGTGTGTTACCGTTCTCCTACTCTCATTGATCACATATATCAGAACATGAAGAGAACCTAATACATACGAAAAAGTGGCGATGCGCAAACGAGATTCAAATACTTATTGTTGCTGGCATACCTCTATATTTTGTCATGGTGGCATTGCAGTTAGCCACCACCGCTCGCCGATCCGCCAGACGGTCTCACGTGTCGGCAGCTCGCGACGCCATCGACCGCAATCTCGTCGTAACGCGGATGACCTGCAGAGAACGTATAGGATGACTTACCGTCCCGGACACAGTGTGCTCTTTCACGTACCACTCCCCGCGTCACCGCCGTCTTGTCTGGTGATCTTCGGCCGAGGGGCGAGTGCCGTTATTCCCATCGGTAACCACAGCAGCATAATAGGCGTCCGACCTGTTTCGCGCCCTTTCACGCCGTGGAGACGATGCTGCGCAACATGCGGACACGTGCCTGTTTTCTGCTTGTGGCCCGGAACAATAGACCTCCAGTCCAGACCTCCAGGTTCCCCGCTCTCCTCCGATGTCTCGGCCTCGGCCGGTCACATCCCGATATCCAGGTTTTCCGTGGAATCTGCCGCGTTGCCGGTAGTTTACGGTGCAGCCCGTCCCCGCATTGGTTCTGACGATGCGCAGGGCTGCACCTGCAGACATTCGTCAAGCGGCAGCGTCGACCATCTCAACCACAAAGTCATCCATGCGTCCAGTATGTTGTCTTAAACGCCTCTTCGATTTTGTACATTTCGGGTCTCATTGGTTACACTCGTTCTCGTATTGGTGTTCGGCTTCGTATAACAATGCACGGACGACGTCCATGATGGTTACGTCAAATTAATCCCGAAGGATTTCTTCGTCGTACTCATGGTAAACCACCATGACAACTTTGTGTGTGAAATGCGTTTGGACACGGAATTGCAAATAATGAACACAAAATTACTCCTAAGCTTTCACTGAAAAATACAAATATTTCCCAGACAACAGAGTTGTTATTATTTTAGCCAGTGGTTCTACAATATGATCTGATCGATCAGCGTTAAGATTTCGGGCTGTTTATTTATAAACCTAACCCCAGACAGCATTTTGAAATGATAATATTATAATCACGAATAATATTATTATAATGTTATAATAATATTTTTAGTCAAACATTTTCTGTCTGGGACCTATATAATAGGTCCCTATACAGGGTGTCCCGTTAGGATATTCCCATTAGCCGGTGAAATGGACTCGCCGCCCGGACAAAAACTGTTTTTTGCCGTTTTACCTATAAACTAAAAACATTATTAAAAACCATGAGAGTAATGAAAATAAAATGATCAAAAGTCAATATGTTCACAAAAATAAACTATATAAAATGGCTATCGTCAATCATATTATTGCAAAAAAAAAACTTTTTTACCAAAAAATGTAATTAAATTAAAAAATAAAATATGTGTAGTCCTTGTCTCTGTGAGTCTAATAAAAAAAACCAGATTTATGAATTATGATATATTTATTATATCAGGAGATATCGCAATGGGTAAATCCTCGCAAGACACCCTACATATACGCGTATATATTATAATATTTAAACGAGGATTCGTATTTCGATTTATTATTGGATTAAAAAAAATAAAATTTATATTATGTTAAATGATACAGTATTTTCTTTATAACTATGTTGTACATTTATTAGGTAGTTCGGTATAAATTCTAAAATACAGTTTAGTAAGTTCCCATATCTGATTATTGAATTTTTTTCTGTCACCACAACGCTGCTGTACTAGAAGTTATCACAAAGATAATGATCAATGATTATCAATGAAACAACAACATAAAACGGTCCTTATTAGTATGTAGTTGTGGGACGCAAAAATTTAAAAATTTTCTAAAATGAGTCGTACCGTAAAATGTTTGGGATTGGGAACCTCTGCTATAAAACATCTTGTACAAACTTAATCTTAATATTTTCATCATACAGTTTAACCGAATGTAATTTTTCCCCATGCTCATTATATTTTTTTAAATTTTTTTTGTCTAACAAATATTGTCTAATCTTACAGTATAAATACTACTTAAATACAGTACCAAGGTATACGGCTATACCTATTGTAATGTTTATATTCTTCCACTTAAAATGTGGTACATTTATAAACGCTGACATGATTAGCTCTGATAGTGCACCACAAACTGCGTTCTACCGTCTTTTGACAGAATTATTGAGTTTCAAGTATCAAATCCAAATAGTTCCAACTTCCAATTAAAATCAAACTGTGGCCAGCGTCTTCGATTACTTTGATCAGGTCGGCCAATCCAAATATCTTCAAAGTTCAATCCTTCAAAGTAATCAACAATTAGATACGAAATTTAATTCAATCACTTCTTAAAATGTTTTTACAAAAAATCTAAAGTATTTAAAAAACGAATTTGCGAAGAAAATTACCAATTCAGTGCATAATTGTTGTAATCGACTTATTTGTATTACACTGTTAGAAATGGAAAAAGTGGTTAATAGGAATTCTTCTTTAGATGGTGATATGAATTTTTCGAAATCTTGTATAATAAGCTTGGATGTTTTCTTAGGAATTAAAGATTTTAATACTTTTAGTATTTCATATCTCTAGTACGATTGTACGTATTTACCATTAAGATATATTATATTCAAGTGGATAATGTTTATAGTTTATAGCGTTCATTTGCTGTTTTATAATGTGAACATTGAGTCGACTTAGGGTCAATTAATTACTTAACTGGTAGTATATCAATCTCGATGAAATTATAGTTTCAATTTATTAATTATAATTTATTAACTATAAATTAAAAATGTAAATACTGCATCTTTAGCACACCTATCACTAATTATGCGTATATCCATCGTCGAATATCACACGGTACTCAACAATATCTTCAAATTGATCTTGATTAAATTTCTTAGATACAATTATACTATATACATTCTACACGCGTAATACGCCGCAACGGTTTAAAAAACCGAACAAATTGCCAACTATTAATTTATGTTTTAAGTGTGTAAAGCGTTTATAATTTATATTTTATAGTAAGTAAGTACCTATAAATAATTTATACAAATATTTACATTATAAGATATGCTATTAATAATATTATTATTAAAATATTAACCTAACATAAACAATAAGTAGTGCTTATGCGTTATGATCATCTTTTATAATGTATTGCAATAATATGTTTGTTGAACCCTTTTTATTTATTCAATAACTACCCCTTGTATCCATAGTTACATAGTTTATACGCTATGTATTTTAGCTTATGTTATTTAGTTACAAAATAGGGTTTTTTTTTTGTTTTAACATCGTGATCAGTAGAATAGTATTACAGTATATTAAAGTTTAAAATGTTTTCATTAGACCACAGTTCTTAAATAAAGTCTAATAAAATAAAATAAACACGGACTACATTTTTGAAAATGCTTGCGACACGGGCATTACATTAAATCAAGAAAAAAAAACACGAGAGAAAGATGACTGCGTTAAGAAGTACTAGACAATATAAGTAAGAGTCTTATTTTGTTTTAATTTTAATTCGTTAATTTTAATTCATGAAAATAATTAAAACCGTTTATGAAACTTTTGGAGGTTTTTTAAAGCCCGTAAAAGAGAACCGAAAATAGACGTCTAATACTAGTTATATATACGATTACCGTGATTAGTATTATACATTGCCACATTGGTGTATACGGTATACCTATATTATATATTGATTAATTATTTTCTATTAGGTTTATAATTTATATTTACCTATATACCTACTCATTAGTCATTACAGTATTACAGTACGATGTTATATTGAAATAAATCTACAATCTATACAATTTTTTTTTTGTACAATAAGTAGGTTTGATAATTGACAGTATAAAATAGGTTGACATGAATCTTAAGATTAGGGAGGGTACCCATTGGTAACATCCTATAAAAAATATGATTTAAAATTTTAATATTACTTAAATAAAAAAATCGAATGTTAATACAAATAAATGTATCGGTATTCATTTCATAACGATCGTAAAATAATAAACATTCGAATGTTTATTATTTTGAATCGTATTAAATAGGTACCTAGTACTTAGATTCTAATTAAGTACCTACACAAACAACTTTTTATCTTCATAATTCATTAATAACAAACCATTGAATATAAGTGGCTATCTAATGACTTTTAAATGGACAACGTAACAAGTAGAATATATTATATAGAAGCAATACTTTACATTTAATAGGGCTGATTAAATTTAAGTACACGTACATTGTACAAATAAGTATATAAGTATACTTATATTAAGTGAGATTTATAAATAATTGAAATGGTTCTCAAATAAGTAATGATAGTTAATAACTAGCCACAATAACTAAATTTATACTTGGTTATAAAGTTAAAATGAATAGGTATAACATAACCTATAGGTACCTATCAAGTAAGAAGTATTAACTTTATTTTAAACTTAAATATTAAAATAAATCTATTGAATAAATCAATATTTATTATTTAAAATTATTGATATGCATTGATAATCTGGTAATTTGAAACTTACTAACTAATTAAAAATAGTAAACAAAATGTACTAAAAAAACCTGATAAGAAAATGTAAATAAACAATTAATTAAAATATCATTAAACAAAAATACAATTAATAAATATTCCTAAGCTCAGTTTATTGCTATTATATTAATGATAATATAATATGATATAGATTCAACGCAGTAGAAGTGAAAGAAAAAGAACTTGATAAAATGGATGTACCTATTTCTGTAGTAAAACAAATTGAAAACAGTGAATCAGACCTTATTAGCTATACAGAAGAAGGGTCTCAATTAGTAACTAACGTACTTCTAGCAAATGACAACCGTGAAAATAATCGTAGAGAAACTGATAAAAGTGAAAGAGATATTAGATTGAAAGCAGTTGAATTGGAATCTGAAATAGCTAATGCTAAATTTATGGAAATTAGCTGTCAATGGCCTATAATATTAAAAAAAAATGATGCATTGGAAATAAACGAACATATAGAACTTCAAAAGAGTCAGTAAAAATAAAATCATTATTTACTAAAATGTATTCCTAATTAATTTCAATTTCTGTGCTAATTTTAGAAAGAGGGTTGGATCTCATCGAACAAAAAAATCAAATTATTGAAATACTAAAACGTGATTTAACTGAGTCGGATAATAGATTTTTACAAGAACAAGCAGCCCAATGTGAAGATGTTCGAATTTTACAAGAAAGGATTGAAAATCAAGTGAAATTTATTAGAAAACAATACAAAAATCATATTCAATACATAAAGGTAAGAACGATGAAGAAATTAAAATGTAAATAAAGGAATACAGGATTAAAATAAATTAAATTTTTCGATAGTCAACTATGGACCAACAACGAGAATATAGAATTGATAATGCTAATAAAAGTTGGGAAACTCTTTACAATAAAACAATATTGATTGAAACTGATTCATTAAATAACCGTTTGGCAATGATCGAAAAGAAAGAAAATAATATAATGAAACAATATGAGATGAATGAAGAAATAATCAGAAATTTAAAATCCAACATGAATACAGAATTGAACGTAAGTTTAACAAACTAAGTTTAAACGTTTATAATTTTACTTTAAACTTTAATTAATTTTGCTATATTTTATAGTACATTCAAAGGGAATTTGAGTTAATTAAACTCCAATGTGTAGATAATGTGGAGAAACTAAATTATAATTATCAAGTGCTAAAGAGACGAGAAGAGGAAAACGCTTGTGCAAAAGCTACCCAAAGGAGAAAGATCAATAAGTGCATATTATATGGCCGACAATAGAACTAAAAAAACAATATTGACGTAGTGTTTAAAATTAGATTACAGGATATTTTATCAACAAAGAAGAAAATTTTAAGAGAAAATAAAACTGATTTCCAAGCCAAAGTTCCTTTATTGCAGGGTGAAATTGAAAAGTTGAAACAAGACATTGAGCGTCACGAAAAAAAAGCGGAACGATTTGCAGAAATCCAAGAGAAGACGTTCAAAGAATTGTGGGATTTTTCTCAAAAACAAATCAATATTCATTTAGAAAGAGTAATAATTTGTTTTTAATTAATTATAAAATGTCTAAAACACTTTTATAACTTTTATTTTTTTTATAATTAACTAATTTGTTTTATAAAGATTTTCAAAGTCGATAAATTCATATACGAAACACAATTAGGTATTGATTGGCAGGCACCACCAAAACTCAAATATCTTGATGTTAGCAATCTTCCATCTTACAGTACAAAACCAAATACATCTAGTAAAGAAGGTACCTATATGATATATGAATATATGACTACCTATATAGAGATATAATTTAAGGGTTGGAAATAACTAATAAGGGAGAAACGTTTGCCCATGTTCATTATTTTCCTATTTAATAATATTTAGCATTGTGTAATATTAATTTAATTTATCAACAATTTATATTCATAATAAGGGTGTAGTAAAATCAATTTATCGCCTGAGAGGCTGGAAAATTCTGGACACGGCTCTGACTATACATCAATAATACCTATTTAATTCAATTTTGTTTTTAGATAGTTTTACTGTGGACTTGCGAGCTCAGAATGATAAAAAATCAGTTGACTCGTACACAGAGACCAGGGAACGGGCGCTGTTGCAATTGATTTTCGACATGACTATGAAAAATAATTCTTTCATATTAGACAACGAACTGATTGAAATTATTAAATCTCATCCGAAAAATAATCTTATTTTGTTATACAACGCGATGGCAGCATACGGTTTGAACAACATCGACTCGTGGCGGTACTTATTATCGTACGCCCAATCGATGGTGACCTGTGCGATTTGTGAAGGTCCAGTCATGTGGCATAGGACTGACATAAACCAGCCAGCGAATATAGACAGGTTTGGATTCGTCGGGCTTATTGAACAAAAATTCACGGTTGTGTGACGTCCACTAATATTTTTTTATCTGACTTTTTACAGTGAATGGAAACCCAAATCTAGAAACAAATTAATCGATAATATACTGATGTTTACGGAAAATCATACGAAATACACGGAAAGAACCTTATCCGCGAACGTGTCACAAGAGTATAACATTTTTACGTTAAAAATTAACTATTGAAAATAAAAATTGTTTGTATAATTTTAGAAAACGTTCAAATAATGATATACATTTTTTCAAAGAAAAGCCAACATCACTCGATTATAATATCAACACGATTGTAAACACAAAATATAATGACTATCAGTCATTAGAACGTGCTAATACAGACTCTGACAATTCGACTATCACATGTACGATGAGCTAAATGTATAACCACTATTCAGTGTTTGGAAGGAACGAGTTCCAAAAGGAACGGATTCCTGGAACGCATTTCCTTTTAAAGAACGGCACGATGAACGAATTCATTTTTATAAAAAAAGAACGAGGAAATGAACTATTTCTTTTTTTCAAGGAAAAATAACAAAATTGTTCGTTCCTTTCTAGTTCCAATAATTTACACAGATAATTATGTAAATAATTGAAATTAAGATTTTTTTTTAATGTGTATAATGCATATTGTCAATTAGTGATCGTTATCGAGTATCGACGTTAAGACAATCGACATACATTGGCCAACAATTTAATTTTGAAGAAAATCTCAAAATAGAATTATAAAATATGTACCTTTACTTGTAGTTATATATTATAATTAAAAATTAAAGAAGTATGCATAATATGAAAAAAAAAACATAAGTGATTAAATAAGAATTTTTATTTTGTTTGGAACTAAAAAAGGAACTCGTTCATTTTCCAAAGGAACGACAAAGGAACGAATTCTTTTTTTTTAAGGAACAAAGAATGGAACGAATTCCTTTTTTCAAAAAAAGAACGAGGAACGGACCGAATTCCTTTTTATAAGGAACTTGCCAAACACTGCCACTATTGTAGCATTGTTATAATAAAAAACATCTCAATTCCTAAATGCTGTTTAACATAATATCTATCATCTACGATTATTTTTATGAAATTAAATGATTGATAAAAATTGTTTAGCTTAATGTTTTGATACGATTACAAATAATGATGTTCGAGAGTTCCTAATTGTTTTATTATTATTTTTGTAACGATGTTTTGTTTAGTTTCCTTATCGCTGACGGACTTTGAACAATTGTGCAGTGAAAATGATTCAAACCCAGCTATAAAATCTCAACACTCTCGTGAGTAACACGTGCTTTATATTTTTGGAATAAGACAAAATAATAATGGCTCAAGCAGTTTCTCAGGTGGAATTCGAACATTTTCAAATGGAAAACGAAGAACAAAATAATTTTTTAGAAGCTACACAGTTGAAATACAGTCAAAATATCAAAGAAGAAAGTAAAAACAATAAATATAAATTGTTTTAAAAATATGTATTTGTCAGACATTTTTTGTAAAACATAATCTTAAATGACTCCTTTCTCCAAAGCCCAAATTGTTTATAACTTAGGGTATAACAAAAATAATAATATTGTAGTGACACCCAAATTGAATTGAAACCGGTTTCTAACGTTATAATATCAAAGTGCTTATAATTTTTCATTTTTTAGGAGATTCAACTATTCAAAGACAACCATGCGATAATCCTAACCATTCACTAACGATTAATGATACGGATTATCTTCGTGTCATAAAAAAATCTATCGATACTTCGAAAGCAAAGGTTTTAGACCAACGTGGCCAAAATAGTTCTGATTTTTACTTAACAAACACCTTAAGTTTAAAAGATATAAGTGATTATTGGAAACAGTTTATGTACGCATTTCCTGAAGACCGTTTGATCCTGTGGGATGTATTCGATAAAGCAATTAAAAAATATTACCAAACGTTACACCGTACGCACAAATATATATACCGTTGATATATTTGTTTCAGTTTGATAAGATGTTTCATTTTGTAATTCGTATTGTATTATGTTTAGTCCGCTTCAAGAAAATGAAAGAAGTCGAACAACTAGAAACCGAAAATATGGAGTTAAAAAAAATATTAAAACAGTTTATGGACGCGGAACAGGTATATATTTTACGTTATATTTTATAAATTGATACTATTAATACCTACTTAGGAGTTCGAATAAATACCTACCTAGGTATGTAGGTACTTATACAGTTGTAAACTAATGAATACAATAATTTTTCAAACTCTTATCAATCATATTATATAGTAGTCATAACACTCATAACTAATAATCAAATATTGCATATTATACTAACGATAAATCATAATGAATATAATTTATTTAACTTTAGGATGATGTGCGATTACAGAAAATGTGTACTCCGAAAATTAGAAAACAACAGCAAATTACCTCTGAAAAAAAAATTGCAAAACCAACGTTTTTTACCGATGATTCTAACAACATTTGTGGAACATCAATGCGTATTCTTACAGTAAATAGACCTGATAAAAAAAAAATAAGTAGACCCTTCACCGCTCCGACAAAATTATAATAAGGCTATAATAATTCATAGTGTATTACATATTAGTATATTACCTACATTTTGAAGATATTATTATTATTTGATTTTAACCTTTATATATAGCTTTAATATTAACATATAACATATTATAAGGAAAATATTAAAAATACTTTTTTTGTTTTTTTTTTTTTATTCATTTAAGTAATTTACAATCTATACAACATTATAATATATATGTACAATGAGCAAATAGGATATTTAATATAATATAAAGTAGCAGAATTTAACATTTGTGGGCAGGCACTCAGCAGCACCACCCGACCGTGTACATTTTAGATGTCGTGGTTTTTTTTTTTTTTTATTTTAGTAGGTCTCTAGGCCACTGTCTTTTGAGTCTTTTAATTACATTGCCAGGAAGTGAGGTGGAAGAAAGTTTCTTTATTAATGGATTACTGTGAGAGTTTAAGTTGGAGTGAAATTTAGAGTAATGGGCTTTTGCTAATTGATTGAGTGTAGGAATTTTTAGGTCTTTGTGAAGATTATTGTTTGTGAAATACCAAGGAGAAGATGTTATCAATCGTAGGCAGATAGATTGAAAAGCTTGAAGCGTGTTGGTGTTAGAGGGCTTTGCAGAGCCCCATAACTGGATACCATATGCCCAAGCTGGTCGAATTATTGATTTGTATATAGTAAGTTTATTGGAAAGGGAGTTTGGATTTTAAGAGTGGTCTGAGAATATGAAGTCTAGAGTTAACAGTTTTACGTTTAAATTTTATGTGTGGGCTCCAGGTTAAGCGTTTGTCGAGAGTTAGCCCAAGGTAATTAACTTCGTTTGCCTTAGGAATTGTTTAACGTAACAGGTGGAGAATCGAGATTACGTAGTGAAAAAGTTACTTGAACGGATTTAGTTTCGTTTATTTTGATTTTCCATCTGTTTGCCCACAAGCTGATCATATTTAAATGGTTTTGAAAAATACTTATTGATGACATTAATATAGTTAGGCACTTCGTAGAAAGCTACGTAAGTATAAAACTATACCTAAGTATAATAATATAAGTTCATATTTTTTACATTTAATAAACAGCATTTGATATTAATTATTTTGTGTGATTTGTAGTTATTATCAACTAAAATTTGTATAGGTAGTCAACAAAAAAACCTACAGTACCCAGTAATGTATGGTAGGTATATTACAGTAAGTATAATACATTAGGTGCAGTGCCATATTTATGGAAGGACAAATGGGACATATTTTGCACTGGGCCCACTCATAAGAGGGGCCCACCGACTTCCAGCATACAAAATTTATTGTATACCTTTTTATCAAACTTTGGGAAAACCAAATAGATTTGGATTTTAGTTGGAGATTTTGGTGGGTTATAAAGTATGAGTTTTCCCTGAAAACGACGACCTTAATCGACTTTGCCGAATACAAAAGCTAATTGCCGTTATTATAGTTATAATATTATTATCGTCGTAATATTACTATTGACGTTATTGTATTGCGTAGTTATATCGTCAGTCGTATTTATTGTATAATCTATTAACTGTTATTTGTTTATTATTTTTAATAATTTAAAATATAAAAATAAATAATTAAGTGGTTCAATGAAGAGAAAATTAAAGAATTAAACGTCATTAAAAAACAAAAAAAACTACACGGTAGTTAGGATAAATTTAGGTTTAGAACTAGTTTATCTACTATAGCGCACAGTCGAAATGTTTGTGAAAACTGATTAGCTGAAATCAAATTTGACTTAAAACATTAAACTTAAAAACATTTAATTTGATATATAAGTGTAATAATCAAAAATTGCTTTTTAACTTGAACATTTACTGGAATAAATATTTAACATTAATTAGACGCATTGAAATAGTGTAGTGTTGTTGTATATTAAATAATTAAATTTTTAACAATACAATTTTATTCTATGATCCAATTATAGTTGCCTATAGCCACTCATATATAAGCAACTAATTACATACGACACTAATTTAAAAATAAATTATGCTTACATTTTATTTTAGCATTGAAGAAAATAGAGAAGGACAATTTGGGGCCCAAAATTGTAAATTGTACGGGGCCCATAGAGCGGTAAATCAGGCCCTGAGTAGGTGCCTACCAGGCGTGGATACAAGGGGGGCTATGGGGGCTATGTAGTCTCCCACTTAGACATTAGATACTCAAAAATATTTCACTCTTGGCTACGTAATTATATAATACTGAAAAAATGAACACACCTAAAATACGGTGCTACGTATAGGCAAGGGCGCACCCAAGGGGGTGGCTAACGGGCTTTAGCACCCCCAAATGGCTAGCCCCAAACATTTTGATAATTTTATTAGGTTTATTGACAATTGACATTTTACTTTAAATTATTACAAAAAAAAATTATCAACTATCGAAATTGAAATATTAGGTATAACATAATATTATATTATATTTATACCTGTCATTCTGGGCCCCGGGAGAGACCTCTGTTGTCTATTATTATCGTCGCGACGTCGTTAGTTGAAACTGTGTACTGTGTAGGAATGAGCAATAATGAGTACAAAATTGTTGAACAATTTTTGAAATTTGTTCCTGTTCAATCTACAACAGGTCAAAACTTGGCAGATGTTCTTTTAGAAACATTAAACAATGTTGGGATTGATTTAAACTTTTTACGTGGACAAGGCTATGATGGTGCTTCTTCTATGAGCGGCCAATTTAAAGGCGTGCAGGCGTTTATTTCAAATAAATACCCAACTGCAATATACGTACATTGCGTTTCGCATAGTTTAAACTTAGCTTTATCAAATTCAGCTGAAGTAGTTCCAATTAGAAATGCTTTTGGCATTCTCCAAAAAATATATACATTATTTAATACCCCGAAACGGCAAAATGTCCTTCAAAATAATATCGAAACATCAACTCATAATTCAAATAAAACGAAATTAAAGCAACTTTGTCCCACCAGATGGGTTGAACGTCATGATTCGGTTATTATAATGAAACAAATGTTGTTGCCTGTAGTTGCAGCTTTAGAAGAAATACAGTTATGGAGTTGTAAAGACTCATCGTCTAATGCGTTCTTACTGTTAAGTGGGATTCGACAATCAAGTTTTATTATTTCACTATTGTGTGCAGAAAAACTCTTAAGTTATACTTTACCAATCAGTAAAATTCTTCAAACGAGTGATTTAGATATTTCAGAGGCTTTGAATAACGTAGACGGTGTAGTATTCGTTCTTCGCGAGATACGAACTAATGTTGAAAATGAATTTAAAATTATTTTCGACGAAGCAAATGAAATTGCTAATGCTTTAGAACTAACAATTACTATGCCCAGATTAACAAAAAATCAAACCAAACGATGCAATGTACCAGCAGAAAATGAAGAAGAATATTATAGACGTGCCATTTTTATTCCATGGCTAGATTCTTTTATAAACAATATATCCGACCGATTTTTAAAGCATAAATGTATTATTAAAAGTTTTAAGTGTCTTTTACCAACTGGAAATTCCCCTAATCAAACAGAAAAATCACAGTATTTAAAACTTTTAGAATTTTATAAAAATGATATACCAGAAAATGGTGTTAACGCTGCAGTAGCCGAATTTGATTTATGGTATCAAAAATTTATTAGCTATGCTTCATATTCACAGAGAAATCGACGTTCAAACTTCAGAAGTACTCTCAGTATTGGGGAAAAAAAGAACCAGGCGTCTCAAATTTATAATTTAAAAGGTTAGATTTATAAAAAAACTTGAACATTTACTGGAATAAATATTTAACATTAATTAGACGCATTGAAATAGTGTAGTGTTGTTGTATATTAAATAATTAAATTTTTAACAATACAATTTTATTCTATGATCCAATTATAGTTGCCTATAGCCACTCATATATAAGCAACTAATTACATACGACACTAATTTAAAAATAAATTATGCTTACATTTTATTTTAGCATTGAAGAAAATAGAGAAGGACAATTTGGGGCCCAAAATTGTAAATTGTACGGGGCCCATAGAGCGGTAAATCAGGCCCTGAGTAGGTGCCTACCAGGCGTGGATACAAGGGGGGCTATGGGGGCTATGTAGTCTCCCACTTAGACATTAGATACTCAAAAATATTTCACTCTTGGCTACGTAATTATATAATACTGAAAAAATGAACACACCTAAAATACGGTGCTACGTATAGGCAAGGGCGCACCCAAGGGGGTGGCTAACGGGCTTTAGCACCCCCAAATGGCTAGCCCCAAACATTTTGATAATTTTATTAGGTTTATTGACAATTGACATTTTACTTTAAATTATTACAAAAAAAAATTATCAACTATCGAAATTGAAATATTAGGTATAACATAATATTATATTATATTTATACCTGTCATTCTGGGCCCCGGGAGAGACCTCTGTTGTCTATTATTATCGTCGCGACGTCGTTAGTTGAAACTGTGTACTGTGTAGGAATGAGCAATAATGAGTACAAAATTGTTGAACAATTTTTGAAATTTGTTCCTGTTCAATCTACAACAGGTCAAAACTTGGCAGATGTTCTTTTAGAAACATTAAACAATGTTGGGATTGATTTAAACTTTTTACGTGGACAAGGCTATGATGGTGCTTCTTCTATGAGCGGCCAATTTAAAGGCGTGCAGGCGTTTATTTCAAATAAATACCCAACTGCAATATACGTACATTGCGTTTCGCATAGTTTAAACTTAGCTTTATCAAATTCAGCTGAAGTAGTTCCAATTAGAAATGCTTTTGGCATTCTCCAAAAAATATATACATTATTTAATACCCCGAAACGGCAAAATGTCCTTCAAAATAATATCGAAACATCAACTCATAATTCAAATAAAACGAAATTAAAGCAACTTTGTCCCACCAGATGGGTTGAACGTCATGATTCGGTTATTATAATGAAACAAATGTTGTTGCCTGTAGTTGCAGCTTTAGAAGAAATACAGTTATGGAGTTGTAAAGACTCATCGTCTAATGCGTTCTTACTGTTAAGTGGGATTCGACAATCAAGTTTTATTATTTCACTATTGTGTGCAGAAAAACTCTTAAGTTATACTTTACCAATCAGTAAAATTCTTCAAACGAGTGATTTAGATATTTCAGAGGCTTTGAATAACGTAGACGGTGTAGTATTCGTTCTTCGCGAGATACGAACTAATGTTGAAAATGAATTTAAAATTATTTTCGACGAAGCAAATGAAATTGCTAATGCTTTAGAACTAACAATTACTATGCCCAGATTAACAAAAAATCAAACCAAACGATGCAATGTACCAGCAGAAAATGAAGAAGAATATTATAGACGTGCCATTTTTATTCCATGGCTAGATTCTTTTATAAACAATATATCCGACCGATTTTTAAAGCATAAATGTATTATTAAAAGTTTTAAGTGTCTTTTACCAACTGGAAATTCCCCTAATCAAACAGAAAAATCACAGTATTTAAAACTTTTAGAATTTTATAAAAATGATATACCAGAAAATGGTGTTAACGCTGCAGTAGCCGAATTTGATTTATGGTATCAAAAATTTATTAGCTATGCTTCATATTCACAGAGAAATCGACGTTCAAACTTCAGAAGTACTCTCAGTATTGGGGAAAAAAAGAACCAGGCGTCTCAAATTTATAATTTAAAAGGTTAGATTTATAAAAAATAATCACTATATTATTCATAATTTAATAAATAATATTCATGTTTTACAGGTATAACATCACCGCTACGGCACGACTTAAAACCGGAACAAAAAAACAAAATTAGTTAGTAAAATATTGTAAACAAGATTTCTGTACATATTTCAAAATAAATACTACCTATTAATATTAAAATTATTTGAATTCAGCCCCCCCCAAAAAAAAATTCTGGGTGCGCCCCTGCGTATAGGTACGTATAGGTATAATATATAAGCGTATCTCGATAATGGAGGTCATAAAGACAATGTTATATTTTAACTAATCGTCATTATAGATATGTTGAAACTAAATTTTTTCGATAATGCAATTTATATAATTCAGCTATAGGAAATCATGGTATAAAAATAAAGTGATCGGTGTTTTCCATACAATTATCATGCTACAAGCGTGGATCCAGAACCTTCATATTCCTCTCTGCTCAACAGATTATAATATGTGTAATGAGCCAATTAATCGTTAAAAATGAAACTAGCAAATAAGGACCCCTCTTTCCTTGATATGTAATTTCGTTTACCATATAATATAATATATACTTGTTGTTTGATATTAAAATTGTCATATGGTTATATTGTAATATGATGTAATGTATTATTATATTATGTATTATGTACTCTTTTTATTTGAACGCAAGCCCGTTTGCATAAATAAATAATTGTTTCAATATTTCATTATTATTATTATTTTATAATATGCATGTACGATGAATATTATATTCATTACAAAAACTTAAACTCAAAGCCTATAATTTTATGTGCTTGAAGTAAATTTTTTCGTCTAGTCCCTGCCATTTTTAATTTCTAGATCAGCGCCTGGGTAGTACCTAGACCTAATAGTGCTTAGATTATAATATATCTGGACGATGATTGACGTCTATTTTAGATAGTCAGGTACAAAGTTGTTACCTACCAATAAATTAGTATTATTTTGTATGGTTTCATATAACAATTTATCCAAATAAATTGGTAGGCACCTACCTATATAGTACCTGCTAGGACACTTACTAGGTAAATACTATAGTATTAGTAACTTTATTTATCATCTTACATGGAATCGAATGCTGGTGGCAGTGTGGCACTGACTATCACTATACATCGTCATTTCACACTCCAACAACCTTCGTTTATTATAGTAACTTTTACAAATATTTTAAGATATGTCAGATACCCTTACGTTATTACTTATTACATTCCATTTTAATATCAATTTTAAAGCCTTTGACCTAAATGTTTGCCTTAATCGGGCTGGAGCGTAATTAATTTTCGGTCGAGACATAACTCACCAACATTTAAATCGGAACATCCTACATTACTACTGAGCATAGGAATTGAAGTGAATGAAAGTATTTTTTGAAAAAAATGTTTTGTACTTTTATAAAGTAATTTGTGGTGACATGTGCATGCGTGTAGGTAAAATTACAGACTTACGTATTCGGTCGCTAATCGCTATGATGCCCCTATACAACGTGATCGGTACTACGAATAACACACACTAATTTTCATTTACTTTCAACACATTCACAACACCCATATAACTTAAAATATAAAATGCCTAGTTTTTACTCGTTAGAATGGATTACGCTCCAGCCCCCTTAAGCTTACAATTCATAGGTACTTAAACTTAACCAGTTCGTTTGTTGCTTTTGTTGTCCCTTTGTATTCACGGGCCAACTTGATGGACCGCGGATCACGGCTTAACACCACTCATTCATCATCAATTCCGGTTAAGTGTCTGTCAATGTGTCCGGTGTCCCGTCTTCTCTTGCCAAAATAATAGGCTCAATTTGCCAAGGCTGGGCAAGTTAATGATTTTTTTTAACTCAGTTAAGTTAAGTTAATATGCACCAATAACTAAAAGTTAAAAGTTAATACACACTTTTTGTTAACTTTTTATTAAGTTAAAGAAAAGTTAATTTGTTTATACTTCATACAGTATTTCCATATAAGTTAGATTCGAATGATTTTAATTTTTAACTTTAAACAATTTACGATACATTTTTTTGACATGAAAACGAAATAGACTGAAATAGTGAAATATAATAAAATTCAAAACAAAATAAATTAACTTAGCTTACTTCTTAAAATGAAAAATTAACTCGTTAATTCCACGTTAATTAGGAAAGAAATTTAGTAAGTTAACAGTTAAGTTAATGAAAAGCCAAAAGTAACTAGTTAAGTTAAAAAGTTGAAATAAAATTAACGTTTTAACTTAACTTTATAAATCGTTAATGCCCAGCCTTGCAATTTGCACTTTGTAGCTTAGGTAGTATTACTTATTAGCCTCTTACATTTTTTTTCTCTCGTTCGAGTCGCTTATCTCATCAAAAGCTCTCCGTTTGCGGCTTGTCCGATACAGTACCTATCTCTGGACGACCTTTGCAGAGATGGTACAGTACATCCTTCACGGGAGCGCACGATAAACTTTTTACAAATATAATATCCTACACATATATAACACCTCTAATTATTTCCTTGCTAGTCCTTCATTCATGTTGTTATTCTGGCCTCTCTAGGGTCAAATAACTGTATAGTAAAATTGTCTTACTTGCAATTATAATTATGCTAGTTAAAAACCATACCTTTAAAATAATAAAAAAAGGTGGGCAAGTGGGTGTCGCTCTGCTGTACAGAAGGTAACAAGTGGTATTCACGAGGAACCTTGTTTTACATTTTCAATCCTTAGCTATAAAAGTTGAATATTTTATAAATTTTTAACTACAAAATAATTATTAAATTTAAAATTTGAACTTTAAATGCTTATAAAAAAAAATTGTGCCTATGTATTTTTAATATTTTTCAACTGCTATTGTAACATTATATCAGGAGCCTTGCATTAAATTGTCACGCTTTTTTACACAACAAATAAAATTTTATTGATGTTCATAGAAAAAAAAAACTAAAAAAATTGAAAACTGACAATGTCTGTAAACAGCTCAAAAAGAGTCAAAATATTTGGAAAATGTTATGGTGTATAGAAAATCCTAATATAAACAATCAGTCAACATTTCATGTACCTACGGTTATTTGTTTTAGAGTTGCACCAAAAACCAAAATCGATTTTCTCGAAAACAGATATTGCGTAAAAATTCCCGTTTTTCCTTAATTTTTCTTTTGTGTTTCACGTCGTGTTTGAATCGCGTTTTCCTATCAGAAAAGTTACTGTTGAAGAAAATCCAAGAACTCTTACTGTCCTAATTAAAGGTGATAACAGATATAAAAAAAAAATTTTTTAAAAAAAAACACATTGTAAAATCAATACATTCATTGCTTCGCTCAGAATCTAAAATGTCCCTAAACATCTTCAAAACAAATCAAAATATTTAGAAAATTTTATCGTGTATAGAAAATGCGAATATAAAAAACCAGTGAAAATTCATGTATATAGATTCATTTGTTTTAAAGTTACACCAAAAACCAAAATCAATTTTGTCAAAAACCGATTTTGCGTAAAAATTCCAGGTTTTCCTTAATTGTTAAGTATGTTGTTTTCCCCGGCGCTTTTGAAAATTATCGAGTTTTAAAATTTGACCTCCCGAATGTAAAAACTAGTATCACTTTCCCATAGAACAAAATACTGTTGAAGAAAATCAAAGTAGTTTGATGAGACACAAAAAAAAATAAATAAAAAAAACACACATCATTGTAAAATCAATACATTTATCGCTCTGATCAGAATCTAAAATGTAATACAAACTGCCATTGATTGATTTTTAGCAAATGATAAATATATATATGTATATATATCATATATATTATTAGTAACTTATGCATATCAGAAACATAATGTGTAAGTGAGGACAGAGGAACTCAAAGTACGACTCTATTATGATAACAAAAGAAGAACACTATCCTATCCTATTAACTTTTAGTGTGTTAATTTTGTTTTATTTTATTTTATACATCCATTGGTCTATTAATGTTGTGAAATTTAAAATACTTGATTGTAATGTTTCACGCTGCAAGTGTCATGCATAAATAAATTTGTTATTTGTAAGTATAAAAACAAAATCTGTAAATAACTTGCAGTCAACAAAAAGACTGGAAATTGATAATTTAATGATATTTAATAAACACATACTTATTTTTAAAGCTAAAAATAAATTAGCCAAAATACTAAGCAAACAAAACAAAACAGTGAATACAAAAAAGTAATAACTATATACTCGATTCAGATAATAGTAGATAGTAGGTACACATAGTGTAAATTTACTTTGTCAAGCAAAAACAATAAAATAAAGAATGTTAATAAATTAGATCATCACAGTGTAAAATAAATAAATTTAAATTGAATTTATAATTTTAAAGTAACACAAAGAAATTTGTGAACCACCTTTTTAGTTAAATTATTTTTCTAACCACGATGCAGCTACTGAAGAAGCAGTAGGTGATTTAGGTTTCACATTGAATTGCTTTAAGGTGGTTTCGAGTGCTTGATGATTATTTGAAAAATATGCCAATGTTGCGTTATGAAACATCAAAAGTTGTTTATGCATTACTTTCACCTAAAACAGTAGATTAATGTTAAATATATTAATTTTTAAAAAGCAGAAAAGTGAAAATGTGCACTTCATGTTTTCATAATTATGATTTATATTATAATATGGAACTATTATTAATATATAATACTAACTAGTATTATTTAAGTTAATATGCTTACTCTATTTTCATCAAGAAATTTCAACTTAACAATCACATCTGAACGTAATTTTTCAAATTCTTCTTTATGCTGTTGATAATTTTGCTGAGCATCACCAACACGAACTGTATTAGAATCTGTTCTTGGCATTTGTGCTAACATTTCAAGATCTGAACGATAAGCATCATATTCAATTCTGAAAAACAATTAATATTTTGGATTTTTAAATGTGAAAATAATCAGAATAATATATATTACTGGTTTGTTATTTTCCGGTACATGAAAATAATTGTATCACCTTGCCACCTGTTATTATCCCGCATTTAATATCACCCATCGCATACATTGTATAATATCATTAAAAACTAATATGATATTTTGCAGGTTCTATAGTCAAATATGTAATAAAACCAATAAATTAAACACCTAATTTTTAATTTCTTCTGTAATATAACCACCTTATATATTATATAAATACCAATAGTGCCTATACTCTATTGCAGTGTTTCACAAACTGTGAGCTGCGAGTTAATTATTGGTGGGTTGCGAGAAGTTTTTAAAATTATATAGGTTCTAAATGTATTCATTATAATTTATAAATCAATTAAGTAATAAGTTATAATAATAGTAATCAAATTTTGTTTTTTGAACTAATTTTTAATCTTGTAAATAAACTACGTGGGTTGTGATGGATTTTCAGGGATAAATTTGGGTCGCGGTCTTAAAAATATTGAGAAACACTGCTCTATAGTAATAGTATGTATGCACCAAGAACCGTCAAATAACTATACTCGCCGTGGAATAAGAACGTATCTCGTCGCGCAGGCGGCGATCAGTTCCCCACCCGCAACATAGTCATAGTTATAAACATATAGTTATAGTCATAAGCCCAACCTGCGTGCAGCAAACCTGTTTTGGTTTGCTGCCCAGGTACGTTATTATTTTGTGGTAAGTATATATTAGTTTTTGATGAGTATTATATGAGAAACAAGAAAATAATATAGTAGTGGCAGGGAGATAAAAATATGTTTAAGTGCCAAGCAGAGCGATTAAAAACTAGTACAATTTTTATTTACCTTGCACATTCATACTGTTTTATGGTAATTAATGTATCTTCAATAGTTTTATTACACAAAGTGTTGACTGATGAAACAAAAAAATTGAGCGCATTCAAAAGACTTTCTCCATTTTTTGATAAACATTTCTGAGTTTCTGAATTCTGCACAAATTCTTGTTGTAATTCTGGTGATTTTTGGCCCAATTCAGCAAATGCTTCCCCAAGTGATTGCTTTATAAAAATAAAAATAAATTTATCAAAACATTCACATAGTAAGAAAAATAATTTAGGAATTAAAAATGTTATGATTTTAAAATTTTAAGTTTATTAGTTTTAGTTTTATCCCAAAACTATGACATGGCCCATCCCAAAACTATGACATGGCCCACCCCAAAATGTCAAAATGTTAAGTTGTAGAAACAAGTTGAAATGGTTTTAATAAACAATACACCATTATAACTATAAGTAATATTTTCTTAATTATAGTACCTATTCCTTATTTTTAATTATTTGCTTGGTTTTCTGATATTTTGTTAATATATTGGTTAGGCGGTTATATTAGGTAATACAATTTTTATCTAATTCTTACTTGGGTTAAAATAAAACATTGAAATTGTGTCGCCATGCTTTTAGCTAATTTCAAAATATTTCCATATTTTTTTTGTGTTTCTCTCAATTGCTCAATTTCAGTCTCCAATTCTAAAATTATTTAATTAAATATTTCTAACTTTAACATTTAAAGTACCAATAGTTTACAATAATACCTATATCAACTGTTTTAGATGATTTTCCCAGTTTTTCATTGATTAATTGTTTAGTACATTTATATGTTGATACACTCCAATTTTTAATAACATCAATTTTAGATGAAGGAAATTTTTGATGTGGAATTTCACCATTTTGGGTAGGGCTTGGTGTATAACCTCGAGGAGCTTAAAAAAAAATCATAAATTAACAAAAACATCTTTAATTGTAAACGAATGTGAAACTTACCAGCGGTATTGGTAAGAGGCAACGAATTAGGAACATATGTTCTGGGTCTCAGAGGTCTTGCTTCAATTTCTGATCTTAATATTGCAGGATGCATATTATCCGTTTCTGCATTCCTGTTTATATATTCATGTACTGTAGGATCACCAGAGATAGTAATTCGTGACATTTTAATTACTAAATTGTTTTATCGATAATTTATCACAATTACCTAAAAATAATAATAATAATAAGTAATAACCATAGAAAAAACTCTATGATAGACAAATATTATTTTAATTTAATAAAGATGAATATTGAGACAATAAATTCATGGGCTATAATGATGTGATAACTATTAACAATAATCTATTAAACTAAAATATTATAATATAACACACAATTTAGTATATCGCAGTTTATATGATGACTCAATTATTTAGTATGTACTTAGATAATAATAATATTTTGTAGAACTACATACTAAAATTATATGATAGATACTACCTATAGATATGGTGTGTTTAATACATGATAAATTTGTGGAATGTAGTTAGTTAACCTTTACTATTCAATTGTAGTACTAAATCGCGATTTAAAATATAAAATGGGTTATATATTTAAATCTGGTTTAAATATTGCACTGTCTAAATGGTTAATTCTAGTTTAAAGTAAATTGTACATGAATATGAAAGAGTATGAGTATACAGTATACACATGTCTTCTGTAAACCAAGTCTATAAATAAAATACACAAATTAAAAACTAAAATGTACATCAGAAAACTGACATTACAAGTTTAATTGGGTATAAAAAATACTAACCCATTCAAAATAAATATGTCTTAAATAAATAACAGCATAAATTAATTATAATTATAGAATTCAAAAACTTAAAACAATAAATTTAACTGATTTTTGAATAAAATGTTTTGTTATTATATTGTGTAAGTAATATTTTTCAGAAATCTAAACTCTTAAGTTAAAATATATATTGAAAGTTAATTATTTCTAACAATATTAACCATGCAATTTGTTTGTTGATTTATATAATGAAATACTCAATCCACTTAACATTTAAAATGTTTTTAAATTTTAATAACCATTTATACATCATCAAACCTTAAATATTAAGTGGTAACTACCAAGTACTAACTGATAATACTAAATCTTAAGAGAACGAGACACAGGTAAACTGTGTTTACATCACAATTAAAGATAGAAACACTAAACTTTATGTATATTTTTTTTAATAGAAAATAAACAAACAAAATTACCTACAAAATGAAGTGAATCGTACAGGTAGGAATACTATTCACGCTATTCATTTTTTTTTAATGATTATTAATGGTTCATCTCCAGTATTAGATTTTATAATAGTATAGTCAAGAACTAAGGTTACTTACCAATTTATGGTAATGGAAAACTAGAATTGTAAAAATAATCAATTTTCCATCCAGATTTTCCAAATTGACAGTTGTGATGTTAGGAACAAACTAATATCGATTTAATTGAGAGTGTTGATAACAAATAACTGAAAGTTACTAACGAAAACCAAGAAATTGATAATTATCAAAGAAATAATAATTGATAAGTGATCTTTTAAATTTTCAATTCTGCAACTTAAAAGGCGCAAGCGGCAATTCTTTCGTTTCGATCGTAGTTAATACTTTTTATTTATACGTCCGGTTCCGATTATTAACTTAAAGAAATAGACTAATATGTTTTGGACTTAAAATAGTAAAAGGGAAACAATAAATTAACTTGTAAAATTAATATATATATCGGTCATTTAAAATGGACGAAGAAGTGCAGTTGAAAAATGTACGTAATTAATTTCTGTGACTGATTCTTTAAATGTCTTTGTGTAATACCTACTTATTTTTATTTTCAGATTAAAGAATTTTTACAAAACTATAACAAAATAACAGATGATTGTTTTTCGCAATGTGTCTATACATTATCACAAAGCAGGTTGACAGGTGAAGAGGTTAGTATAATATAATTGATAATTGTTGTTGTTATTAATTTCTATAATTTAAGATTATTTAAATATTTGTAGGCATTGTGCGCAAGTCATTGTGTCCAGAAATCTAAGTTTGTTGATCAAAAATGTATGCAAGCATTTATTGAGCATCAGCAACAATCAATGCAAAAATTTATTGAAGATTCTTCTCAAAAACAAGCCGAACAGGAAGCTGCTGTTGTAGACTCAAATATTTTAGATACCGAAAATAAAGAAATAACTAAACAAGAATCAACGGAATAAAAATTAGATTGAAAAAGTAACATTATGTAGGTTTAAAATTAAACAATTTAGTACTTGTAAATATAATATTGTGATAATTAATTGAACTATAAAAAAATAAAAATCACTGTTCTACCAACACTGCTTTTACTAAATATGCAACAATATTAAACAACCTTATCTTGACTAAGATTAAAAAAATGTATACCTATGTCTATAATATACAAATTACAAATCAAATGTAACAATAGTGATATAATAGTATAAGGTGTGTCACAATGTTTTCTAGTAGATTTGAGTCAATTTTATGTGACAATTAAAAATAATATAACTTGTGATTAAATTAACAAAATAAATAAAATGTGTTATAACTCTAGGGCCAGTTGTACCATCTGCGATTAAAGTTTACCGAAGTTTAGTTGGCCGAATTATAAAATCTGTTATCAGCTGATAAAGTGTAATCTTAAGTGTAACTGTAGACTGTACAACTGGCCCTTAAAATGCTTGATACTACAGTGGCGGTTCTAGGGTTTGATTTTTTGGGGAGAGTGCATAATCATCACAAATTTTTTTTTACATTTGATAAGTACCTGTAATATCGAAATTTATTCAAATGGTTCAAAATCATATAACCCACATTAGCCATTAACAGGGGCAGACTGGCCTAGTGTGCTATAAACTAAGTAGCACCCCGGCCCACATTCGTATTTATAATTCAGGCCCTGATCACCATTTTCGGGCCCCTTCTTAAATTTAAATCTTTCCTAATTTTAGTGAGTTTAAAAAAAATGTACAGGCATCTAAATCATTTTGCACCTTGGACTAAAAGTAGCCAGTCCGCCCCAGGCCATTTATCTTATTAGTTACTTCATTGTGACAATATTGTAAAAATATATCTACATATACAAAATTATTAACCTTAGAAGCACCTATCAAACTTCATTTTTATTTTAAAAGTAATAAGGGTATGGACTATGGGAATTATGTATATACCATAATTCATACAGTTTACATTGATGTTAATAATTAATATATAATATTTAGAATAACCTAGTTGTAAAATACAAATCATATATTATATGTATATAATATAAAATACAAATCTTATTTTATATGTATATAATATTCACCACTTTTAAGCATAGGCGGTGCCACAGGGCGTGCAGTGCTGTACACCCTAATCGCCCTGAAGGCTGCTTTAATTTAATTAAGAAAAGTAAAATCTATGAACGGTTAATTTGGCTGAAGTCTAATGATCATTATAATTTATAAATTCTAATCATTATATTATTTGTTCTTAACAATGTATTTTCCATGTATTCATTTTCCAAACAAAGACAGTTCCTAACCGCATTTTTTCTATATAATATAATTCCAAATAATAAATATCATTTCTATGTATTTTCCATTTCTTCTATTTCATTTTATTTTTTTAGAACTAACTGATTTTATTCTATAACAAAAATATTGCCAAACGCTAGTGGAATTCAACTGCGCTAACATTTGGCATATTTAAAATTAATTAAAATTTGAAATTTTGATTTAAAAGCTGGAATAATAAATAAGCTAATAATAAAATAATAAGCTTACAATTTATAAATAACAAAAAAAAACCAATGGCAACTAATTACGATGACCTATAAAATATCCAAAAATAGGAATTTTAGGGACTAACCCCCCCCCCCCCAACACCTTCCCTAATTGTGGTGGGCTGATTTAGATTCTGCGTACGTTAAACAATACTTCTGGCTCCGCCTATGCTTACAAATAGAAAAATAGTCATTTATTTTATAATTTTTAAATGTTTGATATCCGTATGCAAAGTAATTTTATGTGACACATAAATTGAGCATGTATACAGGCATGAGTAATTTATTTTTTGAATTATAATATGTGTTAAACAAACAGAGGCCAGTGGACATATTTACACTCAAATTTAAACTTAAAGGAACCCAACATGTAAAATAAAGCAGCCCTACAGGTTTTAAATTACATACATAATAATATATCCATAGTAAGTACTTATATTGCCTGTTTTAGCCCCCCCCCCCCCTAAAACCTCTGCTGTGATACTACAAAAGAAATTAATTTTTTTATTGGTCATTTCTTCAACCTCTATGCCATTAGTAAATTTCAACTCATACATAATTTAATTATTGATAACATTTATATAAGTATAAAAAAAAATTAAATTTCTGAGTGTTTATTTAAAAATTTTAATTTATTCAGGGTGAACAAAATATCAATATTAATTATATACAATTGTTTATTTATATACATTGACAAATAAGAATATGAACAGATTTTATCAAGATTTAAAAATGGTTATTTATAAATAAATTATAACATGAAAGACCCATCTAAAAATAAAAAATATTACAATAGTAAAATTATTGCCCAAAATTAAAATTATCTTACAAAATCATCAATCGAAATTAAAGAAGAAATGATTGAAGTTCTTGAATCTATAACAAATTATTCAAAACATGTATAATAGATTAGTAAGTTCATAAACATTAAAATATTAAACTTTAAATAAACTATTATAATCAAACTAATATTCTGAGAAAAAAAATATATAGTATACCTGTTGTTCTTTTTCTAGTTGCTCAGTAAGTAAATTATTAGATATACTTATAAAACGTTCTCTTAAATTTATATTTTCAATATTTGCAATTTCCAAATCTTGTTGTCTTTTACGTTCTTTAAGTTCTTCAATTTCTTGTTGTAACTGATCAATTTTATGTTTTATGTCATCTAAAACAAATTTAGTTTGATAATTATAATATATATATAAATCTGGGATTTGTTAATTATTTTAATAACTTACCAGCAGACACATTTCCAGCTTCTAATGGAACCAATGTTGATAAAATAGGTGTCTCACCAAGTTTACTTTCATCGCTAAGTTCTAATTCAGACTTAAGATCCTCACCTATATCATCTCTATAACCCATACTTTCATCAAATGTGGAATCTATTCCATCTTCTTTTTTTATTCCGTGATGGGAATTATCATCAGAAATAAACATTTCTTTAGTAAACTCTGTAACAAGCTTTTGGGATCCAGAAATCGAAGGTTTTTCTTCCTAAAATAGGAATTATATTTTAGATTAAGCCAAACGATAATAAATTGGTAATAATGTGTTTAACTTTTTATGTGTTAACTCTTTTTGAACAATAAAAATGGTAGTCATTAACTTTGTGAGTGGTTTTCGATATATAATTGGATCTAGTTGATAAGGGTTTAGAATAAAAATCACCAGTAGTTTACCAAATAGTTATAATAAAACTTTCTAGAAATTGTGTAGTTTTTAAAATATTCTGCTACTTTTTGTGTTATTTATAGATATTTTAAATTGTTTTATTTTCTGTTATATTTACAATGTATGCTGATAAAAATTATAAGCTTGGTCAAAACGTTTAATACAAAGTCCCTCAAAAATTGTTCTTACAGCAGTTAAAAAATGTTGAAAATACTTAATAGCAATTTGGATATTAAATGAAAAATAACATTTGATCCTACCAATTGTTTTAGTTATCAAGTAGTAATCCAAAAATTATTAATCATAGAGAATTTAAACTGTTTACCATTTAATACTTATATTGTTATTTTCTATACACAATGCAATTTTTAAAAGATATTAGACTAATTTTAAAATAATTATACCACAAACAATTCTTAGAAATTCAAAATAATAATTAGCTCCAACTTAGGCAATTTACATTATATTTTAATATTTCTTTTTTTTTTAACTGTTTTAAAATTACGATCAACAAAATGGCTATCTTGGAAATTTAAAAAACTTTTTTATAATTTTTGAATTTTTGAAAAAAAAATCAAATATTATACTATTCAATCAGAATTTTTATACTTATTACAGTAAAAAAACTGTATTTAAATATATTGATTTTCCATGGAGATACTAAAGGTGATACGGAACTTTTGGGACATACTGTACAGTAGAAAAACTTCCCCAATGACCAGTGTTATTGATAATTTAATTAAAATTTACCATTAATGAATTAGTATCAGAGAAACGACTATCGTCATTACTCATATCTTCATCCATATCCATTATATTTATGTTACCGGCTTCTTCATCTGAATCACTTAGAGCTTCACCAAAAATATCTCTTTCAGCTAATAGAAAAAAATATAAATAAACAGTAACATGAAGATAACAAATAAAGTAAATAAATTGAGTACTTTGAGAATATTGTATTCAACGAGTAAAAATGTAAATTAAAAATTATAAAAACTATGAACAATACCAATATCTTGCTTTAGATCATTATGCATTTCACCTTGCATAAAAGGTTCTTCTTTTATTTTTCTATTGTTTTGAACCTCTGTTTCAGATACTACTTCCCATTTTACACTAAGGGCTTCACTATCACTTTTTAAAAGATATTTCACCTAAGACAATACAAATTAGACAATATATAAAACAACTTTTTAATAAAAATTAATTTAGCAAAACCTCTTTTTCAATTTCTGGAGCTTCAACGTATTTTTTTCTAAGAGTTTTACGAAATCTTCGTTTTCGTACATTTTTTAATGGTGGTGTTACACCATGTGGCCACAAATATTTTTTATCAACTTTATTAGGTTCTTTTTTTTTAAAAACTTTTGTTTTCTCATCTTCATCAGACAGTAAAAATTCTTCATTTTCTTTGCATATAATCATCTAAGAAAATAATCATATTAGATAAACATAAAGAAAATGTATCATAAAATAATTTCTAGGTAATAGGCAAATAACATAAGTCTTAAACAGAGTACTAAATACCACATTTTAAATTACAATAACCCAAATTTTTTAACTATAGATATATTACCTAAACTTAAAATTTGTATTTAACATGATTATAGCCGAGTGATTATAATAATGTATAAATACTAAGAAAAATAACTTATTACAACTTCTTTCTAAGTTTAGTCTTTCAAACTTGTTCATAACATTGATTAGAGAATAGGGAGTCGCTAAATTAATCCAATAAATTAAAATGTATCCAATGAAACTGATGGATAACAACATTTCTAATAATCATTTGTGGGGAAACTATTAAAAAGACGTGCAATATAAGAATGAATTACATATAAAATCAACATCGTTTATCACAATCACAAAGTACATATTACTAATAAAAAAATAAATTCCAAAGCATAATTTGTCAATATCATAATTGTTGAATTTAGAGTACCTATGCTGTAAACTGATTACTGAGAAGTGTTATTAAGAAATCTAAGTCAAAATACCCAAATCAAAATATATATCTTAATAAACTTAAACTAATAATAATATACCTAATATAATATAATTATAAATTATAAGCAACAATTGTTGAGTTATATTTACTTTTTGTTGAAAGCTAATAATTATATATATTATATATTATACATACATATACACAGACTAACACAAAAAAAATGGTTTAAGTTAATCACAAACAACTAACAATTTGGACATTAATTACAAAAGTAGAAAATGCAGCTGATGAAGCAAAAATTGCACAGCACAAACTGAGTACTATTAGACTACCCAGGCCAAAATAAAATAAAAGAAAAATTATAACATATTTTTGAGGAAATAAGGAAAAAATAATAAAATATATAATGATGGCACTGGGGACATTCTGAATTAGGTGCAGTAGGTGCAACTCAGCCACCCTGGTAGGCAATGTACGAAAATTTGATTTGATGCATGCTTATACCTGATCTGCCCGATTTACCAATAGCAACCAATAATAAATAAATACTATTTATTCTATAACCAATACCAATAGCAACCATTTATAAAAAAATATTTCCATCGTAAATCTCAAAATCCCTGTTTGAGCACTTCTATTAATTGGTCGTAGCGTGATATTATATAGCCTAGAGCCTTCCTCGATGAATTGACTATCCAACAAAAAATAATTTTTCAATTCGAACCAGTAGTTCCTGAGATTAGCGCGTTCAAACAAACAAACTCTACAGCTTTATATATTAGTATATAGATTATTTGACTATAACAACATTTATATAAAAATGTTTTTTAATTTTTAAATTAGGATATGTTGACCGATCGGTCATTAACATGATGATATATCAATATATAACATTTCAACTGTTCTGAATAAAACATTCCAGTAAGTTCTTGGAGATATATTAAAAAAATTAAGCGGAACACATAGACACACAACTACATCTTCCATCCCCAAAGTATAAATGTACTTACAAGTTTTGTGTTACGTATAATTTAGAAGGTATATTATTATTTTTACCTGACATATATCTGCAGTTTTATACACAGTCTTGTTATCAATTGTTTTTTGTCCTTCAATGATAGTTGGCAAATCAACAACCTACACAGGCAAAAAAAATTATACAACACAATAAATGGTTTCTAATATGTAAAATATATGTGATAAATGGATTGAACCACTTGGCTTGGCCAATGAACATATATAATAGGTAATAAAATAAATGTTTTCATATATTAATTATTATATTAAGTAAATAAATAAACCTTTGCAAATAGACGATGATTGCCGATGATTACTTCACCTTTGCGAATATCATTCTCTAATTTTATACTTAGTTGTTCTTTGGCATCTTTTTTTATTAACTCTCTTAACGCAGCAGCAGCTTCCTACAACACAAAATGTGAATAAAAATGTATTATCATCATAACTTTTAGAACAAAATGTTAAATTGTAATCTAGCATAGACTAAAAGTATTATTTAATTAATAATACTATGTAAAGGAACATTTTTTTTAATCACTTAACTTATTTATTTCAAATAATGACTGACTGATATTGATAAACATGAATATAATTAATAGGGTAATCGGAATAAAAATCCCCAGACTACAATATTACTTGCAACCACATGCAAATGATTGAACTAATATTTTTAAACGTTATTTAGTATCTACAATTACCACATTATTAATATTTAATTACAAATACGTATATTATATTATATTATATTATACTATATTATGATATCATTCAAAAAAATTATATATAGTAATAATAGAATATTAATAATAATATAAATAATATTTTGTTTTAAATTACGATAATATATTATGTGTAATTCAACTTAACTACAACAATTTGCAAATTATAATATTGTAGTTTAAAATTTAAATTATAATAAATTACGATAATATATTATGTGCAATTCAACTTAACTACAACAATTTGCAAATTATAATATTGTAGTTTAAAATTTAAATTATTATGAATGGATAATGTACCTACCTACTCACGTCTCACCATCACAAATATAGCATATAAAAATATTTTGAATGATTGATACATCAAATAATACAGTTAAAAATATATTACACAAAAATATCATACAAAATATAAATAATAATAATAATAATTATCAAACAATAATTTATTGAATGTAGACACCAGGCACCTACTTACAGTAAAAACAGTATATAAAAATATTTCGAGTGATCGACTTATTTAATTGGTCAACAAGAATGTTTTAATTTTTTTTATATGTTAATATACACTCACCAGATATAATATTCTATTAAATATTAATAATGTGGTAAATAATTATAGATACTAATTAACGTTTAAAAAATATTTGTTCAACCATTTGCATGTGGTTGTGAGTAATATTGTAGTATAGGGATTTTTCTTTCCGGGATTCAATCAATAGATACAATTTCGAATAAGTATTACCGATGGAACTCTTAAAATAACTTCGGTTTCTAACTCAATAGTCTGATCTGACTTTTGTTCCATCTTTGGAGGCTTCACTAACGCACGAACTCACAATGTTAAAACAAGTTGCTAATAGCTGGTAAAGTCTAATAACAATATGTCTTAACTTTCTATACCGTTAATTAATGCATTAGCATTGATTTTAAAATTAATTGTATTAGCATGAACCATAAAAATTTGTGGGATAAAGTGAGGAAAACTGAAAATATTAAATAAAAAAAGATCGTATTATCACAGAATAGATTAATAATTTAATCTATTCTGTGATACACCTTGCCACAAACGTTATACTATAGTATCACAAATTAAGATAATATATAATTTGCGGACTAAGAAATTAGCTATTTGTTATATTATGATATTAGTCCGCGGATAATAATAATATCTTAATTATTAGTCGTGACTATACAATACCTTTAAAGTATTATATTAAGATCTAAGCCTATAATTTAAATCTTAGATCATATACGTCAAAAGTATATGATCTAAGATTTGAACAATCAAACGATATGATCTAGTCTCTTTGATTAAGTTTTTATCAGTTATAGTTAACCGCCATAACATTATTATAGAAAGTGAAAAGTGGAAGATTTGAGCTCAACGTGTCCCACAATGCTGCAGGCTACTCAGCTACCCAGCTGCAGTGGCCACTCGCCTCTGTACACTTGGCAGTTGGCGCTTAGCACTCCGGTAGTTGCTTTGTATATAGCTTCTATAGTTTGTTTTTAGTTGTTAGACACAGTACATTATTTGTACATTTTCTTAAGTTTTCTACATTATATAGGTCCTTTTTTTATACTACAGTTTCAATTATTGTTAATAATGTCTGACTTTGATTCAATAACTGCATTGCTTAAAAAATATGATCAAGAACATATTATTAAATTTTGGAACAGACTCACCGAAAAAGATAAAGAATTTCTGTTGGAAGATATTCGTGAACTAAATATTCCTGAAGTTGTTGGAATGTTTAAAAAAACGGTAGAAACTATGAATGCCAATCATCAAAAATTGGATAATAGAATGAATCCTATACCCGCTGAACTATACGGTGCTGTAAACCGTAGCCCAAAAGAACTTTTGATTAAATATGAGCAAATTGGACTTGAGCAGATATCTCAAGGTAAAGTCGGAGTCTTGTTAATGGCTGGAGGGCAAGGTACAAGGCTTGGAGTTAACTACCCTAAAGGTATGTATGACATCGGTTTACCTTCTCATAAATCACTATACCGTATACAAGGGGAACGTATTCGCTGCCTGATTAGGCTAGCAAATAAAGATTTTGGAAGCAGTAAAGGTTTACCTTGGTTTATAATGACTAGTGAACATACTATGGAACCTACTCGTAAATACTTCAAGGAAAATAATTATTTTGGCCTAGATGAAAAAAAAATTATATTTTTTGAACAATATATGTTGCCAGCATTTACATTTGATGGGAAAATCATTATGGAAGGTATAAATAAAATATCTAAATCTCCAGATGGTAATGGTGGTATATATAAAGCTTTACGTGATCGTAATATATTGGATGAGATTAAAAGGCTAGGTGTTCAATACCTCCATGCTCATAGTGTAGATAATATATTAGTTAAAGTAGCAGATCCAATATTTATTGGGTACTGCATAACAAAGAATGCTGAATGTGGGGCAAAAGTTGTTGAAAAAGCATATCCTTCTGAGCCACTAGGTGTTGTATGTGAAGTTGATGGAAAATTTCAAGTTGTTGAATATAGTGAAATCACTGAAAATACAGCAGAAAAAAGAAATCCTGATGGTCGTTTAACCTTTAGTGCTGGTAATATTTGCAACCATTTTTTTACAATTGATTTTTTAAATAGTGTTGCACATAAATATAATAATAAATTAAAATTGCATGTGGCTAAAAAAAAAATATCTTTTGTGAATGATGATGGCATCGTATGCAAACCAGAAGAAGTAAATGGTATCAAAATGGAGAAATTTATATTTGATGTATTTGAATTTTGTAATCGTCTTGCTGTTTGGGAAGTAGAAAGAGATGAAGAATTTAGCGCTTTGAAGAATGCAGATGTGCCTAATGGCAAAGATAACCCTAAAACCGCACGCTTAGATGTCTTTTCACTTCATAGAAAATTTGTTGAAAAATCTGGAGGACAATTTATAACAGACAACATTGAATGTGAGATTTCACCTCTATTATCTTATGCTGGTGAAGATCTCAAGCACTTGGTTGATGGTAGAATTTTCAATTCTTTACTAGAATTAAAATCTGCTGAAGAAATATCTAAAAATATTAGTTCTAATGTAAATTAAATGTTTGTTTTATTCATGCCTTAAGCACGAATTAAGGTATATCTTAATTCGTGGCCCTAAGTAGGTTTCTGGTTAAATATATTTTATGATTGATTTTAACAAGTAGGTATCAGTTTTCTAAGTTTATACTAACTCAAATTTTCTTTTCAATAATGTTACTAGTTATTACACAACAATGGCCTAATGTTTGTAATTTTTTTTTTTTTAAGTTATAGATTTTTCATATTATTATTAATAATTATCAGTATATTGCGATAAATTTCAAATACCCTATTAATACTTAAATTGTATAACTATTTGTACAGTTAAATTAATAAATTTATGTAAACAAATTTTTCTAATTATTTTTAAAATTCTATAATATATTTTTATAAATTTTAGTTTTCATTTAAATATAAAAACAATTATACATATATTAGTTATTTGTTAGTACTAATAATATTGTACTTACAATTTTAAATTACTTATTAAAATATTTTTGTACTGTGTTAATGATTTATTTGTAAAGTCTATATTATTGTTACTTTTTAAAAGATTACAGTTTATTAGTGTATACAATTTTTTTATTCTTAAATAATAAAAATATCATGTAACCTTAGCGGAAAATGCAATAAGGTTATTTCTGAAATAAATAATACTTGTTTTTTTTTAATTTGACTACTTTCATAACCAATAAACTACCAGGTACAGTTGTGGTATATTATAGAAAATGTTGATTAAATACTTGTAGTATTCATCCATATTGATTGTAGAGCGATCAGAAATTAAAACCAGCTCTCATCAAACTAGAGGTATAACAACTTCTATTTTTGTAAAATGTTGAAATTATTATGCTCAAAAAAATATTGAAGTTGAAAGGTTTCAATAAATTTTATTAGGTAATACTGTATAAAATTATATGTAATAAATACCAAAATTATAGTAAATTAAAATTTTTTTAACAAGCAATCATTGTATTTCAACTATTACAATATTTTTAGACTTATCTGCAGTATTAAATGAAGGATGACTTTTATTATGAAGACATTGGAGGAAAGATCATTCATAAAGAAAATAGATAGATTAAATGTGTTCTATAGCATGAGAGTGAAAGACAATATTAGTGAGCTGGTATTGAAAGTCATATGATGACCCACCAAAGTTAGGTAGGGTACAGTATGAGCTGTTATTGAGCCCCAATTTGTAGGAGTGGTATGGTAACATAACATTTTAGAATAAATGTTAAGATACCTAATGCAATAATATAGAAAGTAATTTAGATGTAAAACAAGTCTTATACCAAGCTTATATTATAAAATTATGTAAAATGTATTACACAATATTATAATATAAACTTGGTATAAGACTTGTCTTACATCTAAATTACTTTCTATATTATTGCATTAGGTATCTTAACATTTATTCTAAAATGTTATGTTACCATACCACTCCTACAAATTGGGGCTCAATAACAGCTCATACTGTACCCTACCTAACTTTGGTGGGTCATCATGTGACTTTCAATACCAGCTCACTAATATTGTCTTTCACTCTCATGCTATAGAACACATTTAATCTATCTATTTTCTTTATGAATGATCTTTCCTCCAATGTCTTCATAATAAAAGTCATCCTTCATTTAATACTGCAGATAAGTCTAAAAATATTGTAATAGTTGAAATACAATGATTGCTTGTTAAAAAAATTTTAATTTACTATAATTTTGGTATTTATTACATATAATTTGATTTTACAATGTGTTTTTTTTTTGTGTCTGTCATCGCTTTTAGGGCAGTAAAAATGCTTAGATTTTCTTCAACAGTTTTTTTTCTGATAGGAAAGTGAATCTAGTTGGTACTTTGGGAGGTCAAAAGTAAAAATTTCCCAGTAGTTTTCAAAAGCGACTTGAAAAATTAAGGAAAAACGTGAATTTTTACGCAAAATCTCTAAAACAAATGTGTAATTTTAAAACAAATGACCGTAGATAAATGTAATTTTTACTGGTTGTTTGTATTAGAATTTTCTATACACGATACAATTTTCAAAACATTGATTCGTTTTGAACAGTTTTTGGACATTTTGAGTTTCCAATTTTGTTTTCTACAAATGTCAATAAAATGTTATTTGTTTGGTAAAAAAAGCTTGAAAATTACAAGGCTCTTAATATATAGTTACAATGACATTTGAAAAATATTAAAAATCCGGTTTTAATTTTGTTTAAAAGCATTTAAAGATCGATTTTTAATAACATTTATCAAATTTAAAAATGATTTTTTAGTTAAAAATGTATAAAATGTTCAACTTTTATAGCTAAGGATTGGAAACTTACAACAAGGTTCCACGTAAATAGGTTATTTTGTAACCAACATTTTCAAAAATATAAAAATAGTTTTTGTTTATGGTTTTTCTTAGAGAGCTATATAAGACACATTATAAAGCCCTAGTTATTTTTTGTTCAAATTTAGAGGAAATCACATTAAATAACCAAGAATAACGATTTTAGTTATTTTGTTGTAATTTTATAATATTAATTCAACTTACCAGCTGGCGGCTACCATATTAATAATAAGTGCAGTAGATTCCGCTTATAACGATCTTCAAAGACCTAGGGAATCAGATTGTTAAATCCGAACTTCGTTATATCCGGATGACGAAAATATACTGCACGTGAGATTTAAAACCAACTAAGTACATGGCTGGGAATCGTTGTATACAGAATATTGTTATAAACGGCATCGTAACAAGCAGATTCTACTGTAATTACAATATTAATGTTATATAAAATATCCACAATGACAAACCGTCACCACTTAAAATAATTTTTTGTATACAATGATATCATATCATTGAATTCAAATTTAATACCATCCATTATACAGTGTCCCACTTGTAACCTATTGTACAGCAGAGCGGCATCCACTTACTCACCTTTTTTTATTTGAATAATAACCTTAATCAATATACTAAACCTAACTTAATATAAGTCATGATTGTCTTCTTCCTTATTATATTATTCCTTCAATATTAATATTGTACATTTAATTGCACAACTGAGTAGAGTGATAACTAAATACTAAAGGAAGTAATGTATCAAAATTAACTAATAAGATCTTGATTACTCAGTCAGCTTACTGGTAACAAAAGTTTAGTAAAAAAAATTATAAACCTATTAAGCAATAAATAATTTATTACATTTATTACAATCTAAGTAAATGCACACCCATTATTTTTCAATGTTAACTTTCACTTTGAATATATTTTTAAAAAGGGAGAAAGTAGATATACGCTCTACTATATAGTAGGTATAGAAGACCTTGTCATTGAATACTGTAATGTAACGTAAGTTACTGTAATGTATGTTATATTTGAATTCAACGATAAATCACCGCATACGAAAAATGATTCTTTGCTTATGACGGCTTGTGACGGTTTGAAAAGGAAAAATATTGAATAGCATTCTATGGTATTTTTTTGATCAATCTTTTATAGGAAAAAATTAAAGAATTTATTTTTGGTAACAAAGGTTATCAAATAACTATTTTAATAATAATATTTAAATTTTAACTAACGTTTATATTTATTTTAGTTTTTCCCAATTATTTTAAAAAATACTAAAAAATTTTATTTTGACCTCTTAAAAGTACCAACTAGCATCCATCAAAACATTTTTTCTTCTAGAAAAAGTGTCTTCAGACACAAAAAAAAACCAACATCATTGCAAATTCAATACATTCATCACTATGCTCAAAATCTAAAACATCAATCAATAAAAGGAAAAACAAATTATAAACATTTTATATTTTTATACAAAAAATGAATACTTTTATTGAATAAAAATTAAAGTATTTCAAGTACAATTAAAATAAATTTATATAAATATCAAAATAATCAATAATTGAATGAAGTAACTTATTAAATCTAAAATAAATTTCATAGGTACTTTCACAGATAGCACTTAATATACTTGTTTCCTCAATTAATACTGTATAATGTAAAGTACATAAACTGTAATCTATTTCTTTATCTTTTTCTTTAGATGTTTTAAGGCACATTTGGCTGCTGTGCATTTAGCGATTCTATAATTACGACCGATACCTTTAAATTCTCCTTTGCCAAATATTTCAACTACAACTCGGACTCGTCGACCATCTGCCAGCTTTTCAGGTTTACTAGAAATAATAGGAAAAATATCCATCTTAATAATATTAAATATCCTAAGAACTTAACACATTTTATGTGTATTAGGTTATATGCATGTACCCTACTACAGACAAAAACTTTTTTTAATGGCACAATTATCATGTCTCCAAAATAATTTTAGGCCAAATGCTGTTCGACTCTAATTTACGTCATGATAAAATATTAACAAATAAGTAACAATAATTATTCCATAACATCAATACTTCTGAATTTAAATAATAAATACTTTAAAGTTGATATAAAAAAAAAAAATCAACTAAATATAAAAAAACCTCAAAACTTCTCCGATGCAATTGTACATAAGTATTATATATAGAAAATGTAATGTATGTGGAGACAATACATAGTCTGCTCTCATGTTAACAAAATTAAATCCCACTGAAAAAGTATATCTAGTTAACCCAAGTTTCCATCACTCATATATTATATTGTGACTGAAAAATTTGGTTCAAATGACATATAATATGCACGTTATATGCAGAAAATCTATCACTGATCAGTGTTCCTATCAAAAAACAATTTTTTAATAATATTTTTTAAGTGTTACTCACCTAAATTTAGCAGTTTCTGGTTCTAATTCTAGAAGCTCTCTGATAGGAGATTTTGGTACGTTTTTACTAAATTGTTCTATAACATAAATATATTGCAAGTAGTTATTTAATAAAAGTAAAAATATGTAATATAATAAATATCACCTAATTATTACTTATAATAATAATCAATTCAAAAACTAATACGTTTAAAACTAATAATATGGTAGGTAATTATTATGTATTCATTAATTAAGGCCTGTTTAAAAAGTACATGCTTATAAATATTTAATATCTGTTAGATAATAATATATACTAATAACATATTTGCAACTCCACTTTAAACGTAATTATTGTGTTGGCATTATATACTCAGATTTTTAGTAATTTTGAGATAATAAATAACTTACATGCTTCACTTCAAGAATCAGTCTTTAAATATTTAAGTATTTTTTTGGTATTATTTTTATACTTTTTTAATATTTATTAATTAAATACTAGTTTTTTACAGCTATACTAACGTAGTGTATACAAATTATTTAAAAAACAATAAAACATTCAAATTGCTAGTAAACAAATATATGTTTTTGAAGCAATTAGTTAATAAACAAACAATATTATTTTATTGATCATAATATGTAATCTTACCCATTTCATTTTCCATTATTTTATGATAAACTTTCCATACTGTATCTAATGACATATTACTATCCAAATAAATTGCTCCTGCAACCGATTCAAAAACATCACCAAGGGCTTTAGGCACTTCAACATCTTCAGCTTCTTCACAATCATCTTCTCCCAAGAAATAAAACTAAAAATTGTTTTAAAAGTTTAAATATTATATAGAGATGTTGGAAACTCACTACTATCTCAAAATTAATCCAGCATTATATTATTAAAGATTAATGACTAATCATTACATTTACAAAAAATGGTTTTGTGTGGTGATATAGTATTTAAACACTGAATTTTAAAACGATTGAAGAATATTATTAACCGTGTATTTAAATGTTGGTCTTAATACTTAAACTACAAATACTATTTTTTTAAAACGAGTAAGTGGGTATCGCTTTGCTGTACAGTAGATTACAAGTGGCTGACTAATTGATGGTGTTAAATTTGAATTCAATGATATATCACAATAAAAAAAATTGTGACTGTATTTTTAATATTTTTCAACTGCTATTGTACTAATATATTACGGACCTTATATTAAATTTTCAAGTTTTTTGACCCTACGATAAACATTTTATTGACATTTATAGAAAAAAACTAAAAAAAATTAAAAATGACTGTAAACAGCTCAAAACAAGTAAAAATATTTTGAAAATTGTGAGGTCAATAGAAAATGCTAACATTCAGTGAAAATTGCATGTATGTATCTACGGTAATTTGTCTTATGGTTAAATCAAAAACCAAAATCTATTTTGTCAAAAACCGATTTTGCTCAAAAATTTCTGTTTTTATTTAATTTTTTTTTTTTGTTAATCCCTGTAATTTTAAAAACTTATAGGAATTTTTACCTCCAGAAAGCACTAACTAGATTCACTTTTCCATGAAACAAGATACTGAAGTTGAAAATCAAAGCATTATTTCGACTACTTATCGTGTACACAGACACAAAAAAGAACACACATCATTGTAAAATCAATACATTCATCGCTCAGAATCTAAAATGTGTGCAATTTAAAAATTAAATAATTTCTTCAAAGACGTATCATAATTTATAAATTATATATCTACAGAAATCATAGTATTTTTGAAGCACAACTTTTTTCCATAAAAATGCATCACAATAAAAATAATAATTAAAAATAAGTATTGAATAAAAATTAGGTACCTCTTCATCAATAGTATGACCATTCTCTTCTTGTATGGTTACAAATCTACAAACAACGTCAGACAAACCAGGAGATAAATGTTTGAAATACTTATGAAAACCATTTCTAACAGCAAGGGATGCGAAAATTGTATTATTGACAAGTGCTGAACGAAGATCTGTCAAAGCTCCAGGTGAATGTTGACGTTTGTCTTCATATAAATGTCGTGTAATTAAATAGTCTAAAATTTTAAATTAAAGTTAGAATTAAAAACAACTATTATATTCTTTTTTGTTTACCCAAAACTGCATCACCCAGAAACTCTAATCGTTGGTAACAATCGGTTAAGCGATTGGGATAATAAGAAGCATGAGTCATAGCTTGTAATAGATAACTACGATCTTGGAAACGGTATCCTAAATGTTGCTCAAAAGATTCAAATCCATCCATTAACTTTGTTAATTCACCTTCAGGATCGTCAACATTACGTAGAAGTGGAGAAGATGGTGGTTTCAGATAACCTAATTTTGAATTATCTAGCGTAGGTAATACTCTTATTCCTAGCCAAGACATAAATAGTAAGGCTCCACGAGCACCACAAGATATCAAATAAGCACCTATAAAAGAAAACATTTTAGGAAAAAGTTGATGATTAATAACTATATTTACTATACCAATTAAAGCTTCTACGCAGTCAGCAATACTTTTATCAGGAATACTATGTTGAGTAACAAGGTTGTAAGGCACAAATAAAGGGGTATTTTCTATGTCCTCATTTGAGAAGCCAACTTTGAATTGTTGGATAACTTCTTCAATTTCTTTATCTGTAGGATCCTTAAATGTGGGAAGTGTTATCATATTCCACAAGGTTGTTGGTATACTAGCATTAATAAGAGCTTTTTCTAATTTATGCGGGAAAAAATAACAAGGTGGAAGCCAATTATCATGGGGTTCAAATTTTGTAGATATCATACGTTCGCCAAACATTTTTAGTTTACCAAGACGATACAAATTCAAATTACTGACTTGTTTTGATCTGAGATGGCTCAGTTTTCCTTCATGAACATTATCATGGGTACAGTATAAGTAAGCGGTAATGGCGTATTTTAAAAATGAATCTCCAATTGTTTCCAAACGTTCTAAATTAATTCCATCATTTGCATTTGACATAGTTAATGCTTGAAGTAAAACACTAGGACTTGGTCCTGGATGATCGTTCAAGTCTGGCTGAAAATCGAAACTAAATGTTTCAGTTTGTACACTATGAACTTTATTGACACTATCAATTATCTTATAGTTTATATTTATTTCACTTTTAATATATTTACTATCTTCAGGCATAAATGGAGTGTTATTCGATAAAATATTGATGTCTGAAAGTCCATAACCAGTATTTGAATTTAACTCCCATGGTAATTTTAATAAAGATGAGCCGTCAATATTGGTACTACTTTTTATTTCTCGATTTATAATAATTTCATCATCTTTTTTGTAAAATAAATTTATTATTTGTTCGTCTTGTTGATTAGAATTATATTCAATTACAGAGTGACAATCATCATTCCAAGTCCACAATTGAGGAGTTTCATTGTTTTTGAAAAAAAATGATTTATTTGTTTTAGAATCATTTTCATCCACAGCTTCAGCTAAATAAGTATTTCTGAATTCTATACGTAAACCGTTAGAGTGTAAACCATTAACTTGAATTCCATCATCTGAATCAATATCACTGAACGTGCTTGACTCATTATCACTTTGAACCATCCAACTAGTTGGAGATGAATATCTCACTTTTGTTGTATTATCAATATTATTCATTGCAAAGTCAGCCATATCATTAGACCATGTTCCAATGTCCATCCAATTAGGGTCATCTGATTTATCTATCTTTTCTTCTTTTATCTCTTCATCCACAAATTGTTTGACAGTTTCAACTGGTTCAGCAACTTTTATTATACCAATTTCTTTTTGTTCTTTTCTTTTAATTAATACATCTTTCATGGTCCAACCGAAGTCTAAAGGCTCCCAGATGTGATCTATACAATTTAAACAATAATTAGTACAAAGAAAATATTTGTATTTATATGGTCTTATACCAAAACTTAAGTTAACCAATCCTAAAGATATATCCTTGGCAACAATAGTACGAATTTCGTCAGCTAACAATAAAGCATTAATGCGATACAGTATGCATGGTAAAGAAACAGCTTTACGCCACATCGATGCTGGAAATAAATGTACATTACAAAGTTCTGGTACAAGAATTTGTTTTTGACTTAAATTATCTCGTTTAGCTCTTTTAGTTGCATCACTACTTGTAGGTAAAATTACACCTTTACGATTCATGTACCTGAAAACATTAATAATATAAAAAAAGATTTTGTAATTTATGTATACTTACAAACCTTGGTGTAAGAAAATTTAGTCTTGCTGAAGTATGATCCACATCTAAAAGAGGTTGTTCAAGATTTTGTATTTTTAAACTATATTTGAGATAATAGTAATCTTCAAATGTTTTATAGTTTTCTATAGAACCAGGAAATGGTGATTTTGGATTTAGATGTGTACAAATCTCTGCTACATAGAAATACTAAACAGAAAAATAAGATAAATAAATGTTAAATTATTCAAATTGTTTTGACAATACCTGGGGTTGTTCTTGATTTCTATACCAAGGTGTAACAACAGCATCTTTTAATACTTCGATATCAGGTTGGAAATTCATTCTATCTTCATTAGTTATAATACTTAGTTTATTATCCCTACATTTATGCATATTATCTAGGAAATTCCAATCAATATCTATTGATCCACTTGCATCTATAATATATCAAACACGTTTTATTAATTTTATCACTATCAATAGTTTGATTTATACAACCTCTAAGAGTTGGCACAATATAATAACAATTGTGAGTAGTAGTTGGATCAAATGCCACATGACATTTCTGCAAACGTAGTACATTGGTGAATGTATAATTTAAAAATGTGGCTATATTATCCAATTGATGTTGTGTTAAAAACATATCTGTTTTAATAGGCTTTAAACTCACATATACTTCACCACATCGAGTATATATGGGAAATGGCGGAATCTAAATAGTAATTTGATATCCAAGTTATAATTTATAACACTAATAACTCTAATATGTAGTCCTCGTTTAACAATGTAACAGTTTATATGTAATTCAATTGTGCATACACACTTAAGACACACTGCCCACGCATTTGTTGTCTCCGTCTTACCATCATACAACATAGGAAATGCTCGTTTACTAGTTTCAATAGTGTGCTGTTAATTTTGATATTAGAGTGAATTTAACCTATTGGCTATTATAAAATTTTTAAGTAAGAACAATATCTGTGCTTAAGCGTCGACATTCATTCAATATTTTAATTTTCAAGTAAGAAATGGGTATGAGAAATATCACAAATTAAAAGTGCTCATATCTCACTTGAAAATTAAAATATTCAATAAAGTCCTCTCCAAAGGTTAGATTAAGTTTGACCTAGTTAGGTCTCGGGATGATCTATATTCGCCAGTTTTCGCACATCGTAACTATATTTAATAAATAGATTTATGTAGCGCCGCTAGCACCACCCAGGCATATTAATTCCTTTATCAAGACTATCACCTGGTATCATCCGAACAGGCATTGTGTTTCTGGGAGCTGCAATTAAGTTATATGTTATATGTACTCATAATGGTTCTTCATTTAATCGATAAAAAGTTGTTTAACAATATTTTTCCTATCCTGCATCATAGCTGTCATGTGTAATGTATTACTAATAAATCATTATTACTATGTATAACATTTTACTATGTTATATACTTGTAAAAACATAATATTCCAATTAAGTGTAAAAAGAGTCTCATTTAGCGTTTTTTCACTTAATGTAGTGTTTTTTAGGAACCTAACCTGTATGTCAAACGAGGACTTATTGTATATACATATTATATTTTTATTTATAAATATTTACTTACACTTGGAATGTGTTTCATTGTAAGTATCCCAAACCCATGAATAGATTCTTCAGGTGGATGAATTTTTCGCCCTCTAGTATTTTGTTCTTCTGGTACAGGACAATTCATATTTAATAATATAGCATACAAATGACAAGGCTTGCCTTCAACTGGTCTACAGTCATTTAGGGCTTCAGCAATCTAACAAAAATTTCATAATTGTTTAGAAATTACTTTAAAACACAATTCAATATTATATGTTTAAAACATTAATTATACTCTTTTATAGTAGTATTGACGGCGTTTATTTGTTCCAGGTCTAGGCTCTTCCGTGTCCCAAGGTATTAAAGCATCTTCAGCGTCTGGTAGTACTTCATCAGCATTGTACAATGCATGGAATGATTCTTTTGTAATAGGTTGAAGGGTATCATCTAGTTCACCGTGAGAATGAAGTTGTCTACACACTTCTAATGCAGCTATTCTTTTTGCTAAAATTTCACATGGCATTGGATGACCCTTTCAAAAAAAGTTAAAAACGAATATTAAATCAAATAAAATTATAATAATTTTATTACATCAACCGTGAATGAAAATGTTGGCTTAAATCAATCTTCATTAATAATTCACCAAAAAAAAAGTTTAGTTATTAGTGACAAAATTCATCAAAAATCACGAATATTTGCAAATTATTTTGTAGTTAAAATTTATAAAATGTTTAATTTTTATAATTAAATATTGAACATTTAAAACAATGTTTCTCATAAGTATTTGATATTGTAACCAAAAAATCTGAAAAATATATCAACACAATCTTTTTTAATAGATATGTATAGGCGCAATTCCATTAAAATTTCTGAGGGGCCTGACATTTTTAACATCAATGTAAAGTCCTCCTGGCTTCGATCTCTTCTTTAATGAACTAATTATTGTGAATAGTTCTTCTGTTTAAAATTTTAGACATTTTAGTTTGAACTCTTTAACGTGTGTTCTTACTGTATAATTTTTTTCTAAATTTTTTTTTTTGCCATCTAAAATGAAATTGCCTGCGAGCACCCACACCCCCCTTAAATTTTTTTCAAAATTAATGTAACTGTTGTTGATTTTTTGAAGAGATTTTTAAAAATTGATGATAAGTGCCATCTGAAAAATCATTCTATAATACTATAAATTATGGACCGTATCCAAGTGTATCCCATTGTCTGCAGTACATATTTCTATAGTTTTAGCTCCATAGTTTCTGTTAAACTAAAGGAAAATCTATTAAGGGAGGTCCCTGACAAATGCATGACCATGACAAGTGAATGAGTCCATGACAAATACAAAGACCCTGTACAAGTCCCTAAAAACATGTCCCTGACAAGTGAAAGGCCGCCCTAACAGTTGGCGCTCGCAGGCAAATTCATTTTAGATGGCATAAAACAAAAATTTAGAAAAAAATTATATAGTAAGAACACACGCTAAAGAGTTCAAATTAAAATGTCTAAAATTTTAAACAGAAAAAACTATTCACAATAATTAGTTCATTAAAGAAGGATTATTCATAGAGCACCAGATTATCAATGTTCAAGTCTATATAAAAAAATTAATTAGAGTTAAGTTCATAAAAAAAAAATTGAAAAGGAGCTGTGGGTGCCCGCAGGCAAATGCATTTAAGAAAACAAAAAAATAATTTAGAAGAATTATATAGTAGGAACACATTTTAAAGAGGTCATAGAGGTACATACTCGCCAAATTTTTTATTTTAATAATATTAAAAATTATCTTAATAAGCTATTAGGGGATACTATTATTTAGATCGAAGACACATCTATGCTTTAACACACCTAAGCATCCAGTAAGCATGTGACTTCACCTAAAGTCCATCATTGCACGACTACTTTTAATAAGCTTTTAGACTTTCTTGGTTACTCAATAAGCCAAGCTGGTACTCTATTACAGCGTTTCTCAACCTGTGGTACGCTAAGAACATCTTTATATTCTTTATAAAAAAAAATGGAATGATCCATTCACATTAGAAATTATTTGGTATTTTTGATATATTTAATAATAATATAAATAATATTTTTACATATTTAATTTTCTTTTTATGCATTAAATGCTTATATTATCATCATCATTTTGTAGTTCCTAATAAAATACAATTCCGTCTACATGTAAAACAAAATTTATATTTATTATACTTATACAATACTTACATGTATATCATGTTTAATAGGTGAATTAATTGGAAGTCGAATACTACAAACAAACATTGGTTGATTTTCATATACTACTGATTGTGTCTTCCAAATTGGTGATAATTTGGTAAAAGTATCACTAGGTAATTTTGCACAATACCTAAAATTATAAATATATTATAGACACAAATATAACATATTTTTATCATTTGAAGAGCATTGGTGTATACATTTTTCACTCCAGTACCCATAGTTTTTATTATTCATTCAAAGCACCTACCTGAGTGAGAAAAATTTATTTTTAGGTTACCTCTTAAAGTGTGTAAAATATAATTAAAATTCTGATTTAAAGTATGAATATATATTTTTTTAATTTACAGTTTATAAATTCTTGGGAAAAAGCAATTTTATTTCATTTGTACAAGCGTGCTAAGGAATTTTTTTTTTAAAAATGTAAAATATTAAAAAGGACGTCAAGTCTCATTGAAAAAACAGATATTTGTTTGATATTTCCCAACCACCACCAACAGACAACTATTATACTTCAGCAGTTTAACTTTACCCAGTCAAAAATCTTAAATTTCATGATCAATATTTCTCTGTATTTCTGATATCTTACTTTTAGGTTAGTCTAGAATGTGATTTATTTATGGAAAAAGGGTAAAGACTAAAGAGTACTTATAATATTTAATCATGTTAGTATGTCGACTGGTCGTTATATTGTAGGTATGTATAATTTAAAGTAGGTACCTAATCTTTACCATATCGAAATAAGTTGCACAATTAAACGGCCACAGGCTGTGCTGCGAATGCTAGGGTTACTACTAACCCGTGTAGTTTAGGAATTATTCATGTTTTTTTACGTTTTATTGGAAAATATATGCATTATTTTGAACCATGCTTCTCTTTAGATTTTATAGTTTGTACGATTACGCATTTTTACATATGCAAATGTTTATATTTCATAAATATTATTTTTATTTTTGTGTAAATAATTAAATTACACAATCCAATAACACTATATCTAGTTATTTTATACCTATATAATATCTTTGTTCACAGCAAGTTTGAGCCCAATACTATTCGATATACCACACATATGTGTTTTCTTAAACAATCATTTTATACCGATATATGTATCGTTACACTAAAAATTTGTTTCTTAAGAATAACATGTTTATGAAATATACACTTACACACATGTATAAACCTGTAATCGTACAAGCTATATAATCTAATGAGGGTCATAGTTCGAAATAATGCAAATATTTTCCAAAAAACATGAATAATCCCTATACCACACGGGTTACAGTAGCAACCCTAGTGTATCTGTGGCTGTTTAATCGTACGACTCATTTCAGGACATTATCAGAAGCAGAGTTTGGTGTCCTTATTCTAGTCTTCTTGTATAATACCATAACTAAATTAACAGGCATATCAACTCGATAACATTGCGCATATGTTCCCCAGACTTGGAATAAACGCTAAAACATTGTTGACTATAATAATAATCTACATTATCCATTTTATATTATTCTTTCTGTATGCCTGTTTATTTAGTCATGTATAATACTATAATAGTATAACATACGTATAAGTTATAAATAAAAACACAAATAAAATATTATGGAAAATGTAAAATTAACTAATAATAATATAAATTAATCACCTATTCACAAGACCTATGGCTGTTGCCAAATCTACAAATGCTGAATCTTCATTTTTTCCTGGTTTGAATGGTGTAACAAACCAATTATACCTGTCAGCATAGATTTCTTTTTCCATGTCAATATCTTTTAAAGTGCAATGACTTAATAACATCTAGAAAAAAATTATTCAACATTTTTTTAATTATGTTTTGGTTAGATAATATAGTTTATTTATGTAAAAATATTATTTAAAATCAATTCTTACCTGGTTAATATCCTTATACAGTTTAAGACGAGATAAAATATTTGAAGCAGCATCTTCATCAAACATTAAAATATAATGAGCATCTAATGTTTTTGCTCTACTTTTAGACCTTAGATATGATTTGTATGAAAGTGGTAGATTATAATTAATTACTAAATTACACCGGGGTAAATCAATTCCTGCTTCTAATACTTTAGTTCCAATAAGTACATTACATTCTCTTTGCCGAAATCTGAAATAATTCATTTTTATATTGAATCATCAATTACAAACGGATAGTTTTTTTGAAAAAAAATTTTATTTAATATTTATACCTTCTTAAAGTTTCTTCTTGCTTTTTATGTTCAATTTCAAATTCTTTAGGTTCAGTAATTGGGTCTGCTTCTTTATCTACTGTGTATTGAGGTTGAATCCAACCAAAATCTTCTTTATTACTGTTTTTCAAATCCTAAAGAAGATAAAAATGATTACATAATTACTTCATTTAAAATAAATTTTATTGATAAAATGTAAATGCTCACTAAAAATAAATAATACAAAATAGAAGCTGTCATTTTATTGTTTACAAGAATTATTGCACAAACAGTTTCTTCATACGGATCTCTTGATCTTCCTTGTTTCCTATGAGTTCCATATCTTCTAGCTAATTTCCAATTACGTCTTACTGATTTAGACTTGAAGGCTTTATCTTTTTTTTCATTTTGTTCTTTGCATACTTCAACAATGTTATTATCTGGTTTAAAAGATTTTGGTTTAAATTGTTTGAGAGTATTAATAATTCGTAATACACGAGGAGAACTAAATTTAAGTACTTTATCAATATTACTATAATTATAAAAAATATTATCAAACGTTGCTCTTATTTGAATCAACATTGTAGAAACAATGCAAAACAAAACATAGTGTCTTTCATATGGAGTTTTAACTTTTAATTTTTCTACCATATACAGAAGTGTCAAGGCAGCTTTATCTGCACAATATGGACCCATTGTTTTTAAAACCTCCAAAAAATCAGCTATCATTTGTAAGGGTTCATTTTTAGGGTTAGGTATTTGTTTTAATTCTTCACCAAATTCTTCATCATCTCCATATATGATAGCAGGCTCATAGTTATGATCAGTTAAAAATTGAGTTAAACTCTGAACCATCGATTTTATCTTAATATTGGTGAGATCTTCTTTTTGAACAGCACATTCAATGAGAACTTCTTTAGGTTTACAACAATGGCGTAATATAGAAACAATATCACTGGCGCTCTCGATAGATGAAAACAATTTGTGTGATATAAATTTCAATTGATTTTCAATGAAGAATGGATCAGAATCGAATTCAAATAATGGATGAACAATACCTAAAATTCTACATTTGGTATTTGGCTTAATAAAATCACAAATCTAAAAAAAAATAAAATTGAAACATTATTTCTTTATTAATTATTATAAAGTAAACCCTCTATTTAAAGACATCTTTTAGCCTAGGCTTGCCTACAGGGCAACAGGGGTTTATAGGCTATCCCAATTATATTTTTAAGTTTTAACAAAATACTAAATAGCATAGTTAAATAAAATTGTAGCTAGTGTCGGCCTAGCACACCAAAGGCCCATGGATCAGTTTTTTTTTAAGGGCCCCATAATGGAATACAAAATTTACTTGAAATGTTGATGAAAAAATGCTAACTACCTTTTTTCTTTAAAAATACATGTATTCAAATTCTATTTTTTAGAATTTTAAAGTATATCTAAAGAACATATTTTCAAATTCCTGATATTTTTTGTACTACTATTAAATAGTGTCCTGTGGCAACATACATACTCCTATTTTTCAAATGAGAATCTACTATTTTACTGAAAATTATTTAACAGATGATGTTTATGTAAATGTAGATGTATTTTAATCAAAATTTTAATAAGTAGTTGCTGAATTATTAAAATGTTCATACTAAGGATAATAATCCTTAAAAACGGTTTTACAATAAAAAACTCTAAGTAATATTAGATATAGTACCTATTTACTATTCAGTATACTAAGATAATTTTTACAAATTATTTATCATGACAGATCAATAGTAATTAGTACTAATTAATAACATTTTCAAATCATCTATCCCCCAAATTTACTTAGCAAATTTCCATACACGTATTATTCTTAGTACACTAAGTTATATAACTCAAAAACTACTAATTCAAATTTTGATTTAGATGCATCAAAATACTCAAAAAAAATATCTGCTGAATAATTAAATAGCAAAAAAACAGGATTCCTATTTGAAAAACAGAAGCTTATATTGTAACATCGTTCTTAAATACTATAAAAATCTCAAGTATTCAATAATCTTCAAGTGTATTTAAAAATTCCTAAAATTTGAATATAATATGTATAATTTAAGTAAAAATATAGGATGAGCATGCTTAAAACATCACTCTGTATAATATTAACATGAAGCCTGACGGGGGGAAATCATTCGTTTAATAACAAACAATGAAATTATTGAAATATTTAAAACTGCAAAATAATAAATAATAATTATTAATTACACAGAAATGAAAATTACAAAAACAAAACTTATATTTATAATACCTATAGAATTTTGACTTTGAAGACAATTCCATAAGCTATAATCATAATATTATTCAAGTAAACTTTCAAAAGTAAATGTCCAATCTTCATCATTGTTTTATATTTATATATATATATATAGGTATAAGTAGACGAATAGTAGGTGTTATAAATCATGCATATTTTTATATGCAACATTTTCATGATCACTGAGTCCAACAGTGGACTGGGCTGCTTCAGGGTCAGGTGAGCGGGGCCCTCGTGGCTTCGTCCGTGCCCATTATATTTAAGGAGAGATATAAAACCTAACTTAACTTGCAGTGCTTTGCTCACACTATAATAGTCAAGCATTTGGGCTCAGCAAAGGTTAAATATATTGATAAATACTTTAAGGGGTCCTTACTTCCTATATAGACCAGGCACATGCCAATCAAATAAAAATATTTACAAGACCCTAAAAAAAAAAACAGAGGGGCCCAAGCCATGGCCAGGCTGACACTGATTATAGCTATGCTTGATATTAAATACCGTGTGATTCTTTTCTCATTGAAAACTCATTAATTCAAAAAGTAAAAATATTTTTGAAAAAAATGTTTGTCATAGTTTCTAGTCATAAAAAAAACAGTATTTTTATATATATTTTATCCTGAACATTTGTTACAATTTTTACTTTTTTGAATGATAATATCCAGTTTTAATTTCAGATTCTAAAGCAGAATATTTTTCTAAATATTTCGATACATATCAAATTTAGGACGAGTAGATTATGAGTTATAAGTATTTTATGTTTATATGAACACTCCGGAGTTGTATGGGGTAACCATAGGCTGGCTAACATTCGTCCACTAATCTGCTCATCTAAACTTTAAATACTCAAAAACAAAATTAACAAAATAATCGAAATTCTCAGAAAAATATTCTGCATTTTAAAATGAAATTAATACTGCATGTTTTAATTCAAAAATAAAAAAAACTTAAAAATTATGATAACTTTTTTTAAAAAATAAAACTCACTGAAATAACTAGAAATCATGAAAAAAACATTGATACTTTTTGAATAACGTTAAATGAATCACACGGTATATTTAAGCACCTACGTCTCACCTAAGCCTGTTAATGACAGATATTTGTTATTTTTTTCCTTACTGATGTCTGTTGTATAGAGTTTTCACTGAATTCAAAATAATTAATCTAATTAAAAAAAAAAAAATACCTTTAAATAAGTACTATTTTTCACGATTATTTTCTGGCAGTTATTGAATATAGCTAAGTTAAGCTGGTCAAAGTGTAAATATTTTTTTTCAAATATTTCTAAACACAGGTTTTCAGTAATGACAATTACCTGGAAGGAAAATCAAAATCAATATAGTTAAATATTTAAAACTTTTTTTTTGGAAAAGAAGAGTACAATCCAAACCTCATAATTATTAAAATCCAAATGATTGACTGATCTGATCACTAACGGTTTTAAATCGGTCAAATGCTTGATAGAAAACGTGTATTGATCAATTTCTGTTTCTTCTAAGACAAGTAAGGTCCATTTTCTTTTTTCAGATTTCCTATAGAAAATGAATACATTTATCATTTGATTGTTGTTAATATTTTTAATTTTGTTGACTAACCTGTGAATTTTAAAAGCAAGTTCTCGAATGAGTTTCAAAATAACAAATACCTTATTTGTTATACCTTCTAATGAAATAATTACATTTTTGTTTTTAGCTGAACTCAAAACTTCAACTAGGTATTCTTGAGGAGTGAATGTTTTAGTATGTATATTATCACCAAATGTTAACGCCATTAAATTAAATTGAAAATTAATCGTGATAGATAATTCCTAATTGAATAACAAAATTAAATGTTAAATTTCCACGAATAACATATAATACATTTTTTTTTAAATATTTTTAAACATTTATTTCAATAATTCATGACTAAAACTTGTTATAAAAACTCGTACATTAAGGTGGTCATACTTGGGTTTTAGACAATGAAAACTTCAAATTAGCTCATTTATCAGTTAGATTTGTATTATTGTTTAAACATAACAAGTTCCCTATAATATTGTTTACAACACTCGACAATTATGGGTCTATAAAAATAATAATGTTATACAAGTTTTCAAACTCTGTATTTCTTGTCAAATGTATATTTAAATTAAATAAAATTCTCTAATGGTTATTATTAAATAATAATAGGACTGGACATTTCTGATTTCACCATCATTCATAGTATGAGAGTAAAAGCTAAACTAGATGTCATTACCTAATACAAAAAGTAAATAATATGTGCAAAGTTTTTTGTAATTTTCTTAAAAACACTGCTTCCGTAACATAATGATTTAATACCAATAATTATTAGTACATATATACGACTAAAAAAAATACAAATACATATACTATATATCTACATTTACTATTAATAATAATATATTATATATAACTTATGTTATAGGCAGTGGCACCAAACTATACAAATTTTGAGAAATAAAATCCAAAATTTTCATCCAACTACCCACCTACTGACACTTTAAAAATCCTTTTAAGAAGTAAAGGAACTGCATCACCTGATATATGAAGTCAGCGTCACTGGTTGTAGGTACTAAAAGTATTTATATTTACGTATTTATATAATAAGAAACAACATTTATTTTTTATCAAAACAATAATAATAATTTTATAATTTAAGTAAGGTACGTGGAACTTAAAAAAATTTATATTATTTTATTTACTTAAATAACAAATTATTATACATACATAAATTGTCACTGACGAATATAATCTCTCTCTCTTGAATAAAAATAAATTATTTAAAATATCTTTAGATTCTAAAAACTCAATACATTGTAATTTGTGTAAGCCAGTGGACGTAGCACCGTCGCTCTGTCATAGCGCCGTGCGAGTGTACGACTTCAAACAGTTCGGACTGTTCGGAGGTATGAGTTAGGATTATATAAGGACTTATAAATAAGATGTCTGTTCCAGACTGTTTTGCTGTTATGCACTTTGTTTATAATTGTCGTGTATTTCAGTAATGTTCTGTTTTCAGTGAAATAAAAATAAATAAATTAAATCATACGATAACAGAATATTGTTTAATTAATAGTTTCACCCACGAATCATAATACACCAATCACAAGGTATAATAGTAAAACAGAACCACAGAAAATCACCTATTCTGTGCAAGGGCCGTGCACTGCAAAAATATAAACATTGATGATATCCTATCTTAAACTGTGATAATAATCAATACATTTTGGCGGGACTTATTGTAAAATAAACAATGCATTTGTATTATCTTTAAAGTTAAAAAACGTTTAAAAAATAACCACAGATTGGCACAGAATCACCATGTCAATCACTCATTACAACATTAAACTATAATACTCTATGAAGTACGAAACATCATCGCCGGAACAATAAAACGTAATAATTAATTAATTATTAATATTATATACCATACATTTTTTTGTAATTTATATTATTTTATTATGCATAGGATTAATTACCATTTTGCTGGATTTGTAAATACTAAAATAATCTGTTGTTTTATTTCGTTATTGCTCTAGAACAAAATATCTCTTCAGAACTTTTTTTGTAGTATATGCATTTATTTCAAAATTTCAACACTTACTAAACAACTATATTTTATAAATATTAAGTTTAAATTTAACTTGGCATAATGGAAGCAAAAATTAGTCATCATATTCAAGGTATATCTATGCTAAGCAGAAAAACTGTTCCTCCAACATTGAATAAACATCTAACAAATGTAAGTTTTTGTATTTATTTAAAAATACCATTATTTATTTATTAATGTAAATTACATTTTAGAAAATATTTAATAAACCAAACAAAGAAGCCATGGAACAGGTATTATACTATCTGCTTCCATTAACAGACCCAAATTGCTTAAAAACTGTACCTTGGCCAATAACTAATTTTAAGGAAGCTGCTGAATTCCGTAATACAGCAACACTCCTAATTAATGTAAGTATATTATGTTCATTTTATATAGCTCTGATGATTTAATATATTATTAATTTATGAGGCTGGAATAATTATTGTCGACATTGGTACATGCATAGGCACAATTTCAGTTTTTGTCTTGGAGGGGCGCTTTACATATTATATCTGCCCCCCACACTACTTGTTAAAATACCTTTGAAATAGGTACATTACTTAATTTTAATATTATATAGAATAATATATATTTTTTTCTCACCCACTTTCCTACATTCCCTAATGTACCTACATATTATAATTTATAACTATACACCTACTTATAACTAAAATGAAAAATTTTTTTATTAAAACTAATGACATAATTTAGGTTATGTATATTATATTATAATTCTAACCGTCGATTCAAAATTGGAAATTTGTATAAAAAACACTACTATTGAGTATCGACTATATTCTAGACAAATTGAAATGTCATCAGTAATATATTGTAATTTAATTACTAATTTATAATTTGTTATACAATTATTAAACCTATATTATGTTCTGGGTATGGATTCGATTATCTACTATAAAAAACACGTGAATGATGAATCATTCTTTAAACTGTATAAAACAGTTTCTTCAAATGTTTACTGTATTAGTAGATAAGATAATAAATACTTCAATTAAAAGGCTAAGCGAAGCCCCTCTAAGTCCCTCCCAAATTTCACCTATATATTAATGTAAATTATGCTTTTAGGGTTTGGATGGGTTTGTTTATGAAAAATCTACAAATGTTGTTTCAAAAGTTAATTCGTCATTATTAGCCAATCCTGGTGGCCCCGTTTTTATTTTTTTTATGTATCAATTTTGCTTATACATAAAGTGTTGTGAATTTAAGAAAAAAGGTATAGTATTTTAATTGTTCTATCATAATTAAATGCTTTATGAAAAAAAAATGAATGTTTTCATTTTATAACTGAATAACTGATAGTTAAATGTCAATGTTAAATTTGTTTTTTTAACCCATCATTGATATTGTGGATAAATGTGATGTTACCTTGTTATTATTTTGAGATACATCAAATTAAAATTTAAAATTTTCAATTCTCCTGGGGCTATTAATATCTTCAATCGACATGTTTCCAAATATAAATTTGTAAATAAAAGAATTTTATAAATACTTCTTGAGAACTTATCGACATGTGTGTGACACTGTGACTACAGTGTGATGCTGTGATTCACAAAGCATGCTCACCCCCATTTTTCCCTTAAATAATGGATTTATTCAAATTCTGATTTTTTTTAATTTTTAAATATATTTAAAAACAATTTTTCAAATTCGTGATTTCTTTTAAACTTTTTAAGGAGTGACCTGTGAAAATAAGATCTTTTGTTTTTCAAATGAGAAGCCTTTTTAATTTGGTAATTCAAAATATGAATAAGTAGTTTCTTAGTTATTAAAATATTTGTACTAAGAATAATAGTTCTCAAAAATGGTTTTACTAAAATATAAAATAGATGTTATATTGGAATTAGTGTTTATAACATTTTCCAATCACTATAACCTCCATATCTAATAAACCTATTATCCTTAAAACACAAAATTTAATAACTCAAAAACTGCAAAATTTGATTCTGATACATACATTTTTCATAAAAATTATCCACTAAATAATTTACAAGGGGTTCTCTTTTAAAAAACAAAAGTGTGTATCTCCACAGGATACTCATTCACTAGAACAAACAATTTCAAGAATTTAAAAATTCCAAAAATCAGATTTTAAATAACTGCATTATTGAAGAATAAAAGGGTTAATGTCCTTTATAAGGTATATGTATAGGTATAATCAAGCATACTTTGTGTGTAGGTATGAGCAAAATAAATCAAATACTCAATTCAAGATAATTGATATTATAACATATTGTATAATAATAGAAATTTATGTAAATTAAATAAAAAAATTATTTTTAAATATAGAAAATATTTAAAAAAAAATAAAAATTTGCTGTTGGTTTCAATGTTTTATGTTTATGCAGTAGTTAATAACAATAATAAATTAAAAATTTGAGCGATGCTCATAACAATAGTGGAATATTAAATAGCGATACCGATAACAGGTTAAATAAACTATATATATATACTATATAGTATTATTGCTTATAACAAAAGTTTAGAATTGCTAAAGATTGCTTACAAAGGACTAAATCAAGTAACTTATTATTTAACTAATTATATACATTTATAATTAATATTTTACTTAAGGGGATTCGATACTGTGATCTTCTGTTTTTGTCTAACACACGCGCGACATAGTATATTATATGTGTTTTTTGCCAAACATTCCAATTGATCTATTGAAGCGATAAGAAATCTGAAAATAGATTTGAAATCAACTTTCCCACATGTTTTATATTATCCCCCAAATTCCTAAAAATGTCATATTAAAAAAAAAAACAATTTAAAAATTGTCGTATTTTAATTTTTGGAGAAGTTAAAATCAAAAAATCAAATCTATTTTTAGAATTCTTATCACTTCATTAGATCAATTGGTACCGTTTGCACAGAACCAGTCTAAAATCTTATGTCGCGTGTGTATTAGACATAAACAGAAAATCACGGTATAGAATCCCCTTAAGTGAAGTTTATATTTACAAATTATGATATTCAATTGCATGATCCATTAATATTAACTAAGTTTCAAGTGTATAGTATATAATATCTTATATTTTAAGTTTATGTTTAGGAATTGTTTTTTTAAATGCTCCACTTTATATTGAAGACAAGTTTATTGACAAAAAAATATCAATGTTTAATGGAATATCAAATAGTAATTTGAATGAAGTAAATGAAATAATTTCTCGAGTTGGTTGTGTTCTTAAAAATAATACAGAAATAGCTATGTAAGTAATTAATTATAATAACAATTGTTTTGTTTTCTGACTTAAGTAATAATTTTAGAAAATATAAAGAATTAATTCAAGATAGTAAGCAGCGTATTAAAGATTTAAAGTCTGCATTACTTAATATTGAGCATTGTGAAGCAACTGGTATGAAAATAACTTTTAATATGCATGAGAAATTTGTAATTTGATTTTAATTATTTATGACTTAGTACAGTGTCGGCTTGGCCACTACAGGGCCCATGCAGGATTTTGTTTTGGGGCCCAACCAACCTTATTTAGTTATTAAAATTAAAATTATATGCATGCAATTTCAAATTATAATTTAAGTTCTATATTATTATGTTTATTGGCTATCTAACTTTATAAAGTAAGAACATAATTTTACACTTAATTTATTTAAAGTTAATCCATATCTTTATTTCATTTAAAATTACAAAAATAAGATTTTTAAACATTACCTTTGAAATGCGTTTATTTTCAAATCTAATTATTAATTTTTTTTAGTAAAATCCTTGCATTTTTATACAAATATTCAATTTCCTCGTTATTACGGTGTTTTTTTTAGAATTTGATAGCTATTTTTATCGTATATTACTATAATATGATAGAAAAAATTGATGAATTCTTTGACTGTTGCCTGTCAGTTACTAATAATTTAGATATTTTAACTCATTTGTATTTTTGTGCTTAATATAAAATGGCAAATTATTTATTGAGATTTATGTATTTGGGTTTTAAAAAAGGCTAGGGTCAGCAATCGCGGCCTTGACAAGGCCGACACTGGTATAATAGTATATATTTACATATTATTGTTTATTGTGTTTTTTACATACTTGAAGCAAATGAAGTCTCAGAATTAAAACAAAAATGCATTAATTTGTATGCTAACTTTCAACAAAATAAATTAATTGCTCTGAAGTGTGCAAGATTAACTGATATTATATTACAAACTCAAGAATTTTTGGATGGCAATATAGTTCATTTAACTTTTGATGTAAGTTCTAAATTAATTTTATGTTATGATTTTGTATCATTCTATTTATTAATATGTATATGTAGATAAATCAAGAAGAATTAATGGACAATTATGGTAAAGTAGATCTTGTTAAATTCCTTACAACCATAAAGAATACTTTAAGTAGTTATATAAATTGGTGTGAACAGCTAAATGATGAAGGTAAAATGAATACTATGGTTAAAGAATCACAACAATCAGTTATTGATATGACAGAACAGATTCTATCTTATGAGAAACATATAGAAGTTTTAAATAATATGGTTAATAATTTAAAAATTGAAAACCGAGTATTATATAAAGAAGTATTTACTAGTAAGTTAATTTATTATGTTCAATTATAAAATTAAAGTGGGCACTGCTCTGTCGCTCAATTGGTGTCTAGATAGGTCACTTTAACGGATATGTTAAATTTGAATTCAATGATATCAAATCATTGTGTACGAAAAACAATTCTAAGCGAAGACGGTCTGACGGCTTTATAATATTAATATAAGAATATTTTATGATATTATTTTTATTAAAAGCTAATAAATTGCATTTGAAAATGTATAGTATAATAAATTGTGGGTATAAAATATAATTATATACTTTAAAAATGTTAAGTAGGTACCCATCAATAATATTTTTAAATTACAACAAAACAACTAAAATTGTTATTCTTTATTTAAATTTCTTATTTCATCTAAATTTGAACTTGAAGTATTTAATAAAAACTGTATATATTTTTTTTTAGATTTTTTGGTTACAATATGAATTATTTTGTTAAATTTTTCAATCCTTAGTTATAAAAATTGAAAATTGTGCCTATATATTTTTAGTATTCTTGAACTGCTATTATAACTACGTATGAGGAACCTTACGTTCAATTTTCAAAGGTTTTGACCCAGCAAAATTTATTTTTATTGGCAATTATAGAAAAAAGAATAATAGTTTGTGATTTTCACAAATTTTGTTAATTTTGAACTTGTTTTTTTTTTAATTACACTAATAACAACTTATGAGAAAAACTTGTACTACATTTTTAAGTTTTTTGTACAACTAAAAAATTTAATAAAAATCGAAATTTTTGTAAGCCTGTAAATAGCACAAAATAATTGTATGGTGTATAGAAATTGCAATTATAAACATTTGGTGAACGTTTAAAGTAATTACGGTTATAATTTTTTGAGTTACATAAATAAAACTAAATCCCTTTTGTCAAAAACTGGTTTTGCTTTTAGTTTTTAAAACCTCGTTTTCCTTAATTTTATTTTAGTTTTTTCCAATGTTTTGAAAACTTTTACTTTTAACCTTTTAAAATTCGTCAAAATCAAATATGTAAATTATATTATAGATAACAATTTATAAAATATTCAAGTTTTATAGCTAAGAATTGAACATTTTAAACAAAGTATTCCATACTATAACCAACAAATTTAAAATTTACATAAATACAGTTTTTAATAGATATTTTGAGTTCAATATTGGACGAAATTAAATATTGAAACAAAAAAAAAAGATTTTAGTTGTTTTTTATAATTTGAATATATTATTTTTGGGAACTTTTAAATTATATATAAATTAAATGTTTTCGGCAAATTACCTTTTGTTTTGCTAATAGTAAAAAAAATTAATTTAATAGCTATAGCCTATAATTGGGATAATTGGTGGCCTGTTTATAAAATGATTAAAATCTATATGTTTATCGCAAAACGTAGATATGAATTCTTATTTAATATTTAACTATTAAATGTCTTAATATTATATTATGTTTAGGGGGCATAGTTAACATAGTTTTTTTTTCTATGGTCTCTAGCCCGCTAGATTTTTAACTCAAAAAAGGTGGGTAAGTGGATGTCGCTTTGCTGTACAGTAGGTTACAAGTTGGTTAAACGGCCAGTCAGCCTATGATATTACCAAGTATGTTTGGTATTATTGTGAATAAAGTAATTTACACGGAGCCTTGTTTTAAATTTTCAATCCTTAGTTATAAAAGTTGAACATTTTATAAATTTTTAACTACATAATAATTATTAAATTTTAAATTTGATAAATTTTGTCAAAATTTGAACTTTAAATGCTTATAAAAAAAATTGTGCCTATGTATTTTTAATATTTTTCAACTGCTATTAGAACAATATATCAGGAGCCTTATATTAAATTTTCACGCTTTTTTACCAACAAATAAAATTTTATTGATATATATAGAAAAAAAAATTGAAAACTGACAATGTCCGTAAACAGCTCAAAAAGAGTCAAAATATTTTCAAAATTTTATGGTGTATAGAAAATAAAAATATAAACATTCAATATAATTATCATGTATCTACAGTTATTTGTTTTTGAATAACAACAAAATAGCGAAATCGTTACATGAGAAATCGAGTAAATATCAAATGTTGTAAAAATATGAATTTCAAACGCTCATAAAAATTTAATTTGATTTTCTTGTAGACATTTTTTTTTTTTTGATAAAGCTAGACAAACTCATGAGTAATCTTATATTACATTTTCAAATCTTAGATTTAAAAAGAAAAATTTTTATGAATTCTCAACTCAAAATAATTTGCTAATTTTCGTGATTTTTCAGTATTTTGTCAAGATTTGAACTTTAAATGCTTATAAATAAAAACTGTGACTAAGGATTTTTAATTTTTTTCATCTGCCTTTAAAACAATAACCTAGGAGCCTATTAAATTTTCAAGCTTTTTTAACCAACAAATAAAATTGTATTGATATTTATAGAAAAAAAAACTAAAAAAAATGGAAACTGAGAATGTCCATGAACAGCTCAAAATAAGTCAAAATATTTGGAAAATATTACGGTGTATAGAAAATGCTAATATAAACATTCATTCAAAATGTCATGTACCTACGGTTATTTGTTTTAGAGTTGCACCAAAAACAAAATCAAATTTCTCAAAACCAGATTTTGCATAAAAATTCCTGTTTTTCCTTAATTTTTATTTTGTTTTTCATGTCGCTTTTGAAAACTACTGGGAAATATTTATTTTTGACCCCCCCCCCCCCCAAAGTATCAACTAGATTCATTTTACTATCAGAAAAGTTACTGTTGGAGAAAATCCAAGCATTTTTATTGTCCTAAAAGGTGATGACAGATACAAAAAAAAAAATAAAAATAAAAAAAAAAAGACACATCATTATAAAATCAATACATTCATTGCTTCGCTCAGAATCTAAAATTGGCCCTCTAGTAGTATTGAGTTGCACATACCTGATCATATCACAAAATATACATAATATAGCAATATAGGTTGACCTCTTTTTATACTAGTTTTTTGTATAGGATGATTTTATACCATTGAATTCAAATTTAACACATTCATGATAGTGAACCACACGACACGTAATGTACAGCAAAGCAGTACCCACTTTTTTATATTTCTACCATTATTGAGTATTTCTTTTTTTTTATTGAGTTTATAATTGTTAAATTTAATTGTTGGTTATTCTTTATTAGCAGTAACGTATTAAACATATTTTATAATCCTTTATACCTATAATAATTTTATTGAGCACCACCTATGTCACAAATAAACTATTGAATGAAAACATTTTACTTTTTAGGTATAAGTCTTGAAAATCTCGATCCAAGAATACAATCAGTGTACAAAATTATTCCTCCGATAATTTTAAAAACAGATTTTAGTGATAAACCAAAATTAATGACTTCAAAAGAAAGTAATAAATCAAGACGATCAATTTTACTACATTCTAGTAGTCAACCATATAAGTATCAAACAATAAATGTTAATACAATTAGGGGTGTATACAATGAAACATTACCAAATCCAATTAAAGAAGATAATATACAAGATGTAATTATTATAAACAACTATGTTAATACATACTCTGTTCAAAATAAGAAACTCCTGCGATGGCAACCAGTTTTTGTCAACAACCGTTCATCACCCCCACTGTGTCAACTATTTGTACACGTGTCGTGTAGAATAGTCCCTGCGGAGTAGGTGGCCCCTGCTGGTGTTTCTTATTTTGAACAGAGTACAGTGCGTTGTAGTAAATCATATTAAAATATAATACATATTATCTTTTATAATATATCTATATTTAAATTAGATTATATTTTATACTAAAATAATTAACAATATGTTAATGGTAATGAAAATACTACTTATTGACATTTTTGGATTCATACTCATCGCAAATAGTGCGCTTAAATTAGGGGGTGTGTTCCTTTTTTCATATATCAAAATTGAACACTTACATTTTTTCTGTAATGTGAAATTAAATATTTTAATTATATTTGTGTGCACTGCATTTAAGCAAAAACAGTGTCTTAATGTGTTTGTTTACATTGATAACTTTTTTTATAATTTATGATGGTTTATCCGAACTTTAAGTAAAAATAGTATAAATAGAGTTGTTGTTTTCATGTTCCTTCAAAATCTATTTATAATGAATAGTAAATTGTTTTATGAATTACTTAAGGGGGCTGGAGCGTAATCCATTCTAAGGAGTAAAAACTAGGCATTTTATATTTCAATTCATATGGGTCTTGTGAATGTAAATTAAGTTTTGAAAGTAAATAAACATTAGTGTGTGTGTAATTCGTAGTACCGATCACGTTGTATAGGGGCATCATAATACTTCTGTCACTCTATCTACGCGCATGCATATGTCACAACTTATTGCTTTATAAAATTACAAACATTTTTTTTTCAAAAATACTGCCAGTGACTTCAATCACTACGCTCAGTAGGATGTTCTGATTTACATTTTGAAAGCAGATTTGAATTCTCCTTTTAAATTTACTATGCTATGACTGTGGTACATTTTTCATATTCTATATCAATGTATTTAAATTTGAATTATGAATATGATCTAGTTTTACTCTTTGTTAGTAAATTTCTAAGTGAAAAAAAAAAAATTCAGAAAAATGAAATTGGCAAAGCATAGATAATATAGTGACAAATTCAAATCTGCTTTCAAAATTAATATCAGAACGTTATATTAGGTGTAGTGATTGAAATCGTGAGCTATGTTTTCAACCAAAAATTAATCACGCTCCAGCCCCCTTAAACAAATTATATTTTGGGTAACAACCATGCAAGTTTTAAAGTTTTGGTAGGAAGTGGCCAGTTGGGTTAGAATTATAAATATCCTGGATTAGGACTAACACAGTGATTTAACTAAACAATTTTTTATTGAGCAGATTAATTAATAAAATTCATAAAAACCATTGATTTCTAGCTTAAAAATACAAAACTTAATCATAACTTAATTAATTGCATCCATCAAATTTATAAACTATTGTGCATAATTGTATTTGATCTTCTTAAAAAACCTACAGGAAATAGTGGAAGAAAATAATGAATTGAATGAGACAGAAGTTAAAATATTACAAAGTTATGACAATGAAAGCTTGCAGGTAAATATACTAATATGTAATTCTAGTTAAATATAAATTTAATTTTTCAATATTGTAATATAGTAATAAAATTAGTGGATCCAATGAATTGGAAAATTTTCGTGCATTATACACTAACAATTTTTTTAGGATAATTCATGTGCTACTCTTGAAAATCAACCTGTATTTACCACTGATATTGCAATAATGATTGAAACTGAACATAAAAATGGTCGCAAATCTCAAATTAAAAAAGATGAAGTTAAAAGTGTATCTATTTCACGAAAATCAATTGAGAACATAAAGCAGAAGTTCATTAGAATTAAAAAACAAGCAATGAGTACAATTCCTCATTCACCTCAGTCACCATTATAAATGCATTAAGTATCAATGTATAATTTAATATAAAATATACATAAACTTTTTAATTTTATTGTTAATAGTTAAAATTATCATAATATAAATTAATTTTACTAAGTACATAATAATATTATTATAGTATCGTAATAACTAATAAGTATATATGTCAATAATTAAAATAAATATATAAATGTTTACTAATCCAAGTACTGACAGTAAACAACACTTAATTAACCTACACATAATGTAATATTCTGGTACTCGTTGGCGAGTGACATGATACGTCTTAAAGGCTCATTTTGTAAATAATTTCTATTGGCGTTACGAATATGGAAGGTTTTTTAAAAACGAGAAGTATGCGAAGGGACTTTAAAATTGAATTGGGATATCAATGATAGATTATCAATTTGGTTAGTTATTAGATAAAAATAGGCAAAAATAAGTGAATCCCAAAAATCTTTGATGGACACGTTAAAGTAGATCAGTTAGTGTAAGGATCATTGGCGCAAATAGGGGGGGAGGGGCTTCGGGGACTTATTCCCCCCAGTTCAAAATCTAGTAATTAGTACTAATTTTTATATTCTGTGGTACTAAGCAATATAGCTTAGGGGGAGTGGGCTCGAGTCCCCCCCCAAAATTGTTATCAATTTGCGCCTATGGTAAGGATCCAAAGATTATAGATCTGTATTTTAAAATAGGACGAACTAAAGCACAATATATATTTTAGTGGTTTTGCTAATTTGAAATATCTTAGATGACACATCAACCAACTTTGAAATGTGAGGACTTGGACTAATGGTTCTAGACAATTTAAAACTAAGACCAATTAGAATATTAACGTGTACAATTTTCATACCTGAGATATGTCATAAAGTGTAATACTACCAGAACGAGTGAACATCATGACTAGACATTTATAAGCATTGACAATGATCCAGGGGAGGGGGGCTAAGAGGCTTTAGCGACAATTGACAAGAACGATAGTTTGAAGTCGTAGTGTTTTTCTTTGTAAGTATTTACGCTTTTTTGAATTATATTATGATATATTAATTAATATTGTAATTAAAAATGAATGAATCTTTTGTTGTTTAATTTGCTCAAAGTATACAAATATAAATCAAGAATGTCTACAGTTATAATCAGGGCTCGGGACTCAAAGCATTTGCTTATTTTTATGGATTGACTTAAAATGTAGCAAAGTGCTATGGAAGTGTATGTCGCGTTACGACACGTTCAATTATGAAATTTGAAATGCTTTTTTCATCAATTTTTCAAAAAAAAATGCTTATTTCCAGTTTTTCTGGGTATTTTTGCTTTTATGGCCAGTTTTCTACCTTTTTTTTGATTTTTTTTACTGAAAAGTTGTTTTTGATAGAATTAAAATTAAATCATTTAATGCAATAATGACAATAAGATTTAATTAATTAATTTTTTTTTCAACTATTTATAAATATTGTTTACATTTTAACTTTCGGAAAATCTATAAATAATAATACAAATTGTCTCGAAAGCAGTTTGATTTTTTCTATAATATAAAGATTTATTTTTTTTTTTTTATTTTTTAGTTAGAAACTTTTCCTAATCATTATTTTTAGCACAGTTATACAAATTATGTCTATAGTATCTACTTTATCATGTAAAAAAAAATTGCTTGAATTTAAGTTTTTCAAATGCTTATTTGAGTGCTTGTAATGATGTTTTTAAGCACTTATTTTAATGATTTAAAGTGCTATAAGTCCCGAGCCCTGGTTATAATTAATATTAAAATGGTATGGTATGTATTATGTAATATTCAAAATCAACTGTTTGTAAATTAACAAAATATAATATTAATGAATTTATATGAACATTTAATATATATTTTACTCTTATATTAATTTTTCTCTACATTCAGACCTAAGACTAAAAACAGTAAGTGATAAATCTAAATGTTTCTATAAAAAATTTCACAACCACCAAGGTGCTCATTCGAATCTACTTATCAAAAATTCGGCCAGCGCTAACATACCTGGTAATCCTCCAAGACGCCTAAAGCGCAAGTGGTGTCGTGATTTGTTATATACAAAAAAAAAACATATATAAATGTATAAAACAAAAATAGTTAAATATAATAATTAAGTAACCATAGGAAGTGTCATAATTGGGTGGCTCCTTTCATCACAATAATGTTACCTGTCAATTGTACTTTTAGCCTATATTATTATTGTATCAATAATACAGATTGTATATTACTTGTAAAAATTAAAAACTCTTATATTTTATTTGTTTAAAAGCTACAGAGAGCTATCCAAAAGATGACATAGGAACTTGTTAGATATACAAAAATGTTTAAATATAAGTGGATTATTACAATTAATAAATAACTTTATTTTAAAGAGAAACAAACAAAGTAAAATATTTTTAACACATTAGTACTTTATTGATTCACTAAACAAACTTTTGCTTTGGTAATACTGTATACTGTACATATTAATAATAACATAATATTAAACGGATCATAATGATCATAGAATAATGCATTTTACATTTAAAATTTTAACAGAATTAAAAATGAATACTTTACATATCACAAAATACAAAATTTTCCAAAAACCCATAAAACACCAATATTAATAACAAGAAATACAAATTTAAATCCTTAAGTACTTTGAAAATATTTATCTCATATAATTTTAACTATAAGCTTTTGAGTTATTAAATATTAACACAATTAGAACAAGTTCAATTAAAAAATAATATTAACGATATCACATGTCAACTAGTAATAATAATACAAATACTACAAAAAATCTACATGTTTTGTAATGAAACATGTTTTTTAAATTAAATTCAAAAAATTATTAAAAAAATATCACCTCCCTTTAATTAGGACTAGTAGCAATTTAAAGGTATATTCAAATGATTTAATAATATTTAGAATATTAATAAATGTTATTTAACATAATAAACATTTCTCAAAGGAATTATACTGAAAATCTAAAAAATTTAATTAAAAATACATGATTTACAATGAATTAATTATATTTAATTACGAAAAGCAGCATATAAAACTAAGTACGAACTCATTAATTTTTATGGAGCATAGTTTTTCTTTATAAATATTTAAAACAATACAATTCATTACTTAAATGTATACATTTGGTTGTAATTAAGAAACTAAATAACAAAAGTATTTTACTTTAAATAAAATAACAATAAATTATTTTTGTTGAAAAAAAGTCTGCTTTAATGCAGGTTATAGTGAGGTTATATTTATTATAATACTGTTTTTAAATAAAAATTAAGTCTACGATATTACCATTTGTAGTTATTGTTAACCTGAGATGTACTTGGAGTTGAATAATTCTGTTGATAATGTCTATTACTTGAACCTCTAATATCTATAATCAAACAATTATTTTAACCACTAATAATTGTATTTAATAAAAATAAATATTGTATTTAATGGTATATGGAATCACAGACGCAACCAATTTTGATCTGATCTCCCCAACACACTTTGAAACCTAATTTTCCTCATAACTGGTGCAAGTCAGTCGCTGTGGTTCCGTTTTAATGCAAATAAATATAGTAAAAGTTGTTTAAGTTTTTTTTGTTTTAGAACAACAATGTTTACTTACTAGGCATGTTATAACTATTTCTACTTATTCTAAAACTTGAGCTGCTGTCTGTATAACCTGTTGATTTAAGTTGTTTTATTAAATGAAAATACAAAAATAAATAAATATAGTTTTACTTTTATTTTGAGAGTGCTGGCCATATGGATATTTGCGAAAAGAAGAAAATGAAGAATTATCATTATTCTTGCTATGACGACCTTATAAACAAAACAAATATATATATAGTAATAATTATATAAGATTTAGATGATTGCAATGATTTATGATACACTTTTAAAAGCTAACCTTTATTACTATTCTCTTTAGGACGTTTACCAACATCATCTGGAGCCTCCAATCCTACAGCGCTATCTTCTGCAGATAATATTTTAACAACTGATTGAACAACATTACTAAAGGACTATACAAGAAATTTAATATACACAAATATTAGAAATACATAATAGTAGGCTTCTTCAACGATATATTTTCGAATATCGATATCGTTTTGAATTGTACAGATATTAAATTGCGATATCGAAAAAAAAAATTAGGTATGATATATCGATATTCTGTTATCTATATAACTATCATAAAATATGTCAATATTCAAATACTCAATTGACAGGTACTAGGTACTAGGTAGTAACTAGCGGGTATTATATTAACAACTAGCCGACCCGTCACAGCTTCGCCCGTGATTGGTTGTTTATTTTGTTTTTGGACAATGATATGTATAATTTTTTATTTAAATTTTATCGTTTAATGTGATCGGCAAGTGAATATAAAAAACGGTTAATGAAAACGTATTGAAATGTTTCTAACGGTATTAATGGTATTAATTTTTATAGCACTTCATTACCCGTAAAAAAACGCAAATCTTAAAAAAATGATGATTGTTAATCTACTTTTGGGTGTAACATGCTGCAGCCTGCAGTAAGTGCAACTCAACCACCCCGGTAGGCAATCCGAGTACGTCGGATCGCGGACAAAGGCAACTCTTTCACCAATCACCTTGGTAGACAATTTTCAATAATTCGAATTGATCCAAGCTTGTACTTGATCTGCCCAAAAAACCAATGGCAACCGATAATAAACAAACACAAATAATTTCTACTGTTGACTGTAACCAATGGGAACTATTAATAAATAAAAATAAAATTTCCAATGTAAACTTCAATGTCCCTGTTTGAGCACCTCTTTAAAATGCGAATTTTGGCAAATCCTTTCTTATTGCACGGTGAAAACATGAGAAGAACCCCTATTCCAAATTTCAAGTCTGTACGTTGAGTAGTTTTTGAGATACAGTGATCAGTGAGTGAGTGGTATTTGGATTTTATAAGTATAGATTATATTATTCAAGAGCTTTGGCATTTATATCAGTTTAGCTTGCTGTACATCGATTATCGATATATTACAATTATCGATACGAAAATTTCTGAAAAAGTATCGAAATATCGATATTGTTGAAGAAGCCTACATAATTAATATAAATATATAAATTAATATAATTACACTATGTTGGGAGATCATTTTATTTTTAAGAAATTCACGGTAAGCTAGAGTTAGACATAACCGCATGTTTAAGACTTTTGCAATATCATCTGAGCTTCCAACAAAACTAGTCCAGCCATCCAAGTTTAATGTTCCTAATTTGTCTTCATTTTCTTCATCACTATCATCACTATCATCTATAATGATGAAAAGTTTGTTTTTAAAACCATTTTTAAAGTAACATCATATATGTATTTTTAATTTACCTGCAGTTTTAACAGAATCTTGAGGTAATTTCATAGCACTAGAAAAAAGTGCCACCGACATTGGTGATACTACTGTACAGTTTTTTATAAATTTTTTAGTATTGAAAGAACTCATTTCTTCAAATATTATCCATTCTGATGGTAAATCTTTCACATAATTTTCCCGTAAAACACTTGATCCGTGATAAATAACACTTTTTTCTGTCCTATTAAATTGCAAGACACCAAATTCATTATTGTTACTTAATTTATTATTAAATATAGTAATTACTTTGTTTTTAAAATTGGTCTTGGATTAGATTTATCTAGTTTAGCCAAATTTGGATACAATCCAGCTAATAAACAAGCTTTAACAGCAGCCCAATTATTCGAGTTGATATTTACATCTCTTATATCGTTAGGTCCAGCACGAGTCTGAATTAGCTCTAATGCTCTTAACTGACCTAATAATTGAGTTCTAGTTTGTGTAATTAATCCCATAATTGATTGTGAAACAAGGTTAAATAAATCACTATCAACCATATTTCCTTCATTAAATGCCTAAATAATACAACAAAAATAGTATATATATAGTATATACATAGTATATATATATATATATATATTCAGTTTATCTAAATAAAATTAATAAAAATGTATTAAACAATGTCTATTATTCTTGAAACTTATTAATGTGGTTGAAAAGACTGCGATCAGACTAATGACGTAATAGACTGGTGGTGTCAGAATAATAATAGATTTTAGAAATTCTTTCAATTTTTTAAGCAAATATCAAGTATTTTTAACTGTAAACAGTAGAAAATAAAACTATGAATTTCTAAAATGCATATTTACTAAAGCTATTATTTTATCTATTTTAAATATAATAAAGTTAAAAATTGCAGCCGATTTAGAATTTTAAGTTTTCCAAATATACGAAGAATAAACAATCAAGGAACTAAAATTTGAGATGCAATAATCAGTCCATCTGAACATATACTATATTATTAGTTTTATATTTCTTACTTGATATAGGCGCAAAAGAACTATATGATCACTCAAAGAATCACCGGCTAATTTCTTACGAATAGATCCTAACGAAGTCTTCATATTTACATTAAGAGTCAAGTTAAACGGTTCTCTGAAAATAATATATTACCATTATTACAAATACTATAAATTTTACAAAATTGTATCATACCTATTAGCTAAACAGCTAATAATAGTTAGTACAGGATCCAGGCATTTCAAAAATATAGCAAATACTAGTGATTTAGCATAATGAGATTCAATAGATAAATCTAACATAAAAAATCCAAGATCTGTTAAATCTTCATTCACATCCATTGCTTCTATTGTTTTTAGATATTCAAGAGCAGAAGTAACTGATAATGTCGGTGGTGGTTGTATAGCTGACGCTAAAAAGTCTACTACTCTCATATTATTGGAAATCACTTTTGCTAACATGCAAAGTTCCTACAAAATCGTTTTTGATGTTATATTAAACAGATACAAGAATTAATTTTCCAATAATATTAAAAACAAAAATATAGCTATGTATTATGTAAGTATACTTTATAATTAATATTGTTAAACATTAAGCCAGTCAATTGGATTTGAATTATTTTAGAAAGATGTTTGTTTTCTGTTCTATCTTTTCGAAAACATATTCAACAAATCATAATTTCTTATTTCAGTAAATTAAATGTACTTAAAAGTATATTTACTTGTAGAGGCATTCTAAGAATTTCAGGTACATCATGTGATGCCATGTGACTGTGATGTTCTCTCGTATAAAGACGATAACATTCGCCAGCACATAGTCTTCCAGCACGACCAGCTCTTTGTTTTGCACAACTTTGGGATATCCAATTTACATTCATACAACTAATACCATTAAAAGCATTGTAACCTTTCTAGATTATAAATATAAAATATTATTAACAAATTATAATTAAATCACTAAGCATATAAATAATAATAACTAAAGTTTTGATAATTTTAGTTAATAATTTATACTTAGTTATGTTGAAAATTAAATACAATTTACCTGTTTTACTCTCCCAGAATCAACCACGTATACAACATCATTGATTGTAACACTTGTTTCTACAATGTTAGTTGCTAATATAACTTTTTGGTGACCTTTAGGTGCAGGTTGAAAGACTCTGCGTTGATCAGATGTCTAAAAAAAAAAAATTAAATATAACTTAAAAAACTTAGAAATGTATTACTACTAAAATATAAAGTATTACCTGCATCATAGAATGTAACATGTAAATTGTAATTTTTAAGTTGTCTTTAGTAATAAGTTCTTCAACAATAACTTTATTAACCATAGACATATCTTCAAATCCAGGCAAAAAAACTAAAATAGAACCTACAAAAACACATTGTTAACTTTTTATTTTAAACTATCATATAACTAAGTTAAATTACCTGCGTTTTTTTTAAAAAGTATATGTTTTATAAGATAGGTTATTAAATATGCATCAATTATAATATTCGGAGGTAAACTTTTTTTATATAGTTCTAATCTTTCTTTAACTTCTACTTCATCTGAATTTTCGTTTTTCTGGATATCTGTTTGTGCAAGAATGCCTTTGCTGTTAATAATTAAATCTCTAGTATCAAATTGTTTAAATTCTGTTGCCCATGTAGCTGCATCCATATTGAATACCCTGGTTCGTATGTTTGGATTAGCACCCATGTTTAATAATGTAGTTACATAATCATTTAATCCATGAACTGCTACAAGCATTAACAAAGTTACACCAGTATCTGAATGCTATATCAAAATTAAATTAATTTAATTAGTCTTAGTATTTAGTTTTATAACTTTAATATAAATTAATTCATTAGTTTATAGTGTTATACTTAATTTATATTTACTTATTTATTATTATAGAATCAATTAATAAAAAAGTAAAATATTATGCTATTAATGAACACCAGTTTTGTTAGTTTTTAAGGATTTTATATTAACAAAATCCATTTTCAAATTTCAAGATTCAACATGTTATTGTCTGACAATATTGAACAGATTTATAGGCATAGGTTGATAAAATATATTGGGAGAGCGGAGGGCAAGCACCACTATACATTTCTAATGTGCCATGGTCAGTAGAAAAACATATTATGAGAAATCTAGTATTAATTTTTCAAATCTAAGATATAAAAAGAAAAATTTTTATGAATCTACAATAAAATAATCTTAACATTTTCGAGATTTTGATGATTTTTCAAGAAAAATATTGTGACTATGTATTTTCAATATTTTTTTAGATAACATATAAACATTAGGGTGGTCCTTACTTATAAGAGAAGAAAAAAAAAATTGTTTTTTTTTATGCAGGACCCTACCATTTTTTAAATTGTTACGAGAAAATAATTTGTGGTGAATTGGGTTATGATGACTTATGTCCTTCCCATGCCGCAAGAGGGGTGAAAAATGATCAAAGAGGGTAGTTTTATGGTTTTTCCGATTTAACTCAAAAACTATTGACTTTTTCGTAAAAATGTATAGAGCTTTTTTTATAGCCTTATTTACTTTCTATAAAAAAGTATAAATTAAAATTTCTTGTAAATCTAGTATTTCTGCACGAAAATAGCAAAATGTAATTTATTTGAATCATTAGGTACAATTGATTTTATTACGGTTATTTTATTATATTTTTTAATTATTTAAGTATACCATTAAATATCTTAAAGAAATGTATGTAACATTTAATTTTCTAAAAAAAATGTTATTTATAAGTTTTTATTGGATCAGCTAGTTCAATGTTATACATGAATGTATGTAATTTTAAGCTAAAACGAAACAAACAATTACCGCTGTCACGATCTCGTGTATTTGATATTGCCAATCTACAGTTATTATTATTATTACCCAATAGACATTTTTATCTCTAAATAGTAAAGAATAATCTAATAATATAAAATAATCAGTGAATCAGAATATTGTTATCGAATAATCACTAGCGATTATTAGCTATATAATTCGTTTACAATCGGCAATCGACTGCGCACGCCGCACAGCTTATGCCATAAATTGTTATCTTAGTTTTATTTGATGTAATTTGTAGACGATCACTATTAGTGTGTTAGTTGTCAATAAGTTTTTGGTGGACGATATTGTGTCAAATAACATAAAATGCGGCGACAAAATATTCATTTAATCGGTTCAACAAAAAATCAAATATTAGGTAGCAAACTTCCTTCATTAAGGGACTGCTTGAAAGTATTATTTTATAATATGAGATTCATAAATATGACTCTATCAGAAAGTTCCAATTTGGTAATCGATGAATGTATAATTTTCTGGAAAAAGGCCCGTATCCCAACAAAAGATAAAGCTGATTGTGTGAAGAATTTAAAAAAAAAATACGAATTATGGCGCAATCTTGAAAAGAGTAAACATCGCGAAAATGAAAGTTACAAATCAAAAGTTCAAGAGTTTAAAGAAGATTTGGATAAACTATTCGACATAGCTCATTCTAATGCTTTAAAATTAATGAAAATTGAGGTCGACAAAGCATTTTTAATTGCTCAGCGAAATCCCGGTCGTCCAGGTTGCATGTTAGGAGTAGATATGAATCAAACAAATAAAGAAAAAAGAAAAAATGTAAGAATAGAAACGGAAATTGCAAAAAAAAAGAAATACAATTCTCAAATTTCAGAATCCGCCACAGGTAATTATTAATTAAAATTCCTTAAAAATGACTTATAAAATTATTTAAGTATAAATATTTTAGTTGAGATACCAACATATTATTCAAGTTCAGATGAATCCGAAAATGTTAGCGAGGAAAGTGATGTTCATTCAGATAACCGTTGTCCTGGCCCATCTGGATCCAAAAGGGCCAATAAATCAATAATGACACCACGGCTTTGTGCAGCATTAGATAAGTGCAAGGTAAGTAAATATTGATGTAGGTAAATTAATATTATATATTTATGGTTTTGGTTACGCGACCTTAAAAAAAACGTTATTATGCAACACATTAACAACTGTATTTTAAGATTTTGATTCAATATTATTGAGATTAGGTCAGGTTAGGTCAGCCGTAAAATAGTATTTGGGACATATGTGTTAAACATACAAATTCAATATTAGTTTAAAACAATTTTTCTAGATAAACGTATTGAATTTATATTTTTTTATATTTTCAAGGTTAGTGATCGGGATGCTGTACATTTATTGTCAGCATTTATTGAAAGTGTTTCTTTGGACCCGGCTCTTTTTGTAATCAACCGAACATCTATAAAAAATGCACGACAAAGTGTTAGAGAAGAAAACGCGGAAAATGTGCGGTCAGATTTTTTAAATTTGAATGTAGATTTTGCCATTGTTCACTGGGATGGTAAAATACTTCCCGTTTTTGGAGGATACGGAAAAGTCGATCGTTTGCCTATAATTGTAACAGGTCCTAATTTTGAGCAACTTCTTGGCGTTCCCCAAATCCCATCTGGTACAGGATTAGAAATGTCATCTGCTATATTCGATACTCTTGAAAAATGGTCATTACTTGATAAAGTTCAGGGATTTGTATTTGACACGACGTCTTCAAATACAGGGAGACTCAATGGAGCTTGTGCTCTGCTAGAACAACGACTGGGAAGAGATGTTCTTCACTTAGCATGTCGTCATCATATTTTTGAGTTGATTCTTCAAGCAGCTATAGTTGAATCAAAGTTACATATATCATCCGGACCGGATATTGCAGTTTTTAAGCGTTTTAAGAATGCATGGAATGGAATAAACACCAAAAATATTTTTGTATGGAGCTCAGATGAAAAATTAAAAAATATTTTGTCACCAGTGCGTCAAAATATTTTGTCTTTTTGTTTGAAAATGCTAGAAGAAAAACAACCAAGAGATGACTATGAAGAATTTTTAAAACTTGTAATTATTACACTTGGTGAAACACCACCAGGTGGAATAATAATTCGTAAGCCTGGTGCATGTCATCAAGCAAGGTGGATGGCTAAAGCAATTTATTGTTTGAAGATCTTTTTGCTAAGATTAGAATTTAAGTTGACAAAAACCGAAGAAAATGCAATCTGCCGAGTCTCTGCGTTCATTATAAAAATTTATATCAAGTCATGGTTTACGGCAACGAATGTAAGTGAGGCCCCTTTAAACGATATTGATTTAATAGGTAGATTATTTGAATATTCGATTGATGATGAGCATATAGCTACATCATGCTTAAAAAAGTTTTTAAACCATTTATGGTATCTCAGTAACGAGTGTATGGCATTTTCTATTTTTGATGAACGAATATCCACTGAAAACAGAAGACTGATTGCAATAAAACTCAGAGAGTATGAAAACATGAATCAACTATGTGAAGAACTAGTGGAAGAAGAAAATGTTCAATATAAATTAGTTTTAAAAATAGAAAATGTTAGGGACTTTTTAACAAAAAAGTTCCCGGAATATTTATTAAATCACCAGTCTCCAAAATTATTTAAAAGACTTGGAATAAACACATCGTTTTTGGAAATTGATCCAATTGACTGGAAGAACAATATATATTATCAATTTGGAAAGAAAGTGGTTGATGGATTGCATATAGTGAACGACACTGCTGAAAGGGGCGTGAAGCTCACGGAAGAGTTTAACGAAAAATTCACTAAAAATGAAAAACAAAAACAATGTTTACTACAAGTTAGTATAATAAACAAAACTTTTAAAAAATATAAACAATTTTAAATTTTTTTTTTAGGTTATACAAAAATACAGAAAAACGTATCCAGAATGCTCGAAAAAGTCCATGAAGGTTCAATTTCCATAACTTTAATGTATATTTTATATATATTGTATATATTTATGTAAGACATTGAATTGTATACTTGAATAATTAAAAAATATAACAAAATAAAGGTAATAAAATCAATTTTACCTAATGATTCAAATAAATTACATTTTGCTATTTTCGTGCAGAAATACTAGGTTTACAAGAAATTTTAATGTATACTTTTTTATAGAAAGTAATTAAGGCTATAAAAAATGTTCTATAAGTTTTTACGAAAAAGTCAATGGTTTTTAAGTTAAATCAGAAAAACTGTAAAACTACCCTCTTTGATCATTTTTCACCCCTCTTGCGGCACGGGAAGGATATAAGTCATCATAACCCAATTCACCACAAATTATTTTCTCATAACACTTAAAAAAATGGGAGGGTCCTGCATCAACATTTTTTAATTTAAAAAATAAGGACCACCCTAATAAACATGTGAAGTACTTAATATTGAATAATAAAAAAATAAATAAAAATACTTGATAATCTACTGGGATTCCTTCTGACATAATGTAATAAATCATTCTATCAATTTGCTCAATTTCAGCATTGAACCAAATTTGATGCATACAATCATCTAATTCTGATTTTAACCATTCTTGATCAGGCATCAGTGTAGTAATCTAATAAGAAAAAAAATTATGTTAAAATACATTATAATTATAAATATCAGGCTTCTTCAACAATATCAATATCGCAAACTTTTAAATTTAGATATCCATACTCAAAATATACTGTACAATATTGAATAATTGTAATCAAAATTTATTTTTAATTTTTAATTGATGGCCCACTGTCTTTTGGTTTTCAAGTTATCAGGTTTCTGATAACCTGTTTTTAACACCAATAAACTTATACAATTTATTTTAAAAACATTTTGTTTACTAGTCATAGAGATATCTTTTATATTTTTTTTCTTTTCCATAACACGATTTAATATTGCACAAAACAAAACAATATCGATATTCAAAAATATATCGTTGAAGAAGCTTAATAAATATATATATATATTTATTCTATTTAGTACTGGTTCTATAAGGTTCATATTCTGAACAGCTTCAACAGTTCTTTCTACAATATCATTATCCCAATAACCAATTTTAGTTTTATTTTTTATTCTTGACATTGATGGAGACTCGTATTTAATTCTATAAAACAAAAATCATGTTATTGGATAAAAAAATTAAAATTAAAATATTATTGTATTTACGTGTCCAAAATGTCCTCTAAAAAGTAATCTTGTACTGGGAAAATTTTCCCTTCCACTAAAAATATAATACATATTATATTAATATAAATATTAACTTTGGAAATACTTTAGTATTTTGATATTTACCTTTCAATACAGGACAGTTATTAAAATAATTAGAAAATAAGTGTATATCTGCTGTAGCTGACATTAAAATAAGTTTCAAATGATTATATTTTGGTAAAATCATACGTAAAGCTATAAGAAGAAAATCCACATGTTTATCACGCTCATGTACTTCATCAACTATTACGTGGGAAACATTCATCAACATTCCTTTGTTGGGTTCATTGTCTTTTTGATGCCGATCCATAAGTGTCCTTGTCAATACACCAGTTGTGCAATATATAATTGTTGTATCTTGACTAACACTACATTTATAATTGTACAAGTTTAAATATTAATAACATGATCTATATTAAGAATGTAAATTATTATATTACCAGCTTTCAAGTCTAACTTGATATCCAGTACTCATTCCAATACTTTCTCCACGCTCATTAGACACTCTATCAGCCATTGATATGGCTGCAATCCTTCTTGGTTGACAACATATAACCCGGCATGGTTTATTTTTTGCAGCACTATCATCTATTATGAACTGTGGGATCTAGAAAGAAAATATATTGAACACTTCTCATTATATAAAATACAAATAATGCTGTATAATCATGGAAGTAAATATTATAAATATGACAGTTGACATAATTTATAAAACATTTCAATTGTTCTTACTTGAGTGGTTTTTCCAGATCCAGTCTCAGCTGTAATGATTACTACAGGATTATTTTCAATTGCGTGAGTTATTTGTTCTTTTTTTGCCCATATTGGTAAAGACTTTCTCATTTGTAATAAATCTTCATCAACAGCAAAACGAGGTATAGACATAGGCTTATCACACATAAGTGGAAGATTCCGTTTACAATTTGCCACTAAATATGTATGTAAAAATAAAATAAAGAATACAAGACATTTGTTAATTAATTAATTTTAAACATAATAGATAAATAACATAAAATATGTATTTATTTTATTTAACATAACAAAAACTATACTTAAGTTTAACCCTGGAGCACACGCTTTACGGTATAAAAGACAGAGCTTTTAAAAATTTGTTCGTTGTTTCAAAAATTCAAAATATTTACATCATCTAACCTAAGTACGTTCTAATTAGGTGATAGACTGATATTAGATACGACACACAACTGTATACCATCTGATGTCAGTAATATAGAAGTGTTCAAAGTTCATTACCAGACATTACCTATTAATATACGGTCAAAAAGACAGTGTGCGTGATCGTAAAAAAAATATCAATTATGGGTTATTTTTAAATTGTTTCTAATAATTGCTGCTCGATAAACAAAATTGATACTTATGATATTTTTATTGTGACTGGTGATATTATTACTAGTTGACTATGATGTTCGCCATACTGTGTGTAACTAAAAAGACAGTGTGTATGTATTCTCATGAATATTTTAAATGAGTATGATCTAGGGTTAAATTTATATTTAATTAAAGCTTATAGGATGTAATTAAATTTAAGAAATAAATATTAATGGGGGCCCTATTTAATTAGGTACCTTACAGATTTTTTATTCTATACATTTTGATATGTACCATCTACATTTATTAAGAGGACATTAACCCCCGCATGTGTTGTCTTCTTTTTACACATATACAACATAGACAGTCTGAGTAGAACTCGCTCAATTTTGATTCTAGAGTAAAAATACTTATTATAAAATTGAATTGTGACAATATTTTTTAGGGCAAGTTGTTGAGTGTTTTCCATCATCCCCAAAATAACGTTCATTATGTTGTTTAAAAATAGCAAAAATTTCAATATTTTTAAAAAAAAAACCACCGTCTTGCCCTCCAAAATATCTTTTAATTTTGTAATAGGTATTTTTATTCTAATAGCAAAATTGAGCAAGTTCTACTCAAACTGCGTAAACACATTTTGTCTATGTCGTGCGTGTGTAAGACAGAGTCAAGACAAGCAGGTGTGACATCCTCCTAAGTCAAATATTTAAGTACATATTGCAAGGTTTTGCACTTAACTTTAACACTCAACCTCTCCTAGGTTATGGCGCACATCGGCACTGGTTCAAACCTTGGTTTACAGGCGGCATTTTTCTTCGGGAAAGTCACGGTGTCCAGAGAACAAGTACCGCCATCCCTCACCTGGGCATGGCAGATACCTACGGGTGCCCACTTGAAAATCTTCCAAAACTACACACACGTGTTTACCAACCAACAGTACCCTCCGATACAAAGAAACAAAGAGCTAATGGCCATAGTTACCGGGCTCAATGATCAATCAAAAAAAAATTGTTTCTTAACTTAACCAGAAAATTGAAGAATATCACAGAAAATATTCAATCAGAATTGCAAAATTATGTACAAACCATATACATAATTTATAGAAATTATAAAAATAAATTTCCGAAAATTATTTTGAACATTGTTACATTTTATTATGTTAACATTGCTGGATTCTAAAAGTAAGGTTTTTATATTAAAACCTAAGATTTTAATTTTATTTGAAAAATAAGAAAACCATCATATTTTGCAAATATTTCAAACATTAGTCTGCACCTAAAAAGGTTGAGTAACACCTTCCATATTTTACCTCAATTACTTTTTTTATTCATTTTAACAAACCTAGATGAACTATAAAAATTAAATAGGTGTACCAAATAGGAATATTAAACATTCTGTTTTACTTGTTATTAATGCAGTCCTTGATATTCCAGAATTCATACTAAGCTATGAACATTTTTAGGTACAAAGTATAAATGATAAAAATATTAAAATTATATGTAGTAATTAATTGTTTATAAGTATATTACTCATAAACTGAGTAACATTATAATTTATCATAGACCATTATTATGAACCTATACTCTGTTCCAAAAGAGAACGGTCAGTTTTCGTGCATACAACTTACGGCTGCGGCAGTGCTAAGGCCAAACTTTGTTGACGATTGTTGGCTAGGAAGGTGAGGAGAAGTTTGGCCTTTGCACTGCTGTAGCCATCAGTTGTATGCGCGAAAAGTGACCATTCTCTTTTGTAACAGAGTATAAATTAGAAATTAACCATTTTTACTTACCCGCCATTCGTCGATATGGTTTCATAGGATTAGGAAGTAATTCATCATACATTTGTTTAGTAATAGGAACATGATCACAAATTTTTTTTATTATATCATTTGAAGTCACAGATACTTCTATACTACAAGCCTTATTATTAACTTTTTTTTTATCCATTTGAATAGTTATTGATCGGTGATCTGGTTTTCTGAAATCGAAAAAAAAAATACGAATATTATAATTATATACTATTATACATGCACATTTTAACTTTCAGATTAAAAACAAACAATGCAATTAATATGATTTAAATTTAATAGATATTAGTAGAAATTTAAAGATTCATTTGTTAAATAGTAATATAATACAGAAAAATATAATTTTTGAACAAATTTGAACCTTAAATAACATAACTTTTGTCAAATTACATCAATGTTATGAAAGAGTGTTGCACTGTTTAATTTAGAATATATTATCACTAATTTATAAATAACTAATTCCTGTTAAACTTTTATAACAGAAAAAAGGTATTTACCATTTAATTCAAAGAAACAAGGGATATGGATGAGCCAGTGGTTTCTAAAATTGTGTACTAATGTCAAATGTATCAATAAATTGTTATAAAAACATGTTAAACACTAATTTCAAATCACACAAATTTACTTTTTTAGTTAAATAATAATTCATTAAATAATTAAATAACAAAATACAGTTGTAAAAACTACAAAGTACAACTTAAATTACCATTCACCTTAGATCATATACTATAGATGGAGCTTTGCCTATCTTGCCCATTCACAATTTTAAGCACATATAAGAGACAAGTATCTGAAGGAGACGCTTGATGTGCACATGCGTTAGGGAATCGTCACATATTTAGCTGCTGGTTTATATTTATATATGTATATATCAATTCACATATTACATAAATATGCAGCATTTCTCATTACACATACGCAGTTGTCTTCGCACATCAAGCATCTCCGCCAGAGACTTGTCGCTTATATATACTTCAAGTTATCAGGACATGGTCTATCCATGCTATATGATCAAAGCTATTCACTTATTTTTTTTAAATGTTTATTTGGAGTATTTTGTCTATGATATGGATATTATATTATATAACATTATGTAATTTTTTTTTAAATGTTTCAAGAATATAAATTTGCTAAACTATACTATGTTTACAATTATATATTTTTAAAAACTAATATTATTAAAATATATATTTAAATTGATAGGTACCATAAGTTTACAAACATACTGAAATTATTGGTCCCTTAATGTGTTACATTAAATTTGATATTATACTAAATTATAACTAATATACATTTTAAAACATTTTTTTCTTTAAATATACCGTAGAATAAAACGATGCTTCAATTAATACATTTGAGTACAGTTGTATTTTAGATATATAAAAAGGATGGAATAATTAAAAAATATTTTGTATTAAGTATTTAGATAGGTAAAGAAACAACTAAAACTTGAATATATTATTTTACATAATATAGATAATTATTTTCTAATGAAGTGATACTAACCCATAACTTTTAGATTTTAATCCAAGTTCAGCACTTTTTAAATGCAAGTATTTACGTTCTTCGGATGTCAATGATGATGGAAACGTATAAGCTAAAACAAATTAATGTATATTTTTAATTAACAATACTAACTATATTAAATTATTTGTTTTCATAAATTAAGAGAATCTAAAAAAAATAAAACAATAAGGGCTGTAGTTACAATGTCTGGTTAAAGTTCTTAACCGGACATTGTAAGAATGGCCCTAAGTTCATTAAGATATTAACTATAGAAATTATTAAGAATTCAACATACAATAAGTTTTAATCTAATATTAAAAAATAGTAAATGTTAGAATACTCAATAAATAATATAATATGGTATATTGATATATTATTTTAGATAAAACGTTTTAAATTTTGTATCAAATTATTCTTTAAAAAATTATTGAAAAGTTTACCTGAAAAAAAGTTAAAATATTTAAAATGTGAACTGAACTTACAGAATTAATAAAATGATAGAGAACAATAGCAATATTGTCATTAGAAGTTCCAAAGGAATAACATAGCATTTTTTTTTTTAATATTTATAATTTTTTGAAGCATGAACTTTTAATTGAAATTTAAATTGATTTAACTGAAATTTGAATTTTATTCTTAATGTATAATGATGTAACCATTATTATTCAATATAATATTATTATTTGGAGTATAAAGAACAACTTAAATAGTAATGAAGAATTAATAATAATAATATAAGCATATTTATAAGTACAACATGATAAGGGTTTAACCAGTTTGAAAAATAGTAAATAGCAAAACATAAATAAAATACATTTATATGTTATACGTTTTAACTATTCAAATTCTTATTTTTGGAATTTTTAAATATTAAAACCTTATTTTTAAGTTCTTTAGATTATTTGTACTAATTTGGAGTGTCCTGTGGAAAAACAAACTTCTGTTTTTCAAATGATAACTTAATTAACTGTTTATTTAGTAGAAAATGTTATTTAACATTTCCATATACCTAATCCAAAATTTGAACAAGTATTTTTTCAGTTATTAAAATATTAATACTAAGAATAATATTCCTAATAAAATAGATGTTATAACGGGATATAGTATTTAATATACTTGGATTTTTTTTTTTTTTTTAATTATAAATATTGATACATTAATATAAATTACTTAAATAGTAAAATAGTAAAATGTTCAAGCAACCATAGACCTCATATCTTACTAACTTATTATTATAAACCAATTATTCTTACTTCTTAGTACACAAAGTAAAGTAACTTAAAATCTACTTGTTCAAATTTTGATATTGATACATCAAAAAGGTTAAACAAAATTATCGACTAAATAATTTATAGGAGAAAAGGGAGGTTGTAATTTGAAAACAAAAGTATGTATCTCCACAGGAATCCTTAGTAGTACAAACAAATCTCAATTATAAAATATGGTTTTATAAGTACATAAAAAGTTCCAATGATCAGATTTTGAATAACTGCAACATTGAAAAAGAAAAAGGGGGTGAGCGTGCATCCTATACAATAAGTTATTACAAATCAAATCTGTATATGATTAATTAATTAGGTAGTTAAATTTACACTTTGTATCAGATGAAATGAATTTCTGCAATTGATGCAACAAGGAATCTCTACTATCTTGTGATAAATTTCTTATTGGAGGAGACCTAGAAATATCATAAAAGTACATATTAATCTCATATAATGAATAACAATATTATAGCAAATAAGCAATAAGTATAACGTAATAATAAACATGTATGTATTAAATAATAACGATTTTAATTCTACTAAAGGTAAATAAAATCATACATGGTAGCGAGGGTTATATTTTAACAAACTTTAAAAAATGATATCACTGAATATATGTAAACACGTATGAGTTTTGCGAACAAATTTCTGTATCTTAAATTAATCCATTACATTGTAATTAATTATACGATTGAAAAATCAACATTTTAGATTTTACAGAGCTTATATGTAATTTGTATCACAAAATAAACTTAATAAAATGATTTTAAAAACAAACGTTTCAAACCAAATCATGAAAACATTGAAGATTGAACCTGAAAAACCGCAAATACTACAAAATGCAGTGTAGGAGAACTTATGTTATAAGTTGGTGACATTGTATTTAGGTATCACAACCACGGTAAACTCAGGTGGAACCGTGGTTCAAAAAAAAATTTCGTGAATCGTAAATGATTTCCATTCTGACAATCTGATTCTGAGTATCTGACACAGATTTACAAGTAATCGTAGCGGTGGGAATTATCGTTCTTTTTGTGGAATCGTTCTAATCGGTACAGTTACTATAAACTATAATATAGTATATAGTACCGATTCGTCCGATTCCAAAATACTTGTTACATTCGTACAATCGGCACATTCTTTATTTAGTTACACTTGTGTCTTGTACTCACACTCGTGATCCGTATTGTTCCGCGCGGAACGATCATAGTACAAATTTAAATGGGTACTCGTTTTTGCAATGGATTTTTATGCTTCGTATGCCCATTATACACCAAATTCGGTACAGACTCGATGTCGGTATAGGGCTGATAGGGACCATTTTGTAGTAGTTGGTAACTTTGTACTGAATGTACCGATGGAACGAACGTGGAACTCGTTCCACCAATGTAATCGTCACATTGTACCAAATACAGCAGTAACGACTAACAACCCACCACTATTACACTAGTACTATAATTATCTTAAATCGCGATGAATATTAAATTTTCCATAATCTATTATATTTTGATTATTTTGAAGTAAAAATTATCTATAAATACAAAAATGTTGCACCATACTGTATATTGAGGAATATAATATGTGGGTTCTTTGCTATTGTTTTATTCTGTGCTATTATGTTCTAACTTCCAACATTCCCTACTATAACAGTAACATAATATTATGAAAAAATCTTTAGCTTATTTAAATATTTAATGTCTTATAGAAAAGATCACAGATACATTGTCATTACTTATTTGCGTAGCCATAATCATACCTAATAATATTTTATTATAAATCAACAAAATAACTATGAACATAGGATAACGTAATCTTTAGCAGGATAAAAGACTGCCCATGAATGTGGAGCGTGTTTACATTGTTTCCGAGTTTATAATTTGTAAGTTATAAAACAAGTGGGAGCTCGTAAAATAGTCGAAGATATTCTAGTTAAATTGTGTTGTTCAAAAACTGTTATGGTGTTTTTATATGAAAATTAAATATTTCAATATTAAATATTTAATAACAAATCGATAATGAATAATATTAAACAAATAACAAGATCTACATAACCTATATTATTGAAAAAAAAAAAATACAAGAGTTTAATAATTTATATTTTCCATCATTAATCTGTTCTACTTCTAATCCAAATCACCTAGAGTTAAAAATCTTTAATAAAAACCGAAATAACTGAATAAAAATAGTTGTAATGGCATTATTGATTTGGGCTATTCAAAGAGAAGAGATGGACCATGTTATTCTAAAGTCTGAACACTCTGAACTAGCAGTATTTTAAATAAATATAATTTACTGGAGAGTTAAATATGTTAAAATAGTTGTGATAATTTATTTTTTAATCTGTTACTATTTCACTCATAAAAATATAGTACATAAACATACATTTGAAATTATATGGTTAACATACAGACTGACAGCAAGGACCTGCTAGATGAAATAATTTTTGTTCTAATCAATATTTTAAATTTTAGATTCTGAGCGAAGCGATGAATGTATTGATTTTACAATGATGTGTGTTTTTTTTTTTTTTTTATTTTTTTTTTTTGTGTCTGTCATCACCTTTTAGGACAGTAAAAGTGCTTGGATTTCCTTCAACAGTAACTTTTCTGATAGTAAAATAAATCTAGTTGATACTTTGGGGGGTCAAAAGTAAAAATTTCCCAGTAGTTTTCAAAAGCGACGTGAAAAACAAAAGAAAAATTAAGTAAAAACGGGAATTTTTACGCAAAATCTGTTTTCGAGAAATTTGATTTGGTTTTTGGTGCAACTCTAAAACAAATGACCGTAGGGACATGAAATTTTGACTGAATGTTTATATTAGCATTTTCTATACACCATAACATTTTCCAAATATTTAGACTTATTTTGATCTGTTTACTGAATATTGTCAGTCTTCAATTTTTTAGTTTTTTTTAATAAAATTTTATCTGTTGAGTAAAATAAAGCTTGAAAATTTAATAGAAGCCTCCTAGGTTATTGTTTCATAGGCAGATGAAAAAAATTAAAAATCCTTAGTCACAGTTTTTATTTATAAGCATTTAAAGTTCAAATTTTGACAAAATACTGAAAAATCACGAAAATTAGCAAATTATTTTGAGTTGAGAATTCATAAAAATTTTTCTTTTTAAATCTAAGATTTGAAAATGTAATATAAGATTACTCATAATTTTGTCTACCTTTATCAAAAAAAAAAATGTCTACAAGAAACTTTTAATAGAAACATTAAATTTTTATGAGCGTCTGAAATTTATATTTTTATACAACATTTGATATTCACTTGATTTCTCATGTAACAATTTTCTTATTTTATTGTAATTGAAAAACGAATGACTGTAGATAATTGAAAATTTCACTGAATGTTTATATTAGCATTTTCTATACACCATAACATTTTGAAAATATTTAGACTTATTTTGAGCGGTTTACGGACATTGTCAGTTTTCAATTTTTTTAGTTTTTTTTTTCTATAAATATCAATAAAAATTGTTTTGTTGGGTAAAAAAGCGTGAAAATTTAGTATAAGGCTCCTGATATATCGTTCTAATAGCAGTTGAAAAATATTAAAAATACATAGGCACAATTTTTTTTATAAGCATTTAAAGTTCAAATTTTGACAACATTTATCAAATTTATAATTCATTAATTATTTTGTAGTTAAAAATGTATAAATTGTTTAACTTTTATGGGTAAGGATTGAAAATTTAAAACAAGGCTCCACGTAAATAGGTTATATATAAATTACTTTATTCACAATAATATCATCAAATATACTTGGTAATATCATAGGCTGACTGACCGTTTTTGCTCAGAATCGTTTTTCTTATACAATGATATTATATCATTGAATTCAAATTTAACACCATCCATTACAGTGACCCACTTGTAACCTACTGTACAGCAGAGCGACATCCACTTATCCACCTTTTTTTATATATAATTTAAAGACACTTGTGCTAGGTACATAAATGATATAATATTAAAAAAAATATATTTTAATTTTTTAATACTGTAAATAAAAAATTTTAAATATCATCTATTTAAAATTAAATTTTAAATATTTTTTTGAAAAATTCAAAATAGCCAATTTGTAAATCTAATTATGAGAACAATTTTAATGGTAAAAACATTTAACTAAGCCAAATAGTTAATTTCTTAGAATATTTTAAAATATCAATATTTTTTTGAGTAATTATTTAGAAAGTAATTCACAATTTTTGTTATAGGTACGTTTAATAAGTAGCATAATTTTTTTTTTTTTTACTCTATCATAAAAATCTATGGTTCTGATGGTTAGTGCCTATGTACTTCTTTTGGCCTGCTATAAGGCATATTAATTAATATTAATGTTCTTATGTTTTCCCCAAATAAGAGACATTTTATTAATTGCTTTTGGGTCACTTCAACTGAAAATTCTTTAATTTTATATAAACTTTAATTATTTATCCATATTAAAGATATGTATATTTTAGTTTATATAATAACATATTAATTTTTAAATAACACTGGTCTTTTGTTATGAATGGTTTTGCAGATGTATTTGAAATGGCTGTAAAAAAATTAAAAATCGCAGAAAACTATAGTCATTTAAATAACGATACTGATGTCAATAATGCCAAAAGTAAACGTCGAATTAGGGTAAAAAAAGTATGATTCTGACTCAAGCACTGAATCTCAGTCACAACTAAACCATCCAGTAAAAGTGTCATCTTCAAAGGGATTGAAGTATCCAAATCCTCCTAAACCTATCGGTATGAATAATATTATACATTTTATTTATCAATTAGTAATGATATTACTAATAGCTACACTAAAATATATTGTTATATTTGCATTAGTTAAATATTTATACAACTATGATAACCTCTTAAATTTTTATATTTCACCATCATCTGCAAGTACATTGAAAAATACCAGAAAATGAAATTCAATAATAGCTTATTTTATTCAATTTAATATAGAAAGTGTATAATTATAATGTTAGTATTGGACTTGCATGATTTGAATACCAACATTTCCTAACATGCTCACTTGTTTTATTTTATTTATTTACATATTATAGTACCATGTTCAACATCCAGTAGTTCAAAAATGTATAATCCATGCGATGATTTTGACATAACTCCAACATTGGACAATCCTGCTACATCGACTCAACACATGTTGACTAAATGTAAATAATTGCAATTTTAATTTTACTTATCAAATATAATAATATTATGTATGTCAAATAATTAATATTGCACAATATACAATAAACCCATTTTGTTTTAGCACCAGATATGTTGGCGACTTTAACCTCAGTAGTATTTCTAATTCAAATGAACTCAACAAAAGTAATTTTTTTATTAGAATTTTTTCTAGTATAATAGTTGTATAATATTACAATATTTTATGTATCTAAGTTCCAGATTTAACCAATAAACATTTAGATAATAGCTTACTTTCCAATTTAAGCATGGAATTAACTAAAATTGATTCACTATTTCCCACACAATCCATACAGAAAATTTATAATCAGCATACCACTATGAAAAGTAATTTATTATAGCTATTGCGATTTATTTATTTTTGATATAATTTTTTATATAATACTATATAATATTACGTAGTATTAGAATTTGTGCAAGTATGCATTGACAATATGACATACAGTTTTAGTAATTCTTGTAGTTCTTGTCCCTATGGATCTTATAAAAAAAAAAGAATTATAATATCTCCTTTATTTTAGAGATATCACAATGGGTAAATCATCACAGGACGCTGTATTTAATTATTTAAATATACTGTTATTATTTTGTATATTATAAACAATTTTTGTAGGATCAGATGTAAAGAACAGTGAAGCAAATGATGATATTATAAGATATCTTGAATTTGATGACGTAATAAAGATCGATGAAAATGTTTTAAATGTTTCTATTGTTTTAAAAACAAAAGTCAATGTAAACGTATGTATTGATTAAAGATTATAAATATTTTTTTTAATTAATCTTTATTAAATTCAACTACATAGACCATTTTTCTTTTTTAAACTCTAGAATATAAATTATCTTAAGTTTTATTTTTGTAGATTATTGGGTTTGACTTAGTATCTTGTTTTAAATTTATTTGGTTCTAGATTTATAAGAAAAATGTTATTCCAAGGGGGTAATTTTGTAAGGTTCTATTTTTACTAAGGTGCTCAATTTCCAACAGTTGTACTAATATTATCAGGGTTGGGATTTCATAGCATTTGCATATTTCTTATGAGATACTTAAAAAATATCAGAGTAAGCTAAAAATGTGTTTTATGATACAGAGAACTCCAATTAAAAAATTTATTTTCCTTTTTTTTGGACTTATTGAAACTTTTTTTGCATTTTTACCTGTTTTTGAATCAAAATTGGTCATATTTTAAGAAATAATTTTAGTAAGAAACATGTTTTTAGACTTTTGTTAATCGAATTATTACGATAATTTTGTATTAGGTATTTGGTTCTAATTTTTGTTATCTGCTGATTTTGTTGGGTTTTATTGTCGATTTCTACTGTGATTAATAATCGATTATCAACGAATGAGCGTTGAATGTGTTGTATAGTTAATTCATTTGGATTCAGATCAGAGTGACTAAATTATTTCAAATCTTAAGTAACTATCTATAATAATTTGTAAGTGGTTAAAAAATGATTAATTAATAAATTAAAAATTTCCTTTTTTTTGCATATTTATGCAATTTTAAGTGCTATAAAATCCCAACCCTAATTATTATATTATAATGTATTATTTTTATTAATGCACTTTTTTAACATCATGATTTAAAATGATTTATCTGTTCTCGAAGATTTAGCTGAAGTGAAGGTAAAGGTTCAAAAACTGTTGTTGAATCAAAATACCATTCTAAACAAGTTTGAAAAATTACTAACAAATGATCGTTCAGTTGATAATTGCCTATTGAATATTACATCAACACAAATTGATAAATTTGAAATACATTTCAATGAAAATTTTCCTTTAAAAGAATTAACACAATTTAATCATATTAATGACATTTTAAACAATAAGGCATAGGTACTACAGTCTTATGGTAAATATTATTTTGTATGCAAATAGTGTTTATGCCCAATAATAATATGTTTATCAAATTATTAGTTAAGATTTAATCAATTTTCAGAAAAAGAAACTATCAATGTATGGTGGATCAAGCATTAATGATGTTAGTATGTTACACGTCATATTCTTATAAAACTTTTGAGCAATGAAATATCAAGATTTATTACACTTACTGGTCATAAAGGAAAAAAAAACATGTTTTGCCAGTACCTACAAACTAATTTAAAGTATTACTAGGTATTTATTAATCTATCGAAAATAAATTATACTAACCCTATTACATTATATACATTCAACAAAAAAATATGCTCTGTTCAATCAAATAGCAGAAACTGATACTGATTTCTCAGATTCCTTCAATCTCTTTACTCGAGTATTACATTGCCATAGACATTAGTAGTAGCCGCTGTCAGCCGAGCCTAAATTTTTACTTTTACTCATTCAACCGTGTTTGATATCCAAACTTATTTTGAAGAATATTAATATTCTATATTATACATATAGGAAATTGAAATTACATGTGCATATTATGTACATATGTGTGAATTACTTTCATCGATCTTTTTTTATTTTGTTTACATACAGAAGTTGTCAGTCTTTTATGAATGCTGCACTGAGAATCATGTCAATTCAAAGCTGGTTTAAACATGCACCTGACCGTTTAACTACTACACAGCACAAAAACAATGTATCCACCAAAATGTATGCAACACCAATGCATTGATTAAAATACATAATTCAACTACTAGTATAATAAGAATTTATTATATTTTAAACAGCCATAGATTTAATTATTTTTTCATTTATTTTTTATATTTTATTTATTCTTATAAGAAATAAACTGCTGTAATTTAGGTGTATACATCAAGGTACTGTGTATTATCAAATATTATATAAAATGTATTAAAGTGAAGATTTAATAAAAAAAAAATAGTTGTGAGTTCAAATTAAACTGTATATAAATGGTTATGTAATAAATAATATGTAACCTAATTATATAATTTTGTAATCATTCTAAGTTTGGAAATTGGAGAATTTTTAAAACTATTTAGCACACATAATAGTTAAGTAATTAAACTAACTATAGTTAAATTATAACGATAGAAGTTTTTGGACCTATTCTGTCTGGCAGCTAACTGGCACAATAATGGTGTAGTTCCTATTCAAGTAATTTCAGAAAGTCCTTTGGAGACAGACATTCGTAGTTACAATAATTAGCCTGTGGACTTCCTATTAAAGCCTATGACTCAGCCTAGGAAGCTCCTTTAGTTCCTGAAGGAATACACTTAATACGTCCAAAGAACTTCCTTGTGTGTTAGGGCTATGTAGCCTTATTTTTGAAAGATTTTCCTGTTAACTATATACAGTGTTCAGGGTTTGGGGGCCTGACAATTCTTCACAATTTGTGCACGCCCAAAACTATATTTCTAGTTGCGCCTATGGTGATAATAGTATTTATAATCAATGCCATTTTGCCATTTGCCATTATATATACGACTATGCATAAAATATAAAATATAAATTATGGACCAAATAAATATATAATATGCTTATGCCTTATTCTTATACCAGCGATTCCCAAACCATGAGTCATGAAATTTTTTTGATGGGTTGCGACTCGCGGTTACGATAACGGTTATTTTAGCCGTAAATTGATACCTCTATATTGTATAATAATAATGTGAAGTCCAACTAGTATTGTAGAATGTATTATGTATGACGTCATTTTACATACTTTTAGTAACAAAATAAAGAAATAGATTAGATGTAATTTTCAAGATTTCAATCATTATGTACAATACATATATATTATACTATTTTATTTATTTTTCGATAATGCTCTAAGTACAATATTCAATACTGTTATTATGTAATTGTTTTAAGTGTCCAAAAGGTTTCACTGTTCTCAATCATTTCTAAGTAATTCATTTATTATTATCCTTACAAGAGTAAACTAAAAAAAGGAATTTTTCCAATAAGCAATTGTCCTTGAACATGGAAATCAATATCCCTTTTTAAATGATACAGCTGTTTTCCATAGCTCATAATTTAAGTGTTTTGAAAATACTATTTTAGTTGAATATTGATTATTGAGTTGTATCTAACTAAAACTATGAACATTCTTTTGTTTAAAAATGTCTAAGTTTAGTTAACTTCGAATATGTTAAGTAAATATTTTCAAATCTAACAAGTCACTTGAAATGTCCACTATTCAAATTTGATTCATTTATTCAAAAATTTGATACATACATTTATAATCTGACAATCTATATTTAACTTTCATATATTCCTATAGTACAACACATTCAACATCACCACAGTTTATATTTTATAGGATATTTAAAAAATTTTAGAGTACAAAAATAAACAATTTTATTTCAGTTCAAGATATATATACAAGCAAACATTGTGAATATTAATATTATAAAATTAAATCATACTTGAAAACTAAACACATATATAATATATAACTATCATTCTACATGGTGTAATAAAAAAAATGTATTTGTACTAATCAAACAATTTGTAAGCTGGTAGGTTTTCATCATCTAAATCAGTGGAGGTTGAATGATTATTAGATAGTTTTTTCTCAGCAGACAATTGAATTGCTGAATTATTTTTAGAAATTGACATTTGAGTAAATGTTTCATTAGAAACTGTTTTCTTATCACTGTTAATTGGTCGTACTGTAACTTCCCCTGTTAGTTGACTAAAATTGGCTGCTGCTACATCTTGTAAATCATCTTCATTAATAGATATCTCAGATGCTTTTTGTTGAATTTCCTCTTCCATTTGGGCTTGTGTTGATACATCCATACCTGACTCTTCCGCATTTTCACGCATTTGCATTGTTTGTGCCCAAGTAACATATTCCAAATCTTGCATTAAATGTGTAGCAGGGTCATCATCATCATCATCATCTTCAGATTCCAATTCTCCAACACCATTTTCACCATCTAAATGTTTATTGTGTTGTTTCATTAGCCTATTATCATGTAGAATTTCAGCAATTAGATCATTGTCAACTGACAACAACTCCACAATTTCAGCCTTTATTGGAGATTTTCCCGAAGTTAGAGCACATAAATATGCACGTAAATCGTTCATTACAGTAGGTAGTTTTTTTTTGTTCTTTTCTAATTCATACTTTAATTTCAACACACCCGGTATTATGTAGTCAGTCATCACCATCTTATATGTTTCCATAACTACTCGCTGTTTAGCTAAATCAGCCACTTTTTCTAATGTTCCTGGGTCATCATCATTGGTAGTATCACGTGGTTTTCCAGAAGCCAAAGCCATTTCCTTGGCTTTTAAAATCCAAAAAGCATCCCTCATAACTTGTGTGGCACGCTCTCTGACTTCATTGTTAGCGGTCGCTCTGACATCTTTAACAACTTCCTCAAAAATATTGAATATTTTCACCATAAGTTTCAACTTATTATCATCTAACATATGTGTTAACATAAATCTATAAACACAATGCCGTGATGCTTTCTTTGAATCTCCTTCCATTGAAAAAAATGCCTTTAGCTCAGGGTTTGTAAAACAATCTTCAACACCACTTGCCCGTACTCCAGTATAGCCATTAAAATGAAAAATTACTTCAATTAGTTTCCGTTCCATAATATCTTTATTTTTGATCAGCAAATAGTTAACAATAAATGATGAAGTTTCTTGGCGTACTTGATCATCAGGATCTTCAAGCATGCACAATAAAGCAAAGAAAGCTACATCTCTCAGTTTTATATAGTCCTCTAGTATTAATCCAGTAAGTAGTTTTAGTGCTACCCGTTTGACTGGAACACTTTCAGCTTTCAAGCAAACACACATTTCTGGAATAGCTTGTTCTACTAAAGTTGTACAGCGTAAACATAAATCAGCTAAAGCAGTTAAAGCATTAATTTTTATTGATGGATGGTATGGATTTTTCAGTATTGCTCCATATTGGACTATTGCTTCTTTTGCAAATTGTTCATCCACAATACTTAATTTACCTACTGTTAAGATAACAATAGTTTGAAGAGCTGAAGAGACGGATTGATCAGTTTTTCCTAAAAAGCCTAATAAATATTGTTGAAATTTATGTTTGATTTGTAAATGTTGTACTAAACCTATGTCACCCAGTGTGTATATATATCGAATAATAATCTCTTCATTATCTATATTTGTAGATGTCTCAATATAATTACAAATGGTTTGAAACAATTTTCTTAAATTAGTATTTAGTTTTTCAGAATTATCTAATTGTAACACTGTGTATAAATCCAAAGATTTGGATATAAGACGAGTTGGTATTTTAAAACTAAACAAAAGATCTTCAAATGTGTTTAATAATCTTTGTCTTGTTTCTTTGTCTAAGCGTTTGTGATTTAAAAATAGGATATCGATAGTCATTTGTGCATGTGTTAACAAAATGTTCAGTTCTGAAGGATTTTCTTCTCTAACAAACCATAAATCAAACTGCGTATCAAAATATTTAACAAGAGGTGATATATTTGAAATAGTTAATTGATGTGAAATTAATTGTAATAAATATAAGCTGTGTACAGTCCATCCGTGATTTGAAGAACCTACATATGTCATTATGTCTTTAACATTACGATCTGTAAGGAATCCATTGATGCGCCACTTTTCACACAAACACATCATGTACTTGCCTACTTTTTCATTTAAAACATTGTCTAATACACGCCAAGGTAAATAATCTAATGGATCATTACCATCAATTATTTTGGGAGAATATGGTTTGATATTGTTTAAAATAACTCGATTCATAGATTCAACAGCCAATTCTTGAATTTTTTTGTCTCGATCGCCAACTAAATGAATTAATCCTTTAAACCAATACTTCAGAACATCTTGATTATCTGGATATTTTAAAATCAAATCAGTTAACCCGGAAACAGCCACTTTTCTGATGGTCATTGCGTTGTCAGAGCAACTACTCACCAATAATGTTAAATAATATTTTTCCATTAACTTACTATTAATAAGAAATAAATTGCATAAAACTGTAAGACTTATACGACGAATATAAGCTCGTTCGTCACGAGCGTGTACATTTAAGATCCACAATAAAATTTTGGCCCCAGGGTAAATGTTTAAATTGCTTATATTATTTGGTTCAAAAGTGGCCATATCATTTTCTAAATATTGATGAAAATCGTGGAAATCTTTTTTACAGAATGATGTGTGATTTAAATTATCAAATTGTAGGTAAGGATCAACAAGCACACGTTTGGCTAAAGCAGTTTGATGTGCAGTAGCAGTAGGTGGACCAGCTGTTAAAGTTGCAAATAATGAGAACGCTTTAGAACGTACTGTTAATAAAAAATCTTCAAATTTAGAAAGAATAACAGCAACAATGAATTCATGTTTAGTTGCTGGCATAAGTTGTAGTAGAGTTGGGTCCTCGGGTTCAATTTCTTCAGGTTCTGAAAGTAATTTGAAAAGAGTTTCCAATGCAACAATACGTATTTTAACATCTACATCGTACACCAAGCGTAACAAATAATATTTAGTTTTAATCCGAACATTATTTGGGCATAATCTCCAAACTTCTAATATGATTTGAAATTGACGGGGTCTTAATTCACTTCGTTCAGGTCCTCGATGTAACAAATGTTGCAATAGTATTTCTAATACACGCTCAAATGGAGATCCCAATTTTCTCGTTATTTTACGAATAAATGATAAATGATGGTCACGAATTGTATTGAATTGTCTAGTAGTCAATTGCATTTCACGCTGTCCATCAACTAATAAACCTATTATCATACAATGCATAAGTTTTTGACCAATAACAAGTGTTGATCCACAGTTGTCATTAAACATATCGGTCAAACCTGCATATGCATTGAATGCTAATGTGCCATAGCTTAAGTTTTCAGTAGGCACTTGTTCTAAAATATTGCCAGAATTGCGTTCTAAATGGGTCACATCTATCATTATGTCTACAATCATATCCAAAGAGCTGATTTCATCAAAGAATTGAAATCGTTTGACCATTATTCCTAAAGTTCTCACAATAGCCAATAAATCAGCTATTAAATCGATCTTTTCATCTTCTTCCAATTGTACATCATCGCCACTATTTATACCTCCGGTGAAATTTAACATGGCTATACATGACTTAACTAACTCCGTGCATTTTGTGAGTATGCTAATATGATAAAATCCAATATTCTTACTACCCATAAATGTAGATGCCAAAAAAAATAAACGTGTAGCAGACAATCCATTTTTTCTGGAACTAGGTTCATCAATGCATTTTAGTCCATAATGAATGTAACAATTGAGCAAACAACTCAATGGTTTAGGATGTACATAACACGAATCATCACTAAAAAACTGATCCCATAGTATATGTGCTGATGGTTGTTGTAAGTAAATATTTAATAACTCACAAGAATCATTTATAATTGATGGAAAATCAATATCTGGCATGACAATTGATTCATAAGATTCAGGAAATTTGTAATAACTGTATTGGCTACTCATAACTTGGTCTACATAATCTTGAGATATGACACCTAATTGTAGGCGAGCCAATATGTCAACTACATCACTCACATCGATTAACACTCGAGCTTCTGAAATAAAAATTATAATACTTAAGTAATTTATGAGAATTGTAAACTAAATATATATGTTATTATAGCAAAACAATAATTTGTTGCAGTTTTTCAAATGAAAACAGTACTCATTTAGACATTGTGCTTGTGTTAAAATGTATAATGTAAAACTACAAAGAAAAAACCATTTAAAACAAATGGTTATATGGCATAGAATTATACTAAAACATTATATTTTATAAATGCCATATTTACATGTGCAGATTCCATTCAGGAAAAATTTGTCAACACCTTCATTTGAAATTATAATCTACATTTTTATGATTAGTTAAATAAATGTTGATGAATACCTAACTTAAGAAGTAAAACAAAAACACAAATGTTTAGAATATGTTACCACCATAGTGAACATTTCAATTTTCAAACCAACATAATATACTCAGTTCAGCAAGAGAAGATCAGTTCTTCTGCGCATCTTATTCTGTCATATGTTAACCGATTTATATAACATTGTGAAGCGAGGGCATGAGCAAAATCGGCATGTTCTCTCGCTGAACATAGTAAAGTCTAAGTACCTAAGTATTAATTTTAAAATATTGAATTACTGAAATATCTGTTTGAAATAGGTATATCTTTCAATAAATCACATTTTATTACCCAACAATTGACAGAAAATGTTGATATATTGACTTGTTTAATCAAAGTACAGCAAAAGTTAACATCTATCTATAGATTGCTTATTATAAATTAAAAATTAGTTATTTTCAAACAAAAAATATTCTTAATTATTAAAAAAATTTTCTTACTATAATAAATTATAAAGTAAAATTATGGTTTTAATTCCACAATATACATTTAACAAGTGTGTTTGTATAAAAAAAATAGAATAAATATTTAGGTTTAAGTATTACTTCTACTAATGAGGAACAAAACCACTATAGGCACTAATGAAAATGTTTTGCATTTAAGTGAACAAGTATTTAATATATATATATTTTCCATACATAAACCATACAGGATTAGTGACCCTTATTTTTTGAATTTAATGTTTATATAATATTATAATGTTATATGCTTATGTATTATTTCATAAGTTTATGTTATTTTTAAAACTATATTTAGATAAAAAAATCTACTTACCAGTTTGTAATGATGACATTTTTTTGGCGCGTAATATTTCAGTTAACTCTTTACTGATGATCCATTATGACCGGTATAATATGTTAAATTATGTTCTTAACGATAATTAAAACACAGTTATGGACCACTATATTGTCACTGATTTGAATATAAATGAAAAAAATTTAACAATTAGGAGGTAAAGATTTACTAAATATTAATGTTTACATTCTAATAATTTGATAATTGACACTTGTAAGTTGAAAATATTATTGTAGTCCGTATCTAATAAAGGCCCAATGCTATAATGAGTAATGACGGTATCACGATTCTCGATCGTCAAGCGGGAATTTTAAGCGTCATCCGCGGACTAAGATAGTATCCACGAAAACGGTTATAATTGAGGTTATAAAAATGATAATAACACAACATTTTAAAACACCGACTATTTATTTTTTTTGTAAGATATAATGGTCTGGAAACGACATGATAGGCGGGTGACAGCCCGCAAAAGCATAGAACAAATATAGACAAAAGGTTCCTCTGTTATCATCAACATCCATAATTGAATGTTTTCAGCGCTACCAGTGATTTTATTTAGCGTCACATTTTGTATCTCAGTCCGTGTTTTATACAGATGGCGCTGTAAACTCTCAATTGTGATCGCGACCCTCCGCATTTGCCTCTTGAACATGCTTTCGAAGACACTGATAACGATAAGCTGCTCGTTCCCAGTCCGTTATATCCATAGATAATATGGTATTATCTATAGTTATATCACGAATTAAGATATATCTTACTCCGTGATTTAAAATTAATCGATTAATCTATTATGAACACGATCACGGATCAAGGTGTATTCACAGAATTCTGTGGTACTAATGTACTATCTTTATGAGATGATAATTATTATGATAGCACGGTGCTAACTGCTATTAGCACCATGCGTCCACGCCACAACAATAATAATAATTGTTGTGAATTGTTGTATTATTTAAGAACGTCGGACTGGTTCGTGACAAAATACATAGGTTTGTCAGCAACTTTTTGCTACGCATCGTGTTCGCCCGTTCGCTGACCACGAGTGCGGAACTGCGGACTGCGGAGTGACTCCACGACTCCACAGTCCACACCAAGCCTATAAATATTAAATTGTAAATTTATAATAGATGCTGGTTCGCCTCTTATATTGGCCGGGTAATTTAGGCCAATAAAATGAGGCGAACTATGAGGAAGGTTAGGATGCGCCAAACGTACCATAACTCATATTTTTGCTAATATACCTATCTATTTTATGACAGTCATGCTTGCATCTGTGCTTCCTTACTGAATCCATAGAAAGTATATTATAAGTATGCGTTTATTGCGTTTGTGCATGACAAAATAAATAGGTATGCTATCAGTTTTGTGATACGCAACTGTGTGTTCTCCCACCACAAAAATTACGTCATCCGTTCTCCGATTTTATATATTATTACTATTATATTTATTATTATTATTATTATTATTTCTGCTGGTGAGAACGGCTTACGGCTTACGTCACAGTTCTTGTCGAAGTGCAGGAGGGGTGCGCGTTCTCGACCAATATTAGTTACGTTGATAGCATACCTATTTATTTTGTCATGCGTTACTGCGTTAGTGCATGTCGCATGATACTAATAATTGCGTCTTGCATGTTGCATCGTCGTTGACAAGCAGTTCACAGTTGCCGCTTGCCGGTCACTTTCGTAAATGGTCGTTTACCGGTAGTCAGTGGATTAGAGTTATAGTTACCTATTAATTGTTGTTCAAAATAAAAAACTCAACTGTTATTAAAATTAATTAATTTACAATATTTTTTAATTTTTTTGTTTTTGTTATTGAAATGAATCCAACCGATAATATGGTTTACAGTGTCATAGCTGCCGTTTCAAAGAATGGAGGTATTGGCTACAAGGGTAATCTACCATGGAAAATTAAAAAGGAAATGGAATATTTCAATCTGATGACTACTCGGGTGAATCTTAAAGGCGTTCAAAATGCGGTTATCATGGGTCGCTGTACTTGGCAATCGATTCCAGATAAATATAGGCCACTTAAAGGACGAATAAATGTAGTAATCTCTAAAACATTAAACAGTGTGCCAGAAGGTGTTTTATTGTATCCAAAACTTGAAGAAGCCTTAAAATCATTATATTTAAATGATCATATTGAAAAGCTTTGGGTAATTGGTGGTTCAGGTTTGTACAATGAAGCTGTTAATGATAAAAATTGCAAAAAATTATATATTACAAAAATTGATCAAGAATACTTGTGTGATACTTTCTTTCCGGATTTTGATACTAAAGAATTTGAAGAAACAAGCGAAGCTAATGTACCTATAGGAATTCAAGAAGATAATGGTATTAAATATGAATTTAAAGTTTTCAAGAGGTTATGATTGTTGAAGCATAATATATTGGTATTGTTATGTTGATAGATGAATAATAGCCAAGAGGTACTCATGGTACAAGGTACCCATATAATTGTGCAAATATAATTATTTTAACTATAAATAAAATCAATATTTTATACTTTTTCTATTGAAGGCTGTTAATGCTTATTTTGACAATTATTTTTTCTCTTAAGGTTTCACATGTTCTGTCCTATTATAAAAGCTAAAGAAAAATTATAAAATATTAATTGTTACATATTTATATGAAATTATATATCCATTAGCCTCGACAAAATTAGTGAGGATTAGGAATTGGGGTCGCTTGGCGCCCCCAGTTTTGAAATTGGCACCCTCATTATTTATGCCATTTATGGTTAATTATAGTTATTAGTGTTTATTAATATATTAAAATGAACAGTATTATAGGTAAATAACTTACTAGTTATGACTATACTCTGTCCCACGAGAGAACATGCCGGTTCTGCGCATCCCCCTGCGTCACCCTGCTGTCGAAACTGGTTCCCCTGTGACAGGTATGAAGCGTGGGGGGACTAGTTTTGGTCGGTGCGCGGCATGATCTCTCGTGGGACAGAGTATAGTATAAAGCCATTACTGTATATATTTATATTTATATTGTATTTATTTTTTATATGAGCAAGGTATTTGTCAGAAATTAAATAAATCAAAATAATAAATTAAAATTCAATATTATTTACATTAATATGATATGAATTAACAATTTTTTTTATTCTTGATACATCTTCAATAACATGTTCTAAGCTGACAAAAATATTTAATATTTTGTTATATATAAAAAAAAATACATTGGTTTTGAACTTTGAATTTATTATACATATTGTTATATCAATCAATATTTAATTTCCGGGCAACAGAAAAGTTAAGATGAATCTATATAGAACATCATACACCGAATATTAAATAAGGCATTGAACAAAGTTTGAGTCATAGAGTTGGTATATTTAACGGGCAACAAAGTGCACAGAATCAACTAGTAAATTATAATTTAATAATCATATCTGTGATACCATGCATTATCACCATAGACATAAAATATAATATTATAGAAAATCATCATATTCTTTTGAGACAATGTGAAAAGTGAAGCTATAAAAAAGTTGGTTAGGTACTACGCGGGTCAAAATTAAAAATTGATTCCAAAGCGTCGAGAAAAACTAGGGAAAACTGGGATTTTTAACAAGACCAGTTTTTTAAAAATCAATTTTGTGTTTTAGCATTTTCACTGAATTTTAATATTAGTAATTTCCATGCAACATAACATTTTCTTAAATTGTGCCACTTTTTTTTGTATTTTTAATTTGCTATTTACAAGAATAAAAAAGTGGAATTGTATTAGTTTTTTGAAATTTTTCACTCGGTCAAAAAACTTGAAAATGTAATACTGCAGCATTCCTCATAGACTCATAAGTTGTTAGTGGGAATTAAAATAAAAATTGAGCGTAAATCATCAATTATTATTTATCAAGTCTAAACTCTAAACAATTCTAAAATTAAAATTTTGACAAAATTCATCAAAATCACGAAAATAGCAAAATTATAAAAATAGATTCTGTTTATTTAAGATTTAAAATTTTTATATAAGATTCACCTCAAGTTTTCCTACCTTTAACAAAAAATATTTAACAAAATTGAATGTAGTTAGGTGCTTAAAAGAATATTAAAGTGGGTTGTGTGGTTCTCGTCTGCTGGAGTGCGGGACCATTATTATTTATTATAGTTGAAACTTGAAATGAATAACCACCGATATGCTTTCATCAATTTTAATCACAAAATATTGTACATTAATCAATTATCAATTTGGGTAATAATGAGTATTTATCAAATAATTATTGGCAAATATAAATAGAAAATCAAGTTTCATTTTTTTTCAGACAAATCTAAAGATATAAATATCGATTTACATAGAATTATTAAATTAATCTTATTTTTATACAACGTACATTTATGTACCCAGTACCCTCCACGAATTAAGATATACCTTTTTTTTTTTTTTTTATTAAGAACTTTCAGTATACAACTATTATAGTTCAACAATTACAATGTACAATAAAGCTATGATTTACAATAAATTATGGCTTAGGAGTAATATGATAGTATAAAGTAGATAATTAGGTAATTGGATAAGAATATAAAATGAAATGATATTTTTTTTTTTTTATAACATTATTAGATATATAATAATAAAAGAAATAATAATTATTTAATTTGAAAATGATATATATAACGAGTTGATGGGGGGAGCTGGAATTCGGATTATGGTGTAAATTGTTTTTGTAGAATAGTGGTGAGGAGGGAAATAAGTGGATTTATAAGAGCGGAGAGTTCTGTGATAAACTTAGCTAACAAGTTATCATTTGGGAAATTATTATGTGATAAACTATTATTGGAATTGGTGATGGAGGCATGGGAAGATGAGGAGGAATTTGGTGAGGGGGGGAGCGTAGAAACAGTATTCGGATTTAAGTAATTTGATTTTTGTTGAATCGGCTGAGTAAACCTACTGTACAGCAGAGCGACATCCACTTACCCACCTTTTTTAGATTCTGAGCGGAGAAATGAACGTATTGATTTTACAATGATGCGAGTTTTTTTTTTTTGTCTGTTACTTTTTTTTAGATCAGTAAAAGTGCTTACATTTTCTTACATTTTCAGTTGCCAATTTTTTTAGTTTTTTATTGTATAAAAATCAATAAAATTTTATTTGTTGGGTAATATATTGTTACAATGACTTGAAAAATATTAAAAATCCAGTTATCATTTTTTACCATTTAAAGTTCAAATCTTCACAAGATACGTAAAAATGATGAAATTGTGCAAATTATTTTGAGATAGAAATTCATAAAAAAATCTTTTGTAATCTAAGGTTTGAAAATGTAATACAAGATTCCTCATATAAGTTTGTCTACCTTTATCAAAAAAAAAAAATGTCTACAATAAAGTCAAATTACATTTTTATGAGCGTTTGAAGTTCATATTTTTACATTACATGTTAATCATAATGATACCTATATTCGACATTACATATTTTTCACGTAGCGATTTTCTTATTTTGTTGTAATTCAAAAAAAAATAGGTACCTGTAAATACATGGCAATTTGACTGAATGTTTATATTTTCATTTTCTATACACCGTAAAATATTTTAACTCATTTTGAGCTGTTTACGGACAGTTTCAAATTTCAATTTTTTAGTATTTTTTTCTACAAATATCAATAAAATTTTATTTGTTGGGCCGAAGTGCGTGAAAATTGAATACAAGGCCTTGATATATTGCTACAATAACAGTTGAAAAATACATGTCGGCAGAATTTTTTTTATAAACAATTAAAGTTCAAATTTTGACAAGATTTATAAAATTTAAAAATTTATGAAATGTTAAACTTTTATAGTTAAGAATTTAAAAGAAGGTTCCTCATAAATAGGTTATACTATATAAATTACTTTATTCACAATAATATCATCAAATATACTTAGTAATATCATAGGCTGACTGACCATTTTCGCTCAGAATTGTTTTACTTACACAATGATATTATATCATTGATTTCAAATTTAATACCATCCATTACAGCAATCCACTTGCCCACCTTTTTTATTGTAATTATATTATATTTTAAAGTATTATTTAGTTAGTTGTCAGAAGATAAAATAAATTTTGTTATTTACTTAAGCATGTGTCTGCAACCATAAAAATAATCATAAATATTTTTTTTTTAATTAAAAATAGTTGAAGAATCAAAGTTGCTTTGGGGATTCCTGGGAAAAAAATGCATCATAATATGTTAAATATTGAATACATTCTTTTTGCATATTATGCTGTACATTTTGAAATTCAATATATATTATAATAAAATAAGGCATGTACATAAATTATAACCAATATACTTTAGCTATAAATTATATATTGTTTAATAAAATTACAACTTTGTCAAATATTATTTCTGTAATTATTTATTTACAAATAAATATAAATAAGTATAATTATCTACATAATTATTTTAATTTAAAAAAGACCGAAACGATACAGTATATACATAACAATAATTTATATAAAATCATTGAAGATTTTTCTTTTTATAAATAACTTAATTTTAAAGTAATATACACATAGGTTAGAGAAGAATATGTATATATGTATGATTATTATGGAATAAAGTTTATACAAAATCGATAACAAAAAAATAAATTATGTTTCAAAAAACTTGTTACATCAATTTTCATTAATACACCAAGTTTTTACACGATAGTAAAATTTATTTGTTAAATGAAAAGTCTGCCAGTTGAGCTATCTTAAAATTATGGAAATTTTTATTATTAAACACTGTTAAATTAATTAATAATGTTTTGAACACTTACGAAATACAATTACATTAAAATTGTATTAATAAAACTACCAACAATGTGTCATCACCTTAAAATGTTACGATTGTCTATTATTTTTAAACAAAAAAAACAGACGTCCATTAATTATTTAGAATTAAAACGCTTCAAATAAAATATATTCAAAAAATATATGTATAAATAAAAGAAAAGAATCCTACAAATTAAAACCATATATTTCATTCTCCCAATAGTTTAAAACTTATGTTTTAACTAATAAAATAGTCCTAAAAATTTTCATTTATTTCATTTAGATTCTATATAAAATCTTAAAATCTAACAAAAGTGAAAATTGAGATCTTTTTTTTGACTAATTGTCAAATGTATTAAATGTACTTAAAGCTAAAAAAAAGTTGTATATTGACTAAAAATTTAAGTTAAAAAAAAAAATTAAAATCTGGAAAAAATAGAAGAATAAATTCTTATTAATTACAAGCTTTTTTTATAGAACCTTTTTGTCATGTTGTCGAAAAAATAAAACAATCACAGTTAAAAAAAAACAACCCAAGGCTTAGTATAACGTAAACTTTAAAAAAAAATTGGTAATATAACAAGTACAAAAAAAGAAAAAAAATTGTTCGATTTTAATGTAAAAGGTTAACAAATAGTTAAAAAAAAAATACTTTACATAATATTTTGCATATTGCACATTAACATGAAAATTTCTTATCTTAAACTAGATAACAAAATTAAAATTAATTGACATCTGCTGGCCTTAACATGATAATATCAATAACTTGGAGTATTCATAGAACATTTGTTTGTATTATTAGTTCAATTAACAACAAATTGAGGAAAACAACATCTTAATATTATGAATTTACATTTTAAATTAATTAAATTTGTTTTAAATAAATAAATATGAATGTACAAACTAAAATTAAATAAATAAATTACATTTTATTAATTTTTATACACAAAATGCTTATCAATGATAAGATTGATCTAAAATTATAAGAATTTTTACCGTCACCGAACTTCACAATTATTGTTTAATGAAGTGTCAGGATTCGTTTGGTTACTAGGAGGTTTCATAACATATCCTTCTTTACATCTAGATATTTTCAATTTAATGGGGGAAGCTTTTTTTGGTTCTGTAACTGCACTTACTTCAGCTTCATCAGGTGCTGCTTTTGAGAATCTAATTATCAATTTTGGAGTGCTTTCTTTAGCCTCTATCACTTGAACCTGAGATATTTCTTTATTTGTGCGCGGTTTCTTTTTCCTAGATACTGATGGACTAGACCGACGTTTCTTTTTGTTTTTTGTAACAGGAGATATAGGAATTGAAGTGGATGCTAATGCATCTTCTTCAAAACGAGCAAACACTTTCTTTCTGAATTTCATACTGTCTCGCCTTAACTGTTCCATAGTAGGTGCTATCAAATGATTAGTGTCATCATTTTGAGTATCACAAATTCTTTTTTTAGGTGGACGGAGACTACGTTTTTCTTCCATTGTTGTGACTACTGGCTGTTCCCCACCAATTTTTATTTTTATTTTGGGTGTTGGAGCTTCTTTACGAATATTATTGAAGTAATTAGATTTTGGATCATCAGATCCATATTTAGTACGCTTCTTTTCCATATTAGCATCTACCACTGCTTTATAGTCTTCTTTGGTAGGGATCGTAGTCATTGATGCCACTGCTTTTGGTATGGTAATAATATTTCGACTTAGCGGAGGGACTACAGGATGGTTTGTTGTCTGTTCGATATTATCTTGTTGATTACAATATTGCCGGAGTAATTCTTTTTTCCTCATTTGTCTGAAATTCGAGGGTACACTAGCAGCTTCTGAAGGAGGAACTGAATGACTTGGTATATTCATACTAATAGCCGATGTATCAATTGTTGGTAATATTGGCTGATTTTGAACGTTGTTGTATTTAGCATTTAAGAAAGGACCTTTTATTTTAACTTTTAATTGATTTCTAGATTCACTTTGCAATACTGTACTTGATGCTATTGGTTCTTTTTCAACGGGAGGGGGTAGTTTAACTATCTTGATCTGGTCATCCATTAAAACTAATTGATCTTCAATATCTTTATCTTTGGAAGATAATTTTGATAAGTTCTGTAAGTCTTCTTTTAAGGTATTCACAATATCAGTTACTTTATCATCAACATTAGTGTTGGTATCATAAATGTTATCGGAATATGATGTTGTATTGTCATATGAATCATATGTTCTCATATCAACGGGCCCTGGTAACATAGGAGTCAGTTCATCCATTATTATTTGAGCAGGTGGATCTTCAATAATAGTTTCTATTATGGGGGAAGGAGGTTTAAGTTCTTTTATACTGGCATGTTTTCTTCTGTAGTTATTAGGGCTGCTATGCACTTTAGGCGATACAGGTGATTTACTATCAGCTTTAACATCAGACTTTTTACGTTCACGCATTGCTCGAAGATTCTCCATAACACCATTATTATCATTACCAAATTCTTCAACAAAATCAAGATCATAGGCAGTACCAGCAAGTTTACTAACAGCAGGATTATAATCAGTAAAATGATTCGATGAACGCCCACGCCCACGACCTCGACCACGTCCAGAAGTTTTCGACTGAGGTTTTGGTCCTCGTTTGTTCTGCTTTTTAACTTCTGGTGAATGATCAACTATTTCAGGTGATTTATAAGATTGAGCAGTAACACGGCTTGAAGATCGAGTTGGTTTAGAAGGAGATTTTTTATCAGAAGGTGTGCGATTAGGATGAGGTGAACTAGTCACAGAAGGAGATGAAGCAATAATAGACATTGGGGATCGTTCTGGCAAAGGAGTTGTCGGAAGAGCAGGTGATTGTTTAGGAGTTGGTATACTTGGAGTAGTTTGATTAGATACTTGACTGACACTGATAGGTGTCTGTACTGGTGTTTGATTAATGATGTTTTGACTAACTTCTGCTTGAGATATTGATGGTATATGTACTTCTGGAATAGACTGTTGTTTAATCAATGGTATTTGGTTTGATATTGGTGTTGTTAATTGAATGGTGGACGTTACTTGTCCACTAGTAATTTTACTTTGACTAAAAACAGGCTCTTGGTTGTTAGAAATTGATTGTGCAAGAGTTATTTCAGTTTGGTTATTTAAAGTTACTGGTACTTTGTGTTGATTTGAGGTCGATTGTACATTAATCTCTTGGGTTTGGTTATTTGTTGAAGCTGGAATTTGATTATGAACACCAGACATTTGATCACTGGTAGAGACTCTAGGAGTTTGAATTGTTGGTAAAATAGAAAGTTGATTATCTATCATAGATGCTTGATTAATTGCATTGAATACAGTATGCATCACAGATTCTGTATGTAAAGATAAATTATTAGTACCAGAACCCACCAAAAGATTGCTATCGTTATACATACTTATATCATTAAACGGTGGAATAAAATTATCATGATGTGTCATTGGAGATATCATGGCTGCAGTAAATGCCATATTTTGGGTTGACGAAGTGAAGGCTGCTGTACAAGGAGTTTGCAAATGTAATGGTTTATTCAACTCTGGCATCAATGATTGATGAGCTGAGAATGGTGGAGGTATTGCAAATTGCTGAGGATTAAAAGTTCGCGAAGAAGATATAAAAGACAACTGATTATTAGTAGATGGATTCAATATAAATGATGGATCTGAATATTGAGAATACTGCATATTGTCCATTTGCATCGGAACAGATGTAGGAAACGTGTGTATATTTTGATATACTGACTCTGTTGTAGTTGGATCTCTATGTTCCGGAGATGGTTCATTTGAAGTATCTGAACGTCTAGATGGCATCACAACGCTATCTGACCAACGATTGGCATCATTAATATCCTGATAAGGAGATTCTGCCTGACTACGTTGACTTGGTGGTACCCATCTCTCATCAGATAAAGCACTTTCACTCCTATCCAATTTATCTCGTTCTGGAACTTTATTCACATCTACTACTTCATTGGACTGTTGATGGAATTTGTTGTATGCATTATAAAGAATATTATCTGTCTTTTGTTCTGGTTCAGATGGTTTAGGTGGATCAAGTATTTTAGGAGTATCGTTTAACTCAATATTTTCTATGTTCTCATTTTCTAATGGAACAGATTTTTTGGTGATTCCTAATCTTAACTTTTCAACGAGATTTAATGTTTCTCTAGCTGTAACTTCTTTTGAATCATCTTTGAAGATAAATTCGTTGTTGAATGTAAAAGTTAATGGAGCATTTCGAACATCTGTATCTCTTGTTAAACCAAATCCTTCTTCATTTGCTGCTTGTTCAACGGCAAGCATATCATTATCAAAGTCAAAATCTGGAATATCTTTATTACACTGTTGTGGAGAAAATATTGATCTTTGACCTCCGGAAAAATGATTATTACAGTTGAATGGCATTTTAGAGAATTTCTTATTATCGTAATCAATATTATTAACCAATTCTCGTTCTATATCTTGTCTGGTTAAAAATGAAGAACTTAATAAATTTTCATCTTTGAGATCATTTAAACGATGACCACCTGGTAAATACAAGTTTAACTCATCGGTTTTCTTATTTTCTTTATCAGATGTATGTTGTACTGGTGTTACATTTTTATTTTTTACTTCTTGAATATTCTTATTAAGGCCATGGTCTTCTTTGAGAACTCTTTGATCACCATCATCAAGTTTCAACTTCTTCTCAATCTCTTTGTCCTCAACTGCATGTATGGGCTGTTTCGTTTCTTGTTTAATTCCGTCCGGCTGACTAGTTGATGTTCCAACGTGGTCACTATCGCTCGATTTTCTATTTCCATCATCCCCGACACTAGAATCTCCACATGTGACGATTTGAACAGTATCGCATCGATCACTTCCAATCGATTTTCTTCTAGATTCCTCTCTCTTAGGTGGCGGATCCTGAAACCTGTGTTCAGGCCGCCTGTCGGAAGTTTTAAGCTTCTTGTCTGGCGCCCTGATCACTTTTTGGTCTTTATCAGACTCACTACTAGAGGAGGAACTAATTTTAATTGGCTTATTCTCTGATAACCAACCTTTAGCTTTAGGAGGGCTTTTAGTTTTATTAATTTCTTTTTGTGGGCTAATACGATCAATAGATTTATTCTTCTTCTCTGGTTCTGTATCACTTTCAGAAGTAGATGAACCAGATGAAGATGAAGAACTAGACGTACTTGAAGTACTTGATGAACTACTAGAAGAACTACTACTCGATGTAGAGGATAAAGAAGACTTTGTACTACGTTTAGACTTTGTAGTTGAATCGTCTTTTTTAACAGAATCAGATACTTTGGTTTCTTCAACAGGTTTTGTCATACCACTCTTAATACCTTGAATAGCTTTTTTAGCGGCTTGCCTCTGTGGAACAATATTGAATAAATCTTGTGGATCAGATTCTTTTTCTACTGAACTTAATTTTTCAGTGTTTTTAATTTTATTAACTTTAGTAGGTTGTTTATCTGGTGATTTAATATTAGATGTAACCCTTTCAGGAGATTTTTTATGTATTGAAAATAATTTTTCAGGTGATTTCTTTTCATTTGAAATTTCATCATGCTTATTATGCACCCGATGAATACTTTCAGTAGCTTTCTTAGCAGCTTGTCTTTGAGGTACAATAAGTTCTGAAGGCACCGTAGTATTATTTTTAGCATCATCTTTTTTGATTTTTTTAATATCTTTCTCCAATAGCGTTTCTTTAGTTTTAGCAACAGAAGTACTTTTATCTTTTATAACTTTAACTTTAGACTTTCCTTGAGAAAACTCTTTAACAGCTGCTTTCGTATGTGTGTAAGAGATACTGTCATCTTTGGTTGAAACTTCAGAATCTGAGTCAGAATAAATATTATTTACCTTAGTTGGACGTTTAGATGAAAGCTTAGGTAAAGAAAGATCTTCACTGTCTTCACTACCAAATTGCTTTTCTATTTGTAATAATTTTTTATTAGGCGATACACTCCATTTTTGTTTTACTTTATCATTTTCTTCTTCAGTAGACGAATCGGTAGAAAGTTTTGTTTTCGAACGTTTTTTATTCAGCCTTTTTTCTTTTAATTTACGTTTATTCAACATAGATTTGATTAGTTCAGCTTCATCCATACTTGATCGTTCACTACTGATTAGTCTTGGAGGTTTTAGTTCAAGATCACTACTGCTTGACATACTTGAGTATCGTATAGACCCATTGATATATGACCGTTTATATGGATTATTACTTGGGGGCCATTTCAAACTAGTATAATTGGATTTTTCTGGTGAACCAGCACCAGCGATACGAGATAACATAGTTTCAAAATCAGTGCTCAAGTCTGGAGCATCAGGATACGAGTATAGTCGATCATAAATTGATGGTCCATGATTAGCTTCCTGGACGGCTGATACTTCTGCTGAACTAAGATTAAGCTTGGTATCTGAAAGAACGGCAACTTGTTTGTGAAAAGTTTGCTCACGTAAGCTGAGTAAATTACGAGAAAGCTTTTCTCTTCTGCTTACCATGTAGCACAAATTCCGTACCTAAAAACCAAATTTAATTTAATAATTAACATAAATCATTGTAACATTTAGTATAGCAATAATTTTCATTTCAGTTTTATTACATACCCTTTCTAAATCTTGTCTAAGTTGTACAAACATTTTATGTTTTTCTAAATCTGCTTGTTCTTGCTGTCTTCCAAGAAGATCACCATCATCAGATTTTGGTAATAACAAAGGTCTGTTATTTCCAGATCTTCTTTTTAATACCCAATAATTATAAATGTATAGAATACCATCATTATCAACATCACGACATTGTGTAACATCAATGACACTAACATGCTTTTCAAATTCACCTTCAATTTCTTGCAGCCTGGAAAAAAAAATTATATTTATAAAACACATTATTCATTTAAAATTTTTTAAATACACATACTTGGCTGCTCTAGCTTGATTTTTTTCTTCAGAAGTCATATCTTTTCGTTTCCTTTTTGTAGAATCTTCATCTTCTGAACCAGAATTTCTATCTTTTTTACTAGTTACACTATGTTTTTGACAATACGACTATAACATTTAAAAATATTTTTCAATAAAACTAATAATATTAAAATACATGAAATGTATGTATAATGATACTAACCCGTAATTTAACTCCGTCTTCAGCACTCTCGTCTTCAATAATAGCTCTCATTTCAAGACCGTGCTTAAAAGCACAAGTAACATGATATGCAGTCTTGCATGTTTTAACTGAACATTGTATACATGCTCCAACTCGTTCTCGGCACAATACACATATTAGGGCCCATCGACTAGGCTAAAATTATATGATATATTATTAATTAATTCTTGATTTATTTTACCATGTTTCTGATTATAATACTTACAGGTATACTTGATATTTTTGTAATAGGTTCCATTTTTTCTACACACCCAATGCTAACTTCTGGTATCCACAATGCACATGACACATGAGCCCATTTATGACCTGATCGAGTGCATTTCATTGCACCATTTTTATTTGGACAGAGTACACATTCAGGACGAAAACGTAAAGTACAAGTACGACACAGCCATGACCCAGATGGGATTGTGGTAATACCATAACATGCTTGATGAACACAAATATTGCAATTATCACAAAACACCATTTCGTTACCATCTTCTGAATCAGGCTAAAAAGATACAAATTATAATTATAAATTTATGAATATTAAATTACTTTTAGTGTCAATCACTATCTTAGTAATTTATCTAGTATCTTGTTATAATGACATTTTTAGAATGGTTACTTAAACATTGTGTAACTATAAATACTTAATTTTCAAAATAATTATTAAAATTGAGTATATAATATTTTAAAAAATATACTACTTGACACAGATAAATATTTATACCATTAAATTTAAAAAAACAGATTTACAAATTGACTATTATTTCCTTTTTCTTTTCAGTATTAATAAATAAAATTAAACAAAAACGAAAGCATTTATAACTAAAATAAAAAATTATTGATTATAACCAGTTATTTGATGTCTGGTCCATCTGATATCTGTTACACTCTGCATTAACTCTTTTACAAATAAAAACAAAAGCTCTTTGATAACTGTCTAAAAACTATTGTAAATGCCCAATTACTTAATTATGGAATATGGGTAACTGGATAAATGATTAAAAGAGAACAAATTATATTAAGGTTACTAGATATCTTAAAGAATTTTAGAGATCTCGGTATAACATAAAAAATGATCTTAAAAAAAAAATTTTCACCTGATTCAAACAACATTGTTGTCACTTATTCTGTTCAGTAACAATAACACAGCCATATCTGCATGTGTTGCTTTATCTTACAACGTGCATCATTTTACCCCACTTAAAAACTTTCATACTTAAGTTCGCCACACACTGTCACAGTAGTGATAAAATGCAGCCGAACACAATTTACGCCACCATAGAATTGTACAGCACCGCAGTGCGTGGCTTAACACAAATAATGTTCTTACCCATGTTTAAAAACATATTAATTCACTAAATTAAAAATAACACAAAATTGGTTTGGCTAAATACAAATTTTCCGTTGTACGTTTGTATGACGAAGACAACACATGCAAGTATGGGATCTTTTTACCACAATATATTATGTAATAATTGTTCTTATTTTAATGTTCTTTTGCTATATGTATATATAAAATAATTATTTAACAGTGAACAAACCGAACGGCACACATCGCAGATAACATTTTCATCATATTCAATTCCAAGGCCTTCTTCTTCCTTAATTATTGTTTGCACTTTTTCCCAGCACCTCATTTCTAATTCTTCCATAACATGCTCAAATTGATCATCTTTTATTTTTGGGAAGCCTAAATAAATATTTAATTAAAATTTCAATCCACATGTTTAAAATACTTTCGACTTATTACCTCCTAATGATCTTTCACCATTACACAGTTTTAACCAAGCTGAATCTACATCATCCATATCATATGAACAAGATTTTTCTGCTTTTAAAGGTAAAAGTGACAGTTGATGTTCTTCGGTTTTAAAATGTTCATCTTTTGTGATGCGAATATATTTATGTTTTGGCCTATAATAAGAACAAGATTAGAATAATTAGGAAAGATTAAATATTTAAAAAAAACATACAGTTTGAATTCATTATGTTGAGAGTGATAAATTGATGAGGGTGAACGTCTAGGTGATTTAGTTGAAGACTGCAAGCAGACAACTGGAATTTCATGAACACTTGACCCTGGCAAAGAGTCTGGATTAACGGGTACTTGTACACCCCGTTCCCACTCTTGCTTCCATTGGTCACTAATAATCCAATATGCATCAGTAGATAACTGTTCAGAATCAGGAAGCTTCATGGCACTGATCAAGTCTTTACGAAATAACTAAAATGGAAAAATAAAAATTGTATATATTAACATAAAGTTCATAATATGTAAGTAAAGAAAATATTTACTTCTGCTGGTGCATCAGTTGTAATCCTTGTATTATAAATTGATGATGGTATTTTCATATCTGAACGCGAGCCACTTTGAGTATCTAAGGAGGACGCTTCTTCTTCTTCCTGTAACGTCGAAGGGCGCCCCTTCCGCCTCTTTGTTGGTACTATAAAAAAAAAACAAATTTAGATATATTTTAATTGATTAGTTTAAAATACTACTTACATGGACATTCATCTTTAGAAATTGGTTGACGTTTAGTTCTATATGACATGCTGAGTTTGCAAATGATAAAAATCTAACTCCACCTTTTGCAGCATTGATGCCTGTTGTATATAAGAAAGGTATACAATGTGAATTATAACTTATAACGGAAAAAATATCAGTACCTATTAAAAGTGTCGTATTAAAAATAGCTTCTATTAACTTTTAAATTCAAATTAATTAAAATAATAATAAGTTACTAGGTAACAAATTATAAATGTATGTGTGTAAAATTATTGTTTTTAACCTTTCCACTGCTACACTAGTTAAGCTCTGCAACCTGTTACATAAAATTAAAAATTTATAATTTTTATTTTATTTAATTTTGAGATATATAATATGATTTTACTAAGTTTAAAATAATGTGAGCCAGAATTTCCTAAAGTTTAATGGCTACTGGCAAATATTATAAATAAAGGAACGTAATAGTACGTCTGGAGAATTTCTAAAAGTCCTCCCTCCACCCAAAATTGTATTCTTTATATGTGACTGCGTTAAATTAATAAACAGTTATTTTATACACCCAGGTTCTAAAATAGAAAATAACCGAATGAAAATGATTTCAAATTTAATCATTATTATTTATTAAATTTATTGTTTTTATTTATTGAAATTTTGAAATTCATTTCATAATAAATAATTAATTTTTTTAATGGTTTAAGCTGTTTAAGGTATATTTTTTTTTTTAATTTTGTACTTATAGTTGTAATAATTATTTAATAAAAGTATTACAGTTAAATAATAATTCAAATCAGAGATATTAGAAATTGTTATTTTTAAATGATTCTCATTCGTCAGTTTAGATTTTAGAACCATAATTCTAAATGAAAGCCACTTAAGGCCCTAGCCCCGTTTCTTATCTAAATAATGGTATAAAATATATAGATGTTCATATTTGAAGAAAATACAATTTTTACTATGCCTGTGTAGCCGAGGGCTGCGATATGTACAATTTTTAAATGTTCATATCAATGTGTATTAAGCTAGCCACAAAAGGACCAGATTCATCTAACGTAATTTGCTGATAAATTAAGTAGTGTTACTTCAAAAATGATCACACAAGTTTTATATCTAAAATATAATTTAGGAGTACATCACTGCTGTATTTTGTGGTCACTACTGTAGCTACCTTATAGGTAAGGTGAGTCTATTAGTAAAAGATCTGATAAAAAAAAAAAAAAAAATTGCATTTACTTACCACATAGCAGAGTTGAAATAAAGGTGTATGATAAATTGTCTTGTTGTTAATTTTTGAAGAATTAACTGAAAAATAAATAAATTATTATAAGTTACAATGATTAGATTGATTTGGACTTGTAGAAAATTCCAAATATTTAACCTTTTTCAACCAGGTATGAATAAAGTCAATATAAACTGGCAATAGGAAAACAAATAGGTACATTCACCATACAGCATGCTGGTTTTGTAAACAAATATAAATATAGGTAGGTAGTTTTATAAAAAAAAAAAAATTAAAGAATTAGACTACATTTCTTAAATATTTATCTTTTAAAATATTTAGTCTTAACAATATAATATGCCATTTCGTAAGCCCAAATCAAAACGATAAAATTGCAAAATTTAGAAAAATACATGTTCCACTGAATTGCAGCTATATTTAAAAGTCATATATTCTGTTTCAAAAGCTATGGTATAAATGTATAAATGCAAGTTTAACCGAAACACTAGGCTATACCAATAATGATCGAAAGAAGAGTCTAAGACTCTTGGGTAAGTGACCATAGATAATAAAGGAATGGTTAGCCTTGGGCTATATTCTTTAATATAAGAATTATAAGACACTGAGGCGAGTTACGACGGAATGGTAACATGGGCTGTCAGTATATTTTGTAAGCCTGACTATGATGAAGTATTTATAAAATATTATAGGTAGATCTACAACATAAATGGGTAGTAAAATTTATTACATTTCATTTAGGAAATAAACTTGATTTTATAGAACAAAAAAATATTAAGAACCCTTACAAACCTAGATGCACTCCCTGGTATTAAACTTCCAATTAGGGCTAATAAGCTAACTCTGGGCTGGACGGTTTACGTTAGATGGAAAATTGAGTCTTATAATAAGATATCTTTATAAGTCTTATAAATCTTAAATTTCAATTCTATATACACTATTAGTATTCTAAAGAAAACTGATTTAGAAGGTTAAATCTTCAATAAACTGTGGGAAGTTACAACCAACATAGATTATAACAGTTTTGGGTGCTAGTTTGGTAAGCGACTGAATGCGTTATCTTCAAAATTTAGTTACCTCACAGGATTAATTTGTTTCTAATAAAACTACCTACCTAATACTGTAGGTAGGTAGGTATTGTGATATTTTTGTTTATTATTAATTAATTGTAATGGCTATGATTGTGTTTTGTAAGTTTTATTCTACTTTCACCAATAAGATTGTGTAATCAGTTTTTAGTAGAAAAAGGATTATTAAAATGTGCCGAACATAAGGCCTATGCCCTTATCACACATGAGGCACTTAAATTTAGGTAAAACAAAGAAAATACCACAGTGGGAAGTGGTTGGCTACAATTCTGTCCAAAAAGAGCCTGTCAGACAACAAAAACACCAAATGGAGGTAGAAGTTATTTACATTTAAATCACAGAACCAACATTGTAACAGTAAGATGGTTACACTTTGTAAAATTGTTGAATTTGTATTTATGTTTGTATTGGAATTGCCCACAAAAATGGTAATGGATCGAACATGAAGAAGTAGTCAGGTAAGTAATAGACAAACGGCTGCATACAGGTGTCTTGCAATCCAAGGTTTTATACAAAAGAGGATCACCAAACATCATAATATATTGATTTGAATAATATTAGTTCACATTCAAAACATTGAGTGGTCATAGTTAGATGTGAAAATTAAAGTATTGAAGAAAACAATGGGTATTCTTCTTAATAATTAGAAGTATTGATTACTACTCATGGCAACTATACCTTAAAGACAGTCCATAAGTTTTACTCGCCTTATTGGAAGACATTCAGAACATGAATCAAAAATAAAATAAAATGCAATTTTTTCATCAGTTACATATTATACACAAATTACATTAATATGAAATACTGAAAAAACGATAAATGTAGAGCACAGTCCAAAATAGAAAATTTTCTATAGAGTGCATATAAAATTAGCACCCAATTTTATAAATATTACTTGCTTACTCATAAATTATTTTTTTTAAATGTCTAATTTAGAACAGCAGGTTATTTATTATTGGTACTATGTAGGTACTTATTACCTACCTATAAGTTCTAATATGAAGAAAGATTGAAAAAAATGAATTGACGGGTTTTTTAGAGATTTATAGAAGATATTATATTAATGTATACTAGGTACCTGCATAGCTTAGAAAATAATAACCAAATATTTATAAATTTATGATTTAAGTATTTAATATATTAAAATTATAATAGTGATGAACATAGTATGTCTGAATTGAAGAAATTAATATCTAGGTAGGTAGGTACCTAATCGTATTGAATATAATTAAAAGTTACCCTTAATTAATCGAAAAATATGTTATTACCTATTACAAGACTTTTTTGAAAAGAGCTAACTCAATTTACAAGCCATGAAAATTGCTTTAAGCACATAAAACTACAAAACCAAAATAAATAACAGATTTTGAGTATTTTTACACATGGGTGCCTAATTAAATATGTTTAGATCAAAATTATTATCATAATACATTTAACTTAAGATAATCTCAGACTAAAATATATTGCTCAATCAAGATCCCAACTCTATCTCATTTACCATTAACTTCATAATTTTCACCAATTTTCTCAATTTTAATATCTTCAAATTGCTTATCTATTTAGGTAATGTTGTATTTGTTTTGTTAACCGTGTTCCTACTTATCTAATTGTATATGATCAATATTTATATAAATAAAAATATCTATGTTATCTCTATCAATGGCCACTGTTCCTGATGTTATAGCATATTTACAGAAACAAATAGAATACAATAATTTTACTCAAAACCATCAGATACTATTGTTATATGATGATAACCTAACCCATCAATAGCCACAATTTTAACAATTAAACAGAGAAGGTATATGTGATTCAATAGATTTTAACAATTTTAACGTACATTCAGTGAATTGAATAATACATACCTAATAACAAGATCTAGACAGTTTAAACGACTGAGAGAATAGAGTAAAATTATAGGTGTTGGTAGTACATATGAACACTGAGGGATAAACGTTAGGTGGTTAACTCATGAAGTCTTAGTTGCTCTACACGCACACACACACACACACACACACACTTTTAGACAACACCTTTGAGGAATGGTTTGTGACGAGTATCGATAACTTACCGGGTATATTGTAGTAATCAATTCGCAAACGCCAAGCAGGTTGGGACTGTACCAATTCTAACGCATTCCATTGCAGTCGAAACGCGGGACGTCATCTGACGACTGACAATCACTAGGAACACAAACGAGACATATTAACGAAAAAACGTTAGGGCGCTTGTTGGAGCACAGACTTGGCTGCACGTGACTTTAATCAAGTAGGGGGGGGGGCAAGAGAATTAGGAAAATCCGTACGCGAGTCCGCATTGAAAGAATGTAATATAATATAATAATAAATAAAATATAAATTAATATTTTAACACTCGGGAGCGTAATAATAAAACGTAGATAATGACAACAAATGCGAGCGGCCGGCAGATGGCACCACCACCGTTTTCCCGTGTTTTCGTGTTTTGATTTGACGGGGAAGAGGAAAAAAAAGGACATTAGAAAAAAATCGTTAACAACCGAAATTGCGATCGTCTCCGCGGCTCATCCTATACGGAGTCCGGTCCGTCAAGCCCCAGGGAAGTAGTGACAAATACCCGTGTACTTACATGTTGTGTGGCACAAACTAGGTAATCCCAAACAGCTCTCAACACGTCCAACACATTCGGTCGGGGGGGCCCGTTTACATCGGCGGCGGTACGGGTCGGGCGAGAGCGCGGTTCAATGGACGATGGCGGCGAGATCCGCTAGCGGACGAACGGTCACGGCGACGTGTACGCGACGGCGGACGTACAAACAGCGGCAGTAAACACGGTGTACGAACACACCAAAATGCGAGCGGTACGGATTTCGCACTTATCGTTTCATGCTCGACACTTGCGAGTAGCGATTGGCGATATTGGTACATAAAAAAAAAAAAACAAAAAAAAACAAAAAACACCTTCCTGCTCCTGATGACTGCAGTGCCGCCAACTGACTCGCCACTCTTCGCCCTCCTATAGACAAAATACCGTTTCGTGATATACGAACGCCTTCCGATTCGACGGACAACCACGGGTAAAATTCGAATTCTGTGATGTTTTCTAGTTACCTTGGTATTCTTGCTTTATTTTTCATTTTCCACTTTTCCATTGTTATTTTTTTATTTATCAGTTATCTTCTCGGTATGCCGGTATCAGCTCTTCTGTCTAAACTCTAAGATAAAAATATTTAATATTACGTAAAAAATTTAAAAGGTATAGTGTATAGACTTAAAGAAAAGATCAATGTTGTGATCTCAAATTAAAATAAAATTGTATATTTTATATCTTATAGCATTAATTCACGAAAAATATGCAACATTTGGAAGATTATATAATATTATAAAAACAATATAGTAATGTACCAAATTAATGTTTGCGCCTTGCGGAGCGATTATATTATAATCGTAATAGACTTAAATAATAAATTCTGTCCCGTAATAATTTAAGACACAATGTAACACTCCCATATTCCCATGAAAATATTACCTTTAAGATATTTGGTATAATCGAAACAGAATATACCTATATAGATAAACAATTTATATTTCTACGTTACATTATGTATCTAAAACTACGATCATTATATTTATTATTTAGATCGTCAATAATGTGAAAGGATTTTCATGGGATTTTTCCTCAACACGTGGGGTTGGTATACTTCGCTAATGGTATACGTTTGGCGCCACATTCCTGTACGGTCTCGTGATACATATTTTTAAATCGCTTATACGCTTATCGTAAACAAATCCCGGCGGCATGGTACTATTAAATGATATAACTTTATACGATTTTTACCAAGGAAATAGCTATATCGGACTTAAATAACCGGCAAATCATTTTGAATTAACGCTATTACGCTTCTAGAGTTCTACACAGGTAAAAATATCATAAGTCATAACCACTCGAGAACGTGAGAGAGTATAATCGATAAGTAGCGGCGGTGGTATAAAGACGAACTACATAGCATATAAAGTATATATCAATATATGTGTGTATTGAATTTCCAACTGATAAAATAAATATTATGTATTTGACTTAGATAATGTTAATGTTATACCGTTTAGCTTTGACGTGTTGATCGAATAATGTCGCTTTAGATTTTAGTTGCTAAAATTATTGTGTAATTATAATATTTAATACATACATAAAAAACTTAATAATATATTAATAATATGAAGCCTTATGGGTACATCAATATTTATATTATAATATAATGTATATTCAGTATTCCCGCTTCCTCCTCTCAATTACATTGTCAAAGTTGTGGTAAAATGGTTTGGGAGGGGATGATAGATCCCCTTCATTACCTTTTCTCAATATTTAACTCAGATATAGGTATAAAACGATAACTATAAATTATATTTTTAATGATCAATTAGTTATGTCAAAAAATCAGCCACATAAACGCCACACTAATTACATTATCATTTGACCGCCACTCACGGACTAAGATATACCTTAGGTATATCTAAGCCCTAAGGTATATCTTAGTCCGTGCCGCCACTACATGTCACCAGTGGCGCAAGACACAAACACAACTTCAAGGATGACAGGAGGTGCTTGAGAGTTATAAGTATACTAAAACATCCAACCCTGATTTAATTCAACTCCACCTTAACTACCTAGTTCCATAATGTTAATCATTATTAATCAAATATTTTTTTTCTTTTACTAATCAATTATTATTTATTATCATTATATTTAAAACTTGGTAGCCAGAACTTTAAAGACTTACCTAACCTGCAATATATTGATATCATTTAATAAATTGTATGACTGAATAATATATAAATCAGTATATGTATGGTACAATGGTACATGTAGGGACCTACTACCCAGTGGCGTCACGAATATTTTATCCATGAGTGCAGATATTTAAGCATCTGAACCACCCACCCATATATAGATACCTACGCATAAGATTAAAAATCGCCTACATTATTTATAATATTTTTTACTATAAAATAAATATTGATGTAATTTTACAATGTCTGGAATAGACATTAATGTAGCAGGTTATTATAATATGTTTTATTACTTAACATAATATATAACTTTCAATAATTATTAATACCCCACATAGTAAGTGTCGGCCTGGTCAAGTTAGCTAGACAAGAAAAATATATTTTTTTCATTATGGTTAATATCCAATATTTCCCACGTCTAATATATGTTACTACTTACATATATATTTATTTTAATTTTGTCTTGAAAATCGAAGCATTATTTCGGCTACTTATACAGTGCATTATTATAGTATATACCCACAAAAAAAAATAATAACACTTACAAAATCAATATACATTCTCGTTCCGCTAAGAATCTAAAATATATTATATTTATTTTATATTTGTATTTTGCACGTTATTGTGATTGTGATACATTTTATATGCAATTAATAATAATAATATTTATTTTGTAAATAAATCAAACATTTAAAATTGACAGAGCTTTTCGCTGTGTAGTTTACAGTGTTGGGCAGTAACGCAAATTAAAAATTACAATTACTGTAACGCAACTACTTTTTCAGTAAAGCAGCAGTAATTTCATTACATTTTACTTAAACTAACGCAATTGTAACAAAATTACTTTTGAAAAGTAATTTCTATGAAGTAACTCACCAACGCGTTATTAAAATAATAGTTTTGAATGTATTACAGGTATAGGATATCCCAGAAAAATTAAAAATCAATTATATTTATTTTTGATTCCGATAATTATAGTTAACAATATTACTAAACATTTCAGGAATAAATGTTATCACTTTATTAGCAGAAAGAAATGAGTGGTTTAAAAATAAATTATGATTTATGACTTGTGACTATATAGCCTTATAGGTGAGATGATTGTAAATTCGTACATAATACTAAAATAGGTCTATTATCACTAGGTCTATGATTGTAAAACATACACATAATAATTGAATCATATGAATATGGTTAAAAAAAAGTAACGTTATTTATAACGCACTACTTTATTAATGAAAAAGTAATGTAACGTGATAAAAATAATTTTAGGTAACGCAAATGTAATTTAAATAAAAATATTTTAAGTAACGAGTAACGTAATTTCATTACTTTTTAAAAGTAATTTACCCAACACAGGACTAGTTTTCATCATAGTATACTACAGTGCTAATACGGGTTTCTTTTTTTATAATTCGAGTTTCTATACCAATACACCGATAAAGATATTGTATAATTTATATAAGCTACTAAGCTAGTGGTTCTCAATTAGTATGAAGCCAGGGACCCCTATGTAAAACTTAAATTGGTCCGGGGTCCCCTCTTTTGTAAATACTTACTTTTCAATTTGAATAAATGAATTATCTACCTTTTCCGCGGTAAATCGAGTTTCAATAGTCAGACAATAACCGACTACAAAATTAATAATTTCACTAAAATAAAATAAAAATGAAAAATCACTACAGTACCCACGATTTAAGATACCTATCGTGATTCGTAACAGTACTTACTGTACGTCTACGTCTGTACACAACCGCAGACCCGCTAACATCAATACGCAGACCACTAGGAACCACTGACCCTAAACTATATACTACACAGTGGCGCACCCAAGGGGGGGGCTTTGGGGCTTAAGCCCCCCAAAATTAAATTATACATTATTATAGTAAATATAATTTATTTATTCCACGGGTCGATTCATTTCTTAATAGTCTTTCTGATCGATTTTTGAAACATAAAAATCTCCTTACAAGTTTTAAATGTCTTTTACCAACCGGACAAAACCTAACAGATGAACAAATTTCAAGTTTTAAAAATCTTTTTGACTTTTATGAAAAATATATGCAACAAATTAGTTTTTGTGTCGCTAAGGCCGAATTCGAATTGTAGTATGAAAAATTCAAAAACTGTGGCTATACTTTACCGCTAAACGCATCTGATGGTTTAAATTTATGTGATGTTAAAATATTTGAATCAGTATTTATACTTTTGAAAATATTTGCAACGTTACCAGTAAGTACAAGTACGGCCGAAAGATCGTTTTCCACACTACAGCGAATTAAAACCTATCTCCGAAACACAATGGGACAGTCACGTTTAAATGGTCTGGCAAATCTTCACATACATCGAGAAATACAAATTAAAGAATCCGAAGTATTAAAGTTCTTTTTGAAAAGGGACCCAGGAAACTTAAATTTTAAATTGATTTAGTTATAAATATAATTATAAATATTAAATACATAATAATATAACATTATATGGTGATAATAAATAAAAGTGATTATTTAAAAATTAGTTTCAATTGTTTACTTGTATGTAATTATTAAGCCCCCCCAAACCAAAATTCTGGGTGCGCGCCTGATACAACATGATACTACATTAACTATATTGATATATCAATCCACCTTGCTATGTACATTATTAATTATTATTTATAATTATATTATCCTATTTATCCATAGAGTATGGAGACGTCTATATTCTTATATATTATGGTCAGTATGAGTAGTATGACAGTATAATTATGTTACCAACGCAGACTTGAAGCTTTTCTATACGAAAAACTGCAATAACATGAGCCGGCTAACATTGTGAATGTGAGAACAATTATTATAGGAGTGTGAATAAGTGATATAGGAGTATTAGATAGTAAATAGTTGTACTGGTTAGGATTGACGGTGACAAATAATACCTATCAGCATTATTCTATGTACAGAGAGCCTATATAAACTACGGACTAAATACTTATACCTTATACCTTAGTCCGTGATATGAACTATAATCTATATAACTATCATGACAAATTATAATTTGTCACGATAACTATATAAGCTATATGTGGCTTTAAAATTTTAATTTTAAAATTATACCAGCTATTATCTAGGGTTTTGACATGCGTGTTCGACCGTTCGAGTTGTTTATATTAGCCACAGACATCTATTTAGTACATATCTGTGATATTAGCGTAGTTGCAAAAAGTTGATAATGAGGACGTATGCTCGTAGTTTTGATAATATTATTACTATTATTACTATTATTACTGTTGTATGTTATTAATATTAATACCTAATTCGATGACGCGATTTAGTGATTGTGTTTTAGTGATGGTAAAATGCTATTTATTTTAATTAGCAATAGCTATTGCTATTGCTAATGTAAAATAGCAATGATAAATAGCAGCTATTGCTATTTTTCTCGATATCACATAAATTTTGTTATTTTAACGTGTGTTCCAATAGCAGGACATTTTATTAAGGTTGCTACTATGATAATAAAAATCACAGTGAAATTAGCAGTGATTGCTACTTCCACTTCCACTGCTACTTTATACTTTTCATATATTTATAACAGGGCTCGGATGCTTGGAAGTTGTAATACTAAAAATGTTACTTTTTAGCTCTTAAATATGAATACTACACTATAAATAGCACAAAAAATCAAACAATATGCATTTAAGGGGATTCCATACCGTGATTTTCTGTTTTTGTCTAACACACGCGCGACATAGAATTTTAGACGGATTCTTTGCTAAACATATCAATTGATCTAATGAAGTGATGAGAATTCTGAAAACAGATTTGAATTCGTCGTCAAGTCTACTTGAAGTCGACTTTCCCACAATTTTAATTTTTTGATTTTAGCTTCTCCAAAAATTGAAATACAAAAATGTTTAAATACTATTTTTTAATATGACGTTTTCTGAAATTTGGGGTATAATATCAAAAATGTGGGAAAGTCGATTTCAAGTACCACAGAATATTAATATATAACATTAATTTATAATTTATATTTTATTTATTTGTAATCACTATTTGCTATTATAATATACTATATTATTACACTAATACACTATAACCTATTACCATGTGCTAAACTTCTAAATGCCTAAATAGCAAAATACTAAATAGTAAATAGCAAATAGCAAAATAGCAATATCATATTATCAGTTAAGAGTTAACACTTTAGCAGTTTTATTAGTTTAGCAGATTAGCATTTAATGTGACACGACGATATCACGATATCATCAATATCATCAGGGTAGGCAATAGGGAAAATATCAATAAAATAAAATAGCAATCACTGCTATTATTATTTTTGATTAGCAGGCTGCTGTTGCTAATGTAAAATAGCAGTGCTATTTACACTGCTACTGCTATTTCTTACCATCACTATTGTGTTTGCTATCACTTTTGAGTTTTTACAAATAATTCACAAAATAAATATTAATTTTTTACAGCAGTCTGTAGGCATCCGTAGTCTGTACACGGTAAACATATTAACAAAACATTTTATTTTGTTTTCACATTTTTACATTACATTATAACTAATAATAATAGTATGTAATAATATCGGTGTTTATTTATTTTGTAATTTTTGCACCCGAATATAATTTTTTGGGAAACCGGTTATATTTAGTAGAAAAGGAAAAATATGATGGATTCCCAAGATGCTAATCGTCCTGAACTGCTAGAGGAAGTAAGACTATTCCGCAACGCTCGTGAACGGGAAAAGTATGATAATATGGCTGACTTCTATGCACTAGTCAACACATTACAGCATTTGGAAAAAGCATATATACGTGATTGTGTAACGCCCAAAGAGTATACTGCTGCCTGCTCAAAACTGCTCGTTCAGTGCAAAGCTTCTTTTAAACAAATACAGGGTGATGATTTTCCATCGGTCGAGTCATTTGTAAAAAAATACAAATTAGACTGTCCAGCAGCAATAGAGCGTATTAAAGAAGATCGGCCGATTACAATTAAAGATGATAAAGGCAATACCAGTAAATGCATTGCGGATATTGTGTCTTTATTTATAACCATTATGGATAAGCTTAGGTTTGTATCAGAATATAATATCATATTATGTTAATATTTAAATGTTTCGTCAAGGGTTTCGTTTGTTGATAAGTAGGTAATTTATTTAAAATCTTAATTATTACAATTAGGTAGGTCATAGGTAATACATTTAAAAAATATCCCAATGAGGTATTGGTTTTTGAATTGATAATAATTTAGTTTGGGAACAATTTTTGTTTGTATTTTTAATATCCCAAATCTCAATGCATATAAACTCAACCACTTAGTAGTTAGTAGGGGTAGGCTGTATAATTTATTGCAGTTATCTTTTTATAGTGGTTAAAAACAAATTATAGCCTATCTGCCCTTCCTAAACAGTTGAAAAAGAACTGTTGTTTATATCTGAATACTTATATTAAAATCGTTGACACCCTACTTATAATTTCTGCGTACACTTATGCAACATAATATATTAGTATATTGTACATATAAAAAGTTATTAAAGTAATACTATATAGTATTACTTTATTAACTTTTTTTGGCTTGATAGTTTTGAATATGTAATTCATGGTTTCTTTTAATTCATGAATATTAAATGAAAATTACCCACATATAATTTTTACCCATTCTATACAGAGTGGGTAATTTTAATACATATAATTGTAGTAATTGCTTATCTCATCAAATTTCAACTTTTTACATATATATGTATTTGTTAAAAGCAAAATGTTTCTCATTATTTTGATTAAAATTTTCAAGTGCCTGCCTGTTAAAAATATCAGTCTAAATTATTATATAACTTTTCATAGACAACCTCTCTCACATATCTATTTCTAGTATTAATATGTAATATGTAAATTAAAAATTAATACAATTAAAAAAATTATAGATTGGATATTAAAGCAATGGATGAACTTCAACCTGACCTTCGAGATTTAATGGATACCATGAACAGGCTTAGCATGTTGCCAGCTGATTTTGAAGGAAAACAAAAAGTATCCGACTGGCTAAGTTCTCTATCATCTATGAACGCATCAGATGAATTAAATGAAACCCAAGTGAGACAGTTGATTTTTGATCTCGAATCATCTTACAATGCATTCAACAAGTTACTTCATCAGTCATCTTAAGCAAATTTATTAGTAAATATTTTAAGTTATAACCAAATACAAGAATAACATCAGAATATTTGAATAATCTTTATTTATAAGAATACAAATGATAATAAATTGATTATAATTATTTACGACATTAGAAAAAGATGCATTTATTAATAATAATAGTAGTAAAATGCTTGTTAAAAAAAAGAAAATCACCACTTGATTGATTGTTCAGTAACAATAAAAAATATATGGTACCTATACATAAATTTCATTGTATATTACTGATCATTGGGTTGAGACTCTTCATTTTGTTCAGCTTCTGAAACTGAGGGAGGAGGAGGAGGAGGAGAGTCCACAGCTCCATCATCTTGATCGTGACCATCATATACTACTCGAATGTCTGGATCTATGGCTACAGCACCCATAGGATTACCTCTAGCATCTAATTCCAAAACAGGATCAGCAGTCGCTTCTGCTAAATTAGTCACAGACTTGGACTTTAAGCACTAAATAATACAAATTTATACATTTTTATAATAGATTGAAATAACTAATTAGACATTATAACAAATGGAAATAATGGGTTAATATCTCAATATTTTAATATTATATATATTATGTGGATATTGAAATAAAATATATATATACCTACAATAAGAAATTTAATTCTTCTTTAATTTAGTTAAAAACTACTTATCTATTGGAATAAAAATAAGAGCAATATTTTTTAATATATAGATTATTGATAATAGACAAAAATTTACTTGAAAATCTACATGACGACTCTTAGCTTCTTCTTTCTCCCATGACATATGGATAAAAGGTCTTTGGACATAATTATAAATCACATCTTTACGACCCCCAGCTCTTTTTTTTACTTTTTCTTTATAAGTTGGGTAACCTTCAATGCCTAGACGAATCTTTTTAAGACCACGTTCTTTCATTACTTGTTTGGCAACATCTCTATTTTCAATGTATTTGAAGAATCTATATAAGGCAGTGCTATTTACAGCTGAAAAAAAAATTTATAAATTTGAATGTTATAATAAAAAGTGGGAAATTAGGTAACAGTTAGGTTATTCAGTAGGAGTCAAGTGTACCTCATCATTGAGTGGGTCACTTATCACTGTAATGGACATGTTGAATTTGAATTCAATAATAAATTATTGCATACAAAAACATTTTTGAATGAAGTTTCTGTCAACCCATATTACTGAGTAATTTTTATCATATATTTATCATTTATATAGCTATTATAGTGATTTATTTTACTATTAGTAATACGGTATAAATTATACAATAGCTTTATAATTAAGCAATAGCTATCTAAACATTTTGAAAATGTCGTAGCTATAGTAAAGTACTAAAGTATAATAATGAACGTAAATATAAGTCCTCATTAATAGTTTTAACTATAACAAACTTAAGTTAGGAACCTTACTTTGACCGAACCTAAACATTTTGATTAACACTAAAAAAGAAACTAAATTAAAAAAAAAAATGTAAGCCACAAACTAATTTGCAAATTTTGGTGATGTCGATAAATTTTGTAAGAATTTGAACTTAAACGTAAACATTATATGGATATGTATTTTTGATATTTTTTAATTGGTATATGAGGAATTTTGTATTAAAATGTCAACCTATTTAACCGAAAACTCGAACAATTGTATACATTGTATCAAAAAATTAAACTACCCAAATAGTATAAAAAGAACCAAGATATTTTTTAAAATGATGTCTAGTAAATGTTTGTATAGACATGAATATTCGGAGAAAATATCTGGTCTCAGTTAATCATTTTTGAGTAACAACAAAAATATGATATCAATTTTCTTGAAAACTGTTATTTCATAAGTATTCCTGTTTTTCCAGTTATCTTGAAAAGTACTAGGAATTTTTTATTTTTACTTCACAAAGCACTGGGGATTTTCCTACCAGAAAAGATTTTTAAGTCGAAAGTCAGCATATTTTCTACTATAAAATAATGTGTCTATACTCTATAGACACCAAAAAAAAATCATGATTAATACATTCATCACAGCTCAGAACCTAAAAATTGTTCAAGATTGTTCAAGAACACTAAATCTATAGTACAGACATACAGTTTAGACTTTTAGAGTTTTATATTAATTTATAAATATAATAATTAAAAACTAATTTTATTCGAACATGTCTTGTTATTATTTATCAGCATGTTATGACTCCAAAGTACCTGATGTTAGTACAAAATCATTTTAAGTTTGATATATTTTCTATATGAATTTAATGTACTGGTTTTTACTTTGTGAATATTCTTCTCCCATTTGAGGTGGATATTCTTCATCCCAATCTACTATATCGTCATCAAGTAAGACAACTACATGACATTCACGATCTCCTCGTTGAGCAGAATTAACCATTAAAGGTAATATTAGATCTTCTAAAAATACTTCAAACTGACAACGAGCTCCTTCATTTGATAGCTCATGTAATAATCCTCCTACAATAAACAAATTTTAGTTTAGAATAGTATAAATACATCAGTTACTTACTTAAATTTTGACATTTGACTGTTTTAGCGTCAAATGGTATTAACAAATAATCACAAGCTTCTCGTAGCTCTTGTACTGAAATTGAAGACGGGCAGCGCATTACATTACCCTTATAAAACTCCAAAATACACCTAAATACATTTGCAGAGACACCTTCTGCTACCACATATTCCCCACGTTCATTCTTATTTGTATATTCGTTAGAACTAAACATTCTGTCAAAAAGTAAATTACAAAATCATATATTTTACAACATAAATTTATTGTTTATTGATTATTACCTTCCAAGCATTGTATTTGAATGGGCAATGAATATAGCAGGATCAACAATAAATCTAGTGTTATCTACAATAAGAGTTACTCTTTCTTCTTTATTAGCAATATTGTTTCTAGAGCTAGTTAAATGGGCTGAACCTGAAGTGCTTGGATAGGACGAACCTGAAGTAGTTGCGTTTTGATTCATCAGACTTTTCATAGAATTCATTGAGCAAGAAAATCTGGGCATTGCTTTTCTATTAAAAATAATGTATTCATAAAATATATGTAATATAAAATTTGATTAAAATCATTAAAGAATAATAAATAATTATTTATACAAAGGACACATGGGATTGTATAAAGGAGTTTTAAGATTATATTAAATTCAGTTTTAATAAATAGTTGTAACAAAAATCGGTAAAGGTACCGAAAACAAGTGATTATATGTTACCAGTAGTTTAATTATCAATTATTATATAAACAATAAGTAAGTTATTTACAACCCCAACCTATTCCCTAATCCCAATCAATTTAACAAACAGTTTTAGTTAAAATTTCTATTTTTTTTATTAATAGGGGTTTAAGTCTTTATGTTTTACCGTCTACAGTTAAATTTTGATTTCGCTTAATGAGCTGATAACAAATATTTAACCGGGCAAATTCGGCCAACTAAACTCCGGTTAACTTTAATCGGAGATGGTATAACAGGTCCCTTAATATTCATATATTATTATATATAAATGTTGATATTTTTTTTTTAGCTATTTTTAGATTATTTTCATCAATATTGCAGATTTTAGTCTTTGACAAAAAAAATTATATACAGTGAAATCTCCGAAGAGAATTAGATTTATTTATTTTAGTTTCTTAGTAATTATTTACTTTTACATTAGTTTCCTGAAGATACATATTACTCATAATTTGTAATGAAAAATCATAGTTAATGAAAACCAACTAAAAAATATATTATATTGACATTGTAAGCCTGTAACAGATGACCAAAACAAATAATCAGTTGTTTTAATATGATTATCAATTAGTATAAAATTTAAAATACCTCTAGAGCAACTAGTCTTGTAAAAGACACTTTTTAAAAGTATTCAAGTACAGATACGGATACTAATTTCCTTAAACTAATTTACTTAAAAAAAATATTACAAAATTAGTTTGGTTTTAAATACAGATACCTGAGAAAATATTTAATATACTTCATAGAAGTAAATTTTTCAAAAGTATTTAAAATATGTATTTGAGTACTTAAAAAGTATTGAAATACTTTTACCCAAGTACTTTATAATACTAAGAGCAACAGTAATCAATTATCCTTACACCAAAATATAACAAGTGGTTACTGGTTTTCTAAAATTAGATTACCTCAGTTTTTGGAAGCGGTTTTAAGCCTTGATTAAAACTAAAAAATTATATCTTGTAGATTGCAGTGAATCATGAAGGTGATTTTTCAATTAGAATAAATTATTAAAGTAGGTCTGATATATTTTTAAAACACATAACATATATTAATGTTAAAAAGATAGATAGTTGGTCGTTAATAAAAATATTACTAGTCTGTTATTGCCCCATATTAATGCCAATAATATATTTACTTTTAGTTAATTATTACAAATTATAAAGATATCGATCAAATATTAAAACAAAATTTATTATTTAGGATCATGGTAAATAAATTAGTATTGTATCACAACAAAGTAGAAAATTCTGAAAGCCACATGAATTAGTACTACGCCGTGGCTGGGTGATAACAGACAAGTACCTAAAAACCCACAATACTACATACTAAGATAATATATTATATTAGCCTATGATGATAGCTGATACATTTTTGTTATTATCATTTTCAATTAATTTTAATTTTCAAGAATATAATTATTCTAATCTTAGATATATTAACTAGTTATGATTATTAATTCTTATCTTCATAGCTAAAATCATAGTCCAACAATCCTAAACTAGTTGTGTTGGTTTGAGCTCTTTCAGGTTTGCTTGAACAATCCTAATTCTAATGTCATGAGTTGTGTAGGTATACAAATTAATTTAATTAGTTTAAAATTAAAAATATATAATTTATTTTATTGTTTGTTTAAATTTTTTTCCAATTTACCTATTTCTCATTGAAGTTGTTTGTTGTTTATTGATTGGTGTCAGAGCCAACTGGTTACCAGTTGAATGACGCTGTACCAAACATGATTTGGGTTTTAAGGAACTTCCATAACTGCAATATAAATATAAATGTTAAAAATACTAAAACAAATAATACTTAATACAGTGAACTCTTGGTAACTCGAAGCTCACAGGGAAAAAAAAAATTTGACTTACTAAAAATTTAGAGTTATCAAAATCTTTATATGTAATCGTTATTTGAAAGGGAATTTTATTTGTTCGAGATGTCGAGAATTTTGTGTTATCAAGGTTCGAGTTACCGAGAGTACACTATATAATTCATAATATTACTGTATCATTACAAAATTCTATATTATAAAATATGTTACTCCCCTATTTGTAAAACTACCATTTTAAACTAGACCTTAGTTTATAATTCATTATTAGAACATTTATCATAATGCTATGTCTTTGATGTCAAAGAACAAATATTATGCAGGCGGAAATTACCTTAGCCTTGTTTTGAACACACGACGCCTATGGTCCTCGGTATCTTGATAATCTTCTGTGTCACTACTTGTATCACGATCGTAGTTGTGACGGCCGTCTTTAGACATGACCCAGGCTGGATAAAAACAAATAAGTTTAATAACAGGTACAAGAATCTAGATTTGGACAAAAAAAAAATAAACTTAATAAAAATATATAACATCACGAGCATACATTATTTTACCCATGAATAGGCACCAACCACTGGTAAAATATCCAACGTCGTTGTACACACAAGGTACACCTAGCACCTACAATACTATACTACCTAACCTTCTGTGAACGAAAACAAATGCTGATTGCTGAACAACTTTCGACTTGCTATATAGTTGCTAATGCAATAGTAAATCGTTGAAATTAATTTCTGTTAACACGATTTAACAGGCGGTACTAAGCTATCAACAATGTGGCCACTTCTATATTTCGAACTTTCAAAAAACTTATATTTATTACTGGAATGTTTTGTTTTTTGCGTATTCTTATTTAGATTGTGTTATCATTATTTTCAGAAGAACAAAAATAAATAAAAACATGAATCAGCGTTGTGTGAGTTTTGACAGTATTAATATATTATTATCTATTTTTTTTTATATGTGATCGGAGCAGTGGGGGATGGATTAGATTAGATTATTAGATAGATGTGTTATCTCTGGTTTGAAATGAAACTTTTGGGTTTTTGAGTTCCTTAACTCAATAGTAAATACTCATTACTCATCGTCTCATCAGCCCAACACCAGCTTATCTAAAATTTAAAAAGTCGGACAATTTTAAAATCAATGTAGTCGTGAATTCGTTTAACTGTCAGTCGTTGAAGACGTGTGCCTAATGTCCTCGATGTTTTCCTAAAAGTTAATTTTTTATTCACCAGTGAATATTTATATGTTTGTTTGTCGATTCTTAACAGCTTTGATGGAATGGGGTCACGGATAAGGTGAGCAGTTACAATTCCATTGAATTAATTGTTCTGTCATTGATATAATGATACTGTTTATTAGTCTCTACTCTCTCTCTAGTGGTTTAATATTTTTAAACAATAATAATATTGTAAAGTGTACCTTAATTATAGTAGCATAATATAGTAGGTATATAATATTTTTTTTGCCCAAACAGTATTTGGTTTATATTGAATTACATGTGTTATAAGTGGTCAATGTTTATAATTGATGAATTCAATAGTATGCATATTAATCTTCATTGTATCATATCAGGAATGACGTTGTTCGATTATTTGAGTGTTTCTGTGAAGTAGCTGGCCCAAGTAAGGAAAATACAGTACCATGGATTCTCCAAAAGTTTCCAGAACACTATAGAAATGATGAACTGCTCGAGACTGTACCTAATTTTGCTTATCCTTGTGATTTTGAGAGGTAGTGTTAAATATTAACTAACCCTATCTAGCCTTATTCTAATAATTTGAATGTTTAGAACCATGATTCAGCACTACTCATTTGTACTGACCAATGCTGAATCGAAGTGGATTTTTGGATTTTGTAGACATGATCCTAAATCTGAGACAGCTTTAGTTGTTCTCAGTTATCTTCCTTGGCATGAATCATTTTATAAGTAAAAATTATTTTATATCAACAGATATTTATTTATTTTGTACGGTTAATGGAAATGTATCATACTTATTTCTGTTTTAGATTATTAAATTGTATATCTAATCTCACAAATAGTAATAATTCTAAAGATCTATGGCCATTTTTGGAATCTGTATATAATAGTAAACTACCAATCAAAGGACTTGATTTAAAAATTAATAGTGATAGCGGCGAAGAGGTAATTAATTTACTATGCATTTTTAGCAAAAATTTAAAAATATTTTCTTATTATATTTTCTTATAGTTATTTGTTTGTCAGTCGCCAATTCAATTCCAGTTACCAAGCATTCCAGAAAATGTAAGTAGTTTGTTCTTTTAATTGAACTACGGTATTCTAAACAATTTTAATAATTTATGTTTTTAATTATTCAATAAAAAAGTATTATTGAGCAATGGTTTAATTAACCATTTAGTGCATTATGTACTTATTTATGATAATGTTTAGATCCATGTAATATCTTAATTTATATTTTTTAAAAAAAATCATTAAAACATTAATTATTTTATACTATAAACAATTTACATTTCAACTGAAGATTGATATTTTAAATTTTGTTTTAGAGAAATTTGACAGAATATTACAGTGCAGTTGATTGCCAAAATATGATTATTATATTTGCTTCCATGTTATTTGAGCGTCGTATTATTTTTACTTCCAAAAAACTATACAGATTGAGTGCCTGTGTTCAATCTGCTAATGCAGTTCTATATCCAATGAATTGGCAACACATATTTATACCAGTATTGCCTCAGTCACTTATTGATTACTTATTAGCACCAATGCCATACTTGATCGGTTTACCTCACTCATTATTCCAAGTAACTATTTTTCATCATTTAACTTTAGTTTTTGTCATATTTATTACTATTTTTTATTGTTGTTTTTTTAGAGTTTGCAACGTAATGACTTGGGAGATGTTGTTATTTTAGATGCCGATAATAATACTATAGAAACTCCATTTGATGATTTGGAAAATCTTCCAACAGATGTGGTCAGTAAATATTTATTAATACAACTACTAGACTCAATACTTTGTCATATAACTCATATACAATAGTAATCATGGGCAGGTTAGGGCATGCAATAGGTGTGACTAATGCATGTTAATGCATTAATCAATCTGAATATGACTTTTTAAAATCTTTTTTTCAAATATTATGGTTTATCATTGATATTGAATTGAGTATTACATCAAATGTAATTCATTATCCGATTTTTATGAACATTGAAGATCTATTTTATTTTTATTTTAGGTATCAACTTTAAGACGACAGTTACGTAATAAAGGTACACTTTTAGGCGATGGTGTTTCTAGAGCATTTTTACGTGCTTTAGTTAAGTTAATTGGTGGCTATAGAGATGCATTAAAATTTCATCAAGGAGAACGTATAACATTTAATAAAGAAGCATTTATTGAGTCTAGATCAGCAAATATGCAACCATTTTTGAAAAAAATGTTGGAATTGCAGATTTTTCAACAGGTATAATCATTGTATATATTTTAGGTAAAGATAGTTTTTTATGAAATTAACATTAGTAATTAGTAGTTTAATACTTAAAGTATATAACTGTCATAAAATTAATTGTTTTGTACATAGTTTATAGAGGAACGATTAGAAATGTTAAATGCAGGACTTGGTTTTTCTGATGAATTTGAAATGGAAGTTTGCAACTACCACGAGAAATCTAGTAATAGATTAAAGCATCAGTATAAAGATTGGACATTCACTATGAAACGTGAAGGAACTGCATTATTTAAAACTGTTAAGAATGCGGTAAGTTAGTAGTTTTAAGTTTTACTTAATTGGGGAATTTAGATATAGTAATTTTTATATTTTACCTACTATTTAGGTGTACATAAAGAACATATTTTATTAATAATTAATAATTTACAAATTATATAGAGCATACAATTAATATTAAAAATAAAAACCGTTTAACTTGTTTTAAAATATTATGCAAAAGTTACATTAAAATAGTAAATTATATAAAAATTTAAAATATTAATGTATAAACAAATTATCATTAATAATTTAAAACCATATAATATAAAATATTTTTATCTTTATTTTGGTTTAAATTGGGTTTAAAAGAACATAATCAGAATAAGATTTTTTATGAATTGGGTTCTTTGCTTGGATGTGGTACTTATTTACTTATTTATTAATTGTTGTAGAATATTAACAGTTACAATTTTATTTTCATTTACATAAAATATTCTAATCCAAAAATATGATTTTTGATTAATTAAAATTTAAAATTTTTCTTCGTTTGTATCTAATTTCATTTAAAACCTTATTAGACTTAGCTGGTTACAGAATTATGGTAGATATTTGTAAACTGTATTTAATAGAATATGAATCCTAATAAACTAATTTTTGCATAGCTTAATTTTTGGTTTTCTTATAAACCATTAAATTAATCAGATTATTACATTTTATTATTAATTTTCAGGCTAATCCTACAGTAAGAAATGCTGTAAAAACGGTAAATTATTTTAATGTAAAAATAAAACTTTTATATTATATGATACGTTTTTAGGTTAAAGAACGTGGAAAGGATTTTCGGTTGGCTTACAAAGACATTAGATCAAAATTCAATGCTCCAAATAAAAATCCTCGAACTAAAATTGGTACCCATCCGAATTCTGCACCAAACTCTCCTTCTATGCAGAAGAGACAATCATGGTCACATACAACAGCATCTGCTAGTTATCGTAAAGAAACTGCCAACGGATTACAAAAATTAACTACATCACAAAAGTAAGTGAATATTTATTGCCATTATTACAGTTATATCAAATAGAAATTTTTGTTTTTTATAGTTTCAAAGACTCCTCGATTTCACCGCTACCTCAAATTAACTTGAATTTAATGGAAGATCTAAAAGAAGTTATATACAGAACTTGTGATAATGATGATCCACGGAAGTATACATCAGTAGGTTTAAATAATTTAATGATTTTTACTTCTTGATTATTAATTCTAATTATAAATGAAATATTTTGTATTCAGTCCTGGGATGATTCAGTCAAATCAAACTTCATAATTAATGATGATTTAATCAACTCGTCATTTGGGTCTATGCCAAGCGAGAGTCCAATGGAAACTAAAGATCTGATTCGATTGGATTCAACGTCTAGTATAGATGATTTTGATCCTTTAAATAGTCCAACTAACAGTAATGGTTTGGTTCCAGGAGTAGGTCTTAGTAATCCACTGTATCAGTATTTTGTTCCATTAAATAAAACTCAATTAGAAACCAAAAATAATAATGACCTCCTTAATGAGTATGGATTAAACTTTGATTTGTTAAGTTGTACTGATCAACCAGGTCCATCCATGTCAAGAAGTCAACCACCTGTACCACCATTACCACCAAAACCAAGCAATTTTAAATCAAATTGGACCAAATTTGAATAAAATTACAAACCTAGTTTATAATTTTATAATACTTGTGATAAAAAACATTTTATTTTGCAATCACACTACTTTTAAGTTAGTGGTTACCACTTATAATTAATATATTACAACATTGTCCATGTTTACATTTTATCAACATTTTTTTATATACTCATATATTATTGTTACACCAAATATTAACAAATGGACCAGAATGTTGTGTCTGATTTAGATTGTTTAACGCTCATAAATGTAGTCATATATTACATGTTATACATGGTAAAAATTGTATGTTTGTTTATCGTTCATTATTTTTTTTTGTTGATAGAAAATTAAATAAAACAAATAAAAATATATAAACAAAAGTTTGATAATTTACCATTATTTTGATTTGATATTAATATATTTTAAGTGGGGATAGGTCACTTAAGCTATCCAGCATAAGTTTGCATAAAATAGAACAAAAAATAAATCAGCTGCCATACTATTTTGAAATTGATAGTACTTGCAAAGTATAAACTATTTAAATTATACCTTCAATTTTTCTCAAATATCAAACTGTTTGAATATCTTATAATTTGAGGATTCTCTTATAAGAAATTATTATTCAGTTGAAGCAGTCCCTAAAATTGTGTGTAGTACGAAATTTAAAATTGTGTTATTCTAATTAAACCTTTCTAATAATATTATGTATAATTTTATATCTTCAAAATTTTTTTATATTTTAATGATTTTTTGCCAAACCACGTAATTATTTTCTACTACAGTCACACAGACACACAGTAAACAATATTTTGTGTTATGTCTTATACTCTTACTATAGTTATTATTATTCATTGTTATCACAAATTAAGATATACCTTAATATGTGATTGTTATTAGCTATTTTTATTATTAACAGCTTAGTAGTGAACGGTGGTATATACTATACTAGTGTTTATCTAGAAATAATTTAGATTTGACCAATTTGGGACTATGTGTGTAGCACGAAAATTTGGATATTTTATTGACTGAGTTGAAGCATACATAGTAAATCAATTAGTTTATAAAAACCAATAAATTTAAGTTTACCTAACCAATCAGTATGTAATAATATAGTTTTCATTATTATACAATATCAATAAAGAAGATAATAATAATCAATTAAATAATAAAAAAACATAGTAAATCATAAAAGTATTAGTAATAAGTATTAGTAGTGTATATCACTATAGCAGTTCAACTAGGAATGATTATTTCAAAAAAAATATTGATGATTTTAATGCTTTGTCTGTGCAACTTAGGATATCACGATAGCCGATAAGTAAATCAAATAAAAAAGTCCAATATTTAATATATTTTTTTTATTATTATTCTGAATAAAGAATGTACTCAAATATTTAAATTAAATGTAACCATAGACACCTGAGGATATCCTTGAGGATACAAAATTTAAAAAAAAAATTTTTAAATGAAGTAGTAACATTTTCAATTCCAAACGTCTATTATTCATCATTATGAATCCATTATTTTTAGTACTCCAATTGCTTCAGTGAGTCTATCTAATTCGTCTTGTGACTGCTTAAGTTTGTCCTTATTTGCATTTCTCACATCTTCGGGAACTTTTGTTTCATAATCTGCTACACTCATTGCTTTATTAAGTTTTTCTACAGTTTGAGTTAATATATCACTCTTTTTTTTCAACTTTTCTATTTCCTTGGATGTATCAATCAAGCCCTAGATAATACATAAAATAAGATTTGGAGTAATTATTTATAGTAAACTAATTGTAAAACTACTAACCTTCAGTAAAAGATGCACTTGGCATTTATCAGATATAGGCAGAATAGCACATCCAATTGGTATAGAAGACGCATTTGCAAGTTCCACTTTACTACAATTGGCAAAAGTAGCAATCTCTAATTTAAATTTAGTTACGGTTTGTAATGTACTTTCATCAGAACAATTAATATATGTTTCAGTTTTAGAACTTTTAGGAACATTATAATCTGATAATGCTGATCTAATGCTATGAACAATTTTCTGAACAATTTCAAATTCATTTTCAGTTTTTAAATCCCGCCAAGAATATTTTATCTAAATAAATTTAAATATGGATAATTTATTATTGACTGTAAATCAAACTACAACTCATATGATTATACTTACTGTTTCTGGATACAAAGCAACAGATATACTAGGATATCTAGTAATATCAGAATGTGGTAATCTTTGGTAAAGTTCCTCAGTAATAAATGGCATAAATGGTGATAATAATCTCAATCCTGTATCCAAACAGTAGAATAATATATTTTGAACAGTTTCAATCTTGTCTATATTATTGGAGGCGAATACTGGTTTGAGTGATTCCTAAAATATTCACAACATTACTTCTGTTAAAATTTAAATATGTTACTTATATTACCAAGTACACATCACATAAATCATATAACCAAAAATTATAGCACGCCGTTGTTGCACCATTGAGTTCATAGTTTTCAAATGAAGTATTACATGATTCTACAGCTAATGATAAACGACTCAAAATCCACGTATCCATGTTGTTTAAATTCACAATCTATTAAAAATGTTTAGTTAAATACATTTTACTTTATGTTTTTTTCAATATCAAAATATATTTTTTAAATTTATTACAAATTAAAATATTTCAATTAGTTACCTCTGATTTCGGGGAAGGTACAAATTCTTTTTTGAAGTACATGAGTGCAAACTTTATTGCATTCCAAAGTTTGTTACAGAAAAAACGATAACCTTGAACTCGGAGAATACTCAAATTTATATCATGTCCTGTAAATCAATAACATAGTTAAGCTGAGTTCATAGATATCTCGTAACACAATAATATGAATCATTTATTAAGCTAAAGCCCCTTAAACATGATTTATTTGTCTGTGATTGGTTCATAAAGTTGATAATTTTTGTATACAACTACTCAACAACAAAGATCGTATCAATCAAATGGTTTTGTGTGAAATTATCAAAAATGTCATTGGGTCTGATTATGCATTATTTGATTATTAAAAATATAATTTAATATTTATGGTTATCAGATCTTAAACATTGAGAAAAAGGTCATAGGGAGAAGCCCCCTTTTTCCCCTCGTTTGACCAACACTGTTTGGTATACAATTAACTGTAATATATATACCTTGAGACATGTATGAACACAAAGCAAACCGTAATGCATCTGTTCCACATTCTGGGATTCCATTTGGGTAGTCTTGCTTCTGTCCTGCTTTAGCTTTTTCTATTTCTTTCGGATCCAAGTTACTGTCAGCAAGTTGTTTATTTAAATTCTCCAATGATATACCTTTAATAACATCTATGGGATCAACAACATTACCCAATGACTTGCTCATTTTACGGCCATGTGCATCACGTACAATGGAATGTAAGAAGATTTTCCTAGTATAAACATTAAGAAAATATTTTTAATTTATTATATACATTTTAAAGTCATAGATTTAAGATTATATTAATTGTACTGGTTCTAATCATAATTAAATAGTTAAATTTTGATATTTGTCCAGTCAGCACATAACTATTTTCACTTTATAGTTTATACTATATGTCTATATCTAACAGTGAGTAATTGTCTCTCCCATTACGGTTGGTAAAAATATCAACAACAAAAAGCTTTTACTTCAATTTTCCAAATCGTCAAGGTCCAAAAAAAAAAGCTATCCTTTTATAAACATTGCAGTGGCAGTCAAACAAGTGGTGGTGAGGGGGATAGATTCCCACCGTTAGATATTTTTAAATATTTATAACAATTTATGCATTTTGTTCAATTTTTTTTTCTTAAAACAAATAATCAACTTTGGTAAATGTCCACAGAATGTCTGAATATGTTTGTATGACATGTCTATATTATTATCTAGACTCATATCCAGAAACTAGGATATTATTATTATTAATATTTAGTTGTTTACACAAAATATACGGGAATTATCTCACTCGGTGATCAAAAATATTCACGCTCTACACTTGGCCAGAACTTTGGGCGATACGGGTGATATGTATATTTTACACCAGTGGTTCCCAATTAGTATGAAGCTATGGACCCCTAGCTAAAACATATTGATCCGGACTCCACTCTTTTGTAAATACTTACTTTTCAATTTGAATAAAATGATTATCTACCTTTTTCGTGGTAAATCGAGTTTCAATAGTCCCAAAATACAGAAAACGGAATTTCAAACGACTACAAGTTTAATAATTTCACTAATCACTAAAAGAAAATAAAAATGAAAAATCACTACAGTACAACACAACCGCCGACCAGCAATTGGGTGGACACTATTACATAGCTCCATAGTTGGTCGAAACATCAATTGCTATTTGTCATAAGAGATTTGTCAATAGATTTGATATAATACAAATATTGTTAATACTATAATATATTTATAAATAAAGGTTGTATCTACCATAATTTAAAAAATTGATATGGGCATAACCATAAATTATATTTTTAACGATAAAAGAATGTTAAAAAGTCAAACACATGCCTAGATACACCCCTCCCCATGACAAAATCATTTCACCGCCATTGTTAAGACATCTTGTTCAATAAGAAACAAAATGTAATATTTTTCCGACTCAATAGTCAAAGATCACAGTCCAATACAATTGCATAATATTATACACATTCTGTTAATACACTCATTACTACAGTTTGGGATAGACTTAAAACCACTAAAATAAAAAAATAACATCTATTTTATAGACTTCCAATTACATTTACAAATAAAAGTAAAACCTAAACTATCATCTACTTTTGAGCTGTAATTGCTTAATATGAAAAAAAAAAAATAATAAAGAAAACTCATATTTATATTTTTCATTTTTCTAAATTATTTTTAAATTTTTAACGTAATAAAATTAATAATTACATTAAGTAAATAGTTAATAAAACTTTTACTTACTTAAATGGTAAACAACCCATTAAACGCTGGGAGAAGAAAACCATGCGAGCTACCCAAAAGAATAAGATATCATAACCAGTTTCTAATAGAGTGCCAGGGAAAAACATCTTTAAATCATCTGTCTTAAAATAATAAAGAAATAATACTTATTAGTTGTATTTATATTAATATTTTAATTGAATTCAAATGTATTACTTGATCAGGCCATCCAAATATTGAAAATGGAAACAGAGCTGAAGAAAACCAAGTGTCTAAAACATCTTCATCTTGGCGAAGAGTAATTTTTTCTTTTGGAACATTGAATTTTTTTACTGCTTTTTGTAAAGCTTCTTCTTCTGAATATGCGCTCACCCAACAATCATCCTCATTAATCTAAAATTATTTATTCTTATACTTAGAAAAAAAAATTTTTTATCATTTTCGTACTTACAGAACTTTGAGGTTGATTATCAATAGTAACAAAATATGCAGGAATTCTATGACCCCACCAAAGTTGTCTTGATATACACCAGTCCCTAAGAAACCACAGTATTGTTTATATGATTTTCACTTATTAATAATTAATAATTACCTAATATTATCCATCCAATGAAACCAAGTTTTGTTGTGTTGAGACGGTATAATCATGAGCTCACCATTTTTAACAGCTTCTGATGCTTGTTTAGCCATTTGGTCACAACGAATGTACCATTGTGGTTTAATTAGTGGTTCAACAACATCTTTGGATCGACTACAAATAGGCACAACCATTGGATTGTCAACTGTTTCACAATAAAGGTTCTTTTTTTTCAATGCTTGTAAAACAGCTTTACGTGCTTCAAATCGTTTCATTCCCTTTAATATTAAACTATAGTTAAATTTTAAGTTGACAAGCAATATATTAAATAAAATACTTACATTAAATTCAGTACAATCACCAATAATTACACCATCATCATTAAATATTGTTATAAATGGTAAGTTACGGCGTTTACCAACTTCATAGTCATTAGGATCATGAGCCGGAGTTATTTTTACCGCACCTTAAATACATTATTATTAAATATTGTAATATTGTTATGTTATTAAAATACATTATTTTTGGAAAACTCACCTGTTCCAAAATCTTTTTCAACAAAATTGTCACAAACTATTGGCAGTATCCTGTCACAAAATGGATGTTGCACATATTTACCATGCAAGTGTCTATACCTAGGATCAGATGGGTGAACAGCTACAGCTGTATCTCCCAACATGGTTTCAATTCTAGTGGTTGCTACAACGATTGTCTCATCTTCTCCTACGACTTTATAAGCAAACGATACAAGAACACCAAATTCAACTTTTTCTGTATAACCTGGTATGGACAGGAAAGTTCGACCAGGCAATTCAATTTTGTCTACCTATTATTCATTAAGAATTGTATTATTAATATTAAATAATTCTTAACTTGTATTACAAATATAAATTAACCTCAATATCAGAAATAGCACTTTTTAAAGCACATGACCAATTTACAAGACGGTTGCTTCTATATATATCACCATTTTCATGTAAACGTATAAAAGCTTCTGTGACTGCATGACTGAGTTTAGGGTCCATAGTGAAACATGCACGGTCCCAATCCAACGAAGATCCTAACAACTTCAGTTGTGTATATATACGATCACCTTTCCTAAAATATAATCATACTTTATGTAATGGTCTACAATATTAGAATTTAAAGTCAATGCTTTAAATGTATTTATTTATTTAATACTTACTCTTTTTTCCACTCCCATATTTTTTCAATAAACTTTTCACGGCCAATATCATGTCTATTTTTATTTTCTTCACGCCACAATTTTTTTTCAACTACTACTTGAGTTGCAATTCCTGCATGGTCACAGCCAGGATTCCATAAAGTAGTTTTACCATTCATTCGATTCCTAGTTGATGTTTAAAACAAAATGATACTTTAAATATCTTTTATCGTTTTAAATTAAAATTAAAAATGAATAAATAAATATAGAAATAATTAAGAAATCTTTACCATCGAGTAATTGCATCTTCCACTGCGTTAGTGAGAGCATGACCCAAATGTAAAGATCCCGTCACATTAGGAGGAGGAATAATCATAATAAATTTTCCTTTGGGGTTATCTTCCAATACATTTTTTTTCTAAAATGTAAAATAGATATATATAGACATTAAAAATAAACTTGATGATATAAGACTTTAAGAACACTGATATAAATAAAAGTTAATATAAGTTGAGAAATATTTGTAATCATGTATCTATAGAAAATTTATTTTATAGAAAACAATAGGTAATTATGATTATGATTTTATGATTGACGTTTACCCCATATTCTGGTTTGAAAAATCCTTCTTTTTTCCACCAGCTATACCATGCAGCTTCAACATATGCTGGGCTATAGGAATCAGGCATAGGGCATGAAACATTTTTCTTTTCACCAGGTTTAGTATCCTGATCATACACTGCTACTTCTTTTTCTTTCTTAACTGGCTCTTTTTTTTCTTTTTTCTAACATAAAAATACATATATTATTTACAAATTTGCATGAAATTTTAATTTCATGTAACTAACCTAAAAATCTAATATTTTAGTGTAGGTAAAATGTATCTAATACTATAACTAATGTTTGTTTTATGAGTAACATCAAGTACATATTACAACTATAAAAAAAAAAAATAGAATACATACTTCTTCTTTTGGTGTATTCTGTTTCTGATCTTGTTTTTGTTTGAACTTTTCCAATTTGGCCAATTTCTTGGCTTCCTTTTCTAATTGCTTGGCTGTTTTTACTGGTGGCTCTTCCATGGTAATTTATTTAATATTGCTATCACTAAAACAGTAATATTTAGTAATATTTAGTATATAACGTTAAAATATGATGTATAAAGCGGTGTAAGTCCACAGTAATTTATTTTGAACGGCCTGAGTAGTGATTATTTTACCACAATTTAAGTAATAAATATCTATTATCAAAGATCGTGCCACTGCCACACGGCACTCACGAGTCACGACTCACCAGTCACCAGTCACCACGCCAATTGCAGCTTGCAGATATGCCGCTATGGGCTAAAGAATGACTTGAAAGAAGTAATCAGTAATCACTTATCATAAAAACTATTTTTTTTTTTGTAGCCGCTATGGCGCTATAATTATAGACAATCTGCTATTGTTCTATGCTAGAGCCTGGAGGTAGACAGCGCGATTTGCACGAATTATAGAGTAAGATTACTCATAGAATATAGATAACTTACCTAGATTTATTAATTATTAACTAAGTTCGTGGTAGAATAGATAGTGGTTTTTTATTCTTATCAATTACTGGTAAACGGGAAGAATATCCATCGTGAAAATGTCCCAAAAATTACAAATGTATAACTTTTTTCTAGTTTTCTTTGCAACAATAACTCGTATAATAAATAATAAGTAATTTCAATTCAGAACCCTGCATTGCCAGCCACCAGCACACTTACAAAGTACCAGCTATGTTCCCAAATCCCAATTGTAATCGAAATAAAAATCCCGATTCACACCATAAGAAAATGATTGAACAAATATTTTTGAAACGCTAATTAATATTTATAATTAGTAATTAATTAACATATTATTAATATTTAATTACAATACTTTTATATTACAATATTATTAGTATAAGTTATATTAACGTATTAATTAATAATTAATAATATTGGATGAAAATTCGGACATAAAAAATGATACATTTTGTAAAAAACATTTGATTACTGATTCTTTTATTATTTCTAAACACATATTATTATTTTTTTTTTTTGTTAAAATTGTACCAGTTTGGATATTTAACAATTTAATAATTGCTTTTGAATTTGATTCAAGTAGTTCAGTTGATCAAAAATATACATCTATAATTTATTATATTTATTGAAAAAAACTTATTAAACAATAAGCTAAATAATAATTTCATATTAAATAGTTAACTTTAAAAAAAAATTGGGGGAAAATGTCCGCATCAAAAATATATCAGGGAGGAAATGTCCGCAATTTCATATTATGTAGGTATAATTCTGTAAAAAATAAATCCCTGAAATCAAATATTTCGTTTTCTATATGTACCTAACATTTTGAACATATTTTAGATTCTGAGCGGAGCGAGGAAGCTATAGTGGTTTTTCAATGATGTTTATTTATTTTTTTTTTTTTTATCCTGTATACAAAATGTCTACCAGAAGGAGTAGAGAGTTGAGACTAATTGAGTCATTGTAATGTATGTGGTAAATTTGAATTTAATATTTCAATGATATAAAATGGTTGTACGAATAACGATTCTGATTTCTGAGCGAATGCGGTCTGTCAGCCTATATATTACTAACTATAGGTATTTTATGATATTAATATTATATTATTGCTATTAAAATAATTAATTTTACTATAAGACATTAGTTCCTAATAGTAGGTACTAATGTACTGATAGACAGTAGACTACCATAAAGTACTAAGAAAAAAAGTTTGAGTAAAAAAGTCCGTGATTAAAAAGTGTTAGGCATAAAGTAGGTTTAATTAATTTTTACCGGAGAAATTGCTATTATGAAAACGTCATTGTGTGCATAAAATATAATATTATACATTAAAAGTTACAAGTAATCACGAAAAATATTTTTGAATCAGAAAAAAATAACTGACTGTTATTACTCAAAATAACTATAAAAAAAAGTATAATTTCACTAATATAGTAAGTATTTATTTTATTATAATTTATCATACCAATAAAATAGAATTTAAAGGTGGGCAAGTGGGTATCGCTCTGCTGTCCAGTAGGTTACAAGTGAGTCACTGTAATGGATTGTGTTAAATTTGAATTTAATGATTTAATAATTTATATCATTATATAAAAAAACAATTCTGAGCGAAAACTGTCAGACAGCCTATGATATTACTAAATATATTTAATGATATTATTGTGAATAAAGTAATGTATAAAGTATAACCTTAGTCATATTAGATTATTAGTGAAATCAGTTGATATATAAAAAACATTTGATTATTAATTAAAAAACAAATTTTGTTTTGTTGCCAAATTATTTTATTATTCCATTAAATACAATATAATGTAATTATTTAATTAAAATATAATTTATTATATCGTATAAGTGTATTTAAATATAAAAAAAAAAAATAAAACTGAAGCATTTTAATATCATTTAAAATTTAATCTTTACGAAGTTGAACCACGCCTGTCTTGATCCCATCCTTCTTAATTATGTTATATACGACTTCATCTCCAGTGTATATATCACGCTCTCCGGCTGCAGTAAATGCATCTTTAACCAAGCTCAGCGCTTCTTCTTCAGTAACAGGGTTCTCTGCAGTTCTGTTTCCCAACTAATATAAAAATGAAATTTTAATACAATTTTATGATCAATAAAAAAAAGTACATTATTTGAATTAATTATATTATCTTGTAAATTATAAACATTTTAAAATAATAGGTAAGATATAATATTATCTATGTATATTAGGTAGTACATAACTAGAGCGCGGATCTTTAGGTTTTTACATATTTTTATTGGCTTTATGCAGCTTTACGAGGATGAAAAATGTGGACGATTTATCCATCATAGAGTTTGTAGGAAAACATTTATTTAGCATATTTTAGACATTATAGAAAATTTAGCCTATTTGTCATATTTTAGAATATATTCAATTATTGTTCATAAAAAAGTATATTTTATTAATTTTTCAAGTAATTTGATTTAAGAATCTTAAAAATAAAAAATTCATTGAATTATCTATATACTTGGTTGTAATTAAATTGGTAATGTTGGTCATACTGTTACTCTCAGTCAGCGATGATTTTATAATAAATAAATATAATAATTAATCTTTTACCAAAGAATGGTGCATACCAATGGCAGATCCAGGGCCTAATTTTTTTTTTTTTTTGGGGGGGGAGGCAAAAGTACAAAAATTGGCTAAACATAGTGCAAAACAAAGGGAAACATGGCGATTGGGGGGGGGGGGGGGAAATGCCCCTTTTGCCCCCTCTGGATCTGATACTGATGAATACAAGTTGTTCATTGTTTTTATTTAACTATTATGTATTTTATATATAATTTTATTATATTTATATTCCTATGTATAAACTGTTTTAAATTTTTTATATTTAAATAATTTACCTGTTGCCAAATAAATGGCCCATAACAGTTAATTATTGTTTTTAAATTTAAGAAAAAAAAATCTTATTATCTGCATATTTACAAGTTTAAGGAATATTGTATATTCCTGTCACCTATAGGGTGTTACCACTGGGTATCTTCCCTAATCTTATTATTCATATCATTCTTATTTGTCACTTATCAAACCTACTTATTATACTAAGAACATGTATAGATTGTAGATTACTTCAAATAAATAAATAAAAAAAATGGAATATTTAAAGAATATTTTAAGCTTTTAAGAACTTAAAAATCCGTGCTTTATACATAACTATTTTATACAGATAACAATTAGTACAGTGAAACTTTTTCTACTCAACAAAATTCTCTATTATCAAACCAAAAATTTTTGAGAACCATAACCATATTATAACCAATTTGTTTAATTCTACTTAATGAATTTTTCCATAGTACAATTTTTTTTTGTCAGGTACACTTTAGGAGACTTTTTAATATGGAAGTTTCACTGTAATAAGTATTGTTATTTGAATTTGTATATGTAAAAGAAGTTTTGACTAACTGATGCATAATAAAAGTACAGAAATACCGAACCAATTAATTTGAGGGAGTAGAGTATGTACTATGTATAGGCTTACGAATAAAGAAATATTTTTGTCTCTATGTATGGTGGCCATTGGTTACTGAAAATAAAATAGTTATGATCGGGTATAAAAATCTGTATAAACTTAATGGAGTTCAAGACGGGTTTAATTTGTCACAGAAAGTATATATTAAATTAAATAATATCAATGACTAGGAGGTAGTTATATTCCAATATTGTCAAATTAAATATTAATACTCTATAAGTTCATAAATAATTTTTTGGATATACCTCTTACGGATGTGTAACTCGTCACTAGAAATCCTCAAGTCAAGTACCTACTAGCAGCATCATGTATCTAATTTGTAAGTTGTTTTCAAAATGTGGCTTAATATTAATAATTGTTTGTGTAGAAGCAAATAAAGAGAACATACATTTGGTAATTAACTTACTAATCAAATTAATTTTGTGATAAATAACTTATTGGGAGAATTTCCTAAAAGCAGGCATGTTTAATTAAGGTAAAATGATTTAAATTGTAACTTACCCAACTATCCAAAAATGGTTGCATGAGAACACCAGAACTGCCACCAGCAGTGTAATTAACTTTTTCACAATGACCTACAGGATCATAACTGTACAAACAACCTTCACCATTGATATCGAGTCCAGCAAGTACATTGTACACATAGTATGGGAAGAAACGTCTGCTATACAACAGGGTAGATAGCAATTGAGCAATAGAATTAGGCTTCATTGTTGTGTTGTGATCATACAAATATGACTGAAAAAGTATTACATTTAAATATGTATAAACATATCATATTATAAAGCAGAGGTATTCAAACTTTTTCATCCCACGGCTCCTTTGTATATTATTTACAATATTAATACAGCTCCTAAATTATTAAGATAAAATTAAACAATACGGATACAATAATATGGTTAGTAATAACACTGACTTTAGTACTAGATATAAAACTTCAAATAGTAGCATAATGTGTTTCATTATTGTTTCCATAATCGCTTTGATGATTATAAAATATAATAGATACCTACCTATTAATATTAACTAGACATGACATACATTAATTGGTTTCTGGTGCTTGAAATTCTCCAACTCTCGTGACGCACAGTTTGAATAACTCTATATAAAGTAATGAGATATTTTTACCTTCAATTGAGACTGAATAATATTGGTCAGTGACAATGTGTCACACCAACATCCTGTGCACCCGAGAACCGATTTGTCAGACAGTTGGAATAACTTTGATTGTTTACGTGTATAAATCATATATCCTTCACTAAGCCGAGTGTCAGAAGCAACAATTGCAAAATCCTTACCACTAATGGCAACAATTGAACTATAATTATTTAAAAGTAATCATTAGGTATTCATCATAAATAGGTAATAACAATAACATAAGAGTTATAAGAAAAAAAGATTATCATGTCTGAAACTTACCCTCCATTACTTGCATATGGTTCAAAGTTCCGAGCTTTCGGTGCTCCTCTGTCAATAATTGTATCCATATTGAAATTTGCAATTTGAAATTAATAAAGTGAAAATACTTTAATATAAAATGTCAAATCCCGATACAGAATACTGATTAGAAAGACAGACCGTTTGTTACTAAAATGACGAGATGAAAATTTATCTAGAGTTCTTACATCGAACCTAACCTAAAAATATGTAAAATAATTATTATCACCAAGATGTATTTATAAACCATAGACCTTATACCACAAATAATAATTATATCGTCTAAGTATCAGCTGTGTCTGGCCCACGCCCATAGATAATATAAGAATATTATGCCCACGCCCCACGGATAAAAAGAAATTTTGTTTTTAATCTTACATAAATTCTGTGATAATAATATATATTATATCAAATATTTTCACTACCTCAATAATATCAATAATTTTATTTGTATCTAATAAATATTTAACTATTGTTTTTTCCATAAAGTATAAGTATAAATGTATAATATAACCTAATATGTTCATTCAATTATGTATAAACTACGGAATGTAATTGATCATTGATGCAAAAAAACTTTTTATCCGTGATTACAATTACCGATTTTTAATAATATCAATTGAATTGGCGGGTAATACATTTTAGTGTCGTTCTTGTTGGGCCCATACCATAATAATATACCACTTAAAACCTTTTTATCTTTAATTTGCCCGGACTACTAGCATTCGTAGCTGCTAGAACTGTTTACAATGTTGGAACGTCTGATAGGAGTCGTTGAGAATCCTGATCTTTTTAGCCGTGGTCTGACCGGAAGTGTCGGACGATGTGCTAATGACTAATGGTAAACTATCGCATGTGTTATCTCTGTCTTACAAGTGCGTAACATGGCAAATTTTAAGCTCGGCAGAACACGTTTACCTTTGTTAATTTAAAAAATAGAGTAAAAAATACATCTTATAAAATCCAAAGGTAAGTTTTATTATCTAGGCAACCTCATGGGCTTTTTATTATATTTTAATTTTAAAGGGAGGTATGAGTATTTTAAATTTGAGAATGATAAGATACGACTTATCACCATCAGCTGATGTATAATATCTTTAATCATGCTTTTAGACCAAAACTCAAGACCATGAATTAATGTTACTTGTTAAATCTCAAATGTGCTGAATTTCTGTGATATGGACATATTGTACTATAACATTGTTGTGTAATAAAATAAATAAATAATGCACTAATGCAGTATTAATTATTATAACAACAGCCGTGATTAATATATATTATTCAACATTCAATACCCATAATAGATAAGTAATTATAATTATATTATTATAGATACATAATAATTTTTAGTTGGTACTTGGTACATGCTAATTATTTTTTATATTTTTAATAACACCAGATAAAAATATTATATTAGATATAGTTGTATAGAAGAGAAAATAATACTTGAGTTTATGACGAAATTACGAACACAATTACAACTTACAAGATTATTATAAATTAAGAAACCGATTTAAACAAATCAGAATGTTGTTAACGTGTTCAAAATAAAAACTATAATACCACATTACTATCTGCTACAGACAAATCAAATGATTTTTTAGCTCAAAGACAGGTAAAAAACATTTTTTTTTTTTTTTAATCATTGATTATAATGATAACAGATGTGTTGAAGCTTTTTTAAATAACTTGGGTAAACCTTGTCGAAGGATACCAGCCCCCGCCCACCATATTATAACAAAGACAATTTTTTTAGATAGTAGTAAATTAAATAAAAATTATATACCTAATTACCTAACCAATAATTAATTAAATAATGCAAGTACCTACCTTTTTTCCTAGCATTTTACCCAAAAAGTGATTTAAAATTTGCTTTTATTCATAAATTATTTTCTTTTATTCATATACTATTTACAGTAAATTCTCTATTACATGTCAAGCAAGCGCTCACCATCCCATCTGTCTTCTACCAAGACAAAATTCTGGGGGATTTACTGCACTTGCAATTGGCTTAGGTAATCCTGATGACTAGGTATCTACATAATTATAAATTTTATTAACAAATATTTGTTATAAATTGTAGTTACATTTAACATTTAGTTATTGTTTATTATATACTTTTACTAACAGTAACTAATAAAATATAATATAATTCATGCAGTTATAATAATGTACTAAAACAGCTTTTCTCTTTCCCAGTCTTAGGGCCGTTCTTACAATGTCCGGTAAACTGTCAGTTTACGCTAACTGACTGATGACAAATTTTATTACTCCCAAAATTCAGCCAGTTAACCTATACTTAACCGGCTAAATTCTGCCGGTAATAAAATCTTTTATTAGTTGGTTAGCGTTAACCGACACTTTACCAGACATTGTAAGAACGGCCCTTAAACTGTTAAGAATTTGTATATGTTTTTAGGGTTCTGTACGGTAAAACGGGACCCTATTATTAAGGCTCACCTGTCCGTCTGTCACCAGGCTGTATCTCATGAACCGAGAAAGTGAGACACTTGAAATTTTCACAGATTTTTCTATTGTATTTTATTAAGTTTTCAATCTAAATTTTATACAAATATACAAATATACAAACTCAATCATAATTATAAATTTTCTTTAAATTACAAATTATTATAAGTAAATTCATTCCATATTTGTGTACCTACTGACTTATATTGAGGTCTGATTTTGATACTGATCGATGTGTTTTGCTGGTATATCAAATTTTCTTCTTATTAGTAGTATCACTTCATTTAATATAAAAAAAAAATATTTATTGTAAGGTTTCTGATAAGAATATTATATAAAGATATATTGTGAAACGTATTATATTAGGATATTACTATTGGGACCTAATAGATTAAAAATAATAATACATTGTAGGCTGATGTCTAGATGTACATTCTCGGTTCCCCATTACTCAGCCACCTGAGCACTTATTATTTATTTCTAGTTTCATAAATTAAAATAAAATATCTTATTTTCTTATTTATTTGTTTTTTTTTTGCAGTTGATCAAACTTTCTGTACATTTCGATAAAATAATATAACACTAACTGGCACTAGCAAGTGCTATAATGCTAAGTAGTATAGTTATTAATTGTTTAGAGTTTTTAAAATAGTAATTAATCATTATTATTAATTGGTAAATTATAAAAGAGCTAATAAAATGTGTATACATCTCGATAAAATCTATTACCGAATATTTGAATTATTTGAATCACCTAGCCACCTGGCCACCTAGGTCCCCCTTAAAGGGTACATTATCTTGGATATACTAAATACTTACCCAAATTATGAAATAAATGATCCATTTTTATAATAATTAGTACAATAATACATTTAGACATAATAGGTTCAATCAATAATGATACAATACAGGAAACTGGAATACTTTTATACAAAACGTTTTCCAATTCTATTTTGTCAGTTTTAAAAATTTGTCTATATAGATTTCTATAATTATTTAAATATATAAAAAAAAATTGCATCTATAGATTGGCTTTCCTCGTCTTCCATTACTAACAGATTTGGTATAAACATAATATGATTAAAAAGAACTGAGAAATATTCAGTGTGTAGGATACAATATATATATTATTACAGCTATTCATTGTTCTATGTCATTACTGTCTAACTATACTACTATAGGTACAATTTATTATTTTCATTTATAATCAATGTGAATATAAAGTTGTAATTAATTTAAAGTATAATCTAAGAGGTATGTGTAAGTTATTGTTACCTACCCCTAATATAATAATGATAAGGGTAACACTCATGAAAAATAAACTTGTATTTATAACATTTTTATTTATGTGCTATACTCTATTCAGAATAAAAACAGACCTGGCGGCAGACGAAAACACGTTGTTGTTCGCACATCTATCCCCACTACGGCTGCCACCACAAATATTCACTATTACCGAATAATTAACTAATCGGCTACCAGGTGGTCTGGCAGCGCCAAGCTCAGTTGCGATGCGGTTTGGTTTTATTCTGAATAGAGTATAAATAAAATTATAATGTTTGATTGAGTTGTTATTGAACATTTTTATAATCATTTTCAGAAGTATTAACTAAAATGAATTGTCGACCGTTCAAGTTGATAACATTTGATATAACTGGAACTTTATTAAAATATCGAAGTTCCCCAGCTATAGAATACTCGAATATATTAAATAAATATGGCATAGAAGTAAAATTATCAACTCTTGAGAACTTGATTAATAAAAATTGGACTTTCATGACAAAAGCACATCCAAATTTTGGCCTTTATACTGGCCTTGAATGGGAAAACTATTGGAGAATATATGCACAAAATGTTTTTAGCAAAGCATTTCAGATAGAAAATATCACTGACAATGTACCTCTGACAGATATAATTGACGAATTGATGATGACGTATAGTACCGGAGAAACATTTAAAGTACAAAATGGAGCTATTGAGTTATTGGAGTATTTGAAAAAAGAACAAGTACCATTGGGAGTTTTGTCTAATTATGACCCAAGAATTAAATCTATGATAAAAAATCTGGGTCTCTCTCACTATTTTAAATTTATTTTGTCATCTTATGAAGTGAGGTCTGAGAAGCCTGATATTAAAATATTTAGAAAAGCAGAATCATTCATTGAAAAGGGTTTAAATCGTGAGTTATTTTTGCATGTTGGTGACTCATATTTGTTGGACTTTAAAGGTGCAAAAAATGCTGGGTGGTCTGCATGTTTAGTTCATACAAATAAAAATATAATTGAACAGTATCCATGTGTGAGCGGTTGTATATTTGATGATTTTACAGCTTTAAAAAGGTTTTTAGTGACATGCAATGCAAAAAAAATGTATTCTGAACAATAGATAATATTTTAAACATTAATTGTATCCTTTCAATTATGTTAGAACTATGTTTTTTTATCGGTTAAGTTTTTTTTTTAGTAAATTTTAAAATTTTAGTTGGGTACTTATTTGTGACTATTTTTTTGTATTAATTGTTAAAGAATATTTCTTCTTAAATAATTATGAACTGTATAGAATAAATGTATTTAAACCTTTTGTATCTTAACCTATTCATTTATCAAACATTTTTAGATTATATAAATGTGGGAGTAAAATTTTTTTTTAGCTTTTATAGTTGTTATACGTTGTGATAATATTGATATTTCTCTATATAATATTGTTCCCTGATTTTTTTTCTTCAACAATTATTGCTTTCGTCTTATTGTAATCGACTAAACTATAATAAGTAAATTGTATTACCAATGTATATATGAATATATTTTTAATACAATTATGTTACCTACCTAGTTAACTAATTTTAAAAATAATATGTTTTATATTTTTTGTTATTCCAATTTGTATATTTTATTAAATATTCAAATGTATACCTAACTAAGTTGTATAATTAAATATATTTGTAATTGAACAAAAAATAAAAACATTGTTTTTAAACTCCAGTATAGAAATTTCATATTCTAAAATCTCTTTATTGTAATCATTTTATTTTTACAAATTGTTTACACATATTATGCATTTTGTATATATATTTTTTTAAATTTAACTGTATATATATGTAATAAATTTGTTTTCTATTAAAAATAATACATCAGAACACTGATGAATACTAATTACTAAAACTCAACAATATATATCTACAAATTTAGAATTAAATTTTTTGATAGTTAGTACTTGACTTTTTACCATTTTTCATAACAATTACAAAAAAAATCAACGAGGGTCTTGGTTTTGATATAACTATTTAGTCTTTTTAATCCAACAAATGTAGCTATTATTATTATTATTATATTATTCTGTAGGCCTAACACATAATAAATTATTATTATTAAATTATTCTAAAATAATATTGCAAAATTGACTATAATAATATATATTTTGCATATTTTTAATACAAATGCTGGAGAATAAAAAAAAGTGTAATAAGTTTTCTTTGGGAAAAACATTGTAAGTTCCTTGTCCTTAACATTTAACAATAGTACGATTTCTCAGTCATCATGAGCTTTGTTTAAAATTTTGTTTGTAATTTACAAAAAATTATTTAATTTCTAGTTTATGTACAAATGAACAAAATGTATAATTTTTCAATAAAAACGATAACAATATTTACAAAGAACACTTATTCGTTTACAATAAATATGGTACGCAGTAATGAAGAATTTTATTTTTAATTGAATGTTTTTTAAAATTGTCATTATGAACTTGAATTTTAGGTTTCAAGTATTACTATTGGGTTTTATCTATAATGTGAAGTATCTTATGATGAAAACAATACTTTATTAAGTTAGTGTATGTAGGCGAACCCACTTTATGTTCATACCTTAATGGCTTAATTAGGTATCTACTTTAGAATGCAAAATTTAAAACAGTAAATATAATAATGATGGTGTGATAACTGATAATATTATAGTTATGGAGCACCAACAATAGGCCTACAGTAGTTTGTATTCGACTTGGTGATGTGTATGGTTTGTGTGCACATCAAAAATTATAATAATAACATTAAATCGTAAAATTGTAATTGATATAATTAATCATTAAGTTAGTAATTGGCTGGTCCACACGAGCACACAAACAATTTACATAAGTAATATTATGCAATATGTACTACTTGAGTTGTGTATTAAAAAAAACGACCACTTCGATTTATTAACGTCAAATTGTATGGTTATAAGGTGTAGTATTATGTAGGTATTTTAAGAAATAACAAAATATTTGGTGGCATAGGCATGACCACGTGGCCCGACGTGGATATATTGTATATGGCAACATTATGTTTAGTCAAATTTCAAAATGACGAAAAGCTTGTACCACCCTAATGTGTGATTATTGTTTATCATGTTTTTAATGTCCTGTTTTAATATTGTATTATTATATATATCACCCATTTTACTCAGTACCCTAAACATATTTTTGAATTCTGTTTGCGTGAAATGAAACTAGACTATTGTTCATCAATCTCCCGCAGACAGAATTCGAAAATATGAATAGGGTACTGAGTAATGTAGGTAACTGAGCTATGGAGTGTACCCAGTTTTCCATAGTTGAACGTCAAAACTAGCCGGAAGTAAATTTGAAAAAAAATTGAGTGGCGTTAAAATATACGTTAGGTAGTTTGGTAGGCTCATTCGTATCATATGATTTTTAACTGCAGTTTTCGATATTATTTAATTTTATGTACATTGTATAACTAGGTCTTGACGTAGGTAATAAAAAAAAATTATTAATTCAAATATACAGAGTGTAACAGAAAGAACTGACTATTGTAATATCTTCTGTTCTAATCAATATTTTTGTTTATATATAATTTATAGCCACTTGCGCTACACGTGTAATAAAAAAAAATTATTTTTATTTTTTAATTCTAAAAATTTTAAATTTTAAATTTGATTTGAATTTTTTTGAATAAATTCAAAATAGCCAATTTGTGAATCTGACTATAAGAACGATTTGGATGGTAAAAACATTTATCTATGTCAAGTAGTTTATTTTTTAGAATTTTTAAAATATCATTATTTTTTTGATTAAATTAATTTGGAACGCAATAACTTTTTTAAAAATATTATTTTTGGTAATGTTGCTAACATGGGTATATTTCTTAAACTATTTACTAATCATATAATTTTATCAATTTTTGTCGTACGTTTAAGTTACACAATTTTTTTTTATTGTCAGTTCTTTTAGTTACTCTGTATATGTAGGTACTGTTCTACTCGATAAACCCGTAAAACTAATCCAAATTCTTTGCAATTTTTCTAAATACCAACACAACATAATTTTCTGTATTATCTATGTGCAAGCTAAAAAGTGAAAATAATTGAGGATCTTATAATTTATAATATATGAAAATTGGGACTATGTTATAAATAGGGGTACGGTGTACTTATATTATATTATCTATGCCGGATGATTCTCATATCGTGTAACACTAATTATTTAATATTTTTTTTACTTAATTTTAAGTCGTTGAAAAACAACATTAATAAAAAAAAATTATAATTTCTTAGTTTTTACTTTGTATAATGACAACATACATTATTAATTCCTCATTGTAAATCGGAGTATTTTTAAATTTGGACGAGTACCTAGATGGCTAGATAGTTTATGAGTTATAAGTATAGGTACTAGTAGATATACACTATATACATTATATATAGTTGAGCAGAGTTGAGTGGCACAGGGGACCCCCCCCCCCCAAATATTGGTTCACTACTAACTACTTCACTGAGTGAAGTTCACTCATTAATCATTAAACTCTTATAAGTTATAGGTAACCAACTTACTACTCATACGAAATTTGATTTTTTACACTAAAATACTCCGAATAATACGTTGCTTTGGAATATCGGATTAAAAATGTATGCTATATCATTCTAAAAGGTAAAAAAATTGATAAAACGATAAAAAATAGTACAAAATATAATTTTTTTTTAAAAAATACTGGTTTATAGCTTTTTGGAACTATGAAAAAATATTTTTCGAAACATTGATTGTTTTTCGTTAAATTATTCCCCTTGTACCTATAGGTGGAACATCGTCAAAGGATTTCAATATTAATAACCAAAGGGTTTAAAGGTCTATACTGACTTTAATATTAAATACACGATTATATCAAAACCACCGTCATTGATAGATAATTTGTTTCATCCGTAGATAATATTATATACGAGTACCTGCGACATACTACATAGTATATATGGTTTAAAGTTTCATCTCTTGAAATCGCTTGATTCTAGAAAGTAGGTAGGTATCCTAACATAATATAATAGTCAACAGATAGGTATTAGGATTACTATATGGCTGTTATGTCAACAATAAAATATAATAATGAAAAAAGATTGAAATTGTCTTACGAATAAGCCTTACATATAATATATGCTCTATTTTTATTATAATGTATGTTTTATAAATATTTTTTAAATATTTTTTGTTGATACAACGTTTTGTTCTAAATTATTATTATTATTCATAATAATGATAATAATAATAATATATTAATAATAATAATAATAATAATAATAATAATAATAATAATAATAATATGCATAATATAATAATTATGTATTATCTTAGAATAACACGACGGTCTAGTCCATTTGGCAAACGTGGTTACTGAGCGTGTGACTCGACCGGCGAGTTACGTTCGGAGACGTCATCATGAGGGAACTGCCAGTGTTGACGCATACAGCACACACCTCCGGGTCCGTCGGAGAGTGTTGTACTGGTGCTGTGTACGTGCAAGTGCCATGAAACAATAAATAAAAAAAAAACGCAATATTACATTAGGTCATTAAGAACACTCGATAGTCGATGTTATATATAGGGTACATTCGGCGTCAGTTGAGTATTATTATAGGCAGTGTATATATAGGTACAACTGTACAAGGATTTTACAGCCCCCTTTGTATCCACATACATACATACTGCATAGGTCGTGTTTATTAAAAAGACGTTGATACCCCCGCTTGTGTTGTTGCTGTCTTACACCCACGTACATGGCAAAACTACGTACCGGGTTCCTACCCCTTACAGTTATTTTATAGTAAGTATTACAACAAATGTATGTATTATCGAATTAAGAGGGCGTCGCACCCGGGTGTGATGTCTCCGTCTTACACACGCACGACATAGCAAATGTTCGCTCCCTGACAGCATTTTGTAATGATAATATTATAATAGTATTATAATAACGTTATACTAATATTATTCGTAATTACAATGTTATAATAATATTATTAATCAAAAAATTGCTGTCTCGGCTAGTTTCAATAGGGTGTGGTCAGTTTTGATATTTGAGTGAATTGACATATAATCTAACTTTTAAGTAACAACATTATCCGTGTTTACTCGTTGGATTTTTACGATATTTTAATTTTTAAGTGAGTTATAAATAGGTAAAATATTAATATTTGAAAATACTCATAATTCACTTAAAAATTAAAATATCGTAAAAAACCAACGGGAGAACACATAGATAATGTTGTTACCTAAAAGTTTGACAGTACACTCAAATATCGCTCTAATATCAAAACTGACCACCCCCTATTGATGAAACTAGCGAACGAACATTTGCAATGTCTTACGTGTGTAAGACGGAGACAACACATGCGGATGCGACCAGTAGACTTGGTATAATGGTATACTTGTCTATGGGAGCGACGTCCTCTTAAGGAGAGGATAATACTATTATAAAGTGGGACCGAGCAGAGTTTTTTCTTCATATTTCTAGATATTAATGTACTTACTTAAATATAAATAATATTTTTGAGATCATATAACTCGTTATAAAATAAATATATATTATATATACACATGATATATAGGTACAAGGAGAATGGATGTTTCATCAAGCATGTTCACTCCCTTTATTTTAATAATATACATTTATTCAAATTTAAATCGTTAAAAAATATTAAATATACTTAAGTATAGATCATGTTTGACATTTTTTTGAACTACTGTAAGTCACCGTCCAGTGATGATACTAACTTCTATTTTTGAAAAAAGAATTCTCCCACCATTTTCACTGTATATTATTTAGTGGATATATTTTTTTTTAATTTTGATGTACTTAATTAAAAAGAGTATACCTATAGTTCATAAGTAGTTAAAATTAATAATAATGTCCTTAAAAATGGTTTTACAAAAATATAAAATAGATCTAATTTTGATCTAGTATTTATCATACTTGGAACGTTGGAACATTTTTACAAATTATAAATGTTGATAAATCATTGTCGGTCTGGAATCTAAAGAGCCTATGAGTTAATTTTGATTTTTGAATAACTGCATTATTGTAGAAAAAAGGGATTGAGAATATGTTTGATGAATCACTCTGTAGTGATATAAACCTGCATATTATAATATGTTTGTGCACCCCTTAAAAATATTTTTTATTCTTGTTTATAGGTGGTATTAGGTACTTACCTACCTTCAATATAATTTATTGTCTCTCATTAAAAAGTTATATACAAGTTTTCAGGAATCACATTTGAAATATAATATTTTATATGTGACTTTAAACATTCAAAATGACTTGATTTTAAAATAAATTTAAATAACAGTTAAACTTATTGCGAACGAAATAGAATACAAATTAAATTGCATAATGTGTACGTATAACTATCGATGAATGAAAATGCCTTGAATGTAGGCGTATGGCGTTATTGGTTGATCGTTGATAAATAGGTAAGTAGGTACATAATAGTAAGAAAAAAGACTGGTCAAGGGTGGCTACAGAGATTTGAGGGAGTGGGGGATAAGCCATAATTTTAAGAAAACTTTCGATAGTATAATGTGTTTTTTTTGTAATTTTAAAATTTTTTAGAAATACAGATTTGGGAGACGGCCCTGAAGCCGTCCTTGAGTCTGGTGCCAAGACCATCCCTTAAGTTTAACCATTTTTTGAAACAAGACTTTTCCATGTTGATATTTCAGTCACATAAAACCTTTAGACTTTTCCCAGTAGGGTTTTCTACAACACAACAACTGTGTCATAATATGACTCATTAGATACAATTATATCAGTAGTACCTATACCTATATTAACTTTTGGTTTTATTTTATTAATTTAATTTTTTTTATTATTAATACACAATCTGTACCAGCAGGCTCAATGAGAGTATGAGCTACCTATATAAAAAAATAAAATAAATATTGAACAATGTGATCGAAGAAGACACTCATTGATCACACTTTCGTTTTTTATTTATACGTTTTTTTTTTGGATTAAGGATTGTTATCTAGTAGGTCTCTGCGCCATTTGTGCTTAAGGCAACTAGGAGATTACCTTAGGGTTGTTTCCAGGGATGGGTAGGTAATTTAGCTACGCTTTTAATAAGTGAACTTGGGTGAGTATTAATGCGTAGGTGGAACCGTTTGTAGTAACTTTTGGCCTCATCATGTCTCTGTATTTCATATGGTTTTTTTGGGTAGGTCTTTATGTAGGGTGTGATTAGATACGTATGGTGAGGAATCGGAAATTTTCCTCAGTGCAATATTTTGAATTTTTTGTTTTTTATTTAGACTAGAGACTTTTGCATTGCCCCATAACTGTAGGCTGTATATCCAAATTGGCTTTAGGAGAGGGTTTTATTTTTAGATGCTAAAATGTATGTATGTATAGTTGGTAAATATTCCGTCAATTACTTTTGAAGAAGAAAAAATGTATAATACTTACCAATTTGCCTACATTTCCATCACATTTTCCTATACTTCACTATCTAATTTTAGTTTATAAAAGTATTTTTATAAAAATACGCTTTCACAGTTAATTTGGAAAAATTGAGTTGTTTAGCAGCACCATATGAGTAGCATAAGTAGAATAGTGGACGACGGACGTCTGCTTATATTTCATAATGTTCATATGATAAATATAAATTTTAGAATCAATGAGCATAAGGGAAAACTTTTAGTTAAAAAATAAACGAAGATTTCAATAAAGTTTAAGTACCTACCTACTTATACATTAAATACTTTAAGGATCATGAGTTGGTAATATTAATATAAATTATAAGTATAGGTACCAACTTATTACCTAGTACAGTAGTACCTATAACGAAAGATTGTTCATTTATAAAAGTTGCAAAACAATTACTAATGTAGGTTGGTATATAATACCTTTAAGGTTATAACGGGTATATTCCTTAATAAATTACATTTCTTAACAAACAATTAGTATTTTTTAATTGTCATTAAAATAATGATGACATTTAGTTAGAATATTACTTGTATGTAATTATGAAATATTGATACCTTGTATGTACTTACATAAATAATAAGAAACATGCAACATTACCCAAAAAAGATATATAAAAAGCATAGACAAGAAATCAACGAGATATTTATATATATATTAAGCAAATATTCTAGGTCTCGCAGGATTTTGGGTTATGACTAAGCTAACGAAAAAAGTTATTTTGTAGGTGTATACATTAAATACGCGTTATCACTTATAATAGCACTACTAATATGGTTTTATATAAATTCTCACCAAAAATTAAAATGTAAGAAAAGTGTATGTAGATAAATATATAAAAAAAAAAGAACCGATTGAGCTTACATGAGTCTGGCAAAGGTTTCTCCTCAGCCACCATTAATGATGCCCTTTCGGAGGGCGGTAAATGCTCGTCTAACGCGTTTGAATAGTTTAACATACTCCTGTGAACAATGTTTAATACTCGATATTTGTTTTTGTTTCCAATTAAGTACGTAGTAATTCTGCTATTTGGTATAAAATATTAGTGGTAGGTATATCAATATAAAATAAATCAATGTTGAATAAAATTAAAAATAATATAATGATGTACAAAAGAAAAAAAATACATAAAATAACTTTTGATGAAGTCTAGCGTCTTAAATAAATAAATAATACTAAATAATAATAAAAATAATAATTATTATTAAACATAATATTTAATATGTTATTGTATGTTGGGAGTATAAGAAGCGTTTTTATCCGTGTCTAACGGTGTGTCCTCTGGTCTCACTAATGTGATCGTAGACGTGGTTTTACTAGCCTCGATCTCTACCAAACTGAAAATATATTTAAAAAATAAAATAAAAATAATAACGAACAACTCAAAATAAACATGTCTAATAATAATGAAAAATAATAACACATGCATTAATGAACTAAAGAATAGTCACGTTAGTGTATGCAAAGCTTCAATACCTTTTTTATCATATTTTATTAGAAGAATATATATAATAGAGTAAAAGTGCATTTTTATAAGTTAATATAAGTATCACTAAATATTTTATTAGTGAAGAAACGTCATGACTTTTATGTAAATACTATAGGGCGTATAAACACGAGCAAAAAATAAAACGAAATTAAATTTAAAATTAATTAAATAAATACATAAATATTTTAACGTGGACTTAAAGATCTTTCGGCTCATGCACTTACCCGTATAAGCGACTTGATTCCAAGACGCTTCCTCTGTGTTAGCATCGGAAAAAAATGTGTGTTAAGAATTTTTTGACAAGAATGTTATTATAATACCAAATTTAGTGAAATGCCTATAAATAATTATAATTTTTAAAGAATTCCTCACCTGCCGTTTTGCCGAAATAGAGCTAATATTTCTTCGAACGTTTTGTTTTTGGTCTCTGGCACTTTTTTATAAGTAAATATCCAGAATATTGCCAGCAATACGCTGAACGGTAGGAATGTATAATTATCCAATGCAGTCTAAAACAAATAAAAACAATTATAAATTATTAATACAGTTAAAACATTTTGAAACGTTGTTAGCTTAAAATTTTATAAATTAGCTGACCTTTAGAGGTTGGAAGCCAATGCCGACGGCGAAGTTGGCCACCCAATTTATGAGCACGGCGATGGACATAGCCGCAGGCCGAGGACCCTGACTGAAGAGCTCCGCAGTAATCATCCAAGGTATGGAGCCAGGACCAACGGCAAAGAATACCACAAATCCAAGTATGGATACGACAGCTAAGTACGACATCCAGTCGATCATTTCCTGCACAAAACCGAAAAACTCCTAAGGGACGCTAGTAGCTGGTTCAACGCCCCAAGCCAATATTCTCAGTCATAATAAATGAAAATTGATAAATACTTTTAAATAATAAAAATTAATATTACGTTAAAAAAAAATTGTGACTTCAAGAACCTTGGCTGGAACGATGTAATTGTAGAAAAAACAAAAATAATAAAAAGCTTAATTGCAAACATAAAATAACTGCAAACTTAGAAATAATATTTAAAATTAATAAATAACTATGTTACCTAGTTGATCAGATAAAGTAAAATAATTAAATAAGTTAAATTTATTAAAAAAAATAGTTTTAGACCCACACAACTGTAACTATAAAAGTACAATTAGTTGTGAAATAGGTACTTACAAAGAATACATGTAGTTAATAGGTACCTTATTCAACAGAAATAATTTGTTATATAGAATTGATAGTTAACTACCTATAAAGGCAAAATAATAATATATAGAGTGCATATTTTAAAAACTAACACTTTTTATTCAAACATTTTTTATACATTCTAAGGTGCATGAAATAATTTATATTGCCCCCATTTTTGTTTACGTATTTTTTAAAATGTACAGTTTTAATGTAGGTAGTAGGCACTACCTAATTTTTAGAACATACGAGTATATTATGTAGGTTAAAATCAATACATTTTAAAATCATTTTCCACTAATATCCATGGATTTTGCTATATCTTTCATTATGGTTGATCTATTTCAAGATAATTTGTACCTACTCATTATAAATTAGAATATTTTTCAACCTATAACCATAACCAGATAGCATAGGGCTGGCGGTATTTAAAATTTTGATAGCGGTATCGGTATTTGTTTATTACCGGTATCTACGGTTTTACTGGTTATACCGAATCTCGGTAATTAGTAATTACCTAAAATATTATACCTATCGGTAACTATCGAAAATACCATACCTCGGCAAATTTGTTACTGGCAAACATGTTTCTAAGTTTCAAACCTAGGATGGGGCTATTATATTATGTCATTACGATAATATAAAAATAATAAATAATAAAAGTAGATACCTATACAGTATATTCGGTAATTACCGTGGCATGGTATTTTCGGTAACAACGGTAATTACCGATTCACGGTATACCTGTATTCTAAAATACCGGAAATACCGGACATCGGCATTTTTTTCATACCAGTAATTACCGGTATACCGAAAATACCACCAGCCTTAAGGTAGCATATAAGTTATAAACTATATTATATGTATATTTCAAACATACCATGAAAAGTTACATTAGTTAGTGTTAGTATTATACGAAAATAGTTCCGTGATGATTTTTTGTTTTACGGGTGTATCCAGTGCTAACTTCAAATGCTCAAAAAAATGTATTTGACTTTCAAGTAAATTCTTTTTTTTGGTAAACGTAAGAAAAATTCAGGGAAACTTGTATTAAATTTTCAAATTTTAGATATATATAACAAATTTACTAGGAATTTCTAACTCAAAATAATTTGCTAATTTTCATGATTTTGATGAATTTTGACGAAATTCTAACTTCAGACGCTCATAAAAAAATATTGAGGATTTACGCTCAACTTTTTTTTAATTTTCACTAATAACAACGTATGAGGAACCTTGCATTAAATTTTCAAATGAAAATATTTTGAACGACAAAAGGTATACAAAAAATAATACAAAAAAACCACACATAATTGTAAAATCAATCCGTTAATCGCTCTGCTCAGAATCTAAAAGTAAAATAAAACAAGTCACATAATAAGCAGCAACAAAATAAATAATTATGCATGCCTTAATCTAAATAAAATTAATTGTTGACTATTCAGTATGCTATCGTATTGATTACTGTACTTATATTCTTAGATAAACGTACAGTAGTTCTAGCCTCTATGTATATACCAATATACCATGATGTATTTAATTAGTTATTCATGTTAAAGTGTTTGAAAATTCATTAAATTGTATACGATAATAATATAATATGGTATTTTATAGTTAGTTAACTTCAATACTGTTTTGAACAGTGGTGTATGTATATAGGGGGGTTTAAGGGTTCAACCCCTCACCACGAAATTCATTCCTATATACGCCACTAGTTTTGAACACAAATATGTGAATAAATAATAATTATATTTTTTAGATGCACGCGACCATTAGCCAATTGTAAGAACATTGATTTGTATATACATTTATTTTTTTAATAATTATGTTCATAATTGGTCTGAATTGAATTACATTTTGATTTAAACAATGTTTTAATAGAACTCGAAGAGTCTGAAAATGTTTTATAATAATAATTATAAAAACTAATAGTCTAAACATTTATAAAGTGTATCTAACACTTAACGCTTTAAAAGTAAATGTTGATTAATTAGTTTTTGCGTTGCAAAGTGGATTGAATTTCTCTTACAATTATAATCTCTAATATTCTCAATTATTGTTTCGTATTATATACAATATACATATACACTATACAGGGTAATTTTTAAAGTATGCTCACCCTATTTTTATGATTAATTTACTCATACGTTAAAATACTGATTTTTAGAATTTGTAAATACACTTATTGAAGATCATATTTTCGAATACTTGAGATTTTTGTACCACTTGAGGATCATCCTGTGACAGTACAAACTTTTATTTTTCAAATAAGAACCCCCCCCCCTTTCACTTTAAATTATTCAGCAGATATTTTTATTGAGAGTTATTGATGTATCTAAATTAAAATTGTAACGAGTAGATTTGTGTTATACAACTTTGTGTAGTAAGGGCCATATATTCCATATGTCTACGGTAGGTAATTAGTTAAGTAGATTGGGGGGGGGGCTTGGATGATTTGAAAATGTTAGTTATAACGTATTACTATTGGTTTATCACTATAAATAATTTGTAAAAATTATCCAAGTATAATAAATACTACATCTAATATTACATATGGTTTTTTTTTTATTATTATAGATATTAAGAGGATGTCAGCGCACTATTTATTTTCTCTCTCTGACTCACGCGGAACATAGACAAAACGTATTTGCGCAAGAATCGTTTTTTCTATGTTTTCAAGTAATCTTAGAGTAAAATCAACCAAATAAAAAGATAGAGAATAATATTTTAGAGGGAATGACATATCGATTTTATATTTTACTGTTATTTGACTTTGTATTCAACTTCCAAAATAAATAAAAAAATTTTGTAAATTTAAATGATGTTTAAATTATTTAGAAACAATATTTAGAGAAATCGAAATGTCATTTCCTCAAAAACATTATTCCCTATCTTTTTTGTAATGGGTGATTTGACTCTAAGATTATTTAAAAACATAGGAAAAATGATTCTGCGCAAATGCAATTTGTCTATGATGCGCGTGGGCTAGAGAGAGAAAACCAATACTGCGCTGACATCCTCTTAAGCCCGGCAACTATGGCCATTAACTTTTGTATGGGAGTACCGTTGGTTTGGAACACGTGTATGTGGGGCAAGGATTTGTCTCTAAAACCTGGGTGGTCACCCACCCGGGAACTATAGTGACACCGGCCGGTGTTGGCACTCAGAACACGTTTGTGACTGAACACTGGAGCCAACACCACACCACACCAGAGAACGCATATAGATTATATTTTAGTAAAACCATTTTTAAGGGACAAATGAACATTTAAATTACTCAGAAACTACTCGTTACAATTTTGATTTAGATACATAACAATTTTTAAGAAAATTATCCACCAAAAGTGTCAGGCGTTTGAAAAGGTCTGTAGGTATACTTAAAAATTCTAAAAATCAGAATTTGAACAAATGTACTATTAAAAGAAAAATTGGGGGTGAGTAAATTGACCCGTATATGTTTATATTTTATCAGCTTGCTTTATTCCAAATCCCACAGAAAACATTCCTCGTCAAATTTGAAATTATTTAATATGGTCTTAACAACTTACCGTGATTAACAATGATATCGTAATGAATATTGAAAATATAAACATTCCACCCAGACCGTAAAGATGTAATGTCCTTCGACCAGTTTTATCCATCAATGGCATGGTCACCAGCGTCATATTCACCATAATTACACCAATCCCTATTGTTACAAATTTAGCTACATTCTCGGCCAAACCAGCAGTTATGAACAGGCTAGTTGAATAGTAAAACACCTGAACAAAATAATATAGTAAATTAAGATGTATCTGATGTCCCTTTAGGTGACAGTTATATTCTAAATGTCGTATAACATAATACTCACTGCATTTATGCCGGACAACTGTTGCGACAACTGCATGACTACACTAATGATAAGTGGTTGTCTTAGAGTGGGTGAGCATACTAATTCCATCATGGATATCGTAGCTTCAGACTGTTGAGCACGTTCTTCAGCACGCATTTCTTCAATGTCTTCTTCAATCTGATTGGTTGCACGTAATCTCCTCAGAGCTATAAGAAAGAACGGAAATTGTAAATGATTTTCGTAATAACGATAGGATCAATTTTTGAAAGGCAATAATATAATTTACAAAAATATTGATTGTTTGGTTATACGATTATAATTTGATTTAGAAAAAGTTAAGGTATACAATTCAGTTTAATTTTCGATCTGTAATGCCCAACAACAACATAATATATCATAAATAAATTAGGTATTGGAGAATTTTGCTAGTTCAACAAGTTTATTAAATAAATATAGTAATAAATAATAGGTCATTATATAACTTTTCCTAGGTACACGAACTTGTTATTTTATACTAAATTTAGCCATTTAGGGTAGGTATAATGTTACTGGGGCTGGGAATTGGGATACAAGTTTTATTATCACATTAATATGAAAGGCTATGACCTCCCCACCTTATATTTATACCATTGATCACCTATAATTGTATACATTATAATATTATACGTTCATCCACTATTATATACTAAAATAGTAGCTAAAAGTAAAGTTTAAGCTTAATATTATTAAAATAAGTGGATTTGACTAGCAACTAATAAGTAAACAATAGTAAAATTATTTTTTATATTTATATTGCTTATGCATGAACTGTTTTAGTTTTTAAGTCTGTGTTTGAGATTAGATTTATTAGCATTGCAAACAATTAACATTCTATAAATATTTTATAATAAACTCCTTTCCCATCCCCTCATATAAAGTTTAGCCACTCGTACAATTCCTAATAATCCTCGCGACGACTGAAAAGAAACGGATGTAGAGATCTTCTTTATGCATAAAAGTTAATAAATAAATACATAAGTAAATCAAAAGTTAGTGCTATCTCTGGGTGGCTTCTTCCCTCACCCTTTTCATGTAAATAACTTATATTACATATTATATTATTATACCCTAGAGCATAGATTGTATAGTTTTATTAATAAATAAAAAAAAAAATTTATAATAATAATATTATATCATAAACCATAATATAAAGTCCATCTTTCTTGGTTTTTTCCTCAAAGTGACGATATCTTCTGGATTAAACTTTATATTACTGCATTAATTGCTGACCCCCTATGAACATTCCTATTAATATAATTGTTATGCAAATTACAAACATTAATATGATGAGTACAGGCCACAAAGGGGTCATTTGAAGGATGGAAGTCTGCATTTTTATCACATCACTTTCTAATTTACAGATTTGTTATTGATAGACGCATTTCCAACAAAAAATTATACGATTTTGACTTTCTAGAGATTCTTAATGATAAAAGTGATCATATTTGGATCTTGTTGGTACTCCGAGAGTCAAGGTAGAAAGTCTCAAGTATTTTTCCAAATAACCGGGAATATTTACGTACTCAATAGCTGTTTTCGACAAGTTAGATTTTGTTGTTTTGTTGTAATTTAAAATGGAATATTTATAAGATACTTTACAACAACCGTTTTTTGTTTATCTAAATGGTTGTAATTTGTTACATATCATATTAATATTATTAGAAGAAGAAATATGGTATATAAATTGTGTACAAATATGTTTATTAAAAATACAAATTTTTGCCTGGACAACGTCGGGCGGGACATTAAAAATAAATATACCTACCTATATGATGGTTATTGTATAATGTATTAATTATACGTATTGTATAAACAGATGAATTTTTAACATACAAATTATGAATTATATTCATTAAATAAAATTCCTGGTTATTTCCTGCCTCTAATATGTATTAAGTGAAAGAATAAAATCAACTCACTAAAAAGAGTCCCCCTGAATCAGTGGCATAGTTATGATTTTGTTCTGGGGTGGGGGGGGGGGGGCAATACAATAAATACCATAAACCTCTATTTTTTTTTTTATACACCACAGTAAAATAATTTATATTGAACATTATTCAATAAAATAAACAATCAGTTTTACGTAAAAATTCCTGGTTTTCCTTAATTGATTTTGGTTTCCCGATTATTTTATAATGTACAAAGTTTAGAAAAAATCTTCTATCAGAAGCCATCCTTAAAGTTTAAAATCGTATAAAGTAATAAAATCTGTATACAGACGAAAAATAAAATTTAAAAACATTATTAAAATAATGTATTTATCGCTCCACTAAGAATCTAAAAGGTTTTTGGGGGTGGGGTCTATCTCAATTATCATTTATCCCCCCTCCACACGTCACCACAACTACGTCACTACCCTGGATATCACCCACATCCGATGGTATAAGTATAGTTTATTATAGTTATATAAAATCATTTTCTATTATAAATGCCCTAAAATCAACTATTAAATAAAAATTTAGGAATTTAAAATTTAAATTGGATGAGACGGAAAATATAATATATATATAGATAATATTTTTCAAGTTGTCCAATGACAGCTCTTAGTAATAAACTTTTTAGTAGTTTTGAACTTTTATACAACTAGCTACTTACCTTTTCTTGCTTCTTCTTCCCATTGTTTGGTTATCAACAGATACCTTGGTGATTCAGGACATACAGGTAGTAAAATTAATTGTAATATGGCAGGGCATATAGCTAATCCTAAAAGTGAAATAAAATGTTAAAATTGTAACTGGGATAAGCGTATACTGTAATATACATATAATGGAAATCCCACCTAATAATAAAGGCCAGCCTTCGTCTGTACCCAAAATTTGTTCTATTCCCAATATCTGGGATATGAGCAGTCCAGTGGTTACGGCTAACTGATTGACAGTTCCGAGGCCACCTCGTAGGTTGAGCGGCGCTATTTCTGATATATACATTGGCACTAGTGATGTATTTAAACCTGAATGTGGGAAGGTATAATAATAATTAAAACAGATGATTGTGTTTCATTATAATAATATACCATATATAATAAATATTTAATTATGTTTTTCATACCACAGTTGACTCCTATAATGAATCGACCAATAAATAGAACTTCATAGGAATTGAAGTACTTGGTGAGACCCATTAAGCAAGCGCCACCAATGCCAACAAAACTATTCAGCAGTAAACCTCCTTTTCTATAATCGGTATAATAATAATAATAATAATAATAATAATAATAATAATAATAATAATAATAATAATAGGTACACACGGTAAAAATAAAATGAAAAACTTAAATCTTTAAAGGAAAACAAATATTATTTGACTATTGTTTTTTATAAGTTTGTGTTTAGTGGAATAAATATTTAAATAAAATATACACTATCTATAAATCTTAGATTTATCTAAATGTAGGTACCTATATATAATATTCACGATAAACAAAAAAAAAAATTAATCATTTTTGAAATAATGAAATTATTACCAACAATGCTCCCATAATAAATAAATATAATCAAGTTTTATATTATTGTTCCAACTATAATATGTTATAAAAATATACATTGAAAAACAATATTGAATGGTATATTTTAGAATTAGAATTTAGAACTATTTGTAAATAAGTAAAATTGTTTTTAATAATATTAGGAACGGCTAGTCATAAATAATTTTCCATTGTTATATTGAATTTGAGGTCATTTAATAATCTGTTGTCCTTGGATAAGACTTGACAGCATAGTAAGTATATAATTGAACCTTGTTTATTGTTTCCATTTTGAATACCATGAACGTAATAGGTACGCATATGTGTCAAAAACAGGGTATTAGAATATTATATAATATTATTTATCAAATTAAGATCATAATTAGTTCTATGGAACATTAAAAACTATCATCATTTTATTCCATACTATATACAATTTTCAGTAAAAAATTAATTTATATAGAGAAATAAAAAACTAACGAAATAATGACGGAACTCACATTTAATAAAATACAAAAACACTAAATATTATTTCAAAAACCACTTATATTCAAGAGACTTATAGTTTATACCTGTTTATACAAGTTTATACTTATATATGATCTAAGGCTTATACAATATCTTGAGATTTTTAGTACTTATTGACAGCTAAACGATAAATGGTTTTAGTGGGATTTTTATAATACTATTAAATGTTATATCTTGTTAATAATTTAATTTTTAATTTTTAAAACGTTCCTATCCAAAAAATAATTATAATTCGTTTATAAGTTGTTGAAGTTCAAAACACCTGTTATACTATCACAGTGGCTTTCTTGATTCATGTAAAGTTATTTTTTTCTAAATAATCATGTACTTAAACAAACTTAAAGTTGAACTTTTTTCACAAAATTTGAACTCGATTATATTTTATGTACATCTGTCGAAAATAATATGTTTTGCATTAAAATATAATATGTTATATAGAAACGTAAACTATAATTTACACCAATATTACGCAATTTTAACATAGTATGCGTAGGTATTGCGTGCAGGTTTATATTCTGAGCAGTAAGCGTATTACAATTTAATGCACAGGTGGGAAAAAAAAAAACATTGTAAAATAAAAATGTGTTTGTATTTAGTATCATACATTAACCATAATAATAAGTTCATAAATCAAGAAATCTTTATGTTATGTGTGACTATATCAGGGTTGAACCTGGACACCAGCAAATCTCCCGGTAGGCCACGATAAAATTAGTAAGATAAATCGTGAAAACTCGAAGTATGTGACTAATCCAGTCGACAACAATACAATATATGATTTAGCTCTATTAGCTATAAATATTAAATAGCACTCGAGGTCCTCGTAATAAGACGTCAGCAGCCACTGTATGCTATATAGGTGCCTAATAAGCTGTCAGATGCTACAGTAAGGCGTAGGGGTGGTTCGTAAATATATTTCCCGGGCCGATTTTACAACCCTGTTTTTTATATTATTATAAGTATTATACATTTGATGAAAAAATATTAAAATGTAATTTATATAAAAACAATTTTTTTTTTTTTTTATTGGGTAACCCGCGGCAACAGGCCATTGGGTGTGAGGGAGGGCACTGTAGGTTTTTTAAATTGGGTAGGTTGGTACACGTGTGTGTTGTGTTATGGCAGAATTTCTAATGGGGCACCCGTAGGTTTCTGCCATGCCCCGGGTGGGGGGATGGCGGCACTTGTTCTCCGGACACCGTGACTTGCCCGAAGGAAAATGCCGCCCGCGGCCGAGGTATCGAACTCGGGTCGACTGCGTCGCAGCCGACGCCTTAGTCCGCTCGGCCACTCCGTCCACCCATAAAAACAATTATTGGTTATTAAAATGTAAATAAAAATCAACTCATATTTAAATTACGATGAGTTGTAGATGGGTATTGCACGTAATAGTTATGGAATAGATCATAATTTAATCAAGTATAATGTATAGACTGACCTGCCGAAACGATTGGCGATGATGCCGCCGCTGAAGCCACCTAACATGCCACCGATGGCGAAAATGGACACTGCAAAAGAGTAGAGTAACTCAGCCTGCCCGTGGTCCATATTTTCTTTATATCGATCTTCAAACACATCTTTGATGAACTTCTCTATGTTCTAAAAGTGTAAACAGGTAAATTAGAAGTATCCATTATTGAATAAATAAATATAAATATTTATTTACCCCTTCGGGTGCATTTATCACTCCAGTATTGTAACCGAATTGAAGCATGCCCAGCATCGACGCCAAGATTGTATAGGACAAAAAGAATGTAAGTCCCTAAAAATTAAACAAAACAATAAGTTAACAAAATTATTTCACTACGAAATTCAAATGATGACATTTTAATGATTAAACTAGAATTATTTTTTCTAATATACCACAATATATTTTAAATACATTTTGCATGCTAAAAAATAAAACAATGCATAAAACATTACTACATTTAAGACAAAAAAACGATGAGGGTAGGTACTTAGTTTCATGTAGTGCAAAAAAAGTTCCCAAATCAGAATCATTAAGTTATTTTATACTATTTTAAACATTTACATTAATAAGATAATTCTATCAAAATAATATGATATATAAAATATAATAACTAGGAACCCAGCCAATATATAAACAATAAACATCCTTACCTAACACAATTTTTTTTAATTATGTACTAATAAACTAATTTCGTTTAAAAAAACATAATTAATTAGTGAAAACAAAACATAAAATAATTAATAAATATACACAATACACATGCATATATCACTCTAACGTAAAAATTATATTTTATTTATATAAATTTGTGTACAATTGTAAATGATTGTATATGTATCAAATAATTAAAAATACGCTATAGTTTATTTTTATTTTGAAAATAATAATTTAATTTTAATGATTGTAATAATATTGTATTATAGTAAGAAATAGTTTTTAATCATTATGATATAGGTAATAATTATGGACGATAGTATGATACTTATAGCATAGGTAACTTTTATCTGGATATCTGCATAATACCTATACATTATTTAATTTATTGGAGTAAAATTATCACTGAATAACATAAAGTTTTAAGGAAGCTCAATAAAAGTATACACTAAAAGGGTTACTGGTATAGAATATTATTTTAATTTCTGATTTAAAAAAGTTTTGTAACTGAGTCACAGAAGGAGGGTAAAAAATTCTAATTTCCACTTTGGAGTATATATTTTTAATGGCTTGGTACTAAAGGTGAGTATAGTTTTCTAGTTTTTACGGATAAAACTTATTTATCTTTAATTTTAGTTTGTTAGTTTGAGAATAAGGCTAAAAGTTTGATAGTTGTAAAATGCATAATTTTTCGCCAATCTATCAAAGAAAATCAGGAAAAATTAATTTTAAATGTCCCAAGAATCATCTCGAATGGAAAGATTGATATCGGTACCTATACTAACACTAATTATCATACTGTATAATCTTATTGGTATATTATGAAGACGAAAATAGTTTCCATGTTCATACAATTACTTTATAGTTTATACTATAAAAATGTTAAATTATTGAAATAGAAAAACAAATATTTTATCACGAACATAAAAACGAAATAATTTGTAAAAATTGTAAGTGAGTGCCTCTAATGAATGGAATTTTATAATATAAACTCACTCTAACATTCGTTTGTACCATTTAATTAAAAAATAATTTATGTAATATTTTAATTTCCTATCGAAAATTACCAAAACAAATTGTCATGGCTGATATGTATCGTAGATTTTTTCTATATTACAATATTAAAATATTAGTTACAAAACTAAGGGTTTGAAGCTGGATACCTACTGATATTAAGTAATATAGGCTAACATATTTTCGCCAAGCAAATTCCCTAAAAATCTTTGGCTAAAATACATATGAATCGCGTCTAAGTAATTGTTCATACTATAACTATAATGATTGCAGACATAAATAGTATAGGTATACAATAGGCAGAAAAAAGTTGCGCGTTTTGAATTAATTGTAATTATTATCATGGGCACCCCCGGACCCTTCACCAAAAACGACAAAGGCCCTAATTATTAATTAAGTGTAAATTAAAATAAATGAAATTATTGACAAATTCAATAATGTTGTTCCTTTTAAACGTCGATTATCATTATAAGATTGTATATCTATATAATATTGTTATGTAATATTTATTAGAATGAATAATAAAATAAAATAAATACTTTTAGTGCCTTTGATATCTTTAAAACGTTTGTCTGAATCTATAATTGTTTTCAAAATTATTGTGGGCCCTAATTTTTAGTGTGCACCCCCGGAACCAAAATTCTGCGCACACCTATGATTATTATTAATTGTTGTGTTTAATTTTGAATTACTTATAATAGGTGTGCGTGAACATACGAAAAAGCGATAGTTAAACACATTATTATTAATTATGCATGCAAAATACTTTCTACTGGACCTGGAAAACGGTGACGAAAATTAATTAATAAACTTCTACTCTCTTTTCGGTTCTCTCTCTGGTCCGAAAATTTCAAGAACACTCGGAGCTCAAGGTAAACAATAATTTCATTATAATACAACGAGTTTATTAATGGTAGGGGAAACGAACACAATTTTACGTCATACTAATTTTCTCTCTCTGTTTATATAGTGGTTCATGATTTAGCACAGTTATGTAAAATGAAATAAAGAGTTTGTGATCTTCGTTCAGTCTTGTATGAGGCAGAGGATGTTTTTTCTTTAGCACAAAGTCATATTATAATACGATTGTTGAAAATGTGAAATCAAAATTCTTAAAACGCCGTATGCGGAGTAAAATAACCTACCAGCCTGTATAACATTTTTAAATTTATAACAAATAGGGTTATACTAACTTATATTTATTCCTTATATAGACTATATAATATAGTTATATGTAGGATGTAGCTACTCGGAGTATAGTGTCATGGAATTTATCTCGATACAATATGTATTAGGTATTTAGATACCTACTCTTATACACTTATACAGTATACTTCAATTATTAAAAACTGTTATTATTACACAATATGAAATTTGTTTTAAAAAAATAATTGTAAAAATAAGAGAATACAGAACTTACCCAGGCCTAACAACAATAAATACCTGATAATCGACGTAGAAAATATCAAACGTACAACAATCGTTTAATTTTTCTGTTGAAAGCGATTTAAATTTGTAGCTTATCTATACTGTAGCTACGCTCATTCAGTTAAAACATGCAATACACAAACCTCCAAGTTTGGTTATAACTATATGGCTATATTTCTATAGGTTATAGCTAATAACTATACTGTATTATGAAATTATCGTCATCATAGTAGGCTTTTGCGGCCTGCAGAGTGCAGATAAGCAGATTATGATAATATCATATAATATAACAAATGAATATTGAATAGGTACATAATATTTTGTTTAAACCGATTTTTCGGCAGTTTGGGCAGGGATGGGTAAAGCAAAATACAGTATTTTTTGACTAATACAAAGTATAAAACATGAAATACAACAAATAAAATTTATAAAATTTATATTAAACCACACATCAAAATCATCATTACCTATGTATAGGTAATAGATATTTAGCACTAAATAGTAAATATTATACCAAAATACGTTATATATTTCGTATCATAAAATAAAAATATAAAATTTATTTTAAACACTTGTAAGTTGTAATTGCCTGACCCTAAATTTGGGAACTTATATTATTACTAATGTTTTTAAATTGACTGGTAATATATTACCTATATAACTTGGCAAGACACTTTTAACGTAGAATATACATACTATGCATAAATATATTTTTCAATTGGTTTATTAAAATTTTAAAATTTCGATTTTTTAATTTTAAGTATACTTCGTCGAGTTAATATTTTCAAATACTTGGATTTTTATATTATTTAAAGAGTAGTCTGTGATGATCTAACTTATTGATTTTTCAAACGAGATCACAATTTTTCTAGTAAATTGTAAAACAGATGCATGCTTATTTGAAAATGTCGATGTTCCTACCTATACTTATTTAATTCAAAATTTGAACTAGAAGTTTTTTTGTTATTTAACTTTGTGTAGGTACTTATTACTAAGTATAGTAGGTTTATGATAATAGGTTTTGAAAATATGGGGGCTTCGATGAATGATGATATGAAAATTATAGTAATATTCATATTTATTTATTAACATCTTATGATTTGTAAAAATCGTCTGAGTACTGAATTAAATATCACATATAATACATTTTATATTCTGGAAAACCATTTTTAAGGACTATATATTACTTTTAATATAATCCAACCTAACATTGGTATACTAAACATTTTAATAACTCAGAAACTATCCGTACGAAATTTGAATAAATACATCAACATTCAACATTTTCAAATTAAAACATCTGATATTTTACAATCTATAGTAAAAAAGGTTTTTATTCTTTTAAAAATGCAAGTTTGTATCACCATAAGACACTCCTTAGACGGTATAAATAAGCCAAGTATTTGAAAATGTGTTGCTTAAATATACTTAAAAACTCCAAAAATCAGAATTTGAATTAATTAATTATTAAAGGAAAAAATGAGGATGAGTATTCTTAGTGAATCGCCCTGTGATTATAATTAATATTATATTAGTGATTAGTGAATTGGTCAAGCACTACGAGATTGTTTCCGAGGGATTACGAAACCGAGCGAGATTTTTATTTTTGTTTGTCTCTAATCTCGCATTCAGCTTGTATAGAATAATAATATAATATAATACCGCATGCGTCCACGGTGCGCATGTTATATTATAATATACCTTTAATTATTAAAAAAAATCCTATCACCCCCATAGGTTGTACGAACTCATTACAAGAGTATTTAGTTATCTCTTATTGATTGTTTTGGTCAGTAGAATAATTATAGGTACCTAACCGTTGTATAATAATAATTATTATTTCAATGTTTCGCGTACTTCTAAATAATCATATTAATGTATACTAATAATTGGCACAATTTAAAAAAAATCATGTCGTATACCAATTTGTTGGATGATATTCATAGAGATGGTTTGATATATTTTCAATATTATCCTCTAATCACGCTTCACAACTTTCTGGCATTTTGGTTAAAATAAAATGCTTATTCGTTATCTGTATTTAATATATTGATAAATAATGTATATAGGTAATTTAAAATACTCTTTAGGTATATTATACGATATATTATATAGGTACACAAATACTCAACCGTACCTATAATAATATTATAATATAGATGATATTATTATCCGGATGACATAAGTGTACTATATACCACGGATTAAATATTAAGTTGGAATTTATTATTTATTCTATGTCTTCTACGACTATACTTTGTTATATACACAGATAGGTATATAACCATACGTACACTGACTGCACATAATTATAATACTACTGGCGTATGCGTATGAGCACTAAGTTTAAGTATCTACGCACAAAGGACGACTATAACAAAAACACGCTATTTGCACACACAAACACCAAATGTGGGATTTAGTGGGCACGTGACGAACTCTCATGCAATATTCGTAGTGCGCGCCCAGGGGGTTGTTGCGGGGTGATGGGTTTAGGTTAGGGACCTGTTCGAGCAGCCTGAGCTTCCTGCGATGCGACTGCAGCTCCAGACGGTCCACGTACTCCCTGAGCTCCTCGATTTCCTCCTTGACCTGTTGCACGGTGTCCAGTTCGTTCTTGATGGCCACCATGTCGCGCTTCACCTCGGTCACCTCCGATTGGCACGACTCCAGCGACCTGGTGAGCTCGTGCAGCTGCGACCGGATCTCGGACAGTGCGACGCTGGTTTCCACGTGGCCGCGGTGCTCGGTGCCGTAGTAGGCGGCGGCCGGGCTTGGTGACACGCCACGCGACTGCAGCTCGTCCAGCCGCGTCGTCAGGTTGGCGCTCATGTCCGTCACCTGGTGTTGCAAGCTGCGCAAACCATCCACCATGTATGAGCTATACACACACAAGAAGGGCACGTGCACATCGTTATCCGATACTGACATTGGAACAAGCGGTACAGCCAACGCATTATTATAATATATCATATACAATAATATATGCTTATATGCACACGCTACTTATACATTTTATATTATACGTGGGTATGAATGGTATGAAGTAGTGTTCGGAAAGAACGCTTTCATTGGGTCCACGCTATTCGTTTTGACATATTTCTAGTGAATTTCGAACGTTTAAATAATGTTTATTATTTTCAGGTATAAAAATAGAATCGTTAACAATGGACAACCAGATATGAATTCGTTAATTTTTTTAAGGAATGTGAACGTGTTCATTTTATTTTGCGACCGTTCCGAACACTGCGTGGGTACTACATAATATAGTCTATTATATATATTATAATCATATTTAGGTAAATATTATTTAGAAAAATCGATCGATCTATTCATTTATGTATATGTACCTATTATATTATAGTAATCGGAATACAGTTCTACGTACTATTATCTATTTCCGATTTTGCGTTTTTATTACTATACGCCGTGTTGATTATCCCTAATAGATGGAAGCCGGAAGGTGCAATAATATACGTACCTACGATATATATATAGTATAAATATATTTAGGTACAATGAATTATTTTGCAACGGTAAACAGTTTTCAGTTTTCAGTCTACACGTACCTATATGAAATGTATTATAATATATCATACACGATTTATCTTTAAGAATACGCCAAACGGAAATTATACCAATAATTTCTTGTCTGATGTTATTTCACCGCGCTTGTAAAGGTATCTATATATAATATAAAATAAATCCAACGCTCGACAGACCTCAAACTAACTGGTTATTCTTTTCAACAATCTCCAATAGGCAGTGCCGTCCTATTTTTAAATAATAATCATCTACCTATAAATTCCAGTTTTTCCTTAATTTTTTTTTTGTTTTTCCCGGCGCCTTCAAAATTAATTTTGACCTCTCCAATGCACCAACTAGATTCACTTTCCCATCGAACAAGATACTGAAGTTAAAAATTGAAGCATTATTTCAACTACTTATCGTGTACACAGACAAAAATAAAAATAATAAAAAACCACCCATCATTGTAAAACCAATACATTCATCGCTCAGCTCAGAATCTAAAATCAACTAATCAGAAGTGGAGAACTATCACATCGACCGGAGGTGAAGGAAATGCGCATACAGGAAAAGAATTATTTTAACAGTGATGATACCTATCTATTTTGTCATGGTAAATAGGTTTATGTATTAGACATTATAGATCTGAACTTTGTACAACGCTGTAATTCTAGAGTCTATTAGACAATAAGAACATTGAACGTAACCCAGGAATATTGCCCCAATCTCTTTTGGCCACCAATTGTAGATGCACGAGGTTGAATTTTATGCCGACCATAAATTCCTAATTCCAAACTAATTATTATATAATATTATACTTGAACAACAATTCGTATTCAGCATGTTAGCGCGTTAATTATTACCTGACACCTGTAGCTGTAGATGTTTATTCGATAGCCCGGTATGCAAAATCTATTCGGTTCTACACAGAAGTAAAATGTTGGGACTGATTTATTACTGGTTGTTTATCAAAATACATCCATATGATTTGAATACCACAGTATTGTGCACGCGATAATTTCGAGGTACGAATATTTTACATTTTATATTTGGTAATTGGTACGTAAGTAGGTACACGTTGGATGTTTTATTATAATCACATTTCACATTTTATTATTTATCGGTTATCATAATATAATACTCGTCTCAGGTTAGGTTATTTATTTTTACATTTGTTTTTGTGTTATGCAATATTATACACAGTTGTATCATACCACAAATCGATTATAACGTGTACCTAGTCTTCTGATCTGTTGCGGCAATCCTGGGTGGCTGGGCCTGAGCTATTCAACCTTTGGATCAATGTTAAATTATTTGTACACCATAAATAAATCATCTAGAAATATGTTAGATTTTTCAAAAATGTTTGGCCTTTTATTATATTTATATAAATATTATAATAAGCATGTCATATAGAAAAATATGTCAAATTAGAAAAATGTAATTATCACGAAGTAAAAATAGCTAAACGGTTTTTTTTTTATAATTATTCACTTTTGTAAATATAAATAAAAAAATTAACGTCTATCCAGGAATATTATTAACAATGTTAACAACTGATTAAAATTAACGAATTAGATGATGTATTTGTGTAACAGTATTTAAAATATTTGGACTGCGGAGTCATACAGAACCTACATAGAATGTGCGTTGGTTAGTTTATGTTCTTATCGGGTGTGAGTGGTGTGACACATACGGTTAAATATTATTACTGTTTATTATTTTGTAATTATCGATATTTAATGAGTGTTTTGGTTTGTTTCAACAAAGTTGAAAAAGCCATCAACCAGTTAAAATAAAAAAGAATTATTAATGTTAAAATATCATGTTTGTTGCGAAAAATAACAGAAGTAGAGTTTAAAAAAAACGATTGTTGCTCAGAAAATAATTGTAGAACGATTACACAAAAAAAATGTTTATAATTATAGACATGTCACCGACGCCCGACGTAAAAACGTAGGCGAAACTCAATCAAATACGGTTTATTAATATAGTCAAAATTATCCATAATTTATAAAACATAATTATAGCTTTACCCCCTGTATAATAATAATAATAGTATAGGTATAGTGAATCTCCCTATTATGATATACGAACGAATCGAACGATGCAAGTATACCTACGCGCGGCCATTGTATAAATACACCGTCGCGCGTCGGCGAACAAACTTTGGTTCCCACACTCCTGCTGTAGTGCTGTGTATTTCGTATAGAGTACACCTAACTATTACACAGAGTTATAACACAATATTATACATTATAATATTATTATTATACGTATATTGTACTGTATATAGTGTTTAACGCTGTACCGTACGTATATTGCATATAATACATACGAATACGATGTGTGCATGTAACATTGTTTCGTATGTAAGAAGCGTATACCTTCTGCTCGTATAACATACAGCATCCAATATATTGTATATTGTAATCGTGTATTCCACGAGCAAACAGCAAGCGTTACCGGACGAAAACCATGCGGAAGTAATCCTATATAATATATATAAATATAATATAATATGTGTACGTCAAATACATACACAGTATACACACGTATAGTGTAACCGTATAGGTAAGACCGCGAGAGGGAACGCTCGAAATCATATCAGGGGCGTGCATGACACACACACACACAGAAGCGGACTTATATACGCAAGAAGAGTTATGGAGATGCATAATATAATTTATATGGTATACTGCGTGTGGCGCGGTGACGACGTATGGTGTGTGCGTGTGTGATGTGTATGTCGATGATTCCATTAAATACTTTATAGTATGTCGCATATTTTATAGAAGGTGATCCATTTAAAAGTGTCTACATTCATTATTTCAAAAAGATTTAACTTTGTCAAAAATATGTTTTTTACATAATTTTATGTCATTCCAAAATAATATTAAATGTATTTTTTGAAAATAAATTATATTTTTACAATTTTTTATCGTTATTGGTATCGAATTATACATTTTATATTTATTGAACTTCCTATGAACACTATTTACTGGGGGGATAATAACCTATTCAAAGTTTATACGAGCAGAATATAGTAAAGACCAGTATTTTGCGGAATACTCCTGTCCACTCATTGAGGCATTAAAAATACTTATAGTTTTAATGCTCCCTTTGCCCTACCCCTGGATCCACCACTGGATTTAACTGATGCAATTGATATTCATCTTTTGTGACACACTAGGCTCTTCTTAGATAATAAAAGACAACTAATATTGTAAAAATTGAAATTTTATTTTTAAAAAAATATGCTTTTTAATAAACACTGTGATCTAAAGATTCAGCAAACTTACATTAACTATTATTTAGTAACTTATTCAACCTAATTGCGTGTATCATTAATTCATTAGACGGTATATATTGCAATAAGAAACTATACTAATATTTTGTTTTCACGGGATAAACAAGTTAGATATATTTATTAAAAATATAACGTGAAGTATGTAAATTACGTAAGTCATTAAGTATGTTGAAATAATAAAGTCGACTATCTCTTCATTATCAGCCGGCAAATTATAGAAAATACACTGCCCATTAAAAAAAATAAATAGCGCCGGCCTTACATGTTGTAATTAAAAAAATCATAAGACTAAAGAAACGATAAAGATAAAACACAGTGAAAAATATATTTATTCGTTTTTCAAAAATATTTTAATTCTTCAAAATATGTAAAACAATATATTTACAAAAAAGTTAATACTTGTCAAGATAATGCGAATCAACTAATAAATAATCATATTGCGAAAACAAACAACGCTGAGAATCGTTTTGTTTAATAACTTATCGGTTACATATAATTTATTATTTATATAATAGAATAGTACCAAATTAACATTTGAAATGATATATTTTCTTGTAAGACTTATTTATGTTGTATCTGCTGATAAATTAATTTTTAATAGATTAATAGATTATAATTTAAATTTAATACAACAACTAATGCTTCAATTAAATAATATATTAATTATGTAAATAAATAATTCTCATTTCCTAATACCTTATAATATAGTTATATATAGTAGGATACATGTTGTTTTTGTTTTACATACAACTGTTTTACATAGTGATAAAATAAACCTATTAAATCTAACGAGTGTGCGTGCACCATTATGCTATTGTGTATATACTTTTTAAGTTAGTAATGATATTCAAAAAATAAAGAAAAATGAGTAAGAGGAAGTTTTTTATAATTTTTTTTTTGTTTATAAAAGAGCTCTGTTGACAAAGTCAAACAGTTCAAAACTCTTGAAACTTTTATAAAACTTTTACTATTGTCTTGTGGTGACACTTTTTCATTTTGTCTCCGGACGATTTAAAAATAAAAAAATCTTTCTATTTTTGTTCATCTTGGTAACCCCAAAAGTTAAGCGGGACTTAAATAAAGAAAAATACACGTCTTTGGATTTCTTAACAAAAAGTGTCTATCTGGTATTTCGATCGATGAAAGTAGCTTATTATATGGGGGACGCTAACCAGATCGGAAAGGGTAACATAGGATGTCTCCTAAACAAGTAAAACATTCTTAACGTATAGGTACTTATTTGAAAACTTACAGACTTAACGATATAAAGTAAGCGAGTTACAACTTTAGACAAAACATTTTTGATGAGTCCGTGACATAAATGATAAATCATAAGTTTATTATACTTATAAAATTTGAACTCAATGAATTGTGTAGGTACTTATTAAAAATGTGAAAGATTGTTACAGAATTTATAAGTGTCTTATTAATTTCGGTGCTAATTTTAATATTCGTAAATAAAATATAATATAGACCTATAATATTATTTATTAGGTATGAATTTACATTCAATTTAATTAAATATTTCGATAGTTATAGGAATTTTTAATTTTAATTTATGTTTTTGATGCAACGATAAAATAAATATGTAAAATTATACTATATAAATATAAATTTAATTTATTGCCTAGAAATATGTATATATATGCAATATGCAATATGTATATATATATTATTTTAATTTTAATGATAAGTGAATAATCAATGGTCACATTTAATTCAACTTATTATGATTCACACCTGATTAAATTTGCATGAAAATAGATTCAAATCAATTTAAGCTATACTAGTTTCAGTGTGGATATATATTTATTTTAATTATTTTCCATTTTAACCTATTAATAATATGGATATTTAATAGTTATTCATTTCGTCATAATAAGCGGTGGCATGGAACAATAATGCAACTGCAATAGGCTATAAAGCCTATAACTGGCAACCACAATCTAGCCTTCACATCATCAGAGATTTAGAGCCTTGTGATTTAGAGTGCATACAAAGTGTATTTTTCATAGTATGAAGTTTTATGATAGTTTTACATTGTGCTTAGCCAATTTTGTAGCCAATTTTTGTACTTTTTGTACTTTTTTCACCTATGCCTCCCCCACCAAAAAAAAAAAAAATTAAGCCCTGGATATATTAAGCCCACTGAATATACATAGGTATAAGTAAATATGAATATTAGTTAAGTATAGTCATACGAGAGATAAAAGTTTAAGAACTTTTACGTTTCGGTTTTGAATTATAGAATTAGAGAAGCCATAGTAAATCATAAACTTTTTATCGATATTTTTTTAAGGGTAATCATTGTTTTAGTTTTTAAAATGAGTAAGAAATCAGTAATACACTTTAATATGAGATTTAATACATAATAAATACCTATTAAAAAATAACCATTTTATTTCAAAAATACAATTAAGTAAGATAATCTAACGAGATTTCAACATAATATTAGTACCTATAAGTAGGTACCTAATAAGAAATAGAAATAAAATCTATAAGTACATCATTATACAGTTAAATTTTGATAGTATTTATATTTATACCTTATTATAATTTGTAAAAGGGTTTAGGTACTTACAATTAAAAATATTATCACTAATTATTTTAAATTAAAATACTTTTTTTTCTCGAAATAAACATATCCACAGTCACATGAGTTTAGTTAAAATAATCAGTACATAAATAATTTATCATAATATTCCAAACATATATGATATTAGTTAATAATAATATATGCAATACCTAATGAATTCCTTTAAACATGCCAGCTAAATGTATCTACAACATTATGTACTTGATAATCTACTAAATTGTTACAAAATTTAATTTCTATTATTATCATTTAGTATATTGTATATATTGTAATGTCTAAAATAATTTTCCGACTAATATTAATACTTTGCAAAAGTTATTCAGGTATTAATATTTAATTGTATATTTGTATAATAAGTGTTCTAACAATCATATTTATTTATAACTAACTGTCCCACCCAGCGTTGACCGTGCCAAAGATTTGTTTTGTTTTTTATATAAATATATTTGTAAATAAATATGTATATCTATCATATATTTACTAATTGTAATAGTAGTATAATACGTAACCAAATAATGGCAACCCTATAAACAAAACTTTTTTTTGTGAGATGAAAAAAATTCATGTATGTGCTCCTTTTTAGGTATAGGGATTGAAAAAATAAACTATAAACAGTCTCTAAATCTTATGGAATATATTTGTAAAACTTTTTATTGAAAACAATCCTACTAATTCACTACTATTACTATATTATAAATTATAATATGCAACCAGTAGCAAGCCTTTATATAGAAAAATCCCATTGAAAAAGGCTTTACGGGTTTTCCCGAATTTTTCAATTTTCCGAGCAACTTTTCCAATTTTTCTTTACGTAAAAACCTCATTCGAAATATTCCGAACATCTAAAAAAAATATACCAAATCGGTCCAGCCGATCTCGATTGATGTAGTATTGCGGTTACCAGCGAACAGCTAATCATTTTTATTATACTATAGAAGATTATACGATGATAGTTTAGGGGACGTATTAATTCCACACATAAGCGTAATCGAGGTGTGCAAGGGAGGGGGGGGGGGAACCGCCCCCTCAGATATTTAACTGAGTGGAAAATAATGTCGTTTTACCTTATAGATTTTTAATTTTGCCACAGACTTTCCCCTAAGAATTTACCCCCAGCTTACGCATTTACGCCTATGGTTATACACACATATAGATGAGAAATATTGGAACAAATTTTTATAAAACAATGTACAATGTACATTGTACCTACGTTATATTAAAAATATTTTTAACATACAAGTTCTATCAATAATGAAATAGTTTTTAGCAATTCAGTTTAAATATAGAACATGTACATACAGGGTGATTCACTGAACATGCTCACCAGTCACCACCATTTTTCAATGAATATTGAATTCAGATTCTTGAAATTTTTTATACTTACTACTAAGGAGTGTCCTGTGGCAAAACAATAACTTCTGTTTTTCAATTGAGAACCCACATTTTTACTGTGAACTATTTAGTGGGTAATTTTGTTTAAAAGAATGTTAATGTATCTAATTCAAAATTTGAACGAGTAGTTTTTCAGTTAGGTGCCTATTAAAATGTTTATATTAAGGATAATGGTCCTTAAAAATGATTTAACAAAATTATGAAATATATGTAGTATCGGATCTTGTACTTATTATGCTTGGACTATTTTTATAAATCATAAATTTAAATAGGTAGATTAATATAAAATACTAGTATTTTTAAATACCATATAGTTCTGGATCTAAATAAACTCAAAAAGTAGGTCCTCGTCCGAATTTCGATTTTGATACGTCAACATTTTCAGAAAAAAATTATCGGATATATAATTTACTGTATTCAAGGGAGATTGTCGTTTGAAAAACAGAAGTTTGTATCTCCACAAGACTCTCTTGTCGTACAAACAAATCTTAATGTTTTGTAAATTTCGCTGTTTAAGTATATTATTTAAAAATTTCAAGAATTAGACTTTGCATAACTGCATTATTGAAGAAGAAAAAGGTGGAGGGTATGTATGTCTAGTGAATAACTTTGTATATAATTTTTTCTTATAGAGAGTTAAATTTTAATTGTTTCAAAAATTTGTTGTTTTTACAATGGGTTTTTAAATCATAATATACACGACTTTACAAGTTGTGACAAATCACCATACTAAATTGGAAGTTAACGGGAAATTTCAAGAAATACTTATATTATACCCATATTTTATTGTATAATATCAGGTTCAATGAAATAAAAATAAAAACACCAGGAGAAACAATTATTTTTTATTTTTGAAAAATATAGACGAATTTCAAATTCCAAGAATGAATTCATAAGTACTTGAAGATTCGTCCAAATTTTTAGATAAATGTTTCATTTTGGTTGAACGTACAAGTCAGACACTGCAAATAAATAACAAGACTTTCTAAACATATATATACAAGTATATTATGTATTATTGAGTACCTGATGACTTTTTTCTATAGTAGGTATAGGTGACTATAAAATATCGAAATCTAAAACAAAATTCTTAGTCTACATTTTTTAAAACGTAGATATTATATCCCAATTATAAATATGTTAATATTTATTCTTTTACTATTTAGGTGGACACCATTCTCACAATTTACCTTGTTAGTATATAAAACAATAGATACTCGTTGCAAATTTCAAAATTTGAATTAGATTTAAAATTTAAAATTTAAATTAAAAAAATAATAACGATAACAAATAATAAAAAAATATTAAGCCTAAAGTTCAAAGATTCAAGAAACAAACACCACATACCACATCTACTATGATAAAACTACAACCTGACCAATGAAATATTATTATCATCAACTTCTTAAAGGAAATCAAGTTATATAACCTAATATAAGCATAAAATATAATGTAAACTACACGTAAATATAATGTAAGTTAATAATTAATGGCCTAGTATAGATAGCCGATATAACCAAGATCAATAAAAAAGAATAAGAATATTATCAAAAACGACTAGTCCGCGCTACATTTTTTAATTACTTTATAACTTTTTATCATTTTTTAGTTATCTGGATTTATAAATTATGTTGTTAGTAGAATATAGGTATTAATTCTTATCTAGTATTGAACTGCAGTTAAATTATTAATTTACCCTGTTTTTTACGATCTGGCCTATTAGATTTTATAGTTATGAAAATCGGCTTTATATAGTAAATTTGAGTTTACTAATTTTTTAAAGGGTCGTCATTTTTTAAGGGCAACGAAGTGCACAGGGTCAGCTAATAAAATATTAATTTTATAGAAGCGTCACTTTCTGAAAAGTCATTGTTTCACTTAATTTTACTGAATTTAGGTATAATATTAATATCATCTTTAAGTTAAGTTACAATAATAATAACGTGTACTGTTGCAATTGACTGCAGTCATAAGACCTAACTCACGAATTATTCGTTACTCGCCACTCGTCATACTGAAGAACGGAACAAGTCGATCGGAGTCTTAGCCTTGGATAGTTGGATAGTTGGATAACAAAGAAATAATATTGACGGCACCACACTACATTTATCGACATGTGTTTTGATATAATTATATCTGACACTAGTCCACCTCTCAAGTTTGAATTATACATTTCAGTACCACGTGTGTAATAATAGGACCGTAATAGCGCAATAGTACGGTCAGTAGGAGTAAGCACGGGAAGTGTCGTATTTAGGATTTATTTCAGAGGGGAGATATGATTAAAATAGTTATTCTCCCTCCACTCGAAATACAGATACCTACTTATAGGATGCTCAACGTCCCATTATTTTATTACCTACTGATAAAGTGATAAATGGAAAAACATAACTATCTATACAGCCTTCCTAAGCCAAAAGACAGTAAGCGACAAAATTTGAAAAATGAGTTTATTATATCAAAGAATTCGTTATTTTAAGGCAATTTAAGGCTAACCGTGAATTAAATAGATTGTATAATAAACGTGGTTAAACATATACGTATTTACAAATATATGAATGATACTAAGCAAAAAAGCAGTATCAAACATATGCTAAGAAAAAAGGCAGTAACTGACCACAGTATACGGTAATTTTGCTTAGTATTGGCTCTATACGGTATTTTCGTTTAGTATTGATGATAATTTTCTAGCCGTATCACACAATATCATATTATCATAGATTATAATAATTTATAAACATACGCTGTTAACCACGGTCTTAGAAGACCCCGCTGTTAACATTCTGGTTGTTATTAATTCTGTGATTGTGGTTTGGCCCATCGACCATGATTATATTATATTATTTTATATTATTTCATGGTTATGCTATTAATAAATGTGCATTTTCCCTCTGTAAACAATAATATTAATGTCCGACACCACTAAACTAAAAGTAAGTATATGCGTTTTGAGGTGTTAAGAGGTACATTAGAGTTTATCCATGAGCGTTATTGGATTCTACAGGAAAAGTTCTTTAAGAATCATTAATTTATTATTTTATTTTGATAATATGATAAAAATTACAAGATGATTCAGAAAAAGTTATTTTTCTCAAAACTACTACATTGTTACTTACTGCCTTTTGGCTTAAGCTTAAGGGCAGTTATAACCATCAGGACCAGATTTGGGGGGCGCGGGCCCCGGGCCTCCACAAAATGAGGGCTTCCATTTAATGGGATTTTTTCAACGTTTTTTAAATCAATTTGTAAAATTAGAAACTTCTGAGCTACAATCTGCTGCAAATTATCTTGTTAGTATTTACACCGATTATTTAGAATCTTCACTTCGAAATGAATATTGTTTTCATACAGTTCAGTTCATTTACAAAATATATATAGAAATGCGTAAAGATAATGATCAATGGGAAATGTTTTTATACAGGATTATCGAAGAAAATAATTTGCTGTGTACATTCCTAATATAGAAGTAGTGATGCGTATATATACTTGGTTTTGTTCGTGTCCAACTGTAGTGGGAAACCATAATTTTCAAAAATGAAGTTAATAAAAAACCGACTATGAACTTCGATAACACAAAGTCGACTATCAGGCCTTGCACTGTTAAGTATCGAAGTGACATACTTAGATCAGTACATATCTAATAAATGTAATTTAAATATTAAATATAAGCTAAAAAAAAGATATATCTCCCTAAACTCCCCCCGTAAATACGACACTGAACACGGACCTAACCTATCAGCGTCGGCGGGGATAGAGGGGAACATTCTTTTAATCGCTAGGACAGACTAGAGAACCTATATGGATATATAAAATAAGAGAGCAGAAAATAATCTGATGCACTCCGATTTGTACCACCATTATCTGTCCAGAGCACTATCAGCCGTCAGATACATATAAATACAAAAATTAAAAACTGTCTTACAAATTATATTTTATAATAGGTTCTAATTATGAATTAATACTTCAAAATGTATGGTTTAATTTAATTCATTCTCATATTATATAGGCTCTACAGGACAGACTAGTGTGATTATTACACCGATCGGCTCCGTCTATTTCTATATTGTTATGATATACACAGCTGTACACAATATAATACATAATATTATGGGTCATGGAGTATCGCTTCTATTAATATGGTCACATAATAATAATTAATGATACGGATGGAAGTTGTTATACGGATACAATATATTATTGATATAATATTATGTAAAATGTATAATATACGATTATAATAGCAGCGTAGTTGGCGTTGTCAAGTAGTCGGCAAGCATGCAACTATGGTGATGGTGCGTAGTAGCTTACCTCACAAGCATCTGCCTGAGCGTGGTCTCGTCGTCACTACCGTCGCTTTGGTCAGCTTTGGTCGAGCCACGCTCGGACGCTTGACGCGACGCGAACTGCCTCGCCACGCCCACATACCGGTCGCTGATCACTTCGCCCTGATCACTGACCAGCACGCCAGCTACCAGGCCGCCGCTACCACCACCACCGCCGCCGCCGCCGCCACCCTCACTGCACGGAGGGCTGCTGGTGCTGGTGCTGGTGCTGCTGCTGCTGCTGTTGTTGTTGTTGTTGGGCGCACCGCCGCCGCCGCCACCGCCGCTGTCACCGCGGTTTCCAGCGTCGTTGCCGTCTCCGTCGCCGTTGCTGCAAACACCGCCTCCGCCTCCTCCTCCACAAACTCTGCCGCTGCTGCTCGACACTTTCATACAACGAATCCACGGCGGGCGGTGCCGTCGCACGGCGCTCCACCAGACCGGCCCGCGGCGTGCAGCGGCGATACCACGTGCCGGCTGCTATTACTCCTCACACCAACCGTCGACACCAACACCTGAATAGCCCATATCACATACACATACACCACAAAGCTTTGTATTTACACACACACGACATGCACTGAATGGTATAAATATATTTTAGTTAACTAATGAGTAATGAGTTGGTAAGTTTATGTTATTTGTGAGATCTATAATAATATTGTGTCTAATATTAAAATATTAAATGAGACCCCATTTGAGAAGCAAACGAAAGTCGGCGGGGCTTTAACCGAAAGAAAGAGGAAAAAAATCACCTGACACCTATAACGACTATAATATAATATTATATGAATATATTATAATATAATATAATTGTTTTGTATAAATATAATTGCTTATACTGAGTGAATAGGTATCATAGAGTAACTCTATAGTCTCTAATAGTCTTCCTCTATTATAGTGTATATTGACGATAATATTCACCGAACGGCGAACAGGATTACTTTATTCGTGGTGACCTGAGGAGGGAGATAAAATACCAAAACGGCATAGGTAATATAATAAAATCTTATGAATAAGGTTAAAATATACTATAATACTATAGCTCATAGCAAAGTACGATAGTAGTACTATTAAATGTTAATATTCATAACTATTTTGCAGTATATTAGTATATTGTACATGATTAGTGTTGTAGAATTGTCTTTTATATGATTTTTATTGTTTGCATTCTTAATAATAAGGCCTAGTATTATTATTACTATGTATTATATTGTGCGGTTTTATAACAACTAAATGTAATCACAAGCCATAACCCATATTATTTACACTAAGTTAACTAAGGAGAAATCATCTAGTAACACAAGCGTGTGGTTATACATTCCAATCTATGGACTATACGTCTATACGTTTACCTTATACTTAAGATAATATTAATATATTATATCAAACATTTTATTTTTTAATAGGTTCTTTATAAATATAATATAATAATATAAAGTATAGTATACGAGTTGGTTAGAACTCTGATATATTTTTTATACATAATGTACTAATGCACTATGAACTATACCTACATTAATTATATATTAGGTATAGGTTAACGTAATATTAATGTTATTTTATTAATCTGTATTATATTATATATGACTATAATTTATAACAATACTATTAATTAACATTGTGACTGTTTCTATGAATACCTGTCAATGAATAGGGACGTACCTACCTAAAGAATTATGCTTACGCATTGGTTGGTGGTTACGCAGATAAATTATTAGGTACATTTGAATTGAATAAATAAAACGCTTCATCGTCGTTAACAGTTGAAATTATTATTATTATTTAATAAAATATTCTCGGACGATAACAAATTTTTCGAGAGATGAATTTCATGAAAATATAAAATAGTACCTACAGTAATGATTAGACTAGAGTAATAAAATATGCAATTAATTCTCAATTTTTAAGAATACTGAATAACAAACAACAGGTCTGAAATAAATAGCTATTTATTATTATTTTTGTTATTTGACATATTTAGATCAATATCATTAATGGTAATTCTTCGAAGCATCAATGAGTAACCCGAAGAGTTAATATAATTGTACTATTTCTGTTTATAATCTTTATACCTATATTTTGTTGATGACATACTAACTTAGGTTATAAACAAGTAGATATGTATTTATATAGTTTGATGAAACGTAATGGCCTTTTGGTGATATTTTTAATTCAAAAGTAAAAATTTTATGAATAAAGAATTTGGTTCCTACAAAAAGAAAATATAACATTTCATACTATAAATTTAATTGTAATTTGAAATATAATTCAATACTATATGGACACTACTATAGTAGTATGCATGTAATAACTAATAGGTAATCACTAATCACTAATCAACGGTATTTCATATTACAAAATGTGTATAGGTAATAATTATATCTTACAAAATAATATTGTTAATTAAAAAAACAACCATTATGATTACAATATATATTATGTATAATAAGGAAAATGTACCTGTACAAGGTATTAGGTAAATAAATTAAAACCACTCTTTACTAGATACAGTATAGGAGTCGACTATAAGTCGAGTGGGTCAATGTAATGAATGTATTAAATTTGAATTCAATGACATAAAAACACGGAATATGAAAAACGATTCTAAGTGAAGACTAAATATATTATGTATATTTTATGAAAATGTCTAATATCCCGAATAACTCAAAAAGAGTTAACATAATGTTTTGGAAATTAGACTATGTATAAAAATAATGATATAAACATTTAGTGGAAATTTTAAATATCAACGGTTAATCGATTTTTTTTTGTATTACAACAAAATAAGAAAATCGTTTGATGAGAAATCATTAATTTACGAACGAATATCCAATTTCGTAAAAATTTGAACTTGAGCTCATTGATTTTGAGCTAATAAATATAATTATTAATTAAACGTTTCTTTTTCTAAAAATGGCGATAAAAATTGTTTTGATTGAAAGTTCAAATTTTGTCAAGATCCGTAAAAATTGCGAAAATTGCAAATTATTTTGTAGTTAAAATTCATACCTAAAATTTTAAATATAATACAAGGTTATTCATAAGTTATTATTGTTTGAATAAAAAAAAGTTGCACGGAAATCCACAAATAATTTTTTATGAGCGTCTGAAGTTTAAATTTTGACAAGATATTATTATTATTATTATTATTATTATTATTATTATTATTATTATTATTATTATTATTATTATTCACGCGTAAAATAACGATTTATCATCAAAAGTTCTTATTATTTGTTATAACTCAAAACAAAAAACCGCAAAGACTTGACATTTTCACCAAATGTTTATGTTATTATTTCTTATACTAGGTATAATTTTGACTATTTCTGAGCTATTTATAGACGTTTTAAATGCTTGAATTTGTTTTCCATAAATATCGATACTAAATTTTCCTTTGAATCAAAAAGCTTGAAAATTCAATACAATGTTTCTCATAAGTAATTCATAATATTGTAACCTAAAAATCTAAAAATATATATCACCATAGTTTTTTTTTATAGATATTTTAAGTTTAAATTTGGACAAAATTCGATATTTTAACGAATAATAAAGATTTTTAGTTATTTTGTTGTAATTTAAAAATATTATTTGTGAGTTCTTGAAACTTGTAACGTATACGTATATTATTATATTTAAAAAATAACATATATACACAATGATATTTAAAATACAAAGTTCTCGGTAAAAATTATTCAATCTACCTTATTGTAAAATAAATGACTATATTATAATAGCAATATTATTTTTTAATTTAATTCAATATTTATTTTTAAATATATTATAGGTATAATAAACTTCTTTTTTATTGAACAAAAATTTATAATTACAATCTGTATTTACACGTTAACAATTAGTAAATTTGATGTGGTTTGATTGACGGGAGGGGGAAGTCACCAAATGGTGGCACCCCGTGGGATAATAAACTTATAGCAGTAATAATAGGTTGACAGACAGTTTCCGCTCAGAATCGATTTCCTTATTCTATGATTTATCATTGAATTCAAATTTAATACATACTCTTCATTGATGTGGTACCCATGGCACCTACTATTCAGTAGAGCCATCACCTTTACCTACTTCGCTCCTTTATGTATAAACACATTTTTATCATTGTCCATGGCAATTTTTGACATGGGCATTATTATTGTACCCATCTATATAGTAATTACGGAAATAAGTTTATAATATAAATAAGCATATAATTATTCAAAGCTTAAATAAATTAGGTACCTCCAGGCTACAGGTAAATTGAGGTAATGAAGCAAACTAATATTAAAGATAGATTTTCAATATAACCTATATTTTATGCCATGACAGAGTCAGTTTATTATCCAGAAGAGTTATTTAATATTTGTTATTTTTGCGAATATATTCTTAAGTTTTCATTAAAATCGACCCCTTATGTTCGGAAATAATTTTTGGATCTTAGTTTATGGCTCTCCGTATTAAATATATAGAAGATTGTAAGTAGGTAAATATATCGTATCTAATTTTATTTTAAATTATACAATCATCGAAAACATGGAAATATTTAGGTCAGATAGCATAGATACAAGTTATGATTAATGATACATTACTTTACAGGTTTACATGATAACACAACCACTTTTCATTTGTATTTACTCCACAATTAAAAAATACATTTTTTACACTATAAGACTTATTTATTTATTTGATGCCATGTATTCATCAAAATAACTTCTATTTAAAACTGAAAACAATAAATATACTTTTTAATTAAATCAAATTTATTCTTAAAAGTTAAATTTGTACCAATACAAAACTAATATTAAAAATTTAATAGGTATATCATCAGTAATTTATTATATTCATGAGAAAATGTTTAAGAGGTTAAAATGTGAAAAAAGTTGCATTTTTCTACTCCCTATAACGATATTTCGTTAATGATACATAATCACGCTAGAATACAACAGATATACAAATTCAGAATAACATAAAATTATGTATATAATAAATATATTTGAATATTGCCCAGTTGTTTTTGTTTACTACACGTATAAAATAGCGTAGTATTTTCATTATCATAGATTGTGGTTTGTAGATTATTTAAAGGAAACGTTGAATTTACGAATACATGAAATTTAAATAATTTGTGTTCTATTGGCTACAGTTTTGTTTAAGGATATCTTCTAATATCGTAATTTATAAGTGACAATGAAGGAAAAAACAATAAATTAGCAAAGAATAAGTAAATATTTTTTTACGGATTTACCATTACACAGTTACACCAGCCTAATTTTCTACCTACGGTCATTGTTAATTGATTATAGACTAGATGCTTCCAATAACAATGGAAGGAAATTAACTATTACGTATTTCGTACAGAGTTCCTACCTATGTATATTTTTAAAAGAACACTGTTCTAAAATTACTTTTAGAAATGAATTTAATATTTCAATAAGACTTAAATAATTTGTATAAAAACTGTCTAAAATTGTATGTGTCGTTCAAATATTTTGTATAAAATTAACGCTGGTATATTTTATCCAAATACTTAAAATTTGTATTGTAAAATTAAAAATTGGAACACTTCATGAATTTTAAATAATAAAAATATTATCTTGTAAAAATAATTTTAAGAATGGTATTTATATAAATTATAGGTAATATTCTAAGCTGAATCTTAATTAACTATTTATAAACTATTCAAATATATTTTTAAAAAATGTAATTGTTGATTAATATACAACATAATATATCTGTAACAGTATTACATTAACAACGAATGCAACATTTTAAATTGCTCACTCTATATTAAGTATTAACCAACTAAACTACACATTTTACATTTATTTCACTAGCTAAACTAGCACAACTGCACTATAAAATAGTACCTAATATATTTAACGACCGATTATGTGGTATTTATATTTTATTTAAAAATATGTTGTCAATAAGAAGTTTATGTAAATGTTAAATGTCAACATTTATTAAAAATTATAAACTATAATTTATTATATTTAATCTAACATACGTATTATATAAATATATTAGATATAGGTACTAAAAAGTATAAATATAGAGTTATTAAATTAATATTAATACATTTATAGAGTAAACATTCAAATAAATAAAGAAAAATGTCTCTTCTTAAGTGACATAAGTATATCCTAATGGCGTGTGAAAAAGGTCACTAAGTTTCCTAGGTCACTGAAACTACCGAATAATTATAATCAAACAAAGTGGTTTTCAACATGATCGACGGAGCATGATAGAAGAAAATTATAGCTAGCGCGTAATTTAAGTCCCCTTTCGGACTTATCCCCTGACAATTTAAATGGAAAATTATAATAATTAACTCATCCATCGTTCCTTTAAATATAACCATAGCCCATAAGGGCCAAAGGGAAGTTATTAAAATTTTTATTTTATGCAACATAGTTTTACTATCAAATTTCTTCGGAATTGTAATATTAATATATTTCCAACAGTGGATATTTTAAATTTAACGATACTATCGTTTAAAATAATAATATTTATATGCGATGGGTTATTTTAACGATGTTAATATATGGTAACATACAATTTTATAAATACACATAAAGGTTATGGGTATTGTATTACTAACAAAATGTGTCTCCATATTTAAATAAGCAATTTAAAAAAATTAAAGCAGAAATATTTCAAAATTGTCTTTAATATTAAAGATATTATACAAAATCAATCAATTCGTAAAAATCAATGACTTATAATAAATATTAATCTTAAGATTATTAAGCGAATTATCTTTTAAATAACGAAATTACTTTTACATTAAACGCAAAGTTAAAAATATGATTTTTATTATATTTTTTTAATGTTTCGGAATATAATATTGTTTTATAAAATTAATTCTTAGATTAGATTGAGCATTTTTTCGTCCTAGTACAATCTCATAATAATATGACTAACTAAGGTTTACATAATATTATTAAATATGTTACATATAAGTGAAAAATACACCACTGTCCCAACAAAAATATGTTGTTGGATTCATACAACTTTAAATTGTTATTTAAATATTTAACTACGCTCATTTATCATTGGCTTAGTATAAAAACGTCAAAATTTTCAATAAAATATTCTACTATACAGTAAGAAATTCAAAATATAAAATGTTGTTTTAAAAAAAGGAAAATAGAGAAAAATCAGTATGATGATAATGAATAAAAAATAAAACAAAATAGATAAATTGATTTAGCTTATACTTTACTTTGAAAAAATAAAAATTGAACTTATAATGTTTTGAAATAACTACTGGAAGCTGTAGGTATAGTGAACCTTGTAATATAATTTATAATAGGTACTTCTATGGAAGTGAATCTTTTTTTAATGTGATATTTGTATGTGCAGTTACCATTAAGAGTTCAATAAATTGAATCGGTTGATAAAGTTATTAAATAATTGTATTTACTTAATTTAAAATCAAATCAAAACCCATAAAACAAAAGACGTTCACTCACGTTTACGATTGACATAAAACCTTGGTGGTAGTCACGAATACACATAAAATGCAATCGTTGTACATAGATAGGCGGTAAAGACTAGTGGTGCCGTTGTGGCGAGCGGAAAAATAAAGCAAGTCGAACAGGTGGAATGGAAAGAACAAAATAATTCAGGCTATAAAGAGCGGGAAGCATGCGAAATATAAACTGTCAGTGGAGCCTTAAACTTGTTTATGATTAATGTAATATATATGTACCTGCTTAAAACAGTGCATGTATGCCATGTAGGTAGGTATTATGTCTGTTCCAACCCATACCCTAGCTCGTAACCACTATCACACGAACACAAAACAAGGGTCATAATATACTCAATGTTATAATGTACCTATATGAAACATACTCGTATATAATATGAAATACGAACACAACATGATTGGTGATCCACCCTATTATTGATATCTTGCGAATGCGGTATGATAATGTAACATTTAATATCACTGAAGTCAGATATTCGATACTCGATATTATAGAAAATAGAAAATCATTAACTTCATTTGAAATATTTTGTTTGTAAAAAGTAAGATACTTAAACATTATATATTCCTAACGCTTTATGTTTGTACAAATGACTACCTATCTACGTTTCTTAAAATGTTGAGGTCAGGATAATATTATAAACGTTTACTGTTCCCTCTTCTATATGGACATAGTATATCAATTGTTACAGGGTGCATAAGAAATACTTAACATTTTAGGTATAATAATGATATTTCAATACCTATTTAAATTTTTCGGATCGAAAATTTCAAAAAGATTGTTCCATCTTTTTGAAATAACAAAAGTGTTTATTGTTAAATGGACCACTCTGTATAAATGTATATAACAGTCCTGCGTAGTTAAATATATAATATTATATTGACACTATAACCGATAGTAGGTATTAATACCGGCCCTCCCATGAGGATATTCAACCACGAATAATAATTATAATTTATACATGTATATTCGAGATATACGATAATATATAGCAAAATTAATGATAGTCGATGTATTATATAATAGATATACGATATTAAGAGGATGTCAGCGCACTATTTGTTTTATCTCTTTGACCCACGCGCAGCATAGACAAAACGCATTTTCGCGGAATCGTTTTTTCTATGTTTTCAAGTAATCTTCGAGTAAAATCACCCATTACAAAAAATATAGAGAATAATATTTCTGGGGGAATGTCATATCGATTTTAGATTTTATTGTTATTTGAGTTTCAAAATAAACAAAAAAATGTTGTAAATTTAAATGATGTTTAAATTGTTTTGAAACAATATTTAGATAAATCGATATGACATTCCCTCAAAAATATTATTCTCTATCTTTTTTGTAATGGGTGATTTTACTGTAAGATTACTTGAAAACAAAGAATAAACGATTCTGCACAAATGCGTTTTGTCCATATTGCGCGTGGGCCAGAGAGAGAAAACCAATAGTGCGCTGACATCCTCTTAACTAATTAACTATTAACTTTAAAAACATTTTTGGTTATGTTTATAAAATTATACTTTATAAGTATATACATGTATATAATATAATATACACGTTATAATGTATAAACTTAATTTTTAACCATTCGAGATGTAACTTACCTCGACCCCAAACAGATATTTATTCATTTTTTATTCTTATCTCGTTGCTGTTTAGGACTTAAGTGTTGATAATGATAGGCACTTTCTGAAACACACAGAAAACAAACGTAAAATATAAATATTTATTTATATCAAAGTGTGAAAATATTTCTTAGACTATTTACTAAATAATATTGTATTATATATAAAACAAATTAAATCAACTCAAGTAATATTACACTTATGTAAATAATAATAATTGTGTGACCACAGTAAAAAGGTTAAGTCCAATTACAATGATGTGTGTTTTTTTTTTTTTGTATCTGTCTTTGTCATCACCTTTTATGACAGTAAAAGTGCTTGGATTTTCTTCAACAGTAACTTTTCTGATAGAAAAGTGAATCTAGTTGGTACTTTGGGGGGGGGGGGGGGGGGGTCAAAAGTAAAAATTTCTCAGTAGTTTTCAAACGCGACGTGAAAAACAAAAGAAAAATTAAGGGGAAACGGGAATTTTTACGCAAAATCTGTTTTTGAGAAAATCGATTTTGGTTTTTGATGCAACTCTAAAACAAATGACCGTAGGTACATGCAATTTTCATTGTTCGTTTATATTTGCATTTTTTATACACGATAAAATTTTCAAAATATTTTGATTTCTTTTGAACTGTTTAGGAACATTTTCTGTTTCCAATTTTATTAGTCTTTTTTTCTATGAATGTCAATAAAACTTTATTTGTTGGGTAAAAAAGCTTGAAAATTTAATACAAGGATCCTACTATATTATTACAATGACATTTGAAAAATATTAAAAATCCTTAGTCGCAGTTTTTTTTTATAAGCATTTAAAGTTCAAATCTTGACAAAATACCGAAGAATCACGAAAATTAGCAAATTATTTTGAGTTCACAATTCGGGACTTTGACCGGATACCATGCTTATTATCTTATAAATAATTATATGTGTGAATAGTATAGTACATTTTTAGATTCTGAGCAGAGCGAGGAAGCTAGTGATTTTACAATGGTGTTTATTTTTTTCTTTTTATATCCTGTATACAAAATTTCTACCAGAAGGAGTGCTTCGATTTCAACATATAGTACCTTATATTTTAGCAAATTGGATCAAGATGGTACTTTAGAGAGGTCTCAATAGTTATTTAATGCCACAGGAACTACCGACAAATTACGAAACCGGCTAAAAATGGGATTTTAATTTCTAACGCTCTGGCGATAAAACAATAATAATAATATTATAATATTAATTCAACTAACAGGTTATAATTAATAATAACAATATAAAAAATCCAGACTGACACACCGTCTCCGCTCAGAATCGTTTTTCTTATACAATGATATTATATTATTGAATTCAAGTTTAATACAATCCATTATATATTGACCCACTCTTAACCTACTGTACAGCAGAGTGACATCCACTTACATGCTTTTTTTTATCATTAGTAAATTCAAATTGGTTTAATAAATGCATGTGTAACGTGCTTATACAATTTACATGATTTTTTTAAAGAAAAGTACTTAAAATAATATCCAAAATAACCTCCGAAAATTACAAACTTTACTTGTATATAATTTACATACTATGGAGTGAAATAAAACAATTATTTCGAGCGAAGCGATATACATTTTTTTTGACTCTATGATAAGGTTTTTTCCATATTCACCTACCTACAGGTATTTGTCAACAATAACTATTACGTCGGTCTAAAAAAAACATTTACTGTTATCAAAGGTGTTTTTCTAACGCTTTAACCGGTATCGAAAATAAAACGCTTGCCAAGTCAGGGATCGCCATGTACACTTTCTTAATTTTGAATTTTTAAAAATGTATAAACTGATATCACACCCAAGCGGTATAACAATTTTAATCCAGAAAAATGTCGGTGTGAACAGCCCCACAAAAAATCATTTTCATTGGTTAGGAGAACTGCAGTGAAGATTTTCAGAACTTTATCTTTAATAGTTAATTCACTACAGAACATTAAAAAAAAGTTAAAACAAATATTATTGGGCGTTTTTTTTATGTTTTTCAGCTTTACAGCTTTGTAGTGAATTAACTATTGGAGATAAAGTTCTGAAAATACTCTCTGTACTTCTCCTAGCCAATGTGAATCTAACAAGATCCCAAACAACAAAATCCGTTCTGCAGTTTCGGAAACCTACCTCGCTAAATGAAAATGTATCGGAAAATAACTCATTTTTATCTGTAAAAAATTTTGTTTCTACATTTAGTATCTACTTGATAATTCCTTTTAACAAAATAAATTTATTAGAGTTATCAACCAACTTTCTAGCTATCATAGTTTAGGAGAAAAGTTAAATAATAGAGATTTTCGGACTGTTCACGCCGACGTTTTTATGGATTCAAGTTATACCACTTGGGTGTGATATCAAATATCTCTCATTAATATTTTATATTAAAGCTAGCTAAATTACCCTCCGACTTATCATTACTGAGTTACACTTTTACTATTTTCCTATTTAACACAAATTCTTGAAGATTTCAAAATTCAGACTTTTTTCATTTCAATTACCATATTAAAAATCAAGAAAGTAAAAATTTCGAATCAGGTGTGACACAATAGCTTCTTTTTATGTACGACAGTTATAGTCTCTATAGCTGTAGATAAAATTTAAATGTTAAAATTACACAAGCTAAATAAACCAGCCTTGATTTAAATTTTAAATATGAGCTTGATGTAAATTTCAGTGGATTTATAATTGAAAGGAGTGTACCTATATATATATAATATAGATTCTGAATTGAATACTATCCATATTATACTACATTTAATGCCACATATATTCACTATTGGTTTTAGAAGGCGAATTGATAAATTTTCATGTAAAAGGCTTAAGGGCTGAAAGAGTTTCCTAATCATATACCTATAATCTACATCTTTATAGGTTTTGTAGATACGACAGCAATTATTTTCGTTATGTACCAACTAACTTCATACTACTTTAAAATTTGATTGAAATTATATGACTGATTCTTTGGTTCAATATTCTAACATATTAATTATATATATTTTTTGTTTTATAAATGTACATATTATAATTTTCAAAACAATAAAATATTTTTGGAATTAGAACTCTATAAAACATGTCGTATAAAAATTGTTTTTTTCATTTCATGAAGTTGTTGTTGTTGTTTAAACTTAATTAAAATAATTGAATATTTTCAAAGAAAATAAAGTATTTAAAATAATAATATTAGGTATACATTCATCGAAATAAGTGATATAACAATCGTTTAGATTTTTTTAGTATATCTTTATTATACATACTACATAGTATGCACATAAAACATAAGTTATGTGTTTTTTTTTTTTTTTTTTTTTTTTTTTTTTTTTTTTTTTTTTTTTATTGAGTAACCCGCGGCAACATAGGCCATTGGGTGTGGGGAGGGTACTGTAGGTTTTATATTGGGTAGGTTTGGTAGGTTTTATATTGGGTAGGTTGGTACACGTGTGTGTTGTGTTTGGCAGAATTTCTAATGGGGCACCCGTAGGTTTCTGCCGTGCCCCGGGGTGGGGGGATGGCGGCACTTGTTCTCCGGACACCGTGACTTGCACGGAGAAAAATGCCGCCCAGTGGTCGAGGATCGAACTCGGACCGGCTGTGCCGAATCCGTCGCGTTATACCGCTCGGCCACCTCGTCCCCAAGTTATGTGTTTAATATAGGTATAAATCTAGGTATGTAGGTATATTCAGCAGAAAAATTTGTATTATTACAACTTGTTTGCGTGATCATTAATCTACCAACGCGTGCACGATATTCTACGACACGCAAGACGCTGCAATTTCAAATAATATGTGGAGCATTATACATTTTAACTATTATAGTAAAATATATAGAGATATAGATAATTAATTAAAACATCACAGTAGATACATTTTGTAATTGTTACAAATTGTTACCAATTACAATACACTGTTACCGTATAAACTATAAAGGCTTTACGTCTTTATATTATTTATAAATATGTGTTGTCATAAATCATAATAATAATTATAATTATAATTATTACAATCACTATACACGTCTACACGGGTCATTAATAATTTATATTTACTGTGAAAATTAAATATACATATAATCGATGTAAGAACCTATATTTTTTCGAGTATTTTTTTTAAATAATTTACAAACACAAAATTTAAACTGCTGGACGTACATTTTTATATATTATTATTTTTTACCTAGTAAGACGGAGACAACACATGTGGGCACGACGTCCTTATAGCCAAATCAACCAGAACACGTTTTTAATTTAAATATATATTAAGTACAGACATATTTAAAATTAATATTTTGCACCCTTCAATCAAAAAAACCTTCTCTTTCTTTAAAGATAACATGTAAATAAATAATTGTTTCATATAAAAACCAAATATAATAATTGTTAAACTTAAATTTTATGACAGTGGAACATTTATCCAAATAATTATCATTATATTTTTACTTTCTCGAAGTTATGGTGATTTGGTAAATAGTTCTTACGCCTGTATCGATAATGAGGGATATTATGTAACCGTAAAATTAAAATTAATTTGCAGATTTATCAGATAAAAGTTGTTATTACCGGGAATGAAATAAGCTTTCAGCGCACACACCTCTGTCGTGTCAAATGAAACAAACCGAAATGCGTTCAAATGTTTTGCCGATCGTAGAATCGAAAAATTATAGTTCTACCATCACTGAGTACCGATTGAACCGACAACGGACAGGTGTTCAACTGACACGCGCACAAACTAAACGCGTGGCGATCCGTTCCAATACTGAAACTACATATTATTATCAAGTGAGTAGTGACTGGTGAGCGGCGGGTGAGCCTCGCCGCCACGGTGATGTCCTACTCCCAAATCGATTGCGTTACTACCAAGTGGCAAGAAGTATTGAGTAGTGAGTATCGACTACGGCTACGCTACAGTTATGATAAGGCTCTATAACATATCTAGAGTCCTAGTGACGATCGCAATATCGCGTTACGATAATAGCCTCTGCAAAACTACGCAAAACCGGTTGGTATTGTACCGGACGTGCGACGGTTGAACTGGCGGTACGACATTACGTCAATCGAACGGTTTGTTCCATTACGGCAGTACCAAATAATAAATATAGTAATATAATATATATTATATGCATGACATAAATAATTAATAATTTTATATTTTTGATTTTTAAAAAATTCTCTACTGTACAGAAATTTTTCCATTTTGAGCACTGCTTAAAAGTACAATTTGGTATAAATTATATAATAAAGGTACATTTAGTTAATAATCCTCAAAAAAAAAAAAAAAATAAAGGAAATGTACATGACATCCCCGCCTTAACTAGCGTTTTAAAATTTAATTTCTGTGTTTTTGATCGATAAGAAACAATAACAATATTTTAATTTTTACATTTCAGCGATAAAAATATATTCATTATTTCATTGAGAAAGTTTTTTGACTTCTAGTGACTTATCTCTTTTTATATTCTATAAAAATAAATGGGTGATAATTCCAAAAAATTGAATCTGTAATATGTATGAATATAATCTAGGGATATAGGTATTTTCATAATTAGTGAAAATGGGTAAACCCTAGTAGATAAACAGGCATGCGAAGACACAGGCGTCCTTTTAACATACAATATTATATAATAAGTGTTCTTATTTTAATGTTTTATGTAGATATAAAAATAATATTACAATGTCGAAAATCGAAATAGTGCATATTGTATAACGGAGTAGGTACATTAAAAATACATAATATAACCTATTATTCATTACGTTTATTACTTTAATCATTGCTGTAGTCTATATAATGTGCATTTGTGTATATTATTTATGATACGCCCTCAGTGAAGTTATAAACTATAAATTGTCCACAGTCAGTCATTTTACCTAATAAAATCTGAAAATATCACCATATTTTTTTTTTGAGGAAGGGAGGCAAAATAAAATAAATAATTTTACCTATTGTAACACAAAACATAGTGGAGGAAGTGACGCTCCTCAAATTATTTACAAATAATAAATCTTTATAAAGCATTCCTGGAAGTTTTGTATTCTATTTTATTAATTTTTTTTTTAAAAGAGAATATTAGGTACTTATAAATATAACATAATATGTGTATAATTCAATAAAATTGTAAAAATAGTTATAATATATCAAGTTTGTTTTATACTTATTACTTCTATCCATATTACCAATACATAAATTATGAAGTGTAATGTACTAATGTGTATAACATTAAAAGTACCTTGCTATGTCAGTCCTACACAATATAAATATTTTAATAACTAATATTACTAATTTGTAATTACAAGACAAAACGCACACAGAAAAATAATATTGAACTATTCAAGCATAATGTTAAAAAAATGTATTATGAAAATACGACTTAAAGCCTTAAAATATGGGAGTATAATAATAAGATTTGCACAATAATAAATTTACACCCTCCTCCTTTGTCCACCAGAAAACGCATTTGCCCATCATAATAACGCGCAGTAACAGCTTTCGATACCAACTTTCTTGAGGCACGTGTGATCGAACTAGTCCGTCGTGGGCAAACTGCAAAGTCCGGTGAAGTAGAACTTCGTCATGTTACACGACTAATTACAAAACTTTTCTTGGATTTTACAAACTTACATACGCTGATACGCACAGTACCTATTTGTGGAAAATCGATAAATTCTAAATCACGGATGTACATGGATTGCGTCCATTCATACAAGGAACCTATGAATAATCTAGAATCTAGATAAATGGTTTTTAGGTTTCAGAACTTCTCCGCAGAAAACGGTCGAAGTGATGGGACAAGCAAATATACGTATAGCTATGTTGATACCTACATTCTACATCAAACACAATAATCGTTTCACTAGAATTTGGTCACACTGAACAAGCACTATATGATACAGTAAATAAAGTGCATAAGGGGTATAATTAAGGTGGATGAGGGGAATAGATATACCCACCCCCCCAGGGCTGTTATAACATATATATTATACCGTTACTGAATACAATTAGAATTTCTTTTATAAACAGTACAAAAAAAATGATGTCTTACATTATATTATTATATTACAAACAAAATTAATTTAATATTTTGAACAAATCCACTTTAGCTGCCCAGCATTTTATTTGAAACATACCTACGTGTTTCAATAAGTTTCGAACAATCGAACAATAGTGCAAAAAAAATTCAAAACCATCATTATTAACTCCTTAAAATACGTAAAAAATCTATATTCGTTGTAGTCGTTGCAACGGTATGCGTGTAAACGTAAAATCGCAAAATTTGGAAGGATAACACTTCCAAAATAATGATTTCCACAATTTTTTTTTGCACCATCGTTTTTAACTCGTTGAAATCCGTATTTTTAAAAAAAATTCAAAAAAATGCTGGGTAGCAAAAGTGAATTTATGCCAAATATATTATAATATTGTATGGGTAATAAATTAAGTAGAATTTAAAAGCAAAATTTAATAATTTTGTGTATATATTGGTTTTAGAATTTTTGATAAAATAGTACCCAGTTATCACTCACCACTGTACTTTTTAAATTTAGTATTTGTTATATTTATTTCGTATTTTGTGTGTAAGAAAATGTCTATGGCCCTAAGACAAATTCCTAATTACGCCATTGTAGTGCATATATATAATATATAAAGCTGTATGATCGAAAATCGTCAATAACAGTCTGGGCACCAACGACCAAAAGAAAATATCATGTTTATTCGCACGTAAGTTCAGGATACCAAATACCACATGGAGTTGGAGTATACATATACCGTGGTCGCCAGTAAAATCCCGTGATGTTTGTGCGCTGTTCGATTCTACGGTGCGCCAAAATAATGCCTGACCGATTTCCGAGAGTATAAGTAATATGTGCCCGAAAAGTCTCTGTGCGCGTGTAAAGGTTAGGCGAAGAAGCACATCAGTGACCTATATATATTTTTCACAGGTTCCTATTATTATAATTTATAAGAACAGATAGTTATTACTTATTTGTATGTATAATGTACTACAACCGCTGTATAGAATTTATTTTATTTACATATTACACAATATAATATTACGTGTAAATAATATTATATTATATAAGTTTGTAAAAGTATAGTAAAATCTCTGTAAAATAATCGCGTTATGCTATGTCCGACGATTTTCAATAGAATAGAATATTATTATTATAAATTATATTTATTATTATGATGCATAATATTAGTTATTAACGTAATTTCGTATTATACATATAGATCCTATATAATAAATAATAATAGTGTCACTGTTCGGTGCTCGGTGACTTATTTTATGTCTTACATATCTCGCAGTATTCACTACAGAAATATGCTTCTTGTAAATTTATGTACAGTTTGTATATTGTATATAAATTGTTAATAAATATGAAAAATAAATAAATTAGATTCTATATAAATACCGCGTATAATGTATATACGCCACTGTCGCCACTATAATAATATAGATCTATATACAGAGGTATTATTGGGTAGGATGCGCATTTGGCGAAGCGAAAGACTGCAAAATGTCCACATTATGGTTGTCGCAAATAACAGAGCATTTACTCCAAAATGTGATCAATATAATATAATAATATATTGTTTATAGACGCGGTGGCTACATCACCGCGGTATCAACCCAGAGATTTAAAAGCAAACAACGTCCATTATAGATCCTGTTTATACCTGCAAGGTTAACGAATACCATATTCCATCCCCCTTAATTTTTATTTTTTTCATTATCGATATTAATAAAGTTCTTAATTACTCAAAATGTCTATTATTTGCTGATGGCACTCAAATATTTAAAAAAAAATCAATTGTATTGAGGATTCATTCGAACTTCAAGCCGATTCAGATAATTTATATATAAATGGCCCAACAATAATAGAATGGCTTTAAATATTGATATATATTGCTTAATAAATCGTACACTTTAAAAAAAGATACACTCTATTTTAATTATGTTATATTATGTTGTATAATACAAATCTAACACGTACAAATATTATTAAAAACCTAAGAGTTTTATTTGACACAAAACTATCTTTTAGCAATCATATTGATTTTATTCGTAATAAATCTTTTATGAAGCTGAAATTATTAAAACGTATGTGTAGTGATTTTAATGATAGTTGAGCTCTAAAAATATTAGATTATTCCCTAATACGTTTCCATAATATTGACTATGCCTCTATAATTTGGCACTCAGATATTATTTTTCAAACCCAAAGTTTTTTCTATCCAGCGTCAGATTTATGAGTTGTCTAGAACTGTTCAAAACAACATATGATGTTAATGCAATGGATTTAATTATTTTAAAAATAACGTAAGTACTTATTTAATGTACGCTCTTCAATAGTGCATTGTTATTACTATTATGTGTTGTAACATGCTATTATAAGCATAACTGCTAAGTAATATCAAAAAATCTAAATTATTATGGCTGGTATCATAATATAGTATTATCATTTATAAACAGCAATGAAATTTGTAATAAACGATATAAAATTGTAGTATACTATGAAAAAGTAGGTAATATTTCAATTTAAACTTATAATAATTTTGCTTATCATATCCGTTATAAGTTATAACCCATATAAACAAACGAGATACAGGAGTAAGAATTTATTACCTATAGTCTATCTAGAGTACATTGACGATTGACTAGATTACTAGAATATTGACATTCCGACGAAATATACATTAATTTTGTTAAATGCTATTAAATAGTCATATTTTTTTATAAACATAATATCATTTTTTATTATTATCATTGCGATAAAAAAAATATATTAAATACGAATACAGTCTAAAAATGGCCATTAAATTATTCCATTTACTTTTTAGTTGCCAAAAGCTTGAATGCTAAACATGTATAGTGATGTTATGTATTTATAATTTTGAACGTTAATATTTATAACTTATCAGCTTTATGACATTTAAAAAAAATATATAATTATTATTAATACCTATATATACCTTTATTTTTCAATCTCAATTTAAAAATATATTCAACAGTTGGAATTTACATAAAAATAATGTACACTGTTTTAAAATGTTCACCATTACATTTTTAAAATATAGTGCCACATAAATTATATGCGTAGGTATCAATCGTTATATCGAAAAAATATTTATTTAAAAGTACACTCGTTATTATTAAAATAATTTTTGTATAATAATATAGTGTGTATAAAATAACATACGTATATTATGGACTATAGTATTAACATAAAATGCGCAAGAAGGTAAATCGATATTTCTACATCAACTGCCAAGTATATAGGAGAACAATTATTTTCAATACTATTATCAAATAGTTGGGTATAGAATGTTGTAAGGATTAAAAATAATTATACTCGATCGGAAGGCACGCGTCTTTTTTATAATTATATTTACATTGATGAAATCATAATAATACTAAGACTATACTAGTATAGGTACTCCATAGATTAGTATACAGAAATTATTATGACCTATAGCTTACTTAAAACGCGTTTACGCTGCAAAGTCAAAATGTTCCAATACCACGACAAAAATAAAATAATTATTATTTGATATCACTATTATTTTATTACTGTACCTAGGTACTTTGTAGGCATGGACAATGGTAATGTAATGAAAATATTTTAATTTCCTGAATAATATTTCATCGACAGTAAAGTTCGTAAGTTCGTAGTACCTAGTTGTTACTTTGAGTGATTATTTAATTGCATATAATATAGTAGTTATCATATTATACAGTTAATTTCGTAGTTACGTATGCCTACGTATACATACTATATAAGTATTATTTGCCTTAATGTCATATATATAATACAATAAAATTTTACTGATTTCGATTTTATTGGCCACCTCTCACAGCCTTCACCGCCGTTCGGTTATAGATATTAGTTATTTAGTTATTAATATTATTTATTACTTTATTAGGCATTATTATAATTATTATTATTATTATTATTATTGGTATAAACTATAAACGCAAACATTTTGTGAACAAAACGTGTCAATTGACTGATGTCGAACCAGTGTATACTGTCATAATAAATAATGGTTGTGTTATTTGTTTTTTCCACGAACAATAATTATAATATAACAATTAATACATCGATACATGTCACATACTGACATACGTCCTGTAACGGTGCCGTAAGCAATCTACCACAATTTGCGTGACCCACGACCGGAGTCGTAAGCGTTCTTCCAAAAAAATATTTACAAATAGTATATACAAATTATTAAAGTGAACTTCATTAAGTACCTATACATAAATATTAATTCACAAAAAAAGCCTGTTACATAAAATATTATTATTAAAAACAAAACAAACAAATAATTTATAAAAATGTATTTGAAAAATGGTTGTTTTTATAAATATATTGTTATTACTGCCTATAGGCATTAAGCATAGATACAGTATAGAACATTTTTGATTCGTAATCTCTAACTATATAATATATCATCAACATTCAATATGCTTGGTATAGGATCCAGTTTGTGGGTCCATAATATAATTTTCCGTTAACACAAAATTGTAAATCATAAAAATTACGGTAAATCGCGCTTATGACACCGTTGCCGACATATTTTTATATTATAGTACCTATTATAATAAATGTACAACCCAACTCAGAAATATTAACTTGTTTGATAACTAACACAGGAAACACAGAAATTGGAATAATATGGCGTGGCCTCCATACGTATAATGATATACACCTAGAGGTGGTTGGGTGGTGGCAAAAATTCTTAGTGATCATAGTTATAACTAATAATAGTAATAACTAATAACAGTATTATTAATGAGTCGACAATTAAATCTGTAATAAACGAACGGTTTAATAAGTAACGCGGGTCGCAGAGAGGGGTTAAATTATAATAATATATAATATAGTGTATCCGCAAATAACCGTGTTTTGATGATGGGTCGGGGTGGGGTGTAGTGGTAATATTTCGTCGCAACGGCGTCTATTGTATACTAGTCTTATGCGCGCATGGATATTATAGTCGTGCAGCGTACCTACGGTTTCGTTGACAGGGGGAGGGTTATAAAACGATGAAATTCGATCGGTAATGTTTTGTTTATTGCGCGTTTCTCACCCCAAAACACCATAAATATATATATAGGGTGATTAATCAAGCATGTTCATGCCCCTTTTTACTTTTATCATTAAATAACGCATTTATTCAAACTCTGATATTTTGAATTTTTAATAACATTATTTAAGAAAAACTGAAATAAATTTTTACGCTATTTTAAGAAAAACGTGCGTGCAGCCTACAAAATTTTTTTTCAAATGATAACCTCCCTTTTTTACTATAAGTTGTTATTCAGATAATTTTTTTACAAAATAATTTTTCATCAAATTGTGAACGAGTAGTTTCTAAGTCGTTGAACTTTATGTACAAAGAATAATAGTCCTTAATAATGAAATATAAAGTATATTATATTATTATGTAATATTTAGTCAATTTTTACTTCTATATACTAATACAACTTTTACAAATCATAAAAATATATATATTATATATTTTAATAAACTATTTTTAAATCATCACTGTCTATTATTATAGGGAATAACCTTAGTAGAAAAATGTTAAATAGCTCAAAATATTTACTTTTGATACAACATTGTTTATTCTTAGAGTTTTCAAGCATATAGCAACTTGCATAACTTAATTAACAAAACTATGATAATAATTTACTGTATTAGTTAGTATAAAAATTAATAAAATAAAATTATAAATTGTCAAGTATGAAAAAGTTGTTCTAGAATTAGAATATTATTGTTCACTGAATCATTTTCAGAATAATGCTTTCTCATTGCTGCAAACCTTCTAACACGAATCAATGTAATACTTATGAAACATTGAGATCTGTATCTCGAATCTCGATCGTAAAATTCTGTTGAAATTTATTAATTTAAAGATTGTATTACTTTAAAATAAATATACATTTTATATTGTAAATAGATCAACATTATCAAATCATCAGTTTGGAAAATTACAGTGAAAAAGAGTGTAGCCTCATTTAAAAGAAAGTAGTTTTTAGTTGCAGGATGCTCCTCAAATAATGATTTATAAAACCAAGTATTTTTAAACATTATGGTCCTTACTCTTTAAATGTACTTAAAAATTTTAAAAATAAAATAAATGCATTATTAACGGATAAAAGGGGGATGCTGGATGAATCACCACCCGTATTCATTCTTTTAAACCATGGCCCACCCGTAACGACAATGATGGAACAGAGAGCCTGCGGACAACCTGCAGTGGTGATAAGTTGTGATGGAAGCGGTGGTACCTATATGTATACAACACCGATTGTGGCGAACTGCGGACGGCGTGCATATTAGGGTGGCAACGTCTAGCGTTAAAATGGCGCGGCGTGGTAGAACGTGTGCGAAAACTTGAATTGAAACGGCGCACAGGCGAAGCGCCTCGCCACAGCCCTTGCGGTGAATGGTGATGCATTGAGAAACGGTTTCAGACGTTCATACGTCACAACGCGCCCGTTTTATGACGTCATCAATCTCGTTCGGAGTCGCACGCATCGATTTCAAGCGCACCGCCACCACCGTTCTAAGTTATTCAGAAATCGCATCCGTTTCGCATGTTTTTATATATTCAATATTATAATATAATAATTAATGATATTAATCGTTTTATATCGCCCGTGCGTATAAGGATGCAATATTCGCAGGAAAGTTTGGAATTTCCAAAATTCACAGATAGGTACTGTGGAAATTAATTATAGTTTACGCATTATAAGGCTAAATAATGGTGTATTTCATATAAAAATATTGAGAAGTTTCCAAATGTACTAACTAGATCCAATTTTCTACCAGAAACCACATGCAAAGTTTGAAAGTAGCATTTTTTTTACCATAAATCATCGTGCACACATACTCAAAAATATAAAGCTTTTTGACAGATAAACTATATTTAAATCAATATAAATCGAAAAAAACTAAAAAAACTTCAAGCCCATAAATAGCTTCAATAATTAATGCGAAATATTTAAAAAAAAAATAATATTATGGTTAGAAAAGATTTGTAAAAATAATGATTGAAAATGTCAAGTTTTTATGACTATTCCTTTCTCAATTATAAATAAATGTTATAATAAAAAAGCACACACTCCGTATTGAATTTGGTTCTATAAAAGGCGACAGGTAGTTATATTTTTAAATAATCCAAATCACATAATGTTGGAGTAGGTATAAGGACAATAAGGCAATAAAATAACTATTCCGAACAAGATATTTTCTGGTATTTACTTTTTAAATATCCTTATATTAACCATGTACCGATGTACCTACTTAAGTTTGATTTGTAGAATGTATGTTGTAATCTTTACAATGAACATACGAATAAACAAAAAAAAACATTCTACATAATATAATGCACACTACACAACTGCACTGTGTGACACTGAGTATATAGTCATAGTCCATAGAGTATAGACGATTGACTATTATAGTATTATTAACTATTTTAATTCTATATATTGTGTGTTCAAATTAATCAATCTCAAAATCATAGATATAAAGTTCTCGATATATGCTGTCATTGTAATAATGTTATTGTTCTTGGCACAAACTGTATCTAAAAGAATAAAACATGGTTAAAATGGTGTGTGAAAGTGATTTTTATAGCGTAGCGGTCATCGACACCACCACGGTGCTGTGCTAAAAAACAACGACACCGTTGCTTATCTCTACATTATACTATAATATTTCAATATCGAATATTTACACGCAGTAAAATCGCTCTATTCACGCAGTGCACATCCACTTCTTAAAAAATACATTATACCGGTAATGCACTGGAACGTGTAATCCGAGTATTAATAATGTAGTCTACCCCATACATTACAAAAAAGTAATAAAAAAAAATTCGTATACTTTAATCAAATATGTACCAGTTGTACTTAAGGGTTAAAAGGTAGGCAGGATTGAAATATGGTAATTGAAAAAAAAAACATAAACAATTGTTGTACGTTAAAATGTATTATACAATAGTATAATAGAAAATAAAAAAATAAAAAAATAAGACTGACATTTTAATATAAAGTAAGTTGTTATTTTAATATATTCTAGTATATATAAAATATAAATACATATCATTATCTCAGCTATTCTTTTTATGGATGTTTAAAATTGTAGTAATAGTTACTTTAATTCAATAATATTCATTATTATAATGCATGCGGATTAATGCATATATTTTTGATTTCAATGGAAGAAATTCATTTTATAACAATGTATATTTTTTTTTTTCTTAAGTACCTATATCTTTTGAAGCTTTAAGCAAAAAAGCTCAAAAAGTTTCATGGATTAGAAACTGAACAAATTTAGAGAACCCATTCCAAATTCTCCAGTAAAGTTGTTGTGAAGAAGTGTAAATAAAACCCGCAGTTATTAATAAAATCTTCATAATTTTTGGTAAACTGAGAATCAATCTTCGAGTTTTATATATTTTATTGTTGCTTTCATATATGTATATAAAAGATTTTTAATTGTCTTTAAAAATCTTTATATACCTCAACTTTCTACCAAAATTCAATATCTCCGTTTTCAAATCATATTATTGTAACAGAAAAACTGATAGTAATTTCTTTTTTTTACCTATAGAATACATTTTGGTTTCTGCTTTACATTTGTTGGCACTAAATACTTATTTCAATATTATGAGATAATAGAACATATATTTTTGTATCTATCAGTGATTGAACTACCGATTTGAATAATTCAGATATGAACAAAACAATATTATTATAATATAATACGTATCTTGTGTACGCAAAGGCTTGATATAGTATATGGTATTAAACAATAATAGGTACCTTGACGAATTTACGCTTACCTAATACCTATATTATTATAACGGTAGGTACCTATGTCATGCATTAAACCCGAAAATCTGTGCAACGGCACACATTTATTTACAAAACCAACTACTCTTTATTTTAAATTCTGAACGGAAATATATTCATATAATTATGGAAATAGTCAACAAAGATGGAGTAATCTAGTTATGTTGAGACCAAAAACAAAACTCGGTTATATTTCAACATTTGTAAATTGTAAGTTGTTACTTGTAATGATTAATCAGTAAATATTTAAACAATTGATATAATTTTATAAATACATATATAATTTTTATTAGTTTTGAAGCATCGGCAACTATGGCCATTAGAATTTTGTGGGGGTTACGGTTGGTTTTGAGCAACACCTTTGTATGCGGAGAGAGGATTCGCGTCGCTAAAAACCTGGGTGGTCACCCAGCTAGCGGCGCCGGACGATGCAGCACACTTAAGCCACCACGACCAACAACCATGCCACACCAAGCCCTCGGACTTGTATTATTATTTAAAATTATATTTTACTCAACAGCATTTAAAACTTTCGTGTATTTAATGTATTTTTCGTAATATTAAGCTCCTTCTAAAATAATACGATGTAATATAATCCGAATATATGAATATACGATTATATTTTTCAGCCAATGTATTTGAATAATATTCAAATATGTTTTCCAAGTATTTAAACACTTTTCAAATACTTGATACAAAATTAATTATTGTAAATGAATACCCATACTTGAAATTCATTGTAATAATATACCTAATGTATTGGATATCAATAAAAGTAATTGAATGTTTTTACTAAACACAGCTTGAACATTTATTTATAATTTTAAATAATTTTAATTGAATATTATTTTAGTTATAGTTTATAGCCATTATAATTTAGGCATAGTAGTTAATACGTATACGTATAATGTATATTGTATTTTTCAACTTGTTTATTGTATAAGTATATTGTTATTTGTTTCCAGCCAGTATTTTTGCTTCTATTTCCGTCTAGGTACTTTAACTGATCCACTCTACTGAAATTATATTTGATTATATACTTGATATATACTTAAGAAGGGGCTTAATCTTGCGTTATTCTACCTCCTTACGACCACTATTTTGTCTTTTCCATATTGGCCGACTGAACAGTGATTTAGAATAGCGACTTTAATTCATTGTGTTCCTCTGGCATCAGTATTAAATCATCTGTGTACGCGATAAGTCCTATAGTGTTTCCCAGTAAGTTCACTTATTCATGCTGACCCATAGTAATTACTCTTATAACTAATTCTAGTGCAATATTAGACATAGTCCAAAAAAACACAATTATTACAATATATTAAACTCCTTGCTCATTTGAATGTGGAATGCTAATGGTTTAGTGAACCACCAGAGAAAGGAAATAATCACGTTACTAAACGAAAAAGGTTACAAAAAATTTCTTAAATTTTAATTAACAATGAAATCAAAATATAAAGTATGTCACCACTGAGAGACTTCTTTTTATTATGTCTGTTATATATGTCTATATGATAATTAAGAATTCACCACATACGTATTACGTAGTATTCTAATATGCTTATTGTAAAACAAATATCTACCAATTATCTATGTATTTCAAAAAGGAGACAGTAGGTAATCGCTCTACTGTACAGTTGTAGGTGTTGGTGTACGTAATTTTTATATAATGTGTATACATAGTAACCATGTATTTATTGATATTGCATATAATGATTGTTATTATCTGAATTAGGAAATTCAGATATTGTGCTAAATTCTCGAATTTTTGGGGCAATGTGAAAATTATCAGCTAAATTTTAATGTGATTAATTAATCATTAGATACAATTTGTGTGAATAATTTGTTATTGGAGTGTGAAATGTAATAATATTAATGTATATTTACGTTTATAAAAATGTAAGAAAATGTATTTATAAATTAATATAACCTTATTTTAATCATTAAAATTAAATAATTCAATTTAAAATCATTAATTTAAATTGATTTGTTCTGATTTTTTTAGAAATTAAATACTACTCGTTGACAATAGCAATGTTTAATTCCGTAAATTGAAATGTTCTAATACTTGATTAAATTTTAATCCATTTATTTTGTAGACTTTGATTTGGTTATTGTGCACATTCCAAGTTTACAATGTAAGCTTTTCCCTACTTAGATCACTAAAATAGGACTTCGTGTAATAATCAAGATTTCCTTAACATAAGTAGGATAATACGATAAGACATTAATGATTAGGTACCTAAATTGTATTAATCTATATTATTAGTTATTACTCATTATGTACTTATATGTAATGTCTGCAAAAACTATACAATGTAACAATGTAGTAATAATACTATAGTATCTACTATATCAATATCATAATAATTTTACTTACCAGTAAACATGAATATGGTTCTATTCAATTGAAATATAGACTCAAGTGTTCAGCAAGAAGAAAATATTTATCCTTGTACTATTTTGTTCAAAACTATAATTGAAAATCTAGAACAAACAAATTAGCATATTAATAAAAATATTATAATTGTTAACTAAAAAGTATACTCAATTTGTATATTGTTTTTTTGAAATTTCAAAATGAGTTTATGATATATTACATAATACATGTACAATAAACATATACCTAAGTGTATGTTTTTTATAATAAATAATTAGTACAAATATAATATTGAATAATTTTATAGTTATTGACTTTTTAACGTAGGCGAAGATCCTTGGAAAATATTTGGAAGAGGGGCTTAAGTATTTTGTAGGTAACAAACAGATCCGTGAATCCTTTCACCCCATGTGTTTTGGTTAGAATATCCAAATAGATAATCCGTTAGAATATTTTACTTTTTTTATAGAACATTTTGGTATGTTAATGAAACCTACTAAACTGAACAGAATGTCAGAATAAATAAAATATTTTACAGACTAGAACATTACAATTTTTAAAATACTGTCCACCTCAAATAATGGTGTAGTTTGTATTGAAATTAATTACAAATTGTAATTTGTCATTTTGAGTCAAGTCTTAAAAGTTCAATTAGAATTTTTTCCATATTAAGATTTTCAAATAAAACTAAACATCTTAAGTCCAGGTCAGTTCTAAATTTGCATTATCCATTTAATATTCAATAAAACCCAAAAACAAATGTCACCAAAAGATTCATCACGTCATGGTTCTCTATCGATGTTTTAAGTTTTATAAATGTTGGCTCGAATAATTTTTTTATTTATTTTCTTATTAGGTGTAAGGCTTTGACAACTGAGGTCATTAACCTGTAAGGTTGGTAGGATCGGTTAGGAACACGTGTATGTGTGGCAAGATTTTTGCGCACTACGAACCCGGGTTGTCACCCGTCCGAGAACTAGTGGCAGATGCCGTTGCTCACTTGATTTCAGCTACTGCGCCGCACCGAGCCACAATTTATTTTTATATGCGTTTAATAACTGTATTTTCTATATTTTTAAAGATATTTGTTAATAAGTGTTAAAATTTAAAGTCTCTAGAGAGTCTAGACTCTAGACCATTATTTTGTAGTTATTACTAAATAATCAAAATAAATTTCATGATTCGGAAAATTTACAGTTTTTTGTCAAATTTTAACAGTTTAGCTTAATTGCTTAAGAAAATTGTTAGAGAACAGTTCAGTTCTTATATACAAAATATAGACAAATTTTCGATAGTTTTTCCAAAGTTTTTAATAACTAGGTATTGAGAATTTCGAAAAACTACCTCTCTATAAAGTATCAAGCTGAAGAGATATTTGATCTAAAGAAATAAACACATAAATGTAAATTTTATTTAAGCTTGTAAAATAAGTATTGTTTTATTTTTAGGGGATCTTCGCTCTCAAATAAATTATTTGGGTTGCTCAGGGTATCCCCAACCTCCCCCCCCCAAAAAAAAAAAATCGATGACTACTCCTTCTAATATATATTCAGATTTTGCACTAAAAACCTAGAAAATTCAACAGTTTTTAATGAACCTATGATGATTATGTGTAAAAAATGAATAAAACTAAAATAAAATTGCACTAAAAAAATTATTTGCACGCATTGTAAAACTTAATCCATTACATTGAAATACTGCAATTTTTTCATTGATAAAAAATTTAAAGTGTAATGATAATTAATATTGTAACACTTGCAGTTTATTATATATTTCAACTTAGTATTCACATTCTGAGTTCCAACGGTTTATACTTTATTATACTCTATATTATTGATCAATTAGTTGGAAATTTTGACGGATGAAATTATATTTGTAAAGTTTGTTGTATAATTAACATGATTGATTAAGCTATTTACTTTATAGTATCTACTACCTATTACAATTTCCGAATCCGTCAAATTAACTGTCTAAACAAGATCATATTGTACCGTTTTATTGGATTAATATTATAAGTACTATATAAGTAGTATTATTAGTAGGTAATTTAAAGATTAATGTTCAAATGATAATCAAGTACTTATAATAAATCATAAAATGTTAATCCATCAAACAATAGGTTCAATATTAAAATAGACCATCGACCAATATATTTATGCATAGAATGTGTTATAATTCTGTTTGTATGATCAACAATGTTAATATGTTAAGTGTAAAGGTTTTATATTATTACCTATGTTATTCACTTTTTTTAATTAAATAAAGTTATATAAACTATAGAGTAACAGAACTGAAATATGATAGATACATTTGATTATGTACAAATAAACAACTAAGAAAAACCAAGTACATAACCTAACAGTGTAGTATGGTTAATACCTAATAGAGTACACTGTGAACAGGCTGCAGAATGATGACCGTCCTAACAGACGCCTAACGGCTAACAGACACGATCCCCACGATGTCTTACATTATAGCTAATTTACTAAATCTAGAAATAAAATGCATTGTATACAAACAATTAATATAAATAATGTAAATTTAAACTAACATCGATGATTTATTATTATTTTATCTATTTAATCCTTATCAAGATTTATGATACGCTTTTCCTCGTTTGAAATGTGTCTATGCATGTTCCTGCAAGTTCTATGTAGTCAATATTAATATAGGTCCATAAAAAAAACACATAATGACGAGCGATGCGCATATTATGAGCTGAGTTTACAATATATATTATTAAGTTCCATGAATAAATTAACCGATTATAAACATATATCGCAGTCCACAGTCACTTACATAAGTACCTGCATGTACTGTATAATACATAATATATTATACATGACGTATATTGTGAGTAGATTCGTGGACCGTGGTATTAAATGAGCACAGATGGCTAGGTATTAGCTGCTAATCACTTATCGGTATAATAACATTTATCAAGTGTAGTGGCGGTTATACATGCTGTTCAAGGGGGGGGGGATAAAACCAACCCTCCCCCTTATAGCATTTGTATATATATAGTATATACATATAATATAAAATATACACACGGATTATAGGTATAAAATATAAATGTATAATAATGTTTATATATTAATAATATTAAGTTATTAGGTAACAAACTTTAACATTAATGTTTTAAAAAAAAAGATTTAAATGTATTGACTTATAAAATATAATTATAATAAAAGCATTTTTTTTAATAAAAATATATTATTCAAGCAATTACTTAAAATCATTCAACTATGCAAAACTATTGCATATTTTTAATGTAAATACTTATAAAGTAATATTATGAAAATCATAAGCAAAGAAAATTAAGTAGGTACTTATTTTTCCATAATATAAACAAATAATATTTTTAATTTTAGTAGAGTGAAGTAAACAAGAAAAGAACATTTTTTAATCATTTGTATTGTATACCACTATACATTTAGTAAATATCAAACTAAATATAGTAATATATACTAATGTACCTTGAAATTTGAGTTTTTTTAAAAATATTTATTGAGCAATACCTAATACTCAAAAGTTAAATGATTTATACATTACTTATAATAGGTACCTTTTAAGCATAGAAAAGCTTCGTTCTACACTTCTACTGAATACTATGTTAAAATATTATCCGTGGTTAAAACGAAAAAATATTTTGTTATCAAATCATAAAATTCAAAAATTTGTCGATAGGTGTTGTCGGGTCAGCGATATACAAAATTAAAAAAAAACCAAATCCCAAGGGGGGGGGGGGCGGTCCACGTTTTGCCCCCTCCTTATAACCGCTATTGATCAAGTGAACATGAAAGGAATATTTTTATTTATCGCTATAATGTGTGTAATAGATACACTGAATAATTATTTAAAGTTTAATTGTGCATTCTGCTCTTTTAGAATTTCTAAACTGTGCACTAATTATTATGCACTGCAGAATACCCTTACCATTTCAATCATTTTATCTGATCTTACAATAATATAAATGTACTTGTACAACAGTGTTTGATGTATTATAAACTCAATAATTACCTATGCCACAACACACGTCGAACATTATAATTAACAATTACAAACCATGCAGTATAAATATTAAACGCACTTTAGCTGCTGCACGGGTGTCTGCAAGTACGTAGCTAGTTAGTAGTTTTCAATCAAACGAGAAACCTGAATAATTTCCCAATGTAACTTTATAACAATTATATTACAATATATTTCTGTGAACAGTATACCTATACCTAAACCACATAAAATATTCAATGACTCACAAAGTCACACTTGCCAGTAGAAAAATCAGTAACTATTTTAATCAGTGAATACCTATATAGCTGTATACTGCAATCAGTGGCGAAACTAAGGGGATGGGGTGGCTAGGTGGCTTAGCCCCCCCAAAATATTCTTTATTTATTTAGATATAAGCCACCTATGGGTTATTTTAAATTAATAGTTTTGTTGGGTGGGTTGAAGCCCCTCACCAGGATTTTAACCCTATGACTGCAATACTGCTGTAATGTATGGTTCATAGTCTTTATGTACATTCAGATAAACACATTTAATATCTAATAGTATAAATATCGACACTCCGAATTAAAACCCAGGTGGATGTGGCCAAAATGTCAGTCTAGTTATAATAGTTATGTGAATTATATGAGGAAAAAAATAGTACATATTACATATTGTGTACTTATGTACTTAAGAGATGTTGACCGATTAAAATTTAAACGATGGTCGTTTTATTAGAAATATATATATACTGATACTATATTGCTTCTTCTTCTGCTACTCCAACGTCCAGTCAGTTAAGTATTGTTATCCATCCACCATCCGCATATAATATAGATAATAATGCGATTATACGATAGCGTGTATAATATGTTCGGTCGCGAAATCTAAATCGTATTACGCGTAGTTCGTGCATACCGGCTGGACGTGGAGGCAAATATTATTAGGTCTTGATATTCAATAGGCAATCGTGTTATGCAAATGTGTTCGTTTCTCGAGAGTACAATGCATATATTAATTTTGCATAATAATAATATGACTCGCGTGTAATTGGGAAACGGATTCCTTAAGCGCGGCGGTGAATGATAAAACCATAATCATAATATAATAATATATGTATACTATATATCACTATATTACTATATCTATACAGTCAAGCGTGGATCTATAAATCTGAAATGGAGGGGGAGCTTCATTGTTTTCAGAAAAAATACAATTATAATTATTTATCATTTTATTCTCACCCATAGATAAGATTTTAAAACTATTTATAGTTGTATTTATATTTAAAATTTATGGATATAAAGACTTATGGACTATTTATTACATAAATAAATACATAATTATATTATATAACATACTAACATGTCCAAAGGCTAACCCCCCCCCCCCCACTTCCTCCCTAGATCCACGTATTGTGTATTAGAGAATAAATATATAATATTACGTGCGCTGGGCGGATGACGCGGCGGCGACAGATGAAAACGAGAACAGCGGCAGTTCCATAGGGCGAACGGGTGAGTGTCAGCGGCGGTGGCCGGAGCGTGATGTGGAAGGGCGAAGAAGTGGCGACCGGTCCATATGAGAGCGCCACGCCCTGAGTTACCCTTGGCTGGCTGGCTGGCCGGCCGGCGTATTGATCCGGGGGGAACACCGCCGCCGTAGTAGCGAGAGACAGCGTAATGCGTTCCGCTCTCGCTTAAATATCCGTATATATATATATACACGCAGCCGCCCGCGCGCGCGCGCACTTACGTCTATTAAATATTATGTCACTTTCGTGTGTAAATATATTATAATATTATTGTATTATTCATGTCTATTATAACATATTAATTACCATGCATAATAATATGACGTATTTTATTATACCGCAGATGACTACGTTAAATATAATATTATAGGGCATTATAATTGGCATGTATAGACTAACCATATATAGGCACCGGGAGCATAATTTAAGAATGTTGTGTGTACCGATTACAAAAAAAACTATCAATAGCCATCTATAATAGGGCCAATCGAAAAACAATAGTATTTTTGGATTAAGTAGAAAATTATTATCAAGCATTACGAGATATTAATAATTGATCGTCCTTAATTTGTTATAAACTAAAATCAGTATAATGTAAGAATATGGGTATTGATTTTTTTTTTTTCAATAAAAAATTATTAAGAAAAAGGAAATTCAGAAGATAATTTAAGACAATCGATATTAATAAAGTACTTAAAATGTTCGAATAGTTCGATAAATTTATCACTAATCGCTAATATATATCTAATTAGAATTGAAATTCAACAAATTGATCTTTTATCATAAAAAATGTATAAAACCATAAAAGTGTTTTAATATTTGTTTCAGAAAAGCGTCATTATCAATAACAAATCTATAAAATATAAAGATCATCAATGGGATGCAATTGCATACAGTAAGTTATATTACATAAATTACGCCCCTGATGTAGGTACCACCTATACACGGGGTTGTAAAAATAATAATGCTAAACTATTATAATATTGTAATATTATACTACAATATTATAATGTATTTAGTTTTAGTATTAATGATTGTACGATTGATGCAGTGCACTTGTATTCGACGGATAAATTCGTCGTGTGTATAGACGGGGAGAGACCTGGCAAAACTATTTTATGGCACTCACAAATTTTCTGTAATCGACATGGCCCCCGGGGGAAGCATAAGCACTTGGCTTCGAATGAGTTTTTTTTTAAAGCGTACGACAGACGGAATTTGGATTATAACAATGTGACGATTACTATTTATAAGAAACTCGTCGTATTTTTATGAATTTTTAACGCACTGTCTTTTTCCGCGTTGAAACGTACAGTACTACAGTTCGTGTGTAGTTAAAACTCGTACCGTAAGAGGATGTCAGCGCATTTTTTGTTTTCTCTCTCTGACCCACGTGGAACATAGACAAAACGCATTTGCGCAGAATCATTTTTTCTATGTTTTTAAGTAATTTTAGAGTAAAATCAATCATTACAAAAAATATAGAGAATAATATTTTAGAGGGAATGACATATCGGTTTTATATTTTATTGTTATTTGACTTTGTATTCGACTTTCAAAATAAACAAAAAAAATTTGTAAATTTAAATTATATTTAAATCGTTTTGAAACAATATTTAGAGAAATCAATATGTCATTCCCTCTAAAATATTATTCTCTATCTTTTTGTAATGAGTGATTTTACTCTAAGATTACTTAAAAACAGAGAAAAAACGATTCTGCGCAAATGCATTTTGTCTATGTTGCAAGTGGGCAGAGAGAGAAAACAAATAGTGCGCTGACATCCTCTTAAAATATATTTAATTTAGACCTATTGAGAAAATAGGTACGCCGTTATTAATTAATTAATTAATCATCGCTGCAGGTTAAATCCGACCGTAATTATATTAATAAATTAAAAATAAACGTATTTCAGCACGCCAGTCTAACAATTATATTGTACTTATCTATACGCATTTATAATAAGCTATTACATACGTATTTACATATACGCAGTATTCACCGTTATTGGTTCAACATTAACTGTGGCAGACAATTAAAGTGTATAAAACATGACACTTCTTTGAAATATTATTAAACGTTTCTGCCGACCACTTTATCACTATACCTAACTAAATTCATCAAATCCAAAATATATAGCTTAAAACTTTATAGAAACTATAGACACGAATATGATATTTTAGATAGGCTAATTGTATTGTTTAATATATTTATATATTTTAATATTAAATGTAGTCGAGTGTTACTGCTGGGTAGCTACTCCCCTCACGCCGTCAAAGTCAATTGTATTCCATCCCATATGGTCATTGTAAATTATTACAGATTGTATATATTCAAATAAATGTTAAAAAAAAATATTAAACGTAGTTATTGATATAGGTATATATTATGTATATATGACGGGACACCGTTATATATATATATATATACACGTATACGTAACCATTTACAAATTCCATTATAAATTAATTTACCATTTTACAAATTAAGTGGCAGAACTTGCTTCATATTTATTTTTTAGAAAATTTAACAAGTACCAATAATTTAACAGCTTGCGACTATTACTGATTAGTATTTCAAAGCAAACCGTTTTTCTTATTGAACATCAAATAGAATAATATTAAACATAATATTATGTAGGTATTTAAAGTTTTTACATACTCCTCGGCCTTCGCTAAACTCCTTTATAATTTCTATAAGCTAACATGACGTGATTTTGTCACTAGTTTATCAAAATATACACAAACGCTTAACAATTTTGAAGTGGCAGAAATGACAACAATCAATCAACGCGTAGACCGGTCGCCCCCATATTGTACCGACAAAAGAAGTTTCATCATCATCTTGCATCATTTGTGTGACGTGAATGAACACGAAGCTTACAAATTAACTCAAGTATATAGTATTGAAAACAAAACTAAATTTGGTCACTTACGTCAATGCTAAGTACTAACTCAATCGTTTTTATCTATTAGGTTTTAGATGATAATATTTAAATATTAGAATTTCAATAACGTAGTAAGTTTTCAAAGTTAAATTATACTACTATAGTTACTACTTACTACACGGTAAATCATGTTTTGCATGCCGGGCTTAGATCAATAAAAAAAATAATAATAATATTTTTTATTCTTATTGTTAATTTGTGTCAACACTTGCATACATATAATTTCTGTAAATGGCATGTACATTCATTAAGGTACTATAATATATAAGCTTCATAATCCACAGTGAGTGAGGTTCCTGGCCATAATAATATATTATTTCAAATGACTTAGAGTAAATGTAACAAGCAGTAAATTGTACACAGCGGAAAGCAATAATGACGACGCATATTTCCAGTCCATGAAGTTCAGTGGGTTATACTGTGTGTAGGTACTACACGTGTGTGGGTGTATTTTTTTCTATATATATTATACTTTTTTTCGTATAATATACTATTTCAGAACGTTGTACAGCTTTATATTTATTTGGCAAACGACTTTGTCGAAACGTCACCTAGACCAAAAATTTCACGGTATGTTTGTTTCTCTTCCCAACCCCCGCTCGGTCGTATTATATCCTTTCGGCCACAAGTTCAGTAAGTTGTGTATAAATCACTGGGACGGTGCGCGCGCGAAACCTTTTTGTGCGCCTTTGCCCGCATTGCACGCGCGTGTATAGTTGTAAATTCATACACGCAGTTATAAATTCTTGGGACGTAACGGAACGTATTTTATTTGAGCTTATTGGACCATGTTGTTAAAGCGAGAGAAATAGTGTGTGTGTGTGTGTGTGTGTGTGTGTGTGTGTGTGTGTGTGTGTGTGTGTGTGTGTGTGTGTGTGTGTGTGTGTGTGTGTGTGTGTGTACTTGCATGAGAAAAAGAGTGCGGGAAAGGGAAGTGATGGAGGGGTGTGTAAGTTTTAGTGTGATATTTTCCTATGATTATATTTTTATGCATGTGAAAAAAAATCATTCAAAATATTCCACATTGGTAAGTGTAATATTATTGTGTCATACACTCATACATTAAGTACAAGTTTTCCCATAAAACATAATATAAGTGTATACAATTGCATTTACAATTCTTACATATTATATAGGTATATATATAATATATATTACTATATTATATTACAATACACATATATTATATACACATTAGTCTATATTACAATATTAGTATAAATATTAAATAACGGTAAATGGATCTTAAACACATTACGTTAGGTCAGTTATTGAAATTGATTAATTTTTTTTTGCTGATGACTTGATGTGTATACAAAAGTGTTAATTAAGATGATTAAATAAGATGCCGAAAGCTCATTTTTACAATGATCCAAAAGTGTTTCGTTTGGTCATTCCTATTATTCTTTTCTTGGTTTTCCCTACAGTTATCCTTCCCAGTCATCCATAAGTAAATATAAACCATTATCGTTCTGCATAAATTAAACGCTGTAAATAATGTCTGGACTGCGCCAGGTGCATTTAGGGAGCTTTATACCATATAATTCCCTTATCCCTACCCCTTAGCATCTACTATACACAGTAGTTTGTTGTAAAATATTGTTTCCTCTTTGTCCTCCTCTTATGTTTTCTTGGCTTCTAGACAACGACCGTTTCTTTATTTTATTATTATTTTTATTATTATTATTATCATTATATATATATATATATATATATATATGTATACATATAAATAAAAAAACTAGAACTTTCAGTGCCATGTTCCTTGAGGGTGTGGTGTTTTTGGAACCGGTCCAAGAGTCTCCTGACATATTGACCAAGTTAACTTGGCTCTAAAGTGAATTAACTATGGTACCAACCAGCACCAGACATTTTTTCTAAACTAAAGGGTTTCGCATTTAATACCCGGGTAGCTCATAATGAAGAACCAATGATACCTTTTTCATCCCCTTTAACTTGGTTAGTAAAAAAAACATCACATTCACATAATAATTTATGACTGAGGAACGAATTTGTCATCAAAATATAATGCAGTTCATATAAAAATAAAATATTCTTCAAATAATTGTTATTAGTTAAAACTTAAAACACTAATGAATTTTTTATGATCTCTTATAGATTACTACAAAAATATAGGTATTTTTTCGAAATATAACACTAGGCACTGCGAAATAAATACAATTATGATATATGATTAATATATATAATATATAATAATATATAAATATATATATATATAAATATATATAATTGTATTTATTTCGCAGTGCCTAGTGTTATATTTCGAAAAAATACCTATATTTTTGTAGTAATCTATAAGAGATCATAAAAAATTCATTAGTGTTTTAAGTTTTAACTAATAACAATTATTTGAAGAATATTTTATTTTTGTATGAACTGCATTATATTTTGATTATATTTTATAGTAAAAAATGAAAATAATTATAATTATACAACTATAAGTTGTTCTAAAAAATTTAAGAGAAACATAATATTACATGTAATTTAAATGTGAAACACAAAAACACAAAATAGAGGTTTTGTGTATAATTTGTTTGTTAGTTCATACAATAATGCCGCTGTAATTAAACGTTTTTTTTTTTTTTTGCTTTTGAGATGATAAACAATAATGTTAATGGGAAAAACACGGCAAGAGACGGGACTTTTTGTATATATTTCTATTCCTTCAATTCACATTATCCAACAATAGATTTGGTATTTTCTTCACTATTATTATAACCATGGTTTTCGTAAAAAGATATACAACAAATGGGACTTTCGTGCCTTTTTGTGCCAAGGTAATTTTATTAAGAGTGTGTCAGTGGAAAAACTTAGGGAAATGGGACATTTTATACAAAAACCACATTCAAATAAGTTTTCAAAAATTAAAATTAAAAAGCTGGCACACTTTCAATCCAATCAGATTTGGCAGACCAAACCGACCGTATTTTTTAATTCCAAAAGTATGTACGTACTTTTTCATCTTTATTATTCTAAATAAATAATACAAACGTAAAAAAACCCTTTTAAGTAATTATTTGCACATTTTACCCTTTTATATTTAAGCTATTACCTACATGCTTAAGATTTTATAAAAAAAATAGAAGTAATTAATTTAATATTATACGTCAATTAATCAATTCTTATAATAATTACGATATTTTCTTTTATTATATATTTTCAATATATTATGTTTGTAAATATAAAATAATTGTAAAACTTATAATAAATTATTTGTTTTAGCAATTTTTCTATATTAAATTTAGTAAAATTATTTAATAATAACATGTAATTTTTGATTGATATCTAATTTTCTTCTATAGTAGGATTACAAAGTTTTGATAAAATCAAACTACAAAACACTCACCATGAATTGAATGATGAGTCAGTATATAGCTCGAATTAAGATAACTAAAATAAAATTATCTGAAGTGTGTGATTAATTGTAAATTATGAAATATAGTGTAATACCTAAGTATAACTAAAATGATTTTAAATAATATATTTAAATATCATTGAATACCTATTAATATAACATTTATATACTAATCTTATATTTTAAATAATTTTATGTTAAATTAAAAACTACATAGGTAACAGACTGTATTATAATATTTGTGTTATATATTATAATTTGTTTATAAAATATAGTATCAACTATAATGGCGTATATTCTAACTAAAAAGACTAAAATAGGTACTTAGTGTTTTTTGATGATCGATTATCTTAGAGACCAATAAATTGTACTGATGATTAATTCTCCACGTCCAACTACTTCATCAATAATGTGATGAAACAAATTTATTGTTTTGAAAAATCATATAATTTTTAAACCGATATAATATAAGAGCTCTATTAAGAACTCAAATATCTGAATAACTACCCTAGCTATAACGTAATATGGCTTATTAATTTGTTACTATGTATTATTATGTATTTGAATTCATCGACCTCATCCATCTACACTTTCGTTTCTATGGTGATAATTAGCATTGTTTACTGTATAAAAGCATCGTATTAAAGTATTATACAAAACTTTTTGCCTTCACTCCTACAGATATTATTTTCGTTATAGAATAATGTTATATTGATATCATACACAGTGGCATGGCGAACGCGAACTTTATTAACTTATGAGGCACAATAATTTATATTGGTAATTATAAATACTTATATATAAATAATTACGTATTTACTTAAATGGTAACTGAGAATGATCGGCTTAGTCTTAGTGCGTAGGTACTTAATAAATTATTTACTATATGTGAAATGCCCTTAGTCTTCAGGTCTCAGGACACCCACCACCCTTTAAGCTGTGGAAAGTGCCTCAAATAAAGTCCTTTGTCACGCCACTGGTCATACAATAGTTCAGTTTTCTACTATGATTATTTATATTGCAAATCTTTTATTGCAAATTTCAAGTTATACAGCTGGTTTTTATGGTCGATATTGGAGTAGTGGACTAACTTTCTGTGCCATTCCACTCTACTATTATCTAATCGTTAAATACTTATAAGGTACCTATTATAATTATAAATACTTATAACTTATAATATACTTATTAACTAACTACTCATTCAACATTTCGTTTTTATAAATTTAAATACTCAGAAAAATTTCTGCTTAGAATTATGAAAATAAAAATGTATGCTTCCATTCGAAAAAATAATAACGATAGAAGGTAATGAAACATATTATTATTATTATTTTAGAATTTTGTTTTGTAAATATATTTAAAACAATATTTCCAAAAACAATGAGAAAAAAAAGTAGGTCAGCGCATTTCGGTGGTGGATGTTTGTCCATCGTCCCTTCGAGCCTCGGACAAGATAGTGTAATTTTACTGTATTCGATAAAAAAAACGATTCTGAGCGAACGAGGGAATCTTTTTTTATTTAATTTTATTCGTGTCTATGGTGATAAACAAAGCGTTTTAAGAACAGCTTAAGAACGATTTATATAAATAGGTAATTTATAATTAGGAAATATCATAAAAATGAAACAAAATATAAAAGAAAAGAAAAACTTCATAAGTCGCTCAAATGTTTTGAAAATTTTATCATATCTAGGTAAGGCTAATATAAGTAAACAACCCAAATTTCAAGTTTTTACGAATATTTTTAACCGAATTACAACAACAAAACTCCCAAAATTAAAATGTCTATAAATAACTCAAAAATGGCTAAAATTTTCCGAACTTTAAGGAACAGTAAGGAACAAAATCCAAAATACAACAAAAAAATATCTCTTGTCATTTTTCATTTGAAGCAATATTTCTGGTAGAAAACGTCGTCCGTAATTATTTAATATTATAAAATCGTAAAACGTTTTTTCTCCTTTAACCGCTTTTATTTCGAGTAACGTTTCAAAAATCGAAAAATGATCTCTTTAAAGTACCAGCTCAAGAACATTACCTTTCAGAAAAGATGCTATACTTGATACTTTTGAGTAAGTTTAGAGGGAGAAAAAGTGTTTACAGAATAAAAAAGAAAAAGAAATAAACATCATTGTAAAACCATTACAATCCTCGCTCCGCTCAGAATCTAAAATTAATGATTATCAATTACCAAATAATCACCTTGTATAGATTTGTTCAAAAAAAATGTTTATATGATTATGATTAAAACCAAAAATATACCATTGCTCAAGATAAATATCATCTGGTTAATGCGTGACAATCAAACCATGAAACGAGTTAAGAAACAACTGTGATTACTGATTATTATTCACATTTCGCACACAGTAGGATTCAGTTTGCAAAAACTAATTAAAAGTTAAACAATGAAAATGCCTCTTGTAATAACCAACAGATTTCATCCGACCATTATATTTTTCTATACTCACACGTTCTCCTGGGTACCGAAAATTAAATGTAAAAGTAACAATAATGTCATATATATATATGTATAAACGTAAATAATTTTACAATTTAAAATAGTAAATATTATGTTTTAAATCATTTAACTTTTTTTTAAATATATTATTGGTACAGCTTTTATTATTTAGGTTATTAGCTTACATCAGTATTATATACTAGCTGATCCCACGCACTTCGTTGCCCGTAAAAAATAACAACTCTTAAAAAAATCGTGATTGTTCAACTCTTTTTGGGTATAAGTGCAACTCAGACACCCATGTCGGATAGCGGACAATGTGCTACAGCATATCAGGTAGGCAATCTGCCTGCGGTGGATTGCAGACATACCGATCAGCGGCTATAAGTGCAACTCAGCCACCTTTGTAGGCAATGTGTGAAAATTCGATTTGATGCATACTTGTACCTGATCTGCCCGATAACCAATGGCGAATTATAAAACGAATTGTACGATATTGTATGAATTGTTTTCCGATATTTTATCATAATTAACAATATTGATTTAGTTCGTGATAGGATTATTACACGTTTCAAAAAACTTAGTTTAAACCAAATGTCAAACTTAGATTTTAAATACCAAAATTAAAAATTAAATTAGAAAAATATTTTACATTATAGCTGCGTATATGGTATATTTATGTAGATTGTCAAATTTTACTTCTCGGAACAATTCATATCTACACGCGGATAAAACATCCAAAAGAAAAAATGCCACTTACCATGAATGTAGCTTTCTATTGGTGAAAGAATTTTTGAAATCGGTCAATTAGTTTTTGAGTTAATTCATTACAAACAAACAAATCTTTCCTCTTTATATAATAGTATAAAGTATAGATTAATTCTACATAATATGATTGATTGCAATGGGTTTTCTAGATTAAGTTGTACATATCAATATGTTTGAGAAATGAGATGATTTTGTTGATATTGCCTTCGACTGGGCTAAGAGCTTCAGAGAGGATGACAGGCATTCTTAGGCTCTTTCAAGTTTCTAGTTTCTTTTTCTTTTTCTAGTTGACGGTACACGGAAGTGCTTGACTTTGACGTTCTCTATAGGTTTATCACAGTGTTGGTTCTTCTCTTCGCATAAGGTACCACTATATATTTGTGTGACCTATACGTAGTATGTTTACAATTACTTCATCTTTGCGATTGAATGATAGGGGGTGTAGGTCAGTATGTGATAAAATTGTTGATTTCTTTGAGTTTGTTATTTGGTTTTACCTATGCCACCATTCAGATTTCCATAAATGAGTACAATAATAGGTGCTAACATTCTTGTGGATGTTAATAAGCGAGGAGTAGTTGCGTATTTCCGTCATATGGTTATTTACTGTTTCTCTTGTTGAATTGAATGCGTTATTTTCACGAAAAATTACTAAAATTATTTCATTCCAGCCATTAAACTTGACTATAATATTTTTATATCCCACGTGGGACTTACAGACCGTTTCACGTATAGTACGATTATTTATGAAAGTAAAACCGGCAAGATGTGCTTTCTAGACTCTAAGTATAAATGTATATAGCCATATATAAGTGCTTTCTTCCTTGGTTCAATTCATTATTTATTATTTATTTATATGTATGTTCATAAATCCCAACGCATGTGTGTATGAGTGTGTACGTATGTGTGACGTGTGTCTATATTTCTTGGACAATAATGGCATATTTTTTTTTATATATTTTGTAAATTAATCATCTGAGCACAAGGGTGAAAGTCCCTAGATGAATCTGTGAAAAAAATTACCTAGACTTTTAGTATTGTGAGGAATGTATTATTTTTGCAATAACATCCTTTTTTAAATATTTGTATGTATTTAATAAAAATGATAGCAACTTAATTGTGTAGAAGAAATATGATTTAATTACTATTTATTACTAGTACTGTTTATTGTATTACTTATATACTATAATTATACTGAACTTTTTTTTAAACATTTGGCGATTTAATTACGAAAAATGTATGAAATAAACTACCTATACATGTCGATATTATTTTGTATTATTTAGATGTCTCCTATTCTCCTCCTACCACAAAAGTTATAATTGAGTTGGGTACAAAAACACTCTCAGTTAAGTATTAAAATATTATTACATTTTTACTTATTATACACATTTTGATTATCAAATTGTTGCTTTACTTCTATCAAACTAATACGTTATTGGTACTTTACACACCAAGATTTGCATAATTATCAACTATACATTTATACCACACATTCAAAAAAACACGCCAACGTCAACGTAAATAAATATATTGTAATATAAACCTGGTGACACGTGACACACTACTAATAAATGCCATTCTTATATTTATAATAAAAACACGCATAACTAACTAAGCAACTTTCTTTTATTTCTGCTGTATACGAGTACACGATGGTAAATATATAGGTAACTATAATAATATAAATATGTATCTATTAAAATATAAATCAAAATATAATGTTTAATCATTCATTCATCCACAAATATATTTTCACATGATACGAAAGTGTGATAAAATGAATGTAAGAATTGAGGTTATAATATATTTTGTATTAAAAATGCCTGCTTTATGATTTTCAGTTATGTTACTCGTCTTATCGATGTTCCTATTAGGATTTTAGTGACACAGATATAGAACTTAAAGCAACCTAACTATATAACGGGGTGTTTACTGGCCGGAAGTAACGTAATAAAAAAAAATCGAGAGCGTTAAAGCAATTCGAGTAGTTTTAATCCAATCAGAAAACCCACAGCAACCAAGAGCGGAGATCACAGCAGTGATGGTATAACATGTTCGGTCATCCGAAAGAGTACCGCACTGCTCCGTCCGGGAATGCGACTGTGCCAAATGCCAATGCGTAATTTCAATACTCCAAGCAGGACCTCAAAGACGAGATTATATTATTCCTTTAAAATGTATTATAGTTCAATTTTATTTTCTTATATTTTTTTATTCCGAAGGAAAAAATAAAAATATTTTATACATATTAGTTTATTGCACATGTATATAAATATACATGTTACACAAGCCGATATGTATGTTTATTGAATTATTTATACAATTATGATACATCACTTTAGTAGTTTATTCAATAGTTATCACAAGACAATAGCTTAATGTAATAGAATCTACTTCGGGTTAACTATATTCAAATTTTAAAAAGAAGGTAAGTGCATGTCACTCTGCTGTACAGTAGGTTACAAGTGGGTCAATGTATAATGGATTGTATTAAACTTGAATTCAATGATATAATATCATTGTATAAGAAAAACGATTCTGAGCGGAGACGGTTTGTCAGTCTGCAGGATATTTTATATTGTTATTATTTATTATAGCCTGTAAATTGAATTAATATTATAATATGTATTATTATTTTTTATTCGTGTCTATTATGGTGATAAACAAAGTGTTGAACAACTGTAGATTTATAATTTATTTTTAAATGTTTAATACAGCATTACCATCGAGGTATTCTAAGTATGAACCGTAAACAGTGACTGTTGGTGTAAATAAAGTAGGTGCAGTTTAGCCCCGTAAATATAATTATCAGATCTAATTATAAGTGCGTGATGTGGCTCACACATGTTATTAGCCCAATGTGCAGCCAGTATAACTGTATAAGGTAAAAAATGAATCGATGAATACAAACGACAGAAGTGCCTGGTTGCTAGGTGGATGAATAGATGGACGGACGGATGAATGGATACGAGATGGGGTGCTGTACACCGGAAGTGAAGAGCAACTCGGAGGGTGAGACGACGTCCATTCAACAAGTAAGCCCGTATATTCGTGAACGACTTTCAACCCTTTGCTGCAGATTTTATCATTCAAACTATTATATATTTTTGTTAATACTTAATTGTGCAATGCTATCTAGCTACCTTTTTGTAGTGTAACTATAAGTGTGTGTCATGTGTGTGTATATTGCAGTGAATGGAATGTATGTATAATATAGCATAGATGAAAAATTAAGAATATTAATTTGCAGGACGTAAACCAAAAAAATAAACTGAATTTTGTTCATCAAAGAAAACAATTTTTATCACTTGGAGTATATATACAAAAAGAATCCCTAAAAACATATTATAAGAGGGTTGGCGACAAGTATACAGCCCGTTAGTAGATTTGCGCGTGTGTTTCAAGACGGGTTAGGGCTGGAGAAATACGTCAAAAGGTTTGTGTATGTGTATATGTATACCTAAATATATATATAGGCTTCGTTTAATGAATGCCTCGCGCGGCCCCGGACCAGGAAGCTGGGTTAACCATGACGTCATTCCGTTTCCCGTAACCATGGATACCACTGTGAATGACGTCATTGCAGTCTCGGTGTGGCCCAGTTTCGTATGTCGGACGGACGCGCGTTTGACCTGAAACTACCGCTGCCGTCGACTCCCCTCATGCGACATATAGCATAATATATACAGGGTGATTCACCAAGTATGCTCACCCAATTTTTTCTTTAGAAACAAATTAATTCAAATAACTCAAAAACTATCTAAACATTAAAATTTCTAATTAAATAGGTACATAGTTTAAAAAAAAATCGTCTAATCAACAATTTACAGGTTCTCATTTGAAAAAATAAGTTGGCATCGGCACAAGACATTCTTTAGATGGTATAAAAATCTAAGCAATTGTAAATATGGTACCTATATTTAAAAGTTAAAAAATCAGAATTTGAATAAATCCATTATCAATGGAGGTGAACATGCTTAGTAAATCACCCTGTATTTATATATATACGCCGACAAAGAACAGTGTTGGTAGGGTAAGTGGTGACCGTAGGGACCGCGGGGATAGTATAGTACGCATATATAGTATATATATATAGTGCTACGGTAATGTAGGTATCGGTGGAGGTTATGGTGGAAAGAGGTGGTAGTGTTTGTAACATTGAACAATTTTATTTGATTTCTTTTTCCGCCTAGACATTGCCCTCCATCATCAGCTGCAGTTCTCTAATATAATATAGAAATCTCCCGGAGGAGATTGTAAACACAAATTTTTTAAAATAGCAATTTTTCGGCTCGTTTGAAACATTTTTTTGCCTAACTTTTATTGCAAAAAAATTATTAAATTTAAACCTAAAAATAATAATGAACAATAATGATAAAACTTTTGGAATTAAGGTAAACTTGTCTGGAACACTATTGGTGTTTAACTTCGTTAAAATTATTAGAATAATACGGCTGTGAAATGTCTAACATTTAAGATCGCTGTTTTAATTTATTTTAAGAAGCACAAGGAACACTTCATACAAATGTTTTAGTTAGTTACCTAGAGGATATTATACGATAGTTGAACATTTTAAATATCTAACTATTGTCTACTTATTAGTAAATTTTTTATTTCAGAACGATAATTTGAAACCAAATGTTGATATTTAACCTAACACGTTGCATTTAAAGTTAGGTTAACGTGTTAAATAGGTATTACCTATAATAATGTATAATTTTTAGGTATTCATTTAATATTTATTTATCTATTTACGCTATTAAGACTTAAATATAGTTCACAACGTTTCAGAGATAAAACAAATTCTGAAAATTAAATATTTGTTCATATAATATAATAATATACATGTTGGTAAATAATTAATATTATACTACCAACCAGGTTAGTACCTAATTTAAAAGAATCCAATTAAATGTTCACCTCGTTAAGCTTTTAATATCTTTTTAACTGTCTCTTATAGTTTTTACGGAAAATTAATTTTACATTATTTTACACATTTTTTATTTAATTATTTTAACAACTTCTAAGTAATGGTATTTTATTTTCGTAGATTCTAGACTAACCATATTATTATTGCTATTGGTTTTACAATTACGTGTATTTTATTTTAAGAGTGCTGACTTTTACTAACTAAATGTTTAAATTGGCAATGTAAAATAACTACATTTTATTTATAATAATTAATGACAATTTATCTCACATATTATAGTATGACTTAGGTGCACAGCTTTCTATATACTGTCAAGCTGATTTGAATGTAATAATAATTATAAAAATATAAAAACAACTTCAATTGTTACAAAAAGTTTAATTTATTTATAAACGATTTTTTTTATAAATTCAAAACTTTAAACACATTTAGTGTTTGTATCGACATTTAAAGGAATAGAAACCATTTATTTTATACCTCATACCATTTAACAGTATCTATATGGTATACGGTATACCATATAAATATATAGAATTCAGTGGCGTAGCCAGGATTTTTCTTCTAGGGGGGGAGGGCTAATCAAGTTTTACATTTGTACACATTAAATACGTACTACCACAGATAGATAGCTGTAAAATGCTAATACTTATAGTAAATTTCAGTTTACTTCAGCCCCCCTGGCTACGCCACTGATAGAATTGTTATACAAACCACAAACTGATGGTAGTTGTTACAAACTTGAACAAACTGATAAATAATATAATGTAACCTACTTGAACAAACATAATAAAGATACCATAAAGATACATAATAAAATGTATATAGAAATTAAGGAGTTAGTTAAAAAATTAATTAAAACTTTAATTATATTATAATATTATATAGGTATTTCATTATAAATTGTATTTTTATCGATAACTAAAGATATAAATATTTTATAGAAATGTTAACATAAACACGACTTATTAAAAATATATTTATCCAAACTAGTCATTCAAAACAGGTGCTAGCAATGTTACTTCCGTCAAACGATCATTTCATAAATATTTTTAGTCAAATTGTTTATTGATCCTCCAGATATATATTTTTATCTTTTTTTATGAAATAAACACGCAGTGAAAAATATGTAAATATAATACAAATATTATAATATTATGTTAATTTTAGCATTAATCAATTAAGTTTTGCAATAATAAGTGATTAAAAATATTTTATCAGTTTATTCCGAATTCATAGTATTACTTTGTTATTTTAAACATTTTGGTAAACTATTATTCCGTTATCTAAAAAAAAAAATAATAAAATAATATTTGAGGACAATAAGGTATTATATCTCCAAATAAAAAAATACAAATTCAAAGCTAAGAAGGCAATAACAATGACACAAGGTGTGTACACAATGTTACGCTAGGGAACTTTGCTGTGACTGTCCATTGTTTACACTTGAAATCAATTCAAATCGTTTAACAATTGAAAGCTATTGTAGATTTTCTTTATACGTTCGTTACAGTGACATTAAAACAAAAAAAAAACAACAATTTAGCGAAACAGATTTAATAATCTGCAGTAGAACACTTACCCACACGAAACACACTGAACAGTTGTTATTAAATATCACGCAATTCAAATTCAGACGAAAAAAATAACCTAAAGAAAAAACTATTTCGACTGTTCAGTGTTCACGTAGTAATAACATAATGGTAAGTATTGCAAATGTATTATTATTATTTTTTTTTTTTAGTGTTAAGTATAAGAATGCTTTATGGGCTTTCATAAACTTGTAGCGTGTAATATAGTACTTATGAAGGAAAAAAGAAAATAAATAGGTATACAAATATTTATTTTTAATTGTGTACAAAACAATAATGAAAAAATCAGTACTGCGTTTTAGACTGCGTGTGAATTTATGACTGCAGTTCACATATTATAACACAGAGAAAAAAAAGGTCATATATTATTTACGTATTGCGTGCGTAAACAACTTTTAGGGCACATTAAAATTCAACAAAAACTTTAAAAATATTTTTTATCAACTCAAATCATTATAACCTATCATTATTGTTAATATTTAAATTAATTATTTTTACATTAAAACCTTATATTTCGTGTATTTCAAATTCATGATAGGCACTGGTCTAACATATTATCTACTGCAATTTTAAACCTAATTAATATATAATTGAAAAATAGAAGAACGGACCTCTGTCCTCTACATGTGAAATACTGTTATCATATTATCATCTTACAAGTTTTCAAAAATATTTTCTCAATAATACTTTAAGTTCTTCACCACATATTATGCAATATATTTATTTTTGACTTTTGTACAAGTCCTTATATATTATCATAATCACCTAACAAAATGACTGTCTTTTGAAGGTTTTACAGTACCTAACTATATTATATAATAATATTAAGTATTTGAATAATAAATTAATAAATCAAAATAACTTAGTACAAATTTTTAAATATCATTATGTAATAATTGTTGATAGAATATTCATTAAATTAAATTATATTCAATTTGTAGTTTATAGGAACCTATACAGATTTCTTAAGTTCAAATATTAATGACACTCGTAGATATTTAATTAATCTGAAGAAAAACAAATATTTGTATCAATACTTACCTATTAAATACCTAATTTTTGTTATTGAAAAATTAACGATTAAAATAAAATTGAGTTATAAAATGTTGTACATTTGTTGTATTATTAAAATTATAAAAAAGTGTAAAATCCAGTCATTTTTAAACTATATGGTATACATACACATAAAATATAAATTTATTCATGAAACTCGGAACGTATATCCTTAGAGACCAAGTTTATAACAAATTGCACAATTCCCACATGCCTATTGACCCTCGTTAAAAAGTGAATATAGACATTATTGTAAGAAAAAGAAAGCATACAAGATTTTAAAAAAATAAGTTATTTTATAAATGTTATAAATATAAGATAAGATTATACAATCGGACATTATTGTAATATTTATTACATGAATAATTATTAAATATAATTTATTTTGTATTATTTTGTATTATTTTGTTTGGATTTTATTGGTACAGGGATGTGAATTTAATGATTTATCACATCGATGAATTTCATTCTGAATTCAAAATCAGTGAGGTACCAATTTGATTAAAGATATTACCATTATAATTTGAAAATTTGATTTGCATATTTTTTAGACAGTAGTGCATATAATTGCATGTAACTGATATTTATGGTTTTATTATATATAAATATATATTTAATTTATGGATTTGACATTCTATACCGACATAGAATGTGTGTAATTTTTTTTTTGATTGATCTTTATTTTGTATCGATGACTTTACAATTAGTGCTACATAAATTAACATTATTGCTATCATATATTTACATGGGTTATATGTTGTACATAAGTTGGTAATAACAAATAGAAAAATAGTGGATTACTGCACTACTGTACTATATTACTATATTAGTTTAGCTTATACTATACTATTTATAACACCAATAAATTTGAAGGTTACTATTAACTATTTACTATAAAATAATAATCACATCAAATATTCACAACGTATAATAAAAAATAATTAAAATAATTAACGCCTAACAAGTATTTTTAATTTATGTTACTTATAATGTACCTATCTTAGTTAAGTATATTTTTTTTTCTTCATACTTAAGATTCAAAACTCTATCTTTATATTATGTTGTTTATGAGTTGTGTGTTATAAGTTATGTTTTTTAAAAATAATATTTTTAGCGATGTTTTCAATCTGATTTATCAAATATTTGTACAAATATGAACAATGAACATGTTGTTTACTTATATTAAATGTTTGTTTTAATAGACTATAGATATTTTTTTAAAAATGCACTTCAATAAATGAATAAAGATCAGTTTAATTTAAAAACAATTATTTTGTTGCATATTTTTAATTGTCAGAAGTTTAGTTATTTTTTCAAGAAACTGTTGGTGTAATATATTTTTTTGTTAAACTAACCCTTTACTTAGTAAAATACTGTATGTCCACGAAAATAGGGTACACCGACCAATTTAAGTTGTTATGCATAAGCAAAATACAAGAGCAAAAAAATTACAAGTTATAGGAATATAGGATCCAATAGTTTAGTCTCATGTCCCACAAACAGAATTAAAATATATATATAGAGTGAGTAATATAAATAACTAAGCTAAAGATTGTACCCTGTTTTTGAAGACATATATGCCTTAATACCTCATAGATTTATGAGTAGTCGAAATCTTATAAATTAATATTATTATAGTATTAACTTTTATTTATTATTTTTAATTTTCATAAATTTAAAAAAAAAATGGTTATTAGTTTATTTGAGTGTACGAACAATGAAATTTTGTGTCATACGACATGTAAGTAGCAAGATTGCCTATTTGAAACGCCCTGTTACCAGAATGAACATGAAATAGTACCATATTATATTCATTGATTGTTTGAAAACATTATCGAAGGTTAACCAACCTTATTTTATTTTATGTTAACACTATATACCATACAATTCAATCACATAACGTCTTATTGTTTTAATATTTAATTTTTTACAAAAAACTTTTCTGAATTAAAAAAATATTTTCCATGAATATTTTTTTTTAATTTATCGTTATTCATAAATACACGTAATTATTTATTTTACAAATGTTTTAATGACATACATTTTCACAATTCTAATGTTTGATTTAACTTAATTAACTTCTAAGAAAATAGAATTGCGCAATGTAGTACCTACTACGTAATAATATATAATATTATTTATTTATCGAATATAGATAATCTTCTATAGTCATTAATATAAAAATAAATACACTTGATACAGTTAGTTATAAATTTATAATATTTATTATAATAACATGAATATATATTAGGAGGAAAGTAACCACCCACAATTTCAGTAATTATATTCTCAACGAACGTTGTAGGTACTAGGTGTTATAAAGATGATGCAATGTTTGGGACTTATTATTAAAATGTAATAATTTTATATATTATTACAAATATATGTAACGAACGATACATTTGTATAATGGTTATACTACGGGGCTACCCAACTGCGTTAGGGTTTTATCTGTTTGGAAGGTAAATTTATAAAAAAAACATTTAATACACCTCGATATACACCATATTATCATTTGAAACGAAAAACTCACCGGAAACCTGTTGGACTGATTTGAACGACGGAATTTAGACGAAGCTTATCACACACTGTAGTAGGGGTCGGTCGTCTGTCGTGATTGTCACGTGAACGTCAATCATTGGTAGTTGTACCAAACCGGTGGAAATTATATAGGTATTTGTCTTCTTTAAAGATAAGTTTCAACCTTGGTGTTTATTTACTTGTCGGACGACGGTAAGCGTACTGTTTCCCCGCTTATAAAATGTAATTATTATTGCTGCTTTGTGTCGTGATGTGAAATACATCAATTTATCAACACGTACGTAAGCGTTACGCGTGTTCTTAAAGTCAAACTCGAAACGGAAGGTGTAAACGGATAAAAAAAAATCAAAAGTCAACTGACGGGTCTTTAAAATAGGCCTATTTTATAATATTAAGATCACAATTTAATAAAAACAACGAAACAACAGCAAATAGAAACGAAGTGAAATGCAAAAACCCGGCGTGGCGAATCGCAGGCACAAGCAGCAGCAGCAGCAAGCAACTACCAGACCCACGGGCTGATACACACACACACACACACACACACACACACACACACTCACACACACATACGTACACACGCAGCGCGCGGGGCCCGGTCGGAGAGAGGATACGCCCGCCGCCGCCGGCCGCTAGCGCACACACGTCGGTCCCGCGATCAATAGGCCCTCGACCGGCGCGCCACTCGCGCCGGTCCACTGTTTCCAACCACGATTAAAGATAAACTATATATCTTTAACCGTATTTCCAACCTCTTTGCATTGCCGTGCGCGTAGTCGCTATAGTACGCCACGCCGTGATTGTACCTACCGAAGAATAGACCGACCGACCACGCGTAGTCGTCGTCGTCGTCAGTCGCCGTGCAGGAGGTAATATAGGCGCGCTCGACTATTATAACTTATAAGTTATAGGTAAGCTGTTGTAAATTCGTAACTTATAAATGTTTATCTAATTATCTCATTTAATTTTCAAATTTCGTTTTCCCTCGGCCGCCGGTCACCGTGCCTAATACAGTAATACGTCCTATTAATTATTATTGTTATTGTTTCACGAGATTTATAGAAATATATACTGTGTTATGCACACAATATTATATAGAAGGTACCATGATTATATTATTTCCTCGTCACATTATATTAGGTATTGCAATATTTTTATAATATAATAGATAGGTAATTTTTATAATTTTATATTCTTTGATGCAGGGCTTGAAATCGGTTACCGGTTTTTTAACGGTAACCTGTTATCATGATCAATTTTGGGTCTGGTAGGTAACCGCTTCCCGGTTTGTAAGCTTAAATTTTGAGAAGCGATTAACAATTACCGGTAGCCACCAAGTTCAATTAAGGGGGACGTGTAGCCAGGGGCGGATCCAGAGTTAGGAAACTGTGGGTCAAGACATTTCAAGGGGCCACTTATTAAAACTAGATTCAAAATCTATACCTACTTGAGTACTAGGTATATAAAACAAAAATAATTCATTTATACAGTATGTGTGTTTATTCGAGGGTCCAAGTTTCCAGCTCATAGAGTAATATAATACAGGTACTACTAGTAATATAATTACTCTATATGGTCCAACTACCCAAGATCTGAAAAGAGGCCAATTTAACCAGAAAATATTAATTGTGGGTCAGCTGACTTCCTGACCCGCTACCCCCATAGATCCCCCCTGCGTGTAGCGGTAACCTTTTTTAAAAAAAACCCGGTCAATTCAACAAAACCGTAAATATTAAAAAAATTAACTTTATATTTTTATATTATTTTTTTTGAAATTGTATTCTATGTTTTTGATTAATAATTTTATTTACAAGATGATAAATGTAATGTAATAATAAGTACGATTAAAGTTGGTATACTGTCTGTAGCCGCAATAATAAGTAATAAGCACCAATCGTAGATACTAAGTACGATTCATTGGCAGTGGCGCAACTAGACACTTATGGGCCCTAAAGTCAAATATAAAATAGGGTCCCTTAGCAAAATATATAAATGGTTTTAAACAATTAAAGGTACACGGTATACCGTTTCCTCCACATCCATAAGTTAATCAAATCCTATCCATCGTTAATTATAATATATACTATATATTATGTATATATAAAAGCGAAATGGAAATCTTTGTTGCGGGTTGACTCCGAAAATGCATGACTGATTTGGCTGATTCTTTTTTTGATGTGTTCGTAATTAATAAAGGTTAATATGAAAGAAAATTTTAAGAAATTCCAACGGAAAAGTAGAAAACTTGGAAAGCAAAAATACAACAGACATCATCTGTCCAGCAAAAAAAAAATGAATTAAATAATAATAAAATAATAACTGTATTAAATAGAAGTTTTACTATCCAATGTATTGCTAATTTATTGATACATATAATATATAAACCATTTTTAACGGGAAACGAAGTGCATAGGATCAGTTAGTCATTTCATAACATTAAAAATAATTTTATTGTATAAACTAACTTTTTTTAAAAGTTAAGTATTTATAAATTTATAAAATAGAATAAGACGCATTGATATTTCTAGTTTTTTGTAATAAATCATCTACAAAACGTTCTACAAAATATTGAGAAATACAACAGTAGAGAATATTAACTCTTGATAGTTTATATAACACATAATATTATGATCTAGTGCAATTCAAATGTGCTAATATAAAATAAATATTGAAGTGTAGTATATTCTTTTATATACCTATCATATTTGCCTACAGTTCATTTATACAATTTATTAAAAAAATACCTACTAGTTTTGATATTTGACTCTCATTAAATCCAAACTGATGGTTCTTTGTTCTTTTGCCTTGCGTTTAGCAAAACTACTTTCAGACATTCTTCGTGTCGACATAATAATTACACAAAATATACAGTATTACATAAATAAACTATACCTACTTAAAAATACTTCACGATTACGTAAATAGAAAATGGGTAATATTATATTAATAAAAAAATTCAAGTCTAATAAATCTTTTATAAATACGCCTTGTCGCCTTCTCGCCCTTAGAACGTAGCTAATATACAGAGTGTATCTTATGTCATTGTACGCGGGGTTTTTTTAACGATTATGGATCGATGACATAGGATTTCGTTAAAACAAAAAAAGACGTGTTTCTTTATTTTTAACAGGCAATTTTTTTTATAACAATTTCAAAATTTTTAAACACGCAGGTGTACCAATAGCAAAATCAACTTTATTTTTTCAAATAGCAACTATTATATTTTTTTAATGAATTCTGGTAAAGCTTTTTTCTGAACATTTTGACAGTCAAATCATCAATTTTGGTTCGCTAGTTTATTAACTATGGCCCTCTAAAGTTTAGTAAAATCTGCATTAATACTTTTAATTGAAATAATTGATATATAATAATTAATATATAGGTTTAATTTACAAGAGCTAAATATTTTTTTCTTATAACTACCTTTTTATAAACTTAAGTAATTTAATCGATAATCTAATGACACTAAAAAAAAAAACATAAACAAAATTGTTGGCAACCATAGTTAATTATTTTTATTTTAACATACAATATCATCAAAATCAATATTATTATCTTAATTTGTTATTATGGTAATCGTAATTAATTACTTCACAGTTACTTTTCTTACAATATCATAAATTTGAATTCTTTATTAAGTGGCTAAAGTAATACCTAATGGTAAATTGGTAAATAATATTCGATTGTTGACATTAATGTCTTAGGTATGTATGAGAATTAAAAAAAATTGCGTAATAAAAAAAGCGCAATGTTTTGTGGTGCTCTTCTCGTAGAGGGATAAACTTGAAATTTGAACCATATAGATTATACTTATTGGTAGGTATCGCATGCAAAGTATGAAATTAGGAGTTTTAATTCATAATACTTCTTATTTTTTAGTTTTGGACATTTAAATTTTATTTCGTACTTTTTGTATCATAAATTCCTATCATACTTTTCTTACAATAGCATTAATTTGGATTCTTAATTAGGCGGCTAAGGACTAAGGTAATAGGTACCTAATGGTATTTGATTCTTGTTATAATAATATTAAAAATCTGTAATTAACTTACATTAAAAGTATGCCAAAGTTAGGTTACAAACTAGTTAGGTTACAAACCTATATTGAGATTGACTATTTATCTAAATATCTTACAAATAGTATATTTTAAATCATGATTATTAAATAATTCTTAAAGAATTTCAATTGCTAAATTCATACTTTGCACGCGATACCTACCAATATAGGGAACTTATGGTTCAAATTTCAATTTATAAAAGTTAGTTATAAGAAAAATGTATTTAGCTCTTGTAAATTAAACCTATACCAATTATTTTAATTAAGAGTATTATTAATGCAGATTTAACTAAACTTTAGAGGGCTATAGTTAATAAACTAGTAAACCAAAATTGATGATTTGACTATCAAAATGTTGAGGAGAAAAAACTTTACCATTATCAATTAAAAAATATAGTAGTTGCCATTTGAAAAAATAAAGTTGATTTTGCTATTGGTACACCTGCGTGTTTAAAAATTTTGAAATTGTTATAAATAAATATTAAATTGCCTGTTAAAAATAAAGAAAGACGTCTTTTTTCATTTTAAATAATTATTTATTAGAAGTTATAATCAAGGATCGGAACTTTAAGCGCTAAAAAGTACTCAAATATGCACATACATATGCGTTAAAAAACATCAAAATATGCGGTATATTATGCAGTAAAAAAATGGAAAATATGCAAAACTATGTAATTTATTGAACAAAATAAATTTTACATGCAAAATTACAAATTTTTATTAGGTACCTCCCTAAAAAAATTCATGCTGCATCCCTTATGTATTGCTGTGTTATCCTGTTTGTATACCTTCATATCACCATTCATCAAACTTTAATCTTCTTGAGTTCCTACAAAAAAAGTTAATATATTTTTAATTTATATCATGGTACAAAATATTATTTCAGTGGTAAATTTGGATAAAAATAAATACAGGCTGGTCCGGCGCCCACGTATATCACGTATCTAAACTTGACTATTACCTACGATGTTTTCAGTACTATATAGGGATTATAATATTATTGTTGAGTGCATTGGGTATAACACGATATTAAAAAATTTAGAATTTTGGTTGTCATAAATCTAATAATTTTATATTAAACTATACATTTCTAAAACAAAAAATGTTTTCGTTAAATCTATAAAATATGCATAAAAATGTTGTTAAACCTAAAATATGCAAATTCGTAGATACATAAAATAACGAAATATGCAAAATTATGCAACAAAAATTTTTGTTTTTGAAATATACGTATACATACATATATGAATCGAATTTGTATCGAATCAGAATTTTAATATGTATTTTCTAGACAAATATGCAAATGCCTCCAAAGTTCCGAGCCTTGGTTATAAGTTATAACTTATAACACTCACACGAAAGGCACAAATAAATAAATTTCAAGACTTAACACTCAAGAGTCGAGACTGTAAACACTGTAACATGTAATATTTTATATTGTTAATATTAGGTAATAAATTAAGGTAATATTTGATATTATACATAGATGCGGGTGCCAGTTGAAATTCCCATTTATGATATCCATCACAATGAAATTACAAAAAATATGTATTGTTAAACATTATTTTCACATTGATTTAACATAAGTCCCTGTTATAATAATAATACGAGTAGGCTGTTGATTGTTGTATATACATTTTAGAACACTATTCTTGGCCGCCATGGTAATGATTTTATAATATTATTAAATCAATAACTCGTAGTGTAATATACCTATATAGGCTATTAACAATAACTATTAAAATAACAATATAGGTAATTATAGTATAACTATGTCATTTTAATGTAAATGATTATAAAAAAATATAGGTAATACTAATAGTAATTATAAAATGTGAAAAAATACTAAAAACGGGGCCATTGGTTCATAGCACGGTTTAAGATAGAAATTCTATCTTAAACCGTGGTTCATAGACATATTATAGAACATAGTAGATGATTATTATTAATTTTATTTTATTGTAATTGACGCCGTTGAATAACACTTTTCCATGAACAATGGACTATTTTTCAATCGATGGTTATGGGTAAGTTACTAATAATTTAATTTTTTTTTTTTTTATTTTTAATCTAGAATTTATACAATCTATACTACAAAAAAAGTACAATAAGCATAATGTATGTTTTTAAATTAAGTGCAATAACTTGAATGTCTTGAGAGAAGAAACCGTCCAGTGAAGATACTTCGAGTAATTTAATTTAAATTTATATTTATCCCATAGCTTCAAATGATAAAATATACCTAGCCATATAGGTATTTATTTTTAATTTAACTTGTCCAGAAACATTTTATAAAGTGAATATTTATTTTGTGTAAATTAGTAAAACTAAAATTTTCCCAAAAAAACATAAATGGAAATAACAGTTTCCGAAGTGGTTACCGCGGTAATTTTGAAGAATTAAAACTGCTTCCAAACCGTTAACCGATACCACATTTTTAGAGTTAATTTATTGTTAACCGGTAATCAATTACCACTAATTCTAAAAACCACTTCCGAACATTTTTTTGGGTCCTCATAAGCGGTTTCATGCCCTGCTTTGATGTCTAATATCTTGCAATATAATAGGTTATAGGTTGTAAGGCGTAAAGGTGTCGTAAAGATACTAGGTATACATGACACTATACTTATAAACGTGTCTTATGCTATCTATACCGTAGATTCATTGGTGTTTATACTTTATAGGCACCATGGCTTAAATATACAAGGTTACCTATAGGACATATAGCCCATAAGGGAAAATCCATTAAAATGTCAAGGGGGGCTAACATTATTAACATCAATGTGAGTGGGAGAGCCTTCGATCGCTCACAACTAAAAAAAAGAGAGGGCATAACGGACTTTTTAGGGGGCTAAGCCCCCGTAAGCCCTCCACCCCCATATCCATTTATAAATCATACCCTATATTGTTATCAAAAAAGTTAAATGGCAGAGTAAGGGTACAGACGTACAGTCACTGAACTAAATGCATGGAATGCAAATTATGTATAACTCTCATATATAATATGTAAAATGAGACAATACGGGAGCCGCCATATTATTCATTCCGATTTGATTTTTAACATTAATATGATGATAATGATAACAATTTTCATAGATAACATAACATTTTACCATGTTTTCCCTTGACTCGGAATGCATATGGCGACTTCCTAGTTCCTAAGAGGTTCATATTTTGAACAATGCACGCGTTTCATGTATTTAGTTCAGTACCTATGGGTACAGCATGGTTGAAATCATAGACCTATAAACTAATGGACAGCGCTTAAAAAGAGGTCAGGGGTACGATATTGAGTAAAAGAGAAAAGAGAACGTGGGGGAAATATAGTATTAGTTTCATATAAGGTTATTGCATAATATAGTATATACCCCTTCTCAATCAAATATTTGATGATAAAATTAAAAATGGCCGCGTAAATGGAACCAATAATAATCAAGTATATATGCGCGGGATTTTGAATTTGTTAGCTATTGCCAGCGTATTTTTGATGAAAAGAAAAATTTATATCTGTGATATCCCTTTACGCAGCCATTTTGTTTCTGAAGATAACAATCCGAGTTGATATGCAATAACCTGTATATTTCAACTATGGGGTACAGTCCATATCTTAAGTATAGGTCATCCCCTTACGTTGCCATTTTAATTCCTTAACAACGTGATAAAATTATATAGTCGAGGTACTATTGCAATAAACTAGTATATTTAAGCCATGCTTTATATTATCTACATTCGAATATTTGATTATGTTTCTACACGTTGTTCCATTAAACCAGATCATTGAATATTAAAACTGTTTTTCTTGGCAGTCCGCGACATATAGTCTACTGCTCTCTAGTAATACTCACAGTTATAGGCAAATCCGTGAGTAGCGTTTGTGTCTTTCAAATAATCTTCATGCCCATTGCCCTCTCTCTTACCAAAAAATAATATATGTACTATTGTTTAATGTTAGAACAATATGAGTTATTGTTTTAAAATAATTAATATATAATACAGCTGATCCCACGCACTTCGTTGCCCGAAAAATTGACAACTCATACAAATATTGTGATTTTTCAGCTCCTTTTGGGTGCAGTAACTCGCTGCAGTAAGTGTTGCAACTCAGCCACATTGGTAGGCAATGTGCGAAAAATTGATTTTATGCATGCTTGTACTGATTTGCTCGATTGGCCAATAGCATTATAGCAACCAATTACCAATATACTTGTATACAATAAAAAAAAAAATACTAATTTCTACTATTACTATAATAATCTTCAACCAATGGCAACCATTTACAAACAAATAAAAAGTTTCAATTCCCACCATGAATCTCAAATTCATTGTTCGACCCCCTCTAATTTACCTTTTTAGAGACAAAATATAGCCTATTTTCTTCTCCAAGGTTTAATCTATCTCTGTACCATGGTTTAGGAATGCATATATAAAGGACAATCAGCCAAACATTCAATTTTATATATAGATGTATATAAATTACATTTAATTTTAGACTGTTTTTATCATACTGGAAAGAAAATCCTTTAATTTTATTACACATAGGTATTCAATAAAAACCGAGTTTTTAAGTCTTATTTAAAATGTTTTCTGATGTTTTCCAAGAATTTTTTATTTTACTATTATAGAAATATTATGTCTGTCATTTAGATTACTTAGTCTTATTTCTGCACAATATTTTTAATAAAGGGAAAAAAAATCCTTTAATACTGTAGGTATATCTATAGTATAAATAGGTACCTATTTATTATAATTAAAGCGCGGATTTTTAGATTCTTAAAAGCTCAAAATATGATGCTAATATGCTCTATAAAAACCCTAAAATAATCTCTAAATATTCCTTAAACCTTGTAAATATACAGATAATATCATTTTTTTTTTCTTAAATAGTTTAATAACAATAAATAACTGTTATGGTCCATTCCTTTGATAACAGGTAAATTATTTAAATATACAAATTTAAAACAGTTTATACCTACATAGGAATATAAATATAATAAAATTATATATAAAAAACAAAATAGATCCAGAGGGAGGCAAAAAGAGCATTTGCTCCCACCCCCCCCCCCCCCCCAAAAAAAAAATTAAGCCCTGGATCAGCCACTGGTATGCACCATTCTTTGGAAAAAGATAAATTATTATATTTATTTATTTATTATGAAATCATTCTCACCACGTTATCAGTTGTCAATTACGATAATCTAAGTATGGTACACAATTTAAGATATACCTTAAATATATCTTTAAGTATATATTAAATTGTGGTATGGTACAATCGCGGACTGAGAGTAACAGTATAACCAACATTACCAATTTAATTACAACTAAGTAGATAATTCAATGATTTTTTATTTTTAACATTCTTAAATCAAATAATTTTTTTTCCTAGAAAAATCACAACGCAAAAATTAATAAAATATGCTTTTTTATGAAAAATAATTGAATATATTCTAAACTATGACAAATAGGCTAAATATCCTATTATGTCCAAAATATGAAAAATAAATTTTTTCCTACGAACTCTATGATGGATAAATTGTCCACATTTTTCATCCTCGTAAAGCTGCATAAACCCAATAAAAATATTTAAAAACCTAAAGATCCGCGCTCTAATTATAATATATAATCATCAATCAATAGTATTATTATACTCGATACAAATATACAATCGATTTAAAAAAATATTAAATATAATTGTAACATTTTATATCACCCTCAAGGCCTCAAGCCCAAAATAGGGTTGTGATCGGTTGTCAATAAAGAAAACTAGAAGTAGGGTATCGGTATCTGAAAATAAAGCTTTTTTTAATAAGAATATTAGGATAAAGAATAATACATGGGGTATTTTTCCAAAAACTATTTCAACTATTGAAATTTAAAAAGCCACTTGGTTTTGACTATATTATAATTATTTTTAAAACGCAGAAGTGAGCATAGCAAGACAATTACCCTTCTTTCATTGTCTGTAAGACTTATTTGTAGCACTGTGGTCAACAAACAACTGCACATAAAATTATGTTTATTTATAACAATATATTGTTTTCACTTTTTAATGAATTTGATTATAAAATTAATAAATCCTAAAACTATCAAATTCCTAATAATAATGTAAATATAATAAACTCATACATATACAATATATATAGACCATTATAGTTATTGGTCCCGATAAGGAAATTGTAACGACATATATTATATATTTTCATACAAACATTTTTATTACTTTTATATGCAAATCGTACAATTTTATATACGACTATAAACAAGAGAAAAATAAATAACAACAGAATTACTTAAACATTAGCTGTAACTTAAAATAATTTACTATTTATTACAAATATCTATTGGTATAAAGTTACTTTAATTTTATAATAATATATTCACAAACAAAATATAAAACTACAAAGTATAGTTCTATGGTGGAGTTTCAATATAACAAAAGAAGAAAGAAGTAAATTAATAAATCACAGGTTCTAAGAATAATTTTACTATTTTTAGCATGTAGTTGAACTACTATGTTTATTGTTTGTGTGACTAATGCAGCCATAACAACAAAACTAATAATTAAACAAATATAATTTACATAAAATAAAAAAAAATACACATTTATTATTTGTCACTGTTTCAAAAACAATAAATATAAAATAATAGTTAAACTGAAACTATTTTGATGGTAATACATTAATTAATATATAGAACAATTAAACTTATATCGGGTAACAACAATTTGTTTAACCAGACATCAGGTTCAAATGTCATGGAAAAGACATATCAGGGCAGAAACAAGTGAAAAAGATTTTATCAAAAAAAAAAATTATAATAATTAATTACAAAATTGCAATTGGCAACTACGAATATGGTAGGTGGACCATAGATAATAAAAGAATGGATAGGCCATGACATCTTATCACACGTGCATGAACGTTACAAGGGGTCTTATAATAAAATAATGATCACTTGCTAGAGTGAGAAACACCATATAAAAGCAGTTTGTCTCTCATCCACATTCCGGCTCTCAAACCCCTCGTACATTAATATAAGAATGGCCTATCCTTTCTTTTATTATCTATGAGGTGGACACAATATCATTGTAATTATTAATTACATGGGATTGTTATATAAATTAACCACAAAATAGTCTAGTTTTTGGCACTTACAAAACAAAATATGGTTATTTTGTTCATTTGAAATAATAATATTACACAATTATCAATGACATGATAGTTAAATAATATTATTACTAATATAATATTTACATCCTATCAACATTGAGCATTGTAATTAATAAGTTCTTAATTATTTTCATACAGAAAATAATTAATGGTCTAATTAATAATCAACAAATTTAATCATTAAATTAAATTAATATTAATTATAAAATAAAGATACATAATATTTACATTTAAAGCAATATTATTAAATATTCATTTAAGAAAACAATTTTATTGCACTTAAGTCACTTAATTTTCTTAAGTTCCCTTCTCCCATCTACAAAAATGTCAAAGTATTCTTTGAATAGTATGCATTATTTCTGGAATTAGCCACAATCAATTGAGATCTTTAAAAAGTTTTAATTTAATCAAATCAAATAGCTGATACATTAACCACTGTTATACTAGTAATAATTAAAATAGTTCAGCAATTATTTGTTTTACAACGAAGATGACATATCAGACAAATTATAATTAAACATGTTTGATAACAAATATTTTTCTTTCCAAAAAATATTTTAAACACCCTATTATGTAAGATCTATGCCTTCATAATTTAGATATTCACACTATTAAGCAGTGTTAATACTTCTGAAAAATATTTTTATTTGTGTTTAAATTTTCAAAACATGACACTATTGTGTGCAAATATAAGCAAAACAGGATTGCAGATATAAAACTATTTGTATTTATCAGTTTAAAAATCGAATTGGTAACTATTATTTAGTATTCATAGCTTGTAATTAGTAAAATAAATCATCAATTTTTACAAACAAATATTTTGTTTTGATAGCAAAATATTTAAACTCACCAATTCAAACACCATTAACCTTCAAATACCCAAAAGCAAATAATACATTTTAAATTATACATTGTTTTTGAATATGATAAACTGATAAACATAAAAAAAAATTTCAAATTGTAAAAGTATTGCTGTCTAGTAATAACAAAACCGACTATAATTAATTTCTCTATAATATTTTAAATAAAAGGTATGATTATATTATATATATACCAGTGGTGAATGCTAACTCTGAAGCATGGGCTACAATAAAATATTTTCCTGAAAACTAGTGATTTACCGATTTATTTCATAAGTTATTTAAAATTGATTAAGTCATAAAATTAGACAAAAAAAAAGATCATAGTTTTTAGTTCTATTATTTGTATACAGGGAAATTTACCAAGTATACTCACCTTAATTTTTTAATTTAATACTACATTTTTGAATTCTGGGGATCCGATCATGCTTGGGGAATTACTCTGTATATATTTTGAAATAAATTTTACCAAAAATAAATTATGAAATTATTAACCATAAGAGTTCTTTTATCATAGTTGAACAATGAAAATTTGAAAAAAATAATATAAATAAATGTTTAGAAAAGGATTACATAGAATAGATTATAATTTATTGTTTTTTTCTTATGAGATCAGGAAGAAGAAAATAGAAAAATACATCAAGAAAATCAGAATCTTGAAATTCAAACTCTCCTCCTCCTCACAACTTAACACTTATGGCGAGTTAAAAAAATACCAATACTTTTTATCAATAACAAAATTTATAGTAATAATAATAATAATAATAAAAATAAAGAAAATCAAAGAACAAAATCTTAAAACCATTCTGCAAAGAAATAAAAGTTAAGTCTATGAACTTTTGAAATGTTTTTAGTTAAAGCTTCTAACATACAAATTTGTGATAAGTTAACATTTTCATTTGTTTCCTAACAAGATAGAAAGAACTTAACTTAAAAACTAACAACATTTTGGTGGAAGTTCTGTAATATACAAATGTATAACGTATGACGTATCAAAGTTAGTATTTAGTTAAGTTTTATTACAAATTTACACAACATATTATCAAACTATTTAATAATTTGTATCTCAAATATTTCTCAAATATCATATTAAAAAGTATACTGGGAATAATAAAAAATAACCAATTTATTCGGCTCACAGAATATCAAACTATGATTATTATAGCTTCAGACTAGAAAATAATATGCAAATTCATCTATAACTTAATTGTATTGTGCTATAAATCACAAAAAACACTCCATAGATCTTTCTAGATCAATCAGAAACCACTTTAATTTCCCTCCTTTATAAATAATAATAATAAAAAACATAGGTAATACTGAAACATTATGATAACGGTAATTTGTGATAACTGATAATATATAAGGGACATCTTTTAACTTAAGTATAACAGTCCCAAATATTCGTAACTCTCCTTAAACCACAAATAAAAAAATGTGATGCAAACTACTAAATTTGTTATTTGATGTTACTTGTAGTCAGCGTCAAAATCCAATACAAATAATTTGGTTTCTTCGGTGCCATTGCGGCTGCCTACTGCACATACTAACTTTGTTTCATTTGCACGTATTCGCCATACAACTCCACCACTACCACCACTTTCTAGTGCAATTAGATTTCTAATAAATTCACCTAAAATTTAAACAATTAAGTTCCTTGAATTAATGAATCTTTTACACTAAAAAATATAATATTACCAGTTTTTACGTCCCACAATTTCACAGTCCCATCATCGGAAGAGGTTACCACAAATCTAGTATTAAATTGTAAACATGTAACTGCAGAATTATGTTTATTTGAACCTGTTCATAAAAAATTTATATAAATAATAAATAATTAAAAAAATATTGAATTATAATTATTTACCCGACAACGTCTGCAAGCATTGCCCAGTAAGTATATCCCATACTTTGACCGTAGAATCTGCATTTCCAGACACTAAGATATTATCTCTTAGCTCCATACCAGATGTTAATGATTGGTGTCCCATTAAAGTGTGCTTACATGTACCAGTCTCTACATCCCATACTCTTATGCTAGTATCTAAAGATCCACTTACAACATGAGTACTATCAAACTGTAAACAATTTTATCAAATTATTATATCTCATTTCATAGATTATATAAACATTAGTATACACTAAACAATATATATATAGTGTAATATAATTATATAAAATATATTATAAACATTTACTAAATTTAAGTGATTAAAAATAAACGAACTTGTAAAGAATATACACGATTAGTGTGACCAGATAATGTATGTAAACAAATTTCACTTTCTGCATCCCATACTTTGACTAGGTAGTCATAAGCACCACTAACTATTAATCGCCCATCATATTGGACACAACGTACAGCAGCCTGATGACCAAGGAATATAGACAAGCATTGACCAGTTTTAATATCCCACAACCTGAGTGATGCATCCCTTGATCCACTTACAACTCTAAAGAAATTAATAAATATAAAATGTGTCTTACAAATTTAATTTTTAAATTGATATAAAAACAAATGTCTTCCTACTTATTTTCGTGTAAATGCATACAACGAACTGTTGAAGTGTGACCATACAATGTATGTGTACATTGACCAGTTTCTGCGTTCCAGACTTTTAAAGTGCGATCAGTGGAACCGCTAATTATTACATTACCAGCCATTTGTGATGACCATACACCACCAGTATGCCCAACCAATGTACGCAAACACTATAGAAGTACCCAATGTATTAAATTAACTAATGATAGTAAATAATAGTTACTTAGTAACTATAGTAATTGAAACATGAATAACAATAACAAACTAATTTAAAAACTTACTTTTCCAGTTAGAACTGACCAAACTTTAAGTGTATTGTCATCAGAACCACTAACAACCTGATTTCCACAAAATTGTAAGCATGTAATAACATGATCATCATGGCCTTTGAGTATTATTGGCATTCTTATTGGTTTTACTCTCCAATTCATTTCAATTGCATGGTGTCTCATGTATGAAGACTGATAAAAAAATTATAAATTTGATAAATGTTAAATATGTATAGTACTAAATGTATAGTTGTTAAAACTATAAAAAAAATAATATTGTATAGTCAATTTTAATATAAAATAAACTTTAATATTTAAAGTTAACAAACATACCTTCCACGGTGAGGTAACACTGCGATTTTTTGAACACTTAATAGTAGACGGATCCGTCAAAGGTATACTAACGTTTTGGCACTTTTCACGCCATAGTAAGTTGTCTTCAGATAAAAACCTCCAACTATGACATGTTTGAGCTGCTTTTAACAAGTCTTTGGGTTCCAAATATGACAAAACATATAATGCCAACTACAATAAAACAAGTAATAATAAAAATAAATTCACAAAATAAAATATTATTTAATGATTATTATACTTCTTTGGGAAGTAGAGAAATAAAGTCTCGTTGGAACTGTGGTTCAATAAGCTGTAACATATGGCGAACTTGAGTAGGTTCACATTCATCCACCAACATATCTATAGCTAACATCCTTTCCGCATTTGACCATTTCTGTAAAAAAAATATAGAAATTAATTCATATAACTAGAGACTAAAGAACATTCAAAATTCAAATGCCAAAATTTTACAAACCGAAAAAGTTTTTAGCCATTCCATCATTTCTTCAGGAGGATCATCTTTGGACGGTATACAACTTCGACGAATCTTTATTTTATCAATTTTATCTAATTCAGTATCAGCCAATTTTGGCGTCAGTCTAAAAATAATACAATTTAAACTTAAAACAATTTTCACAATTCATTGAATTTATATATTATATTATGTTAATAGATGATGTTTAAAAATAATTAAAACAAAATAAGTTTCAAATAAATGTCTAATAAGTAATTATCATAGAATATGTTTTTCATTAATTATCTAAGATTTTACATTTACTTTATAATATATACTTAATACTTTATAAACATATACTTTTTAGGCCATTGTGACATATATGAACTATAGCAAAGTTTTGGGTTTCAAATGTGATCTACTCTAATTTTCCAACCAACCAAAGATTAAGCTAGTAGAGAATGGATAAGGGAATATGCAGAGCTAGAGAGGCCTTATTCCAATTCTAAACCATGAGTATAGTAGACATAATAAGAAAAATATTACAGCGGGACATAGTTGGAGGAGTCAAAACAAATCTATAAAATAGGTAAACTGCCTGGTTCTTCAAATGTCCTTACCAACAATAATGAAATTGTTTTTTTTTTTTTTGTATTATTAAATAATAAGTATAAATAGAAAAAATTAAATATGGGAGCAAGGAGGGGGATTGATGTGTAAGCCGATTTAGTTTCTACATACTGCGAACAAGACTTCTGGCTATGCTCTACTATCAATAACTAAGAATGATGAAACATATTTTACAATTAAACCCCAAATTAATGTAAAATTATTTTTTTAAATTTTTTAAATGTAATTATTTTGATTAAATATGGTACATTTAGTAATTACAAAACCTACCACGGTATTAAATATACGATTCCAATTATTAAGCAACTATGCAACTATATAATATTATTATGTACGGTCTTAATATTTTATAACATACCTTTCAAGATTCAAATTGTTTTGATCATAATATTGTTTTTTGGACGGAAAATCTTCAGACGTTAATGTGGAATTTGATATTTTTCGTTTTCGCTAATAGAAATAAAATTAATTTTAAAATACAATATTAACTTTTTAGTTTATACCAAGTATCACTAATAATTGTAGAATAATCTTATTTAAAATATGAAATTTATAAAAAATAATACTTTAAAATGCAAATGTAATAAAATATAAAAATAATTAGTAACATATTAGTTGTGTTATCTCTAATGGAATAATAAAAAAAAAAAAGTAGATTGATAATTTATTGTTTTAACATTTTAATGTAATTAAGATAAATAAATATTATAAGATCAATTCAATGAACTTAAATTTAACCAAACCAATAAGTTAATAAAAATGAAACAGCACAATTTTCTGAAGAGAAATTATAAATCCTAAAAAACATAACTATCTTAAAGTTCCATTATTTAATCCAAAATAATAGCAAAATAAAAAAAATCACTTACCATAACACCATTAGAATTAGAAGCATCTTCTTGTTCACTAGGATTATCCGTCCAATCATCATTAACCCAATCACCGGGTAAAGGACTCTCATCGGAATAAATATCTTGGTCTGTACATGTACTATCAACTAAATGAAGATTAAATACATTTTTCATTTCAATGTTAGCTATTCCAATTTCATCTGAATCTGTGGTTGGTGCAGATTCTTCTGCTATCAGTTCTTCTTCTGCTGTATCCAATACAACAGGACACATGGTCGGACTTTGGCTAGTAGAGTCACTCTTTTCAAGGCACGATGTAGACGGGTCTTCGAAATCCAGTTGATCGCCTTCCATTCTGTAAAATAGAATTATACTAATGAAAAATCATAATTAATAAAAAAAATGTAGTTTATATGAAAACTCCTGTGTTACCACATAACCAAGTGTTCCAATTCTTTAAAATTCAAATTTATAAACATATATTTAATAAACTTATTTTCTTTGTGGTTTTTACTCTTGATAAATATTAAAAAATATAATTAAGCAATATGAATAAGATAACAATTTATAATTATAATATAATATATATTAGTATATTATTTCATTAAATACTAATAAAAATAAATATCTAACATAGGTACCTAACCATATAAAAGCTTGAGATATAATAGAAAATTAACCTTTAAATCTCTAATTTTAGATTGTGATTGGAGCAATGATTAATGATTATATTGATTTAACAATGAAATTATTATTTTTTGTATTGCATTCTCGAGAAGCAGTACCAATTTTCAATCTTTACCTTTGATAAATACTATTATAATAATTACATACTATTAATGTACCTATGTAAATTGTAATTGGCAAAAATTAAATTAATCTACCGTATAAGTAATAGCACTATAAATATATAATAAAACATATTATTTTCAGAAATATAGACTGACAGATTGTCTCCGCTCAGGATTGTTTTTTATTGTAGGTATACAATGATTTATCATTGAATTCAAATTAATACATAAAATGCAGTAATCTATTCAATGTTTAAAAGCTGAGAATTTCCAAGTTTTTTTATTTTTTTTATACATATTACATTATCTAAATAAAATAAATGTAACTCGATATTATAACTAATTCTTGCCAATTATTAACTATGAAAACTAAAAATGTTAAGGAATATTTTTGTTACATAATAATGTAAACTAATAGATATTAAGAAAATATAAGTACATTAGTAAAAATCATTGCAAGAGATTAATGTTACATTAGTATATTTAAATTTGTTAAAATTATATCAACATGTATTTAAATAAATAACAAAAAAATAGAAATAATAAATATTGACCAATGACCTATATATTTAGCTAAATTTATTAAACAATAAAAATTAATTTTAAAATATTTAACAGATATACACTTTGTAGGTCAAAAAAATAATATAAACAAAATAATTACAGGTCATGAGTTTATTTTAATTTAATGATGATTCATAAAGTTGAGCTAAGCAAAAATATGAATTTGTCTTCTTGCATTTGTAAGTATTATCAAATAATGCATATTTTCCCACCACTTTTAAATTTTACAAACTAACCTAATGAGTAGCATAGGTATGAAATAATACTTTACATGCTCAGCTATAAAAATAATCCTAACATTTTTTTTAAATTAAACACACACACATACACATATATATATATGTATATATTTAGGTATATTATTTGCATGATTTAGCAAATGCCTATAGAACGCTAAAATAATGGCTGTTTACGCTAAGTTGTATGAAAATTATTTTCATATATAAATTTAAGAATAACTATTCAATGGAATTAGTTTTAAATTGTTTATACCTACATAAAAAGTTATAAATAATAAAAAGTCCTACAGGGCTACAGCCTAAGTAGGAATATGTTTGAGGTTATATGTACTCACTAACAGTGTTTGTCCAAGTACACTATACGTTCAATAAATGAAACGCAAGAGATTTAAAACCATCTAGCAGAGACACCCCCACAACCGATGGATTTTAAGGTGCATAAAAAATCCGATTTTGGTGAAACATGCGTTTCGAGAGTAAGATCTCAATTTAATTGGTCGATGACGTAACTGTTGTTTTTAATTTAACTTCAAAATCGAACACTTCTTAACAATACCACTGGCAAATCAATTGAATAACGTATTAATGATAATTACCATAAATATGGTCTTCTTAATGGTAGCAGGTGTCGAACTCCTTGCGTGAAAACGAACGACAAAATTTCAGATACGATTATGAGAAATAAATACTCGTCACTGGCCCCTGGGACACCCTTCCTTCACCAACGACCCATGACGAACTAGCACGTTATCAACAATCAACAATATTGTTATTGATAAGAATCAGACAATATACTTACCGAATCTCACGTTTCAAAACTGAAAATTGTGTACCTTCTTCCTCTTCCCATCAACCATCATAATTTACAAAAGCATTAAGAAATAAAGAGTAAAGTCTAAACAATTTTAATAATTATTAATGTGTCTAGTTAATTTAAAAAAATTTTCTTTTTTATTTCTATGTTATCATCAAAATTGGTAAAGATATAACCTCAAAAATATTTTTTTATCAATTAATTAATAATCTAATAGATAATATCCATGATATCAGGAAAATAAATATACTATAATTTATTATTTTAATATTGCATATTTGCAATTTGCATATTATTTGCACTCCATGTTTACATCCGGCATAATATTTCATAGTTCATACAATAAACTTCGAATGATTAACTCATGTCCTATTCTATATCCTCAAGTCCGTAGTCCGTGCTCATACCGAATCATGTAGATCATTAATCGTATTATTACTCTTATATACCAAATATAATACATTTAAATTATTAATAAAAATAAATAATAATATATATCATATTCGATCACATTGCTCACATCAAACATTCACAATATATTGAGTAATTATTGAAAACTACTAATACATTTGTATTATTTTTTTTTTTCATTTTAAGAAGTGTATTAATTGTTATAATTATCTATATAAAATCATTAGTACCTAGATTATTTGTTTAAAATTTACTATGGCTGTACCGTCTCCAAAATCACCTGAACAGTCAGAACGAAGTCGAAAATATGACAGACAACTGAGGTGATTTTTTAATTTTTTATCATCAATTGCTTTTAAAAATATCAACATTTAGAACATACTATTGTTAAATAAGAAACCTTAACCAATTAACCAACAAAAATATACAGTTTTATCCGTAGCCCCCTCCCCCGTTTTTTAATCATATTTTAGTTTTAAATATTATTTCTCAGGGTATGTGCTGTTGATACAATTTTAAACACCCCCCCCCCCCCCCCCAGATAAATGTCCGGGATGTCCCTAGTTGTATGAATATTATTATTCTAATTTTTTTAAGTCTAGGTTTAAAATAAAGAAATATTTATTTACTATATTCATATCCATAAATGTTATCTAACCTAAACAAAAATGTCATAACAAGGATGGTAATTAGAATTAATATCATTCAATGTTTTATTTTAAATTATTTAAGAACAATATTGTTTACTTGTACTAAATGTGTTAAAGTGTTTATCATAATATTGCTGTATTTACCTATGCCTGTATTATTAATATTACCATTGATTATTAATACTAAGTATTTATAACCAATGATATTACCTACAAATAATTATTTTATTAATTTGTAATATTTATTTATATAATTTGAAATATTTATTATTTTAGATTATGGGGTGATCAAGGGCAGCAAGATTTAGAAACTGCTCATGTGTGTTTAATTAATGCTACGGCATTAGGAACAGAGATATTGAAATCATTAGTATTACCTGGTATTGGAGCATTCACTATAATTGACAATGAAGTTATAACTGAAGAGGATATAGGTTCTAAGTAAGCTCTATCAAAACTATATTATTTTGATTAAAATTGTAATCATCTATTTCTCCATTAGTTTCTTCCTTACAGCAGATAGAATAGGAGAAAAAAGAGGATCAATTGCTTCACAACTCTTATGCGAATTAAATCCAGACACACGAGGTCACTTTATTGATGAATGTTTACTAAAGTTATTAGATTTGAATCCCGGTTTATTTAATACATTTAACGTCGTTGTCACTACGTCGCTACATGAGAAGTATAAATAATGATAGCCAAAAATTATACCTAAATGTAAATTTATATATTAATAGAAGATTGTAATTGTTTTTCTTTTTAGAGAAATTATTGATTTGTCTCATAAGCTATGGATTTACAATATTCCTCTTTTAGTATGTCAAAGTTATGGATTTTTTGGTTCTATGAGACTTCAGCTTGCTGAACATACTATGATCAAAACCCATCCAGACAACCAGAATCCTGATCTTCGGTTAGATTGTCCATTTCAGAAACTTAAAGCACATTTTGATACTTATGATCTAGAAGCTCTCGATCTTACAAATCATTTGCATGTTCCTTATCTTGTAATATTATATAAACATTTAGAAAAATGGTGTAATGATATTGGTGATGTCAATGTACTGCCTGAAACATATAAGCAAAAACAAGTTATCCGGGAAAATATAAAAAATAGTTAGTATTATTTTCTTTTTTTTTAAATAACTCATCAATATTAAAATAATATTAGATCAAGTTTAAATTATAATTATTGTCTCTCATAAATAAAATAATATTTTTGGTATAAATAAATTTGGTAAGATAAATCATTATAATTAATAATTATGTATATAAGTATAATATAGATAAAATCATAGCTTTATTACTCAATATCTGATAACTACTTAAATTAAATGTTACATTTATTATTTAATTTATTCAATAAATATAAAAATAAAAAAACATATCCCCTCCCTATAGAATTATTATTATTATTAGTTAAAATATACTAACATTTTTACTTGCAATTTTTTTAATTAAGATTAAAATTATACAAATCTATTTAAAAATTAAAAGTAAAAGAAAATTATAATGTGATTAAGTTAGGTAGGTAACCAACCTAACCTTCGAAGTAATCAGACTAACTGTTAATAGAAATAGAATATATAACAAACCATTAGTTTTAAACAATTGAGTAAAAAATATAATTTTTGTATTAATGTACTTTAGGTATTAGAAAACATGAAAATGGTACTTTGCATCATGAAGAGAACTTTGAAGAAGCAATTCGATCTGTTAATTTTGCATATAATCGTACATCATTGTCAGAAAATATACAGCTTATACTTAAAGATGAAAAGTTAATGAATTTGACATCAAATGTTGGTAACTAAATTATAAATATTGTGAATAAATTAAATTAATTATAAACTAATTTAGAGTCAACCTTTCTGGATAATGGCTAGAGCGCTCAAGGATTTTGTAAATAATGAAGGATGTGGCAGGCTTCCAGTTCGTGGAACACTACCCGATATGACAGCTGATACTTTTAAGTACATCAGTTTGCAACAATTGTAAGTTTTTCATAATTCCTTTTTAATGGCTAAATATGGTGCAAGCATTCACATATATGTTTAGATATCATGAGCAAGCTGCCAAAGACGCAGAGGCAGTCTACAACCGTGTCCAACAACTTCTTCAGAATGTTAACCTCCCTGATGATACAATCACGGAACAAGATATTAAAATATTTTGTAAACATGCATCTGAGTTATGTGTTATTAGAGGTACACGAATAGCTGATGAGTATGAACGTAAGGGAAATGCTGATAATGAGATATGTGAGTTTATTGTTTGGCTATATTCAAAATTCATAGGCGTTTAGGGTTTGCCATTACATACTTAGCTACTCCAAGAAAAAACCCATTAATACTCTTTTTAAGTCTATTTTTTTTTTTAAAGAACTCAAGTATAATTCATTTCATGTATTTTCTATAAAAAATTTATTTGTAATGATAATTTTCCTAATTTTATTGGAAGAACGCTTATTTTGGATAAAAAAACAACTTAAACTTAAGTCAATGGGGCCCGATTATAATACTATATGTATTTTACTACCTATAGGTTTAGTTAACTATTTGGTTTATTATTGAACATGATTTACATTTATTGTTAGCTCAAAGCCTTGAAGATCCAGACAGTTTGATCGAACATTATATCATACTGCGTGGTATAGAAAGATTCTATTCGGAATATTATACATACCCTGGTGAAATTGATGAACAAGTTGAACCTGATATTCCCAAGCTTAAGGTAAACACTAGAATTATATCTTGAAAAGCTATACATTTTGTAACACATCACATATCCTTAGTTATGCATATCCAAACTATTAAGTGAATGGGGTTGTATGTCTTCTACAAAAGAGGACTACATACATGAATACTGTCGCTATGGCAAGTCTGAGTTGCACAGTGTATCTTCGTTTATTGGTAAGATTTTACTATTTATTTATCCTTAAATTATAAGACATTTGTACCAAATTAATTACTATCAAATTTTCATATATTCACAAATATCTATACATTTATTTTCAGGTGGTTGTGTATCACATGAGATAATAAAAATAATCACACGACAATATAAACCAGTAAACAACTCGTTTGTATATAACGCTATTAACTGCAGTACAGAATCTTTTACATTGTAATCTATCTTAAGACTTTAAGAACCAATAATTAGAAGTAAAATTATTTAATATTATTTTTTCTCTCTTCAATGTGAAACAAATATAATTTTTAATTATTTTTAAAAAAATCTTATAAATAATAAAAATACTCATTATTTTATATACGAGTTTCCATTTATTATTTTAATTAATAATACATATTATTACTACATAAGCAGATTGTAGATAGAGAATAATATAGTGTGATTCACTAAGCATACTCAATGCTCATCCCCCTTTTTTCTCTTTAATAACGCATTTATTCAAAATCTGATTTTTGGAATTTATAAATATGCTTTTAGACCATATTTTCAAATTATTGAGATTTTCTGTACTACACAGAGTGTCCTGTGGAGATACAAACTTTTGTTTTTCAAATGATAACAGTCTTTTTCAACTTTAAATTATACAGTAGATAATTTTTCTGAAATTGTTGACATATCAGAAACAAAATTTGTAAGCGTAGTTTTTGAGTTTTTCAACTTTGTGTTCTAAGGATAAAAGACCAATGGTAATAGGTTTATGTGGGTAGTCTATAAATTATCCACTAACCATGTCTGCTACATACTTTTGGTACGCCTATGCTTTAACAGTTCTATCAAATTATATAAAATATTTGGTTGATTGGTTCTATCGATGACCATGATTTGCTTTTTAAGGTGCACTACTGCACTGTCACTATATTCCGTGTGGTTAACCCATTACCGCAATATACCTAATAGCTGAAAACATTTAACTACTCCACTGTAAGTTAAGAAGTGGTTTTTAATGACAAGTAACATCGTTTTACCTGAAAATTATTATTTAATTTGGTGGATAACAAGAACATTAAAAAAAAAATACCTCACAGTTACATGTATTACAGATGTGTAATAGTACCTTACAAATATGAAGAATGAGCTATGAGTTTATAACTAATATAAGATAGTTAGATTTCTACTCTTAAAATAAAACATGAATAACGTTTTTATGCTCATGCTTACAAGACGAAAACTATAAAACACTGTTTAGAATATACAAGGCCGTTCCTGTGGGTTTAAAAGGGTTTAAACAGAAATATATTTTTAGGAAGTTGGTAAAATTGTATCTTCTATGCGCTATTTAGTCTGATATGCTCAAGCTGTGTATGGTGTAATTGTCATGAAATAAAATAGTCTACGGTGTTAAATTTGTGAAATTATTAATTTATTTTCGGACTTTTTTAAATTTACATAGGTAATGGAAATTGTCAAAAACTAACAATTGAGGTAATACAATTTGTTTTAATGGTCATAATATGTACCTACGTCGTGAAGCATTTGGGAAAAAATAAAATAACATGGCGTTGTATGAAAGCGTGTTCTCTCCAGTGTACGGGGATATTGTAATATATATATTGAATCACAACATAATAATCATGTAGAAAATCGTGTACTCAATACAGAAGAAATGAATGTTACTTAATGACAAATTTATACAGAAAATGAAGGACTAAGTAATTTCTTCTAGTATAATTAATCCTGTAGTAATATTTATGGAAAATGTAAAATGTAAAATAGAAATAAAAACTACAGCTAGAAGCCTAGAATGCCCACTGAAATCGAATGAATAACCAAACAGAAGGGTGGAACCATTGTTTTTCAAAATTAGTAGGCCACAATCATCCTTCTGTTTGGACATTTATTAAAAAAATGAGGTCAGAGTTGTCTTCTGACGAAGCAAAGTTAGCCCAATTTACAATAGGCAATTTAAATATAAAAAAAAACTTATGAAAACATGCAAGACAAATTATATAAATATGTGCTAACACAACGAACAATTGATGAATATTTGACAGCTATTTGTTACACATTAAGATTATTTTAGATTATGAGAGGAACGATGAATGTAAGTACCTATTGATTTTATAATGATGCGTGTTTTTTTTTCTCATTTTTTTTTGTGTATCATCACTCATCATGGTTTGGGGCAGTAAAACTGCTTTGATTTTCTTCAACAGTATCTTGTTCGATGGGAAAGTGAATCTAGTTGGTGCATTCGGGAGGTCAAATTTAAAAATTCCCAATAATTTTCAATAGCGCCGGGAAAAACGCGATTTTTTACGCAAAATCGGTTTTGGTTTTTGGTGTAACTCTAAAACAAATGAACGTATATACATGAATTTTTCACATGTTTATATTCGCTTTTTCTATGCACGATAACATTTTCAAAATATTTTGATTTGTTTTGAACTGTTTAGGAATATTTTCAGTTTCCAATTGTATTAGTCTTTTTTCAATGAATGTCAATGAAACTTTATTTGTTGGCAAAAAAGCTTGAAAATTTAATACAAGGCTCCTACTATATTGTTACAATGACATTTGAAAAATATTAAAAATCCTTAGTCACAGTTTTTTTTATAAGCATTTAAAGTTCAAATGTTGACAAAATATACGGAAAAATCACGAAAATTAGCAAATTATTTTGAATTGAGAATTCATAAAAATTTTTCTTTTTAAATCTAATAAGATTTAAAAATCAAAAATCTAATACAGGTTTATTCAGAAGTTTGTCTTATAAAAAAAAAACGTCTACATCAAATTAAATTAAATTTTTATGAGCGTTTGAAGTTTAAATAATATTTTATTTGATGGGTAAAAAAGCGTGAAAATTGAATGCAAGGCTCCTGATATTATATTGTTACAATAGCAGTTGAAAAATTTTAAAAAATATATAGGCATTTTTTTTTATAAGCATTTCAAGTTCGAATTTTGACAAAATTATCAAATTTAAAATTTAATAATTATTTTGTAGTTAAAAATGTATATAATGCTCAACTTTTATAGCTAAGGATTGAAAGTTTAAAACAAAGTTCAACGTAAATAGGTAAATATATAAGTAATTTATATTGTTACAATGGCAGTTGAAAAATATTAAAACTACATAGGCACAATTTTTTTTATAAGCATTTAAAGTCCAAATTTTGAAAAAAATTATCAAATTTAAAATTAAATAATTATTTTGTAGTTAAAAATTTATAAAATGTTCAACTTTATAGCTAAGGATTGAAAATTTAAAACAAAGCTTCACGTAAATAGGTTATATATAAATTACTTTATTCACAATATCATGAAATATATACTTAGTAATATCATAGGCTGACTGACCGTTTTCGCTCAGAATTGTTTTTCTTATACAATGATATTATATCATTGAATTTAAATTTAAGACCGTCCATTACAGTGACCCCCTTGCAATCTACTGTACAGCAGAGCGACATCCACTTACCCACTTTTTTTTTATTTAATATTATATTTTCTTTTAATATTTTTATACATTATTCATTATATTATATATATATTTATTAGTAACAATATGACTACATTAATATAAATTAAATTTTTGACTCATTTTAATTATTATTATATAGTATGAATATTTGACAGCTATGCTTACACAAGCTATTTTAAATTGTATTAATTGTATTAAATTTTGGATTAAATAATACATTGTATTAAATTTATTGTTGTAGCACAAAAGTCAAAAATAAATCCGTGTCATTTTTGTCAATCCATGGCTTTTTAGTCTCTTGGAGTTTTTATCCCGTAACTTTTTTATCAGTGGTTTTTTTATCCGATTACCTTAATCTGGATGCCAGATTAAGATAATATAATGGACTGGAAACGACATGGTCGGCGGGGATCGGGGGACGGCCACGAAAAGGTGTCACTTAGCTGATAAGAACACTTTTCTTGAAGTTTTCAGCGCTACCGGTGGTTTTATTTTGCTACACAATTTGTATCTTAGTCCGTGTTAATTGCAGAGGGCGCTGTGAACTCCAGGAACACGTAGCGACCCCCCGCACTTTATTAGTATTATACCCACATTAGTGGCCCGTGATAAGCTGCTCGTTTCCAGTCCATTATATCCATAGATAATACATAATATTATGTATTATCTATGATTATATCTTAGTCCGTGGATATTTAGATATTCAGATGATGACATTATTGAGTATTGACGGTATTTCCAATTTCATCGGTGTTGAATTGTTAAAACTTGAATACTCAATATTTGAACGTTGATATTATCATAATATAATAATATAATTTATAATATTCATAATATATGCTAGTATAGTAGTATCCATCACTAGTCAGTGTCTCTTACGCCATGCCGTCGCCGAACATGATCTCCGAACCGCTCGACGTCAGGTAGGCATAGCTTATGGTCGTCTAGGTTTTTTTTAAGGTTTGAGGTTTCACTACACTACTATATTCGATTATTGTCCGTGTTTCAGTTTTGTCATCGAAGAGCTAGAAAACGACGAGATCCAAGAAGGCTGTCTGACGGCCGAACAGTACACCAAACTGTTTTCTGCATACTTGTACACCAACGAACTGTGTGCTGCAAAGTTCTTATGGCGCCGTGTGCCCGAACCGGTCAAGGCCGATCCCGAATTACATAAAGTCTGGTCGATTGGCAAAGCCCTCTGGGCAAAACACTACACACAAGCATATGAACTGATTGACTGCAAATGGTCTAATGTACTGGAGCCCATCATGGTTGCAATCAAGCGTCGCATCCAACAGGACACATTGAAATTCATTAGCATGCACTACGAAAACATACAACTTGACAAATTTCAAACGTTCATGGGGGTAGACAAAGAACAAGCAGAAAGAATAGTGGAGAGTGAAGGTTGGACATGTAGAAATGGATATGTCTTGCCGATAGCAATCAACGAACCCGATTTGGGACTAGGTGGTAGTCAAGAAATTCTGGACAGATTAGTGACTCTATCATCATTTACGTCTTATATTGAAAATTGAATCAGTTTTTTGTTTGTGTATTTAATCAATTTAAGGCTGATCCTAACCAGTCTACTAAGATATCTTGGTTAAAAATTAATTTTAACAAATAATGTTTGTGTCAAGTGTATAAAAATATAATCTATACATAAGGATAATATTAAATTTATATCTTTTATAAATTTCTTCTTCTTTTTTTATTTTATATTTATACATAAAACATAATTTCCGATGTTAACAAACAATACTTATGTACTATGTGTCATGTTAAATAAAATCTACTGCATTGTAGATAAAAACTATTTCATTTAAAAATTAAACATCCATACTTAAAATTATTTTATTAGGTTCTAATTATCCCAGAACTTTTCATAAAAGAATATTATAGGTGGTCAAAAGACAAGAAAAATATAATTTTTATACTTCGGCAACCTTCGCAATATCAAAGAAAAGTTAAACAAAAAATTAATAATCTTTTAATTATTTTCAAATAAATACAATCTTAATCTATTACCTTACCTAGGACACATTTAAATTATATAAATTAAAAGTACTTTAACTTATATGTTTAATGAACACTTACAAATTATTTGCCTTAACGAATTATGTCCTAAGTAATGATAAATAACTTATCGTTTGTATAACTACATAATATTAGTTTATATTATATTTTTAATTATAATAGATTCATACTTTTGTGGAATACTATTGATTCTTACATTTTTATAAAGCTTATATATAAAAAAAAAAAAAATATAGCAATATGTTTAAGCAAAATATTTTATTTTCTATTTATTAGATTATCTGATTTTTTAATAGCCATTAGGCATTAATTTTAACTCCATGGATATCATAGCCCATAGGCTACCTTTACCAAATATTCTTATCAAAATCATTATATAAATGTTAATAATATTAAGTAATAAGCTCGGCTTCAAATAGTATCCAAAGCATTGGTAATAACTAATAAGTAATATACTTTTTAACATTTTATTATATTTATGTACCACAAACATTTAAGTTAACACAACCTGTTTCCTACCTTGTGAAGAAAACAATTAAAAATGTTTCAAATTATTAACATTTGTAACATGTAAATAAAAGTAATTTATTTACCTATTTACATGGAACCTTGTATCAAATTTCCAATCCTTAGCTGTAAAAGTTGAACATTTTATACAATTTTTAAATTTTAAATTTAATACATTTTGTAAGAGTTCTAACTTTAAATGCTTATAAAAAAAATTTCTGCTTATGTATTTTTAATATTTTTCAACTGCTTTTGTAGCAATGCATCATAATTTTTTACCCAACAAATATAAATTTATTAAGATTTATAGAAATAAAAACTAAAAAAATTGGAAACTGAAAAAGTCTGTACACCGCCCAAAATATTTTGAAAATTGAATCGTGTATTGAAAATGTAGATATTAACATTAAGTGAAAATGTCATGTATCTATGGTTTTTTGTTTTAGAATTACACCAAAAAATTATTGTTTTTCCCTCCACTTTAAAAAACTATTGACAGTTTTACCTCCAGAATGCACCAACTAGATTCACTTTCCCATCAAACAAGATACTGTTGAAAAATATCAAAGTAGTTCTACTGTCCCAAACTGTGATGACAGATAAAAAACACAAATAATTGTAAAATCAAAACACTCCAATAAGAATCTGAAAAAACAAGTATATATACATTATATATAGTTTATAAGGACAGAAAATATTATTAATAACTTACAAAATGCATTCATTAAATCATTGTAATATCATTTAATTACTATTCAAATACATGTATTTTTTAGGAGAAGAAAAATATTTCTATAGCCAGTTTCACTTATAATTAATTATTAATTATCTCTTATCAGTTATTAATATTTAAGAAATATTGTATAACAAAGAATTCAATATGTATAGGAATTAAATAACCAAATATGACTGGACCAAAAGTAATAATCATTTTAGAAGACTAGGCATAGTTTTTTTGAGAGCTTCAGAGGAAGTTGTACCCGAATGTGTTGTCAGTCAGTGTAAGTTATACTAACATATAATATACCGAAATGTATGTCCGGCAATTCTAATTTTGTGATTTTAAGCTTTAATATTAGAATGAATTGACCTATTATTAAGCTTGAAGGTAAGAACATTTTGTTATCTATGTTTCTCGTTGAATTTTTTAACTTTTAAGGAAGTTACCAGTTATGATTTATGAGTATGTAAAATACTAAAATTTTTAAATGCTTATTACTCAGCACTCGCTTAAAAATGTAAATGTTGTAAAGAACTAACAAGAGAACACTTAGTTTTGCCTTTAATTTTTATAACAGATCAATTCACTCTACTATAAAAGCTATCAACACACCAGTGTCATAATCAGGGGAGAGGCTGAGAGGGCTGCCCCCCCTGAAATGTTAAGAAAATTTAAAAATTATTTTAAATGGTCTATGAGTCGCTCAAAAAGTCTTAAATTGTATTTAAAATATTTAAAAATGCACTGTAAGTAATAACACTATTCAGCTATCTGTGTTAGTACGTATTTAATGTATAAAAGTGTAAAGTTGATCAGCCCCTCCCCTGACTGGCTACGCCACTGCAACACATAATAAATTATTATGTAGTGCTAAAACAAATTTTCTATGTTGTCTGTTTGAAATACGAATACAGTACATGTGGCTGTAGACATTCACTTAATGAATTATGTTTCTGAACATTTTGACAGTGGAACAAAATATTGTGCCTAGTTTTTATTACGTCAAAAAGTATAAATATTATGGTACATTTTAATTACTTCAACTGTAATAAATTTGTAATACAATAATCATTGGTAGAACAAATACATTAATGTCATGTAGTATAATATTAATTATATTTCTAGATAAAATGTGATAAAGTCATAAAGGAGTTTTTTTTAAAAATATGTACAATAATTTGTTGATATTTGGTACATTTTAATCATTATTTAATATTTGTTAAATTTTGAACATGTCATAATTATGTTAAAAACGTAAATATTATTCAAGTACTAATTTTATGTATATATGTGTAATATGTACATAACACATAATTTAAATTAAAACAAAATTATTTATGTTCTATAGAACTCACAATAATTTCTATTATTAAGTTTTTAATTATTTTGTTTCATTCACTTTGGTAAATAACACAATGTTTTTCTCAATATGAATATATTTTCACAAAAATATTTAAAAAAGTAATAATAAGAATATGAGTAAAAACCAATAAATAAGAACTTGATGTTAATACATACAAGATTACAATAATTTATTATTAAAAATTAAATACAAACAGTCAAAACTGACGGATAAAACACATGTTTTAGAATAAAGATAATACATTTTGTTTGTATACAATATTAGTCTATTAGAAAAAGATAGAAAGAGAGAATAACAGTAATCCAATATATTTAGCTGTTAAAGATATTTACCAGTTTTAAAAATTCAAACAAACTAAAAAAAAATAACTTTCACAGAAGAAAAAACAATAACCAAATAATCTTTAAATAATTACCTGCACCATAATGGGCTTATAAGCTAATTTATCTGTGCATAAAGAAAGGATTTTATTTATATATTTTTCCAAATTAATATGCGCATGAATATTTATAGGACATTGGATTATAATCATTGATGGCAACTTAATTATATATATATATATATAATTTTTATGGACCTTAACAGTAGGACTATGCACAAAGAATTTGCATTAAAAATTAAAAATACAATTTTTGCTTTTCGTTTTATAAATTAATATTATATATTTATTTTCAAATTTAAATGTTTTCTTTTTCAAATGTAAAATTAAAATATCTTACTAAAATACATATTTTCCAGCGATAATACCCAACAATGCAACTACTATCGCCACGCCAACCATCAGAGCGATATTGGCATTTCTGTTTTGCATATCCAAATGCTGACTACCACCAACAGAACGTTTTTGAGATTGCTGGTTTTTGATTTCATATTGAAGCTGCAATAGTTCTTCCTATGATGCATACAATTCAATTAAAAAAACAACTCAAGAATTAAAAAAAAAAAATGTAAATTGTAATATCTCACTTTCAATTTCATATTTTCTTGTCTTAAGATTGTCTCTTCCTCGCGTAATTCTTTTACTTCAGTGGCTGCTTTTTGTAGTTCTGTTTCAGTATTTGTTTCTAATACAGCCTGTTAAAAAAATGTTTTGAAATATTTTTTAAATATTGGACTAATCAAAAAACTTACTGTGGTATCATCATGAATGTTTTTAGATTCTAATAACTGTTCGACTGTAGGCATTTCAAACGAGCATTTTAATTTAGAATCCATTATTCTACCTTCTTCAACATCTCTCCACTATAATAAAATAAATAGTTGTTATTTATTTTTTAAATATAATAAATGTTTTAGATAAACTATAACTATATTCAAAAAAATTAAAACAAAAACCAAATTAAATTAAAAATATATAGGTATATACATTTTTTTAATCTGTTTAAAATAAATTGTTAATATTTTTGACTTAAGAATTGTTACGAAAGATTGAAGTAACCTGGAAAGTTTTGCCATCTTCTCCATAGTCAGCAACAGGATCTATAACAACAGTCTGTACCAAAAACTTGTGTTTATTTCTTTCATTGGCATCATAGTCGAATGGTTGCAATATTACTGGATAACAAATTCATAACGCACACCAACAAAACGCAAGTTAGTACAATCATATTGAGGAAAAATATTTTTAAGGTTCATTAAAAAATTATAAAATGGTAATTAAGCTTGGTAATAAAAATAAATCAAACAAAAAGGAAAAAAAAATTTGAAAAGGATTGTTAATTTAATGATCTCAATGCAAACTAATAAAAATATTATTTATGGGCGTTTGTTTATAGGTACCTGAAATTTCCGCCTTTTCTTTAGGAGCAAGTTCACCACAATTTGGTCTGACACAATAACGCTTAGGTGCAGTAGTTTTGATTTTGAAAGCCACTTTTTTATCACTTGGATTTTTCAGAGACATAATTGTTTGAACTGGTTCAGTAAATGGACCTAAAAAAAATTTTTTTTTGTAAATCACATTTAAAATTGTAGTAATAACTTTTCCAGAATAATAAGTGGGTAAATAGAAGTGCATTTTGCAGATTTACTATTGTATTTAAATTCATAATTAGTTAATGTACACCTACTTCAAATACTTTTAAACAAAATTTAAAACATGTTGGTAATGGGTTTTTTTTTTTGCATCAGCAACTATGGCCATTAGTGTTTTTGTAGTTGGTTGAGGAACTCGTGTATGTGGAGCAAGGATTAGTCACTAAAAACCAGGATGGTACCCAATCCGGGGACTAGCGACGCCGGCATATGCTTGATCTCAGAGGCTCAGATGTCAGAACACGTTAGTGACTAAGGCCAACCACCGAGCCTTAATAGTTAATCAATTATTCTATTGGGAAAATTATGGTCTAACAGTTTATATATTTAACCTATTTATAGTTAATAATAAAAACAGTTGTATTTATTTTTGATACCCACATTAAGTTGTAACTTTAAAAATATTTTAGGCCAATCAATGTTCAGAACCCTAGCCTTACGCCATGCATTAAGAATTTATGATAAGATAAAAAAATAAAACAATAATGAAAATTATTGTTGCTCCCGTTGTTGCTTATAAAATATTAAACTTTTCACATACCAAACTATTTTTTTTTTATTTCTCTTTAATCTTAAATTATACTATAAATTACAAATCAATTATAATTTTCAACTATATTATAGGTATATTGCAAATAATATGGTGGATTAAAATTTTATTGATTTCAGTTATCGAACATTTTGTAATTATAATAGTAGATGCAAAGATTTTACTCGATTTTAACAGTGGTTACATTATCTATAAATCTATAAAATCATATGCTAGTATTTTATATGTTAGGTAATAGCTTATAATAACTTATTGGGTATTAAAATCATTGCAAATTAATAAATATTGCATTGATAGTATAATGTTTGTAGTTTACTAAGGAATAATTCTTAGTCCGTTTCTTAAATATTTAATAACATGACTACAATTAGTTTGTTATTAGGTACTTAACATAAATTAGGTGATTAAAAAAATATATAAATACAAATTTCTTTTAAGATTTTAATTTAATTTTTTTTTTTCATCAATTAAATTATAAATACAATTATAATTTTCAATATTAAATATTTGATACTTTTTAATTTAAATTTTAGGTTAGGCTATAATATTATATCAATGGTTTATTCTTTGAACTATTTAGTATGTTACACTAATTCTATGTAAAATTTAAATAGGTATATTATACAATTTCATAATATTACTGAAATGCATAAAAACATCTTTATAATCATAAGTAAAAATTAGTTAGAAAAAAGTTACATAGAAACCCAATAGGTATTAAATTAGAATACCAAAGTTAGGTTATCCTACTTATATCAAGTTACATAAATAGTGAAAATTGCAGTTATGAAAAACTAAAACTAATGTAATTACCTACCTACACATCTTATGAATCATTATTGTACCTATTTAATACAAATATTTCTAATTAAGAACCAAATTTACTAAACATATGAAGGTATATTGATATTATTTCCCTTATTTATCATTATTTAACAATAGTACACAATCTCGCTATCCAAATTCCTCATTTAATAGGTATGTAAATACAAATAAAAGCATTACCTCTAATTTTAAATTTGTTTTTGTAATAGGTAGTAAAGTTAAGTAGGTATTGGGGAAAGTATAAATGATTACCAAGTAGACGGTACATTTTACGTAGTAGGAAGAATGAAGATCAAATTAATGGATATTAATTTTAATGTACGTAACAATATAAACATAAACTAGGCAACTACTATGTAGAAATAACACTACTTAAATGTTGTTCATAGGACAACATAGGTATAACATGAAACTGATAAAAAAAAAAACACGATAATAAATATTTTTGATTTTAACATATATGTACAAGATACAGCAAATGGTTTGAAAACTGTAAATAAGAGTGTCAATAATAACAATCAAACAAATGATTAAAATAAAGAACAAGTGATGTGTGGTAGACACCGACACCGAGTACACTAAGCCAATTCATTCGACTCTGGGATATCAACGTGCAATGCACCGTGTTCTACAAAGGTTTTCGACATTTACAGAAATGGTGTTCAGAAGGGTTCTCTACCAAAACAGTACACACAGACATAGATAACACCGGATAGGCAAGGTATCGACCCACCGAGTTTTTGGATTTTAACCTGCCCTAAAAAAGTTAACAATATTTATTATTTATTATTATTCATATTTCAGTGTTCAGAGTTTGGGGTATTCAAATATTTTTGGCCATATAGGTATTACTAAGCCGGCCAAATATTATGCGGCCCACCGAGTTCATCTCGGTAACTCTACGGGCCTATTTGGGACGGACACAGACCCATGAATTATGGGTGTTTCGTCGTGAGTGTTGCTAACCTTTGAATTTGAGCTCGTGCGGCGGCTCGATGAATAGTATCTGTTCGATCTTGGACGACATGATTTGGTGCTCGGGATAAGTGGTGTCAAGACGGTGGCGAAGCTGTCGTCAAGTCTGTTCGCAGGCAAGAATGAACCGGATGAGGCGGCGTCGATGATGGCTGGTGCTGATATTGCTCGAGTAGCTACTTGCTAAGCCGCTGTTAAGCGATAGCCAATTGCCGATATGAGTTTGCACACACGCGCGGGCGCGCACCTCAAAGGAACACGCACACAAACGCAAGAGACACACACACGGTCGCGCGAACGCTGCAAAACGTCGCGGGCCACACAGTAGTACGGTACGCGCACAAACACTCACACACACATACACAAGTTTAGGACGGAGGTGACAAACGACCGACCGGTGGACAGTATGTCTATATGTCGAAGCAGAATGTCTTAGGTTAGACGGTCAGAATTTGAAACGTTGTCGTACGGCAGCCGTTGGGCAACGCGAGACCGAAAAGATTATTGAAAATAAGAAACCTGAAAATCACTATGGTAGTTTAGTGGACAAATGCGCATGAGTTGTAAAGCCCTGAGCCGTGGTAGAGCCCGTAGTCCGTAGAGGAAAACTTGATGATTAGAAAAAAAAACAACAATAACACAACTCACAAGTAGAACCGTCTGTTTGACTGGAACACCAGAAGCAGCTGTTGCTATGAGGTTATGAAAAAACCGTGACATACCGCAACCGTGGTCGCCCAAAGCTGCCTCCATGTCCGGTGACTCGATATTGGCGGGCTTGCCACAAGCTGTGAACAGTGCGAGCGGCTACTCTAGTTTTGTAGACTCTTATGGTTACATTTATACTCATTGTATATTGTATACTGTAGTTACTGTTTATTACTTATTAGTTATTATAGTTGGCGAGTTGTCTAAAGTAAAATATTTATTATTTTGTTATCTTTATTAGTGCTTTTAGAGAATATTATATACGATACAGTAAGGTGCGAGAATCGTTGCAATCCACATCATGTCATGTTTTTATTTGACATTTTGACTAGTATAGGTACATATAAATACGATTTTCATATTGAATACAACTTAAACTTAAACTACGGAGGCTTTCAAAAATATTTTTATTTCATTCAGGCTTCATCTCTAAATGTATTTCCAATCATTTTTACAGTTATTCGTAAATTGGTTCTCCAGTGGTCTACGCGTAGACTGGTGTAACAAACTTAGGCGTTCTCTAAATTCTTAATGAATCATTTCAACGTTTTCATTCTTTAACACTTAACAGTATGACAGGCAACAACAGTGCCTATACGTTTATACTATATAATATAGCAATCTATTATATCCTATCAATTTTTAAGTAGGTACATTAATGGTTTGTAACCTTATAGAAAACCCATTATTTATGATGTATAAAGAGTATTTGGAAGAGTTAACTTCATTTGTATGCACATTAAAACAATAAGTATCTATAATTTAGAGCCAATGAACTTATAGACAATACGATAAAACAATTGTATAATATTTCAAGGTGTTCAATTGTTTAATTATAAACTAACTCGAACCTTGATAACTCGAAATTCTCGACATCTCGAACAAATAAAATTCCCCTTCAAATAACAATAACACATTAAGATTTTGATAACTCAACATTTTTGGTAAGTCGAATTTTTTTTTTCCCGTGAGCTTCGAGATACTGAGAGTACACTGTATTAGAATTTTCTCTACACCATAACAAAATATTTGTTTTAAGCTGTTTACAGACATTTTTGGTTTCCAACTTTTTTAGTTTTTTTTTCTATTAATGTCAATAAAATTATATTTGATTCATCAAAAAGCTTTATAATTTAATACAATAAGGCTCTTAATATATTGTTACAAAGGCAGATGAAAAAATATAAAAACAAATAGTCACATTTTTTTTTTATAAGCATCCTAATCTTTCTAATGGTCTTCAAAAGTTCGAAGTTCAAGAATAATAAATTGGTCAAACGACTAAATTATTTAAATAATAGCTCAATGAGTATTTAACCATTTTTTACTGTTACACTAATGCTAGTAGACTGAGTACCTAGTTACTGACTACCTATATCCTATTTTATATAATATTTTTTTATAAATCTATTTTTAGATTCTGAATGGAGCGAGGAATGTAATGGTTTTACAATGATGTTTATTTCTTTTTCTTTTTTATTCTGTAAACACGTTTTCTCCCTTTAAACTTGCTCAAAAGTATCAAGTATAGGCATCTTTTCTGAAAGGTAATGTTCTTGAGCTGGTACTTTAGAGAGGTCATTTTTACGATTTTCGAAACGCTACTCGAAATAAAAGCGGTTAAAGGAGAAAAAATGTACGATTTCACGATTTCATAATATTAAATAATTACTGACGACGTTTTCTACCAGAAATATTGCTTCAAATGAAAAATGATAAGATATATTTTTTGTTGTATTTTGGATTTTGTTCCTTACTGTTCCTTAAAGTTCGGAAAATTTTAGCCATTTTAATTTTGGGAGTTTTGCTGTGGTAATTCGGTTAAAAACATTCGTAAAAACTTGAAATTCGGGTTGTTTACTTATATTAGCCTTACCTAGACGCTACATCATTCTGCATTTCTGCATTTTTATCAAAATGCACGTGATAAAATCATAATTTTTCTTACCATAGATTTAATAATTATTAATATATGTATTGTTATTATTATTATTTAATTAATTATCTTTAATTTATTTATCATGTTTCATAAACTATGCAATATATTATCAGTTACCTGTACTTACCACTGTTATCATTATTCACTAATATTTGTTATCAATTATCAAATATTAATATATATTAATAATATAATAAAATAATATAATATATCATATTATATATATTATATATATATTATAAGTTACTTGCTGATCCCGTACACTCCGTTGCCTGTTAAATGTATCAACTTGATATGACTCAAACTTTGTTCAATTTGTTATTTAATATTCGGTGTATGGTGTTTAAAATAAATTTATCTTAACTTTTTCGTTGCCGGAATGAAAATTCTGATTCACAGCAGTACATTATCAGGTAGGCAATCTACCTGCGGTAGATCGTGGACCCCGTGCTGTTTGTACGTAAGTGTATGATTTAACTCTAAAGTATCAAAGTTATACCAATTTTGTCGTTTTTACTTAATTCCATCTACGGTGGATTAATATAATCAATTTATACAAAATCCTATCTTAACCTAACCGTACTATAATCCGATGAATAAAAAAAAACAAATTTAACTCTTTGTAAATTAACCTATTAACTTCCCAGAGGTCTAATCTACCCACAAACGTTTGGTTTTATTTATTTAAATAGTTATAAATTCCTATATTTTTAAGAATTTCCTATAATAAATTAAAGATTTCAACATAATTATAATTCAAAAATTAACATTTAAATGTAATTATGTAATACTGCTATAGCAGTACTAAAAATATTACTGCTATAGCAGTAATGAAAAGTGACGTTGTAAGGATAGTTTTTTTTTGACGGCGGTCACGAGACTGTCCATCAACGTGTTAATTTATATATATTTATATATATATATATATAACTATATAAATTCGCATACTATAACTACACAGACTAAACTCTGGAACTACTTATCATATATTATAATATATTATTATTATATTATATAATATACTAGCTGACCCTGTGCACTTCGTTGCCTTAAAAATATTACAACCCTTTAAAAACTGTGAATGTTCAAATCCTTTTGGATGTAACTCGCAGCAGTAAGTGCAATTCAGTCACCCTAGTAGGCAATCCGACTTCGTCGGATCGCGGACATTGCACGACAGCATATCAAGTAGATATATGTATATCTAATATATAACAATTTCGTGCCACTGTGTTTGTTATTGAACTCCTCCGAAATTACTTGACCGAGACTAAATAATGTTCTAATTATTAATAGGTGTATACATTTCTAATGAAATGGATTAAGTATGATAGAGAAAATCGGAATAAACATTTACCAGACTTAATGGAATACTTTCGGTCTAACCAATTGTTTCCCATGAATTTTTGGAGTGTACTGTTGATAAAGAACCACTTTTGAAGTTAAATAATAATTGTAACTACATAATATTTTAGATTCTGAGCGAAGCGATAAATGTATTGATTTTACAATGATGCATGTTTTTTTTAAAAATTTTTTTTTGTGTCTGTCATCACCTTTTAGGGCAGTAAAAGTGCTTGGATTTTCTTCAACAGTAACTTTTCTGATAAGAAAGTGAATCTAGTTAGTACTTTGGGAAAGATGGGAAGAAAATTAAAAATCCTTAGTCACAGTTTTTATTTATAGGCATTTAATGTTCAAATCTTTACAAAATACGGAAAAATCACGAAAATTAGCAAATTATTTTGAGTTGAGAATTCATAAAAATTTTTCTTTTTAAATCTAAGATTTGAAAATGTAATACAAGATTATCCATAAGTTTGTCTACCTTTATCAAAAAAAAAAAAATGTCTACAAGAAAGTCAAATTAAATTTTTATGAGCGTTTGAAATTCATATTTTTACAACATTTGATATTCACTCTCATGTAACGATTTTGCTATTTTGTTGTTATTCAAAAACGAATAACTGTAAATAAATGACAATTTTACTGAATGTTTATATTTTCATTTTCTATACACCATACAATTTTGAAAATATTTTGACTCTTTTTGAGCTATTTACGGACATGGTCTGTTTTCAATTTTTTTAGTTTTTTTTCTATACATATCAATAAAATTTTATTTGTTGGGTAGAAAAGCGTGAAAATTTAATGCAAAGCTCCTGATATATTGTTACAATAGCAGTTGAAACAAATTAAAAAAACATAGGCACAATTTTTTTAATAAGCATTTAAAGTTTGAATTTTGACAACATTTATCAAATTTAAAATTTAATAATTAATTTGTAGTTAAAAATTTATAAAATGTTCAACTTTTGTAGCTATGGATTGAAAATTTAAAACAAGGTTCCACGTAAATAGGCTATATATAAATTACTTTATTCACAATATCATGAAATATATACTTAGTAATATCATAGGCTGACTGACCGTTTTCGCTCAGAATCGTTTTTCTTATACAATGATATTATATCATTGAATTCAAATTTAACACCATCCATTATAGTGACCCACTTGTAACCTACTGTACAGCAGAGCGACATTCACTTACCCACCTTCTTATATTTGATTTTCTTATTTTTCAAAATATACTATTTTGGTAGATAGAAAATATTTAGATGAAGCCTATGCTGTTTATACAGTCCTTGGTACTGAGTTAGAAGCACCAAATTTTACTTGTTACATTATGTTTTAACTATGAGCAAAAGAGCCAAACACCATCTTCCCCTTTTGTTTAACATAATCACAAATCCGTGGAAATCTATACCAATAATTGTATCACTAAATAGTTATGGTGAAACTTATTTAATCGATGATGGTTTGATTAAAAAATATGACCAGATTTAAAAAAATATTGAGAATTACTCTTAATACCACCAAGATCAAATAAGCGACCATCATTGAGTAAATAAGTTTCACCATAAATATTTAGTAGTATAATTATTGGTATAGTTTTCCACTGATTTGTGATTATGTTAAAAAAAAAGGAAGAAGGTGTTTGGCTCTTTTTTCGGCACATTTGTTCGACTCTTTCAGCCAGCTCACCTCGATCATAGTCTTGCTCCCGTTGCAATTCGCGATTGAATGCATCATGTGTGGGCTTCCAATATGAGTAGCTGAGAGAATGGTCAAACGACCAATGTTGGCCGCATCTCCTTCAGTAACGATAGCGTCACGCAAATGGATGTAGGTACTCACCTGATTGTAACTTTGAGTCATTGAAACTAATGAGATTGAGACGCTCCATTAATATTCAAATTAAAAAAAAAAATAATAAATAAATATTATTCTCAACTTCTATAACCCATAGCAACCATTAATAAACAATTATTATTATTATTATTATTATTATTATTATTATTATTATTATTATTATTATTATGATATAGCTTAAAAACCAATCATTGCTTATAGACGCATAATAATAACACTGATTGAATATGTTTATGTACAATAACATATCGTCGATGTGACGATGTATATAATAAATGGTTTATTTGTTATCGAAGCAACGAATTAAAACGATTCACTGTAATTCTGGATTGAAATTTCTAGAACGAGTCATTTTATACGACGTCACTAACCATTTATAAATAAAAATTTCCATCTGAAATCTGAAAATTCCCATTTGAACACCTCCCGGGGTCTGGTCCTCTCCCTTTTTAAATTAGCCTATCTTTTAAGTTTGACCAAATTACACACAGTATAAAAATTTCATCAAGATCGGTCCAGTAGTTTCGGAGTTTATCCCGGACAAACACGTGATACGAGATTTATATATATACCTATTTATAAGATAACAAAAATATACAATATAATATTTACAGTAATTTTTTTAAGTTGATTATTTATAAATATTTTTTTTATGATTTAGAGAGGGGTTATAGGGGGTGTGGGGGCGTAGCTTATTAACGTTTAACAAGTGATGGGGACGCTTTTTTTTTAAGTTAACAGAGTCCCCCTACTTTAATTTTGCCAAGTCAAGCACTGGTACTATTATAATAATATGACAATGTAAGTAATTGCTATTTTCAATAGTTTTATTTCCTTAAAACAGTTAATACAAGTGCGTATCAAAGTATACCTGTATACAGTATACCTACATGGCTACATTATTACTATTTATTACACTATGAAAAATATTTATAAAATATTAGTTTTATACTCGTATATTTTTTTACTATACTCTGTTCAGCGAGAGGGCACGCCGATTCTGCGCATCCCTCCGTTGTTGAACACCCATGGAAGGGGGTTTCCGTTGTGTGAGGGAACCAGTTTTCGTCGGTGCGCGGCGTGGTGTCTCACTGAACATAGTATAGTAATAACAGGGATCTCAGCTAAACACGTACACTATGGCAAAACAAAATAAATGCCCCTTTCAAGTTTCAACTGTTCTTTTAGAAGTGTTTACACAAGATAATAATATAAGGACATTAACAACATCACGTCACCAGTCACCAGAACGTATACCAAAGTAGTACCTAATTGAGAAACCTCATAAAATGAGTTGTAACTTGTAGCCCACATCGCCCACCGCAGTGTCATAATTTCTAATCCTATGGCCTATGGGCATTGGGCACACGTACAAATATTTCCACTCTGAGTTTCATTAGGTCAAATGTGGTGAAAATCACCTAACATTGAAGTGCACCAAAGACGGTAACAATAGCATATTACTTTTTATTGATTCCCTATCCCCTTAGAACTTGCATCACAAGCCAACACTAATACCAAAGCTGTATCATACTAATGTGGGCACTGTTTCCGACCATAAATTATATTTTATCCTTTTCCTGCTCTAGACCCCGATTAAATTTGACATAAGCTTTCATTACAGTATACCATTGTATAGCCAATGTGGATATATTTTTGAAAAGCTACCGTAGTAATTAACTAGACCTAAAAAAGCTTTCAATTGATGCAAATCTTCAAGAATCCTCACTTGAGAAATGGCTCTAATTCTTCCTTGGAAATCAAGGTAATCATTCGTTTCATATGAATAATATATTTCTTATAAGAAAATATAAATAAAATAAAATAATAAATATAGCATATACAATTTCTAATAAATTATTAAACTAATAATCTAAGCTAATATATACCTACCTTGTAGTTGTTAATGATGGAATAAAAATAAAAAACCTAATAATAATACATATTATTAAAATTATTGAAAATACATACAATGATTTCGTACCTAGTTAAAATGTCCACGTTTATATAAATGTAAATTTAGTATTTAAAATTTTAAACTATTTTAAAGCTAAATACACAAAATAATTTGTAGTACATTAAAAATTGCTGTGCTACTGATATCGATATTATCGACTATACATAACTTATAATCTATAGGCATTATAAGTTCTGCAGCCATCCTAAAAATTCATAAATTATTTTTCCTGTACGGCTGTACCTACTAAATAGGTACCTATACTAGGATACAAATTATGATTATATGCAAGCAGGTGATTTTTAAGCATACTCACACCGTTTTTATATTTAAATTATGTAATATGCATATATTAAAATAATTATATTTTTTGAATTTTTAAGTGTCGGTAGTTAAAGACGATATTTTTGAATAGGTACTTATATTTGTCACATAATTTAAGGAGTATCCTGCTGTGACACCAACTTTGATTTTTCAAATGGAAACCTATATGTATTAATGCAAATTGTGAATCAGATGATTTTTCTGAAAATTTTTATCTATTATAATTGAAATTTTAATGAAAAGTTTCCTAGTTATTCTTCTTTAAATACTAAGGATAATAGTGTATTAAAATTATATTATTTAGTTTTGTTTTAAAAACGATTAGGTGCAATATTAATTCATAAGCATTTTGTAATATTAAAAATTTGTCCAAACTTAACTAAGTAGTAACTTTATCAACAAATATTTTATATTGCATACCTACTTAGTTCTAATTACTGAGCTCGTAACCATTTAATAGACTAGTATTCTTAGCGTCTACATGCATGAAGCAAAATATAACTAAGAAACTTTTCGTTAAAATTTTAATTACAGTTTACAATAAGTCAACATTTTCAGAAAAATCAACTAGTTCACAATTTACATTTAATTATATAAATATAGGTTCTTGGGAAAGTGAATCTAGTTGGTACATTTGACAGGTAAAAATGTAAAGTTACAAAGTTTTCAAAATCACCGGGTAAAACCAAAACAAATTAACGAAAAACGGGAATTTTTACGCAAAATTGGTTTTCGACAAAATCGATTTTGGTTTTTGGTGTAACTCTAAAACAAATGACCGTAGATACATCCAATTTTTTAGTTTTTTTTTTCTATGAATGTCAATAAAATTGTATTTAAAAAAGCTTGAAAATTTAATACAAGGCTCTATTGTTACGATGGCATTTGAAAAATATTAAACTCCATAGTCACAATTTAATTTTTATAAGCATTTAAAGTTCAAATCCTGACAAAATACGTAAAAATCACAAAAATTATTTTGAGTTAGAAAATTAAAATGTTTTTTTAAATCTAAGACTTGAAAATGTAATACAAGATTCCTCATAAGTTTGTCTACTTTTATCAAAAAAAAAAATATCTACAAGACGGTCAAATTAAATGTTTATGAGCGTTTGAAGTTCATATTTTTACAAGATTGGATATTTACTCGATTTGTTATGTAGCGATTTTCTTATTTTGTTGTAATTAAAAAACGAAAAACCGTAGACACTTGAAATTTATATCATGTTTATTTTATCAATTCCTATACTTGATAAAATGTTGAAAATATTTTGACTTGTTTTTGAGCTGTTTTTTTTAATTTTCAATTTTTTTAGTGTTTTTTTTCTATTAGTCTCAATAATATTATATTCGTTGGGTCAAAAAGCTTGAAAATACAAAGCTCCTGATATTTTGTTACTTCTAAGCTCTAGCAGTTGAAAAATACATAGGCACAATTTTTTTAATAAGCATTTAAAGTTCGAATTTTGACAACATTTATCAAATTTAAAATTTAATAATTATTTTGTAGTTAAAAATTTATAAAATGTTCAACTTTTATAGCTATGGAATGAAAAATCTTTAAGTATAACATATTTTATTTGTTTAACGTTATGTTTTTGTTGTAAAAATTGAATGGCAGTATTTAAATAAATTGAGAGAAATAACTTATCAAAATTAATTTTTAACAATATCTTAAAATATGTTAACAACATTAATATTGAAATTTTAGATTAAAGACTGCTGACGTAGAATCCCCTAGTTTCGGAGTGGTACATTTCATACGGCCCGGTAAGCAAGGCAATAGCAAACGAGTACCAAATTATATAAAAATTAGCTTACTACATATATACATTTTAATTTGTTTTTAAACGCAAGGTAGAAGTTTACGAGGCAATGAACGAATTCAAAATAATACTCTAATTCACTAGGTAACGTAAGCAGTACTATTCTGTACTAGAGTAAAAATTAAATATATTTATTTTATTCTTGTTGAAACAATAAAGATACATATTTTCGAAAATAAATAAATGTTTTCATGAAAGACAACTATAGGTACCTAGGTACACTGGAATATTTGAAGTCATAGTTTAGCGTACCTGCGCGTACCTTTTGAAGTGAATGCATTAAAGTCGATACTTTTTATCGGTTTCAGATGTAAGCGGACCTAGTCCTCTTATGGCATCTTGCTGGCCCTGCAAAACGCAGCAAAGATCACGCGCCCTTATACTTTCGCGGGACGACAGTATAAGGACGCTCGTCACGTATCATGTGAATTCCGGTAGCCCCTTTGAGGAGCGGCGTGCTGTTTTTTTCGGTCCGATGACCCCGATGGCTGCACTTGGAATCGACACGTCGCTCTGTCGGTATATAACATGGTGACGTAGACGTACCTACATACCACCATTGATCTATACAGGGTGGCGCTTCCTCGACGGTCGAAAACCAGACTTGGTTTAACCTAATCTAACCCCTCTCCTTTTTCCCTCCTAATATACATAATATATATTATATACATATGTACACAGTCTCACAGTTCTGCGACGGCGTTGTCGTTTGGCGGTTGATATTTGCCTGGTAGTGACTGGTGAAGGAGAGAGGTGTGTGTGTGTGTGTGTGTGTGTGTGTGAGAGAGAGAGAGAGAGAGAAAGCGTGGGAGAGAGAAACGAGCCGCCACCAAGTTATTACACAATATTATAAGCACTCACGCGCGGAAAACGCTCAACGACGATTTACCTATAGTAGTGTCCGACGCATCAGTTCGAATCGACCGTTTTTCTACAAGTCGTATTGCTTTTTCTATCTCCTGGTTTTGTCAGTTTCAACTCGATTGTAATATTATTATATTATATATACACACATCAACATCGTCTGTGGCCATTGCGGCGGTTCTGGTCACACCGTCACCACCGGTTTTGTTTTCGTGCGTTTGTTTCGTCTTCGTAGTCTTATAAACCATTTCATTATAGTACTATATATTATATTACATGCGCTAGCTAGTGCGCTACACGTGGTTTATATTGTTACGTCCAGGACGATTCAGGTTTTTGTAGTTTTACATAATATAAGAATAAATAATATTAAATCATCAGACAGTTCGTTAACGATTTCATCGTCGTCACCACAATAATATACAATACAATTCTACAATTCAAGTGAAAAAAGTTTTAAACTGTGTCTAGCGGCAAACTTCCAGTATCTAGATTATACGTTATATACCTTCAAACGACCGATGTTGATAGGTGCATGTAATTAACACATTTGGTAAAGCAGCAGTATTGCTCCCATCAAGGTAAGAATGACATTTTATTTTATTCTTAGCTTCTCTATACATAGACGAGTTTTCCAATTTATATGTAATATACCATTTACCTGCAGGGGTCTCCAACCATTTTTTACGCGCACTGAATCTGCAATACGCTTTGCATTGTGAGCCAAATTGTTTAGAGTGGGTTAGAAATGGAATTTAAAAAAATATTTTATAATATTTATTACTGTTTATTATTTCTGATTTAGTAAAAAATTAATAAGTTCAAAACTAATACATTATCTAAACATCAGTTAGCTTGGTGGGTGGGTTCGAAAACCTAGATAGGCCGTAGTTTAGAGACCCTTGCCGGCTGCCATATAAATTAATACCTAAGCTAATTTTCCTGATTTATTACAAATACATTTTTGCTTCAGAACTAATCTCACGAATAATTCTTGATTAACACATTTTAAAATAAAGGATAAATTATATTTAAATATGTACAAGGTAAATTAATAAATATAAATAAAATATATATTAATATGTACGTATCAGAGAAAAACAGTATAGGTACACGAGGAAATATTGATTATTTAGACTTAGCTACATTGTAATGATAATTTTAAACGAGCAAAAATAAGCATGTTTTTCCACTGTCGTAGGTACTAAATCAATTAAGTTTTGTGTTTAGCTTCTTAGATAGTTTGATATATTTTTGTACTTCTTACTTTTTAATTTTCATTACATTTTGTAATAATAAAAGGGCATCCAATAGAAAGTAGAATATACGTGAAACAAAAGTTTTATCATAGGTTCATTATTTTATGTTTAGTGAAACATTCCCATGAATTCTGAAAAGTGGCACATCGCACAATGATTAATCCAGCGATGATGATGTACTTTCGTTGAACAATTTAATTGCGTGTCTCTGCGCGAGATTTTCCTTTTTTGTTTTTACTTTTACGTACCTAGTACCTACAAACTAATATTTTGTTATTTACGTTGAATTTAAATTATATTTAATGCATCCGTTTGTGGTAATATTGATACTAAAAATGTAATCAGTATATTATTAAACTAATAAATAAGACCATGTAACTACCTATCAAAATAAATACATATATTATTATGATATAAAAAAGTTGGATATTTCGAAACATTTAAAAATAAATAAATAATGAATATTGTTCTTGCAAAACACATTAACTAGGTATGTACACCTATACTTACACAATATAGAAATTATAAACTATAACCACTACCATAATATTTTAAACATCGACAAGTTCATAAAATGTACCTGTGCAGTGGGCTGCTTATAATGCGCACTCAGCATAACAATAATACATAATAATTATTTTACACGCGTCTATATTGACTATATTATAGTATTATTATATTACACAGAAGTTGACACGAAACCCAGTAGTCGGCTAACTGAAAGAAAACGCTGATCAAGTGAATAATAATCCTATGTGCGTTGTTATTAATATCATTTTACATGGCTGGATAAAATTATTAGTCAATTTTCCCAACTAGTCAAATTTCAATTACGTAAACAAATTAAGAAATTATTAGTTTCTAAATATAAAATTAGTTTTAGGACATAATATTTCCATATTGGTATATTATATCTACTTACTATTTACTATACTTACAGAACAATTTTTTAAAACTTTTTTTTTATTATAACCAGTAATACTCATCCCAACTAAATACTCAGCGTACCTACCAACCGTCTACCGAACTTGCTAACGTTAAAGAAATAGTCTCTAACTAGAGGTCTAGAACTAATAAAATATTAAAGCTTAAGTTAGTTTTATCCAAAACATAAAACTATTAATGCAATATTTAATAATATTACTTCTCATTACAATAAACTTCAAAACTAAATGTATGCAGTTATTTTTTCTTATATCAAAATTTATAATACAATATGTTTATTATACTTTGTATTTCTCATTAAGTTAAGCATATTTAAAATTTTAAATATTAGAATTATATTTATACATATATAGTATATACGCAATACACCAATGACCAAGTTTGAACTGTTTGAAAATAACTGTAATATATATTATTAAAATTGTTAACTTGGTCAATTTATTAACACATATTAGTGTTTTTGTTTCTATTTACATAAAAATCAAATATTTCTTTTAGTTGTATTTACTATTTAATTAATCGATTAGTCATCAAAATAAAACTATAAAGTTGATATTTTAACAATTTTAGATCTACTTTTTACTAGACGCACTTTTGGAAGAATTACTTATTCATAGAAAGACACAAATTATAAAATATTAAATGCCTATATAATAAATTACAAAACTATGGTGTTACTATATAGCCGTTACCAATAATTATTAAGTAATCGATTGTAATAAAATAAAATAATATGACTTTCAGATTACACATTTTACTGATTTATATAGATAGTAGGTAAATATAATAGTACTTATAGTTGTTCACTATACACATTACACGCAAATAGTAATATAATATTATTATACACCTCTATGTTTGATAATATAAAGTATACATAAATACTTACTCTAATGAAAGGAAAAAGAATGTTTGCTAATAAAATATCTGAATACTTTCAAAGTCTTAACTATAGTAGGCAGGTATAGGCACTACATAAAACTGTTTGTAATTTAGCCTATCTAAATGGTAATTTTTGCTACTGTATTGTATAGGTATACTGTTGCTACTGTAATTATAAGGGCATGACTGCATGAGCAACCTCGACAAATCAAGGTCAAACACGTTACAATGTAAAACAAAAAAATAACATTGATTTCAGACTCAGTTTTTATATTGTGTTATTTAAATTTTTGCCATCAGTGGATTTAATAATATTGTTACTTATATTAGGAAATGTTCAGAGAAATCAATTCAACAATTTAATAAATATTATGAATATTAATAACAATAATTGCTAATGGTGTATTAAACATTATGTAATAATATTTACCTATCCACATAATTTCCAAAATCATTACTATTGCAAAATGTATGGAATTAAACGTGAAAATTAAACAAAATTGGCTTTGAGTCAATTAAATATCTAATGATATAAATGTATATTAAACCACGGGTGTATTGAAATAATGCAGTTTAGCTCGATTTTTCGGAAACCTATAGGTATATTTCAACGAGTTAAGTACAATGGTACAATCCGAATTTGTCCATCGGACTTAGTTCTAAGGTTATAAAATTTTTAAGTCCGGAATTTTGCGTATATATTACGCATACAAAAATTATTTCACGAATCTACTCAAAAAAGTACATTTATAATACTATATTAAATAGTATGTTATTATTTATTTTAATGTATGCATGCATTTATACATGTACCCTATTTGCATTATACAGATTACAGATTCCAATGGTCGGACTGAGGTGGTTTTTATGATATAAACTAAATTTTTTTTGGTCTGTGGGGGGGAGGGGTGTCGAGGGTAAAAGTTTCAAAGTTTAAACTACTCTGTAACAAAAAAACATTCTAATTTAATTAAAGTTAACAATTTTACGTATCTAATAATTTTTAATATATTCACTTTACCTACAAAATTGTTACACTGTACAATCAAAGTTTTCTTAATATTCTCGAACAAAAATGAACGGCGATTATCAGACAGCAGTGTTTTGTAGATCGAAAAACTGCTCTCTACCTCATCAGATATGATATGGGTGTATTTTAAATACGTGATATCATTGATGTTCATATCATCTGGTAAACCATCGAGATCGTTTGAATTACCTTCTCCTTTTAATATTTTTGAAATTTTTTGCATTTTATTGTAACCAGTATTTTTTTCAAAAACTGCATTAAATTTATTTTGAATTTGACGACCAATATTATTGGGAGCCTGTTCAATATTACTTTTTTCAGCTTCTATAATTTTTAGAGAATCCGCTAAACTAATCTTAGATGGCTCTATTTAGTTATTCATTCTGGTAAAGTTCCGAAGTTTAATTTTATGTAAATTAAATTTAGCTGTAGCTCTGAATCAGATAGTAAATCTAACTCGTTTTCAATCGATTTTGCATCGTTTTTATCTAATTTTCTGACGACATTTTTTATGGTATCAAAATTTTTGCAGTAATAAAATGCTGCATTTACCCATGTTTTCCATCTAGTAAGTAATAAGTATTGGTTGTGGTGGAAATGGTGTAGTAGGTGCAATTTCTTTAAAAATATTTACTCTAGAAGGGGCCTTTAAAAATATTTTTTTCCCATTCGAAATGAGTTGATCAACTTTTGGGAAATATTTCCTAATTTCCTCCGCTACTCTATGTAATACATGTGCCACACATGTTACATGCAACATTTTAGAATAAAGTGGTATGGTTGACTTTTTTTAGAACATCGGTGTGAATAAGAAATTGTTTTCCTGGATAATTTAATTCCAGTGTCCCTATGACAACATTTGCAACATAGCAACATTCTGCGTCTGTAGATTCGTCAATAGACACCCAAATGTTTTTATTCTCTACATTATTCTAATTTTTTGAATAGTCACTTCATAACATTCATTAACGTAACCTTTTCATAGGGTTGATTCATCGGGGATATTTTTATTTGTGTATTTTTCCAAAAATAATTTAAATGCATCATTTTGTAATTTTTGTAGAGGTATATTCGCAGATATTAAATCATGACATAAATCGTAGTTAAAAGATGACTTTTTTAGATATGTCAGTAATCAAACGTTGAATCTTACTTGAATTTTGTACTTCATTTGTATTTTTTTTCAGCCCATTTATGTGCAACCTTCATTTCACAAATTTTACAAAACAAGACTGTCAAGACTGTTACTTCCCATCAGTGGAAAAAATAACTTTTCCGAATTCATCAATAAATGCTAGTAAACGTGCTCTATTTGATGATTTAGTTTTAGTTATTTTTTCAAAAAGACACAACACAACACTATACACTCTTTACAGCAGACCCTAACGAACTAATAACAATGCTGTCTAACTCAAATATTAAATAATGTCAAACACGGGTTTGCGGCGTTTGCGATAAGCCGATAACCGATAACAAACTACGTACCTATAGCTAGTATAGTAGTATCTGCCTACAGTTTATATATAGTGATAGAACGTGACAACAAACAATAAAGATAATGAGCGTCGATAATCGACAAACTAGGTAACCGAAACCGAATATGTTACAATAAATAGGTAGTGTAACTTTCAACAAGAAAAATTATAATTTATGTAACGAAAAGTACAAAAATGAATAAAATGCACCGAAAATACTAAAAAATGACCCTAAAGCTTGAAATTCCATAAAAATGCAAAAAATGTAAAATAAAAATTGTACCATTAGATCTACACAACTGTAATATCAAAATTCCTGGACCCGACAATATTCCTTTGATCTTCTTGAAAAACTTATCTGACAACGCTATCAACACTCTTCTTGCAATTTACAATTTAATCTGGAACAATGGAATTTTCTCTAACCAATGGAGACATGCACTCGTTATCCCTATATTAAAACCAGATAAAGATAAATTTAATATTCTTAGCTACCGTCCGATTTCGATTATTAGTACCCTAAGTAAAGTACTTAAAAATTATAAATAAACGCTTAGTGTGGTTTCTCGAAACGAACAAAAAATTCACAAAACAACAATATGGCTTTAGCAAAAATCATTCAACCCATAATGTCGTAGCTACATTCCACACAGATATAACTGAAGCAATAATAAGAAAACAACACCTAATCTTCTACATTTCAAAAAGAATAGCACTTCTCACACAATTATCAGAGCGAACATCAATGACATCTTACACACCGAATTTCAGAATTTTAATCATATCTACACTTATGCCTCTAAAACCAGTGTCTGAGTAGAATTTGCTTACTCCACAAGCCACACTTCAAAACTATTCAAACTCCTCCCTGAAGCCAGCATCTTCACAGCGGAAACCCAAGCTATTAAAGAAGCTTTAATATTCGGAAAGTCAACATTCTCAAATAAAATTTTAATAATCTAAGCGCCCTTTTAGTTATCGAAGCACCGAACCCCTCCAACGAGTTAATTTACCAAATTCACAACATCAAGCCCATAAAGCAATCGAATTCATGTGGGTTCCCTCATATACGAGCATCCCTGGAAATGAAAAAGTGGATATACTGGCAAACGAAGCAATCACCTCGACCTCATCCTCAACCATTACTACTCTTCCATACCAAGACGTAAATAGAAGTATAAATATTTAATATACACACTACCAATATGTGGCAAACGTCCTGGGTTGAAATACCAATCACAAACAAATTAAAATCACTAAATGGTATACTCAGCCCAATGCCTCTAGACGTTCCGAAATTATCAATACCAGAACAAGAATCGGTCATACCAACCTCACCTACATACATAAAACATGAAGAACAACCCCTCTGTAGCCAATGCAACGAACCGCTCTCAATCAAACTCATAGTCTTAGACTGCCCGCTATTTGTCAACGCAAGAAACATCCTCAACCAATGTTCATCAATGGAGGGAGCACTAGGAGAACACGAGACGTGTAATATTTAATGAAAGGTACATTTGAGTGAATATGAGAGCCCTTAGTATGTGAAGATAAGCAAGCTATTAGATAAGTTTTTCCTTCTATTTTTTTAATGCTCTGTCCAAGTAAATTTGTAAAAAATCAAATTTAAGAACTTGACTTGGGTTTCTAGGGGAGTCTATGATTATCCTTATAGGGAAACTGAAGGTCAGGTCCGAGAGATACAAGTGATCACTGATTTAAAATTACTTTGGACCATAGGCGTGAATAGTGTTTAACATTTTTTTTTTGGGGGGGGGAGGGCTAAAGGCCTAAGCTCAAGCTACGGTATATACTTGTTAGGTACCCTTGTGACAATTTTAAATTATAGCAGTAAAATCATTAGTTTTTTTGGGGGCTATAGAAATTCTAAGGGGCTAAGCTCAATAGATATAGAATATTAGAAATGGAATGATTACAATTTTATTTACAATCTTATTATACTATTATTTATTATATATTATATACTGGTTTAATGCGTATTGTGTTGGTCAGTAGCGTATCTAGGATTTTTTCAAGAGGGCGGGGGAGATATAAAGATTTGAATACATATTATATTCATATTATTATATACATATTGTATTGTGTACAAAATTTGGTCTCCAGGGGCAATATGATGACCCCCATACCCCATCATCCCTGTAGATACGCCACTGGCGTTGGTACTGTATAATATACATAATGCATTTGAATCTTCTGTATAGTAATCAGGGACAATATTATTACACACCTTTTGTTATGGGAATTGGGAGGTGGTAAATCCTGGGCTTTTTTTTTGTACTAGTAGAGTATACAGAATTTTTAAACAAAATTTGAAGTATTAAATATAAATAAGAAATTAAGTATTATAACCTTTATATATATAATAATGCTTGAGTGTATTCTGTTATTAATCGTGCAATTTTTGAACGACTTGACCGCGATTGAGGTAAAAGCTAAACCAATAGATGGCTATATGGTATAATACATTGGGTACTAAGCAGTAAGCATATGAGGTAAACGCAAGCATCCATTAGTCATCCTTTTATGGCCTTGAAAACATAGGTGACACTTGGCTCTTATTGTTGTGGGGGGGGGGGTCATCGACCCCTTTAAAATGATAAGTTTGACCTCTCAATATTTTTTCTGAGGGACAACTGCCCCCTCATGACTGCCTTAAATGCCGCCTATGCTGCTATGCATAAAATATATAAGTATATAATTTAATTTAATGTAATATAATATTTTATATTAACATTTTTTTTATTTAAAATAAAACAATATATTATTACAGTATATTGTTATATCTACTTCCTTTAAGCGGAGCTTGTGTTGGAAGTAGAGAGTTATTTACATATATTTTTTACAAATTATTAATGTTAATAGATTAATATTAGGTAATCACAACAATTTTCAAATCACCAAAGGTCCATAGCTCCCACATCTTATTCAGTTAAATAACTCAAAACTACTCCTATGGTTTTTGATTCTGATTCATAAACATTTTCAGATAAACTATCTACTAAATAATTTACAGTAGAAAAGAAGGGGACGTTCTCATTTGAAAAACATAAGTCTGTATCTCTATAGCATACTCCTTAAATAGTACAAAAGATCTCAAGAATTTGAAAATATGGTATTTTAGTATAGGTATATTTAAAAATTCTTCAAATCAGATTTTGAATAACTACATTATTGACAAAAAATGTGGTGAGAATACTTGGTAGTAGGTGAATCACTCTAGTATATAAATTAATAATTATGCAGGTCACAATTTAAGTTAATAAGTTATTATACAATTACAATTAAATAAAATGTACCTACAATATAATATATACATCGGCCTTGGACGCCACCACGGTGTATGTGTGTGTGTGTGTGTGTGTGTGTGTGGGAGACGCACGTTAACAAAAGAACACCGATATGTGACGAGAAGACAGAAAAGTACGAGTAAATCGTTCTCGGGGGGGTGAAGAATGCGATTGACCCTGCGCTCACAAGTTTCTGTGTGCGGGCGGCGATGTATAAGTGAGTGTGTGTGCGTGCGTGCGCTTCATTGTCTTTGGACGCGGTACCCGTGTGCCGCGGCACGTCGTAAAAAACCGGTTGGCGTGTGTGGCGCACCAACCCACTCGCGAGTTTCCGCGTGCGTTCGTATTTATGTTATACAGACTGCACACACGCATATTCATTATTATTATTATTATTATTATTATTATACACGCACAGACGTGTACGCAGACACGAGACATCTCTGTCGGCGTAATTGTTTGTCTGTGTATAGTATATAATATTATATACCTATTCGGTCACAGCGGTTGCCGGTGTCCCGACAAAAACAAACGACTACGACACGCCGACAAGGCGACAAGGCGGTGTGTCTACAGGCCGAAGCATTAGCGCAACTATATAGAGACGACATTTTATTTTTGGGGAGGGAACAAAAAACTTATGGAATCAATAATGTCATTAATAAATTCAATTAATTATTAAACTGTATTATGTGTTGTACAAGCAAGCCTAGGAATAATCAATAAAACAAATTGAGCGCTAAATCTATATTATGTTAAGGCGCTAAGCCTTCTAGCCCTCCTCATCTAGTTGGGTCGATGGTATGCAGTCTACTCTGTCGGTAAAAAACCTAATGAAAACAAAACACGATTGCGCACTGTCTGGAAATAAAATAAAATTCATAATTTTCCTTCCCGATGATATTAATATTCGGAAAATAATTGAATACAACAACCAATATATGAATTTAATTGAATAATTTTTTTTAGAATACTGGTATCGTTTTACTATAAAAAAAGGTAAAAAGTTTTAACACAAAAAGTATATAATATTATGTAGAATGTACATATTTAATATTTTAATATACAGTTAAGTTGGTAGGTACTCATTACAATTAGGATGTTGTACTTATTTTTGTTAATTATTAGTTATTATTTATAAGTATAATAACTATTATAAGTGGTTAGTGTTTTTATACATTGATATATTTTTGAGTATACATTTTTAAGGAGGGGATATATTTTTTGGATAAAATAAATGGTAGGATATTAGATTAAAATTTAAAAAGTCATGGAAGACATCACCCTTGCGGCCTTGCATCACTCTCACTTAGAACCACTTATATACATTTTTTTTTAATGTACCTGACTATTATGTCCTTATAGTATATTATAAAACGATAATAAATACCTACTCAACGTTATAAAAGAAATTAAAACAATATATACAGTTGTCCCAACAGTTCCGTATCACATTTAGTATCTCCATGGAAAATCAATATATTTAAATGCGGTTTTTTTTAATAAGTATAAAGATGTTGATTGAATAATATGTATATTATGAGTATAATTTTCGATTTTTTTTTTCAAAAATTCAAAAATTACCGAAAATTTTTTTAGGCAATTTAATATTTTAAATTCCGAGATAGCCGTTTTGTTGATCGTATTTTTTAAAACAGTTCAATAAAAAATATTCAAATTTAATGAAAATCGACTAGTTGGAGCTAATTATTATTTTGAATTTCTAAGAATTATATTTATGTAATATTTAATTTCTGATTAAAGCCATGCAAATCGTATTTTGCTAATGCCGTATGCATAGTCAATTTTTGTGTCACATAAGACCATGAAGTCATGTAAAACCAGGGCCGGATTGGTATGTATACTATGCATCGGTTCATCGAGATTTTCACTTCTAAGTGAACAAGCGGTCCATTTACATATTCACTGGCCCAAAATTACGTCTACAATTGTTACGCGTTAATAAGTAGCTAATCGTATTTTAAACGTGCATTTATTTTCACCCATACTCACATGCCCAGCCCAAAGTTTATGTGGTCCACCGAGATTTTCTCGGTATATCGCCTAACCAATCCAGCCCAGTATTAAGCTATGTCTTAGGTGACACATAAACTGACTACGCTTACGGACATAACCACATAGGTAACATAACTATTATTCTTAGAAATTCAAAATAATAATTAGCTCTAATTTGGTCCATTTTCATTAAATTTTAATATTTTTTTTTTGAACTGTTTTAAAAAATACGATCAACAAAACGGCTATCTTGTAAATTTCAAAAAATTGAATTGCCTAAAAAAAATTTTTGGTAATTTTTGAATTTTTGAAAAAAAATATCGTAAATTATGTTATTCATTCAAAACTTATTACTGAAAAAAAAACAGCATTTAAATATATTGATTTCCCATAGACATACTAAAGGTGGTACGGGACTTTTGGGACACACTATATATGTACAATGTACCTATAGGTATATTTAATTAGTAAATCTTTTTTTTATTTTAAGTTATAGCCTATAGGTATCGATACTTTTTACAAAACCGTACCTCGTACCTGTAATTTAAAACAAAATTTAATTTTAGTAAATATTTTGCGTATTCCGGTATCTTACAAAGTACAAACTCAAGACTTCGTTTAAACGGAGTAAAACGAGCGGTATAATTCTGTGGTAAACTGGTACCCATATATAGTACACAAGACATGCTATTTTGTATTATTTATCGTATGGCTAACACATGCTATTACAGGGCGTTACAAATACTTAGGATTTATATCATATTAAATAGTAAATTAACTATTAACATATGATCTATAATGCAGAGTCTGGTTTTTATTTGGTTTTTGTTTTCTTGTCTTCTGTGGACGCGGTATAAGGAAGCGGCAATGTGGAAATTAAACTACTAAATCCATAATATTATCCGTAATGTATAATAATATAATATATATAGTAGGCACCCTGTATCCATCTATAATATTCTTTTCATCTATATTATTAAATTGTAATCTTTAAAAAAATGGGGGGGGGGAAATGTTTGCATCAAAAATATATCGGGGGGAAATGTCCATTTACGTGTATATACCTACTTATATACCATGTACAAGTGATATTTTTGAAAACAAAATATGTACCTAGTGTATTAGGCTCCATTTTATTATTGTGTTCAAAAAATATATTAATAAGAAATTGTATAGATATTAGATATAGATAGTTTTAGATCATTTAAACTTGGATTACTTTAACCTATTGTAAAAGTTATACATATTAATAATTTAGCTGCTAATAATAAATAATAATAAATCTATAAATTATAAATAACGTAAGTCATTAATTATCTAAGTATTTAATAGTTAATTATTATTATCATAATTGTATGTACAAATTATGTAGGTAAGTACTAGGTATAGTAGGTACCTACATAGAAAATAGAAAATAAATTATTGTTGTCATTCCAAATGAGAAACGATTGAATGATGATTTTCCGGATTCAGATTACAGTTACAATGTTACTTCGTGTGAAAGAAAATGAAAACTTTATTTTATTGGTTATATAAATTATATTAGGTATTAGGTATTCAATAAAATAATATAAATTACATTATCTACGGAGAGTTTTCGATTCATTCAGTCGGTAAACCACAAAAGTGAATGAAAATTTTCTCTTCCTGTAAAATAATTCATTGTCACGAGATAAGTTCTATTTTTTTGAAACCACAAAACCAAAACATTTTATTGTATATTATTATTTTGACAAATAATGTAATATACCGTCTTGTTGAAGATACTTAATTGCTACATATAATTATTGTTGACGTTATATGTAAAATATTTCATAACCAGACTTCGTAGATATTTTAATTTTTTTATAAGTTTTTTTATCACATAAATTATTTGAACTTACGAGCTGAATTATAGACTCGTTCTGAAGATATTTCAATTTTAAAGTTAAATAAATTTCTTTTGATTTGATTTATTTAATTATTTCAAGAGTCAAAATAATTAAATATCATACCTATTAATAATTTACGAAGGAATGTTTAGTTTATTTAAGTGTACCAATGTACCATGGTCCTATAAACTAGTGATAAATTAGATGGTCAAAAGTAATAAATTCCCAATACTTTTCAAAAGCGCCAGGGAAAACAAACAAAAAGTTAAGAAAAACTGAAATTTGACCATAGATACATGAAATTATCACTGAATGTTTATAACATTGAATTTTCTATACACCATGCAATTTTAAAAATATTTTGACTCCTGTTGGGCTATTTATAAGCACATGACATTTTTTTTTATTAGTTTTTATTTAATTTATGTTAATAAACAATTTTTCACTCGGTCAAAAAACTTGAAAATTTAATACAAAATATTAAAAAAAATGTCCACCATAAAATCAAATTAAATTGTTATAAGTATTTAAAGATCAAATGTTAACATTTAAATTAAAAATTTGAAAATTATTTTTATATAGCTAATTATTGACAATTTAGGTTCCATGTAAGAAGCTTATACTCTAACCAAAAAATATAAAAATATAAAAACACAGTTTATTATTTTTTTATTAATTTATAAAGGCATCAACTACAAGGTTAATAGCCTGCGTTACATTTTCTTTTTTACATTGGATGAACAGTTTATTTTTATAGACATTTTAAGTAAATTAGATATTTAAACGAAGAATAACGATTGTAGTTCTAATTTAAAAATGTTATTCGTGGAGATTTGAAACTTTATAAGTTTATAATAGTTATACTTTATACACACATTTTTCGGCAAAAATTAATCTAACATACTGTATTACTAATGCCTAATTGTAAAATAAATTACTTTAATCACAATAATAATATCATTAAATTGATTCTTTGCTCAGAATATTTTTTCGTATACAATAATTTTATATCATATTATCATTTATCATTGAATTCTAATTTAACATATTATTCATTACAGTGACTAGACTATCTAGACACCTAATTCTACAGCAGAGCGTTACCGATTTGGCACTTGTCCGCTTTTGTTATATTTGAGTTCTTACAATTATGAAAACTCACTGTCCCGCTCGGCGTCGTGCGTCGCCTTGCCAAAGATTTGTTTTTTTTATAAATAAAATGTATAATATGCCATATTTTTAATAACTATTATAATCTATCCCTGCAGTGGCGTAGCCAGGAATTTTGTATGGGTAGGGGGGAGGGGCTAAGTATACAAAAGCAATGTCTTTTATTTACACTTTTTATTTTTTTATTAATCTTGCTACGCCACTGATCTATCGAATAAAAATTAAATGCTGTGCCTTTGGTTGCCGCATCACTTGAGAATGGCTGGCTCATTTTTTCTTATATGTTCCTAATAGTCAGAATAAGTTTTTACACAAATGTAAAAGTTACAAAAAAAAATGGAAAATTTTTCAATGGTATTTTTGTATATGGTTAGGTAGATGTTATATAACCCAAAACAACACACTGCCAAACTCTGTGTAAAAAAACGCTAAGTATAAAAAAAACTGCTCTAAAAGTTGTGATATAATTGTATAGCTAAATCTTTGAACTACAGTTATCATTTATGTTAAAAAAAGTCTGCTAAATAATTGAACTTAGATTGGCGACTTTAAATCACTATTCTCTTGATTAGTAATACACTACCTACTTAAATGATAGTAGTATAGTAGATTCTATTTTTATGCACTCATTATACAATGGTATTTTTAAACTTTTAACTTAAGTCCCCAAGCTTATTAATTATTTAGCAAACTATTTTAACATAAATTATATCTATAGTTCAAAAACTTAGCTATAAAATGATATCACAATTTTTAGAGCAGTTTTTTTTATACTTGTCGTTTTTTTATACGGAGTGTTTTTGTTGGAATATCACAAATTTTTTGTTGATACCTTATTATTTCAAAGTCATTGTTACGTTACTAGAAATTAGTAATAACGTACTTTAATTTTAATAATAATGTGATATCATGATTAGGAGTGAATGTTTCCGTAGTAATGAGAGCAATTCATAAGGGATTCATAGGCGGCTGATCGCGGCGACAATATTATATTTTACTATATTTTCGTCGCATAGGATCGAAAAATCAACCAATCTGCTTGCGAGTTCCAGTTCCCCCGTTCCCATTTGCACAATATTTCTGATCGATGATACCTTTTATAACCTTATGTTCAGCCGTTTGTCATGTAGAGCGGGCGGATGGATTAGCACAAATTAACATTGTTTTTATATGTTTTTCCTGTTATTTGTTAATATACGTTAGTGGCTACTCGCTTTTGTTTTACTTAGCTTCGCGCAACTACCGTCGCGCTGGATATAGTAAATAGTAATAGTAGCAAATTAGAAAAAATTAATATTTTTTTTCTATTTAAATGGTTGCAACGGGTTACATATAATAAATTTGATAGGACTTAATAATTTTAACTTATGATTTTAATACTAAGTCACCACATTTTTAACTCCCGTTGGTTTATCCGAAGTTAATATAATTAAAAACTACTAATAAAAGTAATAACAATAGATTTCTTGAGACTTAAAAGGTGTTTATATTTTATCCCTTGAGAAAAAATAGCTCACATGAATTTTTTTTCGAATGGTCATATTGTTTTGTTTATTTATAGGGTTTCCATTGATTAAATACATATTATATTACTATTATAATAATTAGTAGATATAATATGCTACATCCATTTTTTACAAATATATTTATAAAAAAAAAATAGTGGAAATAACTCAAACAATAAATAATGGAAAATGGAAAAATCAATAAAATATGTAGAAAAACGTTTATATGCTCAACATTTATACTAAAGTAAAAATTTAATAATAGATAAATTTGCACATTTATTACCAAGATAAATTTATTTGTATTTTAGATTTCCTATATTATGTTTAATAGAATAAACTTAAAATGCAAGTTAAAAATTAGTTATATAGATTTGGTATTTTATTTAAACACATTTTAAGCTAGGAAAGCATCGTCTATGATGTTCAAAAAAAATATGCAAAAGTCATCAATATCCGGGCCCTAGTAATACCACATTTCTAACAGTACTGTAAAAAATGAAGTATACTTAACAACATTAAGGCGTTCATGGAATAAAAGATCTAACTAATATAGGTTTATGGAAGATATTAGCTTCAAAATAAGTAGTTGTTAAAAGTTAACCAATTGTTATTATAATTTATAAGCAATTCAGATGTTTGGTCGTTAAATAAATATTTAAACTATTATATTTTATCAGGTACTTAAGGTTATTGAAAAATATAATCATTAACTAATTTAAATTGTATAATATAGCTAAAATATAAAAATATTATATGCATTTTATTTTATTATAACTTAATGATATACACAATACACATAGTTTCTAAATATTGGATTTTTCATTTAATGATTATAAAAACCTTTCCTGTATGTTTTGTATGTTAAATAAAGATCAAGCACCGTGTCACATCCTGCATATAATAACGTATTAACGTTTCTAGTAATAAAAAATATAAATTTTCTAATTAAAAATCCTTAAAATGTTGATTTTTGTTTCATTTTAAACTTACCTATTTTTTTTTAAAATTAAATTCGCATAAACACAATAATATACAAATATGTAAATATTTAAATATATATGATATATTGTAGTATTCTACATGACACACTTAGTATAATCTAATACAGTAATTAATAGTAATACATATTTACAAATCTCGTGTCACGGTGTTTGTAGTCGCACTCCTCCGAAACGGCTGGACCGATTTTATTGACATTTTTTTTGTATACTTGGGAGCTATGAGAATAGTACATAAAGTATTTTTACCCTCCTACCACCAACTCGGGGTGGTGCTCAAGCAGGGATTTTGAGATTTATGGTGGAAATTTTGTTTATAAATTGTTGCTATTGAGTATTTGTTAATCGGACAGATCAGGTGCAAACATGCATCAAATCTAATTTTCTGTTGCACATTGTCCGCGATCTAATAGGAAAGACTCTTGCTTAAGCGTTAAGCGTATTCTTCCTATCATCTACCATAGAAAAAATTTACCAGACTATCAATTTGGCTTCCGTGCAAAACACTCGACTATTCACCAAGTTCACAGAGTTGTTGACGCTGTTTCTTTTGCCCTTGAAATAAAACGTTCTGTACCTGCATGTTCCTTGATGTATCTCAGGCCTTCGACAGAGTCTGGCACGACGGTCTGCTATATAAATTGAAAACATTCCTTCACCCAACATATTAGTACTGTATACATCATTAGAATATTCAATATGTTAAATACATTTGAACTTATAATGTTCATAAAAAACGAATGAGGGTTGTAAGCTAAATTTCGATTTTTGATTCCAGTAAGAATAATTTATATGCGTAAGTATCTTGCATTACACTTGCAAACATTTTTGATACGAAAATTAATAAAATCTTGAATTTTTTATTAAAATATGATTGGCATATTTTCGTGACCGATTTAAATTTTAAAAGCATAAAAAATATTGTGTTGTGATTGTTTTTTTGTCAAATAAAATCCTTCATATATAGGAGCACCAAATTTGTTTAGTGCTAAACCTAACCTAACCTAAGTGACTTGAAAGTCTTAATCCTGCACTGACAACGTTAAACGTGCGCCCCCTCCGTCACCCCGTCACGATAGTTAACATCAATTACTTTTATTAGTTTAGTATGTCATTAAACAATTTACTAGGTATTGAAATTGTAATATTTATTAATAAATCTAATATAAGTATAGCCGTATAGGTACTAATGCACTATCATTTTATAGGTATTGGTATATCGTACATGGTAGGTACGTATCAGAAATATCAGGTAGTGTAATGTATGTGACAGGGCTTGTGGAATTCGGAGTGTTGCGATCATTAGTTGATGGTTATCAACGGAATTTTATGAATTAAAATACTATATAGGCGCCAATACTCCATTAATAGCCCGCCTTAGATTATTTACTCATTTATTAAAGTGTACCTTCCATATATACATATTTGTTTAATGGTTATTGTAAACATAAAAAACATTTAAACATGTAGATGTATATATTTGGTTAATCGTATTGGACTGTTTAAGCATTCAAAGTATGCACCTATTATGGCTAATAGCTACATTGGTATATAATATTGAATTCCCTACCTAGCCCCCCCCCCCCCCCCACCGTGTTGGTTTATATTTTATTTGGGCTACTATGTAATAAAAAAATAAAAAGGTTTTTACTATTAGCTGACGAATTCCTTTGTTTAAACAAATATAATAATATGTTAATCATAAAGATAACATTTCAGAAAATAATAAAGTTAAATTATTAACGATAAACTAGACATTATATTTCTTACAACTACATGGAAAAACGTTAAAAGAAAAAATAAGAAAAATATTTATCATAAAATAATACCTGAATTATGTTGTATTGTTATGGTTAGGTATTTTTCAAATGTCAATAATATATAAATAAAAAAAAATTCACAATAAATGTTTTTGTTTTGAAATGTCAATAATTATACCTATGTAAAAAAATTATATATAATATTAATACCTTTTTCATAATCGTTTTCTTAAATTGAAGTAAATTTTTTTTAAAAATGTGTCTACTTCAATTTGATTTGTAGGTATTTAACCGTTCACATAAGGCTTAATCGTTTTTGAACGGTTTTCGATTTTGAGCATTTTGTTTTGGACTTTCCAATATTTTGAAGAGCTGCAAGTTTTGCACGATCTGTTGACAATTCATTTTTTATTTTAGTAGTTAACGTGAAATCGATGGGTATTTTCCTCAAACTATAAATGACAAAATCTATTATTCCATGATTCACAAAAATTATTGTTTATTTTTTCGCGGTATTGTATATAGATATATATTATACACAAAAGTATACTATGGTCTATGACTATGTAGTATACATAACGCATTCATAATCCACGAATTTTCCATATACCTATTAATATTTATTTTACTTAAAATTTAAGGTTGTCGTATATGATGTAGAATTATCTTAATAAAAAAATTATTAAAATCTTATTTGTTCTATTCGATGACTGATGAGTATGGTGTATCTAGCATTCTATAGTGGCATTCTAACTTATGTACATTGTACATTATGACATGATTGAAATGATCTATATTGGTCACTATATCTATCCAATCAGTTCGGTATAGATACTTCCTATATATTATTGTATGATATATATATAATCATTAGGTTGAATTGTTGAAAAAAATTTGAGAAATTTTGAAATGGATAGGTACATAGAATACCTATTTAACTTTAATTAAAATATGAAAAATTACACTTATTTCAATTTCAATACTTAAGACTAAACATTAAATATTAAATAAATAAAAATAAAATATAATCAATTGAATATATATAATAAATCTAAGTGCATGAAAAGGATGCATATCTATACTTTGTTGATTATAAGTGTTATAGGTACTTATGACTACTGTTATAGGCAATGTACATCATTTCGATATAAATATCTTTATATTTTTATGAAGGCTACTTTTTATCTAATTTTTTTTCTGATGACAAAATGTTCAATAATATTTTTTATATTTTTAAAATTTCTTGACGGGGAGATAGTAAATATTTTTCAAGTTCTATTTGTAATCATGTAAATAATGAAGTGTATTTTTTAATTTGTTGTAAACACCGGCATAACTGCATAAGTGTAACTAGAAAATATTACTAAGACATAGGCCAATGATGAATATGAAAACAATTCTAATTACAAAATAAGTTTTTAATAAGTCAGTATATTATAGCCTGACCCGTAGTTTCCCCTGTAAACACCGGTGGATAATCACATGTTGTACACTTGTACCTATATGAAATTTTTAAATTGAGTAAAGATTTTTATTATATACATGTAGTTATCTTTTACCTATTATCTAGTATCCAAGGAGAATTTACATTTCAATGTACATTTTATTTTATATTATTTGAGTACTTGACTAATGTTTGTGCAGTATATTTTGTGATATTTGATCTAATTTTATTAGAGAGTAAAGTGTACCTAAAGTTATAACTTATAAGTCATAATATACTCTTATATGAATTATGAATATAATATAATACATTATAAGAGGGCAGAAGCAACAGTGTTTTTAAAAAACAATTTGCAGGAGGATGAAATATTCAAATATGTGAACGAAAAAATAAAATCATAGTTCAACATTTTACATATTCCTCACGCTTCCAAGTCTTCGACCCTTATTAACAAACATCAAACTAATGTGGAAAAAACTGAACGGGTGACCGAGGAAAAATTATAGCTATCGTCGACCGGTGGTCGGCGGATGACCTATAATACCGCGGCATACCACAATACCTAGTACACAGCAACACACGCTCTTGTTATTGTTATGATTGTTGTTATAATACTATATTGCGTACCACTGTACCAGTGTATGGAGGTGTCTCGTACCTACCTACTATAATACTTAATACCTACAATACGCCTACGGGCAAACGTCGACAACGACGATCCACGAGGGGCTTGCCCCTTCCTATGAGCGATCGGCAGCAGCAGCGGCAGACGGCCAGAGCGAGGCGGATAAAGGAAAACCGAAACCAGTCCCGCGCCGATCTCACTCATTGTCGTCCACGCACGCGACTGTGTAACGCGTACGCCGCCGCTGACTTAATATTTTTTGAAAAAAAACTTTTCGTGGGATTTTTTACCCACTGTTTTCTATCCGATTTGCTGCTTAGCCAGCATACTCCGGGACGCAGGTTTTCTCCGAACGCTATCCCGTCGGCCGTCGACGGTATTCTGCTTATTTTACTTTACACATCAAGTTCGACAGTGCGTCACGCAATGTATTCCGACAAAGTGGAAGTGCTCCGGTTCGAAACAGAACCGTACAGGAACAAAAACGGCAGCCCGAACAAAAACGGAGTGTTTCACTACAACAACAACAACAGCAACAAGAACCACAACAACCCGAAACATTTTATCTACCAGAACGGCTATCACAACACGTTAGTACAAGTATAACATTATGTATTGCTCGCTAACAATTAGTTTTTTTTATTACGATGTGTAAATTATATACGCTACGCACACGCAGTATGATGTGACGCATAAAATATGGTATCTTCTTTGTACGGCCCAAAGAGATAACGTACTTCCAGTACTCACGTGGACATTTTGTTCCCCTTCAAATCCTCTGGATGTCATTTCTTTTAGGATTTCGATTTTATCGTTCGTTTAAAACTTCGTATACATATACAATTATACAACAACTACAACAACAACAACAAGTAACAACTAGGTACCCAGTTGTTAGTTGTGATAAGAACTGTTTTGATGATAAGAACGCAAAGTTTTCTAGAAAAAATAAAAATACCATGCATAATAATATTAAAAAACGAGATAATTTATCACAAATACTTACGTACGCGTTTTTTGGGGGGCTAGGGACAGAACGCTAAAAAATGTTTGCGTGGCGTGCTTCGTTAAGCGGTCCGAAGGGTTGAAATAGCGGTGGTAGTCGGCAGGTAAAATACAGGTAATGCCGTAATGGTATTTTACCTTTTGCGATAATAATGTGCGGGTGCGCACGCGAAGTTTGTCGCAACGTTGGCGTACGAAAAAAATATTATACTCCCACGACCGCATATTAAAACGAAAACCGTTTTTTCATACAATTTTGTGTAGGTATATGGTTTTATGTATTATATTTTACGGTCGAACACACAGATTATACCTCAGTGTATGCCATACACTCCTGCGAGACACATCACGGGGAACCGGTTTTTCTGAACTAGTCTTAGGAATAAAGAAACCACATTTGAGAATGAATATTTAGAGGAGGATTAAGACACGATTACGATAATAATAATAATATTATTATCCGTGTGCGTACTGCAGTATCACTCTCCAAACAGTTTTCGTAGATACATGATTCATGAATGCAGCGAGTTTGTTTATAGCATCCTGACTGTACCTTACGCGCATAATACAACCGACCGTGACCTTTGTCACATTCCATCGACACCACCGATGGTACAGACTATGCCGTCGACTCGTACCCAGTATACCTAATATATTTTTCATATAGGTATTACATAATATGGTATATAATATACGAATATGATACACAAATATGATATAATATTATTTAAATTAATGTTCATAATATTATACAATAACCAACTGATTATATAAAATAATATGCTAATATCCTTTTTTATTTATCCATAACAATAATATTATGTCTTGCATCATAATATATTATGTAGGTTATTATTGTTTACATCAAACGAGGTCTTGCAGGATTCTTTTTATTGGTCTTTTCCGTCCAACTGTGTTCAACTAACATCCCTATCTCGCTATTCAAAATATCCGCATGATATAATTTTCTTCTGTTCAACGTGGAATAATATACTTCGATTCACCTAACGATTATCATTAATTATTTTTTTTTAACTTTATTATAATGTATATGTGATATGTCAAATTTCATATCGTATTTTTGTATAGAAATGAAAACGAAGCATTTATGTGAATGTATTGACAATTTAACTTATTAGCTTTTATGTAGGTTTTCAGTGTTACTGGTGGTTAATAGGTAATAATAATTTGATATTAATATTTTTTTTTGTTACAATCAATTAATAGGTATACTTAAAATTTTTTTAAATTCTTCTTTTTTCCGTGTTTATTTTTTCCTTGGTCTTTTTTAACGATTACCAATATACGAGATACCAATCTGTTTAGATTTTCCCGGTCACAAAAATTAAATTCCACATTAAATAATAAATATTATTTCTTCTAGGTACTAAACAGATATTATAAATATAAATACATGTTTCTGTTACTGTTACTTGTTATAAGTACTTATAACTTGTCCTTGTGGTATCCCATCACAAAACATCTCGGTTGACACATAAAATTTAGGTCATGGGTCATGGTTTAATCATTTGAAGTATTTCCCATCAGAAATAAGATGATATATTTTCGTTTACCTGCTAAGGAATTGTGCCTAAAAACGAACTGAATTCATTTCTTTGAAACGACATAGCGCACAATAGTTCGTTTTATATTATATTATTGTATAAACCGTTTCTAAAATGTTTCCCAAAACAAATTTAAAGACGAAACATTGGTATATTTTTTACATAGTTTGGAAAAGTTATTTTACTATTTATCAAGACTATTTAGTTTTCGCATTGATAATAGGCGTTATTCTAAAAAATAACACATTCGGTATAGGTATAGGTAATATATGGTAATTCAAATATAAATGTCTGAATCTAGGTACTTTTGAATTTTGATATGTAACTCTTCAATTTACATTATCATTGTAAAATAATACACTTTTCCAATGGTTAAAATTTTTCATTTTTTACTACATATTTTATTTAAAAAATTTTATTACATGTTATACATTTGTACATATTTTGCTTTGATAATACATATAAATTCCAGCCCTGTATATAATAATAATTAATAAATATGTAGTATTGGTATATTAAACTAAACACGATATGTATGTTTGAAGAAACTTTTACTTGGTTTTTGTTTTTGATAAATGGTAACCCTGGAAAACTTAAATATAGGGGAAGGGTCCTGTATGGCTGTATGACAAGGTCATGAACAGAACGCCGTATAGTTGTATCGTGCGTATAATAATGGCGAGTGTTTTTGAAATATCTAAAGCTTTATTTGTTTTATGGTTTGGTACATTTCAATTCTTAAGGTTTGCTTTTCTTGTGATACGTAAGTACAAACATGAATACGACAAACAAACTGGAAAACACGATGAAAATTTTATTGGAGGAGTTAAAAGAAAGGATTGATGCTGAATCTGTTATTATGGACCAGGAAATACATTACAATTTATGGACGAAAACGTAATATTTAGTAAACGTTGTACATTGTAGTTTGTTAGTAAGATTGTAGATTGTTAATAAAAGACACGTATAAGTATAATAAGTATTTTATAAATTATTATAAGTGTAGGGAATTAATACTAGCTGAGTGGGTTAAATATTAAAATAAAAATATCTTCGTTCCAATTTTTACAGACGTAGAACTCTAACAAGTCAATTCTACGTGAAAGGCTATAGAAAAGTTTTTTTTATGTTAATTTTAAAAATTTAATTAATGCGTGTTTTAGGTTTATGTATAATTCAGTGGTTTACAATAACAAATAAGTTTAATAATTTAATTTAATATCTTATACGTAATACTTACTAGTAAAAACATATGCGATACACTTTGTATTCTAATTTTGTTATTTGTTTTGAATGCAACAGCTGTATTTTTTCTATAGTTTATTTTTCTTTGATTTTGATATCATTTATTTTATTCATAAAATGAATACTTATCATTATTACATTCACAATCATAATTTCTATCCAATGAAAGTCGTACCAAAATATGATAAGAAAATGATATCACGTAGTCGTATGTATCTGTATTATACGTATACCTACGACGGGCTACGGCTGATCTTTATATTCTACTTTTCTCAATGTGGACTCAATTTGTATATTTTTCATTTCCAAATCGCGGATCCAATTGGCTTTTTTTTTGTTTATACTGGGAGCTGTTTATATTGGTATATTATTTTTTTTTCGTTCAGGTGGATTCAATAATTATTATGCACTGATATTGATAGTCCATAAAATGATTGTAATTTATGTTGACATTAATTTGTATTATATCCTATGGTTAATGGCATTTTTAACTTATAACAATTGGGTAATTTTGTCATTTTAGTAAATGTTTTACAATTTAATTGCAATTAGAATGTTATTTATAACTATAGAATGTACCAAAAATTCAGTTAAAAGTATTGTTGAATTAATATTTTACTACTAAAGCATTTTAGCATTTAATAGTTTTTACTTTTTAGTAATTAATCATGACTTGGTTTGTCGTACAGTAATTTTTATAATTTATGATTAATCGTAACTAAGTTCTAAAAATCTATAAAAGTCAAGATGAAAGTACTTCCTCACAGTGGCGTATCCACATTTTTATTTATTATGTTACATAGTTATAAGCAGTTGACAAGACGTATATTTTCAATATTTATAATTCACATATTATAGATATTCGTATATTTTAATTGTTTTACCTAAATGATTAAAAATCAAAATTTTCAGTTGTGGTAAATTCTTATAAAAAATAGTAAAATCATAGAAATTCTGACATAATTTATTTAATTAGTATTTTTCTTTACTCAAGGTCGTAAATATATAATTTAAAATGAGCCTTAGTTTAGGTAGGTTCATATTTTTATTACAAGTTTAAAACTCCGCAATTGTTTGTAATGTAATAAAATAAAACCATGTTATCTGTTTGAATTACGTATTACAATACTACCTATGTATAATAGGCGTATATTGTTTCTTGTATTACGGTAAAGAAAAGTTTCATTCCTTATGGCTACATTTTTTCTTATTATTATTAATAATATCATACAATTATTATCATTACATGCAGCGTAATTATCATTTAAATATTGAAATAATTTGTTTCTTAGCAAATATTGTTTTTCATGTTCCATTTATTAAAGGTTAAAATGTCAAATGATTAGCTCTTAGTTATTGTGATAAACTAGTTCATTTAATTTTTCATATAATATAATAACAGTTAATAAATTCTAAATACGTATTTCTTTATGTGTATTAGTCGAAAACTTTTCGTAACATTTTCTATTTTAAAATTAGGTAAATATGCCTAACACAAATTAATTCAAAATATAAATAATAGTGAATTCCATGCAAAGAAAATACATTTATTCTAAATGATTTTATAAGAATTATACTTACAATCATAGATAATAGAAGGATTGGCCATGTTAATGCATACAACGCAAGAGGTCGCGGTCTTTAATGGAGAAGAGAGAAGGCGATCTCTCACTCCCGCAAGTAGACTTTTATATGTTATGTTATATATTATGTATATGTGTATTTTAACCTCAAATATAATTCCTGCGTGATAAGGTTGCATTGGCTTTTCATTCTTCCATTATCTTGCTTACAATCTAATATATTAAATAATATAATAAGCAATAAGCATAAGTGATAAGAGAATAATAAAAGCATGATAATATGAAAAAACTCAGAAAAAAATAAAAGAAGTCAACTTGATGACACTTTCTGTTATGTTTGTTTATTAACCATTATTGTAATAGAGATCACCCCACGATTTAGGCTTTACCTACAAGGATTAACAGCGGCATTTATAAATAGGATAAGTTTTGAATTAGTGAATTTGAATAAGATGATAACAAACGACAATTATAGAATCTTTTATGGAAGTATATGGCTTCTTCGTGTACCTATTCAGTTTAACATTTTAGGACTGTAATGTCAAGTTTGATATGTGAGGGCATTAATTATTTTTTTGTTGGTGACGTTTTTTGACCAAAAAACCATTCTATTAACCTCTGGTTTGTATTAATTATTTAAACCGCTCACATACTTAGAAGTTCATCGCCCATTCTCGCCTGTTGTTATACACGAGCGTCTAAGTCCAAATATATTATTATATCAAAACAATATCTGAGACCCGGTGCGTCGTGCACTGTTCATAAATAAAAATCGTGCAGGTTTCATTCATAAAACTCTGGTCCGGCTCGGCCGCGATCAATGGCTGCCGCGCGTCACAGCAGTAACTTCGCCCCAGCTGCAGCGTATATAATAATATATTAATAATATTATATAACCCTGGTGTGTGTGTGTCGTGCAGAGGCGCAGTGCTACAAGTTCCAACGGAAACAAAATATCACGGCGGATTATTAACACTGTACCCGGCGAGTGTGGATGAAAAAAAACCACCAGTCTTTCGGTAGATTTTCAGTGGTTCTCATGACGTTAAAGAACAGCAGCTGCTGGTACAAAAAAATACACAAAAAACATTCTATAATCGCGTAGTTCACCGCATATTTAAATGTTCTTTATTGAAAAAATAATTTATATTTGTTCAATATTTGAAAGTTATTCATCAACATTGTAATAAAGTACTTTGCTTCCGATTATAAAATTAAAAACAATATTAGCTAACGCTTGCCATTTAATTTTTTAAGACAAAACTATCTAAACAGTAACAAGAATTTTTTTTTTTTTTAAAATTGCAAAAGAAAAAAGGAAATTACCGTAGCCTGTTAAATGTATGATCACCTCACTTATAAAATTATGTATTATATTATTAGTATATAAAATTAACTCGTAGAAAACAAAACGTACGTTTGCAGTCCCGCGCACCAAAAAAACATCTGCAGCAAAGGGTCTTTTTTTGATTTTTATCGTACCCCCGGTTGATTTACTATTACTACAAATAATTTACAGACCTATATTCTGTGTGCGGGAAACTAAAAAGCTATTGTCGTGTGTTTAAGACGCTGCTTAAAAAGGACTTATAGAGCCGTAGAAATTCAAACTTGGCATATTATTTAGAGAAACTTCCTTTAGCCACCATTGTGTGTCACCATATGTCTGATGTACAGGATATAATATGTCGTATCGTTCTATATACATCAGGTCTTACATATATTATTATGACGTGCGTTCTTTTAGTTTACAGACGTATTGTATATAGTACCTACCTATATAACTATAGCGAGCCCCGTTGTGAATTTCTTTATGGTCCGGTAGGTTTTTCGTTGAAAATGTGCGGTACAGTTTTCACCTGCTTAGTCACGGGACATTATGTGAATTATATTTTACTATGTAATATATATATTATTATTGTGTACGATTTTTGTATGGTAAACCGGCGAGATTTTTTTTTGTCACGGATATTATAGATCCGTCGTGCAGGCGTGTCAATGGACGCATATAGTTGTATTCTATAGGAAGTTGGTCCACCTTACTCCTTATATAATATGTATTAAAGATAATAACATATTTACTATATTTTAGCGTTTTTGATTTTAGTGCGTGAAATAACTCCTTTTTTTAGTTTTTTATGTATCCATATATTTTAATTAAGGTACTTTTTTCACTGTTGTAGCCTGTACTCTGTAGGTATACTAGGTTAATAAACAAAATTTAGCTTATAATATAATACATAATATAACTACTTTTTTTTTTTTAAATGTTTATGATAATAATATGTTTTGTACAATAGCGCATTTAAGGTATAATCCTGGTAATAATGTCATAAACTCATGACATAACGAATAGGCCCGCATTCAATGACGGACGGATGACTACACTACCTTACTACTACTAACACTATACGTCATTACCTACTCATGCTGATTTGAATTATTGTATGACTAATTATTATGTGAAGAGGAGGCTCCACCCGCATGTTTTGTCTCTGTCTTACCTACGTAGGCACATTATTATGACAAATTCGAGTTCACAAGAATTCATTTTAATTTCAGTATTATAATATTTAGTTAATAATTGGAATATTATCAAACTTAGAGGTAATAATATGATCAGTGGCGTCTTTATCATAAAATACATTATCGTAGATTTTTATTGAAATTCCCTAGATAATATTCATACTCTTAAAAATAATAATATAGCAATTCACTATAATATTAAAATTGAGACGGTACACTACGAAAGCAAGTATAAAGTACAAGCATTGTAGAGTATCGTCTACAATTTACCAACCACCACCACGGGGCACCAACGGGCAACGACGCGACCTAGTCGACTCTCGTAAAGGCGCAAGGTGCGACGCGAAGGCAAGTCGCTCCGGACGAGCTCTCGTCCGTACACCGTTACCACAGCAACACGTTACCACGAGATATCTTATTATCTTAATTCTTAATTCGTTCTTGCCACTAATGCCGTCGTTGACTACCCGCACCATTTCGTTTGTTCGCACAAAAGTGTTAAGCCCCGACTTTAATTAGGGATAAGTAGGTATTCTCAATTGCAAAAATTAGAGAAAACAAATTAGGGCCCCCCCAAAAAAATGTTCTGTTTACGGTACTGTATCCGAGTTTTTTTTTTACCAATTGGCATCAAATTTTCCTTACATAATATACTATAGGTTCTCCGACGATAGTTCTATCCGCTACTTATCAACCTCTAAATGTTGGCTCATATACATGCATTTTGTTTCGGCCCACTAAAATCGAATATTTTTTTTTGTATATCTATGTCATTATCAGACATTATCATTGGTCACAGAAACTAACTGTCATGAGAACTTGATTCATAAATATAGCCAATTGCAATGTTAATTTGTATATTATTTTCTTTTTCTTACGCTAGATTAATTTTGACCCGGGCGGAGTGGGGTAATACAGTAGATTAGTAAAATATAAATATGTTTCTCTTTGACCCGGTTTTTCAATCGAAAAAGTAACTGGATGATTGAATAAGAAGGCTTTGGAGACTTTAGAAGATAACAATAAACAAGTAAAATACGTGTGTTTCTAGTGTCGTTTCCAAAAACCAAATTGATTTTATTTTTTTATAGTAACAGTATTTATATTTTATATATACCTAATATATTTCAAAATAAGTTATCCATATTACATACGATACAAATGCGAATTAGGTTTTTGTTTTAATAGTTTATAATTGTAACAAAAAAAAATGGCGAATCATAAATACATAACAATGAATTTAAATTATTCATAATTTGATTAATTATAAATTCTATAGTTATAGGACGTACAATGTTATCAGTTATCACTCTACATAATAATCGTCTGCGGGTAAATGGATTATTAGCAAATATCTTGTCTCGTTAACTATGCTGTTTGTATATAATATAGTCTGAACGACTATCTCAATGTGCATACATCTGATATACCTAACCTACCTAGTACCTATTCTATATAGGCTTCAGGCGAAGGTTTATTGTAGGTACGACATAATGTGATCACCGATAGATTTGGCTTATATATAAACTTTAATGCAACACGAGTAATCAAATCCGCATATTGGATTGGATTTTCAAATATTATCTATAATATATGATAATATGTATTATCCGCGCGTTACTTATCTACCAATACAAATATTTATAAAATTAAACAATAATTTATAATTTACGGCACTAGACATCGGAATTAATGTCTATGATTGTTAAACGTTATACCTAGTTATATCTCTAAAGACTACAATCGTGAACAGTTTAAAAATGAACGAGATCCTCTATTGTATTTTAAATAGGTTATAGGTATCTGTGTTTTGTTTCGGTAATAGAAGACTTTTTTTTCTAATACGCAGAAGCGGAGACATATGATATTATGGTAATGCTTTTTATTATTAAGATATTATATTTATGTATTTAATTATTAGAGGATGTTAGCGCAATATTGATTTTCTCTCTCACGCGCAACAGAGATAAAACACTCTCACCTAAAATCGTTAATTTACGATTCTTGATTAAAATCAACTAGGTACCTATTACAAAAATTAAAGTTTATAATATTTTTGAGGGTAATATGACATCGGTTTTATATTTTATTCTTATTTGATTTTGTATTCGACTTTGAAAATAAATTAAAAACACGTTGTAAATTTAAATTATGTTAAAATTTTTTTGAGGCAATATTAAGACAAATCGATATGTCATAACCTCAAAAGTAATATTCTGTATAATTTTTGTAATGGTTGATTTTACTCTAAGTTTACTTAAAAACAAGGTGGATAGTTAATTTTTAGTGAGGCTTATCCCCCTTCAGGCTACCTTTATTTGGCCCGGTGATCGTGATTTCCCACTGGGTCGGACACTCTTCGGACTACGCCTCTGCTAATACGGCATACCTGAATCAGCTTGATATTCAATGAGAATATAAGGTATACAACTTAAAATCATTTGATTTGCTACTACAAAGTTCCAAAAATGGTTGCATATTATGTACCTTTCCAATATAAACGTAAAAATATATCCTAACCGTCGTATATAGGTATAATAGGACATAGGTACATCATACCTACTACATATAGTTAAACTGCAGCGTAGTTTCTCTCGCTGTCAATGTTGTACCATTGTCCATTGCCACACGTGTACAAGCACAACAGGTCTCACTTTTTAAAATTCGTCATAACAATTATTATTGCAGTACACGCGATATTTGTACTGCAATTATTATTGTACATAACGCGCGTGCACGCCATATTATTATTGTATGTCGTATGTGTATATATAGAACTATAGAAGTATATATGTCTAGTGTCCACGCCGTGAGTGTGTATTTTTTTTTTATATATCAACGCAATTTTCAAACGATTATTTTCAATTTAACCCGTCGCGAAAAATACCACGTGCGCCTATTGTGCTATGTAATATACTGACCGCAAAAAATCACGTCTTTTAGTTGAAGTATCGGCGGTACTTTTTATAACTATTTATTATTATTATCATCACGGTCGGTCGTTTGCTATACATAATATAATATATATTATAAGGTACCAGTTAACAGTTAACACCGACCGCGACGTCTAATATATCAATATAGCCAATATAGATATTATTTAGACGTTCGCCTACTCGGACGCCGCTGTGAGTAGCATACGCCTACTCCGTTGTCGCAAAATAAAAAATAATAATAAATCACTGACGCGTTACTTCTTCTTTTTATTGTCTTAATTCTGTTCCAATCGTCTCCTCCGCCGCTGTGTGCTCAGTTCGTTACCTACCGTCGTCGTCGTCGTCCTGTGACGCGAATAAAGCGCAACATTGTACCTACCTATTATTATTATTATAATATCGCTGCAATGTGGTGTGCCGGTGGTGCTGCGAAATAATGATGATACATTATAACATTATTATATACTAAATGTATATTGTATTCGTTCATTTTTTATCATATATTTTACACTTATAGATTTCAGTAGATCTATGATCTGTCCCCGCGGTATACCCGAATTCTCAAAATCAGTTGTACGGTGCCGGTTTCGTTTGTTTTTCAATCGGTACGTATCGCCATTTCCTGAAATTCCGACCGACCCGGCGAGATAACAGCAATATAAGTTATAACCGCGTTACGTCCTGCAGCCGATGTAGTTCCTAAGCTATATTATTACTTTATTAGTCCTGTGCAATATCTAACGTCCTGTATAACAAAAATTATTATATTATACATAACGCGCAATCTTATCGACATTTTATTTTAATGCACTACTGCGGTACGACCACCGATTTCGTTATATCATTATCATTGAACACACACATAGGACAGGTATTTCGTTGTGGTGATACATTATGTCGTTGTTGTGGACGCCGTTGAGGTAAGTCGCCGGACGTTTCTGTATAATGGGCACAGACCCCGGGCAGGTTGACGGGGGGTGTGCGCTGTACGCGTCCTTTAATATGTATATTAATACGGATCGGGTTGTATATTATATTGTTATTGGTGTTTGTTATTGTTATTGACGCGAGTCGTCGGTGTTAATGGATATTTTTCCCCGATCAAAACCGACCGTGCCCTTTTTTCTACAACGATATTTTATGTATTTCGGATATCTATGCGCGCACGAATATGTGTCTGCACTGGCTGACCGGCAACTCTAAATTATTGACTGTTGTGTATTTGATACCTTTTATTTCTCCCTCCCCTCCCTGACTGACTGTCAACGATGGTAAACGATGAAATTATTATGCACTTCACGCACTATTTCAGCGTATTAAAATATATCATAATATGTGTATAGGTACTGATCGCCGTGCTAAATTGTGCGTATGTTTTAATATAGGCAATTATAATAAAAACAATAGGTATTCAATATTGTCATCGTAATAACGACGTATAACATTTGAAATTGTGAAATAATCAAGGTCTGATCTTCTGACAATTTATTTTAACTTATAAGTAATATATCTTAATGCTGCAGCAATGCAAGTATACGTTATTGAATTATATTGTATTCTCTACCAACACGATTCGGGTGTGCCCACAACGATAAATTCAATAGACAATAAATAAAACATTTTCAGAACAATATTCTACTTCGGTTTATACAAAATAAAAGTTACAACTACCCCTAAACAAAAAAAAAAGTAATACTACATATAAGGCAATTCATTTTTTTTAACAGATGTAACTTACATACGTAAAATTACTTTAGACAGTTCAAACGATTAAAGTATAATAAAACTCAAAATACAAAATCGTTACTACAATATACTTACACTTTACAATGAGATTATTTTATACTGTAAAATAAATTTTTAAAAAAGTGGGTAAGTGGATGTCGCTCTGCTGTACAGTAGGTTACAAGTGGGTCACTGTAATGGATGGTGTTAAATTTGTACTCAATGATATAATATCATTGTATAAGAAAAACGATTCTGAGCGAAAACGGTCAGTCAGCCTATGACATTACTAAGTATATATGATGATAATATTGTGAATAAATTAATTTATATATTTACCTATTTACGTGGAACCTTGTTTTAAATTTTCAATCCTTAGCTACAAAAGTTAAACATTTTATAAATTTTAAATTTGATAAATGTTGTCAAAACTTGAACTTTAAATGCTTATGAAAAAAAATTGTGCCTAAAAAATGTATTTTTAATATTTTTCAACTGCTATTGTAACAATATATCAGGAGCCTTGCATTAAATTTTCACGCTTTTCTACCCAACAAATAAAACTTTATTGCTATTTATAGAAAAAAAAACTAAAAAAATTGAAAACAGACAATGTCCGTAAACAGCTCAAAAAGAGTTAAAATATTTTCAAAATTGTATGGGGTATAGAAAATTAAAATATAAATATTCAGTAAAATTTTCATGTATTTACAGTTATTCGTTTTTGAATAACAACAAAATAGCAAAATCGTTACATGAGAGTGAATATCAAATGTTGTAAAAATATGAATTTCAAACGCTCATAAAAATTTAATTTGACTTTCTTGTAGACATTTTTTTTTTTGATAAAGGCAGACAAATAATAAAAGTTCTTAAAATACGTATTGAGGTCTAGGTCTGAGTAGCTATTATACTTAAGCTGTATATTTTGAATTTCAAAATATCAATCTGTTTTATAAAATAATTTTTCTCTAGTTAAAAGCTTATCATTCCACTGCTATAAACTATATAATGTGTAATCAAATAATTCCTACATTTTATCAAATAATTCGTGCGAACTACGAACTATGCAATTATTTTCGCAATGTATTTTAGTTCCTAGAATTGTGTTAATCAGTGATCAATTCAATGCACATCTAAAGGGTCTTGTAGAAATATCTGTACATAGGACTATAAAATATGGCACACTACAATAGTAATAAATAATCTAATAATTGTAATTAACTATAAGTAAAAACATGATCATTTTATCCCTAAGACCCTGACCCAAACAAATGCATGGTTTTCTTTTTAAAAAGTGTTTTTATTTGAAAGAACACATTTTAGAATTTAACACCACATTTATCCAACTCAATTTGTGTAACAGACCAGGGACGTAGACAGGATTTTATTTCAGGAGGGGTCAAATTAAAAAAAAAAAAAAAAATAATATTAAATAATTTTAACAATTCTTATTAATCAAGCAAAAATTAAATTCGTAATGACGTACAGAATATGCTATAGTATGTAAATATTGTAAAAAAAAATTTTTTTATCCAATACGTAGGTGAAATAAGTAAATATAAAGTAATATTTATTGTATTGTAATAAATATAAATATCGTATAAATAAAAAAAAAATGTATGTATAAATATAACATAGATATAATAAAGTTATATTTTATAATAATAATTTTCTTTTTGATTATGCCATTATATTCAACACGTCTTTTGGTGAAACTAATATTCCCCAATATATTAAAAGATAAAAGGATAAAAGAGTTAGCCCTGTCAAACGGTAGTTTCCAATTTGGTTATATAGTAATGTTTTTACTCTTTTTAAAGCTGAAAATGATCATTCAACTTCAGTTGTAGATACTGGGAGGGTTATCAAAACTCGTAACCAATGGTTTATATTTGGGTAAAATGTCGAATCTCACGAGTCTAAAATAGCCATAGCCCATAATATCTGTAAGGGTTAACCCTGAAGAAATTTCTTCATTACTTTTTCAGTTTTCACACCAAACTACCAAAGTATCGTAAATACTCACTCACTATATTTTTTTCAGTAATTTTATCTTCGAAATAAATGGAAAGATTTTTTAGTTTATCGACGTTTTTTTCGAAAGCGAATTTTGGTAACAATATTTCTATTGACGATAAAATATCATTATTCTGTTCAAACCTATTTTCGAAATGTAAAATAAAAACATTATTGTAAAAACACTAGCTTTTTTGTTCCACTCAGATTCTAAAAAAATGTCGTAAATGTCATAAAGTTAAACAACTCAGAAACTTGTACTACGAATTTTAAATTTTGATGAGTCAGTATTTTCATATGAATTATCCACTAAATAATTTACAATAGAAAAGAAGTAGGGTTTTCATTTGAAAAAAACATAAGTCTGTTCCTCCACAGCACATTCCTTAATTAGTACAAAAATTCTTAAAATCATATTTTGAATAACTACATTATTGAAGAAAAAGGGGAATGAGAATGCTTGGCGAATGATCCTGTATATTGTGTTTGTTAAATATGTCCAATGTTGTACATTTTTATTTTTACCTGTATAACAATGTGTTAAATGTGTAGACATTTATCAATAATTGTGTCCCTGTGGTGTTGCAGATTTTATTAGAACGTAAAAAAACCAAAAACTAGAAATTGCTAATCGCGCGTTAAAGATAATCGATTTTAATAGAATGTAGACGGCGCGAGGCATCAAATGTATTGCTACTAGCTAATTGCTATAGCGCCAATCTAATGCGATGACATTTACAAAAATAAATATGCCTCGTCGCCTAATGTCTAATGGTACTTTTTATATCTTTCAAATATAACATGACTCATACTCATGTGTTCATTTTTTACGAATTCCGGGGAAATAGTTATATTGAAAATACTACTATTAAGATTTAAGAAGACATCTCACTCCTATGTGTTGTTTCGCCTTACTGCAAGTGCAATTTTTCGTTCAGCAATCTCTTTTGGCTTTGTTAGTTTAAATAGTAGATTAAATGTACCTATATATTGTCAAGATTAATGGCAACAACATTTTCTGGGGTTTTGTTGGAAACGTTTTATTGATATTTTAATTTTGAAGCGAATTATGAGAATTTTAAAATTATAATATTTTACACACTTATAATCAATCACAGAAAATGTTGTTATCTATATGCTATAAGTAACCTAACACTATTCAAATTTACTCTACATTAAAACCAACGAATAAGAACAAAAACTTCTGAACGTAAATTTACTAGAAATTGTATACGCACTTAAAAATATACCACACAGTAGACGATACGACCATGATGTCCTCTTAATTACTAATGTTGTGAACTGTATCTATAATATTTATATACTTAAAAAAATTTACAAATATTTTGCATTAATTGTTCTGGAGTCTTAAAAGTTTAAGTGAATATTCTTTAATATTTTGTTTGATATTCATGACTTCCTTAAACTTTTATTAGCAGCATGAAAATGTTCGTGTTCAAGTCGTACAATATTAATTTAGCTTAAATCTTATTAATATTGCTGAGCATTTTGTTGATGGTGTTTTTGAAAATTTCCATCAAATTATATTTAAAATTTTATTTTACACCATTTTAGTTTTAAAGTTGATAAATGATAATTAAAAACTAAAATTGAAGTCCTATTTAGGACTAGAAATGTGTAAATCAGAAAGATTTGCATTGACTTTTCAAAGTATAATCATGAAGTATAATATAGCCTCTGAAAAGTAAAAACGTAATTAAACGTTAGGACGTTTAAATTAGGTTGTTAATTGTTATTGTTATTTAGAAAAATCTTGAGTTCTTCATTCTAGTTCAGATGGGATATGAATTAAATATTTTACTAAAAAAAATGCTTAAAAAAATTGTATAATAAAGCGTTAATATTATGATTCATCGTTATAAATTATAATAGTATGTATACTGGCGTTGAGAATATTATGTGTATTGTGGTAAATTTGTTGAAACTATTAGGATTCATACATAATATTATATAATGTACATACCTACTAGGTACCTATCTAGATATTTTATTATTTATTTATTGTTGTTCGATACTTGTTATAGATTTTGGTTATTATTAAATTTTAGGTCATCAGTCCTGCATTTTACCATTACCTGCGTATTGATCTACTCCGAGTACTCCTCAATAAGTATTTAAAACTAGTAAAATTGATACGTTATTGTAGACAATTTTCGCTCAGTTTAATTACCATTATTACTACGGACGTTCGAGTTAAATTCTTATACCCACATCAGTGTTGTGAGTTCATTTGTTTTGAGTTCTAGTTATTTGGTATTTAAAATAATATATTATGATTTATGACTAATGATTCATATACTATAAGCTAGACATATAATACATATCCAAACCATCTATGCGTATGCATTTTTTAATGTACACAGTTAATTCAAAAAGAAAACGCAGAAGTCGATTTGTTGTATTGTATAGGTTTCAAATTTACATACTTCGTCGTTGATTAGCTCACTGCAGTAAAGACTAAAGGATGTATTCAATTTGAATTCGATGATGAATCATTAAATACGTAAAACGATTCTAAGCAAAAACGGTATATGTAATAGCACTAAGCATCGATTTCTATAAGGATATTTTATAATTTATTAATATTACTATTGGTTAATTCATTTTTCTATTAGGAATAATCTATACAGAGTAAACAAATTTTTACGAAAACATTGCATAGAATATATATTGTAAATTATAGTTAAATCTGCAATACTGACGTATACCGTAAGACGGTATCAGTGGTATAAATAGCTTGAAAGTTGTCTAAATATTTTGAAAATAGTACACGTAATGTAGTTTCAAGTCTCTATGATTTATATATTTTGAATAACAATAAAATAACTAATATCGTTAGGTTTGACAAAACCGTTATTTTTATTTGTTCGTATAAATATGCAATTTACAACATAACAATTTTATTTTCAAACGCTCATTAAAAATGAATGTGTTTAAACGTTATTTTTTATTTCCAGTAAGTAGAAGTGTAGAACTTATATGAAAAACATTTTCAAGCCTTATTAGTAAAAATATAAAATCTATATAAACTATTAAATAACTTAAAAATATTTTGCTCATTTTTATAATTTTTTTTAAAGTTCTTTTAACTTCAAACGTTAATAAAAAAATATTATGTGTGTATTTTCGATTTTTTTTAATTACTGTAAGAAAAAACTATGAGGTATTATTTAAGCTAATTTGTTGAACTTTTTAACTGAGAAACTATGATTTGAACTCACTCATTTGAACAAGACTCGAAAAAAGTCTACAATTTCAAATCTCTATTTCTATTAATAGCTAAAATATAAATAAAATATTTTTATCATGTTATATTTGATAAAATTTGAATTTTTATATGGTCCTCTGTATGCGAAGGACTACAACTCTACAAGACCTGTAAATTATACGTTTTCATTCTTGCGGAGTCACTCTAATGTTTATTTACTTTTATATAATAATATTATCTTCAGTTATCAAACTCCAACATATTATGCACTCATATAAATGTATTGCCTATACTGTCACTCCTTAATAGGATGTTAGTGCACTATTTGTTTTCTCTCTCTAACCCACGTGCAAGGTGCAACATAGCAAAATTTACGTTCACAATAATAATTATGATCATATTTATTTCTTAAATTAGAATAAAATGACTGTTAATAAAATTTAAAGGTAAGATTATTATCCAGGGCATCTCATAGCCGTCTTATTATATTTTTATTTTAAAGCGAGTTATAAGTATTTTAAAATTGTAAATTCTTTGTACATTTTAAAATACTCTTAACTAGCTTTAAAATTAAAATATAATGAAACGCTTATTAGATGCCCCTAGATAATAATCTTACCTTTAAATTTTATAAGAGGTCGTTTCACTCTAATTTGAGAAATTAATGTGGGTGTAATCATTATTGTGAACGTAAAATTTTCTATGTTGCGCGTGGGTCAGACAGAGATAACAAATACTATGCTGCATCCTTTTAAGTTCTAACATTGTGCACTAGTCCGTTGGTATACCAATACGAAATAATTTTCATACTACTAAAGGCGGTATCACAGAAACTTCATCTGACATTCTGACGTGTCATATGAACGAATTATTAGTACTATCTTAAATAAATTGTGATTCGTGGTTCATGCCGGTATCATTTACTGATCATGATCTACCGGGAAATGTTGGAAGATCGTCCGAGCTCAATACTTTTTGTCACGATATAACTTAGTTGTGATACCGCCTAAACGTGAAACTGTCACTTATTTTAAGGCGGGTTTCACGTGCAGTGCCCGTGTAGGTGCAGTGCACAAAAAATGTTCCGCTATATGTCCATTAACAAGGTATCGTGGTTAATCGTGTGGTAAACTAACCTAACCAACCGATCGCAGTGAAGGATTTACACCAACGTGTATAGTGGAAACCCGCCTTTACTCGGGTAAGTAACCAGGTAACCACACACTAGATAATCTACCGATAATTATACAGTATAGGTATCTAATAATATTAATATGTTATCTAAAGTTTACACATCGTTATGGGGATAAACGCAGTTATAATAGTTGTATTTTTATTAATCTACGTTGGCAACCAGCAATGATTATAAAATAATATCATTACGTATATTTTAAATTGCTAATTAAAGTTATAGGAAATATCTCAATTTGTGTTTTCAAACATTATACCTATTCATTACTATGACGGCGCTGCGTTCAATATTACAATTTCATGAAATTGCCTGCGGTAATACGACTGCACAATCTCCTAAGTACGTTTAGTATGATAATAGTGAATACATGCAATGTGTCAAATTTTAGGTCATGTATGTTATATACGAATTGATTGAAACAACGGATTTTTTTATCCTTCAGTACATTAAAATGTATAAACTAATGATTGATAAATGATAATAATACATTTTTACAATACATCATGAGCGAATTTTTATAATACAAGTCTTCTTTTTAGAATTCATTTGATTTCACATAATTTAATTTTCGGATCGATGAATGTATTAGTATTGTGTACCTATAACCTATGTGTTTCAAAAAACTAATGTAGTGTCATGTTTAGGAGTATAAAGACTCAATGACGAGATAGGTAAACTCAAAATATACTAAAGTATATACAGCAGAGCGAGTTCATTGATTTTTAATTATGTATATATAATTGAAATATTCTGTTTATTTAAATATTGTATATTATTTAGTCATAACAAGGTTTAATTCCTAAAAAAACATTGAAATATGTATCAACAATATCCAATATATTTTTTAAAAAACACAGTCAACTCAAATATCTAAACGTAATATTTTATAATTTTTTTTAAATTTAAGAATTTAATTACAATATTATTGAAATATAATTAAAATAATTATAATTTTTGAATAATTGTTAAATATAAATATTAACGGTTCAATAACAATCGTAAAATAATTGTCATTTTGCATTGCATAGATCGTACACAAAACAAAAATGTTTATCAGTAGATAAATAACCTAGTAGTTTATTTTTAATTTGTTTACTGCATCTTTATTGAGAGAATCAAAATTCCCTATAGTATTAATGTATTATTAAAAAGTTTATACCATTATCATAACTTAATACATTCATTTAACAAATTTTTTTTAACCGGTTTTAAACAAAAAAAACATAATCTATCTAATAATTTTTAAATATATATTAAATACAAATATGATTTTTTTATATGAAATATTAATGAAAATAGTAAAATTTTCAAAATACTTTGTTACTACTTATTAATAATTCCCATATAGGTCCGTAACCCTAGTCATAATATTCACAATTTATTGTATCAATGTATGGAAACTAAAAAAAGAAACAAGTCTTGACTCAACGACTCAACAGGTCTGTAGCTACAGAGATTTTGGGAAAGGTGGTGGGGTTTCCCTCTTGAAAACACCCTGGGTAATATTGTAAGAATTGCCACACTTTAGATAGTTTTCAGTTTTTCACTGTTCAGGGTTGACTGGTTGAACACTGCTTATGTGCACAGTTACACAATACAACAGGGCGGTGTACTATAGCTGCCGGAGGTCGACTAATAACTGATAAGATTTCTGAAATATAAAAATAAACCTTTACACGGATATACACATTCATTATAAAATATAATATGAATTATTTTTATTTTTATATACTTATATAATATAAGAGCCAACGGTGAGGGAAAATGAAACAAATTTAGTCATTATATTATTAATGGGCCCAACCATCAATAATAGTATAGATTGTATAATATTATAAACAATAATCACTATAATAATATAATGTCAGTCATTATATAATATATTCTATAAATTGTGGAATCGTCTGTTTATTGACGACTCCCCGATTTCTCCACGTGTTATAATAATTTGCTAAATCGACAAACTGTTTTCTTTAATTTTGCATGTGAATGTTTCTCATTGAAGAACAACACTCGACCAGTGTAATGCACAATCTGTATGTAACCCGAGATCGTGTGGCGTAGGGATTCGGTGGCGGTACTCGGGTAGTCGGTTCCTCCTCGGGCATAATAAAATAAAATATAATACTTTACACTGTTATAGATATCAGCAGAATTATCAGAGATTCGGAGGGGAAAACGAAAACCATGCGCAAACCGTCACATAACATTTTAAAATATGATTTAGTGCTTAGCGTTAGCAGTTCTATTTAACGCACAGTCGTAAAGTTATTCTTATGTAGGCAGTTGTAGTAGTAACAGACCTCTGGTTATAAATTGTAATTGGACGTAATTTTGTTATAATACCTACCAATTACCATGGATGACGTACCGTTGTTGTACGATTTGCAGCTCGTGTGTTTGCACCTGTTGATCTATCTGTTGTGGAAAGATCACGACAATAGACACAATAATAATAAAAACAATAATATTATGACGTTCAAGTACGATTTTTGCGCAGCCAACTACCGTCAGGATTATCTTTAATTGTTCTAATGGTTTTGCGTCTACAGGTTGATCGAGTCGGAGAAAAGGTCGTCGTCGTCGTCCACCACCACTACGAATACAGCCATCACCGCCGCCGCCGTCGCTGCCGCAGCAGTTTCACAACTTCATCATAACGTTCAGCCACCGTCGGATCCACTCATAGCGTCTGTGCTCCATTCCAGGCAGAATCCACGGCCCGGTCGTTTGCTCTTGGAAAACGTCAACAACCGGCCGCAGACCATGGACCGAGGCACGCAGGCAAACACGGATGGATCGTCTGAGGTGATCACAGAAGCCCCGACCACCAGCAATGGTCCGATAAACAACGAACTGGTCAGTATGATAATTATTATTTTTATTTTGTTTGTTATCATTATTATAAAAACATCACTAAAAAGATAAATAAATCAAATTGTCTTACTGTAAAAATCTTAAAAAAGAGCAATTTTAAAAATTGTATTTATTAGATTAAAAAAACGTATTAGCCATAATATTATACCAATATTACCCAGGAAAAAACAATTTAATTGTTAATTGAGAACACCAAAATTATTTATTAACTGATATCATCCATGTGCTTTAATTAAATAATTAGCTAACTAAACTTCTGCTCTGATTGAATTAATGATGAACTGGAAAGATTCATTTTGCTTGATATAATAATATGATTGTAATATGTTTTTTTTACAGTTCCGAAAGGCTAACATTAGCGTTACAAATCAAACATTGATGACCAATGGTGGTGACAATTCTTCAGTCGATAGTCTGAATAGTGCAGATTCTGCAAAACGCGACAGCGAGGAATCAGTTATTGAACTAGCTGAGTTTCATCAACCAATGATCACCAAGGACGATTCTGATGGACCTGTCAACATGAGCAACGGTGATGGAAAATCTGGTGGTGCTGGAGGCAAACCTTCCAATGGTATTGTTAAGGAACACCCTGTTGATGACGATATTGATAAAACTAGTTGTGGCATGGAGTGTTTATATTTTACCATGCAATGCTGCGAATGTTCAATAATGTAAGGAAGCATTCCATCCCTTACAGATTATTTTTTTTTAGTTATAATTGAGTAACTATAATTATACATTACATTACAATTATTAAATTAAAAATACAGCAAAATACACTGCTTAGTTACATTTCAAAGTTCTATTGAATCTGTGATTTTTTAAGGAACTTATTAAACTATATAATACAATAATTCCATTATATAAAAAATGAAAATTATATTTTGAAAAATGTAATTTTTTAAACTACTATAACTACTAGTAATATTGTGTTAAAGTTCCATCCTGAGAAATAATTTTTTTTTTGTTATTTCCAATAGGAAAAACCGTAATTATTTTCAACAATTATTGATAATTAAATATTACTTACATAAATCCTTTTGGTCATTCATTATTATTGTGTTGAAACTCTTTGCCTTAAGAAGTACAATATACCTTAAATTAACAATTGTGCCATTTTTTTTGTACTTTATATATATAAATATACTTTAAGGATCATCATATCTTCCTGTTTGTTCGTGTAGAAAACATTGTGTCCACCATGTATATAAAGAGTGTTAAAATGATACAAATCAATACTTAATTTAATTTTCTCCTGCTTGTGGAGCTTAAATAAAGTACATTATAATAAGTTATAACCATTGAGCAAAAATCTATAACCTATGGTACATTCTACCATTTCCCTGTTTATTCTGATGATATTATGTATTCTGTGCGCTCTTTTTATTTAATATATCTTAATAATACATAATACCTAGTATAAAACATATTTGTATTCACTATTCAGACAATATTTTAATATTTATGTGAGTGCTTTATGAACATTAAGTTTTAAAATGTGTTAATACTATAATAAATCAATTTTGTAAACAATTTGGACTGAATTGTGATAATATGTTGAGTGTCCAAATAAAGCTTACCTTAAAATTGTGTAAATAAAAAGGTTTTTTTTTGTATTATGTTTAACTTTATACACTTTTATGTTCTGTATATTTTTTTTAGAGTTTATCATTATAATTTTCTATTTTTTAAGCAAGTGGTATAAATTCAAGAATCTCTTCTTTTATTTTTATTTTTTAATATTAGTATTATTATTACTTTGTATCAATATATTGAAATTTGAAATACATAATACTATTGTGTAATATTAATTTTTTTTTAATTTACTAGTTATTTTTAAAATAACTGTTTGTCTTATTCAATAGCTGTTATGGTCAACAGGTTTAAATGATGATTGAATGCAATGGCACAGTGGGTAATGCAAATGATTAACTATGGACAACGGATATTATTATACATTTCTAAACTATTGAATTTATACATTTATTTTAAATTATTGGTTAATAGTTTGTAAAGCTTTATTTGATTAAATTGCCAAAGTTAATTTTGGAAACATTGATTAAGTTCCTTTGTAACTGAAATTGAATTATGAATCAATTATAAATCAAATATTACAGTGATAATCTTAAACTTAAGATACTAATAAAATAACTTACTTTTTTTTGGGGCGTTGAAGTGATCTATGGGGCAATTCCTGATTAAAATAAGTGAACAATATTATGTAGTTACTCTCAACTCCTGAAATTTTATTAAAATTAAATTTAAAAAAAGCGGTTAAGTGGATATCGCTCTACTGTACAGTAGGTTACAAGTGGGACGATGTATAATGCATTGTATTAAACTTGAATTCAATGATATAATATAATTTTATATGAAAAATGATTCTGAGCGGAGACGGTTTATCAGTCTGGATTTTTAAAATTTTTTTATTATTTATTATAATCTTTAAGTAGAATTAATATTATAATATTAAAAAAAAATTTTCGCTGCTACGGTGATGAACAAATCGTTGGAAATTAAAATTCCTTTTTAAGCGGTTTTTCATAGATTGTCAGTAGTTTTTCCCGTGGCGTTAAATAACTATTGAGAAAATCGAAAAATTATCTCTCTAAAGTTCCATCTTAATTCAATTTGCTAAAAGATAAGGTACTATATGTTGAAATCAAAGCCCTCCATCTGGCAAAAATTTTGTATACAGGATATAAAAAAAAAAATAAATACCATTAAAAAACCAATAGCTTCTTCACTCCACTCAGAATCTAAAGAACTACATCATTAATTTTATACCTTTTATAGCCCTCATGTCAGAAATCTCATTGATTTTAGAATGTATTCTATTTTAGGTGTTTTTTAGAAGTTTGAACTCACATAATATATTATATAGGATATCAGTGCTTGAATTGAGTGGTGACATAGGGGAAAAGAGTCCCTTTTCTTTGTAGAAAATATTTATGCGTACACCTTCTAATTATATCCAAATAAATGAGATATTTCAATATTCAGGTACACACATATTATTAAAACTTTTGCATCCCCTTTCTAAAATTCAAGCATTGGATATTACGGCATGTTTAAATATCATAATAGCAATAACTACTGTTTTATAATGTTGGGGGATTCAAAAAATGTTTGATTCTCAAAGTAAGCGGTAGATGAAATAAATTTGAGAACCTGTGTTATAAATGGTTTACATTTAAACCCATTTTGACTATTTAAACTAATAGTATATAATATATATTATTATCAATAATTGTGTATGCTTTATTTTGTTTATTTTTTATTGTATTCAATAAATTACTGGGGAAATACCTAATAATTAAAATAAATATTCTACATATTTTTTTCTACAACCATTTTTGCTTTCTTATTGGCTTATTTCAAATAATGACTTAAACAGTTATCTACCTCAGATTATGTCACTTATAACTTAGTGTTCTAATAATTTTCGTGAATAAATTATGTTTATGTTTAAATTGTTATTATTATTTTTAGTATTATTTTCTATTTTTTGAATAGATGTTTATATTATGAATATAATAATACCTACATATAAAATATAAAAACTAAATTAGTGTTAAAGCAAACATTTTAGAAAGTTAGGTACAAAAAACAACAAATAGGTACCAAACAGACTAAAAAATTATCTAAACTTATCCAATTGTGTAAGCCATTAATGGGGGGTTTCTCTCCTTAACAATCAACATCGTCAACTTATTTATATTATATATATATTTAAATAGTTTATTTGGTTTTTTTCCATTAAGTATACAATTATGTAACTCATCCATATTCTAAATACTTACTGTATAACCAACTAAGCATAGATTGTATGTTTGTATAATTATTGAATATTACCTACTTTGTATTAAAAATATTAAATACATATCAATAATATAGTAAAATAATCGGTAGCATGTTTCTCTGAGGCCAGTAAACTTGTTTAAGAAGACTTGTACTTTCATACAAATTTATATTTCATTCTATCAGCATGAGCATTGTGTTTTATTACATTTTGTAGTATAGAATCATGTAATTTGTCATATGAATGGTTTATTTCTGATGCGTCTTTCAAATCCAAGTCTTCATTGGCCTTGTTCTTGTGATGTAGCACTTGATTATGATAGTTTGGGTATAAAATAAAACAACAAACCATAATGATCAAGAAATAAATGACTTTCCTTTGAATTGTTAAGGTCTTTAATCCTTTGAGCTTAAAAAAAAAACAAATATTATGTATTAATAATTTTTTGATAGATTTGCAAATATCAATACAGCATTGCAAACATTTAATTGTATTCTCTTAAATTAATTGTATTACCATTTACCATGTAACTATGTTAATTATTAACAACTATTAACTTGTTTTTGTATTTGCCTAAAAATTATATTCTTGAAAATAATTGCTGTTTGGCGTATACAGGGCTATCAGGACTAACAGGAAGGCCTGGCAGATAAAATTACTTTTATTCTAAACGATATTTTTAAATTGTTATTTATAATTTATAGTAATTTGTGTTACACGTATAATATAAAAAAATTATTTTATTTTTTAATACTGAAAATAAAAACTTAAAATTTGGTTTAAATTTTTTTGGAAAAATTTTAAGTAGCATGCAATTTGTAAATATGATCATAAAAACAATTTTGATGATTAATATTATTTTGGGTAAATTAATTTTTTAATAACTTTTTTTTAAATAGTAGGTAGCCGGAAGTTGAATTAATATTATACAATTACAAAAAAAAAAAAACTAAAATCGTTATTCTTATTTCTTGGTTACATAATTTCGTCCAAATTTTATATTGGAGTAGACCCGGGAGGGTTTACAATGGCTCAATTAAAGCTACAGTCTGCAAAATATCAATACTCCGTAATAATCAAAAAATAAAATTTGTAAATATACGTATACGTAGTAAAGGTGATTTACCTATACATATTTTTGTATAAGAAAAATATGTAGGAAAATAAAAAATTCCGGAAATTCATTTAATATTCAATGCTTACCCATCGTATAATACAACGTTTAAGATTGGTATGTTTTTTCTGACTGCTGTTCGATTTTCCCACACTTAGTTGTAACACTGTATCTTTTGATGAATTTGAGTAGTTCATACCGAATACCGATATAGTAAATTTTGATTATTGTGTCTATAATTCAATAAGTAAGGTGAATGGTACGTATAGGAAATATATATGTTTAGTATTCCATAGGTACACTTGTTAGATATTTTTATAGTGTAATAATTAGTGAGTTAATATTGCAGTAACATAAAAATATTTGATTTATTTATGAAATTCTGCGTAGAAAGTAGGTAATAAAAATGTACCGTGAAGGCGTGAACGTTATGGGGCCGATGTCCATAACATCTAAACAAATAAAATTAATAAATAAATCAGTAAAATGTGTAAAACATCTGTACGCCTATATTTTAGGTATAAAGTAGTAAAACAAATTATTGTATAATAAAATCATAAATAAGATTTGTTGATAATTGCCAGCAGTATTAATGTATAACATAATGTTCATATATTAATATTTAATGCATATAATAATTATAATAAATAGTGATTCAACGATTAATTGTACCAGCATAAATTATGCCTTATGAGTTATGGTGTGTTTTTTGTATCAGTAAATGTAACATATTATTTTTGTTTATAAAATCTGAATAATCTAGACAGTTTTTTTACAGTAGGTAGATAATATTTTGATTTTTGAACATTAGTCCCCGCTTGGCTACTTCCATTAGTATAAAAAAATGTATTAGTTGTTCTAAAAGCCTTATTTAAAACCATATCACGAATCAATATTATCAGCAAATTTTGGTTATAAAAATACACCAAAGAATATACTACCACAATATCACAATGATTATTCTTTGAAAACACAATAGGACTATAGGTATCGTAGTTTCGTACCTATTCCTATATAATATATTATTATATTATATTTATATACTTAATACAATATGAAGCCATAAAAAGAAATATATGATTACATAATGAGTATAACCATTTTTTTATAGTATAAGGAGATTTATAATATTACGAATACAGATTGACAATAATATTATAATACAATCAAGGTTGGGCATTTACTTGTTAAATAGTCAAAGTTAAGTGTTTTTGTTTTTAATTTATTAATTTATTAACTTAAGTTGAATGATTATTCAGTTAAAATTTTAGATTCTGAGCGGAACGATGGATGTATTGATTTAGGATTTTACAACGATGTGTGTTTTTTTATTTTTTTTTTGTGTCTGTCATCACCTTTCAAATGTGGACAAATAAGTCCAGTGTTTGGCAAGTTCCTTGTAAAAAAGAACTCGTTCCTTAAAAAAAAAATTCGTTCCTTTTATACACATTAAAAAAAAAAAATCTTAATTTCAATTATTTACATAATTATCTGTGTAAATTATTGAAACTAGAAAAGAACGAATAATTTTATTATTTTTCCTTGAAAAAAAGAACTAGTTCATTTCCTCGTTCTTTTTTTATAAAAAGGAATTCGTTCCTTATGCAGTGTGAGTAGGCGAATTCAAACCTTTGAAATTTATCGAAAATTCGGTTTTCTTAAACCCGGACAAACGTGTACACCTGCAGATAGTATAATAATTCCACATAATTCGATCGACAAAAGCCACTCGAAAGAAATATTATATTGTAGTTTCCCGCCAGCCATTTATATTTTTTTTTGTGTCCGTCATCACCTTTTAGGACAGTAAAAGTGCTTGGATTTTCTTCAACATAGTAACTTTCTGATAGGAAAGTGAATCTAGTTGGTACTTTGGGGGGTCCAAAGTAAAAATTTCTCAGTAGTTTTCAAATGCGACGTGAAAAACAAAAGAAAAACGGGAATTTTTACGCAAAATCTGTTTTCGAGAAAAAGGTTTTTGGTGCAACTCTAAAACAAAAGACCGTAGGTACATGAAATTTCGACTGAATGTTTATATTAGCATTTTCTATACACCATAACATTTTCCAAATATTTAGACTTATTTTGATCTGTTTACGGACATTTTCAGTTTTCATTTTTTTTAGTTTTTTTTTTCTAATATCAATAAAATTGTATTTGTTGATTAAAAAAGCTTGAAAATTTAATAGAAGGCTCCTAGATTATTGTTTCAAAGGCAGATGAAAAAAATTAAAAATCCTTAGTCACAGTTTTTACTTATAAGCATTTAAAGTTCATATTATGTTGACAAAATTTATCAAATTTAAAATGTAATAATTATTTTGTAGTTAAAAATTTATAAAATGTTCAACTTTTATAGCTAAGGATTGAAAATTTAAAACAAGGTTCCACGTAAAAAAGTAAATATATAAATTACTTTATTCACAATATATCATCAAATATACTTGGTAATATCATAGGCTGACTGACCGTTTTCGCTCAGAATCGTTTTTCTTGTATAATGATATTATTTCATTGAATTCAAATTTAACACCATCTATTACAGTGACCCACTTGTAACCTACTGTACAGCAGAGCGACAACCACTTGCCCACCTTATGTATTGTTGTAACTTAACTTTTAGATATTGATATTGATTTTACAATTAGGTGTTTTATTTTAAATTTTTAAATTTTTGTGTCTGTCATCACCGTTTGAGTCTGTAACACTGCTTCGATTATATTCTCAAAAGTTTTCAAAAGCACCGGAAAAATAAACAAAAGCTGTGGTCCGTGATAATAGTACAGATTATATGGAAGTAATTGAAATAATTATAACATTTTTTCATAATATAATCTGTGATAATAGATACTATTATCTATGAATAAAATGAGTGATAAGCACTTTCCGAAAAATGATTAGAATGGTAACGGTCTCACGAGTACTTTACGCAATCTAAAATTTGAGATTGAATTTGAGATTGAGACTCAACTGCAACTGGACTACAACAGCTAGGGACTGGACCAGAAGTGACTTGAATTTTGGATATTGTTACCACACTTACGAATAAAAAATTGTTACTAATGCATTATTAAATTATAACTATTAACTATTCCTTTTTTAAATCATAACTTCACTGTCGGACAGTGTATAAAAGAGACACAAATAATCTATTTATTCTAAATTAACATGAGAAGAAGTCGTGCACCATCTCAACAATTTCCACTTGTTCCTAAAGAGGATATTAGTGAGTTTTAGTTTAAATCTATTATTAATGCCATGTATGATTGCTTTATAATTTTTGTATTTTAAGAATTTCTTCGAACTTCTGTTGACACATTCATTTTATATCTACTAACTATATTTTAAACAAATTTCAGTATAATAATATGAATAATGAATATATAATATTTAGCCTGTTTAATTTAATTTAAGTGTGATCTCATTTCTTTTGTAGCAGTTCTATAGTTCAAAAATAATAAAATATTGAAATTATAGTACTTATGTGGCATTAACATTTATGTAAACATGAGTATCTGCTGAATGCCAAAATATAAATTAAAACATAATACCTATATTATATAATATACTAGCTGTCCAGCCCGACGTTGTCGAGGCCAAAGATTTGTATTTTTAATAAATATATTTGTACAAAATGTATATACCATATTTATTCTAATTATAATATTAATATAATATGTAACAAATTGCAATCATTTAGATTGACAACAAAAAATTCCATTTTAAAAAAATCATGTGTGAGCCTTTACCTATCTATAGCCTATACGAGTTGAAAAATCAAGCTGTATACACCCTCCAATTTTCAAGTAGTAATCTATTGAAATAACTTTTATTGAAAACGATCGTCATTTTTTGAGGCTATTAACTTCGGAAAAACTAACATCCAATTTTAGTTGTACCTATAACCCAATTTCGCCCCCCAAAAAATGCAAAACAAAAATTTAGATTATATAAGTGTATCTTAGTTTTGGTAAACCTACCTAGGTACCTCAGTTCACAGATACATTTGGGTAACTTTGCTAACTAAATCGACCAACGTGAACAATTTATTCATGGACAAAAAATGTCCAGTGGTTTAGGAGGAGTTCAATGACATACAGACAAACATTTATTTATATATATATAGACATAGATTGTTATTATTTTCGGCCACCCAATTAATTTCACCAAGAAAAATTATTATACATTATAACCTTCCCCGTATTAAAATAAGTAGAGTTCTTTTCGAAGTATGCTCGTACATACAAAAAAGGGGCTGTGTTTCTCTACTATATTATGCATGTTATATACATATAAACCTTCCTCTTGAATCACTCTATCAATTAAAAAAACCGCATCAAAATCCGTTGTGTAGTTTTATAGATCTAAGCATACAGAGAGAAAAAGGAACCTTGTTTTATAATATATTAAGATTTATAAATTTCCACCCTAACATTTAGTCCATACTATATTAATTTTCTTTTAATGCTAAGTGTTTAGGTAACTTTGCAATGTACCTATTACTTTTATTGTTTTGAAAATATGAATCATAAGTACCTACATACAAATTTAATATAATTAACTATAGGTTTAGATATTATATGTGGGTACCTATAAGAAATTTATATTAACCAATTTTTTTTTTGTGTTTTAGTAAGCACCTACTCAAACATATAATTTTTATAATCTTAATCTATTTGCATTTTAGTAAAAGGAGTGAAAGTCATAAGAACACCATCTGAAATTCTTGCACTGATTAAGACATATGATAGTACATCAATAAACAATGTATCTGCGGCAGTTCAGCCGGCTAGTCATACCATCAAGAATTGTGATACACCTTTGCAACTTCCTCAAAATATACTTAAAAAAATTCAAAAGTCTGTAGAACATGAAACGATAATCAAGCCCAATAAAAATGTTGATCAACAAGAAGTTAAAGAGAATGTTACTCAACCATCAAGTACCTTAGAAAGTAAAAAGTTAGTATTCCTTATAGAGTATAGACCATAGTCAAATATTATATATTAATTAACATTTTGGTTTTAGATATAATGTTACTTGGGGCAAACAAACAAAAAAGAAGCACAAAACATGGGAAGGTGATGGATACCTAATTGTATCTGATAAATTTGCAGCACTTCATGTAATAATTAGTACTAAATATACACATCATTTTGTTGTGGTTTTTTTATTTAATATAATTATATCATTTTAGGATTTAGATGGTCAAAAATTAGGTACTACCAGTGACTTAAAATCTTTAAATTTAGAAGATGGTTCAATTATTGTTGTTGGTAATAAGCAAGTCCAAGTATTAGATTTAGTTACAGAATTTGATACTGCAACAATTGAAAAATCAACTGTTACTTCATGTGCAGGACCTCCCCGTAAACGACCAAAGATATTAGTAGACGTTAGTTCTCCTGAAGCACTAATCATGCCTGAACCTGATATTGATCATCAAGTAAATTAGCTAAAACAAAATAATTATTGTATATTCATTGTATTATTTATTTATTAAATATAAAGTCTTTCTTCAACAAAAAAGAAGAAGAAATCACTTCAGTTGTGCTTGAACCTTTTTTGGCAAAACACCTAAGACCTCATCAAAAAACTGGTATAATTTTTTTGTATGAATGCGTTTCTGGTTATAAGGCTCAAGAATATTTTGGTGCTATTTTGGCTGATGAAATGGGTCTTGGCAAGACATTACAAACTATTTGTTTGGTTTGGTATGTAAATATGTATTTTAATATGATCACAATTTTTATTTGTTCTACATATTTTAATGTAGGATGTTACTGAAGCGAGGACCATATGGAGGTATTCCATTGGCCAAAAGAGTATTGATAATTGCTCCTAGTAGTCTTGTAGGAAATTGGGAAAATGAATTTACTAGGTGGTTAGGAAGAGATAAACTAAGGCTGTTTTCTGTAGATCAAGTAAGTTTTTCATATATTTTTAAACCTAATTGATTATAGATTTTATTTTTTTTTAAATATATAGAAAAAAAAACCCTCAGAGTTTGCTAGATTACCTGCTCGGAGCTATCCTATAATGATAACTTCATATGAAATGTTAGTACGTTATTTTGAAGAAATTGAAAAACTACATTTTGATTTGATGGTATGTGATGAAGGCCATCGGTTAAAAAATAACAGTACTAATACATATTTAGCATTAACAAAGATAGAATGTAAACGAAGAGTTTTATTGACTGGTACACCAATTCAAAATGAGCTAGCTGAATTTTATGCACTTATAGACTTTGTTAATCCTGGAATATTGGGAACATATTCAATGTTCAAACGTGAGTTTGAAGATAAAATTGTTGAATCTCAACAACCGGAATGCCATCCACAAATAATGTCGCTGGGAAAACAAAAAGCTTCAGAACTTAATGAAGTAACTGAAAAATTTATTTTAAGAAGGACTCAAGATGTTAACAACAAATATCTACCTTCTAAATACGAATCTGTAGTATTCTGTGCAATGGCTCCTATTCAGGTAATCACATTTGAAATAACATTAGAATGTATAATTTGTTAAATGTAAATAATATTTTAGTGCCGTTTATACGAAGAAACTGTTTCATACTGGGAAAATCGTGTACAAGAATTTGGTTTGAGTACTATTTCACACTTTAGTGTCATTACTATGTTGAAAAAAGTTTGCAACCATCCAGAATTAATACTGAACAACCTCAATAACTCTGATACTACTGAAGTATAAATAATTTAGTGTTTATATTATGTACCTATTATATACATTTGAAATCATAAGTATTGTAAAATTAATATTTTTTTAGGAGACCTTAAATCAACATTTGAATCGCACTATTACTTTAAAACACTCACTAATAGAAAGTTCAGGAAAACTTATAGTTGTTGACAACTTATTAAAAGAGTTGCATAAAAATGGTTCCGAAAAAACTGTTTTGATATCATATTATACTCAGACTTTAGATATATTTGTAAAGTTATGTGATATGAAACATTACAAATATTTGAGACTTGATGGATCTACTGCTACTGCTCAACGAACTGATATAGTTAAAAAATTTAATGATTCAAACTCTAATTACAGTACTTAAAAGTTTTTACTATCAGGCATTCACTGTAAATTAATTTAATAATAATTAATGGATTTATTTTTAGGTGTTCTTTTATTGAGTGCAAAAGCAGGCGGTGTTGGTTTGAATCTTGTTGGCGCATCAAATTTAATTTTATATGACTCTGATTGGAATCCAGCTTCTGACCAACAAGCTATGGCTAGAATTTGGAGAGATGGTCAGAAAAAAAATGTTCACATTTATAGGTTACTAACAAGTGGTACAATAGAAGAAAAGATATTTCAAAGACAGATTAGTAAGACTGGCCTGAGTGAAGCCATTACAAATCCTGATAATCAAAATAATACAAAACTGTCATTTGATCAACTAAAAGTATGCTTGAACTTTTTCAACATTTTACTAAATTTTAAATATTAACATTTCATGTCTTAGGACTTATTTAATTTTAAAAAAGATGCTTTGTGCTCAACTCATGATTTATTGGAATGTAATTGTGGTGGAAAAGGTGTAGTTCTTAGTGATAATAGTCCATTCGAATGTGATGACAAAAAATCTGAAGCACCACTAAGAGTTAATGAACTTATGAAATGGGAACATCATTCATCACCTTTCAACACAGATGTTTTAGAAGTAGGTATAATAATAATATACAGATTGTAACAGGAAGACCTGACAAATTAAATAACTTTTGTTCTAATCAATATAATTTAATTTTTTTTTATATATAAATTATCAACTCGTGCTATACACGTATGATATCACATTTTTTATTTTTATTACTAAAAATAAAAAATAATTTAAATACTTTTAGCCAATTTGTAAATCTGGTTTTTAGAAAACTTTTGTTTGTAAAAACATTCATCGAAGTCAAGTGGTTTATATTTTATGATTTTTTTAAATGTCTAATTTATTTTGAAGTGACTCATTAATTTAAAAAAAAATAACTTTGTAAACTAAAGTTCATACTTATTGAATTTAAAATTTTTCTTTAAGGACTGAATTCAACAAAAATAATGAGATTTCAAAAAAATTTAATAAATATAAATCTTCTCTTAGCTTGACGGTCCTTGGGCTACCTGAGCTGCTACAAGCAATTCTCTCCATTTTCCCCTATTAAATGACAAGTCAACTGACACATTTCTTCCCAACATTTTGATATCTTTCTCTACAGCGTCTTTTCGTTTCGTATATGATCTACCTTTTGGTCTTTTTTTTAGATTCTGAGCAATGAATGTATTGATTATACAATATTTTTTTTTGTGTGTCTGTACACGTTATCTTGTAGTCAAAATAATACTTCGATTTTCTACTTCAATAGTTGTTCAATGGGAAAAATTTACTACCGTATTTTCATTGAATGTTTATATTCTCATTTTCTATACTCGATAATGTTTTCAAAATATTTTGCTTGTTTCGAGGTTTTTATTTTTAATTTTCAATTTTTTTTTTTATTTATTTATGTCAAAAAAATTATATTCGTTGGATCAAAAAATGTAAAACTGTAATACAAGGCTCCTGATGTATTGTTACAACATCAGTTGAAAATGTTTCTTAATACCTTTCTTTATTTCTTTTTGACAGTCTACTATTGTTTCATGACCTAATTGAAGAATAATAATGTTTAGCTTGCTATTATTTTAAAAGAATACTTATGTGGTGTTAATGCATGTGATGTATTGTCAAACATTTCCAAAAATCTCATGTGACTGAAATGATATGTATAGTATATCAGCTACTCAAAATCTTTATTTTTTTATTTTTATATACTATTCAGTTCCAAATACTATCAATTATCACTATTTTTAATTATAGTTATTTAATTCTAATGTTTTAATTTTGTTTTAGGCCATGAACTTATATGGAGTATCAACAACTATCCGCTTCTTATTTAGAAACAAAGCAAATTAATTGAAAATTCAATATGATATTTGCTTTAAGGTCCTCATACTAATTGTGTGCCCTACATATTACTTATTCCTATTATAATAAATTAGACTGTATAATATTTATGTATTATTAAAAATCATATTTTAATAAAATTGGATTAATTGTTTACTTATACATTTACTTGAAATTACATAAATAAAAAAAACAATTTTTAATATATATATTTAGATTCTGAGCAAGCGATGAATGTATTGATTTTACAATGATGTGTGTTTTTTTTTTGTGTTGGTCATCACCTTTTAGGACAGTAAGAATGCTTGGATTTTCTTCAACAGTAACTTTTCTGATAGGAAAGTGAATTTAGTTGGTATTTAGGGGGGGGGGGGGTCAAAAGTAAAAATTTCCTAGTAGTTTTCAAAAGCGGCAAAAATAAAGGAAAAACGAGAATTTTTACGCAAAATCTGTTTTTGAGAAGATCGATTTTGGTTTTTGGTGCCACTCTATAACAAATGACTGTAGGTACATGAAATTTTGACTGAATGTTTATATTAGCATTTTCTATACACCATAACATTTTCCAAATATTTAGACTTATTTTGAGCTGTTTACGGACATTTTCAGTTTCCATTTTTTTTAGTTTTTTTTTTCTCTAACACGTTAAGTGCCATGAGGCCGCCGGCTGCCGTAAAATCGTATGGATGTTTGTGTGATTTTTAGGCCGCCGGCTGCCGCACCATATTATTCCTAGGAGGCCATACGGCCGCGGGCTGCCTCAAAACCAATGTATATTCCTACCTGTTTTATATGATTGGCGCTGTAGTTATGCTTCTAAATCTAATGTTGGAATCATATTTTTAGACCAAATACTTCCCGAGATAATGCTGATAGCATTTCACGAATGTCAACATTAAAAACCCGATAACGTTTTAAAAATACCATTAACACGTTAGCCGCCGGCGGTCATACGGCGGTCGTTTATTGATACGCCAAGTGTGTTTTCCCAAGTTATTACTAATTTGTATGTATTTATATCTTTGGTTCTAGTGTAGCTATTAAATCGATTCCAAGAGTAAAATTATCAGCGATAAGTACTAATTTTAAACAGTGTTATAACTTTGTATGGTCGCCGGCGACCATGTGGCGTGGTGATAATACGATTTTACTCCTGACGCCATTTGCCCGCCGGCGACCAAACGGCAAACATACTATTATTTTCCATATTGTGTTTGTTTTAATTTTTTGTAAATGAAGTTATCAAAATGGCTAGCTCAAGCAGGCCAAAGAGGCAGCGTATCAATGATTGCATTAATGATGATGAAATAGTTAACGAACTTTTTTGTGATGAATTGAGTGATTTTAGTGATTTTAGTGAAATTGACGATTCAGATGCTGATCGTGATTATTTTCCTTCTGAATCAGAGAATTCAGTAGTAGATTCGACTAATATAGGTAATAAAACTTTATTAATTTTTATTTAATATTTATTATTCATTTTTATTTTAATTTTTTTAAAATTTAAATTATTATTTTTACTTTATTTTATTTTATTGTATTTTACAATACGGACGTTTATAATTATTATTTGGGCTGGGACATATTTTTTATCACAGAATTTTTTATTCATAATTTTAAATCAAATATTTTAATATAGTTGACATATTATTTTAAATTATAGGGAATAATCAGGATTTCAATATTGAAAATAATCATAATACATCTTCTACCGTTTGGTTCGATGTATCAGGAACATACCAAAAACCACTTATCTTCAATAAGACTCCGGGTTTCAAAATTGATATTCCTGATAATGCCTCAGCTTTAAATTATTTTAAGTTATTCTGTAGTACAGATATTTTTGAGCTTATGGTAGTAGAAACTAATCGTAACGCTGAACAGTTTCTTTCAAAGAGCAGGCTAACTAAGTCCAGTAGATTCTCTAAATGGTCACCAACAAACGTCGATGAAATTGAAAAGTTTATGGGCTTACTCTTGTGGTTTGGTTTAGTTCAAATGCCGAGTTTAGAAAGCTATTGGAGTACCAAAATTAGATACAAAAATAATGTTGCTCCTAAAATAATGTCTCAAAATCGATTTGAATTACTCTTAAGATTTTGGCATTTTGCGGATAACGAGGAAACCCCTGACAATGATCGTATCTATAAAGTTCGTGATTTGCTCGAACGTGTTGTAAAAAATTATCAAAATGTCATGGAACCAGATGAGTACTTAGCAATAGATGAGTCAATGGTTCCATTCCGTGGTCGATTGAAATTCAAGCAATACATACCCGGGAAGGCGCATAAATATGGAGTGAAGCTATTTAAAATATGTGAAAAAAATGGATATACACATGATTTACAAGTATATGCTGGTAAAAATCAGGTAGATGGTAAAGGTCTAGCACTTAGAGTTGTAATGGAGTTAATTAGACCTTATTTAAATGTAGGACGTACTGTAGTTACAGATAACTTTTATACATCCATGCCATTGGCTCGTGAATTATTGAAGAACAACACACATCTGGTAGGAACATTGAGAACAAATCGTGTTAAGTTACCTGAAGTGTTAAAAACAAAATTGAAAAAAGGACAAATAATTGGAAAAGAAAGTACAGATGGGGTAGTAGTCGCGAAATGGCACGACAAACGAGATGTTGCAATGTTGTCTACCAAACATGGTATTGAAATGATCGATACAGGCAAAAAGAATCGAAATGATGAACCACAAAAGCAAAAAAGATGCTTACACTGTTACTCACATAAAACCACAGTTTTAGGTTCAAAGTCAGCTGCACTTGCAACCAAAAAGGTAAATACGCTTTGTTCAACATGTAAAATGTATACATGCATTGATTGTTTTAATAAAAATCATGTAAATTAATTATTAGATAAAATTATTATCTTTATTTTATATAATATAATCATATGTTTTATTTAAACTAAAATTTAATTGTATTTAATTTATCAGCTAAGCAACAATTATTTATTTTTAAACATTTTTAAATACTTTTTAATAATAACTAAAATACTTTTGTAATATTATTATTTTATTTATTTACAATAAAATAAACATTAACAAGTTATAAAAAATGACAGTATTTTAGTTGTGTCAATGTTTCATAAGCACCAATTTATTTCCAAATTTAACTATGAAAATGATATGTTTGTTATAACAAAATAATCGTTAAAATTAAAAATATGTTGTGTTTTTTTATACCATTAGAATCGTCATGTTCTTCTCTACGCCATAGTACTATTTAAAAATGCATTATCGTAACGCCACAAAAATTATAAGCATTTGTTCAAATATGAATTTATGGTCGCCGGCGGGTCATGTGGCGTGGTAGTAATGATCAACTATGGGCGCCGGCGGACATAAAAGTATAGAATTTGAACGTTGCCGTATGACCGCCGGCGGGCATATGGCGGTTAACGTGTTAAGTAAGGCCGCCGGCGGCCGCATGGCACTTAACGTGCTAATATCAATAAAATTGTATTTGTTGGTTAAAAAAGCTTGAAAATTTAATAGAAGGCTTGTAGGTTATTGTTTCTAAGGCAGATGAAAAAAATTAAAAATCCTTAGTCACAGTTTTTATTTATAAGCATTTAAAGTTCAAATCTTGACAAAATACTGAAAAATCACGAAAATTGGCAAATTATTTTGAGTTGAAAGTAAAAAATGTATCTTTTTAAATCTAAGATTTGAAAATGTAATACAAGATTATCCATAAGTTTGTCTACCTTTATCAAAAAAAAAAATGTCTATAAAAACGTCAAATTAAATTTTTATGAGCGTTTGAAATTCATATTTTACAACATTTGATATTCACTCGATTTCTCATATTGTAACGATTTTGCTATTTTGTTGTTATTCAAAAACGAATAATTGTAGATACATGACAATTTCACTGAATGCTTATATTTTCATTTTCTATACGCCATACAATTTTGAAAACATTTTGACTCTTTTTCAGCTGTTTATGGCGGTCAGGTTTCAATTTTTTAGTTTTTTTTTCTATAAATATCAATAAAATTTTATTTGTTGGGTAGAAAAGCGTGAAAATTTAATGCAAGGCTCCTGATATATCGTTATAATAGCAGTTGAAAAATATAAAAAATACATAGGCACAATTTTTTTTATAAGCATTTAAAGTTCAAATTTTGACAAAATTTATCAAATTTATAATTTAATAATTATTTTGTAGTTAAAATTATATAAAATGTTCAACTTTTATAGCTACGGATTAAAAAAATAAAAACAAGGCTCCACGTAAATAGGTTATCTATAAATTACTTTATTCACAATAATATCATCAAATATACTTGGTAATATCATAGGCTGACTGACCGTTTTCGCTCAGAATCGTTTTTATACATACTATCATTGAATTTAATACCATCCATTACAGTGACCCCCTTTAACTTACTGTACAGCATACCGACATCCACTTACCCACCTTTTTTAAATGGAACTTAAGCCCGGCAACTGGCCATTAGCTGTTGTAGGTGTTAATGTGTTATTACTCTTGGAAAGGTTGGTACGTTAAGGTGTTGTTACAGTAGGTTAGCAACACGTGTATGTGGGGCAAGGTAGCTGCGGGTGATACTTACTCTCAGTTGCATTGCGTGACTTGGAGCAGCCGCACCAAGCCACAATATATTTTTATTAAGTATAACAAATTATAATGAATATATTAGGCACTATCTGTTATTTAAAAATCTACGAATTAGTGTTTTGGTTTAAACTTAAAGCTCTACCACAGACCTGAATGAACCCTCCACAACTGCGAGGCGTCTTCTCTGATAAAGGTTCTTATTAGTTGTTCTTATGACCGTAGACATTATATTTCATTAAAGAGAACAATATTATACAATACATTAACTTCCTTTAATATCAATCTTTCTAATTTCTATCTCTATACAATTTATAATGATATAATGTACTTCTAATAAATATATTTTTACATTTCATTCATTATACACTATGTATAATATTTCTAACTATAATATTCTGTAGAGTTTGCATAATATGCTACTTACTTGTAATTAATTAATTCTGTTTGATGTATTAACATTTTTTATCGGTACAGATATCATAATAATTGTTAAGATCTCATCAAAAATAAAAGATTAATTAATTAATGTTTGAATTTATAAAGCTGTTATTTGTTTCCTATAATCTTAAAATAGTGATAATTTCAGAATGAGAGAATAATATTGTTCACAAGTAAATATTATAAAAATCAAGTACAGTGTACAGAAGTATATATTTTAATGACAATAAAAGATTTTAGTTAAAAATATCTTAATTAAAATATTTAATTAACTGAACCAATTGTGTAATGTTTCACAACTGTCTATATTACAATATGGATAGGAAAATAACATAATAAATTACACATTCACATAAGTAATAATTTTTTATTAAATACCGACAAACAGAATACATAATAGTCAACAACATTTTATTTTTGGCAAATAAAACGTTTATTTGCACTCTTAAACTAGTATACATAGGTAACAGTTATTATATTATATGATTTATATAAACCATTAATTAAGTCTTACAATTACATTAAAAAATATATCTTTCACGAATTAATTCAGCCATATGTTTTAACTTTTAATACTGATACTTTTCTTATACTTATTTATGTAATTTAACATAACCCTTAAATGATAATTAAATTCCTACTTTATTCTTAACATGTCAAACTCAAACACGAACGCATATGTGTTTGAATGACATTGGTATTTTGACACAAAGAATTTGAGAAAAATAACCATGGCATTTAAATGTTCAGTTAATTATATGGCCATGTGGGAGAGACCTCTATTACTCCCTAGTCCCTAGTCTATCCCGCTAACTATGTTAAAATGATTGTATAATATATTAATTCAATTAAAAAAATCGTATTATTTTCACAGAGAAGGCCATATTATAAAAAAAAATGATTGATACAAATGTTAACACTAAATTGTTAATAATTATTATAGTTGTTTTCAAAAAAACACACCGAAAATTGACAAATTGTTGGTGATGTAAACGCACTTGTAAACCTTTTTAGTTATACGGAGCAAAATTCAAGTATTTAGGTTCATATTATATAATATATAAATAAATATATCAATAGATAAGATCTAAAACCAGAAATCGTTCGCCTCCTCAAACTTTTTTTTTACAGTTTTAAAGGCTTGATGTGAATTTTTTTTATAAAATAAACCTACAGATTATTATCAAACTGCATGCATTAATTATTTGTTTTAACTATATACCTATATATAGCCCCCCTCTCCTCAGAAAATTGACCCTAGTTTCAGTAATACTAACGGCCTCTTTGAAAATGTCTATATATGTACTATAGGAAATCGAACGAAACTCATCGTAAGTATCGCATTGTTATGCAATATTAATTTAGGTATAATACCTATTTTCAAATGTTCGTGACTGACCCGCTACATATTATAATATGTACCTATATATAGCATATAATATGTTAACAATCGATATATTGCCGCCTGCTGTCGTATCGAATGTCGTCATTTCATATAGATAGGTATAACCTATACTAAAACGCTATCTACGATAATATTTCCGGGTAATAGGTGAGTAGAAATTAGAAAGTACGAGGTACCTATAATACATACCTGCCTATGCCAAACGTCAAACTCGCTAAACAGTAATAATAATATACTGATGTACACACAAAGTGATTCACCGAGCACGATCATCTCCATTTTTTCTTTAATACCTAATACTAAATGTATTCAAATTTTGTTTTTTTTTTGGAATTTTTAAGTATATATTCAAGAAGCATATTATTTTCAATTATTGTGGTTTTTATAGTATAAAACAATGAGTACAGACTTCCTATTTGTCAAATAAAAAAAAATTTAAAAACCCTCATATCTTATTATTATGGACCTAAAATCATTAGTAGATACACAAAGTTAAATAACTAAAAAACTACCCGGTCGAATATTGATTTAGATACATCGGCATTTTCAAAAGAGTGCTTAACATTTCGCAGGAATAAGGGTGATTCTCGTTTGAACTTTGAAAACAATATGTTGGAAACGCTCTCAAATGGGATAAAAATACTTATAGGATAATAATCTATACAATTGAAAATATGGTGGGTCCTTAAGTGGGTAGGTATCTATATACTAAAAATCAGAATAAATTTGAATAAATTATCATAGTAAGTTAAAAAATTATGGCGAGGATGCTTGATGAATCACTCTGTACCTACACATAGTATATAACATTATTACATGATGCGACTTACAAGACTTAACGTTGTGTGTGTGTTTGTGTTTGTAGTTACACGACAATATACGTAGTGTCGTAGTTAAACAGTCGGACGGAGATATACCTAATATAGTGTTATTTATTTATTTATTATTAAAGTGGTGCGATCCATATTTTGTTCTCACATTATGTGACAATATATATATCTTGTCACGCACGTATCATTATACTATATACTATGCAGCTCGTGTAATGATCTATACAGATTGCCGTAATTGAATTGAAAAAAAAAAAACGTAAAACTGAAGGGTTATTGTTTCTGTTATAGTTGTGTGAATAATCGGGTGGCATTGTCGGTGCATGTCACAGTATCTAATACAGCATTAAGTCATTTGAATCATAATTTTCAGGGATGCATTCGCTGATAAAGGCGATATCATTAGGCGTGATGAATGCGTGATGCGTGTCGCCACGTAACATGGATAAAGGTGTGAAAAGTTTGAAAAAAAAAGATTATGGGAAATGTCACGTCATAACAACATTATTCAGTCAACCCTTCAATTATATACACATTTATACTGCGACTATTTTTTTACGCCTGCTCTTGAATTGTGACTATTAACACAGTATTTTGACTGTCGAAATTGAATAAAACTTTGAATGTTTTTATTCGTTATAACGTGTAAGTATGTAAGTATACCTATCTATTCCGTATCTAGTGTTTTTTTTTAAACTTGTAATGCACATTAATCATAATTTTTCATGTTTTAGTATAATTTTTACTATTTTTTTTTTATCAATGATTTGAAAAGGGTTCTTCTTTTATTATTGCTTGTATGAACTTCGATGCGCGTGAATTCAATTATTGAACCAATGTAGTTATAGGTTCCTGTTTCAGTATTAATACTTGAATAGTTAAAAGCAATAAAAGTAATAAATATTACCTATATATCATATCATATACTTCACAAGCGATTGGGACAGCAGAGGACAATCATCGACATTTTAATGCACTACTCAGTATATTATTCAATGTTAAAAGTTCAAAGATCATATTATTATATTAAATCAATATAAATGATAAGAAAACAAGTTCACTGCAGCATTTGAAAATGCCACTGTAAGACACGACGGTGTCATAATTCATATTATGTACCTGCATACAGAGATATTGACTGATTTAGCCGATTTAGGTATACCTAATTTTAGGGTAGGTCCATACATATAGGGTTTATGTAGGTATTTATAGATGTATATTGTAGGTCTATAATAATGATCTGCGTCAGCCATGAGTAATACTATTCAGAACAGTAAGACAAATGTTCGATATGGTCACTATTTTTCATTCAGGACTTCGATAATAGACACGTTCTAAATTCTACGCTATATTTACATATTACATACCTATTACATAGGAGGGCAATATATTGATATTAATAATTATATTATATTGTCAAAGTTCAATCCCGATACACGCGATAATACGCCCTAAAATGTCTTGTCCTGATGGCGGTGGTTGTCATGGGAAAAAAACGACGATCCACATGACCTATACGTCATGTACACCGCAGTTAATGTGAATAACAATAGTATTATTATTATATTACAATGTCGTCAATGTGTGTAGGTACTGTGTTTAGTAGTGCTGTGCATTATATGCAGTTCGTGACGTCCAACGTGGTGGCTCGAGGCGGCATGGGCAGCGTCACGTCCACTCTGGTGCATTTTTCACGATCAGAATATTTCTTAAGCGGGAACAATAAAAAAATGTTTACGAATATTATTAATTTCGTCGGATTTTGATTAATGTATAACATTTTAATGGAATGTACACCACCATGCAGATATGCTATTCAACCATTCATGTACCAAAGGTACAAAAGGGGAACTGGCGGTAGTCATCTCAATATTCTCAGCAGTTCGGGTCGTGCAGAACGCGCGTTTCATAATATATGGCCCGTCAGTCGAGGCTGGTTTGAGTTGACTTTCCGCGATTGTCGGTCACACAAACGCCAAAATTAGTTAAAAAAGAATTGAATTGTATCGTATATAAATGCTTCAAAATCGCAGATGCCAAGTAAATATTTTTTACCTAAGATATCGCTTAACCAAGAGACCGACTGTTTTCACATTGATTACCGCAGAGACTCCGTGCAAGTGTACTAGATACCTAAACCTAACTGTACATACCTATATCGTTGAAAAGCGCCAAAGTATACAATCTTAAATCTTAATCAACAAATGTATATTAATTGTTTATATTTCATAATGCCTAGGTACTGATTATTAACGATTTATAGCTGGTACCTATACTTGTAAAATTATAAAAATATTACGTTCATCTTGGCACGTAGTAATGTTAATATTAATATATTGGCGTAAATAATATTTGTTTATTTTATCTTTGGCACTTAAATCATACAGATTTAGCTTAAAGTCAAAATATAAAAAAAGATTTCTTATAAAATCTGAAATAGCCAGTTTCATAAAACCAACTGATATAAATGTTTTATTGTTAATTTCGATAAAGCTGTAACATTTAGGCATAAAGTGGATATAACTAATAGAAGAGTACTTAAGTTCCTATTTAAATAGGCAGAGGTACCTATATTAAATACCTACGAGGACAAAGTACACGGTGGTCGGTGAGAGAGTGAGACACGTTATCTATAGGTTAAACCAAAATGAAACTGCAGTTTCCATAAACCTAAAGACCTAATATGACATAGAGAAGAAATTTGACGTTCGTGTCATGACCTGGTGAATCACAGCACAGGCTTCCAGGAAGTTGATTTTGCTGGTCAAAACAATAACTCAATTTAATTTCTTGAGGTATAGCAGGAGTCTGAAGAGAGACTGGATATAAACTATTTGATTGAAAATCGATTCTACTATGTATAGGTATCGGTGTGTACAACGCGATAGTTTGTCACTACACGTGCCTTACATCAGTGGCGTACCGAGGATTTCCTTGTTGGGAGGGGTTGATAATTTTTTGTATAGTGAAGGCTTAACTATAGGACCTCTCAAACGTTTAGTATGCAGAAAGGACCACGAGACATTAGTAAATATAACACATTTTTAAAATTTGTAGCAATACAGTCATACAAATTTCACTTTTAATAGATACATGATTACCAGTGGTGGCTTGTGGCTTGGACGACGGGATGTTTGAACCCCCTTCTTTGATTTAATAAAATTAACTATTATTAATTTTTTAAATAATTATCTTTATGATACATTTTGTCGCGTGCGAACATTGAATTATTTCTCTCGGATACCAGGAGCATATATGAATACGCATGCGAAATTGCAAACACACTATAGATTTCTTTTCTACCGTGGTCTGCGATACTTTGGACAAATATAATTTAAAAGTTTAATAGTAATGATATATTTATTATATTTAATTTCATATACCTATGGATACGATAATGATATCGTAGTATATATACCTATTGAAGTCGCACAGCATCCACGTACCACCACTGTTAATTACGTTAAGTTATACCTACTCTCATGTTATATAATATTATGTTCACAAAAAACTGAAAATATTTTTTAATTTTCCTGAAAATGGGGTGCAACCCGTTTAAAGCCATGGTCTAGCTACGCAACTGCTTAATATATTGTTTACCTTACACATGAGTATATATGACACCGCCAGCTACCATCACATTACACATATATTATACTTACGAATTTAGTCGGTGACGTGGGCACCGGGACATACTTGACGATCACCGGGGTCCGGAAACAACAGCACTGTCTGATGACCGGACAGAATGAACCGACGACGAAGAGCATAACAGCTACGCCTCCGCTGCGTAGGAAAACAGTAACAATAAAATAAAATATTAATAAATTATAGAAAATCATATCAGTCAATCGCGGCAGTCAATCAACGGCTGTATAACATGATTGCATCGACCAAAGATATACTATTGCCTAGGTATATAGGCACGGGCAGAAAAATGTAGGTAATAAAAATGGAAAAAACAAATTTCACATGTCGAAGCCTGCGGGGATAGGGTGAAATATAGGTATAGGTACTAAGTAAAACGTTTGCGGACGTGATTGTGTCGAAAAAAATATAGCTGACGAGACGTGTACTGCGTCACTTGTCACTCACCATAAGTACCAGAGGCTGTACACGTTGTCACAGCACTTGCCGTCGCCGCAGCAGTACTGTTCGCGGGTGCACAGTCCGGATTTGCATATGGACGCGGACGCGGTGCCGACGTCCAGCAGCAGCAACATCACCAGCGACAGTCGAAAAGCCGCAGTTGCAGTAGCGACGGTGACGGTCCGCTGCTGCTGCACCGGCGGCGGTGAAGCCGTCATTTCCACGGCCGCGAAACGACGACAGGAAAAACAGCAACAGCGACGACGACTACGACTCGAGGCGGTGCGGCGCAGCGTCGGACGCCAAGCAGAGTGCAGAGCAGCACGACGGCACTCGCAGCTGACGGCGCGGACGACGGCGACGCGCGTTATCTCGCGGCGGCACGCATACCAGTCAGCTGTGCCACCCCCGCGAGGCTTCCGAACCGCAGAAATCGATACGGACTGGAGCGCGTCGCCGCGGCACGATCGTCCGGAACGCATCGCGACCATTAGAACACGCGAGTAATATTGTGTTATTATCATTATAATTTATAATATATGGTCGCCGCGCGTGTTCACCCCGTCAAGTCGAGGACTGTGTCGAGAGCTTATTCCAGAGATTTTTTTCTGGGGGAAGGCGTTTCTAAATTGAAATGCTGAACAATGGTGGGTAAAAAAATTTTTCCAAACAATTAAAATAATGATGATAATTTATTATCATTATATTGCGCGCCAAAAATTGATATTTATTATTAGCATATATACTACAAGGACTTTTTTGTTTGCTAAATAGTGTCTTGTATTTTGACTACGAATCGTGCATAGGTATTGCCGTTTGTAGTAGGTATTTGTTATTACCTTTCTATAAAATATAAATTGTCAATAAGTATTGTCAGTTCTTTATAATACCTTTTTAAATTCACTTTTTTTAAATATGTATCCTCAATCGTTTACTAATAAAGTAAAAGAGGAGAAACTAAATTATGTAGAAGTTCGAAGTAATTTAAATTCAGTTGATGATATTAAGCAATGGGTGAATGAGTATGGAACTTTAACAAATAGGTACTCATTGGGTAGTAAGAAGCTCTATTCCAGCAGGGACTACAATTTTGTAGTAAAATAAATATATTAATTAATAATTATTATTTGTTGATTGTAACACTTAGAAAGCATTATGTATGATAATGCATGTGAATTCAGTGAATTAACATTTTCATATATTTTTTTTGTAATAGAAAATTTAAACATGACAGTATTTAATAATGTTAATAAATATATTTTAAAAAAGGAAACATTTAAATACTTTCATACAAATAAGTATTACTATAATAAAAAAAAGGTGGGTAAGTGGATGTCTGCAGTACAGTAGGTTATAAGTGGGTCACTGTAATGAATGGTGTTAAATTTGAATTCAATGATATAATATCATTGTATAAGAAAAACGATGCTGAGCGAAAACGGTCAGTCAGCCTAACATATTATTACCAAGTATATTTGATGATATTATTGTGAATAAAGTAAAATTGTGCCTATGTATTTTTAATATATTTCAACTGCTATTGTAACATTATACCAGGAGCCTCGTATTAAATTTTCACGCTTTTTTAACCAACAAATAAGATTTTATTGATATTTATAGAAAAAAAAAACTAAAAAATGACAATGTCCGTTAACAGCTTAAAAAGGGTCAAATTATTTTCAAAATTTTATCGTGTATAGAAAATTTTAATACAAACATTCAGTGAAATTTTCAAGTATCTACAGTCATACGTTCTTTAATTACAACAAAATAGCAAAATCGTTACATGAAAAATCGAGTGAATATCAAATGTTGTAAAAATATGAATTTCAAACGCTCATAAAAATTTAATTTGTCTTTCTTGTAGACATTTTTTTTTTGATAAAAGTAGACAAACTTATGGATAATCTTGTATTACATTTTAAAATCTTAGATTTAAAAAGATACATTTTTATGAATTCTCAACTCAAAATAATTTGCTAATTTTCGTGATTTTTCCGTATTTTGTCAAGATTTGAACTTTAAATGCTTATAAATAAAAACTGTGACTAAGGAATTTTAATTTTTTTCATCTGCCTTTGAAACAATAACCTAGGAGCCTTCTATTAAATTTTCAAGCTTTTTTACTTAACAGATAAAATTTTATTGATATTTATAGAAAAAAAAACTAAAAAAAATGGAAACTGAAAATATCTGTAAACAGCTCAAAATAAGTCAACATATTTGGAAAATGTTTTGGTGTATAGAAAATGCTAATATAAACATTCAGTCGAAATGTCATGTACCTACGGTCTTTTGTTTTAGAGATGCACCAAAAACCAAAATCGATTTTCTCAAAAACAGATTTTGCGTAAAGATTCCCGTTTTTCTTTTGTTTTTCACGTCGCATTTGAAAATTACTGAGAAATTTTTACTTTTGACTCCCCCAAAGTACCAACTAGATTCACTTTTCTATCTGAAAAGTTACTTTTGATGAAAATCCAAGCACTTTTACTGTCCTAAAAGGTGATGACGGACACAAAAAGCTCGAGGTTCTGAAACAAATTTTTGGAATTTACTGAGTGAAGAAAAATATCCGGGTTTGAGGAATGTAGCTTTGCAGTTACATAGTTATTTCGGATCTACATATTTGTGCGAAACAGCATTTTCTCACATGAAAATGATCAAAACAGAATTTCGATCTACGCTCTCTGATGACCATTTGGAGCAGTGTCTTCGATTAGCAGTTAGCAACTAATCGCCAGATTACGACCAATTGGTCAACGACATGCAATGTCACACTTCAACAATGGCCAGATCAATAAAATAATATGTTAATTAAACTTATCTAACTAGATTTTAGAAATTATTATTTATTATTATATTATTTTTAGTAATTAGTAATTAGTTAATAATACTTATTGTATGTTTATATGCACTTATTCAATAATAAAAAAATTTTCTATAAAAGTCGATCCTCAAAGGTGAAGTATATTTTTAGTAGATCGTGACCAAAAAAAGTTTGGCCGCCCCTGTTGTATAGTATAGTATAGATCAAGGTTGGGCAAGTTAATGATTTTTTTTAACTCAGTTAAGTTAAGTTAATATGTACCAATAACACAAAGTTAAAAAAAAGTTAATTTGTTTATACAACGCTAGAGTACTTAATTTTTTTCCAACCCAAAATTAAACTATAGACTATAGTGTTTATACTTTGTACAGTATTTCCATATAAGTTAGATTCGAATGATATACATTTTTAACTTCAAACAATTTATGACACATATTTTTTGACATGAACAAGAAATAAACTGAAATAGTGAAATATAATTAAATTAAAAACAAAATAAATTTACTTAACTTTCTTCTTAAAATGAAAAATTAACTCGTTAATTTCATGTTAGTAAAAAATAAATTTAGAAAGTTAACAGTTAATGAAAAGTTAATGACAAGTTAATGAAAAGTTAATGAAAAGTCAAAAGTAACTAGTTTAGTTAAAAAGTTAAAATAAAATTAACTTTTTAACTTAACTTTAACTTTTTAACTCATTAATGCCCAGCCTTGGTATAGATAGTATAGTATATACTATCTATACTCAATGGTAATATCTTTTTGTAGGAAATGATGGGTTATAATATCTTATATAGACCATTACATAGAAGTTCTATTATTTTATAAACAAAACTTTAAGCTTGTGCCCTAAGGCATTTAGAATCTTTACAGTTGGAATTGTTTCAAAACATTAATAGTTTAAGTAGAGCCATAGTGATCTTGGTCTGAATCATAAAGTATATAATATTCTATACTGAGTATTAGCCACTAGGTCTGTTTTGTATGAGAGATTTAACATTTTAAAACAAATTTAAATTATATTTTTGTTGAAATACATATAAATGTATACATTATATTATATGATAAATAATGTATGAAATAAAATATGAAAGAGTTTAAACTTTAAATCATATAATTTTACATTGAATCATTTACCATTACAGTTTAAAAAGACGCTATACTCGCATACGTTGTCTCCGTCTTACAATTGCACAACATAGCAAAAACTGTTTTGCGCGGGAAAGAACCGAAGAGGCTACAATCATAACTAAAAAACGAGATTTTCACCACATAAAAAGGAGAACTTTGGCTGTGCATCGTTGTTTTTATTTTTTCGATATCATTTATATGAAAAAAAGTTTTTCAAGTTTGAAAAACACAAACAATAACGGTTTTTGAAACAGTAAGAACTTTTTTTATATAAGTGATATTAAAAAAATAAAAACAACGTTGCAAAGCCAAAGTTCTCCTTTTTATGTGGTGAAAATTTTGTTTCTTAGTTATGACTGTAGTCTTTTCGGTTCTTTCCCGTGTAAAACAATTTTTGCTATGTTGTACATTTGTAAGACGAAGACAATAGATGCGGGTTAGGTCCTCTTAATACTTTGTTTATTTACTTTAAACTCCCTTCACCAGGATATAACAGTTGTACAATATAGGTATTTATAAATATTTTTAAATTATTTACCGCACAATGTTTGTAAACAAATGTTTTTTTTTTTTGATAATTGAATTTATATTTATATAATCTTACAATAATGGTATAATTTATTGGAACATAACAAAAAAAAAATTGTATTTACATATTACAAACTGAATCACAGACATTTTGAACAGTGTTCGCAAATGATGTGTACGCTTTTAGTTTCCATAATATGGAATACATATACATTATACATAATATATAAGATTCATAATCAAGAGTATTTTACTGACATTCTTATCATAATAACAATTTGACATAATATTTTATGTTTAAAATAAGTAGAAAACGGACGAGTACACAATAACAATGTTCGTCGATATGCAGGTACATAAACGGGATATATAAGCTAAATAATATTATTTACCTAGGTATGTCGAGTATAGATTATAAATAAATGGTAATAATAATATTGTTCTATTTCATAATAATATACCTAATTGTAAAGATCCAACACAACACATACATTATTTTTGCATTAAGTAGTATATAACTTCCATGGGGGATAAAAACAATAATAGTAATAATAATAAACTTTGAATATTCTACATAATTGCTATAGTTTAATAGGGTTTTTATTTACACAAATATTAACGGTTAAGCATTACATTTTTAGTAAGCTCCATGGCTTGAAATATATACTGTATATTTAAGCCATGGCTAGCTCTTCATTTTCTTTGTTCCTTTTTTGATCATATCAACAGAAGTAGCAACAGAAAATTGTACAATATATTTATCACCATGGCAACATGCAATAATTCTATGTTTTTTCGTTATTAATTTCATTAATAATAATTAATCCGTTGCGATTGATATAATTATAATTTATAATAACAACATTATACAAACAAATCAAAACAATAATACTTAAATAAAACACATGGTGATTTTATCCTTGATACATTTTATGTAAATAGTTATTATGGATTATAACGATAGGGTAATTAAAACAAACATAGAATACTATCGCGAGCAGCAAACAAATGTCTATTATAGCCTATATGGAATGTGAATATTTCAATTAGTTTAACTTATATTTATTTTTATTCTGCATATTGATCGTAACTTATATGCTTAAAAAAAATTAACTTAGAGGTAGGTAATCTAAGACTTGTGAGGCAATACTACCACAACAAAAAGTTTTGATGCACTCGACTCGAGTTGGCATATATTTTATGCAAAAACATGTGTATAATAATAATAATATATTCATGTTGGAATTTAGTAATTTGTTCTGCTTTGATATGAGAGCATTGGTTTTAAAGTAAATAAAAAACAAAAAAAAATGGAATGTAAAAGAAATATGGTTCAAGACGATTACATTAGAAAAGGAACTTATGCCAAAACTAAAATTAATAACACTATTGTAATGAATTGTTTGTCCATTTAACAAGCGGCCAAATAACATTAATACAATAATATTTTAATACGATATCGTCAATATTGAGATTCAGCAAAGACAAAATTAGTAAGAGTGCGAAGTGGTAGAGAAGGAAGAGGACGACAACAATGACGACGAAGAGAAGACGTTGGAAAATACTTGGGTATTATGTATATAAGGTTTGGCTATGACAGAGAGTGATCAAACACAAATAGCGAGCAGACGCATTATGCACTAATAATAATAATAATAATAATAATAATATTATCATCATCATCATAATTTTTTTGTTTGTTTGTTTGTGGGTTGTTTTCTTATGGTTTTTTTTTCGTTCTAAATTATACATTCCGCCGAACTACACTGTTGCTGCAGCCGATCAGACGCCGTGTGGACTGGCGTGTTGTTGTCGAGTATCGATGGTGGTGTCGAGTGAGCTGGTCACGTTTCGGCGAACAGTGCAGTGCTGCTGTCGTTGTCTTCCAAGTGCATGTCACCCTGTGGCCGCAACAACTTCACGTAACCCGAATGTTTTCTTTGCTTTCGTTTCACCTACATTATAGACGGCAAACAAGTCAACGTTATTAACGATTATCATACACAATCCGAAAGGTTCGTCAAACGTATAAACGACACGATGCGTTTAATAGGGTAGGCTGGAAACCCACTCATCTTGGATACAGGCAGAGAGTATAACACCCACCGGGTTATAAAATTTAATTCACTGGCGTACGATGATTGATTTTTAATAACCAAAAAATAGTACCTATCATTTCTAAAACCACACCAGACCGCAATTTTTCTGCGCACGCCCCTAGTTGTAGTATAGTCTCCGGCGGTGACTGAACAGAAAATTCGTTGGATATCCCTGCGACGGCATTGGCGGCGCAATTCAAACGAATATAGTTATCGTTCGGAAAAATCAGAATTTCGTATTTCTAAGGCACACGACCGCGACGGGAAGATAAAATAAATCTTTTTGTAAAGTGCTACCGAGGAGGGGGGAGGTCGGTGTGCGGTTTCCCGCGGCCCTTGAGTTAATAAACTATTTACATACTTAAATTTTTGTTCGTTGCAGCGTTTTAACACAGCAAAAGAGTACAGAACAACCCGGGTCTTTCTATCTGGTTGGTGAGCTACGCAAACTTCTTTTCCCTAGGGCCAACTTGCGCCATTTTGTACACCGATTCACAATCACATGCTCGCTTATCGATAATAACATGAGATGGGCGTTGTGGGGGAGAGTAGTATCGGGAGCGATCGGGGAATGTCTCGAAGAAGAAAAATGGTAATTATGAGAATTTTTTTGGACGGTCGGCTGCGACCAAGGTACAACTACTGAAAAAAGTGTAAATGGTGAACGATTTAAAAATTGTATCACTGTATCACTCACAAGAAATATTCATAGATATGCACTGACTGAGATTTTTAAGATCTTAATTTATAGATTTAAAAACTATTATAGCATAACGATTTAGGGGTGGGGAGTTAAAGTTAAATATTAATTTTCTTCGTGCATCTGTGCCGAATTACTAACGTTTACGGCCACCACTGTAGCCGGAAATATTATTTGAGATGACACTCACCATTACTACGGACAATACGACCAGGCCGGAAGCAAACATGGCCAAGGCCAAGTAACCGAATAAAGTGGCGTCGGCCTTAATGCTGAGTGGCTGAACGATCGGATCGCGACGGACGGACTCTACCGCGGCCAAGTTGTCCAGTTCGTTGTCTACCGATGTCCGACGCTTTTCGGCAGGCGTCAAGTTGTGACACTCGCCGGTGTCCGAGTTGCAGCTGCAGCAGTCGTCATGCGGGCGCGGTCCACAACACGACACGCACTGAGTGTTCTTCCGGTCAAGGTGCAGCGGGAACATGCAGGCCGAACAGCTAAACGGACCAGGTCCATTGCAAGCGCGGCACGACGCATGGCACGGCTTGCACAGCTGCGTGGGTGGGTCATAGTACTGCGACCCCGAACACTCTGAGCACAGGCCGTCCTCGAGCATGAAGTGCGGTGGACACGACGTACACTGCAGCGGGCCTTCACCTGCAAAAGACAACGCCAATACATTAAGTATATTATATTCAATAGTGTGAACATTTAATTTATCATCGATTGGTAACTTAAAAATACAAAATTAGAATTAGAAACATTTCGAAGTTATTCTTAAGTCGGTGACTAAAACGGAGTGCAATAGTACACACTCTGTGTAGTATGAAATATTGAATGTGCAGTACCTACCTACGAAATTAAAAAGTGTGTTTCTAAATATAATAGTCAAATAATTATGAAATTGTATATTATATTTAAATTTTATTACCTAATACCATTGCCTATTAATTTATAACTTAACATTATACATGTTGTACCCAGTTATAATTATTAACGTCTGGGTTTTGTTTTAAAATGGGTACGTGGTAAGTCTAGATGTATATTATGTGTAGTGATGGATTAGAAGGTTTATCTATCTTTATTTTCGATGTTTGGAACCAACAGAATAAGCAATTCATTTTTGGTTACAGTATGAAATAATTACGAGAAACCATTTTTTAAATTTTCAATTCTTAGCTTCATTTCTTATAAAAATTGAACATTTTATACATTTTTATCGATGCCAAAATAATTTTAAAATGTTCGTTATTTTGATAAATTGTATCACCATTTAAACTTTAAATGCTTATAAAAAAAAAATCATAAATTCTATCTTTAATATTTTTGAACCGCTATCCAAACAACTTAAGAGGAACCTTGTGTTAAATTTTAAAGTTTTTTGATATTGGTATTTATGGAAAAAACTAAAAATTAAAACTGTATATAAATAGCTCAAAATTAAGTAAAAATGTTTTTTAAATTATACCATGTATAGAAAATGCTAATATAAATATTTGGTGAAAATTACAAATATTTACGGTTATTCGTCTTTGAATTAAAAGAAAATAAGAAAACCGTTCCATTAGAAATCGTTTGTTCACAGGTGAATATCCAATGTCGAAAGAATTTAAACTTCAAACGCTCATAAAAAATTAATTTGACTTCCCGATAAACCATTTTGTTTGTTAAAGGTAAAAAGAACTTATGAAAATCTTTTATTACATTTTCAAATCTGAGATATCAAAAGGAAAATTCTTATACATTTCTAACTCGATATAAAATACAAATTTTTGTGATTGTGAAGAATTTTATCAACATTTTAACTTTAGACACAATAAAAATCTATAGTGAATTTACACTCATTTTTTTTAGTATTACACAAATAAAATGTATGAATAACCAATTGTATTAAGTATAAGAAATAATGATCGATTTATGGAACAAGTGAACAGCCTATTATTAATTATAATTGACATTTTGACGAAGCATCTAGAATATGCAAAATGTGTACACAGTAAATTTCGAGATCTAATTTTTTTCACTCGAGTTATTTAATTATTGCCGAAATATGCACGAGCTGTAGATAATTCACTATAGAATACGACAGTAATAATATCTACTCTGACTAATACTCGTCTCGCATATAATAAATAATTATTACCTATTTATTACTAATAAATAATAATTATTAATTATATACGAGACGAGTGGCCAGCGCAAATGATCTAAAACATTGAACTTACCCTTGCAAGTCTTGCAGTAATGGTGGCATTTCTGGCAACCGAAGTCCGACATGAAAAAACCTTGCGGACACTCGGGATGACATTCACCGGCGGCCAACTGCCATCCGCGTGGACAACTGACGCACTGGTCCCTGCGGGGTCCGCTGCACGTCATACAACTCAGATAACATTTGGCGCACGAGCCCACGTCACTATAATATCTACAAACACATTGTAAGCCCATGGGCACACGTTATTTAATATATTATATAATTAATGAAAAATGATATCAAAAACTGCTCAATGATCATTGTCCGTCACAAAAGCGGAATTGTCTCAAACTCATGTGAGATGACTAACATATTATTTAAATGCGAGGTGACCTATTTGACTGGCCACTCTACAGTGCTATACTAAAATATTATTCTTGATCAAAAATTAAAATCATAAAAGCTATTTATTTAATATTCGATATTTGTACAATCGTACTTAAAATTATAGGAAGTCATAATAAGGAAATATTAAAATAATTATCTATATTAATGTACCTTCAAAGTTTAAACTGTACGCAATTTATTTTTATCAAAAACAAATACTGACTTATAAAATCAGCACCAATACAGTCCTGGATCAACTTGTACAAAATATATATTATAAATTATAATGTACATACCCTGGGGCACATGTCGTACGACATTGGCCGGTCTGCAACAGCAAAGGCGAGTGACACATTGTACAGTTGGTGCGCGACACACATTCGATGCACGGATGCGGACACGGTTGGCACGTAGCATAGTTGCCGAATCGCAAGTCCGGGTAAAACCCGGGTGAACATTGTTCCACGCACGAGCCCGGAGACTGGAACATGGTCGGCGAACGACAAGACAGACAGTTTTCGTTGGAGAAGTCGCTGCAAGTTTCACATGACCCGTGACACGACTGACACTGTGTTCCAGTCCAGAACTGGCCTGCTTCAGTGATCGAAAAAAAAAATTATTGACGTCTTACGATCGTGGGTTGATCATTTGCCAAGCCGAATGGCGCTTGAAACCCGTTATAGCAAACATAATATGTATTAATATTTTCTCACCTGATTGACATTGTTGGCTGCCGGTTTTTAAGCATCGGCCTTTTTTGTTCAACGTGAAACCCTGGTCGCAGGAGTGACATTCGGTCAAATTGCAAGCGACGCAGCCCATGGGGCAGTCTAAACATTCGTGTCGTTTATGGTGCGGATAATAGAAGTCTGGGCATTTCGAATGGCATGTTCCTTTGAGTTCGAAATAACCCGACTTGCAAGTTATACACTGGTCGGCATTGGGTCCGGTACACGACTCGCATTTGGAATCGCACGAGCCACATCTGGAATAATTTTCGAACACATTTAATCATAAAAGCAGTTTTTTAAATTTGTACATGTATAATATGACAGCACATAGTTATTTAAAAAATAAAAATGAAATTGAACCACTCACTGATTGATAAAATAATAGTGGCATCACTTATAGGAAATAAAGGATAATGATAGGAAAACTATAATTATTAATAGTATCACAATTTATCAAATCGACCATCGATCTGAAAAAATATAATAAAACTGGGAAGCAGTGTTGTTAAGAATATTTTTAAATATTACCCAAAAATAGATAAGGTAATGATACAATTATGTTTTATTTAAAGTATAGGTATTTCAAAATTTATTACTAAAATACATTAAAAAAAAGGTGGATAAGTGGATGTCGCTCTGCTGTACGGTAGGTTACAAGTGGGTCACTGTAATGGATGGTGTTAAATTTGAATTCAATGATATAATATCATTGTATAAGAAAAACGATTCTGAGCGAAAACGGTCAGTCACCCTATGATATTACCAAGTATATTTGATGATATTATTGTGAATAAAGTAATTTATATATAACCTATTAACGTGGAGCCTTGTTTTAAATTTTCAATCCTTAGCCATAAAAGTTAAACATTTTATAAATTTTTAACCACAAAATAATTAATAAATTATAAATTTGATAAATGTTGTCAAAATTTGAACTTTAAATGCTTATAAAAAAAAATTGTGCAAATGTATTTTTAATATTTTTCAACTGCTATTAAAACGATATATCAGGAGTCTAATATTAAATTTTCACGCTTTTTTACCCAACAAATAAAAATTTATTGATATTTATAGAAAAAAAAACTAAAAAAATTGAAAACTGACAATGTCCGTAAACAGCTCAAATAGAGTCAAAATATTTTCAAAATTGTATGGTGTATAGAAAATGCTAATATAAACATTCAGTGAAATTTTCAAGTATCTACAGTCATTCGTTTTTTAATTACAATAAAATAAAAAAATCGTTACATGAGAAATCGAGTAAATATCAAATGTTGTAAAAATATAAATTTCAGACGCTCATAAAAATTTAATTTAAGTTTCTTCTAGACATTTTTTTTTTGATAAAGGTAGACAAACTTATGAGTAATCTTATATTACATTTTCAAATCTTAGATTTAAAAAGAAAAATTTTTATGAATTCTCATCAAAATAATTTGCTATTTTTCGTGATTTTTCCGTATTTTGTCAAAATTTGAACTTTAAATGCTTATAATTAAAAACTGTGACTAAGGATTTTTAATTTTTTTCATCTGCCTTTGAAACAATAAACTAGGAGCCTTCTATTAAATTTTCAAGCTTTTTTACTCAATAGATAAAATTTTATTGATATTTATAGAAAAAAAAACTAAAAAAATTGAAAACTGACAATGGCTGTAAACAGCTCAAAAAGAGTCAAAATATTTGGAAAATTTTATGGTGTATAGAAAATGCTAATATAAACAACCAGTGAAAATTTCATGCATCTACGGTCATTTGTTTTAGAGTTACACCAATAACCAAAATCGATTTTGTTAAATATCGATTTTGCGTAAAAATTCCCGTTTTTCCTTAATTTTTCTTTTGTTTTTCACATCGCTTTTGAAAACTACTGGGAAATTAAAATTTTGACCTCCCCAATGCACCAACGATATTCACTTTCCCATCGAACAAGATACTGAAGTCGAAAATCGAAGCATTATTTCGACTACTTATCGTGTACACAGACACAAAAATAAAAAAATAAAAAAAAAAACACACATCATTGTAAAATCAATACATTCATCGTTTCACTCAGAATCTAAAAGTAAGAATATATTTATATTATAATATATTAATTAAATTAATAATATTCGTTTAAATAAGTTATTGTTACGCTTTGGTGATATAATTTGTTCGAAGTATGTTTATCCGTCATCCGGTCCTATTCATACATAAATTATAATTCTATAGAATAATCTTTGTTATTTCGACAATACCAACAATAATGCGATTCCTATATAAAATACGATTTAAATACTTTATAATGAAAGTATTTTAACACTTTTATACACAAATACTTGAAACAATTGAGTTGAGGAGTAGGTACAGTGTTGTCTTACCGGTAATCGTTGGTCTCGTATGTGTTGACTGGACAGTTTGCGTAACACTGATTATCGTGGAGTACCAGGTGATGTTCGCAACTAGTACAATGGTCGGGACGACCTTCACAACTTCCACAGTTTGGACCGCAAGCGACGCAAGTGCCTTCTTCCGTATCTACAAGTGTACACAAAACCAGATAGGTTAGCAAATCAGCAGCATAGGTCGAATATATATGTTGGTCTGTTAAACGATGTCGAGATAAGAAGAAAATAATTACTTTCAAAGTATCCGTCCGGGCATTGTTGCAAGCAAACGGCTAAATCGGTAACCCTCAGGTGAGCGGGAGCGCATGTTAAACAGCTATCTTGTCCAGCTCCAGCACAGGTCTCGCACGACTCGTGGCATGGCCAGCACACGCCGCCCTTGTTCGGGAAACTGCGGGGTGGACAACGACTGACACAAGTGCTGAAAACAAGTGAAACAAGGTATTCGTAAAATTGATAACGTTGGATAGAGGTACCCGAGCAAATTTAAAAAAGAAAAAAAAAATTTAATAAATAATCTTTTCAACCAAGAAAAACACCGTTTCCGTTCTTGATTAAGTGAGGTATAGGGATGATATACGTATGGGCGCCTGGGATGAGTGTGTTTATATGTTTGGAAGAAATGATAAATGATCACATCTGTAAAACGATTCTTAATGGTTCGGAACCAAAAAATGGTTGAGATTTTCTTAAAAATAGGTGTCAGGTGGGCAATAAATTTCACCATTTATTGGAATACGTTTTTTTTTTAAACTACCAGGAAAATCTAAACATAACTCTCTTATTAACTCACTAGTTCAATATATCCAATCTAAAGAAACTTTTGGATTATTTTTATTGTTACAAAAATGTTTTCTTATGTGGGAGAACGAGAAAAATAAATACATCATTCATTGTAAATAGCTCCCACGCTCTACTCAGAATTTAAAAAAGCAGTGCAGCTGTCCGTATCCGGGAAACACATACATCATGTGGTAAATAATCAATACTCAATTTGTTTTGTAAATTGAAGTGTTTATCTTAGTTTTATTTTTTAGGAAAACATAATATAACAAAAGAGCTTAAAAGAATTAAATGTGCTTAAGTGTATTTTGAAAAAGTTTTAATTTTGGAAATAAATTTACTAATAGGTTGCAAAGTATCTATCTGGAAATCACTTCATTGTCAACATGTTTTAATTAATTCAGAATTTCTTAGTTTTATAACAACTCATTATACGTACATTTATTCAGTTTTTGAGTTCGGCTTGGAAGGAAACAAATAAATCGAGTTTTACATTTTTAAAAAAAATAATTTGAACAACATTTTACAGTTTGAAGACTTAAACTTTAAACATTGAAAGCATGTTTCTAAGCGGTATTTTATTTAACTGTTTATACAATTATAAATGTACAATAAATAAATGACGAGTAAAGGAAAATTAAGTTTTGAGTTTTGTTATTAATATGTATTTATCATCCCAAGTTCAACTGATTAAATTCAAAACAATTATTAACTATGCAAAATGTAATGCTAAAATGTTTAATAATCAATTTCAAACTAGAGATGAATATATTAATATAAATTAAGGAGTAAAATTTCGTTATAGGAAAATTAATTTTTATGTTAGAAAATTTGAACATTTTAAAATTAAAATTTCTTTAAATCGAATTACGTTAGAACTTGCAAGCCAAGTGCACTTTATTATATTACACTTGTAATAATAATTTCGTAGAATGCATTAAAACCAATTTTATTATTAGTTTAAGGGTTGTATGATAATTATTTATTTATATTATTTTGTATTACATTATTTTTATTGACATTCATTATATTCGGAAATTCAATGAATAATATTAAAATAAAAAAATGAATAAAAATTACATTATTAAATGTGTACGCACCGCGGCGTGGTTATGAAGCAATGTCAATGTAATGTACATTGCAGCATACAATGAAAAATACCAATATATATAATATATTATTAAAAAATATATATTTCGATTTGATGAATAAACAAGTTTTCTCTATTTAAGGGGTGGTTTATCAACTGTGAATTTAAATGTGGTCAATTCAACAAAGATATGATATCAACATTTTTAAATATTATAGTCTGTTGACAAAAAACAACGTTCAGACTACCGAACTGACTTCGGAATATTATTAGCTTGGTATTATAATATATAATGCATAATAATACCACTACCATATTTTTCTTTCTCTGTAAGTTTAACAAAAATAATTGGCAAATAAATATTCTGAATTCTAAACATATATAAATCATTCTACTTGTTATTATATAGTGGAGACCGATATATAGTATAATATGATGTACCTACAGCAAAGCTTATCAAAAGTAAATTTAACGTCAAAAGAAATTTTCAGACGAGAAGGACACCATCGTCTTGATAAATATAATAATAGAAGAATGCGATGCAAAAATTATACTTCATTTATAATGGTTGTGACGTACCTGCTGTTGCTTTAACGTAAACATTTCAAGAATATTATACATCACCCAACCCTGTGTAAACGCCCACAAACGTATTGAGTTTCACGCGTTAGATAATATATAATAACATGTCTAATAACAACGAAGAAAAGAAGCACAACGTAGGAAATAAAATATTTTTTTGAAAAATAACAACGCTGCGAGGATAATAATGGGTTTTAAACGGAATATGGCAGTATGTACAATATACATAGAGATTTAAATAATATGTTATCGAAGCACAAACTTGTACGAGGGCTGAGTAAACCTTTTCGCGGACTTATTTCGGTTGTACTATGTTTAAATTTTAACAATGTGTGCAGTACCTGTATTGCAGACACGCAGCCAACAGGATAAATTAGGAGACGACGAGTTGCGAATGAAAAGTTCTGCCGTAGAGATAACAACGGTTGAACAACTGAGAAATCGCATTACGAAAGTCGCGAAACACAAATATAGGTACGCCGTGCGCGAAACACAGTAAGTGTTCCAAACACGGTTACGTTCATTAATACAACTTTGCATAGCTTTCGGAGGTGACCATGTAGAACATTTAATGAGAAGGTAATGCATGAAATTTAAAACTTTCTACTTAGTTATTTATTTATTATTATTTTTTTATTTTTACTTTTACGATTTTTTTTTTATTTCGCAAGTTTTTTTTTGTTTTGTTTTTGTTTTTTTTTTTTTAATTTGGGATTGACAGCTCCCGAAAAGTTTATTTATATTTTAGTTATAAAATTGTTCGGATAACATATTTTTTATTTTAAAATACTCTCACAACTTTTCATTTTCATCCATTTTACATTTATTTACACATTATATATTTATATGCATATAATATATATTTTATAAATATTATATAGGTCACAGTGTCACACCATAACATTTTCAAAGTTCTCTAATTCTATAGTGGCGTTTGTATTTTTGTAACGCGAATGCTTAAAATATTTACTACACTATATAGGTTAACTTAGAAATAGTATATACTTCTATTTTCGTTCGAAATATAGTTTAAATCGCGTATGCGTGCGTTGTACCATTGAATATATATATTTTATTATAGCCGTTAGGTGGGCAAATCTAACTTTGTTTAATGCCAATGATCGAATTTTGTTTATTATTATTTCACGGAGCTTGCATGGCAAAAATACATTGCCATAACAGTGTATCACTATAATACGTACAACAAACAAGCACAAAACCAACGCGTCTGTTTTATTGTGTTAGCGTTTACGAGCTTACCTCTATATCAGTAGGGTTTTTTGCGTTTTGTACGATATAAAAATGTGTTTACTTTTTTTGTCTGTAAGAAAATGCATAAAATATAAACCTTAAAAGATGACTAAACATTATGAACATTTCTTCTTTGATATTGAACTGAGAATGTATAGGTACAACTACATTATAGAGATATAATAATATAATATATTATATTAAAAAGTAAAGTTTACGTTTTAATAAAAACTATAGGTACATAACTTACAGAGACGGTTGGGTTAATACTTTGATTTATGATCGGTTTAATATGTTATATTCACAATAAATGACTGAGTATTAAATAAATAAAATCAGTTCTACGCGTATGCTGAGGTCAACAGTGTGATACTACAACGCGATTTCAATGGATTCATTATATGAGAATAATTTATACGGCAGTTACTATCGCGATTTGAATTCGCTTTTATACAATATATTGTTTATTTGTTCGTCGAAATCAAATGACTCGCAGAATGATCATAAATAATTATTCCTAAGTGTTGAGGAACTAAATTTCTCTCCGTGTATTATTCAAGAACGCAGACGTCTACATAATAAAATACGGTATGTAATAACTCGATTATATGACGGCATCGGTGTTACACGACAAATCGGTTACCACGACCGAATTCATGAAACGTATACATCGTTGAAGTTATTTAAATATTTTATCCTTACGCGGAGATAAAAGACAATAGCACCGGCACGTGAGATCAATGATTATTGTTTTCGATGGTCCCTCGAATGGTATTCGATAATAATCATTGCAGGAACCTGCTGCTATGTAGCAGGTGCTAATACCTTCCTATATGTTATAATTTGACGTCGTTAAATAACCGTTATTGCCATACAGAATTAGCACACAAATACCAAACGTCGTGTAATAATATCGTTGTCATACATTACGTCATATTATCGTGTCGGTATACACGTGATACGCTAATTCTGACAAAATATGAAAATACAATTATACGTTTGTTACAAAACAGAAAACGCCCATAATATGCTGGTTAACATGATATAAAACAATAATAATATTATTTTATACATTACAATAATACAACTACACAGAAATATACAATATAAATGCTTTAGTCTCTTACTTGTCGAGTTTAAAGTTTCGACAGCCGACGCACTGTGTGGGACCTTTGCCGTAACAGCCAAAAGCGTCACACTCGGGGTCGCAATCGTGCAAAATCGTCTGTCCATCAATCGGCCTTTCGGCGGGGGTGGTCTGCGAGTTTGAGCGCGTGCTGGTGAGGGACGTGACTGACGTCTGCATACATATAACACAAACACACAAAACATGTTCAACATTAGTCGTTTCATATGGGCTGATTTGTAATATACAATTTTGGAGAAATTTTGCAGAAAATGTATAAGATATAAAAAGGAAAAACGATAAGTTTTTAATTAGGTAACAGACGTTTGCGAATGTTTTTGTTGTTTCTTACGCACAAAGACATCGATTACAAAAGAAGAATAAGGAAAAAAGGACTACGAGGAATCAAATGTCATTTAATCCACCTAGGGAGGATTCTTCGATTCTGCTTTTAGTCGCTGTAGGGTCGTTAATATAAAATATATTGATCCCCGAGCTTAAGGAGAAGTACATTACGTCACGTCAGTGTTTGCATAATCGGCATGTGGGTAGGGATGGGGATGAAACTGTCAGGAATGGATGAGATAATTTGAGCTGTGTAGAATTATTTCAACGTTGTACATAATAGGAAGTTATGTGTGCACGTGGAGGGGAAAGGTAGGAAATAACTGGAACGAATGATTCGTCTAAGTATAGGAGAATCTTCATCTGCAGGTGAAGGTGTAACGTGTAAACGATAACCGATAGAACAATTTGCTCGCCACTTCTTTAACATTTTAAAGTTTTTTTTTTTGAAAAGGATGTCAAAATTAGGAAATAGAGTTGAACAAATAATGATACCTATTAAAGTATTAATAAATATTAAACTATTGCTTATGTAACAGATTATATTATAATAAATAATATAACACACTCGATACGAGTCATTGAACACTGGTAAACAATAATAACAATAACATGACATACAACGTACGACGTACGGTACCTATACTGTATATTCATTAATACCTATATAATAACCCAATTAATTAATTAGAGCATGCGTTGGTATCCTGCAAACAAAATATTCGACCAGAGTGGGGTGGATAGGTATAATACTCATAACTCCATTGTCTTTCATTTAACGATGCAGAAGTTCCGTTCTGTACCTATATTTTATACGTATTAAATATAGTATCAATACGGAAAAAGTATCATTTCTTCTCCCAGAAGAACTTTATGGTCTTATAAATTATCGATTGGGCTGACAAATAAATTCGTCACGAGAACGGTGCAGTCCGTCTGTAAAGTCAATATAGGGTCTGTATATTTATGTTACAAGCGTTTTATATTAAAAAGTATCTTTTTTAATAAATCGCACAAGAGAACAAAAAATCAAATTTAAACTTTCGCTATTTCTTAAAAGTTTTTTTGTAATATGTAAGACCAATAATCGTGTCGTTGTTTTAACGTTCCATCAACCAAATTGATCACATTTTGGATATTTTACCTTAAATTTGATAAATTGTTGTCGCTTATTGTTTAAAAGGTCATGCGCTAGGAGTGCGTGTTATATGGTGTTGTGTAATGGCGAAACTTGTCTGGATCACCTCCGGTCCAACGACACTATTGTCTATTGCCATCGCTTATTTCCCGTGGATTGCGCGTTGGAGTGGAATGCACAGTCACCGATATTATTCACAAGTTCCACGAAGGAATATTTAGTTTCACACGTCAAACGACCGTTATTTTTAAATTAGAATTTATTGTAGGTGTTTATATATTTTATAGAACATTATATATTATGAATAGGGTTGGAAAATATTATGCTTAGGAATATCTGAAGAATACCTTGGTGTATACCTTGTATAGTAGGTATGTAAAAATTGCAGAAATATAATTTTGCGTAGTTTAATCGAATGCGCACGACACGTATATAATTTGTAGTACATATAAGTAGAGTAGCACCTCGATAGTTTGGCACGTTAGTAAATTTAAAATCAGAAATTACATTTTATATGTACGTAGGTAACTTGCATTCAAAATATTATCGGGAAGCAAATAACTTTTCACACATATTCATCTGCAACGATTTTGTGATTTCAACAGGTTCATTTCCCAGGCACCATTTAATACTAATATAGTTATAACTAATAATTAGTTATATATCCATAAATAAATTACAATTGTTTAAAATATTTTCGAATTGCGGGCCAAAACCACCTTGAATGATGGATTCCTGCAGAGGAATTCCGAGGTTACAAAAGTTAAAAATTAGTTGTTAAAATATTAAAAAAAGTTTGATACTATAGACAGTTGGAGGGGAGGCTACATGAATTTAACGCCGTTTAATTTGAAAATTAAATTCCAGTGTAAATACATTGGTATTGGTACAAGTTGTGGTGTAAACTCCACGGATGCATAAGCTCCATCTGGACATTTTAAAGTTGAGGTGCTTGGGAAATGGACTATTCGTTATCAGAAATACTCTCCCGTAGCGTACAATATAGTATGTTGGTTTTATTGTATATTATGTCTATTAACGATCCTTACCATAATTGCCTATAAGATCGCAGTTATAACGAGTTAATATTACAATACGATTCCACAAGGACCCTAGAAAAGTCTTGGGTTCGTAAGAAAATCGGGCATAATAATATCTCACCTCGATGTCACTTCCGGCGGCGGCGAACACGTCGGGCAGGTTCCGGAAACCGGCCTGCGACAATATTTCGGCGATGCTCGAGTGGTATATGGACGGGGTGCCGGACACTTGCCCGTTGCCGTTTCCGCCGCCGAGCTGGGCGAACGGGAAACCGGCGGTGGAGGCCTTGGACGGCTGGAGAAGCAGTTGCTGTTGCTGTTGTTGTGATATGGCAAACGGCGGTGACGGTTGCGAGTGCGCCGACCGTAGCCGTATCGGGTTGGTGGCCGTGCCGTAGAATATCAGCTGCCACTTCTTTAGTATGCCGGGCTGGTTGACGTGACGGTTGCCGCCGTTGTGCACGGTCATCGTCCACGTGCCATCCACCTTCTCGCCCCAGTAGTGCACGGACAGGAACGGCCAGTCGTCGAAGTTGGAACTGACCACGTCCCGTGGTCGTTCGAACAGCAGCGTGGATGTGGTGCCCAGCGGCGAGGTAAGGTCGATGCGCAGGTTGCCACGCGGGAAGAACCGCAAAGATATCTTGCACTGCACGTGTTCGGCGAATCGTACCTCGTTCAGGCTGCCCGCGCATCCACCCACCTCCATGGTAACGGTCATCGTGCTACCCGGGGTAGGGTCGATTTGCCTGCCAACATGGATACATTATAAGCGTTATAATATCGTCACGATTATCGGGGAAATAAAATGAAAAAATAAGCATTCAAAATCAAATATTCAAATATTATGCATTATAATAGAATAGGTATACCTATTCAAAACATTGTCTACCATAACCGCTGTTAAATTTTAGCTAGGTGTATAATAATATCTGTGTGACTGTGAAGTACGATTTTAGTGTTTATCGTCTTAAGCTTAACGATATTTTCATACACATGATTGTACCTATAACTACAGCAAAACACCGCAGGCACCGGGCGATAATATTTTAAACGAATCGAATCGATTTTATAAAATTTCCAGTACGTAGGATACGCCTATATTCTATATTCTAATAAGTAATAACCCATGTTGGTTCAAGGAAACCGAAAGACCTCTATAATAGGATTTTTTTTATCTTTTTAAAAAGGATTACTGAACTTTAAATCGCAACTCTGTTAAAGAGCTTCGTCAAATTTACTTTTGGGTGATGACTGCAGATGACTGGAAGTGAGTATATGTGAGTAAATATGATTAAATTATACATAGGCCAGTGGTTCTTAAACCTTTTGTGTTGCGTACAATCCTGTTCAAATACGTTTGGGAGCCGCTGGAGTTTATTAATTAATAATAAATTACGATTAAAATATTTGGGTTGACGGGGTATAAAAAGGAAAGGTGGAATAACAAAAGCCCGTATGCAAATACAACTCAAACATTAAATTGAAAAAAGAAATTGAACATAAATATTGGGTGTAACAGCATGATTATATGTATACAGAGCTGTTACCGTTGGTATGACAAAACATTTTTTAAATAATTCCTATAACTACGAATTTTTAATGCATACGACTATTATACAAGAGACGAAAAAGTTTTTTACATGCGTACTAAATTAACTATCTAATTAATTTCAATAAATCAAATATTTATCGGTAGATTAATATAAAAAAAGGTGGGTAAGTGGATGTCGCTCTGCTGTACAGTAGGTGACAAGTGGGTCACTGTAATGGATGGTGTTAAATTTGAATTCAAGCCATTCTGAGCGATAACGGTCAGTCAGCCTATGATATTACCAAGTATATTTGATGATATTATTGTGAATAAAGTAATTTATATATAACCTATTTACGTGGAACCTTGTTTTAAATTTTCAATCCTTAGCTATAAAAGTTGAACAATTTATACATTTTCAATTACAAAATAATTATTAAATTTTAAATTTGATAAATTTTGTCAAAATTCGAACTTTAAATGCTTATAAAAAAAAATTGTGTTTATATAGTTTTTAATATTTTTCAAGTGCTATTAGAACGATATATCAGGAGCCTCAAATTAAATTTTCACGCTTTTTTACTCAACAAATAACATTTTATTGATTTTATAGAAAAAAAAACTAAAAAAATTGAAAACTGACCATGTCCGTAAACAGCTCAAAAAGAGTCAAAATATTTTCAAAATTGTATGGCGTATAGAAAATGAAAATATAAACATTCAGTAAAATTTCAAGTACCCACAGTCATTCGTTTTTTAATTACAACAAAATAAGAAAATCGTTACATGAGAAATCGAGTGAATATCAAATGTTGTAAAAATATGAATTTCAAACGCAAAATGTAATTTGCCTTTCTTGTAGAAATTTTTTTTTTTGATAAAGGTAGACAAACTTATGGATAATCTTGTATTACATTTTCAAATCTTAGATTTAAAAAGAAAATTTTTTAATTTTCGTCATTTTTACGTATTTTGTTAATATTTGAATTTTAAATGCTTATAAAAAAAAATTGTGGCTATGGATTTTTAATTTTTTTCATCTGCCTTAAAACAATAACCTAAGAGCCTTCTATTAAATTTTCAAGCTTTTTTAATCTACAAATAAAATTTTATTGATATTTATAAAAAAAAAACTAAAAATGTCCGTAAACAGCTTAAAATAAGTCAAAATATTTTCAACATTTTATCGTGTATAGAAAATGCTAATATAAACATTCAGTCAAAATTTCATGTACCTACGGTCATTTGTTTTAGAGTTGCACCAAAAACCAAAATCGACGATTTTGACAGATTTTGCGTAAATATTCCCGGTTTTTCTTAATTTTTCTTTTGTTTTTCACGTCGTTTTTAAAAACTACTGAGAAATTTTTACTTTTGACCTCCTAAAGTATCAACTAGATTCATTTTCCTATCAGAAAAGTTACTGAAGAAAATCTAAGCATTTTTACTGTCCTTAAATGTGATGATAGACACAAAAATAAAAATAATTAAAAAAATTAAAATAAAAACACTTATCATTGTAAAACCAATACATTCATCGCTTCGCAGACCATCTTCGCTCGAAATCATTATTCGTATACAGTGATTTATCATTGAATTCAATTTTTAAACAACCATTACAGCGACTTACTTAAATAAAGAAGTACATATCTATTATACAGCAGAGCAACTTCTCCGTTTTTTTAGATCAAATACAATACAATATGTTTTAATTGTAAATTAACAACAAATTTAACTGTAATTCCCACTAAAACCGATTAAAAATTAATAATAGATACGATAGAAAAAAAAATCATTTAAAAATAGTAAATACTTATATGCACATTGAATGTCATTGGAATTTTATAATGTTCTACATTATTTAGATGTAATAACATCAATGTTTAAACCTGAGAAACTTTATGCACTTCCAATATTTTTACATTTTATGAGTAGGTAGGTATTTAGTTATTTAAAATATACCTATCTACTTTAATTTATTATCAATTTAAAATACTAGCAACAGTTTTAGGCTGTACTTTGAAATCTTAATTCTTGTTGGTCGTGGAATTTTACAAAAGTTCCCTTTTGTTAAATGTTTGGAAATTTTAGTGGTACTTTTGTGGGTACACAATTTTCCAATTAGGTGCCTATTGAATTTTATTAAACTTTCATCAAAATATGCAAAGATGCTATTAAACATTTAAACGCCACTATAAAATAATAGAATATGTATTGTATATGTAACTTTTAGATATGATTATAAAACATAAAGATAAAAACGTGCCAAAATTAAAAGTTAATTGAGAACTGGTAAATGTTAATATCCACATGGCACTTATCGCATCGGTTATATTATATAGTTATTAGGTAATAATAGTAATTCAGTGGTTACAAGGGAACACGATGCTGTAGCTTCAATCTATTATCAATATTAGATACATCAGGACTAAGGCCCAATACTTCTCTTTATAGAATTTCTCACCTATCAACTTCAACATCCAGTTGAAGATTAATAACAGTTAGATTATATAATTTTATTGGAACGATAAGTTCTTGATTTACTGCGATAAATATTTATTTTGGCATGAATACCGTTACTCTAGGATAATAAAATAATTGTTTCCAAGTATAATTTTAATTTAAAACTATACATAAGTAGTTAAATTAAGTATATATTACCAAAAAAAAAAATGACATAAAAATATACGTTTTAATTGCCTGTATATACCCGGGAACGATTCCGCCGTTTTAGTAACCATCTGGTAATTTCCTGAAGTGCCAACCCTAATTATGCTTCGTAATTTTCAATGTTTACATGTTGAGTTCTACACCGAGCGGACATCGGAGCTCAAATGCCTTATCGTATTGACTGTTAATATAACGGCGCCCCCGAGTTAATTATATACGCATGTCAACAACCACGTGGTATAAACCATATTATAGCTGTGTTTGGAAAATAAAACAATTAAGGTATTTATTCTTTCTACAGCAGGTTTGCTCACCGGTCGCAGCGGTCGATCATAATTCATATAGGTTATTACAAGTTAACGTATAATAATTATATACTGCACGTAAGCACCTCACACAAGGCTCGTATTATATAATACTATTATAGTATTATACTTAATATGTGTACAGTTCGGTCACGGACGAGGTGCCGACTTAAAATTATACATTGAGTTTCCTCAGGGAAATAAACATTTTTTTCTTTTATCGCACGCCCCAAGAACAAGTTGGTCTCCCCGATTTTATTTTATTATTTTTTTTTTGGTGAATGCCAGTGCACGTTTTACACACACACGCACATGCATGTATAGCTAATATACACCCTATATAATATATAATTTATAAATATTATTATATAAACACGCCCGTCGCTATCGTTTACATTTCTTATCACCTTGGTACATAGACATATTATAGTACATAGTTGTATAATAATATATAATATAACTAAACTTATTAATATACCTAGGTGCTTAAATATTGCATAGAACCAAATAACAACTAAGCGGCAAGGAAAAAATACAAAAAAAAAAAATAACCGAAAACAATTTCGGGTACCCACCTTTCTTCGGCGATCTCTTGGGACTTGCAAATGTGTTGCGGTGGCACCGTTGTCCACTGTTCGGCCAATGACACCATCCCACCCGCGTCCATCAGACCGTACCCGAATTTGTGACTCACTATAAAAATACGCAAAAACAAAAACAATATAAATACATGATAATATATATCCCCTATATTACGGGTATGTGGTATGTCACACAATACATAATAATATACACGAGTATTTACGTTTACGGTTATTTTCCGCGTTCAGGTACCTAAGTGTATATATATATCTCATTAATATATAATGTATGCGACGCACACGTCCAACATGTTACGAACAGGCTTAGGGTTAATTGCATTCGATTCGGTTCGCGGTTTGCGGATCCTGCGAAACGTCACAGCAGCTAAATAGAATTTATTTTTTATTTTACGTTTGTGGGTTTTTGAACGTCCATAAAATCGTGGTGATGAACACGAACCGTTTGAATATATAATACGAGTTTTTATAATTTTTTTTAACGAGTAATTGAAACGTACACGAGTAGCAATAAATTTCAATATTTTCATACTGTTTTCCACTGGATTAAAAATAAGATTTATAGGAATAATATTAAATAATATTATTATTATTATTATTATTATTATGTGTCGGAAAGTAATGCGTCTAATACTTTATATTTGACTTGTATACGGTCGTAGTTTTTACGTGTGAACGACATGCATTCGAGTTTGAGCAATCTGTTCGAACACTGCATGGAAACGAGAAAATTAATGATCCATCTCAAAATCAATTATGTGGTTGAAATAAATAGGCAACTGGAAAAGTAGACTTGCTGTCTTAAATGAAAACGCATTTGTACATAAAACTGCACATTATATTAACTCAGAAAATGTAACTCAAATACAAAAATTAAATGTCTCTGACGAATAGTGATACACACACTTATACTAGGTACATATATGTTACTTGACATTGGAGTAAATGAAGCATTTATACTACCCCTACTACTCCTCCTGAAAGTCAATTAAAAAAAAAAAATAGAGACTTATCCATGCATAGATATTATTCTCAGTGACTTTCGATCAAGAAAACAGTGTCATTAGGTTTTATTTATACTTTCTCGATAGAAGATCACATTATTGATTGTGTTTTAGTTTTTCCGAGAAATTAATTGATATAAAAACTTTAACCAGTAAATTACCCACGCTACAACAATTATTTTTACAGAAACTAGAACAATTTATTGATAATACCGAAGTAAAGAGGATATACTATAATAACAGATATTAAACTGATATGATAAAAAGTAGAGGGAATAACCTATTGGGCTATCTCTTAGCTCTTCACCAAAAATTTCTATGTTATTATATTTTTTTTATCAAACATATTTTTTGTAAATCTTGATCAAAATGCATATATTTTGAAAATAATTGTTTTTAATCTATAACCGTAGAAATAAAATATTATAAATTGTAATGTTATGAATATTTTAAATTTCCATGAATAATACATACTACTTATATTTACATAATTACAATAAAATATATAATTTAGATATTATAATTTGCAAAAAAATCATATTTATCTAGGCATCTCATCTGCTTTAGTATAATAGTTATAGTATAATGTCTTCTCTCAAACTGATAATTGGTAGAACTGTGTCGTTTAAAAATAATGATATACATTACATGTACTACATATTAATATATTATACGAAACTATAGAATATAGGTTATCACTTATCAGTATATAAAAAATAGTTTCATGTAATCTGGGATAGTATTGCTATTAATTAGTATATTATTTGCATTTATACATACTTTAACAGTTTAACCGTCCCTAGGATTTATAGAATTAAAACTAAAGGGGACGCAAAATTTGAACTATAATAAGAAGGGAGAATCCGTTCCTCTCCATGCCCTCTTTACCACTGTGCATAATGCAGTAATCTGTTAAAAAAATGTATTGATTTTCGATGATTGATTAAATACCTTAATTCTGTTATATTTATAATATGTCAGAAAATCGATGTAGACTTTTGAATATTTTAAAAATACTGTATAATATCTAAAAATTATTTTTGTCATAGAATAATTGTTGACGAGATATTGATGCACACATAATATGTATTATACATTTTATGTGCGCTGTAAATAACATTACAATAGGATGGGGTTAAATTAATAAAATGAAAGTATAAAAGGTAATTGGTTGACCTATATGTTTAGTTACACAGCTATTCGAGTTTAGTTGTACTTCAATGTAGAGTTGTTTGTTTTAAATTAATTTGAAATGTTTATTCATGTGGATATTTCACAGCAAAATAGATGTATTTTGATATAGTATATTACTTTTTTGAATCTTTAATTTACGAATATTGTAGGGATTTAATAAAAGAGGTTTGGGTTATGAAATTGTCATATTGCACATAATATACAAGAATTATCACGGCTAAAACATTAACTACAATTTTTTAGTAGTTTCATAATATTTAGTATGAATATAGGTATTTCAGAATTTGTTACTTATACCTAATTAGGCGAAATTATCAAAACAATTCAACTATTATGACTGATGACCATAATTTACAGTTTGTAAGTAATACTTATATATTACAATTTTGTAATTATTTAATTAATAATATTGTTAAAATAGTATCACAGTAACTAGTAAGAAGTAATAATTACACATTAAAGTTAAAATCATTAATTATGTAATAAAATTACTGTTATTTTTACTTGTAACTATAGTTTATATAGCACCAAATTCAATTGAATAAATAATATATCTACAGACTACATAAAAATATTCATACAAGTTTATGTGATTATCACTAAAATGGTACGAAATTATCAGTTAGATTTAACCTGAAAAAAAAAACATTAAAAATCTGCCTAATTGAATAAATTAAAAAGTATTGATTCATAATTGTATTAACTCTTATTAGTTTCTAAAAATCAAAGAATTTGCTATTTATGACGATATTATAATTATATGCATTACAATTTACATTTCATTTATATACGCCTAATTAACTATACATATTATACAAAATCATAAAAATAAATTATATATAATAATTACACGGGAGTTGACGATTGTTGATTACAATATGGAATTTATAATAATGTTTAAACTTCAAAATGATTAAGCTTTTAATAATTACTTCAAATATATGTTTGAAACATTTCTAGTCAATTATTACATTTTTGACCTACATTTCAATTTTCAGTTAATAATATTGATTAAATATATGAGTGTTGAAATGTTCATAATTTAATAAAAGTTTAAATATTTTGTTTTTAAAATTGCAGTTTTGTGGCTTAACTTAAGCAATTCATCAAAAGCGACATAATAATTTTAAGCGTTAACATTTAGCTGCTGCCAACAACCTATAATTATATTTATACTTACTTAAATTACCAAAGCTATCAAACACACAAATTCAGTGTCAGTATAAAAGTACAATAAATATATATTATATAATATGTGAGTGTGTATAGTTTATTAAATGAAATTGGATAAATGCCAAATTAAATGTTACAAAATTAAATATAATACAATTAACGATTTGAAAACAAATAAAATAATAAAATAAAATAAATCCACAGTTTTTAAAACATTTTTGTTTTGAAAATAAACTTAAGCTGCAATAAAATTTTTATCGAAAAAAGAAAATGCTTTTAGTAGAGCATACGACTATACTATATACATGACGTCATGCTTAAATTAATACATATAAATCCTTTTAGTTCATTGGATTAACTAAATAATGTATACTAATGGTATAAAAGTCATAGAAAAATGTAATTGTTTCGAATTGTTTTTTTTGTTTGGAAAACGAGATGGTTGGCGTAATTGTTTGCTTACGCCGTAGTTATATAGAGCGTTAAATTGTTCAAGCAAAATTAATGAAAAAAAAAATAATACTAATAATAAATCGGTTTTTGAAGACATATATTGAAAATCAGAAAATATATATATTTTTTTAGCTTATCAGAAAAAATGGCGTTGGTTATATTGCCCAAACCGAAGAAATATTATTTCGAAAACAGAATTTTCTTCAATGAGTTTATTGTGCACTGTCGGACAGTCACGTACACATGCCACGGGAGGCCACCAACGACCAGTGGTCAAGCACAGAGTATAACTTTCTACCATTCCCCCTATCAACCACTAGAGTCGGTAATGGGGCATGGATATTTCACGATCTAGCCCTCCCACCATCAACGCAAAACTATATGATACATTTATTGTATAAGTGTGTATGTGTGTGTGTGCGCGCTTTATATATATTATCATTATATAGGTATGTATATACTATTGTATACTATAATATTTACTATACTACTTTATTTTAGTTTACCTTTACGACCCACTCCGTTGGATATCCAACCTCCTTCTCGTTCCAGTGGTGCCGATTTGGACGTGAGCACCACAATGTATTGCATATCACGCCATGTCAATGCAGGGTTTGCTTCGAGTGTCAGTGCGCAAAGTCCAGCAGCTAGCGGAGCCGAAGCCGATGTTCCTGAAAATGACCCATTGACGAATGTGAAAATAATGTTTATTAATGGTAAACGTGATAGATTATGTACGATATTTAATTTATGTGAAAGTGTGTGTTATACTGTTATTGTAGGTGCATTTAATAAATCAAATAATATCAAACTGGCTAAAACGTAATTATAAAACTCCAACGTAACAATGTGGGAAGCAGAACAATTATGTAAAAAAAAAAAAATTATAAAATTAAGCACAAACCGTTTAAATTATTGAAGGAAAATCAACCTAAGTGGCTCTATTCAGGAATTTGGCAGCAATAAGAATAAATACGTGTAATTATTCGTACGAACAACGTTACAGCCGTGCGATAGGCACCGCGCCCAAAATAATATATAACTTTATGTACAACTGTTAATTGATTAGCAAACAATTTATCGAGACGATAAAAACTCAGAACAGAAGAATGCTTGAAATATTGTTTTTTGAATAACACATCCCCGTGTTGGAATATAAACAGGAGTTTAATCTAAAACGATGTACAAAAGTTTGTCAATACTCCAGGGACGACAACCTGTAGATGTGTTAAACAACTTTATTTAAGGAGTTTAATATACGGAAACTGAGTAAACAAAAACAAAAAAATACGCGTACATGTATACTTGTACGTATATTAATAATTCAAATGAACGCAAAAGTCCTTTTTCCGATTTAATTAGAAGAAATTAACTGTCGTGAAAAATAAGTCCAACGAATAAACAACTAACAACGACTGCGTGAAACAATTTTATCCATGTCACGGATCAAATAGATAATAATAATATATAATATTAATTCTGTGTTGCGTTACAACATTTAAAATCAAAATTACCAGTATGTTCGACGGTGCAAATGTGATCGGGTCGTAATTTGGCATCCATGTCCACGGTGGCCACGCTTTTGTCGTGTCCTGGAGTTCCAGAACTATAAGTGGTCGCTAGCGTAGATGAACATTCTTCAAGGTACCACGGTTTGTATCTAAAACACATAACACATATACGATTATATAAATGCATTTAACTCAATCCTTATACACGCACGCACGATGAGAAGAAGTTATTTTTTTAGTTTGAAATTTGCCTAACCCCTAACCTTTCTAATCTCCTCAAAATTGCAGACTATATTAAATAATTAAAAAAAAAACAAAAAAAAAAAAACAGGGAACTCGCTCGGTTGTATAGCCGCAATTTTGAACGTATAGATTGTAGATACATCGTCATTCCAGCAGAGTATTGGTAATGGATAAATAATTGTATAAATTATTTCCTAGAAAAAGAGATGAGTAGCATTTATTACTAAGGATTGTTTATCTTATATTATATTCAAACTTGACTAAGAAGCAAACATTTTATTTACATATTAAACGAAAAAACTTAAAAAAGTAGGGAACTGTATAAATAAAAAATAATACATATTATTTCATGTATAAAAAATTTTAGTACCTATATAAATATTTGGTAAACATTTAAAATTTATACGGTTATTCGTTCGGAAAAAAATTAATTTTGTCAAAAACTACTTTTACGTGAATATTCCAGGTTTTCCGGTTTTTTTTTGTTAGTTTTTCCCTTTTATTGTGAAAAGTATAAAGAATTTCTTACTTTTGATGCCTACACTCTACAGTTCCAAACCAGGGTTTAAATCAAACTAAATTTAATACTAGATAGTAGATAACACCCTTAATGTCGAAGTTAGAACCAAATTTTTACTCTTAAATGGCTAAATGTGATGATAAAAAAAATGCTCCGCACAGTATTTATAACCAATACAATAATAACAATCGATAAACATAAATTAATTTCTAAGTTACATTGTGTATGATAGATTATAAAAATATAAACGCTTGATGATATATATACTAGGTACTGTCTCCAAATGAAAGACTAATACTTAATCGCATCCGAACACAATAAAGATACGAAATGATCCTCATTGTAGAAATTAAGCTTTGAGAAGGCTCATAGCTATAATAAGCATTGGAATTAGATAATACGATACATTTAACGTTATAGCAGTAAATTACAAAATTATTAAAACACTGCAAATGTTATTAATTTTTATAGTAAAATATTATAAGAGAAAATACTGAGTTAATAATCAATTAAATAACAATAACATACACGCCATGTTTGTTGTTAACGCTAAATACGTTTCATTATATACAAACTATTGATAATATTCGATATATTTACATATAAGTTATTACCTACTATTAATACTTGTAAGTTGTAATGTACTGCGCTATTATAATATTAAAATAGTCTATGGACAAAATTCAAAATAAAAGTTCCACATTTTTAATACTCTTTCAATCATAATACATTTGTTATTGCATTAATAATTATTAATTATGAACGGACATCGATAACAAATTACACACAATTTATATATTTGGTTTTTTAAGCTTCAATAGCTTTATAATTTTGAATTTGAACTTTCTATTAACGCATTATTTTTAAATTAATAGTAAGATGTAATCTCCTGACCCAGGTAGACCAAAATTTAGATGCGTTATTAATAGACATGGCTAAGTTGAGGGTGTTGTACATAAATGTATAACTGATCAGATAATCTTTCACTAAATTCACTAAAGACGATTATTTATTAATTGCAATCTATTACAAAGTCTTTGAAATTGAGAAACAATTAAAGGATAATGCCATTAATATTATTCTGATTTTCATACTTAGGTAATATTTTAGTTTTTAATTATCATAACAATAGTTAAAAAATTAGATAACAGTTATAAAAAGTTGTTCAACAAACAACCAATAGTAATAATACGCATTTAAAAAAGAATAATATATAAAAATAGATTATTATCAAATAATTTTGGTTTTTGTTAACATTTACCAAATCAAATGTTTTATAATTCACATAGGTAAGATAAAATATTACTTTTTCATTAGATACTAATTAATTCAATACTTAGGATACTTGAAATTGTTGTATTATTTTTTGCCGTAAAATGTTTAATATATACATATATTTAAACATTTAAGGATAGGGGTATACAGTAACATTGCTTTAGTGTTGAAAAAAAGAGGAAATTAAAAAAACGTATTGTAATACTGACAACTTTCATGCTCATAACTTAAAATAGTATGTTACTATTTTTAATTTAAAATAATTCGCTCAAGAGGCATTTACTGGAAAACAGTCAAGTATTGAATTACAAGTCAGACTCAAAAACATCAAAAAGATAATATTACAGCAAAATACCAATAACGTTCAAATGTATAATGTATATATACTATATACATGACCCTACTTAAATAAGACAAAGGCATATTAAAATCAACGAGCCTCAATCATCTGTTGTCTTCGACGTGGTCCGTTTTCTATTAATTTCTATGTTGAGATTTTCACAAGTGTGCTTATCATAAAACGATCTCGAGAACGCACTCGACATTGAGTGTTTTTCTCAGATATCTTTATGCTTGGTTTTTGTTTTGAAGTTCAATTATAACATTCGTTTCTTATTAAACTGATGTTTACACAATAAGACGGTATTCTCAATATAACTTTTACTTGAATTATCATTACACAAAGTGTTTTGCTATTGTACAGGGACAAACTGTATCTACACGGCTACACTTTATGCCATGCATATTTGTTTAAAATCATCAATCCGCTGGCTTACCCGCAGACTGTTGCATCGGATAAAGTTTTTATTTTTTTTCATTATATTTAGTTTATTGTGTTTAAATTTGTGTACTTCTTTATAGCGACGTCACCATCGGTGAATACTGAATATCATGTTTTCTGTCCCGATAAACAGTTTATATATCAATCCTGCAATAATAAAAAAAAAGAAATGTTTGATCGTAAAACGCCAACGCTTTTAGCTTAAAACAATTTCGTTTCTTATTCTACCTATCTCGTTGACGTAAACCTATTACCTGCGTATGCACATAAAACGCAAGCACCTCACTCCAATCACTCCAATCGTTCTCCACAGCAACATATATTATAACGCGGAACCAACGAATCGACCAATCCGGTGGACAAGCTTGTCGTGGTAAGATATACGACGGCGCGTCGAGCAGTGATTGGTTGGTGCAAAGAAAGCCACTGGCCCGCTAGACCGCATTAATTAGTTTTTTAAAAATATGAGTGCGCCCCATATAAGAGCCCATGTCCCTATATTTTCAATATTTAGTTGATGCCGAATCAATATTATTTAATGCATGCCAGAAAAACAAAAAACTTCTTTTCATACTTTATTGAAAGCGTGATTATTTAATATTAATAATAAGTTATACATTTCCATCAATAGAAATCGTCCTAAAAATTGTAATATACAAATATATAATGTAGGTACCTACTGGGTACTCTGTTCAAATTGTAGGGTTGTGAACGTTCGTTCATAATTCTAAAAGGGTAGGTAATAACATATTAGCTCATGCTCATCACTAGAAATTGAAAAAATTTCATAATAATATTATTCCTCTTACATATGTATATATGTACGGAGTCTGAAGTTGCAATAAGTATTGAGTAGAAAGATTTATTTCAAAGATTTGCAAATGATAAAACATGATAAGAATATTATGATTTGTTAGGAAGTATTTGTAAGGAATTAATTAGGTAAGCCGTAAGCGTACCTGTCTCGAATTAAAAATAATAATATATAAGTTTTGTTGAATTTTTTGTGAACATGTGTAGAATAAACATATTACAATATACAAATAATATAAATATTATACATAATATACAATATAAATATATTTTTTTATACATGATTCACGAAAAAAACCAACTAAAATTGTATATATAAGTAGATAGTTAATTGTTTATCAAATCTACACAGATAAAGGCTTACAGATGAATATAGTGTGCACTGGTAAATATATATACATAGTAATTAGTACATACTTGCCTAGTTTTCAATCGGATATTTGTTTTATGTATAACATTCATGATAAAAAGTTCAGTTCAAAAATATTCAGTTTATAATTATAATAACATTTTAAGCCGTATTTATTTCTATAATACTGTTAAGATTAACTTATAACAATCAATTGGCGAATGGTATGAGAGGGGTATGGAAGGAGGAGAAAACAAGTTTGTGCTCGAGGACGTCGATTTGACTAAACAGGACACTTGCCGAGGAGATTTTTAACGTTTTTAGACGGTTTTGTAGGTAATTCATATACGCATATAAGCCACTCGTATGTAATATGTAATACGTGGACTTAAACTTTGTCCCGTGATCTCTGCAGTGTGGTGGTCACGGAGTAATAATATATATCCCGGACAAACTCGAAATGAATCGATCGAGATGCGCCAAAATAGTGGCAGCTTATATATTTTATACATAATACATATATATGTAGTATATTGTATATAGGTATATATGCATAATATACGTATACCTACATTGTATACGGCGAAATAGTATGCATGGTCCGAAACCTTTCACAAGTATATGATTTCCTCACGACGAGTTTTGCAGCAGTGGCTCAAGGGCTGAAAAGCCTCGGGCTTTCGCGAGGAAACTCCGGACGTGACACTCCGAATGTATAAACTATATACGTATACACATTTTGTGTACATGTAGCTGGCTCGAAGTTTGCGTTTTTCTCAACGGTTTCTGACCCCCTGCCGGGTTTCCGACAATAAAAGAAGATTTTCGACGACGACACGCTGCGTCGTACGCACGCACTACAAGCTTTATATATATACTACATTATATATATATTTATATTTACACTTCCTCATCATATTGCCAACTCCCAACCCCTTCACACGCCACGACTGTTGGTCGCCGTTTCGAGCGCGCCGCCTGACATCACGCCTCCGCGTGCTACGGAAATCGCTATCGGCTAGGACTTCGGGAGATTATTGGTTGTTGAACGGTAAACACGCTGACGACGATCTTGAAGTTAATAATGAAACTCAGTTGTTGATATAGGTACTGTAGGTACATATGCTTTGTATTTTCTGCAATATAGGCATTATTATATGCCTACAGGTTTTAATTTTGATTTTATAAAACGACATCTTCAAATCAAATTTCAATGTGTCCCTACGGATAACATATAATGATAAATTGTACCTATATAAATTTAGATTTGATATCGATGCACCGTACCTAGAACTCACAACTGAGTACTGGGCCTTTTAAAAATAAAATATTCAATCTTTTTCGAGAAATTTGGGTCCAAACATCTGACGAGTACAAAATATTATAGTGTTTTCAGTTTTGATATCTTAATACAAAAATTACGATAATAATGTTTTTAATATTTGGTGTTTTGTACAACCAATTCACACGGCGATATCAGCTCAGTCATATTCTTAACCATCGGACATAATGGAATTCCTTAATTTATTAGACATTTTAACGTTTTTAATTGAATTCGTTACACGAGTATAAGAGTTTACACGGAAATACTATTACAAAATATTACATTATTCATAATTTAAGCTGATGATGAAATCATTTGCACTTTAAACAATTAGATAATAAGTTAAAATAAAGTTGCTTAGAATTATGCTTGTTTGTTCAATGTTATTTACAGTTGCCTTAACCTTAAACTTTACAGGATTCTGTATTTCTAAGTATTATTATAATAACGTGTAATGAACAACTATAACAAAGTGACAGAATGATTTAATACATCAGTTTTCCCATATAATTTATTTTTCTATTTGTAAAATTTCACGTATGTAATATTTTTATCCCTTTTTCCGATTTTTCAGTCCACTGCGCATAGTTATAAAAAAAACATTAATTTTTCATTTCAAACAGACAGTTCCATTAAAAATAAGATAATGTCTTCTACTTTTAATCACAGATCACAATAAAAGAATATTTATTTGAAGCTACAAGGTAACAAAATAGCCAAATAACACCCTCATTGCACTCAGAATATTTAAGTTAATATAATAATATACTGCATGATAATTAATAAGAATTTTAATTTATTCAATAAAAATATTTATTATCATTAGTCCTTATTGTTCACTTTTTCAGTCAAAAATATTTATCATGAAAAGCATAATTTAAAATCTAAAATTCAAATGTATCTATTTTTGAGTAAGAAAAAAACTTTAATGAATTAAGTAAATATAATGGATTTTTTTTTTTTGATCTAATTTATTTTTATTAGTCTTTATCCCGCATTGATGAGTTTATGACTTTATTATAATCTAATAATATTGTTCTATTATGCATCGAATATAAGAATACAATTAAAGTGGTCAGTAATGAGCATATTAATTCTTATATATACTTTATAATTTAGATGATGTTTTGTATACCTATTTATATTTATAAATAATATTTTAAGTTCCAATGTACAATATATAATTAATATTTTTTTTCTGATTAAACACGTAGGTATAAATATAACATAAAATTTACCTGTATACGATTTCGAATTTATTAAAAATAACTTCGGAATTATATTAGAAAATCGATAAAAAATATTGAAAATTATTATGTTTAATTTGTTTGTTTGCAAAGATTATTATTAATAATTATTTAAATAACTATTGACTTGATTATTAAATTATACTTATATATAATATAACCTTTGAGCTTTTTTGATGATATATATTATATATTGGTATAGAAAAATGTATTAATACTGTAAAGTTTATTATAGTTTATACATCCAAATATGAAGTTTTGCATTACTTACCAACTATGTCGGGTAAAGTTTGTAATTTCAACTTCATAATAATACAATATACAATATACCTATTACTTATAAGTAGTTAAGATATTACAAATCTATAAGATTAAATTAAATTAATAATTTATATACAGGAATAAAACGTAAAAATAGAAAGTTTTATATTGATTTAATATTTTAACTTTCAGAGCGGAGCGAGTGATTTTACAATGATAGGGTGTTTAATAACAAATTTTCACCCAGTCAAAAAGCTTGAAAATTTAACACAAGGTAGGTTCCTGTCGTTTCTCATGAGTTGTCTGTACTGGAATTAAATTAAAAAAAGTAGATAAGTGGATGTCGCTCTGATGTACAGTGGGTTACAAGGGGTCACTGTAATGGATGGTGTTAAATTTGAATTCAATGATATACTATCATTGTATAAGAAAAACGATTCTGAGCGAAAACGGTCAGTCAGCCTATGATATTACCAAGTATATTTGATGATATTATTGTGAATAAAGTAATTTATATATACCTAACCTATTCACGAGGAGCCTTGTTTTAAATTATCAATTCTTAGCTATAAAAGTTGAACATTTTTTAAATTTTTAACTACAAAATAATTGTTAAATTTTAAATTTTATAAATTGTTGACCTTTAAATGCTTATAAAAGAATGTGCCAATTTATTTTTAATATTTTTTATTGTAAACATTTTTTGACTTAACAAATACAATTTTTTTGGTATTTATTGAAAAAAAAACTAAAAATGCTGTTGAAAACAAATCAAAATATTTTTAAAATTTTTACCATGTATAGAAAATGCTAATATAAGCAACCAGTGAAAATTTCATGTTTCTAAGGTCATTTTTTTAATTTAACCAATAACCGAATTTGTTGAAAACCGATTCTGCGTAAAAATTCCCGGTTTTCCTTAACTTTTAGATTCTGAGCGAAGCGATGAATGTATTGATTTTACAATGATGTGTGATTTTTTTTTTATTTTTTTTTGTGTCTGTCATCACCTTTTAGGACACTAAAAGTGCTTGGATTTTTTCAACAGTAACTTTTCTGATAGGAAAGTGAATCTAGTTGGTACTTTGGGGGGTCAAAAGTAAAAATTTCCTAGTAGTTTTGCGATGTGAAAAACAAAAGAAAAATTAAGGAAAACGGGAATTTTTACGTAAAATCTGTTTTCGAGAAAATCGATTTTGGTTTTTGGTGCAACTCTAAAACAAATGACCGTAGGGAAATGAAATTTTGACTGAATGTTTACAATTGCATTTCCTATACACCAAAACATTTTCCAAATATTTTGACTTATTTTGAGCTGTTTACAGACATTGTCAATTTCCATTTTTTTTAGTTTTTTTTTCTATAAATATCAATAAAATTTTATCTGTTAAGTAAAAAAGCTTGAAAATTTAATAGAAGGCTCCTAGTTATTGTTTCAAAGGCAGATGAAAAAATTAAAAATCCTTAGTCACGGTTTTTATTTATAAGCATTTAAAGTTCAAATTTTGATAAAATACAGAAAAATCACGAAAATGAGCAAATTATTTTGAGTTGAGAATTCATAAAAATTTTTCTTTTTAAATCTAAGATTTGAAAATGTATTATAAGATTACTCATAAGTTTGTCTACCTTTATCAAAAAAAAAAAATGTCTACAAGAAACTTAAATTAAATTTTTATGAGCGTCCGAAATTCATATTTTTTATAACATTTGATATTCACTCGATTTCTCATGTAACGATTTTCTTATTTTGTTGTAATTAAAAAACGTATGACTGTAGATACTTGAAAATTCCACTGAATGTTTGTATTAGCATTTTCTATACACGATAAAATTTTGAAAATATTTTGACTCTTTTTGAGCGGTTTACGGACATTGTCAGTATTCAATTATTTAGTTTTTTTTTCTATAAATATCAATAAAATGTTATTTGTTGGGTAAAAAAGCGTGAAAATTTAATATAGGGCTCCTGATATATCGTTCTAATAGCAGTTGAAAAATATTAAAAATACATAAGCACAATTTTTTTATAAGCATTTAAAGTTCAAATTTTGACAATATTTATCAAATTTATAATTTAATAATTATTTTGTAGTTAAAAATTCAACTTTTATAGTTAAGAATTGAAAATTGAAAACAAGGCTCTTAGGCTCCACGTGAATAGGTTATATATAAATTACTTTATTCATAATAATATCATCAAATGTACTTGGTAATATCATACGCTGACTGACCGTTTTCGCTCAGAATCGTTTTTCTTATACAATGATATACAAATTTAACGCCATCCATTACAGTGACCCACTTGTAACCTACTGTACAGTAGATTGACATCCACTTACCCATATTTTTTTTTTTGATTTTCCCGGCGCTTTAGAAATCTACCGGGAATTTCAAATTTTGACCACTAACTTATATATTAGAATATTAGATAAGGATTCACTTTCCCATCGAACAAGATACTGCACACGCACACAAGCACACGCACACACACAAAGACACTCACACATTGTAAATCAATACATTCGATACATCGCTTTGCTCAGAATCTAAAATATTAAAAATACATTCCTAGTCAGAAAATGTTATATAGTGATATAGTTTTATATATTTGTGATTTAGGTTGATAGTTATAAACTTTAATAATTATACATACATTTTTATCTCTATTTTCTCTTTTTTTTTATAGGAAATTTGTATTATGTTATTGAAATAATAAATTATACATCGGAATATCGCAAGGTAAACGTATATTATATGTATAGAAAGTTAAATTATATCATGGTAGTTGTGCTAACAAATAAAAAATAATATGATTCATATAATTCTATTGTATTTAAAAAGCAAATGATTTAATAATAGACCATATGTTACACTAACGTGGATTTTTTTTATAAAATGCGTTAAATATTCAAAATTATGCTAATAACATTTTACCAACGTAGGTATATAATCTAATAAACTTATAGTGTGTTCTTATTATGATAGTAAGTAGGAAGTACATGTAGAAAGTATATTTGATTCAAAATGTTATACATTTTACTTTTTAGCCAAATAACTAATTTAGTTAAGATGTTTGACGTTTAATTTATAATTTTACTAAGAAATATGATATATTTAATTTCATTTAGAAAAACCACTTGACATTGATATTATTTTAATTAAATTCATGCAATATAATTATTTTTCTTGTTAGGTATACCTCACTATATATACGAGTTGACGAATATAAATGTCATTAAAATTGATTTATCTATAAGTAAATCTGATTAACTGAATCAGTAAATACCAAATATATATTTATCCATTCAAACATTATATTAAGTCTATAATTAATTTACCCAGTATACCAGAGAGATACGTTCTGTGAATTGTAGATTATAATAAACAGCTTATATTAGCTTACGAGAAATGGAGGACCGTATGTACACAGTTATATTATTATATAAATATATATATTTAATAAATATTTTATGTACATATATTTTATAAGTAGGTAATGCTAAGTAGTATAAGGAAATAGTTATTGATTTTGTGATTTCTCGATTTTAATTCTTATCCTGTGTTATTCAATATTTCAATTATATAAAGAATTAATAATTTAATAGTACAATAATCGTCGCTTTCATAAATATACATAATATGGATACAATAAGGAAGTAGTACATGAGTTTAACGCAATGAAAATCTTAAATTGATTAAAAAATTAAATTTTAAGTTTTGACAGAAGCATTGTCTTCTTATTCTTATATTGTTTGAAATTAATTATTGGTTATAATGAAAAAAACAATAGAATGCCTTCCAACACCGATGTTGATATAACAGATTTTCTGAGATTAAATTATTGAATGAAGATTATTATATGGAACTTGAAAAATATAAAACAAGTACCTACCTATAAAATAATAATATTAGATGCAATAGGCAATGAATATAAATTATAATTTAAAAAAATTAACTGTAATACGGTTACTACTTTACTACTTCAGTTCATCTTCGTCTCCGTTAGTATAGCATACATTGTTGTATTTCGTTACAAATGATTTTTTTAGTGAAAAATCAAAAAAGTCTTTATATAGAATCGTACACTGAACAGAATATACATATCGAAATCGTGCAGTTAATAATGATAAAAGTGTAGTTGGGGATCTTAAGAATGGATGGAGTATGTACTTCTAGTGAGCAGAGTACGATTATTAAGAAAAATGTCACCAAAGGAAAATAGAAGATAAACGATTATTAGTGATGATGAAGATTATGAGAATAATGATTTAAAAATTGGTAACATAAAAGCTGATAATGAAAAAGCAGTCTCCTTTTGTTCTGAAAAATGTGATGACTATGTAATAAAACTTAATGGTTCGGTTTTTAAAATCAATCTTAAATAAAAAAAAAAACGAATAAAAAACTGATAAAATGAATATTGAGTTTAAGAAAGTACGAAAGGATACAGATTACAGACATTGCAGGGTGCGTAAGGCATCTATCGCCAATAGACAGTGTTTTATTATAATTAAAAAAATTTGCAGTCATGCAAGTTTTCTTGAACTCAGGTCGCTGTGTGTTATATGGTGTTGATTTTTCGGCAGTTTTAAGTAATTTCTTGAAAAATTACTTATCAATTAAAAAAAAAACGAATTTTTAAAATAGGTAAAGCAGTGTCGAATTGTCACAAACCATAAAGAGGCTAAATTAATAGTATATTGTGTGGCAAGGGCGGGAAGTGAGCTATTTCAGTCGCGGGCGAAAAGTGCGGACCTCGCCTGCGGCTCGTGCCGTATTTCGCCCAAGACTGAAATTACCTTCCCGCACGAGCCACACATACTATTTTTTGTCACGCCTCTGCATTCATCGCTAACGGCAAAGGTAATGCAGGGATCTATGCAACAACTAGACTATAATTATACGACAACAATATATTTCATGAAAGAAACGATTTGGTTTTATTTATTTTAAGCGTCACGAATGGAGGTTATAATATGATTATGTGATGTAACCAAAAGTTTATAATTTGTAAGGAACCGACGACTGTAGTATAGATTTTAGTGACTTTTTGTGCAGGGTATACACGCGTCGCGCGTGAAATGTGTTCGCAGCACTTTTGGGGATTTCCACTTAACCGCTCGGAATTGTTGGGGATTTCCACTTAACCGCTCGGAATTTTTGGGGATTTCCACTTAACCGCTCGGCACTTTTGGGGATTTCCACTTCACTGCCCGACACTTTTGGGGATTTCCACTTTACCGCCCGACACTATTAGGGATTCCCACTTTACCGCCCGCAGGACGGAAAAAGGACGCTTTCCAACGCTTCAACCGCTATCGTAAACCAAACTTTCGGTGCAGGCGTGACAAAAACTATATTGAAGTATTAATTTTAATATTTCATGTAATAAGTTAATAAATTGATAGTAGGTATGTATAGTTATCTACAGAGTGATGTGATTCACCCAGTATGCTCACTTCCATTTTTTATTCCCAATAATGAATTTTATGAATTTCTAACTGAAAAATAATTTGAAAATTATCGGGATTTCGTTAATATTTTCACTTTAGATGAATATAAAAAATAATCGTTTCTATGTATCATTAATATTTTTAAACTGTTATCAAAAACACTTACCAAATACATTACACTGAATTTTCAAGCTTTTTTACTGAGTGATAAATTTTTTATCAACATAAATTTTAATTTTATCACCACAGAACACTTCTTAAATAGTACAAAAAAATTCAAGAATTATAAAAATAGTCTGATATATTTAAAAATCCCAAAAATCAAAACATTAAAGGATAACATGGAGGTGATTATGATTTGTGAATCACTCTGTATAAAGTTATCCTAACACATAATTCACATTGATAGAATAATGAACAAAAATGTAATATTGTAGTTAAATAAATTATAAACACTATTTTTTTACAGGATGTGTCTTATGTAATATTAAATTACAACAGTCAACCACATTAACTTAGTCTTTCCAATATCAAATGATAATGATAATTTTTAATGTAAATTAAAAAAACCTACCTATAGTTTATCAATTATTAATTTTTTTTTTTTTTTATTCACTTAAGCCGGCAACTATAGCCATTAACTGTTTTTGTTTGTAGGGGGGGACGGTTGTGGTTAGAACACGTTTTGTATGTGTGGAAAGGATTTATTGATAAAACCCCGGGGTGGTCACCCATCCGGGAGCTAGCAGCACCGGCCGATACGTACACTCAGAGCGTTTCCGCAGCATTGAATTTACGGACCACGCCACACCAAGCCACCAATTATTAATTAAATGTTGTTATATTATAATATAATATTTCACATACCCAATCGTTTGTACATAAATATAATGCACTGCTACTGTTTAGAAATAATATTATTAACTAACTAATCCGACAAATATTTGGCAAATAACTACACTACAATACCACATTCATAATCATAGCGTATACAAGGTTTACAATAATTATAGATTAATACAGCCATACATTTTAGAAGTAGTACTGTTACTACATATAGGTTTATTTGGGACCTTATAACGCAGATTGAATATTGACAACGTTTTTGATAGAGGGGTAAATAAATTTTTATATTTTGTACGACACTAATTGTAACGCTATGTGATTCTAAATTAACTTAAGAAATCTATCCGATGATTATTTTAGTAGATAATGTAATATTTATTTAATCATTCAGATATAATCTGTTTAAGTTGAAAATTAAATCATTGTGAAAATTAAAAGAATACTTATTAAATTATTTATATACATGTTAGTTTAAATAAATATATATATCTAAGTTATTTTATAATCAAGCTTCAGAAAAGAAAAAAATGTTTTTATAATTTTTCAACAGTGTTAGTGGTTATTACAATGTGAAATACTGTTCTTGATAAGGTAGTATAATTGTACAAGGAATGAGATAACAATAGTTGTTAATATTTCACATTTCTCCAGTTTGAGAATTTTTAAAAATTTTTTTTTTCTTTGAATAAAATTAAGTTTTGTCTGATTTTTATAAAAAACATTTTAAAATATTAATACAATATTCGAAGAGATAAACGGTACTGAATGGTTCTCAATAACCATATATTAATGAATTTTAATTCAGATGCTGTAAAAAAGCAGTATCTATATAAATATTTCTTGAGATTTGATACATATCTTAATTTAAAATAAGTGTAATTTATGCGGACATTTGTTTTAAGTAGTTACATTATACTAAAATGTTAGATGAGCTATTCCATTTTATACTAATAAGTTAACTAAGTCAAGTTAGAAGACTCATATTTTGTTTTAAAATTACTTCAAAAAAATATTTTTTTTAAATCTATGACACAGTAGGTCATGAATTTATATTTCTTTGAACAACCACTTTTTTAACGGGAGTTAAATTTTTGTTTAGACTACGGTTTTTATATACTCTTTTTTTTCAAAAAATGTAAATTATGTAGAAATGTATTCCCAATTGTATCATAATCAAAAACTCGTTTGGCGTTGAAAAGTTTCACACTCAATTGTATTTACTTTTTATTTTAATTATATTAGTAGAAACAAGTTGCCACCTGTGAAATCATAAATAATTAATAACGTTATAAAAATATTGTTATATGTATACTGTATACGAGTAAATTCGGTCCGATTCAGTTTTTGCGAGTCATTATTGTCTCATAAGTAAAGCATAAATAAATATGTCCGTTTTTTCCTGTAAATATATTTATAGGTGTATTTTATAATAAACAGATCATTAATATTGAATTTTAAGAAAATTATAATATGTTAATATTATTAAGTTTACGTTCTGAAAAGTTAACTGTTACTCGAACCTTGAATTGCTATATTAAATAATTACGTTTTCAAAGCTTTTTATCAATGACTATACAATTTTAATAACAATCGTGTAAGTGTGTTATTATGTTTATTTTGCTTTGAACTCTATATGCATACCAAATACAGTTGTTCTTATACATTTATTTATTCATGGAAGCTATCTATAACGTATGGTATTACATCGTGAATATTAAATTACGTATTATAAAAAGTCAGGATATGAAACAATATTACGCATGGAAGTTAATCAATTTAGTAATGGAAATCAACCATTACGGTAGAAAGCACGATGCTCAATATTAATAACAAACGACTGAGTATATAATATAATATTTATATCCAAGATGATTCTTATAACAGCAAACACTCGTTATTTCAAAAAGTATTAACTTTTTAAAAATTTCCCTTATGGGAAATTTAAGCTGCAGCAATTCTAATATTTTATAATGCCGCCCTTACTTTTTCTACATTATATATGTTTGTAGTTGAAGCCACTATAAACTTTTGATGAGCGGAGTATTACACTACATATTTGGCGTGGCCCCTGCTCATTGACCAATAAATAATAATATTTAAAATTATCAATCATATTATTATAGTATAATATAGACAAATACAATTTAAATATATTGAAATCTATTTGAAAACTGTTCATGAAATATGTGTGTTGTAAATATATATAATATATGAATATATTTAAATGTGGGTATTGATGAGTAGGTAGCAAAGTATAGTAATGTAATGATTATAAATGTATTATAGTTAAATTTAGTTTACGACTACAATTGAAATTAGTAGGTATACTTTTTATATAATAATTTACATTTGTTTAATGACAACAAATATCAAACTGAATGTAAAAAAACACATTGATTAAATTAAGTATAAAAGGTATATAGGTATACCTATCATTACCTAAAATATTTTTTCTTCCGTCATATACAAATTAATACTGATTGCATTAGTTCATCATAATTAATATAATTGTATCATTAACTGAATACTGTAAATTATAACATTTAATATCCTACCAGCTTAATGTAAATTAAGTTTCGATGCTACGAACTTACCCTCCTTGTGTGGCGCTGGATATTGACAATGTAAAAATGCTGTTTGTGTATCCGTCACAATTGCAAGAATCAGTATGTCGTCCACCATTACCAGATGCCCAGACAAATATAGATCCTTTTCCGTGACGGCCCTATGGCGAAATAATAATAGAAATTTATAAATTTATAAATTTATCATGTATTGAATAATATTAATTATTTAACCTCAATAAATTTAAAAGTAAGTTTTTCTTCTTGATAAATATTTGACACACTGTTTTGTGTTAAGTTCACGAAATAAAATAGTTTATTTTTATAATTGTATGCATGTAACCAAAATAAGACTGCAAGAACATTTCTTTCTATTAAAAATACATATTATAAATGGATTTGAAAAAAGTGGAATTAATAACAAAATTACCTTTCATTAATATAATAACTTCCATTATTCGGTGTATAAATTTTTTTTTTTTTTTATTGATCTTGAGCCCGGCATCCGAGGCCATTAGCTTTTTTAGTTTTTACTGTAGGTTATTAAGTCGGTAGGGGGAGGAACACGTATGTGTTTAGTTTGGCAGAATTTTTGACTGGGCACCCGTAGGTATCTGCCATGCCCAGGTGGGGGATGGCGGCACTTGTTCTCCGGACACCGTGACTTGCACGGAGAAAAATGCCACCCGGTGGTCGAGGATCGAACTCGGACCGGCTGTGCCGAATCCGTCGCGTTAGTTCGCTCGGCCACCTCGTCCCCCAAATATTTGGTGTATAATACTGATATGTATATGAATTTTCAATTATAAAATTTTTTCAGTATATCCATTACCTTCTATTTATTACGATTACAATATATAATTGGTAGATATGTATAATAATGTTATTATATGAAAAACATATGTGTAATTAATTGGTATTTTAATAGTACACTAACATTAATATTATTATAAATAGATATTTATATAATAATATATATTGCCAAGCACTTGGACCAAACCTACAGAACACAAACAACTTAATTTTATTCTTAAAAAATCAAAATTGTATAATCTAATTAAAAAAAAAATAATGTAACTTAATGTAAATAACACCTAACTTAACAGCTTTGTACTAATGACCTAGATGTCGATGTATTTATGATCAATAAAAAAAGACCAGACAATCAAGATTACTTTCCTTTTATATACTCTATCACCTACATCACACATCAATACATCATCGTCTTTAAATAGTATCACTATAGGTAAAATATTGATTCTGGTTTACTATTATTACTGTCTACTCGTATGTTGATTTTTAATTTGACGCATAAACTTATATTTTTATTTTCAAAAAGGCGGATAAGTGGATGTCGCTCTGCTGTACAGTAGGTTACAAGTGGGTCACTGTAATGGATGGTGTTAAATTTGAATTTAATGATATAATATCATTGTATAAGAAAAACGATTTTAAGCGAAAACGGTCAGTCAGCCTATGATATTACCAAGGCTGGGCAAGTTAATGATTTTTTATAACTCAGTTAAGTTAAGTTAATATGTACCAATAACAAAAAGTTTAAAGTTAATTTAACTATAGGTTAACTCAGTTAACTTAAAAGTTAATACACTTTTTGTTAACTTTTTATTGAGTTAAAAAAAAGTTAATGTGTTTATACAACGCTAGCGTAATCAATTTTTTTCCAACCCAAAACTAAATTATAGGATATAGTGTTAATACTTCATACAGTATTTCCATATAAGTTAGATTCGAATGATATAAATTTTTAACTTTAAACAATTTACGATACATATTTTTTGACATGAAAACGAATAGACAGAAATAGTGAATTATTACAAAATTAAAAACAAAATAAATAACTTTACTTACTTCTTAAAATGAAAAAATAACTCGTTAATTTCACGTTAATTAAGAAAGAAATTTAGTAAGTTAACAGTTAAGTTGATGAAAAGCCTAAAGTAACTAGTTAAGTTAAAAAGTTTAAATTAAATTAACATTTTAAATTAACTTCACTTTTTAACTCGTTAATGCCCAGCTTTGGATATTACCAGGATATTATATACTTGGATATTATATAAGTAATTTATATGTAACCTATTCACGTGGAGCTTTGTTTTGAATTATAAATTCTTAGCTATAAAAGTTGAATATTTTATAAGTTTTTACCTACAAAATAATTATTAAATTATAAATTTGATAAATTTTGTCAAAATTTGAACTTTGAAAGCTTATAAAAAAAAAATTGTGGTTATGTATTTTTAATATTTTTCAACTGCTATTAGAACGATATATCAGGCCTTGCATTAAATTTTCAAGCTTTTTTAACCAACAAATAAAATTTTATTGATATTTATAGAAAAAAAAAACTAAAAAAAATGGAAACTAAAAATGTCCGTAAACAGCTTAAAATAAGTCAAAATATTTTCAACATTTTATCGTGCATAGAAAATGCTAATATAAACATTCAGTCAAAATTTCTTGTACCTAGTCATTTTTTTTAGAGTTGCACCAAAAACCAAAATCGATTTTTTCAAAAACAGATTTTGCGTAAAAATTCTTATTTTTCTTTAATTTTTCTTTTGTTTTTCACGTTGTATTTGAAAACTTCTGGAAAATGTTTACTTTTAACTCCCCAAAGTACCAACCAGATTCACTTTCCTATCAGAAAAGTTATTGTTGAAGAAAATCCAAGCATTTTTACTGTCCTAAAAGGTGACGATAGACACAAAAATAAAAAAATAAATATTTTTTTCTAGGTAATTCTTTTAAAATTCAAAAAGTACGGATAAGGGTATTTTTAAAGTATGAAATTTAATTTTAGCGCAAAGAAAAATATAGGAAAAAAAAATTGGAAAAAATTGACCATATTATGACTATTTTCAACAAAATCTAGTTTCGTTAGATGGTTTTGATTTAAGTATGATGCTTCAGGGAACTTGCCATATTAACAAATAAGAAAAAAATAACTTTAAAATAATCATACCATATATTAAGGCTCATTGTAAAATTACAAATATTTTGAAAACTTCAGTTTTTTTTAATTCAAATTTAGGTACACTATGTATTATATAATAACACAGGAAAAATGAACACAATGCGTTATCCATATTATATAGTTATATGATTTATGTATTAGATATTTTATTCTTTAATTAATTACTTTATGTTATTAGGTACTTATAACTAATATTTTTTTTTTAGAAAACTTGTCATATACAATAAACAATAAACTATACCGTGTTACCGCGGAAACTGGGTACACTCCATAGCTCAGTTACTTACATTACTCAGTATTCTATGCATATTTTAGAATTCTGTCCGCGGGGAATTGATGATCCAATAGTCTAGTTTCATGTGCCACAAACAGAGATCAAAAATATGAATAGGGTAATATGGGTAATTTAATTATACAGTATATCCTACATTCCAACTACATTGTTTTTGAAGACATACGGTGTATAGAAACAGCCTCCACCTCCAAATAAACTTGAATTAGAATGTGATGAAAATCTTTTTTCTATTATTTTTAGTAAACACCCAAATTGAATCACCAAAAATATTACGAACGTGTTAATAGAATATAATACTTAAATTCATCTGATTTAAAATTGTATTATTTGTAATAGTACCTATAATTATTATTACGAAAATTAAAACACAAGTTTTAAGATCAAATCATTTCAATACGACAATACTACAATCAAAATAATGGGTTTCAAGCATACTGGCTGAATTAAATGTATACATTTATTTTTTTTTGTTCTTAAAGTATTTAATTTTTCACTTGTCACGGACAAGGACTTGGAAATGTCCAGGGAAATAGATGATTTAACAAGTAAAGTTCATTGTTATGTCACTTCAGACGTAATGACATCTGACGAAAAAAATCCACATATTTGGTATTTCTAGTTGACGAAGAAATAAAACAAAGAAATTGTATAAGAAATGTTGCAACGTAAAAATCGTTTTGGCAAGTTGGTTGTCTAAAAATGAAGGTATCTTATTGTAATGTTATGACTAATAATAATAATAATGTTCTTTATTTACGGAGATACAACTCCATTTAAATGTCTAATAACATATTAATATTATGGTGCTCACAAATAATTAGTACATAAGTAAAAATAATTATTTTGACTCGGTATAATGTAGCCGTAAAATTCTAAACTTAATATAATAATATTATATAATGTAGGAACACAAGCTCTGTGGGTGTGGTTTTTGATATACCTTGGCCAGTTCTATGAAGAGACATTAATATGTGTTTCAGACATGTTTATGTCAAGTAGGTAAGTACTGTATATAATACAAAAACGAAATTAAAAGAATTTTTAAGTGCGTGCTTAAGAAAGAAAAGGGTATCAAACACAATGTTAATGACTCGAACTTGTATAAATAACTGGTTCATTTATACGCGACACTTGTACCTATATCACACTGTGCATGAATTGTAGGTTTTTTTCTCTTTCCTATTTATTTTTCTGCAAAAATAAAATATAAGTAATAAGGTCAATGGAACACCAGAACACCTAGCCTTCGTAAGTATCAACGGTCGGCACAAACAGAATTTGTGTAGTGAAAAGAGTATTTCCGATTCGGTTTTGGTCGTTTTATAATTTCACATTAATGCGAAAAATATCGAACAACTTTTAAAGTCAGTTCATTAACAACATAAAATATACTAAAATCCAGAACGCCATTAAAATTGTATTTTTCTTTCGGATTAAATTCATAAACAAACGTTTAAAAGTTGATCCTTTTTAAAACAGGTAAAATTGGATGAAATGTGATTATAAAGTTTGACTTTCCGAGTAATAATTATTGTATAGTACCTATAAGTAAAACTTTTCAAAGAAAATGGTTGTGGGTATTTGAAATGATGATTAAAAAACTAGATTTATAGTAATTATTAGTTTATCTTAAATTCAAACAAAAACATGAAGACGATTTAAAATTACTAAAAATATAATACAATCATTTAAATTTAAATAATTAAAATTAACAATGGAAAATTATTTTAGGGATTCGTTATCATTAATTAATAATTATATACTTAGGTATATTATTATTAAGACTCATCATAAGATATAAGAAGATAATATTATTTAATTTTATATTATATGTATATGTTCCTCAAACAAGTAAAATAAAGTAAATATAACTACTACCTAACTATTATAATAAAATTAAATCCTTTTTTTTTTTTATTTTTTTTTTTTTTATTAAAAGAATAATTACAATCCTATAATTTTAATTAATTAATCATATTTGAAGGGGATATGATACCATGATTTTCTGTTTTTGTCTAACACACGCGCGACATAGTATTTTAGACGTGTTTATTGCCAAACATTCCAATCGATTTATTGAAGTGATAAGAATTCTTAAAACAGATTTGAATTTTTCGTCAAATCTACTTGAAATCGACTTTCTTACATGTTTGATATTATCCCCCAAATTGACATATTAAAAAAGAGTATTTTAATTTTTGGAGAAGTTATAATCGAAAAATCGAAAATGTAGGAGTCGATTTCAAGTAAACTTGACGATAAATTCAAATCTGTTTTTAGAATTCGTATCGCTTCATTAGATCAATTGGTATGTTTGGCAATGAACCAGTCTAAAATCCTATGTCGCGCATGTATTAGACAAAAATAGAAAATCACGGTATCGAATCCCCTAAATAATGATAGTTTTTCTATAATTTTAGGTTTGTATATGTTTTTACAGACAAAATTGATATTAATTTTAATTTAGAAAATACTACAGAAAAGTACTAAAGAAACAAGACAGAAGAAAATATTGGGTGCAATTCCCAACGGAGGAAAAAGTTGTATATAATTTTATAATAGTTTAAAACATGAATTCTAGGAATTCGAAACTTTGAATATTTCTTTCAAACGAGAAGTAATGTTGAGTTTTAACACTTGATATTTGAATACGAGAATAATTATATTATACAATTTATATTTTTATAAAACCTCAAAGATATTTATTGGAATCATAATTTTTTTTTTATGAGTGACTAACATTTAAAAAATACCCCAGACAGTAAAAGTATATTTCGTTTCTCAAAACCATTACTTTTATTAAATACTGTAATTTATTTAAAATATAAAATGATACAAAATACCGATAAACGCCTATATAGGTAAGGGATGTAAGACGAATTCTAAACACAACAAAGTTTCTGTGCCCTGTTTGCATTTATTAATATTTATTTTTGCAACAGAGAGTATAGCCAATGTACAGAATATAGTTAGCATCATAATTTTATGTGCGGTTCATGAGTTTCATGTAATAATAATATTGTTTTAATATTTCCGTGGTTCTTGAAGCTCCCCATATTAATTATTATTATAATATTATGTTATCTAAAATGTATATAATTTCCATTAACGTTGTATGCTAAAGATACCAGATTGACTTATTTGACTATTACATATAATTTTAAAGTTACATTATAAACGTAGAATTACAATTTATGACATACCAATTCACGTTAGAAAATATATACTTCAATTGATTCTTAAAATAATTCAAACGGTTATAAAAGTGGGAACTGTTGTAATAGATTTCTGCTAACATATAATGAATTGTTTCTAAAACCTTCAAATCTTTTTCTGGAGTTATTTAATTATCAGTTGTAAAAAGAAGAGCGGGCTGGATACATAAACTATTTATTGGGCATTCGTTTAGGGTTTAGCTTACCTCACATCAGTGCTATACACGGTACTGGATAGTGGTAATTGTTGGAAGCAATAATATATCATCGCATTTCAAAACGATTCTTTCTTACATGTATTTCAAAATGCTTAGGAAACTATTACACAAATAAAAAATGATATCTCAGAGTGCCAAATAAAATCGATTTCCAATAAATTGGTAGCATCACATGAAACTGTATGACCCATGTTATGTAATATTTATGATAATAAATGTTATTAAGGGTGTCTGGTGCCAGTTTTTCAAATTTTCCGAAATTCAATGAAATTTGAAAATAAAATGTTATGTTGTAGTTGCCATCTCAATTATAATATTTTTCTACTAATCTACTACCCGATAGCTATTTAAGGGTGAGGGGGGTTAATAGGGTGTATTATATCGAAAAAAAATGACTTCACGGGAATAACTCTCTGGTTTTGTAGAATTGTCGGATTTTTATGATTATATTTTTATCTAAAAAAAGAAAACTTCCTATAGGCCACATCGGTCTCTGATTTTGTATTTTATTTCATATAATTGTAATAAAAAATGTGTAAATAATGCTTTTTATCTTGAATTTTTTTAGACATTAAGTTTGAGAATAAAATATTGAAACACAAAGATCAATGCGGGCTGTAGAATATTTCCTTTTAGCAATTAAAAAAAAAAATTATGAGATTTGGTTGATTCTACAAGACGGTATTGTTATTCCCGCAGTGTATTTTTGAGGACAAAATGGCATCGGCACTTAAGTCATCCGCTTGTATTGTAGCCTGTAAGTATACATTTTCTATAGACTTGCTCATTAATTTTCTTGATAGCGATTAGTAAAATAAAAAAAACCAGAGATCTAGTGTATACTATATTGTAGATTTCAAGTGCACTGAGTAACTGTAATGGAAGTGTTTATTTTAAAAAAAAATGTTAATTGTATTTTATTTTTCAGATTTTATGTTAATTGTAAACGAAAAATGATTATCAGCGGTGAAAATTATTCTGTTTAGTGTATGTTATATTATATTTATATTATTATTATTTATTAGTTTTGTTTTCATTTGGTAGGTTTGCCAAGTCAAAATGACAAAAAAAACTAAAGAAATAAAGTTTATACCTCTCCTAACTGTTTTGTCGCGCTCGCCTAAAATCAATATTAAAGATACAACTTTAAATATATCTTTAATCGTGCCTCAAATGATACTAGTTAAATTTAATTGACACGCCCTCAACCAGCAGCTCTGTGGACTACCTCGACCACCTGTTTAAAACTGATAACGACATGGAGCCCCAAATATCCACAATAAAATAAATATTAAAAATAATATATCAAATTAATAAAATAAAAAATTTCTTATGCCTATAAATCGCTCAAAATGAGTCAAAATATTTTGAAAATTGTATGGTGTATAGAAAATTGTAATATCCGATACAAATTTAAAGCATTAGTTTTTTAGTTGCACCAAAAAAACTAAACCGATTTTCTTGAAAACGGATTTTGCACAAAAATCGCCGTTTTTCTTTAATTTCTTGTTTGTTTTCTCTTCGCTTTTGAAAAAAACTGTGAATTTTCTAATTTGACCTTTCAAAAGTACCAACTAGATTCACTTTCCCATAAGAAAAGTTGGTGAAGTTGAAAATCGAAGCATTATTTCTACTAGAAAAAATGTTTACAGAAAGGAAAAAAACACACATCATTGTAAAATCAAAACATTCATCGGTTCGCTTAGAATCTAAAATAAAAGCTCCCTCCCTCTGTTGTTTGTAGATATTTTCCGCAAAATATTAAGGACCTTCAAGACACACGTCACTACTTAATACTAATGTAATAATTGAGAAACTACTACTACATAAAAATACAAATAGTCGTAACCCGCCGCAGTGTCATAATTGCTAATCCTACTGGCCTACAACCATTGCTAACACGAGTTTCGATGCGTCAAATGCGATGAATAACGGATAAGTGCACCAAAGAGCGCAACAGTGCCGCCAAATGCACCCTAGCACCAAGGATCACACTGCCAACTTCAAGGGATGCACAGCATTTAAGTCAACTCTCGAGAAATCTTCTCCAAAGGTTGCTCTAACCAAGGCCCATGATTTCCATACTCAACCCGAAATCAAAACATACACAGAAGCTACCAATAACCAAAATTCTCACACAGAACATAGTTTTCAACATTCTTTCACAGTTAATCACATTCAACTCTAAATTAATTAATTAGACTTACAATTCCTCTTCCTTCTTCACTTCTAAGGGCACTTATCGCCAAAACATTTATCCCCCCCCTTAATCTATTTTTGACCAATACTCCATCATTTTAATAATCTTATTCATTATCAATCATATTATACTCTCATTAATATATTTCAAATATTTAAATTTATCTATATCCCAATTAACATATATAATTATCTATTTCCATTATTATTATTATAATTTTTTTATAATATTTATAGCTATCTTGTTTTGAAAACTGTTATTTTTCTTATATTCTTCAAATAGTCTGATTTGTTATTATCTTTAAGCCTTCGAGCTGTCATATGTTATTTAAATAATATACGTTTTTGTTGAGCTGGAGGACGGAGTGGCCGAGCGGACTAAGGCGTCGGTTGCGACACGCACCGACGCCGGTTCAAAACCTCGGCTACGGGCGAATTTTTCTTCAGGCAAGTCACGGTGTCCGGAAAGAAGTGCCACCATCCCCCACCCGGGCCACTAAAAAGTCTGCCAAACCAACAAACTCACGTGTTTAAACCTACAGTACCCTCCCCCACAGTTAAAAACCACTTGATGGCCTAAGTTACCGCGGGTTAATAAATAAAAATAAAAACTTTTGTGCTGTAATAGTTTATGGTATATAGAAGCTAATAAAAATATTATAATAAAATAAAAACTTAACCACGTACCGAAAAATATCGTGAAAATAAGTTTACGGTATAAATATATTTATATGTCTAAATATTTTGAAAAATTCGTTCTCTATATAGAAATGGAGAAAATGTTGAGGCTCTGCGATTAAGATTTGTTGAATTATAAATTGTATAATAAAATAATATAAATCTATCTAAGGAGAAAACGTTAATTTATTTGTTTCAACTAAACCTAAAATTAAAAAATATAATTTTAATTTAATTAAATAAAAGAATACTTGTAACATTTTTAAGGAGTAAAACAAATGTTATTCACTGATCTCAGCCATTTTGAAAACAAATAGTACCTAATCATATTTCTTAATTCCACTTGAATCGTACCAATGTTTAACTATATAAATAAAAGTACCTATCTACGTTGTTAGTATATGGTACTTACAAACTATTAAAATAAATTATTAGTGTAAGTTTTACCAAAATGTAATTAGTTTCAAACTATTACAGACAAAATCAGTTTAAGACAAGCTGATTTTAAAATTAAGTAAAATTCAAGTGTTATTATTAATACAAATATTTTATTTACCGAAGTCACTCCGTAAATGAATGCTCGTCTTGCCAATGGCCCTGGTCCGTCAACAGTCTTACCATCATCTTCTGGACCCCAAGAAGCACTGTATATATCTATATGATTGATGTTCAAACCCAACGCGCGAGCTTCAACAGCATCATTTACTGTACCATCTAACATCCTAACTCCTGAAAAAAAATATAATATATATATATATATAAGAAGAACGTATGAGTAACATTGCCATGAGAAATGATTTTCCCTTAAAACTTAGAATAGACATAACCTATATAGGTATACTGTTTTATAATTAGCGTATTGTATTATGTAGTATGTATAATGTATGCTTTATAGTATATTGTATATAGGTATAGTAAATGGATTTTAAATTTAACAGAACGATATTATATATTATACTCCGCTTGCTGAGAGAATGTGGTTACTTCGCGCATATGACTAGATACGAGTTGTGGAGATTGGGTGCGACCGGATTTGGTTTGTGCACAATCATATTCTATATGGGCGAACGGAGTATGGTATATCAATTTTTTTTTATAATAAATTGATATATTTTATTTACTCATCTATTCAATTAGGTTAAATTTATTTTAGAGTATTATCAATTATGTACTGTTTTAATTTTGATTGATAATTCCAGTGCAATGTATCCTAAAAATATCAATGATACCCTGGCTCAATAGTCAATTATAACTTTGTATTTTTATATTATTACTGTACCTCCAATACTGGCGTTGTATGCCACGCCGATACCGCAATACTGGTTAAATGCAATGGCAGCTACTTCACCGGCGCACCTCGTCCCGTGCTTGTTGTCGCCATTGTCCCGAGGCATAGGGTCATCATCATTATCGTTTATGTCGGTGCTAGCACTTGGGTCCTGCATAAACAAATTTAACACGTTTTAACCATAAAATCATGATAAAATTGCACGGTTGTTGTTAACTTAATAAATATATTAACTTTATACTAAAATCAGTATACAATGTTTAAGGTTTACAAGGAACTCAAATAATTAAACAGTGAAGTATATTATAAAACATGGAATTTGTTTGTGATTATTCAAGAATAGAATAAAAACAATATTATATAATTTATAGAATATATTTCTATGAATGACTTATCAGGAAAATAAATATATGAGATAATAAATAAATAATATAAATATACCAGTATAATACTAAAACTATATTAAACATTCTTAAAATTCTTTGTTACGTTATATTTTCAAATGTATATTATTATATTAATAATTATCCTTTATTATTATTATGAAATGCCTATTATAATTTTTTTTCTTTTTCTCTGACATAAACTTAATTAAATTATAACTCTTGTATCAAATTCATGCTTGCTATTATTATGGTTATAAATTATTTAATGGGTCTATTTGTATACATTAATATTATTTAATGATGTGAAATATTAAATAAATATAATAAATACATGGGTATGTATTATACAACATTCATAATATTAATTATTATTTAATACGAAATTTAAATAATGATTGATGACTTGATAATAATATATTAATATATACCTAAATTAATTACAGGACCAATTATACAGAATACAGATATTTGTTTACATTTTCAAAGATTTGTTTAAACATACATACAACTAATATAAAATCATATTATATTAATATGTGGGTATTTAATTATATTACAATTTGTAAGTGTTAGTAGGAATTATAATCCTATTAAAGTATTAATGAATTAAATATTTTACGTTGTATTGTACATTCCCTTAAACACGTTATAAAAAACAATTTTAGAGCGAAAATAATATTTTTCTTGAATATGGTATTTTAAAGAGTTAAGTCAAACGACTCAGAAAAAAAGAGTAAAGGGATATTAAATTTAAAACTCGTCAGACCATTTTTTATTAAAACAAAAGAAAACTTCAAATATTTTATTTATCAGGGACGGAAATCTTACTAACTTAAAATGTATTTAAATTACGAAAAAAGATTTCTATGGACTACGCTTTCAATAGGTACTTACCTACATAGAACAAAAATAAATATGATTTGCTATGTTGCTCTTTTGAATACTTTAGTTCAGTAAATAAAGATAGGATATACCTACCTAAAATATTGAAATATTGTATATAATAAAAATTATAAGAACTGATAAATTCGTTGTTGAATTAAAATATTTAAATTTAACTTTTAAGTACGAAATTAGCTTTTTATTAGATACCAAATAAGCCTCTAGCTCTAATAGGTCTAGAAGACTGGATATACCTATACTACATATTATACAATTTTAAACACGAGTTGAAAAAACCACGAGTTCGTAAAACTTTGAGTATACACTCGAAGTTGCTGTGTTTGACGTTTTCACGGGATAAGTTTTAAGTAAGAAATTTAAAAACACTGTTTACATTTCAATATATGGTCTCGTAGAGACCATATTGGTTATAAAATGCATCTTGTCCCGATATATTTATTTTTTATATACATATACCTAATACAAGTATACATTCTTATATATAAGACTATAGTCTCATTATTGTCGAGTGTATACTCTTTCCGTTTATTGGCTGTAGTCAATCGATAATTTTCAAGTTGTCGATGATGCTACTTAAATTAAAAAACAATATCCGTATCTATTCAAAAAAACTTGTACCTACCAAAGTTGTCGAAAATATAATTTTTATGTTATTCATGATAATACAAAGAGATGAAAATATAATCCTATAATATCATTCATTAGCACGACCGAAAATATTTTCACATTTATCCTGCATAACTACGAGCAATAATTCGATAACTATATTTATATTAACATGCAGGAATAAAATTAATGATGTAAAATTGTAAAGTAATACAAACAAACCCGTCAAGGATCAAACTAATAATTCAAATCAAAAACAAGGATTTCCCGAAATGAAAATACTCGCATAATATGCAAAATGTTAATAACGCATAAGAAGACAGAAACCCTCGCAGAAGCCATAAGTAAATAAAAATATAATTTGAGTTTCAATATATCAACTCATTGCAGGGAAAAGTTGAATGTGGCATGGTTTTTATTCTAAATTAAGTTATACGAAAATTTAAATTTATAAAAAATACAGACATTTTATTTTGATCAATATTGGTTTCTACGGGAATATATATAATATCGTACTTGATTAAACTGATGGTCATTCGAGAGCATGGCCAACTATGATATAGTATATATATATATGTGAGTTTATACACTTTAAAACCAAATTAAACCCAAGCACGTAATATAGTATCTTTTGGAGTACCAAAAACGATATCATTAATGTTGTATAATTTGTGAATACGATAAAATATAATAATTTGATACTTAGCTGTATGACATTCTAAATGACGTAAAGTATCCTTTGGAAAGTTTTTTTTAAAATATATAATATGTATATACTAAAAATTCATACACATATAATTATTATGTATGACGTATAGAGTGAAGGTGTAATGAAATATTATTCAGAAGTAATTTCAGAGTGAAGTTGTCAAGTCCTCCACATGCACAATTTGTTTGTTATAATATACACGTAAGAGACTAATATTGGAAATCAACTAAAAAATATACATGCAATCGTTAAAGCAAAATATACGAACATGAAATATTGTGTTTATTTTATAACAATGTAATATATGTCATGGTATAAAAGTACAAAATATGTATAATGATACAGTAGTATGTACTCATAAAGTTGAGCACAAAATTAATTTGTCAATCAAGTCGACTGGTCATTATATATAAATGTATAATACATAAATAAAAGAATAACTAGTTATCTAAACCCTTTCACTATACAATTATATTAATTACCTATACTTGACAAAAACAATTTTTTTTTAAACCAACAGATTATTTTGTAATTTACACGCAGAGTGTGTTTATTTTAAATTTGTGCAATGGGAATTTTCATAATTATTCGGTTAACATAATATAAGCTCACATTATATACGTACGTGCTCATCACTATAGCTGTTTAGCCAAATTCCATTACCAAAAAGTTTTATTAAACAGCTTGCATATTAACCTTTACAAGTGCGTCATTCACACTCCACACAGCCATGAGCAACGACTTCGTGAAAATCTTCGGAACGCCCAAGGCTTTTAAAGGTGGCTAAACTTTGATACGGTTCAACGCACATGCAAAACCGTATGGAGATTTTACTCCTTACTACACCGTTATTATATTTTAATATCAAAATAAACCTATTTTGCACGTGTGAAATTCCTCAGTGAATTTTAAAAAGTAAAATAATTTAATTTAAATAACATAATATTATTACATTACTTACTGTAAACTTATAAAAGTATATTGTGTTACATGAAACGTAAAAATTATTATTTTATATAATATATATGTCAAATTTTGAAATATACCTAAATAAATATTTGAAATGTACATAATAAATATAAAATTAATAATAAATAGTTGCACTGAATAATAAAAACCATATTGACATAAAAATAGTTAATTCACAAATAAGTTTAATGTTTATCGAGTTTGAATAGGTAATTACCAATTTAGGATATTTAATAGGTAATGGAAGTGTTTAAGATATATATTTTAAAACCTAATAGTTTGTACATTATATTTAATTTTATATGTACTAAGTTCTTATAATAATTAATAATAATAAGATAAATATATACTCTGATATTCAGTGAAACGTAAAAAGTTACATTAGTAAATTATATTTATTATTTACGGCTTACGCTAATACTGTTTGAAAGCTCACCCATGTTTTGTATAACGTACATTAAATTTGTACATATATAATTTGTATAGGTACCTGAAAAGTTTAAAATCTACTAAATACTCTCTAACGTAGGTACCATATGTATCGTACATGATGTATTATAGAGATATAATTTAATTATTCCAGTTTTAAATGATGAAAAATTAAATTAATTTTAACAATAATTATTGAAAAAAAAATAAATTAAGAACTTCTTAAATTATAATGTAACATCTCATGACGATGATTGTTGTTTTAACTTGTACGTAATTATTACTTAGGTTTATCTATTTGCATTATGTATTTAATGGTAGTATGGTTTAAATTTAGTAGTCAAGTCAATGATACAACTAATGTCGGAAAGAATAGTACTTAAAAAATAACAATCGGATAACAATGCCAACTGCGATGAATAACTAAAAGCAATCGATACAGCCATCGATACCACACCCACGGTATAACGCCCCGGCATTAATTCCCCAAACACTTATGCTCACATCGAAAATGTTCACGACTACTTTATTGAGTCAACAAATTCATGACATGGTTTGTTCGGTAGGGGGGGGGGGGACGCGATATCGAATCGGTGGCGAGTGGTTATATAAGGTGGTGGCGGTGAGGGAGGAATACATGAGTTACAAATCGCATTTCCTTTTACTCTATTCCTCTCCTTGCCACTACTCTACTTCCCACCACACTCATCCGGGTCCTCGTTTTTCTCATTGTCGCAAAAAGCGGTGCGCACAACAGCACTTTTCTGCGAACACTGAATATGAAATCGTCAAATGGGTCCGAAAACGCTGAAATCCCAGTTTACAATGCGTACTGTCGATGTTTTGGTGTGTGACAGACTGTTTAGGGGGTGAGTGGTGTGGGAAGGGGAGAGAAAAGCAATTTGTTTGCCTGGTGCAAATCGGATACTAATACGATTCCACGTCGTCGTCGTCGTCAGCTGATTCGGACGGGAAACGAAATGCACACCCTCATTAGGGGATGGGAAAACGTGGTATGTTTAGTACTCGGTCGGTTGAGAAATGAAAAAAAAAAAATACTGAAATAAGAGGGAAAAGGAAAATACGAACACGTAGGTATGTTACTTATATTATTATTATTATTATTATTATTATCATAGTGTTTGCTCACGTAATTGTGTGCCAAATCGGGATGATTGGTCTGTATACCGTCGTCAAGTATTGAGACGACTACATTTTTGCCGGTATACCCTTTTTGCCAAGCCGGACCCATATTCATGTCGAAGCCGTCCAGAGCACCACCATTCTGAAAAATAAAAATAAAATCATCATTAATTTGTAATACACGAGTTTAAGTACCTATCTAAAGATTTGAAATGGGTAAATTGAATTTTAATGTACATGACAGATACGTACAGGGTGCAGACTACAATTGTCATACCTACAGGATAGGTAGTACATAAAAACAAGGTAAATACAAGCATTTCAGTATGTCTCACAATTTTTTTTACAGCAGTAAATATTGTGAGTATAGTATAAAGATTGGTATGTAGGTAATATTTGTCTATTTAACGAAAGAGTACCTACTTTTAACATGAGAATAGTTGTTGTAATATTTTTTAGAGCTGAGCAAGGTTTTTTTTTTATGCATAATGAAATAACAAGATGGATACAAACTATTTCTCGACAACGTGAAGACACTAATAAATAGGTATTAAAGTAAATCATAATAAATATTTACAGGTCTGAACTGAAATACATAATATATGCCTCAACTATACGTTATTAGTTTATCGTTACCAAATAAATTGTATAATATTAATAAAATATTAATCAATAAAAATGTAATCGGGCCACTATACTTGATGGGCCGCGGTGTCTACTCATTTACCCTTATGGGGCTTTGTAGTTAACATACAAATTAACATGGTGGCCAACTAAGTTAGGCTGGCTTAAACTCGTAATAACATTACATTTTTCATCACACAAATTGTTTTATACGAAGTTTAATTTATTAGAAAATTATAGCATAATATACGAAAAAAAGGAACTGTACAAACTTTGAACATTCTGAAAAAAGAAAGAAGCACGAAAGCAGATTTTTTCGCGTAGGATATGTAACTCGATTTTTGTCTTTTTAGTTTAATGTTCAAAAGAAAAATAATAATATAATTATTTGAAATTAAATGGAAGAATTCTCAGATATTAATTTAGAAAAGTAATAAAAAATGTGGAACACGGTAGTAAAAACAGTTGGTAAAAATAGTTTCTTTTTCAAACTTTTAATGGAGTTTTCTTAAAATTATACAACAATAAACGTTTGTACTATATTTGAGTAAGAAGACATATTTTAACAAAAAACAACCTACTCTATTATAAGTATATTCGTTAAATAATATTGTAACATTAAGTTATAATATTAATTATTTTTAAAAGAAAAAAACTAACAAATTCTCAATTATTTTCGGAAAAAACATATATTATACAATAATTTATAATTAATTCTAGAATAAATGAAATGTGTGTACCTACCTACAATATTCATTGAATTATACCGAATATTTTCTTTTTATCATTTATAAATAAAATAATTCACTTGCAGTTGCAAAAAAATATTTTAAAATCATTGATGAGAAGAAGTGTTAAAAGATTGTTAAAAAAATAAATATATTTTCTAAATTTTTATTTTGTTCATGTACTTTTGTTGAAGTAAATCTGGAAGTATATATTATTACCTTGTATTTTAGAGGATAATTTATTATTTATAATATAAAATATTAATAAATTGCGAATAAAGTTTGGCTTAATAAAGTATGTAATTAATAAACTATTAAACAATTATTTCGCGTCCATCCAATATTTTATTTTGATAAAATATTAAATTGATTGTAATAATTTAAACACAATTTCAATACAAAACAGATGGATTTTAAGAATCTAATGCACTTATGCACTATTATAAAGTCTAATCTATTAAATATTTATTATACATAGAACTTTTTAGAAATAATAACTCTAAATTAAAATACAATGAAGACGTGTAGACTTTATATAAATATAATATATTCAATATAAATTCGAATTTTTTTTTTTATTTGTTTTATAGAAAAAAATGATTTGATAGTTCTTAGCATACAAATTGTACCCGGAGGTGGCTATGCTGGGGCATGTCCTCTGTATTTTTAAAATTGGTTGTTATAAGATTGTCTCCCTTACCTAAAAACATTTTTGCGAGTACTAGCTATGTGAATACAATTTGTACGCAAAACAAGTTGTTTATAAATATATATATATAGATTTAGCCTTTTAGGTATAAATCATGATTATTAATTTATTACAACATTTATTAAAAATAATTTATATATATATTTACCTAACTTAACCTGGAAACAAACCCAAGATATATAACTAAAAGTGTTAATAACTTTGAGAACCAATCATTCAAAATAATATTTAACCTTAATATGTTATTAGTAGTAAGTTTGTATTATATTTATATAAAAATAAAAATATATTAAAAACAATATTTAACAGTTTTTATGATAAATATTAAACATTTCTAATATCCTATGTACACTAGTAAACCCAGCCAAAACTATTTTTTCAAAGCGAATGATTTATCACTCAAATTAGTAAGAATAATATAACTGGCTTTCCTCGAGATGACTGTTGAGACCAGTGATCATCATCCAACATCCAGTCTCGGGTGTCCATGATCTATACATATTATATAGGTGTATACTTTTCAAATGTAAGCCCTTATTATCGACATACCAGATACAGCTAGGTTAGGCGAATTACATAGAGAACTTTTACCAATTGGACGTTAAACCTTTATTGAGATATTGATCCTATGTTTGCGTCATTCAATTATAGTTGTTTTTTTTTTTTTTTGAGCAGGACGATTTATTGAAAAATAATGATCTATCTGTTTGACAACAGAGGGCTGATAATTTTTTCTTATCATATGTTCTAACAAGTTCCATTATTGAACAAATATTTTTCTGTATTATAAATAATATGTATTTTAGTTTTACCAGTAGAAAACAAAATTCTTCAAGGGGTAGACATTTAATATTTCCTTTAGAAGAGAAGACTATTTTTTCTCTGATTTTTATTAACAATACAAGGTTATTCAAAATGACTCATAATATTAAAATTATATTTATGTATAATTAATTATTATATTATATTATACTTATATTAATTTACAATTTAAGTTTATTTTAAAGTTTACTTACCAGGTACCATTGTTCCTTGAAAAGTGGATCAGGAAATACATTATGGACAGTGTTACCAAGACGTCTGAATGGTTGTCCTTGTGTAAGTTGTGATAGTGGCCCACCTGATGTTTGTTGCTGATAAAAATCTGTGGAACCAGCAAATACAGTGGCCGGTAAATTAGGTCCAGGAAAATCTCGTTTTCGCCTCTTCTTTTCATGTTGTTGCTGAACCCAATGCACCTAAACAATTTAAAAATAAATATTTAAATATTACACTAAGAATAGTTAGGATCATTATTTAAAAATAAAATAACGTATTTAACATTTTAAAGACAGTTTGTTTTAATAATTCTTTAAACATGCTAAACAAAAGGACAAAAGTATATAATCATTTCGTAAATGAACATTTATCTCGCCTGAAAACAGACTCGTTCTTGCGAACTGTATTTTAAGTTATTTATAGACGGGGATTATAAAATATCTTGAAAAGAAAAAAAGATGAATCCTTTCTTTTTAAAACTCATCCAAATATAATAGTTCAATAGTTTAATACTACCTATGTCCTATAAGAGTTTTTACCTACAGTAGGTACCTACATTTATATAGTCGTTAGGTACATCAATTTTTTTTCCCTATTCCCTCGTATAGTAATATGAAAATTTCGGGTGAATGAACAATTTTAGGTAGAAGGTATACATAAAATATACAAAAAAATGATGGCACTTACATTTTTTTCACTAAATATATACAAAATATTGATGTTCACATGAATATTTTAACGGGGATAAAATAATGAATTAGTTTAACCTATATTTAAATTATTAAAAATTTGTAAAACGCAAACCAAGAAAAGAAATTTTTTTTTTAAATAGTATATTTACAATCTATACAACATTCAAGGTATACTAAGTAAGTATGGTGACATAAAATACCATTAATAAGAATAGGAAGGCTCTCAGCAGTGCCACCTGACCAAAAATTTGGTTTTGTTTTTTTAAGAATTGAGCAGGTCTCTTGGCCATTTTCTTTTTAACCTTCTAGGAATGAGTGAGATAATGGATAGATTTTTAATTAGTGGATTTGAATGAGCGCGAAGTTTTGAGTGGAATTTTATGTAATGGGATTTGGCTAAGTCGTTGAGGGTTGGAATATTAAGGTCTTTGTGGAGGTTTTTGTTGGTTACATATCATGGGGCAGAGGTTATTAAGCGTAGGCATATGGATTAGAATACTTGCAAGGTTTTAGTGTTTGATGGCGTTGCTGGCCCCCGTAGTTGGATGCCGCAAAGCCAAGGCGGACGAATTATCGATTTGTATATCGTAAGTTTGTTGGCTAGAGAAAGTTTCGATTTTAATTGGGGTCTCAGGAGATGCAGACTAGAGTTCACAGATTTTCGTTTTTGTTTTAGATGTGAGCTTCAGTTAAGGCATTTGTCAAATATTAATCCTAGGTACTTTACTTCGTCTGATGAGTGAACTACTTTGTTATTAAACGTGACAGGTGGGCAATCAGAATTGCGCAATGTAAAAGTTACATGAGTAGACTTGTTTTCATTGATTTTTATTTTCCACAGCTTTGTCCATAAGTTAATCATATTTAGGTAACTTTGGATCATCCGACAAGCAGTTGAGAAATCCTGATGGGACGCTAAAATTAGAGTGTCATCGGCATATGTACCAAGGAAAGTGAAGGATGTTTTTGGGATATCGTGGGTGAACACAGAATAAAGAAAGGGAGCGATGTAGCTACCTTGTGGGACACCTGCTAAAATACGATAGCTGGATGAATAACTATTTTTAATACGAACCTTAAAAGAACGATCAGATAGGTATGATTTTATTAATAAGAAATATGGTGCTGGAAGAAACTTTTTTAGTTTGAAGAGTAACACTTCATGCCAGACCCGATCAAAAGCCTGCGAGACGTCAAGAAACACAGTGGGGCAGAATTCTTTTTTCTCCAGTGTGTTGGAGATTTTATCAATAGTGCAATGAAGTTAGTGGATAGTCGAGTGATGGGCTCTGAACCCGAATTGGGTGTGAGGAATGATATTAGCTGCAGTGGCAAGGGGGCTGAGTCTTTTTAAGAGAATTTTTTCGAAGATTTTTGAGAAAGTAGGGAGAAGGTATATCGGTCTTTATGATGCAGGATTTTCAGGAGGTTTGTTTGGCTTGAGAATGAGTATTACGATGGAGTGCTTCCAGGTGCTTGGAAAGAAAGATAATCTGAGTATTGTATTGTAAAGGTGGGATACGTATACTATGACTTTGCGTGTAGGTTTATTACGATATATATCTATACGAACTATATAGTTCATGATTAGGTCATGACCTGGGGATTTTTTTAATTATGGTGTTAATTTCATCGGGAGATGTAGGTTTGGCAGGCATGGACATAGGTAGAGGAGCTTCCAGGTAGTTTTTAACCATTTTTAGTTGGGTATGGCTGGGTTGGTCATGAGGAGAAAAAGATATTTCTAGGTGTTGTGCTAGAATATTTGCTTTGCCAATGTCGGTAATAACCCATGAGTTGTCTTCATTTCTTAAAGAAGGGGTAGGTTGATTAAGACGGAGTAAAGATTTTTTCAGTGAAAATTGCATGTATATATGGTCATTTGTTTAGAGTGACATCAAAACCTAAAATCGGTTTTGTCGAAAACCGACAACTTTGAGTAAAATTTCCCGTTTTTCTAAATTTTTTTCTTGTTTTTTCCAGCGATTTTTAAAACTACCGGGAATTTTGACTCCTCCCACCCCAAAGTTCCAACTTGATTCACTTTCCTATTAGAAAGGATATTGTTGAAGAAAATCCAAGCATTTTGACTGTGCTAAAAAGTGATGACAGACAAAAAAAAATTTAAAACACACGTCATTGTAAAATCAATATATTCATTGCTCCTCTCAGATTATAAAATATTGAAAATTTATTTTTCATAAATTTACTATACACAATTTACTGCATTTAAATGATCAATCTACATATGTTTTTAGTCAGTGCTCGAATTGGGAATTATTAAGTAGAGGAGTTCAAACCAACAATTTATAAACTGCGTTCCAAGTAAAAAATTATTCAATACAGACCCGCGAGGGGCTTTGTCCCCCTATATCCTCCTTAAGCCATTCCTAAATTTTAAATACTACTTTTTACTTTAGTTATATAATTTTAATTTTATTATATTCCAAATATACTATATTTAACTATATGTATGTAACATGTAAATGAACATGGATATATATTTTATATTCACCTTATTATTCGAAATTTATATTGATAGAAATAATACCTAAACAATAGAAAATAAAAAAAACTAAAATTATCCGTGATAATATCTTAATAACTATAATTTGTGGTTCAGACATACCTATGTCAATTGTGAACACTAGTCCACGGATAATTGATAATACAATAGTTTATTGTACCTAAATAATATCTGCGCACTACTAAACTAGGCAAAGAACAAGCCGGTTATAATATAAACAAACTATAATAAAAAATTGCAAGGTATATCAGGTAGTCAAAGCCAGTGGTATTCAACCGGTTGGTCCCAATTTTAGGTCACATACCTATAGGGTCAAGGCAGGTCTTTTTTTTTAAAAAAAAGAAAATAAGTTTATATAATTATAAATTATGAATTTGAATAAGTTATGAATAAATCGAAGAACCATATTTTAATGTAGAAATAATGATAGTTAAAATGTCTACTGACAAAGAAAATCATTAAACTGAGCTTACCTACTTGTGATCCTAAGCTTAAACAAATGTTTATTGAAACTTCTTTGGAAATGTTTTGGGCACACTTCTGCACGTGAAATTACGCACAACTAGCAGCTCAAGTCTTTTTTTCTTTCATGGCCTACAAAGTTGACACGGGTCGTGAAAATATTGTTACAAAAACAGTGGGTCGCCAGTCAAAAAGGTTGAACACCACTGGTCAAAACCATAGAAAAGATAGAAAAATAATTTTTATATTAAAAAATGTAAAATTCATTAAGTAGGTATATCATTGATAACAATTTAGATCCACTCCACATTTTAATAACAATTATTTGGGTATTAGTTTGTACCGTTCGCCATCCAAGTAAAAAAAATAGTTGGGGTACGCAAAGAAAAAGAAAAATAGTAGAGGAGCTCCGCCCCCTGAGCATCCCCCCACCCAATTCAAGCAATATTTTTAGTTTATTTACATGAATTGAATAAATGAATCGTATGAGAATGACAGCCATTCATTAGAATAATTTCTGCCTTTTGTTAATTATTTATGGAGAAGTAGTGATAATATGGTTTTATTAACGATTAATGAGTTTGTTTATAGAGCAATTATTTTTGGAGATTTTTATTTCAGTTTCATTACAGTTTAAGTATTCTAATATCAATTGAAGATTTAAATTATAATAATAACAATAACATTATTGGCAGGAAGATGATGAACAAACCAGATTAATTCAACAAATAATGATGAAGTTACACCGCAGAAAAAATTGAAACTATTTTATATTCACCTGATTAAAAATAATATTTATTCTTGTATATTAAAGGTTTTAAAAACAAAATTGATGTAACATATAAATAATACCTAGATATATCAAAATCTAATTTGGAATTTTGAGGTATTTCTACCTTAACAACAACAGATAACGGTTCGCTTTGACTTAATAATATTTAGCATAACAATAAACGAATTAATACAAACGTTTATAAAACCAAATCCAAATTAATTATTTCATTATTAATGTATCTGTAGTTTAAGACTTAAAATAATTTTGTTCAAACTATATACATCAGATTTGTTTCTATTTGTTTAAAATGATTCAATAAACTAAAATAGGAAATTTGAGGGATGAATAAATGCTTCAGGCAGAAGGCCATCTATTGTTATTTTTAAATTTATCAATATTTAAATTTAAATTTAAAATTCGTGCGAGTACAGATTATGTAGAAAGTCAACTGTTAAATAATACACAATATTCCAAGTAATACTTATTGAAATACTTTTTTTCAAATTATATTTAATCAATTACTTTTAAAATTATAATTTTCAGCTGAGATTTGATTTATTAGTGTGAAATAAACTATTGTAAAAAACTAAATTGTGTAGTATTTTTAAAAGTAGTTCTGAGTAAGTAAATAATATATGTATACAATTATATAATAAATACAATAAAATATTCTATGAAAAAATTACTTTTAATGGAGAGAGGCGAGCGATAAACCTTCAGAATGTGCAACATCCATACAAATTCGATGAATACTATTCGTTTGTCCCGAGTGTGGTGGAGAGATGGGAAGAGTAAAATACCATTTTGGAATACCCGGTGTTTGACAAAACACGTCAGGAGGAAGTCGTTGGCGTTTAAACGTTATTATTCTTTTTTTTTTCACAAAAAAGGAAGAAAAAATAGTTTTCAAAGAAATGTGCACATATAATATATATATAGACATGTATTGAGGGAGAGAGAGGCAGAGACAGAGAGAGAGAGCAAAAGAGATGGAAATAGATCAATGTTAGTTATTTGTTAGTTTCTTATTTCCTCGAATATAGTAGGTATTCCGTTCAACCGATTTACCCATAATATTTAAGTACTGATGTACTATTATGACGTTTTATAATTGAAATTTTCTGGACGAGAGTGGAAAAATAGGTCAGCCTTGCATTCATAATATAATACGCACGCACGTCAACTTCGTTGCCAATTACAATGTTTATAGAGCACACAATTGCAGAGTCGCAGGTGGTCGTCGAATTATTATTATAATAATGTTTTGAACTGTTGTACAGCCGGAGAGGCGAGAGCAGATTCCAGGTCAACCTAGTCAATGTAAAGAACCGAATAATACGCATAAAATATTATATTTACAAAGGTCATGCGCGCGTACCAGGCAATACCTACATATAAAACGATTAGAAAAAGAAATTATATTAAAAGAGAAATATCTACAAATGCAAATTCGTTTCGGTGGAGTGTAAATGCGTTTCAGCGGGTAATCGTTGTGGAAAATAATCATTTACACGGTCGACTTCTCGTTTGCATATGTGTTTGTGTGTGTTTGCGTGTGTGTGTGTATGTGTGTGTTTCCCATAAAGGTACGATAATATTTAATAACGTATAATAATATTATAGTATATAATATAAATATAATTTAAAATTATAATCGCTGGAGAGGAGTGAGGACGTTTGACGGACTGCAGTAAAAAGGTTTTCTATGTTTATTATATAAAAACTAAACTTTGCTGTATATACTATATATATAAACATGTATAGTGACAACCCAACAGAAAATAGTTGAGATAATTGATTGATCATATATATACATTGTATATAGACTGTATGTCTGCAGTATGTATGAAGTTAAATGATTTATTATCGTTATAATGCACGTGTTATAATTCTAATAATTGTTAAATCGTATAGGAGAACGAATTGTCAAATTGCATCAAATAAAAACACGGTACACATAAAACAGACCGAAAATAAAATAAATCGAAATAATGATTTACTCGGGCCCATTAGACCGCGGATAAAAATAATGTAATACGATATTGTTACTAGTGTTTCTATACGTAATAATAATAATAATAATAATAATAATAATAATAATAATATTAATAATATCATAGGTATATAGTATATGTATAAACGCAATCGATACTTTTGACTAGGCGAAACGACTGATCGAAAACTATAGTAGACAAATGGTCCGTCGACTGATGTCTCGACGCGGTGGCAGTGGGTTATTTTCACCGGGATAGTATACTTGGGGACTGTGGTTGCTTCTGTACCAGGAATTCCATTAAATGTTCGGGGTGTCCTGTTTACGAAAGACACCAACTGTTATGAAATAATTAAATAACGGAACACGTGAATTTAACAAGTCCTTCATTTTTGTAAGGGTTAGCGACGAGCATAGATGCCGTAACATCTCACTCTCTATCCCACCACTCTTCAAAAAATTAATTTTATAGTTAAATTCAAAATTTCAAACAAATTCTCAGAAAAAAAAATTTTTTTGTAAACAGATATTCATCTTCAACTTAACTACCTATAAAGTAAATAATAACAGCCATAGCAATATTTACGAATGAAATGCGTAATGAATGTAGAAGTTAAGAATAATATTATTAATGTCTTATACGAATTCACACGTCATGTCCATATTTATAAAGATCTATAGTGATGACAGATTAACATATTTTTCTATTGGGCCGAAGGAATGAGATTTTTTTTAAATTTCTCATTTCTTATATTTAGGTATAGACTATATTACTATACAATGTACTATTTATCCAAAAGCCCTTAATGAAAATTCATAACATAATACATACCTACTTATAAGTTATAATCCATTTTAAAACTAAATATATGCAACAACGATTAGTTTAAAATATATATATACGCATGTACATTTAAACATACTGATATGCGAAAGAACGTTAGATTTGATTATTTTAACACATTAAATCACGGGAATTCTGTTCAAATAATTTCAAGCTAGTAAACTTGGGACATGAAATGGAATATACGGCAAAAATAACATAGTTTTATTAACTAAAATTTACCAAAGTAATATCTATATAGTGTATACAATGGTAATGAATGACACACGAACAGTAGACACTAAGTATGCTAACATATTATTATAAGCTCGACTTAATGAAGTAAAAAGCTTTTCAAAAGTTCTCCGACATTAGCATTATAGCCATGGCTAAAAATCAGTGAGAATATCAGAGACAATAATTTAACTGTTTGTTAATTAGATAATAGTTGATGAAGTTTAAAGTAACTCAAAGTAACAGTAACCTATGTAAGCTACGTTGTACATTTCTTAATACAATTGTGAAATAAGAAATATTATATTAGGTATTTTACCATTTTTATTTACAAATGTATATTTTTGTTACCTAGTATGAAATTTAATTTCAACTGAATTAATTGCATAATCATTAGAAAATAAATATTAGGTATTATTTTAATGTATTTTATTAGGTACTAAAATAAATACTTTTAATAATAATAATAATAATAACATATTTAGTTTTATTAAATCACCATAGGTACCTAATATATTACATACAATATATAGATACATTATACATATTAATATATTATTATAAAATATGCAAATTAAAAAATGTATAATGATTATATTACAAAGTATATGTTTATACTGTGGCCCTGTACTATATTTTTTTTAAGATAAAAGGACTAATATACAATATATACAACACATAATAAATACATTGTACAAAAATAGTTTTCAGTCGTGTAAACATGCAAGTATAATAGTAGAGCTAATATACAAATATTACAAGTTTACAAAGAGATATCTTGTGGAAGGGGGTGGGCGGGGGGGGGGGGGGGGGGGGTGGGGTATCTGATTTGCTTATACTTTCAATGTAAAATGTCAGGAAAATAGTCGAATATTCTCTTTAGGGACCATACTGACAGTTTGTTAATTGATAAAAAAAGCTGGATAACGAGTTTTAAAATATTGTGGTAAACTAAATGATAAATATATAATATAAATGGAAATTATCATATAAAAATTGATATTTTATCAGATGTCAAATTACAACGATGGTTCTTTTAATAAGAAAATCCAACTCTCAGTAATGTATACAATTATTTACTATATAATATACACACTATAACATAATATAATATGCATATTACATAATGCATGTGATAATAGGATGACTTAAATGTAATATTTAAAAGGAACGACCAAAGAGAAAACTGATGTATTTAATATACATTTATAAATTATAAGTCATACGAGTTTATATACGTGATGAATCGGTTTTTATTTACAATTCGTCTAACCTAACTGCATCGTTTTTTAAAGGTCATTGTAAAATTAGTCATTTCATTAACACTCTACACTGTGGTAATGTAAAGACCTAGACAGATGTAAGAAAATGTGAGGAAATTAAAATGACGGAAGAGCATGGCAACTTTAAGTAGTACAATATACAATATACGTACGGTATAAAAACAGACATTGAATGAATGAGTAGAGAAAACTTCCTGTAGGAGAATTGAAATTTTCAAACAGCAGATAAGAGAGTAAGAGGGAAAGAGAGAAAGAAAGGGATCACGGACAGAGTGATAGGCCGCACACAGTGCCGCGCGAGTGGAATGTTTATTAGGATAAATCGATTGTTCTTCCTTCGACACTTCAAAATTAACCACCAATTGTCGAAAGACTTTTTATCTTAAACTCGCTTGTTTTCTCTCTGCAAAATTCTTTATTATTGCTTATAACTATTCTTTATCTTTAAAATGCAGTGGATCCCAAAGACCGTGAAACAGTGTCACTGGATAAAAATCATGGGGGTATACCTTACTTACCATAACCAAAACCCTGTTTGAGCACCTCCCCAGGTGGGGGTAAGAGAGTGAAAAATACTTTACGGACTATTCTCATACCTACCAAATATACAAAAAAAATGTCATTAAAATCGGTCGAGCCCCGTTACAGAGGAGTGCGAGCACTAACACCGTGATACGAAATTGTTATACATTATAGGTGTATTGCATTCTTTTTCAACTGAAGAAGAATCAAAGATTTGTATTGATAGATTATCTGGGGGAGGGGGAAAAATGTTATATTTTACCCCCCCCCCCTCATTATCCACAATAATTACACCACTGCCGTGAAATATGAAACAAGCAGTGTATATAGCTGAATATTTTATATAATTTATTCAATAAAGTGACAAGTAATTTAGATTCATAGAAAACAAATCATACTATAATAATAAAGAGCATTTCCTAATAATATAACATCATCGTGATAGTGATATCACGCTTTTATAGTGTTTGCGTTACGTATTATTTCGCTCTCACTCAAACTAAAGCAAATACTTATTTCAATTAACTACCATGGAAACTGTACATTTCTGTGCATATATACATATATGTATAGTTAAACTTCAAGGAGACATTTTCACAATGCATAATATGAACATCAAAATGTACACAACAAAAACACGATTAAATCGTATTTCATAAATAATAATAAATTTAATAACACAATGGTATCTACTATATATTATATACAAAACACACGTTAATTTAAGAAAACGAGTTTGACAAGAATTTAGTTATACCCACATATAATTTTTATATTCATTAAATAAACCCATCATTGCACGTGAATACATTAATAAACTGTATAGAAATTAAGAAAGGGGCTTAATTTTTTCCGTTATTCAACTACACTTAACAAATATTTATTTTCAATTGCAAAAAAACCTATAGCGTCTATTTGTAAATCGTTATGATTATTATTTTTTCGTCATTCAAACATTATTATTTGGTAGTTTTGTCCATTAAACTCGTATTCTTCGATAAAACCATACTAGGTCGATGGGATTTTAACGTTAAGAATATAATTGAAACGTCAAATCATCACGATACAGTTTGCAATTGTTTTTCAGAGAGATAAAGAATGAAAACCGATTTTAAAAAAAAGATAATGACGATTAATTTGTTCCGTAAAACGTCATGAAATCTCGTTTGACGTTCAAATACCCGTCTTTTTAGACGACCAATTAAAAAAGGTATGTCGTTTGATAAAAAAAACGCACCGGCGTGCTAAAACCACACAATAGAAATCGAAGATGCCGCACAGGATCTGATACGATACATTAAGAGGTCGTTAAAATAGACCTGTGAGAAAGAAAGATAGAGAGAGAAAGGGAGAGAATAAAAGGGTGCGTGGCGTGCGAGTCAGATAAGGAGATTTTATTTTTATTTTTTTTAAGGACAATGGGAGTATCGGAGGGTGTGGGAAATAGGTGTGAGCGACGAGGAGGTCAATCGGCGTCGTGTTTGTCCGTGTACGAAATTTCTCGCGCTTACACGGACACCGAACTCGACCTAACGAAGGGTAGTGTGGGGTGTTATTTACGAGGTCTGCTCAATTTATCACACACACAGACGTTCCCCACCCCGGCACGTCATTCCTTCCCACCCATCGATGTTATACGCACACGTAGTTCCTACGTACTTCACCCTTTCGCCAACAATTTCATCCCCGTCAGGGGGTTATGTGATGCGCGCGATCGCTTTCACGTCATTTATTTTGCAAACGGCTGCCGTGGTGGCAACGATGACAAAGACGACAACGGCGACGGACGACGGGGCATAACGCCAAACCCGACGACAACACACCACGTCCGGACCCATCGTAACCGGTAATGAACCGGAAAATACGTACAAGGGCGGATGAAATAAGCAAGACGAAAAATGTATAATAATAACAACGGTGGCTGAGTGAGCAATGGGTGGAAGGAAAGTGGTTGTTCGCGTCTATCTGCAGTCTGGCGGGTACAGAATATAATACTATATATTATTATACATAATACATAAATAATATATATATATATATATATACATATATAATATATAGCAGTGGCGGCAGGGGCGACAACAACAATAGGACGCGTGTGTCCGACGCGAAACCTACTATTATATATATATAAATAAATATAATATACACCTCTATGGTACGGGTAAAGTTGGCATTCCCTGTAGGCTAATTTATCGGAGGGACGTATAACATGTATATTATATATATTCGTAAACGAGATTGTGACGACGACCGGTAGAGAGAACTCCTTCGCACAGCAGCCGGAAAGGGGTTCGCGCCGCCGTCGCCAAGACGATACGACGCTATAAATCTCGCGTGCATATATAATATACAAAATACAATATTAATGTCATATATATACATATAAACGTATATAATACATTATATTACATACCACGGAACACGCGGTTTATCAAGCCGGACGCTTTTCGACACTTTTACGATGCGTGCGCACGGCAAAACACATCCGCAATAACGATGTAGATTGCAATATTATTATTATTATTATTATTATTATTATTATTATTACAATGTTTTGCGGCACTCGCACGCGTATTTAATAGAGTTTTTCCCGTGTATACGAAGGAACAATATTGGAGAGAGCAAAAGTATTTTTTACTATAGTTTAATGGTATAGCTTGGTGGTTAAATCTGGCCATGTAGAATATTTTTCCAATCACTTAAAAAATAGCCACTTAAAAGGATCTCTTACAAAAATGAATTGTCTTATAATTGTATTATAATTAGGTAAAACATAATACAAATGCAAACACATACCTACCTACCTCAAGTAGAAAATTGTTATACTTAAATGACTAATAATCAATGCATAATCCACCAATACCCATCCCTCAGTGACACACTCACCCAAAACTAGGAGCTATTTGGGAACAACATTGAATTATTTGGATGTCAGCGCCATAGAAACAATAAATTATATAATAATGATAATATTATACATTTTAACTACAGTACCTACAATAATGTTGTGCAGGTATGTTCGTCATCCAGTATGCGTGCGTGTACGCATATTAATTATTTTATGACAATCATCAAACAGCCGATTGCTATAGTTATTTTCTATGGGTTCTGATCGTATTGTAATTATGTCATTTTAAACAGTTGCGTTCAGGTTATTTTCACCGATTAATGCAACAATTTCATACAAATAAGCAAACTGAGCGAAACGCAGTTTTATTTTAATACTTTTTAGTACCTAATATTTAGTAAAAATATAAATTTAAATAACAAAATTATATTATATATTTTGGTACCGAATAACAAACCAGTTTTTGTTTTAATCGATGGATCTATTTCCTATATAAAAGCAATAATGCGATTTAATATTTCATTTTTATTTACTTAATAATTGTATTGTAATTTATTATATACCTAATACAGATCGTATAATATAATAATACCTATACGTTTTAAAAAAAGACATTAATAATAATTATGTTGACTGAACAATTTTCAAAATTATAATTGCTTCACGGTCACTACGCATGTTGCTAAATAATAAAATTGTATAGGTAACGAAAGAGTTTATCTTTATTTTAATCACAGATATACATTTCTTTGATAACGTTCGTTGTCAAATGTAAATACAATACCGTCAACGAAAAATTTTAATTATAGGATTGAGGACCATATTATGATTCAACTTAGAAAGCGCGAACCAAGAAAATGCGATCGTAATTTGTACATTATGTAGTCCAGGTTTCGGATGAATTGGTTCTGATAAAGTTATAAACAATAAACGGTAAAACGGTTTATTAACCAAGAATTATGATCATAATAATCAGAATGTAATACAATATTAGTGTAGGTGTAATACAAAATGTGAACAATAATAATATAATATAGAGTGACTTGCTGTGGCGCAATGGTCGGCTTCAGTCACAAACGTGTTCTAAATTCTGAAGTAAAGCATCAGAGCCGGTGTCACTAGTTCCCGGATGGGTGACCACCCGTGTTTTAGTGACAAATCCTCACCACATACACACGTGTTCTAACCAACTGTTCCCTCTCCCACGGTTAAAAACTTACTAAATAAACTTCAAGCTAATAACCATAGATGTTTAAGCCTTAACTCAATAAAAAAATATATATATATATATGTATATAGTCATCGTTATTATTCTAAACATTTGTGAAAATTTGCATTTGTTTAAGATAAGCGTGTACAAAATAACACATTAATTACTACATATAATTATTTTACCTGAACATCGTATTGACGATTTCATTTTAATACGAAATTTGATTACCTACATTTTTATAAACTTTATATTTACAGTTTAAAACATTAGCATACTTAATTGACTTAATAATTTTATTATTTTCATACTCCGAGAGTGACATAATTGTTTTAAGTTAAATTTACTTTTTATGTTATTTCATTAATGCAATGGGTTTTTAATTTATGATTAATATATTGAGGTTTTTCTTTATTATTTCGTAACATTACACAAAACTAATTTACTACGCAATTTTAAATATTTATAATAATAAAAACAATGAACAAAATAAATGTACATAAATATAACTGTATATAATTATACCTAGGGTAAATTGTATACAAATATACAATAAAAAATGTATTTAGAAAAAAATGAGATTATGTTTACATAAACTCTTTAAACGCATTGTAGTTAATCATCTTAGAGTATATAAATAAGTAGCTAAACAACTTCAACTGATTATTTAGCTTGTAGGTTGTAAGCTTTGACTACCTATAACATTTAGGTACCATCATTTAAAAACTTGGTCATATATTATGCTCAAAAAATGATCAACTAAATCGACTTTCAAAATGTATACTTAAGGGTACTCGTTTAGACATAATCGTTAAAATGTATAGCAATACTTATTTTACATATATGTATCATAATATAAGTGTAGGTATAGTAGGAAGAAGTCCTCAAAAAATATACCCTCAGGAAAGTTTATTCGTAGCCAAAAATACTATTATTATCCGTATCCTTGTATAATATCTTTGTATACCTCAAGGCTTTATGTATGAGTTTGATATGTATTTTTAAAGAATAAAAATGGAAAATACAAACAATTTGAAATGCATTTCTATTCAACCTTTGTAACATTCAATGCGATTTTAATCGTAACACTAAGAATAACTGAACATGATATGCATATTGATTTTGTTATTTTATTCAAAACATACATAGACATTAACATTAAGTTTTAAAATATTTTATACGAAAAAGACAACATAGATTATTATTTAATGGGTGATACGAACTGTTTAGAAGTAGGATGTGCAGTCATTTTCATAAAATTAAAGTTTTAATGAAGATAGCTATAAAAAAAACTGTTGTAAATGTCTTTAGTTAGAATTAGTTTACAATATCTTTGGTATTAAGAAGTTTTTATATGGTTGAAGTTTTAAGTCTATAGTAACATAATAAAATAACACTAATGAACTTAAAACATAAAATACGTCTAAGGCCAAAAAAAAATTGCCAATATTTTAGTGAAGTGTAACTAATTGTTTTATGACTAAACCTTATTAAAATAATGACATCTATAAACTCAAGACAATGAGCAAATAAAAAAAAAACATAAAACAGTCTGAATAAAAAAATGTATTAATGAACAAAAATATTAATTTTGATAACACGGCAAAATAAATAGGCAATCTGAGTACATATGTGTATAGGAAACAAAAATATACTGCATTTACTTATAACTACGTACTAATATCATTAAGTTTTTTTTAAATATAATAGATAGTAATTAGCTTTAACTTAGGATCGGCAATATAATAAATACAGAAACATATTTAATTAATAATTAAATATGCATGAATCAATTAATATGATTTTTATCTTGTGTACCTACAAGGGTACAGAAATCGTTAGATGTAAAATTGGCGAACAGTTAGATTACCTATCAGTTTTGTGTCTCAAGATTTGAATGACTATATATTCTTAGGTTAGTCAGATTTATTATGTGTTGTTTATGGCTACATAAACAACACATAATAAAAGCATTCTCTATAAATTTTACTATTTAACGATAAAAGTTAAGCGTTTTACGCTATGTTGTGTATATAAACTCAAAATGTTATTTCCACATCCTTTACTAAAATTAAATTGAAATTCTGTATGCTTTTATTTAATTACCGTTAGTTATGAAATTGTTAAATAATTAATTACGAACAGTTTTGGCTTGTGGTCATCCTCATTGTATTCAAATATCATATACCGACCCCCCAAGCTGAGTATGGACTATGAACATGGTATTCAACCCCCCCCCCCCCCCCCCCATAATTGTTAATTACTGTGCTACAGGGTTATTAAATGTATGTTATTGAACAATACGCTGTTTAGAGATTCATACAGGTACAATAGGTTTACAATGATTTTTTTAAATTCTTTTTTAATGTAAAAACCATATTCGTTGCAATGAAAAGGCTCACAAAGTAAAACACAGTCCGTTATAGATTGAAAATTGCATGCTAATTATACTTTATTTAATATTAATCAGTTTTAAAATATCCTAGTAGTCTACATGAAAATTGTATAAAATACAGAAAAGGAATGAAAAATGCACTTTAAATCACGGGTCGCTATTATATCCCACAATGCAACGTTTATTCGTAATATTTTGAATTTAAATAATATATTATGTACTTTAATAATAAAATATAAATTAAATAGTAAAATAGTTGTTTAAATATTATATAATATTTAATAAGTTAATCATAGTGATATATCTTATAAAATAAATAACAATTTGAAAGCAACATTAAAATATACAAGTCATATAATACTATCAACTATACCCATGGATATTTTTATAAATTTACTTGATACTAACCAAGTTATTGCAGTAATATAATATTAATACAATTTTCACGAGGGTGTGTACATTTAAACAATTTGGTTTCCATCGTTCATTGCCAAAGGTGACGTTGTCAACGTTATAAATATTTAGTCCGTATGTTTTCCTACAGTTTATCTGAAGGCCAGATTCATAAATTCATCCTCGTGCACAGACGTGCACACGCGGTGAGGCTAGTGATTTATGAACCCACCGGGTACGTGCGAGAAGTGGGAAAATCAATACATTGGTTAAATCGGTAGAGCAATACGACACGAATTTTAATGATGGGCCTAAATGTAAAAAATACACACAAATCAAATTGTAGTAGAAAAAAACTCAAGTACATATTCAATTGTATATAACGATTAGGGCAAAACTATAGAGCAGCAAGTGTCAGCTTTTTATTTCTTTTTATGAATATTTTATAGAGAAAAAAGTTTTTCCATTCTATAGTATACCAAATTGTACAGAGTTCGAATTAAAATAAAATAACAATAAATTAATGAATTTAGACTATCCATACATGATTTTTGTTCAATGATTATTATTACAATATTTACTATACACAAATAATGTAACTATGAAAATAATAATTTCCATTTCAAACCTATTTTACACACAAAAATCATGTCCATTAATAAAATATTAATGAAATGAACCTCATAAAACTAAAACACAATTTAGTAGGTATGATCTCTCATTTTTCTATATTTCTAAAATAAAATACTATAAAGAACCAATTTGAATTAACATGTTTTAAACAAACGAATAAAGTCTAATTAGATTCATAGCAATATGTAATACAATACACTATAGAATAATTTGTTCACCCACCTCCAAATACGTGTACGGGAATAATAATGAGAGATAAAACCCAATAAAAGGTTAATATTTATATACATAAATAATAAAAAAAAACCTTATTTGAAACATGGTTTTTTCCCCTTTTCTCGATTACTCAATATATTATATATATACTTCTCTACGGGTAACAACCTACTGCATAAGTCGCAAACACAGGCGGTATCAAATGGATAGTAATTAATTATAGAGATTTTATATTGGCAGATTTTTTTCCACACCGGATCGTGGGTCCCACTGGAAAAGAACTTAAAGAAAAACCGCTTTCGAACTGATGACATTAATTTATTATATCAAAGACAATTCCCTCCAATTGGACATATTTGGACTGGAAAAAAAAGAAAATGGGAAAATGTGACGACGAGCTCTTTTGTGGATGGGCAGACAATCGCTTTATCTCACTCAAAAAGGTTTTTTCTTATATATGTGAAGAACTTTGCTTCTATTTACGTCCAAGCTTTTATACTACTTTACATTGTGTTGCACAATCAATTGACGTCAGGACGTATTACACTTCCATTTTATTAATAACACGTCTAAATAATTTGGAAACTTGGAAATCTTATTGAGGACAGTTTAAAGATAGTATTTATCTATTGAGCGTGAGCAATGATGCAGAAAATAGTTGTTGTCTTTCACTTCAGTGTACATTAGTCCTTATCCGTATTGTGTAAAAGTCGAAGATTGACCACGAGACGCTTTTAGCTATAATTCTCCTTTAGAATAATAATAAATGATTGTATTTCATTTGTGTACAACAATTTTTAATTATACACAGTTATATATGCTATAAGATTTAATCCAAGCAATCTGTCTAAATGTTGTGATGAATTTGTTTTCCTAAAAAAATATTTAAAACAGTCCGATTGGAGGATAGATAAAAATCGTTAACTTTTGTGGCCATTAAAAAAATTGTCTGCTATATGAAGAGTATAAATAAAAAAAATAGCGTAGTTAATTGAATACATTATAATTTAATAATAGTATATGATGATATACTTGTTTGTATAAATGTTCAATTAGGTTCGAAGTTACTTATTATGTATTAATACGCCTTTAATATAATTTTAAAATTTTAAATTAAAATGGTGAATAGTAATAGTATGTATAATTAATAACTCTATTTTTTTATTTATATTAATCTTACGGCAGAATATTTCTGAACAAATACGCGTTTTAATATAAAATAAATAGGTTTGATATTAACTTAAACTAATGATTGTAGGTATAATTGTGTTTTTTACAACATTAAAACTTGTCAAACAAATTTAAAATATAAATTATAGAAGTTATATTAATAACGTATTTAAAAGTAACTTTGAACCAGATTAAACGTAGATACATATAATTTTTAGTATAAAGTGACAATAACTTGACAACATTTTTCTTAAAGCAAACAACGGTTAAAATTTAAAATATAATAATAGTTAAAACTTATTAGATTAAACAAATGATATTTAACAAGTAAATATTAATTCAATTTTTATTTATTAACATAATACTAATAAAAGCAATCTTAGATCCATGCATGTATCGTGTACCTCATAATTTATTTTGTGGAAGCTACTTAAATTTAAGGTTTCTAAACTTTCTAGAAACTATATTATAAGTAATTTATATTTCAAAGTATTGATTGAAATGTACGTTTCATTTAATATTTTAACGTATTATTAACTATTTTTTTTAACTTACAATAGTTATTATAAAAGATTTATAAAGCTAGACTAGCTTTACATATTGAATATCTCCCTTTGGCTTTTATTATTGATTAACTACTGCAGTTTGCGTTTAATATTATAGTATTTTCATGAAAATATATATTATAATCGACGATATTTTTAAAATGTATTTTGTATTTCGACATTTCTGTATTAGATTTACGTCTAATTTCAGACAGAATGCATATACATCTTGAAATCGAGCACTAGCTGTTAATGCTAAACCAATAATAACTTCTTCCACCATTCAGAATGTACATTATTTAGTCAATTTTTGCAATGAAAATATTGAATACCTACATAACTACACATTACGCATACATACGTTATTTTTCAACAAACAAAAGAATTTTTTATATACGTGAGTACCAACTAACAAAACAATATCCTATATCATTGAATTGATGATGTTTATAACAAACAGTTTTGAACAAATAAATACAAAATATTAATATATATTTAATTCCAAAACTCGTAAAAGGTTCAATCGCTAAAAAAAGAAATGTAATTTAATTGTATAACAAGATGATATGACAAATTATTTTTGAGTAAAATAAATTTCAGTTTATAAATATTTACAAAGGTATACTATTACAGTCTATTAGTATAGCATATGGCTATATAATATTGTAGTAATTAACGCTAATAGTATTTAAAATATACTCAACTGCAATAACTATAGATACCCTATGTCCTATAATACTAACTATTAAACTATGAGTACCTTAATATAAAACAATCGACAAAACAGTTGTCAGTGAGAATGTTGTATTATAACATTGTGTAATATGTATAATGTATTAAACTAAATTATTAAACTATTTATTCTACTAGGTATCGGAATTTTACGAATGTATAACTGTATAGATGCATACAATTTAAATATTGTTTTTAATCACTTCATTTTTTTATTCAAATAAATATAATATATTATATAGTAGATAGTTGTTTATTCAAAAACAATATACGACCAAAATAAATCGGACATCGTAATTTACAAGAATTCAATTCAAATAAATGAAAAAAAAAAACCATTAACAGAATATCAGAACACAATTTTCCACGCCAATAACAAAGCATCTAAATCGTGCATGTATTCAATGTGTTTTAAACATATGGGTGTATGGGTGTATTTCGAATGAATGATACACGATTCGGTATAATGTATAGGGCTGGGCTGATAACAGTTTTGTAGTGATTCACCAGTGAATTACATATATTATTTTTACATCCTCTACCTACCGCACAAAATGACACTTGAGACGCAAGATGGATTGCGTAGAAAGCTTTTATAGAACAAAAAAAAAAAAAAAAACAGGAAGAAAAACAGTGTATACAAATTTCCTCGAGAGATGAATAGCCGAGACGATTTGTGGAAATAAAAAAGGATACTTTTATCGAAACCTATACCACTATTTGTATTTGAATGAGAAACGTTTTGTTGTGTGGTGTATATACACTACCTTTATACATATAAAAAAAAAAGTACGAGAAAGAATAAGAGCGAAAATGGGAGACACGGAATGAGAACTAGAGATGAAAGAAGAAGAATCGCCAATCGTATTTCTGTGTTTTCTGGGATCGTTTTGAAAAGAATTTACATAATGGGCTACCGTCGATCTTCTTTTGAATGGGGTATCACCTGTCGGGAAAAGAGCAATTTTGGAAATCCAAAACGAAGAATATACCTTCTGTTTACACAATGTTTTTTAAATGTGACTGAACAAAAAAGAAAAATACTAATATTTAATTGGAATTCATCGTCCTTTCTGTACCGCTACTCACAGCTGTAAATTACTCACCTGAATAAAAGCGTCCCATATATTCTGTCAATTTGGTTTCAATAGGGAAAATGCAACTTTTTCGTTGTTTATTCGTTTTTATAACAAAATGTATCAAAAGACGACAGTATTATTTTAATACAATCAATTTTAAATAGAAAACAAACTATTGAAGAAACATAAATGATTATAATATGATAGCTACATTTATTATTTACAAATATAAAATATAGCTAGGTACGCAGTTCCGTTTCCGTTAGATTTGAACGAAATGCGAAATACTGTGTGTATAAACATTATTGTTTAATTAAATACACAAAATAGATAACAAATAGCCTACAACGATATCGCTATATTTGTTTTGGCATCATTATGATTCAATTTAATACAAATATTATTTCTCGATCAATATTGTTCAAATTTCACATAATACAAAGCAATTATTTGGAATAGCCTACGTTATTAGAGTCCTAATACAATATTAGAGGTTTACAACAAGCCCAGTTTAAATAAAACGTATATTAAATAGACCGAAGGGACAATAGTACGGTCCATTACGGTTTCATAATCCTCCCTATTGAACAAAATAAAAAAATAAAACTTGCACCTAATACCATGCCATAAGTCAACGATAATGAGCGCTCATAAAATATAAAATTATATGGTTCAAAATGTAAAAAAATATAAGTATAATTGAACAGAGGTAATGTTAATATAATATTTAAATCCACGATACTTACAATGGATCGCGGAATTCAATTGAAATTAGGTAAAAAAAAAAACAATAAACATATCTGAAAATGTTAAATGTATAATGTTATTATTATATCACTCTGCAGTTGGATATTTTTTTATTATACGAGTAGGTATTCAGATGGATCACATAATAAAATTGTGGGAGAATTTTTTTTATTAAATAGAGAGATTATTTTATTATTTTATACATATTTGAAATCCAGGAAACAATATCTAAATAAATGTTATGTTAGTGAAAAATATACTAAAATGGACTCGATAAATGTATTGGCAGTATTAACAAAAATATTAATGATTAAAATTTCTTTGAATTAAAATAATATTGTAAAAAAAAAAGATAAAATTGTTTTTATTTAAATATATTTATTTCAAATCTTCATTTGTACGATTATATATTAGCAAACCAAATTTCCTTTCATGGTTTCAAAATATGCTTTTGGTCAAACGCCTTTATACTTCATCTAACGACGGATTTAATATAATACAAACACTATACATTTCATTTCGAATTGCACGGTGGTGGGGAATTCCGGAAAGGACAAAATCGGAGGGTTTGAAAACCTTCACCCCAGTTTAAAGTTACAAAACAGTTCACTGGTATTCTTCGTTTGACTGACAAACTAAATAAATAAAGCTCTGTTTCTTTGGAAAATTAAGAAGTTCTAATCTTCATTACAATATTTTAATACTAAAGTACCAATACAAGATTCAGAATCTGAATGCTGAACCCTTTGCTTACATCGATAAATTATTAAATTTTTTATTTTAAGTGTTTGCAGAAAATATACAATGTGACTAAACATTTAGTAGGTATTCGTAGGGATTTATTAAATATATTGATAAAAGTAATATGCATGACATTATGAAAACTAATACATTTACGAGTGGAATTTAATATAAAAAAATAATACGTAGTACGTAATACATAATACGTAATTATATCATTTAATCCGTCATAGATATATTTGATTACAATATTAAATCCAAAAATAACAGTATAGTATTCCAATTAAAACATTTTAACAATAAAAAAAAAAGTTTTATCATATAATATTCAGTATATTACACACAATACAGTATAATAAATTAAGATCCACAGCTATTTTGAATATAAATGCATAAAAACAGCAGACAAGGTATACTCAGCTTAGTACGCATGGTATCTAACCTGATATGGAAGCATTAAAGATTAAAGCAGTGCATTTATAGTTGCATATAGTCATGACGAGATGCCACTAGCTTGAAAAAACAAATTTGACTGGTAAGCGTTTGAATAAAATGGTAAGTAATAAGTATTAATTTATCAAAACCAATGAATCAAAATTTATTTCTTGAATAAAAAAAATATATATGTTTAAATTATTTTTGAACATTGTATGAACTAGACATTTTAGTATAGCTTATATTTGTTAATTAAAACTAAATATAGATAAAGTACATTTATAATTAATTTGGCTCAGCAAACATTAACGATTAAAATTTTTAAAAAATGAATGAAATATTTATAAATATCGACTGCAAAATATAACTAAAATGTAATAGTAAATCAAAAATTTTGAACTATTTAATAATAAATTATTCGAATGTTTAAATTAAAACAAATTTTTATTCAAGCTCATTCCAGCAATCATTAACAATTAAAGCATATATTTCATTCAAATTATATGTGATGCAAAAAATAAACTATACACAACGCAATACTACACAATCATTTAATAAAGAAAAAAAATCTATTAGCACAAATTCTCGACCATAATTAATATTTCCACTTAAAAAAAATTATTTATATAAATTATAATAATAATATGTTTTAAAAAATTATATTAAAATAATGTAAAATTTAGCGAAAATCCATTGTAATTTGAAACAATTTAAATAAATTCTTAGTAAAATATTCATGCATTTCAAAATAGCTTTGAACTATACTGAATACTGATGCATACCTTATTTTCACCCAGTTGTCTAATTTTTTTTAATTTTAAATACATTATCATTTGTAGCATAAAAAACTTTGACAACACATAAAAGTTGAATGTTATTGTTCGTCTAGCCTTTGATAACTAAAACTCATTTTGAAACAATAAAGAACACAACTAACACAACTTTCCACTATAAAAACTGATTGAATAATTCAACCAATACACAGGTCCATAAAATGATCAGTCTCAAACAATGTCTTAAATAAGTTTAAAAAAAACTTGCTACTTAATAAACTTTTTCAAACTTCAAAATTCAAACTTGAGATGTTTTTGATAACTTTTTGAAAATAATTCATTTATTTATGACACTTAATTTAACATATTATCATACGGAATACAAAAGTGATAAAATCATTAAAATGTTGGAAAAATTAAACATCTGTTTTATTCATCTCAAAAATCTAATTACCAGAAGCTCGTTAGAACGGTAAAAGGTTAGGCTAAATATGTATGTTTAAAAAAAAAATACAAAACGAAAAAACACCGGGCTGAAATACAGATATAATCCCATACAAAAAGAAACCTCTATTCTATGGTTATAATGACATTTTAATACATATACACTTTTTCTCTCAGCATTCATAGGAACTACAAATGAGACTAATGTCTCTACCAAAACCAAAGTTAAAAAAGCGGCTCTTTGTTTAATAAACGGACGAGGAAATAGAACAAAAACCATTGGAAAAACAGCGGAAAAACCATACATAAGTCAACTCACCATTTGTAATAATTAACAAGATTTTCCTAATGTAAGCATGGCATGGAAATGGCCAGTTATTTTAATTTTTCATTCATAAAACTATTTCAAAAATTACTATTTACATTCGTCCGTTCATTAACATTTTATATCGTTATACAGTTAAAAATTCACTTTATCCTTTTGATATTTCTAATCTTATCAAAGATATTATGCAGATACAAAGTAATAGGTATTTCTATAATGTTTTACAATATAGAAAAAACTCCGTATAGTATATAAACATTTAACTAAACATATAGTTATTATTAGTACCAATCGGATTTGTTAACATTGATAAAGTAAGAACACGAGCGGTGTTTTGTTTTCGAAAACAATCTATGCAAATATTTATACTTAGTCAGATATATGATAATGTAATTATTAATTTAAATACTATTTAATGTATAGGTAGTATTGTTTATTAATATAATACAACTCATTTAAATGATTAAAAATCGTTTTAAGAAGCACACAATAATATGTTACAACTATTATTCAAAATCCTCAAAATGTTTTTAATGTATAGGTACACGAGCTGTTAAGTTTTAGTTACAAACAAGCAACTAGTAATATTAATTAAGAAATGTATCTATATAATTAACCCGAGCGTGAGATATTAATTAGCGAGATTAGTAAATATGAACTTAACATTATGGGAGCAAGTTGATATTGAACTTAATATTATATAGTACTAAACTAATATGTAATACAAAAAACACAAGTTATCTACAGAAGCTAATTCTTATTATGGACGAAATTGAAGATTAGTGTTTTAATGAATTAAGGTAAGATTCGAAATAGTGGAAGGAAGATATTTTAGAATTCGTCACTTTATAATAAGCTACACTAAGGCAATTAGTACCTACCTTAAACCAGCTCAAGCGATTTGCCAAAATGCAATTCCCATGAGGTTTATCTCGACCGAAATAAGCGATTTAAGATGAGTGCTTAATTATAGCTCCTATGTATGTAAAACATCGACACATATATAATACCTACATACAAAGTAAAATAATTTTTTTTAAATAAATGTCTATTTAAAATATGTAATACCAATATGTATGGGAAAACACTAAGAATTTTCTTTTGACCCTCAAAAGTACCAACAAGATCTAATTTTTTTTATCAAAAACACCCTCAAAGTTGATGATTAAATCATTTTTATTGCTCCTAAAAGTAAGTTATTTGGGATCCCAAACGGGTGTCGTAATAGTAATAGAATAGAACCCTTGGGTAACAGCTATATAATTATATATGGAATAAAACACGTATGCCTGGGGCTAATAAAATCAGACCGATTTTGACGATTCAAGGAAAGTTTAGATTATAACTTAGACCGTGGTTACACGTAAGAAAAAAAAGTATTATTATCCTATTATCCGCTGCAGGTGGATTGCTCATCTAGATTTAAATGATCCCCGTGCGACGCCGGGTAATACAGCTAGTATAAATATATATTATTTAGTATAATAATTAGGAGTCTTTCTTTGGGCGTTATTTAAAATATTGTCGTTTTTCATGAACAATCACTAAAAATTTAACGAATCAATAATGAGCTAATAGTTCGGTGGTTCCTTCTCCCTTAAACATGATTTAGTGGCCCATGATGGGTCCATTAAATTGTATTGAAGCATTATATTAATACATTTTTCATGCAGCTCAGCGTAATACTTTATACTATATTCCTACCTCCGTTTTAAAATTATGAAATTAATAATTAACAAGATAATATTAATAATAAGATATAAAGAATTCAATTTTCATTACACATAAATTAAATTAAATGATAGGTATATCTATACTTTTAAACAAAATACTTATTAGTTATTACTATTATTATCCCAAAATATGAACTTAAATAAATAGCTACCTAAATAAAATTATACCCAATTATAAAATTATTCATACATTTAGCTTTTATATTTTTATAACGTAATAACCGAAGATCAGTGACTATAATACGTATTACTACCATAAAAAATATCATCACGTACACGTAATTCTTAAGAATCGTATACAATGTACAATAATAAGCTTTGATTCAGACGTTACAGACGTTACGGACTGCCGCTGAATTAACCTAAATCTTACATCATAATATTGTCTGGTATATAAATGTATAATTACATAGGCAGGGGTACTACTAATAAGTAACGCCTTCGACCTACCTGTGGTAAAGTCATTTAAAACAAACTATATATTTATGAAACTGAAATTATAAACCCAAATATAACTTACATTTTAAACTAATACATTTAAGTTAGTGACAAATATTTTATTATTTCAAAAATGATATAGGTACAAGCAATAATTGCAATCACGTGGCAATAAGGTACAGCCAATAATTATTGGAAAATTATAGCAATGGCAAATCAATTTAAGTTCAGTTAATGATAATTATTTTTGGTAAAATGTCGTAGCCTCATAAAAGTTGTACTTTCGTTTTGAGTATAATATATAAGCCCTCGTTCATTAAAAGTTAATAATACATTTGTGTAATAACAAAAAGTTACACCCGTCAAAAATCTGGAGTACCTACCTACCTACTGTGTTAAAAAAAGGAGTTAAAATTATATTATTATCAGTAAAATACAATAATTGTAAGTGATATATTATAGTATATTAGTATGAATTTATTCAAGAGTGACATTAGTATAAAATTAAATTATTATAAATAAAAAATAATCAATAAAGAACATAAATTTTGAATTTAAATGAAAGCATAACGAAAAAAAACTTATAATATGGACATCGTGTATATAGTCTACATGGCTACAAAGGTAATATACTAATATGATAAAGTACTAAAAACAAACAGATTACTTCTAAAATAATAATCGAAATCGTAAATTACTACTAATAGTAATGCACTAAAAGCTTTTAAACGATTCGTCGTATTAACGTATACGTTATCGAGTAAAATAATAATATATTATATAGGCTAAAATAGCAATAGGCGGCTTAAACGTGAGTGTTAGTACAAAGAAACTGCTTTGCTGATTTGTCCAAAATTCAAGTGTTCGGAGGCGTTTTTTCTGATCTATTGGTGCAAAAGTGTTGACTGTAATATTATATAAATGGAACACGAACTGATAACCTTGAACAAGTTCGACTTATGTTATGTTCAACCAATTTTGTACCCACGATCGGCAAGCTGCGATGCTGCAGAGAATGAGGTATCACTGCAATATTACACCACGGTATCACTGGAAAAAGACGTCGTTTGGTTGCAGACGTTTTGTTTATCTGTAAGTTAATTAATGGACGTAGGTACACACGGAATGTCCCGGGTTTATGAATAAAGTGGAGCAGAAGGACCCTTTCCTTAACGTGCGTACCCCTATACACGCATTTTATACCCCGTAAGTTGTCACTATACTATGTTTCTGCGATAGTCGCCGACGTCCTTTATTGGATCAGACGCCACATATGCGCAAAACTCTTTAAATAATGTCGATTTGAGTCATGATAAGTTATCTGTTGTTCGATATAATATGTGAGTAAACTTTAGGAACTTTGTTTTTAACTGTATTGCCTGAATTCAATTATACTATGTATCGTGTTCATTATAAATAAATAAATGTTAAAATGTAATCAGGTTTTCAAAAATATACCTACGTTTTATCTTTATTTCGTTTTAGATCAATACATATTATTTATGAATATCCCCATTAGATCAATGCGTTGATTTCAGATAATATATCACTTGATAATTTTCAAAATCAATATGTAATTAATAGACAATGCATTTTTCCTTCTCTTATGATTTATGTGTGTATATGGTTTACAGCAATTTTGCGTTGCCTACAATGAAACGAATTCCAGCATTCTTGGTTTACATTTTTTGGCAAGAAAACGTATTTAACGGAATTTTATAATTATTTCATACACATAGGCTATCATTTCATGAATTTATAGTACACTTTTATTTTTTTTATATTTTCAATAGTAGGTAATTTAAAAATAAAATAACTCATAAAACTTGAAGTTTAATAAAAAAAAAAAAAAGAAAAAGTAACGTCACATTATTATTTATAAACATGATTTGTGTGGCTATTACTCTTAGAATAAAACTATTTTATTCACGATTAAAAAAATTGAAAATATCAATTATTTTACTGAATAAAAGAACTATAACTCATTAAGTATTCTATCCAAAATTAAATGGGCCCTAATAAATAAAAATGCATTATGTATCATTCCCCATTAGTTATTATGTTTCTTTTTCACAAAATTGTTTAATTGCAATTTATAATTGCAATAAATTTCAATATACGTAATAATATAAAACTATCTACATTCAGATTCAAGTTTGCATTAAAAAATACATTTTTTAATGTTTAAAACCAAATATATTTGGTATCATTGGTTATTAGCCGATACAATATTTTACATTGTATAAGATATATTTTATATTTATACTAATCAAAATTTAAATTCGTATATGGCCACGAGCCAAAGTCTTTGAATCAACGAATACACATTCAATCAAAAAAATAACAGACAATGTTTGGAGACCTGGTGATCATTACATTTTTTTATCAAAGGAATACAATAGAAAATTGTTAATAGTGATGACCATGCAATCTAAGTTATTGTGAACAGATCCTTAATTTTTGTATTATTCCCCGATCGTTAGTTGATTGACATTATATGTTATACACAATATAAAATGGTTGCAAAGTGTAGGTATCTAGTTATTATTACTACAAATTGATTATATTAATTTTAATTAATTATACTACCAAATATTAACATTAAAATAATACTCAACATTTTCAGTAATTTCCGTAATATTCACAATAATATATTTAAGTATTAAGTCATAAAAATAAAAATTAAAGAAGTTATTAAAAAAAACTGCAACATTTTATAATAATTAGGTATAAATTACTAACAATAGAACCCAAGACAATTTACCAAATTATCAGAGGTTCTAAATAAAAATAATATATAAATAATTAAATAGTTTACCTAACCTAACCTTGAATTCACAGATTTTAATTATTCCTCGGAACAAATAGAATATTACAAAAATATTTATAAACTTCGAGTGTACATTGAGTAGGTCACTGTAATGGTGATGTGTTAAATTTTAATTCAATGATGATGATCAATCTTTACATACGAAATACGATTTCAAGTGTAGACTATGTGTCAGTTCCTATATCTACAATTAATCTATATAACTATTAGCAATAGACTTTTCAGTGAGTTGAATTATTAAAATATCTCATATATTATACAGGTACCTAATAATTATTGTAAAATGGTATATATATATTATTGTTATTAATGTATAATACCGACGTACAGTAAAACGTTGTAAATAGTATCGTAGTAAAGTTTAAAATTAGTCTAAATATTTTGAAAATGTCATAAGTTTAGAAAATAATAATAAATATAATGGAAAAAGTTTAAGTTCCGTCGAAGGTAATTTCAAATTACATGAAAATAACTAAAATGGTTAAAAGAAAAATTGGTGGTTTTATTTTTTAGTTTAAATATCCAAACTTAATTACGTAAAATTTGAATTTTAAACGTTTTAAAAGAAAACTACACAGTATAGGTTATTAGTGTTTTCAATATTTTTTTATATGCCATAAAAACAACTTATGAGGAATTTTATATTACAAATTTCAAGTCTTTCATCATTCAAGAACAAAAATTGTTATAAACAAGTTCAAAATTAGAAAATACTAATATATAAACATAATATATTAGTACACGGCCGGTATGTGTGGGTTTATTTTTGAAATACGAAAAAAAAATGTTTTTGTTAAAAACTGATTGATTGTAAATTGTTATCGTTTTTCTGTGAGTAACTCTTATTTTGTTTTTATCGTATATTTTGAAAAGTACTGGTAAATTTTGACCCCTCATCGTAAAAAAAATCAACTTGACCCAATATAAAAAAATTCTCCTTCAATTTTTATTCATACCAAATTTCTACACTAAATGTGCTTTATGAGCAGAATTTTCCCGTCCAAAAATGGGTTTGTAAACAAACATCAGAAAAATGTAGAACCTATTGTGTTATATTCTTTGCTCTAGAAGAAATTTTGATATCACGGCGAGTTTTATATCGGAATGGGTTTTTACCAACCCCGATCTCTCACCCGCCTATTATTATCATTAAAATAATAATTATTAAAATCCAAAACACGACGACGATTTGTTTCGCGATGCATAACGTTTGCTAAGTGACCCTCGGCGAGGTAATTCTGACGCACCAAAAAATAATAGAGGTACCTATATTACCTACATCATATTATATCGGGAAAGACGAAGAATCGCGTGCCACTGTATTGCCTGTCCGCACGATATGCACACAAACATTATGGACGGTTCTTACCATATTATTGTTATTATACATATTATTGCGAATCGTATATAACAAAACGTAATTATCTAATACGTGCCATTACACCAGACGCTAAAAATCAGATGTCGACTGATATATACTGTGCAACGATACACGCCAATTATCAGCACGAAATCTAGAATAATATTATAATAATAATATACTTAATACTCATAAACTATCATTATAGAATCTTATAATAATAAAACTACATTTCATTGTTTTTAATTGCTTATTGCATTTTGTAATAATCACTTAGGTAAAGATACCTCAACAGTGTTCCTGTTGGTTTTTTTTTTAAATTTCTGTTTATCTCTGCAAACCGTGTATTCATTAAATTATGGGTTCGGACGGATACAATATATAGAAATCTATTGAGTTATGAAATACTTTTCTGGAATATTATAATCGGATTAAATCAAGAGTGTAAATGTTCGTCAAACCGGTTGTTTGGTGTATTTTAAACGTATAAATAACTTTTTAAGTAAAATAAATTATTCTTAGTTAAACCGTGTCATCAGTATATAATATGGGTTCTTTTTAAAAATTGTTCATGGTTTGTTTTTCTCAGTTATCATAAATGTTTATTGTGACTCGATATACATACTTTATATTTCTAACTAAATAAACACTATACCTACCGTGGAAAAAAACATTTAAATAGTATAAAATGTATAAGAAACTTTTAATTTACTGGTAGACTGTAATTATACTCTTACAGACACATTTAAAGAGTCACCAACTGCCAGAACGTTTTACGCGAACTCTAGGTACTACATTTTAGAAGAAATCAACAATCTATTATTAAAAACAATAAAACTATTTATTTATCAAAGTATCTGATGTATTAAAGAATAATTAATATTGGTTAATTTTGAAAGTTTAAGTTGTAATATATCTTATAATACAATTATATAGTACCTACCTATAATACCAGATAACTTAAACATTATAGTAACCATTATTAAATTTAAAGAGAAAATATGGTGAAATAAACATTATTTCAATTATTAGTTTTTCAATGGTTTAATTTTTATCCGATTTAGTACACCAATTACATTTTTTATTTCTTTTAATTAATTTTAACATATTTATCAATTCAAAAATTTAAAAATTTAACTTTAATGGATTATAAAGTTAATTTATTCTGTCAGTGGTGATCGGTTTCTTAGTAAATAAGATTTATCAGATAAAAATGATGTACTCTGATAGGTACTCTGATGTAAATTAAATGAGAAATCGTAGTGAATTTGTAGTTGATTTAGTTGTATCTCCAATCAACTTTGACGTTCAACTACAATTTGTAAGTACATTAATTAACATCAATGAGACACATTATATTTAATTTGTTTTATTACATAAACTTAAAAAAGTTAACTTAATTTTTATTATTTACATTTACGTTTTCTATAAAGGACTAAGTATTTTTGTCTAAATAAATACAATTAAGGTGTTCCTTTCATGATATCATCTTACTTGTTAATTTATTATTTTAATTACTTATTGTAGGTACCAAATGTATAGATTGTAACTTTCCAAACATAGATATATTTCTATAATATAAACTTAAAAATAATTGAATTAAGAAATATTAATTAATATTAGATTAACAGACATAGGTTAGGAGACATTACTTAACTAGTTAATTCTAATTTTGAAAGTTAACACTAGGTAACACAATTTATGATAGTATTTTCAAAATAGCTAAATAAGTAATAACTTGCATTTTATATTATTTTAGTCTCATATACTATTAAAGAATTATGTGTGTACCAAATGAATAGGTAGACAACTCTTATGCTTGATGATTTATTATTTTTGAACCACAAATAATATTTTAAACAAACCGTCACATTAGTTTTAAACTTATTATAATATAAACTGTGAGTGAAACAACTACATGATTTATTTTTCAGTATAACGTTAAACTTGTTCAATAAAGTTGTTTTTACGATAGTTGACAGGAATATTTTAAGTGGTACTATTTTATAAAATTCAAAACAATGTTATTATCCTTACGATTTACGATTTTTTATTGTTGTGTACGTACTATAGCTGTTGAACTTTTGATCCATCCTGTGGATTGTATATCTATACGACGAATAGAAGTCGAAAAGTACGAAAGTTATTTAAAACAAAAGAAATAATTCTAAAAATACATTTATTTCACTAACAATTAAATAACTAAGAAGATAACATAAGCTATAACAATAACTCGTAAGTTGGTCATAAATCAATACGTTTTAAATGCGATGCAAAAAAGTATGAATAACAAGCAAAATTTCAAAGGGAATAATTGTTGTTAGTACGATATAATGGTTCATAATAACACGATTTATTTTATTTATTATGTTCATGATGATGAATATCATTCAATATCTATAAAGCGTTACAATAATTACGTTTACCTTCTACGAAAGAACAATTCTCAGACTAAAATGTATTTACAAAAAGAAATCAAACATTTTTTAAACTGATTCTCATTTTCAAACAGAAAAACGTTTTATCAAACATTTATAACTGCTATTTAAATTAGAAAAATATTCTGTCTCATTCTATTTCAAACTTCACCCTCTTCAATATCCGTTATACAAAAAAAAATTACAATTTTCTTTAATAAAAGGAAATAAGTTTTTACTGATAACACTTTGATGGTAAATAAAACATCAATATTATTGTGATTGTACTGTACACTTGCCAAACTAAACGAAAACGTTAAGAAATAAAACATCTTTACAACTTTTCAATACACGTCGCAGAATAACATGAGTAAGATAATATAATAAAAAAAGTTGTCATGAGACGTGAACCTAACTAAATGTCTAAACGGCAACCACCTAAAAACTCATATACAGTAAATTAACATATAATACATTTTTTTTTCATTATGTAGGTATATTGATACAACGATGTCGCTTCTTCAAGATAGGAAATTGAATATAATCTCTAAAATGCGTCATACGTGTCTTAAATTTAAATATTAATAAGTTATAACTTATGAGTACCTATCAATATTTTAGTTTTAATATTAAATCAATAAGACCACAAAAGTTTAAAATGTCAAATGATGAATAAGTACAATAATTGTTATTAGCTAATAAATTTAAGCATTGAAAAAAATTATGGTTTAAAAAAAAATTATGATTTACTTGTAGAAATGAAATGTTATAAAGGATTCTTTATACAATATTACACAATTCATAAAAATATGTGGTCCATTTGTTTATAGAAACATTATGATAGAAAATATAAACTTTAATTAATGTTTATAATATTAAATAAGTATAATATGTATTGGATTAATTCAAATACAATATTATATTATATTTGATCATAAAATATTAATGGATATTCTTTAATTTATTAATATAATAAAAGTAAATATATAATTATTAAATTAAAGTTTATGTAAGTATACTAATATTCAACAAATACAATTAACAAAAATACATAAAATAAAACACATAAATTATTTATGGGGGACGGAGTGGCCAAGCGGACTAAGGCGTCGGCTGCGACGCAGCCGACCCGAGTTCGATACCTTTCTTTGGGCAAGTCACGGTGTCCGGAGAACAAGTGCCGGCATCCCCCACCCGGGCATGGCAGATACCTATGGGTGCCCAAATTAAAAATTCTGCCAAAACAAATCACGAGTAAACAAATCTACAGTACCTACCCTCCCTACAGTACCACAGGCTAATGACCTAAGACCTAAGTAGTCGGAGCCTTAACCCAAATAAAAAAAAAAAATTATTTATTTTGTTTTAAATAGAAGTGTGTAACTCAAATATTGTTGAACTTTGAAGTTGACAATGGACAATTTCTATTAATTTAAATATTATTATTGTTTCATATAAATTAAAAATATTTAAGCGTAACACTATACCACTTAAAGATCGTTTACTGAAACAAAATAAAATAATTAAAAGCTCGTTTTTATTAATTAATAAAAAGATAACAAAACGTATAAATAGTTCCTAAATTCTAAATAACCAATGAACATTTTCTAAAAATGTTAAATGTGATTGATTGGACATATTATGTTTTGCAAATTTCAACGAACAAAATGCAATAGTTAATTTCCAATATTTTTACTACGCAGAGTCATAATATAGTGATGCATATTATTAAAAACCGATAAATCAAAATGAGAACACTGATTTACAGGACAAAAATAATAAATATACGTAACCCTACTCGCGGTTATTGCAATTATATATTTAATTTACAATCAACGGATAGTCGCCGCTAAAATATTGGTTCAATAAAATCGTAGAGCAGAAGTATTCTGAAGCCAAATTAAAATAATTGATTTTTTTCCAATGAAAAAAAAATGTTCAAAAACTTTCATTCCGTCGATGGAATACGTCGTTGAGTGTATTTCTTACGACTCGGCTTGTGAATTGTTCGCTCATCCAGAAAACACCACTTATAAAATGTTTTGCCGCGTGTCTGTGATAACGGCGCTAAGACTCGCCTACGCCGTATCGCATTAAACGAGGCGTCGAGTGAATGGTTGCGTGTATAATCGGCGACGGTAATGAATGGGGAAAACTGAGCAAACGTATACGGTGCGCGTTAGGTCTTAAAATATTATATAATATAACTTATTCCCTAATGAGTGCCTACGCCGACGGCATGATTCATACATAATAATATATTGAACACGGTTTCGACAAAGCAAGGTGAAATGCGATAAAAAAAATTGAATAAAAATAAAAACATACTATGAAGCCAGATTATTGGTAACCGGATTACCGTAACCCACATCTATATGGACACACGTATGGTTATTGTCATACGTTATTGTTATAATCCGATGATCGTATTTGTAGTATATAATTATGATGGCACTTACGTCAGGTTCGTCTGTGAGTTTCTTATGATGTACATCGCTGGTGTCCATTGACCGTTTGTGCACGTGTTTGTGTTCGAAGAGGTAAAAACCCTCCAGACTGCCGATCTATAAAACAAAAATAGTTCGTAAAAAATCTCGCCTATTTAATAATTTAATTACACAATAGATTACAAATATGTGCACACATCAAACTGCCAGAATAAACTGAAAAGTCGGGTTACGTGCGTTATTAGGTAGGTATAATGGAAACACAACGATTGAATTAATATTCAAAATAATATACGAAATGATTACACTGCACGGTTGTGTGAGCATGTGTGTTCAAACGCAACTCTTTGTAGAGCCGTTTAATTAAAAAAATCCTGTATACATGGCTTTCAACCTCAGTATCCAAGAGTAGACGGGGGAAGCGTGAAATCTCTTATAACGGTCTCTTTGAACATTACATAGCCATTCAAGGTCTAAGTAAAAAAAAGCATTTGAAATAGAATGGCACGACAAAGTACAAAATACCACGTCTAAAAACAACAAAATCGCACCCAGAGGAAAAATTGTTTTTGATCAAATATAATTACGGTAAAATACTATAATAAAATGGGTTTAAACTATTTAAAGACGAAAACACTTGACATAAAAATGTGAAATTTTTGAAAATTAATACAAATAATATTTTTCTGCAAAGTATTTTATTTTTTAATCATTACCTAATACTTAAATTTTGCGATTAACCATTAAGATGATGTCAGCGCACTATTTGTTTTCTATCTCTGGCCCACGCGCAACATAGACACAACGCATTAACGCAGAATCATTTTTTCTATGTTTTTAAGTAATCTTAGAGTAAAATTAACCATTACAAAATAGATAGAGAATAATATTTTCGAGGGAATGACATATCGATTTTATATTTTATTGTTATTTAACTTTATATTCAACTTTCAAAATAAACAAAAAAATGTTGTAAGTTTAAATTGTTTTGAGACAATATTTAGACAAATCGCTTAAATCATCTTAATATAATCAACTAATTTAAATTTAAAAAGATAATGCAAAATTGCAATAATGAATATCATCCATACATTTGCCCAAATTATATTATATTTTCTTTGTACCTACCTAATTTAACTATGTTTATTTTCATCTGCGAACAATATTAATATATAATATAGGTCACACAGTTTACCAAATTTAGTTATTTTATTTATGCACTTTAAAATACGATAGTCAGTTAAACAATAAACACTTTTAATCATAGGGTAAAATGTAATAGCATAACAATTAACTAACTTGATTTCAAGATAAAAACTATGTTCTCCGAAGTTTTCAAGTCAAAATCGAGACGTTTAAAATGCATACAAATGCGATTAGTCTTTTGATGATACACATATATAGATATAAACTAAAATGAAATAAAAATCCCCACCAAATTTATCTTACAGAGCTGTTTTTAAGCCTCCGTCCCTTTCATCTTCCCGTATAAAATAGAGAAAACGTGTTAACGTTGCAAGAAGAGTTTTACTTGCACGTGGTTAGCATACTTTACATTGACCAACGGATACGTGACAGCAAAAAATGATAGAGAGAAACTAATGTTTTTTTTGTTTTTTTTATCCTTCTCTCCGACGTTAGCAGACATAGCGACTACAGTCATGATGATACAGTGGTTTGACATAATAAAAACGGTCTACCCAACTCGCGTGATTCCACCAACATTTATTACCCAGGACAAAACACAACTCGCGACTGTTCGCTGTGTGTCACATACCATTCACTCATGCGTTCAACGTTGGTAAATTTCAATTCGAAATTCCACAATGTGCCTAAGTCCCCATATTTAAGCGGATTTCGTTTTGGTATTTTTGTTTTAAATTGAGTAAAACAATAGCTTTGAGGACTAGCAATTTTCAGAAATTCCATGAGAATTCACTATACCAGATTGCAAAAACAAAATTATTCATTGATGAACATTTGTTTGAACAATTTTAATAAACAAATCCAAAATGTTATTTTTCAAATTGCTTTGTTTCCAAACAAAAAAAAAAACCCAAACATATTTAATTGAATGTTTGAGATAAACTAAATAAGTACTATGTATGATGCAATAGGTTAGAATTTATTTATTTTAACGCCCATCTTTTATTGGGACAGTATTTTAAATTATAATTATTATCACCGGTTAAAGTGTTTTGAATGAAAATGACACTACGTTAAGAATGTTAAGACTTTCAAATTATTATTGATTAAACGGATATACCTATTCTATGTTTTAAAATATAATTTATAAATTAATATTAATAAATATGAAGGTTTTCATTTTTAATTTTACAATCATTTTGTCTATTTCTTTAATTGTCGTATATTGTATATACCTATTTTGAATTTCTGAACCTATGTAAAGTTAATTTAAAAATTATAATGTAATAATAATAAACAAATTAACAATTATAATAAAAAAATTTAAAAAAATGCCGTTTACAACTTTAAATATAATTATCACTTGCAGGTAAATTAAACGATTTTGGTTTCATAATTTTAAAATTGATTTTTTTTTAGATAAAATTGCATAGGAAATACCTAATAATTGTTATGTTTTTCTCAGTTAATTATTATAATCTGTTTATTGTATATAATCAAAACAAGAAATAATTACAAACATTTCTATTTATAAAAATACATAAATTACAGACGTTATGATGGAAGGTTTCAATAAAAACGACACATAATTTTACAACTGGATTTTATAAGAAGGAGTCGATTTTGCCTTCTCAATTTTGGGCAATAAAATGATATAACTTGTCCGAAGGAAGTGCATACAATTAACTAAATATAACTAACTGTCACTGTGTGAAAGCTGAAGACTACTTTCGCTTTAAATGTTGAATTTATAAAATGACATAATGACCAGGATGATAACCATTAACCATACCGCATAATATCCAACATACCTATAACACAGCATGTATATTTCATGTATTGAAGACGAAAAATCTGGTTCGACGACATGCACATAATATAATGATATGTAACATTATTTATATCATTTAAAAAAATAAAAATGTCTGTTATATCTTTCTTTCTCCTGGTCGAGTTGTTACCGTTTCGGTCAACGGTTTTCAGACAAAAGTTATATGAATAAATACATCGATATCATTTCGGACTTCCTGTAACAATTTTGGGCGAAGGAAACAAAACTAACGACGCGACAACGAAATATATACACTGCCAACAATTTGTTTGGAAAGGGATTTTAGAACTTTACCAAAAAACCTCAAACTAATGACATCCATACATAACGACGATTTTAATTGGCAAACATAGTATATAATAATAACTTATACGTTATAAACTTATAATCGAGAATAATAATGAACAGTCAGGATGCGGTATTATCTTTATTAATATTGGATACAAGTTAAAAGAGACAAATGTAAAAAATAGTAACATTTATCAGAAAAATCTCATTAAAAAATTTACAATTTCTAAAATATAAATAACAATCACATGGGTCGGACAGTATAGAACGAAACTGTGTGTACACGGCGGAAAATAACCTGAAGCTTGTCATAATATTATCGAAATACTTAAAGAAAGGGTAATTTTAAAAAAAAAACTGGTTCGTAATAGGTTAAAAAAATGTAAATACTGTTCGCTATTTTAAAAATATCCATCAATCTCGTATTAAGTTACAAGAAAATAAACCCTTTGTCAAGTTCTAAAAATCACGGGTCTGTGTACATAAAAATAAACACTCGGCCGTGTAAGGGCTCCACGAGATCAACGAATCTATACACAAATATAAACAGCACGTGAAATAATAATACAGACGTAAGAGAGGAGAGCAGCTCGCTACTTGCGGAAGTGTGCGAAACGGAAAACGATGTCACGCAGCGAACAGTAAAACAAATAATAAGCGAAAAGGTGAAAAAAAAACAATAGGTACAAAAACAAAAATGTAAACAAACGTTCTGGCTGAACGACGAAACACGACGGACATTGCTAATTATGACACTACTATTGTATATATACGCTCTAACGTACGTTTGCAGCAGAAAAAGAGGAATAGAGGCACAGTGAGAGGGAAGGGATTCTAACAGAGGTTTACACTACTGATTGCCGCCAAACGACACGGTCGAAAGATGTGGATGCGTCGGGGCAGTGGGACGGTGGTAAATAATGAAACGGTTAAAAATCGTATTATTGAATCCGAAAATGTATTCAGTCAATTAAGTCGAAAACACGCTTGCTTCCATTTATCTATATTAACTCGATCCAAACTGCGCGTCGCGAACCGTAAACAATTAATAAACGTCCGCCAAATGGCTACAACACCTACGGAGTACGGACACAAAACCCCTCTGACCCGCACCCTCATGACGTGGTAAGTCATTTCTGGAATTGGAGAGAGAAGCGCAAGAGGACGAAGGTCATCTATTATTTGTTTTTCTATTTTGAGAGCACCCCTCAACTAATTATTGTCATTAGAACAAAAAGATAGTTCTTATTTAAAAAAAAATTGTATCATACATTATTGAATTATTAAATTGAATAAGATATTCAAATTGTTTAATTATATAATTTATTATTATTATATAATTATGATACTACATAGGCTACAGAACATAATTTAATTTTAATACCTAATTTATAAAATATAAACTAATTACAATTATTTTTATTATAAAACATTTATTTTAATCGTTCATAATTTTATAGTTCTATACTGACATTATGTCACTTGATACTTGATCACTATGATACTTGTACCGTGTAATACTGTAATTATTTGTTTGAGAACTAATAGTTGGATGTTGTGTCGCAAAGCCTAAATGTTAGTTTGAGTTCAACCATTTCAAGAAACGCTATTTTTTTAAGTAATTTTTAAGAGTCACTCTTTATTCATTTTTCAAATTCAAACCCAAATTGAAGTCATATAACCATATTATTCTGTTATAAAAGTTATTGGCCATCCAAGACGTTAAAAAAGCCTTATGGTACCATCATTGGCCTTATAGTCTAGGGATCAGATCGGACGACCGTAACTCCGGTTGTGATACTGATCGATGTTGTTTTTCAAAAACACCTATACCCCTACAATGACAGTTTTCCATTTCAAGTTGTTCCGACTTTTACGGTTTAAAAAATAAAACCAATAATCGTACGAGGAACAGTTTAAAATTTAATAGCATTTAAGATTGCACAAATACAACCAAACAGGTAAATGCTATTAATAGCAAGCACGTTTAAAGAAACTTTATTCCTGTATAACGTGCGAAAATCGATTTATTATCGCGTTACTCCGTGATGTTTATATAATATATATTATCAAATGATTTTAACCAGAAAAGTGACTTAAAGCTACCTAACTATAAGCCGATTCGGATTTACTAGGATGACGTATTTACACGTTTTGTATTTTAAAAGATAAAAATACAGTAGATACGTAATACTTCAAATTGGTTGTCAGACCGTTACTACATCGAATTTGTTTTCTGCGCAAAAGCTTATGATGAAATGTATAATGTTAATATATAAGCAGAAATAACTCAGATAAATATCATATTACATTATGAATCAAAGTTCAAACACCACTATATTGTAAATGTAATATACATTAAACGAAATATTTAAGGGAAAAAGTGGTCAAGTATTGGTAACCGCTCTGCTGCAGTACAGCAGGCTGGAGTCGAGTGTACCTAACTGAAGTTGGCCGAATTTTCCCAGTTATAAAATCTGTTATCAGCTGATTACGCGTAATCGAAGTGTAACCATAGATATTACAACTGGCCCATAGTATGTTAAATTTGTAATCAATGATCATTCATTATTTAGAAAATCAGTTAACAGCAAAGACGGTATATTATACTAAGTACATATTTTTATGATACATCGCAGCTATATTAGTAGTTTATCTAGCTATTAATAATACGGTATAAATATAAAATTGTTTAAAATTCATCAAACATTTCAAAACTTTTATTGAGTATGGAAAATTGGAAAATTATAAATATAAAGTAAAAATCGGATGTTTCAATATCCCAAAACTAATATATGTATATATGTATATATTTATATTATACTATTGTGGTATGTAAATACTAAACTATACTCTACAAAATATGTAATGTGGAGTCCAGGACAATTCAGTGGCGCCGAAGTCCAACATTTTCCCTATGACATTAGACACCTCCACATAAAATGTTGACACCCACCTATTTCTTATAATTACCTTACCATACGCCAAGTATAGTTTTTATTTTGTCTATTAAACAAATTTTCATAAAATAACTATAGAATCACAAAGGTGACCCCCTACCTACTAAAATCACCTATGACAATTGTCATAGGTAAATATATACTTTGGCGCCACATGCATTAGTCTATAATAGTGAAAAATGTTTCAGAAGTTTTCCACGAATAAAGTAAATACTAAATAGTAATTCCTGGTTGAGCACAAAAACATAAAATTTACTTTGTTTGTTCTTAACACTATAAATCGAATGACCTCTTCGGTTGGCCTCATTATCTGGTTTTCTTTTGGTACGAGAAAAGAAAACCTTTATCGATTTTTCCATCCAATTTACAAGTAATAATAAAAAAAAGTATTTATATAAAATCCCTGATAACAGTCCGACCAAGTATTAATGCCGTCATTATCCCAAACCATAAAATCAGAAATCTTTTAAAATTCCATCATCTGTATTGCCTATATATTTATCCATCGGAAATGTTGACTTAAAAACGAATATTTTTTACAAAAATGAATAACATATAGGTTATGTAACGTAATAGGCATAAACTAAAAACTATTTTCATTTTTGTTGATTCACTTATAATTTATAAATTAAATTAATTAAACATCACTATTTACTGCCTTGTCCAAATAAGTACTGGAAATGTTTTCACACAGGTATCGAGGTTTCAATGTTGTTCTCGAGAGACATTTTGGCTTACGTTAATTGAATAAAAACATCACGTTCCCTGAAGATTTACGAAAAAAATTGAGATTTAAAAAAAATGAAAGAAATTATTATTGTTTCCTTCGTAATACTATTGCAGTCACGTCAACTCTCATTTGTATTCAAACCTCGGCAATAGTTATAACAATTGATTTTATTTTCATAAAAAAGTAATTTATTAAAATATACTTCCTGTACTTTTTTCTATACGTATTCCGTTTTAATAACTAAAGGTCATACTTTATTTTTGGTTCAGTAAACGGGAAACAATAAATTCATCAAAATACGGGCCTGCCTATTTTTCATCTTTAGTTTGTTTTTATTCCACCAGCCTATTATTATACAATTTAAAAAAAAAAACACTTACCTACTATTTGTATTTATTTTTCATAAAAATGAATAACTGATACTTATTCGTACCACAACCACAATTTTTCATTAAAAAAAAACAATAATAAGAATAGAAGTTTACACGTATAATATCTATTTAATTAATTACTTTTATTGCAGATTTCAAATGAACGATTTTTTTAAATTCTATAAGTGTTTTTAAATAAAAAAAAATTATTAATACAATTACTTGCACGTTCAACAAGCTTTAAAATGAATAATTAATTATTTTAATTAATTTTGAAACTAAAGATTGCGTTTATTTTATCGCCTAGCCATAAAATTAAAAGATTAACATCTTTCATATAAGGTACACTGTACAGCGATATCTGGGAATTGTGTTTACACTACATTATAGATCACAAACTTTTCTTTTTAGCAATTTTAATACATTAAACAATTTATAACATATCGTTGAGTTTTAACAAGTGTACTCTACAAAGTAAAGTCGAGGTCAGGTTTGTTGTTCAGTAATTACGAAAAGTTACTGGGCAACACCACCGTAACGGCGACAACAACTTTTAATCTTTAAAACAAGGTTAAATCCAAGAATTCGTATTATATCTGCTCACCATAATAACTTAATAACATCGTGATAAAACTACACATTTATATGCAATAATTACGTTATTATGTAATAAACTTTAAATTGGAATAATTTTAATAATATAAAGAATGTTAAACAAAAATGAATATAAAAATAGTCTCATGATTGTAAATTATTTTTGACAAAACTTATTTACCATATACCTATTTGTATATACCATCGTCTGATGATATCCAACTAATTTTATCGACAATAGCCATTATAATATAAATATATAATCTAATTTGCAAACTCATTTCAAAAGATAAAACCTTGACTAGGATATATAAGCTAATAGATAAGGAATCTCCCGAAAAATATTTTATATACCTACGTGTTATCAACACCAATATTACAAACTAAAATTATATTACAAGAGTAACAAACACCTTTATCGTGGTACAACAGCGTCAAACGCGTTAATTAGTTATTCGAACGACGTTTCGGTTGTAATATCGCAATATAATATTATATAAACGTATAATATATAATAATAGGTATATAATGTCTAATTTTACAACTACATTCTAGATACCACCTCAAATATCCTCGTGACGATATAAGCCCTCGCATGAACACTGGATGAACCATGTATGTAATACAAATATTTCGAATAGTTCATTGATCATCGAATACTTCCACTCCTCCCTTCTATAATATGAGATCGAGCATTCGGCACATGGATGAACCAGCGCTGTACAGCGTGGCAAACACATTTTTCCTCAAATAAATATTCATTACAATAAACCATAACAACAACTCTGAAATGTACAACAAACGACTTTTTTCGGTGAGCACAAAAACAAGTTCATAACTTACACATATTATATATTATGAAATTTGTGACCCGTAACGCTAATGGAACGGTTTTTGTGTATAAAAATTACAAACCAGAAAATAAAGATTCAAAGAAATTTAAAAGAAACGTATTTACAGATATACAGCCGACATAATAATATCAAACATTCTGACAATTTCAACGATAGGTATGCAAGGTTAGATTTGTCCATATAAACTCGTTATTGTTTACAATATTTGATTTATGGTAAATGTTGATTATTGTAATGAATTATGATCGAAAACGTTAAAAGCAAAATAAAATTATTTAATACTTTAATTATTATAAACGATCGTTTTAGTTAAGGTACGATTGATGACTGCAAAAAGTATCTACCCATATTTAATATATTTTACAAAATAATTATTTTTATAAACTTGATTTTTATGGTTTAGTGTTGTATTTCCACATAAATTAGATACGCAAAAAAACTATAATGGATATTATGCGTTACACGAATAATCAAATGATATATATTTATAATGTAATTAAATGTTACAACCTAAAACAGAAGGAATGCATGTATATTCATTTGCGTGTTTAAACCCTTTGTCTAGGATTATATTTGAATATAATATGCAGAACTTTAAAGCATAACGATCAACCCCTATATCCACAATTTCCCAACAAACCCTACGCAGCCAACACCAAACCCCGAGAACTTAATTATCCTTTTCGAGTTGAAATTTAAATAACTGTAGAATACCTTTGCACCTCCACCCCGCCGACTTCATACTGTAATAATTTAAAATTATAATGCATTTCTATATCGATAAAACCTCATGGGACCTACTCTTTATACAGAAATGGCGGATTGTTAACAAAAATGCTGATAATCCTGCAACCAAAATGCGTTCAGATAGGCGAGATTTACAAATACCAATATATAAATTACAATGATGTTTGTCAAAATTCAGTGATGTACAAAATATTATTTTATCATTGTTTTTTCTGTCGTTCTGTCAATATTATGAAAATTGACAAACACGGAATACGTCAAAGTGATTGTTTATAACAAACATGAAGCTGACATCAACGAAAACGAGGTAAATATAAACTGTTTATCATCAAAATGAAAATACAAATAGGAAAAAACAGTAACTGATACATTATTATTATATGGAATGGAAATATAGTGGAGTAGGTAGGTTGAAAATACTTAAAATTCAAAAATGACATTAACTGGCAAAAAAATGAATATTATCACTGTAATAGTTAAGAATATATAATTAATAATATAATGTTACAGCAATGCCATACAAACCCTAAAACAATGAGATCGAACAATCCGACTGGACTTAAAATGTGCTGCAACAAAATTGATAACCTTATAATACGTAAGACGTAAAGCTTGTTATTATATAATATAATTATTTTAGGAAAATATGATTGAGACTAAAAGCAAAAATTCGACAAGCTTTATGCGCTTTTAATTTCAAAATTTACGAAATTAGGAATATTATACCATGCATAGACAACGAAAGACAACGAAAAGTAACGACATGAGTTTATCGCGTAACGTCTTTATTGTTATCGCCCCCTTCACAGTATAATTTTTAGCATTTTGAACGGTTATTTTTTTTAATCAAAAGCGGTTATATAACGACCACGGCGGTCATTGTTGATTACCCATTTCGAGTTCATATCTAAAAACATGTATCTTTTCTTCCGCAGGACATAAAGAAAGGGCAAAAAAAATTTAATTGCCCATTTGTACCCTTCTCTGTACGGTGGCGGTGGTGGCGTTGATAGTGACGATGGCACCGGAATATGTCCCAAAGATGAATATTTACGGAGGCGACAGTGGGGATTTTAATTAGCGCTGGGCTTTTCGGAAGTCTCATCACGCTACAGTGCAATTTTATTTATTATTATTGCCATTGTTATTATCTCTTCACGTCGGCCATTCGCGAATAGATCCCACCGAAAGCTTTAATCACACGAAACGACCGCAATTAGTCCAAATTCTGTGCACTAATTAAAAAAATAATAATAAAAATAACCAAACCAAACATCCGCTGACACAATATTACTGAAGCGACAGCGGTGATGTTGTTGTGGTGGTTGTGGTGGTGGTGGTGATGGTGGTGGTGGTGGTATCGGTGGTGTTAGGGTGTTGGTGTGGTATGGTTGTGGTGTCCGTCGACAATTTTTAATTATTAATTTTCAGGGTGGACATATATTTAAATTTTCAACGTTTAAAGTACAAACTACAAACACACATTCATTATATTCGATATCAATTAAATATATTCCGGTCATTTGAAAGTAATTTAATTTCAAATGCCGAAGTTTTTATTTTTCGAAAAATACAAAACAATTATAACAGAAATATACAAACATAATTAATACTTGAAAACCCTTTAATTGCATTTTTTGAACTTTAAAATAAGACAAAGATAAAATAATTTTTTTTCAATGTTAAGAACCATTGAGAAATGAGAATATATGTTTATTATTTTTTGATGGAATACAACCGACTACATTTTTTATAACGAAACACCAACAATAAAAATAATTCAACTTTTAACATGTAAATAAATGTTAAAATATATTTTGGGCTAACACTGAAATTAGATTGTAAATTGACACATTTAAGTGCGCCTAAGTATATCATAATAATAAGTATATTACAATTTTGTCATATTACAATTTATTACACTTCATTTGAAGTGGGAAACTACATATTTCCGAATACAAAACATAATATATAATTAAATAACCACGTTTTAATAAGAAAAATTAGATGTAGTGAAATTGTTGATTGGTTTACTTTATATAAACTAAACATTTATTCATATAGATAGTAAACTTAACAGTTGGAACTATTACACATTAAGCCTAATATAAATATTTAAAAAAAAAAAAGTAAAAAATAATAACGATTAAATATTTTTTACAAGAATTTATTTTTTTATTAAGTTATGCAGTAACCAGTATCATCATACATACAAATAATAATAAAAAAAAAACCAAGTTATAAAACCACATAAAAATTAAAACATGACTGCGGTCATTATAATGGCAACAATTTCTAAAAAGTAATTGGATCTTAAATAAATTAACATTTATAATGTATCATAAACATTTTAAATCGGAATTATTTATTCTCGTAATTTTACAATTAGGTACCAACCCTTTACGATGGAACACTCGCTATCAAAATATTAACGAGAAATTCAAATAAAATAAATACACAAACTATTATAAATTCCAAGTATTAAATACCAAAATAACTGTCATGAATCAATAATCAACATCATTTCAGTTGGTATTTGAATTAAAATCTTTCAATCATTTAAACACTTCAGGTGTGTATACAATAAATAAAATAAAAACTATTTTTATGAATTACCAAGTCGTAAAATATAACGTTGGGATTTTATTGTTTTAAATCATAAAAAATATTTTTTTAGTTGACATCAGTCACAATATAAGAATATTAAGGATTTTTTTGGACTTAATAATTAAACGTGATTTACCTGTTTCTATTTTATTAAAAAATTTAAAATATTTGTACTTAAATAAGTTATTCAAATTAGGTATTAACCTAGTCATAAAATCCAACTGAATTAGACATTTCTAAATCATCAACATTTATATTTTTATATTAAAATGCATACTTTTTAGGTATCGTATTATCTTATTTTCAAAAGTAATATATTATATTCTTTTTATGGAAAAGACCTATTATTATCGTAATTTGTAATACCTTTTTTTTTTAATTTTTTATTATTCAAAGTTTCACCTAACCTACTATTTGTTTTTATTTTAAAAGCTAAAATTGCAATACTTTGCAAATATTATTAGTTTGGCTGAATCAGTCGGATAATTAAACGTAAAATGTACGTTTAAAAACAACAACCTTTAATAGACGTATTTAGTACACATTTTTGAATATAATTAAGTAGAAAATATCCCAGATTTTTTGCAAATGTAAAATTTAATATTTTCATTATAGATTTTGTCTAGCGAGTCAAAATAGATCACATACTTTCCGATACTTAATTGTTTTTATCCTGCCCTTGTTATCTTAAATATTTCAGGTAGACTATAGAGAATTTGAACACATAATGAAATACAACTGACAAAATATTTATAATTATCTTACTCTCTGTGGTAGTATAATTTTAGATAGTTAAAATATTACTAGTATTATCTTTTAAAATAAAATACAAGCAACTATAATTGCTATTATTATTAAATAGACTTGAATTCAAATATGTTTGAAACTTATAATTAAAGTTGAATTTTGTAAAATATATTACAAAAACAATTTAACTATGAGTCAAATTATGGCTCAATAATTTTTATACTGAACCAATTTTTGAACTAGTTGGTTTAGTCTATATATAGGTACTTACAGAAAATACCCAATGTACCAAATTATTTACGTAATATTTTCTCAAAAATAATTTATTTTGAATATATTGTAATTTTTTAAATAATCATACTGAGCAATCAGCAAACCACAGCGAACATTTAATTCTACAACTATTGGATTAAACAACATATACCTACCAATCTACCTAAAAAACTTGTCCAAAATGGTAGTTTCAATTATTATTAAAAACGCATCTTTAATAAATGCAAACTCTACTACAATAGGTAGTACTATTGATGAATGGAAATAATATCACACGTATCAGATTTAAATTAATAATTATTCTTGGCAGTTTTGTACGAATTTATATTTTTAATCGATTATAATGCTGTATGAGTGTATAACATTAATCAACATGAATAAATGATACATTTCCAATAAGCCACAGCGAACTCGTATTATTCCAGTTGAATAAAAAAACCTCAGAGACCGCACAGTAGAACGCATTTAAAATTGCGTTAAACACATCTATCATCTACCTACCTATGACTATATGGTGTATATATACTGCGGTCTGTGTATATATTATGGATATTACAAAACTGCATCATCACTCGTTCCGTTATGCTCTGTTTACATTTTAAAGTGTTTATACGATTTTTATTATCTGATTCGTTCCTAGCTACGTTCAGCTGCGTGCCTGCGTACGATTTCCTGATCGTATTACCTGACTGTAAAAATAATATTATTATATTTGTTAATTTAAATGCTTTTAATTGTAACGGTATACTGCGCTATCAAAAATAAATTTGTTTTATTTTTTAAACAAACTATTTTTACGGTAATTTTACTATTTTTTTAATCATCTATTTATAAATAAAATACTTTAACTTCCAATAACGATGAGAAAACATTTAAATTTATTATTATAAAAATGTATTTATTTAAATTGAAAAATATTTAAAATTTACAAATCATAACCAACACTAAAGAAATTAATTGAATAATTCAGTTTTATAACACATGCAATTCTGTGACGGATTTATTAAAATATGTATTTTTCCATAATAAATAAATAAAATGGATTATTGAGGACATAACATATATTATACACAAAGATATTTTTTAGGCTTAGATTAATGATAAGATTAGTCATACTCGTAAAATTATTCATTTCAACTTTAAGGTTGATTAAATATTGTCTTAGTTATACTTACCTACTACCTAATTTTAGCAAACCTATAAAATAGACAAATATTTATGAACAATAACATGATTCATCCAATAAAAAAACATCCATGAATGTGGTTTTCGATGTTTTTTTAAGTATGTATCATATTGTGGATTTAATAGTAACAATTTGTATTAAGTATAATGGCCAATATTGCTGTAATTAATCATTTAAATAAATACTAAAATGTATCGAAAAATGCAATATCTAATATAAAAACGTATTAAATTCTTAGGGCCGTATTCATAGTCAATGCTTAAGAATAAGTATTACTTAGGCTATACTTATGACTCAAATGAGATTCATAAACGAGACTTTGGCTTAAGAAAAGAATAAGTATTACTTAAATTAAGGTTGATCGAGACCTACCTTAAGTATTGTTTTTAGTTATTATCACAATTAGCTTTAGAGGACGCTACACCATCATGTGTTGTCTCCGTCTTACAAATGTACAACATAGCAAAAACTGTTTTGCGCGGGAAAGAACCGAGAAGGCTACAGTCATAACTAAGAAACGAGATTTTCACCACATAAAAAGTAGAGATTTGGCTGTGCAACGTTGTTTTTATTTTTTTAATGTCATTTATATGAAAAAAGTTTTTCAAGTTTGAAAAATACAAACAATAATGGTTTTTAAAACAGTAAAAAATTTCTTCATATAAGTGATATCGGAAAAATAAAAACAATGGTGCACAGCCAAGGTTCTCCTTTTTATGTGGTGCAAATCTCGTTTCTTAGTTATGACTGTAGACTTCTCGGTTCTTTCCCGCGCAAGACAGTTTTTGCTATGTTGTACATTTGTAAGACGGAGACAACACATGCGGGTGTAGCGTCCTGTTAAGCATTACTTATTCTAGTCATCGACTATGAATACTACAAGTTAGGTAATATAGCAATGATCAACACGCTTGTACAAGCTAAAAATAAAAAAAGGTGTGGGTCGAGTGGGTTAGAGACACTGTAATAGATGTGTTAATTTTAATTCTATGATATAAAATCATTATATACGAAAAACGATTCTGAGCAAAGACGGTGTGCCATTGCTATTAAAGTAATTTATTGCCGAAAACATTGTACTTGAAAATGTCATTGTGTCTATAAAATAAAATTATTTATTTTGAAAGTTTCAAGTACCCATGAATAATATTTGAAAGTACAACAAAATAACTAAAATTGTTATTATTCGTTTGCATATCTAATTTCGTCCAAATTTGAACAAATATTTTTGAAAAGAAACTATTATTTTTTAGTTACAGTATAAACTACTTGTGGGAAAACTTATTTTAAATTGTCAATTCATAGCTATAAAGTGTTGAGTTTATCTAGATAAATATTTTTTTATCTTTTATCTTATCTAGATAAATATAAATTATTAATTTACACTGTTGTCTAGATGAATTCATCCAGATAATTGAATTTATTAAACGGCTTTTATTTATTATAATTTATAGGTAGACAATTAAGTAATTTATTAAGAAGGTAGTATTTACTATAATAACTATCGACATTTTAGATAACATACTACTATACTAGTAAGTTATTCCATATTGCTACGAGCTTACGGAGTGCCATAAACCAATATCAAATAACTATCAGATAATTTATCTAGATAAAAAAAATGTTTTTTCATCTTTATCTAGATAAATAAATAATTTAGTTATATTTATCTTTATCTAGATAACATTATTATAATTTATCTTTATCTTTATCTAGATAACATTATTATAATTTATCTTTATCTTTATCTAGATAAAATTATATTTATCTCGGCTCAACACTGGCTATAAAAATTGAATTATATTTTATACATTTTTAACTAAAAAATAATTTGCACGTTTTTATGATTTTGATGAATTTTGTCAAAATGTGTACTTTAAATACCTCCAAAAATATCTTGCATAGGATGTATCTTTAAAAAATTTTAACTGCTATTATAATAACTTATGATGAACCTAGTATTAAATTGTCTAGCTTTAAAATTCTTAATTTAAGAAAAAAAACAGAAAAAATTGAAAATGTCCATAAATAGCTCAAAAATAGTCAAAAAAAATTTTAAATGCTTTCATGCATAGACAATTATAAACTAAATGTTTAATGAAAATTTCAAGTTTCTTCGGTTATTAGTTTTTGATATCCCCAAAAAACCAACTAGATTCACTTTCCTACCATAAGAGATGCGGAGTTAGAAATTCGAAGCATGACAAAAGGCGATCATAGAAACAAAAAAAAAATTGTAAAATTAATACATTCATCGCTCTGTTCAGAGTCTGAAAACATAAAATGTATGATATATATGAAATACATTCAAACTTCATGAATAATAAGGAACATAAAATGTAAGACACCAATTCTGGAAGTTAATTTGGGTGCACGAGTTTTAGATTCTGAGCGAAGCGATGAATGTATTGATTTTACAATGATGTGTGTTTTTTTTTTATTTTTTTTTTTTTTTATTTTTTTTTGTGTCTGTCATCACCTTTTAGGACAGTAAAAGTGCTTGGATTTTCTTCAATAGTAACTTTTCTGATAGGAAAGTGAATCTAGTTGGTACTTTGGGGGGTGAAAAGTAAAAATTTCCCAGTAATTTTCACAAGCGACGGGAAAAACAAAAGAAAAATTAAGGAAAAACGGGAAGTTTCACGCAAAATCTGTTTTCGAGAAAATCGATTTTGGTTTTTGGTGTAACTCTAAAACAAATGGCCATAGGGACATGAAATTTTGACTGAATGTTTATATTAGCATTTTCTATACACCATAAAATTTACCATAATATTTTGACTCTTTTTGAGCTGTTTACGGCCATTGTCAGTTTTAAATTTTATTAGTTTTTTTTTTCTATAAATATCAATAAAATTTTATCTGTTGAGTAAAAAAGCTTGAAAATTTAATAGAAGGCTCCTAGGTTATTGTTTCAAAGGCAGATGAAAAAAATTAAAAATCCTTGGTCACAGTTTTTTTTTATAAGCATTTAAAGTTCAAATTTTGACAAAATACGGAAAAATCACGAAAATTAGCAAATTATTTTGAGTTGAGAATTCATAAAAATTTTTCTTTTTAAATCTAAGACTTGAAAATGTAATATAAGATTACTCATAAGTTTGTCTACCTTTATCAAAAAAAAAATGTCTAGAAGAAACTTAAATTAAATTTTTATGAGCATCTAAAAATTAAATTTTAACAACATTTGATATTTACTCGATTTCTCATGTAACAATTTTCTTATTTGATTGTAATTAAAAAACGAATGACTGTAGATACTTGAAAATTTCACTAAATGTTTATATTAGCATTTTCTATACACCATAAAATGTTGAAAATATTTTGACTCTTTTTGAGCTGTTTACAGACATTGTATGGCTTTTATGGCTAAGGATTGAAAATTTAAAACAAGGCTCCACGTAAATAGGTTATATATAAATTACTTTATTCACAATAATATCATCAAATATATTTGGTAATATCATAGGCTGACTGACCGTTTTCGCTCAGAATCGTTTTTCTTATACAATGATATTATATCATTGAATTCAAATTTAACACCATCCATTACAGTGACCCACTTGTAACCTACTGTACAGCATACCGACATCCACTTATCCACCTTTCCAATGTTTTCATACATCAAAAATTATAATAATTAATGTATCATTGTATTTTTAAAAATTATTTAAAATCTAATTGAATCTTATTTTAAAGTGATGAGAATCAAGTCAATATTTCATCAATAAACATGAAATTATTAAACTATAAAAACAAAAAGTAAAATTAACTACTAAATTCAGGTTATATTCTGATATATACGATATGAAAAAAAATTGAATTTAAACAGTATGCGTTAGGTATCACAATATATAATATAATAACGTGAAATGAATTATTTATTATTACTTATTAGTTATTAGTTTATTACATATCTATATGAAAAGCTAAAAAAAAATACAATTGATCGTTTTAAAAACCAGAGCAACAAAAACCTGACTATTATGTAGATTGTGACCTCAAAATAATTCGGGTACCTAATGTATGGTATTTCAATGAAAAACTACTTCTTAACACGTCCGTTACGTGGGTGATATGGTTTCATTATGTAACGAGATAAATCCAAACTAAAACGCAAACACGCATCTGAAGCGTAGTATAAAGGTAAACTGATATACTGCAGTTATCGTAACAGGAAGTTTTCGAATTAATAGTTTGCGTATACATTTTTTTGCATTGTTTTGTCAGGACACCGCCCCAAAAATTGTCAACACGCTGCCGGACAACTGCAGTACGACTGTACATTGTCTGCATTGTAAAACACAATTTGATGTTATTTCACGTGGTTTGTACAACAACACGAGCAATGAGCATGCTGTAAATGTGAACGTCGTTCATTATTCCGAAATGTTGTGCGTCCGGATTATTTTTATGTAAAACCACTTTATCAAAACTGATAATTAATGCATACAAATTGCTGATGTTCGTAAACTGAAACTCATTCGAAATTTGTGGATGACGTTATATTATATGACGCTAAATCACAAACAACATAATGCGGAAAATATTATACATCCGATTGGCTAAATATAAAGTTAATTTTTACTATAAAATAAAATATTTATTATGAATAGGGCTAGAATTTATAATATGCAATATACAATAGTAAAATATGCATTCAATTTTGTTAGAATATGTTAAAAAATTCAATAAAAATATAAAATTAATTTACCAATAATTTCCACACTGGTACACTAGTGGTAACATTAGGTAAGTGAAAGAGAATAATTTTATAATTTTAAAATATATTAAATAAATTGACTTTATATGTAAGCTAAATTATTTTTGTTGGTGATACTTTTAAATAAATCCGTACCTAAAATATACAATATATTTGTACATTGTTTTTGTCAAAGTCAAAATAACCGATTTTATGAAATTTAAATTAAGATTGTACAATATTACGACGTGGCATCTAGCTTTTAACATTACATTAATTTATAAATACCATAAAACATGATTTTTTTATTGTTTACAGTTAAAATATGTCATCATATGCATTGTTATTAAAATATACAAAGTAAAAAGTGTACTTATATCAATATTAGGCGATTCATAAATATTACTTAACAATTGCATTAAAAGAACGTTGCAAAAAAAACATTATGCATATAAATCCTAGGCCTAATTATAAATAATACAAACACTGTAGTCAGTCTATCATCTAACCATTATCCAAGTACACTTTCCCAAACCTTGAAATTATAGCCAGTGGACTACATTACAAATGGTAATTTGAATGCAGTTGCTCAAGTAAATACAATACTTGTGGATATTATACTGTACATACAGTGACAGGTGTGAAATACATAATTTTAAAACGCGGTTGGTCTATAATTTTATAATATAAAGTAATCGAATTTACACAAAAACATTCAACACAGAATCAATTTGTTCTTTTATTTTTGCAATATTTCGTTACCAAACATGTTACTAAATCATAATATGAAATTATAGACATTAGGCATATATTTGAACACGGATACTTTTTATACTTAAGTCTAAATTGTAAATGATAAAGGTAATTTAAACATTTATATTTTGAAGACAAAGCGAACATAACAAACGTTAATAATGAAATTTGAATTGTCGGTAAAAAGTCTAAAAATGAAAAATCTTTAACTTTTGCACTGTAATAAACACATTACTATTGTATACCTATCTCACGTATTCACTAGGGAGTAATTTGATAATTATAGCGAAAACAATCAAAATGTACAGCAACTACGTTAATTGTATTTCAATAATACCGTGTTTTCAATTAAGCGAATATGTACAGCACAGACGCACAAATCTGGGAGATCATATTTAAACGCTATGTGACAACTTAAATTGAATTGTTTTTAGGAAATTCTCCAACTCACAAGATATTTCGAAATGAATTACAACAACTGGTGCGGTTCATTTTTGCTTAACTTTTAATTAGAAATTGAACGCGTGCAACTATATAATAGCAGTCCCTTTTGAAACAGAAAATGAACTGCGGTACTACGACTGAATAGCCAGAAACCACACTATATGTACAGCATTTTCGTGGTAACAAAAGTAGTCGCCTGCTCAGACTTAACGAAATCTATTGTTGAGCGCAAAGCAAACGTTTACAGAAAAGTTGCAAACTAGATACGGTAGCTTTTAACATATTAATATCTTATATAGATATTTATAGAGTATGCGTGTGCGTGTGCGTGTGTGAATGAAAGCTTTTATTCCCTCTTTTCGAGTGTACCTAAATATAATGTACTCGCGTAAAAATACATGTTTTTTAAAAGTCCTTCTTCAGGCTATGGCAACGAAAATCATGCAGATGACAAGAGTGTTTCTCAGTACACACATTCTATACATTCGAGGCCATAGGTTCGTCCGATTTTAAATTTAATAGAAACGATGAATAATAAAAGCGTTTACCATCGAAAAAAGAAATCCTCAATTTTAAATATTTTGCATTTATAATATATTTCCATAAACCGATTTATTCACCAATAACTCTTAATATGTATCTTAACCCTCCAGACACTTGAGTCTGGTAATTATTATCGATTCTTTGCGATATATACCATATATACCTAATTACACTTATACACAAGAGCATAATATATAAATGGAGTGTGAGGTCAGATAATAGCCGTATGACCCGTTTTTAAAGAGTTTTTATGACATAATGTTTTAAGAAAAAGCTTAAAAATATAACATTGTTGCTTGTTCATAAAAATAATATATTGTTTTTTCATTAAAATACATATTCATAATATTCACATATTATTATAATATTAAGCGACAATATACGAATTTTATATAGCGCAAATATTATACTCTAAAGTCGGATCCACACAATGATAGTAAAAAGCGATTGTTGCAATCGTAACAGTTAATATTATGATAGTTATTAAAGAGACTGTCACCGTGTGGACTATATTATGATAGTTTCAGTTTCTGTCACAATGTCATATGTGCAGTGTATTAAATATATAATACCTATACATTTTATTATTTATTATTATAGTGTAAAGGTAAACGGTAGGTAGTTGTAGTATATTTTCTACAATTCGTAGGTTATTTATAGAACTATTATATATAACGTACAAATAGGCATAACTATAGGCCTTTAAATTTAGTGGACTGGAGTCAAACCTAAAATTATTTTTTCATACAATAATGGAATTTTTTTTTAGAGCATTATAAATACCATAATAAGCTTATTTTATTTATATGCCACTGCCTATATAAATTATTTATAAAAGTATTTATTATGATAAAAGTTTAAGTAAGTACATAATATTATATCTATGTAAAATAACTGTCAAATATTAAAATTGTTGAAGACTATGAATTTTAAGATAAAAGGGAATATTTTCAGTACATTACTACTGGGTATATTAGGTATGTATGTTAAACTCAAACTGAGTTTTCATTAATTTAATAGAAAGTAAGAAAATAAGATTCTTCAACTACTTAGATAGGTTAGACTTTACCATATTTACTGAAATAAACACTATCCTAACAATTTAAACAATAGATGCAGCTCCTAGGTTTAGATACGATCCCACGTTTTAAAACTGATACTGTCGCAAGTCTCTAAATTTACTTTACTACTTTCAAAAATTAAGAAAAATGCTTTTTTAATCTATAATATCGTGTTTTTTTCAACATGCCAATTAAAGTGGTCAAGCGTTTTATTAAACCAATATGTCAGTTACACGCACAACAGTGAAATAACTATATTGAATAATTTATATTCAAATAAATCGAAAAAATAAAAATGCAGTACATGTATGTAATGTTGTCTGCTTTAAAATTTTTAAATGTATACTATCAATAACTTAAATATTATTCCGATTCAAATAATATACGAAATAATATAATAATATTACATACTATCGTAAACATTATAATAATAAAATCATGGTTTTGTAGAAAATAAGAACTCATAGTTATATTGACACAACATTTTATAGTATCTATGCCTTACTAAAAGAAATACAAATTAATATGATTGTTCTCCAAAATCGAATTTTTTTCACAACCCAAAGTAAAATATTAGTGTTCAGCATTGCAGCATTGGAATGTAACTATGGAAGTGTATTCTACCAACATAAATTAAATAGGTAATACAGTAGTAAAAACAAACGTAATGTGTACACTGTACAGTGCAAAAGTGCTAGACTGATTTTTAAGAAAAAGAGAAAGTAATAGGCACCTATATAATATATTCGCAATTGTTCCATTCAAAGAGTTATTCATTTCGACTCAATTTTATTTTTAACATTAAAATCTTTAATCACACTTATGTAATGCAAACCTCGCATCATCGTTAAACACAGTAGATATATTATACACATACTATAACATAATACGAAAAATGTATTTTTGAGGAGTGAGGGTGGTAATTTATCAAATAACTATTTGATAAATTATACTTAGAGACAAATTATAGACGAAAATGTTCTAAAAACTAAGAACTTTTATGCAATTATCTGATATTGTAAACAAACAAAAAATACACAATTAAATAAAAGATTTTTTTTTTTGTTCTCCAATCAAACATTTTTATACAACGAACTATATTTGTAGCTTGTCCTTCGAATGCTATAGAATAGGTATGAGGATGTCTAGTGATTACCAATAATTTTTCCCAAAAAAAGTATAAATAAGTAATATTAATAGAATCATTGATGATAAAATTTAAGAGGATTAAGAGGATACATACTAATATTCTATAGAGAACTAATAGATGTCCAAATTCATCTGACCTAAATTTTGTAAAAGAAATGTATTTCCAAACACAAATATCAATGCCTATTTTAGAAAAAATGTTAATATTTTTATCAATAAGCTTTGTATTTAACAAATTATATGAATAAACCGTATACCAAAATATACTTATACATAAGTAAATTATCTGGTAAATAATACTGATGTTATATACGTTTGTGTGCGACTATTAATTATGTACCGAACATTAATCATTTAATTAGGTTAAACAATTCGGAGAAATTATATTATATAATTTCCAAATACATTATAAATATTCATTAAAATTTGCTTAACAATTGCAAATCACATAATAATTTGAAAGAAAGTAATCGCTGCCAAACCAATTATTAAACCTATTAAAAACACCAGCAGCTGTAGTTAGTTGTATTCATAAAGTTGGCGACCAAAATGATAGAAAATAATATTACTATACGAATCGCCATAACCAAAAAAAAAAAAAAATCGTAAATAAATAACTTGATATGAAAGTGAATTTTAAAACTCGGTATATTAAAAATATTCATTCTATAATTTAAAATAAAATGTTAATTTGAAATATTATTATTTTAGAATTAAGTTTATACTTTTTCTTAATATAATTAAATTATATTTTATAGCCATTTAACTATTTAAAGTCTTTATAGTTATTATAAAGATAACTTAAATATTTTAAATGTTATAATATAACTAATAATGTATATTTTCAAGAACTATAATACGTTATAAAATATTGATATTGAAATAATATCGTCATACCTAATAGATCACAACTTTATTTTAGAAAATATGAAAATTCTTCAAAAAAATACAAAAATAAAAATTGTTGTATTTATAATAATTTATTTCAAAATATTTAGAAGTATAGATTTCAAGTAATACAACAACATTTTCTTAAGGTTTTAAAGATTATATATTTAAAATATATAAATCGAAATAAATATTTTTATTATTACCTATTAAAGAGATGAATCAGAAGTCACAAATCAGAATACGCTGCAGCATAACGATATATTAAAAATATAAATCCATTCTATTATGTATATCAATATTTAAATTGTATACAAAGTAAAAAAGTAACAAATCATAATTTTTTTTTATAGTTTCTAAGATATATTTAATTTTCAGTTTTTGTGTACTAACAATAGTATGCCAATATATCGGGAAGTTCAATGTTCTGAAATGTTGCCAATAACTTTAAAATGTTTTGTGAATAATTAAGAAAGGATAGTAAGGCTATGTTATTCAGAGCGCAGAGTAATGACTTATGTAAGTATCTACAAGTTAGTTGGACGAGTATCAAAAGTGAAAGCTTAGAAATAATCATTTCCAATATGTGATCTGCCTTTGTTATGCCTCCACATGTTTACGAGTATTATTTAAAATAAAACTAGGAAGTTTAAAAACTGTACATAAACACTAATCAACTAGTTCAATTAATTTAACCATCGGAGTAATAAATTACACAAATTATTATAGTTTATAAAGTTGTATGAAAATTAAAATAATAATTATTATTATATAGATACCAGCTTTAACGTTAAGACATTCAATATTATATTTTAAAAACTTTTAAACTAGAATAAATAAAATAATACGGTTACCCTTTTAGAATTCACAGTAGCAATCTAAGGTATAATATAAGATTATAGTATAAATCTAAAAAACAAGTATTTTTGTTTTATCAACTATTTTTTACGGTAAATGTTTGGTAGTTATCTGATCGTCACACTATTCACACAATCACACTCCTCAATAATTGAATAGAATTTATTTTCCCGGATAACTAGTCCATACTGCACCAATTTAAAACAAAATTAAAATAATCCACACGACATTTTAAACAGTTTCCGAAATGAAAGCTATTTGTGAAATTTAAATATACACCATTTTTTTTATAAAATGTATTGCGGTTTTTAGCATTCTGACCTTGCTTGAGTAAACAACTCTAACAATCAAATATATTAATAGGTATAAAAAGATGATCGGTGATCACTAAAGATATTATTTTCCAATATAGATAATAATAATTTAAATTTATCCTAAAATTGTTTGGAAAATATTAATGCATTGTGAATTATATTTCACAGTACACATTTCAAAACGTTTTTATAAGAACAGTACCTATTCACTATAATGGAAATATTGTGATGAATTAAACAACGTCCTGCAAACGAAAACAAATTGTCTACGCTTTTTTGCTGTCACTATATTATAACGTCTATCTCCACAGTCACATGATCATACTTTGGTCTTGAAATTAAATCTACACCCAAAGCACAATATAATAATATATAATATATACCATCCGGTGGCGTATTTTTTCTGACAGATAAATTATCTGGCCGAGTGAAGTGGTAGTTCGGGCGAGAGAGAGAAAAGATGATGCTTGCGTCCTGTCGCTCGCTGGCTTCCACTCGTTCAGAATACAAGTGCACATGCACACACATACACACGGTGCACGTATACGTTATATTTTCACACGAGCAAAAAAAAAATTCCCCTACACCCCCAGTCCCACGGTGCCAAAAATGGGTAAAGGGAGCTGTTGTGACGAGAACCGTGGTTCATATAGTTCTGTCGGCGGCGTATGATCTATATACGCGTAAACATATATTATAATAAATACGTGGGTGCTAGCAATAAGCAAAACGGAAATGATAATAGTATAACTAAATTGTACTCGATTATCTGCCTCTATACATTTTTAGACACAAAAAACATTTGACATAATATTGTATGGTCGATGATTAAATGCTATAATATGAAGCTGATATGTATGCAGTATATATAGCACCAAAATATCGCATGTTGAAAAAAAAATGATATCGTAATGGTTGTATACTACGAACTTCCTATAATCGTATGTACAGGAGTGCAACCTCCTGAAACGTATCTCTAAATTATTTACAGACGTTTAAGTTAAATTAATTACACTAGACTTTGTTATGCATTTTTTTCTAAAATTACAACTATAAAATATAAAATACAGTATACTAGAGCAGTAAGTATCTTAATATATTTTCAATTTCATATACATACCTACGCAAATTACTATTATTTTACGTACAAATATTAGGAAAATATGAAGGTATTTAAAAAACGAATACTATTAACGGATGACTGTATAAAAAAAAAGTAAAATAAAGCCGTGTCTTAAAAGTAAAAACTATACTTTATTTACTTTAACTTTTTAACATTTTAGACCATTGACTAAATTAAAACAAAAGAAAATATTGTATAGTTAATTGAACAAAAACTTTTTTTTCATAAACAACTTTATGAGGTATACATTTATTGTATTAATATTGTAATAGTTTTCAGTTATTATACTATTAATACAACATTCCATATAGGAATACGTATTACCTATTTACTCAATTGAGTTTTTATGTACACTTAATGATTTGTCATTAAATTGACAAGTTATATTTAATGACATTAGGCTGGTTTTCACTTAAGGGATCTATATAGCGAATGACAAAGATTCATCTCAGGCTTTATGGAACTTCGTATTAATACAGAGGTAATGTCAACATAATAACGTTTCAAGAATAAATAGCAATCAATTAAAACGATTTGTTCACCAAATCTTTAAGCTTATAATAATTTTAAAATTAGCATTCAATAACAAATTCTCTAAGCACGTTTTACTTTCAAAAATAAATTTAAATTTATAGTTACAATAATTTAAGTTTTAAAATAAAGAACTATTATAATATTATATATCTGATATATATGCACAACGGATATTACATTTTCTTTCGTCTAATTTATTTATGATAAACCTTGACCTTCTCAACACAAACCAGTAATTGAAAGTTTCACTTAAAGTGGTTACAACATACTATTTATACTATAAATAAGACGAGATTTTAAAAATCGAATGTTCGTACTACACCAAAATAATAATGAGTTATTATCATACAACAACAATAACAAATTAAATGATATTTGAAAACTATTATACACAAACCATAATAAAACACTTAAATAACTTGTCATACTAAATGATGCTTTATTGTGAAAAACCCCTATATACATATATGTATACAATATTTAAACAATTAGAACAGTAATATAATATAAGAAGTTTATAAATTCCAAATTGTAAAATCACACAAATTATCTTTTTGGATAAATTAATTCTGCTAACAATAGATTAGGTGCACGATAAATGCTTACAGCAAACGCAACGGCTAAATTGAAAGAAAGTCTAAACAGGTATTTCCAGAAGTATCAAGCAATACTACTTTTACTATAACCATTTATTTAAACAACTAGTTTTACAGAATAGATTGTTAAGCGCTTTTAGTTGGATATGAGTATGAGTAGATATTCCCCATAAGTACGAGCATTAATACTTACATATTTGTTGATAAATATTATATATTCAAATTTTAAGTAGTTAAATAATTGAAACTTTGTATTTCTAAAATATTTAAAATTATTTAAATATATTATATATGAATTATTCATTTGTAATCACTTGTCATCCATTATATATTTACTTAACATTAAAATTATTAATTATATTATTTTGGCATAATATGAAAAGATAGGTAAAAAACTAAAAATATTTATTACAGCAAGAACAATTCACATTTGAATAATATTCACGTACGCCAACAATAAAACAATTTTCTTTAACTATTTTAAGCTACACAAAAAATGTGTTTCAGATGTGAGTTCATTCTTAATGACTATCCATGAAAATACAGCCATAACGTATCCCATTAGTACGTTAATTTCAATTAAAATGCATTCAAATCTAGATTTATACCTTGACACAAACAATATGATAAAAATATTGTAAACACTAAACGGGCTTTTTCTCATCAAATGAGTGATGTCGTAAATAAAACCAACTTCCTCTTTAACTTAAAATATTTTTTACATCATCAGAATATTTTATTGTAATCCATTATTTTTCCAACACCTAAGTCGCAAGATTTGACGACGATTAATTATAGCGGCCGGGTAAGTAAAGTCTAGGTATACTAATACCATCAACCCACCTTATTATAATAATAATATGGTCATATAGTTATAATATTACTCTCCTTTTTGTTTTTATGCATACCATAATATTCCTAATTAGACCGCCATAGCTGTGATTACAATATAGTTAAATAACGCCGGAAATGCGATAGTTATATATACATATACGATTACAAGATCAGGAGACAGTCATGTGGTAATGTTGTGTTGTTATTATGGTTCCGTGCAATTACTATATAAGCCATTATCAATCCTGATAATTAAGTCTAGGTCAGATCATATTATTGTTTATATACATAATATTATATTTAACGCACATACACATAACACACATAATATTATATTATACTATAAATTAAATAAACCAATGTACGTAGATTTTTGCTTGAAAAATACAATGTAGTAATGATCATAACGATGAAAAAAAAACGCTCAGAACAATTTAAAATAAGCTATAGGGTGTTTCCCAAGTGTTTCCTTCCTTTTGTTTTTTTTTTTGCCCATAAACGACCTTCGTCTTATAGGCGTGACTTGCAAAAATCACAATCTCTCGACCTTCTCCAAAGCTGGTTTACATAAAGGGAGAAGTCATTACCGAACACACTTTATTTTTCCATTTATACAATGCACCAAATTTTGAACACAATTTTTATCGCGACTGTTGCTGTTGTCCGGATCAGTCGTTCAGATCCATTTGATTTTTTAATTATTATTATTCAAATCCACGCGATATTACATTTTGTTTTAAGAATAATAATTACTTTCCATTTCATACGTATTACAGCAACTTTAACCAGAAAATGTATGAGATACAATGTAATATATTATGTGAGTGTGTGTATCTGGGATAATATATTTATGGTTACAATGTTTAATTATAAGTAGCTCGAAACCGGTTAGGTACGAATAAATTCTAAACCCAGAAATCAATACGAAAAACCTTCATGGTCAATGATGTAAATCACTATAGTTAATTTCTAATATATTGGTTCACAAGAAAGAACACAACTTGAACATTTTTCTTATGGTCTATATTTTATACTTAAACTATTGGAAATAGCTAAGTGAAATATTTTAAGACGTTTAAATGCAATAATATTTAGTTATGAACACTAATTTATTGCTTCTTAAACTAATTTATACAACATTTTGAATACAAAGTAAAAATACTTATGATTTAACTTAATTTGATAACGATTTATTTAAACACAATTTAAGTATAAATTATATGGTTTACGTCACCAATAAACAAACAAAATACTTCGGTAAATATTTTAAGACAAAATAAGACTAGTTTCACTCATATTAATGTCTACAAATACATTGAATGTTTTAATAAAATTTAATAAAGTATCACATCACTATTTCTTAGCTTTTAAACCACCCACTCCAAAATAACAAACCCACTTAATAATTTTCATTTCTTCCACATTCAGTTTTTGTTTTGTCTCTTATTCAATGCACAACACGTACATCATCTGACCCCGTACTCCATCGCTGATTTACCACATTATTGTAAAACTTTACTACAAAAGTTTAGAATACTTCTCCATTACATAAATTTCGTGTGGTCTAGCTCCGTTTCAACGATATTTTATGCTCTAAATCGTTTTCGCTCTAATTTTCTTACATAATCCGAATTTCTGAATTTCAACACTATTGATTCACATTTCAAGTAATTTCCTACTTTCTTATCTTTGCATATTATGTATTATTGATAACTTGTTACTACAAAATTCTATTGAATTAATATGGAAAATTAATAACAAACACGTATGAAACTACTATGAAAATCAGAACTAAAAAGTTTACTGAATAACTCTTCCCATAATTAACATTCGAACACCTACAACAACAAATCACAGTAAAATTAATTTGCCAACTAATACAGTTAATAATGTCCTTACAACTATTATTTTTCTGACTAGTATACAAAAATTAGGCAAAATACAATAGTAAATATAGAGCATACTAAAAGTTAAAATTCAAATGAGAACTGAAAAAAAAACTACACAATCTCCTTTAATCACCGTTTTCTTAAGACATAAAATAGGTAACTATTACACATTATATTTTCGGTCCGCCAACTACACTAAATACAATTACCATCGTTCCTGTCCAATTTATACATACTTAGATAAATTAAACAAAACTTGGAATTTAGTTTGGACCTTATAATACTTCTTAAAGCATTCTCAATGATTTTAACTATATTCAAATAGTTTAAATCTAAATTATTTGAAAATTTACAATGTAAAAGAAAAAAACACAACATTTAACATAACATAATATAATTTAATATATCATAACTCACACTACACGCGAGAGAACCCAGTACCACCGGAATACAGAATAACAAAATATTGATTATTATACCACTGATTTTGGTAATTTTATTTTTGTTCTTCTTCGGCTCTCCTCCAACCATATAACAAACAGACAGGCGGTTAATGAGTTTCATCACGCTACCAGGACATATTATATACATAACTATACATATATTCCTAGCGAAATTGCACAATTCAGGTAGCTGACAAAAAAAATAAAACTAAATAATTTCTCCTTGCTCTCAAAAACCACACAAACATTTCACCGGGCACTCAATAAACGCGAACCTTGGCTGCTGCCAATAGCCCTGCACTCAACTAGAACAACACGACTATTGGTTGTTCACACAGCGCAGTGATGTACTTGTATAAGTTATGTAAAGACCTTGAAACCAACAATAAAAAACAATTGATGGACCAATGTATGCATCAAATGTATAAATATAATAGATCGATTAAATTTAAAATTATAGGAAAAGTTCAAGTATATTATTTTTATGAAAAAAATTTTAAACTAACGAAAACCAGAACATCCTTGAAAAATATAAAATTATTTTATTAAAAAATAATTTACTAAAACAGTTCAAACTGAGTATGATTATTTTTATTGTTGATTTTTTAATAATCCATAAAACAGGTAACCAGCTACTAATACATATTACATTACCAATTTGTAATTAATATAAATCCATTGACAGATAAATTCTAAGATACAGTAAAATCTACCATTATAATTTATAACATATAAAATATATACTTTTAGATTCTAAACGGAGCGATGAATGTATTGATTTTACAATAATGTGTGTGTTTTTTTTTTATTTTTTTTTTTATTTTTGTGTCTGTGTAAAAATAATGCTTTGATTAGAACTTTGAAAATATTTTCTTTAGAATAAATATGTTCACAAAATATCTATGAAAACGATACACAATTGGATTACGAAGATTATTTTATATTCGTCTTAAAAGAAAATTACATTAATTTATACGAATTACGTTTGTACTGTAATCATTCCATTAGAAAATTAACATAATATAGAAATTATTAAGATTATATAGATGTTATACAATTTGATTTAATTCCAATTAAATTTAACTATCATACATGTATTAAAATGGTTACAAAAATACTAATATAATAATTTATAGATAAAAATCAGCCAAAGTATAATGTCTAATATAATATTTTGGTTTTATATTTTTTTACATTTTGTATGTGTTCATTAAATCGACTAAAGCAGTTAATACCACTAATACCAGAACAAGATAATCCTTTTTTACATTTATTCATCAAATAACTCTGTCCTTCTTCGAAGGGAAAATCGCATTGATGGTAGTATGAATAACATAATCACTAGGGATCTGTCAGAACAGCAACTGCCCTCCCAAACGGGCTCGAAAATGCGAAAACTTTGCAATAACATGCAGTCCCGTGGTATCCATTTACAGTAATAAAACCGCACAGAGCCCTGCGAATGAGATCCAGGAATAGTTCTTGTTTCAAGAGTTCTAACATGCATCATTGTAAGCAAAAATTATCGTTTCGTAGTGCATAACACACACAACCTATATATGTGTACCGCATTTTAAACTTGTTTATTCAACACGTGAAACTTAATAATAACAGACTTATGAATCAAGTTTTGTCTAACGAACAAAATTAACTACGTTAATAAAATGAGCAAAAAACAAGAAACAATATTAATATCAATAATTAGCAATATTTTACATAATCCAACACAAACAATAATAATATCAAATACCTTATGTATCAAGTAAACTTATTTAAAACTTAATGTAGAAATATAAGTCAATAGAAATAATAAGACGATTTCTTCATGATAAAAGTACCTACCATATTAAAAATATATTAGTACCCTTCATAAAAGTATAATGATTTTAGAAAATATTACGTACAGTTACACGTTAAAAACAAATATTTCCCCATGATTAAATATATAATTTATTTTAAAATATATTATCATTAGTTAGTCACCATCCTAAAATTAAACGGTCACTATAAAGATAAATAAATATAATCCATGAATTAACTTATTAAATAATGATTTTAATACATAAACAAATATAATAATACGAATTACAAAAAATATCCAATCGGTAATGCAACTTAAAACTTTTAAAGCACTTCTACAAGCAAAACAATTTAAACAAAACTAAACAACGTATCATAACCTAACCTATAGTAAAATTGTAATAAGTATAAATAGATCATTCCAGACTTCGCTAAACATCTAAAAGATTATTAAGAACATTAAAATTTTTTTAAACTGTTGTAAACTTGTAACGCTTATTTATATTTGTATAAAATATGTAATATTTTAATTCTCAATGAAATATATTTGGAATTTTTTATATACAGGTACTCGGACTATATTTTAAATTTTTTGAATTTTTTCGCACAATTTACTTAAAGAGAGTCTTGTGGTAATAATGGATAATGGTCTAAAAAATAGTTTTATAAAAATATAAAATAGGCAATAGCTACATAATACTGGATCTAGTTGAAGTTATTTTAATAAATTATACTTAGATCGTTTTTATAAATTGTTAATATTGATAGATTAATATTAATCACTAAAATATTCAAATCACCATAGCCCATAGATCTTTAAATAACGTGTATAGTAGAAATGGAGTCTCTATTTAGAAAAACAGAAGTTTTATCTCCACAGGATTATCCTTAAGGACTTATAGTACAATAAATCTCAAAACATTAAAAATATGATTTAGTATATTTAAAAATTTGAAAAATCAAATTTTGAAGAACTGCATTCTTGAAGAAAAAAAGATGGTGAGCATGCTGGAGAATCACCCTGTATATGGTAAATAATCATTAGTTACTGAATATCTCAACCAACCATGATACAAAAATGTCAACAATATTTCAACTAATTTACTACAAAGACCAAGTCATAGTCAAGTCATAACATTTTCCAAACAATTATTACAATTTAGTGTAAAGCACTTTTAACGGAGCGCGTCATAATTATTGTATGATAAATTGATTGCAAGAAATTAACTAATCCAGGCGATTAAACAACAGGATAATAATAATTTCAGGGCTAGGATAACAAGTTTAGGTAGGCACATTACTGCCTGATGTATTGTGTGCCATCCATTTAACTGTTCTGTATTTATCGCGATAACTCCTCATCCTCCGAAGAACGCTAATCCAAATTTATCAGTGAAATTCATTTAATTAGAACGGAAACTTCCTGATTGTATACATAATCGAATTCAAAAAGTTTTAGAACAACTTTATGCTTAACATTGTGCACAAGTTACGTGAGATGAAAATCAGAAGGATCTAACTTCAAGACGCTAATTGGCAAGAAAAAAATGTTTACCATACGCTCCCAATCGAAATGTTAATTTATACTATCTACTATCAACAAAATTGATATTGTTAAAACAAAGTTTATATTTTTAATAATGTATATCTAACGTCAAATTATTTCAGAAATATAAAATTACAATTAGTTATTTAAGTGACATCAAATAAATTAACAAATATTATACAGTTTCAATTAATTTAAGCTTCAGCGTTTACAAACGTTTATTATAAATACAAAATTGTTAGATATTGAATATAGATTAAGTACTACTATATTCACAAATAACAAACAGTTCAAATTGTTTCAAACCGAGATTAATTCAGAGCTGCAATCTACTTTATTGAATATCAATTGTTATTTTAATTAATTAAAACTGCAGAATTCCCAATACTATTGAAGAAAAGACTAAAGTTTTCTACAGTGACACAACTTCTACGTCAAGGCTCAATATAAATCATTGTTAAACTATGTACAATCGTCACAAATTAAGTTTTTATTAAAACGTCTAAATCATAATAACTAAATTAAAATAATACATAAAAACAAAATGGAATAAAATATATAGACATATAAATAAAATTATCTATAAGTACATAGAGAACATCAAACATATTTTTTTGCCATATAAACATATACAACAAATAATATTATGATTTATGACATATAATTATATCTGTATTAATCGAATTGAATACGTATAGAAACATGATATAATAATACCAAAGTAATAAAAAAATAATTAAAAATTTAGTACACACGTTGTAGAAAAACATATTTAGATCCAGAAAGTGGTTTTATTGTTTCTCGAACTTCTCAAAAAAAACAAAATTCGAAGAAATTTGTCAAAAAAGAAAAAAAAACCATAGACAATCAATAATACGAAATAAGCAGTTTTATGTTACAAGTAATATAAAGATTTATAAAAATTGACTCAAAAGTCTTGAATAAAGCTTTGATATGTATGTTAGAACTTTCATAATAGGTACTTAAAATTAGGTTCTCTAAACTGTACTACTTACCACTCGCTGTGCAGTAGGTGCCACGAGTGTACAACGTCATTGAGTAGGTGACTGTAATGGCTGTGTTACATTTGAATTCAATGATAAATCATTGCATATGAAAAATGATTTTGAGCGGAGACAGTCTCTCAGCCAATATTACTAAGTATATTTTATGATATTTTAATATTACTATTATAGTCAATTATTATACAATTAGTAGGTAATACGGCTAGTTCATTTGATTTGAAAAAATAATTGTGGGTAAAAAAGATCATATGATAGTTACATTAAAAGTTAAAAACATTCATGAATAAGATTTTTAAATTACAACAAAATAAATAAAATCGTTATTGTTTGTTTAAATATCTTATATTGTCCAAATTTTAAAATATCGAAAAAATCGAAAAATAACCTCTTTAAAGTACCATCTTGATCAAATTTGCTAAAAGATAAGGTACTAGGTATATGTTGAAATCAAAGCACTCCTTCTGGTAAAAATTGTGTATACGGAATAAAAAAATAAATAAACACCATTGTAAAGCACTAGCTTCCTCGCTCCGCTCAGAATCTAAAATGACAGAGTGATGTACTTTTACACTTTTAAAACTATGATCCTCAGAATAAATATTTTATTAACTGAAAAACTACCCGTTCAAATTTTAAATTAGGTAAGTACATCAACATTTTCAAAAAACTTACTTACTAAATAATTTACAGTAAAATGGGGGTTTTTCTTTAAACAACAGAAGTTTGTATCGCCACAAAACACTCATTGAGAAGTATAAAAATTTTAAGAATTTGAAAAAATGGTCAAGAGTATATTCCAAAATTCCAAAAATCAGAATTTGAATGAATTAGTTAGGTATTCAATGAAATATGAAATATGTGGGTGAGCAATGAGCATGCTCAAATCACCAAGCATAACTCAAAAAACCCTAAAAATATTTTTAATATTATGTTATCTTGTTTAGGAAATGTTAATATAAACATTTTATGACATTTTCAAATATTTTTTTGAGTAACACCAAAAAAACAAAATCGATTTCGTTTAAAACTTATTTGCATTAATTTCCCGTTTTATAAAATTTATAATTAAAAAAAAATTAAACGTATCGTACATAGTTAGGTTAAAAAAATAAAATAAAAATAAAAATAAAAACAAATATTTTATTAGGTGCCGTTTTTCTAAAAATAAATAGCAACTTTTTTTCATATTAGATTTCATATAACTTCCCTATTTCGATCAATAATTTATAAGTACAAAATTAAATATAACCAATAATTGCCAAATCATATTTAACTTGTTCAAATTATCATAACTGAAACTGTAAATCAAATATCTTCACTCAAATGGTAAATACTATATAAATAAAGTAGATGTAATAAATAACAAAAGAAGATTTAATAAATAAATTTAATATTTACAAAACCAAATAATATAAAATGAAAACTTAAAACTGTAAGCCAAAAATATAATTAAATAATATATTTATAAAATTAACATTGGTCAGACGTATTAGCTAGTAACTATAACAACAAAACTCTCAATGGACTGCCCCACAATGGGCATAGTAGGTATTCTTAACGTAATATAAAAACCTAAAACAATACATCTTCAATTGAATTAATACAACCAGAGTACTTAAACTATTAATTAAATCAGACTGTACGCGATAAAATTTACTTATCATAATATTATAAAAACATACACAATGCATATGTACATACATAATATGTACATTATACAATTCAATGTACGCTCAACTTTTTTTTTAATTTACACTAACAACGTACGAGGAAAATATAATTGCATTTTCAAATATTTTGACTGAGCAAAAAGGTTTGTAACGACATTCATTTTAAAAAATTAATAATAATCGAAAATTTCATATGCTTTTACATAGCTGAACATGAGTCAAAAAATTTTGAACATTAATGGGGTATACAAAATTCTAATATTATAAACATTCAGTTAAAATATCATGTATCTACAGTAATTTTTTGAGAGTTATACCAAAACCCAAAATCGATTATTTTAGAAAACCAATTTTTAGTAAAAATTCCTGTTTATCCTTAATTTTTTTTTTTTCTGGGAACTTTTAAAAACTACTGAGAATTTTAAGTTTTGACTTCTTCAATACACCAACTAGATTCACTTTCCCATGAGAAAAGATATTGAGGTTGGAAATCAAAACATTGTTTCAACTACTTATCGCGTACACTGAACACAAACACAAATAAAAAAAGAAAAGAAAGAAAAAAAGACACAGATCATTGTAAAATCAATGCATTCCTCGCTCCGCTCAGAATCTAAAATATCATCAACTTTCCAACAAATGATTTTTAATTTAATGTAGGTACTTACCTACTATAATATTCTAGTGTAAGTACCTACCAACTTAATATTTTTCGTAGTTTTTTAATGATACAAAGGTTATAACTTGAGGGAATATTAACCAACTATAAAGAATTGTGTACATCAAATTTATACTAAGAAAATATCGATAATTTGACTACGTCATATTCAATGATAAAAACTGATTTTGTAAGATCTGACATATTTGTTTACTGATCCGAATTATTATGATAGGTTACAAAATGTAGGTACAAGTGTAACGTGATTCCAATGTCATTTCATGACAGATATTCTATTAGTTTACTATGAATTGTAAGTAGATCTAATTAATAAATTTAATTATATTTATATTTTATTGAGATATCCAAAAAATCGTTTCGGTTCATTTTAAATTCACCATTCGTTCCAGCTTTATATTAGAATGATATTCAATATTCACACGTAAGTAATTAAATTTTATTAAAATATAAAATATATTACCTATATTAAAAATAAGTAATACCTATATAATTTTAAATATTCTAAGCAAAATATGCGTGTGTCATACATGTTAACTAAATGTACACAAGGACACCAGGTACATTCTTAATAATTTTAAATAAACATGATAAGCTATAATTTTTTTTAGATTCTGAGCGGAGTGAGGGATCTAGTGGTTTTACAATGGTGTTTATTTATTTTTTTATCCTGTATACAAAATTTCTACCAGGTGTGCTTCGATCTCAACATAAAGTACCATATCTTTTAGCAAATTGTATCAAGATGGTACTTTAGGGATGACATTTTTTGATTTTCTCAATAGTTATATTTTAATGCCATGGAAAAAACCACCGACAAATTACGAAAAACCACTAAAAATGGGATTTTAATTTCTAACGCTTTGTTTATCACCATAGAAATGATAAACAAAAATAATATTTTAATATTAATTCAACTTACAGTCTATAATAAAAAATAACAATATAAAATTATTAAAAATATTCAGACTGACATACCGTCTCCGCTCAGAATCATTTTTCTTATACAATGATATTATATCATTGAATTCAAATTTAATACAATCCATTATACAGTGACCCACTTGTAACCTACTGTACAGCAGAGCGACATCCACATACCCGCCTTTTTAAATTTTTATATTAATAAATAATAACACTAATAACTTATTAAAACTGGAAAAAATATCACAATCAAACCAAAATGTTCAAGTATAACAAACATAATTCACTATTATTTTATTCTAGAAAATCTTTTTTTCATCCTTAAGCATTGATCTATTTGTAGATACGCGGTTTCACATCCATATATAAATCATTCAACCATAATAATTTATTACATACAAAATTACAGATAACATTTTCAAATATTTCTTATACAATGATGATTTGTTATGATGAACCATATAAACGTATGAATATTTTTCTATCAGAATGAATGTAAAGCACGATGATGACCTTATAGATTTCACTATACAATGTAAATATATAAATCTAACGACCTCTTTACAATAAAAACCCCCGAAACCACAAAAATTATCTACTTAAAAAAAACTACAAAAACTAAAGCAAATATAATGAATTATAATACTCAATCCATGAGGTTTCTTGAGTTTCTTCGCACTCAAGCAAAATACGATTAGCCACTGTCACCTATGTCTATATCATATTATTATTATTAATAATATTATATCATATTATATTAAATACATAGTAATTAAGTAATCACAGGATAACGAAATAAAAAAGTACGACACTAAATAAATTCTGATATAGTTCTTAATTGAATATATATTTTTTTTAAACTTAAAATAAACACTTTCTATAAAAATTTTAAATTTTAATAAAGGGGATGCCTGAACTATAAAATATAAGGCCATTCCGCTAATTAACGAGTTCAAATTTAATTTCGCTAACAGTATTTTAAATTTATTTTGACGGATAAACAATTTGATCGATCCACTTCTATCCGAAATTAAATTATTCTTGAACGGACGAAATACAAATAGGTTGTAAATATTATGCACAAAGAATAATAAGCGTATCCCTTTCTTGTTATAATATTATTATCATTATATAATTTATCCTTCAAAAAAATTAACAATACCTATATTTTTTTATGATCTTTTATTTTAAATACCTAGGTACCTAATATAATTCATATCATTACTAACTGAACATTTGAATGAATCTACTGTTTGCATAAATTTGATTTGTATTTTAACAATAATTAATTAGTATAATTTAGTAGGTATATAACTTTATTGATGAGTAATAAAAATATTGTAAACCTAATACCTACCTATAATATTATAATTACCATACAATAAAGACTATACATTAATTTATGAACAATTTATATAATTGATCAACCTTGAAAACATAGGTAAAGTAAACCCTACTAGTATTAATATACACAACACCAGTATAAAGTATTACTCAAGTAGGTTAAGTCAAAATAATTATTGTTTCAATACCTAATATAAGATCTTTATAAAAACAACAGTTAACAAATTTGAATAATTTCTTTAGCTTTCGTCATTTTTACACTGTTTTAAACAACTGTATCAAGTTTTATTTATCCTGTTCACATTTGTTGTGGCAGTCTTAATCAAACATTGCAACAAAATATTTTCTCTTCGGAAAACAAATACCATGGGTCAATTAGATTAAACCGAAATTATAGAGAAATTGTAAAACCATTCGACTATATAATATGTTTATGAGATTAGTAAACAATATTAAAGGTAGGCATATTAAAGCTTATTGTTTAGCAGAAATTACCGAACTTTAGTCAAATTTATTTTCTACTAGCTTCGTTTCCCATTAAAAATGCCAACTATATATGAATATATTTTAAACCAATGGCAACCAATAATTATTATTATAATAGCTTAAAAACCCGTGAATGATAAAAAAATGTGATTGTTCAACTCAACTTTTTGGTGTAACTCACTGCAGTAAGTGCATATCGGCCACCTTGGTAGGCAATGTGCGAAAATTCGATTTGATGCATGATTGTACCTGATCTGCCCGATTAACCAATGGCAACCAATAATAAATAAATACTTTATCTATTAATTATATCTTCTATAACCAATAGCGACAATTTATATAAACAAACATTTACACCGTACATCTCAAAATCCCTATTTGAGCACTTCCCCAGGCTCTTCTAATTTTTCGTAGGGTGGTGTTATATAGCCTATAAACTTCCTCGATGAATGGACTATCCAACAAAAAAATAATTTTTCAATTCGAACAAGTAGTTCCTGAGATTAACGCGTTCAAACAAACAAATAAACAAACTCTACAGCTTTATATATTAGTATAGATTTATCTTGGTTAACTTTTGACGGGTCACATACTATCCATTTAAAACAGACTGGTACCTAATATACAGATAGACAAATCACCAATTTAAATCAATTTTCAAAAGATAACTTTTCTCCTTACACAATAAACTATATTTACCGGAACCCGTTAACAAATGAAACAGATAATGTGGCTATCAATAAAGGTAATTTAAGGTAATTCAGTAACCATCATATTGAGTTGTAGTCCGGTCAACAGATGAACGATGCAACGGATGTCATTGATACGTCCGTATCGTTTAGCTCTCATAAGTCCTAAGCTTAAGAACTTAATCAAATAATTTTGTTAACATTAACTTGTAAACACTGATTATATAATGAAAATATATTATACAGAAAAACTTCGATAACTCGAACTTTTACAACTCGTATACTTTCATAATTTGAAAAATTAAATATATTTCCTGTATGCTCATCAACTCAAATTTGTATAGTAACTTTTCAGTTTAAGTTATGGAAGTTGTACTAAATTTCAGATATTATATATAATATATATATATATATACAATAATAACCATATACATTTATATGTATATTTGTAAATAATGTGATTTGTATTCAAATGAACCAAAGAAAACTTGGTGTGATGGGGTAAAGCCGTAAAGGCAAAAGTTACGGAAGTGTGACTACATATAGGAGGCGTAGGTGTCATAGTCAGTAAGAATTATGATCTTTACGAATAACCAAGTGACAATGCTGTAAGACTGATCGAGGATTAGCAAGAAAAAGCAGTCAATCTGACACAGTCAACATTTAGTTATATTATTAAATTTATTTACCCACATAAACCTATACTTACATTATTTTTTTATTATTCAGAAAATGTATAATCTTTATTTATAAACACAATAAGTAAAATCAATTATTGTACATAAACATACATAAATATATACATAATATTAAAACAAAATACAAGAAGCACTGCATGATGAGGGAAGCGATGGAGCCCTCCGAATACTTAAGGCCTAAAGATATTTTTGGTTTACAAATTGTTACCTAGATTCGTATTGGTGTAAAATATTTTCTCTGTACATTGCATAATTAAATAATTATACATTTATAAGCTAACATGTATTTTGCTCATGACAAGTTTGATGAAGTAGAGCGCATGTTCTGTGTGTGACATAAATAATAATATAATATAATAAGTGTATAATATATATACGATACACCTACATAAGTATATAGCATGTGTATGATTGAATAGTTCATTTGTGTATTTAAAAATCAATGGAAGTAAATATTAGATCAAACCTATAAAATAAAATACAATAAACTATTTTTCAATTGAGACATTGCTGTTCCTAAGAGGAATTTAGAATTAAATATAAAAAACAAATAACAAGTTGTAAACATTTTGAATATGGTATAACATATCTATCTCGACTTTAAACAACAATTAAACTAATGCAGTGACGATGAGATGGCGACGATGGTCTGGTTGTATTTGGTCAGTGTCTTTCTTTGGCTCCTGAACACCAAACCAGACAGAACTAATGTAATTTGTTTTAAATTACTTGCGAATAAGAACCCCTTTTCCTTTTGCCAAGAAACAAATTATAACTCAACGATGATCGGTACGCCATTAATCTCTGTCAAAAACCGAGCAGCTCTCCAGGGAAAAAACCACTTTTCCGATTTTGAAAATTACTAACAATAATAATTCGACTCATGACGCTGATTGGTGTCTACAACCGAACGTCAAAAGCAGTTCGATGGTTATGTTTCATCAGACAAAAATTAAAGAAATACGCCATTTCATCCGAGGTTATAATGGCCCAAATCGACAAACTACTTTGTTTTAATTAGTTTTAATTACTTATGTATTAGATTGGTCCTTAAATAAAATTACCCTATTCTTGATATTTATATGTATAATAATATTTTAAAAGATAAATTAGCCACACAATTTATCTTGAAACATTTGTCAACAAATATACTTGAATAGGAAAATAAATTATTTCTCAGTGTATTCCTTTTTTCTTTTTTTTCGCATTATATTTAATAATATATTATATTACGAATCGCGTGTATTATTAATCAATTAATAAGTTAAGATTTATATATTTTATACCTATAATGTTAAGAAAACGACGCACCCGCTGTGTTTTATCATTGGTTTTCTACGATATTTTAATTTTTAAGTGAGTTATGAGTATGTAAAACATTAGTATTTGAAAATGTTCATAATTCACTTACGAACAACAAAATTGTCAATAAAATTGTTTTCATACAAAATTAGATGTTAAAAAGGTGGGCAAATGGGTGTCGCTCCGCTGTACAGAAGATTACAAGTGGGTCACTGTAATGGATGGTGTTAAATTTGAATTCAATGATATAATATCACTGTATAAGAAAAATGATTCTGAGCGAAGACCTATGATATTATTACTAAATAGGTATATATTTTGATGATATTATTATTGTGAATAAAGTAATTTATATATAACCTATTTACGTGGAACCTTGCTTTAAATTTTCAATCCTTATAGCTATAAAAGTTGTACATTTTATAAATTTTTAACTACAAAATCATTTTTTAATTTTTAGTTTGACACATTTTGTAAAATTCGAACTTAAAATACTTATAAAAAAATTGTGCATATATATTTTTAATATTTTTTAACTATTAAAGTAATAATAAATCAGGAGCCTTGAATTAAACTGTCACGCTTTTTAGCCCAACAAATAATATTTTATTAATATTTATAGAAAAAAAACAACGAAAATTGAAATTTGAAATTATACTTAATCAGCCCAAAATGAGTAAAAATATTTTCAACATTTTATGGTGTATAGAAAAGAAGAATATAAACATTCAATGAAATTGTCATGTATGTACAGTTATTAGTTTTTGAATAACAACAAAATAACAAAATCGCAACATGTGAAATCGAGTGAATATCCAATGTTGTAAAAAATTGAACTTTAAACGCTCATAAAAATTTAATTTGAATTTCTGGTAGAGATTTTTTTTATAAAATTAGACAAACTTATAAGGAATCTTGAATTAAATTTTCAAATTTAAGATTTAAAACGAAAATTTTTATGAATTCCTAACAAAAATAATTTGCACAATTTCATGATTTTTACGTATTTTGTTAAAAAAAATTGTGACTATATATTTTTAATATTTTTAAGCTGGTTTTGTAACAATATATCAGGAGCTTTGTATTAATTTTTCAAGCTTTTTTTACCCAACGAATAAAATTTTATTGACATTCATAGAAAAAAAACTAAAAAAATTAGAAACTAAAAATTCCATTAACAGTTCAAAACAAATCAAAATTTTTTGAAAATTTATCTTGTATAGAAAATGCTAATATTAACAACCAGTGAAAATTGGATGTTTCTGCGGTAATTTGACCCGTTACACCTAAAACCAACATTTGTCGAAAATAACAAATAACAAATTATATATTTAGAAAAATCATCGATAATTTAAACTGAAAGTTGAATTACATGCATTAAATTACAGAATAATATAATTAATACAATATTAAATACTAGCTGATCTAAATGATAACTCTTAAAAAAATTGTGATTATTCAACTCATTTTAAGTGTAACTCGTTGCAGTAAGTGCGCAACTCACACATCCTGGTAGGCAATCCGACTATGTCGGATCGCGGACAATGCGCGACAGCATATTAAGTAAGCAATGACACGCCGATGAGCGGCTATAAGTGCAACTCAGTCACGTTTGTAGGCAATGTGCGAAAATTCGATTTGATGCATGCTTGTACCTACCTGATTTGCCCGATAACCAATGGCAACCAATAAAATAATAAATACTAATTTCTATTAATTATTTCTCCTATAACCAATAGCAACCATTTATAAACAAAAATGTCCATCGTAAATCTCAAAATTCCCGTCTGAGCACCTCCTCGGACTGGACCTACCGGGTCCAATTGTGAATCTAAACTTTCCTCTTGAATCACTCTATCAATCGAAAAAATTCGCATCAAAATCCGTTGCGTAGTTTTAAAGATCTAAGCATACAGACAGACAGCGGGACTTTGTTTTATACTATGTTAATATATTAAACAATGAATACAATTTACGAATAAATATAGTAGTAAAATATATAGTATAATAATAATATATACTATATAGTAATAGTCTTAAAGCATATTTTCTACTTAGGTACCTATAACCTATATACCAAACAGAATTTTTATATCATTAAACGCATTTTCTCAGCAATTCAAATAGGTAATATGTTTGGTTTCTTTATATTGTAATTAGGTTTAAATTATTTATTAGTAAATAAAAATCACTATAGTATTGTATTCTTAGTTACCTAACGCGTCCTAACGTAACTACGAGAATGCGTTGACGGGTACTTAATACTCATCAGTCATCACTCATCATGAACCTACGAACGGGTCGTTGTTACATTTATTTAGGTATCTTTTCATAATAAATAATTTTAATTGATAAAAAAATGGTTTATTTTTTTCAAAACATACTCTGTTTTTACTAAATGTTAAAAAGTGCAGTAAAATATATTTTTTTTTGTTCAGCAGAAATGAAAATCCAGCATTGTCTGGAAAAAGTGTAAAGGAAAAAGAAAATACACAATTTTGAGGAAAAGCATGACTTCTTTTTTACAACGTATACAACTATAAGCATAGGCAGAGGTTTAAAAAAATGTTTAAATAAACACGAGTCAATGCGAGGAACGCACTAATAATTTCACTCCCAAACTACAAAACGTTAAAATTACGAAACTGTATATCTTAATACTGCATGTCTGCATAATAAATAAGTGGCAATACACTAAAACACAGACTAAAACATAATAGTATCATTACTTATACACAGAAACAAAAAATTGAGCCTTTATAATAGGCAGTAGTTAGTAGTATATAAGTAGTAGTTAAATGTATAAAAAATATATTAACAAGAAAAATAACTGGAACATAAAAATAAAAACATATTAGTAATAATATAATGTAAAAACAAATTGTATCAGGTATTATATTATTATGATATAGGTACTATGTAGTGACAAGAAATGAAAAATATTCCTTTATATGGATAATATTCACGTGGTCTTTATTGTTAACAACATTTTAAAATTACAAGTTACAGCATAAACGAAGTTTACACATAGGTACATAGGTACACATAGGTACCTATTAAAAACAAACATTTTCAATATTAATTAAATAGTACGCAGCCGATTATGATATGAAGAGCATCCTTCCTTATAAGATACCTATTAATATTACCTAACCCAGGGATTCTCAACCACTATGTCGCGGTATGGTTCTACACAAAAGTGTGCCTCGAAATACTTTAGTTTTACCGTATAATTGTTTTCTTATTAAAATATTGTGTCAGCTTCCAGATATAAGTTTAAATTTAAAAATTATACGTACATACTGATAGTTATTTATGTTTTGGATTTAAATTGAATGGCGATATTGGCCACCCTTTACCTGTTTGCATCGTCAAAAAATATGTATTTATTTATTTTTGTGTGGCGTGAACATTTTATTAAAGAATAAGTACACAGTCAAGTAAAATAGGTTGAAAATCTCTTAGTCTTAACATATTACCTATTACTTAATTCTAACTTAATTTGCAAAAATGTATGGTATAATAATATATGATTATTGTAAAAATTGTATTTAAGTTCGTATTATTTTGTTATGTATTGACTATGCTTAATGTATTAATTGTTTCTATAATTATAAACGTAAGTACCTATACTTCATATTTATTTGAACATTAAAGATTTATAAAAATAATGTCTAACAATAACTATACTGTACTTATATTATGTAACGACTATTTCCAAAAGTAAACGCCTCAGAAACAAAATATAAATCGGATCACATAAATATTAGGTCGTTGAGTTGACATCATTTTGCAAGCTGAAATGTCTAAACACGTGGATCTTATTATCAATTAATATTATGAAGTCACTGGTCTCATACCATTCCAATAACCTTCTTTAGCTAGACGAATAAATCTAGAAATAAATCTTTACATGTCCAACAAATCTTTATGAGATCTATATATGTATTCGAAACCAGTTAGTTGCTTGGGAGACGAGCAGCTGAGGTCCCCTGTCGTCGTAGTACTACGACAGCAACCGCAAAATAATTACAATGTTTCAGACGTGATCAGAGAAAGTAAAAAATTCTTCCACTATAAACATATGACCATCAAGGAACACACTAGTTGCGTGAAAGGATCAGGAAAAAAGTCGTACGCGTCATTTAGACTACGCAAATTCACCATAACCGGTTTGATTGTACTTTTTACTCATACTCATTACTACATATAAAATGACAGTTATGCAATTTTATTCTACAAGAACATAAAGTTACTGAATACTGTTATTGGGTCATCACTAAAGAAATCGAGAGTAAAAAGTAATGATAAAACAAGCATGGACAGGATACGATAAGTGGGTGTTGTTAGACACTCATCACGCATCACTCGACGCAATCCAGTCTTGTACTATTTTAAATTTTATTTCGCTCCCAGCTTAGTGGCTTAATTCCCCTCCACGCCAAATCAATTTTCTATGTTCTTTCCCAAGCCCGGTGGCCAGCGGGAATCAAGCTGCAGTATATTTTACGATTTTTTGTAATTTCCTCTATGCTAATTTTGATAAATCATAAAAAAAAGTTATTTTAAGAGGACGTTACAACCACTCACATGTGTTGTCTACGTCATTCTACGTCTTACAGAAATGTAAAACATAGCAAAAACTGTTTTTCGAGGGAAATAACAGAGAAGATTACAGTCATAACTAAGAAACGAAATTTGCACCACATAAAAAGGAGAACTTTGGCCGTGAAAAATTGTTTTTATTTTTTCGATATTGGAACTACAAAAAAAAAGTCTTTTAAGTATGAAAAACACAAAAATAATGGATTTTGAAACAATAAGAACATTTTTCATATAAATTGTATCAAAGAAATAAAAACGATATTTCACAGATTATGTTTACAATCATATTGTATATCAATTAATTATCTTAATTATCACTACATTTCTATTCCACGCATAACAGTTTTTGTTATGTTGTACATTTGTAAGACTGAGAAAATACATGCGGATGAAGGATTCTCTTAAAGGACCAACTGTATGAAAATAGGAATGGGCCGGTTCTTAGAAAATTATCGGTTCCGGTTCTTGTCCGGTTCCAAAATATTCCCCTTCGGTTCTCAATAATGGTTCTTCTTTAAAAAAAATTTACTACAGTATTCAGTTCATTAAAAGTTTAGAAATAATTAATAAATATTAGTTATTAAATAATAATTAATAAAAATAAGTAATAAGTAAAAACAATATAAAGTTTGTGACATACTTAATTGAAATATCATTCAAGAACCGGAACCGATAAAAATTTGTACAAGAACCGATAACTATCGGTTCCTTCAGTTCCTAAAGAACCGATAGAACCAAAGAACCGAGAACAGGAACTATGACACTATGATAATTTCAATCTACAAAAGAACAATGAATATTATAGAGAACTCGTTTCATCAGTTTTACCCCAAGTCTATAAAGCACTGTCACATTGTATTTCATAGTAATTCTGAACTCTAACTTCAGTAAATATAGGTACATAAAACATGAGGATTTTTAAAAGATTTGTTTTTAATAATTGTAGCTTATAAACATTGCAAGTATATTTACAACAGTTATATTTCATAGGTGTTGTATAATTAAAATCTTTTCATATAAAGTTATACATTAAAATTAAACAATAATGAATACAATCCATATAGTATAACTTATAAGTCTATCCAAGACAACAAATAAAATTAAATAAAAATAGTCCTTCACTACAAGAACCTCGAAATTTTTTGAATAGGTAGCAAATACATTTTTTATTTCTTTTACGACTATGCAAAGAAAACAATAAAAAGATTCACTCATAGACCATATTATTATCAACCTTTTTATGTGCCAACTATTAACTCATTAGTATTGATTAGTTACGGACTACAGATCTACATTCAAGTTTAAGTTATGTATCCATTGTAGAAATTTTAACGAGTAATTTTGATTCTATTAAATCTATTGTTAAATTAAATTATGAAAAAGTGAATTTACCTGTCCTATGTTGTTGAAACCATGTTTGGCTGCAATTTGTTCAGCCTGGCCAGAGCCTTTTGGTATGTGCACGGCGAATTGATTCATATATATTGGACGCTGACGCTGTCCCACGCACAAGGTGACAATGCTTAGGCACAACAGGCCAAACCATGGTCTCATTGTACGTAGACGATCCTAAAATAAATGTATTAGTTTGAATCATAACAATAAGATATAATGTGAAACGTTCAAATTTGTTAATCTATAGTCTATTGGTTAATCTATTAAATGGAAATAGAAAAAGTCAAATAACTTTACCTAATATGAATCACAAATTCAAAAATATTATCCATTCGGATAAGATTTATAAAATTAGTGGCGTACGCAGGGGTAAGGTTATAGGATTCTGACCCCCCCTGAAATTTCTTTTTTCTATAAAAAAATTTTATTTACCACCATTTTGATACACGCAGATTAATTGTTAGTCATTTTTAATAGGTAGATATTAAATAAATTGTTGAATAATGAATATGACAAAGACGTCGATAATGAAAGTTTCAGTTTGTTTTTGGCTGATTAAGAACATTGCTAAATGTCTGCCATAATTGGTGGTGTATCATCGTCCATCAATTATTACCATGTTTATTACGACCAGAAGAGGCTCTATAGATGACCAGGTTAAACACTCTAAATGTAGACTAAATTTGTTATATAAAAACTGTTTACAAAATAATAATGTAAATTATTTAATTAGGTAAAACCCCCAGTAAAACCCTAATGGAACTAAACTCCTGCGTATGCTACTGTATCTAATTATACTAATACTTCCAGTGATACTTACTAAGATTTACAAAACATTTTTAAAATATGATAAAGGTACAAAGTACAAACTAATTTTTAATATACTTAATAAATAAGTAATAACTAATAATTGTTATACCAAATAACTCAAAATCATTAAATTAAATTTATAAAGATAATCACATAATTCATAATTACAGAAATAATTATATACCCACCATAGATTAAAAACCAAATGGCTTATAAATATTAGGTATTTATAATATATAAGAATTAGTAGATAACAATTTTGGAAATAGTGAGAAAAGACTAATAAATAATCAGGTAGGTAGGTACCATTAATTGAAGTTATAAAATTGATTTAAAATTTGTTTGACAAAGTATCAATAAATAAAAAAATCTTTAACTTAAAGATAGCTTGTTATAAAATAATAATTTATTGTCATGACAAATATATATTTTACTGAGCATTTGACTTATCAAAAAATTTAAGTAAAATATGAATACACAGGTTTATATTATGCAGGTCAGGAATAGGTATACTTTTGTTTAAAAACTACAACATGAAATATAGGTATATTAGGTATAAGCTCAGGTGTAAGTAAATAATATGATCCTTTTCTAATAATTGGTATGATAAATAACTCAATCAATAATAGTATGTACATATTATTGTATATTGAGAAAATCTATGATTTCTTGGTAGGTACCTATACTTAAAAAAAACCTAATAAAAATAAATTTCATTAAACTACTAAATGTATCAAAAGATCCTTAATAAAGATTTAAAAAAACAGCTAAGACAAGTAATACTCGACAAATATGTAATTCATGAATATAAATACTAAAATACCTACTACCTACTTAAAAAAAATATTGTACAAGTTAAAAGGGGTAAAATAGTATAGATACAATGCCCAGAAGAACTCCATCTCCTAATGAGCCAGAATAATAATTTTATTTTAGAAGATCATAAAAACTCAAAAAAATTTCTTTGACAATTTTTCATGACATAGGTACCTACCATTTAAATGTATGTAATGTTTATTTGTTTCTGCGTAGAACAAATAATTAACAATAAATATTTTAAAATGTGGATATAAAGTAAACAAAATCTGATTTTCGTTAATACTTATTACACATTACATAATTTATTAATATTTTTAATAGGTAGGTTTAAATTGTTTACCATAGTCATCCATTGAATTCAGAAAATTTAAATAAAATTATTTTTTAAGTTCAATAAAATAGATGAATAAGTTTCTTTTATTTAACTTGCGGAAAGGATTGTATTAGATACATACATAAATATTATACTTTTTAAAATTAATTTAGGTTAAGAGCACTCTAGACATGCATATTATTTAAGTAATAAGTATATTATTGTAGCTGCCGTTTACATTTGTACCTATCTTAAACTTTGTCATAAGAATTTTTTAATTCTCATCCTAGAGACCAACAAATGAAGGATTTGAACTAAAGGCCCTAAAATGTATTAAATCTAGCTTAACTCTAATCAGCTTATTCAACATTTTAATTTTAAAAACTATACCTAAGCATCTATTAACAAAATAATAAAAATATACTGTATACACTATAAAGATCCTAAAAAAGATCTAACATAAAATTCATAAAACAAATAAATACATACGGTTGTTTATAAGCTGAAGACTTTATAGAGTTTTGATACACTTTACAAAATTCCACTAAACATTATGTAATTTAATGTTTGCTTTAAATTTTCCGAAAACAACTTGTTATTGAACTGTTAAATAAAAATAAAATTAATTTTTAAAAACATTAAAGCAATGCCCACTGGAGTCTATTTGAAAACTAAAATAATAGAAAGCGATAGTTTTAATTTAATAAGACGTTTGTTGAATAATGTGAAATATTAAATTTTTAATTATAATTAGTAAGCGACCGAAAGACAAGCACGGAGATCGGGAATCAACTGACTGACGGCAAATTACAAGTTACAACTCGTTTGATAAAAAGTGACTACCAAGTGATAGCGCCGCACGTTTCTAGAAATCATATGGCCATACAGTGAAACCAGTAAGTAAACTATTACAATAGTTATGTTATACCGTATCGTATAAGAAATTAATATTATGTCACATTCAATTCTAACGTACGAGTTACGAATTATGAGAAGGCGCACAGGGGGTGCTAAAATGATGTATACTTATCTCACTAACCTCACACTTAAATTCCAAAGCTATTAATAACACATTTTTGTAACACAACTTCAACATTATATTACCTAAGTATTTCAATAGGTATTTATATATGTATATAAATACCAACTGAAATACATAATATATTATACTTACAATGTAAATAATTGTTTTATTATTACAATATTATAATATTTTACAACCAATATAAAAGGGTGGACAAGTGGATACCGCTCTGCTGTATTAGTTACAATATTATGATTTATGAACTACTATTGAGAAACATTGTTTTAAATTTTCAATCCTCCACGCTATAAAAAATTTAAAGTCATATACATTTTTAATTACAAAATAATTTGCACGTTTTGACGACCTTTGTCAAAGTTCTAACTTCAGACGCTAATAAAAATATCGTAGATTCTTTATTTTCCACAAGTAACAACTTGTGAAGAACCTGTATTAAATTTTTAAATATTTTGACCAAGTGAAATTTTTTTTATCGACAATAATTTTAAAAAAACTAATAAAAATGTTCTTATGCCTATACGTTACAGCCCAAAAAGAGTCAAAATATTTTGAAAATTGTAAGTTATATAAAAAATATTAATATAAATATTCAGTGAACATTTTATTCCCCCCCCCCCCCCCCAAAAAAAAAAATAACAAAGTACTACCTAACTAGATTCACTTTTTCACTCAGAATCTAAAACACAAATAATATACGTTTGATATTGGTTAATACGAATTAAATGTATTTGATATTTAAAAATTATTTACATCTCTCTCGATATTTCAAATGGACAAGTCAGTAAACCGTTGTTTCCTGTAACATACTTGTCAGTTGTCCTCAACCAATTTTAATCTGTCGCATACTTAAAAACTGCATTCACATGTTACAGAACTTATTGGAATTTTAACTGCAATTCGAAAAAACTTTTTTAAGTTGGAAATGCCTCTGGGCTCTTTTTGAATTGTATTTTTAATAAATACCAGAAATAAAGAAAAAATCGTACATAAAATAAAGAAACTGTTATTTTTTCTCACATTATTTTTGGTGATTTATAACAGCAGCCAGAGGGTGCTTAATTAGAACTTGCAGGGCCCCCGAGTACCAGTCCCTCCACCATAGTTGTGCTTTAAAATCATTAAGTATATTTAAGTAAGTAGCTAGGTACCTATCGAAAATAATAAAATAAAATATAAACATTTAAATAACTGCTTAAAAAAGTACTCTATACTATCGCTGAAAGGATCAATCTGTAAATCTGTTTATATGTCTATACTCTATATACAATATTATGGTACTAATGACTTGTATATAGAGTATAGTATTACATTCAAAATATATGACAATAAACAAATTATAATAATTCGACTTAACCGGTTACCGTATTAATGATAACAATATAAATATAATATAAATTATCCTAGGCTGACAAACCGTCTCCGCTCAGAATCGTTTTTCGTATACAATGATATTATATCATCGAATTCAAAATTAACATTATACAGTCACCCAGTTGCAACCTACTGTACAGCAGAGTGACTTCCATGTGCAGAGTGCACTTACCCATTTATTTTTATTTATTTTTAAAAATGCAATAAATTTTTTTCAGTTGAATAGTGTTATTTTAAATTTTAGTTGAACAAATTTGTATTAGTGTGTTATAACTTAAATCATTTTAAATATGGAAAAATCCACATATGTACACAATTATAAGATAGAAACGATTTTTGATGGCTTGAAACATTAAATGTATTATGTATTACTTATAACATCCGCTCCCCGCCCCCATTAAAAATTCCTGGGCATGCCTCTGGTCGCATTTTTTGCTGCCAAAACTTCTTTGGATTAAAACTCGGGCATGCTGATTACGTTACTGTATACCTACGTCCTACATATTACATTGAAATATTCTGAGATTAGGGTTGAATTTTGAGTGTCGTACTTTTATTCATTTTTCCTAAAAGAAAATATTATCAAGTCAAACAAATATAAGTTGCCTACTATTCTAAATTACTCCCAATTCCCAGACGTTACAAATATCATAAAAAATTATTTAATATTTAGAGGGGATACTCTTATATGCATAAATGCATTGAACAAACTTTAAAAAGTAGGTCAATGCTTTTACTTCAATAAGTCATCATTTTAACTAGGTATACTAAATTGTATCTTCATCTCGGCGATGTTGAACCTAACCAGTTGAAACTTTTATTGTATAACTAACATATATATGATATAATATATGTCTATATAGTATATACCTCCATTATAAAAATACTCTAGGTATAGGCCATTGAGAATATTTTTCATCAAACAATATTTTAAAGGTAAAGTTATTTCTTGTTTATGATACAATATTTATATAAATAAAAATGGTAGGTAAAGTTATTAAATTTACCTAATGCCTAGCTGCAGCTATACGTTGAAATAAAAATCTTAAGTATAAATTTTCGATTATTATGTGTACATATATTTTATTTATTTATTTTTTATAATTTTCAATAGAAAATATTCACAACAATTAAAAATGATCTAATTATAAATGTGTGATATGTTGACTGGTGAGAAGTTGGTGTCCACTTTTAAGCCCCACCCCTCTTCGGACATGCACATGTTTTATCTATAATATAATATGTACCTACAGTTGCATCCAAAAACCGCACACTTTTGATTTCGTCCCCAAAAAGGTCGATGGACAAAAATCGCAAACTTTATTGGTCATGGTATAACTAAACTTATAGTGGGTTAAAATCACACACTATTTTGTGTGCTAAATAACGGATAAGATAATAAGATACACGCTTTAAGTCTTAATTCTTTAGTCACGTATTTAGCCACTCGTTATTAACCGGTCTTGTTTCCCTAAATAGTGGTTAAAGCGTAAGTCCCATAATGGAGTTATCCGTCCAATTGAAAAACAAAAACAAGTTGGTAAATACGTCATAATAGTAATATTTTTGATTTTAATTAAATTATATTTATTTTTAGGAGCACTTTTTTAATGTTTAAATCTTGTTTGCATAATATTGAACATATATACATTATAAAGTACTATTGTAAAGACCTTTTTTAGAGTTAAAATCATAAGTGTGCAGTTTTTGGATACAACAATTTTTAAAATTGTGCGGTGTTAACCTACCAAAAGTGTGCGGTTTTGTCCTGTATTTTATCGCAAGTGTGCGGTTTTAGGAGTCAACGGTACCTAGTACCTACCTATGTAGAAAACTAATCAACTACATTTATTTTTGTTTCCGTAGATAATTTGTCATGATTTTGAAAGCATAAAAATGGATGAAAAATTATTCTATTATTTGTATTTGTATGTAAGTAAGTACCTACCTACAAACCAAAATGTCCAAAGAAAAACTATGTACTTACTTAATATATTTTTTCAGTTAAAATGGTAAATATTAAAAAAAAAATCCTCATTTTTCATGAAATGCTTACAAGGACAACTTTCACATGTCATTATTTTAAGAATATATTATTTTAAAAATACCCGGATAGTTTGCTTCTGTTGCATAGTGTACTATGTTACTATTGTAAGGTTTCAACTTTGAATTCAATAACACATTTTAAAATTGTATACAAAACATAACTCTGAGTTAAGGAGATGAATAATTTGAACTCCAAATGATTATCAATTAATAGAACTTACTGTGTACGTGTCTTTTGGATAGGTATTTTTAAATTACCGTGGAACTATTAATAATTATTCATGAGGGAAATTATTTCAGATTTTTAAGAATTAGGTATTTAAATTGAAAATTGTACAAATTATAATTTTTTAAATTCTAAATACCTTATAAACAACAAGAGTTTTTAAATAGTATCCACCAATAAAAGATATTGCACGGCATTGCCTCCTTGCCCATAAAAAATTAAATAATATGTCAGGAGATTTACTCTGTATAAACTCCGATAAATGAAAACTAGGTACATAGATTCATTACCACATGGTGGTTTTGACCAAATATAAAATACAGATCTAAAATCATATCCAATTATAATAAAATTTTTTTTTATTGTAACTATAATGGCAAATTAGCAACCCTATATACATTCAAAAATATTCGTTTTTCATGATCCTGCATGATCTCATTTTTAAAATGCGAATTTTGGAAAATTGGCTTCAAGGTGCACTTTCTTAGATATAGGTTTACCAAATTTCAGAACCATAAGTGCGAAGACTTGACTGTAAATCGCTTACACACACACAAACAATTCCATTTATTATAATTGATAATAAAATAATTATATAGTGTTTTTTTTTCGGATAAAGCGGGAAAATTTGTCATATGATCAATGTTTAAAATTATGAACGACCTAATGGCTAATAATAGTACTAGATCTCTGCTTATGCGTAAAGTGTTAATATAGGAATAGTAAGGGCGTGACGGAGCTGTACCAAGATCCATGAATTTGTGTGCTTCAATGTATACCTAATTAGTAATTACTAATTAGTAATTACAAGTAGGTAGGTAGCTTTTTGTTGTTAGAGTGGCTAAGTAATTCAGGAAGTGTTTGTATTGTTATGGACGTCTCCAAAACCATGTTTGTTCGTTAATAAAGAAATACGTGGTGTATGAATTATCACTAATACTTTATTAATATAATTAATTGAGTGTATATTGTGAGTAATTGATTGAGTGATTAATACTAACGTTCCATGGTAAATATATGTTACAACTTCTTAATATATTGTAGGTAGGTATAATACATTTATTTTTCATAATTTATAAAATTATCATTTATCACCATGTTTAGTATCTATATATAAAACACGTGGGTACGCGTGTGCCTACAGTACCCACCCCCACAGTTAAAAACCACCTAATGGCCTAAGTTGTCGCGGGTTAGTTAATGAAAAAAAAATATATATATATATAAAATACAGCTTCATACAACAATATTCAATTATTTTTATGATGTTTACATAATTAATTTACAATTACACCATTTAATTTATATTTCAATATGATTTCTTATTATAACTGTTTTAATTTATTCATAAATCACAACTCACGAAGTACCTATAGTGACTATATTATAATATAATAACTACCTAAGTATTCATTAGAATTTCAAAATTTTGTGGTAGCAAAATATTTTTAATGAATATTAAAAATCATTAATCAGTAAACGTAATTATTTATTCTGTCTTCTGAGTGAGTGACTGAGTGCTATTAAGTAATAGCAAAATAACGATGGTGCACATAAGCCAATAGATTATTCAATAACGTTTTTTTTTTCGAATGTAACAATTGATTACAGCTTTAAAATTTAAAGATACCTATGTAACTATGAACTATACCAGTGAGGAGTTAAACAATATTTCATATTTTCTTTTTAAAAGCCTAATTATCATTAGTGTGTTTTTACGAACGGTTCAATCGTCTGAGTTACAATCAGAACTATTTGAGGCCACGGTGCAAAAGTAATTTAGAGATAAACTTCCTCTGTTCCAGTGGTGTATATATGGGGGGTTTAGAGGTTCAACCCCCCCCTCCCGAAAATGTTGTATTGGTACGAATTTATTTAATCAATGTATTAACTAAAACCCAACAGCGCAACACGGTAGGAATAAAACAATAATGAAAATTTCAGGCGAGGCGTATAAATAAAAATAGTTCTTCACTTAATTTATATGAAATAGATATTACTAGGTAATTAAGATAATGACGGTCCGTCGTCAATGAAATTATTTCTGTATTACAAAAGATGATTCCAAATCTCCTCAACAAAATTAAACCTAGTTATAATAGTTTTGAAAAATGTATAGACTTTTATAAACATGTTTTACCCAGTTACAATATATTTGAATCAGAATTAAAAGTATGGATAGAAAAATGGAAAAAAGTTCCTGTGAATGAGTGTCCAAAGTCTGATATTGATACTTTCAATAAAGTATCCGTTGATTTTTTCCTAATAAATGGTGCTTGATGTCGATATTAGTAACTTTACCGGTATCAACAGCATCATCGGAAAGATAATTTACAACATTAAAAAGATTGAAATCGTAGTGAAAATCGACTAACAGGATTAGCTCTCATGTCAATTTATTCATCGCAGTATTTCAATAGACACTGAAAAAGTAATTAATAATTTTGCAAACCTGCCTCGAAAATTGGATTGTTTGTCAAAAATTTTGAAAGTAATTTGACACTTTTTGAGCTGTTTACGGACATTGTCTGTTTTCAATTTTTTTAGTTTTTTTTTCTATAAATATCATTAAAATTTTATTTATTGGGTAGAAAAGCGTGAAAATTTAATGCAAGGCTCCTGATATATTGTTACAATAGCAGCTAAAAAATATTGAAAATATAGAGGCACAATTTTTTTTTATAAACATTTATAGTTCAAATTTTGACAAAATTTATCAAATTTAAAATGCAATAATTATTTTGTAGTTAAAAATTTATAAAATGTTCAACTTTTGTAGCTAAGGATTAAAAATTTAAAACAAGGTTCCACGTAAATAGGTTATATATAAATTACTTTATCCACAATAATATCATCAAATATACTTGGTAATATCATAGGCTGACGGACCGTTTTCGCTCAGAATCGTTTTTCTTATACAATGATATTATAAATATGATATTAACACCATCCATCACAGTGACCCACTTGTAATATACTGTACAGCAAAACGACATCTTATAAAAAAAATTTGTAGAAAACCGATTTTGCATAAAAATTCCCGTTTTTCCATAATTTTTATGTTGTTTTTCCCGGCGCTTTTGAAAACTATTGGAAATTTTAAATTTTGACCTCCCCTATACACCAACGATATTCACTTTCCCATCGAACAAGAAAGATACTGAAGTTGAAAATCCAATCATTATTTCAACTACTTATCATGTACACATTGAATTCAAATTTAAAACAATCCATTATACAGTGACCCACTTGTAACCTACTGTACAGCAGAGCGACATACACTTACCCGCTTTTTTTATTTTTATTATATATATATATTTTAATGTGTATGATTAAGAACCAACGATTCAATACAAATTTAAATTAACATAATATGGTATATACCTTTAATAGTTGTAGCATTAAAAAACTGTTTGATTTTCGAACCGAATCAAACTTGAAGTGTTTCAAAGTCCACTGAAAATTACAATTACTCGTATAGGTACCAAGCCAATTAATTTATAATATATTTCGGTTCAAATAATATTTAATAATATTATCTGTACATGAAAATGAAATTAGAATTCAAACAGAGTCTTATACGTAGAATAAAAATAAATAAAATATAATTATTGTAAAAGTGAATATAATATAATATTTTTCTGTATTTTCCGTCATCATTTAACGACGAAATATTTTTTAAAGTTTGGTTTGGTTTGGGTTTAAATGTTTAATAAAATATTCGAGCAATTTGGTTTATTTCTGGTATGAATTCTTATTCTTATTCTAACCAAACTTGCAAATTTCTTACCTAATTTGCAAGTTTGATTCGACTTATCCGAAAAATCAGGGTTTATAGCATTATCACGATATATAATAATAATTTTTATTATAAGTTTCAATACAAATATTAATATTATTTTGTTTTTTTTTTAATCTTAACAATGCGAGAAATGTTTATACAATAGATTAATATATTTAATTTTCTTCTATTTTACTCCAATTTTCCTGTTAATATTTTTCATAGGACTGGAAGAAATTAGTAAGTACTTTAAAAGTTTTGTATAACTTTATTACATTGATTGAAAGGTTTATAGATTTTATACTTTTATAAGAGGTAATTTTTGGTTTCCTTGGTAGTTTTTCTAACTGTCAGAAAAAACTTCCGACATCTGCGTCAAATAATTTTGAAGAAATGTCAGCAAGAGCAGTTCAAACTACATACCTGCAAGCTCTGTTTACTGCTAAGAATCATTTATCGAATGTGATGAACGATAATTTATCATTTCTTTTAAATCTATCATTATTAAATACAAATGCACTATTCTGTGCACAAGAAACCAAGACCTGCAAAAAAAAATTTCCCAACTTCCGATTTGGTATTCTGGTTTATTATTCGGTATACTTACGGCATATTTTTGATTCCTAAATCTGTTTTAAAATATTTAAAAATATATTAATTATTTTATTATAATGTTTTAAAATGTTCATTTAACTTCAAAAAATATTTAACAGATTAACTATTATAACTATTAACATTATGAATTTATGAACCTAAGTATTTAACCATCGCTATTCTTGGTTTCTATTTTCAAATTTCAAATTAACATAATTTACGATGAAGATAAACAGTCTTGGAAAGATTAATACAATTCTTACCATTAAGTTTAATTTACATGAATAACATTTTTATAGATCCATTTATATTATACAGCAATAAAAACGACATTTTAAGTATTCCCTACTGTCTTGGTTTATTCTATTGATTCAGAAGTTTGTAAAACGTGTAGTATATATACTATTACTATAGTCTTAAACAAATAAAGTACAGAACACCATATAATCTTACCTAATAATTACTTTATCTAATGGACTATAAAAATATACATTTAATTGTATAACAGACGGTAAACAAAAAACATTAAAGAATTTACAATAAATTGAAATTCTTACATTTTTTATCAAAACCATTTGAAAGTTCTTTTTTATACCTAATAAGTTATACTTACCTACAAGTACAAAAATAAAAATAAATGGTACATTTGTATGGCTATCATATTATAGAATAAATTCAATCAAATTTTGACAGTAAAGACGAATAACTAATAAGCATTTGAAACAAATTATTAGTCCGAAATAAATACAATTAAACGAATAAACAATAATATATTAACTGAAAAATAGCTATATATAAAATATGTATAATGGTATGCTATTATATTATAAATACGCGTATCTATCTACATAATATAGGTATTGTTATCTAGAAGAACTGTCCTAACTGACTGATTCAACATCGCCTAGCCGAACCACCGAAGCTAAATGAGTATGCAATTTAGTCAGTAGTTTCATTTATGATGTAAAGACCCACTAAGAAAGGATTTTCCAAAATTCGCATTTTAAAGGAGTCCTCAAACACGGATATTGTGATTCAAGTTGGAAATTGAAACTTATATTTTGCTTATAAATAGTTATCAATCAGGGGCTTTTAATAGGGGGTAGGAGGTTAACACCCCTACATGGACACTTGACAAATATATATGCCCATACGTCATATAATTATAATTATGGTATTTATAAATTTCTCAGAAATGCCATTGGTAACTCGGACAGATCAGGCACAACTGTAAAAGCCATGCATCAAATCGTCGGGCCTAAATATAATTAAAACCAAATAAATATTTGTAGCTTATAATATACTCAAAAACTACTCGATTGATTTTGACGAAAATCTCAGGGATTGGTTTTTGGGGGGTTTCCGGAAGTCTTGCTGACCAGATAATACGATTTCTGTAAAAACAGATACTGACGACATGTCGTGCCTTGCGCCCTTGCAGACCGTACCTTTACTCAGTTTTTTTCACGTAATGGTGATCTGCCTATTAATGTTAGTAATTACTAATTAGCATATCAACGAATACGTAGGTACCTCTTAGGTATTACCCTTTTAACTTAATTTGGTGCGTAAAATATAAAAATGAAAACTAATTAGTAATTACAGATTAACACTATATACAAGAACAAGTAGGTCAATAGGAACATATTGTTATTATACTTAAAATAGATGTTTATTGTATCCATTTTACGTGTTAACTAGAATAGTTGTACCCGCATAATAGGTAGGTTACATAAATAAGTCGGTGTTAACTAATATTTCTACTTGGCCTTACTAGTCAGTATAGTTACTACTGCAGACAAGTAGTTGTTAGGTACTACTGTACTAGTAAATGCCTAGTAACTAGTTGATAGACAAGAACGCGTACTGCAGCATTGTTTGTTTACTCGTCATGAATCATGATTAGGTACCTTAGTTTATATAATAATATGTACCTGTAGTACCTGTAGTACCTAGTACTACCATTGTAATGCATTTTATTCTACCAATGTATACATTATATTTATATACCTACAATATACATTTTTAAGGTAAATTAGGCTTTTTTTATTAAATGATTTGGTAACTATATGTTATATGTATGATATGTTTGACTTTTTAATAAATAATCGACCAAGTCGTAATGATAATGTGTCACATTCGTACTGTCATGCTGCAGGTTGCCTAATGCCAGGTTAGCGGTGACCGGTTGGTAACTATCCCTACTAACTTATAAATTCAGTAGCTGCTTTTATCTCTTCCCCCGGACGAATAGATTCAAAAAGATTCAAAACTCAAAAGCCATGATGACAATAGTCAACAACATTTTATACATTACACATTCTCACATAATTTACGTTACGTCGTTACCTATACCATATACAATAAATAATAATATACTTAATTCATATTATACTTATATACTATGCAATGTGCAAGCGTTACCTATAAAAGGTACTTATTAGTATATTACTAATAGGTAATTATTTGACGTTGATGCAACTGGACAAACCCACCTCTATATTGTTAAGTAATTTGGTTGATTAATTTTATTTATTTATATATTGTTAATAAACAATTTTAGAATACAACTTAACACGTTTTGTCGTTTTCCACAACTTATATTATTATCGTTAAAATTGTTTAATATATAATAATAAAAGATTTAAAGATCAGTGAAGTACTGAATTACTTAAATATAGGTAATTATTATAATTTAAGTAGGTACTCCCTGCATTTAAGTACGTACCTGCCAATATTTATATTGTATAGAATCGCCGTTTAGTAAATATTGAACTAAAATGCAGTAACACTTCTAAACATTGCTTTTACAATATTATATAATTATTTCAATATTTGTATTGATTTTATTAAAGATATATTTTTTTAAGAATATTCAAGTATAAAATAAATATAAAACATTAAAACTGTTCAGAATAAAATAATTTTTAGTCAATATTACTACTCAACAAATAAAAATGCATCCGGACCAGATAAAATTATTTTAAATACCGATTTCCGAGCTAAATTATAATAAAATATTCTTTTTTTTCTACTTTACATTGATTGCATTATGAAACAGAAGTATAGAAAGAACTACAAAAGTGCTCCATAATAGTGTCTTATTTAGGATTTTTCTAAAAGAGTAACATTTTATTTAAAAGTATAATAAATATAAAAATTGAATTTGGCCATTATTAATTATTATAGATTATGTTTTATTATAATGTAAAAATATGCATATCGATCACAGGTTTAAGAAGTGGTCGTATATAATGTATTTTTAAATGTTACTTGTACCAAAGATTTTCATAGAATTTTAAATTGTATTTATAATTAAATCAATATCTTTATAGTTTTTAAACAAATATTAGCAATATTCATTACCTATAATCTGGCTACACATTATAGTCATAATGTGTAAAAAAATAAAAATATTATTGTCGTCTACTTGACATCCAGAAAACTTAACCCTAAGTTAACTGTCATTCTAAACACGTATAGTTAACAGTCCAGAAATATCAGACTTCATTTATTAAAATATACCGAATTTGATAACTGCGTACCGTACTTAAATCGTTGCTTAGGTGCAACTTTCCCCTAACTCCTTTAGTGTGTTCGTGCTCAGAATATTATCACACAAGATGTGACCGCTTTGGTGTCACATTTGTCTATAGAATAGAAGCAATTTAGAATAGGTTGCTTATAGCTGTCTCAATAAATAACAATATACTTGTCGCTGTACGTCAAATAACACCCAAATAAAAGTAAAAACTAAGATCGTTCTCTAAAATGTATAGATCCCAACTTTTCACATAAATACAAATACGTAGATCTTTTTTTTATGTCCCCAAGTTGCATTTAATTTCTAAATTTTTTGAACAAAATATTTTAACTTAACTTCATAACTATATATAAACTATGTTAATTTATTTAAGGTTTAAGGTCTTATATTTATAGATATATTATATATATGCACTAACACAGTAACACCAACCTACTTGTGAAGAATTTAATGGTTTTGAATTATAAATTTGTATATTTGTTAAAATAGAATTTTGAAGGTTACATTATTTTTAGGTTTAGGTAGGTATGTACTATTTACTAGTATACTATTTCATTTTCATAGAAAAATAGGACTATGATTTAGTAGAAATTTCCTTTGAAGAAAGGAATTATAGGTTACGTGTTTAAATTATAATATAAACTAATAAGGGCTAATAGTTTTATTTTATCAAAAACATTCTTTGATCTTCCCTGGGACCAGGGTGGTATTTTATTCTGCGGGTACCCTTATATGTACATGATACATCAATATGTGTTGATGCACAATTTAACATGAGAAAAAGGATTTTTTATCTCATATAAATCATAGACCATAATTAATAAACTCATGCAAATACATACATTCATTATAAAAAAGGCGAAGCGTAGGTATGCCGCTCTGCTGTACTGTTGTCAAGTGGGTCACTGTATGGATGTGTTAAATTGAATACAAAAATATAAAAACATAATATAATTGTATACAAAAAACGATTCTACATGTGAGCAAAGTACTTGATGAGCTAAGACGGTTAGCCTATATTACTAAGTACAGTGGTCGACTTGTGGTGTGGAAGGCACAGGGGGACGGAGAAATTTTTTTCAGAAATTTTATAGTATCACCCTACTATTATTTTTAAGGGGAAGGAATGGGACGCCTCACCATTCTGCATTTTTTTTAATCAAAATTCGAGAGATACCATCATATATTTGTCTTATGGATTATTTTATAACCACGGATCTATAAATTAGTTAATATTAGTTTATTAATATTAACTAATTATTACTAAACTATTAAATTACGGGTCAGGACAATAACGATAGCGTTATCTACCGTTATTGTTTTGCACTACGAACCGACTGCAACTGTCGCTAGATGGCAATGTCGTATATGATTTTAAATTTATACATTCCATTTTCAGATTTTCCATTCCTAGTCAACGCTAATTGTTATGTTATTTATTGGTATGTAATTTTAATAATTCTATTTCTAATTTCTATATAGCTTATGCTTTACATTATGACTTGTTAAGTGTCAACTGTTATGACTGAACAGTAAACATTAAACAATACATTTTAATATTTTATAATTCTGTTGTATAAGTGTGTGTTGTAATTTGTAAATGAAATAGGTATTAAAAATTAAAATTAAATAAATATATTACCTACAGAACTATAGAAGTATATACATATACTGTTAGTAATTTGAATAAGTAAACTTATTATTATAAATGTTATAAATTTCAAATTTGTTTATGAAACAAAAAAAATAATATATGGGAGTTGCCAGTATGAACTTATAAATTATAAGTTATATACACATAATATATGTTTTTCTGTTTTAAACAACTGTTTTTTTTTATATTGTTTAAATTATTTGTTTTAAACGTTTTAAACAAAACCATGTTTGATTAATTTAGATGTTTAAAACATGTTCAACATCTCAACTCTGTCTCATTTCTACAGCCTACATAGTATGCATAATATTATTATATAGTTGAATATTTCTCATATAGATACCTAATAACCTTATGACATTCCCTAGAACACTCCTCTAATGTTCTCTTAGCTTCTCCGGGATTCTGTTATTTTACTTTGTAATGAATTTAAGTATTAAGTTCCAGTTCGGCCGTAACGCTCAGCATGAATGCACGTACGTCGCGTTGTCCGATGTTTCTCTCCATTATCGCTGTGCGCGCTCGCTAATAACTATTATTATTGTCATCATTAATTATCTATTTTTATTATAACATTATTATAAATAACAGCGTTCATAATTCGAACCTCGTTCTGCTACGCACACCCAAGCCGTTAGAGAAATTTGTCTAGTTCGTCGCTGTGGCCGAATCAAGCCGACAAAAATCGAAAGTTATTGCTTAACCAAATGGTTTCACCATACTTGCCTCAAACGACTCCACCGACAAATCAGCTGCAGCCACGTCCTCATCTAACTCGATGGATGTTCCTTTAGTGAGCCAACCTCATACTGATCACGTTAGGGGTCCTCCGATTCCACCTATCTTCGTTAAAAACATAGTGGACTTCTCTGCCTTCAAAACCGCCTTGATCAACATCAACATCACCAGCCCGAATTGTTTCACTTGCAGGGCGTCTTCATCATACTTCAAGATTCAACCTCTTAGTCGCATATACTGGTATACTATAATAGTATCATGGACTATTTACTGAATCTAACTGATTCCAGTTTCCACACTTACACCCCCAGTCACCTCCGCACCTACAGATGTGTCATTAGAAACCTGCATCACCCCACTTTAGTGCCCGATATAATTAACGCGTTGGCCCAATTAGGTCACAATGTCAAATACATTCACAACGTCAAAAACAAAGATTCCTTTATTCTTTGTAGAGGTTCAACCTCAAGACAATAACGACATTCTAGGCATCTCTTCGCTACTCAACACAAAAGTTTCTATCGAGAAACCACACATTAAAATGTGGCCCTCCTCAATGCCACAATTGTCAAGATTATGGACACACGAAAAATAATTGTCATCACAATTCGAGATGCGTCAAATGTGGGGAAGACCACCACATGGAGGACTGCACCAAAGACCGCAGTAGACCGGCCAAATACGCCTTGTGCTCCAAGGACCACACCACCAATTTCAAGGGTTGCCCGGTATTCAAGGCCGCTTTCAAAAAAGCCTATCCGAGAGTCCCTCGAAAAGGCCCTATTTCCAATCCTCATCAAACTACAAACAAATCATACGCAGAAGCCACCAAGAATCAAATTTCACAACCAGAACACGCGGCGAAATTTTTCCAAGTTTCTAATCTAACTTAAACTCACTAATCAGTCCCACCTCTCTTCTGTACTAAATTCACTGATTTCTAAAGGTATTATTTCTCTATAATAATCTCCGTCATTACAACTTATTGCTCATTATAATTTATTACACTCCACTTGGAGATATTAGTAGTTATAAGATAACACTAATCTGTTACTATTAATATTTTATTATTAGTAACAGGTAAAATATATAGGGTGTTACCATTAACCTTATTTGTCATTTACCTCACATTTACTTATTGTACTCATTGTATAGATTGTAAACTTTCAAAAAATAAAAAAAAAAAGGTTTTAAGTTGACTATATAGTAGTCTTAATCCAAGTATTCATATTGAGAAATTGTAAAAACTTACAACTTAAAATGTTGGACTTTGTTACTTATGACTTTAGGCTTAAATCTTCTATTAAGGTTCCTTTAATGTTCTATCATTTGGCCTAAAACTTAATATGGTGCCATAATTTGGGACCCACGTACTACTGATATCACTTTCCAGGTTGAAATGGTTTAGCGAGGGTGTGTGCGATTTATTAGCTACCTTCTTGGTATTGCTTGTCCTCCACATGATTATTATCATGATGCCGCTCATCTAGGTCTAATAATTTAGTTTCATTAGCTGATTTCAGACGGTATTTTAGGAACAATTTTATAAAGGACTTTTGGTCCAGGTGATGTTGATTCTCCAATCTTACCTCCCCTAATGACTTTCAATCCACCAACGATCCTCTCACGCCACTTTTACGTGCCACATACCCATCAGTTCCATAAATTAAATGAGTAATGAACCCATAAGATGTGTGATGTCTCATAGTATTATACAGACCTTTAATTTTTAATTGTTTTTTACACACCAATTAAAACAAAGATGTCTATGTGTTAGGTATATTCTATTATATTTCTAAATTGTATGTAACATTTTTGTTATATTTTGATTGTTTATGTCTACCTCTTAGGTTTTTTTACACAGTTACCTAAATTTGTAAAAAGAGCTCAGCCCGTATTGTTCGAACACGGACGCGTTTTCGTAGTATTTCCTCCCAGCTGCGTATCGGACGCAGGACACCCGCGAGGTGGTGTACTCCCTCCGCTGTCGTCCAGCGCTGGGTTGTTAGCCGTTGCGTACCTACTGTAGGCACTAGGCAGTGTTGTCTTTTTCCAAAGATCGAGCCTGACGGAACGTCGCGTTCTCTCGCCGCTGCCGCCACAACCTCGTGTGACCACGAAATTCTATGTGTTGTGAGCGTGTGACAGTTTTTTGGTCACGGTTGAACTTGGCAGTTGACGTCACCACCCGTTCATTTTTGTTTCCCTTTTTGGCGCTCGCAATCGCGCACGAGCTTGCCTTTGTGGTCCGTAAAATTCATTCGGACGAATAGTGCGCACTGTGCAGTGCCGTAGAATCGCCATACTGAGGCCCGAGATAGTCGGAGATCACCGTGAACGTCGTCCAGCTAATACAAGGACACCGCCACACCTGAGCCCGAGATCGTCAGGGCGTTGTTTGTTTATATACATATGGTGTAATAAGTGTGTATGTCAGTGGTCCATTATACTGACCAACACTGGTCTGTTTATTGTCAATTGTTGTTTTTTCCCTGAATGAGATATTTTGTATATCGCCATATGCGATCACAAAGATGTGAATTTTTGTTTTTATTATTTATTTATAATGATTGTTAACTATTATATTTTGTAAACCTATTGGGCACCCTACGTATAAGTAATACAATAAATAATTTATCAATCATAGTAAATTGTTGTAGTACATATATTCTACATACGTTATATATTTATATATATCTGTTAGGTAGGTACCTATAATATCACTGTAATAAATTGTATTATCTCGACTGTCACGACCCGCCATAACATTTATTCGCCTGGCGAGACAATGTTTTAAATCCGAATCGAAAAAAATATCGACACCGCGCTTTATTGGTGATCGATCTGATTATGAAACATAGCTATCTATATTATTACTTTTTTTTTTTTTTATTAGCTTTCGGTATAAACCATTAGAGCTCAACAATATTAATATATAATACATCAGACAAGATTACATGATAATATAAATATAAAGGTTCAGTGGCGTAAATTGGGCTAAATTGTTAGGGTTGCAATAAGTTTCTAGGTTGGACAGACTTTTGGGAGGGCTTAGCCCATCGCACCTCCCCAAAAATGTTTTCTTTTATTCTATATTTAATATTACAAGTACATAAGCTCAACAAAACTATTTTAACCCTAAAGGCTTAAACACATATTGTCATATTGTATCTATTGGCATTTGGTATATATTTTGAATATGCACTATAATTAGTAGGGTAATAATTACTTACTGACTACCGTCAATAAAATATGTATAATTTTCTTAAAGAATATATGAATACATAAAATACAACAATTATTTAATTTCATAAAATTAATATTTTAAATAACAGCTGCTATTTAGATTTTTATAATATGTACAGTTTATATTTGTATTTGATTTTGTATGTTTAAATACATATATATCACTTTTATACTACACAAATTAACCAAAAAATTTACTATTATTTATTTTACGTAGGGAACTAGTTAAAGAATTTTCACTTTGAATTGGTAGAAGTAGGTATTTAACAAAATATCCTTAAATATTTAATGATATTAAATTATTATAAATATAATTTCAATAAATTGTATACGAATACTAAATATATGATAGGAAATTAATTATTCACTAGATTTAGGTACCATTTTTCATTTTTTTCCTGGAGAATGGAGGTTTTCTTCAGATAAGCTAACATTTTTCTGAGCATTTGTATTAGTATTTTTTCTTAAGCAGGTACAATAATTAGTACCGAAATAATACAAAAAATATATACCAAAATAAATTTAATTTGCTCAATAATATAATATTATCTTAATAATTAATTTAAAAATTAACTTACAGATCAAATATATATTTTTTTATTTGTCAAAATTGTAGTTTTAATATAATATAAATCAGTAATATATTTTAAGGGCTACTTTAAACTTAATGCATACTAAATAGGTACGTGTACTAAACAATTATACGAATTTAAAGAAAAAAAGAGGTGGATAAGTGGATGTCGCTCTGCTGTACGGTAGGTTACAAGTGGGTCACTGTAATGGATGGTGTTAAATTTGAATTCAATGATATAATATCATTGTATAAGAAAAACGATTCTGAGCGAAAACCGTCAGTCAGCCTATGATTTTACCAAGTATATTTGATGATATTATTGTGAATAAAGTAATTTATATATAACCTATTTACGTGGAGCCTTGTTTTAAATTTTCAATCCTTAGCCATAAAAGTTAAAAATTTATAAATTTTTAACCACAAAATAATTAATAAATTATAAATTTGATAAATGTTGTCAAAATTTGAACTTTAAATGCTTATAAAAAAAAAATTGTGCCTATGTATTTTTAATATTTTTCAACTGCTATTAGAACGATATATCAGGAGCCTTATATTAAATTTTCACGCTATTTTACCCAACAAATAAAAATTTATTGATATTTATAGAAAAAAAAACTAAAAAAATTGAAAACTGACAATGTCCGTAAACAGCTCAAAAAGAGTCAAAATATTTTCAACATTTTATGGTGTATAGAAAATGCTAATAAAAACATTCAGTGAAATTTTCAAGTATCTACAGTCATTCGTTTTTTAATTACAATAAAATAAGAAAATTGTTACATGAGAAATCGAGTAAATATCAAATGTTGTAAAAATATAAATTTCAGACGCTCATAGAAATTTAATTTAAGTTTCTTCTAGACATTTTTTTTTTGATAAAGGTAGACAAACTTATGAGTAATCTTATATTACATTTTCAAATCTTAGATTTAAAAAGAAAAATTTTTATGAATTCTCATCAAAATAATTTGCTATTTTTCGTGATTTTTCCGTATTTTGTCAAAATTTGAACTTTAAATGCTTATAATTAAAAACTGTGACTAAGGATTTTTAATTTTTTTCATCTGCCTTTGAAACAATAACCTGGGAGCCTTCTATTAAATTTTCAAGCTTTTTTACTCAACAGATAAAATTTTATTGATATTTATAGAAAAAAAAACTAAAAAAATTGAAAACTGACAATGGCCGTAAACAGCTCAAAAAGAGTCAAAATATTTTGTAAATTTGATGGTGTATAGAAAATGCTAATATAAACATTCAGTCAAAATTTCATGTCCCTACGGTCATTTGTTTTAGAGTTACACCAAAAACCAAAATCGATTTTCTCGAAAACAGGTTTTGCGTAAAAATTCCCGTTTTTCCTTAATTTTTTTTTTGTTTTTCATGTCGCTTGTGAAAACTACTGGGAAATTTTTACTTTTGACCCCCCAAAGTACCAACTAGATTCATTTTCCTATCAGAAAAGTTACTATTGAAGAAAATCCAAGCACTTTTACTGTCCTAAAAGGTGATGACGGACACAAAAATAAAAAAATAAATAAAAAAAAAACACACATCATTGTAGAATCAATACATTCATCGCTTCGCTCAGAATCTAAAACACACATCATTGTAGAATCAATACATTCATCGCTTCGCTCAGAATCTAATAGACACTTACTTTCGACTTTTTCGATATTTTTACAATAAATTTATCCATTTTAGCAAGTTGTCGAAACAGTTTTAATTTTGAATCGTTCACGGATAAGAAATAAAATAATACAAGTGTCAAAAATAAATGCATATTGTATAAAACAAATAAATAATAATTTTAAACTATGACACGTTTTTATTATCAGCTGCCATTGAGACTGGAGTCGGCCGATCACAATAAAATATAAATATACATATTGGTATAATAATATTAGAAAATGGTTAATGACAAAACTATAAAGAAATGTGGAAAGGATACAATATTATAATAATTCCAGTGCTTCAAAACATAGTTAAACATTGGTTCTCAAAATATAAATTTGTTAATTTATTATTATATATCATTTCAATTTTTTGAAAACTGAAATCGTGATATTTTGGAGTCGCAAAAAGATACTCTTGCGACCCTATGATATTTTCAGGGGTCGCAAGTGCGACCCCGTGCGACCCCCAGTTTACGCCACTGTAAAGGTTATAAGAGGTAGTATAAAATATAACTAGATTGCATGTTAGCACAATGGGATATAGCATATAACATTGAATACAATAATATTTATGGTGTATTAAGTTTGTGTAGAACAGCTGTAAGCAGAGAGAGGAGGGGGTTAATTAGTGAGGATAGCTCGGACAGAAAATTAGATAATGTGGAAAGGTCATTAAATGAATCCGACCTATTGTTATTTATAGTAGCATTGATATCATTGGGCTTGGAAATAACAGATGCATAAGACGGTTTAGACTGAGAGGTAGTAGAAGTGTTTGGAAGAGATAATTCGACCGGTTTATTTATTTTGAGAGTCTGCGTTCGTTTTTTGTTCTGATGGTTTTTAAGACGCTTTGAAAGTGAATTGAAAACTGGGCAGCCTTTGTAGTTGGCCGTATGATCACCGGCACAGAGGGCGCATGTAGCTGGGCTGTTTTGGTCTTTTGTGCAATCCTCGGAAAAATGATCTTCGCTGCATTTGACGCACCTAGGAGTATGGTGACAATTATTTCTTGTGTGACCGTAGATTTGACATTGATGACATTGTGGAGGACCACGACGGGTTTTATGAGGTTTCTCGATGACGACAATGGTGTTGAGTAAAGACGTAATATTAAGGACATCTTTGTTGTTATTTCGGGGAAATAAATCGACAAAAAACATTGGGAGGGCGCACTTGTTTTTATTTTTTATATTCATTACGTGTTTCGCGGAATGTCCTTTGTCTAACAAGGTGGCGGAAATATCAGTGCACAGAGTAGTGTGGTGAAGGTTTTTGATCACGATTCTGTATGTACGAAGGTGACGAGGTAAGAAAGTGTGGAAACTGGCGTTAGTAACCATTAAGTGCTCAATGATTGTATTATAACTGATACGATCACTAGGACGAACGATCAGATAATGAGAAGTTGACTTACACGTAAAGGCGTTTGGATTGGTAATCCTAGCTAGTTCTTTTATAAATGCTGAGAAATTGTTAATATTTTTAATATACAGTGGGGGAGGCTCCGGCTCCACAACATGTTCGATGATAGTTGGTTTTTCTGAATTGTTTGAGCTGTTTGAAACGGGCATTTCGAGTGCACTATCAGTGGAATCATCCGTAGCGAGAACGGAGAACCGATTTGGTGAAACAAAAAATTGTTTTTTTTGACTTGTTGTCGTAGGCGTTGGGTGAAATTGACGAATCGGATAAATTACGTTTGGACGGCATATTTGGCAAAGCGCGACATTAGACGTGGACTTCGACCAACGTGTAATATGTGTATCTCAGACGAAATACTTAATTATTAAGACCGTAAGCGTTGCGATAACATTTGCGATAACGGAGCGAAACTCATTACGTACGTGTGTAGACGCTGGAGGAAACGACCGAACTGAAATATATTATTACTTATTAGTTATTATAGTATATAATATGGTAAATCCTGTTTTATGTTATCGTTTTTATTGCTTATAACTTATAATAAAATTGATTATACAGAACTATCGTAGCTGGTATCGTTATGGTCACATCCCGAAAGTGACTGTACACTGTACAGTACTGTTTGTGTATTGAAGTAGTGAATAGTAACGTGTAATAACTAATAACATTGTTTTTTTTTCAACAATCTCCTTAAAAATGGATTTAAATGAAATGCGCATAAAATTTGATAACGCAATTCTATTATCAATTGAATCGAAACGTAACGACAACAACTTTTTTTTGAATAATGAAGAATATTGTGAACGAATCGAAGAAATAAAAAAATCTAAAATTACACTATCTACGGCTGGAGTAAAAAAGTGTACGAAAGACTATAGGAATGTTCGTAAGTACGATATTCTTATTATCAACGGTAAAGATCGTCTTATTAAAACTATAACCAATGCGCCAGAGGGTGTGCGTTATTATGTAAAAAATGAAGAGTTGTTTGATATACTTCATTCTACACATACAGCAATCGGTCACGGAGGCCGAGACCGAATTATGGTTGAACTTAAATTAAAATACGCGAATGTGACAAAGGAAACAATAATGGTTTATTTAAGTCTATGTTCTGATTGCCATAAAAAATCTTCGAATCCAAAAAGAGGGCTTGTATCAAAACCTATTTTACATTTGGCATACAACTCACGTGCTCAACTGGATTTAATAGATATGCAATCACAGAGCGTAAATGATTTCCGATTTATAATGAATTACCAAGACCCCCTAACCAAGTTCGTTGTCTTAAACCATTAAAAACAAAACGTGCGGAAGAAGTTGCACATAATTTACTAGATATTTATACAACATTTGGAGCACCAGCCATACTGCACTCAGACAATGGAAGAGAGTTTGTTAATAATACTATAAACGAACTTCATGCTATGTGGGGTGATGTAAAAATTGTTCATGGGAAACCTCGACATAGTCAGAGCCAGGGCTCTGTCGAACGCGCCAATCGAGATGTGGAGGATATGTTGGCTACATGGATGGCTGAGAACAAAAGTAGTGATTGGCCTTCTGGATTAAAATTTATACAGTTCCGAAAAAATCGCGCTTTTCATTCAGGTAAGAATTATTTACGTACTATTTTTGACTGATTAATTGTCGTATAACGCACGTCTATTATGTTATTAGAAATAAATAAAATAACATTTTTAGGTATTGGAAGATCACCGTATGAGGCAATGTTTGGATGTTCAGCTCGATTAGGCGTAGCGTCAATAGTTTTACCTATGGATGAAATAGACTGCCTACAATCTGAAGAAGCTCAGAATGACCATCTTGGTTCAGATTCATTGGACTCTGAACAATGTCATACTACACAAGTTGAAGAAAACGGACCAGGAACTGGAAATAACTCAGAACTTAGTATGAAACAATAAAATTAATGTCTACTATAGTGAATATTTTATTTTAATATAAATAATTTTATAGTTAATCAACGACAGCAGAAAATTCAACACGAACGAGCATTATATGTTAAATGTTTAGAGAAACAAGCGAAAAAAATGGTAAAAACATCCAATTCAAAATACCCGGAACTTGAAGTAGGAACATCTGTTTGGGACCGCACCTAGTTCGGATATGCAAAAGTTCGGATATTGGAAATATAAAATAAAAAATGTTTATAATATTACCTATGTATTAATTATTTATTATTTTTATAATTAAATATTTATTATTATTATAAATATTTTATTAGAATTGCATTACATATTACATTACATTATCAGAAATACATTAAATTATTAGAAATACATTAGGTACATACATACATTATTAGAAATAAATAAATACATAATTAAATACATGACATTTATTATATTTTTTTGACATAATTATCAATACCTGCCGGATACAAGTTTTCATGTTCGGATAACAGAACGTTCGTATATGCTAATTATAGTTCGGATAATAGAGGGTTCGTATAACGGAAGTTCGGATAATCGAGGTTCTACTGTGTATAAATTATGTAAGCATAAATTGTATAGTTATTTTAAGCAACTTAATATAATTTAATATTTTATTATATTATTTTTTTTTTACTATTTATTATTATTATTTTTATAGCTACAGAAAATGGATTTCTGAAACAAGTATACCAGGACAGAAATCAACCCATGCAAGGAGAAGCTTCTAGATCTTGAAACAGTTGTAAGTAAATTGAAAGAGGGAGGAGAAATAACTCTCCGTGAAGCAGCTGCCTTTAACAGCATTTCTGGATCCCAAGGTTTTACGAGATGCCACTGTAAAACACAGTGTAAGACCAATAGATGTGCTTGTCGTGCATCTACTAGATTATGTAATTCTAAGTGTCATAGCAGTTTACCGTGTAACAATAAAGATTAAGATTATGATTTATAATAAATAGCTAATAAGTATTATAATTTATAATATATTATTCGATTTTCAATTTAACTTTTAATGTTATCATCAATGCCTTCTTTCATTAGGAATTGTCATAAATGACTAGTTATTGACGTTAATTCCTTACTAAATCAGGCCTTATCGTTATTGACTAGTCATTGTCAACACTGACTGAATGTCATCTTTTCCGGTAACACAGTCATTCAGAGACCAGAACAGTATCAGCATTCGCGTTAGCATAGAGCGGTGTCTAACATTGGTGTGCTGTTCAAAAGCCAACTCAAGGAGGTACCAACCGGCAACCAGTATTGCAAAATCGTTCAGAGGAATAATTATTGTCAATACATCGAAAATATAAAGAGGTAAGAGCTTTCTTATAATTGACCAATTAGAAATCCTAAATAAATTCCATTCCTGAATAAGTACGGTGTTGCGAAAATTAGGTTTGAGTAGCGTATTTTCCAACAATAAATTAAGATTAAAGTCTAGTGAGTTGCGTTAAGGTATATAATAATATATATTTAGTCCATCGTAAAAATGCCAGATAACGCGGAGCTCATAATCCGTCGTGGTGTTTTAAAGGGCAAACTAACTAGAACGATAAATTCTACCAAGGTCAACTCAGAGAACATTGATAGCGTAATAATTAAAGCAAGGAGAGATAAATTAGAAGAAGTATGGCGTGAGTTTGAACAAACACAATCAGAGATCAAAGAAGGAGCGCCTGAATTAAGCGAAGAACAAGAAGCATACAGAAGCGAGTTCGAAGAATTATATTTTCAAGCTGTAGCAGAGTGTGAACAAATAATTAATAAATCGAACAATATTATGGTACGTAATAATGAACATTACATCGAAGATGATGGAAAAACCAATACGAAAAGATTGTCGAGCTGCAGTGACAGTAATATGCCAAAGTCGTCAATTGTAAAACTAGCTGCAATAAATATACCGGTATTTTCGGGCAATTACAAAGATTGGTCTGCATTTAATGATATGTTTATGGCCCTTGTTCATATGAATGACTCGTTATCACCAGTTCAAAAGTTTTTCTATTTAAGATCGTCTATAGCCGGTACAGCTGCCAATGCTATACAATCATTAGAAACGACTGCGAAAAATTATGATACTGCATGGAAAACATTGACAGCAAGATTCAGCAATAAAAAAGTTTAAGCGCAAGCATACAAAAGCTATATGTGACCTCGAGGCGATTTCCGGTGAATCTTCAATCAAATTACGTCAATTAACCGATTCGGTAACTGCTCACATGAACGCATTAGAAACATTGGATCAAACTCCAAAGTCGTGGGGATCGCTGCTGATATATGTAATCACTACGAAGCTGGATTCGAGTACATTAACTGAATGGGAAATGGAAGCCCCCAAAACCAGTGTAGCATCAATAGACTTGTTGATAACATTTTTACAAAAAAGGTGTCAAATTTTAGAAGCTGTTGAGTCAGCAATGCAGATTAATGTTCCCCCTCAGTCTACTATCATCAAAAAAGGTAATAATAATAATCAAAATAAAATGCGTGCTACATCTTCGTATTTTGCCGCTGACGATATAAAATGTTTTGTTTGTAAACAATTACATACCGTGTACAAATGTCCGACGTTTTTGGATATGACAGTTCCTCAACGAATTCGAAAGGTTACGGATTTAAATTTATGCAAAATTTGTCTACGAATACATTTGGACAAAAAATGCAAATTTAAAAATTGTTTTAAATACAATAAACCGCATAATTCATTGTTACATTTAGTAAAAATAGTTCATGAATCAAATAATAAAGAAAACGAAGTAAAAACGAACGTTGATTCTGAACCTAATACTACGGTAACAGCACACGCATATCATAATATTAATGACCAAATAATATTGCCGACAGCCATGGTACGCGTTATCGATAACAACGGTTTACCTGTTATATGTTGTGCACTGTTGGACTCTGGGTCGCAGAGTAATTTTGTAAGCGAAGATATGGCTCAAATTTTACGTATTAAACGAGAAAAGGTTAATTGTTCGATATCGGGAATACAATTATCGTCACACATTGCTCGTACGGCAATAACTATTAAGCTAACGTCTCGAATAAGTGATTATCAAAATGAAATTAATTGCTTAGTATTATCAAAACTAACATGCGATATCCCTATAAAACCGATCTACCTGCGCAATCTTAAAGTACCCGAGGGCATTGAACTCGCTGACCCACTATTTACGCAGCCACAAAAAATAGATATGATATTAGGCATGGGTGTATTTTTTTATTTATTGTGTCAGGAACAAATTAAGTATGATCCGCATAAATGTATATTTCAAAAAACGCAGCTAGGATGGGTTGTATGTGGTCGTACATTACTAACCACTGTGTGACGGGGAGTATAAGACATATGTGGTCGTACAGTCAATAAACAATTTGCGACTGATTCAAATACAAAAATTGCTATGCTCGCGTTCAATAATTTAGAGATATCAGTGTGGGTGAAAAAATATCTAAATTTTGGGAATTAGAAGACTGTTTATCGGACAACATATATACACCAGATGAAATTAAATGTAAAGACCATTTTGAAAAATCTGTTATACGAGATATTCACGGACGGTTCGAGGTGAAATTGCCGTTTCGCGACTCAGGCGTCATCGTCAGCTTGGGAGATGCGCTGCGCCCATTTAAACTATTAGAAAAGCGTTTCATACTCAATATATAAATTTTATGCAGGAATATGCATCATTAGGGCATATGGAATTGGTTGATACTGAACACGAAAATAACACTAATGAATATTTTCTTCCGCATCATGCCGTCGAAAGGTTAGACAGTGTAAGCACAAAATTACGCGTGGTATTCGACGGTTCGTGCCGAACATCTAACGGGTTGAGTTTAAACGAAGTGTTATTGAAAGGTCCAACGGTAAAATAAGAATTAGCATGCATTTTAGCAAGATTTCGAACACATAAGTACGCTTTATCTGCCGACATTACTAAAATGTATAGACAGATCTGGCTTAACGCAGAACATACTAATTATCAAAAAATATTTTGGCGTGAAAATCCAAATCAACCACTACTAACTTATAGATTAAAAACTGTCACATACGACACGACCCCAGCATCTTATTTGGCGACAGGTTGCCTAAATAAGTTGGCAAATGAACGATCAAACAATTACCCTGTGGCCTGCGAAGCAATTGTCACAGACTTTTGTGTCGACGACTACCTAGGAGGTGCATCTACAAAGGAAAAACCATTACAGTTACGAAATGATTTAGTAAAAGTAACCCGTCAAGCTGGCTTTGAACTTCGTAAATGGGTATCCAATGATAAGGAACTTCTAAATGATATGCCAAATGAAGATAATACTCAATTGTTAGTTTTAGATTTGAAGAATGACGTAACTAAAATCTTAGGATTTAATATGGAATACGCAAAGCGACACCTACCGATATAATATTCAAACGGTAGACAATAGTGAAAATAAATTAACCAAACGGATTATTCTGTCGAAAATCGCGTCTATATTTGACCCGCTCGGGTTATTAGTACCAGTAGTCACATTGTATAAATTATTTATGTAAAAAATATGGCAAATGAAATTATACTGGGAAAGCGAACTTCCAAAAAATCTATTACATGAATGGCAAAAATATATGTCCAATCTTCATTTATTAAATAATTTAAAAATACCACGGTACATTATGGGTTCTGGTAATATACATCGATTAGAAATACACGGATTTTTGGATGCATCAATTGTAGCTTATGGTGCATGTTTATATTTAAGAACAATAAATGAAGATCAAGTATGCACTGTCCGATTAATATGTGCTAAATCTCGAGTAGCTCCCTTAAAAACTATATCGTTACCTCGATTAGAATTGTGTGGTGCACAATTACTTACCCGACTTACAAAAAAAAATTATAACAAAATTAAATATTGAAGTACATGAAAAATATTTCTGGACTGACTCAACGGTCACACTCGCGTGGATTAAATCTTCGTCAGCAAAATGGAAAACATTTGTTGCCCACCGCGTCGGAGAAATCCAAAGTTTTACTTCGGTCTCTGAATGGTATCACGTTCCAACTAAAGACAACCCCGCAGATATAATATCGCGCGGTTGCATACCAAATGATATAAGCAATAACTTATTATGGTGGGAAGGTCCCATTTGGTTGAAATTAAAAAAGGAAATGTGGCCGAAAAGCATTGCACAAAAAATCGACGAGTCTCAAGAAATTATAGAAGCCAAACGGTGTACTCAAATATTTATTGTTCAAATAAAAAACTCAATTATAGAAAAATATTCTTCATTTTCAAAATTGTTGAGAATTGTTTCTCTCTGTCTACGTTTTAAAACAAATACGTTAATATGCAAAAATCGAATCATAGGACCAATCCAAGCGGACGAGCTGCGAAACACATCGGTTGTATACTTGTATTAATTAAAATAGTTCAAAACTATACTTGGAGTCAGGAAATAAAAGATTTGCAAAAATATAAACAGGTGTCCGTGAAAAGTAAATTAAAATATTTGAAGCCGTTCGTAGACGATAATGGTGTAATTAGAGTAGGCGGCCGATTAAATAATGCCACACCGATAAGCGTATTTCAGCGGAACCCAATACTATTACCTGCGACGAGTAATTTAACGACCTTACTATTTCATTATGAGCACATACGATTACTGCATGCGGGTCCGCAAGCGATTTTATCATCAATTAGAGAATTTAGAGAATTTAGAGAATTTAGAGAACAATATTGGCCTATTAACGGCAGGAATATAGCCAGAAAAACTGTACATCAGTGCATTAAGTGCTTCCGAATAAAACCAACAATAGTTCAACCATTAATGGGTAATCTGCCAAAGGAACGCGTAAATCCAAGTCGTCCTTTTAAAATATACGGAATTGATTATGGTGGCCCCTTTATGGTAAAATCTAGTTTACAACACAAAGCTCCTATAACCAAAGGCTATATATGTATATTTGTATGTTTCGCGACCAAAGCAATACATATAGAATTAGCTAGTGATTTATCAACTGAATGTTTTTTAAATGCACTGAGACGATTTTGCAGCAGGCGAGGAATATGCTCAGACATTTACTCATTTCATGGGTGCTAATCGCAAGTTACAGGAACTTAAAAAATTATTTTTATCAGACACGTTAGATTCCGAAATCCAAAAATTAACGGCAGAACTTGGAATACGTTGGCATTTCATCCCTCCAAGATCCCCTCATTTTGGCGGTATATGGGAAGCGGCCATTAAATCAGTAAAAACTCACTTAAATAAACTATTGGGAAACGCTATTCTAACCTACAAGGAACTAAACACTGTGCTTGCTCAAATAGAAGCGTGCTTAAATTCACGCCTGTTGACTCCTTTATCATCTGATCCATCTGATCTTTCTGTACTTACTCCCGGTCATTTTCTGATGGGAAGCTCTTTAGTCTCTTTGCCAGAACCTGATTTCACGACAACACCTCTCAATAGATTAACGAGGTGGAGAAGAGTGAGTCATTTATTTCAAGAATTACAAAGCCAAATATTTCCTTGATTCCTTTCCATTTTCATCCCAACTATGGACTGATCACTAATAGTGTACATTTTGTAGATGTTATACCCACAAGTTTAGGAAATATGATTATGTAACCATAATTTAAATTATAAGCGTTCATTACGGTGTGTATCATAACTCACAGTAAAACCATATACTTACTTTTTAATCAACTTTAACAACAATCAATTGCCATTAACATCTCAACAGTCTTCCTTATCTTCAGCCCACCTTGACATAGGTATACATTTTTTTTTTTTTTTTTTGGAAATAGGTATACAATCTGTAAACATTTACAACAAGAGTTTATGATAACTTATTTACATACATAATATAACTGATAGGGAAAAATTAACTTAAGAAAGTCTCCCATTCACCCCTTGGGGAGGCATTTCTATAATGACATAAATAAACTATATAGATAATCAACAGGCATACAGGAAGATTCAAGGTAGGTATCTACATATTATAGTTTATGTGTAGTTACCTACCTATACAGTTGCAGATAGTGTAAACAATAGGACACATTCAACAAAATAATTACCACAGAAAAGATTTAATAACTACTACCAGGTACATAGATAAATAGATAATATAATTGTTTATTAGTTAGGTACATAGCTGATATTACATAGGTACAAATTGTACATTATATATTATAAGTAATATGCGGTATACAATTTAGCAACAATAGAGAAAAATATATCACAAAATATCAAATTCGTTCATTATATTTATTAAAATTAAAGTATTCAGTATTTAACAACATTATTTGTATTTAAATAAATACCTACGTAATATGACTTTGTTTTATAATTATTAAAAAATACATAATATGTCAACATTATTATACAATCTATCGTAATATTTAAAATAAAACAGTCTCTCGTTAATCGTAATACATTCTAAAGCGAGTATAAGTCACAAAAAATAAAATTCATTTTAGGTATTAATTTAGAATATTTAACAGGCTTTTACCTGAGGTACAACAATATGTACAACGATACCTACACAGCACAATATTATAAATTATGATAAAATAATCATAAGTTCAAGTACACATACCGTATAATATAGTTACGTATATTATAATATACATGCATGAAAGACAAAATAGGTACTAGGAAACAAAAAAAACAATGTGCACTACACGAAAAAAATAGCTGTGGTGCACAACTTAACAAAAAAAAAAAAAAAAGACTAGTCTAGAAATCGGTTCGTGGGTGAACTGCAGTATACCTATTATTCAATTATTATTGATCAGGTCCAGCCACGTTGTAAGTACATAACACTTAAATATGTACCTAGGTACCTCAAACTGGTATTTATATTCGGATAACAGCCAATGTGAGGGAGTGAAATTTATTTGGGCGTCCATTCAATGAACTAATAAAAATTCAACGGTCAGGCCCGTAATTTCATCTTATCAGCGGTCCGGGTGTACATAGAAATACCGAGATAACGTTTTGGGGAGAGGGTTGATTACAATTACCTGTACGCCAGGTTTAGTCTATACATATCGTAAATAATAATAAGTGCCTCCAAATATTGGGATGGCGGTTATTTTTACTCTCGACAATAATGTATACAGTCGATCGAATATCATGCACAATATAATTTACCTATTTGATATAAATAATTCATAAAATTCGTCTGTAGATTAAAATCGAAATCGTTTTCGATCCCTCCGGACATAATACGCCTGGACGAGGACGGGATCCACACGAATGCAAAACCATCGAACCTTGTTTGTAGATATGCGGAGAAAACGGCCGTGTGTATAAAATATTTATAAACATTGAACGTTTCTCGTCTGGCGGAGGTACAAAAAATGTGGCTGCTCATCAACTCGACGGTAATCGAACCAACCCAAATGGTTGGTTGGGAGGGGGGGGGGGGGTAGATTCACGTGAAGCCGATGAAGATTGAAATAAATATGGGATTAAAATATTAAACAACAACAAACGGCGGTACTGTTTACTGCTCGAAGTTGGTGGTAGATAAACAATGGCGCTGAAATATACGCGGATGTTTCGTTTGTAGAAGCTTGAACGCGCTTAGACGATAAATAGCCTTGCCGATGGCAATCGTTAAGAGGTGGATAGATCCTACTCCGATGGAGGTAGGAAATGTATCCGCCGTAAGACGTTTCGTTCATTGAGGTTAGGTGGTCATGATTTTAATAGAAACGTAGAACTATGTTATTGCTACACATGAATATAACGACAAAACCTCTGGTCGGAGATAAGATTCTACACATAATCGATGGATGTATAGATACTATACTAAAAATCGAGGTACATCCGTCAGTAGTGGTTCCACGTACAATTGTTAATTAAAAATTGTCATACATGCATTCGGAACCCAACCGAGAATCTCTGCTCGGTAGGAACTTAGTAAAAAATTAAACCTACCAGAATTTCTTAGATCCGCCGCCGAACGGTTTAAATTGCTTACATAGCGACTAGTGACGGAAACACACTTGATTGATAATATTAACACTTCAAAAGCTTAGATCAAACTCACACCAATTGTAATCACCGATGTTGTGAAGTGAAAGGATCCCAAACCTTATCTCAAAAGAACACAACAAAACCAACGACCAAGACCAAAGTAACTAAAGTACTTGTAGAGCACAAAACAAAACAATTTCTGTAAATAAACACAATTCGAATATCGCTATTAGATGAGTGAAAATATATCAGTGCATAAGCACTTTGCGACAATTTTATTAAAAATTAAAGTACTCGAAAGCAACAATTATTAGGGGATAAAAAAAGGAGACAACAGGTCATTAAATATATTTAAAAATTAGGACAAGTTTGTTCAAAATTACATAATCAGAATTTTTAGATATTTTATAAGTGTTATCCTCTGACCTGTATATGCTTTAGTTGTAATAAAAATATAAAATTGCATACCAATTTGTTTTATTTTCAAACCAATTTTAATATATAATACAACTTAAGAATTAAACTATTCCAAAAGTTATAGGTATGCAATTTTCAGATTAAATAAATATTTTTTTTAATATACGGTCATGGTTATGGATAACACTCTAATTTTTAAAAAGAAATATTTTATATTATAACTTAATAAGTTATTGTTTTTCAACACTAATGATAAGTATTATTATACTGCAAACATTTTTTGTACTCTTAAAATCAAATCAAATAACCTTAGCTTATTTTAATTTAATTAATAATAAAATGTATATGATAAAAATCATTTTTTTTTAAATACAGTAGAACTTTAATTTTAAAGTTCCTTGAGTAATGATTGTTTTGTAATTATTACAAATAATTTAAGTTGTTGCATTAATTAAGTTCTACTGTACTTAAATAACTAAAGGCTCAATACAATAACCAGATATCTTAATTTATATTTTTTAAATGTTTTGATTTTGTAATTATCCAGTATCTTAAATAATTATATTGGTTAATATAATAAAACCAGAACTACCGATTTCTTTATATTTATTAAAAATTTGAATTGCATTAGAGCTATTCTGTTAAAGTAAACAGGAATATCAAGTTATTGAACCATGCCTTTAATTACTAACTTAAAATTGTATTGTAACACAATATACTTATATTACTATCTATCTAAACACATATTATGCGCACATTATAAATATCAAAGTTTTCACAATAATTGTAGAGAGTAATTATTACATTAGCCACACTTTATAATTTATGTTATGATTGGGATACTTAAAATAAACTTATTAATAAACACATAACATGCATACAATTAAGTTAATTTTTAACGGCTATAAAAACTACAAACCCATAATTAAAAATACAGCGAAAACACATTAAAAAAAAGTACATATTTGCTAGAATTGTATAATAAGTACATATTTTAAGATTATACACATCAAATAGTTAATTCACCCAGTGAACCAATAACTACTGTCCAGTTCCAAAAAAAAAAAAAAAAAATGATAATAATAACACAATAATTTTTCAGGGTACATTACATTGTTTAAATGCATTTGTTAATTATCAAAATTTGTCAAAAATTACACACATACTATACTACTGTTTTACTTGTTATATTTTAAGACCACTGATTATATGCATACGTATAATAAGAAAAGTATGACTACAATTTATGTTATAAATAATTAATATAAAAATTACTTAATAATCCAAATATATTTTAATTCCTTGATATAGGAACACAATAATTGAAGAATAAAGAATGAATACAGATTAAAACAACATACTTTGATTTTAAATTAAAAGGACTGAATAAAAATGAATAATAATTATTAGTATATGTAGTTACTGAAAAATAAATGATTCTATTGAATATTATTATATATTACAGATAACATTAATTTCTTACTATATTAGAAAAATAAACTTGTTTTTTAAAAATGTTATTTTATTTATCAGTCCTTGATTTATATTTTACTTCATAATGCAATCAAAAACTAACATTTTGTAGTATTATTGGTTGTTTTTAATTATCAATGTTTTTTTTTTTTTTTTTTTTTATTAGCAATAGCAAATGAAGAGTATATAATTAAACAATGAAATCTTCAGTAAGAAATATAATAGATGTGTAAACACAGAAAATAATACCTATTCATCAATAATTTTATCCAAATGCCCAAGTTAATTATCTTAAATTTGTCACTGTCAATATAATAAATATAATTATATGAACTTATAAATTAATTGTACTAAAATAATGAAAGAATAAATCATTATCTAATTTAATAAGTAATTACACGACGGTCCATTTAATATACTTATATCTAGTGAATATGGAATTATACCCATTACCATAACTTACAACATAAACTGTTAAAACAATAATTAAGTTCTTATTGATTATAGTAATAGTTAAAACATTTAAATAAACTTTAGGAATGTTTTTCAACAAATAAAATTCATTGATCACAGCAAAAATTAATTTACATGTATAATTAAAAAATAATTGGCAGTGTAAAATAACAAACAAAAACCTAATATTTATAATTTTTTTTCAAGTTGTTATTTTATTACTTAGTCTTGAAATTTTAAAGAATTAAAATGTGAAATAAAAATTAATAGTCTAATTATGTTACTGTTCGTTTTTTAAAAATCAAAATTTTAAATATTAAACTGTTGTTATTTTCTTAACTTAAATATAATTACAATTTATATTGTATTGATCAATAAAACCAGAGATCACAATTAAATAGTTAACCCTGCCACCAAAATATGATCCATATATGAATTCTAATATTAAAATTCAACTATAATTATTTAAATGCCAATAATTCAACTAATATATAATTTAAAGCACTATTTGTATAAAAAAAACCTTATTTTCAGAAAAAAAAATAATAATAAAATATTCATATAACGATGACATTTTAAGCATAAAAACACATAGAATATTAAGAATACTGTTTAAATTATTTTTAAATAGATATTCTTTTATATACCATCAAAGGATATTATAGTAAAATGTTGATACTCAAATTACAGCTGTCCAATTAATCATTCAGTAGTTGTCCAATTAACAAAAGTTATAGATCATGTCCCTTTTAATGTAAAATAACAGATAGGCTTGCACATTTTCTACAAAAGATGCATCGACTTCATGCACTTTTTCATCATTATATTCATACCATTGACCTAAATTTCAAAAAATAAATTATAAAAATATGTATACATTTTTATGACGTAAAGGCAGCTAAGTTTCAGTGAGTTTTCAAAGATGTTATCACAATCTATGGTTTTATAAATTTAATATTTTGAAGTTTGTTTTAATTAAATGCAATATCCTCAATTTAAAAAAGCCTCACAAGATTCCAAAATACTACTGACCAAGTAATAATTTTGAACATTTTCCAAAAAAATCAAAATTTATAAAACTTAAGATTATAACATCCAAATTTTTTTACAATATTTTAAACACCAATAAAATATTGCACTCTGTAACAAAACTTAATTTTTTTCGTTAACTTCCTTAATTATATAAAATTACCTTCTTTAAAATCCACAGCATAAGAAGTGTAATGCCCAGATCCTCCCCTGAAAATGGCATTAATCATAAAAAATACAATAATATATTTTTAAATAGTTTGATTTTGATTTACCCTTCTCCATCATGTACAACAACAGCAATCAAATCAAACATATTTGTATCTTTACCAACAAATTGAGTTTTCATTTCATCATCAAAATATGGAGACATATCTAATGATTGCATAGGAAATTTTATGAACGTATGTACTTTAGTACGACAAGTTTTATCCCATCTAAACCGTTTAAGATGGAGACAAAGTATCTGAACAAATATAAACAATCAGTTAAGTAGAAAAGTATAATCCTATTAATAAGCAAAAACAAAAACTTACATTAGGTACGGCATTCATCCAAAATCTCTTAGTGGACTTTTGTGGTTTTCCACACTTTTCACAGAAGTAAAAATTTCTTTCATTTAGTTCTTCTATCTCAAAATAACGCTCCAAGCAATCTACAAAAAAAAAAAATTATGTCAAAAATATTTTTATAATTTAAATTTAGTCTTAACTTACCAGTTAAAAGATCAACTGGTCGAAGTACCGACAGGTCTGCATTTTTGTAATCTGGAACGTCTAGTGAAATATCTGTAATTGGATCTCTTTTTCTGTAAGGTGTATTGCACTTTAAACAGTATACCTAATAAAAAACAAATAATGATTATTTCTACAGAGTCAAATGTACAGATTCTAACAAATTGTATGATCACAAAATAATGGAAACTTGTAGATAAAAGAAAGTGAATAGGGTCAGTGGCATAGCCAGGATTTAAAAAAAAGGGTCATACCCACGTTTTTTAATCAGATTTTAGTTTAAAGATATATACACAAATTATCAGGGTCTGGGTTACTGATACAAATATACAATTCTAGCCTTTCCCTCCCCAGAAATTTTTTTCTAGTTTCGACTATGAGGGGGTGGGGGCACTGAATATGGTGTCATAATATTGTTTTTAAAGGAGGTCCTTGCAATTTTTAGAATTACAGAGCCAGTGGATATGGGGATACGGGGGGAATATGGGGGTCATATCCCACCTCGGAGACCAAATTTTGTACAAAATATAATATGTATTTAATTATATGAATATAATATATGTATACTGATAGTGTATTAAAAATTGTATATCCTCCCCCCTTGAAAAAATCCTAGATACGATACTGCACAGAGCAATACTGTTTTTTTCTCTAGTCACTTTATTTTTACATAATATAAAAATAATAAGACAATTACTTAAATGTTACTACAATTGGTAACATTTGTAGAAATGTACCAAATACTTAAGGTGTACTGGCACACTACCTATGTGGATAATTATAACAGGAATGTTCTTTCCATTTTTGATTATCTATGTGGGGACTACAAATCAATATGATCTATAATATATCATAAACATTCTAATCAAATTCAATAGTGTTTATCACTTTTTCTAAATTTTATAGCAATCAAAAACAAAATATAATTTAAAGAAGATGCTATACCCACATTTTTTGTCTCCGTCTTACGAGTGGGTAACATTGCAAATATACACTCAGCAGTTCACTTTAGCCTCATTGGTTTGAAAATTACAGTGAATCAACCTATTATGAAACTTAATGGTAAAATCATAGTCTGTGTTTATATATCAGTTTTTTTTACGATAATTAGGATTTTAAGCAAATTATGAGCATTATTAAAAATTGTGCTATTTTATGTACTCAAAACTCGCTAAAAAATTGGAATCATTGTATAAAATCCAAAATATTTACACAGATAATGTTCTTACTATTAAGTTTCATGATACGTCGTTCACTCTAATTTTTGAACTAATGAAGTTAAATGTGAGCTGCTGACCATAATTTTGCTATGTTATGCACTTTAAAGATGGAGGCAACATGGGCGAGTGGGAGTGTCTTTAAGTGATTTCTCATGGACCTATTTCTTAATTTTTAGACTACAATAATTAGTTATAAAGTTAAAAACTAAGATTTGAACAAAATATCACTTAGTGTGCCTTATAAAATTTCCATAATAAAATGTAACATACAATTTGGAAGAACCTGTATAGAAAATTCACATTTTATTAAAATATATAAGAAGATCCATTTAAATTAAAGATTAATTTTGTTTTCTGTATGATTGAATACATGATAGATAATTTTTTCCACCACATTATATGGATCAAGCTTATATTATATGTTTAGAGTAAGGCGTACGTGTTAAACTAAACTTCATAAAAAAAAAGTCTAAATGGTATGTAAAAGTCAAAAAGATTCACATATTTAATTAATTAAAATGTTCTAAAATCTGAATGATAGTCAAAGACAGTTTAAGTAATTTTTCAACATAAAACTATTAACATAATTAAAAATATAAAATATAAAATAGGTTTTAACATCTGATGTTTTATTATTATAAACACAATTAATATTTTGGTTAAACATGACTAAAACTTTACGCCCTACTCTATATTGTTCAAAAATCAAAATAAATAGTGATTATGTGAAAAATTAATCACCTCACTTAATAAAAACCCACGAAACATCAATGACACAAGTGTATCAATTTTACTAGGGTTTTGAGTTGTTATTCCTTCCTCTAACAACAATTTACTTTTTTCATCTGTCAGCTCGGAATGTAAAGTATCCAATGTAAACATCAAAAATTCATGAGCATCATGTTGATGATATCCTCTAAATATTCATTATAATTTTAGTACAATATCATTATTAAATATAAATAACATTTTTTGTAATATAACTGATAACAAATTAATTATTAATATTGGAATTGTTTGATTCACATTATACTACAAACTGTTATTGTTCAACAAGATATATTGTTATTATTAATCTTATACAAGGGTTGTAACTTTTAAAACCAAAATCCAAATTAATATAAGTATACATTACTAGTACCATTGATTATGAATACTATAGATTGCTCACTGGCCTGATTATACTTATTAATGAGTTTATGACCAAATCCCATACCTCATAAAAATTAATAATATATTATTTTAACACAAACAAAGTTGTATTACAATTGTAAAATTAATTAAATATAAGGAATTACAGATTATGTCCATAATACTTATTATTATTATTATTGTTTTATTTTGTTTATTTATTTAATATACCAAGAATTTCTTTTATACAACACCCTCTTATATTAACACTGGTTTTTATAAGCCGTCCAATTGATTGAGAAAAACTGTGTAGAACCTCTATAAATCAATCATTCAAAATATTAATCTACAAGTCTGCAAATACAAAAATGTTATATCTTAAATTAATTTTAGCGTGCATTTTTTTAACTTCTACACAAATGTCGGACTTGGAGAAATGATGATGAGTGATGATATTAGAAATTTGTATAAAATAAAGGCTACAACTACTATACTAAACATTTTTATGATATAGATTAGAGATAATACAGAATTCTCAACATATTAATTAGCAAATTACTTTTATACTTCATAGGGTAGATACTAGATACAACTATTCACCTATTAATTACATTATTATATTTTATACATACAATTAATGGAGATAGCCCAGGTACGGCTACATGTTGGCAGGCCTTCTTTTAGGGGGGGGGGGGGGTTCATAGGGGTCATGGCCCCCGTAGACATCATAAACTACATACAAATAATAATTTCTTTCAGAAATATGTACAGAAGTTCAGAATAATTATAAATTATAATCACGGCCAACAAGTTTTTCCATTTGTATTGGCCTAGGTGGGTAAATGGTCAAAAGTGGAATTTTTGGACCTCAAGAATATCAACCCCCTCCCCCTTGAAAATACAAAACAAATACGCTACTAAGATAGACAGACCCATACCTTAAATTAAAAGAATTCTATACACTAGATAAAAATATATTAAACACCACTATCACTGCTATATTATGTAAAATATAATTAGTAATTTATACATAGAAAAAAACATTTTTTATATACTTAAAATTCTATTATATATCTCTAGTAAATATACTTATTTATTTTCATTTTAAATCACTAAAACTTATATATGTTTATTTTGTTGTAACTTATTTACTAACTTGTATCGAGGTTTAATTTTGCAGACAATTTGTTGAAGAGCAGTTGGTGAAATTGCTTCTCTAAATTTATAGCCGGGAGGTTTTTGCCAGTCAACTAACGTCACCATTAGTTTCCACATTTCTTGGGCTATACAATCTTGCAACCTTGGATCTGGATTACCATTATTTTTCTTATTGGATATTTCAACAAGTTTGAACAATTTCATGCAATATATAAATGGCTTAAGATGACTGAAATATATAAAAAATTAGATAAAATAAATTAATTTTCCAAGAAAAAATAAATATGAGTATCTAAAAGTACAAGTGTAAACTATTATTGAACTGTATAATGGGTGATCAAATTTGAAATAATGGTTGTTTAAGTTATTTATGTGCGAAAGGAGCTAAAAACCTCCTAACTGTTGTATAACCCCTAAAAAACCCTAAAGATTTTATACACCACATTGCACTATATGAAAAAATTTTCATCTTTACATCAAATACAAGATGTAACAAAGACTTGACAAGAAAAAAAAAATTATGACAAAAATTGTTAAAATTATATGATTAGTAGATAATTTAAGAAATATACTCATGTCAGCAGATTTCCAAAAAAAATATTTTGAAAAAAGTTATTACGTTCCAAATTCATTTAATAAAAAAATATTGTTATTTTAAAAAATAAATTACTTAACTTAGATAAATGTTTTTACTATCAAAATTGTTCTTATAATCAGATTCACAAATTGGCTATTTTGAATATATCCAAAAAAATTTAAATCAAATTTTTTAATTTTAATTTTTAATGTAAAAAAATAAAAATAATTTTTTGTATAATATATGTGTAGCGCAAGTGACTATAAATTATGTATAAAAAAATAAATTTTAAATATTGATTAGAACAAGTTATTCCAAAAGTCAGTTCTATCTGTTACACCCTGGTATATCAGAATATATTATTATATTAATATTTAGATAGTAAATTTTAAATTAATATAATTAAGTGAATAATTAATCAAATAATTTATGTGGATATAAGATAGTTGAAAAAATAAATGAAGGGTTTTAGTATGATTATTGGTGATTTTTTTGTGATAACAAAGAAATATTTTAATAGAGTATAATAAAATAGGTAGTATTAGGTCAGTCATTTTGTATGTTTAGAGTAACAAATTAATTAATCATAGGAGATAGCAAAATCAAAATATTTAAGGAGATATAATTTATAATTAATATCTATTTTTGATAAGTAGATAAAACCATTTAAAATTTAACTTACAATTACTGTAAACAAATCACTCAAAAACCATATAAAAGCATGATGAATAATTACTTAAAATAAGAATAAAAAACTTGCACATAAAATTGGATTACTGTTAAGTTAAGTACTAAAACAAAATATATGCGTTAGAATTTTATTCACAGATAGTAGAGCTTATATGAAGATATAAAAAAACGTAGTAACTTATATTGGAAATATTGATACAAAACTAGAGAAGAGGGCAGTGGCCTATTATGAGGAACAGAGATAGCATTATCTTTAAGCGAGACGAAAATAATGATTTTGATGTTTGGTAGTAAAAATTATAATACAACCTTCTAGAGCTGATATGAAGAGTAAATATTGTAAAATACAATAGTACATAAATTAAACTAGTTAGTGGTTTATAAATTTAAATGGATGTATTATGCATACAATTATTTCTTTAATTATAAGATTTTTAGAACTAGACTAAAATAGAGAAGAAAAAGGGCAAGAAATTTATTGATCCGAATCGGTGTAACAAACAAAACACACCAGGATAATGAGCCATATCAATGATGGTGCTAACCAGGGACTGGAACTAAACATAAAAGAACTGGTTCTGGAACCTTTAAAATATTAATACTAACCAAAACCTTTATTTTAATAAATAAAGTATCGGAACCGAACCGGAATTTTAAAAATAAATAGGTTATTTTAGGTTCAAAAATCAAATTATATTATTTATCATAATTTAATGGTAAGTATTACTGTTTTGTGTATAATCAATGTATGATCATTTGAATTTTCTAATATTTTTCATACTATTAATAAAACCCGCATTTCAGATAGGTGTTATTAAATTATTATACTTTTTGGCACGTTAGTTATCTGGAACCGGTACCTTTATTTTTTATAAAAAACCATAACTTTACCGGAACAGTTATTTTATTTTTAGAGAACCAGTACCGGAACCGATACCGATAAATTCAAAAGGTTCCAGTCCCTGGTGCCAACATCTGATTTGGGCAAACAAATTTCTTGAAGCATTTCATTCTTTAAGAAATAGTTCAATATAATATGCAAGTTATTTTCATATACAGTAGTATACAAAAATACTCTTTTTGGATAAAGGAAACAAAAAACAGACAAATGGTTAAAAAATGAGAAGGGAAATGTGACTGAAATGTTTAATACATTAGAGTCCAACCTATTTTACTGTACTATTAATAAGTTAGACTTTAATAGGTTACACTTTAAATTTAATAAATAACAAAATAATAATTACCGAATTGATTGCCAAACCGCAATCATAAAACAATTGTTTCCACTATTAGATATACCAACTTTTTTAGTAGTTCTAGGACCTCTTTTATAAAAAGGTTTTTTAGGTTTAGCTTTGAGTGGTGTTTTTGGTACAACAGCTTTAGGTGCTATTTTTGGTACAACAGCTTGAGGTTCTTGTTCACTAAATATTAAAAATATATTAAGCGTTAATACACTTATTGTTTTAAATATATTACTTCAATAAACTGTAAATTCGACAATTTAAAAACATAGGGGGGGGGGGGGGGGAAGTAAGAATTTTTAAGAAAAAAATAATATTGGTTCCAAGGTTTTTTAGAGACTTCTTTGATTATGGTTATTATAAAAGTATAAAAACATTTTTTATTTTGTTTAATGTCTATAAAACAATATATTATAGACAATAATGTTGTGGTAGGTTGCATATGGCAACATTAAACATAAATTTATAGATCATACATAATATTTGTTTGTAGATCACATATAATAACCAACAAATCTATGTAGATAACAAAAAATATCGCTATTTACAATAATATTTCTAGTATTTAGGAGTGAACCAAAAAAAAATTGTACAATAATATCCTGTTATTGTAAAACTAATAATGGTATTGATAACTAAAACAACAAAAAACAGCACAGACACAGTCAGGTTAAAGGTATTCTATACATAGTATAGAAACCTAAAATCATGATCAATAAGTTTAGAAAAAAACAATAGCAATAAGATTTTGTTAATTTCATTCTATAAATAGCTCATTTATGAATAATATTTTATTTTTATAGAACATTTACATAAATAACTTAATGAACAATTTGAAAAAAATTAATATTTATAAACGTACATGATTAAAACGTCAAACAAAGAACTTCATGCACATTATAAGACATAAGTAAAATACTTCAGATTTTATTTACAAATATTTGAATTTAAAACACTATAATTTATTCTTTATATAAAATCTAACTATACAGTTTATTTCAAGTTATTTTAAACAACACTTTAAATTTAATCAATAGTAATATTTACCAAAGAGCTTGGGTAACTGTATTCATAAAACAGTCATTTTCATTATTAGGAGGTATACAGACATTTTCAATAGCTCTAGGACCTTGTTTAAAACTAGTCTTTTTTGGTTTAACAGCCTTAGGTGCTTTTCTCCTAAATATTAAAAAATATATTAACCTTTAATACAATAGTTGCTTTACTTAATTTTTTCTTTTTATTATAGTAATTACCGTCTTTTCTTTTTGTTACTATTACTTGCACTTGGTCCACGGTTATATAGAATAAACTGTCGAAGACGGTTCAGTTCATCATCGTGGTTTTTTGGTTCTACATCAGAATTACACTTGAAACTTTAAAAATAAAATATTTTAATTTAAAAATTTAGTGGATATTACAAATCACAATGTTTTTAAACTTATGTAAATATATTAAAAAATTGTCAACATAATATTATGACTGGTAAGTAGATAATATTTCAAGCAATTAAAATCTTTTCTTTGAAATACATCTTTAGACCAAATAATAAACAATATAATAATTATTTCACTAACCAGAATATAGCTGCAGACTCGATATTTATAAATAAGCAATGAGTTTTGTGGAACTCGTAATGTGCAGTACTGTGTCCTACAGCATTATGCCCACAAAGAATTTGTCGACACTCCATACACATCCACAACTGATCTATTCGTAAGCATACTGGAAAATATTTTTAATACTACAATTAAAATCTTTTTACTGTGTATTAAATTAACTAAATATTGAATTATTATTTTAATAAATTGAACAAAACGTGAATTTTCAATGTATTTTATACAAAATTGCAGCTCCTAAATTAATATAATATTGAGTATAATATTTACATATCTCATTTTTTGCTACTCTCTTAATATTGTCTCCTCACCATAAATTAGATATATCAAGTATAAACGTATGGTACTTATCAAAAACCAATTTAATAATTTGATTGTTCTCGGAAAAACATACTATTACTAAGTAGAGTGGCGCTGAACCCATGTATCAAGTAGTGTGTATCAAATTGGTGGGTTGTTGGTAAGTAAATCTGAGTATTGAGATTTGAGAACAATATTGTTCATCAGTGGCGGATTGAACTTCAATTTTAAATGATGCATTTTCATAATTAAGTTCTTACCACCACCACCATCCTATTTTTACTTATAACAAAGTTATAATATAAATAAAATGTGATCAAAAGAGCCAAGAGGTTAGACTTTAGCATGTAATTTTGTGCCACTGTCACGGGGTGGCACCACCCCCTTTGAAAAGTTGACGCAACTGTGTTAAAATTGAGCGCTTCGGCTTGCCACTGTTGTTCATCAGTATCTCTATAAATTAGATGTATGCTGCAATTGTAAGGAATAACGCCAACAATAGCTATTCTAACTTCAAAGCACTATAATTTTATATGTTAAATTAAATTTTCAAGTTTTATGATTGAGTATAAAATTATTTGTCAACAATAAATTAAGAAAAAAAGTAGGTACCACTCTGCTGTACATTAGGTGTTGTATACCTACGAAAAATGATTCTGAGCGAAGATGGTCTGTCAGCCTAAATTACTTAAGTAATTCATTTTAGTATTAGTAAAACAGTAAGTTAAATTAATTTTCACCGAAAACTTTTCATTTGTTATACTTCAAAAATATCATGTAGGTGTCCAAGAATAATATTTCACATAGATAATCACAAAGATACCCTGAACCAAATCAAAATCATTTTCAAAACACGGGAAATGAAAAACAAAATGATAGGAACAATATGAGATGCATACATATCTTATACATACAAAATTATACGAAAGATAGGATGAACGCAGCTAATTATTTTAATGGACCAGTTTCACAAAAAAGGTGTTTAAATTGTGGTTCTACGACTAATTTTAGGAATAACTGTCCAATATTGGCTTCCGAAAAACAAGAAGAAGAACAGGGTGCTAGACCTATTCAGAACATATTTAATAAATCATGTGAACACACAAACATTAGGTCAGTTAATTTAACTTCAGATAAAAAAAAAAAATGAATATTCAGTTAGGTATGTAGGCACGAATAACAAATTTTAAGAGGCAGCATATAATAATAATAATGTACTCTAAACAATAGTAGGAGTAAAAGAATCAAGCGATAACAAAAATATTGTCGAATCTGTTTAATATGAAAAGAAGACTGATCTTTGTCAATATAAAAACCAGTTGGTATACGTATCAGCTCTTAATATTATTATTGTAATTTGTATTATAATTAAATTATGCTGAAATAAAAAAATAAATATTATTCAAGCTAGAAACTGTCAAGAAAACATAAACAAAATAAAATATGATGTGCCAAATAATTCGTAAGGTATAATTATCAAAAAAATGGAAGCTGAAAAAGAAATGTATTCTAAAGAGCAAATGTTTAAAGAGGATATACCAAAATAGGTAGTACAACAAAATTTTATATCAACCCAGATCTATCAATGGAACAGAAAGAAAAACTACACACTACAGTACACAAAAAATAAATAATATTTGAAGAGGGAGAAATGGCTTGAGTAAAAGCAGAAGTAAAAAAATCCAAATTTAATTTCAGATATCAGGGGTCATATAAAATAGTTGAAAAAAATTCAAATATAGTATACCTAGACGAAATAATTAGGAATTCAAAATTGTTTAATGATTATAAACATGCAAGTCAGAACGAGAAATTTAGAGATTGTATAACTTAAAATTCAGGAAAGAAGAGTGTTATTATTTGTAATTTGGCTGTCATTCAGTATAAAGTGAATGCTTAAAGCGGGCTGGTAGATAATATAATAAAATATACATATGTACCTATATAATATATTTATATTGGTACTTATAAAACAATAAAGGGAAAAAGTCCCCCTTGACTTTGTTTTCATTGCTTGTAATGGTAAGTATATTTTGAATTCCATTGCTCTTTCCCAAATAAAATTTAGTTTTACGCCACTGCTAAGTACTGTATATAGGAATATAGTATATTTCCACGACTAAAGCGTCGTGGACACGGCAAGCAATTCCGGACATTAGTAGGTGACTTGGGAGAACTGTCCAGAAGGTGCCACTGTCATATCATATGACCCAAGCACTGACAGGCCATGGGTGCTTTCAGCATTACTTACACCGGATGGGCAGGGCCGGCAGCATACATACATTTGATCTAACAACTATACTTTAAACTTTAACATAATTCTACACAAGCACCAACTTATAATATACACAGTATTTGTATAGCTAGGTACAACACAACCAAATAATTACTACAACTTAATAATTTAAATAAATCCATTGTATACTATTTTAAGGAAAGAATTAGTATGTGATGCATAAGTTTATATTTGTTTCAGTAAATAATTTCTATGATGGATGTGTGTATGTATAATTGTATAGCTTTTTTTGATTTAGACTACAAATTTATGTATACTTTTCTATCAATACAATTTTTTTCTAACTCATAATATTAAAATGGAACTTTTTACAAATTATTACTAGATTAGAATACTCAGATCAATTTAACAATTTAAAACAAAATTGTATTTTACTGTTTTTTGACACTTTGATAGCAGTTATTCAGACGGTTAAAATTTATAAGTTCAATATCTATAGTTTTTATATTTAAAAAATTATTATACATACCCTTGAAGGTTAGTGTCATACATGATCGGTTCAAGGCATAGGACTACAAACAAGACAAAGAAAACATGTCATGCCTACTTGTCAACAAATAACATGACATGTATGAAAATATCGCATAAATTATCCAGAAGAAGCTTAAGTATGATACTTTTAAGTTTAAAATAATAATATAAAATTATGAAATTTTTTTTTTAATAACATAGATAATAAGGGATACGATACAATTGTAACACCATAATTATTCAAATAGGTAAAGTGTGTAATTGAAATGATATTTATATAATCTAAGATTGGCAGTTTAAAATTTTAAGATTATCGGAGACCGTGATCTAAAAACAAAATGCGGCTTTATTAGATTAGATATTTGAGATATTTTGATATGATATGCATTACACATAGACAATAATATTACATGGGCTTGTATATTGTCTACCTATAGTATTCTTATTTGCAATTATTTCTGTATGTTTTGTATAAAAAAAAAAAAAAAATGTATGATTATTGTAATATTAGCACTCGTTTTTGATACATGGACATTTTATAATATCTTATTTATTATTTTTGTCCCTCATAGACAGAGGCGCTCGTATAAGTGATGCAACTGCATGTGAATACTAGAGGGTTGTAGAAGTAAATTACTGGTATCAGCATAAACTCAATTAGGGGAGCCTTAAGGGGTAATAGCACCCCAATTTTGAAACTAGCCCCCTCCAAAAAATCTGCTTACAAAAAAAAACAACTTGTCATCAGATATCAGACTATTAGAGTACAATGAATAAAACAAAGTTTTCGACGATTGAATTTTTTTTGAGTTCAAATGAATTTATAAAACAATTTTTTTCAAACTCAACTGAATTTTTAGAACATTTAATTACCTATTCATTATTTCTATATTCTACGAAACCAGGATGGCAGTTATATTATTGCGTTCAGCAGTGACTCAATGCCACGACAATAGTATCGTAGAGTATTTACTAATATAATTACAAACTTCAGAACACAGTACAGCAATACATCCTCCTTGCCAACATCTAATTCCGATTTACAAACCAATATTCCAGGGCTTGAAATCTATTTTAAATATCAATAAAAATCATCTAAGAATCAAGTGACATCAAAATCAAATATTTTTAAAATGATCTTCAAAATTTATATTGAAATCAAAAATAAATTAAATCTATTATTTACATCAAAATGTTAATCATTTTATATTTTTCATAATATACAAATAGATATAAAATTACTTAACCTAACCTAACAATAGCTAATAATAGCTAATAGGTCTATAATGTGTTTATGTCCGCTACTTGTCTTCGCTCCCTCTATTTTTCCCTTGTCCGCTCTGTCTTAGAATATGGCTCAGTTGTATGGTACCCATATCTAGCCAAGGACCAATTACGTTTAGAGCGTGTCCAAAACCGCTTCCTTTCCTACGCCGCCTTTATACTTAATATTGCTCACCCACCCCATGATTACCTACCAGTTAGAACTTCCTTAAATATCCCTACTCTCGCATCTCGTCGTGTCGATGCTGACCTCTCATTCATCACCTCCCTCCTCAACGGCTCAATAGATGCCCCTAACCTTCTGTCCTCAATCTCTTTCCGCGTTCCTGTGCATTTCACTAGAAATCACTCTTTATACCTTGTCTCCTCTCACCGTACTAACTACTCCTCTAATAATCCATTAGATAGAATGCTCCGCCTACTTAATAGCTCCTGATCTTTGGCTGACTATATTATTGTTTATCTCTACTGAATGTTTTTGTCTTTAGTTTATTTTACCTTAGCATGTACTCTTCTAGCTGAACGCTGTTTAGTATAAGTTTAAACTTAAGTCTATAATTATAACTATATTTTCCATGTATTTTATTTCATTATTATCACTTCATGTTAATCTACTAATTGTACAATGTATCTATATATTGCCGCTTGGCGTTAAATAAATAAATAAATAAATAAATGTGTAGATAAAAATAAATAACTACTAATATTTTGGCTTCTTGGGTCAATTACACGGCCGCGTGAACAATGATATGTTTTTAGTAGTAAGAAATCAAAATTAAAATAGTAAAATTTTTATTTTTATTCGAAAAAAAAGAAAAATTATGTTCAAAATATAATTAAAAACCATGATATAATTAAACCAATAATGTGCAACAATATAAAAATCATAAAATTATAATATCAATACATTATTTTCAATTTATATCAGAAAAAACAAATATCAATATGTGGAAATTAAATTAAAATGTTTCATTTTGATTTCAAGCCCTGCACTATTCAGTATTCACTAATCAGTTCCAAGTTCTAATATTTTGAGTTGATCCATTTAAAAAATATAATTGAAAATAATATATTATATCCAAAAGTATACAAGTTGTTACAAGCAATTTATTGAACTACTTTTATTACCTATATATTATAACTAATATTAATAAATAATAATGAAATAGTAATGAAGAATGTATCAATTTCAGGTGGCATTCACATTACCAATTAGATCTGCCAAGTATTCCATGTTAAATTATTAAACTTATAAAACATTTTTGCTCAAAAAAGCCATTACTGCCTCATAATTTATTATAAATGTCCAGAAAACGCAGAGCTTAAACACCCTGAATTTTTATATTGAAATGGCGCTTATGTAAATTATAATAATTAATGTTTATCAACTATAGTGATTTACTGAATTATTTGAATATTTAATGACTAAGAACACCCTCTCAGCAGGTAATATTTATAACCACCACTATGCTCTACGATCAAAGGTCTTAAAACATTTTTTTTTTTTTAGGACAGACCAAATCTGGGATATACTTCAGCGACATGGGCTAAAATTTTCAAGGTAATGAAATTAAAGATATAAAAGATTTATGATTTATAATATATTAATATATTTTAAAAATACTAATTGGCTTGGTTACATTCGTAAGTTGAAGACCCCTGACCTAGGTTAATATGTATATAATATGTCAATTTATACCATATTATAGACTATACTTAAAAATATACCAGACATAAGAACCATTCAGCAAATCTGATGGTTTGTTTGTGAATGGTCTAGGTTTGGGGTCCTGAACCGGTGGTCCGTAGATAGTTACTTGGGGGTGGCTCAGTTTTTTTTTAATAATGCAAAAGTTGAAAATTTGCAGAAAGCATATTATCGTGGATCAGATTATGTTAGAATTAATGTGAGATTAAAATTATCCAAGACATGGTGTAAATTGCTGAAAAAACTAGCAGACATTTTTATCAACAAAATTTCAGAAATAAATTGTAAAACCTAATTTTTTAAAATAAAAAATACATTTTACTCTAATTATTTAATATATGTATAATTTTTAATACAATTTTGTAATTTGTACTATGTTAACAGCTGTATGTTTGAACATATCTATTAATTACAATGGGTTGCTAAACAATTTCAGGCCTGTTATATTTATGAAATAAATTCAGAATTTATTGAAAAACCGAAATCTATTCTGATAGATATGGAATCGTGAAAACTAATAATACTGGTAACTAGTGTTTGGTTTTCACAAAACCACTGTCACCTAGTAGTTATGTTAAATTTAGATTCTAAAAATAGTTTGTTTTTCCTTATTTGTTTTAAAAGTTGTTGGTGATCTGGTAATTTCTGAATTTTATAACTGTTCATGATTGCAGTGATATGATAGTCAGGGGCTAAGTTTCAGTTATTAAAATAAAAGGAAATGTCATTCTTGATATTATTTTGGAATGACATTCTTTTACTCTTAAATAAAAACAGTGAAAAACTACAATCTGTTGAAATTAATTTGGGTACAGTCATAGACATTTATCAGTAATTAATTATACATTTGTAAATTAGAAAATGCAGTGATAAAATTATAGAAGTAAGTGATATAAATTTTAAGATCGCTACATTTTTCATACCTCAAATAGACTCAAATCTGAACTAGAAAAAATAAAAATGACAAGTTGCTTGAAGGTATTTTTTTTCTTTCAATTGGAAAAATCGTGCAAAACAGATAAAAGTCTTCAAGAAATTAAAGTGGATATGGAAGGCCCTTTTCTCAATGAACATGTTCAATATGTCTTTAAAGCACAAATAAAATCAAAAATATGATGAAAAGCCAAAAAAAAAAGCCAGTAATTGCTTGTTTAAATTAAACAAAATTATATTTCTGATGTTGATCCATCCCTACATTATCACAACTTTGGTGGGGACTGTGTTGGCATTACATCCACTATGCAGTAACTTTTACAATGAATCAAATTTTTCAGCATAAAAAGAGAAAAAATATACTTTTAACTGAATATAAAAGAGAAAAGACTAAATACATTGGCAATCCTTGATATTGAAAATTATATTACATAACTTGATTATAACACATAGGCAGATTGGGCCACTGTGCAATTTCTCAGTGGGCCGGTATCAAGTAATGTCCCCGGGATGGTACAATATAATTCACATGAAATAATATTATTATTGTTGACTTTTTTTTTAGGTCATCTTCTATTTAGAACACATTGATAGTGTAATACTAATAAGTAGGGCCGGGATTTAGATGTAAAATGCATTATTTTTTGGGAGGTCTCAAGCAATGCTTTTCAAGTACAAAATTAATTTTAAACATCAGAGAATTGAAAACTTAAACTTTTATTTTGCATTTTTTTGATTATTTATTATAATTTTTAGGTAATTTTGTTAATTTAGTGCATATTTATACATTATATACATTTTTATAATTAACTTAATCGGCAATTCAAAAAATGTTGTACCGACCATTGATAATTTGTCGATTGTACTATTTATAATTTTGATAAGTCGATAATGTCTTTATCTACAATAAATTTAACGGCTGTTATGCATCCAGGACTCAAATTATTAACAGCTAATTGATCAGTTGGTGTTACATTGTAATCAAGTTTATTTTGTTATGTTCATATTTTGTTTGCTCAAGAATTGTTAAAATCATTATTAAGGACATTATAGCAGTTAGGGAAAGTGGCGTCCCCATTGCCCAGATACATCGCAATAGCCACCACAACGACCTGAAAAGGTCGGTGTAGTCTGGTCCTACGGGTTGAGGGTTTGACGACAGGCTAACAACCCGTTCCAATAAAAAACCTACTGTTAAGCCTTGGATACCTGTATTACCTGAATACTCTTTTAGAAATGGAAAATGGAAATGTAAGGAGATTAAGATTGCGACTTGGAACCCGCTAAACTTGTATCACACTGGAGCTTGTCACAATCTGGCTGATGTACTGAAAGAGTACAATGTCACAGTTGCAGCACTACACTACAAGAGGTGAGATTAACTGGTACAGGATAAGTAAAAATAAAAGATAACATAATTTACTATAAAGGAATGGACAACACAAACCAATTCGGTACGGGTTTTGCTGTACATAAAAACTACAAGTCTCGAGTGAAAGAATTTAACCCAGTGTCTGAACGCATATGTACGATACAGTTAGAAACTAAATCTCTGAACACATTTCCCACAACATTCATGCCCCCACTGAATGTAAAGAAGACATTAAGAAAGAAGAAATCTATGAAAAAGTCACGGAGATATACGATAATACACCCAGAAATATGGTGAGAATTAGGAACTTCAATGCCAAAACAGGAAGAGCCCTCTTTTAAACCTAGAATCGGATTACACAGCACTCACGAGTAGAGCAATGATAATGGTCAGAGGGTTGTAGCTTTTGCAACCTCAAAGAATATGGAAAAACCTAACCGTAAGTAACACTCTCTTTCCCCACAAGGATATCCATAAATATACATGGAAATCACCTAAAGGACGCATATATCACCAAATTGACCATGCGCTCATTGAAAAAAGATTCAGATCAAGTATTTTAGATGTAAGAAGTTATCAAGAAGCTAACTGCGATTTTGATCATTTTTTGGTCATTGCCAATTTAGACTTAAGTTAAAGAACATCCAAATAACTTAAAACAGAATATCAAAGTTTAATCTAGAGAAACTTGAGGAAGGGAAAAATCTAAAATACATCAGTGCTCACTGACAAGCTAAGGGCAAGACAAACAGACAAGTTGTAGATGGAATACAATAAGAAATACTATAATTGAAGTTGCAAAAAAATCACTAGGCGTAGTCAGAAATCAAACAAAGAATTGGTATAATAATGAGTGCCAAAATGCTTAAGAGAAATGATCGTCAAAACTGTCTGAGAACTCAGTCAGCGGAATCTAAAGAAATATTTTAGAAAGAAAGTAGGAGATGCAAACAAGTTATACAGTGAGAAAAAAGGATGTATATGAACAAGCTCCAGCATAACACAGAGCAAGACTACACACAAGGCAGAGTTGTATTTCTTTGCAGTAATAAAAAATACCAGGAGTTCAACCAAACATTAAGCCATAAAAATAAAAATAATAGAATATTAAAGGACCCACAAAAGACATTTAGATGGCAAAAATATTTTGAAGAATGCTGAATGGGGAGATACCAGTAACGCCAATACTAGCCTGGGAAGATCAAAGAGTGGAACAAGAAGTAAAGGATATATCACTAGATAAAGCAATAAGAGCTATAAACCGGCTTAAAAACTGGAAAACCACCGTGTCAGACGGGATACCAGCAGAACTTATAAAATATGGCGGGTTAGAACTGCGCATATGGAATGAACAAAAACTACCTGAAGAATGGAACAAAGCTATAGTCATCCCAGTATATAAGGACACAAGATGAGCTGTGATAACTATAGGGAATATTGTTACTGAATACAGTATATAAAGTATTCTCCAAAAGACTACTAGGACAACTGGAACCACTGGCTGAGAAGTGTATAGGAAGCTATCAGTGTGGTTTTTGGAAATGTAAATCCACAATAGACCAACTCACAACTATAGAACAGCTCATGGAAAATAAATATGAGTACGGACAAAACATATGGCAAGTATTTGTGGATTTCAAGAAAGGTCACGATAGCATTCATCAAGACAGTCTGTATAACATAATGTATGAGTTTGGCTTCCCAAAAAAACTGATATCACTGACAAAAATCTGTATAAGAATTCAAAGTGATAACACAGGGCTTAAACAAGGCATGTACTATCACAAATATGCTTTCAACATAGCAGTAGAAAAAGTGATACGCAGTGTACAAAGTAATAAACTCGGAATTAATATTGGCAAAACCACGCTAGATGTGCTGGGTTTTGCAGACGATCTGATTTTAGTAGGAGAAAACAAGGAAATGATAGAGCGAAATACCAAAAAACACTCATTGATGAAGCAAAAAGATTTGCCTAGAAATAAATGAGGAGAAAACGAAAGTAATGGAAACGTTGCCTGTAAGAGGTGAAGAAGACCTTACAGTAGATAACTACGTTTTAGAGAAAGCCAAGAGCTTCAAGTATTTAGGAGTAACAATCACTGGTAACAACGACTGGAACACCGAATAACCAGTCGCTTGCTCAAAGCGGAAAGGACCTTTTTTGCACTAATAAAATAAGTCAAAACTATATTCTCTAAAGGAACAAAAGTATGCCTACACATAAGAACTGTAAGGCCAACATTAACTTATGGGTGCGAAGTATAGCCGATGACAGGGCAAATTGAACAAAAACTCAGATTCTTTGAGAAAGACTAATAAGAAAAAAATGTGGACCAGTTTTTGATATCGAAATAAACAGATGGCGTAGAAGAAGAAACAAAGAAATAAAGGAAATCACCAAAGTACCTTTCATAACAAGTTACGTGAAGGGCCAAAGATTTTTATGGTTTGGCCACACAATGAGACAAGAGGAAACAAATGAAGCTTAAGCGGCAATTAAATACAAACCAACAGGTAGAAGACCCAGAGACAGAACCAAGAAACGATGGATGGATGGAGTGCAACAAGATCTAGAGAGACTAGAAGTAACAGATTGGAAGGAAAGGATACAGGATCGCGATTATTGGAGATTAGTGACGGTGGCAGCCAAAACTCTTGCAGAGTTGTGAAGGCACATAAGAAGAAGAAGATTATTGCTGTTAAAATGCATTTTTTGCTAACTTTGGATAGTTTTCAAAGCATTTAATCCGCACCCTACTTATAAACCACAAAATACTCAACCAAAATTTGATTTTAACATATCAATTGAAGAACTTCAAAAAATATAATGCTATAGAATACAAAATTAAAACTATATGTTAAGAGGACACTACACCCTCATGTCGATGGTTATAAGGTAAAAGGGCATAAACGCCAATTTCAAAATTGTTGGGGAGAGCTGAAAAATATATATTTTGACATAGTGTGTTACAACCTTAAAACATCGCATGAAAAATCGTTTTGAGACTTAATATGAAATATAATGAATTTTTAAGTATTTTTATTGATTAATTATTCATAATAATAATATATTTGTGTATTTAAAGCCAATTAAAAAAAAAAAAAAAAATAACGTTTACGCCCCTTTCTTTTCTGAATCTGGCACTTACACCACAAAGATGTTCTATTGAATACAATGGCTTTTAAAGTCTAATATTGTTATTTTTTTTTTATATTATTGATTAAATTCGATAAAAATTTGTACTTAAAGTATTTAAAAAATTAAAAATATAAGCTTAAGATTTAAAATCTATATTATGTAAAAATAATTAATTTAGAATTAATAATATTCATATTTAATAAAATGTTCATAAAAATATACAAATACACTATAGTACATACTTAGTAAACTATTAAAACTAAATATTAGCCAAATATTTACCTAGGCTCTAATTTATTTTTGAAAATTTTTCTTGTACCTAAGATAATATAATAATGAAAATATAATGCACTGAGTTCTGGTACCAACGTCAATAAGCATTCTATTATAATAATAGTTTTTTATTCTTTAGCTTATAAGTTTCATTAAAATTATATAGATCTATTGCAATTACTTATTTCTTTTTAAGGAATAATATTTTATAGCAATTTAAAACGATAAATTGATATAACGGTCGACAATAACGCTTACGTTTTATCAAATTTCCTTGAATGCTGTTTACGTCTTTTATTTGACGTTTATACCCAATTGTTCATCCCTTCCAATTCTATGCTGTTTACGTGTTAATACATAGATTTTTGAATATTTACAAATTATATCAATGTTTAGGTTGGATTAATCAATGTATAATCATGCCATTTACAAAAATATGCAAAAAATTGATTTTAAAAAAAGTGCCGCTTACGCCCTAACCATCGATGTGTTGTATCCGTCTTACAAATGTATCTCTCAATGTACTCTTTATAGTGTGAAGATTCAGTTGCTTAACTTGGACCACAGCCTTAAGTGGTAGTTAACCGTGCATTTTGCTAAGTTTTACATTTGTAAGACAGAGTCTACACGTCATGCGGGTGTAGAGTGCTCTTAATGGAAAAATTGAAAATAATAAAAAAAAATTCATTTAATACGACTTTAAAATAATATGTAAAAAAGAGTATTACTTTTGGTAGGTACTCAAACAATAAATTTGAGAGAACAGTTGCATTGTCACTGATTGAAAGAGAACAGATGGTGGAAAATCTTCAATTTAAATGGTACACCAAACCGGTGTCCGTAATCCTTATATAAAATCAAATCCGATTGTTTTGGGAAACCAGTTTTAAATTTAGATCTCAATAGTAGTGTAAACTGCCGATTAAACAATATAAATCTCTTGACTTTGCAAAATACAAAAAGTTATTAGGGACTTAGGGTAGGGGACATAGATACATTATAATTTTAAATGAGGGAACAAAGTGTAATAAATAAAAAAGCAAGGCATCCACATTAAGCCAGTGACTGTTGACGAGATTATCAAGAGCGCATAGTCACACTTTAGGAGTTTGAAAGTGTTTCGACAGTTCAGTCAACATGCACGAAAGCGGTTGAGTGTTAACTACAATAGAATATAATCTACTTGAAAATAATAAAGCAAAACATTTAATCTTTTAAGTTAAAAACTCAATCTTAAATAAGACAAATATAGGTAAATATGAATTTAGAATACTTATTTATCACTAGATATGAACTGATCAGTTTATTGGAAAGAGATAATGACTACATTTCTATATTGCATGTGCCATGTGAGATGGACATTGTATCACAGATTCCAAAAATAACTAAGACTTAATATTAAACAACCCTTTCCACCAATCTCAATTTGGTACATAGGTATTTTGACATTTTATAGAAGTAATTGTATTTAAATCCTATGTATACAGTGACTATTTTGTATCAGTGTATGAATTTACACCTAAGGGAAATAAAAATTGACTAATACTCGAGGGGGAAAAGTACACTGCACAAGTAATTTTCTGCCAACAAATAAAAAAATATCTACAAATAATGTTTCACCACATAATTATTTTAAAACTAAATAAATACCTAAAATTGTCCTTAGAATGAGCAAAAATATGTTCAATTTCCATTCCAGGCAATTATATTTCTATACACACATGCATATTAAGGTCTAAGGATAGCAAAACAAAAACTAATTACATTTAGGCATTATAATTGTGAGATAAAATTTTAAAAGTAATAAAATTACATGCAATATAATAATCAATTTAACTTGATGATTAGAATTATAACAAAAGGTCAAAGATTAATTTCCCTGATAAACTTCAGTTTAAAGTTATGAAATATATATAAGATAGGTAATTACTTTAATATAGTCATAAAAAAACCAAATCAACAAGCACACACTTTAATGTAATCATTTTTTCTAAAAAATTAGGTACTATATAACATGCAACAGTTTAATTGAAAAGTTTTTAGCCTACTTGCTAAAAAGTAAAAACTAACACAATACTTAAGATAAATTTAGAAGGGTCATAGAGCGATAGAGGAGAAGGTATTTTACCACCAGTACTATTTTGTTTAAACTTATGTGGCTAATTGTCTAATCCTAGTTTCACCTAAATAGAGGTAATAACAATACAAATAACAATAATAGTCATAGTAAGAACCTTATTAGGTATAGTAATAATAATCATAATAATAATTCTCGAGACGTCATCACGACATTGCATTAAACTATTTATTTATTACTGAGGTGTCATAGTCTCTACTCCACATGTTTACATGGTATCTCACCATTGCAACTCCTATTGTTGAGTGTAGCTCTAATTTGCTCCACATCCAACTTCAACTTCTCGGCTGCTTCCGAAATGTGGGGACAGTCTGTATCTTCATCCATGACTTGTAGAGATGATTGAAGACGTCTTTGGAAGACGAGAACCGTCAGTAACAAGCAATATCAATTTTACAAATCAAGAACAATTTGTCGATGACCTAATACAGATACACATTATTAGTAAACAATAATACCTAAATTTAAGTAATTAATTATATTAAAATAATACAATTCAATAATTTACTGTATTATTTAGAAGTGGCTAATGAAATTTTACTAAATTTTTTCCACCCTAAACTCTAATGCAGCAATAATACTATAAATAAGTAAATAACATCTATAAGCTACTTCATCATATTCGGGGGGCATTACTCACTCGCTGTTGTGGTGTAGTTGTTCCAGTAACGGGTAAGGGTGGCCGATGATAGCGACGATCGATTGTAGTGGTGATGGTGAGGCGGTAATTGCCTCTGTGTCAGCGAAGATAATGACGGGACGTACTAATAAACGCCCCCGTCGCAGTCGACAATAGTAGGTACAATTGAATAACGGCGACAACTATAGGCAAGCAACTACGACAGTGGTCTGAAGCTGAACTCTGAAGGTATGAATGTCCCGATAGTCTGATTGTACGACGGAACTGACTGAAACTCTACGCATGCGCAGAGCGTCTGCGACTGGTGGACGACGTACGAGCGACCGAGGAGCAGACCGAAAGTGACGGAGTCCGTACGGAGAATGGGCACACTGAAACAGCCGTCTGTCTCACTACTCTCACTATAGCCACGGATCCGTATTCCGTCGGGATAATGACGATTGACGGGACGGGGAACGGCGGACGACGAACCGCAGGCTGGCCGCTGACGTGCTACACAGTTAATTTTGCGGCGGGGTGGGGATGACCGACGATGCAGGTGGGCGGGCGGGTGGACAGTGGCGACGGACGGCCAACTGCGTTATTTCTACGAAAACAGCTGTTCGCCACGGCGGCGCACTGTAGAAACATGGTACGACACGGAACGGCACCAAAGTCAGGCGCTCTGGCGGCGAACAATGGCAGTTCCCCTCGGCTGAGCTGTTCCAGTGTTCCCCGCCATGAGACGTGTTGCTCTGATCGTTGGCTTGCCCGCACGCGCATGTTAGATATATCTTAGTCCGTGCATTGTACTATTGTAATATTGAATATTATAGTGCGTGCGTATGCCGTTTGCCGTATAGAATATTAGAATCGGTGCCCGAGCGGCGATCGATCGAGCTAACGCGGCGGCCTACCGCCTACGTGGGAACCCTAAATGCTGCGCACGTCGTGTGCGTAACAGACCGGGTAGCTGTTCCTAGTTCCTACGAAATATAATGATTATAATAATATGTTCCTACGGATTAATATTTAAAATAATATTATGTGCGATGACACAAACGTCACAAACTGGTGCGGCGTATATCAGCGATAAACTTGTTTTTTCCGCAGCCTAAATCATTGGCCTTTCGCAGGATTCCCAATCATCCCGCACACCCACTATACAATATTATATTATTTCTTGGTAATATATTCATCAGGTCAATAGTAAAAATGGAAAATGGAATGTTTACGGACCTATGGTTCCCAATTATAGCGTGTCATCCTGGGGCAGCTGTGATCCGTACGACAATGAAATATTCTTGTTATAATCAAACGAACGGAGTACGGACTAAAAGAACCAGTTTTTGTGAATCCTGAAGTATACAGCAATATCGTTCTGTGGAGTATAATATTATAGTCGTCGACCGTCGTGTATATAATATTAATTGATACCCTGCAGTGGCAGTCCATGCACAGCAGGCACCTATCCTTAATTTAAAAATAACTCGAAACATTTTTTTCTCACTTTTCTCTCTTTCTCTCTCTCTCTCTCTCTCTTCTGACATCCACGTAAGATAAATCTCTCCGACTTGCGTCTTATACTAGTCGAATGGCAGGCCTACTTGCCGACAAAATGTAATGTCTATATGCGGTTATGCTCCTACACGCCCCTTATGCATTCTGACTAGCACGATTATCAAACAACACACAAGCTAGCTGCTATTATATAATAATATATAAAACTACATACAGACTTCAATCTATAGGTACAGCTCGCCACAATCTTTAGTCGTTAAATATAAAATAATAATTCCTTTTTACAATATACAGATGGACGATTTATATAATATGAGGAGATAAAACGAGTTTTCTCCCCTTCATAAATCATGCGAGTATGGGACAACATTAGGTAGGCACCACTGCTGCGGATCTACTATTATGCTACTATCGGCTATACGTATATTATATAGTCGGTTAGGCACTTAGGCTCACCCTTATATTTTATAAAATATTTACGACGACTACCGCACCCCGCACCAACACCCCATCGGTACGTACACCATCGAAAAATGGAAACCCGCTGTGGCTCCTCTTACTTATATACTGTTCAGCCGTACATGCTGTGTGCACACCCTCGGCTCACGTTAAAATGTTATCGCTTGCAGACAGTATTCAGCAGTTGCTGTACATAATAAGTGTCCCTTCTTGGCAGCTGCTTCTCCGACCCTCTGGTTCACGACGTATAGATGTACAACAAAAAAATAAAATATATGTTTGGTGAATACATATACATATATGGGTAGTAGGTACCGAAACATGTATATTGTATAATATATATTTATATATTATATATTATTGTACCGACGAACATAAACAGGTGTCCGGCGTCCGTACTCCGCCGAATCACGATAAATATATTATGTATGAGTATGATATTTATCACTTGCTGCGTTCACCATAATATATTATATACCTATGTGACTTGTTTTTATTGTGATGGTCTATCATAAAATCATGGGAGTCTGGGAGATGAGGTTAATTATATTAGTGTCTCTCATACTACCTATCTAGTACTTATTAGTTTGTAACCCAATACAATTTTTTCAGTCACTAACTACACTTCATTCGCTAAAAATAAACCCACACCCTATGGTATTCATTGTAATTTTGTTTTATTTACCGACTGTTTATCGGGTTTATTATAAACACTTTTGAATGAAAAATAATTCGCAGAAAAGTAAAAAATACAGTACACCATACTACCATTGGGGTGTATGTTTTTGTTGTTCGATAGTCGCATAATGCCGCAAACGATTAGTGGCGATTAGTATATCAGAGCGGTACACTACCGGTTTTTTTGATAAAAGTAGACAAACTTATAAAGAATCTTGTGTTAAATTTGACAATTTTAGATTTAAAATTTAAAATGTTTGTGAATTTTAAACTCAAAATAATTTGCACATTTTCGTAAGTTTTACGCCTTTTGTCAAAATTTGAACTTTAAATGCTTATAAAAAAAAATTGGAACTGTATTTTTAATATTTTTTAACTGACATTGTAACAATATATTAGGAGCCTTTTATTAAATTGTCATTCTTTTTGACCCAACGAAAAATTTTTTATTGATATTTATAGAAAAAAAACTAAAAAAAACTGGGATCTGAATATATTCAAAATATTTTGAAAATTGTATGGTGTATAGAAAATGCTAAAAATGCTAATTCATGTATGTAGATACATTACTGGTCATTTGTTTTAAAGTTACACCAAAAACCAAAATCGATTTTTTCAAAAACCAATTTTCCGTAAAAATTACAGTTTTTCTATTATTTTATTTGTCTCTGAAAGAAAAAATCATCACACATCATTGTAAAATCAACATCACTCCGCTCAGAATCTAAAATTATAATATCACACAAATAAATTTAAAAAAAAATATTACGTATCAACGATTAACATATATATTATATTATTATGTTATAAACAAGTTAGTTACATAATATTTATATAAGTCACATATAACAGCTGAAAATTATCCAATTAATAAAAAATTATTAATTATTATTAACAAAAATAAAAATAAAAAAACCAATTAAAAATATATTTGTTTAAATTGTTTGTTGATATATATTGATATGAATGCCTTAATGTTAAAATACATTAATTTAAGTATGAAAAAACGTCAAACTTAGGTATATAATAAAGATTATAAAACCATAACCTGCAGGTTGACGAGTATATTTACTAGATACCTACCTAATTTATTACTTTTTTGGCAATCAACTATAGGTATTCGAGATATAAGTATTTGCCGTATAAATTACGTGCCGTAAACTTGATATTACTTACAGTAACTTAAGATTAAAGTTTTAGCCAGGCTATGAATTTATTACGGTTATCGTTATCGGTTACGTCGTATTTTGAATAATATGTTTCCATGAAACCCGCAGCCGCCATCATTTGAGGAGAGCGAACGCGCAGATACCTGATATACTATACCCTATAGGTATTATATATTGATTGGCCTACTTAGTAAAAGATCAATACTCGAAAAACATAGTCGTGTTTAATATTTTAATTTTATTTATTGTTTTAAATGTTACCTTTTAAGTTTTGAGTTTTAGTTAATTTACGAATTACGTTTAATTATTTTAAATAATAATCACACTGTTAAATGATTAGTAGTTAGTACTACCTATAACCCTATTTACCTATAACCCTATAACCCTATAACCCTATTTTTATATACTATACTATACTATACTATATTAAAGATGAAGTATCGGCCATCATATTTAAAGTCATTAATTGTTGTTTAAAATAGGTACTTTTAAAATGTACATATTATATTATAATTTATAAATTAGAATATTTCTAAGTTACAATTTATACTGGAAGTATCTAAATCCCACACATTTGTAAAATAATAAAATCTCAATGGAAAATAGGTAGGACGTCGTACGTGGAAAGACTATTGAATGTAACAATTAAATAACAAGCATGTGTAGTTTTTTTTATAAATATATAAGACGTAAAACTTTTATCTAAATAAATAATTACTAATTAGTTAAATTAATATACTTTATATAATCGTCATAAGCTAAAAACGATAGGAAATAAGTCGATAAAAGCAAGAACCGTTTCGTAGATGTATAATATAATTAATAAAATAGCCAATATAGGCTGATGAAAGAATATATAAATATTATAATATATTGTTGATTTGATCTAACAAGAACATATTATTTGTGTTATTGAAAAGTCCTTAAATATTTATATTTTAATAATTTACAAAAGAATCATGGAGCAAGTTCAAAAGATTATCATTAATCGAAAAAACACATAAGTGCCTATCCGGTTATCGCATATACATACGTACAACATATTATACTTCTCATGCCTCTACCAAATTGGAAACACGTGTATGACCCGCTGATGAAATATCAATAATAAAATATACTAAAATAATGCGCTGTACAGTCTACGGTGGAGATTGCATCTAAAACTTGTCCGATTATCATACATCGTTATATTATATATGTATTATGATATGCCCTTAGTTTCTAAAACGTATTCCAATGTCACAGCTTTAATGAATTCCAGTGAAAAATGGGATGATTATTCAAATTGATAAAAAAAAAAAACAAGTCAGTGTAGGCATATACCTAACCTATCTGTCTACATTCTACCTATATAGTATATATTATACGCAGGATAATAGATAGGTATGCATTCAGGAGGTTTTCTTTACGATGCGACCTTTTTAAGTAGGTAGGTAGATATACGGTTTATAATATTCCGTCTACACGGACTATCGAACAAAAAAACGAAATAACATCCTTATAATTTATTATAATTATAAAATACCTACTACATAGCCGCATCATAAAATGCAGTTTCAAATCCGAACACACATATTATAGTAGTTATATATCCTACATAATAATATACAGTTCGGTGATATTGCCGTCAGCCGTCACGTAGTACGTATATAGTATTATACGGAGTAGAGAGCACTGTGGCTGAGTGTGGCAGCGGTCCCGCGCCTTATCGATGTCATTTTAATGTTATTTTTATGTATTTTTTTTTATGTTATCTATACTATATTATTTCTGTGTTGCCACTTACCGCTGTGTATTTCGTTTTGTGACTTGTGTCCACACACTATACACAGAATGTCCGACTATAGTAGTGTAGTCTGTTTTTCTGTTGTACAGACTGTAGTCAATAGGTACTCTATACAATAAACATTTACAATACACAAATACAAATATACATTGTATTGTGTATAGGTACATATTACTATGTACATTCCACACGCCACACCAAAATATATATAAGTAGGTACTAGGTATTATAAAACAAAGTATTCTCTATTTTGCTTACAGTCAAAAAATAATACCTATATTATATTGTTATATAATATTTTAATACGAACTCCCGAATTTAACAATATATACAATACCTCGGGGTTCGGGTAGAAACTGTATTAGGATATTGAACTAGAGTACAAGACTATAATATTATTATACTTAAATCTCTCGTTATTTTCATATTACGTTGATTGTTGATTAATTGGGCTCGTATAACAATAATTAATATTGGTGCATATTTAATTCCTACTCCATTCTCTGTTTTGCGTTTATATTTATAAAAATGTGTATAACTAATAAGTAATAACCGAAGTATCCGATGCCTAAAAGGCAGATAATATTGTCTATATAATAAGCCTATGCTCATAAGGATATTAAAAAATATAATTTTTAGAAGGTACCGCTGCAGTAATACATGTTCCCTATTGTCCACGCATACACGTGTATAAAATAAAACGTATTAGAATTTTCGACTTTTACCGGTTGAGGTTGGCCTTGGAAAACTATATAATATAATATGAGGTGCACGCTGCACTTACATGTAAACCATTAATACCATAAAATAGTATACGGTCGTTGAATAACACTATACTAATGGTTTCGGGTTGCATGATAAATATAATATTTTAAGAGTATAAGGTTGAATTCGAATAGTTTTGTATCTTGAATTCTTATATGAAAAACTTTCCATTCATTCATATAATTTACTAATTACTACAAATGACTATTTTATTCAAAACTACCTTTTTCAAGTATGAATAAAAAAAAATAATAATTAGCAATATTATTATGTTTAAAAATTAAAATAGATACGCAGCCGCGCAGGTAGGTATTCCATATTATAGTATTATACTAATATACTATTACCTTAAATATATATTATGAAATAATATACGACTAGTTAATTATTATGACTTTTGGTCAGAAAAGACAGCGGGCGGACTGGCGGAGGAACGGGTTTACATTTTTATAATTTTAATTTATAGACATTTAAGCTATAACAATAAAGACATTTAAAACAAAACAAAACATATTCTTTTACATAAGTACTACCGACAATATCTTGTTATCGTGCATTGCGCACCTATGTTTGTGTATTCGTTTAAGTACCTATAATGTATAAAGTATAAATCCTACAAATTCTATAAATTAATAAATTATAATGTTAAAATAAATGGTGCGTGTACCACATTACTACAAAATATACTTCTTGTGAAGTGCTTTAACCAAAAACAAAACTAAGTTATAACTACTTATGATTTACCGAAATAATGAATTTTATTATTTTTAATTACAGCTTACAGCAGTTCAACTACAACCTACAGCCTGCAGGTGAAAGTGTGAAACTAATAAAAATAAGAAAGACTAATAAGAATAACTATGAGAAGCGAATAAAAAGTAAAAACATGAAGGTAGTGCAACTGCAGTCTGCACATATCAAAATCACCAAATGTTTAAAAAATAACCGGGGAAATTGTTCTGCTGTACAGTTGTTGTAGGTTTAAAATGTTCCTTGTCGGGCGATTGTAATTCCACCGATTATACCTTTTTGTATGTAAATTTTTACTAGTACAAAATGTAAATTCTACTGGTAGGTACTAACTTTTGACCTGTAAAATAAATACGTTAACTACGTTAAACTATTATTTTTTGACCAATTTAATTTCACTACTTATACATATAGACATGTAGTTCTCAATTAAAACAAATATATAATAACTGCATATAATGACGAATACTATAGTAATTGATTTCTAGTTAAACTTAAATGATATAATTATTTTTAGCAGCAAGACAGTTAATATTTAAGCATACATCATAAAATATACTATATGATGTAGTAACTCGATTATAATTAGTACGAGTATTTGTCGATGACGTAGTTGTACTTTATACAGCGTGTTTACTTCGTCTAGAAATCTTAATAGATGTTTAACGATCATATTATATTGTATACGCTTATGATATAATATTAGTCCATATGCCTCCTGAGTCCTGATATATCTACGCAAGATAGGTAATAGGTATTGTACAAATTCATAAACGTCTAGACGACTAGACACTCTGCATGACACACGTGTAAACGTTTTTTCATAAAGTCAGACCGAAAAATCAAAATAATGTACAATTTAATATCATAAGACATTATAATAACCTAACATTTGTGTATTAATTATTTATTTGTGAAAAATGTATAGGTACTGTCAAGCGAATTGCCATATGATACCATGATAATAAATATTTCAAAATGTAAATATTATACAGCACCGATTATCTTAGTAGGCAGTAATACCTATATTTCCTATAACATAAATCATAATACCTGTATATATTCCCCCTCGTGTCATCCAAACCTGCATGATATTATTTTTGTTGTATTATATTTGGATACCTAAACATATTATATTACGTTCGTATAATTGTAGGTATATTAATAAATTGTAAAGATAAAAGTTATTTATTTATACGAAAATATATAAATATTATTTTTTTATTATATAAATTGTAAGTATTTAAACCATTATGTAAGTACAAATCTACATAATATAACTGTACGTATTATATGTTGATTGTTGACATTATGTAGTGTACGTACCTCCTACATATTAAATGGTTACAAATTCTTATGTAGTTAATTATACATCTAAACTGAAATAAAAATATTAAATATTGATATAATATTATATTCAAGCACTATATAAGCACATTTTGGTTGATCACGATAACCAATAGTGAATAGATTAATAACCCACCACTGGTCCGACTTTATATACCTACAAAATAATTGATAAACAAAATGAACGACCTTATTAAAAATATCTATAAAACTAATGTATAGGTTACATGGAAAACATACACATGAATAAGTAATAAGTATATGATACAAATGTATAAGTGCATATCCATTATCCAATCCAAATATTTTGAATTTTTAAAATGTATAAAGGTAAAAAATGTAGTACGGCAATATGCCAATAATCGCCAATAATTTGGGTTATTGGTTTTGTTATATCGTATACAATTGGTATAGTAAGGTACATAATATAATTAGGTAGATACATTGTTATATGATTACTCGATCATTCATGGTATTATCAGTTCTTCTAGTTAATAGGTTATAAATCGGGATGAAGACGTGTAATACTGTACTTATATTCAGTTCACGGTTAGAAAAAATTTACAAGAATTTCCACTCGGAAATTTTAATATTATTTTTGGTTTTAAATAAATAAATAGCATATTTTATAGTCAATGGTGTCATGTATAATATAGTTGTGTACATATTAGGTCCATACACCAAGGCGTTTTAAATAGTCAACCTGTATATTTTTTGGAAATATTTAAAATGATCAATTAAATCAAATTTACAGGGCAATTCACAAATGGCCCAATGTTAGTATGATTATCGATTTCTAAAATTGATTGCAACGTATTCACAAAATTGTATATAATCATATTTGAAACCGTTCTATTTCGATTAATATTTTTGTTAACAGTTATGTTATGCAATTATAGAAACCCAAGTCATTGCTCACTTTTTATCTACTATGGTCTATTAGTATAATATATTACTCTAGTATGGAATAAGTAATAACATATTTATAATATATTGATAATATTTTGTGTACTATGAAAAATGGACCATAATCTTAGATTTATCAGCCGCGGTCAAACATAGGGTCGAGTCAACTGATACGCTATACTGCAATACAAAATCCGTTATGTATACAAAATGATAAAGTGTATAACGACTAATTTGTAACACTATTTACATTATTTTAATTATTAACAAATACAAATTATAATTTGTGATTTTTTTCATCTGATATCATAAATAATATTTTATGAACAGATGAATTAAAGATATACTTATATAGTTATATGCCTAATATACATTTAAAATAATTTAATCACGGCTGTGAGTATTTATCAGTGTTTGGATAGAACGCATTCAATTGAAGGCATTTGAAGTTTGAACGTGTTGAATTATTATACGAACGTGAACGACTTTGTTTCGATCATTTGATAATAGTAATACGAAAATCATAATAATATTAATATTGTTAATGATTGATATTTGAAAATAATAAATATTGTACTCCAATATATAATTCATATATACCACGGAGTCACGGCATCACTTGAAAGTAAAATATTTTACCTTTAATAATATATATTATACTATATAGTACCTATGTTTATCTATTTTAATGAGACTAGTATATTTATTGAAGATAAAAATATTACAGGTATTGAGGTGTCTCAAATTCTAAGTAATAACTAATAATTAATGCTTAGTGTAAAACACAAAGGAAAAAATTTGAACGATCTATGAACGCGTTCATTTTTTCAACAAACGTGAACCACGAGGACGTGTTCTTTTCAAAAATAAAATAAACGTGCACATGAAGGCATTCACTTTGTTAGTGAACGTACCAAAACGGTACCTATAATACTATAATGTCGTTATTAAAGTCATTGGCTTGTCGCTACGAAAACTTTCCGAATATTGGTTTCTAGATATTTGATTATAACAATTATAATTATTTAAATAAAAATGTATAATACTTCAATAAAAAATTAATGTGTTAACAATTTCATCTGAAATTATTTCCACAAAATCATTACTTAAACGTTAAACATAAAAATATTTTCAAACCCGCCTGTATTTAGCTATCGTCGAACACAAATAACTTCTAGTAATATTTTCAGAAACATTCAAGAATTCAAGATACTTCAAAGGTCAAATTATTTATACACTTCCAGTTAGTACTGCGTCTAATGACAGATTTTTTTCTTCATTTAAAACAGTGAACGATATCATTAATCATCATAATAAATGCAGAAATTGAAGACACTAACAGAAATTACTTGAATGAGGCAGTAAATGTATTTGGTAAAATGAAAAGTAGAAGGTATATTAAAATAACATAATACATACTATTTTTATTTAATTTTACCTTCTACTTAAATAATATTATTTTTGACATTAGTTTTCGATAATATTTAGTATAATTATTATTTATTAATAATATTTTAAACAAATTAAAAACATTAAGGTTTGGTAATGGTCAATGTTAGGTAATATTAGGTAATAAATAAAATATAAAGCCTATTGCCTATCTGAATTGACGTTGAATAATATATTGTACATCGGTTAAGTGCCCTCAGGGCTGGATTGGTATTTATCAGGCCATCGAGATTTTCACTTCTATAAGCGGCCCATTTACATATTCAGTGGCCCAAAATTACGTCAATAATTATTACGAGCTTATAGGTGGCCAATCGTATTTTAAACATGAATTTATTTTCACTCACACTCACACAACCGGCCCAAACTTTAAGCGGCTCACCGAGATTTTCTCGGTAGCTCGCCTAACCAATCCGGCCCTGAGTGCCCTTGATATATATTTATTTATTATATGTAGGTAGGTACTAAAGCCTAAAGGTAGGTTGGGTTAGTACCTACTACCTATATATGTCTATATCAAACGATGAAAAAAGTTATTAATTAATTAAAGTATTAGTACATTGTATAAGTTTACTAAGATCCTATATATGAGTTATTGGAAGAGTGGAGAAGAACACTGGAAGGAAACGAACTACGGAAAGTAGAAGTAAAACAGAGACAATTTTGTATGATTTTGGATGAAGTTATCGAAAAGTTGATAGTTGCAAGGTATGTGATAAAGTTAGTGGATGCTAAAGGTAGTATATGAATACTGAGGTGAATAGGATCAAGTACTTAAGTCAGTTGCGTATTTTTTTTTTTTTTTTTTGGGGGGGGGGTCCCGGGTCTTTATCACCCCCACCCAGAATAGAATAATATAATTCATAGCTTTAATTTCGGGACTTTCGGGTCGTAGATTATTCTAGGTAAGTTATAAATTTGTTTTATGAAATTGCGAAATTAAATATTATAAAGTTTGAATTTGCATATTTTGTCATATTTTAGGAAAAGTGCACATTTGATTAATTTTTAATATATTTGTGCATTTTTAGCATTTTTTATATTTCTGTGTATGTAGATACTATGTATGTATATTATGTATTTAAGGCGTGGCCACTAAATTCCCTCCTATTTTCGCTGTAAGTAGGTACGTACGATTTTATGAATCTCTTTGTGACAAAACTTTTTGACTTTTGTGACAAACTAATTGACATCTAGATTCTATATTGTACGAAGAAATGGAAATCAGTAGATATACATATACCTACGTGTTCGTTTATTAGAATGTTCGCATATCACGTTATTTGTTATTCCTTAACCCAGTAGGTATAGATGTTCCAGTATTTTTAATAATTAAGTTGTTTTATCTCACGATAGTTTCAAAATGCCTAAAACATGCATTAATGTCCATATGAATCAGTATATTATATTCGAATTAGTAAACCCATGTATGAATTATTTTTATTACTGTTTATGTATCTACTTATTTTTGAGTTTTTTATTTCCAAAATTGTAGTATTATGTTTTATGTATTTTTCGAAAGTAATATAAAAATGTAGTTGCATATTTCGATCATTTTTGTTCTACAATTAGTCCCAAACTCTATTCATAATATGTGTTTTTATATGATATTATAAACTTACTTATTTTTTAGACCCCCCCCTCCATTCCTTCCACAAGAAATTTGAAAATACATCACTGACTGAAGTACTTACTTAGGATCAATAGTAGAAAAGATATAGGATTATGTGTGGATAGATGCAATTGAGAGAAGCGTCCGGTATTTTGTGTGAGTATAATATGTTATAGGACTTAAGTCCGTAGGTATGTTTCTAATATATAATCAGTGAATATATCTATTTTTTTTATCTAACGACTAACGGTTTAATATATAATAAATCGTCTGTGAAACAGTTGATCACTTCGTCAGGATGGAAACACGGTAATCCAAAAAAAATACTTCAAGTATTTACTTGATTCGCTGACAACTTTATATTCAAAACTTAGGCCAGTTGATTGTATTTTCCTATATCAGCATTGACCCAAACGAAATCGACATCTTTTTAGAGTTATTGAAAGCCATACTGATAAATTAGCTAAATGTATTGCCTTTTCCAAAATATGCAAACACTCTTTTTGGAGAAAATTTGATATTGAATTTTATTACATTCAGACAAAATGTGTTAAACGCCTTTTCATAGGTTTTTGATTTCTTATAGTAGAAAATAATAGTGGTATATATTTACCATATTGTAAGCCATGAACTGTAAAGATTTGAGTAAAATTGCTTAGCCAACTTTTGAAAGTTACATCAATAAAAATTGTTTCAACATTGCTTATTAAAAACGTTAAGTTACGTTTAGTTACTAATAAAATAATAAAATATTCGATTCCTTATCATTTACCAACAAAAAGTTTTCATTACGGTTTGTTAATAAGAAATCCCTCATATTGTCTAATGAATAATGCAATTCTTTTAAATTTTGTGGTAGTGTGGGCAAAACAGACGATCGCGCATAGTGCATATTTTTTCTGATCAATTGTAAATCATAATATGTTAGGTAGTTGACGTGTCTACATCATGTGTAAGTAATTCATATGATTAATTATTTTACTTGGTTTTTCACAAATATCGTCGAGAGCTTTTCGTTTCAATTTATTACTCACGATTTGATGGTTTAATATTTCATTTTCTTCATCATGACTATGATCAATAACTTTATTGACTACATAATTACCGGAGTTCAAATTAATTTAAGTTGTAATTTTTTTTACAGCAACACCATCGTTCTAATTTATTTTTTTAAGTACTTGTGGAAGCCAATAACATATAATATTGTTATTCACTATACATAGTTTTAATTTCACTCGCCATTGTTATAATTTAACCTAGTATCATTTAAGCTTATAAGCGTTTATAATTTGTATAAAGGGCAGGGCCGCATTTAGGGAGGGGGGGCGCTGGGTACAACTGCCCTGGGTGCCAGTATTTTGGGGGTGCCAAAATTTTGTGGTCAGAAATTTAGAATTATTAAAATTGTATAGTTTTAATTATTTTAATAAAAGTATTATATAATATATAGTATTATGCTGTTTGAAATATATTATTCAAACAACCAATGTATTTATAGCAATATAGTTATCAGCGATCGATGATTATTAATATACCTAATAACAGTAGTTGCCAAATTTGTTGTGAATATTATGTCAATAGACATCAGTTATCTTATAATTATACGGGGCAATACGGCATATTTTGCTATCGTGTGCGGCGTGCTATTTTACAACACAATTATTACTTATTGGGTATCTACTAGATAGCTGTAAGTCAACAAACTTGAGCGTTTCGAGCCACAGTATTTGTGAATGATGCCAATGTGATTATTGATTACGTATTATTTCTGTTAGTTGTCACCATGGCTAAATATATAGGTATGATCGCAACTTTGTGTTACGCAGGTGTCATAGCCGCCACTGGCAGTGAATATTATCACTTCGATTTATTTGCCAACAAAACCATACAAATTATTAATTTCTTGGCTAAATAAATCCAAAAATCACTGCCAGCTGAGATTCCTTTCCATGCTAAAACATGCAATAATTGTACGTGCGTAGGCCATAACGAAAATGCGTCTCAATACGATCATACCTATATATTTAACCATGGTTGTCACTATTCAGCGCAGCTGTTGAAGTGTTGAATGTTGATTATTTATTTATTATTATATTTGTTTTATAAAAACACAAAATACAACTTAATGTTGTTAACAAATGCAAAAAAATTCAAGACTTATTTGGTGAAAAAACCTCAACAGTTGAAAGTAAATATAGATACACGTCTTATGTCTATACAACATAAATTATACTTACAAGTTACAATATAAGTTATAACTACCTATGTATTAATCAGAGTTAACCTAACCTAATCAAAATGTGCAAAAATAAATAGTTTAAAATATGTAAAACCTTAAACCAAGTAATTCTAGAATTTGCAACACTACAGAGTAGAAGAAAAATGTAAACATTATATATTATTATATTAGATTCTGAGCGAAGCGATGAATATATTGATTCTACAATGATGTGTGTTTTTTTTTAATTTTTTTTTTAATTTTTTTTTTTATTTTTGTGTCTGTCATCACCTTTTAGGACAGTAAAAGTGCTTGGATTTTCTTCAATAGTAACTTTTCTGATAGGAAAGTGAATCTAGTTGGTACTTTGGGGGGTCAAAAGTAAAAATTTCCCAGTAGTTTTCACAAGCGACATGAAAAACAAAAGAAAAATTAAGGAAAAACGGGAATTTTTACGGGATTTTGGTTTTTGGTGTAACTCTAAAACAAATGACCGTAGGGACATGAAATTTTGCCTGAATGTTTATATTAGCATTTTTTATACACCATAAAATTTACAAAATATTTTGACTCTTTTTGAGCTGTTTACGGCCATTGTCAGTTTTCAATTTTTTTAGTTTTTTTTTCTATAATTATCAATAAAATTTTATCTGTTGAGTAAAAAAGCTTTAAAATTTAATAGAAGGCTCCTAGGTTATTGTTTCAAAGGCAGATGAAAAAAATTAAAAATCCTTAGTCACAGTTTTTAATTATAAGTATTTAAAGTTCAAATTTTGACAAAATACGGAATAATCACGAAAAATAGCAAATTATTTTGATGAGAATTCATAAAAATTTTTCTTTTTAAATCTAAGATTTGAAAATGTAATATAAGATTACTCATAAGTTTGTCTACCTTTATCAAAAAAAAAATGTCTAGAAGAAACTTAATTTAAATTTTTATGAGCGTCTGAAATTTATATTTTTACAACATTTGATATTTACTCGATTTCTCATGTAACAATTTTCTTATTTTATTGTAATTAAAAAACGAATGACTGTAGATACTTGAAAATTTCACTGAATGTTTATATTAGCATTTTCTATACACCATAAAATATTGAAAATATTTTGACTCTTTTTGAGCTGTTTACGGACATTGTCAGTTTTCAATTTTTTTAGTTTTTTTTTCTATAAATATCAATAAATTTTTATTTGTTGGGTAAAAAAGCATGAAAATTTAATATAAGGCTCCTGATATATCGTTCTAATAGCAGTTGAAAAATATTAAAAATACATATGCACAATTTTTTTTTATAAGCATTTAAAGTTCAAATTTTGACAACATTTATCAAATTTATAATTTATTAATTATTTTGTGGTTAAAAATTTATAAAATGTTTATCTTTTATGGCTAAGGATTGAAAATTTAAAACAAGGCTCCACGTAAATAGGTTATATAGAAATTACTTTTTTCACAATAATATCATCAAATATACTTGGTAATATCATAGGCTGACTGACTGTTTTCGCTCAGAATCGTTTTTCTTATACAATGATATTATATCATTGAATTCAAATTCAACACCATCCATTACAGTGACCCACTTGTAACCTACTGTACAGCAGAGCGACATCCACTTATCCACCTTTAGTTACATTATTTTTATAAAATACTATACACAAAAAAATATAAAATATTAATTTGCATAGTTTTATATATAATTTTATTGTATTTATTCAAGAAGTGCCTGCTTAAATATGTTAAAAAAAAACTTATATGATGAATTATAAGCAAGGTTTGAGTGACATAAATTCAAATGTATCTTTTCGGAGAGAGGATCAAGCAATTACTAAACAATATTTTTTTAAAAAAAGCACACATTGTAAAACAAATATTATTTTGCTTAAAATCTAAAAGGTTAATGAGGATCTACCTTCCATATTTTCCGTGGGTAGGCCCCTCAGGGGGGAGCAATTTTTTTTTTGCACCTAGGCGTAAAAAGTCTAAGTGCGGCACTGATAAAGGGTTTTGTTTAAGAATACTTTTGAATAATTATTTTTTGTTAAGTTTGGTTTGATGGGATTTTTACTTTTTTATTACTTAATATAACAAATAATTGTAATAGATTTTAAAATTAGAATTTAATATAAATATATTAATATATAATATATTAATAATATATTAATATAGAATTTAAAATCATGTTTTACGTCGAATTCTTCGAAAATAACTTCCAAATATATTAAATTCAAGCTTTATAACGCAATGTGTGGCGCCATCTGGCGACATCCATAGATAATACTACCTAAGGATGTGTCACCGAGATGTCGAGGCGTACAAATAGGTTCATTTTACGAAAGGACCCGATATTAAAACTCGGGCAAATGCGATAGGTTTACAACCTGCCCCCCTGAATTCCCTCGGCAGAATTCAACTCCTGAGTCCTGACTTATGCCCACTTTTTCCTTGCACACTTTTAAAAATACATATTAAAAAACCGGTTCTCATAGTTAATTTCTTTAACTGCCGTCATAAAAGATATAATTACCTATAATATAACCACCGATTATACACTGTTACGACATAAACGCATCATTTGCATCAATATTAATACTTTATATATTTCAAAATATTAAAAATCATAAACAGTTGAATAATTAATATTCACTACCAGTGGTGTATTTAGGAATTTTTCATGGAGAGGTCCAGCTAATTTTCCAAACACATTCAAGTAGGGAGGTCCGCTACAGAATATGTTAATATACATATTAGTTGTTTAAATGGGTATTTATAGGGATCAAAATTTCCGAAAAAACCGGAAAAAATGGGTAAATTTGGTTTTATTTAATTTTTTGGGGAAAAAATGGTTTTGACAAAAAAACGGGGATTTACCGGAAAATTAAAAATTTCATGAAAAAACATTTTTTTTTCTAAAGAAATGAAAAAGTAAAATTAATAAATTAGCCTTACTATAGTATGTTATAGTAAGTTATAAATCAGGAGCCTTGTATTAAATTAAGCTTTTTGACCCAACAAATCTTATTGACATTTATAAGAAAAAAAGTGGGGGAAGTGGGGGAGATGGTAAACTGCGGCAAAATTAAACTTTTTCTAAAAATTGATATGTAAACTGTGGCAAAAAAAAAATTTACATTATACAATCTGCGACAAAACCGATAAGATACATTATACAAACTGCGGTATTTTATATACCTTTTATATATACTACCTAATACCTATATAATACATATCGATACAATAACCTATATATTATACGTTTATCGTTTAATTAGGTATAATACGTATTTTATCGGTGACCTAACTTCATGATCGATAACGTTTGTAGTTTGTACGCTATCTTGTAACATGAACATTACCTATAATAGTATACTCCATAGAAGTCTCTAGAAACTCATAGAGTATTAGACGTAAAAATAAAAAAAACCAATTTTAAAATTGAAAAATATTATTATCACTAAAAATTATTTTAAAAGATCATAAAGTGATCGTAAAATCAAAAAAAATTTTTAAAAAATAAAATAATAATACAATAGGTACCTAATTAACATTTTGTTTAACACTGTTAATTGTTTGCCATTCAGGCAATATATACATTGTTGTAAATTCCATCACGTTGAATAAACTTTTAACTCTACTAACATTTAGCACTTGTAAGTAGATACTAACTAATATTATCAAAAGTAAAGAAACCAATATTACCGATATGCTTCGTTAAAATTTAAAAATACATTTGGATTTACCTTACTAATTTCTACGCAAGACGCAACATCACATAATTAATTAAATGATAAACGTACGTAGGTACACATGGGTAGGTATATATGATTTAGGTACTATAATATAGTATAGGTATATAGAAGGTATATAAAATAAGTTTCCGCAGTTTGTATAATCTAAAATTTTTTTTGCCGCAGCTTACATATCAACTTTTAGAAAAAGGTTAATTTTGCCACAGTTTACATACAGCCAAGTGGATGTTGCTCTGCTGTACAGTAGGCTACAAGTAGGTCACTGTTATGGATGGTGTTAAAGTTGAGTTCAATGATATAATAGAAAAACGATTCTGAGCGAAAACGGCTAGACAGCCTATGATATTACTAAGTATATTTGATGATATTATTGTAAATTCATAATTTATAACCAATTTACGTACCTTGTTAATTTTCAATCCTTAACTATAAAAGTTGAACATTTTATACATTTTTTACTACAAAATAATTATTAAATTTTAAATTTGATAAATTTTGTCAAAAATGAAACTTTAAATGCTTATAAAAAAAATTCTGATAGAGTACCTATTTATAATATTTTTCAAATGTTATTGTAACAATATATTAAAATTCTTGTATTAAATTTCCAAACTTTTTTATCCAACAAATAAAATTGTATTGACATTCATAGAAAAAAAACTAAAAAAGTGGATGTTGCTCTGCTGTACAGTAGGTTACAAGTGGGTCACTGTAATGGATGGTGTTAAATTTGAGTTCAATGATATAATGTCACTAGACTAAACGATCAGTCAGCCTATGATATTACCAAGTATATTTGATGATATTATTATCAGGAGCCTTAAATTTTCACGATTTTTTACCCAACAAATAAAATTTTATTGAAATTTATAGAAAATAAAACTAAAAAAATTGAAAACTGATAATGTCCGTAACAGCTCAAAAAGAGTCAAATTATTTTCAAAATTTTATCGTGTATAGAAAATGATAATATAAACATTCAGTCAAAATTTCATGTACCTACGGTAATTTGTTTTTGAGTTCACCGACAACCAGATTTTCTCGAAAACAGATTTTACGTAAAAATGCCCGTTAATTTTTCTTTGTTTTTCAAGTCGCATTTGAAAACTACTGTGCAATTTTTACTTTTACCCCCCCCCCCCCCCCCCCCCAAAAAAAAAAGTACCAACTAGATTAACTTTCCTATCAGAAAAGTTACTGTTGAAGAAAATTCAAGCACTTTTACTGTCCTAAAAGATGATGACAGACACAAAAAAAAAATTAAAAATTAAAAAAAAACACACATCATTGTAAAACCAATACATTCATCGCTTCGCTCAGAATCTAAAATTGAAAACTGTAAATACAGTTCAAAACAAATTAAAATATTTTGAAAATTGTATCATGTCTATGTCGCATCCACTTAGTGAAATCGCTCATTTCATGAAGTGGATGAAATTCATTTTATCCACATTCTGTAATATTACTATTATAGGTACCTATATACTTATATAATATTACTATTATGTTGTATAATATAATAATATAATATTATTATCATATTATAACCTTAAATAATGAAATATCAAAATTAAATTAAAAGTTTTCTTATAAACTTTATTTTATATTTTATTATTTATTTTTACATAGTTCAGAGTAATGGCAACGATTATTGCACAACATTTTTTTTTTAAACAGGCACATCTTGATGTTTGAAATGAACTTTCTTATATGAGATGGACAAACAGACAAACAGTACTATAATAATATAATAATGTGGTTTATCATGTATGCTGTTGATAGATCTCCCGATTTATTCTCTTAACGTGAATTATTATAGGTAATATAATATAATATATCATATTTTATGGTTGAAATCAGTATAGCGCCGGGTTCTATAATCGGCGCAGACAATGGCCTGACCACCTTTTACCATGTGTGGATGTTACGTTAATATGACCACCGTGTTTATGCAGCCGTTGTGTTAGGCCTTGCATACGCCATACACTAAATCCATGCAGCGTGAAACTATCGCAAATGCTGCGCAGCGATAACGCCCCTAAAACGCATTGAAAATATCTAAAGGTGCGTCTCCACCAGATTTGACTTTGCCATTTTCGGATACGTAATATAAAATTAACAGATGATAATATTGAGAATCCACTATCTAAATCTAGTGTTTTAATAAATATTGATCCTCGGTAATTGCCAACGAAGACCAAAACAGCGACGCGACGGCAGTAACCATGGATTCTTGGCGTTTAAATACTATTTAAAAATAAAACAAATAATATTTAATACTATACGTTTATTTATTAGTTTATTACACAATGGGAAGACAGCTCTATAAAGTTTTTTTTTAAATCAATTTGCGTGCAGGAATCGTCGTAATCGTGTCGTCTTCGATTTTGCGAGGATGCAGCGGTACTGCGGTAGTGGCTATGAAACGACTCCGACCGCCCGGAGCCCGGACGAGAGGACGCAGAACGGTCAGTAACTGTGCTCGAACTATCCCGAAACGGCCGAAACTCCTCTGAAACGACGCGATTGTCCTCCGAAGATCAGCTAACGCGGTGGTATGAGCTTTCGACTGCAGTGTTAGGAACTGAACCGCGTCGGTCGAGTGGATCGTGGGTCTGGTTCAGATGGGTGCCGAAAACCACAGTGTCGCTGTTGGAGGAGCCTGGATGTCGGAGCACTGCGAACGTATAGGTAACGTACATTACATTTACATAATTATACAATATACATTGATACGTACTACGTAACATAGGAACGCATAGTAGCTACTAATGGTATAATAAATAATAACTTCTTAACACTAATCTTAAATCATACTATTATATCCTTGTTTTTTTCCCTAGTCTCAATTCTTGTAATAATAATTCAAATAATTAGTATTCTAAATTTCTATTTCCTACCTACCTATAACATAAATTACCGTTGGTTGGTAATGACTAATGAGTAATGACGGTACTCGATAGTGGATGGGACCGGTCTCCCTCATCGTATATTGTACTGGGAAATCTAAAAATAGCTTGATTCCTATAACAACACGAATATTGTATTAAGTATACGGGTACAAAGGTGTAGTACAATATTTTTTTTAGAAAACCGGTATTCAATCGGTTAGCGGTAACCGACATTTTTTGGAAGCGGTTTTCACTTAACGGTAACCTGTAATTTTGAATCTAGTACCGGTAATTGGTTAACGCTAACAACCTGACCAGTATAAAACCGGTAACCGGTATCCAAAAAATTTTAACCGATTAAATTGATAACGGTTTCAAGCCCTGGTATTTTATGATATTATTGTGGTTAATAAGTAAATAATTTTAGTATTAGGCATTATAGTATCTACAGTAGATTAAATTTATTTTTGCCAAAACAATTACATTTGAAAATGTCATTGCGTGTATAAAGTTTGATAGTATAGTAATATATACTAATGTCATGAATAATATTTTTAAATTACAACAAAATAACTAAAATCGTTATTCTTGGTTTTAGGTAATATATATTGTAATTTCGCCCATATTTGAATTTAAAATGTCTGGTAAAAATAACTATGTTTATATATTTTAAATATTTCATATTTTTATAAATTTCTAACACTGCAGCAATTTCGTGATTTTTACGTATTTTGTCAAAATTTGAACTAAAATTCTTATAAAAAATTGTGACTATGTACTTTTAATATTTTTCAACTGCCATTGTAATAAAATATTAGGAGCCTTGTATTAAATTTTCAAGATTTTTGACACAACAGATACAATTTTACTGATATACATAAAAAAAAAAATTGGAAACTGAAAATGTCCGTAAATAGATAAAAAAAAATACACATAATTGTAAAATCAATACATTTATTACTACGCTCAGAATCTAAAATCAATTTTTTTATAGATACCTAATGTGAAATCATTGGAGAATCAGATATTTTCAACAAAGTGATCACCGAATCACGTATTGACCTGAATATAATATTATTACCTTCATTCTTCATTTTACGGGGTATCGTCCTCTTCATTCATATGTGTATGCATGTGTGGTTGTATTTACAGTTGCCGTATTGGTATTTGTCTGTTAGCATTATTTTTTTGTTTGCTCTACGTTGTATTTGTCTTTCTGTGGTTATTATCAAGGCTGTGCAAGTTCATGATTTTTTTTAACTCAGTTAATTTAACTATAGGTTAACTCAGTTAAGTTAAAAGTTAATACACACTTTTTTTTAACTTTTTACTAATTTTTTTTATACAACGCTAGAGTACTTAATTTTTTTCCAACCCAAAACTAAATTATAGACTATAGTGTTTATACCTTATACAGTATTTCCATATTAGTTAGATTCGAATGATATACATTTTTTACTTTAAACAATTCACGGTCAATATTTTTTGACATGAAAACGAAATAGACTGAAATAGTGAAATATAATATAACTAAAAATAAAATAAATTAACTTAACTTACTTCTTGAAATGGAAAATTAACTCGTTAATTACACGTTAATTAAAAAAGAAATTTAGTAAGTTAACAGTGAAGTTAATGAAAAGCCAAAAGTAACTAGTTAAAGTTAATATAATATTAACTTTTTAACTTAACTTTAACTTTTTAACTCGTTAATGCCCAGCCTTGGTTATTATTACTAACAAACTTAATGTAGGAACGTCCAGAATCATATCGTCCGAAACCAAACGTATTCTTTGTAAGATAAATTGTATGTTTTTATATCTTTATGTTATCGACTAGCCACTGGCGGGTTCCATGAATGCATAATATACTCCACATATGGAAAACTAATGTCTTGTAACCAATTAAAATTATATCTTCAAGTCATCGTAATTCTTATATTATATTTTTTTTTAAATCATAGCTTAAACAGTTTGATACGGTTCCATTTAAATATTTATTTACGAATATCATAACAATAGTTAATTTGATTTGTATGTACGAAATATTCATCTAGACTTTGTGGACATTCTTTGTGTTTGAACACGGACGTGTTTTCTCGCCACCTGGAACTTCGACATAGATCCCCCAAGCTGTGAACCGGACGAGAGAGAGGCGGCCAACCCGTCCAGCACGGTATGCCTACAGTTAAGGTACTCGCAGCCGGCCATCCAAATTGTCTATTCCTGGTGGTTGAGCCCACAATTTAAGATATACGTATATATTTAAGTATATCTTAAATCGTGGTTGAGCCTGGTGCACCGTTACGTCCGCTTACCGCCGCGCACCATGTGTACTGCCCATACAACCAAACCTCGCGTTATTCGCGTGTGCAAAGTCGTAATTCTGCGCTATGAATGGTGCTAAAGGGATGCGTGTGTGGATGGTAGCCCCCCCCCCCCCCCCCCAGGATAAATTATCTTTAAAAGTAAGTTTAAGTTTAAATTTGTATATTATTTACAGGAATACAGTGATCTCACTTACATATAATGAATTTAATTGGTTTTTTTTTATTGACAAGTAAAATAGTTGTGCTTGCCTCACTAAAACTAGTAAAAAGAATCTAGGAAAAAAAGCAATGAAGAAAAATCAAAAGGAAAAAAAAGTAAATTAAAAAAGGCATAGATATAGGTATAGTAAAAACCAATATTATATATAGTTAATTTTTTCCTAACACTACAGACTTAAATAATATAAATAATATACCTATAATAATATGTACCTATTTTATTTTGCAAAAATTAATTAAATAAAAATATATATTACTTAATTTGAAGGATAAAATATTATTTAGAAATATATAAATATAATAAGTAGGTAATAAATTATAATTTATAATAATAATTAAAAATAATGTATTATTATAAAGGCTCTAGTATTTTTTTTTTTTTTATTAGAAAACAAGCCTCGGTAGCGGAGGCCATTGTTTACATGGTAATAGTTTGTACGTTATTTTTTCATAATCTTATCTTTACATAACATATGTTACTTTTAAAATAAATTTTCAATTTCAATTTCTTTTATGAAGTTTAGTGTACGTTTAATGGCTGATATGTTTGGGCCTAGTAATTGATATAGGAATTCTGGTATCTTGTGTTTCATTCTGGAAGCTTCTGTTTGTTTGCATTCGATGAGTATATAATGCTTGATAGTCAAATGGACTACACATGTTGCGCACCTGGCTTTAGTATTATAATAGTATAAAAATATTATATTATAAGTCACGTTTATTGTCGGTAAAATTGTAAAAAATGTATGATAAGTTGAAATACAATTTAAAATATAAAATTAAAAACATCATTGAGTATAACATATTAGTTTATTTAATTTATAGTTATACTCAAATACTCAATGATGCTATTTAGTCTTTATATAGTTATACTTTATATTTTATAATCAATAATAATAGATTACGTGGGTTACATAATTTTTTATACCTACATAATATCTGGCCATGGGTACCTATTTAGTATTTATATAATACTATAGCAGTGCACATAGCTGTCCATTAAAAATATGAATAGTATGTTTTATTTTATAATATAACGGCAACCATGGCAAGCTTTTATAAACGAAAATCTCCATCGGAAATCTCAAAATCCCTGTTTGAGCACCTCCCGGGGTTAGTCCTCTTCCTTTTTAAATTAGCCCATCTTCGGCCCAGAGGTCTAATCCATCTCTGTACCAAATGATTCCGTGCACTTCGTTGCCCGGCAACAATTAATTATTATTATAATAGCTTCAAAACCCATGGCAACCATTTGTAAATAAAAATGTCCATCGGAAATCTCAAAATCCCTGTTTGAGCACTTCCGGGGGTTGGTTCTCTACTCCTCACGCTACTTAAATTAGCCTATCTGCTGCCCAGAGGTCTAATCTATCTCTGTACCAAATGATCCCGTGCATTTCGTTGCCCAGCAACCAATAATTATTATAACAGCTTATTGCTTATATCTTCTATTATATCTTCGTGATATAATTCTTCATCGCAGAAATGGTAATGTTCAGCGAGTCGCAGAAACACATCGCTCGTACGACGGATTGCAATATCCGATTTTATTTTGGCAAGGTGAAGATGGATATAATTTCAACATCAAACTGAGAAATCCAAAAACAGATGAGGAAACGAATAAGAAAGTCAGTGGCATGAATTACTATTCATATTGTTTGGTGATTCGTGAAAGCGCTAAAAATCATATCTTGAAATGTCGACAATTGTTTCATCAATATATATAAGATATGAATGCGAAAATCGAAACGTCTTCTCTACATTCGATTGAATCAAACCACGCTGCGTTTGGGAGAATACATTCATATAAGTGATGCAATTGTTAATGATGGCAATGTAAATCCCAATGGATTGGGAAAAATGGTCATTCTTCCGGCTACATTCACAGGGAGCCCACATGCATGAATACGCACACGATGCAATTCCATATGGCCGTCCAGATCTGTTCATTACATTCACATGTTATCCTATGTGGTAAGAGATTAAAGAACTATTAGTACCTATACAATCATCTTCGGATCATCATGATATTACCACATGTGTTCAAACAAAAATTGAAAACTTCTATGGATTTCATTGTTAAGCATCAGGTTTTTGGAGATACACGCTGTTGGATGTATTCCATTGAATGGCAAAAGCGAGGTGTGAATGGCAAAAAAGTGGTGGTTGGAGATAAGATAGACAGGCCGCTATAGTGCTTGTACTTTGTACTTACTACTAATGCGGGTCGCGTCATACTCCCTCCCCAAACGGGCGTGTAATGATATGCTCACACACCATTATAATAAATAAACTAAAATCTTACACAATAATAAATAACGGCCAAACTGTCGTTTGTAGCAATCGGTCACATCCAATAAAACCATTATAAATGACAAAAAGAGACGATCCGTATGATATGTCTACGGATTAAAAAATCGGCATGCACTTATAACGGTAAAATGTAGGGTGTGTAACTTTATTATATGCCACCAGACTGCCAGAAAGAAGGAAAGGCAAAAAGGGTATCTGCCGCCAAAGAATAATCTAGTTCCGAGGCTCACGATAACCTTTTGAAAAAGCCACCTACCACTCTCTGGTCAGCATATCCTTGTCGTCCCTAAAATCAGTGCATGAGCACCAACCACCAGAGTAACAACCTCTCAAAAAATCTCAATACCGATTTCAACGAGCAACAACTGGACTCTTTGTGCGAGCAATCAGTGTGTTCTTTAATTCAATTTGTGTATTTGAAGTATTACTTTATGTCACCTAAAACTCCTACAACATTATCCATAAACAACTGCGAATCAGGTAAGGCATTTAATATACTATTTTATATTGACTGCAGTTATTACATTATACTCGCTTTTTTTTTACATACAATTATATTTTACGGTGTATTTGATCTAATTCTCGAATACACGATCTTAAGAGCCCACCGAACACCTGGAGGAAGGTAATAGCGTAATTTTACTATTTTAACATCTGATTTTAATATAACTATCGAAAGGAGTCGTTTTTATATTTATCTTATTTCTACGTTATTACAGTGGATAGGTGGTTCGGCTCGCGGTACCTCTTACCATGTGGCTTGATGTAAGATTGCCTTACTGACGCCCTTCTAGTCCCTCTCTGGAAGGCGGTGTTGGTTGTTGGCCTCGTGCTTTGGCTTCTCGTTGTCATTGGTATGGCTGCGACGTGACGTTGGTTATCCATGGTGCACTGCTCTGGTTGTTGCATGCCATCCGGACTGTGTTGGTTGGTCCATGGAGTGGTTTGCCGTATTTACGGGCTATGATCGGGCTTACGTACGATTTGTGTGTCTGTGAATCTAATAGCGCCGTTACGAAGCCTGACGGAAATTCGTGTTTGACCGCGGTGGGTCGGAATTTTGTCCGGGCGTGTTCGTGTGACGTTATTAGACGTATTGCGATCGGTCGGTGGGGCAACTGGTTCTGAACCATGACAGAGACTGATTGGTGGTCAGTGTTGACCGCCATAACTAAACTGTCCCTATCAGTTATCTCTGTGCTCGCCTGATGCCTTACGTGTACAGAATGACCTAATGCGGGGGTGTGCGAAGTGTGTGTGCTTGCGCCCCCGTCACTTGTGCAGGTGAACACCCGTTGCTCTGTTACCTGTGTAGGGAACACCTGCGGCTGTCCCATAAGCCGTTGATGTTGACCACGCATGTCACCGGTGAGGTAAGTGTGGTGGGTGGTGGGGTGGTTTAGGTTTGGGATTTAAGAGTGGGTGCCGATAGGTGGTGTGGTGACGGAAAAAATCGTAGTTGGTTTTTCGTCGTTACGAATTACCGAACTACGTGCGTGATGATGGCATAATTTTTCTCCATCCGTACTACCCGAAAATATGTGATGACTGTTGACGAGAGGTGGGTGGAGATATCCGACACGAAGTCAAAAACGCCTGAAATGCGTCGAAGCACGCTGAACGTAAATGTTCGATGTAGCTGCCAGTCTTGTTAAGCATTCGAATACTTGTATTTATATACTAGTATTTAAATACTTTTTTTGTATTTCAAGTACTTTTCAAATACTTTTTGACCAATGTATTTAAAATACTTAAAAAATACTTTTTATTTGTATTTTTATTCTAGAATACTAAATACTTTTTTTCATACTCGTGGTCTACTCCAAATTCCAATTACTAATAATTCGGAATGTACTATTTTAAATGTTGATTCTAAAATATTATTTAAAAATGGTTCTAACCTTTAATCATTTATAAATAAGGTTTCGCCAAAATACAAGCAGATAACATAATGACTGAACACTGAAACCTCTATTGGCTCCTCACTCCCATTATATACCATGGCATACAAGACACTGACCACCACTGATTGGATTGGCATTTATCTTGAATCTTTAAATAGTCTTTCTTCTTATTTAATGGATGGTACTGTGGTAGTAGCTAATAATTATTAATTTGTATATAAGATATTAATATTAATGTTATTGAACTTTTTTTTTTCATGTTTATTTTAATTTTTACAATCTGTATTAATTTTTTTTACAATAAGCACAATAGATGGAGGGTTACATGAGAGTGCTTGGGTTGGTTGATAAGAAACTATTAAATAATAGTACTTCATGGCGTGGGTAATAGTGGTTTTAGTCGACTAGTCATTGAACTGATTGAATTATTGATTATTAATTATTGATTTATTGATTTTAAAATAAAGTATTTTTGTAAGGATTTTGAATACTTTTAAAAGGTATTTTTATTTATATTTAAATACTTTTAAAAGAAAGTATTTGAATACGTATTTTAAATACAAATTACATCAAGTATTTAAATACGTATTCTGAATACATTTGAAAAGTATTCTTAACAAGACTAGTAGCTGGATATGTACACCTACGGAAAGTGTTACGCGTTCGCTGGATGATAACACCTACCGACTCTGATTCGGATAGGCCAGTATTTACGTGCGAGGGGCGAGCTGGTTTTAAATCAGCACAAATTCCCTAAGTGATTGTGTGAGTACGCGCTTGCGTGAGTAACGACTCGGTGTTGGCTAAAAACCGTACGGGGTGCTCAGCCATTGTTCCGCGTAGAACTCAGGTACTGCAAATTTTGCTGTATGCAAGTCCTTGTAGGGTATTAGCACCGATCGTCCCTGCGCGCGTGCGGCGTATGACGGGTAGCGGGACGCGCTTCCCGTTTGACTTGTGTGGTCGTTCAAAAATGGTCGTTAATTTACAGTGGCAATGTGATTGACGCCCGGCTGGGCGCTGTCTACATTGTACTCGAACGACCAAGCCGACTGGTAGCCATCGTGTGTGCGATTGGTAACGTGTACGGGTGACAGGTGGTTGATAAGCTGCGGGATCTCAAAATTGTGTGGCTGCTGTACGCTGTTCCGTGAAGAACTGCGCCACGGTAGCTTATAGCGCCAGCCAACGTGACTCAAACGTTTTCGTTTCGGTCGGTTGTTGTAACGGTTATGTAGAGATATTTTTTTAATCCACGGTGGCTTTGAATTCGTTCTATATGCACGTGGTCTCGCCCTGATTTGTGGTCGACTGCAGCTTTGACTGTTACGTACCATCTGGCGTCCATGGATATTTGCATAGCCATGAAGCTGGCAATGTTTTTTTAGCAACGAATTTCATACTATGAATAACAATATGACAATAAAAATAATTTAATAATTTTTGGTGGTTAATGAGAATCACCTCCTCATAGTGTCCTCTGGGTAATGCTAAATGGTTCTCATTAAGCGGGCTGAAATTTCACCTAAATAATTTTTACCTAAAAAAAAACACGGGCCGAGTTTACAATAAACCTTTTGAACATTTTTTTCCTAGGGCCAAGTTAAAAATCGCCCATTGTTACGGAACAAACCAACAGCAATAAATAAAAAAGGTCTTTCTCAAGACCAACAAAAGTGATTGGGTAAAAAAATCAGTTTGACAGATGAAAACCACACCGAGTAAAGGCAAACAGCAAGACAACGGTGTGATGTTCATCTGTCAAAACAGGATACACGGAACAATTAGCGATGGACTAGGTTGTCGAAAAGGATATAAATGCCGGACACTTTCGACAATCAAGTCAGAAATACTAAATACCCAAATACTAAAGATCATTAAACAACTCCTTTCTACCATCCAAGACTGTGTAGACAACTTTGCCAAGGAAACCATCCTATCTACAATAATGTCAATAATAGACTCAGTTTCCCTAAACCAAGATGGATGAACTGAGAATACTACAATGGAACTGCAATGGTATAACAAACAAAACTTACGAACTTACAGAATTCACTCGGAAAAACAAAATTGACATCATACTACTCGGGGAAACCCGCCTAAACAAAACAGCCCCTCTCAAATTACCAAACTACTACACATATCGAACAGACCGTCCACCCAAACCTGAGTGCCCCTCATCTGGTGGCACAGCAATACTAGTAAAAAATAACATAATTCATGAAGAAATCATCATTAAAACAAAACTAGACTCCACCACTATCGCCATGGCAATAGGCGCAAAAACCGTACGTGTATCGGCAGTATATAAAAGTCCAGGAGATAAGATTGAAATCAAAGACATCGATGCCCTAACCAATGGTACCGAATCCTTTATTATAGCAGGCGACTTAAACGCAAAACACCCATCATGGCACAGCAGACGAACAAACCAGACGGGGAAAATTCTACTGGACCATATGGAAAGGAACGGTCAATACACCATTTGCGCTCCAGATTCACCAACCCATTTTCCATTTATACCACACCACAACCCTGATGTACTGGATATTACACTAACAAACCTGCAACAAGATATGACAATATCAAATTTCAATGATCTCTCTTCAGATCACAACCCAATCCTAATTACTATCAACAAATCACCTAAAACAAACACACCTCCTCTAGCAAATCGTAGAATAAACTGGAAGAAGTTTAAGGCTGAAATGACAATGCACCCACTCAAACACCAAGCCATCACTAATCCAAAGGAGATTGAAGACAATATCGAGAAACTAACAAAATCCATACAAAAAGCTCTTTCAAACAATTCCTCCTTATTTAATCAACCAAACAGGACACCCATCTCACCGGAAATATTATTAGAAATAGAAACTAAACGCATCCTAAGGAAACGGTGGCAACAAACCCATGACCCAACATACAAGAAAATGTACAACGCACAAATCAACTATGTTAAAAAACTATTACAGACCCACAGGCAAGAAGAATGGGATACCTTTACTCAGACTTTAAATTTCGAAGACAAATCAATTTATAAGCTAAACCGCAGGTTACTACGGAAAAAACCGGCATGCGCTCCACTGAAAACAACAAGTGGAATACGTATCTTTGACGAAAAACTGAAAGCTGAACTTTTTGCGGACACGATGAGTACTCAATTTTCAAATAATCCAGGTCCTCCAAACAAAGAAGTGGAACACTCCATCCAAATAATCAACGACGACCAAACACCAAACAACGACTATATCACTCCAAATGAAGTCCTAGATATCATCAAGAAATTACCAAAAGCCAAAGCTCCAGGCATGGATCAAATAACCAATACCACCCTTAAAAACTTGCCCAGCTCATCAATTATAACTCTTGCCAGAATATACACTGCATGTCTAAGATACTCATACTTTCCGAAATACTGGAAAACCGCAGCTGTAATTATGATTCCTAAACCAGGAAAACTCCACTCGGCTCCAGAAAACTATCGTCCAATATCGTTACTCAATACAATGTCAAAAATTCTCGAAAAATTAATCTTGTTCCGACTGAAAAAATATATTGAACCTCGTCCAGAACAACATGCCTTCAGAACAGGACACTCCACCACACTACAACTAACAAAACTAATTGACGACCTATCTGTCAGCCAAGGCCGAAAACAGCGTACTGCAGCACTATTCTTAGATATGGAAAAAGCATTCGACAGGGTATGGCACAACGGTCTTATACACAAACTCCTCGGTACGAGAACACCCATTAACTTGGTAAAACTCATCAAATCATTCCTGACCAATAGACAATTCTTTATCAAGATATCCCACCACCAGTCAACAACAAGGCAAATCGAAGCAGGCGTTCCGCAGGGTTCATGCTTATCCCCACTATTGTATACCGTGTTCATCAACGACCTACCTTCCGAACCACAGGTATCAACATCTCTGTTTGCGGATGACACTATGTTTCACACTAGCAACAAAAACGCTACCTACGCTATACTAAGACTACAACGGCAAATAAACATAACAACGAGATGGCTCACTCAGTGGAGATTACGACTAAATGTTTCCAAAACAGTTGCAATTCTCTTTGGAACGAAAGCAACAACTAAATTAAAGAAAATTACGATCCACAACACGGAAATCAACTGGTCAAGAGATGCAAAATATTTAGGAGTAACATTAAACAAGTCCCTAAGTCTCCACAATCATGTTGAGGACATAATTAACAAGGCCAAACGATCAAGAGCGGCACTCTATCCGCTGCTAAATAGCAAAAGCCATATCCCAATTAATGCAAGACTATCTCTATTTAAAATATATATAAGGCCCATCCTCCTCTACGCCGCACCTGCATGGGGGCCTAAAATTAGTAGGTCAAACTGGAAGAAGATCGAAGCCGTGCAAAACGTAGGACTAAGATCAATAACAGCCATTCCACCATACCAGTCAAACAAATCCTTACTCGCAATAACTAAAATCCCGTCAATAGAGGAAGATGCCAGGAAAGCCACTACGATAATGTTTAATAAAAACACAAGATCCCTCTACCCACACATTCAAAAATTAGGAGTACCAGACCCAGAAGACCCTATATGTAAATCAAGACCTTTCTACTTCAAAAAATAACACCTAAATAAACAAGCCAAAACTCCGAGAATTACATCATACAGGAAGACAAAGACATAAGTCTGGTACTTCCCATTAGGCCACAGGCCGTCACCCATAGCAATAGCAATAATAGCAATAGCAAATAGCAATAGCAATAATCAAGTCAGATCATCACAATATAGTCAACGTTCAGTTCACATCCGAGCAAGACGTCCTCTGCCAACTACTCAAGCCAGCCGTTCTCAACGCTTCACAGGGCAACAGCGCCCACGGTTCACACCACGAACCTTCAACCACAAAACAGCCGTGTTCTTACTGCTTCAACAGGGCTCCAGCACCCACGGTTCACACCACGAACCTTCAACTCAAAACAGCCGTTTTCACCGCTACTCCGACAGGGCACCAGCGCCCAAGGTAAGCCGTCGCGAAAGCGACGGGTATCCACCTCCCACCGTTTATCTGTCGAGGGGCCGCGCCCTCTCATTGCCGCAGAATCCCATCCCTGACCAAACCAAACCCCCCTAAAACCCACCCGTCACACCACCAGAAAATCGCTCTTTTCAGAGCTACAGTGTTAAACCCTGAGTTTGTTACGGTCTTGCCATGGGCAAAACAGCTAACAAGCGGAAGGGCCCCGCGCAAACACCCGGGAGTTCCAAGAAGGGACGTCCACGTGCCTCACCATCCCCACCGTCCACCTTCCTAAAAGGTCCACAGAGGGATTCCCCCCCCTCTCCAACTCCGTCGACCGACTCGTCAATAACAATGTCGTCAAACTGCTCCTCTTCCGACACCGAGTCAAACAAATCCGCCCAACACTCCGCCCCGACTACTAAACCTCCACAAGCCAAAACATCCGAACAACAAACCCCGACATCAGCCAAACCCAAGCAAATCAGGCCACCCCCCTTAATCTTAAACTCTGCGTCCTGGCGAAAAATCGCACCAACCATCTACAAACTTCCGAACTTCACTCCATCGGCAATTACAGCCAAAACCACATCCAATGGACAAATAACTGTCCAAACTACCGACCCCACCCACTTCCGACAAATTCAGAAAGTCCTAGTTGACAGCAAAACTGAATTCCATACCTTCAGCCTCCCTGAAGATCGTTCCCTTAAGGTCGTTCTAAAGGGCATACCGATCGACATCACCACTGACGATCTAAAATCGGAACTAGAAACCCTAAACTTCCAAACAAAATACATTCGACGTTTCGGTACTCCCGAAAAACCGATGCCCATGTGCCTCGTACACATTGCGGCAACCCTGAACGCCAAGGATATCTTCCTTCTCAACTCCCTATTTTATCTTACAATTTCGGTAGAAGCCCTTAAACCTTCCGGCCCGGCACAATATTTTTCGTGCCAACGTTTTGGACACGGTTCCCGTAACTGTGGCCACCCACCCAGATGCGTCAAGTGCGCAGGAAATCACTTGGCATCTGAATGCCAAAAAACTCCCGAGCAAACCCCGACATGCTGCAATTGCGGCGGGCCTCATACGGCTAATTTCCACGGATGCCCACATCTCTTGACGATAAAACCCAAAATCGCACCACCAACAACCAAACCTCAAACCCTGCCGCCGACAACTCAATCTTTTACTCCACCCCCGCCCCCACCAACAACTACAATAAAACCCCAAACCCGCTCGTACGCTGCAGCCACCACCGGCCAAACGCCCCCACCACCACCACCACCAAAACCGACCAGTCCCGAAGCCCCACAAATTAACCTGTCCCTCATTTTAAACCTCCTGACCAACCTCTTAACAGCCATAGTAAACAACCAGGACCCCAAAACCCTGATTCAAACAGCAATACAATCATTCTTAACCATACTATCCCCCCAAAATGGATAACTTAAAAATTCTATTTTGGAACTCAAACGGCATTAACCACAAACTTGACGAACTGCGCTCTTTAGCACTAAAACTAAAAACCGACATAATCCTACTTAACGAAACCCACCTAAAACCCTCTGCCAGACTTCACATGCCTAACTTCTTTACGTACAGGAACGACCTGCCGCCCGTGCGGGGCTCGCCCGCCCACGGAGGCACGGCCGTTCTCGTCAACCGACGTATCGTTCACCAACCAGTTACCCTAAACACAACCATCCAAACCTCTTCCATCCTCGTACAACTCAACGGCCACGAAGTACTTATTTCAGCCGTATACAAACCACCCGGAACCCTACTAACGACAAACGACCTCGACCTTTTGACAAAGAGTGCCGAATGGCAAATTTCGGCAGGCGACTTCAACGCCAAACATCCGCTGTGGTATAGCCACACGACTAACGCTGCCGGCCGTGTCCTCTTTGACCACGCACAACAATCGGACTTCTCTGTAACTGCTCCCTCTTCTCCCACACATTTCCCGACATGCACACGATACAGACCTGACATACTCGACATCGCCCTCGTACGACTACCCTATCAAACCCAAATCATTAACCTCAACGAACTATCTTCCGACCACAACCCCATTCTTCTAGATAAACTCTGCACTCCGATCTCTTCTTCTCCACCGGTTACGAATCGGTTTATTAACTGGAAAAAATACACGACAACTCTCGCCAACTTACCGAACTCAACCACTCAACCGACCAACGACCGTGAGTCTATCGACCTGGCAATCGAAAACCTCACAAAACATATCCAACAAGCGGTTGAATCCAGCGTATACGTACCGACACGCAAACACCCGTCCACTGTAGTACCAGACTACATTAAACTGGAAATATAAGACAAAAACCGTATACGCCGCGAATGGCAAATAAACCGCGACCCGACAATTAAACGACAACTAAACGCCAAAATATCTCTCATACGTACCTTACTCGCAACGCACAACACTGACCAATGGGACATCTTTCTTAACTCACTAGACCACCAAGACGGTTCAATATACAAACTCAACAAATGTCTCTTACACAAACGTCCAGCATCTCACCCACTAACCGGCCCCGACGGCCTAGTTTTTCCGGCCAACGAACGAGCAGAGCTGATAGCCGACTCGCTCGAACGTCAATTTCAAACAAACCCCGGCCCCGACTTACCAGACGTAACCGCTCACTCCCAGTACCTACAAGGCCTTGACATCACCCGATCTAACCTCTTTACCACTCCCGGCCAGATACAAGACATAATTCGCAACCTTCGCAAAAAGAAAGCCCCAGGTGACGACCTCATCACCAACACGGCTCTTAAATTACTACCATACTGTCCCTTACTCGGATCATCAACAGCGCCTTCAGAATCTGCTACTTTCCCCTTGCCTGGAAAAAAGCAGTCATCATCTCCATTCCCAAACCTGGCAAAGACCATAAATAACCCGAAAACTATAGACCAATCGCCCTCCTCTCCTCCCTGTCCAAAATTTACGAACGACTCATCCTCACCCACCTACAAGACAAACTCAAAAACAAAATCCGTCCCGAACAGTTCGCCTTCAGACCCGAACACTCGACCACACTACAACTGACCAAACTCACCCACCAACTGAGCGAAAACTTTAACAACGACTTAAACACTGCTTCCGTCTTCCTCGACGTGGAGAAAGCCTTCGACCGCGTCTGGCACGAAGGCCTACTCTACAAACTCTCCAAACTCAACATCTCGTTAGAAATCGTAAAAATCATCCAATCCTTTCTCACCGACCGTACTTTTACCACTAAAATCGAACACTCCTTCTCTACTACCAGACACGTACTCGCAGGAGTCCCTCAGGGCTCCTTTCTCTCACCGACGCTATACTTGACGTACATTAACGACATTCCAACGACTCCTAAAGCCAACCTCTCACTCTTCGCTGACGACACGATGTTCTTTACTAGTAATAAAAACCCCAAACGTGCAACCATACAACTACAACACCAACTCAACCTCGCGTCCAACTGGTTCCACAGGTGGCGAATCAAAATAAACCCGACCAAAACAGTAGGCGTCCTCTTCGGGCGTTCTAATACAACCCACATTCTACCTCTAACCATCGATAACCAACCCGTTAACTGGTCAAAACAGGCCAAATACTTAGGCGTCACGATTGGACGTAAACTTACATTCAACCAACACATTCGAGACGTAACCAAAAAAGCTACCCGCGTCCGTGGTATGCTTTACCCCTTACTTAACCGTACTAGTCCCGTTCCGCTGAAAACAAAACTTAACATACTTAAACTCTACGTGACCCCTATACTTACCTATGCTGGCTCTTCCTGGGCACCCTTTATCGGCCCCTCCCATTGGAGACGTATTGAATCCGTCCAAAACATCGGCATACGCACGATACCCGGTATGCCCACTATCGTTAGAAACTCGGCCCTTTTAAAATCAGCCAACTTCAAATCTATCCAAAATTCCATTTGCTCTCAATCAAAAACAATGTTCTACAAAAACTCTTTTTCCGAATACGATCATATCCGCCTCTTAGGTAAAACCCACTCCCCTCCAACCACCAAACGTTTACTCAAACTATACCCATTAAATTGGACTGACTAACATAACTGAACCTACCAATCAACCCCAAAATCCATCCACTAGTAGAGGCACAAGCCTGGAATAGTAAACGGCATAGCCACCCCTCCCAAAGTAAAGCAAAGCAATCAAGTCAGTCACTATCACTATCATTATCAGTATCATTATCAGCACTATCCAGCTAACAGTTATCCTGTTAAGACGTCTTCTGCCAACTACTACTCCGCAGCCAGCGTTCATTAGCAGCTCCTTTATTCAGCCGTTCTCACCGCTCTCAACAGGGCATCAGCGCTACGGTTCACACCACGAACATTCAACTCAAACAGCCGTTTTCACTACTCTCCAACAGGGCACCAGCGCCCATAAGTAAGCCATCGCAGAAGCGACGTCCCTCCGTTTTAGCTGTCATGGGGCCGCGCCCTCACATAGCCACAGCATCCCCTTCCATAAAAACACAACCACGCCCATCACACATGTGCAAAAAACGCAAAGGGGGTAACGCTACCAACCACTTACTTAAAATTGCACGTCAACGTTCTGCTCCCCCCTCTCCAACTCCATCAAAAACATCCGACTCTGAAACCTTAGACTCTTTCTCTGACTCGAGCGCTTCGACTCAACGCTCACGGTCCTCGCTAACTTCCGTGCACTCAACAGACACATTGCTTTCTGCGGTAACCATCACCCAAACTCCTTTAAAAACCCCACCAATCTCAAGACCGCCACCGATCATCTTGAGTTCCGTTTCCTGGCGCAAGGTCGCGCCCACAATCTTCTCCCTACCCAACCTGCAACCGGGCTCCCTGTCGGCGAAGTCCTCCGGCGAACGGGTAACCTTAAAGGCCACCGATGCGACCCAATTCCGGCTAATCCAAAGCACCCTACTGAAACACTTTTTCTCTCCCCGAGGAACGATCCCTCAAGGTTGTTCTGAAGGGAATTCCGAACGACATAACTCCGGACGAACTCAAGAATGAACTTGAGTCCCTGGGTTATTCCGTAAAATTCGTCCACCGCTTTGGCACCCCAGAAAAGCCTATGCCAATATGTCTTGTGCATATCGCTGCCAACCCTACTCCTAAGGACATTTTTCTCCTTACCAATTTATTTTACTTGGGAATCTCGGTTGAACCTCTAAAACCCTCCGGCCCTGCCCAGTGCTTCTCGTGTCAACGCTTTGGCCATGGTTCCCGAAACTGTGGTCACCCGCCGCGATGTGTTAAATGCGCTGGAAACCACACTGCCAACATCTGCCCCAAAACCTTCGAACAAGCTCCGACTTGCTGCAACTGTGGTGGTCCACACACGGCAAACTTTCGAGGCTGCCCACAATTCTTGGCCCAAAAACAGCAGGTATCTCCATCACCGAACCAAAACTCCGTCCAACAACAAGCCTCACAACCAATCCCGACCACTCCACCACCACCACCTCCCCATCAACAAAACTCTGCAATCACTTACTCCGCAGCAACATCTAAATCACCGCACACTTCTTTAGTTTCTCCAGTCCCACAATTTAACTTACCAATGATTCTCAACCTGCTCACCAACCTACTGACTGCACTATCTAACAACCAAGATCCGAAAACATTTATAGAAACTACAATCAAAATATTCCTGTCCATACTCTCACCTCAAGATGAATAACTTAAAAATACTATTTTGGAACTCCAACGGTATTAAACACAAACTCAACGAACTATGTTCCCTCGCACTTCTACTCAAATCCGACATAATCTTACTTAACGAAACCCGTCTATCCCCTTCTACCAAACTTCATATTCCTAACTATTTCACTTACAGGAACGATCTGCCACCCATCCGCGGCTCGCCTGCTCATGGTGGCACGGCAGTCCTAATTCACCGATGCATCATTCACCAACCTACCACCCTTAACACACTCATTCAAACCTCTTCCGTCCTTATCCAAATAAATGGCCACGAACTACTTAAATCAGCGGTATACAAACCACCCGGCGCCACACTCACGACTCGCGACTTAGACTTGCTAACCCAAAGTGCTGAATGGCAAATTTCGGCAGGTGATTTCAACGCCAAACACCCTCTGTGGTTTAGCCACTCGACAAACGCTGCCGGCCGCGTCCTCTTTGACCACGTTCAACAATCAGACTATACCGTTACAGCTCCCTCATCCCCCACACACTTCTCGACAAACTCTCGATACAGACCTGACATACTCGACATCGCTCTCGTTCGTTTACCATACCCTACCCAAATCGTCAACCTCAACGAACTATCTTCTGACCACAACCCTATTCTTCTGGAGACCATGTGTACTCCGGTATTATCGTCGCCTCCAATTACTAACCGCTTCATAAACTGGACAAAATACAAAACAATCCTCTCAAACTTGCCTAACCAAACCGTACCTCCGACCAACAACAGACAGTCAATCGATTCGGCAATCGACAGTCTAACTAAAAATCTACAACACGCGATCGCAGCTAGCGTATTTACCCCTAGGCATAAAAACTCAACCTTCCAATTACCCGACTACATAAAACTAGTAATAACGGAAAAAAATCAGCTACGCCGTCAATGGCAGAGAAACCGTGACCCGACTACCAAACGTCAACTTAAATTTGCCTTCAGGCCAGAACACTCTACCACTCTTCAACTGGCCAAACTTACTCACCAACTCAGCCAGAACTTTAACAACAACGTAAATACCGCTTCCATCTTTCTTGACGTAGAGAAAGCCTTCGACCGAGTCTGGCACGTAGGTCTCCTCTACAAACTATCTCAACTCAACATCGCGACTGAAATCGTTAAAATCATCGAATCCTTTCTCACTGACCGCACTTTCATCACAAAAATCGAAGACTCATTCTCGTCCACCAGACACATACTCGCAGGTGTCCCTCAAGGATCCTGCCTCTCTCCTACTCTATACTTGACGTACATAAACGATATACCAACAACTCCAAAAGCTCATCTCTCACTATTCGCTGACGACACAATGTTCTTTACTTTCGACCAAAACCCAAAACGCGCAGCCATACAATTACAACACCAACTCAACCTAGCTACTACATGGTTTCATCGCTGGAGAATCAAAATAAACCCGACCAAAACCGTAGGTATCCTTTTCGGACGTTCAAATACTTCACCCATCCCACCATTAATACTCGACAACCATCCAGTGAACTGGTCCAATCACGCTAAATACTTTGGCGTTACAATCGGCCGCAGACTCACTTTCGATAAACACGTCCAAAATATCACCAAAAAGGCCACTCGCGTTCGTGGAATGCTCTACCCCATACTTAACCGTTCTAGCCCCGTCCCAAAGACTTCGAAACTCAACATTCTAAAACTCTACGTCTCTCCAATTCTCTCTTATGCAGGCCCCTCTTGGGCACCCTTTATCGGTCCCTCACACTGGAAACGCATCCAATCTGTCCAAAAAATCGGTATTCACACGGTAACAAGTATGCCCTCTATCGTCAAAAACTCGGTCCTTTTAAAATCTGCCAATTTCAAGTCTATCCAAAACTCTATCCGTACCCAATCTAAATCGATGTTCTACAAAAACTCCTTCTCTGTTCATGCCCACATCCGACTCTTAGGTAAAACTCACCCCCCTCCAACCACTAAAAACAGGATCAAACCCTACCCACTATCATGGGTAGGCCAACAATTTTAAAATAATCACCCTCACCAACTTTCATCCACTAGTAGAGGCAAAAGCCTGGTATAGTTAACGGCATAGGCGCCCCTTCAAAGCAAAGCAATCTAGTCAGTCCACTTCAAGCCTTCAATCTGTCCACAACAAAAACCAAAGTTCCGACAGAAGAAGACACGGACCAAAACACAGACCGCCAACTACCGACGATCAAGCCTACTACCGACGACAACGCCGCTCCACGGCTGCAAACATCGTTCAACCGCCGGCCACCGACGATAACGCCGCTCCACGGTTGCCAGCATCGTCCGACCGCCGACTATCGACGATAACGCCGTTCCACGGTTGCCTGGTCGGACGACCGGTGAACATCGACTAATCTGTCACTCCACGGCGCGAGACCTGTGCATACCCGCAGACCGACAACAATAACGCCGACAGTACAAATCTTCCTCGTGGCTGCCGCTCAACGGCTGTAAGACCCGTGTCGACTTATAGTATTGCGGCGACGACGCCGATCTACGGATACCACAGCCAACCAGTCATCGACCGCTGTCTATCAATCCAGGCCTACGGGATCGCCGGATATTCCACAACCTCCGGTATTACATCTCTAAAGGGCCCTTTTCAGGGCCAACATATCTCCGACCTCGGCGCTTAATTAAGCTGTCCGATCCGAGCCTGGTTCGTCGTCGGGGTACCGCTTATTTAAGTTTGTACCGACGATGGCCAGCTCCCCTGCCCAATATTCACTTTGTATAATATATATATAATATATCAAACCTATCCCGTTGTACAGATAGGGTCCGGCGATTGCCCGATCGATACCCAAGCGCCTCTGATTGTGCCGACTCACTTATTTAAGTCTGGTCGGCACAAATCGACGCTTTACTCAAGCCCCCAATATTGTAAATATAAAATACAGTTCACATAGCAATAGATATACTTGATAACTAAAACCAACAAGCATTTATTTATTTACAACGCGGGTCGTCCATCCGGACGCACCGTTTCACCATTCCACCAAGTCATGTGTTTCTTCAGGCATGATTCTACGTAAACATTCCTTCAAATATATCAAATACCTGTAAAAAACCAAACTACCGACTTGTCCACACAATAACATGAACTCCTCATTTTCACGGTACAATTTTTTGGCTGCATACTAGTTGCGTCCCAAAGATATCAACGAAAAAAGGTCTAATCCGAATTGCGTCCCGAGTTTATTTTGGGTACAGATGAGTTGCGGCCCGGGTTTTCTAACTCTAGATAATTTAATCTTGACTGATAAAATATAATCACAATATAATGTAGATATCAATAAGTATACCTTAGTCTCCGCTTTACTACCGCTCAGAACGTTCCGTCGCTTTTCTGTGCTGTTCTATTTTAATTTATTTATAATGTCGAATGTTGAGATTTTGAGTGAAATGTTAAGTGAAAAAAATCGTAGTATATATGTAATCGATGGATATAAATTTCGTTTCCATAAAAATTTAAAAAATGATATTGATCGATATTGCTGTACTAAAAAGACTTGTAAAGCATATATTCATTTAAATAATAACGTAATTATTAAAAAAGTTTTAAATCATGAAAACCACGAGAAAGATAGTGTTGAAATATTAAATAGGCAGACTGTAAGTAATCAAATGAAACGTAAAGCTGTTGATGATATTAATGAGAAGCCAAGTAAAATTATTCATAGCCACCTTACACAAGACGTAAACACTTTGACAACATACGATTTAACATTAATAAGAAAAAATATTCATCATGCTCGATCATCTATTATACCAAAGTTACCTGTGGACTTGAATGAATTACACATCTCTCTAAATAATATGAGTCATTTATTAGTTACAAATCGTAACGAAAATTTTTTACTTGTAAATGACAACACATCAAACATTTTATTATTTTCTACTGAAACTAACTTAAAATTTTTGAGTAAAGTTGATACAATTTTTGTAGATGGGACCTTTAAAAGTTGTCCGAAATTATTTACCCAAATGTTTACAGTTCATGGTTTACAAAATGGTAATTATGTACCACTCTTATTTTTTATACTTCCCATAAAGAAATTAAAACATATGAAAAGGCGTTTATGCACATCATATCTGAATGTAGCAAACTCAACATAACATTTTCACCAAAAACAGTTTTTGCTGATTTTGAAAAGGCGATTCATTTAGCTCTATTAAAAGTTTGGCCTTCTATTAGTTTAAAAGGATGCCGACTTAGCCCAAAGCTGGTGGCGAAAAATACAAACAATTGGCTTAAGTAGTGAGTATACAAAAAATACCGAAATCGGTAAATTCTTAAAATACTTTTTTGGTTTACCGTTTTTAAATTCGAACGATGTGAGTGACTGTTTTACAGATTACATAATGGCTATTCAACCAAGAAATGAAAAAGTAGAAATATTTGTTGATTATATATTGGAAACATACATTTCAAACGAGTCCAATTTCCCTCCTTTTTTATGGGCAGAATACTCGGGGTCTACTATGCGCACTACTAATAGTTGTGAGGCTTTTCATTCGAAATTCAACGCTTTTTTCTACAGTGCTCATCCTAATATTTTTATATTCATCGATGTTCTGAAAAATGTACAGAAGGATACCTATATAAAATTAAGAAGCACTCACTTAAATACTCGCAGAACAAATATAATAGAAAAAGAAACATTTATTAGAAATGCTATGAAACGGTTAGAAGAAAACCAAATTGACAAATTTGAATTTATACAAATACTATCATACAAGTTTTTACCAGTGCCATAATACCTAAGAATTATAATAACATTATACTAAAGTATACTAACATTTTTAACTTCAATAAATATCATAAACGTTTTTACCAGTGCCGAAATTTTTTAATAAAAAAAAAAACATTTTAATATCAGATTTTAATGTCAAAAAAACTTTTTAACCTTTAGAAATATCATATATGTTTTTACCAGTGCCAAAATGTTTAAAACAAAACATCATTTTTAACCTACCTGCAGTATCTACTGATGCTACAGACAGTTCTAAGTCTGTATAAAAATGTGAAGGAAAATGAAGCTTTTTAAATTTAAATGTACATATTTTAAATTTCTGGCCGCAATTCGTATGTAACCCAAAAAAACTCGGGCCGCAATTCGGAAGAAATTTTTACCGCGGGACGCAATTAGTAGCCACACAATTTTTTTAAACCAAGCTGCTGAATTTTCCTAAGCGTACATCTTAACGTATTACCTTTTTTTTAATCTCCCTTTTTTTAACACCTTACAACATTTTTTAAATATAATTGAATAACAACTATTAACAAGATGTGAATACGTGATGTATACGCATATTAAAAAAAACAAACATAAGAAAAAGAAAAAAGAAAAGAAACAAAAGAAAAAAGCAAACGACACTTTTTTTCCTATTACCCACTAAAATATAATGTTTATGCCTTTTCCTGCCCCTCTTCCCAAGGATAAAAATTCACCGCAACTGTCATTCGTCGTCGCCGTCATGAGTCGTATTCTTGCAGAACTGTAGCAGTCGTCACTCGATCGTCAGTGGTACCGTTGGGCGACGTAGTTGTCTGCGCTGGTACCGCTAGCCTCCGTCGTCGTGTCTTCGTGTCGTCGTCGTTACTCGCGAGTCGCGACCGATGAAGCCCATGAAGACGACCGCCGACCCGCCAGAGGGTCTCGAGTGTCAGTGGCCGGAGAACGTGTATTGACAACTTACCGCCGGGCGCCAATCACCCTAAAAGTGCACTATCACGTACCTAAACCTCGACCCCACGTCGCATCCCCTTGTTCGCTGCCCTTTGGCCAGAGGGAAGAATCTCGCACACGGTTTCTCATAGGGAGCAACAACAGAATACACGTATGGATTTCGTGACACCTCCCCGATACCTCTCCACGCAGTGAAGATGATTCTCATCGACCTCCAGGTCCAGCCAACTGACCAAGTCCCCCCCCCCCAAAAAAAAACAGTTTTTTTACCTTAGTTCTCCTGGCGGAGATGACGTACTCCGCCTAGTCACATTGCGCCTCCACCGCCACCTGCACAGAAAGTGTCTGCAAACAAGTCGTCTTTGATTTTTTTAACTGGTTCAGTACTGGATGCATCGTCCAGTTGAATAATCGTCGACGAGTTGCCACAAAAACTGGGTCGCATAATACAATAATACAATTGCAGGGCAACAGACCCCACCAAGTCCCCAATCGTCGGTTCTTCATCGAATTTGTCAAACATTCTAAGTTTTGTTTCCATTATCACATACTAGATTATGGGGCTGATGATATTTTAATGACGTCCATTATTGTTGATTCGACTTGGTGAGATTTTTTGTTATTATACAACTCGGTCATTTTCACTGCAGATATATTTTAGTGTGCCGTGTGCGTATATAGATAGTCAGAACTCAGAATTGCAATTGAGACGATTCCGAATATCGTCCTAGGCGGTCACCGATAATTTGAAACAAACATCGTTTATTAGTAGCCAGCGATAGTACGCCATCATATTTTGAATTGACCAGCATCAGTTAGATTTCGGGACCATTTATTTTTCCAAACACCATTATTATTAATATTATTATTGATATATTACTATAATACTCACACAGAGGCAAGGCTGGGCATTAACGGGTTAATAAGTTACAAGTTAAGTTATTTAATAACGTATTAACTTATTACCTATTTTTTTAATCTCTCTTTTTTTAACACCTTACAACATTTTTTAAATATAATTGAATAACAACTATTAACAAGATGTGAATACGTGATGTATACGCATATTAACGTAATTATTTTTTAGATTATAAATCATTATAATATGTAGTCCACCATGATGCACTCAATGCTCATGCCTTGTTTCTTATGCGACTTTTCAAGAATATCATACATTTTTCTTAATTATATACATCATAATATCATATTTTTTAACTTCATTTACTTTCTGTCCCATATAATCAACAAATTAATTCATTAACTTCGAGCACCCACTTAGCAATGTCGTATATCGATTTAAACGTCTGTTGTAACCTGTAGCTTGTAGTATACCTATATATAATGAAGTCTTATTTATTCAATGTTTAGCTTTGGAGTACGTAATTTGTTATTTTTTGGAATTTTCTTCATTATCTAAGGATATCGAATTTACACTTTTAATTGTTTGCACGAACAAACTTTTAAAATTAAAATTATTTTCAACTGCACTCATTTTTATATTTTTATTGTATAATCTTACTAATACACGTTGAAATACTGCAGTGTATATTGCAGTAGTCCGGACTAAAGTTGGTTGAAGTTATGTTTCTGAACAACTGTCAACAGTAGGTAGGTATCTAAAATATTGTAAAATCGATTGAATAATTTTTACATTTTGTCATTAATTGTACAGTGATTGTATAAACAACTTTATCTATACTTTGAACAGTTCGAGCGATGTTCCGAATGATTTTATTTAGAATCACTGTACATATTGCGAAATGAACGATTCCGGACTTAATATGTAATATATATTATAAGATTTGTAAAGTAAATGATAAAATCCTAAAATCTATTTACTATGTAGATTGTAATTTGTAGGTGCAATATGACTCCAAGACTCACGCCGTACGTACGGCGCCATCCCCGCTCGGTTGCTCTGTGACTCGTATAAGCACGACGACGCTAAAGTTTGGACGTTGTTGTTTCTATCACCATTTACCAACAAGACTTAATGATTTTGAAAAAAGCAGGGGTAGTTGTACCTATAGTATTTGGTATTTTCTGGGTGTTCTTCTAAAGTATTTTGTATCTTGTATTTAAATACTAATTTAATTTAATGTATTTATTAGTATTCAGTATTTTTAAATAAGAAAATAATTCAAGTAAATACTAAATACTTTTATCGGTAAAAAAAAAAGGTAAGTAAGTGGATGTCGCTCTGCTGTACAGTAGGTTACAAGTGGGTCACTGTACAGAAAAATGTTGATCATTTTTTTAACTTTATACGCTTCTTCGATGTTTTGAACAATTCACGATCATTCTTTTACCCCTTTTACCATTTAAAAATGTATAGTTCAACCAGTGGCGCCGAACTTTGAAAAAAGTGGTCGGGTGACATCAAAATTCAACGGTCACAATTCACAAAACACAATATTATTATGTCCAGTACCATGAAACATAAAGAAACAAAAACAAAAAAGGTGGGTAAGTGGATGCCGCTCTGCTGTACAGTAGGTTACAAGTGGGTCACTGTAATGGTTGGTGTTAAAATTGAATTCAATGATATAATATCATTGTATAAGAAAAACGATTCTGAGCGAAAACGGTCAGTCAGGTCTATGATATTATTTAGTATATTATTGTGATGATATTATTGTGAATAAAGTAATTTATATATTTACCTATTTTACCTTGTTTTAAATTTTCAATTCTTAGCTATAAAAGTTGAACATTTTAAAATTTTTAACTACAAAATAATTATTAAATTATAAATTTTGATAAATTTTGTCAACATTTGAACTTTAAATGCTTATAAAAAAAAATTGTGCCTATGTATTTTTAATATTTTTCAACTGCTATAGAACGATATATCAGGAGCATTATATTAAATTTTCTTGCTTTTTTACCAAACAAATAAAATTTTATTGGTATTTATAGAAAAAAAAATAAAAAAATAAAACTGACAATGTCCCGTAAACAGTTCAAAAAGAGTCAAATTATTTTCAAAACTTTTATCGTGTATAGAAAATGCTAATATAAACATTCAGTGAAAAAAATTTATATGAGTTCTCAACTCAAAATAATTTGCTAATTTTCGTGATTTTTCCGTATTTTGTCAAAATTTGAATTTTAAATGCTTATAAATAAAAACCAGGACTAATATTTTTCAAATATCATTGTAACAATATAGTAGGAGCCTTTTATTGGGGTGGGGGGGGGGGGGAGTGGAATGTCTTGAAAACTGACAATGTCCGTAAACAGTTCGAAAGAGTCAAATTATTTTCAAAATGTTATCGTGTATAGAAGATGCTAATATAAACATTCAGTGAAATTTTCAAGTATCTACAGTCATACATTTTTTAATTACAACAAACTAAGAAAATCGATACATGAGAAATCGAGGGAATATCTAATGTTGTAAAAATATAAATTTCAAACGCTCATAAAAATTTAATTTGACTTTCTTGTAGACATTTTTTTTTTTTGATAAAGGTAGACAAACTTATGGATAATCTTATATTACATTTTTAAACCTTAGATTTAAAGAGAAAAATTTTTATGAATTCTCATCTAAACTCGTGATTTTTCCGTATTTTGTCAAGATTTGAACTTTAAATGCTTATAAATAAAAACTGTGACTAAGGATTTTTAATTTTTTTCATCTGCCTTTGAAACAATAACCTAGGAGCCTTCTATTAAATTTTCAAGCTTTTTTAACCAACAAATAAAATTATATTGATATTTATAGAAACAAAAACTTAAAAACATTGAAAATGAAAATGTCCGTAAACAGCTCAAAATAAGTCAAAATATTTGGAAAATGTTATGGTGTATAGAAAATGCTAAAATAAACATTCAGTCAAAATTTCATGTACCTACGGTTATTTGTTTTAGAGTTGCACCAAAAACCAAAATCGATTTTCTCGAAAACAGATTTGACGTAGAAATTCTCGTTTTTCCTTAATTTTTCTTTTGTTGTTCATGTTGCTTTTAAAAATTACTGGGATATTTTTACTTTTGACCCTTCAAAGTACCAACTAGATCAGTGGTTTTCAAACTGGGTGCCGTGGCACACTGGTGTGCCGCGAGTATCCACTAGGTGTGCCGCGGTTTTTAACTATGGAAGAAACTGAATTAAACTTTCTTGGGGATGAAGAGTCGTGGACAAAGTCATCTTTCTTAACTGATTTGTTTGAGCATCTCAATAAACTAAATTCAAGTATGCAAGGTCGTGATGAAAATATACTAACATCGTTGGACAAAATTATGGCTTTCATCGAGAAATTGAATTTATGGAAAACTAAAATTAATCAAGGTAATTTAATCATGTTTCCACGTACTTTTTTACTAGTTGCGGATGACAACATTTTGTCATTAATAGTCAAGTCTATCACATTGTTAGAAGTAAAAATGAATAAATATTTTCCAAGTATTAATATTAAAAATTATGACTGGGTACGAGACCCTTTTAATGTGTCTATTAGTGACTTGGTTGATTAAAACTTGTTGAAGAAGAAAATCTCTGTTCAATTAAAAATGATCGAACATTGCAGTTGAAATTCAAAAAGATCACTCTCAATAAATTCTTGACATATGTTTCTAAAGAATATCCAGAGATATCTATAAAAGCACTGACTATTCTTTTGCCGTTCTCAACCTCATATCTTTGTGAACAAGGGTTTTCAGAGCTTACAAATATAAAAAATAAAAAACGAGAAAAACGAGAAAAACTAAATTCAGTGGAAAAAGAAATGAGAGTATGTCTGTCAACTATTCGTCCAAGAATTAAAAATATTTGTAACGCCCATCAGGCACACATTTCTCATTAAATATACCTATTTAGATTCACTTTCCTATCAGAAAAGTTAATGTTGAAGAAAATCCAAACACTTTTACTGTCCTAAATAGTGATGACAGACAGAAAAAAATTTTAAAAAAATTAAAAAAAATTAAAAGATAAAGAAAAAACACACATCATTGGAAAATCAATACATGCATCGCTTCGCTCAGAATCTAAAACACACATCATTGTACGTTGTAAAATCAATTTTAAGTTTTATATATATGTGAACTGTGCCGATTTTATAGAACCTGTATAAATTAAAAAAAACAAGTAAAATGAAAAAAAATCTTTTTGATTTTTAGTTGTTTTAATATTTCGATCATAGAAGGTAAATTAGAAGAAACAGAAACCAAACTTTTTAATAATTTCAATAGCATAAATGGCGAAAACGGGTAGGTAATTGCCATTTTAAAATATCCTAATACTGATGGAAAATGTCATATTCTTCTTCGGGTAGCAACTTCACGCTTATAGATATTATATTATCTATGATCGTGATGATTATATACATTTTTAGTTTCATATTTAAAAGCAGAATATTTTTGGGAGTATTTTGAATAATTATTATTTATTAGTATTTAGTAATAAGTTATAATTGTATAAGTATTTAAAGTCTCTTGCAAAATGTTGTTCCGCTAGTCTGCTCATCTAAACTTGTATACATACTAATTAACTATGTACCTATAGGCTATAATAATACTCGTTTAAAATTTTATCTTTGCATATCAAAATATTATGAACAATATCCTGCTTCAAAATATGAATTTAAAAATATATATTACATATATTATAATTCAATAAAGTAAAAACTTAAAAAAAAAATGATAATGATGAAAACAGTTAAAAATATGTTTTCTAGAAAATGTATTTTTTGTAAGAAAAATATTTTCAAGATAATGAGTGTCTTACGCTAAAAAAATTCCTATATATTAATACTATTAAATATTTATATTATTTTCAAAAAAGGCACCCAGAAAATTGCAATTAGATGATTTGTCCAAAATATAATAAAGCTATATAGACGGTAGTTATATAAAAATAAATAATAGGTATAATAATATAATGTACCTACTATCACTTATTATGTAACATACAACATCTATCCATCAACCTGGAACAATTTATACTTTATATTATGTTGTATTAATTATGAAATTATTTATATTATTATAATAATTTATACTGAAAAAAAATTGTTACGGTACCTAATTAACTCTTCTCCAATCATTTTTGAAAAATCCTTGGTACCTACGCCTATGCCAAGAATACTGAAATTCTAGTCTTCATGTTATACACAATGCTCAATGATATAAATTACATAATCTTAATGTAATACTTACCAATAATTCGTATACTATTTTGAAAAATGAACTTATAGAGGTATCTATCGACTAAACCACTAATAGTATTCATCACGGCTGAGACGCACAATATTTCGATACAGTCTTATACACTTATATAGTTATATACACTAATACCATGTCCATTGTCCATACGCTACCATCATGATCCGTTCAATTACACATTTAAAATCGTGAAAATAGCACATACCCTGCAAATATTATATATACACCGCGTTCTATAACCAATAGCCATAATAATATAATAGGTACCAAGATAGCTACTTACCTATATGGAGTAAGTATATGTAAATATTATATTATATTTTATTATTCGTATAGGTACCATCATTTATGTATTATATTTTACGTATATATCATCATGTCGTTTCATTATATAATCATGAAAATTATTTCCAAAATGTCTCGAGTTTGCAAGACAATAGTCGCTGCAACGCTATTATAGCTATAGGTATATTTCTACACGAGAAGTGTTTATAATTAATTTTATAAGATCTAAGCTATTGCACGAAACATATTTTATCCCAGGGTAAAAACTCTCATAAACCTGTTTCGATGAGCCAAATATGGAGCCGTCCTGTTAAACATGTTTTTTTTACATTGTGTATTATCGTGTATATATATTTTATATTATATTGTGTATGCACATAAAGAATAGTATGGGTTGTATATTCAGCGTTTTTTGTGTCTGCAGAAGTCTTATCTTTACAGCATATCGTGACGCTTTGGACACTATCCTTGTTTTTTCATTCCTATACGATTTTATACTTGTGTTATTCTATTGTATTAAAAAAGGCTATTAGGTACCTATTGAGTTTATTCGCCAGCCTCGATATTATCATTTGCATAATTTGCAAATGTTATACGTTTTGGCAACACAAAAAATAGATTATTTTGAAATATATTATGTCAACTTTTTTGGAAATCAAAGCAATTTCCAAGTAGTTAACACATTTTAAATGTCTCTAACTACCTACATAACAGTGTAATATAACTAAATATAACGCCATTAATGTTGTCATTATTACAAATTTTATGGAAAAACATAATATGTTGATAACAACACCACATTACCATATCGAAATACCTACCTATTAAAGTATAGTAACTGTAGTAGTATAGTACAGTTACAGACGCCGTAGGTACTATAATATGAACAATATAGAATATCAGACATAAAGACATGGTATAGGTTGTTTCAGTAGGTATGTCGTATATATAATAATTCATTATATATATATATTGTTGTAATGCAACAGAAAATCCCCCTATCTTAAATTAACTAACAATTTTATTATATCATCATATTAGTTTAAACATAGTGCCTACTCCCAATAACACAATAGTCAATAATATGCTTTAAACTATGTATATCATGCTTTGTTTGAATATCATCGTTATTAATTATTTGTCTTCTAAATGCATTACTTTTAGAGTTTTATACATGATATATTTCAAAAAATTTCCCCAGTAAAATATTTATTAAAATATAAATTATTATAATATTTTTATTTTATACGCCTTAAGAAGAAACCAATTTTTTTTTCATTAATTTAAAATATAAATACCTATTGATTAAATTTTAAGGATTTCAAATATAATAATTATAAATTTATTTTGGAGTTTTTGCTTTCAGTAGGTAACGGGTATACAATATTTTTATGAGTGACATTTACAAATATTCATACTGTAACTCTGGATGAATATACGTGGAGATGCTTATGTTATATTTGTATTTAAATCATAGTTCTAAATCATCGCGAATGTTTTATAAAAACAGTATTAATTTTTTTATTAAACCAGGACCTTCGAAATTATGTCAGCTCAGTAAATTATTAAAAAGAACAAATCGTATAGGTACATTAATACTTATTTAAAAGTGTGCACTTTATTTCTATCTAATTTTTAAACTAAAAATACTAAAAATATTTGTGAAAAATCTGAAAACATGGGATGTGATGTAGGTATTTATTTTTTATAGATTGTAAATGGTTTGTTTTTTTTATCAACATTGTATAATAGAAAACAATATAAAACAATTATGTATACCTATATTACAGTATTTTATCGGTATTGTGATAAACGTTATTTACTACCTAGTACCTACCTATGTGGTTATTATAGGTACTTACATATTAGTGAGGGTCATTGGTCAAAGTCAATGTTTCAAGACTGAGTGTAGCCGTAAAGATATAATTCTTAACCCGGGTACTTATATAATAATTAATATGTGTAACGTTTCAGTATTTTACACTTATCAAATAAGAATATCATCTTACCGAATTAATGTTCAAATTTTAAATAGATAATTATATACCTATAGTACCTACCCTAATATAGATATCACTATATCAGGTAGGTAATACAATTATTATAATGGATCTGGTTAAATTTATTTAAGGCGTAGGTAATAATTTATACCTACCTACCTAATTCAATTTGTTCACTGGTAATTTTTTCACCTATAGATACACCCAATTCATAAATAAAAATTACTATAAAGTATACAATAAGACAATAAGTAGTGAGATTACTTAATTTATATTTTAATCAACATGTAAAGTAAAACATCTATATAAAATATTGTGCAATTACCATCGGCAATCACCAATGTCTAAATTACAAAATTTCTTTATTATTATTTTTATTTATTTAATTAAATTATTTTTAAACAAAATGTTTCCAAGCTATTGGATTTAATTGTTGTATATTTCTTATGTGGCATATTTCACATACAATAATAAAATATGTGGGAAAATATATTGGCAGTAACACCTTTTTTCACACCCCTTGGGGTGTAGATTTTGAATTAACGGTATAAATTATTATATATACGGTATACATGTACTATGCCAGTATTTATACCCATTTTGATAATTCAGAACTCATCGTATACCTTTTACCAGTCTATAAAAAAATATAATAATATAGGTAGTGTGACAGCAATCGTGTATAATTTATTTGTTTCTTAACTTATAATAGGTACATACCTATAATACCTATTATTATTGTTATTTTATGCTTTTTTCATTGATTATTTGTCTTCTAAAATCTAATTGCACATAAAATACATAAATACATGTGATATTCGTCCCAGTTAATCCATTGTCCACGTTCATTAAATGTATGCAGTGGCGTATTTAGAAATTGTTTCTGTGGTAGGATATAAGTTTTTATAATTATAGGCTATGCCCCCCACATCCCCCTTGTTCGTTAACTTTCATTCATCATAATAAGATATTAATTTATTATTATAAATTAAATTAGGTTAATGGTAAATGGTAATTCAAATATAATAAAGTAAACAATTAAATTAAATGTATGATTCATAATATAAAGTCCATCTTTCTTTTTATTTTTTGCTAAAATGTCTAGTATGTCTTCAGGATTTAGTATTATATCCCGAATCCCCCCGATGCACGATATTATAGTCTATTCAAGCGTTCTTAATAACAATGTTAAATTTTAAGGTTGTTATTTTTATTTTTTAGAGAATTATAAGATTTTTGAGGCATTTTTAAATACTTAGAAATTTTATTTTAAGATTTTTATATGCTTTTACATGATTTTTATATAAATTGAAAAAATTCTAACTTTATACAGGTAAATAAATAAACGATCTAAACATGTACAAAAAAAAATTACGAATTTATATAATAATTTGTTACGAAATTATTTTTAAAAAAAATGTAGTGCATAAGTACTGCAGGACATAAAAGCATTTTATTCAGGGCATTTTTAGAGTTTTTTAATGGGCATGGCAATCTCAGGTGTTATTATGTAATTTACAAAAATAATAATTATAAACAATATTAACAGTTTTAAGTTATTCTGTGTTTATAGTTTATACAAGAAGGTTAAGAAGGATAATTTTTGGGCGGTTAAAAATTATATCAGAAGTCGTAAGTTCTAAGTTTTTATCATTTACATCTTTTAACTGTGATAATAGATAACCATTGTCCATTAATATTTATTTAAAAATCTTAAAATAATAGTCAAGTGCTCACTAGAATATTATAAAAGTTATTTTAAAAAAGGCTCTAGGCTATATATACCCATATCCCCCCTAATTACACCACTGCCTGTATGGCTATATATAACAAGATATTGACAGTTTGTAATGTTCCTTTTTTTAAAATGAAATGTTATCTTTTTATGGATAAAGTCGATGTACGACGAAAAACAATTATATAAAAATAATCAACTTAATTTATATATATATACATTATACATGTATGATAATTGAACCGTTAATAGATATACGTCCGTTTAAAACGAAAAATTCACCCTCTCTTTTATAATCAATTATATTCCCTACATAGTACGTTAGGTATAATATAAAGGTGCATTCTCTTTCAATCTGTCTATATTCTATAACTACAGCCGGATAGGGACATATTAATTTGTTTCTGTTATTAATAATAACCATTTTTATAACGTGATCATCACCATTCACCATTCCGTTTACAGACACAATATAAATGGAGTAAGTTAAACAAATACGTACAGAGTGAGTCACAAAAATATTTTCTACTGTATGCATTGCGCTAACTTATATATGAATAAAAGTATATTGTATATAGCGATTTCCATATAGGTGGGAATGTGAAACTTAAGTGGTAACCAATATCATAACGTTGCTGTTTATTAAAGATTCATAATTGTATAATATAACACGCGAATTAACTCAAATCAGCTAATAAAAAAGGTTGTATAAGAAATTAAGTACTATACAAGCAGAGACCTATTTGTAAGTAACAAACAAATAATAATCAATACGCAGTTGCAAAGTAGATATAAATCTCGTTTACCTTATGAGATGAAAATTCGTTTTATAACTCAAATGTATAATGTAGCAGTATACCTATAATGTGTGTATGTATAGTCAAAATAGAGCGGAAATCAACACGCTAGCGAAAAGAATTAAAACAAGCAGTCGTCGACAATTTTCAGGCAATATAGTTTTACATGCCTGATGTGCGAAATGCGAAAATGATGTAATATAAAATACAATACGCGTTCAATATAATATGTAAGCTTATATTTTAGCGTAGATATAAGTAGGTAGAAAAAAAAAATGATTTCAACAGGTAAAATCGCGACGGGTCAACTCCGAACACAACCTACAATATAATATTATAATAATTATATGTGTCGCACGACAAGACTAAGTTTTTATACTCGCATAATTAATATAATAGATATCAATCTTACCAATTCGTTACTCGTATTTAAGCACTATATAGCCAGGTATTTGTTTTCTTTCTCTCCGCCAGTAAAAAAAAGCAAATTTTCGTTTAGCAATTTTACTAAGCTTGTAATATAATGTTATACCTTTAATATTAATTTGAATTGACCAATTATCAATCTTTTGTACTATATTTTTATTAGCATCCATAATAGTTATAAGTACCTATGTAAAATATTAAATTTTAATAAAGCTTATAATATACTACAGACAAATTTAACCAACATAAAAGTTCCAACATATATAAAAATATGATGTTTTAACTTTAAGAATGATAACAGGTAAATTTACTATAGTAAATACTATAGGCAAATTTATTACATGTTGTACGTCTATAACTTAACTTACAGATCGTAAGACGGAGAAAACACATGTGTATGTGATGTCCTCTGCGGGTAATAATGATTTATAAACATCTGTTGCCACTTGCCAGATATCACAATAAAATACAATACATTTAACCGAGCTTGGTAATAATATGATACATACCTATATAGTATACTTAATGAACTTTTGAGACATAGATAATGCATAAAATTAATAGGCATACATACTTAACCAACTTTTAGGGAATAAACATTAAACAGCTGGTAATAATACATCATACAGCATGCGACCGAGTGACCGACCGTCGAGCGTTTAACTCGTACCATTGATTGTAAATACTAATATTTATGATAAATGCTTGTACGCTTCTAAGTTTAACACAATCACTCCGTTCGCGCATTGACAACGATGATGATGATTATGATAATAATAATAATAGTAATAAAAAATAATATATTATATTATTATAATAAAACACGCCGTGGTCGCATCAGCGGCCGTGGGTGGTACATTACACTGGTACCTATGTACACGTGTTATAAAATATAAGAAAACATGTAATACATAAAAAAAAGTATAATATTATGTACGCAGACGATGGCGGAGGCGGTGTCCGCATCACCGCGATATATTATAAACACGGACAACAACTGGTCCGGCCGGTCTCGTCGCCGACACCGCCGCCCGTCACGGCAGGTCGTAGCAGCAGCGGCGACAGGCGGCAGCGTTGTATAGGCGAGCGTCGCGGTCGTCGTCGGCAGCGAGCGGGAGCGACGATGGGGCAGACGTTCCGCCGGCCGACCGCCGACGCGCGAACCCGGTCAGTTGGGTTAGGTTAGGCGAGAAAACCAGTTGGCGCGGCGCTCGCACCACTATCGGTTATGTATTATAATAGATACCCGATATTATTGTATATACCATTGTATTATTCTTGTATATTATAATATTATTACCGTCGCCACCACCACCGACGCCGACATCACCGAACACTACCGCCGCCGCTGACAGAACCTCGCCGCGGGCTAAATACACCTCCGTAGTATAACCCCGCGCACAGCACGGGATTTTCATACACCCTCGAAGGCGACGGGAGTGAGAGAGACGGAGAAAAACAAAAATAATAAATACGGAGAGCACCTGTTTTGACGATCGCCGCCACCGCTGCCGTCCATCGATCGTGACGATAGATCATTTTTAACGAGTCCGGCGACGTCCCTTCTCCGAGAACCCTGCTATTCCTTTGCGAAACTATATAGTCGCTGTGTAAAATCGTGTAACGCTTCGCGTCGTAATCGCTGCGCGTACGTCCGCTCGCCGTCATCTCGCTTAATACGAGTATATACGTGCACGTCGTGCGAGCGACATAAATCATAAGTATAGGTGTCCGTGCCTCGCCCGTCCGCGCACGAAGTCACGTAGCAATAATAATAAATAATCGTACAGTTTAAAAAGTATATTATACATCGTCCGCTCGATCGCCAGCGAAACGTGCGCGACGCCGCCGCATGGCTCGTCTACCGGCCGCGGCGTTGTACTTGCTGCCGCTGTGCGCTACGGCCGTGGTCGTGTGCACGCTCAAGCACAAGCAGCAGCAGCTACAGACGAAAAAGGACGACTTGTCCCTGTGGATCGACGAACAGCAAGTGAAAATGTACAGTGGTGAGCATCGACGACGATTATTATGTATAACACCCTATATGTACACTCAATTTTTTTGACGACTTTTGTAAATTTTTTTATATACTAGTCTTACATGTAATTGTAAGTACTTAAGTACTTATATAGATTATAACACGACGTGTCGACATAATATGTTATTTTGCAAACAGATCTGATTTTTTATGTTTTTTTTCTTTTTATCATGGCGATTATATTATGTACTTTTTTGAGTGGCTATACAGCCTATATTTTAAATTATGAATTCTCAAGTAGAATATTTCCCTGAACATGATAGATACATGTATGCATCGAATATTAAACCAATATTGGTTTTTCATTATCGTTTAAAGTTTAGATAATATGAAGAGTGAAGTGGCAGAACCGCAGCTGTAGCAATAGGAGACACCCCTCGAAATTGTGATGTACCACTTCGTTTATGGTTTATCTAAAATATTATAAGTGCGTATAAATAAGAAAAAATAATGTTTGATTGTTCGATATTATACATACATCGACATTTTCAGACAAATATTCTGCTTAGAAGTTGTTAACTACAACTATGATTTATGAAAAAATAAAAACTAAACCGCGACGAAAAATAATTGTCAATAATAATTAGATTGATAACTGAATTAAATGTAATTAAAAAATAAAATGTAAAAAAAAAAAACTGTTTGTTCTTACAAAACCACAAAAATAGACTCAGAAAACAAACGCGGCATGCATCCTAAATCATTCTGCATAAAAATAACCTTTACCATAATACCGTATAACATCATTTTAAGGGCTGATTTGTTTACGCGAACCAAATCTCGAGAAAGGTTATGAGCGTGGTGGATAATTTATTTATTTTATTTATTATTATTTTTAAAACTTATCCTTATCATATTTTATAAGTAGACTTATAAAGCATTGTACAACTTTTTTACCTATTAAATTTATTATTATTATATCCCTCGTGTATTAATATTAAAATGTAAATTACCATTTTGAAATTGATATACTTTCTAACTTTCTACAGTATTAATGTTGGATTGTTAAAAAGAGCATTTTTTCAAATATTTGTATAATACGCGATAATAATAATAGTAGAATAATAATTTGCTTTTTACAGTTATTTTAAGCTTATAATTTACTGGAGAAAAAAAGATAACCTAAAAAATTATTTTTCCAGAGTCCACGACCTTAAACTACTCGTATTATATTGTTATTATTCGGTTTATCTTTATTTGTATCAACATTTTCTGTAAAATAATTTGTTTGAGGATGACATTTGAAAGCTGAGCGTTGATTTGTGTTCCCGCAAGTCAATGATTCTCGACCTTTTTCTGCTAATGACACTCTTGGGGCTTATCTTAACATCCCGGGGCACCCAGTTATAGGTGCAACTTGTCGATCGAAATGTTTCCAAAGCTCCCACATAATAATAATAATATATAATATGATATAATAGTAATATATAAATTGATTATTGTATATTATTGAATGTCATCTTAATTGAAACAAACAGTTGAGAAAAAAGTATGCCGCAAGACTGTTCTTAAAATTTAGCTATTCTCAGGGGTGTATTAGAACTTATACGGGAATAACGTCGTATATTCACTAAATCATAACAATGTTTATAAAGAAATGCGTATACGGAGTAAGCGGTGGGTATACGTTGAATGGGTCAATGGGTACAATGTTTTATTATTTGTTTTATTCCGTTTTAAATTGTATTTTTTCTTTTTAAATTCTGTGATTATCTGTGATGCGTCGTACCACCACCATACCACACGAGAACCATACAATGTAATCATAAATATAGCTGATGTGTAAATAGATCGACTGCTGAAAATAGGTATTTACAGTGGATAAAAAAATATTTATACTATCCATATTATATGCCATTAATGGATAATTTGTTCATCATTCTTGTTTTTTTATTTTCATTACATGTTGTTTGACAATTAAGGAGTAACCAACATAATTATGTTTTTTAACTAATTTGGTAAAGGCAGGGAGAAACATTTTTTTGAGATAATTTTTGGAAAATATGTCGTATACTCAAAACATTATTTACCAATTACACATCTCTAGCTATTCTAAATATTGAAAGAGATGTTATCAATTTAATAAATATACATCTGAAATATATAATTTATTAGACAGGAAATTGAAATGTGTTGATTAAAATACATATTTATATAAATACTTAGGTATTAACGTAAATTTATATTTATTTTAAGCCACTTAGAAAAACTTGAGAACCGCATTGACATAAAAAATGGGATACAAATATGCAATTATTAAAATATTTTAATTATAAGACATAGGATAGTAAATTGTTTAAAATTAAAAACGTAGATTTCCTAAGGAAGCTACAAAAATCATAAATACTCACTTTGATATATCATCCTGTATAGTTTTACGTGTGCAAGGATAATGCATGACGTAGGTATACGTGTTTGAGATTAATGGTACCTACTGGCTACTGATTGTTATGTAGAAACATATTTGAATAATGTTTAATATAGTTTTAACACTAATAATATACCTAATGGCTAATATAAACTATACGTGTAAAACCTGAATTTATTAACATTATTAGTTATTACTAATTTAGATTACTCTCCTTTTCAAATAAATTTCTTGCTATGAATTATAAACAAAAATTGTACCTATTATGAATTTATATGACTTATATGAGTAGCCAGTGGGTATAATGTATTCATTACTTTTCTTTACGACGTTATATAACAATAGATAATAATTATTTACAATAAAATATATTACATGAAGTACATTATAAATAAGTAGGTGTACTATTATCAACCATAAATTACATCAATAATCACTTAAATATTATTGGCATGTTCAAAATTCAATAATACAAAATAGTGATAAAAACATACTCTAATACAATTTTCTGTGTCATATTTTAGCACTGCCAAAAACTTCTTATAACAGTATACATTTGAGTATAAGTACCTACATTAATCGTTTTTATCAAGGAACTTTTTATAAAGGTTCGATGAATAATAATAAATTTAGGTAATTTTACAATGAACGTGAATACAAGTATTTTTAGAAGTTGTAGTACCTACATTATAATACCTATATATAGTATATACTATATAGATATACTATACTATAGGACATAGTGGCTACTCTACAACTTTTTAATTATATTCATGTATCAATAAGCAATAAATATTGTTCAAGGACGCACGTTTAAAAGGTGAGTTCAGAAGTAATAGTTTTTTGTCTTTTAATCCACGTGAATTGTTCATAATAATAATGTTTTGTACCTATAAAAATTGTAATTACTATTTTTATTTAAACAATACTATGTTATAATACGTATTTTTTCATAAACACATACGGCATACCTATTGTACATAATATGCATATCATAGACTCATAGATATACATTATCTATTGCCATTTCTGAGATATAATAATGATAAGAATTTAGAAATATAACACTTAATTGATATTTAGGTATAGTATTTTCGTTTGACTGTTTCATTTTTTAACATTCGTTTTTTGATACCCAAAAAAAAAACATTTAATTTCTCATCAAGCTCATTTCCGGTTAAAAAATTCTTGCTCTTATTAACTTAAAGTTTTTTGTTGTCTCATTCGTTTTAAAATACTTCAACACATATCTTCTTTAATTCGACTAATTATCTACAATGTAAGCCCATTTATTGTATCTTGATTCATGAAGTTAATAACGAATATCCTTTATTATGTTTTTTCATCATATTTAAATTGCATTTTTAAATTAGTTTTTAAATTGAATAATTATTACCAAATATTAGTTTATATTTTTCTGTCAGTTGAAAGTCTGTACTTAATAAAAATGTATATTTATCATTAAACAACTTATACGTTTATATACCTACTAATTAATAAATTATTGTTAGTAACCAAAAGTCATATTGCATTGTGGATTGTTGCTTAAATTGTTTATATCCTCAATTTTTCAATACTCTCCATTTTATTGAACAAAATTTAGTTAGGTTCTAAAAAACACTTAAAAGCCCCCAAGAACCCCCAAGCTTCAAACTAGCACCCCCAATTTAATTCACTGTTTCACCAATCGTTAATAAATTTTTGTGGTTTATTGGTTCGGAATTTTTTTTTTCCATTACAAATATTGACATTTGTTCACGAATTCACGATTATAACAGTATTGTGTGAATGCACGTTTCAGTGTTTCAGTTTTTGTCAAAACATTAAACAATATGCAGCAATCATATTATTATCTTACGGTTCACGGTTAGGTACGAAATATTTATTTACAACTATGGTTATTACTTGGTTTTTACTAATAAATTAATTTAATCTGCGGGCTACGCTGAATTGAATAAATTCGGAATGACTAATATTATTACGAGGATGCTACATCCGCATGTGTGGTCTCCGTTTTACAAATGTAAAGCATAGTAAAAACTGTTTTGCGTGGATAAGAACCACTCAGTCTATAGTTAGAGTTATGCAATCAAATGTTCCAACTAGAAAGAGGAGAATATTGACTGTGCATCATTGTTTTTAATTTTTCGACATCACAAATACGAAAAAAGTTCTTATAGTTTGAAAATTAAAAATTAATTATTTTTGAGTTTTTCAAACTTAAATAACTTTATTTTTAATTCTGATATTGGAAATATAAAAATAATGTTGCACAGTAAATGTCCTTATTTGTTTAGTGTGGAAATTTAGTTGCTTAGCTTAGAGTACAACCCGAGTGGTTCTTATACCCGTGCAAAACAGTTTTTTCCTATGTTTTACATTTGTAAATCGTAGACAACACAATATGTGGGTGTACCTAGCGTCTTCTTTACAATCATACAGACTTAAATCTAATGTAATGCAGTTTATTATAGTATTAGGACTTAGGGGGGTGTGGATCTGTGTAACATACATTATTCCAGCACCCCCTAAATTCACACTCAATGTGCGCCTATGTGGAAGAGTTATTACCTTTATTGTGTTAAAAAATATGTCTTATTATAAACAATATAATATTATATGTAATTGTTAGCTGCTAACCTTTCGTTTGTACTTTTAATAATTCCTTTATAAAAAAAAGTAATCTAAGTACTGGGTAATTGATTTAAAACTGTCAATACTTAATAATAAATATTCTTCAGATAATTAGCCAACTCTGTACATATGCTACTTGCGTAGTTGCATCACACCTTAGATCATATACATTTTACATAGTATGTATATGATCTAAGCGTCACACATTTTATTTAATAGATAAAGTTGCGTCCGGATCAAAAAAGTCAAAAACCGGTCATGATCTACTTTTTTGTCACAGTATACCTTTTTCATAACCTAGTAAGGTCGTAGATCGTTTGGGATGAATCATCCAAAATGTGTCTGTTTGGGTTAATAGTTATAGGTAGGTACATTTACTCTTTGGCCTTTGGGTGAGTGTTTATTCCATCAATAATACCGTTGGGACGAAGTATGAGTTGGTTTAAATACAGGCAAATTTATTTATACATTGTAATATTGTATACCTAGTAATAATGTACATTGTCAATTGAAAGAATAAAAATAATAAAATAAAATCCCATACAATACACATAAATATATAATTATAATAATTAAGGGACAGATCCAAGGGGGGGGGGAGCTAGGGGACCAGCCCCTCCCAGACATATTTTTTTATAAATATTATATAATATTAAATAACAAATAAACAAAATCTAAACTTCTTTTCACATAGTCGCTATTTATATATTAAATAATCAATAATTTATTTATCACATTGATTACCTATATACCTACTATTATGACTACATTTCTAGTAAAGTATAATATTGTATTATAATTGTATTTGTGTTGTAAAAAGTTGTTGCCCCCCCCCCCCCCCCCAGATCTTTGCTCTAGATACGGGCCTGTAGCCAACCCCTGGTATAAACGATAGTCGCTCCCAAACTCACAATTTATTTTTTGGTAAAAATGATTACACTCATCCAAACAAAAAACACCTCTTGTTGCATCCCGATAGTCGACTATTTGAATACCTACACTTCGTTAATATACGAATATACGAAATATCCGACTTTTAACATACGACTAAATGTATTCTATAGTCATGTAAACAATTTACAAATAAAGACAATTTATTTATTATACTTTAACTAAATATTACATAGACTATCTAGTTATTACATACAATTTAAAGTGTGTATATATATATATATATATATTTAACAAATACTAGAAATAGTAGTTTATATTTATATATCTACAGAATAATATGACTGACGTGTAGGATGAGTGATGACTACGATGTCAATCTTATATGTTATGTTCTTATCTAATGACTGAAATATTTATGCTGTAGATAGGTACAGTAGAGTAACAAATACAAATGTATGTAATTGATTTAACACTCTAATAACGTAGTGAACGACATGTCGATATTAATGTACAAAAAAACTTGTTTATATTTTACCAATAAATAGCTAACCTAACCTAAATTTCTAATGTTTCATTAATTTGTAAATTAACAAGTTTGCATAGAATAACAGTCAACAATGCCTAACTGTAATATATATATAACCTATTTACGTGGAGCCTTGTTTTAAATTTTCAATCCTTAGCTATAAAAGTTGAACATTTTAAAATTTTTAACTACAAAATAATTATTAAATTATAAATTTGATAAATTTTGTCAACATTTGAACTTTAAATGCTTATAAAAAAAAATTGTGCCTATGTATTTTTAATATTTTTCAACTGCTATTAGAACGATATATCAGGAGCATTATATTAAATGTTCTTGCTTTTTTACCAAACAAATAAAATTTTATTGGTATTTATAGAAAAAAAAATTAAAAAATTAAAACTGACAATGTCCGTAAACAGTTCAAAAAGAGTCAAATTATTTTCAAAATTTCATCGTGTATAGAAGATGCTAATATAAACATTCAGTGAAATTTTCAAGTATCTTCTGTCATACACTCATACGTTTTTTAATTACACCAAAATAAGAAAATCGTTACATGAGAAATCAAGTGAATATCAAATGTTATAAAAATATGAATTTCAAACGGTCATAAAAATTTAATTTGACTTTCTTGTAGACATTTTTGTTTTTGATAAAGATAGACAAACTTATGGATACCTAATCTTGTATTACATTTTCAAATCTAATCTCATTTATATACGTTTTTGAGATTTCAGATGGAAATTGTTGTTTATAAATGGTTTCCATGAGTGACGTCGTATAAAATGATTCGTTCCAGAAATTTCAATCCAGAATTATAGTGAATCGTTAATTCGTTGCCATGAGAACAAACAAACCATTTATTATATACATTGACGATTTGTTATTGTACATATACATATTCAATCTGTATTATTATTATGCGTCTATAAGCAATGATGGGTTTTTAAGCTATATAATATTAATAATAATAATAAAAAAAAAACCATATCTAACTATAAAAATGTGAAATGAAAATCTCTGTACAGGCTAAACTCTGGAACTACTTATCAGATCTTAGTGATTTTTTTTAAACGAAAGAGTATTTCACGGAGAAGGCTTTATATGAAAGAAAATTTCAGGAAAATCCACCGGTGTATAATTGTATATAATAGTTTATAATAGTGTATAATAGTTAAGTCTGTATAGTTATAGTCTGTGGATTTATATATTTAGACAATATTATCTATATTATTAATTTATATATATTATATAAATTAATGTTTGTAGGTAGATTATACCTCTGGGAAGAAGATAGGTTAATTTACAAAGGGTTAAATTTGTTTTTTTTTTATTCAACGGATTTTAGTACATTCAGGTTAGGATAGGATTTTGTATAAATTGATTATATTAATCTACCGTAGGTAGAATTAAGTAAAAACGACAAACTTGGTATAACTTTGATACTTTAGAGTTAAAACATACACTTACGTTCAAACAGCACGGGGTCTGCGATCTACCGCAGGTAGATTGCCTACTTGATAATGTACTGCTGCGAATCAGAATCTTTATTCGGGGCAACGGAAAAGTTAAGATAACACCATACACCAAATATTAAATAACGAATTGAACAAAGTTTGAGTCATATAGAGTTGATACATTTAACGGGCAACGAAGTGCACGGGATCAGCTAGTATTTTATAAGTTATACTCGATTATTAAATAGATTAAATATATGCATGACGTAACGTTTGTTGTTTGTAAGGGGGCGTCACCTCTCACGAGTCACGAATTGAAGAATAATTTAAATTATTGCTCCCCTCGAAAATTATTATCTACATTTAATAATCATCTAGATATGGGTTAAAAGTTTTGTGGACAACGGTAAAATTAACTATGAATTTTTACTATATATAATATTATAATAGCAATAAAAATATATCATAAAATATACAGAGTAATATTAACGGACCGTTTTTGTTCAGAATCGTTTTTCGTATACAATTATATATCATTGAATTCAAAATCAACAGATTGTAATACAATTTAGTTATGTTTTTTACATACTAAAATATTTTTTTATCGATAATAATTGGAAAAAACTAAATGAATATCAAAAATGTTTCATGTTTGTAAATTGCTCAGAAAGAGTCAATATATTTTGAAAATGTTATCATGTATCTACCTATATAAAATGCATTTATAAGCAATAAGTGAAAATTTCAAGTATTTAGGGTTATTATTCGTTCTTTGTCGAAAACAGATTTTATGTAAAAATTTCAGTTTTTCTTAATTTGTATTTTCCAATTATTTTGATTTGATTTGCATTTGTATTAAGTTAGATTTATTTTAAATTCTAATGCAATGTTCACTGAAGAGTGGCCATCCAAAGTATACGGTTTGAGTCATTCAAACTTCTAGAAGCCGTCTAAAAAACGTCAACACACTACACACCTATCTATGGTATAAAACCTTTAAATTCCATTTTTTCAGGTCTGAAAATGCCAATATATGCAATTATGGAAGGTAAAGTCACGCCGTACATTTTGGACAAAAATTTTGAACAGTACTTGCCAGTCATTCCATCTGAGGTAAACGACGAGAATTATGAAATTATTATTGTTCTAAATTTATATTTACGTTAATTACACACAGGTGGGTTATGTGAACTTCACATGGATGTCTGGAAATAAGAATTATTTTTACGTGTTTGACATACTTGATTCGGACGACAAAAACATATTGGAACCACCTACAGTTACCGTGAAAATCGATGGGAAAATACCCAAAAGACCCAAAGGTAAAATAAATGTTTATCTTTTTAATATTATATTATACACTAAAGTCCAATTTATATAACTATTAACTGGGTATGTAGTGTGCTATTAAATTACTCTATAAACAACGACTTCTTAGTTTTATGAACTATAAAATTAAAACAGCTGTTACCACGTTTTAAAGATATAAATCCTTTGAAATATACCTACAAACACACAATAGTATATAATATACAATCAGTGCCGCAACTACTAACTACAGCGTATAGGTGCAGGTGGTGCACCCTTTTAATGGGCCTCAAATTTATATACCGAGGTCTAAGATTTTATATCATGCATATTTTCAATGAATCTTATATAACAGATATATCATGTATATGTATAAAATGTACATATTTTTAATTATAACGTGTTAAAAACATTAAGAGGACGTCACACCAGCATGTGTTGTCTCGGTCTGACAAATGTACATTGTACAATATAGCAAAAACTGTTTTGCGTGGGATAAATTTTCTCGCACCATATTTGTTGTGGAACTACCTACCAAATTTTCACAACACGTAAAGAAGAACTTTATCTGTGCTTTTTTTCTAATAGCACTTTCCAATCATTTTTTTATAAACAAATGAAAAAAACGAAACGTTTAGAAGCAAATAAATTGTATTTATTTTATGTAAAATATAGGCACGCTGTTGCATAGATAATTTTCTACCCTATATGATCAGAAATTTTGGAGCCACTACTACAAACACAAAAATATAAAAGTTTCCTGCCCAAAACAGTTTTTGCTATGTTGTAAATTTGTAAGACGGAGACAACATAGCAAGGTGTGACGTAGTCCTCTTAAGTATATTAAAACATTTTACCTACCCAACAATAAGTCTCATAAAAATTAAGAAGAGTGTTATATTATTAAAATATTATACGTATTGTACTTGTGGCGTATTAACAAGGGCTGTAATGCCGTAATGGACATTTATTCACCTGGGAAACATATTTCAAAAATAAATGTCCACCTCGATTGTCAATTAGTTCACAAACCGAGACACACCGACGTCGATTATCCCTTGATCTGAGGTACACTAAAACCAAGACACACCTATTATTATATAGCACTATATTTTTATTTTTTCACGGGGGGAATCAGGTTGTACAGCTAAAAATGAAAGTTGGTTTATCCAAAGTTAATAGATTCAAAAACTACTGGGCCGTTTACAATAAAAGTCATATCATTAGATTCCTTGAGACTAGAAAGGTATTAATTATAGCTTTATATATTTTCAATCTCTAATACTCTATTTAGTAGCCAGGCACGTATACAGGGTTTTGGAGGTCCAAACCCTCCCCCCCTGAAAATTAATAGTAGTGTAATTTATTTATATATATCTTATATAATTTATTATAGACTATAACCCCCCCCCCCTGATTTTTTTTTAGTTACGTGCCTGCTAGTAACTAAAGGGTAGATGGCTCACACATGAATGCTCGTAAAAGATAATGTTTCTTTTGTTTATTTAAATAGTGACCATCGCATTGGTTGAAATTATAATAATATAATGTTACTATTATAATTAGTAGAAATATGGCGTATACATTTTTTACAAATATATTTTCAAAAATAAATAAACCTTTGACATGGGCAACGCCGGGTGGGACAGATATAAATAATTACATTTTCATTCAAAACTGCGCATGGGCGAAGTATAATATAAATTTAAAAAAAGGAGGAGCGGGGAAACGCCACTGATGCAATTATATTATTATAATATAATGCATCGGTTACGATAATGGGCAACCTAGGTCCTAGGTATTGTAACGCGAAATTGGTTGGAAAAAAAAGTTGTAGGTACCCCACCCAAAAACATATCTATGTTAATAATAAATAAATAAATATATATATCATTTTTTTTTTTGATACATATATTAATACAGACAATAGTATATCAGTATAAATTTACCACCCCATAAATGGACTAAAAAAAATTCAGCCTGTGGCTAGGGCTCCAAAGTACACCACCCCCCCCCCCCCACCCTCTAAATACAAAACATAGAGTATACCTAATATAATAGTAGTCCCGATAAAAATAGAATTGTATATATACCATGGTTGAAATATACAAGGTTATTGCATTTATACCCATTCCCAATCAAACATGTGATGATAAAAACAAAAATTTTAGCGTAAAGGGAGTCAATATTAATCAACTATACATGCGCGGGATTTTTCAATTGTTGGCTTTTGCTAGCGTGTACGAGATATTTGATGGTAAGAAAAATTGATATTTGTGATATCCCTTTACGTAGCCATTTTGTATCTGATGATAACAATCCAAGTCAATAGGCAATAACCTGTATATTTCAACCATGATATGCACGAATGTCGAATTTATAACATTGAACACTAAACAGAAGTATTGCTATTCCTACTCGGTACTACGTCTTGGTGAAGACAAATAAAAAAAAACTGTTGACACGATTATACGTTTTTATTTCATCATATAAATAGCTGTGATAGCTCAACAATTATTATAATAAACAAGATGGGACAAAAACAAATATATTATAATATAATAAAACCAATAAATTATATACCTGTGTTATTTATAGGTACTGTACAGCATAATAATTTTCGGTACGTTCTTCGTGTGGCCCACCGCTGCCTCAGTGGAGTGCTTATGGAGTTTCTATAAAAACCGAAAATATCAAACAATGCGTTGACCTGTTGCTGTGACCGGTTGCTTATTTTTCCTATTACACACTTTTTAATGTTAAGTACAGCACCGTCAGCACTATAATACTAAAATACGTGTGACGCTGTCATACAATTTAAATAGTCATTACTCATTATTAATTTCACACTACACTACACGACTGCCCGTAATGAATTTCACTATTTCAGAGGCACAATCAGGGGGGGAGAGAGCAATGGAGGCTTGGCCCTCTCTGACTCCGATTTAGCCCTCCCAAAAATATCCCTTATTAATTTAAATATAAGCCCTCTATGGGTTATTTTAAATTAATAGTTTTTAGGTGGGTTGTAGCTCAGAATTTTAACCCGAGTTGCGCCTATGATGAATTTCTTATTTCACAAAAAATAAGCTCTTTTAAATATATATTAAAAATGCTTGATGGCAAATCCCAAATAATCCTGTCTTCCCCTTTGTTATAGCAATAGGCATATAGCACTACTATACTAAATTTAAAACCGTTACCCCTTCAACCATGCTTCTGCACTCACAGATGTACGACGTACGTCTATCATAATACACTCCCTTATCCAGTATCCTCATTCTTATTTACTTTCTCTCAATTGATCCTCTGTACACACTCCATCTTGAGAAAATGCAATACGTCCATCATTTCCTGTTCGACTGTCCTTACTCATTACCTTTCTACAGACTAACTCTTGGAGGAAGACCTCCCTCCACCCCATGGACGTGTTTAAATTAATATTTTACATAAAAGGTAACTCAACAAATAAAAATATGTACATATAGTTATAAATGCTAGTACACATAGTCAAAATAGGTAAATATATTTCACAAAATAGGCACTTACCTAATCTTCGTTTCGTCTTCAGCCAGTAGTTAGTACCTATTGGTGTGGTGTGCATAACGACGAAATTCCAACAGAACGTTTTGGGTCCAACGTAAGTACCTAAATAAAGCGTTGCCCGTATCCCGAGGATTATTCGAGGGCTGTAGCACGTCAAAATTTTTAATTCCTGGTCTGTACTATTTCAAGGTGGGATAGCAATAATGCAAAATGGTGTTATTAACTGTTAAGTAATAGTAATTAGTATCTATAGCTTCGTATAAACAAACTAATTTCATTTATAATCTAGCAAGATAGTGAAGAAGCTATAGTAAGCTAGCGTCTCTAGTCTCAACTCTCAAGCCAGGATATTGTAGTAGATTAGTAGATAAAGGTTCTATTTTTTATTCTCCCCAGTGGCTAGTACCACAAATGTCACATACGACTGGAATTGTTCACTTCCCACCCTTGCCACATAATATACTATTTTATTATGTCTGGGCCGAAAATTTAATTTTCAATACCGGTTAAAGCGATCAAAAACGACCTATTCCGTCCAGTGGTCGGTAAATATATTCCTCCGACGCTGGAGAGGTGTTAACTCACTGAGTTTCTGGATTTGATATTACGAAAATGTCAAACGATGCCTCGATGTAGCGGACATGAGTGCTGTAAAATATACAATACCAATGTGTGGACGTCGTACAATCCGTATTTCCGTGCTGAAGGTTGGGTTAGCCATGATGCCAAAAGCGGCCGTCAGAAATCAATTACATGCTGTAGGTTACACGTCACGAACGTTCTTTATTAGTATTGTTCCCTACTCGTGATTATTGTTAATCTTACGCCAACGCCACACTTCAGTTCCGTACTCCCACATGTCCACATATTATACCTATTATATTATTTATAGGGATAGATCAAACTCAATTTTTTTTCTCGAATTTGAAGATTACTCGAAAATTAGAACTTTGTTGACATTTTTCATACATTTAACCGTATAACAAATTATAACATTACTTAATTGTAAAACAATATTTACACTAAACAAAAAAAAAATTAAAATTGACCTGTTATCGTTCTGAAACATTACAAACTTGGATATTCTCGAACTGTTGGAATTCGAACTTAAATTTTTCTCAAATTTTGAGTTGTTAGAATTTTTAAAAGCTCGAGGTGTTCAAGGGTTTAAAAGCCCATCCCTATTATTTATTTTAATTTCATACAACACATCGTTCGAAATTGTTTTCATAATCTCGAGAACTCGCGAGCCACAATTCACTGACGAATAGTGTTCCAAAGTATGATCTTAATAAGGGGGTTGGAAGCGGTGATTTCCGTCTTTGTCCAACACACGTAGAACATAGAAACTTAGATTTTTTTGATTTCAACGTATCGATTGATCTAGTGAAGCGATAAGAATTCTTAAAACCTTAAAACTTGATATTGACTTCCCCACATTTTTTATTTTATCCCCCTAAATTCTAAAAAATACGTAATAAAAATGGAAACGGAATATTTAAATTTTTGGAAAAGTTAAAATCAAATAATTAAAAATCTGTGAAAGACAATCTCAAGTAGACTTAATGACAAATTGAAATCTGTTTTTATAATTCTTATCGCTTCACTAGATTAATCGGTACGTTGGAATAAAAACTCGTCTAAATTCCTATGTTTCAAGTGTGTAAGACAAATACAAAAAATCACCGTTTCAAATCACCTTAAATTGAATATCAATGAAGAAAATTAATTTGTTGACAAAATGATAACCAGCTATAATATTTAATATTATAACACATCCTAAATCCTAATAGCTAATGCAAGACAAGTATAAACTAAAGTCATTAAAATAGTTAAAGATGTACTATATAATATCAATAGAATAATTATCTTTTTTTTTGCGTGGTATCGAGGACCGGAGAAGGAACTAAGTTTGCCAATACTTCTCCTCCGGTCCCCATAGTTTATTGAAACAAATCAAATACATCATATTTTTAGTAGTGGTAGACAAGTCTCCTACTCACTACTATTACGACAACAATACAGTTATATAATATATGGCAGTGCGGGAGCCTCTACTCTCCCAAGGTTGCCTTCGGCTACATAAAATGACTTAACTAGGGTTTCGATATAACTTGCGGTCTGAGCTGAAACACCACCGGTCTTCGTGGTCATAGCGGGTGGCCGGTTCGGACACAATGAGGACGACCGCCTCGACCTCGTCTGCTGTCTGTGCCATAAGCTGCTCCGTTGACCAATTCGCGTTCAGATTAATTTGAAGGAAGTTAATCATCGGAGACTCTCTTCGCTCCTCCAGACTGTTTCCTGGCAGCGCACGCGCCCGAGCCCGGCTTGTGTGTGACCCTCTGTAGTCCAGCGGTCGTCCGCCTCCTCGCAGTCCTTCATAGAGTGACCTGTAGTACCCCGCACTTCCAATAGGCGCCGGTCCTGTCCTCGTGTTGATAGAATAATTACCAACGTGTTTCCATCATTTCACATTAAGAGGACGCTACACGACCATTTGTTGTCTTCGTCTTACAAGTGCGTAACATATCAAATTTACGCTCAGGAGAATGCGTTTAGCTCCGTTAATTTAAAAATTAGAGTGAATCGACCTATTATGAAACTTTTTGGTAAGTACATTATCTGTGTTTGAGTGTGGGTTTTTTACGATAGTTCAATTTTGTTGTAAGTTATGAGACATGAGTATATATAATATATAGCGTAAATTAAAAATGCTCATTACCCACTTATAAACTGAATTATCGTAAAAAAACCCACATACAAACACATATAATATTCTTAGAATCTTACCATCAAGTTTCATAATATGTCAATTCACTTAAATTTTTAAACTAACTGAGTTAAACATGTTTTGCTGACCGTACATTTGCTATGTTATGCACTTGTAAGACGGAGACAAAAAATATCTGTGAAGCGCCTTAATGTGTCAGAGCTACGTTCAGGATTGATATATAGTGGCGTAGTACGCAGGATATTTCGATGGTACCTACTATGGGATGGGACTTGAAAATGAATAAGTACTCGGGGGTTTGTACCTATAACAATATAACATCAATTTTTCTGTCAGTTCTTTTTTTATTTATGATGGCTATATATTATAGATAATTCACTGACATTTTCCCCTGTCAATCTGTCTTAGCTCTTAAGTAGTTGTATATAATTTATACGTTTCGATGTTGAGCATGTTCTCTTTGGTGTACCTAGCTGAAGTAATTGATAATTATGTGTCAAACAGTCTTAACAGTGGCTTAATACTCGACACTAAATTATTTGTACAACGAGGTAGTGTATCATTGTGTCAATAACTGATTGTGGGTTGTCGCTTGTTATCCATACCTATATATTTCCACTAGCACATCCACATTCATTGTTCAGTTCTATCACTAGAATTGTCACTATATATGAAACATCTTTACCATAAATACTAGACACCTTTAAACTACTAAGTACTAATTGTATGAAATCAGTTTATGCCACTAAAAGCACTGATTCCATAGAAATGATAATTAATAATGTATCAATTATCAATGTATATAAATGGTAGGTACCATTTTTAAAATAATCTGCCATCACTCATCAGTTGATTTACAGCCATACAGACACAACAATTAAAATTTATATTTTATAAGTATGAATAGGTACACCTCAATAAATTACGACCACTACAATAATATACGGTAATTATTGACAAACATCTAAACATCTTGGCGTTATAGTTGTAGTGGCGAATCCAGAGCTTAATTTTTATTTTTTGGGGGGTCGGGCGGGGCAGGCAAAAATACAAAAAACACAACATTTTGCTAGCAAAATTGGCTAAACACAGTGTAAGACAAAGGGAAACTACGGCGATATGGGGGGGGGGGAAATGCCTTGAAATCTGACAATGTCCGTAAACAGTTCGAAAGAGTCAAATTATTTTCAAAATGTTATCGTGTATAGAAGATGCTAATATAAACATTCAGTGAAAGTTTCAAGTATCTACAGTCATACGTTTTTTAATTACACCAAAATAAGAAAATCGTTACATGAGAAATCGAGTGAATATCAAATGTTATAAAAATATGAATTTCAAACGCTCATAAAAATTTAATTTGACTTTCTTGTAGACATTTTTTTTTGATAAAGATAGACAAACTTATGGATAATCTTGTATTACATTTTCAAATCTAATCTCATGTATATACGTTCATTTATTTTAGAGTTGCACCAAAAACCAAAATCGATTTTCTCGTAAACAGATTTTGCGTAAAAATTCCCGTTTATCCTTAATTTTTCTTTTGTTTTTCACGGCGCTTTTGAAAATTACCGCGAAATGCTTAGTTTTGACCCCTCAAAGTACCAACTAGATTTACTTTCCTATCAGAAAAGATAGTGTTGAAGAAAATCAAAGCATTTTTACTGTCCTATAAGGTGATGACAGACACAAGAATAAAAAAATAAAAAAATAAAAAACACACATCATTATAAAATCAATACATTCATCGTTCCACTCAGAATCGAAAACTGATATTTTTTACTTATATTTTTATACTAAGTGAGTATCATTGATGGCTTCTTACATCTCGTGTTTTCATTAAATATATATGTTTATGTTAGTTCTCCTCTTTTTTAGTTGTATTAATGTATAATATATATAGTTATATGTAATTTCACTCTCTACCACATGTATACTTATTGTGCCTGGTAGGAATAGATTGTATATTTTAAATAAAGGAAAAAAAATAAAAAAATATTTTTATACTTTAATATATATTTTGTTTCACATAAGGCATGTTAAACTATGTGTTATGTACTTATGCGACACATAAATTGACTATGCATACGGACATTAAACATATCTTTTTATTTATTTAATAATTCATATTAATTTATAAATGTGTTTAGTAAAGGGCCCCACACACTGCAGCGGTGGCGGTAAAATGAATTGGCACCGCCAAGACGAAAAAATGTTACGCTACCGCCGCGCGCCGCAGTATGTTGGACCTTTATAAAACATAAATGTACCTGAAACACCCGTCACACATTTTTTTTATATTGTGCAGTATGTAGGTACCCACCGAAAATTATGACTAAGCGTACTAAAAAATAACTACATGTCATTATAAATTTGTATTTGATAAAATATTTACCACTGACTAGTGACTATTGATTGTTAAATTTGTGAAAACTCAATTTTGCTTAAAACATGTGTGTAGCCTTTCAGGTATAGGTAGGTATTATATAGCAAGGTCTATACATCACGATCATAAATATTGTGTTCCTTTAGAGTTTAGGATTATAAGAGGATTTTATAGATTTCAAAGAAATGGCCATAATCGGTAATAAATGTAGGTGCCTATTGTATAAGGTATAACCAAACTACAGTAGTCACATACCTACTACTTACACCCTATTCACAATAGTGCGCTACCGAAACGATTTGTACCTACAGGCTACAGATTCCGTTTTTGTAAGGATATTAGGGATTATGTTTTATAAAAGCAGTAGGCGTTAGCAAAAATGACAAAACACAAAAGACCTATTGAATAAAATATTACAATACACATTATGCACAAATCAAATATATTATTTGTTATTTTATAAATATGACACATAAAGCGAAGTACATTTCTCCCCCTTATCGTTTTTTTGAACTGTCAGTTGTGCCCGTGTCCATAGTCCATACTATTATAATTAATGTATCAAACAATTTATTTAAAAATTGAAAAATTATTTTTAATTAATAAGATTATTGATTATTTATTACATTGAATACTGATGATGATATAATTAGTAGCTCTAATAATTTATAGATATAGGTAGGTAGGTTGCCCTAGTGCCCCCATATACTTTAATCTAGATTGCAGATCAACTTTAAGGATTTACGCCCTATACCTAGCCACCTAGGTATCTATTACCTACCTAGTTGTTATTTATATAATATAGATTCAAATATAATTGTTTGTAATCTTTGATTTTATAAAACATTAAATGTTTTCATACGAATTGTTCATTATACCTAGTCTTGAATTATAAAATTATGTAAACATAAACTATAGATAATAGGTATCTATAAATAATAATTATTATTTTATCACAGGGATCATTATCGAACAATGATTAATTAGATTGAACATCATCGAAGGTTTAATTATAAGAAAACTGATTTAATATATGTATACTAGTCAATAGATACCTACCTAACTAAAAATGTGTAGTTCTTATATTTGTATAAATATGATATCAGATAGGTATATCTATGGCTACTGTACGCTTAGATATAGAACAAAAAAGTGAATAAATGTCATATTTTAATAAACATTTAGAGAAAGAGAATAGTAACCACTGACAGTATTATTTCGACTTCTAAATTTATCGTGTAGGTACATCACACATAAATGAAAAAAATAAAATAAACAACATCGATGTAAAATCACTAAATTCGTAGCCCCGCTTCAGAATCTAAAATATATTAAAAATTTGTAGTTCAACTAAATCAATTTTGTTTTTTTTTTTTGGCAGTAGACAATAGTTTTGTTCATAGGCGTGTTTACAGGTCATGCCTGTCATGCACGGGCATGACCTGCGAAATTTTATCCAGCATAGGTAATTATAAATATTGCAGTGCATAATATAAACTTTTTTTCTAAGTTTTTTATTTCGTATTAAGTTTTTTGATTTTCATCTCGTAAAATTAAACATTTGTATGAAGTATTATTAGTATTGAAATTACTAAATACAATTTCAAATAACCTACCTAGTTATTTATTTATCTGATAAAAGGAATATTGTTTTTTATTCCAAATAAAAAAAGTAAAACTGATTTAATTATTATCAGATGATAAAGCTATTTAAAAATGTAGGGGTCATATTTTCCCAAACCTTGGTTAATTTTTTTTTTTTTTGATGCATTAACCCTTCGCTTTAATATGCCACTGTTATGCACGACCTGCGAATGAGGTCTGGACACGCCTATGGTTTCGTTCCTTCTTAATTTGACATTATTTATCCCAGTTGACATTATAATTGTTGATCATTACAACATACAAAGTACATAACTATACTAAAAAATAAATGCAAATCTATTTAAAATATATACTATATTAATGTTGATTGTGATTTGTGATTTAAATATGCATTTATTGGTTTCAGTTTTCAGTATATTGTTGCCATGTTCCGGCAACAGATCAGGCATTGCTAGTTTCAACATACGGCTATTGATACAAAACAGAAAAGGTCGTGCTTTACCTGATACACCATTAAAAGTGAAACTCAGAAAAGAGTGTATGGTTAGAGGTACAAGTAAAAGTACAAGTAAGAAACATGCTTTGCCTTCATCCAAACGTAATTAATCAATAAAAATATTTATCCATTCATATTTAGCTTTATAACATATATTGCGCGCTAGCTACAAAGGTATTTAAAATTGAAAAAACATGTAACAGGTGGTTTCTGGATAATAGTCTAGTCGCATCAGCATACTCACTTTTGCCTATAAAAAGGGCATCAGTCGAAATTTGAAGCGAAAAGGAGGAAATATTTAATATTTATAAGAAAGTATTGTTCTTTAGTTCAAATGTTCAACTATAAAATTTAATTTATTTCAAAGAAATTTTTATAATGAAATTATTTATCAAAGATAATTTTGAGAAATGGAAAATTATACCAATTTACATTCTATGCAGATGCCCTTAAACACCTAACCATTTTACTTTTGTTAACATTAATCGGGTATTTTGTTTTCAGAAAACATAAACACATCAAATAGTTTACTTTTAGTTTATTTTATAATTAACAATAAAATATAACCTTCAGTAATTTTTAATTTTTGGTATTGAATTCTGAATTTATACAAATTGATTATCTAACTTAATAATTTATTAGTTATTTTATAATAGCTTAAAATTTATTTTTTGAAAGTAATCGGAACTGATACCTACGTTATTAACTGTAAAATAATATGTATAATTATTTTCAAAGGTCTCGACTTAGTATGTGATAAAAAATGTGAAAACAACGGTTGGTGCAATGCAGACAAAATATGTCAGTGTCCTGAAGGTTATATGGGACAGTATTGCAAAACAGCATTGTGCTATCCACAGTGTATGAATAATGGGACATGTGTTGCGCCAGGTGTCTGTCGTTGTCCACAAGGTTTTCAAGGACCACACTGTGAAGGAGGTAACAATTTTAACCAATTAATATAAATATTCATCTTTTAAAAGTATATTACATAATTTAAATATTTAACCATGATTATAATATGATTTCATATAGATAATAACTTCACACTCTTTTTGCTACTTCAATAGCTACTTTGCACCCAGTTTTTATAACTTTTGTTAATGCATCATAAAATGGGGCTTGCTCAGCCCCATGATCAATACCACAATCGTGATGTTCTTGTTCTTCATCCCTAAACTTTTTAATGGTTTCAAGAAGCTCTTTGTCAGATTCGGGATCATTCATCAGGTCTCGCAATTGATCATTGTAGTGTTCTACGATAACAGTTTCCACAGCAACAGTGCAAGCCATAGCAGCTTTAGGACCCATAAGTGCTGTACCTATAAATACCATTTATATATTAATTAAATATTTTTAGTTTCAATTATTTTTTTCTTATAATATTTACCAGCTCCAAGTACGTAGCCGGCACAATGCCATAAAGGAAATAGCAATGATGGCCGCACTCTATTTTGAATTATAAGTTGTTCAAATTTATTTCTATGTACTTTTTCTTGTTCCCACATCTCTTTAATCTTTGGACCTACACTACTGTTTCCTAAAATTAAAAAATGGTTAAAAGTAATCAAATAATTAAGAACAATTGATAATAATATAGTTAATAATCCATTTTTTAACAAACCTAACACTGCCATCTGCCCTGCATATATACGATCAGCTCCAAGTTCTCCAGCATGATTGACTCTTATGAGACTATCTAATTTTTTATTCGCACCATGCAATCCTCTTTGGAAAATTATTCTCGAAAATGTAATTTTTTGCACAACCATCTTAATTTAGTTGTTACTGTTTGCCTATGATAAAAATAACAAAAACAAAATGTATTGATCATATTTTTATACAAATTTCAGGTATTTGTGCAGAAAAGTGTTTAAACGGTGGAAAATGCATACAAAAAGACACATGTCAATGTCCTAAGGGGTTTTATGGTTTACGATGTGAATACTGTAAGTTTTTCTTGTTTGAAAAATGATTAATTCTAATAGAAAGTCAAACATTTTAGCTAAATGTATTATACCATGTCTAAATGGTGGAAAATGTAAAGGAGTGAACAAATGTAGATGTATATTTGGTTTTCAAGGAGACCATTGTGAAATTGGTCAACCAATAAAACAATATTATAATTGTAAAAGGCCTTGTCGTCATGGATATTGTACAGCAAATAGAATCTGTCGATGTCAACAAGGATGGTTTGGAAAATTTTGCCAGAGAAGTAAATTTTAAAATTGTTTATTTAATTTAACATTGTTAGGTAATAAGTTTTATTTTTTATTTAGAAATACTTAAACCAAAACACGATAATCATAGGTCGGAATATCCACATTCTTGTGAAGATGATGATGATGATATGGATGATTATGATGAAGTGCCCAAAAGTCATCACAGATGGCATTGACTGTACAATTAGTATAATATTTTAAGTGTTAAAAAATGTATAAATAAATGATCTGTGATTTGTAAAGTATACTTAAAAAATATATCTATTGGGACTTATGAGCTTTATGTGCTTAAGTTATCACTTATCAACAACTAACCAATAAAATAAGTAAGGTATTAAAATTGTGCAACTACCTACCTAGTATTGTCTACCTTAACACAAACATCTAAAATGAAAATCATATTCTACTTATCTATATGTAGAAAATGGAGAGAAACAGTTCGGTTAAATTAATTTGTTATACCTTACAAATGTCAGATGTACCTAGGACCGGCTCATGCAAAAATAGTACACTATGTAAAATACAATTTTTCCTCCCCTAAAATAATAATATTATCACTTTTTTTAAAATGCTGTTCCCCTACTAAAGTACTGCTCTAAGCAGGTGCCTAACTCGCCTATACCTTGAGCCGGCCCTGGATGTACCTACATATCCATTTCTCAAATTGAAAATGTTTAAAAATTATCTCCCAAAGCGTAAATAATAATTTCTATTTAGCATTTGATAATTAATTAGTTAATTATTTATTAAATAATTAATTAATTAGTTGGTTATATAATATTTTTAATAACGACCCCACCAACATTAATCAACAAATAATTAAGAATTATAATTATAAATTTTTCTGATTTGATGTGACGTCAGAGCTAATTATTAGTGAATCCATCAGACGGCATCTCGGAATAGTTTTTTTGTCATGCCTGCACTATAACTTTTGGATGACGGTTGAAGCGTTTGAAAGCGACCTTCATTTGACTAATGGGCGGTAAAGTGGGAATCCCTATAGTGCTAAAAGGAAAACCCAAAAAGTGATGTGCGGTAAAGTGGAATTCCGCAAATATACCGGGCGTATCCTCTACTCAACCAAAGTACCAAACCCCGAGACACTGATCGATGAATGTAGAGGCGTGACAAAAAAGTATGTGTGGCTCGTGCGGGAAGGCAATTTCAGTCTTGAGCAAAATGCAGCACTCGCCTGCGGCTCGTTCCGCACACGTCACTCACTCCAGCACTTGCCATACAATACCACACAAAATCATTTGTATACTACTGCCTACTACTGTACAGCGAATAAATAATAAATTATTAATTAGGGGAACGACAGGTCCTCCGAGGCTCCACACAAACTTAACGGTGCTCGGACCCAAAAAACCGTACTAGGCATACTATTTCGAAATTTGGCGGGTAAAACAAAACTTAGAATGAGCTCATTTACCGGTAGATGGCGGAGCGCGCGCACCAATGGCGTATAGCGAGTGACAAAATGTCTTCTGGCTGCCGCGGTTCAGCACGTCTTGACGCGCGCAAAACTAGTAACCACCGACACGTACGGGTCAGCACGGCCTACCAACTACGACGCGCGCGCGTGCTCACGCCTTGCACACTCACCGCTGTTTGGGTGTCGAAACGACAATTGAACGGGGAAAACAATCTGGCGCCCGAGGTTTTCGGCGAACGGTTTTTCGCGAACGACACGGCCGTACTGGTGCGGGAACTGTCTCGAGTGGAGCGACGTGTCGCTGGGGCGGCGAAATATCCGAAAGTGACGTGAACGGGTCGGTGCGCAGACGCGTATTTAATTGCGACAACGACGAAGACGACGACTAGTGACTACTACTAAAAACCGTTATCGCAATAAACACAATATTATTATTATTATTATTATTATAATTATACCTTTAAGCGCGGTATATTGTATAATATAACAATATTATTATTATATTACATAATACGAGTGTATCGTATAATATATTAATTACATCTCGAATGAGACTCTGTGGGAGCGTGGACGGCAGATAATCTACCGTGTTGTGAGGGTCTAGTCGAATTGCACATTTGCACAGCACGGCACGACCAGCGGCGGCGGCGGCGACGACTGCTGCTGCTACGAGTTACGACGGTAGACGACGACGGCTGAACAACCAAAATGGCGACGACATCGATTGGCCGGACGGACGGGGCCGATCGATAACAACGCGCAGCCCGCGTCCCCGTGACGTGCGTGTGTTCCACGGTATAATACACGTACACCATTATACAATATAAACTATAATATACATAAAATAATCATACGCATATAACGTCATATCAAATATAGGTATACGCGGCGAGTTTTTTTTGTCATCGTTACATCACACTATCACAGTTTTCCCTCTGTTCGCGTTACGTACCCCGAAGTGGTTTTCCGTACACGCGCCGTTCGTGTCCACGAACAGGGCTGTTTCAAAGGCGTCGCGCCGGTGAAAAAGACGCGATCGGTCGCGACCAAGAGATAGTTGTAGCCGGACGGGGTGCTGGCGTGCCGCCGTCGACGGTTTTTTGCGCGCGCCGCGTACGGGCGATGGACTCCGCCAACACGGGCACTGCCACCACTGCCGCCGCCGTTGTGGTCGACGCCGACGCCGCAGCCGCCGTTCTCCCGTCACGCAGGTGCGTACGCAGCCGTACTCTAGTATTATTCATTATCGTCACCATCGGTATGTCGCGTCGATTCTAATACGTACTATCATGCGTGCCGCCACTTGGGCTTTTTTTTTTTCATTCGGTCTCCCCGCGGAACGTCTTGTCACACGCGACGACGATTTCCACACCGGTGGGTCCCCCCCGAGCTCGCGTTCGGACCGGTATACTCAGCCAGGCCGGGCGCGACCGTTTTGTTTTCCGTTACCTTCTCTCGTAATGTAATCGACGCGGCACACGCACGAACAACACATGACACACACTGCGGCTGCGGCGGCGGCGGTGCTTCTCTAGGAAATCCGTCGACGCCGACGCCGCCGCGACGTTGTTGTTGCTGCGCCTTAGGAGTTGCGCCCAGCATAATATTATTATTATTATAATATACATGTGTGCCGTCGTGCTCCGCGACAGTAGTACTCGTATATAGTAGTAACAACTAGTAGTAGTAGTAGTAGTAAACTATTAGTTGTAGGCAGTAATACTATAGTTGAAGACTTGTAGTATAGTATTCGAAGCGGTACTTGGTGGCGGCGGTATCAACACGAGCATGTTGTTGAAGTAGGAGCGCCGCAGTTAGTAACTGTCAAGCCTAATTTAATATGTTTGCCATTTTTCCATTCTTTTCTTGTCTCGCAAACTTATGGTTCAAGCTCTAACTTCCCCTCCCCCTTTCCATTTTGACGGTGTCTTTTACAAAACTTGATTTGGCGCGCCTATTGAATTTTCGAATTTCTCCCCACACATCATGTACTCCGAAATACGACTGCGGACTGAGCTTTTTGGATTTTTTTCGTTATTATTTTATTTGGTTTTTTTCCCCCCACTAATATCGTGTATGCAATACAATTTTTACGATTTCTTTCGTTTTAATCATATTAATATAATATTATTATCGAATTTCGTTCGTTGTGGGAATGGACGTTATTTAATATTATCGTTATTTGGACATTTCCATGTTGTTCGGTTTCCTTTGTCCCGTCACTATCAATCGCGCAAAGCGTTGTTTACTCCGTTATCTCGGAAATACTCGCACGCAGACGCAAGTACACAACAACAATGTTCATGTTGACGGCGTCTAAAACGTTAAATGTTCACTTATGTACGTATTGCTCCTATGAGTTGGGCGAGTTGGCATAAAGTATTTATGATTAATATGCCGCGAGTTTCAAAATTATCTAATATGTATATTATTACTCTCATCATTATGGTACACTAAAATTTCGGAAAAAAAGTACCCAAACGTACCAACGAGGGAATGTATTATTCTATTTTCATTATCAGGCGTTCATATCATATTTATCTACAATTCTAATATAGTTTTTAGTTTTAAAAAAATGCCATTATTGCTGGATACCATCCATCATAATTTAAAATGGTTAAGTTACCTATGTTTTGTATTACAAAATGTTCAAAACTATTTGATTGTAAGTACTAAGTTGTAACCACTGATAAAAATAATATTATAATACAGTATACCTACCTAAACTGAATTATTGATAACCTACTTATTTGCTCTTATCATCGCCAATTCAATAATTAAATTACCATAACTGTGCTTGCATTTGATAATAATAATTTACTACTATTGCCTACTTAAAGTATTTTAGTAGTAGTTTAATAAATGTTTAAACTATTAAAATAGTTTATGTATTAAGTTCTTAAAGAGTTCAAACTTACTCAGATTTTTTGTTTTACAATTAATTGTTTACTTATTAAATTTGTTATCACAATAAAAATATTGTTGATAGCCTGCTGCTATAATGCTCCTTAGTTAGGTTGTAGATAAGAATAATTGGGATTAAACTCAATCTTTTAAATAACAATAGATGTTATCTGACTTTTAGTTGCTATTAGTGTTATTAGTTTTTTAACTAGGTACCTAGGTATACCTATTTATTACTTATGTAATTTTGGAATTTTTTTTAAATGATTTTATTCTTGTCTTATATTTTATTCTACATCCGTTTGTATTAATACAATAATATTTTTGAGTAAAATATTAAGCTTGTAATAATATTGTTACCAAATGTTAACTTTTTTATTTTTAAATTAATCAACCATTAGTCATATATGTACACCACCTTCTAATTTATTACCATGATTGTTATGGATATTTTTGTTATATTTTATGTTTGGGTAAGCAAATTTTTCATTTCATTTATATTATTTTTAAAGATAATTTTAATGTTGAATGTTTAACTACAATTTTAAACATAAATGTCTAAGTATTTAATCTTAAATTATTTAGGTAATAATCGTATTCAACCTAACAATCATAGATTTACCTACATAATTTAGTGTATTCAACAATTTTATTAACACAAATTAGATTATCTAAAAAAAAGTATAAAATTATGTTAATTTGTATAAATATTGAAGTAGGCACCTACATATAATATGTTTATGACTCATTTGTCAAATGTATTTGTGACTTGATTATAGTTTGTAATTATTGTGGTACCTACCTATATGCATATAGATTTATATAATTAAAAACTTAAGATATATTAATATTTTTGTTTCATAGATTACTCAATTTGGATTACAACCAGACATTACATTTTATCGGGAATTAATATTGTTCAATCTTAAAGATTTCAATTGAATATTTGACTGAATTCTTAACTTGTGAGGTATTAAAATATATAATTTTTTGTTTGAGTCATTAATACATGATTTATTAAAATTTAATTTATAGGTCATTTTTAAGACAAACCATTATTATGATGGATCGTAGTGGAAATGATATGAATATGACTGGAGACAGCGATCTAGATGATGATGGTTGTTTATCATCTGATGACTGCGATGGGGACTCCAACCAGAGTAAAAGTGATTTGATGTCTGCAGCAATGGGAGATGATGTGACTGCACAGCTTGCTGCAGCAGGTTAGCTTAACGTTTTATTAATATTTGTGTTCTAACAAGTGGCACTTTATTATTATTATTTATTATTCACTGCTTCTTTTTAACACTAAACAATCTTGATATTATACAATACTCTAGCGGTTCCCAAACTTTTTAGCTCGCAGCACCCTTCTCAAGTCAGCATGACTAATCATAAGAAATAGAAAAAATAAATAAAATCCAAAAAAGTTGCAAGGATGATATGAAAATATATATTTAAATAAAATTATACATCATTTATATAATTATATCTGTTTCCATCGCCGAAATTGTCGGGTTTTCAAGTATATTTTAACCATATAAAATCTATGGAAGCACAGCGCCCCCTGTAAAGACTATGCTGCGTACACGTTGGGAACCGCTGCAATACTCGATAATATAACTATAAAAATAATGAAAGCAGTTGACATTGATTTTATATTGTTTTTTATTTTCATAGCTTTGTCAATATATTATTTTTCATTTTAAATATAGAACAAATAAAAAAAAAAAAATGGTTTATTTTTGTAATTATTATGCATGTTTTGTCTTTATTTTGTTTTGCACTATTTTTTTTTTTTTTTGTTTTGCGTGTGTGTGTTTGTGTTTGGCTGGTAGAAAAACGCAATAGCGGATCGTCGAACACTAGGGGTCTTTGTTATGGTTTGTGTCGATCAGGACCAGTTGGAATGGCTGCTGCTGCTGCAATTGTGTCATCAAAGAAGCGAAAAAGACCACATTCATTTGAGACCAATCCATCTATTCGAAAACGACAGCACAATCGGTTACTACGTAAACTCAAAGTGAGTGTTTAGTATTACAATATACTAATTTATTGTGTACAATTTAAATTTTGCATTTAAGGTTACCATTGATGAGTTTGCCACCAGAGTTGGCCAACAAGCAATTGTATTAGTAGCGACACCTGGAAAGGAAACCACGGGTTTTAAATGCTTTGGTGCAAAACCTTTAGAAGATGTTGTAAGTAAATTTAGATTTATAGTGTAGAATATTTAAATTAATATTGCAAAACATTTATATCTTAAGGTAAAAAATTTACGTGCCACTGTTATGGACCAACTGGATACTGCATTAGCACAACATGCACCACCACCTATTCCAGATGACCCTACTCTATATGAGCTACCACCGCTCATTTTAGATGGAATTCCAACTCCTGTTGAAAAAATGACTCAGGCTCAATTAAGAGCATTTATACCTTTAATGTTGAAGTATTCCACGGGTAAGATTAATTTAATATTTAGGATATAAACTAAGATTCACACGATAATGAAAATTAGATGTTCATATGAGTATTATACAAATACATATTGGTATTGGATAAATATTTTGCTATTTTAATTTATTTCCATGAACACAAGGCTACAGTAGTTCCTATTTTACTTCAGCTAAATGTACAGTTATGATATAAACAATTTTATATAGTCTAACCTACTAACTATTCTCAAAGCTGGATTTAAGCTATTAGAGCTACAAGCAAATTCACTTTTATTTATTAAATTAAAAAATAAATTCAATATCAGTATACAATTTTTTTAAATATTGCATGTAAAAACAGATTTTATTGGTTCAATTAAAATTGTTGTTCTGTTATACTTATCTATAATAATGTATTTTATTGTATTTATTAGGTAGAGGGAAACCTGGTTGGGGCAGAGAAAGTACTCGACCGCCTTGGTGGCCCAATGAATTACCTTGGGCAAATGTTAGAATGGATGCTCGATGCGAGGATGAGAAACAAAAAGTAGGTAATTATTATTAGAAATGTTCAATATTTTTTTCATTATTTATTGTATTACCAGATTTCTTGGACAAGAGCACTACGACAGATTGTTATAAACTGTTATAAATACCATGGCCGTGAAGATTTATTGCCTACGTTTAGTGAAGAAGATGAAGCAAAAACAATTGTTAATAATGTTGCAAGCCAATCAATTGTAACTTCTGTGCTCAAATTCAATCCTAAAGCCACTAGTATTGAATCACGAAATTCACCTGATGCACAGGAACAACAACAACAACAACAACAACAACTAACACAGGTTTAATTTGAAATTTATTAAAATTAAATTTAAAAATATTTACAACGAATATTTTTAATAAGGTACAGTATTCACCGGCTTTCCTCCATTCGATTAGTAATGTTGATGGGTCAATGTCCATATTTCATGTTGATCCAAATAACCCAATTATTACGTTACCTGATGGAACTCAGGCCCATGTTCAAGGAGTTGTAAGTATTGTTTTGATAGATAATAAATTAATTACTAATTATTTATTATACATATATATTTTATACCTAGATAAATGCTTCCCAGGGACCAAACGGCCACACAGTTCATTCTGTTCATACCCTTGGCGAAGGCCAAAATCAAGATGGTGTAACTGTAGATATATTAAATAATGTACCTGAAGCCACATTGAATCAAGAAGGTCAAATAATTATTACCGGTGAAGATGGACAAGGTAAATATGCTTATATGTTTATTGTTTATACAGAAATGAAATGAAAATAATCTTGATCTTAAATAAAAATTCTATTAAGTTAAATAAAATTACAATTGAACAACATAGAAAAAAAAGGTGGGTAACTGGATGTCGGTATGCTGTACAGTAGGTTACAAGTGGGTCACTGAAATGGATGGTGTTAAATTTGAATTCAATGATATAATATCATTGTATAAGAAAAACGATTCTGAGCGAAAACGGTCAGTCAGCCTATGATATTACCAAATATATTTGATGATATTATTGTGAATAAAGTAATTTATATTTAACCTATTTACGTGGAGCCTTGTTTTAAATTTTCAATCCTTAGCCATAAAAGTTAAACATTTTATACATTTTTAACTACAAAATAATTAATAAATTATAAATTTGATAAATGTTGTCAACATTTGAACTTTAAATGCTTATAAAAAAAACTGTGACTAAGGATTTTTAATTTTTTTCATCTGCCTTTGAAACAATAACCTAGGAGCCATCTATTAAATTTTCAAGCTTTTTTACTCAACAGATAAAATTTTATTGTTATTTATAGAAAAAAAAACTTAAAAAAATGGAAATTGACAATGTCAATATATAGGAAATGCAATTATAAACATTCAGTCAAAATTTCATGTCCTTACTGTCATTTGTTTTAGAGGTACACCAAAAACCAAAATCTATTTTCTCAAAAATAGGTTTTGTGTAAAAATTCCTGTTTTTTCTTAATTTTTCTTTTTTTTTTCACGTCGCTTTTGAAAACTACTGTGATATTTTTACGTTTGACCCCCCAAAGTACCAACTAGATTCACTTTCCTATCAGAAAAGTTACTATTGAAGAAAATCCAAGCACTTTTACTGTCCTAAAAGGTGATGACAGCCACAAAAAAAAAAAAAAAAACGCACATCATTGTAAAATTAATACATTCATTGTTCCACTCAGAATCTAAAACTTTAATGTTAGCTGTATATTTTTAATATAACATAAAAACATGAAACAATAGATAGATATAAATAAAGTTTATACATTTAGGGCCAGTTGTACCATCTCCGATTTAAGTTAACCAGAGTTTAATTGGCCGAATTTACCCGGTTAAATATGTGTTATCAGTTGATTTAGTGTAATCGAAGCTTAACCGCAGACAGTACAACTGGCTCTTTGATTCTCTCCTCTGGTTAAGCATAATATTATTGAGCCCTTTCAGATAGATTATTGTCCAACAATCCAAATCAGATATTTAATTCTCATGTTAGCTTAGTTCATACATTTTAATATTGATTTGTTTTTATTTTATCTGTGCTTCAGATGTTAGTATCATTGTTATTTACTGTATCATGTACTTCAATAACTTGTTTAATAAAATAGATATTATCTATTATGCATTTTAAGCTTTCCACACAGAATTTTTAATACAAAAACCTGCCTCAATGGAAAAAATCTCACTCCTAATATTCAGTTATTTTTTTTCTATTTGAAAGATAAAGGCTACAGGTACTATATTTTCACGAATTGTAATTAACATCATATTATACTGGGTGGGCCATGGGAATAGGGACAAAAATTTAAGGTTTTTTCTCAACATTGAATGTGAGTAGGAAGTTCTAGATAAGCTCATTCGGTCCGTCAATTAATGCCGTTTAGTTGTCACTTTGGCGCAGTGAATTGTCGTTCACCGTTTGCGTATGATGCGTTTGTGAAAAACAATGAATCGGTAGTTAAGGTGCAGCGCGCATTCAGACTTCACTTCAACATCGGACGTCGCGGTGCTGTTCCCAATTGGAAAACTATTGGGTGGGTGGGTCGATAGTTTTTCAACAACAGGGACAGTTAAAAAAAAAAACGTACTGTAACAACTCCCGAGAATACGGACAAATACTATCTTCAAAGTCTACAACGTTCAATACGCAAACAAGCTCAGGCTCTTCAAATTTCACACGGTGAACGACACTCCACTGTGCACTCCACATAGTGACAAGTAAACGGCATTATCTAACGGATCAAATGATCTTATCTAGATCTTCCTACTCACATTCAACGTTGTAAAAAACCCGTCTATTTTTGTCCCTATTCCCGTGGCCCGGGAATAGGGACAAAAAGTGACGGGTTTCTAGTATTTTTAAATTAATTATTTTTTTTTTGCGGTTATTGAAAGTTGTACAATGTGTGATTGTTCTCAATGTAAAGTCATTTTAATTATTGAAATGGTTTGATTTGATTTTTTCCATATGGCTTATTGTATGGCTGCCATACCACATATCTATAAATTGCCTGAATTTTTGCATCTTAATAAATAGGTGGACTCAATAACCTAATATAATAATAAATTAAAATTAAAATTCACTATTTGCCAAACTACTATTTGTATTATTTAATGATTATTTAATAATATGTACAGTGTTGTATTTTCAGTATCAAGCATGATAACTGTTCCTGTTAGTACTTCATTATACCAAAGTGTTTGTCAACAAATTAGTGAAGGTAGCATACAGGTACAGTTTCCTAGCCTACCGATAAATAATTACCTTTAACTATTATTATTATTTTCAGGTTGTCACACCGGTTATGCATCATATGCCCAAGTCTGAGCCCGGTGGTGGGATGGATTCATCAAATTGTGAAGTAGAAACCATTAATGTGCCACATCAGTTGGTAGCCATCACCGGGCAAAATGGTGAACAAGTGTTGCAGTTGATCTCATTAAAAGATAACAAATTGATCAATGCTACAGTTGGCGAAATTAAAGAAGAAGGCACTAACATGTCTAATTCGGACCAATGAGAACAACTTCAACATTACCTGTGCTTTGATGACCTTGGCAAATAAATTTTAAATAATATAGGGTAATGATTGTCGGTATTTTTAATTCTTAAATGTATAATATATGTGTGTGCATGTGATTTAATGATGGTATATACTATATATGTATACACCTTGTTATGCCTACAAACCTGTGTAAAAATATAATATATATTTTTATCACTTCCATTTGGTCCAGATAATTTACTCTTTAAAAACATAGAGTAAATTATCTTTTCTATAAAACTTTTAAATGTTATAGTAAAGTAATTTTGTTCGTGGTTTAAACTTTCTTAGAAGTTTTTATTATACATAACTCTAGTGTTTGGGATTTTCTACATGTAGAAAAATAAAAGTTAATAAAAAAATACAGTGAAATACTATTTTAAGCCTAATTAAGTTAGCCTGATTTAATTGATTATTTTTTACCAATTTAAAAATTTTAGCATTTAAATTTAAAAAGAAAATTAAAGTCATACATTTTTGTGTGGCCATGACTCTAAACCTAGTCAATATGTTAGTCTTGTAAACAATATTACAGAAGTTTAAGTTTTTGTTTATTTGTTAAAGATAAATATTCTCACCCTAGATTTTTTTTATTTTCATGTGGGTTGTATTTTCTTGTAAACTGTTTTTTTTTTCATGTTATTTGTCACCTTCACAGACATTAATGTTAGAAAAAGTGCAATTCTGTAAAAAAAAAAATACTATTTTTAAATGTAATTTTTTTGTTTCCACATTGTTGATATTGTTTATTTGAGTGTCCTTGCCTGATATATATATATATATATATATATGTCTTGTATGTTCATGTATTCGTCTATTATATTATATAAATGTAAATATATACTATGTATAATATATAATACAATATATGACTTTTTTAAGTTAGCTTGTTTACACTTTTTTCTTTTTTAATTGTGTACATTTTGTAATTAATTCAATGTGAAATCTTCATACGCAAATTTTCTGATTTCTTATTTATTTTTAGGTTATTAGATAATGTTATACAATACTATGTACCTATTGAAATAGATAATTGTTGTGTACTGTTACCAAACATGAAACAGAACATTTATTATTATCGGAAAAAAAAATATTTGTTTTACTTATTTTAGTCTCTCTTAATAATATACCTATTACCTAATCATCAATCTTCACACTTCCTCAATGATGAAAATTGTTCATTCTATTAAATATCATTGTGTATTTGTCTTATTTTAATCTACTATTGAAATCAGTAGCATACATGTTTGTGTTCAAACCCTCCTTAATTGATAGTTTTTACTAAACTTATAGATATATATTATATATATGTAATATGAATACAGGCCACAGGGTGCAACAGAAAGATTGACAAATGAAAAGTTGATTAGATTTACTAATTAGAAATTGGCTATTTTGAATATTTCCATAAAAAAAATTTATTTTCAGTATTAAAAAAAAAAAAGCGGGTAAGTGGGTGTTGCTCTGCTGTACAGTAGGTTAAAAGTGGATCACTAATGTATGGTATTAAATTGTAATTCAATGATATAATATCACTGTATATGAAAACAGATTCTGAATGGAGATGGCTCGTCAGCCTAGGGTATTTTATATTATATTTATATTGTTATTACCTATTATTAATAACAGTAGCCGGTAAGTTGAATTAATATTATAATCTTACAAAAAATTAACTAAAATTGTTATTCTTGGTTATTTAATATATAATTTTGTCCAAATTTGAACTTAAAATAACTATAAGCTGTGTTTATGTAGGTATATTTTTATATTTTTTGGTTACAGAATTAACTACATAGGATAGTAAGACACTAAAATTATTATACACAAGCTTACATCTACCGTATTGAATTTACCACTTATGTGTCTGATGAGTGATGACTTTTCTAGAAGAAATAATGCTAAATATTCATTTTCAAAGGAGATTTCTGGTTAGACAACTTACTATAAATGAAAATCATATTTATATAGTATAATATCTTTAATTTGGTGATAAATTCAAGCCCGGATTCAGACCTTCTGTCAATACATGGTTGTGGGCATTCGCCCCCCCCCCCCCCCATCAAATACTCCACCCGACTACTACGGACTACAGTATTACACAATTACCTATATAACGTGGAGTAATCTAGAATATGGAGCCGTGCTGGCGTGTGGCGCAGTGTATTACAAAACAAACGTGTATAGTAATTATACACAATCGGCGTACCTACTATAAAAAAAACATTTATGAGTTACGAGTTTCGACAGCAGGATTATAATTGACAAGCCGAAGAGTTCCCCGTCAAACGGATCCGCGAGGTGGCGAGGATATTATTTAACATGTACGATGTACCCACAACGTTTACATACCTGTTTAATATTTAGATGCACTCTATTGCTAAAATAGAATAGGTACCTATAGGTATAGATTTACTATAAGCTAATAAACTATACTGCCAATAGTAATAGGTACCTAGTTAACATTAGATACAAATTACAAATGTCAAATGAGATTGATGAAATGTAGATTTGACAAAAATGCCAAGTAGGTATGATTATTTTTTTTCATGTGATCGCTTTTCTACTTTTTTTCTATAGTAATAATACTAAGTATTACGTAGAATCTAGTACTTATATATGTATGTATAGTCCAAAACACATTGGTACTTACATAATTATAATACTATTAAAAATATATTTATTGTACTAATATTTTAAGGAATGTTTTAAATAGGTAAATTATTTATTTAATAACAGAAAAGAATGCAGTAAAATGTCATTGCCAGACAAAACCAGTTACAAATACTAAACATAATATTATAGACCAGCGCTTATTAACTCATTCACCTTAAAATCGACTTTTTAGTTTTCTACCTAAAGAGTAGAACTCATTTAATTTTTTTACTACAGTTTGGTAACCACTTTTAGGTATAGTTTTTCTTTCAATACAATTTTTACGAAGTTTGGTTATATTCTTATTACTTATATTCAAGGTGTATTGATAAGGTGTCGTCACTTGTTTGAAAACTTGATTGAAAATTTTACTACAAATAGTCGTCACCACCGGGAGCGTGGTATGTCCTAAAGAGGCCGATAAATTAACAGTTTTGTACACCAAAGCTATAGAAAATTGAAAATATATTATGATTTAAGAAATAAAATTCAAAATTTTTCATTGCATAATGACTTCTATGTGCTAAATTATTTATATGCATGTATTTAAATACTTTCTTTTAATCAAAAACAATTATTAATATTATCTATATGCTAAATGGTTGATAGATTTATATGGTCATCCTAGATCAGTGCTTATTTTCTTTAGACTTTAAGCGTTTATGGAAAAAGTTTAAATGTTTACATTTTAATACTATTATTAATATTTTTCAAAAGTATATTAAGACATTAATTTACTATACATTTTAATAATTTATCTGTGTGAAATAGTACATGTAATTTTAGTATATACCTAATCTAGAAAAAACAATTAATAATTTTGATTAAGGGAGCCTTGACAGTTTTACATTAAATTTAGGGAGCCTCTTGACAAAAAAAAATTTGAGAAGCACTGTAATAGATTATACTGTAAAATATCTAAATATATATAACTAGCGGTCCCGGTAAACGATCATGTTTGTAATGTTGCATTTCAATTTAAAAACTTCATATACATTTTTCACTGTTTATTTTTCTAACATAATTTGTAGTTATTGAAGAAAAATATAAACAACATTTTTGACAAAGGTTGGTTGCTCAATACACAGTCAAATATTAACCAAATATATCATAACATTCAAAACGCATTATGTCAAAACAAGAATATGATATTCACTTGCAAAAGAAAAAAATTAGCAAGTTGCTAAAAACAAGAAAACACCCAAAAAACTAAACAATTTTTCAAAATTAGTTTGAAGTTTATAAGATAACTATTATTGAATAATATTATAATATAAATAATATAGGCTAATCATATAATAAAATATGCAAAATATTTTAAACATGTTTTTAGAGATTTTTATGAGCACTAGAAAATAATACTCCACTCTACCAGACTACTATTAAAATTAGAAGCAGAATCATAATAGTTTTAATTTAATTTAAAGATTTCAATTAGGTTGCAAATATCCCAAGAAGTGACTAAATTATACATCATAATATTTCATAATTGATGTCTACTTGATAAAAAAATATTTAAAACAACAATGCTAATGTAAATTAAAATTACAGGCTCCAATTATTATAAATTATAATATATATTAGATGCTAACTCCAAAAAAAAAAAATTCATAGTTTTAAGGCATTTTGCATTTAAAAGTATGAAAAAATAGGCCTTCATAGGACAGGAAGCGCGCTCTGGTGTCTATAGAACTGTGGTAATATTTTCAATCAAGAGTGTATACTGTATACGTATACGTATACTGTATACGGGGTCCAGAGTGACGACACCTTATCAATACACCTTGCTTATATTATACAAAAACAAAATGATAAATAATTTATAAATAATTATTATTTTTTGTTTTAAATACAATAGCAATACATAATACAATACCCATTTAAGACTCGAAGTGTATTGTTTTTCTAGCCTTCTAGAGATCTAGGCGATTAAAAAATATAAAAATAGTAAGTACCTATATGCTTACTTTATAATAATCTTATTTGAGTACTTACCCTTCAGATGATTAAATGTTTTAGGTAAATTATCAATTATCTACCTATCTAAATCTAATTTTGGTTTCAATCTTCTAGAAATAAAAATGTTAAGATATTAACTACTGGAATTTTAGCATTATAATTTATTAAAAAATAAAACCATTTGAGACCAGGACACCAGGTAAAATAGGTAAATAGTTTTTTTTTATATTGTTTGTTCGGGCAAACGTAAATTGTGCCCAACAATGGGAAACAATTGTAAATAATTGCGCCCAGTATTTTGCAGGTATAAATTTCTGTGTAGTAAATTGCACCCAATAGAAATATTATTTTTATGATAGTCATTTAGCGACTCAATACACGTTTTTACATTACATCGCCACTTTGTTTCACCCGAAAAAAAATTTAATTTTGAAAATTTATAAGTTTGGTAGATTATAACATAATTTTCTTTCTGGCTAAATCCAGTATATAATATGCATGTTTCATTGTTGTACGCAAACAGCTTACTAAAATATTACCTATACGTAAAGTCGTTGTATACGAGTAAAGGCATTAATATCGCTAATAATATCATAACGATTATAGCGATAAAAGTTCGGCTTATCCACCAATAAATGAACAACAGTATTTTTAAAATACACATAACAGGTGACGATGAATTCAAGATCACTTAGATACTATGGTGCAATTTACTATAGTATTTTTGGTTTTTAGTTTTTTACTACCTGCTTAATGTGGGCGCAATTCTGTATGAGTTGCAAGTATCAATTTTATTAATATTACCTTTTTAATCCATTATTTTCCATCAAAATAGTTTGTAGTTTATTTGATATTGTTTGTCAAATTGTATTAAGAGCAATCAGTGTCGGCCTGGACATGGCCGCAGGGCCCTCCGTTTTTTTAGGGTCTCATAAATCTTTTTATTTGCTTGACATGTTCCTGGTCTATATAGGGAGTAAGGACTCTAGAGTACGTAATTTTTAGACGCATTTTTTCTTTACAGGGCCCAGATGCTTACGCATATATAGTGTGAGCACGCCATAATAGTACAAGTGTCAAATAACAAGTAGGAGGAGGTTTTTTAGGATTAATTATGTGACTAACGCTAAAATCTCACTAAATTCTGTTCTTAAAAACAATGGGCACAAGGGCGCCGCTGACCGACTCTGCAGCAGCCCCGCTGTTGGATTCGGCAATTATGCAAATATTGCATACTTTTGAAAGCTTACTAAATTATATTATGCTTATGCCTTATAACTTATACATTTTGTCTTCAAAGTTAAAATTCTATAGAAATATAATTTTGATTTTCGTAATTTCATTTCTGTGTACCTAATTAATAATTATTATTTACTAATTAGTATTTTGTAGTTTCAAATTTTTCAATAGTTTCATAGTTGAATATTAAACAAATGAATCATTATTCCCCTCGTCAGGCTTCGCGTTAATTTCATACAGAGTAATTTTTTAAGCATCCTCACTTTATTGTTATGCTATTTGTTGAAGTACACAGATATACAGAAGTTAAAAGGTAAATAATAATATAATCGGATATATATAATATAATAATAAGTATAATGATACGATGTACAATAGTGTTACGAGGCGTAATATAAATCAACGACTAACAATGTATACCCGGCTACACTACGCAGGACATATATGCTGTAGTATATAAAAATGTATAGTCAGCGTCTGATGAACTACAGTGTGAATATATTACTTATACACTACATTATATAGGGTGTTTTGTTTATAATTCCAACACTATTATCACTATTATTATTATACATATTATTACTAGCTGATCCCGTGCACTTCGTTACCCGTTAAATGTACAAACTATATATGACTCAAACTTTGTTCAATGCGTTATTTAAAATTAGGTTTATGATGTTCTAGATTTATCTTAACTTTTCTGTTGCCCGGAATAAAAATTCTGATTCGCAGCAGTATATTATCAGGCTTACCTGCGGTAGATCGCGGACCCCGTGCCGTTTGTACGTAAGTGTATGATTTAACTCTAGAGTATCAAAGTTATACCAAGTTTGTCGTTTTTACTTAATTCCACCTACGGTGGATTTTAATATAATCAATTAATACAAAATCCTAACCTAACCTAACCGCAATAAAATCTGATATTAAAAAAACCTAATTTAACCCTTTTTAAATTAGCCTATCTTCTTCCCAGAAGTCTAATCTACGCACAAATATTCATATATATTGACAAAAAATAATAATACAAATCATTAATCAACAAACATGTCCGATTAACCAAAATCAACCAATATAATATAATACACTATTATTATTTTTATTTTTTTCTGGACAACCCTTATCACTTAGGGGTATGAAAAATAGATAGTAGCCGATTCTCAAACCTACTGAATATGCATATAAAATTTCATAAAAATCGGTTAAGCCATTTCGGAGAAGTATGGTAATTAACATTGTGACACGAGAATTTTATATATTAGATATTCAAATTCTGATTTTTGGATTTTTTAAATATACCTACTTGAAGATTTTCGAATACTTGAGATTTTTTGTACCATTTAAGGATTATCCTTAGCTAGTATAAACATTTTAACAATAGAGCAACTACTTATTAGAATTTGCATTAGATAAATATAGATATATCAACATTTTCAAGAAAATCACCTGCTAAATAATTTGCAGTAAAAAAGGAGTTATCATTTGAAAAATATAAGTTTTATAGCCATAGAACACTCCCTAAGTAGTAAAAAAAATATCAGAAATTTGAAAATATGATCTTTAAGTATACTTAAAAATTCTAAAAATTAGAATTTGAATAAATGTTTTTTTAAGGAAAAAATGGTATACCTAGTGAAAATATTAAATAAAGTCTTTAGGGCCTTTGTATTTCATTATGATTTATGTGGCCCCTTAAAAAACAGATCCATGGGCCTTTGGTGAGCCAGGCTGACACTGAGAGCAATAACCGATATTATAAATAAAATACAACATAATATAATATACAATAGGGCATATAATATGAAATACCTATGTAAACTATAAAATAGTTTGATGTACCTAAAATATAATGGATTTGACATTTTAAAAATATTCATACAATTTTGGATGGTGAACAAACAACGAGAAATATAATTCCGGAAGATCTAAATTTAAATTATATGGTCCACTTCAATTTTAAAATATACCTACGCAGTACGCATTGTGCCTATATTACTTGTCGAATGAAGTTTTCTTCATTCAAAAACTTATTATCTGTCCGACGTCCGTCGCCTCTGCTTCCTGTTAGAAAAATGTAATAATAATTTAATTATTGTGTAATGCAATGTAACTATAGGTAACTATAACCTTACCTATACTTTTCAATCAATTATTTTAATATTTAATATCATGTTCATTTCATTTAATAATAAATACCAAGAATTGCATATACACAAGTCATTTAAAATTGACAATACCTATTGTTATACATTTTCGTTTATATATTAGGTAGGTAATAACGATTATTTTAAAATTAAAATGTTATGACTTATTTATGTAATTTATTTTATTTATTTTATCCATTTTTTCAAAGTACAAATTCACTTATATCCTATCTCTAGTGATAGTTATTTATAATTACTTTCAAATGTTCAATAATAATGAATTATTATTAGGTATTAATAATATCTAACAATGGCTCAAGGGAACTATGCCACTGAGTATCCTATGTCAAGATGGACGAAATGAAACAACGCCCGAATCGCCGGTTTCCGTATCCTGTCCTACATTTTATAGCTAAAAAATACAAATATTTAATTAAATTAAGTATGACAATTCTGCGTGGTCTTTATTATGAATAGTTTTAAAAGCACGCAAACAATACTGGGTGTGGTTATCATGAAAATAATAAATCGGTGTTTTTAGTAATAGTAAATATTATATACTGAGTGAATCGAGGAAATGAGGATTTATATTGCTTCAGTATAGCATACATCAAATAAAAATGATAAATAATATATTTGCTATATATATATATATATTTGTGAAAAATTTACATTTATATTTGTGTGGTTTTTATGTGTGTAAAATTAGCCACTAGATCATTTTGTCCTAATTACACCAGATAAATTTATTTATTTATTTATTTATTTATTTAATAGCTTAATTTGCAAGTTATTGTAAGTACCTACTAAGTTGGTTGCTCTGGGAAATTTGGTCCCTCTCAGTAATTAATAATTATCGTTTTTAATCGATGAACTTACAAATTCCAAAAACCAATTTATTATACTAGGTTATACATTTTAGCTCTACAATTTACAACTTGTTCAACAGAAACTGTAAAAATATATTATTATACTGGGTAATTCACCAACCATGCATATCCTTTTTTTTATTTTTAAATAATACAAATACCTACTATTAAAATCTAATTTTTGGAATTTTTAAATACTTATACTTATAGACCATATTTTAAATTCTTGAGACTATTTCTTGTACTACTTAATAAGCGTCCTGTGGAGATACAAACTTATGTTTTTCATATGAAAACCCCCCCTTTTCAACCTTAAATTATTCAGTGGATAGTTTATCTGAAAAATTTGACGTAGCAGAATCAAAATTCGTATGAGTAATTTTTGAGTTATTTCACTTTGTGTTCTAAAGATGAAAGGTCCATGGTAATGGATTTAATAGATATGAAGGCTTGGGTGATTTGAAAATTTTAATCATTTATATTAATCTATCAACATTATTACATAAATAATTTGTAAAAATGGACCAAGTATAATAAATATTAAGTAATTTCAATATTACGTCTATTTTATATTTTTTTTATACCATGGTGCATTTTAGAGGACTTTATTATCCTTAGTACAAACATTTTAATAATTAATAAACTGCAATGTGTTGATTATAATTTGTAACATAAGTTTTTTGGAAATGGATTGAACAGTTAGGTATGTTATGTAGGTCTACCGAACAGGAATTTCAATCGATTGCTTTAAAGTTGATAGGCATATGCCAGTAGGGTTAAAATAATATTTTTTTTAATGTTTAGATTCTGGACGGAGCAATGAATGTAATGATTTTACAATGATGTGTGTGTGTTTTTTTTTATGTATAAGTACAAGATTTATCGAAGAAATAATGTATCGATTTTCAACTTTATTACTTACCTATGTTTAATGGTAGGAAAGAGTGAATCTAGTCGGTTCTTTTGGGAAATAAAAATTAAAACTTCCTAGACTTCTCGAAATAATTGGGTAAAATGGGAATTCTTACGCGATAACTATATAGTTTTCGACAAAATCTTTTTTCTTATTTTGTTGTAATTCAAAAACGAGTAACTGTAGGTATCTATCTTATACCTATAGTATACACTCGACATTTTTACCAAATGTTAATGTTTGCATTTTCATACCATTGTATAATTTTCAAAATATTTTCATCCTTTTTGAGCTGTATTAGATGCACTAGCCGTACATTTGAAATTTTAGATTTTTATTTTTCTATTAATATCGATAAAACATTTTTACCTGGTCAAATTAGTTCGAACATTTGATATGAGGTTTCTCGTTAGTAGTTTTTACCATACGCAATGACATTTCCAAAATAAAGATATTAATTTAAAACTATTGCATATGTATAGTTTATATCATATTACAATAATAGGTAATAATATAAATCACTATAACAATTATTATTATTAGCAATATAAATATACGATTAGATAATAATATACTTGGTACTATAATATAGGCCAAAACCTAAAACGGCCTACGGACCGTCTCCATTTATAATAGTTTTTCGTACAAACAACGATTTATCATTTAATTAAAATTTAACGCATCCATTACAGTGCCTTTCTGTATGACTCTCAATGACGAGGCACTAGGTACATTCGATCCATCTGTACAACAGAACGGTTTCTTACTTTCCCCCTTTTTTATCTTTATATTAGAATTTATCATTTGAAAATATCATCATTTTTCGCAATTATTACTGTAACTCTAATGACTAATGAGTTCTCTTTAACAAGTTTTGTAAATAATAATTATTATCATCATCTAAGTCAGTATTCAGAAGTTTGTTATTTTTAAGTATATTTTGTTTGTGAAATCTTTAGATAACTTTTCTTTCATGGCATCCTTCTTTTCGTGCTGACGAAAGAAAGTAATTATGTCCGTCTAGTTCTATAGTAGATACGTTATATTATATACTCTCTTAGATCTTATACATGATTGCAGTTTTCTTAAACGTCAGAGAATTTTACCATGCCATTGAGAAAATTCAAAAAATATTGACTAAAGGCGAGTTTTAATTAGAATTTACTTTTATCTTTATTTTTGTTTAAAAATAAAAAAACATTTATTAAAACTATGAAGATTTTAATTAAAAGTTAAAGCTAAATCCTTAATATAATATTTAGACAGTTATAATAACTTTAATAAAAATTCTTGTTATACCGATTTATCTATAACTATTAAATAACTATTAACTTATAATGATACTAATTTGTATCGGACTTCTTATAATATATCTGTGTACCTATATGATATATTATTATTAATATATACATTATCTTTATAAATAAATTTCTAACAGTCTAACCCAAGGATCCAAACTCTGAAACTACAATCAATTTAATACATTTTAATTTAATTTTCAATCTACGAATTTAATTTGTAATTTAATTTACAACACAAATAATATTATCATTGCGTAAATAGAGTGTCGAGGTATACTACAGGTACCGACTTCCTATTTTTTAGATGGACTACTAAAGTAAAAGGGCGAAGATCATAAAACAATAAAAATTATTTTTTTTATGAAGAATTGCTAGATGACTAGTGAACAGATTAAGGTTAGCAGCAGTAAAAATAGTGTATATTAAATAATCTTTTTTAGTTTATTATTGTATTATTATGATGAGTTATGACTAAAGACCGGATTTATATTCTCTTAAAATACCTTAAATATGATGCTAATATTCTCGAAAAAACCTTAAAATATTCTCATTATATTCTCTTAAAAATTTAAAAAATATGCTAAATTATGCAAAATATAAAAAAAAAAGCAAAAATATGCAAAAATAATCAATAAACATCATTATATTTACTTTAATATGCATTTAAATTTTTTTTTTTTTTTCAATTTTATTTTAATAGTGAGTTAATTATTTGGTATTTAAAGTTTCGTATTCTAATGGAATATTATTACACTTTAGTAAGAGTTGGAAATAATAAAATAAAAAATTGTAAATGTTCAAAAAAATTTTTACTGGGTACCGTAATATTAAAATTAAAAATAAATACAAATTTTTTCTCACAATTTACGAAATATTCCAAAATATGCTAAATTAGTTAAATATTCTCTAACCCATAAAATATTCTCAAATATGCAAAAAAAACATTTTTCTATGCATTCAGAATTGAACAAATCATCCACATTTTTTACTCTCATAAGACTGCATAGACCCAGTAACGATATGTAAAAACATATAAATCCGGTCTTTAGTTATGAGTGTTATGACTATATACGAATAAGGAATATAATTATGCAATTTAAATAAATAATTAAGAAATAGAATATGTTTAATATTTCACGTTTAATAATATTTCTCATTGAATACTAATATTCATATACCGATATACCCAAAAATTTATATTTTTTAATGCGACTACAATATCTGGTATACTTTAAAAATATTTCATTTTGTTCAACACACTTAAATTATTGAATTATTTGTTTTTAAATTGTTTCCTCCCTATATTTCTGATATTAAAATATCTATTGTGTATGTATAGTGTATACATATATTTATTTACGAATACTAGAAGAAAAGGCCAACGTGTAAAAAAAATTAAGTCTAAAAATAATTGTAAGAGGGGGTATAGACGGTATTGTAAACATGGCACAGACAACACAAATGTTATAAACTTTTAATAATATAAAACATATCTGATATCATTCATAATATAATGTGACAGTATTTAGGTATATGACAGTATATTATTATGGCAGTATTTAGGATTTAGCCAAAGCTCCAGTGCGCGCAGATAATATGCTTGCAGTGTGTAGGACACGAGTGATACCGTCGAAACCCGTTCGGCTACTTTAGCTTAAGGTTGATTCTTTTAACAGTAAACACTCTTTATCTGAAAAAAATATAATGTTTCGAAAATATTTTTTTGCCTGATCTAATTTCATTACAACATTTTGTAACTGTCAAAATGTTGTTTTAATAATAGAAATTAAACAGACAAATCAAATTTTTATCGAGTAGGTATCGTCAAATATTTTTTTAATATTTAGTAATATAACCAAGACTTGTTTCTTGAACTTGGAAGATTTAAAAAAAAAAGTCATTATAAGTGGATAATATAATATGCTCTTAAAAACATTTATTTAATCTTAATTAGTATGTAGCTAATAAAAACTGAAATATTATGTAAATAAATTTAGTTTTTAAATTATCCTAGGAATAATTCATAAATTTTCGCAATAATAATTTATTTGAGGCAATAATCCGCACTACACCAACGTGACATGATAGGCTCAAGCTGCAAATTTAAATTAGACGTTTAATTTTTTTAAATTATCCCGGTTTGGTGATTTTTAGAATGTTTTTTGTGATTAGAAATTATTTTTTTCACAGTTTTAAATTTCCGTTTATTTTCCGCTTCTCAATGAACACCATTTCAACCAACGCACATAGTTTTATCAATCATTTTAGAATAGAACATACCTAATGAGTAATGATTATTAAGCATTAGCTACTTTTATATGGAACTGTGGCATCGAATGTAAAAAATACAAAACACTGTCGTGTTGAACACCAATAATTCTTTGCTTCGAATTTTCAATTAATTTACTAATGACCCAATAATTTGCTTTTTATAACAGTTCTCAATGTACCAATTATTGTTCACCAGGACAATATACCCCAAGCAGTGGCGGTCAAATGATTTTGTCATGGGGAGGGATATGGCTAATTTTTTAACATAATGCATATAATGCATATTATGCATTATTTTATCATTAAAATTATACTTTATGGTCATGTCTAATATCAATCTATAAAATTATGGTAAATACAAACTTTATTTATTACTTAGGTATACAGACTCGAGGACATTCCCCCCCCATTTTTTTTTAATGTTTCTATTTAATAATAATATAAATATAAATATATGAAATTATTATTTTGCCTGATGTCTAACATTTTAAAATATTTTCATAAATATAATAAATTAATAATTATAGATGTATATTTTTGAACAACTGAACTACTTGAATCAAATTCAAAAGCAATTATTAAATTGTTAAATATCCAAACTGGTATAGTCTTAACAAAAAAATATGACCAAAGGCTAAAAAATATGTATTTAGAAATAACAAAAGAATTAGTAATCAAATGTTTTTTACAAAATGTATCATTTTTTATGCCGGAATTTTTAGCTATTTTTATTAATTATTAATTATATTTTATTGTATGCTTATTTTTTTTTTTAATTTTAATTTTTAAAGTAGTTCAGTGGATCGCGAATATATAGATTTATAATCCATTATATTTATGAAAAAAAAATGTTTATAATAATATTATATATTTTTATATTTAAAAAAAAAAAATAATTTCATACTAAATAATAAATAATATTGTATTATTAAACTCAATATTATTATTTATTAGTCAATAATAAACTTAAAAAAAAAAAATGGGGGGAAAATGTCCGCATCAAAAATATATCGGGGGGAAATGTTTAAAAGTCCTTCTAGACCGAAAACAGTCGGGGGAAAATCTCCGGGGGGGAAATGTCCATATACCATACAGACTTTATAAATATATTATAGTATTAACTATTTTTTTATTATATTAGTAGATCTATTTTTTTGTTTTTTTTTTGCTAATTCGTCCAGTACTTTGTTGGATGTTATCTTTATAACCCCACGATGAAGAGCCATAGTAAAAATATTACCACTAAGTCCACAACTTGATTTTCTGTAACGATATTAGTGATCTTACTTATTTTTTCATCCACCGAGCGTTTAGAAGTAGAGCAACTTGCATCAAAATATCGTCTTCTCTTTTGGAATAATGCGGCGTATACTAAAAAAATCTTTTTTTTCGTAAATACTGACCCACAAATTTGATGTACCTAAAAATCTACTGTTTACGCACGAGTGTAATACGTTAAAAATCGAAAGTGTCTGTTTAATACCTACCAGTGTTGGGAAGGAACGCGTTCCTTGAGGAACGCGTTCCTGGAACGCGTTCCTTTTATAGGAACGAAGCTCGGAACGCGTTCAATTTAAAATATAGGAACGAGGAACGGGAACGAGTTCCTATTTTGAAGGAACTTGAACGAAAATTTCCGTTCCTCAAATAATGAAAAAATTTTAACACGTTGAGTGCCACAGTATATTTTATGAAGCGCATATAGTGTGTTTCCGCGCCAAAACTGAGCCGCGACGCCGTCGGTCGACTACGTGTCGTGTTCCGGGTCGTTTCCGGTTCCGCGCGCCAAATTAGTTCTTCTCAAACAAAACAAAATGTCAGTATAAAAATATTTTTTCAAATAAATTGAATTAAAAAAAATAACAGATTGTTGTATCATACTATGTCCTATACTCCTATGGGCTATAAGCCTATAACCTATAGCATGTCTCTATGTGTGGTGTATCGTGTATAGTACACACTATACACTGTATACTATACTACTATAGTAATATAAATGTATAATATTATGCAATTATGCAATATGAATGTATATATATAAAGTTTCAAGTCTACGCTATACAACTTTTGAATTATAACAAAAAAAATCTAAGACAAATCATTTTTGTTAAAAATCGGTGCTCCTAGAAAGGAGTGAGTTAACCGATTTCAGTGGTGGTCAATGGTGTTTTTTGCGAAAAATTTTTAAGTCAGAAATAATCGGTTAACTCTCTCGGTTCGATTATTTCTGACTTAAAAATTGTTCGCAAAATACACCATTGACCACCACTCAAATTGCAAAAAAAGGAACATGAAGGAACGGGAACGCGTTCCTTTTTAAAAAGGAACGGGAACGCGTTCTTTTTTCGGGACAGGAAAGAGGAACGGGAACGAGTTCCTTTCTTACAGTAGGAACGAGGAACGGGAACGAGTTCCTTTTTAAAAGGAACTTTCCCAACACTGATACCTACCATATTATAATTGAGTAATTTCCCGTTTTCAATAGACGAAACGAAAAAAACGCGTTAATGTCGAAAACCCTCAAATCTATTAATATACACGTACGCGTGCAATGAAAAAGAAATTTTCTAGGAGATTGAACATTTTTTTTTTTATTTCACCCGTGTACACAGTCATCATAGGCCTATTATAAACTTTACTATTCCCGCACTTGGTCTATCGCCATATTAATAAACATAATGATATGAGCGATCGGTATAAACTTTTTGTGGGCTTCGACGAACGCAGACACTCGTCACAGAAAACGAAAACTCAGCTGCGGCTGACCGATTCGGCGTGTATAGTATTATATTATGTGCAGTTTCAGACGAGAAGGGTGCGCGTAATGGTATAATATATATCATGTATATTACTGCGTACGAGTCGCGTCCACCAATCTCTCTCAATGTCTCTCCCTCTCGCGGCAAAGTCGTTTTTATTTTTACGTCCACCGCGTCGTCGTAAATAAATAAATAATAATAAAAATAATCATAATAATATGTACCATTATACGACGTCATCCCCGTCGGGGATTACACGCCGAGAGTCACCCACACCCCCACGGGGGAGCAGATGAGAAATGCAGCGCGCTCACGTACAAGCGCTGCGGCGGAACACCGTCGCGGCGGGACGTGATGCATATACGACTGCAACAAGCGAAGTGGGGGGGGGGGGGGGTGGCGCGTGTATAATACTTTCAATATCGCCTCCAGTCCGCTTAAAACGCAGCGTACGCCGCGGCCGACATCATTACGGTGACGCTGACGACTGCAAGCAGCGAGCGGTGATCGGTTATCGCGTCTCACTGTCTCAGTCAGTGCCCGTACGGTTGTCGCGGTTGTCGTGTTGAGTGCGTGTGCGCACGATATAGCAAAACGACAGTACCACTGTTGCAATTATTGTTGTTGCTATACTTATTAATTATTACCATATACCGTGCACAGGTTGCGGGCTTGCGGCCGCGGATCGCACGTGCGCCGCGCCGAAATAATATTATTATCATCGACGGCCACGCTCGTCTGGAAACTATTTAGTGCAGTGAGCGCGCGTGCGCTTTCGCGTCCCACGTGTCTGCACGCGGCTTGCACGACACGATCACAACACTATTGACCTTTGCCCGTTCACCGGCCCCTCCATTTCTCCCGCGCGCGGCGCCTCCCCCGCAGAAGCAGCAGCAGTGGCACTACGAAGCGTTTTGAACACGACTGCGACGCGTCAGTAAAGCGCGCGCGTGGTGCGTGTACTGCGGGCAGTGCGATATACGTTTCGTCGGCAACCAACGTTCGTCAAGCGGTTTTACGATTTTTGGATATTAATTGTATAACTTATGGTTGTTGTTATTATTACGATTAATTGATGTCATCATAATTCGTAATACCGACGGCGTCACCGGACCATTTTATTGTATTTTCCCCGAACACCGTATTAAAGTCGCCCAATAAGGAACACACGGATTTTGAGTGCTGGCGTTCACGTTCTTCCACTTACTACAACAATATTATATTATTTAATATTATAATATTATTTAGTAAGCTGTCGTCTCTGCTTCGGATCGGGCCAGCGGGTAAACTTCACCGTACATACTAAAATTATAATATTATCGTTTCCTTCCGCTTTCCACACTCCCACGTTACAAAATATTATCAAATTAATAATATTCCATTGGCGAGCGTTCCATAATTAAATGATAAAGTAGAAATGTTCTTCTTCTTCTTCTTCCTTGGATTTATTGTGCCCTTAAGACCTTCCCATCTCACAATAATACAATAATGAAAATATTTTGCGTTCCATACAGAGTTTTTCGAGTAGTCTTTCAACTTATTTCTGTGACAACTTCACACCGACAACTATTAAATTTCACAAAAAAACAAAATATGCCATTAATATTATGCTCGTTAAATTTAAAATATTATTTTATCAATCGCTATAAAAAGCCACTACATTATCGCCAATGTGCCAATACTGCAGCCATAAATTATATGGAATGCCTGCAAATCACGATTTTGTACGAAAGGATAGAAGATGGTTAAGAATCGTAAATATTTTCTGTTTATATTATATATTTTAGCCATTACGTCTTTTTTTAGATTCTGAACGAATTAATGATGTATATATATTTTTTTTTAATTACATACTCTACACAAATTAGAACTAATGATGACTATGAAATATATCACTACACTGGGGCAGTTGAGATGTGCTGCTTCTAAAGAAATATTCAGTTACACGATGCCATGCCGCCCCCCCCCCCCCCACCACCACTGAAAACTAAATTCAGCCACGGTTCTCTGCAACTTTTATAATACATATATACATATTATATAAAGCGTTTTCCATTTGTAGACTGTATAACCTAACCTCACTACCACTTCTATATTGTCATATTTTGCATTAAGATTATGGCCATGTCAATATATATATATATATATATTAGTGTTATCGTGCAAAAGTTTCCGATTTGGTTTTTTTTACGATGGATCGTGGTGATTTTAAAGCGAATAAAAAATGCGATTTCGTCGATTTTGGCGGTCGTGGTTTTTTCCTTATTCCGTTATTTGATTAATAGCGCACTAGCTGGAGGCGTTGACAACTATCCATACCTTTTTCATCTTAAATCATTTACTTTAAGACAGTATAATATACTGTTTATAGCCATTAACTTTTCATAATTATTTATTACTGCGTTGTCATAGTGTATACCTACCAAATCAAAAACACGAGAAATGGGAACATTATTTCTATCATTTTTTACTTACAAAACGCGTGACACACAATTTATTAAAATAATAAGTTTTTATTAGGCAAGTGTATAAAATTTTTCATTTCTGGTAATATCGTCTGTTTAAATAATTACATTCACTTAATGATTGTCGTGTTGTAGCAGCCATCATGATCAGCGCAGCCCACGCAAGAAAGTTTGATTGAACGTATTATAGCCCTTAAAAAGTTGAAAATATTTCTATACCTATTATATTTTTGTAACTTGTTTTTTATAATATATTATATACAATTGAATCATTTATTTACATTTAATTGATGATTTTTTTTTCTTCAAACAATTTTCTAATTTAAATTGTATTGAAAAAATATAGGTAGGTACTTTTGAAAATCTACGAATTTTTTTAATTCGCTTGAGTAGTTTGTGGTTTTCTTAATAATTAACTTTAACATCATGTGTACAAATTTTTCGTAAACGTCGATTTGATAATTTGTAATGGCTATAATTAATGAGCAATAATTTAAATTTTAAAATCACATAATAACAAACTTGTAATATAATATGTAATATATAGAGATTAAAATAATATTATTATACAATACTATATATTGCTATGCAAGTATTTAAAATACTTATATGTTCATAATAATAAATAAACTTTGGCATCATGGAAATATTGACTAAAACTTAAATTAAGCAAATATGAGTCGTTTTATTATGTTTTTACTATTTAGGTACATTTGTTAAATTCGTATTTTATGCCAAGGCTTGTATGGCAACAAGCCACCCTTTGGTTATAAAACATTTTATATGTACGCTAAACGATTATTCTTTTGCAAATAGATTATGTCCTTCGAATGAATATTTATAATTGAATCTATATAATACTATGTGGCATGAGTAGTGTAAATAATTAATAAATATAAATAATGAAGTGCCACGAAAAAGTAGATTATGTTTATATTTTTTTACTCTGATTTCTAAATGATATTTTTAAAACGAAACGTTTAAAATTTAAAAACGCTTCTACGGCCATGTTGCCCTTGAACACAATACATATAAAACGGTATTGTTTGTATCAATTAGAGTTAACCCTTAATTAACTGCAGAATAGTTAAATCGATACCACGACGTAACACTTATAAATTTTAATATTGATAATTGGATATCTACCTAGTTATATAGTAATATTATATTGTACAAACAGTTTTTATGAAATTTCTTCCATTAACTCCCGTGAGTGATCTAACTGACAGGTTAAGAAGTTAACAGTAATAATATTGTCTAAAATAAAATTGTTGTTGGTTTAATAGAGCGATACCAATGTGCCATGTCCTTAACACCGTGTGACCGAGCGATAGATTGAAAGTGAAATGGAAGGGGTATGAAAGGGGGATAACAATAAAGTCACTCTCTGAATAGTCAATGATTTTTTTACACATCGCGCATACAACTATTTGTAAGCCGTGAATGTGAAATGTAAAATGCGGTCACCCTCTCTTGTTTATCGGACAGGATGCAATCACCCAAAAGTAGTACATTACGTGCCGCGGCAAGCTCTCGTTTGATCGTGAATTCGGGAATTCATCTATATGCTGGTTCGAGTCTAATCAAAAAGACGAATAAGCAGTACAGCTTGTACAAAATTCAAAAGACTTTAAGAACAAATTTTTTTATTTTTTCGGATAATAATTAATAATATTCAAAATATTTAATTCCGTATAAATATGAAATTAGGTCAAGCAATCGACTGGGAACCGCACTCACCCTATACCGTATACGAATTCCCCAAACACCGTCTCAAAATGCGAACTTGGGGAAGGTACCTATACCGAACAGATCTGTAATAAGGCACGCTGCGGAACGAAACAGGCAACAGCACGTATTACTTTCAAAGCTCAAAGGGATACCTAAACTGCGGCTTCATGCCTGGGCGGCTGGACTTTAAAATCTCGATAGAATATTTATATTAGAAATAAGAAAGATATCAGTGATAATACTCATAATACTGAACAAAAATAGATAGCTAAATAATTAATTGTTTCAATTTAAAAAATATGTTAAAATCTGTCATTGTATACGCTAATGCACGGTAGATATTTTAGTTTTACTGCGTTTTATACTTAATTTATTAAAATCACTGTCAACTATAATAATCAAAATAAAATTGTAATTACGTTGCTTGAATGGAAAAAGGTGTCAAGTTCTGTAATTTATAATGAATCTATAAAATTATACTGCAGTTTCATTTAAATTGTTTTAATTTCCTCATACTGTGGACTTGTACTTACCACTTACAAGTATTATTATTGATCGTATAATTATTATACGTAATGCAGAAACAAATTAAAATACACTTGATTATATATATACCTATATTACAGAATATACATTTTATTTGTACACACATCTTTTGTCGTTGAGCGTTTTTTTTTTTAAAAAATTTGTATTATAATCCAAAATGTTCTCATCATCAATCAATTTTCAGCAGGCAGCAGCTGTTTCCTGTAGTAATGAATGACTATAATAGTTGTAATAGTCGACCGTTGTTTTATAGTCATAGTCATATAATATATTAGGATATATATATATATATTTATAATATATTAGGTATTGTTCGGTTTCCCCTATTGTATACAATTTGTTATTTCGAATGTGTTAGGGATGAGTTTGGATTCCTTAAAGGCTAGAGCATCAACCCTCACAAAGTCGATCGCCATTCAAGCTTACTGTCTACTGTCTAGGGTATGATAAAAACATATCCTATTATTTAGGTAGATTATAGTAGGTAATGCGACTATAATGCCATAATGGTATAATACGATATCCTTGTCTAATGTGTCTTTTTACTTTATTTTTTTTTCGGGAAACTATAATATTAATATATCGAACCCCATTCTTTTCAGTTCCTATATCGATTTTTTTTTCTTACATACATTATTATATTTTTGAGAGTTTTTAAATTGTAAATGTTAATTCGTATTAATTGGTGCTTTGCCACGTCTCAGTGGCATATACACGTACCTATAATAGGAATTGTATTCAGTGCGTACTCAAACTAATGTAAATAAGTTACGAAACAGATAAATCGTTGTTTTTTTTAAAGTACCTATGTAAATATTAGCTAAGGCTCGGAGTAAATTGGATTCCCTATTTCCCTATCTTAACCGTACAATTTTAACATAACAGTGTATAATGTATAATGTAAAATATATACAGCAAGTGTCATAAAGAAATAAGAATAATCGTAAAAAGTATTAAAATACTCGATTACCTAATATTATGGCAAGTACTTTTGAATAATTTACAAATATTGCATGATATAAAAGTTTGTAGTATCTTCAGTAGGTACTATACTTCTTTAGACTTTGGGTACCTACATTTTAACACAGTATTAAATGTATAAAAATGTTCAAATAATTCTAAGGCTATAAACAAATTATCTATGCACAAATCTACAGATGTAACGTTTTATTAATATTTTAATAAACAAATATATTTTATGTTATGGTTATCATGTAATATGTATAATGCCCATGTAATATGCCTCATGTATAATCATGTTACATAATATATAGGTTATGACGTAAAGTTATACTTTTTTGACAGTTAAAAGAATGTTCGTGATTCATATTTTCATTAACTACCTTAATATTTAATTTAAAAAAGGTTAGGCTAGGTCACTGTTTAATGGATGGTATTAAATTTTAATTCATTGATTTACGAAAAACAATTCTGAGCGGTGACGGTTTGTCAGTGTGGATATTTTATATTATATTTATATATGTATTGTTATTACTTATTAATTATTATTAATATACGGTAGCCTGTAAGTTGAATTAATATTATAAAATGTCAACGAAATAACTAAAATTGTTATTCTTGGTTATTTAATATTATGTAATTTTCTCCAAATTCTTTAAATGCTAATAACAAAAAAAATTGCGACAATGAATTTTCAATATTTTTCAAACAAATAACATTTTATTGACATTCGTAGGAATAAAAAATACAAACATTTGAAACTGAAAATTTCCGTAAACAGTTCAAAACAAATCATATTTATTATATTATTTACGGTCATTTGTTTTAGAGTACACCAAAAACCAAAACCGATTTTGCATAAAATTTCCAGGTTTTTCTTCATTTTTTTTTTGTTTTTCTCGGCGCTATTGAAAATTACTGGGAATTTTAAATTTTAACCTCCTCAATGCACCAACAATATTTACTTTCCCATCGAACAAGATACTGAAGTTGAAAATCGGAGCATTATTTTGACTACTTATCATGTACACACACAAAAATAAAATGAATAAAAAAAACCCATTGAAAAACCAATACATTCATCGCTCCGCTCAGAATCTAAAATAACACCATAATCAGTATTTTTTGCTATTTATAGGCATTTAAATCGTCAACCTTTTTTATTTTGTTTTATGTATTATAAAATTGTTGTGTTCCATTTGCGCAACTAGACATTTAAACTAGGGGGTGCTCATAAAGCTCCAGGTTTTTTTCTGACTAAATGGGACCTAACACCTAACGATTTTTAAGGGGTGCTAATTTTGACTTAGGGGGTTTATAAAAATTAATGTTTTTACATATTTTCTACGCTCAGAATTATTTTTCGTATGCAGTTATATTTGTTTAAAATTCAAATTTAACTCATCAATGATGATTGAATAATAAAATATAGATTTTAAATGAAAAAAAAACACATATGATACATCACAGAATGATCAAAGCTACTATTTATAGTTGCATTTTTTTTAGGTTTATGTTAATATATTTGGCAATGACCGAGTTTATATGATATAGTTTCTTGCAGCTGACAAATCGCAATCTAACGCTTGACGTTTGCTGTCAGAAAGTTTTATTTAATTCTGAGGGCATTCGCGTTTGTACATTCCATTACTAATTTGTACATAATAGATCACAATTATCAATTAGAAAATCTAGAAAAAATACATAAATAATGAAAAATATTTGATTTATAGCTGTTTCGGATTGGTAATCCGGTAATGTAGATAGCCCACAGACTATTTTATCATATTAATTAAATATTATCGGATACTGGACACTATATTATTGAAAAATTATTAGTTTACTTATAGTACATATGCCTACCTCATAATATTACTGTTCGCATAAGTGCTTAACCACAAGCGAAATTCACGGGCAATGCCACGCGGGATGGCTAAAAATTAAAATATAATATGATTTTGCTTCCATACCTATGCACATAGAATTACACCCAAAAGGAGTTAATTAATCTCAATTTGTTTTCCAGGACAACGCCGGGTTATTCAGTTAGTATTATACGAGGTATTATATTATATAGTATCATATATTTTCAAGATATCTGATAATACGAATTCTATAAACAGCTGTGATTCGAGAAAAACATGATTTTACAACATATACACGCGAAAAGTTTTGTTTTCAAATCCAAGGGAGTAATTTTAAAAGAGAAAAAAATCTCCAGTGCTTATAGTATGCGTACCATTCCTCAACGAGGGTGAAGTACGTTTGAGAATGACTCATCTCCAGCCACCCTTGTGCGGCGGGATGCTTTATGCGTACACTCTATGGATGCATGTGCTTTTTAACCCTGCTAGTACCTACCCTTCAAAACTGAAACCGACAGAAAGCGAGCTAATATAAATATATGTATACTTTTTCTTTTAAGAACGATGTACTGTGTGTGTTTATAATTGTTTACCTTCATATAATATATTATACAGTATAACAACGTTTATGTATACAGATCTAAATAGTATAACACAAAAATACTACAGAATATAAATACAAATTTTAAAGTTATTATAACACTTTTAAAACATTTAAAATACTGCAATGCGTGTTAAGAATACATCGTGGTCACTGGTCAGTCGACAGTCGCAAATAAAACTATACAAGTCACAAGATATTATATAATATATTATAACATACTTTTGTATGTATCTACGAATAATGACTCTGTTGATGAATGATTAATATTTTTGGTGTAGGTACCGATTTATAATGAATGTGTTTAGAACACATTTATATATATTATACAATTATTTGCTATGGGTCTGTATCTTTGGATAATGCAACCAACTTGAATTATTTAGCTGACTATGGATTTTAATTTTATAATTATTATTGTTGCTTGGACACTGGCTGCTGCAGCCGGTGCCGTAACCTGTACGAGCAGCACAAAGGTGGCGCTGCTTATTTCCTGTGACGAGCATAATGGTAGCACAGTTTAATTACTATTGAAGGATAGGAATTGTACCGCTGAAAAACGTCAAGTCAGCAAGCCGGAAAGGGGAGTTTTAATGAGTTTTTTTTCTGCCGATTGTTCTATTTTTATGAACTCGGCACATGCAGTAGTACCTAATAAAACAAATAATAATTTTTTAAAGCCTGACTATAAAGTATTCCCAAAAAGATAAATAACTCGTCAAAATACGCGATTTTCGTTCTTTTAGGTTAACTAAATTGGCAATCGTACGTACCGTGGTACCTATATAAACATTCTGGCTGAAAGTTATATTGGTCAATATTAAATTGTATGTACGTGATGCTTTATTTTTGAATGGTCTAAAACGTGGGTGGTAACATGACCTAGTTCGTTTGATATAGACCACTAAAGAATACTTATATTTTTTATCGTTACATGGATACTATGCCTATATAGTTTGTAAAATGTCAATGTCATTCAAATAATGAATTACTTGTGTGCGAATACAATAAGAATACCTATATAAAGTAATAAATATTATAGAACATTTAGATGTAGATTCGTTTTACTCGTTTTACAACACATAACGGTATAACGCTAACGCAATGTGTTACAAAACGAGTTGATTGTTAAAAATAATATTATTTACTTAAAATGTAATCAGGGTACGTAGGTTTTTTTGGAAACATAGGTATCTCATTACTATATTTTGGTACCTATACCTAAGAAAATGTCGTAGCTGCATAATGTTGTTTCTGTCTAACTATAACACATATAGCATATATCAAATTCTAAGTTAAGAAGAATTCATTTTTTTAAATATTAGAGTGAATTGCCCTATTATCAAATTTAAAGGTAAAAATATGCAGGCCTGTTGGTTTTTATGTTTTACCATTGAAGGAAATAGTGGGCAATTTAAAAATAACTGAATAAAATGGATTCTTCACAACTTAAAATGTGCCATGCTACCTATGCGATAGTAAGTCTATACATGGAGTCAATTACACATTTTTTCAGCGACCAATGTTTATAGAACATTTTTTTCTAAATTTTAAGTTCCTCGTAAAAATATAAAATGAATAAGCAACATTTTAAAATTTTTAAAAATACAATTATGAGTTATGAGCCATAGCTTATGATTTATGAATATAACTTATAAGCGACCTTCAAATGTAAAATCTTTAGTATTCATAAATATAAATTCTATTAAAAGAAATCATCAAAAATACATTATCGTAAAATTTAAAAGAAAATCATCAAAAACTTTATAACAAACATTTCAGAAAGGATTGTTGAGATCTTTTATAAATATTACCTTTAATAAAAATCTATTGTAAAACAATGGCTCCTCTTGTTCTGATAAAATTGTAATAATTTTTATGTTACCAACTACCAAGTATAGGTTTTTATACCTATACCTTTACCTACCTAAATAAGCCACTTTGTAAGATAAATATGCTTATTAGACTCCTCCTTATCCGTGATAACCTATATCAGCTATTGGTACTGAAAATCATGCTTTCCTTGGGTAGGTATTATGTATATATATTATTAACTAAAAAAATTATAGTTTTCATATTAAATGAATGTTTTTATTCGGTAATGATACCTTACTAATAATATATAAGTACAAGACAAAAATATATTATATAATATGGACCATCCGCCCACTTAGAAAATGTCTGCTTGCAATACTACTTCTCTGTGTTTTGAATGTAAGAATATATATTTTAATTCCTTTAATATATTTACTATAGGTATAACTGTATATGCATACATTTTTAGTATACTATTCTGAGACTAAGTAGTCGGATAAGACACTTACGATTTTATTGTGTTTTGTTTTATCAATGGTTGTAGTTTCAAATCGTTTCACGTGGGAAGAAACCCGGAAAGTACTACTTTGGCAGACTCAAATATACTCAAGACGCCAAATGACCTAATTATCTTTATTTCTCGTCAAAGTCCAAAGTGGCCTAGTAATCGGGCACTAAGTATAGTCCTTCAATATCTTATGAACATTTATTTAAATACAAATTATTTTAATTGAAGAAGTTTTAAGGAGTAACATAAATAATTAAACTTTGCTTGGTGGTGATCAAAATTACTCAGTTCAAACAAATAAACTATAGTATGGCGTATTTCTATTATAAATAGGTATGCAGTAGGTTATCGGATCATAGTAATAGCTAGTAATCAGTTCTAGTAAACAGTAAGTAAAGTTAAATTACATATCTTATTCAAACTTCTTTGATTAAAATAATTTCAAAAGTTAATTTTTAAATTTTATTATCGTAAGACGTACTTTACCGATGAATGTCTACATATTTTTTAATTGTCTTTTTAAAACTTTTTAGCTTGTAATTTGTATCTTAGGTACTCGTAGTTGGCGAAATATTTTTATTCATAAATATGAAACGATGTTATTTCATGCGAGTATGACGCCGTGTTAGTTGTATATTATTATAAATGTAAATAGGTAGTTCTGGTTTTATACTTTTATGCAAGATACGTTCCGCATACCTGACAAATCAATATTTTTCTAAACTTATAAAGGCTTATTAAATGGGAAAATTATATTTTAATAATAAAAATAACATTCTTCCTGTAAATGCTGGTTGACATAATATACAAACATCAATTTTCCAAATCAAAAAAAATAATTGTATAATATTATTTTATTTTTAACATAAATATGTTTTTGGGCTGGACACAGGTTTTTTTTTGTTTCTGAACGATTTTTCGTAAGGATTTTGTTATCATGGATACTTATTACCAAAAACACATTTATAATTCATAGATTTTCCTTGTAAAGGAAAATTATCGAGTAGAGTGCTATAGTTTTTTTTTAACTAAGTCATTGTTACACTTGATTACAATTATTTATTTGAAATTTTATTGGTTGTGACATTATCATTCATCTGTACTTAGATGCTACAATATATTATAATTAGTAAGTTATAAGTTTATAATTAATAATTCTATGATATTATATCATATCATTTCGATATTAAAAATAAAAATACCTGATACTTAACAATATGATACTTGTATATTGAAATCTAATCACGAATAACCTTTACAAAATCGGATATGGACCACACTCTGCTGTATAGTAGGTGTCGACAATCGAGTGTACCCGTTATCGCCATTGAATAGGTCACTTTTATGGATGTATTAAATTTGAATTCTATGATAATTATCGATGTTTTTAAATGTTTTAAATCATTGTTTTTTTTTTTTTTTTATCAAACAAGATTACTGGGCCTCTCCCTATCTAACATTAGAGTACTCTAACTCTAAATAATGTCCATGGTTCAGTGCAACAACCAGACAAGTCTGTTTTTATCACGATTTAAGATATACAGGTTGCGTATCGAACTCCCATAATTTGACCGGTGAACTAACTATCTGAAACAGCTATTCCCGGTACTACTAGCACACCCTGAGGACAAATTCAAAGATTCAATAATACTATATACTATAGGTATTATTGGTATTAAAAGCAGATAACCGTGGTAAGTGGTTTATATCGTTATGATATTATATATATATTTAACATATTTAAACCACAACGAGCGCTAGTGATTCTGGGCCCTCGGCTGTTTCAGATAGTTGGTTCACCAGTCACCGTAAAGCACTATTCATTATAGGCCGATGTTTAACCTGTATAATATCTTAAATCGTGGTTTTTATTAAAAATGAGTTTTTCGTGGAATATTATTCATGGAAGAAATATCTATATTTTGGTAGAACAATCGGACAAATTGCTTTATTATTTCCAAAGACATCTCAAAAAGAATTATTTCCCGCCCATAAAGGTGAATGAGATTAAGAATTTGGTTTTGCTTCTCCTGAACAATTGATAAAAGTGGATTTGTCTGGTTGTTGCACTGAACCCTTCAATTCAAAAACAAAAGTTAAAACAGCAAAATGTATTAAACAGTATGTTAAATAAAAAATGGAAATTACATTGTAGGTATTTAAAGTTTAAACATGATATTATAGACTTTGTTGCATCGTATTCATGAAGAAGCCAGTGGGTAATGTATTTTTTGAACATTGGCAGTGACATATTGGTCACATCATTATGCAATACATTTTTATATCTGAGTTCCAATGAACTCGAACATTTTTTGACATCCCGTTTTCTTAGGCTATTTTAAGGAGAAGTTTAAGTTGAGTATGTAGTATTGACCTCATGTTTTATAGGGGATAATATATTATGTCTTTTTAGGTATATATTGTATACCGTATAGGTACAACTGTACAAATATACGATGAAAAACGATTCTGAGCCGCGCGCGGAGACGATATGTCATCACTCATCAAATTATATTTCTAAGGATTCTTATTATTATTATTTATTATTTTATACTTAAATTACTATCAGTAGTTTATTATTTTTTTAATAATATGTTTGTTTATACGAAATTCTGCTTAAGACGAATCACACTTATGCTCTTAATTACGCAACGTGACTGAGAGTAAGTAATACTCGCAGGCCGCAGCTACAAACTCCCGGATTGGTGACCACCCGGATTCGTACTAGTTAAAACCTTGCCACACATACATGTTGCTTACCCACCGTAACAAACGTAACAACACCTTACCATACCAATTTCGTCAAAATGTGCATTTAAATTAGTTTATGTATATTCAATCAATTGAGCATTTGTATTTTGAAAATTCTAAGGTTTCTGTCAAAAAACTTACGAGAAACCATAAAAAAAATAATTGAAAATAAAAGTGTTTAAATATTTAATAACAATAGCTTATGTTATTTGTTATGTTATTATATTATACATTAAGCAGTGCCTGAAAATTCATTCTATAGGCAGCTAACTCAACACATAATATAATAGTTGAATAATCATCTTACAGATGGCGTTTTGTTATTCAATTGTATTTTAAAATATAGATTTTGTTTAAAAAAATATTTTATTTTTTATTTCTTGCTTCAGTTACCACATGAGTTTACATATTATATTTAACTATAGTTAATTTACATCATTTTTACTTAAAAGCTATACAGATAATAGTTTGTTTCAAATACTTTTTAATTCCATCCATTGATTTAGTCAGTTTGAGGTGAAAATGTCCTATTATTATACATTAAATATATAAATTTAAAAATGTTATACCTATTAAGAAAAATGGTTTGTTTTTTTGTGATTTAGTATTAGAAATATGTTGACTTTCTTGAGTTTACACATGGATGTATACCTGTGTTGTTCACCTTTTGTAGTTGGTGGGATATTTACACGTTTATATTATATAAACACAGTGGGCCTCAATACATAAAAAGGTGGGCAAGTGGGTGTCGCTCTGTTGTACAATATAATACAAGTAGGTCACTGTAATGGATTGTGTTAAATTTGAATTCAATGATATAATAGCACTGTATAAGGTCACTGGTCAGTCACCCTATGATATTACTAAGTATATTTGATGATATTATTGTGAATAAAGTAATTTATAAATAACCTATTTACGTGGAACCTTGTTTTAGATTTTCAATCCTTAGCTATAAAAGTTGAAAATTTTATAAATATTTAACTACAAAATAACTATTAAATAATAAATTTGATAAATGTTGTCAAAATTCAAACTTTAAAGGCTTATAAAAAAAAATTGTGCCTATGTATTTTTAAAATTTTTCATTTGCTATAGTAACAATATATTGGGAGCTTTGTATTAAATTTTTTAAATTATAAAACCTAAAACATTTTTTTCCAAAACTGATTTTGAGTAAAAATTCCCGTTTTTCCTTTATTTTTATTTTGTTTTCCCGGCGCTTTTAAAAATTATTAGGTATTTTGACCTCCCGAATGCACCAACTGGATTCATTTCCCCATCGAACAAGATACTGTTGAAGAAAATCGAAGGAGTTTTACTGTCCCCATAGGCGTGCGCAGATTTTTGGTTCCAGGGGTGTACACTAAAAATTAGGACCCACAATAATTTTGAAAACAATTATAGATACAGACAAAAGTTTTAAAAATATCAAATGCACTAAAGATATTTATTTTATTTTATTATTCATTCTAATAAATATTACATAACAATATATAGAAATACAATCTTATAATGATAATCGACGTTTAAAAGGAACAACATTTTTTAATAAAATTTGAATGAAATTTCATTAGTTTAATTTACACTTAGGTAATTAATAATTAGGGCCCTTATCGTTTTTGGTGAAGGGTCCGGGAGTGCCCAGGCACCCCCGGCACCCCCTGTGCGCACGCCTATGAGTCTGTCCCAAACGATGATGACAGACACAAAAAATAAAAAACACAACATTGTCAAATCAATACATTTATCGCTCCGCTCAGAATCTAAATTGACACGTCATTGGGAAAATTATTGATGTATGACATATATTTCTGTTTACTACATATTTTTGCTTTAAAAACGTTGTTGAAATGTATGATTAATGTTATTCACGAAAAGAAAATTAATATCAACACTTTTTATACTTTCTTAAATATTACTATACAGGTAATATAATATGATATTAGGAATAGTTCCTTAAAATGTATTATAATTTCAACTAAAAATATTATGATATTAGGTATGTCATATTATAACAATGTGACGTATGTTATCGATAGCTCTTAAAGTTTGAAAACTTAGAAAGTAGAAACCAGTCTTTCGAATTTCGATTTATAAATATCAACTCTCTAAAATAAAATTATCACCACATGCATTTTCATAAGACAATTTTTAAATTGTAAAAAAATGCGAGTAATTGAAAATCAGCACACGCACTTAAAAATCTCAAAAATCAGAATTTAACATACCTAGTTAATTATTTAAGAAAAATATGGGATTGGGTATGCTTGGGCAAATAATGTACATAATATTTTATATCTGATTAGTTATTTACTTTTTTAATGTATCGCCTAAATAGGTAGCCTTACATAAAAAATTAACCATTTTCTTAAAATTATTTAAGTTATGTAACTGAGTTTCTTACTGATCTTATTATTTTCAATTATTTTATATATAGATAAATATCTGCGATGAGAGTGGGCCGAAGATATTTTGAACTCATGGTTTCTGTGATCAATCCATCGTCGGATCTATATCATCACAGTCCCTTAGCACCTTTAGCGTCATTCGACTCACCCGGTTCTGGAATCGAATCGTCCAGTACACAATCGGAAAAAAATTGTCCGTTCAAAGACTTCATATTAAATGATGTTTGTATTTATAACTAAATCTGTTAATAGCAATAAATATGTGTATTTAATTAATTTGTTATTATTTCTTTCAACAGAAATGGAGACGTATATTTGATAAAGTAAGTGCGGCGCGGGTGAAGCATCATGGACAAGATCCGTAATTACAGTGAAGTTAATATTTTTCTTCTTCGCAATTTTATTGTTATAGTATGACCCTGAAGGTTTTGGGGAAATTCCGTGGAACGATTTCTTGATGTTATTGAATTCGTCGGATTTCGTGAAATCTATATCTCAGGAGAAACGTGATATCCTCCTTGAACGAGCTCGCCAATCAAACACGTCTGCTATAACTTTTCAAGATTTCGTCAATATCGTAAGTCTTTTAGTCTTTTAAAAAGTTTACACACGATATGAGTATGTTATTATAATGTAGGATTATAATATATTAATATTATATTAAAAATCAGTTGATTATAATAATATGTAGGTATATCCAATAGCAACATTTTTGAAAAAAAATCGCTATTCGTATACATAAGAAATCATCGATTTCTCGGTATACAGAGCCACAGAGGATAACCGCGTTAATTGTTCGTACTCACTACGTGTTGCGGATTATGAAATAATAATAATTTGATACCTCTATTAAAGGTTTAAACACGCATAATTTGGCGATTTAAAAACACATATTTTATAGCCCGCAGTGGCGTGAAAGAGTGACGTGTCAGTCTGGGGTGCGGTAAGCGAGGCGAGTTTTCGATAAAAAAAAAAAACAAAACAAAACAAAACCGTGTGATGTCAGACCCGTTCAGGTCGTGAGCTACGACAAAGGCTTGTAGGCTAACTATATATACCTATTATATTAGATACGCCGGTTATAATATATTATGTTTTTCATTAATTTTTAAAATATATACGCCATACGCGTCCTCTTCGGCTCCTCGTATATATTATATCGTGTCAAGATGTTGTGACTTTATGACGTGTCCGCCGCCGCCACTCTGCCTACTCCGTTGCTGTTGCGTACCTTTAATAATATATATATATATATATATATAAAAAATAATAATAATAATATAATATAGTACATTCAATTAGGAAGATCTCCTACCGCAGTGGCGGCGGAAACCCAACAACGATAATCACCACTGGTACCGCCTGCGTAATGAATGTGATTCGTCTGACCACCAAAGAGACCGCCGCTACCGCCGCCGCCACCGTGTCGTGTTTATAATAACCTCTGTGTGTGTGTCTGTGTCGGTGTGTATTTTATCGTTGTGTGAGCGTATATACAGATGTGTTGGCGTACAATATCATGTGAGAAACATCGGAGACGTTATAATAATATTATAATCGGCGGATACGTCCGATTTAGATTGTAATATTTTATATTATTATTAGGCGGCGGTAGGTTAGAACTGCAGTAGACAATAACGTGTATCAGACTTAAAAGTGTTTAAATACATATACGTAATATAGTATATTGTAATATATGTTATAAATTATAATTTATAATCGTTTCGTTATTGGGCCGCCACCATCCCAGCTCCTCCTATACGGCCCTGCATAGCGTTTATGGAATTTGTATCGACAGTAAATACGCCGTCATATTGTATAATATTATAAATTATAATATACGCGCGTACGGGATGTATGTATAAACGTGAGAAAATATTTCAAACGTCAAAACAGTTCTCGGAGATAAAAAACATATTTATTATTACAATTTAATTATAAAATACTATAAGTGTGTCTTTTTAATGCGATATAAATTTACTTTTGATGACTCGAAGTCATGACATTAATTGAGCAGTTTTGCAAATATACGTATTATAATTTGTTACTACCTTATATATATTAGGTATTTGATTGATATAGGTAGTATATTTTAATGTTTAAAAGTCGGAATAATTAATAACATCGATATTTATTGAATGGTCGCAGTAATTATTGCATAATGTTTATTTATTATCGTAATGAGTTATGTTAGTAAATCTGATATTTCTTATTTCACCAAAATATTAATACTTCAAACAATGAGTTTGTTCTTCTTTATTGAATTATATACTGACTAATTAACAATATTATTTTATGAAACGTAAACTATAAAAATGGGGAAAGTAGGTAACCGCTTTGCTGTACAGTATAGGTAGGTATCGAGTGTCAATCGTCGTTGAGGAGTAGGCCACTGTAATTTATGTGTTGAATTTGAATTCAAATTTCAATGATGCATTTATTTAATTAATTTAAATACAATATCAAATGATAAAAAATGATAAAAAATATCACTCTGGCTCTGCTCATAATTTAATATTACAAAGTTTATTATAAAGTTTTATCTATACCAGTAATTTTTTTGAGCTTAAACAAATATGTATATTATATACACACGAGTGCGTGTGTTCAGACCACTTTGTAGTTGCATAATCACCGTCCATATATTATATTCTTATGTGCGGTGTTCTTTTTTTTATACTGACTTAGGAATCTCAAATAATATTATATTCCTCAACCTCAACGTATGTTTAGCTTGATATAGAGATCTCTGAACTCGTATTATTTGTAACATTTAAAGTGTAGTATTATAGGTATCTATAGGTACTCATATATTATTTTTGTCCGCAAATAAGTAAACAGGTTATTCTTTTATATTCAATTTTTATTATTAGTTTTATGAAAAAATCCTACGATTAATTATTGTTAACCGTCTTTTTGACTTCATTCTGGTTGTAAAAATTAAAAGCACACAATATTCTCTCTTTTCAATAATGAGAGAAGTTACAAAATACAATTATTTTGTGTGTAATATTATATCATGGTGAGTAAAATGTTTACTAGAGATTGAGAATCGCCTACGAATTGTGATTCAAATATTCAATAGGTAATAGGTATATTAAACATTTTTATGACTAATTATTTATTTTTATTTTTAATGAATATTAGAAATCTTTTAATGTTTATTCAGTTTCTTTGTGAATGGCGTCTATCCACTATTCTATTATGTTTGTATTTGATTGAATTATGCATGTTGTTTATTTAATTAAAACTTAAGTTAATTGTTAATATGTAATTTTTATTAATATAATAATACCTTCAGGCTAATGACCTCCGCTGTCGAAGCCTTTATTCTTAATAAAAAAAAAAAAATAATAATACCTTATTATATTTTTTCCATAACTTATCATACATACTTTGTTATGTCAATGCTGCATAAACATATTGAAAAAACTTTTCTAACTAAAACGTTAAAGAGTAAAATCCGATAATTTTCTAATTTCTTTTAAAATATTAACTTACTATTAGGTATGAAACATATATTATTAAATATAAGTACTAATTTACTTAAATATAATATAATTTATCATCATTTTGGTGAATAAATATTATTGGTAAATGTTTCATTTTTTTTTAATAGTACACCGTGTGAATGTGTGGAATTTTAAATTCTTATATGATTCAAAATAAAATACAATTAAGTTAGACTTTACATGTATCATTGTACGGCGATAAAGAATGTACTTTGTGAATGAAACATTATAGGTAGTAATTAATGGTTTTAAGTGTCAAATTTGACAGGAGTTCCTAAAAAAGTATAGTTTAACTGTTTAACATCTTATTTCATTTTTAGCGTTTCCTTTAAAACTATATAAAACTCATATTTTTTTAGCTTGATGTTAAATTGTAAACACTTAATTGTGAAATATAATGATACCATAATGATTGTATACTACAATTTGAACGTATGACAAAAAAAATAGTTAAGGATTAGTTTTTGCACTATACATATATGCAGTTATTTATTATCGTAATTTATTTTCACATTTTATTTTAGACGGAGATTTTTATAAATGTATTAACTATAATAATTTGATCTTAGTTTATTGTTCTTATATATGTACTTATATGCATAATTGTACTGTACAAATGTGTGCTGGTAGATCACATTAAAGTTATATTTTAATAAATTGTTGCCATAAGCCATTTAAGTAATTTCAATATATATAATATCAACCGCATGTATATTGTATTGTATAACGTATTATTCAATCCATTCTGAATTTCAGAGTATTAAACGTCATATAATTTATTGCTCCTCGTACCGCGTCAAAACGATGTCTGTGAGTTAAAAACTAAAAGCGTTCACAGCTTCACGGTTATTTTCCCAAACGATATTTATAGATCATTCGATACGGTTAAAGAAAAAAAAGTAATATACATTTATCGGTCCTTGTCGTGAAGCACCCACGTAACCTTGTCGGTATCACCAGTGCGGTGTAAACACTGACATATTAATTTATACTCAAAGGTCAACCTTAATTTTTGCCCCTGTAGTCCGGCACACGCGTGTGTGTGTGTGTATATATGTGTTTTTGTGCTCGTTTGATTTACGATCCTTATACCTGCTGTCCAAACCAGATAAAAAGTTGGTGGGCACGTGAGAAGAAGAAAAAGTAACACAACAGTTAAAAAAAACATTACGTTTGGGATATTAAAACGTCGAATTGAATTTCCATACACCCGTTGTAGCGCCCAATAATATTCTTCTTCTCTTATCTGACAGAAAATATCGCGTTTATATTATAAAATATGGCTTTAAACCGACCAAAACTATCTACCGGTGGCGGCGAGCAAGTGTTTATTTTATTGACCGCCACTTAACGGGACCCGACCTGGTCGCTCTCTGCACCCACTTAAGAAGATGAGCTCCATACGATGCGTGGCGACGGAGGCGTCTGCCTATAATACACACATACGTTGTATTTTATTGTCGAATCAATTAACTTGAATACTGTGTGTTTGTGTGTGTGATCATCTTAAACGTTTGATCAATCGACAGTGATACGCATATTATTTTATATTAAAATGTATTGTATACTAGAACCAGCACACCGTTCTCGTGTTCTCATAATACAGCTGATATAGGTAGTAGGTACTACGGAATACGAAATAAACAATAATAGTTACAAAATTATAACTCAAGTAGGTACAACAAAAACTTTGTTCACACGAAGAATATTTTATACTCTCGACAAGGGTCAAGGAATTAAAAATACATTGATATCATTGATTAAATATATTTATTATTTACTGATACTATGGTATATTTGATGGTACCTACTGTATTAACGATAATATGAAAAATATTATTATTTTTAATGTTAGGCAAGGCTAGACAAGTTAATAATTTTTTTAAACTCAGTTAAGTTAAGTTAATATGCACCAATAATAAAAAGTTAAAAGTTATTACACACTTTTTGTTCATTTTTTATTAAGTTAAAATAAAGTTAATTTGTTTATACAACGCTAGCGTATTTAATTTTTTCCAACTCAAAACTAAATCATAGACTATATAGTATTTATACTTTATACAGTATTTCCATATAAGATAGATTTGAATGATATACATTTTTAACTTTAAACAATTCACGGTAAATATGTTTTGACATGAAAATAAAATAGACTGAAATAGTGAAATATAATAAAATTAAAAACAAAATAAATTAACTTAACTTACTTCTTAAAATGAAAAATGAATTGGTTCATTTCACTTTAATTAAAAAAGAAATTTAGGAAGTTAATAGTTAAGGTAATGAAAAGCCAAAAGTAACTAGTTAAGTTAAAAAGTTTAAATTAAATTAACTTTTTAACTCGTTAATGCCCAGCCTTGATGTTAGGTATACGAAAATTATAGTAGGTAGTAGGTACAAACCTTCTTTTGTTTTTGTCATATTTTAATTTTTAATTAACCAATTAATCTTAGTTCACCTACAGGCTACAATTTATATTCGTATAATAACTTCCTCTTTTATTATAATAGATATGTATTAGAAAATTTATTAATTTTAATTAGTTATTTTTCAAGATAAAATTCTACAACAGAGTTTATAATTAATTACTAAATTACGTAAATTACGTAAATTATATAAATCATATAAGATGAGAATTAGTTATAATTTTCAAACAGAATTTAAAGATGGAATTATACTCGTGACTGACTTGTATTCGTATAATATAACTACGTGTTCTATAATATTTATATTGTTAATATAATAAATTATATAGGTACTTAATTCGGAAGAACGCATATTTACGGTTCCTGTTTTACATATTATTATGTTATCTCCGTCTTACTAACTTACACATTATGTTCATCGTTCAGCAGTTCCAATATTATGTAGTACCTAGTACCTACCTAAGCTTTAATATTAGAGTGAATTGGCTTATTATCAATCGTAATGGCAAGAACATAATATTATGTTTTCATATGGTTTTTTTAATGATATTTTAATTATTAAGTGATAATTTTTCATTATCTTATATTATCATATAACAGTGTAAGAGTATCTATAAAGTGAAAAAAAAATAATTACTTTTTACCTTTTTAGGCTATGCTTAGGCCAATTATAAAGACATCAAAATATAAATAATTTATACTTAAACACTACCTATATTATTCAGCCATATTTAAATACATTTGTATTATTATTAATTAATTACCTATAACCATAATATTACAATATTATATTTTACAATTTTTTAAATCTAGGTATAAATAAAAGCGATATAAAGTATTATTATTATTGTTTGTGCTTCAATATTCTTACAAAATGAAATCAAAAAATATTTATTATAAAAGAAACTAAATAGGTAGATGGTAACACATTACACACAACATATTAATTTTATTTCTAGTTTGGAATAACAACATTTAACAAACTCATAACACTTACATTTTGTCATAAATAAAGTTTGTACATTGTAAGTACATTTAAATATCTAAATTAATTTTGCACGTAAAAAAAAAGAGTATCTTTATTTTTATTGATTCAATAGCTACAAATATAATATATTTACTAACTTATTTTTTTTTCTTGTAAAATCAAATCCCATTGAACAAATTCATAACATATTAATTTTTTCATAAATAAAGTTTGTATATTGTAAGTACATTTAAATATCTAAATTAATTTAACATGTAAAAAAAATAAGTATCTATATTTCTCATGTTTCAATAGCTACAAATATAATATATTTATTTACTTATTTTATTTTATTTTCTTGCAAAATCAAATCTCATTGTTACTAAAAAGCCGTATATATAAATACATTTAAACAGCATTACTGTATTTGAAATTCAATATAGTTTTTTTTGTAGTGAATACATCATTACAGTTGTGGATAAAAGCTATTTTATAGTTTATATTATCGTGAGTGACAAATTTATAGTTGCTAAAATAAGTCATTTATTTTTATCTTTACAAATACTCAATTATCAAGGTATTCAATTTTCAAAAAAATTAAAAACTTATATTACTATTACTATTCAAGTAACTATAATAATAAAAATAATATAACTGATTGATATTGGTTTTATACTTAATTTGTCCAAATTGTTGGAATGATCATTATGATTTTCATATTTAATTTTCAACAGTTACAAATATTTAAATTATATAGTTACTTAACAGTTATAGGTAAAATAGTTGCATTTTAAATTGGTGTATTTTTCTTTGTAACTAGGCCTTTACGTAATGCTTAGGTCATTAAAAAACTAATAATATGCATTATGTATACTATATGACATATGTCTATATAACTATATACATGGTTGTCGTATTTAACGAAAAAAATACCAATAAAATACTGTATGAAAAGGACGGTTTAACAACAATATAAAAACGTCTGCGTTGTATGCGACGGTGGCACGGCGGTGGTAGTACCTGTTGGGCCAGAAGGAATTTTGTTTTCTCGTATACATCTGTTAGGGTTTCCGGTCAAATTGGCAGCTTCGGTATTCTTATAATTCAATTTTCTATACACACAACAACGTCGGCGGCGGGCGGCGGCGTTTCTTTTCTTTACAAAATAATAATAATAATAATAATAAAAAAAAAAATCCAACATTTCGGCGCTTATAATAAGGATTTCGGACAACAGTTCACAATGGTAAATAACAATAATAATATACGACCCTTGTGGCAGGACCAGTTTTTCTGCTACTTAAGCAGCCAGTTATATTATTGTCGATTATTATTGTTCATCATTATATAAAATGCTCTACTGGGAGACCAACAATTGTGTACCTATATATAATAATATAAAATATACATTCGTTCCCTCAGATGCGCGGCACAATGGTAAATCATAACAGTCGGGCCACCCCAATTTACAAAAATAAATACCCTGCCTCCCTTATTAATCATTACCACACATAAAGTCGTCGCCGTAGTCGTTCGTTTGGATCCATTATTCGAATTATAGGTACCTATAATATTACCGCGGTGTATTGTATGCAAAGCGTATTATTTTACGTTTAACAACTTTCTAAACTGACTGAGATATGGATAGGAAAAAATATACTAATTTGTACACGTCTTTGATGTAGGTCTCACTCTATCTCTCTCACACACTCTTATTCTTTTACCCGCAGTCATCTCGCTTACATACTTGCTCTCGCAGTGGTTTTCTTCTCTTTTCCATCGTTGTGTTTACGTATTCGAGCGTGTGGAGTTGTTCGCGCTCAGTAATTAATTAAATAAACCGATTTATTTAAATGACGAAAGCGTGGAAACAACCAACACGGTGGAGTTATATTATTATTATTACTATTATTATTATTATACGTGTATAATACTACAATATACAGACCTCCCGCGTAATGACTATATTATGACTAATGCGAACAAATACTCCGTTGGCACGTATTACAATTTACAAGCACCGGGTATATCATTTGGTTTACTTTTCTACAAACTACGTATCAACGATATAACCAGGTATGCTGCGCGTGGGGCCGATGCTCAATCCAGCTGGAGGACATGTTATAACGAGGTTTTCATTGGGGGCGGGAGACTTAAACTTAAAAAAACAACAGTACCTATAACTGCCTATATATTATTGAATATACTGTTTTTCTGCTTCTTTTTTTTTTACCCAGCGCAGAGTTTTTTTTTGTCTTTGCACAAATCAACCATTTTTTTGTCGAACTATTTGTAGTTTGCATACTAATAATAATTACTAAATAGCAGTATCATGATTGAATAATGCCAAAGAACGACGAACCTAACCATCTCTAGCTGTGGAAATAGGGAAATGTTTTAATGTTAGTGGCAGTATACTTTTTCTTCAACATTGATTGGCCCACATAATTTTGGTTAGAAGTAAGAGAAGGATTTAATTTAAAAAAAATATAAGCTTAGCTTAAGAATATTTTATAAATTTATTTAGGAAACATAAACCATGTTATAAACAGATATCGTTGAAATTATTGATAAATTATTACGCTACCTACCTATTTGATTATATAATTTTGTTAATAATAGGTACCTATAGTTAACAACTGTCAACTACTAATAAATTGACTAAATAATAGTATACATTAATGAATATTGCCATCATGATAATTTAACATAATTTAAATCCTTATTAATGTAGGCAAGTATTTTGAATTTTATAGAATAGGTACAACGTCACGTTAAAACTTAAAGACATTTCGTACTTTAAATACTAAAGGTATATAAACTATGGTAATTTGCTTATTGCATGATTTAACATATTATACTATGTAGGTATTTGTATCGATAATTATTACTCATTTCGTATTATGCAATAGTAATGTCTTATTTTTAGTCCATTCTAAATTTAATACAGGTGATCAAAATAAAAAAATTTAAAATTATGATATTATAATTTATATTATAGTTTATTATTATTGCAAAATACCTAATGATTGGTAAAAATATGCTTTATTAAAATATGCACATGCCATTATATTATAAGTATTTAATCATAGTAAACTTTGAATTAAGTTCGCAATGCTTAATGTTTTTAACCATTGCGTTTTTAAAATGTATTTATTTAGTGTTTGTAAAATTACTTTAATACTTGAAATTCTTAATTAAATACACAATCATTGTTTTAATCATGTTACTTTTAAATTATTTAAGAAAAATATAATATACCGCTATTTAGATTAATATTATTATTATATTCAATGACACAATAATACAATATTATAATCAAAATTATTTTTACCCGAAACAAACCAACAATCAATTCAATAATTCACATTTACAAATTCTTTTAAAAAGTATAGTATCGATTTAGCTGTATATCTAACCACATTTTAACTTTCCAAACCAGTTGGGTAGAAGACGTTTATACAAAATAATGATCAGATAAAATAATGGGATTGTTTGAAGAAAGATAGGTAGGTACATGAAAAAACCTCTAATCGAGGATATCACGGCGGGCGAAGAGACGAGTTATAGAAAGAACCCTTTAGATTATGGTGACAAATAGAGGGTCCAAACACAAAATAACACTTAGTTTTAATATGAGCTATATGTCAAATTTGCCTCCCACACTGTTGAGCGGTCAACTTATATAATTTAGTGGCTTTATGTCAACTAAAACGTGAAAGCAGTGGCAAAAAAAATCCTTTTTATGATAACATCTGTACAATGTAAATTATAGGTATTAATGCAAATAATTTCTATTATGTATCCTTACATAAATCGACTTCATTATAGCAATCTCATATATTTAATATATAATTCACTAATATCAAAACTTATAGACTAGCTATGGTTAGCTTGTGAGTTGAGAGTTAATACTTTGTATTCGAATGTATTAGTTGAAAATACATTAATTCGTTGTTTAAAATAATCTTCGTAATTTTGAATGAATATTTTTTATAAGTGGTAGGCATCAACTACTAGTAAATAGTACCAGTATATTAATTATTGCGTTTAGCAAAAGTTTAAATGGATAAACATATTACATATCGATACCTTTGTCTATATTATAATACTGGTTATCTACTACCTACTCAAATTTAATCTTCGTTTTTATACATTTTACCATAATTAATACAAGTATTTTTAAGATGTCTTGTAGGATCATCATTGTCAATGATTTGATGGTCAATTGAAGACGATATAATTAATATTTATTTGAATTAGTCCATATCTGTTAAACTGTGAATTTATTCTTATTACAATGATTTTATTGTAATTTATAGATTTATGAACTTTTCTGGATGTAATAAACCTTTTTATCATTAATATAGATGGTTTAATTATAGATACCTAGGTACAGTGGCACACTGGTCATCATAAAATATGGTTAATAATATGTATTGAAGATTTAACATGGATATGTCCCTCCTAGGACATTAAATATCCCAAATCTAATCTCGAGATTAAATATTATTATTAAATAGACAATTTCAATCAACCTGCGTGATATTTTTGCATTAATAACACCGAACACGTATCCGTACGACCGTACAATTCTAGAACAGTGATATTCTAAATGATTTGGCCACCCACAATAATAGGTAGGTACGGTATAAAATGTACTCAATACAACTTATCAAAACGCCAATCACATGTCCTGTTATTTATAATATTATGCTCTTATGAATTTCCCATTTATAGGTTCTATAATATGATTACTATATTATATTATATTATTAATTTTAGTGAGCTAAAAAGTCCAAAATATTATATAGTTGGCAATAGTTTGCCGAAAAAATCGCACTTGGTAGACGGTGGCAGCGCGGCGTGATGCTATATATACCTATTATATTATAATATTATGTCTATATATTGCATATTATATTAGGCTCATTACCTACTCATATTATATAATTATTTACGGAACGTAATAATATTTCAATTTCATCTTCGACCGCACTCGGCGTACATTACATTATACAAACATACAGTACTATCATTACGTAAACTCGTATATAATAAATAACATAAATGCGATCATCTATATGACTATATAGTATACTTATTATAAGCACTATACTACTATAGTACTGTAATACATTAATACACAGTACACGGCGAGCTGCCTATATGTCACCGAGACAAGTGGTAGGTACCTACACCGCCGCCAATGACCCTCCACAACAAAACACACACGCACACAAGAGCGGACTCCCAAACGCACCGGCAAATAACAGTGTTTAATCACATCAGGCGAGCCGAACATTCGCTAACAAGGCTATAATCTTCGGAGAAAAAAATCTTTCCCTCTTATTTTTTTTCAACTATGTATTTATTTTATTTTTATTTTTCGTTGTTTTATAGGTAGGTAGTATTTCCTTCAGTCTCTCTCTCTCTATTTTTTCTTTACCGTGCTCGGTATTCTCTCCACCGTATATCTTTTCACTCCCCCCGTCGCGCACTGGGCGTTGGTGATTTTCTCTTGGTCGTCGTCGTAGTCGAAGACCGAAGTCGTCGTCGTCGTACGCGTATAATATAGTCGTGTCGGCGGACCACCCAATCCGGAGAGTGCCCACAGGCAAAAGTAAACACCGCTAGACGACTTATAATAAACACATTACATTACCGCCACTATATATATATATATATATAGACATATAGTATTAGAACGCCCGGGTTGTTACTTTTCTACAACACACACTACGTGTATACTATATAATATGACGTACACTAAATATATAAATATATACACACATATATATATATGACTTTTTTTGTAATTTTAGTCAACCGTCGTCTTGTTTTTATCACCTATTGCCTATATGACAGGGAGGTGGGAACAAAATGCGTACAAAAAAATTTACGAGCGCTAATTTTTGTTACACTTGCATGCAGTTAAACGCACGTGTTTGTTTTATTTTCCTAATTAAAATGTAGCGCCATTGTTAAATCGTAGTTAAATTTCGCAGTTTTTTTTCGTACTACAAACCTACGTTAATTTTGAAACAATATTATGCCCTATGGTTGTTTTATAATAATTGAAATATGGATAACTAAAGGCTACAGCGGTGGATCTTATAAACGTGAATTAATGACGCATGTATCTTTTTATTAATTACATTCATACATTTTATAATAAGTCTGACTATTGCATTATTTTATTTATTTATTTTATTTTTCCGGGAAAAAGTTTGTACGCAAAGAATATGTCTAATCGCAAAGGACGTTGTTCCAGTGTTTTCAGGTTGAGAATAGATTGGGTCTGATAACAACATTATTAATACGTAATAATCAAAATGAAGTTTAGGATTAGACAAAATACTTAGGTCTTTGACAGGACCAATAGTCCGATGTAGCAATTTCCGTTAGTATATAACTATATAATTCAAATTTAGTAACTGATCGAGCTCTAGGTAAATGCCATTATCCGACATTTATTGGTGTTCTGAGTAAAGTTATTATTCGTACACCATTTACAAAGAGAATTTTATGATTGGAGCAACTCAGCCTCAAATCTACAGTTATCTTCTCACATAGTAAAATACCAAAACTATCTGTAAATAATTTTATAAATATATATTTTAATTTCTATGTCAGTTAAATACTTAAATGAGTAGAGTATTACCTACTATTAAAGATAATAATAATATTTACAATGTTATAATTTATAGTTCTCTGTTATGACTATTTAGACATGTTATGAATTATGATAGTATAATGGATTAACGATATAATTAATATAACAATGATTAATTGGCAAAATCTAAACACACTGAACAATACAAGTTCTTGTCAAAGTCAAAGGGATAATTTATAAATAAAATGATTAATTCTATGAACATTAAATACATCGATTTATCCATTTTTGACTGTTGACAGATTCTTAATATTTTTAAACTAATTAAGTAATAGCTAAAAACTATATAGTAGTTAAATTATAAAATCCAAACAATACATAAGTAATATAATAGTAGGTACTATAAACTATAGGTATATACTATATCTAAGTAAAAATTAAAATTACCTAAATTCTATTGAACATTATTTTTATTGTGTTAAACAACTAATTTACTTTTTATAGTTAAAATATTTTTATACCTATTAATATCATATTGCTTATAGTAAATTTAATTATATTTCAAAGTTGTTTTTTGTAGATATTTCAATTTACAATGCATCAATTTATTATGATTTTTTACTATCTTGATATATTATATTTTTATGCCGTCGAATTTATTAGCGCACTCCGCTACGGTGGTCATTACTGGCCTTGTTCTTGTGTGTTCTGAGCAAGTCGTGAACCTGACATGATATGTCTCTTTTTAATAGAGTAATAAATAGACATATATATTACCAAGTTTGAAGACCGTAAACGTAATCAAAATGTCTTATTTACATTTATATACCATATTATGTATAAAAAGACTCGGCTATTACAATAGTATAGTTTTTTAATAATGGTAGTTATTGTGATTGTTAAAAAAATATTATACCTATGTTATATTCCTTTGGGTATATAAGATAAATACATAATAATACATTTATAGATTTACGGGTTACAGGTATATACAAAATATGTATACCTATCGGCTAGTAAATCATCACCATTTTTATTAAAAAATAAAATATTGTCGAACTATTTTATTGATCTATTAAACTTCTATTTGTATATTATAGTATTTAAAAACCGTATGATTATGTATATATTATGTACTGTGTTAAAGTACAATGCTAAACATGAAGTTTATATAAAAACAAATTTAATCATTTTATTAATTTATTAATTTGGTAAATATTTATAAATTGAATTACCTACATGATGAATTTATAATATTTTATTTGTAAGACATTTTGTGATAATCTTCATAATAATATAATATACTATAGCTATATATGATAGCCCAATACAAATTATTACCCAAGTGATTATTTTACTATATAAACTTAACTAAAAAAATCTTAGATATACGAGCAACATTTTTATAAATTTCCAACTCAAAATAGTTTTCAAATTTTCGTGATTTTTACGAATTTTGTCAACATTCTAACTTCATACGCTCATAAAACATTATTGTAGATTTATGCTCAACTTGTTTTTAATTTCAAGAGGAACCTTGTATTGCATTATCATTTTTTTTGACTGAGTGAACATTTTTTTATCGACGTTAATTTTTAAAAAAATAATAATAATCGGAAATATTATGTTCCTATAAATAGCTCAACATGAGTCAAAATATTTTGAAAATTGTATGGTATATAGAAAATGTTAATGTAAGCAATCAATGAAAATTTCATATATCAACGGTAATTTTTTTTAAAGTTACACTAAAACCAAAATCTTTTTAGTATTCCCAGCGTTTTTGGAAACTACTGGAAATTTTAAATTTTTACCTCCCGAATGCACCAACTAAATTCACTTTCCCACCAGAATACATACAGACGTTGAAAATCGATTCATTATTTTGATTTCTTATCGTGTACACGGACCCAAATAAAAATTTTAATTAAAATAAAAAACACATCATTGTAAAACCAATACATTCATCGCTCCGCTCAGAATCTAAAATACAAATAATTTGAGTATTTTAAATTTTAATGCATAATTTACAATAATGTCTACCTATATTGTTTTTAATATTTCATCAAATTTAAATATAGATAAATGGATACCTACCTATATTTTAACTTTTTAGTTTGTTCATTTCATCTAATGGCTGCTATAAAATATATATCTAGATACCCTATAATGTTAAGTATATACCCACTAGTCCTTGTAATAATGCCGTTATAAAAATTATATATCAGGCAGGTAAGTTATATTTTAGTTTGTTTCCTTTATTTTCGTAGGAAGGTAGTATGTACAACTGTCGTCTATTCAAGTGAATTAAGTACTTTTTTTAAAAAGATAAAGAAAAAGAACGGTCTGAAATATTTGTTTAACGGTGTTAAGTCCAAATTACGACCTATTATTATCATTACTATATTGTGGGTATCCGAGAAGCAAGCAGGATATTGTTATTATTGGAATACATTTTTTTATTACGATGGAGATTGTGTATAAGAATGTATATAAATACCTAGATCCCTTAAAAAGAGACCAAATTCCAGTTGTTTATACTAAAAGGAATAACCCAATTGTTCGATAAGACCAGTTTTCAAGGCTAAATGCTTGAAAGGTAAAAGTGTATAAGTATAAAAGTGTCCCGCTGTTCGACCTTAAAATATAGGTATTAAAGGTATTTTAAATTCAGTTACGGTAACGCTGCTATTACGCTGCAGTGACATGCAGTAGCGGCCGGCCACACGCAAAGAAATATTGTTGTGTAGACACGAGTATTTATTATAGGTACCTATCTACTAACAACGAACGAATTTATGTAAAATGTATATTGGTCGTTTAAAATACATTTGCAGATAATGTATGTCAGACTGGATCGATAATCGACCCTGCGCTGTTGACAAATTTTACATTACAAGGTAAATTAATTATTTTGATTGTAGAAATCGACGTAGTGCACTAAGGTATAGTATCTATAGTGTCTACAACTGTCTATACTGTCTGTAAATATACACATATAGTATATACTATATTATTTCAATAACCGAATTGGTATTTTAAGTGCGTTTGATTGTAATGCGAGATAAAGATATCAGGATTGTTATATAGAATTTTGTTTTGTTAAAATAAAGAGGTAATTTTTTAACATGCACCTTTCGTCTACTTCTTTATTTAGTGTACGAAACTTAATACTTACCAAAAGGGCAAATAAAACATCACGCATATTGATTATTACATTAAATGATTATTTTTACCTGAACATGTTACATGGTTTCATAATGGAAAGAACTACAATGTAAAAACTACAATAGTTTAACAATGAGTCACAGACCGACAGACCGTTAACAGTTTGCTTTTTCCACGACAAAACTATTGTATATAAGAATATTACATCAGGCAACAAAAAATGTATACCTAGATGTAAATAAGGGTACCGTGAAAAAATATCCCGTGAAAAAATAACTACGGAAAAAAACCCCATATGAGATTTTACAACACTTTAAAAGGGAGTCATGTGGAAGTGGGGACAATGATTAATATTTAATTGTTATAATAGTGTATATTTCTATCATATTATATGATTATTTGTTATTAACTTTTGAGTCAATACCTCCTTACCATAGAACAGTGAGAATGAATTCAATTATATAATAGGTAAAAATTAAAATTAATCTAAATCTTGGTATGTCATTGCGACTACATGTTTGATTTCTCTGTTGAGCTGGTGTTTTTTTACTTTTTAGTAGGTACTAAAATATGTCCAACAGGAAAACCTCTCATGCCCTGTAAAACAGACGGATTTCGTTATTTTTTTTTTTTATTTTAAAGAAGAAAAATCTTTGCCGGACAGATTAAAGCCAGGTTTTTAAAAATATAATTATAGAAGCTTAAATATGCATTTGAATAATGTGCAATATTTGTTATTTTTCAAACGTATTTTTCAAGCACTATTTAAAGTGAAACGATAATTCGATCTTTAATATGACCTGTAAAAAGGTCTAGTCTTTCAGATGAAAGAATATCATTATTATTAATATTATTTATTATTATCAAAAAAAAAATATTATTGAATTATTCGGAGTATTTCGATCTATAAAAATCAAGTTTTTTGAACCAGTTGTTTATTACCTAGTTCCTATAATTTATAAATATTTTAATTTTCAGAAAAAGGTTGTTTTTAACGACTTAAAATTATGTAGAAAAAATATTTGCAAGAATGTTAAAATTTTTTTAAATAATAATAAGTAATATGTCTTAGGACGACTTGGGTAATTAATATTTAATAACCAATTGTCATATATAATAAGGTATCCGGGTATGGAACCAGTTATAAAGATTTTTCATTTTTATTGATAAATATTACGCTCTATAATAGTGGGCTCAGTACCAGTTCTCACAACATAATATATTTATTTATATAGGCAGCTAATATTTAATAATTAGCTATAGGCTATAGAATGTACCTTCATAATATTAATTACAATACAAGCTGAATGCGCGCCACTGAGCAGACTAACGAGGATTCTAAATGACAAAACCATATTATAAAATAGCACAAACTAGAGAACAATTTAAAATTATTAAACAATTTGTAGAAATCCAAATCTACGAGGATCAATATAAGAATATTACACATAATATCATTCTTCATAGGATATCGCAGTGTTTTTGATTTTTTTTCGATGTACCCTGTTGAATATTGATAACATTTTTTGTTCTTTGTCAAAAAGCTTGAGAATTCAATACAAAGTTCCTCGTAAGATTTTTACACTGGTTGAAAAAAAAACAGAAAGTTTATACCTGAACAATGTACACACAATTTCCACAAGCCGCATAAATGAATCGTACAAGCGTGTTGATATATTTATTAATAATATTATCAAATAAAAACCAAATATATAGCAACTACAACGTTTATTCATGTTAGTTTACATATCTAATATTATTACCCATTAGAATAGCCATCATTTATTATTATTAATATTATAGGTTTAATTGTTTTACTTAATCATTGCCCTTGGTTCGGGTTTAGAATTAGACCACACTAACTTCAGATTATCTCATTGGAGGCAAAAAAGGTGCTAGATGAGGGCAGCAGTAACCGCTAATATATGGGCGATTACCACAACGAATCTATGACACAAACTACTCGACGTCGACGGGAACAAGCGGTGATAACCGCGCGGTCGGGTATATAATATTAGCACGGCGCAAAAGCGAAGTTATTACAACGCCTTAGGGAAACGCGTGAAACCCACACGACCGCGAAGCGACATATAAGACACGGGGCGAACAAGCTGACGGCGGCACAGTACATGAAACTTCACGAATAGGTTTTACGATATGTGCTCACGTATAGCGTTTATTACTTTCATCTGCAGACAATCCCTTTACGTCACGACGTCCTAGTGTATATCTGCTCCTAATAAATCACCTCGGAAACGTTTTCTTCATTACAAAAGTTCTGTAGACGAGTCGAATAATAATCAATATTGATCATTTTTCCAACTATTATACAATTAAATGATAGATTTATAGCTTATGATTTTATTGGCATTTAAAAACCAAATGATTTGGTTCACAATGGAAAATGTTCAGCCGTACAGGTACATACACACTCATGCACTTGAACATTTTTTTTCATCACATGGTTGAGATTTTATAGCGAAAAACATAATAATATCATCTAGAATTCATTATCTATATGATTTTAATATGATTAGGTGTGTTGTGTAAAACGTATAATAACTTGAATTTAGTTTGATATTTTTACCTAGTTGAACTTTTTTTTAAATATACACATCTAGAAGTAAGGATTATTTTTAACATAAGTATTAAGTATTAACTTATAAATTATAATAATATTGTTAGGTACATGGTACATCACAATAATACAGCCGTATCGGTAACGTAAATGGTCAAATACCACTTTTACCGAAGTGTTAAAAAATGTAATAATTAAATAATAAATTGTGATCAAGTAGGTATAGATGGTATGGTATACAACGTATCTTTTTTTACCTTCATAGCTATTATAGCGATATATTATATGTATTTTATAAATAAATAATACTATTATAGTACTTATAGTCAGTTGTAGCCACAAGGTATATTTTTGTTTCGCAGCGAAGCGTATAGTAGCGACTGCTTACTAACGCCGCGTTGTTACTTGTTAGTATATTTTATAGTGCCAAACTCGCGAATTATTTATGAAACCTTTCTTCGAGGTATACAAATCGTGTTAAATTGTATTGTAAAATTAAAAAAAAAAAACCAAATTCTTATAGTACCTATATAATAACATTATACTTTATAGGAAATCGTTCCAATTTGCGTAGATAATATCGGATTAGTTGATAACATCTAGTTTCACCGTGACAATGTCTCGGACCTGGATAGTGGGTATCGATAGTGTATATCAAACAATTATTTGATTATTTATTTCTTCCATATACCCTGTAAGCAATACGCAAAATTACCAATCTGTATTTGGAAGTTAGCATAAACGGAATTAATTTTGTTTTAAATTATTTTTGTAGTAGAAATGCGATGGTAAATTATTAATATCCGTCAAGATAGAACCGGTACACTTTGTCCGAATAGCTTCAAACTTTGGACTAAATGTTGGTTCTATCTTGACGGTCGACGATCGTATAATATTATAAATAAAGATCAGGCAAACTTTAACAAAAAAAATTAGAAGATAATATATTTTGTATAATATATTGCTACTAAGTAAAAAATTGTTTTAATCAATTGTTAATAAAAATTAAACGTTTTGTTGTTTTTATTTTTTATGTATCGTGACGACATACGCACATATCAATATCATGATAATATATAGATATACTGTATATGGACACATGCATACGTTCCAAATAAAACATTTTCGATCTGTTTGATAATTCTGAGTTCTGACAAACGACAATACCTACCTTATATTTTATTATTTAATCGAATCGTGTTTTTATTGACTATAAACAACGGGCAGCGCACTCGAGACGTATTTTTTGTTTTATTTCTTATATAATAATTTCGTCGACCGCGTACCTAACAAATAACAATAGATATTTTATTATGTCGTATATTATCATAATTTAGCAGCATGATGTACAGACAAATAATAATAATAATATAATACCGTAAATTGTTATTGCAATGAGCAGCCGGAGCGATTCAAGACGTACGCGCTTATTATAATTATTATAATATAAAATATTCCCCAAAATATACCGCGATGACGGTGGTCGCCACGGCGTGTCTGCGGTCTGACGGTGAGCAACTATATATAACACTGCGCAGCTGAGACGAACGTGGTGCATACTGGCTAGACGGTATATTGCATTATAACATTATACCACATCACCACCTTTAATATACCTACATAGGTACCACATAGTCACATAGGAGTACAGCGCACACGCATTACAATATTGTAGTATATAGAACACGTACCGCGGTAACGTTTCGGTCGTGAGCTGCGGCGGGGACAGGTGTTGCAGCTGTAATTACCGCAAACGACTCGCCGCCACCACGCCATCACAGTCTATTCGCGCGGACTCGGAAGCAACACCGGTACACGCACACGTCGTATAGGTACACTCATTAACGCGTGTTCCATCGTATTGTGACGGCAGTGGTGGCAGCGATCCAGCCCGCGTCAGTTTTCCGGCTGCCACCGCCGCCGTTCTCTCGGCCGTCCGTCTGGTCTTCGTCGCACAGCGCCACCTCCTTTGTTTATAGCTGCCGCCACGGTTGGCGAACAGGAGTCCGCCGGGCCAGGTGCACAGTCGTTCATCTCTATATCTATCTCGGCGCGCGCGTCCGCAATACCGTTGACCCCGCCGCCGATTAGACTTTTCCGCCTCCGCCGACTCATACCTACACGAGCGCACTGATTGTTTTTAACGTATTTTTCTAGCACATTCAACCCCGTCTGCTACTCATGTTATACCATTGATTAAAATATTTGAAATACCAAGTCATGTAGGTACCTACTTATTTTTATTAATTTTTATACAATTTTACTATAAATCATAATATACAACGTGTGCATAAGTCTTTGGCTACAGTAGATGTATATATCTACTGTACCCACATAATATAATATAAAATCAGGACCTGTTTAGACTAAATTATTATATTACATGGCATTTCCATGGTTTATAATTGAACTTGTAGCATTACCATTATAATGATTCGAACCGCCAGTGGATAAATGGATAATATTTGATTGCTTGGGAATATATTATACTATTTTAGACGTTTTTAATCGGACTTTATGAGTTATGATTCTATATCGGTGCAGTAACCCACTAACATAATAACATTTGATCGCATCATAGATACGTATTTAATATTTATACAATTTATTATACAGCGTCTACCAAAATTCTCATATGGGTCGCCGGCTTATAAACAACAGACGATATAATGTCCCAATTGCAGAGCTTGAAACCAATATTTGATACCGATTTTGAATACCGGTTAAAACCGTTAAGAACCGAAATCGATACTGAAACCGAAAACAAAATCGAAAAAAACCAAAAACTGAATCAAAAAAAAATAAATACCGATATCCAAAACCGGAATCAAAATTGGAAAAAAATAAATACAGATATATGAAACAGACGCGGATCCAAGGGGGGGGGGGGGGTCAAGAGGCCAAGCCCTCCCCTGTAGACTGGTGAATTTTCTATAATATGAAACTGAAATCGAAATTGAGAAATATATTTTCAGTTTCAAGCCTATTGTTATTATAATAATATAATAATAATGCAAGACTTGAAACCCATTATTGGATACCGATTTTGAATACCGGTTTAAACCGTTAAAAACCGAAACCGAAAACAAAATCGAAAAAAAATCAATACCGGTGTTCAAAACCACAAACTAAATCAGAAAAAATAAAAACTGGTATTATCCGAAACCGAAATCAAAATCGGAAAAGATATTTACGGTTTGAAGCCCTGACAAATTGTACTACTATAATCTGTGGTGACTACAATCTGGCGAATCTGCTGCAAATAATATGGGAAAATTAAAATGTTGGTCTTATAATTTATATTCCTGCTCTACGGGTATACATGCTCCCTGTATAATATGAGTGGCGTATTTTCATGGAGGGGGTACAGCTAAGTTTCCTAACACATTTACAATTTAAATTAGCAGAGAATATATTAGTATATATATATTAGATGTATATATAGGTATTTATGAGGCCAATTGAGGGGGAAGGGGGCACTTGCCCCCCTCCCCCAATCGTCGTAGTTTCCCTTTGTTTTACACTGTGTTTAGCCAATTTTGTAGAAAAATTTTGTATTTTTTGTACTTTGCCCCCCCCCCCCCAAATTAAGCCCTGGATCCGCCACTGGAAAAACGACAACTTTCCGAACGCGTCCATCCGTAAATCACAGAAAGATCGCTCTATAATGATCAATGAATTTGGTGAAAATAACACAAATGTTAATTACGGTGTTTTTACACTTATTTAGCAACCAAGGGGTATCAATGTATCATAATATAGGACATGTGTCAAATTTCTTCATTTAACTAACACAGACCACTCTATATAGTTTTAAATTTAAATTATATATTATCTACGAAGTTAATTAATTTAATTGGAGGCTAAAGTATTTGGGGAAAACAACAGAAATTATATTATACCACCGGATAAACACCGTTGGGCATTAATACTTTCTCAATCCCCGAATTGTTTGTATAAAATTAAAGCTATCACAATTCACAAATATACCTATACTAAATAACAATCTAATTATGAACATACTAGGTACTTAAAAATATTTAAATGTAAATCTTTAAAAACTATACCATACATGATACATGTAGATAACCCAAAATAATTCACAGACTCCTAATTTTATTTCTTTAAAATATCACTATGATAATTTAAAAATTACTGTTACTATTTTAAAAATATTATGCATACACTTGTTTTTAAGCACTTGATAATTTTACTGAAATTGTTTATTTCGTAATTATCTAATAAACACGCAGCGCCAGTTGTTAAGTTACTTTAAATTTACTTATAAGAACTTTATTTTATGGTCCAACGACCAAAAATCTTTGTAATTATTTTATCATGCTATCTTTGTAATTAAAGAAACACTCACTTTATTTGTTCCTTATTCCTTGCATACACATATGTGCCCAAGCGACTAGCGACTATAACATACAAATACCTAAATGAAGACATGAAAAAAGAAATGAAACTTTTAAAAATATCGAACATTAGGTATTAAGATATTGAATTAAGATTATACCAATATCGTTTATTTTGTTTATCTCATTATTATTAATAAGTACCTATATTATAATATTATCTTTTTATCTTTCCACTGTAAACTATAACAACTATCATTAGTTAAAAGTAATTAAAAAAATTAATTTAAAAAAAGGTTAATATGTGTGTTAAGAGGGTGTCAGCACACTATTTGTTTTCTCTCTCTGGCCCACGCGCAATATGTACAAAACGCATTTACGAAGAATCATTTTTTCTGTTTTTAAGTAATCTTAGAGTAAAATCACCTATTACAAAAAAGATAGAGAATAATATTTTTAAGGGAATGACATATCGATTTGCAAAATATTGTACCAAAACAATTTAAACATAATTTAAATTTACAACATTTTTTGTTTATTTTGAAAGTCGAATACAAAGTCAAATAACAATAAAATATAAAATCGATATGTCATGCCCTCAAAAATATTATTCTCTATCTTTTTTGTAATAGGTGATTTTACTCTAAGATTACTTAAAAACATTGAATACAATTATTCTGCGTTAATGCGTTTTGTACATGTTGCGCGTGGGCCAGAGAGAGAAAACAAATAGTGACATCCTCTTAAGGCGCCCAGTGCCGATGTCATTTTGTCCTAAAAAATACACTCTGCGGTTGTGAAAGAATCATTTCTGATCAGAAGTACGACCTATTGTTCAATAATAGGTACTCTCATATAGTCATATGTCATGTACTGATATGTCACTAAAAGTAATTTATAACTGTATTTTAATACTCTACTCGAATGTGTTTTTCGAAGGTAATAATATCTTTTTAATAAGGTCATTGACATAACCTTATTTTTTTAATACGATTATAAAGTGTTTTCATTTGAACACACTGAGAGGACTGCGGACCACAAAGGACCATTTATTTTAAACTACAATGGGAAATGAGAATTGGGAAACACCATTATATATAAAATAATTATGCATAGGTATACCTAGTTTTTATATTTGTGATATAAACATGGTTTACTTTAATTACATTTATATAGACATATAGTTTAGATTTAAATGAGTGTATAAATTATAACTACATTATTATAATACAATATTATATTATATTTCATTTATAATTTAAGGATTGTTTAAGATATTAAAAAAAAAGCAATCAAGTGGATATTGCTCTGCTGTACATTAGGTGCATAGAGGTCACTGTAATGGATGTTTTAAAATTGAATTTAATGATCTGAAATAACGATTCTGAGTGAAGACCGTATTACTAAGTGTATTTTCAAGGGTGAGCAAGTTAATGAAAATAATTAACTGTTCCAAGTTAAGTTAATTAAATTAAATTACATTCAGATAAAAATTAAGATAGAAAATAAAATTAACTTAACTTAAATAAAAGTAGAGTTAATTTTTTTCAAGCTACGATATTTTCATATCATAAACTACTCTAGTATTTGATTTATACAAACATTTAACCAGACGTATAACACTGTGTAAAAAATGTAATCATTATAATATATAATTAGAAAAATAATGACCAAAATCGAAAAAGAGTCAACGAATCAGTATTGTCTAGTAGGTTATGCATGATGGAAAGACATACTCAAAATGCTAATTTAAACATTCAGTAAAAAAATCATATAACTACGGCTATTTTTTTTTAGTTACAACTAAAAAACATAATCAATTTTGTTAAAAATTGGTTTTGAGTAAAAATTCCGTTTTTCCTTAATTTAATTTTGTATTTTTCCTGATAAAATATTAAAAGCTCGGTATAGTCGTATAGGTAATAATGATAGTGTTATAAATTTAAATGATAACAAATTCAATTTTATAGAGTATATTTTAAATTTTTATCTACGTATATATCATATTTGACAGTTGTTTATTTTATTTTATAAGGCCACAGTAAAACACCTATACAATGTAACTAACAAGATTCTCTATTGGCTATAATATTCTTACCTATATTGTAACTATTAACTATTTAGATGACATTTACGATTATCTGATACATTATATTACCCACCTAACAGTGGTAGATAAATAGATAATAACACTCGTAGGTTAACATAAATGCAGGTTAGTATTAAAATTGAAAATATTTGTGTATACAAAAATTGTGTAAATAGTAGATATTAATAAATTAAATTGTAAACGCCTAAACTAATGATTAGAAAACAACTATTTTACTACTTCTGGTCTTACTTCGATTTAAAGATGAATATTTAAAAATTATAACCCATTCAAACGATTTTCTCTCGTCGTCGTTTTCAAATGCAATTAGATTATTATTTTTTTTTTTTTTATACATTTATTTGACATAAACAATCTATACTATTTTTAGCACAATAAGTTTATATGATAAGAGAAACATGAATGTTTTGAATAAGCAGCCACCCATTAGTGGCTCTTGCAGGCTAATGAAGATTATTTTTGAAAGGAGAAAAGATTAACTTGTTGATGTTGTCACTGGTAATATACAGATAGATTTAGTAATAGTTACAGCATGTTTGGGAAATATCCATCCTTAGTATATTTAAATGCTTCCATAGCCGTGCTGGTTTTTAATTTTTTATGTGATTGTTTAGCACTTTAGCCCAATGTAACTGCTATAGTGATATATTTTCAGCTGTAATAATGTAATATAAATTTCTATCAAGCTATTTAAAATTATTACGTTAACATAATGGGTATATTTATTATTTTACTTTTTAATGCGGCTAGTGTTCCTAGTAAATATGATTCATAAAAAGATGTATATTCAAAATATCCTCTTCGGATTGAGCGTTTAAGTAGTTTGGTATAAGTTGTTGTATTTTGAATACCATATTATTGTGATTGTCCAAAAACATAGTTTGAATAGGTAGACGTAATAAAATAATGCAAAACTGTGAAATATTCTATAATTTTAAAATATTCTTCCGTACTTTTAGGGTTAAATTTGATCGGCGAGCCTTTCGAATACAATATATTCGTATAATACATATTCGTGGCATAAATATTTCATACCTGCTTTAGACACAAATCTATTGAAAATATTAGTAGATTTTGCATACCTATCTGTTAATTTTAAGAGCAGCCAATACAATGTTTACCATTTCAATATAACTACTTAAATCTAAACCAGGATCTTGTAGTCGATGTGATATTGGCAAAGTTATCGACAGTATTTCGACCACTACTTCTAATGACAAAATAAATTTAAAATTAAATATTGATTGACGAATTCCAAAAAGTCCTTGTACATACCTACTTAATTAAAGGAGTTTCTTTCAAAACGTCTAGCCCCTGTCCTTCAATACCATTCACCTTTGGTCCAAAGAATACACAAATTTCACAAAATGCTTCCTTACTTATATGACTATATATGCTAACTAATTGTATTTATCTAGCCATTGAATTCTGAAACTCCTACTAAGACTATTTTTAAATGTTGTTTTTGGAAAATCATAATTTTTATTTGTAGTCCAAGTTTTTGTTAAACATTTATAAAGTTGACTTGTATCTATTCGTGTTTTAATATTACATTCCTCTCCAACTACAAAATATACAATATCGCACTCATTTGTACCAATCATTTTTGACGGACTAGTGTCTGCTATTAGCTGGTTCTTGTTGTAAGGCAGTTTGAGAAAGAGTACTTGTAGAAAGAGTACTGTTTACATCAACTTTTTTTTCTTAAAGAAAGAAGTAAACATTTAATTTTAACGTTTTTGCGAAATTTTACAGCGAGGACAAGATGATACGCAACGACAAACGACAAAAGTAAACTAAACCAAACTATACAAAATATTTGACTTTATCTATTATAATTTATAATTATACATTAGATACTTACAGATAATTTACACTGGATGTCGGTCTAATTGGCGATAAGATAAGATGTTACACTTTAAGTTCAAGGTTGTCTTGTAAACAAAAATTATAAATTATAAAATTTTTTATTACGTACCAAAACGAACATGTTTATATTTTATTACTCATAAGTTTACCGTTTACGTCACACCATATTATGCTAACAAATATAATTGGCCACTCCACCACACAAGCCCCCCCCAACCCCCACCCTGGCCCTTCGACCCCTTAGATCCACCACTGCAATACCTAGATACCTATATATTTCATAATTATTTTTGAAAGAAATTTTGTTAAATTCATAAATACAATTTAAACCAATTATTCGCCATCTTATTGGCTCCAAATTTGGTTCGTATTCATAAATTACTAAAATTATACTGATGAAATAGCCATTAATGTGTTACCAATTATAATTAACATCACACATTTTGAAATTTAAATCACACCATTAAAATTTTAAAATTAATAATAATATTTTTTATTACCTCGATCTTAATCTCGTCAAAATTCAGATTTATTTTTTAGGGGTATAATCGTGTAGACATTGGGGATACTGTTGAATTCTGCAAATACAATGTGCGATGAAAGGATTAAATTAATTTGTATGTCTTATTTCGTTAACTGCATTTTTCCAATTATAATTAACTCTAAATTTATGACAAAACAAACATATGGTACATTTAAATATCCATGTAAACTAACAGTAATAATACTTAATAAATAATTTTACCATATTGGTACTAATTTATTATACTAATTATATTCTATAGAAAATACATCTTGATAAATGCATATTCGGAATTTGCTCTTAAAACAATATATACCAATTATAAAAATTAAAAACTAAAAAGTAGGTTTAATCTAGAATAATTTTGGAAGAATATATTTAAGTCATTTTAGACACATTTATATATTATATCTTCCTATAATTATAACACGGATCTCAGTTAATATGAGTTGGATTTATATGGAACGTGTAATTATATGGATGTATTCAATATATTCGCGATCATTTTTGTGTTGGGGTATAACGTAAATTATAATTGATGAAGTCAAGGAACTTGGTCATAGATTTTGGTTAATAATCTTCCACACGATTTGTCATAGTTGACACCGGAAAATAAACGCGTTGGTTTCGTTGGCATCGCACGGTAGAAAAAAATGTAAAGAACAAAAAAATCACCTTCTCTTTGAATATTATCCTGAAAAATAATTCATTTCTTCCTCTAGTTAAAATAATTATACACGGCCCACCGGCATATCCGAATGCGCTCCCATGCAAACGGTAGGTAGTTTTCGGTTGGTAAGCAACTAACATTGATAGAGTGGAAGAGGAATAAAATGGTTTTTTTCTGCTTTCTGCCGTAAACACTTTACTTGATTCGGTAGTTATTAAATAATAAATCTGCTGTGTTATAAAAATGTGACGTTAAATAATTATTTTATTTTATTTTAGTTTTATTTAAATGAAAGAAATAAAAATAAGTAATAACAACAATTAATATATGAGTAAACACAAATAATATCTTTATTTTGGTGCAAAGTAGTAAATTCTAACTCCCGATCTTTTAGTAGGTACCTAATAAGTAAATAAATATATTTTACCCTATTAAAAATGATACATATTTTTGTTGTTATAATATTTTGTTAAAAACTTGAAGTTTGAACTCTGATTGAACATGAAAATATAATATTATGAAATTAATTAATTAAACTTAACATTGTGTTAGCCGTTATAGGTACCTACTACTTACTATATATTATTCTAGAACACGCGTCGTTCGGAATTATTGCTATTGTACATACTATAAAGGTTGATTTTTCTCCCCCTCGCCAATAACCATCTGCCTATACCTTGTGATATCTAGGTCGGGGGCGGTCAGCAGATGTCGTAAAGCGCAAAATTTCGAAGGGCCTCGTCTGCAGGCGGTGTTTTCAGTAAACATATTTTTCGATATTGATTTTATACCTACCTCAAATTATATTATGTATACTTACATTTTTTCAGTTACAGCTCCTATACATCTAATAATCTATATTATATATTATAGTATGTCCCTAAACAATACAATATATTTGTAATTTAGTATTTCTATTTTTTATATAGCTACCTATTAATAATTAGCCGATCATTATAAATATAACTAAACTGTCTTAAATAACAACGGCCTTGGGTCTCAATAAAAATAATATATATATCTGTATATAGTGTAAAATAAATAAAATAAATAAAACAATATTTTGTAATAGGTATCTAATTAGACCTAACGAACTGTATAAATATATAATTGTATTATAGATACAAATAAGAAACATAATATAGAATATGTTGCAGTAATTTACAAAAATATAACCTTAAAATTATTTTGATATTTAATAGAACAATGAGTTTTTAAAAAATAAATAGTTGGTATTTAAATTTAATAAGATTACCCATATTAACCTAACCTAACCTATATTAAATAATCGACATTGTAATTTATTATTTTTCATTTATTTTGAATAGCATAATAATTGATGAATTTATTATAAAGTTGCCTTTTACATAATAAATACAATTATTGTTAAGTAGTATATTAATACAATAATACCTACGTAATAACTGGCAACTGCATTGTTATATATTTATTTACCTCGTTTTAACTATTATTTTAACACAACCATGACGTAAGTATGACGTACAAAGTGTACAACAACTACAACAGACTATGTAATATGTTAGCTTATAAATTATAATGATTTTTTGTTTACAGATAGAAAATATAAATGCGTTTTAACTATACAAAAAGAAAAATAACTATAATTTATTAAGTTGTTACTTATATCTATATCTTAAAACTAAATGGTTTTACATAATACATTTTAATATAAAAACTTGGTAATTTGTATATTATGAATTATACTATTAATTTATTTTTCATAATATTGAGGGATACAAAAAATTATATTATAGTTTATACCATAGAATAATAATAAATATACTTATAGTTCGTATTACAAATATTATAACAATTCATACTCAGTTTTATTTTTATTTTTTATTTATAACTTATATCTGGTAACAGATTACTAGAATTTGTGTGGAGGGCCAGGGTTATCTGTTACAATCCATGAACAATTTAAAAATCTTAAATCATTTATAATAATGTCAAGTGCCACTAGTGGGTGGCTTCTTATCAAGTACTCATGTATTATAGCCTTTATCAAATATGCTTATTGTGCATCAACTGTACAGATTGTATATATTATTGTGTAAAATATAAAAAAAAATGTATAATAATATTAATAATAAATACAATAAATAGTAATATTAGAAATTTGTATTTATAAAAAATATTTCGCATTGAGTAATTAAGCATGATGTAAAAAAAAAGACGTTAGACAATAATTTAGAAAAATATAAAAATCTACTTATGTCGTAAATAGCGTCATAATCGTGATATAACGTAGAAATTGCATGTTATTATACTAAATACGATAAGATGGTACAATTAATGGATTTTTACAGATACTTATAACATTTAATTGATCTGTATAAAATGCATAAGTTTAAAAATGTTTTAGAAATAGGGGCTGTATAATATTTGAAGAATGATAAACAGTACAGACGTACTACTACAGTGTTGCACTGTTGTTAGTGTTGTTGTTGTATAATATCTCGAAATCTCTAGTTAATATGAAAGGTAGAAATTAAACGATAACCAATACACATGAATCTCGTGAAACCTATCTCGTTGGTGTGCACGTAGTCAACACCTGGCAATCTATAATAATATATTATATTCCCGTGGCACGTGGTCCGAAGTAATCCGATACGCAGTCGTCCACTCGATACCGTTTCGTGAACATATGCTGCTACTTTACAACACTCGTAGACCGTAGTACCTACACGGATCTCCCAATAAAAAAAGGGACGAAAACAACAATATTCAACGGACATCATAATATTTTCTCTATCGAATAGGTACAAAAAAATATATCAAATGTCGCGGGGGTGTACCCATATAGTGTCATAGTGCTGCTTCTTACACCACGCCCAGGAAGTATAAATACGAAGAAACTATTTCGAATAGGCTCTTGACGACAAACAAATTTTCGCTTTATACTCACGTGTAACACCACTCGCGAAACAATATTTCGTAACTACGTAGTTATATATTATATTTATGTCTGAAACCCGTAAAAGTTAAATAAAATATGACGTATAATGCGTTCCTGAACCTAACCTTAAAATAACGTTTAGCTATTTAACAATTATTGCCGAAAACTGTTTTTTAATTGGAAACACGAGAGTTTTAAATTAACAATATATCCGTTTAGAGTTTATACTGTACAGCTATAATGGAGTCGTTGAGTTATTTTTATTGAACGATACGTCAGTGTCACTCAATCCATGTAATAAATCTATTTTAATTTTTAATTTGCTGCAGTCGCGTTGCTGTCTATATAGGTACTTACATTATTGACACCACTTGACAGATAACGATAATACATCGAAGGATTTATATTATAATAGCTAGGTAATAAGTATACATTTATAATACAATTTACCTAAACCCACTAATAAGAATAATAATAAAAACAACGACTACAATATATTATATACACGAGGTGTTTACTGAACGCGACTGTTTTGGTAGTAGTACCTAGTACCTACCCATAACATAATAATAACTAAATAACCCTTTCACTAGGCGTGTGAACACTGCTATATTGGTCTCACGTGTATTATACGTAAGTATATTTTCTTTAGAGTCTTCGAACGTGACTTGGACGAAGATATTACTATAGTACATAATACAGTGCAGCGACGGCCATCGCCACCCGTGAGTTTGCGGACCTTTACACGGCTGAAACCCTCCCGAGGAGTCGATTATTGTATCTTCCGCGGCGGCGTGCCGGTGTCCCGGACAATTTTTGAATTCAGAGGTAATAGAAATCGAAATCGAACTAATCCGCGGAATCCGAGAACCGGCACGTTTGCGGGCACACATTGTGATTACGATATATTATTATTTACGATTCCGAGTAAAAAAATATTAAAAGTCATATAAAATAAACACGCCGGCGGTCTGTCTTCACACATTAGCGGGCGCGACGGACGGCCGTGTACGGATGGCCATTATCCGTTGGCGTTTCGTATTTTCAATGGCCAACGATATTATACATGATCACGTACGAAAGTGTTACAATGACCGGGAATTTATTGGATAGGAGGAGTACCTATACATATTATTATTAACCGTGTAGTCGTGTATACAATACCTAGTACCTACCCATATTATGTATATTATTGTATATTATTGTACAGAATATATACGCATATAAATTATAATATACACCTACGACCAACCCGTTGAGTTGTGTGTTGGTTTATCTCGTGGTTCTCATCGGTATATATATATAATTATTATATATTTATATATACATGCTATAATATTAGTACCTATATTGCTCGTAGGTACTATAGGTATATAAACTACACCATACTGAAAACGTATGTATATAAAATAGTTTAATAGTATACCTAAATAGTTGATACTTGATACTAGATACATTATTTATGTACATATAGGTATACAATAAATATTATAAGCTATATGAGTAATACTTATTTTATATCTTTTAATATTAATTATTTGACATTATCAATAGTAAAATAGTCTGTTTTGATGTTGATATAAAACATATTTTCTAGCCATGAAATTATTGATCTATACTTAGGTATTTATAAATTATTTTTGTATTCAATTTTTATTCCAATATATTATTAATAAATAAGACAATCATGAGTTTTATATTTGATTTAACTACCTATAATATTTTAGAGGTACACACTTTATAAAACCATCATATAAATTATAGTTTAATAGTTTGCCTCAAATAATTAAAATAGCATAATATATGTTTTCGTATTTAATCTTGTTTAAGTTAAATTTTATCTTGTTCAATCAAACTTATTTCAATAATTTTTTATCGTACCTACTTACCTACTTATCAGATTTGCTTTACACGTGTTTAAAATTCAAAATTATTGTCACAGGAACTGATTCCAAGCAATTCCTTTAAATCATAAATAATCTAATATTTATATGACTTTAATTTCTGTTTATTTCGTATTCAACGCAGTCTATGAAACGATGCTTTATCTTAAGTTGCGACTGAGATAATATTGTCATAAATTTATAATATGTACACAATGATTGTTCTATAACCATGCGTCTATATGATTTATACATGCAAGTACGTATCTAATGTGTAATCTATTATAGTTAAATTTCTTTTTCTAGAAGGATAAGTGTTAGGTAGTCTTTGTAAATATTATATTGTTTATTTAATTCTGGGTATTTTTTTACTTTTTTGGTGTTATATTATTCAATATTCGTTATTAATTAAATGAATTTTACAACAACTAACTTACAAATGTATTAAATTAACTTTCATAAATATAATACTACTGTTTATTATTGTCAAGTATTTATTTTCACATAGCATTGTAATATTATTTCTATTTTTAAATTAATAATTAAGATAGGTACCTACATTTATAGGAGATTTGAATTAAAATCATGAAACTTGTTATTAAGAGGATGCCAGGCATCAGCGCATTATTTGTTTTCTCTCTCTGGCCCACGCGCAACATGGACAAAACGCATTTATGCAGAATCATTTTTTCTGTTTTAAAACAATCTTACAGTAAAATTACCCATTTCATAAAAGATAGAGAATAATATTTTTGAGGGAATGTCATATCGATTTGTTTTAATATTGTCTCAAAACAATTTAAATATAATTTAAATTTACAAAATTTTTTTGTTCTTTTTTGTTATGGGTGATTTTACTCTTAGATAACATACAAACCTAGAAAAAATTATTCCGCGTTAATGCGTTTTGTCTATGTTGCGCGTGGGCCAGAGAGAAAAAACAAATAGTGGCATAGACCGCTGACATCATCTTAAGAAGATAGAATATTATTAAAAAATACTTGAATATGTTGATAACGATCAACAATTGATCTGTAGACAGCTGTAGAACAAGCAAAAACAAAAGAAATTGTAGAAAAATTGAGATAATAAGTGGTATATAATAATTTTAGGTAGGTAAAATGGGTATGAGAAATACATAACAAGTTATTATTTTTTATTACTACATTCCTGAGTAATATGGTTTTTCAATTATAATTTATAATTTATAATGCTGTTTTCGTGTAGTCCTTTGAAGAACGCTATAACAAAGTCTTAAGTATTTTATTTATTTATTTTTTTGAATTGCATGAGATCTTATTTTCATTTTATTTTATAGTCACGAGATAAATAATATCTACATTTTTTAGAGTATACATATATTAATAATAATTTAAAGCCATTATATTAATGTATATACATAATTTAAGACTTGTCAACGCTACAAAAAGTCACGACTTTTGTTAAATTGAACTGAAATACTATATAGAGTTCATTATAAAAATCCTTTTTGTTATATAATATACCAGTACGTATATGCATTATGCGTATACGGTGTACCAGATTTTGAATATTATTATTTTAAAGTTTAAAGCTGTAACATGCTGTACATTTTCAATATTCATGTAATATATATATTATGTTGTTTATAAAATTCATATATTATAATGTATATATTTTCATAAAGATGAATTTTATTAATATATTGATGTGTAGACTGTAGAGATCTAGTAATATAATTTAGTTATTAGTTAAATGTAGTACCTAACTATAACGGTTTTTCTTTCCCTCTCGCTCTTTCTCTTTACGCATATTATTTAGAATCTAGATACTAACGACTTGATGAATGCTCTCATTTTTGAAGCTGTTATATTCATACGCATTGGTACGTGAAGCCGGTGTGACGATTTAAAAAATAAAAATATGTATGTGGGCAGCAGGAAGTTGATGATTAAAATACGCAGCCACCAAGAGAATATTGTATTATATAGTATTATTGTTATTAAAACGAGCAAGATGACTGTGAAAAAGAGAAGAGGTGAACGCGTGCCCTCCGTCACACGTGGTGGATCATATTATAGCGTTTATTTCCACCACAACAAGCTACAGGTCCAGTGGCTTAAATAGTATAGGCATTATAAAAGATAAAAATGTCTGGTATTTAAAAAAATAAAATACTCATGATATCTACTTGCAACAAAAACAGCCTATATACGTAAAAGTGACGCGTATACAACGTTGATCAATAATCACTAATTTGGCTCTTTGAAATTCGTTGTTAAAATGGGTAGTTTATAAGTAGGTACTCAATTTATAACGGATAAGAATTTTAATTTTTTTTAGTGGGAGGGGGGTGCGGTTAGACAATATGCAACCATTATCATGTTCCTTTCACTAATAACATACATTGGTAATATAATGCTACGTATCGGTGTTATTCTGCAGTGTGAATATAATAACTCGTTTCACCCATACCCTTTAAAAACTAACTTCCGGTTAATTTTTTTAAAAATAATGCTAAATATCTAAATAGTCTATTCACGTTATTGGAGGGTTGCACATTGCACAACATCCTGTCAAGGCGTATTAATCATACAACGGAATTCATTAAAAATTGTGTAAAATCGACGAACGAGTAACGTAATACAATAATAGTATGAGAATGGAATGGAAAAAAAATAATATTAATAATACGAAGGGAAGGAAAATGAACGAAAGGCCTTTGTACAACACCAATTGCGCATACCTGCCGAATATATACATACACAACGCGCGTATTATTATTATAACAGACAGGAAACGCGCTTAGCGAGTGCGTTATATACTTATGACGCGCGCGACCCTCTGCAGCGGTTCTCTTCTTACATCATCGTGCTGTAGACTGCAGTAACGCAATTTACATGCGCTCTTATATAGGGTGATGCATATTATATTTGTTAAGACAATCACAATGGTATATGTAATAGGAAAAGGCATAAGACGAAAAATTAAAGAAGTACCTATATTATATTTTCGTATATACAGACATACTATATAATATATGAATTATGATATAATACTTCATAAGTTATACTATTTAATTTTTTTTAATAATCAATTATTACTATTGTTAAAAGACGCCTATACAATTTTGAGGGCATCGACTTATATACGTACTGAGTAAAATAATATATTACAACGCGGGTTGACTGTGGTCAACTGTAATAACTGCGGTAACTGCAATTATTGATGCGGGTCGTCATGCGCTCGATTGTGATGCATTGCAGTCTGCAACATAATATATTGTGCTTCGACGTACTTACAACTTACAACCACAGTTGTACAGCAGGGCAAACTTAAAATTGATTCACGTTGTAATTTTTTCCAATGAACCACCCAATTGACCTTTATCAATTGTTATAATTTTTTTTTTTTTTGTAGGTATTTGTACTAATCTTAGGCACAATTTCAGTTTTTGATTTGGAGGGGCTTTACATATTTAAATGAAACGAACCCATGGGGGGGGGGGGTTCTGCCCCTCAAACTCCCCGTTCAAAAACATTTAAAATATATTATTACTTAATGTAATATAGTATAACAATATATTTGTCATTTTTTTTCACTCACATTCCTACATTTAATATATTATTATATACATGTATACTACTGTCATTACTATCGTGTATCGACCATATTCTAGAATCTAGACAAATTGAAATATTATCACTAATGTAATGTAATTACTGATTTGTAATACTATTATTAAACTTAAAATATTATAATTTATATTCGGTAGGTATATTAAATATTTATATCCGATTCCGATATCTAGGTACGATGGAAAACACAAATAATGAATCGTTGTTTAAATTTATAAAATAATTTTTCAAACAACGTTTACTGAATTATGTAGATTTGATAACTAATGAAGGATTTAATACTTCAATTAAAATACAAATTTTTGGAGAGGTTGATTTTAATATTGTAGGGCTCCAAGCCCCCCCCCCCCCCAAGTTGCGCTTATGGTACTAATATAGTATGTGATTTTAACACTGGTGCATGGTAGTATGGACAGTATGGTACAGACTACACTACTATTATAGTAGTAGTAATTAACTATAATAATAGTATAATAGTGCATAAAATCCTGCGACGAGTGTGAGTATACCAATATAAATAATCCACGTTTTGATAATACAATATCGTTGTATTCGCATATTGCAAACCTACAACTCGGATGTTCATAGTGCATGATAATTCATAATTTAAGAATCAGAGTGCGGCTCTGTGCCACCCACCCCGTATACGTCCGCATATTATTAATATATATTGAATATTTATAGTTTATATTGCTATACCACTCAATGCGTACAAATGTGCAATAAGCATTCATATATAGCCATATAGGTACGCAGGTATACAGTCGGATTGTGCATTTGTGCGTGCGATCAACGTTTGTGTACACAACTTCCGGTGGTCCAAACCGCGGATATCCGGGAACCCGACGTCCCGACGTGCGACACTGCTGCGGTGTACACGCATATATTATAATATATATATATAGTATAATGCACACACACACACACACACACACACACACACACGTATACAGTAGTGGCGACGGCAACAACTGCTGCAGTGGCGGCCGCGGCTGTAGCACGTGATACGCGTCTTCCTTTGTCGACGACGACGACGACACCCGTTTCCGTTCGGCGTACGCGTGACGCATATCCAATACGCGACTATATACACAAGATTATTATATAAATATATATATATGTGTCTATCCAACCCCGTATATACTAGAATGCTGCACCAGCACCACTGATATTGCGGTATATATATATAGTATATATTATGTACTTCTCCTATATTATAACCTCTTTGTGTCGTCCGCGCAGACAAACATAATCACGCGTGCGACATCGGACACTGTTCTTCCGCACGGATACTACGATATGTATATACACTTACAGTAGGTTATAGTACTATATAGTATATAATATATATATATATATATGTTAGGTATACTGGCGCGTGTTATTATTGTCGACGACCGGTGCGGTGCAGCCCTATAATGTATACGTATATTATTATATATTATATTATTGCTATGCATATTATGTGCGTGTGTATGTACTTATATGTATATGTGCAGATAGAACATTAGAACGTCCCCGTGTACAGTCGCGTCGCCGTCGTGTCATTATACTGACGTGCAGCGTGCGTACATATTATATCCGTCGTAATAAAAATAATATCGTTTTCTGTGCTCCGTGAAGCCGTCATCGCACACACACGATAATAATAATATACATTATATTATTGTATATAATATATTGTACGACCCACCGTCGTGGTGTTGTTGTATAGGTCCTCGAGGTCGGATGTGTTCAGAAATAGTATAAGTTCATATTTCTATATTAATATATTATATACCTGTATAACATGTATGCGACAAATTTACGAGGAGACATAATAATTTATACATGTATTGTATATATAAATTATAAAATATTATTGGTATATAATGGTATAGTTATGTATAGGAATAAGTGGAGTAGTATACATTAATATATGTAGTTATAGTGGTTCATAGTATATTATATTATAATAGGTACCTATATTATATTACCTATATTACACGCGTTGTTTTTCACGTGATTAAATAATCTATTCCGTTTTAATCCTTCGTGAAATTCCTTCGTGTATAATACGTATAAATATACGCGTCATCCGAGAAATATAATTATAGGAAATAGGAATCGAAAATCTATCGAAGATATATATATATATATATACTTTATATTTATTATATAGGAATTAGGAACTCTGTCGCAAGAAACATACCAAACACATTATAATGTAACGAAATGAGAACTTTTAGGTATAGCGGCTGAACTGCTGAAAACGGAAATTCTTTGAAAAATCAGATAGGTAATACGCGTAGTTGGACCTAACCAAACTACCAAACGCCTAAGGCTTAATCAAGTTGAACTACCGGTTAAAATGGACTACGATCTGAGCGTTAAATAATTGCATAATATATCTATTGGAATGTTAACAGCCGATTTTTTTTCTTTTTAATCATTTCTGTTTTGGAAAAACAATTTAAAAATACAATCGCATACATAGAGAAACTTAACATTAATAGTTACTCATATAAGAAAATAAGAATATAAACCAAGCATTTATTTCTATAACTCATAATATTATATTATACTTGACGTCTTGACGGACGATTGCGTTTTATGGTCATTGTCATCGTTTGACTGTCAGACCGTGTACCTAATTTGTTAGTAATGTACTTTGTCTAATAACTAATAAGTAATATCAATATAAACAGTCATATTATTGTCATACAGACATATCTACATAACGTTTACGTAATAACATATAATACAAGACATACATTATACACTTAAATATATACGTTACATACATAATATAGATCCGGTTTTAATAATATTGTTATTTAGCACAAATATTATGAATACGAAGCTTGTATGAAATGATTTTGACAATGAAAAGAAATTCTTATTGCAAGGTAAATGAGAAAAATATTTTTCATTCCATTCAGATAAAATTTTATTTTAGGTCTCAAATAATTTATTTTAGTTATACATCATTAATTAGAGCGTACAATGAATAATTTAATACTGCCAATTTCCATACATATATTTTAGGTTCATCCAACCAGTTTAATACCAATAAAAAAATACTCACAAGCATACAGCCATCACATAGCCAATCTAATTGTAAACAGTGATTATGTAAAATAATAAAATATACATAATATTATTAAGTACAAACAAGAAAACTAACTCATAAATAATTTTAAATTTAATTTGTAATTTATTAGATCATACATTCATGTTATAAATTATAACTAGTAAGTATATAAAGTATAAACTTAAAAGTGTTAACTAACTATGCACTGTAATTATTTGTAGATAAAAAAATAATAATTATTATTTTATTAAAATTATTATTTAAAAAACAGAAATAAATTAATGTTTTATATACACAAATATTAATAATAGTATACTATAGCTTTAAGTTATAGATGTAAGTTGTAAAGATTTCGAACCAGTAGTGGTCAAAAAGTAGGGCGGTGAGGGGAATAGACCCCCATGATCTTTTTTTCAATGTTTAAGATAATAATATATTAAGATCTGATAACCATAAATTATATTTTAAATAATGAAATAATGCATGTTAAAAAATCAGCCATATCCTTCCTTGACAAAATCATTTGACCGCTAGTATTGTACTGGCATATAACTGGCCGGTAAAATACATTTAATTAGATATTAAGAAATAAGGGCCAAGCATTGTGTAAAGGGCCATGCATTGTGTAAGGGCCAAGCTTCGTATGTATAGGGTCAAGCATTGTGTGAACAGTACGGCCTTCATGTAATGATTTACCATGAAAAAAAAAAATATATTTAGAAATAAACATGTTATTTTGGGTTGCAGTTTAAAATCAAAAATAATATAGCAATAATGGACATTATATGAAAGTTTAGACACATTCTTACTCCAATAAAGTTACTATACCTACCTATGCAATAGTTCAGTAATTAGTTATACTCGAAGCGCTTATAAATATATTTGTCCATAGTTATAATTATAGATACATACAACCTACTATTTACTTCAAATTTCAGGATCAGTTTATTAAATAATAATAACAATGAATTAGATACATTATGGTCTTATTTTTATAGACATATAACTTAACTAAAAACAAAGGCTGATGTATGCTATCTGATTCCTGAATAACAGTATAGGGGAGGTGATTGAATTTCGACCACCCCAAATACGCCTTTGCCTGTAAAAGTGCTCATTGTGTGCTGATAATCACGTGATATTATATAATAAATATTTTATATTATTATATAACATATCATAATTATGTCGATAAATATTTATAATAGTGTTTAATATCACGAATAATATTACAATATTATTATTTATTACCAATATAATATTAATATTAATTAAATGTTTAATCAGAATGTTTATGCATTTTAAAGATAATAAAATCTCTACATTCAATTAACCATTATCCAATTTGGTTATATAATATTTATTTATAAGTGTAGACGTGTTGTTTAGTAAAATAAAAAAAATATTTTAAATGTCAATATAGAACTTTTCTAAGGAACCAATAAAATTTATTTTTATTTTTCATTACATATATGCAATATATTTATATTTATTTATAATGAAATAAAATAAATTTTATTTAGACATAAATACTTAATAATATTATTTTTAAATATATTTTTTATTGCTATTTGAATTATTATAAAATGATTTTATAGACAGCTTAAATGCGAATCACACTCATATAATATAACTCATATATTATATATGTACCATTAATTGTTTTATCAACACTATGAATGAATATGATAAACACGTATCGAAACACAACACTAAGTTCATTTACGGAGTTATATAACAATAATAAATATATATTATATATTTATATGTAATGATGTTTCAAAAGTATGTTATTTTCAATTATTTTATTATTTGAGAAATATTTGGATGAATTACATTTATTTTACATTTACTTTATTACCTTATATATAATTGTATGGTTTAATCTGCAGATATGATCTATTCATTGATTGTTTATTATTGCGTCTTTTGGTCCCTATCAGACAAAATATATCATCTCACATAGATATCTTATGAACTTATTATTAAGGCTTTTAATTTCCTCAGACAGAACTGAAGTTTCATAACATTATACTGTAGCCTGAAGGCTGACGCGTCTGTGTGTGTAATAGCATTAATACATTATCTAAAATAATGAACGGTAAAATCAACACACGCTGCAGCCGTAATTGTATATTTGTAATAAAAATAAAAAAAAACAAGGGATTGCCCTACGCGATATCCTCTGGACGATTATAGAGTGCGAAAAAGGATAACAATTAAAATAATTGAATCACAACTTTTATTTTGCTCCTACGGCTATATTATACCTACCCGTGCAGTATAATCGCCTCCCGATAAGCATCAAAACGACGACAACAATAACAATATACTTAAGTGATAACCATATACGTTGCTGCAACAGTGCAACAGCAGTAAGAAGCAGCAACAGCAGCCGTGTGACGAAGGGAAAAGAAAAACGTTCCGCCTATAATATACACGCGGGACAGCAGGTGCCGGAATTTTGTTTGTTTGTGTGGCCCACGTGCCAGATACAGATTAACGTGTAATAATAATAGACCGGTTTCGACCTCGCCGCCGTCACCCCTTTTGCTAACCCCTGCACCGCCCCACTTATTCATATAATATTATACACCTATATATTTATTTTATAATATAATATACGAAAGACGGCGCGCGGTTGTGGTATATAGATAGGTTTATACCCACTACGCTAAGGTACATAAAATAGTAGTAGCTCCGGTAATAACCGTTGTCGGGGGGACCCATACGATTATAATAGTAATAATAACTGTAGCAGACCGCGGCCAGCTATATCACCTGGAACTATCCTGGCTGCAACGTATATAACCAAACCGCTCTCCTCGCTCGATCAGCCTCCCTCGCATAAACACCTGCCCCGATTTTTGTATAAAATGTGATATAGTATATAGATATATAATATAGGTAATATATATATAATTTATGTAATGTCCGTATACAGATTATAACACGCGTATATATACCATTATATTTAATACCTAAGCTGTATATTATGTTTGAGTATAATATATATTATATACATATATGTATTGTGTGTGTAAAAGCACGGGCACCCGACTGGAATTCGCTTGAGCAGACGCCCGACGGTATCAATTATTATAACACACCCAGAGGTAATTACTACCTGGTAATATTATGTTGGAAGGGAGTATTTTAAGGTCGATCGCGTACGTATAAAAAATTCGCTCGTTTATATTTTTATTTATCATTATTTTTACGAATAATAAAATAAGTTATAATAATAGAATTATAACTGGTCGCACGCGAGGTGCTCTATCGAGACAACCGAAAACATGTAAATTATATGTTATTAACGTTAAGTGTTAGCGTTAGAAATCTGAAATACGCGTGTATCATAAAATACAACATATTATATTATATTATAGTCATGCAGTATAATATACATCCAACATCGGATCGATTGGACCAAATGGACCAGGTGTGCAACTGGAAGAAGAATTCATATAGATATAGTATATGAATAATATAATATTTATGTAATTTAGTATTATACATTATATAATTATACATAAATACGTATTTATTTCATATATAATATATTGTGTCTACTGTCTCGTATAATAATATTATAATGTGATTATCAGTGAAATATTAAAGGTAAGTATACTACATATTATAAGGATTAGATTTAAATGTCTTCTTGTTGTTTTCATATTCAAAATAATTAGTCTTCAATATTTAGTTGTTGAATTATTCAATCAAAAATTGTATTTTACAACATTTTATAAAATAAAAATATTTGACATATTTAATTATCCCGAATTGATGAATAACTTCAAGCATAATATAAAACTACATAACTGTAAAATATTATTTAAAAAAGTATTTCAAACACAAAATTAGTGGAACACAAAGCAATATTATGAGCATTAAATAATTGTCTCGTTCATAAATACAATAATATTATTATGATAACCCTAATAATTCATTGTTAACCTCAGAAAGAAAATAAACATAATATATTATATATTATTTAATGAATAATGAGTTATTTAATTTTTAATGCGGTAGCAATAAAATACTGTTCCTATTCATATTTTCAAAGTTGATTTAAATCTTTAATATAATAGAAACATTTCTTATATTTTATAACTATAGGTATTAAATAAAAATTGATGGCTATTGAAATTTGGGCAGATCACTGTTTGTTTAGCAGTACAGGTTAACAGGTGTATAAGAATATATTATTTTTAAAAGTACTACAGATTTATTAATTTATTTTAAAAAAGAGGGAAAGTAGGTATAACCGTTCTGTTGTACGTTGTACCTACAGTAGGATTTGAATCTACCTCGTCATTGAGTAGACATTGTAATGGATGTGTTAAATTTGAATTCAATGATAAATAATTATATAGGTACGATGAAAAACGATTCTGAGCGAAGATGGTCTACATTTTTGATACCAATGCGGTTAGTTTTAAAAATAATATTAAAATTTTAACAAATGTTCGTATTTTTTTTGTTTTTTTCCGATTATTTTGAAAAGTAGGTAGGTACTAAGAATTTTAAATGTTGTCCTCCCTAAAAGTTTCATTAATCCTTCAATGTTAATGATCAGAGCATTTATTCTACTAAAAAAAGCGTCTTCAGACAACATTAAAAAAAAAAAATACTTATCATTATAAAATTAACACATTCATCACTCCGCACTCTGAATCTAAAATGAAGGACTGACTAACATAGTGACATCCTCAATTTAATATAGTACCTATTAGATAGAGTCATACATAATTACTAATGTCTTATTTCCGTTAATAATATAACATTATAATATTATTATTTAAAACTGCAGTTATACCGTTAAATAAAAGTAAATAGGTACATACTAATAAAAGTCAATAGTTGTGCAAAAAAAAAAAATAAATAAACGACAAAAGTGATAGTGTATCGCAATGTTAAGTTATAACTGTTATAAGTATTATACATAATATTATACTTTTAGTATCTACTTATACATAAATCTGTATCTTATTTTTAGCTAAATCTAATAAATATCAAAAATAAAATAGCAACTTCTTGGTTATTACTTTTTATATTAGTCTATCACAACCTACAGGATATTCTATATAAGCCATATTATATTATATAATATAATATTTATTATTTGTTATATTTATTTAATTATGAAACATTATGAAAACGTCAAATACAATTGCTGTTTAATTGTTCAAATGTTATATTTAAATATTGTATTTTATTTGTTCCATATACCTATGTAGATTGTAGGTCCCTATAAATTGTTTTAAAAGACATGCCAACGGAATCATAAAATTGCAAATTACACAGCCAGAATGTTATTCGTATATTTTGTATTTATTATTATTTATTTACCATTACTGAAATGATAAATATCACATGTGTAGTGAGTACACTGTAGGTACCTAACGTACCTGTACATGGGCGTAGTTTGGTATAATTATCTGTGGGGGCTATATATAGGACTAGAAAATTATATAAACATTTAAAACTATAATTTCGGATAAAATGTAAAAAATGAAAGTAAACACCATGAGGAGGCTACAAAAGTTTATGTGGGGGCTGTAGCCCCCATCTTCCATGCATACTACGCCCATGTACCTGTATCATATACGTACAATATTATAGTGCATCCATGTGCCAGTGCCATGCCAGTGCCATGCCAGTGCCATCCACTACTATAAAAAAAATATATAGATGTAGTTATATTATATATTATATAATATATTACATTTTAACTTTTAACCCATTCAAAACCATTAAATTGGACTATATAATATTTAATACTATATTATATTAGATCGTGTCGTACTGTCGTATGTATATAGATTTTGAAAATACGTATGTCAGCTTTTTTTAGGGCATGTATAATATATTTATATACTTCATAGCGATATATGGGAAACTTCGTTGCAATGTTGCAAAGGATTTAGCCATTTAGGACATATTGTTATCATGATTAATAACGTCAAGTCGTCATGGCATCCTACAAAATATGATTACTGTGATGTCGAGGGATGGGTAGTGACTAGTGAGGGTAGATATACAGTATATTATTATTCTCATTCCGGTTTGCGTACATATATAGCCGGTGCACGGGCCTGCACGCGTTAATAATAATAATTATTACTGTCTGTACTCTGTGTTGGCTATTAATTATTATAGTCTATACCTATATAGCATTATAGCCATATAGAAATCACACAAATATAGAATATATATATACATGTTATTATCTACAATTTACAAAGGACACTATATTATATAGACTGGAAACCATCTTCCGCTGCAGATTATATTTGAATTATTTGATATAAAATCGATTATAATCGATCATTGAGAGTATATTATATTAAATTACACTTCTAAATTATATGCTACACATAGAATATTATTATATAATAATATTCATGTAAAAGAATCCGAAAATGTAAAGACACGCGCACTAACCGTTTTTCTAGGGCTCGTTACAATGGGTTGCGTGTTTGCGCGCTCCCATTAATTTGTATTTCGTTCTCTGCATACTCCAAACCAACTGGTTTCACATTGTATGTATCATTATATGTATAATATTATATTCATACATATTATATTTATCCATTGTGCTTATGATAACATCCAGACATCCAGTGATCTATATTATGTTAATTACCGTCCAATGTGCTCTTTTTACTTTTTACGGTTGATTCAAACAATTTTTTATGTGTTTCGTTCACTATAATAATACAGAATAAGATTGAATTTGAATAAACATTTTTACCAGTATATATTAATTATTATAATATGATAGGTGCTTACGGGCTATAACCTACTTATCAAGTTTACGCCAACAATTTGTTTTTGATTGACACTATTGTAAGTTGTAACAATGTTTCAAAATAACACCATTAGACATTATATGATTAAGAAGCCATCCATTATTAACACTTAGCTTGGAATTAATAGATAAGGTTAAAATAAAAGGAACATAAAATATCAAGCGCCGTTTTCTTTTGAGTCTGCAGCAATAATGCATAGGTAATATGTATAGGTGGTTTTCTAGTTTAGAAAATAGTGCTGCACGACTGCACTGTTTCTTCCTGAATTGATTATCTGTCAAAGTATTTTTGGAGGGTTAAGCTGGAGTAATAAGGTGAAGCGTTTGTGTTTTTGAAAAGTGTGATGATTCAGAATATAATTGAATTTTTTAAGTATGATTTTTTAGCATAAATATATTACCTGTGCCTTAAATAATTTTTGTATAGATACTATCTTTTGTTTGGATTCTCTCTCTTCTTCCACAGATAGCTCTTGAGGAGATCCATATTTGTAAATAATGTTAAATACTTAAATATCATTATTTAATTTGTAATGTTTGTTGATGGAGTATTGGAGTATAAGAATAATATTATTATTATTTTTTATATGACACAAACTATAAGAATAGATTCTGATTTCCGTCTTATTTGCTCAGAATATTTTTTTTTGTACAAAGATTTATTAATGACTTATAAATCTATTACTGTAGTTATGTACTCGATGAATGACAAGGTATACGCTTGATTCCTATACTATACAGCAGAGCTATATAGTTCCCAGAGTTTTATTTTTTTACTCGACAACATTTTAACCTGTGAATATTTTGAGTGTTGGTGGATTGACCCCATCTCTTGCAAAAAACTACAAAATTATAATATTTAAAATTGGTTATGGCTGCTACTCCCAAATTTATTTGAACAATGGCCTGTATAAGGATTCAAGCTCAAGTATACGCATAAAACAAAACATATAAGTAAGGTACATTTAAATATACATCATTTAATCAATGATACTACTATGGTGAGCATGACGAAAATGACAGATATGTCTATATTGTCTATATCCTATAATATAATAATAATATATTTTATTTCAAGTATAAATTGATTATTTATATTATATTGTTCGATGTTTATAAAAACCTTTATAGGCATAAGCAATCAAGGTTGATAACTGATAAATCTTTCGGGAATTATTATTCCGTATTTGCATACAACAATATAAATAAATTTGATTGATTTTTCATAAATAACTTAAATAAAAAATACCCATTTATTGGAAATATATTATGTTATTGGCCATTGCCAATATCATAATTCAAATTGTTTGTAAAATAGGTAACCGTCGCATTATTGCACATATTATACATTTATACCTATTATGTAATAAACCTTATACACCTCCGTCCGCCATAAATATTTAATACATACAAAAACATATAGCTATATTATGTAGCTTGTGAACAAAAGTAATCACACATATTGAATAAAATACAACAATTATTTTGATCATTTTCTATATACTTGATAACATTTTAAAAATATTTTGACTCGATTTGAGCTGTTCATGGATTTTATCAATTTTCAATTCTTTTAGTTTTAGATTCTTAGTGGAGCGAGGGATCTAGTGGTTTTATAATGGTGTTTATTTTATTTTATTTTTTTTTATCCTGTGTACAAAATTTCTACCTCGATTTCAACAAATAGTATCTTATCTTTTAGAAAATTTGATCAAGATGGTACTTTAAAAGTTTAAAGAGGTCATTTTTCTCAATAGTTATTTAATGCCACAGGAAAAATCACCGACAAATTACAAAAAACCGCTAAAAATGGAATTTTAATTTCTAACACTTTGTTTTTCACCATAGAAACGAATATAAATAAAAATAATGATTTTAGTTATTTTGTTGTAATTTATAATATTAATTCAATTCACATATACAGTCTATAATATACAGTCATATTTATTATACAGTCTATAATAAATTATAATAAAATATAATAACAATATAAAATATCCAGACAGAAAAAACGTCTCCGCTCAATATTGTTATTCGTATATACAATGATATGATATCATTGAATTCAATTTTAATACAATCCATTATACAGTGACCCTACTGTACAGCAGAGTGAAATTCTTCTGTTACCCGCTTTTTTTTCTTCAAATATCAATAAATATATCAAATTATATATGTATTTAAACTTTAATGTTCAAATTTCGACAATTATTGAAAATGTACGAATAAATAAATTTAGCGATTAATCCAAAAAACACAAGTTGCAATAACAAAAATGCTATTTTTATATCAGTAATAAAATTATATTATTTAATAAGTATTAAATAGTATTTAAAGACAATTAAATAAACACACCTATTTTTATTCAAAATTTATATAATGATCATATTATAAGCTGCAGTTCCTTCTTTTTATTCAAGAAATCATCAAACTATTATTTCTATTATTCAAAAATTGTATTAGTTAATATTTATCTCACGTAACTTATTCTTATTAGATTTGTTATTTTATTTTAAAAATACATAAGCACAATTTTTTTATAAGCTTTTAAAGTTCAAATTTTGACAACATTTATCAAATTTATAATTTAATAATTATTTTGTAGTTAAAAATTTATAAAATGTTCAACTTTTATAGCTAAGGATTGCTTAAGAATTTATAACAAGGCTCCACGTAAATAGGTTATATTATATAAATTACTTTATTCACAATAATAATAATCAAATATACTTAGTAATATCATAGGCTGACTGACCGTTTTCGCTCAGAATCGTTTTCCTTAAACAATGATATTATATCATTGATTTCAAATTTAACCCCATCCATTACAGTGACCCACTTGCAACCTACTGTACAGCAGAGTGACATCCACTTACCCACCTTTTTAGATATTTGAGTTGCAGTAAGAGCAACTTTCTATTAAATGTTCAATAATTTTGATCAAGCCTAAAAGTTTTTATCAACACAAAAAAAAACTTTAAATGCCTATACAATAAATAGTTTAAAAATAGTTTGAATATTTTGAAAATGTCAGTGTATGTATATTTTATATAGAACATAATAATTTAACTATTTAATCAGAAGAATTTAAATTGGTCAATACTTTCAAATTACAAAAAAAAAACATTTGATGAGAAATCTTTATTTTACACATGAATATCCAATTTAGTCAAATTTAAACTTTATAAACTCAAAACATGTTTGTTGAATTACACCAAACTTTTTTTTATAAATTTTATAGCAAAACTGGCAATTGAATTAAGTTTTAAAATCTTAGGTATGAATATTTAACATTTTATCAATTTGAAGTTAACAAATTTTCTCAATTTGACTAATTTTATTAAAAACTCCTAAAAAATAAATGTCAATTTTTTTTTAAATTCCATTAATAACTACTTATGGACAACTTGTAATAAAATGTCAAGCTTTTTTACTTGCTAAAATGATGTTAAATAAAATTGTCAAAAGTCTATAAATAGCTCAACAAAGAGTCAAATATAATGCTGTTTATGAGTAAGCTCCGCTCAGAATCTAAAATATATATTGCTTGCTGACATTCAAAATATTAAAATATTTTAAAATACGTTAATATTTTTTGTGACAGTTAGTGTCTACAGTTAAAAAATGCACCCAGTATAATATAAAGAAAATCCTACGTATATAAACTTAAAAACGAAATAACTTCCACATTTTTTGGAAATACGCTATAAAAACTTACAACATACACTGCTTTACCAATATTATACTTCAAATATCAAAACATTTTGTCTCCCTATATATAAAGTTTAATTTATTATTTTAAAACTAGATAATTGTAATTGATAATTGATAGTTAATAATTATATTATAAAATATTACAATTTAAGCTATAATGGTGTTCAATAGATATTAATTGAATTTTAATAGATGATAAAGCCCAGTAATAAAACAACATTAAATTATTTTATTAAAAGGGCTTTATTATAACCGAATATGTGAATGTCTATTAGTTAATTAAATACAACTGAAGTCAATTAAAAAGCAATGAGTAAAATATAAACGTTTGCCAATAATTTCTTTGATACGACGCCTAAATAAAAAAAACCTGATTTATAAACGTTAATTATTTAGAATTAAAGTAGTATTATTAGACGTTATCAAACTGACTTACGTTTTTCAATACATATAAACAAGAGAAATATTATATGATTCATGGGTCAATTAGGAGTTACGCCACATTGAGTATATCTGAGTGTATCATCTAAATAACCATGATTCACAAGATACATTTGGTGTTTCAATTACTAATTAGACATTTCAATTGTAGACATAACGTCAAAATGAAATGATTTTCATTGACTCATCGCAAGTATTTATTCACATCCTGTACAAATACATTGAGCTATATATATATAATTTTATACTCATTGTATGTCTGTGGAATGCAAAATATGACCTCCAGGTATAGTCTTGTGTGTGACACATTTTACTCTATACGTGAATGTGAAATCTATTTTTTCACTGGGTAAAATAGTTCACTTATTTTTAGAAATTTTTAATAGTTATAACATATTGAAGACTGTTGGAAATACATCGAACTACTTTCATTTGTTTCATTGTTATACTAATAATTTATATACATTGTGTGAAATCTATAATATGAAATTAAAATTGTAAAAATATTTAAAAATGAATCTATACTTATAATGCACAGATGAGGGGTCAAGAGTACGAGAGTCTCAGTGGAGTCCGGCCCTGTATTCTTGTTTCCGAGAAGTTTAATAAATAAATTATAATAACAATAATAATATGGAAATAGGGTAAATATTATATAGGACAAACCAAAGGGTACAGTTATACTAGTTTTACTTTCAGAAAACTATCCATACCATTGCAGCTTCTATCACTTTTTTAGTGTAATCCAAAGACAATATCACCATTTTTTATGACTATGCCTAATATGGACATTGTTCTTCTGAAGTTAGTTAATTTTGAATCAATTAATATGAATAGTAAGAAGTAAATATTTTAAAGACACTTGTAAATAGAAATGTATGTTCGTTATTATTTTCACACTGGGCCTAGAAATAATTGTTGCCCTGCATGGCTGCATGGACATTGGAAATATTAAGGATGGCCTGCGATGTATATGTACATAGGTATCTATACTTACATGCATTTTTTAATTTTGAATATAATTGTTAAGATAATTGTTATCACTATTATTTCGATTTCGTATTTATTTCCATATTATCACTCAGTCTCCGTGTATTTATAATTATATTATAATATAACCATATCCAAGTTTATATACGAATTATGTTATTTACAATTTAAAGTTTGTTCTTTTATTGTTCTTTTTAATTTATATGTAGGTAGGTACAAATGTATATAAATGATATTATTTATTTTTAAATATATTTTTATAAGTTACAATAGTATAAATTTACACAATGCTATATAACGGCCAAGTCAATGGAGCAAATTAAAAATAAATTTAAAAAAGTTAAATATTTAATTCAAAATTATCAACCATTTCGTAAATTATTTTACTCAACATTTTAATTTAGGGTTAAAGATTATTACTTTATTTAATATAGAAATATAGAATAATTTATTTTTTAAGTATAAAAGATATTAAAAAATATTTTTCAACCTACCTATAAAGTTGTAAATTAAATTCTACCTATGTAAATACCTACCTATCTTTGAACATATCTATTATTACATTTTTTATTATATTAATAATCAAATAAAAATTAAAATAATATTTACTAATTTTATGTACCTATAATTAATTGCATAAATGCAATTATAAAAATGTGTCTTTTGTTTGTTTATATTTTTAGTGATTTTAGACATGGTGATATAAATACTAGTATACTACATAAGTTGTACAATATACATTCATAAGTTAAAACAATTTCTAATTAGTGTAAATATTAAACAAAATAAAGTTGATGTTTGTAGACGTTTCTATACACATTATGAACTATTATATTACAGAGTACAGACTATACAGTAATATTAAATTGAAATTGCCTGTGCCATTAAAAAATAATGTACTAATTGGGTACATAAACCAAGAAACTTATTGTTCCCTATTTGTATTCATAAGTAATTAACTAAAATCATAGTTTACTATTAACTACTAACTATTAAGTATTACCTATTGTACATACCTATAAGTTCCTATACCTATAAATTGCAGACATATACCTAATCAGTAAGAGGTTAGAGGACGTTATACGCATTTTGCATTCAGAAGAATCCATTTTACTATTCGTTTTTAGTACTAGAGTGAAATGGTTTATTATCAAATTTAAATATAAACAATTAGTAGGTACGCGATGGCGGGGTAGTTCCGTACGAGAAGCAAAACCATATGATAAGGTTTTCTGAACATTGAGTCAAGAAAGAAAAAAGTTGTTATGTTTACTTATTCATGACTATATGTTTATTGTTATCTATTACTTAAAGTTTTAACCTCATATTTTGTAATAAACTCCCGCTCAAATTCCTATTATCATTTATCACAAAATATATGCAATCACTATTTTTTTTTCATATATTATTATTCAAAATTTTTATATTTCATTTTGTCTGATATAATAAAAAAATATTGTTAAATTACGAAAAAAGAAGTAGGTACAAATTACTTACTTAATAATATAATTTGGAGAAATATTTTTTATACATTTTACCGTTACATTGAAACCACCTATTCTGGGGCAAAACTGTTGCGGTAAAACCGTATTAAATTATTGTATGGTGAAATTAGAATTTCGTGGAAACAAACTTCAAAATTATTGTAATCTGAAACATACCGAAACACTATTTGGTATTAAGATTTAAGGGGAGTATCACCCCTTTAAGGACAGGTGGTTAGGTAACCCGTATGTTAGCTGTTATGTTTTTTAGTTGTTGTCCCCGCCGTTGTATGTAGGCTATAGGTTTAGGTATGAACCGATCCAACTTTTCCCCCTTCACCAGGCCCCGAAGTGATCATCCCCCCCCCCCCACCCACCACCGTTTTCGTGGACTATTTCCACCCATGACTAGTATTTTCGATCGTAAAACCATCTATACGGTTTTACACCACCTATGACTTATAAGGCAAAATCTTATATTTAAGTACCTAATTCCAAAATTTAGATTTTTTTTTGAGTTCATGTTAAGATTTTTTAAAAATGGTTGGATATTATTGAAACTGACAATATTTGTAATATAATTACGCAATCAAATTTAAAATTCTTAAAATGTTTTAAGTTCTATACAAATGATTAGAAGTTAATATGGTTCTGCCCCGCCTCCCCCTAGGTGCTTTAAATAATATTATCTAATCTATCTAATCTAGGGCCCAAGTTTGTTAATTGTTTATTTTATATTTTAATTTTGAAGCAAGTTTTGAGCAAATGTATAAAATTGAATAATCAGCTTTTGGATACCAAATGATTTATTGTATGCAATATGACGATATAATATAAATTAATTAATTATTGTACCGCTCTCAATCAAACACATAGTCCTAGATTGCCCGCTGCATGTCAACGCAAGAAACATCCTCACCAACCCTCATCGATGGAGGAAGCACTAGGAGAACACAATACTCACTTAATACATAGCTTCTTCAAATATATCGGTATTGACACCAAAATCTAATGTTGTAAAAAATCTCACTACTAACAACTGTACTGTCTGTACTGTAAATATTATATAAAGCTGTAAAACTACTAACCCATAAACATGTAATTCTTATCTATAACTAATTGTATATAAAATGTAAACTTTCCGCAGGCTAATGACCTTGGGTTGAAGCCTTAACATCAATAAAAAAAAAAAAATTAATTATTAATTATTAATCCATTAACTTATTTTTATAATAAAAGTAACACAATAATACAGCGGTCTCGGCCTTTATATATCCAAGTGGAAAGTACCAAGTACCGTATCAATTTCAAAAGAGACCCTTCAAAATTAAAATCTAAAATCATAGTTAAGTAAACGATATACTTTTATTGTAAATAGGAACTAAGGAACTAAATAATAATTATTATATATTCTGTTATTTTATTGACTTATTGTTTAATTTTGTTTTAAAACCATTTTATTTACGTAGGTATTGATATCCTTCTATGAGTTTTTCGCTTACCTACCGGCTACCACCGCTTGTGAACCGCTTCGACATTGCATATAAATATTTTAATGTTGTTTTATATTTAACTAAGCATTTTAAATCGAAATAATCAATGAGAAACCGGCGAATTCGTATCGTAATTTGTAGGAGTAGGTAAGACCATGGCAAATAATAGAAAATATACAATAGTGGCGTACCTATGAGTAGTCATTATTACTAAAACTTATAGTATAAGTATTATAGTTATATTATTAACTGCGTTATCGTTGACGTGCCATCAGCACGAGCCGCTAGTTTCGCTACGATCGTTGTATACCGAGTTTATACAGCCAGCGTTGTGGTTAATGAGTGGGGAGCTGATACGGTGTCAAAGTGGTTTAGGGTTGGTGAAAAGGCGGACCGATTATTTCCCGACGTCGGCCCCTTCAGTCTGTCCAGTTGTCCCGGCGGTAGTTCACTGTGCTCTTCGTAGTTATCGACTTACTATATTTTCTCCGCAACAATCAATTTCTTCGGGTTTTTGTATTATAATTTTCGTTTTATTGTTTCACGTGATTTATATCTTTGTACATTTAGTTTTGTAATGCATATTATTAACAACACGGCTTATTCCGCAATAATGATTCCAGTAACCATGATGTATTCTATTATGTGCAATATGTGCCTCTATAATGAGGGTAAGTTTGAAAAATTTTAACTTTTCAGTTTGTCTTATTAAAGTTTTGTGTTAAATGGATAAAATCTCCAAGTAGGTGTATATAGTATACATATTGTATAGATTCAAGTATTAAACTCAACAAATTTAAAGTCCAAACATTTTAGTTAAAATATATTTCTTAATATAATATGGGTTTTTAAGTGTCCATTATAATAATGAGACCTATTCATGGTCATATACAAAGTATTATTATAAACATATACAGACTAAAAAAAATATATCTTGTGTAAATTATCCATGATCGAAAATTAGTGTAGGTAGAGCAATAATTGTTATTCTTTTTTTTATTTCTTTTACATTAAAAATAATAAATGTTTATCTTATTCACAAGTAGGTAGTATTAATTTAATAACCAGTATAGATATATTTTTTAAATTATAACTTTTAAACAGATGTGTTAACGTAATATTATAATAACATACTAATTTAGGTAGTATAGCTGCTAGATTTCATTTAAATTCTTATTTAGTATTTTTATAGTTGTAATAACTAGATTACGGTAAATTGATTAATAAAATGTTTGACTGGACTTTAACGTACAGCAAAAACACGATTCAGTTGATAAGCACAATAAAATATAATAAAATAATTTTAATTTTAGTCTGCTAAGGGTTATTTATACTTAGTACATTTTTCATTGAGATAATAAAATACCTGTACATTGTATATCCCACATCGATAGTTAAATTAAAACAACGATTTGAACGATTAAGATTAGACCTTAGACGATTAGATTATAAAGAAAATATTATACAAAATATTAGGCGATAGCCAATATTGATTCATGCTGGATTTATGTGTACACTGTACATATCATATTAGATATGTATCGTATTGTGTAATATCAATAAATACTTCAACGTGTTATTGCCTTATAGCCTTATAGGTAAGGCCTACGATAATTAAAAATGTACCAACTGTTTAATTTAATTGAAATATTTTATGTTATTTCTTTATATTATATATCTTCTTTACACACATTAAATAATTATTATCCATTAGTTTTTTAAAAAATATTTTTCTAAGGCCATCGTATGAGCAATTATTTTTTAAATTAAAAAGTAGTAGGTACCTTAATTGAATTAGTTTTCACTGAGAAAGATGATCATTAAATAAATAGTACAAGTACATATTATTCTCCCTGCAAACTGAAAAAATATTGAATAAATTAATAATGTATGTGATTTAAAAATTTGACATAAATCAGCCAAAAATATCGGATAAAATAGCTTCACTTGGGGTCCTTTGTTAATCGTGGTTAATTATCAATTATAATTGATATTACTACGAATAGTATAAAGTGCTGTTCATAAGTAAATTTTTCAATCGGCAATCGTCAGGTATAAGTAATAAAACGTTTCTTGTATATTATGCGAGATATTATAATAATATAGGGCATACGCCTTAATAATTTATACTACCTGTACCGAGTTTATGGATAAAATGTTGTTTTTATAAATCGTTATTGACACGCAACTACTTAACAAAACACTGGAATAAAAATATGCGGTTTTAAAAATCAATATCTATGTATTCAAAAAATTGTTTATAAAACATTTATAAAATGATTTGTAATGAGATAAAATCGAAAAAAAATCCAATGTGTGTACCTACTAAATTGTAATTTAATGGATCAATGATTATTGATTATGTATAATAGGTATTATAGTGAATATATATAATATTATGATCTATATTTAATATTACACAATAGATATCATCAACCATAATTTTATTTCACATACAGATTATTTCTTTAGGTAGTACCTACTTTTAGAAATAAATTGATACATTTTGTATACCTAGTTAATTAATTCACTGTTGTAAATTTTAATTTCATAAAATAATTATAAACATAACGATTTCAGTGACATAAATATTATGCTTTATAATATATATTATACCATTGCCATATAATTAGTCATCATTTTGTACAAGATGATTATATTTAACTTATATCAGATTACTCAGAACCTACTTACAATACCGGATAGGTACCTATTTCTTAATAATTTATTCTATCCTATATTCTTATGAGTTCATGAATTCATTAAATACGGGCATTAGGAAAAAAATTAAAAACAAAAAATGTTAATCGATTATTAGAACGTGAACGAAGACTTCAGAAACCAAATTGACGTTTTCGATACCCAGCTATTATCAAGTAACCAAAGGGGTCTCAACGAGATGATCGATTACTTCGGTCTGAGTGTAGTATTTGAGAGCTTCTGCATCCCACGTACTGAAAATACTACGTTTATTGGCTTAGTCGGTGGTCTAAGATGGGTTAGAATAATAAAAAAAAATATAGGTTTTCCCTCTTATACGCTTTCAATAAAATTAATAAACCAAATTAAACCATTATGTTGCTGCTATGAGTTTTTGTGAACACGATAACAATTTAATTAATATTGTTAAATTAAGCGACATAAATTCATAACTAATATACCTATTAATATATATATACATATAAAAAAACATAATATACTAGTTGTAATATAACATTACTTCCATTTCGATATTAATCATAACAATTTAGTAAATATTTTCAGCTTAGCTAGGTAGCTTTAATTTTTAAAAGATTTAACGTTTGACGTTTATAACCAAATGTTAAATATTGTATATAGGTAGGTACATACATTGCATTATTGTACGTATTAGTCACTACAGAGTAACAGTAATACGTGTAACCTCTACCTAATAGAGCGTATAATAATATTACAATATACGACTATGGTATACGATGTGTATTACATGCGAGCAGGTACCTACCATACGGATCCGTATTTCGATCATATTATTATTTGTGTTGTGCAAAATCTTATCATCGATGTACGCGTGTTGCGAGCGGCAGACCGGAATTGCGGCGGCGAGACGTGCCGCCGCCGCGGCCAGTGGCTAGCCGTGCGGTCAAACGATGAGTAATACACGGCGCGCGCGTATCTCGCGGGAGGAGTACACAACACAATAATACTCTACACACACAGCACATATATGTATGTATAAATATTATAATGTAGTGACGTTTTTATACATATAATATAATGTATATAAGACGTCCCCAGACAGATCTCTGCCGCGGTGCGGAGGAGAACCGTGAGAAATACGCCTTCGCATACGGGGCGGGTGCGATAGACGCACGCGAATCAAACCGTGTTTATAGCTAGATACTTAATAAAATCGGCGGCGAGCGCCTTGTATCGTGATGTGTGTGTGCTGGTGGTGGTGGGCAGCTATACGCCGACGACGTAGGACGGTCGTTTCAGAGGTGCATATGTGTATAATATATAATAATAATATAATATCCGTCTGCGCGCCGCGTGGGCGTCATCGTCGTCGTCGTCGTCGTCGCACAGAGATGAGATAGGTGCAGCGTGCACCGTCCCTGCAGCGCGCGTATCAGTGTGTGTGTGTGCGAGTATGACTCGCGCGCGTTAAGCGTTAAGCGCTCGCCTCCCGCAGCGGGGCTATATTATATATTATAGAGCCGTCCGTAATAAAATACATAGGTACCTAATATATATCGGGGCAGAAATAATAACGGCGACAACAATAATAAGACACACAAGCGATGAGGAGACATATAGAGACAGAGAGAGAGTGTGAGAGAGAGAGAGTAGTATAGATATATTATATGATACAACACCGGGGTGTGTATAATGAAGTTATGTAAAAAAAAAATAATAAAAAATAATAAAAAATAAAAAATGATATATTATGTATACCTCTATAATATTGTATATATAATATATATATATATATATGACGATGATATTGTGTACAATATGTTGATAAATAACGCGTGTGGGGAAGCGCCACGCGGACACAGTGCCACACACGGAGCGCGGGTCGTTTGCTGGTCCCACAGCGGCGGCGGTGGCGCTACAGGACGCGCGCGCCCAGTGGACGTCGGACGTTCGCCCGGGCGGAAGCTGCTCGATATAATATTATTATGGTTTTATATTATTATGGTATTGTGTGTAGTACAATACTCTTCGATAGTTACACTATGTACAATAGTATTGCGTACAGGGAACGATTATGCAGCAGCCCCGCGATGGTGTGCATTTAGATAGGTACCGTAACTGAATTCGGTGACTGTATAGTGTATTGCACTATACCTGCGAATCTTGATATTAACCAAGTTTCTATCACGGGCGTATAAGACATATTTTAACATTAATAATTAAACCAATTATAAACAATTAACAAAATTACTGCAACTAAAATGATTAAATCATTTTTTTTTTGATATTTAATTTAGATAAAATCATACTATAATAATAACCAATGTTACTATATGTTATTATTATATGTTTTGATTGCGCGTGGTATACCGAACTCCGTTACTTTTCTTAGTTACCAAAATGTGGTTGATTAAGTTACGGTATGTAAATATATGATTCCGGGATAGGCGTAAGACGTACACGCCAAAAATGTACGTGTAATAAAATTAAAAAATATATAATAATTATAATACTTAGGTGCTAAATAAATATTAATAATTATATATTTAACATATTTTATTACATACGTATGCGGATTATCCGATTATCTGTCTTGCCGGTTGGCCAGTACCGTTTCGGCACACGCAACGTTCGTTCACGTGTCGTCTGCTGTTCGAATGATGAAAAATACAAAACAAAAAGAAAGAAAAAATCAATAATAAAACGACGCGCGACCATGTCGTTTTGATTTGCCGCCGCCGCCACCACTACCATTGCACTCGACGCCACCGATAAATCTGATAGAAGACGATATCAAGTCTATTCAGTTATATTTTTTTTTTAGTTTTTTTTTTACTTCTATGTTCTATATATACGGTTTATGTTTATTATATGCAGTATGATTTATACGTAACATCTTTGATTTTCAACCTCCTTAAGACACTGTATGGACTGTATAGTCTATAACACCTGTATAGTATATTCTCCTGTACAATTCCGCTTGCGCATTGTGCTGTAATTTATCTATATATATTATGTTCAGTCACTGAATTATAAAAAATAAAAAACTATCGTATTTTTATACTTATAGACTTCGAGTAACGAAAAACATTTCTATAGTCAAACCATTCGATTATTTCGAATGCGAGACACTGTTAGCGATTCGAAATATGTCATTAAATGTTACATTTTCCTGTTTGGCTATTTCCGTACTAGACACTCATTGCTCATCCTCTAATATTCAACTCCAAAAATAACACAAAATTGTCGTGGACATCATAAAATAGATTCTAATTTTTGTCTAATTTGTTTTTGTAAAAACAATCTTCCCCCTTTTTAACTACTCTCTATAATATATAATTCATTAATATATGTTATATTACTTACATAGGTTTAAATAATTTACCATACCAGGTGACCTATTTAACGCTAGAGAATCATTATTTCAAAAACTATTAACGTTTCTGAAAATATTTATTTTATATAATTTTAAGTCGCATAAAACAAAATGTTTCTAAAAATATATATTTCTACTACTTATTGTAATTATTATTTTTATTTTTACCCTTTTTAATGTAAATATGCATTTTTAATTCATTATTCCAAATAATAATAATTTTTGAAGTAGGTAGCCAGATAGGTACTTTGATTTATAAAATTCAAATTTTGGACAAATTATGTGTTATGACTTCTAAATTACTTATCCAAAATTTGAATTTTTAGAACGAAATACACCAAATAATATTCTGTTTTGGAATATAAAATTTAAAATGCATGTTATCAAAAAAAAAAAAAAGATGAAACAACAAAAAAATTTTTTAAGTAAAGTAAATTTTTTTTTAACTATTTAAAATTATGTGAAAAAAATATTTTCAAAAACATTACTTGTATTTAAAATAATCAGTGTCTTACGTTAAAGGATCACCCTATATGATTAAAATACATAATCAGTAGGTATATAGGTTATAGTATGCGTAAATTTTACAATATATATATAATAGGATTGGATTAGGTACCACGACTATATACCTATATATAATTTCAAATTAAAACTATTGGGATTTTTAACTTGGCTTTTATTTGACATAATATTAAATTTTAGAATATAGCTTTATTATATTCAGTATTTCAGCCATTTTTGTATACTTGGTCTAACAAATTGATGTCGACGGGAAAATACACTGATTAACCCATACGTATACAAGGAGGGTTACGTCATTAGCCTATCTAGTCGTAATCGTTCAAGTGAATAATAAGAATAATGAGAACGATGAAAAAATATGTTGTTCACCATAGAGACTTTTTAGCGTTCTTAACTAGAGGATGTACCATGACCGTCCGTGACACCGAAAGACCTGTGATGAGAGAGTGGATTCGGTATTACACAATTCGCCGTAAACAGTAATTAGAAATTTCGTTTTTTAACCGATGATAATTCGTGTTTTTCCCATAGGAGCATTTTGGTTTTTTCAAGCATATTGCCAATCAAGCGCAGCGAAGTCTAATTAAAAAATATTTTGGTTAATATAATTTACAAAGGCGAAACTTATGAATTACCTACGCTACAACTATTATACAGGATGGACCGAGCGTAAAATTGAATTACTCAAACTCTATTTCTACAATGTATATCCACTTGAATTGCGTATATTCAAATAAAATTTTTTTTATTATTTAAAGATTAAATATTTAAATAAACAGTAAAAAATATAAATGTTTTGAATAACGGTACTGTTTGTTTGTAAATCGATATCGAGAATTAAATGAGTCTGATTTAATTATAAGGTTTTATATAGATGTCTTTATTTAACAACAAATAATTAACTTCGGTCCACGAGAACATAAAAAATTACTACGCCGGAGTTATTAATGCATACTTGAGGAGTGGTGGCAATTGAAGGCGCTCCTTATTAATAATAATTTATGAAAATGCGATCTCCGGTTCTCACAAGCCATAAACCTATTAGAGTTGTATAGTACCTATCTATGACAATATTTATGTATTAATTTTTCCATTTCAAACGTCACTTCATCGACAAGGGTTTAATTTAATACACTTATTATTTATTATTTATTATACTATTACTACTCTTGTAGTCTTGTGCAGGGCTTAAAGTGGCAACAAATATATCAAGGAGGAGGGACAATGACCTCTATATATTTTAACATTATATATATATTTATATTGTATATACACTTATATATAAGTAAATATTTTAAAAAAATATGGTGTTTTTGGAAAATTTTAACGATTTATTAGTTCTATAGAAATCTGTTAATTATTATCTTTGATCACGCATTTGAGTAGCTTAAAATAAAAAAAAAACTGTTCTTGTTGAACAAGTTAAACTATTCTGTACCAAACTAAATATTTTTGATAAAATATCATTATTTCTTAGTAAAACAACACACACTTTCTTAAATAAATAAATGTTTTTTCAATAAAGACAATTATTTGAAAGCAGATTTAATCATTCCAACGTACTTATTGAAGTAAATGTTACAGTCTAAACTCTAAAGGGAAAGCTTTTTAATTGGTTTTAAGTGACGGGCTAAGTCCTTCCACACTTTAAAAGCCTAACACAATCGTAAATTTTACTTGTTCGCGTATCTATATAAACGTATTACGTATAGAAGCAACCTGCACTCGTGCCTCAATGCCTCATTGTGATTTGTAACAATACCGAGTACATATTAAAAATGTTTATATTATTAAAGCTAGTAGAGCTTGATAATATGGTTTGAGTAAGATTTAATTGTGAACCGTTGTTTATTTTACCTACATTGGTTATATTTTTTCAACTATTCGTTTATAGTTCTTTGCGTTCTCTCTCTACATTCCTAAACTACATATTATTATATTCTTAATCGAACCGACAACGGAAATATTTCCATAACTTGCTCGTAATTCATCCAGGGAATCCTGAGAATAATAAGTGTTCTATAAAATACTTACACGCACACGATAATTTTTGTATTTTTCTCTCTTTTGGCAAGATGGCCCTCATTTCATATGCGACTCGTAGCCTGGACAATCGTGCCGAAACGCTTTTGTCCTTTCCCTCTTCAGCTCTTCCGTTCAGTTCGAGGCACTACAGTGAATTCTAAATAAAAAAAAACTGGCGCCGGGAACATAGCCAGCGTATTACTTGAATGTATGTTAAAAGGCATTTTGAATAATATTAATACAAATAAAAATACATTGCTCTATATTATTATAATACTATATAAAAACGTATTATCTCATTACGTAAAAGTTGTTTAACTATCGTACAGAAATTACAATATATGTATGGACATATTATAGTTAAAACGTATAACTATAGTGATATAGAAGATAAAAGGAAACATTATCTTAGATTAAATGTCAATTATAAATTATTAATGTGTACAATATGTGTAGCTTATTAATTATAAGTGATTATAACTTCTATGCGTGATGGGAAATGGAAACAAATTTAGTTCCAAATGTCATAATCAAATTGGGCATTAATATTTATATTTGAAATTAAATCATCTAAATATCTAATATAGTAAAATGATGTACTAATATTAATCATTGTTGATTTATATTTTATAATTTTTACTCAACGATATATTTTATACATTGCACTTTTTTTCCGACACTTATAAATAAAAAATTTAATCTTACGAAAAATTATTATTTATGCATTTAAGAACTCTTGATAGAGTTGAAAAATAACTAGTATACCTATTAGTTTGACTAGATATAGTAAGACTTAAAAGGTAAATAAAAATGTATTGTTTTGGAACATTATACATTATTAAAGTTGTATATTAAATTTAGGCTACATAATTGTAAAAACTAATAGCTAATAGCTAACCACACGGTGACCTATAAGAATTAAAATAATACCTAAAACTAAATTGTTTTACATGAAATAATAATATACCTGATACTGTAATACATATATTACCAATAATATTTCATTAGATACAATACAATAATTTCACTGTATTATATGGGTCGTAAATTTACTCATGAAATTGTGTTTGTAATACACGGAACGATACAAATTAATTTTAAAACGTATTGTTTAACACGAAACAGCAGATGTACTCATTAAAATATTTGTTTTAGATGTCCGGCAAAAGGAGGCGGAGTTTTAAATGTGCCATTCATCACAGGGACAAAGAAGTTAACAGCGAAAACGATTTTCATATTATATTCCAAGAACCAACGTTACACCAAAAGTAAGCGCACACATTTACCTATAACTACCTAAGTGTAAAATGGTTACTTGTTAGTTATAACTTATTAGGCATGTAGTAATGTAACGCTTGATATTGTTTAAATTTAGTATTAAAAAAAAAAAATAAAAAAATATATATATTAAATATTAATTGCCCTTGTCCGATAATTTGCATAATTTATATTGTATATTTATGTGTATAAATTTAACAGAATTAAGTTAAAGAAATAACAACTATGAAATAAATCTATTATAAAATGATTTTGCTTACTTGGTTTTGTCGTTATCGCTGATATTTTAGTATTGTTGGTAATTTATAATACCATATTATCAGATAAATGTGTTTTAGTTTTAATATATAATTATTAATTAGCAAAATCATTTGTATGTTCTCAGGAAAATTAAAATTAAAATCATCCAAGTTAACGATTTACGATGGTTCATATTTTATTATTATAATTAAACACGAACATACTATTTTAACAGTTGACCTTAAAACCCAACCACCGTAAATTAAATACATTTCTAATCCAAAGTTTACTAGATCATGATAAACTGCCGACTATTTAATTGAATTATTTTCTGTAACTAATTTGTTTCCATTCTTCGAAATCTATGTCACACCGATGACTTTTACGTTATCATTGATAATGATTATCATTTCTGTTTGTCTTTTGTATTCTTAGTTCATATTAATACCATTGAGTATATTATGATATTACATTATAATAGTATATGATCTAAGTTTGCATTCTTCTACATTTATTAATGTTATTTTTTTTTTTGTAGAATGGTACGTCTAGTGGCAGAGGAGTTCTTGACGGATGACAGAGATCGGAAATATTATGCAGACAATTATCGCTGTTGCCCACCGCCACTTTTTATACTACTCATTACAATTTTTGAGGTAAGTTTACAAATCCGTTTACTATTGTTATAAATACTTCAATACTTATATTGTATGTACAGTGGGTAAATGGACATTTCCCCCCCCCCCCTATTTCTTTTAAAGTCAATGATTGACTAATAATATTGAATTTAATAATATAATATAATTTATTATTTTATATGAAATTTTATTTTTTAAATTAAATATAAAATAGTTTTTATTTTCATAAATATAATAGATTATAAATGTATATGTTTAATTAACTGAACTACTTACTTGAAACAATACAATTTTAAAAAATATAAGTAGGTAGGTATAAAGTAAAATATAATTAATAATTAATAAAAAAAAGGTTAAAAATTCCGACGTAAAAATTATACATTTTGTAAAAAACATTTGAATTCTGATTCTTTTGTTATTTCATAACTTATATTTTTTAGCCTTTGTTCGTATTTATTTATTTTTTTTTGTGTTAAAACTGTACTAGTTTGAATATTTAAAAATTTAATAATTGCTTGTGAATTTGATTCAAGTAGTTCAGTTGATCAAAATTATACATCTATGATTTATAATTTATTTAGGAAAATATTTGAAAATATTAGATAATAGGCATAAATTAATTTCATATTAAATAGTAAACTTTAAAAAAAAGTCCAGGGAGGAAAATGTTCACATCAACAATATATCTGGAGGGGGGGGAATGTCCGCGATTTGTACAGTGACATAATCAAGAATTAATCAATGTTGTGGTTGTGGAGGTAAATAAGTCTCGTGCGAGAAAACCATGTTTATAGCGTAATTAAATTAAATAATATAATATAATAATATGTACCTATTCACGATCTTCCGCCAGTATCGGTTGATAAAAAAACCGTGTTTGAACCCCTAAACACACAATATGCATTTAAAGTTGAGTAAAATTGTAGAAAAAACTGAACGATATAGGTAAAGGTCGATTTATTTAAAATATTTCTGATCCTAACTATAGGTAGGTAGTTAGTTAGTTATACCTACACACATAAACAATAATCTATTTAATACTTAGTAAAGTATAAGCATATTATTTTATATTACAACTAATAGAATAAGCTTTATTTTTATAATTTTTGCAAGTAGTTTTTTTTCGAAGATGATAGTAAAACAAATTATTGCACGTCATTAAAAATAGTATAATAATAAATAACCATCATTAATGACCTCCGACGTGGCGATGTTTACCTAATACCTATATTATATGTACTAGACACCATGTGGCACGTGGCCTGTATAGAGAGCAGAAGTAAAGAAGGAAAAAGAAATTGTAACAGATGTCAAACGCGAGTTAAATTATACCCTTGGGGCTAAACGAGACCCAGGCTATTTCCTATTTTCAGAAAACCATTTAATGTTTACAGCTGTCTACCTTTCTAAAAAGGCATAATCCCCTCCGGATTTTTCGAGTGATTAATTCCTTTCATAGGCATATATTATGCAGCTTGCAATATCTTGTAGATATATATTCTGAATTCCGTGCAAAATAATGAAAAGCCACATATTATTCAATGCTGGTTGTATTCGCATAGAAAGAAAACCCAACGAACAAAAAAGTGTAATATTGATATTGTGATTAGTATTTTTTAAAACTGCTAACACAAACTTAGAAACGTGTCAGTCTAAAACGTTGATGAGAATTATTTTATTAGTTCTGTATGCTTTAATAATACATGTACAAAAAAATTAATATGCATCACGGAAATTGATGATAATAGACTGTACATTTAACTATTACAGTATATTTAACTGTAAACTATAATTACATATGCCACAACTATAAATTTAGTTTAAATAGTTAAACTTTTATAGTAAAAACAGAATAGCATATTATCTAGGTACCATGTCTTAACTTATAACAATTAACAATAATTAATATTACTAGAATATGTAGGTAGGTAGTCACTCTGAATAATATGCAGTTTACAATGACATCAATTACAACACTAATATCAAACGCTAAATGGATATTAGGTATAGACATATAATAAAGAATAAATGTATGTAATAATTATACTATTATAATAGTACCTATATATAAAAATAATAAAACGTAAAAGTAAAATTGTTTACGATTTTTAGTAAATATTTTATATTTCTTCTAAAATGCACATAACATGTACCAGCAAGCATTAATCTATAATATATAAAATCCTTATTCCGTAATGTGAATATATTTACTGTCTATTTTTGTGTGTCGTAAAAGTACTATATTACTATAATACACCCACAAGAAACGTAATGCCGGAAATCGAAACGTCTGTAAATCAAAAGGGACACGTGCTCTTATTCTGTCTGGGATTTGTCCCAAAAAAACCTCATTTATATTATATATATTTTACATATGCAGTTCGTTTTAAAATAACACCATGTTTGAATACAATAGGATATCTAAAAATGGTTTAATTTTTAGATTTATTTTTGTATTCAAATTATATTACAGTAGGGTATACAGGTGGCCAGGTATTCTGGATTTTGTTGAGTATTGCATTTAATGGATTTTGATAAATAGCTTATATACTATTAAGTACCACATATTAGGTTATCTAGTATTTTATGTTATTGTTATTCACTAATACTTCATTACCAAAAAATGTACAGTGTTAAATCAGGTTGGTATTACCTTTTGTTAATTACATATTAGTGAATAACAATAACATAAAATACTAAATAACCTTTATGTCGTTCAACTTACATTTGACACATTCGTGATTCGCGTAAAACTGTGATGGACAAAATAAAATTATATGCTAGTAGGTACCTACTAAAAATTACAACGCCATCAGAAACTTGGCACATTACAAACGCTTAGGGTTAACATCTCACTTCCTTATGAACTCCGTTTCCTGAGTATTTATAATAGAACGAATTAAGTTTAAATATACATTTTCTAAATATGTATGAATATATAACTAGAGAGAAAAGTGTATAAAATGTATTATTTAACAATTGATACATACCTACCTAGTATTTGATAACAAATGTCAATCAATTATAATTTTTAATTTTTTAGAAGATGATATTTTGTTTATCATAAATATTATTGTTTTATTTTTGTACAACCTCTTTTCAACGTCCAAAGTTTTCATTGAATACACTAAATTAAAAGAATATGAAAAAACATTCTAATAAAAATATTAAAGGAAGTAATAATATAGGTAATAGTGGAAATATAATTAAGATTATCATTTATTTTGTTAGTTAAATTAATTTTTTTTTTATTGAAGACAGAAAAATAGATTTATTTATAATTTTACAATTGAATCATAGAAACCACGGATTACATTTATCTATAAAATAAAATATTAATTTATAATAATTACATAACGTTTTATTTTGTAAAATGATAACAGCATTTTTTAAGTTTAAAGGTTTAGGTCGGTTTTGAAGGTCAAAATATTATTATAGACAATTATTTCAAATATTTTCAAACAACTAATGAACAAATCAGTGGCATACCAAAAATGGTGGATTTTGGTTCAGACCCCCTTTATTGTACCACAGGAAAAAAAAATATTAATTAAAAATAGTTTTATTTAATTACCTCGATACCTAATAAATTATTTATTTATTTATTTATTTATAAACGCCAATCGGCAATTTTATGATTACATTTGAAATGTAATATAATTATATGTAGTAAATGTTTATAAAACACAGTAAAACAAAACATATAGAAAATACAACTCAATATAAATTATAAACATAATTGTAACATAGTGATATAGTACAGAAAACTCATAATGAATACATTTATTAAATATTAAAATCAAAATTAACAATATTTAGTTTACGGAGCATTCTTTGTAAGGGGTGATTGTGTCCATAGGATGTGTTGTGGGTTGGTACTTGAAAGAGGGAGTGATTTCTGGAGAAGAAGGAAGGTATTCGAAGACTTACGTTGGAGAGGAGATCAGGAGCATCTATAATACCACCTAAAAACGAGGTTATGAAGTGCTCATCAGCATCTTGTCGACTTGATGATAGCTGCAGTGGTATTTCCTCGGGTATTTCCAATATACTACGTAATAAGGAATAATCATGAGGAGGGTCTACTATCTTCATAATATGAGCAATGTAGGAAAGAAACCTATTTTGGACGTGCTCGAGTCTTAATTCATCTTTAGCCAAGTAATACTACCACTCCATATTACAATATTGAACGTACTAACAAGAAATATAATGTGCAGAGACAATAGGCAGTCGAAAACTGTTTGGTATTGCGCTTAATGAATCCCAAGACTTTTAAAGCTTTACCTACCGTGATATTTATGTGATGCTTAAAGTTCAGTGATGGAGTATAATGAATACCAAGATCATTATAAAGGAAAACACGGTCAAGAATAGTTATGGTGAATAGGACTCATAGGAGACTGCTTTATAGAAAAATACATAACGTGACATTTGTTTGTATTAAGGCTAAGACCAATACTGCGTGCCCAATTCGCAAAAATATTGAGTTCATATTGTAGGACCTAACATTTATTAGGACTATCAATTTTAAGGACAATTTTTATGTCATCTGCAAATAGAAGAAGTTTAGCCTTTGCGATCCACTTAGTGATTGAATTAACAAATAAAATAAATAGAAGTGGACTAAGGTGACCTCCCTGAAGGACACCAGATGGTATCACGGATAAGTCAGAGACAGCATCTTTGATTTTAACGAATTGTTTTCTGCCAGTGATGTAAGTGTACAACCAAGAAAGAAGGGGATTTCCAATGCCTAAGACTTAAGCACCATTGTAAGGCAACCATGGTCCACTGTGTTAAATGCCTTTTTTGAAATCTGTATATATGACATCAACCTGACCTCTGTGTTCGATAACTTCTGATAAATAAGAAGTGAAAGCAACACTACTTGTTATGGTCGATTTTTTTGACCGAAAACCATGCTGTTCACTTATAATAATATGATTTAAGCTACGCTTTATTTTGGTGTATAACTAGTTTGTATTATAATAATTTGCATTATAATATTTAAATGAATGTTAATAATAATAAAAATATAATGGACATAAATTACTTGGTTGAACTTGTTAGTTGTCCCAACCCCATACCAAAATTCTGGTTACGTTAGGTACTTGTCCCAACCCCATAACAAAATCATGGTTACTTTACTTCTACAAACAGCGTGTATTATTTTTGACATATTTATTGTATACAATTTAATTGTCTTACGATCTTTGTGATATTTCTGTTCAATATTTTAGTTGGGAACCTACCTATATTACTACTCTCTAACTTTGGGTTCTACACCTGCTCCCGGTGACATATGGGCATCAGTCGCCGCTCCTGTGCCAATGGACAGCGTGTTCATATATAGACCTGACAAACGACAACAATTGTGGAGATTTATGTTGTACATGTTCTTACATGTTGGGTAAGTGTTAAGTGTTGCTTTACATTTTTATTTTCGATACGAATAATAAATAAACTATTACCTAGTAATACCTACCTATATAAATGTACCTACTGTAATTTATGTTATATACCTATACGTTTTTAACTGTAATTGTTATTTTCAGTTGGGTCCATCTGATATTCAATTTGACTGTCCAATTGCTTGTGGGTCTTCCATTAGAAATGGTGCACGGTTCACTCCGAATAGGGGTTGTGTATATGGCTGGTGTGTTAGCAGGTGTGTATTCAACTTAAAGAGCTTCATATTATGTACCTACTTATATAATATATAATTTCATGTAACTTTTACAAAAACAATTGGAATAAATAATTAAGTTTTGTTTAAACATCGATATTGTGTTATAGGTTCCTTGGGTACGTCGGTCTTTGATAGTAACGTTTATCTGGTTGGCGCTTCGGGTGGAGTGTATGCTCTATTGGCTGCTCATTTAGCTAACGTTATGTTGGTAAGATCATTTTTTTAAAAACATATCTAATTAAAATACGAAAAAATCTACCGAAATAAAACTGATTTGGTGAAGTTTTGTAAATACAATATAACATATATATAATATATATATTAGGTTTAGTCATATAGATAATAATATAACATTGCATCCGATGTCATACTATCATCTCTTCCACCAACTACGTAATAAACACAAAACAATTTAGGTATTAGTTGAAAGAAGAAATATCTATTTTTATTTAGTGTAGAAACAGTTTAATATTATTATATACAACTAAAAAAGTTTATCATGCCTTTGTATAGTTAAAAATTTGAAAATCGTTTTGCGTAAATAAATACTCAAACTCAGTATTTCAGCTATTTTTGATTTGGAAATTGTTACGACAGATAAATTTATACAAATGTTTTTTTTTTAGAATTACAACAACATGGAATTCGGAGTGTTTCGGTTGCTTGGCATACTGTTCATTGGTAAGTTATCTATATGTAGTAAAGTTAATATGCATAGCAATATTTTAAATAAATAAGAATATTTTATTAGTTGATGGGTAAAAAATTTGTATAACGATGGTTGAGCGTGCACATATTGTGTTCAATACTACCTATTTATAATTTGTTCGGGAACCACATCTAGAATTTTACGAGAATGTATTACTATTAATTATTATTAAATCATCTAAACAATTAAAATATATATTTAAAAAAAATAGCTTAACTTCTTGAGAACGAAATAAAAATAAAATTATTAACTGGTGTATAGGTACCTAAAAATTCAATTTACAAGCGCCCACAACTTCGCCGTTGGTATATAACCTAAGCCTAACCTAATATACAAAACATTTAAAGCCCAATAATTGGATATAGGTATAAATAATAAAATACATGGTATTACATATTATTACAATAGTATTGCTGATGTGCACAGTTGATAAGTCTTACACCGACAGCCGACTGCCCTTCGGCCTTCGACAAAATGCCTAACCGATGTACCTACGTTTTTTTTCTTTCATGTGTTTCCACAGCCAGCGTAGACGTCGGCTTCGCCGTGTACTGTCGTTACGCCTTCGAACCATCGTCGAACGCTCCTCCCGTCAGCTACGTTGCTCACATAGCCGGTGCGCTGGCCGGTCTTACCATCGGTCTGCTGGTGTTGAAAAACTTCGAGCAAAAGCTCCACGAGCAGCTGATATGGTGGTTCGCGCTCGGAGTGTACGCTATTTGTACACTGTTTGCGGTCGTGTACAACGTGAGCCATCCCTGTTGAGGAGACCGACCGATCTACACACGGTCTACCAATAAATATATATATATATATATATATATATATATATATGATATATAATGTATAATGTATGTGTGTGTGAGGCGATGGATACGGTGTGTGACGAAGTCCAAAGTTGTAACCGAGGAACACGTCATGGCATCATTAAGCTGGTAGTGTGGGCGCCGGCCCATCGCCGATCTTACATATTTGTATTCTTCCGCGTGTAAAAATCTATTCGTACTGTCCAATTTTGTTCGTTTTTTCATCTTCATTATTATTATTTATTTTTATTATTATTATTTGTTTCCCTCACCTCGTTTGTGTTTAATTATTTCTACCTTGATATATTATTATTATATATAATATACATAATATATTGTGTCTGTGATTTTTTCGCCAGAGTTTACATTCATCATTATAGGCAATGTTATGATTATTATAATATTATGCTGTAGACATGCCTAGATGTTTGCTACGCACGATTCTGTTTAAAGTCCGAAATAGTTGGTTGGGGAGGAGGTGGACACTGTTACAATAAATTATTATTATAATAAATTTAGTTTTTTCGCTGTAATAAAAATTTAGTTTTAAATTTTGCATACATAGAGTATGAACATTAAAAATAAAAAAACACAGACATTTAAATTGTAATTGTAAATAATTATTTTAATTTAAACATTTTTTTAATGCTTTATTACATTCACTGCCAGTTTTAATTTAATCGGTGGTTAGTTTTGAGTTTAAGTCTCTTGAGTCTTGAGTTAAAGTTCCAAAAATACATCCTGAAGTTTGGTGAGTACAAATAGGCTGTGATGTTTATTTTTCAAACAGACAAACATTTTCCTTAACTATAGTTCCTCTGTACCACATAAAACAAAATTGCTCAACTGTGTAAATTTACTAGGCAGTTAGTATAATATCTGTATATTAGCACAAAACAAAACAACAGATAATTGTATTGTTCGCATTAAAAAACGATGTTTGTAGTTGTAAAAATAAAATGTAAACATTTTAGATTGTAAATAAGAAAAATATTGATTCTTGTCATAACACAAATCTAGTCATAATTATATCTATTTGTACTATATTATATATTATAATATATATATATTATATATGTTTAAAATAATTATTTAGATAATGCTTTATGTTTAATGTATAATTTTATGTTACAAATTTTTAATAAAAATATCGAACTAAATGTTTGACTTTACGATTGCATGTGTCTGTATAAGTTATAGTTTGTGTAATATTTAAAGTTATTTATTTGTTTATTTTTAATAGAGTAAAACAATAAGCACAGTATTTATAACTATTGAGTTACTATATTGTGTTCTTCGTATTCACAATATACAAACACAAATAAATGTATGTAACGTGGTCTAGGGTAACATGGTATTCACCATTCAGAGAACTAGAGAACAAGAAAATGTATAGTATGACGCCGTAGACCTTTAGAATAAACATTATATTTATTTTAGCTATAGTCTGGTGTAGAATATTGTAAATCAGAGGTAGGTATTCAAACTGTGCTTCGCGGTTTCCAGAGGCGTCGCGAGAGTCGTCGAATGGAGTCGCGTCAAAGCACCAGAAACTAAAATTAATGCTGGTCAAGTACCTTTAATATAATGATTTATATTGTATAATCATTAAAGGGATAACCTAACGATAAATAAACACATCATCCGACTATTTTAAGCTTTATTTCTAGTACTTACTAAAATAATTGTTATTATCCCACACATTGGCTATAATATTGTATCCGTATATTGCTTCAACTTTTTTATAATAATTGAGGAACCGTAAAAATATTGTGAACACACAACGGAGCCGTGGTATGAAAAAGTTAGAATACCTCTGCTATAGACAATAGAAACGTAAATTAATTTAAATCAAATTAAATTCCAAAGTTGATTCGGAATGATCCCAGACACTTTTGGGTACTTTATGTATTAATAGTTGCCGAGTTGTTTTGAGGGACGTATCAATTGATTCCCGAACTTCAGCCTATTATTAGCGTTAGCCAAAATCATGAAAATTATTGTTCAGATACCACGGGGAGGTTGGTTAACAAGTCTGAAGTCTCCCAATTTTTTTTAAGTCATAAAATGTGGACAATAAAATTGTCTTATTTCAATACGCTTACATGACTATTTAAAATTAGCTTAAACTTTTTTGTATTTAGTTATTAAATGTTGTCCCTTATAAATACATATTTTTTTCTTATTTTCACCTGATAAAGGTACAACAAAAACTGAATACATATTCAAATACTCGAAAAAGTATTCAAATACCTACTTTTAAAGTATATTTTTTTCCACGCTAATTTTTGTCAGTTTTGAAATGGTTGGAAATTAACGTGGGTTAATCATATTTCATCCAGAGTAAAATTATTATTCATGGTTTTATTTATGTGCCATACTTTCAAAAGAAAAATTTGTTTTGTTAAAAATATATACTTACTTGGTATTTTTCTAGTTCGAAAAAAGTATTAAGTAACAAAAATTATTCAGAATACGTAGGTATTTGAATACTTTTTTTAAAAAAAAATATACCTATATTATACTAGGTAATAAAAAAAAGTATTTGAATACATTTATTTTAATACTTTACAACACTGGTAAAAGAGGGTAGGTACATGTAGGTACATGGGAATCAACTCGCATGCAACTGCATGAGCCTTTTAAATAACAATGACTTTGTTTCAGTTATCATTACGTTTTATTGTCTTTTAGAGACTCATTAACAATAATAGGTTCTCACAAATAAATTTCTGTGATATAAATGTCGGATAAGTTTTGTACTATCAAATAGCAGGTGGTAGTATTGTGTATGTGAATGTCTGTGATCACAGAAAATTGTATGTTCTTATATACAAATTTAAAAACAGAGATTATTGATGGAGAAAATAACTATGAAAAAATGTATAAGAAATTTGGCACTAAAAAAAAGGCTTTGGGGGGGGGGATCTATCCCTTACTATAAGGTACTTAATTTTGAACATGATATACCGTACCACGCAGTTCGACAAATTCAGACGCTATTTTATAAAAAACAACTAAAGAAAATATTTTTTCCCCGAAACCAATTTTTGTATATAATAAGATGAATATAATATGTGTATACTAAATGTCTATTAAAAATTGTGTATCCGCCCCTTGAAAAAATCCTAATTACGCTGCTACTGTAATGGATGTGTTAAATTTGAATTCAATGATATAAGAGCATTGTGTACGAAAAACGAATCTGAGCGAAGATGGTCTGTTAACACTTATCAGCATATACTAAATATTATTAAGTATGTTTTAATATATTATTACGTGTTTAAAGTAATTTTTTTATTATTTGGCATTAGTACAACAGTAGGTTAAATTCATTTTTATAGAAAAAATAGCATTTTAAAATATGATTGTGTATGAAATATAATAATATACCTACTCTACAAGTTTCAAGTACCCACGAATAATATTAATATTTTCAAATGACAACAAAATAACTAAAATCTTTATTCTTGGTTTTAATATGTAATTTCGTACAAATTGGATTTTAAAATAACTTTAAAAAAACTGTATTTATATATTTTATAGATATCTTGATTACAGAATGAAATACTTACGTGGTACCTTGTTTCACTTTCAATCCTTATTCCTTAGCTGTATAAATTGAACATTTTAAGCTATTAAACTAGGTAAAAATATATTTTGTAAATTTTGTCAACATTTTAACTTTAAATGCTTATTAAATCTTGCTTATGCATTTTTAAATTGATATTGTAACTATGTTTGATGAACCTTGTATAAAATATTCAAGCTTTTTGATCCAACGAATAAAATTGACATAAATAGAAAAAAAACTAAAAATAATTTAAAATTTAAAATTTCCGTAACAGCTCAAAATGAGTCAAAATATTTTGAAAATTTTATCAGTCGTAGAAAATGATAAAAACATTTGGTAACAATTTTCTAGGCTCAACTTTTTTTTCAATTTCCACTTACAACTTATGAGGAACATTGTATTACACTTTCAACAATTATCAGCATATATTTTAAAAAAACTAATAAAAAGTTCATAGGAATATAGGATCCAAAGTAAACATATTAAAATATCCAAATCAATTCTGAATATTAAAATTGCATAATTTGATTTATTGGTATGATGGAATGAAAATTGATCAATTTAGTCTATTATTAAGTGTATACTCTAAATATTGCATCTATAAAAACTCCATACTAATGGTGAGTTTTAAATCATTTTAAGAGGACGTAACACTGGTATTTGTTTTCTCCGTTTTACAAGTACGTAACATAGAAAATGTACGCTTAGCAGAACACGAGTAGCTTTGTTAGTTTAAAAATTAAAGTGAATTGACCTATTATGAATCTTGATGGTAAGAATATTATCTGTGTTTGAATGTTGGTTTTTTTAGCAAGTTATGCATACATAATATACAGTAAATTAAAAATGCTCATAACTCACTTAAAAACTGAATTATCGTAAAAAACCAATGTACAAACACAGATAACGTTCTTACCATCAGGTTTCATAATAGGTCAATTTACTCTAATGTTTAAAATAACAAAGCTACAAGTGTTCTGCTGAGCTTAAATTTGCTATGTTACGCACTGGTCAGATGGAAACAACAAATACCAGTGGTTACGTCCTCTTTATAGGTACCATAACATTTTAAGTGAATAATATATTTAGAATTCAAACAAGTAAAAAAATAAACCATACGTACAAGGGTCAAAAATACTTGTATTTTATTAATAAAGTTAACATATACATCATTAAAATAAAAATAAATCATTAAATTATCTACGTTTGCGACCACCTTTTTGTTTTCCCAAACGCTTGCCAGTATTGGCAGTAGGTCTTTTAAATGATCCTTTGCTGCGCGAACGTCCTCCTTTCTTTTTATCACTTCCTTCTTTTTTCTCTCTATGTCTCCTAATAAACACATAATAATAATAAGGATTCAAAAAAATGTTGTTATAACTATATTTACTCGACTTCCTCTGCGTGAATAGCTTTATTAGCAGCTTTTTCTAAATTGAATTTTGGTTTTTTGTTATTAATTGATTCTAATATTTGAAGACTGCTTGATTTTTCATCTTTCATGCTCTGCAAAAAAAAATTGTCAAAAATATTATCTTTAATTATCATATGACCTTTATTGAATGCAATATAGTTATAAAATACTAACCTAACCGACAAATTAGAATGAACAAATATAAAATGTACTATGTAGAATATAAACAAATAAGTTTAATTTAATATATAAAATAAAATGGGAAGGTAGCAGATACACTACTACCTTAAAATGTTAAATATATAACTTTTAACCATTGTAATTACCATAGACTTTTATACTAATAGATAGGAGCAAGGGTGTGAACCGTATGGTCTTGCCAGGCTGCGCTGCTCAACTGGCCCCGCCCCGTCAATGCATATGCACAGTAGATGATATAATAAACTGTGTATAACAGTATATCAACGGTGGAAAGGAAAAAGGGCATAAGCGACGTTTTTGATGAAAATTTGTTTTTTAAATTAAGGCGTAAATGACATAATTCTGCATCGATTGTGCTCACCCAATTATCGATATATTGATTATTGACGAAGTTATGTTCGATTATTTTATTATCGAAATATAGATGCAAGACGTAAACACCATCTATCAAATTAAAGAGTAACCACCAAATAACAGGCTTCAGCGACAAAACAATATTTTTGCGTAACCACCACAGTTATTTATAATAATTTTTAATATTATTTTTAAATATTTTTTATTGGTTTTAATTAATTGCTGGTTATTATAATTATTAATAAACAGAGTAAAATGAAATTGTAATAATATTATTATTATGCTGGTTGTAACCACCAAAATTCAGGTTAATAACAAAAATAAGTCGCAAACACCAAAAAGCGTAAGCGACATACTTACAAAAATGTTAGGCGTAAGCACCAAAAAAGTATATAAATTAACATTACAGGTAAAAAAATAACAATTCTTAATTTATTATGTTAGGTACCAACTTTATTTAGAATATAATTATCTAAAAAAAATTGTTTAGGTGAAAATTCAATGAAATTATTTTAAACGGCTTTAAAATTTAAAAAAAGCAGAAAAAACTGTTTGGCTCTCCTGTAAAATTTTATAAATGGCGCTTACGCTGTTTTTCCTTCCCACCGTCAATATAATATATATATATACATCACTGTAACACAAATTTTCAAGGACCGCACTACTCAACTCTGCTAGCATGTAATGCTCCGTCTATAAGGTCGAGTATAAGGTCTATGGTAATTATATGGTTATCAACATACCTTAGCTGGGATTTTATCTTTCTTTAATCCTGGTATATTTTTTTTAATAGATACAACCTCTTTGCTTATTTTTGGCTGGAATTTACCAACAGATGCAGTTGATATCTTAGCTACATCAACAGCTGTTTTCAACTATTAAAAATATACAGTTAATTAATTAATTGATGGTAATAAAATTATACATATTAGGAAATGTTACCTGATTTGAATGTAATGTTCCTTCTAAAGGAGGTAATCCAACAGCAGGAACTTTTATCTTACGTGAAGCAGCTATATTTCGTAATCTTTGATATTCATTTTTAGCAACACGCTCTTTCTTTGCTTCTCGTTTTTGAGCAAATAAATCAATATTTGGATCAGCAGCATTACCAGGCACTTCCAATATCCAATCTTTTTCTTTGTCTGCAGCAGCTTTTTTGTAACCATAAGTTGGTATCCATTTCTAATACATGGAAATGAAACAAACATAAATATAACAGATAAGGAATATATATAATAGTTACATTATTTCATGGGAGAGGCACATGCTTTAGGGTAGAAAAATATTCTGATAAAATTAATTTAACAAATGTTAATTAAAATAAACAATCATTAGTTAATATTTTTGTAGATTGTAGTTTAAAAAAAATGTATGAACCATTCTAATGCACCTATAATATTATTGTTGAAAACTTACTAAACATTGTTAGTAAACTTCTTAAATTCTAAATAATAAAGCATGTTTCAAATGTTCTTAAGAGGACACCACATGTGTTGTTTCTGTTTAACAAATGTACAACATATCAAATTGTACGTTATCAATAATCCATTTTACTCTGTTATTTTTTCAAATTAGAGTAAATTGGCCCATATTTTTATTTAAATGAAAGATTATTAACTAGGGCTTCTCGGAGGATTTTATTGATATTTTTAAAATTAACAGTTTTGTAAAGGTCATAATTTGCTTCTTAGTAAAAATATCAATAAAAGCCTATGAATTGCCCTAAATAATAATCTTACCTTAACATTTTACAAGAGGCTAATCTTAGAATTTACAGAGTAAAATGTATTATTCTGAACGTAAAATGTTGTATATTTGTAAGACAGAGACAACACATACGAGTATGGCGTTCTCTTAATAATGAAATGTTTAGTATCAACAAAAAACATTCATAAAATGTGATTTTAATAAGTATGAAGCAACTTACCAACACAAAAAAAATAAAATTATGAAATAGCTAATGTAGAAGAAGTTGATTTATGTATAACTAATATAATTTATAACCTGGCCTTAGAACTACTACACCTTACGTTAATTATAAAAAAAATACCTGTAAAATTTCATCCCAAGTTGCTTTTGGTTTAGGTGTTTTCTTGATTCCCTTTTCAATGGCAAATTTCTGCCATTTGGTAAGTGGTTTAGGTGTCGGTAATGGTTTTTCACGGGGTAAATTATATCTAGGTTCTGGTAAATCTACATACATGTAACCATCCTCATTTTTCATAGGCAATTCAAATAATTTGTTAATCAATAACTGCACATTATTCCTAGTTTCATTTGTTAAGTATTTCTCTTGATCTGATCTGTGAATAGTAAATCGCATACACATAATAACATGTTAAGTCAATATTTCATTGTTAACTGTTGTACCTGAGTTGTTGAGTGTCAAAATCATTTGAATCGAAACATAGAAGTGTACCCAAATCAATTTCTGGATCTAATACCTTAGTCACAGAAACGCTTTGTTGTGCTGATACATCTAGTGCCGCTTTCTTGTTCAACACTGCAGTAATGTCCTCCATTGTTCGGAGTCAAAGTAAAAAATATTATAAATATTAAAATACAAACTTATTTTATTAATTATGAGTGAAATACAATAACACATGTAGTGTTTATATTATTATGTTACAACATGAACGTTTTTAAGGTTAATCCTATTTATCATCAGGACTGCTTATCACGGCTGTAACACAGAATATTCCATAGATAATGTATTATCTACGATATATTTTGTATTTGTCATGATATTTGTAATTAAGCATGATTAAACGGTGACGTATCACCTAGATCCCCGTCCTACTAGATCCCCATGGTTATCTAGATCCCCTGTGGTCAACTAGATCCCCTGTGGTCAACTAGATCCTCGTGGGTCAATTAGTTCCCCTGTCAACTAAATCCCCTTGGGCCATCTAGATCCATATATACGGTCTTTAAGATCACCAAATTTATATTTTCCCCTAAAGATCTATATGATCTCAAAATTAGTGATCTAATTGACCAACATAGGAACAGTTAATGATATAAATAGCATAATTAAAATTAATTACATTATATAGGTATTATAATTTATTTATTTATTATCCAATATCCATTAATTATACTTTAAACTAAAATTAATAATAATAATTTATATACAATTATGTAAAATAGCATTTTTTTGTTGATAAAATCAAAAATATTCTTTAATCAAATACCATTATAATAATATCTATTCATACGATTTACATAACAGATAGAAGGATAAAGGCCGTGGAGAGCTGGGCGCTCATACACTTGAAAAATCTTAAATTACGACGGTTTACATATTATATTACAAATATAGGAAGTTTGAATTTATATTTGACAGTATTTTATTATTCAATTCAATTCAATTCAATGAAGTAGGTTGATATTATTAAGTAGGTAGGTGTATTTGTGATTTTATTGTGGTTAAAGTACTTAATTTATTTTTCCATTGTCCATTAGGGATTAGTAAGTACCTACAGGCTACAACAGTTGGTTAAATTCATTTTTGGCAAAAATAATACATTTAATAAATGTCATTGTGTGTTGAAAATATAATAATACTAAAGGTATTCTAAAAATCGTTGAAGGTTGTAGCATACAGACCAAGTACAGGAAATAGGACTACCGACTAGTATTGCAGACATGCATTCACCTCGAGAAAGGTAAGGTAAATTACTTGAAGAATAGTTAAAAATTATTTTATTGATATTTTTAAATGCACTGAAGTAAAATTGAAATTTTAATATAGGAGTAGTTGCATTAGAGGATTTGTTGTATGTTGTCAGTAAAAGATATGAAGGTGATTATTTGGATTCTGTAGAAGTGACAGTCCCATCATCAATACCCGGGCCATTCTAGGAGCATCAATATGAATGCACCACGGGATTTTGCGGGAGTACTAGTAGCAGCCATTAATAGGCTACCTAATATTTAAAATGTGTTAGCCTACATGGTTCTTTTTTTTGTAGTTACAACAAGTGTATAGATATTTTGTACCATAATAAATTAATTGTGTTTCTATTAATTTTACAGTTATTGAATGTTTTATTAAAAGGTAATTGTACGATATAAGTTGACTAATAATAAAATAAACAAGGTTTAATATGTATTAAATAGTATATTTTTATGTAAAAAAGTGTAAAACAATATTATTATATAATTGCTTTTTTTTCTTTGTTTTCAAGATCCCAGTCACATGTTGGTACGATTTGACGAGCATCCATTTAATTTAATTATAGACATTTTATAATAGGTATCTAACAACTTACCTACGACTATTATCCAGAAAGATTTATTGTTTTTTATATTGTATAGGTAATTTATTATGTTTATTTTTAACGCATAATACTGTTATATTTAACAAGTATGTAAAAATTATTAAAAATCCCTATACTTAAGAATAAAGGAACGAAAAAAAATAAATATAATCGTTCATGTTTCACTAAAAAATGAGCGAAAGTCCAATATGTGCCTTCACACGAAAAAGTAACTACCTACGTTCCTGTTAAGTTACTAAAAATTGAATGAAATCACTGGAAATATATCATTTGAACGCTTGAGTACTGCTGCTAACCTATTATCTCCGCTCTACACTTTTATGGTAGGTCGGAATTTACTAATATAAAATAACAACTTATAAGAACAATTAATTTCTTTCACATTATTCTGGCGATCTGGTGTTATATATTAAAATATTATTTTAAGTACAATCCATTTTCAGAAAAGTTGCAATCACTTATTGGATTTTGGTAAATTACTATGCATACGGACATTTATAAACTTTATTATTTAACAGTTACTCACTTATCAGTTATCAGGTATTACTTATTACTTATTAGTTACAACTATTATTAGCTACGTATTAAATATTAATTATTATTTATTAATATCCACTTAATAACATAAAAACTTGAGTTTGGTCCCGATTTTGAGATTTTTCATGATAACTTTTATTGTATCAAAATATGATATCTGTAGCACAGAATAATTTATTTTATTATTATATCTGTTAATTGTTATAAGCATATTATAAATTATAATATATATCTATATGGTTATATTCGATAAACTAAATTGATAACTGTGTAATTAAAAAAATAAAAATTGTGACGGTACAGAATATTTTGTTTGTATTATTTTAATGTATTCCCTAATTTAATCTATATAATACAGATAGGTATTAATATTATAGGCAAAAAGGTGGATAAGTGGATGTCGCTCTGCTGTACAGTAGGTTACAAGTGGGTCACTGTAATGGATGGTGTTAAATTTGAATTCAATGATATAATATCATTGTATAAGAAAAACAATTCTGAGCGAAAACGGTCAGTCAGCCTATGATATTACCAAGTATATATTATGATGATATTATTGTGAATAAAGTAATTTATATATAACCTATTTATGTGGAGCCTTGTTTTAAATTTTCAATCCTTAGCCATAAAAGTTAAACATTTTATACAATTTTAACTACAAAATAATTAATAAATTATAAATTTGATAAATGTTATCAACATTTGAACTTTAAATGCTTATAAAAAAGAATTGTGCCTATGTATTTTTAATATTTTTCAATTGCTATTAGAACGATGTATCAGGAGCCTTATATTAAATTTTCACGACTTTTTACCCAACATAAAATTTTATTGATATTTATAGAAAAAAAAACTAAAAAAATTTAAAACTGACAATGTCCGTAAACCGCTCAAAAAGAGTCAAAATATTTTCAAAATTTTATGGTGTATAGAAAATGCTAATATAAACATTCAGTGAAATTTTCAAGTATCTATAGTCATTCGTTTTTTAATTACAATAAAATAAGAAAATTGTTACATGAGAAATCGAGTGAATATCAAATGTTGTAAAAATATAAATTTCAGACACTCATAAAAATTTAATTTAAGTTTCTTGTAGACATTTTGTTTTTGATAAAGGTAGACAAACTTATGAGTAATCTTATATTACATTTTCAAATCTTAGATTTAAAAAGAAAAATTTGTATGAATTCTCAACTCAACATCATTTGCTAGTTTTCGTGATTTTTACGTATTTTGTCAAAATTTGAACTTTAAATGCTTATAAATAAAAACTGTAACTAAGGATTTTTAATTTTTTTCATCTGCCTTTGAAACAATAACCTAGGAGCCTTCTATTAAATTTTCAAGCTTTTTTACTCAACAGAGAAAATTTTGTTGATATTTATAGAAAAAAAACTAAGAAAATTGAAAACTGACAATGTCCGTAAACAGCTCAAAAAGTGTCAAAATATTTTCAAAATTGTATGGTGTATAAAAAATGCAATTATAAACATTCAGTCAAATTGCATGTCCCTACGGTCATTAGTTTTAGAGTTACACCAAAAACCAAAATCGATTTTCTGGAAAACAGATTTTGCGTAAAAATTCCCATTTTTCCTTAATTTTTCTTTTGTTTTTCACGTCGCTTTTGAAAACTACTGGGAACTTTTGACCCCCCAAAGTACCAACTAGATTCTCTTTCCTATCAGAAAAGTTATTGTTGAAGAAAATCCAAGCACTTTTACTGTCCTAAAAGGTGATGACAGACACAAAAATAAAAAAAAAAATAAAAAAAAAACACACATCATTGTAAAATCAATACATTCATCGCTTCGTTCAGAATCTAAAAATAATTTCAGGCCATGTATTAATGTAAATATTATGAAAAAAAATAAAAATGTTATAATCATTAGGTATAGGTACATAGGTAGCCAGGTAGGTACATTTTAAAATATTTTGATAGTTTTTTTAGCTATTTATAGGCATAAGAAAATTTCGATTTTTATTAATTTTTTAAAAAATTATTGTCGAAAAAAATTGCATGTTACGTCAAAAAACTTAAAAACCTAATACAAGGTTCCTCATGAGTTTTTAAAACCTACTGGAATTAAAATTGAAAGTTGAGCGTAATTCCAGAAATATTTTTTACGAGTCTCTGAAGTTTGACGAATGAGGATTAGTCAAGCGTAAAATAACAATTTTGATCTTTTGTTTTAATTCAAAATCGGATACATTTTTAGATACTGAGCGAAGCGATGAATGTATTGATCTTACAATGATGTGGGTTTTTTTTTTTATTTTTTTGATTTTTGTGTCTGTCATCACCTTTTAGGACAGTAAAAGTGCTTGGATTTTCTTCAACAATAACTTTTCTGATAGGAAAGAGAATCTAGTTGGTACTTTGGGGGGTCAAAAGTTCCCAGTAGTTTTCAAAAGCGGCGTGAAAAACAAAAGAAAAATTAAGGAAAAATGGGAATTTTTACGCAAAATCTGTTTTCGAGAAAATCAATTTTGGTTTTTGGTGTAACTCTAAAACAAATGACCGTAGGGACATGACATTTTGACTGAATGTTTATAATTGCATTTTTTATACACCATACAATTTTGAAAATATTTTGACTTTTTTTGAGCTGTTAACGGACATTGTCAGTTTTCAATTTTTTTAGTTTTTTTTTCTATAAATATCAATAAAATTTTATTTGTTGGGTAAAAAAGCGTGAAAATTTAAAACAAGGCTCCACGTAAATAGGTTATTTATAAATTACTTTATTCACAATAATATCATCAAATATACTTGGTAATATCATAAAATGTTTAACTTTTATGGCTAAGGATTGAAAATTTAAAACAATGCTCCACGTAAATAGGTTATATATAAATTACTTTATTCACAATAATATCATCAAATATACTTATTTCATAGGCTCCTAGTCATAGGCTGACTGACCGTTGTCGCTCAGAATCGTTTTTCTTATACAATGATATTATATCATTGAATTCAAATTTAACACCATCCATTACAGTGACCTACTTGTAACCTACTGTACAGCAGAGCGACATCCACTTACCCACCTTTTTTTATTATTAATCCTGCTATAAAATCCGATCCCTACTTATTACTTACACAGACATAAAAAAAAACTAAAAATACTCAGAATCTAAAATAATAACGGAGAAATGAACATTCTAGTTTCCCGGTAATCAGTAAATCTGAAGCTTTAAAATACTTATAAAGTTGTAATAGGTATCTTAATTCGTTAAATACTAAATGACTGAATGTCTTAGTAGTTAAATTTGTAGTAGTCAGTATTCAAGATAGGTACACATTTTTCTAGATTAATAATATTATTAAAATGTTGTTAGATTATTATAACCCTCACTATTCCATCGTTCGTCAATCATTACAGTTATGTATGTTACGAGTGATTGATGCCGTATAGTATGCGTTATTAGTGTTTATAATATTTTCAAAATAAATTATAAAACACGATAATTTAATTTAATAATGGAGAAAGTTATTCGTGAGATTGGTGGTTCCAGAGGCACAGGACTTAAATACAAAGACGACGATGGATATACTTACTGGAAAAATCGACAATGTCGAATGCACTTAACTATTCGTTGTGCATCCTGGAGAGCTGGGTAAATTTAATAATTTTAAACAATCACCTATATACATTAAATATAAAAAATTACCTACCTTCCTTTTCTTTACATTAAAATATTTAAAGATTTAGAAGTCATAAATTCGATTTAAGAATTTTTTTCTTTTCACTTCATTGTCATCCAGGCTACTGGTAGGTATAGATTTAAAATAATGAAATTTTGCTGACCATGGTTAGTACTGCAGGGATCTTGCTGTACTAGTAGATTTTATTCTAAATGGTTGTGTTATTAAGTAATAGTGTATTATGTTATTTAGTAATTATTAGTAGAGGAACCTATATATGTTTATATTTTAAATATTATTTTCTTTTTTAGTTGTCGTGCAAAAGGCAAAGTTTTTAATAGCGACACTTCGAAAGTTTTGCTGCTGACAGGCCATGAAACTCATCCAGAAAACCAATTGGCATTAAATAGGTTCAAAAATATTTGTAATCAACGGGCACAGGCTGAACAAATATCACTTCGGGTCATTTATAACGAAGTAAGTTTTATATTTATTATAATTACAAACACCAATTATATAGCAAGGAAGTTAATTAGAAAGTATTATTATACGATACTTTTTTAGATTGTTTTCATACATAAGTGTTTTGTCCTGAAAATGTAGGTATAAAATGTAAATATTATGGCGTGATCTTTATTATGCATTAAAGATGATGTAAACGTATACTGTTCTCTCTGGCCCACGTGCAAAAATGCAAAATAGAGAAGATACGCATTCACGTAAAATAATTTTTTTTTTATGATTTTGAGTTATCTTGATAAAAATCACACATCGCAAAAATTATAGAGAATAAGTATATGACATAGATTTGTCTAAATATATTGTCTCAAAAATCAAAACAATTCAATAAATATAACCATTTAAATTTTATATTTTTCAGTAAAATAATAATGAAATATAAAACCGACATTATAATTTTTTTGTCACGTCTGCACCGAAAGTTTAGTTGTCGATGACGGTTGAAGCGGAAAGTGACCTTTTCCGTCCAGTGGGCAGTAAAGTGGAAATCTCAAAACGTGGTAATTTTAAGCGCAATTGGTAAACTCTCTAACCAGACACTGATCGATTAACGCAGAGGTTTGACAAAAAATAGTTAGTGTGGCTCGTGCGGAAAGGTAATTTTCAAAAAGCTCACTTTCCCCCCTTGTCAGTTGCCACACAATATTAAATATACTATAGTAATAATAGGTTATTCAAAAATCATAAAAAAATGGTTTTCCGTGACTTTTTATCTACGTTTGCACGTCAGTCTGAGAGAGAAAACATATATTGCGCTAACTGACATCCTATTGATAATTTGTGTTTATTTCATGCTCATGATTTATTTAACGATATATAGTATATAAATTATACCCTTTGCACAGTATCATTTCATCAAAAGAAATTATTTATTAATTCATCAATTATAAATTAAAATACATTTGGTACCTATTTATTGTTTTAAAATCTGAAATCAACTACATCCACCTAGCTCATGCGATAAGTACTTTCACCCCTATAATGCAATATACTGGCCTGATTTTTAATGTAATTTTTTTTCTGTATAACAGTATTTATAGTAGTTATTTTTGATTCTGGCTTCCTCGCCGGTCTATGAGCTTATTACCACTGGTCATTTTATAAGAATTTATACCATTTGTCTCAAATTTTTAAAAAGAGTTACCTAACTAAAACTTACATTTTTCTTTAGCTATCTAGCATAATTTAATTTAATTTAATTTTAAATTAAAAATAATTAATATATTATGTTTAATACAAATTACATTTTTTTTTCGCATGCTTATATTATACAAACTTAGGTGGGTGCGTGGGGAGTTACCTAATGAAATGAAAAATGAAACCTTAAAAATTGCTCAATTTACTTATTATTCAACCATTTTCAATAGTTTTTGTTTGAAAAGATGAATCTTATATTTACCTACAAATAAAACTGCTAATTTAACACTAACAGTCATGTTTTTTTTATATAAAGTAAGTACTTATTATGGAACTTTTTTGAAAAAGTATAAAAATATTTGCTCATGTTATAATAGGTTCTTAATAAAAGGTAAACTAGTAACAATATTGAATAGAACCAAGAAGCTAAAACAACTAATTTTCTATTTTAATTTGAAAGCTAGTGTAAATTTAATATCTTTATAATTAATTAATATTTGTAACCAGTGAACACAGAATGATCAAATTTCTCTCATATACAATGAAGTATATAAATAATATTGTTACTAAATATTAAATCAAAAAGTAAAATGTAATTTATTGACTCATATTATGTATAAACATACCTATTAAGAGTTATACATCATTTCTATATACAAAATACTAATATATTTTTTTTTGGTAAATACATTTGTACATTAAATTTTCAAATTTGAATATGAAAATACATTTTAAGACATGCGGTATGGCAGATTTTGTAAATGTTCATGTCGGTTCATTTGTCTCACTGCATAGAACAATGCGTAGACATAGACGTCGAATTCATCCAGTCACTCCTCAGTCTATGACTGAATTCCACTTACAATTAACAGGAGAATATGCGCACTTGTCTATGATACAAAATGAACCAATATACTCTGGCATTGTTGGTGCAACTTTAGAAGAAGGAACCACTTTATTTTTCATTTTGCCTGGAATCAAAAAGTATACAACTATAAAATATAATAAACTTTATTTCAAATAAATAATAATTACAATAATATTATACAATTAATTTAGTTTACTTAGGACTGGTTCTACTTTTTTGTTGGATGGCACATTTTCTAGTTCACCAAGTTTTGGAAACGAATGCCACCAATTATACATCATAATGGGCATAACATTTAATACTGTAAGTTTTGTATGTAATTTGTAAATAAATAATAGTAAATTATAAAATAACTATTTTACTAATTAGATTATTTTAAGTTACTTTTTTTAAAAATCTATTTATTAAAATATTTTTTCAGGGATTTCCTACAGGTTTTGCATTGATGTCGAGGAAAACGGAAAGGGCATACACGGCGCTTTTCAATAAGATTTTAAACATAGTACCAGAGTGGCAACCTCAAACCATAATAGTTGATTTTGAAAGGGCAGCTATTGCTGCTATAAGAACAATGTTTCCAAATACCACTATTAGAGGCTGTTGGTTTCATTCCTCCCAAGCGGTATGGAGAAAAGTTGCAAATATAGGTAAGATTACTTTAAAATCGGAATTTGTAATTAATAATAAATTAAATATATAGTCAATTAATAACACTGGTTAATATTTAGGATTGATTGATATATGTAGTAACCATCGAGGAGCCTATGACACTGTGCATATGTTGATGGCATTGCCTTTGCTGCCGACAAATTGTATAGCTGAAGGTTTTGAAACTGTAAGGGCATACTATATTGAGAATGTGCAATCATTGATCAGCAATAATAATGATTATAATTTTACATTATTATTTGAATATTATAGATCAACTTGGCTTGCAGGTCTGTAAAATACAAAATAATAGTTTTAATATAATATTTTTTGTTCATACAACTAAACAAATTTATAACTAACCCTACACCATTGCCAATAGGAATAAATGCAGATATATTGTCGGTGAGTGACACGGTTTGGCGAACCAACAATGTGTTGGAAGTAAGTCACCGACATCTCCAGATGCACATGCAAAATCAGCACAATCCTGAGCCATGGGTGTTCTTGAGTAATTATATTTTTATTTATTTAACACTAGAAAAGGAATATATAAGTATTTTATATTTACAGAGGGGCTGATTACTTACTCGAATGGTGTTTTGAACGATTATAATGAGGCTACTGATGGAGGACAAGTAAGAGAACCTCAACGACAAGTTTGGATAGAACAGCAAAGGAATTTAGATAGATCATTGAGGCTGTTTATAGAAGGATGCTACTCAATGTCAGAATTTTTAATATGTGCTAGGCATTCAACACCAAATTTTGGTGTAATACGGCCTCAACACCAAGCTATTGTAATACTTCCTGCTGCTGTCTTTCCACAAGCTCCACTAGCTTTATTACCACTCCCCGTTGATCAGCATCGGGAACTGCAACTTCCAGCTATTCTTGTACTCCCTGCTACTGCTTTACCACAGGCACCACTACAAGAAGCACCAGCTTTATTACCACTGCACGTTGATCAGCATCAGGAACTAATTCGAGATGAAATAATGAGAAGGATTTTACCACGTAGACCAGCAATGCCCGTTCCTCGAGATCGTATGATTTTTCATTATAATATTACTTATAAAGATTTCCAATAAAATATACTAATAAATAAATCGCTTGTCTTTAGTTTTTTATAATCTCGATGCTGATGCAGATTATTCAGATGAAGATGTGTCTAACGAACAGTCTGTGATACCATCAGTTATTTACATTGAACGTGTTGATTTGACAAGTAAGTAGTAATTGTCTGAAATTTGTTTCTAGCTAAAGTAATTGATTAAAAATAATGATGTTTTATTATTTTAAAATTGTACCAATAGTAGAGGAAACATGTTACATATGTTTGTACAGTCCACCAATAGTAGTAGCGTATCCATGCTTACACCAAGGCCTATGTGGAGCTTGTCATGATAGCTATTCAAGAATGCCTCCGAATGAGCACAGGCCATACTACCGCTGTCCACTTTGTAGAGCTGGAATAGAAATCTACTATATATTAACATGACAATTATAATTAATTATTTATCTTATCAATTAAATATCAACTAGCCATAAACCTACTTTAAATTTTTTATTTTTTAACAAATTAAACAAAATTAAACTAATTTTCTTGGTATGACACACATTTCAATTTAACTTGGGATTTGACTGTTTTTTGACTGTTTTGAGTAAGTTTAACACATTTTCTTGATAATATATCATATTCATACACAGATATATACTAATAGTATATAATATATATATCTGTATATTCATATAAGTAACATATTATAGGTATACTGCAAGTACCTACATTGAAATTAAAATTGTTACCAATTATGTGTTCATTATCAATTGTGATTAAATATAATTTACAAATACTTTACAAGTCTATAAGTATAACCATAGTATAACTACCATATTTATTTATAGAAAATACTACTCAGTCTATATATCTACTATACTGTATCACTGTTACTACTTCCTACAAGTTACAACAGTCCACTAGACAACCTATAATAATAATTAATAAGAAGTTTTTAGTTAAATTATAGTAATTATTAGGTATTAAAATTAAAATGTGAAACTTACTTTTGAAATGACTGAAATAAACGATTACAGTCTACAAGTCAACATTACAATATAATAGGTATTAATTAGCAGTAAATTTCCGTTATAGAAGGTTATGTTATAATTTACAATAGGCTTATTTACCTACTTACATGTCACATTGTCACCATTTTATTTCCTATGGACAGATGAGACCAGTATGTTGAAGGCTTGGAATAAGTTCACGTTCACACTCATTTTGTTAAAAAGGAACTACTTAAATCGTTTCTTCTTCCTCATTCCCAAATAAAGAACATTTTTTGTGCCTCAATCAATTAAAAATTGTATTAAAATAAAAAAAAAAATAATTAGGTTCTGTTTTATTATACAGCTACAGCATTACAGCCTATGAAAGTATGAACTAAATAAATTGAAATAAATTAGTGATAGGTTGTGCATAAGAGATAACGGTTGTTATTTGGAAGTTTAATTAAAACATTTTAATGAGTCAGTTGTGAGATAAATAACTTTTGATCATGATTTCGTGGCCCATAATTACTATACCTAGTCTTATGACTCTTGTTTCTTATGAATTATTCATGAGTTATGACTTATGAGTATTATATTAATGTAATGTAATACCTAATATGATTTATGATACATATTGAAATTAAATTAATCATTTGTTGAAGAAAAAACAATACGTTTGTCGTTTAGTATAAAATAAGTTTAATATAATTTATAATGTTATTTTAAATTACCGCCACAGAGGGGGTATCTAGTAGACCAAGGGAGATCTAAACGCTAAATGGGTAATTTAGATCCCCAACTAGGATGGTGTCAACTAGTTCCCTCTGGTCATTTAGATCCCCTGTCAATTAGATCCCGCTTTGTCATTTAGATCACGGGGATCTATTTGGATGGGGATCTAGGTGGCCGTTCACCGATTAAACCAGGTTAGATGAAATTATTATGATTAATTATTATTTATTATGATTAATTTCATCTGTTCTGTGATTAAACCATAATACACTAAAGTCTATAAACACTATAACACCATAATGCTTATTGCTTACAACAGTTACTACTTACTGCCTAGCATGAACTAAGATAGTATTATCTTTATATTATCTTAGTTCGTGCTGCCTAGATCATATTATTATCATAGAGTATTACCAGTGGTGTGTTTAAAGGACACGGATTAATATACATAGTATAATGGATATAGTAGATTAATATATATTAATGTATATTAATCCGTGTTAAATGAGTAATCGGAATAAAAATCCCTAGACTACATTATTACTAACAAGTAACAACCACATGCAAATGGTTGAACAAATATTTTTTAAACGTTAATTACTAATTAGTATCTATAATTACCACATTATTAAAATATTAATATTTAATTACAAATACGTATATTATATTATGCTATATTATATAATTCAAAATTCAAAAAAATTATATAATATATAGTAATAATAGAATATTAATGATAATATAAATAATATTTTGTTTTAAACTACGATAATATAGGTATTATGTGTAATTTAACTTAACGACGAAAATTTGCAAATTATAATATTGTGGTTTAAAGTTTTAGAAAATTGTTTATAATATTATGTATATTAATTTTTTGAATGATATAATCAAATATAGATACGTATTTGTAATTAAATATTAATAATGTGGTAATTATAGATACTAATTAACGTTTAAAAAATATTTGTTCAACCATTTGCAATGGTTGTGAGTAATAATGTAGTCCAGGGATTTTTTTTTCTGGTGTCGTTCGTCAGGGCATTTTTTTTCCTGGGGATTTTTATTCCACAATTCGTTTAAAACATCATAAACATATAATCATAGATAAGTATACTTTACTAAAATATTTTGTAGGTGACGTTCATATACGATATACCTATAGAATATAGATTCTTCAAAATATTTTAGATTCTGAGCGGAGCGATGAATGTATTGATTTTACAATGATGTGTTTTTTTTTTTATTTTTTTTTTTATTTTTGTGTCTGTCATCACGTTTTAGGACAGTAAAAGTGCTTGGATTTTCTTCAGTAGTAACTTTTCTGATAGTAAAGTGAATCTAGTTGGTACTTTGGGGGGTCAAAAGTAAAAATTTCCCAGAAGTTTTCACAAGCGACGTGAAAAACAAAAGAAAAATTAAGGAAAAACATGAATTTTTACGCAAAATCTGTTTTCGAGAAAATCGATTTTGGTTTTTGGTGTAACTCTAAAACAAATGACCGTAGAGACATGAAATTTTGACTGAATGTTTATATTAGCATTTTCTATACACCATAAAATTTACAAAATATTTTAACTCTTTTTGATCTGTTTACGGCCATTGTCAGTTTTCAATTTTTTTAGTTTTTTTTTCTATAAATATCAATAAAAATTTATCTGTTGAGTAAAAAAGCTTGAAAATTTAATAGAAGGCTCCTAGGTTATTGTTTCAAAGGCAGATGAAAAAAATTAAAAATCCTTAGTCACGGTTTTTATTTATAAGCATTTAAAGTTCAGATTTTGACAAAATACGGAAAAATCACGAAAAATAGCAAATTATTTTGAGTTGAGAATTCATAAAAATTTTTCTTTTTAAATCTAAGATTTGAAAATGTAATATAAGATTACTCATAAGTTTGTCTACCTTTATCAAAAAAAAAATGTCTAGAAGAAACTTAAATTAAATGTTAATGAGCGTCTGAAATTTATATTTTTACAACATTTGATATTTACTCGATTTCTCATGTAACAATTTTCTTATTTTATTGTTATTAAAAAACGAATGACTGTAGATACTTGAAAATTTCACTGAATGTTTATATTAGCATTTTCTATACACCATAAAATGTTGAAAATATTTTGACTCTTTTTGAGCTGTTTACGGACATTGTCAGTTTTCAATTTTTTTAGTTTTTTTATCTATAAATATCAATAAATTTTTATTTGTTTGGTAAAAAAGCGTGAAAATTTAATATAAGGCTCCTGATATATCGTTCTAATAGCAGTCGAAAAATATTAAAAATACATAGGCACAGTTTTTTTTTATAAGGATTTAAAGTTCGAATTGTATCAAAATATATCAAATTTAAAATTTAATAATTATTTTGTAGTAAGGATTGAAAATTTAAAACAAGGCTCCACGTAAATAGGTTATATATAAATTACTTTATTCACAATAATATCATCAAATATACTTGGTAAAATCATAGGCTGACTGACCGTTTTCGCTCAGAATCGTTTTTCTTATACAATGATATTATATCATTGAATTCAAATTTAACACTATCCATTACAGTGACTAATTTGTAACATACTGTACAGCAGAGCGACATCCACTTACTCACTTTTTTATCGTTGCATTGTACTTAATAAATTAAGTATTAAATTAAATATACGTATATATTTTTAATAATAGTAAAACCTATAGGTTATACAGTCATACAGTTGTGATAACTGACAGGAAGACCTGACAAAAAAAAATAATTTAAATATTTAAATCCTAACTTTGATTATTATTATTATAATATACAGACGTACAGTTAAAAAACTGAATATTTACGAAGTTTGCGATCTACGGCCCGCCACCTACAGAGGTTGAATACCCCTGGTTTGTTTAAATATAATAAAATATTATTATTATCATAGAAGTATAGTCGTATAAAACATAATATTATAGTATTTAATTTATAAAACTACTGACTAAGATGGTGGACTCAGCGGTTTTATAAATTTATCCTTTATCATCAAGTTGTATAAAGAATAAAGAAAGTTCTTTATGAAACGAAACATACGAATTACAATTTATTAATATAAATAAACAATATGAAACATAATGTTTCCATATCTTCTATGGAACAGTGGAACTCTATGCATTTTTTCGGTTGTATAATTTCACATTATTATTATTATTTTTATAATATGATTCCATATTCTCATATTTCATGAACACAGACCGTTGAACACGTGCGTACGGAGTCTTGTGAATTTCAATTTTATTTTCAAATAATGTTAGTTGTTACCATGACAAATTATATAGGTATGTCAGCAATATTTCATTCTGATGATTTTTCTGCGCATAAATGGCGTATGGCTTGCTCCACTTCTCATTGGTCGAGAACTGATCACTTGACTTATAAATGTGAATGATAATAAGCAAACTGACAAGGAGAAGCACGGTAGCCATTTCATGCCCATCACAAATTTACTGACATACCTTTGTATTTTGTATTTTTGTCATGATTTAACTGTTTCCCGTAGAACTTAGTTTAAACTGTTTATAATATTATACTTTACAGTTTTATTATGCAGTTGTGGGACCACGGAATACAGGTAATATATTAGAAGTTGTTAAATGTTTTTATAATCATCCACTCATCGTTGAATTCGTAGAGCATTTTAATTGTATAGACGTATAGTTGAAATTCAATATCTTTTTCCGTAATCCGTTTAAGTGTAAATTTCCCCAAAAATTCCCTTTAAATTTAAAGCTATAATTGTTTTTTTTTAAATTCAAATTTGTTCCAGACGTGAGACGTTCCAGTTGCAAACTTGCAACATTATCGTTTACAATTGCACCGGTCACCGGTAGTCACTTTAGACTCAACGTGCAATCTGTTAGAATCATTCGCGATGGCCGGCGACAATGACGGGATCCCGGAGAGTGTACTTGGCATACTCAAGACGGCATCGGAAGAAATTCTGAACAAACAGGACGGATACTGTTTTACAGTGGATAACGAACCTGATGAAAACGTTAAAGAAACGTTTTCTTATAATGACGCCGAGCTGGCTGAGTTTATTAATTTTGATATGATAGGAGAGGAAGGTGACAATCTTGACTCTTTTAACCATCTCATTAGTAATACAAACCACAAAGATCTTACTGGCGATCGCAAGGTGTTAAAAATATTACTGAATTCGGGTAAGTACCGATTTTTTAAAAATTTTTGTTACTGATTAAAAATAAGACAAAACAATATAAATGTTAAATTAAATAAATAATACTAGGCTTATAAAGAGTGTAACGGGACTATTTGACAAATAAAATAACGTTTGTAATGGCAATTTGTTAAACAGTCTTGTTACACCTTATATATAGATGATGTGTTCTATTGTATTTTAAATTTCATATTTTAGGTAACAGTTTAACATAAAATGTTGGAATATTTATGTTATCCTTATCTTATAATATTATTATGTTGGTGTTCAGTATTTTCATTTTTTATACTTTTTTTTTTAGTTTTAATGAACAAAATGTAGTTTATTTACAATCTGTATTTACAAGTTATACCTACAGTGGGTAATTTTGATGTAAGTTTATTGACAGGAAGGGTAAGTTGTCCATTGACAGCACCCCATGAAAATGTGTTTAGGGAGAGAGTTGGTACCTACACCAGACCCTTTTAAAGCATCTGGGTGGTTTACCTGGAATTTGCTTGGATATTAGGGAGTGATCAGGATTTGAGTGAGTACTGTAAGTTTTGTGTGTTTTGTTGAAGGCAAGAGTAGCAATGTTATTTAATGTTGGAATGCAAATGTCTTTATGAAGTGACTAAAGGTACGGTTTCATTAACGCAATTGACTGCACCGGTATTTTGTATGACTGCTGCAGTAAACTGCGGAAACAAAACCGTACCTTAAGTGAGTCATTTCTGATGTACCAGGGAGCATCTGATAATAATTGTAGACATATAGACTGGAATGCCTGTATTATTTTAGTGTTTGAAGGTTTGGTTGAGCCCCAAAGTTGAATGCCATAGTCAGTGGCGTAGCCAGGATTATGAAATGGGGGATGTTTAAGTATAGATTAAAACCAAGTTTTTACAGTTTTCGTATATAAATAAATTTAGGATTCTGGACTTGACTTGTTGCACTTAAAATTATCGAAATATGCAGTCAAAATTGTCAAAATATGCTTAGATATATGCTGCTAACATTTTTATATTATTTTTGAAAAATGCATAAAACATATTACAATTTTGGTAATAAAAAACTAAAAAAGTGTGTAAGTGGATGTCGCTCTGCTGTACAGTAGGTTACAAGTGAGTCAATGTATAATGGATTGTATTAAACTTGAATTCAATGATATAATATCAAGACTGAGCAGAGACGGTTTATCAGTCTGGATTTTTTAAATTTTTATTATTTATTATAGCCTAAGTTAAACTAATATTATAATTTTTTATTTGTTGCTACGGTGGTAAACAAAGCGTTAGAAATTAAAATCCCATTTTAAGCAATTTTTTGTAATTTGTCAGTAGTTTTTCCCGTGGCATTAAATAACTATTGCGAAAATCAAAAAATGACCTCTCTAAAGTACAATCTTGATCCAATTTACTAAAAGATAAGGTACTATAATATATTGAAATCAAAGAACTCCTTTTGGTAGAAAATTTGTAAACAGGATATAAAAAAAAAATTAACCATTGTAAAACCACTAGCTTCCTTGCTCCAGAAATCCTCACTCAGAATCTAAAATAAGTAGGTTTATAAACATGATACAAATAATTTATACACAGCTTTACTAATTTGAATATAGGTACCTATATTGATTAATATGATGAATAGAGGACACTATTGCATGTTTTGGACATTTTTAAACTATTGTGAAATAAAACAACTTAGTTTTTAAAAATACTAGGCTAATAAATAAGTAATAACGATTAACATGATAAACAAACACTATCTATCTACTGATTTTCACTTCTTCGTATAATCTAGAATATAGATGTAAGTTAAAGTTTTAACACAGTTTTGTCACAAAGAGACTTATAAAATCTTACGTTCCATATGCGAAAATAGGGCCAACTGTAGCCAAGCTCTACCAACAAAAAATATGCACAAATATGTTATAAATTACTTAAATATGCACTTTTCCTAAAATATGATAAAATATGCAAATTCAAACTTGGTATTTAAAGTATTTAAGTCTCGAATTGATTGTTTTATGCTTGTTTTTTAAGGGGAATGACCCCAAGTAAGACTTTTGTCAAGTATCAAGCCAAAATATTTAGTTTGCATGGATGATGAAATTTGTGCATTGTTGATATAGGTTGAGAGGCATTCCAAAGATCGAAATGTAAAAATAATTTGAGAGGATTTAGATAGGCTGACATGGATTTTCCAGTTGTGAAACCAGGTGTTTAGCACAAATAGGTGGTTTTGGATTTTTTGAGCTGGCTTGGATGGGATCTTTGTTGATAGCATGAATAGCATTCTGAAGTATACCTAGTAGAGTGTTTTTGTTTAAAGGTAGGACGCTGGTAAAGACATTGAACAGAAAAGGGGCTATGCTATTCTTGGGGTACAAGGACCTAACTTGACACTGTTTTAGTAACTAGATTATATACTAAATACCTAATTAAATAATGATATTACACGAACTTATTGTTACAGTTGAAATTATTATAAGCTTGAAAAATATGATACATAATTATTGATCATCATAAGAAGATGCTACATGGACATTTGTCGTCTCTGTCTTACGAGTGCGTAACATACCAAATTGTACGCTCAGCAGATCACGTTTAGTCCAGTTAGTTTAAAAATTAAAGTGACTTGTCCTCTTTTAAAATTTAAAAATAAGATTATTTTAAGATATACAAGCAATTTAAAATTTTAAATGAGAACAATTCACTCCAATTTTTAAATTAATGGAGCTAAATGTGATCTACTGAGCATGAAATTTGATATGTTACGCACTTGTAAGACTGAGACAACAAATGTCCGTTTAGCGTCCTCTTAAATATAATCTGTTGCCTCTGTCAGTACCGGTCATTTGGAGTTCAGCATATTGAATAATATTTTAAATTCAATTACATGTAGTCTAATGAAGCCTTGGAGTAGTTGGTGGATAGAACTGGGGGATGGCAATTGCTACCCCTCAACGTAATGGTGCCTATGGCCTCTATCTTACAAACATACAACATAGAAATCCAGTATTCTGCAGAACCAATTTTGTGTTGTTTACTTTAATATTTGAGTTAACTGTCCTATTATTAAATTAAAAGGTAAACAAATTATCTAGTGCTCCTCATAGACTTTTATTGATATTTTAATTTTAAAATGAGTTATGTGCATTTTAAAATAGTATACAATATTACATAGTTATAACTCACTTTAAAATAAAAATATTGAAAAAAAAAAAGCCTATAAATAAAGCCTATGAGTTGTCCTAGATAATATTCTTACCTTTTAAGTTTGGTAATAGGTCAATTCACTCTTAACACAAAATTTGTTCTGGTGAACTCAAATTTGCCATGTTGGTTGTATGTTTGTAAAACGAAGACAAGGCATGAGGTTTGGTATCTTCATAAGACTTAAGATTATTACTGTCTGCATAAGTGCTTCTAACCTTTTTTCAACCGCAACACTAAAATTAGTACCCTACTTATATAATATTACATTGATAATCTTTTTGAATTAGAACATCCCGTGAATTTTTATGTATTAAATAGTTTTAATTGTATAAAATATAATTTATATTTTGTTTGTATTGCAGGAATTGGTCAAGTTGTACCAGAAAACTATGTGGTTTTGATACATTATATTGCTTATATATCAAACCTTCAAGAACCATTTGATGTAACATATCTTCAAGGCAGAAGACCTAAACGTTTTACATTGGGCAATGGTGAACTCATACCAGGATTAGAAATTGGTATAAAAACGATGACTACTGGTGAAAACGCAAGGTTTATAATAAAGCCAGAATTGGCGTACAGAGAATTGGGTTGCCCACCTCGCATACCACCAAACGCAACTATTCTGTTTGACGTCCATCTTGTTTCCTTTTTATCACCTGAAAGTATCATAACCTTTGATAGAGAAAACCGTGATCCTGATGCATTTAATAAAAATCTTGTTCAAGTTAAAAAATTGCATTTTGAAGCTAATGAACAATTTAAACTTAAAAATACAGATAAAGCCGTATTTAAATATAATCGGGCATTAGAACTACTGCATATAGCTGGATGCAAAAATGACAACGAAGAAATAGAAATGATGAAATATTTGAATAGGATTTATACAAATTTAAGCTTGTGCTATTTAAAACAATGTGCGTTTAATAAAGTATGTCGTATGGGTATAGAGGCATTGAAATATTCGGAAAGATTTTCCAAACGCTCAACAAAATTATTTTTCAACTGGGGAAAAGCATTACGCCTATTAAAAGATTTTACAGAAGCTAAGAAAAAGCTTGAAATTGCACGGAAACTTGAACCTCAAAATGAAACAATACAAGGTGAGATTCATAAATTACAAAAAGATAAAGAATTTCATCGTAACGTTGAATTAATTACATTAAAAGATGACAATGCTGATGACAATGAACGATTGGCTCCAGAATTTTGGGAAGTATTCAATACACATTTAACCGAGTTTTATACTGGTAATGATGATGTATTGACAGTTATGTTGAACAAAAACCCTGATGACATTGAGGTAGTCAAAAACAAGGCAAGTGCTTATGACCTCCAAGTTCACGTAATAACAAAAGCTGGTGTTCCAACAAATTGTATTGCGATCAAAAAATAACTTATAGTTAAAATAAGCCAAGTTAAGTTTGTTAAATTTTATATTCATATTTAAGTTTCGGTAACTTGATTTCTAAATTTAACTGTTACAGTATGTTTATGTTTCATTTGTTTTCAACTAAGAAATTCAAATTTATACACTAGTTAAACTTTAAAGCAATAAATCTAAATAATTTGGTTAATTTTGAATAATTCAAGTCTTGTAAATAGTATTAGTACCGGGCTAATGTGCAACATCAACTGAGTTATCAACGATGAAAACTTTTATGCACATTTTTATCAATCCTTACAAATAAAAAAATTGAAATTTATGTCGTAAAATCATCATCGTTTATGTAGTTTGATTGTTAGGATGAAGATAACATAACTATAATATAATTGTATTTTAATTTTTGCTATAAAAATTCTTTTATATTATAATTTTAAAAGAAAAAAAAACAAAACAAATCAATCAACACTACATTTACCATTAAACTAGTTTAACGTCAGGGCTGTAGCTCTCAATAAGTTATATAATTTCTGACCATTAAATATCTTAAATTAACTTTTGACTGCCAACTTGCTTGGGCTTACCATGTTAAAACCATACACTACAACTTAGCTTTAAATACTACTAACTAAAAAAATATGTAATAATATTAAACATTATTAAATATCATAAATATTAAACTACCAAGCTTTAACAACCTATCAATGTATAAAACTATTCTTGTCCTACGTTGTACTTGTCATTTTATGAGGTAATTCCAAAATCTCCATACTGATTCTCATTTAAAAACTTCAGAAAGAAGAAACAATTCTATGAGGTTTCATGCTCACCTTCACACTGGCACACACTAAACACCTTCCCTTATTCCTTGACTCAATCAAATTAAAAAATAAGAAAATATTTACCAATAAATATAAAAATATATGTAGTTAGCATACTTTTCAATTGTTATCAACACTAGTTCATTTGTTCAAAACTTCAATAAAATGCTAAAATATGCCAAATAATAACTATTTTTAGAACTTTTATGTAGTACTTACTTGTTCCGCCTCTTAGAAAAAATAATAAAACAAAAGTATAATTAGCATTGCTTATTTGACAATAATAGTAATAAAAAAAAACATGTATATGAGATAATAACAATAATTATAATTTAAAGTGCATAAAAATAGACAGTAATTGTCAATACTATTCTGTGATATTGTTATGAAGTGTAATTTGACTTAGATTGTCAGACAAATAATCCATTAAATTTTGAGCAAAGTGTTTATGTGAAAACACATTTACATTAATATGTTTAATAAGAATATCAGGTTTCATCCAGGAAAGTTCTTTTAACAAATCTAAAGGTAAAAAACAAAACATATATAAATTACAAATCACAATACTCAAAAAGACAAAATAATATTAACATAAAAATTTAAATGATACCAGAAAAAAAAGACCTGCATTTTGATGAATTTATTCTGCTTTTTTTGTAATTAAAATGAATATCAAAATGTTATACATATTATTTTATTACAACAATAAATTACAGTTATATATTTATTTTTTTTAACCAACATGATAATCAATTTTTAATGTAATAAAATTTAATATTTTGTATATTTATGACCATGAGTCAATAAGTTGGGAATCGTATTTAGTATTTGCCCTATTTTTATTACAGAAAAGATTTTATTATAATTATATAATAGTTTTACCTTAGTTGTAATGTTTTATATTTGGTCAAGTATAAATAAGTTTCTTGAATTTCTTAGTAAATTGGTGCTAATCTTATTTTACATAATTGGGTGTGAACACATAAATTGTAAATATTAGATTTTTCTGGTATTTATCAAAATTGTATTATTATTTAACTTAATTGAACTATTGTTCACTATCACCGATCTATGACAACAGATATTATCTTAAGGCACCTGGTGCCAAAGCCATTTTGTTCTCAAAAATACACTTTGCGGGAATAACGATACCACCTTGTAGAATTAAGTAAGTATTTTTTTTTAAATTGCTAGTGGGAAATATTTTACAACCCGCATCGATCTCTGTTATTTCAATATTTTATTCTCAAACTTTAAAATATGTCTAAAAAAATCCAAGATAAAAGCATTTTTTACAAATTTTTCAGTACAATTATTTGAAATAAAATATAAGATCAGAGATCGATGCGAGCTATAGAAAGTCTTCTTCTTTCAGATAAAAAAATAGTCATCAAAAACAGACAATTCCATAAAGCATGAGAGTTATTCCCTTGAAGTCATTTTTTTCGATATAATATACCTTATCAACCCTCTCTAAATAGGTATCAGGTAGTCGATTAGTAGAAAAGTATTATAATTGAGGTGACAACTAAAATATAAAATTTAATTTTTAAATTGTATAGAATTGCGGACAATATGAAAAACTGGCACCGGGACCCTTATTAGCTCTCATAAACCTATTTGCCGCTTTCATATATTTCAATGAGAAGAAATACATGATACTTATGTAAATATTTTGATTTTATTATTACAATAAAATCCATTCTCTAATTTATTATTATTATTAAAATATAACAATAATTATTACCAAGTATAGATTGCTGTATATCTTGATCGTCTAAAAATATTACAACAGTTTTATATAACTGACCCACGTGAGCTTCATAATGCACCAAATAATCATTAGGAAGAGGTTGGGAGTATGTTGCTTTGATCAGATTAATAGCTTTGAATCGTGTATTTCCTGGATTATCATTCAAACGAGCTAGTGCAACTAAATTTGTACATTAAATATTAGTGTTTTTAACTCACATGCATTTTAATCTTTTACTATACCTCTAGTGATATTGTTTATTATGTCTGCATTTACTTTATCTAAATTTTTGGCAGCACAAACTAAGGAATGTAAAGTATCTAATGCATATGCACGAGTCTTACAGTGGTTATCATCAGCAAGGGCCAAAAATATTGGAAAACTCTTGAAACAATTAAAATAGAAAGTATAGTATATAAGTATAAGTAAAAGTATATGTATAGGTAAAAATATATACTTACTAGATTTAACATTGTTTCATCAAAACAAGTAAACTTTTTACTTATAATTTGTGCGCACAGGCATGAAGCAGCTCGTAAACTTTCCGCAGTTTTACCAGGTCTCCACGTTAGAATAGGAAATACAATACCTAGAACATAATCAAATCAAAAATATATATTATATATATAAGTACTATTTCCTACTTTTAATAATGACATTTTACCAGAAAGTATTTGCCAAAGTTGTTTATCATTGAAAATATCTTTATCCACGCATGTATTTATATTGATCAACATTTTCATAAGAAATTTTGGATCCTTATCAAGATTGTATAATGTTTTTGTAAGAATCTGTCTATACACTTCATAGCAGCTTAAGACTACTTGTTCTAAAAATAAATCACTCGTAATTTTATATCAATACATAGCATAATAACATGTATATATTCAATCGCATAGTGTTAATTACCAGCATCTACTGCAATTTTGTCAAGAACATCTCTTCCTGGTGAATGCACTACCCATGAATCACAACTGTCATTAAGTTCATTTAGCAATTTTTCACCATGTGTTTTAAAAAGTTGCTCCTTTGTTTTTGGTTCACACATATTGATTAGCTTTTTAAATATAACTGAAAACAAACATATATTCAATTTAAGAAATAAATCAAACACTTACATTTTAGAACTTGTGAATATAATACTATTACTATTACAATTTACAGTATCTTTTTAACATTATTAAAAGAAAAACAATTTTATCACTATTAGTAAAACTTTAATCCAGTCCAGAAGAAATTAGAAATGTAAATACTATTACTGATTACATATTTTATATTATTTAAGATAAGATTAAATTTAATTTAAAAAAATGGGTAAGTGGATGTCACTCTGCTGTACAACAGGTTACAAGTGGGTATCACTGTTATGGATGGTGTTAAATTTGAATTCAATGATATAATATTAATGTATACAAAAAAACGATTCGGAGCGTAGACGGTTTGTCAAGGATATTTTATATTATTAATAATAATAATACAGTAGCCGGTAAGTATAATTAATATTATTTATACATAATAATATACTTTAGAAATTTCAAGTGACTACGAATAATATTTTAAAAATATATGTGAAAATTTCATGTATCTACGATAATTTCTTTTAGAGTTACACTAAAGACCAAAATCGATTTTGCATAAAAACTAAAATTTTTCCTAAAGTTTTGTTTTGTTTTTCCCAGCACTTTTGAAAACTAATGAGAATTTTAAATATTGACCTCCTGAATGCACCAACTAAAATCATAATAGGTATATTGAGTGATTCTTTCAACGTAAGACACTCATTAGTCATTATTTCAAAAACTATTTATGTTGTTTAAAATATAGTTGTAAATATATATAGGAAACAAAAACTAAAAAAAAAATTATAACAATGAAATATATAATTTCTTTAGAGAAATATTGTTGACTTAAAATTAAGTAAAAAAGTAAAAACACTATTTTTTTAAAACATTAAGGGCCGTATTCACAGTCGATGCTTAAAAATAAGTATTGCTCATTATGGTAATTAAAAAAAAAAAAAAAATTGTGATAATAACTAAAAGCAATGCTTAAAGTGGTTAGTCTTGACTAACCTTAATTTAATTTATACTTTTTCTTTTCTTAATCCAAAGTCTAGTTTATGAATCTCATTTGAGTAATAAGTTTATCTTCAACAATACTTATTCTTAAGCATCAACTATGAATACGGCTCTAATAGTTTTATAAATGTTGTGTGTTAAAAGATTCACATAAAGGTATTAGACAATTTGAATGAGTTATTGAAATATTCAGTTGTAACTGATTGTAACATAATAATATAGGTACTATAGGTACTTTTTCTTATTTATAAAAATAACACTTACAGTTGTTGTCAAATGAATCCAAAGTTGTACTTTGTACAGTGATATAAATTTTAAACAACTCGTAAGACAATTCTTGACATTCTGATTCACAAGCAACTAATACATATTCAATTACTTGAAGTAAATATTTTTTGAATAAAGGATCATATACTTCACATATTTCTGGTTTTTCCAAAAAAGTAATGATAGATTTCACATGTGTAGATAATTCAATTGAATTGACATTTTTTAATAGTCCAGATAAAATTATCATATGGCCTACATGTGGTTCAGTATCACTCATTGTAGGAATTAAAAATTTCAGATAAATACTTGGTGATATGAAATAACTCATAATTTCAGCACCTCTTCGAACCTAAATATTAATTTTAAATAATATTTATTAATTTATATAGGTATTATTATATAGTTCTCACATGATTTGCTGCAACATGATTTGGTTGACGACAACATTTAGTCATGGCAGTCAGTAATTGATTTAAATGTTGAATAATAGAATTCTCAGCATTCAATGCAACCACACATAACAATTGACCCGATTTAATACTAATATCTTCTTTCTATAGTTTTTGTAAAATTAGTAAACTATGTAATTATAATTATTTAATACATAATTCAACTATATGTTTAAACACCACACATGGTTGAATAAATAAATAATAGTAATTATGATATTAGTAAACAGATAGTATTTACCCAATCATCTAGTTCCCGTATTATAACTGGGAGTAACTTCAACACTTCTCGAGTAACTAATGTACGGCAACCCAAATTTGGTCTTTTAACTGAAATATTATATAATGTTGATATTATTAGGTTATTTATAAAAACTTATATTAATTGATTTAAGTAGATCTACAGTTTTATATGTAAAATACACTAACCATTAGGAGGATAGTGATCTAAATTATCAGGTAAAAAATCTAATTTTTCCTTGAGCTGTACTTCATTCTCATTAATATACTGATTTCCAATTTCATCCCAAAGACGTTCAGCTTCCTCACGGTTTGGTAGATGATCATCAACTTGACTAAAAAAAAAAAAATGTCAAATAATATACACTGATAAGAAACATTCTCTATTTCAATAAATTTTAACATTTTCGGAAATGTATGATTTAAAACTTACGCTGTCAAAATCAAAGGAATGAGTTTTGGAAAATATGAATATCTATCACGTAGGTTTAACATCCAATTAGATACAACACGACATAGAGCTAATCGCACAGCAACATTTTGATCAAAAAGTCTACTACTGATAGAAGTGCATACTTCTGGAACTTGTTTTCCATTACTGTACATAATGACATAATCTATAACATAAATCCATAAAATGTATTATGTAGTATGTAGTTTGTACCCATAATTATACAAACTAAATTTAAAATGTGATCAATTTACTCAGTGACTGAATTGCTGTATATCTAACGGCTGATTGATGATAATTTATTGCTTTTAAAAGAGGTTCAATAAGCAAATCAGCCACCATATGAAAATTGGCTTTAGTAGCACTGGCTAGTTCTGCTGCACACAGACAACTGTCTTTTTTTACTGCAGGACATGAGTCCAATATGCTTTTTGTCAAAATGCTAATAATGTCGTCCAAACATGGAAAAATCAACTGCTCGTAATTTTTGATGATATCTCTCAACAACTGTACATACAAAAGTTTCACTTCTTCTGAACTTTCTAGCATTGACACGTTACCCATACGCTTGTGTATGACAAAGACAATCGGTGCGATGTCTTCGACACACCCAGCGCACACCAGAGTCCTAACTAATTGTACAGCGGTTTCGCGACATGCTTCTGATCCGTCATTCAAGCACGGGTACACGAATGTTTTTACAGCCAGCATAAAGTCCGGGGACACCTCAAACTTTTCGTCACCGACGACAGTCGATAATTGGTCCAAGTTTTGTTTCCGAACCTTTCTGTTTTCACTCTGTAGGAGTTTGAAACTTTTGTCGCACATGACGGTGTGATCACTCATCGTTTAGCAATCAGCATTCACTATAACTGCGAGAATCGATGTAAAAACGATGACCACTCAAACGCTGAATAATAATTAACGTTTAATAAACAATAACAATAATATAGTTTTTGACTTTTGATCAAACATTTTAAATCCACCGGTTTGTCACCACGACACCTCGTTAGCGCCATGGCAATGTAATCAATCATTAATCATGATAAAACACGATAATTACATACTTATACTGTTTTCGTTTTTAACTATGCACAACCTGGTGTGGTCTACACACATGTGTAGATTGTAGAAGTGCATGATACAACCATAGATAATATAAGATCTTATATTATCTATGGATACAACCACTCTTATCGGTCTTTATCATTATTCGGACAACTGCCAGCCACCGGGATACAACAGGTTTGTGTGGAACAAGTGAACAACACGATCAGCGTTACAACCCGGCAACTCCCACCATGTTCCGTCTTTATATCTATAGTAATTATTATTAATTAACCATATGTCCATATAGATAGGTATTATATTTATATTTATCTTTAAATTTCATCAATTAATGCTAAATTATACAACCGTATATAATATTTGATTTCATCTATTCTGTCTCGTCGGCCGTCGTTTGATGACTTCGATCGCAGAATACAGATTGATTATTAAATATATTTATTATTTTATTACTGAATAGGGCATATATGATACACCTACAAAGGTTAGGTTATAGGTTTATGGAATAGGTTTTAAGCAATATTCTTTACTCTATGGTGCAATAGGATGACGTCTTCCCCTCTTAATTGGACATCCACACCAACCAAACGGGACAATTACATTAGGAATAGGTCTATGGACAATTATCCCCCGGAGACAACTTTACAACAATTTAAAAGTAAAAATATTAAACATTAGGTAATAGGTACACTATGAAAATTAACAAATGTATAAATGATTATATTAATATATACTTATTTATATATACATGACGATCATATAATTTATTGTGTATTTAACCGGCCGAATTTTGCCGGTAATAAAATCTGTTATCATTTGGTTAACTGACAATTTACCAGACCACTCACCACTCACCTGGTCTATGGTCACTAATAAGGCATGTCGAGGTTAATGTTACCGAGCTGCGCGCTGTATTGTAATTTGTAAATAGTGATTATAATTTATAATATTCCCCAATTCCGTATAATTGTAAAACAGTTCGTAACCCATCACCCATGGTCGCTTATTACACAAATAGTAATTAAATCATGTCCAAAATATTATCAACAACACTCCGGAAAAACAACTTGCGCCACTGTTCAAAGGGAGTCGTCAAGTGGCTTGGTAGTATTATAAGAAAAAGTACTACTTTGGACAAAGATTTGGTCAAACGCCTTGAAACTGTATCACATGTGGGATTTTCAAAACAAGGTGGTCTCCAAGTTTTAAGTGCTTCAGTTAAATTTGCTGATCGTATCACTAACATTGATACTTCAAAGGTTCCGCCGCTCATTACTGTCTTGGAGAATTGGTATGTAATATTTTAGGTAGTAATATATTTAAATCACGATATAAATAACTATTATATCTCTCTTGGTTTACCTAAATAATGTAATATACCTAAATTTTGCCTATAAGTATAATTTATTTAATTTATGAGCAAAATATGATGCAAATACTTATAGTAATACCTAATGTCTAATGATAATTATTATCTATTACCCAAACTACAACCCATTTAAAAAAATGTTTAACTAATAGGTAAAAAGGTAGAATAGGTATTCGATTAAATAGTTTTTGGTATAGCTGCATCTATTTTATTTCCTATATATAAATATAAATTTTAGATTCTAAATTAAGCTGATTGGTCTTACAATTTTTTTTCTGTTTGACATGGATGTATGGATTGTGGTGACTGGTAAATGTATGCATAGGCTGTAGACATATAAGCACATAAGTAATATCACAGTGTTGTGTTTAAACGGTATAAACCTATAAGTCGTCACAATTTTATAAATCTTACCATTCTAACATTTTTTTTTTGTTTTTTGTATTTTACATTCCGTAATTTATATTTATTTCTAGTTATGAAATTTAGTAAAATAACAAATATTTATCAATGTGTAATTTAAGTTATTTATATTTCATATAAAATGTTTATTTTTTTAAGTATAAGTCAATATACTTAATCAGTAGGAGTTTATGTGTTGTTAGTTGTTACAATACCAAAAATATTTATTTTTCTAGCCAAAAAGCCCCAAAACATGATATGAAAGAAATTAATATTAAAAATTATGGTATAAAAGTTCCATATTATATTTAATACCACAAGATTTTGATCTTAATCAACAAATTTATTTAATATATTTAATATATATTTAAGTTAATTACCTATGTGAATACAAGTTGATATTACTACTTATAATTTTACTTAATATTAATTATTTATAATCTATAGCTTTTTGTAATAGATTATAAAAAATAGTGTAACACACCTATATCAATTATGAAAATTGGTGTATGATTTTTTTTATTTAGGTGTAATACTTTTATAAATTTACTTAGGTACCTATTATTTTTACTATAAAATATTAATATTGGTAATGATGATAATCTATATTTTTATGGTGCTTACCTTAGATGTTTTTAAATAAAAAATATCAAATTTTGAGATACTCAATGTGTTATGATATCTTTAGATATGAAGATTGTACAATTATGTTTAAATCTTGTTATAACCGTGTTAACATACTTGTTAAATATTTAAATATTAGTATTAGGTTAGTATGTAAGTATTATTATATTTTGTATAGTTTGGGTTTTTCGACTATTTTTTTCCTCAGAATTGGTTTATTATCGATGAAACTTTTTTCTAATGAAGCGACTATTTAAAATAAGTACTCATCCACCAGTTGTTCCCGTGTTAATGTTAATTGTTTACCTATTTTCAAATGTACTGGTAACATTATTATCAGTGTTTTTTTTCTTGCGTGTATTTAACATTTAATTTTAAATTAAATTATTATAACATTATTACATTTTTTTTTATTTTCAATCTAAAATAAATCACGATCTATTCAAGTTTATGAACAATAAGTAATTTTTGTCACAGAATTTACAAAAGCTGAATGAGAAAGGTAGGTAAGCACCCACTAATGCCACCCGACAGGTCAATTGGGCAAGACTACTGGATATCCCTAGGTCAACTTGGGAAAAAAGTTTAGTTAGTGGATTTTGACATAGTGAGTGTTATAAAACACAAAAAGTTCACAACACTTTTAAGTTATACTTAAAGAAGGTATTTATTTGACATTACATTAACAATTATTAACTATTTGGTCGCTCACTAAAGCCATATGCCCAAGGCATCTATCACACGACTGGTTGCCTTCCCACCAGCCCAGCACCATCATGCTTGGTTATCAAAAAATATTATCAATGTTAACATTCGGTCACCCTGACATTAAATGACCTCATTTAATAGTATACAAAATTAGTTTGAATAATTATACATTTATACAGCAATCACTATTGGCAAGTTAATAATACAGACAAAAAAAAATATAACAAAATACACAAATAATAATTTATATGCAATTAAAAAAAATGTTACAAATGGTATATGAACATTAAGGGTTCAGTTAAGATCGAAATCTGCCAAGTATGGTGGCCTCCTAGAGATTCTTTGTAGTCTTGGTTGTTCAGTCTGCTGCGTTTGTGGATTGGTTGCGGTTACCTCTTCAATTGAATCCTCGTGTTGGTACTCTTCCTCCCCATCCTGTTTATTCTCCGGTTCTCGATCTTCCAGTGTATCACCTTGTTCTTCATATTCAAATACATCACCTTGTTCTTCCTCTTCGTTGATAGGTAGATGGTACGACTTTAAGTCAGACACATGCGCTGTTGCACAGTACTGATGTCCACTATATTGTAATAGTTCATGAAGTTTGTATGTATCTCCTGGTAATACTTGGCTGATAACCAAAGGTCTTCTGTATTTTGGTTGTACTTTGGTTGACCAGTGTACACAGGTGCTCTCTTCAGATAAACTATTTCACCAACTGAGTAATTGACATTGGTACGTGCAGCGTTATACTTTACTTTCCACAACTCATGTTCCTTCTTATGCGTTCCCTGATTCTAGATTGTAAAGTTACATTATTTGTCTATATTTGATCATTATCAAGCAGTCTGGACAATGCTCTGTCATTAACATTGGCATAATACCCAAACAGTGCGTGAATGAAAAGGGGTATCTCCAATAGTTTTATTGACCGAATCGTTGAGCTGGCTCTCCACCCGCTGAATCTCTTTATCCCATGCTCTATCAGTGTGCATACTAGATTGTATCATAGGTAACAAAGTTGCATTTGCACGTTCGACCGGCCCATTAGCTTGCGGGTGATGTACATAGTGGCTGATTGCTAGCTGATTTAGTGTTTGAATTTTGAGGTATTTATGGAGATTATTATTTGTTACATACCATCGAGCAAGACAAATGGACTAAACACCTGAAGCGTTCTAAGATTTGAAAGTTTAGCTGAACTCGCCATACTTGAATTCCACATCACCATACTGGTATTATTATGGCTTTGTAGATAATGAGTTTGAAGGTAGTTTATGATTTGGATTGGACAAAACAACAACCCAAGTAGGTAAAGTCTGGAATGAGCTGATTTTTGTTAAAGTGAGGAACCCAAGTTAGACACTTGATCTAAAACCAATACTAGGTATTTTATATTGGAAATGGTAAAAATTATGTTATTGTTTAATTTTACTGGTGGATCTTCCATTTGGCATAAAGAGAAGGTAATAAATGAAGACTCAATTCCATTAATTTTTATCTTCTATCGGTTAAATTTGAATACATTTAAAAACAAATATTATAGGTCTTTATAAGCTATTATCGTTGTGTCATTGGTTATAATATGTACCAATAGATATAAAATGCGATTTAGGGATATCGTGGGCAAAAATTTACTATAGAAAAAATGAAATGTCACTACCTTAAACATTCTAGCCAAGTGTAGGGTATCTCATGAAGCAACAGTTGTTAATTATTCTAATCTTAAATACACAGTTTTCTGAGTTGGATTTTATAGAAATAATAGAGGAGGAAAATTTTTTTTCAACTTGAATAAAATTCCCTTGTACCATACCCAATCAAAGGCATGTCTAAGAGAACAGCTAACGTAAAGTAAAATTTGTTTTTCATAAACAAAGAAAAGTAAGGTTAAATAAATATATTATACATAAGTTATTTTTTTCTTATATTTTGCTAACATAACTAATTTGTATGTAAATATATTGAAAAATCCTTTAACGTAGATAATTAAGTTACCTTTGAATTGTATAATAGGTCAATTGACTAGTATTTACATTTAACACTAGTAAATCTAAATATGAACTGCTGTACATACATTTGGTATGTTTGGCTTAACAAATTTAATTATAGCGTGCTCAATTTAATATTATAAGTATTTTGTTTATTTTTTTTAAACAAGCTATTTCTTTAGAGTTGATTAATAAGTAATTTTAAGTCATAAAGTTCTTTCAGTAAAAGGACACGTTTAAAAAATTTAAATAAAATTAGTAGATACTTATAATTTATTCACTGATAAGTAATTTTTATAAGAGAATTTTTTTTTAATGTAGATCCTGAGTTCAAACATGGCAAACAATAAGACAAGAACTGGCAAAAACACAATCAAAAACAAAGCAAAATTACCTAAAAAGAACTATAAAAATATGTCAAAGAATAAACCAGGATTAATTAAAAATAAAGAAGTTGGTAAAAATAGTGAAACTAATAATGATATTATACTTGAGTTGATGACAAAATATACTGAGCTAAACCAAACATTTGAATATATTTTATATTCTAATAAGTATAAACATACATTAACTGATGTTTTTAATATTATAAAAATGCTATTTTCCAAGTTGGAAGAATTGCAAAAACATGATGTTGACCTTAAAAATATTTTTGAAAATATTAATCTAAATAATAAAATTAAAGGTTTAATCCAAAGTACTGCAATTAATTTATCTCATGTTGTAGAACAATTAGATGTAAATGAATCTACATTCTTAAATTTTGCACGTAATTTTAGACCACTGACTACTAACACTGACAATCAAGAAGTTACAGATAGTCTAGTATCTAGTTGTGCTGGTATACCTATAGTATCAGAAGACCCTATAGTTTCAAGTTCACAATCATGTAATAATAATTGTTTAAATCAAAAAATAAAAATTGAAAATATAAGTGACCAACTCATTACAAACATATTTGGTGGACAATACACTATAGTATTGTCATCAGATGATGAGTATGAAGAATTCAATGATAATAATGGCTGCAAGAAACAGTATTTAACAAAAAGTAAACCTATCAAAAATGAAGACTTAGTAAGTTATGTAATAGGATCAGACATTAAAGATATGTTTGACCATGATAGTTCTAGCCATGATGTAATTTCACCATCAAGACAAAGTCAAGATATTATTATTCCGAAATCCAAATCACAACATAAAACACCTGTACCAAAAATTAGGAAGGTTAAGCCAAAGGTGTCTAATGAAGCTATAGATGAAGCAAGAAAAGCTGACTTTAGTTTAAGAAAACGACAGATTGATCGAAATAATGTAATGTCGAGTATAGTTAAAGAATTACATTTAAAGCCACATGATATAGTGTTAGAATTTGATACTGTTCAAAAAATACCAATAGTAAAAATTTCTAAAGAATTAGCTAAAGTCTTAAAAATACATCAGGTAGAAGGTGTTCATTTTTTATGGAATACCGTTTTTGAAACTGTGGAAAAAACAAATACCACTGAAGGGACAGGGTGTGTTTTAGCCCACCGAATGGGCATTGGTAAAACATTGCAAATTATAACTATAATATACACTATATTGTGCCATACCCAAATTAATATAAAAACATTTTTAATCATATGTCCACCTGGATTGATTTATAATTGGATGGATGAAATATATAAATGGCTAAAAGATATTGACATAGATGAAGTTGTTAAAGTTTATGATTTGCCTAAGACTCAGAAACTATACAATATAACTAACATAGCCACATGGAAATCTAAAGGCGGTATTCTTATTCTTAGTTATGAGAACTTTAAGAGTTTGGTTAATTGTAAACAAAGTGATTTACGAGAAGCATTCTATCACACTTTAGTTGATCCTGGGCCAGACGTTGTTATTCTGGATGAAGGACACTATATTAAAAACACCCAAACTATACTATTAAAAAGTTTAACACAAATCAGAACAAAAAGAAGAATAGTATTAACTGGAACTCCTATGCAAAATTCTCTTAAAGAATATCATACATTGGTAGAGTTTGTCAAACCTAACATACTGGGAAATCTTACAGATTTTGTAACAACATTTATCAAACCAATTGATGCTGGCCAATTTATAGACTCGCATGATGAAGATGTTAAAATAATGAAGCAACGTACATTCATTTTACATAAACTCTTACAAAATACTGTCCATCGCATTGATGATAAAAATCTAAAACCTTTATTTACAAATAAAATAGAATATACAATAGAGATTAATTTGACCAAGTTCCAATGTGAACTATATGAGAAGTTCTTACATTATAACAAAGCATCTAATGATGGTTATAATGTATTTTTATGTTTACATGTGTTGACATTAATAACATTACATCCATTAACATTATACAGATTGAAACATTTTAAAAATAGCAAACAACGTGAATTAGGGACTGCAGTTGATGAAAAATTATCAAAGGACTTGTCATGGATTGATAGTTATGGAGAAGATCCAAGATTTTTTGAAGCTAAACAAAGCAATAAAATCACATATGTTTTAAATACAATTCACGAATGTTCCAAAAGAAATGAAAAGGTACTTTGTTTTTTAAAATCACCATTAGCTTTGGATGCCTTAGAACATTTTTTACAACAAGAGAAAAAATGGATTTTAGGAGAAGATTATCTTAGAATGGATGGTAAAACACCATTATCTATACGAAATCAAATGTGTGAAGCTTTTAATAACCCTGAAAATACTGCTAAAGTTTTTCTCTTATCCATGGGTACTGGTGTTCTTGGATATAATATGGTTGGTGCTAATAGAGTATTGTTACTCAGTACATCGTGGAATCCAAGTAATGATTTACAAGCCATTTATAGATGTTTAAGATTTGGTCAGAAAAAAACTGTTTATGTTAACAGATTGTTAGCTAAAGGAACTGTAGAACCAAAAGCATATTATCGACAAATTTCTAAATTAGGAATGGCTAGCAGTGTTGTAGATTTACAACTTATGAGTCGAAAAGTATCATATGATCAAACTAACGACTTATTTACATTTGATTCGACAAAACATTTTAATCAACTAATACCTAATACAAAAGATCCTGTACTTAACCAACTAATCAGATACAATTTAGAATCAATTAGTGATTTTAAAGAACACGATTCCATGCTTGTTGAGTCCGTGGAAGAACAATTAACCATTGAAGAACGTAAAGCACTTTGGTTATCATTTAAGAACAAGCAATTGCCAACTAAAAGTTTGATTAAACCAAAACCACTTACAAAGTTACTAAATACAGATGAGCTTATAGCAAAATATAAAACAAATAAAAAAATAAGTGAGTCTTCTGGTACTACAAAAAACATCCAACCCATAGAGCCACAAGTTGTAATACATTCTAATGAAAGTCATGGTTCTACAATGCATACACATCTCAACAGTGCCAAGCAAACAAAAACACCGATATCTAAAAGAAAACATTCAACTTTAACAAGTACTACAGAAACCGTAAACAATCCAACACATCCAAACTCTCAACTAAAAATTCAAAAATTGTTTGAAAAATCTGACCGCCAAAGACATGTTGAACCCATACAAAATCAGTTCAGAAGTTTTCAACATAAAACTTTTAATCACCATAAGAGGCACCTGGCATCACATTATCGTGCTCCTCATGCAACTACGTTAGCAGATACCAGACATCGACCCGATCCAAACTTCCGAAACCAATCAAACCATAATCCATGTAGTATAAACCGAACATGGTATCCTGATAATCAAACATCTACTGAAAATAATATTTTAAACCGATCTGGTATGTCAAGATGAATAAGTCTAATAATTTCTTTGGATTACATAGATTATTATCCTATAAAAGTAATTATGTTGTAAAAATGTAATACCAATACAATTTATGATGATAAGTTTTGCATACAAATACTAGAAACATGTTTTATGTTAAGTAGTTATTATTTTTAGATTTCTAGTATTTTCCCAAGTTTAAATTTAAATTATTAATATGTACTCGTACTACCATCTTTATAATTTTATGAACATTTCTATTATTTATTTAAAATAATAAATAATTACTAAATTATATTCTATGTAAAATTAATTGTATTATTTACACAAAAAAATATAATTTTTTATTAAAGTGTATTTTTTGTTTGTACATACTACATGAATCATTATGTGAACTGAAATGATAGCACACTATTATCTTAGTTCATTGAAGGTCAATTGTAAGATTTTAATATTTAATATTACTATGCATGATGTGGCAAATAAATAATAACATAATATATTGTTTATACTTATTCATTGTTTAGTATTATTATTATTATCCTTTGATAAAAGAAAAATATGTATCCTAGTTGTTCCTTATTTTTATTTTAAATTAAAAGTACTGTTTAAAAAAATATATTTAGAGTTTCATTTTAACTTTCATTTATTCATTTCCACTTGTAAAAAATCAAAATATGTTAATACATTATAGAAATAAATGAATTAATTTGTTTAATTGTTTTGAGTTTTTGTTCTAAATTTTATTTAAAAGTAATAATAATTTTCAGGGACACTGGTTTCAGAAAAGATCTATCATCAGACAAAATCACAAGGAAAGAAATTATGCGTAATGCATTAGTTGTGGAAGAAGATTATTTTGTTGCTCCCACAAATCAAGTCTAATAAAACTTATAATTTTGTAGATACAGTTATTCGTCAAACTCGTAGTTATAAATTTAATTTAACTATCATTATTTTTTATTAAAATTACTTATTCAATTTTAAGATTATAAAATGAGTCTGTTAAACAGAATATTACCCATGTGTAAAGCTTATGCATATATGGAACCTATGATCATCAATAGTACTATTGACCATTTAAAATATGGAGCAACAGGTGAACTGTTATGTCAAAATATCAGAAATGAATGGTTATATAGCAATGTGACTAGTAGAGATGAAAGCGTATTTCAATTTTGTAACGTCAGGGAAAAATACTTCAACGATATTTTAAGTAAGATGAATGTATTTCACTAACCTATATTTAATTGTTAAAATAATTGATCTTTCTAGATAAAAAAAATTATAACCATTTAATATTTTAGATAATAACATTTTATTATTATTATTATTATTATTATTATTACATTGGTTTTATCTAAGGTCTTAAAGATCCATTTATGAATGCTAAACAGTTTTCCAATAACCAACTACCATTCAGTTTTGCTGATTCTAGAAGTCTCTGTGAACAACCAGATTTAATGGATTCTGGAGTTGGAGATAGAAAATGTTTTAGGTAATATATAAAATATCTAAGCAGTTGGAATACATGTTGAGTAAAAATAAAAAACTGATAATAATTTCATTTTTAATCTGAAATATGATTTCCAGAAAATTGATATCGATGATAATTAGTAGTCCCGTATAGGACATAGGTATAGGAATTATTGTCTTAGGTATTTACTATTTAGGCTACATTATAAAAGTAGTACCACCGTCTGGCGTCTACCATTGTTATACGGTCATCTGATAACATGGCAAAACAACGATGACGCGCGAATATGCAAAAGTAATAGTTTTTACTTTTTTATATAATATGTTATTTACAATTGTTATGGAACATTTTAAAACTGATAGGAATCTCCTAATTTATCACCGAAAAACACTGCCGTAGTTGTGCTAAGTCATCTGAAGTTATAATAGTTATCTTAACATCACTATATTATTACCTACTGGTTACCAAATCGGAGGTTCCATGGTCTATAGATATTAATTAATAGGCATTTTTTTAAGTTGGGAAAAATTTTAAAATGAATGGTATAATATGATGAGAAGGCGCATCCTATAGACTTCAGGAGTCATTAAAGACCAGATTAACAGTGGACAATTTTAGGTGAGCAAGTTATAATCACCACATATATGAGATGAAGATGAGTTACAAGATGAGATAAGCTGTTGTATGGAGACTGTATGGGCCTCAAAGACAGGGAGTATAATAATATGATCTATACTGGGATGCCAGTTTTAAAACGGTTTTGACAATCAGTAAAATTATAGAAAAGGTGTGTGTGTTTCCTACAGTTCCAAGAATAATGAAAACTCAAGACCACGGAGCTAATTAATTAGTTCTTTTAAAAGGACGTGATACCCACATGTGTTGTCTCTGTCTTACAAGCACGTAACATAGCAAATTTTACTCTTAGCAGAGCACGTGTAGCTCCGTTAATTTAAAAATTAATGTGAATTTACCTCTTTTGAAATTTAAAGGCAAGATTATTATCTAGGCAACCTCATGGGCTTTTTATTATATTTTAATTTTAAAGCGAGGTATGAAGTTTTTAAGATGTACATACAAATTACAATTTTAAAATACTCATAACTCGCTTTAAAATTAAAATATAATTAAAAAGCCCATGAAGTTGCCTAAATAATAATCTTACCTTTGGATTTTATAAGAATTCAATTCACTCTAATTTTTAAACTAACGGAGCTACACGTGTTCTGCTGAGCGTACAATTTAGTATGTTATGCATTTGTAAGACGGAGACAACATATGTGGCTATCACATCCTCTTAATGGTTGTTGCACTTACTACAAGGTTTCTATTATTTTTTTCCATATTCAAACAATTTGCTTTAATGAAAGGTTTAAATGAAATTCAAAAATTTTAACTTGAGAGTATTGCTTGGTACCTTCTAATTCAAACCCTATACTATGTATTTGCAACAGTATAATGTTTAAACAAGCTTATAATTTGCATCACTGTTTTTTAGCGATTTAAATAAAATTGCATATATATCAATATTAAAAGGAGAATTTAAGATATGGAAAATGAAACGGAGCTGGGAAACAGCGCCAACTAAACAACTGGATGCATTTATGTTTCCCTGGAGATATTATTCCTAACTTATCAAAGCATTTTTTCTATTATAAAAAGGGGTTTTAAGCACAACAAAAATACACATTGTAAAATCAATACATTCTTCGTTCCATTCCAAATTTAAAATAGAAGAAATAAACAGTATTAGTATACAAAATATTAATTAATTTCTATCATGGTTATTCCAAATAATATTTTAAATCTTATATATTATTATTATATATAGGTACCTATATTTCTAAATGTTATCAATATTATGTGCCTTTCCCTAATGTAGCCCTAAGAATTTTACAAGGTTTAAGTATTTCGCATTTTGTATACCGGAAGAAAGTCAACAATTTTTCTATCACTGGCAAAGGCAACGCAAAATTTGGTGGAGAAAAGTAACGATAATAAATTAAAACATTATTTTAAGACTTATAAATTATGTTTTTATATTATATATTATTCATATTTCGTAGTTCTCGGCGAATCCTGGTAGATTTTCATTGACGGAAATATCGATTGATGATAATGGGCAAGAGAGCACGGAAATCCGGGCTGAATTTGAATGGGGCCAGGAAACAATTGAAACCATACGTAACGTAAACACTAAAATGTTTGATAGTCTAGAGCCAGCAGAACAAGAAATGTTTTTAGTAAGTAGTAAATACAAAAATAATTCCTATATTATTGTGCGTGACTGCAGTCGATAATTACAATATTAGTAATAAATAATTAATCTTGTTTGTTTCAATTAAATAGTCAAGGGTAGGAAAAAGAAAAGTCTTGCCTCACGTAGTAGAAAGTGAAACTAGTCTCGAGAAAGCGTGTATGGTGTTTCTGTGTGATGGTTATACAGAATTACCTTATCATAATGATCGCAGGGAAGTGTTCCGGTTCCATCGTAAATTGGCTCCATATAAAATAACATTCGCGGCTCCGCTATTAAGTTAGTTAGATTAGACAAGTGTGTGATTTTTAATTTATTTTTAATAGATTGATTTTAACAATTTGTAGATGCCAAAAAAGCTGACGAACTGAGGCAACTTTCCATATACTTGGGACTAAATTTAAAAAAATCTGGGGTATCAACCTTAATAACTCCATACCTGGCAAAAAAATCTCTCGAATCACAGTTCACAGATTCGGACTGTCTTGGCATACCTTATATAGCTGTACTCAACGAGTCTACTTTAGAAGATGGTATTGTAGGACTTCGTAGTATTGAAACTACTCTTGAGGTAGGACCAGTTATTTGTATATAATATTATATTTAGAAACATTTTTTATATTAATTCAAGACATTATCTTGTATTATTAAGACATATTTTATACACGCTTAATTCGTACATTGGTTTTTGGGCTTATAAGCAAAGCTTGGTGTTTGATTGGAACACTTGTATTTTTTGGCAGTGCTCCAGAGCTGTATATCATATAACTAGATGAGTTTGAGAAAAAGATTATATATAAGAATTTTGGTTTTGAGAACTTACCGAAGAAGGGTCTGAGAAGTGTAGAGTGTTGGCTCATGTTAGACATTTCTTGAAAATTAGGCCTAGATATTTGGCTGTCAGGATTAGATATGGGTTCATTGTTTACATGTATTAGTGGAGGTTGGCTTTGATGGAGAGGAAAGGTAGTGTGCTACCATCCTACCCTAACCATCTTGATCCAATTTGCTAAAAGATAAGGTACTATATGTTTAAATCGAAGCACTCCATCTGGTAGAAATTTTGTATACAGGATATAAAAATAAATAAATAAACACCATTTTAAAACCACTAGCTTCCTCGCTCCGCTCAGAATCTAAAATGTATTTTTTTGTTGTAAGTCAACATAATGAAACAATTTTTAAATAGTTTTTATTTAAAAATACATTGAGTATAATTTTCATACAAAATAAAATGATAAAAGATTAATACTTTTTTTTATCAAGTAGAAGATTTTGAAAAGATACAAATATTTTAAAGATAATTCACAATTTTTATAAATGGTAATTAAAATAATATTAGTGAAAAAAGTTGAAATAAATCTAAATATTTAATTGTGTATATTAATTAATAATAATTTACGTAGTGGTGAAAAATTCATATGATTTTTTGTTCATTTGGGGATCTTATGCTAATGTTCAGGTCAATATCATTTTATGTTGATTTAAATTTTTCCTAGTTTATTATTCCATTGTTTAGAGCAGCGTTTGTCATTCTTTTTGGTGGAGAGGTAATAATGGTTAAAAATCATATGAATTTACAACAAAAAAATACATAATTAACCAACAATGTTAGTCCAACTTAGTGTCATTTTTATAGCATAATAATTATATTCAATATCTATTTGAGCAAATACCATTTTAGAATTTGTCCATGTATGTTAATTAAAGTGTGTTTCGTTAAAAAAATATTAGGAATCTATCCTATAATTTTCAAACTTTTGATTTGTGTCCATTATCCATGTTTATTATCCATAAAAAAACCCTAATGAAATAATGAAGTTATTTATTTTTATATAATTAATTCAACTTCAAAATAGTTATAAGTGCATGATAGACCATACATTTTAGATTCTGAGCGGAGCGAGGAAGCTAGTGGTTTTAAAATGGTGTTTATTTATTTATTTTTATATCCTGTATACAAAATTTCTACCAGATGGAGTGCTTCGATTTAAACATATAGTACCTTATCTTTTAGCAAATTGGATCAAGATGGTACTTTAAAGAGGTCATTTTTCGATTTTCCCAATAGTTATTTAATGCCACGGGAAAAACTACTGACAAATTACAAAAAAAACCGCTTGAAATGGGATTTTAATTTCTTACGATTTGTTTATCACCGTAGCAACAAATAAAAAATTATAATATTATAATATTAATTCTACTTAAAGGCTATAATAAATAATAAAAATTTAAAAAATCCAGACCGATAAACCGTCTCCGCTCAGAATCATTTATCTTATACAATGATATTATATCATTGAATTCAATTTTAATACAATCCATTATACGTTGTCCCACTTGTAACCTACTGTACAGCAGAGCGACATCCACTTACCCGCTTTTTTTAAAGTTTATAAGTTATGTAGTTTATATTTAAATATTTAATTACATTATCTATTTTATTCTTATATTTTGTCTTATGTTTTTTATAGGAAAAAATCCATGTGGCCAATTTGACTTCTTACGTTGAACTTCTCATAAAGAATTACTGATTATGTTACTACCACTATAAACTATAAATTAATCATTTAAAATTTGTTAAACAAAACATATTTGTATTAATTTGCATATTATTATAAATATTAATAAAAAAAAATGTAATGATGTATGGTTAACATTAATATAAAATACTATACAATTTATAAATATATGTATATTGTTAGAATAAAATAATTATAAAATAAAAATATACAGATAGTATCAATAAATTAAAATATTTGCATAACTCAACTACATAATTCATTTCCAGGATTATCTAAATAATCTATATTTATAATTTTTTTTTAAAAAGTTCACATTGCCTGTCTTTAATAAATATCAAATATCCCATTTTATACAAACTGTGAAATACTGCAATATAATATAGAATTTCAGAGTATCCCACATTTTCTGTAACCACAGTATTATATACCTAACGATTTGCAAATTTTGAAAATTTAACAATTAGTATTTAAAATATAATACATTAGAGTCAGCTGTTATTTATTGTCTATAATTCTATATGATTGTTTTTCTTATAAGGTATCGTCTAAACCAAAAGGTAACATTTTTTATTTAAAATTTAAATTGATTTAAGGTACTTTTAGCTGTAAAAATTTCAGTAGTCTTTACAATTTTTTATTACTAAAATGATTTAGAAAAAGTAAAATCTAAATAGGTATTTCAATAGGCTTTACACTGTTAATTTGTATTTTGTATATTTGTATATATAAATCCAAAAATAAACCTAATAGTGAAAAAGGCCAAGTCCCAGGCCCAAAAATGTCTGCAAGACCATCAAAGTAGTGAGACCTAAACTGCGGCCAAGTATGCTCTTTTTTAGTCAATATTCAATAACCTTAATATACAAATATATTCATGTGCAACAAATCTTTTTTAATTGTATTGCTTATCACTTGGCTAGTTTCTGATTTTGTCTCTTTGAACTTATCAGCAACTGAAATAGATTTCAATCACCCACTGATTATTTTTCTTTGAAACTGACCAATTGATAAACAAATAAGATATTTGTTCATGAATGTATTTTTATATTAAGGACTTAAGGTTATTGAGTAAAGAAAGAACATACTTGGTCTGCAATACAGGCCTCACTACTTTGATAGACTGACTTTTTGGGTCTAGGACTTGGTCCTTTTTTCACGGTTAGGTTTTTGTTTAATATCATTCCTTTTTGCTGGCTTCTGTATAGTGGCCGACGTCTTCTTGGGTTTAATCATAATAATATAAAGTATCTGACCAGATTTTGCTATGTGGTGGTTGTCGATATCCAATGTCACTTCATGCATTTATAACTACCCTCAATAAAACGACATTAAGATTGAGAAAGTTTCAATTTTTAGATTTACCCCTTTGTAGCATAAGGTATGTCTGGTTTTGTCAAATTGCATGTATCTACCCTCTGCCGTGCGTTCTGATAAATGTCCATCATCAGTATTAGAAAAATCACATTTACTACCCCTAATATCTTTAATTAAAGGTTGATTTTTGCTCTTATCATAAAAACTGACAAAACATTTAGATTCAGCACCCTTGTTAACATTTGATTGATGAATATTTATGTACGTGTTGGTTTTGTAAATTTAAAAAAAAATACTCCCCTACAAACCCCAATTGCCACTAATTTTGAAAAGATTACAATTTTTGGATTTTTCAATTTACTTGCATTATAAAATCTACCTTGTGCTAAATTTCACGTTTCTACCTATATGGGAGCCTGGAAGTATTTTATAATAATTTTGATGATAGGTCAGTCAGTAACAAAAATTCAAACTCTTAAGTGCTCCTCTTTTGAAGACTTAATAATAAGGGCTTAAATTTATACAATGTCCTAAGCTCCTTAAGCTTAATCTATATTTCAAACTTAAAAGTTTTTAATTCTATCTTAGAGCAGAGATATGATGGTTGGAAAAACTGGCTGAAGATGTTCTTGTAAAGGTATACTGGTTTTTTGAAATTTGGCCGGCCCAGATAATGCTCTTTGAAGTTTTTAGTTTTAAAAAAAATGTGAACAGATAACAAATAAAAAAGATAAAAGATTTAACTAATTAAATAATTGTACTAATTGACTAGTAATTGTAAAAAATTTACCTTTACACTAGAAAATTCTAGTGTAATAAATATCAACACAAGTAGTGGAGAATGACATTTGGAAAAAATATTGCTTAGCTAAGATGTCTGCTAAAATACTGCTCAGACACAATACTTATGGCTTTTATAAGCATTCTTATAGATATTTATAATAATATACTAGATATAATAAAGTATTAAAATAATGAAATATATATTCATTAGGTGAATTTTTAATACAATTATGATTTTTTGCAAGTCAAATTGAATGCATTTGTTCTAAGTTAGTGTATTTATAGATAGAAATAAAAATATAAATGTTTAATTTTATATTTAATACATCTTGATTTTACAGTAGAAATAATGAAATATATATTCATTAGGTGAATTTTTAATACAATTATGATTTTTTGCAAGTCAAATTGAATGCATTTGTTCTAAGTTAGTGTATTTATAGATAGAAATAAAAATATAAATGTTTAATTTTATATTTAATACATCTTGATTTTACAGTATTTTTATCAGGTTACTACTGACTACATAATGAAAATAATTCATGGTACAAAATATTTTAATTTTTGATTTAAGTTATCTTATACCAGTCAATCCAACCACAGCATACAACTGTATAGTAGTCACGATTTAGAGAAGATATCTTCTCTACATCGTAATAGTAGTATATTATTGTGTAGTATTACTAAAACTAAATAGCAAACAGTAAATATTCAAAAATGTTTGTTTGATTTATTAAAATATCAATAATTTTACGTTTGATTTTGATACATTTATTTTAAGAACTAATTATAATTTATAACAATTACATAAATATATTCATTTTAGCCCATCCAAAAAACCAGCTGTTGGATCTCATTTTGGAACAGTTTAAATATAAAAAGTATATTATACTAATACAGTTTTTAGTTTTGGCTATTAAGACTAGAAAAACGTACACAAGTAAGTTAACAGGATAACAGCTTAATCTTATTCTCAATATCTAATTATATGTATTATCTATAACAAATGTACATATTACTTATATTAGTATATAATTATATTGTTATGAGTTATGTGCACTTACTAGTTACAATGTTATAACAATAGTTTACTATAACAACCAATATATTATATTTGCTCATTTGAATTTGTTAATAATACAATGGTTTATTTTATTGACATTTTATTCATTTATTATGTAACAAGGACTTACGAGAGCAAAGCTTTCTCTAGCTTTTTAACAATAGAAACGTATGTAGTTCCCAAAACACAATAAGCTATAAGCATTAAAATATTAATGTATGTTTAACTGAAAAATAATATTTATCAAAAAGTATAATTTATATGTAATTGGTTATTTAATTGTCTTTTCCAACAATAAATATATTATATTATAATCCATTCTAGTCCAGTGGTTTGTAATGGAGATTTTATTCGCAATATAATAACCTAACTTAAACCCAAATAAATGCTAATTAACTAAAAACATCTGATTGGTATTAAAAAATATATATAAATGTATACTAATATTTTACCGTTTTTATGAAAAAATAAAAACCAAGACTAAAAATTAATAAAATAAAATTATAAAAATACAATTTTCTCAGTGAGACAACAGTTGAGAACCTAGTCAATACATCAAATGTTATCTTACCTAAATAGGTACCTAATACCTACTGGTAAAATAAATAAAACCATTTATTGAATTAAAGTTGCTAGTAAATAAGTCATATATTATAAATGTAATCACGTAGTTTAACAGTTCATAATTTATAATTTTTATATAAGAAAAAAAAAATATTACATAATATCATTTTTACATAAGAATTTACCTATTATATTACATAGAATAAGTCTGTAATACACAATTTAGTCTTTCATTTTAAAATTATGTAACACTTGACACAAATCAATAAATTCAACTTTAATACTTTAAAAATTAAAATATACATAAGGTACATAAACTCTTAAATAAAAATATGTATAGTAATAATATATGAGCGATATCCTTATAGAAAAGGTCTGATATTAATTTGTTTTCATTATTAGAAGGATATAAATCTATTCATTAAACATAAATGTTTCTCAGTAGAAATTTGTTAACACAGACCGGTATGAAAACAAAGGTCCCGGTATATTTAATTTACATACTGATTTGTGTTGACAAATTTAAAGAGTAATTATAAGTGACAAATCTATACAAAATTAAGGATGAAATATTATAATTATAGTTTCAAATTTACCAAGGGACTGTCAAAATATAAAAATTAGTAAATCAATATGCATTACTGTTTATGTATAAAAAAAATCATCATCAAAATCAACCCATTCAAACTCAAATATTTTGTACCTATTTTATTAATTAGTTTTAACTATATTGTAGCCTGTAGGTACTTAACAATACATTTTGTTGATATAAGTATTTCAAAAAAAATAGAGTAAATTGTTTTATTTAGTTTTTTTTATACACACAAGCTAATTTATCTAACTTATTTGTGCACTAAAAACACGATTGAAAATTAAATAATACAATTTTTCATTTTAAGCTGAATAAATGGCACTGTTATAGTAATTTTATCTTAAACAGATAACAAATAACAGTGTAATATGTATATCAAATATAACAATTTACAGTTAAAATATTATTATTTATTAAATTAACACATTTTATCATATTTCAGTTAGAGTTAAACAAATTATTTTGACTCACATTGACTGAAATCAAATCATAACAAAATATTTTTATTTTAATAAGAAACTCAACTAATATTAATTATATTATTGTATAAATAACTAAGAATAAAGCAATTAATTTTATTAAGGGAATATTTTTGTCTCTGCACATAATATTACACCAGGAAATAAAGTACTTGAATTTTGCTAAAATATTCAGATGTCGCTTTCATAAGCTAACCATAACAAACATGCAGCTAAATAAATAATTTAAATACAATAACTTATAAATATTGAATGGTATATTTGCAATTTAATTTGACATAAATTGTGTATTAGGCGACATTTTTATAGTTTATTAGCTATTTTGTAAAAATCAACTATGTGATTCAAAGAAACTATGAAAAATGTCCATATTAAATTTAATAAATTATGGTGATTGTTTAATTCTTTTAATTTAATAATTTATGGTAATTGTTTAATTTTTTTAAATTATATTTATAAAATACATGAAATAATAAGCAATCCATATTTGTAGTTAACAAATTACCAAATATGCAAAATGTTACCTCAATAAAATAACATAATAAATCACAATACATTTTTGTTCTTCAATATTGTACAATAAGCTTTTAGAAAACAAACAACAAAAAAAATGTGCTTTATATACCAAACTAGCTTCATTTTTGTTTATTATTATCATCATTTTCATCTTCATCTTCATCCATCATTTGTTTGGCCAGTATTTTTGCAGTTTGGAATTCATTATAATGTTCTTTTCTTTTTTGTTCAAATACCTCTCTTGTAACTGAAATAATAAAATCTATATAGATATTATATATGTAAAGAATTTTAGTTCCTGAATAACTAAGGTACATAAATTATGACACAGTTAATCAGTTTTACAAAATATAACAAACTTTTATCTTCTGGAGATTCATCTTCAGATTCAGGTTCTTCTTCTGATTGAAATGAACTACTTCTCCGTCTACCTCCTTCCTCAATCCTAGTAAATCAATCTAATTATTATTTATTTATAAAATTTAGTCATCAAAGTGATGAAGGTACTTCAAGATTTTAATCAAGAGGATTGGGCTGGGGATTATTAAATGTTAAAATTATATTTTGATGTAAGTACCTATGATCTTTTACAGGCCTTTTTAATAGATATGTACTTGTTTTGTAATAATTTATCTTTAAAAAAAAAAATGTTAATTTTAGAAAATATTTATCCTAGTTTATATTTATTTCAAAACTAGATAAAGTGATATTATATACCTTTTCCTCAACTCTTCTGCATTTACACCACCGTCCATTTCGTCATCATCTTCATTAACTTCACGTTCGTATGGTGTTTTTGGTTCATCCACTTTCATGTGTCCATAATCTTTATCTGGTGGATGTAAAGTCTTTAATATATTCATCTCGTCCCACTTAGCAGACTTGTTCCCAATTTTTTTCTGTTTTCTAGAATATAGAAACTGAATTAGGTACGATTTATTATATTATGAGATTTATGATTACCTAATCTAAAATAACTTACTCTTTTTCTTCATAACTCACAGAAGGCTTTAGAATACCTTTGGACGGTTCTTTTTTCAAGTTATCGGTGGGATTTTCAGATCCTGATGGACCCGAAGTAGAAGCCATCTGTATTCAATTTAATTTCTAATCGCAGTTATAAATTTTAATAGGAACCTCAATAATGTTGCATTATTCGCGTTTAGGAATTTAAAACCATTTCAGGTACATATTTTAGATATTTATTTAAATTTGTTATATTGTTATCACTTTTGACTTTTTTCAATTATTAATAACAAATAGTAAAAATAATATTAATGTCGTTTTTTTTTTTGTTAAATCGTGTGATAATATTTAATAGTTAAAAATTAAAATGTTAAATGATGTTTACCACGGACTAACCGCTAAAGTGTCAATTATCTTAGTTCATGTTACTGACCAATGTACGGCGCACTATGTAGAGGTATTTACTATTTAGATTTTAGATTCTTCTTTTCATTGTGGTACACCGCCATCAAGTTATAAGTAATTTCTAAATGATAGATACACAGTTGCAGCAACTTTACGAATCATGATTGATAACTCGGGAAGTCGTCAAGATATTATATGCCAATATGGCAAAACAAATTAACACTGGGAGCGCTGTCGACGCCTATGAAGGCTTGAATCACGGTATATCTAATCTCTTGGAAGATACTATCTGGTTTGAATCATAGAGTAAGATATAATGGACTGGAAACGACATGGTCGGCGAGGGTCAGGGGACGGCCACAAAAAGGTGTCACTTAGCTGATAATAATACTGTTCTTGAAGTTTTTAACGCTACCGGTGGTTTTATTTGGCTACACAATTTGTATCTTAGTCCGTGTTAAATGCAGAGGGCGCTATGAACTCCATGAACACGTAGCGACCCCCCGCACTTGCCTCTTATACATACATTCGTGACTGTGATAAGCTGCTCGTTTCCAGTCCATTATATCTTAGTCCGTGGTTTGAATTATCGAGAGTTGACTTTATCTAACAAAATTGTTTTTCCCTCGCTTTTGCGTTTGAAAAGATGTCAATGACTATCTCGGAAGTTCTTCTCCTTTCTATGTTCAGTATGAAAATGCCACTGAGACGTTCTTGACTTGCGCAAAAAATGTTTGATTATGAATATTGGGACGGGCCCGAATTATTCTCTTATTTTTAATCTAAGAGTTAGTATTACATTTGGCCATTGGCAACAAGTATGAACAGTTAGGTATGATATTTGATTACAATAAATTATAAATATTTAATAATATGATCAATTTGTTTTTTTTATTCTTCATTTTACTTAAATTTTCTTCAGCTACAGCTTTACACTTAATTTTAACACATCTATTTGGGGGCCTATATCGGATTGGATCCTAGGGAGGTCGATGTGCAATGCACACCTTGCACACCCGGTAGTTGCGGCACTGTATATACTATATACTTTTGTATAGTATATACAGACTCGTAATAAATTATATGATTTTAGTACAACAGAAGTAAACAAGTCATCTCCATTTGTATGATACGATACCTCTGCATTTAACAATCGGATTTTTCTGGTTGATACACCAAACAATTTAAAACTAATTTTGACAATAATATGGAGCGGTGTTGTTGTTCTGAGGTCTTCATAATATTATATTATTGTTATCAAGTCGTAAAATGGTTTGGTGAGGTACTGGTAATGACGTAAAGCTAATAGGTAAAAATACTTTAAGTATGTTAACATTTTTTTAAAGAGTTGTGCCCCGGGCCCCGCAAATTGTAGGGACGGGCGGACGGCCCTGACAAGTAGGTATAGGTTACGTTTTTTTCACATTATTCGAATCGTTAATGAACCCAATAATAAATGGGTACTAGGTATAGAGTTTCACCAGATCTCCTAAAATGAAAGGAAAATTGATAATAGTCTGATATTAAGAATTATACAAAACTGTATAACGATCTAAATTCCAAATTTGTTTATATAATATATTAACTATTAATGTATAATTATTGATTATAAGTTTTTTTTCCAATGCAAATGATTATAATACTTTTGCAAATAATTGCATCGTATTCATCATAATGGTTATTTCTTTGTATACTGACGTCAACTTCACAATCGTTTGTTTTTGTGAATTAATAACAGAGTCCATAAAATATTCACTTGCTGAAGGTTCGCTTTCGGAAGTTTCGTCCATCTTTACGTAAATCGTATGAATGCCTGTCTTGAAAATGGCTTTGCGGTTTTTCAACAGACTCGATACTAAATCATCCGCAAACCGTCGACAGTTTTCCGTTTCTCGATTCAACATTTTTGTTTTAATATGCTGGAACTCCAATAACGAAGTACAGTCGTTCAGACATTCGGTTTGCCTGTAAGTATATTTTATTATTCAAAAGATGTACCTGGTGTTACGAAAACGCAACTGGTATTTTGGTTATAATATAATTATTATTAATTTATTACGTATTATATTATAATTTAACTGGCAATTTATACATATGTGTATTATATATTTATAATTTATTAATTTATATATATACGTATTGTTTTACATTTTTATCAATTACATATTACAAAAACTCTGGAAATGGGTACTTGCTGAAAATTGTTATAAGAGTGAGTCGAAGGCAATGATATATTTTTTTACCATTATACCATAGTCGTAAATCTCTGTGGTGCATTCTTAAGTACTACTAATCAGCACCATGCGAATTTTACAGTTAGAACTTCGATCGAATAATTAATATTAATATTTTGTATTATATAAAATATAAATAAAATTATATAGATATAGATAGCCTGTAGAAATATATAAATGTACCTAATAAACGGTATTAAATCACCATTTACTGAATCCACACAATTCTTAAAAAAATTACATAAAAACGGTACCTGTGTGCAAAAAGAACAAATGAAATAGGTGTTATATACTGAAATAATTATTTGAAAACAAACTTTCCCACAATAATATACTAGCGGACGACAGACGATAATATCGTCACAATACGACTATATATTTTATCATCTGGCACTAGACAGTACCTAATAATAATTCTTTAAAAATAAATGTACAGTAAAATATCAGGTTTTGATTGAAGAAAGCATTCAGAGATAAGTAAATTTACAGCATTAAGAGATAAGTATTTCACTACATTTTAAAAGGTTTTTCTGAGATTCTGAGCTGAGCGATAAATATATATATTAATTTTACAATGATGTACGTTTTTTGACACTACTTTTTGGACATTAAAAAGCTTTGATTTTTTTCTGATTGGTAAGTTAATCTAGTTTGCCTTTTTTTTGGTGGGGGGGGAGGGGGGGGGTCAAAAGTAAAAATTCCTAGGAGTTTTAACGGTAGGTACATTAAATTTTCACCAAATGTTTGTATGGTAATTATAAAAATATGTATTTAAAAAAATATTCGATTCTTTTTAGTTTTTTTAAATTATTTTTGATACCCAAATAATTTTTGGTCTGTAAAAAAACTTAAAATTTTTAATACAAGGTTCCTCATAATTTTTTATTAGTGTAATTAACCGTAAATTGACAATTATTTTTTTTTTTTTTAAACGTTTGATGTTCAATTTGACATTGGATAATCATCCATAAATATCCGTATAAAACCTAATGATTTCTCATGAAATATTGTTTTTTTTTTTGTTTTAAATACGAATAACTGTAGCTACTGTAGAAATGAAATTATCACCGTATTAATATATTTTTCTATACTACATACAATTTTCAAAATATTTTTACGGTTTTTGAGTATTTATATAGGCCTTGGAACTTTTTGATTTTATTTTAGTTTTTTCGATAAATATATTGATAAAAAAAGTTCACTAGCTGTGTCGAAAAGCTTGAAAAATTAGTACAAGGTTCCTCATAAAGTCATAAGTTACTATAATGTCTAATAATAAAATAAATTAGGTACTTTAGCAATAATATCATAAAATATACTTAGTAGGTATAGTTATCTACTATTGTCTAATATTTACGTTTTTCGTATAGGTACATTATATTATATATCACTGAATTCAAATTTAATACGTCTTCCATTACAGAGACTTACTTGACGCCTACTGTCAGCACTACAGCAGAGCAGTTCCCACTTACCACTTTTTTTAAAAACAATTTAATATTATACATGTACTAGGTATACTACATGTGATAAAAATATAAAATATACTTAAAAACATTTCCGGCAGAAATCGATTTTGAATATCGGTTAAAATCGTTAAAAAATCGAAATCAAAATCAAAATCGAAACCTCAAAAGTACAATACCGGTAATTAATATCGAAACCAAAATCGAAAAAATACAAACCAGTAAACAATATCGAAACCAAAATCAAAAAATAATAAAACGATAACCAATATCAAAATAAAAATAAAATTTTTTTTCGGTTTAAGCCCTGCTATTTTTAAAAGTTCCTGCGTTCGTCGTTGAGGAGGCGTTTCACTTTAACGTAGTACCCTATTACCTAGGTTTGGTTAATAAAAATGTAGAACTTAGGAAGGTGCTGTTTTTATTACAAATTATGAAATACAAAATAATTGTCCAAGGTTTGTATTAAATATGAGCAGGTGAGCTGATAACAACTAGTCAATAACTTATGCATCTCATTTTACACCCTGTGGCAGAACAAATTAGAGGACCATTTCCAAAAATATATGAACTAGTTTCAAACACAAAAAACAATATTTATTAATCGTGGAGTTTGTTTAGAAATAATGATTTTCATATAAGGAATGACATAAAATTAATAGTTATTTGACATTGGTTATACTATTATTTGTTATATGTTAATTTAAAGCTAAATCAAAAACAATATCTTACATAGGTTATAGGTACCTACATAATATTATAGGGTATAATATGTCAACTGCTGTGTTATTTATTTCATATAATATTGTTCGAAAATAGTATGAAAATAAACGTACTTAAGATACAATTGGCAATTCCAACAATCAGACGTGTTGGGAGAGTTTTGGATGTGGGCACATAATTAATAAATTACACTAACTGTGCATACAAGTATAGATAACAGATTGATTCAACATAGGTTATACTTATCGTTGAAAATTATTGTTCGTCGTTAATCCACACTAGTTCCACGAAAACTGGTATATTTTATAACTTTGGTTTCAAATTTTAATATGGGTAAAACTGTTAAAATATCGGGGATCTATAGAACTCGCTGACAAAATTACTAGTAATAATATAATGACATTTTACACGTTATAACACTATAACACGTTATAACTTATAACACTTAAGGCACACAGCATTTCCTAATCTAAAATCCAAAAATAAATCCAGAATAAATTCGACGAATAATAATTTCTACTAGGTATGCAGTGCTGCCGTAATGCCATATTGATATTATAATAATATTGTGAATTTGTGCTTTGTGCAGTGTATAAATGATTTTCATAAAATTAAGTAAAATAAAAAGTCAAGTCATTTGATACTAACTCCTAAGAAGTAGTTAGCATTTATTCTTATTTAGTTATTTTCAACGATTTATCTGATTTTCTCATTACTGGCTTGTAGTCGTTACTTATTTGTTATTACTTATTAGTAAATAGTAATGACTAATAACTAATATTTAGTCAAGGTAGATTATGAACCTTTATTGTTTATTCAATTTTTAGTCAATAGTAATAAAAAGTTTAAAACCGATTTTGAATACCATAAAAAATCAAAATTAATATCAATAATTGAATAACTTTTTTCTTTTTTTTTATTGAAAAAAATTTATATTTACAATCTATATTTACACGTTATACAATAAGTAAATTTGATGGGGTTTGATTGACGGAAGGGGGAAGTCACCCAATGGCAACACCTCGTGGAAAATTGAATAAATTACAAATTCAAAACCAATATTCAAAATCAAAAACAAAAATCGGTTTTAAAAATTGAAATCAAAATCGGAAAAATGGAAAATCGGTATTCAAAATTGAAATTAAAATGGAAAAAAAAAATTTTATTTTTTCGATTACAAGCCCTGTATAAGTATAACAGTTTTTAATAATGTAGAATTTGGTGGACTTGGAATTTATTGGAAAAATAATTGTGGAATTTGATAATATAGGTACCCACACGTGTATTGATTGAATAAGGAAAGCCAGAAAGGTGCACTTTTTGTGGAATCTTAAGTTTAACACCTCCAGAGGTGGTTCAGAATTCAAACCCTGCACCACCTCCAAAGTTTTTCCAGAGTAGAGACCCTGTAACCATCATACATTGGGTAGCAACTATTAACTTGGTACCCATATGACTATTATAATATATTAATACAGTAGCACTGCAGTATAGCAGCCACTCGGTATATGTGCGCTGATATATATTTTTATGTATTCGGGAATACTTGATGTGAACCCTGTTGATGTTCGAATGAACGTCGGACAACCGATCGATGTTTGTAGTCAAGTACTCCAACACTTGTCGATGATTGGACGGCACATTGCAGACCGGACAGGCGCTAGACCGCGTGTCCATCAATGCCGAAACGAAAGCGCTCATCGTGTGGTCAGTCGTGCGATGGTTATCGGTCTGCAGAACGGCCGTGGGCAGGTCCATTCGGAAATCGGCGCCGCAGTCGCATGATCCACCGCTGCAGTGGATGAACGTGAACGCGTCGCTAACGCCCAATACTTCGTAGCGCCGGCCATCGACGTACGCGAACCGATACGGTCGAGCACACCGGACGGCCCACCGACGGACGGTCACCTCGGCGTGTCCGCGGCCGCCACCGCCGGGCAAGACGACGTGCGCTACCATCTGCGACGCGTAACGGAACGCGGCCGGCACGACGATCACCGCGGCCCCATCCACCGCGGACATGTAATCAGCCACCTCGTACTGGCAACGCACACGGCCACTGTCGATGTCGAACCGTTCGTTATCGTACGTCAATGACACCCATTTGCCGCCAAACGCACTGACTCCGGCGATGACGTCCGTCGAACCCATTTATGTATACAGGATGCACAGGTGAATCCTTGTACCTACGTAAGTGTTCGTTAACTTTGAACGTGTATAATAATTAAAGTAGTCGATCAATATATAGATAATATACCGTAGGTTGATGACTACTGCACTGGAGCTATAAACATATTATTCAATATGTGCATATATACTATATAGATATTGCTGCAGGTGCCGTGTCTTTCGTGAGTTGATCAGCCTCCAATGGTGTATACTGTATATAATATGTAGGTATATAGGTATAGTTTTGTGTATTAAAAGCAAGAAGATACAGTTTAGTATGGATATAGACGGCCGTAAAACTGTATAGCGATTAGTGATCGATGTAGTGATCGATATAGGTAGGTATGTCGATGATCAAATCGAAAGTGATTCTTTCCCACAATATTATTAAAGTCTATAACAGCATTTATTGCATCGTGACTATGGCGACCGAATTCGTTTTTCTCGTCACTTATTAAAATTTTATAACAGATTATGATGTGTATATTATATTATACCAGTAGCGTAGACATGATTTCTGAAAGAGGGAGATCAAAAAAAAAAGACGACATAGCTAAATGGGAGTGGAAAATTGGAAAATTCTCCACCCTCTCAAAGGTTAGGTTAGGTTAGGTTAGGTAAATCATTTTTTCTTATAAACACTAACATGTCTTGTATACTTGGAGGAGAATTGGAAATGGTTTTTAAATAACAGACTAAATTAATACATTCATTAGAAAATTAAGTTCCCAATTCTGTATTGTATTCATTTTTAAAGTTCAGCAGATATCCTAGCTTATGTCTGCTGCTGTCATTTTAGTTAGGTTTAAAAAAAGTAATATTTTTTTAAAAGGTTCTCATAAGTAATGGATCTCTATAAACATTTTCCCGCCCTTAAAATATGGCACCCGGGGATCAGCCCCAGTTGCCATCCCTTAAATGCGCCACTGATGTCTGAGTACACACTCAATAGTCAAGTCTATTGAGTAATAGTTAATACCTATTCTTTATCTAATCGACGGTTTTTTGCCGTTTTTTGCCGTTGATTGACGTTCGGCTAATCAAGTTATAGGTATTGTACCTATATTCGAATAAGTTAGGTTAGGCACTCCTATAATATTTCTACAACGAAAAATGAGCCGTCGGCGTAGCCTTGTTCCCCATTGCAGGGCAAAAAAAAACTCGCGTAGCATATTCAGATAAGCTTTAATACGCGTTGTTGCTCCGTGCTCGCAAGTTGCAATGTTCGTTGTTTATTTATTTTTTCTGTAGTTACCAATGTACGATTTTGAATTTCTTTGTTGAAAATATTTAATTTTAAAATACATTGTTCTAAATTGTGGTCCAAGAATTAGATAGTAATGAAATTAGGTACTTAAAAAACATTTATAATAAGCACCTACTAGTAAATAGGTTACCCAATATAAGGTATTTCCTAAGCAGTCAATTAAAACAAACCATTATTTTTCGAATATTTATAATTGGTACAACATATAAATGAAATAAGCACTTAAATTAACATATTGGTAATAACAAATTTAAAATATTTGTGCTTATACTTAAAGGTAATACTTAAATCCTATAGGTATATAATATGTTACATAAGAACTTGTAAAGCATTTCTTGACAAATGCCAGTCGTACATTTATTTTTAATATTACTTTAAAAAAATTAATTTAGTGAATTTTTGCCTCAGTGAAGATTTATTTTTAAATACTTCCTTAGAATTAATTTATTTTGCATAATGGCGCATTCTTATGTTGATATAACTATTACCTATAGCTGAAAACAAACTATATTCATGAGACGGAGAACCTAAATCAACATTAATAGGGTGAGAATTTGGGAAAAAAAAATAGTAAATTTTTATTTGATATATTTTTTTTTGTTAACATAGTGATACTTTGTTTCACATTCTTGTGTAATATTTTAGATTCTGAGCGAAGCGATAAATGTATTGATTTTACAATGATGTGTGTTTTTTTTTTTATTTTTTTATTTTTTTTTTATTTTTGTGTCTGTCATCACCTTTTAGGACAGTAAAAGTGCTTGGATTTTCTTCAATAGTAACTTTTCTGATAGGAAAGTGAATCTAGTTGGTACTTTTGGGGGTCAAAAGTAAAAATTTCCCAGTAGTTTTCACAAGCGACGTGAAAAACAAAAGAAAAATTAAGGAAAAACGGGAATTTTTACGCAAAATCTGTTTTCGAGAAAATCGATTTTGGTTTTTGGTGTAACTCTAAAACAAATGACCGTAGGTACATTAAATTTTGACTGAATGTTTATATTAGCATTTTCTATACACCATAAAATTTACAAAATATTTTGACACTTTTTGAGCTGTTTACGGCCATTGTCAGTTTTCAATTTTTTTAGTTTTTTTTTCTATAAATATCAATAAAATTTTATCTGTTGAGTAAAAAAGCTTGAAAATTTAATAGAAGGCTCCTAGGTTATTGTTTCAAAGGCAGATGAAAAAAATTAAAAATCCTTAGTCACAGTTTTTATTTATAAGCATTTAAAGTTCAAATTTTGACAAAATACGGAAAAATCACAAAAATAGCAAATTATTTTGAGTGAGAATTCATAAAAATTTTTCTTTTTAAATCTAAGATTTGAAAATGTAGTATAAGATTACTCATAAGTTTGTCTACCTTTATCAAAAAAAAAAATGTCTTGAAGAAACTTAAATTAAATTTTTATGAGCGTCTGAAATTTATATTTTTACAACATTTGATATTTACTCGATTTCTCATGTAACAATTTTCTTATTTTATTGTAATTAAAAAACGAATGACTGTAGATACTTGAAAATTTCACTGAATGTTTATATTAGCATTTTCTATACACCATACAATTTTGAAAATATTTTGACTCTTTTTGAGCGGTTTACGGACATTGTCAGTTTTCAGTTTTTTTAGTTTTTTTTTTCTATAAATATCAATAATATTTTATTTGTTGGGTAAAAAAGCGTGAAAATTTAATATAAGGCTCCTGATATATGGTTCTAATAGCAGTTGAAAAATATTAAAAATACATTGGCACAATTTTTTTTTATAAGCATTTAAAAATCAAATTTTGACACTATTTATCAAATTTATAATTTATTAATTATTTTGTAGTTAAAAATATATAAAATGTTTAACTTTTATGGCTAAGGATTGAAAATTTAAAACAAGGCTCCACGTAAATAGGTTATATATAAATTACTTTATTCACAATAATATCATCAAATATACTTGGTAAAATCATAGGCTGACTGACCGTCTTCGCTCAGAATCGTTTTTCTTATACAATGATATTATATCATTGAATTCAAATTTAACACCATCCATTACAGTGACCCACTTGTAACCTACTGTACAGCAGAGTGACATCCACTTATCCACCTTTTTTTTATTACAACTATAGTCTGAAAAGATTTTTCTAATTCCTTGATAATCAAAGATACAGCCTTAGATAAAATTTTTAATTTTTCTCGACTTACAAAATATGTAAACTGAATACCTGCTGTATAGTTATGATCTGATTGAGGACTTAATAATATACCTACACAGAAAGGACACGCAAGTTTTTTGCATATACTTCTTACGATATATCCCTATATTTCCTGCAATGTAATCTAGTATTTCACCTGTGTACTCTCCTGACTGTACATTATTAAGAATATCTAAATAATTATTAATATCAGATTCAAATATATTTTTATTGTCTTCAGTTATAAAGCTTCTTTTTTCACATCGGAAATCCAAAACATCCCCTTCAGGAATAACAAAATGAGAGCAATTACCATTTTCCACAGTTATGTTTTTAGTAAATAGTAATTGCCTTTGACTTTTTTTGAATTGGACACAATTTGGGTTATTGTTAGACCCTCCTCTCGCTCTTACACAACCAGAAAAAATTTCAAGATGATCTTGTGACATTTTGTATGTCAAGACAAATTTAAGGGGACTTTGAGATCTATATAGAAGTTTATAAGCAATTTGTATAGTAGAAGACATTGTAACAATAAACCCATATGAGGTACACAAAATAACCATGATTAAGTAAGTTTGATTGAATTTACAATAAAGCAGGAATTTAATTAGTAAACAGAATTTGACGCCATGAAATGATCGAAATTGCGCAACGGCATAACGCACTGCCTTGTGCCATCCAGTCCTGTTGCCCTGCAATGGTGGGGGAAGCGATTCAACGAGCCGGCTCGGTTTTTTGACGACTAGTGCGCGCTCCAGTATGGTATATACATCTCGATGGAATTAGTAAACCCGCGTATAAATTATTTTTATCATGTGTATTGTGTATATAGTATATACCAACTTATTTTTTAGTTTTTATTTTATTTGCAAAATTTCAATATCTGTTTTATTCATTTTTCAAAATAATATAAAAATTTAGCTGCATATATTTAAGCATATTTTGACAATATTGACTGCTTTTTTCTGCAATCCCAAATATATTTTTGGGCTGAGAACAACTTTTTTTTAAAACCAATTTTTGCAGAGCTTTGTTTATTGCCATAGACACCCAAATCAACCAAAAAAAATATTTAATTAATTTCCTTAACGAAATGTAGCGTGTTACTAAATATTTTTTCACTGCACTATAGGTACCCAAACCCAACAACATACCTGATTCCTCAATTGTCCTTGCAGAGGAACAATAATATCTAGTACCTAGTACCTAGCATGCTATTTATAATATATCAAGAAATTTTTTATTTAATTCAGGTATGGCCAAGGTATAACAATCTTGTTAATTTTTCATAGTTGATTGTTTGGATTTGATGAAAATAAAGCTAAAAAGTAGAACTGTTAAACAGTATAACTATTAAATGCACAGCATTGGATAGTAGTATAGTACTATTATAATGTTAATATTTTTGTAAAGAAATATAGAATATACTATAAAATTACATACAGCTACAAATTTAATTATTTGTTTTTTTAATAGAAACGTTAAAAACTGATCAATAAATTTATTTATAAATACATATATGATACATTTACTATATGATTAAAATGACATAGTTCGTAATAAATACAATAAATAATTTTTTAAAAAAATACACGTCTCGTAAACATGACTATTTTAATAGTTGGCTAAGGTAATTTGTTTACATTATCCGCTGATGCACGAACCAAAATAATATCAGGTGATTATAATTATAATAAATAATAATAATGTATTGAATGATTTTATATACATTTCATAAAATACAAGAATATATATTTTTCAGTATTTGAATTTGATTAAAATAAAACAATTATAAGTGTTTACTATAAATTAAATCAATTACATTTTTAAACAATAAATCACAATAACAATAATTAAGGTACCTATAGAACTTCTACGAAATCAACAGATAAATAACCTGTGTATAAAAATATATAAATTAATACATTTATGTAGATAAATATTAATTTTTGGTATTATATAGGGTGAACCACTGTGTTCTCACTTGCAGCAAACACAGGAAAACAGGAAAATACAATGGCCCACTCTGTATATAACAACTATATCATTTATAGAGTATAAAAATTTGCCGCTTTGTATAACATAAAGTATTTAACAAGTGATAAATTGTTTGTATATTAATTTATAGTACAATTTTATATTATGTAAAAAAAAATTTAAGTGGTTAACCTGTTAACATAGGTATTATTAATACATTTTCAATAATTAGGACTAGGCATAATACACTATTATTTTTAAAAGTTTTAAATAACTGGTTACATTTATTTTTCTAAAGAAATTCGGAATCAAAATTAATGGCATTTTGTAGACATATAAAACAATATTATTACTATTTCATATTATTCACTAGTACTATCCTCAATTGATGAACGTATTTGTTCATCATCACCTTCATTCATTGGGGAATGGTTATGATCATTTTCCGAGTCAGTATTGTCAATTGAACCAGATGGTTGAACTGATTGAGTTGTAGTTCGTGGAGCTTCACTTCCTTTAGGTCCATCTTTACCAGAGACTAAATGAGAAGGTTCATTACGATTTTGTATTCCTTTTAAATGTTTTTCTCCTTTCCGCCATAATGTTATTTCCTGTAAATTTATATATTTTATAGCTTTACTGGGTATGAAATTTAAACTGAAATTCAGTTACATAGAATTTTTTTTTTTAATTCTTGGGAATATGGAAATAATAAATAAAAATTGGCTTGTCGTGAACTTTCAGTGCCAATTTGTAATTTAAGAAATTTAGAAGCATTTAAATAATGTATACATACAAAAAGCTTACATTTATGATTTTTGATTTGATATTTAACAACAATGATTCAAAGATACAAATTTTAAAAACTTTCCAATTAAATTCTATACGATGCAATTTTTAAATTTGAAGTACTCTTTAAAAATAATTTACAATTATATGAGGTGAGTATTATAAATCTATAAACAATCAATGTTATGTTAATACATTTTGTGTAATCTAAGTTTTAACTTCATTAACAAATATGTAAACAATTTATTAACTATATAAATTACAAATTATATCAAATATTGTTAAGTTTCTACGATTAATATTTGTTTTATTAAAACAAAATAATAAGAATCATAGGAGAAAAAAGCATTGTAATGAAAAAAATACTAATGGTCAAATAAACAATAATATTTAATGTTGTTTTAAATATAACATGGTAAATATTATTGTTAATGATTTTAAATATGGATCAATAATTTGTTAATTAAATAAAAAAAAGTTATAACATACTTGTTGTTTAAAATAGCGTCTATCTTCTTCATCCATTAAAACAAGATTTAAAAAGTATCTCACTGAAAACCTCTTGTTTACATCTCTCATAGTAGGTGTGAGATCATAACCAGCAAGAAATACTCTAATAGGAATACTTTCTCCTCTAACAGGTGCTCCATCCATTATTTCATACTTAGCTATAGTTTCATTTTCATTAAATGTATTGGGACCTAAACAATAAAAAATATATATTTATTAACTAACTCAAAAATGTCAAACATATTTTACTTGAATAATACAACTAATATAACATAAAGAATCTAACCAGATCCAGTAGTTTCTCTTTTAATTATTGCAATTTCCATGTGTTTTATCTTTATTCGTACTAGTAGAAAATAAATTTTACCTACAATTACATCTTTCAAGTGATATCTAAAAAATATATGCATATATTAATAAATTAAAGTATAAAATGATATTTGAGTAATAACACACTTGCACTTATTGTATTCAAACTCAATATGTAAACAATCTTCAATTCCTACTTCCATTTTTATACTATTATTCATATCAGGATAAGAGGATAAAGTATGTACTATAATATCCATTTCTTTAACTATGTCATAGATTCTTCGTATGATGGTAACCCTCAAAAAGTACCTAAAAAAAAAATAGTATACAATCATTTAAACCTTAATATAAGACATTTATTATTGAATTAATTGTTTTGTAAACTATTAGTCTATACCTCAGCCTCACATTAGAGCCAGTATATGTCTCATATGGTTTTTCTACATTTAAAAATTCAAAATTATATGAAGTATTCTGTAACATTTCTCCAGGCCTGGCCAGTTCCTTGACTAGTGATGTAAACTCATGATGGTTACCTCGATCATAGTACATTTCTATTTGGCCTATGAATTCAACTTTAATACCCTGATGTTCCAAACGACTGCTTGACTTTTTTAGTATTACATTAACCTATTAACAATACAATTTTTTTTAAATACAAAACAATAAAATGATTTTAATAATAATAACATAACAGTTTAATTCTTAATCCAGATAATTATATATTATCATAGTAGATCTAAATTCAATGGCATACTTGGGGGGGGGGGGGAGGAGGCAAGGTATAGATTTGCACCTTTCTGATTTTATAAGAAACTCAGTGGGCCTGGCTAATATGAAGAAATATTATTTTGTATAGGTACCCAGGGCCCCCACAAGGGGGGGGGGGGCTGTTGGGCCTGGAGTACAGGTTCCTGTTGAAATGTATTTGGTATTGTTGACATTTTGATATAAATACTTATTTTATACTATTTTTGTTATTTTAAGCTGTGGGTTAATCATTTATTAACCATAAATTGTGTATGGGTCACCATTATTGTTTATTCTTCTTTTGTCAAACAGAAAGACGCAAATATTAATTAGGAACCCATTTACAAAGATTTGTTTGCAGGGACGTCATGTACAACCAGTGACGTGTATCATGAAAAAAAATGGTATTACTCAAATAATTTTAGGTGACCTACCCCTCATAATACTGTTATACCGACCTATGAAATTTCCTATTTTTCTTCTATCAATACCCACCCACCCATATTTAAGATGTTGCCTAAGCAACACTTCAACCCTATGTTACACGCCACTGTGTTCAACAATAATAATATAATAATCCCATATACTTTTTTTTTCAACATCATCCAACAATTTATCAACTAACACAACAAAAAATTTAAAAACAAGATTACCACTTTTTATTTTATCCAAGATTTTTTAAAAGCTAAAATGATACAACTGAGATAAGTAGTTCTATATTTATTTATCTGCTCTTTTTTTGCCTATAACACCGAATGTTGAAATTACTTTTCCCCTTTTTTTAATTTACTTTTACCCCTTTAAATTGCGATTTTTACATTTTGAATATTAAGAATTTTTAAATATTAATAATTTTAAAGTGGAAAAAGTTATTTTAAAATTGAAGGTAGTCGATTTCAAGTAAATTTTATAAAAATTTCAATTTTTTTCAGAAATTGTATCAGATAAATAGTTAAGAGGACGAGATACCCGCATATGTTGTCTCCGTCTTGCAAGCGTGTAACATAACAAATAGCACGCTCAGCAGAACACATGTAGCTCCGTTAATTTAAAAATTAGAGTGAATTGACCCCTCTTATAAAATCTAAAGGTAAGATTAATAATCTAGGCAACCTTATGGGCTTTTTATTATATTTTAATTTAATATTCAAAATGTAAATATCGCAATTTAAAGGGGTAAAAAGTCAGTCCTTACAGTTGGAAAATATAGGTTTATTTTGGTAGAAAACACAGATGGGTCGAATACCCTTAACTTCAAATCATTCATAAATTAATGAACCGTTTTATTTACCCAACATTTTAAAAATATTTATGAAAAAAGTATCTAAGTAAAATAAAAATGTTAAGTGTATTACTCTTCCAGATACGGTTTCTCCATCATAATATATTAAACTTTGATCTTTTTTACTGCTTTCGTCTAGTTTCTTTTTTCCATCCGGTCGATCTAACACTATTTCCAACTCCGCCGTTTGCCCAAGCCCGAAAAAAGTCTGTAACAATCATGTTAATATATATCATAAATAAACATTAAAAAAAAAATGTTTCATTCCATAAATTAGAAATTAATACATTTTTTAAAAATTTAAACTTATACATAGTGAATACAATTTCTAGTCTTTTATTAAATTAGATACCTATTAAATAAAATTGTTGGCCAGGTTTAAGGACAACAATGATGATAAGTATAAAATTAAGGTTAAATTATTATTTTAGAAGGTATTAGAGAAGGAACAGTTAGGTCAGGAGCTCACCAAATCAGTGCGAAATGGGTGGCTAGGTTATGACACTGGGCATGCAGTGGGTCGAGGCAGTTTTCTTTTTCACTGCATATATGTGCACCCACCCTTAATCTACAAGATATATTTGATAATATTAAGTTTTATTAAACATGAAGATACAACAATGTAGATATGTTACAATTGTTGGGATGTATTAAATATTAAAAAAATACAAGAATAGGTAGAAGATGGTAGAAGTTTTATTTTTCATAATTTACCACGGTAATTAAATGAAACTGCCAACTACCTATAATAATTAATAATAGTAATATATTTACTATAGAATTGTTAACTCAAACATAATTTGATTTATTTTATTGATTGAATATTGCATGGAGGAAACATGTAATTATTAAATACATAATTATAGTGTAAGAAACTCAGTTTTTGCTCAATACAGATTAATATTTGTTTACCGATTATAAGCAATGAACAAGATATAGTTTCTATATTCATAAACTTATAATATTCACTATAGCAACACAAATAAAACTGTCAAATTCTACTAAATGATACTGTTCTAAAGAACCTCAAAACAAAAATGTGTGTATAACTAGCTATGTATTGTCTTTAAAACAATTTTATAGTATTAATATTTCAGATCATAAAATTAATAAAATAGGTAGGTATCGTGAATTTATAAAATAAGAAAACTGGGTGCCTAGGTATTTTGTTCAGTTAAAATTGATTTAGATTAGGTACTTTCTTAATAACATTTAATTAGATTTTACCATAATAATATTTAAATACCATACATACTATGAGTTTATGACTTATCTTGAAAAAATACCTATTAGAATTTAAAAATAAGCACGTAGGTACTGATAAAATCACCTAATTAGTTGTAATTGAATATTCTGTTTAAGTAAAATACTCTAATTTATTAAATCAACTGTGATTGGAAATATTATGTTAACATTTAGGATAGCAGCGGGTAGTAAATGTTTAATGCCAATTTGGAAAATAACTACCTATGGACAAAACCCTATTGGTAACCTATTATTTATGACAATATTGAGTGTGGTAAGGCCCACCACCAATAAGAGGTAAATGCACACAAAGTTAACTAAGTATGTAAAAAGATTGTAACAAATAACAAGTAATATTTGACACAATCGAACACATATTGTTTGGCAGTTTGACGACTGACACAAGTGAAGAACGTTATTGGGGGAGCCGACTGTGGTCAACAAACAACAGTTAATCACCAGAACGGAGGGCGGCACTCACCATTTTCGAGTTTCGTCGTCGGTGGCTGGACCAATTTCTGGACGACTGGACCGCCGTCCGCGTACAAAAAAAAACCGTCGACGGCGGACGGCACTCAAAGGTGAGCGTCTTGATGAGGATGACGTGCTGACGGTGTCCACCGCCCAACAGCAGAAAAACAGACCCTGTTCTCCGCTGTGCTCTATCTCAATCGGCAGACAATATCATCGTCGTGGGCATGGCTGGCTATTCCGAAAACGCACACGACTAAAAATTCGTACACTGTCTTCGGTCGATGGTTCCCGAGTGCAACGCGACACAACACACAACAGTTCACAAATGTAGACGATTTGATTTTAATTTTTTCTTATTATCAATCGACACACACACGACAGACGTTACAATAAAAAAAAAAATGAAAATAATAAATCGAAAAAAAACACCCACAAGCTGACGGCGGTCAATATCACAATTATTCACAATATCGCAGGTATAATAATATATTATTATTATTACGTACGTACATATAATATTTTATAGTATTAAGTATATAATAAATATGTATAATAAACGGTGCGTGCGTATTATGTACATACGTATAATATATACAATATATATATTATAATGTTATGTGTGCGGATTACAATACGGTGGTCATATTATAAGTAATAAGTATGATAATATCACGCACATAGAAGTAACTATGTGTTGGTAATGTTTCGACTTTTCGAGATAAGTTTTTATTCGCCGTGACGGGATATACAAGCGCCCAGTGCAGCCACGTCGCAGGGGCCAACGGTCGGGGAGAACGTATACGTCACGGCAGACGGTATTTTTTTATTGGAACATAATATAGGTAGTGACATACTATGTATATACCTATGTATTATGTAATGTAACTATGTTACTATAGTAACTTATTTAATAAATAATATATACTCCTAATAACTAGGAACCTACCTATTAAGTATTAATTATTTGATTATTTCAATTTTCAGTTCTCCCTCATCGTACCTATCTACCGCGCACGCATTAAAATCAACTATCAGGTGGTTATTTAAAAATATTTACAGTCTCACGTATAGCCGTATATCAGTATATGTATGATGTATCTATATTCTTAATTCTATACTTAAGATTAAGTATAATGGCATAATGGTATACGAATATCTGGAGGCACCTGCATGATACTATACGCGAGTGTCCTAGGGCTGGCAATATTTCAAATTTTGATACAGGTATCAATGGTATTACCGATTATATGGTATTTTCGGTGAATCTAAAGCAATTATTCCAATCCAAGAAAATTTAATATTTACTATAAAAATGATTTTTGTACCTATTACATTATTGTTCAAAAAAAGGTCAAAATATTTTTTATTTTTTTTACATTGGTCTTAAGCCCAGCAACTGAGGTCATTAGCTGTAGGATGGTACTGTAGGGTTTTTGGTACGGTTGGGAACGGTAGGAGGAACACGTTTTTGTACTTGGCAAAATTTTCTAGTGGGCGTATGGTATCTGCCATGCCCGGGTGGGGGACGGCGGCTTTTCTCTCCGGAAACCGTGACTGCCCAAAATAAAATGCCACCTGTAGCCGGGATCGAACCGACGTCGGTGCTCGTCGCAACCGACGCCTTAGTCCGCTCGGCCACTCCGTCCCCCCAAAATATTTTTATAATACCGCGGGGGAGGGAAAATTATGAAAAACAATAATAATATAATCTTCACAATATAGGTAGGTAAACAAAAATAATGGTATCTCAACAATGTAGAATGAATAAATAATTATTTCATCGACCCAAACCCAATATGAGGTCTGATTAATATTATTAAAATTATTCGTAGGTATTACTATTAATATTAATCCCATCATTTAAAAAAATGTATTATTAAATATAAAGGTAAACAAGTGAGTACCGCTCTGCTGTACAGTAGTTGTCGATCATGTCGTTGTACTCAGTAGCGTACGCAGGATTTTAGTTCGGTTAGGATTTTACCTGTATAAATAGTTTGCATTATTTTTTTCTATATAGTTTTTTATATAACAAATTATAGTCTCAAATTTAGTCTAAATTTACAGTGTTTAACCTGGTTATCTATATAGAACCTCTTCAGGCCGTAATAAACGTGGTTATAATCGATGGACGACGATATACCATCGATAATGGTAGACGTTTTCCCAAACAGCGTTTTGTAATGATAATATTATAATATTATTATAATAACATTATACTAATATTATTCGTTATTATGTTATAATAATATTTTTAAAAAAAAATGCTGTCTGGGTAACTATGTTCTAAATAAGCCAAAAAAAACTGAAACTATGATTATCGACATCTCTGTTATATTCAACAATTTATTTTATTTCAATTAAAAATTACTAAACTACCATAAGATTTTTTTGTAGAAAAAATAAATTTCTAGGGGGTCAGAATCCTAGAACCTTACCCTTGCGTATGCCACTGGACTTATACTGGATGTGTTACATTTGAATTCAATGATAAACTATTGTATACGAAAAACGATTCTGAGCGGAGACGATGTGTTAGTCTAGCATACTTCAGACAGGGAGCTACTGACGGGTTGACCTCACCCAATTTATCTTCCTTGAAATTTCTATAGCTAATAGAATCAGTGCTGCTGAATACGATAGCAATTCTGCTGATTCGTTAACTATATTCAGGGGGAAGGGGTGTCTCCAAAATCGGGACAAAAATCAACCGACTATGGCGCCTTAGCCACCAAGGCACCGACACCAAATTATTTTAAATACCTAATTAAATGATGTTATAAAAATCGGTTGATGAAAATTCAGATTCTAATATGTAAAAATTGATGTAATTGATGGTAATTTATAAAGTTCATGGGCGGGCCTATTGTAATCGCGCGCGGGACCCGATGGTGAGAGCGGGGATAGCAGCTGCTGTGGTGGGGAGACGCTTGAATTGCTTACAGCTATATGCACAAGCGTACGCGCACGCTTGATAAAGTACACATTTTTGACATTAGGAATAAATAATAATAGATATAAATAAAATAAAATATAAATAAAACAATAGATAATAATACTCCAATATTTAACAAAATATACCGTAGTCTAGCCGGTTATAATATTACTATATTACTGAACAATGACCTAGGTAGTTACTACTTACTAGTTACATAACTTTGAATGCTTTTGGTAATTACGCGCCAGCAGTTAAAATAAAAATTACGATAGACAAAATTACTGATACTTATATCAAAAGTCAAAAGAGAAATAGTTACGATAATTATGCGGACAGAGTAATCTGTTATAGGTGCAATAAAACAGGACATTATGCTTCGATAAAATAGGCAGTACTAGTTATCGTGGTCACTAAAAGGAGACTATAAATAAGCTTTTACAGCAGAGGTCGATACTTGCTCGTTTGACGGTTTTAAGATAGGAAAACGGAATATATCTATTATATACACACAGCCTTTAAGTGGCGTATACGACTACGAAAAAGTATTTTGGTTTCCGATTCTCATACTGTCAAACAAATAAATATGAACACCTGCTGTAAAAGCTTATTTAAATTATCTTTGGTAACGAGTACTGCACAAAAATATAATTAAACAAGCAGGGCCGTCTCGAGGGTCTAAAACAAGGTCCAACAGCCAACAGGATTTACACTCTATAAGGTTACTTTACTCTCGACCAACTGACCACGATAATGAGTACCAGAGGACTGGATGTTCGAGGGTGAGATCTCTTTAATCTAGACAAAATCTTACTTCTATTTCTCGACTTGCTACGATAACAAGACAGTACTGGAAGAAAAAGTAGGTAGGTACTACAGTATCTTGCTACTTTTTCCAAATGAGTTATTTAAAATACTGTTATTTACCACAAAAGCCTGAAATAAAACTTAAACCCAATTTTCGGTCAAAAACACTTTTATTGATGCAAATTTAAAAAATTTTGAATTACAAACCATGACTAAACACAATTAAATGTAAAGGTAACAAAAAGATGATCAGAGATTATTGGTTAGAGATATCAGCAGTTAATACTAAAAACAGATATATAAATAATGAACTTAAAAATGAAGCAAAAAAAAAAAATCGCTCCGCTCAGAAGCTGAAATAAAAAAATTTAAATAGAAAGTATTTTTTACTCTGAACAAAAAACTTAAAAAAGATAAATAAAGATTTTTAAATAATATAGTAAGTACATTCATGTATTCAGAGGTACTCCTAGGTATAGCTATTTAATGTTTAAAAACCAACCAGACTTAAATAAATAAAAAAAAAGGTAGACAAGTGGGTACCACTCTGCTGTACAGTAGGTGGTGACAAGTGAAGTGGGTCACTGTAATAGATTGTCTTAAACTTGAATTAAATGATAAAATATCTTTGTATAAGAAAAACGATTCTGAGCGAAGACGGTCCGACAGCTTATGATATATCTGAGTTTATTTGATGATATTATTGTGAATAAAGTAATTTATACATAACCTATTTTCATGGAACCTTGTTTTAAATTTTAAACCTTAGCTATAAAAGTCGAACATTTTATACATTTTTAACTACAAAATAATTATTAAATTTTGTCAAAATTCGAAATTCGAACTTTAAATGATTATAACAAATGCGCCTACGTATTTTTATATTTTTTAACTGCTATTGTAACAATATATTAGGAGTCATGTATTAATTTTTCACGCTTTTTGGCCCAACAAATAAAATTTTATTTATTTATAGAAAAAAAAACTAAAAAATTGAAATTTGAAATTGTCCGTAAACAGTTCAAAATATTTTGAACATTTTATCAAGTATAGGAATTGATAAAATAAACATATGATATAAATTTACAGAGTCTACGATAATTCGTAGATAATTCATTTGTTTTTGAATTACAAAATAAAAAAATCGCTACACGAGAAATCGAGTATAATATAATAAGTATAATATAGTATAATATCCAATGTTGTAAAAATATGAACATCAAATACTCATAAAAATTTAGTTTGACTTTCTTATGGACATTTTTGTTGTTGATAAAATTTTATCTGTTGAGTAAAAAAGCTTAAAAATTTAATAGAAGGCTCCTAGGTTATTGTTTCAAAGGCAGATGAAAAAAATTAAAAATCCTTAGTCACAGTTTTTATTTATAAGCATTTAAAGTTCAAATTTTGACAAAATACGGAAAAATCACAAAAATAGCAAATTATTTTGAGTTGAGAATTCATAAAAATTTTTCTTTTTAAATCTAAGATTTGAAAATGTAGTATAAGATTACTCATAAGTTTGTCTATACCTTTATCAAAAAAAAATGTCTTGAAGAAACTTAAATTAAATTTTTATGAGCGTCTGAAATTTATATTTTTACAACATTTGATATTTACTCGATTTCTCATGTAACAATTTTCTTATTTTATTGTAATTAAAAAACGAATGACTGTAGATACTTGAAAATTTCACTGAATGTTTATATTAGCATTTTCTATACACCATACAATTTTGAAAATATTTTGACTCTTTTTGAGCGGTTTACGGACATTGTCAGTTTTCAATTTTTTTAGTTTTTTTTTCTATAAATATCAATAAAATTTTATTTGTTGGGTAAAAAAGCGTGAAAATTTAATAGAAGGCTCCTGATATATCGTTCTAATAGCAGTTGAAAAATATTAAAAATACATAGGCACAATTTTTTTTTATAAGCATTGAAAAATCAAATTTTGACACTATTTATCAAATTTATAATTTATTAATTATTTTGTAGTTAAAAATGTATAAAATGTTTAACTTTTATGGCTAAGAATTGAAAATTTAAAACAAGGCTCCACGTAAATAGGTTATATATAAATTACTTTATTCACAATAATATCATCAAATATACTTGGTAAAATCATAGGCTGACTGACCGTTTTCGCTCAGAATCGTTTTTCTTATACAATGATATTATATCATTGAATTCAAATTTAACACTATCAATTACAGTGACCCACTTGTAACCTCCTGTACAGCAGAGCGACATCCACTTATCCACCTTTTTTTTTAAATGTCAATGTAACAATATAGTAGGAGCCTTGTATTACATTTTCAAGTATTTTTGTAGGGTATGTGGTAGTCATGATCACTGTCAAGCTGCATATCCAAAAATAAAGTCGGAATCAAGACACACCAAAATGACCGATGGGGACCAAAAGTAACTGCGAAAGTAACAAGCAAAAAAATCACGAGTCATCTGAAAAGTGGTAAGCTACCGAGTTCTACTCAGGCAGTAAGTAACATTCCGGTACAGGAACCACAAATTACAAGAACTGACCCAAAGAAGCGGAACTTTGGAGCGTTACGGACTGGAAAGGGTCCGAAGAAATCGTACCAGAAGAGTTCTGAACCAGCGAAAGCCGGAGAAAAACGTTGGTCACCCGAAGATAACCTCCGGAGAAACACCGGAGAAATCGCCAAAGCCACCCGAGAAAATCCACTGAAAGCGACGTTCCGGTAAAGCAACCACAAGTCGTGACAATATACCGGGTAAATAGTTCGGTGACGGATACATTGTTCTGACCAGCTGGACAACAAGTCAGTAAAATCATTAAGGCTCGGACGTGTATTGTAGACTCGGGAGAGTATTTCGCGGTCGTTATTGCAACGACCCCGGCGTCTCTATCGTTAGTTTGGCACGGCCAACGGTGGACGGCAGCGACAACTTTTGCCTGACCGTCGTCGACGCACCAACGCATTTTCTGTACCGATACTACATTGTCTTTAACAGTACCTAATAAAAATGTGACGTGTCATCAAACGTTGTTGTCATTATTCATTTTTAACCGTCAAAACTTACAAAATTTAAAAAAAAAGCAAAAATAACTAAACACTGTAAAAATTATAAAACAAAAATGTTATTCTGCATTCTGCAATAGCGCATAAAATTAACTACAAAATAATATTTACAAAAAGTTACTTTTCAAACAAAATTGTGTAGAACTACTAGAACTTTAAATGTATCACGCTATAAAGTTCTGGCGAGCCATATGATATTATAATAATCATTCCTAATATTACATTATTAATTTATATTGTACGCAGCAAGCACCGAAATTCGTCACGAGTTACGTTTCTTATTATTGCGGTCTCGGCGTATGATTGTCTTGCAAATCCTTTGAACGGACGCGATTTTCGTCTTGCGCTTGTCCAACAGCTTTAAACACCGACGGCTTTCGTGTGGGTCACAAAGACCGTGGTTTTCGGCTGACCCGGCAATCAGATCCACGTCGTTTGCTGTCGCCTCCGCTGTTGCTGCTGCCATCTCCGTCAGTAGATCGGTCGCCAAAGAGGGCGTCTGCAGTTTATCCTGCACGTCGTCCGCGCTAATCATCTCAACGTAAGTGTGGATGTTGTCGTCATTCCACCAGTGATGATGGAAACAGCCGTCCGAGGGGTCGCTGCGTGACGCCCGTGTGGTCAAGCGTGGCCGGTGGGTCCTGCTGGCCAGCATCTTGGACGCGGTGAACAGTTGTGGTGCGTACGATCCGGCGCCGGCTGTCATCGGGCACTCATGCACCATGTCGAACATGCCAATCCGGGTAGCCCAACCACGGCTTCTATCGACCAGCATCATGCCGACGCCCTGGACTACGCTCCGGGCTACGCGGGTAGCCACAGGCGCCACCCGGTCGCGTTCTTTGCAGTCTGCGGCTAAACACGGGTCGTCCGACACGATGTCTATCATCCACGGCCATGAGTCTTCACCCAACACAAACGTACCACGAAACAGTTCCAAACAGTTGGGTCGCAGGTTGAGAGAGCCGGACGCCACGGCCGCGGTTACCACCGACACCACGGATTGCCTAACCGCCGTGTAGACGTCGTCGGCGTTCTCACGGTCGCTGACTTTGTCATTCACCTGTTGCTGCACCTTGTCCATTTTTGTACCACGCCGCATCCTTGCCCCGAGCTGTTTGAGGCTGCAAATCAGCGCCGTCGACCGCACCATCCCATGCAGCCTTCCCGACTTGAGTCGATTGAAGTGACCGGACCTGTCGGAGTTCCGGTACAGTGAGAATCCGTGTGGGTACGGTTGCACGGCGCACATCCGGTGCAGCCACACCGACAGCTTGTCGTCAAGAGTTGATAGCACGATCCACGTGTGCACGTCCGACTTGACGTTGTCACGCAGCAGCGGCGTTTCAATGTACTTCTGCACGATGCGGTCGTCGTCACCCTCCCGTGCGCAACGGTCTAGCACGTCACCGATCTTGTTCAACATCACTGGCCGGTGGTGGCCCACCGTATCCTTGACTATCCAAATGTTCTCGTAGCCGTCCATCGTCGTCTGTGGCCTCGCCGCCGTCATCTGGTTCACGATCAGTCTACTAGACGCCACCAGATAGCACAACGCCGCATCCACATCATCACCCGTCCCTGGCACAGAAAACTTCTTCCGGTCGTGCACGATCATGTAATAGTGTTCGAAAAACGTTTCCCAGCCAGCTCCCTTACCCGGAAACGTTGTTGCCCCTAGCGATTTGCCACCCGTTAAGTATTGGTGGCATTTAATCGCGGCGAAATGGAGTGCCGAAAGAGGAACCTGTGACATTATATGAGATATAAAAATATACCTATTATCAAAACGTTTCAAACAAATAAAAGTTAAAAATGAATATTCAAAATCACATCGCACACTTATAAGTTATAAACTTATAACGTATGTACAAGAAACACAATTTGTATACAAATTAATTCAATATTAGATTCTGAGTAGAGCGATGAATGTATTGATTTTACAATGATGTGTGATTTTATTATTTTTATTTTTGTGTCTGAAAAATGAATACATAGACACTTTTCTAGTAGGATCAACCGATCGTCAACTTCAAGAGAGGTTTTTTTAGTAGCAAATTGAATCTATAGACGGAACTTTTGGTAGGCCAAAATTGAAAATTGTCAATACCTTTTAATTAATTAGAAAAAATTAGGAACATTTGTTAGCATTTCAATATTATTGAAATAATTGTTTGGAACAGCATAAGTACAGTATTAGTTACTCAAAAGACCTTTGATTTTTATTTTTTTACTGACCATAGAAAGCTTATCAATTTTTAGGCTAGTGGTGGGTGGATCTGTAACGGGCCACTAAAAAAATAACATAAATGATACACTGCATGCCCGTACAGCTTATCACTTTCTATCGCTTTATATCACCAATAAATGTCGATGAAATGTTTTTCACTCAATCAAAAAACTGAAAAATGTATTCCATGTGTTCCTATTGTCGATCCTAGAATAATTCTATTATTAAAGAATAAATATTGCTTAAATCAACAATATTTTTTTATGAGCGTTTGAAAACAGAATTTTGACAAATAAGACCAAAGAATCTGGTTTTGAGTAAAAAATCCTGGTTGTCCCTATGTTTTTAATTTTTCCCAATTATTAAGAAACGTTCTGGGGAAAAAAATACTTAGTGTATATGTATAGTAAATACATACAATTATAATGATTGAATATTAATAGTATAATAAATTAAATGTATTAAAGCTCAAGTGTGAATGTTAACTTCACATATGTAAATGTTATCAGCAAAAATTAAATCAACCTACCGTAATTAATATTATAATAGTAAAATAAATAATTACTTTAATAACAATATGAAAAATATATCAATGTATCATGAAATATACTTATGTAAACTTAAATAAACTTATACTTATGTCTAATAGTTACAAATATAGGCTAACAGACGTTTACGCTCAGAATCGTTTTTCGTATGCAGTGATTTAACAATAAATTCAAATACAGTAACTAAAAACTACCATATGGAATATTGTATGCGTGGGAGATAAAAATATTCGTATTATAAAGAAATTCGTTAAATAGAAACTGTACCTATATCTACAAGTGTTATACACATATATTAAAAATAGTATGGTTGGCTCGTGGCTCGTGCAGAAAAGTGATTTCAGTATTGGACGAATTGAAGCCCTATAGCCAGTGGTTCAAACGTCACCCGTGAAACAAAAAAATTGAAATTCATACCCTTCTCGTCTTTGCCTCACAATATACATATTACATACTATATTGAAATATGAAAATTAATAAACAAACCAACTCTAAACAAAAAAACATTAATATAACTGTGTTTCGAGTAAACTCACTTGACCGTTTTTGGCACACATAGCATGATGACCGCCATCCACGAATGCACGCAGTAACGACACGCAAGCGGTTAACGAGTAGTCCGCGATGAAGCTGTCCACGTGTATCCCGTCGGTGCTTGCTGAGTACGCCCTCGGGTAGTAGACGTCAAACTCGGATTTCCCAGCCAAAGCGTGGCCACACAATTTCAACGGGGCGTTCGCGTTCCTCGGGAACCGGTTGACCACGACGTCCGGGTTTAGCGTCATCCAGTTGACGCCGCTGCTGTTCTCGTCCATCCACACCAGACCGGACTCGTAACGCTTGACGACCGCCTTGACGCGCTCGGCATTGCTGTGTAACGATAATATTACGGTGGAGCCTAAACATAGGGCACAAACAGATTTAATAAATATGTAAATATTAAAATGATAAATCGCACTTAATAAAGCAGTCAATATATTGACTCCGGACTTATAATAATTAATATACCTAATACCTATAGGCATCTTCATTTGAGTTATAAGTACTTATAAACATTTGCAAACGATGAAAATTCGTCAATGATGTTTCCAATGAGCCCCTGTTTTTTTCTATTTAGATCTATTTATAGTTTATATACAGTGTGATCACGATATTAGGTACCACTGAATATCTCAGATGGGCGACCTTGTATTGAAATAGGGTTTTTGGGAGGTCATAGGGAGCACTTAAATACATATTTTCATACCAGTTTCAAATTTTTAGCTCACTCGGTACGCGCATGCGCAATACAACTTACTTTTTTTTTAATGGCAACCCCAGTTTTTTTCTGCAGATTCGGGTAGAGTATTTTTTTTTTAAACGTTTATTGTACAAAAAGTTTTTTTCTATTTTCAAAACTGCCCAAGTTAGAGTAAGTCAAAAATTGGATTTATGCATAATTCGTGTTTAATGATACCATACACTTAACCTAACCTAACCTAACCTAACCTAACCTAACCTAACCATACACTTACATTTCCAATGGTTTTAAATAAAAATATCATTAAACACGAATTATGCATAAATCCAATTTTCGACTTACTCTAACTTGGGCAGTTTTGAAAATAGAAAAAAACTTCATGTACAATAAATGTTTTAAAAAAAATACTCTACCCGAATCTGCAGAAAAAAACTGGGGTTGCCATTAAAAAAAAGTAAGTTGTATTGCGCATGCGCGTACTGAGTGAGCTAAAAATTTGAAACTGGTCTGAAAATATGTATTTAAGTGCTCCCTATCACCTCCTGAAAACCCCATTTCAATACAAAGTCACCCATCTGAGATATTCAGTGGTACCTAAAATCGTGATCACACTGTATATTTTTTTTTCTATTTAAATTTGAATTATACAACGGTATACGGTATATCGGTAATCGGTACATCAACGTTCATAATATCTTTTTCGATGGGAGCCTTATGAGAATTTACTTGTTCGTAAAACCTTTTCGACGGAAGAAATGGACAATTGACGGGAGCCGTTTGGGATGCACCGTTTTAGATACCTACGTGATAGCCACCACTGAATTAACTTTGGCGTCTATGTCATAAAATATGTCTAGTATGATAACACGAAGCCAAACAGCACAAACCAGGCAACTGAACGTTGAAAGACCTCCTGGCCTTATTGGGATTTTTAGCATTCCTATTAATCTGGTAAAATTAATCAAAATATGCAACTCAAACACCTCCTGTAAAGTTTGATTCCAGCGGGAATTATCCCTAGAATTCGACGTAAAAGTTGAACTAAAACAAGGGGATGCGCTGTCGCCTTTTCTATGTAACCTAGCTCTTGAGTATGTGATATATGAGACGTGACAGAACGGCGCTACATGGAACATGATGACAATTGAACCCTTCTCGCGTATCCAGATGACATAATATTAGGTAACACTCAGCTGGAGGTAATACAGCCATGGAAAAGTTAATACTGTACAGGTTATACTATTTGGCCGTGTGAGACCAAGGTGTTTCTGGACACTAGGTCAAACTACTGTGCACTGCGTCGCTTTGCTAGGGAGGCCATCGAGGCCAAAAGATCTTCGGACAGAGTAGGTTTTCTCCAGGCTAGGTAGGCTCCGTCACAGGCGACGGAGGGGTTGGTGGGGACCCGGGGTTAGCGTGTAAGCGCTGGCCCGAATCTCCACCGCAAGGCCCACCACTAGCCGGCTGGGGAGCCAAAATAGTGGTAGGGGTTACGCCCCGGGTTGATCCACTGACATCAACTAAAAACCCAGTCAGTACCACGGGAGAGGGGAGCCCCACCGTGCACAGATACGGCCAGCCGGAGCTGTGTGTGGTGCCCCTCAAGGTTGAGGAGCCTACCTCGGCTGAAACGTGGTGGCTGTGGGACAGGCGCCAGATAGTAGTACATAAACCACAACACCTAGTGGGAGGTCCGGTACCCAAGGTGGCTCTTAACTGAGTCACCCCGGCCCTCAGAAAAGGTACGGGCCCCCCGGGGCCCGGTGCTGGTGGTCCACAGACGACCCTAGGCCGTAGGCGGTTAGCCGTCGACGTCCTAGCTCCACCTCCGCCCGTAAGTAGCGCCCAGCGCTAAGGCACGAACGGACGGCAGTAGGCGAGAGCCACAAAACCCGGAGACTCCTGTACAGGTTATACTAGAGAGCCTATATAAGCTTATATAGGCTATCTAGATTATACTGTTCGTTAGCAAAACCAAAACGAAACACATGGTTATGCTGCAAAATCTGGAAAATATAACAAATCTAAAAGTGGAGCATTATGTGTATAAGCAAGTACAACTAATATGCTCAGTGAAGTATGGCAGAGAATAAATGTGGCCAACCTTGCCATACTTTGCAATGAACAAAATTCTTAGCTCCAAAATATTATCGTCTAAAACTAAAGAAAAATTAGGTGTACAATTGCTATATAATGACTAATTGCTATGTTTGTCTGTGAAATATGGTCTAAGAGTGATGGATACAAATTATTATATTTTTAAAGAAAGGTATTAAGAAAGATTTATGGACCAACAAGAAACGAAATTGGATGATTATGAAAGGAGACAAAACGCAGACCTGGAACACTTACTTAACAAACTTAATATAAAAAATATGTTAAATGCAAAAAAACTAAAAACGCTTGAATGTGCTAGGCAAGCTGACGGAAAAATTATAAATAATGTGGTGATTAGGAACTTATCCGGAAAACGGTCACACGGAAGACCCCAATAGCGTTGGTTGTACAGGGTGAACAAGACATAATAGGGGTTGATGATTCCAAAATATTAGAAGACTCTGTAGACCGGAAATTTTAGTGAAGTTTAGTTGAAACTGCTAAAATCACGAAGGCTTGTAAATTAAAAGTTAAATATTTTGTGATTAAAGTACTTATAATATTTAAGAAATGCATAAAGGGAATATGCATTTTAAAAATCATCTCTTTTATCATTATAAATGTCTTGAAGAATATATCCAATAATATGCCAAAATAACTTGAACGAGTATTTTATACGTAAGTAACAATTTAACCAAACTTAATTTTTTCGATAACCAACCAAATAAGCATGCAAATTAATTAACTATTAAATGTATCAAATTCAATTAATTTGTATGGAATTTATTAGCTACATTTATTTAACATACAATTTTGCAAAATCGTAGAAAAACTCAATTAAACTAAGAGCATGAATTGAAAAAAAAAATTGAAGTATCTATATCAAACTAAAAAAAATTATAATGTTTTAATCGTTATAATATACAATTCTTAAATATTAAGAATGGTTATAATAGTTAAAGTAGGTACCTATGTTTAATACGTTGTTTTATTTAATACAGGTAGGCAAGGTAGCTAAACTTAATGCTGTTCAGTAAGTAGGTATAAGTGTATAACCTATGACCTATCTGAAGATCATAGCTGAAAATAAATGATATTATATTATTATTACTATTAAAACAATATAATGATACAAAAAATAAATAAGTATTTGCAGGTTAAATCACTGTCGATTAAATGTCGATCAAAAAAAAAATATATATATAGAATATAGTATCCAACTATACTATAATATTATGCTTTCATTTATGATATTGGTAATTAGCAGTATTATACATTTAGCCATATTATGTAGTCCGGTATAGTCGTATACCGTATCACAACGTATATAAAATTTGAATACTTTTTATTTGCGATACCTACGCAAGATTAATAAATAGGTGATAGGTAGGTACATTCATTATTCAGTATATCTCCAGTTCAGTGTTTGGAGACATTATACATAATGTTCGTGTCATATTATATTATATTCAGTTCAGCGAGCAGTACTTACCAGCCCGTCGGAAATAGTCGTCGTCGACCGGAATTTTGCCGATCCAGCCATTCTCGATCAACTTCGTCTGTATCTCGGCCGGCATCTTGGCCACCGCGGTAAATATTTTTCTCTCGAGGATCGCTTGGTCTACTGTGCCCACCGAGTTCTTGCCGCTTCCTCGACGAAACTTGCCGCACGATAACTTAACGTTTGCGCCATTGGAGTGCGTCTTGGACACCGCACTAACAAACTTTATGGTTTCCGTACCGTCAGGTCTGAACGGACCTACCTTTCGCGTCCGTTTAGCAGACCCATTGCACGCCCACGACTTACCGCGTATGCCTTTGATGGATAATATCTTGCCTCCGTTGTCTCTATGTGCTACGTGATTGTTACAGGCCATCGGTACGTGTAAAAGATACAAATTATGTGTTTGGTGTTAAAACTTGTGAACAAATTTGTTATAGTTTAATTAAACTGAAAACTTTTTAAATTTTATTACGTATTTTGGTACGGTTTCTAGTTAACTATAAATATCTTAAGTGCTTTACGTAGTGGTGGCAACGATATATCAAACTCAAACATGTTCTAAATGATAACGTAATTCAATAAAATCTATTACATTTTGACTGTCGATAAAATTATAGGTACACCTATTTGGAATATATTATGATTATTATTACTATGTATATAGGTGTGTCCGTGGACTTAAGTGTGGCGGAGAGATAGCTATAGTCAATTGAATACTTATTATATATTATACTGCAATATATCACAACACATCTTAATACAGTGTCATTACCAGAATTAATGTATGATTGATTTATGATAGCATTTTCATGTAGGTACGAAAAATATATATATTTTGATTTATGTATTTAGATAAAACATACATACAATTCAACTTATTTAAACTTGTTAAAATGCCAGTAGATCAGTAATTAACTATATATCCAATCGTAATAACTAATTTATATTTTGTAACCAATGGCAACCAAATATAATATAGGTATTAAATTTCCATTTTAATGGTAGGTCGTAGGTACCATGTAAATTTAAAGTCCTCATAGTTTTAGCTGTACGTTTGTTAGTCAGTTACGATACGCCTGTCACACAGGTAAAGTTCTTTCATATGCAAGAATATAATGCAGGACGGAGACAACACATGCAGTCATGCAGATATGTCACGTGCTCTTATAATGCAAAATGAGATCGTGTAACGAAATGCGTTTACAAATTACACGTCATAACTATGTGCGATGTACCAAAATATTCTTAGAACTTTGAGCTCTTATAATATTAGTCATACACTAGTACACTGATACATCTAAGAAATAGGTGTATATTTGTACCATACATTTATATTATAAGGAATATTTCTTAGACTACAAGTACCTAGGTACAATGGTTTGATAGTTTGATACCACAATGCCAAATGGAGATGGAATAGCTTTTTAATTTAAAAGATATATAACGAATAATAATTATATTATATCATTGAATACAAATTTAACACCATCTATTACAGTGACCCACTTGTAACCCACTGTACAACAAAGCGACACCAACTTGCTCACCTTTTTGACTTTTGATTACTCACAACTCTTCATAATCAATATAGGTTGGTTATATAAATGTCTAAAAATTTTAATTTATTTAAGGTACCTGCTAATGTTAATTTTTAGATTCTGAGTGGAGCGATGACTGTATTGGTTTTAAATTGATGTATTATTTGTTTTTTTAAATTTTTTAAATTTTTGTGTCTGTCATCACCGTCTGTGGCAATAAAACTGCTTGGATTTTCTTTAATAGTATCTTGTTCGATGGCAAAGTGAATTTAGGTGGTGCATTCGGAAGGTCAAAATATAAAATTCTTAATAGTTTTCAAAAGCACCGAGAAAAACAAAATTAAAAAAAATGTGGAGAAATGGATGTCGCTCTGCTATAGGTACAGTAGGTTACAAGTGAGTCACTGTAATGTATGGTGTTAATTTAAATTCAATTATATAATATCATTGAATAAAAAAAACGATTCTGGGCGAAAACGGTCAGTCAGCCTATGGTATTATTAATATATTTGATGATATTATTGTGAATAAAGTAATTTATTTATAACCTATTTAAGTGAAACCTTGTTTTAAATTTTCAATCCTTACCTATAAAATTTGAATATTTTATAAATTTTTAACTACAAAATAATTATTAAATTTTAAATTTAATACATTTTGTCAAAATTCGAACTTTAAATCCTTATAAAAAAAATTGTGACCATGTATTTTTAATATTTTTTAACTACTATTGTAATAATACATCAGGAGACAGGAGTCTTGTATTAAATTTTCACCCATTTTTGCCTAACAAAAAATAATTTTACTGACAATTATCAAAAAAAAAACTAAAAAAATTGAAAACTAACCATCATGTCCATAAACAGTTCAAAACATGTCAAAATATTTTCAAAATTGTATGATGTATAGAAAATGAGAATACAAAATATATATGAGGAATCTTGTATTTTATTTTCAAATCTTAGATTTAAAAAGAGAAATTTTTATGAATTCTTAACTCGTTTAAATGCTTTTAAATAAAAACTGTAACTAAGGATTTTTAATATTTTTCAAATGTCATTGTAATAATATAGTAGGAGCCTAATATTAAATGTTCAAGCTTTTTTACCCAACAAATAAAATTTCATTGATATTTATATAATATAAAACTAAACAAATTGGAAACTGAAAATGTCCGTATATATTTTTAAAATGTTAATGTGTATAGAAAATGCTAATATAAACATTCAGTCAAAATGACATGTATCTACGGTAATTTCTTTTAGAGTCACTACAAAAACCATAATCGGTTTTGCGTAAAAATTCATGTTTCTCTTTAATTTTTTTTTTTTTTTTTCTTTTGACCTTTCAAAGTACGAACTAGATTCACTTTCCTATCAGAAAAGATACTTTTTAAGTAAATCGAAGCACATTACTGCCCGAAAAGGTGATGACTGACACAACATTTTTTTTAAAAAAACACACATTAGAAAATCAATACATTCATCGCTTCGATCAAAATCTAAAAGAAAAAATGGACATTTTTACGCAAAATCTGTTTTCGAGAAAATCGATTTTGGTTTTTGGTGAAACTCTAAAACAAATGACCGTAGGGACATAAAATTTTGACTGAATGTTTAAAATTGCATTTCCTATACACCATAACAATTTCCAAATATTTTGACTTATTTTGAGCTGTTTACGGACATTGTCAATTTCCATTTTTTTTAGTTTTTTTTTTCTATAAATATCAATAAAATTTTACCTATTGAGTAAAAAAGCTTGAAAATTAAATAGAAGGCTCCTAGGTTATTGTTTCAAAGGCAGATGAAAAAAATTAAAAATCCTTAGTCACAGTTTTTATTTATAAGCATTTAAAGATCAAATTTTGACAAAATACGGAAAATCACGAAAATTAGCAAATTATTTTGAGTTGAGAATTTATACTTAAATTAAATTTTTATGAGCGTCTGAAATTTAAATTTTTACAACATTTGATATTCACTCGATTTCTCATGTAACAATTTTCTTATTTTATTGTAATTAAAAAACGAATGACTGTAGATACTTGAAAATTTCACTGAATGTTTATATTAGCATTTTCTATACACCATACAATTTTGAAAATATTTTGACTCTTTTTGAGCTGTTTACGGACATTGTCAGTTTTCAATTTTTTTAGTTTTTTTTTCTATAAATATCAATAAAATTTTATTTGTTGGGTAAAAAAGCGTGAAAATTTAATATAAGGCTCCTGATATATCATTCTAATAGCAGTTGAAAAATATTAAAAATACATAGGCACAATTTTTTTTATAAGCATTTAAAGTTCAAATTTTGAAAACATTTATCAAATTTATAATTTATTAATTATTTTGTGGTTAAAAATTTATAAAATGTTCAACTTTTATGGCTAAGGATTGAAAATTGAAAACAAAGCTCCACGTAAATAGGTTGTATATAAATTACTTTATTCACAATAATATTAACAAATAATAAATATACTTGGTAATATCATAGGCTGACTGACCGTTTTCACTCAGAATCGTTTTTCTTATACAATGATATTGTATCATTGAATTTAAATTTAACACCATCCATTACAGTAACCCACTTGTAACCTACTGTACAGCAGAGCGACATCCACTTGTTCGCCTTTTTTGTATACTTAGCCCCGCCCATACAAAATTCCTGACTACGCCACTGAAATGACTTATATGTATGAAATTTTCACTGGTTGTTTGTATTCGCATTTTCTATACACGATATACGATATAACATTTTCAAAATATTTTGATTTGTTTTAAACTGTTTACGGATATTTTCAATATTTTTTTCTATAAATGTCAATAAAATTTTATGTTGGGTAAAAATGCGTGAAAAATCAATACAAAGCTCCTGATATATTGTTACGATCGTAGTTGAAAAATATTAAAAATACATGGGCACAATTTTTTTGTATAAGTTCAATATTTGACAACCTTTATAAAATTTAAAATTAAAAAATAATTTTGTATTTAAAATATAAAAATGTATAAAATGTTCAAATTTTATAGTTAACTGCTAAGGATTGAATATTTAAATGAAGGTTGCATGTAAGTAAGTTATTCTAAAACCAAAAATCTCAAAAATATAAGAACACAGTTTTTTTTATAGTTATAATGTTCAAATTTGGACAAAATTACATATTAAATAACCTAGAATAACGATTTTAGTATATAATTGGTTTAAAAACTTGTCTTTAAAATAATTTGAAATCGATATTAGTAATACTATTGATTATAGATGGTATTGTACTACGCATAATTAATGAAAATAGTCATTAGAATAGCATAACACGTAAGACTAATTCAAAACAAAACTGTATATAAATATAACAGAATTGTTAAGATATTGTTTTGAAAACTAAAACTAATAAATTGAACAGCTAATTAAAATAAGTATTGAAATTAAAAACAGCAAATTATTATATTACACAGGTCGGCATGTGCAAATTTAATATAGGTATGTGTTAATGTTAATATAAAATAATATGATCAATCGCAGCCATATTTGATTGATACAATGCTACAGTAAAGAGTTTTACAACTATAACAATACAGTTATTATGTTTAGGTCAAAAATAAATGTTTCACAAAAAAAAATGTTTAATATAACACATTACACATATAGTAAAATATTTTTTAGTAAATATATATACTAAAATGGGTAGTTTTGAGCAATATATGTAATTTAATACGAGACAAATTTTGAGTTGTCTACAGATTTAAGACAAATATTTATTTAAAATTTTAACATAATTAATAATAGAATAAACTATTTTATGTCATAAATGGAGTATAGTACATACTATTAAGTTGCTTACAATTTTAAAATTTGTTAAAGTATAATTACACAATAATAGTGATAAAAATATACAGTTGATGGAGTTTTGTATTAAATAAATTAAAAACACTATTATTATTTGTATTTATTAAAGAAATGATAGTAAAAATTACTATATTTCAACAAAAAAAAACTTTCAATTCACTCGAATCAAAAGTAGTCGCATTGTTACATATCAAAAATACAAGTGTTACACATTACACATATACCTAAATAAATAAATATATTCCCCTAATGAATATTTATTGTTAATTTAAAATATAACAAGGCAACAAACCAGTTTTATTTCATTATACACAATTAAAAAAAAAAAAATTGAAATTAAATTGAAAGCTCATTAACATAAAATAACAACAAAAAAAACACATAAAATGTTATATATTACTTTTAAACTATAATTCATTTTTGACCAGAAACTTTTTGTTTTTATTGAAATATATTAGATATCCACGAATTCATTATCGGTTTTTTTACATTTATATAAATATTTTATAGATCTGATGATGTCAATTTCCAGTCAGTCTTTTATTTATTTTTTATTACACTAGTATAGCAATAGTTAGTTACCTATATAATACAATAATCATGATTTAAAGAAATGGACTGAAAATGCAAATCATTTAAAAATAAAATCAAAAAATAAGTAATAACCAGTCTTTGAATCTCGATTATGGTTACAACTTTTGCACCCTGTCCTGTCTACATTTTTACATTTTAGTACATGATTTGTATATTGCTTTAATTAAATATAAAATTGTGAATTATAAATTTATATTATCTTTATATTAATATTTGTAAAATATAGTTAATTAAATTTGATTTGTGCAGTCATTTTTATTCAGCCAAACAATTCCAGAATATTATTAACATCTTATTTAGTTGTTATATGATAAAAAAAATATATACAACCTAATCTGAACTACAGTTATGAATTATATGGAATTGAATCATTTTGAATACAACTTTAGGCTAATCTTATATTATTCATACAAAGATTAAGTTCTTCTAATATTAACATAGATAAAATATATTGTATTGTTTTGATTTCTAAAAAACATAACTACATATTATAAAAGCCCAAAAATATAAGGTATTACCTGTTCATCAGTATTAAATAAATACATATTATTTCCATTAAGATAAACCATAATTTTATGGCAAAGTCTATTATTATTTCTTAAAAAAGGTGATGTCACTTAAAAATCAGGAAAAAATGAAGGAAGACAAAAAATTATTGGAAAAATTTAAATTATATAAAATTATAAACAATAATAATATTATATCCTATGCTAGCATAATTGATAACTGATCAATGCATGACTCAATACATGTTGTATTTATTAAATAATCTCCTATAGATCTTTTGGTAACTAGTATAAATGAAAAATAAAATATAAATTTGATTGCAAATTTTGTCAAATCTTTAAAATAAATATGGATAGTTGAGTAGAAATTATATTTGATTTCTAAACTTTTTATGTTATATTCCCCATATTAACAGATGATTAAAACAACTTGTCCTATAATAATACTTAAAACAGAATAAATGACTTAGATATTTGTTAAGGTTATTATAATGATAATTTATACATTAATATTTATCAGTTTTATTACGTCTCAAAAATTAATCAAGAAGTTGGTCTAATAAATATTACCTGCCCTATTACTGACAGGCTACATATTATACATATAGCACCTTAATCGGGGAAAATCTGGAGTTAGCCATACATTTGTTGGTAACTAACGCTGTAATTGTACAGATTTTAAATATTTCAAAAGTTTTGTTGTCGTTTACGCTTCTGATCCATAGCATCCAGTATTGGTTGGCGTTTTGTTTGATAACGACGTCGTAGCTCATCAATTTCATGTTCCATTTCAGAATCCAAATTGGACATTCTTTGTTGCAAGTCATCAAAGCTTAAAAACTTCAACTATATAATAAAAATTAAAAAGTAATATTAAATGGCCTAGTGTTAAAATTAGTTTTATTAGTTAATAAGAGCAATTCAATTATGTAAAATTATTTGTAAAGCTAAAAAAAATTATGATTTTTAATTGACATTTGCGCTAGATTGTCGTTTTTTAATTTAATAATTCATCAAATATAAATGAGAGTAGACACTGTCTCATTATATCTTATGACGGTTTGCCACTGCAATAACTTAACTATAATATTTAACCAGAAGAATTAATATTAATTGAATTCATGAGTTAAATACAATTTTCAAAATAAAGTCACTAAATTTTTATTAACATATCAATAAAACTTACAAAATCAAAGTCTCCATCAACAATTGGTGTGTAGTATCGGTTTTGATGAAGAGCTGTTGGTAGATTACCATCAGGTCTGCAATTTATTTGCGGCATAGGAAATTGATTTAAAGATATAGTTTTTTCAGATTCGTCAATCTATAAAAAATGGCATTAGACATATTTTCAAGATGGAAATTTATATTATACATTACTTGAGAAACATCTTGAGCAGAATCTGGTCCATCGCCAAATAATTTGTTTCCCACATCAAAATTATCGTTCTAAATTATTAATAGTAAAAATATTAATATAAAATATACCATATAGACTATTAATATTCTATAGAGTAAAAATAGGAGCTACAAGTATAATATTTAATGCAAATTAAAGATACTAGTTAATAAATAATTACTTTAGATTTTTCTGCAATTTTTTTATCAAAATGATCTAAGAATAAGGGTCTATACTTTTTACCCGATTCTTCAGGTCCTGTATCATGCCCTAGAATACCAAATATATTATACAAAAAAAAACAATCAACTCTTTTCAATCATAAATATTTGATGTACATACTCTTCATCGTGGAATCATCTTCTCCATCGCTATTAATTACCATTGTTCTCAATTCTTCTACTAATGAATTACTTTTTAAACTTGTCCCTTTTGATTTATCCGGTACAAGGGTACTATCATCTACTATCATTGTACGACTGTCAATGTCATCTTCCTAAGTAGACAAATAATTTAAAATATATATTCACTTAATTACTACATTTACTCATTCAAGGCAATTACTTTAGAGTTTTGATCTTTGGATTCAGCTGATTTGACTAAACATAATGCATTAGAACGTAGAGTTTGATTCTCTCGAATTTCTCTTGCTTCAGCAATCATTTGACTTAAAATTTCTGGTGGCTTTGGGTTACCTAATTTTAAACAAAATCAAATTATCAGAAATAAAGCACTTTATTGATTATAAAATTGTAAATTACCATTTTTATAAATTAAATAATAAAAATGTATTATCTTCTTACCAATAAATTCATGATCTAACATTTTTGTGGCTGTTGCTCGTTCCTCTGGGTTTTTGATTAGACATTGACTAACGAAATCGATAAATTCTGGGGACCACTTATCTGGTTCTCGAAATGAAGGCGGTGGTTTAGTTGGTATCATGAATATGGCACGCATTGGATGTATATCACCGTATGGAGGTTTTCCTTCAGCCATTTCCAATGCAGTTATTCCTAATATATTATAATATAACTCATTGTAATTGAAATACATAATTATTCTTTATTCAAATACTCAATTTGTTATGAGTTATTTTTATGAACTAATAATTAATATACCTAAACTCCACATATCAGCAACACAATCATATCCTATTTCTTGGATTACTTCAGGTGCCATCCAAAATGGAGTTCCTATTACAGTATTTCTTTTGGCCATTGTATCCTAAATAATAATAATGCATACACTATTTAATGTTTCACGCCAACATACATTTAATAAGCACGAACAGTCAGCTGTCCAGCAACCCCAAAATCAGCTAGTTTAGCATGTCCTTCAGAGTTTAACAATATATTTCCAGCTTTAATATCTCTGTGTATTTTTCTCCTTAAATGTAAGTACTCTAGTCCTTTAAGTGTGTCTGACAATATAGTAGCTATTTCGTCTTCTGACAGTGTCTTTTTTCTTAATCTCATGATGTCAGATACTGAACCAGCACCACAATATTCCATAACAATCTTTACAAAACAGTCAATATTTCAGAAAAAATATATATTAGGTAAATAATAAAAAAATAATTAATTACCCATAAATCAGTATTCTTAAAATATGAACCATAGTATTTAACTACATAGGGGCTATCGCATTGTTGCATAATAGATATTTCTTTTATAATTTCTTGAAGATCGGTGTCAACCGGTACTTGCTTAATAGCAAGTACTTGACCAGATTCTTTGTGCAGCGCTTTAAATACGCTTCCATAGGATCTGAGAACAAACAGAAATTAGGAGGTAGTCTTCAAAAATAATCATAACCATATTACCCTTCTCCAAGTTTACAAATTATATCAAATACTTCTTCCGGCTGCCTGGTCAAACTTTCTTCAGACAATTTTTTCAATTCACTACAATAAAAATAAAAATAATGTAGGTATTAGTTAACCGTTAGGAAACCAACGTTTGATATTTCAGTATTTACCTCTTTGAAGACATCATTGTGTCAGGAGTCTTGTAATTAACATGGCAGAAATTGAATGCAGATTTCGAGTTCGACATGTAATAAGCTGTTTTGCTATTTACAAACAATAAAATATATAAATATTATATATTTATATATAATACTACATCAATCAAACAAAAAGAAAACAAAATTAAAACGAAATAAAAAATAATATGTTGGTACAAAAATGATTAAAAATTATGGTAGTAACGAAAGACATTCCCGTTATCATTAAAATGTGTGATTATAAATAATTTCTTGTTATCTTGTATCAGTCATATTATAAATGATTATAATATCGAATTAGACGGTATTGGGGGCCACGACGTCTGGTCCAGGAGGAGTCCCGCCGTCCAAAGCCCCGGCGATAATGAAATGATGAACATTGTACATAATACCTGAAATAAATTATAATAATATCAAGATCCGTAGTTTGGACGTGCAATTTTACTATAGATTACAGTCGAGTATAAAATATGACCAAGTAATCCAGGAACTTAGAGCTTATTGTTCATCGCTTCTATATATTTTAATTTTTCGAATTGCGCTCACGTTACTGTCAACAATATTTTACATGAAACCATCACCGCTGAAATAAATAGTAATACCAAACTAATCCACGTCCGGTATATTTTGTTGTTGCACCAAAAGACAGAATACTCATAAAATGGGATGCATTTGACATCTGTCGGTCAAATATTTTGAGGCTGTTGTTCGTGAGAAGTAAATTAACAATTTACATAGGTATAAGCTACAAATTATGATTCTACGCAAGACAATTCATGAAGTGCGGTACGCAAAGAAGTACAGCGTTGCCTTGGCCAAACCGTTGTCTGAACTTTTCAACCAACCAAAGCCAAAGTTCAAATATTTTGTCAAAAACCAAACTGTAAGACTTACACATTAAATTTTTATTTTAACTAATTAGTAAAATTATGTAAAAAGTAAAGTATATATTTGAAATATTATTGTTTAGGGACTTTTTGGTGCACCGGAATTGATTTCATTTGAGGGGTTTTATGCATTCAAGGAGCGTACAAAAATAGATTGTGACAATTTAATTGATGAAATATGCGATTCCAATCGGTAATTTTTATTTTTTGCATACTATTGAGTAACATCTATATTTAGAAAATAGAATTATAATTATGAGGATGTCGGCACACTATGTGTTGTCTCTCTCTGATCCATGTGCAACATAGACAAAATACATTTGCGCAGAATCTATTTTTCTGTTGTAAGTAAACTTAGAGTAAAATTACCCATAGCCAAAATGATAGAGAATAATATTTTTGAGGGAATGTCATATCGATTTGCCTAAATATTGTTTCAAAACAATTTAAATATCATTTAAATTTACAATATTTTTTTGTTTATTTTGAAAGTTGAATACAAAGTCAAATAAAAATATAGTATAAAATTGATAAGTCATTCCCTCTAAAATATTATTCCCCATCTTATTTGTAATGAGTGATTTTACTCTAAGATTACTTAAAAACATAAAAAAAAAATAGTAAAAATGATTCTGTGTAAATACGTTTTGTCTATGTTGCGCGTGGGCCAGAGAGAAAACAAATAGTGTGCTGACATCCTCTTATGGATATGTTAATAAATTATAAAAAAATACTCATATTTAAATATACTTTTTAACAAAGCTTGATCTTGGAAAAATATAAAAATAAATTCAGATCTACTTAGCAGCAACAAACTTTAATACAGTCTTAAATAATTTATAAACAAGTAATCGATACATTTTCATGACAAACTTTAAGAAATTGTTTTTTTAAATTAAAATTTGATACTTATAAGTTATAATGTACAAACATAAACATATTATTTAAAATGAAAATATATTTACTCCAAGTACTTATTATATTTTACTGACTTTATAATATTGTATCAATTAATAAATTACTTTTTTTTTTGTAAATATCAAGTGTATAATATTTATAGTATTTTTTTCATTAATAAACTTAAAATGCTGACTCCATTATGTCCTTAACAATTTAAATATTTTATTACATTATAGAAATATAATTAAATTGTGTCATATAATAGCAAGAGAAACTTGGTGACAATTTTTGACCAGCTGTCCAATAGTCTTTGTTGTCTTGCTGATATGGCTGAATTCATTCGTACAGCACATCCAGACAAATTGTTTGTTACTGCTGCTGAAGATTGCTGTATTTCCATGAATACTATTGTAGAAAAGTAAATACTATATCTCAGTTTTAAATTTGCTATTATATACAATATTTATCTTTTAGATTAAATACTAACAAAGATTTATATACAAATTTGAAACAAGTAATCCTAGACGGTGATAAACATCCTATGACTGAAGAGGATCGACATGTTGCTGAATTATTTTTGTTTGATTTCGAATTGAATGGCATACACTTAGAGGAAAGGAAAAGACAATATGTTGTTAATTTGAACAATTTTATTTTGGTTACTGGACAACGATTTATGGTTGCTGCAGAAAAACCTAGAATTGTAGATCCAACTGGATTACCTGATGTTGTTTCTAAAGTTCTTTCTAAAGAGTATAACTGTAAACGTAAAAGTATATTTAACTAATGAGTTAATTTTTTTTATTATTTTGATTAGATATAGCTCAGGAGGGAAGTTAATAATTGGACATCCTAATTCTCATTCTGAAGATCCAATTTTGAGAGAAGCTGCATTCAAAGTTTACAATGGTCCAAATAGTGAATCAGAAGAATTGTTGGATAATCTTTTAGAAAGCCGTCATAAATTGGCTTTGACTTGTGGATTTCCATCTTATGCTCATAGGTGAGAATTGAGAAATTAAGTTTAAGTATCAATGGCTGATGTTTATATATATATATATATATTTTTTTTTAAGAGCTCTGAAAAACAGCATAGCGGAAAATCCTTATTTTGTAATGGAATTTTTGAATATCTTAAATACAGAGCTGAGGATTCGGTCAGTTTTTGATTATAAGACTATGAAAAGAGCCAATAACAATGATGTAATTTTCTCAAACTGGAACCAAACTATAATTGTGCCGGCAAGAGAACGCTTCTCGTTTGCACATCCGAATGATGGACCTCTGTGGTTTTGTACCAAAATTTCTCCCACTTTACCACTAGTCACCGCCATAAATTCCCCACTTGCTACGCGTGACCAGCGGCTTATGTCACTGACGGTGGCGGCCAGTGTTCGGGAAGGTTTAGTGGTGAGAATGCGCGAGATTGGACAAATTTTGGTCGCCGCCCAGAGGCGTTCTCTCGCCAGCACGAGTATAGCACTTGGTTGTATCTACGAACTACAAATAATTGTTTTAATTTTTCTAGATTGTATCACCATGGGATGTACAATATTTGACTAACAAGATTAAACAGAATCATCTTAAATATGCAATGATTGATTATGCGTCATATTTTTCTTTAGGCGATTGTATGGAAGGATTGAATATGATTTTTAATAGTTTGTACAATATAAATTTGTTATTTGAAGATATAAAGCCAGGTGAAGGGTGGGCCGAACAAGTTTACAAGTTGGCTGGTAAAAATATAATTCCAATTTCTTAACCGAAATTCTTTTAATTTAAGAAATATTTTGTTTTTAGTTACACATAACACAGAAGGTTTACTTGGATACATTTATTGTGACTTTTTCGAAAGAACAGGAAAACTACACAATGATTCACATTATGTTGTTAGAGGAGGACGGCAATTGCCAAATAATTCTTATCAAGTAAATATTTCCCGTAAATTCCAGTTAATATAATATATTATGCCGAAACAAAATGCTTAAATTGAATATTGTATCAGACCCCGATTGTAGTAGTCATGTTAAATGTGGTATGGCGTGAGAATCATGGCCCAGTCCTTTTGCACCCAGGTTCTGTCGAAAATCTTTTTCATGAGTTTGGACACGCAATACACTCTATGTTAGGTCGGACGCGTTATCAACATGTCAACGGTACACGTTGTGCAACAGACTTGGCAGAATTTCCATCAGTTTTAATGGAATATTATGCTACACAACCACAAGTAAATTAATAATAACATAATAAAAGGCAATAACCATTTTATATTCTTAACATAATATATTCTATACAGGTCATAAAACACTACGCCAAGCACTTTAAAACTAGACAACCCATGCCGGAGGACATGTTGAAAAAATTATGCGCATCCAAATATTTATTTGCTGCATCTGAAATGCAGTTGCAACTATTTTACTCTGTACTTGACCAATATTACCACACACAAGCACCACAACCATTAAATACAACTGATTTGCTTGCAAAATTACAAGTAGAATATTATGGACTGTCATATGTTAAAGACACAGTAAGATAATATGTTAATTTACAAAACTAATTAAACTAATAATTTGTATTATGTAACTATTTTATAGGCATGGCAATTACATTTTTCACATTTTGTCGGTTATGGTGCAAAGTATTATTCGTATTTGGTATCTAAGGCATTAGCAGCACACACATGGCATGCATTCTTGAGCAATGATCCACTAAATAGAATCCAAGGTGAACGGTTACGTACAGAATGCTTACAATATGGTGGTGGGAAACCAGCAAGAAAATTAGTCTCCGATTATCTTAAAACACCAGTAACTCCAGAACTCTTGGCATCATCTTTAATACAAGATATTGATCAAGGCACTGAACTCTCTAAATTGTCTTTTGCATAAATATATAATAAAATCTTACTCGTCTTATAAATAAATTTGTTAAATATTTCGATTGATTATTTACAGATTTGAATATCCTTCTTAATTGTAAAAACATTTTAAATTTATTTTAAGACAAACAAGTTGAATCCCTAGAAGTAAACCAAATTAATTTGAGGAAAGCGACTAAAATTGTTTGTCTCATAAATCAATGCATCCATTATTTATATTTATATTATATAAATAATTTAGTGTAATAATACCCATTTGTTTTCCAAATTAATGAGTTGTTCAATCATAATACCTAGGGTTAGTATGCCTGAGGTAACTAACCAAACTAGAATGTAGCAGAAATAAATATATAAATAAAAGTTAGCCTGTTTTAATTATAAATGTGTCTTATTGCTAAAAATATTAAAAACAAAATCATAAAAAATTATAAATTCAAAGTTATAATATTGTTTTTCACTCAATACAAATTATTTTTATCTTGTTAAACAGTTGCATAGTTGGAAGCCAGTACATGCAATTGATATAAATAATTGTTAAGTGTATATACAAATGAAACAAATATTACATTTTGTTGTAAATTCTCAACTGTTGTTTAACAAGTATGATTATGATTGTACACTTTAAATAATAAAAAAAAATAAAAAATGATGAGTATTTTCTCAAAATAACACTTGTATAAAACTAATGTAACAACATCAGATCAAACTACACATTTAGATTTAAATAATAACAATTAATCAAATATCCTTTATGAGGGTGGAAATTCATTGTTTCTTTAAGCTGAAAATAAACAAAATTAAGACATTATTAATTACATAAGAAATTAATACTAAAAGATATTGATGTTGCTGACATGAAATTCCTACATTGCAAAATTATTGTGACGATTTACAATATTGAAGATGTATTGAATATTTTTTTCTGGTTTATATAATCTATATCTAATTAGCAAGAAAAATAAAGATGATATAGAATCTAGATCAACCAATAAGGTTTTGTATCGAATGTCTAACTAGTTTCTCGAGTTTACATATTATATAGTTTCACTATGACCCAAACTTGTATGGTAAAGGTCCATAATTGTTTGAGGAGGAGCTTGCAAATAAGTAGTTTATTAGTATTTAGGAAAAATAGGAGAAGTTTGTAGATTCATTTCATTAAAATTGTGTTTCACAATATGGTTAAAATTTTTAATAGTGAGATTGTTTTTGCGATATGTGGTTGACTCATTTATTATTATTTTAGAGTACTACTATACACACAACATTTATGTATATCATAACCTGGGTGTAAATATGATACCAGTTATAAATTAGGAAGCAAACAAAATCTATTTAAAAAAAAGTCGACAAGTGAGTACAAGTTAGAAGTTGTGTGAGTCACTGTAATGAATGTGTTGAATTTGAATTCATATTATACAAAAATCATTGTATCCGAAAAATGATTCTTAGAGAAAGCAGTCTGTCAGCCTATATTATTAATTATATCTATATAATATATCATGATATTAATGCTAATTAAGTAATTTATTTTACTATTCAATATTAGTAATGTAGGTAGTTGTAAGATTTTTTCTTGAAGAGTAATAAATTTAAAAAAAATTATTTTGATTTTAATAAGTATAGTAAAATCTGCTCAATTGAGACACATCAGCCAGTTATCTATTTGTCCCCAACATCCGAATAGTTATACATACAATACATTCATTCAGGACTGTCATTTATGTCTCTATTAAGCGGATTCTACTGTACCTATTTAAAAATGCTAATAAAATATTTCAAAAATTTTATACTTTTTGAATTGAAAGAAATATCTCTCGATGTGGTGATAAAAGTTTTGTTCATGATATGGATACTTTTAAAAAATGGACATAATATTTTACTTCATATAAAAGAACAATCATTAATAATAATATTTCACTGGATTAATACGACATAAATATACATCTACTAATATTAATTTTACCTTTGATATAATGGTATGTTAATGCAGTATGGTGTATTGGGTGAATCTGGTTCGGTTTTGTAAAGTTGAACACATGGCACATCGTTATTAGGTGCATTAACTGTATTCACTAAAACTGTACCATTCCCAATTATTGTAAATATCTTGTTGGCAATATCTGGAGTCATAGTATTTGGAGGTAAAAAATTCATTGATACTTTTATAGCCTGAAAATTTATATAAAAATTATTTATAATCACACATACCTAAATAATAATTAGAGATATTTTTGAATACCTGAGGGGCAATTTTGGCCAACAACGGATCATATAATTCTAAACTTGCTAATTTAGTAATTTCACACTGTGCAATATTGCCATAGTCTATATAAATTATCTTGGCCTGAAATAATATAATTTAGGTTACTTAGTAAAGATTAACTTCTATTATTCCAAAAAAAAAAAAACAAAGTAAACATTTAATTAAGTTTTTTTTTTTTGTAAAATTGCATTTTATGCAGATCAAAAAAAAAAAGGTACTTTGTTAGTTATTGCCCTGCGTAAGTAGTACAAGTGCATAACATAGCAAAATTTACACTCAGAAAATCACATTTAGCTCTGTTAGTTTAAAAATTTGAGAGAATGACTCCTTACACAATTAAAGGTAAGATTATTATCTAGGACATCTCATATGTTTTTTTGTTATATTTTAGTTTTAAAGACTTTATGAGTATTTAAAAATGTACAAACAATTTACAATTTTAAAATACTCATAACTCGATTTAAAATTAAAATATAATAAAAACCTTATGAGATGCCCTAGATAATAATCTTACCTTTATATTCTATAAAAAGTCAATTCACTCTTATTTTTAAACTAACTAAACGTGATCTGCTGAGCGTAAAATGTGTTATGTTACATACTTGTAAGACGGAGACAACAAATGTCTGTGTAGGGTCTTCTTAACACTTTCAACGCCGCGCGTGATTTCGGCAATTATACCGCGACGCCGCGTTGTTTATCCCGTGATCAGCCGTCCGTTACAGTTGCGTAAATAACGTGAAATGAAACAAATTAAATAGTGGCAAAGTAGCCATATTGCATGATACAGTATGTTACAAATGATATAATAGTTGTTATAATTTGTAAATGATTAATATCAGTAAAAGAATTCATAATATATCTAATATACACTCTGTATACGTGCATGTACATCGTTTTGGGAAGGCCGTCAAAAACAACGATTATCAGTATCTAAAAATAACGAAAACTCAAACCAATTATAGTTTTAAATATAGAGTTTATTGTCTATAGCCTGTGTACATTTCAGAGTTTATTAAAATAAAAACGATTAAATTATGGAGGATACAAATATACATGTTACTGACGCGTAAACGCGTCAGCGGCGTTGAAAGTGTTAAGTATATTTTTATCATAACAGTACTAACTTCAGAGTCATTGATTATATCAAGAACTTGAACACGGCTCCATATATTATCAGCTTCATATTTTGTTATGTAGACTTTGTCTTTTATAATATCTTCCTTGCTCTTCAAAAAAAATTCTGGGTTTAAAAATTCATCGTTTGGCAAGATTTCTTCAAGTGATGTAACAATGTCAATATTTAATTGTAAATATAAATGGCCAGACTCAACGATTGATGATACATTTCCATCCACAATAGCTTGATCCTGCACAATCTTAGTCAATAATAATGGACAAAATACACATTATTTAATAATATTGTTTACCTCAAATAATGGAAGCTTTGTACTAGTTTTTTCTAAAAATCTTTGAATGATCATGTCATTTACATTAACTCTTCCTTTTTCATATAAAGTGACCCTTGCACATCCTTCTTCTAATGAATCTGGTACAATGAAGAATGTTTTATTCAATATCATCTCATCCAATAATTCTTTTAAACCATCAAATGTGCCAAAATTATCCAGTTGAGATAAAATACATTCAATAGCCTAAAAATGCAGAGCAAAGGATGTTTTTATTAAGGGTAAAGTTTCTTATATTTAGTAGTTGCTACTAGAAGTTAATTTTTAATTTTTAAAAAAGTAGAAATTATTGAATAAGCAATACAACTTTTAAAATATTATCTTAGCGAACAAAAAAAAAAAGGACTGCAATATTGAAAAGTTTAAAGAAATAATTCATATTTTTTATAACTTTAAATTCAAACTAAAATCTGGTAACAATATGTTGTTGTTTTATATAAGCTCTCCTCTATTTATAAAACACTTGGGTAGCTAGGAAATGGATTATGAAAGGTATACATAATAATCCCTGCCCTATAGTTATTATTAATCACATAGGTGCTCTATGTTGTCATTAATGAACATGGGCATGACATGCAATTGTTTTAGCTAATAATCTTTTTGTCCAGTCGATCGTAAACGCTTATCGTGAGCAGACGTGCACGACCTCCGTCCGATATCGCTATTCGCTAATGGCGTTCTATTCCCAGTTCAAATATGTCCCGTAATACCCCAAAACGTAATCTATCATCATCGTCTACTAAAGACTGCGAAAAAAAAAGCAAAATATTTGTTACACCCAACAGATACGCTTCTCTCTCCGAAGATGCCGATTCTCCTCTGGAGGTGTTCAGCCCTCCACCCGTCAATTTGTCATCTCAGGATCAGCTCAATTTACCGTCGGCCAACATGGAATCACCCTCTCCGACTAAAGTTCAGACACCTCCCTTTTACGTAAGTGAAGGATACAAAATCTCCACGCTCAAAAGCGCTCTATTTGATATAACCGAACCGTCGAGCATTCTATTTAAATCAACTCCTAAATATCTTATTATCCACGCTAGCACCGTAGTTGCCTGGAACACTATTTTTAAATACCTAGCCGAAAACGAGCAGGTCAAATTCCATACTCATTCGCCCAAGCCATTAAAACCATACAGTGTGTTTATCAGACACCTCCACCCATCTACGCCCGTTGAAGACATACAAGCCTACATCACAGATAAAGGCTATGAAGTAATTCAGGTTACCAACATTTTACACCGTATCAACAAAAATGCGTTGCCTCTTTTTCGTATCGATCTAAAACCTGCAACCAATAATAGCGAAATCCTCAATCTGGACTCGATGTTGCACACCAAAATTAAAATTGAACTACCAAAAAAAAAAACGTGCCCCTCCTCAATGCAAGTCATGCCAGGCTTTCATACAAGTAATTTTTGTCACCATAACCCCCGTTGCGTCAAATGCGAAGATAACCACTTATCCTTCGAATGCTCAAAACCACCTACCACTCCCGCGAAATGCGCTTATGCTCAGGACCACACATAGCCTCCTACAAGGGCTGTCCCGTGTACAAAAATATTATCAAAAACCAAGCTAACCTCAAAGCAACAAAAAATACAAAAACAAATATAATGAACTTCTCAAACATAAGAAACGTTCTCAGCCGATTCAACAAAAATCAAATTACTTAAATCCGAATACTGTTTCTACGCTCCCCCCTCTCCAAATTCCTCCTCATCTTCCCGAAGCTTCCTATGCCTCCATCACCAATTCCAATAATAGTTTATCCCATAATAATTTCCCAAATGATAACTTGTTAGCTAAGTTTATCACAGAACTCTCCGCTCTTATAAATCCACTTATTTCCCTCCTCACCACTATTCTACAAAAACAATTTACACCATAATCCGAATTCCAGCTCCCCCCATCAACTCGTTATATATATCATTTTCAAATTAAATAATTATTATTTCTTTTATTATTATATATCTAATAATGTATTAAAAAAAAAAAAAAATATATCATTTCATTTTATATTCTTATCTAATTACCTAATTATCTATTTTATACTATCATATTACTCCTAAGCCATAATTTATTGTAAATCATAGGTTTATTGTACATTGTAATCGTTGAACTATAATAGTTGTATACTGAAAGTTCTTAATAAAAAAAAAAAAAAAAAATCTTTTTGTCTAAATTGTGATAATATTATAACAGATAAAATTATTTTTTATGCAATTTACCTGAGTTTTAGGTTTCATAAAAATTGGTTCAAGATAACAAATCTGGTCTTTGGCAATGTTCAATTGCTCGCCAGTGTCTATCATAAAACATGTAGCCATACCATCCTCATTATTAGCAGAAAATATTTGTACTCTATGCCAAGACGAATTGTATAGTACAGCATAAAATTCACCTTCAATAACTTGATCCGGGATACTTAACCCTGCTGTGTTCATTGTGTCATTGAATTTTGCTTGCATTTGAATAAAGTTTTCCTAAATACATGTATATTAATTTTTTTAATTCTTTATACCCTAATACATACTTATTTTACACATTAGTAAGATGATTAAAAATACTTACATCTGCACTCTGTCCAACCAAACGAATCCAAACACTAGCTGAACCATAGTTGGCAGAAACGAGAACAGATTTTTCCGTGTAGTCTTCAAATAATAATGGAGTACCTGGAACAAAGTTTTGTTCTTCTGCAAAATCTTGATTTGAATATTCATGACCATTTTGTTGATTATTCTCAGTTTCATTCTAGATAGTAAACATAATAACATTACGATAGCTCATAATTATTTTTATTTTTTTGTTGTATATAAAAATAATTACAAGATATATAACAAGTTTATTAGCAGCTGCTATCTTATCAAATGTGAAGTAACTAAAAACTCCTAGAAGCTGATCCCAATTATCAGGCAAGTTTTCATGAAATTCCTCTCTATACATACGTTCTAAGAGATCACCCATAACGCCAGTCGTTTCATAACCTCGTTGTAAAAGCTAAAATAGAATATAATATACAATGTATTAATGATCAAAATTACATTTATTACCTTAATTTATTTTAATACCGTTTTAACGCAAGATGCCATTGCATTAATATCATTTGTAATTGGGTAAATAACACTTTCCCCATATTGCTTTTTTAAAGTAGTTAAAGCGTGTTTTGCAGCGACTTTTTGTGCATAATTGAGCGTATTACAATCAACTGGGAAAGAACTACCCACACTTTTTTCATTTACCTAGAAAATATATTTGAAATATTTTACAATTGTAATACATATTTAATAAATATAATATATAAATCAGTTCTATAATACTCAATTTCAAGATTAATAGAAAAAAAAAATCATGCCATTAAAACATAAAAACAAATAATGTATTAATATAATATACATGCAAATAAATTGGAAAAAATCTAGTTTAGCACATGTGGTTTAAAATATTCTACTAAACTAATACACATATAAAAAATGATAGTTCCAAAGGGAAATTTATGGATAAAATTAATTTAAATTTAAAATATATAAAAAAAATTGGGGCTTATTTCCATAGCCTACATTAAATTTTAACCTTTGAATACTTTTATTTCCAAAACAAATATTTTAAAGCAAAAATTGGAAGTTAAAATGGTTATTTCTTACACTGTGGTACATGCGTAATACATTTTTCTACTGACCACACACATTTCAAACCAATAAAAAGAACAAATATTTGATGGTAGAATCAATATTATATCAAAATCTATTATATAAAAAAAAAAATTTTAAATACCTATTAGTTAGATTTACATATAACATTAACTGAACTCTTACCTTAATTGTACAAATGTGCGTTATTTTAAGTATTTTCCCAGATTTTTCTTTTTTTACCATGTACTCATAATATGGTTCGGATAAATTTAAATGTTTTAAATATGTTTCTAATTCGTTAATATAGTCCTTGTCTTCTTCAAACACCTAGTAATCAATAATTTATTTTAAAATTTGGTTTTACCTCTCAAATTACTTAAAATAGGTAGTTACTAATTTTAAGTAACTGCATTAACATCGATAAACAAATAACATGAAGGTCCCCCACACACTTCAACGGAAACGGTGGCAGTTATGGCAAAATTAAGCCAAATACAATTTTACTTATAATTTTATGTTTCAGTGTGTGGCGGCAACCTTGATAAGGATTAAGAAAACACCAGGTTAAAAATGAAAACAGATATGAGTTCTATAGCCCACCGCTCTGTCTCAAGTCTTCTTATGGTGAGTACATGGGGAAAGTTTTAAACTATGTTAAAAATGAAATAGGTAAATAAAAATTATTAGTCTGGTACCAATTGTAATATTTAAAAACTACCATTAGATAACAGTGCAACTGATATAGTATATAATATATTATGAGCCAATATAGGTTTAGCTTGAGACGAGCATTAAGTATAAAATTTTAAGGAGTACTAAAAACTCATATTTTAGAGCAATAAATATATAGTTGCATTTTGTGAGGGTGTAACTAAATAAATGTTTTGAATTAATAATTAATTTCCTGTTTTAAAATATAAATATTTAGGTCCTATTTATAAAGTTTGTCTAATTTAAATGTATGCCATCTTATTTTAAATATTTAACAATGCAAATTATAATATTATAATAACTAGGTAGTTTTAACCAAACAAAAAATTATTTTAACCTTTAATAGTTTGTAGAACATTTATAATTCATAATTTATTCACATAGAGATTTAAAATGTATAAATTAGTATTTTTTTAACAGGTTGTTACCTCAAAACCATATCTATTAATAAAATAAATAATTATAAATTATAATTAATAGGTATATATAGTTACCTCATGTTTAGGATCTTCAACTTCAATTATCAACTCTGTCGATGCAGCACATGGTTTTTCCAATTTGCTTTCTACATCAACCTATTAAATAATATTATACATCAATACTTGGATTTAATATAATATAATATTTAGATCGTACTAATTTACAAAAATCGTTTAACAAAGATTGAAAGGTTTTACAGGACTCTTGAATAGTTTTTAAAACATCAGAACAATTAGCAATAAACATTTCATAATCCATGATGATAAATGTGAATTGAATATTAATTATTAGCGAATAAAAATTAAAAAATTGGTGATAAAACTAAAAATATAGACGTCAAAGGAATTAAGTTGTTTTAATATTATTATGATAATCAGATAATCATAATTTTAAGATTATAATAACTCAATATAATAAGGTTAATTATTAGGTTAAAACTACATAAGGAAAAAACATTAAACCGATGAATAATCAATGCCCAATGAACAATTATTGAACACACGCAGTCACGCGGATGTAGAGGAGATATCTTTTCTACATCGTGATTGGACATAATAATATATCCTTAGTAATATAATATCCAATTGTAGTTGTAAACTTATGCTACCTAGTGGTATACTGTAGTTTAGACACTGGGCCCTACGAAATCATATAGATTATAGAACATTATAATGTTCTATGGCGAGATACTATAAATATTAATATAGATATTAATACCACATTACCACTCCGTGGCCCATAAAGGTATATTTATATTTAATTATAACTTTCTATAGGTATAGGTACATACTATAATATCTAATAATTAATCAATGGTCATAAATGATAATAATACATTAATACGAAACGGCGAGCAATATTATAAATGCCCGCACGCACTCCATCGGTGGTGGTAAAATTCTATTCTCCTGGAAGCAGGGTTGTTGTTTAAAACATTGTAAAATCCAAGTGGACATTGTGTTTTTTGTTCAAAACAGTTAATAACAAAAAATGTATTTTCAATACACCAACTCTGTCTGGCCGTGACGGTGGCTACATCCGAATTGGTTCCCATACCAGAAAATCGACATCCGAATTGGTTCCCGACAATCCAGACAACACACATCCGAATAGGTTCCCGGTATTCTAGATAGGCGGTACACATCGGGATTGGTTCCTGATAAACACTTTCGAAAAAGTCAAAATACAATCTCATAATATTATTTAACATATTTCCCATCTTTATAAGTACGGCTATTTAAAATGAACTAAATTGTCATTTAGATAGAAGCTGTGATAAAACTGATGTTATATTATTGATATGGACGGATATCGACTCGTTACTTGCTATATAGTCGGTATCAACGGCATTCAGTAATCCACCGCAATAACCGCAGAGTATACGTGTAGTGATTGTATTTTCGTTTTTATTTGTGTTAATATTTTATTGTTATATTACATTTTATTTTATATTTTGAATTAAAAAAAATCATTATTTTTATAATTATAATATTATTCATTATTCTACCATGACTATTTAAAAATTAAAAGATATTTGATTAAAAATAAAAGTAGCTTAATTACAAAAAGCATAATTTTTAACCATACCTGCATAATATTAATATGTGGACAGTCCTAAGTCTGTATAAAATTGGGAGGAAAATTAAAAATGCTCTCACCCTGGAACTCGGAACCAACTCGGATATACCCTTAGTAACAACCCGGGAACCAATTCGGATACACCGGTGACGGCTATTGTGTATTTATTTCAGGAAATCGGTGTGTGGCGTGTGCCTTAGACTTATGAGGACGCTACAGTGCTACACGCACGTGTTGTCTCTTACAAATGTTGACTCTTACAAATGTACAACATATCAACACCTATCTGTACTACCTCTGTATTTGTAACAGAATTACCAAAATTCCACTTTATTTGTGTCGTAGCATTTTTATTTTTTTGATAGCACTAACCAGTAACCAATAATTTTTAGTAATTAAATCAAAAAAACCTAATTTTCTTAAAACTGATAAATTTAATTGTATTAATATTATCCAAATAATAAAAAAAACTACGACACAAAATCTGTACTACTTTATCTGATAAAAGCCTTCCCTATGCGTTTTGGAATTTCAGTAATTCTACTTGGTGGCGGTAAAATCATATTGTTGAGGTAAAATGAGTCCGGACACTAATTACCGCCAAGACAAAAGAATTGTATCGCTACCCCTGTACCTTAATACAGAGAGAGTATAGTTGTCGCGCGCATAACAGTTTTTGCTATGTAGTACATTTGTAGACGGAGACACACCACGTCAGGCGAGACCTTTTAAGTTTTAACATTTAATAGTATTAATAACGATTTATTATTATTGGATAAGGACGCATTGACGGATTGATGTGAAATAATTTCAGTGATACTATTTAATCCGTCGTGGCGTCGTCGATACACATCAAATTCACAAATCGCAACACGATTGCTACACTGTGAGTCTGTGAGCGTCACTTTATATTTTATAGCATAATTAATTGCTCGATTAAAAACTTGAATCGTACATACAAATATTAATATTTTTATCCTTTACTAAAAAGAAAAAAGTACCTACATTATACTTTTTATGTACTGTTAGTAATTTATCAACCAAAAATAAAAATCCGTAATTTTATTCCATATAAATTATTTTTTTATAAAGTAATACAAACTTTTGAAATATGCAATATAAATGTAATTGAAATCGTAGTAATTATTAAATTTATCATCTATTCACTTGCGGAAGTACTTGTTTCGTTTTAATCATCACGGCAGGATACGCATCGTGGTGTTAGCGCGAAGCTCACTTAATCAGTATTTTTGACCTTGTCAAACAGTAACTATTTTGACAAATGGTGCTATAATTTATTTTTGTTGATATTTATAGATACGTTATTTAAAGATATTTATAGTATAAGATTAATTCAATAATATTTGTACGAGGAACACTTAAAATGTTATCTGTGTAAAATAAAATACTCCAATTAACATATTTTTCAGTATTAGGACCTTCAATAATTTATAAGCAATTGATTATTTTATATAAATACCTATATTAATTATTAAAATATCATTATTATAATAATAATAATAACATATTTATAAATTAAAATGATTATACTATAATCTCCAAAAATATTGATCATATTAATATAATTTTAATTAGTCAACTATATAGGTATATTAAGAGGACTTCGTACCCGCTCGGCTGTCTAATCGTAAAACGAATGTAGGAAAAAAAACCAATAAAAATAAGCCACGGGAAAAAAAATCCACTGAAAAAATAACCCAAAGAAAAAAGTCAAATAAAAATTAATAAATATATATTTATATATAAAAAAAAAATTTAAGTATTGAATAAATTATTATTTTTAATTTTGAACATAGATGGTTATAAAATGGGAAAGAGAAAAAGCAAAGGGAAAAACCAAATTAATGGTAGGTCAAGAAGAATAATATAACTTAATATATGTCGTCCATACTGCAACATGTATATTTAAATAATAATCACCCTGTACAAAGTCTATACATTATACATATAGAGGTGTAAGACATAAATCAATTGATTTCAAGATAATAATATGTAGATAAGTTTATTCATAAAATACCAAATTTTTATTAAATTTATGGCAGTTTTTGGCATTTTACTGAAGGAAATTCCCTGTCTTTGGTTAAGATAGAACTGTTTTATAAACTTCTTTCAGTCTGACACATCTATCTCCAGAGTTAATACATTAACTATGTATCATATTTTACATTTTTACATACAATGGAAATCATTAATTCCAATAAAAATAACCCTAAATTATGTTTTGAGGGTTACATGTACGCTTTCAAACATATTATCGGGAAAAGTTATTTTACATGGCGTTGTAATAAACCGATTTCGCATAAAAATTCCCGGTTTTCTTTAATTTTTTTTGTTTTTCTCTGCGCTTTGAAAATTACTGGGCATTTTGACCTCCCCAATGCACCAACTAGATTCACTTTCCCATTGAACAAGATACTGAAGTTGAAAATCGAAGCATAATTTAGACTTCTTATCGTGTACAGGTCCCAGACACAAAAAATAATAATATAAAAACACACATAATTTTAAAATCAATACATTCATCGCTCCGCTCAGAATCTAAAAAAATAACTCAATACTTTATTTATTTTTATTTGACTATTTTTTCCTTGGATTTTCAACTAAGTGACATTCTCATCAATTTACGTTTTTTCGTTCCAAATAATATTCCGATTCTAATGCTGTCAATCTCGTTACTAAGATATGGTCAATTATATACACTATAGTCTATAATAATATAGTTATACAATATAATAGTTCGCCATCTATGCATTTATAAATGTATGGAGAGGCGGACAGCACGGACTAAGTTATAATATCCTAGTCCATGATGGACATTGGACAGCAATCAGCAACTTCACTAATTTGCTTCTCCTGAACAATTCTGTGAAATGCACGTACTATGTTATACGATTAGACAGCCTCGCTGTTGTCTCAGTCTTACAAAGGTACGACATAGCAAATGTTCGTTCGATTATTTCAATCGTGTGCTTTTAGTTATGACATGAGAATAAATTGACCGACCTATTATCAAAATTTAAAGACTTAATCAAACAGAAAGTGGTCTGCCCGCGCTGAAACTGTAAAATAATACAACCGACTGCTGCCCGCTGGTCAGCTTACCCGTACACCATGGCAGCCCGTTCACTGTTTGACTGAGTCTATAAAGGACGTTACACCAACATTATGTTGTCTCCGTCTTACATGTGCCATATGCGTAACATGCCAAATTGTACGTTCAGCAGATCACGTTTAGCTCCGTTGGCTTAATAATTGGAGTGTATTGAAATCTTATAAAATTTAAAGATAAGATCATTATCTAGGCAATCTCATGGGCTTATATTATATTTTAATTTTAAAGCGATTTATGAGTATTTTAAGACGTACAAACAATTTACAATTTTAAAATACTCATAACTCGCTTTAAAATTAAAAAATAATAAAATGTCTATTACCTTTATTACCCTTAGATTAGTAGCAAATTTAAAATTTAGAAAGCATAATTAAATATTAATATACAATTGCAGTGTTTGGAAAGAATGCATTCAATCTATTATTGTACGATCGTGATTAACTGTTTCGTTAATTTAAGTATTTAACGCTCATTTAATTGTTGAAACTAATGGTTTTATACCAAGTTTACTAAATTATACCAGTTATGTAATTGTCGAGCTATATAATAGCTACAGGTTGAAGACTAATAAATAAATAAAAAAACTTTCATTTGATAATAAAAATACAAAAAATTATAATAATATTGTCAGTTGAGTATTATCATCACATATTATATCTTTAGTAATTTTGATACAAAATTTAATTTTCTTGACAGTCGTGCCATTTTATTTTAGCCCACCCCTGTGTTAGGAATCTAGGAAAAAAATCTCCAAAGCTATACCTAACTAATATTATTATACCAAAATAAAAAAATATATAAAAAAAAGCTGGTAAGTGGATGTCGCTCTAATGTACAGTAGGTTACAAGTGGGTCATTGTATAATGGATTGTATTAAACTTGAATTCAATGATATAATATCATTGTATAAGAAAAACGATTCTGAGCGGAGATGGTTTGTCAGTCTGGATATTTTATATTGTTATTATTTATTATATCATGTAAGTTGAATTAATATTATAACATTATTATTTTTTATTCGTTGATAAACTAATTGATAGAAATTAAAATCCCTTTTTAGCGTTTTTTCGTAATTTGTGTGGTTTCTCCCATGGCATTCATTAACTATTGAGAAAATCGAAAAATGACCTCTCTAAAGTACCATCTTGATCCAATTTGCTAAAATATAAGGTACTATATGTTGATATTAAAGCACTCCTTCTGGTAAAAATTGTGTATACAGGATAAAAAAAATTAAAATAAATAAACACCATTGTAAAACCACTAGCTTCCTCGCTCCGCTCAGAATCTAATAATAATAATAATAATAATAAAAGAAAAATAAATATAATAACAATAGACAAAAACATTATTATTTTCAAATCAACTGGACCTTTTTAGAAACAAATTTTTGACCCTGATCTCTATACAATAAAAATAATTTTGATTATGGACTGATGAAGTGGTACAGGCTGATAACAAAATCATGGGTGTGTGAACAAGTAACACTTATGGGTATTATCCTGGTTCGATTAAAATTGTACTGGTAAACATGTACGGATAGAAGTATACAAATGATAGTATTGAAACTGCAGGTCTTCAACTTGGTACCACAAAATAATAATCCCTGAAATTTAGACCAAAAAAAAAATCCATATTTGAAATTTAGCAAAATTAAAAAAAATTTTAAGGTGTGTGTAATGGATGTGTTAAATTTGAATGCAATGATAGACATTGGAAAATATTTATTTATTATAATAGTGTCAATCAATCAATGTCTTAACAAGGCCGCAAAAGTTTTTTTATTTACAAAAAAATAACTGTTGAAAAGCCTTATGAAATATATTGGGAATTTCAATTTTTTTTGTTAAATTTGGATTCAATGATAAATCATTATACTTACGATAAAAACAATTCAGAGCGGAGAGGTCTGTCAGTAGTATCGGATCAGATATATAATAGCTACTGACAAAATATAGTGGATTACAAAAATTAAACCATACATAGATTAACAATCAAATCTCATGAATATAATGTGATGAGGGCACATAATTTTTATTATAGGTTTATTTTTTTCACGATTTATATATTTCTGTGTTCTGTGATACTTAATTATTATTATTATTGGAAGTAGTCATATATTTTGATATGTGTGCATACTGATTTTATACTTTTAAAAATAGTTTTTTCAGAATACTGATAATGTAAAACCCCTGTGCCAGTACTACACTAACAAAATTGTTTTCTGGTAAAATAAATACCACTGTAATACCAACAATGTATTATTCAAATAAAAGTAATTTAATTTCGAAAGTTGGATCAAAAACTATAATGTTTTTGTTAATACATTCGTCTCTAAACTAAGATACAATATACGTACAATCACTTAAACAATAAATGTATTATTATAAAATTTGATTAAATTATTAACATTTTATATAATTAAAATATTACTCACCTTAATTTGTTCTTCACATTTTTTAGGATATTTTTCAAGGCGACTTTGTGCAGTGGACATTTTTATAGGTGGCTGTAAATTTAAATTAATGATAATGTACTATATTATAAATTATTATACTATATAGTATCAATATTTTAAATTGTTTTACCAACTTATAATATACTTAACGTTTTAACATACTTTTTAAAATAAAGATATCTGATAGGAGCAAAATAAAAACCTGTGATGAGATGTAGGTTGGAAAGGTATTAAAAAAGTAATTTAAATTTATATTATTAGATGTTTAAGGATATAATAATATATAAACACATAATACAGATTAAAATCTGTACCCAATTTTAAACAGAAAAAAAAAATATTTTTAATAATAAATAGTTATTCGTAATTTAATTATGAAAAGTAACTATAGTTTGTAATTGATAGATTTTATATTATTTTTTGGCATTACATAAGGTATGTAATAAATAGTAAAATTAGAAATTCTAAGAACCAAAATTAAATTAACGGATAGCACCCATGTGATTGTGAACACCATGCAATTTTATTTATTTTACAGATATTTATAATATGTAAATATATTTATTAACTGTCACTTTACTATGGCATTGAATAGAATGAAGTGTTATTTTTAAATTAAATAAAACAAGTCAAATTAGTAAATTATTAATATAAATGTATATAAATAACAGTATAAATTTACCATGTTTTGTATTGATGGAAACTTCTGAATAGATTTATGTGATGATTTCTTAAATTCACTATTATTCTCCTGGATAAAAAAAATATTATGAAAACTACATTTTTATAATAGAAGCTTAAGATATTTAGATTTTCTAATTACCTGCATGTTAATGTTATTTTTTGGAATTGTATCTTTGTTATTTATATTGGCTGTATCTCCTGTTTGGAGTTTGTCCGGCTGAAATACACAAATATTATAACAAGTGAAAATCAAAGCGTACCTAAACAGTTTTATAACTATTTTTTTCTTTAATATTATTTTATTAATTATGTCAACATACTAATTGTCTTCATGATGTTATGATCAAAATATTGCAATAACTATTATAAAGATAGTGTCAAAATACACTAATGTATTATCAACCTATATTTATTATTAATAAACTATTAAATGGCTATTAGGTCACTATGATAAATTATCATTATTATATAATAATAAGAGACAAATAAATAATAGTTTATAAATAAACAAAAACCAAAAAATAATAAATGTATATTTTGTTACGTAAAAAAAAAAAAAAACTATTATATTATAATGTGATATTGATTTTATACAAATAATTGTTATATTATAATAATTAATAACTATTAAATATTAAACTAAATATTACATCTATTTTATATTTTATCTAAAAGTATTATTAAGGAATATAACTATAACACTATAAACTAGACTTTAAATTTTGATTTATAAAAATGAACATTTTCAGAAAATATTCTACTCAATAATTTAAAACAAAAAGTAGCGGTTTCATTAAAAAAAGAAATTGGTATGTATCTTACAAAAATACTCCTAAAATAGTATTAAAAAAAGTGGGTACTGCTCTGCTATACAGTAGTTGTAATGGATGTGTTATATTTGAATACAATGATAAACCATTGTATACGAAAATCAATTCTGAGCGGTTAGCGTAGTCTTTATAATATTATTTAGAATCTAAAACTAAAAATATGCCATCTAAGAATAAATACATAAATCAGAATTTGAATAAACAAATGAATTAAAGGTGATTGCTTTTTCTGTTATCAAAATAAAAATAAAAATGTTTTAATTTTCGACATCAGCATCTTTTCTGATAGACAAGTGAATGTAGTTGGTGCATTTGAGAGGTCAAAATTTAAAATTTCAAAGCGACAAAAAAAAAAAATCACTGTACAATACATTAATTTGCTTCGCTCAGAATCTAAAAGTATAGGGGCTTGACATATTTTTCTGCAAAATATATTATCAAATATGAATACTTCATACTATTATAGTATGGTAGAAATTATTTATAATGACACTATGTGTAGTGTCAATTCATATTGAATAACCAAAATGTAATATACCAAAAAACAAAATGTTATAAGATCAGAATCTAAAATATACTAATTTCTCTTTCAAAATTATAAATGATAAAAAAATATTTTTACTGCATTAAAAATACTTCAAAACTACAATACTTATCATTAATACGGCTTTATAGACAAAAAATATTGAGATAAGACAATTAAATAAAAACGTGAAATTTAATAAGTATAACAAAAAATAACAAAAATAAAAATGTAAAACTTACTGATGAATGCTTAGGTTTGTAACTAGCAGAACTAGAACTATATGTTGATTCTAAGCTACTGCAACTGCTAGTAAGTGGAATTTGTTCCAATTTATTATAATTGTTGGTATTTTCATTTAATACATATATGTCCTATTATACAAATCAATTAGTAATGAATTAATTATTGCAGCATACATATTTGTTGAAAATTCGACAATATTATTCATAAAAATGTTCACTTTGTACTTAGATATATTTCATGTTTACTTACATGTTTAATTGGAACTGATTTAACCTCATTTTTTCTATTGTCATTGGATAGATTATTCAAAGTCTATAACAGGAAAATTAAAAAAATTACATTTAATTGTAAATATGATTTTTTATAAACTTTGAATACCAAATATTTAATTTATTGGATTGAAATATTAAGAATTTAAGTTTTAAGACATTTAAAAGATACAAATGATAATAGTATTGACAATTTTAAACATTTACTTATTTAGTTTTAATAATATGATAACAGATAAAACTGGAAAGCTATTCTGTGCTATCATACTCCATTATTATATGTAATAATATTAAATATACTGAAAATATACATGTATACCAATTAAAAAAAGATAAGACTAAACAACTAAAAAATAATTTCAATTCATTGTATGACTAATATATTTCTAGCTTTGCTTGGACTCTAAAATTAACTGTAGGAAAGGGGGATAAATCAATTATATGGTTTGATTTTGTTACCAAAAAAACATTCAACAGTTTTGATATTTATATAATTTATATAATTTAATTATATAATTTGACTAAGTGGTTTTTAAAGAGCAAATTTTTCATTTGAATTGAGTAAATATAATATTTAATCAAAGTGAAGAAAATTATTTAAATAAAATCAAAGTATTTAATAAAATTATGTGAAAAGGTTAATTATTTAGAGAAGACAACATTTATTAATCTGAAATGGAGAACAATTTTTTAGTTGAATTCATACTTTAGAGAGAGACATAGTAAAAACTACACATTCTCAAAATCAGGCCAAGATATATCAAAATTGTCCGCCACTTAAAATTTTTTTTTTGTTTGTTTTGTGCAATTTAACTCCAAGAATAATACAATGTCACCCATAGAGATGGAAAAGTGGAAAATTGTACCCATTTATCCAGACATTTAGTTTTTTTCTATAAAGGTTTATCTGTATATTTTTAAGGATTGTTAGCTATATTGCCGTTCTAAGAAAGAACGCCGTAGTTTCCCTCCATGCCATTTTGAGAAAAAAATGACATTTTATGTTTGGTAGTTTTTGGTAATTTTATTTTCATAAATATAATATTTTTCAAAGTAAAATACATTAATTCTTATGAAAATATACCTGATGAATGCAATGGAACTATTCAATTTAATTTTCAATTTATCTTTCACCAAGATATCATTGTTGTGATATTTATACTAAGTAAACTATTAATTATTTAGAATTTTTTAGTTGGCAAAAATGCCACAGTTCTGATTGCGGCAAAAATTAAAACTGTGCGTAAAATATTTGTGATGAGGTACATCGATAACTGAAAGAAAAATAATATGTGTCTGATGTTGACATCAAAATTTCCAAACATTATCAGTAATTTAAAATTGTATACTTAGATCATATACTAGTATATGATCTAAGATTGTATATATAAGGATACGGCGATACAGCTAAATATAAATAATGATATAAATATAGATTATGCGGAAGTGCTAAGTAAAAACGCCGTATTTTAAACAAAACTTACGACAATCTTTCTAAGCAAACTGAGGTTACGACGTTTTTGCTAAGCACCGATTATATTTTATTTCTATTGCGGTAATATTGTTTTCTTATGAACATAAAATTCTGGATAAATAATCATAGTTGAGGTATTTTTGTTTAGGAAAAACATGTAAAACTATAATATTAAACGTAATACAGTATTATCTCATTTTTTTTTTCGATTTACAGCGTTTTTTCTTAGGACAGCAGTATACATGGTATAAAGACCATATTTTTGAATACTAAAAAAGTGACAAATAAATCTTTTTCCAGTAAAAAAAATATAAATTATTTAAACATTAGTTAAATAAAAATAGTTTCTGTTATTTCTTCAAAATGTCTTAGATGATTTACCAGTCTTAGGAAAACTACCAATAAAATCAAAAATTACCACTATAAAATATTAATAAATATCAATAAAATACCACTATGAAGTACCAACAAAACTTAATTCTTAAAAAGAGCTACTCGACAATGTTTCAATTAGATTAACTGTTACTATTTTTAATAACTTTTAGTATTAAACTTAATTAAATTATATATTGGTATAAATTATAAGCATGTAAGTATTAGCTATACGATTGTACTATTGGCTATATTTAAATGTAGTATTAATGTAAATATTAACAGCGACAAATAACTATTATTTCTGTTAATTGTAAATACTAACATTTAATTCATTATATTAAATGTTAAAAACAATAAAGAATCAAAATATTTTTAAAATTATAAAGAATAAAAATTTTTCTTTTTCTATGATCTATGGTAAAAATAAATATAAATTTAGAAACAAAAAAAAATACATAGTACTTATGTACTCTTTTTATTTTTTGCATAAGTGATATATTTTCACAGCTTAGATTATAAAATATTATGATTATGGTTATGTCTTACTTTAGTTTCAGGCAAACATACATCAGAATTTAATTGTAAGTTTCCATTATAGTTCTTAGTATTATTACTATAGTTGTTTATAGGAAACTGAGGCTAAAATAGATAAATAACATTATTAAAAGTGATTTTAAAATAAACATATTTTATTATGCAGAAAAACAGTTTCTTTTACCTTTTTATAATTATTCTGATCAAATGTTTTTGGCTCATAATTCTAAAAAAAAAAAAATATATTTATCACTATGCAAACAATAATCAAGTAGTGTCTAATAATTATTTTAAGAAATAATATGTGCATAAAATATGTAATAAATTAAATATAATAAATTAACACCTACAAAAATTGCAACTAAGAAATATTTAAAACTTCACAAAAATATAAAATTTATTAACTCCAATTTTTTTTTTTTTATATTTTTATTTGACATAAAAAATCTATACTATTTTTAGCACAATAAGTTTATATGATAAAAGTAAAACTAGAATAACATGAATGTTGTGAATAAGCAGCCACCCATTAGTGGCTCTTGGCTAATGATAATTATTTATTATTATTTTTTTTTTTCTCTAGAGACTTTAGACATTTAATTTTTGTAAAAGGTCACGGCACCACTTTCTTTTAAATCTGCGGTTAGAATTTCCCAGGAGTGTAGATGGAATTTTTTTTTTAAGAGGGCTTGGATGGGTTTGAAGTCGTTTATGGAAACGTGTGTAGAAAATGTGTGCTTCTGCTTTTATAGTTCTCATATGGAGATCGTTATGAAGGTCTAGGTGAGAGACATAGGGTGGAAAATTGTACAATTGTCGGAGCGATATATTTTGGAATGTTTGAATTCTATTAGTGTTAAATATTTTTCCCACACCCCATAATTGAAGTCTATAGGTCCACATTGGCTTGGGTAGAAATTTGTAGATTAATAGTTTGGTGTTAAGGGAGGACCACTTATTTCTAATTAACATGGGTCTGAGAATACGCATGCGATTATTTAAGGTTAGCCTTTTGGGTTGAAGGTGGTTTTTCCAGGTCAGTCTTTTGTCTAGGGTTAATCCTAAGTATCTGACCGCGTCATTTAAATTGGTGCATTGTTATGGGTAATGTTTGGGCATATTCCTTATTGGAGTGTGAACGTTGTGTGTTTTACAATCATTAAACCTTTTTTTTAACATATACCTACATTACCTACGACATTTACAATTATATTATATGATCTAATAATAACAGATTCCTAAAATAACTTAAGCGTTACAATGAAGTATGTAAATAGAATATTACAACTCTTCCTGCAAATCTGGTCATCCAGAAAAATATATTAATATATGGATTTTAATTTAATTTTCTATTTAATTGAAAAAAACTAGAAAAAGTTTAAGCTATTTCATATTTTTAAAATGTTTATATATATATATATAATAATTAAACAAATAATTTGTTATTAGAAAGAAATTTAAGTTTAGATACCTCTAGACATTTAAGTGTAGTAACTACTTATCTACAAATACAGTATACTGTAAAGGTTTAAATGTTTGTTAATTATAAATTTATATATTTAATATGTATTGTACAATTTTATTTATGCTTAAGAAGTAATAACATATTCCCATTCAAAAATTAAGTTAAAAATATGGATTGCCTGTTAAAAAAATATTTTAGATATAAAGTACGATGTTATAACATCAAATGATTTAAATATTTGTTCTTGAAATGCACAAAAAATTACATTACAATTTTCTGGGTTCACATTATGATGTTTAAAGTGTAAGAAGAAAGACTAACATAATTTGAATTGAAGGTCTTATTGCTATTAAATTTATACATACATTGAATTTATTATGCCTGTTATCACTATGTGATGACTGTGTTTTATTATGACTGTTGGTGTGATTAGGAATAGAAGTACCTTGATAGTTGTTTCGAGGCTAAAAAATAAGCAAAACATTTTAGATTTAGTTATATTTTATAAAATTAATGTTTAACTTACAGGTCCATAATTCAAGCCACTATTTCCTTGTCTTAGTGGCTGTTTAGGTCTATTATAGCCGTTATAGGTATTTGAAGAACCAAATTTTCTCGGAGCATTTTTAAAACCTATAAACTAAAAAATGTATATATTTATGATTTGTTTTTTATTAAATACAATTTTAAAAATTTGATTTCAATAATTGAATTTAAGATATATAAATGTTAACAATATGCACATTTATTTAATTATGTTAATATAATTTAAAAATAACACTAACAATTAATATTTTATACTCAAGTTTTGATAGTACGATAATTTATACTAGGTAATTAAATAAATATTGTTTTGCTAAGTAGTAATTTTGCCAAGTAATAATTGAAAAAATTTGTGTATAAATCATATACAATTATAAAATGTATGCAAATATAGTCAAATTAATCTTAATTATGTTATATTATACTCATGACTAAATAAACATTCATGTCAGCAAACCCACATACTTTTTGTATCACTATGCATGTGTGTTGTTTGGATATTTAAAACTACTAGTTGTATATATATGTGCCCCAGACTGGGAATACACAATAATTTATAAGCCAAATTCATTTAGATGATGATAAAGAACTCGTTTATTCCATGTCTGGGGCACACACTATATGCACAAAACGATTTTGATGACATGCCTGTTTATTTAGTCATAATTATACTTATATACAGTAAAAAGATTGTTCCTCAATTTTGTCTTTCAATATGTCGTGTACGAACAATTATGTATTTATTTATTTGTAATAACTCATTATCATGAACATAAAAACCTAATACATATATATATAAAAAAATACAGAAATAATAAATTAGAATATAACACAGTAATGTAAGATAACAAAAAAAGTGAATTTATAAATAAAGATTAATCATTATTCATATTTTGAATACCTATAACAAAGTTTCTGATAAAATTTTTAATATATTTAATTTTATATATTTTAGGATAAGAGAGAAATCTAAGACAGTGGAGATATAGACAATGTACTGTCAAAATGTATTTTGCCAACCAACGGGACTTTCAAGTCCTTTGTGTATTATATCCATTTAAAAATAGGTAAGATAAATTCAGTTTCATCAGACTTATACGTCACATAATTTGTAATCTATAACATTCACTCATATTTTCTGTTAAATCAATAGATGGAATTAAATATATCAGTTTATAATTAAATGTAGTTTAGCCCATGAAATAAATTTTAATATTTATAAAAAAATAGCCTCAGCGCGAGCTTTCACTGTTGCGCGCCAATTTTATTGTATTATTATAATTATTATCTTTATTAATTTTGAGAGTTAAGTTTTCTCACATGTTCATTTTTTTATATATCAATGTTTTACATTTCAAATAATTTAAATAATAAGTCTTATTATGTTATAAATTATGTACAATTAGACAATTATAGTCTTGAATTAAAATTTCATAATTTTAAAATTCATCAAAAAATAAAAGATAATAATGATGCAAAAAAATATCAAATTTTTATTACCGTTTATTATTGGTCTACAAGGGTTAAATCAAAATATATAAAAAAAAAGATACAAAAACCAACCGAGAATTTTTGGATAAAGCAAAACTATTTAAAATTCCAAAAACCAATATTATATCTTGATATATTATGTAAATTAACTCTTGCCTATTTTGCAACAGTATACAAAATAATCTAATCCAACCTAAAATGGAAAGAGGTTCTATGTAATATAGAAAACATGATGAAATGTAGATTATTTTTGAAAATGCATATTGAACAATATCTAGGTCTATTTTTGCAGATCAAATTATATATACGATCAACGCAGGGATATTTTAAATTTGAATTCAATGTACATGAAAAAACGGTTCTGAATGGAGACAGTGATTTATTAGTCAGCCTAGGATATTTTATATTATAATATTGTTATTTGTAATAATTGGTAGGTTGAATTTATTTTTGCAAAAAATATTGCGTTTGCATACCTATCATACTAAAATTATAAATGATTTTTTCATTATCGTATCATTATCAAATAACTACTGATGAACCTTGTATTTAATTTTCAAGGTTTTGACTTAACAAATAATTTTTTTATCGACATTTAAAGAATAAAACTAAAATAAGTCAGACGGTCTAACTTTTTGGTTACCAAGGTAACCAATCAATTATTTTAATATAATAATATTAACATTTTAATAAACGTTTTTATTATTTTTTTGTTTTTTTGAGAATTATATATCGAGAATTTTAAATTTTTACCTACCAAAAGTACCAATTATATATCCAATTTGCTAACAGAAACCTGTATCAAAGTTGAAGATCAAGGGATTTTTTTTACTATGGAACTAAAAAAAGTAAATCCAGACATAAAAAAAAAAACACATCTTTGTAAAATCCATAATCACTAAGCTCAGAATCTAAAATATTTGTAATTTTCTATGTAATATTTACAAAGAAGGTTTTTCAAGGAACAAGCAATATTGATATAATATGTTTTCTCACTAGGGAGATGTGTACATTGCCAATAGTTTCTGGCACAACTTTTTTCAGCTAGTGGTTGGGTTAGGTATTATTGTAGGTGTGTGCAGACTTTAATCGCAGATGCAGTAAACAGAATAAAGCAGCCCATTTCTTTTTACATTCGGTAAAGTTAATTTTAAAAACGAGTAATTGTATTATAGGTACACAGATAAGTATGCTGTATTACAGTGGCTAATTTGTAATTTTCATTACGTAACTACCTACCTATTTTCTATAAACTAGGTATAATTTGTATAAAGTAAAAAAAAAATAAGAAAAAACAGGTTCAGATCCATTTTATCTACTTATATTGAATAATTAATTTTCCCGGCTAGTTGGCCAGTGGCCGACTGTGAGTAAGCACTGCCGCGGCCCAAGGGCCAATCAATTGATTCAAAAAGTGTTGTAGATACAGCACATGAATTTTCTGCTGTACCCATGTGGATGATTATGGATGTTAGGGGAGAATTTTGTTATTATACGGAGTTTAATAAGTGACCTACCGAGCAAACATCAAGTTTAGTATGTTATGTACCAAAACAATAATCTGTATTATCGATGGATAATAATCTATTAACAGGACAGATACATTTTTAAATTTTTTTTAAGTATTCTACAAAATGTATTGTTAAATATTTTTTTAGATATAATAATTTTATGACAATCTTTGAATAATTTAGACATATTATACCAAAATAGATGTGTTGTATACCTATGTATTCAATATTCATACATTCTTTTTTTTATTAATATTTTGTTTGACTGATTTTAACATATTAAATGTAATCAGAGTAATCCTGTATTATTTTATATTTGTATAACTAATTAATTAATAATAATAAAATAACATAATTTTATGATTTTTAATTTGACTAAAAATACTAAACCAATACCCATTACGGTAGGTCATAAAGTAAATGAATATTGGTATTAAATTTGAGGGTGGCGATGAATTGAGCGTGGCTTTTTTGTTTGTGTTAGTGAAAGATTGGACTGCAATCAATATACAAGGGAGTTTTCAAACAAATATTGTTTTCAATTAATTGAGATTATTGTTTCCAGTTGGTTTTACATGGATTAGAAATAGGGTATTTTTTCAAGAAAATAGTTTGATTGTTTAGTGAAAGTAAAATAGATGTATAATCAGAAAAGAGGCCGGAAAAATTAACATTATTATAGTTGATGTGGTTAGATAGGGTATGTATAAAAAAATCAAGAATATCCTTGTATAAAACGAAAACACTAAACTTAATCATATAATATTGTATTATTGTTATAAAAAAATTCAATTCTATTGAAAATTATTTTGTGTGTACCAGTATACCTATCTTATATGTCAAAAAGTGTGAATCGCCTGGAATCCTGCCTTTTTTCTTGGATATATATTATGCAATAACTTAGATCCCTGCATATATTTTATAATTATTTTTAACAATTTTCCTCATTTAAAGTAGGGGGCACAAAAAATAAACACTGTGTGCATCGTAAGCACAGCCACCATCGTAATTATTGGTTCTCAACATTTTACTGTAGTGCTGCCGCAAACTTAATTTATATTATCATCTATGATAAAATAAATTGGGTATAAAAATAAAGGTAGCCTAAAAATATAAAAATAAAACTTCCTATATAATAAATGATTTGGTATTTCAAAAAAATTTGTGAATTTATGATTTGGATACTAATATTAAAAAATTGCCGCTTGGCACATGATGGGCAATGCTCATGTATCGTGCCCCAACTAGACTACTCTTTTACCATTTAGCCTTTAGATGTAAAATGTCAAAAAATTAAAATAATTGACATATTACATATTCAATGTTAAAAAATTTTTATTTATTTAAATAAGCACTTACTGGTTTTTTTTTTGGTGGTTTTGATTTCTGTTTTTTGATAAGCTCAGTCAAATGTTGTGTTTTACTAGTAGCTAACGCTTGTACAATAGCACCTCCACCATAATTTTGAATTGTAAACTTTCCAGAGGATTGTAATAAGGTTTCTAATGATGAAAATCCCAACTGCCTTAATGGAATTCGTTCGCCAGTTACTTTAAAATATTCATCTGCACAGAAAATGGGGAAGTTTTTTCAAATTTAAATTAATAAAAAAAAAAAAGAATTAAATGCATTTATATTGATTATGCTCTCAATTATACCTAAAATATTCATGGATCAATGCATTTATGATGTTGCATGAACAATCTGATGTTAATAATTGATTATGCAATTAGATTAAAAACATTGGTACAGGGCTTGCAAACATTATAATAATGTTAGATATATTTGACAAAAAAAACGATTTGAAAATTTGTAAAAGTTATTATAACGCAAAGTGATAATCAAAAATAATTAAATACCTCAAAACAAAACATAACGATCACAAAATATATAATATATCATTAAACAAAACCTAACGCACCTAACCGTCTGACAAGCATACAACATAGACAATTTTGTTTTTAGCCTAACCAATTTTATGTTACCTCTACACTCCCACTATGCCTTGAACCTTGTGTCCTATTATTCACGACCAAAAAAACCAACAGAGAAATAATATGTATTAACAAGTGGACCGAGTACACACTAGTACCCGCATTAATTTGTCCTGTCACGGTGAGAGTGTAGACGAAGCATTAAGAGGATGTCAGAGCAATATTTGTTTTCTCTATCAGACCCACACACAACATAGACAAAACGCTTTTACCTAAAATCGTATTATTATGTTGTATGTGAAATCTTGAGTAAAATCACCTATTACAAAAATTATTAAAGGATAATATTTTAGTTTCTGAGCGGAGGAAACTAGTGGTTTTACAATGGTGTTAATATTTTATTTATTTTTATCTTGTATACAAAATTTTTACCAGAAGTAGGGCTTCGATTTCAACATATTATAATATCTTATATTTTAGCGAATTGATTATAATATTAGCTCAACTTACAGGTTATAATAAATAATAATAATATAAAATATCCAGACTGACAAACCGTCTCCGCTCAGAAACGTTTTTCTTATACAATGATATTATATTATATTATATTATAAGTTAAATACAATCCATTATACACTGATCCACTTGCATAACCTACTGTACAGCAGAACGACATCCACTTACCCGCTTTTGTTATTATTAGACTTGGTATTCGACTTTCAAAATAAAAAAAAAACAATTGTAAATTTAGTTAAAAACATCATTTAAATTTACAACATTTTTTTGTAAGTCGAATATCAATGTCAAATAAAAATAAAGTATAGAATCAATATGTCATTCCCTTAAAATATTATTCTCTATCGTTTTTGTCATGGGTGATTTTACTCTAAAGTCAAGTTCACACTACACTACGTCGTGTAAAATAATCACGGTTATCAGTTACCAAACGATTGTCTATGTTGAGCATGGACCAGGGAGAGAAAACAAACAGTGCGCTGACATCCTCTTAAACTAGAGTAAAGTGGATGTGGGCGCACGATAAGTTTTTTTCTCTCTGACCTATGCGCAACATAAAATTGATTCGGGTGGATACAAAATTGCAATGTTATAAATATAATTTGGGTACACACTAAATTATTTGAATGTGTTGACTCGGGTCTATCATCTAGTCAACAGTCCTTTTGATCTTAGAACCATAAAATGAATTATAAAAAAAATTTAATTATTTAAATGGAAAAATTATTTCAACAACTTACTTTCTATTTGACTTAATTGTATTCCACCTTTGGTAGATATTAGACAAGCTTTTAGGTTGAGTATTACTGAATCCAAGTCATCCATTTTTCTGATTTGTTCTGTGAAAAAATAATATTTTATAGTATAGTACATACAGGGGTATGAATTACCAGTAGAAATAATTCATAACAGGTTCAAGGGATCAGGAAAATAATAGCCATAAGTGATTGTCATAACAACCAAAATTTAATAAAAGTTATTATTATATGATCACCTAGTATTTATGGCAGGGCAGAGTGGAATGCGCTGTTCATTAGTTTAAAGGTCTATGGTTTTTATGGGTCCAGTGGCGGTTAAACTGGTAGAAGGATGAGGAGTATAGTTCTCCCATGACTTTATTGTAAATTTTTTAAATCTGATAACCAAAAAGTTAGATATTTTTGATAATCAAATAGTGCATCTTAAAAAATGATCAATAACCCCCCCCCCCCCCCCCCCCCCCCCCCGCTAGAGTATAGTCGCAATTTGAGGGGGACTTGGGTGGTGTACTTACCACCCTGAATTTTGAATTTAGCACCCTCAAATTTGTTCATATTAATTTACATTTTAAGCTGATTTCTATAATCATAAAATAATATGTAAAAAAATAAAAGGACTTTAGAACCCCCAAATTTTTCATTTAAATTGCGCCCCAGCCCTAGACAAAATCATTTGACCACCACTGGGAACCAGAGATGAGACCTTTAATTTTAGATCATTAAATCCGGTATGTCATTAAAATTGGTGTCATTATAGACGGTTTCTACTGCATATACAAACAATAAAAATCGTGATTATATTGAATAATTAGGTACGGTATTATAGGGTAAAAAGGGTAATATAGATTTTTGAAATTATAAAACATTAGATTTATGCGTTAAATGTTATCAATAGCACACCTATTAACATTTAAATATTTCTTGTATAAATATGCTTTTCCTTAAACGGATATGATTTCGATGGTTATAGGTATTACAACAGTGAACGACAGTGGGTAATGATGATTGATGATAAACATTGGTGAACAAAATAGAAACTACAAAAATCTATGTAAATAAACGAAAAAAAACTTACAAACGAACGAACCCCACTTAAATATGTCGTTCGCACGATTACTTACGAATTACGAAGTCACGTCTCACACAATCACACTATGGCTGAATAGGTTGAGTGTAGTCAGTGGTTGCAAACACTCTCTCGTATCCGTCACTACTTAGTAGTACTCTGTATCACACATTCGCACACGATCACAATGACAAAGTTTAATTGGACTCAACTATTTTTAATTGGATTTCAGCGAATTGCAAGACTTATGGGCCGGCGGAAAGCAAAACGAAGACTGCAAAAAGGGAAACCGCGGGAGACAAAAAATAAATAGATATTAGGCTGTGGTATTTATGTCGAACGATTTGTAGTTATGTTAGTATTATTATTATTATTTTTGCACGTATTAACACAGAAGAATATTAAGTATTTAGTAGTAGTAGTTGTTGGTCTTACTGGATACTCCAATAATCGAATCGAACCACTCAACGCCCAACGGATACAACAGTCGTTTGTTGGAATGCAGGGAAATTTGCTGTGAAAGTACGTACCCCAATGATATTATGAGATTATTAAATATTATTATTATTTTTCGGCAGTACTACAGTAGTATAAATATTAAATATGTGCACGTACCGGAACTGGGAACTGGGAACTGCACTACCACAGCCTACAACACTGCACACTCGAAATACTGCCGTAGCAGTGCACTGAATAGTGAATACTGAAAAAGTGAAAACCGATATCACAAAATGACCCGTCACCACTCAACCGTTCACGAACGTGTTACTATAGAGTAGTAAATGACTTAATCTTTTTCTATAATTAGGCAGGGATTCCTTTAAAAGTGTATAGCTGATTAACTGAATAGTCTATAATCAATGGTTTATAAATTAATATCATGGTGTTGTAGTACTGTACTTTAGTTATTACTTATTATACTATTATAGTATTATAGACATATTATTGCATACAGTTGCAGCCTGCTGCATACGTCGTGTTGGCACGACATTCTATCTCCATGCCACACTATCACAGATAAGTACAATACCAGTATACCACATTACCACAGTCATCAATAATTTATAACGAGTTCAGTTTAGTATATTTATATATGGTTGCGTTCGTTACATTGATTCCAAGTCCATCCTAAATTATAGATTGATAGAATATGTCACGACCACGGTTATCTACTCAGGTTGCAAGACGAGATAAGAATTGTGGCCCCAAGACGGTGTTTTGATGAACTAAAGCGCTAGTAGTCACGGGACCATATTAATAATTATATTATATCGTTATAGATGGGAATTTACAAAATTTAAAACTTTTTCGTCATGTAAAAATTTAAATATTAATTTTAAACAAGGTTATGGCGTAATACAATTGCGGAAGAGTTAGTGGGACAATCGCCCACTAGAAATTTTGTTTTATGCAGTTATTTATAACGGTGGTGGACACTGGTGGTGAGGTATAAAGAACATTACAAATTACAATATTATAATATTTATTTTACTATTAATTGATTTTGATTTTTTTTTTTCTATGGTGGCTAAATAAAGATTGATGATCAAAAAACAAACAAAATAATTACATTAAATTACTTAATTAGAAAATGTCTACCTTTATTTTAATAATTTAATTAATCTACAAATCAATGATAATTAGTTCCCAGAAATAAAATACATAAATCAAACTATAATATTATAATTTCATCACACTGTTTCTAAAATTTAATTTTCCTATTATTTATAATATACACTGTCTTATAATAAACTTAATACATTTTCTTCTCCTTCGATATCTCTCAATTATACAGAGACAACAAATGTAAGTGTAATTAATTGTTTTTACGTATTTGTATAATATATTAAGAGAAAGTCAGCACAATATTTATTTTCTTTCAGACCCACAAGCAACATGTTAGCTAAAACGCTTTTACCTAAAATCGGTTTTTATGATTTTGAGTAATCTTTAAGTAAAATTATCTATATACAAAAATTATAGAGAATAATATTTTTGAAGGTATGACATAATATCAGTTTAATTTTTTTTATCATTTGACTCTGTATTCGACTATCAAATAAAAATAAAAATTTGTTATTTAAAGATGTTAAAAATATTTAGACAAATCGATGTATCATACCCTCAAAAATATTATTCTCTATCGTTTTTGTAATAGGTTATTTTACTAGAAAATTATTCGAAAAAAAACAATTTTGCGTAAATGTGTTTTGTCTATATGTTGCGCATAAGCCAGACTGAGAAAACAAACAGTGTGCTGACACCCTCTTAATTAATAAGTATAAAAATCAGAAATTGTCACAGTGGCGTGCTCAGAGGGGAGGAGGATAGTGGTTATACCCCTCCCCCACTGTTGTCTTCTTTTTACGACCTACAAAAAACCACTTATTAGTTATTACAGCTGTTAAAAGTCATTAATTTTTCTAAATTATTAATTTTAATCGTTGAGTCAACAAGCTTGAAATTTAATACGAGGCTCCTAATATATTCTTATAATAGCAGTGGAAAAATATTAAAAATACAGTCACAATTTTTTTTTTATAAGCATTTCGTTCAAATTTTGACAAATTACGTTAAAATCACGAAAATGTGCAAATTATTTTGAGTTAAAAATTCATAAAAATTTTTTTCTAACTATCTTGTAATATTTTCTATTTTGTAGTTAAAAATGTATTTATATTATTATATTAATAATAACAATATGTGTATAATATAAAATATCCTAGGCTGTCAAACCGTCTCTGCTCAGTACCGTTTTTTGCTCACATGATATATAATATATGTTACGGTGAAAGACGAAAATTGGTAAATATCGTCATTCCCCGGTCAATGACGTCATTAACCTAAATGATTTAATTATGTAGGTAAATGTTGTAAAAACACATATTTTAAACTGAAATGTACATCTTTCACCGGTCATTGACGTCATTTACCAAAACTTGTGGTAAATGATGATAAATCTCAAATAATACACTGATTTTTTTACTATAGGTACTTTTTATAATAATTATTTGTTGTTGGTGGATGTTTCAATTTGCATTGCAAGCACATTTTTTAGTACCACAACCAGTTTTGCAGTTGCATCGATTAAATCCTTGATGACCAGCTATTCCATGTCCTGCGGCTTCTCTTAATGTTATTTCCTTGTCTTTAATTTTTTTCATGGCTTCATCTAGCTCTAGAAATTTTTCTTTACACGGAGAAATTTGTGCTCGTGTATATTTGTGTTTCAACACCCCATATTCTGTACCTGGTTCAAACATTCGGGTATTTATTTTATTTAAATTAAATAAACATTATCAAATTAAAATTGGCTTACATAATTTATACATGTCATCTTCGCATGAAATAATAACAGCAAGTAAATTACGCGGAGAACCTCGTGCTCTATCGACATCTGGTATTGGGACACGAACAGTTGTACCTTGTACCGACATAAAGCTTTGAAAATTTTTCGTTAGTCAATCTCAACATTTTTGACGCTTGTTTTTCGAGACAGATAACCGATTTTTGTCGTTGGTCTTTAATTTTTTCAATCCTTTTACCTGTAAATGGAAGACTATTGCTATTTTATTTTATTTTTTTTTTTTGTGCAAGCATTTTTACCAAATTACATATAATATATATTTAATAATTACCTATGTCTTTAGTATTTCTTAATTCATTTTCAGTCTCCAAGTTTACTTCATTTTCAGTCTCCAAGTTTACTTCATTTTCAAGATCTCCAACTCTGACTAAATCATCTTCTACTGCATTAATATGATCTGAATGGTTGCTGTTATTAAATAGTTCTTCAATATCCTCTTCTGACTGAAGTTTTTCTATTTCATCGTAAGGTATCCCTGCTGAAAGTAACTCTGTTCTCGCTGTACAACCAAACATCGCCTCGTATGGTGATCTTCCAATACCTATTGTCCTATTATAAACATGCTTAAATTAAAAAAAAATAATTAAATAATTAAAATTAAAATTATTAAAAAAAATTGTTTTTAGTTACCTAATAGCTTACCTGAGTTCAGAGCCCGATTTTTTGAAATTGCACGAATTTTAACGCCATTGGCCAGTCTTTTGATTTATTATCAGCCATCCAAGAAGCCAAAATTTCTTCAACGTCCCTATTCGCGCGTTCAATTGATCCTTGGGTCTGGCTATGACGAGGCTTGCCATGAACAATTTTGATGTCTCCCCACATTTCATTTAAATTTGTTATAATATAATTAACAAACTCACGACCATTATCCGAGTGGAGTATAGCGGGTGCACCAAATATTGTATAAATATCTATCAGATTTAAAGCGATTTCTTCGGCCCTTTTTGTCTTCAGAGGTTTTAAAATAACAAATTTCTTTAAATGATCTTGATAATTCATTATATAGCGATAATTATTATAATTTTGAGATTGCATGTCAATCAAATCAATTTGCGCTCTTGAATTAAATGCGGAATGTAGAATTGGTTTTGTCACAAGCCCTCTTTTGGGATTTGATTGTTTTACTTGACAATTACTACATAAACCTAAATATCCCATAACTGCCTCCGTTGTCACATTACAATATTTTGTTTTTAACACAGCCATCGTCCTATTTCTACCACCATGCCCTACTGTTAAATGTGCGGTGTGAATTACTTCAAACAATTCGTCTACTGTGACGTAATATAAAACGTCAGAATCATTATCAACTGTAGGTTTAATCAATTTTTCACACCGACATAAAAGTATTGAACATCATTCCCCAACTAAACTGGGGATTGACGTCAATAACCGGGAAATGTCTACATTTACAACATTCACCAATTTTTAGGTAAATAACGTCATTTACCGGGGAATGACGACATTTACCACGTTTACATCATTCACCGTAACATATATTATTGAATTCAAATTTACAGTCACACTCTTTTTTCGTTTATTTAAAAAAAAAAAATGTTGTCCCCCCATTTTAAATTCCTGGGCACGCCCCTGGGAATTGAACATGTTTATAGAATATCGTTTTGCTTAGTGATTAAAATACTAAATACCTATTTTTTTATGTTTACTTAATAATGAAATGACTTAGCTTTTAAAATTAAATAAAATAACTACCCATACACTAATATACAATCATACAAAGGCTCAACAATATTTAATAGTAATTAATACATGAAAACAATTATATTATATTAGTAAATGATCTAAGATGCTGCCTGTGTAAAATGTTATCAGTGTCCATTCTGATTGTTATATTCTATGATAATACTCATGTATTCAGTTTTGATTGTTGTTCAAATTTCAATAATCTGCAAGCCAACATAATATATTTTATGTTATATTGTATAGATTATTAAAATAAACCAATGACTTGGAATCAGGTACCAATTATAATGTAAACATTGTAATAATATTATAAAGTATGTAGCCATATATGCCATATCGAACAAATGTATTGATTTAAATAAAATGTATGTGTTTTATTCTATGATATTTATAATAAAATGTTCATTTATTAATTTACACATTTATGTACAAAAAAGTTTTATAGACATTTATATAAATTAAATTAAAAAAGGTGGGTAAGTGGATGTCGCTCTGCTGTACAGTAGGTTACAAGTGGGTCACTGTAATAGATGGTGTCAAATTTGAATTCAATGATATAATATCATTATTCATTGTATAAGAAAAACGATTCTGAGCGAAAACGGTCAGTCAGCCTATGATATTATCAAGTATATTTGATGATATTTTTGTGAATAAAGTAATTTATATATTTACTTATTTACGTGGAATCTCGTTATAATTTTTCAATCCTTAGCTACAAAAGTTGAACATTTTATAAATTTTTGATTACAAAATATTTATTAAATTTGAAATTTTCAAAATGTTGTCAAAATTCGAACTTTAAATCCTTATAAAAAAAAATGTTGCCTATGTATTTTTAATATTTTTCAACTGCTATTGTATCAAGAGCCTTGCATTAAATTTTCACGCTTTTTTACCCAACAAATACAATTTAATTGATATTCATAGAAAAAAAACTAAAAAAATTAAAATTTGAAATGATTCGTAAAAAGCTTAAAAAGAGTAAAATTATTTTCAGAATTATATGGTGTATAGATAATGCTAATATAAAAATACAGTGACATTTTCAAGTATCTACAGTCATTCATTTTTCAATTACAATAAAATAAGAAAATCGTTACATGAGGAATCGAGTGAATATCAATTATTGTAAAAATATGAAATTCAAACGTTCATAAAAATTTAATTTGATTTATTTGTAGACATTTTTTTTTCGATAAAGGTAGACAACCATATGAATGATCTTGTATTACATTTTCAAATCTTAGATTTAAAAAGAAACATTTTTACGAATTCTCAATTCATAATAAAATTTTGAATTTTAATTTTCGTCATTTTCTCCGTATTTTGTCAATATTTGAACATTAAATGCTTATAAAAAAAAACTGTGACTAAGGATTTTTAATATTTTTCAAACGTCATTGTAACAACATATTAGGAGCTTTGTATTAAGTTTTCAAACTTTTTTACCTTACAAATAAAGTTTTATTGACATTCATAGAAAAAAAAACCTAAAAAAGTTGGAAACTGAGTATATCCGTAAACATCTCAAAACAAGTTAAAATATTTTAGAAATTTTTTCATGTAAGAAAAGGCTAATATAAATATTCATTTTATTAGCATTTTAAGTTCGATTTTTGAGAAAAATACGGAAAAAATCACGAAAATTAACAAATTATTTTGAGTTGAGAATTCATAAAAATGTTTCTTTTTAAATCTAAGATTTAACTATAGATACATGAAAATTCCACTGATTGTTAATATTTTAATTTTTTATCCACCATACAATTTTGAAAATATTTTGACTTTTTTTGAGGTGTTTATGGACATTGTCAGTTTTCAATTTTTAAGTTTTTTTTTCTATGAATGTCTATCAAATTTTATTTGTTGGGTAAAAAAGCTTGAAAATTTAATACAAGGCTCCTTTTTTTTTACAATAGCAGTAGAAAAATATTTAAAAAGGTGGATCAGTGGATGTCACAGTAATGGATGGTGTTTTGAATTTGAATTCAATGATATAATATCATTGTATAAGAAAAACGATTCTAAGCGAAAACGGTCAGTCAGCCTATGATAGGAGCCTATGAAATAAGTATATTTGATGATATTATTGTGAATAAAGTAATTTATATATACCTAACCTAATTACGTGGAGCCTTGTTTTAAATTTTCAATCCTCTTAGCCATAAAAGTTAAACATTTTATACATTTTTAACTACAAAATAATTAATAAGTTATAAATTTGATAAATATTGTCAAAATTTGAACTTTAAATGCATATAAAAAAAAATTGTGCCTATATGTATATGTATTTTTAATATTTTTCAACTGCTATTTTTCATATAATCTGTGGTGAAACTGGCCCTAAGATATTATATCTTAGTCCGTGGTGTCCGTGCGATATCATTATCAAATGTGATTGCCCCGTATCAGTCAGTATTTACTTCCATTGACCATACTGATTACAGGCCCGACTCGGCCCATGGCGTGAATGCGTAATGCAATAATAGATAAATAGTAAATACTAAATACTACTAATGACTATAACGAGTAATAGTAGTGAACACTGCGCAAACGAAATGGCTTGAGTGGTGGTGAGTTCACATTAACCAACTTCAAGTTCTAATTACAACTTACAAGTATAGTGGATTATCCGAATTGTCAGTAGATTGTTAAACCGCGAAATATAGATATGTCGAAAATCATGAGACGCACTGTTTTTGATCTTCCTTCGTCGTTTCGTAAGACTTTCGGCGGACCTATGGTGCTTCAATCTCGCACCGCACACAACGTCCGGGCCCCGCGGATCAAATATCCTTTATGGTATTTGCAGCGAGAACGGGCGAAAGACGACCAACAACTAACCGGTGATAACCGTGCGTTCGTCAAGGAAGCCGTGCATGACAAGTTCGGAATGCCGGCGGTGATCCACGGAATATCCACGTATGATGTGCGATCTCCACTGAGTGAAGACTCAGTTGAGCACGCGAACGTCGAATGGAACCCCAAGCTCCAACGCACCGGGCTTATAGCTCGCAAGCTTGGAAACTATCCGATGTGGTTGGACAACGGCAAAAGCGTGCTTTCTACTCTTTTGCAAGTAATTGACAACCATGTGATCAAATACATCCCACCAGGCGAGTTCAATCCACCAAGGAAACCATATTCATGTCCTAATCACAAAAAACCACTAGGATGTCTTTTAGTGGGTGCCGAGAGTGCTGATCCCCAATATTTTACAAAACAGTATTGTGGATTATTTTATAGAGAAGGAATGATGCCAAAAAAATATCTAGGCAGGTTTATGGTTTCCCCGGAAGCTGCTTTGCAACCAGGTACACCGCTCTTGGCTTCACATTTTCGGCCAGGAGACTATATTGATGTGCGTGGAAAAACTATTGATCGAGGATTTCAAGGTGTGATGAAACGACATGGTTTTCACGGTATGCCTGCGACCCACGGTGTAACCAAATCTCATCGCAGAGGAGGTAATGTAGGCCATGGCGGTGAAAAAGGTAGAATATTTCCCGGAACAAAAATGCCCGGACATATGGGTAACAGATACAGGTTACACAAAGGAGCTGAAATATTAAGAATCAACCACAAATACAATGTTATATGGGTAAAAGGTATAGCATCGCCAGGAGAAACTAATTCAATAGTTTATTTATACGATACTATACTGCCATTAAGAAAGCACAAGTCACCACCACCATTTCCAACATCTAAAGTTGCAGACGATGATCAGTTAATAGATTCATATAAAGAACATGTGTATAAATTCACTGACCAAACTATAACTTATGAAGAAGATAAATAAATTTGTATTGAAATAGCTAATATTTGTTTTATGATTTTTATGAAAGTAAATTATTTTTTCCGCATCAACAAACAATCTAAGAATAAGAAATCTGTTTTATTATTCTAAATTATATAATCATTAGAATTTAAAAAAATGAGTTTAATTTAATTTTATATTTGTCCTTGTATGATAGGTACCAAATTATTATTAAAAATATTACAGTTAGGAAACAAATCTTTTTCTCTCGTTTTATAATTAAAATATATGATTATATATATAATTGACTTAAATATGTTAAATAATACAAATATGCCAATATTAATAACATAATAAATAATAATAAATGCACGATCAAGCTTGATCAATAAAAAAAAATAAAAAAATTACAGCCAGATAATTCACAACAATTTAAAAAAAAAACATACTTTATGTAGTCATTATAAAAATATATTTATATAAATTAAGACTTAAAAAATGTTTAAGGCCTACAATATAATAAATTCTCCAGTATCAGTTAAGGTTGTTCAATCTAGATTTTAAGTCTTTGAGTAATGGTTGTGTGTCTGTAATATTGTGAAGAGATGACACACCAGTAATTACAGAGTATATGCTTTCCAATACTATTTTATAGTGTTCCTTTGTTTTGGTTGTATAATTTATCTGAAAAAATAATTATAAGTTTTAGATATGTAAATTAAGAATTAATATAATTATAAGTATTTACAGGCAATATATATGTATCAGTTTCTGTTGAGGTTGAGGACTCTAATTTAATTATCTTAGCTGGTGGAGGTTCACTATCACTATGATGATGGCGATTATTATTATGGTTAATATCTTGTGAGATGCACTTCTTGTTTCGACGAAAAACTGTGTTTTTTTGTAAATGAGTATCAGTTTCTTCGCGATCCATATCTCTTTTAGGACAAGAACAAATTTTTACTGGAAGTACACGACGGCCAAGCACTTGGCCACTGTAAATGACAGGAATTTTGATATTTTCTATTATATGTAATAAATTATAATGTATAAAAATATAGAGTACATACGTGTAATCCTCTAATGTGAATATTACAATTATAGGACGACGTTGCATTCCACTAATGCAAGAAGTCTTGCAAACAAATCTATAAGATAATCTGGTGCTATCTGACCCATGTTCAGGTCTAGATAAAAGTGTAACTACACTTTTACGCCTACTAACTTCATCAATATGATAAGTTGTACTTTCATTATCACAACGTATAACATGTTCTAAATGTGTAAAACCTGCAAAAAAATTAATTAAAATATTATAAAATGTTCAGTACATTATGAAAATTTTTAAAAAGAACATTATATTTGTATATTTTATACTGCTCTGAGAAGATATTAACTTCTATATTTAAGATGTTATCTAATTGAAAATTGAATTTACATTTTTGTACCATTTATGAATTTATTATTAAATACTTAAAGAAGAAATTGAGACTATCAAAACAACTTATATCTATTTGAAACTGCTGAACATTATGTTTTTTATTATTTACCTTTGTTAAACTGATCTATAGGTGATAAATGTTGTAAACAACGATCAACCGGTTCTTTTAACCAATCTGCTGCACTGTACATAGGCATAGCACGTACGAATAATAACATATTATTGGCAATCTTGTCATAATCACATTTAAAATTTAACAGAAGCACTTTATTTATGTCAATAAAAAGTTTTTGCAGTCTAACTGAATACTAGAATAGATAAAATGAGAATAATTAGAACTATTACATAGTTAACATAAATTATTAATATACTCCGTGACACGAGAGAACGCATACAGCTCGCGCATCTGAATGACTGCTCTCTGCTGTCTCGAGGCCAAATTTCCCCTACCATGCGGCAGATGGTCTGTGCACACAGCAGCTCAAATAACACAATATAAGATACGCGCGCCGTGTTGATGATTTCTTGATCATTGTTATCCATTGTGGTTTATGAGTTAAAAAAGTAATAATATATACGGGGCGAAACAGAACACATTGCACAGGAATAAACGACATTGAAAAAAGGTTATTATTGCATTCGCAGTGTATACAGCTGACAATGAATACCAAAGCACTCTGACGAATTGCGCTCGTGCTGGTTAACTGGTAGGGATGCACAAAAAAAAAACGCGTGTTGGTCGACTATGCGTTCTCTCGTGGCAAGAAATATAGTCGTTCATTTTAATTATAAACAGTATACATACATTCCATTTTTGTCGGTATGACTGGGAACTGGAATCTAACAACACTTCAAAATTAGTACTTCCACCAAATTCATCCTGGCACGGTATAATACCAGTTGGTGATGATTTTACAGAGCCAGCTGTACATGTTTCACGATTTTCTTGATCTTCTTCAGGCTAAAAATTAAAATGAATAGGCTATAATACAATTTGAATTATATTTTAGATTTTTAAGACATTAATGTATGTATCTTATAGCGTTTTAAAAATTAAAAATGCTCCAACTTTCAACTTTGAGTGGTTTCTTGTAAAAATCAGCCCAGTTTGTCAAAAGTAAAAAATTCCAAATACTTTTAAAAATAATTGGGAAAACAAAAACAAAAAAAGCGGGAAAGTGAATATCACTCTGCTGTACAGTGGTTATAAGTGGGTCACTGTATAATGGATGGTATTAAATTTGAATTCAATGATATAATATCATTGTAGAGGAAAAATTATTCTGAGCAGAGATGATTTGTCAGTGTGGATATTTTATATTATATTCATATTGTTATTACTTATTATCAGGGCTAGGAACTTTATGCGCTAAAAAACAATGAAATATGTGCATACGTATGCACTAAAAAAAACCAAAATATGCGGTATAATATGCATTTATTATTTTAAAAAAAATGTATTTAAAAGCATAATTATAGAGAAAAAAAATTATTTTTGAATCATAAATATTTTATTTATATTTTTCTTTTGATAATACTGAATCTGTAAACCTGGCCGGTCATTACGGTCATTAAAGGCCAATTCTTATTTCCTAGTAAAAACACTATAAACCATACGGGCGAGCGTCGCCGACGGCAATACTGACAGCTATTGGTAAAAATAAATATTTTATTCTTGAAAACATTTTAATTAAATAAGACGATTAAAATTTATAATATTTATAAACATTTACACAATATTTCAACTATTACTCGGTATAGTATAATTCAAAATATTGACTAGGAAACCGTGTGCGGCGGCTATTTATTTTTAAATTATTTAATTTACAATATTCAACTATCAAAAACTTGTTTGTTGTAGATTTCTTCTACATTTTTACCATAAAATGCATTTATATACTCAAAATCTTTAAATATGCATAATCATATAAATTTAGTAAAATATGCAAAAATATGCAACATAAATTGTTGTATTTCAACTGTATGGTTCATGAAACGAATTTGTATCGAATCAGATTTGAAATATGCAGCTTCCTGAGAAAGATGCAAATGCATAAAGTTCCGAGCCCTGCTTATTATTAATACAGTAGCCAGTAAGATGAATTAATATTATAAAATTACAACAAAATAACTAAAATTATTATTCTAGGTCATTTAATATGTGATTTCATTCAAATTTTAATTTAAAATAATTATAGAAAAAACCGTGTTTAATGTTTATATATTTTTTGGTTACAGAGTTAACTATTTACGTGGAATGTTGTTATAAATTCAATTTGTAAATATAAAAGTTGAACATTTTATACATTTTTTACTAAAAAAATCATATTTTGTCAAAATTCAAACGTTTAATGCATATAAAAAAGTGTCACTTTCATTTATATAAAATAATAATAATGAAATAATTTCAATAATTTAACTGTCAGTAAGAATTTTTGTTTTTGAAAAAGGCAGGCAAACATGAGAAATCTTGAATAAATTTTCAAATCTTAGATTTAAAAAGAAAATGTTTTATGAATTTCTGACTCAAGATAATTTGTACATTTTTGTGATTGTTACGTATTTTGTCAAAATTTGAACTTTAAATGCTTAAAAAAAAAATTGTGACTGGATTTTTAATATTTTTTAAATATAATTTTAACAATATATTAGGAGTCTTATATAAATTTTTCAAGCTTTTATATGTGTATATTTGTTTTAGTTACACCAAACAACCAAAATTGTTTTTGTCAAAAATCTATTTTGTGTAACATTCGTATGCTCAGAATCTAAAATAAGAAAAATAGGTATGTTTACATGAAACCAGATTTTGTTTCTTTATTATAATATAAAAATGAATAAACTATGGTCATGAGATTTCTAAGCATTTTCTAATCAATTTGTGTTTTTGGTTTGATTTAAAAATATTTTTTAGACTTTTTAGTTTATTTTTGAAGTATGTTTAGTAAATGTTTGTTTGCAGTAAAAAAGCTTGATATTTCAATAATATGATTTTTCTCATAACAATTTATTACAAAATATTTAAAATACAAAGAGAAAAATTTTTTTTATGAGTGTTTAAAAAGTTCAAATCTTTATTAAATTTGTCAAAATCATGAAAATATGTAAAAACTTAATGCTTGAACATTTTACAAAAGATTTGTCATAAGATTATTTTATATCGTTTATGTTTATCATTGAATTCAAATTTAACACATCCATTAGTGACCTACTCAACGAAGAGACTCAACTTGGCAACATATATTTTAATTAATACTTGGATCAAATAGTTTAAGGTCAATGCCCTTTATCAATATTACAATAAGATTATGACAACATTATTCAAATTATATATTATATAGATAATATTAATCTAAATAATTTTCATAGATCTTAACTCAACTAAAAGTTACCGTTTGCGGAAGATTCAAATCTACAACCCTTCCATTTTCCATTGGCATTGAAAAATAGTATTCATTAATATCATTTGGATTCATAAATACTCCATCAAACTGATTTAACAGTGGTGTTAAGCTCTCATTACACCTAATAAAAATTAAATCAAGTGTATTATAATGTATATAAACCTTAATTATTAAATAGAAATTTTAAAAATATTTATCTAGCCATTAACAATTAAATAATGCATAACATAACTCATTTAATAATGGAAACAAATAAATAGTATTATCTTTTTTCTTTATTTAAATTAAATTTGAATTTCTAAAATAGAAAACATTAAACACTTAGTTAAACTCATATCAGAAAAGCAAATAATAAGCCAAGCGTGCAAAGTGCAAAATATTCAAAAACCATGCTTATACTTACATATTAAAATTAAATATTTCTTCATTAGAATTCTGCATTTCTGATATGCCGAGAAATTTTGTATCATCCATCTAATACAAAAAATATGTCTACACAAATTGTTTACTAACGTCTAACCTAATTTTTCAATATTCAACTAATAATAGATAAAATAGGTAACTAAATATATAACAATTAGGGTTTAGATGCGAATACACTTACAAATGAACAAGATTAAAAGTATACAAAAATTATATAAATAACTCACAAAAATTGTAGGTAGTGTATAGAATGCATTACTAAATTTAGCAATATATAAATTAATATTATATTGTATCTAAAAATTGATTCATTAATCATTTGGACTTGACCATGTTATAACTAGAGGGCAATGGATTGTTCAACAGACAATACAAGCAATAATATTATACATAATGAGTATGATCAGGATAATGTTGCTCTAAAAAAATCATGAACTTTTAACTTTTGTCATATTAATTTCCACTAAAATTTATATGCAATTCAAAGGACAGAGACAAAATAAAAATCAAAAATACACGAGGATACTCAATTAATAAATTCATAAACGCAACTATAACGGTTGCCGCCAGAACTGGGTATCGTTGTTAACAGCACAACGTATATTGATAAAAATTAGGGAAGTATAAGAATTTAAATTTACGACATCCTTTGTAAGAATATCTATAAAATGATTTTAATTTAAAAGTGTATAATAGGTCAATTCTGTCTAATATTAAAGCACAAGATTGATTTTGCTGAACGCACATTTGCTATGTTGCGTGTGTCAGAGAGAGAAAGGAAATAATACACAATAAATTATGTTGCAATTATTTTTTTTGTATAGAAAGTAATAAGTAGGTACCTACTTACTAATTAAAAATATTTTTTAAATTTTTATATTAATCTCATAAATTATAATCAACTATTTTATAAAGGTATTATTTACAAATTTTGATAATTTATAGCAACCTTTTGAGATTTGTAGAGGTGTTACAACAGAACAGTCAATAAGGTTATCAATAGATCAATGTCTTTGTCTCCTAAAGAATTCAATCAACAACTACAGTAGATAACTAGTAACAAATATAAATTGTTAAATGTGAAATATATTTTTTAAAAAGAATAAATATATAAACCATAGGTGTTCAAACTGTGTGTTGCGATTCCAACAGATGTCACAAATATTTGTGGGGAACTGTGGCCCAGAAGAAGAAAACAAATTAATTATGATGGCGATTTATATATTAATTTATTCTATATGTAAAACATTTAATATTGGTTTTTTATGTATAATTACTATTAAATCTGTTGTCTGATATAAATGATATATTATATTATTATATTATTATACATAATTAAACACTAAAACATTATCTTCCAGTTTCCTTAATAATTCAAGAACCACCAAAAAATGTTTTAATGTTGTAAAGAGACAAAGAGCTGTAGGATGAAAAAGTTTGAATATCTCTGAATTCAGATACATACAATTTAGAATGGATAGGTATCTATTATCTATAATCGTCGCACATTATGCACATGTCCGGGTGGAGGTTGATTTACATTCATGCTCTTAATGCGGAGAGTACAAAATTGGTAACCCCAGTTTCTATTAACATTTTGAGTGCCTTATAGTATTTGACGCATGTTGCCTATGTATCTGTGTCAAACTGTCCCAACAACTGTGTTGACATCAAGCTCTCATGAAACGATTAAAAACCACGTATAAAAATGGAGAGTTGCCTTGATACCAGAGTGAATGATAAAACCGTACAGATAACTATAAAAACGACTACCTGTTGACTAAGGCACTCAGCATGTGAATAAAAATTGGTGTCACTGAGTAGACTTCCCTGGACTGAAGTGTATTTAATATACAGTAAATCCTTAATTTTTTTCAACTATTATTTTAACTACTAAGTAACAGCATTGATTATACATATTTATATATATTATACTATGTATAATCAATGGTAGGTAACAGCAACCCAATCGCCTAACAATCACAAATCACAATCATACCTATTAGACAAGTTTTTTTTTATATAGTATCACCTTAGAGTAAATATACAATATAAGTATATTAAATGTAATTACTAAACACAATTAAAAATTTTTTTTTTCCTATATTATTACTATCCAAGTTCTAACTCAAAAAATGTGTTATAAATGAAACAAGGATGAAACATACAGGTGATACAATAACGCAGAAATACGGAATGTACACTGAATAACCCTGTTTTTTTATTAACTTATCGGTCAAAATGACCGATGCCACTATTCATTATTCATATATAACAATGAAATGCAAAATATTTAATTTATGTAGATGTATTCCATAATATTATAAACATAATTTGCTTGCTAAAACAAATATTAATTAAAATACATGATCTATTTTAGATTGAAATTTTTTATTTGTATATTTCCATCAAAAAGACAGATGATACCTATCACGTGATTTTAGAGGATGCCACCGATGATGGGTTAAAGTTACAGTGTTACTATACTGTACACACTACCTACTTATATTTATTTTATTTAATAAACAAATTGTATTTTTACTTTCATACTAAAATTATTTGTCTGGTAATGTTTACAAAACCAGCCAATTTATCAAACACAAGTCACAACTTTATACAAATTACATATGGTGCAAGTTGTGAAAACTAAAAACGACTACTTGTGTATTATTTAAATCGATAAAAAGTTTATCAAAGTGCAATAATTTTAGAGCATACACAATTGCGTAAATAAAAACAAAGATATATTACAATGTCATAACGCTCAACAAAAATGAAAACAAGCATAATTTCCTTACCATAAAATCCGCGAAATGTATGTATTATTCAGGTGAAATTTTAACAGCGCACTTACGGTATAATATTATGTGATGCCGTGATGGCTTATACAATTAAGCAAACTCAATAAATTTAAAATGTAATGACCATAAAATTAATTTCAGAAACTTATCACAGAGACAGTGCACAGACACCAGTTGTAGTCCACCGAAGATTGCACCTGCAACCTGTATGGCTGTAATGCTGTATGGGTTGTAGCCTGAATTACAGTACCATTGTGTATATATTGTGACTATTAGTGTACTCTTATTACTGTTTACCTTATGGTATACAGATACAGCCCAATGCGCACCATATTATATACTTAATGTCTATGATGCGCACTGCGGCACTGCACAGTGGGCACCTTGGGAGTTGGGTCTTTGACGAACATGTGTACCATAATATTTATTATTTTATGTTAAGGTTCATAACCTCAGAATATATACCGCTATAACCAACCACTATCTTAAATCATGATACCAACTGATACCGATTTGTTTATAAAAATTAAAATTTGAAGGTTATGTCCAATACTCCAATATATCAGAATTGTAAATTGTTCGTTTTTAAACGTTATTTGATGTTTTGATGGTAATTTTAATATTTATTATTTATTTCAAATAATTATTACTTAATATAATAATAAGAATTTAATTAGAAAGCCTGTAGAATTTTACAATACAAATTTAGTTTTTGAATTCATAAAATGGATTCTGATCTTTATGATGAGTTTGGTAATTACATTGGACCAGAATTGGAATCTGACGAAGAGGAAGAAGAACAGCCACCATCTCCTGATCCAGAACCTCAGGATATTGATGTAAGTAAATACATTTAATACATGCAATATTTATGTCTAATGTAATTTTGTTTTTGTAGATGATTGAGGAGAGTGAAGATGGGCCAGAAGAACCGGGTATGAGCGTTGTTTTACATGAAGATAAACGGTATTATCCAAGTGCTGTTGAAGTGTATGGGCCTGACGTTGAAACATTAGTCCAAGAAGAAGATGAACTACCATTAACAGTTCCATTGGTTGCTCCTGTTAAACAACATAATTTCCAAATCAAAGAACAACATTTACCAAACACAACATATAATATGGAGTAATTTTTGTTTGTTTTTATATTATATATAAATTAATTTAATTACATGCTATATTTTGACTAGATACTTGGCCGATTTAATGGACGTTGCAGGACTAGTACGTAATGTTGCATTGGTTGGACATCTCCACCATGGCAAAACTAGTTTAGTAGATTGCCTAGTCCGTCAAACTCATCCAGACTTAGGGCAGTTAAATTTAGATTCAGCAGATGCTGATTTGATGCGTTATACAGATACTTTAATGACTGAACGGCAAAGAGGTGTTAGCATTAAAGCCACTCCTGTGACATTGGTTTTACCTGATGTTAATTCTAAATCATATTTAATGAACATTTTTGATACACCTGGTAATTTACTTTTAAATTTAAATTATTTTATTTATTTATAAATCTAACTTTGGTGTTAACTAGGTCATGTTAATTTTTCTGATGAAGTAACAGCTGCCCTTAGAATTTGTGATGGGGCTGTAATATTTGTCGATGCTGCAGAAGGTGTAATGTTAAATACAGAACGTCTGATTAAACACGCTATACAAGTTTGTACAAAATTATGTGTTGGTTTGTAAAAAATATTTTTAAAAAAATTTTAAAAATTTTAGGAGAAAATAGCAATTACTATTTGTGTAAATAAAATTGACAGACTTATGTTGGAGCTTAAACTTCCTCCTCAAGATGCATACTACAAAATTAAGCATATAATTGATGAAGTAAATTCTCTGTTAAGGTATAAACCAATATCAGGCTATTATCTACCTGATATCTAACTATACTCCGTTCCACGAAAGAAGGAACTATTTTTTTTGTCCGTTGCTGCACATTTCCCTCCACTTGCGCCTTTTTGGTTTTGATCATCAAATGTTTGGTCGGCTGTGGGCAACTTGTACTTTGTAGCTCGCCATAAATGGGGGATATTTAGCTTCAGTGCTATCAGTCAGAAGCGCAAACGAGTTTATTCTCTCGTGGAACGGACTATACTACAGGGTTATATTGAATTATTTTTTTCTTTTAAACTGCTATACTCAAATTATTTATTTACTTTACAGTTTACACTCACAGAATGATCCATCTCGTATTGTTTCACCAATTATAGGAAATGTTTGTTTTGCATCAGCTCAATATGCTGTTTGTTTCACACTAAAGTCTTTTGCTAAACTTTATGCCAATCATTATCCTAATGTTAAGGTTGACAGTTTTTCTAAAGTTTTATGGGGTGATGTATACTTTAATCCTAAAACTAGAAAATTCTCCAAAAAATCTCCACATAATAGCGCTCAAAGAAGTTTTGTTGAGTTCATATTAGAACCTTTATATAAATTATTTGCTCAAGTAATTGGTGATGTAGACACTACTCTACCCGATGTTTTGGATGAACTTGGAATTAAACTAACAAAACGTGAAATGAATATTAATATACGACCACTATTACGCCTCGTGTGTGGACGCTTCTTAAATGATCTCAGTGGTTTTGTGGACATGTGTGTCAATCATATACCTTCACCAGCAGAAAATGCAAAAAACAAAATAGATACAATCTATACAGGTCCTCAAGATACTGAACTAGCCAAGGATATGCTTGATTGTAATCCAGATGTAAGTTTTCTTTAAGATATACCGTTATTTTATGTTTTGCATTTATTTTTTTTTTCTTAGGGTCGTTTAATGGTGCACAGTACTAAAATGTATCCAACTGATGATTGCACTTTCTTCCAAGTATTAGCTCGAGTAATGAGTGGGACATTGCACGCTGGACAAGAAGTAAAAGTTTTAGGTGAAAACTATTCCTTGGTTGATGAAGAAGATTCTAGGGTAATGACAATTGGACGGTTATGGGTACATGAAGCTAGATATAAAGTTGAAGTGAATAGAGTACCAGCTGGTAATTGGGTGCTTATTGAAGGTATTGATCAACCAATTGTTAAAACTGCAACAATTACTGACTTAATAACAACTGATGATTTATACATATTCAGGCCATTAAAATTCAACACTCAGTCTGTTATAAAAATTGCCGGTAAAAAAATAATACTGAAATTAATATTTTTTGTAAATATAATAAAAAAAACATATTATAGTTGAACCTGTAAATCCATCCGAATTACCCAAAATGTTGGATGGTTTGAGAAAGGTCAATAAGTCTTATCCTCTTCTTATCACTCGTGTTGAAGAATCTGGTGAACACGTTATACTTGGCACTGGTGAATTGTATTTGGATTGTGTAATGCACGATCTCAGAAAAATGTATTCAGAAATTGGTAAGTATAATTAGCATTACAATTTACAGCATACCTAAATATTAAGTACTACATTTTTTATTGTTCAAGATATAAAAGTGGCAGATCCCGTTGTTGCTTTTTGTGAAACTGTTGTTGATACATCATCATTAAAATGTTTTGCTGAAACTCCAAACAAACGTAATAAGATAACAATGATTGCAGAACCATTAGAAAAAGGTCTTGCTGAAGATATTGAAAACCAAGTGGTTGACATTTCATGGGACAAGTAATACTTCACAATTTGTTTTCAAAAATGATTTTATACATTATTTAATAATAAATTTTCTGCCATTTAAGGAAAAAAATTGGTGAATTTTTCCAATCTAAATATGATTGGGATTTACTTGCAGCTCGTTCCATATGGGCGTTTGGTCCAGATACTACTGGCCCAAATATTCTTGTAGATGATACTCTGCCATCCGAAGTTGACAAAAATATACTTAGGTCTATAAGGGATTCTATCGTTCAAGTAAGTTATTTACCTTTTTATAAAATATTATTACTTGTTAGTACTTAATTTGTTGAATAGTTTCAAATTTTATTGTTAGTTCTAGTGAATCAAAAAACCATTAATTTGTTTGTCAGTTAGTGGCGGCTTGAACTTTTTTTCCTTGACTCACATTTAATATTTTTACACCCATGGGAAAATAACCATAATTCTAACATAGGACACTCGCCCATTAATATGTTTGAGAATCATGTCATTCAAATATACTTCCTTTGAGACGCCACTATTTACTTTTATAAGACAGTTAAACCCCGACTTGTATTCCTTAAAATTACCAATTAATTGTTACTTTTATCCCTATGAGGTCTTCATAAAAGTAATGACTTTATCATTTGATATTATCTGACTAACTGATCACTTCTATTTCTAGCTTAAATTTATTAATATTTTCTGTATTTAATAATTTATTTTAGACTAAAACTGTTTTAAAATTATAATAATTTGGTTTGATTTAAGGGTTTTCAATGGGGCACTAGAGAGGGACCATTATGTGAAGAACCAATTCGTAATGTTAAATTTAAAATATTAGATGCAGTCATTGCCCCTGAACCATTACATAGAGGAGGAGGTTAGTACTACTAATAGTTGAACTACGTATAATCTAATGTCTTATAGTACATTAAAAAATAATAAATTATAGGTCAAATTATTCCTACTGCTCGTAGAGTAGCCTATTCAGCATTTCTTATGGCAACACCTCGTTTGATGGAACCATATCTATATGTTGAAGTCCAAGCTCCAGCAGATTGTGTTTCTGCTGTTTATACTGTATTGGCTAAAAGAAGAGGACACGTAACTCAAGATGCTCCTGTTCCAGGATCACCACTTTATACCATCAAAGCTTTTATTCCTGCTATTGATTCATTTGGCTTTGAAACTGATTTACGTACTCATACTCAAGGACAAGCGTTTTGTTTATCTGTATTCCATCATTGGCAGGTTAGTAAATTATATTATACATTTTAATATATAAAACATACACAATTACTAACACCCTTCATAATAAGTTATTGTCATATGATATAATTAAACTTTTAACAAGAAAGTAGTTATGAAAGAAATAAAGGCTTTTCTGTCTGCAAATATTATAATTTTTACATACATTTTAAGACATACTATCAACTTAATGGTTAATTAACAATATATTAAACTTATGGAATATTCTCAAACTAGTTATGTTTAAGCCAATAATAATTATTTATAATTATTACTATTATTTTTTTCTGAGGATACTTAAAATTAGTAAAAGTTTCACATTGATTGGAAATAAAGTCTATTTGGTTCTTAAAATAAAATATTTTATATATATATTCTCATTCCCATTAGAATAATGAAAGATTACAGACAAAAACTAGAAACAATAATTTTATATTTATAAAAATGCATTTTTAGATGTAAAGGTTAGTGAAGTACTGAAGTAGGATAATTTCTGTATTATGTCTGGCATTATATTATTTAATATCTACTTAACTATGCAAAATTATTCACAATCTGCTATTGATATTTTATAAGAATTATTTAATACAAATTATATAATAACTTATTAGTCGTAATTCATCATTTAACTTTATTTTAGATTGTTCCCGGTGATCCACTTGATAAAAGTATAGTTATAAAACCTTTGGAACCACAACCAGCTACACATCTTGCTCGAGAATTTATGGTGAAAACGCGGAGGAGAAAAGGCCTAAGTGAGGATGTATCCATAAATAAGTTCTTTGATGATCCTATGTTATTAGAATTGGCCAGACAAGATGTATCTCTTAATTACCCTATGTAATAAGTTCTAGTTAAGATAAAATTATACTTTTTCTTTAATGTTTGTACTAATATAAGTAAAACAAAAATAATTAAAGCATTTTTTATATTATGTAAAATAAAAATAATTAAAGCATTATTTTTAATGATTTTATACTAAGTACAATAGAAGTCGTTTAATATTTTAGATGCTAAATTGTCTAATTAAAAAAAATAAATATATATATAGTCAAATTTATGCTTTTGGTAATAATTATTATTATTCAGTACCTACACACACTACTTCTCATGGCCACAACCATCCCATATATAGCATTATTATCTAATGTATATTAATATCTAATTTGGTTCTATGACTTATATTTGTATTTAACCTGTATTGATAATATGTCAATATAGTCTATACTTTTACTTCTAAATTTGGCAGCTTGAAATTGGAAAATTGGAAAAATTGCCAGTGGGTGTTAACTATAAGTTTATAAATAAATAAACAAAAATTATAATAAACAGTTATAAAATGTTAATCATATTAATATGTGTGCTGGCCCAGGTTCAATTAACATATTTTGATTGTTTTTAGACATCTACCTCATTATTTCAAAAATCTGTACTTTATAATAATATGGTTACAACTTAAAATATAAAGTTGTGGGGTTTAATATGACGTACTGGTTTGCAAGGCTTACACATATCATAGGTTCTCCATCCCCGTTTCCTGCTATAGATTAGACAATAACAATAAGTAATACCTAATGTATTCAGAATTTTATTTCCATTTATGTTTTTTCGGAACATTTTACTTTTAACTTTAATTTACACAAAACAAATATCTACTTTAAAAAACTGTTCAGGGCAAGCTAAATTAAATATTAAATACCTATATGGCTATAGATAAAAAATAAATTTAAATTAAATTTCCCATAAGTTATGGCACAGTTGTGGTTGGGCCATTACCATTGATTTAAAAATATTTCATGGAAAAGTGTTAACCAACATATACTATATTATTACAATATAATAAAATAAATAATAATCACTAATTAGTTATGTTGTCAAACTATAGCTTGGTAAAATATTAGGTAAATACTAAAATTGCAAAATTCACATAAATATCTTGTTTTGTAAAACGTTTTATCAAAAAAATAGTCTACCGGAAAGTCAAATTAAATTTTTATTAGCATTTGAAGTTCAAAATCTTACAACATTGGATATTCACTCGATTTATCATGTAGCAATTTTCTTATTTTGTTGTTTTTTTTAAAAACAAACTACTGTAGATACTTGAAATTTACATCATATGTATAGAAAATACTGATATAAACATTCAGTGAAATTTTCAAGTATCTACAGTCATTTGTTTTTTAATTACAATAAAATAAGAAAATTGTTACATGAGAAATCGAGTGAATATCAAATGTTGTAAAAATATAAATTTCAGACGCTCATAAAAATTTAATTTAAGTTTCTTGTAGACATTTTTTTTTTGATAAAGGTAGACAAACTTATGAGTAATCTTATATTACATTTTAAAATCTTAGATTTAAAAAGAAAAATTTTTATGAGTTCTCAATTTAAAATAATTTGCTAATTTTCGTGATTTTTCCGTATTTTGTCAAAATTTGAATTTTAAATGCGTATAAATAAAAACTGTGACTAAGGATTTTTAATTTTTTTCATCTGCCTTTGAAACAATAACCTAGGAGCCTTCTATTAATTTTTCAAGCTTTTTTACTCAACAGATAAAATTTTATTGATATTTACAGAAAGAAAAACTAAAAAAAATGGAAACCAGAAAATATTTCTAAACAGTTCAAAACAAATAAAAATATTTTGAAAATTTTATCGTATATAGAAAATGCAAATATAACAACCAGTGAAAAATGCATGTTCGTTTTGTTTTTCCGGGCGCTTATGAAAACTATTGGGAATTTTAAATTTTGACCTCCCAAAGTACCAACTAGATTCACTTTCCCATCGAACAAGATACTTAAGTTGAAAATCGAAGCATTATTTCGACTACTAGTCGTGTACACAGACAAAAATAAAAAACACACATCCTTGTAAAATCAATACATTCATCGCTCCGCTCAGAATCTATAACGTGAAATTGAAAAATAGATTGATAAAGTACATAAGTACTTTCCAACAATCGCTTATTAATAATAAGTTATTATCTACGTTCCAGGCAACAACCATTCATTTATCTCTAATTTTATTCTTCGGAAAGGAATGATAAAGATACACTTTTTGTCCACAAATACGTAAAACTCAAAATCGCATATAAAGATAAGTGCGACTTGTGAAAAATGTGTCTTTCCTCATGGATACATAAACATCACATTTTACCTTTGGAAAAATACAGTTTATTTAATAAATAGTATTTTTTAGGTGGCTAACAGTTAGACGGCTGGGAAACATGGTGAAATTAATAGAACGATTATAATGTCAAATTATTGGTATAAATAACATAATATTTAATAAAGTTTTAAAATTTACTTTTTTTTGATATGACTTCTTGGAATATTCTCTTTTATTGCTTATTATTTCAAACGATTTCTTCCAAACCAAAAAATATAAGTTAGTTCTGATATTACCAAAAACTATTTTATGTTATCATAAATCTTATTTTATCATCTTATTTATGTATAAATTAAGCATGTAAAAACCATAGAACTATATAATATTATATAGTTCAATGGTAAAAACACACATTATGAAAAAAAATCGCTTGGGAGCTAAACTGCATTTATGCCAAAATTATCCCTAATTATGCATAGGTATATAAATTAAATAAGTATGCTTACTGCTTACACAATCACAGTTTATACATTTTACCATTGATTATACATTAGACATTATGCATATTATACATGGAACGCTTAAAAGTTAAGATATTAATCCCACCTGCTAGAACTTCATGCGGCCCTCAAAGTTTTTATTTTGTCTCCCTGCCCCTAAGACTTTTATTAAAAAAATTACTATAAAACGTAGGTAAACGTCATACGTGCGGCAATGAGTGATGTCAAAAACCATCATACCTATTTATGAAAGAGTTAATTGACAACCCTAGATTATAATTATCTATACGGTCAGTTTAGATAAAAAAACCAGTATCTAACAATATGTCAAGGATTCGCTAATACATTATACAATAGATAGGTAATACGGATGGATTATAATATTTATATTGTATATATCTATAGCTTTTCAGGTAATATATTGTTGTTTGGTGTAAATCATTTTTACTTAAATTTATTATTCAGGTTGAAGTGTTGCAACATATAAGATATTGTATATCTTATATATTAGGCAGATACCTACGCAATAACGCAAGTATATGAAGGTTGTAGCCTGTAGGTAATATAACTAACAAGTATAATACAAAATAAGTAATAACTAAAAAGAAATTATATGAAATATATTATACAAACTATTTTACTATTATTATTATTATCTACTAATTATAAATTATTAATAGTTATATTTTATTATAAGCGATTAGCCATTTTTAGTATACCTTTAACCTATTTTAATTTTAATATTTTATGGTCTATGTATGGTACCTATACTTTTTCAATCATTATAGCACGGATTTTAATGTTCTGAAAACAAGAAAACGCTTTTCAAAAATACAACTTAATTCACTAATAATATTACAAAACTTTAAAAATGCTCTTATAAATTGTTTTTAACATAATGATAAATACAATTTGAAAATTATATTGCTTATAATTAAATATTTAAGTAAGTACGTAATTTATGGTATTATCGCAGTTGATGCAAGTATTTAAAAAAAGGTATCAAATTGAATAGAACTCTTATAGCTATTTAATATCGGCCCCAACACCTTAAAATAAAAATAAAAACAGTCAACTCCAGACTCCATTTACTCCGCCCACTTCTTAGATCCAAGACATCATTAAAAAATAAACTATTAATATACAAAACCATCATCAGACCGGTTTGGTCCTATGGCATCCAGATTTGGGGCTCTGCCAAACCCTCCAACACGAGAACAATCCAGGCATTCCAGTCGATCTGTCTGAGGCAAATTGTCTCTGCTCCATGGTTTATCACAAATAACAATCTCCACAAAGATCTAAATATTCCATCGCTCTCTCAATTAACAAAGTCTCACTACGTCTCCTTTCATTCCAAGTTAATCCAACACTACAATCCATTAATAAAACGCATATCTTCTCTAACAATCCCTGATAACCCCCAGAGACGTTTAAAACGCTCCTGGCCTAGAGACCTTCTAATTTAATCTGTCGGGTGGCACTACTGAGTGCCCTCCCCTATCTGTTATTCTCGACATGTAAATACTTTATCTAAATTACTTATTGTACCAAATTGTTGTATAGATTGTAATTATATTTTTAAATAAAAAATTAAAAAAAAAAAAAAAAAAAAAAAAAAATATCGGCATGCACGGATGCACGAGACAAAAATGTCGTTTGGATGACCGTCGACAACAGCCGCCAAATTAGAATCGTTAGAGTACTTGGAGGGTCAACGGTCAAGGGATAATAATAAGGAGCAACTACAGCTTCAGTGTTGGGGAAATAGGAAACGAACATGGAATAGGAGAGTTGGTGCATAAGTATCAATCATTCTATGGAGAAACTTTAAATTGGTATCAACCCTTCTATCAGCTAACGTTAGATATATCGCAGATACCTAGGTATAATGTCGAAGAAGAACTTCGGCCATAAAATATCCGTGAGATAGCTTTGTAATTTATTATATTGCCAATTGATATGACTTTATTACTACAAATTTTACAAATATGAAAATCCTTATGGCTATTATGTCTAGTAAGATATTTATAAAAATCAGGGAAGTATTTATTTTTTGGGAGAGGGGAGAGCTGAGGCATTTTTCCAAACAATTGTTTATTTTAAAACGAATTTAAAAAAAAAAACTATAATGCATTGTAAGATATAATTAAGTGATAACAGTTTTATTGTGATCTTTAAATATTGCATTTAATACCATATAATCAATTAATCATCCAAGTATTAAAGGTATAAAAATAAATTTTTTGTATTATTCTTTAACGTTATTAGACGCATAGGCGTAGAATAATCAAATATATTGGGGGGAAGGAGGCTGAAGCCCTATACATTTTGAATGTGGCGTTTCGCGGGGGGCTCAGCCCCCACACTCCCCTTTCACCGACTTAAGTTGATGACATTAATTTAAAAAAAAATCATACAGTCTTATTTTTAATATTTTTAAATCACTATAATAACAACTTATGAGGAACTTTAAAATTACATTTTCAAGCTTTTTGGACCCAACGATAAATTTAATTTAAAAAAAGGTGGGTAAGTGGATGTCGCTCTGCTGTACAGTATGTTACAAGTGGGTCACTGTAATGGATGGTGTCCAATTTGAATTCAATGATATAATATCATTGTATAAGAAAAACGATTCTGAGCGAAAACGGTCAGTCAGCCTATGATATTACCAAGTATATTTGATGATATTGTTGTGAATAAAGTAATTTATATATAACCTATTTACGCGGAGCCTTGTTTTAAATTTTCAATCCTTAGCCATAAAAGTTAAACATTTTATAAATTTTTAACTACAAAATAATTAATAAATTATAAATTTGATAATAGATTCTGAGCGAAGCGATGAATGTATTGATTTTACAATGATGTGTTTATTTTTATTTTTGTGTCTGTCATCACCTTTTAAGACAGTAAAAGTGCTTGGATTTTCTTCAACAGTAACTTTTCTGATAGGAAAGTGAATCTAGTTGGTACTTTGAGGGGGTCAAAAGTAAAAATTTCCCAGTAGTTTTCAAAAGCGACGTGAAAAACAAAAGAAAAATTAAGGAAAAACCGGAATTTTTACTTTAAAAAAATTAAAAATCCTTAGTCACAGTTTTTATTTATAAGCATTTAAAGTTCAAATTTTGACAAAATACGGAAAAATCACGAAAATTAGCAAATTATTTTGAGTTGAGAATTCATAAAAATTTTTCTTTTTAAATCTAAGATTTGAAAATGTAATATAAGATTACTCATAAGTTTGTCTACCTTTATCAAAAAAAAAAAATGTCTACAAGAAACTTAAATTAAATTTTTATGAGCGTCTGAAATTTATATTTTTACAACATTTGATATTCACTCGATTTCTCATGTACAAATTTTCTTATTTTATTGTAATTAAAAAACGAATGACTGTAGATACTTGAAAATTTCACTGAATGTTTATATTAGCATTTTCTATACACCATACAATTTTGAAAATATTTTGACTCTTTTTGAGCGGTTTATGGACATTGTCAGTTTTCAATTTTTTTAGTTTTTTTTTCTATAAATATCAATAAAATTTTATTTGTTGGGTAAAAAAGCGTGAAAATTTAATATAAGGCTCCTGATATATCGTTCTAATAGCAGTTGAAAAATATTAAAAATACATAGGCACAATTTTTTTTTATAAGCATTTAAAAATCAAATTTTGACACTATTTATCAAATTAAGGATTGAAAATTTAAAACAAGGCTCCACGTAAATAGGTTATGTATAAATTACTTTATTCACAATAATATCATGAAATATACTTGGTAATATCATAGGTTGACTGACCGTTTTCGCTCAGAATCGTTTTTCTTATACAATGATATTATATAATTGAATTCAAATTTAACACCATCCATTACAGTGACCCACTTGTAACCTACTGTTCAGCAGAGCGACATCCACTTATCCACCTTTTTTATATTTAATTGAAAATGCTCCTACGTCTAATTTTGGATTTACCGATTATTTACTCAAAAATTATATAGAAACCGATGCACAATTTCCACCAATTTTATGGTCAGATAAACCATCCGAAGAAGCTAGAACAACTAATGGTCCAGAATTTTTCATATGCACTATAATTCGCAGTTTTATACCTCGCATCCATCTACTTTCCAAGTAATAAACATATTATTAGGTATTCAAACTGAAACCTATTTAAAAATAAATAGTATTAAACGTAATAAAAAAAATAAATGACGAAAAGAGCAAGAAAACAGTATTAAATTTATGATGGATACTTGGGAAAAATTTAAGAACAACAAAATATCAATGAATGACTATTTGCAATCAATGGGACCATGTTTTTGTGCTAGTCATCAAATGTAATTTTTAAAATCTTAATATTATTATTATACTCTTATTATTAAATTTATAACTGATTATTTTTATATGAAAAAAAAATATCGACTATTGACTATGTCAGTATATACATTTACCATACGTCACGTAATTTAGGAAAAACAATTTTTAACCAAGATGATAATTTGTTGATAATTGGGAAGGAAAATTTTGAATTAATTATTTATTCATTAATTATACATAGCATATACTATGGTATATAGTATTATATGGTACTATATTATTTAATATAGACACATATCATTTGGTGCGCAATGGTGTTGTGATTTTAACAGGTAAAAAAGGATCGGGGCGCAATCGTGGTATAATTAGTCGGGTCAAAAAAAGAAAAATTGTGCAACCGTGTTGCACCGAAATGTTAGATACAAATGAGCGATAAGCTTTCCCTTGTACACATTAATTGATTAATCTATGATAGTGTACACTACCGCTGACAGTAGCGACTCCCGGACGGGTATTTCCACGGCGATGTGTATCTATTCTTCCATTTTAAATGAATGTGATTAGTTACTAGGTACATTTGTTTCAGTCCGTTTTCAGTTAAAAATTTAAAAAATTAAAACCTTAAAAATAAGCCCAGTGCCCACAAAATTATACGCCCGGTGATAATCCTTGACTCCTCCCCCCACCCCTAGATCCGGCCTTGCGCACTATACATACAATATATTATATTAGGTATTTTATAGATATTATATTATATTATATAATATATACATAACTTAAATATGGAACCATCGTATATAATCGATAAGATTAAAACTATACAATATACAGATAAGAACATTTTGTACTCCATAAAACTCTTATCGATCACAAATTTATTATTCTATAGGTACATTAAGATTCTATAATATTGTAGTGGCCCATTGACACTGTGACATAGTTCCATAGACGGATATTGAAGTGGACTTGGGGGGGTTTAAGCCTCCCCTAAATGTAACAAACCACACTAGATGTCAAAATAAAATGTGTATTTTAATATACCTATATATACTTGGTCCCTCTGATAGAATAAAGTATGAGTACTGAGTAGCTACTAGTATTAGTAGGTTGAAGCGTTTAAAAATGTATGTTTACGCTAAGGGATAAGACAAAAATGTTAAGCCCCCCCCCCCCCACGGATGTGACGAAATATCCGCCTATATGCATAGTGCAGTAACAAGTATAGACGTAGACACGTAGTGACACAAGTGTTTAATACTTACAACGGCCTAGACGTATTTGCGAATTTGTTAATTAATATACATTATACAGTCAGTACTATGGAATTCATAGAAAGTAAAAGTGGTAAACAAATATTAGTTTTGGATTATGAGTTTAAATATTATTTTACCGCAAACCGATGGAGATGTTACAAAAAAGATTGTTCTGCTAGAGTTTACCTCAATGAAAAAAACGATAAAATCGTTAAAAGAAAAGCTAATTTTTTAAAATTTGTGAATTTCACACACTTTATATGATATTTATATCGTATTATTAATTAATAATTATAAATTATTTACAGAGATTTTTTTAAATAAATAGTGCCAATTTAAATATTCCGAATACACCGAAAAATAAGTCCACTTTGTTAAAATGTGCTAGGACTAGTAAGGCTATAACTGAAAAGTAAACTAATATCGCGTATTCGCGTTATTCGTACGTGAAGTGTGTTGCATTTAATTATGTTAAATAATTTAACAACATATTAAGACTTTTTAATTATTTTAATTATTATATTTATATTAAAACAAGGTATGACAAAATATTAAGTATTTTTGAATAAGTGACTTTTGCTTTATTATTTTATTCATTAAAACTATGACAAAATATTATGTATTTTTTATTTGAGTATAATATATTTATCAATATGCAATGTTGTCATACCGTGTACAATTATCTCAAGTTAAAACTTATATATACCTTAAAAATAATAGGAATAATACTCCAATTAATATAGAATAAATTATAATAATTTTACCATAGCAGGTAGATTGGCGGAAACGGAAATCGAACCTTTTTTAAATTTGCGGAAACGGACGATGGCGGAATCGGTCATTTCACATTTTGGCGGAAACGGTACATGCCCGTATATATATATATTCGTAACATTTCTTTCATCATTTGTAACGAACCTATGTACCTAATGTACCATTTAACGTTATTTAGATGTTTTTCGGTTAATCGGTATGTTCGTTAGTTCGTTATAATTAATGACGAAAGAAAACCGTAAAAAGTACCGTAAATTTCTTGTCACAAATTTTACGATCTTTGTTTTTTATAAACTATTTTTAGCGTAAAGTCAAAAATTGTATAGATATTGCAAAAAACCGTAAGACCATCTGAGATGGCGGACGGTTGCGGACCTCTGAGGGATGGCGCATTTTTTTTGGTCAATCAGGGCCCGAAGACGAAACTTTTGCCAAGTTTTAAAAAATTAGTATTTTTTGCAAAACAAAACCCCTTATTGACTGGACTACAATGCTTTTATCGCTGTATATACCTATTGTTGAACCTATATATGGTTTTCGCAATTATTTACATGTTACACTACTATAATATTATGTTATACAAACCACTTTCATATCACATACATTGATTAAAAATTAAAATCTCTGGTTTCCTAACTTTTTTTGGCGGAAACGAGGATCTACCTATTTTGTTTTGGGCGGAAAAGGACTGTGGTGGAAACGGGTAATACCCTAATAATTAATAGCTGTATGTATATGATATTATAATATAGTATACCTATCTGATTAACTTAATCTATTTTTATAAAATGATGAACCACCACATGTATAGGGATAAACCACGTTAACATTACTTCCCCTCATGCATCATCGTTGTAGTACACCTACCAATACAGTATATGTAGGTACTATAATATTATGTACCTACATTAATTATTCATATTAAGGGTAAATTATTACTTATCTTTTTCTAGTGAATCAACGATGACGGGGAAAAAGTTTCCTGTTTCTTGCCCCGATAGTTATTAGTTACTTATTAGCATAAGCACAACCGTGCCCCCCCCCCTCCTCCCCGAAAGATAAATTAAGTCATTATAGTGGCAAATCTAAATACTATTATTGTCAATATCTTGACATCGCATAAATCGCAAGAAAATAAATAAACTATAAGTACCTAATTTATATTATACTTAATACAATATAATTATAATTTGCTTTAAATATATGTAGGGAATTTAGTTTTTAGAATAAAGCAGTAACCTTGAGCTTTATTATACAATTTATAATTGAACTACTCGGACTGACTTTAACAGATATAATATATTATTGTCTGTATATAATACATATTTATTTACAAATTGGTACTATTATTTATCTTATTATATTTTTAATTGAAACAAACCGGGTTTGTAATTTAAAAATGTTGTAAGAGGAGTGTACACAGAAAAATAGTAAAACATACATAACACAAGACAGAAGGTCGTCTAGTTGTGTGTAGACGACAGACGTATCTATACTGTAGTTTTTATTGGTCGTGTTTATATTATTTCATTAGTTATATTTCTCAAAATGTTCGGTAGAGTTTTATGTTTCAGTTCTTTATTAATATTATTTCCTCAAATAATTAAAACCACTACAGTTTACAAATGTGGTACAAGTAAGTTTTTTGTAAATGTTAAATAGGTGTTGTAAGAATTATTTGATAATTAATACGGTCATACGGATGTAGTTTCGAAATAATGTCTATAGAATGTAATTGAATAGGTATATTGAATAACGCGTCTACCAATAGAACCTCAACGCAATGTTACTGTAGCCTCTCTCAATATTATTTATATGTACTTTCTTCAAATTTTTTAAAAAACAGTTTACTTTTTTTTTTTAAATTGTAGGTTTTTTTTCAGTATTAGGTAGGTACATAACATACCTACATCTGTTAGGTATAATTTACAATAGTAAACGCGGACAGATCAGAAATTTCGTTTTACCTATTTTAACCAATTTGCAGAGATCAAATAATTGAGATTTGGGAAAAGATCGATGTAACTCGGCTCGGACATTGTAGGTAATAAAAAGGTTGAAAGTGATTCGGCCCAATAATTTAATCTGAAAATAATAATTAACGCATTTTAATTCAAGTTTTAATTCAATTTACCTATATATATATATCCTCCATCATAACCAAATTAAAAAAAATACAATCTGAACCATTAAATTTCAAAATTCACAAACTAAAAAAGAGGATTGTTTGAAATCTCAAATCGCGCTTCAAAAGTATAAAAGTAAAGGAATATCAGTAAATGAATAGGTACGTAAAATACACTTTCTACTTAAAAAAAAATGTATTTTACACATTTAAATTGAAATAACTGTAATAAGTTTTTTCTGTTATAACAATTTACTATACTTTTTAATAATATGATGATGAAAAAAATAAAAAATAATTTTTAGAGAATGGCCTCCTCGTGGTGTTATCTAGATAATGTTTAATGATTCTCAAAAATATTATAGGTAGGTAATTATTAATTAGATATTATATCAGAAGATCAGGGCATGTTTTTTTTTATGAGTTAGGTACCTACATATTAATCATTATTCATTTTTACTTGAAAAAAATCAGGGTCGAGTTTACAATCGTCCATAATTGACGGTGGGAGATGGTTTTTTTTTTTTGCGCACCCTTATTAATTATTTCTTTAGAAAGTGAGGGATGTCTATTTCGCAGTTTTTTTTTTGAAAAATATGTTCGGCATCTATACAATATTATGTATTTATGCACATAAATTATCGGATAAATCTAATAATTAGTCAATTTCTTCCGTGATAAAAAATTGAAAAGCTATCCAAGCTGCTAACCTAAAAGTAGAAGGTAATTTACTTAGGTACCTACTTGTTCGTTATCGCCCTGCCACCAAACCAACATAAAATTGTATACAACTTAGGAATTCGAAAAACTCTTAACTTAAATGAAAAATTAGTGATTTGTATATATAAGCTAAATGCTAAAGAACTATTTTTAATTTGTTAAAATTTCTTAAACAATTTATTTTTATTTAAATAATATTTACAAATATGACAATTAATAATATATTTATTCTTTATTCTTCATTTACTTTGGGGCATTTTTTTCTAGGCTCAACATTTGTCACCCCGCCACCAGGGCAACATAAATTCAGTAGTCTTAATTCTTTAATCGTTATCGATATTTCTCTGAATCTCGATATTTTAAGTGTAGGTTAGTCTAGTATCTGATCTATTTAATGGAAAACAGGTAGATACTAGATAAGTACTTTAAATCATTGTTAAGAATAACATTTAATGAGTTATGTATGTACCACAATAATTAATACTGGCATTCAATTTTCTTGATATCTTTATCAATCTGACTATTTTTAAATTGTAACAAAATATTCTATCTAATAGTTTTTTTAGATTTATTATTATTGACTCGGTACAATAGATTTAAAAAGGCACATGTCTAATTTATGTTTAAAATAAATTATGTAGGTATTATAACTAACTTATAAGTATATATTATTACATCATGTTAGTAGTCTGCATAATAATGTATTTCAGGCACGTCAAATCGACAGTTAGAAAACAGTAGCTCTTTAAACTACGATTCCTTAAATAAAAACTCTTGGAATATATTAATCCATCTTCAAATAGTTAGGTATACATTATTATTGTTATCTATTTATTTCTTCAGGAAATCAAGAAATTTTAAATAACGTAACAGTAACAATTGAAAATTGTACTACCACATCAAGATGCTCATTAAAACGGAATAGTACTATGCATATACAAATTAAATTTAAACCAGGTATGTATGAATAAATAATAATGTCTATTATTAATAATTTATAATTTAAACAATTTGATAACTAATAGAAAAATAATTTAGTAGTTTTCAAAATAAAACATATACTTTCACTTTCTGTGGTCCAGTATGTAAATTCTGTGTGTAGCTTTGTATTGGTATAGTTCTAATTAAATTGAATTAAAATATTATATAAATGTGATCTACAAGTGTCAGATAATGGTTTTTACCAGAGCTTGAGTAGTTTAAGAATATCAATGGTAAAATACTACATCTGAGTATCAGACTACGGGGTCTACTGAAGACCTTGGTAATTGGTATTCTTTTTGATCCTAAATTTAAATTTGACTAACCTTGTTAACAAGTCAAACAAAGTCTTAGGTTTTATTTGTCATAATGTTGTGCTAACTGTAATGATAGACATGCTTTAAAATCTATATTATACTGTTGTTTGATGATTTATATTTGTACATATGGCTCAATAATATTGTTTCCATACTAATCAGATCTTGAATATAAATTAGAAAAATTTAGCGAAAATTCTTACAACTTCTCTCATTTAAAGTTCCATACCCAGAGAACCGTATTCTTCATGCTCTCCACATTTATCTATTTTAAACCTCAAAATACTGAAACAATGTCGTTTGCGATTAGAATTATACTTTCTGTATAAACTGTTCATTGGATATAATGAGTCTTGAATTCTTAAAGAGTTATCTTTCCATGCTTCTACTTGTAGACTGTAACGCAGTAAGACTTCCATGTAAAGGGCAACGAAGGGACCGGAAATAATTACCGCTATTTAGATGAGGCCGTCCTACAGAGGTGACCATTAAAAGAAGTGAAATACTTCAAGATGACCACTATATAGAGCATAAAAAAAAAACCAAATACATAGTAATTAGCAAGGCTGGGAATTAACGAGTTAAAAAATTAAAGTTAAGTTAAAAAGTTCATTTTATTTTAACATTTTAACTTAACTAGTTTTTTTTGGCTTTTCATTAACTTAACTGTTAACTTACTAAATTTCTTTCTTAATTAACGTGAAATTAACGAGTTAATTTTTCATTTTAAGAAGTAAGTTAAGTTAATTTATTTTGTTTTTATTTTTATAAAATTTCACTATTTCAGTCTATTTTGTTTTCATATTAAAAAAGGTGGATAAGTGGATGTCGCTCTGCTATACAGTAGGTTACAAGTGGGTCACTGTAATGTATGGTGTTAAATTTGAATTCAATGATATAATATCATTGTATAAGAAAAACGATTCTGAGCGTCAGTCAGCCTATGATATTACCAAGTATATTTGATGATATTATTGTGAATAAAGTAATTTATATATAACCTATTTACATGGAGCCTTATTTTAAATTTTCAATCCTTAGCCGTAAAAGTTAAACATTTTATACATTTTTAACTACAAAAAAATTAATAAATTATAAATTTGATAAATAGTGTCAAAATTTGATTTTTAAATGCTTATAAAAAAAAATTGTGCCTATGTATTTTTAATATTTTTCAACTGCTATTAGAACGATATATCAGGAGCCTTATATTAAATTTTCACGCTTTTTTACCCAACAAATAAAATTTTATTGATATTTATAGAAAAAAAAACTAAAAAAATTGAAAACTGACAATGTCCGTAAACCGCTCAAAAAGAGTCAAAATATTTTCAAAATTGTATGGTGTATAGAAAATGCTAATATAAACATTCAGTGAAATTTTCAAGTATCTACGGTCATTTGTTTCAGAGTTACACCAAAAACCAAAATCGATTTTCTCAAAAACAGATTTTGCGTAAAAATTCCCGTTTTTCCTTAATTTTTCTTTTGTTTTTCACGTCGCTTTTGAAAACTACTGGGAAATTTTTACTTTTGACCCCCCAAAGTACCAACTAGATTCACTTTCCTATCAGAAAAGTTACTGTTGATGAAAATCCAAGCACTTTTACTGTCCTAAAAGGTGATGACAGACACAAAAATAAAAAAATTTATGGCATCTTATAGAACTTTTACGGATAACATTATGGAGCTGTGTATTTTATTATGTTTCATTAGTTGTTGGTATCAGTTCAAAATGTTTTGAAAACTATAAAACGTCGTAAAACCAAATCAATTAATAATATCAAATAAAATAAAATTGGTAATAAAATGTTTATTTTGTTTTTTCAAATGATGAATTTAATTAATTTTACTTTAAAAGCATATTTAATTTATTCCCATCGGTACTGAATTATAATTGTGAATGTTTGATTGATTGTATTGTATTTATTTTTTATACACATTTTCGTGAATGCTTACACACCCATTGACCGATACACGATAACGTAAACGTCTACGTCGTGTTGCACACAACAAAGCGCGACTGAATCCAAAAATTGATGTATTGAACATTTTCTAATGTATAGTACATTTAATAACATTTTTAAATTAGGTGTCCCTACATTTTTTTTTTTGAGCCGGGGTCTAAAAGTTCCATTTCCCTAGTTATAAGTATAGTGGCTCATATTTCCAGAATATTTTAACTGAATTAGTAAATATTCTCATTACTAAGTACACATATAAATACTTTTAAGCATTTCATTACAATATACCTATATATTTTTTGTTTTTTAGAATTTGATGTAAAGGATTTAATCACAGAAGTGTATGGTGTAGCATTAAATATACCAATACCCTTATTAGGAGTAGATAATAAAAGTGTATGCAATAATCTCTTTGAAGAAAATGGTACAAAAAAAAAATGTCCTGTACTAAAAGGTAGTACATATGTTTATAAAGACGAGATATACATAATTGAAGCATATCCTAAGGTAAGCTATACATTTTTAAGTCTACATAACAATTTTCACATTTAATTGTTATTCTATATTCAGTTTAAGGTAGATATACATTGGAGTTTAAAGGATCCAATTACAAGAAATATTGTTACTTGTTTCGAAGCACCAGCAAAAATTATTGATTAATGTTTAATTGTATTTTTTTTATTTTAATTAAAAATAAATAAACAAATATAGTTTGATCTTCTATTGAACACTTGCATGTATACAATAATGTAATATATAAATAATACTTATTATAAATATTTAAAAAACACACTTAAATAATTTTAGAAAAAAATACTGTAAGTTGTAACAAATAACATTTAAAATATTATTAAATAACAGTAATAATTTTACATTTTAAAAGCTCTTATGATTAAATATGTTATATATTTTACTTTTATTAACCAAGAGAAAAAAATATAAAAAACTTGTGTTTTAAAATAAAAATTACAAAGTTTTAAATTTCCTCATATATGTTATTTATAGTCATAACTTTTAATTTGTTTAATAAACGACAAATATGTAATATATTTTTAAATACATTGAATTATAATATTTAAATTGTATTATGTTTCTTATTTTTTCACATGGTAAAATATTTGGTTTTATGGTTTATCATATAATAATATTCAGGGCTACTATACTACTAATCTTAGTAATAACTACATTATTAATTTTTATTGAGTACTATTTTAAATAAATAATATAGGCATATTAATTTAGATATAATTATATATTAATACTATTGATTAAAAAAAAATACTATTACTATTTATAATATTAGATACTAAATCAATTACTTAAAAAATATCATAATTAGACTTTCAGATCTAAAAGAAAGATGCATAATAAATAATACAATATTTGAAAAATACTTTTAGTACTAGAGATTCAGTTTGATGAGATTTTTAATGAGTAATACATTTATAATGCGCTATAAAATTATTTTTCCAAAAATTAAAGGTACATTTATATATAAGTATATTGAAATATAATATAAACTTAAGATTAAAATAGTTCATTATTAAAACTGGTTATAGTTTTTAAAAAGCTTTAAATTTTAATTGTATATATAAAAACAATAAATTATGAGTTCAATAACAAAAAAATAATTTATTATTTTTGTTGTATTTTGATGTTTAATTAAATATAACAATTTTGTTACTAATAATACTTTAAATAGTTACTATAATAGTTACCCTAAATAATAAATTGTATTTATGTGATAGATAAAATAATTATGTACAGTGTACAGTACTACAGTGGTGTTTCTTCAACTAAGTTAGCTATGTTATATAATATTGAGTGCATCATGGCCTGTCATGTACAACAGAAACAATAAGAAAAAGGTAAATCAATGTCATTCAAATTTCGTTATAAAATTTTAACAACCCTGTATACATTCATAAAAGAAACCGGTTGAGATTATAGACTTGTGTTGGTTTTTTATATTAAAAAATTGTTATTAATAATTTGAAAGAATATTACTAGTTATAGTGCTTAAGAATTTAAATTTAAATAAGATCAATATGTTTATAAATTTAAGACAATGTTTACATTTTAAAGAATATATTTCTAATAAGTGATCATGAAATTAAATTAACTACCTTTTAATATTGATTAACTTCAATCATCGTAATTAACTTAATAGTATGTTTCTTTTTCCAACCATCCACCCGGATTTCGTCTTATGTAAAATTTTCTTACTTCATCATAAATAAATAAAGCTAGCATGAATGGTATTGGAGGAATCCACCAAGTCCATCTAAAAAAGTATTAGTACATTTATAACATAAAATATTTAAGACAAATAATAAATGTCTTACTTCAATGGATACATGCGTAAAGCTTCATCCATTCCAGGTAAATAACACAAGAACAATGCTAAGACAGTCTCAAATATTAAACTGAAGTTCAGAGCCATATTTCTAGAAATATACCAGTGCATTAGTTAATTTTCAAAATATAATTTGCAATAACTATTTACAAACCTCATTCCTTGATGTGCGATTGAGTTTCTCCTCGTCTTACATATAATAAGATTTGCCCATTGTACTACTACAATGGCTATGAAAAAGCCTGTATGGCACGTATACTCTAAGGACTTACGGTCTTGATAGGTCTAGAGATAAAAATTATTTAATGATTTTTAACATGTCGAGACACACATTTCAGTATAATTTACCCATTCTTGATTATAAGAATCTGGCAAATCATTAACTGCTCTAGAGTCCCATTCACGGCGTATTCCAATTAATTTGTATGGCATAAATCCATTTTCAGCCATAATTACAAAATAAGTGAAAAAACCAGCAAATGCCTCGATAACACCCAATTGACAAAATGCCACAGATATTAATCTTAAAAAAATAACAAAAAAAAATTAGTGATTAAATATAATAAGTTTAAATATATAAATTACTAAAATAAATTTGCTATTATTATTATATGCTAAAAACTACTTGCCAAGCAATTCACTAATGAAGAGATTCAAAGGAAACAAATAGTATATAGAGTTTACCTGACATTAAATAGAGGGTTTTTAATAGTTGGTTTCTTTTTCATCAGGTTTGATTCGCCCGGTTCAAATGCCAGTGATATACCAGGCATCTAGCAGTCCCAAAATAACAAACAAATCATCCACAAACATTTTTTTTTTTTTTTTTTATTTTTTTGTTACATTGAAAGCTTATAAATTAAATATATATGTCAAGAATACAGATTAGCAAGGTCAAGATTAAAAAGAAAAAATTTATGCAGAAATACATGTGTTAATTATTAATCTGAATATCAAAGCATGTAACTAAGACAAAAAGCAAAAGCAATAAAACAATAAATACTGCATAATATAGTCACCTGTTATTCACAAGTTTATCTCTAATTAGATTTCTAGGAGGGCGCTTCATTATATCTGATTCTGGATGCTCATAACCCAATGAAATGGCTGGAACCTAAATACAATAAGCCCATTCTAATGGAGTTCAAAAACTACTTCTTCTATTTCTATATTTTCTATAGATATTCACTAAATACACTGACAAATATTTATATAAGCTCTAGCTAACAGTGTGTCAAGCATTTTGGCTAAATTTATAAAATATGATTATTTATTAATTTATTATCTACTGAAATCTAGTTTCTAATAATACAAAATATCAATTAATATTAGTGGCAGATATAAGCCACTCAGATAAGTCTAATTGAGCTCAGTCAATATAAGCTTATTTGTTTTCATTATCACTTCTTATAATTAGATACATTATAATATTTCAAAAATATATGAGTCCCAAAGTTATTCATTCCTTTAAATAAAGTCCAACTAACATAGCTACTAAATTTAACTGGTACCATGTCAAATGTTTAAAAGTTGAGTCTCAGTTGCCTCATAGCTCATTATCAAAAATAAAATATTTTTCAAAAGTAAAACAATTTCTGTGTTGGAATTAATATAATGATTTATGACATAGTTATATCATTTCAATTAAATTATTTAGTTAAAAACAATACAATTTATCGTGTTGGAGTAATTATTTTTTAGAATAGAAATTTCAGAAATTTGGTTTTTTATATATCATGTCTACTTTTTTCTTGTTTTATTAAATACAATATAATTGTTCTTTATAAAAATTCTCAAAATAGCTGTAGACCCCATTACCCCAACATTATTTTGATAAATTATTGATGTGTCAGCATTAGTCTAGTCTTTTTTTTTTTTATCAAATTTAGTAATTGTTTGAATCCAATATTTCCAACTAGGAATCCAAATTTATTAAAACACAAGATTATTGTTGATTTTTAATTATCCATTTAATTTTATTATATTATATTTTTCATGTATGAATGGATAGATAGTGAAAATTAACGTATTTAAGTCATATTAATGACTTATGAATTATTAAAATAAAAATAATATTGAGTATTTTAAATACAATTCTATACCTACATAATTATGTATAGGTAATAGTATTACCTAAACTCAAAAAGTATTATTAAAATGAAATAAAATAACATATTATAATCATACTAGATATAGGTAGGAAAATGATAAAATATTATTATTATACTCGACGTTGGTAGTTGATATGTCTATTATGTATAAGTTAAACCCAAGGTAATACTAAATTTTTTAATAACACTCATAATATCTACATTGACTTTACAAGAATTTTTATGCGGCTTATTTTTATGATACACGACTTCCAAACATATGATCCAGATTTAATTATAACCATGCCATTTTTTTAAAATCTTAGATCCACCACTGATTAATACTGTTAAAAATGTTGATTTCTCTATACTTGCACACTACTATGAACACATAATCATATATCACATCATAAATTACAATTACAACTAATAATTATAAGACAATTGATGTCACATTAAAAAAACAAAGTCAATTAATCCAAGTTAAATTTATTAATATTTTTAGCTAATTATTATTGAATATTTCTATAATGAAAATATTATGTTTATCTGTTAACCTAACGGGGATAGTAGATTAAAAAGGAAATTATAAAACTGATTAGATATAAATTATGTCAGTTTCTAGAATAATAAAAAAGTCAATGGTTTACCTCATATGTTTAGCCTAATTATAATCAAAACTGTAGTGAACAAACGTCAAACCAAATAATTATCAACATTCTGCCAAAGAAAATATCTGTCAACGTAACAATATTAAAACAATATATATTTATGCTTACCATATCTGTACCAAGATCAATGCATAATATAGCAATAGCACCAATAGGCAATGGTATGCTTAGCATGATAAAAGCAATGAACGGCAGTAATTGAGGGACATTAGATGAAAGAGTATAAGTAATAGATTTTTTTAAATTATCAAACACTAAACGTCCTTCTTCTATGCCAGTAACAATACTAGCAAAATTATCATCTAAAAGAATCATGTCAGCTGCTTCTTTTGAAACATCTGATCCAGAAATTCCCATTGCAACGCCTGAATAACATAAATGTACATAATGAATTAAATATGTTTTTATAGTAATAATAGGTATCTCATTATTTTATAATTCATGTAGTAACCAATATCTGCTTTTTTAAGTGCAGGTGAATCATTAACACCATCTCCAGTTACAGCAACAACTCCTCCAATTCTTTGACAACCTTCAACAATAATTAATTTTTGTTGAGGCGAAGTTCTTGCAAATACTATTTCTTTATGGTATCTAAAATATTATCAAGTGTTTGAATTAAATAAATTGCCATTATTCTAATAATATTGAAACTGTTGTTTACCTTAATATTTCATCCAAAACCTCTGGAGGCAAATCCAATAATTCAGAACCATGCACGACAGCTGCATTAGCATCTCTTGGATTTACTTCAGATATAGGAATATTTAATCTCTGAGAGATGTCTTCAACTGTTTCATTTCCTTCAGATATAATTCCAACAGATTTTGCGATTGCCTTAGCAGTAATAGGATGATCTCCAGTAACCATAATAACTTTTATACCAGCTGAACGGCATTTAGCCACAGCATCTGGAACCGCTGCTCTTGGTGGATCTATCATAGACATCAACCCAACAAATCGCATACCACTTAATGGGAAATTAGGTTCATCGACATCAAACAGGAAATTTTTAGGAAAACGGTCTGGTGATAATAACATGTCACAAAAACCTAGGACGCGCTCACCAAGACCACCTAATTCTAAGTATGCGTTATTAAATGCTTCACGCATTTCTTCATCGAGAACTTTTTCTTTTCCCCCAATAAATATGGTAGAGCAACGATCAAGGACACGTTCAGGAGCTCCTTTCATAACTAATAAATATCGAGAATATCGAGAATCTGAAGGATCTTCAGTCTCATGAATTGAAACCTAATAATATAAAATTATCATATTCATAATTTACTATACGTTTAAAGTGTAATTTAAAATGAATAATTATTATCAATTACCTGATATTTATTTGTTGAATTAAAAGGTATCTCGCAAACCTTACGGTTACGCCTTCTGATAGACATGACATCACCAAGAGCAAGTGTCATACACTTCAACAAAGCGGATTCTGAAGCATCCCCATTTACTTCCCTAAAAAAACATTTGAATAAGTTCTTTCTTTATTTAATTGTTTAATGTAATATCAACAAACTTTTTTAGAGTAGGTACACCATCTTGTCCTGCTTTAAATTCAGCTCGATTACAAAGTGTTGCAATTCTAGCCAAAGCTCTAAACCCAGGACTGGATCTATCATATTGCACACCAGACTGATCTTCAGTAGTGTCGGCTTCAATAATTTGATTATCAAACCACATGTGAGCAACAGTCATACGATTTTGAGTTAATGTTCCAGTCTTATCAGAACAAATTGTTGAAGTTGAGCCTAATGTCTCTACTGCTTCCAAATTCTTTACAAGACAGTTTTTAGATGCCATTCGCTTGGCAGTTAATGTTAAACAAACAGTTACAGTGGCTAACAAACCTTCTGGGACAGCTGCAACTAAAAAACCTAAGACACAAAATAATATTGGTTTATAATTTAATAGTTATAAAAATATAATAACATAAATGAACTAATGACCAACCTATCATAAAAATTATGGCATCCAACCAATAACAGCCCATCATCAATGCAATAATGAATAGTAATATTCCAATAATAATAGCAGTAATATTAACAAAATTCACAAAACGAATTATTTCCCTTGCAATTGGCGTTGGTCGACTATCTAAACTTGAAGCTAATCCGGCAATTCTTCCCATAACAGTATTATCTCCACATGCAATAACTACACCCTTAGCAGTTCCTAAATTAAAACAATTCAATTTATATTTCAGTTTAATAATAATAATTATTAATGTCATTCAAATATTTAATATAACCTTCAACAGCATGAGTGGAAGAAAATGCAAAATTTTTAGTTTCCAAAGGATCTTCATGAGTAAATTCCGGAGTGCGACTTTGCGGTTCAGATTCACCAGTCAGTGATGAATTATCAACTTTAAATGAATGACTCTCAATAATTCTTAAGTCAGCTGGAATACGGTCTCCAAACTTAAGCTCAACAATGTCACCAAGAGTAAGATCTTCAGCTCGTAATGTCAATGATTCACCTTGTCGTATAACTACGGCAAACTATTTAAATAACTTAGTATTAAAATATAATAATTTAACAGTAATATAAATGTTCTAACACCATAAAGATAATATTTGATTAGAATAAAATATAAATTAAATAAGATACAACTCAAAATATAATTAAAATAATTAAATATAATTTTCAGTAATTGTTAAATAAATTTAACATAAGTTTACATTAAAAAAAAAAAATAATATATATATATACATAAAAATTTAAGTAAAGTAAATGTTTAATAACAAATACATATTTAAATATAAGTAATAAGAAAAAAATGACAATTTAAAAAATATTTAAATTGAATGCTGACTTGGTTTTCCAAATTAATAATAATATTTATTATACTATTTTAAACTATAGTACCCACAACGTTTTTTTCAAAAATAAAATATTTTGAGTTAAATCTATTATACTATTTTATACTATAGTACCCACAACGTTTTTTTCTAAAGCAAAATATTTTTAGTTGAATCTTTTTTTAATATTAAAAGCAGTAAAGCAGCATAACATATAATCAACTACAAAGTGTAATAATAATAATATTCCAAAAGAAAAAAAGATAAGATTTTTGAAAACACCATAACTATATAACACAATAAAGATAAGCTATTATGCAGTGATCGAATTGGGAAGGGGGGGGGGGGTTTCCTATATTTTTTTTTTTGCATACTCCAACTATATTTTTTATGAGGGGACGGTACAAACTAATGCCCAAATTAATTTTTATTAAAATTTGGAGTGGATCTAAAATGTTGTCAAAGATTAACATACCTAATGAATTTTAACTTTTTTAATATAAAGATTTTTCATCCTTTCTATGATTTTGTTTAGTTTTTGAGTAGTGTTCAACCTTTTTGACTCTTTATTCAATGTTTTTGTAATAATATTTTCACGACTCGTATCAACTCTGTAGGTCATGAAAGAAAAAAGACTTAAGCTGCAAGTTTTGCGTAATTTCCAGTGCATAAGTGTGCCCTAAACATTTCCAAAAACATTTGTATATGTTTGGCATCACAAGTAAGCTCAATTTATTGGTTTTCTATGTCAGTAGACATTTTAACTGTCATTATATCTACTGAAAAATATGGTTCTTTAATTCATTCATAACTTATTCAAATTCATAATTTATTAACCTATTTTTTTTTAACAAAAAAGACCCGTCACGACCCATTTATATAAGATTGGGTAGCGACCCACTGGTTGAATACCACTGGTTTAGACTTCCTAATATCTTGATAATCTTTTTTATTAAAGTTTGTTTATATTATATCACGCTTGTTCTTTGCCTAGTTTAGTAGTTCGCAGTTATTATGTACCTACAATAAACTATTGTATTATCAAATATCTGTGGACTAGTGTTCACAATTGACATAGGTATGCGTCTGAAGCACAAAAAATAGATATTATCACTTATAATTATAAATTTTTTTATTTCCTACCGAAATATGTAGGTATTATTATTTATTTACATCAATATAAATTTCGAAAAATAAGATGAATATAAAATATAAGTCCATATTCACTTACATGTTACATAATAGGCAAATATAGTTAAATATAGTATATTTGAAAATTTGGAATAGAATAAAGTAAAAATTCTGTAACCAAGGTGAAACAAATGTAGTACTGAAAAATTAAGAATTGGTTAAGGTCTGCGTTAAGTAATTTTGCATTCGGAACGCAATTTATAAATTGTTGGATTGAGCTCTTCTACTTAATAATTCCCAATTCGAGCACTGCTATTATGTATAGAACAAACTATAAAATAGCAAATTAATAAATTAAACAGCACTTTGACAAATATTAGTTGAGTTAATTAAACATATATTATAATTTGTTATGATGACTGGAAAATTTATTTTAATATAATATGACTAATTATAAGTGTTAACTACAAAAATTTGTAAAAAAATATTGTATTTTATAAACTTGCATTTAAAGTAAATATAATTTTATTTTGGAACTTAAATTTTTAATAAATATATTTATTTAAAAATACAATAAAAAAATTGTAAAAAACATTATTTATTAATGTGTAATACATTATAAAAATGTAAACAAAAAATATTTAAAACCAAATATATGATATTGTGTATAAACAACTCTATCCCAATATTTGTTGTTTCCATCTTACAAACGCATAAAATTCAAAATTTGAAGATAGCAGAACCCATTAGTATTAGTTCGTTTTATTATTAGAGATGATATTTATTTATCAACTATACAATTTGAAAGAGAATCATGAACATTTTTAAACTATATTATTTTACATATATTATTATAATTTTATGACACATAAACATGTTGCTTTTGACTTACATACTCATACACAAAATATTTATGTTATAATTTATTATCTAAATGTACATAAAAATCTCAATTTGAAAAAAATGACAATATTTTCAAATTAATATTTAGAATTTATAAATTAGTCATTAACATATGTAAGCTAAAAACCATTTTGAGGGGCCTACTTCCCACTTTGTTTTATCAATTTAAAAAACATAACAAGATTTTAAAAATTAAAAGCAAGTAATAGGAAATTAGTATACTAAAATTGTTATCCTTGGTTATAATATATGTAATTTCCTCCATATTTGAACTTAAAATAACTATAAAAAAAAACTGTGTTTTTATATTTTTGAGATTTTTGGTTACAAAATAACCTACATACATGAAACCTTTTTGTACATTTTTAATTCTTAGCGATAAAAGTAAAACATTTTATAAATGTTCAAGTACAAAACCATTTTTAAATTTTATATTTGATAAATGTTGTCAAAAATCGAACTCAATTTAAAAAAGGTGGATAAGTGGATGTCGCTCTGCTGTACGGTAGGTTACAAGTGGGTCACTGTAATGGATGGTGTTAAATTTGAATTCAATGATATAATATCATTGTATAAGAAAAACGATTCTGAGCGAAAACGGTCAGTCACCCTATGATATTACCAAGTATATTTGATGATATTATTGTGAATAAAGTAATTTATATATAACCTATTAACGTGGAGCCTTGTTTTAAATTTTCAATCCTTAGCCATAAAAGTTAAACATTTTATAAATTTTTAACCACAAAATAATTAATAAATTATAAATTTGATAAATGTTGTCAAAATTTGAACTTTAAATGCTTATAAAAAAAAATTGTGCAAATGTATTTTTAATATTTTTCAACTGCTATTAAAACGATATATCAGGAGTCTAATATTAAATTTTCACGCTTTTTTACCCAACAAATAAAAATTTATTGATATTTATAGAAAAAAAAACTAAAAAAATTGAAAACTGACAATGTCCGTAAACAGCTCAAATAGAGTCAAAATATTTTCAAAATTGTATGGTGTATAGAAAATGCTAATATAAACATTCAGTGAAATTTTCAAGTATCTACAGTCATTCGTTTTTTAATTACAATAAAATAAAAAAATCGTTACATGAGAAATCGAGTAAATATCAAATGTTGTAAAAATATAAATTTCAGACGCTCATAAAAATTTAATTTAAGTTTCTTCTAGACATTTTTTTTTTGATAAAGGTAGACAAACTTATGAGTAATCTTATATTACATTTTCAAATCTTAGATTTAAAAAGAAAAATTTTTATGAATTCTCATCAAAATAATTTGCTATTTTTCGTGATTTTTCCGTATTTTGTCAAAATTTGAACTTTAAATGCTTATAATTAAAAACTGTGACTAAGGATTTTTAATTTTTTTCATCTGCCTTTGAAACAATAAACTAGGAGCCTTCTATTAAATTTTCAAGCTTTTTTACTCAATAGATAAAATTTTATTGATATTTATAGAAAAAAAAACTAAAAAAATTGAAAACTGACAATGGCTGTAAACAGCTCAAAAAGAGTCAAAATATTTGGAAAATTTTATGGTGTATAGAAAATGCTAATATAAACAACCAGTGAAAATTTCATGCATCTACGGTCATTTGTTTTAGAGTTACACCAATAACCAAAATCGATTTTGTTAAAAATCGATTTTGCGTAAAAATTCCCGTTTTTCCTTAATTTTTCTTTTGTTTTTCACATCGCTTTTGAAAACTACTGGGAAATTAAAATTTTGACCTCCCCAATGCACCAACGATATTCACTTTCCCATCGAACAAGATACTGAAGTCGAAAATCGAAGCATTATTTCGACTACTTATCGTGTACACAGACACAAAAATAAAAAAATTAAAAAAAAATTAAAAAAAAATAAAAAAAAAAACACACATCATTGTAAAATCAATACATTCATCGTTTCACTCAGAATCTAAAATAAAAAACAAATTCCATCACTTTATTAAATTTGTTATTACTGTTTAGTTTTAGTTTTCAATGCCACATAATTATAACACAACGCCTATCATGGTTTCAATAAAACCAATGTTCAATTATTTGCAATAACTTTTTAAAATATTGTAAAATTTTCTGAATTGAAAAGACAAAGTGGAAGGGGAGACTACATAGTTATAATATAGTCTATACAATTTTATTTTTATTTTTAGAATTGGAATAAATTAACATAATATTAAATGAACATTTTTAAATACATCTTATGTAAAAATATTAGAAAAAGCAACAAGATATATATATATTACGTTTTGCATGTGTATGATAAAGACAACAAATTTTGGTATTAAATATGGTATCATAGTAAAGCAACTTAAATGATGACAGACCTGTGAAGTTGTTTCATAGAATGATCGGATGATTTCACCTTGATTATACTGCCGACAGTAAGATAAAAAGCCAGTGACTACAATAACAGCTATTAAACTTGAACCTAAGTAAATCTGCGATAAAATAAAAGTTATAAGCAAGCATAAGTAACTACTTCTCACCTGAACACAAACCCACAATCATGCTGCTACAAAAAACAGTAAATTAAAATAAAAAAGCTGAACCACACCAAAACAATAATTTCAGCTAATTCTCTGCCTTACCTGAGGAACTAAATTCCTAAATGAATCCACAATTGCAGAAGATTTAGCTTGTTGATAATAGGAGAAGATTCCTGTGATGATGACAACAGCAACTAATACTACTCCCAAGTAAAACTGGATTGTAGAATATAGGGTTTAAACATATTAGTTTAAATAACATTGAATAAATACTTAAAACCACCATTTATTAGTTTAGGAATTTTCATGGTTGCAGGTATTTATAAACAGGTTTGTAAAAAGTAAAATCTCAATTAAAAAAATTAAAAAACTTACATAATCGTCATTTGGATCTTCTGTAGTACTAGTTTCTGCAGTATGGGCTAGGAAACACAGAAGTGCTCCACACCATAATAATACTGAAAATCCACCAAAAATCTGTTTTGCAAATTTTATCCATTCGGGTGTTGTAATTGGTGGTGTCAGAGTATTAGGTCCATCTCTTTCTAAATTTTCTCGAGCTTTAGCATGAGTTAACCCCTAGTATAAAATTGCAAATGAAAAAAAAAAAAATAGAGAGAAGGTGATTTTAATAATTAGTTATCCTAACAAGTATTGTAATTTAAAATTGTATGTTAATCTGAGTTTGTTTATACCAAATAGTGGTTATATCACTAATAATTAATAAAAGATATTGATACATATTTTTCTTTAGTAATTTATTAAAAGTACCGGCAGATAGCCTTCTAATGCCAAAAAATGTATTACAATAATAATATAACATAAATATCGTAAATTAACATCAATAATTTGAATTTAATCATTTTACTTATTATCAGTTGTAAAAACTAAAAAGTATTTGAGAAATTATTCAACAGTTAAAAAAGATGTATTCCAAATACTACTCACATATTTTCATATGCTTAAAAAGTTAGCATTAACCACATCTATTTAATAAAAAAAAACAATTTTTACATTGTATAAACATATTATTTTCAAAATACTCAACAATTAAAGCTATTTTTCTTTTATCGAATGCCCCCAATGACTACTAATTAACTATTTACTAACTAGTTACTATTTTATACAGAGAAGTAATATTATTAATTATCATAGACATAATAACTATTTCTATGTTAATTATTACCACTATTATATTATACAAGTTAGGTTATGTTCTCTTTCTGGCCCACTCATCAAACTAATAAATTAGATAAAACACATTCATACTTAATAATTTTTTTATGTTCTTAAGTAATCTAAGATTAACCCATCACAAAATGTAAAGAAAATTATATAGTCGAGGATATGACCATGTAGAATTGTTAAAATATAATATCCTTTTAAACTAACAAAAATAATGTTAACATCTAAATTATACTTTTAAATTATTAATGTTAAAAACCAAATTTCCTATAACTAAATGTTACCACCAGTCATGTAAACCATAGTAGGCTTATAAACCTTTGTATTTGAAGCCTTAAATTAAATAATAATAATAAAAAAAAAAAATGTTTTATTATTAAGTCGAATATAAAGTAAAATAATAATAAAATATAAAATTAATTTGCCAAACCCTCATATTATTATCTTCTATAATTTTTGTAATAAGTAACTTTACTTTAAGAGTACTAAAACATAAAAAAAAACAATTTTAAAAGAATTTTATCTGTTGCACACTTGCACATGGGCCTGAGAACGAAAACAAACACTGCAATGATATCCTCTTAACAGTTTTGGTTGTATATAATATTTATAGTAACTGTAAATAATTAATGTATATTTACAGTTCCAGGATGTGTTCCAAACCGTTGGTACAGTTCATCTAATGGTACTTTATGATAGTCCAAATATGGATCTTGTTTCAATTCATCTAAGTTTTCAGCATGACTATACTTGGTACTAATCGATGATGGTGCTTTTCTTCTTGTCTAAAATTACAATACAATTGTATTAAAATATAATTAAATTTAAATAAAAATTTAAAAGAAAATTGTCTTGTATACTTTTGGTTTTCCATCTACTGTTTTATTATCATCAAACTGAGATGGAACTGTAGCAACACGATATGAGTCTGTTCTTCCATGCTAAGGTAAACAAATTAAAATGTTAATAAACATTAAAATGTATCTTTGCTATAAATGAATTTCAAAAGCAAATATAAAGAAGATATAATGTAATTTCAATAAAAAATATTATTATTTAGAGTATTTTTGAAATTAATATAAACTGCCAAAAATGTCTAAATTCTAGAACTCTCAAACATTTTTTAAAATGTGACTTGGCAAAATCTATTTTAGCATGTATAAAAATATAAAAACATAAAATACTATAATATAATTGTATCACATATTATGTATATCACATATTTGACATAAGAAGCGACTATGGCCAAGGTAGCAAGGTACCTTATCCCTCTGACAGGCTCTGAGTAAACTAGCTGTAAGCCTCTGTGTATTAAAGCAATACACATGAGCCAGTAGTCAGCCACTTCTTTTGAATGAAGTATACACCCAATGATTATATTATACAAAAATAAAAATTATAGCTATTTATACTGAACTAAAATAAAATAATAATATATTTTTTTCTTAAATCTTAATAAACAACAATTATTATAACTGCATAATCAAATTAAGACAGTTTTTATGTTAATACCTCAATATATTGATTTTATAAAAATGATATACTACTGTAAGCAATAGTTAATGTAGGAAAATAGCGTCTTAAGTCTATGCTGTTAGGTAGCTCAATGGGAGATCAGTCCCCCGGCAAGTGAGATCTCTGGGTTCAATTCCTGGTCTGGCGACTACAATTTTTAACGTTATTTGGGTAAATAACGTCAAAAATTGTGGTAGTTGATGTTAACACTACCTATACACAAGCGTGGAAGTATCAAAAGGTATGATGTAAATAAGACTTAATTCCAAATTAGATTTAGAAAAAATATACTAGTTGTGAATTATAATTTCTTATTTATCCTTGATATGGGGGAGTGGCTAGAGGCAAGTTACTTATAGACCGTAGTATCATAACTAATATAATTTGTAAATAATATTTAGGATGAATTTTTTTTATTTTATACATTGCAATGATCATGTGATTATCTTATATGGTTAATATGTAGATTTGATGGTAAAATTGGTCATGGTTAAAAATTGTATCCTTTTGATCCCTTCTTGTACAGTTGTTGGAACGGAGTTTAAGTTTAATCGCAAATACTAATATTATTTATTTCTACTCTATCAATAACATCTACAATAGCCTGCACATACTTATAATACTATACAGTATAGATCATATTTAAAGAACATTATGTAATATGTAACATCAAAAGATAATTATAATATTAATAAATATTCTCAAACATATCATTAAGTCATTCCATGTTTACTTTTAAATGTGAATTAAGTGTGAACAAGGAATATATTTTTATTTGAAAAGTTGCCAAACAACATATAATAGTCAGTTAAGCATCTATTTTGAATATGCAGGTGACACAAATAACATTGTGTACTGAATACACATTTATCCATTAAGTTCAATGGGTGGTGTTCCAAACGTTTAAACATATATACAGCTATAAAAAGAAAACAAACTGCAATTAAAATAATTCAACACATATAAATTAACTCTAAAACTAGTATACTAATTTATTAAATATGTGTTTTTTTTTTTTTTTTATTTAAAAGCCGCTAGTATAGACTATGATAGCTTAACAATTACATGCTAAGAATAAAACAATATAAAATTAAGATTAACAAAAAATTAAGTACTTAAATATGTGTTTATTAAGTAAAACATTACTAAAAAAGGTGGATAAGTGGATGTCGCTCTGCTTTACAGTAGGTTACAAGTGGGTCACTGTAATGGATGGTGTTAAATATGAATTCAATGACATAATATCATTGTATAAGAAAAACGATTCTGAGCGAAAACAGTCAGTCAGCCTATGATTTTACCAAGTATATTTGATGATATTATTGTGAATAAAGTAATTTATATATAACCTATTTACGTGGAACCTTGTTTTAAATTTTCAATCCTTAGCCATAAAAGTTAAACATTTTATAAATTTTTAACCACAAAATAATTAATAAATTATAAATTTGATAAATAGTGTCAAAATTTGATTTTTAAATGCTTATAAAAAAAAATTGTGCCTATGTATTTTTAATATTTTTCAACTGCTATTAGAACGATATATCAGGAGCCTTATATTAAATTTTCACGCTTTTTTACCCAACAAATAAAATTTTATTGATATTTATAGAAAAAAAAACTAAAAAAATTGAAAACTGACAATGTCCGTAAACCGCTCAAAAAGAGTCAAAATATTTTCAAAATTGTATGGTGTATAGAAAATGCTAATATAAACATTCAGTGAAATTTTCAAGTATCTACAGTCATTCGTTTTTTAATTACAATAAAATAAAAAAATTGTTACATGAGAAATCGAGTGAATATCAAATGTTGTAAAAATATAAATTTCAGACGCTCATAAAAATTTAATTTAAGTTTCTTCTATACATTTTTTTTTTGATAAAGGTAGACAAACTTATGAGTAATCTTATATTACATTTTCAAATCTTAGATTTAAAAAGAAAAATTTTTATGAATTCTCAACTCAAAATAATTTGCTATTTTTCGTGATTTTTCCGTATTTTGTCAAAATTTGAACTTTAAATGCTTATAAATAAAAACTGTGACTAAGGATTTTTAATTTTTTTCATCTGCCTTTGAAACAATAACCAAGGAGCCTTCTATTAAATTTTCAAGCTTTTTTACTCAACAGATAAAATTTTATTGATATTTATAGAAAAAAAAACTAAAAAAATTGAAAACTGACAATGGCCGTAAACAGCTCAAAAAGAGTCAAAATATTTTGTAAATTTTATGGTGTATTGAAAATGCTAATATCAACATTCAGTCAAAATTTCATGTCCCTACGGTCATTTGTTTTAGAGTTACACCACAAACCAAAATTGATTTTCTCAAAAACAGATTATGCGTAAAAATTCCCGTTTTTCCTTAATTTTTCTTTTGTTTTTCACGTCGCTTGTTTTACTTTCGACCCCCCAAAGTACCAACTAGATTCACTTTCCTATCAGAAAAGTTACTATTGAAGAAAATCCAAGCACTTTTACTGTCCTAAAAGGTGATGACAGACACAAAAAAAAAAAAAAATAAAAAAAAAAAAAAACACACATCATTGTAAAATCAATACATTCATCGCTTCGCTCAGAATCTAAAAGAGGTTAAGTGTTGTCGCTCTGCTGTATTGTAGGTTACAAGTGACCGTAATGCATGGGTATGTACCGGATCACTGTAATGTATGGAGTTAAATTTGAATTTATTGATATAATATCATTGTATACGAAAAATTATTCGGACTTCAGAGCGGAAACGATTTGTCGGTCTAGATATTTTATATTATATTTATTTTGTTATAATATTATATTATTATAATATGGTAGCCGGTTAAGTTGATTTAATATTATTTACAGATTATCATACTTGTATACAATAATATTTTTTAAAAGTTTCAAGTACCCACAAATATTATTAAAATACAAGAAAATAACTAAAATCGTTATTCTTGGTTAGGTTAAATATGTAATTTCGTCCAAATATGAATTTAAAATCACTATTAAAAAAAAACTATGTCTATACATTTTTTAGACTTTTTGGTTACAAAATTAACTACTTACATGGAACCTTGTCTTACATTTTTAATATTTAGCTACAAAAGTTGAACATTTTATACACTTTTAACTACATATTAATTTGTAATTGTTGTCAAAATTCTAAGTTCAGATGCTCATAAAAAAATATTGTGGATTTATGTTCAACTCTTTTTTTTAATTTCCACAAACAACAACTTACGAGAAACCTTGTATAACATTTTCAAGTTTTTTGACAGAGCAGAAATATTTTTAGTGTCTTAATAAAAAACCTAATAATAATCGATAGGTGGGGTTTCCTGTAATAAAAACATAATTGTAGCTAAATATTATATTTCATTATTTATTAGAAAAAAAAAAAGAATTACAAAAAGTGTAAATGAAATGATATTGCATATTTTAATATTTTTATCAGTGATTTTAATTTTTGTTTTTGTTCATAGGTTAGATGGGACTGACTGGCTTGTCAGATGTATATTCACAACAAAAAAGTATATATCTGCAAACAGTATATTCCTTATAAACTAAATAATTACCAATTAGATTATAATTATATACAAAATATTTTGATATCCTTAAATTTTGAAATATTTTCTTGACATCAGGGACTAGCTACTATGTAAAATAATAATTTTGGATATGACAAATAGGTTATTATTTGGAAAATTTTAAATTCTCTCATTCTAGATTCTGAAATTAAATATGTTTAAGATGATGGTTGTTGGTATAACAAGACTAGGCCATGAAATATTATTACGTATAATTTGAGTCTTGGCCACTGATTTGTTGGATAAGAGAGGCTTATAAGTTAGGTTTCTGATGCATATAGAATTTTAGACTTTTGCAGCAACTTTCTATGATAGAAATATAATTTTGGTTTTTGTAATTTTGTTTCTGTGTAATTAATAAATATTATTTATTATTTAATATTTTGTAATTTCAAATAGTTTCTTAATATATTATTAAATAAATGATTACCTTCGTCAGGCTTCGCATAAATATGGTCTTTAGGTAGGTATACTTAAAAATTCTAAAAATCAGAATTTGAATGAATGTATTTTTAAAGGAAAAAATAGTGGTGAGCATTTTTTCAACAAAATGTTAAGTACATTTTTTGGGGGCTTTGTATTTTATTATGAGGCCTCCTAAAAAATTGATACATGGACCTTTGGTGTGCCATGCCGACTCGGCAAACATACAAATTACAATATTATTACATTGTTATGTCTTACATAGCTAATATATAATACTTACACAGAACACTAACAGCATTTTGAAATTTTCCTGAAATTTCTGGGATGGCTGTGCCGTCACAGCCCCCCCCCTCCCTACCAACTATGCAGTAATTCACTAATGCACTTATAATAATATTATGTTGTTTATTAAACATAATATATAATTAGTTATATATTACTAATATATAAGTAGTATACTCAAACCATAATGCCAAATTATTATGGACCACAGCCAAGAACTCATTATTATTATCAACTTGATTGAGAACACAATATAAGGACAAATTATCAAACATAAATAAAATGTTTATATGTACATTGGCTATTACACATTTACTAATTGGAAATTTTACTAACTAATGTGGACATGAAGTGGTTACTATAGAAAGACTACTCTTGATGTAAAAAGTTGAAAATTTTTGTAATTTATTTTAGAATAATGAGGGCAAACATCCCAGTCCACAGCAATTAAACATAATTACCCTGTGTATACCATTACATATTTTTACCTTTATATTGAAAACACTGTAATAACTAATAACAATAAAGACCTACATTATTAACAAAGTAATCAAATGCAATAACAACTATTAAATGTAGCAAAGGATTTATCATCAATTGAACACCATTTATTCAATTGAAACTAATTCTTGAATTTATATGACTACACCCAACTCTCTTATTTGTGTTACAATTTATTATAATGATACTTCACTGTATATCACTCTATAACATAAATTATAAAACCACAGAATAAACTAAAAACCTAAACTACCTAAATAAACAACTACAAAAATAATGTAATTAACTATAACATCTACATAGTTATTGCTTTTCAAGATAAGAATAGGTACCACTTAGTTTAGTTTTTACAAAAAGGCTATGATACTTATCTACTATTGTACCTAACAATTTCTTAAATGTAATGAAGTATGTCACTTCCCTAATAACAAGGAAATTGAATACAATGAAATTTCCTCATTATGAAGTCTCATGCAATAAAAAAAATGTGTAATATAAAGAATTTTGTTAAATAGAACTAAATAAATCTGGTTCCAATTTGGTTTGGTTCTCAAAAAAATGTTCATTAAACAGAAAATTGTATTAAATGGAAGTTTCACTATATTTTTAATTAAAATAAAACACAGTATATATATAATATATAAATAGGTACACCTTTATATGTAAAATATTGCTCCAAGTATAGGTAATATTTTTTTTTTTCAGTTTTACTAAAAATAAAATCTGTCAAAATAACTCGTTGTAAATATTAGAAACAAAAATAGTTAAAAATATAAGAACCTAAGGCCTACCAAAAAAATATAAAAATTTGGTATCAGTCCCTTTCATTAAAGGTGTTTTATCCATATAGGTGCCCAGACCAGTTTAATATTCTTTCTATTGAAAATACATAAATTAAGTGTTCATAAAATGAAACCATTGAAGGCTTGGCTTAAATAATTTGAAGCCACATAATTATAAAAAATAATCAATAATGAAACGTGACAATGCTGTAGGTATGTATTTATATTGTGAACTTATAGTAATTCATACACAAATTTAATATTTGGGCGATACATAATTTGTGTTTAAGGCAATAAATATATCATTTTGATAATGCCGTTCAACCTACCCACTTGTCCCACCCAAAAATTCCTTCATGCGTAAATTACTTCATTTACGTAAATGTAAGTATAATATTATACTCACCAGATCATAATCCTTAGATGCTAATGATGCCATTTCGAAAAAATATTAATTACAAAAACTCGTTCATAATTTTTCTATGACAAATGTTTAAGGAAACAATAATTCAAGACCGAACGTAAAAATTCAAAATAATCGTAATATTAATAAACGTACGAAAACGCAGCACAAAATTACTAAACACAAATTGTGGATAAGAGTATAAGACCAACCAAAATTGGTTACCAAATGCCAATAGTCAATACCTATTAAGTATTTACTATTTTACTATTAACTAATAAGTCATAACTTTAAAACGAAACATTATAAACAACTCTGAATACACCCTTTTTTATAACCACTACTGCCACTGGCGGATTTTAAACTGATAAATTATGTTTACGTGTAGATAGCAGTGTGCAAGTAGAAAAAAATCAATATTTGGGAAATGACGGTCGTAACGTCTTGGCGGTCTTCCACAAAAATTAACTATATTATTTGATATTTTGATTCATAATGAAGAAATGGGAAAAATTGTTTGGATTTTAAATTCAAATAAATTTTTAACACAGAAGTTAATTAATCGATTACGGTAACCAACGCTAATTTGCAAAACGTACAATATTTTTGAGGTTAAACATTACCCGTAAGAATAATGCGGTTGTGTAGACGTTACTAACTTCAATTTTGTTATATGTTTTCCATTTCCACTATTCTGCAACCCCCAATCCTCATTATTTTCTAATGTTTGTAATTCAACTGAATGCGGGTTTTTTTGTTTTAACTTTTAATATAAAATATTAATTTTTATTGAACTTTATTTGGTCCTCTCTGTATTTTGTATTTGATTTGTTTGTAGCTAGTCACTTATTTTTAACGTAGAAATAATGTCTCAAATTGAAACGTCTGCCGAAAGTAATGCCGTAAGTTCTCCACACATTCATAATTTAAACAAATTATCATAAATTGTGTATGTATCAACACCAACACTATGTATTCATTATAATAAATATAAACAAATCTTTATAATATAATTATTATTTACATTTTTTACACCGTCGGAAATCTTTAAGAAAAACCAACTGTAACGTAAATGTAAACTGCAATTATATTATGTTTAAAAATGCCTGAATAAATCACATGTGCATTACAGCTTATAATTTAAAACTGCTATTTACACAATATAACGTACGAAATAAATTTTTTAGTAAAAAATCTGAATATGTGTTCATGTTACACCTACCTATAGGTATTTAAATGTTAAACTGATTTCATTAGAAATAATAACTGTCCAACTTTTTGAAGATAAATTCTTTAATAGTTTAAGATGACCGTTCTGCTATAAAATCAACATACATTTTGTGTTAATTCCAAACTTCAACTAGTTATAATACTTATTATATTCTCAGTAAAACATTTTGGTTTATTCTAGTCGTAAGTAGGTAGGTAGTTACTTTATTTTTTTTTATCAGACTTATTCACATGTACTTCAAAAATACCTTAAATTTAAAGTTGTACATTTTATAAAAATTTAATTGATTAGTGATTTGCTATGTTGACACAAAACTATTAAATGAGACTTGGAAAAATATAAAACAATTTTGTTAGCAGCTAATAGTTACGTATCTAAAATTGTATATTATTATAATATTTAATTTAAAGTATATTATCCTTATAATACTATCCTAATTGTTTGTAGCAACTTAAATCTTTATTTAAATGGCATGCAACAATAAAAATAAGTGAATTAGATTAAAAATTATACTTTTAATGAAATGTAGGTACTTTTGGCTATTGTTTCCTCCAGTAAAAACTTAAAAATTTTTACTAAAATAGTTATTTATGTGGCATAAAACTGGCAACACCATGTTTGCTCAGATGATTAGTAGTACCAAACAATCTTAATGTTTTATGTTTTTTACATCATTTTATAGAGTTCCTGAATGTTTTTATTCATTTTCTTAGCCAATCTCCAAATATGAAAAGGTTTGCATACTTCCACTATTTGGTAAATGTAGATCTACACAATTTTATTTGTGATTTACACATATTGTTAAATGCCAAATCAATTCTAATAATCTCTTAGCTTTTCAGGCAATCACTTAAAATTGTGGATTTACTTGTAATATATCATTTTTAATTATAACCATAAATACATTTCATGTTTTTTCTATATTATAACAGTCCATATACCACTGTTAAATCACAAACTCACAACCTATTTTGCAAATTTTTTAATAGGATACTAAAATCGATCCTATGGAAGTAATAATGGATAATAATGTTGTTGATGATGTTGCTGAAACGTCTTCTGCATTAGCTGTATCAAATGGGTTAAAAAATAGATCAGTAAATGTAAGTGATATGACTTCAATGGACTACTATTTTGATTCATATGCTCATTTTGGCATACACGAGGAGATGCTTAAGGATGAAGTACGAACTCTCACATATAGAAATTCTATGTATTACAATAAACATTTACTTAAGGTAATTTTTATTTTTTATCTAATATTGTTTTTTTAAATAATTTGTACACCTACTTTAAAAAAAAATTATTCGCAGGGTAAAATTGTATTAGATATTGGTTGCGGTACTGGAATTTTATCTATGTTTGCTGCTAAAGCTGGTGCAGCCAAAGTAATAGGTGTAGAGTGTTCCAACATTGTAGAATATGCTAAACAAATCGTAGCGGATAACCATTTAGACCATATTGTGACAATAATCAAAGGAAAAGTAAGAAATATAAATAGTATTTATTTAGATATTTATTAATACTAATATATTTGTTTAGGTTGAAGAAATAGATTTACCTGATGGTATTACTAAGGTAGATATTATTATATCAGAATGGATGGGATATTGTTTATTTTATGAGTCTATGTTGGATACTGTACTTTATGCAAGAGACAAATGGTTAAAAGAAGGTGAGATAAATTGTATTATATTATACTTAACAATTTAAATGAAATATAATAGGTATTTATATTGAAACATTTTCAGTTAATTATGGGTACTATATAAATGTTTTTCTACTGTTATATTATTAATAGGTATACAATTTACGTTATCTATTATTAGATAAGTTTATGTATATACCGTAAAATGGGTTTACTTGGGACACTTTTGAACTTCAGATGAATGCTAATCGATAACTTTTCAAAATATAATAACAATGGTAGACTAAATGATTTATAAGTATATTTTTTTTCCAGTATCTCATGATCACAGCAAAAATTATATATAATTAATAACAATGAAATATTGTATATAATTCACGACTAGTTGCTACAACTAATGTTGAAACCCACATTTACATTCAACTAATAGCAAGTGCCATGTGTACACTAAGTTTTTACATGGTCTTATAACACATAATAATATACTTATGTATTTATATTTAAATAATAAGTATTTACAATGTGAGCACGTCTGGATAGCAAGACGATAAAAAAATGTGTGATTATACGGTAGTGATAAAACATTTCTAGTGCTCAAATCTTATCATTTAAAATACTATATTATTTGTATTCAAGTTACCCAAATGTCCCAGGCAAACCCATTTTATGTACCTATTATGTAAAAAATTATTTATTAAATTTCAAAAAAAAAAATTTATTTTTATTTCCCTTTGTAATATTTTGGTCGATTATATGTAATTGAAACATGGTCAACATACTTATTTAGAAATGTATGTATTGTTTACCTAATGTTTTGTACTATTTTAGATGGAATGCTGTTTCCTGATCGTGCAAATTTATTCATAACTGGTATTGAAGATAGACAATATAAAGATGACAAAATTAACTGGTGGGAAAATGTGTATGGATTTAATATGAGTGCCATACGTAATGTAGCTATAAGTGAACCATTAGTAGACTGCGTAGAACCTAAGCAGGTAAAATAAATATATATTCAATTAACATATGGTATTAATTAATTGTTATATTATTAGGTTGTTACAAATTCAAGTTTATTAAAAGAAGTAGATTTGTATACAGTAAAAAAAGAAGACTTAACGTTTACTGCTCCGTTTAATCTCCAAGTCCGTCGCCAAGATTATGTGCATGCATTGGTTACTTATTTTACTGTAGAGTTCACCAAGTGTCATAAACGTATCGGCTTTTCAACAGCTCCAGAATCACCGTATACACATTGGAAACAAACAGTATTCTACCTGGATAACTATTTAACTGTGAAAAGAAATGATGAGGTGTATGGCACTTTTTCAATGTCTCCTAATGAACGCAATACTCGAGATATGGACTTTGTTATTGACATCGAATTTAAAAATGATGTTAACGATGTGACCGAATCTAATAAATACCGTATGCGTTAATAGCAATAAGATATCTTATTTTTTATTACAATAATTTTTTTTATATATATATTACTTTTAACTTTTAAGATAAAAATATTTACAATGCCGATTATGGTTAATTGAAGAACAAAAATAGCATTCATTGAGAAGTAATTTTAATTATGATAATAATTATTCTCTTTCTAATATATTTTTTTATTCATTCTTCCACCATTTTCCAAAATCAATTATGTTTATAATTGATATTAATTAGATGCTCACTTACAGTAATTAAGTGAAATCTTATAATTTGTATGCTATTAAAATAGTTAGAAAAAAATTTTAATATTCAATGTATGTAGGTAACTTACAAACTTAATAATAGTGATTTTATTTGGATTCACCTATGTTTGTTCCTAATTTTAATTTTTTAGTCTTGCTTTTATAAAAAAAAATGTCTGGTAATAAACTTAATGTATTTTTTTTTTTCTATGATTATTTACATTTCCTCTTTATAATTAACTGAAGAATATAATTAAATATTACCAAAGTTAAATAACTAAATTTTATATTTCAAAATAACTCCTAAAATTTAATTTATCATACTTAATGATTTAATAATAATTTTACTATTTATCCAGGACAAGACCGGAATTGGTATAATATATTAGTGTACGCAAGCTAAATTGATGGGGTATTCCATACAAGAATAATTTGGTCTTCCCTGTAAAAAAAAATTTTCTGTTATTGAAATAGAAAATCTTTTTATTGATATAAGTTTTATTCGCCCTTTTAATTATACAGGGTTATGACATGAACATTGTCTTGCCTAATTTATTAAATATTTTTGTGCCATTTTTGAAAACAATTGTATGTATAGAAGGGAAGTGTAATGTACTTTGTTGTTTAGTATGTAATGGATGTGATAAATCACTGTATAAGATGAACAGCGGCAATGTGTCAGCCTATTTTATACTACTAAGTAATATAATAAGTGGTTGAACTAATTTTTTCCAAAAATAATATTACTATTTATCTTTATAATATTTGATATTTCTTATATTATTACTGCAGCTATTATCAAGCTATAAATCAATCTCGGAGGATGATGTGATTAGGTTTTTGTTAAAATATTCTTAGAATTAATCTAAATATTTTGTACATTTCATTGTTTGGTAAATAAAAATAGTAGAGACAAACATTTTCAATTCCGTACAAATATTATTTTTTGAATTACAATAAAATAATTAAAATAATTATTATTTGTTTAGTTATCAAAATGTTAACTTAGTAAAGCCTCTAATGACTTAAATTTTGTTGTTATTATTACAAATATAGTAAAGTTTTATCATGACATATTTACATGCACATACAATTACTGTGATCAATTTACCTGAAGTACAATTAACGACTGTCCGATTATCACGCATTGTAGGATTGTATCAGATCTAGTGGCGTAGCCATACATTTTGTAAAGAGAAGGGTCTCAAAAAAAAAAAATCAAATACAATATTATGTCTTTTATTTATACTTTTTATTTTTTTATTAAACTTGATAAAATTCTAAGGCCAACACAGTCAATGGGGGGGGGGGGCTACGCCACTGATCAGATCAATGCAATACAGTTATGTATTGATAATATCAATAAGAGAAAATATGTATCTGCAAAGGAAATAACAATAATTTTCTTAAAATATTCAGTAAGATGAATACAACATCAAGAAAATATTATTATATTATTATATCAACATAAAACTGTTTAAAACGTCATTAACATTAGCAGTTGAAGTGTATTTTAAATTAATTTAATTAAAATAATTTTTATATTTTTCTATGGTTTTTGGTTTGATTGATAGGTACAAGGTACCTACTATTTAACTTTATAAATAATCAAATACTTTTTTTGTCACGCCTGCACCGAAGGTTTTGACTTTTGATGACGGTTGGAGAGTTGGAAAGCTACTTTTTTTCGTCCAGCGGGAGGTAAAATAGATTCCCCTAAAGTGCTTACCGTATCCCCTGCATAACCAGTCACTGATCGATGAACGCAGAGGTGTGACGAAGGCAATTTCTGTCATGTCCGCGTCTGAAATGGTTAACTTCCCGCCCTTGCCAAACAATATAATATATTATTGGATTATGGTTTATGACATTAAAAATAAATAATTGGTATACTAAAATTCATGCACTACAGATTTCAGTGATTAAACGTAGATAGTAGATTCATAAACTAATAAGTATACCCCTTTTCAAAAGAGAATATACCGATTTCGCGCATGTCGAATGATTCGATAAGTGCATCGTGAACCACGTGATCACGCTAACAATGGAAAATTGGTGGGAAATGCGCGCCGCCGGAAATAAATTGGTCGCCGACTGGTATATTCTCTTTTGAAAATGAGTATAGGTATTCTAACGTTTTAGATTCTTGAGTGAAACGATGAATGTATTGATTTTACAATAATGTGTGATTTTTTTTGATTTTTCTTTGTGTCTGTCATCATCTTTTAGGACAGTAAATGTGCTTGGTACTTTGGGGGTCAAAAGTAAAAATTTCTCAGTAATTTTCAAACGCGACGTGAAAAATTAAGGAAAAACGGGAATTTTTACACAAAATCTGTTTTTGGGAAAATCGATTTTGGTTTTTGGTGTAACTCTAAAACAAATGACCGTGGGTACATGAAATTTTCACTGAATGTTTATATTAGCATTTTCAATGCACCATTACATATTCCAAATATTTTGACTTATTTTGAGCTGTTTACGGACATTTTCAGTTTCCATTTTTTTTAGTTTTTTTTTTCTATAAATATCAATAAATATTTATCTGTTGGGTAAAAAAGCTTGAAAATTTATTAGAAAGCTCTTAGGTTATTGTTTTAAAGGCAGATGAAAAAAATTAAAAATCCTTAGTCACAGTTTTTATTCATAAGCATTTAAAGTTCAAATCTTGGCAAAATACGGAAAAATCACGAAAATTAGCAAATTATTTTGAGTTGAGAATTCATAAAAATTTTTCTTTTTAAATCAAAGATTTGAAAATGTAGTACAAGATTATCCATACGTTTATCTACCTTTATCATAAAAAAAATGTCTACAAGAAAGTCAAATTAAATTTTTATGAGCGTTTGAAATTCATATTTTTACAACAATTGATATTCAATCGATTTCTCATGTAACGATTTTCTTATTTTGTTGTAATTAAAAAACGTATAACTGTAGATACTTGAAAATTTAACTGAGATTTTGTGATGGGTGGGACACCGTAAGGCACTACAGGAGATCTTGAATTGGATCCAGATTTTACATAAAAACGTAAAAACAAATGATTGAACATTGCATCATGTAGGTACTATAGGTGCTTTGATTGCATATTTGCATCTGATCGTTAAATTTTAAAAAGGGTGATAATGTGGACATAGGGGACCCCGGCCTCTTGATGTATGCGTCATAGTATATTTTAAACACTTCGTGAGTGTACTGTAGTATAGATTGTAAATAATTTAAAAAAATAAATAGATATTAATTATAAAAACAAATATGTTTATTAAAAAAGTGTCATCCTATAAATACGTCTCTAATGCGGGAGTTAACATTAAAAACTTTCGCGTAGCGTAAAATTGCATACACGCACTGCATGATACTGCGTAGTCCATCTTGAACATTCGTCATAGTTAAAAACTTAAATGTAGTCGCTGTTCAGATTTTTAGTGTATTATAAATCATAATAATAATATAGTGTATTGCTATGCCTGCATGCTCACGTATAGCATACAATAAAGCATAGTTATGCGCGGTGTTGGCGGGCCACATTCGTTGCTATATTATATTAGTCTATGACTCCGCCGTCGTTGTACGCACGAGCGGCGGTCCGCTGTGCGTGGTGCTGACTATATTACGACCCACGGCGTCAAACGGTGAATGGCTGCGTTAAGCGAGGCGCGCGGTCACACGAATGGTACGTGGGTCGCGACCAGTCAGCCGGTTACTTACTGCGGCGGTGCTATATAATGATAACTCTTATAACATGTACATAGGTAAATACCTATACATTATGCGGTACATATATTATTATATATATTAAATATATAGGTATATCTCCTATTATATACACAGACACGTGATATGTATATTGGTACGTGTAATACGTAACCGATGGTATTGCTGCAGACGAGAAGTCACGGAACGAGTTTTGCCGGTGAATAATATTTTTTATGGTTTTTTTATTGTAGGTACGAGATACCTGAGTCGTATTACGTAGAGAGGGACGTGATCTCGCACGCGTTGTTCCGACGACGCGCTGCTGATGTTGCTGTTGAAGTTTCCATCTGGACTTCTTTGGATTCCGATTTCCAAACATATTCCGACCATAATATACACAATAATATTTTTATTTTATCATTAGGGATACATATATAACGCACACGCATCATATTATTTACAGACGATATAATTGAGGCGGTGCACCCAAACGATTTCCCTTTTGTATACCTGCAAGGCATTAGTAGTGGTATACTGGCATATACAGGACTTTAGTTCGGAAAAGGGTTGAAAGGTTGATGATAAAAATATAGCCTATGACCTATAGGATATAGCGTAATGTACTATAGTTTGATAGTAGGTACTACCTACAATCTACATGTCTACATGACTACATATATATAAACATATTATAAAATTGGAACTGCTGTCTGCTGAATATAAATTTGGTATGTTGTACGTTTGTACCTGAGACGGAGATAAGTGACAACACATGTGGGAGTGGCCAATCCTCTTCATGATCTTATGTATAACTGTATAGACGTAATGTTATATATGATTGAAATATCTCAAGAAATAGACTTACCTACAACCTACGTGAAGTTGGCGTATCAACTTTATCAATATTTTAGGAGTTTTTTTAGAATTCGGTTTTGGAAGTCACTTTAGTCATGAAAAATATTAATAATACATAGGCATAATTTTTTATATAAGCATTTAAGTTCAAATTTCGAAAAAAATTATCAAATTTAAAATTTAATAATTATTTTTTAGTTAAAAATGTATAAAATGTACAACTTTTATAGCTAAGGATTGAAAATTTAAAACAAGATCCCACGTAAATAAGTTATATATAAATTACTTTATTCACAATAATATCATCAAAAATACATAGTAATATTATACGCTGTCTGACCGTCTTCGTTCAGAATCGTTTTTCTTATACAATGATATTATACCATTGCATTCAAATTTAACACCATCCATTACAGTGGCCCACTTGTAACCTACTGTACATCAGAACGACATCTACATTTTTTACTATTTTATTGAATATTTTTTTTTGTTTGATAACTCATCTTTGTTTTTGTTAAATCCGGATATATTTTTTTTAGTAAAAACTGCAAATTTTTTTTTATAGTGACTATGTACGTTTAAAGTATATACAACTAGCTGATCCCGCCGGCACTTCGTTGCCCGTTAAATGTACCAATTCTATATGACTCAAACTTTGTTCAATTCGATATTTAATATTTGATGTATGGTGTATGGTGTATGGTGTTCAAAATGTATCTTAACTTTTCTGTTGCCCGGAATAAAAGTTCTGACTCGCAGCAGTATATTATCACTTATCAGGTAGGCAATCTACCTGCGGTAGATCGCGGACCCCGTGCTGTTTGTACATAAGTGTATAATTTAACTCTAAATTATCAAAATTTTACCAAGTTTGTCATTTTTACCTAATTCCACCTACGGAGGATTAATATAATCAATTAATACAAAAGCCTAACGCAACCGTACTAAAATCCGATGAATAAAAAAAAAAAATGTAACACTTTTTAAATTAGCCTACCTTCTTCCCAGAGGTCTAATCTGCACACGAACATTCATGTTTATCTATATACTAATATATCTAATGATAGCGTTTGTTTGTATGTTCGGGATAAACTCCGAAACTACCAAACCGATTTCAAAAATTCTTTCACCAATACAAAACCACATTCTTTGCGAGTGTCATAGGCTAATTTAAAAAGGGAAGTGATTACCCCCAGTAGGTGCTCAAACAGGAATTTTGAGATTTACGATAGAAATTTTGGTTTTTTAATGGTTGCTATGGGTTATATATATATAGATAAAAATAATTGTATAGACGTAGTTGTTGTTTTTGGCCATGTCGCCAGGTGTGCACTTAAGAGGCCATAACTCCGGAACCACTTATTCCACAGCGTACAAACTTCACAGACAGCATCTACATATCAATCTTAATATGTCCTGAAATTTTTATCGAAATCGGTTTGGTGGATCTTGAGTTATAAAATTTATTCAAAATGTACACTTATTTTTATATTTATAGATTTATTTTTTTCTAAAAATGGCTGTTTTATTTGCTATTATTGCTTATTTTACCATAAAAATTGACTTAATTACTTCTCAGGTAGTAGCTAATTAACCTAGCATAGGCTAACTTTGACCCAATACAGATAGAAGGGCAAAACTAGATATAGGTATTTTAAGAGGTGGATTAAAGTTACCCCGTTGTCGGGTAAAATCAGCACATTTTTATGGTTAAAAAATTAAAAAATTAAAATTTGATTTTGCAGAAGGGATGTCTGCAACCACACCTTTACGTAAAAATTATTATGTTTTAATTTTTTTACGCGCAACCTAGATATATTTAGCCCTAAAGTTGAAAAAAACGCTAAAATGGCTCAAAGTTACTCCGGTTTACGGTATATTAATTCAATTAAATTTGACTTTTCGGTTGTTACACTATTTTTTTGTTAAACTAAAAACGTATGTGGAATATTGGTTAAAATTTTAAAATCTTGGAAATAAAATTAAAATTTTTTATGAATTTTAACAGTTGAAATAGGCAATTTTTCAGATTTTGGTTTTTAGAGGCCCCTATTGATTAAGGCCTGTGTTCATTGCACACCTTGCTCACCCAATTTTTGTGGCACTGAGTATACGAAAACAAACAAAGTAGACGAATGCAGTTAAATATTATCAAATAATTTGTAATCCAATCGTCCAGAGTTATAATACGAGGATTACCGGGGATTTTTCCCGGTATCCTGGTGCGCCGATCCGCCGCTACTCACCACCCCACCATCACGGTGAGCACGACCCTACTGAAATGTTATAGGTACATCTTACTATATATAATTGGTATTCAATGTAAATTAATATTATAAATATTATTATTGATAATATTATAATACCTGCAATTATAGTACTTTTGTTATTGAATAATATGTCAATTGAAACATGCATATATTATGATAGATTTATAATTTATGTAGGTATCTTTATTAAAATATACAGAATTTTTTCAGTAATCGGCAGAATGTTAAGAATGCAACTTGTTTATTTTTACAAAATAGTTAACTGTGCACTATATTATAATCTACAATAAGTTACTAACGATAGTTAAAATTTAACAACTAAAATAAAAATTTTCAAGGAATGTAAAAGTATTTTTTATGTTAAAATGTGGCCACAAGAATTAAAAGATAATTACATCGGGATTCCGTAAACAAAACTAGGAGTTATATTAAAACTACGGTCAACACTCTACGAGTAAAATAATAATAAATTCTCTATTAATAAAACGGGCACAAACAAAGTACATAAACGGTTGTATTTTAAATTTTAAATTGTATTGCCATAACGTTATATATAAGTACAATAATAATTGTCAATTTTGTATTCACTATAGAAACTTCAAACAGACCAATAATCGGCAAAAGGTTACATATTAATAAATAATAATATATTACGTATTTACGAATATTATATATTTTATTTATATTATAATAATTTTATATACGGGAAACAATGTATTATAGGGGGAGGGGGGTTGAGTTTTGAGGCTCGTAGTATTTTTGTTTCTTATAACTATATCATGGGAAATTTACATGTATTGTACATTAGTACATTACAAAAAAGAACATCATAGGTACGCTATTAAAGCTACCCGGTCCGTCGTTATGCATATTGTCTGACGATTTTTTCGTTTTTCAAAATCAACTAAGTGGGGGACGGGTACTCCTATTTTACGTATCTTCTGAGAGCGCCCAAACTCCAAAGCGGTCAGTTCACGGTGTTTGGCGTGCGGCGTGCTGACGACGGTCGAGTCGATCGGTTGTTCGAATTGCACGCTTGACAGCGCTGCGGTCGCGTGGCGTGCACATCGGCCGCCGGTGTGTTGTCGGCTGCGCGGGGGATATCCCGGAGTGTTTCCCAACAACACCACCCCGCACCCGCCCGTCACTACCGTCACGGCGATCCGGACCAACACGTGTTTATCGGGTACCGCGCACACGGCTTGGCGGACGGGCGGAAACGGGCGCCACCGTTGTGCGCAAACCCCCGCTGCACCACCGGCCGCGTGACCAGACGATCGGAACGCGGCCCCGCCACTCTTCCGCCCGTCATTCATGAACGCCCGTTACCACCACCGCACCGATCGTCAAATGCCTTTCCCCGCGCGCTTACGTACGTCGTCATCGTAGCGGCCCGTAGCGTAGACCGTCGTCGTCGTCGTCGTCGTCGTTATCCCCAAGCCCGACGGCCACCAGTAGTAAACACTTGTTCAGTATGTGAGCACGCCGTTTATGTCATTAGTGCTTCCGTCGGCTGATCAATTTTGTATTTATCATTATTATTCATTCGCTCTTCATCACGGAGACGCTCGTTAATCGTTGTTTATTTTTAAAAAATTAAATTGTTATAATTATTTTTGTTGTGTCCCATTTCTATTTCGTTCTTCACGATATAACATATATATTTATTGTTCTACGGTTAGTGCACGATTAATGACGTTGGAATTATGGGCATAAACGGCGGTCATCGAATACGCTCCACGCATATACAATTGACGAAGATTCTTTTGGGAATCCGGGATCCGGATGTCTTTGGAATGTAAAACTATGCTGCGAAAAAGATTTCCAGGGGAAGTCCCTGTTAAATGTAAGTATCTGATTCATTTTCATTTTATAATATTAATATACTGCAGAATGATATGTGGCTTTTGCTGTGTAAGGTTCTGTGAAAGTCTGAGACGTGTTCAAAGCCCACTAAACTTGCTCGCCAAAAATTAAATTCTCCCGGATGCGCGCGTTAAGGTTCAATCGAGTGTGGTGGAATTAAATATTAAATTGTCAATTTGTCGTTTTATCCGTTAGAGTGTACTAGTTATATGTAAATAGATTACGAACACATTTATTTTGTGATGTAGACGAGAACAATTTATTGTAAAAACTAAACAGCAATATAATGTTACTGTGGACTTGCGAAACCCAATAGTTCTCGACCTTTAACCACGTCTGTTTCTCATATTATTATCATTGGTTGGCGGTAATTTTTCTCTTCGCCGCGGTTTATCGCTCTACCATAACATCGTCGGTTCGACAACCACAACAACAACAACAACAAACGGTATATTATTATTACATTTTGTGTATATATATATACAATTTTCTCATTTGATTTTCGACACGCGGTGTATTGTATAGTTACCGTAGAGTATGCACTGTACGCGGAGAAATGTGCGGATTCCCCCTGACCCGGTCCGACCGCCACAACCACCGTCATCGTCACGGCACTACGGCAGGCGGTGCGCGTGTTGTTATCCCCGGCACTGTCCTCCACCACCTCACCTCCCTTCACTAGTCACTACCGTTCCACCGGTCAAACGGGTCACGAGGAGTCCCCAGCGGAATCTTACTCACAACACACACACACATTATTCCCACGTTGCCGCTGTGCACCAAACACACACACATACATACATATATATATTTATATACACACGTATGCGTGCATCATTATACAGTCGTCGTCACCCCCACCCCGCGTCACGGCCACGTCGTCGGCACCAAGGTTCCTTGTATTGCGTTATTGGCATATCGCGTCGTCCCTCTCCCCTCGCCACTCCGGGCGACCAACCGTTCCCTCCACACCCACATCGCCGCTACAACGCACGCCGTCCTATAACCGGGGCCATGGGTCTGCCTTGCTCGAGCGCGCGCGTATACAAACGGCCAATGTTTACAACCGGGTTCTCCCGGGCACCTGTTCTCCGCCGCGTTTACGCATAAAATTGTAAATAACCCGTGAGCCAGACGACGAGCGCGTCCGCGTCGTACCTCGTAAGTGATGGCAGAGGCGCTCGCGTCTTCGTTGCGTGCGCGTACATGATTGTATTATAATAAATAAAAATATCACAATATACGTGTGTGTGTACGCTCTCGGTGCGTGTTGTACGTGTACGTATCGCGGCGGCGTGCCGTAAACGATTGTAACGCGCAACGATCAAGCACGCGGTATCGTATACTAATAAATAATAATAATAATAATAATAATAATAATAATAATAATGCGTGGTTGCGTATCGCAATGAGCGGCGAAGAGGGGTGGGGCATTCTAACAAGTGGTTTCAGCCCGATGAGTAATAATAATAGCGTACGGCTTGACGTTGTTCTTCGAGACTATTTTCGTTTTCTGTTACTCTATATTATGTTTAATAACCCATTGGTAAACAGCTATCACTTATTACTTATTGGTTATTGATATTATTATAGCTTATTATTCACTGCCCCACCGTTTCTTGGACATATTTAGAAATATATACGTATTACGTTTGGGCTACAACCGCATGATACAATTTGCGATTTGTCTAATTATAAGCTATACAATATTAATTCTACATATTCAAGACAAAAGATATTAAAATGCACAAACATGAAATATTATTATCAACAAATTATAATAATATTGTACAACACGCCATACAACGTTATCGGAACGACTGTTTACCTCTTACTAATTTATTACTCGTACTAAATACTAATTGACGTATCTAGTGTTTGATTCATTAAAATTTATATATTGCATGGTCAACAAACAACTGATAAATCCATACAATTCAACGTGTAGAACTAAGAATAGTGCAGTCTATTTGCTTGTACCGATTTGTAATTAGTAATTATATATTCGTTATTCAGTGTTTTAGAGGTGACGTTCACTCAGTAAGCCACTAAAAAAAATTGTTTCATCCACTCACCTTACGTTTTTAGCAAACATGTTGAAATTAAATTGTTTAGCATATTCTGTAATGGATATTGGGACTTGGCGTATTTTATTTTAAAGATCATATTATTATTTATTATGAGCCGTTTGTTTGAAATTGACCAGGTTATTATTTATACACGTTCCAATTAACCAAAACATCACAATTCGCAGGTGAATTACTAAGTTACAAAACGTTACAACAGGCTCATATTTAAATGAATATTACTGTTAAATTTTTTTTTATCCTGCTAATTATGACATAGTGTTACTCGCGTATGATGTATTATTATCGCCCGAATCGGAAGTGTATGTCTTGCGATCTCGACGACTGTGGTATGCATACATAACAATTTTTTTGGTTATATGACGTATGCATAGTAATTTAAAATACTAATTTATAAAATATATATTTATATTCATGATATTTATAGATATTTATATTGTTTATTATTATTTAATTTATGTCGAGTAAATTATACGCGTTCATTGGTTGTAATAGAAAATTCATACGGTGTTGTACAAAGTCCTATATATCAATCCATTTTATTATTGTGTCGATAATCTGTTTTCAAAAATCATCGTTCGGGTTTGTTATATGATGAACAAAACCGAGGTTATCGTTACATATACAGAATTATATATAACGGCATTTGAGTTTTCACAAACACAACGTTAAGAGTATATTTTGTTGGGCAAAAAAAATTCCCTGTCCTTGATTCGAATGTATAATAGATGGGTGTATAACATTATCTCATACTCATAGGTATTATAAGTATATAATAATTTACTTTTTAGTTTTTATAAGAATTGGACATGCGGGAGGGTGTTTTCTAAAAAGGTGTGGTGATCGTGTATTGGTGTTACATACACACACACACACACAACGGGTTTACACCGGATACACGGCGGGTGGTGGGTCGGCCTGACTCGACTTGGAGAGAGGTAAGTGTACGGTCAACCGGTTTTCATTATCCGTGGACTGGACGGCGCCAGCCGGGCGGCACGCCGGCAGCAGGAGGTATACAACGGTCAACGAGAGATTCGTCTAACTCCGGTGGAACCCGTCAGCGCGGCTGGTGCCAGGCGACTCTGCGGCAATTGTCACCTGCACCACCGCGCCACCAGTCAACACTAACCAACGAGTCAACTATTATACCATCGGACGCTATATCACCGCCGCACTTGGGTTTCCGGGAAAACGGTGATTGGCGCTCACGACTTACTAACTGCTTTTTTTATCCTACTTCTACTTGTTCGTTAAATATTTACTATACGATAAGACTTAGTATAAGGTCTACGGATAAAACCCACTGTTATGATGCAATTGTTTTGTAAACCACTACCGCTTAACTCGCGTACGCCGAACGTTGACTTGGGTGTTTGAGCCGCTGTTATTGTGCTTCCTTTTTTGCAGATTCCTGCACCATCGTTGTTTCTTTCGCTGCGATGACGGTATATATGTATAGTAAGACTGCTCCTAACGGACACCTCCAAATAGCTGATGTTTTTTTGAAAACAAACTTCAAACTTTCTACAAAAGTGAACCCTCTGAATAGCGGATAAAATTTTAGTGACCAATGTACCCGGTACGATTATGTTTGGTAAATATTGCAATGATTGTTCTTAAATTTGATAATATGTAATAAGGTGTCGGGTGTCTTAATTGTTGAGGAGTGATATATTTTATAATTTGTAAATAAATGCGTTAAAACATTTTTTTCTATATTATAATATAATTACGCGTCACAGACCACAGCAATACAACAATGATGCCTTCTTATTGTTGTTAATCATTATTAATTAATTAATTAATTATTATTATAATATATTGTCTTGCCAGTAAGCTGATGCAGTGATACTTCTAGATAGAAAAGTTCGTATAATATAAAGACATTGCGTTATTACTTATTACAAAAAATTACGTTATTGCCTCAAAAAATCATTGATCTTTGAGTTTTCTTTATATTTTAATACCACACTTTGTGTGCCATTTCGGTTTTTGGTTATGATCTCGCTAACCGCGCCTATACAATGATAATATAAAATCAACCGTTAGGTTATTCATTTCTCTCATGACCGACCTACGTTTGTGTATAGCTTGAGTTGATGGCTTAAAAACTAGTGTTAAAGAGAGAAGAGACATTGAAAAAAATATATTTAAGACTCGCTATTCAATTATTAAACACATTGTATACATTGAAAAATTCTCAGTTATTAATTATTATCTTTGATCACTATTTACACAAAATTGTACGTTTATATTTTTTATAAATTCTCTAATCACTATGCACAATGTACTAAACTTTAAATTAATAAAAAACAAATATTTTAATATGTTATATTAGACAGTGTGAAACCATAGTCATTATTTTATTAACTAATTACTTTTTTTTAATTTGATAAAACAGCGGTATATAATACTATATCCGCCATACGAAATAAATAAATATAATTAAACATTTCAATTTAAATCGCATTAACTTTGATAATATAAACACGTTTTAGACTTATATTATTTGTATTCAGTGATTTTCTTTATGTTACTTATTAAAATACTATATAAAAATGTAATAGTTATAAGAGTACATACATATTTTGCCTTTTGCAGAGTTCTGGTTTTGTTGTAGTTAGTGTTAATTTATTCGAAATATTCGTATTTTTGGTGTTTACTTCTATACGTTTTATTGTATAATATCTATGATAATTATGCAGGTTTTTTTTACGGTGTTCCTATATTGAACTGCGGTACTGAGTGAAATCTAATATAGATTCTGAATCACGTTTGTTTCATCGTCTATCAATGGTTCTCTTCTTTATCGTGATTAAAAGACTACACCCTCATAAACAATTAAACATTATTTTAACAATCCAATGCTCAACACATACTCGACCATGTGTTATACCTATATTGCACGTAGACGTGTTGTTAATATACTTAATTGTCTGTACAGGTAGGTACTATTATTGACTATTGTTCTGTAGTGCTATGCATGTATATATGTGTATATGGTTTACACGATCACACGGCACGCTATATATACATTATCTAACATGTGGTAATACATGTCATATTAGATATTATAATAATGATAAAGAACAGCTAATAATATATAGGTATAACTAATTAGTCGCTCTGTCGAGTACAGACGACTGCTGCCCGGTCCGGTAGCCCACAGACATAGTTTCGTAATTACGCATCCATTTTACATAATATGTTTGTTTTAAAAATTCATTTTTTATTTCACAATCGTCATGTTGCGGATAATTATTTTATATTATATACATGCGGTGTGGTGCATAAAAACGCGAAGTGCTCCGAAGGTCACCTGTTGGTGTGGTGTGCGTATAAAGTTATTCACTGTGGTGTATTATGCGTATGCACCGCGTAGTTAACAAAAAAGTTAAGATTTTTTTTATGCCGTATAGAAAGTAAACAGTCGATGCCGTTTAAATGGATGAAGAGAGAGGGTCTGGATTGATGTTTTGCTATATAATATTATGATAAAAATAGAATGCATGTATACATTTTTTGCGCCAACTTCCAACAGGCCTATACAAGACTTGCTAATCGCTTCGTTCGCAAATCAGCTGCGCGTTTAATCAACATACCAGCAGATAACAAGTACTAACCAAAATCGGTGCCTGCAGAGTATACCTGAGTGTATAATATATATTATTATTTGATATGTTTACATTACATAGGCAATAGGCATAAACGAGTAGAAAGTGATTAATTTATCAATGACCACAATAAGTTTCTATGCACGATTTGAGTGTGATGAGTTACTCAGGGACAATCAGTATGAATCTAGGACATTTCGCACCAATGATTTGGATATCCTTCTAAATTATAATAAATAATAATATGTAGGTATATACGATATACAACCTACCTAATTATATAATTTGTATTGTGTAGTATACACTTTTTTGAATCTTAATGAAATATTTTATAAATGGAGAGTGCTAAACAAATTGATATCAAACAGGCGACTTGGGGGCGGGGCAGGCTTTACATCCACACCATTCTTAAATTTGTGATCAATCACTTTTTTAAATTTTACAAGATTTTTACATCACATTGATACATTGTCATTATTATTTATTACTCAGAACTGTCCTGAGAGAGCGAGTGATTGTATACTCTATTCCAAATAAGTTTGGAATAACTACGCAGTCTCTCAACGGTAAAACCGCTGTGATTGGCTGGCAGTAGTCAGCCGCGACGACCGCAGCCAATGAGACTGCAAATGCGCGAACAACGACGCGTTTCCGTCAGGATTTTTTCCAGACTTTTAGTAAAGTATAAAAAGGGGTTGTCAGTTTGTAACATCCATAGTAAAATAAATTATAATACCACTTAAAACAATTATAAGGGAATAGTGCTAGCTACAATCAACAAGGAAATAACCGCCAATGGATGATACTCTGAATTAATATTAGTATCAAATCTTATACCTACGCTTGTAATTACAATAATAAATTGTTGTCAGATAACCACAACAATGTTAAGTTTATAACAATTGCAATTGCTGTAGTTGTGGTAGATTATATTAATTTAAATAACTATTATATTATGTGACAATAAAACATTTTATTTGTTATAACTTATAAAAATCAATGGAAGTAACACTCATCTAAAACAAAAATATACAGATAACGTACATCATTCCACTGTAATCTATTCTATTAATCTAACCTTCGATTTGATCGTTTATTGGTTTGTGTTATGTTAAATACTTAAATCTAAGTATAAAAAATACTTTTCAAATATTAGGCCTTAGTTTTTAATTTGCTTTTACATAATATTACTATCACAATATCGAACCTGCGTTGGTAATGTTTTTAGCCGGAGTCGTGTTGCACTGCAGAAATAGACGATAGTGTAGTATTTGAATGTACACTAACTGCACTGTATATTGCACATATATCTTATTATATGTTTATTTATTATGTAATTTTTGTTTATGAATGAGATTGTAATGCGTATATATAACATAAATCATAATTATTATAATCGATAATAAACTCAGATTTCCATCAGAAGAATAATCTATATTAATATACCGAATGGCACAGACGAAACGGTGCCTCATAATAGTCGCTGCCGTCAGTCTGCATGCACGAAACGTCTCTCGTTGCGCTGGCGCGGAGTATAATATATAAAGCTGAGAGTGCATTTTTTGTGTAAAGTAAACTCGATAACTATCGGTTCGATTTTGATCGGATTTTTTTTTATGTGTTCCTTATGATCACGCGAATGTCATAGGAATAAATTTAGTCCGATAAAGTTATTAATAATTAAAATAAACGCGTAAATTGTAAACCTATATGCGGCGCAGCGGCCCGCGGGTTTCTACTTTCTAGCTACCTGCAATCTGACATTGTTGTACGTCAAATTATGTGTTTCATATCTGCGTATAGATATCAGTTGTTTCAAGAAATTTATCGATAAAAATAATCTCGTGCATCGCGCGTACACCAACATGTATGTATTCCTAGAAGTAAACGATAAAATACATATCGTTGACATAAGAAACCAACACATACTTATTTTAAAACGTTATCTATCACATTTAATTCACACTCTCCGAGGAATCGTTTTTACGCGCAGATATTAGGTTGTTTGAAAATAATACTATTAGTATTATTATAGTATTATAGTAGTACACTGTTGGTACTGTTGATATATAAAGCTGTAAGCACATTTTTTGTGTAAAGCAAACTCGATAACTATCAGTTCAATTTTGATCGGATTTTTTTTATGAGTTCCCTTGTTATAAAGTAAAGTAAACTCATTAACTATCGGTTCAATTTCATCATTTTTTTTTTATGTTATATTTTTGTAATTTATATTTATTTATTCATATTTATAATTTGTGATATTCATTTATAACATTATTATTAACTTCAATATTTACTATAAAAAAATGCCGAGTGCAAAGTCACATTTATATAGAAAAACTAGAAATGCTCGACAAATGTCAACCCGTAGAATTTTAGAATCTGAATCCCGTCAATTTAGATCATCAGGCTCGCATGGTCCAAGATCAGCATTTTCGCATGAACGTCAGCTCATTGACTACATAAATCATAAACATGTTTCTATTTCAAAAATGAACCAAATTTGTGAGTGTTGCAATGCAAAAAATGGCTGATGAGTAGGAAACGGACTTTAATGTCATAAAAAATAAGAAAAATGTCCTAAAAAGCACTACTCATTGCCTTAAAAAAATGCACTAAAAAAAATGCCTTAAAAAACTTTAAAAATGTATTTAAAATCAATAAAATTACAATTTTGAATTTAAAACTTATAAAAAAACTCATTAGGTATTATGAAAAATTTATCCCTTAAAAAATATTTAAATACAATAAGTCCTTCTCTTGTTTTCTCAATTATGATCTGCCATCTTTTTACCCTAAAAAATTATTTCCAAAAAATTAATAGGTATACAATTTAGATAGGTATATTCGTTATACTTTTACTTTGTGTCTCATAACACTGTGTAATCAGGTGCTGCTTAATATTCTCAAACATAAATCTTCGACGATTATCGGCCAGTGTTGTTTTGTATCTCGAGAAACTTCGTTCCACGTCAACTGACGTCATAGGTGCAAACTTCATATGATCCATGCATCAGCAGTTAGTTCTTCAGATATTGTATTATTTCGAGATGATAAATATTTATTTTTATTTTTTTAGAATGAATGTTCATACATTTTTATCGAATTTTTTCCATTCCTATATAAAAATGACTTAAAAACATAAAAATGTCAAAAAATGCAAAATAAAAGTTACATTATTTAATTCCTTGATGTATGAAATGAACTTTGTGTTTGGAAAGCAATGTTTTAGATCATTCAGAAAAAAATGCAATTTGCATTCAAATCCGTTCCTTACTGAGGAGCATAATGGCATGTCAGAGGTGGATCCAGGGGGAGGGCAAAGGAGGAATTTGCCCCCCCCCCACCCCCAATCACCGTAGTTTCCCTTTGTTTCACACTGTGTTTAGCCAATTTTGTAGCAAATGTTTGTACTTTTGCCCCCTCCATGCCCCTCCCCCTAAAAAAAAAAAATAAGCACTGGATCCGCCACTGTGGCATGTGTTGTTCTAGTGGCAAAGTAAATCTCTTTCCTTTGTCTGATCCACCTGAACTTCTAAAAAGTTTACTTACAGGCTCTCATTCGTTTTCAAAACATTTCTTAGATAACATTAGAAATTACAATACTTAATTTCAGATGACATCATTTGGGGCTAATTAAATTCATGTAGGCAACTATATGCCCACGTTCAAAGTAAAGAGACAAATTTATCATAGTGTTGGTAGCTTATTTCCTAATGATAACAATCCACGTTTTTTAAAATGTATTTCATTTCCAAAGCGGATATAATATACGGCCAAATTTAGTAAAATAATGAATTCAACTTTGGCAAACTCTTTTACATAGTTGTAATAATTATATTTAAAGTTTTAAAACCGCGTTACAAAATGCCCCGCCCAATATGCGAGATTTAAAATGAATTATCTATGCTGATCGGAATCAGTCCTATCAACACAGAGGACGTTACAATGTACATTCATCAAATGAAGTCGCTAACTTTTAAGGACGAGCGAAAACGATTACTGAGAGATTAAATTATATTCGAAATAATCAACAAAAATTACGATTCTAAGATTATATACATCTTCGTGATGCCGATAGTAATGTAAATTATTAGAATATTGGTCATAAAGTCATCTTTCCTTCATCATATTTTACAGGATCACTACGTTATTTCCATGAAAAAATAATGATTTACGTTCGAAAATAATATGGTAGTTCGGATCTATTTGTAACTTTTACGTGCAATCGTATACCTACAATGGTCAGCAATTAAAAAAGAACTTATTTCGGGTAAAAATCATCAGATCGGCACGATTTAATTGCACTTGTATTTTATTTGAAACTAAAAAAAATTATATCTCTGCTTAATAAAAACCATATTTTCGGTGTAGGAATGTGTCACATGTATATCAATAAATGGCAAAAAAGAGGACTACTTCAAGCACATATTTTGATATGGATAGAAACAATAATCCAGCCAGATAAAATTGATTTCAATTCCATTGCTCAGATCCATTGCTATATGATATTGTTCATAAACAAATATGGTACATGGGCCTTGCGGTCATATGAATAGAAATAGTCCATGTATGATAAACGGAAAATGGAGTAAAGGCGAGAAATGACTATTGAAACACAAACAGGTGACCCTAAATATCGCAGACGACCACCAACTCATGGTGGTAATAGGTAATGTTAAACGTAGCCACACTAAACGTACGTGGAGGAATAAAAATAGATTTAAATCGATTAAATTTAGATATGGTACAATTTCTTTCAAAACTGTTCACGGGCGAAGCCGGTAATTCATATAATAATAAAATCGAACGTGTCCTGACTAACTCACTGAGTGATGATCAGTGCCTAAAGCCCTAAACATGTTAGCTGGAGGCTTGCAATTTTCACGGTACCTTATCGTGTAAGTGTGCACTAAGAAAGCATTTTCCAATATTTGTATTTTGAAGTGGTGCTTGCACAAGTATTTTGAGATTCAAGATAGTCGATGAAAATGTTAATGTTTTGAACACGATTACACCGAATATTAAATAACGAATTGAACAAAGTTTGAATCATATACAGTTGTAGTTTTTAACGGGCAACGGAGTGCTAGTTTAATATTTATTACTGATATTACTATATTAATATTATAGGCTTCGGATAATAGAAGTACCTATATAATATTATAGAGCCACAATTCTGAATCGCGGGGAAAAAGTCCAAAAAAATAAATACACTAAGGGAAAAAAGCCCAAGAATATAAATATGAATACAATATTATGTCGTCATGACTCATGATATATTGTGTTATAACTTACAAGTTATAAACAAAAAAATATCAGTCTAAGGTATATACACACTAAAAAATGTCTACAAAAATTACACAACTTTATAAATAATAATAAAATAAGTTAAAATGTAATACAAAGCAGGTGGTATAGTATAATATTATTAGATAACAGATAATATTTTAGTATGTTTATACCTAAGACTTATAACTTATAAGTTATAACACAATATATCATGAGTCATGATGTTATTGCGTATACAAAATATTGTGTTCATATTTATATTTTTATTTTATTTACAATCTATATTTTATACAATTAACAATTAATTATTATTTTTATTATAATAAATTGTAATATTTTGTCATAGATACATGGTAATTTCTAATTAAGAGTAGATATTGTGTTCACATTTATACTTATAGGCTTATTTTCCGTTACATTTTTTTCTTGGTTTTTTTTCCGCCTACCTACAATTCTATATATTTTAGTGGATTACCCCCCCCCTGAAAACCAAAAAATGCCTCGGCTTGCATCCCTCGACCACCTTCGAATATTGTGACAACCCCTTGCGGTTTTCGTCGTGAGTTTAGTTATGTACTTTTGTCGAATATCTATTATTATCATCGTCGTCGTTATTATATTATATTATTATATGTTGCGGGTGCGTGTGCGTACAGGACAGATGGCAAACCGGTTCTCGCTGATACAGTATTACCGTGTGTATAATGTTAGCCTGCACGCGCCGATCCGGGAAAACAGAAACAAAAAGGAATTTTATTAAAAACAAAAAATAAAATAAAAATTTAAACCTATCGTGATCGGTCGGGGTTACTTTTTCTTCCTGAACTGCGAATGAATCGAAAAAAAAATATCATAGTCACGTCACGATGTGTTACGACTCCGTACATTATGATAGTGCCTATGTCTTCCATAATAATACGTCTCATTCGTTTGCGCTGTTTGTTATTATTTAATCTTGAATTGCGCCGGACGCAATATTATATCTGTTATGTGTTAAATCCCGTCATATTTTACATGAATCAAATTCAGGAGATTGCTTATAGAGAGTAGGTATCAACTTTAAAATATGTTAATTTAAATGTAAATATTATTATGAAGAAGTTGAAATAAATGATTATATTATAATATAATATATAATACGATTGCAATTTGTAGTACCTACCTATAGGCTATAACAATGTATTGTACAGCCGATCCGAGGAGTGTAATTTTTTTTGTATTCGCTCGTAAGCCATAATATAGGTTTTAATTTTCTCGGCAGTGTTTATACTTTATATTATTGTTGTTGTTTTTGGCCAAGATCGGACCGAACGCCCGAAAATCGAATTCGGTCGGTGGCGGTGATGCATTACACTTGCACGTAGGCGGTGCAGCGGCGGTTGACAGCGTATGTATAATAGATCTCAGCGGTGGAGGTTGGCCCGTGGGGTATTTGAATAGTATTCTTTCTTTTCACTCGGCGACGACGCTAATATTAGCTTTTGGCTCATCTAAGTTATGCGCGCGCTCTACCCACGTACCCGAATGTGTATATACGCGATTATTATTATATATACACTATGTTATATATATATTTACATACATATATATACTATATACATTATATTATAATGCACGCGTGTACAATTCCATTGACCTCGCCAAGCTCGTCGTATACGCTACATATTATTTCTGCTCAGTCCGAATATTGTTATGATTCGTATTTATAAATTGTGTTTGCTTTTTACGTTTCAGTGGACGATACAATCGAGATGAGTCCCAGCAACAACGAGAACAAAAGTGAGTTGAAAAAGATTTATCCACAAAAATACACACACATATTATAAATAATTTATTAATTGTAATATACGCTTGTATTATACCTGAATGACTGTAATATACTATATACGTCTACCTCCGTCGTATAGTAGTAGGTGCCTATTATAATATACATTTGTATGCCTACGGTAAAACATTTAAAATGCATAACGAAATAAAATATAGTATTTACTATGAGTCTATTATAATATTATAACACATAGTCTTAGTATTATGATTTATGGGTAGGATAGGTAAATCGTAAATCTATAAAATAATATTCCGCGATTGAAATTATTGCGGACAGATTGTTAGTCCAGTTTATTCAATTATTGTTTTGCTTATACAATTAAACGTACCTTATACAGTAGTTATAGATTCAGGCATTACGAAATGGGTAGGTGCTTATCAGTTTGGTTACTAATATGCGATATTGATTTAGAATTTGCAGGTAAATAATTATTACATATCCCTTTGTATTGTAAAGAATAAAGATGTATAGTGTGGTGGGTCGAGGGTGAACTATAGATATACCTACACAAAATGTTAAATATACCTAAATAAACGTATTGAAAGTCTCGTGTTATTTCACCAATCGCGAGATTCGTTACAACTTAGTTGGTGCTTCGTGATAGGACTGTGTTTCAGTAAAATAGAAATCGACGGCGAAATTGTCGCTGTATCCGAATTGGTTCCCGTTTAAATTTGTGATGTACCTATCCGAATATTGGTAGAGTTGGTTCCCGATTTTCGTAAGTAAATTTTCAAGTACGCTCATTCACCTTCCCATTCTTACAGGCTTAGGAATGTCAACTTATAAGTAAAGTAGGCAGTAGGCAGTTACCGGTTAGACATTAATTACCTTGATAGGTGTCAACTACTCGCCGCGGTATAATAAAAGTAATTCTCATGAGACTATCAGTTTATACTTAAATATAATATTAATAATTAATACGAACGTAATATTTCCTTTGATGGTATACAAACTATAAAATACCATAAGCATAAACCATGAAGTAAACATTTTACATATTTGTGTTAGTTTCAGTTTGCTAACAGAACAGAGAACCAATTTGTCTCCGTAATCACCTAACCTACCTTTTTCAAACAGGAACCAATTTGGTTAGTGTGTTATATATTATATAATTTGGATACAGCCGACATTTTTCATTGCATTTTCACCCGTAAAATATGACCCACAGGCCACAAGTTAGTATTCACTAATCAGTAATCATCACACTGATTAGTGATTATAAATCGATGTTCAACAATAAAGACCTTCAGCGATCCATGGCTGGCCCACAAATTTAACCAAAATTATAAAATCTTTGATACATACCACTTATTTTTGTCGTTGTTGTCATCTTCCAGGGAAAAAATAGTATAAATATTCTAAAAGCAGATAATAGTCGATACAATAACCCATGCTGGTAAGTACATTGTAGATACTAGATAGGTACCTACTAAACTACTATAATATGCTACTGACAACTGGTACCTGGAATATATAATAATAGACATATATGATATAATATGTATATAATATAATACACATATAATACACATATAATACACATATAATATATACACTATATTATAATATTTTATAATTTTTGTTTGTATTAAAATGTTATATTTTTACAATACAAAAAGTAAAAATTTCAAAGTTAATACAATTTTAAGCTGATAACACTTAAGAAATTCGTTAAACTAGACCGGTTTAAAATTAGCCTACATTATCCTGCACCGTGATAATGAACTATGTAAATGATATGGTCCAAAAATCCCGGTGCATTATTTTTCACACCTGTTTTAACACAGCGAATTTTTAGTATAAGAGCTGTTTACAACGTGAGCCCCGGGGGATGCAGTAAATCAGTAAATGATAATGTTTTTGATATATATTGATAAATCACATATCTAACTATGAAGAATTAGCGTTCAATTATAAAGACATAAAGTGATAGTCGATAGGTTCTTAACTGTTATGGAAATGTATCTTAAATACAGAATAGGTATAGATTATATTTAAGATACTAGTTTTTTACAAGTATAATAGATATATTTGAATATTTCATATAATATTAGTTTTTTTAACACAAAATGGAATGTATTTTTGTCAGTTTATATTATTTAATGATTAATCGTATAGTAGGAACATACCGTAATATATGTATATATTATATACACTAATACTAATAGTTTAATTTATATACTTATGTAAAACGATTATAGGTACTTTGATTTTAATTGCTCATTATTGTATTAACGTAATTACGTGCATATTAGGCATAAGAATCGAGGGGAGGATTACGCTAAATTGTTATCTGCGTCTGTATAGTCTCAATTACATCTTATATCACGTGGTAAAAATCATATTCTCTATAAGTACCTAGTTCCAAACAGTAGGCTTCAAACTAATATCACAGTAAAAATGATGGATTAAATTATTGACTTATTATATTATAACAAAATAATAAAATATTTTGTGTTATATTATAATATGCATACGCCATACATACTTATAATTTTTAAGATATGATATTATTTAATATTACTAATAGGCAATATTTGCAATTGGTTTCATTACGTACGGTACTTACCAATAAAAAATAAAATCGTTCTTAAAATATTTAAAAATAATTAAATTGATAATAGGTTTTTACAAAAACCTAAGCTTCACATTTTATGCTAGGTGAATAATTCCAAACATTCTATTAAGTATTATAAATATTATATAAATGTGCAGTGTGTACTCGAAATCGTGTCAATTATATTCTATGATGCTTTCGTCGTTGTGACGTTGTGGATTGACTGAGTGTAATTTTACCATGACGTGTTTACTCTATACTCCTGAATCTTGATGAGAAAACAACATACTACATACCTATGTACACACTTTACACGTTTTGTTCGGCTTGTTTGTTTTAATTTTTAAATACATATACATCAATATTATACATCTAATTGATTTTATTTTTATATTTGGCAATACAAATAATTACATTAGGCCATTAGGAACATATCATTATATTAGGTAATAGGCAGCTATTAACTATGTGACATTAGATTGTGGTTAATGATAGGGGCTAAAATATTGTGTCCCCTGGGCTTGACACACTGTGTCCCTTGAAGATCAATGTGTGACGTGTGTCCCCTGAATAACAAATGTGTGTAAAATATTAATGTGTAAGGTAAGTGGTATATAAAAGAGGGAGGAATTTCGGGTGTTAGAATTCCCACAGGGTTTTTTTGCTTTAGAAATCTGTCAAATCCCAAAGGTAATAGTTAAATTAATAAGTGTGTCCCCTGAAATCAGATGTATTTTAGGCCCTGGTTAATGATAATATGTTATAATAAATAAGTCGATTAGAAATTAGTATAGTACTAGTATCATTCCTATGACTGATATTTTGACTCTTTTTGAGCTGTTTACGGACATTATCAGTTTTCAATATTTTTAGTTTTTTTTTCGATAAATATCAATAAAATTTTATCTGTTGAGTAAAAAAGCTTGAAAATTTAATAGAAGGCTCCTTGGTTAATGTTTCAAAGGCAGATAAAAAAAATTAAAAATCCTTAGTCACAGTTTTTATTTATAAGCATTTAAAATTCAAATTTTGACAAAATACGGAAAAATTACGAAAATTAGCAAATTATTTTGAGTTGAGAATTCATAAAAATTTTTCTTTTTAAATCTAAGATTTGAAAATTTAATATAAGATTACTCATAAGTTTGTCTACCTTTATCAAAAAAAAAAATGTCTACAAGAAACTTAGATTAAATTTTTATGAGCGTCTGAAATTTATATTTTTACAACATTTGATATTCATTCGATTTCTCATGTAACAATTTTCTTATTTTATTGTAATTAAAAAACGAATGACTGTAGATACTTAAAAATTTAACTGAATGTTTATATTAGCATTTTCTATACACCATAAAATTTTGAAAATATTTTGACTCTATTTGAGCTGTTTACGGACATTGTCAGTTTTCAATTTTTTTAGTTTTTTTTTCTATAAATATCAATAAAATTTTATTTGTTGGGTAAAAACGCGTGAATATTTAATATAAGGCTCCTGATATTATATCGTTCTAATAGCAGTTGAAAAATAATAAAAATACATAGGCACAATTTTACTTATAAGCATTTAAAGTTCAAATTTTGACAACGTTTATCAAATTTATAATTTATTAATTATTTTGTAGTTAAAAATGTATAAAATGTTTAACTTTTATGGCTAAGGATTGAAAATTTAAAATAAGGCTCCACGTAAATAGGTTATATATAAATTACTTTAATCACAATAATATCATCAAATATACTTGGTAATATCATAGGCTGACTGACCGTTTTCGCTCAGAATCGTTTTCCTTATACAATGATATTATATCATTGAATTCAAATTTAACACCATCCATTACAGTGACCCACTTGTAACCTACTGTACAGCAGAGCGACATCCACTTATCCACCTTTTAATATTTTAGGATTAAAAATTAAAAAGAAAGTTCCTCGTGAGTAGTTTATACAGTAACTAATAAATTCTAAAAAATATACACACAGTTTTTTTTATAGTTATTTTATGTTCAAGTTTGGACGAAATTAGATATTTAAACAAAGAAGAACGATTTTAGTTTAGCAATTTAAAAATATTATTCGTGGGTGCTTGAAACTTTTAAAGTATATTATTATATAAAAATAATATTAATTCAACTTACCGGCTACGGGCTACCGTATTAATAATAATAATATAAAATATCCTTGACTGACAAACAGTCCATGATCATTTTTCGTATACTCTGATATTATATCATTCAATTCAAATTTAATACCATCCATTACAGTGACTCACTTGTAACCCACTGTACAGCAGAGAGACACCCTCTCACCCTCTTTTTTTATATTTTATAATATAACTATTATTAGCCAATATAGTACATTTAATATCATTTCTATAAAATTAATTAAAATCTTATTTTAAAATGACTACATGATATTAGATTTTGTGTGTGGTAATTAGTGGTTTAAGTGGTGGGTGGTGCAGGGTGACTCAGTCCTCCCTCTACCTTAGATGGCGGTTAAAAAATGTCCTCTTTAACAAATTAGTATTAACACTATTCAGGGTTAAAAGTGGGATGAGTATGCTTACATAATAACTGTTTATATATTACATATATTATATACATTAAATATAAAATTGGAATGCTTAAAACTATATGGAGATTTTGTCCCCCCGGGAAATTTTCCCCACTTAAAGCCCTAGTTTATAGGTACCTATTCTTTTTGATAAAATTATCATCTTTAGTATTACGTATTTCTAGCTATTGACTAGATATTGCTGAGTTGTTTCAAATTGTTTACTTGATAATTTAATCTGTTGATAATTTCATGGTACCTACTATCTATATACATGCATTTGAAAATTGAAATTATTATAACAATGTATGTGGACACATTATGAATTTATTTTTTTTTTTTTAGACATAATGTGTCACTCTGACAAGTCTTCGCCGTCAGCTCCTTTATCGGGTGGAAACTACTTACATAAGAAATTCAAAAAAATCGCCACAGCGGACGATTATCCTGAAGTGGCAATTCCTGCGCCTGTATTATCCACAGATGAATATTCTCTTGAAGGTGTGTGGCGACATAAATGCCCTTACTGTAAAACTGTATGCACCAAGCCAAGTGCGCTTGCCAAACATTTACAAGTGCACTCCGATGAACGCCCTTTCCCATGTGAAACGTGTGGATTTGCTTTTAAAACAAAGAGCAACCTGTCCAAACACTGCAAATCCCAATCCCATACAGAACGGTTGGCAAAAGAAGAACCAGAGGAGGCTAAGCCTAAAATATACAAACCAAAATTTCGTACAGCCTCAATACACACTAAATTGGAAGAATTGAACACATCAGAAGAACATTCTGAACCGGTTCAGGTATTAGTAAATAAACAAGAAGAAGATACTTCTCAGCCTTTAAATTTATCTGTGGTCGATGCAGTTAAAAAATGTCAAGAAAAAATGTCTCCCGTTGTAGTAAATGGTCAAACCGAGCTAAAAGGTGTATACAAATTGCTATTGAACCAAATAATTAAGTGTAATGAGAATAAGGAACAGCCTTTTTGTGAAATGTGTGGCTTAAAATTCAATAGTCAAGAAGACTTAGTCAGACATATTTGTGATCGAAGTCCAAATGGAGTTAAATATCCAGAGCCCAAGACTGTAGCCGTGCCACTCCCGTCACCAGGACCATTATTAGGGCGCACACCGTTAGTTGAGTTTCACAGACCAAAGGAACCTGATGTACAAAAACCTGTCGTTTTGCGCGTGGGTAATTTGATACAACAACAGGAAATGATTGCCATTTTCCAGAGTGGCCGTGCTGTACCCTTCGTGCCAGGTATTCCAGGACCACATACGGCAATGCCTCGTCAACTACGACCACAGTATGAACCAAAACAGACTGATCCTCCACCTTCAAAGAAACCAAAAGTAGACGACAAATATCTTGTTTCAACATCTCATCATCAGGTAATAATTGTGTTTATTGATAAATTAATTGGGTATATTTTATTTTTAAGTTTTATTCTTTTTGATAGTGAAGGCTAACAAAAAGTCTACTTTAATCAATAATTGGGCATTTGTTTGATTATACTTATATTATTTAATAAAAACAAATATAAGAAAATATAATTTTACTTAATCATATCTCTTAAAAACCAATATCAATAAGTATTTTTAAATTTGGAATTTATCCAAAAATTAAATATGGTGAGTTGATTTTCATGGTCACATAAACATAATAATATGGTTCTAGTTAAGTAGTTTATTAAGTACTTTTATATTTTGTTATTAATTTTAATTCCCTTTTAATCTAAACTCATCAAATATATTTACTCGTATTAGACTAACAAAATAAATATAAAATACTAAAATACTATATATTATATAAAATACAATTTTGACTTAATATACAAATTACCTATGATTAATTTAATCTTTCAGTATATTTTTTTATTTTAATTTAAATTAATTGTACAATATTAATAATTTTATGGGTAACTGTTTTTACGTTGTGTTTCATAATTTCTTATTAATAGATAAAAATTTTACACACATACGTAAGTATTCCACTTTGTGACATGGTAATACATTTTAAAAACTTTATAAGGTTTTAATTTCAATGAATATTGATAATCATTGATTCTTAATTTGAAGTAAATAGTTTTCTTGTATTATTTATAAAATGATATTGTTAGCAGTTGACATTGAAGTTGATAGTGCTAGTATGGTTTAATAAAATAATAACTAGTAAATGATGTAAGGTATATCTACCTATAATTTTATATTTGTGACCCAGTCATCATCACCTTGAGTAATAGTTCAATAATTGTTATTACTATGTATGATATATTATTCATAAAACAAATTATACTAAATTACATATTGTATTTTTATTATTGAACCTAATGATTTCTATTTCTATTAATCTATATAAATTAATGATATTATTAAAAAAAAAAAAAATAAATGTATTTTATACAATTTAAATTTGTTTAATAACTAACAAATTTTTTTAGATTTCAACAACTACTATAACTACTAGTACAGTGGCTCAGAAATTTGTACGACCAACGTCATTGGCATTCAAACCAGGAACATTCAGTACTAACCGCATGTTGCCCATGGTTAGTCCAGATACTCCAAGACCAAAAAAGAGCTACCAACAATTATATCTTAATGGCCATGCATACACTTATTTGGGTTTAAAGTGTACGACAAGAGTATTTTTTTGTACGCTGACCAAATGTCAACCCACATATACAATTCTTCCAGAAGTTAATACTATATCAATGTACTCAAATTGGAAGGTATATAAATATTGATGCACACCTATAAACTACTTAATTATGTATATATACAAAAATCATTAAAGTTATTATTTTGTTGATTTGAGAATATATTATATAAGTTATTAATGAATTTTAAAATGTATATTTTAATATAGATTTGTTCCGATATGGGAAGTAATATGCTGGGTGTACGAGGTATGGATTTATATGACTCAAGTCAGAATAACCACAGATATACACAAGCTGGTCAATCTCACGATTACATAGTTGCTCATTCATCTTACAAGCACCAACAATTACCTGATCAAACCACCAGAGTTGAAACCAACTCTATGGGTAAATTAAAAATCTGTCCTGGAGGTTTTGAATCCAATGAAGATTATATATACGTTAGAGGCAGGGGAAGGGGGCGATATGTATGTGCTGATTGTGGAATTCGTTGTAAAAAGCCTTCAATGCTCAAGAAACATATCAGAACCCATACTGACTTAAGGCCATATACGTGTACACAATGTACCTTTAGGTAATATCTATTGAAAATGTAGTACATTCCATATTTATAATAGTGTTTTTATTTTATTTTTTTAGTTTTAAAACTAAAGGAAATTTGACAAAACATATGAAGTCAAAAGCACATTTCAAAAAAGGAGTTGAACAGGATCAAAATCCAATGTCCATGGATGATATTAAACAACTAGATTCTGAAGATATGGAAGACTACTCTGAAGATAATATGGATGAAGACGATGATATTGATGATGAAGATGATGATGAGGAAGCAGTAGATAAACACGGATGGCGTAAAACTCAATCAGATTTTGATGCTGCACGTTCATTATTAAGACTTTCACAAGTCTACCCATCACAAATACCTCAATCAAATCATGCGAAAGCTGGTATATTGCCTTATGATCACCGACCTGTATCATATCCATATCAATCTCTTTTAACACTGGCTGAGTCTGAGGTAAAAAATAATCACCAGTACCAGAATCAAATTAGTCCACCCTTGCAGTCTGGAAGCAGTCTAATGGTACCACCACCATTACCTGTTCCACCCACACCTATTTTCAATAATCCAGAGATGGTTCAAACCACACCTGCAGATTTGAGACATAATGTAAATGCAATTCTAAGTAGTAGTCCAAAAGCCATAGTTAATAAACCAATGGATCTTTCACGTTTTGGAGGTAGTAAAGAATTAGAACAAATAAATAAACCACAAGTAACATTGCAGTCCCTCAAAAAACCTAAGGCATTATTTCGACAACCTACAACAAATGGTCCATCACAAAAATATACGAGGTATTTGTCATGTTTTATAATAGTAGATACTCAATATGACTGATGCTAACAAGTTATGGTTGTTTTTAGTATTCTAGAAGATGGACGAAGTAAGTGTATGGTGTGTGATAAGGTATTTAATAAACCTAGTCAATTACAATTGCACATTAATATACATTATTTTGAGCAACCATTCCGATGTGAAGGCTGTAAAGAATCATTCCGAACTAAGCATTTGCTTCAAAAACATTTGGACTCTATCTCACATTTGAATAAGGTGAAATTATTATATTTGATTCCCTTTAATTTTTAATTTATAATTAATATTTTTCTTTAGGTGAATATGATGTCCACCCAAGGGCCTATTGTTAAAAATCCAAGACCATTTGAATGTGCTGATTGCCAAGTTGGTTTTCGAATTCATGGACATTTAGCTAAACATTTACGATCCAAAATGCATATACTTAAATTGGAGTGTTTAGGAAAAATACCATTTGGAACATATGCTGAAATTGAACGCTTAGGATTGAACTTGAATGATATTGATACTACTGACTGTGACAGTGCGTTAAAGAGTTTACAAGCTAGCCAAAAAGCCACATAACAAAATAATCAATTAGAGTAAGTTATTATTAAGTTTATTAAACGTTACTGTTATAATAATTGCACGCAAAATATTTTTTAGGTCAATGTTAAAAATTGGTTACATTTTTGTGTGAAAATTTTTCAAAGCGCTCAACGTGAAAAAAGACTGATCTCTAGAGTTCGAGGGATTGAACAACTAGAAAACTGTGATAACAAGATATATGAAACCACCCAAGAGGTTTTCCAAAAGTATTTCGGCCTCATCACAGACCACTAAGAAACCGAGCGGTTACACATTTTTTACCCAACCTATTAATATAAATACTAATCTATACTTATATTTATTAATATTTGAAAACTGGGTATATAATAAAGAATTTGGAAAACTATAAATAATAAATAAGTTTTAATGTATTAAGTAAGAATATATATAGTAAATAGTGATGTAGTCCAATTATATTTGGTCAAAATTGTATTTATTGTATTAGCAAGACAAGTGGAACATGTAGCCTGTTAAATAATGTCAATTCTCATGATGATCTTCCTTGAATTTGTGTTTTGGTTTTTATTATTTAGGAATTTGATTTAAGTATTTAACTATAGGTAATTATATTATATACTTTTTTTTTTGTGGCAACAATAATGCTCAGTTGAATTGTGGCTATATATATTACGTTTTGGTCTACTGTTACTGGAATTTGAAAATATCTACTGATAAACTGACATGATTAAAATAAACTCAATAACTGTTGAAGAACAAATGTTTTATGATTTTTAGTACATAAATTGTTTGAAAAATTAATTTTGGTTAGACTGTGCCATTACTTTAAGTTAGTTCATTGTCTTAGAGAACTACAATTTTCTGAAATTGGTCTTAATTCTATCAACCACTCAACAATTTGTTTTAAAAAATATTAAGACAGGTATTAATGAAACCAACACACTTTAAATTTAGTTTTCCCTATTCGTAAATAGTTTTAAATTTTAATACATCAGTATGCTATACCTAGGTTTCATCTCTTAGTCCCAAAAACCATAAAAATACCATAGCTTTATCTTATATTATTAACAAAATTCATATCCCCACTGTTGATAAAATCACCTCATCTCGAGAAAAACATCTATAATCAATTATCATGTTTAAATGTATCTATTTTCCTAATTGAAAAGCAAAAAAAAAAAAAAAACTATAATTTTTCAATGAAAATACTATAATATTGTTGTATAACATTTATAAAAACTTTTTAAAACAAAAAAAGGGCACAAAGCTCTCCGAAGTTGAGGGCTGGGTCTCTATAGCAATGGCACTTTATCATTAAACCACTGAACACATCTCAGTTGTTAAATAAGCAAAGATATTGCTCATTGATCAGAACCCACTATTAAGAAATATTTATATTTGAATGTTACTTATCAGAATTAGAATTGTACATTAATATTCTAAAATAATGAATGTCATCTATTAAAATTAATATTGCTCCTATATGTAAAATCAAAGGATAGTTAAGGAATTTTAGGTAATTAATACAAATTATTTCCTGATGGGAGTATGGGATAACTTAATTATAAGTAACTAGCTGATCCCGCTGGCACTTTGTTGCCCGTTAAATAAATGTACCAATTCTATATGACTCAAACTTTGTTCAATTCGTTATTTAATATTCGAAGTATGGTGTTCAAAATGTATCTTAACTTTTCTGTTGCCCGGAATAAAAATTCTGATTCGCAGCAGTATATTATCAGGTAGGCAATCTACCTGCGGTAGATCGCGGACCCCGTGCTGTTTGTACATAAGTGTATAATTTAACTCTAAATTATCAACATTTTACCAAGTTTGTCATTTTAACCTAATTCCACCTACGGAGGATTAATATAATCAATTAATACAAAAGCCTAACGCAACCATACTAAAATCCGATGAATAAAAAAAAAAAAAATGTAACACTTTTTAAATTAGCCTACCTTCTTCCCAGAGGTCTAATCTGCACACAAACATTCATTTTTATCTATATACTAATATATCTATCTAATGATAGCGTTTGTTTGTATGTTCGGGATAAACTCCGAAACTACCGAACCGATTTCAAAAATTCTTTCACCAATACAAAACCACATTCTTTGCGAGTGTCATAGGCTAATTTAAAAAGGGAAGTGATTACCCCCGGTAGGTGCTCAAACAGGAATTTTGAGATTTACGATAGAAATTTTGGTTTTTTAATGGTTGCTATGGGTTATATATATATAGATAAAAATAATTGTATAGACGTTGTTGTTGTTTTTGGCCATGTCGCCAGGTGTGCACTTAAGAGGCCATAACTCCGGGAACCACTTATCCCACAGTGTACAAACTTCACAGAAACCATTACATATCAATCTTAATATACCCTGAAATTTTTATCAAAATCGGTTTGGTGCATCTTGAGTTATAAAATTTATTCAAAATGTACACTTATTTTTATATATATAGATTAACTATTGACTTAACCACAGAATAGATACAATTTGATATATTCTGTTAATAATGTTCACTCTCCAAATACAAAATATTGCCATTAATATTATCCCTCATTTCAAACAAACCGTTTTTAATAATATAGAAATATATTTTTCATTAATTTATATTAGGCACCTATCCAATTCCCACTAGTTCATTATAACAATAATATTATTTTCAATTTTGTTATTTAAATTAAGACCTATAGTTGATAATTCTTTTTATATATTATTATTATAAACAGATTATAGAGGTTATATTATAACCTACTGTTCATACTATTTTAAATAGGTACAATTTTTTGATATAATGTTATCGTGGTATAAAAATAATATAACTGTATAATAATAATAATAATAATAATATGAGTAATAATTAGGGCTAGAATTTGTTCTAGCATTAATTGGCAAATTGTTTTTCTTTAGTCCAAATACATCGATCATCCATCATTTATGTCTACGATTCGGATCACAATGAACTGAATAAAATAATTTTTATTCAAAACAAAAATAAAAAAATCACTTTCAATAAATAGTTTATTATTAATCACATGTATGTTTTAAATATCAATGGACGGATTTTGAAATATGTTAATTGTTTTTATTTATTTGACTAAACAACTAAATGCAATGTCTACAAATAATTAAAAATCCTTCCATATATTTTGTTTATTAGTTCTAAAATGGCATTTGTAATATACATTGTTATTAAAAAGAATATTGGGTATTCTAAGATACCATTAACCATTATATCTTTATCTATAGTTATGATACTAGGTATTATTAAATAATATTTTTTAATTTTTAATCGTATAAATAAATACTATTCATGTACATCATACAAATGCCATATTAGAATATATACAATTTTAAATTACCTTAACTGTTGTTCTACACAACCCCTACAAACTATGGCACAAACGGTATAAAACTTAAAATTACAAACATTAAATACTTATAATTATATGTAAATACAAAATTAAATGAGGACGGCATACATTCATACAAAACAAAATGTTATAATTAACTTTTGTTATATTGCAGTAAAAAAAAAAACAAAAAAAACAACAAATTAATACTGCATTATATAATTATCACAAGTAAAGGCAATTTGTTCAACACACACAGTGCAACATTGGGTAAACAAAAACACACTATTTTTTTTTAACAGTTTTAAAAATATATAATAATTTAACATTTTATTTAATAAAATAGATATAGGTATATTATATTAATATGTTGAATACCAGTAAATTAATAATTTTTTTTTCTTTTCAATTATTTTGTTAAGAATCGTAGTTATATGTTACAATTTAGAAATATTGAAAATATGTATATTACATATTACTTAACAATTGTATATAAATAATCATTGTTATTGAATAAAAGGAAAGAGAGCGAAAATTCTATACAAACTTTAGGTGTAATGATAAAAGGCACTTTCTAAATTCATTTAGTTGTTTTGTTCATATTAGTAAATATGAACCAAGAGTATGATTTTAAATTAATTAATAATCAACATATTTTTATTTTAGTTATTAAATACTAAAATAATTTTGAGCCCTGATAAATACAGGTTAATTAATGTATGCTTAAAACATACATTTAAGATGACAGTAATAAATTAATGTTTTAAAATAACATATTATTAAAAATATATATATAATATCATACATTAATGACATGATTTTCAGTCTGAATCCAATAGTATTACAATAGAATAATTAAAAAATAAATTAATAAACTCATTGATCTAAATTTGATCTAAACTTAAGTTATAACTTATTTTAACGATAATATCTTAATAAAAGATAAATATATTTTTTCATGTTTTGTATTGACTGTAGTAAAATGAAATACTTTTAAGTTTTAAGTATTATTATTTTCTTTAAATTTAAATTTCAATTATAACTTTCTTTTAATTCATAAAAGAATAAAGAGATCAATTCCATTAAGAATGTTAAAATATTGCATACAATGAAAAAAACTGTGATGCCTAACATAACAATTTGTGACAGCTAACTTTTTTTATTGAGGTTTTGTATTTTCTATCACAAATTAATTTTGAATATATACATAAAAAAAAATAACATAATATTAAATTCTTAATACTTAATAGCTTTTTTAACATTTCTGTTATAACAGTGAATAGTAGTTCTAACATACATACCATTTTTAAAGTTGTGTTGTGATCACAGACTTCCTGGTTATTATTTTGGGTACGGATGAAGTCTCAGCACCACTACTAATTAACCATGGGGAAATTTGATTTAAAGGCTTTGCTTTAGTAAGTTCCTATAAAATAATAATATATAATTTAGAAATAATTTGTGTAAATCCACACAACAATAAGAATATATTAAATATATCAGAATTGATAATGCAACTGATGTTTAAGACAATCAGACCAGGGATCTCCAACTTTTTTTTACGGCGGGCCAAATATGTGATACGCTTCGGCATTACGGGCTAACTGTTTGGTAGTGATGGTGAGGTAATAAAATTTATTTTTATAAATTAATTTATAAGGATTATTTTTAGTAATTAATATATTAAATATATTTTAAAAACATCAATTAGCTTGGTGGGCCAGAAGCCACGGGCCACAGGTTGGAAACCCCTGAATTAGATAATTCAAGTTTTCAAACAAATATGATAAATCAAAATTATTTATAATATTAAAATTCAATAATAATTTAAATGTAGAGTTTTGATCTTTCATATTTCAATACGTCTTGATTTCATAACAAAGTTTAGCTTTTTAATATTAAGATACTGAATAGTATCAATAACATAAAAATATAATTTTTTTAGTGTAATTTAGTTAACAATTTTAAAATCTTACACAAAAAAATTTTCAATTTACTTACATTATTAATTACTTTTACTAATTTGTCTGTTTTTATTTCATTAATTAATATTATTTAGAACAAAAATAAACATAAAATAAATAAACAATGCTTGTGCAATTATCAATATAAGAAAATATACAACATGAGTTGTATTAACATGAGTAATGCACCCTATATTAAATTATTAAATCTTAACAGGTAATCACCAGAAGCAATAAGTATAAGGTAGTTTTATATTTTTAATAAGGCCAATGCAAATATTACAGAATATATTGAAGGTTAGTACCTTACCAATTTGGTTCTATATATCCATAAAAAAAATAATTACTATCAGCTTATACAGCAGATATACCATAGGTATAATAATTACAAAATTTAAAAGTTTGGCAAGTGATTTACATAAAGATTGCATTTAAATTTTGTTTTAATTTATTAAAATATACATAAAATGTTTTTTTCTAAAAGGCAGGTATAAATTGAGTATTTAATTATGGTAAATAATTTTGATATAATATTAGTTAATTTTGCGTGTGTGAAACTATTGTATATTTAAAAGAAAAATAGTCTTTAATTATATACAAGTAAATAATAAGATAACATACCTGATTTTTTTGGGCTACCTTAGTATTAGAATTTGTTACACCATTTATGCCAGTATTTGATTCAACAGCAACTACGACATCATTAGTTGAATCTTTTTTTATACCATCGGCAAATGGGTTTGACGATGATGATAAGAATGGATTTGTTGTTGCTGTTTGTGAATCACCAATAAACGGATTTGCCGAAAATGGGTTACGAGGGCTAGTAGGAGAAGTGGCATTAAATGGTAAGGATAAAATGCTTGACATACTTTCTGTAGGACTTCTTTCAGGAGAAACCACCCTTTGTTCTAATTTCCCACATTCACCAAAAGAGAAATGGGTCACTGTTACTGGAGTAGCACATCTTTTACGGTCATCTTTAGACACAGATGTTTCAGATATAGGTTGTTCATCCAATGGTTGTTTAGTTTCTTCTGGTGCTGCAATGCCACCATTAAGGGATAATGTCAGTTTGTCTCCACCCTTTTTTAAATACCAAGAAATAAGCAAAAACAAAACAAAAACTAAAATAATAAAACAACACTCAACAATAAAAATAGCAAAACCAAAAAACTAAACATACTAATCCTTATATATAAAATAAATTATACTGAAATGAAGTATATACTTACAACAGATACAAATGTTGCTTGTTCTTTGCCAAAAGAATTTGATTTAGAACTAATATTGCATTCTCTAAAATAAAATAAATCTATTGTAATATTTATAATCGACAAAATAGTAAATAAAACAAAATAGTTACCCATTATGTAGTATATAATTATCTTGCAAATTTGTTACTTTAGATAATGGATCAAACATGGACAAAGGAGATTTCCTCATTTCTTCTTCAACTTTAGCTAAAAAAAAGTATTTATAATGTTAATGATATTTAGTTATGAGTTAGTATAGAACCAATAAATATGGGGAAAAGTATACACAAATACTTCAAATTTCAGAAAACAATTAAATATGCAATTATTTGAAATTTAATTTGATTTAAATTTCTTAAGGGCTGATTTTAAAATTTGTTAAGAAATAAGAAGTAATTTATATATTACCTTTTAGAATGTTGCATTTTAAATGTTCTTTGGGAATTGGTCTTGGAGTAGTATTAAATGAAATGTTTCGATTGTTTGGTAATGGAGACGAAGATTGATTTTGATTTTTGCCAAAATCTAATAAAACATACTAATTAATACGAATTTAATATAAATGTACATAGTAAAAATACAGTACCATCTGTTTTATTAATTGTATCAACTGAATTTGATTCATTTATTTTGCTGTTTATCAAAGGTGATTCTTTATTCAAACTCTTTAATAATGAGTCTAACCTTTCCTCAGCAATATCTGTTACAGATAATTATATTCAGCAATTTATTTAAATTAGAAAATATTATTTTGTATTCATAAATATAATTACCAGAAGAGTTTGAGGTTAATGAGGATGTTGGTTCTAGATGAATATCTTTGGAATCTAAGATTGGAGTTGGAGGTTTATCCATAATATTAATTTTTTCTATTTTCTCATTTTCATTTTCTGGTTTTGGCTTTTCAGTTTTGTCCCTGAAAGTATTTTATAATACAAAACATGTTATATAACAAATAATGACAAATTATGAGTTTTAATCATAGACAATAAAGAATGGATAGGATATAATTTCTACATGCACAGTCAGAAGTGGAGTGATCTTTTATTATATAACTTAAATGATAACTGTGGGACCAAAACCAAAATACCCTATACAGGAATATTGTAATAACAGATGTCCTATCCAATCTTTATAATCTGTGGGTTTATTTTACTTTTGTCGTTCTCTTAAAACATGCGATTGTCTTCGTGCATATCGTTGACTTGGTCTTCTTTCAAATTGAACAGTTCTTCTTGCTCTATTTAATTGAGTCGTTTGAAACTCAGTTTTGCCACTTTATTAAATGGTTAATAGCATTAATTTTCAATTGAAACTTAGTTTTTTAATTTATTTACCTGTATCTAAACCGTGAACCCATTCTGAAAAAATTTTGTCGCGCAGACGGACCTTTAACAGGAGCACGAAGCCTAAAGAATGCATGATGTTCAACAGCACATTTCCATAAATGTTTACATGCTTTTTCATTATGTAATCGAAATACAAATGTATGCTCTTGTTCGCGTCCTTGATCATCATCTTCTACAACGACTAAAGTCAGTTTTTTCTTTTTAAAATCCAATTTTCCAATCTTCGGCCTAAAACACATTAAAAATAATTTACAATTTACAATAGTCAGGCATATAAATATAAATGGAAGATAACTTTATTTGGTATTGGAATTTCTTTAGCTCTGAATTTTAGTAAAATGCAGTTAATAGCAACGGAACAACTTAAAAATCACCTAAAAATTTGAAAACTACAGTGAAATTTTTACTTTTGACCCCTCCCAAAGTACCAACTAGATTCACTTTCCTATCAGAAAAGATACCGTTGAAGAAAATTTAAGCATTTTTAAAAGGACACAAAAATAAAAATAAAACACACGTCATTGTAAAATCAATACATTCATCGCATCGCTCAGAATCTAAAATTTAAATGCTGGTCCTATTAATTTATTAATATTTCACTATTTATCTTAATATAAAATTATAAATATACATGTTGTAATCATACCAGAAAAAGAGTCCAATTTTTTGAAGGCCTTCAAATACTAAAATACCTGTTGGTGTTAAACCAAGAGCATATTCACATCCATCTTTACCCTAAACAAAAATACTTTTTTAGACAACATTACATAATAAACAATTTTAATATTGGATTACTCTAGTATTTACTAAGAATATTTTAATTTTAAAGCAGTACATAAAAAATATAAAATAAAATATTTTTACTAACTAAGACAGTATGGTTATCAACTCCATACATTTCCAACCATTTAACCTTATTTAAATAACTGGTTTCTGCTTGAGCTGGAGTCAAACCTTTACATTTTTTAAATTCTTCTACAATTTGTATTTCCATATCTTCAGTTTGATTTGGTACAAACCTAAATTCAGATATAACTGCAGGAGTATGACAAGTTTCATCATAATCACCAAGCTCAGCTATAATGACAAATAGATACATATAAAAGTATATTTTAAAAAAATTTTTGAATATACATACATTGTAAAGCTAAAGCTGCTAATTCAATGCAAGTATTTTGTAGGCATTCAAGCCGACCTTCGTGGATATCTAATTTGAGTTGAAGAAAAAACTGATAACGAGTTAACTCTTCTCGAAGCATATTTGGTTCTGAAGAATAGAATTTAACACGTAGTCTAAATGTATATGGTGGTCCAACTAAAATTAAAACATAACATTAAATATTGAAATAATAAATAATATTATTGTATATATATATACATACTTCTAACTTGTTTTTTTATTGCTTTTGTAGGATCGAGCCAATGCTATTATTAAAAAATAATCAAAGTTATTATTAATTATCAGTTGAATTAAAATAAGCGTAGGTTTATAAATTATAATATAAGTCCTCAATATAACTTTTAGGAATCATAAGATATTTACTGTCAAATCTCTAATTTAAACATGGTATAACAAAAAAAACCAAAATATTTAACAACTTCTTTGTTAATGAATCATGATTAGAATTAATATCAAGATATATATTTGATAATATATTTATAAAATATAAGAAGCTAAAAAATAGGAACATGACGTATTTATTTACCTGAACGTGATTAGCATCAGTAAACTGTAAACCAAAGTAATCTTTTTCAATCAAATCCAATGAATAAAATACTTGTTCATATAAATCACTACCAACAGCCTTTTTCTAAAAAAAAAAAAATCATAATATTACGAAGCATAAGTGCTTAAATCTATATTTTTTGAAATTATTCAGAAATTTAAAATAATGTTTTTTTTTTTTTTTTATTGATCCTTAAGCCCGGCATCATGGCCATGAGCTGTTAGTAGGGTTTAGAAGTGATGGGTTTTTACACGTGAGTGTTTGTGTTTAGCAGAATTTTTAATTGGGCACCCGTAGGTATCTGCCATGCCCGGGTGGGGGATGGCAGCACTTGTTCTCCGGACACCGTGACTTGCCCGAAGAAAAATATCGCTCATGACCAAGGAATCGAACCAGCGCCGGCTACGTCGCAATCGACGCCTTAAACCGTTTGGCCACTCCGCCCCCTCCCCCACCAAAAAAAATAATAATAATGTTTGTTATTAATTATTATGTTATATAGGTAACATAGAAAAAATAACAATTTTTGGTTACCTATTACAATTCATATTATAATAATTACTTTTTATAGGTATGTATAAGAGTAAATATTAAGAATATAAATTGTGTAACTTGTTTTTCTGTATAATAGGTGTCTAGTGTACATCGTTATTCAGTAAATCACTGTGAAAGATATGTTAAATTTGAATTTAATGATAAATCATTGCTTACAATAAAAGTTTCTGATCTGAGACAGTTAGGCGGAGTTAGGACAGCACTTCACAAGATGATGTTGTGAATAATATAATTATAGATTTAAAATAGTAATATAGGTACCTTTGTACATAGGTAGGAATAATAAAATAAAATAAAAAAGAAAAGTTAGTTATATTTATTTATATTACACAATGGTTTAATAATTTATCATGAATATTAATTAAGCAATTAACCTTTTCAAAACTTCATAGTATACTTTTTTTCATATATTATTTTAAAACTAAGGGAAAGAAACACTTTCACAATGTAACAATACTATGTTGTTTTATGTGTACTTACCGATAGTTCAATGCATAGGTCTGTACCATCTAGAAGCATAACCCTGCATTGCATACAATGCTTGTTTGGAGGATTTAAGCGTTCAGCCCCAGCTTTGATGTTTCGAGCTTTTGGATCGTTCCGACCCCGTTTTCTACTCAAAAACCGAAGCATTGCAACCGCGAGCAAATGGAAAATGTCACGAGAATAGGAACATGATAATTATACTGGATAAAAGAAATCGTACAACTGGATAATTTGATTTATTTACATAATTACATTAAAACTGATAGTAGTAGGGTAAAATAAACAATGAATGACATTATTGAATCACCCATGAACATAGAAACGCAAGTACTTGTTATATTTACGCACGCTTTAAGTTACGTACCTATCAGGCTGTGTTCGTGTTCACCCAAACAAGCCCCACTAAGCTGGCTAGGAGAGGTACCGTTATGTGATTGCAAAATAGTGAAAAAAAAAAACAAAAATACAATGTAAGTAACAAATGGAAGAGCACTATTATCATAGACACGGAAGAGCGAAATAATGTACAATTTGAATATCTACGACGGTCGACGATCGATAACCTGACTAGTTGTAATTTGTAATCAATCTAAGGGTGGAGTCGATGGAGAAAAATGTAAACGAGTGCTAATGGTGTAAAACTAGTTATAAACAAATTATTGTTTAGCCAAACATTAAGCATTTTTATTATCTCTTAGAAAATAAATAAAACAAAATAATCAAATTTTGAGTGTAGTTCATAGTTGATTTTAAAGAGAGCGCTCGTGTAGGTTTAAGCCTAAGTTGAGAAGTCATTGTTAACCTAAAATTGTTATTTGTTTCATTTTTAAAGAAAAATAGCTTTATCATTATCCGAACAAAATACAAATCATAATTCATAAAATTCTTGTTTGAAACTTTCAACTATAAAATATTTTGATTAATAAATAATAATTCATTCCTAAGTGTTAAATTGTATTTTACCTACATCGTTTTTCTTTTAGTATAATTATTCAAGATGCCTGACTATTTGGGTGATGAAATGAGAAAAGTGAAGAAAGACGAGCCCGAAAAAGAAGAAAAAGAAAAAGAAATCAAATGTAATTGAAAATATGATTTTTATTATAATATTATCTTGTACCCACTTATCTGTTTTTGCAAATACTCTTGTATATTTTACATTTAACTTTAATTCAAAGACTATTTTCCCTGACTAAAGTAATTGATAAATTAACTTTTATTAGAGTAAGACTTGTGAAAATACTATTAAGTATTATCAGATTTTCATTTCAACTATAAATGTTTGGATTTTTGTTTTAGGAATAAGGATATTTAATTATTTTATAGGCATATCGTTTCTGATAATTTCTATTTTAAGTTTTAATCAAGATTTTTTTGAATAGTTTCAAATTGCTTGTTTGCTACCTAAAAGAACATTTTAGTATAAATTATCTTTTGTACCTATATATTATACAATTTTAGTAAAATCTAAGAGTTAAATACAAATATAATTTTTTTAATAGTTAAATTGATTTTGTTGTCCAATTATACCTAATTCTGAAAGGCCTTGTAAATATGCATTTTTACAGAATCATACACACTTTTTATAATTCTGATAACACTTAATTTTTTAATTTAATTTTTTAATTGTATAGTTAGTTACTGTATCCAAAGTCTAAATAAACCAAAGATTTATTCATTTTTAATATAATTTTTAGCTTTGGATGAAGAGGACATAGCATTACTCAAATCATATGTAAGTAATTTAAAATGTTTTATTACAATATCTATACCAAGTGGCAAGTAAACTTAATTGTATTTATAGGGCCAAGGTCAATGGACAATTAATGTAAAAGCAGTAGAAGATGATATCCAAGGTATTATCAAACGTATTAATGAATTGACTGGAATTAAAGAATCGGATACAGGATTAGCTCCTCCTGCGTTTTGGGATTTAACTGCTGACAAACAGACTCTTCAAAATGAACAACCATTACAGGTAAATAATTCCTTCATTATCATTTATGAAAAATTTAAACATTGAACTATTAATTTTATAAGGTTGCCAGATGTACAAAAATTATTAATGCTGATTCAGATGATCCTAAATATATAATAAATGTCAAACAATTCGCCAAGTTTGTTGTTGATCTCGCAGATTCTGTAGCACCAACTGATATTGAAGAAGGAATGCGTGTTGGGTAAAAAATACATTTTTTTCTGTATATTTATGTACTATTTATTGTGTATACATTTAATGCAGAGTTGACCGTAATAAGTATCAAATCCATATTCCGCTTCCACCTAAAATTGATCCTACTGTTACTATGATGCAAGTAGAAGAAAAGCCAGATGTTACATATTCAGATGTTGGTGGATGTAAAGAACAGATAGATAAATTACGAGAAGTTGTTGAAACTCCATTGTTGCATGTTGGTATTCTTTATGTTTTTTTTTAATTATTATTATATTTTATTAATTTAATGTATTTAAATTATGTTGAATATTTAGCCTGAAAAATTTGTGAACTTGGGAATTGAACCACCAAAAGGAGTGTTATTGTTTGGACCACCAGGAACTGGTAAAACTTTATGTGCTAGAGCAGTGGCTAATCGTACAGATGCTTGTTTCATTAGAGTCATTGGTTCTGAGCTTGTTCAAAAATATGTGGGAGAGGTGAAATTGAAATATATTTAACATTTGTTGTCCAACAATTTAAGTCATGTTCATCAATATATTTGTGGAATTTTAGGGCGCTCGTATGGTTCGTGAATTATTTGAAATGGCACGCAGTAAGAAAGCTTGCTTGATATTCTTTGATGAAATTGATGCAATTGGTGGTGCTCGTTTTGACGATGGTGCCGGTGGCGATAACGAAGTACAAAGAACAATGTTGGAGCTTATCAATCAGTTAGATGGATTTGATCCCAGAGGAAACATTAAAGTTTTAATGGCAACTAATAGACCAGATACATTAGATCCAGCATTGATGCGCCCTGGACGTCTTGATAGAAAAGTTGAGTTTGGTTTGCCTGACTTAGAAGGTCGAACTCATATTTTCAATATACATGCTAGAGCTATGAGTGTTGAACGAGATATTCGTTTTGAACTGTTGGCTAGACTTTGTCCCAACAGCACTGGTAAGTCTAAACTTTTATATATGTATATAATGTTGTCTGTTATATGGTTATGCATTAGTCCAACAGTCCAAAAATCTGGCTTTTTTGATAAAAATTAGTAATTAGTAGAGGATTTTTAAGTTTTCACATAGTATATTTATTGGGTGTATGTAACTTAATAGATATACAAATATGGACATATTATTTTGCATATATCATCAAATTTTAGGGCTTAGAGAATATTTAGCCTATTTATCATATTTTAAAATATATTGTTTATGAAAAATTATAATTGTTCATTGACATATGGTGATTTATTTTATAATACAAAAAAAATGTGTGTTATAAAAAGGTGATTGTAATCTCTTAATTACTTGTTTTTAAATATCATTATTTATTGTTTATCGCGATGGTTTGTAATTAAATTGATAATCTTGGTGACTATAATGTGTCCGGTGAGAGAATGCAACTCGTTCGTACATGTCTAGGTGTATTTCTTCCACCACGCGCAAACCAGTGGGCTCCTCTATGTGGGAATGCACATCAATTAACAAGTTTTGGTAGCCCCCCAGTAGTGTTCTCTCGCTGGACGCAGTATAGTCCTGACATATTATAGTGTTCAACCAAATACTTTTTTTTATTTTTTACCTAATGTTCAAACCAAAAAAATAATATACATGATTATTAAGCTATAATAATATAATAAACTTTACTTAAGTACTTAATTAAATAAAAGAGTGACTCCAAAAAACAATAAAGAATATTATTGCATATTTTACCATATTTTAAACTTTTAAGAACCCAAAAACTGTTCTTTTGTAATTAGATAGTCATAAACATTTTTTTAGGTGAGTTGGTTAGACTAATATAATATGTCAGATTATCAAAATTATACTATGCAGCGTATATTATGTTAAATTAAATAATGTTTTTGACCAAGTTTTCACATGAATCCCAAATAATATTAATTGAATAATGATGTAGGTATTCTTAAAAAACTCAAACAATGAATTATTATCATCATTTATTTATTTTTACAAGTTTTATTTCTGTAATATTTACTGTTACACAACTTTCTAGCCCCGTGTTCCCCATGTTTCAATGTTCTCCATTATAAATCTCTAACCTCACAAAAAACATTTGTTCATTTTGCTTAGAAAAAAAACATTTGTTTTTTAATGTGAATGATTATATTTATGCCTTAAATAGAGGGTGAGACGGGTAAATTTAAATATATATCACTTAAATTAATTATTTTGAATTTTCAAGTATCATTAGCTTGACACACTGCCACAACTGGCTGCCCACGCCTATGGTCTCCTTATCATTACTCGTTGGACGTCTATCTTATAATTAATATAGGACCAGACTTGTTTAGTGACAAACAAACAGTTTAATCATGACTCATAAATATTCACCATCTGATTATTATCAATATTTCTCATTTCATACAGTTATTCACTATAAAATAACAGTAATGTCCGCCGATAAGTAAATACATTTTTTTCCGATATAACGACATTTAGCGTAATATAAACTATTAACTATAAAACAAAATTATTGTTATATTAACCAAATAAAAAAAACTACATTTTTAACATAATATAATAAAATTAAAGGTTTACCAACAATAAATTAACAAAAGACTAATTATACGTCTTTTGCATATGACAGTTGGTTAAAGAAAAATAACAAAAAAACATGTTTGTTGGACTATGGTGTAATATTAATAATTTATTATATCGGATAATTTTGCATTGTTGCCTACACAGCTGAATATATAACAAGGACATTTTTTTATTACAATTTTAGGGGCAGAAATAAGATCCGTATGTACTGAAGCTGGTATGTTTGCAATTAGAGCTCGTCGAAAAGTTGCTACTGAAAAAGATTTCCTAGAAGCCGTAAATAAGGTCATCAAATCATATGCCAAGTTCTCTTCTACTCCACGTTATATGACATATAACTAATATAATATTAATTCATTTTTCAAATTGGTTTATACATAATTTTAAATTATTTTTATGTCCATTTGAAGGATGTGTAAAATTAATTTTAATATTTGCTATTCAGAATTATCCATTTAAAATAAATGAATGTAAATTTACAGTAGATTATTAATATCATAATTTTAAATTCCTATGGTCTATTTATATACATTTGAAAAAAGTACCACAAAGTGTCTCATCATGTTTGTCATACATTTTGTTCACTAGAATAATAAATAAAAAATGATACTAACTAAATAAAAACTTATTTTCCTCCACCTTATACATGTTATATTTTATCAAAACAAAATTAAAGCATTAAAAAAAGGTGGACAAGTGGTCTGCTGTATAGTAGTTGTCAAGCAAGTCTTTGTAATGGATAATATGTTATATTTGAACTCAAGGTTAAATCATTGCTAACGAAAAACAATTATGAGTGGAGACGTTGTGTCATTCCAGCATACTTGAAAAAATAATTTAATTTAATAATTTAAAAAAAATGTATAATCGAATATATTTTATATTAGGGATATAAGTCTTATATTATAAGATATTTTTGATTATTATTAATAGTGTAACTTTCCAGTAACTTTTTTTGATAGAGGTAGAAAAACTTGTTTTACAATTTATTGCTTCCTTGTACGATCTGTTTTTGAATATGCATAACTAATTTGGAGTTAATCGTTAATCAAACATATTCATGATCTAGATTTTATTCAAATTAAATTTTTAAAAAGAATTGTCCATCTGTAAAACCTACCCATTTCTAAAGACTATTATGCCAGTACAAAAATTAGTAAACATAGACTCTCCAGCTAAGATGTCAGTTATTTTATATCATGTCCGTATACAACTAGTTAAATTATAATATTGTAAGCCCTGAGCTTTTAACTCAGGTCAATTTCCGTATTCCCTCCTACTACTCAAGAAATCATGATCTTTTTACCATTCTTCAATTCCAAATCAAGTAATGACTCATTCTTTGTTAGAACTCTGAAACTTGCTAATTTAGTCTCCATCGTCTTAGATTTTTTCAATACTACTCGTGATACTTTTAGGTTTAAGTAATTAAGTCAATTATATTTTTGAAAGAAACATAATTTTAATATTAGTCCTCGTCAATCAGTGTTTTCTTTATGTTTTTTATATATTTAAATACTTATATATTTATATACTTTTCAATAATACTTTAGTGTTGTACATAATAATTATTATATTCTCTAATTTTACTTATTCTATACATTATTGGTCATTTATACCACATTCAAAATTGTAAAAGAGCTAGACCCGTTGAATTACAAAATAAATAAATAAAAGAAAATCACTCAAAAAGAGCCAAAAGATTTTGAGCAATTTTACCATGTATGGACTTTACAAATTAATGTTACTTTCAGGTTAACTTTTTTTTTTTTTTAAAGTAGAACAATTTGACATTTGAAGGGAATCTTCTGTTGACATTTCTAAAGAGAAATTTTTATAAATTGACAACTGAAAAATAATTTGCACATTTTCAGGATTGATGAATTTTGTCAAAATTGGAACTTTAAATGCATATAAAAAACTGTTATTAATGAATCTTATGAGGACCCTTGTGTTAAATTTTCAAACTTTTTCACCATGTAAAAATTCTTGTTATCATAGACAATGATCTATAAATGATAAAATGTTATAAGGCTATAGCTTAAAAAGAGTTAACATTTATGGAAAATACTATTATAAATATTTGGTGAACATTTCAAATGTCTACAGTTTTTAGTTTTTAAGTTACACTAAAAAAACAAAATCGATTTTTTCACTTTTTTTTTATCCTGACGCTTTCTAAAGCCACTGGGTATTTTCAATTTTAATTTCTGAAGTACTAACTATATAGATTCATTTTTCTATCAGAAATCAGAATAGTTCTGATTTTGATAATCAGAGCATTTTTACCACCACAAATGTTGATGATAGAAAAAAAGCACTTGTCTTTATAAATACAATACAATTTGCTCCACTCAGAATCTAAAAGTATAAATTAAATAATATATTTCACTGTTTTTATGGAAGTGATTTTTTAAAAATATATTTTATTTTTCTTCTTTTTTCTTAGGTCTTCTATATTGATTGCGCCTTGGCAAATTTTTTTTATTGATCATTATATTTTAAGACATCAACGATCATGGTTTTAGTTTACAATTTTACATGACAGTTGTTGTTTTACAATTATTAAAAATTGAAAAATGAATACAAGGTTCCTCATACATTGTTATAAGTGTAATTTAAAAAATAAGTTGTACGTGAATTCACAATATTGGTTCATGAGTGACTGAAGTAAGAATTTTGATAAAATATAAATCGCATATTATTATCTATTAATTACCTATGAATAATATCGAATATTCGTGTCTTTTTACAACGGCACGTCAACAACTGTAGTGTAGTGGCGTGTTGGCTGTGATTTTGAAGGGTAGTTACCCTATAATTTTAAAGGGATGGGTGAGTACTGGATTTAGTGACGAATTGTAGTACAACTATACAAGACTAACTTCATCTGAATATGATATTTAATAAGAATAATAACTTCAATAATAAATATTATATTAATTTGGTAGGGTAGTCGAGGGGTGGTAGGTCATTCAAAATATGAATTGCCAGATAAAATACTTCGCCAAGCCACTCAGCCACTGCGTTATAATATTCTGTGGTACTATAGAGCAGTGGTTTTTTGAATCCCAATTAGTAAAAAATCCCTAGCTAAAACTTAAATTGGTCCGGGGTCCCTTTTTTTTAAATATTTAATTTCAATTAAAATAAATTGATTATCAACCTTTTTCGCGATAATCAAGTTAATATCCGGAATTTATTTCAAACGATTACAAATATATGCACCAATTTCACCAAAATAAATTTAAAATCACTAGAGTACTTATATTAACGAATTCTCATTGATGATTGATGATTTTCATTTTGTTATAATTTAAAAACTAATATTATTATACCTTTATTTTCTATATATTATAACATTTTCAATTTGTTTTAGGTTATTTTTATTTTGTCAATAAAATATGTCAAAAAAATTGACTATTTAATAAAATAGGTTCGTTGTAAGTTGCTATATAGACATATAGTAATATTAAACATACATAATATAGGCACAATTTTTGTTATAATCATTCAAAGTTTAAAAGTGAGCAAAACTCGTCAAAATCTCGAAAATTGCAAATTACATACTTTGTGAAGTTACAAGATTAAACAATTTTTAGTAAAGGATAGCTAAGGATTGAAAATTTAAAACAGGGTATCTCGTAAGTAGTTCATATTTGTCACAAAAAAATATATAAACAGTTTTTTTTTATTGCTATTTATTAAGTTTATTCAAATTTAACACCATCTATTATATTGTAAACTCCTGTACAGTAGAGCGGTATCCACCTTTTTTAATTTTAAAAATTTGAAATACATTTAAAATTTGTTTTAATATATTATAACCAAATATTGTCCATACAGTATTGACAATATTTGAATAATTGTATATTTTTTTAAATTAATAGAATTCAAATTGTAGATAATATACTCCTTGTAAACTTTAAGTGTTGGTTATCAATAGATTTGGCCCAACACTGGTAACTGCTTATATATATTATACAGGAGGCAGTGTATGGCAAGTTCCTTATATAAAGGAAATCGTTCCGTTCCTCGTTTTTTCTTAAAAAATTAATTTGTTCCTTTCCTTGTTCCTTAAAAAAAAAAGAATTCATTCACTTAGAAAACCTTTTTTTTCTAGTTCCAAATAAAATAAAAATTCTTATTTAATCATTTATGTTTTTTTTTTCATATGCAGTTCTTTAATTTTTAATTATAATATAGAACTACAAATAGGTACATATTTTATAACTCTATTTTTAGACTTTCTTCAAAATTAAATTGTTGGCCAACGTATGTCGAATGTCTTATTGTTTATTGTTATAAATAATTATATTTGATATAATTATATAAGTAGGTATCTATTCATTTCTATATAAATTATAACTTATAAGAAATATTAATAAAGTGACTAGAGACTAATGACTAATAAGTAATGATTAACATCGATACTCGATAACGATCATTAATTAGCAATATACATTATACACATTAAAAAAAATATATCGTAATTTCAATTATTTACATAGGTCATCTATGTAAATTATTGGAACTAGAAAGAAACAACAAATTTTGTTGATTTTCCTTGAAAAAAAGATCTAGTTCATTTTCTCGTTTTTATAAGAAGGGATTTGTTCATTGTGTCGTTCTTTAAAAAGGAATTCGTTCCAGAAATCCGTCACTTTTGAAACTCGTTCCTTCCAAACACTGACAGGAGGTACTTTAATTGTAAAACCCCGTCCACACTGGTTAAAATATTATAGTCCAACTGTTATTTGAAACAATTGAAACATGTTCTTTATAGTATTTAATTTTTTTAGATGGCGAAAAAATACCTTACTACTAGGTATAGTTACTTTCTATACGTGTTAAATCCAGCACCTTCATAAATATTATACATCAGAAACTGAGTATAAAAGGTAAAGTACTAATACAATTAGTATAGCTAATTAAATACTTTTAAGCAGATATATATATATTTTTATTTTATAATAATTAATAACTAATTCATTGAAATTAACAAAAATAATTAATAAATAAAATATTCATTACAAAGAAATAAGAAATTAGTGATAATTTAAATAAATATATGTTTGATATTACATAATAAATAATGAAACATTTATAATAATTAACAAGCATTTATGAAAATATGTAATACAATTTTATTGTATCTAAGTACCAGTTGCACCGTGAGTTAATAAATAGTTTAAAAAAAATAATAATATATTTATTTAGACATATGTATCACAAAGATATTTAAAACAAGTATGGCTGGGTGTTATCAATGGATAACTTCCCAATCCTATTATTCGCCGTTAATTTTATATTCTTCCTTTATCAAATCTAATTATTGTACAAATAACTGTATAGATTGTAGATGTATTTTAAATAATAAATAAAAAAAAAAAAAAACAAGTATACAATTAATAATGTAAATATTAGGTACTGTAATTAATTACTAGAATAACATAACAACTAATAAAAAATAATATTTCTTCTTAGTGTATAATAATATACAAAATATTCCACGTTCAACGAGAAACCAGAACTATCCCGCGCATACCAATGGGCTTGTAATGTTGTAGTAGTGGGAAACAACGAATTTTCATCTACTGTCTCTCGTTGAACTCGGCATAGATAAAATATTTTAAAATGTTTAGTGTATTATACTATTGAGCATAATAAAGTATAGAATATACTGTATATTTTATACAATATTATGTTTTGAATAGCGTTTGCAGGGTTTTACACTGGGGTTGAGGAATATAAAGATTTGAATAGACATTCAGTATGCACATATATTCATACTATTTATTAAATGTTGTATTGTGTACAATGTGTACATAATTTGGTCTCGGAGGGTTATGACCACCATACCCCCTCATTGATACACCACAGTATATTTGAGCCAGTGACCTATTATAAAATAAAACTAACATTCATAAAAATAATAAATAAAAAAATATTGAACAAAAAAATAAAATGTTTTAGTGAATTAATTAAGTACCTAATTATCATTTAATATTTAAAAAACTGAGCCTTAGTGTTAAATTAACACATTTTTAATAAATGTATACAAATTAAAAGAATATTAAACTTTTAATTAGTTAATTAGATTAGAGCCTTAAAACAAAGCATGAACTTATAAGAAATTTGTATATAAAAACAATTCAATATTATCAAGTATATCTACCAGTATAAAAACGTAAATTTAAAATAGTAAAATTAAAAATATTATATTGTATAAATGTTTAAAAAATTAATTCAATTATGTAAGTAGGTACATTTTATATAAAAATTTAAAATGCTAGCAAGATAAAATAATTTAAGATTTGTATAAATATAATATAAATTCAACTTTTTCATCTGTATGAAAGATCCATATACTCTAGTTATATGAACTTAATAGTGTTGCGTAGTTATAGTACACATTTTAAAAGAAACAGAATAAACGTAGCACCAATAGATTTAGAAAAAAGAAAATTTGATTTAAAGCTGTTTACAATTAATTAGTTCATTGAATTTTTAAATCCTCAATCTCTGGTGTTGTGGTTTGAGATGCCCTCCTTTTAGGCACAATACCATTTATCTTCATATAGTCCATAAATTGTTTAGGTACTTCGGCCAATACATCTTTTGCTAAATGTAAATTAGCAACACTAGGGTCAAGATTATGATAACTGTTAAATGCAACAAACTGGACAATATCCCTTGCTGCTTTAACTCCGTTCATTTGTAGTCCTCCTTTATCAGCGTCCAATTCTTCCATTGCATCAAATTCTGCATTTCCAATACCCACAATAATTATAGAAACTGGTAATGAAGATGCTGTAATAATAGCCTAAAAAATAAAGGATTAATAATAATTAAATAATTTATTTTTAACAGTTTAATTAATAGATAGTTAAAAATACAAGTAAAAATGATATGGACAAGATATAGGGCTGGGTCTTTATAAAATATATAATTACTATTTAAAATTTTAATTTCAAAACCATTTTAAAAGCATGAGCTATACTAACTAATTTTTTTAAAGATTTTATAAAAATAAACTACTATTTTACTTTTATATGAGCATGCTAGCAAATATTAGGAACAAGTGTAATTCATTAAATTAAAATATGAATATTAGGAATAAGGGTAATACATTAAATTAAAATATAAATTAAATAAACCCAACAAATAACAGTACCTGTATGGTATCTGGCATGTCAGTAATAACTCCATCAGTCAGTATAAGTAAAATAAAATAACCAGTCCCATCTCGGTTATTTTGAGCTATTTTAGTTACATGATTGATAACAGGCGCAAAATTTGTAGGTCCATATAACTGCACTTGATTAATACAATTACGATATGCATCTAACACACCTAAGTATAATATAATTTAAAATGATAAATATTACAAATTTAGGAAAATTATTAATAATTTATTTGGTTTTAGGTTATATACCTCTTACGCCAAAACAATGTGGATTTTCAGGATTCATATTAACAAAAAATTCATGTGATACTTGTCCATTAGGTGGAATTTTAGCTCCGAAACCCAACACAGGGAATTGTTTATCAGAATCATAGTCTTCAATTATAGATACAACACTCCACATTGCTTGTTCATAACTATTCATACTTGCATTATTTATGAAATGCAAAGATGATGGTTTTGAGGGATTACCATTTGAAGCTAAAAAATAAAATAATATATTGTACACAAATTACAGTAAATAAAACTATAAATATAATTTTTTTGCCGGTTTTTAAATGTTTTAATCAAACAAATAAATTTAGTCTTATAAACCATGCAAATTAAACGACATACCAATATTACATTTTAATTAAATAAAATTATTAAATTTGTTAAAACATTTTTACATTTTTATAGAAATTATCAACTAATTTTACCTGTAAAATCAACAGCTACTGTACAAAATATCTCTGTTCCTCCTTGAACATAATCTAAGAATGTATAAGTGGATTGTATTTTTATGTATTCTACACGTATTTCTCCAGAATCTTTGTAATCTTTTTTTTTTTCCTGAAAAAATTTGTTAATCAAGCAATATAATATATAGAAAATTAAATAAGATAACAATAGGAATATATAAAAAAAAAAAATAAATACTTTTTTCTTTCCATTAATGCATTTAAAAGTAGCATTAGGATTCGAGAGACCTTTTAGAGTGGTATGAAATTCACCAATCAGGCTATGATCACCACTTGAATTCCAATCAAAACAAATAATTTTTAAATCACGTTCATAATCCCCATTACAAAATGTCCGAACAGGAATAGTAAATTTCTTCCATCGAGGAGTTAATGTATCCTTAATAACCTTTTCAAAAATATTTAATAAGACATTTTATAAAACCATAATATTATTATTTATTGTCAATATACTAAAACTTTTTACTTACATCAGTTTTATAAACCAATGTGTAATTGCCAGTATCTGTAAGTTTAAAGATTTCCAAAAATGGATCAGATTTACCAAAAAAATCTTTTTTGTCCAATTTAAATCCGCTCATTTCTAATATTACTTCATCTCTATCCATACCCAATTCTTCCGCTGTTATAACTAAATAACTACTTTTTAAATTACCATCACGATCTGTCAGCTGTAACTTGTTCTAAACACAATAAAAACAATTATTTATTATGAACAGAGTCCCCCTACCTACAGTGTAACATAGATTTTCTTACACGTTTGTTAGCAACAAGTTGTCCCAAAGGAATTGTAATAGTTCCAAGAAAATCATGTGCTGACAAATCTTTATCTTTTGAATCAGTATCGTACACTTCAAACAACAGCGGCTGTTTTTCTTCAAATCTGTAGCTTATCAATACTTTGGAAACAAAATTTGGATCCTGATTATTTTTAACAGTTTCAGTTCGGTGAAACTCTACCCATTTATTTTGGCCAAATGGTTGTACGTATGTTACACACATCGGGTCAGATTTTGACATAACATCTGTACCAGACAGCCCCCTAAAAATAATAAGAGGTAAAGTACAATTTTTAATGGTAAGAATCAATCAAAATTATGGTTTTTATTTTATTTTGATTTTAGTCAACATAATTTATTTTTATACACTTATTATGTTATTTTAATATCAAATTATTTAAGTAAATATTTTAAATAAAATATTTAATTAAAAGTAAGTTTTAGATTACTATTTTATATTGGAAATTTAAATTTAAAAATATTGTTTTAATAATTTTAATAGTACTTACATAAACACACACACATGTTTTATATGTATTAAAAGCAAGCTTACTAAGTTTAATCAAAACATTTGGATATACAATTTCTTTTATAATTTAGTGTTAGAAATATATGAAATATTTATTTTATTTTATTCTCAACAGTACAAACACTTTAATAATGTAAAATACATATACGCTCTATAGAGTATATTAAAATAATATATTAACAATAATTTGCTTTCACATTATGTCATAACCATTAAAATGTATTCAATATTTATTGTTATTAGGTAAGTGTATGTTAAAAATTAAATTAATATACTATCTGTTGACTGTCATTACAAGTACTCGGCAGAAGAAAAAACACAATTCGGTCTTAATGGGGTTAACAGAGTATTGGAATTTGGGATGTATAATATTATTATTCAATTACACATTTACCTGCATGCCAAAGCTAACTCAATATCGGCAGACGGAGAAACGGCTGATCCTGGAGTAAAAGCCATAATATTGTTTTAATTCAAAATTTTAAATCAATTAAAACGCTTAATAAATTACAGCCTACAGGCAACTATTAAGTTTATTAAATGTATTAAGTTATGACAATTATTTTTATTATTGTTGTTTAATTCATGAGTGTACAGAAAAACATATTAAAGATAGGTAGCCAATAGGTTATATCATTGATTATAAATACTATATAGTATATTTAATCAATGGTAATATTATGAAATACGAATATTTAACTTATTAAAAAAAATATAGATCGAAAATCTATCAAAAATTAAACGTCAATATTACACTTGAAATATTATTCTTGGCACGCTGACAAAAAAAAAAATTATTTATTTAAGAGTATTAAGTAGGGATAAAATGTTAGATGATAACAAAAAAAGTGAAAGTAAATATAAAATCATAATTAATTACTCATGGTCATAGATAATATGTAAAGACGGACTATAGTCACAGAAAACATTTAATTATTTTAATTATTTTATAATTTATATTCATGCTACATCCTAGATGAGTCGATAATAATTATTATCATGATTCATGGTGCAGAACATGATAAAGAAAAGAGGTACGTCAGCAACTTTTGTGATATGCAAGCAATATGGCTGCCAACACCATGGGAAACACATAGGAAATAGTCGGGATGCGCCAACATGATTCAAATTCGGAAAGTTGCTGACATACCTCTTTTCTTTATCATGGTGCAGAACTGCAGATTACAGAAGTATAGACCACGGTTGTATATAGGACCAACATACGGTTGTACAACCGTGGTACAGACCAATATACGAGTACACAACACGTCCCTAAACGACACGTAAATCCTAAATTCTGGTACAGTGGTTCCCAATTGGTGAACCGTGGACCCCTCAGAGGTCCACATGTTGATGTTAAAGGGCCGCGGTTGTTTATTCGTCACGAATTAAGATGTATAAATGTATAATTAATGTACATACTGAAAAAAAATGTTCTAACTAGGAAAGGGATAAAAAACAGTTTTAAAACGACGTTTATATTACTTAGATTTTTAAAAGGAAGGAGTTTATTTTGACGCCTCAAACTGCTCAAACTATTTATTTAAATGGCGAACTATATAGAAACTTAGGTGTTGGCGACATACCTTTTGATGGCTTTTTTAATACAAATTTTTCGGTTTTTTGAATTTTGTGGTGGAAGGATTTCCGAGTGAACTTTAAAACTAAGCTAGATAGTAAATTTAATAATCTAAAAAATTAATTCCAGTTGTTCTTATTTTGTTTTTTCTTGTTACTTTGAAAATTATCGGGCATTTTCCCAACCCAAACGTCTGACCATGTAAATACAATTTGTTACCGCGAAAACCAATCATAAAGTTGAAAATAGAAGCATTATTATAGGTACTGTTACGAAAGAAAAAGACAGGCACAAAAAGATTTTTTTTAAAACACATCAATAACTGCTTAAAATCTAAAAGACTAAAACTAAGAAGATTGACTGTTTAGGTAGAATATTAAGTTTTAGTTTGAAAATTAAATTAAAACAACTATAGTAAACTATAGGAATGTGAAATTATATAAGCACAAAAACAATCAAATAAGTTGGATAGGTAGATATATTATGTTCGTAGTTGTATTATTCCCAATTTGAGAATAACTATACCTACCTATTGAATTGAAATATATTGTTTGAATTCTATCTTAAACTTTCTTGCTTTTTTAATAACAAAAATGAAAAAACTGATTTTTTTTGATAAAAAACAAAGTTCAAGATAGGTACACAAAAATTTATTTTTTTCTTTAGGTTTATATAATTTACAATATACAAAATCCAGGTTCAAATTCTGGTTATTATAACTCTACCCAGTAGAATTTCCTAAATTAAATTAAATTAACTTAAGTATATAAAATATTTTACAAAATGTACATGTATATTTATTGCTAGGTAATTAATAAATTTATCTAGATTTCATAATTATAAATGATCTGGAGCTTAAAAACTATGGTTTATTAATAATTGGGGTGACCATCAATCATTATTGTTGGTAAATAAAAATATACCTACAATAATTACCTACGTACCTATAGGACATAGGTAGGTACTCTAATAAATAATAATAAAATATAAACCTAATATAATAATTATAATTGGTTGATAGATCTATAAAAAATAAATTATTATTATTATAATTTATAACCGTGTATAATATGCAATAAAATATAAGGTAGGTAGGTAGGTATAAACTGGACACGATTATACCATTGATTATAAATACTACAATTTAAAAATTATAATCAATGATTATACTTATAAAGTTATATAGGTAGGTACCTATATCAAATATTCAAATGGGTAGCGCAAGGGTTTAAAGAACATTATTTTAGAATTATTATCTAAATTAAATCGTATACTAAGAAAATTAATTAAACGATAGGTACCTACATACTGTATTACCCATATAATATTGTAATAACGTACGTATGATTTATAACGGCTTTACTATATTAGTAAGGTACCTAGATATACTTAGGTATATTACACAAGTACAGCTTTTAACTTATATTCTCGGGTAAAAGTAAATCATGTAAGGAAATAGTGTCGTATAATGTTAAAAAAAAAACATTAGCTACCTATATGTAATAGTAGTATAGTACTTAGGTACCTATTTAGAATTAGGTAGATACTTATTATTTATCACTTGTGTATAAATGTAACATGTTACATTAGAGACAGAATAAAATACCTAGGTACTAAATTAAACGAATCGTACACAACATGTTTATAACATTAGATATGGAGATCAGGAGATCATTATAGAAAACTAAAATTGTACTACTGTTGTAGGTAGGGTACAGTAGTTGTACCTACCCAAGTGCCGATTTAAACACCTTGCTTAGACAAATGGACCTAGGTTGGTAGGTGGGTACCTACCAAACGACAAACAAAATGCAATAATGTTGTACTTTCCGTATTTTCTCCTGGGGTTATAGTTCTAAGGGCATATTAAAGGGATGACCAGTTACTAGGCATTTATTTTTATAGATTTAATTTTTTTGTATAGGTACATTAAAATACAGTTAACAGTTCCACTTATATGTGATGGGTAGAGATAAATATTGAATTTTGAATTACATGTTGTATTAAGAGGCCTCGCTACAGCTATTATTTAAGGGGCAACATTTAGGCAAATTCTAATCTCGCTTAAGCCACCCGGAAACTATGTTTTAGTTGTAAATGATTATTAATAAGTCAAAACTTAAGGTCTTTTGAGCTAAAATTGACGGTAGTAGCAAGGCCTCTAAGTATTATAAATTAAAATATACCTATATATTGTTATACACAATTATTTTTATAAGTATAGTATAGGGCGTATAATATTTATAACATTATTGAACAGTCCAATATTTTTAGAATACCTATTGTACCTATTCATGCGGTTTGCGGGCTTACATAGCAGGAATCTATACCTACAACTTATCAAGCTATACATGGTATAATAAATTGTAAGTTCATCCCACAAAAGTCAGAAAATTTAAACAAATATCTATATCCACATCGAAACACTATAACATATTATTATCAACACGTTACACGTTTTAAGACTGAAACACTTGCCAAAATATGCAATATCGCATAAGAATGCATTTTTGAAGGTACCCAACGCTAATGCTGGGTTGCACAAAACATTTAATGAATCAATAGTGAACTAATGGTCCCTTAAATAAGATTTAGTGGCCCATGATTGATCCATTAAATTTTTAGTGTACCATTAAATGTAATAAATTGTTTATGCAACCCAGCATAAATGTATATTGTGTATTATATTAAATTATAAAAATAAATAAGATACGCATTACCTACGTATTCTTATTTTAAAATGTTGTACATTTATTATATCGTAAGGTAGTTTTTGTCAGATAAAATTTTAGACAAATAAGATAGGTAACATTGGAATTGAACGAAGAATGATTGTTAAGTAGGTATAGATGTGTTTTTTTCGAAAACCCAATAGATCTAATGGACACACTTACAATTTTAAGTTAGGTACCTTCAATAATTTATTATAAAACTAGTACCTAAATATTACAACACAAATATATATATTATATTTTAGAACATTGACTAAATTACTAACAATTACCTATACGGCTATAATGCTATATAAACGTATACTTTGTGGATATACTTATTCGAACGTGTATGGAATTTCATACATTTATAGTAGGTATAATATTCATGGCAACATCAAATCCGATGTTAGTATCCTTTAAAATTATCGGAGATAAAATAAAACTATGGATCATGAATGGACTGCAATGACTATAGATTTTCTTATGTGTTAATTTGTTTAACGTTTAAAACTATATCCATATTTACGGGCATATCAGTGGCGTATTTTAGGACTTTTTTTTTGGGTGGTGGGTTGTCCAATCAATATTTGATATATGACAATAATTTGTATTCGTCAACTATCCAACTTTAAGTTTGTACAAAACGTTATAAAAAATGAAATATTAAAAATGCTGGCATCCTATTTCTTTTGGGCTTAAGGGGCAGGGTTTTTATCCCCTCCGAAAACCTCCTAAATACGCCACCAGATCATTTGATACATACAATAGCGTTAGGTATCTATATAGACCTAGTAACCAGTGCCCACTGTTGGTAAGATAGTACCTATATTATTCAATTCACTTGGTACCTACTATAATATTTTATAATATTTAAAAGATAATAATACATATATATCCTAAATAAGTTTAAAATTAAACTTTATGTATAGAACGTATGCGTCTAGGTACCTTATGTGTTGTTGTTTCATGAAATTTTTAAATGTTTAGTCACAAAACATTACACTTTTAAATTGCTGTATTCTTCATTAAATTATATTGAAAGATAAAAACTGTACAATTAGAAAATTTTCAAATATAGGCATTTTTATAATTCAACATAATTATTTTAGCTTAATAAACAAATGTAATGGAGTAAAATTCATGATATTATATTCGTTTATTGTAAGCAGACTATTAATTTGTAAATATATAAATAAATTGTATAGGTACCATTAACATACTTGGTGGATATATACCTACCTAATTGACTTTATATGAGGCATTAGGGCATTAGCTACTCGGTTTTCATTGTATTTATAATATAGTAGGTACCTATTTAATAGTTTCGTAATTGAAAAATAAATGTAGTAAATTAGTATCGGGAAAATTAACTTTTTACAAATTATAAGCTACCTATTTTAAACAGACGGTTTATATAATGCAACTTGAAACTAAATAGTTTTATGCACTAAGTCGGGTAAAAACTCAAAAGTGGTCCAAGGTACTTTGATTTAGGGGAAATTTCAAAAATTAAATTTTTTTATAAATTCAACCAGTGCAAATGTTACTACAAATTATTATAATGTCTATTGTCCAATGTATAAACAGAGTATTAATATTTTACTACATTTGTTATTGAAGAAATATTTTTTCCATCGCTTATGCCTTATTTACAATAATTTACAAATACTATTTTTTTATGAATAACAATAAAATTATTAAATCCTTATCATACTGGTACCATGTAAATAGCCCAACCCAAAAAAATATGGCCCAAGCTGTAGGTATATTGGCATGTTAAAATTAGTGATTTGTATTAGTGTATTGTGGGCATTGATATATAAACAATAAAATGTAATAGGTAGGTAGGTATTTTGTACAGTTTACCTACCTATTATTATTTGTTATTAGGTTAATATTGAACTCAGTTCGGTATTATAGGCCGGTGTGTTATATATAAGTTATATCATATATTTTAAGAGGTATTTATACATTTTTAATAGCTATTGATGTATCTCATTGTCAGTTACCGTTGGAGAAGTCTCATTACTTATGCAACCCGGGCACTGTTTACAATCATATTCAAATTATTTGTATTTCAAATTGCTAGTAACAGATGGATAAGTTTAAATTGTTTACACGAGTAGGTAGGTAGTAAGAATAAACGTTATTGCCGCTATAGATTTACAATAATTATATTTAATGAATAGTTTAAAAAATATTCTTAATCTTAAAAACGCATCACCAAACACTAATTAATATTAATAATAATAATAATTTGGAAGAAAAAAATTGTTCAGTTAATCAGCTCCGCCTCGTCTGCATTTGTACAGAGTTGTTCGTGCTGCTGTCTTGTGTGTAAACACGGTATCTGAAACACAAGGTAGTTTCACAATTACAATTTACAAATATTTTTGTCTAAACTGAGTGGAAAATAATGTTAAATGTTTTTATGTTAACGAAAGCAATTAAGGAACGTGATCAGTATAGCGTATAATTAGGTACCAATAGGTACTTAGATATTTCAATATTTGGCGCCTAACTGCTCAATAATATGAAATAGATAGGTACTGTGAAAAATGTTTCTAAAATTAGGTCTATACTAGACACTAGACAGTGATCACTCGAGTGTTTAGTGTCTAGTATAGACCAGTAGACAGTAGGTAACCCAATAATAGGTTTTATTATTTTTTTTAATGATCTGCCACAAATTACATGTTTTTTTTTTGCTTAAGCGTTTCTACTTACAAAACACAACGATGCACATCACATTGATTCTTAAAACAACTGGGAGTCTGCTGGATAGGGTTTGAATTGATCTTTGGAAAATCGCCATTTGTTTGAATCACCTATGATTAAGACAAACATTGATTCTACATTAAATCATGTTTTATATTTAGTCTGAAAAAATCATTACTCATATAATATGTTGGTTATTGTTATTGTTATTATTATGGCGATGATGATGATGATAACGATTGATGATGTATAATATGGGTAATCGGGATATAGTGCGAGGGCCGAGGACCGACCGTCAGTATCGTCCACCACACCAATCGATCAACGTACCGAACAGTTTTTATTAATAAAGAGATATTTGTGGCTTGTACTGTTACTTTATTTTATTTAACAGTATACACACCCCTCGTCATCAGCATCCCCATGCAATTTATCCTGATCGACCAACAATTCAATACCTAATAAATAATAGATCATTTTATTATTTATCATATAATACCTAATGAGTATTAAATTGCATATTTCGCTAGTTCATAGTTTTTTAAATTGATTTATATTCATATTTTTAATTTCTATGTTTTCCTCTAAACTAGGTACCTATTCATTTGTTTATATTGTTGCAGAAAAAGGTCGACGAGAACGTGGAGAATATAGCTGCAGTGAAAGTTAAAATCATTCTGTTTCATTCAAGCCACGGATATTTGAACAGACTGAATGAAGGATTTTGATAAATTTGCTTATGAGGATGTAAGCCCACTATTTGTTTTTTCTCTCTGGCCAACGCGTAACATAGACAAAACGCATTTACGCAGAATCATTTTTTCTTTGTTTTTGTGTAATCTTAGAGTAAAATCACCCATTTCAAAAAAGATAGAGAATAGTATTTTTGAGGGGAATGACATATCAATTTTATATTTTATTGTTATTTGACTTTGTATTTAACTTTCAAAATAAACAAAAACATTTTGGAAATTTAAATTATGTTTAAATGGTTTTGAGACAATATTTAGACAAATCGATATGTAATTCCCTTAAAAATATTCTTTTCTATCTTTTTTGTAATGGGTGATTTTACTCTAAGATTACTTAAAAACAAAGAAAAAATGATTCTGCGTAAATGCGTTTTATCTATGTTGCGCGTGGGCCAGAGAGAGAAAACAAATAGTGCACTGACATCTCCTTATTCCTAGATGGTTTTTGTATTTGTATTTGGACGTGTTGGGACATAATTTTTTTTTTTAAATTTTAATAAATGTTTATTAGTAATATTATTAACAGTTAAACAAAAATATGTACATAATTAAATATTTGTTAAATGATAAATAGCTGATATATATCTATAGATCCGTTCGTCATAATAATACAATTTATAAATCCAAAACATTTGAATATTATGTTTCAGTAATTCTATTACAGATTCTGGTCAACTACTGACACCTATCAAATATGTTTAAAGAAATGCCAGCAATCCTGAGTAGAGGTGTGGAGATGAATGCTCAAATATCCTAAAACCCGGTCTCTGTATCCTAAAGTCTGGACTTTTAATTATATCTATTATCTACATAGATTTTTGAAAAATTTTTTTCATCTTACGTGAAAAACATAGAGCAGTTATATACATTAATTTTACTCTAAAAACAAATAAGATTTATATTACCTATGTATACGTTATAAACTATTATGTTTGAGCCGAGAAGGATAATATAATGTTATATAGGTATTATATTATCAATGCCACGTTTAATTATTTTTCACACTTGTATGTTAAATTATTCCTTACAATATAATGATGCATAGGTGGTTTAATGTGTATAGAAGTTAGGTTAGGTGTATAATATGGTATGTAGGTTGTAGTGGTTATACACTTATACTACCTATAGTATTATTTATAGTGTATATACATATAACATATAATATACCTACATATAAAGGTTTGTATCCAGTGAATGAAAATTCACATTTTATTACCTTCCTACATATTAATTGCGTTTAATGATATTATTATAAAGCACGTGGTATACCGGCCACTGACTATCCATCATCTAAGTATACAACTCACACAATGAAACAATATCTGTAGATGTCATAACAATTCACAATATACTTATATAATATTGCCTCTCTTACCGATGTTTTTCTGATTTGTTATTGATGTAGTCGTATTATGAGATACTGTACATAAATACATACATACAACCATCAAATTATACAACTTACTAGTTATATTAATAAAATAATAAATAAAAAATAGTACCTATAAATATAAATATTTGTTTGTAAACAATAACAATTCTAGACTCATTTTGAATCTTCAACTATTAAATGCATTAAATATGTATAGTTTATGCAGCAAACAATCTCTTTAATTTGAGTACATTTTAAAAATCGTAGTACCTATACAAGGTAAAATTTTATCAGATAAAAGTGATACGATATACCGATGCGTTGATATATTTTTAACCTATAATTAAAAAGTATTATCATAGATTTTGAATGAATTATGATAAAACAGCTTTTAATGCCATGTTGCTATTTATTCAGATTTGTTTGTGTTATAGAAATAAACAGTTATTTATTACGTCTCAATGTTAGTGGTGTTGCGTGAAACTAGGGCCTATAGAGGCCCTTTTTAACACATACATTATTAAATTTAAGAAAGAGTTTGATGCTAGAAGCTAATAAAATAGCACGCTACTCAATATTTTTCCTCTACAAAGAAAATTTATGAACCATAAATATGTTTTTTTTTTTTTTTAGTCTTGAAATGTATACAATTTCTGCTTCGACAACTTGGTCATTTGCATTAAATATGTTTTCAAGAAACCATGACAATGTATATATTCTATACCGCCTTAAAAATGGAATAAAAATATGACCTGATTATAATGTACCTAAATATCTAAGAGAATATAAATAATAATGTCAAACATCTTTGAGTTTTGAATAACTGTGTTAATGCATGCAAAATTAATGAAAATAACACATTTTGCGACTATACCTAGGTACAGCACGAATGTTATTTTAGATTTCAGATTTTTTCTTTGTTCTTAAATACCATATCGTTATAATTATATCATATGGGTAAATAAAATACAAGTAATCCGATTTGTTGACATTATAATTTATAGATGTTTGAAAGTGTTCATTATATTATTTTAAAAATAATATAATTACTACTCGTTATGTAAAACAACGATTAAATTTGCTTGTTTACTTGCCTAGTGAATTGAGACCATAGTGCGCTTGATACATATTCTGAGCATTGGTAGCCATCGTCGTGATCGGCACGGAGCTGAGTGACGAGTTCTGATGGTTGTATCCGCTCATGGTAACTGTACCGCCGGTCAGTTGACTGAGTCCTAAGAATGTTCAATATTTTAACTATAAACGGTCTCAATGTTTAGGCACACGAAAGACGAAACAAATATATAATATTCTAATTATATGCATTAAAATATAATAATAATAAATCAATATATTATATTAATATATTTAATTATTATTTATTATGTAGGTATACGGTATCTACTATCTGTACCTCTTAATTACATAAAAAAAGAAGAATTTGTATACAATTTATATTCTAAACTGTAATAAAATTTAACTTTTGAGAAACAAAATAAGACAATTTTTCATAACAGATTTGAATAAAACCATTAATGACTTGTATATTAACTTTTATATATTACTTTGGTATAAGATTATTTTCTGAGGTTACTGACACATTCGATGGGCAATGTACCTCAAGTAGTCAAGTCATCGTCTAGATTAAGGTAACACTTGTTAAATTACTATTTATAATTTATAATATGATTATATAAATCTGGTATTTTAAGTAATAAACGGAGTACATTGGCAGTGCCGGATTAAACATTTGTGGGCCCCTAGACAGCTAAAATTTCGGGGCCCCCATTGCAAATTATTATACCTAGTTATATCTTTAATTTTACTAACTACTCAATAATTAAAATACGCACTTTTAATAATAACCAATTAATTTTAATAAATAAAACAATGTTTATTATATTATTTCACAAAACCTCTTACCTATTAATTATTAAAATTTTTTTTTAAATACAATGACAATTTTTTATTTTATTATTGCAATAATAAAATAAAAACCATGGTATAGCTACAACGAATCTCTAAACCTACTCGCCTCGTGTGCGGTATATTTTAAACCTAGGTATATGTTATTTATCTACATATATTATAGGTATGTAGGAATATATAATAGGTATACCTATATAATAAATTTAACTAATATAACTAGCATAATATACAATATATCATACAACTATACAAGTATAGTAAATACATATACTTTACCCGTGGCCATGCTAGTCACACCCCATCTGGTGTCTGGAGAGCTGAACATTGACGTGGGACACAAACTGTCGGACATAGACCCAAACGGTGGTAGTCCGTGGGACGGCAACAGGGCACCAGGGCTCCTGAACACGTTTGTTGATTTCTTGCGTTTTTTCCATTTTGCTCTTCGGTTTTGGAACCAAACCTATTAATCAAAGTTATAAGTTCTCCGAATCAATTTATTTTAGTTTGAATATTAAATTATTTACATATTTAAATAGGTATATATATTTATAAAATATATTATAAATACGTTTTTGATTAAAACTTGCTTGCTCAGTTGCTTTATGCTTAAATATGGTTTATATGTTTCATCGGTATTATGTATATAATATATATAATGGTAACGATTCGTTTGTATATCTAAGCCACGATACAAAAAAAAACGCAAAAGTTTTATGTCTACACATAGTTGGAACAAAAGAAATGCAATAAAGTGCTTATACTGTCGGTATACTAATTTATTTTGTAAGTAATAAAATGTACAATATCTGGGCTTTCGGGAGTTATAATTTTGTACTATAATTTATCAAATGACGTGAACCCCCTATCCCGTATGTTCGGTACGTGAAAAGTAATAAAAGTAGAGGGGTTGTATCTAATAATCCTGTAATCCCGTTGACCTAGGGATTACTGAATGAAAACCAATTTATTCATGCCTTCTGATGTTCGGCGGAGTTCATTTTTTTTCGCCCCTCCTTGCGATTAGGTGTACGTGTATAACATGAAATATCTTAGCATATAAATTGTTACAATGACATACACATACATATATGACATGGCCGAGTAGAATAAGTGGTTATGATATGAAAATATTCGATATTAATATATAATATATGGCCTTGGTAAAATTGTATGATATCTGCATAATAAACAACGGTACGAAAAACGTTAATAAATTGACTTATTTCGTGAGTGTATTCAGTTCATTTCACTAAACTGAGCATTTTAACTCTACAACTTTATTGTGACGACTGGCGATCAAATTTCAATTTCCTCTCAGCTGCAGGGTAAACACAATTATAACCTAACAAATCTGCACCACAGTTATTATATAGGTAGGCTATATTATGACTAGGTATATATAATATGTATAGTATACATATAATATATACATTGTATACTGCGTATAGCGTATCGCGTATGCAATTAATATCTGCTACAGCCTACAACAATTTACTCTGTTCACTTGTAGTCTATTGTTTATATTTATATCTATCTGCAGATGCACTATTAGTACTCAGTTATAGCACGTGCAGTTACAACTTATCATTATGTGTGCCAATTTTTCCTCTAGCGTTTAGCTCTCCCCTAAAATCATCACTAGTCCCGTTACTTTTAATGCGATTGAACAACTGTAGGTAGTTAAACTGAAGAAAGTTTCCACTGCAATTATTGAAATGCATTTTGAGAATTTTAACTATACAACGTTTATTGTGAAGACTGGCGATCAAATTTCAATTTCCTCTCAGCTGCAGGTTAAACAAAATTAGGTGCATGCACAGACTATAAAATAATATACTACTTTTAAATAAACTATCAAATTAATAAGTAAAAGCTTAATTATCTGTATTACTATAGGTATCCATGCTTAATTATTACATCAATTTTGCGTGACAGAAAAATGCCAAATATAATATATGATAAATGTTTATTATGAGCAAATCCCAAAAGTAGTTTTTGCAGATATAATATATTATTAAGTAGGTAGACAGTGTACAACATTGTACAACAACTGTTACAAATTGCAATATAATATATAGTATATACTATTAGTAGGATGGTCAGATATAACATTTTAAATTATGGGAGTAACTATAAATTTTATATTTAACAAAATTAAAACGTTCATTTATAATAAAATAACATAATATTATCATCCTTTATTCAATAAAAAAGACCTTTTTAGTAATATTAGATAATGATATATATTAATGTAGACATATACTTAACCGCTAGTAATAATGCATGTTTGGCATATAATACTGTTATATAAGTATGAAAATAGTGAATAGAACATATTTAAAAAAAAATCGGAAAGCCGGAATTTTTCCGTATAAAGCGGGAACACCCTATAAATTATAATAGTCTACTAGTAAAATGTAATATATTATTTAATATTATAATACCAAAAAAATTTGTTTAAAAAACGCACAACATGTTTAAAGTGCTTATATTTCTTTATGACATAATATCACAAACTTTTAAAATAATATAATTTTAATAATCAAATGTAATTTGTAAAGAAGTGTATACATACCGATATTCATTTCCTTTAGTTTAATATACAAAATCAGCATATATTGTATATAAATACAAAACTGAAATAGTGCAATGTATACCTACCTACATATTATATTATATTATACATTATACAATTGTTAGCCGTTAGGTAGGTACTATTACTTCAACTACAGAGATTTACCATTCATACAAGATTTATATTCATTAGTGGTGGTGGTAATAATGAGGTCAAAAAGACGGAGGGACTGGTGCTGATGTGTACCTAATGGTATAAGTGCTATGGCATTAGAGACGAGGGACTTTCGGACGTTCAAACCCTATTCTTAACGCTCCCTTAATTGTTTAACCCTTTTGTATAATCTTATTTACTTTTTACACCTCGATCCTCGATGTATTGTATAGATGCAAACGGGGTAAATTTATTTTTTAATTAATAAGGTTAGTTATTAAGTCTTAACTTATAAGAAAAAATAAAACATTTATGACGGGTGGGAGCGAGATTAAATGCATTTTGATAAATTTGAACGCCTTTATTACTATATACTTTTAAGTTTCAATTACACCTATTTAACCTAATAACTATTATTATTTTTTTTTTAAGACCCACAGCATAGATATATTGGCCATTGTGACTTTAGAAGTTTTAGTATTTTACAGCACAAATCCTATAAGATGCCCTAGATAATAATCTCATCTTCACATTTTATAAGAAGTCAATTCACTCTAATTTTTCAACTAACGGAGCTAAACGTGATATGCTGAGCGTAAAATTTGCCATGTCGTACGCGCGTAAGACGGAGACATCATATGCGGGTGCGTCGTCCTTTTAACTGTGTTATAATATTGTTAAACATTATAATTAACAGTGACCACTGCTAATTAAAAAATATGAAAGCCCGGATTCCTGATACAGGGCCAGATACTTAGACACGTGGTATTTGGTAGTTTGGCATTAAACGAAGCGTAGATATAATATATACCGATCTAATATTATATTTATATATATATATATTTAAATAAAGCGCTTTATGCATATAAAACAGTCATCTTTTAGGGCTGGGAGATGTTGGTGAAAAAAAAAAACAAAAAAAATTACACACTTTGACGTATGACTGTGCGCGCACAGCACACTATAATATGCAAGCGTGATGATGTATATTGCGCGGAGACGGCAAATCACGCGCCTTTTGCTTCGCTGCCGAGGCTATAATATATACTATACATTATATACATTGTATATAATATACGATTTAGCGTTCAATTTACTCTAACCCCGCAGTGTAAGCCCAATGGACTCTGAGGGTATAGGGAGGATATATGCACACACACACACACACACACACACACACACCAGTTTACGAATACTGCAGTCGTGTGTTGTGCCTTGTGCGTTTGAAATAGGGTGTGCTCACGCGGTATACATGCGCGAGGGGGTTAGCAGGAGGAGGTATAATAAATCGGTCGGTACCCGTCGACGGTGTGTGTGTCCATTAATCCGCTAATGGTGAAATCATACCGTTTCGTTTCGTGTCAGCGAAGGCCGTAAAACGCACGCACGCAAGCGCGCCGCCACACACACACACACACACACACACACACACACACACACACACACGCACACACGCACACACACACACACACACACACACACACACACACACACACACATACACTCATACGTGTATATAAGCAATAGGAACGAAAGTCCGTCCGGGTCACTCTCTCCCATTCCTTGCTCGTCGACTTGTTGGACTATCGTACGTAAACATTACACACACATCGAAATACGAAATTCATAAACCAATAAACTCCCCGCAGTCCACCACCGCCGACCGCCGGACTTCAATCACTGCCGCCGCCTTGTCGACACCCGTCTTTTCACGGCTCGTAAAATCCGTTTGCTCGCGCAAACCCCTAGCTGTATACATATTATTCGTGGCCGCCGCCGGGGGTGACAAATGGAATCTCAAAGCTTTTTTTTTATTGACTTTTCTTTCTCTCGTTTTGTTTTATTTTTACGTGCGCTGCCATATATTTGTACGTCGCGTTTAGTCACGTGTGTGTGTATATGATATGATGTTACGATGATATATAGGTAATATATATTAGTAATAAACAAAAAACAAAAAAGTCCGTTATTACCGGCTGTAAAATGTTCGTCTTTAGTTCAAAAACTTTACCACGCGAATTCTAATGGTGTGGTGTGGTAAGATGTAAACATAAACACATACGTCATACATAAACATATGTATATACAGGTACATTATATTGACACACATAGACACAGTAGTGCGTGTAGTAGCCGTAATATGTACGAAAATAGTACACGTGTCACGTTTGTTAAATGTGCTTCGGTATTAATGTATTATTATCCCATATAGATATAGGTAGGTACATTCTTCGTTTAACTTACGCGCAGTTCAGCAGTATTCATTTTTATGTTTTTACATTTCAATCGGTGTCAATTTTCAAGCGTTTTATTTATGTTTTCTTTTAACGCAGTCTTCTGAAATCTGCAGCATCACAGTTATTATATAGGCTATATTGTGACTATAGGACATAGGTATAAGGACATAGGGTGGGCAATTAATATTTACTACAATAATGCACTCCGTCACTTGTCGTCTATTATTTATATTTATATATATCGACAGATGCACTATTGGGATTCAATTATAGCACGTTCAGTTACAACTTATCATTAATTGCCGATTTCTCCACTAGCGTCTAACTCTCCCCTAAAATCATCACTAGTCTCGCCGTTACTTTTAATGCAATCGAACAACTTTAGTTATACTGAAGAAAGTTTCCACTGCAGTTATTGAAATTAGTTTTGAGTATTTTGACTCTACGTTTATTGCGAAGCCTGACGATCAAATTTCTATTTCCTATCAGCTGTAGGGCAAACAAAATTAGATACATGCACAGACTATACTACTTTTAAATAAATTATCTGTATTAATATAGGTATCCGTGTTTACTTATTTCATCAATTACTGTGGTGACAGAAAAATATATGCTAAATGTTGACTATAGGCAAATCCCAAATTTTTTTTAGTTTTCACAGATGTAATATATTATTAAGTAGGTATAGACAGTGTGTAACAACTAGCTACAAATTACAATACAATATAATATCTTATATACTATTACTTATTAGTAAAATGTAGTAGATTTTAATAATTAATATTATAATACCATTAACATTTAAGGGGTTCTAATAGTATATCAAAATAAAACAATCAATTAGATTATAATTTACTCAGTTCGACATTAAGGTTGGTTCTGATAGAAAATTGGATCTATAGTTGGTACTTTTTTGTTTCTTGAATGCAAACAATAACCTGTCATTGACATTATAATATTGGAGAAAATAAAAAAAAGGTGGGTAAGTGGATGTCGCTTTGCTGTACAGTAGGTTACAAGTGGGTCACTGTAATGGATGGTGTTAAATTTGAATTCAATGATATAATATCATTGTATAAGAAAAACAATTCTGAGCGAAAACGGCCAGTCAGCCTATGATATTATCAAGTATATTTGATGATATTATTGTGAAGAAAGTAATTTATATATGACCTATTTACGGGGAGCCTTGTTTTAAATTTTCAATCCTTAGCCATAAAAGTTAAACATTTTATACATTTTTAACTACAAAATAATTAATAAATTATAAATTTGATAAATGTTGTCAACATTTGAACTTTAAAAAATTGTGCCTATGTATTTTTAATATTTTTCAACTGCTATTAGAATGATATACCAGGAGCCTTATATTAAATTTTCACGCTTTTTTACCCAACAAATAAAATTTTATTGATAGTTATAGAAAAAAAAACTAAAAAAATTGAAAACTGACAATGTCCGTAAACAGCTCAAAAAGAGTCAAAAAATGTTCAAAATTTTATGGTGTATAGAAAATGCTAATATAAACATTCAGTGAAATTTTCAAGTATCTACAGTCATTCGTTTTTTAATTACAATAAAATAAGAAAATTGTTACATGAGAAATCGAGTGAATATCAAATGTTGTAAAAATATAAATTTCAGACGCTCATGAAAATTTAATTTAAGTTTCTTGTAGATATTTTTTTTTTTTGATAAAGGTAGACAAACTTATGGATAATCTTGTATTACATTTTAGATTCTGAGCGAAGCGATGAATGTATTGATTTTACAATGATGTGTGTTTTTTTTTTATTTTTTATTTTTGTGTCTGTCATCACCTTTTAGGACAGTAAAAGTGCTTGGATTTTCTTCAATAGTAACTTTTCTGATAGGAAAGTGAATCTAGTTGGTACTTTGGGGGGTCAAAAATAAAAATTTCCCAGTAGTTTTCATAAGCAACGTGAAAAACAAAATAAAAATTAAGGAAAAACGGGAATTTTTACGCAAAATCTGTTTTTGAGAAAATAGATTTTGGTTTTTGGTGTAACTCTAAAACAAATGACCGTAGGGACATGAAATTTTGACTGAATGTTTATATTAGCATTTTCAATACACCATAAAATTTACAAAATATTTTGACTCTTTTTGAGCTGTTTACGGACATTGTCAGTTTTCAATTTTTTTAGTTTTTTTTTCTATAAATATCAATAAAATTTTATCTGTTGAGTAAAAAAGCTTGAAAATTTAATGGAAGGCTCCTAGGTTAATGTTTCAAAGGCAGATGAAAAAAATTAAAAATCTTTAGTCACAGTTTTTATTTATAAAACTAAAAAAATTGAAAACTGACATGTCCGTAAAATGTCAGTAAATATGTCAGTTAAAATTTCATATCCCTACGGTCATTTGTTTTAGAGTTACACCAAAAACCAAAATCGATTTTCTCGAAAACAAAATTTGCGTAAAAATTCCCGTTTTTCCTTAATTTTTCTTTTGTTTTTCGCGTCGCTTTTGAAAACTACTGGGAATTTTTTACTTTTGATCCCCTAAAGTACCAACTAGATTCACTTTCCTATCAGAAAAGTTACTGTCGAAGAAAGTCCAAGCATTTTTACTGTCCTAAAAAGTGATGACAGACACAAAAATAAAAAAAAAAATAAAAAAAAAACACACATTATTGTAAAATCAATACATTCATCACTTCACTCAGAATCTAAAACAATTACAAAAAAATGGCAATATTAACGCAAAACCAGTTTTTTTACAAAATTGATTTTAACATTTTGTTGTACGTAGTTCTAAAATAAATAACCATTGAGACTTAAAATTATGATTTTTCAGACAATTTAAAATATTTTTATGGTAATTTATAGTAATTATAGTGTTATTATTATAGTAATTTTTAAGAAATTGGATATCAAACGTAAAATAACGATTAAACAATTTTAGCAATTTAGTTATAATTCAAAAATAATATGCGTATAAACGGCTAGATAAAAATATTATATGTATACTCATTTTCTTATTTCAAAAATTATTTAAAATCCTGAACATTTGGAGATTATTTTTTAGTTTAAAATTTGTAAAAATTTTATTTTTAATACCATAAGCTTGAAAATGTAATTTAAGATATTTTGTTGTAATTTTATAAAAAAAAGTAAAAGAGGAAAAGTTTCAATAAAGAAATTTTGAACATTTCATTTTCTATACTATATAGCTATTAAATAAATTATAATTTTGTATAGGTATAATTAAAATTTCCAAGTACCTATAACTACTAATTAGACTTATACATTTCAATCAGTTTTGAAGTTTATAGACATTTAAAACTTTCTAATTTTTTTAATTTTTTTCTGAAGTTCTCTGCCAACAGTGCGACGTTGTTTTGCATTGAGAATTAAAACTAGTTGCAAATGTGATTATCGTGCAACTAGTTTGCTGATGGTATATATATTTTATTCGCACTCAAGTGCGATTAAATTTTCACCAGTTTTATGGAAATTTGCGACAAAAATCACTACACTTCTTAATGATTTTTTAAAAATTTTTTTCATGAATAATTAATATAAAATTTGTATGAATTTGTAAAAAAGTTATTCTATAGAATCAATTCTACAACCCTACCCCCAAAAATTGTTTGTATGTGTATTTTGTAAGGAGTTTGTATGAAATTTACTTTGACCACTTGCAAAATTATTGGAACATTTCTTCCAACCTAAAAACGATTTTTTAGACATTAACATATTTATTTCTCAGTCAATAAGCTTAAAAATGTATTACAAAGTTCATCGTAAGTTATTGTTGCAATAATTTATAATTATCAAAAATACATGGACACAATTTGTAAGTGTTGAAACATTTTATAAATTTTTAATTACAAAATCATTTTTAAATTTTAAATTTGATAAATTTAATCAAAATTTAAACTTTAGATGCTCATAAAAAAAAATTGTGCATATATATTTTTTAATATTTTTATCTGCTATTGTAAAAATATATCAGGAGCCTGGCATTCAATTTTCACGCTTTTTTACCCAACAAATAAAATGTTATTGATATTTATAGGAAAAAAACAAAAAAATATTGAAAACTGACAATGTTCACAAGCAGCTCAAAAAAAGTCAAAATATTTTTAAAATTGTATGGTCTATATCAAATAAAAATATTAACATTCAGTAAAATTTTCATGTATCTACAGTTATTCGTTATTGAATAACAATAAAATAACAAAACCGCTACATGAGAAATCGAGTAAATATCCAATACTGTGAAAATATGAACTTCAAACGCTCATAAAATTTTATTTGACTTTCTTATAGACATTTAATTTTTTGATAAAGGTAGATAATCTTATAAGGAATCTTGTATTACATTTTAAAATCTTAGATTTCAAAAGAAAAATTTTTATGAATTCTCAAATCAAAATAATTTGCTAATTTTCGTGATTTTTCCGTATTTAGTCAAGATTTGAACTTTAAATGCTTATAAAAAAAAACTATGACTAAGGATTTTAATATTTTTCAAATGTCATTGTATCAATATAGTAGGAGCCTTGTATAAGATTTTCAAACTTTTTACCCAACAAATAAAGTTTTATTAACTTCCTTAGAAAAAAAGACTAATACAATTGGAAACTGAAAATTTTCCTAATTAGTTCAAAACTAATCAAAATATTTTTTAAATGTTATCGTGTATAGAAAATGCTAATATAAATGACCAGTGAAAATTTCATGTGTATACGTTAATTTGTTTTAGAGTTACACCAAAAACCAAAATCGATTTTGTGGAAAACTGATTTTGCGTAAAAATTCCCGTTTTTCCTTAATTTTTATGTTGTTTTTCCCGGCGCTTTTGAAAACTATTTGAAATTTTAACCTCCCCAATGCATCAACGATATTCACTTTCCCTTCGAACAAGATACTGAAGTTGAAAATCCAATCATTATTTCGACTACTTATCGTGTAAACAGACACAAAAATAAAAATAAAAAAAACACACATCATTGTAAAATCAATACATTCATCGTTCCACTCAGAATCTAAAATTGGAAAAATTACATTTTTACTCAATATTAGTCTTAAAAAAAATAGATTTTCTTTCCTTTTGAAATTTAAAAAGCAATAACTGATATTATACATTTACATAGATACATGATATTTTCAACAAATATAATATATATTATGTTATTATTTATATTTATTTAATTAGTACTTCAAAATATTTAGGCTCTCTGTAAGCTATGCATATATTGTATGTATTTTCTTTAATCATGTTGATAAAATGCTCATAAATTGCTAAAACTTTTGTCTAAAAATATAAAAATACCAAGTTTTTGAATTTTAAACTATACATGTTGACGAACTTAGATATTTAAATAAAAATAATTTTAATTATTTTTTTCTAATTTAAACATATTAATCGTAGAAAGTAGACTTGAAACTTTTTTCCATTAAGGACCTATACCTATATTATTATTTTTTATTCACATAGAAATATTAGAACTAGATTCAAGATTTTTGTATTATACCACGAACCTATAAATCCTATTCACTCCATTCTACTATACTAGTCCCATCGAATTAAGAAAATACTTATAATAGTATAATACTGTATAAATACAATACAACATAAACAGTGTATCTTTATATAAATAGTCGTCAATGACGAAAAAAAACCTAACCTATTTTAGAATCATACCTACAGGCTACAGCTACAGTTTCTCAATACTCAAATTTAAATATTTTTGCTATATAGTTTAATATTTCATATTTGTAATAAAAATTTTCAAATATTAAATATTACGACGGGTAGCTATAGACTACAGTTATTGTTAAGTTAATAGGTACATTTTTTGCTAACTAAAAATTACTATTATGTATACTCATAGGAATAAATTGTGTCAGAAAATTATACTAGTAGGAAAATATTTGTATTTTATATATTTATACATATAAAATGTTATATTTGCTTACAATGTCACATAGGTAGTTATTTACCACATATAAACGTGGTGGGTATAATGATTAGCTATTGTAATATACAACTTGGATATATAGTGGGGTGCACAACACTATAAAAATCTAACCAAAGGGACAAGAAACAAATGTGTATTTTTTTCTTAAAGATTTTTTTTTCGGTAATCCAAACGAAATGCTTTAGTTTTTCCTCTGTTCCGTGGTCTTGCACACGTAACACCATAATACAACGTACACAACTGGGATTTGCCGACCAATAGATTTATAGCCGGGTTTCTGTTCTTTCTGTACAAATTGACCACAAGTCCACAACAATAACAAAAAAGTCCAAAATTGAACCTTCTCCCCATGCCATCGGATAGCTTAGCGGCAACATAATACTCAGAATTATTTCGGGATTTACACAAGGGTTGCAAAATTCTCATATATAGTATACATGGTATACTGCACCGTTATATCATATAGGTACTACGAGAATTTCCCCAAGGGGGCAAAACAGAGTCATATATATGGTTATAGGAATGACCCATGAAATAAGTAACACTTGTCCCCCTCACCAGCCAGGCCTTGCAATTATTAGTGGAAAAAAAACAACAACGAATATGGATAATATCTTATGTTAAAACAATATATTGACTTTATATACGTAATACTGTAAAAGGTTTAATAACGTTTGTTTGTGATTATAGATGCGGTAATTATCTTGCTGACAGTTGTTTATGACTCATAATATTGGACAGCTGATATTTGATTGGAATTTTATTTTTTATTTTATTTATAATATGCTAAAACCTCATTCGGTTTAGGTCAGGAAATATTTAAAGGGTTTAGTCGGTTAGGGGTCGACCCCTTCCTCTGACCTCGGAATCGTCTAATTAACGCTGTGCCATCCCAGCATGCACATAATATACTAGTCATAAATCAACATCCATCCGAAATGAAAACACATGCGGTATCGTAAAACATGTAAACTGTAAAGGGATGATGACCGGGACAAGGGGTTATACTACTGTTATGATAATTATATACCGTAGTAGTATTAGCTGATTTATAAGCTACATTATATTTTATTTTTATCGAAAACCACTGCTATACAAACATTTACCAAATAATGTAGTATACTAGCTATGTATACATTATTTTAATATTTTATGATAATATTTATATAATCAAGTATATTTGCAAACCTATTCTTAGGTATCTAAAAATTATTACTTTATAAAATAAAAAATGTTGGTATATTAGATGTATAATTTTATGTAGGTACAATTTTACAAAGTTATTGTTCTTATTATTATTTAAATTTATGAATACAAAACCAATAAATGTTGTCAAAAATATCATTGAATGGTATTATTTTAATTAGGTATTAAAACGCATATTATATTGTAATTAAATATGTTTATGAATTTTATTTTAGAAACATACATTTTATAATAGCCCATGGGTAATGGGGAATTATTATATGACTATATAAGCCATAATATTTTATAAAGGTTTTAATCAAGTTTATTGACTATTGAATAGCGAGTCAATACTTATTATTATCCTACTGTCTAAACCACATAGGTAAGCAATATCACTAAATTTAAACTATCTATAAAATTATGTAATCTGATATATAGGTTGTGATATCATAAATTTTTACATTATAAAGTTAGAAGCCTACATTATTATATAAGCCACATAGCCGATAGGTATAATAAATCTATCATATTCTATCATATTTTTTTAGTATAGTTGCTATTCACAGTATTTTTTTGTACACATTATACATTCGCATTTTCTATACACAATACAATTTTCAAAATATTTTCATTTATTTTAAACTGTCTAGGAACATTTTCAGTTTCTAATGGTATTAGTTTTTTTTGCTATGAATGTCAATAAAACTTTATTTGTTGGGTAAAAAAGCTTGAAAATTAAATACAAGGCTCCTACTATATTTTTACAATGACATTGAAAAATATTAAAAATCCTTATACACAGTTTTGATTTGAACTGTTTACGGAAATTTGCAGTTTCCAATTTGTTCAGTTTTTTTTACTATTATTAATAAAATTTCATTTGTTGGGTAAAATTGCGTGAAAATTTAATACAAGGCTCCTGATATATTGTTACAATAGCAGTTAAAATATTAAAAATACATAGTCACAATTTCTTTTTATAAGCATTTAAAGTTCAAATTTTGACAAAATTTATCAAATTTAAAATGTAATAATTATTTTGTTGTTAAAAATTTCTAAAATGTTGAACTTTTATAGCTAAAGATTGAAAATTTAAAACAAGGTTCAACGTAAATAGGTTATATATAAATTACTTTATTCATAATAATATCTTCAAATATACTTGGTAATATCATAGGCTGACTGACCGTTTTCGCTCAGAATCGTTTTTCTTATACAATGATATTATACCATTGAATTCAAATTTAACATCATCCATTACAGTGACTACACTTGTAACCTACTGTACAGCAGAGCGGCACCCGCTTGCCCACCTTTTTCTAAATGAAGTTATAAAACCAGTTTGGCTGATAATAATACATTTTTTTTTTGCTTTAAATTTAATGTATTAAACTAATAAAAATATTCATTAAGATTTATTTTATGCTTAAAATTTAAAAAAGTTTTTTTGCTTTCAAGTTCAGTTAAACTACCAAGTACCAAGCCTTTATAAATCAATGACGTCAAGATCAATATGCTGTGACATATTGTGACACATACTAAACGGATTTACAAAAGCTTTAGTCTAAACACATAGTTTCAAGATCCTTTTGTCGAGTGATGTATAGTGCACAATATATAAACTTGTTCACACACCCTTCTCTTGATGTAACCACAACATAACATGTACCTACTATAATAAATTACTGTATACAGATAACAGATGTAGTTATAGGCAAAATATTAGTTAGGTATTGATAGAATTATAATATATACCTTCATGGCTCCTCTAGAATATATTATTATTTACTATTATAATATCATATCTAACATCAAACAAATAATATTATTAAAGGACGTCTAGACTCTAGACGTAATATTAAGTAGGTTGGTATTTTTCATTAGTTACCTATATAATTTAAGGAAAAAAACAATATAATTAATAATATAGCCTCGCTGATCGTCGTCACTTAGCTAACTTATCATTTCTATCTAATCTTCTTTCCTCTAAAATTGACAGTCCTGAATCACTATCCCGTGTCTCATTTAATGTCCCCTCCCGCCGTACACGATCATCTGTTCCATTCCATTTACCTTTATCTTCCTCAAATTACCATCTTAACTCACCAATCATCCGTCTAATGCGCATTGCCAATACTGACCCTTCATTCTCACTCTAAAATTGAACCTCGTTTCCATAAAGCAAAACTATTACTATTATATTCACGTTATTTTAGGGTTTGTACCGTATTGTAAAATAAAATAAAATAAAATAAAATAAATTTATGTTTTACAGTATAAAATATCGTAGCTCTCAAAATGACTAACAAATGGTAAATATATTTTACGACATGTGTAACGTTATGTATTTTTAAGTTAAGATTCAATAAAAAAGACTTATTGTTGTACAAATGTTGATAGGTACCTACTTCATATTTTATAAATATTATGTACTTGAAACAGAATATACAAAATAACCTTTTTTTAAAAAAAAGTTTAACTATAGTAAAAACCTTTTTCATAAATTATGGATTTGAAAATTAAATATACACTACAGACTATCACTATATAGTATATAGTATCATTAAAAATACATCCGATATAGTCTTATCGGTTTCAGTAATTATTTAAAAATAAATTATCTAGTATTTATATATTTCTTACAATCAAGAAATTAGGTTAAAGAATCATTTAAAATAGATAGATACGACATTTTTTTAGTGTTTATTTATACATATTATATAAGTTATAAGTACTTATAACTACATATAATATTATATTATATTATAAATAACATAAAAAATAGGTACAATTTCAAAACGAAAATATAATTGGAACCTATTACTTGAAGTCTATTTCATTTATTCAGTTTATTAATGAAAATTCTATTAAGGCGCTCGGTGCCAATGTATTTTTGCACACAAAAATACGCTCAAGGGAATAATGGTACTGTTCTGTAGAACCAACCAAATTTGATAATTATTTTTAACTTATAGAGGCCGCATCGAACTCTGTTTTTAAATATTTTAATCTCAAACTTTATAATATGTCTTCAAAAATAATACAATTTTAAGCGTTTTTTATAAATTATATTATACCATCATTTGAAATAAAATAAAAATCAGAGTTTAATGTGGCCTGTAGGAAGTCTTCTTCTTTCAGATACAGAAATAGTTATCAAAATCCGACAATACTACAAGTAATGAGAATTATTCCCGTGAAGTCTTTTTTTTCGATATAATACACGCAATCAATTCCCCTAAATAAGTATCGGGTAGTAGATTAGTGGAAAAGTATTATAATTAAGGTGGCAACTAAAATATAAAATTGAATTTTCAAATTTTATAGAATTGCGGAAAATTTTAAAAACTGGCACCGGGCCCCTTTATTAAACAATTTTATCATTACCTAGTCTTTGTTAAATATTTTTATAATTATAAATTATTATATTTCATTGAAATGGAATTAAAAATTGTTTGTTGTTCTTTAAAACTATATAATATGTTAAATGCAGAATACTTTACCTATTTATGTTTATGGTTTTTAATTTTTGTTTATTACGATCATTATGATTAATTTTACCGTCAATATACTTAGATCGTACATACAAAATACAATGTTAAAATAGAAAACAACTGTTTTTAATTTAATTTGTAAAGTTTCATCCTTCAATACCGTTTTCGTGTTTTGGGGGTTTACCAAAACATCTAACTTAAAAGTTAAAGTTATTCCAATCTTTCCAATAATCCAATCTATAAATCTTCGATTAATAGTTAACACTTCTTGGTACGTTATAACTTATAGCAACCACACGTTACGCTACATTGCTACAATCTAAACATTCAAACACTACAGTTTACTAAAATTTGGCCAAGCAATCTTCTTACTATATAATTAAAGAAAATTTTTTAAAAAAAAGTCCAGGATCGAGTCTTTGAAGTAAAGTTCCACTAGAAGCTCCTTTCTCGTAAGAATTTTTCGTCCAGATTTTGTTTTTATCCAAATACTAAAATTCTATAAAGGAAAATTTGGTTTTTTTTTCATACAAATATATTATTTATTGTGAATTGTAGTCTGTAAATAATAAAAACAATGACCGCGTTCAGGTAAGATATGCATGTCATGCGAAATAACAAAACGATTACGGTTTAAAAGTGTAAAACTAAATAAATAATTATTAAAAAAAAATTAAGTAGGTACCTAAATTATAATATAATCAGGTAAGAGTATTACTACATATAAACTGTTAAACTATTAATTTTAATAGGTACCAAATGTTTGAAAACGTGGTCCTGTAAAACTATATAATTGATATTATTATTTTCACATGCAAGATGTAACTGTGTTTAGACCATTTACTTATAATTTCATTAATATTCAGAACACAAATATAATCGTAAAGTTGGTATCCTGTTAAACTTTCTTCAGCTTAAAGCCTGGGTCTTAACAGGATTTAAAAGGAGTGATCAAAAGTTGCACCTGTGCCATAATCCTATACATTTCAATATCAGCGGTTTTTATAAGGATAATTGAAAAAAGGAAAAACGTATTGTGATTTCCGATTTGGAATAAAGAATAAAACATGAAAAATAAAAAGACAGAGGAATCAAAAAAGGCGAATAAAAATAAATAAAATGTTTGGCGCGGGCTGCAAGTTTAAGCGTTTCCCATTTGTTTTTATATTTCCGGGTTTTGCGCAAGTCCCAGAACACGGTGAGCTTGGCGAGTGCGCTAAATCCGCCCCGTAGACCCCGCCGAATCAATATAGCATGAGGTTCCCGGACAAGGTTTGCGCATTAACTGCGTGTAGACTACCCCGACATCCCGACATCCCGTGGAGGGGGTGACAGATAGACTCTAATGGAAGCCCGAGTTTAATAAATGATCTCTCTTCCGGTATGGCACATGACGAAAAAACTCATTTCGCGTTCTTGTGCGATTGAAAAGTTATACCTTAACAATACATCTACATGTACAATGTATATTTTATTTTATAATATATATGAACTTTATAATATTATATACTGTATATAGTTACGACTTACGAGCAGTCCGTGTTCCGCATAGACAACTGGTTGGTTTGTCATATGAATAATTAATCCACTACCCATTTTATGTGTACGATGTACCTATCTACCTATGCCGGCTACACTTTATACGCGCAATATTATATCATGTTAAAAATATACATATAAGTATAGGTATATTATTACTGTTATTACAGGTATTACAAATATCTATGAGTAATATTATTCCTATATGTAACCCGGGTCTCTGTGATTACAAAATAAATTAATGCCCTGCTACCTACTTAGTTTTAATGTAATTTGTCTAGTAAATATATGCTCCTACATTAGGTGGATAGTATATGAGATTCAAAATTGTATCATCTGGTTAATAAATTGTTATAAAATAATTATTATATATTATTATAAAAAGTAATAATTACCTATATTATGTTTCAATTCAGTTTTTTTCCATAAAAATGTTTCTATATTTTTTTGTACTTAGTCGACGTTTTAACTTATATTGATCGCCCAGCTACAATAGATTTTGAATTTGTACTTCAAATCATGCAGTTATTTTAAAAAGTATCTTATTGATAAATTATAATATATCTAGTTATTTGAATAATTACTTTTTTGTGTAAATATTGTAATACTTTTGATTTTGATGATTCCCCATGCTAATATATAATTTATGGGTTGTGTGCGACATTTGCATTTTACATATAAGTAGATCCCTACTATCAATTCAAAAGTCAGAACTCATGAGTCTATTTATATACATATAAATTATTTTAACTGACAGTTTATACATATATCCATTTAAGGGAAACGGAAGTGTACTAGCTGTCTAGCTGATACCTATACAGACATACAGTATACATATTCACCGGGCGTGGCACAAGTCTGTTGTAATGAAATTATAGTATTTGATTTTGATTTTATACTGGAATAACTATTGTATGAATACGTTCTTGTTTTGAATTTAACACATCAACTGTTTATACACTATAATATGTCCATACAACAATTGTAAATGAAACCTTACACAGATTTAAACTGATTAAATATAATAATAATCTATTATATTATATTTATAAATGCACCACGTACAAAACGTAAAATAGGTTATAGGTATTAAAATAATATCTTAATATAGGTTGACGTTTGTTATATACTTACATAGTTATCAATCAACAGTCACGTAAGTATAGTTACATCAATTGTATGTTTCATTATAGTGGCACTCCAATAGATTTTTATTTTGGAAGTGACTATTTCAGGATTCTTTGTATCTACCCATTTTTACGTCCTATGCTGTGATTGGTCCAAATATTGATAACAATATTTTAGTAATAATAAAAATATCGTTTTCCAATATAAATATGTAGGTAATTAATATGATATTTAAAATGTTTATTGTGATTTGTTAATCAGTCTGCAGTCGTATTATTATTTTATTATTTGGCTCATTGGGTGTGTGGGGGTGGTTGCGATTGGTACGGTTGGTACACGTGTTTTTATGTGAGGACAGAATTTGTCCCCGAGAAACCAGATGGTTACCCATCCGGGAGCCAGCGACACCGGACTAGGATTGTCCGGAGAAGTCATCTACTGTGTATCAAATAATTGACATATAAATGTCAAGTAAATGGTTAAAAATAGATAAAAATCTGTTTAATTAAGTTTTGTTGGCCAAAGTATTCCAAAGTTTATTTTTCGTTCTTAAATATAGCTTTTCTTATTTTTAGTTGGATCAAAACGTACTATTTTCAACTAATAGTAGGTACATTTTACTTAATGCTTTGATGGTTTGATGATACAATGCATTACATGACCATAATGTTTTCAAAACGTTATATCTCCATTAACACTAAGTATTATTAGGAATATATTTTAAAATAAATAATTGTACATACTTTGACTCAATTAATAATACTTATATTCAATTTAAATTCTTTAAATTACAATAATATATTATATAATACATATAGCACATAACGATGGTAGTAGTTTCTATTAATATTACCTACATAGCTTAAAGGAATACATAATATAATATAATTTAATGTAACATTTTTACTATAACTTTTAATAAATACTTAATAAAAAACACGGTAAATAAAATATTAAAGAGCAGGCCCTTATAAATATTAATAAGTAAATAAAGTTGACATTGAAAACAATAAATTATGTTCAAACACTTAAAAAAAAAATAAAACCAGTAGCCTACTAGGTAAATAGAAAATATATCATACATTTATAACTATGATAAAATAACTCAAAGGTCCTTATCTTCATACAAGTTTTAAGCTCTGAATTTTCAACTTTATGACTATTCCGAAAATTGTGTAGACTCTACTAAGTTACTTAGAAAAAATAAAAGTTATGTTTTATCTGTATTAAGTAGGTATTTAATACAAATAAATAATAACAGAATTAAAACCTAATAAGTTAATATGAACTTAAATTAACTATTATTATATAGGTAATTAAATTATAAAGATAGTGTAACTAGTGTAAGTAACTATAAAAAATTTAAATATTGATGTCTGATACCTGCAGCCATTGTGTGTAAGATTTATCTTTAGAAACATGTGATTTATAACTTCTATGTTTCAGAGAACTTATTGATAGTGGCTCACGATTCATATCTTTGTTAGTAAACCATAAAAATAATTAGTTATTATTATTATAAAACTAGTAGGTACCTAAATCAATATAGACTTGGTACCATTTAATATTAGGTACACCATACATATAATAATATGTATAAATTAGTAGGTTAAAAAATAAAATGTGCTGTCCAAAATCAACTACCTGATAATACATATTATGAGTATAATGAGTTAGAGAAATAAAAAATACAAATACAATATTCATAATTGACAATTGTATTATAGGAATAGGATTGGTGGAACTAGTAATAGATACAAATAATTAAAAACGACTGACTTTATGTTATTTAAAATTGTTTTTAAAATAGTGTATTATACTTTTTTACACTTTAACTATATAATAGCTGTAAGAAGTATTCATAAATTTATAATTACAATTAAATTTCATTGTTTAGAGCTTATCGCAAACTTTTGGTGCTCATAATAAATAAAGTATCAAAGATATAAACGATTTTTTTTGTGATGTCATTTCGATAATATGAAAACCAAGACCTTATTATATAAAAATCTATATTAAGACCTTCTAATTTAATACAATATAACAATATAAGTCTAGAAACTGTAGTTTTTTAAATAGTACGTTTTGCATCTATACCATTTACATGGGAAATGGTACGTTTTGGAAAAATGTATACGTAATTAATACATTTTGATCACATTATTTTACTTTTAATTACAAAATCCATAGCAAATACGCCAAAAAGGTAAGTAGTTCGTTATGCATCGAAGAGTAAATAGTTCGCGCGTTTTGACATAATGTATATTATGCTAATAGTACGTTTTGCACCAACTCATTATTTTAATATCGGTTTTTGAATGGTAAATAGTATCTACGTCTTCACTCAGTTTGATTACGCCAATCCTCCCCATTTTAGATGTAGGAAAAAGGTATCTCATTTTTGGAGGAAAATAGACCCACCCATTAAAAATACACGTAAAATATGGACCTCTAAGCGTGATGGTCAAAATGACAAATAACTCATAGTCAGTGTGTTACTGACTACCTACTGTATTATTTTGTAACAGCTGACTAGTTTCAGTTTAATTTTATTACGTATAAATTCGTCTTGTATATTTAAATTGAATTTTTTTTTTTTATAATGAAACGCTCTTTACAAAATAATGACACCATTATGAACTTGAAGTTGAAAATGAAGGCGCTTTATGCTCTAAAAGTGGATAGTGTGAAGTTGTTAAGAAGCATCGTAAGTTTTCAGATTAATAGTGAATAGCGAACACACCTTTTATGAATACAGTATAAATGTAAACAATGAAGAAAGAACCCAATAATGATGCGTCATACTATACTCATACCTATGCTATAATATGCTATGAAATATTGTCAAATAGAGTTGACGAAACCAGCTAAACTTCGATGTTCTATAATGTTTCCATGGACTTTCTATATAATGGTACTATACAGTTATTGGCTATTAGTACCTATATAGACATATATAGTATTAGTTGGTACGTGGCACTTATATTGACTTTAGGAAAAAAATCTTTTATTAAGAGACGTAAGTGTCAGTGGGGGTGGCTTCTTCATTCAAGATTTTCTTCCTTTTGTATTACAGCCCATACTCTTATTGTGCCTTATTGCGTACAGATTGTGTATTTTATTAATAAAGAAAAAAAATCAAATAAAAATTGTAGTGAAAAGCAGGTATATATAGATAATATTATCTATACGAACCGTATTAACTTGCAAAAAAAAAGCTTCAGAACTGGCGAAGTACTTATTTTATCAAGTCTAAATTTCTATAATTACATACTAATTAATAGACGAATTGGAATTTCACGATCAGGTAAATGAACCATGTTGTGACATAATTCACAATTTATTTGTCCACCTGTTATATGGAATGTTCACGAAACAACTCTTCAACATTTTGAATGTACAACACCCAAGGAGAAGGATTTAAATATTAGTTTTCTAAAATTTAGAAGACTATACTATTTAATAGTATAGTCTTGGTGTTCGACTATATAGTAGTATACTATATGCTATACTCATCACTCTATTTGGACAAAGATTCACATAAAAAAACAGATCATTCGATTATAGATAGATTCTAATAAAACTTAATTAGATTTAATTAGTTAACTTAATAAGTTATTAGCATTACACCGCTGCCGCTAACCCTGAATTACATGTCACATGATAGTATATGACACTATGATACAGACAATATAATATTAATACCAATTGGCGTAAATTTCGATATCCCAAATTGTATTTTTAGATTTTAGATTTCAAAAAGTTTTTATAGGCAGTATATAAATTTTAATTATTTTTTTGTAATTTTATAATATTAATTAAACTTACTGGCTACTGTATTAATAGTACGTAATAACAATATAAATATAATATAAAATATCCTAGATTGACAAACTGTCTATGCTCGGAATCGTTTTTTGGATATAATGATATTATATCATTGAATTCAAATTTAATATAAGTACCCTCTATTACAGTGATCCACTTGTAACTTACTGTGAAGCATTAAATTAACAAATTTGAGTTAGATTTAAAATTAAAAATAAAAATAATCAGGTAAATTGAAAAAAAATACGAAATTTTATGAAATACGCTAGTATTTGACAAAATGGGTTTTGTTATTTTTGTTTTAACTCATAAATTATTAACCGTACATAATCTACAAATATAGATACTCAAATGTTAAAATATTTACCAAATATTTATATAACTATATTAGTATTATCTAGATTCTAGATGACTAGATATTTAAAAATATTTTAACTCTTTTCAAGATAAATACATTCGAATTTTTCGATTTATATTGATAATAGGTATGTTAAAAACGACCGGTGTGAAATGTATTAGGCTACTCGAATCAGCAGCAACGCCGATAGGTACCTATAATTTATGTTTTGAGTATAAATAATAATTTTTATGAATGATGATATTATATTATGCCCATATAGGCTATAAATTATAACCGTAATCGCATAGTTGTATATAGGTTCACAGGAAATCAAAGCAGTACACTGTTGTAGGTACATAATAAAATATCGATGTATTACGTGAAGAAAAAAAACAAATATACGTATAGGGACGATAGGATTGCGACGGCCGACGAGGGTGCGTCGTTGGTCCAACAACGCGGGGGTGAAAATAATGGAAAGCGTGACTTATATATTGTAGTGGACGGCCAGGAAGAGAACGACAAAAATGATCCGTTACAGTATAATGCGGCTAATGCATATTATATTAGAATAAATAAAACCACTGTCACACATGTCGCTCGGGTGGCGGCGAGCGCAATATGTCGCGCGCGCGCTTAAATATTACGGCGGCGGCGGCGGCGGCGGTGCAGCGTACGTCGCGCTGTATGTATTATATACGAGTGGCTATATTATTATAGTACATAATAATATAATATTTTATATAGTGATAGTAGTTGTAGTAGTAGTAGTAGTAGTAGTAGTAGTATTATAGTGGCGGCGGCAGCAGTATTATATAGTAGTACCGGCGCACATCACACCCGCGGGACTTGCGCGCCGGCAACGAACGACGACGGCGCAGGGACACATATCATGTGCCGGTATGGCGCGCGCGAGGGATACACCGCCCGAGGACGAGACGCGCGACAGGGTTTAATGGCGTATTTATAATTTACCATCAACGCTGGCGGCGGATGGTGGTGGTGGTGGTGGTGGTGGTGGTGGTGGTGACGGCGGCGGGTGGTGCGTTCGTAGCGATGCGTCGGTGACTGCACAGAGGAGCGTATATATATATATATAAAGGGCATGCAGCCACCGACCACAATGGATAACTAGTGTTGATCTCCTCTCCTGGGACGTTATAACTCAGCCGCGCACCGCCTTTGCCACCTCGTCGACGTTCCTATGCTTTGTGTGTGTGTGTGTAAGCTGTGTTTATATGTTGAGAGAGAGAGAGAGAGAGAGAGAGAGAGAGTGTGAGTGAGTGAGTGAGTGAGAGAGTTGTGTTTGTGACGTCACGTCATCGCGGCCGCCGAATTCTTTCGTTTTTCTTTAGAACGGAGCGCGCGACAAGTATTTGCTTTTAAAAAGTAAAAACTTTCCCCCCGCGCACTATATATAATACACATTATTTTTTTTCCATGGACCTGTCGTATTATGTAGTGTATAATACAGCATCTATATAAACTAGTTTTTTTTAGTCCAACGCGTTATATCAATTATAAATTGACGAGCTGAGTATCGAAGAGTTTCGATCGATTCCATCTCGATTTGTTATCTCTGTAAAGTCTCTGAATATATCTATATCTCTACACCTCTATCTCGCTCATTCTCCCTGTCTCATCCACTCTCTTGGGAGTTGTGGGTTATATATTATATTATATTCGATATGGTCGCTCTTGCAAATCTTGACAAGTCCGTCGCAGTTCATTTCGATATTATACATAGGAACGCGCGCGGTGATTCATTTATATATAGTGAATCGAACAGTGTAGGCAATTACACAGAAAATAGAAGGAATTAAATTGCAATTATTTTGTAAATTTTAGGTACCAATACCTCTATATACTGATAACAAACCATAGAAAATGAAAAATATTACACGTTCTTAAACGCTAACATTTTTTCAGTATTCCATAATAGTCTTACCTATATAGTTATAAGTATTTACCGAAGTATTGCCTGGTTCAGGATAGAAAAAAATCACCAGTACTATATATTATACTAATATTATCTTTAAATTGGATGAATAAATTCAATGTTCTAAAAAATATCATCATACCATTACAAAATTGAATATTATACGATATTACGTCTTGATATTAAATATTATATGATATTGTAACTAACTAAATCTAAACTTTCAAAATGTTGGTTGATATAGTTACAGTTTTGTATCAATTTTTTTTACCATCAAGTTTATAGTTAGGTAGTAGCCTAAACAGTTTCTGGAAAAATAATTAGATAAATATATTCTCCTAGGACTGTGTTGACAGTGTTTGATCTTATCCTTTTAACTTTTTAATAAATTAATCATTGTTTAAAATGACTAAATGAGTTATAGTTCATGTAATCATAGTAATCATGTTATGTTAAGACTTTAAGAGTATATTAGTTCACTCAGAAGTTCTTTTAATTAACTTCAGAGTTTTTCGATAATCATGGTGTAATTTTAATATTATTCCAATCCACCAATAAAATATATACTTCTTGTGCATTGACAATGAATAATGATTAATGACTAATAAATTAATCGTAAACACAATATATTTATTGAATAGTCTACATGACTACATTGAAGTCTTTCATCGATTATGAAATAATTGGTCAGTGACATGCTGCAGAATGCAGATAGTAGATAATATCTACATACACAGTGATGTATACCGAGTACGAAACTATTATAACATTAAATTATTAATACATTTATAAATGTAAAATCAATCAAAGTCAAGCGAGGACAAAGTGCCATATGATAGAACTGAGCATATAGGGTGACTCGCGTTGTCACTAACACAGTTCCATTATATTAAAATAAAAATGAATATAATGTGTTTTCCCTACGGGGCATAAGACTTTGGCGGACGGGGAATAAAGAACAGCATTCGCAAATTACATTATTTTGACAACTGCATTTAAAACCATTGTTTTAAGATTTTAGCATGAGCAACGAAAGAATGAACTGAAAGTAGGTATCTAATGAGTAATAGACTTTAGTGAATAACATTATATTATATTCGTAATTTGTATAATATGGGAATTTCTGAATAATAATCAATATTGGGTTCTCTTATTATATCGATGGCTGACGCTCAGGATAGTGCAGATAAATAACAATATTGGTGTATGATTATTTTTAAATTTAAACGCGAAAATGATTGCATTTGTGATAAAGCTGTTCTTAGAGGATACACTAAAATATTTATGATTATAATACAAATGGGTTGTTTTTAATACGGACGTCATGGCTTTGATTTTACGGGAGCCATTTTGGAAATTAAATTGTTATTTAAATTTATGTTATTTTCCAATCTCTAGGTACAGATGTGCTATAGTATATAGCACATATTTCATGTAATTATAAATACAATGTAATAGCTCGTAAAAATATTTCTACTCATTATTTAGTATGGTAAAATTATTAACACAATGTACTATTGTATTATAATGTAATCGTTAAATTCAAATATAGTATTATTACAATGTATGTGGCCTACAACAACTTCTACTCACACGATGTGGCCCAGTCTTTAAAAAATGTTGGACACCCCCCTGCCAAACAAATCATTTTGAGCTTTTTATTATACCAAAAATGGATTGTTATCGGAATCTAAATTTGTGTATGATGGTTACAGAAACTGCGAACTGTTATTATTTATTTATTAAATAATAATTTATTAACTATCTATTATTTACCAAAATAAATAATATTTGTATTAAGATATTGTTTATTCGTGTACCTTTATAATACAATAAACCATATCTAAATTTACGATTGTTTTACACATCATGATCCTCAATCTTATTCATAGTATTTACACATTATAGGCACGTAGCCACGTAGGTCCTATCAGTTAAAAGCTACCATAATTATATAGTTTTCAAACGTTATAACTATGACTTTCGTAAAGATGATTCTGATTTTTGAAAAAATTTTACGAACGTTGAAGTCTTGGTATTCATTTGAATATAGTTGCACTTACGATGTCTATAGCATCATCTATATAATCTATAGATAATAGATATCATATTTATAGTAAAGATAGTTATTTAAAATTGTTTAAAATTATACGTCGATATAATATTTTTTTTTTTATTGGTCTTGAAATTGCACAATTTCTGCTTCGACTACAAGATCTAATATTTATATATACGGTAATAATACAAATATTATATTTATATCATCTAATTATTATTATGCACTCTTAAAATCTATAGTAGGTATATATTTATATTGTATACACACACAGATATATAGTTATATATTTTGTCACATGAACAATTGTGCAGTATTGATATAAATTTGATACCTGCATTTTATACTTAATTATATAATATATGTACAATGTACCTATAATTTACTTTTGCGTTAAATAACGTATAGTAAACTATCAATATAAGTATACCTATAGAGTTTCAAAAAATGTAAATATAAATTTTACGAACCAATTATACTTAGTTGTGTAGAATTTTGAAATTTAAACAACATTTAATATTTATTGAAACGTAGTTGTTAACTATACGGGGTTTGGTAAATTGCAGGTGTTGTAAAAACAAGTTTGATTAAATATTATGTGCAAAACTGCCAATATAAATATAATTAAAGGAAAATTGAGATGTAATTAAATTCTATACTTCTATCAGTTCTATCACACTATATTTACGAATAAACTCTACAGTTGAACACTAGTACCTATAACACAGGTGGGTAGGTATAATATATGCTCTAAAATCTGAATATTCTGTAACATACCGTTAAATATAAAATAGGTATGTGCCTATATACAGCAATAACCTTATATAGCCATATATATATAGGTTTCTATGATATTAGTATAATAGCTATTTCCAGTTTTCATCATATAGGTACCTATTAATTGCTTCATCTATTTACATTTAGTTACATTCAGAAGTTACAGACATGAATAATATTCATAGGCTCAACTAGGGAAATGTTTAGAATTGTATCAGCTGCATAGACCCTGATTATTTATATTTTAAACTAAAATATGATTAAAAAACTGGGGGGGGGGGCTAAGACCCCTCACCCTATTTGTGCCTATGGACTAATATATGTCCTTATTTTGATTTTTTTTTTTTATCTCAATACAAATTGAATTGAAAATCATTGAATTCGGTTAAACGTTGATTTTATATACACAGAACATATATCTACAATTAAAAATACTCAAACTCAAAATACCTGTAAGTTAGGTTATATATAACCAATTTCCAATTGGATAATATAATATATTATACTATATTCATAGATAATAGAAGAACGGAAGGCCATGCAACCTTATCACACGGGAATTATATTTGATGTTACAATACATATTATATACATTATACAAAATATATAGGTATAGCATATTATAAAAGTCCACTTGTGGGAGTGAGGGATCGCCTTTCTCTCTTTCACATTAAAGACCGCGACCTCTTGCGTTGTATACATTAACATGGCCTATCCATTCTTCTATTATCTATGAATATATGACACAATAAATATAATAGTTATAAGTAGGTATATTATTATTTAATGCGCATCTATTTGTACACTACTACATAACAATAATTAGTATTATAAGTATAATAATTAATACTTAATAGGTATAGTTTACAAAAAACAATTATTAACGAATTCAATTTTTTTTTCGGCACGATACAGTGCTGCAGTGTATACTTAATGTAGGTACTCATTAGTGTATATGTCTAAAAACTACAATGTTTTTCGTTGACGTATCACATTATTTCACCTGTTTTATACATTTTATAGTTCGAGTATAATTATATATTATGTATAGGTAAGCATTGTGTGGGTTACATATTTTGGTCCTCAACACTAACATGTCAAGATATCACTTTGTTTTTTATAAAAAATAATGACCTGTCGTACACATTGGAGAAAAATTAAATAAGTAAATAATTTACTATTTAGTATTAATAGCTCACTTGACACTTCACTCCTATTTTTATAAGCAACAATGCTTTTTTATTTGTAGAGTTAAACATTTGGCCTACAGATTCCTATCAACCTAACAAGTGGGTAATAGAAAAGAAAGAACTCAGAAGAAAAGAAAAAATGCAAGAATATTTCCCAAAAAAGTCAGCATATCAAAGTTGGGATATCTACATTGTTATAAGAAAAGTAAAAAACAGACACCGTAAACTATAATGATCGTACTTGGGTATTTCAGTATTTGTGCCAGGTGTTGACGCACGCTACTGCAAGAAGCCAATCATTGGGAATCTGCATGCCAAGTGTTAGCAATACAAATAACAGAGCAAGTTATGGAACAAAGAAAGAGTATAGATATATTGGTCACAAAGTTCATTTTTATGTTGTTTTTAATTTGGATTTTTTTTATCGGATAAGTACTTTTCTATAATACTACGTAAATATACTCGATGGATATAAAAATGTTACTTTTAAGAATCTTTTTAAATATCAGTAATAATAATAGCATAAATATAAAAATGATTGTGAGAAATTATGATACGACAAAATATATATTTAAGTAGGTATTATATATAGTTAGTTCGAATTGTTCGATAGGTACTTCGGTGGTGTAAGTATGATATGATAATAATTGTTTTATTATATATTTTTGTTTAATATATATATATTTTTTATCAGTGCACTGGACGACATTTTAGTTGTACCTACAATATAAAATATAATATAGTATAGGCAATATATTAAATAAATATACCTAAGACCAAATTATTATTCTATAGTGTGGAATTAACTCTTACCATTATAGAATATATTATTTACATGTATAGTTTATAGTTCTTAAAAGATAAATAACAAATATAATACAAGTTACTGAAAAAAGCAACTATAGGTACCTACCTATATGTATTATACTGCATTATACCCATAGTCACACGGTACACAGGATATATTATGTTGTGCTATATATTACACCCCACAACTGCCTACTACAGCACATTAAATATATTTTACTGTTTATTAAAATCGTAAACCAAAGGCCGGTTTACAAAGTACCTACCTAACATCACTACATAGGCACCTAATGTGATATATTATATATATACGTTCATCGCTACGCATATATTGTAATAAAATGTATGGGTCGTGGGTATACACGTATACAATATATATTATAGCGATGCTCGTTTATGTATACATAGGAACATATTTATATATAGCTTTTATTTTATTATATACTATGCGCACGAAAAAAGTTTTGAAACTTGAATACGACGCGAGTTTATTTGATTAAAAATCGTTTTCCACGAGTTTCCCAAAAAAAACGCAAAACGGCGCGGGCTCGAAGGTTTTGCGGCGTCTTTGCCGGTGGTTGGGTGGGGGAGGTGAGGTGAAAAAAGTGTATAGCTACATAATAATATAGGTATTATTTTATGTGGCGTTTGCGTGGGGAAGCAAACCGTTGGAACAGTGGCGGTTGCGACGCGCGCGGGGAAAGCAATCTGCGCGTTTGATAAACAGTCGTGAGGATTTGGGTTGATCACTGTTTATTAGGCATAGGCGCTGCACGGATGGGGGAGAATAGGGTCCGTTAAAACAAAACTCGGCGCCGTCCTGCTCTCGGTGGGGGGAGGGGAGTGGAGGGAGGGTTGTACGGTATAGTCGGACGAGAGGAGGTGTGTGTGTGTGTGTGTGTGTGTGGGTATGTGGGTGAAGAGTGGAGACACTGGAGAGGGGATAGGTGGGGTGTTGTTTTACTTTCGTTGCGCCACCGGAGGGAGCCGATGGGAGGCCGTGGCAGCGGCGAAAAGGTGACAACGACGGGGGACGGACTTGGCGCACTACACGCCTCCCGCACGGCCGGCGTTGGGCCCAGGGCGGGCGGGCGTACAGTTAATATCGTACACAACGCTACCGCTCGCCGGCCGTCACTGAAACGACGACGTGCACAACTTTTAGGTTAGGTTTTATTTGAGCCGCTGCCGTTCAAAAACAGACACTTCTGCGATCGACAAAAGCAATCGGACGGCACGCGCCAGACAATCGTAAATAGTATGAAATATAAATATTATTGTTGTTTATTGTTATTGCCATTGTTATTACATATTATTACGCACGCGCGACGCTCGTCTTGTCCGTTTCCGGTGTAATGATAATGTTCCTTATGTATACATATAACAATATGTGGTAAATGTTAGATACCTATATATAATGTATTATCATCGATATTATTTCCTCGATTGGTATGTGTGTACGGCCTTTTGCATGGTTTATATAGTGCCAAGGTTGGCAAATTTTTTTTTACTTAAACTAGGACAAATATAGTTTGTATAGGTAATTTTTGTGTGAAAAATTACTTCCCCTCCACGGTTAATCACCAGTTTTAATAATTAACATCCTATGTTTTCATAATTGAAATACCAGTATACCACACGTCCACACACAATGGTAACCACTCTACGACATATTATGTTTATAATGTGAAAACTAGCTCAATATTATAAATCTGAATGAGTAATAAACAAAATTATCAATTAGTGACAAGCGAGAACAAAATTTTCCGTAAGAAAACGGGAGAATGTACCTATTTAAAAAAAAATTCATCACCAAGCTCGGAAAATAATTGTAATATAGATTTAATCAATCAATCAAGTTATCAATTTGGTATTATTTATTATACTTATATTGTACTTCTAATAGAAATGTTTAGTAAAAGACAAAATGTAAACATAAATTATTAAAGTTTGATTCCGGGCAAATGGCCGTTACGAAACGCTTTATCGAGACATTGGGATGCTTTATTCAAAAGCTCTACAGTCCTGACAAAACCGGGACGTATCTGGTATGGTAATTGGCAACTCTATAATAGTACCCATATTTGTATATGAGATAAGTAGGTGTTTATATTTTATAGTATAAGATAAATACTATGACATTTTAAATCTCAACATATTCCCACGAATTGCATATGACGTGCTAGACAGCTGACAGTATGGACAATATAAATAAGTAATGATGCAGTAATGAATACAATATACATCATACATGTATACGTTTTCATGTGATCGCATATACACGAGGTTTCCCAGGTTTGAATGCCTTGCGGCTACAACCATGCTGCAACTATGGTGCTATATTATATTACCTACAGTACGCTGATAATGATTTATAGGTAGGGTTAAAAAACAAATTAAAAAAACATTGAAAATACATAGTCACAATATTAATTTTTGAACTGGGACGAAATTCGGATGCACAAAATGTCAAAATCAATTATATTATTCACAGGTTCCTTGTAAGATTAGATAGTTTGATATGCCTCTACGATCGTTATTTAGAAATTAGAATTTATTGTATTTATATTTTTAATTGTTTGGAAATTCCGTGGAAAACCTTTGTAAAATGATTTATGCACATTTTTAGTAAGTATAACATAATAATATATATATATATTATATTATAAATATCGAGTATTATTGTGTATTATCGTCTGTTTGTTTATAAGGGTTTCGCATTTCGATGTAATGTAACTGTAATGTGCAAGTGATTTTACTGCCGATCCGAACGTTATTGGTATTCAGACGAACATCATAGGATGTTTGGCGACGATTGCTGAGTGCTGTACACGTGTGATCATATAAACAAAGTATAGGCACACGCCCCGAATAACGTCCACAACGCCACAGTATCAGAAGGATAATTGAAAATTGTTTGTAAATACTACATGCTATTATATCGGATATTATCATCTATAATATTATGCATAAATATAATATATTATTAATAATTATTAACTAAATACACGAAAATTCCCACACACACATAGATTCACGTGATTCATAACTCACGCACTGCATTCAAATTAAAAATACTCTAAATAGTATATAATAAGTCCAATATAATGTGATATTAACCAATACCCACCTATATGATTTAAAGAATTATAACTTATATAGTCACGAGTTCGATTATATAAAATGACTAATAAAGGAAAAGCGTAATATTATTGATGTGCGTAGTGATATTATTTGATCTAAACGGGTCCCCAAATAATTGTCTTAGAATTTTTTGTAATTTTCTTTAATTTGTCAAAACTAGAGTGCCAATTGCCAATAGCCAATAGCCAACTTATAGGTTCTAGTCCAAACGGGTCATGCACTCCTGCCCAATAACACAGCTTATTCGACAAGTTTTGGGTTTTCTGATCACATCATATGTTATACAATTTGTTTAGTCAGTAAAAAGTGAAAATAATATATATTATACCTGTACTCGGGACTCGGTGAGACCAATCCGCATGGCGATCTCCTCTCGCATGAAAATGTCCGGATAGTGGGTCTTGCTGAAACACCGCTCCAGCTCGTTGAGTTGCGCCGGCGTGAACCGGGTCCGATGTCTCTTCTGCTTGTTTGGCTTTCCGGCGTCGTCACCGTTGAGCCCGACGCCACCACCACCACCACCACCACCACCACCAGCGGCGGCCACAGCGGCAGCAGCTGCCAGTCCGTGACCGGCCGCAGTTGACAGGTCAAAACCGCCGCACGACAACCGGAACGGTCCACCGCCGCCACCTCCGGCGCCGGTGGACAGCTGATGCGAAGGTGACGGGCCGTTGCCTTGCTGCAGGTGACCGTTACCTGTGCCGCCGAGTCCGTGACTACCCCCGACGTCGTGTATACCTCCTCCGCTACCACCGGTCTGCAACTGGTGTAGCGATCGATGTTTGAGACTATCGAAGTCCTTATGGCCTGTGGTGTGCGAATGACATCAACAAAAAAAAAGAAAACACGTCGATATATTTTACATGATGCGCGAGTATAATATTATATAATATTATTATTTATTAATATCATCCAAATATGATTTATGTCTAAAATAATTATATATTTAATATTATAATATTATTATTATTTTCCGTATGAACATTATTGCCGTATACAGTGTTCTAGTGACAAAGTTTTGACGCATAATATTGTCGAAACTCCGTGACCACCAGCTGTAATATATATAGGTATAAAACACTTGTGAGTTATAATATTATTATGTCGAGATTGTATAACAGTCGGAGAAAATATCGAAACTACAAATCGGATGCGGTGTGTCATTATAAATATCAGCGTCTACCTATAGTGTGTGCGTGCGTCAGTATAGGACGTCGATATTATTTGTGGTTGAACCGAGGACTGAACGGGTGTTAAAACTTAAAAGGAATGACGACGACGCCGATGCAGGGCAACGCGATGATGTTACACGTGCGCGCGTACATATAGCGGTAACAAGCGGTAACGGTGCGGTTCGGGGCTAATTTGGCGTTGGAAATTAAATTTAACCGACCGTCCAATCAAAACCCGAGATTTCTAATATAATCAACTGACGGCGATGTGCAGAACACGTATATATAAGTGACGGGACGAGGTGCGAACGCACACGCGAGAATAATATTCTTGTATAAATATATGTATAATATTATGTATAGGTAATATGTATAGGTATAATATGTACAACACAGTACACACACACACACACACACACACACACACACACACAGCAGGTAGGATGTGGTGGACATGCGCACTCATCGTTGTCCGCACGGACTTATCGTGTTTCCCGCGCCCTAATGCTACCAAGCTATATCCTTCCGGTTCCCTCTTACTCTTTCTCTCATTCGGTGCGCGTTACCGTTGACCTCAAACGACGTACAATTGTATCATATAATATCGATCCACGATACTTATAAATTATAATTGGACATCAACTACAAAAACATAACATATAAATAGCGTAGCACACTACATGATATAGTGTATATTGTATAATATTCAAGTGCGCCCGCAGGATAAAATCCCACCCGGGACAAGATAAAAATTATTTATAATCTAATATTAGTTATAGCGATATTGATATTAAAGTACATGCAGTTAAAAATTCCCAGAGGGGGCAATGGCCCCCTTGGCACCCTCTTGCGGGCGCCCATGTGTATATTGTACCCGGGTACATACAATCTACATAATATTTCCAATCTGCTTAAACAACAACATAGGTAGGTATCATAGTAATATATTTATTTTTTTAAAAACTTATTTAACGCTTTATAAGTGCATGGTTATTAGCTGGTTTTTTACTGTGGGGGTACGATTGGTTTAGAACACGTGTATATTGGATGATTATATTACAAAAAAATCCGGGTGGTCTGCAATGACTGGTCACCCATCCTGGAGCTAAGGACGCCTACCGATGCTTTACCTCAGAACACGTTAGTGACTGCAACCAACCACCGTGCCACACCAAGCCCCCATAATAATATTATGACAATATATGACAGTTCTTACAAAATAATGTGGACTGTTGAGAGTTAACTATAGGTATACTATACAGATAGGTACTGGCTAAATGCAATTTTTACGGTTTTGCATATTAAGTTGGAATGTATATAGGTAATAGGTACCTAGCTATTATATTTGTGTTAATTTGTTTGATGGTTCTATAAGCGATATTTACTAGAATAATTCTAGTAAAATTACATAATATATTTATATTCATTGTTCTTATCGTCATTGTTATGCTTATATTGTCTTGCTGATATAGCCTTATTACCTAATGTTCTACTTTATTAATTGTTATAATTATCATAAACATTATTACTTGCTTTCTGTTATTGTCATACAAATAAATAATATATAAGCGATATTTAAATATACATAACGGTTGTATAGAGGCTGTATAGAAGAAACGTTTTTCCAGTTCCACGTGGAACTTAAGAAAAAAATTTAATTTTACAATATATTGTTTGAATTTGTCCCTTAATTGCGGGGCTTGAATAAATTCTATTTAAAAAACTTTTAATTTCGTCATCTATGGTTTTATATACACCTAAGTAAATTTGGCAGTAAATGTTTATTGAATAGACTATATTGTAGACTTTCATACCACAAATACGCAGTACATATACCTATGGTTTTTGGGGTATGAAGTATGTAGGTATAGTAGCTAGGTTTATTCAGTGGCGTAGCCAGGGTTATGAAATAGGGGTGGGGGTCAAGTATAAATCAAACCAAGTATTTTACAGTTTTCGTATATAAATAATACAGTCATTAGGGGGAAATGTCAAGGGGGGGGGGGGTTGAACACCCACAATCCCCCAGACTAAGCCACAGGGTATATACATATTAGTATATTACACTTACACTTGCACATATTACTGTTATACACTCTAATATTATAGGTAGAAAACTAGAAACCTATATTATATTACACATATGTGTAATGCTATCTGTATTATATTCCGTGGAGAGTATTTCTGCAAGTTATAGGTTTCTAAACATAAGTTTATAAGGATATAAGGTCCCCGTTGTGTCCGTCCGTCCATCCATCCATCCGTTATAGTTACCAGTACCTACATATTATTTACGATTGTTAATACATTTAATAAATATATTCTTTTTAAATTGTATAATATGAAATTATAGTTTATTGCGTATTGCCGTAGTTTTATTAAAATATATAGGTACGTTTAGAAACTAGAAATTTAGCACGCTCACAGAGTGAGCTTTCCTAACTTGTTTCTTATTGTTCTTAGTATTCTTAGGGCCAGTTGTATACCATCTCCGATTAAAGTTAACCAAAGTTTAATCGGCCGAATTTGGCCGGTTATAAAATCTGTTATCAGCTGATTAAGCGTAATCTAAGTGCAACCGTAGACGGTACAACTGGCCCTTACAGTATTGGATTTGAGTGAAAACATTAGCTTTTTTTTTTTTAAATTTTAGTCAGTGTGCACCTGCTTAACTTTATATTTATTTTCATATGCGCATATACTGATTTTAGAGTAATTTAATATAATTTCCATTTTATTACGTTATATAAGTAGGCATATAGGTATTGGGTACTGCTTATTATATAGATACCTACATCATATATGTACAATTGCACCTATACAAAATATCTACGACGGTGTATGTGTACAAAACTTAAGTATAAGTATAAAAGTATAAAAATGTTGTCATGCTTAGTTACATATTATGATGGTTGTAAAATTTAAGTGTACATTTATTACTGTTCGTGCAATACTGCAATGTCCATGTCAGTCAATAATACTGACAATACATTGCACATTTTATCGCATAGTTTCTACTGTTTGTTTTACTGATCTTATGGTTTCTTTAAGTCTGCAGGATAATAAATACATTAAATCAAATAACAAATGAATGTTGAGAAAAATACTGAATAGGTATAAACAAATAAGACTTAGGCCGATATAACACCGTGTTATAAACCTAAAGACAAGTCTTAGGGGCTTAGCTTAATTATTGTTGCCAGTTGGATTTAAAACCTAAAAGTGTTCAAGTTATGAGTAAAAATCATCTGAGAATACTTAATTAATATATATACAACGTAATCATATAGTTTTATATTTGAGTTTAATTAATGGTTAATGTAATAATCTATACATATATATTATAGGCTATAGCTATACTACTAGTATAATTAATTATAACACATGTGATGATTCATATAAATATTTAATGCAATTCAAGTAATTTATTATTGTTGGTGGTTAAATAATCATAATATGTATTATTATTTGTAAAACATAATAATATTTAAAACGTATATTTCAGTTTAAGTATAATAGCAGCGTTGGGTAAATTATTTTTGAAAAAGTAATGAAATTACGTTACTCGTTACATTAAATATTTTTTATTAAATTACATTCGCGTTACCCGATATTATTTTTATCACGTTACTTTACTTTTTAGTAAAGTATGGAGTAACAATTAATAATGTTACTTTTTTTTTTTTTAAATAATTACAAAATCAGTCCATGACGAATAATAAGTAGTAGGTAGTATAAGTATTAATGGGATATTATATGAGTATTCCTGGGATCTTTAACAATATTGTTGATTATTATTTGTTATAAAAACATTCGGAATCATAAATAAATATTGTATATTGATTTTTAATTTTATCAAATATCCTAGCCTCTAGTTTTTGTCATACATTCTACATTCATAACTTATTATAACGTGGTAGATAACACGTGTTACGCCATAGAAATTACTTTTTAAAAGTAATTTCGTTACAGTTATTTGTAATTTGCGTTACGTTATACTACCCAAGTACCCAACCCTGAGTAATAGTATATAATATAAAGTACTTTTATTAAATAATAATTAATAATTATTTTATTTTGTATTATTCACTATAAAGTTGATACTCTAAACGAACCGAATTAAATAATTTATTAATTTTAAATTACAACATGTATTTAATAGAAATCATATACATATACTTATGAATTGCCATTTTATGTATAAAAATATATTACAAAATTTAATCATTTTTAATGGATTGGTGAGACATTTAATTTTATTCTTATTACATTTTAGTCATTGTGATTATAAGCTATATTTATGTTGATGACTGATGATATGAGTGATTAGTGATGACCTTGAAAAATATTTAAAATTTTCCGTTATCTACAATAAATTATTACTGTGAATAATTTTATTATAAGTATATTGCCCTGTATAGATATAATATTTATGTATAGGTAATATATTATAATATCTGAATATCATATTTCTTATAAAACAGCAAGTCGTATAGTATGTTGTTATTACTTATTAGTTATATTACCTATAGGCTATATAATATAATTATTTTTTTATTTATTTTCTTTAATATCAGTAAAGATTACTAGGCCTCACTGAGTTTAAATATATATAGTCAATACGCATAGTGTATATTGTATATATATACCTATCATGGACGTGCTCAACGGGAGGGTTAAGGGGGTTAAACCCCCCATCCCCGTGGATACTTTACAAGTGTAATATGTGTATACCAGCGGTTCCCAAACTGTGCACCGCGGTGCCCTAGGGGCACCGCGAGCACTTTCTGGGGGCGCCGCGGTCTACGTTTCATAAGTTTAAAATGTATATAAAAACCATATGCCCAATTACTGGGTTTGATATTTATCAGTATAATATTATTACTAGATATGATTTTATGGGTAATAAATTATTACAAATAATTGTTGATTGTTGACTGATTGTACCTTTATTATATTCTAATCATGTCAGACGATGTATTCAATTAACTATTACTTATTAGTCTGTTATTTCAAACTGACAACGAAAATGCACTGAGAGCTTCCTACATGGTGAACTACCGAATTGCTCAAAAAGGTGAAGCTCATACTATTGCTGAAACGCTTATAAAACCATGTCTTATTGATATAGCAACTTGTATGCTTGACGAAAAATTTGGCAAGGCTCTTACGCCGTTAATGGAATTACGAACTGAAGTTCTTTCATTTTTAATGGACCACAACGTTACATTGGGTAAAATCATGAATGATGTAACACGGCTCTGTCAATTTTCATACTTGGCTGATATTTTTAGCAAAATGAACGAGCTCAGCCTTTCCTTACAAGGAAGGACTATGACAATTTTTGATGCCAGCCACAAAGTAAGTGCATTCAAAAGGAAAATTGATTATTGGGCACAGTGTACTACTAAAGGCAAATTTGAATGTTTTCCAATAATGCAAGCCTTTTTGGAAGAAAATGATGAGCAGGCTTCTACTAATATTGTCAACGAGATTATTGAGCACCTCAAACAGCTAAAAAATTCTTTTGAGCAATATTTTCCTGCAGATCGGGAAGTATTGTTGAAAGACCATGAATGGGTACTGAATCCATTCTCAGTTTGTATGAAACCTTCAAGCTTATCTTCAAGTGATTACGAAAGGTTGATCGATTTAACTTCTGACTTAATATTAAAATCTTCCTTCAACAGCAATGCGTATGCCGAATTTTGGTTAAGTTTGAAAGACAAAAGTTATGAAGGTTTAAGCGAGAAAGCGAAAACACTATTTTTACCCTTTGCCACTACTTACTTATGCGAGTCAGGATTTTCGTCATACGCTGCAACTAAAACCAAATACCGCAATCGCCTCAATGTTGAACCTGACCTCCGACTCCAATTATCAAAAATAAAACCTGACATTGCAAAACTGTGCCAAAATAAGCAACCACATACATCACATTAATTAAAATTAAATTGTAAATATTTTTCATTTGTTATATTTTTATGTAATAATTATAATCATAATAACAATAATTTTTATTTATTTATCTTTTTAAAAATGCATTAATTTATAATTAAATTAGTTGTGTAGCTTAGAATGCTTAGATTGTATTAGGCTTAATAAAATTAATAAAATTGGTTCTCAATGAGTACTTTTTTTGTTCTATCTTTCATGTTATATACAGCAGGGCACCGTGGCTAACTTGGTGCCTCTAAAAGGGCACCGCGGAAAAAACAGTTTGGGAACCGCTGGTGTATACTATTGTACTTACATAATATAATTATAATAATTTATTGGGAACAATTGTAGTTTAACACCAACGCGAATTTCACTATTTTTTTTTTCGGTAACTTATGTATTGCAATGAATTGCAAAAATTAATTGCCGGAAATCATTAGTTTTTAAGTTATAGTCTTATAAGCTCACGATTTTCTGTGTTTTACGCATTCGTACAACGCAATATTTTACTGCGCGTTTGGAACTATTCTGTTTAACTGAACACCCCTTTTTTAAATTTTTTGTTTTTGTTTTAACGTAGGTATCAGATATTTAATACATTTAATATGCTTTAGCTGAAATGATAACTCAACACAATCGAAAATTCGCAAAATGATTTTACTCAGAACTATTTCTTTACTCAAAAATGATTTTTTCATAACTTTAAGGTTTTAAGAAATCAACAAAATATTACCACCTTAGAGTTTTTTTTAATTTTTTCAATATTGTAAAATAAAAAAACAAGCACACATTCTGTTTATATGAACAGCTGTTTGTTTATCATGTATAGGAATATGAAATTATGTTTTCTTTATTTTTAATAAACTATCGTGCAAATTTCTTAAGCTTAAAATTATAATAATACAGAAAGTGATAGTGTCACCGGATTGCTTCATATTACATTTTTTTCTATGTTGTATAATACTTAAAATATATTATATATATATATATATATATATATAGACTATAAAGTGATTCCAACAATTATGTTCATTGCTCACTCTGTTTTTTCTTTAATCATGTGGATTTATTAAAATTCAGATTTTTTGAATATTATATTATATAGGTACTTAGTACAAATAAAGTTAAATAATTCAGAAACTACTTTTTCGCATTTAAATTCAGATGTACACGTTGATATTTATCACAAAATAAAAATCATCTAACTATATTAATAATAATTCATAGAAAAAAAGAGTGTTGTTTACATTTGAAAAAAATAAATTTTTAATATCACAGCTAGGACACTTTAATCTAAGTATTTAAAATGATGGTCTTTAAGTAAACTTAAAAATACTAAAAATCAGAATATGGATAAATTTATTGTAGAGGGATAATTGGGGGTTAAAACGGGTTAGTTGTCAACTGGTTCTTCGTTAAAACTTCAATGAAATAATTATTAATCATAATAATTTGTGATAAGACTTAATGTTTAAATTAAAATAGATACATTTCATATGGAACTTTTAATTGAAAACCGATATCAAATAATGATGTAACAGCTAAAAAATATTTTGACTTAATTAATCATACTATTATTTGTAAATCGTAATCAATATGCGTTAAATGAAAAATATATATTATAATATATACCTATTATGGGCTATATAACCATCATATAATATAATTTATTCAACAAATATAAATAGATATTATAATATTAGTTCCGTTTGAAATTATGGTAATAGTTTATATGTTATTTCTTTAATAACTAACACGATACAAATTCACTGCAACTTTGACATTTAAAAATCTAAACCTTCTTTCACTTGAAGTATTGACGATATTTGACCTTAGGAGTTCTAGACATTGCCACATTACACAGAAATGCAGAATACCTTTTATCCTTGGATAAAGACATAGGTATATCAGTAAAAGCATATATGTACAACAGTTAAAGTTTATCATTACATTATCATGTTTAATAATTTTTAGAAATAAGTATAGTCTGTAGACGCAATAGTATTAAAATTGTGTTATATTTTACTATAATTAGATGCTTTAATTATTCATTTTTAATAAGTAATAGTTGCATTTAATATTATTTTTCAACATGGTATTAAGATATTATAATATGTATTAGCTACCTATATATTATTTATTATTATTAAATATAGAAGCTATGTGTTGTATACTGATTAAATATATAAGTATGGCTATATCTGAACGCACAAACAACAGTATATAATTATAAAAGTTTATAATTTACTTGCAATGAATAATTTGCTATATTGACATAATGATTAATTTAATGTCAAAATCTTCTGTAAGATTTTTCAATTTCAAATTAGAATAATGAAAAATGGATATTATAAAATAACATGCAATATACCTATATATTTGTTTTTATCATTCACTATCTACAGACGATCTATCTCCGTGCTTTAATTGTTGAATGATAAGCTTATTTTGTATTTTTTTGTTACATACATTTAGATTTATTTACCTTTATTTCACGGGAAAGAAATATTTATATAGGTACCTACACGTTATACCTATACAAGTAGTTAAAACTTATTTTTTTATAGGTAACGCAACTATAAAATCATTTATACAATTTCATTATTTGCATAGTTTTTGAAGAGCATTCAAAGATCGTTTAATATTTTACTGGTAGGTGCTTATTAAAATATGATTTTATTATTTAGGTACAATATTATTTAGGAGCCTACCTGCAACTATGTATCTACCTATTCAAAATAAAAATTAGTTATCATATATATTTAACTTGACGATTTAATTTTTATACAAATTACGTTTAAACGATATAATTTATAGGCAGGTACCTATATATAATATAATAATTATAATAATCATATTTGTGGTTATAAAATGTATGCTCAATATTGCAGCACGAATGCTATATTATTGTACTATAAATATATTTATTTTTCTATACTATATGCTTACCGCCGACATTATTCGGGCCAATTATACTGATGTTGTTGAGCATGTTCAGCCTTAACCCCGGCCTAAACGGTATCGATGACAGAATTGTGATCGATTTTTGATTTTCTGCGTTCGTAAAAAAGTAAAGGAAATATTATTTAGAACCGCGACGAGGACGAATAACGAAAAATCACTAGACGCTCTCAGTTTTTGATCGCGTGCCGTTGGCATCTGACCAACAGTCGAATGAACCACCAACGGCAGACGTCCCTCTAGGAGGGCACAGCCGACGGTTGGCCAAGGTCGTCATGTAGATAGGCGGCGATCGCGTGGAAATCTTTCAATCCGATCGGCAGGACGATGTAAAATTGTAATGAGGATAACTTGTTTGAGTTAAAATGTATTATTATTATTTGTTTGCTGTTTTACGCGCACTGTCGCAAATGGTACGCGGCGGAGACAACGGACCGACGACTGTATAGGTACTCGATAAATGATACTCGCACGCGCGCTGTACGATATATCCGATGACGGTGTGATACGGTGTATGGTGCTAGCGCGTGTGGTACAACTACGACGGCGCGGGTGTTGCATTCGGAAAACGCGTCAGCGACAGTGGCGGCGGTCTTATGGCTTGCGCCGGTATAATATACCGAGGCAGTGGCGGCTGCGGCCACCGGCGGCCGCTCGTCAGCGACGCGCGTTGTGCCGAGAGGCGTTGGCATCAGCAGCAGCATCCGGCCGGCGTTCTGATTGGACCAATCGTCGGCCGACGTGGGCGTGGTCAACATCAGACCCGGGAGCCCCGTCATACCGTCGTCACTGCACGCCGCACATATTTTGCGTCCGTTCACTCGTAGTCCACCCGACCGATGCCGCTGCGCCAGCAGTCGGCACCACCACCGTCGCCACCACCTCCACCACCACCACCACCACCACCACCACCACCACCACCGTCGCCGCCGCTGCTTGATGGCCAGCGGCACTCGAGTAGATGATAGTTCTGCGAATTGAAAATGAATGAATCCTAAACGCGACTAGAGAGACAGAGTGAGGAGAGAGAGAGAAAGAGAGAGTATAAGCAAGGGAGTGAAAAAGATAGACTTGAAAACGCGTAAAAAACCAGAATCGTGGCAAGAACAGTGCAGAAGTGAAGTGAATGACTTTACTTGGTGGGGGTAGAGAGTAGAAAACGCTCACTGTTTTTCGTATTTTTTTCATTCCTACCGAATTTCCAGGTATATATAATATTATACCTACAGACGGGCTAATGAAATATTGATTAGAGTATAACGTCAAGTACCGCGCGTTTATACGAGGGTGGTTTTTATTTATTTCATGCTATATACATCCCACTTTTTCTTTTACTTATTTCTTTTATTTTTATCGTCGTCATGCGGTTTATTTGTTTTTATTGTTTGTATTGTTCATAATATACCTATATGATAACGAATTGATTAAATGGAGTAGGTACATGTATATACCTATATACAAGCGACAGCAATATAGATGCAATATGAATTTATTGTACGTGGGTAGATATCAGAAACTACGTGATATTATATTGAAGATAATATTATATAGGCATTTCCTCTGGGAATTCTACTTTCTTAATAGATAATTTTATATATATTATTATACAGGATGATTCACCAGGCGTGGTCACCATTTTTTCTTCAATGGTGCAATTTTTTTCAATATCTGACTCTCGGAATTTTTTTACATAGGTACGATCTTTATAAGTATAAATAAAGATCATGTTTTCAAATTCTCGAGATTGATACAAATTAAGGAGTGTTCTGTAAAGATAGAAACTTCTGTTTTTGAAATGAGAACCCCCCCCCCCCCCCTTTTTTTCTGTAAATTATTTAGCAGATAGTTTTTCTGAAAATGTAGCTGTATCAAAAAATCTAAAAGAGTAGTTTTTGAGTTGTTTAATTAAATAAGTTAACAATGTGTAATCCCATAACTAAGAATAGTAATATCACAGATTATATAAATGGGTATTTGGAAAATATTTGGACTATATGGTGATATGAATAGTAGTAGTATTATTATTAGTAGTAGTTGTCAGTTGATATTAATCTATTAACATTCATAATTTGTAAAAATGGTCAATGTATAAAATACTATGGATCCAATATATTACATCTATTTTATATTTTTTTAAAACCATTTTTAAATACTACTATATACTCAAATATATAGTACAAACATTTTGATAACTGCGAAACTACCCGTTCAAATTTTGAATTAAGTACATTAAGATTTCCAAAAAAATTATCCACTAAATTATCTACAGTAAAAAGCAGGGTTCTTATTTGAAAAACAGAAGTTTGTATTGCCACGGATACTCCCTAAGTAGTACAAAAAAATCTCAAGAATTTGAAAATATGGGTTTGAAGTATATGTAAAAATTTAAAAATTTGAGTTTGAAAAAAATTCATTATTAAAGAAAAAAATATAAGGGTGAGCATGCTTTGGTGAATCACCCTGTATATACCTGCAAGTTTTTGCTGCATCGACATGAATGTGACCGTTTCACCCAGACGATATAATTATTTTGTTGGTCCAATATTACTGCATAGATAACTGTAGGTATACCTACGTTTAAGATTATATTTTTTTCAACTTTATGCATAATAATATATATTATGTTAAGTGCGGTATATTGTGCTATATTTTATATTGCGCGTGGGTACATATTGTTATATAATTTATATGAAATGTATTTCGTTTGAATGAAATTATTTGATGTGAAATTGGATATTATTACATGTTTAAAATACAATTGTGAAGAATGAAGATTCATAATATGATATTTTTATCTATAGGTAAAAATAGTACGTACTACGTACATAATATGCAAAAAAGTATTATTCGTAACAATTACCTACCTAATATTAATTATTACATTTTCAATAATTATTCGCCTCATATAATATAAATTTATCTAGTTATTTAATTTCAATAAAATATCTTTATTAAGGACCTCGGCCATATTCGTTTTTACCCAAGCTCAGACCGAGGTTTAGTACCACCATTGTTCTCGTTAATCGTTATTCATTATCATATAATATCCAATAATACGGATATTTAATATACGTCTTTATCTAGTGGTATCTTTCGCGAAGATTCTTCTAGCTGGAATTGTTGTTAATAACAGTTTTTATTATTTAATTAATTTAATTAAATTTAATTAATTAATATAACAACTTGTTATATTCATTTCACCAATTTGGAATCTTGTTACTACATTAGTAACAAATTACCTCCCGATAACTAAATTAAGTGCTATGCCAAAATGGATAAAAAAGTGATTAGAACCGGAATTACATTTATAATACATTTTAAAATATTATTATAATTTATTAACGAACTACATAATATGGCTTTCGCAAGTCAAAATCGAATGGTACTAATCTTATTACAATATTATAATACTCTTGTGGTTTCTGACAATAGCCAGGCCGATGTAAATTATAAAAACCTGCAGTGTCGCCATGGCTAATAATTTTCAACCGACCGCTTTACAAAAAAAAAAAAAACGGGTAAGTTGAAGTTGCTCTGCTGTACAGTAGGTTATAAGTGAATGACTGTAATTTCATTCCCATTTGGTTAGGACTCCCAATATATAAAAATATCCAATGGGCCGGGCTGGGCTAGACCTACATTGATGCAGACATAAAAAAGCGTACGATACAGTCAATGTTACATAATTTGTCATTTTTAAATCTAATAAAAAAAATGTAGGTACCAAAGTAATTTGTTATATTGATTATTGAACAGGATGTTCGAAATGTTGTTTTTACATTTTAAAGAAGAAGGTAAAGTTTTATTATTCTTTTTTTTGTGTTCGAATTCAATAATTATTACAACATAACTTAGTTGGATTTTTGCATTAAAATTTTAATCACTAAAATTTAGGAATAATCATCACTATTTTTAGCTGAAATCATCTTGTGAGCATTGCGTTTTAGACAATAAAAGAAGGATATTTATGTGTGTAAAATACATTTTTGACAATAATATTATAAATTAATTCATGAAACTTATTATCTATATAGTAAATTAATTGATTCAGCGTTGTTATAAAATAATGAATCAACATTATTTAAAACGGGATTTATGGTATTGTAAATATTGTAAACAGCTTTCTCAAAATAAAATAAGTGAGAGGTCCAGGGGTTAAGTGGGGAGGGGGACGCAGGGGACTCAGTCCCCCCCTCTGACAGTGGTTAAAAAGTCTCCCCTTATCAGATTAGGATTAACATCATTTAGGATTTAAAGTGGGATGAGTATTTTTACACAATCACTGTTTAACATTACATAATATACATTAGTCATTATATATACAATTATACATGGAACGCTTAAAACTATATGGAGACAGTAGTCCCCCCTGAAATTTTTTCCCACTTTATGTCCTGGAGAGCCCTGTGTATTGTTGGCATTGAGGGTAATCACTTAGTATACTCACACAAAATCATGAGAACGGGATGATAATGAAAAACATTCATATTTGCAACATTTGCACTAGCTCAACATAAGATAATACTACTAAAGTATTTAAGGATATCAGAAAATATAGAATCTAATTGAGAATAATTCGCATTAATAAAGACATTATTGTACTATAGAAAACTATTTATTAATCAACCAGAATTTCACTAACAAAAACGGATCTAATAAGTAGATTAAAATCATCTAAGAATATACATTTATAATTAATAAATCTAGGGGTTATTTCTTTAATATATTAGACAGAAATGTTTGACTAAAAATATTATTATAACATTATAATAATATTATTCGTGATTATAATATTATTATACCATTATCATTTCAAAATGCTGTCTGGGTATAGTATTTACGAAATCGGAGTAACGACTGACCGGGGACCGGACTATATTATAGAATATGAGGAATATAACACGCACCAATAATAATAACGTTACAACTATTTAATTTCAGCTCAACAAAAACGTGTTTAATATGTATTCACAGTTGTTAACAATTATTACGTGACAAGATAATAATATAATAAACTAGATATATCTTTTCACAAATCATCACTCCACCTTCTCTAGTCAACAGTATAATTAGGTACTCGTTTAACGTTTGCATATTATATAAGTATCCACATTTAACACGTGGAATTCGTTATAGTTGACAAGTCCTATAGTTCAGTATCAATAATATCTGTACGACTGATCCAAGTTTCTGTTAATACTTATTACTATAAAATCATAATTTAGATTAGAGACGTTCCATTTAATTGTACCTATTACACTATTTACCACTAAATTTGCTGCACGAATTTAAGCTAAGTTCTTATTAAATTTGATTCATTTTTATAAAATATACGAACAATAATTTCTAGCCATACAAATGTCCTACAAATGACAAAAAGTGCTTTAAAAATTAAAAAAGTTTAAAAAATATAATAAATAAAAATTTTGATTTTCAATACTTTGTATTTAAATCCACGCCATTGCTATAATTAATAATAATTACTGATGATGCATTGGTGGACTATCAGTTGAACCGAAACCTAAAATCTTAAATACCTAATATAAACAATTTTTCACACTCACGCGTAATGATACAAAAATACAAAAGATTTATAATTTATATTTATACCTATTTTATTATAAATATATAATAATACAAATTATTTTTGAGCAACGGTGCACTGGGAAAGTTCCCGGTATCCCGCTGGCCCAAACCGCCCCTGGGGGGGAATTACTTTACTAAAAATGCCACGAATTCCTGCATGTTCAAGTTTTTTTAATAGTAATGTATGGTTTATTGTTTCAAATTCTTTTTTTACATCCAGAAAAATTCCTAAGACTTTATATTTTTCATCCATTAGGTTATGGGTAAAATAATTTAGTATGAAATGTGCGTCTCTAGTATAGACTAACAAGAAATAAAACCAAATTCGTTGAGGGAAAATAAATTATTTTTTTCCAAAAAACTAATTATCCTATCTTTAAGTCATTTTTCCAATAGTTTAAAAAGTGATAGACATAATGAAACATGACAAAAATTATTGGCTATTGCATTGCATTGAATTTTTTCTCTATTTTTTAAAGCTGGAATAACTATACAATTTTTAAACAATTCAGGATACACAGATGATAACAGAGATATATTAAAATGAAAAAGTACATGCAGTATTTTTTAGAATAATGTTTTACAGTCCTTTTATAAAATATGAAGTATGTGCTTTCAAACTTGTAATTTATTTCTGAGGGTCTTTATTTCAAATTAATTTATTAGGCTTAGGAGTATATGCTATTCTTAATGAAACAATTTTTATTTAAATAGCTCCATTATTTATGCTCAACTTTACTTGAAATAATGTCACTCTCTATATCTGTACCAACGCTCATACAAAAAGCATTTATCCATTAAAAATATCAAATTGATTTTCAAAATTAGCACCACTCTTCTACCCTTTATCAATTTTCAAGTTTTTTTTAATCGTTTTTTTAGTTTTTGAAATTTGTCTGCATAGAATAAAACTTGATAATTAATAACGAATAATCGTTGAAAAAATGTTTCTGTATAATATAGTAAATTTTCTAAATGGTAATATACCTTTTTCTTCTCGTGTCCGAGAAACACTAAGGAAAAAATTAATTCAATGTACTATAGATACCTAATACTTAAGTTTTTATAGAAATATAAATGACTAAAGCATATACTAACACAATATTATGTAGTAATATAAATAAATAATATAGGTAATATATTTGTATGGACATACAGGCAGACATATCGTCTTCTCTCAGAAACGTTTTCTGTACTTATAATGGCCCATACAATCATTAATTTATCGATATATTAGATTATATTAACTAAATATTATTACTTCATTCATAATTAACTTATGCTGCATGAAGTAACCTACCCACTGGCGAAGCTCGCGCGAAATCTTCTAAAATTATAGCTGAGCAACTTTTTAGTACCAGATTTGTACATACTAAATTATGGACATTTTTCCTATACAGATAATTACAATGGATTATAATGATATACATTAATACAGCAATATGCAATAGTATGATATATTTTATGTTATTACTCAGATATTTACTGAATATTTGTGTTTTTTTTGTGTTTAGGTACCTACCAACTATACGCATTTGTTCTATTTATTACCAATATATATATATATTTTTATGATGAAATCTAATCTATTTCTGCTGTTTAGTTTTTAAAGTGTTAAACAATTGAATAAATACATAGGTACAATTTGTGAAACTACAAATTTTAATTTATACATTTATTTTCAAAAATATAAATAAACAAATTATTTAATATAGCAGTATGTGTATACATATATAATTTGATCGACAACGTTACTATGACAAATTTTTATTGTGTGTGTGCGGCTGGGCAAATGATGATGACAGTGATGGTGATGATGAATAACGATGTTACAAGGATTCGCACTAAAAATGAATTCCCCTAGGGACCGATCAGATAATTATTCTACTTTATCTTACAGTTCTACTCTCAGTGGGTCGCCGGATAAATGCTTAGAATAATTAGTATCTCAAATCTATAAAAAAAAATGTATCTGTACAATTATAACACAAGTAAATAATATTTATTATTATTTATTCTCATAGTTTTAAATAGGTATGTATATTTTAGCGCTTTGTTTATAAACACCACATATAATAATTATATGTTTATTTTGAATATGTATACATATAGGTACCTGTTTGTGAACACTAATATACTTCAATAGTATTAAGTACCTAGGTACTATTTTTAACATAATTTAGTCATACCAAAACTACATTTCTGGAGAAAAATTATTTTTTATTATCATTAATTTTATTTTATTTTTTTATATAATTATTAATTACCTACATTTTTGATTTCATTTACCGAAGCAGAATACTTTTCAGAGAATTTAAATGTATAAAAATCGAATTTCGAACGAGTTGTTAATGATTAATGTTAAATAGTTAGAAAAAAACCTATTTAAAGTTTATAGTGGACCAACATTTTGCAGAGAACCTACCCCTGATCCATTCCACTCCACCCAAACTTTAATTATTTATAAATAATTAACTAATCATTTGAAATTCAATAATTGTGCTTAAATGCACATTTCATAAAACCATTATTAAATGAAAAGTCGTTCAAGTAGTTTTATTCAAATTTAAATATTTTGTTATAACTCATATTATTATAAATCATCATTTAAGTGAACTGTAAGTAAACATAATACCTATATTAATATAAATATTATATTGCCGTACATTTTACTTACCTTACTATTTAATTTCTTTATTTAGTAATATTTTGAAAGTCATTCATTAAATATTAATTTGGTGATGCTGTAATTACTTCAATACAATGTGCATTATACTGCAGGGTAGTTTTCAAAAGTTCAATACCTAATTGAAATATTCAAAATATCTTACATACATTGAAGGTGTAGTTTTATCCATTGTTAATTATTAATATTTAATGTAAGTATGTAACAATAAGTGTAAATGTCCGTAAACAGCTCAAAAATAGTTAAATTATTTTAAAAGTTGTATAGTGTATAGAAAATGCTAATATAAAGATTCAGTGAAATTTTCAAATATCTACAGTAATTCGTTTTTTAATTATAACAAAATAAGAAAATCGTTACATGAGAAATCGAGTAAATATCAAATGTTGTAAAAATAAGAATTTCAAACGCTCATAAAAACTTAATTTGAGTTTCTTCTAGACATTTTTTTTTTGATAAAGGTAGAAAAACTTACGAGGAATCTTGTATTACATTTTCAAATCTTAGATTTAAAAAGAAAATTTTTTATGAATTTCTAACTCAAAATAATTTGCAAAGTTTCGTCGTTTTCACGTATTTTGTCAATATTTAAACTTTAAATGCTTAGAAAAAAAAATTGTTCCTATGGATTTTTAATTTTTTTCATCTGCCTTTGAAACAATAACCTAGGAACCTTCTATTAAATTTTCAAGCTTTTTAACCAACAAATAAAATTGTATTGATATTTATAGAAAAAAAAAATTATGAAAAAAATGGAAACTGAAAATGTCTGTAAACAGCTCAAAATAAGTCAAAATATTTGGAAAATGTTATGGTGTATAGAAAATGCTAATATAAACATTCAGTCAACATTTCACGGTAATTTGTTTTAGAGTTGCACCGAAAACCAATATCGATTTTCTCGAAAACAGATTTTGCGTAAAAATTCCCGTTTTTCCTTAATTTTTCTTTTGTTTTTCACGTCGCTTGTGAAAACTACTGGGAAATTTTTACTTTTGACCCCCCAAAGTACCAACTAAATTCACTTTCCTATCAGAAAAGATACTATTGAAGAAAATCTAAGCATTTTTTCTGTCCTAAAAGGTGATAACAGACACAAAAGTAAAAAAAAAAAATTTTAAAAAACACACTTCATTGTAAAATCAATGCATTCATCATTCCACTCAGAATCTAAAAGGTTTGTAAAAATGTATATAAATATATAATTCATTCATCACAAAAAATTTATATTATTTGGTTTTTATATGCCTGTTTAGGAAAGTACATCTATTTTCCGTGTGGAATTTAGAACGGAATTTCCGAACAATTATTTTATCTACATACATCTATATGAATCATTTTAGTGAAACAAAAAACAATTGATTTTAATAAACTACAACAGTATTTTTCAAGTACAGGAATATGTTTAAAATTAAAATACATTTCTCATAACTCTTAAAGTTAGTTTTAAATACATATTATAATTTATAATAGGTAATTACTAATTAAAAACTAAATTACGAAATTTGAATTTTTTTACAACTTTGTATATTATATATTGATATCATCGTACAATGTACTTATATATATATATATATTATACTATATAATTTTCCATACAGATACCAATATCGGACAATCGGGCTATATTTAAATCATAAGTCACATAATATAATAAACGAATCCAGATATAATAATATAGCGATCACAGATATGTTACGTAGGTATATTATTATTATTAATTTTAATATTACTTATATAACAATATTAAATTATTTGGCATCTGCAATGAGATATAATTGGGCAGGTATATTGAATAGGAGGTACACTGGTCACTGATATTGTTTTAATGCGCAATAATACGTTTCATTACAAACATTATTAGATATTGTGAACATTCAAATATAGTTATTGTTATCAATATTTCATTTTTATTAGTTTTCACAGGCCATGCAGATCAATAAATCTCAGACTCGTCCTCCACCATTTCCCCTACGAACTCCTTTGTGTTCATTAATTAACGGGACGTCAAATCAAATTACACGCTATATACCTGAAACACGTGCCTGCCACTGGCACGTGGCCTAAACGACTCTATATATACACATACACCTACCCTCCGCGATTTTCTGAAAGATCATGCCCTTCCTCCCAGCACTCACGGTCCCTGGAAAAATTCCTGGAACATTAAAATGACGTTTTCTGTTTGATACTCAAAGTCTCGTTTATTAGTATTGCTACAGTTTCTGCAGGTATACTTGGCTGACACTTGACTGTCGAGTACCGTGCGTTGTACATATTCGGTCGGTGCCCGGGAATGGAATTTTTAATAATAGAAGTAATATAAAAAACACTCATAACAATAACGTATATATGTACCTATATGTATGTATAAAAGTATTAATAAATAATAATACTGTAGCATAAGTGGAAAAGAGGAATATAATTTTGTATTATTATTTACGGGACAGTGGAGTTGGAATTTGATATAATAGGAAGTAGCACGATAAATGAATATAATATTTATTAACAACAATGTTTAACTAACAACTTTTAGGTGCATACTGCATACTATTTTAATAAATATAATGCTTTTATGCATTTAATGTATACATTTTAATTGATATACATACTTTATGAAATACTTTACTAATATAATCATTAATCATTCTACAACTTGAATTGCAGATCAAATTAAAATACTTTTTTTTAGTATTAAGGCGAACAAGTTAAAAAGGTTAGAGAAGATACATTGATTAAATTTAGGACACTCGTTTCATTTCTCACTTTAAGAAACATAATGGTTTGAATATCTGATGGTAAGTCAATAGATTCCAACATTTTACAATACAATACATTTTTGAAAGCATTATTTTTATGTAGAAGGTACCAGGTACTTATAAGAGAAGAATTAAGTATAACAATTTAAAGTTTAAACCATCAAACGGGTAAATTTGTTCTTATTATTGTATATTTGTATAATGGTAATTGGTAATATTGCTAATTCCAATTTAATAACAAAATTATAGAATAATGTTTTTTGTTTTATTTTATTATTAAGTTATTCAAGAGAGATTGTGAATCTACCTATGATTGTAAATTCAAAATGTATAATAAAATAAATTTGTTTTTATGGAAAATCAGTTAATAACTTTTAAGAAATATTTTTCCTAAACAAAATGTTATACATTAATTACTTTTAGTAGGTTTACCTAATACATTTCAAAGTAGGTAGGTACTTATTTTGATTAGGATATTAATATATTCATTCCCTGATTATAAGTACTGTTTTATTAATATTAAAAATAAAAATTAATTATGTTGATTCATTTTTTTTCTTATAAATATAAATAGATATAGCAAGCAATTTGAATCTATTATTTCCCTGAAATATTATATTTTAGAGATTATCAACGTTGTTAGCTTCAGAAGTACCTATCTATAAAAATAATAATCCTAAAACAGGTATTATTATGGTTGTTTCGATTTAGGTGTCTTATAACTTAAGACGTTGATGAATGAAGTTAATGAATCACACTCCATTATACTGTGCGATGTTTTTAAAAGCAGGAAACACTATTGTTACTTTAGGTTTTTTACTTACTATATTCCTTTCATCAAAATGCAAAACAAGTCAGGTTTAGTAAAAGGGTGGTTTCACTTTTGCTAGATCATTACCGGTTAAGGGCGAGTACCCTCTGAAATAATGAAACGTTAAAACTGTGAAAATAGGAAAAAAACAATAATGTATAGGAAGCAAGAACTATACGTGTCGATGATGTGTTTAAGGCTTTAAGCGTTTAGAAGGCACACGGAAATGACTTATCAATTTGAAAACTTTTATTGCGTTATACTTTTAATTCAAAAAGTAAGGATCCCCTACGTGTGTAATAATTTAATTAAATTTAATACTTAATAGCCACCCAGGTATTCCAAGTATTTGTCATTGATCCACCTGCATACATTATCTCCGTCTTACAAAATATAGCAAAAACTGTTTTGTTTGAGACAACTCCCACTGTGTTTGTAGAATTACCAAAATTCCACAACGCATAGGAAAGATCTTTATCTGTGTCGTAGCGTTTTAATTTTTTTGATAGCACTTGCCATTAATTTTTGATTATTGAATAAAAAAACTTAATGTTCTCAAACTGATAACTTTAATTGTATTTATCCAATATATTGTATTGTATTTAGCATATTATAATTTATGTTATCCAAATAATAAAAACACTACGACACAGATACAGTGCCCTATGCCCTATGCGGCTATGTGTTGTGAAATTCCGGTAATTCTACTATAAATTCAGAGGGAGCATAGTTGTCTCGCGTAAAATTAGTTTTTCTATGTTGTACATCTGTTAGACGGCGACAATGCATGCGGGTGTAGCGTCTTCTTAATGATAAAAATAGTTTTTGTCGTTTTTGATGTCTTCTCATTTTCCTCCAGATTTTACGGTAGTATATTAGTCCATCTACAAAAAAAAAAAATCAAATAACTACATGCAGTATAGGTCCTATACTGCGTGTAGTTATTTTATTTTGTTTCCTATACTATATAGGTCCTATAGTATAGGACATAGGTAAATGCGCAATTATTACTTCTTATATATTCAATAAAACTCACGGGAATTGTAATAACAGCAATACTTTTTAGTTTTTATATAAGGTAATTATACAATCATATGGTTATAGACCTGGTAGGAAAATAAGTGGCACGCGTGCAATGCCTGGCATGGGAGAAATTTTCGATGGCACTCGAAAGACTTTTATGTGTTTACCAATATATATTTATATACCTTGCAAGCAACAGCGCATTAATATAATGAATACCAGACATAAAAAATCTTTCAAGTAATATGAAGAAAATGTTTCTAACATTCAATAAAAGTTGATTTTTTAATAATTTTTTTCTACATTATCATTCATTTTTCCTTTGAATATTTTGTAAAAATGCTTTGTATAATACTCACATGTTTTTTTTAATTGCGTCATAAATTGGCACGTTGAACAAATCCAATTCGCCATCCCTGTTATAGACTGTATCTAGTAATTCACATTTTTTACAACAATAATGATATTTGATCCCAAATGGCCAAATCTATATCAGTTTCAATCAAATTCATCGTTTGCCGCTGATCTACTCAACAAGACTCTTACTACCATAAATTATCATCATATTACATTATCTTAAGTACCTTTATATTATTATTATTTGTGAATCTTTATAAGTTATAATACTTATATTTCATCAATTTATTATAAAAGATTATTTTATAATACATTTTTAAAATTTAAAAATGGTTTATACATTCAAGTTTATAGAAGGTAAGATACCCTTGTTCTACAAAGTCCTACCTATATTGAATAATGTTTTTCCTATGCATGATATTTTTCGTTATTGTAGTTATTACCATTGATAATATATTATAATATATAATCAATGTTATTATCTATCAAATTCAATTAGGTACCTTGAAAAATATTTTAGAAAAAATAGTAAAATATATAATGATACCTAAACAATAAATAATAAAACAAACAATTACATACTTGGAATCTCTAATCAAAATGTATTAATTTGTTATTTGATTGGGGATCGAACTATTATATTATGTTCATACGTGTAAGTAAATATATTATATCTTTGTCTAGCCGTATTGTTAAATTAAAATTATTTTCAATGACAATAATGCTGTCATTGATGTGCCACGTGCGACGTGCCAATAAATGGTCTGCAAATCGGTTGTGAATAGACACGTGTTGTAAAAATAACTAACAACACTCGTTAATAAAATACATTATTGACGCGTCGACGTTGTACATAGTAAACACAGCTATTTGTGCTATCCATAATAATTGGCGATATTTGATAATTTAATACAAAGTCAAAATAATTGCAAACTAAATTATAATAAGTAGGTTATCTGCATTTTATTGTATATTAACAATAGGATAGAACTATTTATGTTTTTGAGATTTTCAAAAATTTCTTGTATAGGCCGGGCCCCTGGGGACATATTATATTTTGTTATTACTTATGTATGCCGGAATTAGCATAAATCGTGGAAATAATAAATAGAATGCATAATTCTTATAAATATATATTATAATTTATAAAAATTATTTCATGTTGGTTTTATTATTATATAATTACCTATTTAATGGGGTAGTTCCCTGAAAAAATTTTAGTTGACTACATTTTTTTTATCTAGATAAGTCTCGTATATTTTCTAAATTATTTTTACAAAGTATTAGGTATTACTGAGTTTCCAATATATATTTAAAAGATCTTTTAATTATGTTTACTTGTGAGTTAACCCCCCCACCCACTTATTATTTTTATTTTTGCATCTTTATAATATACTTTTCGAATTATATTATCATAAAATTTCCCAATTCGTATTTTATCGTTAAATGCTTCCAACTGGAACTTATTTAGAAAACGTTGATGAACTTGTTGAATTTTACCTCGATACTGACAAGCTAACAGTTCAAGCTGAACTACATCTATGGCATATCAAACTTAATAAACATATAAAATATCTAAAAAATTGTTTAGAAGTGTTGAGACAGTGTGATGAAGAAATATTTTCCAATATATATTTTCTATTAAAAATTCTATGCTTCTATGCACTTTACCTGTTTCAACATCCACCCCCGAGAGAACGTTTTCTTGTCTCAAAAGAATGAAATCTTATCTACGAAACACAATGTCTGAGGTATTTTCTGGATATTAACATAAAAATTGATATCAATTTTTTTAAAAATTTTTTTTTGATTTTAGACTTGACTAATGGCTTAACTATGTTAGCTATTCAAAAAGAAGTTCCACTAACAGCAAAAGAAGTTTTAAATGAATTGGGCAAAAAATCAAGATATCAAGAAAACTAGATTTTGTTCTTTAATTTTTGAATGTATATTGTATATTGGTATAATATAATGTAATTTGGTATTTAGTATATAATATTTAAATCTATAAATTGAATTTGTTTTAATTTTAAAAAAATGGTCAAGTTAGGTAAAATTCAAGCTTCTTCAATTTTACTTTGAACGATGGTGCTCCATCCTATGTACAAGATCTAAGGTACTTAGGTATCTATCTATATTTATAGTTATTCAACCAATAACCATATGTCCATATGTAGTTTCGTAATGACAAAGGAAAACTAGGTATAATAATTGTATAAAATTAAGTAGTCCACATTTGTTCATAAGTATCGCACTCATGCGATTTTTAACTATGATATATTGGATAAAATGATAAAAACAAAAATACGGTTTCACCCTCCCAATGGTAATCACTCCCGCGGCCGCGGCAGACATCAATCTGTATTCAACTAAGAATTGGTCACACACTCAGACCTTATACACTCACTATAACATCTAATAAACAAAAAGGAACAACGAAAATGCACCACATGCAACACCACAACTATACTTAAATACCTGTTAACCGAATACCTCCTGACAAAATACTTCATAGATACACTGATGCCATGTTCCCCTATAATACAGTATATGCGAAATATTAGCAACCAACACAAAGACGACATTGGTTCTTCTTCAACTCCTCAGAGAGACGAACCTGATCCAGAAAGTATGACTAATACAACAATTTTATTTAAATTAACATAATTTAAGCCTTTCATGTATCAATACCTAATTTTTTTTTGTATAAATTATAAAGTGTAATGTATTTCAGAAACGCCAATAACCTTTAAGGCGTATTAAAAAAAAAAATAAAAATAATAAAATAAGATAAGAAACCTAGTTGGTAAATTTTATATTTTCAAAATATAATTTTTGCTCGGGTCATTAATTTTGCATTTCGCACCGACCACTTTACAGTGCCGTGGATGTACTTTTCCTGATTTTGGTATAGACCTATACGGTTCATAAGCATGATTCAAAATTTCTAAATAATGTATGCGAACAAATTAAGACGATATAGATGAAATAATTTAGTTCTTACAAGTTTTTTCATGGTTGTATGACGCTACCAATAAACAAAACATATATATTTAGAAATATAAAATACCTTAAATTATAAATCATTATGAATTTTACATTAAAAAACCGTGAAACTCACTTTACTATATAGTAGGTATTGAGTGTACTTTGCCATTAAGTAGGCCACTGTAAATTGTAATTTGTAATGAATGAAGTGTTTAGTTTTAAATTTAATGATAAAATATATCATCGCATACGAAAATCAATTTATAGCACAAAACCCCTAATCTGTTTTTATAAATGTTGAGATAAAATTGTTTTTGGAATGTTTTTAAGTAAGCCTACTTAAAAATAATTATTATACGAATCATATATTTTTATGTAGGTGGTGTATGCATACAATAAAATAATTATGGACTATGCTTTATGAATAAGTATGACGTTTTCATCAATGTTTGACGTTAATCTGAGACTTTTCAAGAAATCACTATTAACAACGTTATTGTTATTAATTTTATTGAAATAGCAGACTACCCGACTACTAGCGACATCTCTTAAATAAATATTCACATTTTGAAGCCACTATAAACATGCGCTATCTGGTTTTTAAATAATAAAATATATTGTAGGTAAGATTAGCTTATAGAGGGTGCTGCAATTTTACACCAATTTTTTGTTAAATATTGTTTATAACATGACAACATTTTTATAAAAAATTTTTCAAAATATCATGAAATGGTAGTATAATATTTTGTGAAAATTTCAAAAATATACGGTTGTTCATTTTTAAGTTACACCAGAGAAATAATCAATTCCATCGAAAACTGGTTTTACGTAATAATTTCCGTTTTCTTAAATTTCATCAGAAACAACTCGCAAATTTTTTTTTTTGTGTGTCAGTCATCACCTATTAGTATAGTAAAAGTGCTTGGATTTTCCTCAACAGTAACTTTTCTGATAGGAAAGTGAATCTAGTTGGTACTTGAAAATGTAAAAAATGTCTACAAGAAAGTCAAATAAAAGTTTTTTTTTCTATAAATATCAATACAATTTTATTTGTTGGGTAAAAAAGCGTGAAAATTTAATATAAAGCTCCTGATATATAGTTCTAATAGCAGTTGAATAAGATTAAAAATACGTAGCCACAATTTTTTTTTATAAGCATTTAAAGTTTAAGTTTTAACAAAATTTATCAAATTTATAATTTAATAATTATTTTGTAGTTAAAAATTTATAAAATGTTTAACTTTTATAGCTGAGGATTGAAAATTGAAAACAAAGCTCCACGTAAATAGGTTGTATATAAATTACTTTATTCACAATAATATCAACAAATAATAAATATACTTGGTTAATATCATAGGCTGTCTGAACGTTTTCGCTCAGAATCGTTTTTTTTTATACAATGGTATTATATCATTGAATTCAAATTAATACCATCCATTACAGTGACCCACTTGTAACCTACTGTACAGCAGAGCAACATCCACTTACCCACCTTTTTTCAATTATTTTTGATAATAAAATGTTTGGTCAGTCAAAAATCTTGAAAATGTAATACGATGTTCCTTATACGTTTTGAACATAGCCATTTAAAAATATTACAGATCCATTCTAGCAATTTTTTACATACATTTGAAGTTTAAATTTGGAAGAATAATGATTTTAGTTATTTTGTTGTAATTCAAAAATATTATTCGTGGGGATTTGATGTTCATACATATATTATTGTATTATATATACACAATTACATTGTCTATACATTTAGATTAATTGTATGCTATTAATTATTTATAGTTTATATACCGTATTACTATAAACATTAAAATAAATTACTAAATATAATACCTACTTTGATTTATCATCGAATTGAAATTTAATACATCCATTTCAAGTGACTTACTCAATGATCAGGTACACTCAACTTCTTTGGTACATCTTAGCGGTTACCTACTTAACCATTTGACCATTTTTAAATCCATTTAATTGGTTTATTTAAACAAAAATTATTATATTGAAAGACCCTAAATTGCCTATCCAAAACGCCGTATTAAAATATACTATATAGTATATACTATTTTGATGTATTGTAATAATAAATTGGTATTAATAAACTTAGGTTGCTTTTATTAGTATACGAGTATAATACACAGTATTACTTAGGTTTTGAGAGTTTATGAAAATGCCTAAATCACCACAAATTTTAGGCAATTTGATACGATTCTGGTTTTCGTCTATTTATAAGATGGCCGTGGTAACCTATTAGTAGGTATGAGTGTATAATATGAGTTATGAGTTATGACCTATTTTCAGCCTACAAATTGTTTTATGTATATGAAACTGTAAATATTATAGATCTTAGATTAATTTAAATGTTATCTAACATTATTATTATATTGAATAAATAGAAATAGAATTAGTAATAAAATACAAAACTTAATTACACAATAGAAAATGTTGTCATAAAAATATAGGTACCCATGAATATTAACCTAGTGGTTAGGCTAGTAGACTTTTGGCTTCTACCGTTCGATGTTTATCTGCAAACCTACAATGAATAATGATGAATATACACACGTAGGGTTCTAAATTTGAAATATTTCACTTGAAATTTTGCAATTGAAATATTTCAAAATTGAAAATTTCACTGTTCTTGAAATATTTCAATGACATTATGAAAAATATTTTTCTTCTTTTAAATGTGTTCGGTTATAGATGATTAGAAACAATAAATTGATTACACACTTAGAATTTAAAAAAACACATTATTTTTGTTGATTTATTATTTTATATTTGTATATTGTAGATTATATAGTTCTGAAAAATATTCCTGGCATTATTTTGAGAATAAAAACATTTTTTTACATGAGTTGTAAAATATTGTTGCATATCAGCGATCGAAAGATAATGGTTTGTTATAAAGTTGAAGTCAATTCCAACAATGAATGAAATAATAGTGTATTTTCAGTAATTATAAAGTGTACAAAAGTCGTATAATATGTGTGTATATGTTGCTGAGTGATGTGAAGGTGCTCCGGGCTCATTATTTAATACTTAGATCATACATATAGTTTGTTATGACTATTATAAATTTGTTAAAAAACTTATAAATTATACGTAAATATGTTACATATTTTTTTTGTTTCTTACAATAAACCAACTTTTAAAAATATTCACTAAGAAGTTGACGACTATAAACTTTTAGGTATAATAGACATTCTATTTTCATTTTTCATCAAAATGAAATATTTCAAGAAAATAAATTTCATGAAATTTTAAAACCCTATACACACGCATTATCTAATCTAATCGCATATACATCTAAGTATTTAACACATATAATATTGTATGATGAAAAAAATATATTTTATAATTTAAAGCATTGGTATATGTTTAAAAAAAATGTTTATCAAACTAAATACATTATAAATGAGTAAATTGGTATTTTCAATACATATACATATTTTGTTTAAAATATTATATAATATTAGGTGATCATTAAGTTATTTCAGAACTATATATTATAAATTATAATATTATACTTATTAAAATATATTATTATTTATTTAGTTATTTTATGAATATTTGAATTGATTAAAACTGATGTTACGCTATAAGACGATCTTACAATCTGAAAAATAATATACCTAATTAATTGATTTTTAATACATAAATTAATTTTTTTCCTATTCATACACTTGCAAACATAGGTAGATCAATAAATTTTGTGAATGTCACTTTCATTTTTAAATTATTTGAGCTGTTCATTCGCATCGCCATCAATATTAGTTTTTTTATCTCAATATCCAACGATGTCCAGTCACAACCATATAATCCAAAATTTACATCTTCTTTCTAAAAATTAAAATTGAACCATTAAACGATTCAAACTTTATGATTCATAATAGTAATATTACAAATTGAAAAATAAATGTTTATATATTACTCTTTCGTTTACGTTTTGAAGTAAACTACAGTACATGTACGATTGAATTCCAACAACAAACAACGTCCACGAAAAAGCCATAACATTAGAATTGAAAATTGATGATCCATTTTGCACGTAAGACTAAACTCATACATATTATTAATATTTAATCATATGCCTTAGCTAGGTAACGCTTTAACAGTAAATTAATTTTGGACAAAAACTTCGGTTTATAATTTCAGAATAATTACAGTTTATGAAAAATAACTCACCATAACAATTAAAAAAGGCATAGTTATCATACCTATTGCATCTCCCACCATATATACTAAAACAATTGGCCGAGAAATCCCATATAATGTTTCTAATTTCCTGAAATTTTTCATCAATTTTAATACTCATTAGTAATTATTTAACATGCTTAAATACAATAAAAATTGTATTATACACAAATATTTTCATGTGGGAGATTTTAAGGTATGCGCTTACATCTCATAATATTTATTTTGTTAAATTTAATCACGTTTTATTAATTTCGTAATTTACCTAGCAAAGCGATAGACTTTATAGAAATAATGATTTTAGTTGTATTTGCGATTTATACACTAGTGTCCAACAGAATAATGTAGCAATTGCTACTATAACAATACTTTAAATTATATTAAAATCTAAATATATTTACTTAAAAATGGTTTGACAATCAAAAATTATTGATACAAGTTCTTTCTGAATTTCCTCCTTCCTTAATTTACCTGGAAATTATCGTTTTATTAAAATAAATTAATACTTTCAATGTACAAGTATACATAATTTATTATTATGGGCACCTACCTAAATTATTATAATATTCAACTTAGAGTGAATTCGAATATTGTAAATTGAGAGTATTATACCATTTTATCAAATTTTATATTTTTTAAATACTTTTGTTACTATAATTTTTATAGAATGTTCTATAATTAAGTGTCTCCCGTTTTACATACACATATAGCCATATATATGTATCAATGTTTGTATAATATGAATATGGGTTTAATTTATAAACTATATTAAATAATAGCTGTCCTGGTTTGGCCCATTTCAAAGATTTATTTTTTTTTTATAAGTAATATTTGTAAACAATGTATATGCTGTATTTCTACTAATTATAATTTATAAAATAGTTATATAATTTGTTACCAATGATAACAGTTTAAATAAAGAAAAAAAAATTCTTGTGTGAGCTTCAGCTATATAGGTACCTAAGGGGTGGAAAAAATAATCTATAAAAACTCTTAAAGTCCAAGTCCCAAGGAATCTATTGATATAACTTGTATTTAAAATGGTCCAGTAGTGTTTGAGTATTAATTCAGATTAACAAACATCAATTTTTAGCTAAATTACCTGACTAACTCGTGAAAAATGAAAAAAATATTAAATATAGAACGTTCATATATATATACGTTCACGGGGAAATCGGCGTTGGTATTCCTGAAATAATTCTACCATCTCGGTCAATTCGCCTGTGGTGAATTTGATATAGCACTTAGTATAAGTAGAACGTGGTTCAAACTACTCCCTAAACTTTTCTGATATCTCCAACAAGAATTTGAAATATTCACAAAATCAGTCAAGTAGTTTTAGAGTATATAATATGCTACAAATAAACATTAAACTCTCATATTTGTTTTAAAATATAATATTTCTTTATTTGACGCCATCATACCGTAACGTGACGATGTTATGTATGTATTTACCTCATCTGTTTGAGTAACCAATGACAACCATTTATATTGTTAAAAGTAAATACTAATTTCTACTAATGATTTCTACTATAGTACTATTACTATCATAATCTGTAAGATGTTACTAATGGCAACCATTTATTTTTTAAGCAAAAAAAATGTACGATTCACACAGTAAGTTTTAAAACCCTTGTGTGAACTGTGAGCACCTTTTTAAAATGCAAATAATGGAAAATCTTTTCTTAGTACACCTTTACAAAAATTTAATTTATCCAGCTATCATAGGCTCTAGTGGCGCTGACGTTGATCAGTCAGTCAATCAAAAAGTCACTTTCAGTTTCCCCAAATTTTCAAATTTTCTGGGCAACTTTCTGTTCAGTAAAATTTTTTTTATGATACATAGATAGAGGATTCAGATATCAAATGAAAACCACGAGTTACAAAAAACGAACAATATCACTAAAAATAAAGAAAAAATCAGAGAAAATAATAAACTAAAACGTGAACATTATTACGAAAAGAAATCAAAGAAACAAAAATTAGAGAATGAATAAACAGATGAGCATGAATATTTAGATATAGGTGATATGCCAGAAAAATTTCAATATATTGTAATTCTTCATATCTTAAAAATAAAAAGGGTAGATCTGCAAAATGCAAATAATTAAAAATGAGTCACGACCAGCTTAAATATTGTATTATTAACAACACCTTTATAATCTCCAATTAAATTGCTCTGGTCACAACAAATATCAGCCACTTCTATAAAATATTTTATCAATGGTTTAATATCAACAAAATATTATGTCAAACATTTTGTGGTTCTAAAATGAATGACCTTACGCAAATTTAAAAACTCTCATTCTTTGATTAAAAGTTTTCACTTTGGTCATCTAAAAGCAAATCGACAACCAGAAAACTAGACTTAATAACTAGGTACTTAAAACTCCAGGCTTCGCTTGTCAATTGGCACATATCTGTCAAATCCATACTCTGCATTTTCAATTTATCCGGTATCCCTTCACTTGATATAAGAATATTTAAATTTAATTTAAATAAAGAGCTGACATTTTCAAGCACACTTCATTCACTAGATTTTAAACCAAAGCTCCAAATATTTCCAAAAGTCGGAATTACTACAGAAAACAGTATCTAGAAATATAAAATATACTCATATAATTACACCACTACTAATTCCTTCATGGAAATATGGAATCAAAACGAGCACAAAACTTTTTATATTTAAGAAAAAATCACTATAGTTATATAAAAATATTCATTGAATGTAATTTTAACTATTAAAATAAATCGGAAAATACTATAAATTTATAATATATTTAATATTCCAAAAATATACAAATAAACAAACAAACAAAATAATGTTAAATTATATATTTATTTCAAAGATAAAATAATATATTTCAACTCACCATCCTTGTTTTCAGCCTTGTATTTGAAGTTTTCATACGCAGATGATATTATTTCGTAATGAGTAGCTAGTAACTGGAGTAATGCCACAATGAAAAGATCAAATACTACTAATCCATATGCAGAATACCATACCATTATAAATTCCAATGCGTAAATAACCTTATAAAATGTGTTATATGTTTTCACAGTAATAGGGTACCTCAAATTTGCAATATTGGTCATATAAATATTTTCATTATTTTGTGTTTCATTGCTTGCGGCGTGATTATTTACAACAATAGGTACTACTGACCATGCAATTGCTGTCATAATAAACATAAAAAAATACCAAGGGAAAATTCTTGCAAATTGTTTTCCACAATTATTCAGCTTATATTTGTCTTGTTTACAATATTTATTGGATAAAAACGATTCGTGTGCTACATTAAATAACTTCCAAATTTCATTAGCATTATATACCGTTATAGCTATTTTTAAATTTCCAAGACCAATACATGAAAGATAAAATAACATTTGTAAATCTTTAAAACTGTTGTCTTGGGATGTTATATTATCGGTTTTGTAAAGAAAACCCGATAATCCAATAACAGTCATAATACTTGTAAATATAACTAACGTAATGTTGATCACGTTATATATATTAAAACCAAATATTTTTTTACTATTTGGATCAACCATTTGGTAATAGCCAATTGTTTTGAATAACGTCAAATTAAACGCATATTTTTTCTCTGTAGTATTCATGATTCACAGAAGTCAAAGATGTTCTTGAAATCTAAAAAAAAGTACATAAATTAACTGAACAAAAAGTGGGTAAGTGGATGACGCTCAGCTGTACAATAGATTACAACCCAGACAGCATTCTGTAATGATAATATTATAATATTATTAAAATAACTTTATACTAATATTATTCGTGATTATAATGTTAAAATAATATTTTAAATATTTTATTCAATGATATCATATCGTTGTATACGAAAAACGATTCTGAGCAGAGGCGGTTTGTCAGTCTAGATATTTTATATTGTTCTTATATTTTATTATAGCCGGTAAGTTGAATTAATATTATAAATTACAAAAAAATCGTTATTTTAATTGTTTCTATGGTGATAACTGATAAACAAAGCGTTAGAAATTAAAATCCCGTTTTTTGTGATTTATTGGTGGTTTTTCCCGTAATATTAAATAACTATTGAGAAAATCGAAAAATAACTTCTCTAAAGTACCTTCTTGATCCAATTTGCTAAAAGATAAGATACGATATGTTGAAATCGAAGCACTCCTCCTGGTAAAAATGTTGTCAACAGGATAAAAAAAAAAATAAAAATAAACACCATTCTAAAACCACTAGATCCCTCACTCCGCTCAGAATCTAAAAATAAAACAGAATTAAAAACAGTTTATTATTTTCAATATTTAATAGATTTTTACTTGGATGAAATTGTATATTTATTCCAGTTGATCATAATATTACTTATTGAGATATGTTAAGTAAGCTCACCATGTGTACGTAGAGATTGAAAAGATTATATTTTTGGAACCCATATTTTTACTTATTTTAGATTCTGAGAGAAACGATAGTTATTTTGATGTGTGTTTTTTTTAAATTAATTTTTTATTTTTGTGTCTGTGTACACGATAAGTAGTCGAAATAATGCTTCGATTTTCAACTTCAGTATCTTGTTCGATGGGAAAGTGAATATTGTTGGTGCATTAAAAAGGTCAAAATTTAAAATTCCCAATAGTTTTTAAAAACGCAAGGAAAAACCATATAAAAATTAAGGGAAAACGGGAATTTTTACGCAAAATAGGTTTTCCACAAAATCGATTTTAGTTTTTGATGTAACTCTACAACAAATGACTGCAGATACATGACATTTTTACTGAATATTTATATAAGCATTTTCTATACGCCATGCATTTTTAAAAATATTTTGACTTATTTTGAGTTGTTTAGGGACATTTTCAGTTTCCATTTTTTTTAGGTTTTTATTCTATAAATATCAATAAAATTTTATTTGTTGGGTACAAAAGCTTAAAAATTGAATAGAAGGTTTCTAATATATTGTTTCAAAGACATATGAAAAATATTAAATATCCTTAGTTACAATTTTTTTGTTATAAACATTTAAAGTTCAAATATTGACAAGATACGTAAAAATGACGATCATTTCCAAATTATTTTGAGTTAGAAATTCATAAAAAATTTTTTTTTAAATCTAAGTTTTAAAAATGTAATACAAAATTCCTGATAAATTTGTCTACCTTTATCAAAAAAAAATGTCTACAAGAAAGTCAAATTAATTTTTTATGAGCGTTTGAAGTTCATATTTTTACAACATTTGATATTCACTCGATTTCTCATGTAACGATTTTCTTATTTTGTTGTAATTAAAAAACGAATGACTGTAGATACTTGAAAATTTCACCGAATGTTTATTAGCATTTTCTATACACCATAAAATGTTGAAAATATTTTGACTCTTTTTGAGCTGTTTACGGACATTGTCTGTTTTCAATTTTTTTAGTTTTTTTTTTCTATAAATATCAATAAAATTTTATCTGTTGAGTAAAAAAGCTTGAAAATTTAATAGAAAGCTCCTAGGCTATTGTTTCAAAGGTAGATGAAAAAAATTAAATATCCTTAGTCACTTGAAAATTTCACTGAATGTTTATATTAAAATTTAATAATTATTTTGTGGTTAAAAATTTATAAAATTTTCAAATTTTATAGTTAAGGTTTTAAAATTTAAAACAAGGTTCCACGTAAATAGGAAAACATAATATACAGTCGTTGCCAAATAAATTGAGACGGCGGCGGCGGCGCTTTTCAGTAAGTGTATCCCAAGCTACTCTGGCAGTGTGGTGCAAAGGTCACATAGTTGGCTACGACGCGCGCTGTCACCAGTTCGAACCCGGCTCAGTGCAAACAATTTTATTTATTATTATTATTATTATTAATTAATTTATATTATTTTACAATTTCTACTTTTTGTTCTTAAATAAAAGATTATTATCAGAATATTTGATTTTAAATTAATATCGTAAAATAATTTTTGTGACAATTTTTGGTTTATTGATGTATTTTCAGTAATAATATTCAAATACGGAGAACCACTGGTTTTCCGTTTTCACGCCACCGCTGCCGTCTCAATTTATCTGGCAACGACTGTAAATTACTTTATTCACAGTAATATCATCGAATATACTTGGTAATATCATAGACTGACTGACCGTTTTCGCTCAGAATCGTTTTTCTCATACAATAATATTATATCATTGAATTCAAATTTAACACCGTCCATAACAGTGACCCACTTGTAATCTACTGAACAGTAGAGCGACATCCACTTACCCACTTTTATACCTTTCATTGAATATGGTAATATTTTGTCGCATTTTGATATCATAGCAATTTAAAAACAATAAAGACACCTACATATAGGCTATGGGCATAACATTTTTTATAATGATTTTCATTAGCTTATATCTGGGAGGGGGGATTGCGTGCAGACCCTCCCTTTATTATTTATATTTTGGTAGAAACCTCACAAGTAGAAGTAAGTATAAATGTTCTAACAATTTCCATTAAAACTTATAATTTTCCCACCGACGGCGACGTCCCGATCTACATGAACAATCGAATACAGTATGCTTCTTAGCACGCCACGAAGGCTTTCTACGAAATATTCGAAGACATACTTAGCTTCAAGGAACAAGATGCGAGGCTAGCTGAGACTGAAGCCAGAGCTCCTCTAAACGACTTGAGCACTTTCTGGGCAATAATTCTAACGAGATTCCGGGCCGGCGGGTGCGTGCGACACCGGGCCTAGAATAGGAGTAAAAAACGAGACTGATATCTATTTATGCATTACTATAGGTGACGAAGCAAAGTTGACAATTTCCTGATGTTACTTATTCGTATTATGTATGTTATTTATTGTGTGATTAAAATGTTATTCATCAATAAACGATGGCAGCAGAGGAGTAGTATTGTGCAAATAGACCCTCTTCTGCTGTCGTTTCAAACTGTAAAAAAAAACTTATCATTTAATATTAACCATGAAAACAGAACTTGTACATTTTGTTTAGAATACAATTTTAAAATAGTATAGAATAAAGAATTAGTCCCTTATTGTATGCAATGTGAATAGTATGCATGTATATTATGTATGAATTTGCATGGATCCAAAAATTTCTCTATATCGTTATACCGTGACTTGAAATTAAAAAATAATAATAAAATACACCTAACTTTTTAATAAAATTATTTGGATACATTTATAATTGTTGCTGTATCGCTAGCGTGATATATGAAATAAAAAAATAATAATAAAATGGTAACGTTTTAATGCCTATTTAATACATAGGTTATTGATTCCGCGTTAAATAATAATGTCTACTTTTCTTTGGCAAACTGTTTTAATTAATGGAGGTTTTTATAACATAGGTTATATATCAGTTAAAGAGAAATAATAGAACTTCTTCAAAACTGAATAACTGCAGAAAAAAAATGTGTGTGCTTTATATTTTATATCAGCTCTACATCACTGATTGTATAATTTTGTATGGTGAAATCAGAAATTATTATAAATACACCTTACCAATAGGTATGTTAATTGTATTACTAGTCATAAAGTGTTCAATATATGATATGCAACTAATTTGCAGATACGTATTTTTGCATTGGTATGTACCTACTGGTGTAGTTGACGCCCGCCAAAAAGTGTAATCCCTCACCAGGGAAAATGTTATGTAGATGATGAAATTGATGAACTGTACTGAAGATAAGTTGAATAATACAGATTATAGTGAGAAAGTTAACTAAGGGGGGATAGACGAGACAGAAAGAGATTAATGGCTAAATTAAATATTAATTATAGCCGTATAGGTCCATTGCATTTGTTTAATTACATTTTCACTAATGATTGATGACTTATAAAGTTTTTTTAGTCATTATTAATTATTATTATTCTTATGTTTACTCTGTTTTTACTATGATAATGCATTTTAAACTCAATGATTTGTAACATTTAATTTTAAAATCAATTTTGATTTTTAATGCATATTAATACATATTAATGCATATTACTAATTATATGAACTTAAAAAACTAGACAACTAAAAAATAATTTAATAAGTAGCTGCTGTGTGATAATATATTATGTGTTATTGTACCATTTAATTCACTATAAGCTTTACATTAATAAACGACAAACCACAACTCTCAAGTGATATACCTAAACAGTAAACACCCCTGATATAATGAGTTATAAATAAACTGATTTTATAAATGTTTAATGTCCTTATACCCATACACTGCTGAATATACTATGAAATTAGTATACGGTCTGAATAATCCATTTAACTCTGTTGTATTTAATATTTGACCTAATATACATTTTAGAAATAATAATAATATTATCTTATGAACGTCAAAAGATTTTTTATATTTTAATTTAAAACTATTTATGAGTTATTTATATATTAAAATAATAAAATGTACAATAATAATTTATAAGTCACTCTAAAATCAAACATATCAACATAGTTAAATAGATTATTAAGAACATAAATAGGTAAAATTTGTAATGTTATATTTATTGTCTTGTGTTATGGAGAAAAGGCATGCGGGTGTTGTAGCGTCCTATTAAAAGAGAACATTCATATTATGTTATTATGATTCAAAGTCTTAACTTTTTGGAAATTTTCTTTTTTAAAAATTGTACATAATATATGCAACTCTAACATTCTTTATTTTCATTATTGTTTTAACCCTTTTAATCGTCTCACTTTACATTTCATATTCAGAAGTAAAATAATTTTCCAAAACCACCGATAGATAAATATTAAATGGTTAAATATTTTTATTTATTAACGTTTTACATTTTGATGATCGAAATATTGGAACAACAATTTTACAATTTACCCAATCGGTACAACCTATTTCTTCTTATATCTATACTATAATTGTTAATAATCAAAGACTATACACACTTTGTATTGTAAATATACAAAATAATAGTCGAATATTTAAATAATTTAATATAAATATAGAGGAATGCTTATGATTATATGTCTAGGATATAATCTAAGTCAACAATTTATATTGTTAAATAATATTTGTATAGGTATAATCAATTGTAGTATATTTGGTAACCATGGCTATATAAGTCACAATGAATAAACGGTTAGCATAACAGAAAATGTGCATATTATAGTATATTATATTATATAGTATATACTATGTACTATGTATATACTATATTGTATATATTAACATAATATTATATTATAACTTAATATGGTATTCACTATTCAATAATAAAAGTATAAAATCAAAAATATATATTCTCATTTCTCGCGCTTATATATTATACCTATTTGAAAAATGAAAATATATTTAGCAAAATGATTAAGTCTAGCACGAAATTGTGTCATTGGTGGTTATATACAAACCTTAATATTGGGGTAAAATGTCTACGTGTGGGCTTAAGTGGTTCAACGTATTATTAGTGTCAAAAGTTAATCACCTTAATTAGTCAAGGTAAAAGTGCAAATTTAGGTGGTTTTGATTGAAAGAATCGTCTTTATACCTATTAAATATTTCTGAGTGCCGCCTTATTCAGTCCTACTATTTTTCGTCAGTTGATAATTTATACAAAGGCGTTTCATATTTAAGATATTTATCAAGATATCGACATCTAAAATATACTTTACTAATTTAAACAACAACAAATGTTGGTTAACATTAATATTTATCACCATAAATAAAAACAATTTTTTTTTTAGTATTAAGAATAGCTAATCATACAATTTTGATTTTATTTTTATTTCCTCCTAGAGGAAACATCTATAGTCCTTACTTCTTAGGTATATAATATAAACACGACATTGGTGGTGAATATGATACATAACTAAAAATAAATAAATATATGTACATGATTCATAATAACCGTATTAAATCAGAAATAATTATAAATTAAGGAGTATAAACACTAATAGAAGAATACATTACTATTTACTAATATTCTTAATAGATACTAATTATAAAATAAAAATAAAAATATAAGCTCTCTCGAATCCCACCGTCTCCGCTCAAAATTGTTTTTCGTATAATAATATATTGATATTTGAATTATCATTTAATTTAATTTTAGCGCATCCATTACAGTGACCTACTCAAAAGCGAGGTTAAATTACGACAGGCAATATAAATTAATAATGTTTATACAATTATATATGTAGTTAAAACAAAAGTATGAATATTTAATTTTACAATTCGTTAATTATTAATTAAATATACCTGACCTACATTCTAGTTTTAGGTAATTATTATAATTAAGACTACCTAATAAATTATAAGGGATATTTAAAAACTACAAATTAAATGCAAGTTTTAGGATACTATATTATTGACCCAACACATTATAAGACATTAAATCGGTATTCAAACGTTGTTATAAATCTACTGTTATAGTTCAATTTCAGCTATAGTCGACATAACAAACACCAGGTATGATATAAATTCAAGAATTTTTTTTGTTATTCAGTATTTATACTTAATACAACAATATGTACCTGTATAATATAAATATTACATTGTACAATAATATATAGGTTGATTGTTAGTCAAACATTTTTTGTAAGCTTGGGTTATTCATAACCCCTTTAGAGGTTTTTTAGTATCTAATAGTTTATTTGCAGGTAAAAAACGTAACTATATTTAAATAATGTTTTAATTCATCTTCAAACTAAGTATTTATTTTTTTGATATTTTACATTGTTAATACTTAATGATGGTTATGAGTATGGTTGCCACCTTTGAAAGATAGCAGCCCCGGAGACAGGCCGATAAGCGAAAAAAAAAAGGTCATCAGCCAGTATACACCAGTATGTAGTATAATTTGAATGTATAAGGCATAATAATAAAAACAAGTCTATATAAGACTACAATTCGTATCTTATCTTATCTTTTGGCGTCAGAAAATCAATGTTCTTGTCACTTATTGACAAACTATTTATAATTATATAAAAATACGCCGTCCTGTTATGACGACCCGGAGAATAATTCACTGAACCTGTAGCCCGTAGATTTATATGTAAGCCCGGATTATGGTGATAACCCTAGTTATGAGTTATTATGACACCATTGAGTATTAACAATTAAAAATAATATAACTTGTATTTTCAAGAAAAATGTAAAAATGATAAAAAAAATCAAAATTAATTACTATTAGCACTTTATGTTTAACACTGTATTATTTTTTGTTTAATTTTCAGTGACAATTTTTCTTTTAATCAAACATGAATAAACAGAAAATCTTCGATACCAATTTTACGTTGTTCAAATTAATTGGTGTTTATCAAATGGTGGACCCACATAGTCAAAAAATATTTGGTTTTAATGTATACCATTTTGTAAATATTGTATTCATTATATTTACAACAAGTATGACGATTTTGGGTCTATCCGGATTTTTCTACCAAGTGCACAATATCAATTATAACAACAGTGATGTTGATTTAATATTTATAATATTTTACACGGTCTGTATAACGATTGGAAACCTCAAAGTAATAATAATAATGTTTAAAGCTAAACAACTTCGGAATGTGCTAGAAATTACGGATGAGTCATTTTTATCAAATACATTTTACAAAAGAAACTATTATAAGATCGTAAAATGTAGTGGTCTATTATCAAAATTCTTCAATTTGTACTTCTCCTTTCTTTTGATCACTTTAACGTCGTATGCAATCGTGCCAATAGTTTTGAATGCTCACTCCATTAACAGTACAACACAAAATACAGAGATTATTCAAAAAATTAACATTATCAACCTTCGGTACCCGTTTACTGTAGAAACGTACAATGCCTTTTTTAAAATATTTTATGCATCAGAATGTATAATATTATTTTACATCGGATTTGGAGTATTTGCATTAGACCTATTGTCAATGACCATCTTAGTGGTAATATCAGCTCAATACAAGTTAATAGCATCTGCATTTGAAGTTTTGGAATACAGAGTGGACGATGAAGATGGTGCGTTGTTAGTACTTACTACTTATCTTATTACTTAGAATCGGAATTTCAAATTTTAATTTTTCTGTATGAAGTATGAAGTGATATAGGCTATATTTTAGCTATAATAATGTTACAATATTATGTTCCTTTTTAGTGAAGGATTAAAGACTAGAGTGAGATTAGTACCAGAAAAGTGATAAATATAAATGTACCTACGACCTACCTAACAGTAAATATTAAGTATCCCATTTTCATAAAATCTTTATAAAATACTTTTGTTAAACATTTTGTATTTATTTAATTTTCTAAAAATATAAGGGCGTTACATTATCTTATTATTTATACCTATGTGTTGTATGTTTAGATAGCTTACTAAGTGATGAGAAACTTTTAGAGACATTTATATCAATTGTTTCAGATAGTCAAATTATTCACAAGTGAGTAATTATTTATATTTTAAATATAAGTTATAACTGTCGTCTGTCTTCTGTCTTAAATAATTTATAACAATATGATAATTACTATACCTATTAATATAAACATTAAACATATTATACCGTTTTTTGTCTGAATAATAAATATTTATACTAAAATTTGCAAAAATAAATTATTATTATTATTATTATGATTATTATTATTATTATTATTATTATAATAAATAGAATACATAAGGTGATTGCTTGTAGTATTGTACCTATTCATTTTAGATTCTGATTTCTGAGAGTATTGATTTTACAATGATGTATATTTTGAACTTCAATATCTTTTCTGGTAGGTTGAATAAGGTTTCCCAATCATCAAGGAAAGTACATACTTGTCTATTTTAACCTCCCAAAGGCCAAAAGTAAAAATAAAATTCGCTTTCCTAATTGGGAAAAAAAATATTTTTTATTTTTTACGCGAACCCAATTTCGACAAAATCATTTTTCTTATTTTATTGTAATTCAAAAACAAATTACTATAGACACTTGAAATGTTCACTTAATAGTAATATTAGTATTTTACATAGAATAATTTTTTTAAATATTTCGATTAATTTTGAACTTTTATAAGATATTTGAAACTTACGATTTATTTTCGTTTCTATTAAATAATTGTTGATAAAAAATTGTTCTCTATCAAAAAACTTTAAAAATGTAAACAAGGATCCCCATAAGTTTTTATTAATAGAATTAAAAAAAAATGAGTGTAAATTCACAGTCATTTTTTACGAGCGTTTGAAGATAAAATGTTGACAAAATTCGTTAAAATCATAAAAATGTGCAAATTATTTTCAATTTCGTATTGAAAAAATTATGCCTAAGATTTAAAAAAATAATACATCATTCATCAAAAGTTATAAATATTGTTAAGTTATTATTGGAATAAAAAAAATTGTTGATTGTTTTTCCTTCATAATTTATTTGAGCGTCCGAACCTATTCAAAAAGTTGGTATTTACTCAAAAATTAATAACAATAATGTGTGATATAAATATACCCGCACCGTTATAATAATATAATAAATGCAATGTTTTTCGCAACTATTAAATCAACTTAAACCGTGTTATCGTAAAATATACTTATATTATTGCATTTTGCTAATTACTTAGTGATATAGATGGTCCAGTGGCGTAGCCAGAGAGTTTTTTGTGTTTAATCCCTCCCCCCTAACCATTCTTAATCCAGGCTACGTAGTATACGCCACTGAGACGGAAATATTTTTTCTTACTGTATGATTTACTTACTTAATGACGAACTACGAAGTACATATATTATTGAGACAATAGAAAGAGTTATTAAATATAAATTATAAAGTTTTAAGTAAATTGAATAATCTATTAACTTTGAAGTAAAATTTCAGGAAATTAAAAATGCTTTATGACATTATACGTCCAATTGGTTTGATTCAGTTGATGGCAGATGCTTTAGGGATGATATGCATGCCTTACTTAATAGTAGTGGTAAGTGCAATATTATATTATAGTAAAATGTAAAATACAATTTAAAAGTCAAATAATTACATGTATACTTGATAAGGTCATTATTAATTTCCATAGTTTCATTACAATATATAATTTATTAATGAGAATATCTTTATACAGTACTTCCTGGAATACGGATCGTTTTTTAATCCAGAAACGTTGAAATTTGTGTTTACCTTTGGTTATGCAGGAGTTCAGTCATACATGTACTGTAGTTTATTTCAGCGCGTAACCGATAGAGTATTGTATTTTCAACCAAGCATAAATGTACGTGTTTTCAACATGAAATTGTATTTGTTTCAATAGAGAGAAGAAGTCAATTTTGGATTATACTGTTGTGACTGGACAAGAATGGACATACATATGAAAAAGCTGATTCTATTCACAATGCAAATGAACAGTTCAAATAAATTAAAAATGAATTTTACCACTAAATCTATTAATCTCCCATTGCTTTCAACAGTATGTTTTTAATAAAGGTACACTCAACTATACAAATAATATTAAAAAAATTATTTGTTTTTCAGATTATACGATTGTCTTATCGAATTTCGTCCGTAATGATTAATTACAATATTAATAAATAATAAGATAGTGCTGAATATTTTTAAAAACTAGAAGGTCCACAAAATATGAAAATGTCTAAAATGTTGGTTCAAAATATCTTAATAAAAACAGCGATATATATTTATATACGTTATATACTACCTATATACTATTATAGTCTAAAATCTTACACACCTAGTTAAATATTATATTGAACTTTATAATAGAATAAAACAAATTTTAATATTTTTAAAAGTGTCAAGTTGATTATATAATTTCACAATGTATTGTACCTACCTATTTGTAATGAATAGTTGATGAAATAATTTGTATTGAAAATTAAGAAGATTTAAAACATGTTATTGTAATATATATATTGCACATTCATAAAATAATAATCATAAAACTTGGACAGCTGGTAAAGATACCAGTTATTTAATTAAAAAATTATATTTTAAATTTCCTTAGATATGTATAATATGCTCTATTACCTAACGATCTCCTTTATTCCAATTACCTGTACGAGTGCACCTATATGAAATATATACATATTAGATTCTGAGCGAAGCGATGAATGTATTGATTTTACAATGATGTGTGTTTTTTTTTTATTTTTTTATTTTTGTATCTGTCATCACCTTTTAGGACAGTAAAAGTGCTTGGATTTTCTTCAACAGTAACTTTTCTGATAGTAAAGTGAATCTAGTTGGTACTTTGGGGGGTCAAAAGTAAAAATTTCCCAGTAGTTTTCTAAAGCGACGTGAAAAACAAAAGAAAAATTAAGGAAAAACGGGAATTTTTACGCAAAATCTGTTTTCGAGAAAATCAATTTTGGTTTTTGGTGTAACTCTACAACAAATGACTGCAGATAAATGAAATTTTTACTGAATATTTATATAAGCATTTTCTATACGCCATGCATTTTTAAAAATATTTTGACTTATTTTGAGTTGTTTAAGGACATTTTCAGTTTCCACTTTTTTTAGGTTTTTATTCTATAAATATCAATAAAATTTTATCTGTTGAGTAATAAAGCTTAAAAATTTAATAGAAGGATCCTAGGCTATTGTTTCAAAGGTAGATGAAAAAAATTAAATATCCTTAGTCACAGTTTTTATTTATAAGCATTTAAAGTTCAAATTTTGACAAAATACGGAAAAATCACGAAAATTAGCAAATTATTTTGAGTTGAGAATTCATAAAAATTTTTCTTTTTAAATCTAAGATTTGAAAATTTAATATAAGATTACTCATAAGTTTGTTTACCTTTATCAAAAAAAAATGTCTACAAGAAACTTAAATTAAATTTTTATGAGCGTCTGAAATTTATATTTTTACAACATTTGATATTCACTTGATTTCTCATGTAACAATTTTCTTATTTTATTGTAATTAAAAAACGAATGACTGTAAATACTTGAAAATTTAACTGAATGTTTATATTAGCATTTTCTATACACCATAAAATTTTGAAAATATTTCGACTCTTTTTGAGCGGTTTACGGACATTGTCAGTTTTCAATTTTTTTAGTATTTTTTTCTATAAATATCAGTATTATTTGTTGGTAAAAAAGCGTGAAAATTTAATATAAGGCTCCTGATATATCGTTCTAATAGCAGTTGAAAAATATTAAAAATACATATAATTTATTAATTATTTTGTAGTTAAAAATGTATAAAATGTTTAACTTTTATGGCTAAGGATTGAAAATTTAAAACAAGGGTCCACGTAAATAGGTTATATATAAATTACTTTATTCACAATAATATCATCGAATATACTTGGTAATATCATAGACTGACTGACCGTTTTCGCTCAGAATCGTTTTTCTCATACAATGATATTATATCATTGAATTCAAATTTAACACCATCCATTACAGTGACCCACTTGTAACCTACTGTACAGCAGAGCGACATCCACTTATCCACCTTTTTTTCTTTACATTGTTCTAATTATTCTATGATAACTAATTACTATATAACTAATTATATAATATACATACCGAAGTTCCACCACTATAATGTCTAATGTACTTTAATATACTAAGAACAAGATCACACTAAAATGGAATTATAAATATTTCTAACATTATAATTTATAATGGCTATCAAAATGGGATACTAAACTTTCTTTATTTGCCTTGTTTATTCAACCAGTCATTTAGGGTTCAATATATATTATTATGTTATTTCGTGCAATTCAATAGAAACGACTACAATTATCATTTATATATATATGGTATAATATATATTATGAATGGTACAATAGGGATAAATATATATTATTTTTTTGGGGGCAACGGTGACCTGGGAGTCCTTCTTCCGCTTTATTTACCCTCGGGCCCGGACAATTAGGTACCTATATAAGATAATTTGTTTAATGGTAAACATTAATTTTGTAAAAAATTAGGTATTAACTTTTTTTGAGTGTTTTTCTTACATAATTTTAAGTTATTAAAAATAATAAAAATTATCAAAACTACTAAAAAAATTATATTTTTTAGGGGTTTTACATTATAATTGGCTGTAGCACCTATATGTCTTAAAATTAAAATTTAATTTACCGATGCAGAATATTTTCTAGAATTTCATTTAAAAACCATGGAAAGGAGCGTTATACATATAGGTATCAGGTATACCTATACTATATTATAATAGTAAATCACTTATTGTTGTTATTAACTAATAAATCAACCTGCTGACGTACAGAAGAACGGAATAAATAGGTCCATATTATAAATAGATTAAAATAAGTCTACATTTTTTGAACATGTCATCGTGTATTATATGTATTATAATATATAGTACCTAGGTAGGGACCACCTACCCATAATAATTTATTGGAAAATCAGTATAGTCCTAATTCAAAATGTATCATTATATTTAAATTCAGTATTGAAATATAATGAAATATATGGTTAGTGGCCAGTAGCTACCCATTTACCACAATTTACAAAAAATTGTAAAAAACGTTTACATTTTTCAGATTTATTAGAAAACGTTTTGGTTTTTTTTTATTGCAATATGTATATTTTATATAATATAATATATTAAATTATAATAGATGTATAGATATTTTTCTATTTGATCAAAGTTAACATCATGGTTGTATTTATGAAGAACTTCATACTTACTAAAATTATTAAATGTTATTAATAAACACATTTGTTTAGATATTAAGAATTATTAAAAAATATCAGTCTTAGATTATTATATATTTATATACATTTATACAAATTTTACACAATTATACTAAAAACAATGATAACATCAATTTTACAATGGCGCAATCATAATTAATTTGTGGTTCCTAAACTTCACCAAAATATACTACATGTATACATAATATTATATTGTGTTATAATAATTAAAAATTGTTTTATATTAAGTTATTAGGTAGTTAAAAATATATATTATTAGTCAATTAAAAAACATCAGTCTTAGGTATAAACTCGTAATAAGAAATTGTTATAATTTAATGATGCATTTATGTTACTATGATCTAGAAGTTTTAATTTATTCTGTTATTTTGTATCTAAGTGATCTTCTTAAATAAAAAAAATTAATCATTAAATATATTTAAAATTTATGAAATAAGTTAGTGGTTCAAGAGAGAGAGGGCTTTCGTCCGCAACCCTACATTAGATATTTGGCTATAAAGATAAAAGTATGTTAACAGAACCTAGAAACAAATTAAGCAACCATAGTAAATTGGTAATAAAATCATAATATGAAATTGAAAAATTTGTATACTATTAATGTAATATGGTCGATGTGGGGTGGATTGTAATGTGGTTTAAAGTGTATAGGGTTTAGTTCACAATATAAACTTTTTAGGACTTTAAACCACTGTAGTCTGTAGGTAGGTACTGCACAAACCTAAACAAAACAATATTATTTACTTCTATTTTCCAAAATGGTCTACTCAGTTGCTTCCGGATACACATTTTTGTTATGTATTTGCTGTATAACCTATTTAATATCGTTGTTAAACATAATTTTATATTATTCAACGCTGTTATTATTAATTTAGTAGGTACCTACTACCTACCTCATACCTAAAAACATGGTTAAAAATATTAATGTGTTAGTAATATGCAGACCTCCTGCTGTGTTTTGTACCAACTGTACCTATCTTTTTTCGACTTTGGATTATATTAAGAACATGTTAAGGAGCAAACTATCAGAATCTAAACATGAGGTGAAACAATCGTGACAGCTGGGAAGATGTTATCACATACCACATTTTTTCGTATGAAACTACTTTACTGGTGGACGTTTTATTTTTCTTTTAGAACTTACATAATACATAGGTATATTAAAGAGGTAAGAACAATGGTGCAAAAAAAATCCACAGAAATCTATGGTTTTTAAGTTATAGCTTTCTAAAGTTCCTGATTTTTGGTGTTTTTACATGCATGAAGTACCTATATATTGTATGTAGGTTAACTTGCCAGTTAAAGTATCAAGTATGATAAGTAATAGCTTCTTCCTCATGTCGTCTCCCGTTGTAAAACTCGAGGTCTTATAGTGGCGTCCTGCAGACCTCTCCGTTTGAGCGAGAACCACAACCCCTCCGGGGTGGAAATAGTCCACCTAAGGGAGAAGAGGAATCTACTATATAAATAGGGTTGGATGAGTGAAGCTAAAATGATGACATAACCAGCAGTTTGACTGCAAGTCCGAGCAACAAATTCTTAATTCTGATTGCACCATCGTTCTTGACTCGTTAATATGCGTAGGTAAAGGTCGTCCGGTAAAGTAGTTTTAAATTACCGAAAAATGTGTTTAGTGATGCCTAAGACGTATCATCCTAGCATTAGCGATTGCCTCGTTACTTGAGGCGTACGCGTTAATGGTTAATGTCCATCGAAAAAGATCTGATTTTCGCAATATTGAAACAGATGAAATCATCAATAAAGTAAAAATGAACTCAAAACCATTAACCAAAGAAGTAAGAACTAGTGTAGTAATCAACTAATTAGTTACATTAATTATATGACAAAATTTACAAGGAGTTCATAAAAGGCTGGTATACGTACAGATTTATCTGGTCGAATTTATATCCCAATCTGTTCCTGGGCTAATATATCTTATGTTTAATTATTTTATTGGATGTATATGTATATACCTAGATGATTGTGAGAATTTTTTTTTTTATATTTTTTCAATGCAAAACGATATCTATCGAGTATCGGCTACCACATAATTGTTTTAAGTTTGAAAGCAGTTTTATATAAATGATTACACTACAGCATCAAGCAATGGGGAACTAATTTAACATAAAATAATACAAAATATATTTTATTCCTATTATATTGATTAATTAATCTAGAATAGGAATCACTCTATAGTAAGTAATTATTGTCAATGTTCTATAACCTTTATTATTCATTATATTTATATCGTTTAATGTTTTTCGATAAAATATGTTTAATTAGTAAAGCAATTATAATTCAAGTACATACCTATATATATTATATACATATATATGTATGGCAGTGCGTGGTGTATGGTGTATCATATAACTACGTAAATATAAAATATATTAATAATATAACTAATAAGGTAACATTATTGACATGCACGTGCACGTTCAGGGCGCCGGCGCTCCCCTATTATTTTCTTTTAAATACATACACACCAATAATCACTTACTACGCAGTACGCACACGACCTGCCTGCCGGCAGGCACATAGAAAATTGTCCATATAACTCCTAAAACGGTCGGTATTGATGCGGAAGCAGGAAATCAAATTTAAAAAACGTACACGCCAGCGTTATCTAGTAACAAAAATTAGCAACTGTCAATGCCGGTTTACGGTCCAATGCTGTTAGATAGCGCCGCCATTATTGTACTATTAATTTGTATACATTTTATTGTATTTTTTAAATTAAAATATAATATAATATTACACTCATTTTAAAATGTTGTTATCTAGTGTACATAATAATGTTATTGGGGGACGGAGTGGCCGAGCGAACTAAGGCGTCGGTTGCGACGCACACCGGCGCTGGTTCGATACCTCGGTCGCGGGCGGCATTTTTCTTCGGGCAAGTCACGGTGTCCGGAGAACAAGTGCCGCCATCCCCCACCCGGGCATAGCAGATACCTACGGGTGCCCAAATCAAAAATTCTGCCAAAACAAACACACACGTGTAAACAAGTCTACAGTACCACAGGCTAATGACCTAGTAGTCAAAGCCTTAATCCTAATAAAAAAAAAAAAAAATAATTTTATAATATAGACCTCCGTGGTCCCAACGATTGTATTAGTACCTATAATATAGTATATTATATTATTATTATTATTATATTAATACATTACGCAAGTTAGGTTAGTATGCGCAATGCAACAATGCAACAAAAGTGGAGAATATCATTTCGTACATCTTCTAAAGTAGTGCTACACTCAAGGTCGTTTATACCAGAAGTTATATTTGTAATATCAATTTTATTCCAATTGTTTCGAAACTTTTTAAATAGTGGGATACCAGGACTTGTCGTTGTATGAGGAAGTACAGTTTCAAAAACGCCACGTAAAATTATTTCGTATATGTGGTGTTGACATGGTAGGTAAAGTAAGTCTCTTCCCAATTTTTGCTCCAATAAAACGCATGCACCATTTAAACGCCCTGTATTTGAAGCGGTGGTATCACAGCATAGAGCTTGAACAACATATGTTACGCCCCAATTTTCTAATGCATAATATAAAGCATTAGCTATTCTTTTCCCGTTGATTTTTGTAGACAATTTTATTATATTTAAAACATATTATGTAACAAATTTTAATTTTCTTAATTATAAATGAGATATATATAGAAATGTAAAATATATCATTAAATTATGAATGAATTAATATACATACTCAAATTTCCAATTCAAGTCGGCACGGGTTAACCTTAATATATTGACTTGAAACTTTTTGTAGTTCATTTTTTTATGCATTTACACAAATTAAGTGAGTGAGACTGACAAAATTGCAAAAAAAAAAAATTAAGGGACACCCTAATGCACATACTACCTATTTTACGATCAATGTCCTACAAAATATCCGAATGCATATGGAATTGCCTATAAAATGTTCCTTAGATAATTTAGTTGGCAGGAGGCACATTAATTATATTTTCTTATATTCAGACATCCTAAGGATTAGTTTTCAAAACAATAGCCTATAGACGTTATAGTCATGAGTAAAGTTTGGTTTTAGGTGTAGTATGAGAATATGGGATCCAACCAGCTTATTTGATATTTTAATTTAGAATATTTAGATACAATTCGAGTTGTAATTATTTTACTGTATATAAATATATAATATTATTTTTACTCTGTAATTTTTAATTATTGTATCTAATATTATCCATGAAATACGTTTATTTTTAGATGTATATTGCACATAACAGAATGCCTAAATCAAAATTATGTTTAAAAAAAAATAGTTGGGAAGTCACTTATCTGCTGTAAAGAAGGATTCGAGTGTAACTAGGGAGAAGGGTCTAAGAAGGCCTAGCGCCACCATAGATGGTTTTAACCCCCCTGGTTAAAATCCAAATTGTTACATAAAAAAACTGTCACGGGTTCAATGTGTAAAATATATAATAATTATATAATATATTGTACAAAATATATAATAAACTAATTACTAAATGCTAATATTGTGTATGTACCATGCACTAGTTTATGTATAAGGAGAATCAAACATACATCCGGACTCGACTATGACTCAAAAAGATCTGATCTTGCTATACTAAATTTATACATATAATAAATGATGTAATACGATTACCTATTGAAAATGATATTTTATAAACATTCAGATCTAAATATTTTTTTTTTTTTTTTTTTTTTTATTGATCTCAAAAAAAATTAACATCGACAGCAAAGGCCATTAGTTTACAAATAAACATTAATTAAATACAAAATAATAACATTTTTTTTTTTTTTTTATATAAGATTGAACAATTTGGTTTGTTTTATAAACTTTATTAAATCAATGTTTTTTTCATGATTGGGTCCGAGTGAAGAGTCTAGGTTGTTGGATATCTGATGTGTGGTCCGCTCTTGGTTGAACATTAAACAGTCTGATATTATATGTTTGACGGTTAACAAGGTTCCGCAGGTTTGACATATGGGAGCTTCCTCTCTTGCCATCAGGAAGCCGTGAGTCATTCTGGTGTGACCAGAACGGAGTCTATTGAGAACCGTATCTTCTTTACGGTTGATGTTAGGGTTTGTCCAACGATGTATGTCTCTTTTTATTTCGTTTAATTTGGTGTTTTGTAAGTTCCAAATTTTTTGCCATTTATATTTTGTGCGCTCATTTATGATTTTTTTTACGTCATCATCTAAATATTATAGGCGTATACAGTTACAAAATATATGGTATACTTATTTGTATTTTATTTTAGATTCTGAGAGCAGCAATGAATATATTGATTTTACAATGATGTGTGTGGTTTTTTTTTCGTGTCTGTTTAGTGTATACGATAATAATATTAGTCGAAATAACACTATATGATTTTCAATACTTCAATAAGTTTTCCAGTGGGAAATTGAATCTAGTACATGTATTCGAGAGGTAAAAATTTAAAAATCCCAGTAGTAAAAGCGGTGGAAAATGTATACAAGAAATATTGTTGGTAGAAATTAAAAAAAAAAGTTGAGCGTTCCCCCTTAAGTTTTCTAACACTTATAACAAATAAAAAAAGTTTACTGGAATGTCAAATTAATTTTTTATGAGCGTTTGAAGTTTGTCATTGGACATTCACCCACAAATTATCAAATTTTCAAACCACGATTGTCTTATTTAGTTATAATTACTACTTGAAATTTTCATCAAATGTTTATTTTATGATTTTCTAAGCATAATAAAATTTTAAAAATAAATTGACTTGTTTTGAGCTATATAGATATTTTGAATTTTAAATTATTTAGTTTTTTTTCTATAATTGTTAATACAATTTATTTTTGTGGTAAAAATTTTTGAAAATTTAATGCAAGGTTCCCCATAAGTTGTTCAATAGTAGTTGAGAAATAGTTCCATTTTAGGTATAACTTTTTCGTATAAATGTTTAAAATTTACATTTTAATCAAAACCTCAATCAAAATGATTTTGTAGTTAAAAATGTGTAAAATGTTAAATTTTCATAGCTAAGTACTGAAAATTTAAATAATGATTGCCATAAATACTTCATACTAAAATCAAAAAATCTAAAAATATATAAATATATTTTAGATTCTGAGTGAAGCGATGAATGTATTGATTTTACAATGATGTGTGTTTTTTTTTTTATTTTTTATTTTTGTGTCTGTCATTACCTTTTAGTACAGTAAAAGTGCTTGGATTTTCTTCAACAGTAACTTTTCTGATAGGAAAGTGAATCTAGTTGGTACTTTGGGGGCTCAAAAGTAAAAATGTCCCAGTAGTTTTCAAAAATGACAAAAGAAAAATTAAGGAAAAACGGGAATTTTTACGCAAAATCTGTTTTTGAGAAAATCGATTTTGGTTTTTGGTGTAACTATAAAACAAATGACCGTAGGGACATGAAATTTTGACTGAATGTTTATAATTACATTTTCTATACACGATAAAATTTTGAAAATATTTTGACTCTTTTTGAGCTGTTTACGGACATTGTCAGTTTTCAATTTTTTTAGTTTTTTTTTCTATAAATATCAATAAAATTTTATTTGTTGAGTAAAAAAGAGTGAAAATTTAATATAAGGCTCCTGATATATCGTTCTAATAGCAGTTAAAAAATATGAAAAATATATAGGCACAATTTTTTTTTATAATCATTTAAAGTTAAAATGTTGACAACATTTATCAAATTTATAATTTATTAATTATTTTGTAGTTAAAAATGTATAAAATGTTTAACTTTTATGGCTAAGGATTGAAAATTTAAAACAAGGCTCCACGTAAATAGGTTATATATAAATTACTTCATTCACAATAATATCATTAAATATACTTGGTAATATCATAGGCTGACTGACCGTTTTCGCTCAGAATCGTTTTTCTTATACCTACAATGATCTTATATCATTGAATTCAAATTTAATACCATCCATTACAGTGACCCACTTGTAACCTACTGTACAGCAGAGCGACATCCACTTCCCCACCTTTTTTTTATTGACATTTTATAATCAGATTTGGACGAAATTAAATATTTAAACGAAGTATAACATTTTAAGTTATTTTGTTGTACCTTATTATTTTGGTAATTTAAAAATTTTATTCTTGGGCACTTTAAGCTTTTAAATTATTATATTACTGTATTTTTATACACAGGATGGAATTTTCAAATACAATTTATTATGCAACAATTAATTTAACCTTTATGTTTTCTACTGTAAGTTATATACTTATATATCGGTTTTGGTGAAATAATAGAGATGACTATTCAAAAATGGATAACAGAAGAAAAACATGTAGGATCATATTATATTTTAAAATTATAAATCTTATTCCAGTTCTGCATCACTAATTTTATAATTGCGTATGGTAAAATCAGAAACCACTATAAACTATAAAAATGGTTTTAACAATATGTTCATTGTACCACCAGTTGCATGCATCATGCTTTTAGCAGTGTTGAATACATATTTTTGGGTACTTGTTTAGTTGACACCCGCCTGGAAAATATTCCCCCCGCTCAGGTTTAGGTAACATCCGTATTTTCAATGTTCTAATCATTTTTTATAAAATGGTTACTGTGGTATCATCTGTATAGAGTGGCACTTGATAAAACCTACTATATGCCTTATCTTCGTACACTCTAAGCTAATGATGCTCTCTAGAATAAATCAGATTAGCGATATTATAATTTATAAGTCTGTTGAAGTCGTTCCTTCAAAATCAGAATGACTAACAGGATTTCATATTATACACCGTATGTTTTAAATAAACTTCATTTACCGCAGGTACGTATATTCCAGCACTGTCCTTCACGAAAAGGTAAGGACATAGGAGACATGAAATAATATTCAAACTCAATTTTTTGGTCGGAAACACTTTTAGTCAGATGAAAAACAAATCACTAAATCAAAAACATTTAACCCGTACTACGAATGTCGCTTCTCGCGTATAGCCGGGGTAACACTACACGACACGGTGTAGTGTGAACCCGACTTATGACCGAGACAAGTCGGGATCAGTTACTTGTCTATGATAAAGACTGTCCGTTGTGACTGCGTGTGCTGCGGTGTTATATAGCAAAATATTAGCGTCGCCTCAGCAAAACTTGCTCCGATGGCCGACTTATCTTAATAATCAATTGTTAAAAATATTCCCACCTATATTACATAATAGGTTTATGTATATTAAATAATATTATATTGACGACTATCTACGTATACGACGGTCCCCGCTGTTTAAACTAAAAAAAACCCCTAATTATTAAGGCTATTTTTATATTAGAATTTCTACTTGCTATGTTAGATACTAACCTATTTTATCACTTGGTTATTGTCTCAGCTTATTTGCGTCGTTGTTGAATGAGTACATTACCTATTATGAACACCCATAGTGTGGACTGTCCCAAATGCACCCATTTAGAAAATTTCATATATTGAAGATTGAACACCTTAACAATCGGATTCCCTTTAAGTATTAAGTATTTGGCTACACATTTTATAATAGAAATCAATAAACTCTACACGTAGGTACATAGAATAACCACTGATAATTTCTGATATTTGGTGATCATTTGAATATTTGATATAATATGTATATCTGAGTATATGACACATTATGTTCATAGAAAGGATAATAATTATCGCTATACTTACCATATATTGTAGAGATAATATATTACCGATAGCTTTATATTACAATATATAGGTATCATATATTTTATTATAGTACATATATATTATATGGTATATTGGTATATGTAGATCATTTTGATTTTGAAATATCAAAATTATTTTTACCTTTACTTAAAATGTACTCCAAGAGGACGTCAACGTACTGTTTGTATTCTCTCTCTGATCCATGCGCAACATGGCAAATTTCTGATCACCAGAACCGACATTGTGTTGTTAGCTTTAGTAATAGAAATAATATAGTTACCTATTATCAAACTTAAAGTTGAAATATTATTTATGTTTTATGTTTACATTTTTACGATATTTAAATTTTTTTTATAGGTCATAAGTATGTATAATATTACAATTTATTGATGCTCATATCTCGCTTTAAAATTTTAATATGGTAAACAGGTCAATATAAGCAGAACACAGATAATATTCTTAACTTTAAGTTATCAATAGGAGAATTCACTCTTATACTAAAACTAACACAATACAAGGTTGGTTATGCTAAACACTAATAATTAGTATTATTACTAATAATTAGTAATATTTAAATTAGTAGCAATTGCTACCTTTATGTTGAATTGTGGGTCAGAGATAGAAAACAAATAGTACTCTGACTCATTCTTTTAAAAGCAGTTTTTTAAATATATGTTTATGCTTAAAATCATCTAAAACTATACAACACAGATAATAGATTATAGGTTTTATTATACAACATAGTGAACATACATAAATAAAATACTAAACCTAATTGACTTTACAAACGTAAACTCTATATAGCCTATAACATGCTGTCGCAACAGAAATATAAAATGATAAAATAAAAGCGTATATAAATACTGATTAAAATTTCAGGAATTGTCTCTTGTTTCGGAATTTAATTAAGTTGCAAAGGATGTTAATTACTTCTCGGAACTTTTCTCGCTTATTACTTTGCTCTTTAAAACGTTTTCCTATATTAGTAATTAATTTATACATTTCTTGTTAATTATGGCACGCGGATTTTACGTAAAAAAACAATGAAGATAAGTGTATTACCCTCCCTCGTAATTAAAGTTCTGGGTAATATAATTACAAGGGAAATCTAAATTAGTTAAGATTGTAAACAATTTAAAAATATTAACGGTTATAATTATTATTTTTTAATTAAAATATTAATTAATATTTTTAATGGTATAAATTGAATATTGGTGTGTTAATAAAATATAAAAACAAACAATTATGATGCAATCATTACTCCAACAATAACAAACCATCAAGATGATGCATGTTGATGATTACTATATTAGGTATAGGTATAAAAATATAATAGAACCTGAGACAAGGATGATTTAAGTTATGAATTCACACAAAATGATAATGCAATAAGTACCATTTTGTTGTCAGAATATTCACCAAAATAAACTTATACACGACTTTTAGCATAGTGCTAAAATAAAATTACGGGTGATGTACCTATTAATGCTATTATACTTGTCAAATACAAATAAAAATGGAAGAAAAAATAAAAATTCCAGATTTCTTAATTAATATCTTTATTTCTTATCTATATACATTATAATATTATGGTTAAGTATTGAATGATTTTATATTTATTAACTGAAAAATTTGTTTTATTTTCGTTGAGTGCATTTTTATACTTTAGGCGTCTAGGCATTAGAAATAAATTATACACCCATATAAGTGGGTGGTTAAATTCAATATTAAAAACTTTCAACATTTTATTGTAAGAATATTTATTCAAAAAATAATGACGTAAAAATCAAATCCAAACTAAATTAACCACCCCTTCTGTTCTCATCATAATCCTGATGTATATGCAGTCTTTTGTTACCGCATATCGCTACTACCTATATAGGTAGGTATCATGAGTATAACCACAAACCAGTTGAATAATTTTTGTCGAATTCCGTCAACCGTAGTACAATTTCGTTGGCTTAAAAGCAATTTTCGCTCTCTCATTATGTCATTCCATTTGTTCATGGTCGTTAAACTCCGAGCATGTTTTTGTAACCAGATAATCCCCTTTTCTATCAAAGTACTTAACTCTGTGAAAGGCTTAACTCAGCCGTGCATTACACCCAGGGGATAAAGAGGAAAAAATAGTATAGTATACCGACTAAACAATGTTATACTGTATAATGTAATGACATAATTTTGTTCTTTTTATGGGAGAGACCTTTATCAGCTCCCCCGAGGGCACCGCAGGAATCCAGGCAACGTTCACACTCTAGCAGAATATATTAAAATACAGTAATAATTTATACGTCACATAATAAAGTACCTAAAGTAAATATAAAGTATATATATTTTATTAAATATACATTATTATACTAATACCATGTCCGCGGATTCATTTTTCCTCTACAACAACACTCTATGAACACACTTACATAAAATGATGATCCGATTATGAAAACATGACAATAATAACACAATAATATGCGTTAATTGACGGTAAAGTGCAGTGTTATACTGTTTTACTGCAATTCGTTTTAAGTCTTAACTATATTTAAATAAAGGTACAAATACATAGCTGTACGCCTGTACTGTATAAAATATATACTGTGCTTATATTTTATATACCTACACACGAGGGAACGTTTCTTCATTTTATATTTAAAAAAAAAGCTACTCAGCTCCCTCACATTGTATATGATCCAATATGTTGTGCTCTATTTGAAAGAACTGGTTTTTACTAGGGATCGGTGTATACAATGGGAGTGCGTTAGGCACCCATGAGCGTAATCTAATAGTGGCATAATGGAGTAAAAACCACAATGTGACAAGGGTGTTTGTACACGGAAACACCTATAATACGGATACATACGGCTCATTAGTGGCGATTTCAATAGGGTGAAAAAAATATGCATGCCTATTATTACATTTTAATTTGAACGTTATACAATGTAGTATGTACACAACCTATTACATTAAATACGTTAAATGCGCGTGGAAGTAAAGTAATTACAGTTAACTGTACATACCTAGTTTAATGCCATCCCATACGGCCATACATGATACATAGTGTTTTAAACAGATTTTTAAATAATCTAGTATTCACTATTTTTTATTATGAGTACTTACCTAGGTACTATCAAGAAATATTTTGTTTTAGTTCACAGTTTTTTTAATTGGATATCTGTCCTGATTTTTAAATTTATTTTATATTTATAAATTATAAGTTACCCAGACAGCATTTTGTAATGATAATATTATAATAGTATTATAATAACGTTATACTAATATTACTCGTTATTACAATGTTATAATAATATTATTAATCAAAAAATTGATGTCTGGGTACTAGATGACACGGAAATGCTTTGCTTTTGCTAGGTCTTTGTGATTGTTCAACTCCTTTTAGGTGTAACACGCTGTGGAAACAATATCTTTAAAAGTGTAAATTATATTGTATTTTAATTTATAGCCATCCCGACCAACGCTGTCCGTGAGATTCGCTTGTGATTATGCGAACAGTATATTATAATCACGTGGGCAATCTACCTGCGGCAAGATCACGAACCTCGCGTGGTGCGTACGTAAGTGTATAATTTGGGCATGTACCAGTTGCCCTCAAAAGTACCTTTTTTTATATCGATTCCCCCCAAACTACCTAGAGCAAAATATACCAGTTGCCCTCAACCAAATGTACCAGTTGCCCCCAACCGAATGTACCAGTTGCCCTAAAATGTAAATATATATACGATTACAATATATAGCCCGTAAAATATGGGAGGTAAATATACAAATAATAATTATAAATAGTAATTATTATAACAAAATATTGTACATAATATTATATCTAATTTTTTACTATTTTTTTTTTTGACAAATTATCACATTTAATATGCCGTTTTTCATTATAATTATATTATTTATTATGAATTTTTTCTATCATTTTATATTATTATTATTATTTTATACTATTATTTGTTGAAAAATTATAACATTGAATGTCACATAATTATAATATTTATTATTTTATTGACTATTGTATTCATATTATTTTGTTAGTAATTATTATTTATTACAAAATACAGTATTAGGTATGTATAATTCTAAGCATATGAATTTTTTTCTATCATTTTATACTATTTTAAATAATTTTATTTATTATTTGTATATTTACCTCCCCTATTTTACGGGATATATATTGTAATCGTTTATATAGTATATTATATTAACATGTAAGGGCACCTGGGACATTCGGTTGGGAGCAACTGGTACATTTGGTTGAAGGCATCTGGTATATTTTTAAAATCCCGATTACAGCCATGGAGGGCAACTGGTCAACACCCTATAATTTAACTCTAAAGTATCAAAAAAAGCAAACAATTTTTTCACCGAAACTGTGGTTCGAACTCGATACATTCTGTACTTAAATACACAGGCTTATTGCATTTATAATTGTTATTATTATCATTATCATTATTAAAACCTGTAATAGTAACCATTTAAAAATAAAAATTTCCATCGTCAAAATGCCTGTTTGAGAACCTCTTCGGGTTGGACTTTGTATTTACCGTTTTTCGTAACAAATGGTAGCCTATCTTCTTCCCCTGAGGTTCAGGGATGACAAATAGGATTTGTTCAACGTGCCTTTTTATGACATAGTTAAAAAAAAAAAGTCAGTAGTGCCACTAATTGTATTTGTTAACACAGAGAATTTTTATGAAATATAAATGAAAAATAAATGATAATAATGAAGAAAATAATTATTAAAAAAATCAACTTTTATTGATTATTAGAACGTTTTCCTTCATATTACTTGAATTTTTATGTCTGTTTAATATGCGTTGTTGCTTTCAAGGTATATAAATATAATACTACGTAGACACATGAAAGTCTGTCGTGTGCCATTGAAATATTCTTGTGTGCCACTTTTTTTGCCATCCGTGGTCTAGTCTATCTCTGTACCAAATTTCATTGCAATCGGATGAACGGTTTAGGAATGGATAAAGGCAATAGGTAGGGAGAAACATTTTTTGTGTTTTATATATATAGATAGATAACTCACTAATTTTTAAGGCTGGGCAAGGCAATGCAACTTTTTATCTTTGTTTATTTAAGCTAACTATTTTTTTTTCAATTAAAAGAACGCTACTCCCGCATGTGTTGTCTCCATCTTACAAATTTAAATGTACAACATACCAAATTTCACGTTCACAAAATCCATTTTTGGAATGAAAAAGTGTATATACTGGCAAACGAGGCAATAACCTCGACCTCATCCTCAACCATTACTTCTCTTACATACTAAGACTTAAAAAGATGTATAAATACTTGTATACTTATATATTTTACTCAGTTATTTTTAAAATGAGAGTGAATTGACTTATTATATAATTGAATAGTTAGATTATTATTTAAAGTATCTCAGAGGCTTATATTGATATTTTTATTTTGAAGCAAGTTATGACCAATTAAAAATAATTTAAAAAAGGTATGTACAATTATTTTAAAATGCGCATATAACTTGCTTTTTGATCGGACAAACATATTTTTATCAATATTAATAGAAAAAAAACTAAAAATATCGAAAATGTGAAATGTCGGACTAATTAAAACAAAATACTACGAATGCATTAATTGGTATGTTAAAATTTATACTTCCGTTATGATAAAGGATGTCAGATGCACGCGTGTTTGTAGTTTATATGAAATGTTTTACTAAAAACTAAACGACAGTCAACAGCTGACGGCCGACGACAACTTCCATAATGTCTGTAACCTGCTGATTCGGACATCCTACAAAGTCTGAAAAAGTTATCAAAGTAATTCCTCCCCACCCGACCATCTGGTACATATGCTCATAAATGATATAGAGATTAGTTTATTTACTTGGCTTCCTTGTCCGTTGAAGTTTAATAACAGCAAATCGAATAGCTCAGCGGGAGGGTAACTCGTATAGTCGTATATCCGTTTATATATTTATGTTTATGTTGACAAAAACGAAAAGGTTAATCGGACGGCGAAAAAACAGTAACAAAGTTAAAGGTCCCGTTTACGTGATCCGCGAGCGGAAACGCGGATAGATCCAAAGCTTGGATAATGTTATTATGTTATTTTTTTATACCCTCTCTTATTATTATTATTACTTTTTATTTTGTATTTGGAAAACTGTTTTGTATTTTTATATAGTACAACGATGGCAGCACATGTTACGACGGTTCACAATGGGAAAGACGTCATGTAGCGATAATGACGAGTTTACTGCAGTATAATACACTCAAATGTATATACACACAGTACACCGCCCAACTATATGACAAATCGCAATTTTAGGTTTGTTTGTAACCGTCTGCAGAGATTTGTCCCCACACACCGGTGAAACATAATAGAAATATAATATATTAAATGTATTTTTCAAACACCCACAAACATGGTGCATTATTATGCGCTTTCTTCGGTTCTTCCAATCTTTCGAGAGACACAAATCACGAACCTTTTTATAAACGAATATATGTACCGGAAATGGTACAATTGTATTTCTTTATGTATATGTTTTTTTGCTGTTTTATTCATTGCAATATTGATAGGTATATAGATCTAAAATAGTTTTCCATAAATTTAATAACTATTGGAAATTAATGTTTACTTCTAATATTATTCTTATACTGCAGTTTGAGTTTTATACTTGTAAGATCGACACATTAAACACAATATTTAGGTACTATATTAAACTGTTCCAACTAGACACCTACCTGTAGCTACTATAAATACAGAATATCAAAAATCAAAGAAAACTATAGAAGGATTATGTATGGGTCTGTAACAAAATTCTCAAATAAAAATATCTGCATAATGTAGTACGTCTATATGATGCCGTTAAAACGAATTTAGGTCCACGGATATATTGTATTTGTCTACTCAGTTTTAAAATAATTATCTGGAAGAACGCAAGTAGGTAATCGTGTATTTCAAACCATCTTAAAGCTATCATAAAAACATACAAAAGGTGAGCTAAATATTCGTAGATTAAATAATATCGACATCGTCTTTATTGAATTTATAATACCTATGTACAAGTGAACATTAAAAAATGTTTATAGTTTTTAAAACAAATTTTACAACATGTCATCATGGTTTTATTGTTATATAATTATTATTATTCTTCCAGTGGTGACACTATAACTTATGATTTTTTTTCTTATATTGTTGATTTCAATTTGCCATTTGGTAAATTATTATAGTAGCTTATTTTTGTTGATAACGTGATAACTGATAAGTTCATTTCTGTGGTATGCAAAACTATTAACATTCCACAAGAATATGATTAATATAGCTAGTGTAGGTATATAAACTAATTTTGATCTTGATAACATCGTGGATAAATTAAAGCTCTCATAATATTCTTACATAAAATGGTACATTTTAACGAAGTTTTTGTAATACCTACTAAATACTTACTATTTACTAAAAAGTGATCAATTAATAATATAACTTTTGAATCATGTTTAATTTGTAATAATTTATTATAATATTTAGGTACTAGCTATAATCTTGCACAGCGCGGGCGTTTCCAGTGACAATGACAAATTGAATACGCGCAGATACTGGCCCCTTCTTAAACTGAGTTAAATGTGAACTGCACAGGCCTTTGATGTTATATTGTTGATATTTATTAATTATACTGTTGCCCAACTTCAACTGGATAACAATTAATCTATCTTACTATCGTTTACTATTTTGTTTCAGTTAAAATATATAACACAAACACAATTAAAATGACTAATTTTACTATTTATGACTTCTTAATTTTGGACATAAATTTTTTAATATTAACATAAATAACTGAAGACAGAGTGAACGAATGGATAAAAACCGACGTAAATGCAATAGCATTAAGATTGGCATCCGTCTTTATGTGTTTCATGAAAAATATGTCCAGAATTACTAAAACAAAATTTAATCATAAATGTAATCATTATCACAATAAATTAATTGTAAAAATATTTATATACCAATAATTATAATAATTATATAATCTGTAGCCAATGCCAACCATATTCGATTTTTGAGAGCCAATACTAAATTAATGTGTGAGCCATCCATAAAACTATCAGCTATTATCTATATAGTGGTTGATAAAATACGCTATAAAGTTTAAACACCCTCCAAGTTTTAATGAATCTAATGATATAGCTTTTATTGAAAACTGGATCCAGTTGTGTGATTGAGTAAATAGAGGACAAACTTTTGAACATTCTCCTGGCTGATTCTGCACGGTGTGGCAATTAAATGATGCCAGTGGATTTACTCTGCAGTCTTAAACTCTTTAAATGTAAACTACACGTTTTCAATACAGTAATTTGGTTGGTTTTGACAAAATATAAAAAAAATGTCTAAAATTATAATAAATATTTTATTTTCTGTAACTTATGATAACCCTAATAAACAATAAAACATTTTTTTCGTGAGCCAACAAATCCCTGGGTGGCATCGAAGTGCACATCCTCTGATATAGGATTATCTATGTACCAAATTTAAAAATCATGAGTGCGATAGACTTGGCTGTGAATTGCTTATACACACACACAAACCACTTTGCATTTTATTAATAATATACTCATATAGATATATATCATATATATATTTAAATTGGTATGACCGCGGTCTTTACAAATATATACATATTTATATTAATAATACTTACATAATGATTTTATTTATTATTTATTTATTATAATATCAAACAAAAAAATCATTAAATTTTAGATTAAATAGGTATACTTCATTACAGTATATAATATATTTGTGGTCCTTATGTTATATAATATGTATTTAGAAAAGTTGATTCGATCTTTGAAGTTGAGGGCGGTGGTTTATAGTAGCAATATTGATCCATAAATATTTTACTTGAGAAAATGTAACAATAAACTGTGGGTAAACTGGAAGATATTAACGCAATAAAAGATTTAAAAAAAATTGATTTTGTTTTATATTTGAATAACTATAGAGACTTGAAATGTATACAAAATATTTCTATTGGCATTTTCTATAGGCATGATATAATTTTGGTACTTTTGCATGTTATAGTGTATGAGTAACTGACCTAACAGTACAAAGGAGGTGTAAATTAATTCGTTTTATATTCTTGAAACTATAATAGTTTTCACGCCCATCTCATTACCTATGCATCGAAAACTAGTCATGGCTTGCCCCTGAGCACTAACGATGTATTTAAATCACGTAAATACTGGCTATAACCAGGTTACCAGTTGTATTGTAAGCCTGAGGGCTCTCGCCCCTTGGTCCTATTAAAGATTGAAGTCGAAAACATATAAACAAACAAAGTTATGAAAGGCGGAATTTTCACGGGACGCATCTGTCACTTAAAAAGTGAGACAAATGAAGAGGTATAATCGAATTCCGCGCGAGCACGCAGGCCCTTTAAAAATATGAGGGAAATGTTATATTTTTTTTACCATCATCATTATTATTATTATTATTATTTTGACCGGCAAATACGGTGGTTCTGCAACCCCCTTCGTACCACTCCCCTCTACGATATTCACTGATGGGCCAATTCAATTTGTAACTCATTTCACCAACGATGAATATTGTGTCTAGTAATCGAATGCCAAATAATAATCTAACCCCGTTATGACATCGTTTAGCCTCGCTTCGAACTAATGAGTTTAGTTTTGACTCGGAGTGGGGGTCAAAGCAAACTGTTATATGAACGCATTTTTATTTATAACAAATTATACTTTTAAAATGAGATAAATTTACTTTTATAAGTATAAAATAAAAATAAACTTCATCTTTTTTTTTATCTGCTCAATTATTTATTTACCTATATAAAAGGTAAAACCATTTTTCAAATGCGCTCAAATCAAATTATTTATTATAAACGGATATAAGGTATATGTTAGGTATAACTTTTAATTTATAATATACAGGTAGGCATATACAAACAGATAATTAACTTACATTGTAGGTAACATTATATTGTTAAATGTTAATTACTTTTATTAACGAGTATATATTTGAATAATTTTGGGCATCCACAATCATTTAAAATGTTCATGTTTTTTTTTTTTATTGATTTTAAATTACATCGCCTGCAAAGGCCATTATTGACAGTTTTTTTTTCATGTATACATATGTTCATGTTTATTTTAAATCAATATACATTTATTAAGTAGCTATATAGGCAGGTAGGTATAATATATTGATATCACACTGTTTTTAAATACATATATAAATGTAAAATCTTGATTCATATTTGTTTACTTTACTACATTGTTCTCAAAATTAATAAACAAAACTGCATTACCAACTATGCATACAAAATAACTTAAAACAGTTTATGATGGATAAATCTAAATTCTAATGGACTATAAACATAGCGTACTTACCAGTCTTCGGTAGTATTATGAATAAAGTATTCCAAATATAGTATTCGGAATACTTTTTAAGTATAATATAGAATTCTTTTAAAATACTTTTTCCAACAGTATTCTGAATAACCATTAAGAATATTTTTTAAAAGTATTTTATTTCTATAAAAAAAACTTATTATTTACAATAATTTTATAATTATCGTTTTCTTATTTTTTCTGGACATTTTCCCAATATTATACCGTAATATACACGTTTTAAAATTTTAAATCAAGTATCAACAACTTAAATTATATTATATTCAGAATTGTTAAATTATATATGTTGGACAATTTTTCCGAAGAAAGGTATCATTATTGGTTTAATATTTAAAACAAAAATTAAAAATTATTTTTATACATATTCTTAATACTATTTTTCATAAGTATTCGAGTATTTATTCCAAATACTTTTTAAATGTATTTTACCCCAAGTCTGGACTTTTTACCTATGATATATTATTATTTATTATATTCACTACTATAAAGTAGTATAAACACGTCTTGCTTGCGTATTAAAAATAGTAAATAGTAAATCATCCTAGACATGCCTATGATCTGCATAAATACCTATTCTATACAATTTGCCGTAAAGTGTGATATAATAAGGACCAAAATAAATGTACCTGTAGCGGTATTCTGCAACTCTATAAGATAATAACGACAATTTTCGGTTTGTTAAGTAATCAAAAATAATCTAAGGCATTAAAAACTATTCTATATTTTAGAATTTTAGATATTCACTGTACAAGCTATTCCGGTTAAACCATTTGATATATTTTGTGAAACTGCAGGCATTTCAGAGCCTATTTTTTTATAAAATGGTAAACCAAAAAACTAACTCGTAATTAATAATAAACTCGGAATTAATTTATTAATTCATAGTAAATATATAACAATCTAAAACATTCCGTTGAAGTACAAAATCATATGAAATAGTAGAATTCAGCTAATAATTTGTTAATTATAATAATAATTATCATTCATTCATATATGGGTATACTTTATAGCAGTTATACCTACCTACTTTATAATGTAAGAATACGTGCTGATGCTTGATGACTTATGTTATAAAAAATATTTATTAATTTTAAAATGAGTAAAGCAACATTGTTTGGCGTGTAAGAAACTTATATAAAATATATTATACCTATGTAACCTAAATATAATAATATATACTTATAGGTAACTTGAATATTCTTGTATATGGTACATAAGTCAAATGATAAATATTGAAATATCAAAATTTACCTATAATGCAGCTGCAATGGGGCAAATTTGTGTTGTACATCGAACATATTATGTTAAATATACTTAAACCAAGTATATTTATTTTTTTTGTGATTAAAATACATATTATATGCCAGGTTGCATGAAAAATCACTGAGCATTAAATGAACCTATAGATATCTGAACAGTGAAAATGGTTCCTTAATTTGCATGATTTCGTACCCTATTATTGATCTATTACATTTTAGTGAACCATTAGTGAACCATTAATCAATTTTGTATGTGACCCGGCAATAGAATTCCTATACTAGAATATGTACATTTTTTTTTCAAACTTAGGACTCAGGATTTAGAATTTTGTGAACATTGCATAGAATATCCGATTTTACGTAGGTATAAAGTGCAATTAATGATAATATCTCCAGAACGTAATTATGGTATTTTTTATTAACTGTATAGGTATATAAAAATTTTTTTTTTAAATATTAATTTCTAAGCATTTAATTATACGATTTTTTTTTTCATTTATAATAAGTCTTATTTGTGTATAATATAAATAAGTTTTACAGGCTTGCGTGTTCTGCGGCCATTATAAATAATAATTTTTCCTTGTACCTACCTATACTACCTACCCTGTTTATACTGCTAATAACAAACTATGATTTTACATATTACGACTTTGTTACAATAATTTAAGATATAAATATAACAATCCTATTAACTACTATTCAAGTCTATCGTATTATAACTCATTGTTTACTTTACACTTATGTAAATTGGGCTAAACTTTGTAGCTGTAGAGGTATTAGTAGGTAATTACGCTTATTCCTACCTTTACCCAATGGTAGTTGTTAGCATGGACTAAGAAATGTAAACACTTCAGATGGTTATTAGGTAGGTACTTTAATACTTAGATAGGTTTTAGCACGTATTCATAATATACGTATTATACTATTATATAGTCTCTTACATAATAATATCATATATATTTATATTACATAATACCTATATTACCTATATATAAGTGTAATGACTATTAACTGTTATGATAAATTAAACACCTTCTGATTATGATCTAAAAATTAAAGTAAATTATATATTCATAACATGCTGCACTGAACAGTACCTCCCTATAATACACTAGATATTTTTGTTTTATTATAAATTTGTAAAATCTGTTAATCTTGAAATTAACTTCCTTCGTCGTATTCTCATCTTTATTCATTGATCCACCTGTATTTAACTACATCTATAGGTAGGTAACAAATATTTACAGCTTTAGTGCAATGCACATTATTATTATGGTATGACAAGATAAATTTTATTTTATTGTTTAACATTTTTAAACTATAAAAGACAAAATCCTTCATAATTTAGAATTTTTTTATTATAATAAAAAACGTACCAAAAAATGTGGTAAAATAAAAAATTGCTCATTGGGGCCATTGTTTTCTTCAGCTTATTCACTTTGACACATTGACGACAAGAATGCTACTGAGATCATATAATGTAATCTAACTATATAAACATGAAATTACTTATATACACCTACCTACATTTTGAAACCGTTAATCTCAGAAACTATACGCGATCAATTTTGCTGATTATTTTTTTGTTGTGTTTGTAATTGTCAGGACAAGGTTTGTATGGAAGGACATTTTAGGAAAATCAACCGGAAAAGTAGAAAATCTAGAAGGCAAAAATACAACAGTGGTGCCATCTGTGATAATATATTTTTGTTTATTGTAGGTTGCTATTGGTTTTGATTAAATACAATTTTAGATCTGTATATTATTATATTTGGTCAAAACCATACAGGTAACTATATTAGTAAAAATGGTAATCTTAACGCTAACTTTGCGATAGTTGTCCCGGGAACCTACACAGTACATATGTCAATATTGCACTTCATAAACAACGAGTTAATAAAACATTCATAATTAAGTACGCACCTCGCAGGGTCTGCAATCCATTGTAGGTATGCACCTACCTGAAAATATACTGATCGCATAATTACAAGCGTGTGAGCGTTTCAAGCCTATAATAATATATTATAGTCGAACCTGCCCTGACTGACTGTCTGGCTCATCGACTGATAAACGCGTAGAGCCTAAATAATGATAGCTTGAGGCTTGCAAATTTTACGGTACCTAATATATTAATATATTAAATTAAGAGGACGTCGCGCCCGCATATGTTGTATCCGTCTTACCTGTATACGACAAATTTTACGCTCAGCAGATCACGTTTAGCCCCGTTCATTTTAAAATTGGAGTGAATTGACCTCTTATAAAATTTAGAGGTAAGAATATTAACTATAGTTATAGGGCATCTCATCGGATTTTTGTTATATTTTAATTTTAAATTGAGTTATGAGTATTAAAATATGTATAAACAATTTATAATTTTAAAATTCTCATAATTAACTTATATACATACATATATATATAACAAAAACCCGATGAGATGCCCTTTATAATATTCTTACCTTTAAATTTTATTTTTTTAAATTTTACAATTCACTTTAATTTTAAAATTAACGGGGCTAAACGTGATCTGCTGAGCGTAAAATTTGGTATGTCGTACACGTGAAGACGGATACAACATAATATCTTCTTAATCTCATAAGTCTAAGATATTTTTGGCATGATATTATAGACGGAAATGGGGAGGTGTATATAGTAATACACAAATATTTTACACTCAGGCTAAGCTGGGTAATTCAGCTAGTATTTTATAATTTGTAAAAAAAAAACTCCTTAACATATTATTATTAGTGTACTGGTACTGTTTGCGACAATACGGAAACATGACACTTTTATCAATATGTTTTCTTATTGGCCAACCATATAGCTAGTTTAGTTTCCGAAAACCGCCGCCGTCGCATCCCGCTGTTTGAAAATGCATTTGATAATAACTGATAACTGGAAACCACAAACCCAAAATCTCCTCTTTATTTATTTTGTATTTTTTTTTTTCGGCGTTTACTTGTATAAACAAACGGAACACACAATAATATAATAATATAATGTACGCGGACAAACACTTATATAGGTATATTATATTTATAGGAACGTTCCGCGCGACCATGGCTGACCATTGTTACACTAAACCAATATAATACAATGCCATTGTGATTTTTGCGGATTAAATGTACAAATATATATATTATTGTTGTGGTCGGCTTTCATGCGAATGTTTTTATAACAAATAATATAATATAATATATGTCTAAACCTGATACTGCGCGTGTGAAATCGATTTGCCTATCAATGTCGTGCGGCCTTTTGACAAAGCGCACGCCGCCGTCACTGTCTCGTCACCGCCTTCCCACGTCATCGAAAACGTATACTAAAACCAACTCAAATATCAGTATTATTGGCAGGTAGGTACACCTATAGGTACTGGATAATGATACATTTTTTCGTCCAAGAAACCTTAAAAACGATTGTACATATAAACGCGCAAGACGCAAAGTAAACAGGGTGATTAAACGGGAATTTACCAATTGCACTTAAAATGACTTTATCATAATATAGGTACTAATTATTGCGCTCGGTCATTTTCAGGGTAAAATTAATTTTATTCAATAACACATATAATATTCAATAAGCATGCTCGCCAATCCTTAATGTTTCTTTTTTTTATACATTTATTCAAATTTTAAGTATACATAAGGTCATATAAGGACCATATTTTCAAAAATATTGATATACATAAATCGACATTTGAATGATCATTTGATGAGTTATTAAACTTTAAAGTTCTTACTAAGAATTATAGTCCATGATAATTATCGGTAAGAGTTATGATGATAATCAAAATATTATCATGAAAATATTATAGTAATTAATATATATAAATGTATTAAGATTTTTTTAAAATTCCCTTGAGTATAGTCAAAACTAAACCAAATTTTACATCTATTTTATGTTTTATATATTCATCACATTATCTTTTGTAGTTAATAACTTTCAATCTATACATAAAGCATAATACCTAACTCAGAAACTATTCGTTCAGAATTTGCCTTTAGATAAATAGACGTTTCCAAAAAAAAATCATCCAATCAACAATTTTCAGCAATAATGATTCTTAGTTCTCACTTGAAAAAAAAGTGTGTATCGCCATTCACCAAAATAAAATAATATTGATTTATATCTTAAGAGTAATAATATTTAGGTTTGTGTGATTTTCTTTTTTAGTGTGGCCCCTTTAGATATAATTGTGTATAGCCATGATATAACACGATAAGTTAAATATTGCAGGCAATTATATTAAAAAGTGATTCACCAAGCATTCTCACCATAATATTTTTAATAAATACATTGTAAAGTATAAATATATTTGTATTGATTTTACGAAATTATGTTTTTTTTTGTCTGTAGACACTTTTAATACAAGATAGGTATAATGCTTAAATTTTCAACATCAATATTTTTTTTGACGGGAAAGTAAATTGAGTTGGTACATTGGGGGTTAAAAGTAATAGTACATTTCTTAAAAGTTGATAAAAACAAAAAAAAAAACAGGGTAAAACAGGCAAAGCTGGAAAAGTGGGAATTTTTATGCAAAACCTGCAGTTTTTGATAAAAAAAATTTTCTTATTTTATTGTAATTTAAAAACGAATAACCATAGATAGGTACTTTCAAATTTCACCAAATGTTTATATAATATCATATTCTTTACAAAGTAAAATTTTGAAAAAATATTATTTTTCTTTATGAGCTATTTATAGACTAATGACATGTTTGTTGTTTACTACGATTATAGTTAATTAATCCTTTGATTTTCAACTTCAGTATCTTGTTGGTCGAGAAAGTGAATCTAGTTCATGCATTCGGGAGGTCAACATTTACAATTTTCAGTAGTTTTCAAAAGCGCCGGGTAAAACAAAAAAAATTAAGGAAAAATGGGAGTTTGTATGCAAATTTCTAAAACAAATGGCCGTAGATACATGATTTTTAATGAATGTTTATCAAATGATACACCATTTTCTAAATACCATACAATTTCCAAAATAGTTTTACTTGTTTTGAGCTGTTTACGGACATTTTCAGTTTCCAATTTTTTTAGATTTTTTTCTATAAATATCAAGAAAAGTTTATTTGTTGGGTCAAAATGCTTGAAAATTTAATATAAGGCTCCTGATATATTGTTACAATAGCAGTTAAAAAATAAAAAAATATATATACACAGAACAAGCATCTAAATTTCGAATTTTGATTAAATTTATCAAATTTAAAATTTAAAAATGAATTTGTAATTAAAAATTTATAAAATGGCTCATTAAATATGAACGTGAACGCGTGTACATGAGTTCATGAACTAAATTCTCTCAAAACACTGCCTTATACATTTTCTTAATAAATAATTTTTAAATAACTCAACAAATATTTGTTAAAAGAAAGATCTCTGGGAAAAACTGATACGGAACTATAGTTAATATTATAAAATGGAATACAAAACAAATTGCTTGACCTTGTACAACAATTATTAAAACAAAAACCAACCATTGAAAGTAATTTGCACTTCGGAGGAATCTATATTAACATTTAATAAATCGAACAACGTCAACAAAATCTGCGGCTTTTCTTCTTAATTCACATAAAGTTAACCCTAATTGGGTAACTTGCAAATTAATTGAGTCTCTATCAATAGAATTAAATAATATTAAACTTACCTACTACAAATTAATTTTAGAAATTTATACTGTACATTTTCAACCTGATTTATATAAATAGTATAAATATTGGTGACCACACTATTGAGCCAAGTTCTGAGTGAGACAGCTAATAAGTGAGAAATATAATATTTCCAAAGAGTTATTATTTTTGAAATTTTTAGTATTTTTATAAATAAAACCTAACGTCTTGGAAGCTATATTTCATCCAAAAGATTGTAAACAATTTCATGTGTAATAAGAAAACCATATTGTTTTCTTAGTAAAATCCCTAAATATCTAATAGAATAGTTACTCGATAGCAAAGTATGTCCAATTGAAAAATTGAGTTGAATATTTATATAAAATAGAATTTTATAAGCATGAGAAAGTTATGACACTTTATTTGTATTTCACTAATATGTATACCTATATTTTAATGGTAGGTAAACAATTCCATTGATTTCAGCAAACAAAATTTGCAAACTGTTAAGCTGTTTCGCAAAATTTTATTATTGTATTTTACAAAATCTGGCACATAACAAACAGTTTCTTTTCAAAGAGTAAACATATAGTTCAAAAAAGGTTTAATACTATTTTCGGCAGTATATGAATATAAATTATAAATACAACCTAAAATTATTTTTATAATATTTTCTATATTTTTATCAACAATTTGGCTCCAATAAAAAATGGAACGCATAACTTTTTATAGTAGCTGTTCTTGTATAAAATTGATTAAATATTACACAAAATTGCAATTAAATGCATTTTAATTATATTTCCTCGATAAGTTATTATTATCACTTACGCTGGGCACGAACGGTCACTAAACATTCAATGAATCGATATAGTTAACTATATATGTTGGCCATTTAAACATGATTTAATGGCAAATGAGTCGTGACTGTGAAGCCGCGTATAGGTCTATTAAATTTTAACGAACCATTAAATTGATCAATTTCTTGCGTAACCTAACATTACTGCAGACTCTAGTAATAATAATTAATAACTCTCTAGTCTCTGTACTGTGTTTATATTGTGTAAGCTGTAAAGTGTGCTATGAACTTATTATTTCTCATCCATATAATATACTTAATTCAATAGGTATCAAATCTATAAAGTATATCGTTCGTATAGAGTACCTACCTATACCAGCAGCTTTTTAAACAACATGACTACTGCAGTTTGCACTCCACAGTTATTATATTAAATATATACTCATACATAGAATATAGTAGGTATAAATACATTATTAATTCTATATGCTAAAAACTATAAGTTATTTTAGATTCTGAGCGGAGCGATGAAGCTAGTGGTTTTACAATGGTTTTTTTTTTTTTATATATCCTGTAAACCTACATAATTTTTACCAGTTGGAGTGCTTCGAATTCAACATAATATAGTACTTTATCTTTTAGCAAATTGGATCAAGATGGTACTTTAAAGAGGTCATTTTTCGATTTTCGCAATAGTTATTGAATGCCACGGGAAAAACCACCGACAAATTACGAAAAACCGCTAAAAATGGGATTTTAATTTCTAACGCTTTGTGTATCACCATAGAAGCGAATAAAAAATAATAATTAAAAAAATAATTCAACTTAGGTACATGATATAATAAATAATAATAATATAAAATATCCTTACTGACAAACCGTCTCTGCTCAGAATCGTTTTTTGATATTATATCATTGAGTTCAAGTTTAATAAAATCCATTATACAATGACCCACTTGTAACCTACTGTACATTAGAGCGACATCCACTTACCCGCTTTTTAAGTGTAGTAACTATAATATAATATAATACGTCATAGTAATATCGTTGGTCGATATTCTATTTTTATATTCCATAGGTATATTTATACACGTAATACTCAATAGAATATACCACGGTATATAGATATATGATAATATATACAAATATATAGGTACGAATAACCAGCCGCTAAATATTTAATTTATGGTTAAAAAAATGTTTAGGTACGCGTTGAAAGAAAAATATTATTTTCAAAAATTACATTTTTTTTTTAAGTCTCGGAATTCGAAACACTTTAGAAATGTAAAAAAAATTTGTTTCAAACATGTCAGATTTGTAAATATAGGTAGTATTATAGTACACCCGATACTTTATTATTATTATAGTTTAATATAATATAATAAGATCACCGCCGCCGCCGCTACCACATACACACGTGAAGCTGCAGGAGCCGTTCTTCAGGTATATAATAATATATTGTAGATGGTATCAAAACATATACGAAGCCGACTGTTCGTGCGGCATGTCTCTTTCGCGGGGCACATAAAAGCCGTATAATATTACACAAAAGGTCCGAAATTTCCTGGTGTCGGCCTTATGTATGTCGTATTATTACATTATAGAAACATTATTATTATTATTATATGTTTTTATACGCCGCGCGCGTCTCACACAATAGCCGGTACACTCGAAACTGTATAAGTGTATATGTATAATATAATACTACTACTAACACTAGTCTTACTACTACCACTTCTACTACTAATAAAAATAATAATAACATATAATATGAATACGCGCTGCCGTGTATGTACGCATTTCGCGGATTTGTTGTTAGTGGGTACCTATACCCCGCGCGAGAGAGACCTTTTTCTTCTTAGTGTTTTTTTTTTTTTTTTCATCTTCCCCTCCTCGTCCGTGTACACGCCAACAACCGACATTATTACCAATATATATGTATATATTTATACACACAACATGCAGGGTGACAAGAGGATAATGGGCCGGCGAAAATGTTCATCACAAAGGAGTTGTAAACGCGCAGTGTATATGCGTTCGATATATAGGTACTTACCGTTTACACTTCGGAGAGGCGTATAATATATTATATTATAATATTATAATATGAGGTGTGTGACGTGTGTTTATAGGCTGCATAATATAGTGTATAGCTACTAATAAATATCTAAACAGATTAGCTGGCGCGGTGTCGGTCTGTCAGACTGAACGGCGTTCGGCCGTGTAGCATTTTCGATGTACGCTGCTGTGACGACAAATAGCCGTCGCGGGGGAGTGACGGAATCTTCGAACGTGCGCGAAAAGGCGAGAAAATAATGAAATGCCGCGACACCGTTCTTTACGCCGAATTTGCGTTAATACGGCAATAATAATAATAATGCCGGTCGTATGATTACGACGATGCTAATGCGCGTAAATTTAATTCTACAACATGTACAATACAATATATTATATTATCTATTATATAATGCATTATGTCGCGTGAAACTTGCGGGAAGAGACGATGGCAGGTTCACAGCTGCTAATTTTCGGCGCAGCGTACATATTATTATAATGCGATGGGTGAAGAGTGTAAGATACGATATTTATTTGTATATAAGGACGTCGGTTGTTGACGAAAATTTTGATGCATAATATGCAACCGTCGAAAATACGTCAATATGTGCCAATATATGTACACAATAATGTAATACACCGAAATGCCTACGTATTATTCAGTGACAGACTGCCATACGTTTATGGGCCAGATTGCTGTCAATTGCATATATGCTCGCAAACTGAACAAAGTCTTTACTCAGTTATTACGACTGGCGAGGTAAAATTTGACAACTTCTATATATACAGCAGATCGATATTTTTGTGCGCTATTTTGTGTTGATGATATTTGATTTTTGATGATATTTTCTAAATTTGATGGAAACCTACATTTATGAAATTATATATAGGTATTATGAGCATCGATTAATGGTATATAATATATAGGTGTTTACATAATAAATTAATCACTTTTAATGATATTTTTTGTAGTTTCAAAATATAGAAGGTGTTAGAAAAATTTTCTAATTCTACTATTATTCTTTATTCATCCTTGAAGCTAGGTTTTAATTCATCAAATAATTCAAGCATATTTAATATGACATAATTATTTATGTTTAACAAAGTAAACGAAATTTAACATAAAATAGAAAATTATTACTACTAGGTAAATTCTAAATATACCATAAAAACTCATAAAGTGATAATTTTGCTTGCAGTGTTCATTATTCCACTTTGTACTATTGGGACAGTGCATAAAGTGTGGTTATATAAAATTATACATAATTATTGAAGACACCCGTGGTCGGCGACGCGTGCATTAAAAACAAGTATTTTCTTAATTCGTAACTTTGCAAAGTGATTATGAAGATTAACTGGGAAAAGTTAAGTCAGTATAAAATTATAATAATTTTAACGAATTTATACTGATTATTTAATTAATTGCAAAAATAAATTACTAGTAGTTGAATTAACAAAGTTTTAATAAGAGAACAATTTATAATAATTATTATAAATACCTAATAAAATTATTTTTATTTTTTTACTACAAAAATGAGGGAATATAATATTTACAATTTGTAATCTTGTTCTTATTCAATAAATAAATAAATTTGGTAAAGTATTTTTGAATAATATTTTAAGCTCTACGGTTCGTTTTATAGTATTTATAGTTTATACAATACCAATAAAACATCGATATACATATATAGGGTTTGGGGATTGTCTGGTCTAGATACAAGGTATAGTAGAAACTAAATAATAATAATAATAATAATATCATTAATATCTACCTATTGAACTTTTTTAAAATAAATAATGTCCATACGTCTTTATGGATTTAATATTATTATTAATATTGTCGATGTTTGGCGTATATATTAATGAAATTTGTTTTTTATTTTTCGATATTAACACTAAATTTCATTTGGGTTTAGTTTTCAATAGATTGTATTAGGTGTGACTCATATGTAATCTAGTAATATACTATTAAGTTGTGTGTTGGTATACGCCCTATGCAAGTTCAAAACCGTCAAGGCATCGAACCGTATTGGTCAAAAATTATTAACCTGCTGCCGCCGCACTGCCTATCGGTCATAAATTGGTTTTCTCGCATTCTCCCCCTTATATTTACACAATATAAACTTTACATCCGATTTATATTGTTATTTTCATAGAATTACGTACCTATATAGGTGAATCAGAGAATTCCCCTCAACCAATTCAACACTGTCGAGTCGCAAAAGTGGTTTTGAGATTATTTGATTTTGATGTTAAACGTCTGATGAAAACAGAAAACGTCCAAAACTGAAAAAAAAAATCATAAGTCTTAACTCCCGCAACGTTGCTACCTTTGGAATTGGTGCTACTGTGCAGCTGGCAGTGACAATTCTATGGGTCCTGCTGTCAAATAAACAGAAAAAAATACTGATATATATATACCTACTCTTTGAACCTACAAACCTTGTACACTTTAACATTTTCCACTATTTTTTATACATCACAGTGAAATGTAATTTTGTGGGCGTCGTGTTTTTTAAAATTACATTTTATAACAATAACAATAACACTATATACATATAGGTAGGTGCAGGTCACTAACACAAAGTTAGAGCAAATCAGCAAATAAACGATAGGTACCTATGTCCTATTTATTACTATAATAATAATATATATCTATTATATAAACTTATTATTATTGTATACCAATAGTAAGCAGTAATAGTATATACTACATACGCATCTGTCGTATATGTGATTATATTTATTAGATTTATTAGAGTTTAGAGTGTCACAATTGTATTACAATTTATTCGTTATTATATAATATTATCTCAATTTAAGATACAAAATTAAAATGTTTGTTTCCGCATAGGTTTCATAAAATTCTGATCTATAAATATAACTAATGTACCTAACCTAAATATTTTAAAAGAGTTAATAACTTATTTTAATTAAGTGTTATAAAATAGATAGTAATAGATATATTTAAGTTTTAAAATTAGACATGAGTACCTACATGACATAGAGACAATATAGAGGCAGTACCATATTATAGTCTTGCCGACTGCAGAAGTGCGATATTTATGAGTATATAATATGTAGGAACCAATATGGCAATAGGTATGTGGACAAACAAGATGTCTCGTACGTAGGTATACATTAGATATACATATATAGTTGTATAGTGTATACCTATATTAATTTTACCGCGTCGACTTACCTATCGTAGAGTATTTAAAATATTAAAAATACATAGGCACAATTTTTTTTTATAAGCATTTAAAGTTCAAATGTTGACAACATTAATCAAATTTATAATTTATTAATTATTTTGTAGTTAAAAATGTATAAAATGTTTAACTTTTATGGCTAAGGATTGAAAATTTAAAACAAGGCTCCACGTAAATAGGTTATATATAAATTACTTTATTCACAATAATATCATCAAATATACTTGGTAATATCATAGGCTGACTGACCGTTTTCGCTCAGAATCGTTTTTCTTATACCTACAATGATCTTATATCATTGAATTCAAATTTAATACCATCCATTACAGTGACCCACTTGTAACCTACTGTACAGCAGAGCGACATCCACTTACCCACCTTTTTTTTATTGACATTTTATAATCAGATTTGGACGAAATTAAATATTTAAACGAAGTATAACATTTTAAGTTATTTTGTTGTACCTTATTATTTTGGTAATTTAAAAATTTTATTTTTCTTCAACAGTAACTTTTCTGATAGGAAAGTGAATCTAGTTGGTACTTTGGGGGCTCAAAAGTAAAAATTTCCCAATAGTTTTCAAAAATGACAAAAGAAAAATTAAGGAAAAACGGGAATTTTTACGCAAAATCTGTTTTTAAGAAAATTGATTTTGGTTTTTGGTGTAACCATAAAACAAATGACCGTAGGGACATGAAATTTTGACTGAATTTTTATAATTACATTTTCTATACACGATAAAATTTTGAAAATATTTTGACTCTTTTTGAGTTGTTTACGGACATTGTCAGTTTTCAATTTTTTTAGTTTTTTTTTTCTATAAATATCAATAAAATTTTATTTGTTGAGTAAAAAAGAGTGAAAATTTAATATAAGGCTCCTGATATATCGTTCTAATAGCAGTTAAAAAATATGAAAAATATATATGCACAATTTTTTTTTATAATCATTTAAAGTTCAAATGTTGACAACATTTATCAAATTTATAGTTTATTAATTATTTTGTAGTTAAAAATGTATAAAATGTTTAACTTTTATGGCTAAGGATTGAAAATTTAAAACAAGGCTCCACGTAAATAGGTTATATATAAATTACTTTATTCACAATAATATCATCAAATATACTTGGTAATATCATAGGCTGACTGACCGTTTTCGCTCAGAATCGTTTTTCTTATACAATGATATTATATCATTGAATTCAAATTTAACACCATCCATTACAGTGACCCACTTGTAACCTACTGTACAGCAGAGCAACATCCACTTATACCCTTTTTTTTTTAAAATTAGTTCAATCCACAATATTAATAATAGAAAAATTAATTACTATTAGCACTTAGCGCTAAGCAGTATAATTAATAATTATTTAATGAAATATTTTTAGAAATATATTTGATAACAGCTAAATCGAATCGATTTTGTATGTAAAATACTATGTAATGAATTTATATTGAACAGATCCATTACAGTGACTGTCACTGCAGACTAACCCAATGACGACGAGTTCCACTCAACACCTTCTACACAGGCACATAGCAGAGAAATTTCCTTGTTTTTTCCATTTAGTATTAGTGTTCAATGGGGGACATTGATTTTATAATTACTAGACAGAATATTTTAAAATTAACAGTTTTACTTTAACAGTATTAAACCTAATTATTATTATACCAGCTACAGGATGCAGACTAACGAAGGGATCAACGTTTTTACAATGTAAATGATAAATATATTATATTGTCTATAATTTTTTTTAGTTGACTGTAAATAGTTTCCTAGATGATAAATAATAATCATAATAGTAGTAATGTTATTTGTTCATGCAAATAATCTATTAAATCAAATGTATGTACTATATATACTAAAGTAATCATAACGTAATTTGTACATAGACGTGTAATTAACTACTGTAATATGCTTAGGTATATATATTAGGGTCACAAATTCACAATTGAAAATGGTTGTTCATTGGTTTGCAGTTTGTACACGGTCATTTTGTTTTACATTAAATTAATATAATATTACAAATATTGTTGTTTTGTGTACAATTTAAACTACAAAATTTTTGTTTGTCAGCTGCTGTAGTGTACGTGCACCTATCAATATAAATTACAAATTACAGTTATATCGCATTTTATTATTATAAATTATACATGGTTACACAAAATGATCAAAAGAAAATGAGGCATCCACCTTATTGCCTTAATTCATATTACGCATGATATAACAATTGTTTTTATCATATAATATTACGATTAATTGTCTCGTTACTCAAATAATATCGGTGGGGAATGAACCATGAGAAAAGGTACAATACATTTAGGGTAGGGCACTAGGGCGCGCAGAGGCTCCTAAATGAATGTGTTGAAGAAAAGAAGGAGTTTCAGTTTTACCACAGAGGTATTTATTAAGGATATATCACATGCATTATACAAGTATTGTTATTTGGCTAGATATACCGCGGGAGATCCAGCTTATGATTACAGTAAATATGTATGATTACTTTAAATTACAATTTATTATTTTGACAAGGTGAAAAATGACATAAATTATAATTATCGTAGGTAAAAGATTGCAGCGTAGATTACATAATACCGTTTAATCTAATTGTATGTGGTGCAAATTATATATATATATTTGTTTTTGTTATTTTTGGCGAAAATGTCAATATATATTCATATATTATGTGACCACTTTAATAATATAATAAATAGCTAATAGCATATTGATTATACAAACTAAAAATGGTTTATAACATCATCAATTCTGATAGGTATAAACTAATAGATTAGACCATCAGCGGTTGTTAAACTTTTGTAGATCACGGACCCCTGATGAAAGATTTTTAGAAATCGCGGACCCCCTTACCAATTTTTTTTCGAATTTTTTTTTTTTACAAAACATCTCATGTTATTTTAACCAAAATTATAATAATTATTTTATATAACAATTTACATAAGTAGACATAACAAAACATACACATTTATAATTATTTTATACGATACTGGCGTGCCGTAATTCCTAATAATATTATTAAACAGAATTATATCTCTTTTCTAATTTCTATTGTATAATATTAACATATGGATATGTAGTCGTAGTATCTAATTCTGAATTCATATGTGCTCATTGCATATTCTACCGTAAAAACGTCATTATACGGCGATTGATGAAAAAGGACCCTATTGCCGAAATACGGAGGGGGTCCACCAAAAAATACCCGGTTTCCTGGTAGTGGCCTATCCGCCATGATTATTATTTAGTATTTAGCAAATTAGTATTTTAGTATTTATCAAATTAGGTTTGAATTCGGAATTAATTAGTGTAAAGCTGGAAATTATTTTAATTGCTCAAGCATAGGTCTGTTATTAGGGAAATATGTTTTTACCTCTGAGGCCGACATTGACCGCCATCTTGAAAAAATTTCAAAATTGGATTCAAATTTCAATAATAACCCAAAAACTATATGTTTTATAAAAAAATGTAATCGGATCTAAAATATAGAACGCTAAAGTTTCTACTAAATTAAGTTAAAAAATAATGAGCTCAGCTCAAAACTAAGGTTGACTATCGATATTGAAAATATTGGGGTTTTTTTTAAGTTTTTTAGTTTTTTAGTTTTTTTTTAATTCGTCAAACTTACGACAAAAAGTCATATTAATCAATTTGTAGATATTGTAATTTTGCTTATAACAGTGTTAAATTCAATACAAAGTATTAAGGTAAAAAAATAGATTTCGAAATTATCACTCAAATTACCAGTTGCAAATGAACGGCAAATTATGCGTTTCAAATACGTTTGCAACAAATGCGTATATAATTTTTTGTGCAATACCAAACTATATAATACATACTATAAATAAATAGTAAATTAAACTTATAGTAAATATAGTTATAATAGTACCAATTTAGATTATTAGCATTATTCATTAAAACAATTCAGAAAGTTTTTAACTAAAAAACAAAATATAACATAATGTTATACATATCACAACAACGTTCGTAGATATGTCGTATGTAGAAGTGTATATATATACCATGGGGACATTATGGTGTAGGTGATATTATTATATTGGAAGAATATGTATCTTATGTTTAATATAATATAATATAAAGTTCGATTCCTCGGCCATGGGCGGCATTTTTCTTCGGACAAGTCACGGTGTCCGGAGAACAAGTGCCGCCATCCCCCATCCGGGCATGGCAGATACCTACGGGTGCCCACTTGAAAATCTGCCAAAAATCTACACACACGTGTTTACCAACCAACAGTATCCTCCCCTACAAATAAAAACAAACAAACAGCTAATGGCCATAGTTGCCGGGCTTAAATGATCAATAAAAAATAAAAAAAAAATATAATATAATATATTATAAACATAAATAAAACACATTGCATACTTGCATGTTCTAATTAACTAATTATTGATATTCAAATACACTATATGTATACACTTTATTATAAATTATATTATACACTGACTAGGTAGGAAGGTATACTTACATATATATGCAGTAGTTGTATAGGTGCGATTCGTATTAAATATTTCAAATTACATAAATTACATAATTTTATGTAGTTATAATAACGACGATTTAGAAACTTTTATAAAATATAATATATACGATATACCTGCAACTATATAATATAACCTATTCTAACTATCGCCAAGTAATATTGTATAGATATATTATAATGCCCCTTTATTAAAAATATATATTTTAATGTTAAAAGTTAAAACCGACATATTATATATTATTACCATTTACCTATATTAATTATTAACTTATTTAAAAAAAAGGTACAATGATCAGAAATTAAGTATAGGTACAGGTTTTTTCATTAGGGTTCAGGGTTGAAGATAAAATTTATTTTTTATTTGTTTTATCATTTTTCTTACAACATCTAAAAGACTTTCATGTTTATTACTTTAACCAATAACTGTGCAGATGTGGTGCGGGGTGCTGCAGTTCGTTTTTAGGACGTGGCCTGCAAAATATGTTGTCATGTTGTCAGAATATAATTTGTATAGGTTCTCATTATACAATATACGAGTATATATAGGCTGTACCGTGTAATAAGATATATTATACAACATGTGTTTCGTATACTTTGTAGTATAAGCCAGTACTACATAGTAACCGCCAAAAAGCCATTGAAAATACTCAACAACTCATATCGCCGATAATCCGTTCGGATGACAACATACACATAATATATGCATGTTAATAAGTACATATAGAATTCAAAAAACTGTTCTCATAAATATACACTTGAACAAAAATTTAGCCAAAGGGGAGTGGAGGGATGTGTACTATATATTTAGTCGAGAACGTTGTTTTGGTATGGACCAATTAAAGTTTTCACCGGGCATCGCATGCGTTATAAAGCGCGTAAAAACTCGACATGACGTGAATAATACCTAGGTATATATATATATAAATATATAAAAAGATACACACACATTCGTGAGCCACACGTTTGTAGGACGAGAGGGATAATAGACGTGCCGCGCGAGTTTGAGTTAAGCCGAATTATTATGTCGGTACATAAAAACCACTCTCGCGGTCTAGTGGCGGAATCGACCAGTGGTGTTCGAGTATATATAGTGTCCCCTGATGCAATAATATTTTGCACGCATTATATTATCATAGAAACTACGAGGAAAAAATACAAGCACCTATATATAATATTTGATATATATTAGGTCTATATAATATGTATAGGAATACTATATATATATATATATATATATATATATAATATATATATAACAATTTGAGGAGAGGCGTTTTTATTGTTGGCCACAAACGATACTATTTCCTCCAGTAGGTATATATTATTATATATATCGCCTTCCCTGTATATTACTATAGTATATATATATATAGAGAGAGAAAGAGAAAAAACACTCCTGCAATGCAATAACAATAATATAATAGCTGGTAATATACGTCTTGTGTTATATACCATAATATTATGCCCCCGCCTGAAAGTCGGCTGCAGCAACACGACCGGGTACAACACGATTTGAGTGCGAACGACTGTATGCACGACCAGAGCTATTCTGCTTTCTGCAGCGTAGAATATTTCATTATTATTATGTACACACACATACACACGCCGTTAGTCGCTCAGTCGCGTCGTATAATATTATAGTGCCATGTCGTGTGTGTGTGTGTGTGTGTGTGGGGCCAAACAATAACATCTCATTTAAACATTACACGCTAGTAAATAAATAAGAGGGACGCCTCGTCGTCGTCATCGTCTCTCCACTCTCTCTCACTCTCTGGCCGTTACCACACCACTACCACCACCCCGACCGCGGTGGGCCCTCGGGGGCATTTAGGGTTTTGAAAAGAACATTTATCGAATTATACCCGGAGACCCGTTGACGGCGGGACGATAGTTAGGTGTGACGCACGGGTTGGGGTGGAGCGCGCACAAGTGGCCCGTTTATTCGAAAGCCGTGGTGGGTTCAGGGTATAACGACTCGGGGCGGGGAGGGGCGCCCGGTGCCTCGCCATTGGTCCGCGGTGGCCGCGCCTCCCACCCCGCCGGCGTAACGCGCGTTGGGTCTCGCGCGACCGGCACACCGTCGCCGAACAGTCGTGGGACTCCGGTTCTTGTCGTCTCGTCGTCTACACGGTTACTGCATCAGCTCCGCCCGCGAGCACAATCTACGCCGCACACACGCACCTAGTGAATAACTAACCTAACAAGAATAATAATAATACGATATACATCTCTTCTTCACGTTAAAATAATATAGTCGTTATCTGCGCGAGTGGGTTTCGTGATTATTGCATAGCTTGGTATTGGTTTTTTTTCAAATTGTCTTTTTGTCGCGTTCTGTTCGTCAATTTTCGCTGCACGCAGATCATCGGCCGAAGAACAAATACGTAACAACAACATCGCAATATATACCGTATAAATATATATTACTATATAGTTGTAATAACAATATTAAGCTCACATCTGTCGCCCCGCGGCCTCGTTTCAAATACACGCCGGTGAGTGTCCGCCGTCCGGCTATCGTTATCATCATCGTCATCGTCGTCGTCGACATGGAGACAGATAGCAACAGCGACGGCGAAATGATGCCGGCCGCCGCGCAGATGCCACCCTACAGCCGGGCCAACATCGAGCTGCTCATCAGGAGACACCAGGCCGCTGTCACGGCGCTCGGGCTGGCATTCAACGGCCCACCTCACCATCACAGGCCGATGATGGCAAACGCGGCCACGTCCGTGCCAGCGCCCAAGCACCACACCATCGACGCCATCCTCGGACTCAAGCGCAACGACCACAAAGACCAGGAGTCCGGAGGCAAGTATACCTACACCATGTTATGGTCTATATAATAATATGTAGATTGCAGATACTATATTGTGATGAAATAAAACGTGAACGCCATAATAATATATAATATAGGTACATATTATTATACTCGTGATACTAGAATAATATATAGATACTTACATTAAAATTATATGTTTGTAGAGTCTTTCTATCGTAATCATACAATTTTGTAAATATGTTTAAATTGTATGGGTACCATAAATATTATAACATGTTGATTACAATGTTATTAGACATACACATCTTATATATATATCATAGATTTATGTACCTATAATAGATCTTTATCGTTCAAAAATTAGAATTTAAAAATTTTAATGTTAACCAGATGTAGGTATTTACCGCTATAAATCATTTTTATTGTGATAGACAGACTCAACAAATCAATTCAGTACCTATACTGTATAAAGTATTATATTATAATACATTTTATATAATTACGGTGTACAGAAGTAAGCCAGAAATAATATAGTGTTTTCTGTGTATCTGTGATGTATTGCAATTTAATGCAAGCACATAATAGGTATATTATGGTCTTTCGAATTTTCATAAACAGTAGGGATCGCATAAACAGCATTTTAAACCATTGAAACCTAATACAAATTTCGGCCACAACTATAATGTCTGCCGTGGTCTTGTGGGTGATGTTATAATATTTTTCCACGATCTCCCGTTAGAATAATTATAATATAAATGTTTAATGTATACAGTATACCTATTCGAAATAAATAAAGGCACAGTAAATACCTATCTCATACTAGCTGTCCTAGATCATCCTAATATACACGGCGTTTCTCATGACAAATTAAATGTCAGTGGATTTACCCTGTCTCAAACTCTTTTAAATGAATAATCTGCACAGATTTTTAAAACTGTAACATGGTTGGTTTGAACAAATATAAAATACAGGCTTAAAATTATATGTACAATTTATTATAATAACTATTTTATTTTTTGTAACTGCAATGGCAACCCTATACAATCAAAAAAATATTTGTTTTTCGTAAGCTAACAGATTCTTGTGTGAGCCCCTGTTTGAAATGCAAAATTTAAAAGTTATAGGTTTTGCGGTAAACATCCTTAGAAATAAGATTATACCTACCTACGTACCAAATTTTAGACACAAACCTAATTTAACCTTTTATTAATCCTATGCATACATCTATAATATAACATAATAATATAAAGGTATTTTGATAAATAATCTTTTATAGGGTTGTATATATTATACCATCAAATTGGTCTCGAGATGATTTCACTGTATGTCTGTATATATATAGCTGTTTACATTATGTTCATTTACCTATTGGTTATACCTAGGTATATATATTATTTTTGTGTTACATAATACATAAAAACATAGTTCTATAATATGCAACTCTATTACAACGTACATTTATATACATATATATTATTTTTATAAGTATTATAGCCTAGATAGGTATACGTATTAACTTTCATATAATAATATATATATATATATATTTATATATTGTATATACGGGCAAGCTCTTTGGATAACATATTGTTCTTATTTTTTACTTACGATACTAATCATATAAAGATAATAAATTATACATAGATTCAATAGGAGAAAGATAAGCAATAGTAGTGAGTATAGGTATATATTTAAAATTTTAAAACGAGAATGAAGGATCCAGATTGGCTATAATAGACGCATTAGACTACGCTTAGGGGTTTATTGGACATATTATAGTTGGTTGAGCTCATCGTAATGAAGAAAGATCAACGTGAGCTGGAGGAACTTAAAAGTTAATTACATATAAAAGATTTAGAGAGCAATAGATTCATTAAGAAGTCCAGTGAGAGATTTAAATTTTGCATTATGCTTTCGATCAACAATAGGGAAGATATTCCTACTATAGGTGTGTGTGTATTTGTGTGTACTATTATACTATATACCATATAGGCCTACCTAAGTTCGGGCTGGCGGTGCGGATATTAGCTGTAAGTACATTATTCATATGTCTATAAAATTATATATATCTGCAGCAGCCGCGTCATATATAGCGTATATACTCCTTCCTAACCTAACCGTCTCAAGTCGCACGGGAAAAATCAGTCGCCGACGACGACGACGACGACGACGTAATGGTAATTGTTTCGGTAAACCGCCGGTGGGGGAAATATGTTTTCAAGCCCATTTGTTTTTAATCACTTTTCTCGTTCCACGGGCTCTCCGCTATTCCCCGACCGCCGCGCTCGTTTTTGTTTCAATACTTTAAAAAGTTCAAATGTCGTATAAAATACGCGAAATGCTGTCCCAATTACCGCCGTTATTTCCCCTTTTTGTACGCGCTTTATAATATAATCGTACCTACGCAGTTGTTTCACTATAAATACACCCGTCTGCATAAACATGTGCAATATTTATGTATATATATATTATAGTCGAACGCATTGCCGTCCCGCCGCACGCCGTCGCTCGAGCTGCTTAATTGAGACCGAATAACGCGCTCGCGGATATAATAAATATTATATATAAATATATATACACCTACCTATGTACGATAACTTTATGTATAATATACACGTTTATGATGATGTGTATATAAACTCTACAAAAATAAATTACTTTTGTATCTCCTCTCTATCACCCTCTCTCTCTATCTGTCTCTCTCTCTTACAAACCGTCTACGAAAGTTTCAAAGCCGATTTCGATAACGCGCGTGCCACGGACCCATAATAAGGCAATTTCAATTTCGGAATGGCGGTATATATCGTATATACCTATAATTCAGACGTGTTTTTTTCCCTCCGTTTATATATGATGCATATATATAATAATATAATAAATTTACTAATTTGCTTAGAATATATACGTAAAAGACTGCATATTATTACTTTATTTAGGTAGGCAAGCGTGTGCATCTATTTAATAATATTTTTGTGTCCGCCTGCAAATGCACAACGACGATATCTGTCGTCCCAGTGGAATTAATTAATCAATTATACTGGACGAACATACACACACTTATACATTGGGTAATAATATGCCGATGTGCATCATTTTTTCGTGATGTCGTATATACGAACGCATATTATACGTATACCTATACATATATGTAATATAGTATACCTATGTATAGATATCATAGGTTTATATACAAAAAAAAAGGTAAAAAATATAACAAATATAGGGAAAGCGGAAGTGTGTGTGTGTCTGCACGCGTTTGTATTATTAAAGGGGAGAAAAAAATACGAATATATAGTACCTATACCAAGTATTATATATGTATATAATGTCTGTGTGTAGCGAAAAGCCTAATTCGTGCGCTATCAACGCTGTTATCGGCTCGCGTGTCGTTTACTCATAATAATATTATAATTACAAACAATTAAATTGATTAAAACATAATATTTTAATCAGACGTCTTATCGCCGCCGTTCCAATTATTAATTAAAATATCAAATGAATGCGCAATTTTTTTTCCTGTACCTGCAGCTTACTGCTTACTCCTGCTGTAGTATATAATAATGGTATGTATAATAATTAATAACGATGTATATAATATTACATAATATTATACTAACTGGTCTGGCTGTGCAGCGTGCGTCTGTCCCGTGTGATTATCGCATCAAGTGTCATAATATTTAATATGTATATTCTGTTTGGCGTAATTGTACCTATATTGTAATAGGTAGATCTATAGGTACTACATTTCATACCTGTACGCGTGGGTATATATTATATAGTATGTAGTTTATGCATTACACGTGTACCTACGTAAGTTATGTACTTATATATTATAAACCAAATAATAATCATAGTATTGATGTATGGCGGTGTAGTTTATACTTGTTATACAATAATATATAATACTCACCCAATGGCCTATGTTGCCGCGGGTTACCCAATAAAAAAAAAAAAAAAAAAAAAAAAAAAAAAAAAAAAAAAAAAAAATATATAATATAAAAACAACATATCATGAGAATACGAGATAAATAGAATCTAATTAAATGTATTAAAATGCAGACACATGCATACATAAGCAGATTTAGAAGTCAAATAATGAAATAGATAATTGATGATATGTGTGATTTTTAAATAGATTAGTCTCATCACTGATCACATATTTTACGAATATACTATTATATGCGTATTATACCTCTACCTAACTTTAAAATAATTACACAAAGATGATATTATAAAATTTAATTTATTTCATAAAAAAATATAACTTTTTATCAACCATTGAATGAATATATAATTCAATATGTAGGTAGGTACCTTGTACCTCCTAAAAAATCATTTTGTCGATATGATATAATCATACAACGCCACAATAACGGAGTATAGTAAATAAAGCACAAAATATAGTACAAATACAATATTTGTTGTTTAAAATTAAAAAACAACACAGTTTAAATGCAGAACAGAACAAAATAAATTATCGATACATATATTATTATCCCCACATAATAGTTATCAACAACAAATTATGAATATATTACACAGATCTACAGTATATTCATCTGTTTCTAATATTCGAGATTATTTTTTTAATTACAGACTTTGTAGATAATGCTTTATAAGAAATATCTAGATATAGCCTTATTGTTATAATTTAATACTCGTGAAATTGTTTTCCAAATTAAACTTGATATATATCTTGCTTATAAAAAAAATGTATAAACATATTATCTATTAAGTTTCACTATCTCGAATCATATCGTATAGGTACCACCTATATATTATTATCAGCACAGTTCCGATGGCGATTCGTTAAAAAAACAATTATAATTATTGGTGTCACACGATACACCGCGTGAATTCATAATAACTTGAAAAGTTTGATATTATTACAGCTGCTAACCGTTGCCTTGGATTCATCGATCACTCTCGTGAAGTCGTGAGTCGAAGGGTAGGTACGTGTCAATGTTCCCATATAGAAGTGTAGAACTTTATTATATGTATTTACGTATTATGCTTATAACGCGTGTTTTGTTCGCGTATACCTCTAATAATTAGCTGGTGTTTCACACATCAAATAATACTATATAGGCCATAATATCATTATAAGTTGCAAATCCTGCAGAGTAGCTATGTAGGACGTTATGATATAGTAATATAGATATAGCATAAAGTTGCAGATTGATTGTTTCAAGTGTGTGTGTGGGTTCACTGAATTTGGTACATTGTGGTGCATTTCACCCGTGGTTATTGCGGTATTAAAATGACGGGGGTTAACCACGTTTTCCAATCCCGTAGTAGGAAGCTCGTACATCGCAACTACTATGTTTGCATAAAACTAAAACTATAAGGATCGAATTATTGATGTAAATACAAACGAACACTCAATATATAGTTTCACACAACTTTAACATAAGTATAATCCATATCGCTCAAAAAGCTGCCAATACAAATAAATGACTCCTTGGTTAAAGTATAATAAATAACAATTACTATATATATAAGTATTTAAATTTTAAAGTTCAAGTTGTTATGCTAAATTATGGTTGTAATTATAACTATATTATACTAAACAATAGTATATATTATTCTCATTATAATATTATTATTCTGAACACTTGAAATATGCTAAACTATATAAATGGAAATTATTGATTTAATTTCATTGTTATACAGTTTATTTGAACAAACTCAAACGTTAATATAATTTATATTACCTATAATATATAAGTTAATTGGAAGTCTTCAATAATTTAAACTTGGAAACTATCAACCATATTTCGCTAAAAAAATGTAGATTTATTATTTAAGTCTATCAGCTGTTATATTATGTAAGCACTAATATTTTGCAGTATTGAAAAAATTATGAAATTAAATCATTATTTGAGTAGGTATTTGCAAATACTAAAATAATGTAATTATAATATAAAACTCACTAAACTAAATATTTAGAAAATATTGATCAATATTTTTATTTTATACAATATTACTGGTAAACCTAATAGTATAATAGGTGCCTTGCATGTTTAAATTCATATTTTAATTTTTAATGTTATTATTTTATACCTATGTAATATTTGAATTAATTAAAATAATCCTTTGTTGCTTTATGGAATATTATTTTAAACATTTCGAAGGCTATAATAAAGTGTTTACTGATTAGGTTATATTCCTACTTAAACTATATAATACGTATACGGTATAACGGTTTACCTACCTACTTGTACTTAAAGTATTAAATTATTCATAAGAAAACTAAAACATTTTTATTTAATGATCGAAGTTTCTTTTAACATAACACAAGGACAAGAGTAGCAGGAAAAGTTAATTTGTTCATTAAGGTTAGTTTTTAAAAAAATTTTGCGAACAATCAAAGTTTTTGTTCCTGTTGAACTTATTTATTTTACCGTTATTCGGGTTATAACGTTAACTAGGTTAATTAATTATTCTCTTAAACTTCATACATTTTCCTAACTAAATTGAACATTTTTAAATGTGTTGATGAATTCTTGTATACCTAACACTGTCCTTAGTAACTAGTAATATTAAAAAAAAACCTATTCTATAGGTAATTGGTGTTTGATATTTTTACCTATGTAATAATTTAACGTAATATTTTAAAAATAAGAAACAAAAACACATGAAAAACAGTTATACTTGTTTTATAATGATGTACCTATACATACATGATATTTTCATATCGAGTAATTTTTTTAACTATACCAAAACTTAAACGAGTTTATAGGTTGCATTCATGTAATATACAAATAAATATATAAATTAATAACACATATCACAGACTATGCTGCTGATGAGCCATTGCGCAGCCTGCGGGTTGATACGGACTGACAATATAATAGATTAATAGAACCATAGTAATTATCAAAGATTCCCTAAGATGCATATTTTTCTCATCTTCGTAACATTATAAGTATTATATACCTATCTTGGAAAATTTCAATTATTTATGAATTTATGATTATTAAAATTGTAATATTATGTTTGTATGTAAATGGCATTGTTCTAATGTAAGTACCATTGTAATGTGGTTGTCATATTATGGTGTAACCATTGGGTCCCACCATCCATTATTTCGAATAAATACAATTAAATAACAATATAATATACAAATTATATTATAATATTTATAATATATTATTCGTGATGGAGTAATTATTAATGTTTTTCAAAGTGCAGATTAATATGCAAAGACGACATTGTATATTTTATTATATACCAGGTATACTCGGGAATAATTTGTCGACGACGAATAATTTGCGCCGGACACGTATATCTATATATTATACCTGCTTAATACCCAGTACATTACAGTCCCGTGGAAAATCTTTCCATAAGAGGAAGCTTTTATTTTCTAGAGTTTTATGTTAAACACGATAAATCTAATCTGGGTTTGTTCTATTTATTTTGTATTATTTTTATTTATACGCATTTCAATTTATTATTCATCCGATTGCCATTTCTACTACGCCCCGAACCCGGACTTCTTTAGAAAAATGTCAGCTTTTGGCCAGCTCTAGCGACCTTTATTTAATAATACACATTTATATAATATAATATATGGCAGTGGGCACGCATCATCCGGTCCCAAATCCAAATCCCACCGGTGAGTTCCGTACACGAGTAATGAATACAATATATATAAATAATATGTGTGTGTGTGTGTACTCATCGCGTTTTATTCACAACAACGTTATTACTGCTGTGGCTCAAGCCGTTGTTATCGTAATTGGTCGCGTATACACATATATATACATTGTATTATAAGTATAAACCACCACCGCCGCCGGTCGCCACTGCTCCGTAGGGGTTTGTGCGTCAGTGGCGCTAAGCCGATTTCCCAGATCCTTTTACAGTGGGTACACGCGATCGCCAATGTCATGCCATGTTCGATATATTATATTGTATATAGTTAGGTACAGTATGTGAGCTGCCCAGAATTTATTATTGAATATATGCTTATTGCCGTATACAGCGGTCCGCATCGCAAAACCCTTATTAAACTAACTATATAATTATAATACGTAAACCTTATTATTACTTTTATTATTATTATTATTATTTTTTTTTCATATAACTGCGTTAGTTTGGTTTTTATTAATTTCTTCGACATAAGCTACATTATTTTATCACAATAATTTCACCCTTGCGGTAGTGGTTAACCCGTAGGTAATAATAATAAAATATCTTAAAATCTAAATGATAATTTACAACGGTTGATTGTGATTATAATAATAATAATAATAATAAGTACTAATAATTATTATTATCACGGTGCGCAGCGATTTGTTGTTCATACTTATTACTCAATAGTGTACTCATTTACATTTTTAATAGCGTAAATACCTATATCATACTATCAAACTTATATTTTTAATTAATTTTCTAATACATTTGGTATAACTTGACTTATAAACGTAAGTGCGTTGTTGTTTGAATAATATGTATACAGCCGTTCTTTCTTTTATTTTCTCGCGTGTCACAGTACAATCTATTTTATTACTCGTTTATTAAAATCATATTTGAAGAAGTTAAACGCGAATATAAAATGATAACATTATAAATCTTTTGTATTTAATTTTTGAACAACAACAACTATTGTCCACAGTTTGTCCTCGTGCGTTGTTTTAAGCAATTTATGTACAGGCCACAGACTACTGAAGTTCTAAATACTATATTATTATATGTTTTATTTTATTTTAAAAAGTTGTTCATGATACATAAGTAAGAAGCCGCGGGCTCACTTTTATATAGGATATAGTGGTGTATAGTGTATTAATAATTATTAATACCTTTTTAAATACAATAATAAATAATTGTATTTGAATTATAAAAATATATCATTAATTATTAATCAGATCGCAAACATAATTTTTACATACTATTGCACAGAGGGGTTTTATCAAAACTCCAGTAGGTTAAATAATAATTGTAACTTATGATTGCAAAATTAAATTTCTTTAATTTTCAACAATGTTACTTTAACTGAAATTCTAAGGTATTATTTTTATTAGGAATATTTATTTTCTAAACTCACATTTTTAAACGGTTACCTGTGATAGGGTATTTTTTTTTAAACTCTTATCATTATATTTTAAGTTAAACTTTTTTGAATGACAACATATATTTTTAATTTCATGTTCCTATATGTTGAATATATTTCTAAAAATTTAAACACATACAAATCGAATTTCAATTAGTATTACAACTTTTAATTTATAAGTAGAGTATTTGGTATCTGGTAGGTATTTATAGTACTTACCTTATAAGGACCAATAATTGACCAGGGGTAACAAATACTTAATTGTTATTATTTAATATTAACTAATATATAGTATGCAAATCGAATTATTAGGTAGGTATTTCAGTATTTGAAAATATGGTATTTAAGTATACCTACTTAAAATTCTAAATATCAGAATTTGAATAAATCCACTATTAGGAAAAGAAACAGAAGTGAGCATGCTTTGTGAATCCAATAATATATAAAAATAATTTTTAAAAAACCGTTCAATAATTTACAATTAATAGGTAATTAATATTTATAATATTTATTATTTATAAACTATTCATAGAGTTAAAATATAGTGAACTATAAACTTCTAGGTAGTAGAATTGTATATTGTTACAGTGAATTACAGTAAGTAACAATCCGTTCAATTGGGCTTATCATAATTTTAGGTATTGCGTTACATTTATTATTATCTGTTTTCATTTTTATAATCTAATTATTTTTTTTATAATTATATTATTCTAAAAATATCCAAAATTTAAATTCCATGGATATTATTATTTTTGTAAACTATAAAACTATTAATTTTATATTGCGCTCAATTGTTTAAGTAATTTATTATTATTATTGTACCTAATAGTTTCGACAGCAGGGGCCATTATCTATTTATTATTTACTTGACTGTTTGTTACAACCAAATACATTTTGAATTCGCCTATTGAAAACTATCATTTATACTATAATTTCAAGGTACAATTAATAATTTTCTATTGTAAAAATATATACCTACGATTACTAAACTAATATAGGTAAGAAAACAAAATATATGATTCAGAATTTGATAATCGTTATTCATTTTAATATAATAATTATGTTTCTATATGCCTAATAATTATTACCTACATATTATATTAGAAATTAATTATCATATCAATTAATTTATTAAATTAGAATACTTAAGTTAAACTAATCGTTCATTAATATAATACACATACCTATCTATATTGCGATTATTTATTGCTATTATTAATACGAGAATACAAAGTTTGTAAACTATGTTTATTTTATTATCTGTATATTACCTAGGTATACTACAACTGTGACAAACACTGCAAGACAAGCTAATATTGATATTTGACATTATAGAATTGATTATATAAATTTTAAATTAATAGTATTGACAACAATAAAAATAATGAAAAATTTAAAAAATATTTAACGATTCTTTGAAATATCATTTTATACATGCGAAATCTTTAACTATGTATATACAATATACATACCAACTAAAATTCCCTACTGGATATTTAGACTATTTTAAATGAAAATTAATCTCATTATATTATAATGAATTGTTTCCTCCACTAATTTTGTTAATCACTTAGTTCCAAATCTTATAATTATAATTATGACTTACTAGCTGTATTACACAGCCTTACCCAGGGATAAATGAATCCGAGACGGGGTTGGCGGATAGTAATAAACTAATAAGTAATAACTAATAACTTATAAATAACTATTTTACTTACATGATCCAATTGCAATCAGAAATAAATGAATATGTGGTTATGATTTTAATAATATTATCATAGTGGGTAAGCCAACCTAAAATAACTGGTTCAATCTATTATCTACAATTTCATTGAATTGTCAAAATTGCTCGAGTATTTTTTTGATTCTATAAGCATCAGCAATACACTTTTAATTTTAAGCATTATAATAGCTGTTACTTATAGCTTCTATTCTAATACTCTGACGACCCGTCCGCGGGATACCAAATAATATATGAACAAATTTAGTGCCAATTGGTCAAATACTGTGGATATGCTAGCGTCATTTAGATCTAATCTGACTAAATAATACCTGTAATAGCCGACTATCTAATATAATCAATATATCTATCGTTTCCGTTTTGCTTGAATTTTTTTTTGTCAAAATCGGTCGAGTAGTTTTTTAGTATATAATATAAACCAACAAACCTCAACTATACATTTTCCCTCTAGTATTAAATAATAGATGTTACTCAAATTGTATATTATATAGGTGCAATAGCTTTATCAGTCTAAAAGACAAAATATAATAAAATACAGAAAATTATACCAAATTATTATATTTACTATTTCATTATCTGTAACCAACGCCCAATGGCAACCCTATATATAAACAAAACCATATTCGATTTTCGTGAGCCGAAACAATATTAATTTGTGAGCCACCCTATAGTGACCAATTGGGGTTGAAATACGAAGCTACAAACATAAACCATCTCCGAGTCTCAAGGAATCTAATGATACAACATTTATTGAAAAATATTCAGTAGTTTTTGAGACTATATAAAGTTCCAAACAAACTTAACATTCATTTTTATGTATAAGAAGATAATATATCAATAAATAAATGGTTTATTATAACGATGCTTATTTATCTTGTTCGTAATGTTTTACGAAATTCCTCAATTAATCCAATCATTGCCTTTACAATTTGTGTTCACTGTATAAAATAGGTGTATAATGCCTAGTCCTAGAGTAATAATGGAAAACGCTTGTCAGCATATTATTTTAATCCGATTAAAATATTTCTTAGCAAAGTGTTATGTTTAAACGTCCGAATACATCGCATCATAATCTATATTTTAATACAAATAAAAAGCTGTCCATTTGTAATCGCTACAATCAAAAACAGCTTGACCGATTTTAGTAATTTTTTTTTTAAATGTTATTAATATTTAGAATGAGATTTTTATAAAAAAAAAATTAGGGAAAAAATGAAAGGTTTTTTCAATGGGATTTTTCTATATAAATGGTTATCATTGCGGTTGCCGGTTGCCTATATAATATAATAATAATAAAAAACGTGTAGAAATTAGTATGTATATGGTTGCCACGAGTTACACTTAATATAATTTATAGGATTTAATAATATTTTAACTTATAATTTTGATATTTGGTCACTAATATATTTTTAACCCACAATGGTTTATTCGAAGTTAATAGAGACTCAAAAACTATACTGAACCGTTTTCAATAACAGTTATTTCAATAGATTTCTTGAGACTTAGAGGGTGTTAATAGCTCATTTTTTTAACCCCTATAGGTAGCTAAATGTAGCTCACGCATGCATTTTTTTTTCAGCTCACGAAAAAAGAATACTTTTTTTTTGTTAATTTATGTGGTGGCTATTTGGTTACATATTACAATAATATTATAATTAGTAGAAATATGGTATACCTATACATTTTTTTACAAATATATTTATAAAAAAAAAAAACAAATCTTTGGAACGGGAAATGCCGGGGGCCCGTATGGGACAGCTATAGTATCAAATAAATATGTAACAATGGCAATATGGTTTTAATAATTACTATGTTTATTGATCATACATTTAAAGGAATATTATAATGTACATGATTAGTGCGTAATTTTGTTCTAAAATAATTAAAAGACCAGTTTAATACTATTCATTATGAAGATTTATTTTTATGTTAGTATCTAATGCCTATTTAGGCACATAAAATATATTGTAAATAAATTAAACATTAATTAAAAATAAATTCATAACATAATATATGTAATATGTGTCATTTTTATATAGGTAAACTTGTACGTATACAAGATTACAATATGCTACTATTTAAACACATGCTTCTATAACAATAAATAAAAATGTACATCTGTCTATAATATTTATAAACATAATGAGTACCAATCATAAAAAGAATAATAATAATTATTATTATCCAGACTACATTAAATGTAATAATTTGATAAACTTTATAGTATAGAACCTATCTATATATAACATAAAACATACTATAGTGACATACGTGCAGCGTATCTCTAGATTCCATAGGTCTACTGCTTTCTGCAGAAATATATTGTTAAACTATGACCAGACATTATTTTTATTTAAAAAAAAAGAAGAAGTTTGTAGAAAATTTTAGCAATTAATGTGATACATACTTATACTATGTTACTATATACGTTAAATTTGAAAGAAACAATAAATAGTTGTATTTGAAAAACAATTTAAAGCCGAGCTTGAGTAAAGCCTAGCTTTTTTCAATTTCTTATTTATACAGTTTATTTATTTTTTCAAACTGTTATCATCTTATACGTAACACATGTAAAATGTAATATATATCTGTAATGACCATTTGACCAGTTAATATTCCTCGTAAAATTAAATATGTTCTGTAATTCAGATAAAAATAATTGCATATTTCCTTGTTTCTTATATAAATATATAATGCACGTTGACACGTATAAGCTTCAAAATAGTATTGATGATTACAAATTATGAATGTTTTTTTCTGTTTTCTAAAACTCTCCGATAACACCGTAATACAATATTATTGTATAGAAACATTGGTGATTTACTACTGTTTCGGTAGACCGTGTGAACAGAAACTCATGTCAGCGCCGACCATTTGTCACAAAAATAATAGAATGAAAAAATCACCCCACACCTCTCGTGCTCTCTTCACACTATATATTATTATACCACCATAATATATATATATATATATATATACATATTATATTTATACTGCACTCGTTTGTGTGTGTATTCTCGTAATAATGATTCAACACGTTATCAGACGTCATAAAACGCCAATAACAATCGTATTAATAATGAAGACACAATGCGAGGCCGTGCAAAAGGGGATCGACGAAAATACACGCCACCGTAGTAGTAGCAGTGCAGCGCGGGGGTGGAAAAACGAAATAAAACGTGTACATTTCAAACGCGTCGACCCTACCGCACTCGAGCGTAAATCATGTATATATCTGTGTATATATTATGTTTGTGTGTGTGTGTCTGTATACAATATAACATCGGGTATATATTATATGTACATAATATGTATAAATATATATTTGTGTGGTTTTTTTAAGCCTCACTGCATGCGTATATACGAGTGTGTACGAACAACAGTGGTAATCCATAATGAAGCCGTTTTATTCCGTCGTTTCAGTCCACGTTGTAAATTAACGTGACATTTATTATCGAGATTACAGATTTTGCACCCTAAATAATAAAAATAACAATAAAACAAAAATTATTATTCGTTAAAAAACCACATTCGATTATGATGTCATCCGACAGACGCGCATTCACAATCGACGTGTCTGCAGATAAGCCCGGCGGATATATTAAAATGCAATAATCGACTGTACACACACACACACACACACACACACACACACACTCTACACGCTTAGTTTTACGCCGCAAGCGACTGTTTCTAATGTGGTGGAGTTGTCGGCTACCAATAATATTGTATTACCTAGTACTTATACCTAAATAGTTACGCCGTCGATCTGAAAATGTAATATACATACAGCGTTTTGTTTAAATGTAATATTATTTTCATATTATAGTATACAGTATACACATTACACGTAGATACAACTACAGACTTCATCTGAAGGTGTAAACGATTTTTAATAACAATATCGCACCAACTTCACTGATAATATTGACGTATAGGAATCAATTTCCAAACTTAGGTACATGTTATTATAGGACCTATATCATGATACTGCGGATACTGCACTCTGCAGGTATGTCATATCGTTATCTCTCGAGGTTCCAGCAATAATAAAAATGTTTATAAACAATATAAATTATTAGAGTTAGAAAAGTTCAAGAAATCTATTTTTTTGGAATATTCCATCTATATGAAAAATAGATATAAATCTTATATTAAAAAAAATAACAAATGTTTTAATATCTAGTTAGGTACCACCTACATACTTAGAGACAAGACACCATTTTCAAAAGTATATGTTTATTGTATATTTCAATATTTTTATATGAAACATAAATAAACTTTTAACATACAATGTAGTATGTAGAAGTTGCTTTATACGTCTATATAAAATAACAATTTAAACAAAACTATGTAGTTACTACATAACCTCATACAGTCATAACTCACAAGTCATAAACTCATAAGAATAACTCATGAGTCATAACAATAACATAACACATTTTAAAACTAAAATAAATAATGTCCGATGTTTTAAAATACTTTCAAAAATTATATTTTATATGTTTGTAAGGAAATAATATAAGGTAATCATATCGAGGGCCCTATATTTTGGGTGCAAATTCTTATGTACATTCTTATGTAAATCTTCAAGAGTGGCGACGAATTGGATGGGTATCAATAAACAATATTACTGTACTATAATAATATTATAATACTACTAAAATATAGTTAACATGATTGAGCTGCCTATACGCAGTAATGGTTATACGTGCATTTGGTGCACTAAGTTTTCAAAATGCGAAACTACCCCACCACCACCGATTTCCGATATTTTAACATATTTTGGTACATTTTTTTCATGCCTGCAGTTGTACGATATGGGTACGACTGCATAATATGTCTGTACCTACGAGGGTCGTATATGTGCAGTAATAACTAATAACTAAACACACATAATATATATAATTGTTGAAACGATATAAAATAAAAGCCACCTAAAAAATAAGAACAGTACACTTTTTAGTTTATAGTATAATATTGTCCCTTTACTGAATAATATGCAGTGGCAACTACCGCGGTGGTCGTTATAATAATAATATTATATTATAAACTATAAATTATGTTATATAATTATAATGTGATCGCGTTACCGCGCACACAAACTGCACACACACTATAACCGCGTTCGAATTGAATTAGTAGAAAATCGGCTATCTGTCAGCGAATCTGCCGATAAGGGCACGAGCTAAAAACGGGGTGAAAAAAAATTATAATAAACATAGAGACCAATTTTACCGTCGTGCTGCACGGGGGCGCCGTCCAATTAAACGTAATTCGGATTATTATTAAAACGGGATCGCGTGTCGAATTATATGTCTGCAGTAGTCTGTATATAAAATAATAATAATAATAACGACGACGATGGTTTATTATGAAAAAAAGTTTTCGGTCTACGGCGAGAGGGTGAAAATTAAACTGTACATGCGTATATATTATAGTCACAGCCTTCGCAGCACATTCGTGCACTAGTGCTGAGCACAACACGCTGCAAGCGTTGTAAAACGTAGTAGGTATATGTATATAATATTTATAGGTAGGTACCAGTTATAAGTCGATGCCGTACACATGTATAGGGCAAAAGTCGCGGTATACTGCGTAATAGGTAATAGGTATTATAATATTATAATAATGTGTGTGTATATACAGGATGATTTATTTTTACACTATTGTATGCATTTCGTGATTTTGACAATAATAACTATTATTTTTTTCCTGTTTAATTTGTATTTAAGCTTTATAAAGATTTGTTTATGAAATTTAAATTTTTAGTATTTTTTTTTTAAATTCTTGAATTGGTTTAGCTACATATTTAATTTGAAACTTATGTTTATTATAATTATAAGAATATAAAGTAGACATATGAAATATTATAGACCATACCTAGATATAAAAGTTCTGCAAAATATTATGGTGCACTACTATGATAAATTGTACTTAAAATGCTTATAAAGTTATAATTAATAAATAATTATTACCTATAGTTCAATACCATCAGTACATCGTGATATACTGATATATATTATATACTGATATATATTATGATGTTTATTAAAATATGGTACATGTTATTTTAAAAACTTGAAAAATTATATTCCGATAAGAATTAATGTAGTAAAACTAGATTATATTTTTATTTTTGCAAATATAATATATTATTTATGAAGTTGTAAGTATGCTTAAAATTGTTTGCAACCAATAATTCCAGATTTATCAATAATTATTATGATGTAAAAAAATATCACCCTGTATACCGATACATACAATAGCTATTAACTTTATTTAATATGTATATAATATAATATTATACCAGGTATAATATGTGTTATTATTATTATGGTAGGTATAATATACCAGTGGTGGTGGCGGTGGCGTCTGATTCCGCTAACGAGGGTATCGCGTGCCTTGTCCGGATATATGCCGGGTTTATAGGTATACCTAGGTATATATAGGTAAATAGGTAATTGTTGTTTTTTTGACAAACAGACAGGACGGCAGTGGCTTGGTGGTGGTGGTGTTGGTGGTGGTGGTGGTGGTGGTGGTGGTGGTAGTGGTGGTGGTGATGGTAGTGGTGGCGGCGGCAGCGGCACCGCCGGAACGTTAATCTGATTAGTGCAAAAGAATTAAAAAAAAAAATTAAAAAACTTTCGTATTTTTTTATTTTACAACGATTATGTGTAAGTACATATACACGATGCTCAAGGCAATAAAAATGTTCGTTTCAGAATCGTTAAGCGCTCTCACGAGCGCAAAGGAAAATATATATACACATTGTACATATATTATATACCTATGCATTATACGCTTGGTTAAGGGCGTTTAAAGTTAAACTTAATATATAGGTATAATACACTGCGAACCTATACATATCATATTATATACTTCTACCCACTGGCACAATAAAGGTAACTGGCGAAACGTTTAATTATACCACGGTGGTGAACCGTCGTCGGTCGTTATAATAATTTAATATATATATATATTAACTGTTTAGAGTATACCTACTAACGTAATTTTAAAAGGAAAACTGGAAAAATGACTGCAGTCTTCCGGTGTAGGTAATAGGTAATATTATTGTGAATGTAGGTATACGTTTATCAAAACTAGTGGATTGATTTTTCTTCCAATTCGCCAGTGAAATATCATCGCGGAACGCAGTAATAGTTTATGCGTTTCAGTATTGAAAACATATACCATCTGTTTAACATGTATTTTAATAAACTAGAATAATTAAATAATTGTGATATTGTTTCATACAGCTGTCGATAGTGTTGATTAGTGCATGCAAAGTGTAGATAAAGTTGTTATTGTAATACAATTGATTTTTTAATTTTATAAACTGTAAATGAGTATACAATAATAGAATTCATCCATGCATTAATGTAGCATCATAGTTCATGACGTGAGACATCTGTCTATTATATTCTATTCTGAATCCTGATAGCAGATCTACAAGTATAAGTATAACAATAATTATTGCAATTATTTTTTTAGCAGTTTGATATATGCTTGGAATTTTTAATGTTCGAACACTATAAGTTCGTAATTGGTTTTATTTTTTACCAAAGTAATGGAATAAATTCTAATGAATTTTAACCGTACATTTTCTAAGATTTTAAATTAATTTTTTATCTTTTGGGATTTATTTGTTGCGACTTTAACTGTTATCGGCATCTAAGTCATGGCCCTAAAAATTATTATTTCAATATTTTGTATAACTAACAAGAGTGATTAAAAAATGTGTTTTATTAAGAAAAAAAATGTTAACTGCAATGTATTGATTAACTACCCAGATTTAAAGAATTTGATGATCTCCACAAATTATTCGTTCATTCGAGTAAATAATGAATAATATTTTTTCTAGTCAGGCCTGAGGTAATTTCTTTTTATTTACCATCTAACCTGCTACAGCATGGTGTCAATTGACTTATAAAATTACTTATCTTCGAACGCTCGATCTTGTGTTTTTTACATGACTGGTTTTTTTTCCTTTCGCCTGTATAACATTTATTTTTTGCCGTATTAAATTATGTTATAATGTTATTATTAAAGATATTATCTATATAATAATATATACACTTACCACCTATACGGCTATATCGTTTTTATAAACCTCGCTGCACAGCCGCACGATATAATATTATATATACAGACAACAGCGAGACTTTGTCGATCTTGTCCATCCAGCTGTTGTATATAGTCTTGACTCGTATATAATATATACACACATATAAGTGCGGTTAACTCTGGTCCTCTAAATACACCGGTCCGTTCATAAAAATATAATGTTTTCGATTTAATCGGCCGACTATAGTTCTCGTTATGTGCGATTAGTGGCGACAGTCAGAAGCCGCTTCCACATTTACGCCCAGCCTATGCTATCGATTAACTTGTCAAAATCGTCAAAACGAAACTAAAATATTACTACGCACGACAATGGTGTATGCATTGAATAGTAATTATATATATTTATAAAAAAAAAATTCAAAGTCATTGGTCCATTTACAAAACACTTTTACTACAACACAACGATAATATCAAATAATTCTACACACGCATACACATCACATCATAATATATATTATAAAGTTATTTTATAATATTATTAACACCGGTTTGTACGTTTCGATCAAAATCCTTCTTCTTTTTTCCACCGTTTGATTTATACATTATAGATTATTATTATTTTAGTTACTGCGGTGTGTTTCTCAATCGTGATATTATTATTATTATATGCTACTGCCACCGCCGACTGCGACGTGACGTTCGGTCGTCATCTTCGAGTGCACCTACATAATAATATTATATTTATACGATCGGCGGCGGTAGCGTTTTTTGACGGCCGATTATTATGGTAATATTAATTTTTTTATGTTCGTCAGTGTGGGGATAATATTATAGCATTATAACATTTGCCTATACCTACCGTGGCTGATAAACATCGGGTTAATGCGATGCGGTCCGAATTAAAAGGTTTCTGAATGAAATCACTTTATGCGTGATGGAATTTTTATTTCGTGGGTGGAGTCCGCGTAAATTAAGTGGTTATTTAAATCCAATAAAACTGTCGATTATTTTTTTATTCTCAGTAGGAGTATAATATTATATTGTGTATACACGTCATGTGACCGCCCGTGTTAGATTTTATTAAATTAAAATAGAGGGAAAAAATGCGGTTGAAAACTTGTATTGTTGGGTGTGTTAGGTAATTCAATAAAAGCTCGATTGCTTTGCATTATGTCATATTCTTATGATACATAATATGTTCGAATATACGCACGTTCTATACGGAGGTAGGTATTTTAATATTTTAATCTGTTCACATTTAATTGATTTTTAATTTAATGCTTTTAAACAGGAAATATATGGTAGAATACCTAATAAAAAAAAAAAAACAGTTTGAGTCAATGTGTCTGTTGTACAAGAAAACGTTTACTTGCCGGAGGGTTCTTGACTACTTGTATAATAATATGGTCGTACTAAAAAAAAACACTTAGTTGACAACAGCAATCGAAGTCCTATATAAAAACTTTGTTTTTATATTTGCAATTTTAACCAAAAGAGGAAACACACTATATTTTCTTTTGAAGGAAACATATCTTAATCGACTTAGGTTCCTCTTACAAATGTACAGTTAATTTGTTGAAAAATTATTACCCAACAATTAGGTGACTAAATGTACAAATCGTATACATAAATAATTATCTTATTAGTATGCGCGCATATCCTATAATGTATAATAAACAAATTCTCATCTTGTTTATTGTTGTTTTATACTTTTATTATTAACTATTAAAAGTCATTTGATGGCTTTTAAAATAAACATAATTATATTTTCTCTAAATACATCAAATCCTCAATTTAAAAAGCGAAATAACAGACACAAAGTGTAGTTGTAATAATTTCTACTTTTTAATTAAATTCTCTTTTTATTGCGTGTTATAATTATTATACTATGACATACAAAATATCACTTTAAAAACATTGATAATACTTTAATTCATAAAGTAATATTTAGATTTTCATGATTATTTATTAACTTCTTTAATTTAAAATGCACATTTATTTAAATTTATATTACTGTGAAAAATAGAACACGCTCTGATTAAGTACCTAGATATACTATAGACAGTATTAAAGTATATAATATAATAATGGAGATCTAACGAATAATATAAAAAATGTTCTCTTCAATGACGAAACAAAAACATTGAATAATTATAACACTTATATTTATGTATAATTATTATTAGTTATAACTATATACACAGATATTAATTAGTAATGTTAACGAGTTAAAACGTAGGTACCTACCAACATACATAATGTTTAATAGGTTCTTGTGGTATAATATCCGTATGATTAATATTGACTTGTTCGCGTGATTATTGATTATACTGAGTAATAAAATTCATTTTGCGTACACTTTTTCTAGGAGAAAATAGCTGCAATTCTAGTGACACCGAGCAAAACCGTCATCAGTCCGTGCCGTCCGACCAACACAACGTAATGCGCGGTGGCGGATGCGGAGGCATTGGTGGAGGCGGTGGAGTAAGTTCCGGAGGAGGTGGTGGCGGTGGTGGCGGTGGAGGAGGAGGAGGAGGAGGAGGAATAGGATGTGGTGGTGGAGGAGGAGGACCTCCACAACAGCGTCGGTCAGCCGACATGGACGACATGAGCGGCGGTGGATGTGGCGACAGCAGCGACGGTGAACCGGACGATGAGCAACTATCCGGTGGCCGGGCGAGCGCGTCACCCGCGGCCGCGGCCGGTGGCATGTCACCGCCCGACAAGAAAAAGCACCGTCGGAACCGCACCACGTTCACCACCTATCAGCTGCACGAGCTGGAGCGAGCGTTCGAGAAGTCGCACTACCCGGACGTGTACAGCCGCGAAGAGCTGGCCATGAAGGTCAACTTGCCGGAAGTCAGGGTCCAGGTGAGTCTTTCTTTGATTTTGCTTCACACATCAACCGTATTGTATTCGCAGCCAATTTATTATAATAATATTACCGCATACGTATAGCCCCCGACCCCGGCGCGCCTGTTTGGAATTTTCCTATACCTAGGTAGGTTAAGTGGCAATAAGGAATCGCGATCCTAATATCTAACCTAACCTATTCTGCAGTATGATAATATTATATCATAAATTATTATCATAAAACTATTTATACTATACCTACACTCTCGATCGGCATTTCTGAGTTGCGCAAAGTTAAAAAATTACTGCAATTTGTAAATATCATCTACAGTGTTATTTTTTTCATTAATTTTGGTAGGACATTTAAAAGGATAAAGTTGCAAATGTGGTAAAGTCGTCGTTGTCTTTGTAGTTTATACTATAATTGTAGCCTTGGCATTAAGAAAATAAGAAAATACATTCTGTTGCCAGAATGCTCATCGCATTGTTAGATGCATAAATCCATCAGTACTAGTTGGAAACCTTCTTGAACTATTTGTCGAGTGTGTGATAGAAAAATACAGCTTGGTAGAGTACCTCCGTTTAAATAAAATTATATCCACCATTTCCAGTATCACCATGACACTATTATTATTATGATTTTTGAATATTGTACACCGTGGTATACATCTTATACGAGTGTACATAGCTGGTATACCGATATAATAATATTATGTTATAATTATTTTACTATTCCTGAGTAGTGAGTACTACACTATACATTAGTATTTAATATATATAATATGTATATATATACACTACACCAGTACACCATAGCATAACCGTAGAAATAATTGATAAAACAACATATGTCAAATACCATGATGTTTACTGTTAAGTTCCCAAAAACGAATTCACAGTGAAAAAATTGTCAATATTGCATATTTGCATTACGATTTACAGATAAATTAAGTACTGAAAAACGATTAATTTGACCAATGCATATTATTATTAGTAAATTTTGATTTAACATTTTAATGTGAACGTGGTGAACGTGGTACATATATAAATTACATAAATAATAACAGTTAATCGTTTTATGTTTCATTTCGTTTTACGTTGTGTAAACAATGTATACGTATTAACGAGTAATTAATAAAAAACAATTATGATTATTACGTGTTTCTCCTTTATTTTTTTTCATAAATTCTTATTTTAATTCCATAATTGTCAATAATAATATGATTGACTATATAATATGACCATAGACAATAGACTTCTATATTAACTAACTAGTTACTAGTTAGTAGTTACTACTGACAATATTTCATTGTTTTTTATCATTATCTCCGTTATCGAAAAAGTATTAAATACCATTTAATTGAATAGTTATAATACGTCTTGTTATGGTACTGTTAGATAACTATTAAACTATTTACATTTCTGTATGTAGCAGTACAATTTTCTGACGTTATTCCCTGTAACATTCAATGTTTAACTAAATTAATTATGTACGATTGGACGAAATTCTATGAATTTCACTGTTATACATTTTAATTATTAAACGAATTCTATGAATTATTTGAACCAAATGAATAATAGAAGAATATTATTAATATCTAATAATTTACATACAAAATATATATACAGTAATTTATTGTTAGGTGCATTTTAATGAATCAAGGGATCCAATTTTCATCATAAAATCAACCTTGATATTTTCAGCAAAATATCGTTTGCAGTGTGCATCCAAACAATACAATACAATTAATACAATTAATCAGATAAGTTTTACCCAAAAAAAATTGTATTTATAAAATTGTTCTATAAACGTTTGTATCCATATAAATTATTTACTTTGGTAAATTATATTTTAATCATAATTCATAATATAATATGGGTATATTTTTATTAATTTAACATTACAATTTATTTGTAAATTGTAACACAAATGATAATAAAGTAATACAAAAAATAAGATTGTCATATACAATTAATAATAAATTAAAGACATTTAATACTCCAATAAGTCCCATAGCAAAACTTTTCCGACATTGTTTAAGCTTTTTGAATTATTTCAAATGAGTCAAAAGTATTGAGATTACAATAATTAGTAATAAATAAAGTAAAAATTATTATAACTATCACAATACAAACTACGCTACCTAACAAATATCAAGTTACACATTTATTGTATTATTTATATAAGTACAAGTTATATTGTGTACCATCATTTAAAAATAAATATAATACAAGTTGGTACATTGATATTTGGTGGTATAAAATTATTTATTTGCAATAAATTATTATTAAGAGGTATACCTACTTTAATATCCTATTACCATGCTAAATCAATGATATTATATAAATTATAATATAGCCTTATTTTGAGTTTCTATAAATCAATTACAAATTATTGGTATACTCCATGCTATAATACAATAAATATAATTTTCTTATCATATGAATTATAAAGAATTATACAAGATGATCCATTTAAGTGTTTACCTACCCAAGTATAAGTAATTACTATTTAGTTATAACTTATAAGTATTTACTATTTATCTATTCGTTAAAAATGTTGGTGTATTAAAAACAAATACTCCGAAAAATATTGTCATTAAAATAAGTAAAAATTAAAAAATTACAAAAACGTTGCTTGCAAAGTCATAAAATGATGCAAAAATAATATTTTCAAAAAACTGAAAACTTTTTGCAATAATTAGTGTAGAAACTTATACGTGGAAATACCTGTATATTATAAGATTCTTATCATAATGGGCGAAAACATAAAAGTAAATTCTGGACAAAAACATATTATGTATCCAATTGATACTAATTTTTGAATGACAAAATAATTAATAAATTACAGTCAACAAACGAACATTTTATCAAAATGTCACGTTCAAATAATAACTTATGTTTGAAAGCGCGTGGGCAAGTGTATACTTATTCAATTTTGTTTTATAATTAATATAATTAATAACGTAATAACTATATAATAAGTTATAAACTGTGATTTGAATGAACCATAAAATGTTTCTGATTGCTATCTAAAATCGAATTTCGTTATTTAATTATCTCCGCTTAATTGGCACTGTGATTAAATTATAGTTTGATTAGTTGAATATAGTTAACGTAGATTCAGAAACTCCACCGAGTAGACAAATAATATATGTTATATGTGTGTGCGTATGTGCAAATATGTGCGCGTGTGCGTGTGTGGGCGATACCTCCTCAAGAGTCTTTAGTTAAATTATATAATGGATGTGACTATACGTTTGTCATTTAAATGCATCCACAAATAATATTCCTACCCTCTCTATTTACGTCCGTCGTACAAAATAAGTATCGTTACCAAGTATTTCGTTCTGATATTTTTACGCTTAAATATATCATTTTTATTTTTATTCGCCATATATCTGCATTAGCTAATTTATATAATTAAATAATAAATTAAAAAAACTGTACCATGCATGTTCTTGTAGATGAGTGAGAAAGAAATCATTAAATAAATAAAAATATGAGCCACTATTACGCGTTCCTCTCGGCGTTAGTGTAACAGTGTATAGTGTTTTATATAAAAGAGAAAACCGCGGGCTGCAATTACATAAATTAATTTTAGGACGCAGTTTTACCTAATTCCGTTTTCACTCAAGGAATAACAACAAAACTTTTAAACTACAAAGACAATCTAATTAATTTTATGATTTTCTAATAAAATATGATGACATTATTATAGAAAAGTTCAATTAATAATATCGAGATGAATAATGTAATAATCACTGTTTGAATTGAATGCAAATATAGGGTTTAATTTTAATTACACTACCAAGTACCAACCGTTATTACTTAATAAAAACCAAAATTATAATTTGAAAAATGTTTAGATTAAAAATCTTTTTATTACGTTTCTACATTATCCAGATCATACAAAACCTGTGTGTAGATGTAAAGCCGTATAGGTATACATACAGACCCACACCAAAAAAATATTAAACAGGTGTCCGGATTGTATTTTTTGTAAAACATTATGAATAGGTTCTAATCTAATAGTCGTCTGAAATTGTCAGTAATCACACAATATCAAATTCGTAATACTTGTGGTTTAATCAGTTTTAGCGATAAATGATAGATTGAGCGACGTGTGAACGTAAAAATATGTTGAATTTGACAATAACTAAAATAGATTTTCGATTTCGCTAAACAACACTACGAGTTAATTCCCAAAGTATGGCTCAAACAATCTTTACAATACCATAATTGCTTATAGTTAGTCATCACTCATCATAAAAAACTAGGGTATATCATATATAGGTATACTATATTATCTGCAGTGTAGGTTGAAAATTGTTTTGAAAAACTGTATAATATCACGTGCACCATGGTTGGGCGAGTAAAAGGGATTTCGACTACGATGCATGGGCTATATATATATATATTATATTTATAGGTATAAGTTAGGTGAGTTAGTTAGGTTAAAGTAGGTAAGTTAGGTTAGGTTATATATATATATTGTTTTTGAAAAGATCTTTTCTTTCACGGCAATCTTTCAGGTCGCGTATCGTTATTGTCTCTGAGGAGGTGGAAGGGTGGTTATAGAGGGTGCGGGTTTATGGTGATGATGATGATGATGATGATGACGGGGTGGGGAAAATTGCCGTTAATCGTATCATATTTACTCGGCCGCGTCGACGCGTTTGCTCGAGACGGGCGGAGGAAAAAAAACAATCGCATTTTCCGGTACGCCGCACCGTCACCGCCGCCACCGCTACCACACCGTATGTATAATATGTATCCATTATATATCCTGCTGCCCGGCACACTTGACTCGTTTCCCACAAGAATGTTTTCAGTCCGCCGCCGCACTACTATTTGTTACGACGAACATTATATTCGCAGGCAGTGTGTGTGTGTTAAAAATACTAAAAGTCCACGGTTGTTGTTATTCTTGGTGTAATAAACGTGATATGGCGGCCGTCGAGAGATCGGCAAGAGAAACCAGACAACGTCTCTTTATATTATAATATATTATAATCACTCGCATTGGGATTCACACACACATATATTATTATAATTAAGTGTCATATTTGTGGTAAATAACAATCATTATTCAGGAAATTTATAATTTTGAAAATATTGATAAAATTACTAATTATAAACAACTTGGAAATAAAAGTTATATTTTTAGCATTTTTTAAATTATTTACTTTCTAATGGTAACATACTTATATTTCTAATTTCAAATTCCGAAGCAGAATATTTTTACGAAATTTGACATTCAAACGAAAAATGCGATTTTTCCTCCAACAATGTTTTGTTATTTTGTTACGAAATACCTATATTCTATATGAATCGTAGGGAGTTCAACAAATATTCCATTACGTTTATTCTTATCTTCTAATCAGAATGGAATTTTCAAAATACCATTTTTCACTAATTTTTAGCTATTTTGTTATAACATAACATATAGTATAAAATTAAGTTGCTTTTTTTGTTCGAGATAAACTCCGAAATAGCTGAATGTATTTCGATGCGGTTTACACTGTTAGATAGACAATTAACCGAGGGAGGTTTATTTGTATAATTTTTTGATAAACTCGATTAATAAAATGTATATATATAATATAAAATATATAATCAATATCAATTGTCACGGAATATGTAAAATGTTATGATAAAAAATTATAATATAACTACTACTATTACTACTACCACTAGCTACTACTCAATAACGATGTAGGTAGTTGGCACGCTTCAAAACTTATTATAATACAGCAGGGCGACTTCCCGGTTTTTACATTATATTTCATCATTATTCATAAACAATTATTATACAATAATCTTACACGATTATTACTCATCAGTAAATACACGTGTGTATAAATATGAAATTAAAATTAGCTCAATTCGTATATTGCAAGATTTTTCTAAAATCTAAATCTTTAATATAGTTAATAGTTATAATTTTTTATAGACTGTAACCATGAATTAATAATGGTACCTACCAAAAATATTAAGTTACAACAATATGAATGTAAAATACACATTTTATATAACTTTTTCGTTTGCCTAAGTATATAGTATTATAGTTAAATAATATTTAACCTCAATATCTAAAATCTATTTGGAAATGTATTTACAATAATCTTTAATTATATTAGGTACGTTTGAAAAACGGTACAGGGTGTCAAGGTGTTAAATTAAAGTATTTATTATGTTTATTATGTCTGATAACATTTTTATGTTTTTGTATATAATATATATAATTATGCATAGAGTCTCAACACAAATTAAAATGTTAATGATTGGATTAGGTAGGTACCTATATATTATGTTTTATTAAAGATATATTGTCTTTTAACACTGAAACTATTATAATATTATACCATTACAAACGGTTACGTCGTACAAATGGATCTTTTCTCTATGTTTTTAATAATTATTTCGTGGAACCCAAAACAATATTGTGTTTATAAACGCATAATATAGCGAGAGAAATAATTATCATGAAAATTTAAGCTCTTTACATTTCACTCGCGGCACGTTTAAAACCTCCCTTAATATAGTCTTACTTCATCACCTCCGGTCGTATACTATAAGTTAATTAAGTTCCCCTTTAAGACCTGCTGCACCACAGGGTGATTTTGAAAGGTCTTTAAACGTGAAACGTGTAAAAACTGTATCGAATATTCGAATGTTTCAGCTCACCGCCGTTAAATTCTTCATCGCTACCTACCTATATATAATATATACTTATTGCACGAATTAAATCATTATGGTAAATTTACGTATTTATTGAAATCCATGCCAACAATGGTCAAAAGCTAGCATGAAAATGCATTTGAAAGTCTGTTTATTGTTTAATAAATATGTGTATAATAAAACGCAGGGTAATTTAAAACACTGCCCTCTATAGTCGAACGGCGAATATTTTATAACCAGATATTGTAGGGATGTTAAATAATTCATAAAAGGAAATCACAATAAACTTTTTACCAAATTATAATCTTATTTTATAGTCATAAACTCAATAGGTATTTGTTTTGTATATTAAATAAAAAGCAATAAACTCGATAAAAATGTAAAATATTTAAAGATAGATCTACACGTGCGGCATTCTTAAGAAGTGTATATAATATAATATTATAGATATAAAAAGAACTGTTATGATTCAATTCATATTATATTATGAATCATGATTGATTTGAATTTCATAAAATAGATATTATGCACAGAACAAAACTGTATAAGTATTCATTAAATTTATACACTTAACAGTAAACAGGTTGAATAAACAAACTGTTAAAATTAAACCATATTTGAATTTTGTTCGTTGTATGAATACTTGCCTATATTATGCTGCATAATATTTTAACAAACTGATTTTAAAATCGTTCCTAAGTTTTTTAGAATTTAACATAATAGTTAAACCTTTAAATATTGTATTTTGTGGAAAATAAACAATGTAGTCGGAGGACATATAACAGCTATGGACAATAAATATTAGGTATATATATAATATTTATTTATATATGTGAACTAAACCTATTTTCAATGTATTTTGCAACTATGAAAGATAGTGGGCCGTTTGTTAGCTCCGTCGCTCAATCCCTATTATAGTAATACCTATTTTAAATTTGTCAGCCATATTTAATTTATGAAATCATTTTGTTATTACGTTTCGTTCCGTAATTTTGGAAATATAGTCGAAGTCTGCAGTTTAAATCTATTATCATAATGTATTCATCTATAAATTCAACTGCAACCAAAGCGCATTATAGAATTATTTAAAACCGAGCCTAACTCGAGATTAATATATAATATATTTATAATAGCAAGTTATAACCGATTAAATAGATTACGGATCTGACCAAATGAGTGCAGTCTGTGAGTCGCGAGTGGTCTTTAATGCAATAATTATACCCCGCATACGACCATGCACTTTGTACCTATATAATAATATATACACTGATGATGACGTAACGGAATCCTATTTATTCGCGAAAAGCGATTTACCGATTTCGAGACGACTATAATAATAATAGCAATGCACCTTTATATAGTTATACAAAAGGACAGCAGCAGGAAGTCTACTCCGGACCGTTTTACGCCGAGGTAGGACGCTCCTATACCTATATACCTACCCTATAAATTCATATGGACTGCGCGAAATGCCGAGAGATGCGGAAACGGAGCGGCGGCGCCGATGATGCTGAAAATGGCGACTCAAAGCACCCCCCCCGATCGACCGCCATTACATTCGCTCCTGCGCCTGCACAGTGCAGTGTACCGCTCTTCTCGCTGCGGCGGGAGTGGTGGCGGTGTATGTCCTGCTCTTTCGGGCGCACCGGAGATGTTCTCCTCTCGCCTATACCCCTTTGCGAGAGTGCGCGTACACACACACAAAACGCACGCGCACGCGTAGCCACCCTTATTTTCGCCGACGCCGCGGGTGGACTTTGCGAAATTTAATGAATTTAACACTCGATTTAGCCATCATTAATCCAAGGTTCATAATTAAGCTCAGTTTATAATGTAGGCGGAACTAACGCGTATACATTCGCAGCCGCCGAGTCTCGATCCCGTTCGGTACCGCCGGTGGTTCGAGTAGTTTGGGGCAGAGGTCAGGTAAGAGCGGCGGTCTTGACGGTGGGGAGGTGTACGGAAAAGGGTTTGCACGCGACGGATTGCCGTTAGTAGGGTGGAGGGGATGGAGGTATTGAAACGGCCGATGGTCGATAATTAAGTTTGTCTTAGCGCGTACATACCAATAATAATACACTACATCTGCAACAGTATATGACAAACATGTCACATTATGTAGATTTGTGGCACTCGACTAAAGTGCACAGTGCACGCATAATATAATATAATTTGTTTTATATAATATCATAGAATAATAATAATAATGATGTTAAATATTACCTATATTATATTATAATAACATAAAATACTTTTTGCAAACATTTACTACGTGATTAATAACATTTGAAATGATTGCATTTATTCAAAATTTGTTTGATATACCATTCGCTTAGAAAATCGATTTTCAGTGTTCTGGTAAACTGTATGAAAAAAACGGGCAATAGGTATCATCAGGTGTATACTTATGCAATGAACCAAATAACATAGATCCAATTCGTTTATTAAGGGGTTTCATATAGGCAATTTGAATGACATTTTAAATTCTAAATATAATATATTATATTTAAATACTAATTAAAAATAACTTATAAGTGGTGATGTTTCCGTGTCAGTACCATTGTTGCATAATAATAATGAGACCGTATGAAAAATCAATTTTTCATCGGAAAAACCGAGAAGGCTAAAATTGTAGTTAAAAGAAACCAAATTTTCTCAATCAAAAAAAAAGGAAACTTTGTGTGTGCAATATCGTTTTTCTTTTTTTTAAAAAAAAGATAGTGGGTGTGTACAATAATATATTACCTACAATACGTAAAAAATACTATATTTAAGATTTTATATCGAAATTACTGTGTAGATAAACAAAGTTTTTCCAAATGATAACACATTATCCAAATCATAAGTGGTTATAGATTTTTCATCTATGGTCTCGTTTAAAACTTTTGAATATATGAACAGCCCACCTACTAATTAAAAATTTGGATTTTTTTTTTTAGTCTCATATCTATTAGTCTTATACAATTTTACCAATATACCCAAAGCTAACATTTTACTGATAAATGATGATTAAGTAAAAATTATAGATAATTGGGGTTTTAATATCCCTATGCCCACCCTAATACCCATTTATGTCTGTATAGTATCGATCAGTATATCCCCTTTGTTTTGATACGTGCGAAATATATATTATTATCTTATTTAACTATAAAAATAACTGAAAATAAAATAGTATGTACAAATCTATAAGCAGCGATTTATTTTGAATAGATATTATATAGTGTAATATAACTATACGAAGATTTTTAACTACGCCAGAAACGTATAAAATAAATGTGTATGTGCCATATTGTGTTCACGAGGTGTATTGTACGGTCAGAGCTGCTTTAAAGCTTAAATTAGCCATGCAGTGAAAATACATAATATACTTATTACTTATATACCTATATACTACCATATAGTTTGTAGTTTGTACAACCATTTGATTACGTTCGTTTTTAAAACGATATATTAGTACGCCTAAACAGAGAGGGGGAACGTGTAACGACATAACCGGAACACGAACGGAGTGTAGAATGTGATGTAAAAAAATTACCGAAAAGTGCTTGTATGTATCTATTATATTATTTATTTACACAAAATAACAACGACGACAACAACTGCCATAATATATAAACGAGCATATTATTTGTGTGTATGTGTGTGAGCAGTGAGTAGTTTAACTGTCGTCGAGCGCGTTGAATGGGAATCGTTATACGCGGACGTTAAACTCGTGCGATAGAGCTGTTGACGACGCGGGGTGCAGGTCGAGGGACGGTGGGGGTAAGGGGTTTTAGAGCGGGTAGGGAGTTCGGAGACTGAGATGAGGGATGGATATATCCTGGGGGAGGATCCGAATTGCATTTCCCGGGACATGAATGGCAGATTAACAAGCAATTTGCGTTTGTGGGCAACGGGCGGCAGTGGGGGAAAAACAACCTCCGGCGCGCACACAGACGCCCCGCAGGGACCCGAGTGAAAACTGTGGAGCAGCACCCCTTCCGCGTTCGATCTACCCCCTCTCAAACACACACAAACCCGTCCGTCCACCCTCCCCTTCCGGGACACACACCCCTGCCCACGGTTTGTTGAGACTTGAGGCACACACGCTGGATCATAATATTATATATACCTGGTAACTACTGAATTTCGTGTAGTTTTTTTTACATCCCGTTCCTATCATCTCCATCACTTCCCCATACAGCACTACCACTGTCTATACATTTACGTGTATATACATTTTTATATAGGTATAATAGGTACATATATATGTATAAAATATTATATATCGTTAGTCGTTAACGTTACATGTTAATTTGATTTTGCGTATGGTCTAATTGCCTTTGTTCGTAGGTCGCCGCAGTTGTTGTATATATTAATTATGTGTATGGTAATTGTTGTAATAGTGTTATGACCATTTTTTTTTTATATAGATATAGGTAAATTTTCAGAAATTCGTTTATCGACTATAAACAGTCAAATGGAGGATTTATTGACCCTTTTTGACTGGCATAAATTGAATTTACATTTTACTCCGTTATTATAACATGTAACGAGTGTATTTATAGACATACAACCGTATATTTATACAATATATAAGCTCGTTTATAGTGCTATTAAATTGTATTAGTTTTCGGTCAACACAATTTATCGACAATATAGTATACCCCATATGCAATGTGATTTTAATGAAATGTTCACTTCTCCGAAGGAATAACAATTATTATTAATTAGAAATAATTTATCAATTCAACTGAACATACTACAATTTGTTTTATTACAATATCGAAAAAAATTTAATTTTGAAATACTATATACAACAATATACGTCGTGTATAGTATAATATATCCCTGATATACGACTAATTAACTTTTTTTAAATATAATTAATTTAAACATAAAAAATCTAAGAATTTATTAATATGGTTTATTTAATTATGTATATTGTACAGATAATTATGATAAGCTAAAGCGATAATAATCAAATGGTTGGTCATCCATCACATTAGTGATTACTAGTTTATAGTAATTTTATCTTATAGATAGACGATATTGCGTGATTTTAAACAGAAGCAATAAATATTAAATTGTACTTCAAAGAAATACTGAATAGTGAATTATATACTAATAATAATTACCCATTTTTTTATTATATCGACAAATCTTTGTCCTGGAATAGCTTGAAATGTATATGAATGGTACTAACATCAGTAACGTGGATTGTTAAAAACCAAAATGCAATTAAAATGACAAGGATTTGAATTGTTGGGTAATCTTTTACAGCTCGGATTTTAGATTCTGAGCGGAGCGAAATTGATTTTACAATGATGTGTGTTTTTTTTCTGATTGTCATCAACATTTGAAGTAGTAAAAATTTTCAGATTTTTGATATTAGTATATTTTTTATAGAAAAGTGAATCTAGTTAGTACTTTTGATAGGTCAAAATAGAATATTTCCAGTAATCTTAGAAGGCATCAGGAAAAACAAAAATAAGTGGTAATTTTTACGCAAAACCAATTGTTGGTGTAAATAATAACCGTAGACGCTTGAAATCTTCACCAAATATTTATAATAGCATTTTCCATATATAATAGGATAACATTTTCGAAATATTTTGACTCTTTCTTAGCTAATTATAGCTCTGAAAAATTTTTTGATTTTGTAAATTGTATTAACTCTATTGTTGATAAAAAACCTTTTTACTTAATAAAAAACTTGAAAATGTTATGCAAATTTTCTTATAAGTTTATTTATAGAAGTTCAAAAATATTAAAGATACATAGGCACAATATTTTTTTATAAGCATTTAAAATTCAAATTTTGACAACATTTATAAAGTTTCAAATTTAATAATTATTTTGTAGTTAAAAATTTATAAAATGTTCAACTTTTATAGCAAGGATTGAAAATTGAAAACAAGGTTCCACTTAAATAAGTAAATATATAAATTACTAATTTATTCACAATAATATCATAAAATATTCTTAGTAATATCATAGGCTAACTGACCGTTTTCGCTCAGAATCGTTTTTCTTATACAATGATATTATATCATTGAATTCAAATTTAACACCATACATTACAGTGACTCACTTATAACCTACTGTACAGCAGAGCGACATCCACTTATCCACCTTTTTCAGTTATAAACTCATAAAAGTTTTCATAGCTAACATATGAAATTTTTATAGAAGATTTCCAATAAGTTTTTCTACCTCTATCAAAAAAAAAAAAGTTTACCGAAAAGTCTATTTATAGCCATGGTTTTTATTAAATTTTTTTTTAACTATGAAATTTCATTATTTATACAAGTTTGCTAGGCTGACACAACGTCTCCGCTCAGAATCATTTTTTGTATGCAATGGTTTATTATTGAATTCAAATATAACACATCCATCTATCACTCATACATACTCGACAACTCAGTAGCGGATCCAGAAGTCAACCAAAGGGGGAGGGGGATTTTCTAAAATTAAATTACCTTTTTGTTTAGCCAAATATTATAATAAAAAATAACATTAAAAAGCGACGCCACTTCGTCAAATTTTTTATCCTCATTTATAGATTTTATGTAATGTATAATGTATATACAAGTGTAATGATAATGGCCTTAGTAGTCGAAGTAAAAAATGTTTATAATGTCCAGACGAATAAAAAAAAAAAAAAATGTAATATTCAACTTGACAACTTATTATTAACTTATTAATATATTAAAATTTATAATATAATATATTCAATGTTTATTGTGTATAATAAATTATAACGACAAAATAATAATAATAATAATTATTATTATTATTATATGATTATCAAAAGTAAACATGTGACATATACCTACGGCGTTTGATCGAAATCAAATAACGTTCGCTCGGGTAATATAATTCCAACTTAATTTATATAATATAAACACGCGTCTCGGTGGATACAGTATTAGTAGTATTACGTTAATAATTGAGGGGTGACAATCCAAAACGTACTATTGGTATTTTTGACGAAATTGAGTTATACACGAAATCATATTGTAAAAATAGCGGGAAATCGATTGGTGTGATAAAAAATAAGAAAAAATGATTATTTTCGGTATAAATCACTATGTGAGAAATAGCAATTAGACCAAAACGTACTATTTACAGCGATTAAATCTTACAATTTATACATTCTCCAAAACGTACTATTGGCTATGTTAAACCATAGATATCATTATAAAAGTTAGAGCAAAATGAACTATTGGCCATATTTTTTCCAAAAGGTACTATTTCCACTGTACGTCAAAACGCACTATTTCCCATGTTAATATACTGCCAACAAGGTTTCATTAAGCCAAAACGTACTATTTCCTAATTTTATACTTGGCAATATTTAATATTTCATTTAAGTAAGTAGTATTAATTAAATAATACTCAAAAGTTAGGGGAAAATTATCAACAATTAAAATGACATAATTTTGGTTATTATCAATAAGAAATTATTTTTCTTATCTATTTACTAATGATATCAAATTGTGTTTGAACGTGGTTATCACTACCTACTATAGTATATAAATAGCTTATAAATAACTATTATTGCAATGTAATCATGATAATTGATAATCCAGTGTCAAATTATTCTGCAGTGTCAATCCATTACAGAGTACAGTGTACTCAGTGTAGAAGACTAATATCGATTTTCATTAGTTCTGAATTTTTTTTAACTCTTTATTATTTAAATTTGCAATGGCAAATAAAAGAAAGCGATGCGAAAAGATGTTGGAAAAAGCAACTGGAAAACAGGTAATTATATATATATTTTTTAAACATGACCAGTAATGTGTTAAATTTTGACATATTATAGTGTAATAATATTATTATTATTATCATCATAAAAGGGTGCCTATTTATGCATTATTAAGTTATAAGATTTAAATAGGTACTGTTTTTAAATCTTAACACAAAACTCAGCTAAGAATCATTTAAAAGCAAAAACAAAAAATTATAGTATAATGTTTATATTATAAATCTATATGATTAAATTATACTTAAATAGGTCATAAAAACATGTAATCGTCTATATACCATAGTCCATAGTATATATATAATACCATAGTCCAAAGATCACCCACTGTCATGAATGTGTTCCAGACAAATGCTGCATTCAATAAAGTTAAACATTGGCTAAAAGTATGTACCTACTACTTAATTTGTAGATTATACCTATATATATTTATATAAACGTACCTATTAAATATTCCTATAAAATAATGTATTCATGTAGGTATATTTTATTGTTTTTGATATGGTAAAAATTCAATAGCATCAAGAAATATTCTAACTAAATTTATTATTTTCAATAAAAAGGTAAATTTGATTTAGTTTATTTTGAATTAGGTACAAACATATTATTAAAAGTAACTAATAATTAGTGATTATTAGACTAATCAAAAATATTATTTTAGTTTACTTTGAATGCAATGGCTAATGCATTGTTTAAAGTGTTAATATTTAACAAAAAAAAAAAAAATGTGAATCATGGTTACAAACATGTAACAATCAGTTCAATTCTTAAAATTCTTAAAATATAATTATTATTTATGATATTAAAATATCACAGGTATAAACATACACAATTAACTGAATATACTAACTCCATTTAAAGCATAAACAGTATTGTAAAGTGTATTGATTATGTTCCTATAGTATGGTATTAAACAGTGCATGTAAGAATATACAGTTACATTAGAATTAATTATTCTTATACTTACCTATTTAATAATATAATTTAATTATGATTATCTTACCTATAGGAATATAAATGTGATAATTTTCATATAGGAAATGTCTGGTATTAATATTTTGTTTAGTTTATATAGGAAATAATTTGATAACATATACAATTAATATCTAAAATATACACATTTTAGAACTGTCAATGTGTTTCAAAAAATTAATACAGACAATAACAGTTTTTAAAATCAGTGTTATTTTATATTGACAAATTAAAACAATTATAATCTAAAATCTAAATGCATATTAATACATATAATAATATATAAAAATACTATACTAAAAAAATTGTATAAATTGTCAATATAAAATAACACTGGTTTTAAAAACTATAGTATAGTATAATAGTATACTATAGTAACTATAGTATAGTATTTTTATATATTAATATATGTATTAATATGCATTTAGATTATTACACACTATTTATTATCATCAAATAAATAAATAATTATATTAATTGCATTAACTAATTAATTTTTAATGTTGCATTATTTTATTAGATTTTCTATGTATTCAATAAATTAATATAATATTATAATATTACCTATATATAAATTAATTGTATAAAATTATAAAAATAAATATATTTGAAATTTTGAAAAACAAATTTTTTCTTACTTATATTATAATTTATGCATATATTTTTATTTAGAACTCGCCTGACTTAACATCACCAATAAAAATGGACGAACCAGATAATAAAATCATTGAACTGTTTTCACCAGCATCACAAGATTTAAAGTTGGACCTTGAGGATATGGAAATAGTTATTGGAAACGATAACTCATGTTTACATGAATTAAAACCAAAAGCATTGTTTAATGAGACTAACCCTCCAATTTTATTGTTATTGAAATTATTTCTGACCAAGTAAAACCATATTATGATCTAGGCTGCAAACCACTATCAAACTCTGAATATAATATACCTTCTGTATCTGAACCTACCCAAAGCGAAACACCAACAAAAAATAAAATAATTCCAGAAGAGTATGAGCCAACTGATAGATTGGTATTAGATGAACTAGAATGTAATGCACCTTTTACACCTGAACATGAAAATACTCAAAATGAAATTCCAATAATAAACCAATTATTTCCTGAAGAGCAAGAACCAAATGTTAGATTACAATTAGATTCATCTATTGTTATTGATCCTGAATATATTAATCCTATAGTAGTTGTTGAAACTGGGCGCAAAAGGAGCATAAACAATAAGAAAAAACGTTTATTTAACAACCTTATACTTATAAAATGAATACTATAATATACAACATTCTGATCAAATCAAATGAGTTTTTATAAACTAAAAAATGATTTTTGGTAATAGTACGTTTTGGAAAAAAATGGCCATTATTTTTCCAAAACGAACTATGTTAATTAATTTATTCAAAGTGTACTATTGGTAGGAAATAGTGCGTTTTGACATAAGTTTATCTTTAGTATAGTTGATTTATTGACTTTATAACAATTTTAAAAATTGCTTTACTCCATAGGCAACCTTATAATATTTTACTGAATTTATTGATGGTTTATTGTTAAATGTACGACATTCTAGAGCTTCAAAACACAAAATTGGCCATACTGAAAAATATGAAAAATACCAATAGTACGTTTTGGATTGTCACCCCTCAATTAAACGCACTGCAGTCTACAATAATTGCGCGTGGCCCTAGTAGGGCGGCGGTGCGGCTTCAGCGTAAAAACGATATAATATTATTATATTAAAACGGACGGCGGTCGGTGGCAGTGATTTTCGTCCGACTCTATACGTACCATATAAGTACACCCATTATACCCACCTAATATCATTGTTGATTATATAAAGCAACTATCTGTAATCAATGGAAATACATTGTTACGCGCGTATTGCGTCCACGATATTAGGTAATATATAATATATACATAATATAATTGTTTTGGTGTTTATTTTACGCGTGTGACGAAGGGGCATACGAACGAAAAAAAAAAACAGAAAACATCTGACAGACTCGTGTGACACTATACACAATATATTATTGTGTTGTATACATATTATACATTTATATATATTATAATTGAGTCCCGGTGTCGGATAAATCGGTGGGGTGAGTGAGAGATTTGTCGTATGATGTATGGGGATCAGTCTTCCGCTCTCTTGGCCCTCGGGATATATTATATACCAACTCAAAAATAAACTGTTGTACTATTCAAGCAATATATATTATAGCTGTTAAATAGGTATACTATGCTACTTTAATGACCAATTTCTTTTTTAGTTCTAATATCTAAAAAAATACTTCTTATATAATATTATGTATATAATGTAGTATATACCTACAATAACAATATAGTATTATAAGTCATTGGCATATATTATTATGTATTGTAATTTAGATTTTGAATGAAAACGTACCTTATCAAAATCATCGAATTGCAAACGTCAATAGATAATAATATAATTGTCGGTGAATTATTACGAATCATTATTTGAACGCAATTAAAAATATAATATTATAGATGTATTTGATAGTAAATTTAAGACTAGTTTTGGTTAGTAGTATTTAAAGTGTGCCAACGAAAGGCCCTTGAGCCTGTAAGATTCTAATATCTCATAATTGCACACACTCAACTAGGCTGTCCACTTTAAGGCCCCCTGTTCTACTTCACCTTGGACGGTTTCGGAAACGACAGTCTTTCCTGTTCTGTCCGGAACCGTTGACCTGGCTGCGTTTTAAACAGATTTATTCACAAACTTTTAGATTACCTATTACTCGCACAACATTATTAATAGTGTGTCGGTTTCCAAAATCACATTTGAAAAATTGTAATCATCGTATAAAACGAAACGCCATCGCCGGGGACTCGCGTCGGCCTTGCAGTCGTGTAATATACTATACGATGCAGCGACGAGGGACATCATAATAGGCGACGCCGAAATAATAATAAGCGCTCAGTTTTCGACGTCGTCGGCCGATATCGCCTCGGGGCTGCCGGCGCGCGCGCGACAAACATCACAGCCATTGCCTCTGGCGTCCATGGGATTTGACATTATTATTATATTACTACTTTATGCCGCGTGCTTGTACCATTATATAAATATATATATATATATATATATATATATGTATATAATATTATTTCGTGCTATTTGTCACTCGCCATGGTCGCCGCTCTCGCCCACTATTTGGGTCGCGAGTGTGTGCGGACGGCGAGTGTGTGCGAACGGCACGTGCGGCGGCGGCGGCGGCTTCGCTCTTATTGCAGTTATTAAGTTGACATAAACAAACAAGAAACAAACTAATTCCCATTATATTAGACTGGTCCGCCGCCACCGCGGGGGGGGGGGGGGGGATCGCAGCGGGGTGGTTGTATATTATAATATATTATTATTAGGTACATACAGTATAATATAGCATTATATTGCAAGTAGTAGTCACCGGGCGGAAGTGGGCGCACCGATCTCTACACGTGAACTTTGACGGTGGCGTTTGTACAAAAATATTATATGATATGTTTAACATTGAGTAGTAAGAAATCTGAAATAGCATAGCCATAAGATTTTCGATAACAATTTGATTTCGTATAGTTTCTTAATAATTATTAACAACACTTAATATAGGTAGTATGTTGTCCTAGATGGTGACATAATAATATGATAGTCCCGCTAATCATTTTAATCGAACGCTTGCAATCGTGCAAACTTATAATTTACTGTACGACTTATTTAGTTACTAAGCCAATAAGCCATATTATAATTTTGTAATTATTATTTTATATTTTATATTGTTATTATTAATGTAAGTACTAGGTAGGTATCTACATAAATTTGGTCTACCTACCTCTTTTTGTTTCTTTTCGATCACACTAAGGAAACTATAACAAACTGTTGAAACGTATTTCTTTGTATAATATTATAATGTATCTACGATATAAATAATATTTAAAAGTTAAAAACCGTATAAAAAGCTTATATTTTAATAACTGATGTTTATTTCATTAGAATATATTTGTATTTAAATCGCTTAAACTTATGCTCGTTTAGTCGTTTTTATTATTTATTTTAGTTTAATGATGACATATCTATTTAAAAATAAAGAATATTATGTTTAAAACAAACCAGATAAATTTTAATATTTTTAAAAGAACTTAATCGTTAAACAAAATAATTTCAAAAGACCAGTATACCGAAAAATTTAGTCAGCCCTAGGATATACCCATTAGCTCATATTATTACCTATAAACTAAATAAAAACGATTAAAAATCATGAGATTAATGATAATAAAATGTTGAAACGTAAACATTTTCAGAGGATTAAACTCTATAAAATGGCTATTTTCAATTGTTTCAAACATTTAAAATTTAAAATTTAATTTAATTTAAACTGAGTCTAAAAAAAAAACAGATTTATGATAAATGTATTATCTCGGGAGATATCTTAATGGGTAAATCCTCGCGAGACACCCTGTATACACCAGATATCTGCTGCCGTTAATATATATATATGTATATATAGTTCATTAGTTCAATCTAGGTATAACTGCTTATATGTAATATATTATATATTTACCAACCATAAACCGATAGTCCATGGAATATAGTTCGTGTGTAGGTAAAAAGACATACGTAAAAGTTTGCTCGTAAAATAAATTAAATATGCCTTTAATATTGTGTGTAATATGCGTATATATCCTGGAATGAAATAATGAACAAATGCTCCGACGTTAAATTAATATTTTATTATTATTACTATTTTTCCCCTCAGCTTTATTGCATTATAAATGAAAGTTACACAATAATATATAATAACATTCTGAAAATTATTTTTACTTACAGTAAATAGACATAGCAAATTTAATAGTTTAAAGAAAAAGTTTTAGATAACATTGCAATCAAAACTAAATTAAATTAATGTTAGTTTCGGAACTTTAATGTTATTTATATTTTTGGAAAAAAGTTTAATTTTCATTTCTATACAACCATACATGAATTTTACTCAGTTATATCTATACAATATCGTCATCTACGATGAATGTAATACATAATAATATTTTACGGGATTCGTGAAAAATATAAATTAAACTAAAATAAACCCGATATTAAACGGTTCTAAAAATGTTTTTATTTTTATTTATTTATTATTTAGGATCAGTTTAATTTTTGATACACACATAAAATAATAATATACTTATATATTATATATAATATACCAAAATAAAATATAAATATAAAAAGCCATTTAAATTGAAAGATTTCGCAAGAACTTTAAAAAATAAATAATATTCGGTTATCAAATCACTCAAAATGCCCGTAAAAGGTTATCATGGAGGTAAAAACAAAATTGATAATAATTAATCATTGTAGAACTCGATATTTTTCGTTTAAAAATACAGGTTCTGATTCCTAATATTTAAAAGCCGTAGGTTGAGATTTAAGAGCTGGTTCTTTTTGGTTTGATTCCATTCCAAAATATAATAATGTAATAAAAGCTGCGGTAGTCTTGTAGAAAGTGAGTAGAATATTTAATATGTTCACGTAACACAAACCTACCCATGAGACATGAGTAAAATATATATTGTAAGAAATGAAACCAGCAAGTAGTAATAGTCTGGGTACCTAAGTGTCCACACAGGTGCTTTATGAAATTAAGTTACACGAAATATATATGTATATATTTTAATATTTATTATTTACGAAGGTTAAGTTACCACGCATGTATTTTAAAATTACTTCATATAATAAATTAAAATATTTCATATTATTTTTTTAATATTAACTTTTCAAATAAGCACATTACATTTTAAATTTCTATTGTATAATATTGTACCTACCTACATTACAATTAACAATAAAGTACAGTAGATAATATAGCCATGTATGTGCACAAAATATCAATATCCAACACACAGTTCGTCTTTCGAAAATGTCAACCAATTATTTTTTACAATGCTATAATAAGTATACATTACAGATTAAACATATTAACATACATTTATTATTTTATAGAATGTAGCAGAAAGAACTGACTACATAATGTGTAATTAACTAACTACTGCCATAGCTTTTATTCTTATCGACTTTTAACTTTTTTTTTTGATATTATTTAGTTATTGTCAATTATATATAAATATATAAAAATATTTTATTTTGATAATAAAAATTTGTTAATTGCATTTAAAAGCTATTTCTTTGTACTTTGTACATAATACATACATTTTCGTTTAGCACCACTAACCGTTTGGTCGGTATAACCTTATGTGTAACTATGTATAAATATAGTGCACTCGTTTGCTAGTTTTTGAAGCAACCCGAAATTAGCTGTCTGTCAACGTGAGTGAAATCAATTGGGACGAAAATTGAAAAAAGGGTTTAAGACCATTTACGCGTCTGTGAGGCAGCTTGTTTTTCTCTCACGGCCGGCAAATTGTTTTGTCCGAAAACTCGATTAGCCATTACATTTAACCCCAGACGTTTATTGATGAATGCGTTTAACGTGTCAATCAAATTGAAACACTTGATAATTCGTGGTGCTATAATTAGGTACACAATTATATACAAGATATTAGCTTCGAAGTGCGAGTTTGCAAGAGCTGTTGTAATGAAACACCATATGACCTTTTCATGAACATTTTCATAATGAGAAATAAAATATTACACTCTTTATCAACATTCGTCAATAATAATTGTAAGAAAACTAATGTCTGTAATATCGATTAGGAAGTCTTTAAAACTATTAGGTATCGTTAAATATATTATACATTTTGCAGTAAAGTAATCGAATGCCTTTATAACAATCTGTATAATAATGTTATATGTAGGTACTTATGTCAATTATGTTCTATTGTTTATAATAGGATATTGTATACATTTGTGAAAAACACATACCAGTAAAATTTAATTAAATTATCAGTGGAGGAAATTTTAAATTTAAGAGCGTAATTATTTTTAACTTCTAAAATAATAAGTGCATTTTATAATGGACTTTTATTTGCATTAAAGAATAATAAAAACCACGGTTGACTGTTATCAAACTACCGCCAGTTTTTCCGCTTGGCATTTACCTCGGGTATCCGTAAATAATATGAAAAGAATTACATTAATCTAGACTTTTTTATCCGGTTATCGGTTAATAATTTTTTTCCGTCGTTCTTATATTATTAAATTCGAATCGACATAAATTGAATTTTAAAAAGTACATTAACTATGCTGCGGGTGGACCTGCACCATCGAACACATTTAACGTAACGCGGACGCAATCTTTATTGCGCCTGTCGTTTCTTATCTCGGCTTCTCTGCAAACAGAAATAGTTATTTTCCCTCATTTTTTTTCCACGATCACTTCAACGCCAGTCTCTTATCTTATATAATGTGCATATACGTACCGATTTCCCTGATGTATATTCTACTTACCTACTATTTTATAAAGGTGTCTACAGTGATAGTATCACAGCAGTATAGAATATAGCGGATTCAAGACGCGCAAAGTTAAGTAGCTAAATACGTAGCTATATATGCGCGCTAAATTACGTATTATATTATCATGTTGTACCTACTACCTAGGTATAGTTGGATAGAGAGTATAGTCGTACGATTTTAAGAAATGGCCGACGGGATAGAGCCAAGTTATAGTTGGAATTGGAGAACAGAATCATCTCACTATATCATTCTATATACACAGCCTACAACAGGTATTATTTACTATTATTATTATAATACGATGAACGCGGTGCAGCGCTGCAACCGTATTTTCGCGGTGTCGGTTTGAATTTTACCGAACATAAACGGCCGTCGACGGAGTGTGTACGTCCTATATCGGTGCTAATATGGGCGTACAGGCCGTAACGTGATACGGTTGTGTTGTATTATACTATAAAACATAATATATTATTATAAATACACGTAAGACATAATAAGATAATAATATGATCAAGCCGTGAGTAATCTGAACGGCAGATCGACGTGCTGATGATATAATACACTGCACGTGGGGCTTGTACGAAATAATACATTAAATAATATTATACGTATTATAGGTCCTTATGGTTATTATTGTTACTATATACTGATTACCAGGTATTATGTGCACCTATAGTATTTAACGATATAAGATACCTATATCTGTCCGGTATAATATAATAGTATAAAAGACATAATGGGTATATATAGGTATATTGCACGTCAAACACGACGGCGAGAATCTATATTATTATAGCGATGAGTGACGCGGCGGTGATAGTGAAGTTATTATAATACAGTTTCCAGGGGTTGGGATTTTGTGGGGGGAGGCGAGTGCGGGACGCAACGATTTCGCATGATGGAATTCGTACCAATGTTTTTTTTAAAAAAAAAAAAAATTTGTTTTTGCCTCGGTTGGTGCTTATAGTTAATAGTTTTGAATTTCCGAATATTTGCGAGTTCGTGTCGGCGCTGAAGAGGTTGGGTACCTATACGCGAAAATATATTTGAACGAGCGCGTGTGTGAGCTGTTGCAATGTGTGTGTCAGCGTTGTGTTGTACCTACGTACTCGAGTGCCGCCGCCGCCGACGACTCTTGAACCCTCCGCGCGCCCATTAATAGTAGACTCAATACATAAAAAAAAAAAAACACAATTTTTTCACCCTCTGTCGTCCGTTGCCCAAAAACCGGTGTTCGTATATACTCGGCGACGGGCTATTATAAAATAATATAATATTATATTGTCGCGCGTTTTATTCCATTATATTGAAGCTCGTTTAATAAAAACTCTTGGCCGACCCTAATCGTGACGGACCCTTTTAACGTGACATTATATTCTGTTATTATAACGAAATCAGATAACGAAAGAGAGAAAAACACACATAATCAAATGCCCCTCGCTGAGATGAACCCTTTCCGACCAACTGCCGTCGCCGCTGCGCATGCACTACATTATATATCGTATACCCAGGCGCGTATGTATGTATATATACAATATATTATAATATGTGGTATAGTAAAATGTATTACATCTGTGTGCATGTTGGCGACAATTTTTGTCGTAAAAAAAATTATTTTAATAATTATTCGCGAGTGCTCGTTGTTATCGCATGGTAGTCTAAGAATGAATTTCCGTAATAATTAATCGATCGGTTGATGACATTACGAAATTACGTCGTGACGCACTATTATTGAACGTTTATTTTCATTTTAGTATTTATCATATTATTAGCACCACCCACGGTTCATAATTTTCTTCTTACTTAGTTAACTCTTTATTATACACAATTCCGTGTGAAAATTGTTACAATGTTGTCGGGTTGTTAAATTATTTAAAAATTGTATTTTATTGTGCTAAAAGTAAAAATGTATTATGTGTTTTGAAAAAAGTGTTCAAAATACATATTATATCGTACATGTAAATCAAATAAACAATAAAGCAAAATATTTTTAATTTCATACCACAACTTAAAACAAAACACACTTGTTTATTTTTTCAGGGAATGTTATAATAATATTCAAATAATTGATATTATTATTTATGGTTTTTTATTCAATAAACAAATACTATATCTACATAAAAAAGAGAGAGAAATTATGCGATACCTATAATAATATATATAATATTAAAGTTAATGGATACCCCCATATTTCCTTACTCTGGGTCTGTCCTGCTCATAGGCGTGCGCAGACCTGCATTTCGGGATTTCAGGGGGTGCCTAAAATATTATTGGGCCCTTTCTAAACAAGACATGTACATATTAACCGGTGGTACACTGGTACCTATATAATTACTATAGTACTAACTATCATAGTTATATATTTCCTTGGATCAATATCTATTTCTGAGATAATTGCAATGTTTATTTAATTTAATTTTACTTTTGAAGTCAATAACATCCAGCTGTTATAATCATAATAAGTAGTTATTTCGCTCAAATTCAAAATATTGTACGTTTTATTATTTTTTTTATCACGAAACATAATTTATTTTTTTACCACATAGGTATTTAAAAAAAAAATCACATTTAATTCTAGTACCTAACATCAATTAAAATACGGGCCCTGTGCTCTGGGACTTAACTTTTAGGGCCCCAATTACAAAATTTTATGGGTGCCCAGGCACACCCAGCACCCCCCGTGCGCAAGCCTATGGTCGTGCTTGATTTATGCGCAGGGATTCTAAATCGTGTACTTACGTAGCGAAAGGTTCAGTAGTTGCAGATAATGAGAACATTTTGCAGGGAAAAATCGTGAGTAGCCTATATAACGACCTAAGCCCCCCCTCCCCTAATCTAATATAAGTTTGCATGCAGATACAAGGCAGCACACGTAACACATATTACACAGAGGGCAGGTGTAAAGGGAATATCATGTTTATGTGATACCTACCTATTCATTATTGTCATCGATCATATATCACTCAACAAACGAAATAGGTACTGACGTACTGGCATGATACTAAAACGTAATTTTAACTACTTAAACCGTGATATTTAAAAGCGCATATTATAGAGCAAACCGTTTTTTTTAGTCACGTAAACTACCGCAGCATGATTCCATTGGACAAAATCATTAATCTAATACGTCTTTATATTACTTAAAAGTTAAAACACTCTTGTAGGTTGTCCGAAGATGTGTCAGCGCTGAAAACAGACGAAACGAAAATGCATCACCTAACCAAATAACCTTTGCATCATGTAAATACGTATTAGGCCTCGCACTAGCGACTTATTTCCGTATATATTTAAATACAATTACTGGTATATGTAAGCAAAATTGTATCAAATCTGTGGTTGTCGTAATGACGTGAGAGAAACTTAATATTTTTCTTCGCAAGACTATTATAATTTGTTTTCGTCGTCTTGTGCAACGCCCGTAATTGAATAAAACCTATATAGGTACTATGTATATATTAAAATATTCTCAGTCACTATAAAAAAGCTATTTGATTAATAAATCACGAAATGGCAATGTTTTTTTTTTTTTATGAAATTTGAATTGAATAATGAGAAAAATGTTGTACATCAAGCTTACCTTATATATAGTACTTATATACGGTACACGTGTATACGGAAACATCAAAGACTTTTCGCCCTTATTGTAAACGTCAATTTTCTTCTAAACCTTAAAAAATAAAAACGGGTAAAAGTATATAATATTTACGCTAGTCGCATTGAGAACGTTTTACGTCCCAGTAATCGGTAAATCGAGTTACGCTCTAGAAAAATGGATATAAATTGAGTTACCGAAGGTATTTTGTATTTCTCTTCATTCCTGGTTGTTCATATAATGTATATATATAATATATTATACCTATACACATTTTATTTATTTTTTCCATGCGACGGTCATGCTGGTTTTTCTTGCCGTGCTTTATTAAGTTTACTTTCATTTTTATGTTATTTTTCCTTCACCTCATCCTAACCTGCACGTTTACGACAATAATAATAATAATAATAAAAATCATTTTCTTTCGAACCCCGTGGGTTGACGGCAAGGTGCGAGACATGTTTTTTTTACTGATTTCCCCGCTTCCTCTACTCCATTGATCTTATCGCTATTCCAGAGACCAGCTTATTGCTACGAGCCAAGAAATTCATTATAATATAATATTACATACTTTATATATTATAATGTATGTACTATGTGTGCATATAAACATAGCTGTAAACATATTTATAACACCGTTATACCTGCGTCTTTTCCACCGAATATGTCTTTGCCAGACTCTTTACAATCCTTTTTATAAAAATTAATTTATTATTTTTTTGCTATTCACGTTTGTACTGTACGACGTAATATGTTGAATTGTGAATACTTAAATTAAAGTAATAACGCTTTATCGCTTCCCAGTTTTCTTTGAATCCACCCCGACGAAAACACGTAGCTCCAGACGATTTCATCGCCCGAACACAAAAAATCCAGTATTATATAATATATTATAGGGTCGCATTGGACTTTGTTGACGACATGACACATGAGATTTCACGTAAAATCGAACTAAATCATCCAATCACCGTAATTGCTAGATATATTGAAATTTGATATGCATCGCCTAACTATATTATATTGTCTAGGTCATACAATAACAATAGTATCATACTGTCGTACTAGTGTTTAAGTTCATGATTTCAATTCAAATTCATGATAAAATATTAATATATAGCAATAGCCGTACCTAAAATTGGCTACCTAGTGCAGCGATGAATAAAAGTATAATTCCCATATAATATAATATGTATTACATTTGCATATTACGATTCTTAATTCTTATATATGGTACACGCTGTAGAGTCAGAACATTCTAGCCGTAGTGCGATGGTCAAAGTTACTTGGAATAAAATATAACTTATATTATTATATCATAATACTTTAGTAGGTAAAAAAAACTATCTATAATAGTATAATCTAATGGTGCTTTTTTACTCCAGTGACTTTTTCGCAACTTTCATATTCCGCGGCTTCAGCGTGTGGCTGACGAAAATAACCCATCATATTTTAATCATTGACTCTTCAACTCTTCCATGTTATTATGTTAACTGTTCGCTCATGCACTGTTGCCCGTAACCCATCTGATGATAGCCAATAATCATTATTCACAGGCCTAACCCTTTCCTATAAACATTTACTTTTATTAGAAGTACAAATAAATGTAATCACGATGATCACAAGGTGATAATGAAATGTGAATGACAAAATAGAGTGGCGCGTCCCCTTGCCACACGACTAAACCCCGCAATTACCTACTCGAGTGAGATAAATACATAACATTAATATGCAATCTATATCTTAAATTACCTGCCCTCATATTATAACTAATAATGTACGAAAAACAAACTAGAGTTTAAAATATTAAATAGCCGTCCTTCGTTTGTTTGCGTGTTCGCAGGTGTGGTTCCAGAACCGGAGGGCCAAGTGGCGCAGACAGGAGAAGATGGAGGCGGCAAGACTGGGCCTGAACGACTACGTGCACTCAACGATGACCGGTTCGCTTAGCCGGATGCCCGGGTCCAGCCTGGCGCTGCCCGTCGACCCGTGGCTGTCACCGCCGCTGCTGTCCGCGTTACCAGGTTTCTTGTCGCACCCGCAGACGGGTTACCCGAGCTACCTGACGCCACCGGTGGTGCACTGCGGCCCGCCGTCGTCCGCACAGAAGTCGCCGCCATCACCGCAACAGCAGATCACCATCGCCACGCCACCGTCGTCGTCGTCGATGTCCACGTCTTCATCGTCCACGGCGTCCACTGCCGACCCCAGGACATCGTCCATAGCTGTACTTAGGCTCAAGGCTAAGGAGCACGTAGAGTCCATCACGAAAGGCATGCAAATGGTCTAGAGCCCCCCCGCGATACTTCTTATGTACTTAGGTATACCGCCGCAACAAGAATAACAATAATAATAATATAATTGTATTAAGTCCCGGATTCATATTATGCAAAACAAATTGTCGAATTTGCACGTATTTACGTATAAAGCATATGTACAGAATATATAAAAAAAAAAAAAACACTTGAATAATGATTAATGGTAAAACGTGCAAATGTTTATATTATATAACCCAAATTCAAATAATATTATAAAAAGAAACCAATCAGATAAGCAATTCGTTTTCAAATAAAAAAACATCTGTGGCATTGTATTTGGAACAAATCCTTAATATTTTCAATAATTGTATATTTTAATGTTTACGCAACTTCATATCCATGCTATGCGGAACTATGCATTGTCTAATATGATTTTTTGTTCTAATTGCCGAAAATATATTGTTTAAGCTTTAGGATATATACTGCGTGAAACATATTATTATATTATATAACATATTATAAAATTAATATTAATATATAAAATGTTTTGCATTGCATTGGTATGAGCCCTGATTATTATTATTTACCCCCCCGCGACGACTAATATCGTTGTCAAGGGCAGTAGTTTTATTGTAAGTAAAATACTAATAATAATAAATAAAATAACGATAAAACCGTTCGAATAGTATAACAATATGACTACAAAAATACTAATCGTTATCGTCGAGACTTGATTGCGATGTTTACGGTGCTATGAACGAATTATTTCTGAGTAGGTTATGTCACCGAAGTCATCACGCCCACTTTCGCATTCCACACATTTTATGTACATAATGAATTCTATTGTTATTTTTGTTATTATTCGTAAAGTTGACGGTTCCCAAATAAATGGTAATATTTAAGAAATATTGTAATCGTAAATAAAATAAATATATACCTATTATTAATTTTATCACTATTTCAAAATGTATACTGTATTATAGGTACACTGAAAACCAGTGCATTCGGAAGTCGCTCGTGTATTTACTTATGTTTATGCATATTATATACATATTATTATTATACTTAATTGGATATTGTACATAAATCGTATATATTATTATATATTATAGTATTATAATTTACTGTTCATCTAAATATATTATAAGTTATAACCATAAGAATTATTAAAAAATAGATATTAGAAGTTTTGTTGTTCTTGGTATATTATTGTATAAAATTATTGTAATTTCATAAATATTGTTTTTGATTATATTGAGCTAGTCATTTGAAATTTTTCTTTTCTATCATTAAAATAAACGTTGCTGACCACTGACCAGTGAATACCGGCATCCTTACTCTTGCAAGCCAACGTCCAATAAAGCGAACATGTGAATTTTCATCGTTGAAACTAAAGTTTGGTAATACCTGCATGCTGTGATTATCATCATTAATATTGCAGTGCCCATTAAATAGGCACCTACTTTAAAATTGAATTAAATGAAAAAAAACGATACTATAGCAGTACAGCGTTTGTTTAAAAAATATATGTATAATGTTGTGTAAATATTTTTTATACGACCACTTGTATGGATATTTGAAATCGTAAACCATATCCAGTGTAAACCGTGAACTTTGAATGCGGTAAGCTCACAAGCCAAAATTATTGAAGATAATATTTTAATTCGTCTCGTCGTACTCGATACAGTAGTATGACAAGACAATATAACGTTTATGTGATTTATGATTGTCTTGTACAATTTCATTTCTCGTGTAGTTTTTAAGTTTTGGTACTGGAGGTGTACCCATAACATAATAATTTTTTACATTTACCTAAAACTAATAAAATCCTTCTATGCTTATCAGCAGAATAAACACACAAGCTCCCGTATTACGCCTTTTGCGGAACTCTACTACAGCGCAGCTAGTGCACCAATATATACATAGATATTAGATATATATAGGTATATGAGTTTCGAAAATCGTTGGTGCTCAAACAGAACCCACTTAATTTATCCAGGGACGTTGCCATATTTAAATCCATTTGTTGGATACTGTGGCAAGAGAATTTCCCAACTAAACATTGTACTAGAGCGAAAGGCGTGGGCGTGTATAATATAAACAGCACCAAACCCAATTAATTAAAATCATTTGGTCTATAGCAAAGGGCTGTGTTCAGAGATTCTTAATTTAGCACATTTGCACGGTTTTACCACTTCTACCCAGCACCCACTCCCCCATTTGGCACGACATCTGTCCCCCACGCCCGATCATCCACCCGCCCTATATAGGTACGTGAAAATATATATAGATCCGAAAGGAAAACTGGCAGTAGCACCGCCACTGCCGGTTGGCCCGCTTAAAACTTCTTCATTACTGGGCGGCAAACACTGAATTAGCATTTTATTAGCTTTTCCCAGAACCGGAAAAACAACCAGCGCACAGGACACCGGCCTTTGATAGACCTTTGAGGGGATCCCCAAAACCAAGTCATCTGAATGAAAAAGCTTCTAGAAGCAGCCAGCCTATCTAGTCTCCAGGCCATAAAACCATCACCCTCCCCATCTCACCACGGGCACTGATGTGCTGTAGGGTAAACTCTGTTTTCATTTCACCACCGCTTTTGCTGTCCCTCCGCCTCCGCAGAACCAAAATGACAGTTTACCGTCTCCACGCGCACACAACCATTTTACAGGGTTGTATTTTATTAAATCCTTAAGGCTATAAATTAAAACTATAGCTCCCCTCTTATAGGTATACAGAGCGATTATGCCGATGAGTAACCAAAACCATCGGATTTTAATTTAATGAAAAGTAAAATCAGATACCCATTAAACAATTCAACACTATTTCACTGACAACGGCTTACTATTTATAATTAGTTGTATAATATCAGAAAAGCATTTAAGCAACTTCTAAATAACATTTCAGTACTTAATTATACACCTACATTTAAAATTAAATTATCCATTTTTGGCCTATTATTACTTTAAATAGGTATCGTGTATTTTTTTTTAAATATTTTAAGTGTGTTTATACATAGTGTATTAATATATTATAATTTAAAAAAAAAATGAAACAGTCGATACATTCTAAATGTTTACAATTTAAATATAATTGAACTGCTATATTTTTAAATTAACTTTTATTAAATAACTTAAAATATGTAGGTATAGTATCACTAATAGGTGCCTTCTTTTCTAAAAAACCTTCACATGTAACACCTCTCTCTCACATTTGCTTATTGTTCTAAATAAGAGTAGATACCTTATAAAAAAATAATAAAACTTTTTATTAAGAGGGTGTCAGCGCACCATTTGTTTTCTCTGTCTGGCCCACGTGCAACATAGACAAAACGCATTTACGCAGAATTGTTTTTTCTATGTTCTTAAATAATCTTAAAGTAAAATTACCCAATACAAAAAAGATAGAGAATAATATTTTTGAGGGAATGACATACGATTTGTCTAAATATTGTTTCAAAACAATTTAAACTACATTTCAATTTACAACATTTTTTTGTTTATTTTAAAAGTCGAATACTGCAAAGTCAAATAACAATAAAATATAAAATCGATATGTCATTCCCTCTAAAATATTATTTTCTATATTTTTTGTAATGGGTGATTTCACTTTAAGATTACTTAAAAACATAGAAAAAATGATTCTGCATAAATGCGTTATGTCAATGTTGCACGTGGGCCAGAGAGAGAAAACAAATAGTGCGCTGACATCCTCTTAAGTAAATGTCTTTCCCGAATTATGAATACTATATTCATGTAATTGCATTTACCCTGTATGCGGTACACGACTTAATGCACCTTATCAATTAATTAATTATACTTACGCCGTTTTATTTGCCTTTAGAGATGTAAATGTTGGCTGAAATATAACTGGAACAATAGAACAGTTGCACTGCGCAACTAAACGAAGGGTATATGACCTTTATAAACTTAGTTTTAATCCGAGATTACTGTCGAGTGGTTCAACCATAAAGATAAAGGACGTAAATAAGAATTAAAGAATCTGTTTAAAATGTCAAAAACAATTCTTATACGACGGACTGTATTATACTTATAAAATTGCCCAATTTGTTATTGGATTATAATATTCTTATGGCGTTTATTATACACTATATTATTAACTTAAATTTTATATCGAATAATTGGTAGTGTTTAAGATTGCACCCTACTTAAAATTATATGCAACCTAAATTTCAAACAGATTTTTCGTTACCAAATTATGTATATTACTTGATATTTGTTACAACCCTACTATTTGATCATCGTTTTTGTCCGATAGGAATTAATTTAACACATTATAGTATACACCCCTATCAATATACGCCGAAGCCAATATAATATATACGTGCATATTGTGTAGTCTATACTCTATTAATTATTATATAGGTACAAGGTACTTCAGGTACCTGCGATCTGCATGTACAAAGATAATAATGATAACGCGTCGTTTATTGTTAAACCGTAAAGTTTTTAATAGCGTTCCATAATTATTGTCGTAGTGCCTCGATAGCTTAATAATAATTATAATTATTTGAAAATTGAAAGTCAGCATTATAAGTAAATTTTTGACACAAATCATTGTAAACGAGGTTTACTTTTAACATAGGTATGATTGTATCACTCGTCATCCGATGACGAATAATATAGGTACCATCTCGTTTCATTACTTTTATAGGATGTTAAATTTTTTATTTTTATTTAAAATTATTTAGGAGCTTATTGGAACCATTTTAGAACAACGAAAATCTTCGTTCTAAAATATTATCTTTTCTAAAATGTATTGATCATCGGTTATCAGTTATCAGTGTATCACTATGATCAAGTCACATATTTTACTTTTAAATGCATTAAGAAGCTCAATATTAATAACGGTAGGTGCGGGTGAATTCTCAGTCACTTGTTAACCACAGCTAATTAACTTTTTCATTTTATTTTATTTTTTCGTCATTTTATTTAAAAAAAGAAATCATGAAATTTTTATTGTATAGATTATATCTTAATTGTTACACTGTACCATTATTACCATATATTTCATAGTAGCCAGTACGTTACGTAATAGCATTGTCAAAGACACCATATTAAATCTTAGAAAAACATACGTAAACGAAGAGCTAAATACATATGACATGCATAATGTAATGATATGTATAACATCATCACTTAACATTTTTATTTTATATACAGACGCGTGTGCGTAATGTACCTATACATTTCCGAATCGGCTGAGGTTGAAAAACGAGGGAAATACAAAAGTACAAGGGTGAAATCATGATTTGTCGTTTTTTCAATCTTAACCAGTCGTGTGTTTACTTAACCGGATCGGAGCCCCCGTTAGAGTTCATTTTATTAAAAATCACCCATTTGACGTTTACGTCTCAAGTTTCTTTTGATTATACTGCGGTGAGTAAAGAGTACCTATATTATATATAGTAGTCGTAGTTACGGAATAAGTTGCATTCATCTCCGTTTCCATCGCCCGACCCGCTGCGGTCAGCCATTTTGTTTTAATAACAATGTTTATCTCAAACTCTAAAACCCCATTATTATGGGGTTTTGAATGAAAAGAAACCTTAAGTTAAACTGCTGAAGGATTGGTTTAATTTATTTTGAAAAGATGTCTAAAGAAGGCTATATGTACACAAACTGTTTGGACTAATATTTGTATATGATACCTACGCTCAAAAAAAAACCAACCGCGTTCATTTAGATCACTTTGTATTCGAATCTTAACTTTTCGAGCTAAAATAAAATATTAAAATAGTTAAATTACAAAATGATTACAGAATGTATTGTGTCGTATAATATATATATATTGAAATATTGTATTGTTGTTGGCTTGCACGTGTTTCTCAAATGCGATTTCATTGGAACCTACGTCCTACCTACCCATAAGATTTCATCGAATTTCACTACCTACTACTTTACATTCTATTATAATTTCATATTTGTAGACTTTCGTTTATACCGATAAATAATTATTAATAAACAATAATAATCCGACTAATATAAAATTTGATTGTTATAAAATAATTAACATTGGTTCGGTATAAAACTATAATTTGAAACAAACACGAGCGGATCACATGGATGTAATAAATGTTTTAAATAAAATGTTCCACGAAATTTTAAATCATTTTTTTGAAGCATTCTCATCAAATTTAATCACATGTTTTTTGTTATTATGAATATATATTATACATATAATACTATTAATTGTTATTTCATGATTTTTTTTACATAAAACAACAATTACAATTTAAAAAGATTCTGAGCGGAAACCCCACAGTCAGCCTATATTTTATTATATATTTAAATTGCTATTATTAGAAAATAGTAATACGATAGGTTAAATTATATAGGAGAATTTTCACCAAAAAAAAAATGACATATAATTATACAGTAATATTATTTTATATAAAATAACTACCAGTTAATAATTGTTGTTATAAGTTATAACTTAATACTTATAAGTTATACGTTATTACCGACGCGCGACGTAACGTAGAATGTTGTGAATAGATTCCTTGGTATATTTACTAAATTACAACAAAATATTATGTAAAATCGTTATTTTTCGTTTAAATTTAAAATACTGAGTGTTACTGCTGGATGACTTCTCTCATCAAGTATCTACGTCTTGTATATATATATTTTTTTCCGCACATATGCTTATTGTATAAATACTATTACAGATTCCAATAAACGTTAAAAAAAAATTTTAAATAATAGTGACTAATAATACATGTCAAGTCATGGGTATAATGTATACCTTTTATAACTTATTAGTGCAATGTATTGTACCATAATCAATGGTCCATGGACCATAGTGCACCTAAACGCTAGAAGCTATGCTAACTATTTGCCGTACCTACTCACAAAACTTCTTATGGCCACATCCATCCCATTCATAGAATGCTACGCTAACTATTCTAATATATTATATTATAATAATTTGATTTGATTCTATGACCCTTTTATTTGTATTTAACCTTAATTCATATCATATTGTAATCAATAGTCTATACCTACTCATTTATCAAATTTAACTTTAATTGTAAACGGAAAAAAAAATACTATTATATTATAGTTAAACAGAATATAGTAAATATAACTATTTAATTGATAAAATAACTAAAATGATTTACTTATTATTACTATATAAATATGGTTATTAGTTATGGTTAGGTTTACTATATTTTATAGTTAATGCAGTTTTTAATGTTTGAATTAACTAAAAAATATAGTTAAAATAGCATATTTCAGTTCGAATAACTATAATTACTTGACTATAATATTTTAGTAAATCTGATTAATCTTATAGCTATCCCTATAGCAATTATAATGTATAGTCAATCCTACTGTTTTTTTTTTTTTTATTGAACTTAAGCCCGGTGACTATGGCCATTAGCTGTTGTGGGGGTTATGAACTGTAGTAGGGGTAAGGTTGGTACGGTAGATTGATTTTACGACTGTTTTAACGGTTATTACGGTAGGTAGCAAACACGTGTATGTGTGGCAAGGTTTTTAACTACTATGAACCCGGGTGGTCACCCATCCGGGAGCTAGTAGCTGTGGCCGTTACTTACTCCCAGTCGCATTCCGCGACTGGTAGCAACCAACGCGCTACGCCAAGCCACCCTACTGTTTTTATATTATTACAAACAACTGTTTTGTTTTTTCCGTGTATAACTGTAAAAAAATTGTCTGTCGGGCGTCAACAAAAAAAATTATTATTACTCATATGGCAATTCACGAAAAACCCCAGGTAAATAATAATCAATACTATGGTTTATTACTAACTAAACAGATGCCATTAGCGTTATTATCATAAACAAATCTGAATACGCTTAGGTCTTATATTATTTTAGACATTTTACCCTTCAATCGGGTACTAATTAAAATAAATAGTATACTATTTTATTACTATATAGGCGTGTGTGTATTCTGCTCTGCGTCATAATATTTCGAATGCAACGTTTAGGTACTGCAGATAATACTTAAGTATACTGTTAAAAATAATTGTATTATTGGTTGTGCCGGTTTTTATGCGAAGCACAATTATTTTGGGCATGTCGCGTCAACAACCCTCGTGACATCGTTTTATATAATTTTTTTTTTGACACAAATAATAATATGAATGACGTATACTTTCACCACCGGCCCTAACCTTTCGGTCATCCTCCTCAAAAACATGATATATTAGATATTTAACAAAATACCTATAAATGTATACTGTTTTACTAATAATATTTTGAATTTAAATTCTGATCATTCATTTGACCACTCATATAGGTCTATAGGCTTTATCTATATAACTGATGTCTGACCGTCTTGAATTTAAAAATATCCTGAATCAACAAATCAATAGGTATATTAAAGTTAAGCTTAAGTCAAAGTGTCAAACTTTAACACTGACGAAACAATAAATAATTTAATTAGTCAATTCAATCAGTTATATTTGGTCAGGTATGTGATACAAATTGAGAAATCGTCTAAGAAATCAAGTTTAAACAAAATTCAAGCATTCCAAAATATCATTTTTTCGTAATATTACTAACTTATTTCTCTCTAACCTGACAACGATCTAGGCAGTAAAACAATCGAGGAAGAAGCAGCAATATTTGATAAACTCTCTTTACTAAAGATTCAAAAATCACCAAAATCCATTGTGGAATTGCTTTAAATTGCTACGTCTTATCCCTTCATTCCTTGAAATTCTAGTCATGGACTTAAAATAAAATAATGTCGCGGTCTTCTAACTTAATCCTCTAACATTCTGACGACTCTAACGTATCAATCCCATTATCCCAAGCTATACGTGTCACTAATGGTTGACTATTCTTAATCACGCAACCCCAATAATATTTTTGTATTCCTTACCTCACATTTACATATACTTAATGTGCTATAAAAAAAAATTTAAAAAAATCTTAATCTGTGTATTTATATATTCGTTGCAGTGGGCTTAATAATATTTGTGTATATAATTAGTTTTATAGCGTGAGTAGGTATTAGGTAGGTACTTAAAAATCTTAATGCGAATGTTCATTATTGGCATAACATTTTTATACGACGTGCGCTTAAGCAATTAATTTAAGGGTTATAAATGTTACTGTTTTTAAAGAATATAAACTTGGTACCTAATATTATTTGCCTACATTGCATTTAATAAAGCCATTGATTATTATTAAAGTTGTTTAATAGTGTTTATGACCTGCAACGTTAGTGACCCGCTTTTTAAAATTGTATTTTTCGTTATTTATTATTAATGCACATTTAAATGCTCAATAATTAGCAAACAGTTTGCGTGTTAGAATTAACTCGAAACCTATGTATATACTGCGACTTACGTATACCATGTCGCGTGATTACAATCCATCAACGAACGCGAGGTTACAAAATCCCCGCGAATTTACCAACTGCGTTTTTGTATTGGCTTAACACGTAGGTAATTCTTATTTTTAATGCTTTATAATTTATAATTGCATTAATAAAAACATTACATTCATTACCGACTATACAGTAGTAATATAAATTACGAATTGAAGTAGCGCGTAATATCTGGATTATTCATACGTCATTGTTTAAATTAATTGTTCGTGTGTGATGTGCGCTATAGGGCGAGTATAGGCGTTTTAGTCTGAAACTTAAAATGTTAAATTAAGTTATTTTTACTGTAGCTTGAGATTTTATTGAAGCCAAGCTAGTGTACCTATAAATGTAGGATATATTATATATGATTTATATTTTAAATCTATAAAACCCTAGGTACCAACTACCTATATACTTACACAATATTAAATATTTAGAAATAAAATCGTTTTCAACTATAACTCCAATAATATTATTGGAAGTACATAATTTATCATCATATTTTCACTAGGTATACAACTATTTATTAAGCTACATTTTGTTTAGTGATGGAGCTTCTTGTTCTGTATCTATTTACCGTTTTACTCTGTACTCATATAATATTTTCATTACCCACAAACACGCGTTAGCATATTTTATTATTTAATTAAATTATTTATTACATTTGTTACTCATGATACGATTACTCACAACTACAATCTTCTGGAATATGAATTATGATAAATGATAACATCTATTATCACGACATTTATCTTTTTTTCCTAAAATTAAATTAATTAAAATGTTTTTCAACCCTCTAAATCAGGGGTGGGCAACCAGTGGCCCACTAATACCATTTTTATCCGTCCAACGCTTCGTTTCAAAATTAGCAACAAAAAAGGGTCATCTGGAAGACAATCCTACCCACGGAAAATTGACGCCTCAGTAAATTTGAGTTGCCTTTCCTGCTCTATATCTAAATGATGACCATCATTAGTCACTTGGCTACTGTATAGGTACCTAATATTTTTGAAGTGGCGTGTCATAATATGTAATGGGTATGTATAGTTGATTTTCTTTCCTCTAAAATAATGGGATGTGTAGAGTTTTTTAGGTATATACCTAAAAATATATTGACATATTGCAAATTTATCGATACCTAAACATAACCGTGATGTCAATGGCGTTGTCAGGATTATTTTCGGTTAGGGTTACATATACATTGATTAAAAAAAGGGTTATTAATAAAATTGTTATTTTTAATTTATTGTGAAAAATAATGGCCGTCATTGTTAGCCCCCCCCCCCCCTCTAGCATTGCATAATTTAGACGTGATTAGAACATGGTTTGAACAAAAATAAAGCATATTTCTCAATACGTAAACATTATGCTTGCAGGGTGACTAAAGAATATTACATATTACTTTTAATTGAAAAAAACATATATTTTAAACACATTATTTTATACTAAGTTGACGCTGTTCACAGAAGTCGCATTTTAGATTCTGAGCGGAGCAGAAATGTATAATGGTTTTACAATGCTATTTATTTCTTTTTTATGCTGTAAACACTTTTTCTCCCTCTAAACTTGCTCAAAAGTATCAAGTACGGCATCTTTTCTGAAAGGTAATGTTCTTGAGCTGGTACTTTAGACATGTCATTTTTCGATTTTCGAAACGCTACTCGAAATAAAAGCGGTTAAAGGAAAAAAAAAGTACGATTTCACGATTTTATAATATTAAATAATTACGGACGACGTTTTCTACCAGAAATATTGCTTCAAATGAAAAATGACAAGAGATATTTTTTGTTGTATTTTGAATTTTGTTCCTTATGGTTTAAAGTTCAGAAAATGTTTGAGCTATTTATAGACATTTTAATTTTGGGAGTTTTTTTTGTTGTAATTCGGTTAAAAACATTCGTAAAAACTTGAAATTTGGGTTGTTTAGTGTTTACTTATATTATCCATACCTAGACATGGCAAAATTTTCAAAACATTTGAGCAACTTATGAGCTTTTTCTTTTATTTTATATTTTTTTTTCATTTTTATGATATTTCCTAATCATAAATTATAATTATAAAAATTACCTATTTATATAAATCGTTCTTAAGCTGTTCTTAAAATGCTTTGTTTATCACCATAGAAACGAATAAAATTAAATAAAAAAGATTCCCTCGTCCACTCAGAATCGTTTTTTATCAAATGCAATCATTGCATTCAAATCGAATACAGTAAAATTACACTATCCTGTCCGAGGCCCAAAGGGACGATGGACAAACATCCACCACCGAAATGCGCTGACCTACTTTTTTTAATACTAAATTAATATTTAGTGTATATTTCGAATAATCATTATAATATTTACGTGCACGCGTGGTTTGGCAATAACTGGAAAAAAAATGAATTTAGATTTTTAAAATCCTAGCTGTTAACTTCACGAGCACTCGGATTTTATACCCTTGCCAAATTCTGTATTGAAACCCTCACTCGAAAGGACGCACGCGCGTGACGATCCAACGACGGTGGTGAATGCAGTGGCAGTATAGCGGTGGCGCGGGGGCGTCGTCGTTGTTACGATCGAGTTAATCTAATAAAGCCAAACACGCCAAGGTAATTACCGGTGCTTACTTCGTGAAAAGTTTCCGTGCGAGAAATAACATAATATATATATATTCAATATTGTGTGTGACATGTGACGGCGATTGCATTACCATGGCTAATCGTGAAGGGTGTGGATTGGACGCCGTACACTGCACCGGGTTATAGGTGCTGGCAGAGCGTCGCAGTTTATGTGCTCACAGTTTGAAATAATATTATTGATTGATTTTATTGTTTACGAGTAGGCATAGGTACCACCGATGTCGATACAGCTGCATTTCTGCTGCTGCTGTTGCAGTATCGAAATAATTGTTAATGTTTATGAGTGGCTCATCCTATTCATGTTTAGCACTTAAACGATAAAGCCGTATAGAACACGATTGGCCATCCTGTATTATTTATATAGGTATCCTTATAATCCATGAAATATCGAACCGTATCGTTAGAAATGCGTTTGTTGATCATAATAATTCATATATATCTAATCGTCAATATGAGCATTGGCGGAACTAGACATATTGAACTAGGGGGTGCTTAAGCTCCAGGTTTTTTTGTGACTCAATGAGACCTAACACCTAACGATTTTTTAGGGGGTGCTAAGGACCCAAAGTACACCCTCCCCCCCTAGTTGCACCAATGAATATGAGACTGTTGTTAGAAGTCTGATTAGTGATTGACTATAGGTAGATCGTAGATGCTGAATGCTAAGAAATAAAAGGATTCAATTTTGACGAGCTCGTTGTTGTTTTAACAACTACCATTGCCATGAAAAAACTGGTATAACATATCACTGATAATCAACAATTTGTAGCGTTATTTCCGGTCGGTTGGCTGCGACGGCTGCTAGGTACGCACAAAAACATTATTATAATACAAATATTATAATAATTAATAAAGTGCATTCCTTATTTCCTTTTTATACAATTTATATTTTATCCTTATGTCCTACTGTCCTAGCACTACAGGTATAACATATCAGGCCCCCCACATGGGGAGGGCAGCTGGACCTGGAGTACAGGCCCGGCTATTTTAAGGACCCGTTGAAATGAATTTGAAAATTTTTTAATTTTGATAGGAATACTTAATTTATATTAAATAATATTTTATAAAGCCCTCAAAAACATTTGGTACAAGGGCCCAAAATATGATGTGGGGGGGGGGGGGGCTGTAACACTGGTTATTAATTATATAGGTACGTTTATTGACGATGACCACCGTGTTTAAAATAGTTTAAAGTATAGGTAACTGTACAAGCCATCGCACCCCATAATAATAAATATTTTGTATCATAAATATAGCCAATAGCCATATTATACTATTAGGTATTACGTTACGACGTATAAGATGTATTATCTCCGTCACTCCTGTCGTCATTAGTGTCCCCGGTACGATATCGATTTTATTATTTATATACTCTTAAATCCCTTTCACCCCTTTCTAATGCGATATAAACGAGTTTAGGGCAAGTGACACCGATAGAAAACCACCACACGCAATCTAATTTTATACTAATGACTACTATTACATATTATAAAATTTTTCGACTCGTTATTTCTAAATTCTAAACGTTTGTGGTGCTGTACTGCAGTTCTATATATATATATTATTTACGGTGATTAGATATAAAACTACAACAATACCATTTAAAGGTTTGCCCGTCCATCATAACAAAATTGTTGTTTATATTATGCAATATGCATAAATATTAAAATAATATGACGTTTAATGTACAACTGTTAAACTGTTGTAGTGCAAACTGTAGTTCATTCATATTACCCACCTATGGTGGAAAAATATTATGTGTTACTAGTGTACCTACTACTGTAATAATATACATAAATGTATTTTCAAACCATAAAATATAAATGAATAATTAAATTATGAAAAATAAAAATATTATAGCCTGTGATATTTAAAAAAAAAATTATATTTTCATTTACTTAACTCTATTGTAAAAGGTACCTACTGTCCTACGAAAAAAAGTACACCTGGTCAGTGGTCACCATCATCAGGTCAGTTTTAAAAAGTAGGTAATGTGTTAATGTGTATTATGTATACTTACTAACAATACCAACCTGAAACCAGGAAAATTACAGTATTTCCTATTTTTTATTGCAGCATATCCTACGCGTAACACAATAACACGTAGTAATATAGTACATAATTGTCAAATTTAGAGATCAAATATTTAAGCATAGAATGATAATCGTCTTTACAACCTATTATTAATTGTTTTGTACGAAAAACGCTTAATATTTAGAATTGATAGTGTACCTACAACTGTCCTACTACCTTCATAATTACTATAAGTTCTGAAAAGTGACTAATGACAATTGAGCAATTCAGATATACTTTTAAGTGCCAACTTAATTACATACCTAATAATTGTTTTAAGTTCTATATATAGACATTAGACTTGCTTTGTTACTTGTACTCACAACTCACCAAATTCTTTGAAGTATTACCGTTTATTGTTTTTATTTTGTTATATTCTAATTTGAAAGATATCTCTAGAAATTACGAACGTGAATTTTTTAGTGTAAAGTGTAAGACGAACAAATAGTTAAAGTGAATTAGTCGTATTTTAAACTAAAAGCCCACATTATTAAAAAAAAAAAAAAAAATAGTAATATACAACAATTATTTTTAATAAGCGTGTGTTGAAATGAATTAAGACAATAATACTAAACTTGAAATAAACATTTCAACAGACATAATTTAGTGTTACCTATATTATTACGATATTTACGTAAATCATAATATTGTACAAGTATTAGAGCGCGCTCTATGCTTTTGCACAATAACTATAATACTGCAGTATATTAAGCAATAATTCATTTCCAAACATAATAAATAATAATGTATAATATATTTTATAATATAATTATTCAAAGTGGATAATATATTTAAAATGTAGTTATTGATATTTGATATGATAAAAAAAACGATTTATCATAAAAACGTGTCAATAATTGCATATTATACAATATTATTCTCCAGCTATCAGTCTATTCGGAAATATCTATTAATTAATCAGTGTAGGTACATTTTTTATTAATCGGTGAATAGACCTTTGTATTTTTACCATTAAAACATTGTTCTAATTTGTATCGATTCAAATTTTAATTAATAAACAGTTAGGTATGTAAAGTACTAAAGTGCATAAAAATAGGTGTCTATACCTAATGACAGATGATTATTAGTATTAAATTTTGCATTTTTTTACTTAATATATAGAATGCTTGGTGCCGGATTTAACGGATTGAGCCAATGCAACGGGGCCTCAAGACTGAGTTTGTTTTAAGGACCTCAGATTTTCTAATTTTGTAAAGTGATAAATTATTAAGCATATTTATGATGGTCAAGAAAATAAGTATTTTAATAAATTACCCACACCCATATATTTTAAACTGTTAAGGACTCAGTTGTATCCCTACATCATACTTGTGACTCAATTTAAAGGAACACAATATGAACCATTAGGTATTTAATTAGTTGAAATATTTTCATTGTTAAATCCATCTTTCTTTTTGTCTAATACCGAAAAAAATATATATAATTAATGCATCAAATGACATATTATAAATAGCTTTTTGGGGGGCCTCAGATATTAGTAGTTGCATCCCGGACCTCCAAACCTTAGATCTGGCACTGAGAATATTGGATGATAAAATAGTTTGGTGCACAACTTAATAATTATTTATTATAAATAAAAGTATTGATTATAAAAATAATATTATCTTCATAGGAAAAACAGAAATTTAATTAAAACAATCTGTTCGATTAATTAATTATATAGTGATGTAACATTTCAGAAATGTAATAAGGAGACATTTCTGGAAACTTCTGAATGTTCAGAAATTTAAAAATTTTATTTTATTTTTTAATGGAAATAACTTATTTACTTAAGGCGTACAAAAATTTGAAATATTCATTGCATATTGAAGTATATTTCATAACATTTAAAATACACTGTACAAATCTAAGTATTTTGTTTTTAAACATAATTAATAAGTACAGAGGTAATGATAATATTTAATATTTACGTGGTAGTATAGCATTCGTAGTATTGCATTATCAACATATGCACAGTATCAACATTAATGTAAACAAAAACAAATAATTCAATTTTTTTCTTGGAAATTTCTGGTGTTAAGAAATTTCTAAAATGGAAATGTCTTACTTACATCACTAGCAGTCTATTATTCAATAATGTTCTGTTGCGCGCTTCATAACGTTTGAACATTTGTCGAACAGATGGCGCCAAATCATATACAAAGCTAACAGTAATATAATATTATTATGCAGATTGTAGGTACCTCCACGCCAACTACAATTCCATCAAAATAAAAGTCAAATAAAATATTCTAGACATGTTTTAAAATTAAAATTTTTAAATTGAAATTAAAATTTTTAAGTGTACGAATAAAATAAAATGCATTAATTAACAACTTAATTATTATATTATGTTGTAGAGTTGAACGAGTATTTTAAATTATCTAAAAAAAAACTATTTAATACAAATGTTTAAAATAAATTACTTACTACCTTGGTTTCACCATATAAATATAAGTTTTCTTTGGTTCAGTTGTTTTTTATATCATGGAATATGACAGTTTTTATTAACAATTTAACATTTTAATGATTAATTTATGATTTTTAAAAAAGCTCTAGTTATTACTTGACAACAAGTTGATAATAGCACATGTTCGTATCTTATAAATATATTATAATATATATTAATATGTCCAATATTCCAACATAATATTATCAGTGCTCGACTTTTGGGGGGTACGCAGTGAGACGGAGTACCCCAACTTTACTAATTTTTCAGAAATGTTAGTGTATCCCCTACTAATATTTTCAAGGGGAACCCACAGGACGCTTCATCATTCTGCATTTTTATCAAAATGCGCGAGATATAGTCATAATTTGTCTTATGTATTATATATCATAACCATGGATCTATAAATTAGTTAATATTGACTAATTATTAGTGAACTATTAATTAATTTACTTTTATTACCCTTTTGTGATTGTTATTATTTTATAACTATAACATTTGTAATAGGTACCTATCTAAAGTAATTACATATGCATTATATTAACTTTTATTTTATTTTTTTTTAGATTCTGAGCGGAGCGATGAATGTATTGGTTTTACAAAGATGTGTATTTTTTTATTATTTTTTTTTTTTATGTCTTTGTACATGATTAGTAGTCGAAATAATGCAAAAACTACAGTATCTTGTTTAGCGGGAAAGTGAATCTAGTTGATACTTTTGGGAGGTCAAAATTTAAAATTCCCAAAAGTTTTCAAAAGCGCCCAGAAAAACAAAATTAAGGAAAAACGGGAATTTTTACACAAAATCGATTTTGGCTTTTGTGTTACTCTAAAATAAATTATCGTAAATACATGAAATTTTCACTGAATGTTTATATTAGCTTTTTCTATACATGAAAAAATTTTCAAAATATTTTTAGAGATGTTTACTGATACTCAGTTTCCAACTTTTTTAGGTTTTTTTTTCTATGAATGTCAATACAATTTTATTTGTTGTGTAAAAAAGCTTGCAAATTTAATACAAGACTCCTACTACATTTTTACAATGAGATTTAAAAAATACTAAAAATCCTTAGTCACAGTTTTTTATTATAAGCATTTAAAGTTCAAATCTTGAAAAACTACAGAAAAATCACGAAAATTAACGAATTATTTTGAGTTAAGAATTCATAAAAATTTTTCTTTTTAAATGTAAGATTTGAAAATGTAATACTAGGTTATTCATAAGTTTGTTTACCTTTATCAAAAAAAAAAAATGTACACAAGCTAATTAAATTAAATTTTTATGAGCGTTTGAAGTTAATATTTGTACAATATTGGATATTCACTCGATTTCTCACGTAGTGATTTTGTTGTAATTCAAAAACAAATAACTGTAGATACATGAAAATGTCACTGAATTTCACTGAATTTCTATAAACCATACAATTTTGAAAATATTTTTACTCTTTTTGAGCTGTTTACGGGCATTGTTAGTTTTCAGTTATTTTGGTTAATTTTTATATGGTTGTCAAAAAAATTTTATTTTTTAAAAAAGCGTGAAAATTTAATACAAGGCTCCTGATATACTGCTTAAATGGCAGTTGAAAAATATTAAAAATACATTGCACAATTTTTTTTATAATCATTTAAGGTTGGAATTTTGACAAAATTTAATAATTTATTTTGTAGTTAAAAATGTATAAAATGGTTAACTTTTATAGCTAAGGATTGAACATTTAAAACAAGGTTCCGCGTAAATAGGTTATACATAAATTACTTTATTTACAATAATATTATCAAATATACTTAGTAATCTTAATATCATAGGCTGACTAACCATCCTCGCTCAGAATCGTTTTTAAAATTTGATATCAAAAGGAAAACTTTTAATTTTAAATATCTCGCTACAACTATAATATAAATCATTAGCTGTGACCTGTGGGGTTAAATATTTATATTTTCGATAGGATCAATTTTTTAATAAAAATATAGAATCTACGCATACATAATACACTGTAACAAAAATACATTTAAATTGTATGAATCATATAATGAAGGTTTGACATACATTTATACCATTTAAGGATTTACTAACAATAACATTTTTAATTAAAAATGTTCATTAAGAGCTTTATGAACAATGAACCTGTTCGCATTTACAAAATAAATATTATACATTTAATGAAAATAAAACCATCCGCATTCTGCTTCAAAACTTTTTTGAAACAATGCGCAAAATAATATGTGTAACTGTGGAAGTATATACAGTTCTATAATGGTTGGCGACAAAGAGATTCCAAATAATTCATCACGTGTTACTTCCGTAACAGAATACAATAATTTAACCTCCCTTTGGCTGGCACACAAGACTTTCATATAATATGTGTAGGTACATACTTATATTTCATATAAGTGTATAACCAATGTAATAATCCTCTATCCTTATTTCAAAACCTTTTTCTTTGAAACTTTTATGATTATTAAAGAGAATCCGAGGATGTAGGATATTTAATTTGGATATTCATAGTATATAATATATTATAGTTTTATAATAACAGGATGCGTGTGTAGAATATTGTTGACGTCTTCTCTTTAACCGTTTATTTTTTTCAGTTCATAAATACATTTTAAAGACTTAGTGAGTTCCGAATGTCCGTCTCGAAAAAACATATTATGTTTTTTTGCTCTAAAACAATATAATTGATAATATTATTATATAGATAGTATCGACTTATGTATCATTATTATTTATTCATAGGTGCAGAAAATAATTCGTTACATTATCCTCTGTACTTGGATTGTTTTGTATTATGTATGTGTAATTATATCATATATTATACACAGCAATGTGCGTTTTTGTAACCATTGAATATAATATATTGTATCACTGTGTAAAGTGTAAACCATTGTTAAATATTTAATTGAATATTGTACGTTGTGTTGTATAACTAACTAATGGAAATAAAGCATTCTTGATACCTAATACCGTTTAACTATAATTTTCCTACATCCCACTTATTATATATTTATATCCGTAAAGTTATTAACAATAATTTAACATTACATTTTCTAGTTGTAAGATTTAACACAATGGAAACTATTTGGCAACTTTACTACAATCTGTCAAGGAAATTATATGATAATGAAGATGTGAAGTATATCCATTTTCATTGTGTGTATTATTAAATATACCTATAATACGGATCGATCGCAATGTTAAAAGCATAATAGCTGCAGTGAATGCTAGACGCTATAATTATTGTAAAATTGTTAAAATGGCTAAGTTTAATATTTAATTATTTGTTCGTGAACTTAAATTGATTTAAAGACGGCGAATTACTTAGATGTTTTACTGTCGTTAGGGTAGCACGCAATGCTTCATTGAGTTTTAATAAAGTAAATACACGGAAGTAATGGCCTTCAAGTAATGTCCTCACTTCGAGCTACAGACGATGATGTTAGAACAAAGGTTAGAAAATCCATATTTTATTAATTTTGTTAATTAACATTTCAGTTAAGTCTTTGGATTTGCAGATAATAGTTCTACATTCAACGTTGCAATTATTTAGACTGAACAAATAAAATATTGTAATTTCTTTTTAATACCAGCTCATAATATAATATGAAATTAAACATTTTATGTTCGGTTAAAATTTAAAAAATAATTTATTGTAAAATAATAACTATTATCCCTTTATAGTGAGGCATTTCAATTTAAAATTTACATAATAGATATTATCTAAAAAAATCATATTTTTTTTAGTATTTTCATTTAATTTTAGATTCTGAGCGGAGAAAAGAATGTAAGTATTGATTTTACAATGACGTGTGATTTTTATTTTCATTTTTTATCCCTAAAAACACATTTTCTAGTAGAAAAAATGGTATCAACTTTCAGGGATGTTTCTGGTGGAAAATTGTATCTAATTAGTAATTTTAGGAGGATAAAGTTGAAATTATCAATGCAGCTTTTTTTGAATAATCAGGAAAAACAAAAAATATGAACATTTCTTAAAATTGTAATTTTATTATTACAATAATTAATAATTGTTTGTAACCTTGGACTCATCGTATACAATGATAAATTATTGTAGGTTTTCAAATTTAACACATCCATTATAGTGACACCTACTCAATAGCAATGTTAAATACTTGAGTGTTTTTTTAATATAAATTTCAAAACAAAAACAGTATTAATGATACCTTTTAATAGTTATTTAAATGTGTTTATTTATTATTATTCATAATAAAAGTAAAATAATCATATTGTTTCTGAAAGGAAATACCGAATAATAGATCCATCAAAGAGGTTTAATCTTAATTCTGCATAGTATATAAAATAAGAAGTCGTGACTGACTGATTCATGACAACATATTAAGTACAGCTAAAACTATGTTATCAACTAGACTACAAAAGATACTTGAAATTTGTATGGTACCTTCGTGGCTGCGTACCACCGTGTAAGGGAACATTAAGAAAGGCTAACACAGGGGTTAATTGTTGATTCACAAAAAACAATAATTATTGATTTTGTTTATATTATAGAGTTGCCATTATTTACAGAAAATAAAATAGTTATTATGATTGGATATCGTTTTAAACCGGTATTTTATATTTAGTCAAACCCACCAAAACGATTGTTAAAAATCTGTATGTAGCTTTCATTTGATCGAGTTTAAGACCGGGTGAATCCACGGGCATTATTTAATTTGTCACGTGGGCAATACAGTGCAAGATCAGCTGGTTCAAAAGAAAAGAAGCTACAAGAAATTACAAAAGTAAAAAAACACATTTATGTTAAAAATAATTTTTAAAAGATTGCTTTATGCGTGAAGTATGGTAAGTAGGATATATATATATTGCTAAAGCTATTGTTACCAACTCGACCTATATATATTATATCACTGCAGATTCTGGATTAAATTTATTACATTGCTGTTGACTGTTGTATCGCCGTTTATTCTATAGTATGTGAAATTCATCAAAAAAAAAAAAAAATAATACATTATACATTGTTCCATTGAAAATCATAATTCATAATAATCACTTAAATATTATATAATAATATACATATAATAGTATTAGTATAATATTATACTATGCACAAAAATCTGCATGCCCTAACCGGGAATAACCGTTTATAATAATTATTTATGTTTATGTTCTATCTTCTATACCTACCTATTTTTTTATAATATATTGTTATGCCTTTAAATATAATACCTAACATGTTACTTGTTAGGTGTGGTCAATCATTTTCATCCCCATTTTATCATTGACTTATGAATTTATTGAAATGCTAATTTTCATAATTTTTTTAATAAGTTTACTTGAAGACTATATTTTTAAATACTATTTAAAAGTACCCTGTGTCGATACAAATTTTTGTTTGTTCTCAAATGAGAATCACTCCTTTTACTGTAAACTGTTAAGTAGATGATATTTTTGGAAATTATTATGTACAATACTATGATGTAGGTATAAATGTATTATATACGTAAAAATTCGAAAGAGTTATATTATTTATATTCTATACCTCATAAGGTAATAGTAATTTTCCTTAATAATTGTTAGGTTAGGTTAAATAACTTAAATCAAAGAATATGAAATATATCTACACGTATAATATTTAGTCTAGCGATTATTATTTATTATACTTGGACAATAGATGAATATTAATTAGCTATAATTATTTTTAAATCATCATAGCCCCCAAATCGTTTAAGCTTGTTATCAATGACTATTTTCCTTAGAATATTATTAAGTTCAATAACTTAAAAATTGCTCTTTAAAATTTGATTTTAATAGGTAGGTATATCAAAATTTTCCAAAGCAAAATTTGCTTAACAATTTTTTTATAATTTAAGGGTGTTTTCATTTAAAAAAAAATAAGTTTGTATCACCACAGGATGACCCTCTTTAATTGGTGTACTTCCTTCCATTTGCTTAATTTTTATCATTTGCAAACATTAATGAACCCTCTAACTCATAATAAGGTATAGTATCGTAAGGTACCTAAGACGGACACGTTTCACGTAAATTATAGGTTGATATTAAATGTAGGATATTTTATAATATCTATTGGTATAAATATATAAATATCTATGAACGAGAGTATCTTTACTCCTGAGTGACTAATTCAAAACAACGCAGAGCCGAACCTATTAGAGCTAACAATTTGAAATTTTGAGGAAAGATTAATATTATAATTTCGTCGTGCACTAAGAAAGGATTTTGCAAAATTTTGATTTTAAGGGGTTAATATCGGTAAAAACAAAATTGTACGCGTAATTTGTATCCTTATATGCAACGAACTTTATTATTATTAGTAAATACTAAATAGTATAACTATTTTTATTATTTCCATGATTTCATTATTAAACATAGTCGATATATTTCAAAATGTATATATTTCCGAAGTAGGTACCTTCATTGGTATTGGCTCTTAGTTCTTACCTCAAGTCACTCACGCTGCTACGTAAATATTATTTAAAAAAAAATTCCATTATGCTTATTACACTTTTTTTGTTATGTAAGATTGTATAAATTCGACATTAAAAAGCGGGTAAGTGGGTGTGACTCTGCTGCACAGTAGGTTACAGCTTACAAGTGGGTCACTATAAAATGGATCGTATTAAATTTGAATTCAATGATATAATATCATTGTATATGAAATAAGATTCTGAGCGGAGACCGCGATTTTGTCAGTCTGGATATGTTATATTGTTCTTATTTATTATAGCCTGTAAGTTGAATTAATATTATAATATTATAATTTTTTATTCGTTTCTATGGTGATAAACAAAGCGTTAGTTAAAATCCCGTTTTTTCGTAATTTTTCGATGGTTTTTACCGTGGCATTAATAGTAACTATTGAGAAAGTCGAAAAATGACCTCTTTAAAGTACCATCTTGATCCAATTTGCTAAAATATAAGACACTATAATAATATATGTTGAAATCGAAGAACTACTTCTGGTGGAAATTTTGTATACAGGATAAAAAAATAAAAAAAATAAATACCATTATAAAACCTCTAGTTTCCTCGCGCTCCGTCAGAATCTAAAATTTAAAAAATATAATATATATCTCCAAAAGGAGTTGAACAGTCATAATTGTTTTAAGAGTTTTTTAAAGTTTGTGCTTTGATAAGACAGTATATTATGTCATGTGCCATGTGTGTATTATGTTCAAGTATATTACTATCAGTGTACGGGGTATATACCACCTATATAGGTACTGTAACGCATCGGTCCAATATCTAACCGATTCAGTCAGTGCGCAGCGTCTCCGCGAGAAGACCGTCAAATAGGATTAATAACGGTACATTGAGACATCGATACGGATAATAATATAATAATAATATGCGGCCGGTTCGCAATAAAGAAACATATGTACAGAAAATACGCACACAATAATGAACCTAACGTGTGCGACTACAATATATATGGGACATTATGTTTGTACATAATATTAGATGTACCTCCTTAGAACACCTTTACCCATATATTATATTATAATGGCAATAATATATATTATTGTTACTGTGGTGTGCGGGTAAAAACGCGCCTTTTTCTCGCCGCCAATCCGCGGTCATGCTAATAATATGATGTTTCGTCGCAGCGTATATTTACACATGAGGACACATAATCTCGGACGATTTCGCGTCCATTGTGCGTAGGTGTTGTTTGACAGCCGCAACACCTGGTGGGGTCGTATTATACGATAATAATAATAAATAATAACGACCACGACGACGATGATTATAATATATACAGCGCTTTTTTCCCGCCGTATATTATACGCGTGTACCCATAATATATATAGGTACATTATAATATTATATACTCGTATATTGCAGGTAATGCCATGCATATAATGTGCTACTATTATAATACTTATAGGTACCTTTGTACGACATAAGTAATATCACTGCATAAGGCCGCGTTTTTATATTATATTATGCCGTTTCGAGTTTTTTGTCGGTCAACAACGTTTGTTCGATCCATTGCACCCGTGTAAATGCCAAAACACGTGTATGTATAGGTACGCACACGCACACACTATTTACGTTTTGTGTAAAATTATGTTTTCGACGTGCGGTCTCAAGAAAAATCGAGACCACCCTGTCATCGCGACTTACAGCGTGTAATATATATATATGACACGTAGGGGCAGATATATATTGTATAATATATAATATAATATAATATAATACGACTGTAAACACTGCAGACTTGCTGCACCGACCGTCTCTGCAGCCACCTTGGCCAATCGTCGTACCGCCATTAGGACACAATATTACATTATTATAAGGACACGTCATAAAATGTTTTTGCCACCTCCGGATCATCTCAAAATATAAAGAAATAAATATAAATAAAATATAAATATTGTAAAGAAAAACATGTTATATGAATGCTCACTCCGCGAGCGTGCTAAATACCCGATTTCTAAACGTACCTATTTTAATATAACGTAATAAACTACATAATTTAATATACAATTAATACGCAACGTAAGGCCTTGAAAAACGTACGGAATCTTTGACGGAACCCAAACAGGGAACGAAGTCTGGTCTGCAGTTCTTCTGCTGTTGCGTTTCGGTGACATCGTCGCGTCGATGGCCATGGATATGTACGTCTCCCGTCGGCCTGCGTGAATTTGACCCGCCAACTTTTGTTTTTTTATTTCCAAGTCTTCTGATCATTGAACAATTTGAGGATTGAATTTTCAATCGTTTACAATTCGTCCAGAAATGATTAGCCAAAGTCGGAGGGTTACGTGAACTTGGCCCCCTGAAACATATTTTTGACTCAACAGTCAAGGGGGGTGTTTACAAATTTGAGGATTGAATTACAGTTATTTGCAATAATTTTGAAAATGTAACTTAACGTGATCGGATGACACTAAAACAGCCATCTCCGCGCCTGGATCACTTCGGTGTCCACGGCGAAGTCTCCGGGGGCGACTCCACTTCAGAATAATCGGCCACTGCGCATTCAACGTTCGTGGTGGCCGTCATCTACTCCTCCGCAGGAGAAGTAGAATCACGACTGCGTCCTAGTCAGCATCTTAAACTCAGTCGTCGCCTTGTCGTTGTCCGTGAACTGCAACACTATACTCGGTCAGACCTCAGCGACGTTATGGCAGCCCCCCGGCAGCCAACAAATCTGCTTTTTCCGCTCGTAACTATACTCGTCCATCATGTATCCTCCGACTTAGGACAACGATCATATAATATACATCAGAAATTTGGCTAATACGAAATGCCCAAGCTGGTGCGGGCTGTTCTGCATATTCATTTACTTTGGTTATTTCAACGAACATAATATTAATTTGGGAATTTTCCGATTTTATAATATGAAATGAAGAGTTTTGTGTACAAATAAATAATAACTTAATATCTATTATATCTATTCATATAAATTACATGGCGCTGAGTAGGCACCGTGTTATATAGGCACAGTTTTCGTGTGCTAACGTTTTAGGAAAATAGGAAAAAATAATATATGATGGCCTACTCTATATTATAGTATCAGTAATCAGTATAGTATATAATTATTAATTATTATATCATACATCAGTAAGTACCTACCTGTATACATCTCAATGACGGTGTATTTTCGTTTGTCAAGTTCGTAAATTCTATTCAGAAAAATCTCGAAAATTCAACAAATTTATGACTATATACACTGCACACTGCACAGTATAATATTATACCACAAGTATATGTCGGCGTGCATCTGAAAATCTGCCGTTAAATGCCCCTTTTGTACACATACGCTTGCACGCACGTACGCGCACGCATTCCAATATAGGCACTGCATAAACAAAATGCAAATTTTATTTCTCAGACGAATCAAGAATAATATAACGCAGTGGGTCGTGTCGAACGTATATTCTGCTAGACGGGCAAAAGTATATTTATATAATAAACCTATATGTCATGTGTGTGTTGAGCTTGTGTAATATCGTGCAGGTATTTTCCGGGCCAGCGGTCGCGTTCTTTCGAGTTCGCTATTCCGCTCGCGGTCTGTACAATAATTATAATAATAATAATAATAATAAATAATAATATATAATATAATATAGGTACGTGTGTGTGACCAATGAGCATATTATATTATTACATTGCAGTAGTGATCGTGAACAGCGTGGGATTCGCGCGGAAGACCGACGACGTATTCGCATCGTGTCCCGCGGCTTTCCTAGTCCGATTATTATTAACACAATGTTCGTCCAATTAGGACGGGGAGAAGGAACGGGAAAAAATCGCACACATATATTATGGCTGATTAACAACAATAATGACGACGGACTAACACGTTCTCGTCCGGTTATTGTGTGCCAGACCGTTCCGTTAATACATTATTATTATAATATAATACACATTTTTATTTTTATTATTATTAGCTTCCAGTTACCCCGCACGAGACCCTCGCCCACTGCCAAGGCTACACCCTGTATCATACTATACATATGAGCATATAACACACGTGCACATTTCCATATTATTATTATCGTGTGTACAATATGTCACATGATATATAATCCGATAGTATTGTACTACTATAAATTTAAATTTATAGGACGCGTAAGTGTATAATATATACGTAGTATAACCATATGCACAAAACCATAACCAAATTGGCATTACATTATTTACATTACATATTATATCTAACTTTACAGTTATCTGAAAATCAATTACTGAGTTTAGGAGTACTATTAGCAGAACTTAGTTAATATTTACGGCAACCTGTGATATCTGAGTATAGTGAATAATTTAATATAGACCTATGTGATTTTTAACACTTATACATTTTGAGCGGACTAGCGGAGCAATTAATGTATTGATTTCACAATGACGTGTGTTTTTTTTTGTTTCTGTATACAACGATAAGTAGTCGAAATGCTTCAATTTTCAACTTTGAGGGTGGTTTCTGTCTTTCTGATAATTTGAAATTTCTGATGTATTAACGAAAAACGGAGATTTTTTACGCTAAATCCGTTTTTAATCGATTTTAGTTTTTCGGTATGGCTCAGAAACGAATAATCGTAGATGCATGATATTTTCACAAAATGTTTGTATTAGCATTTTTCTATAGTTACATGATAACATATTGAAACATTTTGGATATTTTTGAGCTAATTATAGACATTAGAAATTTGATATTTTTGACTATAAAATGAGTCGATAAAATTTTTAGCTTGGTCAATAAGTTTGAAAATGTAATACAAAGTTCCTCATAACTTTTTTATAATATTATAACTGTTAAAATAAATGTTTATGAGTTAACAGTATGTCTATACCTACTTTTGTAGGAGTTTACCTTTCCTCAATTACAGTGACCCCATGGCACCTAAATGGCCAAATGTACAGCAGAGCGGTACCCATTTGTCCACAAAGTTGAATACATTTTTAATAATATTAATAACAACTTTTTCACGGTTATTATTGGTTTTAATACGTCGAAAGCATTAAAATAACCTAAAAAAATAGTTATAAAAATTAATTATTTTCATTATCTAGTTAAGCAAAATAATCAAATAACTTAGTCATTATTATTATAAGGTTTTTCGTTTCATATATTCTGTATATATAAACAAAAACATTTTGAGGGGCTTAGCCCCTCCAAGCCAATGAGTATATACGTGACACGCACAAATTGTAATTGCGTGTGAAACCGAAATTTTTTAGTCACATGTCCACACTGCTATACGGCAGTGGGCTCATAATAAAATCAATAGGTCACTCGTCAATTTACTATTACGTCGAATTACATTCCATTTGTATCAAACCCAATTTTCATAGTAATTACGAATACCGAACACAAAAGCGTTTTTAAACTCGAGATTTATTATAAGTACATAAAATGGAATTGCTGCACACAGCGCCACGCCCGAGTATTGTTTCTAAGTGCCCTTTTGAAACCTTTGATTCCGCACTAATGGAAAACAGTTTCCTTGAGCTCTTTTTCCCTTTCTCGTAGTTTACGTTTCCGCTCTTTCTGCGCACGCGTGTGTATTTCTTCTAACATTTGCTTATTTTCTCCAAATGTATACACAAACAGTATAATCCCAAATATTCTCTCCATACACCATACAACTAGCACCTACCAGGTTACATAAATATATACCTATAATATTATTATATATTATATAATATTTAAAGGTACCCATTGTATATATATATATTATTTTTTTTATTGATCATGAAGCACGGCAACTATGGCTATTAGCTGTTTGTTTTTTTTTGTTTGTAGGGGAGGAATTATCAGTTAGTAAACACGTGTGTTTTGGTTTGGCAGATTTTTTAGTGGGCACCCGTAGCCCGTAGGTATCTACCATTCCCGGGCAGGGGATGGCGGAACTTCTCTCCGGACACCGTGACTTGCCCGAAAAAAAATGCCACCCGCGGCCGGATTCGAACCGGCGTCGGTGTGCCGGTCGTATAATAATAATAGTATTACTATTAAGTATTAATACAATAGAAGACAGGTATAACTTGCTTGGTAATTGGTATAATCGTAATGATAACGATAATTTATTATAATAATAATAATCATAATATTATGTATATCAATATGACACGTAAAAAATGTCCTGAGACACATTGTATAATAAGATATTCAGATACAAATACCAGAAGTGCAAAGCGACATTGGCGTTTTCCAATATCCTGCGTGTCGTGATATTCGTATTGTGTGATTTGGTTATTTCGTTGTACTCAGGTACATATAATAACTATGCCAAATCTCACATTGATAAATTATTAAAAAAAAAAGGAAATAAAGAAAATAAATTATACAATAATAATTAGAAATAGCGTTGTGCATTAATTTTTAGGTTTACGTAAATTTGTATTTTAGTAAAACCATGAAAAAGTATACATTTTGTTCACTGAAAATTTAACAATGCAAGAAAACCTTTGTACCCTGCAAGACGCCATATACTGCAGGAACTTGGGGCATCTCTCGGTTAGTACATTATAATAGTAGGTATCATATAATATTATAGGGTATTAGGGTGCCTATATGACCGTGCAGTGAAACTGAGAAAGGATAAATAGTATCGGCAAACTCTTTTGGGAATTGCCTTGAGAAATTTTACGAGGAATCTCATCGTATACAATGATCAAATGAGCACAATATTATATTATAATATAACACACTAGCTACCCGTTTATGATTGTTATCATTATATTACTGTGGTGTTGGTTCTAATGAAAACTGCAGGTGACTGTTATATTATAATATAGGTATTATTGTATACTGTATAATGTATTATTATTATTATATTACTTGTGGCCAGAAGAGCGAATGCAAAAAAAATCTGCAATGTTCTGGTACGAAATTCGACGATTGGTATTTGGTGTATTAGAGAATACTATCGAATAATAATAATAATATAATATGTCCACAATGTAATAAATACCTGTTACTTTCAAAGTATCGGACCACCTTGATGATGTGTCGATAATACTATTGATATTATTCTGTATGAAATCGATATTTATACCGCCGACTGCCATTCAATTATCGTGCAACGACGGTATAAAACGACCATATGTTCGTTAATATTATTATAGTGATGTTTCACACCATTTCAGTATTCATATTTTATTATTATTTCATAGGTACACAGAAGGGGTGTGTATTTTGTGTCATTCATTCTTTATTACCACGAAGCCTCACCACTATTTAGGTAATACGATTTTGATTAATTATTAAAATTTATAATAATCGTTCGACCTGTTAGATATAGGTAAGGTGGTTACGCGTGTCGAACTATTGTCTCGTTTCATCGCTTGCTCCGGCATCCATGTCTGTGGTGCGATACTATACCGGGTAATCAGTAAAGTAAAATATATTATAATATTAATTGTATTTCATCATACGTCAAATTGTACTCGTCACTTCGTATAACTAATAGTGTCATCTTGTACTCTCGTCTCGTCTAAATCCTAATTCTAAATCTCATCTAACTCCTCTCATATTTCCCGCTCGGTATTGTATCTGCAACTGCAGGTATACCGTACAAGTGATCGGCAACGTTTTAATAATTATCGTGATGCCTTTACCACGTAACAATAATTTAAATAGTAAACTAACCTCTATACAGACCATGCAATGCATAATATGACATATTACGTATTTAATTATATTGTAAGAACAATAGCGTAGTAGGTATAACATTATTTGTATATATTTGAATAAAAATTAGAAACCAACAAAAAAAAATTAGGTATGAGTAATTCTATAATTAAACTTAATGAAGTTATATACACACCTATTTTTTTTTATAACTAAATTGTACTCTTAAACCTTGTCCGTGGTTTAAAGGTTGAATTACAATAAATTAGAAATACTATATACCTTTGTTACATTTTTTTTATCTAAAAGTAGGTACGCATTTCAATTTAGCATCAATGACAAAATAAAAGAATACACTATATACCAAACTATAAAATATATTAGATAAGTTTATATTATTCGTACTTACTTATTAATATGTACCTACTTATGCGTTCAAATGAAAAACCATGATGGTAAAAATATATGAATGAGATTTTGTTCGCGCATTACAATTTTGTAAGAGGGATGTAATATATATATTTAGTTTATATATATATATATATATATATATATATATATTATGCAAAATGTATATATTATATATAACATTACATACATATAATATATTATATAGGTACACTCTGAAAAGAGGCGTCATTGCGTCAACAGGAAACGAATGTATATATTATAATTCCATTTTTATTAATATTTCTCAGAACAGTACTTATATTGAATGTAATACCAACCGTCGTTTTAAATCAACGTATTGATAATGTGGCTTAAATTGCTTCAGTGATTGTTGTACTGCAATCGGATTATCATCGTGTGCTTATAAGGACCTAGGTACACGATTTTCACTAATCATATATATACGCCTTATATATTTGAACATTTTGAGTAGGCTTATACAGTATATAAAATGCAGTGTGCGCTCGTTTATATTCCGAGTATCTTATATTGTTTACTTCACGAATTACGAAAGCTAAATCGTTAAAATATGCGATGAATATGTTAGTTTTACAGACTTAAAAATATTTTCAAATATTAATATAATATGTATTTGTATCTATATAAAATATATTATTTATATATATAAATAGCCGTATAGGTAGTATTAAAGTATGTATTTCCACAAATTCCATGAATTCTTTATAATATGTAGATATAAAATATATTACCTTTAAAGCTGTGGTATAGTCCACACGGTATAGGAATATCAGAGACACGCCGCGCCATCGTCCATAATCATTATCTACTGATGAAGGGGCAAAATCGAAATATTGATTATTGGCTCTCCGATCGGTACCTATTTATACATTATACATCAGCCTCTATTTTTAACGATATATTTTTTTATGGCTGTTTACCGATAACTATGCAGTTGAAATAATAATGCTCTGATTTTCAACTGTAATATGTTTTCTGGCAATTAAGTTAATCTAGTTGGTACTTTTGAGAAGTAAAAATTGAAAACTCCCATTAGTTTTTAAGTCAGGAAAAACAAAAAATTACTTTAATACATTTCACGCAACACCAGTTTTTGACAAAAGTGACAGTCGACAGACCATCTCTGTTTAAAATCATTTTTCGTATACATTTATGATACATTGAAATCAAATTTAGCACATTCATTAATGTGACCCACTCGATACCTAGAGTACAGTAGAGAGGTACCCACTTTCCACCTTTATTTCTCTTTGTTTTCCTTGCGTAGGTAACTAAATGTATTCAAATTGTATATAGTTACACTGGGGTTTTTAAATGCACAAAATCAAATGTAATATTGCTTGACACATGCACACATACATTTCGCTGACTCTCTATTTGGGAAAAGCTTCGTAATGGATGATTTTGCATAATACCGTTTTTCCTTAATTTTTCTTTTGTTTTTCACGGTGCTTTTGAAAACTGCTGGACAATTTTTACCTTTGACCCCTCCCCTTCCCACCCCTAAAAAAGGTGGGCAAGTGGTTTTCACTCTGCTGTACAGTAGGTTACAAGTGGGTCACTGTAATGGATAGTATTAAATTTTAACTCAATGATATAATATTTTTGTATAAGAAAAACGATTCTGAGCGAAAACGGTCAGTCAGCCTATGATATTACCAATATTTGATGATATTATTGTGAATAAAGTAATTTATATATAACCTATTTAGGTGGAGCCTAAGAGCCTTGTTTTCAATTTTCAATCCTTAGCTATAAAAGTTGAACATTTTATACATTTTTAACTACAGAATAATTATTACATTTTAAATATGATAAATTTTGTAAAAATTCGAACTTTAAATGCTTATAAAAAAATTGTGCCTATGTATTTTTAATATTTTTCAACTGCTATTGTAACGATATATCAGAAGCTTTGCATTAAATTTTCACGCTTTTCTACCAAACAAATACAATTTTATTGATATTTATAGAAAAAAAAAACTAAAAAAATGTAAAACTGATAATGTCCGTAAAGAGCTCAAAAAGAGTCAAATTATTTTCAAAATGTTATCCTGTATAGAAAATGCTAATATAAACATTCAGTGAAATGTTCAAGTATCTACAGTAATACGTTTTTTAATTACAAGAAAATAAGAAAATCGTTACACGAGAAATCGAGTGAATATCAAATATTGTAAAAATATGAATTTCAAACGCTCATAAAAATTTAATTTGACTTTCTTGTAGACATTTTTTTTTTGATAAAAGTAGATAAATTGATGGATAATCTTGTATTACATTTTCAAATCTTAGATTGAAAAAGAAAAATGTTTATGAATTCTCAACTCAAAATAATTTTTCCAATTTTCGTGATTTTTTCGTATTTTGTCAATATTTGAACTTTAATTGCTTATAAATAAAAACTGTGACTAAGGATTTTTAATATTTTTCAAATGTCATTGTAACGATATAGTAGGAGCCTTGTATTAAATTTTCAAGCTTTTTTACCCAAGAAATAAAATGTTATTGATATTTATAGAAAAAAAAACTAAAAAAAAGGAAACTGAAAATGTCCGTAAACAGCTCAAAATAAGTCATAATATTTGGAAAATGTTATAGTGTATAGAAAATGCTAGTATAAACATTCAGTCAAAATTGAAATGTACCTATACGGTCATTTGTTTTAGAGTTACACCAAAAACCAAAATCGATTTTCTCGAAAACAGATTTTGCGTAAAAATTCCCGTTATTCCTTAATTTTTCATGTCGGTTTTGAAAACTACTGGGAAATTTTAGATTCTGAGCGAAGCGATGAATGTATTGATTTTACAATGATGTGTGTTTTTTATTTTTTTTTTGTGTCTGTCATAACCTTTTAGGACAGTAAAAGTGCTTGGATTTGAACAGTAACTTTTCTGATAGGAAAGTGAATCTAGTTGGTTCTTTGGGAGGTCAAAAGTAAAAATTTCTCAGTACTTTTCAAACGCGACATGAAAAACTAAAGAAAAATTAAGGAAAATTTTTACACAAAACCTGTTTTTGAGAAAATCGATTTTGGTTTTTGGTGTAACTCTAAAACAAATGACTACAGATACATGAAATTTTTACTGAATATTTATATACGCATTTTCTATACGCCATGCATTTTTTAAAATATTTTGACTTATTTTGAGTTGTTTAGGGACATTTTCAGTTTCCATTTTTTTTAGTTTTTTTTATATAAATATCAATAAAATATCTGTTGGGTAAAAAACCTTGAAAATGTAATAGAAGGCTCCTAGGTTATTGTTTCAAAGACAGATGACCCCTCCCCCCAATGTACAAACTAGATTCACTTTCCTATCAGAAAAGTTACTGTTGAAGAAAATCCAAGCACTTTTACTGTCCTAAAATGTGATGACAGACACAAAAAAAATAAAAAAACACACATCATTGTAAAATCTACACATTCATCGCTTCGCTCAGAATCTAAAATAAAATAATAATACAATATTTGTTTACTCTAATTTATTTATTTTCTTAAAACATACTTTTTTCAAAATTGCATATCTTGAAATTCATCCATTTTCTATTATTTGTCTCCGTTCGTTATTACATTTATATTTTTGCGTTGTCGCTTTATTTATTTTTTGTATTATCCCTTTTACTGCACTTTTAATTGTTATATAATATGTAACAACTTGAATATTCTGAAGAGAATATATAAATTTAATATTTATATAGTGAGGATGATAAAAATATGCTTTAAATTTTGAAAAGAAATATTCACATACATTATTTGTTTCAAAAAAGGAGGGAATATTTCTTGCATACCTATAAGTTTCTGTTAAATAATCGCAACATTTTACTATTTGATTATTGGATGGCATATCTATTCTGCAATCAAATCAAAAACAAACGAATCTTCGATTTAATCAGGTTCAACTGTTCAAGGAACGGTAGACCAAAAATATAATTTAAAAATTGTATACTATACTAAACTAGTGTTTCTCAACATATAGGTAAACGGATCCAGACATTTTTTTTAATAAGCAGTTATTTATCTCAGACAATAATGATAATATTATGTAATAACATTTATAGACAACAAATTTCTGTTTAGGTATAGAATACCTAGGTACTATTATAGTTGTTCCAATTTAATTTAATTGCTTTTATAATTTTATCTGGAAAATAATACTCTTTTAAGTTTTTAAAATATTTTATTAAAACCGTACCTATACAATTACAGTAATTATTTCATTTTCCATTACAATATATTGTATAAGTATAGGACTATAATTTCACGAAGCCTTTCAAATAATAGGTACAAAATTCAAAATGCATGACAACAAGTAGGCTCAATTAGATAAAGCTTTTAAGAATACTTATATTATTAAACGCAATACGTAATTGCGTTTCTATTTCCTGTACAATATTTTATACTCAATATTGTAATTTAGGTCACGTGTCTTGAAAATAATATGTACTCGATTGTAATGATTCAAATTGAAATACCTACCACATCTATTGTTATACAATCGCATTATTTAATGTCGCTAATATTTGAATGAGACGAGTGTTACTTTTTTTCTTTCAAGCTAACAATGTAACATATATAGACTATATAATATAGTAATTGTACACTTTTATTTACTAACCCTTTCATTTTCTAGGGTTAATTTATAAATGAAAATAGTGGTTTTAATATTTTTTAGCTGTGGTTTGAAAACTTAAGCTACACAATTTGATATTGTAGGTATCGATAGAAATATTAAAAATTAAATAGGTATATTTATAAATAGGCATAGGTCCTATTTTATTAATATGATCTAGTTAAAAATATAGGTACCATATATTGTATTTCTACATGGATAGGTAGGTATTTTATGTGAATTTTAATTTATAACCAATTTTTATCTTAAATAACTCATTTAGTCATTAATTTAAAAAATAATATTTTGCACAAATAAAGTAGACTTTGCCCCCTGCTCAGTTACCTACTCTGTTTGCTGGCCAGCTCCTTCGCATGTTAAAAACAGAATGTCTAGTAAAGTAGATAAAACATGATGTTTCATCTAATTTACTAGACATTCTGTTTTTTGCAATTTTTATTTTTACTCAATAGACATTTTAATACTGATTACGAATGTGTAAAAATAAATGTGTGGAACAATTATTTTAAGTTACATACGATTAAAGATTTTCTATTATGCGTGGCCGGCTCTAGTGCATATTAATTATTAGTTTCCTTCTAAAATATACGGATTTCCTCCCATCCTCATCGTAAATAAAAAGGTTAGTAAACATTATATACTAATACAACTATTTAGTTGCCTCCAGTGATCAGATATTTCGTGATTGTGTACGAGTTGCTAGCGGTGCCAAACTTTGAAAATAGCGGTCAGACGAATAAAAATGGAACGGCCACAATTTATTAGTATGTCCAGTCACGTATAACATTATAGGTTCCAAGTGAAACAAGTGGCAACACCTTAAATATGGGTGCGAGTGGGTAATTAATAGAAGAAAATAAAACATTTGGTTGAATCCAATTCTTAGCTATACAAAAAGAACAATTAATACATTGACGATACTATAGTCAGAAATTCGAAATCAGTCAATATTATTATAATTATGGTTTTTGAAACATTATTTTAATACTGAAATGTTGCCAGCACTGTTTTGTATGTTTTGGCACAAGATTAACTGATAATAGATACCGTGTATTTTGTCTATACAAAATGATGATAACACTATAACACTCAACTGACATTAAAATTAATGACTACGATAGTCGGCTTTTTTCCCAAATTGTTTTAAACGTTATAATTTGTATTTAGTATTTAATATTAATTACCAGGTAATATATTAATAAATTAAATTGATTGTTTTAAACCACATTATAATTATTTATTTATTGAATAATTCGTTCATATAATTTATCGTTGTAAAACGGGTAAAAGCTGTTCGCTTAATATTTCCTTATTATTCTATAAAAACCGTATCTTATAGGTATTATTATTATTTTCTTTAGAATTTTATCCACAAAATGAGTCGTAAAGAAGCATTAACACAATTTATACAACAAATTCACGGTCGTCCTGTTGTTGTGAAATTGAATAGTGGAGTCGATTACAGAGGTAATTTTTTTACAACTCAACAATTTATTTTTATTTTTTTTTATTAGGTGATATCCACATTTTAATTATACTAAAATTTCGGATCCTTTGCAGAATCAATCTTAAGAGTTTGGTAGACATGGCCTTTCTGCCATGATTATTCGGTTACATTTAAATTACAATATAGTCACAGCAACGATACTGTAACAAATAAACTATTTAATACTGCAAAAGGTCCAAAACATTAGTATTTAAATGATTATGTGGGGTGTGGATATGAGTATATAATCAATAAGTTTTATAAATAGATATATTTAATTTCAATTCATAGTCTTATGAACCATAATATAATAAGTAATTTATTGTGCTTTATGCCAGTGGCCGAGTGGCACCAAACTCTATATTTGTCAATGAAATATTACCACATTTGATTTCTTATTTTTGGGAAGTTGGGTGTCTAAATGGATTGCACCATTGCAGGGCTTAAAATAAATAATGTTAAAACATGTGAGTACCTACCTACGGTATAGAAATCATAAAATGTATATTGTTTATTGTCTTTAATCTCATTTATAGATGGGTGAATGACGAATGTAAATTTCTTTTAATTGTTATATTTTTAGACTGGGCCACTGATATGAACTTATAATAAGTAATTATATAGGTATATATTATATATATATTTTTTTTAATGACATTTATTAGGTGTAATGGCTTGCATAGATGGTTACATGAATATTGCTCTTGAACAAACAGAAGAATACATAAATGGAGAACTTAAAAACAAATTCGGAGACTCTTTTATTCGTGGCAACAATGTACTATATATTAGTACTCAAAAAAGAAAAGGGGTGTAATATATTTTATAAATAATATTATTTATATTCTCAATTTCTATGCTTGTGAAAAATAAAACTAAACATACAAATATTTATAAGTTTTTGTAATAAATATTAAGTAACCATAATTAATTTGGTGTTGCTTCATATTTAATAAGTACCTTATTCAAATGTTATATTCGTTTTCAGATTATAATGTTTGGTTGCATATGTATATGGCATAATATTGTACCAACGTCCTACACATATTATGTACTTGTGACCAGTGTCGGAGTGGTTCCGGACGGCTAGTCCGCAATTGGGCCCCGGTTTAATAGTTATTATGGTAATTGGGGCCCCCTGATTTTGTACCTATTAATATTATTATTATTCATTTAGAGTAAATAGAAATACGAAATAAACATTTTTTTTTTTTCAAATCAGAAATGTATTTTTGTTTACAATTTTGAGAAGTTCTCAATAGTTATTAAAATAATGACATCATTATCATCCTATGAATTTTATAGCTAATTTTATAAATATGTATTATTGATTTTTTTTCTGGGGTAATCAAAACATTTGACTGTTAGGGCCCTTTTTTTCAAATTGCGGACTGGCCCTTTTCGAGCCAGTCCGACACTGCATTTGACCTATATTATAGCTTTGATATAATATAATATATAGCTTATTATTTAATTAATCAATGGTTACTGATACTGTATTGATTCATAATATTATTTTACTATATTAAATCATATCTAATTAATTTTAATAGTAAAAAGTAATCATAGATGTATCTAACATTTTGTTCCTTTTATATGAAGTTGAAAGTGTGCAAGATGGCATAATTACGCCAACTGCCAAGGTTTCTAATGGTCTTTGTTTGTAATAATATAAAAAAATTGTCCTTAATATATAAAAATTCTTCCTAGTTAAAATATTTTTTAAAAGTTTTTAGTATTGTCTAAAAAAGTTATTGTAGAGAAGTTGTTAATTCTATACTAAGTCATTAACATTTAACATCTGATCTCTATAACTAATAATAATACATTAGGTAATAGACCTGCATAATTTTTTTATTAGGTGGATTTAAGAATGAATATATTTAAAAACTTAGGGGTGGCCTAAATAAAATTAGGTGGGGCTAAGCCCCCCCTAGACCCCCCCAAATTACGCCTATGCTCATTCTAAATATGCTGCAAACTTGAGCTTACGAAAGGTTTTTACCATTTTAAAGATTGATATGAGTAGGTTTGCCGTTATTCAGTAGATATTTCATCTTTTATAAGTTGTCATAAAATATGACAATGTTTATTGTTAGCATTGCAATACATATTACCTAAGGCTATTATTTTTTCAAAACATAAGGAATTAGTGTATATAGCAATTCAAATTTCAATCCCAAAAAATATTTTCATTAGTTTAGTGATACTATAAACTATAAAGCATAAATAATAAAAAACGTGTGTGTATTATAATAGGTGGTAGTATAATAGTATAATACTATAGAATGACAGTTATTATTTTGTTAAACAAAACCCTCTTTTTAATAATTTCATAATTAATATTTTTGACATATTTCTTTACTTTAAGTACTTATATTATAAACAAGACACTGGCAAGGTTCATTAAAATGTTAAATCCACTTTTAAAATTAAAATACACCTACCTACCTAGTTCTTTTGTATGAATAACAAACAATTCATTATTGTAATTTAGTTACAAAATTATGCTTGAACAGATTTGTATAACAATACAATAATCTCTGGACAACAACGGAATTGAATGTTGAAAAATTGGTTACTTTATCATATTAAATTAATGTTTAATTGAGTTCAACCGTAAAAAAATAAAACTTATTAAATATTCGTTGTGCAAGAAAAAAGTAAATGAACCAGCCATTGTTTTAATTTATCAGAATTGCTTTTTTTTTCAAACAACGAATGGACTAAAAAATAAGGAGCACAATCAAATATTTTTAAACGTCGATATTGACTTTAAAGGCGTATTACACTTCATTTTGAGTACAGTGGATGCTGATTATTACCTAAACGATTTTTATTGTCGGTAGAAAATTGTCCTACTCCACACATCTTGCATTGTACTTGCCCTTACCCCATGTATAAATATATATATAATACTTTTTATAAGTGTAAAACCCTATAAAACCGTCTATTGATAACTATTGATGTGTGAAATTTCTACCAAGTCCCTACAGTTTTCCTACGTGCGTGCCATTTACCCGAATCACCGCTGTGGCCCTGTATATAATTTCAGTGATGCGTCAATACATGTTCACACGTCATTATAATCAACTCATAATATATGTTAATACAAGGCGAAACACTCATTTCACGAACATTTTTAGTTTTAATTTTTTTTTTGGATTATTTAAATTTTAAAGTCCAAACAAGTACAAAATAATATTAAAAAAAAAAATGTTATTGTTATAAAAGGTTCAAACCAAATTAGGCTCAACTGCTCCCTGCCTCTCGTCGAAGTGTAGTATGAGCTAAATGTGCCACTATTCTCTGTACCTACTCCTAATTGGCATTGTTATAAATTATAATGTAAAAAAGTGTATCAGCTATTGGGTTGGTGTTTAATACTTCTAATTTTGTCTATACTTTATACAATATAGGTAATATAATATGTGACTAGTCTGATTTCTGTTTAGATATACTAAGGTGGTAGCCAGTAGATACGTTATATTATTATGTCCGCCACGGATTGTTCGATGGCCTTATGTGGATTTTATCATTTTTATGTATGTAGGTTAGGTTTATTAATTGAGGTGCTCGACACTACTATAGGTACCTATTTGCCTAGGTACAGTGTTTATTTCTGTATTTTATAAAGAACGTGAGATACAAATAAACGATTGTTATAGGTACGCCAAGAACAATATTAAAATGGATAATAAGTTACACACACGACAAAATCACAGAGAAATTAATTGCATCATAGAGCACGTTTCCACATGTGGTGATCGTGGACCTTATCCTTACTAATTTCTATAATAGTATAATGTTTTTAACTTCTCATACGCAAGTAGGGATATACTATATCGCTATACCTACAGGCTACAGAACGCAGAAAAATAATAATTGAAGGGTCCAGCGCTACAACCAGATTAGGTACTCCATTTTCATGAACTTTTCAGGACATGCAAAACAAAATTCTTTTCCTCATTTACCACTATTGACGGGAAATTATTCATTTTGAGATATATTTGGAAATAATAACGTGATTTTCCTACCAAAATATAGATATTTCTGCCATGAAATTTTTAAGTGGGCGGAGGGGTGGTATAGATATTTTTCAATAATAGAAAAAGACATAGGTATTATATAAGTTATTTAGTATAATATGTATTTTATTATTTTAATATAAATTAAGTAGGTACCCTAATTATATGCACTTATAACAAAAAGGTGGGCAAGTGGTTGTCACTCTGCTGTACAGTAGGTTACAAGTGGGTCACTGTAATGGATAGTGTTAAATTTGAATTCAATGATGATATCATTTGTATAAGAAAAACGATTCTCAGCGAAGACGGTCACTGGCCAGTCAGCCTAAATATTACTAAGTATATTTGATGATATTATTGTGAATAAAGTAATTTATATATAACCTATTTACGTGGAACCTTATTGTTTTTAATTTTCAATCCTTAAATATAAAAGTTAAACATTTTATAAATTTTTTACTACAAAATAATTATTAAATTTTAAGTTTGATACATTTTGTCAAAATTCGGACTTAAAATGCTTATATATTTTTAAAATTGTATAGTGTATAGAAAATGAAATATAAACATTCAGTGAAATTTTCATGTACCTACAGTTATTTGTTTTTGATTTTCAATAAAATAACAAAATCGCTACATGAAAAATCGAGTGAATATTCAATCTTGTAAAAATATGAACTTTAAACGCTCATAAAAATTTAATTTGATTTGCTTGTAGTCATTTTTTTTTTTTGATCAAGGTAGACAAAATTATGAGGAATCGTGTACTACATTTTCAAATCTTAGATTTAAATAGAAAACATTTTATGAATTTCTAACTCAAAAAAATTTGGACCAATTTTGGGCTAAAAATGAAATATTCATAAGGTATCTGCCCAGATTTATTCAAGCAGCCCAAATTTTTGACAAGCACAGGCGGGGATCACCCACTCGCCACCCTATCCAATCCACTCTGCCCATATCACGCAAATGCATTTGTAGAGGAAAATAATAACTGCACCTACACTACCTATATACTTTATTTAAGTACCTATGATTATATAGTGTGTGGTTTAGTAGTGTTAGCGAATTGCGATACTGATTAATGGCGACAGTACATTTTTATATTATTGTTGTACAATTGGTCTTAGACTCTTAGCTATTTTATTTTTAGATACCTAATATAAATTATTTAAAAAAAATTTATTGGTACAATATATTTATGTAGGTAAAGTCTAATGTCTATACCTACAAGTCTGGTGCAGTACAAGGTTGATGGTACCAATAATTTATAATATATAAAATATGCAAATACAATATTACATAATTTCTATATAACAGTCAATAGTCATAAAGAGATGATGGAACTGCCTGTTCTTTCAGGCTTCAAGCCAGGGGCGCCATTTGGGGTATCGCAGGGTATACATTGGCGGCCCTATTTTTCGCCGTATCATTTTGGCCTGTTTTAATTTCATGCAGGCGCCGATGCCCGATGCATCAGTTAAATTGAATTAATTGAAATAATTATTATAAGATAAAAATATTTTATAAATAAGGGGATATACATAGATAAACTTAGATAATAAAGATATAGAAAGAAAATTTATATTAATGAATAATGATATTATATTTTTATCAGTGTTATCACTTAAAATATTAATTATTTTTCATCCCTAATTGTAAGGTAAGAAATAACTCCAACATGGCTAAATTTCAATTTTCATTGTTATAACTGTAACCTAGTGGTAGAAAAATGTGGCCTGGTAAAAAATTTGGCAGCCCTATTTTAAAACTGAAATGGCGCCCCTGCTTCAAGCCAAAATTATATTACCTAATATAAATAATAATTTAGTATGATATTCATTTTAGGAACTACTTATAATTATAGTTCGCTTCAGGAACTATCTAACTTGTAAATAGTTACGGAACTGGTAACTGCAAGGTATATATTTTCTGTTTGCAATTGTTCTAATTTTTTTTCAAAAATTATGTTTATAGGTAATGAATTAAAATTTATGAGAAAAAAAATGGGTGTTTATCTTTTACAGAATCACCACATTATTGCGTATAATAGGTTTGGAAAATCCAAGTAAAAGCAAAGCCAAAGACGTAGTATCAGCGTGCTAAAATTAGAGCGTTCTATTGACGCGCTTTAGAGAATTTAATTAAAAAACATATACTGGTAAAATAGTGGGGGGACTTAATTGATGAATTATTGAGCATAATGAGCAGTGTTATCGTGATTCGCTTTGTATAGTATAAATCCTACCATAGACATATAATATAAATCGTGTATATGTGCTAAACCTAGTCTCTATATATAGATCATTGCTGGAGTGTTAACCTATTATACTATTATTTATTAGGTATTATAATATTATTATCATTTATCGTGGTCGACAAAAGTAGGTAATATATTACTAGGCATAATCACAGATTAAATGAAACTTAAATTTCACTTAATCTGTGGTATTATTAAACTAAATAATATGATGAGTATTATAATACCTATATGCGGCTATACTTACATAATATGTTATATTATAGTATTTGTATATTTGATAAAGTAGCACCGATCGACATATTACGTGCATTCTTACGACTTACCTACCTATTTTTATATAAATTATATTAAAATAACTCGAGTTTGTATGTTACAGCATTTTAAAACTGTGTAATAAGTAATAAAGCGTTAATAATTAACAAGGATTTTCATTTCCCCATAATTTATATGTACCTACCTATATAAATATTAAATCAACAATTTTATAAAATGATAATTTTCCCGTACAATAAAATTAGTCCAAACGAATTTAGAATTATACAATATGATTTTTCCAACTGATCTTAACTTGCTTTGCCCATTTTTTTTTTAAAATGTGTACACTAACAGTCTAACAAGTAACAGTCTGCTTTTGATAATCAGTAAAATACTAAAATATTCAAAATATACGCAAACCGTTTTGTTCATGAGTCCAGTTATGTCAATTTGCAGATCTGATAAAATGCCGACTAGTGTTTAGGTTTTTTTTTTTTTTTTTATTGGGTAACCCGCGGCAACATAGGCCATTGGGTGTGGGGGAGGGCACTGTAGGTTTTTATATTGGGTAGGTTGGTACACGTGTGTGTTTAGGTTTTTTCTTTTTTATTCAAACTTCACTCTAAATCGTTTTTTTGACAATAATATTTGTAACTATTGCTGTTAAATACCTACATATAACAAAACGTGAAACAGTTAAATTGAGCTAAGGGAGATCTTTGTATAGTATTCTCGTTGTCCTTTATTTTATTTTACTTTGCCTAGCAAACAAATAAGCTTATTAAAATCTTTTGGAGTAGGTAAGAAAACACTATTCTTTATTTCATAAAAAAATTGTATGATAATTGCCAAGATTAGAATTAAATTTCGCTAAATATGTTTTATATTACAACAACTTAATTATTAATAGGTACATTATATTTTTAATTATTACGAGTCAAGTGTATGGCATATTATTCTCTAACAATTGGAAGTACCTATGTTCTTAACTGCTTAACATTTTTAATTTGTTTTGAGAGTGTAATTTATACTATATAATACTAGCTGATCCCGCGGCACACTTCGTGGCCCATACAAAATTATAACTTAAAAAAAAAATTGTGATTGTTCAACTCGTTTTGGGTACAACTTAGCCTCCCTGGTAGGCAATCCGATTACGTCGGATCGCGGACAATATGTAACAGCATATCAAGTATGTAGGCAATTTGCGAAAATTGTGTTTCATGCATGCTTGCACCTGATCTGCCCGATTAACCAATTGCAACCGAATAATTAATACTAATTTCTACTAATATTATTTCTCCTTTAACCTATAGCACCCATTTATAAATAAAAATTTCCACCGTAAATCTCAAAACCCCCGTTTGAGCACCTCCCCGGGTTGGACCTGGGAGGGTGAAAAATACTTTACGACCTATTCTCATACCTACCAAATATACAAAATATTTTTTATTAAAATCAGCCGATCTGTTTCAGAGTGCAACCACAAACACCGTGACACGAGATTTTTATATATTAGAAGATTATAATATTAGTACCTTCAGGCTTCAATTTACTATACCTTCTTACAATTACAAAATAACTTAGCTTACTTTGTTTCAAGGTTTGTCTGATTATGTCTTAAATAATTAATGAGGATTAATGTCCTAACCGCATAGATAGATCCAGTAGTAGCGAAGGACCTTGGCATCCACAGAATCAAGAGACACACCACCCACATAAATTATTTTCACATAAATTTAATTTTTTTACTACATAGTAATAGATATAATCGATAAGATATAATTATTTAACAGTAAGGTATTAGAAGTTATTTCAGCAGATAATATTTAAAAATGTATAAGAGAAATATTAATCATTTTGCAGCGTAAATTTTTTTGTACAAATTATTAACTAATAATGTCCCCCCCCCCCCAGATCCTTACACTGGATCCGTCTCGGACAACAAATATAATATATTAAATAATTGTTAGCTGTTGACAGTTAGGCACTATAGGCACTAAACAATAAGCATACTGCATCACAGCGAAGTAATAACTTATAAGAATATCATAGTCATAGTTAGTGTATTAGTTTTAAAATTATTAATACACAATATAATATAAAATAATGAATTATCTAATTTATTATGAAACTTCAAACTTATAATTTATGTACCGTATTAACACATAGAGTCATAGGCCATAGGCGTAGCGTGATGAATTTATAGAGTGTATTCTGGTACAATACATAAATTCCAAAAATGTAACTAAAAAAATTTTACGGGATGGGGGCTAAAGCTAAACAAAATTCCAGGGGGGGCTATAGCCCCTCACCTTAGACCCCCCAATTCTACACCGATGCAAATAGGAAGATATGTACCCTACATTTCTAAATCGTTGTTATCAGTTATCAGGTACTATACCTCAGTACGTCCTCATCACGTTATCACTTATTAGTGTTATTTATAGTAGGGTAACTATGTTATATATGTATTCACTTGTAAGTCATTTATCTCAATATAATTCATATTGCATACGTACTACCTACCTATAACATACAGACTATAATACTATATTATAATAATATGTCATAGGATTATACTTCCATTACAGATTTTGAAAATTAAAAGAGCTTTTTGTACAATTCCGGTTGGAAGGGTGAAAAAAAAAATCTAAACGACCGCTCTGGTTGTTATAATAATGTTTTTCTCTTTTTTTCTCTGATCGCGGAATCGAACAATATGAATACATAATATAGCTCATTGTGCGTACCAGCGTGCGTGTGATGGCGTTCGCAGAAGACAGCTATTGTACAACGGGCGAGACCAACGTGTGCCTATATATATTTATTTGATCGGCTTGGCGGAGGGTGGCATATCGAGTAACCATCAGTTGCAGCCGTAACAATTTGAGAGCAGACGAACGGCGCGAGTCCTGACTTTTGCTAATTATTATCCGAAGACGGTGGCGGTGGTGTGCCCGGTCGGATATATTATGCGCCGCACGCTGAGCGGTTCATTCGATAATATTATATTCCCTTCATTAGCTCATCACTGGCAATATCCGTTCTCCGGCACAGCGGTTTATTTAATCGTTGTGTGTGTGTGTGTGTGTGTGTGTGTGTGTGAGGGAGAGATAGAGAGGGGGGGGTGAGAGAGTGATGGAGCCATATTTATAAGGGGGTGAGAGGGCGAAAGAGGAGACCCGCAGAGGCGGTCTTTCAGCCGCAGACATGTCATTTGCCGTGGAGACTCCTCTGCCCGACGATTGCAATTATTATTGTATGCGGCACAAAAGAGGCTGGCCGGTCATCACGGTGGTCGAGGAAGAGGAGGAATCAGTAGCGTCGGTGTCAGTGGCTTCTGCAATATCGCGCATTATATAATATATATATACATACATCTGCCCATTATTATAATAATATATATAATATGATATTATTATTATGTAAACTATTGTTTTAAATGTCTTCGTCACAGTCGAAAATTCATCCAACAACCTTTTATTAGAAAAAAAACAATGAACAATAGTGCTGCTATTCATGTTGCACCACACGTTATCTGTGGTTTGAGATACATAGTATGTCTATTTATTCATTTACTCTTATACTATACGGACGCAAACCACAGAGCATAATTCATTTTAGTACGTACTTAATATATTTCCTGTATGCATTGTGCATAAAATTGATAGATTGTCGTATAATAATTAATAATGTACTAGCATATTATAATGATGTATGAAGAATATTTTTAAACAATGAATGACACTTGGTATTGTATTACATTCTCAGTTCTTAGCTACCCAAGTACTTGACCTAACTAGCCAACTGGGTTCAAAATTATTTACAAACTTTCGTGATTTTGATGAATTTCGTCCAAATTCTAATATTATAAAGACTTAACAAATAAATGATGACTATATAGAAATTATTCATATTTCATTGATGTATCAACAAATTACGGTAAACTTTCTATTAAATGTCCAAGCTTTATGATTCACAATCAAAAATACTATCAACATAAATAGGAAACAAATAAAAATTGTAGAAAATTTCAAATGTCTTTAAATAGCACAAAAGATCCAAAATATTTTTAAGTCTAGAAAATGTTTGTACATTAATTTTTTTTTTTTTTTTTGGGTTTTTCAATATATTAAATTATATAATTATATAATGACAATATTTATTTGGTGGAAATGTTAAGTACGGTTATTCACTATAAATTCTGAATAATTTGTAAATTTTCAATTTGATAAATTTCATCAAAATTTGAACTTTAAATGCTTATAAAAAAAAATTGTGACCTTGGATTTTTAATATTTTTCAACCGTCATTGTTAAAATATATTAGGAGTCTGTAATAAATTTCCAAGCTCATTTGCCCAACAAATAAAATTTTATTGACTTTTAAAGAAAAAAAAAACTAAATAAATTTGAAACGTGTCCGTAAACAGTTCAAAACAAATCAAATTTGAAAATTTTATCGTGTATAGAAAAAGCTAATATAAACAACCAGTGAAAATGTCATGTATCTACCGTCATTAGTTTTAGAGTTTTTTTTTTTTTTTAACAAAATTCTTTATTACGCTATCTGTTACAATTAGAACAATAAGCTTAAGTGATAATAACAAAAAAAACAGACAGAAGAGACTGAGAGAAGAGACCTCCCATCGGAGGTACTTCAACATGAATATTAATTTAAATTTAAGGTATTAGTCCTAGCATAATATTAATAATAGTGATAGTGCAGTGAATACATAATAGTTAAGTAACTATGGTATAAAATATTGTGTGTTTGTGTTTTGATGTACGGAATTGAGGTTGTGTGTGTGCGTGTGTGCGTGTTATGGAGTAGGAGTTATAGGGAGTGTTATTTTGTTTATTAGGGATGTTAAAACAGTAAGAAGGGGGTTAAGTATAGATTTTAATTCGTCGAGGAATTTGGTGATGATGTGCAGTGATTGATCAGGCGGTGGTGAGTTTGCTGTGATTTCGGCATATGACGGTTTATCTTTAGAATTTGAACTCGGGGCTTCGTTTCCGCTTCTTCGTGGGGCAGGTGGTGTAGTAGATGTTGAAATAAGATTATTTTCTTTCTTAATAGTTTTGGCTTTAGGTTTGATGCGGCTATTTTTTTTTTTTTTTAGAGTTACGACAAAAACCAAAATCAATTTTGTCAAAAACCGATTTTGCGTAAAAATTCCCATTTTTTATTAATTTTTATTTTGTTTTTCACTGCGTTTTTGAAAACTATTTAACTTTCCCAATTCCCATCGAACAATATACTGTTGAAGAAACCAACCTCAAAAATAGAAGATTGAAACAGTATTTTGTTCTGTTTTAACAATAAGTGTAGGTATATACAGAAAAAAAGGTGTCGAGTGAGCCATTTTAATGGATAATATGTTCAGTTTGAATTCAATGATAATATATAAAACCATTGTATACGAAAAAAGAATGATTGATCGGATGGAAGCATTTATTAATAAGGACATTTTATGATATTATTGATTGAAATAATTAATTTTATTGGCATCTACTATATTAATGTAGATTGAATAAATTTTTTTCCAAAAAAATTGAATTTGAAAATGTGATTGTGTGTATAAAATATAATAAATTATAATATTCTCAAAACATTTTAAGAACCCACAAATTATATTTTAAAATTACAACAAAATTACTAAAATCGTTATTCATATTTCTTTGTTAAAAATTAAAAAATCTAAAAGTGCTTTCATATTTTTAAAATTTCTTGGTTACATTATAAAATATATACTTATGAAAACCTTATTATAAATTTTTAATCCTTAGCTGAACTTGAATCCTTAATTGAACATTTTATAATTTTGGAAATGTTCGTTATTTTGATGATTTTAGTCATCATTTTAAATTAAAATGCTTATAAAAAAAAAAACATGCCAATTTATCTCGAATATTTTTGTTAGTATAACAATAACTTATGAGGGACCTTATATACTACATATGACTCAGCAAAATTTTTTCTCTTAAGTTTTTAAAATAATAAATAAAAAAGATTGAAAATGTCTATAAATAGCTCAAAAAGTAGTAAAATAATTCGAAAATTTTATCATAATATATATATTATATAAAATGATAAAATAAACATTTGATGAAGACGGTTATTTGTTTTTGAATTACAACTATAAATTAGAAAATCGTTCTACGAGAAATCGTTATTTTATGATATAATAATGAATATTCAAAATAAAAACCAACTTCAGCTTCAAACGCTCATAAATAATTAATATGAATTTCTAGTAATTTTTTTTTCTCTTTTTATAGGTAGAAAAACACCAAAACACTAAAATCAGAATCTAAAGCCACACATCGTTGTAAATCTAATATAATATATTCATCACTCAATTCAGAATCTAAAAATGAAACAAATTTTAGTAAAAATTGAAAATAATGAAAAAATTATTGAACGAAAAAGCTTTTTACACATAAAATTTATCTAAGATATTGATAAAGTACTAATTTACTTAGAATGTGATAAAGGTAATGGTGAATCTTGTTAAACTGAACTATTCATTTATATTTAAATAATTTACGGTTTTTTATATAATAAAATTACTTTTTAACTCCACACTAGTCACTAACACACACGAGTTATATGGAGAGTAAGAATCTACATATAATTTTAAAAAGATTTCTTAAAATAGTTCAAAAGCATCGTATTATGCAAAAAGAAAATCTGGAATAGCATTAATGCAATAATATTTAATATAACTTTCACCACCCAAGAGGACCGACCTCAATATCTGAACTCATCAAGAAACATGGAAAACATTTTCTAAATTCATTAAATATAGATACATACATGACCAGCAATCAGAGTCACAAATAACTTGTATAATATAGATTTGTTATTATTATTATATGTTATATGTCCTGCAGGTCTTCGTGATGTCGCCGTGTCAGCGAGTAAACAGTGAACCGTTACAGACGCTTAAGTCGTTTTATTAAAACATTTCGTGTTAAGCAAATAAAATACCTAAGCCCAAGTTTTTATATTACACCGAATGGAAACTGTATTTTAATAAGCCAGAACTGGCAGTGCTTATGTGTGAGAGTGGCAACGTTTTGAAGTCATGGAATCCGATTTAAATTGAAATCCTCGAACCCCACTACGCCAGCAAGACAGATGTATAGTTATTGGTTTTCTATGTGTTTAAAAAAATCGTGGTAATCCGAAGTTCTGTAAATACATTCCATCTGTATAATGTATATAGTAGTTAATCAAGCATCATATTCGCCGTTGCAGTGTGTTCATGTGTGTGGTATTATTAAACCTATACGTAAACGTTTGTCGTTCTTTTAAACAAAAAAATCATATATTGCAGGCGAATTGATTGAAAGATTTTTTCTAATTTTCAATTGTTATTATTTTTTTCTTCTTTTTAATGAAATAAATCCAGCGATGTCCAGATGAAAAAGGTTACCTACACCCAATTAAAAGTCATCTGACGTATAAAAACTTAACCAAATAAAAGTATAAGTTTGAAATAAAAGTGTACCTACATTGACACTATACTTATCTTTGAGATATTGCGTTAAATTCCAGAAAAATCGTAAATTGTACTTATCTAAATATTTGTCAAAACAATACGATAATAATGATGACCATAATATTATAATTAATATAATATTTAAACACAGTGAATTTTTTTTTAATAAACCTCACATTATTATATATTATAATATTATGTAGAGGTTGTACAATATATTTTGTTGGTTCTTATAGGTAGGTACATATATAATATTATTTAAAAATTTTAAATTTTTCAAAATTCGTTAATCCCACTTAAATTAAATATAATAGTTTTAATGTTTTTCATAACACTATCTTGCTAGATAATTGTAAAATGTTGATCTATAAATTTGGTATTGATGTGCAACACTAATCCAATAATTATAGGTTTTTACTTGCTTTTCAGTTACTAGTTAGGCTAACACTTTTGTGGATATGAGTAAATAATAATCGTAAAACTAGTAGTAAGATAACAAAATATTTTCCCAACATCGTATACATACTGTCTTTCTGAACTGTGGATGCTTTAATTGTTAACTACTAAAAAGTGTTTGTAAAATATAAACTAATAGTGGATCAAAATGTAATGATAATAATTAAATAATAACAAAAAAAAAATAGGTTTAGAACCTTGGAAATTCAGCTCGGATTTTCAGTAGGTACCTACATATTATAATAAGATCAGATAAAATAAAATATATTGTTTCGTGAGTAAAAAAAAACTAAAAAGCATTTAATTAGGTAGATTCTTAGAATTTTATCTGAACGTTGCCACTTGCCATTACAACTTATAAAACGAATAGATATTCTAAGATAAAGAATGGTTCAGTTCAGTATTAGTTAGTAATTACCATAACGTATTTATGTATGCATATACAATATATATATTATTTGTATAAAATATAATAATAATTTTAATAATAAAACAAAACAGTTTGAGATTTTAAAAATTACGTAAAAAAAATTCTTTTAAATTTGTAATATACAGCAGTTTCAATATTGTATTAATTATTGATTGCAATATTATAATAATATAACATAAAAAGAGTTTGCCTTTGAAGTTTGAATAATTTGGTAGATACCCACATCAAAATTCAAAACTTAAAATGGAAAACGTGCTAGTTTTTCCACTAAAAATATGCAGCAACATTATTAATTAAATCATAATGATTTGTAAATTTGTTAAGCTTTAAATAATTAAATGTTTAGAGTAAAATTAGCGATCTATAAAAGCTTCATTAAACTGCAGCAGTAATACCACCAACAGAAATTAAATTAAATTTTGTAAATGTTTAACTAGATTTTATAATACATCTATCTATATATAAAACATAGAATACATGGTTTTTAATAATAAACAAAAATTAAATAATGTTTTATTGTTTTTAATATTGTATAATATAGGTTATATCTATGAAACGCTTACCACTTTATTAATTATACTTAAATGAAAGGGACAAAAGGTTGAGTTTTTGAAATGTCCAACTGCCATCTGTTAAATACCACGTTCAAAGGGTCGTCATGTTTCATGTTTGTAATTCTAGAGTACCTACAAGTCGAGTACTTGTACATTTCCCCTTTAATTGTCAAACGTTACGCATGATTAAATCTTGAACAAATAGATTAGAAAAAAATAATCGAATTATACCAGGTGACACTTGATAAAAAAATTATGATGAACTACCTATTATAAATTATAATATATGATTTTTTCGCCTGAATAATTTTTGTCACAAAAAAAGTTAATATTTCATTACACATTAATTCATTAATTGTAATTAAACATTTATCAGACTCAAAAATCATGAGTTTGATCCTCATAGAGTTAGAAGCACAAACAAAACAGTAATATTTGATCAATTTGGCTAGTAAATCTACATATTATAATACTTGATTTATTTGTTTCCAATATTTCAAATTTTCAAATGTTTGCGTTTTTAATGATGCTGATAAAGCTATTTTACTATTAGACACCTTATATCACCCTGTATTGCATATAAATTTCAACATTTCTACAAATAGTACAAATATTGAATCGAATGCTATTTTGATTTTAACCAAACAGATTTCTACGGCCTTCATATCCTCTAAATTCTTGTAACTGGAATACAATTTTAAACAATTCAGACATTAATGTAGACACTTCTAGCTTTTACTCAATACTTAATACTCACATTAATTTATTTGTTCCTAAAAAAGTTCCAAAAAATCAAATTTCCCCTCTTGGTATAGCACTATAGCAGGCATTTGCGATAAGTTTAATTATTAAAAAAAAACTGTTAACAAATAATTAAAAATAAAGTATTTAGAACAATTTATTTCAATTTGTTCCCCTAATATCCACGGACCACGACTAGACTAATAAATTTGTGATAAATGTGAATAATATGATGGTTTGATTTTTATGGATAAATAATTTTATATAATTTCAAACTATTCTTAAAGTAAAATTAATAGAACAAAAAAATTGTAAAAATTAGTTAATATTTTGAACAGTTATAAGGCAAATAAAATTTGCACCTTCCGGAACATATATAAATTGTTGAAAATCCTCAACTGTTGTTAAGCATATTATTTAATAATGTTGAAAGTACAGGAAAATGTTATTTTTTCTCTATCAGTTATTTCTGTCTGACATAATAATACGAATTTCTGAATTATTAATTTTAATTTATACACTCAATCTAGAATTTGGGATAAAACTAAAATAATGTTATAATATATTATCTGATATGACTGTTGTATTGATATATATCGCATAAAAACTATTTGGTGTATCTGATCCCTTGTTATCATGGTTCAATTTTTATCTCACTTCCCGTATACAAATTGTAAAAATACATAATTATTCTTCTTCCCCCATTACCGTAGTTATCTCGGGTGTCCCACAAGGCGGGTCCTTTCTCCCGTGGCTATTTAACGTATTTATTAACGATGAGTCTCAATGCTTTGTATCCTGTAAATTTTTGCTCTTAGCTGACAACCTGAAGGTATTTAATGTGCAGGTAATTGACACATCTGATTATCTAGATCTCCAAAGCTGCATAGATAATTTTCATGAATGGTGCACAAATAATGGCTTAGTAATAAATATTAATAAATGTAATTATATATAATTTTTCCGAACACGTTCAAATATAAACTTTAATTTATTATACTCTATTAATTCTACTTCTCTAGTCCCAGTCTCCACTGTAAAATATTTAGGTGTTATTTTATCTACCTATCTATCGTTTAATGATCATATTAATTATATTTATAATAAGTCTATGAACACTCTTGGGTTTATTGATCGTAACACTATTGGTTTCTCAGTTGTCTAACATTTATACATTAAACACCCTCTTTATAATGTATCTAGTTCATTCGGTGCTTGAATACTCTACTATTATTATAGTCTTCCCATAAAATACCCTATATTAATCGATTAAATAAAATACAAAATAAATTCTTAAAAATAAGCTCATTCCGTTGCGGTGCAAACCCATATATTAATTTTAAATCTCTAACTGAAAGTCAAGTTGAGTTTGATGTAACATTTTTTTATAAATTACTAAATAATAATATTGATGCTCCTAATTTACATTCTAAATTATCATTAGCCGTTCCTTCTTTTTACTCAAGGAGTCCTCAAACTGTTAAAACGAAATTTCATACGACTAACTTCGGATACGCAGCCCTTCTTGATCGCGCTTGTCGCGCTTGTCGCACTATTAATAATTTGTCAAATATTGATATTTTTTGCGATTCTTTACCATCTATAATTAAAAAATTGTACTATAGTTTATATTTATTATCTTAACTTATTCTTGTTAGTTTTGTATGCATTTTATACCTTGTATTTCAATGCATTATCTAAATCATATGCCCTTGAGGCGTTGATATTATTTACCTAAAAAAAAAAAATATTATTTATTATTTGCTTTAATGATATTTTTTAAAACATATAGAAACTTCTCCATTTGTATATACGTTACGGCTTACACTGTAACAGGTGCAATCTTTTTACCAAGATAATTGATGCTAAAGTTACTCATTTTAATCATGGGTATTTTTTTTTTAATTTTAAAACGACCTGTTCGATGGTATTCACATAAATTGTATAATAATTAATTTGTATTAGTATGATCATATGAAAAAATGTACATATAAATTGGACTAATTGAGTTTTTATCGAATTTTGTAATGTGATATAAACAACTATCACTTATCGGTATGCAGTATTATACGCAAATAATAGATTTTTTAAATAGCATTATTTCTATTTTCTAAGAATCCTTACTAAAACTGCTCGGAAATAATAAAACTATACGTAGTTTACAATCTATATGTATAATTTTTATACCTACAGCCACAGGTATTGTATGTTTTATCATACCTAGTGAAGTTTTTTTTATTTTAAAATAATATATACTTTGTCATTTTTAATATGATTATATGAATTATATTTAATATATAAATAACTACATCTTGTACAGTTGAAAGTTTAAACAAGAATTTACTATTTTAAATTTTTAAATTATGTAAATTGAATGATAAATTATAATATGTTAATGAAAGAAAAATAGATAGTTACCTACCTACTTGAATATTTATCGGAATACATTATTTATTGTAAAATCTAAAAATATCTTTACATTTTTTTATTTTATCATAATAATATAATTGAAACGGCAATATGGTATCTTATTTAATATCTGATTTTTTTATTCCATACAATATAATATTTTACTTATTATTCAAATAATATACATGTGTTACTACTTACTAGTTTACTTGTTTAGTGTTTATATAGGTACTATCCACTTTCTATCATTACATCATATAGATCCGTTGATTTATGATAGCGTCACTAATCACGTACGGAGCAACACTTCATGGTTACATTCGATAAAAGAAAAAAGTAAGGGGAAAAATAAATAAAAACAAAACATAATTGACACAAAACGAACGATAATCTGTGGGTTGGATGGTTATTTTGTGGACAAGGACAGGCGTGAGGGGAAATGACGACGTAGTTAATATAGATCTAATAAAGTTTTGCCGATCCGTCTAAGGCCCTGGAGGTGTTTGGTTTGTCGGTGTCTGGTTCGGTAACCGTCGTATATATACAGCGGAGATAGAGGAAAGAAAGGGCGAATAAGTCGTATCAAGACGAATCATTTGCCAAAACCCCGAGCGCAATATAAAATGGCCCGAAAAGCCTGCACGAGTGGGTTGGTGGTGGTGATGTGGGGTGTGTGTGTGTGTGTGTGTGTGTGTGTGTGTGTGTGTGTGTGTGTGTGTGTGTTAGCACGCGTGTGTGGCGGCCGACAGACAGTAGCAGTGGCGAAGGGTACTTATTGAATCTGAGAGTTTATGTACACAGCACCCAGGGGCCTATATACTATTCGCCGTGTAAACTTTAATGAAACCTCCCCGACGACTATATATTTTGTATTCTTTTTTCATCAACTCGCTGCCGTTAAACCCTTAAACCATTCGTTTATTAAAACTTCTTCATCTTTTATTCGATAGAAAACCGCTAGTCATTCGAGAAAAAAGTAAACAGAACCAAGTATAACTACCCTTTCCTTTTCCGGCTCGACTGTGGGTACTCTTTTTCTTTTCTCCTTGAACGTCCGCTCTACCCCCTACCGCCCATTTGCCGTTTCACCGCAATTTAATAACCATAATCTACTATATTGTAGACTTATTGGAATTTTTTTTTTACGATATATATTTATTAAAGAAAATTGCTTTAGGGTATTTCAGAACGCACACAGATTAATTGCTGATTGCCTCTTGCTGTTAAACCTTTTATTGTAATAGAGCGTTTTTATACGATGAACATAATACAATATAATTTTATAATATATTTATCGTTATATAAATAATTTATATTACATTTAATCATTTAATTTCATTATAATTTTGTAACGATTCACAAATACCCATTAGTATAATAACTAACTAGTAGGTAACTACACTGTGACGTGGCACGAGAGTCGCGATGGATGTAATTAAATCTTAAGAGACGCTATTGTTTCTAGTTTTCTGTGTTTAATAAAGGATTTGGTCATAAGTAATAATGCGTCTTATTGTAATTTTTGAGAAAATCTCATTGAACATTTTTAAATTAGAGAGCATGTTATATGAATTGAATTATTCTATATTAGTAAATAGTGGATGGGTGTTGAAGGAAACACTTTTGTCAATTTGTTTAGTTCACAATACCACAGTCTGGGCTATAATAAACATTAGTTATTGGATTTGGACAAATTTGATCCAGTATTGCCTTGCTTAAATGGAGCTGTTACAAGTTGACGAATAAAATTCAGTACGTCACCTAACAAAATTCGAAATTAAAATAGTTTAAAATATTGTTTTCTATTTTTGAAATGTCTACGATTTATTTTTTGAATTACAATAATATATCAAAAATCGTCTGAAAAGAAATTCTTATATACATTTTTTAAATTACAAAAAAAAAATAATAAATGTTCATTTAATTAAAATAATAATATTATAAACTACAATTTTTATCTTATTTAAAAAACAAGCTGAAGCCCAAAATTAAATTATAATTAAATACAATGTATATAAGCACTTAAAGAATAAGTAACTTAAAATAATTTATTATTATAAACAATTAACAATAAAATGAGCAATTTATTTTAGAACTAAATATACGTAACACAAATTTAAGCTATGTTTAATAATTAAAGATATTTTAGAAATAGTACCATTAACTTTAACCCAAATAATAACTAAATATTCATTTTGAATTATATTTTCAAGCTTTTGGACTTGGAAACAAATTTTTTAAACATAATAAAAAAAGTAGACATTTTTTAATGTTTATATAAATATTAAAATAGGTAGATCAAAAAGAGCCAAAATATTTTGAAAATCGTAAGAGAAATATTTGGTGAAAATATTGTGAAGTCTCAACGGTTTTCATTTATGAACATAAACAAAAAAACTTGTGTGCGTATAAATATTCCCGTTTTTTCGTTTTTGTTGTTGGTATAGTTTTTCACATTTATTTAAAAAAAGTTTTGAGAATTGTTTAGTTTTGACACCCGCAACCCCCACTTCCACGAGTATCCACTAGTTCAAATTCGGTACCCGAAACACCCATTTAAAATTTATGATTGAATATTTTTGCTAATCCACAAGGTGACATCCATAGCGATGACAAACACTAAAAATAATTAATAATAATAAATATGTATATTATAAATGAATGCAATAATATGTATATTCAATTTATATATTATAATATAAATATTCAACTATGCTAATTTATAAGTTATAGCACATAATATGACATATCCATTATACCACGGTCTACGATATAAATATATTTAATCCATTTAGACATCGAAATGAGATTTTTGCCCTATAAGTGTGAACTAGCTATAGCTTTCCTCGATCTAAATAATATTTGTGACTGCAGGTTCGATCGAAATTAATGTAACCGTTTGCACCACACCTATAAAGAATAAACACAAATAGGGAGACTCGTTCACATATCGATACTAATTTATTGTGGATGATAATATTATGATATAATAATATAATAGCTAGTATCTATATCGTCATACAGCCTTATTTAATTGTACATATTTGTATCGAACACTGCAGACGATGGTTTAATTTCGCGGCAGATTTACTACCTGCAGAAAGACTGCAGCAGCGAAATAACGTCGCTACGCCGTTCGGATCGCTCGAAAGTTTGCCAATTCGACCCGTCGAGCAAATGCTGTAATAGGCGTACGAATTTATTATAATAAAATATTAGATTGTAAAGAATTGACCCGTTGTCTCGTGTCGAAATCCGTTCTTCGGCGAGTCATGTAATCAACAGAAAACTTATTATACTTATGCACAATATTATGTAAGTATGTATGTATGTATGTATGTATATTATAAAGTCGTAGTCGACGGTCGTTTTTATTATTATTGCAGTTATTAACAAAAAAGGGAAAACAGCGGCGCGAAAAACGTTTTCGGACGTGCCGTTTATTGGTAAAGTTGTGCGAAGCGGAGAGCGGTATAAACGCAGTAGCTCTTTGTTCAATATATATTAATAATGTACACGAGACTGCAAAGAATAAAAGTGTGATATACATATACATAATATTATAATATAATATAATATGTATATATATATTTATACACCTACTGAGAATGAAAAGTGTTGTGCGCCGCAGCGGCGGGTGAAGCGTACAATATTGTATGTGCGGAGGTGGGTGCGCGGCAACACTCCGTTGAATATTAATAAATACACGACCCCCGTTAAATTAATAATAACGAGTTAAAAGTTACGGCGACGGCGCGGCGGCGGCGGTGCGGCGCTCCATTGTGTTCGAGTTTGCTGCAGCAGTCGCGGCGGCGGCGGCGGAGATCCGCGAGTATAAACGGTATGGCGCGTACCCTGCACTACACCGGTGCGGGTATAATATTATACACACCGACCCCCGCGTGGCATATGCGCGTGTATATATATATATATATGCACTGCCGCATGCACAGTACTAACAACACACCGGTGTGCGCGCAGATTTCGGCGAAAGGGTTAAACGCGCGCAGACATAATAATATAATGAGTTTCACATTGCCATTGTGACGACGAGCCTCACGCGTCTACATACATATTATAATATACCTGTAAAATATATAATATTGTATCGCATCGGTGCTCTCCGCCGCGTATGACATTCCTCTCGTCTCGTCGGGCGACTACACCCCGTCCGTCGCCAGTCGTGTACATCGCTACACCGTCACACCTGCGCCGCCCGCGAGTCGTCGGGGGCGCTTTCGGTATTATTCGGCCCGGCCCGCGCGTATGTATAATATTATAATATTATACCCACCTACACCTCTGGCGGGGACTCAAGATATCCCACTGTCGGCGGGACCCACCCCCGCCGACGACGACGACAACCACCACCACCGCCGCCATCCCCGGAAACCGCCACCACCCCCTGTCGACTGTTATATACGACGCCGCCGCGGATCGCGTATATTCTAAGCACCCATACACATAATAGTACCATAGTTGATTGCGTATATGATATTATTATATTTACACGCGCGTAATATTCTATATGACTATATTAATATATATCGCATTATTATAATACATAGTATTATATTGTGCGCGCAACGGCAACGATTATATTATATTAACACTTTTGAACTTGGTGAGCTGGTGTCGAAACTTTATATCATAAGAATCGCGATGAGCCCCGCGGAGGGGAGGCTCAAACGGACGATGTGTGTGTATTGTGTGCAATATAATATTATAATAGTGATACTGATAACCGAAGTATGAGGGCATTGTGTCCAAAACTATGCGCCACGTCGCTTTATATCACGTAGGTAACTACAACATGGCTCATATTATTATTTATGTATAGTAGTAAGTCCAAATACGCAAGTCAAACTATTACTATAATGTATATATTATACTATTATATCAATGCTGTCGCGAGAACGTCGTGTAATTACTGTATAACGACTACGCGTCTTGTTCCGGACGAATTATATCTACATCATTATTATATTGCTTTAACGTCGTTCATCTGTATACCTATTACATATATAAATATAGATTATTATGCACAAATAATAATAATACACGTGCGACTATATATTATCATTATATAGTACCTACCTACCCATAATAATGTCCCATATGTGTATTATAATATATACATTATAATATTATACTAACATAGTAACATTCGCCGAACACGTAACGTTAACTGTTATTATTAATATTGAACGCGCTATAAATCCGTGAACAGAATGCTTATAATATATACGATAGGCATATTAAATTATTCATCTGCAGCAGTGGTATATGCAATTACATTAGATATGTTAGTTTAATATCGCGTCATCTTGCAGAAAGTTTACTGAAATGGGTTGAAACCAAATGCGATGAGTGTATCATGTCTATAATATGTAGACATTAGTGCTGAACAGTATTTATAAACTGGAGCTGGATCGTCAATATTTATTTATTCGTATGGCATTGTGCAGTCGATATGACGATATTGATCCACTTACGCTCGAATTTAATAACATATCATAGGTAATGATAAAGTATGATGTTATTGATATTAACATATTTCCCATTATTCACATTCCTTTCCCGTTTAAAGAACCCTCTTTTTTGAGAGAATTGACAAAATTGAATTTAACCTACTGAAGTACTAATGCGTAAAGCAATGCCTAATAGGTGTAAACCAAATTACTTTACTCACAATAATAATATCATTACCTACATACTTGTATATAATATTATAGGTTGACAGAACGTCTTCGATCAGAATCGTTTTTCGTATAGGTACGATGATTTTATTTCTTTGAATTCAAATTTAACACATCCATTACACTATTACAGTGAGACTCTCTAGACACCTAATGTACCACAGAGCATTACCCACTTACCCGCTTTTTTTCATTGAAACACCAGTTACAAGGAGATTAGCTTTTTATTAACTATTAAGTATTACCATTTTTTTTACTAACAAATATGTAGGTACTTATTGATATATTATAACAGTATAAGATTTTAATTATTTTTGCTGTATTGAATGTTAAATTAATTTTTCCACGCCTGACGCCTCAAGAACCTAACCTGTTATCTCAAGAAATGAGATTAGCTCCTCTATGATATTATCGGGGACAGGTCCAATATGACTTAATATAGATTTAGTTTTTTTAATTATTTTACATAGCCATATTAAATATAATATTATGATGTATCTTTTATTCAAATGTATAACTATAATATCGATGGTACATGCGTTGGATGTCAATTTGTATCATACCATACGAGGCAAATTAATTTTTATTGCATTATATCACGTATCATGTATTTAAACTCAAAATAATATTATCTAATCTAAATTACCTGAATAGTTACATCACCATGTTATTATTATTAATTTTAAAATTCCACCACACTCCAATAGTTCATATGCTGTAGATGAACTTATATATTTAATATTTATGAATAATGTATAAATAAGTTTACTTTGTTATTTTTGGCAACACCAATCACTATTCACCAATGTAATCATGCTACAAGTTACAACTTTCAATAATGTCATTAGAATATTCCAACTAAATATACTAGGCATATATGCATCAATTGGTATCTAAGACAAATTTACCGCTAAACCTATAAACCAGTGGTTCGTGAGCCTGTCAACTGTTATAGATAGCTCCCCTAGCACTACACAGCCCTAAATAATTTTGAAATTGTCATCTTTGTTTTTGCTTTAAAAAAATAATGTAGCTCAAAAATCGTATTTAAGTGATGACATGCGTATTCAACCTTTGAGCAAGTATCCATTATATAATAATAATTAAAAAACTTGTAGAGGAAAGGTCAAACTAAAAAAAAAATTGAGCTGGTAATTATTAATTATAATAAATTATGCATAAAGAAACAATTAAAAATAAGTTAATAAGATTAAAAGCGAAAATAATAAACATTGTTATTTTAAATTTTAATGTTTTCATTTCTTCGAATATCTAAAACCTGTAAAACAAGTGATCCTCATTGTTTATGATATAAGAAAAAAAATGTTAAGTAGGTATAACTGCTCTGCTGTACCTACAATAAGTGTCAAATGTACCGAGTCTTTGAGTAATTCACTGTAATAAATGTTTATGTTAAATTTGAATTGAATGTAAATCGTTGGATACAATAAAATTAAAAACTAAAAAAATCGAAAATTTCAAAAGGCTATAATGACAAATTAAGAGGAAAATTAATTATATATTAAATTTTGAGGCATTTTTTATCAACATTCATAAAAAAAAATGTCTGTAGGTACATATAGATTAAAAATAGTCAAAATATATAATTATACCATATTATAGAAAATTATAATATAAGCATTCGATGAAAATTTAAAGTATTTATCTACGGTTATTCGTTTTTGAGTTACCAACACCGATTTTGTCAAGATCTGGTTATGCGTAAAAATCCCAATTCGATTATTTTAAAGAATACTTTACATTATTTACTTTTGATTCCCCTAAGTGTCAACTAGAACCAATTTGCTACCAGAAACCTCGTAAAAAGTTGAAAAACGAAGAGGGGAGATTTGAAGTATATATTCTTTTTTCGATTCATACATATAGAATATAGAAGAGTTTGATGCCACAGACCAATTTTCGATGATATTAAAACGTTCAAACTTAATAAAAAATGGACATTACGTCTGTGGACAATAATCCTGGAACTCTAATTTTTAATATATTTTTAAATAGTTATGTCCTTACGATTTATTTTTGATTTACTATTTCAGATTGGTGTTGCGTTTATACGATTTATAATTCAATTTGAATTACAATACGCAGATAAATATAATTAAAGTATAATTAGTATTAATAAGGTTTTGTCAAGACTCTACAGTCTACTTTCAGCAACAATGAACTTAACGAATCGAGAAATGCGTACATTTTAATTAAAAAGATCTCAAAATGTGCAAAAATACAAAAAACAAAAAACTCAGAAAAATTATAAAACAATATATGTTTGAAGCTATTGTTATACTTTTAATTTTTGTCAAGTGTTCTTCCTTAGTAATCAACCCCTTTGGTTGTTTTGAAATAATAATACTTTATTTTACCTTCATCCTGGACAATTTTTAACCAATTTTTTCGAGTCCTGTACATTTTATACTGCTACTCTTGTATAAGAGGCTAATTAGAAATAATAAACTAAAAAAAAGCCCTATAGCTAGGTATACTAAATACCTTAAAGCCACCTGAAATTTTTTTTTATTTTCTCCGTATACATATAATTAAGTTCCACATTTGTAAATGTATTCTCATTTCTCTGCAGTATAATTCGTGACGTTTATATTAACTATTGTTATTATTGCTAATCATGAACTATTTCTCACCATGATTTTACAATAAGTTTGCATAGTTGCATAATGCATACCTACATAAAATTATAATCATCCAAATTAAAACTAATATTAATTAATTAATTTAACTAAAAATAATATTAATTAGAGCATTAGGGGGGAAAAAAGAAAAAAACGAAGAAAACACTTTAATACAAACATGAGTTTATCTGACATAAAACTGAACCGTTAAACAGAATAATATAAATTGAAAGAATATTATTATATATAGTAATAAATAATAATACTATTACAGGTATAGAATCATGATGTGTATTTTATATAAAATTCTGCTTTATATAGGTAGAGATAAATATTGTTACCTTTATTCCTCTATAAATAGACTAAATTAAAATTATTAATAATTGTTTTGTAGGCTGTTGCGTATTATTTTGTTATTACTTATAAATATGTCTTTAAAAAAGTAAGTAGGTACTTGGAAATAGTTGAACTCTATTAACATTATTTTGATAACTAATTGAAGAATAATTAAGAATGTCTTTAACTATTTTTAATATCACATTATGATGCTGCTATAACTATAACAATAATAATCAATAAAATGCTTAAAACATAACAACAAATATATATCTAGTTGATTATTAATTGATTAGATATTTAATTTTAATAATATATATTAGTACATTGGTTGATTGTATAATTTAATTTAAATTAATTTTGTGGTTTTTTTCACGTTAAATCATTAGATATGTAATTAGTTGTTAAATGACCGTTTATAATAAATCACAAGTACATTATATACTATGAGTTATTAAAATTCATGAGAACAAAAATAAATTGTAGTAAAAGAACAAAATATTCTTTTTAACTCATTAAGTGGAAAACCCCCTTCGTGTGTGATAGGTTTCAATTAAATTTGCGATTTCAATTCGAATAGTGGCCCTTGTTAGTATTGTTTTCACAGGCTATTCAGTCCCCTTATTAGAGCTATTATAATAATATAATATAGGGGGATATATTATAATACGTATGACTGGATATAAACTAAAATACTGTATTAATCGTGATTTAGTAAACTTTCAAATTAAATGACTTATGTATCTAATTTTAAATGGGAAATCTATTCAATTTAAAGGTTTATTATTAAAACGCAGTAAAACGGTCAAGAATATATTGGTAATACTGAGAACTTTAGATTCTAATTTACGGTTAATTTTTAATATTTTTAATATTACTATACAGCTACCTAGTTACAATATAATATTATTATAAATCAATGATAAATATAAATATTAGTAGGTCCTTAAAACTTATTTTGACACAGTTTTCTAATAAAATAAAATTAAAGCTAGACAAACATAGGTACATGTATATTGTGAGTTGGAACTTTTAGCTTTAGCAAGATTTCTCAAAGTATTATTAATAAATTTGCAATATCATGATAAGATTGGTATCTATTGTCATACTTCTTAATCCTCGGCATTTGGGGATGAAGTGTTTTAGACAAGAAATAATGAATAACATTTTAAATTAAAAGTATCTCAAGTTGTTCACAAATTATTGATAACTAATTAACGAGTTACAACATAAATCATAAATATCATATTTTGTTCTATTCAAAATCATATACAAACAGTTACTTCTCTCTTACAATGCATACTCTTGTGAGTTGTGGTATTTTCCAACATAAGTGCAAGGGTAGGTATTTCGATCATTCAGGCGGCTGGTAGATGAGCTCGATCACTGGACTCGGACAACCGACGTCAAACAAACTAGAATAATATACCTATACAGTATACAGTATATAATATATATTATACATATTCTTCAAACTTTTATATTTATGTAATTGTATGAGCAATAAATAAAATACTTGAACCGTGTAAAAATTAGCAAAACTATATAAATATATAATATGCGTTTACGAAGTTAAAGCTCCATAAAAACCACCTATCTAAAAACGTCTAGTGGTATATTTTAAGACTTTAAAAATCAATAATTAATACATAAGTATTAAAGTACATAACCAGCATTAAGTATATATGTATACAATTTATACTCTTCACTCAATGGTAGTATGTATGGTAGTATGTACCTAGTACCTATGTATAAACAGTTTAAAGAACATACATATACAATATATTACTTTATATAGGTATAATGTTAAATATGAAAATAATCTATAATTGAACTATCTTTATATATAAATGTGAAAATGAAAACCTTTGAGGCCTATGTTCTCGGAAACTATTGAAAAAAACTTTTTTTAAATTGAAGAGCTCATTGCGGAGAAGGTTTATGGCATTTGATCGATTCTCTAACTTCAGTATTATTTTCATTATTATTATTATCAGTATTATTCTCAACTCCTATAACTCATAGCAACCATTAATAAACAACAATTTCTATCGTAAATCTCAAAATTCCTGTTTGAGAACCTACCAGGGGTGATCAATTCCCTTTTTAAATTAGTCTATGACACTCACAACGAATGTGGCTTTCTATTGGTGAAAGAATTTTCGAAATCGGTTCAGTAGTTCCAGAGATTACCCTCAACAATGGTAACTAACAACTCCTCTTTGTATAATAGTATAGACTAGCTGATCCCGTGCACTCCGTTGCCCGTTAAATGTATCAACTCTATATGACTCAAACTTTGTTCAATTTGTTATTTAATATTCGGTGTATAGTATTCAAAATTTACCTTAACTTTTCCGTTTCCCGGAATAAAAATTCTGATACGCAGCAGTACATTATCAAGTATGTATGTATGTATGCTGTTTGTACGTATGATTTAACTCTAAAGTATCAAAGTTATACCAAGTTTGTCGTTTTTACTTAATATAATCAATTTATACAAAATCCTATCCTAACATAACCGTACTAAAATCCGATGAAAGAAATTAAAAACAAATTTGACCCTTTGTAAATATTAACATACCTATCTTCTTCCCAGAGGTCTAATCTACCAACTAACTATATAAATACACAGACTATAACTATACAGACTAAACTCTGGAACTACTTATCAGATCTTATATGTATATTGAGTATTGACAAAAGACAATAATACAAATCAACAAATATGCCGAATTAACCAATGGCAACCAATATATTACACAGGTGGATTTTCCTAAAATTTTCTTTTATATAAACCTTCTCTGTGAAATACTCTTTTGTTTAAAAAAAAAAAAATCAAGACATTTATAACATATACAAGAAGATCTGATAAGTAGTTCTAGAGTTTAGTCTGTATAGTAATAGTCTGTGTATTTATATAGCTATATATATATATATATATATATATAAATTAATGTTTGTGGGTAGATTGGACTTCTGGGAAGAAGATAGGTTAATTTACAAAGGGTTAAATTTGTTTTTTTTATTCATCGGATTTTAGTACGGTTAGGTTAGAATAGGAATCTGTATAAATTGGTTATATTAATCTACCGTAGGTAGAATTAAGTAAAAACGACAAACTTGGTATAACTTTGATACTTTAGAGTTAAATCATACACTTACGTTCAAACAGCACGGGGTCTGCGATCTACCGCAGGTAGATTGCCTACTTGATAATGTACTGCTGCGAATCAGAATTTTTATTCCGGGCAACGGAAAAGTTAAGATAAATTTTGAACACCATACACCGAATATTAAATAACGAATTGAACAAAGTTTGAGTCATATAGAGTTGATACATTTAACGGGCAACGAAGTGCTCGGGATCAGCTAGTATATTGTATATAGGTATTGTTAATTTATATAACATTTCAATAAATAATAAATTAACAAAATTTAATAAAACCTATACTAAAAACATATTTAAACTAAATACAATATTCGTGACCACGAAGAAAGTATGCATTTGAGCGCAAATTTCATTTTAATTACAGGGTTAGATTAGAGGCGTGTTTGAAACAAAAATATTTTCTTACTGTCAAAAAAATTTAAATAAAAAATAATTTATTAATGAACTAAACGTAATTAATTCTATTTTTAATATTGCATATTTAGACATCAAAAAAATAATCAACAGACTGCATAAGTACATGATAAAATGTTGCAATGCTTATTTTAGTTGGTAAATTCACAATCTTTGTGCTTTTTTCTTTGCCGAGATCTTCTAGTTTATTCAATATGCACAGGTTATTTTGTATATTTTGGAATTTTGGACAATCTTGAATTCTATGTTGATATATTAAGTCGGCTTAAAAACATTAAACATGGTCAAAAATCGCAAAATAAAAAATAATAATATTGATGGACTTATAAAATACGAAAATAATAATTAAATAATCAAAAATAGGTAAAATAGATGTGTGCCTCACGTGCTCACCTATTGGTTATTAAGTAGAAAGTTTAGCTCATAGTTGGTAGTGCATACAGAGAGAAGTGGCGGAAAGGAAATTTTTTCTAGTAGTACGAGCCACGAGGACCGACAAAAACATTTACGTTGGCTCACTAGTCACTAGTCACTGGACTTAGTGTTGGTGAGTCAACTATAGGGTGAATAAAAGTTAACGGAAAAATGACAAGCTATTATTTCATCTATAAATAATGAGAGAAGACAATCCAAGTTACTCAAGTATATCTACTGACTACTGGATCATAGTTACATGGAATTTAATTAATTAATTAATTCAAAGATTTTTATTTTGTATCATTATAATATCATATTTAAGTAATTTTAAATCAACAACAATATTAAGGAAAAATTAAATACCTGCCTATTCAAATACCAAAGTATTACAAAATAAAATAATAATGGAATAATCGTCTTTAAAAGTGTATGAAAATGTATCAAATTACAAAAACAAAAATGCATAATACTCTGGTATAATATAATACTCTATTTGGTATCCATTTAGTAGACTAGAATTATGTTGAACCATATATAATGTGTATATGTATATATATTATGATATTATATTTTATACCCTAATGTTTTAAATTTGTTGTCGGATTGTCGTACATCAATATGTTGATAATTGTATGGAATTTAAATACCACTGTTTAATTATTTTTGTAAGTATTGTAATATATTATTATTAGCGTTTACCAAACTATTAGCATGTCATTATACGGGGCGCAGGGCACGTGGGTAGGGCGAAGTGCCCAATGGGATTGGCGACCGTGGCTGCGCGCATCCGCCCTCCATCCAAAACCACCCCAAACGGTTGGCCACGCGGAGGGTGGTCGGGGGCGCGCACGCCTGCCGCCGGTCCCTTCTGCCGAAACACCACCGACACACCATGTGTCATTCAGTAGTCGCGAACGTGAGAGAAGGCCTACACCATCGATCACGGTTAGAACTCTACACTGCACATTTAAAGTTACGATCACGTTGACGTAGTGATCGTTGTCGTAGTCATTAAAAGTGATAATATACCAGCTTACAACAATAACAACGGACATATTATAATATTATACAATATGGATACTACCAAATCAGCCAGGAATGTGTACAGCATCGATCAAATTCTCGGAACTACTCATCCGTCTAAAATCGGTACGAAAATAATATTATTTTTAATAGACAACTTATATTTTTTGGTATCATATATGGATTCATTTATTAACTGTATATCGATTATCTTTCTTATAATATATATTTACATTTTATATGTGGTATAGATAGTATTTAAGTAAATTATATAGATGAAACCAACGTGATAGCCATGGATCGTACTATAGGGATGTAGTGTTTATCCATAATATTGCGTAATTACTAATTTGAGAAACATCGGTTCCATTTCGACGCGCAAAGTAGTGTCATAATAGACAAGTAGTTACACGTATTTTTAATTTTCAAAAGGTATAAAGTTGTATTACATACTAAAAGAAAAAAATATATTATGAACAATTAGTACTTACACGCACCCAAACTTAAAATGTGTAAAAATGGGTATAAGCTAAAATAATAAAATAAAATATAATATAATAATAACCACCTCGTATTTATTTGAACAGATAATATAGTATAATATTAACAACTTTTATTATATTTGAAAATTGGTTGAGGAGAACCTCTTGTGCCGGCTGCAGACTGCAGGTTATGCCACTTTATCAAGCTAAACAACATTAAATAACAAATGGGTTTACTTAATTTCTTGACTTTTTGTCTTTCATATTAAATATTGCTTTTCGAGTGAAAATATCAAAATTGTTTGTGATTGATAAAATAGTACCTATAGCCTGATGTCGCCGGAGAAGCTATCTACTAAATTTTAAATAAATTAGTCATTCCCATAATACTACTGCATGTATTATAAATTACAATTTTACACCGTTATTATGTCTATTTTTGTTTTTCTGTGACTTCTTTATTGAATGTTTGAATTGTATTTATTAATTATTTTTATTTATTTACTTAATAATTTAGTAGAATGTATGTATTCATTGCCTTTAATAATATATATTAAGTATAGGTAGCGCACCCAATAATAGTATTACCTAATTTAGTTTAATTAAAATGGTAGATGATTTTTAATTCAAACATTTTTATATAAAAATGTATCATTTTTTCGTGACGTGATTTGCTGATTACAAAACAAGTTCGATATAACTACATTTTCTTGTATTATGATTCATAAAAGTCATCCATAACGTGTAATTATTACGTGATGTGTAAAAAATGAAGATCTGTTTCGAGATAAAATTTCTATCCATTTCACTAAACAGATCAGAACGTCAAATAGATGAATTTATATAATATATGAAGTAAATTTGACATGATAACCGTGAACAAAAACAGACAAAAATAGATAGAATATAAAACAATGTGAAATTACTGAAAAATTGTAATATGAGGATGGTCAAATGTATTAATATCTAACAATTTACCTGATACCATATGATTCACAATAAAATAATGCACCTTTACCGGTTACCGTGTTTGTTATACAATATTTGTAATTATTAATAAATATATTATATACCTGTTTAAAAATAATTAATGATAATTATTGATGAAATATCATTCAGTTTTTCCGAGCCAACAGTTATTATAATTATTATTCAGTTATAATACTATTGTTTATAGTGAAAATCCATAATTTTTCGAAGAGCACTTCAATTAAATTAATCGCATACAATTTAATTTTAAATGGATATTACGACAATAAAATACTTAAAGTCTTGACGATCGTTTTAAAATAGTAGTTAATCTACAAGAATACTGCAATATACAAGAATGGTAATATATTATAATGTAGGTCTTTAATTAACTATATATGGTACCTATACCCATACTAGATATATAAATGAGAAAGTTAATACTTATACTAGGTAACTAAAATATAATACATCAAAATGGATGTAATGATAGATTTTATCATTTATATCAAAACCTTTTTAGATTTAAAAAATTACAATTATTATTAATATAAATTATAATGTTTTATTATATAAAAATAATTATAATATAATCGGTATGTATAATTTAAATATAAATTGTTGAGATTTACAAACAAATAAAAATAGTAATAGTTAATTCCTGAATTTTTACTTTATTCACACATATACTTATTGACAATAAGTGTAACCAGAGATAAATCTAAATTGCTAAAAAATTAAACTATCTCCCTTAGGCAGCACAGCCCCGTAGTAACAACTAGGTAATAGTGAAAAAAAATGTGGTTTTTGATCTTGTATTGTTTAATTGAACTAAATAATGTTGAATTTTGCGATACATGTTAACATACAGGTATGTAAATGGAAAAAAACGGTGAAACTGAAAATTATTATTGACGTCTTACATATTTATCATAAAAAAAAATATGAAACTAAAAACGAGTTAATAAGTTAAAAATTGAAAAGTTATGTTAAAATGGTTTTTCCCATTATTTTGTAACTGTTGCTAATAATTTGTAATAATATTTTATACCATGCGTACAATATTATGTGTAATTTGTACTTTGTACCTACTAGTACCATAATGCATACGCCAAATTATTGGAAATAAATCATAATAATATAGGTACTGTTGATAAAAGCGCCTACAATTGATGCATAATATAAACCTCGCCCGTGCAGTGTATATAATTTCCGCGAAATCGTAACAAAATAAATAAGTAGTAGTTACCTGCAGTAACTGTCAAGTATTATTCAGTATTAGACCATATTTAATTTTAACAACAATAATTTATGATATTATGTATATTGGTATTATAATATGTTATATTTCTGTTTATGCGCGAAAAACTCGATCGCAGGCGGTGGGGGGGGGGGGGGGGGGGGGTAGAGGGCCAATTGAACGGTATAGTAGCGGTGAAGGCGACTGGTAGAAAATCCGAGAGGGACGGCGGGAAACTCAATGGATTTTAACGGAAGTCAAGTGGGCACACACCGGAGCGTGCGCGCGTATGAATGTGTGCTATGCACGCCGACTACAACAATGGGTGTAAAACGGACGTAAATTCCGTATCTGTTGCGCGCACGTTGAATTTCGTACTGCAGCCGTGTTCGCGCTTTTGCCGTATAAATAATAATAATAATAATAATAATAAAATATTGTACATCCCATATTATATACATGGGTATATTATGAAACGTGTACGGGCAGAGTAGATATTATATTAAATTGAGTATATATATATATATATATGTATATGTATGGGTACCCAAGCGATTTGAAAACTGAACGTTTCGTAAGCCGATTACTATTACATATATTACACACATTAGGCGGGGGCGAGGGGTGCATTATACAATCAACGCGCAATAACAAAAACCTCGTAAGCTGCTTATATGACCGTTTTAATACATGATTAATATTATGAACCTATACAACGCGCGTGTACGAGCGGCCGCGAGCCGCGCCGCCCCGACGGATCTTACAGCCATTTACTCGTAATTAGGCATAGAGGCAGTATCTATACCAGCAGTACGTACGTCATGGAGTTTTAATGGGGCGCATATAGAGTGAAATCATCATAATAATAACGTAACCGAGTAATAATTATTAAAATAACATATTGATATTTCTCATCCATGTTTCCCGGAAAACGCTTAACATTTTGCTGGAATGCAATTGGTCGTATATTTATTATTTATCCATAGTAGTTAAATTAGACAAAGTTTCATAATAATTTACATTTACCGAAGGTCTAATTTTGTGTAGGTGCCCTTTTGTATAAGGACCTTCCATACATGATCATACTAAAAGTCATGAAGCTTACCTCGTGTGCATAGCCCTCTTCCCATAAAAGAGGAAATAATCTTAGTGAAATAAATTATAATAGATATAATATTAAATACTAGCTGATCGCGTGCACTTCGTTACCCGTTAAATGTACAAACTGTATATGACTCGAACTTTGTTCAATGCCTTATTTAATATTCGGTGTGTGATGTTCTAGATTCATCTTAACTTTTCTGTTGCCCGGAATAAAAATTCTTATTTGCAGCAGTATATTATCAGGTAGGCAATCTACCTACGGTAGATCGCGGACCCCGTGCTGTTTGTACGTAAGTGTATGATTTAACTCTAAAGTATCAAAGTCATACCAAGTTTGTCGTTTTTACTTCATTCCACCTACGGTGGATTAACCACCAATACATATAAAATCAAAACACAGCGTACAAAAAATTAAATGCATTGAATGAATACACTGATTTCACGGCAACCAATAATTATTATTATAATAGCTTTAAAACCCATGGCAACCATTTATAAACTAAAATTTCCACCGTAAATCTCTAAATCCCTGTTTGAGCACATCCCCTGGCTGGACCTAGGGGGATGATTTGAGAATCTAAACCATTCGAGGCGTCACCCAAACGCATACAAAAAAATTAATTCAAATCGGTCCGGCCGTTCTCGAGTTTTAGCGAGACTAATGAACAGCAATTCATTTTTATATATTATATAGATATAGATTATAATATTATATAATTACCGTAATGACCAAAATGTAGAATTTTCGATAATTCGATTTTTGAAAAAATGCATAAAAAATAGTTTCCTAATTCTACACTGCAGGACATAAAAATTAAGAAAATTAAGTCAATTGTACTACCAATAAAGCTCTGCCCAGCGTCCAAAAACAACAATAAATATTTACTTTTATTATTTATGAAAATTGTACAAGAATTTTTTTTAGTAAATCATTGGCGTGACATCTAAACCATAGATGGATATAGCTAGGATACCTTCCTTCTGTCCACCCTGTATACGAGTTAAGTAGGTAGGTACTTGACAACGACAACGTTTCTCACGCCGGTTATTTTATAAAGCCCTTTATTCCGTCATCAAACACCACCATAAAAATACATTTGTATTGTTTTATCTCAATCATATAACTACTTACCTAAAAATTCGAACCACCTTTTAAAAATAAATAATTGTTTTCTGAGCTTTATATACATCAAATTAACGTTAATCAAATCTGTCAGCGACCACAATATGATTACGGTTTATTTTTCATATTAATTTTAGGTAATTAATAATTTTATACGCGAAAAATTATACACACCGTGACAGTGTGACTACAAATTGCGATAATCATAATGGCTTATGTTTTTTAGATCGTAAACGAACATAGAAACATATTTATGTAACAATATGTTTTTTTTTAATTCCACTTTTAGAACGATCCCTAACTTATCCAAGCACTAAATTAAATAGTCCCTCTCCCTCAACAAAACGTAAATGTATCGGAGGTAGGAATTTAAGTGGGTTATTTTAAAAATGTCTTATACCATAGTTTTCCACAAAAATTATAATATGGTAAAACGATCAGAAGTAGTAATGTGTGGTATTCTCTTAAAAACTAAAATGTGATCAGACTGAAACTACAGTAGTACAGTACTTAACTAGCTAAAGTATATGTATGTATCAACGTATCATGTCATCGACATTTAGGTCAAGGGACAGCGCTTATTCCGTGTCTCAAGTCAATATTTTTTTTATTAGTAATAATTTAAATTATTTTTTTTATACATCACAAAAAATAATAATTATTTGACAATTTTTTCTTAGAAAATACGAGTGTTCATTGCCAATCGAAATTGGACGCATTATATGCTGCTAGTGGAACCGATCCATCACTACATCGGTCCGACGAACACGATGACGATAAACCACGAAAAGTTCGCCGTAGTAGAACAACATTTACCACATATCAATTACATCAATTAGAAAGAGCTTTCGAAAAAACACAATATCCTGATGTATTTACCAGAGAAGAACTTGCCTTACGATTGGATCTCAGTGAAGCCAGAGTGCAGGTAAAATTCTTCATGCCGTTCAAAATTTTTTTGTAATTACAAATTTATGTTAAGGTTCTTACACAAACGAAAATAAAAACAAACGAAACTAACAAAGCGATCAGTTATAATAATATTCAAACAGATTTTACTTTCAAATATTTTTTTTATGACCTATACTTCAATTTAAACTCAATTGCTTTGGTCACATACATTTGGACTATTATTATCACTGCGTGAAAATACATTTTCTAGAAAAAAAAACACATAATTTATTGTAAAACCAATTATTGATCTCCCAATTAATTTATTAAAGAAACAATAATTAGAAACGCGAAAATAAAATTATTAATAAAAAGAGAAATACCATTGATTATCTATTATACTATTAATCAATGGTAATACAAAGGCATCTCATAATATTTTTTATAATAGGTAGTCATAGAAAAAGTACCTACAGAAATTGTATACAAATTATAAATGACAATAAAGACAATTAAAAATGTTGTATAGGTACCGGCACAAACTAAGATTTTAAGATTTGAGATGATAATTTGTTTCTATAAAATAATATATATAGGTCATAAATGATTTATTTATGTATAAATGTATAATTTATTATTATGTATTATATATTATGTAAAAATGTAATTATACATTTGTACGACTTTGTTAGTGCGATGTGTAGCAAAAACTAAATTATATTAGGGAAACAAATGTACGTACAAACTAAAAATAATATTATTATTATTTAATAGGCGTTTAAACTCCTATGTGTAATACATGAATTATTCTTCCATTACTATTAAAGATAACATAAATTGTTTTAACGATGCAATGACTAGATGTCTAGATATAATTTATATATTATATAGTGCGATTATAATTATTTGTCTTTTACGGTCACCCTTGCAGAGATTCCGTTTCGGGTCTTAATTGTGTATGGTTGCTCGTACGGCTATATATCCTTTTGTTCCGGAATCGCACGCGGAACAGCTTAATTGAAATCCACCACATCGACGACGCGAGACTTAAATAATTCCAAAAGCAGTAGAAAACAATGGAAGGAGATTAATAGATTTTTTTTCTTTCGAGTTTACAGTCGCACTAAAACACCGCGCTAATTGTGTACCGCAGAACACTTAGCGGACACACAAAGACGGTAAAAAAAGAGAAAGAGGCTACAAAATCTCTACATTATATACGTGTAAATCCCCTCTCTCCCCTCTGTAAGTCACTCTCTCACTCACACTCTCCCCTTTTCTCTTTCTCTATTGCCTAGGCCTTCTGCCCGCCGCCTGCACCGTAGATTGTCTCGCTCTTTAAACGATTCAATAAACCAATTGAGATGGACTTAAAATCCGGCGCGCGCGGTCTCCCTGGTAATGAATTACAAGTTAATTGGGGTGCAATTTCTCGACAACCGATTTAACATCTCCCTAATTTCCTAACGATCATTTAAGTGCATTGTTCGTGTGGCCTATGTGCATAGGGGGAGTCCATTGTGTTGCACAACACACCCTTGTACGCGCGCGACGCGCACAATCAACCCCAATCGGACGTCCAAATAGAGCATTAACCCTCCTCCTCCTACACCACCGCTGACGACGCCGCCGGATCGCTCTATAATGGTCTTCGGGTGCCGAAACTTCTACCGGTTTATTAAACTCCCGTTTTAAGTGTATTGTCAATATTTTAACCTGGCCAATAAAAAAGAGATTTTTCCCTCCCTCTCACCGTATTCATCGATATACATATATATATATATAATAAATAATAAACATACCCTCTTATACTTTTAGTTTCCAAGCACACGCCGTTAAGCCAAACTAAATTAATTATATAATACGTGATAAACAATCTCCAATGGCCGGCGTCGTTTCGCATAGTAGGTACCTATACGGTTTTTGGTATATGTTGGTAGGAGGGTGTAAATGATAATATCATAATAATAATATCATATTTTTTGCAGTTTCTATGCATATAATATACCTACTCACATACATAATACTGAACATACACGATACACGGTGCCATTTTATGTTGTTATTTAAGAATGTTAATGATTATCATTTTGATTTTTTAATAAAATAATAATTTTTAATTAAATATTTTAAATTTTATCAATTAATGAAAAATAGTATAATATATAATCATAAAACTTTGCACCAAAAGTGTACCTACCTCTTTTCCACTAAATGGAGTATTGACCGATTCCACGTTTACATCAAAACAATATCTATATAGATATTATAGCTGTTATATAGAAAGTAATTTTAAAATTTAAAAAGTGGGCAAGTGTGTATAGCGCTCCGCTGTGCATTAGGTGTCTAGAGAAGTCACTGTAATGGATGAGTTAAATTTTATAACACAACTATATAAAACGATTGTATACGAAAAACAATTCTGAGAAAAGACGGTCTGTCAGCCTATATTTCTAAATATATTTTAAGATATTATTGTGATTAAAGTAATTTATTTTACTATTGTCTATTAGGCATTAGTAATACAGTAGGCTAAATTAACTTTTGCCAAAAAACTGCATTTAAAAATTTCATTGTGTATAGAATATAATAATAAACTTTAAAACTTTCAAGTACCCACGGGTCACGAATAATATTTTTAAATTACAACAAAATAACTGAAATAATTATTCTTCATTTAAATAATAAGTTAAATATCTAATTTCATCCAAATTTGAACTTTAAATACTTATAAAAAATAATCTATATCTCAACTGCTATTGTAACAACTTATGAGAAATCTTGTATTAAATTTTCATTAACATTTATGTAAAAAATTGAAAACTGGAAATGTCTATAAATATATCGAAACAAAGCAAAATATTTTGAAAATGTTATGGTGTCTATAGTAAATGACAATATAAATAATTGGTGAACATTTTATATATCTACTGTATTTTTTTTTAGAACTACGCCAAAAATCAAAACGGTTTTGCGTACCTAAAAATCTCAGTTTTTCCTTAATTTGTTAGTAATTTTTCCTGACGCTTTTGACAACTACTGGATAATGGACATTTTTAATTATGACTATCCAAAGTACTAACTTGATTCACTTTCCTACCACAAATAGAAAAGATGCAAAAACACATCATTGTAAAATCAATATTTATCGCTCCGCATGGAATCTAAAATATAATAAAACAGGTAGTAAAAAAAATAACAGTGTAAGATACATTTTAATAAATACAATAAGCCTACATTAAATTAAATAATAAATAGGTAAGTAAGGTATGTACATAATAAGTTTTTCTCATTTTTTAAATAAATAATTTATTTAAATACAACTATATTGTAGAATATACTTTTTACAAAATTGTTCCTGAAACTTAAAACAAAATGTTGTTTTAATAAATATTCAGTATACTATTTTATTAAACGCAATATTTTACGTGTAAATTATTTCCTTTGTGTAGTGGGCTATAATCTTATCATTTTTCTTTTGGTAGTTTAGTACTAAATGATATTTTGGAATATTAGAGATATTAAAAAACTCTGACTGTTTATAGCTTATATAGTATAGAAATGGTTTTGGTGGAAACAGATATTAGATGAAAATTGAAAGGTACACTTTTGGTCTTTGTACTCAAGTTGAAACCATGATTAAAATAAATAAATAAACATATCAGTAAGCAATATTTAATATTTATATGAAATTTTCATCGAACATTATAACATCGAGATCGTATTATATTTATATTATTAACTCATAATTTAAAATAAGGATTCTTCTTTTCCCGAAAAAATTGTTTAGTCACAATAAATACGTCATAGTACTGAATAAATATTTAGTGTTAATACTCAACTAAAGAATCAAATAGTAAAATGTATACGTGCCATACATATAATAATGATGTGTTTGTTCTATATAGGTATGGTTTCAAAACCGTAGAGCTAAATGGAGAAAACGAGAAAAATCAATGGGCAGAGAATCAAATCCATACATACCTGACCACACATGTGAGTTACCTACAACTGTTTATAAAATGTAAAATTTGTTATAGTTACTTAAGTTATAACTTACACTAAACTGATTGCATTTAAACATTTAAAATCAGAAATAAATGTGTAATACCTAAAATGACCATATTAAAAAAATAATATACAAAATAAAGATATATATATTATTATAACATATTATAATAATAATAATTATACATCTTGATGTTAGGTGTAGGCACCATACGATGCAGGCAGTGTTGGGTAAGTTACTTTACTCGTTACTGAAATAAAATTGTAATGAAATTACTTTACTTTTCAAATAGAAAGCTAATTTATTACTTTCTCGTTACAAAAAAAAAAATTTTAATTTCTTGGTAATTATCTTCTGCAAGCAATTTGAACAAGCAAATTCTTTATAAAACCTGAATAGTTAAAGGATCGTATAAAACTTAGTCTTCCACACAAGCTATTCATAGGAAACCTATTTAAAGGAATCAAATTAGATAATAAATTTAATTAACTGTTCTCGTCATTTAGGTGCAATTAGACATTTCAAATGTCAAAACCATTGAAAACTGAAAAAAAAAAAAGTTCTTACTGTTTCAAAAACCAATATTGTTTGTGTTTTTCAAACTTGAAAACTTTTTTTCATATAAATGATATCAAAAAAATAAAAACACTGTTGCACAGCCAAAGTTCTCCTTTGTATGTGGTGCAAATCTCGTTTCTTAGTTATGGCTGTAGCCTTCTCGGTTCTTTCCCGCGCAAAACAGTTTTTGCTATGCTGTACATTTGTAAGGCGGAGACAACACATGCGGGTGTAGCGTCTTTTTAAAATTAAATATATATACATATTAGATTGGTAAACATAATAATACCCGCATTATACATATTTTGTTTTCAATTCGCAATAGGTAGGTGTAGGTACTTAATAATTCGAAACTGTAACGCGTTATTCTATAGAAATTACTTTTCAAAAGTAATTTTCGTTACTTGGAAATAATTCTAATGAAATTACGTAACGCGTTACTAGCAAAGTAATGCGTTACTTGCGTTACGTTACTACCAAACAGTACTCTACTGTAGGTACTCACCTAATTATTGGGCTCGTCTCGTGTTTTAATATAAATAAGTAAAAAATATAATACATGTTATATTTATAGTGTTCAGAAACGATTGTTTGCCCGTGGCACCCGCGCTAGGAGGTCCACTGCCGTTCCTCACACCCGAACAGTTCTGGCCGAGCATCGTGTTCAACCCGGCGGCCGCATCCGCGTTCCTGCTGGGTCTGCCGTGGCACCATCATCACGCCGCCCAGCCGTCGGCCACCGCGGCGGCCGCGTCGTACCAGTCGTCCGTGCACAAAGCGCTGTCCGAGCGGATCATCAGCGCCAACCAGTGGCCGGCCGCCGCGCTGCAGACGTCGTCCTCCGAACCGCACAGCCCATCGTCCGCGGGCTCGTCCAGCCCCGCTGCGCTATCGCCCGCTCACGGGCCGTCAGTGGACGCGGCCACGGTCGCCGCCGCCGCCGTTCACCGATCGCCCTACCTGAACGACGACGACGACGGTGACGATGACGACGACGACGAATCCGGCAGGTGTTCGCCGCCCGTCTTGATGGAAAACGTTTCCTGTTAGTATTTGCGGCCACGGCGGTATATTATTATACATTATATTATATTACCGGCAAATATGAGCCAACCGCTTTATATAGTTATTATTTCGCATCGACCCCCCTCCCCCCCCCCTCTCCAGTCATCATCGACCATCGTCCCCCAACTTGACGTATTATTGTTTTTTTTATATGATGTGATTTTAAGATTTATGTAATATACAATTATTGTCGATTAGTTTAAATAAAAGAAAAAAGATTTTATACTGAGGTTATTTTGTAAATGCCTTTACCGTTATTACCATTATACTATGTACGATAATAGCACTAGATTTTTGTTATAGGTTTTTTTTTTTTTACCACTTTTTATTTCTACAAACTATAACAACATAACAATCTGCAATACATTTCTAGGTACGTATAGGCAGAAACTATACGCAGAAACCGATTATTAAACTGTAAATTGTAATATTATACCTATTATACTTTGTATATACATAGTATTACTATATTATTATATATTATAAATAATGTGCCTATTATACTATTTATAGTTAATTCGTTAAATTTCGAATTCGGTGTAAGTACCTATATATTCATTAGTCTAGGAGTTACTGTCGGTTTGTTCTTAACCATTTTAGCCCACGTCTTGATCTTTTTAAAGTTTATAAAAAAATTATTTTTTGTTTGCCGATTTTTATTAGGTCTTTGAATAATTTGGAATCACCTGGTGCTAGTGACAGACGCGCTATAATCAGTTGATTTTTCTTTAATTTCGGAGACTCTCCTCCCCCTCGAGCTGGACTACACTTCTGCCGATTGTTGTAATGTATTCAGGAAGACCGATTCTATGATAAAAATCAAGTGAACTAAAAAGAGTAAGGTCAAACCGTCAGTAATCCATGTCGATAGGTAGTTCGTTATTATATCGAACAATATTGGTGCAATATTAATAAACATCGAATTACCGACATTTTCAAAAAAATAGTATCATGATAATTTATAGTACGTTATTTATATATTATATCCTGAACCCTCGTTGTTCACTCGGTCGTAGGGTATTGTCCGAGTTGCGGTCGCAATAGACGAATTGCGGTCTTAATAATATTGAAGGTAAAATTAACGTCTTAATTGCGGTCAGTATCCGGTTATCAAGCTTCTGACCACTCCAAACGTTTGTGCATCGTTTGTGCAGAAATGTGCACCAAGTCCAATCGTTTGTGCATAAAAACTGAAAGCTCTATCCCTAAAACAAAATGGGGGGCCATTGAAACGGTAGCCCCCCCCCCCCACATTGAATATTTGGATTTTTGAATGTGCCAAACGTTTGTGCATCGTTTGTGCAGAAATGTGCACCAGATCCCGACGTTTGTGCACAAAAACTCCCAGCGCTATCCAAAAAACAAAGTGAGGGGTATTAACACGAGGGTCCACTTTTTTGAAATTTTAAATATTTGTCATATTAATAAATGTTGTTTACGTACCTAATAGGTTTAATAGAATTTTACTATTGCCATGTAAACGTATGACAAATAAAAATCTTCAAATATTTTTAATTTATCAAGAAAGCATTATCTTGTTCTAATGTTTTTGATTTCAAAATTGTATGAATAAATACAGTTTTTTCTTTATGCATTTCTTTACTTTATATTTTATATTCAAAATTTGTATTTTGACCGTTTCATTTTTGTATTTAGCATAATAATATGTAACTATGTGTCTATGTCAATATTTAAAACATAATAATTATTAATCATATTTTTTTACCGCAACTAGGATTTTTACCTATTTTGATATTTAACCTGTTTTGATCCCGACCGCAACTCGGATTTTTTTTTTTACCTGTTATAATCTCGACCACAACTCGGTATATTCAAATTATAATTTGTCTTTTCGTAGAATAATATGTACCTATTATAGGTACAATTATTGTTTAACAGTTAATGGTCAGTCTGCAGCCTGCACTCTGAATACCTACCTACTAATATTGCTATACACGGAAAATCAGTAATCTAAATTATGATACGTATTAATACTTAATCTAATATAATTAATAATATTAATATTTAGCTGAATAGTGTTAAGTAGGTATTGATCTCTTTTAAAAATATAAATGTATCATCCATCATCCTCTCGACGTTTACGTATATTAAACATATTTCATTCGATCGTTTCGCTAAACGCGAACTAATTTCAATTTTAACTTTAAGCGTGTTGTAGGTAGTTAGGTAGGTAGGTACTCGATCATTTTATAATTGAGTTTGTAAATTAATAATATAAACAATATTCCTGTAATAAAATATTGACGTTTATGTATGTAATATATACGCTAAATATGTATATTATGTGTATTGTTTAATGTGTATCGTAATTGTATGTATTCCATTGTATTTCTCAGGATTGTAATTTAGTATAATATGCATAGAATTTTTATATTGAAAGTTATTGGTTTTGCTCGGAATACCTACATATCTATATGTATAATATGGAAGACTTATATACTCGTAACCGAGCAACAGACAACATACCGTATACCGTGTGGCGTGCCGTGAATATCCGGGTATATACAATAGCCTATTTACTTAGGAGTTAAATGTAAATATGTATCGTAAAAGTATATTATATTATAAAAGCTGTAGTGCTGTTCAGTATAATATCTTACAATATTATAATTTAAAACGTTAAGACGTGTGAAGGGTTTCTATAAAATTGTTTACTGAAACCATCAAACTTAATTTAACTCATGTGTAGGTACATATTCAATAAAGTCTTATAGATAGATAATATTATGAATGACAACGATTACCATTCTACAAAATACATTTAAAGCAATATTTTGTATTTATATTTTGTACACATATCTAAGTGTTAACAACTTTCTAAATGTTACCATTTTTTTTTTTCAATTAAGTATACATAATATTACAGATATAGGACTTCAAGCGCGTACAAGCTAATAAACTACAAAATTAGTACAAATAAAATATTCGAGCTGGTTGAACCTCCCATTTTACATACATGATGACCTAACAAAAAAATGATGTTACTTAAACGCATGACAGAAATGTTGTGAAAATTATATAGCCAATAAATAATTTAAGAATCATGACAGGAAATTCCCAAAAAATAATATTTTGAAAAAAGTTATTATAGGTACGTTCTAAATTAATTTAATCAAAAGAATATTGATATTTAAAAAAATTCTAAAAATAAACTACTTGATTTAGATGAATGCTTTTACCATAAAAATTGTTCTTATAATCAGACTTACAAATTAGCTATTTTTATTTTTTATTTTCGGTATTAAAAAATACAAATATTTTTTTTTATATTATGCGTATGGCGTAAGTGACTATAAATTATATATATAAAAAAAATTAAAAATATTGATTAGAACAAAAGTTATTTCATCTGTCAGTACATAGTCTGTACCTACCTGCCCCGGTCGACGGTCGTTATACTAAATGTATAAATATTAGGTAAAACAAAAATAAGGATTTAATAATCTGATAATTATTTATTTAGTTAAAAACTTATAAAATGTTCAACTTTTATTGCTAAGGATTGAACATTTAAAACAAGGTTCCACGTAAATAGGTAAATAAATTACTTTATTCACAATAATATCATCAAATATACTTAGTACCTAATATATCATAGGCTGACCACTGACGTCGACGTAAACTATTTCAAAAACATCCACCAAAAGCCCCATTTTTAAAATGTACTATTGGACAATTTTCCAGATAATATCATGTTGTCCCTGAACCCAGAGTCTGCGCGTGCCATGGTGCTGAGTATCATACAGTAAAATTATATGTTTATAAAATATCAAATAACTGAATACAACCATTCTGGATTATTTATATAGTTTTAGTGAAGACAGAGGTTCTGCAGACTTCAGATCACAGATAAACAAAAACCCGGTCAGCTAATCTAGTGTCATTTCTATATTTTTCTATGCTAGCGTTGTCGACATGAGACGTGAGTACGTGACTAAATCATAGAAAACGATTCTTAAATGTATAGACTAAATCTACGACTATCTATCGATAAGTATAGTGTTCCCCGTTCCCATATGGTTTTAGTTAGGTTTGATTTTTAAATATAATTCGTTGAACAGAAAATTTCATTAAATGAAAGTTCGTTGTAGATGGAAGTTTCACTGTATTATGAAAATATTTAACATATAACTGCGTTTGTGCATCGGTCACTCACTCACTCAGTCACTTAATCGTATCATATTATGTCTGGAGTCTCGAAGCATACAGTTAGTAATATAGATAGGAAGGGCCGGTCTATGAGTTATACCTATAACTACTAACTAGTATAAGATTTATAATAAATAATAAATTAGACTGCTAACTCATGAACCGTGATAATAAGTGAAGTAATTTCCGCCATTTTTGTGGGAATTATGGACTTTATTACAGAACATTTTGGCCATTCCTGTCTATAATTATCATCAACAAATATTTATAAGCACATTAATAAATATTATATACTCTAATTCCCACAAATGATGGCTTTATTCATTTTAACAGTACAAGCATACAGCAGTTGGTAATTAAATTTATCACTTTATTATCAATATTTGTGGGTCAAATGGCTTAGGCCCGATTTCACCAACACAGTTAATCACGGTTAACGCTTAATCGGCTGATAACAGATATTTAACCAGCCAAATTCGGCCGATTAAAACTCCGGTTAGCTTTAACTGCGATTAACTGTGTTGGTGAAATCGGCCCTTAGCCATTATTTTATAATCTATACGTGGCGGTAGAAAACAAATAGTTTTATACTCCCTGGCACTGACAATATTTGGACTCCCACCCATTGACCGTCAGCACTCGTTTTTCGTGAGCCCGATTAGAAAAGTTATAAATTGTAATAGACTGTCGTCAGACATAATGACACTCACTAGATTACCGGTTCACTACACAGTCCACACGTTCGTTTTTTCGTATATAAGTATATAGTTTAGCAGCAGTACAATATTGATAACAACATCGTTATCTCAGCTCACTCCCTCTCACTGTAATATTATTTTAATGTATACATTTTAATACATAATAGGTACATCGACTACAGTTGTTGTATACCAATACCTTTATTGGAAGCTCGATAGCCGATTTTGTCGACGAGCGGTCAGCAGAACCACCGTGATTTAATACCGTAACTCGTAAGTACCAATATACACACATTATCATAACACGATTGGTGTAGGTAACTATTTACATTGAAGGTAGGTCAACTATGTTATAATTGAAACGGGTACCTATATATTTTACTTGGAAACAAACTATATTATTATTTATTTATTATTTATCATAGATTAAATTTGTCAACTTAACATTATGGCAACGAAATGGGGAATACTAAGTGCTTCCAAAATCTCTCACGATTTTGTTCTAGCTTTAGAAAAATTGTCTGCTGAAGATCATAAAGTAGTGGCCGTTGCTGCAAAAGACATATCTAGGGCCAAAGATTTCGCGGATGATTTTGGTATCCCTACTTATTATGGTTCTTATGAAGAGCTTGGCAATGATTCCAATGTCGGTACGTTGTATATTTTATTATTTTATACGTTATATACTTATATATTTATATATATTATTGAATATTCATATAATATTGCATTAAAGATTCTACGATTTTATATTAGTATCCAAGAATTGGCACACGAATCATATATTTAGATTTCGGGTTTCTGGTGCTGTATATATCCAAGTGTTCAAACACTGGAATAAAAAATCCATTTCAAATTCTATATGCACTCATAACCGTAATAATATGAGTTGATACGGATGTTATAAGTAGATAGTTCAGGAAAAACTTGATTTAAAACTTATGTATTTAGATACTAATAGTAATGATTCTGTGTACCTAAGATTAATGGAATCCATAACATTATTTTTAAAGTTACACGGATTTTTATTTTTTAAACCCTAAGCGGCTTTTTGAGTAGAAAATATTTACATATTCTTCATGGCGTTTAATATTTTTCTTTACAATAGGTATGGAGATTTGTAGATTGTTGGCGTTTCCCATATTTCTTCTAAGCACATATAGGCACTATAAATTAGAACAATTATTTTTACATTTTTAATTATTATTACTAATCAGTTATCTCCTTGAATGTATATTTATAATGACACAATTTCCTAATTTTGGCCGTCGTAATCAGTGAGGTTAGCATTTATTAGAGTTTGAATTTCGGGCATTGAAACGACAAGACTATATTATTATTATATATCATCAAATATTGATGTGTATATTAATATACATCATTATATACTGACAAAATAAATTAAAATTTTAGAATTTATTTTAAGTTATGATCGTGACATAAATATATTGATTAATTTATGATATTTTGTGAATAAAATTACAAACATAGGTAAGTCCCGTACAATCCCGTTGGCTGTCGGTAAAAACATCACATTTTATCGATTTTTTAGTGTTTAAAAATGTATTATACAAAAGACAAAACATGTATTAACACCCTCATTTGTTTTTTCCATATTAGAAGTGCATAATATTAAATTTTTGCATACTATTTGGAATTTAACGTTCAACAGTTCACGTTTTGTTTATTTAGTTTCACAGCTCCGTCGTGTGTTGTTTCGTGTTTATCAAATCGCATTGTGATTGGACTTTGGACGTTACTTTTTTGGTATCATGTAATAACCAAGTTAAAACCGGCAACTTACTGTATGTATAGGAACCAAGAAATAAGAATGGACTACAGCTCAACATAACCAATGTGGTTACCGGTTGTAACCATATAGTTAGGTACCTAACACGCCTTTGCACGACACAACACACGACGTAGCTGTGACTTCGATTTAGTTATAATATTAGGTTGACTTGACATATTATTCAACTTGAGTCTTGAGGTAAACTGTGCAACATTGTTTGAATTATGTCGGAGTTGTTAGTTTTCAATATTTTAGTAGGTATTTAAGCACGTTGTGGTCCTTTGTAATTAAAATTTAAATACCGGAAAATGCGAAAATAATCCTGCTAAGAGCCCAACAAATAGAATACAGATAATCACTAATTAAAAATTAAAATTACCGAAACTACACGTGAACTGCTGAATGTGAAATGGTTATGTAGATTGCTAACATGCTTATAAGATGGAGACAATAAATACGGGTGTCCTCTTTAAACATATAATACCTAACTTTTTCGTTTTATGAATAATACAAAAAATAGACGTTGTTTACATCGGTGCCCTTAACCATCAACACTATTCATTGACCAAACTAATGCTCGAAAGTTGTAAGCCCGTGTTATGTGAAAAACCGTTTTGTATTAACGCCAAACAACTTGATGAATTGATAAAAGTAAACAATGATTATATAACCTACCCAAACAATATGAAAATCATGCTTAAAATATTGGTTTTTTGTGTACCTAGCTATCAAAAGCTAAAAAGTTATTTCTAATGGAAGCTATGTGGAGTCGTTTTACACCAGCCTATCAAAAAGTAGTCGAAGTATTGCAAAACGGAACTATCGGTACAGTCTTACACGTGCAGGCCAACTTTGGAAGACAAATGTCGAACATCGAAAGAATTTGGTAAAATAATTACACATCCTATTTATTTGAACTAATTTTGCACTAATTATGTTTAATATAATTATAAAAACTATTTCCTACCTAATAAATTGGCTAAAATATTTATCTCTAATATTCAAACTTGGGGTATTGTTCCGATTACAAAATTATGAAATTCTGAATACTTTAAGAATACTGTTTCTCAAAAGTATTTAACGTTGTATTCTGAATTAATTTGAAAGTATGTACATACTTCTAATACTTTTATAGTAATTAAATACAATGTTTCATTTTAATATTTATTTTATATTGCAGTAAATCCTCGAGTAAATCATAAATTATCACAGTTAGTTATGTGTGTAAACACGAAAGGTATATTTTTACATTTGCTATCATTTCAAATTTCCCCAAAGACAAGCATCATATTTTTAATAACTAAAACAAAAAATATTTTTATGAAGGATTCAAAAACAAAATATTTGGAATACTATTTTCATAAGTATTCCAAATACTTTTTAGAGTATTTTGCCAACTCAGTATTAGTACCTAATATTAATATTTTAGGCTAGGTTCTTTGGTTTTATATTATACGCCTATATTTCGGAATTATGAGTATGTAAAATATAAAAATATAAAAATATAATAATTCTCATAACTCACTTACAAATTAAAATATCACACAAATCCACTAGGAGACACAAAAAATGTTCTTACCTTTTAGTTTGAAAATAGGTCAATTTTTTTGCAAGACGCTCCGTCGGAGTCACGTACTAAGATATATTTTTTATCTTATATGTTAGTCTGTATACGGAACTGAACATGCGTGTGTGGCGTCCTTTTAATTAACACACCTAGAGATGTAAGCTTGATAATTTTTTTTCCATTGATATTTTATCTGAACATTTTTAACTTTCTTTGAAAATTTGTTTTTTAATGTATTTTGCATAACATAATTAATTTTTGAGGTTGTACGATTGGTATATTAGTTAAATGTTAAGACCTTGTGTTAGAACTAGATAGTAACTAAACATTTGTAATAACTAATAACTAGGTACCTATACTTATGAAAAACAATTGTGGAAATAACTCAAACAATATAAATATCAAATAATATCAAAAAAAGGTAAAATCAATAAATGTAGGTAAACGTTTACCTATACACATTACACAGTAATACACACTCATCATTTATCCTGAAGTATAAGAATACAAATTTTTTAACAGCAGATTAAAATGCAAATTTATTACCGAGATAAATTAATTTGTATTTTGGATTTCCTATAATATTATGTGTAATTATAATAGTTAATAGTACCATTAATTATAAATACTAGTATTTATAATCAATGATAGTACCTATACGGCTATACCTACTATTAAAATGGGTAAATGATAATGCAAGTACACAATTTTAAATATAACTATGTAGGTTAAATATATTATACATTTATAACTATATGATATAAAGGGATTTATTTGATAAGAAATTAATATGAGAAATTATAAAATATTCATAATTTTTAAGTTTTTGAAAATTGTCGCGACAAAACATTTTCATGAAAATTTACATCACTAGCGATATATCAGGTACCAGTGACGTGATCAGGAGGGGGAGGTTAGGGGTTATACCCCTCCCAATGTCTTTTTTATACCGACCTACAGAAAACCATTTATTAGTTATTACAGCTGTTAAGAGTCATTTATTTTTCTAAATTATTAATTTTATTCATTGAATCGACAAGCTTGAAATTTATACGAAGCTCCTAATATTTTCTTACAATGGCAGTTGAAAAATATTAAAAATACAGTCACAATTTTTCGATTTTGAAATTTGGTGACGTGATATAACTACAAGTACCTATCAAACAATATTAGTAACCCATCATTATAATATAATATAATACTATTATACTATAGTTGTAACTTGTAACTCGTGACTGTATTTTATGATTTCTGATTCTCATAAATTACCATAACGCCCAATAATTATAAATTTTCATAATATTATAAAATAATATGTATGTATCGTTTCTTATAGTATTTTTTTTTTTTATTTAATGCTCTTATTACTTATATGGCTATATAGCTGCACTTTGTATGCTTAAAAACAATTCTATAATTGTACAAGGTAGTAAATTGCATATTACATTGATTTTGATTATAAAGGAACATTTTCATGTGGATGTATATATTTGTCCTAACTATCGAAGTAAAAAAATAAACTAAAATATATACTACTATGTTTACGTGTTATATGTCGTATGTTTTAGGAAAAAGGAAGTGGGAGGAGGCTCAATACTTGATATTGGTGTTTATACACTGCATTTAGTTGATACAATACTTGGACCCGGCAAACCCGTATTCATAGAAAGTAAAGGAACATTAAATAGTCACGGCACAGATGAAAATATGTCTGCTATTCTCGAGTACCCCGAAGGGAAAATTGCCGTCATCTCGATACACACAAAAGTGGAAATGGACTGTTCAGCTTACATACATGGCACTAAGGGCACAATCAAGGTATCTAATACTTGACAAACTCAATTGATATCGGTGTTACAAAAAACTTAATTTATGATAGTATATTAACATATAGGTAATAAGTAATAACATATGCAACTTATAATGTATAAGGTTTAATTATACGGGGGAACTTACTATAAGTGTCTGAATTGAAATGGATCACACATGTATAATACATTAGGTAATACTTACCACTTACTTACACAGGCTACACAAATGTTAATAATTGTAATGATTTTGTGCATGGAAAATTCAAAACAGAACAAATTAAATCATGCTAAACAAAAGTGTTATTAAGGTTACAGCGGTAAACATTTTAAAATCCATTAAAAAGAGATTCCTAGCCTAAATTTAATGTAAGCACTTATTTAGGTATATAAAAATAATTATGCAACATTTATTTATATTATTATTTCTGTGCATGTGTACTTTAAATTAAAATACTACCTAAATTAGTCCACGGAGTGCAGGAGGGCTGATGCTTCAACTAAATTTTCATATATTTTAGCGTACCCGGTATCCTAGGGCCCTAGTATTTTCGGATTAGGAAAAATATAAAATATGGCGCATAGGAATAAAGTTCAGTACATAGGTACTTTATTTACAATTTAATAAAAAAATGAATATATCATTTTTGAAAAAACTAAATGTTAAGTTCAACACGTTTTTTTTTAAAAAATTGATTCATAAATATATATTGAAACCCAATTAGGTATATTGAATGACGTATATAAACTTGAAAAATTATATTATTAAGTATTTTTTCTTAGATTCATGAACCATTTCACGCTTCAAATAAAGTAACAGTGAACACAACCAATAATCATACCTCAAGTTATACATTTGTACAACCAGATACAAGAAAACCCACAATATTTCCTAATAGTGTTCAGTTACGTTACGAAATAGATCATGTCAGACATTGTTTAAAAAAAGGTTAGAGTATTTCTAGTTTTTATACACCCATCTATCAATTTTGATGATTTTATCAAAAATAGCTAACAATTTGCTGTTTTTATTTTTTAGGTTTTATTGAATCGCCAGTTGTTACTCTAAATAACAGTTATACTGTGCAAGAAATAATGGATCGATTGAGAAATCAAATTGGTGTACACTTTGAAGATTATGATACTTCATCGTGAATTGTTAAAAAAAATATTAATATATTATAATATTGTGTACACAATTAACAATAAATAAGCAACAGTATAAAATGAATGTTAATGTTTTGAAAATGTCGTTATGTAGGTACCTATATAAAATATAATAATATAGATACTTTAAGTTTTAAATCCCCACGATATATATTTTTGAATTACAACATAAGTAGGTACAAAATACCCAACTAAAATCATTAGGTATACAGGTATTATATTAAATGTATATAAAAAAAACAATTTATATATTTTTAACTATAAAATAATAGTTTGTACATGTTCTTGATTTTGACTAAATGGTCAAGATTTGAACTTCAAATGCTTATTTTGAAATTACCGTGTTTAAAGTATCTTTCATTTTTTTAAAAGGCTATAGGTAGGTATAATAAAAAATGTATGAGGAACCTTTAAACCTTGCATACAATTTTAAACTTTTTAACCGAGCGAATTTTTTTTATCGATATAAATATAAAACATAACTAATAAAAGTAAAAAATGGCAAATGGCAAATGTCTATAAATAGCTCGGAGTCAAAAGATGAAAATCTTTTGATGAGAAATCATTATATGACGAGTGAATATCCTGATTATTCAACATTTCAACTTTTGACGTTCATAAAAAATTACACTTTACGATCAGCTTTTTTTTTTAAATCGTAGTCAAAAAATGCCTGTTCTGTAGAGGCTGTTGTAGTCTGTAGGCAATACTATAAACGAAATTACGGGCAGCGTCAGTTGCGTAGTCAGGAATTTTGTATGTGAAGGGGGGGGGGCTAAGTCTCACAAAAAATACAAAATATACAAATACCTACAGTATGTTTTTACACTTTTAATTTTTTTATTTATCTTGATAAAATGCTAAGGTCAACACAGTCAATGTGGGGGGGATATAGCCCCCTTAGCCCCCCTGACTATACGCCACTGGGCAGCGTAATAACCAAGCCTCGGCTAACTGCTTTGTTACTGGCAATTGGCATTATAGAAATTTAGAAACTGGCGAACCGTTTCTTATCAAAATATTTTACAATTATTTTCCCTCGAGATTGTTATAATAGTTGCCTATTTTACCTTTTTCTTTTTTTTACTTCTTTCTTGTTTAACAAATAGCATGAACAATATAGTAAAATACTAAAATATATCCAATATAGGCAAATTATATTATACAGGCAATAACAATTAACAATATTTGTTTGCTATTATTTTAGTACAGTGTGTCGGTGTCCGACATGTCACAGAATAGTGAATACTCAATAGACGATAATAATTATTAATATTATAGTTTATGGATGATAATAATACTATAATATTTATATGAGATCTTCCAAGACCGTGATATTTATTTTGGATCAATCCACCCAAGGTGTCTGAGGCATAGTATTATTTACTCTATGGTCTGAGGTCACCTTATCAGTCCGTGGTATCATAAACCGTTTGTTTGTCTATGGTTTACAACTGTGTTTACAACAAGACGGATTAGCAGCCCAGTTATCATCGTATTACATATTGATGGCACCGAGGAGTATTGATAACGTATATATTTGTCGACGTTAATATTATAATAATATTATTATTAATCCACCATTCCACTAGTATAATAGTATTATAAATGGTTGCAGTGCAGTGGAATATTGTACCACTAATGTCGACGTAAAACGTACGTTGGTTTTAAATTGCAAGTGGGATCTATGTGATTGCGGTAACACGTATTTTGTTCATCCTAGTGCAACAATAACCATGTACTTTCCGGTAGGCTGGCCAAAAGTTTTGGCTTCAGCTCACGCTGCTGGCACCCTTGTCCAGGTGATATGCAACAGAGACAAAATTCTATTCGCAATACTGTCCGTCGAGCGACTGGAAATTTGGTTTTGCAAGGTAAGCAAAATACATTCTCAAGTAATGTTAATGCACTTGGCTGTTTTCGTTAAGTTAGTCATACCTGTTCTGTGCCCATTTCACAGTTTTTTACATTTTTATTATTTAACATTTCTACCAATATTTTATGTAGGATACTATAGTACTAGTTTTAAAAAAGCAAATATCAACCTAATGAATAAACAATCCATTCATTGTAAGATTGTATTAACGAAACATTATCCCCGTTAAACTTAGTTCATATAAGGTAGGTTCGCATTATTTTTAGTAGACAATATATTAATTTTAAAATAGCTCAACATGAGAATTTGATTTTTAAATGTAAATTTACAATATAATTAAATAAAAAGCCTTATTAAGTATCACTTTATAAATAGGTCAAATGTTTTCAAATACCTAATTATTATTGATAGGTTTTCAAACTCGTACATTTCTCATCATATGAAATTATAATTTATCATAAATATATATATATATTGTGTAAGTATGCTTACATAAAAAAAAATTACATTATTAATAGGTAAGACTGGCAGTGGCATCATTTCAGTTTTTAATACAGAGAGGCAAACATTTTGACTAGCCCAAATGGGTAAATTAAAAAACACAGCACATAAGCTCATATATTACGTTCCTTTTCCTTCATAAAACACATACCAACTTTCATGCATGTCCACACATGTGTCTAATTATAATTATATTCCAACTATTAATTAGTAATTATCATTGTGGCAATAGTTTCTTAGTATCTACACAATATAATATTCTCCTATAAATATAGGCATGTTTTTGCACTAATATTATATAATAATGGTTAATCAAAAACCACCGGACACTGGCCCATTGAGCTGCTTTTAAAATCAGACGGGCAAATGCCCACCTTTCATCCCCCCCCACCCCCCCAAAATGATGCCACCGAAGACTGGTTATCTGAAGGTAATTATCGTAAACAAAAAATATTTTATCCCTACCATAGATTCTAAATCCGTGATTAAATAATTGGCCTTGCGGACCGACCAAAATCAGTTTTTTTGATGTACCCCCCTCGATAGGGGAATCGATATCGAAAGCAGGGTGATGTGGGGGGGGATATACAGAATTGTGTTCTCTCGCTGGACAGAGTTTATCTTCCTAACTCATTATTATGGATCTATTATTCTTTCAATCTTTTATATTAAAATTATTTCATTTATATTAAGTTAAGAAAATAATAATAATTTAACCCAATATCTTTGATAGCCATGTGTGAAAATCACTTCATACACAAGATCTCCACAGAGTCTCGATGAAATTGGTTTTAATCGACGTGTTGAATGGAGGCCAGATTCCAGTATGTTGGTCATAGTGGTGAGTATTTATTATTTTATTTTATAATTATTTAATAACTACTAGGTAAAATGTGTCTTTATTTAACTGTGTTGTAGACTACAAAAGGTTATTTAGTATTTTACAATTTGAGCATTATTGGTGATCCTGGAAGCTTGTATCACTTAGAAGATTCTCATATCTCTAGTCTAAAAAGAGAAAACGATGAGCTGTTTGTGAAAGAGACCATACCATCTTTACATATTAAACAAGTAATATAATATTAAAAATTATATATTTATTATTTTATATTAATGATAGGTATTTTGATTCTATTTATTTAAATTTTATAGGATCAAATAGTTTGTGTTGACGGTAGTGTTGAATGTATGGCTTGCATTCGTGATGAATTAATGGTGTCTACTTGTAAAGGACATGTATTGCGATATCACTGGAATAGTTCCATTAATCGAGATTACTGTTTAGATCTTCGTAGAACACCATTTTCTATTGATCTACATGTTTCTAATGGTAAATTATTGATTAGTTACTACATTTCAATATATGGATGTAAATATGTATTACGATAATTTGTGTTTCAATGTTTTAGCTGCACCACTAACTAGCAAAGATACTTTTATTATTGATATGGAATACTCACCATTAGTTGGAGGTTTTGGAATTATTTTGAATGATGGTCGTGCAGCATTACTTACAGCATCATCTTTAAAATTTGATCCTAATGTAAGGTTTATTTAAAAAATAACATTTAAAAACATATAAAAATAACACCATATTACATTTTTATCAAAATAGCAAGTTCAAGGTATTTGGGCTCCTAATATTGATACTGCTACTTGTACAAGTTTGAACCACAAGTATAGATTAATTGCATATGGACTAAAAAAGTAAGTTATTAATTAATTTAATATTTAAATAATTATTCAACATTTGCATTTTGAAATTGTAGTTCCCAAGGTATTGTATTTGGTCTTGATGAACGCACTGGTGGTTTACAATTATCTCACAAACTTGTGATTCCCAGTCAAGTATGGCCAGGTGGAGGATTAGGTTCTGTGAGGTGTACTCGATGGACACCTGATGGCTGTGCTTTAGTAATGGCTTGGGAGAATGGTGGCTTCGCTGTATGGAGTACTTTTGGAGCTCTGTTAGTTTGTTCATTAGCATGGAACTTCAGTGTAAACATCGATTTAAGCTCTAGAAATCCACTCAATATTATCTCCATGGAATGGTGTATAGAAGGCTACCAACTATGGATGATTAATGGAGCCTCAAAAGATACACATGATGATACAGTATTACAAATGTCATTTTTAAAAAGTGCTCTTGCTGTCAATCCAACAATGGTAAGTATTTTTAATAAAATATTATCATCTTAATCAATTTTAGAACTACTTATTGGATTTGAATATGTTTTTGCGATCATTATAAAATAATAGAACATTAAAAAAAATGTATTACCAAAAACATCATAGGAATTTATGTGTTTTTGTTTTAGAGCCATCGTCCACATTTATATCTCCAAGGTGAAGATAAATTGTATCTGAATGTAACATCTGGTCTAACCAAAGTGTATAAAATGACTCAATCCAATAACAAAACTAAAGACCAATTAACTATTACCAGTGCTTTAGTTGAAAATAAACAATGGATTATTGTTTATGCCCCTTCTCCATATTTAGGAACCAATTGGCCAATTAGAGTAAATTTAAAACATGATTTTTTGGATGTTTATTGTATATCTAATAACAATTTCTTCATTTTAATTCCAGACGTCTTGTATAGATGATGATGGAAAACACATAGTGATTGCAGGACGTAGTGGGCTTGCTCATTATTCTTTAATTACCCATCGATGGAAACTATTTGGAAATGAAATTCAAGAAAAAGATATGATAGTAACTGGTGGAGTTTTATGGTGGCGATGTTATATCATATGTGGATGTTACAGTGTGCCTGTTGATGAACATCAAGTGCGAATATATAATGGAGATTCTAGATTATCTAATGATAATATGATTTCATACCAATTAACTGGCCAAGCTTTATTACTTGATTGTTTGGGAAACCGATTAGCTGTTTTTTGTTCTGATGGAATTGTTAATTTATTTAACATTGAATTATCACCTAATCACAATATGGGTAATTTTAAACACATATAATTTTATAAAGAGAATGTCGGCATACTATTTTTTTTATCTCTTTAACCCACACACTACATTGCATATTTCAATTTAGCTGAGCCAATATTGTTTCTGTTGAATGGAAATTTTCAAATTTGCAAAAATAAACAGTGCATTGACAATTACTATTATTTTAAGTGGCTATATTTACGCAATTTCTAATCTTGTCTAAGCCGTCTGAGATCTATACTCTGTTCAAAATAAGACGATGACCTGGCGGCGAACAGTTTTCGTTCCGCGACAGTCAGACGCTGTCCCCACTACAACACTGCCACGGAACAAAGTCACACACATACGCACAACTTGGCCGCCGGGTCATCATCTTATTTTGAACAGAGCATATGTGTTAGTAGTAAATGATTATTGTGAGTCCAATTCAATGCGGGTTCCACTCTCATATGTGCATGCACATATCAATAACTCGATAACAATATAAAATTCACCATGCAAATTGTACGAAAACTTACTTATTGTTTTGACAAAATTAAAGTTAGTTAAGTTTGTATGATTTTGATTCTAAAAAAATATTTGATTTGAGCAGAAAAATGTCTAGATTGTACCAAACACTAATATAAGGTTTAGTTTTTGCAAAGTGTTCCATATGGTTTATAGACAATTTTCTGTAGAGTTAAAATTTTTTTCCGAATTAAAATCAGCCAACGTTAATTAACATTAATTTTGTCAAAACTTACAGTTCTTTGAGCTTAAATTATCGGCAGTCACGAGGCTCCTTAAGACATTTCCTTAAAATAACATAAAATAAATTTGATTGATTGATTGCATCAAATTTAAATTATTAATAACAATTTAATCTGCATTTAAAGTTAACCTATTATTTTTTGTCATTTTATCAAATATGCTTATGCTATTGTATATAAGTTTTGAAATGTTATAATTTACATATTAAATCATAAAAATAATTTGAAGCCTTATAGTATGATCATTGTTAACTTATATAATTTGATGTTTAATCTTATAAATTATAATTTATTTTAATTTTAGCAATATTGGACAGAGTACAAACTATTGATATGTCAGCTTTATGTATACATCCTACTTGCGTGGTTTCTGTCCTACTTACAACTCTTCGCATTGAACCAAAAATTAAAGGTTCTACTGTACGAGATAATTTTTTACTAAATATTAATGGAAATTTGTTGTTAGTAAATCAGCAAAGTTGTGATGATCAGGTATTGTACTAGTTGATTTTATTATTTTAAACATTGATATTATGCAGTTCAAATTGAATATTTTAATGATAACTAAAACTTGCTTAAATAGATTAAACATGCTTTACAGGAAAAATTCTTACGCCTCTAGATATCATTATTACATTTTTTTTTCTTAGAAAGAGGATGGATGATTTTATAGGAGCTTATTGGACTTTGATTCTTGATTTCTTTGATTAAAATAAAAACAATAATAAAAAAACAAAAACTTGTGGAAATTGATTATGTTCAAAATCATATTCTATGAATTAGAAGTATAATTTTAAAAATCAAAGTTTAATGAATTGTATTAATTTTTCACTCCCATAAAACTCCATTCACTCAATAAAGATATGTTTACACTACAAACATAAAAATCAGGACTCAAATTATGAACATATATATTTTATCTCTAAAATAATATTCTATTAGAATTGTAAAACTTTGAATATAATTGTATTTACTTATATACGTAATATGTTAAAATATGTAAATTAAATACTAATAATATTTTAATCATGTTAATTTAGTCACAAGTTATTCCATCTCCAATTTTATTGGCATCTTGTGTAGAGAATGCTTGGGTTTCAAGTCAATACCGCCGTGATAAGCCTCATCTGACTGAAGCCCTTTGGTTATTTTGTGGTGCTCATGGAATGAGAGTTTGGCTACCGTTATTTCCAAAAAATGGTGATAAGTCACACACTTTTATGTCAAAAAGAATTATGTTGCCATTTCAACTTAAAATTTATCCATTAGGTATGATTTCAACTTCAATTAATTGATTAAATTAAATATAAACTATTCTAGTAACTATTGTAAAATTACTGGTATGGTTTGAAAATTGCAATACTTATATTATAGTCTAAATGTTTTACAAAATAAATAACCATTTGACTAAATAAAACATACACAGTATAGAATTTTAAAATACATAATCAAATCTAATTTCTTAAAAAAACTGTTTATTATTTCTAATATTATGTTAATCAACAATAACAGAATCAAAAATAATATAATTTCATATATAATCGTTTCAGCTATACTTTTTGAAGATGCTATATTATTGGGCGCAGAAAATGATACATTACTGTACACATCAGATACTACCAGTGTGTTTTCTTTGCCATTTTGTCAAGTAGAAAGAACGGTACATTATAATATTATTTATTTTATATTAATTCAGTATTTATAATCAACTCAAATTTTATAGAGTCAAGTTTATTTACATCAAATATTAAGACAGTTGATACGGCGTAACTTAGGCTTCCATGCTTGGGAAGTTGCTAGGTGTTGTACAAATTTACCATATTTTTCTCATTCTCTGGAATTGTTGTTACATGAGGTATCTAATTTTTCACCTATTGCTAGAAAAATCTAATAATATTAATATCTTTAAAAGAAATAAATAACTTTACTTTTAAAGGTTTTAGAAGAAGAAGCTACCAGCAAGGAACCAATACCAGATGCTCAATTACCTAGTGTTATAGAATTTATACAGGAATTTCCAAATCTTTATTTAGAAACTGTAGTTCAGTGTGCTCGTAAAACTGAAATTGCATTATGGCCTTATTTATTTTCTGCTGCTGGTAAACCTAAAGATCTGTTTCAAGAATGTCTAAAACGGCAAAATTTAAATACTGCTGCTTCGTATCTTATAATACTCCAGGTTGGTACATAAATTGGTTCATATAATTTTATTAGCTGTAACAAAAATACTTATCTTTCCATTTTTATAACCTTGATTTGGTTTATTGAACTAAAATTTTAATTTTAACTAATAGTTATTTAATTGGTGTTTAATAATAATTCAAATATCATACTTTAACTCACTGTTTAAATAAAATATAATAATTTTAATGTGTATTATCCTTTATGTAACATATTTTTAAATGTACTTCAAGAATTTAGAATCATCTTCGGTCAGTTGTAAATATGCTACGTTGTTATTGGATTCAGCCTTAGATAGTTGCCAATGGGATTTATCTAAAGACCTTGTCAGATTTTTGAAAGCAATTGGTAAGAAAATATTTAGACATTTTTTGGTGTAAAAATTTAATTTAATTTAATTTAACTCATGTTGTGACGTAGATCCAAATGATGCAGATTCTCCAAGAACATCATGCATTTTTCCTGCAAAATACAGTATGATAGGACAGCCAAGTACAGTGAACCCAAACGAGGAAGATTTATCATTTTTAATGGGAAACATTCAGGTATTTAATGTGACATTAATGAAAATTCATTTAAATTATTAGTTATTAAATAACAATCGTTTTCAGGTGAGAGGACGAAGTATTAGTACCAGTACTACACCTAAAATAGATATGAATTCTACTTTTGTAAGAACTGATAGCCGAACTGATCAAAATAGTTCACAAAGAAAAAGGTCTGTACTTTCAAATGGAAAATCAGAAAATGGGTTTGTGTTAAATTTGTCTGTTTGATAGTTTATAATATAGTATTTATATTCTTTATGCTTAATTATGTAAAATTCCTTTTAGAAAGGATACAGTTACATGTAATTCCATTCTTGAAGAATTCTTCACTGATACAATTCTTCAAAAACATGCTGCTAAATTATTATTTAATTACAAGCTAAGAGCACTTGGATATTTTGCTGCTCGATTGGATTTTCATTTAGTTGAATGGTTAGCAAAAGAACGTAATGGAGCAGCTCGGATCGATAACTATATTGTGGCTTTACGAAGTCTTTATACTGATTTTTCTATAACAAGACCACTAACTCCTATCCAGAAACGTTCTCCACCTCCATCGGGCATGTTGTTTAATATAGATAAACCGAAGTGGGTAGATGGTGGTAGTGCTGTTGGAGATAGTGGCTACATGAGTTGTCAAGATATTCCTCAAGTTTCTTCTCAATATCCACAAGATGGGTTCCTTACAGGGATTGGTGAGTAAATAATTTATAAAAAGATTTATTTTTTTTTACTTGTCTTAACATAATGGTTTTATTTTAAGATGAAGCTAGTACTGTTAGTGAATCTGAAGATGCTTTGTTATGGAATGAAGAAAGAACACAGGCTAATATTGATAACTGGAATATTATTCCTAATGCACATATGTTAGAGCAACTTTCCAATGAACATTTATCACAAGACACTTCAAAAGCTGAAGTTCAACTTAGGTTATTACTTATTATTAATATTTTTAATTAATTTTATGAATTAATATTAAATACAATTTATTTCAGATATCTGTTGCAATTATTATTTGAAGCTGGTTGTTTAGAGTGGAGCTTTATTGTATCAGTATTTCTTCGTGATGCCTTAGCTGTACAAAGGCTCATATCTATTGCCAGGGCACCAGAACACAGTTATGAATCTGTGTCTAGGTTGAAACAAGCGTTTATTTTATTATACCAATGGAGTTGCAATGAATGGTAGTGTATGCAATATACATTACACTTAACATAAATCATTTATTATTATTTATGCATTTTATTTAACAACTTTTCTGAACACTAAGAAAAAAACTTATTCGATATTAATACAATAATATTAAAAACTTCAGTAGTAAGTTTACATCTTCTTACTCGAGTTCTTCAATTATTTTTCTTAATCAGTCATATAGTAAAAGTAGTATTTATCAGGACAAAATATATTAAACTGATATTTTATTTTTTTTTAATACACAACAATACTACATTGTTTTTAAGATTTAATTTATTCATCAAATAATATTATTACTTTATTTTCAGTATTTAAGAAAGCTGTTAAAAACTTATTCAGACCACAAGCTATGTTTTGATTCATGGCCTAACTAATAAAAACATATTTTTTAATACAATAAACTTATCAAAATATCGGAAATCTATGTATTAAAGGCAATAAATCAAGTGCTATTAGTTAAGAAAGAGATTAAAACGAATAAAAAGTCTTTCAGATAAACGTTTTCTCTATTACCTATCTAATATTTCATTTGATTGAAACAATTTTCTAAGTTGATTTAATTAGTAGGTTTCTAAAGTAAATTGTCTAAAATATTGTATACTTAAGCACATATTATGATCTAGAAATTAACTTATATCTAAACCACAATTCATTAAACTATAATTCACTAGTGAATTTACTACTTGGACTAAAATAGATTTAGGGAAAATGGGAATATACACCTGATAGTTGTAACTTTATTTTTATCACTAAAAACAAATTTTAAAATTACTTCAAAGTAAATAATTTTTTTTTTGATTATATTCTGTTTTCTTTAATTTTTAGCTTTGGCTATCGACCTTTTATGTCTACATGTCAAGCACAATTGGGTATATTAAATCGAATCATAACATCTAAACAGCCAGCACCCACTGTAACCCCACAGGCATCTTCATCTTCACTGACCAGCGTTCTTACACAATCATCTAGATCACGATCAGCAAGTGAAGGTACCGGTGGTAGTCATACCACATCAGAAATAACTGATCATAGTATACAAACAGATTGTCATCCAGTTATTGCACTAGATTCTAGTTGTGATGAAACACAAGATAATACAACTAATTTTGATACTGCATCTGTAGTAAGCTTGCAATCGCCAAATAGCTGTTTACTATCTTGAGGTAAGATATTTCTGATATATCTTACATAACAGCTTAAATAATTTATTTGATGTTAACAATTTGTCTTTGCTGTTATAACTTAAAGACTAAATATTATTTAGATAAACTTAACACTTAAGTAAATGAAGATACATTTGTTGTTATTTTATACGCCCAACCATGGTCTGGAAGATAAGGTACGACCGACCAGTCTTAACAACTTACATGCTTGGATATTGTCAGAATACAATTATATATTATTTTGGCATATAGTCTTAGATCATATATTAGTATAATACAATATTGTTATAAATTATATATTTGATTTTGTTATATCAACTTGAAACTATAAAATTTTAAAATTTTAAAAAAAACTTCCACTTTATAAAAAATTGTGCTTATATACCATAACTTTTGATATTTATAAATGTTTTACAAAAAATTTGTGTTAACGTTATTATCCATAAATGTGGTTATTTGCTAACCCGTTACATGCCACAATATATCAAATAGTTCAAAATATTCAACTACTTCACTGTGGGTTAAATGGTTATTTAAATGTGATTATCAATGACTAGTGAAATCATTTTGCCTAAACAATATTATTTAACATGGTGAGTAACAAGAAAATTCTGAACACTGACCACACGGACACGTATAATACAGTGACAATGTAATAGTACCTTATTTAGTACCTAATTTTCTTTACAATGATTATGATTTATTATAAAAAATTTATGAAAAATGGCCGTATAAATGTTGGTTTAAACTGCTTTTCTCGGCCAAAAAGCTTGAAAATGTAATACAATGACCCTCCTCTATGTATAAATTATTTAGTTACAAGTTAATATCACAAAATTGAATGTAAAACATACCTTATGCCAAAATATTATAGAATTGTAATCTTTTATTCATGTAAGTAAGTTGTTGAGTTGTCAATAGTGTCACCAGTTTGCCATTCTATATTTTATACCGACCATGGCCGTGTGTCTAAACACAGCGTTGTTTTATTTGTTTATTATTTCATAAGCTGTCAATTAGTAAACTTCCTGAACATGAATTTTATTTTCGTAATTAAGTATACACTATGATAAGAAAATACAATGAAAATGTCAAATATAATTCCAAATTACTTGCTATGGAATATTGACTGATTTAAATATTTAAAAAAAAAACTTGTTTAAATGCCTACTAATTGAAAAAGCCTATAAATTAAAAATATAATATAAATAATTTTTTATCTTGTCATATTATTATTTTAACATATTTGTGATATATTGTTATTTATTACTAATTAATATATAATATTATTTGTCCATTATTGTTAATCAAAAAATTATTTTTATCAAACTACTTTTGTTTTATATCAAGGTTTTTGGAAAAAATATTGTATCGTAATTCTCAACGAATTGATATATATTAATTACTTACATCTTACATAAATCAAATTTTGACAATAACATTACAGGATACTCATTAAGTATGCTACGTAAAAGTTTTTGTTCATACATTAATATCAAAGTATGACTAGTAATCATATTTTGATAGTTTAGTATCTACTACCTATGTGTTTCAAACTTTAAAACAATTTATAAATAATTTCATCATTTTTGATAATTGTATCAATTGGTTTTGACTGACGTGTATCACGTTCAGATTTAATTGTTGATTGTTGCAACTATGGTCAACGTGTTCAGGTTTTTGGGATGTGTTGTAAAAATGGGAAAATTTTAGATCAGCAATTTTTTTTATATAAAACCATAATACTCTTAGTATTAAAAGAAATTAAACCTAGCCACAACTATTCACTCGGATAGGTAGAAGACACATGCAAAATTCAACTGGTGTGTTTAGGTGTTTTGGTATGATGTAAAGCTAACATATTTTTTAAATAAATTTAAATTTTTGACGAAATAATACTTAAATTTGTATTAAAATTAATTTATAAGGTAACATAAAATGTTATTATTAAAATATTAAAATTGTAGGTAGCATACTTAATGAGTACCCATTGAAGAAACATTCAATGCTTTACTATTTATATAAGTATATAGTTTAATAGCAAATCATGAATTTTAGTGATATCATTGGAATAATAAATACAACATTCCATAATTAACGTTTTTGAATCATGTTTCAAATTAAATTATATTATTTACTAGTTACTATTAGGCCTACAATAGTATAGATTACAATTTCTCTAGTTAAATTTAATTTTGTTCAATGTACAACTTATTGTGCCACGATTATGAAATAATTGATAATTTTGATTTTACTATATAATATTAATCTTCAAAATGTATTATATTATTTTGTGGAGCTTATTTAAGAATAAGTATTAAATCAATTAATGTTTAATATAATTAATTATAATATTTTAATTTTGTACTTTATAAATTATAATTATGACCTATGAGTAACTTGAGTAAATTAATATTTTGAAGATTGATTTATGTATAGCTGTTATGTAGAATAACTAATAAGAATAAGACGTATTTAGTATTCAACTGCCTATTTTAATGGAAAAAAGAAAATTAGTATTATTAAACTCAAATTGTATAAAACTTAAGCAATTATGCCTTTTGTACGATCTGATTCAACGCTCACATAGGCTGTGTTATTGATTTAAACTATTAATACATTTGCTTCTTACATATTTTGTACTTTAATTATGTTGTATATTAGAAAGCTATAATCAAATATTTGTATGTGTTATACAAGGTGCTCAATATATTTTAGGGTTGTTAGTTATTATAGCCTTTTTTTTGTCATTACCTAATTTATTTCAAAATAAAATATTATTTGTTTGTTGCGGCTGTATATGTTTTCTTTAAACAACTTTAAAAAAAATGATTTAATAAGAAGTTTAATTAGTTTTAATATGTTATATGACTATTCAAATACATTTAAGGTTCATTTTAAATTATTTATTTATTTCCATTAGTTATTTGTTGTGGCAACCCTATTGTTATTATTTTAATAAAATATACATACGTTATTATTTATTTATAAAATATTGTACTTCTAAATTTTTTTTTATAATATTCATATTTGTATTTGATAATTATTTATTATTTATTATACTTAGAGAACTGTTCTATAATCAAACAACATAATGAAAATAATAAATTGTATTATTTAATTGATGTATAGAATTGATGTATTTATATAGTAAATAGTAAATACCTGTTATGCTAATTTTCTATAATACTATTTATAAAGAACTTAACATATATTAATTGCTAAAGCTTAATTCCTCACTTACAATCAGGGCTGGTGTTACAAATGGAGGGGGTCCCGTGAAAAATAATATAAAATAATTAAAAATAGTATTTTCTTGAATTATATTATACCTACACAAATTATAAAATTATAATATTAAATAATACATTTATGAAATTTTTTAGAACTGAGATTGCACTGTCACTAACTGTCTATAAGAAAGTCAAATTAAATTTTTATGAGCGTATCAAATTCAAATTTTTCAACATTGGATATTCACTCGATTTCTCATGTAGCGATTTTCTTATTTTGTTGTAATACAAAAACAAATTACTGTAAATACATGAAAATTTTACTAAATGTTTATATTTTCATTTTCTATACACCCTAAAATTTTGAAAACGGACATAGTCAGTTTTCAATTTTTTTAGTTTTTTTTTCTATAATTGTCAATAAAATTTTTATATGTTGGATAAAAATGCGTGAAAATTTAATACAAGACTCCTGATATATTGTTACAATAGTAGCTGAAAAATATTAAAAATACATAGGCACAATTTTTTTTTATAAGCATTTAAAGTTCGAATTTTGACAACATTTATCATATTTAAAATGTAATAATTATTCTGTATTTAAAAATGTATAAAACGTTCAACTTTTATATCTAAGAATTGAAAATTTAAAACAAGGTTCCATGTAAATAGGTTATATATAAATTACTTTATTCGCAATAATATCCTCAAATATTTTATTTATTTTTTTATTATCATAGTTAGACTGTCTGGCCATCTTCGCTCAGAATCGTTTTTTCTTAAACAATATGATATTATATCATTGAATTCAAATCTAACACCATCCATTACAGTGACCCACTTTTAACCTAGTGTACAGCAGAGTGACACCCACTTGCCCGCCTTTTTTTTTTATTAGAAAACAAGAATACTGGTTTACATTTTTTACAATTTGTAATAAATTTATACAATAGGTAATGAGGGGGGGTCCAATGACCCTTTTTCATAATTCTAAGTGGTTTTTTTTTAAATGTTAAGGAGGTCCCTGGGCCAGTTCTGTTTAAGAGGGCAGGGTGAGTTATCATGAAGGGTAAGAGATGAGAGGTTTGAGATTAGAGGATTTGAATGATTGAAAGTGTTTTTATGAAATAATTATAATAGTGGGCAGCTAGTGTATGAATGGTTGGGATTTTGTGGTCAGAGTGGAGGGAGAGATTGCTGACGTATCAGGGGGCTTTTGTAATAAGGCGAGGGCAAATTGACTGGAAAGATTGGAATATTTTTATATTTGATGTTTTGGACGTATCCCATAACTGGATACCGTACGTCATTGATGGGCGAATAATTTGCTTATAGATTAAAAGTTTGATGTTGAGTGGAAGATTTGAATTAGCGTTAACCGACACTTTACAGCGCCAGACGCCGACCAGTGGATGATGGTTCATCTGTTGTTCGTATTATAAAAATAGCTGTATACTAGATAGTACCATTGATTAAATATACATTGTATATTTAATCAATGATAGAACCTATATTCCATCAACTCGAAGATTTATCTACAAATGACAGTATTTAAATACTGACCACTGCGCTCACAGTACAACATACCTATATGTAATATTATTGACTTAATAACACGGCACTATAGTTTATTATTATTTAATTTTTACGATATTTTTGGTATCTTCTGTTTTTTATTAACAAAAATGTAAAGTGAATACTAACATGAAAATAATGAAAAGATTTCTATAATAAACAGAAACAAATTAAATGTGGTAAAATATTTGATAATATGTATAGAAAATACACAAATATTATGGTGCTCCCAAACACCGTTTTGAAGCTGCAAAAGAAACCAAAGAGTACTACAAGTAAAATCAATACAAACTCTAAACTGGTTTGCCATGACATTGGTACAATATTATTCTACGAAATTGTTGATAACAAAAAAATAATAAGTCATCATTTTTATTAATTTAAAACAATTTTGGTCTGGAATTTCATATGGTTAAGAGTTAAGACATTCCCTATTCTTATCTTCAGCCTTCAGGACGGCCTTGAGCTTATATAAACTATAATTATATATATTCATACTTATAATATTTAATAATAAATAAACATATCATATATGGTCTTGGGTCCTGGGATGACGCATTGACATTTGACGCCCATGTAACTCATAAGGGTTATATAAACTATAAATTTAAATAAGTAAATCTAATTATTTGAAAAAAGGTAACCATTCGTTAAATAATTAAGTTTAAAATTAATGAATATCAGAATATGTAATTAACAATTTCACATTGTATGATTATGATTATATATAGTTAGATTTGATTAACCTAAAAAATTACAAATACATAAATACAAATATTTATGTAAGACCAACACTATTTAACTTAGTACAATTCGCGATAGGGGCTTCACATAAGAAACCTTGGAGCATCATCGAAAACGTTATAAACTTATCTGAATTACATTCACATTTTGCAGTGGGGTCGATTGTATCAATATACTTTGTTACGATTCCTTGTGCTTTTATTTCTCTTGCAAATTTACCCTATAAATCATAGAAATTATATTGAAATCCATACATGAATAATTCTTATTAAAATATTTTATAAAATATTACTTTTTTATAGAATGAATCTGAATTATCAGCACACCAAAAAAGATTATAATGGTCACTTTCACAGAACTGAAATTGTTATAGGTATTTATTAAAATATTGTTGAAAGTAAATTTAACTAAAAACCTAAAAAAATATTTATACCTAATGTACCTAATACGTGGGTAAGTATAATCATAAATCAACAGTAAATTACTGTAATAGGCAAAACTAGAGATTTTTTTTTTGGGGGGGGGGGCAGGGTCACCGGGGCAAAATCAGACAACACATACCCGCACGGGCTTTCCCTCACATCCCATTTTCAGAGGTACACTACTACGAGTATAACCTGTGAGCTATCTATCCTTAATTATTTCATTAAACGAGACCTCAGTGAAATTTCTCCTAAACAACTATAAATAATAACTAAAAACTCTGGATATATTTTAAGGAGCTTTTGAAATATTTTTGGCGGGACTAAACCCCCTTAGGCCTCTAGTTGCACCTATGACGCTAATGGTGCGACGGCAATTAATTGAGGTCAGTAAACGATTTAGGTACTAGTAATATAATAGCTAGGTATTTTTTTTTTTTTATTTTTATAATTTTTATTTACAATCTGTTACAATAAAAATGGACAATAAGTAAAATAGATAATAGAATAAGTGGCTTGAGGAAAGGACGGATTTAAGAAGCCTTCCAGTGAAGACACTTTGTCTGCTGTTTATGTACATTTCAATAAGTTAACAATAAAGTTATGAATAGAAAAAAAGATTAGGTAGTTAACTAAATAACTAAATTAATAGGTCCCGACAACACCGCCTTTTTAGTCTTTTCCTAGGATTGTCGGGTATGTTTGCCGACGCAAGTCCTTTGATTAGGGGATTATCATGATTTTTAACAGATAAGTTAAATCGTTTATAAAAAGTTCTAGCTACATCACAGACGGGTGAGATGGCGAGATCGTTATGTAGGGTCTGGTTGGACACGTAGAAAGGTGCTTTAGTTATAGCTCGGAGCGTTTTGGATTAGAAGCGTTGGATACGGTTAGTGTTTGAAATTTTTGCAGAGCCCCATAATTGAATTCCGTACGTCCACATTGGTTTAAGATAAAGTTTATATATTAGAAGCTTGGTTGGAGGTTAGGAGAGAGCGGAGAAGACGAAATCGATTGTTTAAGGATAGTAGTTTGCTGTGGAGATGAGGAGACCATGTGAGGCATTGGTCAATAATTATGCCTAGATAGCGAGTGCTCTGCGCGGTTGGCAAGATTTGCTCATTTAAAGTAATAGATGGGCATATTCCCTTCCTAAGAGTGAAGGTACATTGTATAGATTTAGATTCGTTTATTTTCACACCCCACTCCTTATACCATTTTTCGAGGAGGGATAGGTGTTCTCGGATATGCGAGGAAGCAATGGATGGATCATGGTTATTGGTTAAAATAGCTTCGTCATCGGCAAAGTCAGCGATGAGGCTAGTGGGCAGCGTGGGTTGATCAGATACGAATATATTAAATAACAGAGGAGCAGTGACTGCGCCCTAGGGGACTCCTGCATTTATGGGTTTTGGTGAGGAATTAGATGAACCATAACGTACCGAGAAGAAACGATCTACTAGGTAGGACTTGAGTATAAGATAATAGGTAGACGGTAGGATGAGTTTCAGCTTAAATAAAAGCCCTGCGTGCCAGACTCGGTCAAAGGCTTGAGAAACGTCAAGGAAGGCCCCAGTGCAATATTGTTTTTCTTCTAGAGAAAATGATATTTTATCTACTATACGGTGAATTTGATGTATCGTGGAGTGTTTGGTACGAAAACCAAACTGAGAGTCAGGTAAGACTTTGGAGTCAGCGATAATGTTTAAGATTCTTTTTAATAATATTTTTTCAAACACTTTCGACAGTATTGGGAGCAGGCTAATAGGTCTATATGATGTTGGACAGTCGGGTGGTTTTTTTGGTTTGAGAATGAGTATGATAGTGGAAAACTTCCATAATATAGGGAAGTAAGATAATCGGAGCATTGAGATATAGGTGAGACGTACGATAACTTTTTTTGGAAGCTGGTTGAGTATTTCAGAAGTTATTAGATCATAGCCAGGAGACTTTTTCCTGGGGAGTTTAGATATTATATAGCGAATTTCAGCAGGAGATATATGCTTCGGTGGGAGGGACATTTGTAATGGTGAGTTGAGAAATTGTTCAACTATATTAATTTTTTCCGGAAGGAGAATGGTATTGTGAGGTTGAAAAGTATCAGCGAGATGGTTTGCAGCTAGGTATTTAATTTATTTTAATTGATTGAATATATCAACATAATGTATTAGAATTTAGAATAATTATTTGTATACTTTTTTATATGTCACACAACACGTGGGTAGAACTTCAGTTGTTGTATCATTAACTGTAGGACTCGCTAAAAATTCAAGATATATTTTTTTCTTTGCAATAGTTGAAACACTCAGAGCGGATTCAAATGATGACTGAAAAAATTATCAAAATGAAGTTAGGTAAATATCTACTAACTAGACTTAATATTTTTACCAAGGAATGGTTGTATTGCAAAACATTATCATTTGGCACAATTCCACCTTTAAAATATTCATTACACGGATTAAAATTATCAAACCCAATTATGTAATACTGCATAATATCATTTAATACTGAAAATTGTAACCCTGTAAAATAAAAAAAAAACAAATATATTATTTTTATTGATTAAGGAGGTTGCAGTCGATGAAAAAAGTGGCTATTAGGGGGCTGCAGTTGGTCGTGTTAAGTACCTATTATATGTATTATATGTAATAAATAAATAATAGTATACCTATAATTCAATATATTCCTAATAATTTGTTATATTGGATATTATGAAAGATTATAGACATATAGTACCTATAGATATATTAATATTTTTTAATAACATATAGGCCTTGTGCCCTTGTACTAAGGACTCAGTGTAAGTCTATGCGGCTATAGGTATAAATAGCGTTTGAAATTTTATGGGGCAGCATATTTATTTTGGGGGGGCTTAGCCCTTAAATCCCCGCTCCTTATTTACGCCTATGTCTATTAGGGTGGTCCTTATTTATATGGGTCAAATATTTTTGTTTGAAAATTGAACACGGTACCCCCCTTAATTTGTTAAGTTATATAAGTTAGTCATTTGGGTAAAATTTGGAAGATCTCACTCAACCCCTTCTGGTGCCGCATTAGGGTTAAAATATGGAAAAAGAGGGTAGTTTTTTGTTTTTTTTTATTTTATTCAGAAGGTATAGTATTTAACGAAAATATGTAAAGAGCTAAATGATAGGTTTTAACATTGTCTATAAAAAAGCATATTACGTAAATTCTCGTAAGTCCATTGGTTTTTATGGAAAACTATATAATAAAAATATTCAATGTATTGTAATATACATTTTTCTCGTTTATTTAAAAGCATATAATATAAATATATATGGATGTATGATAACAGTACAATTTTGATTTAATATGTAATAGTTAATCAGTCGAAAAAATACTGTAAACATTTGTCGGTGGCTATGGAAATAATTATTTTTAGAATTCAACTTTTCTGTTACCCTTGTTACCACTGAATAATATTGCTAAGTCTTATCTTATCTTATTTTTTTCGTTGGCACATATTTTTATCAAAACATTTACGATATTGTCTTCATAGTTTAATAAACCGAACATCAATTAAAAGGTCTCGTGAAGACTATCGACAAAAAATATCAGAAAATATTAATTCCGAATTTCACGAAAAAAAATTAAATTATGTAGTGATCCATTGGGATTCAAAAATACTTCCAGCCCTTACCAGAAAGAATAATGTTGATCGTTTGCCAATTATTTCAACAGTCATGAATGTTGAACAACTTCTTGAAGTCCCGCAAATACCTTCTGGGACAGGATGTGAAATATCTTCAGCTGTGTATGATACTTTACAAAAATGGTCATAACTAGATAAAGTCCAAGCATTCGTATTTGATACTACAGTTTCTAGAGGTTGAATGGGGCATGCATACTATTAGAACAAAGTTTAGAAAGAGAAATTTTATTTTTTGCGTGCCGACATCACATTTTTGAACTTGTTTTACAAGGTGTATTTTTAGAAGTTAAGTTGTTTCCCATGATAGGACCAGATATATTACTGTTTTAAAGATTTCAACACGCGTGGGAAAATATTGATAAAAGCAAATTTTCCACATAGGTTTCTGATTTCTATATTCATAATATTTTAAAAAATGACGCTGACGAAATTATTTTATATGCGAAAAAAAAAATTACTGAAAATCTTCCTCGAGATGATTACCAAGAGTTTTTAGAACTCGTTATCATATTTTTAGGCGGTGTTCCACCTCGAGGCATTGCTTTTAGGCAGCCTGGTCCATATCATTTAGCCAGATGGATGGCTAAGGCCATATATTCTTTAAAGCTATACATATTTAAAGATCAATTTAAATTAAATAGCAAAGAAGAAAAGGCGTTAAAAGATATTTGTTGTTTTATAGTTAAATGTTACGTTCAGGCTTGGTTTTCGTCACCCAATGCAATTGAAGCTCCACTTAATGATATATTATTTTTAAAAAAATTAGAAGAATATAAATTGTACAAATAAAGAATTTCAGACGTAGCTATAAAGAAAATAATAAATCATTTGTGGTATTTAAATCCAGAGTGTGTTGCATTTTCGATATTTGACGATCGTGTAGATAACAGTACGAAACTCAAAATGGCTGAGAAAATATTGAGTACCTACGATTCAAGCATAAACGATGATGAGGAAAAAATCGAGTTGAAAAAAAAAATAGCACTGAAATTGGTAGATGTTTCATAGTTTATTCAAAAAGATCTTTTAATTGATTTAATAAACTCTAAATCGATTGGAATGTTCAAGAGATTTCAAATTTCCACACAGTTTTTAACTATTGACCCGGCCAATTGGAATAATCACGAGGACTACAAAATAGGAAAACAAATCATAAACTCACTTAAAGCCGTAAATGACACAGCTGAGAGGGGAGTCAAGCTCGTTGAAGAATATAACAAGAAATTTACAAAAAACAAAGAGCTAAAACAACTTGTTTTACAGGTAATATATTTTACTATTTTCAAAATAAATTAAACTTAAAAATGTTATTATATTTTCTATTCTGTTCAAGACTACCGGAAAAAATACCCGCAAAGTGACAGACACACTCTAAAGAAACCATTTTAGGTGTCATTAATTAATTATACCTACAATTTGATGAAAAAAATTCATATTGGTAATTCTATTTTTATGTTGTAAAAATTACACGAAAATCAAGTAAATAAAACCAAAACGTATATTACAGAATCTTAAGACTTTTTTAGCTGTAATGTTTTTTTATATTATTTAATTCTGTATAATTGTTACTCAACATATTTTGTCATATATCCAACCGTACGTTGTACATATTTAAAAACCAAAAAAATCCAATTTCGTTAAATATATACAATATTTTGTAAATTAATGAGTTTTCTTAAAAATAAATGGACTTACGAGAATTTATGTAATATGCTTTTTTATATATAATGTTAAACTCTATTATTTAGTTCTTTACATATTTTCGCTAAATACTATACATTCTGAATTAAATAAAAAAAACAAAAAACTACCCTCTTTTTCCATATTTCAACCCTAATGCGGCACCAGAAGGGGTTGAGTGAGATCTTCCAAATTTTACCCAAATGACTTATTCATATAACTTAGCAAATTAGGGGGGGGGGGTACTGTATTAAAAAAATCACATTGAAAAAATAAGGACCACCCTAATATTCATCATTATTCATTGTAGGTTTGCAGATAAACATCGAACGGTAGAAGCCAAAAGTCTACTAGCCTAACCACTAGGTTAATATTCATGGGTACCTATATTTTTATGACAACATTTTCTATTGTGTAATTAAGTTTTGTATTTTATTACTAATTCTATTTCTATTTATTCAATATAATAATAATGTTAGATAACATTTAAATTAATCTAAGATCTATAATATTTACAGTTTCATATACATAAAACAATTTGTAGAGACATTGTCTATAGTACATGGATAATTAGTCTGTACTTATTTGATGCAAATTTAAATAACACCATTTAATTCCTATTTCTAATAAACCGTAAACCATACATTTTTATTGAATTTGTTTATATTATAATAATATAATATGTAAACTTATCCACTTACAATCTGGAGACACTTGGTTATTACTATAAAATATCATGTTGCTCGCATTAACATATAATCCAATACTCAAATTGGAATTTATTGTTGTCATTGTTGTAACGTACTGTTTGAAATTGTCGTAAAAACATTCATCAAAATGATAATCTAAATTCTGAGAAAAAAAATGTATTTAATATTTATTAGTTTCAATCAAATTTCCTAACTACATTTAGTTAGCTATCAACCTAACTACATTGCTTCGCCTATGCTTACTTATCTATCACTGTCCACTGAGCATAACTGAAGAAAAAAATGTCATTGTTAACTACATACAGTTGCGTAATGCACTAATGCGTATACAGTACCCCCCAGCCCACACCAAGAAAATAAAAGTGTATGTAAGTAGAATTATCATTAATAATTATACTGTGGGTAATCCCGAGTAGTGGACAATGGTTTCTGTACCCCCTTCCCACCCACTGATATTAAATCCTATAATATTATACACTACTGTGTACATATATGTATTATTTAATATTCATTTTTTTTTAAGTAAGTAGGTAATACTGATGCGGTTGGGACTCGGGACGTTTGCGGCTTGTGCTTAATTTATTATTTGGCCTACCTGAGTATTAAATGTAAGTGTTATATATATCGGGATAAATGGATAATCAAATTGCACTTATTACCTAAAAAGAAATAGTCGTATTGTACTTGGGTTCAAAAAAGGTAATGGTCGAACTGCATTTGGTTCAAAAAAAAAGGAGTTAAAATTTAAGGTCACTATATTATGGACGTTCACATTTATTATTATAATAATATTTGACAATTTAAAAAGTGAAAATAATGAATAATATTTGACAACTTAAAAAAAGAATAAAAAATTATATAAATATATTATTACTACAAAAATTATCAAAATTAGTTAAAAAAAAAAAGTTATAATAATGACAATAATAGTATTTGATGATTTAATATATTATGTATATTAAATAATATTATACTAACATAATGGACAATATGATATGTATGAAACAATCATTTTTAACTACGCCAATGATTAAAATCATTGTCAGTCCTAAGCCTGGAAGTGGGAAGGGAAATTAGTGTTTTATAAACTTTTAACCCCTTCAAGTACATGATATTTTTGTTGTAATACCTTTTTTGAGACCAAGTGCAGTTCGACTAAAATAAGTGTAATTCGACCATAACCATAGGAATACTACCCAAGTCTACATATTATATATTATATAGTTTATTATAGTATAGTATTCCGGATGCTTTTAAAATACAGTTTCCCAAAAGTGTTGAGTGCCGTAGGTATTCTAAATATATTTAAAAGTAGGTATTTAGAATAATTTAATCAAAATACCATAATAACGAATCGTGGTTTAAAATAAAGCCATCCACTATTAATACTTGAAGTATTAATTTTTTTAAATTTAAATTTAACTTATCAATAGCCAATAGGTTACATTTTATGTTCAATCTGTTACTTTAATGGAGACTCCAGTTGTTATCTAGGTAATAGGTTAGGTTAGGTTAGGGAACTATCTAAAAACGTTTAACATAAAATGGTTCATTAATGATTATATTCAAATGTGATAAAAATACTGTTTAATTATAGCCTAAACAGGTTGGTACTTACACTATTATAATCGTAGTTTAAATTCTTTAGTATTAATCCTGCTACATTAAAACCACTTAAAAAAGTTTTTAATTGTTCTGCTTCATTTGTTGTATTTGTACCATTCATTGCTTCTATCCAAGCTTTTGGGGTTTCATAACCATAATATAAATACAACGGCTTATCAGAAGACCCAAGAGCTTTCACGTTCTCTGTAATATAAAATGTATATTAATTTGTAGCAAAAAAAGTATTTATGATTATTACCAATCAGGCATTAGGAAATTAGCAAACTATTTTGAGTTGAGAATTCATTAAAATTTTTCTTTTTAAATCTAAGATTTGAAAATGTAATATAAGATTACTCATAAGTTTGTCTACCTTTATCAAAAAAAAATATCTACAAGAAACTTAAATTAAATTTTTATGAGCGCCTGAAATTTATATTTTTACAACATTTGATATTCACTCAATTTCTCATGTAACGATTTTCTTATTTTGTTGTAATTAAAAACGTATGACTGTAGATACTTGAAAATTTCACTGAATGTTTGTATTAGCATTTTCTATACACGATAAAATTTTGAAAATAATTTGACTCTTTTTGAGCTGTTTACGGACATTGTCAGTTTTTAATTTTTTTCTATAAATATCAATATTATTTGTTGGGTAAAAAAGCGTGAAAATTTAATATAAGGCTCCTGATATATCGTTCTAATAGCAGTTGAAAAATATTAAAAATACATAGGCACAATTTTTTTTTATAAGGATTTAAAGTTCAAATTTTGACAAAATTTATCAAATTTATAATTTAATAATTATTTTATAGTTAAAAATTTATAAAATGTTCAACTTTTATAGCTAAGGATTGAAAATTGAAAACAAGGCTCTTAGGCTCCACCTAAATAGGTTATATATAAATTACTTTATTCACAATAATATCATCAAATATTGGTAATATCATAGGCTGACTGACTGTTTTTGCACAGAATCGTTTTTCTTATACAATGATATTATATCATTGAATTCAAATTTAACACCATCCATTACAGTGACCCACTTGTAACCTACTGTACAGCAGAGCGACATCCACTTACCCACCTTTTTTTCTTTTTCAAGATTTTAATATGTAATACAAGATTATCCATAAGTTTGTCTACCTTTATTAAAAAAAAAAAATGTCTACAAGAAAGTCAAATTAAATTTATATGAGCGTTTGAAATTCATATTTTTATAACATTTGATATTCACTCTATTTCTTATGTAACGATTGTCTTATTTTGTTGTAATTAAAAAACGTATGACTGTAGATTTCACTGAATGTTTATAATAGCATTTTCTATACACCATACAATTTTGAAAATAATTTGACTCTTTTTGAGCTGTTTACGGACATTGTCAGTTTTCAATTTTTTAGTTTTATTTTCTATAAATATGAATAAAATTGCATTAAGTTGGGTAAAAAAGCGTGAAAAATTAATGCAAGGCTCCTGATATATTGTTACAATGGCAGTTGAAAAATATTAAAAGTACATATACAAATATGAGATTTTTATTTCTAACGCGTTGTTATGATCATAGAAACGAATAAAAGGTATGATATTATAATATCAATTTAACTTTCAGGTCATAATAAATAATAAAATAATATAAAATACCCATACTGACAAACCGTCTCCGCTCAGAATCGTTTTTCTTATACAATGATATCATATTATTGAATTAAAATTTAACACCCTTTATAGTGACCCACTTGTAACCTACTGTACAGCAGAGTGACATTCACTTGCACACCTTTTTAATTTTAAAATTTTTTTTTACAATACTGATTATTAAGTTTACACTATAGAGTGGCGTAATTTCAGTTTTTACTAGACAAGAGCAGTGCCGGATCTAAGTCTCAGGAGGCCGCCCCGGCAACTACCAATTAGAGGCCCCTTAAAAACAAATTTTCTCGACATGTTCTCATACCTATATTATATCATGCTTAGATATGATGTATTAATCATCAATGTATGCTTCTATGCTATAGTATAATATAAATTAAGGCGCCCGGCGCCGATGCCATTTTGTCCTCAAAAATTCACTCTGTGGGAATAACGATAACGCCTTGTAGAACCAACCAAATTTCATAATTTTTTTTTAATTCCTAGAGGGAAATATTCAACAGTCCGCATCAATCTCAGTTTTTCAATATTTTACTCTCAAACTTTTTATTATGTCAAAAAAATACAGGATAAAAACCATTTTTTTTACAAATTTTTTATACAATTATTTGAAATAAAATACAAAATCAGAGATCTTTGCGGGTTGTAGGAATTCTTCTTCTTTCAGATAAAAATACAGTTATCAAAAGCCGGCAATTCTACAAAGCTTTAGAGCTATTCCCGTAAAGTAATTTTTTTCGATATAATACATCTTATCAACCCCCCTCCCCCTAAACAGGTATTGGGTATCAGATTAGTGTAAAAGTCTTATAATTGAGGTGGCAACTAAAATATAAAAATATTTATAGAATTGTGGAAAATTTGAAAAACTGGCACTGGGACCCTTAAGAAAAAATATCATTAATATGATAATGGCTGTATATTCTCTATATTGTCCTAAAATGAAAGGACACAAATATGAGTCAGGTACCTCAGTTACCTGTATAGAATACAAAATTATTCATCAATTGTTCTTTATAATTTTTTAATTTATTGTTTTGAACATTTTTCGCTGTCTTTTAGATGCACCACTTTCAAATTGTCTGTTGAACATGTTTTTTTTTCAAAAGGTCAATAAAAGATAGTGTAGGTAGGTACCTAATTTATATTTATAATAATCAAATGAAAAATTAATATAATTGAGTACCTAGGTACGTAAAAAATAAAACTGACAAAAGTACAAAATAACATATCCAAAACCAATAACACTGTACCAATAAGGCATGTCCGTAAATCATAATCCATTTATATTAAACAATAAATAAATATAACTACGGTTATATTATTAGTTTGTCCATCATGATACTGCACTAACGCGACTTCGCGAGCCTCTGAGATTAAAATATAAATAGTACGATTATACGAAAATAATATACGATGCATACTATAATTAATGTGTATACAAATAAATATGTATAACAAACAATAACAATGATAAATAGTATTATCTAAAATTCAAACCGTCCAAAATAAATGATTGTCACTTGTCAATAACATCTTAAAATAATAAAGTTTGTTCGTTTTATAATAAAAAGTTATAAAAAGTCAGAAAATTTAGGACTTCAACCTGAGGCCCCGGTGCAATGCACCCCCTGTGCCCCCGCTAAATCCGGCACTGGACAAGAGTAGGTAAGTAATCGTTTTAATGTCCCTTTTAGAAAAAATTTAAAGTTTGTTCTTCTCGTGGTGTTTGTTTTTTACAATGTAGCCAATTCTTTTGGCCATTCTTGTTTCACTGAATTTCCGACATAGCTTAATTGACTGCCGTTATTTAATATTTCTCTCCCGTTTTATTATTTGTACGTATTTTAATACAAGTAAGAAAAATATTAAACTATATAAATCACATAAACTTTTATATTTAAAATTATTTTTCTTCTGGAGGGATGCAATCATAATCATGCCAGCCAATGACAGTGGCCCAGTAGGTGTTTAAAAATAAGATGATGGCAAAATGCTATCTTTGTCCCACTGGCTAATCATATGCCAAATTATACAGAATAAAGCTTACTTTGCTTTCGTAATATTGTATGTAATAAGCCAGCGTTTCTCAACCTTTTTTCATTCACGTACCCCTTGACCACTTTGCACTCACCAATACTTTACGGACCACCAAATGTCAAGGAAAATAGTTTTGGTATAAAGTAATATAAATTAATAACAAATGCACAGATTATATTATTTTATAAATTATACAACTGTTTTAGATTATTGTTGTAGCTGTACATTACATACAGAACAAAATTATATATTTGCAGTATAATTTAAATAGTATTTGAATCTTGAAATATGATTTTTTTCACAGATTATATTATTTTATAAATTATACAACTGTTTTAGATTATTATTGTAGCTGTACATTACATACAGAACAAAATTATATATTTGCAGTATAATTTAAATAGTATTTGAATCTTGAAATATGATTTTTTTCCATTTGTTTCCATTAAAATAAAATTAGAAATATAGAATAGAATATAGTACCTATTTAATCATATTCTACTCAAAAATATAAATTAATCTACTGCTGCTAATTCTGCTATAAAGCAAACTTGTGAAATTAATAATTATTTTCAGTTTTAAATGTTGTCTAATCTAAATGTTTCTTTTTTGAATTTGAAGGAAAATGTTTAAAACATTGATATAAAAAACAAAATATTTACAGTTCACATTAAAATATAAAATATTAAAATGTTACTTCATAAATATTTTCACAGTCCTAATCTCATCAGTTTATTAAAAGTAGCAATCAAACTATTAGAATTTATAGAAGTGTTCAAAATTACAAAATTACTTAATTAATCCTGACGGTTCTCAGAAATATCAATGCAAATAATATACAGTTCATAAATCATAATAATTAACTAAGTTATTTTCTACATTCTATTTTTTTTAACTAGTTAAGTTAAGTTATCAAAAAAAGTAACTATTAACTTAACTTTTAACTTTTTAACTAGTTACTGCCCAGCTTTGATAATACTGCTATTAGCTAGTATTTCAGATTTCTCCTCAAACACATTCAGATTTAGCGAAATGATCAATCGTAATGGATGAAAACCTATGGCACAAATATTCTTTAGAATATTTCCTAATCTTTCCTGGCATTAGAAGTTTAGTATCACTGTGGTGACTTCTTAAGATTTTCTGTGGCAATATATTAGTAATTGATGACGGCGGGTCTTTAGTGTGAATAGGATCAGTTGATTCATTAGTTTTCTTTTTACTGACGCTTTACTAGTTTTTAACCAATAATCCATGGTCAAAAATTGTAAAAATGTAAGAAATAAATAGTACTACAAATATGAAACCACTGTACATTTATGTACGTTATGTGAGACACGGAAACTTTGAAAGCAAGCGACTGCTTAATTATTGGAGTGTATGTACTCCAATAATATCAAACAAACTGCAGTGGTAGTTTTATCTGAATTTAAGATTAAAATGGTATGTAATTATGACGAGCAACGCCACACAGTTGGCGGAATCAGTGGTGGGAGGGGGCAAAGGGGGCTCCGCCAATGACGCCACGTTACCTGATCAGATAAAATCTAGTGTATGTGTTCCTACTGCACATGGCCTATAATGATATATTATAATCTTACTATACCTATTATAAACACTTATACTATATATTACGAAAACCCGATTTACAACATTTACAATATTTCATAAATAACAAGTAATTTCAATTAAATACTACTAATTTCACTTTTTCCGGGGACCCCCAATACCTTCGCGGACCTCTGGTTGAGAAACAATGTAATCAACTAATAAATGTTTGACTGCTACCTGTATATCTGTCCCAGTGTCCCCCGTTGGCCGTTTTCAATAATAATTTTTACTTACTTTCATCTTTTTTAGAAAAACTAAAAGTGAAACTAGAATCACAAATTAGGCCATCAAATACGAATGATGTACACTCTTTTGGTATCCAATTTAATGGCATGGGATCATATGGACAGAATGTTCCGTGTTTATCAAAATCACCTGAATACATACATGGTGCTATTCCAAGCACTGAAAAATAAAAATAATAATTAATTCATATTACCATTTATTATAATATATATACATAGGCGTAACTAGACCTTAAAGATAGGGGGGGGGGGGGGCTTAAGCCCTAACATATTTAATATAAAAAACCAATGTGGACAACGAACACGCATACCGTACCTACACAGCTATTATATATATTGTATTTATTATACAGTACAGTTGTTTTAGGTATAAATGTTTAATGATTATACATATAACATGATTCGCATTTTGTCCACTGTCGCTTATTATTGTATACATAATTGACGGCAGACGATCGGTATTTAACCCCCTTTCATAGGCGTAACTAGACCTTAAAGATAGGGGGGGGGGGGGCTTCAGCCCTAACATATTTAAGATAAAAAACAAATGTGGGGAGCTCCGCCCCCTACACCCCCTATACTCGTTCCTCAAATAACATTAATTATTAAATTAAAATATTATTTTATTATTATTTACTTAACATTTTGTAGTGTGTATGGCATGTATAAAACAAATAATAAAAAAGTGGTATTGAGGTAGGTAAACATTACAATTATAACATATTGGTAAGTATTGTTTTAGATACAAGATAATTCTTAAAACGTAAGTGAACTTTAAAGACATTTTAAAGATAACTATTTCAGCTTAAGCCTCCGCTCAGTATTGGCAAATTTATTTAAAATGTCTTCTTTGTTTAGAACGCTTGACAAATCTCTCTCAATTGCTATGATAGATAACTTTGAAAATCGATTTGGTAGCATGGTTGACCTTATGTAAATGTTTATTCGACGCATCGCTGAGAATGTTCTTTCACAAGATGTAGAACTTATTGGAATTGAAAGCACTAAATGTAGCATTTTGTATAAATTTGGGAAAACAGATTTTTCCATGATACCCTTTAACTGCTTTAATTGTTCCTGATGACTGTTAATAATCTTTTCCAATTGAGTATCACAACAAATTTTTTTTAACAATATTTAATAAAGCCTGAAAACATAAGAAAACAAAATCTGACTAATTATAATATTAATGAATAGTATTACTTAGGTACATGGCTACAATAATTTACCTTATACTGGTTTAAAAAAATTTCACTTTGTTTATAGTCTAAATTTATGAAGTTATCAATTTATATGGCCAGTTTAAGACTTTCTGGTAAAAATCTGTGTTTCATGTAAACTACAATATTATCAATCACAGGATAGAAAACATGTTTTTTCCAATATTCTTTGGCATTATCTTCATATTGAATACCTTCATCGTCTGCACCAGTGGCTGTTGTAACATGAAAATCCTTTAATGCTGCAGGCTCTTGTATTTTTCTTTTTGATACTAAAAACAAAATTAAGTTTCATAATTTTGTTTCTGTTTAACATTAGGTATCATATTTACTTTATAAAGTAGGTATTGAAAATACTCACATGAAGCTATTGTCGAAGGCATTTCCAAATCTATATTATTTTCAAGAGAAAATGTGACTATTGCATTCCAAACATCTGAGTATGAATCTGAATTTCTACTATTTTCAAATGTATTTATAATTCCATTAATTAGACAAGCGGCTTCACCTAATGTCCCATTTGTATTTTGCAATTTATTGCTTAAAATATTGGTGATACCCAATACATAATTTATAATATGAAGATGAACAATAAAGGAACCATTTTGTATCATTGCTAAAATTCCTACAAAAATTATAAAATATTACTTATGAGTGTTATTGTCTCTTAAAATGTATTTAATAATTAATATACCAACCAATAGCTCTGGAAATATCCCTATCATTATTTTCATCAACTTAATTTTGTAAAACAATTGCAATAAATTTAAAATTTTCAATAACTGATTTACTATTCTTATAATGACATACCCATCTTGTATCACTAATAGCAGTAAGTGCAATTTTTTTCATATTCAAATTCTTTTGTATGTCTTGCAGTTTTGTATTATTTGAAGGTTGCGAGAAGTGTACATAGATAGGCTCTAATGCATTGAATACAGTTTAAGATTGCTAAATATAAAAGGTATTAGGTACAATTTACAATGTATTAAATTTTAAAATATGGTAATTTTATTGTTGAATACAACTAAATAAATATAAATTTCAATAAAAATAAAAGTAAAATAACTAACCATTATGTTTTTACACATATCTAGTATAACCAAGTTAAGTTTATGTGCCATACAATGTATATACACAGCATATGGATAATAATCTTTTAGCTTCTTCTGTACACCACCTCTAGTACCTGACATAACACTTGCTCCATCATAGCTTTGTGCAATAATTGGTATTTTGTCTAAGGTAATTTTTTTTTAAAATAAAATAATAGCTGATGAAAGAGAATCAGCATTTTGATTAGTAGAAACATCCACAAAACCTAAAAAAACACTCATAAGTAATGAAGTCTTTAACATATCTTATACAAATTGACATATACTCTTGTTTATGACACCTAAACAGTCATTAAATAGGTATTAATGAAAATAAGATTTTAATACCTAGTTTTAACTTTAGTGTTTAAGAACCAATTACTTGGCTTCATCGCACATAATTGAAAAAAAAGATACTTCATTAACTTCATCAACTATAATATTCAATAAATTGTCAGCACAGATCTCAATTAGCTCATTTTGTATCTTAGGACTAGTATAATTGATTATTTCATGACTAAACATATCATTGAAGTTAGAATTATAGTCAGAAAGAGGCTTACACATCTCTTTAAAGTTTCCTTGAATATCAAAATTAAAATTAGATGAGAATAACACAACTATTCTATATTATTGATGTACAATAAGTTAGTTAATAGTTATACCTTGGTTTAGTGAAGTATCGCTTTCATTGTGGCCTCTAAACGCTAGACCTTGGCGTGCAAGAAATAATAAAATATCGATGAGACCTTTAATATAGTTTTGATTTTTAACTACTACTTCACAGTGGGCATTATACAATGAAGTATGTATAGAACCAGACTGATCTGCTAGTTTACGCATAGACCATTTTGTCATACAATTTATATGGTAGATAGTAGATGAGTGTAGTTGCAATTTTGATTTTGAACCTTTGGCAATACCTTTAGACCCACTAAGCGGTAAAATAATTTAATACAAAAATAATATAAAATATTACCTATGTATATTTTAATTTACTTTTTTCCAGTTATTAAAACCTTTTGAGGTAAATGTTTCTTCTGAAGGTGTAGTACTAAAAATCCGACAAGGAAAGCAATACACTGAATCTGCAGTTTCTAAGCTATATTCCAACCAATTATATTCAGCAAAGTATGATGCAGAAATTCCACGATTTTGGGAACCATACAACTTTTTTGGATATGTCTATAGTGAAAATGACTTATAAATGACTCAGAGTTAAAGTATGGGTATTTTAAAATTTATTAACATCACAATAAATTATAATACACTTATCATTCCCTATATACTTAAATGAATACAAAAAGTAAAATATTTCCTTACTTGAAGTTTTGGCTGAAATGGACCAGTTTCTATACTTCCCAAATCTTTAGGACCCATCAGATCACTAGAAGTATCTATTAGGCGATAGTATAGAAAATTAAAACTTATAACTATTACCTAACTTATAAATTATTATTATATTAATAAACAAATTGTGTCTTACCATGTGGATTCACAATGCTTGGAGTTGATTCCCGTGGTTTCATTTTAAAAATGTTAAAAATATCGTTTTTTTTCGACATGACTAAGTAGGTTACTACCACCAAGTGAGGAAAACAACAACAAGCGCGTAAAACCCGTGATGAACAAGATTAATTATTTAAACTAAACACGGATTTCGATGAAAAGCTGTCACCATACCGTTTTAATCAAGAAAAATAATAACGACGTAGACTCGAGTACCAATTATCAGACATAAACACACAACCGCCGTACAGTGTACTTGGAGAATGACGAAGATAATAATATATAATCTGATAACTGATTCTATTTTTAGCAAAAAACCCTTATATGCGGCTCGCAGGCACAGCGATTGACGTTTATCACCATTCTTTGACGACTATTTTTATGTTTACTGTTTAGTTTGTTGACAACTTCTAACTTCTAAGTAGTATTTATGTAGTTAAAACTACACGACATGAATACATGATACGTATTACGTCTTATTACGTCCTACACAGGGCCATTACAGTTTACACAACAATTTGATAACCAAAAAAAATAAATATTTTTCCAAGATATTAATAAAAAAAAAAACGATATTTAAAATTAAATTTGAAAAATGAACCTACCGTTGGTGGGACTAGACATTTTGACAGGGGGGCTAAAATTTGTTTCAAGGGGGGGCGGGTTAGACACCAAAGTCCCCTCCTAGTTACGCCTATGTATATATACCCAATTTTAACGCATAACTAATTTTTGACCAAATCGATTATGTTATTTTGTCTTAATTCAAAAACAAATAACCGTATAGATTTTTTTTTTTTTTTTGATTTTTTATTGTAAAGAAAACACTTATAATACAAGTAAATTAAAACATTAAGATTAAATTTTACAATAAATTATCTACCTCCCTTAAGCATATGCTTGTGATGGAGGTAAAGAGTTACATTATATAATGATAGACACAAATTTATAGGTACACTATTAAATATTAATATTAAATCTAAGATTGCTACTTATAGAAACAAGAAAAAGTATGTGAAATAATTTAAAAAATGTTGCATTTTAATCTTTAAACACTTACTAAAGAAAATAACCATAAGTTTATTTGCTTAAACTACTGTTTAAGATACTTGAATACTTATCAAATGTTTATATATATATATATATATATATATACCTAAGCGTCCTAAGCATTTTCTATAGCCTATAGGTTATCTGAAATACTAGTACATATATATATATATATATATAGGTATAGGCCACGTAATATCAGTTTTGAGCTAAGTATTTATTGACATTTGAAAATTTCGATTTTTCATACATTTTTAAATAAGTTGTTAATAATACTGGAATGAAAAGAAAAAGTTGAGCGTTATGTTGAGTGTGATTCCACTAATCATTTTTATGAGCATCTGAAACTTTTACGAACTTGAATATTCACGCGTATAATAACGATTTAAGTTATTTTAATGCAATTCAAAGAATACTTTATAATGGTAGTAACATATACAGTGGAGTGCCACTATTTTATAAATACTTTTAATACTTTTATAAAGTTTCCGTAAAAATGTTTTTTTGAAAATATATGATTAAAATGTTTTGTAAATGTTTTTATAAAATATTTTCAAAAATATTATTAGCTTCTTGGCCAAAGAATATAACTAAAATATTTTCTAATTATTTAGGCAACTTTTTAAAATGTTAATGTGTGGATTGTTTTATTTTGTGTGTGTAATTAAAAATTGAAATAATGTGCCGACGTATTTAGATTGATGAAATTCCCTATATAGATTTTATATATTAATATTTTTATCTTAATCTTTACAAAAATACAATGTTTTCTTTTATATTGAATCATACTCGCTCATACACATTATAAGAAACTCGCCCAAACACATAACTTTTATTATGTGGGTAAAAAAGGTAATTCGCCCAAACTCATGACGCCCATAATTGGCAAAGTTATAACTTTAGTAGATAATATTGGGTTTATTGATGTCACATATATAAATGCAGTTCACGACCAAACTGTGTGGTATGCAGTGTAACACAACATAAGTTAAATTTAATAATTGTATAGATTTTCACTGATAGGTATATACCTAAGTGAATAATTTATTTGATTATATATATTATATTGAAGTATATAACTATATTTATTTACCAGAAGTATTTAATGTCTCTGCGTTTATTGTGACCCATACATTTTGAAGAACAATAATAATTGTTATAATTAATATAAAACTTTTCATTTTTATTTTACTATATTATATTATAGTTTAATCATAAAATAAAACACAATTGTTGGTATTAAATTATTCGAATAACTACAAATAATTATATAGCTAGATCATTATATATTATGCTAACTTGCAGTTGTATTTGAATAGTAATAATATATGGCAATTTTATATAACAGGTAAATTATACAAATGACTAAATAAATATTATTATGTCATTCATTACCTACCGAAATAATTATTTTATACAATGTGAGGAATAAAATAACCGTATAAATGAATCAAATAAACAGCAAAATTAATATACGTCATTATACCTCAGTAGGTTTATGTATAGTATAAAATACAATACAACTTTTGTAATTAAATTAATAAAATTCCTACAATTTGTTATTGTTTCATATAATATATCTTGTTGATAATGATTATAAATTACAACATCCTGCAGTTGTATTTGAATAGAAATAATATGAAAATTTATTCTGTGTAATTAATAAAATAAACAGCAATCATTATACAGAGTGTATCTTATGTCATTGTACGCGGGTTTTTTTAACCGATGACATAAAATTTCGTTAAAATGAAAAAAGACGTTTCTTTATTTTTAACAGGCAATTTTTTTATAACAATTTCAAAATTTTTAAACACGCAGGTGTACCAATATCAAAATCAACTTTATTTTTTCAAATAGTAACTACTATATTTTTTGATGGATTCCGGTAAAGCTTTTTTTCTGAAAATGTTGATAGTCATATCATCAATTTTGGTTCGCTAGCAGGACCGGCTCAAGCAAAGACAGTGAACTAGGCAAAATCAAATTTTGCCGCCCCTAACAATATAATATTATCAATATTTTGAAAATGCCGCTCTCTTACTAAGGTACTGCTTAAGTGCCGCCCTAGGCGTGGGCCCATGTCGCCTACCCCTCGAGCCGGGCCTGTTCGCTAGTTTATTAACTATCATGGTCCTCTAAAGTTTAGTAAAATATGCATTAATACTTTTAATTGAAATAATTAATATAGGTTTAATTTACAAGAGCTAAATAATTTTTTCTTATAACTACCTTTTATAACTTGATATTTGAACCACAAGTTCCCTATATTGGTAGGTATCGCATGCAAAGTATGAATTTAGTAGTTGAAATTCTTTAAGAATTATTTAATAATCGAGATTTAAAATAAACTATTTGCAAGATAATATTTAGATAAATAGTCAATCTCAATATAGGTTTGTAGGAATTTTATTAATTTAATTACAAAAGTTGTATTGTATTTTATACTATACATAAACCTACTGAGGTATAATGACGTATATTAATTTTGCTGTTTATTTGATTCATTTATACGGTTATTTTATTCCTCACATTGTATAAAATAATTATTTCGGTAGGTAATGAATGACATAATAATATTTATTTAGTCATTTGTATAATTTACCTGTTATACAAAATTGCCATATTATTACTACCTATTCAAATACAACTGCAAGTTAGCATAATATATAATGATCTAGCTATATAATTATTTGTAGTTATTCGAATAATTTAATACCAACAATTGTGTTTTATTTTATGATTAAACTATAATATAATATAGTAAAATAAAAATAAAAATGAAAAATTTTATATTACTTATAACAATTATTGTTCTTCAAAATGTATGGGTTTACATGCAATATATTGCAAAATTTTTTTTTTTATATAAACATCGTGTGATAACAGATAAGAAGAGAAGTGGTAGGGGGTACAACAAATAGAAAGTGGCCAACATTTTGGTTTAAATTTTTCAATACCGGTACTAAGAAATTTCAGTTTGGTTTATACCCGTTTCCAGATTTCGGTTTTGGATTTAATACCGATTTCCAATTTTTTCCGAATTTCCGATTTTGATTTCGGTTTCAGTTTTTAAACGGTTTATAGGTACCGGTTACTAAAATCGGTTTCAAGGCCTGGAATATTTACGTTCATTCTTAGTTTATTAATTTTTTTGAATCGCCAGATCGAGAGTTCGAATCGCCTGTTGAAGTAAACTTTCCAAAATGTCAAAATACAAAGATTTTCAAAAAAAAATATATCGTTTTCTAAATTATATTTTCAGTTTTGGTTTTTAACTATAATACCGGTTTCCAATTCTTTCGGTTTCGGTTTTGATTTTGGTTTTATAACGGTTCATTTCCAAATGACCAAAACAATTCACCAAATGAGATATTTGATATCAAATATGAGGAAAGACAGATTATTCCTAGCTGGTACGTAGCGACAAGAATAAATTAGCATGACATCTTTATTACTTATTCGTAACATACCGAGAAGACCCGGAGCGGAAACTAAGATAATACGAGATGAATTCGCTAGGTACCCTGATATATTATTTGCATATAATACGTTGTACCCGTACATTACAATTTATAATAAAACGTAAGTAAGTATACACGTACGTCATATAAAATAAGTAGTATCTAGGTATGTAAAATTCTAACAAAAAATGCTTATCGATCTCAAGCGTCATGTGCATGTAAACATTGTCAATTATACATACAAAAAAATTCTAATAATTGTTAATACATTAATGTACAATAAAAAAATTATTATATTATAGAATTTTAAAATGATGCGTGTTTTTTTTTTTATTTTTGTGTCTGTCATCACCTTTTAGGACAGTAAAAGTGCTTGGATTTTCTTCAACAGTAACTTTTCTGATAGGAAAGTGAATCTAATTGATACTTTGGGGGGTCAAAAGTAAAAATTTCCCAGTAGTTTTCACAAGCGACGTGAAAAACAAAAGAAAAATTAAGGAAAAACTGGAATTTTTACGCAAAATCTGTTTTCGAGAAAATCGATTTTGGTTTTTGGTGTAACTCTAAAACAAATGACCGTAGAGACATAAAATTTTGACTGAATGTTTATATTAGCATTTTCTATACACCATACAATTTTGAAAATATTTTGACTCTTTTTGAGCTGTTTACGGACATTGTCAGTTTTCAATTTTTTTAGTTTTTTTTTCTATAAATATCAATAAAATTTTATTTGTTGGTTAAAAAAGAGTGAAAATTGAATAGAAGGCTCCTAGGTTATTGTTTAAAAATTAAAAATCCTTAGTTACAGTTTTTAATTATAAGCATTTAAAGTTCAAATTTTGACAAAATACGGAAAAATCACGAAAAATAGCAAATTATTTTGATGAGAATTCATAAAAATTTTTCTTTTTAAATCTAAGATTTGAAAATGTAATATAAGATTACTCATAAGTTTGTCTACCTTTATCAAAAAAAAAATGTCTAGAAGAAACTTAAATTAAATTTTTATGAGCGTCTGAAATTTATATTTTTACAACATTTGATATTTACTCGATTTCTCATGTAACAATTTTCTTATTTTATTGTAATTAAAAACGAATGACTGTAGATACTTGAAAATTTCACTGAATGTTTATATTAGATTTTTCTATACACCATAAAATTTTGAAAATAATTTGACTCTTTTTGAGCTGTTTACAGACATTGTCAGTTTTCAATTTTTTGTGTTTTTTTTTCTATAAATATCAATAAAATTTTATTTGTTGGTTAAAAAAGAGTGAAAATTGAATATAAGGCTCTTGATATATCGTTCTAATAGTAGTTGAAAAAGATTAAAAATACATAGGCACAATTTTTTTTTATAAGCATTTAAAGTTCAAATTTTGACGACATTTATCAAATTTATAATTTATTAAATTTTTTGTAGTTAAAAATGTATAAAATGTTTAACTTTTATGGCTAAGGATTGAAAATTTAAAACAAGGCTCCACGTAAATAGGTTATATATAAATTACTTTATTCACAATAATATCATCAAATTTAATATACTTGGGCTGACTGACCGTTTTCGCTCAGAATCGTTTTTCTTATACAATGATATTATATCATTGAATTCAAATTTAACACCATCCATTACAGTGACCCACTTGTAACCTACTGCACAGCAGAGCGACATCCACTTTTTATTATTAATACCTACTGTAACTGGCGCCTCTGGACCAGAGTTATCATGCTACTGTTTTTCCTGGTCTACACGAACCGGTCGAGGGATCAGTAGTACACAAGTATATTGGCTGTTCCTTTGACTTGTGTCTCATTTACCAGCAATCATCAACCAGCTCGGACACAAGTGACAAATAATTGTACAACTATGCCGATCCGACGGCATGGCAAGTAACCACCTGTACCAAATATTTACCAAGTACACCAGTCGTGAGAATCCGGCTTAACAATAGGACTAAAAAATTTGTATTTATTATTTTAACCCAAATTAACGGAGTCCGATGTTATACAAAACACATAGCTTTTTTAAACTTATCAATGCTATCAAATCTTTTTTTTAAAATCAAATTGTATTTTACACTCATTTATGCTGTACAAAATTATAAATTCATTGAAAAAAAGGTGGATAAGTGGATGTCGCTCTGCTGTACGGTAGGTTACAAGTGGGTCACTGTAATGGATGGTGTTAAATTTGAATTCAATGATATAATATCATTGTATAAGAAAAACGATTCTGAGCGAAAACGGTCAGTCACCCTATGATATTACCAAGTATATTTGATGATATTATTGTGAATAAAGTAATTTATATATAACCTATTAACGTGGAGCCTTGTTTTAAATTTTCAATCCTTAGCCATAAAAGTTAAACATTTTATAAATTTTTAACCACAAAATAATTAATAAATTATAAATTTGATAAATGTTGTCAAAATTTGAACTTTAAATGCTTATAAAAAAAAATTGTGCAAATGTATTTTTAATATTTTTCAACTGCTATTAAAACGATATATCAGGAGTCTAATATTAAATTTTCACGCTTTTTTACCCAACAAATAAAAATTTATTGATATTTATAGAAAAAAAAACTAAAAAAATTGAAAACTGACAATGTCCGTAAACAGCTCAAATAGAGTCAAAATATTTTCAAAATTGTATGGTGTATAGAAAATGCTAATATAAACATTCAGTGAAATTTTCAAGTATCTACAGTCATTCGTTTTTTAATTACAATAAAATAAAAAAATCGTTACATGAGAAATCAAGTAAATATCAAATGTTGTAAAAATATAAATTTCAGACGCTCATAAAAATTTAATTTAAGTTTCTTCTAGACATTTTTTTTTTGATAAAGGTAGACAAACTTATGAGTAATCTTATATTACATTTTCAAATCTTAGATTTAAAAAGAAAAATTTTTATGAATTCTCATCAAAATAATTTGCTATTTTTCGTGATTTTTCCGTATTTTGTCAAAATTTGAACTTTAAATGCTTATAATTAAAAACTGTGACTAAGGATTTTTAATTTTTTTCATCTGCCTTTGAAACAATAAACTAGGAGCCTTCTATTAAATTTTCAAGCTTTTTTACTCAATAGATAAAATTTTATTGATATTTATAGAAAAAAAAACTAAAAAAATTGAAAACTGACAATGGCTGTAAACAGCTCAAAAAGAGTCAAAATATTTGGAAAATTTTATGGTGTATAGAAAATGCTAATATAAACAACCAGTGAAAATTTCATGCATCTACGGTCATTTGTTTTAGAGTTACACCAATAACCAAAATCGATTTTGTTAAAAATCGATTTTGCGTAAAAATTCCCGTTTTTCCTTAATTTTTCTTTTGTTTTTCACATCGCTTTTGAAAACTACTGGGAAATTAAAATTTTGACCTCCCCAATGCACCAACGATATTCACTTTCCCATCGAACAAGATACTGAAGTCGAAAATCGAAGCATTATTTCGACTACTTATCGTGTACACAGACACAAAAATAAAAAAAAAAAATAAAAAAAAAAACACACATCATTGTAAAATCAATACATTCATCGTTTCACTCAGAATCTAAAAGGTGGGCAAGTGGGCCACTGTAATGGATGGTGTTAAATTTGAATTCAATGATATAATATCATTGTTTATAATAGCCTAGGGTATTACTAAGTATATATGATGATATTATTGTGAATAAAGTAATTTGTATGTAATCTATTTAAGTGGAACATTGTTTTAAATTTTCTATCCTTAGATATAAAAGTTGAATATTTTATAAATTTTAAACTACAAAATAATTATTAAATTTTAAAATTGTGCCTATGTCTTTTTAATATTTTTCAATTGTTATTTAAAGATTTTATCTGGAGCCTTGTATTCAATTTTCACGTTTTTTTACCAAACAAATAACATTTTATTGAAAATTATAGAAAAAAAACCAAACAAATTGAAAACTGACAAACCCCGTAAATAGCCCAAAAAGAGTCAAAATATTTTAAAAATTTGATGGTGTATAGAAAATGAGAATATAAACATTCAGTGAAATTTTCATGTATCTATAGTTATTCGTTTTTGAATTACAACAAAATAAGAAAATCGCTACATGAGAAATCAAGTGAATATCCAATCTTGTAAAAATATGAACTCAAACGCTCATAAAAATTAAATTTGATTTGCTCGTAGAGATTTTTTTTTGATAAAGGTAGACAAACTTATGAGGAATCTTGTATTACATTTCAAAATCTTAGATTTAAAAAGAAAGATTTTTATGAATTCTCAACTCAAAATAATTAGATAATTTTCGTGATTTTTCCGTACTTTGTCATGATTTGAACTTTAAATGCTTAAAAATGGCATTGTAAAAATATAGTAGCAGCGCCTTTTATTAAATTTTCAAGCATTTTTAGTTTTTACCCAACAAATAAAGTTGTATTTACATTAATAGAAAAAAAAACTAATAAAATTGATAACTGAAAATGTCCTTAAACAATTCAAAACTTTTTGAAAATTTTATCGTGTATAAAAAATGAGAATATAAACAACCACTGAACATTTTATGTATATACATTCATTTTTTTTAGAGTTACACCAAAAACTAAAATCGATTTTGTCAAAAACTGATTTTGCGTAAAAATTCCAGTTTTTCCTTAATTTTAAAGTTTTTTTCCCGGTGCTTTTGAAAATTTTAAATTTTGAACTCTCTAATGTACCAATTACATTCACTTTTCCACCGAACAAGATACTGTTGAAGAAAATCGTAGCAGTTTTACTGGCCCAAACGGTGATAACAGACACAAAAAAAACGCTTGCCAAGTCAGGGATCGGCATGTAAACTTTCTTGATTTTTATTTTTTAGAAATTTATTAACTGATATCACACCCAAGCGGTATAACAATTTGAATCCAGAAAAATATCGGTGTGAATATCCCAACAAAAAATCATTTTCATTTTCATTTTCAGTGAGATATATCTCCGAAACCGGAGAGCGGATTTCGTTGTTTGGGGTCTTGTTAGATTCATATTGATTAGGAGAAATGCAGTGAAGATTTTCAGAACTTTATCTTTAATAGTTAATTCACAACAGATCATTAAAAAAAATTAAAACAAATTTTATTGGGCGTTTTTTGATGTTTTTCAGCTTAATAGCTTTGTAGTGAATTAACAATTTATAATTGGAGATAAAGATCTAAAAAAAATTGAATTCCACATTTAGTATCGACTTGATAATCCCTTTTTAATGAGTTATCAATCAACTTTCTAGCTATTATAGTTTAGGAGAAAAGTTAAATCATTGTAAAATCGATGCATTTATCGCTTCACTCAAAATCTAAAAAACTAAGTATGTAGTATTCTTGCAGTATTCAAGTATTTATAGATTAACTACCCATATAAAAGATATAATATTACACCTATAGGAATATCTTATAAAAATATAATATTACAACTGTCACCTACACAAAACGATTGGGTAGTGGGTACGTCGTCACGCCGAACACGTTGTTTATTTGTTAATGTTAATATTATGTTATTGCGTACGGCACTACGGTACAGCATGGTACGGCCAAGATCTATAAAATCTTCTTTAAAGATCTTGTGGTAGTGGTATGGCGTACCTTTCTAGCTTTTAGTATACATTTATGAATACACTATACTTATAAATTATAATATGTTAGGCAGTGGCGGCTTCCCGCTCCAGGGGAAGGCTAGGGACCGCCCCCCCCCCCCCCCAAGCTGTATTTCTAAACAATTTTATAGTGATATAAACAAAATAACGAAAAAAAATCATTGATATTTTCTGAAAATGTTGACTTGCCCCATAATCATGTCTCTGGAGCCGTCTCTGATGTTAGGTACATACAAATTGTCATTATTATAATATTATACCTATTTAGCAGTGTCAGCCGTCAGCTGGAGTCGGAGAGCCCGGCACACAGTCAGCGGCAGCGGTACCTCTATCTGGCGCTGGGCGCGAGAACCACCGACAATGCTACAAAATCGAAATATTTATATTAATTTCGTATTTTCGTCAAAACTACTCAAAACACGGTATCGCGAACCATCGGATTCAGCCGCCCGATTGTCCTAGAGAGAAATAATACAGCAGAATAGTAAACACCGCGGGCGATGCTCTTTAACCCCGCGGGAAACCAGTGTCCGGCACACGAGAAGAGGCGTAGAGAAATAAAAAAACATTTGTCTTCCCCCAACACAATACAATATAATATTATTGTGGTGGTATCCGGGTCGCGGTTATGGCATGGCGGAAAGAGTACCGTCCGCGGGTAGCGTACTGGCGTCACCGTTTCTTCCACGACTCACCGCGTCTCTGTCGGCCCGACGGCCGGCCGGTTCGGTCCGTCTCGTTCTAGCCGGCGTACACACGCGCACCTTCGCTGCGCACGGTGCATACGCACGCACACTCTTCTACTGGCACATAAACACACACACACACACACCAATGTATTTTTATTTCATTATTTACATTTTGTGTACAAAAATAATGTTAGTCTGATACCGAGGTTAAATGCATCGATCGCGTTCCCGTGTTTAGTTTTAAATGTGTATTGTATTTTGGTAAGTACGTCTCAAAGCATATTATTTCGTCTGGTGACGGGCCCGGCAATCGCTTGGTTTGTCGGTCGCGGCTTTGGCGGACGCCTGGCCTCAGGATTTCTGCCGATTTCTCGGTCGTCAGAATGGCGTCGTCTGTCGTCTCTCCAGCGCGCCAGTCCCCACCACATGTTTCACGCGCGGAACGCCGTCACGCAATGTCCGCGGCGCTCCGACCAATCCGTCGATGTGTGGTGGCGTTAACGCATCGGAAAAGCCCGATGGGTTTGCGATTTTCCGACCTTTCCCCAAATCTGAAAATTCCGTAATTATCGCGCCAAACCGCACATATGCTCCCTTAGCGTGTTTTTACTCCCTCCCCCCACCAACCCCCCCGGCCAATGCCGCCGCCGCAACGCTCCTCACCGCCACCACCACCCTTGTCATCGACGCCGCCGGTGTGTTTCACACGTATTTATATGAGAAAAGAATAATTTTGGACGTGTGTGACAAAAGGAGTCCGGTCGGTTTTTCACGTTTTTCGTTTTGTACGACACATACCTGTAATTGTTTACATTATTGTTGTTGTTTTTAATACTGTTGTTATTATTGTTGTAATAGTCGTAGAGTTGATTCACCGCTTTACCTGTGTCATTATATACAAGTATATTTATTATTTTTGTCGCTCTTTGTGAGGAGGTGCTTGCAGTTTGATCAGTCGTTCTTCCAAAATACCGCTTATTTGCCAGTTTTACTCTTAACCTTGTAGTGATTGTGTCGATACTACTCAACTGTTTTTTTTTATGATTTCAGATTACCCTGTAAATACCGTTGTACATAAGGAATAGGTGTACCATAAGCGAAAATATAAATACATTATAATGAGCAGCGTTAAAGGTGTTGTAAATCGCAACGCCAAGACGTCTGGTAAGAATAGCACTACCAACACAGCTTTACAGAATGCTGACACTAAAGATGCAGTACAAAACAAAACACACGAAAAAGAAAAATTGCAGGTAAATTTTATTTGTAGCTTAAGTCCATATTCTGTTTGGTGACATTGTCTGCACATTTTTAAACATTAAATTAATTTAAATTTAACTCCTATCAGTGTTTTGACTTAAATGCATTAAAATTAGTGTTGTCAGTTAAACTTACTTTTAAACATAATATACCCATATCCTTGATATTGTCTATACCTTATAGTAATAATTGTTACATTGTTACATATTGAAGTTACAATCGGTTACCTATCTACAATTATACATATTATTATAAATGGATTAATTATTTTATCCTTTTATGATCTTAATTAATTATTGGTTTAATTTGTTACATTAAAGTCGACATTCAAGTTCACCTTAAATATTTTAATATGAAAGTGTTATTATTTTTTATTTTATTGATTAATAATGCCTTTAATGTAGGTAAATAATAATATTTAGATGGGGTCTTTGTTGATTTTTAAATTGAAATATTAAAAACGCTCATAACTCACTTAAAAACTGAAATGTCTTAAACCCTCATACAAACACAGATAATATTCTTACTTTCAAGTTTTATAATAGGTTGATTCACTCTAATTTTTAAACTAAAGAAGCTAAACATGATGTGTTGTCGTGTTGAATAAAAATTTGGTAAACTTACTTGTAAGAAGTAGACAGCAAATATCTGTGAAGCTTCCTATTAAAATGTATACTTTGTTCCAAGAGAGAACATGCCAGTTTTGCGCATCCTCTCGCGTTATCCTGCTAATAAAACCTGTTCCACTATGGCAGAGTCGTGTGGGGATTTACTTGAGTAAAATCAATTTTAGTTGGACCGCGAAATGTTTTCTCATGGCACAGAGTATAGGTATAAACGTTGAAATACCTATTTGCAACTTTTCTAAAAATATATTATATGGTTAGAATAATGATTTTACCTTATTAATTGGAAATCAATTAATAAGGCTCCCGGTGCCAGTTTTTTAAATTTTCTGCAGTTCTAAAAAAAATAGTACAACAAATTATAATTTAGGTACCTATTTTACAGAATTATTATTTTATTGTAAATCATTCTAAATTTTAGAAAATATTAAGATATTTAAAACAAAATTTAGAAAAAGAAAATGTACCTATGTTTATACATTTTTAAAAATACTTTGTGTTTTCTAAGATTTACTTGATTCACAGTAAAATACTTAAAAAAGTATTCTGTGTATAATTTATATATTATATTTGAATGATTGTGTAAATATAGAGGGATTCACCAAGCATACCAACTCCTTTTTTTTCCATTACCTAATAATTTATTCAAATACTGATTTTTGGAATTATTAAATTTACTCAGACCTTTTCTTTTTTAATACTTAAGAGAGTGCCATGTGCTGGTAAAAACTTCTGATTTTTATGAAAATGTTGATGTACCTAATATTAAATTTGAAAAAGTTATCAATTATGATTTTCAAATTGCCATATCTTCCAAATCCGTTATCATGAATTTATTATCCTTAAGGCCAGTTGTACCATCTCCAATTAAAGTTAACCAAAGTTTAATTGGCAGAATTTGGCAGGTTATAAAATCTGATAACATCTGATTAAGCATAATCGAAGTGTAACCGTAGACGGTACAACTGGTCCTTAGTACACAATATACTACACTCGTTTAAATTTTGATTTTGATATGCAAACGTTTTCAGAAAATATACGTGCTAAATAATTTATAGTACAAAAGTGGGAGGGGATCTGACTTGAAAAATAAAAGATTGTATCTTCATAATTAAAAATTTCAAAAATCAGATTTTTAATAATTGCATTATTGATGAAAAAATAGAAAAGAAAGTTATTTCAACTTATTATATTTATATTTTCATTGTACCTACCTACAATAGGTATAAATGTAAATAGATAGTTCCGTAATTTAAAATACCATGGAATATAGAAACAAAATTAACATGTATCAATTGTGATTAAGTATACCTTTTTTCGATACTTTTTCTTTTTTTCAATGAACCTTAAATTTAAACATCTATTTAGGATTTGGCATTTAATATACTTACATACCTAATAGAATAATGCTCTTAAACTTTTATATTTGACACATTTAAATTTCTATTTATTTGAATACTCTTTTTTATTTTAGCCAACAGCAGAGCAACTTAGGATTGCTAAAATTATTGATCTAAAACCTGATGAAGAAATTAACAACAAAATAAAACAGGTGTGTTTTGTCATTATTATTATATTTTTTATTAATAATAAAATTAGTAGGTACCTACATTAACTTATCAGGTATATAATATAAAATGTTTTATAATTTTTAGGTGATGCAAATAACTCAAAAAACAGAAGATGAAATAGTTATCGCGCTCCATGACAACGCTTTAGATATTGCATTAACTATTGATGCACTTTTAGAAGGACCACAGGTATGCTTAATTTTAAATTATAAATCATTAGTGTTGTATTTCCCTTAGATATCTTAATCCAACTAAAATTACCATATTTGTTATTAGGAATCATGGTCAACAACAGGCAAGAAGAAAAAAAATCGAGCTAGTAGCGTAAACAAAAAAGAAAAAGACGATTTGATGAAAAATGGTGAAGCAGACGGAGGTAGTTATTAATATTGTTATTGTGAATTACATTTCTCAGTTTATTTATTGTTATATAATATATATAAATATTATTTTATTTAACTAGATGCTGAATGGGACGAAACCATTACACAAGCAGCTAGTATTACTGCTCAGAACAATAGTGGATTTAGTGAGAGACGAGGTCGTGGCCGTGGTGGCCGAGGAGGCTTTACTAATAGGCCTAGACCAACTGAAGGTAGTCAGCGATTTGGAGAGTCACGTAAATGTCAGTGTAATTTTCTCTTGTTTTGAATATACTTATTTTATTCAATGTTTACAGGGAGAGAACGTGAGAACAAAGAAAATGAAAAGAATTTAGCTGAAGATGGTGCTAGTGGCGAGAATCGTAACTTCCGTTCTGATAGCCGAGGATCAAGAAGAGGCATGAATGGACCACGTTATAATGGTCGTTCTAGAGGTACTCGCATGTTCCAAAACAGTGAACGTGGTAATTCAGGACCCGGTGGTGGCAACAATAGTGGATTTAGTCAACCAATTGACACATGGTTCAATCCTACTGCCAAAGAATCAAAGAAGGGTAATATAAATCAATTAAATAGAAATAAAATAATGAAATTTGATACAAATTGATCAAGTTAATAAATCTTAGCATTGCATGTTGTACTTTAATAATTTTGAAGAAGTTATTTTTTTTTGTAATTAGGGAGTGCTCATTATTTAATAAATTATGCCTTTAGGCTTAAATTATATATTTCAATTTAATTAAAGAATAGATTAAACTATTAGATAAAATAAATATTTTAATTTCTATAGTTGTATAACTGTAGGGCTTTTCTTTAATTTTTTTCAAATGTATTATATGGCAATTCCAAAATCAAGAATATTTTGATTACTAGAAATTATACCAATTTACTTATTGGTTATTTCTAACCTATTTTATATCAATATACATATTTATAACACTGATAACATATTATGACTAATGTTATAATTAAATCTATTTATAATGAAAATATTAAGTTCTTTAGTAGGTACCCATAAATTAACGTTTGTCTAAAAATACCATGGTAAATATTATAAAATTATAAAATATATTTATAAGTTGAATAACTTTTAATATTAAATTATCTGATAAATATTATTAGCATAAGATGATATAATTATTATATAATTTCAAATCAATTACAAATAAGTATCTAAATCAAAATATATTTAACTGGGCTTGTGACTTGTAACTTTTGCATATTTTAACATATTCCAAAGTTTTTATGCTGTTTTGGTATTATTATGTTTTTAGCACTATATTATGTTAATACAGTCTTTTAAAAGTAAAAATAATGGATATTTTTATAAATTTCATCAATTTATTAGTTTGTCATATAAACATGAGATTGATGAATGTCCGTTTAGCTATTTGAGTAATTCCATTGATAATGAAGCCCTTCCCCCAAAGTGTGCTATCTTATTTCGTGTTATTCAAGCAGATTACTCAATCATTCCTATTTATATTTTCAGTAGTTCTTGATTTTATTAAAAATAATAATGTTATAATTTGTTTTTTTTTATATCAATATATTTTTCTACTTATTTTTAGTGCATATTCAACCTTTTATATGAATGATTTAAGTGAATATTATTGCCCTTCTAATGGTTTTTATTACAAGTTGACATTGACGAGTCCTGATTATTGAATTATTAAAGTTAAATGGTATTAAATAAAGCGATTAAAACATTGTATCAAAAGATGATCAGCAAATCCTAGTTACAAAAATTGAATTCATTAATTATAAAGTAATAACTAAGGTAAAGATTTAAATGCAAATTTAATTTTTTCTAAATTCCCCAGAAACAAAGCATTCTAATTTTGGAATTTTTAAAATATTAATTCTTTGACAGGATTAATGATGACTTGCAGAAAATCGAAATAATTTTCTAACAGTTTAATTTCAATTGTATTTAAGTTTTAGAATCCGAGTGATGGTGTTTATAACATATTATAAGATGTAATTTTCTATCAGAAAATCTGAGAATTTTCGATCAGTTAATATAGCTTTAGCTATTATTTTGTGATTAAAATAAAAATTTAGCATAGGGCCTTGAAACTTGATGCCATAATGTGATTAAATAATATTTTCATAACACTTGACTAATTTTGATACCATGAACCTATTCATACCATTCTACAATACATTTTATTGGCTTATATTCTTCTAATATTTAATCTTTTACATAATTGAGAAATTTCAATACTTTTTTAAACTTTTTTGGTTTATTGATTTATTTATTAGAGAATTGGGGTACATTTCCATCACCTGAAGACTGGGACAATGAAGAGTACACTGGTTCGTTGGCTGACACTAAAGTATTTACTCCTAGTGGTGGTACTGAAAATACGGTTAACAATGAAGTTGAAGTACCAAAACCAAATGAAAATGCATATTTAGAAGTAGAAGATTGGAATGATGCTGTGCAAGTACCGAATCAGCAAGCAGCAGCTGCTAATGTAATTATTCAAAAATATTTTTATTATATTTAAAATTAATTTATTATTTTTATAATTAAATACCAGAATGCAGCTTCTGAGAAACTTGCGGCATCAATTGCCAACAGTAAAGCGTTAACACCTGAACAGTCCCAGTATTTGTCCTCATTAACTCAAGAGAGTCAACAAAAAAAAGTAGTAACTCTACCACCAGCTGTTGCTACTACATACAATTCTCATCCTCCAGGTAAAAATATAAATAGTTAGATACTTATTATTTTATAATCAAATTAAAAATATGAATTTAAAATGTACATTTTTATGGTTTAGTGGAATTTGTTTCTTCACCCTTTGAAGAAAATTCAATGGGACCTGGGAAAAAACCAACCTTACGTGCTCGCATACCCCCTCCTTCTAAGATACCATTAAGTGCTGTTGAAATGCCACCTGATGATTCTAGTGTCAACATCAACTTCTTAGATGTATCATTTGGTGCTGTCGATCTTTCTGGTGATGTACCTCAACTTTGTGATCCATCACAGGATTTAAATTCATTGCCACCTGTTGTCAAATATGATGACTCAGTTGCTCAGAAAGTAGATTCTGTCCTTACGCAAACTGAATATTCAACAATTTCTAATCAAGCTTCAGTTCAAACTCAAAGATCACCTCAATTAAATCAAGTGCCTCAGCCATCAACTAAAATTGGGCCGCCCCCTGGTGTTCCTCCTCCTGCTGATTATTTAACTAAACAAAACGCTGCAGTTGCTAATCCTTACCAAAATATTAATACTGGACAACCAACATCAATGTATAATTCTTCAGTTTATTCTAATAATCCTCAAGTATGTATCTAAATCTATTTTAAAACTTGGTTTTTGGTTCCCTATATTATTTGTTTTTGTTGGTATTTTTTTTAAACATCAAAACTTACTAAACTATAAATAGCTGATTGCAGCTGATTGCAATCAAAATGTTTAAGCAAAAACTCATAACACAGGAAAATATTAACTGGTGATTTTGAAAACCTGTTCAAATGGAACTTAAAAACAAAATTAAAAATTACACTTTTAATTTTACAATTTTTTTAGGGTTTATCCAGTCATACAAGTTTGTATGGTACAACTGCGTCCAACATTGGTGTAAATAGTACAAATCCCCACATTCCTCAATTGTCTCAATCTAATCATTCAATTTTAAATGCTAATTACCCTCAAACAGCAGCACAACCTCAGTTCCCTTCTTATTCATACCCGAATCCTCACTCATATCAGGCATCTGGAATTTCCTATCCTCCTATTGTTTCAGCTGCCAATTTAGCATCAATGTATACCCCATCAACTTACTCGAATTATATACACCAAAATTTACATCAAACTGGGAATACAAACTTGTCTAAATCAACTGTTTCATTGACTTCAACTACTAATTCTACTAAAGATAGTCTGGTAAGTACAATTCAATATACAACAATATTGAAACAAAAAAATGTATTTTTAATTATATTTTTCTAAAATTTTTAATATGTCTAATAATAATTTAATTATTTTTGAACATCTTGTTGATTAGTTGCAAGTAGGTATTTAAAGTGGAGTGGAGTGACCCAAATAACGTTGGCCTACCACTTTGCTCATTTAAACTTTTAATACTTAAGCCTGGGTTCAGAAAGATACTTTAAACCATAAATATATATGAATTACAAGAGCTTACTAAAGTCTAAAATACTAACAAGTAATATTTCAAACTAATTATTCTTCTCGTGTCTGGTTTTTATAATTATATTTTATCTGTCCAATAAGCTGTCTATTTTATAGCAGTCATTAGTATTGTCCACTTCTTTGCCACACGTCCCTTCAAAATTAGGGCATGTATGTTAATCGTATTTTACTCTTCCACATTCACACTTATCATCCCTATTCTTGACAATCCCTGTTTGAACAAATTTTTTCTTATATTTCCGCAATTTCAGTGGTCGTTTTAAATAGCTCCAAAATATTTATTAAATCAATAATATTTTCATTTTGACTTATTGTTATATACCAGTCTTCCGTCTAACGATTACTTCTTAAGCAATTATTAACAGTTAGACAATTTTTAGTTATACTCATCATCATGTCATAGGTAGAGTTCAATTATTTGGTGCACCAATTTAGTTTTAGGAATTTGAAGATTGTCCTGTTCTTCTTCAAGCCTTCAAGTTTGTGTTGAGCCACTGCACTTCTGTGAAAATGGCCAACTATTTTGCATAGAATTGTGAGGAGTTCTGTAATTGATTAGTGTCCATAATTTATAGCTAGTTGTATGCTATGAGCAGAACACCTGTCTAAATTTACTTGTTCCAAATTTTATACTGCCTTAGTCATATTTAGTGCATTATCACAGACTATTGCACAGACTTTGCCACCTATTTCCCAATAACCCTTAATAATTGTGTTAAGATTATCTACAATATTCAATGATGTGTGAGACTTCAAAGTTTACTGTCTCTAAAATTCTACTTTTCAATTTCCAATTTTCAATAAAATGACATGTAAAACCAACTATTAACAGTTTGTGATGTCCAAAAATCTATTAAATAAGGTAAGGCAAGTATAAGAAATGTTTTGGTAATGACTTTTAAAGTTTATTTTTTCATGAGAAGTTATATGATCAGATAGTCTTGTTATAGTTGAATTACTTGGAACCACATATTCTGGAACTGCTAAATTCAAGGATGCTCCTAATCCTTTTCCTTCAATAATATTAAACAGCCATACATCTCACACAACAAAGTTCAATAGACCTCTTGGTTAGCTCTTTGTGGCGTTTACTATTGAGTGATAGTTGGACTTAGAATTTGTAAAAAATGATGATATGGATGTTTCAAATTTAGTCGATTTAGAAAGGGCCTTTTATGCATTGTTGTATGTGTAATTTTAAATTTGTCGTGTTACCTGAATATGCACAATCACGGCGAGTAACTTTTTTATTCTTTGTTATTACACCACTAGAATCCACTTTGAAACCAAATGTAGATGAAATTTTCAGGCTAGTGGTTTGTACGGATTTGGCTTCAAATGATTTCTTCGGTAGTATTGTCCACAGAAATTTGAATAGGGAACATACTATTTTCAAACATTAGGATGTGTTTTAATGTTTATTATATAATTTTTTTTCTAGATAACTTCTGGTCTGGGAGGGGCATGGTTACGCTACTATAGCGTAACAAAGCCCTCCTCAAAGCGGCTACTGCCTTATGACTAACTAAGGGTCCATAGTGACATAAAGTTAAGATCTGAAGTGGTGTCAAAAACTGAAATTGTAATATAGTGTAGATAGGTTAACAATTTTTGTGGAAAGGCTCTAATTTTGTAGTTATGCCGCTATTGTAGAAAATGCAATCAAAGAATAAAACTCAATGCACTCGTCTTAAAATAAAAATAAATCATTATCTATTATATTAAGTAAATATCATAATAGTAAGTTATTTTATAATAATTGTTAATACTAATTAATTAAATTTTCAACAAATTATATCTATTTCATGTTTATAGTTTATACAATTCAACAAACAAGGAACAACATTAAAAACTTTTTTCTTTTTAGTACATGTAAGATAACTTTCAATTCAATAGTTTTTCAATTAATTTACAATATACAGTCGCATTTTGATTATAATCAGTGGCATCTACTTTTTAAAAAATAATCAATGCTACTGTCGATTAATCGAAACAATCGAAAGTCCCTAAGTCTAAGTGTACGTTTTCTTGAAATTCCTACCTTCTCCATCTCCCACTTTAAAATCAAGACTAGCTTTGGATCATGTAAATGCATTAAATTGGTAGCACTAGCATATCTCTACACTTTCTCGATTTTATCTGTTGTATGTAGCTATCTAATGATAAGTTTCTTGTATTGGCTACCCAATTATCAATACTCCGACTTATGAGTCTAGTGATGAATATACAATTTAAACAAATCTAGATAATACAAACAATTATGTAGGTATAATATCTACAATTCTACATTATAGTTTAAAGGTATGCTAATGCAGCCTTACCCTTTTAAACTACTATTATAGTTAATTATATGATTTCTGCATAAATTTAGCTATGGAAATAATATAAGGAAAATTAAAAAACTTAAATTAGTTAATTATTAATTATTTGTTCAATTCATAATTTACAAATAAAATTTGTATCTTTGTTTTCATCTAGTGTCTAAATCAAAAAAGTTAACTAAATATATCAAAGTCAAAAGTATTTAAATACAAGATAGAATTAACAAGTCAAGATGTAAAAGATACATCTTTAAAACTAATTAACTAGATGTTCAAAATTTGATTTTTAAATTTGAAAAATCTCAGTTAAATATTCTGCTTAAGAATATTAAATTAAAAATGTTGTTTTATCTCTTAAAATCATAGAAAAAATAATACTTTTTAAAATTTAAAAACTTGTTGATAAAAGAAGTGTTTCTCATCTTGAGTAAAAACATTTTGTTTTTTAAGTATGACCAGTCTCAACCTTCAAATAACTCATTGACATCAAGTGCTAGTAATCCAAATGGAAATAATATAAGTGGTTCAACGTCAAGCATTGGACTCGCACAGAGTACTTTATTGACTTCAAAAACGACTACACCAACAAGTAAGAATTTAATTTGTATAATTTTGGTCTTTTCTATTTGCTTGAGGGATTCCTTAGGTTAAATTATTTAAGAAACTCATAAAAAAATTTTAAGAATTCCATTTATTATACTTGAATTTTTATTATAAATTTAAAATAAATTACATTGTTTTAAATTATTTTAGCAAATAAAAGTGGTGTACTATCAGGAATGCCTCCTGGTGTTGCTCCACTTGTTGGTGCTCAGTATATATTAAGCCAACAGGGTATTCCTGGATACTATCACCAATCTCATCCTGTAATGTATAGCGAGGAACATTTACAAATGGTACAATCAAGGTTACCTCATCATATGGTAAAATATATAAGAATTAAGAAACAAACTAAAAATGATATAATATTATACAACTGATTTCAGACTAACTTTTATTCGCCCGATCCAATGTATCCTAGTGTATCATCAAGTCTGACTGGAAGAGAAACTGCTGGGACTGGTATTTCAAATGTTGCAGGTTATTCATCACTAACAGATTCAAGATATGCACGTACAGACAATGCTTCACCAGTTTCATCTACTTTATCTCAGCAGGTAATATATTTAAACATTGAATGCCAAACACAATATTATTTTATTAGGCACATCATGTATATTGCATAGAGTGGAAAATACAGCTGGACACAATTTACCGCCACCATTACAGTGTATGCACCTTAATTCTAAAATTTAGTTTATTTGACAAGTTCTCATCATATAATAGCTCTTTGCTAATAAAGTTTTTTTTAAAAATATTTTTATATACATATAAATATAATTGAAAAATCCAGGATGGTATGGGTTGCAACATTTATTCAATTAGTGCATTTAATGTTTGAATAATTTTATATTACATAAAATCAATTTCAAAAAAATGTGGACATGTAGGTACCGCCCTGCTGAACATTAGTTGTCGAACATGTCTTTGTAATGAATGAGTTATATTTGAATTCAATGATAAATCATTGTATATGAAAAATTCTGAGCAGAGCGTTATGTCATACTTGTATAAAAAATCAAATTTAATAGTTAAACAATTTTTTAATAAAAATCTAACCTATCTCAAAGCTATAAATAGCGTGACTTGAATTGTGAATGAATTCTTTATTTTTGATAGATATAGAAAAGCTTGTTGGGAACTTTCTATTTAAATTTCTAATGTTAGTTACAAAAAGAATACATTTTATGAATTTCTAACTGAAAAAAATTTTAAAAAATGATCATGGCTATAAATAGCTCAAACAGATTTAAATAGTTAGGAAATGTTACCATGTATATTTAATATTTAAATATTTAGTGAACATTTCATGAGGTCTTATGAGAGACAATATTTAATAAATTATCTAGCAATTTATTTGCTATGTTAACTTAAATTTATAATCCATCAAAATTAACTAAGCAATTACTGTTGCTAATGGTATGTGGAATGAGTTGATGTGTTTGATGTAAATTATATGAACTATAAAATGCTAACATTTGCTATACCTAACATAGCATTTGTTTCATTCCTGTTATTATTTATTATTAATAAAATAAAATTGTTTGACATAATACATTTTGAATTTATCTTTAGACGGGAACTTTGGCTCATCAGCAAACTTTGTTAAATCCACCTATTACTCCCAGTTATACATATTATTATGGGCAATCGGTCATACCTGCTAATCCGTTCCAGTATGGTACAATGTACCCGGTAAGTTAATTAATCTATATTCAAAATACATTTATTTTATTTATAAACTTAATTTTTAAGATCACAGAACTATTTTGCTTCCTTAAATCATAAATAATTATATTATAATGATTAACAATGCTGTTAATGTACTTAATTTCTTATAATTATGTTAAAAACAAAAATGTATTTAAATAATAACTTAGTTGATATTTTTAGATTCTTTGATTTAAATTGCTTATCATATGGATATTTGTTTCAGTATTATATTTGTTCAATAATTCACTTAAAATATTTTAACTCAATTTATTTAGCATCTGAAGTTATAAATTAGGAACTATTTAATAATAGTTTTAAAATTTAGTAAATATGGTGTTATGTTAATATGTTAATTTTAACTAATTTGATGACTAAACATAATATCTTAGTTGGTTGGTTGATACTAGGGCTGTTATATTTATTCATTTGTACTTCAATAATCCTTGAAAATACTAATATTGTGATTTGATAACAAGCAAAAATCTAACTATAAATCAAATATTGAAATACTTAAACAAATATTTGAAAAAAACTATAATTTTTTATTTATTAGCGGGTGCTCTTAATATTTTACGTTCTTTGAATTGTAAAATTTAGATTTTTATAATCCTCAACTTGTATGGTGGTAATTGGGTGTTAAAAAAAATAGTGTATTATATAATTTATATGAAGTAACTATTGAATATTTTTCCATTAGTATTGATATCTGAAAATCTACAGGAAACAAAAATAAGTCCTTCATTTATGAATTTATTTTTACTATTTTTTTCTGATAACTATTTAATATTTTAAATACATTTTTATTACTTTTTAAGTATTAATGTAATATATTTTAAAATACCTTGTAACAATTTATTATTTAAACATTGGTTATTTGTGTCTTTATTTTTCTAACCTTTAAAACTAAAAAAAAAAAAAAATATTTTATACAAACAAGTAGTCTTTATTTCTTTTTTATAATAAAAAAATCTTTTTTAACTGGTCCTAAGGGTCTCATAAAATGTGAAATATTCCAACTCAATTTTATGTGTATTATCAATATATCATTTTTACCTCAGTAAGGCATTTGGAATGAATCTGAACAATTTCAAATTTCTCGAGTTATTCGTCTTAGGTTTACAAAAACTGATTGTACAACTCATTGGTGCTAATCTTTTTTCATTATAAAAATTATTATTTCAATTTAAACATTGAATTATATATATAGTCATTTACAATTTAAAATGTTGTTATTTTTTTATACTTTTCAGAAATTATTTTTTAGTTGATTATTCTTGTGACAGAATTAATAGAGAATTAATGTATCTTTTATGTTTAATATAAGAAGGAACCTCGACAGCCTGCTTCTGTACAGGCGGCTGGTGAGCATCATATACCATCTGACTTAATACCATTTGACAGTCTGACAATAACTCATTGTCAAAGAGTTTCCTTCTCATATTGAACTATTGAGTATTAATATATTATAAATTATATATATATATTATTAATTATTATCATATACTATTCACTTACCAAATAAGAAATGATTAACTTAATATACTTATTAACACATTTTAAGGTTCAATTCTAAGAAACAGATTTAAGATGTAAATAAGGGTGTGTATTTGGAATCACCACTTTAATTTTATTGCAACTTCGGTTCTTAAGCATATTTCTGTATGATTTTTTCTTTTTTTCTTTTTGTTAGATCTATTGCTACACAACGGACGAACAAAATACTTGATGAATGTTTAATCATCCAAATCACCTTATCCAGTTTCAACTTATTTTGACATCCTTTTCCTTAGTATTAGTTGTAAAAAATTGAATCAAAATTTTCTCAGGATTTGGGGGAGCAAACATTTTGTTTATTCCTTTTTCGTAAAATCTAAAATCAGTAATAATTGTATATATACATACACAATATTGCGTATAATTTTTTATATACATATTTTACAGTATATTTATATTTATGCATCAATATATAATTTTTTTTCTTTTTGGGTTATTAATTCAAAAAAAAAAAAAAAATGATAATATCAGTATAAAACTCTTATGAATGTTTATTTTAATATATAAAATAAATAAATAATAAAATGAAACACTGAAAAAACACACCGACGCGGTTCGTTATCAGATGGCGCCAGCAGCAAGTGCAACCAGTCATGGCACAGGAGCTACAAACACAATGTCCGGGTACAATAAGACTGCAGCTGCACCTGCTGGTTATAACAATGTTTATGAAACTCTGGGATCGTCTTCAGTCACTGGTTCAAGCAATGACTATGGAAGTTCAAGCAAAGTGGGAGTGTCCGGTCAACAGACATCTCAAGCTCAGGGCAAGACAAATTCGTCTGATCTCGCAGCTATGTATTCCAGCAAATCGACATTAAATAAGGTCAGTGTGATTATATAATAATTATAATATATATAATCAAATTAAATACATGAAAAACTAGTCAAAGCTAATCAAATTTTTTTATTTAGCCTTATGATAAACAACAACAGTCGTTTCAATCTCCACCACCATTTTCTGTAACTTTAAATAATGGAGGAGTTGGCGGTCATCATAGTGCGGGTAGTTATGCTCCAGTATTCATTTCTCCTCTGCCCCCTGGCAACCCACAGCCTCATCATATCGCACCTTTGCACCATCAGGTTTGAATTATATTTTACTGTTCGTTTATTCTAATATAAAACTTAATTTGAATTTATATTTGTTGATATAGATTGATATGAGAGTTCAGAATAGGCAAGGGGTAAGCAAAATAATATGTTATATAATATATATCACATTATGGTCTTTATTATTTATTGTTGATCTGATTTTATATGATTTCAGCAAGAACTCAGCAATGGAACAGGCAATATGAGTCGTAATCAATCCGTAAATCCTACAGCCAGCAAGGTGAATGTTAAACAGAACTATAGCCAAGGAGCTACTCCCTATTGGAACTCCAACTGACTTAATGTCATGTCTGCATTTACACTTTGACGACCTGTCTTTAGTCGTTAATGAGCATTACCCATTGAGAGAATGGTGATCATACAGACTTATCATTTTCTCCTTTTAAGCCCTTAAACCCTTTGTTTATTCAATAGTATCATATATCATTTTTTTTTTCTGAGTAATGTTTTATTTTGATCATAAATATCAAGTGTAATAATTTATTATTTTGAGTTGAATATTTTTTTTTTTATGTTTATTTTATACAAAACGAAAAATGTATTATACGCTCCCCCTCCCCACCTAAAATAATTTTTTTTACAATTTTTTTTTATGTTTAATTAAACAAAAATGTAATAATATTATATGGGAAAAATGATTATGTTTTTAATATGATTATTTACATCTATATATCTTTTCTTAATTGTAACCCATGGGTGGATAAATAATCATCTGTCTATATGTAGTTAGTACCTTCATTAAAATATATGTATTAAAAATGAACCTAATAGTATATTTTTAATTCAATATAGATTCCTGACAAATATTGATACTGCTGTTTTGCAAATGAATATACATTTGAAAAATCTAGTATAATATGTATTGTTCTGTAGTAAAACAATATTTTAAAAGGAAACCAATAACCAGAAAAAAAAATTTTAAATAAGTAGCAAACAATTTTAATCATAAAAATGTATGTTCATGAATACATAACAAACTTAATTTATAATTTAAAGTTAATATAATTTGATTTAAACTACAAATTGCCACTGTGGGAGTAATCAGTTACAAAATTTTTTTTAAATTAAACTATTTCTATAAAAACAGTGTAATGTTACTATTGCTGTGTTTTTATAATTAATATGAAACATATTTCTATTATTAAACTATTTTCACGAGATTTGTGTCATGTGGTATTACAAACTTCTATTTTTCAAATTAGCCCCCCCCCCCCTATTTTACTAAAAATTATTAAGTTGATAATTACTTTGAAAATTTAGATGTACCTACAAATTTTTATGAGTAATTTCTCAGTTGTTGAGATGTTTTTGCTAAGAATTATAGTCTTTAAAAGTACCTGTACAACAATATATTACATAAAATAATTATTGAATCAGTATTTATTAATTATAATATTATACTATGTTTTTACAAATTATTAATGTCGATAGATTAATATTAATCACTCATTTTCATCTAGCCATAACAGCTCTGTATCTTCCAAACCCAGTATCATGAACCTATTATCCATTGTATACAAATTTAAATTAATTTACTCAAAAACTACTCATTAAAATTTTTATTTTGATATGTGAACAATTAACACTAAATATTAAATAATTTATAGTAAAAAAGTGGGGTTCTTATTTCAAAATAGAAGTTTGTATCTTTGTAGAACACCCCTTCAGTTGTAAAATAAATCTAATGGATTTAAAATTAAAGTCTACATATAATAAAAATTTTAATTTTTTAGTAACTTCATTATTGAAGAAAGAAGAAATGAGCTGCTTGTTTAATTACCTACCTTGCATGTGTATGAATGACAATCAAACTTACAAGATACCTATACAACTAGTAATTATTCATGGTTATAGATAATATCAAGGCTGGGCATTAACGAGTTAAAAAGTTTATTTTATTTTAACTTAACTGTTAACTTCCTAAGTTTATTTTTTAATTAAGATGAAATTAAGGAGTTGATTTTTCATCTTAAGAAGTAAGTTAAGTTAATTTATTTTGTTTTAATTTAATTATATTTCACTATTTTAGTTTATTTCTTTTTCATGTCAAAAAATATGTATCGTAAATTGTTTAAAGTTAAAACTGTATATCATTTGAATCTAACTTAGATGGAAATACTGTACAAAGTATAAACACTAGTCTATAATTTAGTTTTGGGTTGGAAAAAAATTAAGTACGCTAGTGTTGTATAAACAAATTAACTTTTTTTTAACTTAATAAAAAATTAACAAAAATTGTGTATGAACTTTTAACTTAACTGAGTTAACCTATAGTTAAATTAACTTTTAACTTTTTGTTATTGGTGCATATTAACTTAACTTAACTGAGTTAAAAAAAATCAGTAACTTGCCCAGCCTTGGGTAATATAGCATACATTTTTCTTATAAATGAATTATTTCTATTATATAAAAACCTATAAGTAAAAACCTATTAGTTACTATATTACTATATTATTATATTTCACGGGTTGAAATGTGGCAATTAATGTAACCGAAGCGCAATCATTTTATGTAGTGTGACGTGACTACTCGTTACGTTATTGGCAGTGGAGTTTGTTTGTTTGTTTATTTCAAAGTTTTAGATCTTATATTCCTTCTGAATCTAACAGTCTGAAATCTTGATAACAATCAACTGAAAATGAATATCTATATTATTATTTGAATTGATAAAATGATTTCAGCTGTGTTACCAAATTAGTATTAATTATAATTTAAAGTCTAAACTATAATTAAAGTTTATAATTGTATAAAAATAATTAATTGTATACCCACTACTAAATACTTTAACAGTATCCTTTTCACTCTTGGTACCTTTCCACCATCACGGTTTAGCTGTGAGCAGTGGTCGAAATGGCTCATGATAGTGTAGGCCGGAGGGATGCCTTACAATTCAGATTTCCTGATATCATAACATTCTTCTATTCTTCATCTAACAAAAAAGTAGAGGGATGGCATCCCTCCGTATCCCCCCCCCTACTTCAAGCACTGGTTGTGAGACATACCTAAGATCAAACTATCCAAGGATTGCTATTTGTAGAACTTAATATTATTTACTATAAAAAATATATTGTATATTATGTATTTTTTTTTGCGTATTGCAAAAATAGCTATATAATCATTATAATAATATAATGTACCTAGGTACCTATAAATCATTATCTCATTACGTTATTCTGTATTCACTGTTTATTACGATTTAACAGCGACGATTTGAACAGACTACCAAATACCTATCCGACTGACAGGCTATATTATATTGCATTGGATTAGGACGGTGAATTCTAGTTTGTCCAAAGACCTAAGGACTAGGGGCTTATCGCAGGTACTACACTAGTTGGGTCCCGAATTATTTGAAGTACCTGCTATTATACTATTTTGGTCCCTAAAAATAAAGATCCTGTCTATGATCTATTTAGACCTACGGTATACTTAAAAATGATTTTTTACAGTTTGGTTGCTATTAAATATATAAATGATTAGAATTTTTAAATTATGATATAACATTCCTAATTCAAAATATGCCGGTACAATACCAAGAATTTAATGTCTTATACAATTTTATCAACATACAAGTGATTTTTTCTAAACAATATTATATATTATTAGGTACTTATATTTATATTATTATAAAAATTAAAAAGTAGGTATTTTAGATTCTCAGTGGAGTTAAAGAATGTATTGATTTTAGAATGAGTAACATTTTGGATAGTAAAAATTCTCCGGTTTTCGAGATCACTATCTTTTCTGATAGAAAAGTGAATTTAGATGGTCCTTTTTTTTTTTTTGGGGGGGGGGGTGTCTAAATTGAGAATTCCAAGTAATTTTAGAAAGCGTCAAGAAATAAAAACAATGGTATTTTTTTGCAAAACTAATTTTTGAAAAAATCGATTTTATTTCTTTGATGTACCTCGAAAACAAATAACCACAGACCTTTGAAATTTTCACTAAATATTTATATTAGTATTTTCAATGAATGGTAACAATTTCGGAATATTTTGATTTTTTTTTCAGCTAGTTATAGCCCTGAGAAATTTTTAGAAATTTGTTGAATTTTTTTTAAAATTATTTTCGATAAAATCTTTTACTTGGTAATAAAGCGTGAACATTTAATACAAAGTTCCTTATAGGTTTTATTAATGTAATTTCAAAAAAATCAGAAATACATAGGATTTTTAACGATAAATGAACGAATTTTCATCAATCAATTTTTAATATTTTATTGTAATTCAAAAACGAATAATTCTAGATACTTGAAATGTTCACTCAATGTTAAAATTACCATTCTCCATGTATAGTAATATCTTTAAACAATTTTGAATTATTTTGAGCTATTTTTAGCCATAAGAAATGTTATTATTGTTGTAAATTATTTTTCAGTTAGAAACTCATAAAAGGTTTTCTTTTCATAGCTAACATTAGAAATTTAAATAGAAGGTTCCCAATAAGTTTTTCTATCTCTATAAAAAAGAAAGTCCACTGGAAAGCCATGCTATTTATAGCTATGAGATATTTTAGATTTTCATAAAAAAAATGTTCACTATACAATTTGATTTTTTAATACAAGTATGACACATTGACACAGCGACTGCGTATTGACTTATAAAATATAATTATAATTAAAGGATATGCATTATTTTTAATAAAAAAATATTAATCAAGCAATTACTTAAAAGCATTCAACTATGCAAAACTATTGCATATTTTTAATGAAAATACCTACTTATAGTTATAAAGTAATATTATGAAAAGCATAAGCAAAAAAAATTAAGTAGGTAGGTACTTATTTTTCCATAATATTATAAACAAATAATATTTTTAATTTTAGTAGAGTGAAGTAAACAAGAAAAGTAAATTTTTTAATCATTTGTATTGTATACCACTATACATTTATAAATATTAAACTAAATATAGTAATATATACTAATATACCTTGAAATTTGAGTTTTTTTTTTAAATGTTTATTGAGCAATACCTAATACTCAAAAGTTAAATGGTTTATACATTACTTATAATAGGTACCTTATAAAGCTTCGTTCTACACTTTTAATGAATACTATGTTAAAATATTATCCGTGGTTAAACCGAAAAAATATTTTGTTATCAAATCATAAAATAAAAAAATTTGTCGATAGGTGTTGTTGGGTCAGCGATATACAAAATTAAAAAAAAAACCAAATTCCAAGGGGGGGTGGTCCACTTTTCGCCCCCCCTTATAACCGCCACTGCCTAGGTATCTGCTATTTCAGTTAGTTGTTTAAACTGTTTCCTTAATGATGAATATTTGAGATGAACAAGGGCAATTTGGTGTTATTTTTCAGTCCGGGAGATGTAAGTTTAGGTAAATGAGTAAGCGACGCACCGCAATTATTACCTCTGGGCCTCTTGCTATCCTCCTTTTTAGTTAAAATGTATTAATAATAATTGTAATTGTTCTATTGCACATTTGCACATTTGGACATTTGGTCTTAAAAATAAAGCACCTAATAAATTCAGTACAAATTGATGTCATTAATTAATTTAAAACTTATAATTTCATTAACATAGGTAACTAAAGACAAAAATATAAAATACCTAGCTGTATAGCTCTATATTATAATGCAGAACTTTGGTCTAGGTCTAACAAATTATTATGATTATTTCAAAGGTTTAACTTTTAAAACTTAATAACATCTAACATTTAATTTAGCTATTCCTAAGCAGAATTTAGCAGCTATACCTGCTGTAAATTCATTTTTTATTTCAATTCATAATTGATTGACAAAAAGTAAAAGATTCTAACATATCTCCATTCGATGAATTTCGCAAACAATTTTTAATCAATTTTAAAAGTACGTCTGTCAATACTCAAAACTATAGTATTTTCATATACCATTGTATTCGATATTATAAAGCATTTATTTACTTTTAATTGTTGTTCTTGGTAAGGTATATATGTACAGGCATAGGTAATGTAGTTACTAATGAGTTACCTACTAATTATTGCTCAGCCGTTGTGGCAGCTAGGGCGTTGGCGGTAAATTTGTATATAGGTAAATGAATAGGTTTAAGGCACCTACTTTTATTACATTTTATACATTTAAAATATATTGGTTGTCTGTCTAAACTTAATTATTATATGCTGTGTATGGTTATCTCTCGCGTTTATTATTCTCAACTTTGAATAGTACCTACATTTCTTCCGCAGTCCGCACAGTCGTATAACCGTGGGGGGCCTATCGATTCCGCCAATGTAGCATCGATTCCGCCAGTATCGACTCCACCAGTTCAGGTAGTCTAAAAACAACCTATCGATTCCGCCACCTACCAATTTTTACCTCAACCTGGCAACTGCTGCTGTCAACCTATTTCTATTATAAAAATAATAATATATCTAAAAAATAATTCGATGATTCATTTAAATATTAAGAATAAATTAATAATCAGTATAATAATTAATACAATACAATATATTATATAAAAAATAATACAATACAGTTAAATAAATAAAATGTTATGATAATAATAATATAGGTATCTACAAAATAATTCAATAATTCATTTAAATATAAATTAATTTAGTCAAATATAGTTTTAAGTTACACTTTTTATTAACACATTTCCACTTATACGCACATAAATATTTCACAAAGTTTGTTTTAAAAAATTTTTCATTTTGATAAATAACTAAGTTATTTTCCCGTTCACCAGCTACGATTTCGAAATTCATTATTATGAAGTATAATGACACGAGGATAAATCGAGACTAACCAGATTAGTGTTGGACAATACTATTAGAGTCGTTTTTCGCATCATTACGCGTATACAAGTCATCAATTAGCGATAACATTTTTATACAGGTATTTCATATAATATTTATAATATAGCTATATAAATTAAATTAAACTAAAATTTTTGTTCGGGAAGATTATTTTTTCTCTGGCGGAATCGATAGGTTGTTTTTAGACTACCTGCATTGGCGGAATCGATGTTGGCGGAATCGATAAACCTTATCCCCGAGTATAAAAAGGTCTGGCGGAATCGATGAAACCCCATAACCGTGCAGTCATAATTAATATGTACCTACTTACGGGATTTAATTGGAAAATCATGATAATGAATAAAAATAGTTTCTAACAAATGCATTTTTTATTTGGTTCACTCTTACCCTTCATAACCCTTGCCTACTAACTACTAAACAGTTACAAACCTACAGTATAGGCAGGTACCTATTGATCATATTTTGTTATACCCGTTATACTATTACATGTATAAAGTATTTTAATTTTCTATCATTATTATGCTTAAATTAATTGTTAACGTTGTTTTGCTTCCGTTGGTGAATTTTGTTTAAGTTAATAAGTTAATATTATTACTTGTGCAAAAATGTCTGATAAGTATATAAATAATGAAGTGAATTAAATTAGAATGTATATTTCAGTTATGGATTGTGGAATTATTTTTTAACAATGATTATAAATTGAAACACGAAAGGCAAGTACACAGTGGTACGACATAACTGGCAATCCGGTATAGATATAGATACCTACCACGGCCGTGATGCTGCATACTTCCAGATTACACACAGTTCGGAAAACGCTGGTCCGGGCAATTGGAGAATTTAGATTACAAAATTCCATTTTGTTTGTATTAATTAAAACGCGTTCCGTCCAATAAGAACTCGTAAAATTGCTGATGCGTTTCGTTGACTGGTGTGAGTGGTGACGACACTTAAGAATCTTTTTCCGAGTGTTCCACTAAATTCGTCCAGAGCTATATAAATATATAATATTATATATTTATGTATATTTTACTGTATATTTTATATATACCTATTGCCTATTGTCAATTGGTAGACGAGTGGTCAGTCCAAGTTTTCAACGATAATAATATTATAGTTTGCAGTGGAAATTATTAATTAGGTAGGTAGGTATAGTACTTATGGTATGGTTATAGACTTGTGAGCTAGCAACGGGAGACGATATTAAGTTATGACTGCAGACTGCAGGTGAACTGTCATTGTCCGTTAGAGTGGGAATTGATATTGGTTGTGCATACCAACCTAGTACAGTAGTACCTACCTACCTATGAATTTCTCCAAAAGTTCCGAGAACGGAGAATTGGATTCGTTAGGATACTGTAAAGGATGTCTGAACAATGAGATTGCTGCATTCACAAATCAAGTAGGTAGGTTAGGTATTCATTGAAAAAGTAATATTTTGGTACCTATGACTTATTGTTGCAGACTCAGCAGCGTGTGGTCGAAGAAACTATATGTATATGTTGAGAATCTCAAATAATTTTTCCAAATGTACCTAATTATAATAATTTGAATGGCCCTCTTGGTCACTGTTTTCCTGGACCCTATAGCGATAGTCTAGTCTGACTCTGGTTGAGTTTTAACTAGTACCTAGGTAATAAATCAACAAATATTAATTTAACAGGCTATTTGTTAAGAGGACGTCACACCCACATGCGTTGTCTCCATCTTACAATAGTACAACATAGCAAAAAATGTTTTGCTCAAGACAATTTTACTCCCTGTGTGGCTCTGTAGGTATGACGTATGTATAATAGAACTACCAAAATTTCACAACGCATAGGGAAGAACTTTATCTGTGTCGTAGTGTTTTTATTATTTGGATAACATAAATATATTTAATGTTATCTGTTTGAGAACATTAGTTTTTTTTTCCATTTAATTAATTTTTATTTTTTTATTGAACATTATAATATTTAATATTATAAGTAAGTACATATTTTTTTAAACAAAATACATAAATGTCGTTATAATTATCACTACGTTTTGTTGATTGACTACGGTTTTCCTTCATTGAGTGCAATTTATATAAGCCTAGGGTGACGAAACATATGAAGTTTTTGAAATTAAAATTAATAAAAACTATTTGAAACTCAATGAGTCAAACTAGACTTAGCAACATTGCAATATTAAATATAGAAGGAGAGATGACTAAAAAAATGAATATATCACAAATAATTAGTAATTTTGCTAACATAAAATCAGGAAAAAAAACTTTTTGAAATAAATGTACTTAAGAATTTAAAAATGATTAACCATTTATAATATTGTTCAATGTTTATTTATATTTGATTTATTTTCAAAATATCATATTTGTGTCCTTTAATTTTAGGACAACATTGAGAATATACAGCCATTATCATATTAATGGTATTTATTCTTAATTTATATTATACTAGCATAGAAGCATACATTAATACATTATATCTTAGAGGTACCTATAATAGGTATGAGAACAGCGAGTGAATGTATAATTTCATAGTTTTCCTATTAATTAAGGTATTTAAATTTTGTGTTTTTTAGTTTGTTTAATATATAAACACAACAACACGTATCAAATAAATAGATAAGTGTTATGTTGAGAAAATTTTTTTTAAGGGGCCTCCAATTGGTACTTGGTAGTTGCACCCCGGCCTCCTGATACTTAGATCCGGCACTAGATACTACATGTACATAAGTATATACATTAAAATATGTCGTTAATTATCACTACGTTTTATTTATTGACGACGGTTTTCCTTCATTGAGTGTAATTCATATAAGTACTAATCGTAGGGTAACGAAACATTTTTTTGAAATTAAAATTCATTGAATTACAACAAAATAACTAAAATCGTTTTTCTTTGTTTAAATATTTGGTTTCATCAAAATTTGAACTTAAAATATCTATAATAAAAAATATTGTGTTGGATATTTTCAGATTTTTTGGTTTTAGTATTAACTACTTACATATTATGAGAAACCTTATAATAAGTTTTTAAGACTTAATTATAAAATCGAACATTTAATACATTTTTAACTACAAAATAATCTGTACATTTTTATGATTTTTTCAAAATTTGAATTACAAATGCTTATACAAAAATTTTAGATATTTTTAAATATATAATATAATAACAACTTCAGAGGATCCTTAATACTAAATTTTCTAGTTTTTTAATTAAACGACTAGTTTTTATCAACGTTTATAGGAAAAAAAACTAAAAAATGTACCAATATTTAAAAAAACAAAGGTGGACGTGGACAAGTGGGTACCGTTCTGCTGTACAGTAGTTGTCGAGCATGTCGTAATAAATGTGTTATATTAATTGAATTAATTTTGACAAAACATCAACAACCGATTATTGGGAATTCGCTGATTTGCCACTGAATATCAAATATCGTAAAAATTATAAATTCCAATGCTGATAAAGAATTATGTTCCGTTCTAGGAAACATTTTTTTTTTTTTTTTTATTGGGTAACCCGCGGCAACAGGCCATTGGGTGTGGGGAGGGCACTGTAGGTTTTTTTTATATTGGGTAGGTTGGTACACGTGTGTGTTGTGTTTGGCAGAATTTCTAATGGGGCACCCGTAGGTTTCTGCCGTGCCCCGGGGTGGGGGGATGGCGGCACTTGTTCTCCGGACACCGTGACTTGCACGGAGAAAAATGCCGCCCAGTGGTCGAGGATCGAACTCGGACCGGCTGTGCCGAATCCGTCGCGTTAGACCGCTCGGCCACCTCGTCCCCCGAAACATGTTTTGTTGTTGTTAAAGGAAGAAAAACTTGTGTGGAATCTTCTATTCAAATTTTTAATGTTAGTTATGAAAATAAAAACTTTTATGAAATTCCAACTGAAATAGTATATTGTGTGGCAAGGGTGGAGGGTGAGCTGTTCAGTCGCTGTCGCATTTTGCCCAAGACTGAAATTGCCTTCCCGCACAAGCCACACATGATATTTTTTGTCACGCATCTGCGTTCATTGATCGCGCCATCACGATTCACGGCAAAGGTAATTCAGGCTGGGATCCACGCAACTACCAAACTATTATACGAAAACAATTTCATGAAAGAAAAATGTTTACGCGTCATGCAATATGACTTATAAGATGTAAGTATGTAACCAAAATTTGATGTCTTATAAGAACCGTAGTATAGATTTTAGTGTCTGTTTGTGCAGAGGATACGCGTGATTTTTGAGCTCAGTACTTTTGGGGATTTCCACTATACCACCAGGTACTTTTGAGGATTCCTACTTTACCGCTCGCTGGACGGAAAAAGGACGCTTTCTAACGCTTTAACCGCTTCAACCAAACTTTAATATTAATATTATGGATTTTACTAATTAAACTTTTCAACCTCTTTTTAAGAACTGTCATTTTTGACAGATAGGTAGTCAGTTTGGACGATCTGTCCGGATGCTTTCTTTGCATATATTTTGTATTACTACTTTTCTTTATCAATCACAAAAAAATTAATTTTTTCCTCAGCTTTTTTCCAAAACGGCAAACTTAGTTTTATTTAATTTCCACTTATATATATTTGTAATATAATAAATCTATGGATAAAAGAATATTAAAAGGTATTTTTGGCATGAAATTTAACGTTTTTCAGTCCCTCGAGCTCGGCTACTCTGACGTTGCATCGGCGGTAATATTTTTCGTATTAAGAGAGTACACCAATATAATTACTATAAAAGAAAATAGGCACCTACTTATTAAAGCTATAGGTAATGTAAAAAAAAATATTTTAAAATGTTAATAATATACAATTTAATATTCCTTAAGTTATCTATGAATTATAATAGGTAGGTACTGGGAAACTCATAAAATAAGGATGTGTATCAGGATAACGCATAATGATGTAAATATTTTATATGTTAAAGTTAAAGTTAAAATACTTACTCGAAAATAGAAATGCATCGGCCCGAGGGTTACAGGAACTTATGGCTTTTCCAAGATAATAATCTAGTGCGATATCGGCATATTATCTGCACCAGTGGCGGTCAAGTTATTTTGTCAGGGAGGGGGGTATGGCTGATTTTTTAAAATGCACTATACCTATACCTATTGATTATTAAAAATATAATTTATTGTTGTCAACACTTAAACATTGAACAAACGGTCACGGGGGGGGGGGGGGGGATCTATCCCACTTACCACGGGGTTTGATGGACGCTGTAATGAATTCAATATAGCTATTACTAATCCTTCCTATAAATGATTGTGAATTAGAAAACTATGAAATTTTTTTTTGTTTTGTCATCAGAAAATCATCGCCCGGGGAAACTGTCCCGCTGCCAACCCTCACAAGGCACTGATTGTACTGTATTATAGCAAACGCGGCGATCTGCGTTTCACATTTTCGCGTAACATTTATTATATCTATACATGGGTAGTAGGAATTTATTATTCCGTTCGAGCGTTATTTGCGTGCGTTCTTTTTCCACTACACTTCAAATCAATAATATAATATCATCGCAAACGACGGAATCGATCTTCTGTAAATAATAAGTAATAAATACGCATGACTTGTTATGATATCCAACAGGCATAGCGCATAATACTATGTCGTATAACCGCATACGACAGTCTAATACACTTTTATGATGATTAACAGCGTTGTAATTAACAATCGATTGACGGGGGAAAAGGTCGAGTTTTAATTTACTTTTTTTTTGTAACTCCGTCTAATTGAGTTTCTGGTTGGATTACCATTTTTAGAGCCCTGTATATACCTATATAATATGTACTATACCTATATCTAACAAGTTTATTCAATTCGTTTTATATTCGTGCCCGGACTTTCAATTATACTATTATAACAGCAGCTATATACATACTATTATATAATATAGGACATCCTGCCGTGCAAATGTTCTCTCTCGTTGCGTATAGTTGACCTGCCTTCGCTGGACCATTGGACACACCACCTTTTTCAAATGTTTTATCTAAAATAACATAACTGCAGCGGTCGTAGTGTGGTAGGTACCAATAAAAACGGCGTTTTTGTGTAGATAGTATATATTATATTGTACCTATATATATATATAATATATACGCTTCGGCCGGTGGCCGTCAGTAATTGTCTGTAGTAAATGATGTCGATTAGTCGATGGTCCATACCTATTATACCTATTGAAACCTGATTGTCGTCATCTATCACGCTACCGGGAAATTCGTTTATTCGATTTTAATTGGATTAGAGCGCAATTTAAGCGATTTAAACGCGAAAACACGGTGCCAAGGTATATAATATTACGTTTATAAAATGTATTATAGCAGCCATACCGTACACTATACGTTGTGTGACGCCCTTATGGCCTATAATATATACGTATAGGTATGCACTGCACCCCCCCCCCCACAAAAAAAAAAAAAAAACCAAAATTGTATGTCAACACGATGATGGAACTGAAATCGATACGGCGAATATTAAATAATATAATATTATAATAATAATATGTATTATATTATTGAAAGGGGCAGGACGATTTTTTTCGGCATGGTACGAATATGTATATTATTATTGCGCATTTGTAAATTGCGTTTTAAACCGTTGTAATGCGTGCTGTTATAAATTACAATTCCATAAAGTGGAAGTATTAGACAATGTATATTTTTAAAAAAACAATATTTCCACAGTGAAATACTGAAAACGAACCTATTTACAAATTTTAATAGGTGTTACTTCAAATGTAAAGGTAGAATAATTATTTTAGTGGTATACTGCTAATAGATAGGTACACTAAAAAAAAATCATCCAAAAATAAAAACAAAATACACACACGCCAACAATAAATTTATTGTAAGAATACTATGGACACATTGACTTATAATTTACAAGTCTAGTATAGTTCGTATGTAACTCCGATTGGACATAAGCTGAAATTAAATTACATGGGATTATAATTAATTAATTGCATTAATGCGTGTAATAATTGTATAATTTGTAAGCTTCCTATACTTACTTGATAAATTACAATATTTATTGATGTTTTCATAATAATGTGTAAATATAATTATTACGTATTTACTATTTATTTGCATAGCAAATATATACGATACCATTGAGTCTGTATAGGTACAAATAATTATAATATTCTAATTGACGTGGACTGAAAGTGAATATTCAGCTTTTGACTATATTTAATTATAAATCCTATTATAACACTGCCTATAATGTATCATTGCTTATAATTTAAAAAAAATTAAAAATATGAAACCGAAAATTTTCTAAAATCTCCGTAGGTAATTGTTGGCCAATGATAAAATAATCAGTTAACATTTTGTACCAATATTAGATACATAGTGATAATATTCCTACTTACGGTGACGAACGATCGTTCATATACGTTTTGAATTCCACCAAACATATATTGCAAAATCCCAGTTATTTTTCGTGAAGATAAATAATAATAATACAAGGGCATAAATTTATTGTTTTCTTGAAGTTTTCTCGTAATTTAAAGTGAGCCGGAATTTGGAACGCGGTGAATTATTCTCATGGGTGAACGTCGTTTCGTTATTATTATTATTTTTTTTTAAATCAAATTAAATTCGAGTGGTTTATTGAGTTTTTAACATTCTCTTGGGTTTTGGAGAGCCGAATTTTCAGAAAAATTTAATATCAGGGAATGAAATTTCGACCATAATTTGTCAATTTAAAACTGACAATATTTAATTGCTAAAATACAATTTCCCATCTAGTGTGTGCGACTCAACCCGCTGGAACAGTATTTGACTGAATGTCTTGACTGAATGACTGACTTTAACGTCAGAGACAATATTATTATGCGTATAGTTTAACCAGATTTATTTATTGTTCGAATTTTTCTTTAGTAGCAATAAACATTTCATCGTATGATTATTTTTTTTTATTAGCTAGTAAATAATAATGCATATAATATAGCACCGGAATATATTATCAGAGTACAAAATAGCATGTATAGGTAGAAATAATATAAACTTGGTAAAATAAATTGTTTAGGACATGCATAAAATGTGTCGTTTATTATATCTGCACGAATGAGTTGAACAAAATAATTCTGAACCTTATTTTTTTAAATAAATGATTAAATCTAAAAGATTTACTTTTGGTTTTTCATTATTATAATATAAAAATTGTTCATCGTTTTTGTAATTTGTTAATTATTTTTGATACCTAGTCAATTATAGTTAGTCGCTGTATTTATGCACTTCATAAATAATCATGTATAAAATATATACCTATATGCATAAGCATAATATTATAAAAGGGGAGGAAATGTATCTTATGTGATTAAAAATGGTCGGGAAGAAAATGCAGATATTATATTTCAAATTTTTTAGAAAACATTGTTTGAGAATATGAAACTAAAAATAAGCAATTTGAAGAAAAAACCTTAAGAAGGTGTCAGCGCACTTTTTGTTTTCTCTCTCTGACCCACGCGCAACATAGCAAATTTACGTTTAGCAAAACCAACCCTGTGTTATTAATTTTAATATTAAAGCAAATTCACCTATTATAAAACTTTAAAGTTTAAATGAACAACATTACCTGTGTCCCTACGTTGGCTATTTTACAATATTTCATGATATTATAATTTGTATGTAAGTTATGCACGTACAAGTTAATAGGTACAATTAAAAAATGCTTATAAATTGCATACAAATTTAAATACTGTAAACAAGCCATCGTAGGGACACAGGTAATATTCTTAGTTTAAAGTTTGATAATAGAGGCGAATTCACTCTTGTTTACCTTATATTCAAAGTACAACACAGGGTTGGTTCTACTAAACACACATTTGCTGTGTTGCGTGGGGGTCAGAGAGAGAAATAAAGGTGCGCTGACATTCTCCCTAATCACTATTTATGATAAACAATTAGATTTGTACATATGTGTGTAATGCGTATATAGTGTAGTTGTAATATTGGAATCGCGGAATAAAAATCCCACAACAATTACTCACAACCGCATGAAAATAATTGAACAAATAATTTTTAAACGCTGATTAGTACCTATCTATAATGTATTATTAATTACAAAATTATCAATATTTAATCAGAAATAGTTATATTATATTATATACTTATCATTCAAAAAATTAATATACCTATATAATAATAATTTTTGAAAAATTAACAATAATATTTTATATTACGATATTAATACTCATATTATTTAGGTATAATACTGTAAAACACGAGACCCCTGTTTAAATCCTTTGTTCGAGAACCTTCCCGGGTTGGACCTCTTATTTACCTTTTTTCACTATAAAATGTAGCCTATCTTCTTCCTCAGTGGTCTAGTCTATATATGTGCCAAATTTCATCGCAATCGGATGAACGTTTTAGGAATTCATAAAGGACATAGGTGCAAACATTTTTTGTCTTTTATATATATAGATAAATATTACGTTTTCTATAATATTTTGACGATAATGACGTATAAGATATAAGAACTTTAAATGTTAATATAATATAAGTGTAGTGTGTACCTTTGATAATATATAATATGCTAGATTTGTAAAAGGCAAAATAAAATATACTCCAGATTTTTTTAATTCAATAAGCCATAATATTAGAAAACAATCTAATAATTAACTGAGAGTAGTTAGTATATGTACCTATTCATTTTTATATCATATATTTTTAACTAATCAAACTAATTAACTATTTCTAACTATTGTTTGATAATTACTTTTATTTTAATTTTATAATTTTTGCATCAGTAAAACTTGTAAGAACGCCTCATAATAATATTATATTGACTTTATCGTCAAATTATGATAGGAAACATAATATTTTAAATATTCAATCCTTATATAAGCTATAAAGCTATATGAATACGTATAGGTATCTATATTGTTAGAAATGAGTCTGGTGTAGAGAGAGGTGGTGTTTTGGGTGGTTGCGAAACTTTTTAAATTCGGTGAGACCACTTTTTTAAAACAATAACATCGGCGTCGGCGCACCTATTCAGATGCTTATTGAATTATATTTACTTTAGCGGGCAAATGAATAAAGGGGGTTAAACTACCTGACTAATTGCAAACCACCCGGGCACACCTTTATAATAATAATAATTTTGTTATTATATTATGTATATATTATTGTGAAGGAATGCGAGAAGACGATGACAAATATTGCGTCGCGAGCGCTCGTCTGCCGTCAATTATGTATACAATAATAAGCGACAGTGGACAAAATGCGAATCATGTTATATGTATAATCATTAAACATTTGTACCTACAACAACGGTACTGTATAATGAATACAATATATATATAATAGCTGTGTAGGTACGGTGTGCGTGTTCGTTGTGAAAATTAAAAAAAAAAGAAATGTGCCATTATTTATCATACTCGGCGGCGGGGCCGGACGGCCACTGTGCGTAGGTACATAATACCTAGATACACCAATATATTATAATACGATGACGCTCGAAATTTATAACTCGACACCTACAGCTGCGGTGATTGCGAGGGGCGGTCGACCGAGGGGAGGTCCGAGCACCGGAAACGGTGGAAAAAAGTAAGTAAATAATATTATACTACGGTTTAAATCCTCTATTAAAAACTCGGATTAATGGTGGCCGAAATAATTCGCCTCTGCGCCGAGCCCATCACGACGATGGTATTCCAGGAATCTTTACCCGGGACTGCAGTATACACTATAATGTATACATAATATCATATACTGCACGGTATACACTACCTATGTATTATTATATTACATAAATAGTCGTATATCAGGGATAGGTATATATACGGTGCGGTGCGGCGGCCGAAATATTTTGCATGAGCTTTCATCGAACCCATGGCCGTGTATCAGACAGAACCGAGGGTGTTAGCCGTTAGGGTAAATATTGTGTATCCCACTTTTGTAGAATCGCGGGAGCCAGTTTTCGCCACTCTCGCGATATATTATATTATAATATTATATATAGCCATATAGGTACGTCGTATATTATATTATTATTACATAATAGTAGTACGAGTTTACAAGTGTGTTCGGTGCGTCGACAAAAGCATTTTGGCTACGGGTCGGGAGGAGTATTAGTGTAAAACGAAAAGGTCGGAAAAGGATAACAACGTTTTCCTTAAGTAGTAGGTAGGTGCGGTGCCTTACTTATATATATATATGCACAAACACACACACACACACACACACACACACACACACACACACACACACCGGCAACCGGAGCCCGTACACTTATGACAGCTGGAAAATTGCCACGTAATGCCGCCGCCGCCGCCGCCGCCGCCCTGTAAACGCGCATACGATTTGTCGGCGTTGGTAGGCGATGATGGCGCAAATCGTTATTGCACCGCGATAAAGTCTTATATTAAACAACGAAAATTTAAAAATTTGTTCACAGATGTTTTTGAATAAATAAACTTTTGGTCACGGTGCATCGAATACATATTATTATAATATAATACGCGATGTTGGTAGGTAGGTACGTACCTACAATGATAATATATATTTTTTAAAATAACTTTATTTAGGCCATCTGTTACAGAAAAGTTGAATAATAAGCTTAATAGATAAAATAAATAATATGAAAATAAGAGCGAAGAGGCCTTCCAGTGGCAGTGTTGAGTTTATCTAGATAAATAGAGATTATTAATTTACACAGTTATCTAAGATAAAAATCACCGTTATCTAGATGAATTTATCCAGATAATTTAATTTATTAAACGGCTTTTGTTTATTATAATTTATAGGTAGACAATTAAGTAATTCATTAAGTAGGTAGTATTTACTAATAACTATCGACATTTTCGATAACATACTATTAAGTTATTCTATATTGCTACGAACTTACGGAGAGTGCCATAAACCAATATAAAAAAAATTATCCGATAATTTATCTAGATAAAAAAATAATTTAGTTATCTTTATCTTTATCTACATAACATTATTATAATTTATCTTTATCTTTATCTAGATAAAATTATATTTATATCGGCTCAACACTGTCCAGTGGAGTTAGGTATACACTTCATCACGAAATATAGTAATAATAGAATTATAGGTAGGTACTAAATTGTATACATAATGCCTAATTATTTAAAACAATTTAGATAAGTAGATCACGAAACTACTGTTTTTTTATTTGACAGCAATATTTTGGGGTTCACGTTCACTGTAGCATCCCATAATATGACGAGGCGAGAGTAAGAGATGTACGAGTTATTTATCATTTATAGATTTGAATATTCGATCAGTTTAGTAATAACAATGGTCAGAAGTGCAAGTGGAGGATTAATATTACATAATATTTAATTGATTACAAATGTAAAAAGGATGCTGTATTCATTGGCTGAGGAGTATCAGTTGTTTTATATTGTGGTGTCGTTACCAAAATTCATTCCATTTCACACTTGAGTTAAAAATGAAATCGTTAATGCTCAACAATTTTTTTTTTAAAGAACACGTCCATGTTTACATTCTTAAAAAAATGTACACGTCCGTATAATAGGTAGGTACAATGTATATAATGCTAATTAAATCTTATATAATAATAACATAATGTTATACAATAAGAATTATGTATTATGATAAATTAAGTTATACAATAAAATGCTCATACTTATATTGGTATTAAAATATAATCACTAGTGGGGCACTAAATTTATTGAAATAAAAGCTAATAAAGTTAAAACAATATATTAGAAATATTACTGTTAGATAGGTATGTAGGTACCTATGTATATGTTATAACTAGAGCGCGGATTTGTATGCACTTAAAAGTATTGAAATATGCCATATAATATGCAGTAAAAATCATGAAAATATGCAAAAAATATGTAAAAAATATGTAAAAATTTTTTATTTATTTAAAATTTACAATACAACTTATAATAATTAATTACTTAAATAGGTACTTCATAAAAAAAAATTTAGGGAATTTTCTGAAAAACTTAATTTATTTTTAAAATTTTATTTATTATTAAAATGAATAATCATGTGCATTTCAAGTTTTTCTTCTGTGAAGCTGTATCGTTTATCGGTTAACATATTTTTAAAGACTGAGAACGAACGTTCGACGTCAACCAAAGTTATTGGGGCATATTTGAAGCAACTTAATATTGTCGGGTCTTCATAAAGATCTTCGAGCTGAACGTTTTCGCCTAATAACACTGAATTAATTTTTCGTAGAATCTTCAGACCTTCATTTTTGTTGGAAAGCTCGTTTAGTTTTGTTGCAAGTGTTGCACCTTTCGATCCAGGAATAGAATTTTGTTAGAAAACGAACTCCTTATTTTTGGCATATTTACAATTTACAGACAACGACAATCGACGAAACTCAGTTGTATACTGGTATGTCGATAACTGACTGATACAGCAGGAGCAATTTAGATTATAGGTAGACACACATTTATTTTCGGCATATTAACGATTTGCGGACAACGAAAAACGATGTAACCGAGTGCCAAGTGGTATGTCAATAACCGACTGACACAGCAAGAGCGATTAAGTTTACGTCGTAATCGATTAGTTATCTTATAAATGTTTAAATAAATATATATATACATTATTATTTAGTGACTATGAAATTTAGTTTTAATTTTTCTACTTGACAAAATATTATTTTATACATTTTTTTAAATTTTCGCTTCAATATGCAATAAATTTTGAATTTTGCCAAAATATGCAAAAATATGCAATAACCTTTAAATATGCAGAAATATGCAAAAAAAATTTTCTCCATTAGCTTCAAATTATGATGAATCGTGGAGATAACTGACAACAATCCAAAAATATTAAAAGGAAAAAAATATGCAATTGCATAGAAATCCGCGCTCTAGTTATAACTTATTATTTTAAATTTAAAAATCAAAATTATCCCTTTTTTGTTGTTATCAATCCATATATAACTATCTCGTTTAATTACTATAAGGAATTTTCAATATAAATTGTTTAATATAAGTCATGCATAAAATAAAATAAATAACAGATTTAGTTCCTAGCCCACATTGACCTCATAGCCTACAGATATGTATCATAATTCATAATATAATCTGTGGCATAGCCCGTTATTCACGTATTTATGAAATTGTATAATAATTTTAAAAAAAGTCATAAATATTTAATAGGTAATAATATGAATTTGTTGATACCACATTACCACCGCACAGATAGGATTTCGATATAATAACATGGTAATAATATAAAAAATACATTTAAAAAAATCAATTTAATCTGAACGACCTAAAAATCGTTCAAGTCTTTAAAAATATGAATTTCATTCACGTTCACGTTTTATTTGTTATAACTAAAACAAACGGGTTTCTTTCAAATACTGCATTACCACGGGATCAACCACGTGTATTTGTGGTGTGCGCAGTTGTACTTGCTGATTGACTGCTGGACATGGAAGACGTGTTGGGACTTTTTGTTGATGTCGCATGCATGGGCGTGGTTAGTTAGAACTGGTAGAATATCGACGACGTTGTCTGAGTTCCTAAAAGACAGTATATAGGTAGGTTACCATCGCATGGTGTATAAATAGCAGGAGACTGTCGTGGTTTGGTACATGTTGTATGATTGTGGGATGGATTTCACCGTATTTGACTCGACGTGAAATATAAAATGCGGGAGCAATAGCTTTTGGTGTGAGTGAGTGACTTACATGAGAAGCACTCTACTGAAGCTATATAATTGTTGGAAGATCGACGAAACAGTTTATCGAACTCGACGATCGCCATGTGGACAGTGGCGCCTAAGGGGGGTTCAAGGTGGTTCAATTTTACCAGGCATATTTAGGGTGGGGTGTCATCAGCAGGGCTAGGATTTGTATGAAATAAAAAATGGTAAAATATGCATTTTATTTACCAAAATATGCAAAAATATGCATTTAAATTTGTAAAAGATAAACACAAAAATATAGTTACAAAAAAAAATATTTATTTGTTGAAATACATCAGTGATTGTCTGTTTGTCTTAATATAATATAATTGAAAAAAAAAAACAAAATAATCAGTGTCCAGAATCTATGTGTTCGTCATTTTCCGAACAGTTTACTGTAAACGCCGATGTTGGTAATTTCAAAACGGAATTTTATTGATCTCAGTGGTATATTGATATTATAATATTATTTTATTATTACGGCGTGAAGGATAATAATAAACAATAATCGCACACGCCGGGGAGAAATAATGAAAAATCATGACGTGCAGTTTTTTTTATGCCATCAACTGATATAAATATGTAAATGTGATATCGGAATAAATACGAACGTCTAACAGCACATGTATTTTCGCGATGATATTACAACATAGCAGTTTATTATGGTACAGACGTAAAGCAGAAAAGGTAATGGTGAGCAGAAAAGAAACTACGTACATCGAATAGGTAGGTTAACCTTAACAATAATCGAAACCGTATGTTAAGTACCTACACATTATTCCGTCGATGCAAATGATGCGATACATTATATTATTATTGTTGTACAAACTATTCTATATTATTGCTGTTATTATTGTTACACTGTTGTTAGTTGATATACCATTGTATTATTAGAAACGTTTTAATAAACGGAAAACCCGTGTTACGAAATAATTAATATCAACGGAAAACAATTTCCGTTGTTTCGGTCCGTAAAATATTATTCGGGATAAGATTAATTACAGCGTGATATTGTACCTATAGTAAATAATTAACAGTTTCTGGGAGTGGATGCAGTGTTATTATAATATTATTGTAATTATTATTATACATATTCGCAGTAAACTATAGGACTCTGCTCGGTACAATGCACGGCATAATATTATAGTACACTGAATTATACGAGCCAACGTTTACCCTCAGAATGGTCCCAACTATTTTGTCCCCCGTGATCTTTATTTGTTGATTCACCAGCACAGTCTTGATTTGCGAAATCTCTCTGTCGGAGCCTTTTCAAACAACAACGCAACGGGAACAGATTGAAATGAAACACAATAATTATTGTATCCGACTGCATTATAGTTTTATGATAACGACCGTGCCAGTGGCGCAACCAGAATTTTTTTAAGGGGGAGGGGGGGGGGGGGTTCGTACTTGTTGGAACGTTTCGAAACGTTTTTCATACTAAATGGGAAGTATTATAGGTATGGCCCAAGGCGGGGGGGAGGGTCTGGAGCCGGGGACCCCTCCCACCCGGGTTGACCGGGCCACCTAGGTCGATAATACAATATATTGAATGGTATGTGATACGTCTATACCACGACTTTCTTTCAATTCTATATTGTTATTAAATCAGAATTTTTGGTCGTCCGTCGCTCCACGTGACCGTAACTGCAGCCAAGCGCTTGCCGAACCACCAGAGGGTCTCGCGCGACAACGATGACCGAGCGCGCTACACCCGCAAACCCTTCGCGCCGTGGGTGGTCGGAGAACGTGCGTGGGTGACACACCGCTGGGCACCGTCAGTGATCTTTCTCGTAAATTCTTACTTTGCGTCGACGTCATCCTGTCCAACACGTCCTTATTACTATTGATATTACATATCATAATATTTTAATGATGATTTCTGATATTTCGATTCGTATTATTTTGTACCCGATTTATACTTTTAACTTTTAAGTGACACGGCCTATACCAAGTACCTATATTAAATTTCATGATATTGCTATTAAGTTAACTTATTTTACTCATTACTGTAAGTATTACGGTAGGTTGATTTAATTTTTGCAGAAAACATTGGACTTATCATATTTATTAATATTTAATTACTATTCGCAGCCAGGTGAATGAAATATCTATGATAACTAACAACTTTCCTTTTTTTTTTTTAAGGCATCAGCTGTGTGGTTATTACTTTATTAGCCAGCGTTACAATATTTGCATTGGAAATAGGTTGAATTTACATTAGATTTCTTTAAATAAAATAAAATAAAATAAAATAAAATAAAATAAAATAAAATATACTAATATATTAACTATTATATATTTGTACATTATTTTCTCAGGTAGTATTATTAAATTAGATGACTAAGTTCGATTTTGTTGATAAAATTCTTTAATTTTCTGGATGTCACGAGAATGGTGAAAGTATACCATATTGGGTATTCGGCAAGGGCGCCCATAGGGTAATTTTAAGGGGTTAGATTGACAAAAAGTAACTAGATTCCAAAACCTATTTATAGCATATTATATCGATGCTAGGTTTGTATTTCTTGAAAGTCAGTGGTGTACGCAGGGATTATTAAATGGCGGAGGGGGGGGGGGGGGGTAAATTATATTTTTATTTAGTCCAGTCTAATAATTTCAGACGTTTAGGTGAGGTGTTTGAAAATATATGTACAACTTCGACTACTCAACTTTTTTAGTAGAAAAAATACTCTGATCATAAACTTTGATGGAGGTTTTTGGAAGCAAATTGGATCTAGTTGGTACTCTTGAAATTACTTTTAAAATTCTCAGTACCTACTTTTATAAATAATCGGGAAAAACAAAAATAAATAAATGAAAATTTGTTAAAATTGTTTGGTAACATTCGTTTTTGGACCGTTCTCGCTTGGATTGTATTTGATTAATTTTAGTTTTTTTTCTAAGAACGTCAATAAAACATTATTCGTTCAGTAAAACAGCTTAAAAATGTAATACGTAAGTTTTTTTTATATTAGTCATTAAAAAAAAATTTTAAAAACACACTTTTCCATAAAAACATTTAAAAAAAAATTTTAAAAATTGCACTAAAAAGACAAAAATAATTCTCTGTACTTAAAAATAATGAAAAATTTATTGATGAAAAATTTAAAAGTGTGTGGTGCTCATACACTTGACATATATTCCCAGTCACTATCTTATAAACATGATTGAACAAAGAAGTGTATGTGAGACTTTCCTTGGCTTTTAAATTTTTCATCAGTAAATTTTTCATTATTTTGCTCTTATACTTGACATATACTGCCAGTCACTATCTTATAAACAGGATTGAACAAAGAAGTGTATGTGAGACTTAGCTCGGCTTTTAATGTTTTGTATGATGCACCACACACTTTTAAATTTTTCATCAATAAATTTTTCATTATTTTTAAGTACAGAGAATTATTTTTGTCTTTTTAGTGCAATTTTTAAAATTTTTTTTTAAATGTTTTTATGGAAAAGTGTGTTTTTAAAATTTTTTTTTTTATTTTTTATTTTCTACTTTTTAGTTGAAAGTAAATATTTTTATTAAACGTTTAAGAAATATGTTATCCGGTGTTTTCGGTACCTATATCAGAATACCGGTATAATGTTATTTGGTAATAATTACCGTTGTTACCATAGATATTATAATAATGGATAGGACACGCCTATACTTGCTTCGTAAGAGGTTGCGGTTTTTTTTTGGGGAAGAGAGAAAGTTCAATATCTGCGAGAGATATTACGGCGACGTCGTGGGGACAATCCTTTTTTTTTTTTTTGGTCCATGTCCCAAAATGACAACGGATTATTGTATTGTCATCCAAGACCAAGGTCTATACCAATTTTCAGAATTTTTCATCTTCAAAAAGTGCCTCAAATCGAGCGCGCAAGATTTGATCACAGACAGACGTGAAACCAAACTTAAGAAAAGTGTTAAAAATCAAAATTATCCCTTTTTTGTTGTTATTAATCCATATATAACTATCTCGTTTAATTACTATAAGGAATTTTCAATATAAATTGTTTAATATAAGTCATGCATAAAATAAAATAAATAACAGATTTAGTTCCTAGCCCACATTGACCTCATAGCCTACAGATATGTATCATAATTCATAATATAATCTGTGGCATAGCCCGTTATTCACGTATTTATGAAATTGTATAATAATTTTAAAAAAAAGTCATAAATATTTAATAGGTAATAATATGAATTTGTTGATACCACATTACCACCGCACAGATAGGATTTCGATATAATAACATGGTAATAATATAAAAAATACATTTAAAAAAATCAATTTAATCTGAACGACCTAAAAATCGTTCAAGTCTTTAAAAATATGAATTTCATTCACGTTCACGTTTTATTTGTTATAACTAAAACAAACGGGTTTCTTTCAAATACTGCATTACCACGGGATCAACCACGTGTATTTGTGGTGTGCGCAGTTGTACTTGCTGATTGACTGCTGGACATGGAAGACGTGTTGGGACTTTTTGTTGATGTCGCATGCATGGGCGTGGTTAGTTAGAACTGGTAGGATATCGACGACGTTGTCTGAGTTCCTAAAAGACAGTATATAGGTAGGTTACCATCGCATGGTGTATAAATAGCAGGAGACTGTCGTGGTTTGGTACATGTTGTATGATTGTGGGATGGATTTCACCGTATTTGACTCGACGTGAAATATAAAATGCGGGAGCAATAGCTTTTGGTGTGAGTGAGTGACTTACATGAGAAGCACTCTACTGAAGCTATATAATTGTTGGAAGATCGACGAAACAGTTTATCGAACTCGACGATCGCCATGTGGACAGTGGCGCCTAAGGGGGGTTCAAGGTGGTTCAATTTTACCAGGCATATTTAGGGTGGGGTGTCATCAGCAGGGCTAGGATTTGTATGAAATAAAAAATGGTAAAATATGCATTTTATTTACCAAAATATGCAAAAATATGCATTTAAATTTGTAAAAGATAAACACAAAAATATAGTTACAAAAAAAAATATTTATTTGTTGAAATACATCAGTGATTGTCTGTTTGTCTAAATATAATATAATTGAAAAAAAAAACAAAATAATCAGTGTCCAGAATTTATGTGTTCGTCATTTTCCGAACAGTTTACTGTAAACGCCGATGTTGGTAATTTCAAAACGGAATTTTATTGATCTCAGTGGTATATTGATATTATAATATTATTTTATTATTACGACGTGAAGGATAATAATAAACAATAATCGCACACGCCGGGGAGAAATAATGAAAAATCATGACGTGCAGTTTTTTTTATGCCATCAACTGATATAAATATGTAAATGTGATATCGGAATAAATACGAACGTCTAACAGCACATGTATTTTCGCGATGATATTACAACATAGCAGTTTATTATGGTACAGACGTAAAGCAGAAAAGGTAATGGTGAGCAGAAAAGAAACTACGTACATCGAATAGGTAGGTTAACCTTAACAATAATCGAAACCGTATGTTAAGTACCTACACATTATTCCGTCGATGCAAATGATGCGATACATTATATTATTATTGTTGTACAAACTATTCTATATTATTGCTGTTATTATTGTTACACTGTTGTTAGTTGATATACCATTGTATTATTAGAAACGTTTTAATAAACGGAAAACCCGTGTTACGAAATAATTAATATCAACGGAAAACAATTTCCGTTGTTTCGGTCCGTAAAATATTATTCGGGATAAGATTAATTACACCGTGATATTGTACCTATAGTAAATAATTAACAGTTTCTGGGAGTGGATGCAGTGTTATTATAATATTATTGTAATTATTATTATACATATTCGCAGTAAACTATAGGACTCTGCTCGGTACAATGCACGGCATAATATTATAGTACACTGAATTATACGAGCCAACGTTTACCCTCAGAATGGTCCCAACTATTTTGTCCCCCGTGATCTTTATTTGTTGATTCACCAGCACAGTCTTGATTTGCGAAATCTCTCTGTCGGAGCCTTTTCAAACAACAACGCAACGGGAACAGATTGAAATGAAACACAATTATTGTATCCGACTGCATTATAGTTTTATGATAACGACCGTGCCAGTGGCGCAACCAGAATTTTTTTAAGGGGGAGGGGGGGGGGGTTCGTACTTGTTGGAACGTTTCGAAACGTTTTTCATACTAAATGGGAAGTATTATAGGTATGGCCCAAGGCGGGGGGGAGGGTCTGGAGCCGGGGACCCCTCCCACCCGGGTTGACCGGGCCACCTAGGTCGATAATACAATATATTGAATGGTATGTGATACGTCTATACCACGACTTTCTTTCAATTCTATATTGTTATTAAATCAGAATTTTTGGTCGTCCGTCGCTCCACGTGACCGTAACTGCAGCCAAGCGCTTGCCGAACCACCAGAGGGTCTCGCGCGACAACGATGACCGAGCGCGCTACACCCGCAAACCCTTCGCGCCGTGGGTGGTCGGAGAACGTGCGTGGGTGACACACCGCTGGGCACCGTCAGTGATCTTTCTCGTAAATTCTTACTTTGCGTCGACGTCATCCTGTCCAACACGTCCTTATTACTATTGATATTACATATCATAATATTTTAATGATGATTTCTGATATTTCGATTCGTATTATTTTGTACCCGATTTATACTTTTAACTTTTAAGTGACACGGCCTATACCAAGTACCTATATTAAATTTCATGATATTGCTATTAAGTTAACTTATTTTACTCATTACTGTAAGTATTACGGTAGGTTGATTTAATTTTTGCAGAAAACATTGGACTTATCATATTTATTAATATTTAATTACTATTCGCAGCCAGGTGAATGAAATATCTATGATAACTAACAACTTTCCTTTTTTTTTTTTAAGGCATCAGCTGTGTGGTTATTACTTTATTAGCCAGCGTTACAATATTTGCATTGGAAATAGGTTGAATTTACATTAGATTTCTTTAAATAAAATAAAATAAAATAAAATAAAATAAAATAAAATAAAATATACTAATATATTAACTATTATATATTTGTACATTATTTTCTCAGGTAGTATTATTAAATTAGATGACTAAGTTCGATTTTGTTGATAAAATTCTTTAATTTTCTGGATGTCACGAGAATGGTGAAAGTATACCATATTGGGTATTCGGCAAGGGCGCCCATAGGGTAATTTTAAGGGGTTAGATTGACAAAAAGTAACTAGATTCCAAAACCTATTTATAGCATATTATATCGATGCTAGGTTTGTATTTCTTGAAAGTCAGTGGTGTACGCAGGATTATTAAATGGCGGAGGGGGGGGGGGGGGGTAAATTATATTTTTATTTAGTCCAGTCTAATAATTTCAGACGTTTAGGTGAGGTGTTTGAAAATATATGTACAACTTCGACTACTCAACTTTTTTAGTAGAAAAAATACTCTGATCATAAACTTTGATGGAGGTTTTTGGAAGCAAATTGGATCTAGTTGGTACTCTTGAAATTACTTTTAAAATTCTCAGTACCTACTTTTATAAATAATCGGGAAAAACAAAAATAAATAAATGAAAATTTGTTAAAATTGTTTGGTAACATTCGTTTTTGGACCGTTCTCGCTTGGATTGTATTTGATTAATTTTAGTTTTTTTTTCTAAGAACGTCAATAAAACATTATTCGTTCAGTAAAACAGCTTAAAAATGTAATACGTAAGTTTTTTTTATATTAGTTATTTAAAAATATTAACGATACCTAGGTTAAAGACACGATTATTTTTTATAAATATTTAAATTTCAAATGTTGACAAAACTACAATTATTTTGTAAGTAAAAATGTATAAAATATTAAATTTGTATAGCTATGGCTTAAAAATTGAATAGAAGACCTTTTATACAAGTAGGTAGTTCATACTTTTACTAAATAATTACTGATCATTTTAAGAAAATTGGTATACCTTGTTTACTAGTTAAAGACTTGATAAATATTTTTTAAAAAAGTAATAATTATAATACGAGAGAGGGAGGCTTCAGCCTATTAGACACTTAGACCCCCTGCAAAAGTATATGGTATCAAGTGTGGTATCAAACATTTAAGTTTTAATACCACAGAATAGATGATTAGTACTAAGAATTATTATCATATCAATTATTTACAATGGATTTTTGGTGAGCAAGTGGCACTTTACGTTGTTTAAATCTAGCAATATCTGACACATGCAACATTCAATCTATACGAAACTGTACTGGCATCAAGTATGAGTGTTTTTTTAATACCCTAAACGACAGAATGTAATATTTGATTCAATAAAACGTGTTTGCCCTGGATCATAGATTACTAAATTAATATTACTTTGTCCAACAAGATGAGTAGATCGGCATGACTCCTAATTACTTTTATGGAATTATTTTATGCAGTTGTTGATGGATTATCGATTATATGTTCTACATGGCCATACAGAGATTCGTCATCAGAAGCTTATCAACTCTTGTATGTGCTATTAGGTATTAAATAACCTGCATTTATTTTAGCAACACATCTGCACGCAGAGTATTTAGCATAAGTTTACATCTATGTAAACTTATTCAATTTCAAATATTGATTTAGTTGAAGCCATGTCGCTGGCAGATAATGTATCTAATGTATTAAAACATAATTATTATCAGAAATAATTCGGATGAATAATTTAAAAAAGGTGATTAAGTAAGTGGGTACCACTATGCTGTACAGTAGTTGTCGAGCATGTCGTTGTAATGGATGTGTTATATTTGAATTCAATGATTAATCATTGTATACGAATAACGATTCTGAGCGGCGAAATTATGTCAGCCTAGCATACGTCTTGTATAAATAATCAAATTTAATAGTTAAACAAATATTAATAAAAATCGAAAATATCTCATGGCTATAAATAGTTACTCTATTCCCGGTAAACTTTTTCTTTTCGGTAGAGGTATAAAAACTTGTTGGAAAACTTCTATTAAGATTTTTAATGTTAGCTATGAAAAGAAAAACTTTTATGGATTTCTAACTGGAAAATAATTTATGAAATTTAAAAAAAAATATCTTTGCTATAATAGTTCAAAAAGAGTTAAAATTGTTTAAAAATTGTACCATGCATGGAAAATAGGGGCAAAATATTTTAGTTATGAGCAAAAGGAAAAGGTAAATCAACCCTCCCCCCTCCTTGTGGGTAATTCCTGGCTACGCCATTGCGTGGAACTGCATTGGTACTTTTACTAAAGTTGAATTTTGAATGAATTTCTGGGAGTAGGTATAATAAGGGTATAAGGTATTCGATATTGTGTCTGTAAAATGGTTAGGGAGAATGGACGACGAGCGTCACCTGCGTACAGCCTGCAGTGCTGGAAGATTATGTGCTCCAGTGACTTGTGAAAAAAACTAATTTAGAACTTTTGTTATTAATTTGTAAAGTATTTTCCGACGTTTAATGAGTTTCATATGAAAGTGGCACGCGTGGATCTGTTTCAGCATAGACCGGTCGTGGCTCCGTTCCACAGTTCACGTATTATATTGATTTGTCGTTTCCTGGATTCAAAGTTTACCATGTAAAAGTATTGTATGAACTTGGCCAAAATATAGTTATATTAAATCGAGTTTATCATTAATGTATTAAAATATTATTTTTGTGTCTGTGCGTAAACAATACCTATAGTCCTTACTCCTTTACCTATATAGAATTATACATATACAATCGATTATTAATCACGTGCATTAATTTAATATTCAAGTGTGTTTGGAAGACATTTTGAATGTCTAGACGAAACACTTCATATTTGCCTAACATTACAGACACACGTTCGAAAGTGGTGTAACGTAGGGATAGTGGCGCAGAGCACTATATGTAGTATGTTTATATAGGCCACAGAGGAAAGACTAACTAATTTTTTTTTATGTGACAGTGGCCGAACTCTGATTTTTCAAAATCAATTCACAACGGAAACAACGTAACGTTGAGCACACATATTTGTTTGCTATATGTAAGTGCCACTGTGGTGCCAGGTGGTAAATGACGAGAAAGCAACAGGAATCTTACTCGATAAGTTACCCACATCGGACAATATTTATTTGATTGATACAAAATATAATATGTAAACGAAAAATTATTATTTAGGATATAGAAAAATTAAGTTTACACAAACTAAACCTCATATACTTATGGTATAATATGCATAATGTTACAACATTTATAACGTATAATATAAAAACATTTAAAACTCAATAAAATAGGCGGGGTCCTAATTACCCTGACACGCCATACGGTCAATCAGTTGGTTTCTACCGTAATTGGTACTACGCATAATATTCTGGACTTCATGCTGTGAATTGTTATGAAAAGTAGAATGGACCGCAGTTCAACGGTGTATATCAATAGTTCTCACACGGAAGAAGGCAGACAAAAGGAAACCGCAGGCCGAGGTTCACCTACGATGAAATTAGCCATCGAACTAGTTAAGACTTCTACGATGAAGGCATGTAGCCATAGGCAAACTTAAGGGATATAGGGTCACCTAAATTTGAGAAACAATACGATGCACGTACCTATTGTAATTTATGTATGTATCTACATAAATTAATCCTTGGCCAACAGGGTCAAGTCATGTGAAGCGAAAACAGTTGACCTCTGCTGCAGGTTAGTTTAAACAAGAAAGAAAACAATGTGGGTGTAGCTTAATTGTCTACTTGCAATTTTAAAATGTTGTGTGACTGTAGTTTTATTATTGAAATGTTCCAAAAATATATAATATGATGACTGTGAAACATCGGAAAAATATATCTCGTGGCTAACGCCAGTATACAATAGGTATAGAAAATAGAAAAGTCATGTAAAAAACTGTTCGTTGAGTATATCAGGTCAACTCAGGTACATCAGGTACTCAGGTCAGTATTACTCGTTAGGATATAAAATAGAAATATATAAAATAATATAATATTTTACACTGTAAAATTACTGTAATTAATAATATATTATTTCCATTAACCGCAATCGTGTAAAAAATCAAACCGTGCGAAATAGTAATGACAGAGACTAGAAAACTGAATGATGTTGTGCACGTCTCATTGTTGATGAAACGGACGTGATTTAAATTTTCAACTATTATTATGCCGTTCATCCCCCCCACCTCAATCAAAGGCACAAGTAAAATACATTGACGAATGTACCGGTGCAAAAATGTTGTATCTAATAATTATTTGTGTTATAAGAGATTTGTGTTATTCTTTCTATTGAAAAGCAGCAATTTGATTTTTATATAATATTTTCATAAGAAGTAAAAATACATTTTTTTACATGATGCGGACGTATACTACTTGGAGTTTCATGCAGATGTCATTACTTTGTATTTACCTAATTAATTCAAAGTCGCTGGAGTTTTGTTGTTTGAATATAAGCTAATATTTAGGGTGTTTTGTTATACAGAAAAAAACTTTACTTTAAAAAAGGGCACTTGGTGCTTTTGAATTGTAATAATTATTGATCGCTTTCCCTATTAATTATACTTGTACCGTGTTATTAGGCGCGTACGCTCGGTGGCCGTTTTGGATTTGAATAGAATTTCGTTTGTTCGATTTAATTACATCACATTTTAACCTGTTGCCCTGAAGGCTGCGTGCCTGAAATCGAAACAGAATGTTATTGTAATAATCGTAGTATTGTCCGAATGAATTAATGTATATTATAATAACAACGTTCGGTGGTGACTATTTTGTATTTTGTAATCGTGGATTATTATTTATTGGCAATATGCCAATATCGTGTTGTTTTGCCACGAGATATGCCAATATTATAGACGTATAGGATACATTTGACTTATGTCAATTACCGAAGTAAATGTTGGATTCAAATGTTCAATGCGTTATACAATATTATACGCCACCACTGTACTATAATCATATTATTAATTCATATGTTTGCAGCAAGCAGCGTTGAAAAAAGTATCAGGAGTGAACAAATATATTGATTCTATATAATATGCACATAAAAAAGCAATAAATTCGTTTAATAATATCCTAGAACCTCGTAAAAGCAGAGATCAAAGTACGAATAGGAACTACGCAGAAGGTCTTTGTCGGTATACACTTATATGCGTTTCCTTCCCGAGAGAATAATATATAGAATTCACTTTTTATTCCTTCGAAATCTGTATTAAAATATATTTGATTACTTTAAAATGTGCTTGAACTTTTTATGTTAACCTGTTTACGTGTTACCCGTGGACCAATCAAATATGTTACACAGCAACTTTATATTGGGTTAAATTATTACTTTACGACATTCACATTTCTAATATAGTTTTTTTTTTTTTATTATACGATAAATCACAAGCTTGAGTGAGTTATATTGCCGTGTCGATCATTATTTAAATACATATACACATAATTGCCTATATACAATATATTACATGTTTAAAATATTGTTAATTTAAAACACACTACCTACTTATTTTTAAAATAAAATTTTATATTGAAAACCTCATGTTGACCACGTCTCCGAATTGGTTCCCATGTTAACTTCAATAGCCAGTGTCAATATCCAATTTATACACACACATCAACCAAACTAATAACTACATATATTTTAAAAGTTTATTGATCGGAATTATTATAGTTTCCACTTTCCATTATGTACAATGTTTTGCTGATTGTTTGATATTCAATTGTTTGCCCTATTACAGTATCTATGTGCGCAACACAAAAAAGTGAGATCACTTTTTTAAAAGATTAAAATACCTACATAATATAATTTATTAAGTTTTGATTTTCACGATTGGATTTATTTTTACAACTTCATGTTAAATTATTATTGTTCCTCATAATGTCATTTCCTGTTAAACAAAGATAATATGTATAGGGTGTAACTGGAAGACTTAACAAAAAAAAATAAAAATAATGATGCCACTTACACGTATGGCAAAAATTAAAAAGTGATACCTATGGTTAATAAAATATAATTTGAGAAATATACTCATGTTAGGAAATTACAATAATTATATTATGAAAATAGTTATTAGGTTCGTTCTTAATTTATTAATTTACTCAAACAAATATTGAGATTTAAAAAAATTCTAAAAAATAAACTATTTGACTTTGATAAATGTTTTTACTATCAACATTTTCTTATAATCAGATTACAAATTGGTTATTTTAAATTTTTCAGTATTAAAAATAACAATTTGTGTTATATTATACGTGTAGCGCAAGTGACTATAAATTATATTATATAAAAAAAATTAAAATATTGATTAGAATAAAAGTTATCTCACCCGTCAGGTCTTCCTGTTACACGCCCAGATGTATATACAAAAGTATAAATATTTTTCAATTAACATTTTATTTTATCTGAGTAAAGGTATAAAGCATACCATACCTATTTTATATTATGGCCGGTCTATAATGATTAATATGAGGTATACCTATATAGGTAGTAAATCCTAATTTAATAGACAATATAGGTAGTTATTTATTAGTTGGAACTGTAAATGGGTTCGTTAGGCACTTACCCGTAAAAAAAAAAACTGGAAAAAAAAACTGGAAACCAATTTGGGAATACCCCGCAAAATAGACCTAGGACCAGTTCAGATATTTCGGAACCAACTGAAATACTACCGTTAGTACCTAGATAATACTATATTACGAATTACCTACTATTATTATTGTTTAGGTACGTTAGTATTGAGAATTTGAGAGTGACCCAAACTATTTCACGTGTTAATAACGCGACTCAAGCTCATTGCTCATGTAGCGCAATAGGATTTAACTATTTTGTATACTATGTGTAATATTTGAAGTGGTGTCACTACAGCGGGACACTCACATCTCTTCGTACAAGCATAACATATCTTTTATGTTTAACATAAATTTCATTTATTGCACTGTTTATGTGTACACGTAGTTTATGATTTATGTATATATATATATATTATATACGGATTGAAAATATATTCTTTTATACTAAAAAAAAGTATGTGTAAACCTTAAGTGAACTGTGATGTTTTTATATTGTACAATAAATTGATACCTCGTAAGTCGCTATACCTATATGGTAAGTGTTTTTTTATGTTTAAATGTTTTCGTACGCTGTAGGTACGCGTTTTGTGGTATACTATAATATGTTCTGTCCATTGTTCAATTAAAATGAAACGCATGCTTTATATTGTAAACATATTACTGTGCATTCCAACTAATATCAGTGATTTGTAATATATTTTAATAAGTTGATATTCAAAGAATTGCCGAGAGTGGCTATTCCGAAGATAATATGCGAAACAATACATACTATTTTCTATAAGATTTATGATAGGTAAAATACTATATGGTGGAATTGGAATAATTAAGTTACTAAGCTGGTGGAATATTATGCCGCTCAATTTTGATCGATGTTATTAGTTATTAATTACTTATTGTACTATTCGTTGTCAGCCGTTCCGATGTAATCTCGTTTGCGGAATTATTAATAATACGAACGGTAACAATAATATTTATTATTGATGTATTTCATTACTTTAACTATATTGTCTGTCGAAAGTACAACGTTTTCATTTGTGTTATTTCAATATGATGAGAATTATATACAATAATAATATTATATCTATACAGCTTACTATTTCCGATGGGCAAGTGGTGTAATTTGAGTTTTCTAATAAGTTTGCCAATCAGGTCAAATTTTTTTTCATTGCGGGCTATTTTTTTTTCATTAATTTCTTCTATTAGCAGCAGCTATTATACATATACTGGTGAAAATTCCATTAAAAGTCTCTTGGATAGTATTTTTTTTGGAATCACTACAAATGTACCGTGTATACGTAATAACTTTATTCGAAACGTTTACCATAATATTATTATGTTTTAAAATTTTATATTTTGAGATATCTTAACTCGGAGGTTTCGTTTGTAAAATAATAATGCCAGGCGTAGGAAGTTATTTCTTGTCATACTTTAACTGGCAATAGGTTACATACAATACTTTACGCATGAAAAAAAAAAACAGAAAATCTGGAAAGCTATATCATCAACTCAAAAACCAAAGATTTTCACGGATTTTTTTTTGTAACTATTATTCCTAACTCGTTAATATATACCTACTTGGGTTCTAAAACGAAAAAAAGGCCCCCCCCTGGTTAAGTAGGTCCCCTGATACCTATACCAAAAAACGCGGTAAGAGATAACACCAATCTTCCCAGCTATCGCGTTTGTCTCGCGGCAAATTTAGATTCAGATAGTTTGCTTCTTAACCTGTTCTTAATAGTTAATATACTTTATACTAAAAAAAGAATGTAAACTACAGGGAACCGGCCCATCGGGAAAACTCGTGGCGTCTCGCCAGCCCAATTGGTTTTGACAACAATCATCAATGTTATTGAATCAAAATTACAAATTGTGATTACGTGACAAGGTGACAATTAATTAATACTTTTTTTTTTTTGGAAATTGACGACGCCACGGTAACTGCTTACACATTACTACCGTGACGCTACTATCGTTTATTCGACAATCACAAATACAATGAAAATAAAACTATTAACAAGTCGAGCGTCGCTCGTTTCCAAAAAAAGGAGAGGGCTCTATCCCTCTAATTTCCACCTTCGGTGCACAATACTATTTATTATCTTAATTAAGTGTCAGGATAGGGCTGCTTGATTCTGCCTCTCACGTTCAAGAGCTTCCTTGCGACACATTATATTTTCCACCATCCGAGTGAAAATCCAGAAATATTACTCCACGTCCATCCGGATCCTGTCACGATCTTCACCTCCGCACGAGGGCCGTGCAGAGAAAGCCCATGATGTCCTCAGGGTGTGGCTGTCTCCTGATGGAAGAGGCCAGTTCTTCTCTTTTGTGATCCCAGAACGGGCACAGGAAAATGGTGTGCTCAGCCGTCTCCTCGAGTCCTTCATCCAGGATAGTCTCAGGTCCCTCTTTCTGGACCATATTATGGATTATATTATGAGCCATATAGATACTTCTGAAAGCATCCATGGCCAGTAAGTGCCTGTTGATGCGGTCCTGTGGGGAGCCGCGAGGGTGGGATGGTGAGATGTCTGCTGGCCAAGTAACCAAACAGAGGTAATCAAAAAAAAAACAAGAGAACGACACAAACGAATTATTTTGTTCGAGGAACCGGTGTGTTTAATGAGATGTGAGAACACGAAAAAAAAACAATAAAAAAAAACAAATAGTAAGCACACTATGTGTATCAGATTTCTACAGTCGATGGTTGATGCAACTCCTCGGGCCGCAGGTTGACCGTGTCGTATCGGTCGTCGGAAAACTAGTGATATTACAATCCGGTTCCCTCAACGGCCGGCCGACGGTTCACGGCGCGGGTGTCGCGCGCCGGCGTCGTCCATCGTCGATTGGCGGTTTGTTTGAGAAGCGTTGCGCGGCTTTCCGCGTAAACGGCTATTTGAATTCAAACAGCTATTACGCGGGACCGCGTCACTGTGACATATGGTAGCTCACCGTGCGTGGTCACTGGTACCACCACCTTACTAAGTCAGGGATGATCCTTATAGTCCAAGCCGCTTTGATGCTGTCAACCCAGTGAATTAGCCAGTATTGAAAAAATTGAGTATATAGATTCATAATTATAGCCAATATAAAAAAATAATTCTTTTCGAATTGTATAATATGAAATTATAGTTTATTGCGTTGTATTAAAACACGCTTTGGAACCGGGAATTAAGCAATGTCTTGTTTAATTCCTTGGCACAATTTTTTTTTTAATTTTAAAGGTTACGCATTTAATGATAATTAATAGGGCTCGACGACCCACGTGACAGCTGCAGTGGACACTTGTCTGCAAGCCCGGCAACCCACGGCCGAAGTGATGGAATGGACACTGCGGTGACCGTGGTCAAACCTAAACGCCACTCGTTGTGGAGCCGGACGAGGGGTTCCGTCCGGTGCATTCACTTTATGGAGAGGTTTTTACAACATTAACATTTTAGTTTTTATTGTATTTTTTGTTGTTATTATGATGACGAAATATAATTTTATCATTATTATTATTATTACAATAATTGTCATAGTTTATAAGTCAAATTTGCTTAAAATGTTTATATTTTTCTCTTGTAAGTTGTAGGTTCTATTTTAGAATATGATTTAGTCATTTGGAATCCTTGTCTGTTTCGCGTCAATCTTGTTCAGTGGCGCTCAGTCAGCTTATATTGTTATTAATACTAATTAGTTATGCATATTATTCTATAATAATATAAGCTAATAAATATAATATTATGTTGTATGTACATTGTACTGTTATACCAAGCCTACTATAGGGTGTAATATATATTAATAATAAAAATAAAATAACTGTAGGTTCAATACGAGTGTACCCAATATTAATAATAATCGGGCATTGTTACAGAATTAGATGGAACTCGCGAAATAGTATCCTGTGTGATCCATTATACATAAAACACTAATTATTTCAAAAACTTTTGACTTTTTTGCAAATATTTTTTTACATAATTTTAAGTTGTTAAAAAATAATATTTAATTTAACGAATTTCTCAGCTTAAGTCCAATGGCATTTTTTATGCTGTTTTTAAATAATTAACTAAATTAATTCATGCTTGCCAATTTATTTTCATCGTCAGGCCACTTTTTCTTCATTATAATAAACACATGTATGGTGAATGATTGGGGTTGAAGGTTTATATATTAATTATTTTAATGAATTAAAGAAATTGCAAGTTGGAAATAGCTTTTGTCATATTTTGCATACCATTATACCAATAATATACTTTACCTCCATGGCTCCATAAACATATTATATCAAATGCGTCATGGTTTTTATAGTATATTTAACTTTTATGCATCCGTTGTCGGAGCGTTTGTAAATTTATTGGCGGGTCCATAATTAATAATATGTGGAAAATAATAGGGGTGCCAAAAGTACACCCGGCCATATACCAAATAACGTGTCTGGGCAAGTGTTTCGAATGTATCGTATAGAAAGAGAAAATTATTTTTCCGGGTTATTATACAAAATATAAGTCCAAATATTATAATCCCCGTGGTCGGGCACGTGAAGTTTGACGGAGATACTGTTTATGAAGTCAACGGGTATAATCTTAAATGATATTGATATACTGACTACTGGTGCGTGAAGTGTGAGCGCTAACGTCGATAAGAATAATAATAAGAAAAAATTTCAACGACAACGTCGATAGAAAAGTAGGCGTATAGGTTAGCGGTGTGCGAAACAAATAAAAACTGTCTGTGCCAACTATAACATCAATATAATATTATAAATATAATATACACTCACAACTCACGTCATAGTTACATCTCTCGAGAGTAGGAAATGGAGATGGCTGAGATGAGAACGGTATATATTACCGTCCGTTTAACGTCAAAGGATTTTTCCATCGGACGGTTAGAACTTAAAACCCAAAGCACACATCGCCGTGGGGGTCGACTTAAGGTATACTGAGGTAGGTATGTAATAAAATAATATCTGAATAATGTGCAACTTTTATACAAGTATATAACTGCCGGAAACTCGGAACACCCCGAGCAACAGCTAGTCAGAGCTGTTGAACCGTTGAAACAGGCGGAGTGAGTGGCGACGACAAACAAACGCCCTGTATAATAATAATAAAAAAATATATTTATAATATATTATTTGACACGGATGAGTTGTCGAGATTTGTGGTCTTTGGTGAACACAAACAGACAGCAGCTCTTCAACGTGTCGGACACAGGTGAAAAAAAAAATAAACTGAAAAATAGAAAACCGACCTCCGTGAATAGAATAATTGTAACGTGCGTGCTCAAAATGGACTTATCGAGAAGTTGCTGCACAGACGGATAGAAAGTATTATGTGGCTGGTTGATGCGGGGTGGCATCCCCGCTAGCCATTTTATCAGAAAGTCTGTCGTTAAAATCCGTTCACGTAAAAGCAGCGAACACGTGCGCCCCTCGCCGACTTGGTCGCGTATTATTTCTTTTAAAAACTTGTTCGACATTCAATTTTGATACGGCCGACGACGCCGCCGTAGAGTGGTGCGAGAAAATTATCCTTCATCCCTGTAAATATATAATATGTATATATATATATTTGTTACTACCCCTTATGCCTATACACTTCCACCGACGTTCAAGTCAACGTCTCATTTCTTCCCATCCCTCCCTACCCCACCGCCGTTGCACAACTGTCGGAAGCGCCCAAGGTATTGCTCGTATACATTTATATAAAATATATAAAGTCGCAGTTTTTCCCTACACATATATACATCATATACAGCTATATATTATATTGAACACGTCTCGAATCGAGGTCCGTCCGGGACCATACGTGACTTGAAAGATATAGCCGCATCGTTCTTATTCCTTCCACCCTAGCTGATACCCAAGATATACATTCATATATAATATATATTATATTGTACATAATATAAATATAATTACGCCACAAGCATCTTCCATGCTTACAATAAATAGGTAGGTGCCCACCATACGAAAATCGTCACTATCACTGAAATTTTCAACTTATTTTGTACCTAGTTAAAAATGTATAAAAGTGTACGCATAAAGTCTAATGCAAAGTATATGAAACTCAAAAATCTTAAAAATCTGTAAGCTCAATCTTTTTTTAATAAACAATTGAAGTTTGCATTCAGATTAAATTGGATAATTAAAGACAAATTGAAGATTTTGGTCATTTTGTTGTAATTTAAAAATATTCGTGGGAAATTTAAATTATTGTACATGGATTATTATATTTTACTAGGTATACGCAATGACTTATTTTTATAACATTTAAATTACCTTTTCGAATTTTGGTGGCCGATTTATACTGTATTACTAATAGTAAAATAAATTAGTGTAGAAGCAATATAAATATATGTTTAAATATATTTAATGATGTAGGCTGACTGTCTGCTCTCAGAATAGGTTTTTGTAAGCTATGATTTCTCATGGAATTCAAATTTAACACATCCATTGATCCATTACAGCAGTGACCTACTCAATAATGAGGTACATTGAGTACTTGACTTCTACTGTACAGCATCGTGGTTTTCTACTTACCCTATTTTTTATAACAATATTTTCAAGAGGTAGGGGATAATTATCCAGATTCTAGGGGGTTTCCGTTTTCCGCCAAAGTTAGTTATCGATTGTGTTGTCACGGACGTTGACGAAAGCTACAGTCAGTCGATACTGCGACAACATTAGCGAAAAATTATTTATTTATTTTTAAATTAATTATTTTACTGTGTTCATTGCTTTTTCTTGCATAATGTTTGAATATATTGAAGTGATATCAAGTAACCGTTTGCATATTATGCTAATTTACAAAAATTTTACATTTACTCGTGCGTACCTACTATCTCAAAATGATATTACACGGTGGAGGTACTACAAAAAAAAGTCTCCTTTTCATATAGTAAAACTTATAATTAACAATATGTTAAAATTGTTGTAGGTACTTTTTATGTAATTTTATTTTATGATTTAATGTATTTCGACGTTAAACTTGGGATCTTGATATCACGTCTATACGAGGTGAGGTGAGGTACGTATGTCGTATACCGTATAATTAGATGGATATATGTTCAGAGGTTCTCAAAAACTATCTAAAATAATATATTAATTTTTTTTGGCTGAACTCGGCATATAACCTTTGGCGAAAAACGGTCATGGTGATATTAATACGGTCAAGGGTCACTTTGGTAGAAAACAGTTATGCCCAATTATCTCACACCTACATAATATAAATGTCGTATATTTCTATAGACCACGACGAAAATTAAAATATCGAAATATTAAGATAATGTAAGCTTCCAGATGGCTTCCATCAGCACATTTCTATGATGTAATAACTGTGGCAATAATAAGAAATTTAAGATCCAGAAGATATTCAAAACATTAACAGCGGTTGTATCATTTTCTTTATGGAAATATTTATACCTTTGACAGCTTGACCTTCAAATATTTCTATCCTTGTGGCTGTTTCTTATCGTTTTCATAATGTCTAAACCGTGGTGGGAAAATCCATAAAAGTCTTTATAAAACAAAATAATAAAAAATAAAATATTTAAAATCTATGACAAATACATTTCAAATATTAAACCTTTCAAATATGAACAATATAGTAAGTATATAAGAAATACATTTTTTTTAAATAATATTCTACAAAAAAAAATGGGCGTTTTTAGCCCTGACGTGTAAATAAGTCTTTTATTTTTATTTTTGAGACTTATGTTAAGTTCTGTTTAGTAATGGCTTTGCTTTTTTTAAATTTTATATTCATTATAGTATTTAATTTAAATTACAATATAGTACAAATATTTATTAATTATAACATCGACTGTTTTTGATTGGGCTAACCTAACCTAACCATATAGCCACATACACATGCGGTAGTGATTAATTTTATATAATATATATGCAGGTAGTTACGTCTAATAATATTGACCAGACAATTAAATTAATATACTTCTACAATCCTGCATCCCAAAAAAAGTTTAATAAATTAATCATACTAAAATATAATTATAGAGAATTAAAGATTAAATATATGTATACATAATATGTTATTATTTATGAAAGAGCATTTTTATTTTGTACCTAACCTAAAATAATTCAAATAGTTTGATTAAAAAGTTTTTCTAAAATCAAAGATTTAAACTCGAAGACGATGACGACGTAAAGATAAAAAATAAAACTCTGCTTTTAGTCGTCGTGTAAAACGTTCTTGAGGAAAAAAAATAAAAAATAAAAGTGTTCATATACATTTGGTGAATAATACAGATAATGATTTCAAGTCTTATCTTTATGTGAAATTTAACTGCTGACGTTCATTAAGAAATGTGTACATATTTTTTTTTATTGATCCAAGTTACAGCTGTTCAAGTATCTAAGTTTCTGCTGTGCAGCAAAGGCCATTAGTTATATTATATTTACAGTTTGTTGACTTACATACTATTTAAATTTTCTTTACATTATATTTGAGATCAATTTTTTTTTATAATTTAAATAAAGTTAAAAATTAGCTTGATTTAGTCAATTTATTAGGCCTAGGTTTTGTTGGTTATAAGGCCCAAGTGCCCAAGTGGGATATCCTATGTTCCATCCGATCTGGAGCGTATTTTAAACAGTCTTTTTTTTTCAAGTTAATCAGACCTGAAAAATAAAAGGAATAAAAAATAAAATGCCTAATTTCATCTAAGAATCTAGAGATTGTGTTCATATTTCTGTTCCCTACATAATATTATTAAATATTTTTTAAAAAAAAAATGCTTGACAATTTTTTTACGTAATTTTCACAGTTTTTGTATTATAATTTATAAGTAGGTACATATCTAAATTCTAATAATAAGTATTTTAATAATCCTATAATCATTTTAGATTCTGAGCGAAGCGATGAATGTATTGATTTTATAATGATGTGTGTTTTTTTTTTTAATTTTTTTATTTTTGTGTCTGTCATCACCTTTTAGAACACTCAAAATGCTTGGATTTTCTTAAACAGTAACTTTTCTGATAGGAAAGTGAATCTAATTTAACCTAATCTCTGGGGGGTCAAAAGTAACAATTTCCGAGTAGCTTTCAAAAGCGACGTGAAAAACAAAAGAAAAATTAAGGAAAAACGGGAAATTTTACGCAAAATCTGTTTACGAGAAAATCGATTTTGGTTTTTGGTGCAACTCTAAAACAAATGACCGTAGGTACATGCACTTTTTGACTGAATGTTTATATTAGCATTTTCTATACACCATAACATTTTCCAAATATTTTGACTTATTTTGAGCTGTTTACGGACATTTTCAGTTTCCATTTTTTTTTCTATAAATATCAATAAAATTTTATCTGTTGGGTAAAAAAGCTTGAAAATTTAATAGAAGGCTCCTAGGTTATTCTTTCACAGGCAGATGAAAAAAATTAAAAATCCTTAGTCACAGTTTTTATTTATAAGCATTTAAAGTTCAAATCTTAACAAAATACTGAAAAATCACAAAAATTAGCAAATTATTTTGAATTGAGAATTCATAAAAATTTTTCTTTTTAAATCTAAGATTTGAAAATGTAATACAAGATTATCCATAAGTTTGCCTACCTTTATCAAAAAAAAAAAAAAATGTCTACAAGAAAGTCAAATTAAATTTTTATGAGCGTTTGAAATTCATATTTTTACAACATTTGATAATCACTCGATATCTCATGTAACGATTTTCTTATTTTGTTGTGATTAAAAAACGTATGACTGTAGATACTTGAAAATTTTACTGAATATTTGTATTAGCATTTTCTACACACGATAAAATTTTGAAAATAATTTGCCTCTTTTTGAGCAGTTTACGGACATTGTCAGTTTTCAATTTTTTTAGTTTTTTTTTCTATAAATATCAATAAAATTTTATTTGTTGGGTAAAAAAGCGTGAAAATTTAATGCAAGGCTCCTGATATATCGTTCTAATAGCAGTTGAAAAATATTAATAATACATAGGCACAATTTTTTTTTTATAAGCATTTAAAGTTTACATTTTGACAACATTTTATCATATTTATAATTTATTAATTATTTTGTAGTTAAAAATGTATAAAATGTTCAACTTTTTTAGCTAAGGATTAAAAATTGAAAACAAGGCTCCACGTAAATAGGTTATATATAAATTACTTTATTCACAATAATATCATCAAAATATACTTGGTAATATCATAGGCTGACCGTCTTCGCTCAGAATCGTTTTTCTTATACAATGATATTATATCATTGAATTCAAATTTAACACCATCCATTAAAGTGATCCACTTGCAACCTACTGTACAGCAGAGCGACATCCATTTACCCATTTTATGTATATTGTAAATTATATAAATATATAATAATAAAAATACTTAATAGTTAAATGGAATGTTGTCTGTTGATACGTATTTATTCAAATAATATTAATAGTACTTATACAATTTACTTTACTAGCATTAATATTTTATCAATATACATAACATAATAATATTATGTTCAATTTAAAACTAGAGTATTCCCAATAAGAAATAAAATACCTATTATAATATAAAATTACGAATATGTATGTATTGGAAATATATATTAGAAATAATTTAATAAATAGTTTAGTTTTATTACAAACATAATATACAATATACATTCATATCATAATATTATAAGATATTGAAAATTGTATTAGATTTGTCACGAGGGCCTTGTCATTGTTGCGTTGCAATTTGAATTTACTCTAGTCTACTGCCAATATTATACTTACTATATTATTATACGATATATTATTGACATTTCCATTATTTATGAAACTTGTGTTATAGTATCTTTCAAAATGACGGAATAAAATTTCTTGTTAAGAAATGTTGTAATTGTAGCTAGCTGTAGCTGCTGAACGTTAAGGAAAATGTAAATAATATACTTCATGTTTGTTAATCTATACTTAAATTTTATTATAGTGAATCGTACAACAAAATGTTAAAAAGAATAATGTTCCTCCTGTTTTATTCATTTTTTTTCTGCTGTTTTGCATTTCATTTCTAAATATAGAATAATACAACCGATACAATTGTAGGTGCGCTGAACATGCTTAATAAGCAAAGCTGCGACCCAATTGGTTCAATGGTTTAAAACCGTTTACCGATTTTTCCCGAAAACCGTTAAGGGGATTCACATTTACACCGTGTCGTGTTTTTAATGATCATGTGCCTTCGTGCTGTGCGTATTTTTAATCTGTATACTAAAATGCAATCCAATGATATGAATATACTATTTTTTTTTACAAGTTATAAAACATTTCATATTAATTAAAATAGTGGTCGGGGGGGGGGGGGGGGGGGGGATAGCTCCTACCAGCACCTCACTGCTGGCGCCCATGGATATGGATTTTATATGTATATAATAGTTTATATGATATAATAATATATATATATATATTAGGTATTATTTATTATTTAAGTAATTTTTTAGTTCAGTATAGGTTGACAAATATAGTAATAATAATGTATAATATATAGTGTATTATACTATAAGTTAATACCGACGCATAACGGACCAACATAAATTTCGTAGTATAAATAGTATAAATGTATATACCTAGTTAAAAAGGTAGGAGGTGCAATGAGTTGACAGAAAGGAATGGGGTCAGAAGTCAGACATTCTGACTTAGAATCACGAATTATCTTATTGGATTGTATACTCATTTCTCATATTATTTGCATGTATACAAAATCAATACACATAATCTTACCACTAAGTAGGTACCAATATGGCAATATCTATTCTTAAATATGCCATTATTATTCAGTGTATTAATAAATGCATAATTTAAGCATCACGATGTGTTAGGCGTGCTAGAAAAATCAACCTGCAGTAATAGCTAAGTATTATTCACATTTCACTAGGACCAGAGATGTAAAAAAAAGGATCAGAGACGTATATAATATTATTATGGTGAATTTTTTTACTACACTGTGATGTATAGGTTAATATAATATATAATATATAAAAATATTATTAATAGGTAATAATTAAAATATGCAACACATTACACCATTCACACCATACTACTATAATAGGCATAAAGATTATTATGATTATTATTTACTGCCTGATTAGATAGGTTAGATATAAATACCACGGTACCATAATAGTTTTGTGGTATTGGTATCTGCACCCCTAAATCAGGCTGCCGCCTCCCGCAAGTACATTAGCCGTTGGGTATTTAGGTCCATACTTAGTTTTGGGTGCAACTCCCTAGTCCCAAAAATGACTTTCTTTTTTTCGCCTAAAAATAATTGCATTATTTCCTCCCATGGTTTCACGTTCAACATTTTGAGAAACATTGTCTCAAAATTAGTTAGTACATTTACTATAATATCTATTGTGATTATGTTCTCCGACTGCTGGAGTAAATGCATTACTTTTATCTGAGCATAATTTTTCATGAAATGTTTTTGTTACAATTCTCCAGCGAATAGAGACGTAGAGTTGTCTTTTTTGTTAGCCGATCCGAAATTGTACTTAAAATTTTAATAAAGAACCATAGTATGTCCACATCTTTTATTATAGTAATCCTCTTTAGTATAATAATCACAATTTATCACAATGAAACAATGCAATGGCGTACTATTAGGCACGGAAGAGAACGATTTACTAATATTAATATAACTTGAACGTATTATTTGTTATTTCATATATATAGCAGTTAATACAGCTTATGTCTTATATAAACAAATTTATAAATAATAATACAGTTATACATATATAATAATTACACTGTCCGTTAAAAGATTTAGATTTCTGTAAACACTCCTATATCGGATTTATACACAGAAAATATTGTCACAATCCTCACACACATTATAACATTATATTATGATTTATGAAACAAAATCATTTTCAAACACATTTTGAATGTAGGAACGGATTATAACTCTGAAAGCTGTATCTTCTTTAGCTTGATATCTATGAAATTCTTCATTGTTGTCTTTACTCTTTGAGAAACATAATAAATAATTATTTTTTGGGTTAGCTAGCTTACAACAGCTGTTGGTTACCAACTTGGACTTTGTAATTTGTTGATGTAAATTTGAAGTATTTTGATTTCAATTTCATAACAAATATATTTAAATTCTGATTTTCGGAATGCTTAAATATACGAAAAGACCATATTTTCTAGTAATTGGAATTTTTTTTTCTACTTAAGAATTGTTTTGTGATAATACAAACTACGCTGTTTTCAAATGAAACCCCTCTTTTTATTGTGAATTATTTAGTGGATAATTTTTTTTTTCAAATTTCGATGTGCCTAATTTAAAATTTGAACGAGTAGTATTTCATTTATTAAAATGTTTATAATTAGAACTTAAGGCCCTAAAAATTGTTTAAAAAAATATAAAATAGATTATGTAATATTGAATCTAGTGTTTATTATACATGGACCATTTTTGAAAATTATAAACGTTGATGGATTAATAATAATTACTAAAAATTCCAAGTCACCATAGTCCACATATCTTTCAAACTCATTATCATGGACCCATTATACTTAGTCTACTAAGTTAAATAACACAAAATATATACACATTAAAATGTTGATTTTGATGAGTCAAAATGTCCACTAAATAGTTCATATAGTAGAAATGAAGAGTTTTCAATTTTCATTTTAAAAACTGAAGTTTGTACCTTACTCATTAATTTGTACAAAAAATCGGAAAGATTTGAAAATATGACCCAAAGTACCCATAAGCATTCCGTTTGATGTTTGTCTGGACAACGGAACATGATGATTAAAATCAATATTGCAGATATTTGCAGTCTAGTGTTTAAAAAACAAAATGTCGTAGGAATTTTAACCTACAGTATAACATAATTAAGTAGGTATTTAATGGCTAATACATAATTTAAAATTAGAGAAATTTGTTTACCTGTATTTATCTGTGTATAATGTATTATGTGTATATAATGGCTTTTCTACTCTACTTTAATGTTTTTGTTTAAATAACATAAAACCGTCCATATGGATGTCAGTGTACCTCGAGAGCAGCTAGGAAGCCCCACATTAATTATAATGTGTGGGGAAGGGGTGATTAAATATATGTGTACCCTAGAACGGTTAAAGAAAACACTTAAGCGTATGCATTAATGACACGAAACGAGCCATTACATAGTAACTAACATTTATTGCAAGGAATTATAATTATAAATGATTATTTATTTTATTTCATACAAGTTTTGTAACAAGAATACATTATTACACCTGATGAATAGTTTCATCCATATGTAACAGCTATAGCCGTATGTACGATTTATATTAATTGAGAATAATATGACAGTGTACATATACATTTTTTATTTTATTAAAGAGAAATATTTACGGTGTTTACAATATTTAAAGGAACAATTGTGTATGAGTCTTGATTTACGTCGATGAAGAGATGAAGGAGGTGCCAATTATCTACATGTTATAATCTCGTATGAGCATAAAATAAACGCAAATATAATATAAATAAAATGTCACTGATGGGCAATAATAATAAACTTACATTCGAGGAAAATTTTTTGTAGGTAAATGCAGGTTTTACATAATTATGGGAGTATTTTTAATAGTTGAATTTGTCCATGATAAATTACACGGAAGTTAAAATGTAATAATAATAATAGCCATAACATTAATTGGTTAATACAAAATTAAATTTCCTGTCGTGTGATGTATCTAATTAATATTGTTTAGTGAATACTAAAATCTATTCGAACATTCCCACACTGATAATTTTGGCCACCTACCCGATATGATTTAAAATAATAAAAAAGAACGCGAATGCATTATAGGTGAAAAACTTTACAAGCAGTTTCTCTTCTTTCACTATATTATAATAATATAGGTACGTACTGCGTAACGCACCCGCAGGTATTAGCATTTCTCTCCCATATGTACCGGTCGTTGGATATTTGTTGCTAATTCAATACTGCGTATGGGCTGTTTTCCGTATATATTTATTATACACGCTGCTGAGAGAAAAATGGAGATTGATCGACACGATATTCTGTATTGGACGTTGCAATCCAACTGTTATTTTTCGATACCAGAGAGTCTCTTCGGAAGAAAAAAAGGTACGAAACCCATTATAAAAATTTCATTTTACATCACCCAAAATGCGGGGGTGGTAGCATTTTTTTTTACAACGGTTGCTCAGTCAAGTCGGTTAACACCCAAATCGCTTGACAAAAAAAAAAAAAAATAATAATAGAAATAAAACACCCTCGAAAATGTATTTTCCTTGTTGGGTGGGCAATTTTATATACGTGTCAAAGACTAAGTCACATGTTTCAATGCGCGTATATAAAGAAAAAAAGTACGTGTAACGACATCGGTTGATATTTCTTTTGATGACTAAGGAGAAGCGATCATTAAAGTTACGTCTCCGATTTCAGACGTTATATAGGTACCTACACAAGTATATTTTAGTTTTTTTTTGTATTAAATCAGGACACAGTATATTGTTCATTAAGGAACACACACAAAAAAAAATACTTTTCATTTGTATTAAATATAATCGTACACCGTTTTGTCTGTGCGGGGTTGAAGATTTTGCAGCCTGTTATAAATATGCCCTATAATATATATATTATATTATACGTTATATTATGTATTATACCTATGTAAGACTATGAACGTATCACCGCTTCAACACACATTTAAAATGAGGTTTTACAAATCTGCTGTGATGCCACTGATATAGTCTAGTTACAAATAATAATACAAAAGTCAAAATTCCTCATTTAAGTTTTTATTACGGGATATTTTTAGTGTAAAGCCACATACATTTTTTATGACCGATTGAAGTTTATATTAATTTTACGATATTGTATAGCCGTATAGGTATATAAACATATAATAACGGTTTATCCAATAAAGATTTTTGTTATTTTGATACAATTTAAAAAAAAATATAAACTGTGAAAATTTGATACATTTCACTATTAGTTAAATTATCAATTTCTGCCAATTTCAAGCTATTTATAGGTGTTTGACATTTTTTTTGAAGTGCTTATAAAAATTGTATAGGCTTAGTCAAAAACAGTCAAACAATTCAATACAAGATCCCATATAATAGTTGTTCTTATTTCAATTTAAAAATATTAAAAGTACGTAGACATGATTATTTTTTTATAGGGATTTGAAGTTTACATTTTGACGAAATTAGATATTTAAGTGAAGTATAACGATTTAAGTATTATTCGTGGGAGACCAGAAACTTTTGAAAAACTTAGAAAATTTTTGAATATTACAGCTATTTAATTATTGTAAAGTTTTAAAATCAAAACATTAATGATGAAAAAATGAATAAATCATATTTGAATATGATGAGAAATATACAATTTAGTTGTTATTTTAAAAACAATAATTAATGATGATATTTTCCATAGGTTCTTTGGACAATGGTCCAAAAGTCACGCTTGTTACTACGCGCTGTCGTCGTCCAGTTCAGGACCACATACATACATACATCGCCGAAGATACTATAGACGCAGTTCCCAATCGGCTTATATTAATATTGTTTTTTGGAGGTTAATTTGTAATGGCTGACATCGCTGATTTGGGAAGAGGGATAAACTGGCGAGAGACAGCTGACAGTCACTAAAAATCGTTATGAAAGTGAATCTCAATCAAAATTCAAAAGTTATACATAGCCTGTAAAATATTTTTGATAAATACCCTGAAGGACCAATAACGCGGCTGTAATGTCACGTGGTGCAAAATTGGGCGGCTAAACATAGGACGCGGATATAAATAAGCAGTGCAATTTCGAATTATTGACTGATGTGGGCTTAGAGAGAGTGAGAGAAAGATGTAAGGATACGAGATGGAGTGAAACTGAAAAGAGAGTGAATAGAAAATATACTACTGAATGTCCAGTATAAAAATAAAATAAAATATTAAACTGATGAAGATAACAACAATTAAAAAGAAAATGCTGATCTATATTTTTTATGCTATTTAAGTTATTTAACCGACTTTGTCACTTTTAATTGTTTCGAGTAAGTAGTTCAGTCGATTAAACATATTATACATTTATAATCTATTATATTTATGAAAATAAAAATAATTTTATATATTTTCTATTTTATTTAAAAAAAAATTTCATATTAAATAATAAATAATATTATATTATTAGTCAATAATTAACTTTAAAAAAAATATGGGGGTGCAAATAAAGGTGCAAATGTGACTCTACTTGTCGATGATATTTTGGCCTGTAAAAGCGGGTTCACAACTTTATGACTACTGTATTGAAAAATATCATAGACCGTGCAATAGAACCAATTATTGAAGCAAAGCACGACTTAAGTACTGTTCATAGGTTTTTAGATTTCTAAATATAAGCTTAGAACCCCTTATATCCCTACTGTACCCGTCTGTTAATTACCGCAGTACTTATAGTTACGATTGTTGATGGTAAGATAATATTATGCATTTATCGTCCATAGTTATAGGTACTGTACATAAATTGTATATGGAATTATAGTTTTTTGTCTAAACCATGCAATCAACCGTAAGTGGAGTATATAATTTTCGTCGAGTACGGAATGGTGTGCATGAAATTATACTGGGTTGGTATATAGTATATACTGTTAAGCGGCGATTAATAATATCATTACTATCGAGTTTATATATTAAATTATTATTTACATTGATTGCACTATGCAATTTAAGCAAGTCGGAAGACAGAGATGAGTGGTGGTGACTGGTGGTACACTGAACGAAACATTTCATCTGTAATTTGGATATTGATTGTGCCTATGCGTGTATTTGCCTACAGCGTGCATTCGATCAGTTCGGATTTTAGCACCACAAAGCTATTAGCGATGATTGCCACGGATTATTATACTCGTGTTGGTGTAGTATATCAGTCAGATCGTGTACATAGTATAATGTCCACTTATAATTTAATACAATGTCATCAGGTCAGGATAAAGTACGTTATCATTATTGAGGTATAGCTATGCATAATGGCAAGGGTAACAACACGGAACTGCATATATAACAATTACAGTATTACTCCTACATTATGGTGTACCTATCTAGAAAGTTTGAAATCCCTCTATATTTATAGTACGAATCACATATGATATGCGATGACATGCGACAATTAGGAATTCAATTTAATTCAAACAACGATAAATTTAACGTATTATCGATAATCGCGTCGCACTTGTCATATCGTGACACAAAATATGTATAGATAGTTTATAAAGTTTCTTGATTCACACTTTACATATATACATACATACAATACATACATACATACATACATATTACAATATTACATTCATACTACATACATGCATACTTGCACGTACCTACTTCGAGGGTGTGATGAGTGGTTGGTGGGGCGATGGTGAGGGAAGTGGTTGGAAAAGTGTAGTTGTGGGGTGCGGCGCGTCCAGGGAACGCATACCAATATACGATGACGATGAGCGATATCAGGGAGAGGGGTTATGGTTGGGTGAGAAGAAACACCCGGAGGGGGTGCTTCTTGGGGGCTTACCGCGCGTGTCGTGACTCTGAGCAATTTTATTAAACAACATCGTTGACACTTCGCGTGGTTTTCCGGGCGGCTGTGAAACTTTCGCTAATAACACAACGGATATAATATAATGTATAATGTGTGGAGTTCACCTATAGTACACATTATACTTTATAGTGACTACATAGAGTCTCGTTTGTACAGGGAAACTGTGATAGCTATAATCAGCTATAATATGTGTGCACGTGAAATCACGACGCCGCGGAAAATATTTTACTTTAAAACTTCATTGTAGGTATACCTATCTCATATGTATAATATACGCTTCAACCTAGGACCGTCCCTACAATTTGCGGGGCCCGGGGCATAACTCTATTAGCGGGGCCTATAAAAAATGAAAACATACGTAAAGTATTTTTACCTATTGGATATTAGTAATAAGCTATTACCTATACTAGTACCTCACTTAATCATTTTACGACTTGAAAACAATAATAATATATAATTTGAAGACCTCAGAGCAACAACAAGACATTTCCATATTTTGGTCGTAATTAGTTTTTAATTGCACATTATTAATAAAAAAAAGTAGGTCAGCACATTTCGGCGGTAAATGTTTGTCCATCGTCCCTTCGGGCCTCGGACAGGATAGTGTAATTTTACTGTGTTCCATTTTAATGCAATGATTGCATTCGATAAAAAACGATTCTGAGCGGACGAGGGAATCTTTTTTATTTAATTTTATTCGTTTCTATGGTGATAAACAAAGCGTTTTAAGAACAGCTTAAGAACGATTTATATAAATAGGTAATTTATATAATTATTATTATAATTTATAATTAGGAAATATCATAAAAATGAAAAATATATAAAAGAAAAGAAAAAGCTCATAAGTCGCTCAACTGTTTTGAAAATTTTACCATGTCTAGGTAAGGCTAATATAAGTAAACAACCCAAATTTCAAGTTTTTACGAATGTTTTAATTTGAAGTAATATTTCTGGTAGAAAACGTCGTCCGTAATTATTTAATATTATAAAATCGTGAAATCGTACGTTTTTTCTCCTTTAAACGCTTTTATTTCGAGTAGCGTTTCGAAAATCGAAAAAGTACCAGCTCAAGAACATTACCTTTCAGAAAAGATGCTTAACTTGATACTTTTGAGCAAGTTTAGAGGGAGAAAAAGTGTTTACAGAATAAAAAAGAAAAAGAAATAAATATCATTGTAAAACCATTACATTCCTCGCTCCGCTCAGAATCTAAAAAACTACTTCGTTTTGTGCAAGAACCAGTAAAGTCCGTATGTTAAATATAGAGATATCATGTAAATGGAGATGACTTGTTGTTGCACAATAAATATTTAATATGTATGTATGTATATATTTCTTTCTTATACTATACAATATATATGTATATCATAAATAATTAGAGTATTAGGCATCTCCAAGTTTTTTTTTTAGATTCTGAGCGAAGCGATGAATGTATTGATTTTACAATGATGTGTGTTTTTTTTTTTTTTGTGTCTGTCATCACCTTTTAGGACAGTAAAAGTGCTTTGGATTTTCTTCAACAGTAACTTTTCTGATAGGAAAGTGAATCGAGTTGGTACTTTGGGGGGTCAAAAGTAAAAATTTCCCAGTAGTTTTCAAAAGCGACGTGAAAAACAAAAGAAAAATTAAGGAAAAACGGGAATTTTTACGCAAAATCTGTTTTTGAGAAAATCGATTTTGGTTTTTTGTGTAACTCAAAACAAATGACCGTAGGGACATGAAATTTTGACTGAATGTTTATATTATCATTTTCTATACACCATCAAATTTACAAAATATTTTGACTCTTTTTGAGCTGTTTACGGACATTGTCAGTTTTTAATTTTTTTAGTTTTTTTTTCTATAAATATCAATAAAATTTTATCTGTTGAGTAAAAAAGCTTGAAAATTTAATAGAAGGCTCCTAGGTTATTGTTTCAAAGGCAGTTGAAAAAAATTAAAAATCCTTATTGACAGTTTTTATTTATAAGCATTTAAAGTTCAAATTTTGACAAAATACGGAAAAATCACGAAAAAAAGCAAATTATTTTGAGTTGAGAATTCATAAAAATTTTTCTTTTTAAATCTAAGATTTGAAAATGTAATATAAGATTACTCATAAGTTTGTCTACCTTTATCAAAAAAAAAAATGTCTAGAAAAAACTTAAATTAAATTTTTATGAGCGTCTGAAATTTATATTTTTACAACATTTGATATTTACTTGATTTCTTATGTAACAATTTTCTTATTTTGTTGTAATTAAAAAACGTATGACTGTAGATACTTGAAAATTTCACTGAATATTTGTATTAGCATTTTCTATACACGATAAAATTTTGAAAATAATTTGCCTCTTTTTGAGCTATTTACGGATATTGTCAGTTTTCAATTTTTTTAGTTTTTTTTTCTATAAATATCAATAAAATTTTATTTGTTGGGTAAAAAAGCGTGAAAATTTAATGCAAGGCTCCTGATATAATGTTTCAATTGCAGTTGAAAAATATTAAAAATACATAGGGACAATTCTTTTTTATAAGCATTTAAAGTTTAAATTTTGACAACATTTATCAAATTTATAATTTATTAATTATTTTGTAGTTAAGAATGTATAAAATGTTTAACTTTTATGGCTAAGAATTGAAAATTTTAAACAAGGCTCCACGTAAATAGGTTATAATATATAAATATTACTTTATTCACAATAATATCATCAAATATACTTGTTAATATCATAGGCTGACTGACCGTTTTCGCTCAGAATCGTTTTTCTTATACAATGATATTATATCATTGAATTCAAATTTAACACCATCCATTAAAATGACTCACTTGTAATCTACTGTACAGCAGAGCGACATCCACTTATCCACCTTTTTGGTTTTGACATCATACAAACTTTATTTTGACAATTTGTCATTGACTACTACTTATACGAACTAAAAAATTGTATTAATTATTGGTCATGTCTTGTTGTTGCATTATAAATAATACTATTCACTTTTATTAACATAGTGTATACTGTAACTACAACTTTAAAAGTATTTCGTAATTGATTTCTTTTAATTACATTTAATAAATAAACATTGCTGATTTATAAATATAATTTTTTTATTGTGACTAAGATAAATGAATAAATAAACAAATGTGAATAAATATATAAAGTATAATCTTGTATCTTATATGTATCTCAGATACATGTATCTAGTATCTAGTATCTTTAAAAAATATCATAGTATCTTGTATCTTGTATCTTGTATTTAGATACTTTGTATATTAGATACTCTGAATCCAATGCATAGGGCCCGTGACGTGTGCCCCGCTCACCCCGGCCTTAGGACGGCCCTGCAGTTTAACCTAAACTGCTAAGGTACTTGTTTGTGTAATATCACATAGACAACACAGCCGACATTTCTTGGAAGGATTTTTTTTTTGTCCATAATATTGAGGGTAAGAACTTAGTTTTCTAGTATACCATATTATACCTATAATATGTTTAATCTATGGTACCTCCACCTACAATATTACAGTATTTATATATTTCATATTTTATTTATCGCTCACCTTTTACCTACATGTTTCCGGGACGTTACACAATCATTTTGTCAACATCATTATATAATAATAAAAAAGAATTATATTTCCTGGTCTATCCACGTATTTAACTATTTAATTACTATAATTGATCAATAAGCTTAATTTATGCAATGTGCAATACAATTATTGACTTATATAATACCTACCTGTAATATCCGTTTTTTAATAGTACATTTTTTTAAAATATGTATAACATTTTAAACATTGTTTTTAAATTTTAAGTATAGGGTACTTTACTGTAAGCACTAAGCAGTTGGCACATCGTTTTTTTTTTATGAATTATTTATTTTTAAATACTTTAAATTAGTAAGATATAATATAGCTACTTATATGAAAATATTCACTTCTAAATTAAAAATTGTGTACGAGTTGTTATAACTAAGTTAAAATTTTAACATAAGTAATAATCGAAAAGTAACATCGTATTTTTGTTGTATTTAACTATAGTTTTTCGCATTCCTACATTTTAAATACTTATGAATAGTAAACTAATTGTTCTATACATTCTATATTTAATTAAAATTGAATTTATTTTCAAACATTTTTAGAAATGTATGCTACATTTATTTTAAAATTAGAAAAATGGGTCAACGTTCAAGTAATATAATACACGTCATGCAACTTAAAAATACTGAAAAGTTGAATTGTATTTGCAAACATTTGCTTTGTGATTTGTATTATCTATTGTTACTACAGCTATAGGTAAATACTTTAAAATAAAAATATAACATCATGGTTTTATTTTTTCATAAAATCAAATTTAAACAATTCAATACTTAATATAATAATGGTAAAAATTGTTCAAAATTTCTTTTAAATCTACGATCTACATTCAGCAGAGTCATTTGTTCATAATTAGTGAACAATGAACACTGAATATCTATGTTCATATAAAACTAATAGCACTTTTCTCACGTGACATGTGTGAGGTAGGTATATAGACGAGGTTGATAAAAATAAAAATACCACGAACCTGGGCGGCCAGACTTGTGTTCAAGATTGCAGTAGGTACCTGGTAAATGGCATCTTTTGTGAAAGTGCCTATATACTTCCTTTAAAATCGATTATTTCGTAGTGGAAATTGTCTTTGATTTGATGCAATCCTCCATCTGTAAACCATTCAACTACTCCAAGAATAAGTTAAATTCAATTCTATCGATTCTTGAGATAATAGTCACAAGTCACAACAGAAATCATCATTATTTACAGTTCAGATACGGTTTTCAGTTTACTACGTCTTGTTAAAAATAAATTTGTTTGAAATTATACCATCGTACAACACTTTGAATATTAAAAATAAAATTGTTTTACTGTGTAATAAGTGATAACTAATAAATAACAATTAATATCGTAGTGAAATGAGTAATGGCGTTGTCAGTATAATTATTTCTGTCAGCGTACCTACACTGATATAACATTTGGGAGACACTTATATTTCCTCTATAAATATTCTAATTTTAATTGTTGGCACGCAATGTGAATTTTAAAATCTGATAAATAATTCACAGGTAGTAGTGTTTTATTTTATCTTACAGTTTTCATAATTAATGAAAACTGACGCGCGTTAGGTACATTAACAAGTGAAATTATTATAATCAACTTCTTGGATATTATATTAATTAATAGTTAATATAATAATTGCAGATAATATATTGATATATAATATTATGTAGTTTAAATTAAACCGGTTTCAAAATGTAGGTACCAACTTAAATTGCGTTTTATTAATGAACGGATCACGCGAGACGAATACATGACAGTCGATAATCGGTTCAAATTTATTTTTAAATACAATTACTTTTAGATTATAATATGTTACTGATAATTAATAAGTTACGTGGATGCGATAAAATAGACAGTGGCAACTAAAATAACACCAAGGTGAGAAAATATCCACTACGTGATCAACGACGAATTAACACGAAAATATAATGTGAGGTTCATTTTAAAAATGTATAAATAATAATTGATGATAACAATTATTTTTAAATAAATAATGTTTGTCAAGATTAAGTTTGTTGTTATAACTATTAATAAAGAGACTTTAACCGTATTTAATAGGCTTGGAAGCAGTGATTTTTTGTTTTTTGTTTAACACACGTAGACCATAGGACTTTAGACGTGTTTTCATTTCATCGTACCGATTGATCCAGTAAAGCGATAAGAATTCTAAAAACAAATTTAAATTTTTCGTCAAGTCTATATTCCCAGATTTAAACTTTTTTTAACTTCTACAACAATTTAAATACCTATTCGTTTTCCTTTTTCAGGATTGAGGGTGATAAAATCAAAAGGCGATATCAAGAAAATATGACAACAAATTTAAATCTGTTCTTAAACTTCTTATCGCTTCAGTCTATATAGATCAATCGGTACGTTGGAATGAAAACACTTCTAAATTTCTAGTTCCACTTGCGTTCGACAAATACAAATCACTGCTTTCTTAAAGAATATAATAAAAACTAGTAAGTAGAATAATATTTTACATCGATATTGATTAATAACAATAATCACAAGTGATAAAAAAAAATATAAAAATAAAATTCAAAAAATAATTTCATTCAACGTTTACTATAGCTTCTAAAGACGATAATCTTTGGAGTCTAAACATATTTTTCAAATTTACTAAAAAAATATGCTTTAATACCTATTTGAAAATAATTCATTAACAATCTCAATCTTAACTACAGACATTAATTCATTCATATTATAAGCCCGGGTAATTAAAATCATCCAATGCCTTTGAGAATATATTATATATGATAATATATTATCATTTTAAATAATAATAGATACTTAGTATTCCTACTTTAATTAATTTTTGTTTTTAAATCTACAAACAACTAAATTGGATATTTTCATAGTTTCAAAGACTCATTTATAAAATGTAATATAGTATATAAGACACACCTGGGGATTCATGGTTAAAGATTTCACTTCTATTCAGAAATCAAAAATTATTTTATGTTCCTACTAAACTTTTGATCAAAAACCATTTGGGGGTTTTTTATAGACCTTGGAACTGAACTATTTATGTTGAATTCTATGCAGAAAATTCAGTTGTATTAGCCAGAAAACTTTTTCGTTAAGGTGAGTAGAAACTCATAAACAGAATCGACTTTTCCCATTTTTAGACAAACCCTGAGGTCTATTTTATTTGACCAATATATCGTTTTGTCGTCAAGAATAACTTTTATCTCGTTTTTTTATCTTGAAATTTCCATACCTATAGTTAAAATTTATTTTTATTGGTTTCAACTTTAAGATATAGTAAACCATCATAAAAAAGTCAAACTTTGATATTTAATTTATTTATAACATAGCACCTATATTATATTTTATACAATATTTTCATTATACATCATCATAATACAGATTAGGTACATTTAAATTAGAAATATTTAAATTTGTTCATATATTTTGAATTGGACAATGAATAAATTGGGTTTGCAATGGTTTGTTATTTTATTTCTATTATTTTAATTACCTACCTATTTGTTTAGTATAATTTTATTCAGTTTACAGATTGGAAAATGAACACTAGTGGTAGTTGGTACCTACATTAAAAACGTATTTTTTGGTGAATAAATACTAAATCGTTGCAAAAAAGTAAACTTAACACACAATATTGTTTTGAACGAAATTGATTTTGGTTATTTTATTGTTTACTTTTGTATTTTATAGTTGTGTTATTGACTATAATTTAAAAAAAAACAAATTAAATCAAATTTGGGTGCTATATCAAATCATAATTTATTGAGTAACTATAAATTGGTGTATTATACGTCTTATTTTAATTCAAACATTCACTACCAATATTATGCTAAACGCGTACCTACGTGCGAAATTATTAAACAAGTTCACCGTGTAGAGATTATGATATAATGGCCAGACAAAACAGATCATCCATTAATATTTTCTTCTACTCTATTCTATAAACAACGTATAAGCATGTATAACTTTGTGCACAAATACATTACAACTATGTTATAAGTTTATAACTGTCAATATACTCAACAGAAATAATAATTTAACTTTTTAAATATTTTTATCAGTTATTTCAGATTTGTAACACAAAATCAAAGTTAAATTTTATTTGTTTTGATTTAACTAAATGTACTATAAATTACCTATATTTACTGTTGCTTTTTCATAATATGGTAATAACTATAGGCTTCTTCAACGATATCAATATTTCGATTCGATATCAATATCGCGAACTTTTTTTCAGAAATTTAGGTATCGGTAATCGTAATATATCGTACGATATATCGTTAATCGTAATATATCGATAATCGATGTACATCAAGAAAACTGATTTTCATGCCAAAGCTCTTGAAAAATATATTTCAAAACAATTAATTGTTAATATAATACCTACTAGTTACTACCTAGTACCCAGTAAATTGAGTATTTGAGTATTGGGCATTGGCTAGAAATATGGGTATATCGATACCTACATTTTTTTTTCGATACATTGTTTCAATATCGCACAATTCAAAACGATATCGATATTCAAAAATATATCGTTGAAGAAGCCTAGGCCACTAATAACTAATAAACTAATAACTACATATTTTCAAAAAAATTAATAAATTACCTATAAAAAATATTGACGAAAACAGACACGGTAAGACATTATTGTAATACATCACAATATCAATAAAAATAATTATTTTCACTGTAATTATAACATAATATAAATGTAATTAAATAGTAATTACCTTTTTTTTTTCCGTGGTACGAGGACCGGAGAAGGAACCAAGTTTTCCAATACTTCTCCGGCCCCCATCATTTATTGAGACAAATACATCCCATTTTTTATTAGGGGTAGGCCAGTCTCCTACTCACTACTACTACAACAACAATACAGTTATATTATATGACAGTGCGGGAGCGTCTACTCTCCCAAGGTTGCCTTCGGCTACATAAAGTGTTAACTAGGGTTTCAGTTTCCGATATCCGGTGGTGTGTCTATGCCTTCGGTGGCCTGCCGTGTTCATTCCTCTTGTTCCTTTAATGTGAGGATGCGTTCCACCATTCCGTACAAGAGCCTGAACAATTCCTCAGCTTCTCTCAGGATCGCCGACTTTTCGTTTGGATCCGCTGGAAGTTGTTCGAACCTTGGACCGCAGAGGATGTCTGGGAGATCCCGAATAGTAATTACCTAGTCAATATTAAATAAACGTTTGGTTTAATACTATGTCATTGAACTAATTCCGAATAGAAGCAATTTCTGAATAAAAATAGTAAACATACTTATTACAACTGTGTAAAAGTTCTCATGAGTTGAAAAAATGTTTTATGATTAAAACATAGTTGAAGTTTGGTTTATTGTTCTCTGATTATATTTTCATTAAAACTACCGATAATATATTTTTCTATTTAAAATATTATTATTGTCGCATTGATATTAAAATAAATACCTAGTCACGCAGAAAGCCTGGAAATCTGAAGACCATATATATAGGTAGAAATTGTATTAATTCCAAATTATAATTATGTTTTACCTTAAGAAATTAATTTGAATTCTTGAATAAAATATTATTGTTTTTCAATTATTTAAAGTAATAGGCCAAGTATGAATAATTATCATTTGGAGGTATTCATACGTTCTATATAAATTATCCAAAGGATGTTATTCAACGTGTAAGCACTTAGTGCTCGCAGTAACTCGCAGTGATCATCGTTAACACATTTTACCGTCTTGCCGTTGTATATACCGTTTAAATATTCAATGAACAGGTATAATGGTAGATCTGTATAAATACCTGTTAGTTATCACTGTTTTAATCGATGCACTAATGCGATCAATCCCAAATACTCGCAACAATAAAATACAGCACAATCTACAATTCAAACTATATAGTTTTAAATGCGTTTATCGAATGTCGGAATATTAATTAGGTACCTATAGTGATTAACAACAGATTGAAATATATATAAAAAAAATGGAGAAGTCGCTCTGCCGTATAGTGGATTTTAAGTGTACCTTGTCATTGAGTCGATCACTGTAGTGGTGGATGTATTCAATTTGAATTAATTGCTATATAATTGTATACCAAAAACGATTCTGGGTAGAGATGGTATGTAACTCAGTACAAGCTTTTATATCCATTAATAACCAAGGATACTTCACAATTTAATAATATTACTATTAAAAATATGGAAGGTTCAACTAATTTTTACCTAAAATATCTTATATCACATATAATTTTTGGTATATAATAATTAATTATAATATCATATTATAGTTATTAACTTATAAGTCAAGGCATATATAGTAGAATACCTAGTGTAAATAGGTTTATAGGTTCGTGGAATAAATAATTTAAAATTATTCAAAAATATTTTGATAATATAAATTGTATATAATATTATAAATGAATAACATATGTGTTGGTGAAAAGATTCAAGTCCTTACTATTAATATATTTTAAATTACAATAAAATAATTAAAGCATTTAAAATAATAAGTGTTATTTTTTGTTATCGATGTTGATATCAATGTCAATATAAATACATTACAATTTTCATTTTCCATTTACATTTAGACAAAAAATACATTTGGCAATTTAATCAGATACTACCAAATAACGTCATAACATATTATTATTAGTTTCAGACTAATAGTTTGACAGATATGTTCTTGTAAAACACTATAATAATATTTGTACAGTTAGTCCCGATTTTCCCATTGTTGTAATGCATAAACACTTTTTAGTTTTTGTTGTGCAAAACATACTCCAATTTTTGATATTACAATATTAGTACTTATTCAAAATATATATCGTTTGTTTACGATATCGATAAATATGAAACGGTATGGATATTAATATATAAGCACAACAAGAGCTAATTTTTTTTGAAAATTATAATATCATATATCTATTTAGAAAACGCTAGTATAAATATTTTTGGTGAAAATGTCAAGTGTTTACAGTTATTTATTTTTGAATTACAACAAGAAAACAAAATTGATTTTATCAAAAACTGGTTTTGCATTGAATATTACAGTTTTCCGGTGGATAATTAATTTTATTTTTCTCAATTATGTTGACAAGTTCTGGGATTTATTGACCTCCTAAAGAACAAACTAGATATAATTTTCTACCAGAAATCTAAGTCCAAAGACGAATTTGAAAATGGAAAATCCTGTAAGTAAACTTCATCATTACTTATTTAATAGTCATAAATCATAATACATAGTAAACGATAGGTAATAACTAATAACATTACAATAATTTACTGTTATTACTGTTACTGGTAAAGGTCAATGCTCTATTTAAAGCTAGATTGTTCCCTACCTTATAGGTACCAGTTACCATTGATATAAAATCACTGATCACATATGCGCACACATTTTGTTTCCATCTGTTATTGTCAGTGATGTTTATACCTTTCTATTTTAATACTCGTTAATATTAAACTATAAGTTCGATAATGGTTTATTAATATGTAAAAAATGTACTAACATTTTTTTTTTGTATATAATGACAACACGTGGCTCGATTTTATATTATACAGGTATTGTGGGCCATAAAATAAATAAAAAAAATTAAAATGACACCACAGTATTTGAGGCTCGCATAGTCATATCTCACCGTTCCAAAGAAAATTTGTTTACCTTTTTCCAAAGTACATGTATGTAAGTATTTTCTTGAATTTTCTTGATTTATATTATGGTTATCTGTAGGATATTCTATATAATATTACTATCATTATTATACTGGTTAGATAAGGTTAGGTTAAGTCAAATAATTCAAGTTAGTTAGTACATAATATCCTTGTAGGAGTAAATATATAAATTATACCTAATATTATAATAATTTTATTTACCTTTTGTATTCTACATTTCTACTGCTTTGTAAAATTTGAAACGTGATTCATTTTGATTTATTAAATCAAAGTAATATGAAAATATAATATATTTTATGCAACTGTTAGATTTTGAGCAATTATGAGATAGGTAGAGGTACCTACTATAAGATAATACCAAGGCTAAGCATTAACGAGTTAAAAGTTAAAATTAAGTTAAAACGTTAAGTTAATTTTAATTAAGTTACTCGTTACTTTTTTTTTCAAATTAACTTTTAACTTAATAAGTTACCTTTTTTCAAGATTAACGTGTTAACTTCAAGTTAATTTTATTTCAAAAGTATCTAAATCAAGTTAATTTTCGTCCGAAGAATAATGCAAATTTTTGAATGGGTTTTTGCTTAAATTTCCCCAGTAAATTTCTTGAGCGTAAAGAAAAACTATCTAATAAACCATATTATGAGTCTGGAATTTTTTATTTTTGTAAACTAGCAAATTTTAACTTAACACTAAGTTAAGTTACTTTTTTTTCAAAGTTAACTCTTGACTTAATGAGTTATCGAAAAAAAATACGAGTAACTTTTAACTTAAATTTTAAAATAACTTAATTTAACGAGTTAAAAAAAATTGTTAACTTGCCCATCTTTGGATAATACTACCTAGTCTTAAATACGATTTAAATGATTCTCAAATTAATCGTATTTTTGTTGAACATTTCGTCGCTTATACTGCAACAGTGCATATCTCATAATTTGACAAAATGAGATTATTGTCAATATTTAAAATAAATGATTCCGAGCATTTATTCATCAGGGAAATTTACTGTTGGATTAGCGGTTACACTGTTATTCACAATAATAACAATAAAAGTATTAATAATAATGAAGTACGAAATATAACTATCTCAGTTATAACACGGGAGATAGGATAGGCATTGTTGTCAAAATAAATTAAATTAGAAAATCTGTTTTGCAATACTTTGCAAAACCTGTTTTTTGTGTCTCATGAAAAACTACAAAAACTGAGATATACACTGTTGTAATATAAGCGACGATTTGTACCTTTTTAAACTATATATTATATTAACGTTTACGTTTGGTTAGAAATACATACATCAACAGTAAACACTAAACGCGTATCTTTTTAATTTAATTTTCAGTTAAATAATGTATCATATTATATTTATTTTATGCTTAGGTAGGTACCTCTATATATTTTATCTATTTATAATAAATTCAAAATATAACTATTTACATTTCATAATAATAATGTATTGCCGTATACATCCAACATTTATTGAATTATATTATTATAAATACTACAATAATTAGGTAAAATACATTTATAACATTGAGTTTAAATATAAATGCAATATAGTACTGGAATATAGCTCATAATAAACAAATTGGATTCAATTGAAACTTTTTTTCGCATGATAAGGCTACTGGTTGATGTACGTAAGTACCTAACGGGATAGTAGATTTTCAGCCTTGAACATATTATCATAACTGCATCAATGAGTATCATCCCACAGAACTACAGAAGTGTTCGTTATATTATGATCAGTAGGTAACTATTGCTATAACCATGCGATTCGATGTGATTTTAATTGTTTAGTTCATTTTTCTAAAAATTAAAATAATTAATTTATGACTGCAATTGTTTTTATGTTTTAAAAACGCATATGATTTTAAATACGCAGTATATTTTAAGTGTATTAAGTGTATAATATTATAGACTATAAGACAGTGTATACAAACAATCTACACAACCGAAAAGTAAATTTTTCTATTATATATTTTCTTTTAATAGGCCTATATTACTATTAACATTATTATACATAACTATATAAGCATTAGGTATTGAATTATCGGTTTTTATTTTATAGTGTCATATGACGTGCCAATATTGTGTAAATTTGATTTCTAGTTTTAATTATTTAGAAATCATATTTTTATTCTATTTATCCTATATTTTGCCATACTCTTATTCATTAATGTCATCAGATTTGAATTTTAGATTTTTTTAAAAGAATGCTTATAATTTTAATTTTAATTATAAAGCAGAATATAAAAAAAGAAAATTTATAAAAATGATTATTTAAATTAGTTCAAAATGCCGTATCAGAAAAATATAAAAATATAAAATATAGATTGCAATTAAAAAAAACTAAATCAAATATAAGTAGATTATAAAATTAATTTAGGATCTAATATTTTTTAGATTTTCTCAATAGTTTTTATATTTTTAAAAAACTACATAACGCCTAGAAAGTTGAAATGAGCTCATGCGCCAAACATCTCGTCAATATATTCAGTATAAAATAAATGATTTTCCTTGTTTTTGTTATTTTACTATTAACTATCTTACATTATATTTTAAAGTAGGTACTAATAGTAAATATTACTAGTTATTATTAGTGTTTTCTATAATTTATTAGGTACGCACTAATAACATTAATACATATTTCATGTGGTTATAATACTTTCAGGTTACACATGAAAACTAAGAACATAAAATAAAATACTATTATGAAATACATTATGATATTGGTAATTGTATTAATCTTTTATGTTCATGCAATAAAAAGTTCGAATATACTTGTTTTTGTGCCATCGCCATGGAAAAGTCACATTACTTCTTTCCAACCATTATTTTTGGAATTAGCAAATCGTGGTCATAATGTAACAGTAGTATCAAAATTTATAGTTAAAAATCCACCACCGACATATACACAATTGATTCCTTCTTACGATTTTGATATTGATGGAAGTAAGTTAAATGTATGTTCGAGGCCGACGTAGCCGCATATTGTGTTGTCTCCGTTTTACTAACGCATAACATATGTAGGACATTTTACGTTCAAAAGAATTTATTTTACTTCGTGATATTTTTATAACAATAAATTTAAAAGCAAAGAAATAAGAATATTATCTAAGGTCTCACGTAGGATTTTTATGATATTTTAATTTTTAAGCAAATTCTCAATTACTCATAGCTTAACATTTTTAGATTTTGTGTACATTTTAAAATCCTCGCGAATTGCTTGAAAATTAAAATATTATAAAAATTATACGCAGGGCCTTAGAGAATATTCTTACTATTAAATTTGATAATGAGCCAATTAACTGTAATATTAAAAATAACAAAGAAAAATTAATTTTTCTGAACGTTAAATTTGCATTACTTTGCGTTAAAGCAGTTATTAGACCGAGACAACAAATGCAGTGCGACGTCATATCAAGGAAATATTTAATTAACTGCTTACTGCCTAATATTAATATTGATTGCTAAATACTAAAATATTATTGAATTATGGTTTTGTATGCATATTTTTAAATAATTAATTTTTAGGATCGGATTTCTTAATGCGTGAACGGAGCATTCATTACTCATTTTTCGAAGATCCAATAACACGTAGCACAGTATTAGTCGACACAACATATATGTTTTTATCAGATCCAGAAGTACAGAAATTTATTAAATATGATCAATCAACGTTTGATTTAGTCATCATAGAATCATTCTTTCAAGAGTGCACTGTAGCGCTGGGCCATAAATACAGAGCACCAGTAATTTCAATCGTTCCCGTAACTCCTTGGGTAAGCGTATCTCGATGGACAGCAAATCCTTCAGATTTTTCATACATCAAGGACTTTATGCTCGATGGTGGCAAGTCAATGACTTTCTGGGAACGATTCACAAATAGCTATATTGGGTTTTACTGTCTATTTGTCGAACTCGTTACGTATCTTCCAAAATTGGAAAATATAATGGATACTTACTTCCAATACCCCGGATATGAAAACCGACCTACAATGTCGGAGATGCTGAAGAACATATCGCTCAGTTTAATCGACTCTGACGTAACACTTTTTAGTCCACGACCTTATATTCCGAGTTTTATTGAAGTTTCTGGTATCCATATTCGACCTATAAAGCAAATGGACGAGGTATTAATTTTTTTATTCCAGTATTTATTTTTTAATTATCAGACAATTATTATTTATAGTTTTTATACAACACGCGGTATTTTGCGTATAATATAGAGACTACAAGACTTTATGGACGCAGCTAACACGGGTGTTGTCTATTTCAATTTTGGCACTATATTGAATGTGACAAGTATACCGAAACCGTCTATGCGCAGTTTGATTAATGTATTAGGCCGATTAGAACAGAAGATTGTCTTTAGATGGATTAATAACGACACTCAAAGATTCCCAACCAACTTTTATGTCAACTCTTGGCTCCCGCAAAGAGAAATACTGAGTAGCATTTTATTTGAGAATTATAATCTAGTAAAGACCTTAGGTTTTGAATATTATTTGTTTTAGATCATCCAAATTGCAAACTTTTTATTACTCACGGAGGAGTCCATGGTATTATAGAGACAATAGATGCCGGGATTCCAATTATTGGATTTCCTGTTTTTGGGGACCAGTTTCAAAATGTAAGAAGCAGCCAAGAAAATGGTATTGGTATTATGAGTAATATTTTTACGATGACTGAAGAGACATTTGAAAAAGATATAAAGCTTATAATTAGTGATAAGAAGTGAGTAATTGTGAATCAAATGTAACTCCATTATTAATATTACTGGTCCCAATAGGTCTTGTTTTTTCATTACATTAAGTTAATTCTGAAGGCTAAAATGCATCACTTTAAAAAAATTAATTAAAAATAATACTTTTAGATTAATTGATTTAAATTATCTACCTGCCATGATATTATAATTTATAATCTAATTTTTATTATAATGTGTCCAATTAAAGTTTATTTACCTACTAGAAGTAAATAATATTTATGACCTTTATAAATAGTATTTATGTATTATAAAAATAAATGTTAATGAATTTTGACTTTCAAATGGTTAGATACAACTAAACATTATACAGTCTAGTCTTGATAATTCGAATCTCAAAGGAAATAAAATATAATATCGACTTCTGTATTTTCTATATATATACTTCAAACACAACTTAAAAACCTTCAAGGGGCAAGGAAAAAATTCGAGTTATCGAGACTAGACTGTATACTTCATTTAAAATGTTAGGTGACAAAAATAATTTATAGAAAAAAAATAAAAAATAATATTCCATCTAGTATAATATATTATTGATATTGAATTCAAACTGATTGTAGTGTAATATAAACAAGGGTTTATTAATTTATTATATTAAATATTTATAGATTTCAAAGTAGCACCATTCTGTGTTTTCTCATTTTTCTGTATAAGCAGTAGGTACCTACAAGAATATTTTTTCATCTTATAATTTTTACTTGGGTGCTCTAACATTGCAGGTTACGTAAAAACCGTAGGTCAAGTAAAAACAAATTTATAAGATGTAGAGAAAATGAATGAGGAACACATTGAAAGATTTTTAACTTTTCAATTTTTACAATCATCGTTTGGTTGTAAAATACACACTAGTATTTTTAATCTATGGTTTAAGTTAACATTTTTGGACCAATAACAAACCTCAAAGACTTTCATAGACCAATTCTAGAAATTTAAAATTGAACAGCGATTGTGCATTTGTACTTTTAGAAAGGTTGTTTTTAAATGTCCCTGTATCAACTATTCGATAAAATAAAAAAATAAATATTGAAGAAATGAAACAAGCACCCGTTTGAACAATTTCTTGATTTCATTAATAAAATAAAATTATTTAAACGATATAACAAAATAAGTGATTGGTTATATTTTCAAAAAAATTCAGTCTTAGAAACCCTCTCAAATCCATTTAGGTTCACTTATTGTTACTAATTCACGAGTCTTTAATAACATTTTGGTTGTAAATATTCTTAATTTTGATTGACTGAATATAGTGACTATTGCCTGGATATTAAGTAACTACGTATATTAAAACTTTTGGGAATTGTTAAATAAATTCCTATACTATTAAAAGTTATTATATATATTTTATAATAATAATTATAATATTATTGCTATTAACTTAATATAAGTCAATACCACGTACCGTAAGACGAATTGAATGGGTTCGTGGTTTTAATATCATAAAATTAGTCTAAATATTTTGAAAATTTCATTGTTTACGGAATGTTGGAATGTTTTAAGTTTCTATGATTCTTAAATTTTAACAAAATAACAAAAATCGGTCGATGATAAATCATCAATATACCCACGATTTCGTAAAAATTTGCACTTTAAATACTCATAAGATTAATGCGGTTTTACGCTAAACTTTTTTTTCAATTCCAGTAAGAATAATTTATGAGAAATATTGTATTGAATTTTTAGCCTTAGGTATTAAAATTAAATTAGCTTAAACATTTTTAATTATAAGATTATACACTTTCCACGAATTGTTGATAATTTTATTAGCCGTATGAACAACTTATAAAGAATTTAAAAAAAAACCCAAAATGTTAAATATCTATAAATAATTGCTCAAAAAGCGTATAGATATATTTAAAGTTTTATCATTTACAGAAAATACTAAAATTAACATTTCATCGTTTTTAAATTTCATCATAAAAATAATATCGATTTTGTTGAAAACCGGTTTTGCGTAAAATTCCTGTTTATTCTTAGTTTGTTTTTGTTTTTCCCGATGCATAAAAACAGTTCTAAATCCTACATTCTTAAGAAATTGAATTTTGTTAATAGTCAATAGCTAATAATTATCTATATATATTTTTTAGAGTGCTGAGTTTTTATTATTACTAAATAATAATTTGTTAAAATAATAAATAATACAAATGTAAAGTTTTAATTAATAAATATTTAAAATATTACTCACTTTTCAAAATATTTAACATGACGATGTCATAGGTATATAAGAAGCGTAGTAGTTTTATTTATAAATATTAAATATATTATGACGTCCACTTTGAAAATGTCAAATTTTTTGTAAATTGTTTTTATTATGAAATGTTATTAAAGGTTTTCTGAAAATGTTAAAAGAATGTCTTCCATATTTCATGATCGACCGATGTCAGCGCTGAATACGGCGGTATATTGGGTGGAATACGTAATCAGAAATAAAGGAGCTCATCATTTACGTTCTGCAGCAGTGGATTTAACGTGGTACCAATATTATTTATTAGACGTTATTGCATTTCTTATTATAATTTTAATGTTTTTTATTTGTATTTTATATTTTATTACTAAACGGATTATGAGATTTAATATGTTCACTAAAAAGAAAACAGATTAACGTTTTGTGAAATTGTAAAATATTTGTCTTACATTATCACATATTATTATAATACCTATATCTTCACTTGTTTATAACGTTAACAATACCATACAAAATAATAGTTATAACTTAAAAGGCAATAATTTTATTTTTACAATATCTATGTAGGTACTATATCTACCTATTAAATATATTAGTTAAAATATGAAATAGACTAACATGTAACGTATATACAATAAAACTTCAAGTTTCAATTGACAGTTTATTAATATATTTATGTTAAGTAAAATAGAATTTGTTGACAATAATTTACTCTTAATAACGATATAACACTTAGGTTGTATGTATAATCGCCCTTATTTCCGTATAAATTACACAAAAAAATATAAATATTTTAATCTATATTCGAACATTCCGGCCATATACACACCTTAAAATAGTTACCTAATTTCTAATATTATTATATTCGTATTTATTACAAGGAAACCCAGTTCTCCTTCATATTATGCCCAATAATACGGTCATCGATGCTAACTGTAATCGGCCGAGCATATCTTACATTACTCACAAAATATTAAAATTTTAAAACTTCCCTATTATAACTCTAACTTTAAAAAAAATGTCTGATAAACGAAATATTTTTGAGAATCAAACTACAAACCTTAACTAACTAAACCTTATATAAGTTATAAAGTTATAACTTATCAACTACTTAAATTTTTATACATTGACATTTTTTAGAAAAATATTTTTATTTGAAATATAATATACTGTCGTTTAAAAAAGTAAAAACATAAAACATGATAACGACATACAAAAGTACTTAAGAAACATATTTTAACATAGATATTTTTTTTAGATTCTGAGCGAAGCGATGAATGTATTGATTCTACAATGATGTGTGTTTTTTTTTTTTTTTTATTTTTTTTTAAATTTTTAAATTTTTTTTTAAATTTTTAATTTAATTTTTTATTTTTGTGTCTGTCATCACCTTTTAGGACAGTAAAAGTGCTTGGATTTTCTTCAATAGTAACTTTTCTGATAGGAAAGTGAATCTAGTTGGTACTTTGGGGGGTCAAAAATTAAGGAAAAACGGGAATTTTTACGTAAAATCTGTTTTCGAGAAAATCGATTTTGGTTTTTGGTGTAACTCTAAAACAAATGACCGTAGGGACATGCAATTTTGACTGAATGTTTATATTAGCATTTTCTATACACCATAAAATTTACAAAATATTTTGACTCTTTTTGAGCTGTTTACGGCCATTGTCAGTTTTCAATTTTTTTAGTTTTTTTTTCTATAAATATCAATAAAATTTTATCTGTTGAGTAAAAAAGCTTGAAAATGTAATAGAAGGCTTCTAGGTTATTGTTTCAAAGGCAGATGAAAAAAATTAAAAATCCTTAGTCACAGTTTTTAATTATAAGCATTTAAAGTTCAAATTTTGACAAAATACGGAAAAATCACGAAAAATAGCAAATTATTTTGATGAGAATTCATAAAAATTTTTCTTTTTAAATCTAAGATTTGAAAATGTAATATAAGATTACTCATAAGTTTGTCTACCTTTATCAAAAAAAAAATGTCTAGAAGAAACTTAAATTAAATTTTTATGAGCGTCTAAAATTTATATTTTTACAACATTTGATATTTACTCGATTTCTCATGTAACAATTTTCTTATTTTATTGTAATTAAAAAACGAATGACTGTAGATACTTGAAAATTTCACTGAATGTTTATATTAGCATTTTCTATACACCTTAAAATGTTGAAAATATTTTGACTCTTTTTGAGCTGTTTACGGACATTGTCAGTTTTCAATTTTTTTAGTTTTTTTTCTATAAATATCAATAAATTTTTATTTGTTGGGTAAAAAAGCGTGAAAATTTAATATAAGGCTCCTGATATATCGTTCTAATAGCAGTTGAAAAATATTAAAAATACATAGGCACAATTTTTTTTTATAAGCATTTAAAGTTCAAATTTTGACAACATTTATCAAATTTATAATTTACTAATTATTTTGTAGTTAAAAATTTATAAATTTTTAACTTTTATGGCTAAGGATTGAAAATTTAAAACAAGGCTCCACGTAAATAGGTTATATATAAATATTACTTTATTCACAATAATATCATCAAATATACTTGTTAATATCATAGGCTGACTGACCGTTTTCGCTCAGAATCGTTTTTCTTATACAATGATATTATATCATTGAATTCAAATTTAACACCATCCATTACAGTGACCCACTTGTAACCTACCGTACAGCAGAGCGACATCCACTTATCCACCTTTTTAAATATTGTTTCGTAATGAATGAAGATTATGTAAAAAATATTTCCCAAAATATTAATACTTTAAGAGAAATATAGTAATACACGTTTAAAGGAGTGATCCAATATTATATATTATTACATTGCAAATTGTAGTATTGTACCTATATAGGTATAATTACGTCCCACATATTATATTTTGTTACCTTGGTCGAAACGTGTCTCGAGATTATATTACTATTATAGAACCTAATTAGTGGTTACTCCCATCTGTGCAACTCAGGCACTCAGCTGTTCACGGATCTCGGTGGCTTTCGGTTCAATCAGGCCACCGATAAAAATGTTTTTTTTTTTTTTTATCATATTTCAATATAACCCATATATTATTATCAAAAACTTAAAATTAAAATTGACAGTTATAATGTAGGAAGAGAGAATTATAGTATTTTAACTTTAAACCTTTTTTGGAAGGGCTTACCTCTAATTGCGACTATGCATACAACGAATGAGTTTGTTTTTATGATTTTTGAAATAGGTTTGTCGATATCATATTATTATGAGACAATCGTGTTTATTTGTTGTTTCTTGATAAAATGGTAAGTATTTTGTGTTAGGTTTATTCGATGTGGTTTCACCAAAAAAAAAAAACATTTCCATTTTAAACGAAAATATATTTCAAGGTCATACGTATTTTAGATAGTTATGTGAGCTCTGACCTACTATTCCATGTGTTGTTTCTAAATTTGCAACAGTCTTCGCGCTACTGCTACTTTGGAAGCATCTTATTCTTCTACACGTTAATATTTCCAAGTTTTTATCTTTCAATTTTTAATTTATTGAAATTTTTTATGTATGTTGTTTGCAATAATTAAATCAATTACATTTTAGACGTATGATTTATACCTACCACTGTTTTTACTTATTACAATCAAGTTACACGTAAGTAATTAAATTATCTTTAAAACCAACAAATAATATTGAAAAGATCATATTGATATGAATAAGTTCTTAGGTATTTTTTTTTTTTAATAAAGTCATAAATTATTATTTTTTAGAATGTTAAGTTAAAGTATAAAACCAATGATTACATAGATAGATTATACGTCTTATCTATAATCCATAGAAATATTTTGAATGTTAATATTTGGAAGATATTTAAAATAATTTGTCAAAAACGTTTATTTTTATAATCGTTTAACATAAAACTTATCATACTCTGTTATACACTTCATAAATTATCTTTATAATAAATAATATTATTGTTTTCTTTTGAATCGTATACAAACCACGTAATTTATCACCGACTTCGAATTTCAAATTATGTTCCTAAGAACACCAGTGTTCTACACCATATTGAACTGAGGCAGTGTAAATTGACTAGTGTTGGATACGAGAACGAAAATGAAAATCATACAACACCATATTGTCCATATTGTTCATAGACCATAGTATAATAATATAAAACATTTTAAAATTGTTATTAATTTTATTTGACTAGGTATATACAACAGGTTTATGATAACATAAAATATCTTATCTTATTGCTAAATTCAGATTAGCAGAAAACAATTTGGAAGCATCAAATAAAAATGAAATTTATTTCGATATTGGTACTTATAGCATTTCATTGTGCTCCTGAAATAAAATCTTCAAACATACTGATTTTTGTACCTTCGCCTTGGAAGAGTCATATTGTGTCGTTTGAACCATTGTTTTTAGAATTAGCACATCGAGGTCATAATGTAACGGTGGTATCAACATTTGTTGTAAAAAATCCACCGCTAAATTATACACAAATTGTTCCCAAATATGAATTGGATTTAGAAGCAGGTAATTAAAAAAAATTGAAATTACTAAAAAAATATATACCTTTATAAAATATGATATTAATAAATATAATAACAAATTATAATTTACTTACGATCAAATATTAAAGAAGATACATTTCTTTTAAATAAATAATCCAGTTACATTAACATAAATATTTGTTTTATATAAATTTTATAAGTGTATATTTTATATTACCTATATTTTAAATAGTAGCATATAATGACTGACACCCGCAAATACTGAGTATACCCTTATCACTACCTATTATCAGTTTATTACCAATACAGTTATTTTATTAATACGATTCATGTATTTTAATTTTATTTTAGTAACAGATGCTGTGTTGCAAGAAAGTAACAAATTTCAATTTTTTTTTGAGGAATTGTATATGCGAAATGTAATTGGTATCGACATCACTGAAACTTATGTATCATCTCCAGAGGTACAAAGGTTTATTAAGGAAGATCAAACCAAGTTTGATTTAGTGATCGTAGAATCTTTTTTCCAAGATTGTACAGTTGCTATGGGTCATAAATATGGTGCCCCAGTAGTTAGTATTATTCCAGTAGCACCTTGGGTTACCATTTCTCGCCATGCTGCCAATCCTTCAGATTTTTCTTATATTAAAGATTTTAAGTTAAACGCTGGGAAATCAATTGATTTCCAAAGTCGATTACTTAATACTCTATTTGGTTTATACGGTCTGTTTATTGAGCCAATTACGTATATTCCACAATTAGAAAAGTTGATGGATACATATTTTCAATACCCTGGATATGAAACTAGACCATCGATGACAGAGATGCTCGAAAATATATCACTTAGCTTAATTGATTCCGATGTAGCAATTCTTAGCCCACGACCTTACGTTCCAAATTTTATCGAAATTCCTGGTATTCACATACAACATAATATAAAGACAATGAGTAAGGTACTGTGTCTTTATGTTTGATTAATTGACTAAAGGCTATTGTAACATAACAATATTTATTTCGTACTGCAGACCTTACAGAATTTCATGGATTCAGCTAACGCAGGTGTTGTGTACTTAAATTTTGGTACTATATTAAATGTGACTAGACTACCAAAACCATCACTAGAAGTTTTGATAAATGTTTTGGGACGACTAGAACAAAAAGTCTTGTTCAAATGGACTAATAACGATACCCAAGGATTCCCAGATAATTTTTACGTCGACTCTTGGTTTCCACAGTTAGAAATTCTGAGTAATAATTTATGTGACATTTTAAATCATAAAGAAATTTTTAATTATTGACATATTATTAATTTTAGGGCATCCAAATTGTAAGCTTTTTATTACGCACGGAGGAGTCCATGGAATAATGGAAACAATAGATGCTGGAATTCCGTTCATCGGGTTTCCCGTTTTTGGGGATCAGTTCCAAAATATAAGAATTAGCCAAGAAAATGGCTTTGGGATTATGAGTAATATTCATACATTGAACGAAGAGACTTTCGAAAGAGACGTTAATATAATATTAACTGAAAAAAGGCAAGTATATTATGAATTGTACTATACATCACTGTAAACAATTATTGTAAGATACTAGATTAAAATATAGTAATATTTTTGTGCAGCGTGGAACACAATTTTAATATTAAATTATGGAAAAGTTAGTTAAAACAATTAACTTCAGATAGTTATGTTTAGAAATCGAAAGACTCTTAGGTAATAACTTAGCAGTTAATACCATACCTAGTAAGATAATAAAGATAAAAATACTAACATAACCTGGTTAAACAGATTATCATTATTCTATAATAGTATCCGAGTCACAAGACAAAATAATTTATGCTGATTTTTATTATTTTTAATATTTTCAATAAAAATTATTAATTTTATTGAACGTCTGTCATCATTTATAATATACATATTGTCTATTTCTTCTTATCAACTTGATCGATAATTTATCTACAATATTTTTTAATACTATTAACCGTAATACAACTAAAGAACTGAAGAACGTTGTATTACATTTTCAATTTTTTTGATCAAGAACGTTTATGGAAAATACACCTAAACTAAAAAACATTCAAACATTGAAAATATAAAGTAGTTTAAAATTAGTCAAACTCGTTTTAAAATTGAAATATTTAAATAAAATACTAATTCATACTTTCATGTTCCTTTTTAAATTATAATATGAAAAAAATCGACTTGGTCAATAACTAGAGTTTAGTTAAAAATTCCCATTTTTCTCATACAATGTTATTTTTAATCATCCTTAGGTTTACAGAAAATGCTAAAAGAATGTCTACAATATTTCATGATAGGCCGATGTCAGCACTTGATACGGCCGTATATTGGGTGGAGTACGTTATTAGGCATAAAGGAGCTCATCATTTACGAACTGCAGCAGTGAAATTAACATGGTATCAATATTTGTTATTAGACGTTATTCTTTTTATTATTACGATTGTATTATTATTACTCTATATTTGCTATTTTATTACTAAATGTTTTATGAGATCAATACTTAAATTGTTCATTAAACAGAAAACAGATTAGTTATTAGCGAAATCATAAAATACACGGTGAAAATAGATTTTCTCAATTTATAATGTAATTTACTTTGGTTATCTATAAACAATAAAAGTTTTTTGTTTAATTTTAGCTTTTATATATAGGTACCATTATGGAACGACTGTTACATTATTTACAAACAATAGTTACTAAAGTTAAAACAACTATTTACTAAAGTTGTGAACTATATATTATTTATTGAACGCTTATTATAACTGTATAAAAGTAATATGGAGATATTAAAAAAAGAATTAAAGGTATTGTTTTATATTTTTATAGTAAGTATTTATTATATTTTAACTGCCTACAAATATCTGATAATTTATTATATACAGTGTACATTTTCTGTTAAAAAAAAAAAAATAATATAGAATTTCTCTGTATCGTACCTATAGGCTATAATTATTACTAAATAAATTGTATTTTGTTATAAATTATAATATCTCCTAAGACCACTTTTGAAATCCAAACTTTCACTATCTTTCACAATAAACGTACCATATACAAGTCAATAATTCTACCAGTTTGGACATACGGTATTCATTGCAAATCCATCCAATACCAACCGTTTCAGGTTCTTCAATCCATCTTCTTACGACTAGTAACGTTTTATTCTTGTTATTAACAAACAATAATCTTCACAAAAACCTATACATTCCTACCCTTAATAAATTAGCAAAATTATATAACTTTAAATTTCATACTAACATAAACTCTCACAGTAATCCATTAATCATACAACTATCCTCCATCTGACTTTCCGGTAATGTACGTAGAAAACTCAAATACAGTAGCCTAGAGGACCTCCTAAAATAAAAAATTAATAAAACAATAGGTAATACCTAAATTATATGAATATAAATTGTACCTACAAATTTAAATTACAAATTAAGACATTTTATATGATGTCATACATACATGCAAAGACGCAAATTAATCTTATAAAGTTATAACTATCATTTGTCAAAAATAAAAATTAGAAAAAATATTGTTCTCAATAATAAACCTCAAAATTATTCCTTTCATTTTGCTTATTTTTGATAAAATATAAGTTTCACTTTAGAAAAAGTAATAAATAAAAATTATTTAAAATGTATGACAAAATGTTAGTTTCAGATTTATTTCAATGCCATTTTAGTTTCGGGCTAGATGACTTGAGATATATAGACATAAATGATCAAATATTTATCATCAATTAACTATGAAATTGTTTTCAAATTCAATAATTTATCATTACTTTTAATCGTGTAATGATAATACTAATACTGAAATATTCAATGGATCGAGATGAGTAGGTACTCAAAATTCGGTTTCTGTACCCTATTCAGAATTTTTAATGAAACTAATTTAATGTGGACAAATGAACGATTCTTGATACGCTCTGTTTAATGTTGCAGTAGCTGCAAGATTTTATGGAAAGAGCTGACACGGAAGTTGTGTGCTTCAATTTCGGGACTGTGTAATGGTGCACGTGACTAACTTACCAAAAAACTTTTGTAAATGTATCAAGACGATTGAAACAGTTGTTCGCATTCAAATGGATTAACAACGACACACAACTAATTTTAAACAATTATTGTGGAGTATTTTTTTCACTTCCCCGTGGTTTTCACATGTTAGGGCACGACATTCTGAGTAGATAGTTGCACAACATATTATGAAATACGTCTTGTTAAGTCGTTAATAGTTTTCAGATAGTAATTTCATTTAGGCTTTTGGAACATTCCAACTGTGAGATCTGTTTTATAACTCAGTTGGGGGCCATGGTCTATGGTTTAATGAAAACTAAAGATACTATCGGCTTTGATCGGTATAATTGTGTATCCAAGAGTAATATTTTTATAAAAGCTGAAGATGTGTTTAAAGCAATAACGTGAAACTTAATATAGGACTCGTATTGACTGTTGGGCATTTTTCTGTGAAAATATATTTTTTAAAGAGATTTTTTCATAAGAAAATTATACAACCTGTATTCAATGTGCATTTTATGTTTCAAAACATTGCAACGCTGTTCGATTTAAGTTGTAATTATTACATCACACGATAAACAAACGTAATGGTAATCAGTTTTGATGAAACATTATTTAACACAATATATTATGCTATGCAAAAAATAAATCGGATAAAATATTAACTATGGAATAAAATATGTAAAACACGTGAGACGAAAGAGAGGCACATTGGTTCACTCTACACGATACTTACAGGTAGGTACCTATTTGTATCATTTAAAATAAATTATAATCTTTAATTATTATTAAACTATGTTTTTGAAATGGACATTGAACATTACTTTTAGCTGGGGATCTATCTAAAATTCAAATAAATATATACCTATGTTTTTTTAGTTAAACATGATTCGTCGCTGAATGCGTAAATAATATAATAATTATAATACCACGATAAACAAAATAATTTATTGTTTTTTCTTGGGACGTATACTGTTTGGTTTAATTTGTATTAAATGTAGTCTGTAGATGGTTGTAATAAATAATAATACATATATTTTACTGGTACAGACTACAGGTTATTCATATTTTTATTGAAAACAATTGGTAATGAATAGTAAGCAATATTGTTTATCAAACCACAATTATTTTATACTTTTTAAATTTGATTTGACTAATTTAATACAAATAAATAATACATCCACGTAAATACGAATGCAGGTATATTCGTATCACATAATATGATTAAACGAACTGAAATAAAACAAATATTTATTTTATTTCTACATTTTTGTTTTGTAACCAGTGATTTGGAAATACCTATGAAATCAGTATAATTTGTATTTTATAGCTTACGATTTAAAACAAGTATTATTTAATTTGAATGTTTTCTTAATATGTATTACAAACTTATAGTAAGAAATTAAAATAAATTATGAGTAATTTCATGATACCTAATGGATGATTATAATAAATTATTTTATTACCTATATAATATAGAATTACAATATTATAATGTAGGATTAGATACTGATTAATTGTATTCTTATATGATCGAAGATAATTCAAATGCAATTTACGAGCTTATAGAAAATTCCTACACACGAAATCATTGTGACCATAAAAATGGGAAATGTGAATATAGTGGGTTGAGTGGTTATCTAAATAGTTAATGTGAATTGTGAAGGATTATTTGATTATGCAAAAAAAAAAAAATAGGGAGGAACGTCTCGTAAAAATGTATGTAGAATGTAGGAACAAGTATCTATAGATGTGAACGACGATAATATGATTTACAGTGATCAATTAAAGGCATAATACAAGCATACGTATCTCAGGTAAGGTACCTGCTGCAGTAATAATGAAAACTTTGTGGATCCGGATATATATTAATATATTAAATGCAATATAATCTCTATTAAGATAATTTAGTTACGCAGTCACATGCACCTACATAAGATCATATCACATCATAAGAGTATTTTCATGTTTAAACAGATTTAGATTTAGAATCAGATAACTTTGAAGTTCGAAGACTCGAGGCATAATTATTATCAATGGAATGTAATTTTTGAACCAAAAAATAGTGATTAAACAACTGAAGTATCTATTATTTGGTAGATTACACGTTTAACCACCAACTGGTGTTTGTCATTGTGACATCACATTGATTAACGATTACTTTTTGATTGTATTATTTTTACTTATTTAAACATAATAAATAATTCTTTATTATGTTTTTTTAAAACAAAATGTATCCATTGGCATTACGCGTCCAAACGTGGTAGGTATCTTAATATTGAATACTTTTACGGATAACTGATAATGATAAGTAGGCACTAAAATTATAATTACGATTATCATTTATACTTCAATTTTAGGATTTAATGTTTATAGTATGTTTGTATATTGTATATTGTATACGACTAACGATTTGGAAAGTTTATTAGGTACTTATCTTTATAAATCATTCCTATAATTTATTTTATATCTTCAAACTTTAAAATATTGTACTGCAAGATATAATTTATGAGTAGATTATATTTTGTTTTAACTTGAATATCTATACCAATTTTATTACAGTTGATGTATCTTTAAATATTTATTCAGCTAAAATATATTGCTAAAGGTTGACATAAATAGGGTCAAAATATTATACTTAAGGTTTGCATGTTTATTTCTGTTCTTATGGTTTTAGGAAACACACAAATCATTCAATAGTTATTCGTTTCACAATAACGATAATTTAAATACAATATTTTTCTGCATATTTTTCCATATTTCAATAACTTTATTGGACCCATTGAGATATTTCAAACATATTTTAATTTTAAAATTGTAATATGTATTGGAAGAAAGTAGATTAATGTATTGGTTTACAAAAATGTGCCTGAAAAAAAAAAAAACAACATTTTGTGCGTCTGTTATCACCTTTTGGCATACCTACTTGTTAACAAGTATTTAAAAATGAATATATAAATATTATCTAGTTGGTGCTTTGAAAGGTCCAAATAATTAAATAATCAGGGAAAACTAACAAAAAACAATGGAAACCCGGAAATATTACAACATAACAGCTGCAGTTTTCGACAAAATTGATTTATTTTTTGTAGGTAATTCAAAAATAAATAGCGGTGCAGACTTGAAATATTCTCCAAATAGGTACCTATTTATATTAGAATTTTCTAAACATGGTATTACTTTAAAAATATTTTGGCACTCTTTAAATCATTTATAGACATTTATAATGTTCAATTTTTTTTAAATTTCTGTTAATACAAATTTTGTTTCTAGGGAAATAAACTTTACAATTTATTACAAAGATTCCCATATCTTTTTCTCATAGCATTTTAAGTGGAAAATACACTCCTTTCATTAGATATTCATCTTGTTGAGCTATTTATAGACATTTGAAACTTTGGTTATTTTTCTATAATTATTTGTAATACATTGTTCCTCATGAATTGAAAACAAAAAAAAAAATTTAAATCTCAACTTTTTTTTCTTGTCGAATTTTTCAACTTATTTTATTACTTCAAATTTTAAGTTGTGTAATAAATAATAATGAATAATACAAAATAAAATCTTAAGAGGATGTCAGTGCACTATTTGTTTTCTCTCTCCGACCCACGTACAACATAGACAAAACGCTTTTGAATGACATATCGGTTTTTATATTTTATTGTTATTTGACTTTGTAATAAACAAAAATCATTTCATTCCCTCAAAAATATTATTCTCTATCTTTTTTGTAATGAGTGATTTTACTCTAAGATTACTTAATAACATAGAAAAAAACGATTCTGCGCAAATGCATTTTGTCTATTTTGCGCGTGGGCTAGAGAGAGAAAACAAATAGTGCGCTGACATCCTATTAAGTATTTATGCCTATTTTTTTGGCGTATTTAAATATTATGATAAAATCATCATATAGATAAATGTTTTAAACAGGTTTTGGTTTACAATATCTTTTAAGTAATTATAGGGTAACCTATATTTGTAAACATTTGGGCAGTTTGATTTTATTTTAATTGTACCTATACTATTATAATATTTCACGATAATCTATATTATACAATTATTGAATTATGTTACAAATAGTTTACGTCAATTTGTTGTTCTGTGAATTGACGTTACGGTTAATTTAATTAATTCGTAAAGTACCTTTTATTCACTGCAATTCATTACTGTTTTACAATTTCAGTAATAATTTATTTATTAAGTGGCACTATCTACATTACTAATTGTATTGCTTTTTGACATAATAGGTATGTGAGATACAAATGAAAAATTATTTTAGTCAACTACACGTAAACAAGTTCCTATAATCCCAGACAGAAATTTTTTGTTTAATAATATTATTATAACATTATAATAACGAATAATATTAGTTTAACGTTATTATAACACTATTATAATATTATCATTACAAAATGCTGTCTGGGATATTGTATAAAAAACTAGCTGAATTTTACCCGTCGTTGCTGGGCTTAATAGTATATAAATATATGTATTTTTGTTATTTGACAAGATTCATTAATATTATTTAAATACAATTTAATTATTATCATTACTAATAGCATTATCAGCTTTTTTAGATTCTGAGCGAAGCGATGAATATATTGATTTTACAATGATGTGTGTTTTTATTTTTATTTTTGTGTCTGTCATCACCTTTTAGGACAGTAAAAGTGCTTGGATTTTCTTCAACACTAACTTTTCTGATAGGAAAGTGAATATAGTTGGTACTTTGGGGGGGGGGGGGGGGGGAAATAAAGGAACAACGGGAATTTTTACGCAAAATCTGTTTTCGAGAAAATCGATTTTGGTTTTTGATGTAACTCTAAAACAAATGACCGTAGGGACATGACATTTCGACTGAATGTTTATATTAGCATTTTCTAGACGGACATTGTCAGTTTTCAATTTTTTTAGTTTTTTTTTCTATAAATATCAATAAAATTTTATCTGTTGAGTAAAAAAGCTTGAAAATTTAATAGAAGGCTCCTAGGTTATTGTTTCAAAGGCAGATGAAAAAAATTAAAAATCCTTAGTCACAGTTTTTATTTATAAGCATTTAAAGTTCAAATTTTGACAACATTTATCAAATTTATAATTTATTAATTATTTTGTAGTTAAAAATGTATAAAATGTTTAACTTTTATGGCTAAGGATTGAAAATTTAAAACAAGGCTCCATGTAAATAGGTTATATATAAATTACTTTATTCACAATAATATCATCAAATATACTTGGTAATATCATAGGCTGACTGACCGTTTTCGCTCAGAATCGTTTTTATTATACAATGATATTATATCATTGAATTCAAATTTAACACCATCCATTACAGTGACCCACTTGTAACCTACTGTACAGCAGAGCGACATTCACTTATCCACCTTTTTTTGTGTGGTATCGAGGGTGGGAGAAGGAACCAAGTTGCCAATACTTCTCCTAAAATCATTATTATCTAAAAAACTTCTTCGTAGACAATATTCTTCACAGATCTATTATTAGGGGCCAGAATTACCAAGCTACTGGGTGAGCGTACACGTGAGCAAGCTACGTAGAATTGGCCATGTAAAAAACAGTTTTCTCTCATTCTATTCTTGCAAATTTGAGAGTCTTGCCTCTATAGTCATTGCAAATCAGACTTTAATGGAAAACTTACTGTAATCGTTTAAATCGGACCAGGAGATCGTTTCAAATTAAAGGAATTACAAATACAATTTCTCCTTGCGCACATCCAGTTAAAATTGTGGCTTCCACCATATTCCTATATGTATAAGGTTTTGACTTTCAGCCTGGTCCCGTTGCACAGTCTATGTGGTTTCAAATTTTGCAGGAATTCCCACACGCAGAATAATCCTATGATATGGTATACCCGGTGGTTTCAACGAATTTAAAAATTCGACAGGAGGATTAGTAGCGTTGTCTATGTTGAATACTGTACGGCAGAAATATTTTTAGATTATTTATTATTACAACTTATTTGAAATTGATTGAATTTATTTAAAAAACACAGCATCCACTTGAAGTGTATACAGCATACATAGGTATTTGTATATGGGATCAACTTTTAAGTTTTTTTACTATTATTATTATATTATTGTGGACTCAGCGAGGTGTGTGATAAAAAATAAAGTGAGCTATGAGTATGTACACCATGAATATTTGAAAATGTAATAATTAAATAGTTATTTAAACCATTCAAAATAATAGTAAAGGCAGTATAGCTAAAATGTACAAAAAAATTGAAAAAATGAGCCCTTCATGTAATGTTTTACTCTATTTCGAGAAATCATTTTATTTTAAACATTTACAGTTCTTGAGATATACATTTTTATTTTATTTGCGATTGCCATCTTTGCCACCGTTTTATTTAAAGTAATTTTGCACAATGTAAAATATTTTAAATTTCATAAAAGTAAAATGTACATTTGTAACGAAATTTCTGCGAAATGTATACTAAATGTAATTATAGACATAACATTTTAGTGATTTTATTGATATATATTTTTTTGATAAAATGTTCAACAATCTATAATAATATTTGTCAAAATTATAGACATTTAATAAATTGAACAATTTGAAAGATTTGCTATTAGATTTTATTTTATAAATATTGTTACAAGTACTTCTTTATACATTTCTAAAATGTCTCAATGGTGTTAACTTGCAATATTTTTACTGAACGTTGTATTAAAATTTCATTATTTCAAGTTCCTACTTACTGTTCATTTTTAAATATTTTTCACAATATTGTTTTAATATTTCTTGTAGGTTAGTTCAATTTGTAGTTTTAGGTACTTAAAATGAATTTGTAATATTATGTTGTGATGTATATTACTATTTATTTGATAAGTTATGAACAATTTAAAGCAGTAGGTAATTCATTGTACCTATGCACAATTTTATACAAAAGTCATACATTTAAAAGTATGGAGATTATTTCAGTCGTGTTGATTAATTTCAATATTATAGTAGTATTGTTTATTATTATATAATTTGATATTAGTTTCGTTTACTTGAAAGGGATTTATATTGAAACATGTCACACATAATATGTAGGTATCTAGTTAAATTATTGTTTCATAATTTAGCAGTATCTCAGGAGCTATTATAATGTCAATTGAGACAGACAAAGACTTATTTTTATCCGCGACTAAGTTCTTTTATATGACAATAAGTTGTGGTAATAATTATATATTTAAATTTGCAAGTTAATTTTTAATGTAGGTAACATAATGAACCATATTGATAGTCAATTATATATTTAACGGCTGCAACTGATTTTTCTTACCAAAATATACAATGTAATAGTACCAGGTTATTAGTACCTAGACATTCAAAGTCCAATTACAAGTATTTTCTATGATCGAACATAATAAATATTACAACAGTTTTGGCATTATACATAATAATTATAATTGATACTTCTCTTAAATACTTTTAAATTATGTTTAATGGTATCAAGCCCAATAAATAATAAATATATAAATAATATTATCTTTTAAATTGTTACAATAAAATATACAAAATATATGAAACATGTTTTCATCTGAGGAATAAATTACCAATATTAGATAATAAATACATCAAAGCTATGCTTGTGCCACACCGTTTTCTGATATGTTTTTAGTTTTTTCAATTGGTAGTTGTGCTTTCGGCTTTGAAAACGCATCTGGAACAATAATAAAATAATATCGTTAATCATATTTTAGAGATCGGTACATGAGAATTTTTAAACTAAAACAATGAGAAGTCACTCTACAATAGGTATATAGTAGGTTTCGAGGGTACGTCGTTATTATGTAGGGCACTGTAAGAGAGGTATTAATATTTTATCCTATGATAAACCATTGCACGAAAAAGCTTCAGAGCTGAGTGTCAGTAGCAGGGTCTCCACAAATGTGGGGGAGGCTGTTGGACCTGGAATGCAGAGACCTGGCTATTTTATGGGCTCATTGAAATGAATTTGTAATTTTTGAAATTTTGATATTTTGATGGAAATATTTATTTTATGTTATAAATGTATAGTGTTATAATATATTAAGTAGACACTGTGAATGGGACACTCGTATCGCTTGTAAAGGATTTTATTCTATTGGAAGTGCCCAAAGTTTTGTTTAGGGCCCACAAAAACATTTAGTTCAGGGGCCCAACGTTTTATGTGGGAGGCCTGGTCAGCAGCTATATTTTCTAAGTAACTCAGTTTTATAATTTATTAATGTTAATGATAGTAATTAATTTTTGTATTAGTAAAACAAAAACATGGCATATATTATAATATTATATATTGTTAGGTAGCCAGGTAGGTAATTTATTATTGTTATACAAATATTAGTCTAAATATTTCAAAAATTGTATTATTGCGTATACATAATAATAATATACTTAATGGCTAAGTGGCCAAAAATTTATAAGTTTTTATGGTTAATATTTTTTAAATTATTATCCCTAGTGCCTACTATCAAAATCACATAATATTTGTTTGGATGGTGATCTTTAATATTTATTGACTGACCTGTTAACAAATTCTACAGGAACTTTCAATTTAAATAACATGCTCCAATATGGTTATAATATAAATTTTTAAAAGTCATAATGTAGTCATGAGAAAAAATATCTTATGTAGGCAATACTAGCTGTGCCACCCAACGTTGCCCGGGCAAACGATTTGTATTTTTATTAAATGTATTTGTAAAAAAATGTAAATCAAGTGTAAGCTACCCTTTAGCTATCTATATAGGAGTTGAAAAAATAAGATATAAGCATCTTTCAAGACTCAAGAAATCTATTGATATAACTTTTATTGAAAACGGTCCAGTAGTTTTCGAGTCTATTAACTCCGGATGAACCAACAACAATTTTTAACTGTATAACCTGACTTTGCCCGTTAAAAAATGAAAAAAAAAATATAAAATATAGCACTATAGTATCTTGGTTTTGGTGTACCTCAGTTCACGGACAACTTTGCGTCGGTGTAACTCGCTTTGTGAACTAATTCGACAGAGATTGACAATTTGCTTGCGGTGGATTGGATATAGCACTTGATATACGCCCAACGTGGTTCAAACTAATGTCTAAATTTTTTCTACATCTCCAAGAACGATTTGAAATTTTCACAAAGTCGGTCAAGTAGTTTTTGAGTACCTACATAAGCTACAGACATACATTTAACTCTTATATTTGTTTTAAGACGTAATTTCTTTGTTCAAAACCATGAACGCGACGATTGTAATATTGTACATATTTGTATGCATACTTTTACCTCATCTGCCCGATGGCAAAAAATATGAATTTCTCCTATTACTATTACAACAGTACTATATTAATCTGTGAGTCGTAACTAATAGCAACCATTTATTAACAAAAATGTTCATCATGAACCTGAAAATCCTTTCTTAAATTTTCAGTATGAAGGTCTCTCGAGTTAGACCAAGCAAGAGACATTTGCAAAATTTCATTAAAATCGGTTAAGTGTTTCGGAGATCAGCGTGATCGAAAATCGTGACACGAGATTTATGATTTATATATTATATGGGTATAGAATAGATAGGTAAGTACTATGTTATTTAGGTATATTTGACAGATGATTAGATGAAAATGAATATTATAGCTATAAAAATGTATATTAATATGTTATAACTTATAATGTAAATACCTAAAATGAATAGCGTAATATTGTTCTGATGTAATATTTAAAAATATTATATATTTATGTTTGGCATACAATGGTTAGAACTATAAATTACATTTTAATAATCTTACCTCCAACAAATATTTTCATAACATTTTTCTGAACTCTATCAAACGGCGATTCGATCATTACATTAATAACAAATGCGTACATGATGGCCACCGTGCTGTCAGCACAAAATCTCCAAAACTGTTTTAAAACCATACAAATAATTTAATACGTTGGAATACAAAATACTAAGAAAATCCCAACTAAGTACATTTCTATCGTATTTTTTTAAGATACGTAGTATGAAAACTCGGTACCGTGTACAGTGTATACATTATATTATAATGTTATTGTAATTACCATTAATGTTAAGTTTTGGTATGTTGGTTTCTCGATGGATCCAATCGTTTGGAGTTGAATGATTTCTTGGTACATGTAAATGCAAAAAACTAATTTTCCAAGAACGTGGAAAACTCTATGACCTAAAAAGCCACTGATGCAAACCCCTTCACACATGTACAATAAAAAGTAAAAATGGAGTTTATTTTTTAAGGTTTAAATAAAAAAAACTATACCAAATCCGGAGAGTCCGTGACCTATTATCCCGTATGAGATAAGAATAGACCACACGAGTCGGCCGACTGTAAAGTATATTGCGTGCTCGTAATTTACATATCGGTGTCCTAGTGTAAAGAATGTTCCAGAACTCAAGTATATAATATTGCCAATCATAAGGACAACTGGAGCCCAGAAAATACGACTTTTCTATAAATTTATAAAAGTTTGACGTTAATGTGTAATAAATAATAATAGTTAAAGTAACGTGTACCTACATTTGTACAAACAAATGATGTATGCAAAATATTTATTTCTGCAATTATACTTTTATCAAATTACTTTAAACTAATATAGTTAAACATAGGAACAGTATTACAGTTCATTTATCTGTTTAGTTTTTAAAATAATACAAATGTTGCATTCAACTAAGGGTTAATTATAATAAATTTAACTCTATATTACCAATGCCAACTTGTAGTCAGCTTCCTTCATCCTCGTGTACATGTATCCTGCTAAGATTCCAACAAAGTAAGTCATTGACCTCATGTGGCTTTTTATATACACTTCAGTGTAAAATCTTTCTTTGCTGAGATCTTTAAGATTTCTATAATACGAAAATGATGTATGTTATGAGTTATGACGTTATGTACATTTGATCTTGAAAATCATTTAATATTAAAATTGGCGCAATTACAAATTTGTTTAAAATAATTAAAATTAAATAGGCAAGTAGTAATTTGTTTACATATATTTATCAATTTATATAACATGACGCGTTGTTTAGATAATTACTTAAAATAATAAGATTTTATATTTAAAAAATAAGTCATGTCGTCTCCAGGAAAAATAAGATAACATTATCATTAACAATAACAATAACAATAACAATAACGTCTGTTCGGATATTTTGCAAAATAAATATAATTCTTTAAGCATATTCTTTAAATTTATTTATCCGTCAATAACTTAGAAAACACTTAATGGACTGAAAAATATGGTAGTAAATTTGGATGTATTCAATTTATTTCTAAAAATAAATATAATTTTATATCGATATAGCTATACTAGTTATAATAGTGGTGTCATAGGTACCTGATAAACTAAGTAGGTAATTGATTAAAGTATAAGATTATTTCAGACTAATTTTATTATTATAACTGCTTACTGTGGAGTAATATCAGCCGTTCCTCGATGCTTCTCATTCATTATTATATAAGCAGGAATTACTGTTGACAAAGTCAAACACGCCCCAAGTATCACGAGCCCTTGTTTCCTCCACTTCCAAATTGCATAGGTGAGTAGTGTACCAACTATGAAGAAGTGCATATCGCAAGCTAAATACCATGACGGGATGATACACTATAAACGTCCATTAGACAATATTTATGACAAATAATGTAAATAATAATATATTATACATTTTGTGCTTACCAACTCATCAGTGTGAACGTAGTTGTTAATAAAAAGTACGTTTGTCCACCAGTTGTTTTGACACCTTTCCGATTCCTTATACACGATCATCCTCCAATAAGGACCACTATTCAGATACGGAAGTACGAAAATATATGTGACTATAAGTGTTCCGTACACTGGGAATATTCTGAAATGAAAATCTTAAATATTTCTCTACCAATTGACGTAATATAATCTGAACAATTAAATAACTAAAATTAATATACCACATACCTCAACCATCTATAAATCATTATGGGTATAAAGTTCAAATGTTTTTTTTTCTGTAAGCTGTTTTGTAATTAGATAGAAAGTGAGGAATCCACTTATTACAAAGAATGTTTCCAAAAATATGGTGCATTTAAAGTAGCCCAACCAGAAATTGTGAATCATCTAAACAAAAAAAAAAAAAGGTTTGGTATAAATAACTATTGCTTTATTAATGCTTTATGCGTTGCATTGCACTTACCCAATGAGTGAAATTGGGATTTGACTGTGGGTTTCCAAGCTCAATAAACCATCTATGGCCGATAATGACTTGTAGAATTGCACATACTTTAAGTCCGTTAATAATTGAAAACTCTTCGGTCTCCGACGGTTTTAGAAGTCTTTCAAAGTTTGAGATAAGTGAAAAAGGTTTCATGATTTTTTCTAATAAAATAGAAAAATATAACTTGAATTTATCAAATATAATATTTAAAAAAAAAAATGCTTGTTACAAAAATGTATTAGCCTGAACTTACTCATTGGTCCGTGTTCAGATTTTGGTCGGTATTGTAAATAAATTAAATCATATAAGGTGCCTACTAAGACAAGTAGTCCGACCATCACGTACATTGAACTACAGAAATCAAGAAAAGCTGTCATCATAACGCTGAAGAATATAAAAGCATTATTTTTAATCGTACCAGACAAAGAAGAAACCCGCAGTGAATTTATATACATTTTCTTTGGAAGTGTGCAACAATGGGTCGATGGTCACATCACCTTCCAATCCATGACGGTTCATCTCTGGTATTAATACGTTGCTCACGATCTTTTGAACGTCTTCCGATTGACAAGTATCTGGTAAACACACACCCCATTGAAACTTGTGCCTTTGTACATAAGCCTCTTGTACGTTGTGCTAAAGACATAAAACGACTTTCAATGAAAAACTTTTAAATTAAATTTGAAAAATGTATTACGACAAACAAATTTAAGTCGAATAAAACTAAAACGTATCAGTCAAAAAAAGTATCTGAAATTTAAATTATAAAATTAAATTAAATATATATTATGTAGACGATGTGTGATGATTAGTAATTGGTAATAATGGCCACAGAAAAGGGAATGGCCCAAGATGAATAGTTCCACAGAAAATTTAGTCAACAGATAAATGGTCAAAAAGTACAACGCTATTTTAAACAAGAAATTGTAATACGAGAAAAAAAATACATAATATTATTATTAAAATAAAAAAAAATTCAATACAAATATATTTTAAAATATACAAGTTTTGTAGTTGTATTCATATAATATGCTTAATGCATAAAATATATAGTTTTTAATTAAAGTATCAATGACAGTACTTATTATAACTTAATGTTCAATAAACGATTTTTTATTTTAAATATCAGACTTGGGATCGAAATTAAAGTAGATAATAATAATAGTTTTTAATAATTTGGTATCTTTTATAATAAAAATTACTCATAGATATTTTTCAAATCCAACTTTTTTTAAAAATGACATTGGGTTGACATTTTGTTTTTAAAAGATAATAGTTAATATTTTTGTTCATACCTTATTTTACTATAATATTACAATATGCTATACATGCTATAAATTAACTTGAAGAAAAATGTTATCTATTAGTATTGGTTAATATTTGTAAAAAGTTAATAATCATTATTTTATATTTTTTGATTTGAGATTTGATGAATATACAAGAAATGTATTCATAAACTATTTATGTTTTTTATTTAATATTTATAAACGTATAACAAGTTAAACAAGTTTGGTACCTACCTTCAGTATTTCCCATGTCGACGCGTCTTGGTCAAATGGTTCGTAATCTTTCGAGTGATCGTTGTCATAAAATCCTGGATATACTTGAACACTTGGTCGAAAATCAATGTCTACTAATGTGTATCCACCAGATATACCGAAGTTTTTAGATTTTGTTTCAATACATTGATCGAAATTTCCGAAACTGAATGTGTTTGCGTCTACAAGTCCTTCAGGACCTTTTGATGTGGCATCTAACACTATAATAATACAATAAACGATGACATAAATATTTTCATGCATTTATATAGTGTATACTAGTTGATATATATTTAAAAGATTAAGAATTTAATAATTTAATAACAAATGAAATGAGCATTTTATCGAAGCATTTTATTGTGTAATTAGTTATAATTTTAATTTGTAGTCCAGTACTCTGTTTTTTCACTACAAAAGTGTATTGTTTTAAAAAAAAATATTCGATATTAGGTACGCATCAACATATTTAGGAAAATATTCTACTATTCAGATGATGAAATTAAGGGAAATATTGCCATAAAAATATTCAAATTTAATGTTAAGGGGCTGTCAAACAAACATGAAAGCAAAAAAATAAGTGCAACAATAAAAATTACATTTAATGTTAAACACATATCATAGCATAAACATAGGTTACATACCTATCCTTCCAAAAGAAAACATACAAATCAGTTAATACTTTTTGAATTATGAATTTTCACGTTTAAAAGAATCTCGTAATAATTTATGTTACATTTTTATTACAGTTAATTGCATTTGTCGTAAACGTACTTTAACGATCTATATAGTATTTTTTTTTTAGAACTTTTGACATTTGATGGTTTTTAGTTTATTTGTAATAAAAATGTAAGGATATAGTAAGCTGTTAGAAATACAGTGAAGATTGGTTCTTCAATAAAATATATTAAATGCTGTTATAAAAAAACCGATTGCTTATTTAAGGATTTTGTGACACGTCATGTGTTTTTTAAAAATGTAATATATAATATTGTATATTGCATACGTTTTGGAGCACCATTGTATAAGTAACATAATTTTAATATTTACCAGGAGAGCAGCCGCATAGGCACAAATAGCATTTGAGATTTTTTTTTTGGGGGGGGGGGGGTAGCCCTTAAAGCCCCCCCCCTCCTATTTGCACCTATGCGATCATTTTATTGTAATACATACTTACAACAAATTTCAAATAAAATACATCAGTTGTCCTACTATAAGATTCCTTTATAACATTAAAACAATAATACTATGCCAAAGAAAAAAAAATACAATTTCATTAGATGACTAGAATGTATTGATATTGAAGTGATGGGTGTTTTTATTTTGTATGTCTTTGTGCACGATAAGTAGTCGAACAAATAAAAATAAATAAAAAATATATATCTTCTCGCAGTTTTTTTGTCAGCTGTATTTAAAATTTGAACGGAATTAGATATTTTATCGAAGAATAACGATTTTAGTTACTTTTTTGTAATTTAAAAACATTATTCATGCGATTAATCGATACTTTTGAATTATAATATTATATTTTATTCACGCAGTGCCATTTTTAAATGTAATGTTTACAATCGTTTTTCGTGTACAATGATATTTTTATATCATTGAATTAAAATCTAACACATACAGTGACCCACACGACACCTATGACAGTACCTATACAGCAGAGTAATATCCACTTGTCCACCTTTTTTTTTTTACTTAAAAATGACATTTTGTTATTCGTCAATTTTTATAATATATGTTTGTCAAAGGATAAAAATTTGCTAATTGGTTTTGTTCTGAGTGATCAGTCAAATATTATTTTTTCTAATTTAATTTTTTTATTTTTGATACTGAATCAGGACATAAATTAGATTTTAATTTTTATTGAACTCCATTAGGTTTGATTACGAACACATTTTATATAGTTAGTAAATTAAATGTTTTTGTGATGTAAAAATTATAAACAGCAAATTCAATCAGTTAATGAGTTTTTTTTTCATCCAAATCTTTTATTTTATTTTATTATATTTGAAATATTATAATATAGTTTGACAGATTAAAAATATTTAAGAGGACGTGAGAGGAGTTGTCTCCGTCTTACAAATGTACAACATAGCAAAAAACTGTTTTGCACGGGATAGAATCATGGTATTCCCTCGGTATTTATAGTAAAATTACCAAAATTCCACAACGCATAGGGAATAACTTTATTTGTGTCGTAGCATTTTTATTTTTTTCATAGCATTTACCAATAATTTTTAATAATTAAATGAAAAAAACCAAAACAATAATTCTATTGTTCTCAAAATGATAACTTTAATTTTATTTATGTTATCTAAATAATAAAAACGCGACGACACAGATAATGTTGTTCCCTAGGCGTTGTGGAATTTTGGTAATTTTACTATAAATATCGAGGGAGTGGTTCTATTCCGCGCAAAACAGTTTTTTGCTATGTAGACAACGCATGCGGGTATTACGTCCTCTTAAGTATTCTACAACTTAACATTGCAAAAACATCTGTAACACAATAATATAGTTCCTGTATCGAAATCCAATTGTAACATTTTTTTAATCCACTTTTATTTTATTGCTTTTGAAAGTTAAACTTCAATATACGAATTATATCTAAACGGTTTATGTACTTGTCATAAACAATGTATATGTTCTAAAGTTTGTCCAACAACTACTAACCAGTGTAAGTAAATTGTTCACATACAGTGTTTTTTTAAAAATATTATTTATTTAGTTTATCAGTTTAAGAACCGTAATAAAATGCAACCAATTAAATTATAAATAAAGAATAAAATATGGTCTAAGTAGGTACTCGTAACCACAAAAATGATACATTGTTTTCTTAAATGTACCTAATTTTAAATTTAAAAAAAAATGAAATGAACGCGCGATGTAATAACAAAATTATTAACAACGACCTAATTAATATTTTTTATTATATTATAGTATTGTTTTTTCTCTTAATGTGTTTGTGTACTTATTTTTAAATAATACGAACACTGAATACAAGGAAAACGGCACTTGGTGTTACTTATTTTTACAGAAATATCTAATAAAACACTGAAACCGGTTAGATGATGGTGCGATCTAGATCAGAGTGTACTAACTTCTGTCCAATATATGCAAAATATTACTATACTGGAAAATATATATTTTTTAAGGAGGACGTCCACTTGGATATTTTATTAGGTATATAGATAGTTAACTATTTGCATTAAAATTTTTCTATAAAGTAATTATTAACGACACAATATTTCCTTCAACAATTTAAAATTTTTGTTTCAAATCGCGACAAGCTTAATTTGATAAGTAATTTCAATTTTCCATGATAGTGTAGTTATTGTTCGTAATTGCTTTTATGTACAATGTGCAAAATATTATTACTGTTTAGAATAGTTATTTATTTTTATTTATTTTTTTTATTATGGTTGACTTCAACTACCAAGGTCATTAGCCCATGGTACTGTGGGGGAGGGTACTGTAGATTTATTTGCACGTGTGTGTTTGTTTTGGCAGAATTTTTTATTTGGGCACCTGTAGATTTCTGCCATGCCGGTCAACAGATGCCTGTCCGGAGAGAAGTGCCACCCGTGACCGAGGTTAGAACCGGCGACGGTGCGCATTGCAACCGACGCCTTAGTCCGCTCAGCCACTTCATCTCCCAGTTATTTATTATAAATCTTTAAATTCAATTATATATTTTATAAAATACAATAGCATAATAAAAATGTATCAAACACATAAATTTCTTTCAAGTTATTGTAGTTACTATTGTAATTATTTTAGTGACTCAGTGTTTGTGGCATTTTGTAGAATACGTTTTTATTTTCATTCCTAAATAGTTTACAAGTTTATACTTAAGTTAAGTTATTTTATTTTTTGAGAAAATCCCTGTCAATATTATTCTAATAGTGCTCATTTAAAAGTATATTGAGACAAAAATATCGGATAAAACTGTTAAACAGAAATCAAATTATAATCATAAAATATCACAGTTAAATGTATTATTAATCAAATTATTCGTATTAAAAAATATACTTATTATGTTTATTTTATTTTTAATTTACTATACCGATAATTACGTACATAATATTATTACCTTATTGTTTTTATATTATACTTAATTTCTACTGATTTTCATAACTTAAATATTTTGACCGCATTTCTTTGATTGCCATAGAGTTAAATTTTTTTATTTTACAACATTTGTAAATACGCTATAACAGTTTATGAATTTTTTCAAATATTTATTGACACATTAAATTAAACTTATTTTAGTTTGTTGAAAATTTATATATCTTCCATCACTTGTACCTACTCCTTAATTATTGAAATTTTCGTTTTAAATATTTGATCATCATGCAGGTAAGATATTATAAAATTTTTTCAAGAAAAATAGGGGTTTTTATCAATCTATTGGTTAGCCTAACCAACTAATTGGACCTACTAAAATATTTCTATATTAATTTATTATCTACTTTAAAATATTATACTTTGTAATTAACATATTATAATTATTTTGAAATATGTTTATATGAAGTCACTTACTTCTAAATGCCCACATTGTCAAGTTTTGCACGTGTATGTTGTATAGCCTCATGTCATTGGCACATTTTAAGTTTGTTTGCGGAGCCAACCAAGGGTCACCATATAGGACGTTTGAGATAATCTGGCCCAACAAAAGTGGCTTTACAGAAGACATTTTGGTGGTGTCCATCTGTCGGGAAAGTTCAAGACTTCTGGATTTGGAAATTCGTATCCTCTGTATCCACGGGTTTTCAGCCACTTTGTTACCTTTGGTCGAAGACTCTGCTGGCTGTGTAGTTTTTGTGGTTGTCTCACTTTTCACGTCGTATGAAACCTCCGAAACTGGTATTTCGGTGTTCGTTGGATCGTTTACATCATACGTAACTTCTGTTTGGGATTGTTTGTAGGAATTAATTAGGTCTAACGGATTATCTGCTTGAGGAGGTAATTTTTCGATAGTCAGTTCACCATTCACCTCAACCAAAAACTCTGCTGTGGAGAGTTTTTTAACCATCGGCTCTCCTTCCAGGTTTAATGGAACAGCTGGTAGTGAATTGGTTTCGTTCGCTTCGTCTTGGCCAAGTGCCGATGGCACCGTGGTGAATATGCTATCATCTGGCGGAACTATTTCAGATAAATCGGAGTTACTGGTTTCCTCTGCGGGGAGTGAGAATTCCGATGCCGAAATATTTTTCGTGAAACACGACAGATGCAGAACCAATACTATTATTATGCTGGCCACCGACGAAAATGATGAGACGCGGAAATGCATGATATTTGCTTATCCCACGCGCCTCTTATTAATACGTTTAATTTACAAAGCTAGCGTGTAACACTGAGCTATGATCTGCCGTTTAGCCGTATTATTTGATATTTGTGATATATTACGTTGAGATTTGCAAGACAGGTTTGTGTGGCTGTCACGACTGGTTTGGATGGACGCTACGACTGGTTTGCGTCGTGCATAAACGCATAGAGACAAACGGAAATGGCATAGAGACAAAACGAGTCCAGAAAACACGATAGCCTTTACACGCGTTTTATTGGTAGGGGCTTGTAACTTTTGCTCTCATCAAAACAAGATTATATTTCAAGTTCACGGTTCACATTTTATATCCTGTACAATTATTATGTATGACATTGCCGTTGTTTAAAATTTACCTACGAAAATAATAATATCATATTAATAATTACAATATGTACAAATTTATTTATTTTCTGTGGTGAAGTTAGTAAGATCTAATTGATTTAATTTTTGATCGTTTTAAAATAATTCCCATTAAATTAACTCAAACCTCAATAAAAGCTAAATACAATTTTTTTTAAAAATTATATTAATACAATTTTAATAATAGTTTTAACTTTGGCCAATAGCTATTTTTAAAATCTAAAATAGTAGAACAACATTTTTTTTTGTGAGTACCTATTAATTATTATCATCAATTTCAAAAGTGATCAATAAAATTAGTCTCAAACTCTCAACGATTTAATACAAATTTTATAATCAAGTAAAATCGATCGTTTAGCTTTACGATGTATGAGTATTAACCAAACTTATGAAAATACTATACTATACTATATAGTATATTAAATCAAACATATTTTTGACTTACAATATGAATCACCATTATCACTATATATGATGGAATAAATCAAAATATTTTTAAGTTATTCAAGGATAAGTGTATTTTCCCTGATTTTGTCAATTTGTAAAACGTTTGAAGTGAATTATTTTTACTTAAATGTACGTAATTTACTTAAATAAAAAAAGTTTTTAGAATTGAAGGTAGCGTAGTTATACAAAATCTGATGCCTTCGGAATGGGGAAACGGAAACCAATGAATATTTTAATACAAAAAAAAAAATATAGTACATAATATAGTAAGAAGAATGTAGTAAATGAGGAGTTGGTATGATTAAGCTTATTCTTAAATTTACTGAACTCATTTTCTGGGGCCGAATTTAGTCTTAGTAGGTATATAATATTATGCATTGAATCATAATACCTATTGACGTAATATTAAATATAAGTAAAAAGCGACAAATACACATTATTTTTAAGTATAATTCCTCTGAAAAATTGAAACGAATTGTAAATAAATAAAAATAATCCTTTTTTCCGTAAGGAAAAATTTGATTTTTTTGCAAGTATGGTGGGTAGTGTATTCAATAATTGTATACACCAAGTACAGATTTAACCGTTAGATTAGAGTTTCTCTCAGTTTTAAGCCAAATCTGTACCTAATTATATTGTTAGAGGCCTTGTTTTATTTTTATTTTTTATTGGAAACTTCAAATGGTTACTACTTCTTAGCTACCTAATTATAATTTTAGCGTTTATAATAGTTTACTTTTGTATTGTAATTTATAAAGTTCTGTTTTTTTTAGAAAAGTGATTAAGTCCTAGGATTTGGTGTGATTATTAATTTGTCAGGAATGTTGTTTTATTTTTTCCTGTTATTATCTTAAGGTATGACACTTCAAACTAAAATGTCGTCCAATTAAGAATGAATTAAACTAGGTGTAGCTTTAACAATAATCATAGGTTTCGACCAGGAGATACAATTTTTTGAATTTTGGTAATTAAACATTGTACTAGAGGCTGATTAATTATAGTATTAGTATAAGCATTGTTACACTAGTATTCATAATCAATGGTATAAGGTACTTTAAACGTCATAAAAATATAATAATATATACGATGAAATATTGCAATATAAACTTCTAGATTTGGATTTACTGTTGAGTGTCGTTTATATACTATACTATATTAGAGACAATGGACATAATATTTATTAAAATAGAATTATCAATCATATTTATGAATAAAAAGTATAGTAAAATGTACAATAATAAAAAGTCGTACATAATAGAGACCAGGTGTTCGACACTTGTCTTGCTTCCCTTATAAATCATCGCATTCGAAAAATGATTCAAAGCGAACATCAATTTACTTAGTTCTTATTGGTAATGTCTAACAGTTTTAGTGATCAAAAAAATAATTCATGAGTTAAATAATATTTTCAAATTGAATAAATATAATAAAGTAATGATCATGATACGATGATACGAAAACCCTATTTTTAATACAACTTATTGTACTTGGCTATTTAAAAAGATAAGAGCTATTAGCTTTGTTCAATAATATAATTTAATTTTGTTTGAATAGTTAAATAACTAGATATAATAATTTAATTACGACGCTGGTGAAATTTTTTTTAAATTACCAACTTTATTTAATTTCTGAATCTAATTAAAAATTATTATTATGGATTAATTGTTGATGTGTATACAAATTATATTATTTTTTAAATGCATTTATTATTGCAGTTAAACTTAAATATATTATGCAAGTTACGTAATTGCTATAAAGAATTTAGACGTATTTATAAAATATTATTGTATTGATATAAAATAAAAACCTAGTTTACATACCGTCTAAATTTTCTATGAAATGTTCAAAAACAACCAGCTTCAGGGAACATCATAAATTAATAAGGAAATCGTTTTGTGTTATAACGTCACGATTATAATATTATGTTTAAACTTTTAAAGACACTAAGACAGTGATGTGTTTTATATAATAGAATATATAGATCCTCCTTCGTGTCTTCTTTATTAGTAATAAGTAACAAACGATTTAAGATGCTGGTCACAAAACCAAACAACTCAAATAATTCAACTTTAGTAACTATTAATACTTTAGGTGAGGGTAATCCGATAGAACGTGGTTGAAGGTTAAGCAGTTATCAAAAAACAGTGAACATTAGATTTTTAAAAATATTTAGAAATATAATATAAGATACCTAAGATATAAGTACCTATATAGTTATAAAATATTCACAAATACAAAACTGTTCAATGAAATGGAGCAAATCATAAGGCATATATTACATAAGGTTAAACTGTTGTATATCAAAGATTATATCCAACATAGTTATAACATTATTGTTATAAAATACTCGGGATAAAGTTTTTTTTAAACGTTTAGCCTTTGGGTATCATTATTTAAAAATGCATAAATACAAACAAGTTTTATTTAATAAATTATAACTGATTGACTGAGAAAACATTATTTGGAATATACATAACAGTATAACTTTTTGCGTGAATGAAAAATTGTTTTGCAGAAATACAATCTTTACGACCTCAATGCGAATTTTGAATGTTTTGATAAATAATTACTCCCTACTAGGTTCTTTCACAATACATTTGTGCAGGCAATTACCTCTGTACAAATAAGTAAATTAACTTTCCATAAAAACACAGTATTATCTACATAATTATATCTTTTATGTATGTAAATTTTGGTAAAACTGGAACGGTATTTTTACATAAAAAAAAACACAGTAATTTCCATTGTTACTAATTTTTGACCTGTAAGAATAAACGTAAGCTAATTATACCTTATCATAGTTGAACCATTTAAGTTTAGAAATGTTATAACTTTATAAGATAATTTTTGTTTATATTAAATCTATACAATTTATTGAAAATATAATAAATTGTGCATAGACAATTAGTAATGTAAGTTTTTTTATAATACTTGTATAAACTTAAACCTGAAAGTTAAAATTGACAACTTGAAAATCTATGGAATTTACATGCGTTTTTTCCTTTAAATTTTAAGTTTTTATGGCAGTGCTGTGAGACTATTTTTCAGACACTACCGTAACCAACATTTAAAGATATTCACCTTGGACCTGAATTATTCTATTCTCTTTAAATTCTTCAATTTTCAGCAGACGAGAATTGATTGTCTGCAATTATCCATTCTGCAGAATTATAACTTATAAGACCCCTTATAATGGTACTGGGGTAACGTTTTTCCGGAACCATTATAGCAACATTTTAAAGATTTCAATTAGAACTAAAACTAGGTTTTAAAAGGGTATTCAAAAAAGAAGTCGTTTTCGTTTTTAAGTACGGTGAATTCTAAGTAATATGGTACTGTTGGTGCGTTTTAAATTCACACGATAGCGTAGGACCTCCGCGGCCGTTCACCGATTTTAGAAAATCTTGATTGCCTCAAAGTGGTATAGCCTTTAAATTAAATTGTCTATCATTCATCTGCAGATGTGTATTCTTGAGCCAGTGATGAGGTTGGCCATACGATTTGATAAACAGTTTTTTTTAAATAATTGCAAACAACTGTAGAATAATAGTTAATAATTGTAAAATTAATATCCAAATTTATAAATGCTCCTTCAGCCGTTAAGAGGCTGTCAGCGCACTATTTGTTTTCTCTCTCTCTGTACCACGCGCAACATAGACAAAACGCATTAACGCAGAATCATTTTTTCTATGTTTTTAAATAATCTTAGAGTAAAATCCCCTATTACAAGAAAGATAAAGGATAATATTATTGAGGGAATGAAATATCGATTTTATATTTTATTGTTATTTGACTTTGTATCCGACTTTCAAAATAAACAAAAAACCGTTTTAGATTTAAATTATGTTTAAATTGTTTTGAGACAATATTTAGACAAATCGATATGTCATTCCCTCAAAAATACTATTCTCTATCTTTTTTATAATGGGTGATTTTACTCTAAGATTACTTAAAAACATAGAAAAAAATAATTCTGCGTAAATGCGTTTTGTCTATGTTGCGTGTGGGCCAGAGAGCGAAAACAAATAACGCGCTGACATCCTCTTAAGACAAAAGTTAGTATCGAACGCCAAATTAATATAGTCCGTGCTCTGTTCAATCAATTCTGAACCAATTGTATGAATAATTCTAAATTTAATTTTAGAATTTTTAAATGATCAGACAACTTAGGATTCATAAATCAAAATCGGGGGCCAAGTTACGTGACAAATTCCAAATGCGATTTCATAATTCCCCTCTCCGATTTAGTATAATTTACAATTCAACTGAAATTAAATTTATACATGTTTAATATTTACAGTGAACTGGAAATTAATATGGAGTTGACTTTTTGTTTTTATTAATAATATTATAAAAAAATTAAGTAAGTATGACAGCAATTACAGCTATAACGGAATTACAGCTGCGATGTGTCCCGGAATGGTTACGTCGCGCATCGCCGAGCGTTTTGGATTAACTGCTTCTCCGGATGAATACCTATAAAAATATTACTTGGGAAATAATAAAAATTAAATTAAAAAATATTAATTAAAATTCTATACTTCCATTGATCTGATCTGTGGTATTTCTTTGTACATAGCATCAAACAAATTGAAAACAATTAATGAATTACAAAATTCCAAGTGCCTATAATATTAGCTTAGAATTATTAGAACATTTTTATTGTTAATGGAACATTATAATTTATCATACAAGTGTCAGTGGACGTTTAAAGTATCTACACGATTATAATTTAAAGATTTCAACGAAACGACTAATATTGTACCTATTTGTTCAAAAAAGTCGAAGTCTATCCTTTCAAACTAATGAATTTTTTTGTAAGGAGTAGTGATATAAACTTTTGAGAATCCCTCTATTTTACTGTAAATTATTTAGTGGATCATTGTTTTGAAAATGTCGATGTACCTAGGTATCTAATTCAAAATTCAAATGAGTACCTAGTTTCTTAGCTATTAAAACGTTTGTATTAGTCCTTAAAAAAGATTTTACATGAATATAAAATAGGTATAAAATTGGATCTAGTATTTATTATACTTGGGACATTTTTACAAATTATTAGTATTGATAATAGTATATTAGTATTAATATTAATATTAATGACTATAACTTTAAAATCACCATAGCCCCCATATCTTAATATCCTATTTCCATAGACCTTTTATCTTTAGAATATAAAGTTAAATAACTCGTAAACTACTCGTACGAATTTTGATTTTGATACGTTAACAATTTTAGAAAAATTATCTACTGTATAATTTATAGTTGAATAGGGGTGTTCTCATTTGAAATACAGAAGTTTGTATCTCCATAGTACACTCCTTAAGTATTACAAACTGGTTATTGCCATATAAATATAAAATAATAAGAAATGGGTATTTTCTCCATAATATTGAACATATTTTACATTACTTATGATTATTTTAATGTTTTTAAAATTATTAAACGTCTTTTTGAAGTAGGTACCTAGGTATTAATGGTACCTATAATATAGGTAATAAGTAATAACATTATATCATAAATATATAGGTACCTCATCGTGTTTATTTTTCTTACTAGGTGCTATTGGTTTTATCGTTATGAGGAAGTTTACCTGTGTAATTTCAACCGTGCGTGATCAATTGGTTAATTGGGTTAAATAAAATGGTGATTTTAATTATAGTACTTATAGGGTATAATAAATTGTAGATATACCTATAATAATGAATATATATTTAGGTATAGTATTCCATGTTTATCTCAGTATCAACATTGGGCATAGTATGAACATTAATTATTATTATTATTGACGTCACTCGTTGTCAAAACATTTGTACACCATAAGTATCTACTAAAGAGCGTTTTTTTCTGTAGGTATTATAAAAATACTCATCCATGACATGTTATTATAATTATACTTCTTTAGAACATGAAATGGTAAAAAAAGTCAAGAAGGATGCTCCCCCCCCCTCCTGTAAATATACCGCTGTAATATACATTAATACTTAAACTTAGTTGTTATGATTTTCATCTGCGTAAAATAAGATGTATTATTAAATTGTATACTTTATAATATGGATACTGTAACTTGTAATGATTCTGTTTTCAACTTATTCACTGGCGACTGCAAAGTGCACAGCAGTACTAATAAATTGTACTATATACAGTACACAGAGTAATACAACACATATTTAACTATTTTCTTATGTCAATAAAGTAAAAGGGATGTTATATTGTGAAGTGCATTAATTCCACGAATGTAAAGCTTCAATGTTACTTAAATACAATTAATTTCTATATTTGTATTCCATTTAAATAAACTCACTAATTTATTATTCTAGTATAAAGTATTCTACTATAAATATATACGCATAGCCGTATAGGTAAAATAGGTAGGTACATTATTACACAAAATAATATTGAAAAGGCATTTAATATACTGTTTTTGAGCTTCTTTAAAATATAGAAGAACTGCATTTCGAGTTTGGACATCATTCCCATCATGAACATCATGACCCTGCGGCGTCCGATTCTTTTTCAGCTAAAAATGTATATTTGTACTTGTAAATACTATCAAACATAAACTAAATAGATTTAATACGCAAAATAAACATTTATATACTTTTAAGAAATTTGTTCATAAGTTCCTTGAATATTTTTCTGCTAGGTGCTTCCACGATTAGATTAAAAAGTATAGAGTACGATAGTGCTGTCATTAAATCGGCGTTGATTTCCCAATACTTTTTCAGAGAAATAAAATCATAAATTAATTGATGATTACAGTTAAGTGTTAAGTGATTAATTGTCCAGTATGAACCACATTAAAATTTTAAGCTCACCAATGTCCAAAAATTTCCATATTTTGGTTGACGGATTTGACCAAAACTTTGCAACTGAACAATGAAATGTGTCAGATACAGAACGTACGATAATCTTGATATGACGGTGAAAAGTTTGCACTCAATAAAACTGCTGATAAAACCTATTTGAAAATATTTTTGTTTTAATTAATTATGATTTATGATGTGTGTTGTTCAAATTTGAAATATTGATATGGGGTTTTTTTTAATCTAGTTTTTGGTTTGTCATAACTTAAACTGATATAAAGAAAAGGCATTTTTTACATTTATACAATTCAATTTCTTTAAACAATCTACAACCATCGCAACTAAAAAATCACTTAGTAAATACTTGTTGCCATATAGTTTTATAAAAATCATTATCATTAATTATTTTATAGTATTTATATATTATTATAAGTCAAATGTCAGGTACCAATAAAATTAACTTTAATTAGTGTGCTCTGTAATCTGAACACTGTACTTGTAGGGGGGCGGAGTGGCTGAGCGGACTAAGGCGTCGGTTGTGACCCACTCCGACACCGGTTCGAACCCGACCACAGGCGGCATTTTTTTTTTCGGGCAGTCATGGTGTCCGGAGAGAGAGGCGGCCATCCCCCCACCTGGGCATGGCACATACCTACGAGTGCCCACTAGAAAATTCTGCCAAACACAAAAACGTGTTCCTCCGAACATTCCCTACTATACCAAAAACCCTACAGTACCCATCCTACAGCTAATGGCCTCAGTTGCCGGGCTTAAGACCAATAAAAAAAAAATTGAGAGAGTGTGTGAGCCCACCATTACACTCTGGGGAAGTAAAACTTCTTTTATAAGTAATAGGACCTGTGAAATTATAAGTGAATTAGAGAGTAATACAAATCAATACAATAAAAAAAAAGTAATTTACGATAGACATTTTTGTTTATTAATAGTTGCTATGGACATGTAAACAAATAAACAAACGTGTCGTTTCATTTTTCGTTACAATTTTTTTCCACCCACACCTCAAGAAAGAAGTTTTACTTCAATAAAAAAAATTGTAGTTGTAGGTATTGCAATTATTATTTTATTTTTACTACCTAAAAATATATTAAAAGATACAAATAAATACTCTGTTAGCTAGTATTATCCTAGATTATTAATTAGAAAACATAAATATTTATTATTTTACTTCTATTCAAAGTAATATTATATTGTATTCTAAGTTTATATATGTTTAATAATAGGTACTTATATAAAAATATAATTTCAATTATTTTATTCAAACGCTCAAAATATAGTATACTATAATAATGATTTATTCAATCGATATGTATCTAATAATATATTTTAGCTTGACAAAAATAATGCGCAGAACATAATTTATATTATATGGAATTTAATAATTAATATAATATACTCCCAAATAAACCTAAATAAATAATCGTTTACCTGTGGAACATTTTTTTTATCTATGGGATACAGAGACTTTTTTAATGAATGGTTTTAATACATTTATATTTTATTTTAAATGTGGTTGGTGGAATTCATATTTTATATTTCTCTACAGCTACAGTCAAATCTAAATCAATACAATGTTACAGCTGAGGTCTAGACCAAGAAAAGTTGAATAGGTATAATTCTTAAAAGTATATATATATAGTAGGTAGGTGTATTATATTTTCTGGTTGGCGTCCAGCGGATGACCATCAAAAGCGAGGGTCGCCACCCTTGGTTGAGTCAGCGCGTATCGATAGAGCACTATGGATTTTCTTTTTTTTATTGAGAGCGAGTGGGAGTTTTAAAAAAAGAAAATTATTACAATAATTAATAAAGAGTGGTAAAAAAAAAAACAAATTATGGTATTATGATACTATGTTATCAGCGATGATATATGATATCACCCAGCAGTATGAGTCTGTACAATGGGATTAATAATAATAATAATAATTACTATATATCTGTCGGTATAACGCAACGATGTCATTGCCGATAGGTAGGCACGTCTCGCCACCATGTGAGCATTGATGCTTATAATAATAATAATATATATATGGATTGAGAAGTAATAATAAATAAGAACATGCTTTAATCGTATTGATAAAAACTAAATTGGCTACCCATAAAGAGCGATTTATTATATCATGGAGACCAGCCATCTCAACATTGCCCGACTGCAGGCGGACAACGCCGCGGGAAAGAAATTGGTTGACTACTCCATGGTGGGTTTAATATATTAATAAGATCATTAAAAAAAAAAAACACAAAATAAACGACGAAAAAACTTGTGCGGACCGTGCTGCGTCGTGTACGCTTTAGGCGAAGACCGATAAAGAAAAAACTCATTTCACCGGCGGCGTACGTAGAGATTACGACCGGTGGCTTTGCTCGGGACACGTTGCATAATAACAGTTATTTAATTGAAATTCGCAGATATTATGAAATATATACTGAGACGGAAACATAAATGATTACCGGGTTCATAATAGTAGACGTAATAATGTAATATATAATTCTGAATAATAACGGAAACCGAAATACTGGTTGTTTGTCACGTTACAATTTATTGTTTGGATAACTTATGAATGCGTCTTTTTATTTGCTGTGTGTTTTTCGGTAGGCCTGAACATTGGAGTTTAATATTTTTTAAACATTTTAAGGGCATGATTAAACTAGTAGTGGGTCCGTGGTGTATAAAATCCACGAATGATCTCTTTTGTTGTGGATGTTTTTCAAATTGTGCAGAATTCTAAAGTGACAAATATAGGCTAAGGAATAGAGATAGGTATGCAGCGACTTCGTGAAAAATAATTTTGTCTTTCAGTATCTTAGAAAATAAAATCATATTTTCTTCACTATATTATACATTTTATTCAATAACTATTCTATTAAAAAAATAATATTAATCGCTATCATATTATTTTATACTGGTTAAGTTGAAATACATTGACGTGACGATAAATGGGAAACTAATAAAATTACTAAGTAAATATAAATACGAGTTCTTGATCGTAATTTATAATCAATGGTGCTATATTAGTGTAGCTAAATTAAATATTAAACACTATCTTTGAAAAAAATCTTCATGAAATCTTTATTAACTATATTATATGGGCACTTGTATTTTAAGTTATTTGTTACATTTAAAATATTAATAAATGTATTAAAATATGTAATAATTATTATGTATTTATGTCAACATAATATTAAGTTACATTCATTTGAATGATATAATTTAATTTATGGGGCTATAGCTAAATATTATGTTATTATTCTATTGAGCAGAATCAACACAAATTTACAAGATAGGTAAAGATAGGTAAGGATTGGAAAACAAAGTGAGATGAACGCTCATTCTATTTCGTATCACTCGTCTCGAGTTTGATTAACTACAGTTGTAATGTAAAAATGTATCATTTAAACCCGATGAATTTTTTACATACCTAAACACTAAAATAACATTTTATTTAAAACTAATAAGTATAAAGACACATTATAAGTGTTTATTTTCAAAAATGTATGATCCTATCGCGTTAATGCAACTAATTTACTTTATTTTATTTCACGACGCCAATAGTTTCTAATGTGTTTTTACGTCAATATGTTTAGAATATAGAATAATACTAAAGAAACTATTATTATTATTTTTTATATTTGCACTATTTAGTTCTGCCTTCAATATTTTTAGTTTTGTTAAGAGGACTCCTGCATATGTTGTCTTAGTCTTATACACGATTTAAGATATACAGGTTACTCAACGTCCTCGCCGTATGGAAACTGGTCCCCAGAGTGCCCACAGTTTGTTCCCAAAAATCAGCTGTTCACCATAGGAAGAAGTACAGCTATTTATAGCGCTCTCAATGTACATAATAATATTATATATATAACGAAATAAAAGAAAATATATCTATCATTAAAATATACAGGTACATTGTTTAACTACATTAATTTCCGTTTAGGCACTTCTCGCAGTAATCAAGGATAAACACTGGGCATCAGAAATAATGCTCCGTTGAGTAACCTTTATATCTTAAATTGTGGTCTTATAGACGTACAACATAACAAATTTTGCATTAAAAATTATCTATTTTACTCTGTTATTTAAAATATTAGAGTTAATTGACCCATGATAAAATGTAACGGTAAGATTATGATCTAGGGAATATCGGAGGACTTTATTGATATTAATTATTATTTTTAAGTGAGTTATTGATCATTTAGCTTATCAATAGAATCATCAATAAAAGCCTCCGAGATGCCCTAGATAATAATCTTACCTTTACATTTTATCATGGGTCAATTCACTCAAATTTTAGAAACTAGTTAAGCACAGTGTAAAATGTATAAATTATTGTGAACGTAAAATTGTCCACGTTTGTAGACGGAGGAAACACATGGGCTGTGGTGTCCTCTTAAAACTTAAAACATAATAATATTAATTTATATTTACCAAAATTAGACAATGAGCCGACGACAAGTAAGTACGATATAGTCAACGAATATAAAATTCTCTGGAACGTGAAGTAAATTATGTGATGCCATGGATTGTATGTAAGTCCTGGTAAATATAAGTAGCCGGTAACAATAACACAGATGATATGCAACAATATGCATAACATAATTCCTATTGATCTATTTTTCTAAATAAAAAATTAAACATAAAATTGATCATGCAAGTAAACCGATTTAAACAAAATATTTTACTATTCTATTTTTTTATTATACTTACTACTGAAAATTTTAATTTGGATTGTTTGATACGCAAGTATATGAAAGCGGCTGCAAGACCAACGAGGTATGTTGTGATCCTGTAATGACTCTTTATGTAAATTCTTTGGAAATGTTCAGTTGTTCTGAGATTTTTAATGTTACTAAAAAATCATAATTTGAACAATTATTTTTAATTTAAAACAACCACGTTGATTAAAAATAAATTACTTATTCTTTTATTAATAATATATAGATAAGTGGATTTAAGAATACTATGTATTTTATGCATACAGTAACATAATATAGTTACTATGCTAACAGTAACGTAGGTACTTACATATTATATTCAAATTTGAAATTAAAGAATACAATGGAACGGTCAAGAAACATAATTTAAACATGGTAGTAATAATTTTTTTATGACAATCTACATATTTCGTCATATTATATCGAGATATCGAGATATTTATAAAAACAAATTATCTAATTTATAAATTTATTGTATAAAAATTCTCGTTACAAAATATAAAAAGGTCATTAGCTTATACGTATACAATTGTTTCTAGTGAAACATATTATTTACCCATGAAAGTATGGCATCACTCCCCATTGTTTATTGTCATAAATTGATTTTGCTGGTAAATAAATAGATACAGCAAAGATAACGCCATAAATACAAACACCGGCTTTATTCCATCTCCATATAATATAGGTCAAGAAAATTCCAATTATGAAAAAATGCATGTCACATGCCAAGTACCACGAGTGTAGCATACACTGAAAATGATATCATTAAATTATTATAATACACGTATCTACTGATGTAGGAACTAAAAAAATATAATATAATATATGAATACTATTATAAGCATAGTGGCGAACTCAAGTTTAAATGTATTAAAATTATGGTCATTGTTTTGCATGAACGTGTACCTACAACAAAATTGATAACATCATATTATGTTTGTATACTATAATCTTATTGACTTTTTTAATCTCCTAAAATCAATACATTATGAACAAACATAATTTGGTTTACCTATAGCATAAATAATTAACAATTTATTATTTTATAATAATGTTAATGCAAAAATATTGTTTTACTAAACTGAACTATAATATCGTCTATATGACTGTGTCTTGAATTAGTTGTCAGGCTCAAGGTTAATAATATGTATGCACCGATGAACCTCATCAAAATATGACTCCCGTCCAACTTGAAAAACGAGGTAGCCTATAGAAAGGCATTGTTAGATCGAGTTGTACACCTACAGTATCTACTTCCAAACTGCTGAATACACTATTATTATTATTTTGGTGTAGGTACGACGTACGTGGTATGTTTTCGGTTTATTTATTATAATTCATTTATAATATTAGATAAACTCTTCAATTATTTAATGCTTTAAATGGTTGGTATACTAAGTCATATATAAAGCATTAAAGCTATGATATTATATACTATATAAAGTAATACTGAATGTAACAACTTTTTTGGATGATAAAATGTTACTACAATTCGAAATTTTATTTGATATGTATACTGTATATGCTTTACGCCTTTAAGCTAATTTAAGCTAAATTCAAAAAGTCACGTAATAAATTATTGTATTGTATATATTTAAAATTTAAATTCATAATAAAAAAAGCGGGTAAGTGGATGTCGCTCTGATGTACAGTAGATTACAAGTGAGCCAATGTATAATGGATTGTATTAAACTTGAATTCAATGATATAATATCATTGTATAAGAAAAACGATTCTGAGCGGAGACGGTTTATCAGTCTGAATTTTTTAAATTTTTATTATTTATTATAGCCTTTAAGTTAAATTAATATTATAATATTATAATTTTCTATTCGTTGCTACGGTGATAAGCAAAGCGTCTGAAATTAAAATTTCCCGTGGCATTAAATAACTATGGAGAAAATCGAAAAATTAATTTGTTGAAAGATAAAGTACTATATGTTGAAATCGAAACACTCCTTTTTGTAGAAATTTTGTATACAGGATATATAAAAAAAAATAAATAAACACCATTGTAAAACCACTAGCTTCCTCGCTCTGCTCAGAATCTAATATATAACATGCAGAACCGTTCCTTGTCAGTCTTTAGGCCTTAAGGCTATGCGTGGTAAGTAAATAACTTCCGGTGTTTGGCCATCAAGGTACATCAATAAATGTTTGCAAATTTACAATATTCTTAGTAGCCAGTAGGTTAACCTTTTACGAGAGTAGCTGCAATAACTATGATTGCGGAGGCGACGGAACGACAAAAACTAGTTATGCTTGTTTACAATCTACCATGGAATTCAACTGTGAAGCATTACCCCACGGTTTCGTTTATTAAGCAATGTACTAATGTGTCTCGGAAGCAGACATGCGTATATGGATACATATGTGTGCATGTGTGTATGTCATGTGACGATATTTTCCAATATTATTTTATATAGTATGCAATGCTAGAAACCCTTAAATGAGTTACAAAAACGGCGAAGGGTCTTTAATTCTTTAATTATAGTAAACAAAATATGTATTTAAGTTCTATACATACGGTATAGTATCACAGAGAACGTATAGAATAAGTATTTTTTTTTTCATCGAAATGTAAATCAAATTATTGAATCTTTTAAATTCAGTATTAAGTAAACACTACAGCCAACTAACTATAATAAAGTTATATAAAAAATCTATTCATCGTAATTTTAGTAATTAAAGTAAAAAGTAAAGATTTCATAGATTATCGATTCATATAACAATTAAATCTAATCAGAGGTGTAATTTTAGTGATACAAGGGTGTGCATTTGCATCCCGTAGAATATATTAATTATTCTTTGTATTTCATAGATTTGTTATTGAAATTGATTAAAGCTTTTGTAACACAAATAATATACATTTTATGGTTAAAGATAATTTTAATAACAAACATGAATGAATCATGATCGTTTTTTTAGATATAAGTACCGCGACCTTTAGATATATTTATTGAAAATTTTAAGTATTTTAGTAACTAATATACCATTTTAATTTATTTAATCATCTTAAATTATTAACTGAAATTCCTTTTGCTTAATCATTTTTAATTAAAAAAAGAAGTCACTAAATACGTCATCATAGCCCCCTATAATATCTTCCAAACTCATTATTTTGGATTTATTACCAAAATTATTACCACAAATTAAAGTACTCAAAAATTACTCGTTCAAATTTTGATTTTGATACGTCAAAAATTTCAGAAAAATTATTTGCTAAATAATTTAGAGTATAAAAGAGTACTATTATTTAAAAAAAAACTGATGTTTGTATCTCCACCGGACACTCCTTAAGTATAACAAAACATCTGAACATCAAAAAATATGTTCTTTGAGTATATTTAAAAATTCCAAAAATTCGAATTTTGAATAACTGCATTATCGAATAAAAAAAAAATGGGTGAACATGCTCGGTGAAACACTCTATAGGTATATATTATTATAATATATTGTTTTCATGATGATTTCACAAAAATTACAAATAATAATATTAATTTGTAGGTACTTACTTATGTGTATTATAAATTCAAAATAATATAGTTTTCTTTAAATAAAACAAATTCATAGTAACATTAAAATGAAATATATGATTCAAATTAGAGAGGAAACTACTTTATAAATAAAATATAAAATAATTACCATTTCGTTTGAATGTACGTAGTTGTTTATAAACAATAGATTAGTCCACCAGTTTTTCCGGCAAAACTCAGCTTCGGGGTAAACAATAAGTTTCCACAATGGGCCATCACCCATATAAGGCAAAACAAATGCAAATATTACAATAACAGTAATGTACGTTGGATAAATCCTAAAAATAAAATAAATGTTCATTTTATTGTGTTCTTATTTCAGCGAATATTAAATATAAAAAAAAAGTGAGAGAGTGTGTGAGGCCACCATTACACTCTGGGGAAGTTTAACTTCTTTCATAAGTAATTGGGCTCGTAAAATTATAAGGAAATTAGGGAGAGAGTGATAAAAATTACTACAATAAAAAAATATGTAATTAATTATGATAGACATTTTGTTTATTAATGGTTGCTATTGTCATATATAAATAAATAAACAAACGTGTCGTTTCATTTTTCGTTACGTTTTTTTACCACCCACACCTCAAAAAAGAAGTTTTACTTCAAAAAATGATAATTTTTAAAATTATTTAATAATTAAAATCAAAACAAATGTATTGTATTATGTATATGTCTATTGATTCGATAAAATATAAGGTTACACTATAATAATATAAGTTAGTAACTGATACCCATGCACTTTATTGCCAGTAAAAAATGGTCACTTTTAAAAAAATTATGATTGTTCATAACTCCTTTTAGGTGTTACTCGCTGCAGTAAATGAAACTCAGTCACCCTGGTAAACAATCCGACTACGTCGGATCGCGGATAAAGTGCAAATCTGGACAAGGAAATTTTTTTTTTCAAATTGCGATACATATTTCATTTTTTAAAAATGAACTTATCATAGAATTAAAATCAAAAACGAAATATAAACTATGTCGTATACATATAGTTATAATACATAATATATGTTATAATAATATGTTGTAAATATAATTGTCTATTGATATTATATTGGCTATTAGTTTATCATTATAATAACATATTCGTTATTTTTTATTGACAGCTCAACAATCAAGGAGGTACCGATCAATAATTATTATTGAAACTGGAATTTTTGGGTGGTCAGTAAATGGACCAAATTTTATCTACCTGACTACCTGCTTCGTATATACAAAATTTGTATGGTGTATCGTAAATTTTATTTTCTTGTTATTGGGCTACAAATTAATATAGGTATTATACTTTTAAAGTTTTAAAAGGGGCCCGGGGATCGGGCCACAAATATATTACAGAACCTAGGTATATAATTTTAAATTTTAAATTCTGAGCGGAGCCATGAATGTATTGATTTCACAATGATGTGTGTTTTTTTTTTTATTTTATTTATTTATTTATTTTTTTTGTGTCTGTCATCACCTTTTAGGACAGTAAAAATGCTTAAAAATGTTCTTCAACAATATCTTTTCTGAGAGGAAAATGAATCCAGTCAGTACTTTGGGGGTCAAAAGTAAAAATTTCCCAGTAGTTTTCAAAAGTTCTGTGAAAAACAAAAGAAAAATTAAGGAAAAACGGGAATTTTTACGCAAAATTGATTTTTTACTAAATCGATTTTGGTTTTTGGTGTGACTCTAAAACAAATTACCGTAGATACTATATAATTGTCAATAAAATTTTATTTGTTGGGTAAAAAAGCGTGAAAATTTAATGCAAGACTCCTGCTATATTGTTACAATAGCGGTTGTAAAATATTAAAAATACATAGGCACAATTTTTTTTTATAAGCATTTAAAGTTCGAATTTTGACAACATTTATCAAATTTAAAATGTAATAACTATATTTTGTAGTTAAAAATTTATAAAATGTTCAACTTTAACTAAGGATTGAAACTTTAAAACAATGTTCCACGCAAATAGGTTATATATAAATTACTTTATTCACAATAATATCATCAAATATACTTAGTAATATCATAGGCTGACTGACCGTCTTCGCTCAGAATCGTTTACAAATATCATTGGATTAAAATTTAATACCATCCATTAAAGACAAAGTAACCCACTTGTACAGCAGGGCGACACTAAGTTGCCCACCTTTTTTTATTTTAATTAATATAGAATATCAGACTAGGTATATTATACAATTAATTAAATAATTATTTTTTTTTCACATAAAAATATATGAATATATAAAATTTATAATGATAATTATATATCATTTAATAATGAATAATTTATTACTTTTTGATATGGCACGCGGACGAGTAAAGGTGCGTGTGCACTACAGCCGCACGGTATTAGCAAGCTATACAATATTATAATATAATATATTATATATTATTTTATTAAAAATATATAAAATGTATTAAAATATCGTGACCCAATTACTGGATTCAATAATACAAAATCGTTTAAAATAGTGGCCCAATCACCGGGTCTACCTGTTAAAAATGTTACATTTTAAAGTAACATAATTCCTGGACACTATATTTCTTGTACAAATACCTATACTTATTGTGTAGCATACATTTTTTAAATATACCAAAATTATAATATATAATAATATACGAAATACGCTTTATCCTAAACAAAATATAAACTATCGTTTAATATTAGGAATTATACTATATGTTAAGATTTTAGCATGTATGATATTTATTTAGTACCTGATTATTCGGTAAATCACTAAAAATATGAACTTCAATGATTTTCCACTACTTAAACGCTCTTCGATCAGGATGTAAGTAAAAAACCCACTTATTATAAAAAATATCTCAACTGCAACCGGAGACTTGAGAAACGACCACCAAAAATCGCTAAAAATCTGTAAAATAAAAACACTCAAATGAAATTAAAAATAATAACTATATGAAAAAAAAAATAGTTTAATTTTCATACGTGTTCCGAGAGTTCTGGATCAAATGATGGGATTCCTAAGCTAAGTGCAACTCTATGACCAATTATTACAGATATTATTCCCAACGTCTTAAGCCCATTGGTTACGGCAAAGTCTTTAGTTTTTGGGTCTTCTGTTAATTTTCTCATATTTGTTATCATCGAGTACGAATATAAACACTTACCTAAAACATCGATGAAGTCAATATTTAATGATGTTAATTTCTTACATTAAAAGTAATTCTCCGATATTTATGTTTGTTTTTGACCATTATTCACCGTCCAATCTTACCGACAAAAGTAGGTTTTCCGAGTTTGTTTGCAAATAATTCGTACATCGTGCCGGCGATCACCAATGCAATGCTCACGATGAATATTCCACTATGGCACATAAAACAATGTCAGCCGTCAGTGGTCGGTTAATATCTTCAGTCAAATTAACTCCAAAAAAATATCCGTTACGCGATATAATACCACAAATACGGATTATAGTATAACAGTAAATTAGGGCAAACGTTCAAAGTTTATAAAACACCTACAACTAGTAATTTAACTGCGCTATGATATTATAACAAGTCATTAATGGTCAAGATATTACCAAATTCAAAGTTTATAATATCAAGTTATCTAGGTACTTATATTATAATATAAATGCATAGGTACGAAAATAATATAATATTATGGCCGTCTGGACGATATGTTTCCAGAGTTAATTTGACCGGGAAGGTGCGTGAATGTAGGTATATATAGGTGTTGATTTAGTCAATCGTCGTGATCTAAAGTGCCCACCTGTTAGCTAGGGCATAGTTTTCGATGTACTCACTAGACGATCGAAACCGTATTTGTATGCTCCAGCATGGAGGTGTTCTTAGACGTGTACATCAACGGCGGAACTGTGACTTTCACGCTGATGTTGGTCGCACGGAAAGCTGGTATCAATACCCGGTCGACGGATAACCGTATGTCTTCGTTGGTACACGAGTCGGGAAAACACAACGCCCACAGTATGTTTCCCGGTACTACTGCCACCGCGTCTCTCTGAAATCGATTATTTAAATTTGAAAATATGAATTCCGTTGTATTGTCGTTCGTCATTTTCGCGCGGAGTCGCTGCATGTACATAATGTTTTATAATATTATTATTATCGAATTACTTTCGATCGTTCCCGATCCGCTTTGACTATGTCGAGTTGGTTGAGCGGTTCGGGAGGTTCGTCGTCTGCAGAAAGTCGGAACCGTACATTTGCTATGGCGTACGCTCCGTGAATCCCAAGATGTTTTGATGAAACGCGCATGCATTGGTCAAAGTACCCCAATTCGTTGACGTCGCCGGATAAAATGGACCCAGGATATTTTGACGAAGAGGTGTACACTGCACAAATTCAAAGTGATTAAGGTTATTTTTCCTTATACTCAATAGTGGTTTATGGTTATAACTTACTTATAATATATAATTATTATAAATTTTATTTATAAAACATAAAAATAGGCCTCACAATGATCGGCTATGGTCATATTGTATAATGTATAGATAATATAACTATAAAAACAATTATAATAGTATTCTAAAACGTTTATGTATTAATATTATCCTTAATAGGAGGTATATTAAGTAGCCAAGTAGGTATACAATTATGTTTAGTATAATTTAATGGATTAATATGTAATTAAATTGTTTTTATCGACAAAATTATATATTTTAGGATAGGTTAATAGGTACGTACCTAATTTACTACCGTAACTAATATTTAAATTTACTTGTAGGTAATATTTGATTTAGATCAATATTTTATTACGTCATATACATACACATTTTGAATTAAGAAATATTCATTGTCATGAATGTTAAAGTTAAATTGTCCATCCACAATATTACAAATTACAAAGTATTTATAGTTAATATTACCATTAGACTAATGAATAATGGACATTGTAATTATACGTCATTGTGACTAAACAATTTTTGTTTAGTTTTTATTTTCACAATACCTTATGAAAAAAATAAATACATAATTGTTCATGACGAAATAATATTGTATGATGGTAGGTACATTACTCGTATTAAAACTTACATCGGCTATAATATTTCGTCTAACTGTATTCTTAATACCTACATGGCTACATTAAAATTAAAATAAATGTTTTGAACACAAACATTTTATTAATATTACCTACTAAAACAAAAGCGCTAGATGTTATTATCCACTAGATATTGACTCTTTGACGTTAATAAAATAAAATAATAATTTGTATTAGGTATAGTAGTTGCAAATTAGAAACTGTTAAAAAAATGCTAAAAAATACAACCAAAAACGAAAACCTCATAGAATGGTCAAAACTTCTGTTTTAAATTTCTGGCTGGAGAAAATATCACAATGTATGTATTTATTAAAAAGCATAAAAACACATCACTTAGCATCAAAATGGGTGAACAACAAATTTAAAAAAAAAATATGATCAAAATTCTTGGAATAACCTAAACAATTAAGTTTAAACAAAATTAAAGTGCTTTCACATAGTTCATGGGCAACCAAAACAAAGGCGCTATTACAAATAAAGAAATATCTAATCATGTATTTTTATAATGCATATATTTTTTTTTTTTGATTGAGGTTTTATTTTAAATAATTTACTTTGGCCTTTTATTATGAAAATATTAAAACAAAACATTTTGGGGAATCAGTGAGAGGTAGGGGAATGCGGGGCAGAACCATACTATTAACTTCTAAGCATTGTAGAGCTTACAACATTTTAAGAATTTGAAATTGGATTGCGTAAGTGCCGTAACTATATTAAAAATATTGTCATATCCTCAATAATATTTAAGCATTTTTAAAAAAATTTAACGTGAACTCATAAAAAATCCAAAATTTTAAAGTACTTAAATATACGATTAGTCTTGGGAAAAAACCGTAATGTAGGAAAATAATAGTCATGGATGGAAAAAGTCAACCAAAATGAGCCCCCCCCCCCCTGGGTTATCACTTCAGGTTCTGATAAAGGGGGGAGTTGGATGAGTTCATACTTAAGCTAAAGCTTACATACAACGGCGGGGACAACAATTAAATAACATAACGGGTGACCTAACCACCTGCCCTTAAAGGTCCCCTTAAAATAGTGTTTTGGTATATTTCAGATTCCAATAATATTGAAGTTTGTTTCCGCGAAATTCTAATATTTCACCATAAAAAAATTTAATACGGTTTTGCCCCAGAATAGGTGGTTAAAGTAACAGTAATTAAGTAAAAAGTATAAACAATATTTTTCCAAATTATATTATTAAGTAATCTGTACTTTCTTTTTCGTAATTTGACAGAACATTTTTTATTTATCATTTATTTTGAATAGTAATATAATATAAAAAAAATAGTGATAACACATATTTTGAGATAATAGGAATTTGAGCGGGAATTTATTACAAATGAGATAAATAGTTATATATAAACATATAGTCATGGATAAATAATCATCAATATTTTTTTTAATTCTTAGCTCAATGTTCTAAAAACCTTTTCATACGATTTTGCCTCTTGAACGGAACTACCCCGTTATTCCCTACCCACAACTTTCAAAATATCTGTGGCCACGTACGAAACCAAATATTATTTTATTGAATTGTATAAACTTTATTATTTGATTTAATTTAACTTATTTGTCTCTAAATCATCACACATAGTTTTGTATTTTTCTCACGCGTTTAGTTTACAAAGTGTGTTTCTATTTTGATATACAAAATACCTATTATGTACCTAATTTAAGTTTACAAAATTTTTTTTCACAAAAACGTACTATTTAAAAATGCCAGAGGTAATTAAAATTGCATTTATCATCACTTTTAAGATTACCAAGTATATTCATTATTTTTTTTTTACTTAATTATCGCTGTGTCCATAATCATCCATCTGACAATTAATAAATAAACAAATTAACTAATTAATATTTTATTTAAAAATTCACCGTAAATTTATTTGTATAGGTAACAAATATAGCAGTTACAAATGCATCAGTGATTGCTGATTGGCTTAATGAAGTAGACCAATAGTTATTATTCATCGGGTTTCGATAAGAAAAATAACTAATTTAATATCATGTATAAATTGTTCAATTTTATAAATCACATTAATAAAAAAATACATATTTACGACACATTGTACCTAAAATAAATAACTGTTTTTATAAGTTCAAAAATATTATTTCGAAAATGGTGTGTTGAATAGATAATTTAGGAAACTTATCGTATTACAAAGTTGTTTAAAATCTTAGTTATATATTGTAACAAATTGTATAACCACTTCTAAATATTTAAAAAATAGTTTGGAGTAAAATAATACAAACATCGAATTTTTAACGGTAGTCAATACATAATCTATACATATTTAAAATTTAGATGATTGGAATAGTTGTTCAACAATTTGCGAGGTAACCCAGCGTCAATTCACTTCTAAACTTTAAACACTTACAACTAACTAGTTACTCGATCTAAACTTGATGTTTATAAATTGAAATTCTCAACAGCAGAATATTCTTAGGAATATGAAAAAAGGTAGGTATGTCGTATTTTGAAAAAGTTTAAAGCATAAACAATTACAGTAAAAATATAATTATACAATTCAATCACGCAACAAAGGAATAAACCATAACATTCATTTGGATACGGGACACAGAAATATATAAGGGAATGACAAAGCGGACAGACAAGTCACACGCCAAAAGGACATTAGAACTAACCGAAACACCACTTCTTCAGATCACAACTTAGGTAGGTACATGGACATAAAAAAATCAAATTTAAGACATTATTAAAATCAAATGGAAAACAAACTGGCATCAAAATAAATCCAAATTAAGGGAAATAAAAAACCCAATACTCGATTAGCAAACACTGAATTAAAAAGAAAAGAAAAATCAATACTTAGGTAATAGACTAAGAATCGGAGACGCCAGTCCAACGGTGATGTCAAAGTAAGATCCACTTATATGTGAAATCTCCGGAGTAACACTAAAGGTCAAATATACACTCACTGACGGAATGTTTCAAGTACAAATAAGAGCTCGAAGAATGCAAAATACCCAATACCTTAGACGCAGTGCTAGAATCCAAGCCTGAAAACAACTAAAACTTATTATTATTATTATTATTATTTTTAAGTAAATTTAAGCTAAGTAATGTAATTAAAAAAAAATAACTAGATAAGTAAACGAATAATTTGTACATATATATTATATATTGTACACAACTACTAATGGCTTATAAATCCGAAGGTTATTTTAAATCAATTATATAATAACAAAAGAATAAATAACAATAATTATAATAATTAATATAATGATTTTCAAAAATGTGATTTTGCAATGATTTTAAATTATAATAAAATTGTATTCCAAAAACATTAAGAAGCCTCGCTATTATACTATAAGGGGCAACATTTAGGCTATTTAAATCTCGCCTTAGTCGCCCAGGATCCATGTGTTAACTTACTGTTAGTCATAAATGATTATTAATGTGAGTGAAATTCAATGCGGGTATCACTCTCGTACACGCATGCACATGTCAATACATCGATAACAATTATTGTATATCTATTATTTGTATATTATATACAATTTACCAAACGAATTTTACAACAAATTACTAATCGTTTTGACAAAGTTAAAGTTAGTTTACGTTGTCTGATTTTTATTTTGAAAAAAATATTTTAATTCGGCAGAAAAAATGTCTGCAGATCGTACGAAACACTTTCTGTTTTTAATTTAAATTATTATTTGAAAAACATTCGTATTTTCAAGTTTTTAATTACAGTAAGTTCACAATAATAAAAAATTTAATTTTTACTAAGTGTTTATTACAATATATAGGCAATTTATTGTCGAGTTCAAATTTTTTTCCAGAATCCAAATCGGAAAATGTAAGCTAATTTTTATTTGATCACAACTTAATGTCTTTTGAGTTTTGAGCTAAAATTGACGTCAGTAGACAGGCTCCTTATATTATGCTCTTTTTGAGAAAATTATTGTTTATCTTTAAAACAATCACGTTGAATGTGAATATGAATAGTTTATGGACAAAATATATAGAATAAGATATAGGTTAAAGAATATAATATAGTTTATTATAGTTTTTTCTTTGTTAAGAACTTCAAAAAGGTTCTTAAGAAATTGTGGTGGATACAATATAGATAAATAGTTTAAAAAATCACTTTGACATTTAGTATTTCCAGTGTGCCTCGTCATTGAGTATAATGAATTAAGGTACCTAATGTCATGGATGTGTTGAGTTTGTCTTCCAAAAAGGATTCCGAGTAAAGTCCGTGTGTCAAACTTATATTTTATATTATGAGCGGAGCGACAAATGTATTGATTTTACTATGATGCGTGTGTGGTTTGTTTGCGTCTGTATATAATATGATACGTTTTTTTTTGTATTTCAATAATTTATTATACAATCTGTAATTATTTATTTACAACAAGTATAAATTATGTAAGTATTTAATGTTTTGTGGTCTTGGGGGAAGAATCAAGAATCCATCCATTGATGGAGCTTTACAGTGGCGGGAAATATAATAAGTAATAAAAAAACAAAAGTCTCAATTTTAAACTTCGAGTGAAATTTCTGATAACAAATTTGATCTAGTCGGCACTTTTGAACGGTCAAAATTTGTTTTCTATACCAATATGATAACATTTTCTATATATTTTAGCGTTTTTGACTGACAGGTCGTCTTCACACAGAATAGTATTTCATGTATAATGATTGATCATTGAATTTAAATGTAATATAGCCATTACAGTGACCTTCTCAACGACGAGGTACACTCACTCCTACTGTACAGCAGAGTGGTTACCCAATTTCCGTATTTTTTTAGATCATTTATTAATAATTAATGATTAATTATAATTATTATAACAATATTAGTTAAATTATGATACGTGGAACTAATATTTTACTAAACCAATACATATGTATAATATTAAATCAGATATTATATTTATTTATTTAAAATTGTATGTATAGAGACTTTATAAGTAAATTTGTTCTATGATATGAATTGCTTAACATTAGCCTGAATATTTTTAAAATGTTCATGTGCATATAACATAATAATATTTGTAACGATGAAAAGTTTCAAGTCCCTAGGATTAATAGTATTTGAATTATAAAAAAAGTAACGAAAATAATTTAAAAATAAATCGTTCTGTTTCATTTAAAATTAAAATTTCTCAGCATTTGAAATGAGAAGGTTCAATAAAAAAAGCAAGTAAGTGGGTGTCGCTCAGCTGTACAGTAACTAACAAGTGGGTCACAGTAATGGATATGGTGGTAATTTCGATATAATATGTATTATTGTATACGAAAAACAATTCTGAGCGGAGACGGTTTGTCAGCCAAGGATAATAAATATTATACTATCTGATCCCACGCACTTTTTTGCCCATAAAAAATTGCGATTTTTAAAAAATCGTGGTTGTTCAACTCATTTGGGTGTAACACGCTGTGTAAGCAATGTATTTTTTAAGTGTAAATTATATTTTAATGTATAAGCCATCTTGACCGGCGTTGACCGTGAGATTCGCGTTTAGCAGTAAATTATTAGGTAGGCAATCTAAGATCACGGACCCCGTGTGGTTTATACGTAAGTGTATAATTATTAATTTAACTCTTATATAAGTATCAAATTTATAACAAATTTGGCGTTTTTACTTTTTACTTAATTCAACCTAGGTCTAATACAATCAATGAATACAAAATCCTAACCTAATCTAACCTGTCCTAAAATCCGATGAATAAAAAAAACCAAACATTCGTAGGTATGTTAAGAGGACGTCGCACCCACATATGTTGTGTCCGTCTTACACGTGTACAACATAGCAAATTTTACCCTCAGCAGATCACGTTTAGCCCCGTTAATTTTAAAATTAGAGTGAATTGACCTCCTATAAAATTTAAAGCTAAGAATGTTATCTAGGGCATCTCATCGGCTTTTTGCTATATTTCAGTTTTAAAGTGAATTATGAGTATTTTAAAATTGTAAATTGTTTTTACGTTTTTTAATACTCTTAACTCAATTTAAAATTAAAATTTAACAAAAAGCCGATGAGATGCTCTAGATAACATTCTTAACATTAAGTTTTATAAGAGGTCAATTCACTCTAATTTTAAAATTAACGGGGCTAAATGTGATCTGCTGAGCGTAAAATTTGTTATGTCGTACACGTGTAATACGGAGACAACACGTGTGGGTGCGACGTCCTCTTAAGATAAAGAAGAAAAATAAGAAAAAATTGGTCCATCAAAACCGTGGATCGATCTTGGGACATTATCTGTACTAAAATACATTGAAGCGCCACCGCGTCAACAGGCATTAAAAGTTAATATTACTATTAAAACTAACATAAACCATTTACAAACAAACATTTCCATCGTAAATGTCAAAATCCCTGTTATTTGAGTACCTCCCCGGGTCGGACCTCTAATTTACCATTTTTAAAGTAGCTTATCTTCTTCCCAGAGGTATAATCTATCTCTGTACTAAATGTCATCGCAATCGCGTGAACGGTTTAGGAATGCATAAAAGATACACACACAGACACACAGATAAACATATCATTTTTGTATAGGTATATATAGGTATATATAGGTATATATATATATAGTTTGTATAGGTCTATACCTATTATAGATTTATATTATTATTATTTATACGGCAACCGGTCAGTTGAATTAATATTATTTGTATAATATAATATTAGAATTTAGAATTTTCAAGTAAACCTACGAATAATATTTTAAAATTATAACTCAAAACTAAAATCGTTCTTCTTCGATTAAAAATCTAATTTCGTCGAAACTTGAACTTCAAATACTGGAAAAAAACTGTGTTTATATATTTTTAGATTTTTTGGTTAGAGTATGACCTACTTACGTGAAACCTTCTTTTACAATTTTAATCCTTAGCTATAAAAATTTAACGTTATCTATACATTTTTAACTGCAAAATAATTTGTAAATTTTCAATGTTTTCAATAGGTAAACAAATACATATTGTCGAAATGTGAACTTCAAATGCTTATAAAAAAAGTGTATTTTAAATATTTTTAAACTTATATCAGAACAATGTGTGAGGAGCCTTGTATTCAATAATTTCAATATCTTTGACAAAACTAATAGAATTTTTATTGATATTTATAGTAAAAAAAACTAAAAAATAGAAAATTGAAAATGTTCGTAAACAGCTAAAAATGTGTTTAAGTATTTTCAAAAATTTTTTATCAAGTATAGAAAATGATAAAATAAGCATACTATCGTGTAAATTTAAAGTTACTATGTCTATTCGTTTTTGAATTACATCAAAATAAGAAAATTGCTCCATGAGAAATCGAGTGAATATCCAATGTTGTAAAAAATAGAACAGTTATAGAAACATTCTTAAATTTTGACCTCCCGAATGCACCAACTAGATTCACTTACCTACCGGAAAAGATACTGAAGTTGAAAATCAAAGCACTATTTCGACTACTTATCGTGTACACAGACTGCATAAAAAAAAAATACATCATTGTAAAATCAATACTTTCATCGCTCCGTTGAGAATCTAAAATTGTATAACTTTTCTAGAATTTTGGCTGAGAATTTTTTTAACAAAAATAAGGAAATCTTCAAAATTTCAAATCCCTGTATCATTTAGCTTAAAATGAATGTACATACCTATGGTGCAATTTTCATAGTATTCCCTAATTTTAATTTAAGAAATATTGAAATATTTCAACTTTCTAGAATCTTATTATTTTATTTACAATCAAATAAACAAAAATTGTTTGTAAATACATTTTTATTTACTTTGGATATCAATTTTGTCAAAATATGACCTTCCTACAATCATAAAAAAAATTGTGAATGTATTTTAAATATTTTGAATTGCTATAAGCAAATGTACGATAAACCTTTTATTATATTTTTCCTCATTAAGTATATTTAATACATCAAAAGGTATATTTTAAGGCTTCAGTTAGAAGTTATTGGATTTCTATTTGTTTTTAATTCTTAAAACAACACCTGATTTCTCATATATAATACAGCGTCAGATGTGTCATCGTGTTTGTCCTCGTCCATCCCCACCCATCGAAAAAAAAACAATATATCTCTCCACATTATTTTTAGTTTGAATGAATTTAAAAATACTTTAAAATATAATAATTGTATACTTCCGAGAGCCCGAGACTACTATAAAGCTTTCTTAAGAAAATTATTGACGGTGATCACACAGTGGCTGGTATACAATATGAATAAATCTTACATTAATTACAGGTTGATTATTTTATCATTAAACGGTAATTTTCTGATAATTTTTATTGATATAGTTATTTAATCAGGAAATAATATATGTTCGTAAAGTATATAATTATATTATTGTATGTACCTACTATAATCTATTGAAATCTTACTAAGATTGCTTACAAATGTGTTAGGTAAATAAACATAAATCAATTTTACCAGTAAAACCTTGGTTTGTCAATATTGTTTGTTTAAGAAATAGTCAAATATTGTATTTATTATGATAATTAATGCATTTTCTTTATACTACAAAGTTGATTTTTTTTCTATTTTTTACCTAAGTCACTCTTTTATAATAATAATACATTTTATTGTAAATGAGTCTTACGAGTTAAAGACAATTAGTGTATTGATTTAACGGTCAAACAAAATAAATAAAAAATATTACTATTCCTTAATTATAATATTATGTATTTAACAGAAATGTTATTTACTTACTTTTAACAGCCCATAATGTTTGGTTATTTAAAGCATTCATGAATTGTTGTCCATCTCTAGTACAATTTTCATTGACATTTGAAAAGGGTAAAAAGTTATTCATACTATTCGCAATAATATCTCCAAACAGTGTTTGGGTATTTATTTTGTTTCGGTCATTTACAACTCGTGTGAGGTCTTCTGTATTTGGTGTATCGTGTTCTTTCTGAACATAATCATTTCTAGTATTTTTGATTATAGATTCACTAGTGTTTTGACTCTGGGCATGAGATACACTTTTGTTTGATATTACAGTTATAGCTGTTAATGCTATCCAAATGTATTCAAACCACATTGTTCACAAATCTATAAAAACAAGTAATATAAACAGATTAACAAATTAATACAAAATATATGATAATTAGTTACGACACATTCCAAGGCTGTAGTCGGATGCAAATAAGTATACCTATGAAACAGAGAACAGCAGTTTCACCAGACTCTTATACAATAAACAAACTAATAATATTACGGATGTTAATTAGTAGTATAGCTTTTTTAAAATATTTATAATTATGACAAAATAATTTCTTGACGGAATTTTGTTTAATTTATTTAATTATATATTATTATATTTTGACATTCAAATATAATATTACCTTTTTAACGCATTTTAAAAAAGACCCGTAGTGCCATAAGTAGTATAGAATTCAGATAAAAGAAATTACGAAAACAACACTATAGCGTGTTCAGCTAAAATTTCATTATTTTTTTTTATAATTTTACCACTGTTTTTAAACTGATGAGGATTTCCTATTTTACACGGATACGCTAAAAACAATTCAATATTGCTCAACATTTGAGCGAGTATACCTACATGTCAATTTCAAATTTTGTTTTTTTATAAATATAATGGAACGATTAATAATCATACGCATAATGTATGGAGCTGTAAATGACATAGCCGTACCGTAATAACTAATAAGATAACAAATGATGCATTATCATGTAACATTGATATTGGATATTTTTTGAAGTAAAACACATTGTAATTTATATTAAACATACGTTTGCTAATTATTACATTATATACTTCAGCAATTTAGTGAAGTAAATGTGAAAATTATAACTTGATTTGAAATATAGTAGCCAATACTTAATAGCATAGTACACAAAATCAAAGTATCCATAATATCTAATAAATAATAATGAAAACATTATTATGTACCCAATACATTTATCAAGAATATTAATATTGAATTACTGCAGTGTATAATTTCAATGACTAATAATGTTGATACAAAATTATGTAGAAAATATAGCTACTCGCATTATAACATTGTTATACTAAAATATTTTATTAATAATATCAAAATCATTATTCCAGATGTCTCATATTTTATAGATGTGGTGATGTTGTTAATTTTGTATATCAAAGTACCAAACTATAACATAACTCCTGATAACATATTTACTCAAAAGAAACATGCAACAAATTGATACTGGTCTTATTTACCTACTATCACAAGTGTTGCATTGTTATATTGGCATGCTATATAGATTCATACCTAGTGGAAACATTACCTGTCAATAATTTTAGTATCACGTCTTATAGTATATATTTGATCACAATATTAATCGTAATATTATCTTAGTATTATAACATTGTACCATTGTTCAACATAAACGATACAGTATAAAACATCTTAATTTACAACACATAACATTTAATACCTTTAGCCTATACGATTAACAGTAGGTACACGAAATCAATAATATCACGTAATATATCTGACTGGAATAATATTATTTGTTATGAAGTATTAATTTGCAATTTTATGTATTAAAAAAACTACAGCACACGTATTTGAATTCAAGGTCTCTGGATAATTGTTGTAGGTATGTCGCAAATGGAATGATGAGTATTATGTAGTGTAGACGCATCAGTGAAGTCGACAATCCTGATTGATGAATTTAATATTATAACTTATAAGTATTGGAGAACAGGATATTTGACTATTATAATTATAATCTGTGAATAGGATGGTATTCATATTATCACAATAGTTCTTAAGTAGTTTACAACCCGATATCTAATATTCATATCATCGTTATTTGTCTAATGAATAATAATAATAATAATAATAATGTGCTTTACACCATCATAGTTTTAATAATAAACTTTAAATTTGTAACATAGGTGCTTATAAAAATAAAAATACCTGAGCGATTCATAATCAGTTTTTTAAAGAGGATGTTGAACTTTCAGTACCGTCATCATTAAAATAAAATTTCCCTCATGGACACTGAAGCACATCCCCATTATGTATGTTATATTGTTGATAAATAATATGATAATTTTTACCACTGTAATATTATAGTACATTTTACAAGAAATTCAAATGTATTGAGTAAAAAAAATATTTGATAAATATTTAATTAGTTATATACTTATATAGAAAAAACATTTGGTTATTATCGATTGAATTGGTTCATAAAATGTTATCATGCCACCCGGCGCCCGCACTCGACTACGAGCTACGGCGCGACAGACTGGTAGGTACGTACTACTTGTTTCCAAAATCAAAACCAGCTATTATTTATACGTAGGTATAAGCATTTATGCGGTACTGAAAGGATTAATATAATAATACTAATATTGTACCTATATTTGTTTGTATACAATATACTTTTGTAATATTAACTATAATAACATTTTCGAAATATTCAAACGTCATGATAACCTTCCATTTGTTAGATGTAAACAACTACAGTAGGTATCATTAGACATTAGTTTGCGGCTGCATCCGAGTCTGGTCCCGAAATTAAAATTATGACTTATTCAATAGATGTGAGAAGAAGAAAGAAACTATGGTGTTCTGCAGTATATTATAATTTGTCGGTGGAAAGGTCCAACTGATGTAACCCTTTTTAAAAGTGAGGTTATTATTGAAATTATTCTTGACACATTAATACACATTCTGGCCAAATATTGTAACCCACAAATGAGTATTTCTGGTATAAAATTGTATTTTTCTTCAACTCAAATGACGCAACCCTCATAAACAAAATAATTTTAATAATGCCAATTAACGTAATTCACAATTTATTCCAGTCAAGTAATGTAAGTATCAATGTAAGAGCGGTATTTAAGCCAAACATCACATTTTTACCAGTCAAATAACGCAAACCAACAAAATATGAAATGTGATAACGTTTTTTTCGTTGTAATCATGGTTGAAATATACAACCATGGTTGTAATGAAATTAATATAATTGATTATAGCATTATTATTGTTATTAACGTTACCACACTGGGTTTATCACACATTGTGTGAAGGTGGACACAATTTTGGTGGCACCACCAGGACAAAAAAATTTTACCACCACTGTTGTAGTGTGTGACGTACTTAATAATTTTGATAACCACAAATCACAATATCACTGTTAATAATAATACTGTTAATTGTCATTATAATAAATTGCAATATTTTTGTTATTTAAATGAATTTAGTATTTACGTAATTGATGGTTACGTTAATTGGATACTATTTATTTTTTTGGTAAAATAGTGTAACCCACAGATATCCCTTAATGTCACGTGATGTAACCAACAATGACTTTTATGTTAGCCGGCCACTTAATATAACCCACTAATACCTCTACTTTGGTAATTGATTAAATTATGAATAAAATGTGCATTCTTTTGATTCGATTCACGCATAGAATTACAAGATATAGAGTCTTACAATAAGAAAAATTAACACAAAAAGATTAATTTGTAACAAAGTTATTATTATTTTAGTGTGCCATGTAAAATTTGGTTTTTGAGGATTACCTCTGTTGGCCTTTTCACCAAAGTTGTAGGTTTCCTGCATTAGGATAGGGTAAATATGAGGATGAGACCGAGATTTGTATCAGTATAGTTCTACTCAGTGGCGTAACTGGATAAAAATCTAGGGGGGGGCAAAAAATTAACCTCCCGTTCAGCCGTTCCTGTATTCATAATCGCGATTTCAAGATAATAACGTGTTCACGAATAACGGATAATAATAGTCACGAATATAATGCGATTATTACGATAATAATAACACTGACAATACATCAACATAATATCATTCAACAAGAGAAACCTAAAATAAATATAAACTTTTATATTGAGGAAAAAAATATTTTAATATTCTAATATTATGTTAACAGTCTTGTTAAGAATACTTTTTAAATGTGGATTATTTGGAGGGGCAAAATGATACGTTTGCCTCCACAAACATTTCTGGGGGGGCAAGGGCCCCCCCGCAATTACACCACTGGTTCTACTACCAGGTGTTCTAGCGGTGGAATAATATTTTGTGACGGTAAATCGATAAGTTTATTAGTTTAAAAAAATGCTATACCACATTCCATAAAATATGGTATAGTTCTAAGAAATTTTGATATTTATAATAAATTTAACTTATTAATTATATCTAACAAAATATAATATAATACATTTTCCGTATAGAACGAAATGATAAGCATTGTTTTTAAAAATTTACGGTTCATATTACGATTTTATAATAAATCTAAATCATTTTCATGACATTTAATGTATTATTATATTTTAAAATAAACACAATTAATAATTTAACTGTTAATATCTAATTTTATTTATCAACTGTATATGTATATAAATATCAAATCTGTTTTTATTTAAAAAAAAAAAAAAATATTTTAAATTCAAATTTGATTTTCGTTTAATGTTTAAATGTTTTGAAGATATCATTGTCAAAATAAATACCTAGTAGAAGTAATATTGATAAACACCCTAGTAACAACATAATAAAAATATTCTTAGGTAATTAAATATATATGTATGCAGTCACTTAATATAATCTGTATTAAAATATTAACATGCAAAAATTCAAAATGATTTAATAATAATTACAATTTACATTTATAAAATGCGTCGGAATTGCATAGTATTAAATTAACAATGAATTTACACATTTTAATACTGAAGAGTGAGGAATTTTAGTGGTGTTATGAGTTTTAAAAGTGATTAAAAATAGTTATACAATATTTTGAAAACAGATTCTGAGCAGATTTAATTATCCAAAAATGCTTAAGTTTTTATTAAATAGGCACTTGTTAACTTTCTTTAAGACATTTTTTTGTGAACCACTGATAATTTTAAAACAAATTCATTGAAGTATTTTTAATGTCTAATTTAGAGGAATACTATGGGGCTTACTTATATATTAAAATTAATATTGCCATTAACATATAGGTTCATTAATCATTATAATAATCTAATTATAATACTATTCAATTAATTTTATAAGATGAATACATGCAAATCTAACCAGTTAATGTGAAAGTAGGAATTAGTTAAATTTGAAAAGCAATTTTTTTTTTAATGAAAATTTATTTAACAAAGAAAGAAACGTATTAAAAATGTTATAAAATGTATTTTAATGGCGGAAATCTGGACTCAGATATATAATATAATACCACTTTTTTATAAAAATTACAATACCTATACAATATACATAATAATATAATACGAGCATGCGTCTACAATCGCGTATTATAAATAAAAACTATATTCTATGTACCTTAAGGTTTAAACTAAAATTAAATTAAATAAAAATATAATATTAACGATAATGTTGTATTAACTTACAATTAATTTTGTCTGGATTTGATTAATGATCCAAATTGATTATCGTTCAACTCAAATAGTTTTTACTCGTATTTAAATTTAAGTTATTATTATTCAAGTAATATTTTTTCCAAAGATTGAAATATCGTATAAACTTCATAAGTTAATTCAATAACTATTAACTAATAACTATTTGAATATAACTGTCACCGTCTTGTTAAATAAAAACCAATTGAATTGTGTATTACGGAATATATAATATCATAAGAACGCAATGTGCGTAATAGCCAAGTTACCACTACTAAACGCAGGTTTTTGTACAGATATTGGTTCTCGTAAAAATTGTTCATTCAGAACCCCTTCCCTAAAATAATAGATATAACATAATATTATCATACATCGACACTGAAATATATTAGACACGAAACATAATTATGAATTATAAAATATGAAAAAATATGTACTTATATTTACCAAGTAACGATATTTCATGACTTATGTCAATGAGTAGTAGAAACATGTAAAATAGATTGATTGCGGTGTACTTAATATGATAATACAATAAGTAAAATCTACTAATATGTTATACCTTTGAGTATGAAATAATGTAAATAACTATTATTCATATATATTATTTTTAAAGTATTGTAAACTAAAAATCGTTTACTTATTGATGTATCTTCCTGTTTATTATATTAGTAATGGCAATTTAAAATTCTATAATTGTTCAAATATTCATTTTTGCTAAACCATTGTCTGTCTGTAAAAAATTCCTTTTGTTGGTTAATATTTTATTATGATTCACGTTATTATATCTATAAATAATAACCTACACGATACACTATCTAAGAAGTGATAACTGATAAGAACATAATATTTTATTCATACACAGATAAACAACATTAATAATTTCTATAATAAAATATTCAGTGTACAGAAATTAGATGGTCCACTTGGGAAAATTTATTTAAATTTGAACGAAATGATAAATAATTTTATAAGGAAAAGGAATGTTTAGTTTACTACAAATTAATTGAATATGATACCGTCTTTTTTTTTATTTTGTGGTAAATTTTTTTTACATTCTTCATAAATTATGAATATAGAAATTAAGATAGTACTTTGAATTCATAAGCTTAATATTTTCTCTAATCTTAAAAATAGAAAAATAAACCAACCACTATTGTTCAGTTTTTTATTTATGTATACATCTAATACATATATTTTTACTATTAATATTACACGTGCAACCTTGGATTAAAATGACTTAATCGTAATAATATATACCTATAATTTTATAATATTAAAATAATTCCAAATTTAAAATATTCTAAAAATAAATGTTTACCAAAGCTCTATTAATGTTGTTGTACAACATAACTCTTTATCAAAATTGTTGGTCTACCATATTATGTACCAATCACATAATAATAATAACAATATTATTAATAGTATTAACTTGAAGATATTATAAACATAATATTCAATAAATGTATTATAGTTTTTATATATTATCTAAAAGAAACAAAGAAAATATATATTACATAAACATTAAGATTTTAATAACTATTTTTAGATGTTCCTACGATTCTGTATGAATATAACAAGTAATATAATTCAGATACTTATGCAATATTGTTATTTCCTACTTGTGTTAATATTTCTATACTACTGTGTTCAAGTGTTCAATACGTTATTAAGTGTTATTCAATTTTGAATAGTAATAAAAAAATTTAGATTTAACTAGTTGATAAAAAAAAAGATGCTATTACTGGGTGGATTTTTCTAACAATTATTTCAATGTCACTGTAAAATTGCATAATATATTCTTATTGTATATCTCTTTAAAACAAAGGAGATTTTAATGTTATGTGTTCTAACAGGTTAAAAGATAAATATTTGTATTTATATATTATGTAATGATGTTATAAGTTACGAAAACTATACATACGGAATAATCACTGATACATACAAATGTATTCAATGGTATTAGATACATATAAAAAAAGCAGAAAAAAAATTGTAATAAAACACTTATTACATAATGTTTTAATGATATTATTTCTAAAAAACACTAAATCAACTAACTTGAGAGCATTGTCCAGTATTTAGACAATTATTACGAGTTATACGTAAACAACCAAAATCGATCTTGTAAAATGATTGTAGCGTAGATACTAAATTTAAAAGTTTTCGTATATTTTAGCTTTTGGTATTTTTTTTTTCATGAAATTCTGGAATCTAAAGTACCATCTGTGTTCAATATTTCCAATCGATTAACTACATGCAACTTTGGGAGTGTTTCTTGTCTCCGAAAGAAGGGTATACTATTATAAAACCAATACATTTCAAAGACCTTTCAGAATTTAAAATAAAATGTGCAATTTTGCGTTTATATTTGTATTTTAATTTATTGTGTAGATAAAGTAATATAATGTGTTAGTAATATTGATTTAAATTTGTAAATGTAATGGTTTTCCAGTTTTTAGTTAAATAATACATTAAGGAAAAATAGGCATTTTTACACAAAACCTGTTTTTAACTAAATCGATAAAGTTTTATTGGTGTAAATAAAAAATGTATAACCTTAGATATATTAAATAATTACCGGATTTTTGTATTACCATTTCCTATTCATCATTAAATTTTAAAATTTTTATTTTACTTGTTTACAGATTTTTACAGACATTTAAAATGTTTATACAATTTTTTCGGTTGAGTCGAAATTTTGGAAAAGTATTACAAGGTTCTTCATTAGTTGTTATAATGAGCAATTAAAGTATTATCAGCAATATAATTATTCAAAGTCTAAAAGTTGATAAAATTCTTCAAAATCTCAAAAATTTTCAAATTATTTTGTAGTTACAAATTTATGAAATGTTCAGTTTTTATAGCTAGGTTCAAACATTTAAAATAAGGTGTATCATAAGTAGTTCATACTATTACCAACAAATTAAAAAATATATATAAACAGTTTTTGTTGTTTATATTTTGAGTTCAAATTTAGATATTTCAACGAAGAATACCGATCTTTTTTAAGTTTTTAATTTTATTATAAAATATCATGCATTTTTAAATTCATATTTCAAAGCTGAATAATATTTGAAGGATTTCGAAGTATAAAAATCAATTTTATACGATAAATTCATTAGTTATAACTTATAAGTATTTTACTATTTACAGTTTAGATAAAAGTAGTGGACCAAAATGTTGTGGAGTATCCTGTGCATTATTTCCACATCTAAACTTTATACACATACAACTCATACACTATTCTTCTAAAATTCAACTTACATTCATCGAAGTACTCTGAAAAATAGGATAATTTTTTTAATAGATAGTGTTTTAATGAGATAAGCGTTTCCACGTCACCCATAACTAACGCACGTGTTATTATTAAAGTCAATATTTTAAATTTTATGGACAATATTTTAGTCACCAAGAATTTGAAAACTAGTATTAAGGTCACATGCACATACGTGGTGAGAGGTGTCTGGTATAATATAATAGGTACTTTATAGGTTAAATTTTAAAAATCAAAAGTCGGTAGTTGATTTACCAGCAAAGGGTAAACAAATAAAATCAATATACAATTTAGAACATTTAGCATATAATATATTACATCCTCAAAACAAACAGAAACATATCTAGACAAAGTTGATTATTATCGATGTATTAATATGAATGGTCTTTGACACAATAATCTTCGGTTTGTATCTGTAGATTATTCGGCTATTAAATTTAATTCAAAATATATGTTTAAAATGTATTTTATTTATATTTACCGAAGATAATTTGACTTGATGATAGTTGTTGCAATATCTATTTAGTTATTTGAAAAAGTATTTTATTGGTTACACATCAAATCGCTACACCTTGCCATAAAAGTCTATAATAATCAATTATGAATTACGCACAAGCATGTATACATGTATAGTTATTAAGTTAGGTATCAAATCAAATATTAATCGCACCTATAATTTCAGTAACATCATCACAATAATCTTCGTATATTATTTTATATTCTAATAAAAGTTAAACGTCTTTACGTCATTAGATATAGTTGAATATAATTATATTTTTAAACATAGACTTCTCTTTTTCGAAAAAAAATAAAAATAGATTTTAATAGACACCAGCTTAACTGACTTTCGGTCGTAACTGGTTTTTATTCTATATAATATACAGACGAAGGTATTTATTTAATCTGCCTACTATAAAGTTTAATTTTTAGATTCTTTGTAGAACGTTACTATGGCTGTAATTTATTAGTTTTACAACCTTGTTTTTATCTATTTTTTTTTTTGGGGTGTCAACTTCTTAATACACACCTAGGTTATTTCATAAATCATAAATCGGAATATAGATGGTACTTTGAATTCGTAAACTTTCTATTTACTGCAAAATACTGTAAAATACTATACTTACTATAGTTATCACTATTATTGGGTTTATTAAAGTACACTTCTAATACATTTATTAATTATTATTTAGTGTTATTATTATTGCTGTGATTTTCATTTATTAAGAGTAATTATTAATATTTATTAGTTTGTAGAGTTAATAAGAATTTCGAAATAAATGTTTATTGAATATAATAATTACTATAATGACATTTGCATGATGGAAATTTTGCATGGCGTCATCTACCTATATTCTTTTGATGGATTACCTAGGTAGGTATTACAAATGTATGAATCATAACAATATTGCATAATTACTGTTAATATGTTATTAGTGTACGGATTTTATTATAATGTAAACAATATAAGGTGTTACTATTTTGTCGAAAACGGGAAAGAATGAAAAAATGTTAACAATACTTTTCAAACATAATAAACATATTGGTAGGTGTCTAAATAAAAGAGAAAGTAATATACTAATGTTATAAACACTACAATTCTATAGACGTGTCTTTAATTTTACTATCATTATTTCATCCATCTATGGTGATGCATTCATATTATTAATATATTTTAATATCCAAAATCACTTTATGATAGTTAAGTATTTTATGAATATACGTATTTGTCATAGACTAGTATAAATTTAAAAAAAACAAGTGAATGGTAAAATAAATATAATTTTATATTATTAATATCATAATATTATGTATTACTGTTTTACTATAGTGTGTAGAGAAAGAGTAAAATTGTTCACAAAGCGGGACGGTAAGTTATTCAACCTTTATTAATTCTAGTTCAATAAGTTTTACTGCTGGAAAGCACTTCAGATTTGAGTTGAACGTAAATGTAGCATTTCATATAAGAAAATGTTAGTCAGTTACTTTCGTAAAATAAAATCAGCTCTGCCCAGAAACGTTTTTAAAATGTGATGATAATGGCTTTTGAATTGTTTACAATAATCTAACTTTTGATGTGTCCACTTAAATGGACCACTCAAAACTATAACTAAAGCCATAACCGACGTGCCATGTACCTAACTGGGGTTTTCAACCTTCTTTTTTTTTACCAACAGCGCCCATGAGTATTTTCTCAAAATTCTGGGGCACTCTACCTTACCACAAAATCATTCAAAAATTATTTTATTTCATTGTAAATTAATGGTAGGACAATAATAATTGTGTTGATACGTTAACGATTTCAAACTAATATCAATATTAAAATAAATCGAACAATTACCAAAACTAATTCATAATATCTATCGTTTTATAAACATTTATTAAAGAAATTTCACAGTTTTAAAATATGTGTATAATATAATATATATTATGTTCATATTATATTCAATCATTTCGAGACACCCATAATCGATATGCGTGGCATTTCGGTTGATAACAATGATAACTACTGACTTATAGGTGTACATTAGGTTCGCTTTTATATTATTTTCCAGCGTTCAATAATCCATGCAATATCTCTGACGCCAATTTTTTTTTTTCATGAGTAAGTACAACATGCATTGGAATTATATCGATTCAAACATTGTGCAAAACGTGTTGTTCTCGGTAAGTAAAAAAAATCACGTACCTATGTCGATGATAACTTGCGTGTGGCTAATGGCAATCAGACATCGGTCGCGAGGCAAAACTAATATTATGAATCCCGACAGCAATGGCAGTGCATAAAGTACACAATATTTTAAATTTTGTCCGTATCATTATGTTTCTTATGTCGTCACAGTGACTAGAGAGTATTATAAATCCTGCTACATCGTACACAGCGATCAAATGCGTACAGCAGTGGCCGCCGTTTATTGCAATCACAAAATAATGTCATTAACTCCGCGCGGCATTATCGATTATGGCGAGGCAGAGAACCACGCTGGCCTGATATCCTCGTAAACACAACTTCCGTAATGTTATTGTAAACAGTGAGTAAAATGTTGATATAAATTTGATATCAGCTGCTTGTTTACTTCGGTAAAATATGTTTCGTGTTTGTACAACGAAGTACTGAAATGTACATTTATATATAGTGTTGTGATATTACTATCCATAATTTTTTATATAATTATTACCGTAACACTTATGAAAAAGGCACCTAAAATCTTGTTTTTAATTCAATATTGGCTCGCGTACTTTCTAGAAGTGGAAAATTGTGTAAGTATTTTATAGTTTAAAGTACAAACTCATTAAAATCATTGATATGAAATATCGTCCGACGAATATATAGGTAGATGATTTTTTTCTACAATAAGTCGAAAACACATAATTCCTATAACTTATTCATAACACGCAAATATTAATATATATTTAAAATATGTATTAACGTTATTATTAATAATAATTAATGATCTTCAACTTAACAGTTTACATTATTTCATAATAAAATGATGATGTGAACGTTTTAGTTTTTCTTATTCAATGAATCAGAAACATAGGTTTTACAAATTTAACTATCGCATACAATAATTAACATCATTTAATTTCTATACTGTTAAGTTATTGGATTCCCTCAGTCTATACCTACAGCTTATTATAATAGACAGTATCTAATATCATTGAGTATAGATAATATACATACTCAATGCTAATATGTATAACCTAACTTATTTTTTTATAGTAGGTAACCATATGGCGCAATGCATATGTATATAAACCAGACGGCATCAAAAACATCAGAATTAAAGATTTAAAAAAAAATTTTCATGTAATAGTGTTAATAGTGTAATATCATTTAAAAACAAAATACTTTACAAAGCGTGGGTTACATATTTTTGGTCATTTCACCCTGTGGCCTGCGTTGAACTACCTACTAAATATATCACAAACTTCTCAAGTTGGGTTTCATAGAGGAAGAGTGACGAATTAACAAACAACATATTTCCATTCCAAGTCAATAACACATTTGTAAATTATATGTAAAGATTTAAGAGGTAGGTACTTTTGTTAAGAAACTGCCGGCTTTCATTATGATGACAAGGCGGCACACCTCGCATGGCACAACCGGACTTCCACCTGGCCGATGAAGATAAAAATCACAGACTAAATGTTCAGGAATGCTGTAAATCATTTTTAATGTAGATGTGTTTTATGGCTGGGCACAACTTTTCTTCGTAATTGTATGATAGATTGTTCTATATAATGTTAAAACGTTATAATTTTGCGTAGATAACTAGCAACCGATGCACAATAAAAATTACGTTAGCATATTATATAAATAAAAAAAAAAAAAAATGGACCTGCTAAATCAGGATAAGTACCTACAACTTTTGTTTCATAATCGGTATTTTTGTAAGATTACCTACTATCTATAATTCAATGTTTTATGTGCAGCTGAGAAAATATCAAGTGTAGTGCTCTACGTTTTTTTTTTTTTTTTTAATAAGTACCTACAGATTTATTTTATTTAGGATGAATATACAAATTGCATAGATCAAGCGTTCAAATCCACCCATCACTTATATTATGATAGTAATATTATAATAATCACAATTAAAAATAAAAGTTATGAGCCAGCAAATACTCAAGGCAAATAATTTGTGTAATGTGTAAACATCTAAAATTCTATAAATGCTTTTCGTGTGAAACGGCTTATATTATATTACACTGTAAAAATAACTTAAACAATAGTTTTATTATTTTTTAAATTTTTAAATGTATTCCTGTTGTTTAAGAATGATTGATATTAATGCCGATTTAAAAACGATTAATATTATAGATTTGTGGCAGTTGAAATAATATGAGATATACATTTTCTAATTTACGCTGAAAAACTGCATCAGTGAACAATTTTATTTTGTATGGCACTTGTTGTTTTTGTTTATTCATCACCACCTATCGAACGTGGTTCAAACTACTCTTTAAACCTTACTGCCTACCGGTATATTATCTAAGAACACAATTGTTCATCGAAATCGATTGAGTAGTTTTCGATTCTGATTTATATCACAACATTCACAACCATTCTATATAGAATCATATCTATTCACATTGAGAGCTCCGGTGTCTGTTACCGACAACACACGCACAGAGACACGATGATGCACAAATTATAAACAAAAAAACTAACTACAACTGTGTGATCAAAATAAATGCGTGACTGTTCTAACAGCTAACCTTACCCGGTGTACAGTACAAATAAGTAAAAGTACAGTAAAAAGCTAATAACGTTTTCAAGGTTCGCGAATTCGAGATCGTTTAGACAGAAATTAATGTTATGCCACTGCCTTCGTATATATTTTCGGTTTTCTTTCGGCTTTTAAATAGCCTAATTTGATAAAATGCGTTGATACATTTATGAAAAATTGTAATAATATGTTTTAAAAGTTATATAGACACAAACGAATTCATCATTTTTGGGCAGTAGCATATTTCATTAGAATATATATTAATAAATTATACTTACATTTATAACTTTTTGTACAATACCTAAGTTGATTAGTAAAATATGAGTCCATATTATCATCTCATATCTCGATGTATATAAGTCGATGGCTAAGAGGCCAAAAGTTGTATGTCACAAACATTACATTTTACAGGAGAGTAGTTTTAATTATTATACACCAAAACATTTGTGTTGTAGATTTTTGTTTTTCGGTGTTGCAACTGATTTATTTGTAAAATATAGTGTAGATTACATAAATTATAACTTTTAGGTCTTAAAATTTTTTTTCAACGTAATTATAATGTTTCTTTTAAATTTAAATGGGACTTGTTATGAATGGGGCAATTATAATATATTTTTACCGTGGACATATAAGGTTTTGATGGACATATTAACAGTTGTTAATTTAATATAAACTCTAATTAATTTATTATATAAATAGTTAAAATGTACGTAAGATTAATTTTTTTGATATAAAAATTCAATTTGTTTATATAATTGCAGTAAAAAAGTAAAAAGAAAAAAAAATATTGCAATTTTTTATTGAATGTAAAAATAATAAATTAGCATTTTTCATCAAATTTTTAGTCAAATAAAACCCGTGTTTAATGATATTTTATGCTAATTGAAGATCTCATATTATTTAGTGTAATTTAAAATTAAAAATTTTTATTATTTAAAATAATACGTCCGGACATATTCATTTTTTATAAATAGATAAACAAATTCAATATTATCTAAAACATTACACGTCCAAAATTGAATGTATTGTTTTTGACAAAAGTAACAAGTCCGGACTTGTTATATTTGTCCGCTTGATATTTAGATCATGTTAAAATATTTATTGTATGTCTCATTAAATTAGGACTTATTATATGTGTGCACTAAAAAAACCTATCTTGCACTAAAAACACAAAAAATAAAGTATAAATAAGACATGTTTTAATTATGATATTGACTTTTAATGTTTTACCGAATCAAAAAGACGACTCAGATAAACCCTATGGACTAATAAAACGATTTTGAGAAAAATTTGACTTACAATCTTAGCCATCGAAGTGTAATGTTACAATTAGATAATATTGGTAGATATGTAGTAAGTACACTGTTATTGTATTCCTATTTATCATAAATTGTATAAGATTGTCCATTTTTTTGTGTAAAATATTACATTTTAGGACATACAATATACATGTATAATATTATATTATGTTATTTGTCATTTGAAATTCGAATTTATACCTTGACAATAATATGCTGACATACCTCTTACTTCTTCTTAAAGGTATAATGGTATATATTCGATTATTTATACCAAATGTTTGACTAAACATTTTGTTTATACAAATACTAACTTCAAAAATAAACATTTAGTAATGTGTGTAGAGCGAGTTTTGTTTTAAAATAAACAATGAATTATTATTTAATGAAAGTATACTATTTAATCTTAAGAATTGGATAAATTTGAATTAATAATATAATACCAGAAAACTGATACTTACAATCAGTGGCGTGGCGAACTTCATTAACTTATAAGGCTCAATAATTTATATCAGTAATTATAAATACTTATATATAAATTACTACCTACATATTTACGTAAATGGTAACTGAGAATGATTGGCTTAGTCTTAACTCTTAGTGTGTACTTAATAAATTATTTACTATGTATGAAATGCCCTTAGTCTCCAGGACACCCACTACCCTTTAAGCTGAGGCACGTGCCTAAAAATATAAAGTCCTTCGTCACGCCACTGCTTACAATAATTATTGTACGTAATTATGATATATTAGTCACATTACAACATATCCTATTATTACGCTTTGCACAAAATCATTAAACATATTTTATAAAATGTAACAAATAGAGAAAGCTACGGAAGGTACTTTTAAAGCATTTTACACAAATGTGTTCGGTGAGCATCAATTTCCAACTCAGTGCATGCAACGAGTATGAACAAACTTTGGCAATTAAAGTATTTGTAAAGTGTTTATAGATCACTGTGTTTTAAGTACAAACTATAGGGGAAATTCTAATTTGGGGTTTGGACCCAAAGTATATTATTATATTGTTGAAAGGAATTTCAGGTATAGTTATTTATTGTAAAATAATCTAATTAAATGTGTATCGGAGTGAATTCTTAACAAGTTCTTAACTTGAACTGAGCACAAATTCTAAGCTGATGATAGTTAATTTAAAGTTAGTCATCGAAATTTAATGACGATGAAAGATATTCAGAACATATCTCAATTTTATTATTTTGAAAAATATACAACTTGACGTATGTAATAACTAATTTAATAGTTTTTAAAAGTGTTATGAAAGTTGTGGGAATCGTGAGGAATGAACTAGATATAAGCATATTTTGATCGTTTTATTCTCAGTAAAAATATTATGCTATTGAAATATAATACTACTAAAACAATTGTAACCTATAATGATATTACTACCGGGCTTTTCTGTGCATTACACGAGTTTTTTTGTATAATGCAATTTTGTTTCTTTGTTTAACTTTAACTTTTTGTTGGCTCAATATCAATTCAAATATCTTAATTTTTTACTCGGCTTGATAATCAACCAGATCCAATTTTCTACCGAAAACCCCTCTTTTGTTGAAGTTTGAAATGATTGCAGGAACATTCCTGAGCTGAAAAATATTCTATTAGCAAAATTTACTTTTGATAAGGTGAACATTTCAAAAAAACTATTAAGCGTATACATTATACAATATAAATATTAATGTATAATATTATGGTGTAGCACATTAATGTAAAGTAAAAAAACATAATCCTACAAGGCGGTGGCCCTATGTATTATACAATTTAAGTGTGCCAATTATGAATTAGGTTGGATTATAATATAGAGAACACACATTTATCTAAATAGTGGTCATTTTAATGTTCGGAAGACGCAAAATAAAAATGACTACCTACCAACCAATTATTTGGATCTATTATACTTTAACATAACTAGCTTTTTTATTTAGATCATTACTTATTGTAAATAGCAATAGTTTAAGAAATTCTAAGCCGAGACATATATATGTGTTGAAACTTAAAATCAATATGTACGTACACAAAAAGTGACATTATAAGTCGTTTAAGTATCCTGATTCCTGAGTCAACTTTAACTTTAATACTCATAATACAAAATATACTTCGTATATAAAAAGCATGCGACTTCCTTTAAGCCCAAATGGTAAGACTCGGTAACCCAGAACTTGTGTGGAAAGCTGTCGCTGAATTTGATTCTCGACTTGTATCTGCCAATGACCCAATTTATAGGTCTAACACACTATAAGTACTTGCTGTGTTTGTTGGCCTGTATTAAATTAGATGTCCGTGAAATTGGCAATCGAACAATCAATTCGAAAAATGAACCAATATTTTTAAAACTTATGGCAAATAATTGCGAATCGATTTTTAGAATTTTCAAATAAGTCAATTAGTTTGTTGTTGCTAATTCATCGCATTGAAGGTCGGAAAAATTTTAAAATATAGCTTAATTTTGTTTTTGTTTTTTGTTTTGATATCCCTTTATGGTGAACTGAGCAGTGAGAACTATTGACATATTTTGCTGATTAATGGTATTTAATGCCATGCCATACACGTACGTATTTGAGTCAGTGGCGTGTTGAACTCATTTTTGGTAAAGAGCAAAAATGTATATAAGTTACCCACCCACCCACCCAAATTTATTAATTACCCACCAAATTATTGAACCAACCACCAACTAACAATTTTGAAGGAGCAATCGCTCCAAAATAATACCTTCGACATGCCACTGATTTGAGTACCAAGGTGTACTGAACCACTAACCGGTTACGTGATCCAAAACCGTGCCCAGCTTAACCATTTTCGATTTTGAACAGTCAGCAAATCAGTGCCAGAACTGTGACCGCTAGTGTTATGGTTAAGATAAAATAACGTTCGTTTCCGACCTACAAAAACGTTGTTTAAGCCCTGTAAGGGGATGGTTTGATCTAGGAACGAGTCTGTTAACAATAATCGGTCGTCGTTCTATATTCAAACATCGTGCTGGACTCAGGTGCGTCCCTTAGGGAGGGGGTGACAAGGGGTGGTTTATCGTGCCTAGACCCTTTAGGTTGTGTATGTATTGTCGGAATCGCGTCGTCACCAGACCTAACGTTTGAAGCTTTGGTGTCGGCTCCGAGTGCTAGATGTAGTGGCAAAGCTGTTGTTCGCGAATATCACAAGATCATAAACTAGACGATTAAGATGTGTTCCACCGTAGCACCGGTAAACGGTAACCCCGGTGCGCACAACCGCGATTTTATTCAACGCGTAACATCTCTTATATTGTTTTCACTGACATTACTAAAGATAACGGGCGTGTACGTTTAATATGAAAAATTAAACATACAATAATAATTGTATACCGCAGTTGTTATTTATTTCCCTGTTCTGTTTCTTCAAAAATAACCAGCCTTAGTAGTTAATAATTGTAATTGTATTGCGTGCCAGTATCAGCAAGCGTTTAAATAGAAATTACTATATTATGAAGTTGAATTAAGTCGTATTAAATAATAACTTAGTTACTAGATGCTTAAAATATTCTAACAATTAAGACTGATGCTGGTGATGTGGCGTGACGTGGTAGTTACTCAAACCCTGTAAACTCAGGTCTGAAATGATCTCTGTTTTAGGCCATATTTATGTGGTCCATTAAGGACCCATTTTAAACATAAACGATAGACATATAGATAGTCCTCCTGGAAAGGAACCTTTAATAATGATTTATCTAGACTTATTATTGTTACTATAAATTACATTATTCAATATTTTATACAAACAAAATACAAACATACGTTTGCAAATGTTAATAAAGTATTTAGCACAAAAAAGGTTTTATTTAAATGCTTATAGTTTATGCCAAACGTTAAATTTACGGAAATAACATTGATATAGTAAGAACTGTGACAGTTGTTTTATAAAATCATAGGTATATATATTAATTTATATTCTTACATGTTGAAATTTAATTGATAAGGACCACTACCCCAATAAGAGCTTAGCTTTTAGGTGAGGGCTGCAATATTAAAATATTTAATATGTACCATATTATTATTTTGTCATTATTGCATTATTGTGACTTAATATTATTACTACTAGTATTATTACATTAGTACATTGTATGTATGGCGTTGCAATTAATTTTTAATTTTACATGTTTCATCAAAACACAATATAGCTATTTCATATGTATTCATGGCTAAATTCCGTACGACTTAATATAGGCCATTTTAACTATTAGCAAAAATTAAATTAAACAGATTTTGGAAAAATCTTAATTAGTATCAATTTAAAATTATTATATAGTGAAAGAAATATAATACCTACACAATATTTTCATAGACGTACAAAAAACACGTTCATTATATTATATAACATTTATCTCATCAGCGTGTATCTATTAGTTTGAATACATAGGTATCTATGATATCTTATATCAGGTAACTATACCAATAGCCAATAGGTAACTAACCTAAGTAAAATAATGATATTGTAGGTGGGTAAGTTCTTTAATTAACAGTATCAATAATAAGTTTTCAAAAAGGTTGCAAGACTGCTAATGAAAAATAAAAAAATATATTTTCAAAACCTAAACACAAAACCTAAACATAAAATAAAAATTACTAATTATATTCGATCGTAATACCTATTAACATATTCTCACCATTAATTTCCCCTGGAAAATAGACCCTAAATAGGTAGCAAACTATCCTTGGTTATTATAATCGTATTATAAGCACATGATTCTTTTAGATCCGATTTTTTTCGAGCGATAAATGCATTGGTCTTACCTTACAGTAGTATTATAATGTGTATTTTTGGTTTCTTTTATTCCATTGCGTAATTCACTTAAAAAATTATAGTAATAAACTGTAAAAGTTTAAGTTTTTACTATTAATTAAGTTATCGCCAATATATTATTAAGCATATATTTCATATTATTATTATATTAATAAATTACCGTAATAATATAGCGTAATGGAGTTTTTGGGAAGTGACCGGGAAACTGGACAAGACGTGTTGACTACGAACATGTCATAATATACTCGTACATACATAGGTATTTAATTTTATCAATATTTATATTAATATGATAATTTTAATAGATTATCCATGGATAAGTTTAGATGTCATTATAAATAACCAATATTATTTTCATAGTTTCATAATTATCTTTAGTATTTCAATCTCCAAGATCTATATTCTTTCTTATATTTTGGAAATTATTGCATAAAATTGTTTATGCACTCATCACTTTAAAATACATTTCTGTCTATAACCATTTTCTATTTTACTGTTATTCAATATCTACAATTGGATGAAATTTTTGTCTACAAACGTATCAAAAATGTCAAAGTGGAGCAACTATAATATTTTGTGATACAAAACATAGTTAGATAAGATAACTATTTAAACTTAATCTAGGTTAGTGCATTTTGAAAGCACACGCATTTGACTTCATTATCCTAGCTTTTTTTTTTTTAAACCTTTATTTTATGACTCTACAGTTTCTAACATGTAATAGTTGGTAATACGAACAACATGATATTCTCGAAATATAGCTATAATACATTAATACGCATGCAATTAATAACAAGTAAGTAGGTACATGTATAATCGTTTCAACCAATTACTTTTAAACTAAAATAATAGCTATAACCATAAAATATTCTATAGTCATGGTTCAAACGTAGTTGAAGAAGAGTTCCAATTTTCAAAATATTGTGAACTTAGTTCCTCTTTGAAGTAAATATAAGTTATATGATAAAAACTTATAAAACAAAAAAATGTCTATGAGGTTGGTGGTTAGACTTACACATTTACATATTGTGAGTATTATAATATATGACCGGCAAGTGATAATATCAGTATAATATCACTATTCACTATAATAAGCATATTATGTTATAGGTATGTACCTACAACTTAATTAAGCTAAAGAGGCTATAAGTTTTGTCTTGGTTACATTTTGCGCTTTAATCTCACAATAATTAATCTTTACTTATTGTAAATAAAGTTTAGTGTAGTGAAAATATATTTTAAAATAATGTGATATTACGGGAAACACAATAATTGAATAACTTCAGTATTCTGGTATATTTAAATTATATTTCAAGGTTCACATTTCTGAAAACATATTTCAGTACCTATTTAAAAACTTTGAAAGTTATACGGAGTAGAAATGCATCATGGAACCAGTATGATAAATAAACTGTATAAAATACAGTATTGTGTTTGTATTCCACTCTTTTGGGTAGGTAATGTAAAAAAAAAAACACAAATTTTTTCGAAAAGCATTAGGTAACGTTTTAAAAAATATTTTAAAACATCACGTTTAGGCATTGGCTCTTTGTAAGACAATTATAATTTTTACATATTTGTGTCGTTATAATTTTTTAATGATACCATTCATTTTTAATTCCATATTTTATAGTACAATATTTACAATGGTGCAACTAAGATTGTTCCGTGGAGGAGGGTCCAATCAAGAAATGTATACCCATAACATATTTTTTTTTTGCATTAGTTTAAAATAATATTATTTATTAATTATTGGTTATAAAGTACCTAGGTTGGTAAAATAAAACCAATTTTATGATTGACAAAGTATCTACAATACGACAAGAGTGCCTGCATGAGTACTGAGTAGGTACACAGTTGTGTGACTTCTAAGAATTTCATTATATTATAAAAATAAAATTTCTATTTAGTATAGTGTTAATTAGTGAAAAGTATCTACATTAAATGTCATAAAAAAAAATAAAAATTTAAATACTATAGCAATGAACAAATTGTTAAAAATATAGATTTTTTTTCAAAAGTATTTTATAATTACTTAAAATTATGTAAAATTAGAATTAGAAAATTATGTTTATTTTTGTTATCTATAATTCTGACGAAAAATAAGATTGAAAAGGAATATTTAATTCAGATGTCGCAAAAAGTTTATTTAAATATTTCAGTAAATAATATAATAAATAGTCGAGATAAAAAAAATTTCTTAATTTAAAGGTTGATTAAAAATATTTTGAAGTTGAAACTAAATAACAACATGCAGTATTGAGAGTACTTCACTACTTGGAAAAATGTGTTTTAACATAGCGGTTTCTTAAGGTCAAAATATTTTAAAGGTCTAAATATTTTTTGCATTCAATAAACACTTAATAAATATATATTGACAAAATATTAACAATTTTACTATTTCTACTAATTTCTAACTATTGATCTGAGTAATTTTTCAGAGCCTGTTATTATTTGAATAACTCACCTGAGTTGTGCAAATGAGCAATGACTGTTTAGTGGTTTTGCAACAATTCTAAATACTTAGCACAAATTTGAAGTTCAAATAGTATCTATAAAATTGACATCAACTAATTGTAGTTAAAACAACTCAAAATATGTATACGTTATGAGAAAATCCATTTCATTGATCCCAATATGTATAATTTCTACCACCATTTGGCATTTACCATAATACAATTTAAAAATGTGTATGTATCGAGGTCACCGTCACGATTGATTTTCTGTTTTTCACAATTCAATATTACAAATTATTAACATTTCAATAATTTCATTTTAATTCAACATAATATCCAAGTATAAAGACAACGAATATGACTTTGCTCTAAAAATAATCTTTAAATATCTTAAAAAAATATTTGTACCCAGATAAAAAAATACTGTGCGTATATTTAAAATGAATGCTAAAGGTTATTTGTTTTTGTCCATGGGTTCTTCCCGTTGAGTATTGATTATTGACATATCCACTATAACGATATTTTCTGATTACACATGAAATACAGTTTTTCATCTTGCTTGAATTCAATAATTTACAAATATTGATTTGCTAGGTACCTACTCTGATAATAGCATCCAAATGAAATTCACCCGATTTTATCGATTGACTTAACGTGGTCAATCATAGAAACTATTGGTGTAATTGAAATGATTATTAATATATAGGGTTTTAAAATTTCATGAAATTTATTTTTTTGAAATATTTCATTTTGATAAAAATAAAAAAAAAATGTTTATTATACCTAAAAGTGTATAGTCGTCAACTTCTAAGTGAATATTTTTAAAAGTTGGTATATGGTATGAAACAAAAAAAATATGTAACATATTTACATATAATTTATTAGTTGTTTAACAAATCTATAATAGTCATAACAAACTATATGATCTAAGTATTTTTTTTTTTTTTTTTTTTTTTTTTTTATTGAGTAACCCGCGGCAACATAGGCCATTGGGTGTGGGGAGGGTACTGTAGGTTTTTTATATTGGGTAGGTTTGGTAGGTTTTATATTGGGTAGGTTGGTACACGTGTGTGTTGTGTTTGGCAGAATTTCTAATGGGGCACCCGTAGGTTTCTGCCGTGCCCCGGGGTGGGGGGATGGCGGCACTTGTTCTCCGGACACCGTGACTTGCCCGAAGAAAAATGCCGCCCAGTGGCCGGGAGTCGAACCCGCGACTGCCAGCGCCGCAGTCGACGCGTTAGACCGCTCGGCCACCTCGTCCCCCCGATCTAAGTATTAAATAATGAGCCCAGAGCACCTTCACATCACTCAGCCACATACACACACATATTATACGACTTTCGTACACTTTATAATTACTGAAAATATATTATTTCATTCATTGTTGGAATTGACTTCAACTTTATAACAAACCATTATTTTTTGAGTCGCTGATATACAACAATATTTTAAAATTCATGTAAAAAATGTTTTTATTCTCAAAAAAATTCCAGGAATATTTTTCAGCACTATATAATATAGAATATACAAATATGAAATAATAAATCAACAAAAATAATATGTTTTTTTTTAATTCTAAGTGTGTAATCAATTTACTGTTTCTAATCATCTATAACCGAACACGTTTAAAAGAAGAAAAAATATTTTTTTATAATTTCATTGAAATATTTTAAGAAATATTTTCAATTTTGAAATATTTCAAATTTAGAACCCTATTAATATATATTATATATATTATTCAGCTAATAATTAGTAAGTGGGACGTTTCAGCTATATTTGAAATAATATTGTCTATTTTTAGTGGAATATGAAAATCAGTTTTGTAGTTTTAGAAAAATTTAAATATTTTTTAACCGAACAAAATAATTATTACCATAAAAATAATAATTAAGTTAAACCAAACATTTTTTTCTTATCAAAAAATAAATGTTGTCATATTATATATTATTCTAAGTTTAGTATGTTATATAATACCTACTATGAGATATACGAATGAAGTATATTATATAGACTTATAATAGAAGTATATTACTATATATATGTTACAGTAAAAGTACGAATACGGGTAAATCCTAATTGAATTCGGCATAGCCTACTGCCTAGGATACACAAAGTAGTTTGGTCAAACCCGATTGATTTTTGTAGTTTATACTTTTACAAAAGAGATTTGGTAAATCTTAAGATAAATAATCAGTGTTGGTAGGAGTACAATATTTTTTATCATTGTGTAATATTTTTTCACTTGCTTTATACTAATTGTAGGTAGGTATATTATAGGTAAGTAACTACAATGTTATACGTTAACCAGTAAAATATAAAAATAATTATTTATCAGGCGTACTATTACTATTACTTAGTATTACTATACTAGACACTATACTATTATTATGACAAAAAATGTATATTATATTTATATAATATATCAATAATTATATTTATATAATACATCAATAATATTATATTTGAATTACAAAAGTTATTATTTATTCATGCAGAATTTGCTGCTGCAGTGACATTTCGAGTCACAATACATTTTTGGATCGGCATTTATATCGATTTGTTATGTATTTTTTCAAACAGTCTCATTTCATTAACCCTTGTCCACCAGCCAAAGGGAGTTGCGATATCGTTTGACAAATATACCGATTTCATTATATAGAATTATTATTGCCAATTATAAAAATAAAGTAATTATTATAAAATCACTGGAAATTTGTTACTATTAACCCTTTTTAAATGTCAGGAACGAGAGCATACATTTTTACGAATTTCTAACTGAAAAATAATTTTAAATGTTCACAATATATGTTGCAGGTTTGACGAATTTTGTATAATTTCTACCTTTAGACGCTCATTTAAAATTATAGTGAAAAATCGCTATTTTTTTTTTAAATTACCTACATTAATAACAGCTTATGAGGAACCTATTATTAAACATGATAAACATATTGTAAATAATTTACTGGTTTACCGCAAGATGTGTAAATGAGATTTGTTTTAGATTGAGATATAAGGTATACCATAAAATCATAACCACATCAGTTCCGAAGAATACGTTAATCTATACGTACTCTATAACTACGACTATAATCTATAGTCATCGCCGGCTGAAATTATTGTTTTGAAGATTTGCAGTACCGTTCACCTTAAGTCTCATCAATCAATTATATGGTGTGTTACTTTTTTGTTCATAGTTAAGCACAAACTATATACTGGCGTATATGTCAAAGAATATCGATTCATAAGACTATAATGGATAGTGGTAGTGGGGCCTGTCACTAATTCGGCCGCCGGCAAGGTTTTCGCAAAACGCGCACTTCCCTGTCAGAAACAGAACCGCGTGTTGTCCACGTTCCACTATACTAAGGGGCAGAGAACGGACTGTACATCAGTACGTTATATAGTCTGAAGACAATGGTTATCTCCTCAATCATGATGAACAATGTATTGTAAGGCACCACCGTGAAATGGCGTTTGTTTTCTAATAAAATAAAAATAAACTATATAACGCACACTCCGTGACAGCATTGATGGACTTGAGAGACATGAGTGTGTACTTCAATATTGACGAGTACGAGGTATGATTGGTAAATGGTTTTTTGATTATTTTAAAATCGACAATTATTATTATATGGGTACCAGCTTCTTACTTACCATTAAATGGCACGGATATGTTTTGGCTCTGAAAAGAATTCAATTAAAACTAAATGATGTACTAATTACTAATTACACATTTACACACATTACTAAATAGTTCGTATCATACTGCATTGAGTTTATTTATTTTGAAATCAAAAATACCTCTTTTATCTATGAAGGTATCTTCGATGTAGGCATCATCTTATTCAACAAATATTATTGTTAAGTAATATGCAATTAATCATAATATTATATCAGGTATATTTGATTTAAATTTATAAATCTTGTAAGAAAACTTATTAAGTAGTTATTTTTATTCAAACACTATGTTTATCTAATTTTATTTTTAGAAATACATACATCAAATTGTAATAACTTAACCTAAAATAAAAATAAAAAATAATATTTGTATTTATTAGAAATGTTTTATTTGTTGAAAAAAAAATATCTGTTGAATCCCTTCACTGAATAACAATAACTAATAAGTATTTAAAAATATATTTATGCTAAATTGTTCGTAATTTAAAGTTCTCAGTGATTATTTGCGTGCATTATCTTAGCGTGTATAAGTACAATAGCCGTATGTCAAGGCCAATACTCCAGCTAAAATAATAATCCATGTAGATAAATCGCCCGCTATTACATTTTCATTTAAAATATGTGGGTACCTAACGTTGAAAATAAATTATTGATAAAATATTTAATGCCACTTGTCTAATAAAACAATAATGCGACGATAAAATATGTGTTATAATTTATTAATAAATAGGTATTATTTGATAATTGAAATTACATTATTTTAATATGTTATTTATTAACTAACTAATTATTTCATTGAGTTTTACTTTTATCATTACATTGTTATTTGTTAATCAACTGAAAAAAAAAACATTCCTCAATTTAAACTGACAAACAATACAATTCTGATTTAGTTTATATACTATTACTTTCTTCGGGTGCAAACACTTAGAACCAATTACAAATCACTGTATTCTATCAAGACTTGTTTTTTTCCGTGGAAAACTATATACGATGGACAGAGGCTTTTTAATGGAATATTCGTAGTTCGTACCCAACACTTTACCAAGTAAGAATAATTTTGTACAACAGCCTATTGAGGTATGCTCTTGACCTACTAACCACTTTATTTTCAATTATAATATAGTATAAATAAATAATTAATGTAAGTAACAATGCAAAAGTCAGAGCTGTGAGAAAAATTATTTTAATCTTATTTGATTAAATTAAGAATTATTTTGTTGTAGTAAAGTAACGGGTTAGTTTTATGCCCGTCTCGAAGTATATTGGTATTTATTATATTTTATTTATCGAAACATTTTTATTATACGCCTCATTTATCAACTATTTATGCTTATAAAGTTTATAAAAATCTTTTGGTCCTCCAAAAAAAATAGGTACCATAAATAGAAAAATGTCAACAATATATGAAATCCTTTACAAATAACTGCATAATTTAATACTTAAAATATTAAATTAACTATAATTTTATGGTTACACATTTGCATGTATAATTAAAAATGTATTTTTATAACTAATAGAATAATATATTTTATTAGTTGTATTAACTATTTTCTGGTTTAATAACTGGTGTGACTATTACATAGAAACATAAATCAGTAAGAAAATGGTTATAATATGTATAATAATTGAATAGACTTACCTTACTCAGTAGTCACTTTAGTCAGTACTCCTGTAGGTATACATAATAAAACAAAACAATAAAACTCCATTTGAAGGAATCGAACTATGCAAAGACCCATGAAGTTCGAGGCGTCGTCCAGAGCCCGTCACGTGTGGATTGCTTAGGTACTAAGGTATCTTAGTTGCTCACAAGTGACTTTCCTTCCACATTCCACTGTTGTACCGCTCATGCATAAATGCATAACATAATACAAACGTAGACATTATTAATATTAATTCTATTAACTAGGTTAAGAAAACATTTATGTGTAATCCGTAACAACATTTAGTATTACGTGTTAGTCAGTAAGTTATCGTAGACTTACTAGATGTAGCGCAATAGAAACTAAGTTAAGCTTAAATAATATATAAGTGACAGGAGTGGGCAAATGTTGGTACTTCAACAATGGTCGCTTGATGTGGTCGGTTTAGAACGAAAAGTAATAAAGTGATCTATTTTAAGTGTGTGTGTAATAAACTAATAACACTAATAAAGTGTACGTCGGAAGCGATCGGCGTATACGACGGCACCCAAACCGTATTGTTTTCAACAGCTCGGGCCTCGTACCCGATCCACCAAAGACAGGTTGCAAACACAGGCATTTATTTGCTGATGGAGCTTTCGCAGGAGGGGAAGGAATGCAGCTCCAGCTGGCTGAAAGCTAGTTATTATAATATAATTTATTTGAAATTATTGGCAAAAGTTTGGTGGTTTACCTAGCATATTATATAACTAATAGAAAATTAAATTATAAATATCATTAAAAAAACAATGTGACACGCCATCTTCACTTAGAATAGAATTGTGAACCCGATGATTTATTATTGAATTTAAAGTTAATAAAGTAATTTGAGGACTTACTTAAGAACGAGACACATTCAAAACTATAGGCACCTACTATACAGCAGAGTGACTTCCAGGGACTGGAACCGGAACTGAAAGAACCGAGAAAATCTAAGAACCGGAAACGGAAAAAGAATCCATATTTTACAATGCTTAGAACCGGAATTAGAACCGGAACCCAAATTTAATATACAATAAGTTTTCCGGTTCTTTTAGGTTCTTATCGGTTCTAAGAAAAAGTCTTGTATTTCAAATAACTGAACATTTTATTTAAATCGGATTTTGTTGTAATCAAATAATTATTTTTCATAGAATTATATTTGTTTTGTACATAGTAAGATGTGGTATTTTAATATTTTAACTCGAAATAATCGTATTATAGGTACGACCGAAACTGATTAATTTACACACATACGGGTTGCATTTTTCATTGGTAATGTACCGAGAATGGTCGACAACAATGATGTGTTTTTCTACAATCTTTACCAAATATCTACGACTATTACGAGAAATAATATTTATATAGTTATTAATATAACTCTGTCTCACATTCTCAAACACAGTCACACATTCACACATTAACACATACGAGTAATTTACGACTTATTAATCTTATGGTCATACTGTAATTTTATGTTTTGCTTATTAGTTATTAGCAACTTCTAAGACCTAAACCCAGTACATTTGTTAATCAATTGAAATCATTTTTGAAAATTGAATACACTTCTTAAATTAATAATTTCTTACCTAGTAAAATAATTAAATTAATTTCTGATTTTATTAATAACTGTTTAACTCTTTAATTACCCACCTAATAATAAATGATTTCAAAATTATTATATAGCCAGTTTTATTAGTTTTCATTTTCCAGTATAAATTTAAGAAGGAGGTTCAAAAAGTTCTAATAATATCTGGATGAATGTAACAAACTAACATTACACTATTTTAAATTAGCAATTATAAAATTAATTTTGCAAACTGAAATAAATTGAGTACAATTAAAAAAGTATTTGGAATGTATTTTAAATACTTTTTGAATGGATGTATTTGTATTTGTATTTAAATAAAATTTTAAAAGTATCTTTTATAAGACTGGTCCAAGTTCTGACTTTATGAGTAAAAAATCTATCTAATAAGCAATAGGTAATTTTTGAAAAAATTCATTTTTAAGAACCGGTAAGAACCGGAACCGGAACCTATTATATTTTTTCTGTAAGAACCGAACTGGAACCAGAACCGGAAAAATCCTAAAGGTTTCAGTCACCAGGGAACTCAATGGTTTTATATTGATTTCGTTCCACGTATCGTTTAAATAAAAATTATATCATTATTACGAGAAACAAATTAGTAATATTATATTTAGGGTTTTAAAATTTCATGAAATTTATTTTCTTGAAATATTTTATTTTGATGAAAAATAAAAACAAAATGTTTATTATACCTAAAAGTGTATAGTCGTCAACTTTTAAGTGAATATTTTTAAAAGTTGGTTTATTGTATGAAACAAAGAAAATATGTAACATATTATTTACATATAATTTATAAGTTGTTTAACAAATCTATAATAGTTATAACAAATTATATGATCTAAGTATTAAATTTATTATTTACTTTATAATTACTGAAAATACACTATTATTTCATTCATTGTTGGCATTGACTTCAACTTTATTTCAAACCATTATCTTTTGGATCGCTGATATACAACAATATTTTAAAACTCATGTAAAAAATGCTTTTATTCTCAAAATAATGCCAGGAATATTTTTCAGCACTATATAATATAGAATATATAAATATGAAATAATAAATCAACAAAAATAATATGTTTTTCTTTAATTCTAAGTGTGTAATCAATTTATTGTTTCTAATCATCTATAATCGAACACGTTTAAAAGAAGAAAAAATATTTTTAATTATTTCATTGAAATATTTCAATTGAAAAATTTCAAGTGATATATTTCAAAATTAAAACCCTAATTATATTACATGGTTACCTTTAGATTAATGTAGTCGCCGAATATTATAGTGTTGGTATTTTATAGGTACAACTTTTGCAACAGAATTTTCGTCTAATTTGTTAAAGTATAATATACCACTATTAAAATATGTTGTCTATAAACTTTGATATTCCAACGAGATGATAAGATCGTATTAATTTGCATCATTATCAGACTTTTTAATAAACTTTTGATCAACTTCGCTAGCATATGATCCATATTTTAACTTTTTTCAGGTTAAATTGATTGTAAATATTATAATTTAATTTAATTACCAATTGTTTTCTTTATATAATATAGTTACAACAAAAACAGAGAGGAAAGTAGATTACTCCTCTACTGTACGTATAATAGGTGTCGAATGCCATTATGACACAATAATCATTTGTCATCATTGAGGAATAAGTCAGTCAATGTATGTGTTAAATTTTAATTCAATAATAAATCAATACATACAAAGAAAAACGATTCTGAGTGAAAATACGATCTACCAGCATATTGTGTAACTAATTGGATATATTTTATAATATATTTATATTGCTATTAAAGTTATTTATTTTACTAATAGTAATACGTTAATCTGAATTCATTTTGCAAAAAAATGCATTTTAAATTGTCATTGTGTGTAAATAATATACTAATATGCATAAAAGCTTACAATCTCAGCGAATAATATTTTTGAATTACCTACAACAAAATAACTGAAATTGTAATTCTTCAAATCATGTAATTATTCCATAGTAAATTCATGCCATTAAGTGGTTTTCCGATTTGTCATATTTCTTGAAAAATTAATTTTTTTTTTTTTTATGAATTTGTAGTTATAGTTTTGAAGTAATTTAAGCGATTTATTAGTGAGAAGGAAAAAAAATATAATTGATGATTTAAACAATTATTTGTCACGTTTAATACCAGTGATGATAATTACATTTTTAGATTAGAATCATTTTTTATCCCTATATCCATTACTAAATAACAATCACCACATTTCGTATACAAATCAATTATCATTGATAAAAAAGAAATACATAATACCTCTATTTATCGATACCCATTGATACTTTTTTGATTTAAAAAAAAACCACTTTAAATATTAATTACTGACCTTGGCATTTTTTTTTTCAATTCCTGAGAATTTATTATGATTAAACTAGGTATTTATGTTTTCTGTAATTTGTGAAATGCAATAATATCGACAAAGACAAACATTTCCTTAAATTGTTTACAGTTTGGAAAAATACGTGATAACAGATGTAAGTACCAACATCTGTAATTGAAATAAGTAAATTTACTTATTTTTGCAGTAAATATTTGATACAGTGTATGTTTCACACAGAAGGAATACCAAAATCACAATCGAATACTATCATTATATTCATTAGATTTAACAAAAGCATTCTCGAAAGGACATCTGTTAATTATGTAGACCAAGTACATTTTACATTTAAAACCAACAATAAAAGTATTAAACTGTTTAATTGATTGGTTAGGTTATTTAGATAAATTGAACATGCTTTATAACGACATATTCAAATGTTGTAGTAATTAGTTACTACAATTTATAATATCTAAACAAAATATTAGATACTTACTAAAATTACCTACCTAAATCCTCGGTTCAGATAGTTATAGTCTAGGAGCTACTGACGATTTTACCTCACCCATTTTAGCTCCCTTGAAATGTTTTTAGCTATAAATATAATCGGGTCTGTTGAATTAGATAGGAAAATATGATTTTATCTTCAGTGAGGTACAAAGCACTAAGCAGTGTAATAATAAAATAAGTAATCACATTATTTGTAAACATCAATACTAATCAATAAATATAGATTATTATTATTATCAAAAAATGTAAAATATAAAATGTTAAGGTTAACATTTTAGAACTGTATTTCATATCTTGGTCAAGACGACCCAAATTAATGTGTTAAAAAGATGCATAGATTAAGAGTAAATCCACAGGAATTTAATTTGTCAAGAGCAACGCCGTGCAAGATCAGCTATTATTATTTATAATTAAAAAAATATACGATTGTATGTGGTTAAATTGCCTATCTAAAACTCCGTCTGTTTATGATTTTATGAATTTTAATAATTATTAGGAAATAAATATTACTCTATTGAATTGAGTATATCAATGTTTCCTATCGTACCTATTTTATTTATATTTTATTACTTTGTTTTTAAATAATTTAAAAATATTTTCTCATGCAGTACTTATGAGTACCATTTATATTATTTTAGATGTAAGATAATAAAAGTAGATATATCGAAAAACCTTTTATTTTAGTGGCAACAACCTGTGTCACTAGAATAAATAATTAAGGATTAAGAAAATAATTATTTAATTTAAATTTATAAACTGTAAATTTCGATGAACAAAAATAGTCTAAATTCAAAAATATAACCATATTTATTTTATTTTATATAATAAGATAATTAAAATGAACATAATATAACGACGATAGAACAGAATACAATATATTATTAGCATGAAAATATGATTTTTAATATTACTATAATATACCATTATTTGAAATAAAAACCTCGAGGGGGAAAAATTGATCTCTGTAATATTATTATGTGGAAATTGTATTTTTAATTTTGTATATATTTCAAATATCTTATACTTTTGTTTAAAATAATAAAATATGTAATGAAAATTTAAGGTTAATTTGTTAAAAATAAGTTATAATAATATAGCCATATAGGTAATTTGTCTATAAAAACAATGATTCAGTAGATACTTCTACAAATAAATCGGTGCAGCTTCAAAACTATGATCATATATTATAATTTTACAAATTTATGTGTATAAAATAATACTCCGGGTCTTCATAATTATTTTATACGCCATACAATATTTATTAATTATTCGGCCAATGTTCAAAATGTATATACTTTAAGTTTTAATTTGAGGTTAATTAAAATTAATCATAGTTTAATAAGACACATGAACGTTTTATAAACTATATATTATATAGTACATAATACTACATACTACCTACATTATATAAATTTGTTATCTTTTTTTTGACAAAGATGAAATAATTAAACATTCATATTTTAACTGTGTTCAAACTTGGTGAATACAGACTTGTAAATAATAACATTTAAGTTAATTTAAATAAATAAATATTATTGAATACCTTTTTCTGTGTAGGCTCTTTAAATCTGATGAAACAATTTATTCTTTTATTTCTATAAAAGTCATTAATACAATTATATTATAATCAACAAATATAGTACTTCTACTTCACAAGAAACCAAGAATAACTAAGATAATAATATCTCATGGTAATTTTTTCGACTCAGAAGATTAAAAACAACATTTAATATTTTGAAGAATAATATTTAAATTATATCTGTATGTATAATATGACAATACTATATTTAATATTGTTAATAGCAGGCTGTAATTATTTATAAATAGACATTAATATATTTTTTGTGGTTAATTAACCATATATTTTGTTTTTATAGTGGTACCTATTTATAGGATATATATTACAATGGTGTTTATTTTTTTTTTTATCTTGTAAACAAAATTTCGACCAGAAGGAATTCTTCGATTTCAACCACGGCTATAGATAGTATGGTTGCCTATCGACCCATGATTCCCATACTTGAAAAAGTGTCTACCGAAATGAATCTCTATAACCAGTATTAAAGTTAAATTAAACAGCTGGAGACTAATTGAGCACTAGCGCTTATATATCATAGTGGTCATCACGGAACTACAATTTACATTTCAAAGGTAATTGCATTTATAGTCAATACAACAAATAAGCACTAGTGCGTAAGTCTCCAACTGTTTAATTCTGATAATGAAGATTCATTTCGGTAGACACTTTTCTAGATTCGTTGGGCAACCATACTATCTTTAATCGTGATTTCAACATATAGTAGGTACCTTATCTTTTAGCAAATTGCATCAATATAGTACTTTACAAAGGTAATTTTTCGATTTTCTCAATAGTTCTTTAATGCCACGGGAAAAACTACCGGCAAATTACGAAAAACCGCTAAAAATGGGATTTTAATTTCTAAAGCTTTGTTTATTGCCATAGATACGAATAAAAAAAGGTGGGAAAGTGGATGTCGCTCTGCTGTACAGTAGGTTACAAGTGGGTCACTGTAATGGATGGTGTTAAATTTGAACTCAATGATATAATATCATTGTATAAGAAAAACGATTCTGAGCGAAAACGGTCAGTCAGCCTATGATATTACCAAGTGTATTTGATGATATTATTGTGAATAAAGTAATTTATATATAACCTATTTCCGTGGAGCCTTGTTTTAAATTTTCAATCCTTAGTTATAAAAGTTGAACATTTTATACATTTTTAACTACAAAATAACTATTAAATTATAAATTTGATAAATTTTGTCAAAATTTGAACTTTAAATGCTTATAAAAACAAATTGTGCCTATTTTTAATATTTTTCAAGTACTATTAGAACGATATATCAGGAGCCTTATATTAAATTTTCATTCTTTTTTACTCAACAAATAAAATTTTATTGACAATTATATAGTATCTACGGTAATTTGTTTTAGAGTCACACCAAAATTGATTTTCTCGTAAGCAGATTTTGCGTAAAAATTCCCGTTTTTCCTTAATTTTTCTTTTGTTTTTCACGTCGCTTTTGAAAACTACTGGGAAATTTTTACTTTTGACCCCCCAAAGTACCAACTAGATTCACTTTCCTATCAGAAAAGTTACTGTTGAAGAAAATTCAAGCACTTTTACTGTCCTAAAAGGTGATGACAGACACAAAAATAAAAATAAAAACACACATCATTGTAAAATTAATACATTCATCGCTTCGCTCAGAATCTAAAAACAATATTATAATATGAATTCAACTTACAAGCTATAATAAATAATAAATAATAACAGTATAAAATATCCAGACTGACGAACCGTCTCCGCTCAGAATCGTTTTTTATACAATGATATATCATATCATTGAATTTAAGTTTAATACAATCCAATATCCATTATACATTAACCCACTTGTAAAGTTGTAACATACTGTACTGTACATCCACTTACCTGCTTTTTAATGTTATTTCTTTATAAAATATAACCTAAACAATACACAATATAATCTTATAAAATAAAAATCACTTATTTGGTTTGCAGATTAAAATTTTCAAAAATCAAGGATATACGATATTTTATAATTATGTTTCAACGAAGTTTCGTATATATACGTATAACCCCACATACGATTATATTATGTATTATATATTATACGTTATACCTGTTGCTTACATTTTTCGTTCTTTAGTACCTATAATTAGATATTTTTTTGAATAATTTTATATTCTTTCCAAAATGTTCATATAATATTTGGATTAGAATTTTTTAGACATGATAAGAGTTTCAAAATACATACATTGTCTCAATTTTTTTGATAAGTGTTTGATTCTTGACAAAATTGAATCCTGTTAAGATTTTAGTTATTTTTTTGTACTTCAGAAAAGTAGGAACTTGAAACTTTCCATTATTGAGTAGTTATAGTATTATTATATTTTCTAAAACTAAGACACTTAAATATATTTAGACAAATTTTAAAGTATACCAAACATCTATTTATACTTTTCTATGGCATTTCACGTCGGTATTGGCTTATTATAAGTTGTATAATTATATGCAATGTTATTGGCATAAATACGTTCAACCTTACTAATGTAGAAAATACTAACAATAATATAAATATAATTTAACATAAACTATTCTTAGATATAAATGCTGATCCAGCCGTCCTTCGCTCCGAATCATTTTACCGTGGGTAATGATTTATAATCGAGTTTAATTTTAACACACATTATAGTGGTCTACTCAATGACCAGGTAAATTCGAATACTATAATTATGCAGCAGAGCGAGTTCTCCGTTTTTTCCATTAAAGTAAATCAAAAAACAGCTGAAGAATTTAGAATATACATATAGATATACATATTAAAGGTTAAACCATTTGATGAACGCTGAAAGTTTTAATTTTAACGGTGACCTCAAATACCTTTTGTAGGGTTTTTATGGCGTTTAATGATTCAGTGCACTACTGGGACTAAAACGATTTTAACGGAGTGTTAAACTTTACCTTATCTATCACGGTTTAATTTGCGTTGTTAAATTTCATTACTTTTAATCAATAAATAATTATATTTAATACGACAGAAATATACTGAATGAAACTATATTACAATGTTCATAATATATAATAATAATAATCCATAGAAGAAAATTCTCATAAAAAATTTAAATTGAAAATCAACGTTTATTAGTTGCATTTCTTAAACGTATTTACTTTATTATTTACACATTTTGGAAAATATACTTAGAAATTAACAAATAAAAAATGTAATATTAATAAATATGAAGCCAATTTATAATACTTGACTTTCTTTTTCTTAACCGTTAAAAGATGAAAGTACAACGTACATAACAAAATAACTATTTAATAATAACTATCCACTTTGAGTAATAGAGTACTTAGTAATATTATAACTGTTTTATATATTTATTGTTTTTAAGATATTATTATCATTATTATTTGTGGGAGCTTATGAAAATAATTTTAAATTGCTATTTTGTAGAAATACGCGATCCTTCATTCTAAAACGTATAAATGAAATAATATAAAAACACTTCAATTATTCTTCCAAATTACCAATTCCGGGATAAGAACCGGAGTCACTGTATTTTCGCTAAGTACTAATGGAATTATTAAGCTCATAAGAAGCACTCAAAGTAAGTATATATTTAATTAATTTTATCTAAAAGTATTAAGTATGTTATTATTCTAATCTGTGTATTAAATGTTTTATGAACAGACCAGAAGGTATTTGTTGTTTTAAAATTTAATTGTATTGGTTTTTGTAAAACATACCCGTTTCACGCAGTAATAAATTGTTTTAATTATGCCTGTACACATGTAAATTTATTTTTGTTATAATGCTTTTTATTATAGCTATAGTAATTATTTATTATAAATTTTTTTTCATAATTTTGAAATATTAATATTGAATATTATTGTTTAATATTTTATAAATATTATACTATTTTTTCGTATATTTACTTAGTTTTATTTATTTTATCTTCTATTTTTTTTTTCGTTTCAAAAACATTGTAGTATGTCATGAATTAACCTGTGTGTTACCTAACTTAACTTGTGTTTATCGAAAAATGTTGTTCTAATGTTCACTCTTGTTGACTTGGTTTTCATCTTTTTTTATGTATTGATTATGTACTTATGTGGGAATGTGGGATAGTCTGATGGGTTTAATATTTCAGAATATTTCAGAATATTCTAAATGTCATACAACAACATTATCAATGGTTAATTATCCACTCGTCTTTACTTACCCAACATGATTACGACATAATCTTTACGGTTTTCAGAGTTATATTCTCACAGTTTGTTAGATATGTATTAGAATTTTACTTAAGTGTCCACTTTCAATTATTAAGTCCAATGAATGTTTGTTAGTAGCAATCTTAGAATATACTATTCTGTATTATTAACTGACGACCACACACATACTAAGAAATAATAACGGTATCCACCTTGAACGTGAAACTTCACAGAGTGCATTTCAAATGTTGAGGAATGAATGTATAAAAACTAACAGACTACGATATTATGACGATAGATAGGCGTGAATGTATATGATTGTATTAAATACTAATAATGTGTTTTTACACATAAATACATAATTACAAAAATCCGTCCGTAGGATGTAGTAAAGAGATAGCTGCATGGTGAGGTGGTTTTCTTACCTTTCATAATATATATGTATCACCGTATCGGTCAATACAACTGTCAATTGATAGGTTATGTTAAAATTCTATCTATATTTAGTGCGTATGTATATTTATATATTATGATATGTTTATAGAGGATAAATTTACTTACCATTTACGTATATCATGGTCGTTTCAAAATATTTTGCCTAATTTTTTTAATTATTGAGGATATAAAGGGAGAATTTTATTAACTTTATTCTTATAAACTATATACTTAACTGAATTCTGACCAATTCACCTAATAGGTACTGAAGCCCTGGTTATCTGAACTTTGCAGCTGAAACTTGTTATGGATACATACTTGTTTTACCTGTTGCAAGATGTATTTTGTAATATGAGGTAATTGTGGTGATCCAAACATTCAGTTGAAAATCACTAAGCAGGATATGTATAAAAAATGTATACATTGTACAGAGTGAGACCATTTGTTAAATAATTAATTTACGTAGATAGGAGTCAGGAGATGTCATGGAATCACTGACAGTTGACAGAGAATGGTGATTCGTACGGTCTGCATTAGTTATGCTTAAGGGGCCTGCACGTGACCTGTTTTTTGCTCTTAAACATGCCTTACAGGAAAAACTCTCACGCCTCGCAGAGTGATCTGATTTCGATAATTTTTTTTTTTTTTTGAAAGAGAAACACTTCTTACAGGGCGCATTGGTCTTGGATTTTAAAAATTCTATTTCTAAGCCATATAATACGATTTTGAATATGACCAATTTTTACAAGATTTTGTTATTTTATTATATTTTTTTTAAGTAACGAAATTAAAAATCAAAGTCCAATGCGCCCTGTAAAAAATTATACCCTTTCCAACGAAAAAAAATTAATCAAATCAGACCTCTCTACGATGCGTGAGAGTTTTTACCGTAAAGCATGTTTTGAGCAAAAAATCATGCATTTTATTTTTGGTGGGCGGTGCCGTTGTCATGTGCGCAAATGCAGTGCGTGCGTAGATAGCCCGGTAACCGCTTACAATCACACTCATACTATTTTTTTATAATCATCATTGGCGACTATAACGGAAAATTTTAGTTTTACTTTTATTTATATAAAACAAATATCCACTTTATAAAACGATTTAGGGATAAGCTAAATTAAAAAATAAATATTCTTCTAAACATTGGGTTTTTTTGTTTTTTTCATTTACTTATAAAAATGATTGAATAGTGCTATTAAAAAAAAGCACGCTGTTGCACAGATACATCAGTTTTTCTTTACGTGCTGTTAAAATTTGGTAGTTCTACAACAAATATGGTGCGAGAAAAGTTGTCCTGCGCAAAATAGTTTTTGCTATGTTCTACATATTTTGTAAGACGAAGACAACACATGTGGGTGTGATATCCTCTTATTACTTATCCTTGCGGCTACAGACAGTATACCATCTTTAATCGTACTTATTATTACATAACATTTATTATCTTGTAAATAAAATTATTAATCAAAAAAATAGAATACAATTTCCAAAAATAAAAAAATAAAAAAATATAAAAATCATATACATTTAACATAATAAAGGGCTCACTGCAACAACAGGGCAAGGCAATTTTTATCAAAAATGAGTTCTTCCATGGAATATTATTCATGAAAGAAATACTACATTTTGGTAGAAAAATCAGAAAAATCGCTTTATTATTTCCAAAGACATCTCAAAATGAATTATCTCCCACCTATTGTGGTAAATGAGAATTTTGTTTTGCTTCTCCTGAACAATTAGTAAAATGGACTTGCCATGGTGTTGCAGTGAGCACTATTATATTAAAACAAGACGTAAAAATAATTGTTAGATAGTACGTAAAGTAATAAAAATACATCTACATAGAACGAACGTTTCAGGTAAAAACGTAACGTAGCGCACACGATTTGTGTCCAAGATAAGTTGTGTAAGAGGTACATGCACGTAGTAGTATCTATAATACAAGGTGGCTTGGTCCTGAATTATTTTAGGTACTATACTAGTTGTGTCTTGGATATTTTTCGGTAAGTACTGTACGGTGTCCAGTGGTGGGGAGGATCTCCTCCTTATTGGTCCGTGACGATGTAAATTAAATTTTTTTTCAGGGTTATAAAAAGTGATTACAGACGTAACCCATTACTTTGTATTAAATAATATTATGCGGAATCCCCATGAAAAATTTCTAAACTCGTCACTGACACGCGTCAAATGGACACAGGCGGTTCAGCACAAGGCAATATTGAAAGCATACGAAATTTCAAGTGCTTACCTATGATTCATTGTTTTTTTTTGTTTTTGAGCAGATATATTTTAACATAATAAAAGTGTAACATTGGACAATATTCGGACTTCGTAACGTTTATTTTTACCATCGTACCATCGTAAAATGTTTACTATAAGAATAATATTATGCACAATAATATTTGACACACATGTTAGAATAAAATTACTGCGTTGAAATTATCCAACTCGTATGCAACCACGTAATGTGTACATAAAATACGTGAAGTATCTACTTTTTATTAATATTTAGTTACCCACCAATCTGCTGTATAAATTAGTAACTAATGAATTAAATTATAATATATTTAAACGAATATAGGTATTATACCTGTATTCATTAATTTCTACTTTTTTTTTCTTTTAATTTGAGTATTAATGCGGCAGTTTTTAGTTGATTAGTTTAATTTCCATTTAAATCAAAAATATACAATTTTATAAGATAAAATATTTTTAAAACAATTATAATATTATATTTTTATTTATATAATATAATTAAAATTGTACTGCAATTTTATTAAATATTATTGTATATCATTGTTTAACTCAAATCAAGTACAATTAGACATGCAGTTGTATGATAATACCATTAAAGTATAAACAGGAAGATAAATTCAAAAATATTTTAAGATTATAAAAAGCCATATACTATATAGGTAGGTAGGTACATGTAAGTTAGGCACACTAAGTTCAATCAAATACAAGTACGCCATATACGTTTTACTTGGCATGTAAAACAAATACAAATATAATTAAAATAATTAGTTGTGTGAATACTTTTTTATAAAAAACAGAGTATATTTAAATTATTATGATTTGATAAGCTCTTTTTAAAATAAACATTTCAGAAAATTATAATTTATGCAGAAACACATTGTAAAATAAATATGGCAAATGTTATTGTATATGAACGTAATGGCATTACAATTTTAAATACCTAATATCAAAACAATTAATCCTAGATTTTAAGAAGACAATTGGAAAATGAATATGAAATTTGATTCAATATTTGTTCTAATATAAAATATAATGAATATGATGAAATAAGAAAAATATTAAAGAGAACTGTACATGGATTAATTCAGATAAAAAGTTGTGTACTTAACTAATATAAATTTTTTCAGAATATAAAGGGCTGGAAAAGATAAGAAGAAATATATAAAAAGGTTGTGCTTTGACTTCAAGATGTTAAAAAAATGTCAGTTAGGTATAATGTATTGAATGTTTCAGATGAATTGAGTATCAGTTAAATAAATTATACAAATGAGTTAATTTTACCGAAAAAAACAGTTTTCTATAGAAAAAACATGATTTAATTTATTGAAATACATTTTTGTTCGCAATGCTAAGTATTCTAAGTTTGAGTGTGGGAAAAATTAACATCGATAATTATTTAATATTTGTAAGATGTAGAAAATGCGTTTAAATAAGTCGAATCAAATAATATGCAGGAGATGGGAATGTATAACATTTTAAGTTTTTAACCGTATAAAATAATAATTGGAATTTCGTTAGATGATAAATTTCTTTTAAATAAACAACGATATTGTCTATCGAATATTGAAAAAACAATAACAGTATACCTACCAACGTCGTTTTGTCGCCGCATCGTAAAGACTGAAGACGTGATTTATCATTGTTATTACAGTGCTCAGTCAACCACGTAAATCGGAATTTACATACTTATCTGACCAACCACTTGGTCAACGTTATACTGATATATTACAAAAACTATACAAACATACTGTCTTTTTTATGCAATTATTATTCTACTATACATTAAAAATATAAGCATGAATGTAGAACAGCACCCCCACGAAATGTCATTATTATTTGGTAATAATTAAAATAATACAATAAAAATTGAGTATAGGACTTTTGTTCATACATAATATAGTTGTTCGAGCAATCTGTTGTTTATCACTCAAGTTTTATAAATAAGTATCTAACAGCTTTATTAAATATGCAGTAGGTAGTTAAGTTTTATGGACATGTATATAATATGGCAGCTTCATTAAAAATAAAAACGGCGATAGTTGCCATGGAAATATTTTTTTAAGAAAAGGAAAATTATTAATAAAAAAAATGAAATATGTAATAATTAAATCATAGTTTAATGAACCGAAAAAAAATCAGGGAACTCCCTACGCTGTATAGGAATATTCGAGTATACCTCGTCACTGAGTAGGTCACCGCAGTGGGTAATATTGATGTAATACATAATAACATTTAAATTCAATTATTAATCATTCAAATAATCGTACCTAAATGAAAAAAAATTATTCCGAGCTGAGTTAGCTTCTATGTTTAAAAATATTTAAAAAAAGATTTATATCACTATACTATAAAATTACTATAAGTAAATTAATTTTGTATTAGTATTATATCATTAATGGTATATATTGAAGGTAGTTCAACTAAATTATGTCAATAATATAACATAATAAGTTATAATATTAACTATTAGGTACCATTTATATTATAAATAAAAAATGTTTGTTACTCAATCAAGAAACTTCATACGAGTACTAAATATATTATGTAACTTTATTGACGTATTAATGATGATATTTCAATCTTCAAGCTAGGTATTTAATAATGTAAATTATTTATGTATAAAGTTTTTGTTCTTGTCAAAATTCTATAGTAAAGATTTGCCTGTATTAATATTGGATATGATAAATATTTTTATATCGTATAATTACATAACATTTATAAATTACTATAATAGCTGTATTACCCCGACTCTTCCCGAAAGGTGATTATTTTATCGGGTCTTTCAAACAATTTTTATTTTTAATGTTGCAATAAAAACACCGAACAGATCGCCGCACGCCCGCCCGGTGCATTCCTATTTCACCGCTTATAGTTTTCCTGGTGCAAGAGCTAGGTCAGTCGTTTATAACCTTTATCGTTGTTTGAAAAATGATTTACAATATACAAAAACTAAATCATGTTAATCGAGTCAGTAGTTCTAGAGTTAACGCTTTTTGAATTTTAATTTCAGTCTTTTAAATTATAATATAACTACAAGCTGGATATAGATCCATTTTTTGGTATTAAAATATTTAATTTCGATTTTAGACTCGACAATTACGCATAACAATTAGAAACTTGGCATTATATTATTGATTGTGCTGTTAATTACATGTTTTATTAAAAAAAATTAATAGTTTATTAAATCATGATAAATATGTATTTTTGTTAAATAGTTTGATGAAATGCCATTGATTAAACTCCTTTAGGAAACTGACGACTTAAAACAGCACTTATTTTTAAAAAGTAAAAAGTAAAAAACATTATTTTTAAATTATCTTTGAATAAATTATTAGAAATTGGGCATATCAATAATACGAAATTAACTGTTTAATGGCCAATATAATATTATACCCTCAGAATAAATGATTTGAATTAAAAAAGTTATTGAATTTCATCTTATGAAAACATATATTAGTGAAATATTCTAATTCAAAATGCAGTATTACCATAAACTATATTTTTAACTCATAATGATATTCATATAAAAGTTATTTTAATCATAAAAAAAGGTCAAATGCAATTTAAATAACAAATAAATCCATCTGAAAAACACAAAGTATAAAATAAATCTTTTTATAAATTCGATCTTATTATTCGTTTTTAAAATAATAAAACTACTTTTGTTTACACAATTCACAGATATTATAAAAAATAATAATATTTCTAATATTTTTACAAAATATAACATAAATAGTATGGTTCCAAAAATCAAATTATTAAATTCATAAAAAGCGAAAATATAACCATGTTTCACTTTTAAAGTTTTTAGATTTATTAAATATTTTTCGTATAGAACTTTATTATCATTAGAAAATAGTTCGACTTTATATTATATATCCTATACAATTACATCGCCTACTTTTTTCAGTTACATTTCACATTTCTTTCCAATGTTATAGACAAAATGCATTATCTAGTAGGTCAAACCATATTTTATGGTACAAAGTTTAACTAAGAACTTAAAAATATTTTGTCTTTTAGAATTTCGAGTTGATGAAATTATATGCATTATACATAAAAAAAACCGGACGATTAGGTAATCAATCTGTCGTATATAGTAGATGTCAAGTGTACCTCGTTATTGATACGTCACTGTAATGGATTTATTAATTTTAAATTCAATGATAAATCGTTGTATCTATACCATTGAAAATGATTCTGAGCAGAGACAGTCAGTTATCCTACAAAACAATTTTTTATTGATATTACTATGTGTTTTCGATATTTTCTAATTTTGGAAGATTGATTATTTTCATTTATTCCAATAGTTATTTTATTTATTATTCATATTTCATCAAAATGTGAACATAAACAGTTATAAACAAATTGACACTAGATTTTCAATGTCTACTACGTTTTTAAATCACAAAAAAAAAAAATTATTCACAACTTTAAATTAAAAATTTCGAAAACGACAAACTGTATAATATACAATTGGTATATTCCTACGTCTAATAAACACCAAAAATTGTTGTACATTATAAATTACTATAAAAAGTTTAGAAAACCTGAATTATTATTTTAAATTTTTTCATTATGATATTATGTCTTTAAAATGTGTATTTAAGCAATTAATGTAAATTTCAAGTATCTAAGATTAATCAATTTGAATTATAGAAAAAAAATAGTAGGTAAATAGATTTTGTAAAAAATTGGTTATGCGAAATTTTTTTTGTTTTTTCCTTAATTTTGTATTTTTTTTCCTTATAAAATGATATTGTAAATAATTTCTTCTTTTGTACCTATATAAAAATTAAAAGTTCGACTCCCGGCCACTGGGCGGCAATTTTCTTCGGGCAAGTCACGGTGTCCGGAGAACAAGTGCCGCCATCCCCCACCCGGGCATGGCAGATACCTACGGGTGCCCAAATTGAAAATTCTGCCAAAACCCAACACACACGTGTTCCCCCCTACTACTACCAACAATACAATACACCTAACCAAAACCATACACCAAAAAGACCATACAGCTAATGGCCATAGTTGCCGGGCTTACGATCAAAAAAAAAAAAAAAAAATTAAAAAGGTAATATTATAGTTGTTACAATTCTGTGTATTTTTTACAGTTTTTTTTTGAAAATGTTGATACCTACGCGGGTTTTTGTAAAAATAATTAATTATTTTTTTTGTATGAAATTAAATGATAATTGTATAAAATTATACTGTATTATATTTAATTTATTCTAACCTCTACTCTGAAAGCTACTGTAAACAAAGTTATGTAAATCACTTTGAGAATTCTCCCGATATTAGAAACCTTTATTTGCAGAAATGTTTATAGTTCCCACCAAATGAGAAAATATGTTGAATCCATTTGGTTTGACTTAATATATATGCAGAACCATATTTTTAATAAGTAATAACATAATAATTACTATCTCTTATCCAAACATAAAATGCTGAATAAGTTAAGTACAATTGGTTGATATATTGATGTGTATTTATAACTAATTTGAAAGTGTACTCAAAATTCTTCTTCTTAGCATTTTAAGTCCATTATCGGATCTTACCTTTTTAAAACTGTAAATAGTCGTATTAGTATATAAGTTATTGACTATTGTACATCGAAACATAGAATGTTTTTTTCCATCCCTCTGAAAAAAATGGTGTAAAATGTCTGTAAAAATACGCTTTTACGATAAAATCAAAGAACCAAGTAATTTGAATGAGCTATCGTTTCTACGAAATTAATAAAAAATATGGATATTTTCACTAGATATAAAGTAAAATAATCTGAAATTGTAAAGAAATATTATATAGGTAGTATTATAAGAGATAACATAATATTATTGCAGATAGTACCTAGGTATCTACAGTATAGATATACAGTCGAATCCGCTTAATTGGTACACATCGGGCGGTGACCTATTTGTCCCCATTATCCCGACTGTCCTGATCAACCAAATAATTTTACATACAATATATTCATTCGGGACTGTCATTAATGTCCCCATTAAGCAGGTGTCCTCTTTAAGTGGCGTCCTCTTTAAGCGGATTCTACTGTATTATAATATCATTTCTGCAAGAGATGTTAATGTAGGTACTAATGTATAATATTTATAAGTAATAAAACGTGTTAAATTTTCTTAATATATTCTATTACAAACGGAACAGAAATAAAGAAACGTTTCGCGGAGTTACCTGTACCTATTGATTTATTATTATTATTATTTTTTTTTTTCAAGTTCTTGACATTTGCGGTAAAATATGATTTCCGATGTGCGTTAATCTAGTCAAACGTTATAGTTGTCACACTCGACTGTAAAATGCCGGAAAAAACATTCACGTCCTTCATTGGCGACCACCGAATCCCCTCCACGTCCCCCCCCCCTACCCCCGGAGCAGGCCGTCGCGGAAAGCGGCCGCATGTGCCGCCGAAGGGTGGAAATACGATCCGCCAGTAGTTGGTGTTGCCGTCATAATCAGTCGTTGTTCGGACTCCGTTACGGTTACTTGGATTTCGATACGGTCACGAATGAATTCTTCGAGTGAGTCGCATCCCTACGCGTGTACGATTCCCAAAACGTGTTCGTGTCATTCTTAAATACGTTTTTTCGTAAATATAACAACAATCACGTGATCCTGGAAGAGTGAAATAGGTATTTTGGATTATCGTCGGACTTTCGTTGCAATGAAATTCACGGGTATGTAAACTCGACTGTACCTATATGCTTTAAGATATAATATATTATTATAATATAGTAATGACAATATCTACAGCCAAAAGTGTTTTGCTTAAAAATAAAATAGAATATTTCACGAATATTATATTAGTTTTACTTAAAAATAATAACAACAATACATTATTGATTTTATTATTATTTTAAATGAAAAGGTGCATTATTTTATATGGATATTGTTTTGTTTTGATATTTACTTTTAAATGATACAAATAGTATTTCAATAACTGCTTCTATAACAAATAGTTTATAAGTGTAATTGTATTTAATAAGTTATACTTATATCAACTTTATTGTACATTATGTTTAAATATTGAATAACAATACTGAATTCGCTATGTATATTTAAATTATTTTATGTCACGAGATACCTAAGTATGAAGTTAGTATTCAGTAATAGTAAATTGGATATATTTTACTATAATATTCCTAATAACAAGAATTTTTTTTTTTTTTATGACTTATATTTTGTTTGGTACCTATTATTTTTTAACTTGTTTTACTATACATCTATTTCTTCTGTAATATTCATATTCATTTGTGTATTGAAATAGTACGCAATATTCTCTTTGAATGTTTCATTGGAAGTTGTGGGCAAATGTAGTATTTATTAGATAATTGTTTATCATTAGTTGTTATAAAGATAGGTAGGTACTCTCAATAAACTTCATCGAATATTATATTTTTTATGAGATTATGGTTCCAATATACTTATTTGATTAACTATTATATATAATAATCTATTGTAAAGCAAGACAGTTTTTGAACAACAAAAGTCAAAGGATGGTTTTAAAATGTTGAAGGTATATTTATTCGTTTTTTAAATTGTTATAAATGTTTAAGTTAGGTTACATATTATTAGAACTACTTATTGTGATTTAGATAAACACTTATACTTTATAACATATTTTCATATCATTAATCTGAATCTTGACATAAAATATTAAATTAATATTTTGTAATAAGTGTAATATTTACAAATAAGTAAGTATAATCACAGTATAGGTTAGGTTAGGTTAGATATCATATCACAAAATTACCTAACTTTTCTCAATGACTTTTGAGCTTTTATAAAAACTTATCAAAGGACTTAAAATCCCAAAACTGCATAGATTCTAGTAACTTTACTCTATGTTCATCAAACAATTAAAGTAATTAAGTAAAATTACTGAAATTGACATTGTAATTACACATCTAGTTAATTTATCACGAATATACCTTCCTTTACCCTACTGTATTTAAAATTTAAAAAAAGATTGTCTTCATTTTAAATTATATTAAAAATATTTCGTATTTATTAGGACTTTAAGAAATTATATTCAAACAGAAAGATATCTAATTAAAGTAATTATTTATACAGTTTGATATAATTGGTACAAAATATAATTTTCGAAAGATATTTTTAATTTTTTTATCAATCGTAATAGTTTAATAATGATATTTAAGTAACAAGATTTTATATGACTTTATAAAGAAAGAAAGACGATGGTTTAATTAAATTTGTTTTTTTTTTTTTAAATAATTATAAAATTTAACATCCTATAAGTGTATGAATCTTGTATACATATTATATATTTTATCCATAAAGCAACACTCATAATTTTTTTTTTATTTAAAACCATAGTTATTATATAAGTTTATAATCCTATGTATGTATGTATGTATGTATGTATGTATGTATGTATGTATGTATGTATGGATGGATGAATACACTTTGTTTTTTGTTAAAATTGTATTGAAATTAAATATCAATAAAAAAATTTGAAGAACTAAAAATAATCAATGTATTTTCCCTTTGGACTTGGTTATTATTTATATTATATAAAAAGCCGAATCACTGAATAACATTTATCAACCTATATTCATTGTATAATAAAAAAAGATGTACAAAAATAGGAAATTAATTTAATTTTAACCGTTAGAATGAACGACTTTTTAGTTTTTAAAATTTTAAGAAAATACTGATTCTTTTGTGTACATTATTCGTTAAAAAAAAATCCACAACAAATCATTTTATAACAAGCAAAAGTACTGATAAATTGGACAAACATAAAAATATGTTTGATCTCATTACTTACCAATTGAAATTTTTTTTATAGTATAGCGTATTTCAGTAAAATTGCAGTCTAGTAAAATAAAATAAATAGTGAACACTGTACACCGAGTATTAAGCCTTTTTCGATACAATTCCAAGTAACTTATCGGAAAACAACAAAATATTTGAAAACATTTACACACCATTAAGGGAATTTGATGCAGTATTTTTTTGTCCATTCTATACCGATACAACTCGTATTATGATAAGAAATCTGAATCACATAATACTTGAATTTATTGTTTTAAATTACAATTTTTTTAAACATGAATCATCTATCTCACCTTTAAAGTTTTGAACTTATCTTTTCCTTAAATTTGATTTTAACTTTTAATTTAAAATCTTAAAATTAAAGAGTTTTTAAACAGTGATCTCTGATTATATTATGTGATTTTAGAAAAAAAAGTGAGGCAATCGATTTCAAGTAAACTTCATTGCAAATTTAAATATGTTTTAATATTTATAATTACATTCGATACACATCGGTACGATGGATAATATGTACAATATACTTACATGCTTTTTAGTGAAAAATATTATTCGTTGACCACAGATTGGTTTTAAGTGACATGTGCGTTCCCGTTCATGAGCCCTGCTAATTAATTATATAATATAAGAATTATTATGTAGCCATACACACTTATAAGTTATAATAATCACTACTATACATATAATTACACGACTTGCACGTACAACCTCAAAAACAATTTCTTTATATTTAACTCTTTAAAAACTGTAGGTAATTGAATTCCCATAACTAAATATTTCTTTATCGCGGATAGCAATCACTGATCTATTGACAATATTGGTTATATTGGTGTTGGATATTAATTCGATCTAAGCAATCTTTAAGGTAGTAATTTGTCATACCATATATTGTATTATATACAAAAAGTTATAAAAACAATTGTCTACAATAGTTAGTTTAATATTTTAATCACACTCTCGTATACTTTACAAATTGTCCGAGTGTATAATATTGGTCTATTCAATGTCCGATTCATTTCACCTAACCTAACCGGAATTATACAATATATTTAAAACTTTAAAACGTATTTTTTATTATAAAAAAAAATTACAATAATTGTAGATTTTTTTAAGTAGTGTTGGCTTAACAATTATTTACCAATACAATAAATAATGAAATATTCATGTGAAATCAAATAAAAAAATCGATTGCAATAATTGCAATGGATAAATAGTTATAACTCATAATTATTATGAGTTATAACTATTTATCCATGATTTTAAACAGTTAATATTTACATAATTAGTGAAAAATTACAACTATTTATTATTTATTACTATCATAATATGGTAATATAATATAAAATAATGCTGTTTACCTATTTTAAGAGTTATAATTGAGTTTTTTGAAAATTGTTCGTTAATGTCTTTGCACAATATTATTAATTATAATAGGTATGAACTAATTTGTCAGTCAAGAAAACCGACAGCTATAATTTTAAATATATGTGGAAATTATACCTTTAACCTTTATAAATAACTATTAATCGTTACTATAAATTTAAAAACAAAAATATTTAAACCCGTTGCGTGCTTCTGTGCTAGATATAATACTCGTATTATATATATTTTGGTAAATTTATTTCTATACTTAATATATTTTTTTTACTTAAAATGATACAACTACCTCACATTATGTACGATAAAAACCATAAACGTATTTTTATGGTAATTTTTTTTTTAACAACGTTACGTCTTGTATGATGTTTCATCTGAGTTTTTTTTTAAATATTCACGAAGAGATGATTCCTTTTAAAATATGTAATATTCTTCAAAATGTAGAGAAACAGTTTTTGATTGGGTTTGATAAAACTTACTTGAATAAAATAAAAAAAATACCAAAAGTATAGCACTAATAAATTAAAGTCTTAGGTATATGTTGTAAACGTATTATTTATGTAACCATATATGGTAATCAATGATAATTTATATAACCTAATATTATCATTTAATTTCAAATTGTCGTGTAAGTCTCAACCTACATAGGTAATATTTGTATGTAAGTTTTAACATTCATTATGTTTATTTACTAAATTTGGTGTAATATATTTGTAATATTTTTTTTTTTTAAACTGAAAAATAAATAATTTACATTGCAAAACGAGGAACATGTTTTATCGCGTTAGTAGTAGTCTGGTAATTCAAATGAAAAAATAAAATCGTAATCAAATTTTCTCAATGTTACCCAAAGTCTGTAAAATCTAATTTTAAGTTTTAAACATCAGAAAGAAGGAAAAACATTCCAAGGTATTTTTAACAGTTCAAATTAAATAATACATTTTACTTATCTAAAAAATCTAAATATATTTTATAGGATATTAAAAACTGAGAAAGAATTAAAGCCCAAAATTCATATTTTATTATATTTTTGTATTAATAGCTTTAATAAGCGTATTTTAAATACATTAACTTACAGTTAAAAAATTAACTAGGGAAGTATTCTGCTGTATAGAGTTATTGATTTTACCTCGTAATTCAGTTTCCATGGATGAATAAAATTTGGATTCAAAGATAAACCATTACATAGGAACGAAAAACAGTCCTGAGCACCAATTGGTATGTCTGGCATATTTTTTTAAGGATATTTTATATTTTATTCATACTACAATTATTATTAGTTATTTATTGTTTGTCACGTCTGCACAAAAAGTTAAATTTTCGATAGCAATTGAAGCGTTAGGAAATGACCTTTTTCCGTCCAGTGGACACTAAACTCCCGGGGGGTGGAAAAGTTAATGTCCAAATCAGATTAATATGCTCGAACGTTTTGATAGTTTTTGCCTAATATATCAAATAGCAGCTGATTGGTGTATTTCTCCCGTGCTGTTTTATGAAACAGTTTGCCGAATCTAGATACCCACAGGCAGTGGCGTAGCCAAGGGGGGAGGGCTAAGGGAAATATAGTCCCCCATTGACTGTATTGATCTTAAAATTGTATCAAGATTAATAAAAAAATAAAAAGTGTAAAGAAAAGACATGTTTGTATTTTTTGTATTTTTTTGTGATACTTGCCTCCTCCCCCCTATACAAAATGTCTAGCTACATCACTGCCTACGAGCACACGATGAACAGTTCATTATAGTATGCTGATAGATGTGGTTTCTGAGGCGGCAGAGGTGGCAGAGGCGTGACAAAAAATATAGGTAGTTGTGAGTATTGTGTAAGAAGGCAGTTTTAGTTATGAGCAAAATACAGCGAGCGCCTGCTACTGAAATAGGTACCTACCTCACTTGCCACACAAAATACTATTTCAATTAATAATGCGCGTTATATTGAATTAATTGTTTTCTAAAACATCGCATATTATATTATACAATAATAATAACTATAATCATATTATTATATCATACATTATTCTTATAAACTTATAAGTCAATAGCACGTACCATAGTATGGTGATAATAAAGGTACAAAAAAAAACTTAAAATTAGGTACTCTAAATATTTTAAAAATTCCATTGTGGAACAAAAATTAATAGTTATTGCACAAAGATAAATATAATAATAATATCTCTGCGATAAAGATACAGGGATTTTTTTTTTTAAAGATGCTTATCTTATTTCTTAAACCCTCTTTTATTGGCTCTTACTTACCTAATTAACAAAATTTCACTTCCCATTTCGTCCACTCCATGACATCCTTTCACCCCAAGTTAGAGGGTATCCACACTGGTGGGCCTCCCTCCTCACGTTATTCATATTTTATTTATCATAGCCCATACTCTTATTGTGTACAGATTGTGTATTTTATTAATAATAAAAAAAAAAAATAAATCTTATTTCTATATTTATATTATATTATTCAAATTTTGATTTTTAGAATTTTAAGTGTGGTTAAAGATAATATATTTTTGAATACCTACTTACATTTTTCAACATTTAAGGAGTATCCTGTGGCAATACGAACATCGGTTTTTCAAAATATGAGAATGTTTTAAGAAAAGTTGTGAAACAGATGGTTTTTTTGAAAACTTTGACTTTTTGTAATCGAAATTCTTCGAGTTACTCTACCATAAGTACTAATAAAGATAATAGTTTATTAAATACTTTGTAAATAGATAATAGTTGGGTAATTGTTAAAATTAAGTACCATATTAAAATATGCAATATAAAATATTTATTAATCATTTTTACATAGCCAAGTATATTGGAATAATTTTATAAGTTACAAAATGTTGATGGATTAATATTACAACCAATACTATTATTTAAATAGACTATTTATCATTATTAGTATTTTTTTTAAACATTTATTGGAATATATACAATCTGTAATTGTAGTTACAATAAGCATATGAGCTGGGTTATACAGTTGACTTTGAAAGCGTGAGGGGAGTAGCTACCCAGCAGTAACACTCGATGTTCTTAATATTTAAAGTAAAATAACTCGGAAACTTTTCGTTAAAATGTTGATAATAATACGTTAACATTTAGAAAGTAACTGTAATGATGTGTTAAATTTGAATTCAATGATATTAAATGATTCTGAGCAATGACGGCCTGTTAACCTATAATATTAATAGGTAAATTTATAATTTTATTGTGATTAAAGTAATTTATTCAGGAATTAGTACTACAGAAGACAGTAGATTAAATTAATAATTGCCAAAAAAAAAAAATGCATTTGAAAATATCATTAAATAAAAATAAAAATATCATAATATTATAAAAATATAATAATATATTTTAAAAGTTTCTATGGTAAGTGACGAGGATTAATATTTTTAAATTGAAAACAAAACTAGGTACTAAAATCGTTAGTCTTTTTGTTTGATTATCTAAATTTCATAATCACAACATTTTAACATCAGATGCTTATACAAAATTACTGTGGACTTACACTGTCTTAACTTTTTTTATGCCTATATATTTTGAAAATTTTTTGGTGGATAGAATATGACAATAAAAACATTCGGAGAAAATTTCATGTACCTATTATACACGGTTATATTTTTTAGAGTCACATCAAAAAACAAAATCTAATTGTTCGAAAACCGGTTTTTTTCATAATTTTTTAATTATTTTTCTTGACGGTTTTGAAAATTAATAAACATTTTTACTTTTGACCACCTAAAGTACCGACTAAATTAAATTTACTTCTAGAAAAGATGCTGAATTAGAAAATTTGATGACATAAAACAAGATGAATCGCTCCTCTCAAATCCTCAAAAATCATCCGATTCACAAAATGCATCAAATCATGTAAGATCTTATTGGAAAAACCAATGTTGGTATCTAAGTTGGTAAAATCTAAGTATTTGAAAGTATAGTCTTTAACTACATTTGAAAATTCCAAAAATCATAACTTGAATTTAATATTATGAATATATAAACATAAAATTGGGGTGAGACTACTTAAAGAATGATATTGTAGGTATATTTAATTACAATTTACAATATATTAAATACTAAAATCATTATTTTTCGTTTCAATAATCAATTTCTTCAAAATTAGGAAGTCAAATGTCTTTTAAACTAAATTTTTCGTGTGTATATTAGAAGCTGTAATATCAATATTTATGAGGGACTTATTGTAGTACATTTTCAAATATTCACAATTGAAATTGTAAATTGTCCGAATTTTAATTTACGAGTTTTTTAATAATTGTGACTCAATATTTTTGATATATTTTTATTAATTTTATTAAATAAAAGGAAATCTTATGAAGTACATTCAGTTACATTTCAGGCCTTTTGATTAAGAATAAAAATATGGTCAAAAACTAGTGTTGCATAAATTAAATATTCCTGTTTTTTTTACAATTATTTTTATTTATGGGAAATTTTAGTAACAGTTAAATTCAATTTGTCACCAGAAACCCTTAATGTTAAAGATTGAAGTATTTTAATGTTCCGGAACGTGATGACATACAAATAACACACGCACACATTGTAAAACGAATGCATTCATCCCTCTGATAAGAATCTAATAACTGCGTACAAATATTAACATACCATATATAAAATCAATGAGTATACTACAGAAATATCATTATTTCTTGATTACAATTGTTAAATTATTTACATATTTTACGGTTATGACCATTGTGACAAAAATAAAATAAAAATAATAATACAATGAAATACATCCAACAAAAGTGATTTTAGATAAAATTTGCATTTTTATAATTGTATTAATTTATCGGGATTTCATCGCCATGGCTTAATAGTCATTATTCAGCGTAATTCTGTCAAATAACATCAACTTTGATAAACGTTTTGACGTTTTGGAATTTATTTAATAAATTCCCTGTCAATGGAAATTTGGCTTTCGATGAAGTCCTACAAACACCGCGAAGTCGTAGTTTAATAATAGTCAAAAGTTCAACAGTTGTGTGCAACTTCTATAGTATGTATTACAACGTAATATTATTATCCACTATTTAAACTGTGCCTTAGCTCATAGATACAATGTACATAGGTATGTGCTTTGAGGCTTATAGGTCATAACCATTACTTTATTAAGTGATTACAAGTTACAACGTAAATCATGATTCACGTAATTGATGCCGGTGCGGATTCACGTAATAAATTGGGACGTTCTATGTGGCAGCTCAGTCCGTAGCCGAGAAACAAGGTCATATTGTTTAATATTAATCGTCGATGATGGGCGAGGGTGGGGGGGGAGGCAGAGGATCATTGTAAAATTCCAATACGCCATTTACATTTTTTAAAGAATTATCGTAGCCAGAGAGTACCTACTTTAATACGAGTACTACATAATATTATGTTATATCTAGGTATATAGTGCAATTTCTACTGTGCTGCACCTAAATAACATGTTAGATCAATAAGGAACCGGCATTCGTATGTTGTTTTTGCGTGGCGTTAAATACAATATAGTATAAAACTGTGAAAGTATAATTATCTGCGCGTGAAAAATGTATGAAAAACAAATCAAATAATATTAATAATTATATAACATAATATATAAGCTCGATCCGCGAATAAAAAAAAAAAATAATAATAGTAACAATGTTAGAAAAATTCAAGTGATGAAGCAATATACTGGGATGGTACTCGTGTGTGTTTGTATATAGCACGCGAAAATACATTGTGCTTTCGTGGCCTTGTTACTTTTACGACTAACGCTCTTGTGTGAATTTCATTGTATTCACATAAGCTTTTTCTCTTACAGTTCTATCGCATTGTCCGTTGTTCGTGAAAGGGTTTTAAATATGTACACTACCATAATATACGATTATATTATATATTGTTAAACTTTCACTGACCGTTTGGTGTATACTATAATATCGATAGCGAATTTAACACGGCGTCCGATGTGTGTAATTTTAATATTATATAAATATAAATAAACGTCGAAGATTAAAAATATTATCAAGCTGCTGCGATATTCCGGTGATTTTCTTTAACCTTCCAGCGGGTGCGCTGTTGTAAATAATAGGTACAACAGTTTTGTATTTATTAATTATTTATTTAACTAATATTCTATTTTTATCTTATCGACGGTTATAGGTATTCCTCGAAAATGATATCATCTGCGTTTTAGATTGAAAAAAACATTATACATTTAAATTAAAAAAAAAAAAATAGTGAAGATATATTTCAATAAATCGTATTTTATTACTGCGACTGAATTAAATAAATTAAAGTTTAAAACTTTAAAATACAGTAAATATATTAATATTTTATGATATCATGTGTATGATAATCATAAATCATAATAATATATTAGGGCTGTTGTACAAAATACAACGCTTGACTACTCTTGTTTCAGATAATAGTACTCCCGCTCGAAGGTTAAATGTATAGTAAGTACAATGCTATAGAACATCTTTAGTTTAAAATCATTGATTGAATCATTATGTCAATCAAATAATTTTTTTTATAATGTATATTATAATTTGTATTATCCGATTTTAAATATTTATTTTGATAAATGAAGTAAAGTCATTAACTGGATTTAATATCCATGACAAAATGGGTATTCAGTATTCACATTATTATTATGTTTTATAATTGACATTCAGCTATAGCGGTTTAATATTCCCCGTTAAGAATTATGTAAAACAGTTTACGCTCAGATTATCCTTTTTTTTCGAAGGAAAAATACAAAAATAATAATACTATTAACTACCACGCACGTTCCATCAAATTTAGCCAATTTATTCCAATATCTCCATAGCGTTACAAATGATTGATTGACGGATAACTTTTCATGACACATTTGTACATGTTAATATTAAATAGAAAACTAATTTATTAACTACCATATATGCCTTATAGACTTTGTTATTATTTTCACAAGATAACTATATAAGAATTAAATAGTATAGATTAAGTTCATGTTATGTACATTAAGTTAATTTTAGTATCAATTAGTTACTATTAGTTAATATAGTTATTAATTTATTTTCTAAATAATTTTATTATAGTTACATTAAATTTAGATGTATTTTCGTAAACTCATAATATTATACCTTATGTACCTGTATATAATATTATTTTCATATAGAAACTAGTAAAATGTATAAACCTTTTTGGCTTTTTATATTGCGTCGTAATTTGTTCATGTTTTAGTGTTATGATAATTACGATAATGTATACACTAACTGTTAAATACATTTACTTTTATTTATCATAAAATTATTTGAGTACACTTGGGACTTTGTTTCATAATGACCGCAAACAATCAACATGGCGTTGAAGTAGCTTTAAATTTTCAATCAATTTTCCATAAATTAGAAGACCATAACATATTTCAGTTTTCAACTGGATTGGAATCCGTAAATTGAATTATAAATTAATTTTGTGTCTTTGATCAGACTGCATAGTTTTTGGTGACCTAAACATCCATCCCAAATCAATGGAATATTAAATGCAGTAATCAGAAATTGTTGCATATTATGCTCAGGGTCAGGATGAAACGTTAAGACTTCAAAAATTGTATAATATATTGGCTGGAACTTTGTACTGTTCTATAATAACTATTATCATCGAATAATTCAAACTATTCATACAAGCGTGTTCATACATTATAATAGTGAAGTTATGTGACAGTGAATCGAAAGTTTTAAATAATTCAAAGGAAAACAAAGTACTAATATTTTTATTTATTTAGCTACATAATATAAAGTTGTGATATAAAAACTATTTAACTTACCAAAGTAATTACTGATTACTAATTTATGAAAATCACAACACGACTAAATTATCCACCTAAAAAACACATTTACACCTTTTTAGTATAGAACAATTACTTTTACTCGTTCGTTCAACTATAGACAACAATTCAGTGATACACCAAATGTTTGAATGACGCTTTTGCTTATTGATAACTATAATAACAGATAACATTACCTATATAATAATAATAATAATATAATTACCTATATAATAATAATAAAATAAGTCTCAAATATTAATGTTGTGTTACATTGTCGAAAATCGGGTGTAAATATTCCGCTGGCGAACTACAAACAAAAGGAAAACGCCGACGGTGTTTGGAATCATGCGAATGGTCGTCGTTCACTGCCGCCGTTATATACCTAATAATTCTATACCTATACTATCGTATTTGCATATATTATGTTATAATATACAATTTTATCGATACAATACAATTATACGCACCCGTCGATAAAATACATAATAATAATAACAATAATAATAATAGCCTACTATATTTTACTACCAATTCATTTGACTATATTATTATGTATAGGTATGCCGCAAACAAAACCAATAAACCGCATTTGGGGAAAATAACGAAAAGAAATAATGTAGGAAATTGAGAAATGGCGAATGTTTTATATTATACTATAGTTATTATTGGGATCATTTATACAAATCATATATCGGTTAACGCGTGTCCACTTCTGATGGATTTCAGTGGCTAATAGTGGTTCACACAAAATGTTTGTACGATTGTGCTGGGAAGTTACCAAACTTAATCCCGTAAAAATAAAAATAAAACTACCATCAAATGTTCCTCAGAGTGTCACTATTCAAACAAATTAGGTTTTGAACTAGGGCATTTATGCTTACATTATAAACTTTTTAAACTCGATTTTTTTAAAATTACCAAACTTTTTACAGGCTGCACTTTAATGGCAGCGTAACGAACCGGATCCAAAAAAATAATAATTGTTACAGATAAAAAACCTCGAGTAACTCCTATAATACCGGAATGTTTCCCCAGCCCATTCATCGGATTATTTTTTATTATTATTTATGTGTCTTGCGGTCACTTTGTACACGAATGAATCCCTGTCTGAACTGATGACAATAGGTCATGGGGCGTGTGACACAACCGCGGTTAATTGATGACATCATGCGTCCTTTATACAGCGCATTATATTCGAGTGTTTTATTAATAGTCGGGCGTGTACCCAAACAATACCTGAGCTCGTACGTTCGGGAAATTTGACGTCCGTTGGATGGCGGGTGTGGTGGCTAATTAAATTTGATAAAAATAATAAATAAAACGTTTCTTTTAACCATTTATCACAAGCTTCGAACATGGTCGGAGAGATTAAAAAGGGGATGGACTATATGGCCTATCATAATAATTTAAAATAAAAATCAGACTTAATATTCAATAAATTGGATATTGGACACAGAATTTCTTAACTTCAGTGATACTTTTAAATGAATTTCAATCTGTAATAACATAACAATAAAAGATAATAAGTTTCCATACAAACGGCATTTTCAATAAGAAAAATAATAATAATTAAAAAAAAAAAACCATATTATTTATATTGTTTGACTAACATAATAGGTCACTTGTGAGTGAATAAATGTCCATATCAAAAGTAAAAATAACTACTATTGAAATATAATATAGCAATTTTTATTTTAGTTTTTAGTGATTTTAGCGGTGAAAATTTGTCTAATTTTAAAGTGCTCCGAACACTCCTAGATTGGTACAATGGAATAATTTAATAATACTATATTTACTCTTTTATTTGCATAATATAAATAATATGATGTATTGTAAATAACTCAACAATTATTATTATCACGTCATGTTGTAAAAAAAAGTCCGCGCAACAGTAATGACCGTAAACAATAAAACTTGACATTAGGTTTGGCGAACTGTGTAAAATAATATAAATACTTACAGAACTAAATTATTGTAATTTATCACTTCACGATGGTGTTTAAAATACAAAAAACATTGTTCAAAATATTATAAAATTGAAAATGATTTTCAGACTCAAAATCTATATACATATTTTAACCCACGAACAGTGTAAAAGCTGTCCGAGGTCGCATTTTAGTAGAAATATAATATAGTTTTGAAATTTGGACGAGTAAATTGATTATGACAGCTGTCAACTTTTGGCTTTCATTTATATTAAGTGTGAGTGAACGAGCATATATATTAAACAGATAAATTCGAATGTGGAACGTTTTTTGGTCAAAATGAATATTGCTCGGAATATCATTATAGATGAATTTAACAGAAAAGTTAATCTATAAAACACTATCAAAATATAGTAATTAAAGCATTCCGTTTGGATATGATAACTATTGTAATATCGATGTAAGTGAGTACAAAAACGAAATTGTTAAAAATAAGTAAAACAAAAGAAGCCTGCAGGTAGCTATTTCATGTGTTTCTAGTCATTGAGTAGGCCACTGTAATTTTATTTTGCATTCAATAAAAAGATTCTGAGTGGAGTTTTAGTATAATATTAATGTTATTAATGTTTTATGTATGCATAACATTTCATCATATGAGCGAGAGTAAGAATAAAAAGATAGTGTAACCTTAGGTATTGTAAAATAAATTATTGAACCAAGTAACAACACATAGTAAAATATATATTAGGCACTTAAATTGGACAACATCGTGTTTTTACTGTTTTCCCGGCATTTAATGATCAACATCTAAAATGTTTAACTTATTCAATATTATCTAACGTACCATTCGTATGTCATTAAATAAAAATTACATTATTGGGATTCAACATTTAGATACATATTGTGTAAAATCGTAAAACAACTAGGCGTCGATTTAACATAAAAACTGAGGTAAAATTACTCAAGTCACTGATAAGTTATGTATAAAACATTACAATAAAATATGGTTGAAACAATTTTCAAACCATTATTGGTTTTTGTTCGATCATAATATTATCATATTATGTGTTGTAAACGCGGCTTTATAATATATTAATGACTTTTAAGTCCGAGACATGCATTTTTTACAATAATATTTAACTAAAAAATATGATAACATACAAAACGTCTCGTGTATGATGTATCGATGTAGAGGTACCTACGTCGTCTAGTATACAATTTGTTTAGTTAAAAAAAAAATCTTGAAAAGTAACACCGATGGACAAACACGGTTGAGTCCATGTCACAACGGCTGGGTCCGGAGTAGGTACTCGTCAGACCGTAAAAACAACAGCAATCCACATTCTTGACAATATGTATGTATAATATATATATACATCAAGATAGATAAATTTTATTATATACCTACACGCAGCTACCCCACTCACTCGCCCATCACTGCGTTACTATATATCCTTTGCCATCCTGCAAGGACCACCTCCGGTATCGACCATCGACCGCCGCATGCCGTACCCTTTGCAAATCCGTTATTTCGGCAACATTATATTATCCTACTGGGTCGTGGCGGTTGTTCTGTCTAACGATTACTATATTTTGCCCCGTGGCCCAGCGCGCTACGGTCCAAGACAAGAATTTCTCGTAATGCACAAGTGAGGGTACCTATATCTACCTATATATATTTTCTCGAGGACCCCTTTCGGTGGCGCCTACTGGGATTAAAACGACAACGACAACAACTACAACGACAAGGGTATTATAGTACTACAGTCTAACGAGTAACTGGAGTTATATTTTCTATATTTCAACAATATTACAGGGTGTAATCGAAAAAAAAAACCTGACAGATGTAATTGATTACTAACTGTAATAACTTTTGTTCTAATTTTTTTTTTGTTGGTTTAATTTTTTTTGATATTTCAAATGATAATATAAACACAATGTAATATGTATATTGATTTTCTTTATCAACAGTTATTACATACCTAGTTACACAAATATATTATGTGTCAGTTGTTTCTGTTAAACCCTAAAAATATTCAGTTACACTATTCGTATATTTTGGCTCACATATTACTTGGATAACAATACACATGATTACACGTCATATCATTATGAAACGTCATCGAAGGAATCGCCATCGCTGTTCACACGAAGACGTGGAATGAATATACCTACAGTAAAATAGGTACAATATATTCAAAATGTTAACAGTTGCCTGTAGCATTAGCTCATACATCTTTGACGATTCTTATATATCTTGAAAAATTGCACATTTTAATGCAACAAAAAGACATGTCCGGAGTTTTAAATACCTTCTGAAGAATGTGTATTAATTGGAGATGTCTTGTTGTTGCTCCCAAGTATTCAAAGAATTCAATTGGTAAAATCAAAAACGTAAAAAGAGTATGTTATTATCATGCAATTGAATTTTTAGTGTTGAAATACACATACAGAGAACAATAATTATTACTAATTTTTGTTTACAAGGTGATTCACAAAGCAATTTAGTAGGTATTTATTAAGTATAAGTATCCAAAGGCCATATTATTTTAGAATTCTTGAAGTTATAGCCTTCATAATATCTGCCCAGCTCATTATTATGAATTCGAAAACTACTAGTTCAAATTTTGATTAGTATACGTCAATATTTCTAGAAAATTAATCCATTTGATAATGTACAAAAAAATCTCAAGAATTTGAATGTTTGGTATTGGTATTGGTATTTGGTATTAGTTTGAATATATTTAAATATTCCAAAAATGCAATTTTCTATAATCACATTTTTGAAGAAAAAAGGGGGTGAACGTACTTGGGGAATCACCCTGTATAGTGGTTATAGAGAAACAAACACAAGTTAGTCCACAAGAGTCAACAGGATTACAATACACAGTAGGCAAACGTAAGAATAGGCATACATTTTGATTTATCAATACAACAAAACATCTTATATTTTCAAATTTTCAATATTCTATTCTAACTAGATTATTTCATTTCAAATTGTTATATTATGACAGAAAAAAAATGTTTTTTTAAATTTCAAGTTGGTTTTAAAGTTGTATATTATCAAGAAATACGAATGTTTCATATTATTTAATGCAATTTAAAAATAAAATGTAATATCCAGTGGTGTAAAATGGTATGTATTGAAAGTTAAGTGTATATTTTCAAAAGTTTTTAAAGTAAATTAAGTGTTATCAAATCTAAAGATAAAAATTGTGAATTCTCTGTGACTTCATGTTATAAATTACATTTAGTTTGTGAGTAATATTTTATATGCTGTACTATATTATAATTTATATGATTTTTTTTTCAAACAAGATCCTTTGATAAGACTTTTGTGTACAAAAATAGACTAAATTTTAACACATTATTCTTACCCGTCTGTGTATAAACTGAATAATGCCCTCATATACTTGTTTTGTGTTTATATGTTTTTCATTACATATAACCCTTTTTCTTGGCATTAATTTGCGTTTACTCGTTGATAGCACACCCGTATCATGCTGCTACTTGTTTTACATAGTAAAACCATACGTGGAATTATTTTTTATCTTATAGCAATATAACATTAAATAAAAGAATGATATAATATGTAATATATGTTTATTATTCATCGTTAATTTTTCATGAAATTTTATACCTAATTGTCATATAAGTTTTTTTTTTTTAAATCATTAAACATATTTTAACATTATTTTATATTTTCTTTTTCTTTTTCCTCTTATTGGTCAAAACTTGAAATAAAATGTCAGCCTTAGTCTGATAAAACCTTTGTACATACTATGTAAGCTAATAGGCAAATATTATTATTTAAATCCCAGACGGCGACAGATAAAAACGGACACGGTCGAAACGCTATCGGCAAAACAATGCATTTTATAGGCTGCCGAAAATAGATATAATAGAAAATTCACCATTCTACGATGGGGGGGGGGGGGGCTTGCCACCCCTCTTGGATCCGCGCCTGTAATATTATAAAGTAAAGGTAAATATTTAATGCATAATTTTGATAGGTATATTATGTGTATTTTTTTTTATCAATCCGTAGATTGGTTTTTAAAAAATTTTTCACAAGAAATGCTCCATATTCATGAGCTTCCTGTAGGAAGTGACTCCTGCGTCCTGCATTATTTGGCTAATGTATCTCGTCCTAGGTCTTCCTCTTGATCTTGTTCCTTCTATCATTCCTTTAATTATTAAACTGTGTAATTCATCTCCATGTCTCAACGTGTGTTCTATTATCTACCATCTCCTTCTCTTTATAATATCTTTGTTCGTTATAATATGTTCGTTTTTCATCTATTGTCCTCAAGATGTCTTCATTTGATCTTCTATCAGTCCAGCTTCTTCTCTGCATCTTTCTCCGACACCACATCTCCAAAGCTTCTAACATATTTTTCCCTTTCTTATTAGTTGTCCAGGTCTCACTTCCGTATAATGCCACACTCCAGACGTATGTTTTTATGAGCCTGCTTTTGATTTCCTTGGTTGATTTCCTGTCATCAATGCTGCCTAAGTATTTTAAATAGTCTACTTGGATAATTTCTTTGTGTTCTAATGTTATATTTTATACATGGTCTATTTTTCTTGTAGCAAAGTAGGGCTTTGGTCTTCGTTGCGTTTATTTTTAGATTATTCTTTTAACGTAAAATTCGTTACATTTAAGAGTCCCGGTGCCAGTTTTTCAAATTTTCCACAATTCTGTACAATTTGAAAATTAAATTATATATTTTATTTACCACCTCAATTATAAGACTTTTCAGCTAATCTACTACCTGATACCTATTTAGGGGGGGGGGGGGGGTTGATAGGGTGTATTATATCGAAAAAAATTACTTTTGGGAATAACTCTCAAGCTTTCTAGAATTGTCAGATTTTGATGACTATTTGTTTTTTCTGAAAGAAGAAGAAGACTTCCTGCATCGATCTCTGATTTTGTATTTTATTTCAAATAATTGTATTAAAATAGTTGTTAAAAAAAATACTTTTAATCTTGTATTTTTTTTAGACATATTTTAAAGTTTGAGAATAAAATATTGAAAAACAGAGATCGATGCGGGCTGTAGAATATTTCCCTCTAGCAATTAAAAAAAAAATATATACAATTTGGTTGATTCTACGAGACGGTATTGTTATTTCCGCAGAGTGTATTTTTGAGGACAAAATGGCATTGGCACCGGGCGCCTTAACGATGCTTGTAAGTCTTCCTCAGATGTTGCAAGAACGACTATATCATCAGCAAAGCGGAGCATTGTTACTAGTACTCCTTCTGTTTTCAGTCCAATTTCTTTTTGTTCTAACTGAAGCTTTATGACGTTTATTGCTTTTTCAATAAATACATTGAACAATGCAGGCGAAAGTGAGCACGCTTGTCTCACACCTTTTTGGATTCTGGCAGTCACCGTTGTTGTATTAATATTAATAATGGTTTCTTGTATATATAAGAATATAATTTAAAATATTACTTATAAGTATGTATTATACCGATTCATATTGGCTATTTGGAAAATGGCGTACTATTATTGTATTTGTGTATTTGAATTTAATATTTATGATGAAAATTACAGTACCTATTATATCAATAAAAAATGGAGAAAACTAAAACTAAAACAAAATATATTTTCATATCATTGTTGATATGGTCGAATGGTGTCCTCTTAATAATATAGTTTTAGTCCATTTTTCACGTTCCATAGGCATTTTATTTTATGATAAAGTTCACGTCCACCTTTTACGTGAAATGTCAACTATATTCTTACAGAAATGTCCACTGGATTGACCTTTTCTACGAATATTAAGAAAAGAAAATATCGTGCAAATTAGGTATAACGTCTTATTCTGTTTGTTAGAATAATATAGTATACAACAGCAACTTAAAACTTGTTTTCGTTGACCTTCAATTTAATATCTATTATAAGCGTAGGCATTCCATAATTTAATATAGATGAATACAATTTATATTTGGTATAAAATAAATAAATTACGTTGAAGTCTATGATTTTATAATCGTTCATGTGACATAAATTGTTCTAACTCTCATGTATATACAATCCCATATAAGTGACGTTGATGTATATAGTTTATTGTTCATACGACTTTTTAACTCTAACCTATCATAATATGTTATAAGTTTACACACTTATTTTATTTCATATGATATGTGAGTTGAATACATTGTTTATTTAGTTGATTTTAAATCAAACAGAAACCCTACACGTGTAGGGGTGTATCTTAAATGAAAGAAAAACTAACAAATACATAACATGCGAATATAGAAGGAATAATAACAACTAATTATAATATATTACCGAAAGTATGTATTAATTTTTAACTATACTTATCACTTCATAATCCAAAATAATAACTTTTAAACTGTTTTTGGTTATGAACAGTGATTAGTGCATAATACGATTTTTTTTTTTTTTTTTAATTGTAGGCAAGTAGTTCAATTTGTATAGAACTATATTAGTCTTAGAACAGCTTATGTGCCTAGTTCTAATTCAATTTCTTTATTTAATCATAAAAAAAAACTATTTGTCCAACTATTTATGGTTTTTAGCTCTTATAGTTTCATACCAAACACTTCTATTGTACCTACTACCAACACTGCAGTAATACAGATTTTATTGTTGACCAAATCGATTGAACTAAAGAAAAGTGTTTGTTGGTTGTATATACTGATGTTATTTTTAGTTTAAAGTTTAAGCCACTATTATGTTTTTATTATAAAATAAATAAACATTTTTAGATTTTTCTAAATCAGTTTAAACTATACTGGTATAGCATATGTCATTTTTTTTTTTTTTTATTGATCTCAAAAAAATAACGTCGACAACAAAGGCCATTAGTTACAAATAAGGATTGTTACATTAATTAAATACTAAATAATAAACATTTTTTTTTTTTTTTTTATATAAGATTGAACAATTTGGTTTGTTTCATAAACTTTATTAAATCAAGGTTTTTTTCTTGATTGGGTCCGAGTGATGAGTCTAGGTTGTAGGATATCTTATGTGTGGCCCGTTCTTGGTTGAACATTAAACAGTCTGCTATTATATGTTTGACGGTTAACAAGGTTCCGCAGGTTTGACATATGGAAGATTCCTCTCTTGCCATCAGGAAGCCGTGAGTAATTCTGGTGTGACCAGTACGGAGTCTATTGAGAACAGTATCTTCTTTATGGTTGATGTTAGGGTTTGTCCAACGATATATGTCTCTTTTTATTTCGTTTAATTTGGTGTTTTGTAAGTTCCAAATTGTTTGCCATTTATATTTTGTGCGCTCATTTATGATTTTTTTTGCGTCATCATATGACATTAAGACGGTATCTTTGTTGTTGATGGCTGTTGAAGCGTGTTCGTCGGCTACTTCGTTGCCTATTATTCCCGAATGTCCAGGTATCCACATGATGACTATGTTTTTACCTAGACCGGACGCTATGGTGAGGTTGTTCAGAATTTTGGATGCAATATCACCGGGATTGAAAGGGTTCTGCAGGCTTCTTATCGTGCTTAATGAATCGCTGAGAATGATGAAATTCGAATGACCTTCTTGTAATATTGTCTCAATGGCCATGAGGATGGCTAAAGCTTCAGCTGTGAATATGGAGCAATAAGGAGGTAGTTTGTGTAAAAATATTTTATTTGGGAATATTATTGAGAAACCTACACCTTCTTGAGTTTTAGATCCGTCAGTGTATACTTCCTGGAAGTCATTGTAGTTACTTATAATGCTTTTAAAGGAGCTTTTGAAAATATGAGGAGAGGTTTGTTGTTTGTAAAGACAGCTGAGTTCTGTATTAATTAGATATGGGCTGGCCCAAGGGAGTTGGGCAATTTTTTCTTTGGTTATAATTTGCGTTATATCTAAGTTTGTGTCTTTCATCTCTTTTATGAGGAGAGGGTTGTTTTTTCATGGATGGTGTTATTTGATTTTGAAGATCTTGCTAAATATTTGAGATGTAATTCCAGTCTTTTTATGTCAGGGATAGTTTCACCGGCGAGGTTATAAATACTGTATACAGGACAACTGCGAAAAAGTCCTAATGCCAGTCTCAAGCCGCAGTTATTATATAAGTCATTTATAATCATTAGAATAACATTTTTATAGTTATAAATCAATTTCAAGGTTTAGAGAATAAATGAAATATAAATACTTGATTCTTGTCCTAAGTATTAAATTGATTATAGGTTCATTTTACTAATTGTGAAGAAAATAGAGAACAATTAAGAACCTTTGATGTGTTTTTTTTTTTAATATATAGGTAGGCACGTATCAATATTCAATATGATACAATTAATTTCATAGCAAACTGTTGAAAATAACACAAAGGACATAAAAAAATTAGAAAAATATACAACCTTTCATGAGAAACTTCCAATTAAACTAATTATTGACGATTTATAATATTATGAAAAAACTTAAGTTTTTACATCACAATTATAATATTAGTTTTTAAAATAATATATTTAACTGGATGATCAAACATCAATACGGCTCTCAAATGCGTAATACCAATGTATTATTTTTAAGTAGTTTAGACATAGTGAGCAAAAAGTTCTTTCAATTTTTTTAACAAATTATAATATAATTATTATAATAATTGTATTTATTATTGTCTAATTTCCATATCTTCTGACATTTTTTTATATCTTTTGGTGATCATATTAATTAATAATAATTTACCTTTAAAACAAACTTGAAAATTAAGCAGAAATATTAAATAGGTAACGACAATGATAACAAATATTTATTCAATCAGTAAATAAATATTAAGCTGTTTCCAAAATATATCCTAGTTGTATGAACTAATATCACAATAATGTAAATGTTTTGTTTTATTTATTAGAAATACTTCCAAGTAGAATATTTCGGTTTTTAATTTTAAAATAAGAAAAAATGTTTTGATGTTCCTTAAATATCTCAAATAACCAATGTGTATTGAAATATTAATGAAAATTACACATTTTAGACAAGATTTGGGCAGAGTAATATGTACAGAAGTCAGGTGGATGGGTATTTAAACTTTATACTGATGATACAAACACTGAAACACAGTTAAGGACATTCTAAACAGAGTATTGTAAAATAGTTTAAAAGAAGATTTCAACAATAATTTTGTACTGTAATACGTATATTATAAAAGTATTATTTATGCTCAAACGGCGGTTGGAAAAAACAAACGATTTGTTAAGTCAAACCTTGTTACCGAAATATTCAATTGTTTCGTAACATAAAACAACTATGAATTTCATACATTTTAAGCTTTCTACGCAGTATCCAAAACAAAAAAAAAAATGTGTGAAAAGTCATTTTTTTCCAATGTTAAAAAATCAATTATTTTTATGGAAATATTTTTTTATGGTATTTAATAGGTAATTAAAAATATATGAATGGCAATAAAATGCATATTTTTACACGTCATAAAAATGTTTTTGCCCCTACATAATACGATTTGATATACATATACGTACATTTTGATGTGAATTCCGTAAAATTAAACTTTGTTCACCGGTTAAATTTTATTAAATTTACGTATTTATTGTTATATTATACGAATCATTAATGATATTATAATACATATAAATATAAATTAGTTTTTATTTTATAACAATAAAATTACCACTGCAGTTAATGTAAAATTATTTAATTGTACAATTTGGAATTAATACCAATATACCTATAAATTAAGTTATCATTGAATAAATTCTAAAGCTTGCAAACGTTTAGTATGTGTAACATGTATAAGCATTTAATGAAACATTACAGAATCTCAGTATGTGACAGACAATTAATAATCTGATATTCAATTTTAGATTCTGAGCGAAGCGATGAATGTATTGATTTTACAATGATGTGTGGTTTTTTTTTTATTTTTTATTTGTGTCTGTCATCACCTTTTAGGACAGTAAAAGTGCTTGGATTTTCTTCAACAGTAACTTTTCTGATAGTAAAGTGAATCTAGTTGGTACTTTGGGGGGTCAAAAGTAAAAATAATTTCAATAGCTTTAAACGCGACGTGAAAAACAAAAGAAAAATAAAGGAAAAACGGGAATTTTTACGCAAAATCGGTTTTCGAGAAAATCAATTTTGGTTTTTGGTGCAACTTTTAAAACAAATGACCAGGTACATGAAATTTTGACTGAATGCTTATATTAGCATTTTCTATACACCATAACATTTTCCAAATATTTTTCTACTTATTTTGAGCTGTTTACGGACATTTTCAGTTTCCATTTTTTTTAGTTTTTTTTCTATAAATATCAATAAAATTTTATCTGTTGGGTAAGAAAGCTTGAAATTTTAATAGAAGGCTCTTTGGTGATTTTTTCAACGACAGATGAAAATGTAATACAAGATTATCCATAAGTTTGTCTACCTTTATCGAAAAAAAAAATGTGAACAAGAAAGTTAAATTAAATTTTATAAAGTGTTTGAAATTCATATTTTTACAACATTTGATATTCACTCAATATCTCATGTAACGATTTTCTTATTTTGTTGTAATTAAAAAACGTATAACTGTAGATACTTTGAAATTTCACTGAATGTTTGTATTAGCATTTTCTATACACGATAAAATTTTGAAAATAATTTGACTCTTTTTGAGCTGTTTACGGACATTGTCAGTTTTCAATTTTTTTAGTTTTTTTTTCTATAAATATCAATAAAATTTCATTTGTTGGGTAAAAAATCGTGAAAGTTTAATATAAGGCTCCTGATATATCGTTCTAATAGCAGTTGAAAAATATTAAAAATACATATGCACAATTTTTTTTATAAGCATTTAAAGTTCAAATTTTGACAAAATTTATCAAAATTAAAATGTAATAATTATTTTGGAGTTAAAAATTTATAAAATGTTCAACTTTTATAGCTAAGGGTTGAAAATTTAAAACAAGGTTCCACGTAAATAAGTAAATATATAAATTACTTTATTCACAATAATATCATCAAATATACTTGGTAATATCATAGGCTGACTAACCGTTTTCGCTCAGAATCGTTTTTCTTATTATATTATATCATTGAATTCAAATTTAACACCATCCATTACAGTGGCCCACTTATAACCTACTGTACAGCAGAGCGACATCCACTTACCCACCTTTTTTGTTTTTTTTTTAAAGAGGATTTTTACAAACGTTATTAATAGTACTTATTGGTTTGTTCATTTAACAGTTATGATTATGAATATAACTTCATATTACATATTGGCATATTATTGTAGCAAGTTAACTAGGAGACTATAAACGTTAGTATTATATTATTTCAATACAGATTTTAGTTATAAAATTATATAAGAATTTCCTGTTGGATTAGTATCCAGTGATCTTTTTATGTCGCGCAGTGAACAATTACGTAGAGATAAAAATTGATTAGTTTGTAATAGTAAACGAAGTTATTCATTAAGGATGATCATCCCCGTTTGCTCTTCAATCATGCGCTTATTAAAATTCTGATTTTTGTAATTTTTAAATATTCATCCAATGAAAATTTTTTCAATCAATTAGTTACGCTTGTGAACTTTTTAAAGTACGTCTTTAAGCACATTTTTTATGTTGATGTATCTTATTCAAAACTAAATGATTACTTTTTGATTTAGGTACCTATTACATTTTGTAAATTTTGATTATAATATTATGTTTGAAAGATATTGAGGTTTTTATCGTTTGAACATTTACTATGCTAATTAATATTAAATTATTACCATTTGGCATTTATACAATTTGTAAAAATTATGATAGTACAATAATCACCTAATATACTAAAATATATTTTAGTAGATAGATATTAGATTCTTATTATGTCGAGCGTCGGTGTCTCGAATAGTTCATAATTTCAATTTCAAATGCAATTGAAATTCTTTTGAAATAATTACCACTACAATAAAACTCGATGTCTCAAACTTTTTTCTTTGGGTTTGATCATAACGAAATATATATCATATATTTTGTATTATTAACACAAAGTTGTGAATTTTTTTTTGAACTGTGATTTTTCAATATTATAAAAAAAATAGCAACCGTAATAACCAATCATTATGTACAATAATATTGTCAACCTTTATTTATGACACTCCTCGATACATCAAACTTTTATTTTTTTATCCAGATTTAATGTAAACACTACATTATCGATTGCAATGTAGATAGGTATACTGTGGAATAGTAAAAGTTCGATTAAATGTCTTTGTTCTGTGTTATATTAACTATATAAAACTAAAATTTTCGTGATATTTTATTTGAAAATAAAAAAATATTTACCTTTCTATTATATTATATTTATAGATTCCTTTATATTACAGATATATATTTTTTTTTGTTTAATATATGCGTAAGTTCATCGAAATCATCCAGGGAGAATTTTAAAAGTGTACGTTGTCCGATGTTCAGTCCCTAGTATCCTAGTTGTATACAACTTAAGATAATAAATAAATTATTAAAAAATATATTTAATATGGTAATTGTTTTTAATTTCAAAATCATATCAATTTGATATTACATTATTCTTTTTACAGTTTAAGCTTTAATCCATTGCTACATATTTACTCAAATTCATTTCGTAAGTAGTATGATATTATATAAAAAAGAATGCAAGTTTTTTGCTCCAATATTTTTGTTTTTTTTTTGTATTAAGAGCACTTACAATTAAAAAAAAAAAGCGTTTCACACTCATTCAAATTTTAGGTACGAATAACATTTCTCAAAATTGTTTGATTAATTCAGTTATTTATCCTTGTTTTTAAATTTCAAATAATGTATAGTACAAACATTGAATTTATAATGATGATCAAAGCGAGATTGAACACATTACACACGGTAGTGTGTTCTTTACATATTTGTTCATTAGTGTGTAATTTTTTTTAGTATTTTACTATCAATTCATGATAATGTATTTAAGTACTTGTGTATTCGATAAACTTCTTTTTTATGATTTACAATAAAAAAAAAAGACTCAAAATAAATTATTATCAGTTTTCATTTAAAAAATAATTTTTTTTGTGAATAGAATTTTATATGTAGATACATTTTTGTTTTGTTTTAGCATCGTCGGAAATTATGTACCTACCTAGTTATTTATTATATTACCGAGTAATTATATTTAGGTAATATTTCTGAACTAAATAATAATATTTAAGCTAACATTTAACTATACTTGTATACTTGTATCGATTATGATCTTTATTTTATATTCCATAATTTAAGTTGTCATATTTTGCAATTTAACTACCATATTTAGATATACATAGATAAACACTAATAACCCCGTCGCTGGTGCGTATATATTATATGTTTCAAAATAAAGGTAGGTGAAATTTAAAGCATTCATTTTTTTAAACGTAGGTACACTTGTTTTAATACTTTATTATTAGTACAATTGTATAATGTCAAATAGAAATTAAACGGAGATTACTAAAATGTTTATATTAAGTTCCTCAAAACGATTTAAATTACTTACTATACACATTATATCATATACAACGATAGAGTACTAGTTTAGATTACAGCAGCAGAGGTATATGACTGACGCGGTGTGAATTAAATTAGTTTGATTTTTGTCCAAACATATTAATGCATACTCAATCTTTTTCGATATAATTTGATTTAATGGTCTCGAACATATTTTTCACATGTTTTGTGATAAATATATTCATGTGGTTTTTCATATTCATAACTAGCAGCCACCTAAGAAAATAAGAATAACAATAAGGTAACACCGTGAAAACGTAATAACAGTAATTGTATCAATGTTTCCAAAAGTAGTTACTTACCTACAATTAAACCAACGTTTAATAATAACAATAAAAAAAGGATAAAAAATGATCAGTTTAAATATTAATAGTTTACACTAGATTTAACGCATATTATAAAAATCGGAATGTTTTTATGTATAATTATTCAAAAGAATACTTAAATACTAATCTATTTCATTGTTTCATTTAAGATGCGTTTGATTAGAAAAAACACCATTTAAACTTTTTTAAAGAAATATTTTGTTTCAAGTTACTTTTTGTGTATTTTAATTGAATAGGTATTGGGTATTTTAACAGCTGTTTGAAGTTCGATATATATTAAGTTAACAGTAACATTTAAACTGTCGAAAAAACATATGTAAGGCCTTAAAATATGATTCATGATGTATATATGCGACGGCGTATGTTTTTTTTATTGTTAACCGATTTATTATACCTATAGGAGGTTTCTATACAACACTTTTCACCGAGCAAATGTACTTATAGTTTGGGTACACTAATTTCATTATGCACATATTCATTAAATATCTATAGGTATTATAAATGTTCTAGTTTAATATATTTACAAACATATAAACATAGATACGTTTATATACATTTTTACAGTAAAAATAGTTTATAACAGTGGCGGTTTTATGAATTTTTTTTTTTTTTTTGGGGGTGGGGTCCTTTAACATTATCTCATAATATATAAAGACAATAAGTTTAACCCATCATTAATTACCAAATAAAATGTATTCTTACATAAAAAAAAAAAAATAGCATTTTAGTTACAACTATTACAAGACAAAATAAACTTTTCGTTTTCTTTTATTATTAATTCGTCCAAAACTTTGTCAGCCGTTAATTTCAAATCTTTATGAATACACATCATAGCCATTTAATCTTTTCTGAAATATTTAATAAGCAAATTATATTTAATATTTATGATATTTAATATTTATGAATTATGATTTCCTTTATTACTTACTTCTCCAATTGTGTTCTGCAAATAAGTTTTGATTCTCTTAAGATTGGAAAAAGTTACGTTCATTAGATTATGTTGAAACTGGTAATATGGCTAGTATTTGAAGCAGTTTGTATATATTAAGATAAATTTCATTATTACAAAATGATAAAGCTTGAAGTGCATTAGTTGGCTCTTCACTAAATTTTTTTAAGCACCTTTGCCACAATTCATATTCAGCCATCAAAATTGCATGGTTTCCATTTTAAATTAACTACATATTATTATGAGTCAAATAATATGGATAAAATCTTTGTAAATTAAAAATCAAAACGATTTAAAATAATTATTATACATTTTACCAACCTGAATGTAGGCGTTCGACAGGCGTGACGGCTGAAAAGTGATTGTCAGTGTATCAATTATCGCTGCGCTAATGTACCGAATGGCCGAACGCTGTTATTATCACAAATAATAGATATCGTAATCGTAAACGTCCTCATTTCAGGGAAAATATGGTATTTACCTAAATAGCTGTAGCTAACATTCTAATATACGAAATAATAAAGATGAAATCACCAGAATTATGTAGGTATAAGCGTACCTATATCCGCATATAAAAATCGTAATAGCTATAAAAAAAAAATTACTGTCAAAACCCAAGCGTGCTGAGCGAATAATGTATGCAGCCTAAGCTCGGGATCTGGGGGGGGGGGTCCAGACCCCCTGGACCCCCCCCGTAAAACCGCCACTGGATTATAATGACTTTCAGGGGACTAGGAAAAATAGGTTATATACCAAATAACCAAAATTAAAAATAAATAAATAAAGATTTAATAGTTCACGGAAGAAAGTCCCTTTTAAGTCCTCAATCAATTTAAATTAATTCATATTGCTATAGTGGATTCTATTATTGACGGTAGGTGCATATTATTATGCATATTATACAATATACATTTAAGTTTAAATATTATAAGGGAAAGTTTAATACTGAATATGATTATGAATCTGTAGGTATTAAATATTAATACAGAAAGCGTTTTAATATACCTAAAAGTCCCTAAGGTCAATAACAACCAAAACCTGAATAACTATTTATTTTTTTATGTATTTTATACTGTATGATACTGAAGAAGCGAAAAGAAATCTAAGATGTATAATAATCTGCTGATTCGCAAATTATTCATGGTTTTTAAAACTCGAAAGAAATTTTATAAAAAAATAATATACTCTTGAATAACACATAAGAATATTTAATATAACTAATCCAATTATTTTTTTTCACGTCCTAGATATCCGATTAAGTGTATTAAGAACATTACGTTTTATTACTAGTGAAGAATGAACACACTCGTAACTCGTCCAATGTTCTATACGGTATATTATTCTCGTGCCGATAAATCTCGTACTCTTTGGACAAAAGCACGGCTGAGCACTCACGTAAGAAAAGAAAATTCGTTTTTATAAACGATTTTTTTTTTTTTACACGCATGTCTCATGTGATACGTTATATTATTACATTTCACTACCTATATGACTTATGCTTATGTAGACCTACCGATGGTTGTATTAAATTACGGCTGTCGTCCTCGTATTGTTCTATCGAATTATTTCTGCGGGCGGTTTGCAAGGAATAATAACTGCGGCCGTCGTTTCCTAATCAGCCTTCTCGAGGTTTCATTTCGGCGCAAACTGTGAGACGTGCGATATGAGGGCGGTTGATAATAAACTACGTTTGCACGCAAGTCGTTTGTTGTTCGTACCTATAATAATGTTCCGGGCGGTCGGCCACAGCCACGAGGAGACTGCAACTATACAGCGAAGGCGGAATTTGGTTTTTTGCTCCGCCGCCAATCGCACGGCATATACTCAAACTGATCGTGTATTCTATTACGAGTTCGCACAACTAACCGACGGCCGACTATAGTTAAGGGTGTGCGTACAACAAATTAGTTGGCATTAAGTGTTAAACCAATTATCCCAACTATGCAGACCGGCTGCAGAGGTGGCGGTGGCAAGTTAACGTAATTCCGTTGTTGCCTATAGTCCGATTAACCTGAGGAATTGCACGGGAAATTTTCTTCGACCGTCGTCGAACGGAAACCAATTTCGAAATTAGTTTTAAATATTTAGAACAACTTACTGATGAACGGACTTGGACATTAGAATTTAACTATTCGCAGACATATTTTAATAGTTAGAATAGTATACAGGCTGTCCCGCGAGGATTTGCCCACTGTGAGATAATAAATATAATAAATCTATTTTTTTATTAGACTCGTAGAGACAAGAACTCCACATATTCAATTTTTTGGTAAAAAAGTTAAAAAAGTTATTTTTTACTTTATATTTTTGAAACAATTGAAGATAGCCATTTTGTAAAGTTTATTTTTGTGGAAATTTTGACTTTTCAACGTTTTATTTTCATTAATCTCATGATTTTTAATATTTTTTTTAGCTTAAAGGCAAAACGGCTAATGCGTATATCCTAACGGGACACTCTGTATAGTCTAATAATGCTTTAGCAGTACATATACTAAAATTGGAACATTACAGAGAAGATTAGCATGGCCCCTACGCAAGGATGACATGCAAAATCGTGAAAAAAAAATAAAAAATAAAAATATATATCAAGTGAAAATGCGTATTAATCACACCGTTTTACATTATTACTGCACAATAATATGTATAAAGAGCATTTGTGTGTGTGTGTGTGTGGGCACACTCAATATGTCGAGTCATATAACGTGTAAACAAATAAATGATTTTTTTATTGGATCAGCCAAATTTGAAGCACGTACTAGAGAGAAAAAATGTGAAGCTGGTTAATTAAACTTCCTCCACAGTCGGCCACATACGAATAATATTTTCCTTTTCCTATTAATATGACGTGTTTTGATACTGAACATCTGAACACCTATATTGATATTTTTAATCCTCAAATTATTATGATGACATAAAACGGTTTATTACACGCGTATTGACGTATTTTAGAAGAGGTTTCTCTTCTTATTAGAACAGTAGAAGTATAATATTCAAGTATGTATATTAGTCTCTATCTTTTCTTATATTATTTGGGCTCATCATTTGTTGGATCATATAATATAAGCTACTTACTGTTTCGTGCATTGGTTTACTGTAGTATCACATTAAATATTGTTGTGTAATTACTAATTAGTGTCTATTTATTTTATTACGATATGTTATTTAGATATTATATTTATCGTATTAAAATATAAGTGTTGTTAATATGTATATTGTATTGAATTTTACGAAGGTGTTCAAATGTAACATTGACTATTCATAATATTTAATATAACTCAGAAACTACTGATAAACTACTATGGTAATTATGCACGTACCTACATAGAACGCTTTCCAACAATTATTATCATGTGGGTACTATCAATCTTGAATTCGTAACATGTCAACAAGATCGTAATTCTGACAGTAAATTCTACTTGACATAATATGTCGAAGTATTTTGGTGATAAATTGAGTGAATATTACGGGATACACTTACAAATAAGCTCTTATATAATCGTTTAAGTTATGTTTGAAATACGGTTCCCATAATTGCAGACAATTGAATATACCTGTTTTTACAGTGGTAATAGAGTAAATGGTTAAACCACTACAAAGATAGCCATTATACATGAAAAATAAAATTTTATTTATACAATTAAGCGGTCGTTAGTTTCATTAATTGAGATGAAAAAAATGTCCAGACAAAGGCTACACTTTTCTGTTTGTTGAGCACGGCTAAGGTTTTAATAATTATCTCCCAAATTATTCAATGGGTAATTAATTTTTATTTTAGTTGAATACTTAAATATAATTTATGTAAAAAATATTTTTTGTTTACTTTCACATTATCTAAATAATTCAATTCGTTTGTTAATGAATCTAATGACCAAGATAATAATTTAAAAAAAATATTGATTTCATCTATTTTAAAAAAATTAGTTAACTTCAAAGAGGTTAGTTTGGAAAGCAATATAAAACTTCCCAGAAATCTTTTAAGTTGATTTTATTTTGAAGAAACATTTAGTAAAATAAAACAAAATTTTATTTAAAAAGAAACTTTTATTTTCATCGAATTAAAAACAAATTATTTTTTTTTCATCGAAGATCTAAACATCAGTATAAGATATTCTGTTAAGTTAATAATAATTATTTTGGAAAAAAAATAAATTATTTACGATTCAATATTATTATTATCTACCATACATATCTTAAAATAAATATTCAGAAAGGAAGCATTTTGAAAAATATTAATTACAAAATGCTTTGAGAGTCCAAAATCTTGTTTCTATTTTATAGGTACTATTTATTTTCCGGATAATTTTACCAAGTTGGAAAATGAAATACTTAAATATGCACAAAAGCATTTTTCTGTGGATTAGTAGCTGCTGGGCATTTATATATGACTGTATTCATTTACAAATTAAATGTACACAATACACATAGTATACCTACTTAATTTGATCACGTACATCTAACAAAAACCACAAATTTAAATAAATTAGGAATTTAAAAACGTACAATATTCTAATGTTTTCATCAGTCGTATGCATATATCAATCTACTCCAGAACACAACACTATTTCATTTCTACTTTAAGTTAGTCAGTTAAGGTTGAGGACAGTATTAAAATCCATCAGAGACAATATTACGCTTTATTACGGTCTATATGAACTTTTAGCCCTTAAAACAGAAACTACAGATTTATAATTACATTTTTGCGTGTCATATGCAATTAGTTCTGCTACATTTAACTATTTATGTATTATACATAATATAAATAACATAATATATTATATTATATACCGTCAATAAGCATGCGGTCGACCCATAAATAATAATACTAATATTAACAAAAGAAATAAAAAAGAAATAAATACTAATTGTTTATTAGATAAAACGATTAACTATTATAAGTAAATATTAAATCGTATAATATTATTACAGTAATATTTTATTTTTAAAACATACTATTGTATCTGTTTTGCCTATACGATACGCCGTGTAACACTTTATAATTATTATACATGAATATAAAAAATAATACTCACAATATTTGGCCACATGTTAATTGCTGATTTTAATTTATATTTCGCTCATATTATCTTTGATGCATACAGGTGTATTAGTATTATATATTTCAATATTTTGTGTAATCAATAATGATTAGTCTCGTCTGAATATCATAATGATTGGATAATAATATAAGCTTTCGATTAATTGTGTGTAAAGAAGTTCTTAAAATTAATATGTTAAATTAATTAAAAATATATGCTATAAATTCATAACGTCTTGACTACAGACAGTATAACAGTGTACTTCTCTTTTTCAGACCATGTGAAACGTCATGTTAAGTGTAATAAAAGTCATTCTTAAATAATTGTAAAAATACATCATTGTACATGGTTAAGCTCACTATAAATTAATAATAATAACTAATTTACTCAGGTTTGATTCTGTTTTGATTTTTACAATTTTAAAACACTAGTAGCTTACATTTGAAATACAGAGGATTGACAAATAAATAGCGAGTTGTTAGTTTGTACATTAACACACACACAAGAAAAATTAAGTAAGTCAATTTAATGTTAAGGAAACCAGTGCTATAACAAATGCTATATTATGCAGTACAATTTTTTTTACAGAGGTAATTAAGTGAGAAGTGATTTAAAAATTTTTAATTTGTTCTTTCTAATTGTGTACAATATCTTAGCACGTTCCAAAACTTGGAAATGTCAATACGACTACGATTGCCACGATAGCCAGTAGCCACGATCTACACTTTTGTGAATAATTGAAAACGGCTGAATTTACAAATTACCAATTAATACTAAAACATAATTATAAAAGACTTATTAGTTATTGAAAGAATTTTAAATAAAAATCATTGTTGCGTTAAATTTGAATACTTGTCATGTGTGTACATTGTAGGTACAACGTATTCCGGAAGTTTACAATATTATTTAAATTGATGCTCATTTGTCAAGGTATACTATTTCAGGAACATAATGGAGATTGCTAAATAATGCATATCAAGTTTCTGATTGTAAATTATTAATATTATTTGCAACTCACGTAAGAACCTCATCCTTTTTTAAGTATCTTCAAGTATTATCAGTCGTACTCCGAGCACAATATTTTATGACGAAGATTATTTTTTTGCATTTACATAATATTATGTAATCATTGTTTGCATATTATCCTTTATTATTTTTTCTTGTGTAAAATAAATATACAATATAATCATTTCATACTCATTAAAAATGAAATTATAATTTTTTTTTCTTGTCTACTCATGTTAAATATTAATGATTTGTGTTTTAAACCTGAACCAAAATGAATATTAACTATCATAATATTATGAGTTATAAAAATATTTAGAAAAATTAACTTTCTAGAAATGTACAATATATTATATTAGGTTTTTTGTCAAATATCTGAATAGTAAGTTTTCAGTGTTATCATATTATTCATCCCGTTGTCTTTTATTTATAATCCAATCAGTTTGGAACATTCACTGTACGATAAATAATAATAATAAATTATAAAATTTAAGTCAAATCATAAAAATCTTAAAATAATTCAGTATGGATGTGACAGCTCAGATAAAAAATGAAATTATTTTGTTAATACAATATACTTATTATGTATCAGAATAGCTGTTTTTTGCGTGTAATAATAATTGTCAATATACCATTATCATTCAATTTTATTTTGAGTAAAAATAATACTGTGACAGTTAATCGATAAAAGCCTTCCATTAAATATTTTCACATAGCCAAACCAAATAAAAATAAAAAATTCTACTATCAATAATCAATGATATTATGATTTAACGATACAAACCGAATCTTTTAAATCGCAAGCTTTTGTTGGTATTTTGCAAACGTAGAATTTTTATTTATTTATTTTCAATTTGTACTTTCAAATCCTCATTTTATTCCCGCTATAATTAAAATAACACACTGACACATTTAAAACCGGTGTTCGATACACAAGAAAAGGCTTGATGAATACTGGTTTACAAAAAAAATAATTGAGAAATTTGAAAAATATACCTCGTTAAAACTTGATTTTTACACAATAAGTATTTACTGAAAAATGGAATACAAATTAAATAGTACACTGTACACTGTTATAATGAATGCAATACCTGCATTCACTGATTTACCCTAAAAAATACTCTATAATAACTGAGTAGTCAATCTTAACGACTAATGAGAAACTCAAAAAAAATAATTTTAATTTTTACATTTTTTCCTGAACTAATTAATTTACTTAAAACGTACTCTGCTAAGAATAGATTTATAAAATAAAATTTTGTTTAACATTTTTAAATAGAAAAACTCTTCTATAGTAAAAATTTAAATTTTTTAGTAAGAAAAGTTACTTTTTCACCTGATTAGATCGTAACACAACTTAGCATAAAATTCTGTTCAACTCCATTTATATAATATTTCTTAAAATGCTTCTTTTTTTTTTACTTAGAAGTACCTACCTGAAATTTCAATTTATTTATAATATGGATTATTTACCAAAGTTTTATTTTAACATATTTTATTTGAACCTTTTAGAATTTAAAAGATGACTACTATTATTAAACTAATGGTCATAGGCAGTGATTCTTTTTCATAATATATATATTGTACATATAATAAATACATACTACATAATATATATATATAGTTTTTCATACAACGCTATAAATATATTTTATTATATTTATATAATATAAAGAACACGAGTATTATGAATTATGTTTGCTTAAATCGTTCTTCATTAGATCAGTAGTCATTGGTTCTAGTTTATTAATACTTATCATTAACTTGGTTAATTATCAACCATCATATTATATATTGTTGATTTTATAATTTTATCGTTAATTTGAAATGAACATAGGTAACCTACCCATCTAAATATTTACTGAACACATAACTACATTTCTTTTTCTTTTTATAACTGTTAAATGTTCACGATTATTTTTTTGTTGCATAAGTAAAGTTTATAATATGATCTTTGTAAATTTTAAAATAATCCAATTTTTGTTACAGTGTAAAATGTGTATAGTACAATAATGTATAAAATATGTATAATTCCAATACGGAATTATTCAAAAAGTAATTATAGTCTAGTTTAATATTCAAGGTGTTATACAATGTTTAATACACGTGTAATAATTATTAATACAAGTTTTAAAATACTATAAGACAAAATATTAATAAAATGCCGTATTCTTACATTTTTATATTTCTTACTTCTATGACTACACATCTACATTAAAACACCTCTGTATAGCTCCATCGGCTCAACGAGATAACTTACATTTCACGGTATGTCCAATGTTTTAGTCATCACAAAATATGACATTTTGTATATTATTTTTGATGACCAATGTTGCAATTTTGACACTCTGAAGCCTGAAGACTTATTGCTTAAAGAGGTTAAAAGACGCACGGCATTAATTTAACTGTTTTGCGGGCCTACGTAACGTGTAGTATATATATTATGTATATTAAACACACTTTTCGTGGAACAATGATATAATAATTGTCAGTTGTCACTAATTCCGTTCATCCGACCATATCTGAAAGATCCTCCTCTCCCGAATACGTGACTAAACGACACATATTATTATAATAAATTATTATTATTATTGTACTTGAAGCCTTTGTATAATACGCACGCCGTAAAGTTGACGGGGAAATTAATTATTCATCGGCAAGTATAGGAGATATAATAATATATATCTACTGACTACTGTTAAATCCGTCGCACACATTATGAACGACCGGCGGCGCGCGCGGCTGTGGCACGTGTTTTCGTTGGCCATAAATTAGGACATCAATACTAATAACAATATCTGGATCCAAAAATACGATGATATTATAATATTATTACTCTAATTTATTATGTTATTATAACGACATAATTTTGTTACTTAATCGAAGTTTTGAGTATAATGTAATATTATAATGATCTTTGATCACGAATCGGAGGTCTTTTACGCATCGATGCGGTCTGTTGCTTAATTATTACGTTTGACTTATGCACTCGTATGCAAACCAAAGCTATTCTGGGATCATGTAAGATGTTTAAATATAAATAAATGTTCTACCTTCTGAGCTAGTTGTTATTTTAAGTTGTCCCAAAATGGTCATAATATTTTATTCGTTAAAATATAAAGGTTGGACAACTGGTCTCTTATAGTGACTATAATAACGATGTTCTATATTTAAAACGACAATTTTGGTCCAAAATAGGTTCAGGTTTGCGTGTTTATAAAATATTAATACCACTTTTGTTGAAATGTATTATTATTTTTATATCTAAAGTTAATCGAGTCAATAACCTATGATTTAGTTCTAAAAATAAGAAACACTGTAATATTATAATATTATAATATATATTATTGTGACGTTGCAGTGAAATATTTTATTTTCCGTTCTGAGTTAAGGGAAACGATCTTTTCTAAATTGTATGAACGCAATGCGTTAATCACTAACGTATTTTTCACCAGCCCCTCCCATTATCCAATCTGACTTTTTTTTATTACCTATAGGGTATGGGATTTATACGCCAAATGAAACCGTGAACAAATAATTTGACCTTTAGGTGGCATATTTGATTTTACACAATGTTTATATAAATAAAAGTTCTTTAAATAATTGTGAAAACATATAAAAGTTAGGAAAAACGGACATTTTAACGAGTTTATAACAAAATAGATTTTCTTGTTTTATTTTATTTTGAAAACCAATAGCCTTACGTACTTAAATTTTGTACCAAACGTTTATGTTAGTATTTTCTATATAATATGGTACAATTTTCAAAATATTTCAAATCTTTTTGAGCCATTAATAGACATTTTTAATTTTCAACTTTTTCTTGCTGAATTTCCCTGTAGAATATATTATGAAGATAATTATAATTCAATAGCTAATACATTTTATTGTAATTTATTGGCTTCAATAATTTGATGAATTTTTGGTTTTGTGTACATATTAGGAGTTTGTCTTGAAGCATCAAAGGTCTTAAGTACAACTACTATTTCATGGTATTGATGTCGAGATATAGTTCCTTCGGATGTTTGAAGTGAACAGTGTCTCGCCTCTGTTATCAAAAGGCAAGAAATAATTAATGTATGAGGTTGGTGAACTAAAATATTATACACGCGATAAAAATTTAAATTGTATTTTATGTGATTAAAGTATGCAAATCGGTATTGCTTGTACATGAACTCGTTTACATAAAATATTTTGCAAGTGGAAAATAATTGTAAAAAACTGTGCATATTCAAATTTAAAATTAGTTTAATATTTGTATCTTGCAGAATCATTAATAAGTTGTGTCTTCCGATAATCGTTTTATTCGATTTATTTTTAATGTACCTATTTTAACTATATTTCTTAAATATTAACATGTAACAATATAGAAACTAAATTTACGTTTATATTTTATGATTCAATTATTTGAAAAAATTATGAATTTATGATGTAAGATATTGCGATTATAATATTTTTATATATACCTATTTAATCTATCAATTTTGAAATTGAGTATGGTTTTTAATTTATGAAAGATAAAATTATTTTAAAAATATTACTAACAATCTCATACTTTGAGTTTTTAAAATTAAATTTTGAATAATTCCAAATAGGTACTCCAAATTTTTTTTTTTATAAAATGTATACAACATATCAAACAATTAAAAATTAAACTAGAAATAATAAGAATCGTGATTTTTGTATCACTATTTCATGACCCAGAGATCATCCACAACCAATGTCGAAACAGTAGCGGATCCAGAATTCATACAAGGGGGAGGGGCGAATTATCATAAATTAAATTACCTTTTTGTTTAGTCAAATATTATAATAAAACATAGCGTTAAAAAGACGGCCCAAAGGAAAGGGGGTTGAACGCCCCTTCGCTCCCACTCGTAACCGCTACTGTGTTGAAACTACCTATCTAAATATACTTGTTTAGATAATTATCTTTATGTTATCCAGATAAAAGTAAAATGTATTTCTCTTTGTATTTAAATAAATTGATATACAACTATTTGTATCTTAACTAGATGACAATTTAGTTAGGTATCTATTCTGTCCACTACAGCTGTGCTTGCTAAAAATCTAACTAAGTGAAAAATATAAATGAACCGAATACCTCAAACATGACAATTAAAGGAAAGAGAACAATATATTTTCTATTATATCCGCACAGAATTCAAAAACCTCAAACAAATGTGATCGAAAAAGTTATTATTTGTCTACGCCAAACAAACTTAACATACAGGCGTACAGTACAGTACCTATATAAAATATCGAATAAGATAAAAATATTTTTTAGATCAATTCGTTTATAACTCACAACTCTTTATATGGTTTTTGTTATATGTACCTAGGTATCTTAGTCGCTTAAACATTATCACAAGAATAAAATAATAATTGCTTACGTTTTTAAGATATAATAAATTAATAACAAACAAGTAGAAACTAAACATAATTCTTGACGTTGAAATTTCAGAATTTAATAAAAAAAATTTAGCTAAAATAACTGTATATACCCAGTCTAATTTAAATTTGTTAACTGTAAAGATATTTATATACATATACTTTTATTTTAAAGGTAGGTATTATCTATTTTTATTTTTCATGATAAAATAAATGTAGTACAATATTACACTTTTATAATGAACAGTATTTTTGTACTTATTCCCTTTTGTCCGGGCACCATCCAATTGGTTCATCGGCAAAATATTTTGTATTTGAAATTCTGCGACAGCCAAGGCCAACAGATAAAATATGTTATAAATACCTATAATTTATAATGTATAATATATTTATATATTACACTGTTTTCCATTCATAATCATAAAAATCAAAGATTGTATTTACTATATATTATATTGTATTATATTTACTATCTATGTCCTAAATAAATAATGTAAATAATCACAATATATTATGTTGTGCTTCGTTGAAACTGGGTTTAAATATGAATAAGTAAATTGGTGTACAAAAATACAAAAGTTAACATAAGACGAGTAAAAATATATAAATATTATATTCCTTCATTTCACTAGGTACATTTTTGTTTCAAATGTCGCCACTTCAAAAAATTGATTAGAAATGTTTCGGAATACCAAATTAATATAAAATATAATATACGCTGGTTACAATATCATAAAGGGAATGTACAACATAAACTATTCATGGTTTTCGTTTTTTTTAAATTCAATTTGCATTATTATTTAATTTTTACTGTCGACACTAGGATTTTTAATTTGTTTTATACCTACAACATTAGTAATTTATGGGAATTTCGAATGTATGATGAACCGACGTATACAATTATCACTAATATTAGGTAGGTATATAAAATAGTTCCGTTTATTAAAAACAAATAAATATAAATAATTATAAACTACAGAAAACAATCGTAAAATAAATTAAACAATTTATGCCCATTAAATTAAATGGAATATTAATATATTGAACAGAATATACTAATCAAATATAATGTTTAAAATAATTCTAGAGTTTACCTCAGTTTATTCCAAGTTTTATAACGCATTTTATATATTTGATTAAAAAAACTATTCACTGAATTTCACTGCATGTTGACATGCCTATAAATTTAAAAAGTCTAAATAGAACTACTTATATCGAGCATAAAATCAAACAATATAATCAAAGAATTGACAGGAACTTGAATACATTATCATAACATGTTAAATGATATTGTATATCATAATAATCATAACGTTAAAAAATCAATTGATTAAATTGAGTTTTGGTCATCATTAAGTTTTGGTCTTATATACTTACCCTATAATAATAAATATAATCGTGTGTCATAGTGATAGTGTAGTATATTATATATATTATACTGTACACCCACGAATGAATGGCATATTATTATCACCGATTACAGTGGGTCCGCGACGACATTCTGTAACAAAATAATAGGCCAGTTTGTTGTTTTATGTCTGTAAATCACGGTTTAATCAAATAACGAACGAGCATTATTATTGCTCGTATAACTGTATACCTCTACTGGTTGTTCGTGTCAGGAATAGAACCCTGACGAAACCCCCGTTGGACGGTTATTTAATGTACTTCTACCACGGAATGTGATTGTTGAACTCAATATTTACGGAAACAGGGGAAAAATATTAATTTCCTACCAGTTTTAAGTTACAGTCGCGTTGGTGTAAAATAAATGATAACATGTTCGACAAGTATATCAAGTTTCGTATTAAATAAAAAAATATAATAACGTACAAAGACTATTATTGTATATTAAATTATACTCACTGAAAAGAATAGTAACTAATGAATTTAAACGATTCGATAAAGTAGAAAATAACTAGTGAAAACATGATTGAAAATATGATGTTGCAATAAGATTGGCGCATCTTTTATTTTATATACTATTGGATCCTTAATGATCTATAAGGTTCTGTAACATAATATTGTATTAAATTGTAATCAAAAGGTCATGATCACATTTTTCGAGACAAGTTATACTTTAATGTTTCTTTCTTACATTTCATGACAAAAAACATAAAAATTGAAAAAAAAAAACTATGGATTAGATTTGGACGCATGGCATCTACAGAAGACAATATTATTATAGTCTTATATTATTATTATTATTATTTAGTATTTGTCTTACTTATTCTTTTTCCCATAACTTATATAGTGCCACTTATTCAAGAAATTCTTGAGACAATTTAGTGAACGCCAAACCTATGTTATTACTTATTAAGACGTAAAGAAACTGATCGTTAAAAATTGAGCAATATGTCCCTTATAATATAATCTAAAATACATATTACATAATATATATATTTTCTATGTTGATATTTAAAAACTTAAATAATAGTATCAGATCGATTTATACTGATTTTTTTTCTGAGATAAACTAAATACAATTTTACATTTTCATAAATATCTACCGATCTACGGTATTAATTCTTATTTATTTTTTCAACTAGATAATTTATCTATACTTTATTTATTTATTTATGAGCCCTTAACCTATATTACTGAGCACCATACAACGTTTAAATCATAATTTATAGTTAAAACAATGATAGAGAATTTAAATCTAAATTATTCTATATAAATGTAATCATTGGCTTCAGTAATGAACGTAATAAAAAATAAAAGCATTATTTTCAAAAAAATCAAAACTGTTTCGTGCAATTGTGGGAAAAAGAACCTCACTATTGTATAAGTAAGGTTAGTAATCTGTCTCAAGTAAAAATAAGATTCATAAATATAGTCATTACTCTAAATGTTATTTTTATTATTGAGTCCATGTTACTTTCTGGGTCAATTGGTTTTAGGGTAAAAATTGTCTCAATATTTTAAAGGAGCTAGTAGGTACTAAGGCACATAACCACGTCTTGTACATTTATTTATTTTTTCTTTAATGTTTTTAATGTACCTGTGTATTATTTTTTTATTTTTTTTTAGCATGAACTACAAAGGATATAGATTACATAAATATTTACATTTTTACATTATATTACAATGTACATTTAAATTTTTTTAAGATAAGAAATTATGTTGAAGATGTTTGAAAATGTATCAGTAAAATTGCCTCATATAAATTGTCCGGAATGTGCAATTATTTTCTGGCTATATTAAAGTTGGGGCAGTAGACGCTGATGTGTTTGATGAAGATGTTTGTGTTACATTTTGGGCATAAGGATTGTTCTGGCATTGCCTACCTATTATAATAAACCTTATACATCACTGTTATTACTTTATATAGACATCGATTAAAATTCATAATAATATTATTTTCTCTTGTACGACATACAGGACAGAGTTTAATTAACTGTTTTATTTTTAATAATCAATATTGGATACGACAAATCTGATCAAATATAATAATATTTTTTTCTTAGTATATCACCTATCTTAATATATCCATATTTAATTGTGATTTTTCGTTTTTTTTTTTCACTGGTTTTGCAATAAATTATTTAAAGTTATGTTTAATTTAATTAAGAAAAATATAAAGATTAAATTAATAATATATCATAATTCATAATTAGCCATAGTTGATATAAAAATTTGGAAAATAATACTATTTGTGGTATATAGTATAAATTATGCAAAATTACACAAATAGTTTTAGTAAACTAAAAAATACACATTGTTGATTTTTCTTTACAAATTTATAGTTTAATTTAAATACTTTTTATGTCTGGACTATTTAGGATGTGTTTGTATAAAAATTATGTTGATCCCGAGAAAACTCATTATTAGTATTATAGAAAGAACTATTGACTACCTACCAATTAATAATCATGAAACAACATTCAGTAAATTTATGAACGTATCGTTAACGGTATCGTTAATGCTATACCTAATGAACAAATATTACTCCTTATTAGTGATATTACTAATATTATACATCGTTAAAGCATAAAAAAATACAAATACGTTATCATAAGTTGATTTATCACATCTTTGGTGCTTTATAGAGTTCTATAAATATTATAACAGCACGTAAATAAATATACTGTCAATCTGTATTTTAATATTAAATATAGGTACCTACAATTTGATAATATTTTAGTAATTATTTGTTTTTCTGTTTAAGAAAAATTATATTTTTTAAAAGCTGTAATATGAATATTACCAATTATTAACGTAGATTATCAATGGGCGTATTTTCCAAAACTTGTTGTTTCAAGATGAGAATTTAGGTTGAATTCAAAACTATGCTAAACCCTGCTATATAAACTATACATATTACATAGTACGTATTGACTTTAAAATTAGCTAGGACATGTGGAGAACTATGACATAAGTGTTTATAAATTTAAAAAAAACATTTGTTAACAATTATGCTACTATATTGTGCGGCTTAGAATAATTGTATTTAAACTTATCCAAGTTATCTAAAAACTCATAAAGCATACTCACTGCAGTAGTCCATCAATTAAAAATATAAATTTACTATGAAAGAACGACGATATTTTTACAAATATTCCCAAATATACATAAATATATTATGTCTGTATTAAATACAAATAACTTTGTTCCAGATCTCCTCAATTTTTATTTTTTTTTTAAATATTATTACTAATAAGTCGTAAACTTGCAGTTATTATTAAAAACTTTAGTCATTAGTATGAATGTTGTTTCAGATAAACAGCATACTTTTATACAGACCTACCCTATTAAAATATTTAAGAACTTGTAAAAAGTATTTCTGCAAATGACCTCGATAAATTGTCGAAAAAATAATGGAGCCCAATGTAATTTCAATACAGGTATTCCATATATTTTTAGTTTTAGCTACAAGGTGAACCGTTTTTATATATCTATGTGAATTATATTATGTTTAAAATATACATTTCTAACCCCTGCGTGTAGTAGGTAAATATTACAGTATGTATATAGCATATATTCAATGCTCGTGACAGCAATACTATATATACAAGTGCATAGTGGATACACGAGTAATGATAGGTATCTATCGCATATAATGTGTCAAATCTATTTATTTATAATATAACTATATCATATAAGTGCTCTGAATTTTAAATGTATCAGAATAAACACGTTGCTAGGTGGAGAGAATAAAATGCTTTTTATGAAATCGATGCGGTTGAGGTTTATTTTTATACAACTACACATGTAAGTACATGTAGAGGACAGTGTATTATGTTATGAATTAAATTATTTAAATTTACAATGAACTATTTTAATATTTTATATGATAACCAATAAGTAGGTACCTAGTCTAATTTAATTTAGTTGTACCTATTTTATAACCTACTTTATAAAAATTTAAAAAAATCTGATTTCGTTGGATAAATCACTGGGAGAGGTTTTTATACGAAAGAGTTAATAGAAATATAGCATTAAAAAACGAAGATCAGTGGGACTTGATTGACCAAAAAATTAACAATTTTATATAGATAATGATTAGACTGCCTAAACAAAACATACCAAAATATGTTACTATGTTAGATCTAAAATAATATTATAGATTAACTACCTACACTTTCTGATTGTCCCTACCTTACCAACATTTCTTTTAAAAAATATTTTATTATTCCAACTGTTAAACTAATATTATATTTTCTAATTTTAATATGACACAGTATAATTTATTGATAAACACATTGATCACAAATAAATATTGAAAAGGTACAAACATGTAATAATATGAATATTTCGTCACTGTGGACAGCGATGCTGTAATTTATAATGCCCGACAACCTACGTCCACATGTAAAATAGACTAGGTAAGAATGGGCATAATGCGATTCGCTGATACGACACCTCACTGAGTAAATGGTAGATATTTTCATTAAAAAAATGTTATAGTGTTGGCCGGGTCTTACCTGAACCACGGTCAAGTGGATGGGAAGTGTGTGCACAGGTAGGTAGTTGTTATCGTCGATCAGCGTATAACTGGGCCCGTGGGACGAGAAATGTTATCGCAGTAATGTCGCAAATAATATAATACAATATGTTTAATATTGATAAAAATTGTTCACTCAATTTCGTTCGTCGCAATGGATGAAAATGATTTTCATCAACAAATAGAAAACATATAATATATTATACACGATGATAAAACATATAACATTATCATTTGTAATGTAATATCTCAGTATCTGGATATATAGTTACAATAGTCAATAATTTGGAAATTTGTTGTGAAGCAATCATTTTTTTGTTTTTATAATGCAAAATAAACTTAACAATCGGGAGATGTTAATATTCTCATGAAAATGTTTAAGGATGGATAATGTCCTACCCTTTGAAAAATTATCACGGTGGATTTTTTTGAGGGATTTTGTCAGTTTTACCCAGGATTTATAAAAAGTTTTTAGAACACTCTTTCCGTCAAAACCGTGGTCAGGAATAAAAAATACATCATTTTAAACCCGATAACTTTATAGCTATAGAAATGAATGTGTACATATATAATATTATACTCAAAACATTTTATTGTTCGAAAAAGTTTATTTTTGTTGCACTTAGGTAGATATTATGCCTAACTAATTTGTAATTTGTTATTACTTATTACTTTTCTAGTCTTTTTTTAAGTTCAACAAATGGAAGTTAGGAATTGCATTATTATTTTTTTTTATTCAAGCTTTTATAATTTGTTTATCAAAAGTATAATAATATGTACCTATTAGAATAAGCAATATTTTAGATACATAATTATCAGTAAATTCGCAATTTTAAATGGTTATAGAAAACAGTATACATATATTAAATTGTGATGTTATTCAGCTTGAAATCTTTCACAAGTTATTTTTAAATGAAAAATACTTGGAATTGGGTTTTAGATACAATATTTAAAAGTGCGTTCGTTTGAAGACTATAAATAAATATTATCTACTATTTGTTGAGAATATAAAATAGTAAGATGTGTAATGTGTTTTTATGAATTCCGTTAAATGTTGACATTATAATAAAGATTTATTTATGTAATACTAAACAGCATATAATAATAAATTATGTTTGTTTAAATTAATTTGTTTTAGATTCTGAGCGTAGTATCAAATATATTTATTTACAATGTTGTGCGATGTAATCACCTTTTGGGGCAGTGGAAATTTGATTTTCTACTTCAGCATTTTTTCTGGTAGGAAAGTGAATCTAGTTAGTACTTTGGGTTATTTTGTCATAATCTAAAAATATTATTCGTGGATACTTGAAACTTTTACACAATGAAATTTTAGGAAAAAATTAATTCAATTTTTTTTCAATTTTGTTCAATCGACATAGCTGCGAGTATTTATAAATATACCTGTTAGCGATGGCTCTGTACTGTCTATAGACCATTTCGTCTTTTTTTTTCTCACTTATTCGATGACAGATATGGAGTGGTGCACTTTTTACTAGTTACACAATATAATAGTATGTAATGAATGACTGATGAGTGATGATGTTGAATTCGTTTTAGTTCGAAAACATGGAATCGAGCTCAATGTCGATTTTATAATTCATCATAATATGATATTATTGAATTTTGATTATAATACCAATATTAGTTATCAGCATAATTAAATTGAACTGTATTGATGGTCCTGTCATTAAACTTAACAAAACATATTATAATTCACCATAAATCAAATGCGTTATTCAAGTTTTATTAGTTACTGCCATCACTTGCATCAGTTATCGTTATACCTACATATAACAGATTATGGACTATATAGTGAAGTAAGAACAAAAAAGATGGGCAAGTAGATATCGGTCTGCTGTATACAGTAGGGGTCTAGATGATTCACTGTAATAGATATGTTAAATTTTAACTCAATGATATGAAATCATTATACATGAAAAACGATTGTGAGCGAATACGGTCTGTAGTCAACCTGCGTATTACTAAGTATATTTTATGATATTATTGCTGTTAAAGTAATGTATTTTACTATTAAATATGAATACTATAAATACTCATTTATCTACGCGCAGAACAACATTGATAACTAACTAAAACAGAACAATATTCCACGATCGTAAAAAAGTTTAAAACGAAACGTCATCAAGCATTCATGCAGTCAATCTAGAAAATGCAAATAGTCGTTCAAAACATAATACATTTATGACAGGCACTTAGCTATTAGTCATTCTTAGTTTACTTTTATTTATGAATTATAAATTAATTCGTTAACACACATCATAAATAATTCTTGAACTACAATCTGTCTACGGCCTACTCTCTACACGGTACATTTTAATATAATATATTATCACTAAATACCTTTCATAGTTTCATTTCGATGTATAACGCATGTTAAGTTCTAAATACAGATTTAGACCTATTCCCACGGGACGCGAACACTTTAACACATTTAGTTTTTGTCCCCGACAAAATATTATACAGTTTAAAGTGCATATACCTACGTAAAAACTATTGCGTAAAGATAAAATTATTATTAATTAGTATTAATTTTAAAAGTAAGTTTAAATTAACAATGTTGATACAATGAAGTAAAAAATGTAATCTTAATATTTTAGTTCCAATATAAATGTGACCGTTAAATTTTAAGTAGAGTATAATAATGTGTAACAACTATAACAACGTCTAATAAAGATAATAATTAGATTTGTTGAACTGTAACATTGATATATTTTTGTTTATTTTGGCAACAAACGTATTTTTGTATTCGGCAAGGAATGTATACATTATTCATAATTATGTAATTAACACAATGACTAATAACAAAATTACGTTGCCTGATATATAAAGATTAATAACATATTATTTAATACATTATATTATTATATATATTATTTTTCTTTAGATACAAATTATTAAATAATATTATGATGTGTAATATTAACATCAGCCAATGGACAAGTTGCAAAGGCTGGTTGTAAAATATTTATACAAATTTGAAATTAATAATAGTATTTATATTTTTACTGTACGTATTTATATAGATAATATTCGTATATTGCTACATTAATTTTTTTTTTAAATTTTTTGTTTCAGTTACAAAGCAGTGATAGTCAGAGACATTGAAACACTAGTGACGTATATTCTGATATTCTTATTCGTATTCGGTTCGTAATACTATTACTATCTACCGATAAAAAATGAGAGGTATGTGTGTATGTCAAAAATAATTATTTACATTTACAAATTGCATTACCCGCAACATTATTATTACTTTACTCCCTTTAGCCTCAGCCATCGTAACCAGATAAAAAGTGACATATCGCCAATATGTTGCCACGTGTCCCTTGTTCACTGGTAACTTTTATTATTATTTAACGTTATTTTGGTAAAAAAAAAAAATAGAAAAAAAAACAAGAGGTGCGAAAAAAAGTAGCTAACGATCATGTCACATTGCCTGTACAAACGGTAGACCGTGAACACAAAAAATATTATTATTACTACGTCATTTTTGTCAACAACAACGTATTTATCATGCCACGACCTTTTTCTGTTCAACATAATACCTTTACCACATTTATTTATACGGCTTATACATACGTGTGCTTGTGTATACGTATTATATATTAATACATTATAAATGAGAATACCTACTTAAATGCATGTGCATGTGAGAGTGTCTGCACTGCATGCAGCGTCATTTTCATAATGAAGACAGCATCGGTCTTACAGAAGGAAGTGTTAACGCAAACATTACACTATTACCTCGGATGCTTTGATGGTTCTACGATAAAATATTCCACTTTTAATTGATGTTTGGATTGGCTCTGAGGTTGAAAAACAAAAGTAAAACTTATTGACTTTTAGTGAGAAAAAAAAACAAAAAAACGAATATACATTTTAAACCTGGGATAACGCACTTCCAGACTGACAGTCGTTAGATCGGTATCGTTGCTTATTATTGCGGGTCGCGGTAACTAGATTTTGGTAATATTTATAGTCGAAAGATAAGTGCACTCTGCATCGTAAATGAGTGTGTGGTACAATATTAAAACCTACATTTTTAACTGAAATAAATTACACACTTCATGTTGTGCCTACATTAAGTATGCTTGTACGAACGGGTAGGTACCTATACAAATATGTCGCTAACATATATTTTTTGTTGTGCATTAAGCGATAGTATTATTATATAACTCCATGCAATAGTTATAACTTATATATTATCAACTTTGATTTTTAATTTACGCTAATAACATTAAGGCTGAGTATTTTATTGAAGTTTATTGTTTAATTTAATATCTCAGTTTGAGGACATTAAATCTATAGGTATAAAATATATTCTTCTTTCAAACCACAGCTGCATGTCTTAAAAAAACGATGTTTCTTCTACCTAATAGATCTCCTTCTGGTCCGTATTTTAAGCTGATTGCACATGCTCGTTTTTCGTTTTTATTGATAGCACTTCCTATGTAACCTATATATATATATATATTAACTGTTGTATTGCAGCTGGCTACAGCATACAACGGTTCTACAGTATTATCTATCCAATCGGATGCAATGGCCCATATTTTCACGTATAAAGCTAACATATATATATGTTCATAAAATAATAAATTTCATAAAAACGTATATTTACCAGTCACCGTAACGTAGGTAATGATATTGTTCCATGATCAAAATATTCCAAGAAACATAATAATCATTGAGCATATATTATAGCATTCGTAGTTTCCTCATTGAACATTATATATATATTTGAGTGTTTGAATTTTTCAAATGTTTATGTAAATAATAAATTTTATATAAAAGTAAATTTTATATTCATTTTATATTTTAATATTGTAAATGTTTATAATATGGAGTTTATAAAATATATCAGGCCAATATGACACTATTGTATGACGAATTTTCTCAGTAAACCAGACCTTATGGAATAATATTTTATACGTGTAGAGGCTGTCATTTAGTCTTCAATTTGTTAACTGAGACTGTGAACTGGCATAACATGAAAATCTGGGTAAATGGGTATCATACTTTCCACAAATCTATTATCATGACATTTAAAAAAAATGATTGAATAGTAGGTACCTAGGTAAATAATACGAACATATTTGAGTGTGTGCTTTAAATATCATAGAAACCTGAAATATAGGTACTATATCGATGTCTAACAATAATGAATGTTAAGTATTTATTTAACTTACTGGTTGTCCTATTTTGTGTGGTTACATTCTATGTTAATAATGTTCTTTATAATAATTTAAAAATAATCAACAATACTATAGGTAAGGTAATATATTATGAACAAAATGTTCATTAGGTATGTTAATTTCGAGGTACCTAGGTAATTCTGATTTAGTTTCAATGTTGTATAATTAATAACGATAATACGATCCAGTAAGATAAGCAGAAGACTAAATAAGTAGGTACTTAAAACTTATATTGTGCGTGGTGTATCAATATGAATATATTTAACGATTTTTCTTTCAAACATTTAGGTTCTGACTTAATTTACGTAGATTTAATGTTCCACATCAAACAAAGAAAGTTATCAATTTCTAGAACCCAAACTAGTGTTTGAGATGTTTGTGGTATTTAGTATACCTACTTGTCATTTGTAAGCACTAACTTATAAAACAGTAAGCAATTACTTTTTTTCTTTGCTCTGCAATGCGCAGCGTTCTCCTGGAATACTTTACAATGTACCTATATATGATATGACAAAATTAAATAATTTTCAGAATATTTTCCGAAATTCTAAATATATAGAAAATGAAAAATTTATTAGAATATAGTCATGCAAATGTACATAGTTAATTCGTCTTGGAATGTTTTGCTTTTCCCATTTTTATTTTTAAATTTTAGAGTCTAAAACGGAGTTTTTGTGTGTGTTTTTTCTTTGTCTCTAATCACGATGTGTTATATACTAGAAAAAATGATTATATTTTCAATGCTGGTGTTTTCTAATAAAAAATTGGATCTAGTTATTACTTTCAATAAGTCAAAATTGTAAATTCTCAGTGTGTTTTTGAATAAAAAAAAATAATAAACGAAAAATAAATGAATAAAAAATAGTAATTTTTACAAAAATCCAGTATGCATTACAAAATTGATTTTGATTTTTTTGAACACAAAATAACCGTCGATACTTGAAATTATCAAAATATTTTATATTGCCATATTATACACAAGGTATAATTTTCAAAATGTTTTGACCCTTTTAGGACTATTTACAGACAATTCCATTAAGACATACTTCACATTTTTTATTTTTTTTCTACAAATGTCGATGGAAAAATGTTCAAGCATTTTTTAACATACCCAATGATCTTCCCTCTTTTTAGTAATTTTTTTTTATTTAGGACTTTAAATCGGTGTGAATTCTGAATACGATATGAAAAAACGGTACGGAAGGGCAACGTATTGACCTAATTTATAGTTATTATATTGAATTTTTCTTTACTATAAATTTAAGTTAGCATGAATATAATAAGAAGATATAACTTTTTGAATAGGTAACTCAATATTTCGTTAAAAATTACAATACCACCCTATGATTTGTTACCCAAATTATGCTAGTACCTATTTCGATGAACTAATTTATGAAATCAAAACATGATTTCATGAAAAATTAATTTATTCTAATATGTTTTACAAAATTAATATTATTTATCATGTTAAAAATTGTTGTCTAGCACCTATATATTATAAATAGCTATATGATATTATATTGACATAAATAGGATCAAAAACAATGCACTATTAAGAGATATTCAATTTATCAGACATGAGTCTTTATATTTTGGAGCAATCATTACTTCCTTAATTTTTTCGTATTGTATTTTGAATTTAATTCAAATTAGAGCATTATAGAATATTTTCAACGTCTTGATCAAAATTTGGTTAAAACAAACTCATTCACATTAGATTTTTCGAAATAAACAACAGATAAGTGAAAAAGAAAACTTGATAATATACAATACCTAACTGTCCTACTCCTAACTTTTAGATTATGTCATTTATTTTTTATTTTTATTTTATTTTATTTTTATTTATTCTTCAAGAAGATAATGAGCCCCACTGAACATGTTCGCGTGGGGCCCATGAATACACAATTTGAAATATAAATACATTAAATAGTTCTTATAAATTAAATAATTACAATTTGTAATATACATTTCTCACATACCTAACTATAATATTAATAATATAAGTAAATATTTATTTTATTTTATTTATTTATATAATATAATATTACAATACACCATTATGTAAAAAAATTGTGTAGTCTTATGAACAAATTTTCTCCATAAAAACGTGTATTGACAAAATAATATAAACATTAATAATATTTAAAAATTAATGAAATGAAAATGTTCCGTTATGCAAAAAATTACACGTTTTATAACTTCTTATTATTGTTATTTACATTGCACAGTGTGTTTGTTATTATTTTTATAGTACTATTATGTATTTAAAAATTCAATTTTCGTTATTAAATATATTTTAATATTTTATTTGTTGTATTTGTACACAGTTGTTCGATAACATTTTTAATAAGAATATTGAGGTACTTGTTTCATAATAAAATAATATAATATGACATTTAAACTCCTTTTATGATATTCTTCTCGTTTAGTAAGTTAGTTTTCCTATTTTGGGATCGTAATATGGGTACAATTCTATAATATTATATGTTTAACATGAATTATTTCAATGTGTACAATTCAATAATCAAATATTATACAAAGTATTTTTGTAATTATCATAATGCAAATTGTTTCGTTATCAATTGGTTTTCCTTTTTTTACCAATAATCTTTTGTATTCTAAGAAAATTGTTCAATTTGTAGTTTGTACAATAAATTAATTCTATAGCTACACTAATATATAAAATTATTAAAGAAAATTAATAAAATAAGTTTTATTGCTTAAATTAATAATCTTTGAAATTAAAAATATATTATACACTTTTATTTTTTAGAAAAGTAATGCATTTTATTACAAACAATGAATTGTTGACAAACTCAATCATTATTCAATTATATTGGGTTTCTTGTATATTCACTCGAATTGCTGCTACATACGCAGAATAAATGGAAATTGTTTCTATAGTTATTGGATTAAAATTAAATAAAACAACTAATCATTATTAACGCAGGATTTAAAAAGTTATTATGACAGCCACTAACAATAATTATTATTTTGCTATTGTTTTTCATCGTTTAAATTTAAAATAATTCAAAGAGAATGTAAACGATTTACTGTTATTGGAAAGTTAATGCCACAATGTGGTGAAATTTTTCTAACCTTTTTATATTTTTTTATTAGTTATAGCTTATTCATGATAGTAAATATAATTATCATAGTGGTTTGATAAGGGTGACCTCTACTATTTAGCCAGGTATTTGACATTTGTATGAAGATTCATCAAATAATAGTATCGTTTATCTTATGAAACTTTAATTGTCACACATAAATGTTGTTTTTATTAATCAATATTTCCAAACAAACACTTAATATAATATAATAGCCTCTTCAATTTTTTTTTAATAGGAAATGTTCAAATTAAATTTGTTTAATAATATAACTAAATCTAAATTTAAATGTTCATTGATAAATAACTGTTAGACGAATGTTAAAAAAACTTTTTGACATTTTTTCATCACCGTACTTTCATTAAAAACTGTTAGCTCATCAATAGATATTAATGTAGTCTAGGTAAACTCATAGTTGGTCTTTAATGACCTGTATCTTAACAAATGAATAAAATGTTCAATCATTATTTATAACAAATTAATTTAATTAATGGAATGCGGGCCTTTCGTAGTACTTTTCTAAAAATATATTGGAAATACTTTTTAAATGTCCAGATTAATTTACAGTCCATAAAATATTCATAGTCTATAATCTTAAGTGATAGTTAAAATTGATTATTATTTTAATTTTCCCAGTAGTTTTAAAAGTAATGATCCTTATGTTTTGTTGAGAAATAATATACATATATATATATATATATATATATGGTACATATATTTCAATGTTAATTGTGTATTATAAATTGTAACTATGTAGTAAAACGTTTGTTTGTAAGTATAACGCTTAAAAAAATAATACAAGGTTCCTTATATGTTGTAATTATTGAAATAAAAAACGATTGTAACTACTTAGTCAAGATTTTTAAGAAGCTCGAAGATATCACAAAAATATGTAAATTATGTTTTAGTTAAAATTAACCTAAGATTTTAAAATATAATTTGAGGTTCTTCATAATATGTTTTTAAATCGACCTAAATGTGTGATACATGACATAGATTTTTGATTTCGAAATAAATCACAATTCACACGTAAAAATATAACTATTTATCATAAAACTGTTTATTATTTTGTTGTACATAATTCAAAAAATATAAATTGTAGGAACTTAAAACATTTCATTATCAGTTAGTTCATCATTTTCTATCAAAATATTTATAGGCATTTAATATTTGAATTATTATTTATTGATATAAATTTGTAAGATTGACTAAAAATACAATTGTATACAAATCCCCAAATAATATGTTGGAAAATGTAGAAAATACATAGTAATATTTTATTTTAAATAGCGTTTAAAGTAAACATTTTGACAAAATCGGTTCAAAAAAATCAAGTCAAGGTTGTCTAATTCACAACAATCAACATCTACTAAACAGAGCCACTTCCAGAATTTTTTGGAAAAAAAAACAAAAAATCCAATAAAAACATGAAATAATTATTTTCATTTTACTTTTAGAGAGAATTTACAATAAAGTTTTTTAAATTTAATATCTAATATCATACATTGTAAAAATATAAATATATGTAATATAAGCTTAGGTCAAAACATTAGTAGTAGATGATCATATTTACGTTTATTTAACATTATAAATAATTAATTAAAACAGAGAAATTAAATAACAAAACAAAGCTACTCCCTGAAGTAATATCTAAAAAAAAGGGATTATGAAGTAAATGCATTTTTAATTTAAGTATTTAAGGATGTAGAGATTAACTGATTATAAAAGGGAGAAGAGGGAAAAAAATTAAGTCTGCTAAACATTGTACGAGTATATGACCTACCACATATAAAAAAAATAAAAGTAAAATATAAAAATAATAATTTGAATATCTATGCTATAAGAAAGTAATTAAACTACCTATGAATGAAAATATGTTCTTTAGTGCTGGGTCAAGCGCTATGATAATCATAGTAGGTAAAAAGTACCTATTGTAATAATACTGCTTAACAAGAACTCAATCAGACATTACGATGAACGATACTTAGAATAATATTTTCCTAATAGATATTTTATTTATATTGACTATATAATTTATAAATTTTTGCAACTTTTACAATACAAAAATAATGCTACAAATCGTTGAGAAATTTTTTTTTCGCAATATTTAACTTCGACTACAACTGATACTATTTATAGCTCTTATGCAAATTATCACATAAATATTATAATACATTTACCTACCTACCTCAATATTGAAAAATTGATGATTTGAATTGATGTCTCTAAATTAAAGGTAAATAAGCATTTCATCTATATAACGCCTTAAATCAGTTATTTTAATATATAATAATATCAAATTTATTGAAAAGTACAAGTTTTGTTTAAAATACATATTATTTAATAATACCTACAGTTCTAACTTAAAAAAATGTTATCTATATTATATATATAAAAGATAGTTCAAAAAAATGTTAAACCATTTATAACTCAAAAACGGCTGGACCGATTTCAAAAATTTTTTCATCATTAGAATGCTACATTTTTTAGATTTACGATGGGAAGTTTTGTTTATAAATGGATGCTATGGTTGCTATTATAATAATAAATATTAGTTGCCATTGGTTAATAATAATAATAATAATAATAATAATAATAATAATTGGTTATCCGTTAATTAAATTAATATATATTCAAGATAATCGATGAAAATGTTTAATGTTTTTTTTTTTTTATCGATAATAGAAGCACCTTTTGTATTTTCGGGCATATCTCAAAAAGTACTCAACGGGTTTTCATACGGTTTTCACTAATAGATCGGTCGAGTCACGGGAAAGAATTTAATGTAAAATTTGTCTTGGAAAAATTAATTGGTTGGCCGAAAATAATAACAATAATAAATTAATGTTTGTCTGTATGCCCTTTATTCATTTCTAAACGATTGGATCGATTTTGATGAAATTTTTTGTGTGTGTTTGAGTGCAACCAGGGATTCCGAAATGAGATTTGAACTCACAATTGGATCTGGTAGGTCCAACCCCGGAGAGGTGCTCAAACAGGGATTTTGATATTTACGATGGAAATTTGTGATTATAAATGGTTGCTTTTGGTTATAGGAGAAATAATTAGTAGAAATTAGTATTTTATTTGTATATTAGTATTTTATTTGTATATTGGTGGCTATTTGTTAACCTGACAGATCAGGTACAAGCATGCATCAAATCTAATTTTCACACATTGCCTACCAAGGTGGCCGAGTTGCACTTACTGCAGAGAGTATTACACCCAAAAGGAGTTGAACAATCACAATTTTTTTAAGAGTTGTCATTTTGTACGGGCAACAAAGTGCGCGGGATCAGTTAGTAGGTATTAAATCAAAGTCTTTTGAAATTTTCATAAAAATAATGTAATAATATACTTATAAGTTATAACCACTAACCTGTAACAATTTTAAGCAATGTTATAATAACTGTGTACAATAGGTAACAACGAGTTAATTCCGATTTTAGAAATTCGAAAACTTAATTACCTACTTGGTGAGGTGGAAAACATTTTATTGTTATGTTTTCCTTTTAATTGGATTAATCAAACCTTTAATAATTGTATTAAGTATAAACAATAAATGTTTCAAAATTTACATTGTAAATTATTATTGATTTATTTACCGATTAATATTTTTAACTGCTCTTTTATTGGAGCATACATTTGTATATCATATTTAAATATTAAATTTAAACACACAAATGGACAATTATTAAAAAATAACTTTTTGCACAAAAAAAATTACTAATGTCTGATAACAATGACGGAAACGATAAATTTCCTCGATTATTTTGCGTCTGTTAACATCTTTTATATGTACATATTTATTTTTTTTGTTTGCAGTCTGCTATAAGTAAAACGTTATTAAACAGTTGAATGGTGTTGGTTGCTGTCATGGTACTTTCAACAATAGGATACTCAATATGTATGCTCTATAGCCAACAATAATAATATTTACATTTCAGCAATAATAATTTGCATAATAAATATTATTATTATTATTATATGTTTTCAATGTCTAACCATCAATAGCTTTATTTAGGGTTTCAGTATTATTTATTATTATTTATTTAGCAATACCCTGTTATAAGAAGATATTGTTAGTTTTATGAAGGAAATGAAGAAGAAAATGATAAAATGTGTAAAATGTATAGTTAAATAATTAATAAATATTAGAGTATTTTTGGCTTGGCCATTTGAAAGTAAATGTTTTAGTTTCCATATATCGTTTTTTTATTTTTAGGTAAACATTGAAAATCAACAATATATACATAACTAGTAGAAGGTACCTACATGATTCCTATAAACTACAATGGTGCATATTATGTAAATACATATTTTATAGTATTTACGTATCCAGTGACCAGTATTGAATTTATAACTTTACCCAACCGTTGAAAAACTTTTACAAAAACAAAAAACAAATAAAAAATACAGATCATTCATATTTATACTAGTATAGTTACAATAGTATATCGTGTATGTAAATTATTATAACCAAATAAGAAAATTTTTTTGCAATTTTTTGTCTACTTTTATTGAATTAATTTAATGTGCATTTAGTTAAATACCTTTTATTTTAGCATTTAAACTGTTAAGTATATTACGTATGTTGTATAACACATACTTTAAAGCATATTACAAAAAGCATTAAGAATTAAAAATTAGTAATATGACATCTTCTGAAGTAATAATTAAAACTTGTATATTTTAATTTCAATGTACATACTTATTCGGCTTTATTTATCTATGGAATATGGCATTCATTATGAGTAACAAATAAGGTTAATTTCAAAATTAAATATGATAATAATTGTTAACAACTACAACAGTAGTTCATTTAAAAACTTTTCGATCATTATAAAACATATATGGCCTAAAAACATGTTCAATATTCGTACATTTTAAAATTTGTATCAAACTTGCAGTAAATGGTGTACTTCAACTATGAAAATGTATACAAATTCGTAAAATTATTTTTTTCCAATATTTTTGCTTATAGGTATATTTTCAGTTTTACTCGGAGTTATTATTTGAATAATATTGTCATATTATTTTATTTATATTGCATACTAATTGCCCTTAAGGGCGTTATTTGTTTTCTATAATAATAAATTAAAAACAATTACTATTATCATAACCCGTTTATGAATATTAATGTCACGTTTACTTTATAACCAATTAAAAATTTGAATAAAAACCTATCCGATGTATATTAGCATCATTTAACTGCTTAAGTAATATAAATTATAATAAATCTATTAATTAAATCACTGTGTCAGTAACATGGACCCGAACGATGTGAGTGATTAAAATTAAAATTCATTTTTTTAAATATTGTTTGCTTTTAAAAACATTAAATTCTATGGTGTCTATCAACCGTAATACCTATGGTACACAGAAAAATCAACAGTGGATAGTAATCAGTTTTTCCATCAATAAAAGTTATCTGAATAAAAAAATTCTTTTGCTCGTTAATCAGCAACCAATTACAAAATTATACGACATGGGGAAACTACAAATATTGAGAAATGTTTTAATTTTCTGAAAATCGTCCATGAAAATAGTTCCACAATTTTCCTCGTAATTGTGTCCGTATCCAATTAAAACTGTGACGTTTTATTTCCCAGCAACGTTCATAAAAACACCGGATTAGTTCCGCCGACTAGGAACATACAAAATAATGGTATAATCGAGGGTATAATATTTTTTTCCTCCGACGTGTACCTACCTATTATTTAGTCTTGTTAGAAGAATGTATGTCGGATCATAGTTGCCGATTGACCGAGGACTCACGTGAACCGATCGTCTGCAGTATAGGGGTGGGTCGACGTGACATGTCACGCCAAGTGTAAAGGGCGATAAAACGTTTAGTGCGTGAACGACACCTACAACAATTAGGGTGGGTGTGTGTTTGTGTACGTGATAGGTGGCCCGAAATTAATGCATCACTACAACAGTATAATAGCCAAGAAAACGGCGTATATAGTAGACGACACGTTTACACCCACACCACCCGTCCGGAGACGCACTTGGCGACTAATTGACTCCGTGAAAGCTTATAGCGACAACCTCTCCCACCCACACCCCCTGGGGGTAGATGGGAGAGCGATAAAACGTTTGTCATTGTTGACTGGTCCACAAGCTGTTGGATGCGACGATATCTCCTGCAACCTATACATGTACACCAAACGACGGCGTCATCTTATTAGATTAATGAACGAATCGTAAATTACTCAGACACAGCTACAGCAGCAGCAGTGTATATATTTTATACGATTTAGTATACCTACAGTATATAAGATGATTTTTTTTATATATAAATAACAAGCACTAATAATATAGTAATATGATTTTCAAAATAAAATGTTTTTCTTTTTGGTAAATTTGTAAGATATTATGATCTATAATTATTCAACTCTAACATTTCATATCATCATTATTTTTATAATTGATATTTTTTACTGAGAGCTTGAGCCCGGATTAAGGGGGGCAGGGGGGCCATAGCCCACAACGGATGTTGAACAATAGTGGACTACTAAAAATAAAAACACTTTATGATGGTAAAATCAAAATGGTTAATGTATAATAATTGTAGTGTCGTAAAAAATAATATTGTAAAAAATCAACAAAAGAATTCACATCGTTTTGTTACTTAAAAGTTTGATAAAAGGTAAATTCACTCTAACATCGAAAGTGACAGCACCCTATTGAAACTAGCGGAGGAAAATTTGCTATGTCATCCGTGTGTAAGACGGATAGATACAACATATGCGGGTGTGACGTCCTTTTAAAAGGATACTACACAAACATTTACCGTCTCCGTATTTAAAATGACAAATAAAAAAATTACTAAGCTACTTATTTAATATTTCTCGTACATTCAGTTTTGTGTGCAAGCATATAACCAAAATCAAGTCAAATCAAAATATGTTTTAAGAGCTCACCTCATGATAAATACAAAATAAATGATCGTGTACAAATATTGTTTTCAGTAATTTAATTTTAAGACTGAGGTCTTGATTGAGATATTAATCTTTTAAATAAGTACCTTATATCCATTAGAGCTATAATAAGTATTTATTATATTTACTTACATTGTTGGGATATTATTTTGTGACCTAATTAAAATAGCGATAATAGATACACATAATCTGGTGGACATCCGTTCCGTATTTTGGTTTGTAAATTGATGGTTTTTTGGATTTTATTCTGGAATTTAATGGGATGGAAAAATGATCTAGGAGTGGTTGGTAATACATGTCGGAAATATAATATAATGAGTTAATTTCGATAGAGCGTAGTAGTGTTCTCGAAAATTCACTTTAAATTATGAATTCAAGTATATGAATTAGTATTAATTTTTTAGTCAAGTATAAGAAGTTTAATAATATGTTAGTTGTATGTAAAATTGTGTACAGCTAATTGAATTAATTAACAACCGATAGTGTATAATTTATAATCTTAGTTGCTGCTATTAAAGTATATATTATTATTTATTTGTTTTACGGTACTTTTACCTATAACACTGTCATTTAACTTCATTTTATCATTTTTTTTTTTCCAAAGAATATATTATATATTGTATTAAACGATAATTACATCCTATATAATTAAATACTTAATCAATTTTATTATTAATTTATCAATTATTTTCCAATGGGTACGTATCGCATCTAATTTCAAGTTAAATTTTAATGTAAATATATGAGGATTTTTAAGTTTTTTTTAAAAATCTAATTTTAATTTTATAGTTTCAAATTTGATCCCAAACAGTTAAGTATTTAGGGGGGCTGGGAGTGGCAGATCACTGTGTGCGGCACTTTTTACTTCATTAATTTTAAATCAAGTATGCTAATTAGAATGAAAAAAATCTGAATTTTGAAAACTTCAAGACTGTCGTAAATAAGAAAATAATAATAATGTAGTTAAGTAATAATAATTAGGTAGGTACCTAATTAAGTTAGTTTTAATTGGGAGATAGATCCGATATCATGAACAAATTATGTAATGATGTGAATTCAGAAAAACGTCGGCGTGTTCAGCTCTGAAAACTCAATTTTTTGTTTTGTATCTTAAACTATGGGAGCTAAAAATTTGGTTGATAACTCATTAAAAACAACTTACCAAGAAGCCACGAGATGTGAAATTCAAAATCAAATTAACTTTTTGAATTTTAAAAAATAGTAAATTTTAGCTATATTTTTCTTCAACAACGAGGATCTCCGAAACTAAAGAACGGATTTTGTTGTTTAGGGTCTTGTTAGAATTACATTAGCTAGGAATACATTGAAGAGTTATATACCTTTATCTTTAATAGTTCTTTCACTACAACAGACCTTTAAAGTTGTACATTATGAACACACACATATGTGTAAATAAGAACTAAGTACTAAAGTTAAAAATTCGTTTAAAATTTTAAGATGGCTAAGAAGTACAAGTAAGAAGTAAGTTCTATAAGAATAGTAGAAAAGTACTAAAGTATTAAGAAGGGTTAACATTTTAGAGACAAATCATTAACATTTTGTACATACTTGAATAAAAAAATTTATTCTGATTCAGAGATCCTATTGTAATAAAATATGTATAGCATACATATATAGTTAATAATTCTCTAAAAATTGAAAACCAAGAAAATGTACATGCTGACATCAACTTGGCTATTATTTGTTCCAAATTATCCTATGACTAATGAAGTAAATTCTTGTAGTATATACGTTATAAAAATCAAGTTACTCATATTAAAATATTCAACCCTAACAACTAGGTGAAAATAGCGATCCTTAACATTATCATTTAAATTAACTCGTACGCATAGGCACAATAAATTAGTGGTGGGAGGGATGGGGGGGGGGGGGGGGGGGGGTGGGTTTAGCTTCCCAGTTTTTTAATCATATTTTAGTTTAAAACAATGAACTAGTACAATATTCTAGCCCCCCCCCCCCCCAGAAAAATTGCCCTAATTCCGCCTATATGTGCGTACTTACCATACATACATTAATATTGTTTGCACTTAAATCGAGATAAATGTTTCAACAGTTAATAATTTTATGTTTTTTCCAATCAAAAATATAGATTTTATGTAAGTTACTTCAAGGAGCACCTTTGACTCTGTATCGTTTAATATGGCTAAATTGGTTTCCGTATTAACATTGCAATAGTATGTCATATATAGTTAACATTAAACTATCTATATACATCATACTTATTATAAGACAGATTATACTATTGCGTCCTCTTTAACAAAATGTTAATATATAGTAAATACTAAATAGCTAGTAATCATTATTAAAAGCTTTTATATATTTAAACCTTAAGTATTTATCTAAATGTATAATAATAATTCAGTGTCATTATTTCAGTTTCAATAGAGGCGGGCAAACGTTTTTGACCACCAGACCACCCCAAATAGGTAACTTGAAAAAAACCTCTCGCGAGCACATACCTACTTAAATTTTTATCAAATTACTATAAACCGCCTCACATATTTTATAATTTAAATATTTTTACTCTAATCGTTGCAATCATTTTTATTAAGTAACAACATCATTATTTTGCAAACATAAGAGTAGTAGATATTTTATAAAAACAATTATACCCACATACAAATTAAAACTCTGTAAACTACTATTATTTTAAGTTATAATAATATGTTATTTTATAATTACTTGCTCAATGGTTCAAGTTTATCTGATTTTTTCATTTTTAAACATTAGAAGTTGTTTGCGATTTTTGAGCGATTTTCACTAACTTATTTTGGCACGTCTGATTTTGGCCGCACCACCAAATTGTTTTTTTTTTAAAAAACATTTAATAGAAGCACACTGAAAAATAAATAAATTTTATTATACTTAACTAAATTCAACACAATAGAGAATAATACACCAGACTATTACAAAATTAACTGAAATCTGAAATTAGTGATGAATTGCTAAGAGTGCTCATCGGTTGTTGTTTTTAGAATTTGTTTTAATTTTAGATTTTTTAAATAAAACTATATGGAATTATGATATTAATTATGTAGATTGTTGTACATACTAATAATATTATGTTCCTTTTCCTTCACAAAACACACACACAGACGCATTCAAACTTTTATGTACATTCAGCATGCGTCTGTCTAAATATAAATATATTCCAGCTATTAATTATTGATTAAGTACCAGTAGTAATTACATTAAATAATTAATCATTATGACAATAATACAATTTTTGCACACAATATAATATTTTCTCAAAATGTAATAAAACTATAGGCATGCTATTGCGCTAATAAAATATAATAATGGTTAAACGGAAACAACCAGGCACCGGCCAATCGGGCCGCTATTATAATTAAACAGAGGCAACTCCCCCCCCCCCCTCAAATGGCATCGCTGCAATAATCATAAAATATAAGTGCATGTGTATGCCAATTGGATGACGACTTTTATAGGACGTTAGCCCATACCTTCCACGCAATGTAGTGGTGGCTCGAGGAATAATATTATAGTATTATAATACATTTCACGACGATGACAATAACAATAATAATAATAATAATAATAATAATAATATTATATTATATAAATACACAATCCCAGAAACACTATGGGCTGACTGCGTTGCGTGGGGATACAACGCATGTCAACATTTGTGCAAAATTGATACTATAATAATACGTGTTACAATATATTATTATATATTATTTGGATGTCGTATTATTATTAACATCTCAACTCAGTGAAGGATTGACAATAATTATTGTGATTATGGTATCCAATAGGTAGGTATACTGTGTGCGGCCAACCTGATTTGAGCAGCCGAGCAGATTCACGGCGTAATTTCAGGTATCAAGGGCGATCGCTGGTGTACGGTTACTGCCCCGGCGATGATAGTGGACTGTATAAATGGTGGAAACGGAAAAAATATAGGAATGTGGGAACCTTACAGTCAATTTAATGTGAAATAATTGTAATGCCAAATGTCGATGGTAAAAAAGATATGCTAATAATTCAAATTATGTAAATAATAATAATGACAACGAACGGTGCTTATCGTGTAGTGTTAGTCGTAGTGGTAATAAATAATAAACATACATCGGTAATCAGGCGAACAAAAACTATTGATAATACAAATTATATAATACTACAGCTGATCCCGCTGGCACTTCGTTGCCCGTTAAATGTACCAATTCTATATGACTCAAACTTTGTTTAATTCGTTATATTTTAATATTCGGTGAATGGAGTTCAAAATTTATCTTAAATTTTCTGTTGCCTGGAATAAAAATTCTGATTCACAGCAGTATATTATCAGGTAGGCAATCTACTTGCGGTAGATCCCGGACCCCGTGCTGTTTGTACGTAAGTGTATGATTTAACTCTAAAGTATCAAAATTGTACCAAGGTTGTCATTTTTACTTAATTCCACCTACGGAGGATTAATATAATCAATTAATACAAAAGCCTAACGCAACCGTACTAAAATCCGATGAATAAAAAAAACAAATTTAACACTTTTTAAATTAGCCTATCTTCTTCCCAGAAGTCTAATCTACACACAAACATTCATTTTTATCTATACTAATATATAAAATGATAGTGTTTGTTTGTATGTTCGGGATGAACTCCGAAACTACTGAACCGATTTCGAAAATTCTTTCACCAATACAAAGCCACATTCTTTGTGAGTGTCATAGGCTAATTTAAAAAGGGAAGTGATCACCCTCAGTAGGTGCTCAAACAGGAATTTTGAGATTTACGATAGAAATTTTTGTTTTTCCAATGGTTGCTATGGGTTATATATATAGATAAAAATAATTGTATAGACGTCGTTGTTGTTTTTGGCCATGTCGCCAGGTGTGCACTTAAGAGGCCATAACTCCGGAACCACTTATCCCACAGCGTACAAACTTCACAGAAACTATCTACATATCAATTTTTTTATGTCCTGAAATTTTTATCGAAAATGGTTCGGTGGATCTTGAGTTATAAAATTTATTCAAAATGTACACTTATTGTTATATAATATACAGATATAATACGGCGGCGATGACGATATTACATATAGGTAATCGTGCAAACATTTGTTCGACAACGGACGTCGAACATAAAATATATTAAAAAATTATGACCTGACCTTTATGCTGTGACTCGGGCTGGTACGATGGCAGTTGGCCGGAACTTTGCAGGCTCGTAAAATGGTGACTGGACCACAGTTGAGGAATGGCACAAGAACGGTATCCGACGATAGGTAACGCACTATAGTTGACGGATTTGGCGCACGAATTTCTGTGGCAGAGCACGTTCGACCGGATTGTACTATTCGTCTCTCGTCACGAGCATAAATTTAATACGACGCGTCGTACAAACGGCTCGCGAAACCGGACCAGACTAAAAGTCGCGGGGAACTCGGCCGTACGATACCCGGCGAGCGGTAGGACAGGCTGACGCGCGGGACAGCGATAGTCGTGGAACAAGACACGGACCCCTGTCTCGGGGAAAATAATTTATTCCAGCCTGCACGACGGCTTATCTGCGGGCACCAACAGGACGTACCTATACATAGTTCAATATTACAGGAATAAATAATCATATAAGTGGAGGACGGAGTGGCCGAGCGGACTAAGGCGTCGGTCGCGACGCGCACCGACGCCGGTTCAAAACCTCGGCCGCGGGTGGCATTTTTCTCCGCACAAGTCACGGTGTCCGGAGAGAAGTGCAGCCATCCCCCACCCGGGCATGGCAGATACCTACGGATGCCCACTAAAAAATCTGCCAACACAAAAACACACGTGTTTAATGACCTACAATTCCTCCCCTACAAACAAAAACAAAACAGCTAATGGCCGCCATAGTTGCCGGGCTTCACGATCAATTAATAAAAATAAGTACTATATTATGGGTATTATACTATATTACTAAAGTTAAAACAATGCAATAAAAGATTAAAAAAACCAACATAAATATAGGAATTCCCTACATGATTGGCTTAATTGATCATAGTGGGGTAGGGTGACAGGTAATTCAAACAATGAAATATTTAATATAAATATTATTATAGTTGATTTTAAATGCATTTGATTATTGATACTACAGGTATACTACAAAGTAATTAAATTACAAATATATCTATATATATAAAAATAAGTGTACATTTTGAATACATTTTCTAACTCAAGATCCACCTAACCGATTTCAATAAAAATTTCAGGGCATATAAAAATTGATATGTAGATGGTTCTGTGAAGTTTGTACGCTGTGGGATAAGTGGTTCCGGAATTATGGTTGTGCACACCAGTTCATCCCAAACATACAAACAAACACTATCATTTTATTTATTAGTATAGGTAGATAAAAATGAATGTTAGTGTATAGATTAGACCTCTGGGAAGAAGATAGACTAATTTAAAAAGTGTTAAATTTGTTTTTTTTATTCATCGGATTTTAGTACGGTTGCGTTAGGCTTTTGTATTAATTGATTATATTAATCCTCCGTAGTTGGAATTAAGTAAAAATGACAAAATGGGTATAATTTTGATACTTTAGAGTTAAATCATACACTTACGTACAAACAGCACGGGGTCCGCGACCTACTGCTGCGAATTAGAATTTTTATTCCGGCAACAGAAAATTTAAAATAAATTTTGAACACCATACACCGAATATTAAATAACGAATTGAACAAAGTTTGAGTCATATAGAATTGGTATATTTAACGGGCAACGGAGTGTCAGCGGGATCAGCTAGTCATATATAAAAACAACTTAATCTTAAAATAATACTACAATTTAATACCGTCTTATCTCTATTAGTTCTTTCAAGTAGGTACGGCTTTCTGGGCTAACTACAATATACCGGTGAATATTTAATAACATAAGTTTTTTCAAGCGAGATTATTCTGTATAGTAGTACATTTTACCACAGGAATACTTTTTTCGTTGCATGCAAGTAAATCTGTATGTGTGAGTGTTATCAATTTTTTTTTTTCCATTTTACTTAAAAGTTATATTATACATTCCTATACAGTCTTATACATTCTAGGAATCCGATGTTCATTATACTTTCATATCCTTCAGCTAAATATTTATGGTCTGTTTTAAATTGTTGATTAAACTCAATCTTTCTTATTATTTTGAAATCGAAATTAAAAACTTGACAAAGCCGTACTATGTTTTGACAAATGTGTTTACATTAGTTTGATATTATAAATTATAATCTATAAATGCCAAATGGGACGAAAAATTAAATTTGTCAAGAGTGAATATGTTTGAATGTTACATCATTGAACTTGCCAACAGAACATCATTAAAAAAATAAGTAAATACTTGAAATCTGTTTAACTATTAATTTGTATTCTTATTCTAATTATTTCAATTTTTATTATAAGAAAAATGATTGTCTTTTATACAAATATTTCTATTGCAAGAGCCATGACAGATAATAAATTAAAATTGTCTAATTATAATAGACGGCTAAATTGGATAATTGTAACTAAAATCTTAGCTTAGTAGGTAAGTGAAATATCGATTTTCACATTTTAAATTGTAGATAATAGTCGTACTGACGTGGGACATGTAGTCTTATAATTCAACAAAGAAATGATACCAAGTGCATTTACAATAACATTTTAAAGTCCTGAGAAAATGCGAAATAAGAAGGTAAGACAACATTTCTACCCATCTTATTGGTCTTTGGTACGCCACACATTGCGAGAAAGCGTGTACAACATGTGCGATAATATTAGATACCTACTCAATAAAATAAAACAATTTAAAATAACGACGATACAATGCCATTGTCCAACTTATTAAAAATATAATATTATCACCAAAAACCATAAAATGCTTAAGTAGACTCTTTCTTAAAAACTAAATAATTTCATAAATTATTGTTAAGTGTCGTCGGGGGCAGACCGTCCATTATTTCGCTAAGTGTTTATTATTATTATGACTTATGAGATTTATCGTTCTGAATAATACTTCGTCGTGTATATTTCATTTTTCCACGGTTCAATTAAAAAAGCACAAAAGTCCACGTCAGCTAATACAATAGGCGTTCTTTAAAACATAGAAAGTATAAATTTATAGCCTCTCCATTAGCTGGTGAAAGTTATTCAAAACCCTTTAAAGAATCACAATGAACATTTTTACTCTAATAAACCCTTTTGTATATATACTTAATATATATAGATTACTCAATGTGTAGTACAACACGCCAAACTAATGGTTTCATACCAGGCAAGTCGATTTAAATACTTAAAATTAGTTGCTTCACACTTGGTGATTAAATGCTTAAAGTGAGGCACTCTTTAGCCAGTACACTCAAATGCATAACCCTATTTAGTACCTTCCAACAAACATAAGTTGAATAATTGTATTAGGTAATAAATTCGTATGTATACTGCTCGATATAATTATATGTTGTTTATCGATGAAAAATGAAACTATATACATACTGCGCAATAGTGGACATATAAATAATATTTAATATTAATATACATATATAAAATAATATTTAATTTCATTATTAAGTGAAATACCTAATACTCTATTTTAATTTGTTTCAAATATCTAGAGATGTAATATCTGTGAAATCATGGTAGGCCATTCTTACACTTTTACAGAAAAGTAAAAGAGTAATAATATGAGCTAATAAAATACACTTACTTTCTGGTTGTGTCCGTGCCTCCACAACATATATTATACAGGGTGATTCATCAAGCATGCTCGCCCAGTGCCAAAAATAGTATTTTTGAGCCACGAGAGGACATACTTTGTTGGTCCTCAATTTTTTTGGACTATTCAAATTCATGGACACACGGATTGGATATTTGGCATAGTATATATTATTAGATTAAGGCTTAGGAAATTTATGTGATCATAGCTCATCCCCATTTTTGATTCAGAGCTGAGCGTTGGTGCCATTAAATGTATTGATTTTACAATGATGTGAGGTTTTTTTGTGTCCATCTCTACCTTTTGTAGCAGATAAAGTGCTTCAACTTCAAGATCTTTTCTATTAGGAAAGTGAACATAATTTATACTATTCATGGGTTTATTACTACCAATTTTTTAATGAAAATCGGGTAGTTCTTTGGTTTTTAAAAACGAATAACCATACATACTTAATATTGTATACAATATATATTTTTTATAGTCGAAAAGCATGACAATAATACAAGGTTCTTCATATTATGTAAGTTGGTTAATATTATAATTAAAATTAAAAAATTGTGCATAAATCTACAATAATGATGTACAAGTGTTTGAAGTTTTAATTTTAAAAAAATTCGTTGAAATTGCAAAAATTTGAAAAACTATTTTGTAGTTTTAAAAATATTAATTAAATTTTATCAAAAATATATAAAATGTTCAATTTAAATAGCTAAGAATTAGTTTTGCATACTGTACCTATGCAATGTACAGTTATTTTGAATGGAAATGAAACCGGTAACTGTAAAATGTAAAATGTATCATTTGTGATGGAGCAAAAATTATATTGCTTAGTTCCTACGATTAAAAACGAAAAAACGTAATAATAGCTGTCAAGCTAACTTGCCTAAAAGAAAAAATAAGTGTTAAAATTAGTTTTAAAAAAACTAAAAAGGTTTTTTTAATTTAACTATTTATAAATTGTATTTTATTTTAATTAATTTAATATACAATAATAATAACATTGACTATTACTACATTTTCACGTGATATAAAATTATATAATAATATAATATACGGTAAACCCAGTTGTCTTCTGAAAGTCCATCAAATCAAATTTTAGAAAAAGCCCTTCGTCATGCAAAACTAGAGAGTAACCTCGGTCAGAACATACCAAGTTTATCACTGTACGTTTGGCCATTGTCGAGAAATCGCGCGGACAAACAGACAAGATTCAAAGTTTAGTTAAAACCTTTAAAAACAATATTAATGATTTAAAATATTTCACACATTATATATTTTAATGGGATTCAAAACACCAATAATTAAACATCGTTGTTTGCCAAATGTTTCGTATTAACTTCAAAGGTTAAAAACTATCACGATTGATAAACGTTTACAGCCTGACCATTGCACATCAATTTCTTAGAGTGTCTGGTCCTCGTGGAGATGAACAACAATAATATTGTTATATTATAGTTATAATATTACGTGTTATATCATAATATAGTTGGTTTATATCTATATCATCTAGACCCGTCAGTTGGATCCAAGAGTTGACTGATTAATAATCTTAATGTATGCCAAGTTTTGAGTGAAACAAAGACGTCCTTTTGTTCGAGCATGTGAGGTGCCCAATCACGAACGTCCGTCTACAAAACCCATTCGTTATCATAAACACTTAGTCAGTTCTCGAATGACCCTCGTGACCGAATATGAGTACCTTATTTCGTGTACTCAAACCGACCGAGCCGCGAGTTTTTTGTTCGTGGATTTTTTTCTATGTATTTTTTTCATTATTACTCATTGTTTAATAGTAATCATTTACAATGGCCCGTGTTGAAATACAATTCAAGTTGCTTCAGTGGATTAACTTTCAATGGACGAAACACGTACTATATTATATAGGTAATGCAATTGATATAATATTATCTTGAGAAGTCAACTAATACTTAGGTACATAATATGATGGGACTTAATTGGTTCACTATGAACTATATATTATGTATATTTTGTTTTATGCATATTTTTTTTTTGAAAATAAAGCACAAAAAATATGTCAAATACCTAGCTACTCAATTATGTTTATTTTATTTAGAACGTTTTTTAATTAAAATAAAACAACGGAAGTGACCATATAATATTTAATAAAATATATGAAATATTTAAAATAGCATATTTCTATTATTTTTTTAATTTCCCTTATTTGTTTATCTTTAAAAACAGTTTATTATTTATTATTAAATTTTTAATAGAATCATTGATAACTGTAACGTATTAATTTCTCCTAATATTTTCTATTATACATAATGTTGTAGAAAAAAAAAAGATAAAGAATTAAAATTATAGATTTATTTTGGTTGTACACGAAAATTAAAAACAAATGCATTTTAAATCGAGGATTAATATTATAGAAAGTCGTTTCTTAAATTTATTTGACATAAAATATATTATTGTTTTTCTACAATATAATTTTTATTATGAGTTTCATTTGTAATTTACGTAGATAATTATAGTTTAGAATTGTTTTTCGTATACAATGATATTATATCATTAAATTCAAATTTATTTACCCACTTGTACAGTAACCTACTGTACAGCAGAGCGACATTCACTTACCCGTTTTTTTATAGTTTATTTTAAATATAGTAATTATTTTTAGTAATGTATAAATAGCACTTCTTCATTTTAAAATAAAACACAATATTTTTTTTAACAATATATATTCCTAAACATTATTTAAAATTGTTAAACAATAAAATATTAGTACCTATAGGCTATAATTGTCTAATAAGGGATTATATTAACATCGATTAAGTTATCTCGTAAAAAAATATTTTTTTTGAAGATATAATATAATATTAAATAGTTTAGAATACATATTAGGTTATATTATGTAGGTATAATGTTATTTTTTAAAACATTCATAAGTTATTCTGTGCACAAAAGATGAAAATTAAATTTATAAAAATTAAAAATTAATTTTGCGTTGTTTCAAATATAATAAGTTAAACGTAAAAAAAAAATCGATTAACATTTTAAGAAATTATGTGTTAAACTCAGTAGTATAAGAAACAATATCTTATGATAAAACATATTAATTATTATTACTACATTATAGTTCTGAAATTTAAATAGGTGGGACTTATATTACATTGTTTATTCTTTCATAGACCATAGTGGTACACTATTGTAGATTGCTGTTTATGGTCGTCTACACACAAAATGATAGCTAAAATAATTGTAACTTAAATTTAACATCTAAGTACTGATTTTATGGTTTTAAAATTGTACGTTAAAGAAGCTTGACATTATAATTGTATGTCATTTACACTTTATGGGTGTATTCATTAGCATATTATTTTTTGACAAATTGATTTTGGCACTTTACCAAAATAACAAAATAATGAAGTTTTGGTTTGGCTAAATCCCCAGTCAAAAATATCGTGGCTAATAATAAAATGAATTGCCTGTTTGAAATTGTTTTAATGTAAATAAGGTAAAAGTTTTAAACTTGGTAATATTAAAGAGGCGTGGTACAAAAAAAACCAAACAGATCTCAGATTTCCTGAAATCTAAAAATTAATACTCTATTTCGTTTTACATAATTTGGACTTTGTCAAAAACATTCTTTTGATGTCCCTTGAAATATGAAATACACTCCTTATTATTTTCGTTTATTATAAAATAGGTGTATTATTTTATAATTAATAATTTGATTTCATTAAATAGATAAATCGGTACAATTTACATTGTTACTAATGTAAATTCAAATTAACACTAAAATACGTCATATACGTGTCACTGCGCCATTAGCCTTATCGTTTTAATAATAATATTTATTATTAAAACCAATTTCAACCATTTACAAACAAAAATGTCCATCATAAATCTTATAATCCCTGTTTGAGCACCTCCCTGCGTTGGAATTTGCTCTTTACTCTCTGTACCAAATATCATCAAAATCAGTCTAACCGTTTAGGAATACATAAAGGACACACACTCACATTCATTTGTGTGTACATAGGTATATATATATCTAAGCGATCCATAAGTAACGGATAATATTCTTGATATTAATTTTCACGAGTTTATTAATTTAATAATATAAGTATAATAGTATAATAGTATAATATTATTTAAATCAAACCTTTGGATATACATATTTACTTAGACATAACTATATTATTTATTGAAAAATAAAATTTCTGACAATAATGTTTGTTTGGTTATTAAGTTAAAAACAAATATAATTTTAAAAGTTTTTCGTAAAAAGGAAGATGGATTAATATCAGTTTTATTGTATCAACTATCAATCATAATCATCATGAGTTCACACTCTAGTTCAAATCCAACGTGTACCTGTAAGAAATAATGAAGACTTTTAATAACGTATTAAAATTGAAACGTGTAAACACAAAAGAATAAACGACCCAATACAACATTTTTATTTTTTATTTTTTGTTTAAGGTATTAAAATATAAGATTTTTTTTCTTTATTAAATAAAATAGTATTAAAAATATTTATTTAAGCACAAATATAATAGAATGAAAAAGTACACTCAAGTATATAGTAATTGATAAAATAAACATATGATATAAATTTCAAGTGTCTATGGTTTTTCGTTTATGAATGACAGCAAAATAAGAAAATCGCTACATGAGAAATTGAGTGAATATCCAATCTTGTAAGAATATGAACTTGTTTGTAAACATCTTTTTTTTGATAAACGTAGACAAATTTATGAGAAATCTTTTTATTATTTTTCATCTGTCTTTGAAACAACTTATTAGGAACTTTCTATTAAATTTTCAAGATTTTTTACTCAACAAATAAAATTGTATACTTGTAAAATTGGAAACTAAAAATGTCCGTATACAGCTCAAATTTTATCTTAAGTACACGTTAATTACATTGTATTTATTTTTAATACAAGACTACAAGTCACATTTAATTCATATTGAAATAATAAACATTTAATTTATAATACATTTTAAAAAATATTAATAACAATAGATTATTATTATAGTTTTTTTTATTATACATGTTTTGTTTGACTCTGGCGTTATACTTTTTACAATGTAAATAAAAATGAAACAGTAATTTTGGGGGACGGAGTGGCCCAGCGGACTAAGGCGTCGGCTGCGACGGAGCCGACCCAAGTTCGATTCCTCGGCCATGGGCGGCATTTTTCTTCGGACAAATCACGGTGTCCGGAGAACAAGTGCTGCCATCCCCCACCCGGGCATGGCAGATACCTACGGGTGCCCACTTGAAAATCTGCCAAAAACTGCACACACGTGTTTACCAACCAATAGTATCCTCCCCTACAAATAAACAAAGAAACAGCTAATGGCCATAGTTGCCGGGCTTAAATGATCAATTAAAAAAAAAAAAGACAGTCATTTTATTAAATATCTGAATATATTTAAACTTGAAAATATAATATATCACTAAGTAGTAACTATTTTTAATCTAACAGACTCTTATTAGTTGTTATTTATAATAATTACTTAGCCATTGAAAAATGTAAAAATTATCACACAATAGTATACACTATAGTACACATTAAACATCAAACATTAAACATTTAACTTTTTCATATAGAATAAAAGTCAGAACAGTAAATACTCATACAGACATAAACTCATAACAGTCACAGAATCATTGATATTATCATTGAGTAATGATTTTTGGTGGTTGCGTAGAACCACACAATTTTTTTGCACTTTGCTATGAATCGAACCGATGACTGTGTGAGTCGTAGTCAACTGCGTGACCACTGCACCACTCCAGCCCCAAGTATATAGGTAATAATCTATACTCAATGATATTTTTATATAATATTATTATATATGTACTTATTATCAATTGTGTTGAAAACCAGCAAAATAAACAGCTGTGGTACATTGATAACAACCATACAACCTCAAAAATTAATTAAGTTATGAAAAATGCATTAACACTAAAATTTTCAACATTTTCAGAAAATTTCTACGAAAAATAATTTTTCAACTCAACATTTTTAAGCTTACATCTCTAGCCACCTCTGTTATACGATTCATTTTTGTAAACACAGTTGTACTTGTATGTATTATTATTTATTATAGGTACATAATAAAATCTTAGTGATAAGAAAAAATACTCTTAAGTTATCACTCAGAAAGCGTAACTATATATTATTAGGATTCAAATAAAAAAGGTGGATAAGTGGATGTCGCTCTGCTGTACAGTAGGTTACAAGTGGGTCACTGTAATGGATGGTGTTAAATTTGAATTCAATGATATAATATCATTGTATAAGAAAAACGATTCTGAGCGAAAAGGGTCAGCCAGCCTATGATATTACTAAGTATATTTGATGATATTATTGTGAATAAAGTAATTTATATATAACCTATTTACGTGGAACCTTGTTTTAAATTTTCAATCCTTAGCCATAAAAGTTAAACATTTTATACATTTTTAACTACAAAATAATTAATAAATTATAAATTTGATAAATTTTGTCAAGATTTGAACTTTAAATGCTTATAAAAAAAAATTGTGCATATGTATTTTTAATATTTTTCAACTGGTATTAGAACGATAAATCAGGAGCCTTATATTACATTTTCACGCTTTTTTTCCCAACAAAAAATTTTTTATTGATATTTATAGAAAAAAAAAAACTAAAAAAATTGAAAACTGACAATGTCCGTAAACCGCTCAAAAAGAGTCAAAATATTTTCAAAATGTTATGGTGTATAGAAAATGCTAATACAAACATTCAGTGAAATTTTCAAGTATCTACAGTCATACGTTTTTTAATTACAACAAAATAAGAAAATCGTTACATGAGAAATCGAGTGAATATCAAATGTTGTAATAATATAAATTTCAGACGCTCATAAAAATTTAATTTAAGTTTCTTCTAGATATTTTTTTTTTGATAAAGGTAGACAAACTTATGAGTAATCTTATATTACATTTTCAAATCTTAGATTTAAAAAGAAAAATTTTAATGAATTCTCAACTCAAAATAATTTGCTAATTTTCGTGATTTTTCCGTATTTTGTAAAAATTTGAACTTTAAATGCTTATAAATAAAAACTGTGACTAAGGATTTTTAATTTTTTTCATCTGCCTTTGAAACAATAATCTAGGAGCCTTCTATTAAATTTTCAAGCTTTTTTACTCAAAAGATAAAATTTTATTGATATTTATAGGAAAAAAAACTAAAAAAATTGAAAACTGACAATGTCCGTAAACAGCTTAAAAAGAGTCAAAATATTTTATGGTGTATAGAAAATGCTAATATAAACATTCAGTCAAAATTTCATGTCCCTACGGTAATTTTTTTTAGAGTTACACCAAAAACCAAAATCTATTTTCTCAAAAACAGATTTTGCGTAAAAATTCACGTTTTTCCTTAATTTTTATTTTGTTTTTCACGTTGCTTTTGAAAACTACTGGGAAATTTTTACTTTTGACCCCCCAAAGTACCAACTAGATTCACTTTCCTATCAGAAAAGTTACTGTTGAAGAAATTCCAAGCACTTTTACTGTCCTAAAAGGTGATGACAAACACAAAAATTTAAAAATTTAAAAAATTAAAAATTAAAAAAAAAACACACATCATTGTAAAATCAATACATTCATCGCTTCGCTCAGAATCTAAAAAATGTCTTGTCCAATTCAAATAGTTAAAATTAATTATAATAACTTTATTTTACAAGATAACGTTAATCTGTTACTATTAATATTATAGGATGTTACCACTGAGTATCCTCCCTAATCACACGATTCATGTTATCCTTTTATTATCAAAAACTTATTGTACAAAAATTAATGTATAAATCATAGATTATTTCAATAAAAAAAAAAATAACTTTCTTGTAAATTTGTTATAATATACAAGCACAGCACTTTAGGTATATATTAATAAAAATAATAATACATTATGCTGTTCAAGTGTAAATAATGAATTATTTTCATTTTTCAATAGTGATTAAAATTTAAAATATTATTTTTTACATCATTGTATATTATTATCCATTTCAGATATTAAAACAATTAATTTTCGATTTAGTAATATTGAACTATATTCACTTATCCTAAATATAATACATATAATAATTTAATCATTTAAAATATGATTTATGAATTAAAAAATATTTCTTTTTCATTTTTTTTTTTTATTGCGAGGGTTGTTGTATAAAGTCCATTCTATTCATATACAATATATTATTACATACATTGATAAATTACCTACGGTCTAGAGCACGTTTTTAACTCGATAATAATAACTAAAATAAATTCACGTGTCTTAAATATGTTGTATGGTAATCAACTATAGTAACATTTGAATGCCTATCTATAATATTTTCTATCTGTTGTCTTCATAAATCAAACGAAGATTATAGGTTAAACGGAACTCCCACAAAAGTCATCAGAAATATAAATGAAAGGCAAAGCTTATAATACTAATAGTGGCTGACCCAAGTCGGGTATTGACAAAGTCAAAACCTTCCATATTCCTCTATTGTGCCTACAGTCAAATGCAATTTCCGTATTAAAGGACATTACAGAAATCTATGGTATGTGAATTATGTGATATACATTTATTGTATATTTCGTATATTTCCAGTAACTGATTTGAATTTTTTTTTTTTAAATATTGTTTAAAAAAAAACAGTTTTTTGATTTTAATCAGCATAATGAACTGCAAGTTAAATATTTACCATTTAATAATATTAACCACACATTACTTAGCAATATTTTAGTATTTTTTTTTTTTAATTTCAAGCTTTTATAAATATCATACTTATAGAAGCAAAACAATGAATAGTGAGTTTTAAACAAAAATTTGATCATGAGCATACAAAATAATGTATATCAATGTAACTGGTAAGTTGTAGAATGGCGGGAAATCTTACGAACAGAGCAGAACTCCACTAAAACTAACCTATATTATACTGGCTTTCAATTATTTTAAATGTGTATAGTAAGTTAGTCATGTTAAGTGTATGTGTTTTAATATTCAGTTATACATTGTAGTTGAGATTTAAAATAAATACATAGGACATAACATATTTTATATATTTTAAAATAGTCATGATTTGATTTTGACTGTAGAGTATGTATTAAAGTGCTGTGAAAATTCTGAATCAAAAAACTGTACAAAAAACAATTCATAATAATATTGATACTATTGTCTACTACTTACATTTTGTATTCACTGTGTAATGTGTATGTATAATATTTGTGGGTATTTAGTACTCTATAGTCTATAGTATAAATTATATACCACTGGAATTGTGTTTACTGGATGACAATAGTTGCAAAAACTATAGAATATAATAATATATTACAACTATAATATATACCTACATAAGATTTGAAATAGTATTTAACTGATCGTGGGAAGTCCATGGATTCAGGGTGGAACTGAGTGAACTGTATTAATTAACCCGCGGCAACTTAGGCCATTGGGTGGTTTTTACTGTGGGGGAGGGTACTGTAGGTTTTGAACACGTGTGTGTTTGTTTTGGCAGAATTTTTAAGTGGGCACCCGTAGGTATCTTCCATGTCCGGGTGGGGGACGGCGGCCTCTCTCTCCGGACACCGTGACTGCCCGAAGAATAATGCCACCCGTGGCCGAGTTCGAACCGGCGACGGTGCGCGTCACAACCGACGTCTTAGTCCACTCCGTTCCCCATTATATTGTTATAAATAATAAAATAAACTATACACGCGTATGGCGAAGTTAAAATATAATATTGAAATATATCTAAATTATAGGTTTATTTGTTGATATATTTCTTTAAGTTGACCATGAATCAAGAGGAAATCAAAAATTACACATTTTCTAATAAATCAGTATAAATTTATTATAAACCTCATGTCTTATTTTTAACGAAAAATCGATTATTTAAATTAATTTACTTATAATGAATTCTATTATTTTATTAAAATCAATTAAGTTATTGATTTTGGTTGGATAAAATAATATTATATGTATTAAAATTTGATATTCAAAAAAGAAATATGTCAATAGTATAAATTCATATTTTTCTTATATTAATTTGTCAATATAATTATAGCGATACAAATATTGAGTTAAATTCGATATTATTTTTACATCACGTGCAACGGCTCTTGGAACTTGATATAGTTGAAACTTGAAAGTGACCCTATAGGTTTCAGAGGGTTGATAAAGACCTTGTGCTAAAGTTATGCTCCATAATATGCGAGTACTTAGTTGCAAGTAACTTGTTATTAATAAATATTTGTTTGTATTGTTATTAGGTACCTAAACACTAGTATTATTATTGGAAAAGTTTTATAAATAACTTATACTTCTCAGTAAGTGAAATTTTACAAAAAATAATTTAATATTTTTTTAACTAGCTACATTACTTTTATCTCATTTCATATTATTATTACTATTCTGTAAATTTACAATAATTTCAGGATAAAAAAAATAGGTCAGCGCATTTTGGTGGTGGATGTTTGTCCATCCTTCGGGCCTCGGACAGGATAATGTAATTAAAATTAAAAAGCTCATAAGTCGCTCAAATGTTTTGAAAATTTTACCATGTCTAGGTATGGATAATATAAGTAAAAAACCCAAATTTCAAGTTTTTAACCGAATTACAACAAAAAATCTCCCAAAATTAAAATGTCTATAAATAGCTCAACAATGGCTAAAATTTTCCGAACTTTAAACCGTAAAGAACAAAATCCATAAATCAACAAAAAATATCTCTTGTCATTTTTCATTTGAAACAATATTTCTGGTAGAAAACGTTGACCGTAATTATTTAATATTATAAAATCGTGAAATTGTACGTTTTTTCACCTTTAACCGCTTTTATTTTGAGCAGCGTTTCGAAAATCGAAAAATTACCTATCTAAAGTACTAGCTCAAGAACATTACCTTTCAGAAAACATGCTATACTTGATACTCTTGAGCAAGTTTAGAGGGAGAAAAAGTGTTTACAGAATAAAAAAGAAAAAGCAATAAACATCATTGTAAAACCATTACATTCCTCGCTCCGCTCAGAATCTAAAATTGAATGTTATTAAAAGAATAATATTATGGTTTGTTTTAATTCTTTATATATATAGATATTAAATACCTATCTAAAATATCCTTAAAGGTCAGTGAATGTGATCTAAAACGTATGTGAAGTAATGTATTTCACAGCAATATTCTGTAATGTTTATTCTAAATAAACCACTAAAATAAATAACAAGACTTGGAATAAATTTACCGTCGATCATTTATAGTCGATAAGTAACTAATTTGTCCCATGCCCAAGAAACTACAAAAAATAGGCATTTGACTTAAATGTGATTATAAGCAAACAAGCAGTGAAAACTATGTTCTTAATATTTAACACAAGCTTATGACGTATAATATAGACTTAGTAGGAACCTATTATGTATTTAGTTGACTGGACGAATTACAGCTTAATACTTACATGTACTTGTGTTTTCGTAAATAGGTGTTTAGTTTGATGCTAGTTGTTTGGCATTTATGAAAATAATCTTCAGTTGAACCGTTTTGGAATCAATTGACATTAAAATATTCAATGGTGAAAAGATTTGTATCATCTGTGGTATTATGACCAATTTTTCACGTCAGTATAATCTGTTATACCAGGCAGAAGATTCAAGAATATCATTAATATTTTCGTCATTTCGTGGACATTTTAATACATCTGAGAAGTACAATACAAAGCATAAAACATTGTCTGGAAATAAAAAAAGAAAAACCCGCGGGCTTAATAAATTTAAATAAAACGCAATGAAATATTACGTTTCATGAGGAAAAAATATTTTAAAAAAATTTAAAATATAAAACAAAAAAAGCTCTTTATTTTAAGTTTTAATGGTTTTATACTATTCTATTATATAATTCCATTACATATTTCTTCAACTATTAAAAGTTTAAGAATAGGATATTCAAAATATATTTGATGTAATTTAATCTAAACCTGCCTAAAATTGTTGCCCGTTTTAAACTCTTAACGTGAATATACACTTTTAACCTTACAATATATAATTGAATATTGATCTATAATAGTGATTCATATTGAAAATAATTAAGATGACGTTTAACTAGTATACAACATAGCAAATTTACGTTCAGTAGAACAGACTAATGTTATATTGTTAGCTTTAATATTAGAGTAAATTTACCTAAGCACAAACTTAAAGATGTGAACATTATCTGTGTTCTCTTTTTTGTATTTTACGATATTTTAATTTTTAAGAATGTTATGAGCATTTAAATATTTAAATATTTTACATACTTATGACTCGCTTAAAAATATAAATATAGTATAAAACCAACAAGAAAAAACACAGATAATGTTCTTATCTTCAAGTTCATTCATAAGTCAATTTACTTTAATATTTAAGCTAACAAGTAACAATACAAAATTTGTTTTGCTGAACTCAAATTTTTATATGTCCTTCGTTAGTATGACAAATATAATACATGCGGGTGTGGCTCATTATATTTGATACAAAAATATTATTGAAGAAATAAAATCGTCAATAATTCCTACATTATTTTAACAAAAGTTATCAAATATAAATAACCTGAGGCTTAAATTTTAATAAGGGTTTAAGTTAAATACTGAAGGAATTGTTTTTGTAGTTATTGACTAATATATAATATCATTGTGTATTTGTGTTAATAAAATCAAACTCTATAACTAAATATTATTCTTCAAAGCAAAATTCAATATTGTGATTTTTATTGAAATCATTACAAACTATTTTCAAACAGATAATGAATATAAATTTTAAAGATGAAAATATTATAAACCATACCACATAAATAGGGTACACTATATACAATTTTGAATTTTTTTTGTGGAAGGAAAAACTAGAATAGGTATTCGTATTGGATTATCAATAATTCCTATATGATTTAACAATATTTATCTTCTTATCTTATCTAGATAAATCAACTGTTATCTGATTTTCTGATTTATCAAATTGTAATACAATAATATAATCCATAAAAACAAAAATATATTTAGTTTAAGTTAATCTAAGCAACTAATTGAAGTAACTATTAAATGTAATTATACTTTTAACCAAAGTACCTGCCTACTATGGCATATAAATTATAAGTACCTACATCAATCGTATAAATGTAAAAATATTATATTACACCTATGAATATATCTACGTAATGTATTTCCATGTTCCGCAGTACAAAATATTTAAACAAGTTTATGGTTTACTCGTTTTAAGTTTAAATTGATGTGTTTTATACTTTTATCACATATAACTTATAATCATATTGATGTAAGTAGAACTTTAAAAGAAAATCTTAATGTTGTCTAGAAATGGGATGTTGAAATTTTTCGTTTTAACTTTAAAATATTATCAAACCCACATCGCCACAGGGAAAATAGACTACAATTTAAGTTTATCATAATATAATGTTATTTAGTTAAAAATATTCCTTTAAAATGCAAAAAAGTATTCGTTTATAACTAACTATAAATAATATTTTATAAATTATAATATAAATATATAAATGCATGAAATAATATTATAGTTTGGTTTTATACTTATTTTATAGTTCATTCGTCATACATTCTATTTTATTGATAATTAGGTAATAATAAATATTAAATGTTTATTGTAGTTCTATACTTCAAAGAATAGTAATAAAATACCTATTTCCGATATTAAATAATAATTTATATACCTAGTAAACTTATAGCCTATATAACCATTATATTACTATCTAACATAATATTTGTTTAAGGTCAATCGTTTTACTATATCCCAGTATACCTACAATAATAGGAAAAAAAAAATGTCATTACAAACCTTTATTTAATTTGTACGAATACTCAATGACGAACTGATAAGAGAATATTCTCAGTGGTGAGATGGGACAATTAACTGTATAATAAACAACTATTAGAGGGATGGATTAAGGCGTCGGTTGCGACGCACATCGGCGCCGGTTCGATGCCAGCCGCGGGTGACATTTTTCTTCGGACAAGTCACGGTGTCCGGAGAGAAGTGCCGCCATCCGCCCCACCCGGGCATGGCAGATACCTACGGGTGCCCACTAAAAAATCTGCCACACCAAAAACACACGTGCTTAATCTTACAGTACTCTCCCCCACAGTAAAAACCACCCAATGGCCTAAGTTGCCGCGGGTTAATTAAAAAAAAAAAAAAACAACTATTATATCGTTCTATATTTATAATATAATTACCTCGTTGGCAAATAAAATATTATACTTACAAAACATTTTTATAAATGTATAGTGCACATTACTTTACACTATGGTAATTATTTATAAAATTCATAGGTATTTTATAATATAAGTGATATAGTGAAATCAGTTCAATAACAATATAACTTGCACATAAACGTTTGTCCAATCACGGGTAACATAATGAAATGTTGATAATTAATACAAGACTGATTTTGAAGTTAATATAAATTATTCATTACCTATATTATTGCTATTCAAATGTATGGTTTATTTATATTATTGCTATTCAAATTTATTATTAATTTAGGTACATTTTAACTATAGTATTATGCAGATTTAATGAAAAGTCTAAAATGTGTACCTATACCTATCTAATGTGAGAATAATAATTTATAATATGTTCTAGGAAAAAATTTTAAAATTAATTGTTTTTTTTTTTTTTTCATTTTGGGTTAAGGCTTTGACTACTTAGGTAATTAGCCTGTGATACTGTAGATTTTGTTTACTCGTGATTTGTTAATTGTTTTTATGTAGTAAAATAAATACCACATGCAATATTATTGTTATTATAATACTTGATAAAAACAGTTTATTATAAGTTGAATACATTGTTTAATGTACTTAATGGTGATCAGGTTTAGTATTAAATATTTTTGTGTTTTGTAAAGATGTGATAGTATTTTATCATATATTTTTATTATAACAACCTAACCTTCAGACATGAGCCCATTAATTGTCGCTAGTCTAGTACCTATTTGGACCACATCGAAATAACTGAGTTGCCTAATTGTGCTCAACTAGTAAATTACAGTGGTTATCTATTTCAAGTTTCATCTGAACAACTGAAGGACTTAATGTACAGTATGCAATGTGCTCCTGACTCTTGATAGCACTATAAATCTTTTATCGCACCTACTATGTTCTGCGACCTGTGTCATAAGGGTTAGGTATATATTAAATACTTGTCATTGCCTATTATTGACCGTTTAATGATTAAGCGAATGTCATAGTTATTACTTACTGAGCACTTCATACAATATAGTGAACTTTACTATTAATTTATTAAATCATTCAAGCGTTAAATATTATTTGTATATGATACCTAGTTATTTTAATAACATTTAAGAAGTCCATTTAAAATATAGAGACATGTATAACATGATAATAATATTACCTTTACATTAAATAATGCGATCATAATATTATACTGAACATTTTATAGTATATTTTGTAGTGACTTACGTTTTTTATGTCTTACGATAGTTTATTTTGAATGAATTATTTAAATTTTTGAATAACGAATGCGAACGTAATTTCTATCAGTATAATTAGATAAGGTATAGTAAGTTTAAGTTAATCATTGACGTGACAAAAAAAAATCTCCATGAATGGCGGAAGACCATGTAAGGAGATATCATACAAAATATTAGAATATACATAGAATTTAAATATTTGGGTCAAATATTTATCTTCGTCCATAAAAATCATTTTTATATTACACAATGTTACATATTACATTGAACCTATCGACTATAGAATATTCCTTCGGCCTTATTCATACACATAAAAATAGAATTTCCATGAAAAGATAGTCTTCTTCAATAATTATATACGTATTACGTTTACCAAAGGACTATAAGGACCCAAAAAATTGAATAGGATTTTTCCCCCAAATGGTAAAAAAAGAAATTAAAGGATTACGGCACGTTGTATGTATTATGTTAAGTATTTTCCATTGTTATTCCCCAAACATTCTACAAGTTAAAATTATACTGTGTACACAATAAATCATTACCTAGTAAAATTGCAACTTAAAAACAAATAATTGAACAAAATAAAGTAAAAACACTAATTAGTATATGAAATAAAACAGATTTATTTATAATTGTTTTATAGGTTCCCATATAATAATAAATATTTTAAATTGCATATATAATAGCCTTATACTTCAACAATATATTATTATTATTTAGTAATTATTTAGGTATATCAATTATTATTGTGAATCCATGAAATCCGTGTCAGTGAGAATATTAATATAGTAAATACTTTAAAAATTGACTTTTCAATTTAATAATGTTGTTACACGATACAAAACATATCTATAACAAAATCCTATGGTTATATTATATTTTATTAAAAAAAACTTGCAAATTTTTTTCTCATATATTTTTTAATCACTATTCAGTGATTCCTATAATAATTACAAATATAATAAAAAAAAATGTAATTTAAGAAATAAGAATCATAATTAATTATAATAACTAGACCGAATGAGAAATAAGTAATAACTATAATAACTAATAACTATTAAACTATATAATTTAAACATACTGAGCATACATTATATAATATATAGTATTGAACAATCCAATTTTTAATATTCTTTCCATATGCATTTATTATATTATTTAGACTGGTTAAGTAACCATATATTCTAGTTATATGTTTTAATATAATACAATAAAATAAATGTTTAGTTTAAATAAAGACATTTACAGGTTAAAGTTTTTCAACAATATATTATGTTTCATTTAATTATGTTGTCTATATTAAGTAGGTAAGTACTGTAGACAGCTAGGTCAGTTTTATAGTTGTAAGCCTCGGGGTTTGTTCATTTTAGATGTCTCTTCTGTAGTATGTTGTTTTGAGTGGGGTACTTAGGAATTCACTATAATTTTGTTCTGAATTTTTTTGTAATGATTTTTTTTTTATTGTTTAATGTAGGTAAAGCTAGTTGTGCTAGTTAAAAAATTATGAAGAAATCTAGTACTGCTGTGAATAATATTTTTGTAAGATATCGTCAGTATTTATTGATTACCTACAAAATAGTACAATACACAGTACATACTTAGATATTCATAAATCTGGCTAGGCTATCGAATCGTATTATATTATTTTATACTAATTATCACCTTGAAATTATATATTTACCTAGTAAAATAAATTGTTTATTATCACGAATATAATATGTATATATAATATGGTGCCAAATTCATGAAACTGCTGATTTTACGAAATTGGCAGAGCAACTTCCGATTTCACGAAAACATTAAACAACAACGCCATTTCCTAGTACGTAAAATCAGCAAATGTTATATTGTTGATTTCTTGAATTAGGCAGAATTTGTTTTATATCTTATTCGATGACGTTGTAGTTCTGCACACGATAGTCACAGCATGCCAACAATTTAAAATTAATAAATAAATAAAATAAAATACCAGCCAAGAAATGTTTTATCATTACTTTTAATATAAATTAATAAAAAGAAAAATGTTTAGACTGCCTCACGTACCCGTTCGGGGATCAAAAGAAAAACTTTTTTGGTTTATTTTGATTTATGTAGTTGACACAATTTTTGTTTCTAAGTCAAAAATCTTGAAAATGAACAAGATTCCCCATAAATTTTACTTAAAGTTATTTAAAAATACACAATTTCTTTTTTTTAAGCGTGAGTGTTCAAAATTTGAAAACGTTGGATACTCAAACTTAAACTGACGATTTTACCTCGAACAACTATTTAGTTGTTTTACTATGATACAAACAAAATTAAATGTTTAAACTTGAAATATTCCATTATTACTAATGTTGTAGCCTGCTGGGGCTAATCATCAATAGTTAGCTTACCTTAGCTCGCAGTGGACTGTATAATATATACTACCCATTTTGGTTGAAATGCCCAACGTCACGTATCAAGTCCGGATTAAGGATTAATTGGGCCCCGGGACATCATATGCTTAGTGGGCTCCCTTTCAAATTTAACTTAAAAATATTGTATCCTTACATTTTTATACGACTGTATAAAGTTGTATAATTTTGTACTATATTACATTATTGCCACGTATAATCGTCAATCGTAGTTAATAAAGACAATCATCTATGAGTACGATGTAGGTAGTTGACAACTCCAATTTTATAAGCTTCATCATAGAATATTAATTTTATATTTATTATAATTTAGTAATTTTTAGTGATATAAAATTAAGAACATTTTCATTTTCTAGTTACTATTTGTCCACTAAAATTATTTTATTTTTGTGAAAACTGTTTTGAACGCATTAAAAAATAAATATTTTGGGGATAAAAATGCCCCCCAAAATTAATGGGCTCCGAGACCGTGCCTCTCCTGGACCCCCTCAATCTGGGCTTGCCACGTATATTACCTATACCTTGCAAGTGATTTCATCGATTGATCTTGGAAGGTGTGTAATATTATGGTAAGCAGCTCAAGTTTCAACCGGAATTGGTCATGGTCGGCGAACATAACTGATGAGCCATGTAATGATTTATGTGTACGTGTATACTATGTATAATTGTATGATTGTGTGTGTAATATATTGTGTGAGTGATTTCATAAATAAACGGAGCTAAATAATAATAATAATAATAATAAGAGTAGCCTGGTGTGACGAGGTGGTTGGCTACAATCACTAATATGTGCTGCAGTGGTCAAGCATCGTCTGGCGTCACAGGATCCCGAATGGGTGACCGGAGTGGTTCTTTGGGACGAATCCTCGCCCTACTTAAACACCTATACCTAAAATATTAATGGCCATAGTCATCGATGCTTAAAGTTCAATAATAAAAAAAAACTTAATAATAATAATATAAGTATAATAGTGATCTGGCCCAACACGTAATAATAATTGTAATATGTAACACTAAAAATAATAATAAATAATAACTCATGACTTTGCCAGTGGCAGTCCGGCCAGCTGCCTTATAATACCTTGAATGGACACTAAATAATAATAGCATGTACGTACAATAGACCGACCTCAGCTGCTCACAAGATAATAACAATTGATGGCGCCTTTGGTCAATAAATATAAATAATAAATAATAATAGCTCTTACACAATTATATACAATATAAGTAAAGGCTATTCGAGCCTATACACTGAAACAGAATCTAATAAGATATTATGTTGTGCGGCGCTTTACGCTTACATAATATCATGAATGTACAATCAAATAAAAATAGACATAACCAAAAACGTCACGACTGGTGTAAATGTAAGCTAATAATTTTAGTGCTTATAACACGTCATATTTTCTTATTTTTTACAAAAAAATGATTTAATATAGAAAAAATATCACGCTAAAAATAGCAACAACAACAATATACTGACAATATAATGCCACATATTTTTTGTTTACTATAATAAGAATATATATTATAAACTATAACAACTGATTATAATAATATTAAAACAAGTTTGAAATTTTTTTTTTAATTTTTTTTAATTGAATTGATGCTTTCACGCAATCAGCAATATTTTTCATTTCAGAATTTTGATTTCACGTAATAATTTATTAACAGTGTTAAGAACTGATTTCATGAAAACAATGATTTTCATGCCGTTTCACGAATTATAGGCGTAACTATACGTCATATCTTAATAATGTATTGGAACTCACATGTTATGTTATATTGAAAAACAAATATTTTTAAAGTATGTAAACAATTAAAACTATATTATAAATGATAAACATCAAATTGTTTGTTATAAATATACCTACCTGAAAAATAATATTACTTTTTTGAATTGAACTAATTATAAATGGTCGAAATATTGGTCTTGGATACTATAAATATTTTACAATTGATATATTTTAATAATCTGCAGGTACTTCACTGGTTTAAATAAATTGCAAAAACAAAATAAATTCGTGTTATTATAAGAAACATATTATATCCATTAATATCCTGTGAGAAAATAAAAACAGTAATCGATAACTCTTACTTCACTATTCTTCAAATTACCAACATATCTACTACAAAGGCAAACCAAACTCACTTTACCTCTCTTATTTACCAATCTCAAAATAAGATAAGCACTGAGATGATATTTTTGAAATTACATAAATTCCACACACTTGAATAAAGATAGAAGAACCACTCAAGACGCGAAACCGTCCTATGGAATACATTTTCAAGATTATGGATATATGCGCAGCTACCGCCCCACCAACAAATCTCTCACCTAACTTTCATACAAAAAAGAAAAATTGCCCATACGCATGAGCTACTGCTAATATCCACAGATACCAGCATCTCCAAACTTCTCCTGGACTTAATTTAACCTTAAACAATTTTATAATAATATTTTGTTATAAAATAATTCAAACGAATAAACGATATAAATCAATGATCACGTCTTTTATTTTTAACACTCACCTCGTACAAAAAAATACCTCAAACACACACACACACAAATACATGGTTTTAATTCTCTTATCATACTTTAATGAAACGACAATGATATCTTAAGCCATTTGAAAAAATTAACTGCACCATTCATGGAAAACGCGTATAGCTATATTATATTATATTATATGTATACTCCCGTGAAGTTTCGTCAGTGGGCGGATTCTTCCAAGATAATCACGCTATGATAATACCTTTATAATACCCACATATTAAGCTTATTAGTTTTTGTACAGATATTTTATTGATTGTAGTAATTGTACATTTTTAAAAAAGAAAAGTAAAAAGTTTCTTTGGTCAAACTTATAATTGTATGTTGACATCGCATAACTGAAAATAATAACAATGATCAATGAATAAGCCATCGAATTGTTTAATTTACCAAAAATCAAATAAAGTAATGTAGGCACATCCGTATATCAAAATGGCACGTTTCGGTAAACACGGCAATACTATTAATGTTTGAACGAATAATTATTCGATTACCTATATTATTGTATTTAAAACGATTATTACACGGTTAAAACTCTATAGCTGGTAACTACAAGGCGATAGGAACGGACGAAGAAAATTGGCCTGCAATCAGTCGTGGGTATCACACACATTACACACATTACCAATATTATTGTTAGTGCTATTATTATTATATTCTAATAACAATATCGTACCCGAGTGCCGGAGACGAAGTTTTCTCGAGAATGCCTTTATAATATACGCGGCGTTATCTCCCCACAGACTTAATTCAAACTACTTTAATCGCCCAATCCAATTAATAATACAAGTTTCCATAACTATATAATATAATATATATAGGTATATGTATATTTACGGTGACGATGGTATTCAAAACCTTTATAATAACTTGTAAAACGCGGGAATCGTCGCAATACATTATAATAATATATTGTTATGTATGTATGTATTGTTACACATAAATGTTATATCGCTTTGGCACAGAGTCTCGATAACGCGACGGCGTATTATATTATTGTATTAATATGTAATACTATTAATGGACCGCACAAACGAACACACACGTGCAGTATTATTATACGCTATAATAATACTCTTATTATGTATTACAGTCGGAAAATTCGCGGTGGAACTCTTATATTATTACTTTAACAGCTGAAAGTTTCCCAAAGGGGTAACTTTTAATAAATTCCGAGTAAAACAATAACATCGTTATCGACAACGGCGGCGACGACGACGACACAGTGTACATGTGTAGTGCATATAATATACGTGAAATGTATACATATTATGTTACGTTAGAATAATAATAATAATGATAGTGCGGAAAATAATAATATACGCACGATAACGTTTTAAAACGTCATTATAATAATATTCTTGGCGTAATCCGCACACCGGGTTTATTTCAGGCGGAAATCGGCGCGCAAGGGTGTTATCAGAGTTTTGGCTCTCTAATAAAACATATTTTATAATACAGCCTACGCGGGTGGAGAACTAAGATATAATAATGATTATTTTTCTCGACCTATCATATTATCGTCATGCCTCCCCCCCGTCACGAGTAAAATCAAAACGAGACGGAATTCCGAACGGCTATATGATCGTTGACCCCGATTTTGATTTATTTGCGAGCTCTCGCAAAAAGCCTATATTGTGATTATAGTGCTATATTATACCTACTCTAGACCAAATAAGGTTATCAATATGGACGATATCGCCCCCCCCCCCGTGTAGAGAAAAAGGAGGGGTGGTGAGCATATTTTAGGTGGTGGACTGGTAGCCTGTGAGTATGTTTTTACATTAAAACTGGCTGCTTTTTACTAAAATATAGATACGGTGCGCTGAACCACTATAAATAATTGTTTTTCCAGATTAACGATTATAGAAAAGTCCAAAACGATCAGTTCTGGCTGTAAAACTTTTTTACTATCGTTTAAAAGTATATTATTATTTAGATATAACAAATTTATATTACAATTTGTAACAAAATTATAAAAAAAAATGAAGTACATTTTTTTAGTGCATTATTTAAAATTTTTAAGGCATTAAAATCCCAGGCATTATTATTATAAAATTTACAAAAACAATAGCAATTAACAATATTAACAGTTTTAATAATTAAAATAAATTATTTATTCTGTGTTTATACTAAGAAGGTATAAGTTTTAGGTGGTTAAAAATCATATCAAAAGTCGAAAGTTATAAGTTTTTATAACCTTTATTTTTTAACTGTGATAATAGATACCTATTGTCCATTAATTTTCATTTTAAAATCTTAAAATATTTTATAGCCAAGTGCTCACGAGATTTTAATTGTTATTTATAAAAAAGGCTCTATCGGATATTTCCCTAACCCCCACTCCATAATTACGCCACTGTAGATGTTCATAATACATATATATCAATATGACAATATGAAATGGAAATTATATAAATAAAGAAAAACTGAACTTATTTTAAAAGCTTAAAATATGGTTCAGAATATTTTTAAAAATTGGTAAACTGTATACATTTCACCAAGAGGAACAATAAAAACAATAGTTGCCTACCTTTTTAGTCATGCGACATGCAAGCAGTTAATTATACTAAATAATTATCATGTTTGGTTAAATGAAAATTATAAATTGTATTAATAGTCAGTAGGTACCTACAACCTACCTACTTAGTACTTACATTTCTTGGGCATACGTATAATTATAAGAATAAAACAAATAATATAGTTTTGTGAAAAATGTACGGTTTAGTATATTAGTTCCATTCCTAATATAAATAGTATTTTTAATTGTAGATGGTAAATACCTAAATTATACAAAATATAATGAAATGTCAGAAGTATACACTTTTACAACGCTGATTAAAATTGATAAATATTATGTTCTAAACGCGATTGAATTAAATAATTTGATATTTTTATAAGATCAAACTGGAAAATTAAAAAAATATTTGCATTTTTGGTAGTTAATAATGTGTCTTACCTAGTTAATAACTATCTAAATATGACCACTAGGTACCTACTGGTATGTTTGAATGATAAATGGTTTTTAAATAATGTCAAGTTAGGATAATTGCATTTTTACCAGTTATTATTATTGTATATTTTCAAAACACACTAAACAAAAAACAGTCCGCTTGATTATTTTCATGATAAATAATAACTTAGATTTATAACATAATATTGTAATATAGATACTGTTACAATTCGAAGTTTTAAAATACTTAAATACGGAAAAACTTGAATAAACTATAATTTGTAAATTTTCATTAAATATAAACTAAGATCCAACAATATTATTTATATGACCTTTTGAGTGCGCTCATAAAATTTAGTTAAAACTTTTTGGTACACAGTAGTACAACATGCTTTTCGTTTGGAAACTGGTCTTTTATTCATTCCACGTCTTAACGTCATTGAGTTTGTTACGGTGTTTGAATAGAAAAAAAAGGTGAAAAAAAATACAGAAAACTTACTAATCAAGAACTAATATTGTAAACAAACTCAAACTGAAATGTTAACATTTGGAACTGTGAACATTTTTCATAATTGTACTTAATATTGACAAGAAAATTAAATTTGTTTTTATTTTATGCTTCTTATTTTTGTTTTTTTTTTTTTTTGGCTTATTATAAACAGTAACACAGTACAAATAGAGTATAATGGATAACGTAGAGAACAATCCACAACGTTTCCGACGTCGTAGACACTGCAGCTGTCGTAATGATATGGCACAAAGCCAACGTTATGAAAAACTGAAGGGTTGCCGGACATTGAACGAATAAATGGCAAAAAAAACGAAGCTGCTAGGAGTAAAAGATTTTTTACTTTCATTTTGGTAGTTGGCTATACGTAGAATACAAAGTGTAAATAATGTTGGTAAATATGGTTTTGTTGATCTAATACGACGTCTAAATATATTACTATTATTATTTTAATTGGTAGCTATCTGCAGTACATTAGGGCGAAACAAAGTTGAAAACAACTTTTTTTATTTAATTTTATATTAACTATATAATAATATAAAGGTTTTTGGGTTTTGCATAAACATTAAACACCTACAGATTTTTTTTTTCAAACAGTTGCAAAGAGTAACGTATACTGTATGACATATTTCATTTCAAATCATACATGAATGATTCATAAACATAAAATATGAGCATAATATGACAAAAGAAATTACCATTATTTTTAAAATAAATTTTACTGCAGATCAAATAATTTATAACAAAAGGAATTTGTTTTATATTGTGTACGATGTTATGGAATAAGTAGAATCAATACCTGTGTTAAGAATTATGACTATTGACTATTATGCTTAACATTAAATAATAATAATTCTTATTAATTTGTAACATTTTACATTTTTTATTAAAATATTTTTCCTCTATAACTTTACTTTTATCTCTTTTACATTGTAATTTTACACTAGGCTAATGACCGGTGATGTTGAAGCCTTATTTCTAATAAAAAAAAAAATAAATAAAAAATACCTTCATGTGTATTATTGGGGGAAAAATATTAAGTGGTTTTGTTATTGCTGAATGACATTTTACTATTCCTTTTAATTACATAATTTATAAGAAATAAAAACTTTACACATTTAATAGCACTTTTGAAAATGAAAACAGCTAAACGTAAGTAGTTTTTCAGTGTTCGTATAATAATATTAGATAGATAATAGCTATGGCATAACTACACAGAAATACAGGATTCTGGCAATTATAATAATTTTAATACTTATTTCACCAACAACAGTAATGATTACAATTCAGATATAACAATAACAGAATTGGTCTATTCATTTTAGCCTATTGATGTGATATTATGAGTAATAATTTATATTTTGAATATATTTAACAGAAGAATAATTATATAGTAAAATAGTATGATCAACAAATTAATAATATAAACTTAAATTTAAAAATAATAATATTAAAAAATCTACCTACAAATTGGTAACTATATGCTGGTGTAAACAATGCAGACGACATACACGTGTTTTCAAACCACGGAAAATGTTTGTCGAAAAGAAAAATATCAGTTTAGACTGAAACATTTGATAAATGGACCATAATACTATAATAGCATAATAATATAATATCTATCATCGTGCTTGTTAGATAGTTACCTACCGGTACCTTTTTTTTGTACACGGAATTCTAACAGATTTTCTATGGACTATGATGGTCTTCAAATGATACATAGCTTATATACGACACACGAAGAATTGCGTGACTGCTTTTATACAATATGATACACAAACATAAAGTGTAAAATATAAACTTATTTATGGGACACGGTATGTACCATGTGGTAACATTATTAGGTACCTGTATATGTACTGTGAATGTTATATAGTTCAACGGTAAACATAAATTAGCAACCTTTGCGGAAATGTTGCGTCGGAGCTTAATTAACAAACGGCACATTTTAAATACAAATTGTGGGTATAATGTTATAAATTATTTTTTGTCAAAACTCAATACCATATTAATATATACCTAATATGTGACAAATATTATTATTGCATTAATAACTATTTTATTGGTTGGTTAAAATCAGGTTCGTACCAAAATCTTATTCATGACCTAGCGATACTGTAGGGAGGTATAAAATGTTTAGTGTAAAATTGCATATTATTATTGGTTAAATTAGGATTTTGTCCATTTTCAATTAAAACTACTAATTAATAATGTTTTAGTATGACAATTTTTTTTTTAAATAATTAAACATTTTGTCTGATTTTCAGATTAAACCAAAATAAAACTAGTTGCTATCAACCAATGAAAGATTTTTAAATTATTACTTTTTTTTAACATATTATTATTTTAGTAAAGTCATTCCAGTAGACATATTTGATTGGTGTTTATAGGGCAAGGTAACACAATCGAAGCGGTGGACTCGTGTGCTAGACAATAATGCCGTACCTATACATTTTAAAACACGTTGACCGCCAAGAGTTTTTTTTCATAATTCTACTAAAATCTGCTACGAGATCTGATTCTCAAATATATTACTTAACATGGATTTTGAGATCTCATATAAAATCTCACTGAAAACGATTCCAGCGAGATCCCCCCACACACAACCAGGGGCGGATCTAGGGGGAGGGGGGTTCAGGAGGTCAGCTGACCCACAGTTAATATTTGCTGATCAAATTGGCCTCTTCTTAGATCTTGGGTAGTTAGACACTTGGATCCTCGAATAAACACACATACAGTATAAATTAATTTTTTTTGTTTTATATAGGTACCTAGCTCACAAGTATAGATTTCTAATCCGGTTTTAATAAGTGGCCCCTTGAAATGTCCTGACCAACAGTTTCCTAACTCTGGATCCACCCCTGCTCACAACCCCTCAGACAAATCCCGTTTGCGCCTCTGCTTCAGGGCATGTAATTCTTTGTTCTATACGTTATATAGGCAATGTGAATTTAATGTTTATGCTTACGTTTCGACCTTACTAATTATTGATGACTGAGCAAAACATTTTGCGGAACACAATAAATGGTACTTAAACATAGTTATTAGAGAAATAAATATTATGTATTATGTGTGAATTATTATAATCGATACCTATTCTATATTATGTTATAACATTTAGTATGGAACTTTATTATTTTGTGCTATAATATAATATTCGGTGTGAAACAATTTAAGTTTACAGCTAGTGACATACAATGTAGACAATGTAGTATTTAAGCAAATTAAATTAGACAAAAAAACTAAAACTAAAACTGATGAATTATCTGGTTCATAATCTTTATCTAATGGTTTTTTCTGACAAAAACTTATTGGACTTCGTGGAGCACACTAATGTTATACGATATATTTTCTCGTATATCTTGCAGTAATTTCACACAACATTAGTTCTCGTCGTTAGGCTTAGCGAAGGAATAGTTTTAATTAAAAATCAAGTTTTCCACGATAAATGTCCTACGTGTTAATACTAATATTGGTTTATAGTAGTGTTTAACTAATAAACAAAGCAAATCCATTTACATACCTAATATTATATTAAATAGGTTTACGTATATCGAAAACTATTTTGAGTCCTACTAATAAATAATGCAATAGTAGGTATAGGTAAATATTATTTATTAAATGATGCTCGGCATAATATTATAAGGTACCTATATTTATAATGTCCAAAATTAAGTTTAATACAACTTTTAGTAAATTGGACCTTTCTTACCTAATACAATTTATTCAGTGTTGTACTGGTTGAAATATTTGAACAGGAAGTTAAATATCTTGACTTTTTATCTCTCCTGAGCATATTAAGTATTATTTATTATAATATTATTAGTTATTGAGTATTTATTCGTTTTATTTTTTACGAAAATATACAACTAATATTCAACATCAAATTGCAATATTTTTATTTCCACATTATTACGACATTACGTACTAGCTAACTTCGGATAAAGAGTTATTACTGCTCAATTCGTATGGATGGAACATTTTATTATTCTCTTACCTGTACAAGGAACGTTGTCTAAAATTATTCGAAAATAAAGGGTACCTAATCTGTGTATTTGTACTGTTTGTAGATTGTGATAGTTATTAGTTATGTAGATTGTTATGAAACGAATTGTATTATTAAATCACTACAAGTTTGGAAAATTTATTGTTTGTATTTAATCTTAGTGCAGGTTATTACAATTAACACATATTTTGAAGGTTTATTGATTATTGAGTAATCCACATAAAATAATATACCTACTCCGAAGACAATGCAAATAATATTACAGCTATGAAATTCATTAATTATTTTAAATATTTATGAAACTTAAATTGAAATTATTAGATTCAATCAAGTGCTATGATAGTCTTAAGTTAATGAAATATTTTTATCTTAGTGCAAGGGTTTGGCATATTAAACGTAGAATATAAAAAAAAATATATTAAAAAACATTTTATTGCAATCATTTATTATCTACATTATTTTAATATCGAATTTTAAAACTAAAAATGAGATTTTTTCAAATTATTAATCTACAAGCGGTACAAGAAAAAATTGAATTAAATATTGAGCTGATTATTTATTTCTCAGAATGAAGGACTGTTAAATAGTTAATTAATTGATAAAAAATATATTTTTTGATCATACCTTTGGTAATGGTACTGCATTTGTATTCTTGTATTTATTGTACAATTATCTTCATTTAAAAATGCATACAATGAAGTGCTCAAGAAGATACAGTGTAACAAATTTTAAAACTATCCTAGTTTATTTTTAGAAAATAACACTAGCTTTATCGTTCTGAGTTCAGATGAAGTGGACGAAAAAACCATTACTGTTTCAAGTGTATTCACTACCATACTTTATTGGTTCAATATACATTATGCGGACACGTTTGAAATCAAATTGTTTCCAGAATGGTCTCTTGAGAATTCTAATGGCCGAGAGAAGACTATTTTTGTGTTTCACATGTCTACTAAGAATTTATATGTTATGTTACGTAAAGCTGCTAAGACAATAATTAGAGAAAACATTTAATATATTATTATATTTAAAGAGATATTATATATAAATATTTAATAGTCGTTATACTTTTCAGTTTTTTTAAAGTATATAGTAATATTACTGTGCATGCATGAATCATGAATTATTTTTCTTTGATAAACAGTCCATATAATATTTTTCAATATATAATAATAATTTATTTAGAACAATACCTTATTGTTCTATATAAATATAATATGTAATATTATTATTTTTAAATATGCAAAACATTAAATGCTTTTCTTGGTACGATATGACATTTTACTATAAGCTCAAGCGAAATCATAATAATTTCACATTTTGGTTAAATGTTAAGCAGGTAATCGTATTTTTTATTATTTAAGTATTAATTTACAAAAATAGTACCTACCACCGACCACTGTATTACCCTAAGCTGAGTTTGAGAGTATAAAATAAATTATGAAAATTATACGAATAGTAAATAATTTAAGATTTATTTATGCCTGAAAATGCTGAAAAAGAATATTATTAAAAACTATTACGTTACGAATTAATTTAGGTAGGTACTCCAAAAATATTGATATTTAAAAAAAAATAAACTATCTGACTTAAATATACGTTTTTATCATCAAAATATTCCTATAAATTAAATTTACAAATTGGCTGTTTGAATTTTTCCAAAAAAATGTTAAATTGTTTTATTTTCAGTAGGTAGAAGTCCGTTGCCAATGTTATTTTGTTCACTAAAATACACTATGGGAATAACGATTCTGTTCTATAGAATCAACCAAATTTGATGTTTTTTTTTTTACTAACCGTGGGTAATATTCAGTAAAATTAGTAAAATTAAATTGTTGATACATTTTTATGTTAGTTAGAATGCAATAAATATTTTCCATAAAGAAAAATAATATTTTCCTCTCAAAAGAAATTTTCTATTATTTTGTAATACAATTTTTTTTTTTTTAATAAATAGGGAATTTCAGAACATGTTTTATAAACTATAAATATAACTTTTTAAGAATTTTAATGAAAATATTTGTAGATCTACATAAATTGTTTAAATAATAACATGATATTTTATGTACTCGGTAGGTATATAATATAAATGTATTGTCGAATTTTTAAACCATACGTTATGAAATAACAATTTCTACAGACTACAGCAAAACCTTCCCAATAAGATAAAGATTGTAACTTAAACTTGTTTTGTACGAGAGCTCGTTAAATGTTCAACTTAATAAAAACTGATATTTGTATTCGTTTACTTGTTTTCTCAGACTGTAATCACATAATTATATAATATCGTTATGTGTACCGAGATCCGAATGGACATAATAATATATGGATCGATACATTTGCCCTTTGTCGTTGCCTTACCTTCTATTTTCTAATATTGTTTGCAGTGTTGTTAGTTGTTATAAAAACATAATAGCTACAGAATCGCGTTTTTATTCGTTCGTTATATTTCCGATTCACACATTTATTTTCCATTAATAATAATTCCGTCTGAAACCAATGTCATACGTCGGCAGTACATATTATAGTTAATAATTAATATCAAGCAATAAACACTGGGAATCGGAGGTCCCTGGTTTCGACGTGTGCGTGCGTGTGCGCGCGCGTGTGTGTGTGTGTGTGTGTGTGTGTGTGTGTGTGTGTGTGTGTGTGTGTGTGTGCGTGTGTGTGTGTGTGTGGTGGTTTTGCGGTCGAACACGGCCCTTTCGGATGATGCGTACGTTACTCGGGAACGGTCTTGACATTTTTGAAATTCTCAACCGCAGAATAGTTCGGACGTTTTGGGACGAGTGCACCGGCAAAAAATAAATTGAAAATCGTATATATATATATATCTAACGGTTAATGATTAATGTAAAATACGTCCGTTTTACATAAAATATTAATAATAATAGTAACAAAGACGCGACGACAACGGGGTTGCATAGTTTGTCTTGTCATTCCGCCAGATCGATATTATACTGTGTATCCTGATTTATTTAAGCATTAAAATATTATTTCGTGGGTCATCCGGTGTTGGCTGGGAAGTAACTTGACCAGTCAAGTAAACAAACTGAAAACTTTTGGAAAAACTGTTCAGAAATAAAATTGGCTCTTGTGATACGTTTGCGCACTGATTTACCGGGAAATGAATACCAAAAATAAATTACTACATATCGAAGTTAAATGTATTTATTCTAAGGCAATCCTGATTGTTGCCCGTTGCTAACGTATTATTGAGAAGTTGAGCAATACTCAGTATACCATATAATGATATAAAAGTGGGTAGGTACTGTGTTATATACGTTTAACTTAAAAATTGGTAAACATTTGTAACTCCGGTGGAAATAAGCAAAAACCAATAATAATATTTAAAATAGTACAATTATTTTACGATATATATAATATGTGTACTTGTGTATATCTTGGTAAATTAATTATGGAATAATTTACTGTTTGATACATATATTATTTTGTTTTGAATTGATTCAAACAAAGAACCATTTGAATTTCGTACTATTTTATCGAGTCGATTCAAAGAAAAAACCCATTATACATTTCGTAATATTTTTTCAATGTTTATTGTTGACGTTCTGATATATTTCAATAGTCTATTCTTTATTCAATACCTAGCTATTATCAATATTATGTCCAACGTGATTATAATTTATAATTGCCTATTAGTTTGTAATTGTATACAAAATATTTTATTTTCTTCCTTCGAGCCACGGAGTTATAACAATTGTGAAAAATTAATTTAGAAGAATTCAATACATTTTTATCAAGTACCTATATTGGATATTTTAATATTTACATTTTTTATAATAATGTTAAAATTACAAAAAAAAATTTTTATATTTTAGTTGAATTTTCACTCACTCGAATGTTAAAATAATAAATTACGTTATTATATACGACAAACGCCATTAATTTAATTTAATTATTTGCTGTTTCTGTCTCCGAGTAGGTATTCAATCAATATGAATTACTAAAAAATTTGGACAAGAATTGAATATTGTGACTTGTAACTTGTGAATAATAATTAGTGTTCCAAGCAGTATTAAATTATCTCAAACCACGAATTAAGCTAAAGAAATATTATCATAACTGAAATTAAAATAAGCTATCATGGTTGTTTCATATGGATATTTTGGCTTGTAAATTATTATTGACCGTTTTAAATTATTATAGGGACATCGAAATGTTATGGTTAAATTGTTAAAAAATATCCAGTGAAAATTTAAATTATCTAAAATAATAATATTTTGAGTTATAGGTACGACAAAATGTCCTAAATTAATCAGTTTTTACATTAAAAACTCATATAGTTACATAATATTCCATACATTTTACCTTTTTTCGACAATATTGTTTCTTCTGTTTTCAGGACTTAGGTTAGATAGGTAATCAAGAAAGGCATTTTTAAAAGCAGAAACTTTTAAATATCAATTAATTTATATTATTAATTCAACTTTTGGAGTACTATTTACTCAGATCCAAAAAAACTTAAAAGTGACAACAAATAAAATTAAAATACATGTCATTGCAAGATCAATATAATATTTATCTCTTCACTCAAAATATATAAACACATCCTAATATATTATTTTAAAACTTATAGTAAATCTCACTAGTAGTTTCTGTCATTCAAGATTAAACATTGATTAAAAATTGCTAGTTAATATAAATAGGAAATGGTATTGAAATCAATAATCATTGATGTGTTCAAACAAAAAAACTATTTGTATTTGGGTTGTCTATATTCATTCTAATTTATAATTATGTGCATATAATTATATTTATTTGCCTTACTTCAGCAAAATGTTGTATTGCTGTTAAATTATTCTTGTGAAGTATAATCATACCTGAACTCGTTGACTAAAATTAAAATATCTTCGAATAGAGATTAATACTAAGTATTAAATTCTAAGAATACTAACTAAATAAACTGGTCGATAGGTAAAGATTAAATGGCATCCGTAATTTATTGATTCGGTGCAGTTGATAGTAAAGTTGTGCTTTAACGATAGGAATGGGTTTTATTTGGACCAAGTATTCAAATTGAAACACAAAATTGTGTACTCAGTTTTAAATGATTCTTGGTTTTATAATTTTCACTGCGTTCACAAAATCATGATAATTTAAAAGTCTAATCATCATTAACAAATTATGTTTTATAATAAATTGTTATGAACATTTCGAATTATTCATATAAATTAATGTACCTCACTGAACTCTATACATAGAAGGCGCATCGTATATAGTGTTCGGATTAGATAAGTAGTTTTTTATCTAGATAAATATAATGCAACTCTAATGTATCTAGATAGAGATAAAAGATAACTTAACTCATATTTATCTAGATAAAGATAAATACTTTTTTATCTAGATAAAAAATAGATACAATTTTTTTTTAAATGGGTTTTAAATTTAGGTATATTTTAGTTGGGCACTAGGAACATAATAATAATAATAATAATATAAACAAAAATAGTTACATTATTTATAAACCATAAACTTGGTTTGAGAATCTGTATAAATATTTAAATTCGTTTGTCTAATTTCGCAATTTTTATCAATAAAAAATGTATCTAGATGAATTCATTTAGATGAGTAAAAAAATTATCTAAGATGAACGTTTAGATACCTTGTAACTATTTATCTAGATAAGATTAAAGATGAACAAATAATTATCTAGATATTCATCTAGATAAGTCTGAACACTGATCGTATATAATTCATGTAGGTTTTGAAAAGTGTCCCTATATCGATGGCCGCCATTTTAATTTCGTTAGTGTTCCTATCGATGATTTGTCATTGATAGAATTATTAATCTTTATTAGCTTATCTTCTACGAATATCAGTGATATACCGGTGGTATCCACGGTTAATATCTGTTGACCGAGGGGGGTATCTTTACTTTTTATGATAACAAAAATGATCGCATATTTAGCTGATAATTTTTATTGTTTATTCTACGAGAAGAATCAAAATGGCAGCCTACTAGGGTGGGATAGTTTTTATTTTCCCAATGCGCGTTCCATGGTATACAGTTCAGCGATGTACCTATTATACTACCTGGATGCTAAAACGAATATAGTATTCGAAGAACTCCACAAATATTTAACTCAAATCGTTCAAATACATTATAATACGTAGGTATACAGTTCCGTGTAAACTTAACAGAAAAAAATTATAACATTGTTTTATCATAATAGGCATTTTGTTTTTTAATAATATTAGACTTCTATGAAAATTGTTTGTAATTTGAACCCATAGCCAACCGCAATCTATAGAGAATTGCCTTTCTGCGTACCTATAGGTACCTACTCATAATAAAATCTGTTTTATGTACATGTATACTATCCCGCAACAACGCTTTTGCGTAATTAACATTTATTTTTTGCCGACGCAACGTTTTTGAGTTTGTACGCAAAAAGTGTGCGTTATAATACTAATAAATATTCATGAAGAAATAAATTAACATATACTATGTTTTGAAAACTCGCTGCCGCCTTTGGAAACTGTTGTGTCTGTGTAATTTTGTTCAATTTAACAAGACGTAGCAATTTTTTCCACAGGTGAACTTCATAGATGAACTGTATCTGACACGGAAACGGTGTGTGTGTGCGCACGCGCGTGCACCTGCGGCCAACGATGGACAAGCGTGACGCGAAGACGCGGTTGGTGTACGCGCTGTTGTTCGTGATCGTGTTTTGCGGCGAACAAATCACCGCCAATTTCAGTAAGTACAGTTTTAAGAAAGTTTTGTGGTGACGACTTCGAGTTTAGCGCGGCCCCGCAGACGGGTGTGCCGGCGGGTGAAAATTTGTAGTCCCAAAGTTTTCCCCGTCCAATACATCAACACCGATACACTTCGATATTATATAGTCAATGAAGGCTGCAGTACCTACCTACACCTGACGCTGATTCGGTGGTCCTGCAGTAGACGAGGTGAGGGGGGGGGGTGTAGAAAGGTGGGTAAAAGTAAATAATGACGATCGTAATACGATATTGTCATAGCACATAGGCGCGCGCCTTACGTATATAATATTATGACGTATTATATATATTACTATATTAGTAAACTTCGAAACGATTTGAACACGCGCGTCGTTTTCTTAACCAAATTATTATGTTAAGAGGATGCCAACCCTGCATGCGTTGTATCCGTCTCACAAACATACAACCAATTTGTATCTTTAATAATATAGTATAGTGAATTTACATATTATAGGTAAGCACATTTAAAAACAAGACTATTATCTAGGGCGTTTTGTAAGCTCTTCGTTAATATTAAAGCTAGCTATGACCATTTGGAAATTGTATTATATAATAAAGTTATAACCTATACTATCAAATAAAAATGTTAGTAAAATCCTCCGAGGTGCCGTAAATAGTTATCACTGATAATGGAAAGAACCTTTATTATACTACTAAATAGTGTCATAATAAGTCAATCACTCAATATATTTAACACTTTTATAGCCATAATTTATAACCATAATATATATGTATTTTAAGTATTTAAAATGCAAATAATTTAATCACTGTTAACTTATAATAATTGTATACATAAATATACGTTAAATAAACGCATAATCTGAGATGATTTTTTTCTAATTTGTTGTAGTTATCCAGCAAAATAATTAAGAGAACGTCAAAATGATTTGATTTTTTATGAACTGGTTTAACTAAAGTATATTGTAACCCCTCTGGCCACGATGGCGTATATTATGTATTGTTTCTTACGCTGTTTATATTTATAAATTACTTTTTAATTTAATTTAATATTACTTTGAAACCAAGCCAGAGTTTAATGAACGGATACTAATAAGGTTTATTCTACAAAATAATAAAATGAAAAATGTCTTTATATAATATGCCGTTTTGAAGTTTTTTAAATAAAACAATTCGTTGAAATAGAAATTAATATTATACACAGTACTTATTACTTAATATAATAATACTAACTATTCATGTATATACGTTAGTAAATATTTATAATACAATTTATATATTTGTGTGTACAATCTATACTCTATAGTTTATTTTTATGAAATAGATTGATAAAAGACTTTATTTCATTGGAAATAAAAATATCCTGTATAAAATAAGTAAGAAATTATAAAACTTAATATACATTTTTATTAAAGTTTCTAATAACTAGTAAGTGCATAACTCTGTGCATCGGACAATTTTTATGGATATTTTTGAAAACAAATTATACATTTTCCTAAATTATTAAATAAAAATATTATATAATATTTATAACATAGGTATAGACCATGCTATTGATGTAATATAAAAGTTATATTTTAAAATATAGGAAATTATTAGAAGTTCAGAATCAAAGATGTTTAAGTTTTGTTTTTAAATGATTCAATATAAGAAAATATGTCCTCTTAGAAATGTCTGAAATGTATTATTATAACAGCACTAACCAATATCGTTATCGGGTTTTTTAAAAATTTTTTTGTAGTTAATGACAAAATGTTTTATTGTTATTGTTTACGTGTGATTATGCATCGTGATTAACATTATAAAATTATAATTGAGCGGTTCGTGGCGTTTACGACCGGTCATGTTAAAAGCTAGTGTTAAATTGACTGGTATTAGTGGTGTGGTTGACCGACCAATCAGAACGCAATATAATTATGGTTATGGTTAATACGTCTTGTTATTATTTGAAACGACGAATATTGAAATACGTTGTCATTTATTCACGCTGTTCATAATAATTTTATAATATATGATTCGTTCGATCTATATGTTCATGTTATAATGTGTACTTCCGTCACTTTGTAAAATCAGTTCATCATTACACCACAATATTATAATATATAAGTCGACAGTGGCGTACTCAGGGGTAAGATTCTAGGGTTCTGACCCCTCTAAAATTTCTTTTTTCTACAAAAAATCTTATTTACCACTATTTTGATACACATAGATCAATTGTTGGTAATTTTTAATAGATATAAAATACATTCTTAAATATGACAAATACGTCGATAATCATATTTTCAGATGTTTTTTTGGCTGATTTAGAACATTTCTAAACGTATGCGCCATAATCGATGGTGTATCATCGTCCATCAATTATAACCACAAACCACGTTTATTACTGGCCGTTGAGGCTCTATAGATGACCAGGTTAAACACTGTAAATGTAGACTAAATTTGAGACTAATACTATAGTTTGTTATATAAAAACTTTTTAGAAAAAAATAATGTAAATTATTTACTAGGTAAAACCCTAACCGAATTAAAATCCTACGTACGCTACTGTTAGTCGACAAATTAACATTTGACTATCATGTGACCTTAGTGTAAATCCTTAAAAATAAATAAGTAATTATTACACATTTTAAACATTGCTTTTGTATCGTATCCATACAAACTGCAGTTAATCGTGATGAGAAACATCAATATAATATGTATAGTCACTTACCTATTATACATATTATCTATCAAAATTAACATCTAAAATTAATGTGCATGCTTTCAAAGCAAAAATATAAACTTTGTATCTTTTTTTTAAAAAAAAAAAATTATGAAAATGAAAAACATCAGTGGAATTCTTTGTTATTTTCGTATGATAACATTTTGTTCAACTAAACCGTATAAATGTGTTTTGAAACTTGAATAGGAAAAATGTGTACTTATTTATCCTCGGAAAAAGAAAAAAAACCTGTCATGAACTTTTTTTCCATCGTTTTCCACATATCTAAAAGCGAATGACAAAGTCATATACACAGGTATATGAGTCTTATAATAATTGCATCAATGCACGTTTCGGTTTTCTTTTTTTCAATTTCCTCAGTCACCCTTTTGAAGGAATATATTTCCCCCAAAAACACTTAATGATAATTCTGTTATTTAGACATTTTTTACCTACATAACGATGAGATGAAGACGGAGTTGTAAAATCGATTTAAGTATGAACATACTTTAATAAGTATTTGATATATAGCGTAATTATTTTATCAATAAACAGTCATTTCATCAGAGGCGAGACTCAAATATAATTTATAAATACTTATAACTTATTATAACTTCTACATTAAAACAAAATATTAAGATAAACATTTTCCTTAAAGATATGAAACCAAAAATAATATTTTCATTTTAAAAACTTTCAAAATAAATATAACAAATAATATAAATGTATAGGTTACCTAACCTATATAAAAAAATGGTTTGTTATAATGACTTAAAATTATGCAAAATGAAAATGTACCTATTAAAAAACCGCATTAATCCACCGATAAAATAGATTTTCAGTGATAAAACAATCACCTTCTAATGTTTATTTATATATCATATTATTATATAATGCATAGACGGCTACCTACGTATAATACTTAAATATGCGCTGTACATCTCAGTATTCCGTGTTTAATTATCGATATCAAAAATGTACTCAAGTTAAAATATAATTGAATTTTACATTTTAACTGCAATGGCTAATATCGTGTGCGCATAACTGGAGGGGTACAAAAGAAGTTATCGCGTATAAGAGAGTCCAGGGAGTCAAAGAGAGTCATTGCGATAAGTGCTGGTAATCCGCACAATGGCGGGTTGCACGCATAATATGAACGAAATGTACATATTTACACCAAATAATATAACGGAATCGTCTGTATGCGTATTACGCATGACTAGATGAACCGCATACGACTTGAGAGGGAAAATGTAGTTCCGGCGAGGAAATGAACAAAACAGTTGGCTGGTGTGCAATATTACTTCGATTTTCAACACACGCACACTAGGTTACGGTTGGCTGTCAGTATGTCGACTTCTGACAATAATTTCGGTATTTCCGGGGCATGGCGATATGATATTATTTTCCATAATTTAACGGACGTGATCCCCTGTAATCCGATCGTATAATCATGTTGGTCTGGAAGGGTTATTTTTATTTTGTTTACACCAGTAAATATTGAATCGATTTTACAGTTTCTTTCTTTCGGTTTCATTATTTTTTTTCATAATATGACTTCAGATTTACCTAAAATGTCTTACGAGCATGATAAATATATTGTTGGATTGTTGGTTTACACATTATAATAATATAATATATGTGTATGAGTTATATCAGGGAATACTATGAAAGTATTATAAAGGTAATACTTTATGAATTTAACATTCATCTATCATTTAATCATACCTACGCAATCATGTGCATGGACATTTTAATTAAAGGTAACCATGTATAATAATTGAAGAAGGCATGTACAATAAAATTCGTATTCCAAACCACTATAATTTCATATCACCAGGTATTCTTGCAAAATCGTTTAAAAATATTTTATCTCTAGAGTCCTGGAAATGATCAACCTTTATTTATGTACAAAAATGTAAAAACGTCAAATGAGTTTACATTAAAATAATTGTGCTGAGTGTTTTGTCTCGCGTACTTGTGTGAAAAGTATAGTACCTATGCGCTTTTTGATATCAAAACGAACTCTCAGAGTTGTCATGAGCCTTGTGCGCACAACAGTGTAATGACTATTTTTAATTAATAATTGTATGTTTTTTAAGTAAAACATTGAAAATATACGAAGTACTTAGTATGAGATAATTGATTTTATAACAATTCTGGAGAAACATTTAAATTTATATTTATTACATAAAAAGTTAACTCCAAGACATGATTTATTTATGTACCTATTAAATGTGTCATGTCTACAGAACATTATTTGTGTGCAGGTCAAAAGTCAACATTGGGACGATGGAAATATATTATTTTTTTTTCAACATTTACATTATTATAATATGTTAGAGTTTATACAATTTGTAAAAAAACTAAAAATAAGGTTATGGGAGAAGAATGAAAAACAAAACACATGGGTAACAAACAACTAACAGATAAAATAAGCTAATTTTTAATGACCGTTAGTTAAAGATACAAAAAACAATTATACAGTATAGGTAACACTTTATTTAGTGTATAATAATTTGTTCAAGAGAAACGTGCCACATGAAAAAAATATATTTAACAATATAAGCTTTTCATTCCATCGACTATTTTATATACCGAATCTTTTAATATTTTACAAATACGCATTAATGATTGAAAACATTATGAAAATATCGTTCATCTATTATTAGGTACTTAAACTAAATTATTTAAAATAATAGCTTTTGAAAAGATTAATGTACACATTAGAAAATTTTCAAATAATACTTTAACTATTGGTACTCAAGGATGGAAATATACAACATTTGATACTTTAATTTGGAATAATTCACATTTAAATATTGGATAAAACTCTTATTAACCAATGCTAATTAATAATCATAACTTATTATCTACCTGTGTATTATAACTGACTGTAATGCATTTTTATCCTCATAAATAATATTTGTTGTGTCTTTAATTTTTAATAAATCTACAATAACATATTTACCTATTATATACCCGAGTAGCTGAATTTTTCCTACTTGACAAGATGCGCTTGTTTATCTTAAATATAATTTGATGAATTCAACTTATAAAAAGCAAAAAAAAATATCAGACTCAGAGATTCTTATCATAATATTTGATGTATGGTTTTTATTATAGTTTTACCTAACAGAAATTAAAATGTTCGTATTTAACTTGTGATAACATATTTTACTCATAAAATCGGTCTCTTAGACGAAAACAAAATAAGTACTCTCAAACGAGTTTGTTATTTTTAAACGGCATGTTTATTTTTATGTATCTGAAAAAAGCTTTTATCTAGAAGAAATCTAAACATAGAAAAGTTTATTTTTAAAACATGGATTAACAAGTCTTCACGATTTTATAACATGATGTAGCCGATGTAGGTATAAACAAAATATTATTTATATCGACATGGTATCTGTTGTAATAACTAATAGTTGAAATAAAAATAAATGTTGTGTTGTATTTTAGATTTATTCTTTAATATATGAATGATGAATATTAAGTTCATATTATAGATTACCTATGTATGTTGTTTGTAACAAAATAATACTACGATAACTTAGGTATAAGCGTGCGTACGATTCAAATGTAAGGCACTCTCTGTAACTATAGGTAACTATAATATAAAGTCGACTAATTTTATGCCGACTAAGTCAGAATATAAAATTAAAAGTAAATCCTTATATTCATTGAAATAATATGTCATATGAATAGATTTATTTTCTGTTTAGTGCTTGAATCTGATTTGGGGGGGGGGGGGGTGCACTGGGGGACATTACGGAGATCCTCTACTACTTTATTTTTTTGTTTTTACTCCAACTATTATTTTTTACTGGAACGGGGTGAACAACCTAATGTCTGAATTAATCTCTCATAAAATGTGGATTTCAATGTTCGCTAAATAGGTTACTCTTAATAAATAAACTGAACAATTTAATAAAATTTATAATTTTTTAAAAAATTGATTTTAGTTTAGGGTGGGAAGTTTAATTGATAACACGTCTGTACTGCTTTTATAATTTCTGTATAGACAATAGACCAGCAGGGTTGCATTGGTTCCAGTGGCCCACTACGCCTGTCTAACAACCCCTTTTTCTCATCGAACGCATTAATAACTTTATATAATATAGGTATATTACAAAATAATTGCTTCTATATGCAATAACTTACTAAACTAAATGTTTGTAAATATTTAGGTGAACATAAATCCATGTTCACTAACATGAATTATATAATGAAGAAATGTTGAGTTAAAAAAATCTAGTGATGTCTGGTAGCCGTGGGAGGAGGTTGATGCACCCCAAGTAATGTGTTGAATAATTTTGGACTTGGAACGCAGTTCTTATATCGTTGGATGAGCTCCTTTATTTAATTTTTCCCAATTCAAGCACTGATCTACGGGACAATTTATACAATATTAAAAATTCACACTATAAAAATTACGTACTCGATTTACTTAAATGTGTTTAATGTACGTTTAATGTACTGAAATTCCTGTAGTAGTTTTATTTTTTTTCCTTTCTATTTCTTTATTTTTTGTTAACACCAATTTTTAGCAATCCACAATCTGGGTATATTATACGACGGCGTTGTCCTTCGTATTTATTATCTTTCTTTTCTCGAGGGCATATGCTCACGAAATAACTCTTCTCTGCCGTATTAAATCACTGTAATTTGATTCCGATGTGAAGAATTTTTTCATTCCAGTCACAGGTCTGAGGACATTAAAAAAAAAAAAATAAATTCCACATGCATTACATTGTTAATGCCAACATTATTTTTTTAATGTTATCGTTTTTTACACGAAATTGAAGGGAGACAATTTCTTTTTTTATTTAATATATATATATATATATACTTAGGGATCAGCACGCCTGTGGAATTAGATAATGCATGTATCATAGCATGCGCATTATGTACGGTTTAACCACGAAAGCTGGTTTATGGTGGAATAACAAAACTTCTCTGCATTTCGCAGCTGTGTATTATCATTCATCGCACGTTTCGTGCTTGTATACAAGTATTTCTAGCTATTTCCTACACATTAAAAAAACGCGCAGTCTCAGTACGATGATATATTTTAAAACAACGCGTTGTATAATAAACACTTATTGTACGTCATGTTATACGAAAATTGTCGATAATATTTTTTTGAGAATATTTCCTATAACAATATAACATTATTCTATTAACCAACTAAAACTTATTTGTTATCTTACAATCCGAAATGAAATAATTATTTATTTTAACGTGGATTCGTTTTTTTTTTTGATGAAAACTGTCTTTTGCCCATCGTATTGATAAATCTAGCAGTGCGATAAAAAATATGAAAACATATTATTTGAATTCCAATGAAGTTTACTTCAGAACGATTTTTCGTCGTGCCACATTTCAAATGTCGACCCTTATCTTGACTTTATATTTGAATTTAAAATGTAAACATTTCAGAACTCTTAAACAATGATTATACAGAATTGACAAAAAATATTGAAAGAGTAGTATAATCGATCACAAGTTAACTCCATAAATAATATTATTTAAATATATTTTAAGATAATATATCAAATTACTACCTAGTACGATGGACAAAAACTACATGTTTTTTAGTGAAAAATTATACTCGTCGACCACAGATTGATGACATGACGTGCATTGTGCAAGCGTGTACGGATAGTATACCTCACATTTTTTTTTACATTATAATGTATACATTCACATGACTCAAACACACTTGGCTACCCATGCCTATTAGATAAAGGAAAATATTATTTGTAAAACGTCTATTTTGTACATGGACTGGGTAATTTGGACATTATCTACCTTTGAGTGGATAACACAAGAGAGAGCAAACATTTTTTCGATTGTGTCTATTAATGATATTCAACGCTATGAACTCGTTAATAAAAATGGCACTCTTCTTCAATTTTTGTTTTTAGATTGATTTAATATAATCATTTAATAAAGAGATAATGGAGATACTGAATGATTTATTTTAGTTATAGGTTCATCATAGATATTTCTATTTGATCTCATGATTTTTATCTTTCCTTAAATTATTAAGTAAAAAAATGAACCTAACCTAACCTAACCTAACCTTTGAGTGGATAACACAAGAGAGAGCAAACATTTTTTCGATTGTGTCTATTAATGATATTCAACGCTATGAACTCGTTAATAAAAATGGCACTCTTCTTCAATTTTTTTCAAGAAATAAATATTCTGTAAGTTCTGAAACATTTATAGATGTTTTAGAAGTGTCGGCTACAAAAAAATCAATGTATGAAATAGCTAATGCACAATCTCTTTCCGGTGGTCAAGGTTTTAAAAAAATGTTTGTGTAAAAGTGCAAAGTTTATCAAATACCTAAATGTATACGCAAATCTGGTAGGATACTTACTATATATATTCAACTCCAAATGCCACAATAATTTGAACTATTCCAGTAAATAACTGTACCTAAGTATTTAATTTTTCAAATGTTTTTATACATAAAATAATAACTTAATAACACCTAATTTACTTAAAAATTAATTTTTTTTTTGGATTAATATGATTTGGTTTTTGTATACTTCATACTTTATCCACAGCACACTGGATAATGTATACCTACACTGTACATTTTTGTACTCTACCCGTAGTATATTATAAATAATATATTGACGTTAATCTTGAACAGTTATTGTCCTCCCACAATAAATAAACATAATAGTATTGGTTATACGTAAAAATAATAACATTTTGAATAATAGGTTACAACTGATGGTAGGTAAACAAAATCCTTCAAGTTGCACGCAGTTCTTGTTTAATAATATATTAATAACGATATTATTGACTTTTTATAAATTGAATTTTGTACTGTATAGTGTTTTTTACTATTTCATGTCTTTTGACCTTATGACATTATAAACAGAACGTCGATTTTTTGTGAAAATAAAAACTTTTACACGGAAAAGGAGAACATTAGTTTCTTTAAAAGTTCAAGTCATTATATTTACCACTGCACCAGTTTAATCATGCATTAGCAAGGCATCGACTATATATGGCAGTTATGGCTGTGCAGTATAAATCCATCATGGCTGCTTACCGCAGACTTAATGATCGCGGTGGTGTTAATTTTCCTCAAGGTGTGCGTTTGATGTATTTTCGTTGTGTTTTACAAATATACATAAACAAAAATTTGATTAATAATTCATCATCAATAATATATACTGACCGACTTCTTTGTTTAGTTATTCAACAACAGTCCCACACAAATAATAATATACAATATTTTCTTTAGCTTATTTTTTTTTTCATTAGCGAAAATTGTGTGCCATCTTTGTGTGCAAAAGAATTTATTACAAAACTTTTTTTGAAACCTTATCTCGCAGTAATATCGTCAGTAATCGAGTTTTAAATGACTATTAATTATACTCTTATAACTTATTATTTATCTTTATATAATAACAAATTTACTCACGAACTGTATCCGTATAATAGATATCCATAGTTATATATTAGTTATATATTATTATTAGTAGTTTCACCGATAGATATTACACACTTAAGTACTCGTTTCGTCGAATCAATTTGAACTTTCTAGTACAGCCAAAATCTCCACGGGTGATCCTCAAGGTAGAATTCTATCCCCTTTATTATATAATAATATCTATGCTTCTGATTAGTGATGGGCAAATTCCCGGGAATAAAGTTTCGGGAATATTCCCAACACCGGAAATTTCTCGGGAATATAATAAGTTTTTAAATATTGATCATAGGTTTTAGTTTTAAATTAAACTTATGGTTGTAAATAATCCAAATGACTTAATTGATATTATGTCAGTTAAGATTTATTTTATTCATTAAAAAAAAGTTATGAAGTAACTATAGTTTCATTTTTTCATTAAAATCTGTACAATGATCACAAAAAGAAATCGTATTTTCATTTATATATGCTGAAAAAATAAAAATAAACATAGGTACTGAAATTAAAATACTGAATAACATAAAAATAATAAATTTTTTTTTTTAAAGAAATTTCCCGAGAGGTTGGAGAATATTCCCTGTTTCCTAGAACATTCCTTGGGAAATATTCCTAATGGCACATCACTATTTCTGATCAACCCAATGGTGTGGTGTACACACGCTGGTTGCTGACTATGTCGATTACAAAGCTATAATTTCCATAAATTCCGACCCCATTATCGCTTCTTGACAACCTCAAAATCACCTTTTCTCGCGGAAGACGAGTACACAAAATGGAAGCTAAAAATAAATAAATCAAAATCCATGCATACTACATTTATCCTCAGACTTGCGCCCTGCCTTGCTATCTCCATCTATGTCACACAAATTCCAATCTCACAGATAGTTTCATATCTCTATTCAACCCTAGACCATAGAAGAGTAACCTGGGCCCACCATATTATATTTAATCGATTCGATCTAAAATATGCTTGATAATTCCTACTAAAAAAATGTAATTAATAATGATTCCACGCTAACATCAACATTAAACTACTCATCTATAAATCCGAAATTAAACCAGTCTGGAAGTATCCAGCTATGGGAAAATTAATACAATAAAACTTAATAAAGTTCAAATGTTTCGAAATATAGCATTCAGAAAATGTAATGCCACCCCCCATAAGTTTCAAAAAACACTATATATTCCAACCAGAAATTAAAATTAGTCCAAGAATCAGCTAAAACACATTACTAATGTCCCACAGACCAATAATCCGTTCATACGAAATCTCACAGTCCCTTCTTGCATCCTTAGAAACCCACCTAGACGTCTCAAACGAAAATTGTGTCATGCCTTCCTGCCTCTCCTCTCCAATTTGAACTAGTCTAGATTCACTACTATACTCTATTCAAAATGAGATCAGTACCGCGCGGCGACCAGTTTTCGTTTCACGACGGTCAGACGCCGTCCCCAACCGGACATGGAAGAAATCTACGTGTGCCCAAATAGAATTTCTACCAAATAGGCGTCAAAACTACGCCTATAAAAAAAAAAAGAAAAAAAAGACTACTACGGCGGTACGTATAGTTGTATCGTGTGACGAAGCCGCGCCCATGCGCACAACTTGTCACATTAAAAAAGTGTCTCAAGTTTTTTTTTTTAATATTCTTCGATAAAATACAATTTTAAAAATCCTCAAGTTTCCACGATAGCTAAAATTGTCATTTTGCCATTAAATTAGGGTGAATTAGAAGTGAGTGACCAATTCATAGGTGGAAGAAAATAACAATTATGTTGTAGATACCATAGTAGCCATGTAGCAGTACCTAGGTACCTACAATACAAATTAAGCATTAACTGTACGTCTGTACTTATGTTTATATTTATATGTTATATTACAGTAATAATAATATGAAGTCTTTACTTTTACTATATAAAAGTACATTCAATTATTTAAAAAATATTTTAAAATACGTAGGTATGCATACTTTTGTTATTTCAAATGTTATTAAATAAGTTTGAGTCACTAATCTTGTGTAATGAATATCAGAATATACGGATTGTCATTATGTAGGTATATTTTCTTCTTTTTTTCCTTAATACATTCATCTCTTTATCTGTGTACGGTGTACGCCCATGGGATCTGTCGATGTCACTAAACCTTCAACATCTCAACCAATAATATTATTAACCAATAATCTTACTTCGTGTATAGTTTATGTTAGTTGTTATTGCGCGTGGTACATTTATTCTTCTTTCATTCAGTATAACACTTCCAAACGGCTTCCGAACACTTCCAAATCGATCGCAATCTTAAGTGTTTACCTATAATAAATCGCCTCGAGTTTCATGATTTACATTGTAACTAGTTTTATAGTATAAACGACAGCCGTGCCAAAAGAAACCGCAGTATTGATATATTATTGTGCCTTTACCTTTATCCTGTAACCATACATCTTTTCCCCGCAAATTGTAATTTCTTCCCCGTTTAACGCCTGCTGTACATTTTTATGTATACTTTACACGGCAAACCTTTTGACGCACTACATTTACTTCTTATCCATTTTAACAATAGCCATCGTAAATGCATTTCGATTCCGGCTACAACAGCTACCACGCCCATCAGATATCACTATATCAGCGTAAAAGGTTCAGTATTAGCTGCAGGTCTCTAAAAACAATTTCGTCGATTTCCAAAACCCTCACCATATTATCCACACACAATAAATACATATTATACAACATAAAGTATAAAATATTATATTATAATACAGTATAGTGTATGTCTGCATCCACTACATATTGCACGTAATAATATATTATTAAACTATAAATATTAGTGTACGTTATGGCTGCAGCTGTAGAATCTTTTCAAATTCATAATTCACTTTTGCAATTGCAAAACCCAAAGTCATTTCAATAGATTGTTTTCAACACGGTCTTTATATATTAATGTGTTTGCATTTTAATCGCTACGAGTCAATGTGGACAAATTATTTGTTTATAATGCGTTTTTAAATAACTGCAAGAGTAAGTTTTTAACTGGTTGGATATACCTAAAGATAAAATGCGTAGTTGCATTAATTAAAGTATACCTATACATTATGTTCCATTTGTGTTTTACATGGCTTTTATAGATGTTTGCATAGTATGTAAATATGCCTGCTATGAACAAAACTTAATAAAACGTGTATCGAATTCTTCGTCTTAATGGTCAATGCGCGTTTCCTAATAATTATTAAATACTACCATTCATAAACTACTTCGTAAAATCACCAACTCGTGTTATTTTAAGTAATGAATTCAAAGAAATAAAATCCAACTTACTTAAAGTAGTTTTTTGGGTAATGAAAAAGCATGGTTTTAATAAAATCAATACAAAATTAATTTTAATTTTAACGAACTAAAATACGGAGTTAATTACGATTTCAGATAAAGAGATAGAATAGGATACGGAGATATGGAGTCATAAAAGCACCACAATAAAGCATATGGCATTTGTAAATTGTGATTAAGTTTTGCCTCCCCCCACTGCCAACAAGTGTCGCCTAGCGTGGAATAGAATTTTTTCTAGTTTTTCATACTTCGATATAAGGTTATAATATTGTACATATTTATGGTACATTAAAAATGAGGGACATTATGCACATTTTTTACATAATTAAAAGTTTTTTTTTGAAACAAAGTTTTTTTATGGCACGATGTGGGATGGCCGGAAAAAAACGTTCCTGACGAAATACTGTACCTAATTTATAATATATTAAACAGTTTATTTTAGCCAAAACATCCAATTTTAATTCCATCATACTGATTGATCTAGTAATGCGATAATATTTTTTAAAGCTGTTTGAATTCGTTATTATGTCTTCTTGAGATTGGCTAGTTCACTTTTTCCAATTTTCACCCCCCCCCCCCCCCCCAACATCTATACATTTATCCTGAAGATTTTAAAATTTCGGGATTTTCATCCGTTGATTATTCGGGATTTATTTCAAATTTAAATCAGAAATCTTAAAATGTGGACTGACCTATCTCAAATTGACATTCTAACGAATTCAGATGAGTTTTTTGAAATATTATCGCATTATTAGATCGATTGGTAGGATGGAACAAAAAAAAAGCGGGAGCGGTAAGTTATAGTGACGGTTGTAGATTGATTATATTGATAGTATATCACTACACTACGTATATTATGCATTTATTATTATTATAATTAATAAAGTATATAAGTAATAAGTATATTATATAAGTATTGAATTGTACGTAGGTAATAATTTTTTGTTACGCCTGCACCGAAAGTATGGTTTTTGACCGCGGTTGAAGCGTTGGAAAGTGACCTTTTTCCGTCCAGCGGGCTGTAAAGTGGGAATTCTCATACCTAGTGCCGTGCAAAAAAGTGGAAATCCTCAAAAGTGCTGGGCGCGTATATCACGAGTATCCCATGCACAGCCAGACACTGAAATCTATACCACGGTCCTTACAAAACATAAACTTTTGGTATCATCTTATCTTATATACATATTATAATCTCCTTGCATGCCGCGTAAACACTTTTATTTCATAAATTTGTTTTCGTAGAATAATATGATTGTTGCATAATATATCCCTATACAGTGCTTTACCTTTACCGTGATTAAATTATTTTGTGCGTCGCGTTTGGTATGGACTAGCTGGTAATAGAAAACGGGTATAACGCGAGGATTTGAAACAGCGTAATAAGACCTGCATTTTATACATTTATAATTATTATAATTTATAAATTAAAACAATTTGATGAGTTTAACATCAATTTTAATGATAACAAATCGGAAACTTTTCAAACTTTCCTTATGGATACATTCAATTTACATATGATAAACAATCCAGCAGAATCTACAACGAGAGATGACACCACTATCGATGCAGTATTTTCAAGATATTTGGAAAAAATTACATCACAAACATACATATTATCATATTTCAGTTATCACAATTCACAGGCCTGTAATTAAAGTTTTCAAAAGGGCCAGGAAAAACGGGAATTTTTACGCAAAATAGGTTTTCCAAAAATTCAATTTTGGTTTTTAGTGTAACTCTAAAACTATTGAACGTATATACATGCAATCTTTACTGGTTGTTTAAATTTAAATTGTCTATACACGATAAAATTTTCAAAATATTTTGATTTGTTTAGGAACATTTACTATTTCCAATTTTATTAGACTTTTTTTCTATGAATGTCAATACAATTTTATTTGTTGAGTAAAAATACTTGAAAATTTAATAGAAGGCTCCTACTATATTGTTACAATGACATTTGAAAAATATTAAAAATCCTTAGTCACAGTTTTTTTTTATAAGCATTTAAAGTTCGAAAATTGACAAAATATGGAAAAATCACAAAAATTAGCAAATTATTTTGAGTTGAGAATTCATAAAATTGTTCTTTTAAATCTAAATATCTATCTAAGTAATCTATCCATAAGTTTATCTATCTTTATCAAAAAAAAAAAAATGTCTACAAGAAAGTCAAATTAAATATTTATGAGCGTTTGAAATTCATATTTTTACAGCATTTAATATTCACTCGATTTCTCATGTAACGATTTTCTTATTTTGTTGTTATTAAAAAACGTATGACTGTAGATACTTGAAAATGTCACTGAATATTTATATTAGCATTTTCTATACACGATAAAATTTTGAAAATAATTTTATTCTTTTTGAGCTGTTTACGGACATTGTCAGTTTTAAATTTTTTTAGTTTTTTTCAATAAAATTTAATTTGTCGGGTATAAAAGCGTGAAAATCGAATGCAAGGCTCCTGATATATTGTTACAATAGCAGTTAGCAGTTGAAAAATACATAGGCACAATTTTTTTATAAGGAATTCAATTTCGAATTTTGACAAAATTTAATAATTATTTTGTAATTAAAATGTTATAAAATGTTCGACTTTTATATTTAAAGATTTAAAATTTAAAACTAGATTCCACGTAAATAGGTTAATATATAAATTACTTTATTCACAATAATATCATCAAATATACTTAGTCATATCATAGGCTGACTGACCATTTTCGTTCAGAATCGTTTTTCTTATACGATGATATTATATCATTGAATTCGATTTTAACACCATCCATTACAGTGACCCACTTATAACCTACTGAACAGCAGAGTGACATCCACTTACCCACTTTTTAATATTTAATTTGAGTAAACACAGTTTTAATATAAACATATTAAGTATAGAAGACTGTATAGAGTATGTACTAGACTTAATAATAAACTGATTTATCTCCAATTTTTTTTTTTAGTAAATACAGATCGATGTGAATTATATTACAGGTAGTATTTTTAAATAGGTATCTAACAAGGGACGATAAAATAAGATAATTAAATTGAACTACAATAGTGCAATATTATTATACAAATATAACAGTCAATATTTGTTCATAACTGGAGATGAACAATTCTCTGGTACCTATGCTAAAAAGCTTGCCAGAAGTTGTTTCTATGAAATGAGTGTGGATTTGTAACACACTTTACGTACATATGGAATTCACTTTCTAGTTGGCTTTATATCTTTATATGTATGGAGATACAGGCAAGGAAAATAAAATAGCCCAGACATTTCTAGTTTGTCTTAGAAACATTATGCAGCCTTTGATATTTGAAACATGAATATTGGATGAACTGAAGAAATATATAAGCTGTGAGTTTGTCCCCTAAATCTAACAGGACTGAGTTTTTAAAGTGGGTGTAATATATAATATGTTATATTTACGTGGACATTTTAAAATGTCATATTGACTATAAATCGAAAAATAATCGAAAGAAGTAGATATATTATTATTTATTCTTATTAAAAATTAATCATCTGATGTTTTTCATCTGGCTTCATAGGTCACCTGATAGTATGTCACGTGACTATTTATTTTGGGAATAATATGTTAATAATACCGTGTACGTATCAGCATTAGTGTATCACCATTATCACCAACCACAGAGGAGCTAAAAAATAGTGGAGTAAATTACAACGAATGTGTACCTATGTAATGAATTTGAGTTCCAACTAGATGTCCTTCGCCCGTCACCAAGGGAATCTACGCGGAACATAATATTATATAGTTACATTTGAATTAATTAAAAATATAATTCTAATATTAAATGTATCATTAAAAAAATATATTGCATTGAACCTAAAAATTAAAAATATACAAGCATTTGAAACATAATATTGAATAACACTATAATATATTATACTTCTGTTGGTTTATAAAAATATTCAATACAACTATCGATGTATTACAAATTACAATGATAAAAGAACAAACACAAAATATGTTATTAATTTATGAGTTTTAGATGAGTGTTTTAATGAAATATTTAAAACAAATTTAACATTTAAATTCAACACTGTTGTTTTTTGAATCCGAAAATTCGAATTCGGTTACGGTTATCGGGATTTATTTTTCCGATTTTGATTTTGGTTTCAGATATTGGTATTTATTTTTTCTGATTTAGTTTTTGGTTTCGAATATCAGTTTTTATTTTTTCCGATTTAAATTTCCGTTTTAATTAACGGAATTGATTTTTATCGATTTTGTTTTCGGTTTCCTGATGTTTCCTTAATCGATGAAAAATGTCAAAAGAATAAACGTGGTTTTATCGAATTCTAGTCAAAATAATTTTTTTCAAAGCAATTATTTGGTATTGATAGGTACTTTATTTATTATCATAATAAACCACGAGATGAACGAAATGGACTTTTAATTACAGACTCCAGGTATTCGTTTCCTGCCTGCAGACTAAGATTTTTGAAATTATATTCGTTTGGAAGTTGCTACACTCTGTATTTTTAGTATATTTTATATACTTATATATATAGAGGATATTAAAAAAAATATATTTCAAAAACTAAAAAAGTTTTTGGAAGTACATATGTTGTTGTAAGAATGAAAATAATAATAAAAATAATTTATTACTCTAAATTTACCGAATAAAATACCATTATAACTTATAAGTGAACAACGGCAATATATTACATTTTTTATGAATTATTATTTATGTCATAATATTTTAACGTATTTATTATGTAATAAATAAATTCAGTGTGTCAACTTAAAAATTGAAATATAATAAAATTAATATATTTAAAAAAAAAAAATTGGTCGACGACCTACTGTTGTGTAACTTATAACTTATAATCATGTTCTTCTAATTTATAATCTAGGATATGTAGGTATAAGCTGATCTCCATAGTGATGCTTACTGTTTATCCCCAAAAATTAGCTGTCCACCATAGGGAGATGTACAGCTAGCGATCTTAGTGTACACAATTATATATATATTATATCGAAATAAAAAATAAATGTATATCTATCATAAAAATATATAATAATAAAATTGTAACATGTAATAATATAATAATTATTATCCAGGCTCTCTAGTATAATGAATAGCGATGTCCTATCCATTTATATAATATTATCTATGGTTTGAACTTCTTATTCTAATCTGCATGGTTAACACCTTATACGTGGTTATAATATTATGCGACAGGTACGTGGGGTTGGTAATACTGGTAATAAGTGGTGTAAATCTCTTGTGTGAGACTTATCTTGCTTATCCTTATCAATGGCTATTACTAATTATATTTAGTCATTATATTTGTCTTCCGTCAACTCACACACACCTCAATGTCCATTATCGCCATCACGTGATTACCTCCGAATGCTTGCGCCTTGTCCCTAACAAATTGTATTTAATTTATGTTATTTTTTGATGTGATGGCTTAGCAGCTTAGTAAATTATTGGTCTGTAGTATAATTTTTATTAAAATAATTGTCAATGTGTGTTTATAAACGTCGGTTTATCTCCTCTCCATATTGTGGGGCTTAACATTTTTATAATTTTTAATCATATTTTATCATTGTAGATTTTAGGTGTTTGATGTAATTTGCAAAGTTCATTTCATTATTGAAAACATTCTAAGTATTTTGATTGTGTTATTAATTATTGTTTAGCATTTCATTTAAATTTAGAAATATCTTTATTCGTTTTTGGAAGAAAAAAGTATTAGACTGGTTATAGATTTTGAGCGATAAATGTATTGATTTTACAATGTGTGCTTTTTTGAAATTTTTTTTTATTTGTGTCTATCATCACCTTTTTGGATTGTAAAAATGCTTCAATTGTCTTCCACAGTATTTTTTCTGGTAGGAAAGTGAATCTAGTTGGTACTTTAGGGGGCCAAAATAGTTTTCAAATTTGTCCAGAAACACAAACAAAAAGTTAAGGACAAACTGAGATTTTTACGCAGTTTTTCTTTATAATTATTCTATGTTAAATTACCTATTAAATAACCAAGAATAACGACTTTAGTTATTTTGTTGTAATTTTACGATATTATTTCAACATACCTGCTACCGTATAAATAATAAGTTATAAGTTATAACAGTATAAATATATTATAAAATAACCAGAGTGGCGGAGTTCAGACCGACAAACCGTCTCCATTCGAAATCATCTTTAGTACACAATGGTATTATACCTTTGAATTCAAATTTTATAAAAACCATTAAACAGTGACCCACTTGTAATCTATTGTACAGCAGAGCGATATCTACTTACCCGCTAAAATAATAAAAGATAATTGCGTTAACAGGTTATTAAATAGTTTTATAGTTAAGTAATTTATGGTTAAGAATAACGTAAGTTTGTAACAGAACTTACGATCATTATAAAACGTAGTGGTATTCGATTTTTATTTTATTTTTCTATAGTTTTTTGAAAGTGTGCTTGACAGTACTTATAAATGAGAATTTTTTTTCAAGAAAACATTATGTAATATAACATGTTTCAAATGGTTATTATTTTACTTGGTATATTTTGAATTTTCTGTGTCTACACTTTACATGTATAGACATGTCTTCAATCTCCATGTATATGTTTTTGTGGTATCAATACTTATCAGTTATCATATATTTATTATAGGTATTTTTTTTTTGTGTCGAACATTTAGTTTATTTTGGATTTAATGGTTACGGAGTTGTCAATTTTCTTAAGAAATCTGATATCTATATCTATTTGATTGGTTGATTGGTCGATTGAATGTTATTGTTATACATGTTTTAGTTTTGGTTTAGTTATTTAGTGCTTTGACTTTTTTATAGATGATGTCTGTTAGACACCAGTGTTTGTAGAAGATGTGAAATTATTCCACGTTGTTGTCAGTATGTTATTCTGCTGTCATAAGCCACTAAGCAGAAACTCCAAAAATCGTAATGTTCAGGAAACAATAAAACAGTTTTCAACACTAAATTAGTCCGTAGAGTAAAATTAATAATTTTTTAAACATTAAAGAGATGTTATATTATTGTATTTTTCATGCGGAAACTACTGAACACACAAAAAAAGTTTTTTATACATTTTATGGGTTTTAATGGAGTTACTCCCTAATGGCTTCTGATATCATTGGCATGTGTTTGTAAAGTGATGTTCATGTGTTCTAGAATTTTACATTTTATTTAATTAAGTTGTAATCACTTGTAAATTTCATTATTTTAATATTTGACTAACTCAAATATATTTATTATTAAAACCTACGTGTGGTAACATCTCATGTAAATATCTTCAATTTTAAAACAACTTTGTGAACACATTTTCATATAATATTCCAATTATATAAAAAAGCATTGATTCCTCCTGAACCTGTAATTTTTGTAAAGGGGCAAGAAATGTAGAACTACCTTTTTATTTGTTTTAGCGCCAATGATAGTCAGTCCAAAATAATAACTGCTTCCTGACCATGGTTTTCTTTTTATAGCCCTATAAGATATATATATTTTACCTACATATTCAATTAAAACTATCGCTTTGGTTTGCTGAAGTATAACATTTTAATAAAAAATTATAAAATCAAAAAATCAAAATCAAAAATAAGTAATAAAAAATAAAAATTTACATTTATTTCTTCAAAATAACCAAATAAAATAAGTATATATATATATATGAAATTTGGATACTTAACTATAACATAATATTATGTAGGTAACTGTCTTGTTAATCCTTGAATATAATACAATTGAAAAACCATTTTTTTTTATCTGCTATTCATTTTTAAGCTGATTTACACTTCATAAGTAACGCGTACACAAAAAATGTAATACTTTGAAAATAATATGATGTTTATACCTAGTGACTTATTACACAGCAAATACGGTTTAAATGTGTTTTTTTTTAAATTTTGATTATATTATTCCTTATCAAGTTATCAGTAGCATTATGATATAATTTTAATTCTATTTCGGGACCAATGTTAAGTTTACACCAATAATTTGGATTTTGTTGGAGATACTGCTTTCTGAATACAATGATTACTAGGGGAAAAAGCAGTAACTTCAGGGTAACCCCTGGAGTTACTGGTTTTTGTTCTAGTATTTGGACATACTGCTTATTTGCTTCTTATCTTAATGAAATCATGGACATACCGCCTTTCTTGTTATGTTCTTATCAATTTATATGGATTTCTAATAAGAAAAACCTTAAATTTTATTACGGGAATCGATAGAAAATTAAAATATCTATCGATAGACCACAAAAACTTGATTTTGACATAAGTGGAGTTACTGCTTAGTGCCTTAGTGGCCTATGACGGCAGTATTATTATGACTAAAAAATTCTAAAAAGTTTTTTTTTTATCTTCGGTTATATTATTGTTTTATCAGAAAACTTTTGGTTCGTTTTTTTTTTCGATGTGCGTATTGAATTTTTTCTGTCACTGGTATAAGATTTGTAAAAGTTAGGGTTGTTATTAAATTATTTTGGATATTGTTGCTGACTAATTGTGTTGTTGTTGTTCTAATAGTTCTATGTATAAGATCCAATTTGGATTTTAGAAATTCTTTATTGTTTTGATTGTGTTATTTATATACTCATAATATCTTTGAATTTCCTGTTCAAGCATAAAAAATCAATTTATGATTTACAGTTCACAAACACTCAGACAGATAAGTCACACAATATTATGTTTATTCTCTCTCGTAAATTATTTTTTTAATAACAAGTATATTATGATGTAATTAATAGGTATAATATGTAAATATTTTTACGATAAAGCTGATAATTTTAGTTGATGTTATGTCAAGTTTAATTATTAATCAAATAATATAATATAGGTAATAGATATATCTACAATCTAAAACATTTCAATCTATCATTAAACAATTAAATATAAAACAATAATATTATTTTAAATTAAGTAAGAATTAATTTGCCAACAGATTCGATTTGATCTTTTCTTTTTTACTTATACAAAATAATAATAAGGGGAAGTTGGAGTCAACAGCATATGAATATTAAAATGCGCAAAATAATTTATTGGTGTGCTCATTGCTTAATAATTATGAGTGACAACACTCGATGATTTATACATAATATATAAGGTAGGTAGGTACCTATTCATATAACCATCATAATAATAACACATTTTACTATAAGATATAGCTGTTAGTAATATTGCTAATATTGAGTTTCGTACTGCAATAAATAATAGTTTAAGACATATCAAATTAATATCACAATAATATGAATTGTAAGTCATTATATTATAGTATAGCTGGTATACATAAGTGAAGAGGTGAAGAAAAGTTAGCCTCATTGTATCATCTACATTCCTTTGTTTGCCATCACTACTTCTTTTTAGTTTCAAAATTGCACGAAACTTACACCCCCATCAATCTAATGGTTTTCCGCTGATTATCACTTAGTTTTTAAATATTATAACGTTTATCTATGCAATTTATTCTCCTGTTGTCACTAAAAACGTTATTATAAGTATGTATATTTATCAAACTACATTTATGTTTACTCTCATCGTTTTAAAATCTAAATGTTCATACAATTATCTGTATGCCCCTGAACTTGAGCAGTCGTAGATATTGTTTCACATCTTTATACCTAATGAATAAATAAAATAATATAATATTTAACAGTATTAGTATACTTGAATAGTATATTTAAAGATTATGCTGAATGGAAAAGAAAGTCAAAACAAGGTCAACCGTTTATAATATTTGGGTGTATTTGCTGTGGTTTTAACTAAATAGGTAGTATCTATATTAATGATTATAATGAGTGATAAAACTACTCTTAGTGTAATTTTTTTTAAAAATATATAAATATGACCTTAATTTATTTTGAATTGACACTGGAAGACCATAAAACGGTAAATTAAATAACAGAATTTAAAATAACATTTTTTTTTTTGCGATCAATATATAAGCAATACAGGGATCAGCCGTGCAAAGGGTCATCGCATTTCTGCTGTGCGGTAGCCATTCTGGCTACCTTTTACATTATTCTCTATTTCAACTATGTATAATCATTTTCACACCTTTACTATTAATCTTGAGCTTTTATCCATTTCATAGACACCCAATTATGTACCTATACCTAGTTCGTTTTACTCTCTGTTCACATCTTATAACTTTCATTTTGTTGTTGTATATAATATTTTTTCGGAGATAGACGTAACTGATACTCAAATATTTGACATGAAGTGTAGGAAACTATTAGGTGCTGTACTTTCGGTATTTGCACACAAAGTGGTTTTATGTCAGAATTCTTTTGAAGTCAGTGGCAATGTTAAATGAAAAAAGTATACATTCTGTTCTATATTGTCGTCTAATATGTATATATTATATGTATATATCCTTATTATGTGTTATTTGTTATACGCATTTAACCATAAAACGATAAAACGATCTGTATTACATAAGAGATGGAATAGATTTATAAAAAATGTAAGTTTCTTTTATTTATTAAAAACTACAGGGCTACCTTTAACGTTTTGACGTTTTTGAAAATTAATGAAACTTTAATAATACCTAATAAGTAATAAATTATAAAATATTATCATTGACTTATATGTTATTGATATTCTATAAATGTTAGGTACTAAAAAACTAAAATATATGTATCGAAAATGTCTTCTATAAGCTAACTATTAACTCAAACTTTTTTCTACAAATATCTTTGTTTTTCGTTGGGTTGAAACGTATGAAAATTTAATAGGTACAAGGTTCCTTATAAGTTGTCATAATAACAGTAAAAACAATATTGAAAATACGTAGGCACAATATTTTTTTTAAGCATTAAAAGTTTAAATGTTTACAAAATTCAACAAAATCACTAACATTTGTGAATTGTTTTGTAGTTAAAAATGTATAAAATTTTCAATTTGTATAACTCAAGTTTGAAAATGTAATACATAGTTTCTCATATATAATTTATATTGTATCCAAAAAATTTAAAAAATAAATTCACACAATTTTTTTTAAGTTCAAATTTTGACAAAATTAGATACTTTAACAAGAATACTTTAAGAATAACAACTTTAGTGATTTTGTTGATGGGTACTTGAAACTTTTTAAGTATATTATTATATTTTCTACATACAATGGCATAATTTCAAATGCATCTTTTCTGGCAAATGTTAATACCTACTGTTCCAATAATATCAACAAATATACAAATATACTAAGTATAATATGGGAAGCTGCGGACAGACCGTATCGCTCATAATCGTTTTTCGTATACAATAGTTTACATCATTGAATTCAAATAGTACACATCCATTATAGTGACCCGCAATACTCCTAATGTAAAGCAGAGAGGCCACCTTTTTTTTTCTGAAATTTGGTTTTTATTCTAGATTATATAATATTATTGTTTCTATTTTTTAAGTTTTTATAATTTCTTGCCATATTTATAACGATATATTTCGAATGAACTAATATGTGTTCACATTATTGCTTATTAAATTGGAAATCTAGCCGGAACGTTAACGAATTTAAAATGGTATTATTTTTTATCCATATATTGCAATGGTCCCGTTCTCCGACTATAAAGTGTACTACAATTTGAATAATATATCACTATGGGGCATATAACGTGGTAGCGGCGGTGACGTCGTTAAGACCCTTTCGATAATTTATAGCCGTTGGCTAGTGGTGTGACTTTATCTAGGGGTGGTGCTGTTAGCGGAGTCCAATTTTCAAAACGGACAATATCGGAGAATATATTATTATTTTCTTCTCGAGTACCGGCATTTATTTTCGGTTTCTCAAACCTTCGACGTACTGAAACTAACCCGTAAGCCTATTAGCCAAAATCCCAATAAATATAATGGTCCTCGACTACTACTATCGGTAGAGATGTGATAAAGAAGAATCTCGTCGTCGACGACTAGCGGAAACCGTTGGTTTGCGGTTCCATTTCCGGCTGGAGCGCGCATACCGGAAACGTAGAAGACTTTTTGATTACAATCGTAAATTTGATGTCTACCAGAAAACCCTACCATCTCCAGTAACGGTGGATTGTTATTACTGCCGTTTTTTTTTCCGGTGTCGTTGTTTTAATCCTTCGGGATACGTTTTTCGTGAGCAGGACTATAGTGAAATACTTTGTTTTGAAAGTATTGTTTCCCCATTGTTCACTCCAAAACCAAAACTTCTCCGTAAGTGCAAAAAAACTTTTCGTCGATTGTGCAAAACTTTATGATTTCTTTGCTATGTTTTACTCTCAGTAAGCAATATATAGTTATTGTAATAGAACCACGTTGTGCCTGTCTACCAGCTGACCACCAATAATGCGAACGGTTTAAATCGATTATAGAGGAATGGTATTTTCGTAAATCGGACATTACGACTAAAGTACGTGTGTTAAAATGAACAATAGTCCTGTTATGAGAGACTCACTTCGCATTTAAACCATGTGACTCTTTTACAGTCTCCATTACTATAATGCTTACATTGCTCGGTCGCGTTAAAATGCAACAGCTGCAGGTTGATTTCGTAAGTGAATGTTTTATTATTTATTGCTCAAACATGTTTAATCTAAATTTTAATTCTACGGTTATGACTGAAAAACATAATATTGTATTGCCTTTAAGAATCCAACAAGTATTAATGCTAATATTTTTTTGAACTAAAATAATAAGTAATATACATTTTATATTACAAAAAATCAATGATTTTTTCATAACAATTATTAGGTAGGTACTTCATTACTTGTAATTAGACAAAGTTATTGTATAATGAACTGAGTAATAAAAATAAAAATATTACAATTCAAAATACTAAAAATAGATAAATATCTATTAAATGTGTTTTTAAAATAATTTTGTATTAGTAAAAATACAATGACGTAAGGGTCTGTGTCTTGGGGCAATGAATAATTAAGTTTAAAACATTGTACATATTTTAAATTACGCTTTATGTATATTTTGTTTTTAAACGTTATCACAAAGGCAATTTTTTATAAAATAAATTATTGTGTTTGGTCAAAGAAAATCATTTGTTTTGATGTTGTTTTTTTACTTTAGAACTTTCATTTCAATTGTAATTTCTGTGATACAAAAAATGTATTGAATCGTTATAATCATATAGAATTTTTTTTATTATTATTAAAAACATAATTACAATCTATATATTAATGTTTGTACAATAGGTATTTTTTATGAGTTAAAATAAATCAACGAAAAACTATAAAGAGGGAAGGTATTCATTAGTACTATCTGACAATCATATTATAATACTTAAAATTAAAAAATATATATTATACCTTCTAAAGTTTTAAAACGAAAACTTCATTTCTGTAAAAAATTTAAAATTTTAATTATTGTGTAGTCTTTCTATTTTATCTTGAATTAGAATAAATATAATGAATATCGTTCATATTTTTGGAATTTAATTCAATACAATTGCCAATTGGTGATATTTACTTGTTTAATATTTATGAATGTATAATATACACTATACAGTAATATTATAAATTAAAATATAGTACCTACCTAGTACCTACTATACCTATAGTCATATAGGGAAATTATTGAAACACAAAATTGTCAAATATCAATATAATAATTGAATGGACATCACTGATATTAACAGAGCAACAGAGGCATAATTTCAATATAGCAATCAAAACGGGTGTACCAAAAAATAATAGTGTAACTTATTTCAAAACCTCGTCTATGTCCCTTGTGTAGCTAAACTTCAGACTGGTTAATATAAAACTATAAAAAACAACCCTAAGATTGTGCTCGTCGGACATTTTTACAACGGGTTTACAAACGTTTAAGAAACAATTTTGAATTTGGAGACGATTTTTTAAACAGTTTGAAAACAGTTATATTGTTATAGATACTCACAGATAGATCGTAACACCACTCATCACCCTAAAAGCGCAAATTTCATATTGTCCGTCAATAATTGTATATTGTGTTGTAAAAGTAATAATGTAATGTACATAATTATTTTAGCAATATTCAGCGTTTTATTCTTGATTGTTGATCAGTTCGATTCATTGGCATTTGGCAGTTAACAATATATTTAGGCAGTCAAAAGTAACATAGGTATTCCCAGACAGGGCCAGATTTAGGGGAGGGCACGGGGCCCCCACAATATTCAATTAATAAGAAACCCCACAAAATAAGTAGGTTTATCAATCTTATATGGGCCCTGGGGCACACACAACCCTTAATCCAGCCCTAGTGATGGGCAAATTATAAAATGTTTTTAAATATTGATCATAGGTTTCAGTTTTAAATTAAACTTATGGTTGTAAATGATCTAAATGACAGCTCTTTATTGATATTATGTCAGTTTAGATATTCGTTCTTTAAAAAAAAGTTATTAATTAACTACCTATAATTAATTTTTTTAATGAAAATCTGTACAATGATCACAAATTAAGCGACCCAACTTTCATATTTTATATACGTCCAAAAACAAAAATAAACATACCAAAATTGAAATACTGAATAGATATAAATTTTTTTTTTTAAAGAAATTTCCCGGGAGATTGGGGAATATTCCCTGTTCCCGGAAACATTCTTTGGGGAATATTTCTAATACCACATCACTATCCAGTCCTGTTCCCAGAGCTTTCAAATGATCGTATAATATAATTATTAATTATACAACGAATATATTCACACTGTACTGTTGGTATTGACTATTGACTTATAAGACATAAGTTAAAAGGACGCGCATGTGTTGTCTCCGTAATACAAGTGCGTAATATACAAAATTGTACGCTCAGCAGAACATGTAAAGCTCCGTTAATTTAAAAATTAGAGCGAATTGACCTCTTATAAAATCTAAAGGTAAGATTATTATCTAGGCAACCTCATGGGATTTTTGATATATTTTAATTTTAACGCGGGTTATGAGTATTTTAAAATTGTAAATTGTTTGTACATTTTAAAATATTCATAACTCGCGTTAAATAATAACAATACTAACAAACAACAATAATACATGATATAATATTACAATAATTATTATATTATAATAACATGCCGGAAATACGATGTATTTGGCAAAAATTAGTTCAACCTATCGAGTTACCTCGAAAATACTATAACAATAAATTACTTAATATACAATAATACAAATATAAAAATTATAAAATATCCTTATATATATAGATGTTGACACTACGTATCCACTTATAATCGTTTTCCTGTGCTTTTATGATTTATTACTGAATTAAAATATATTACATCCACTTCAGTGACCTATTCAATATCGAGGTATAATCGAAACCTAATAAATTGTCGTTTTTTCTTTTTTTTTTATGTATAACGTAAAACATTATATATTATGTACAATAGTACAGTTGCTCGAAATATTTATACTGTCGTAATATATACGACATATACGTAATAGGTGCCTACCATATAAGTAATATCTACTAAAAGCTGATAATACTTCAATCCGGTCATAATATTATGGTATATTATTAAAATGCCATAAGTCCCTCGGACCGAATTTGATATGTTCGGTGCAGTCTTCATGATAGGTATTATAATTTATAATACTATAAACAGTGTCAGATACAGTGATATAAGCGTAAAAAGTAGTCATGCATTATACTTATATTATTGAGATATAATCCACAGGAATTTATATTAGGGGCGGTTAGCTTCAAAATGTCTATCTAATAATATTATATAAAATTATATGAACAAATGTTGCAATGTCTCATTTAAAGCCAGAGGGTGTGGGAAACGCCTCTACTTGCCCCCCCCCCCCCTCACTACGCCTTTTGGAATTATTCGCGTAGTTGGTATCGCCGATCAATGATAATTACTGTAAACGGTTTGATTGTCAATATTCGACATCGTGTAGTCGGTGGCATGACTCGTTTGTTATCGGTGACACGGTCCGCGAGGCTGTCGAGTGGGGTAATGATACGGTGGAATGGGCGGAATGCATTCTATTATATTATTATTGTCGACGACACACAATGTGCAGTGGTAACCCCGAGGCGCCGCCTCAGGTCAGATATTATAGATTAATTACTCCCGAATTCAATATATTAATATATCAATGATCTCCCGACAACAATGATGACGACAGCAATAGTAATAATAATAATAATAATATGATAATTACGAACGCTAACTGTATTGCAATAACGATATACCTTTTACAGTGCAACTATCGTCTAGCATGGTCCACAGATTATAAAAATATTTTTAATTCATCAATAAATGAATGTTTGTGTGTAGATATTAGACCTCTAGGAAGAAGATAGGCTAATTTAAAAATGGTTAAATTTGGTTTTTTTTATTTATCATATTTTAGTACAGTTAGGATTTTGTATTAATTGATTATATTAATTCACCATAGGTGGAATTCGACAAACTTGGTAGAACTTTGATACTTTAGAGTTAAATCATACACTTACGTACAAACAGCACGGGATCCGCGATCTACTGCTGGTAGATTGCCTACCTGATAATATAGAGCTGCGAATCAGAATTTTTATTCCGGGCAACAGAAAAGTTAAGATAAATTTTGAACGCGATACACCGAATATTAAATAACGAATTGAACAAAGCTTGAGTCATATAGAGTTGGTAAATTTGACGGGCAACGAAGTGTCAGCGGGATCAGCTAGTAATAATAATAAAATTATAATAATTGCACGGTGATGTTAGTATTCACTAAATAATGCGGTCGACCGGCTGATCGACCGACAGACGCACTGCAGACAGACAACTCCCCGTCAGACAAGATAATATATTATGTTATTATATGGCCATTTAAACGGCTATATAATATTATAGTCTAATGGTTTAGTGTGATGGGCGGGCAGTGCATGGGACGCGGAAGTCGGTTTCTGCAAATGTGTAGCTATATATTTAGGATATCGACGTGGCGAGGGTGTGTGCGTGATATTATATACGGGCCGCGAAGGGACAGCGCTCTCTTTATACAGCTAATCTTTCAACACGACTTGAACATATTATATGTGCTATAAAGACGGAGTGAGTATATGCGTGTGTAAGAGTGAGATTAGGGGTAGATTACTATTAATAATAATGCGCTCGTTTGCATAACATTATTCTATATCTAACCTATTCGACGCATTCCACGTTGTGTTGGCAAGAGGGTGGATGCTATAGGGGATGCCATCACAGAGGGACGGATACTATACGTACTATATTAAATGAACGACGACACATGTGTAGTTGTGGGACTTTGTGGTTGTCGACGCCAGATAATATTTTAGTTTTTAATTGCCCCCGCACCACTTCACCGCACCACTATACCGCACAGCCCGGTGTAGGTCAACGGCCTATATTTGTCACCACCGATTCGCAAACACACACACACACATATCGTCAATAAGATTATCGTTAAGCAAGCGTGAATTATATAATAATAATAAAATTGTTGCATCAAGTCAGTCGCGTATTATCGTTCTTACAAAAACACGTTACGTCGTAACGAGTGCATATTGTATTGTTATTAACTCCAATAGTTAATTTGATTGTATTTTTTATATATTATTGTGATCCGGTTCAAATAACCGGATATTGTCATTGTTTTCTATATTATTGTTAGCGCTGGCTCCAATAGCCGCTTATACATTTTTTTTTTTATTATTGTTATTGATATACCCCGTCGCTAATCGTCGGGTTATTTCAAATATTTATTTTATATAATACTAGCTGATCCCGTGCACTTCGTTGTCCGTTATATGTACCAACTCTATATGACTCAAACTTTGTTCAATTCGTTATTTAATATTCGGTGTATGGTGTTCGAAATGTATCTTAACTTTTCTGTTTCCTGGAATAAAAATTCTGATTCGCAGCAGTATAGGCAATAGGGTAGGCAATATCAGGTAGGCAATTTATCTGTGGTAGGTCGCGGACCCAGTGCTGTTTGTACGTAAGTGTAGGATTTAACTCTAAATTATCGAAGTTATATACCAAGATAATTTTGATATTATAATATAATTCGAATTGATGCTATTGTACCTGATCCGCCCGAATAACCAATGGCAACCAATAATAAATAATTACTAATTTCTACTGTAGAGTGTAACCAATGGCAACTATTAATAAATAAAAATAAAATTTCCAATTTCCATCTTGAACCTCAATGTCCCTGTTTGAGCAGCTATTTAAAATGCGAATTTCGAAAAATCCTTTCTTAGTGCACCTATACATAGTAATAAATACATTTACTGAAAATTTCATATCTATAGCTTCAGAAGTTCCGGCTAGACGATGATGAATCACCCAGGACAAGTCTTTTTATATATATAGATTGTCGTGAGTGCGCATCATCACAAAAATTATATTTTGTATTATTATTTATTATTGTTTGGCCATAAGGGCTATATTTAATTATTATATAGGAATAGCTTAGCTATAGTTGCTGCTGGCCAGCTGCACTCCCCAAAAACTGTGAGTTTCATATTTTATATTATTATTATCATTGGTTGAGCCAAACAGGCAAGTTAACCACAATTTAATTGTTTTTCATATTATTTTATCTGTTGGGCCAAACGGGCCGTAAATATTAAATCTATGTCAGAATTGTTATATTGTGCATTAAAAACAACAACTCACTAACCTTGCTTATAATAATTTATCATTTGAATTACCCGTCCAGTATTAATCTATAAGTACACATTAACATATTATATACACACATACACATCACATTCACACCGCGTGGCTCGTCGGTATTCGTGAGACGAACCCAACCGCTGCCGATTGAGTCACTCACACCACTACACACAATACATAGTTACACGAGTCGGTAGGTGGTTAGTGGTGCGCGCGAAGTATTTCGGGTGTCCGGACATACCAAATAATATTTTTGTAACCGGTCCGTTCAGTGGTCGTGACATGGATTCGATTCGCTTTGAATGGTTTCCTTTTAATAAATTATGACGCTAAATCCACTAACGCGCATATGATGTGTTGTGTGTTGCACTGTCGCCAAAGATGCAGAGAGTGACAATAATTTCACTCGAAACAGTGACGCTGGATTATGTGTTACAAGTTTCAATACTTAAATATGGCAATTCAGGGCAATCAAGGGATGTACGAGGTCTGGTGATCAAATTGTAGAGTCAACAATACAACGATACATTCATAACTCTGAAAGATTGCAAATCAACTTTGACCTGGTTGATTTCCAAAGTTGTATAAATTCCTAGTAAGAATATGATGTGCTGGTTATTTCAGTCGGTACCTAAGTCTAAGACGACCAAAATCCTTAGATGTTCAGCTATTGCTATAAATGTTGTAAGAGTGGAAACACCTAAGATATGGTTCATACAATATAATGACTTACAACTTACAAGCGAATACACATTTACATTAAAACAGACACAAGAGTTTCTTGTAAATTTCTAATTTATATAATCTATAGATTTTAAAATACTAAACTGGTTGTTATTAATATTTTAGAATACAAATTTTTATTTATTGTGTTGATAACTGATTAGTAGGTGTCGAGTGTGCATCGTTAATCGTTATTGAGTAAGTCACCGTACAATTTGAATTAAATAGTAACCCATTGCATACGAAAAATGATTTTGTAACTATCGACGATCTGTAAGCATATATTACCAAGTATATTTTATGATATTTTATATATTAATTTATTTTATTATTGGCAATATTTGCCAGGTTTAATGAATGTTTGCCTAACACATTGTATTTATTATATTATCAATATTAAATTATTATAGTAGTATTATACTTACCTATAGGATATAATTAAATTATATTGTTATGAACTTGAGTCAATACCGACTTACCGTAGAATGGTGTGAATAGGTTGGTGATATAAATATACAATAGCTTGAAATTAATCTTAATGTTTAAAAAAGTCATTGTGAATATAAAATATAATAATATTCGTAAAAGTTTTAAATGCTTTTGAAAAATATTTTTGAATTACAACAAACTAATTGAAATCGTTATTCTTCGTTTAAATATCTAATTTCATCCAAATTGTAACTTTAAATGTCTATGGAAAATAAATAGTTTTTATATACTTTTTAGGATTTTTTGGTTCCAATATGAAATACTAATGAGGAATCTTGTAATACATTGTCGAGACTAAACTCTATCAATTTAACATTTAATACATTTTCAACTACAAAATAATTTGCAATTCACAAAAATGTATAAACAAAAATATGCGTGGATTAAGTTATTAATGGTTTTACTAATTTGAAAGCGATAAAAAAGAATAACTGTTACTATTATAAATTAATATTTAACTTTTAGATTTATGAACCCTGTTTATTAATATAATAATTTTTAAATTTGTGTTTAAACATTTTATTGCGCTTATGAAACAATTTCTAAAGCACTCAAAATGTAATTTAATTTGATTATTTATCTTCAGTTGTTAACAGCACATTATCCGTAAAGACATTTGTATATAGTGCATATTACTTTACTAACGTTTGACCCTGAAAACGTTAGTTGTGATACCGATTGTGAAGTGTGAATGTAATCTGTTAAGAACAGAAATATTATTACCATAAGACAAATTTAAGCAAAATGCTTATTAGTTAACAATGTCATATAATTTAAAAATAAATAATTATTAGAATATTAATATTTATTTGTTTTCCTTTCAGAATTAATTATGACTGAAAAAATAAAAATAGTTTTTAATGGTCTAAAATAATTTAAAAACTGTATACAATATCTAACAATTGGCGCATTGCTCGCTCTCTTGTCTCAACAATATTGTCGTTGTGTGTATTCTAAGAACATTAAAAAACAAAATCAACTAGAATAATAAGAGCATATTTTAATTCATTAAAAACAATAAATTATATATTATATTCAATGTATATAACTAAAAATAGTCATATAAAAAATCGGACGTTAAAAAATAAATCTTAAAATGTCACCTGTTAAAATTGGTTTTCGAGAACGTGTTTTATTTGTTATTCAGAAAACACTTAAATTATGTAAACCCTCTCTCGTAGGTATGAAGTGTTTATATGTAGTCGTTATTTGAACATTCAATGTAGATAATACTTAAGTTGTTCTTGGAGAAAGACTATGTTATTGATTTTTCTTTTTTTTAAACAACAAACAGTTTTAAATGTTTAGTTTTAATACATTTGTATAACCTTTTGCCATTTATAATAATGAATTAATTGGTAACAGTGGGCAACTGGTATATTACAATGTGCCAGAATATTATAGAAAAGACACATGGAATACAGAACCTGGTTTATAGACACTTGTGTTACGATATTAAGTTGGGAAGTAATTTGATAAATTGTATCATTCAAAAACAATTCTGAATGAAGCCTAATAAAATCCACGTTTTCAGAAATTTTTCTAGAACCATGATTGCATTTATTTCAAGCATTTTTTTTACGGTTGTCGAAAGTTATTCCTTACATTTGACAAAACTTTTAAACAAGCACAACAATTACCTAGGTCATAGTATCATCCAGACTAGAATCCAAATTCAGTGCTATCTTAGCTACATTTAATAAAAATAAAAAACATCCAATCAAATTCTAAGAGAAGTATACCTACGTAACGGTAAACATTTATTAAAATGACGCCTTTTCATTGGTTTTGCGAAATATTACAATAAATTGACAATATTTGATTACTTTGACCATTGAAATATCTATGCTTTCTAAATAGTATAATTTATTAATAATATGCATAGTCAATTGATACATTAATAGTGATAGTTATAGTACCTATATAAGAACATATTATTTTATACTATAAATGTAACATATTATAATAAAAAATAAATGTCATCCATTGCTCATGATCATAAATAATTTCCAATAATTGAAAATGTAATATTAAGTAGAAGCCTCAAAAATGCATTCAACAATAAATGATTGTAATTTATGCAAAATGCAAATAAATATGAGTGAAGAATAGTTTTATTAAACAGTGTCATTGCATTATATTATTTAAATTAATTTATAATAAATATTAATTGTTTTAATAATTCCAGATGAAAATATAACCTTCCTTAGTATTTTTAAATAACTATGTAGCTGTATTCACAAATATTATTTTTTATAATTATTTTATATATATTTAAGTTTAAATATGTTTTAAAATGTATTCCAAATACTTACATATTTTCAGTAGAAATAAATGTTAATAAAGTTATTATAAATATCACTGAAATCTCGTATATTCAATATAGTTACAGTGTAAACAAGTTCTTAAAAGTGTTTAACGGTATATTACTACTTTGGAAATGTAATAATATGGTATAATTTTTGATGGAAAATATTAATTAATCTTACACCTCCTTACAAAATTGAAAATATTACATACAACATTATAAATTATAATATTTAAATAGACTACAAACTTTATAATGTACATCCTTAATAAATCATATAAAATACGCATAATACAAACCATTTTCCCATAAACATGAACTTAATGTTTATTCTTGAAATTGTTTTAAGCTTACATATATTATGTACTTTATTGTAAGTAACTAAAATTACTTATCGAGTAACTTATAATATTCATAGAGTGAAAATGTACTTATTCATATTTTAGTTGTACAGTTCCAGTTTCCAGTTTCAAATATAAGATAAAATACATATTGTCCAGCTTAAAAATCAAAGAAATATACAATCAAATTAAACTTATTAAGTTCTTGTTTGTATTGTGTTTATGAACTATGAGCTTTACGTAGTTTTTTTTTATTGTGTAGATAATATTGAAAGCAGAGTCGTGAGTAATAATAAAATCACTTAAGGAATGAAACAGTCTGGTATTAGTCGTCATTCTTTTGAATTTACGATCGAATAATTCAAATTAAAAAATCTGTGTAATATAAGCGATTCGGGTTCAACAGCATCGTATTATAGTGTTCGTTCAATAGTAACAAGATGATAAGAAAAAAAACGTTAATTGCAAAATTTGTTTTTAGATAGTCACTTTGTCACCGAATTGATTTTGTTGTAGCATTGGTTATGATAATAACAAACAAAAACCGACCCCGAGATTCTCTACTCGCAAGTGATTTGCATATAAATGGACCGGCGAATAAAAGGGGTGTTTTCACAGGCACTGCCATCACACTGCCCCAAATTTTGGGGGCTGTGTTCAAGAAGAGACGCGAGTTGATAAATAGCAAACCACTGTCGTTGACATAATTCAGGATTCGGTGAGCTTATACCGTCTTTTCCTTCTGCTACTTTGTGTCCCTTCATTTTTTTTTCAAATGGCAACAGAGATGGAAAAATAGTCGCCTCCTTTGGGTATGTATTTGTGTCTCCACATTTATTTATTTCTCTCTCTCTCTCTCTCTCTCTCTCTCTCTCTCACTCTCTCTCTCTCTTACTCCTGTTATGTACACGTGGGCGCGCTTCTTCGGACCGAGAAATGGAATCTGACCCTCAGTGTATTCGACGCGGAGAAGGGCACTCGTATTTTATTAGATTAGATCACGGCCGTACCTTCGGAGACCGCTACCGCATTAACACCTTTTACCTAGAGGATTTATTTTCTCCATTCACGACCTAGAATTATTTATTCGCAACCTCTTATCCGTATCGTTCTTTCTCACTCAATTTTTTTTCGATAGCTTAAAAAACGCTTAATATCTAAATTGAAGTAAAAAAATAAACAAAAACAGAATATAATATAATATATTGTATGTATAAGTTGTACATTAGGGTCTAAATAAAATGTAAATAAACATACAGTTGATAATACAACAATTTCATGTGCCAAAAGGTAACAATAATAACCATAACTTGAAAGTTCTTGAGTTTATAATATTATTTTCTTTTAGTTTCTTTGGTTTAATGACACAGCTTGCGATTTTCTGCACATAATTATACTATAGTTTAGTCCTATAGTTTTGGTAGATTTTGGTAGCCGTCTACCACTATTTAGATCATTATTATCACATTATAATACTAAATTTATTATTAATTTATTTTAGATTTTAGTTAGAAGCCATTTTTTTTTTTGTTCACTGGTGATAAATAATGTGGACAACATAAAGGTGATTTGTGAGTTAAAATTTAAAAAAATATTTCACATGAAAAAAATTAAGAATTACAATTTTTAATTTATGAAAATACACTAACATTCAAAAACAAACAATAATATTAACAAAGTTAACCAGATACGTATAAAAATACTTTATAATGCATACTAAAGTTTAGAACATAATATGGTCCTAAAATGAAAATATATAACAGAAAACACGTATTTAAAATGTCGAATTATAATTATTTAATTATTAATCATATCGAGTTTCGCAAATTATTTCTACACTAGAACTATATGTAATTCAAAAGCTTATTTTTTTGTTACTACTAAAAACTATATTTATAAATGTATTACATACAATTTAAAATTGTAATTCAAATAAATATTATATATTTTCATAAATTGATTTAGATGTCCAAATAGCCTACATAATAATTTTACATAAAAATGCTATAAAATGCTCTCGTGCCCTAAAATTCAACTAGATAGGTACTGTTAAATATTAATTTATAGTTTATAATATTATATTCATGGTATCTAGGTATCTAATTTATATTTATGCAGTGTATTCGATAACATTATTATATAACTAATTTATTTGTATTCTTTGTTGTTGTTGTTGTTATGTCTTATGTTTGTGCTCAAGTGCTCGATTTAAGTCATACGTTTTTAATAATTACAATAATTACCTTTGTATTTGAAAGGTCTTAATATTCAAATTCAAATAGATACCTATTACTAATACTATGTCACGTAATCATCAATATACCAAATATTGTTTTGGATACAATTCTGTATGAGCATTTTAATATTTAAGAAATTATACAATATACATGTATATTATAGTTATAGTTAAAGCAAAAAGAAATAAATACTAATAACTTGTTGAAATCGTGTTGTGTAATATATATGAACCAACATAATATATGATACTATGAATCATTTATAATGGAGGCTGATACCGAGAATAACGTTCAATGGATACATTTAAATTAAAAAAAAAATTATAAATGGTCATAAATTATTTATATTATACTTTAATATTTGGCTTTTTTATATACAAGAAAAAATTATTAATTTCAATGTATTTGTCATATTCCTATTGTAAATTATTATAAATGTCATATTGTAACATTGACATTTGAAAATCTTGAAACCCCTTCTGGAGATGTCAGATGCATTAAATATAATATCTTAACAATTTAAGTATATTAATATTGTTGTAAATTATGTCATCTTTTCAAAGTCTAAATAAAAACATTTAAGATTATAAAGGAAACGACTAATGAATTGATTTTACAATGATGTATTTTTTTTTTTTACTGTATATAAATGATAAATAGTAAATTAATATTGCTTTAATCTTCAATATTGAGGGTGGTTTCTGTAAGAAATTAGATTTGCCTAGTTAATAAAAAACAATCAAGGATTGTTTGATTAGTTGGATTGTTACGCAATACAATAGTTATTGACTAAATCAATTTTGTTTTAATAGTGTAATTCTACAACAAGAAAACTGTAGATACTTGACATTTCCACCAAGTTTTTATGTTAGAATTTTTTATACGTCATGATAACATTTTAAAAATATTTTGACTCATTTTGAGCTATTAATTATTATTTGACAATTTCAATTTAATTTTTTCGCTTTTTGTCTGAAAAACAAAAAAATTTAAAAATGTAACACATGGTGAGGAACGTTGTAATAATAAGCTTTATTATAGCCATTTAAAAATAATAATGATAATATTAGCCTTGATTATTTTTATAAGCGTATGAAGTTCAGAATTTGTAAATTATTTTGTAGTTAAAAATGTATTAAATGTTCAATTTATACAGTTAAAGCATGAAAATTGATAATTTAATATAAAGATTCTCATAAGTAGTTCATACTGGAACCAACAAATCTAATAAATATAAAACCTGGAATTTTTTATATAAAAATTTAATTTAAAAAAAATTAAAAAATACAAATTTTTTGGCCCTTATAATTTTTTTCCTATATCTTATAATATTGGATATGAAAAAAAACGGATAAGTGGATGCCGCTCTACTGTACAGTAAGTTACAAGGGGGTCAATGTATAATGGATTGTATTAAACTTGAATTCAATGATATAATATATCATTGTATAAGAAAACGATTTTGAGCGGAGACGGTTTGTCATTCTGGATATTTTACATTGTTATTATTTATTATGGCCTGTAAGTTGAATTAATATTATAATATTATCATTTTTTATTCGTTTCTATGGTGATAAACAAAACGTTAGAAATTAAAATTTCATTTTTACTGGTTTTATGTAATTTGTCGGTGGTTTTCCCGTATAATTACTGAGAAAATTGAAAAATGACTTCTTTAAAGTACCATTTTGATTCAATTCGCTAAAAGATAAGATACTATATGTTTAAATCGAAGCACTCCTTCTGGTAGAAATTTTGTATACAGGAGAAAACAAAACAAAAAACAAAAAAAATAATATAAACATCATTGTAAAACCACTAGCTTCCTCTCTCCACTCAGAACCTAAAAATAAATCTATTATTTTTTTATCAAACATTTGATAAAAAATGTATTTTTATTATGATAATGAACATTTTTCTTCCATAATAATTTTTTCTGCTAGAATATAGGACATAGAAGTCCCGTCAGGCAATAACAACTGTTGCATACTACTATACTAGTATGTAATTGTATACTAAATTATTTTGGCTCAGACTTAAAAGTCCTGTCAGTCCAAAAAGGGTTAAACCATATAACTAATAGTAAAATAAATTACTATTATAATTATTTATCAAGAACAATATATTTATATAATATTATGCTGATAGACCATTTCCGTTCAGAATCGTTAATTTTTGTATGCAATGAATTCAAATTTAACACATTCATTTCAGTGACCTATTCATTGACGAGGTACACTCGGTTCCTAGGTACCTTACTTCAGAGCGGTTACCTATTTTCCCTCTATTTGTGCTAAAAATATAAAGATTATTAATTTTTTTATGAAAATTAAAGAATAATATTCGCTAGTCTAATATATACTCAAAAAAATTAAACTTAATTTTTTTTTTTTTATATTAGTTAAATGAACTACGACCTATATACATTTTGCTTAAGTTAAACTTAAAAATATTAACACTTCCTTCTAATCCAAATATTTGAAACTTTAATTTAATATACGTTTTTGCATCCACGTGTTGCATTTTAATGTTACATGTAATATTTTATATTTTACTCGTAGCAAATTGTTAAACGTAACAAATGTGTTAAATGACTTTCAGAAAAGATTAATAACAATATTAGTCTGTGGATAGAAATGCAAATATGCTAAATAATGGTTTCTCCTTAGAAATATTATTATGCTTGTACATTTACATAATTTATCATTGTGGAATATAATTGAATCTGTTAACGGAAAATTCTAATATATTGATAAATTGCATTAATTTACTAAACTAGTTTTGTGTTTGATTAGTCTGTTCAAATATGAACATTATTTGAGATTAATAATTTAATATACCTATATTAAATAATTGATACGAAGCAATCGAATACTTGAAAGTATAAATAATTGAATGTATTTAAATAAATATATTGTAGCATATATAAAAGAATAATGTGACCGACTGACTGACTAATCTATCAACGCATCGGGCCGCAATTTGGCATACAGATAGCTATTATGACATAAGCGTTAGCTAAAAAACATTTTTGTAAATTCAACCCTTAAAAAGGAAAACAAGAGATTGTATGAGTACAATTGTGGCGCCATTTGTCCAGTAAAATAATATAAAATTCCACTGTTTTAACGTATTTGCTTAATTTTGCACTAAAAGACAAAACGTATGAACTTGAATTTTGTAATCGTGATTTATCTAATGCTCAAGATGTACTTAGAAATTATTATTTTCATTCCGTGGCACACGTTTTATTTGGCACGCTAAAAAATCATCGAGATATTCAAATAAGAATAGTTAGCTCGGTGATTATACTGATTGGGTAATGTATAAAGATTTTTACATTGCCGATGTTTCTTCTTAATGAGCGTAGTTGGCATATATTTCATACATAGGTTGCTCTTACTCATAGTCGTGTCCTAAATTCACCACATGTTGATTTCCTACCTAATGTAGATGTACTGTTTGAATATTGTCCACGGATTGCCTATCTACTTAAATGACAAAATTACGCGTCGATTTTCATTTGAAGTGACTAGCTGCTGCTATGTTTAGTCAGAAAATCAAACTCAGTTTTCATTGACATTTTAGAAAAAAAATCTTTGTCCTGGCAACGGCGGAAAGGACAGCTAGTTATAACGTATTATGACTATAGTTAATAGATTTATTCTATTTGATAGAGACGTTGATAGTAAAACACGAAGTTGTTGTATTTGTTTTATCCCGATGTTTATTATGTTTTTTAATTTTGAAGATATTATAAAATATTCAATTGGTCGTCATTTTCGTTACAATAATTTCGCTGACAATCCGTGGTATTACCTATTCAACTCCGTGGGGTTGATTACATACTTCCTACGAACCCAAATAAAAATTGCTGTGTGTTAAGTAAATAATGTATCGTAGACAGTGAAAAATAAATAAATGAACCACGTCCCATGATACCTTACATTTTGAAATGCCAGCGGTAACTTTGATAACTCCATCGTTTTACTATGTATAGAAAGAGTTACTGTACCTTTGGGTGCAAGGACGCCTCTGGGGTGTTCTATAATGTTTCGTATAACAGTCTTCAGACAAATGTCTACAAATTGCATCCATTTTCTTTTCTGTTAATAATACCTTGAGGTACATTGTTACATACCGTACGTATACCTATTATATACTATTATTATTATTATTACTATTACGTTTCTCGTACGGTTCTCTAACAAATGCCAACAGTTTTATTTGAATATAAAATTGCAGTGGTATTTCGTGACAAATTAAAATCCAGATGAAAAACGAACAATGTTACAATAGTTATTTTATCCTTCGACAAACGAATTGAAATGACAATATTATTACAGTCGACAATAGATGGCGGAAAATCTTACACGCACATCGATTCTGAATATACGCATGACGTACGTCTCCAAACGTATATTTTACGGTACAGTATATCGTACATGGTATTACGCTGACACAGTGTGGCGTAAAAAATCTGCGAATCGGTGGAAGCCTCAATCATCATTAGTTCCGTCCCAATCGTAAAACCAACTTTATCGTCCATGACTGCAACGGCAGCATTAGAAGTAGCTATTAAAGTATAGTGTAATAGTACCGCACATATAGTGTCCGCCTATTTGGCGTAATTTCCATGTCCGATTTTATGTGTGTGCATGACGTGTAAAATTGTATATTATAAAATTGTACAATTATATATTAAATCAAATATATTACGTATTTTTAAATACCTATTAAACATTAAAAACACAATTTTACAACACATGTATCATAAATAACTCAAAGTATTTTGTGTTTTTAAATACATTATGGTATTTTACTGCAAAATTTGTGGTTTATATAAGTTTTTCAACAAATAAAGCAATCTTTTGAATACAATAATATAGAAATTCCTTATTCTTTTTGATTTATGTTATTGGGACGGAATATTGAAAAGTGATTAGTAAAAGATTTTAATTAAAATTATAGTATTTCTTTTAAATAATATAATAAATGATAATATTAAGTTAAGGACTAAAACATAAAAGAGATATTACGAAACACAACAGTTTGCTGAAGCTTTGATATAAAAATAGTTTTTTAAAAATCCTCCAAATTGTTAAAGTTTATTATGTAACCTTTTAATTATTTATCAATAGTTTCACATTACCCAGATTAACTGCCGTTTTCGAATGCAATGCATTTGGTACAATGGTACATTGAATATTATAATGACTAGTGACGGAACTTAGGTATATCAAAAAAACATCGATCTCGATGGCTAAGTAACAAAACCTATCTTAAAATATTTTACATTAGTAATTTTACAACTCAGAAATGATTAAATATTTTTCATTTATTTATACTTTCACATTGTTTTTCTTTAAAGATCTTGCATAGATAACACAGAGGCAACATCTTGATTATTTGATTTAATATACGCTTTACAGTATACAGTGTAATGATGTATCCAATAGAACATTTTTATTTTAAATTTAACGTTTTGTTACGTAGTTATCAGTTTTGCATAATGTAGTAAAACACAGCAAATTATTATTAAAATACCTTTTAAATACACAATTCAAATTAAAAAACTAATTTTGATAGTCTGGAAGTTTTTGCATATTTTATGGGTTTTGTTTCGTTAAGGTATATTTAATGATTGTTTAACATTTACTTGTGTTATTCATGATTAAATTGGGTAAAATTAAAGTATTTAAAATTGTATTAAATGATTTTAAAGTATAAAATACCAGACATCAGTCAGTCCTCAAAATATATAAAGTTTTGTTTCATCGTATCAAAAAAATCTTTTTTCAAACATTTTCGAGTTCATTTTAATTAAACTAAGCTATATATTTTGTGTCATATAGCTAATACAAATTTTAATATTTTATATTAATTGATGTTCAAATAACAACACTTTTTTACTTAAAAAGGTGTTATATAAAAAAAAATTCATAATATAATAATAATAAAAATAAACATCACAGTTTATAATTCTTGTAATTTACTATGATGCTTTAATTGTATTTTTCCTTTGTTATTTTTTGATACGTTTAGAGTGTGTTTATTTTAAGATATCGTTCTTCTTATTTCTACGTTTCAATTTCATATTAAAATATATTCAGGGAGCATATTTTATAAGAAAATATTTAAACGATTTAGAACGCCATAAACTTTGTCCTTGATAACGAGAATTATTTAGGTACGTGTATTTTTATGCCATTTAAAAAGTACTACTAAATCAACATTAAAACGTGAAAAGCATAAATTGCCGTCGACAATTAATGCAACTGCGGTTTGCTGCAGCAGTTGCTCGATTCCGTTCACAGTGCAAGACCATTATAATTTGTACATACCGCGGTTACTGCACATTAGCAACAGACAATATTATTAGTGTTTCGAAGAGACTGACTGATCCTTTCGGTTTTTTTTTTTCAGGTCCCCCCAGTGGTGGAGTACAGGCTGACAACGACGACGTTAGTGACGGTGGTTCGCCAGTGGCGGTAGTTGACTTCGGTGCGGCGGCGGCGGACAGTGGCAGGAAGCAGAGGAGAGTGCACCACCACAAACGCCATTTGTCGAGATCTTCATCGGCGGTCGACTATGCCCCAGGGAACGCACTGATTAACGAGCTCGGAAATCCGGACAACATGTTCGTCACCGAAAACGGCACCGTTGTCACGTCACAGATCGGCGGCACCGCAATTCTGCCATGCGCCACCGTCAAGCCCGGCACGGCCACGGTGAGTGCTATGACAATAATAAATTAATACCATACAATGACAACTATAATATTAATATGTAGTGATGACAATGGCTACGATAACTTATTACAAGTAAAAGATAAATGATAAACCAGGTGGTCGCGAATCTGAAAATTCCACGTTAAATAATATGATGGTCTTTCGTATAATACTGCGCATTGTTCTGTATAATAATAATAATAATATAGTCGAGTCGTCGGGGAGCGGATTACGACGACGGTTTTTATTTGACGAAAATAAAAAAAAAAGCCCTCCCGACTGACCGGAAAAACGCGTCACGACTGCCACTGTGTTTATTTACAAAAGGGCCTTTTGGGTTTTCTACATGTTTCCCCACCAATATGGATTGATGGGACCACTGTTACGTATTGTTATTGATTACTGTAGGAAAAAAATACAATAAAATTCTTTGGTTTTGATAACGTCTCCGTTTAAAATAATTATATCCTGCTTCGTTAGGCCTAGTGTTATAATAATAATACCAACCTTTTTTGAATAATAATTCAAATAGTATAATATAAACAAATATTTCACTAAAAGAAGTATCTAACCAAAACTATATAATATATCAAATGTGTATACAGCTAGTATACCCAGTTAAATATTTGGCCAAAAATTACAAAAACACTAATAGCATTTGATATTGTTTTTATATTGACATTTTAAACAAAATATGTTTACAATCTACTATGTATATTTGCATTAGATGATTACTTATTAATAACTTTCAAAATAAATTAGAAAATCTCTTTAGTAGTACTCCACTGAATATCGTTAAATGAGAATATGTTTATTTTCGGATTCTTGTACATCTATTAATATAATATTCTCTCTGTACTCAACTGGCATTCTAATGCTATGTGGTAAATTAAATACTTTATGATGATTAATATCTTGAGTTCTGTTAAGACTTTAATGAGTAACTATCGGTTTTCATCAAAGATGTTTGTTGTAATTGGTAAAGGTATATTTCAAGTACCGAATTATCAATAATTCAAAATATAGAAATGTTTGAAATGGAAAATAGGTAGCTGGTTATTAGTTAAATATGCTTCTACTACGCTGTATAATAAATGTACTTACCTACATTATATCGAGGCCGATGAAGACTTACAATAATCTTACCAGTAATGTTTGGTAAATTATGACTAGAAAAGTTTTATAAAGGGTAATCCCTCGAACTATTGATCAAATTGTTTTTAAATTTAAATTTAAATTTATATAAATATAATGTACCTATCTGTCTAGCTATTCAATAAAATAACTAGCTCTTTCAACATTTTCTATTAGTATATTTTACAAGAAAATATTAAATATTAAATTATTTTCCAAAATATATAATGAACATAACATTTTCGTACATTTTTAGATTCTGAGTGGAACGATGAATGTATTTATTTTACAATAATGTGTGTTTTTTTTTTTATTTTTTTTTTATTTTTGTGTCTGTCATCACCTTTTATGACAGTAAAAGTGCTTGGATTTCCTCCAACAGTAACTTTTCTAATAGGAAAGTGAATCTAATTGGTACTTTGGGGGGGTCAAAAATTTCCCAGTAATTTTCAAAAGCGATGTGAAAAACAAAAGAAAAATTAAGGAAAAACGGGAATTTTTACGCAAAATCTGTTTTTGAGAAAATCGATTTTGGTTTTTGGTGGTACTCTAAAACAAATGACCGTAGGGACATGCAATTTTTACTGAATGTTTATAATTGCATTTTCTATACATCATAACATTTTCCAAATATTTTGATTTATTTTGAGCTGTTTACGGACATTGTCAATTTCCATTTTTTTTAGTTTATTTTTCTATAAATACCAATACAATTTTATCTGTTGAGTAAAAAAGCTTGAAAATTTAATAGAAGACTCCTAGGTTATTTTTTCAAAGGCAGATGAAAAAAATTAAAAATCCTTAGTCACAGTTTTTATTTATAAGCATTTAAAGTTCAAATTTTGACAAAATAAGGAAAAATTACGAAAATTATCAAATTATTTTGAGTTGAGAATTCATAAAAATTTTTTTTTTTAAATCTAAGATTTTAAAATGTAATATAAGATTACTCATAAGTTTGTCTACCTTTATCAAAACAAAAAATGTGTACAAGATACTTAAATTGAATTTTTATGAGCGTTTGAAATTTATACTTTTACAACATTTGATATTCACTTGATTTCTCATGTAACAATTTTCTTATTTTATTATAATTAAAAAACGAATGAGTAGATACTTGAAAATTTTACTGAATGTTTATATTAGCATTTTCTATACACCATAACATTTTGGAAATATTTTGACTCTTTTTGAGCTGTTTACGGACATTGTCAGTTTTCAATTTTTTTAGTTTTTTTTTCTATAAATATCAATAAAATTTTATTTGTTGGGTAAAAAAGCGTGAAAATGTATATATATATATATATATATATAAATAAATTATAGATATAGATATATAGATATATCGTTCTAATAGCAGTTGAAAAATATTAAAAATACATATGCTCAATTTTTTTTTATAAGCATTTAAAGTTCAAATTTTGACAACATTTATCAAATTTATGATTTATTAATTATTTTGTAGTTAAAAATGTATAAAATGATTAACTTTTATGGCTAAGGATTGAAAATTTAAAACAAGGTTCCACGTAAATAGGTTATAATATATTAATTACTTTATTCACAATAATATCATCAAATATACTTGGTAATATCATAGGCTGACTGACCGTTTTCGCTCAGAATCGTTTTTCTTATACAATGAGATTATATCATTGAATTCAAATTTAACACCATCCATTACAGTGACCCACTTGTAACCTACTGTATAGCAGAGTGACATCCACTTACACACCTTTTTTTAATATAAAGATATTGATCATTTTTATCATTAAATATAAATACGAATAATTTATAAAAATGTAATTAATAATATTAATAATACATATTTCATTAAATACCTTTATCATTAATTTGTTGGCTGTCAAGTGCACATATCTGACAGTACATCCTCGTTGAAATATACGATTGTATTCCAATATTAATTAGGATAAAAATGTGTGAATCATTTCTTTCGTATAGAAATAATTCTTTTGACAAAAAATAACTTATATTTTTGAATATACACTTTTTATCTCAATACTTTTTTTTATTTATTTAACTAAGGATTCAGACCCTTAAAACAGCATGTCAAAACCCTTGCAGTTAATAACCTAAACATATTATAAAAACATACATGTACAAAATATTGATTTTCTTAATATTGTGTAAGTACTGCATTATCTTGGTGATGCTCATTTGGTAGTGTGCCAACCGTTGTTAAAGTAGGGAGTTGGTCAGGATTTCTTATCGGAATTATTAATTGACACATTTTTTTAATCACATTTTTAGTTAATTGGTGTGTAGACAGAAACAAAAGTGAGTAGAATAAAATATAAAAATTAATTTTAAAATTATTAAAGCTGGGGAACAGGGACAGGTATATTGTAGTAGTAGTAGGTAGCTGGAAATAATGTGGCATATAATTATTCCTTCTAGCTTGGTATATGGCAGTGGTTCTTAACCTTTGGTCCTCGGCCCCCTGGAGGTCCGTGATCTACAAAAGGTTAAGAACCGCTAGTATATGAGATTAAAATGTAAAACTGATTCTATGATAACTCGATGAATCGTCATAAATTAATGGATAAAGGGATAATATATATACATAAACACTTTATATATATATATTATATATAAACACTTCTTTTTCCGTAAAAAAAGCTTACTATTTATGATTCAAACGTTGTTTAATTTGTTATTTAATATTCAGTGCAATTGTGTTCAAATCTTAAAAAAACACAGAAAACAATAAAAGATTTAATTTTAAATCGGTGAATAGTAATAAGTCACTAACGGGTAACCAATTGCAAGCAGAACTAAACAAATATGTGGTTATAATTTGAATAGCTGTTAAGCCTACCTAAAATAACCTATTATAATCAAATAACTAAACCTTTCTTGAATCATCAACATTTTGCAATTATTTTTTGATTCAAAAGTCTCAGCCATACAATTAATAATATCCCTAGAATATCTTTTTGGCTCTGGAAGCCCGCGGTAATCTTCAAATCTCTGACCACCTAAAGATAACACCGTATTAATTTCAATATTTAAGAGGAATCTGTTATAAACGTCAGCCATTAATACTTTTGTCTTTGGTAAATCTTAAAGTATTAAAACTTTAAAATTATGGAATCAATAAATACAATTACATAATACAATATTAACGGCATATTTATTTATTTTTACTAGCAATTGGTTATGGCACGACAGCCTTCTTAACAAAATTGTTTGCACTATTCGACAAACCGATTGTCTCCAACATAAACAACACGAATTATTATGTATTTTATAAATTTTTTTTATTGGTTATTATAATATTGATCGTATTTTATTTTTTTAATTTATCCATCTTTTATCTTATCTAGATAAATAGTTACAAGATATCTAAACGTTGATCTTAGATAATTTTTTTACTAATCTAAATAAATTAATCTAGATACATTTTTTATTGATAAAAATCGCGAAATTGTAAAAACCCATTTTAAATATTAATACAGATTCTCAAACCAAATGTATGGTTTATAAATAATTTAATTATTTTAATTGATATCATTATTATTAGTATGTTCCTATTGCCCAACTAAAATATACCTAAATTTAAAACCCATTTAAAAAAAAGTTGTACCTTTTTTTTATCTAGATAAAAAAGTATTTTTATTTATCTTTATCTATAGATACATATGAGTTAAGATATCTTTTATATCTATTTAGATACATTAGAGTTGCATTATCTATATCTTTATCTAGATAAAAAAATACTTATCTAATCCAAACACTGGTAAAATTAGGTACTTTAAAATAAAGGATTTAGGAAAGTATTATATCTGAGATTACCGCATGGGTAAAAAGTATAGTAACTATAGTAATAAATATAAAATAGGTAAGTGCAGATTAAAATACAATTATATCCAATAACAATCTTAACAATAATTGTATTTTATGTCACCATTGGCAATCATTTATTGACAAAAAAATTGTTTAAATTACCATCGTAATTCTCAAAGTCCTCAAAATCCTCCACAACTTTAAAAATTCAAACATTTTCAAATTTTAAAAATTTTTTCTCAGACCACCACTTCATAATATAGGTACGGAGGTACTCTCAAAATGTCAAGTTCCTATAGCTATCATAGATTAGACTCTACGTTGATCAGTCAGTCAGTTAAATTATATATATATTTATATTGATAGGTATGTAGTAATTATGTATTGTAAGACACAACAAATAGAATAGACTATAAACATCCACGCATGTTTAGGAGTTTGGTGTCATTGAAATCGTTAAATGTAATCCTGTAATATAAAAACCCTTTAAGTTTTATTTATGCTTGGTGAGATACACACGGCAGATTGAGGAGATTTCGGCACGGGAAAATATAAAAGTACCGTCCCACTTACTAATTTACCAAATATTGAGTTATAGACAACATGTATGGTTATTATTAATTTATCATAACTACAATTTTTATTGTGTTTTAAATTCAATTATACATCGATTTCGACATTTTTTTTATAATAACTTATGTAAAATGCAAAATGTATTTAGAAAATCTTTAAAAGCAATCACTTAATTATGTTGAAAAAAAATGTATATTTCATCATAATTTTTTTTTTCGACAAAATATATTAATTTAAAATAGGTATAGTTATTTAAAGAAGCTGCTCACCGCGGAAACTCCTAAATTCCCGACGGCCCTGGGTGTGTCTGCGTATTCGACTGTAAGTTGTTAATTATTATATATTATGTGGGTTTACGTCAATAACACTATAGGTAAATATGATGTTATTTATTGCACTCACCTTGATTACAATAAATTGTTGCTGTCTGCACTATGATATTATTATGGTATGTAGAGATGTATTGCATATAATGAGTTCGTTTCTTGATATCACTTCAATGTATGCAACACAGTTCGATTTGTATCGGTTTAAAGCTTAGTTTTATACGATGACGTCAAGACCGCTAGCGAGTAATTATGATATTTATCTGTCCTACATGTCACACTCTCCAGTGTTATAACTTATAATTAAACTTAAGTAAGCCAAACACTGTCTACGTAAAATGCAGTATACCTATGTATGTCTCTAAGTATTCTGTTATTAAATGGAAATTTGATATTAATTATAAATTATAATGTGGCTTAACATTTGTAATGACTAAAGTAAACATTTTACTCATATTAAATTTATGTATTTGGAAAGTAGCCACTCAATTATATATTCTCACCGTTAACATCTTTACTGTACCTGACAAGGGCTGGCCGTGATTTCTAGACAATCTGCCGTTAAACCATTTAGGTGCCGATTGGAAATTGCGAACCGAATGTATTCAGATATCCAGACGCTAATTACCCCACCTATATAATATACATAAATACATAATATGTGTGCTAGTAAATATTAAATTAATACTGTCTAGTTGATTAAACTGACGCTTTCGTTATTGTATGTGTTTAACTAATGATACTTATTTTAGTGTAAATCAACTATGATAATTATTTTACTCGTACAATTTAATTAAACTAATTCATTACAATCTAAATAATAACGGTAGGTATATGTATAACAGCAATATGATAAATACTAAATATTTAATTTACCGGACACCCTTGTTTTCGCAATTTTTTTTTAACTTATGTAGTTAAGTATACTTAAAACGATGGTGAAGCTGACTTAAATTTTGGCAATTGGACTTGGTTTCAAAGTTATCGCCTCTGCAAGAAGTTTATCATTTATCACAGTAATCATATCTAGTTTGTGCGTGGTGCGTTCAGATAATTGATAAGACGGTTTATATTATCGTATAGACTAAATAACCATTTAGATAGGTAGTGTTGAGCCGAGATAAATATAACTTTATCTAGATAAAGATAAATTATAATAATGTTATCTAGATAAAGAACTAAATTATTTATTTATCTAGATAAATTATTGGATAATTTTTTTTATATTGGTTTATGGCACTCTCCGTAAGCTCGTAGCATTATAGAATAACTTAATAGTATGTTATCGAAAATGCCGATAGTTATTAGTAAATACCTACTACCTACTTAATAAATTACTTAATTGTCTACCTATAAATTATAATAAATAAAAGCCGTTTAATAAATTAAATTATCTGGATAAATTTTATCTAAATAACTGTGGTTTTTATCTTAGATAACTGTGTAAATTAATAATCTCTATTTATCTAGAGAGGATAAAAGATAAAAGAATATTTATCTAGATAAACTCAACACTGTAGATATGCAACGCCAATGGATTTAACTCACTAGTGGTGCATTGTGGTACGATAAGGTGGGAAATATGTATCTACTCGTCTCCTGTCATCATCCGCTAGTGAGCCAAATCCAAATTAAAATAATGAGCGATAAATGATAACATTGACGTTACCCATCTTTAATGTTATTTAATCTATGCTAGTATGAAGACAGGTCATAGAGTCTTATATTATCATAGTAATTTACCTAGTAATAGTATTACTCTATGAGCCATAATTATTATTAATATGTATATTGAAGTAATATACAATATACATATTATATTACTATCTATATAAACCTTGCATAGCTAAGCCTTCTGTCATGTATTTTGACTGTGATAAATATACTTAACGTGTGACAATGACAATTAAGTATGACAAGTAGGTATACCTATAGTGGCTGAAACCTACCAAATTGAAACTATATTATTGTAGTGAAGTGTTAGTTTTGAAGAGAATATAATGCATTTAGACGTACCTAATTGGACGAAATTTGAATCTTCATTTACTCCCACACCTGGTAAATTTAGTATACTCGTATTTTGCAAAATGTTACCAAGTGTTGCTAAGTCTGTATTTTATCAATATTTACTTTGTATTGTGGGTTATGAGTATACATCGTAATTTATGACGTCACTTTAAATGTTGTAGTGAATCATTGGAGTTAAAATATTAAATGTTAAATAATTGCGATAAAAAACGATTTGAAGCGAAAGTGATGAATGGATCTATTTCCAAGAATTGTTTATGTAATATTTAAATAATATTATAATTAGTATTTTCTGTAAATTTGATTATCCTTTACGAAATACAAGTTGCCGTATAAAGTTTCAAAAAGACCAAATTAAAAAAAAATTTGTTTGAGAATACAAAAGTCTTAGAAAATGTATGTTATTAAACGAAGGTCCTCTCTAGGAAAGGGCTAAAAATTAATTTTAAGATCTATCAATATAATAAAGTGTTTAAAAACCTTTTAAACAATGGTTTTGTGCGCCACATAATATGTAACATATTATGTTATACAAATACTTGTTATTATTATAGAAATACGTGCAGGTATCAAAAATCAATCACTGTACTTACAGACAATACGTGTTGTTAGGGTATTTCATCGTAATAATTACCATTTACCAATACACCTATATTAACTATTTACCGTTCCTTTAAAATTGTTTTGTATTTTTAAAGTAATACAAATTGTATAGATAGTTTTTACCCATCGCGATAATTCACATTTGCAAAACGATAACATTGCAAAAGAATTATTTCAAAGTTTGGAAGAATAAAATGTCAAGACAGTGGCAGTTCTAAAACAAATCGGTTTAGTTTGTTTATTTTTGATACTAAATTATTGTTTTTTGATCTTTTAAAATACTGTGTTGTCTTATATATTTTTTGATTTATAATTAGCTTCTTACATTTAAATTGGTATTCAGATCTCAAATAAAATGATAGTGGCATTTCTGTATTCAATTTTTACAAATGTCAGTAATGTTCAGGACTCGTGATAGAGTACGAGCATGAATAGGTACGGTGTTTACTTAATCCAATGAATTGTTGGTCCCTTAGGAATTCAAAGCTCATTGTTTAAGCATACCACGTAGAAAGAAATAAAAAAAAATCGAAAATAGTAAAATGTCGGGGTGTCTACAAAAATCCAGTTTAGTTAACCATAAAACAATATAGCATTTGAGGCACATATTAGGTATACGTATTAAAAATATTAATTCACTTGTGTGCGCTGTAGATAAATCGATTTAAAACCCTTTTCACTGCCATTAACCGATGATTTATAACTTATTATGAGCAAATTAAAAAATTAAATATTCCCTTTACTCGGTACTTTCAAAAAATTCTGTAGAAACGTAGTTTTATTATTAAAAATACATTATTATTATTTTAATTCACATTGAAGCAAGATATATATTTTACATAGGTTAGGTTTCAAAATATTTCATTACGTTATTCGATTATAAAAATTGTATATAAATATATATAATATAATATATACCTAGTTATAACAAAATAAATAATATAGTTTAAGGTCGACATTTTATTAAATTTGATTTCCACGAATTTTCGAAATATGTTATTCATGCCATATACGTCTTAGATTTTTATAAAAGAAACACACAACACAAATGTTAACCAAACGTCAACACGTATTTTCGGTATTATTATTATTTTTCAACTATTGTTAAGTATAAATAATATACCTACATATTATACCTATATATTAAAAAGTATACTCTGTCAGACTTATCGTTACCCAATGCAGCGGGTGCGTGGTTATACGTGTTAAAACTCAACTTAGCCGAAGGGTGGCAGATACGAAGAACGGGCATGAAGGGGCGTAAATTTGGCCGGTGGTGAGTCGCAGTCACCGTAGTCGGTTACAACTCCGGTATAACGCCACGCCGTACTACGACTGGTGCACCTCGCCTCGGTTAATTCACTTTTTACCCTGCACCGTAAGAAACGAACAAAGTTTTTAAAAGCGCGTGTTCGGAATGTGCAATAAACATTTTCGGGGTACAACGCAAACACACGGCACCACGGCCTCGTCTCGGTCTTAACCCTTCGGCCGTTCTCCCCGTCGGTTTCGACCCTTTTACCAAAACCTACCCTTCGCTACACCCACCCACCAACTCACCGCCCGTCACTTAGGATTCATTGTTGGCCGTGGAAACTGTGCAACGACGCCGCTGTATATACACCGGGCGCGTTTTATCCAAGCCGGGCAGCAAGTGCGGGGAAGGTCAGCGCCGGAACGTTTCGCGTCGTGAGTTTTAATTACAGATTCCACGTGCGAGAGAATAAATCCCCGGAAACGCGCATGTTTTCCGGTTTAACGACCGATCTGACGGCTCGCTGATAAACCGTCCAGTTTTTATATCGAATCCAATTAATGTCACAGTTTTCGAAGGCTTTTTCTGCAGTCGTAAATGGGAACATTATAATATTAAATGGAACGTTCAAAACGTACACAGGTAAGTATACCAATTATAGGTATAGGCACGTTTATTATAAGTTCACGCCGTCAATTTTCGTACAATTATAATGACTTTTTGGCGTATAATATTTCCATAGTACTCTGCAGCTCCGTATTATTTCGTTTTCGGTCTCGTCGTTTGAAATTATGATCGAAAATCAATAGACCTGTGTCAAGTTTTGGATTCTTAACATATTTATTGTCGCCTCATAAATAAAGGTATAATTGTTTCATATCTTAAAAGCTTACGAAACCAATTTTTTCTAGACGGTTTCAATAAAGATGTACGAGTTTCGTAAGTGGGATATATATAAAAATATATAATTCAGTCAACTCAGGTCTAACAAATTTATAGATTTTTGTTTTAAAGTTTACTAACGAAATGATAATTTGTTTACATGTGTTGAAAAATATCAGTTAATATAATATCAACCACATATTTTAGATAATTTTTAGAAACTTGTCGACGAATTATTGTATATTTTTCATATAAATCAATTATCTACGTGGTAGTATATGTTCTGTGATTTCGTTACACATACGCGTGATGCAACTACGCAAGGAAAATAATATTGATTTTAGAATAGTAGACATATAGACATTATAATAACAAGTAAGACATTAGTAAGTAGATTACAACGCACTCATAAATAATGCATAACGACAGTATTATTTAGTATAAATATGCATAAAATTATATGATGTGAATTTGGAAAATACAAGTTAATATGAACAGCATTTTGACTAAAGCTCGTATAATAACAAATTTACTAAATAAAATATGCTCGTTGTACTTTCTATTGAAGCTGTATTATATTACTAATATAAATTGAAGTAATATAATATGATTACTACGCATATAATAGTTAATCGCGCTAATATATGAAAGTAACTATTGTATAAGGTGTACGATGACAATTCACCCGCATGTGTAGTCTGAAGTCTCTGTCATAAACAAAGTACGTAGGTACAACATATCATATACATTTTATTTCACATATAAAATAGACAATTTGCAAAAAGCAAAACCAATTTTGAGATCATTCTTTTAATATTAGTCGTTAGAGTGAATTTACTTGTTATTAAATTTAAAGTTATAATATTATCTAGGCCATAGATTTTTTTTGATACTTTAATTTTGAAGTGAGCTATAACACTGTTATGTATACAATATTAAAATTTAAAAATGCAAAAATAATAAAAAGGATTAAGACATGCCCTAGATAACAGTTTTAGATTTAGTTTTTATCGTATATTTAATATGATAAAGCTTAATACTCTAAGATGGATACGATGAAATTAAATTTGCTGTGATGCACGTTTATGAGATGGTGACTTCACATGTGGACGTGGCGTCGTCTTAATGCATATTTTAACTACAGTAACAGTTGGCGTTTATCTGTAAGAAATGTAATTTTTTACTATGAGACCTAACCTAAGCTTAAATTAATCGGACTTAACGTTACGTTGTTTACTCAAACAGGTGATAATAATTATTAATTACAGTCAGTGTTGAATCCAAACATTTTTCTTGGTGACTTACTTACTTTTTTTTTCTTTGGTCATTCCTTTTTTGTAATATAAATTTATATTATACTATTATTATTTGTTATAATTAATTCAGTAGGTATATTTAAAATTGTATATAAATTATAAATATTATATATAGGTATATTATAGACATAAACATTCTTTGTTTTTATTTTTTTAATCAATAAAAATCGACGAATTTTTTTCCGCATACAAATCGATTGCCTCTTTGGTGAACTATCGAGGCGGTTCTTCTTCGTCTTCAATACTTATTTTTATACGATATACCAATGTGTATATATTAAATAGCTGGAATAATTTATTTTACGCTGACCCGTGGGGTATTTCGTTCACCTTTATATTACTTTGGATTATATTTAATTAACTATATAAACACAAACTGCACCTACACTAAATTATTTATTCTTTTAAATTAGATTTGCATTAAACATTTAACATTTATCATGCCAAAAATGAACACTATACCAACTTTCAAGTGTAGGTACATAATATTATAATATTTTGATAATATACAAAAATACGAAAAAAGTACGAACTAGATCAAATTTGCTACCGACAATGTCCATCAAAATTAATGACTGAAGCGTTTTTCAACTATGAAAAGGCTCCGCTTAGAATCTAATATATTGTTATGAATTAAAGTCAAATGATATCAGGTATATTGGTTAGAACTTAAAATATTGTAGTTTATAATGATTTTTAACATTTTAATATTTCATTACCAATTATTTTAATATACAAATATAATATAATATTATGCCTGTTCTATGATATTATAAATTATCGATGATTCAATGAATCTATTTTGCACCATTCAATTACGCAGTCAATATATTTTGTTCTGCACATAGCTAAAAATCACCTTTCACGGGGTCATCAGAATATCGGTGAGGTATTGAGAGGGCTAATATTGTATTGATACAAATTGATATTCCACGCAGTAGTACAGATAGTCAATGCTTCGTATTTAAATTGCCTAACTACTGTCTACTATACATGGTATTTTTACTAACAGCTAGGTACTTAAATTATTTTTACATAAAAAAGAGTTTGTACTGAACTCTTTTCCTACCTAATTGCGCTTACGATTGAATGAATAGTTGTACATTTGACGTACTTAAACAGTTAGATTGCACCATCATAATGCTACAATGTCAAGTTTAATTTTTGATTTAGTGTATCCAATAAATGGCACTATACTTAGTCAACTTGTGCTCATAATAAACGTAATCTTATCGCTAGTGTGTATTTATAATTATTTTCGTAATTGAAATGTTGTCGTGGCGTGACATTAGATAAAAATGTATTTACATATAAAACCGAGTCCTAGTTGTATTATTAATGCGCTATGTAAACGCATACTTACAATACTATTGAAAAATGTAGTGACGGACCAATGAATAGAGACCAGGTAGGGGAACCGCTGTCGCCATTCCCTGCGTCGTCTGTTGTGAGATCATCGACGAATATAAATAACTCCCACCTAGAAGCGCACTGACACACGAAAGTGGGCAAGTTTATTTTCAATTACTGAAAAACCAACTAATCAGATAGCCAGCTCGAAGTAATGGATATTCCAATCGTGTGAGTGGGAATTTAAGGTTGCTGGTATAATATAAAGTGAGATTTCTTAATTGGGGCTATATTATTTATTATGTATATTACATTACTATATTATAGTAGCATAGTGTATACTATATTTATAAATTACATAGGTAATAATTAGTGAACTACAGGAAGAATTTAAATCTATTGATTTTTATTTTTTTCTATCATCAAATACGGTTCATAAATAATGTATTAAATTAGTAAATTTAAATTCATTACCTATGACAGGTTATCATAATAATTATTAATAGATTTAAAAGTTAATAAAGAGCTCAGTTAAAACCACGAATGCTTAAAATATATCTTTAACATTATTCATAGGTTTCGGAATTTGTCTATACGACATAACTAACCTCTTTAAAGTATCAAATCGATTACACTTCTAATCAATAAATATGGTAACTCTTGTGTCCATAGAAAAATATAATGATATTATAGAACCTATACAATTTTGCAGAATCTAATATAAATGTCAACACAATTATGAGTTCTATCCTAAATAAGCGAAGTATTGGGTTTACAATAATGTGTATGTTGGTTTATCTGTTTCGGCAAATAAAAAGGTTCGAAATTTGTTGTGCTGAACATATCTATTAGTTATACATAAATGTGTAAGTTGTTCCATATTATTAAATTTGACAGTATCTCATATCAGTGAAGGGAATAGAAAGTCTATTGTGGGTTTTGCAAATATGGAATTTTTAAGAACATATTTTGTCCTTGCAATAATAAATACACCATGATAATTGCCATCCCCCAAGACATTTATTTTGATATGTCATTATATTTTCAAAAATTTCAGACCCCATCGTCAAGCACGATATAAGTCCATGCGAATATGCGATACGTCCAATATTATAGGTATAGGAGAACGAACAAAATATATCCCGTGGAGAATTTCATTTTTGATTAAATTAACAATTTATGAATTAATCATTATTGGTGATATTCCGCAACATCGGACACTAAAAAGGAAATTACAGAAAATTGAGTTACGTAACAAAGTAGTAGTGGCCTTCGAGGACGAGAATATTCTCGTAGTTTATTGTAATAATATTATAATTTAATAAATTAGGTAGGTAGTTTAAGTACATAAACATAGCTACATAAGCATCTATTCATAAAAACCCCGTATTCATATAATGCAAAATAGGTTTTCAATAAATTCCACTTATAAATTTAATAATAATATTCATTATTTTCACTTGAAAATATAAAATCATTATATAAGTTCCGGTAGAAATTTTTTTCAATCCAATAAGGCATAGGCAATAGATAGAAAATATATTTTTCAAAACAATAAAAGTTTTTAATCAAATAATATAATAATATGATTGACAAAAAGTTCTTTTTAGTGCACAAACTATTACCTCAATATTGAATTGATATCGTGGCAATAAAGGCGTAATGGAATTTTCAAATTAAAAACATGATATTAAAATACTAAAATATTCGTAGAATGGTATAAAAACGAATTTTATTATAAATACGTAATAGTATCTTTGTACTCAACGATCGCATCGAATAATACGCTAACGTGATAGGTCTGAAAATGTCTAAAAATATACACACATACCTTTGTCAGTGCGTGTTAATTTAACTTTTTTATCACTGACACACAGATTAAGCTCACGTTGAATAAAAAAATATCTCCCTGTTTGGACGAACATTTTAATGCACACAATTATATGAAAAGTTACTTAGTGGTTGCTGTTATAGGGTTTTTAATAGGTAGGTACCTACCCAAAAATTATCTTTATTATTAACAAAACACGTTGCGTTTACAATGTTCGCATTCACCGGTTAAAACACATTGTGTTAAATCGTGTCTACATTTTATAGCACACAATCGTCTATAGCCGTAGATGTTATGGCGATGAGTATGTAGGCCATAATAATATTGTATGGCGTAGTATAACTTTGGTATTTAAAATAGGAAAATTTCTATTTATTGTTCTCGTAACACGTACGATTTATCGATGGCGCGCTGGAAATTTTCTTGAATAACGTTTCGCCATGAATAAGTTATAGTGTATATATGGCATGTTTTGTCAAGTTTTATACACGCTAATAACATCCAGCCATGGCGAATGGCGTGGTTCAAACTTTATATCTTGCACAATATTGTTGGTTCAAATGTAATCCCAACCATGTTTGTAGCAGACAATTCGAATGACCCTGTATATCTTATATTGTAAAGGTACTGTTTTTTTTTTTTTAAACGCTCCTTTCACAGTATTTGCTTGAAAAATAAATAAATGATATTTTTTCTTTACGCTCCCCTTCTCGTTTTGAAACGTTGAATATAACATTTTAAATCTCGATCACCGTGTTAGTCGCTTTTTACGTCATCTCCTCTCGTATCTGATTTTAGTATAACTTTTGAACATTTCATTTTAGTTCTTCCCATATAGAATCCTAAACTGCATTGCATTCACACCCATCTCATAAATTTGTTTTATGATTTTTTTTTTTTTATAGATATATATATATTCATATTTTCATAACAAGTCAAATCCCCTTGATCTGTTTTATTCATTTTACCAATAAAAAGGTCCTCGTCAAAACTGCCTCATACATGCAGCTGCCTATTTCAGAGAATCGTAACGAGGGTATCATGTACAATTTCCATGGAAATCAAAGAGTTACATGTATACTTATGTTAAAATATAGGTACCTATTATACATACAGAAATCAGCATACATATAAAATACTTGTATACTAATAAAAATGTAGTATGCCTTCGCTGAAATAAAATCGTGTCTTTGGTAATGACAGTTCAGAGGATTTAGTGATTTTCGTATACTTTACCTTCAAACCTACATTTCCATATCACTCGTCACTTTCGTTTTTTTTAATAATACGCAAAAATAAGAATTTACAATATATTTGGGCAATTCGTATAAGTTAAAACTATATAATAAAGTATTACTATTATATTTTTATGACACAATATCTTTAGATTGGTAGGAATTTAAAGGTTACTGAATATATAGGTAGTCGTTATATTTATATAGTAAAAAATGAACACATTAGTATATTATAATATACTCTATACACTATTATACATAAGGTTAGGTAGTTACCATTATACTTTATTTCATGATTCAAAATAAAAAGTTGATTTTTGTATTTAAATTAAACAGCATATAAAACAGAAAAATACAAGGGTCAAAGATACTTTTTCATTAATACACTGATTTTTTCGATACATGAACATTAGACCGACCCGCTTTGGTTCAAACTAATAGTGCCTAGGTGAATTCCTACTACCTACGTATATAATGCGACAGTGCAAGTTCACAAAATAAGCATTCTTAAAATAATACATCATAAAAATATGTATTCATTATATAACTAAAACATATTATTATTTGTCATAACGTAAAATTAATCGTTATATTTCTAATAAAAAGTTATGTTTCAAGTTTGAACCTCACTGAATGAAAATTTAAGACATGTCATGACTAATTCTGTTATTAATTTGCACCTAAGTACTTAATTGAGAGGTAAAATGATGATTTTAAAAACGGATATGTATAATAATATTATAAAAGAAACAAGAGCAATTGCGTGAAATGTATTCCAATACACAGTAAGTTACCTACTAGTTACTACCTACTTAGTATAATATTTCAATAAAATATAAACGACGACAGTAAGATGAACCTAACATATTATATTAGATTATTTACCTTTTGTTTTGGGTATAAATTTAAAATTATTGAATGTCCAGCCCTATTATAATGGTGCGAAATATATTTTCCAAGTATATTATTTTGAATTATTTTATAAAATAACTGTAACTATCGATTTTACTTATAAGCACCTAACCGAATGTCACAGAAATAAGAACAGACTGGCCATAAACTTACCAAATCTCTTATTTTCTTCATCTTCACTTCTATTGTTCAAGGATAGAATAAAAAAGTAGGTACTCATACTCAATGTAATTGAGAAATGGAAAACTCAGTCCATGGTAGAAAACTAAGAGTTCTTGACGTATATTTGGTTAGAGCTTTTAAAAATTTACGTTAGTCCAAGGGTCGTGTAAGTGGAGAAAATGTTCTTATTTTTTTCCTCTCCAGTGGTGTAAAATAAGTTTGACTAAGTTTAATTTAAGGTAGCATTTATAATACGTCATTATGAGCAAGGTACCAACAGGAAGGAAAAATATAATTTTAACGATAATATAAGTTCAAAGTCACAGTTGGAGTATGTAAGGTAAAATTAAAAAAATGATAAAATTAGTATTAAAAAAGTTTTATTTTTCAACAGCCTACTACAAAACTTTCTTTTAATTTATAATACTATATTAATGCTTAACTGAAAAATACCAACAGTATAATATTATATTATACCTATTATATGTCGCTTAAATAAAAAAATTGGTAAAATAATCAACTATTTTACCATGTAAGAATTTTGTAAGCATATAATAATATAATATAGATATATGATGAAATTTAACAATGAATCCACATCAAAAACTGTTTATAGGTAGTAGGAACTAAACTAAGTCTTTAATATTTTTTACAAAGCATCATTATAGGTTATAAGAAAAAAAATATATTGATACGACATGTCAAAAAGCTTGACAAATTATAACAAAGTTCCTCATAAGTTGCTCTTACAGTGATTTGAAAATATTAAGATTCTATTAGCATCGTTTTTTTAAAAGGCATTTGAAATTTGAGTTTTGATGATTTGAATATTTGCAAATAATATCGAAGAATTACCCTTAAATAATTTAAGTTATTTTATTGTAAATCTTAAAGTATTAGTTGTAGTAAGCCAAAACATTTTGGTATTTTTCATTTTTTAACACAATGAATTTTCAAAATATTTAGACTAATTTACATCCTATATGAACCATTCTACTGTACCTAGATATTTATTTATAAGTTAATTACTATAATTTTAAAACGATATAATAAAAGCGATGTTTTTGACAAAAAATTGTTCAATCAACCATATTACTAATAGAATATTGTAATATAGGTAGAGTATGGTAGGTAGAGTGGCTACCTTATTTCCTAATTGTTTGTTTTTGTAATTATTTTACGTCCAGTCCATACTGTTGTTTTCGAACAGTCAAGTTGGAACTTTGAACAACATCGTTTTATTTGATATTGATGTAATGTAATTGTAATTTTATAAAGTACTTCAGTTGAAACTGCGGAATTTGCTAGGTAGTTATTTCCAGTTAGGTACATTGTTATACATTTCACAGTTAAGGTAATAAACAAAAAAGCGCTATTTTTAATGACGTTAATTGTAAAGACTAAAGAACATTGATCAATGACGGTATGAAAATAGGTGTTTAAAAAGACCCCAAATATGCGTGTTGCCTCCATCCTAGTATTTTCGGTCATTGTAGAAGTGTAGAAACTAAATTCTTAATATATTAAAGTATGTAACATTTTATTACATCATTAAAGCAGAACTCAATTAATTACCGCGTTTTGTTACTTATGTAAAAATGTTTTATCAATCAGCTCATTATCATAAAGCATATTCCAACTATAGGTTCATAAAAATATTATTGTATCGACTGAGGAGCACCTAATTTTTTTAGAGTTTTCACGCAGTGAAAAAATATAATATTACAGTAAAATCGAAAAATCTAAATAAAATGAAAAATAGTTGCTTGATTAGGGTATTATATGATGTGGCATTGTAAGAAAACGATGAATAATATTACTTTGGCTATAAACCGAAATAATTCTCATACTAGATCATATTGTAAGCTATTTCGTGTTATTATGTTGATATGTAAATTATATATTATTGTTATTAACTATACTTATTATTAAGCTAATACCGAGGTGCAGTATAATAGTGTTAATAGGTTCATTTTATAGATAGCTTAAAGTTAGTAAAATATTTAAAAAACAGTATTGTGTATAGAAAATAATAATATACGTGATGTAAAAACGTTTTATGTCCCTACGATTTATATGTTTTTAAATTACGACAAAATTACTGAAACCTTAATTTTCAGTTTGAATTTCCAATTTTTTTCTACACGTCTTAAAAAAAACAATTTCGACTATATGTATTTTGTTGTGCCCAAAGTACCGACTATAGACCTGCTCTTACAAACCATTTTAAAGTATTGAAGACTGAAATATTTTTACTGTTTGAAAAGGCAGTGCACGAAAAAAAAAAATAATTTTTTGATACACTCAGATTCTAAAAATATGATTATTTAAAAATGGTTCATTGGGTATGAGATCGAACTAACGTACAACTTAATGTCTTAATGACTCGGTGGTTTTACTGTTTGCAAACTCTGATATAAGTTCGTACTTCGTACTGCTTACCACTAAGTTTTTGGCGTCCATTTTGCGAGCGTGCCGACGTAGCGTCTCGAGACAAGCGGACAGATGTGGACTGTGGAGACGTGCGGCTAGCTAGTGCAAGGCTATTGAAAATGGGCGACAGGAGTGGGTGAAACAATAACAATGCGAACAACAACATCAACAACAACAACAACAACAACAACAACAACGAATACGACAACGATGACATCAACAAATACAAACGAATACCGATGGTGCGCGAGGACTTCGCGTACGCCCTTTGTAGAGTGTTTTGTGGGTGGAGGGTTGTGTCTTGTGTGCGCGTCAGAGAGAGACACACGGTGGGGAATTGTGGTAGTCCGACCAACGCTGGATGATTCCCCAACGTTTGAGTTCACTCGCTCCAATCACCACCACCACCACCTCTCTCACACTGCCTCTCTCTGTGTCTCTCTGTGTCTCTCTGTCTCTCTGTTTCTCTGTCTCTCTGTCTGTCTGTCTGTCTGTCTCTCCCTCTCTCTCTCTCTCTCTCTCTCTCTCTCTCTATCTCTCTCTCTCTATTTATCCTTCTCAACTATACCGATTTCTCTGTCTGTAGTTCTCTATATTTTGTATATGAACTAGAGCGAGTGCGTTCGTGTGTGTGTATGTGTACATTTATAAATTCCGTCCCCAGGCATGTTATGTAACTGCCATTAAATTTGCATACCGTTCAAAAACATGTATATACGGCACATACGCCGAGGGGGAGAGAAAAAACAAATGTTGACCTAAAATTAAGCTCGTGTTCGTTTCGGTATATGATGTGTAAACGGTTGCCAAAAACCGTATAATACGAATGGACTCCAAGAACTTGACTACCGCTCTCGCGTATCTTAATTATAATGAATATTATATTATACGCATAACCACGGTCAACTACTCTTTGTTGGCCTGTTCTGTTTATTGATGAATCGCAATATTCGTCCACTGTTCTTATTAGAAAAATATGCAATAATATTTAATTTATCTACGGGGAGATCCATCGTCAACGGTTCACATTGAGTATAATATTATAACCATAACAATTCGCACGATAATCTAAATTCAATTTTTGGTCTACAAAAGTATTTCCATAGTGTTAACTTCTGATACTAATTTCTATACAAATTGAAAAAAATTATATTAATACAAACCCCACAAGGTTTACAAATATTATATTTAAGTATGAAACTATAGGTTCCCACTATATAACTTTGTTCCTCCAAAAACACATTTTTATCAAAGTATTGAACGATATTTATCGGTTCCTTGAATAGATTAATTATTTTTTGTAATTATGCTTAAAATAGTATTTAAGTTAAAATTATTGTTAAAAACAGGATACAAACCGAATCTTTCGATAGTCACCCCATATCATTTAAAGGCAGTACCTATAGAAACCTATTATAAAATATATTTTACTGTTTTTATGAACTTTGTTTGTGAATATGTACAACTTATTTTTACTCTAAAATTGTTTACTTTTTTTATCAGGCTATAAACTAAAAACTTACACAACCTACTAATTATGAGTTTTATGCATTGTATGGATTATATTTCCTTTATTTAATATCCAATATCATGTTAGCGGGAAGTAATCATTTCAAAAACATGGGCAAGTGGGAACCACACTGATGTATATACGCCATTAGGTGTTGAGTTGGTCAAATGGAAATGGATGTGTTAAATTTGAATCTAATGATATATCATTGTATAATATGAAAAACGATTCTGAGCGGAGACGGTCTGTCAGTCTATACCACTAAGTATAGTTTAGTTCGTTCATATGTATTTTAGTATTCCTATATTAAAATAATTTATTTTACTATTAGTTTTACAGTAGGTTGATTAAATTTATTCCGAAAACATTGTATGCATTATATTAACTTTTGATTCAATACCACCATACCGTAGAACAGTGTAAATTCATAAGTAGGTTTAGGGATAAATAGCTCAAGATTAATCTAGATATTTTGAAAATGTCATTGCGTATAGCAAAATATATAATAATATATGTAAATGTTTTAAGTCTCCACGAATAATCACAACAAGATAACAGACTATCATCGTTATTCATTTAAATATACAATTTCATCGAATTTAAAGTTAAAATACCTATAAAAAAAGTTTAATATTTTTAAATATATTATATTTATCATATTATATAATATAGTGAATATTATTTTTATTAAATTGTCAATGTTTTTGATGTTTTTGAAAATTGTTTTATCGATAATAATTGAAAAAAAAACTTTAAAAAGGCTAGTATAAAAGCTTTTAAAATTACAAAAAAAAAATATCAAAATATTTATAAAATGTTATCATGTATAGAAAATGCAAATATAAACATTTGGTGACTAAATATTTTAAGTGTCTGGGGTTACATTTTTACAAAAAAAAAATTGATTTTGTCAAAAACTGGTTTGCGTGTTAATTCCCGTTTTTTCTTAAATTTTTTTTGTTTTTTCCCGATTATTTTGAAAAGTACTTGAGAGTCCCCCTTCTCTCAAACTCCAAAAAAAAAACCAGTATCAACTAGATCCAATTTGATACCAGAAACCCACCTGAAAGTTGAAAATTGAAGGAATTTTACAGCCCCAAAAGGCTAGACTGCCCACACTGACACATAAAAAATACACACAATGTAAAATCAATACATTCATCGCTATGCTCAGAATCAAACCCAATTGAAAATAGTTTTAACCACAACTATTTACATACTAAATGTCGTTATTTAATAATAAATAAAATTAGTTATGACCCTTATATAATATTGTTATATATTCAATAGAAAAGTCATTAATTTTAATTAAAAACACAGAAATAAATGATTTTAGTCATATTTACAGAAAAATAATAAATCATCTTTCAAATGCGAAAATCAAAATTCATAAAAAAAAGTGTTTACATTTTTTAATATATATAAGGTAGCTTATAAAAACGAATGTTAATAGTTTCTCTAACAATATTAATATAAGGGTAATATTATAAAATGTTAGAATATGTAATGTTATTCACCTTAAATATAAAAAGGGCAATTTAGAATAAATCTTATTATTTTTTTTAAATAATGAGTGTTTACATTATAATATAAATATCTTTACACATAACATTCTTGCATTGTATAATACTAAATCAGTTTCATTGATAACATTACGCTAATATTTGGTTTTAAGACGTGGTTTCCTACAATCACGCGTGCGTGATTGCGCGGTGCGCGATGCGCGTTTGCGCGATCACGCTTGCGTGATGCGTGATGGAAGTGTTTTGCTACGATGCGTGTTTACGACTGCGCGATTTGGAGTTTAGAAAAGTGTCGTCACTTCGTCAGTTGATGTTTAGTATTTCATCAAAATGGACGTAGTTATGCTTTACAATATTTTGGAGGATGAAGCAGATGAAGAACTATTGCTACTTGCGAATCATTTCCGTAATGAAAATGATGAAATGTTTAGTCAACGGAGCAGGGAGGGTTGTTTCAGTACTTTAATTCAAAGGCGCCTAATTGACAATGAAACTAGATTCAGGGCATATTTTAGAGTGTCATTTGAATTATTTAATTATATACTAAATGCTATTAAAGAAGATATAAGAAGGCGTCCAAGTAATCGGATTAAGAAACCAATATCACCAGAAGAGAAACTTAGCGTCACTCTAAGGTAAGTAAAATTATTGTACTATAGGTATATTTATCAAAATAAGAAAGGGACAATAAATATTTGGGTAATTTTCCATTTCAATTATATTATTCTGATATTGATAGAATGATTCATTTAAAAAATACATACATATTATTTATTTAGAACTTGGAATATATCTAACCTAAGTCCTAACCACTGAGCGTTAATAGTAATTAAAATAAAGCAACAAAAAATAATAAATATTTAAATTTACACCAATGTTATATGGAGATTTCATTTTAATAAAATAAAATAATATATATACTAACTTCGTACCAATCTGGTAATTTTCAAACTATAAAATATCAAAAAATAATTTTTTTTCAAAATAAAATAAAATAAAACTGTGCATGAAAAATGTTAAACTTGCTTAATAAAAATAAAAAAATTAATATTCTTCGAGATATTTTAAATAAGAAAAATTGGACTTCGCAGATGGAGTAGGATTTGAAATGTCCGAAACACTTGACATCGTAGTGGAACACGAAGATTCATCGGCAAGTATTGTAGGAACTTGCAGATTCGATGAAAATGTTGATGTTGATGTCATTGTTTCTACAGGTGGTGTACTCGTGGTAGCCTTTGTTTTTAATAAGCGTAATTCCATTTCGGAAACAATGTTAAATATCCTCATTTTGGCTTCCACAACTGATTCTGGAGGAAACATTGAAACCGTTGACGCCATACTTTTAAAAAAAGTTTGAATTGGATCAATAGATTCTTGTTGTTTCATTTCTCTTAACGCTGCCAATCGCTCCTCTCGTCCTTTTTTAATTTCATCTAATATTTTATCTTGAGCTCTTCGTGTTGTTTTTTTTTCGCACGGTTTTGTAAATGAATCTATCAAACTATGGTTTATTTCTGTATTTGGTAGTTTGTCATCAATGGGCATATCTAATAATGGTTCAGAACTTTTAAGTAACAGTTCCTTCTCTGGCTCGATTTCTTCAGTTTGGTCAAAACTATCATTTACGGCCATTTCTGAGTAGTTTGTGTTGTCATTGCAGGCTTTTTTTTCTACTGAAATGTTCGATGTAGTTCTGAAAATAATTACACATAAAAAATACACATAAATATAAAATGTATTGATTTTACAACTGCGTTTTTTAATTGTTTTCTATTTTCAAAAAAAAATGTACAAGTAACCTTAGTAGTTAAAAATTCATAACATTTTTATAATCCTTATCTAAGGTTTAAAAATTCAATACAATATAATACATAATAATATACGACATATAATAATTGTTTACCTTCTTTCGTTTTCGATGTTATCTAAAAAACTTAATGAATCGTCATTGTACTTCGATTTTGTTGTAGCTGCTGAACCGGTACCTAATCTTCGTTTCTTTAAATTTTTTTTATATGAATCTCTTATTGTGCGCCATCTTGTCTTACAATCATTTACTGAAAATAATTTTAGTGTATTATTTATATTTTACAGATTTTTAGCAACCGGTGAAAGTTATAGATCCCTTGCTTTTCAATTCCGAATATCTCACAGTTGGATAAGTACTATTATAAGGGAAGTATTAGTTGCTATTTGTCATCGTTTAAAAAATATAGCAATACCTGAACCAACGCAATGTAGTTTGTCGAAAGTAGCCAACGATTTCTATGAAATGTGGAATTTTCCAAATTGCTGCGGCGCCATAGACGGGAAGCACATACGGATCGTTTGCCCTGATAACTCTGGATCGCTGTTTTTTAATTACAAGTCATTTTTTTCAATTGTGTTATTGGCTTTAGTCGACGCGAATAACAAATTTCTGGTGGTAGACATAGGATCGTATGGTAAAGAAGGCGATGCAGGAATTTTCCCTAAATCTAATTTGGGCAAATCAATATCAACCGGAGAATTCAAATTTCCAGAACCAAAATGTTTACCAAACACTGATGTAGTCTTGCCACATGTATTTGTCGGTGACGAAGCATTTAAATTGACGGAGACAATGATGAGGCCTTATCCCCGAAACCAATCAAAACTAGATCCAAAAAAAGCCATTTTTAATTACCGCCTAAGTCGAGCTCGAAGAACCACAGAAAATACGTTTGGCATAATGTGTCAATACTTTCGTGTATTTTTCACGCCAATTAATATTCTGCCTGACACAGTCGACAATTTAATAATGGCCGCATGTATTATCCATAACATGTTACGAGAAGAACGAATGGTGTGTCCTATGGATTCGACAGACAGAGATCCCATAACAGACGTTCAAACGAACACGAACATGATACAATTTGGTGCAGTTGGAGGAAACGCAACTCATGAAGCTTTTCGAGTTAGGGAAACTTTTAAAGATTATTTTAACAGTAGGTCAGGATCAGTGAGTTGGCAGCAAAAACACGTGACTCGTACTAATTAAGATAGTGTTGTTATATATTATATTGACTGTTTACAAAAATTATTAGTAGTCCAAATATGATTTTACTATTAACTATTTTCATATTATATTCAGTGTAATATTATTTATAATGTAAAATTAAGTTTATTATTATCAACTAACATATTATTTTAAGTTATAAAACCAAACATTATATGTATATAAGTTTATTTTCGGTCACTATAAATTATCACATATAGATATAATTAAACTAAAACATTCTGTATTATTAGAAATGTAAGTAAATTATTTAATTTTAGATAAGATTTTATTCAGTCACATATTGATATTCTATAAATATCAAATTTTCTTGACTGTTGTCTCGTATTCGTTATTCAAGAACAAACAATTTGAATCACAAATCATAATATTTTCTTATATCATATTACTATCTTACTATATTTTTAACTTATAATTTATATTAATTTTCTAATGACATTACATACCGTTTTTTCCAATAGACTGTGAAATTTCTTTCCAAACATTATCTTTAATGCAATTATCCTTATAATTTTTGTCACTCAATTTATAAATTACAGGATAATTACGAACAACTTCTATGAGTTTTTCGTCATCCATAACATTAAATGCCCTCGACTCCATAGTTCACCAAAACTAATTTAAAAAAAAACATTGAAAATTGTAATAATTTACAAAAAAAAAATTATTTGTTATTTATATAGCAGCTTATATTTGAAAATTATTCTTACTTACTTCTACCTGCCGTTTGATTTGACTTGATATTGATAAAATCAAATAAAACATATAATACAATAATATTATATTAAATAATAATTAAATAATATATTAAAATAAATGAAATCCCGCAATGCGTTTCACGCAGAAGTTGACTTCGTGGCGACAGCTGCGTGACTGGAGTGCGTGATCGACAATCGCGCGCGCGAATATTCACGCGCGTGAATTATTAATAAACACTTACATAGTTTTTCGTGGTTTCAACTTTTGCGCGATCACGCATCACGCATCGCGCACCGCGCAATCACGCACGCGTGATTGTAGGAAACCAAGGCTTTAGCAGTTTTATTAGATATCTTTACTACCTACTATACTACTACTACTAATAGTAACTATAATAATATTATAACTCAAAACAATATAAATGGTGGGCGAAATTAAATTAAAAGTTATTTCGATTGAAACAACATGGTTTTCCAATTGCATACGTCAAACTAAAAAATAATAGTAATATATCAAATACTTTCAATGACATGATTCTGTTTTATGTTCCTAAAAAATGTACAATGCATGTCAATAAAATACAATAACTAAATTATACGAAATATAGTTTATAAAATATTCATGATGCAATTCTGTTACATGGTTTTACGTGTGTCAAACATTGAACCTAACCAAGCTGTCCGATATTTTACCTACGATAAGTAAATATTTTAGCTATGATGAGTTTGTACATTGTATAATATAATATCATATCATTACTAAGTACTAAATCAATTCGAGGGTTGCATAAATCCAACTGCCAAATATTAAATGCTTGAACATCATTCTATGAATATAGAAGTACAATAATTGTCAAGTAATAATAATTATGAACAATAATATTATAAACATAATTTTATTTAATTAAAAAAAAAAATGAAATATGATAAAACATTGTACACAGATTTATACGATATTTTTATTTGTTTGCTTACAGGTGTCTTGGATGAGACGGATAGATTATACAATTTTAACAATAGGAACGAGAAGTTATAGCAGTGACAAAAGGTTTTACGTAGACCACACCAGACATCTAAAGGTGAACCATATATAATTTTAATTTTAGTTTAGCAGAGCTCACGATATATTATTCTTGATGTTAAATAAAAAATAATTATACAAAATATTATACTCAAATTACTGCTAAGACAAAATACAATTATAAGATTTGTTTCCTAAATTATATTATATTATACCATATAGGACATAGGTGTATAATATTATATTACAATATACGAAACTATATGGTGAAGTGAAAATGAACCTTTATAACTCAATGACTAAAACTAACACGATAATTCAGTATAAAATGTCGGAGCCATGCGTGGCTAATATCGTTTGGTATATTAGTGAATAAATTATTTCACATGCATCCGTAACTTTACAGGTACTTGGTTTTTCCCGTCATTTTGGAACATTTTAACATTATCTAGACGCCAGTATAAATTGTGAACAATTTCCCGGTATAATTAAAGATAAAGCACTTTTACAATCAACACCCCGAATAGCAGTAAATATGTCAATACACGTAGAGAACTAATAGCACCCACCCCACTTTGGCTCTTTGACAATAGAACTAAAGCCAAATGAGGGAGAAAAAAGGATTAAACGAATCAGTCTAAGTAATCAGTAAGAATAATGACAATAGCACCATTAGAGACTTTAATAAAGTGCAAACTCCACCTTTTGGAGAAAAAAAAACGTTTAGTTAACTTTATAGTTGAATAATGTTGTATAATATAATAGGTAGGTACGTACCATTTATGTTTAGCCATGTTAACTAAATATTGTGATGTATATTATATTACCGATTACTAGGTGATTTATAAAACTTAATACAATAACTATTAAAAAAACAACATTTTTCTAAAAATATATATTTATACTATTTTGAATTGTTTAATGCAACATGAATTTTTAATTTCTTATTCAAGAGCAGAATATTTTTTAGAGTCCTTCAATGTAATATACAAATCGGATTTTTGTACGAGTAATTGATAAGTATTGTTATAACTTATAAGTGTTAATTAAAGTTTAGATTAGTGGAGTGGAGTGGTATAGCATTACCTTGCAAAACGTTTGTCCTCCACTCCACTTATCTAAGCTTTGAATACTTATAACTAATAAATTACTTATCGAAATTTGATCATTGTAGTATTTGGAAATACTCAGAAAAATAATTCTGCTTAGGAAATTAAAAGTGTATGTTGTCAATCAAAAGAGGAACTTAAAAAACGATATAAATATACTTTTTTTCAAACAATATTGGTTTATAATGACTTAAAGTTATGAAAAATAAATATTTTCAAAAAGTGGGGAAGTGGATGTCGCTCTGCTGTACAGTGGGTTACAAGTGGGTCAATGTATATTGGATTGTATTCAACTTCAATTCAATAATATAATATCATTGTATAAGTAAAACGATTCTGAGCGGAGCTGGTTTGTCAGTATAGATATATATTATATTGTTTTTATTTATTATAGCCTTTAAGTCGAATTATTAATATTATAATATTATTATTTTTAATTCGTTTCTATGATGATAAACAAACCATTAGAAATTAAAATCCCGTTTTTAGTGGTTTTTTGTAATTTGTCGGTGGTTTTTCCCGTGGTGTTAAATAACTATAGAGAAAATCGAAAAATAACATGTTTAAAGTACCATCTGGATCCAATTTGCTAAAAGATAAGATACTATATGTTTAAATCGAAGCACTCCTTCTGGTAGAAACTTTGTATACAGGATAAAAAAAATTAAAATAAAAAATAAACACCATTGTAAAACCAATAGCTTCCTCGCTCCGCTCAGAATCTAAAATATTAGGGTTTACTGAAACAATGAGTTCTTACGTTAAATGGATCACCCGTTTTTTTTTATTGGACGAATAATAATATTAATGATTGACATTTTTAAATTATAATAGACGTAAATATTAATAATCAATAATATTTTACCTCTTGGGCTAAATAATACCTAGTTGTCGAACCTTTACTCTCAATAAAAAAAAAAAGAAGTTTACCTTACAAACTGTCGAATATTTTGCGGTTTTTAAATTTGTATACAAAACTATAATTTTCATATTATAGTATAATAATAATTTATTGTGAAAATATTAATGCGTGTGTGATAAGTATAAATTATATTATTCGTAAATATGAAACTAAATAATATAAAACAAAAGCATGTCCATTGAATCGTCTTTTGCGTTAAAAACATGTGATTTGTGTGATAACTTCTATTAATTATATCTTTTAGTAATACAGTAATTTAACCCAATGCCACATCGAAATTTTTATAATTTATTATCTTAAAAGGACATGCCATTTGCGTGACATTATAAATTACATACAGACATCGAGTGTGAAAAAATTAGAGTGGCAATGGCACGCTTTGCAACCTGCAAGCGCCCTTGTACAACACATTGTGATGACACTACGAATTTTAATAGATATAACTTAATGTATCTACGAATGTCAAATATAAATAATAAAGATAAAACACTTTTTTTGTTTTTCTTATCGTGTATTTAACTCTTTTAATTAAGACACAGTACGACTATAATACTATAACATCAATATTCAATATGGGTAATATATTAATTATCTCTTAACACATTGCTGTTAAAATATGCTAAAACTATTTTGATTAGAAACAACTCAAATTTCGAATGTCTAACAAATAATACACAATACTAATAATTACAAAAACTTTCTGTACTGACTATATTATACAAATGTCCTTACAGCGGAAAACTAGACGCCTACTGGATTTAAACAATAGTATTAATTAATTCCATGTCTCCAAGTCAGTATCACTGAAGTACTTCACGTGAAATTTTCCAAATAAAATTAATAATGCAAAAAAAAAATATATTGACTAAAATAAGTACACATAAGTCTAAACAAGATAAATAATATGTGATATATTATAAGCGTGTAGAGACAGTTCTAAAGTATTTTAACTTTGATGGAGCAAATTGGATCTACTTAGAAATTTTAGGAGTTGAGTGTTGAAAATTCTCAGTACTTTTTTTTAAAAAAAGGGGGGGGGGGGGATAAATACGCATATTAGTTCATTTTTGTTAATTTTAGTTGTTAAGTTATCTTGCAGGTTATCAAAAAGTTAATCATCGCTCAGAACCGTTTCACAATGAATTATTATTGAATTCAAATTTAACACAAAATCCATTACAGTGCCTATTCAATGACGAGGTACACTCAATCAATACTATACAGTATAACGGTTACCTACTTCCACCCTTTTTTTTAATAAACAAAATGTTCCTTATCAATATTAATAATTATAATAATTAATATGTAAACATTTTAAACATACACTTTACAATCTCAAAATAACATTATAGACCCACCTTTGTTTAATGTTATATTCAAGTGAACAAAAAAACATACCATAAATTATTTAAGTTTGACATTTCAGAAAATGAATTAATCACATAATATAATGTAAAATTAATTAGTTTTATATAAAACTAGTCTTAAACAATATATTTACATCTTATAACTATTATTGACTACTCGGCACTTTCTGTTCTATATCAGAGTATAGTTTATAAATAAATTAGTTTGCTTCATTATACAATTTACATAGACATTTAAATAAAAAAAAAATAAAAGTAAACGTTAATGTTAATTTCACCATGAAAGAATAGGAAAAACTCATTGTTGCGGTTTTATTACTTTAATGCCACAATATGCTAAATTCGATTTATCATAATTTTTAAATTTAAACTAATTGATTTAAAAATATAAATTGTATGCTGAATAATGATTATAGTGTAGGTAAGTATCAAACTTAAAAAAATTACTAACCTTTTCAAAAATTGCAATACATGGTCACACAAAAGACAAAATTAAAATAATACGTTCAATAATATAATAACGTTTGAAAGAGCTATAACATTCAACATTAAAATTGTAAGAAGTTTCAATAACCAAAACCGAAAAAAGATAGATATTTTTTTTTAATTTAAGCCCTGAACCAAACATAATATTGACAAATTATTGTTATTAATTCAATAGTTAAGGCGTTCATAAACGAATAAAAGCATCGTTAGAAAATGTGTTTAAATTATATTTTGTTTGAATATTTTATATTTGTCGTATACTTGTATATTATAAAATGATTAAAATATAACATAATCAGCTTAATTCGACTTAATTTAAAATAATATATTAAAATCAACTATGCAATTATTATAGGTATCCATATACTTATCAGCTGATCAAATGCCAATGTTTTAGATCAATAAAAAAAAAGTTATTAAATTTATATAATATAGTAGGTAGGTAGTGGATATTTTTAGTACACCGTTATGTATATTATGTAAAATAGGTTTATTGTTGAATTTTTTTTTTTCCATTAAAATTAATTATTATTCAATATTATAATCTATATTTGTATTGCTTTCCATCCAAACGCAAAAAATCTAAATAATCAATTAATTGTTGGTTATTTAATTTATAATATTATTAAACGTATAATTTTTGCTTAAAAAGACGTCACATCCGCATGTGTTATTGTCTCCGTCTTACAAATGTACAACATAGCAAAAACTGTTTTGCGCGGGACAACTTTTATCTTTCTGTGTTTGTAGTAGTGATTAGTGGCTCCAAAATTTCTGAATATATAGAATAGAAAATTATCTAAAAAAAGGGCACAAGATAAAGTCCGTCTTTACGTGTAGTGAAAATTAGTTTGTTCTACAACGAATATGGTGCGAAAAAAGTTGTCCCGCGCAAAATAGTCTTTGTTATTTTGTACATCTATTCTGTAAGACGGAGACAACCATGCGGTCGTGACGTCCTCTTAAATATAAGTACTAACTAAAATATACAATTTAAAAAGGTAGAATTAAGAAAATTATATATTATGGATTGTATAGTCAATTTAACAATCGTTATTTTAGTATATTATACATAATTTGATTCTCGATTAAAATGCTAAAATAAATTATTCAATTATTATTATTCGTGAATTTATTTATGTTTTATAATTTTCATATGGTTGACGTAGTACAATAATAAATTAAGCTAGAATTGTTTGAATGAATGTTGTATGGTATTGGTATACATAGTATGTATGTATATAACTAATAAATTATAATATCATATCCCCTTTATTTACGTCCATAACAATAAATATATTTTTAGTTTAAAAACAATAAATTACTTCTTCTTTATACAGGGTGGTAAAACGATAATTTGTATATATACATATAGTATTCGTGCTAAGTTCACCACCCAAAATACTGTAACTGTTTATTTATTTTTTATCGTACTGTAATGACTGACCTCATGAAATTAGTTTTTAGTAAGTTATATAAAATTAAATTAGTTCTTAAAACAAATAAATATCGAAACAAAGTTCTATGTGCTCAATTATTTCTAATAAAAGTAAATGTATACAATAACACACTGTATATGAGTACTTTAATAGTTGAATGGCATAGAATATAATGTATTCCGGCCTGAGCATAAACGAGTTAAAAAGTTAACGTTAAGTTAAAATTAGCTTAACTTTTTAAAATTTAATTTTTAACTTGACTGATTTTTTTGATATAAACTTAATAAATAAATAATATATATAATACAATTATTATTGATGATGCATATTGCATAAATATTTACTTTATATTATTTTAATCTATATTACTGGATATTTATATAATATTTTTAAAAAAATATTATAAGTGAATTGTAAGTTTCCATATAACTTTTAACTTAACTGAGTTTAAAAAAAATTAGGATAACTATTAACTTTAAACTTTTTTAAAATGTTTACTATCAACTTAACTTAACTCAATTAAAATTATCATTAACTTACCCAGGCTTGATGTATGCTAGTAATACCATACCTAAATATAGAAGAGAAATTAAAAATTATTATTTTATAACATACTGCAATTATTATTATAATATTATAGATTCGTCAACGTTTTTAATCGTCTACATTAACAAGTACTTACTATCCCTGAACGTTTTACTATTAATACATTTTTTGGATACCATCGCTTTAGATTGTTCTTTGGATCTTAACTTTAATATTATGAAGGTATTTGCATTTAGTGGGCATTTAATGATAGTATGGTGTGCTTCATTTTAATTCATTCATAATACGATAAACACAAAGTTAATGTGTGAGTGTTACGTTAAAGGAATTTTCATGTATAGTTATAAATGACTAGTAAGTAACATGGCGTTCATTGTAAATATAACGTATATTTAGAAGTATTTTTTATTTGTATGTTCTCATCGTTTTTTTATATCTTTTTAAGTATTAATTGAAGTAAAATAATAATAACGGTATTAATGATTTTATAAAGGAGTGACTGTAAAATAAATACACATTTTTAATGCCATAACATAGTAAATTACTAAGTCCAACCTTATCAATAGTATTTAATATGTAACTTATATAACTTGTAAATAATTTAGAGATAAACTCTTTGTCGCCAATGGCCATTGTTGCCGAGGCTTAATTTAATAAAAAAAAAAAAAATATAGTAAATATTATTTTAATTTGAGTAAAAAATATTCCATGGAAATGTTTAGCCAATAATCAGTAAAACTTAAAAAAAAAAACAAAAACATAAACAAATAAGGAATGAAATAAAAATTTAATTTTGGATACCAAAATTAATTTCTTCAAAAAATGCAAATAATCAATATTCAACACAACTTTTTTTTATATCTTCTACTTAATTTAATCTTAAACCATTCGAGTTTTTCTTTTAAAACCAAAATTCTACTTTCAAAGAAAATTAAATTACTATAAGATACAACTATTTTTGGTTCTTAAGTATTGTTTTTCAACCTAATTTTTGAAAAAAAAAATTAATACCTAATTAAAGGGTACTGACCTCCAGGTAATTGGATAACTGCTATAGTTTGGGTTCGTTTACATGTGTTGTTATATTAAATCCGAAAGGTCAGATGTATTGGACACACTTATCGTTTAGCTAACCTTTTAACATCAATTTGATGTATTATTATTAATATTTGAAATTTGAAATCATTTTATTGTGTTTGATAATATAATGGTTAATACTTAATAAATTGTCTAAAATGCAAGTATCATCGTTTTTAGCTATTATCAGAGTGCATTTTTAAAACAGCTACCCATTAAATTTCAAATCAATTGATTTAGCCACAACAATATTTTATAACGCGCTTTTACTTCTACAAAATATGTTTCCGGAGGAATAAAAACATTATTGTAAAACCTATTGGTTCCTCAAGCTCTGAAACTCCCAAAAAACATTTTACAATAAAAATAAATACATTTTTTTACATTTTCTCCATATGGACAGTTTTATTGTTCCATTTTATTGTTTCGAAGAAAATTAATTTGATTTCTTACATGAACTTTAAACATTAAAAAAATATCATAATAATAGTTTTTAGTTAGTAATTTACCTTAGATAAAAAATACCACAAATTAAAAAAATATTTTTACACTGGTATATTTGTGTATAAGTGAAAAATTGAAACAAGAATATTGTAATATGAACTAAATTAGGTCACTGAATATTTGATCACACCTATATCTTCGTAATATTAATTATTGTATTAATCATAACCTAAGTCGGTAATCGGTATCATAATAATACGATGAATACGAATATTTTATTATTGATGTCTGAAATATGTTAATAATTCATTAATCTCTCAGTATTGAATTTCATAACTTAAAATTCATTGAAACTAATTACAAAATGAACCTCCCATTAATATTAATGCAACTTTAAGTCAGTATACTTGTGTTTTGAATATTTAATTATTTAAATAAAAATATTTTGAGCAATAATATTGTCACTGAATAATTCGTGTAATATAATATTATAATATATAATATATTTTAGTTGTTATACTCAAACTATTGCATCTGTCTTTGAATAATATATACATTTTCAGAGTAATATATAATTAATTACCTAATGCTAATCAATATAATTCAAATTGTAATGTTTTAATCTGAAAGAGCTTAATATTAAAGTATTTGCATTAAAAAAAAATGCTCGATTCAAATTAAAACTGTGTTATAACTACCTTATAATTAAATGCAATTTTACTCAATTTTTCAGACGTGGAATTTAGAAATAACACCAGTGGAAGCATCAGACGCGGGTTTATACGAATGCCGTATAGCTACACATCCAACTACCAGCAATTTTGTAAATTTAAAAGTCACAGGTTAGTAAGTTGTAGTTTTAAAGTTTAGTGTATAAGCAGATACCGGCGAGGAATGTTTAAAGAATTTAAAATAACTTATCGTATTACGGTTTATATGTATAAAACACACCCTTATTTATAATAATTAATGTCAACGATGCTTCAAAACGAAATTAAAACATTGTTATGTTCAGATTCAGATGTCAGTAATTTTGAACGACCCTGGCTTAAATTTGTTGACTGTTTTTATGTTTGAGCCAACTATTTCATCTATTTAAAATGACTACTACAAAAAAACATGGACGACTTTTCCTAAGTTTGCGTTGACATTGATGGATAATATGCAATTCTCCGGAGATCGCGCGAAAGGCGTGTCATTCCATCATATTTTAAGACGAGAGTAAAATATATGTATGACGAAACATATATCGTATCATAATATTATATACCTAATATGGCGGTTCACTCCATATTTTACTTACATACACATACGCTGCACATATTGATCCAAATGTCAGGATATTTTACAGTGCATACATTGATTCATAGGTTAATTTACAACTATTGTGCACTTTTACGAATTAAGCTATTGAAGCGTGATCTCATTCAATTTTCACGATAAAATGCCAGTCTATAAACCTTTATTTTATGTTCAAACATTTCGTGATATTACGTTTCTTTACCAGTAAACTAAGTGGCTGTATCAGAAAATACCACGAGGATAGAGTTCAAAAACAAACATAACACATGCCGGTATATAGTCTTTTGACTAAAAGATAATAACCTATGATAACCTATATAATATAATAGTTCATCAAAAACAAAAGTAAGAATTATTTGAGCAAAACACAAAATAACGTACGAAATATACAGAATCATAAGTACCTAAATTACCTACGCATTGATATTCTGAATTTCCATTGTACCGGAGACGAGGAATTTTGAATCAATCTATTAGATTGTCATACATGAATTTTAAAAGCTGTTTAAATATATAATATGAAGCATTATAGGTACAAAATATGACTAAATACTACATAAATGTTATATTTAATATAATAACAATTTTGACAATAGTGGCTGCCTTGTATATCTTATTATTATGTATTACACGTCAAACTTTCAATACAATTGCTCTTCGAATTTTAGTTATACTTATCAATTTCGTCTTGAGTATTACATAATATGATAATACTCAACATTTTTTGAGATTATATTTTATTTATATGTATCTAGAGAATTTCCCATCTCCGAAACTCTTATAAAAACTTTTCATATATGCCATATGATAATCAGACTATGTAGTTCATAAAACTACTGAGTGCTTGTAGGATGAAAAGGTGTTCGTGGCAAGATCAGTGAAATTAGCAAGGCAGAAAACTTGATAAGGACTATAATAATTATAGTACACAGAATTTAATTACTCAGAAACTACTCGTTTGCGTTTAGGTTTAGATGCATCAATATTTTCAAAAAAATCATTCACTTAGTAATTTACAGATTAAAATGGTGGTACGTATTTTAAAAATAACCCTTATCCAACACTTTTGTTTACAAAATCTATATACAAATATGGTTATCGAGTATATTAAAAAATTCTTAAAAACACAATTTGAATATACGCATTATTAAAAGATCAAAGGGAGTGAGCATGCTCGGCGAATCACTATAATATATTTCAAGACGTATATAAGAACACGAGGTTGTCTTTTCAAACTCCGCATTCTCGAATAAATGAAATTCTACGCCACGCAAGCGTTTAAAATTTTTTTTTAACGAAATTTTCTATAACGTCCCTTTAGAGGCCAGGGCGGAAATCCTCGGTTCACCGGACCTGTACATCATGAGCGGCAGCAGCTTAAGACTGGTGTGCCGGCTACAGGGGTCAACACAAGCCCCGCTGTTCGTGTTCTGGTATCATTCCGATCGGATGATCAATTTTGACACGGATCGGGGCCTGGTCGTGCACATCAACAGCACGGAAAGCGACCTGATTATGCCGTACACAAACACGTCGGACAGCGGCAATTACACATGTCAACCGCAAAACATATCGCCGGCCACGATTCACGTGCACGTGCTCCAATGTTAGTATAATATTATAATAATATACTAAGTAAACATATAGTAAACGTATAAATAACTACAGCGCAGTGAAGCCGGTCTGACGTAAATATCAGTGGCGTAGTATTGATTGCGCGGGGGGGAGGGGGTACACGAGTAGACCGTGCTCCTCTTGGGAGTTGAGCCTTGGTTTCTTGATTTCTTTATTTAATACAAAATTGTCAAATTAGCATTAAATGATTTTAAAATTATTATTATACTGTTATAAAAAAAAAAAAATCAAGAACTCGCTCCATCAATGTGGAGCCTGGAGACTACGTATCAAGACGTATTATTAAAAAAAAATAATAAACCCCCACCCTCAGAGGTGAGTCGAGCAGCTTCAGATACGCCACAGTGCAGAATGAATACAACGATCCATATAATAATAAAATTGTGATACCGCGTTATGCTTGATGGGTGTTCACATAGGCACCTACACACAATATAGTCTCGTAAATACCACGATGAAACTTCAGGGTTATGGAACTATATATATAGGTGCTGATAATATTCATACTTGGGAAATAGATAAAAATATAGTTTTTTTTTCCGATCCTCAAATTGGTTAAATTACTTTCATGGTCCTATCTATTGTGTCACTACCCTCTGGAAATATTACGTACTAAATTCCAGCCAGTACTAAATATACGTTAGTATAATATTAAAATATATAACAAATATTTCGTTTAGCGAAAATATAATATTACAAACTAAAATTGAATTGATCTAATGTTGAAATTGATTTGCTAAGATAATATACAGCATTTAAACTGATTTTCTAGCCAGTATTATTTCTAAGTACCTACTATTATTCTTCTTCGCAGTACATTATTTTTTTCATATTTTACATTCAATTTATTTTACAGTTTTTCGAATCAAGTTTTTAATATTTAATTACTAACACTGACAATGAATTTAGTATAATATGTCATAAACTCATATAAGTTATGAGCTAATACGTTTTTGAATCTATTGAACAAAAAATCTCTATGTAAAAAATTGTATTTATTTAAATTATTATAATTTAATTTAGATTTATTATTATTTAATTATAATTTATATAATAATTTAATTTAAATAATAATAGTCACCTGGAAAAGCTCCTCTCCACTTCAACAGACGTAATTGGTGAAAACTTAAAAAAAACGAAATCCTCCGCAGTTAATTCCTCTTCGATCCCCTCAATGATTTCAAGTTCTCCATTAAGTACTTTCGAAATTTGACATACTGTTTTGAATCCACGGTTTTTCTCTAGAATCGTTTTAAATTTACTACATATTTCGTTGCCGATTTGTCCACCGGCTTTGTTAATGTTATCTGTTGTATTATTGACTATTGATATTGCCTCTGACAAAAGCAGCCCAGATGATTCAAGACGAGTTATATTGACTGATAAAAACCCATAGTTTGATTGAATGTATACTAAATTTGCTTCTAAAGATGGATCATTCAAAAGCGTATGACATTTTTGTATGGCTACAGCATCTTCTGGATCCAGTTTATTAAAAACTTTGCGTATATCAGTAAGATGATCTGCATAATAAACAGCTGCATCCAACCAAGTTCCCCAGCGTGTTATTACAGGTATTGGGGGAAGTGCACTGCGGGTGCTTCGTCTTTAAATATTTGTATTCTACTTGGTGCTTTTAAAAATACTTTTTTTGCATTTGATATTAATTCGTCAACTTTTTTAAAACTACCCCGTATTTTCTCAGCAACACGGTGGTGTGCATGTGCTAAACATGTCACATGTACCATCTTAGAATACAGAGCTTTTAAACTATTGGCTGCTTTTACCATATATGGCGCAGCGTCAGTTAGAAATAATAAGACGTTATCATGAAGCACATCGTTTGGCCATAATAAATTCATTGACTTATCAAATAATTTACTAATAGTTGAACAGTTAGCCCTTTCCAACTGTTCTGAAGTTAGCAAAAAAATTTTACCGGTTCGTTTTTTTTGTAGTGTGCCAACTACTACATTTGCTATATAACGGCCTTCACAATCAGTTGTTTCATCGATTGAAACCCAAATTTTTTTGTCGGTTACATAACTTCGAATTGTATTCATTGTTTCTTGATAGCACTCTGATAAATAGTTTTTACGCATTGTCGATTCATCTGGTATCTTTTTTCCTGTATACGTTTCCAAAAAATCATGAAGAATAGCGTTGTTGACCTTATTTAATGGTATGTTTGCTGAAATCAATGCTCTACATAAATCTAAGTTGAATGACGATATTTTTGTGTTTGATATTAATTGTTGTTTATCATTTTTTTCTTTTTGTTTACTCAATCGAATATGTTTAGCGGTGTTCATATGCTGTTCAACAGTAAACCGACGTTCACTACCGACCTTAACTTCGCATAATTTGCAATAAAGGATTGAACCATCGGTAGTTAAAACGTGCTCTCTAAATTCTTTTACAGAACCTCTTAGTCGGTTAGAACAAGAGCTTTTAACTTTAGGCATAACTGAGTGATTTAATAAATCAAATACGTTCACGACAAAATACGAAACGTGCAATATACCGTACTCTACATCAGTCGTTGACAAGACGGAAACTAACTATACATTATTTTTTAAACGTTCTGTTAAAATATCTGATAAAATTTTAATGACTCGCAGTTTTAAGATAAGTTTTGACTGTGACAATTGACGAAGCTTATCGAAAATTCTATTTAAGTAGGTACCTTTATATTATTTTCTCCGAATAGGTAAAACCATAATATTGAATTCTCAACAATAAATAAGTGATAAATGATAATATGTAAAATACAGATAATCAAACTTATATAAGATTCAGTAAAATATAAAATTAGAGTGTTTTTCAGCATTTTGCATCGAAAACCGTCAAATATGCGCTTAAAACCAGAAAAAAACACAAATTATGCACTTTTTTAAAAAAATGGTAAAATATGCAATTATATGCAAAATAAAATTATGATATTTTGAATATAAATATCATGAAACATATTTCTGTATATGAATGGATGCTATTGGACAACCTAAAAAAAATATGCAAAATCATAAACATCCTAACCCTACTCATAACAAATATAATACATTATTTTAATAAGACATTTTAACAACAAATTTTTCGTAAAATGCATGAAACTATTTTTACTTCGGAGAGACAATCGCACTCAATTTTATATTCAGTTACTCAATATCACACATTCACATAATATATTTATTAGTTTTATCAGTTTTTCTTAATTTCAAATAGTAATTATACTTTCTTAAAATATCAGTTACCAAAGTTAATTTTAAATGCATAATATAGGCATTTGTATTATTTTATTAATATTATTGTATTGTCGTTTTAATCGTATCTTAAGTTATAAATTAATTATCTAGTACATTTTTCGTTACAAAATAATATATACAGTTCTATAGAGTTCAGTGAAATAATCATACAAAATCAACAATAATCAAATTTCACTTAAGCCAATTTAAGGACAGTGATATTTTGTTCACTTTATTTAATTCTTATTAAATAGGGACAATCGTTTGTATTATTTGTCTTAAAATGGATTGGTTTATTTTCGTATTTCCGTTTTTTTATATTCAGGACATGTTTTAGTGTAACGTAAAAAGCTATACATATGTACAACTTTAGAAATATCTAGTAAGAACTTTTTGGCGCGGAAATATCCAGTTGATCCACTGGATCAGCTGCGTTCAATTTTCAGCTCGACCGAATAGCGATAACTAGCAACTCCGATTACACGGTTTATCTATAACTGTGTTTTCAAAAACCTCGCCAAGTAATTCTTATCGTGCAATTTAATTTAATTTAAGTAGAAATGATCATGTCTAAATTTAAGCATCTATCACGTAATTTGTTTTTTTAAGACACCTTATTTCGAAAGAAAAACAAATATTTTAGGGTCCTATGTGTATTATAATATTAAAATCAATAATAATATTATTTCGATCTTTATTTTAACATAATATACCTAATAAGTTTATTCAAAACAATGCTTCTTTAAACCTTATTAACTACAATAAAAATCACAATATACGCAATTTAACGTTTTACATGCCATGTGCATTTGCCATTTAATAAAATCTCTTGGTCGTATTTTCTATTCCAGGCTATATAATATCTAAATTTAGATTCTGAATAAATAAGTTATGAAGTTCGTGATATACCTACTTTAATAATTAAACAATAAAATGTAGTAAAAATTAATTAATTCAATTATACGAAGCGGATTAAATGAATATAATAATATAATAAAACTAAATTAATTAAAAATTGGTAGGTTTTACCCATATTTGTAAAACAGATTTTATCAGTCAGCTCTTTTTAAAACACATAATATTATGGCATATATAAAAAAATAATAATACAATTGAATTGAATAAGGTTGAAGACCACTGGTTTTATTGAATACATATAATATTACCGTGCATTTTGGGAATACAAATATTTATTCCTGTTATTTTTATATTTAAATGATCTAATTTAAACATTTTATTTTATTTCTCTACAAGTAATGAATATAGTTATAACTGTTAACACATTTTTTGAATATAACTCTATTTTAATTTATATCAATTTATAGTCTGTATAATTCAAATTTCACTGAAAATAATCAATTTATATGAAATAATAAGACGTACACTATTTAATTTATACGTAAATAATTAATTTATAATTAAACTATAGTGTGATGAAAACTATGGAGAATTTAAATAAGTTTGATTTTGTGTAATTTTAGTATTATCAAATGTATATTATTGTGCATCTGATCATGACTGGTTATTATATCAACATTTAAATCAGGTATCATGAACATGTGTCAAACAATTACAATAATGCTAACATATTAGAGTAATGCGTTTATTAAGAATGAAATAGTATAGATAGTTGTTATCAATGTTTTTCCTTCATATTTTATACTAAATTAATATTAAAACATTGTCGCATTTAATGCAAACTATATGTAGCTACTAGGTACCTAATATCAAAACATCAAAATTCATAATTATAACATATACATTTTGATAATTTATTCATACACTAAATTTGCATACACAATTATTATGTTGTAATCGATTAATTTTATTTAGTGAGGTGTTATGCGACATACGTGTAACGAGTAACAAATAAAACACAAATTAACTTTGGTTTATAAAACTTATAATCATATATTATATTTTATAATGAAAAAACTTACAGTCAAAATGTGTGTAAAATATTTAAATATGTCGATCAATCATGAAGTGTTGATGATTTGATTGATATATTATTAAAAATGTGTAGGTATCTGGTACAGTGGTATCATAATATCTTTTTTCTTGGTATAGAAAAAATAATCTCTATAATAGTATCTGATAATTCAATACTATGATTTACAACTATTTGCCAATATTTAAATCGTTATAATTATAAAATTGCATGGATATAAAGCTCATAGATTTGTTTTAGAGAAATATTTCATGTAAAATAATGTGTTAGATATAAAATCTATACAACAAATTATAAGGTCGTAAAAATAATTAATTTTATTCGGGCACTAATGAAATTTCACTGTCGATTGTTGTAAAAAAAACAATAATTATACACCGTGCGGAAAAATCGTTGATTTAAAAAATAATGGAGCGATTTAGTGACCAAATTGCATGTTGGGCTAAAATTAAGTTTAAACGAATTAAGAGAGGTGTCGAACAGTACATTATAATATATGACGCGTACACTCATAAACATTGTTCTACACTCTTACTCGAAATTATAATAAGTAATAATAAAATGCAATATTTTTGCATTTTAATGTGTATAATATTATATTATAGTGTTACACACTTTTCCTTTTTGTTTTATGTTTTATTAGCTGAAGTACCGGCGGCCATGCAACACGGGGTCCGTAGCTCGACTTCAGGGTCATTCGCCATCTCCAATTGCGCTATGTTTACAATAATCTATATGCTTTTGCAAATGTTAAGCTAAAATGTACTGGACATTTGTGGGTCTTAACTAATATTATATAATAATTTTCCATCATACTAATAATAATTATACATTATGTCTTCAATGTAAATAGGTAATATAATAATTACGATGTATTATAAGTTATAATATTATAATGACATCTTTATCATATTATATTAACCGATGTGTATAAATCTATAATCAAACAAATACAGTAAAAAATGGAAATATTTAATAACCAGTTTGTTTACGTAAGTTTTTAACATTTTATTTTGTACAGGCAAGTGTGAAATGTAGCTTTTTAAATGTTTAAATTAAACTGTTCGTGTTATTAAATGTGAAAGAATTAATAATATTTATGTTAATTGAAGTTTTGTGAACTATTTGTTTCAATAAACTCCAAAATAATGTTTATTAAATTTTAACTAAAGCAACGAAAAAATAATTTTATCTATCAATTAATATTATAATATCGTAGTCGTAATATATTATTATTTAATACTAATATAGTAATATGTAATACTATTTACATGCCATAAATACGTACGTAATCATATCAAATAGTTATTTGAAAATTATCAAAGGAATAATATCCAACAGGTGTAGTAAAATACTTAAAAATTGAACAAAAATTGACACAATTATTTTACATAATTATTAATTATATTTGAACTTGAAAAATAAGTTTCAATTTTTAGAAATCTAATGAATAAAAACAATTTTTTATTTATTGACTAAGATACTTCATAATATTGTAAATTAAAAATATTAATTTCGTAGTATGAAAAAAACGGATTTTAGATTTATAAGCAGTATTAATGATCAGACTATATTCTCTATACCTAAGTGTAAAAAAAAATATCCAGTTCACATAGATTCGAAACATTATCGTTAAAACGTCCAATGTTAAGTTTATTATATACTATATCACAACTTAAAAGTTAAAACTATTATTAATCATAACCATGAAACTTCAACTAACATTTAACTGAAGTAAATAATTTAACGTAATGGTAAGGCTGTACGTATAATATTATTAATATTATGTTTTTAGTTTCATGACGAAAGATTTCGAAATTGTTTTGTTTCAATAGAAGTTCTTAACTGGAGGCTAACAATAATATTCAGCATACCAAACAAATGTAATATAGTTTACTGTCTTAAAATTATTCGAAGGTTTGTATTTCAAGATATCCATAATATATAAACAATGTTTACCAATTTTTGGTTCGTTGGCTGTGGTTTTAATTAAACCATTATGCTTCAAGTATCAAATATCCAAGGCTGGGCAAGTTAATGATTTTTTTTAACTTAGTTAAGTTGAGTTAATATGCACCAATAACAAAAAGTTAAAAGTTAATAGTTAATTTAACTCTAGGTTAACTCAGTTAAGTTAAAAGTTAATACACACTTTTTGCTAACTTTTTATTAAGTTAAAAAAAAGTTAATTTGTTTATACAATGCTAGCGTACTTAATTTTTTTCCAACTCAAAACTAAATTATAGGATATAGACTGTTAATACTTCATACAGTATTTCCATATAAGTTAGATTCGAATGATATAAATTTTTAACTTACAACAATTTACGATACATATTTTTGACATGAAAACGAAATAGACTGAAATAGTGAAATATTATAAAATTAAAAACAAAATAAATTAACTTAACTTACTTCTTAAAATGAAAAATTAACTCATTAATTTCACGTTAATTAAGAAAGAAATTTAGTAAGTTAACAGTTAAGTTAATGAAAAGCCAAAAGTAACTAATTAAGTTAAAAAGTTAAAATAAAATTAACTTTTTAACTCGTTAATGCCCAGCCTTTTAAATATCCGATGTACTTCACACATTTACGAGAATTATTATTATACGTCTATTATCTAAACATATTAATACTATTATTAGTATCCACCCCAAAAATATTGCATCTACAAAAAATTATTTGAACTAGTCATATTTGTTCTTCAGTTTTAAATTAATAAATCTGAAATATTTTATTTGAAATTCGCATGGTTACAATAACTAAATGTATTATTAATTATTATAATTTATGAATTTTTTGTAGGATTCGACAACAATTGTACAGCAGCTAGTTAATGTAGTTTGTACGTATTTTACATTTCATAAACTATTATTTTGCCTGTACCATGCATATTTTACACTGATTTATAAAGTACACTCTGCGTTGTATATTTAAATTGATCATCACACAAGTCTCGAAAAATATGTAGTTATCAATGTAAGTTTTTTTTTTCATTAATTAAATATTTAACGTTATTGACAACGGAATTATTTTATTTATATGACGGTGTTTTGAGACCACATGTATTATGCTTGCATGGATGTGTTTTGATATTTTCTTTCTAAAAAAATAGATGACTAGTTTTTAAAAAAATATTCAATATTATACGACTTTTTGCGTGTCTATGTATAAATGATTAAATTATATATTACATATTACGTTCTCCAGTCAGTTCTCTAGTAAAGCTTCATTTATATATCATGTTGCAGGATACGTATTTAATGAATAATGCACGTCATGTTATAAAAAGAGGGAGAAACCCGTAAATAAGTAAACTTTAACGGTAGGAACGTTATTCAATTTACCAATAGTCGATATAAAATAATAGTCTTGAGAATATTAATACACTTCTCCGTTTTTTTTTTAGTAAAAAGGGTGTAGTAAGGTAAAAAAAAATGCACACATCACGGGCATTAACTGTAAACTGAGTGTATTTTTATACATGCGTTGAACCGATTGGTTTAGAACTTAACCCATCCTTTGAAAACCCTTTTTTTTTAATGACTGGGATCCAAGGTAATTTTTTTTTTTTTTAACATTAGATATTATGTAGGTAACTACACACAGACAAAAAAAATTATTTAAAAACATAATACAAGCCAATTGAAGTTATTATTCGATTTTCTGGTAATGAGACTCAACATTCACATGTAATTTATCTGTATGCATCATTCACAACTTTAATAATTCCGTAATTATTATTGTTATTATTATTATAACATGACGATACAAACTGACAATGAAAAGAAAAGACAATGACTGTTTTTTATGATTACTTACGTCGAATAATTTTCCGGGACAGTGTTCCGATATTTATCGGATACAATAAGCGTACCTACACCTAGTACGCGTCTCTACATGAAAACATGTAAGTACTTTTAAACGATAAAAGTACAATGTAATTATTAAATGTAACCATAGTGTTTTTTTTTATAAAATATAGGTACTGAATAATAATTGTATAAAATAATTAAATTATTTGTTTATTTTAATTTTTGTTTGTGTGGAAAACAATATGTACAGATTCCATTGTAAGTATTATGTGCAAATATTTTTTTTAAATATTACACTATTGAGAAACAATTCATCAATTGCTGAGTTTTATTTTTTATTAATAATTACCCATATATACATGATTTAAATACGCATACACTCTAGTACGTTAATATATTTATGAAACAATTTATGTTATGCATGTGTTATTATTAATACTTTTAATAAATTCAATTTTGTTTCATCAATGTAAAAAATAATCTCGATGAAAAACTTAAAAATATTATTACCGCCTTGTGATATTGGTTAAAAAAATATTTTAGCATATCTGATTATACCTAATATATACATATAATAAAAACATAGTGCCATTTTGGCCAATATAATCATTATAATAATTTATTATAAGCCTGGAAATTTTGTACATCGTGACTGTACGTTTTTATTTTTGTGTAAATTATTACGATTTTGTTGGATTTTTGTTTATATCATGTGAAAATAAAATAAATTATGTTAAAATGAATTGTTCAATTTGTTCGAGTCTTTTGGAGCGTAAGGAACCGGAAAAAAAACAACATCTATAGTTTTTCCGCTTATTGTTATATTATAATATACAAGCATCGAATCTTTTTTCATGGTAAAGAATGTTCGATTTTGAATAACAACCATGACAGGGAAACGTGATGGCACAAGAAAAAACGAATTAACACATTAATCATACATCGGCGAAGTGATATATTATTTTGAGCTCAACCTTGTCTGACGGCAGAATCGGAACCAATTTTTCGCTTTATATTATGCACATTTCCACCAGCTAGTTCCATTTTTCATAAGAGTTCACAACATTTCCAACATTTTTCTTACTCTATTCATCACATAAATCTTTATTTGAAAGATCCTATTAATACATTTCTCAAAACAATATTTTGTTTTAATGTTAAAACACAGGAACCTAATTAAAACGACATGGTTCCATACATTAAGTTGAAAAGTACGATATCAAATCATAATATTTATTGCTTTGTTATCCAACAAACAATATTTTACATTTTATTTGAATTTAAAAATATTTTATCATTTTGAATAAAAAATAATTTATATTGAGTAGTTATAAGTAGGTAGGTACTTAAAATATAAAACAATCAAGAAATTACTATAGTAATATGGGTGTAACTTTGTTGGGAATATCATAGCACCACAAAATGAAACAAAGTTTAGAACCATTTTTTGGAGGTTAGTCCATTATATGATTGTACATTATTCAAAATGTATTTAAATTATTACGAATAAACGTAATATATTATAATTATAAAACAACTCAACTCTATATTTTAATCACGTTGAATCAATGACAACTTAATATTATATATTAAAAGTCATTGTACGTCATATTTAAATGTATTCATTTGTTTGAATTTCAAAATAAAACTTAAAATATCTACATATAAAATCAATTTTGGCCGAGCGGATTAAGGCGTCGGTTGCGACGCACGCCGGCGCCGGTTCAATGCCGGCCGCGGGTGGCATTCTTTTTCGGGCAAATCACGGTGTCGCAGAGAAGTGCCGCCATCCCCCACCCATGGCAGATACCTACGGGTGCCCACTAAAAAATCTGCCAAACCAAAAACACACGTGTTTAAATTTACAGTACCCTCCCCCCACAGTAAAACCACACAATATCCTAAGTTGTCACGGGTTAATTAATAAAAAAAAAAAATCAATTTTCTTTAGTTTTGTTCGTTTCAGTTATATTTTTATAATTCTTTGATACTGTAGGATGGATTTAAGATTTTATTTTACATTTATTAATATACAAGCAACTAAAACACAATTCAGTTAAATATAAAACATTTTTTTGTATTATTAAGAAATTAAATTATGTGTAGGTAATTGCTTTGTAACTTTAATAAATACTCGTTAATATCTACGTGTATATTATCACAAACAAATGTTTTTAAAATGGTAAACTGTTATAAGAAATCGGTTGGAAAAAAACCACAAGAACATTAATTAAAAAGCTAAGTAAATGACAGAATATTTTCAATTTTTATGAACAATATTGCAACTTAAAATGTACATAAATATAACAAATAAAATATAATTTAAAACCAGACTCATTGATGTATAATAAATTGGGAAGAAACTTTCCTAAATAACAATTAATTAAGTGATTGTTATATGCATATTTTTGAAACTAATTTGGTTTTAATCAACAGGTGTCAATGTGTCATCAAGGAAATATGAGATAAAAAATTCAATTTTGGAATAACAGTTATTGTCTTTTAACCCTGCGGCGGACACACTTCTCTGAAAAACGTGATTAAAACTTTTATAAAAATGTATAAAGACTGAAGCTGTGTTTAGGTTTTTATGGAAATATATTTATAAAATATTGAGATCAAATAGATTAAGACTTTTTAATCACAGTGTCATTTTTGAAATCATAATAATAAATTATAAAATGTTGTTCTTACAAAATATTTTCCTTCGTAATTATATTAAATAATTTTATTAATCAATATAATCTAGAAGACACAATAGGTATTGAACCTATGAAAGATAAGCGAGGGGAACACATTTCGCAATAACTTAAAAAAACTACTTTTAGGCCTCTGAACAAAAATCAATAAATATATATAAATATTATATTATATATAAATCAAAAAATGTCAAAAAGATCCAAGTTATTTTTTTGAAAATATCAGTAAATGCTAGCATTGATCACTAGCATGAATACTTGGTGAATATTTCGAATCTCAATGGTTCTTCATTTTTTAATTTGCGTAAAAATACCCGTGTTTACTTTACCATTATTTTGAAAAGTACCTACTGGAAATTAGATCTGATTTGTGACCGTTTATATATTGAAGTTGTTTATAACTTCAATGTTTAATGTGTCGCTCAGCACAGAATCTCAAATACCTATGATGGACATTATGAAAGTATGAATCTATAGTTATTTTCATGACTAATAAGTATAGAATAATATTATTATAAATGTACTTCATTAAAATATTTAATACAATATTACAATTGTTATAATATTATAATAGAGTTGATTATTTTATGAGGTGACATATATAATATTATGCTGTTTTTGAGCAAAACGGTTTGTGTTACCCAACTACAATTATAATGGTTGTTTGAAACGATTTCAAGCCCTACGATTATTATTATTTGTTCAAAATCACGTGTAGGTACATCCGTTACGGCCAAAAACGTAATAAAAATCTAGAGGCTATAATGTATGAGAAAAATCCTCGTTTACATTGTGCATATTTTGCGCTGTACATTTAGCGCTCGCATCACATCTCCATAAATATCGACAAACTAGTACAGCTGACGTGCGCACGTCGCGGCTATTATACGGATAGTCGCTGGAAATGGGAACGTGCTTGGTACAAGAAGGATCTGTGACTACAAATAATATTATAATAATAATAATATACCATATAATATACGCCTGTATGTGTATGCGTTCTTCGTCCTGACACATTTCTAGACGCGTCATAATGTATATAATATAATAATATGGACGCATGACTGTATGAGTGAATTGAATACCATAGCCCATAATAATATACACAATACACACTATTGTACATGACTATATCGCAACTCTACACCGGACTCGCATCGGCACACCGACTATGTATTTTAACAACTAAACATGTTAAGATTCTGAGTGGAACGATGAATGTATTGATTTTACAATGTTGTGTGTTTTTTTTTATTTTTATGTCCGTCATCACCTTTTAGGACAGTAAAAATGCTTAGATTTTCTTCAACAGTATCTTTTCTGATAGGAGAGTGATTCTAGTTGGTACTTTGGGGGGGGGGGGGGGGGGGGTCGAAAGTTAAAATTTCCCAGCAGTTTTCAAAAGCGCCGTAAAAAACAAAAGAAAAATTAAGGAAAAACGGCAATTTTTACGCAAAATCTGTTTTTGAGAAAATCAATTTTGGTTTTTGGTAAAACTCTAAAACAAATGATTCCAAGTTTCATGAATTGTTAACTGAATGTTTGTATTATCATTTTCCAAATATTTTGACTTATTTTGAACTGTTTACGGACATTTTCAGTTTCATTTTTTTTAGTTTTTTTTCTATAAATATCAATAACATTTTATTTGTTGGTTAAAAAGCTTGAAAATTTAATATAAGGCTCCTAGTATATTGTTTCAAAGGCAGATAAAAAAAATTAAAAGTCAATAGTCACAATTTTTTTTTATAAGTATTTAAAGTTCAAATATTGATATAATACGTAAAAATGATGAAAATTTGCAAATTATTTTTAGTTAGAAATTCATAAAAAATTTTCTTCTTTTAAATCTAAGATTTGAAAATGTATTACAAGATCCCCCATAAGTTTGTCTACATTTATCAAAATAAAAAAATGTCCACAAGAAAGTCAAATTAAATTTTTATGAGAGTTTGAAATTTGTATTTTTACAACATTTGATATTCACTTGATTTCTCATCTAACGATTTTCTTATTTTGTTGTAATTAAAAAGATGAATGACTGTAGATACTTGAAAATGTCACTGAATGTTTATACTAGCATTTGCTATACACTATACACTTTTGAAAATAATTTGACTCTTTTTGAACTGTTTACGGACATTTTTTTTTCTCAATTAAATTTTATTTTTTGGTAAAATGCGTGAAAATGTAATACAAGGCTCCTGATATACTGTTACAATTGTAGTTAAAAAATATTAAAAATACATAGGCTTAAAACTTGAATTTTTGAAAAATTTAATAATTATTTTTAAGTTAAAAATGTATTAAATGTTCAATTTTTATATCTAAGGATTGAAAATTTAAAACAAGGTTCCACGTAAATATGTTATATATAAATTACTTTATTCACAATAATATCATCAAATATACTTGGTAATATCCTTGGCTGACAAACCGTCTTCGCTCAGAATCGTTTTCTTATACAATGATATTATATCATTTAATTCAAATTTAACACCATCCGTTACAGTGACCCACTTGTAACCTACTGTACAGCAGAGCAACACCCACTTGGCCACCTCTTTATGTATTTCCGTCCTAAACAAAATGTCTATAGTTAGTGCACAATATGTTGTTGAGCCAATAATTACTAGGCGGCGATAGAAGACCCTACGGGCTTTTCTCAAATTATCTACAAGACCCCCGAGAAATTTCACTCCTGACGATGGTATAAATCATTATTTTACGCGGTCTGTAATATTATGACTATTATAGAATAATTACTTATTAACTCGTAGATGTTGGTCAATTTTTTAAACTATTAAATAGTTAGTTTTTATTTACGCAACAATGTTTAGTTCCGGGAATAAAAATATTTTCTTTTCATCTTTATGAAACGTATTTTATTTATTACAGGTATTCGTTAAAATATAATTTAAATTATTTATGTGATAGAATTATTATTATTTTTATTTTCTTATTATTAATTATTAACTAATTTAATTGAAAATATTATGTAATATATAATATGAAGAAGGAAACGAAAACAATAAAATATACAAAACATTGATTGGGAAATATAGTTTTGTTAAATTTGTTTACCTATTTAAATGTACAATTTTCTTACTTATAACATTCGACTATATTTCTGCCAACGGACACGCATCCACAAATCAAATTACAGCTCACAAAGAATACGAAAAATTCAGATAAAAAACGAGATTTTTATGATGAAGCGGATAATACCGGACGTATTTGCAGAAACAATTTTGGCACAGGTTGGTATACTCGTACTAGTTAAATTTTAAATCGTAAGTTTTATTTTATTTTTACTATTACTGCAGTTACCCTATAACGTTCATTATCAACAATAACAAATTAATGAAGTTCAAGCTTATGTCGGACTAAGGTTTAGCCTAGTATATGATAAACCACCACGATTAGCTATTAATTTGTATACTCTTTATTTTCTGTAATTTTAATATCACAAATATTTCTATATGAAACAGCCAGCAATAACTTGCTGGCTGTATCATGTAGGGTTTTGGTTTAAAATTTATTAGTGATTTTATTGATTCGAAACTGATTAAGCTCAACAGAACATAATATAACTAATAACTATAATAATAATCTAAATGTCTGTGTAAAACCTGCTCGGTAATCGTAACTACGATTTAATTAACTTTATCTCCTTGTATATTCTGTGGACCACGTATAGTGCATAATCAATATTATGTATGTACACGAACATAATGAAAAACAGAAATTATAATAACATATTTAAATATTTTATCATACTATTGCTGTATATCACATAACGATCAGAAAAAATAGTTGCTAGATTGTAGATTTGAATATTTGTATACGTTTTTATGGTAGCAAATTTTTAACCAACGTAAAACAAAATTTTTGATAAACGGGTTTTTATATTTAAAATGTTTGATGCACAAATGTTTGATAAACAAAGATTTCAACATTCAATCACACAAAATTTATTGTTAACACATAATATTACAAAAAAATAAATTTTACGCAGGATATTTGTTTATATAAATATGCCTTATACACGCAGTGTGGGTGATGGTAATGTATGGTTTAAAGAAGCAATTTTATTTTTGAACTTTATCCAGTTAATATAAACGAACAAATATTAAGTAATGCACCATTCATTCCTTTATAATAATATTAGAACAAAATATCAGACAAACAATTACACATCCCGTCACGAACCTAAATAGAAATTTACGATTGATATTATATTATAATATGGCAAGTATGTAAAAATAGAAATTCAAATTAAGTTAAACGTATAAACCTAAATATTGTTATATTAATATTATAATATGTATGTCATGTGCTGTGCACTTTAAAATTACTTTCAACCAACTCAATTGTCTTCCATTTTATTTATATATTTTTAATTAATTCAAAAGTTTAAATAAACGACGGTTTATTTCATTACACAATAGCATTTTATTCAGTTTAATTAACCTCCATAAAAAGTTCAACTAATTGTTCGCTAATAAACTCTTTCTTCTAAAATATTGTTCACAAAAACAAACTATATTACGGAACTTGGTTTTTTCATTCAATATTTGACTAAATTAAATATACATAGGCTATAAATATAATATTTGACTTATTGAAATATTATAAAATTCTATTTGAACGAGACCCAAAAGTACCCTTCAATTTTATTTTATTTTTCAAGTTTGAAATATATATATAAAATAATTTGTAATGTATGTAGCAACTATGTTAAACACTATAACAGTAGTTGAGTAGTTATTATATTCAATAGGCAGGGTAACCTACAGCAGTAAAAATGATAAAAATGTTAATTCTATGTTTGTCAATGATGTACATTTGATTAAAAATTAAAATACATCAACATTTCAAAATTATTATGAAAAAGTTCAATATAAATGAATAAAAGTTCTGAAAGAGACACCTCGTTATCATTCATTGATCGGCTGGAATAATCCATACCTTAGCAATTTAATCGTTAAAAAAATTTTTTTCTAAATTATTTGATAATATTTTAGAAGTAAATTATTCTTAATATTACCTACCATAAACCAGTAGGTATGTGAATAATATAATAAAATATACAAACTATATATTTTAATAATGATAAGTAGCGGTATTTGTGTACTTGCAGGGTACTCATATTTGTATCTTAATTATTTATAAATAATAATTTTCTTATTTTCCTAGAGTCTTTAGAAAATGCATTTAATTCCATTCGTTGATAATATATTATTTTACAATTAATATTAAGCAATGCTAATGCTAAACTATTCAATCAGTTTTCCCCATTAGTATTTCTAAGGTAGGTATTTTATTAAACAGTATTTTTAAGGATGAAAATAACCTATCACTGGCCGCTGTAGTCATGAACGGTCTACCTGGTATTTTGATGTATTTGAAGGTAGCAAAAAAAATGAGTGGATTACATAATATTATTATGAGAGCTTCTGATACAATTATTTTTTGGTTTTTATACTTAAAATCACTATAATCAATAAAATTAATACTGTATAAAGACGTGACGATCTCGGTGTATGCAAATTAGCAACAAATTACAATACAGGACGAAACTTGCCCACTCGCCAAAAATTAATTATGAACATAATAATATTAATTTTATTTTATCAAATTTTGAAGTATTCAATAAGTACCAAGTTACATATAAGTTAATTATTACTATAAATATAATTAAAAAATGATTCCATAGATTCCAAATTCAATGCATTTGTGTTACACTAAAGAAAACAAAATCATCTCCAAAAACTGGTTTTGCATAATATAATATATCGTAATTTTCCTAATTATTTTTTTGTTTTTACCCTTTTCCAACAACTAGATTCGTTTTTCTACCGGAAAATATTCTTAAGTAGAAAATTTAAGCATTTTTCCTGCCTCACAAAGTGATGATAGATGAGATAAAAAAAAAAACACTTCATTGTAAAATCAATACATTCATACATCGCTCCTCTCAGAATCTAAAATAGTAAAATATTACATGTTATCATGTGTACAATATTACGTATCATATAATATTATAATATTATAAATACAATAGCAATGTCGTATAATCCACTCATCCATAAAAATGACAAGGGAGGATTAGGAGATGTTTAAACCCCTAAAACACAACGCCACTACAAGTGAGTCGCTTGTCAATGGTACCTAATGCTTAGATATTTGGTTGAAGTAAAATTTGAGATTTTTATATCATTCAAAAATAATAATTATAAATATTTTAATAATCATCCTTCTCTTAAGGTTATATGGTTATGTTGACTGATTTTGCTTCATATTAAGCGTCTTTTAGAGTACCAGCGAGATATTTCATTTAGATGTAAGTAAGTATTTTTACTATAGCTTAATTTTACTTTAAGAATTTAGATTATTGGATATGCATCAGTAAAAATTGTAATTAAAATATTGATGCGTTAACAAATAATTTTAAAAAATAGGCAATTGAAAACATTATACATATATTTTATTTTAGCATTAAACTACCTTAAATTTATAATGCTAAATACCTCCCAAATAAACTGCTTTTAGAAAAAATAATTTAAAGCAATACAGTTTAGTATATTATTAATTTTAATTAGTTGTTTGAAATTCTACATCAAATAACATGTTTATTTAATAAATTTCTTCTAGAACTTAAATTAAAAGGCACATGGCATATCGTCTTAAACGCCAATAATATTGTCTTGTTTAATATATTATTTTGATGAATATTTAAATTAAATATTTTTAATAATTCCATTTATAGTACATGGACAAATCACTGTAATATGGTCTTTCAGCGGGTACGATATAATTATACTCTAGGGAAAACCACCAAGGAGTAAGGACCGCCTAACCACCTAACCTAAGATATGTCTAGTATGGTTCTGCACCAAGCGATAAAGTAGGTAAACTGGCCTGTTTTTACTTATGAAAATAAATCAAACCCATTCGTTTGTATTTAATTCTCATTTAACAAAACCAAGTCGTTATTGTGATTTGTGACATAAATAATATACTATAGATACTCTTAAAATTTGTATTTGTAAAATGTAAGTATACATTTCTTAATGCCAATATCCTTATAAATATAGACAACTTAAAATATAAATTTGATGAAATGTTATTTTAGTACATTTTGTGAAATTTGTTGAACTAATTTAAATTGTGCATATTATTAAATGGTTATTAATGGTTTAGATCCCGATGAAAATTATATTATTTATCTCTCCTAAACTGTATAATGTAAATAAATCTCGGAAATGGTCTCAAATACAACAATCAAAGGTAGGTATTGGTAATTAAATAGTAAATTATAATTTTCGGTCATAACTCGAAAACATGTTATAATATTTCTTGTTACTACCAATTTTACTCGTACTTCATAAGTCCACAACACCTGCAGCCCTTCGAGACCCAATACTTAAAATAGGATATTTCATAAAACGAAACCTTTTCTTTGACAAAATATACAAATAATACCTTCCATATTTATCCTTCGCCAACAACAATAAATATCTAAGGCAAACCGAATGAGAATAAAAAAAAAATCCGTAACAAAATGTCACGTGGGAAAACACAGCATGGCGTCCCCAAAGTTTATTATAATAATATGAACCCGAACGAAATTCCATTTCACCAACTCAGAATTTCCAAAATAAAAAATAAAAAATCCTCCGGTAAACTCGATTTCAACTAGGAATATTTGTTTGTATTGGTTTTTACGTTTATATAATATAGCTGTATCTGGGCCGTATGACGTATATGGTATAAAATTAATATACTAAATTTCCCAGCCGATTTTCTTTCATGTGTGGTGGACACTGGTCGCACAAACACTACTTATATTCCTAGTTGATTGATTTCGATACATACATTGGTTTCCATGCATGGATTGGTACGTGCGAATAAGGAAATGGAATAATTGTTACGAAAATCACAGATTGCGTCGATGGTGCATCGATTGCGCCGATCGATATTCGGAGGTAATAAATGGGTCTTCGTGGCCGAACGAGTGCCAAGTATAATAATACAGAGTGTTTCTACAACGAATGTCACCGTTAGGATACACATACTCAGTGAAGTGACTCAAAAATGAAATTTTTAGAACCATGTAGAGACTCTATTGTAAACTGTACTACCTATATAGTTTTGTCCTATTCATCGTTTCTCGTCGATAAGATTGTTGTATTATTGTGGGTACCTATTGATACGAATCAATATCTGCTGATACATGTCAATATCAGTTTCTGTTGCATGTCAATATCAGCTGCTGTTACACGATGACTAGTGAAGAATATGTTAATAGATTATATTATAATTCCAAGTTATTTTTGCACAGATAATTTTTACAGTTTAAATATTTCTATTGTCAACTTTAATAGGAAGTATACTGTCCCATAGAATTTCGAAGACTATATATCAGTAAATAATTGGTATACCTTTTTGGATTTTAACTGACAGGTACGAGGTACATCATACATATTTTATAAAAATAAAAAAACATATTTACAAGTCTAGAAATAACAATAATAGAACATAATCAAATTCCCAGTATACATATAATAGTGACTAAAACTAAACTTCTGTAAACTGTTATTATTAAATAGTTTGTTTTTTTTTATTATTATTAACAAGTTTTTCTAACAATGGTCATCTAAACTTGGTGTTAGTAGTATTTTTTGACATTTTAACAATTATTGATTATATAATATAATATAAAATTATTTACAACAATTTACAAAAAGTGATAAATAGAATAAGCTATATTATAATAATTGTAGTAATACAAATATAAAATATAATACATACTATCTAGATGATAAAATAAATACAAGAGTTAAAGGACATATAATTATATAAAATAGCTAGATATGTAGTACTATTTCATTTTAAAGTAATTTGATTAATGTGTGTATTAAAATATTTAATTTCTACTTTTCAACTTACTTATATTTGTTTTAATTATTACTGTTGACCAACTATTTCATTAATATAAACTTTAAATTGGTACTTATAAAAGTTATGAGTTACAACTAAATAACTATTTGTTCCAAAATCATTGAAATTCTCGGAAAAATATTCTGCATAGGATTATGAAATTAAAAATGCATACATTATTAAAGTGAGCGACTACGATAAAAATATAATTTATTTTTTAAAAACGTTGTACGGTCGTGTTTTTTTTTAAAACTGTGAAAAATATTTTCAAAAACATTTTCACATTTTGAGATGATGAGCGTTTGCTGTTTAAAGAACCACTGTGTATAATACTATATTATCATAAACTTATCAAAATATTCAGCGAAATAAATTATTCACGAACACCACACGCATAATAGCATAATAGTATACATTCCAGATAGGGTATAGCACAATACAATATATAGAGAGTAATGGAAAGATCAATAATAATTACTCGTTATACAGTTGGGTACCAATCCGCGTACCGTGATGACACACGTGTGTTTGGATGTGACTTATTTTTGGCAGCTGATAACTACCGCCCATGAAATAAGTTAATAATTTATTTAATACTTAAATAAATAATATACCGTAACTACAACTCCATCGTCTACATTGCCCTAGTCGTATCATTCATTGTCAGACTATTTATGTATTATAATATTATGAATCCATCTGGGTCATGAATATTTTCGTTTTCCGATCTACTGCAGACACCCTTCCTTCGTTTCAATTTTACACAATATTGCATTGTGATCCGACGCAAACGTATACAATGATTAAATGCTTTACATGATACCACATAATATTATTTAGCAATATTGTGGTATGTTGTCTATTGCAAGAAAATGTTCAGTGGTGTGAGGTCATTCTGTGTTTTACTAGAGACGGGATTCAACAACGATTTTAGTTTCGGATTGTTTGAACGAAATTATTTCTTGAGTAATAAGTAGACAACTGATAACATAATAATATTATATAATGTAAATATGTTACAACAACAATTTCTTCCTCCAATTCTAAGAGTACATCAACAGTGTTCGATAGTATATTGAATCGGATATTGAATTTGCTTCTCAAAGGTTAGGTAAAATACGTCTTTATATTGCATTATTGCAATATGAGGAATATAATAATTATAATGATTTAAAATAACGATGGTATTAGATTATGGAGAACAATATTAATTTTCTATACCTACACAATATCGCGAAAATGAAAATATCTAAGAAAGGGATGACTGCAAAAACTTGAAATTTTTATAAAATATTTTAACACAAGGTCACTCATAAGTTTGCTTATTCATATATTATTATTAATTACTTATACATTTTTGGTTTTTCCTCATTAAAAGACTTATTAAAAAAACTCATACACAGGTTTCATTTTAATTACCTATGTCCTATGTGTATATAATGATGTAACCAGTAACGAGAAAGGAATTAGATCAGTTCTCACAGTTACCTGAAATACTACATAGATGATGTAAATGGTAAATGGAATGAAAATGTTGTGGATAAAAATCAATTTACAAACTATACATTTCGTTGAGAATTTCTATCTTACAATGTATTACAGCAATTTGTAATTGACTACCAAGTATTAATTATTAAATGAAAATAGTTGTGTTTCGTTTAAGTATGAACATTTTAAACGAATTAAAAATCATATCTTTAAATAAACGTAAGTGTACCATATAGTATTATAGTATATTATACACAAAAATGATGAACATAATATAGATATATAATTATTGTTTCAAACTTCTAATAATAATAACATGTAATTGAAAACTGATAATTTTTTATAATATTTGAGTCAAGTTAAGTCATTAATTACAGAATATTACATTATATTGTTTAAAAACTTCACTATAGAATAAATTAGCACTCTGCAGTCTGCAGTAAACTATATAATAGAATTGCAAGATAATAAGATACACCTACAGATTTACTACACATACAAACTATAGATGTGATAAACTTTTAAAGTGTCTATACAGTAATACAATATATTTGTTTACTATATTACCATTATTTCATAATTTTCATCAGTTTATAATATATTATACATAATCATGGAAGACGGTTATAATAATGTATGATATTATATTAATCAATTGGCAGTGTTCTATCAGTATTATTCACATTACAGGTGTGAAGAAAAAATATTTAAAATTCAAACATAAATGTTTTGATATTGACTCAAATATCATCAAACTGCATTGAAACATTTAACATTTAAATTTTTTTATTTAACTGGAATTAAATATGTGTACGATACAATTAATATTGAGCATTAAGTAAGAAATTACGAGAACTAATTATTCAAACAACTGATATCGTTAATTTTTAAAAAGTTTAAATTAATATTTAATTATGTAATAGCAAAAGGTACCTAATAAAAACAAATTTAGCTACTACTTTATATAAGAAGATGTTCAAGAAACTACTTAAGATTTTGGTTTCCATGAAAAATTTTTTTCAATTTTCGAAGCAGCTGCGAACAAATGTTTTGAAAATATTTTACAACATAGGTATTTATTTTAAAATAGTACTTGACACTTGCAAAACAATCAACTGACTTGTGAACTCTTATTTTATAAATTCAGTAGTATATTTTTGACGTTGTGGCTTTTATGTGTTTTCCCTTTGTAACGACGAGCCGCAGAATATAAAATAATATTATTTTTTGTGCATATTCGTTTATTACTATATTTTTTTTATGCCGCACGTGTTGATATTTGTTTTATGTACCATTTAAAGTATTGTTTTTAAAGACACATATACAAGTTGCCATTTGACACTTTACGTGCAGTTCTAACCAATACATCGTCTTTGTGCCACAATATCGTATGACATTTAAATCAAAACAGAACATAAATAATAAAATATTCAATTTATTTAAGTGTGGTTCTATTCAAACATTTTGTTTTATGTATCCAATAAGAACATTGAAAAATATGATGCATATACGTGTTTTAAAAACAAGTAATTATTATCTAAAATGTTTTAGGAACAAAGAGGCATTAAATATAATGAGTTATTTTTAAAACACATTATAGTACAAATTCTTATAGCTAAAAAAATAATTTTAAATTCCTACAACACTAAAACAAAAAATAAATATAACCAAACATCAAAATATTTATGCACACCTTTTTTAACTATTTAAAAATATTTTTTAAACTTAATTAAACTTAAAACGTTTAAACTATTCAAAAATATCTGGAGGTGTATGGCAAGGGCGGTCGACTCCATAATTGCTCGAGGTAAAATTTATAACTGAAAGTCAGCATCCATTTTAACTAGTGTATAGATAAAATTAATTTGTGTCAATACTTTAGGTCTTTAGTGGCAGTAGCGAGGCCCCTTAATGCAAGTTGCTAAATCATTAGACAGTGTTTATTAAAAAGAATATTTTTTTTAAACAAAATTACAATATTTTATAATATATTAAGTCGTATTTCTTTAAGAAGAGCCCAATGTTTCACCATGAGATGAATATCAATTTCATTAGTTAAATATTTGTTACAATTTAATAAGCGATCCACTCCCGTAGTAGAACGTAAACAATTTTTCACAATCTTCAATTTACTGAAGGTGTGGTCGTTTGATGCAGTACTAACCGGTGCTGCAAAAATCAATCTGCATATTTTATTGCCAATAGGCAAAATATGTTTTAATTTTTTGGATACTTTAAATATTTTAGTTAATTTTAAAATGTTTTTATTGATACAGTGATGGTGTAAAATGTTTAATTCAGTTATAACTCCATCATAATCACAATTATTAGATTCATTACATACATGAGGGAATATTTTCAAAGCTTTCTTCAAACCATTAATTGAACAATTGTTTTCCCATGGAACCTTACAAATGTTCACAAGTAGTTCTATGATCAACATACAATTTTTTTAATGTTCAGAAGACAAATTTATTAATATATCGAATCCTTTTTTGAATTCCATTATGTAAAAAGCTTTTATATTGATTGTGCACGTGTACTAGCATTCGAGTATATCTTTTTGGGGTTCAATCTTCTTCAATTTTTTCGGTTAAAATCTTCTTCTGGGTTAATATTAAATTTTTTAGCAAAAATTGTTGCACTTTCTATTAAATTATCTACTGCCATATTATTATTATCACTCATTCTGGTTAAACTGTCAATAGTATATGTTAGTAACATTAAAGCATCAATTATATTTAATTCTTTAGCTTCTAGGTCTTCTGTGAAAATTTTTGTTTTATACATGACATTTTTCATAAATAATAAACAAATTACAAAGTCAAAACTGAGATTTTTTTTAGAGAGACCTAATGCAAGAGTACATGGTTTTTTATCCATAGATTTTAAGTCTGACATCTGATAATGCATTAATTGTTCATATGATATCCAAACAGCTTTAATTGATTCAGCCCTTACAGTCCATCGGGTTTTTGATAGATTCACTTGTTCTACAAATGTATTCGATCGATGCGTTAGGCATGGAATGAATGGAATTTTATGACCAACAATATCTGATAATTTTTGCTGAGTAACATTTATCTTACATGAAATGCTACTGGCAAAATCATAGATTGAAATGCAATATTATATTTATATATATATATTATATAAATATTTGTTGTTGCCTATTTGTAGTTCTTAAATATTATTTACTATTATATTAGGTCATAATAGGTATACTAAATTATATTTGAATTTTGAAATAACCATTAATTACAATAAAATCATAATTGCTGATTTTCCGACTAAAATTAACCAGCTGTCGTAAGCAGGGGGTGTAACACCCCCCCCCCCCCCCCCACTAAAACCAGCCCTGACAGAATATATATTGTAATAAATTGTTATGAGAAATAAAAAATTAGTTATCAAAAAAAATATTTTATTAAATATATATACCATATAATATATTTTATAATTTATACATAATATAAGTATAGAAATATCAAAAAAAAAAGTTAAGGGAGTAGATCTATGCCATCGTCCCTCCCTTTGACCATCACTGCTGTGACCCTTGTTCTTAGCATTTAATACAATACATCTTAAATCATAAACAATTTGGTAGATCACGTTTGATAGCAATCAGCCGTACGTAAATATTTTACGTGTCGTAACCCAATCAATCAACTAATAAGTTGTAAAAAACATACCTAGGTAATCAACGCGAGTGAGTAATTTATATTATAAATAATCAATGGTAATATTCAAATGGAAAATTAGAGCAGGGACATGAAAAATATGATATGATACAATGTCATGTAATACGATCTATGTATGCAATATATAATAATATTGGCGGACGAACGATATAATAAATCGAACACAAGCGATCCAACGTCGGTGTAGTTTTAACTCGGCTAACAACCAGAACGATGAGATTTCAGTTTGTAGTTATTTCGACTTTTGTAGTATTAGTCATCACTCATCATAAAATATGTGTCATGCGTGACCGTGAAAAATGTCCAAACCCGGTGGTAAAATCATTTATCGACTACGCTAAATCATACAGACCGGACGAACGGAAATTTAACTTGATTAAAATATATTCGTTTACGTTGTTTTTATATTTATATTGTTTTGATGAAATCAATACTAAACATGAAGACGGACACACAACATTAGATAATGGCTATGGCAATAATTTCCACGTTGTTGGCATACAACACAATTTATTTTCACCACGTGAAAACGACATCGTCACCGACGGCAATGCCCAAATGCAATTAATATGATCATCAACGCTTTAAATATATGAAAATAATGATTTAAATTACAGTAAAAACATAACTTTAACACTTTATGTGTTTTACACTCGTGTGTTCGCAATCGTTTGGCTCCAAAAACCATAACGAATATTCACGAAATTGATAAGTTATAATAACTGATAAAATTAAATATGTTGAAACATATTTCAATTAAAAATGTTAAGCCCTGGTTAGAAATATAATAAACATTTCAGAATATGGATAATGTTTATGTTATATTCTATAAGGTACCTAGGTGTTGATAATTTATTATCTTATATTAAATGTTAATACATTATAAAGTATTACTTAATTTTATTAATAAAAAGTTTAAACTCTTTAAGTTTGCTTTAATTACATTGTTGATAACATTTTGTTTTTAACTTTTATGACCTACTTAATTGCAAACTATAATATTTAGTGTTAACTGATTTAATTTAATTATATTTTATACTTTTTAATTATTACCTATAAAATACAAGGAGAAAGTCGTATTACATTTATATTTTGCCTTTTAATGATTACAATAATGTTAGGTATTACTTATAAATAACTTTTATAGACGGAAAATTAACATTTATCCTAGAATTACAGATGGTATTTACAAATAATAGTTTATTATTGTATCTTTGTAATTAAATAACATATAACGTTAAATAATAAAATATAAATACATTTTTTGAAACCAAACTAATTTTAAGATTGATGGCCATTAAACAATACATATTATATTCTTATAATTCTTCCAACGCCTTTAAATTCTATTTCCAACGACTACCGAAATTTTTTACCTTTACGGTTTTATGCACTTTTTGAAAATGTCATCATTTAATTTGAAATGAATTGAAATATATAGTTTTTGAGTAATTTAAGTTATTATGCAAACCGTAACAGTAAGAAAAAGTTATTTACAATTATTATCTATCACCACATAATACCATTTACAAAAACTCATTGAAAGTAGTAAGTTGTAAAATCAAGTTGTTATTAATGTAAAATCCATTTGGATTTTTTATGAGAAGGTATTTTTATATATAGTTTTTCGTATTATTCATAATAATATGACGTAATAACTTATTGAGAAAGTTACATTTACTTTTTACTAACTAATTACATTTTTTGTTAGTTATGTTTTTTCCACGTGTAACTATTTTGAGTTTTATTTTAGTGAACGTGGGTGTTGATAAACACAATTAATATACGTTTATCAGTGTATAAAGTGGCTTCCAAGCTCTGTAACACAATGTCAAAGCTGAATGTGTGTTAAAAATCAATTTCAGCATGTTATTGTAACGATATTCCACAAAATGTATATTTTCAACTTATACGACATACCTAATTAAAATCCTTAAACTATTTTTTAAGATATAATGAAATTAAAAACTACTGTTAAGGTCAACATATAGGTAGAAACAATTATTATTGAAGAATTTTCAACTTCTTTGGACCAAGCCTATGTAATACCTAGGTATTGTTATTTCTAGTTTGAAATAAACGATAAGCTCTGTGGCTGCATATTATAGTGAAATTTTTGACGTATATGAAAATACAATCTTACGATTTCCGTACAATGGTTCATTGTAAGTGTTTATTATTGGTAATTTATAAATTTCTATAAATTACTACCTGACATTGCCCGTGAAAAAAATGAACAATTATAAAATGAGTGTATCTCGGTTTAAGTATGACCTATACCTAACCTATACCTCAGATCACGAGCGAATCGACTTCGGAATAACCTGCTCTAAAGTTTGGGTTCAATTTGTATAAGTAATTGAATCTTTTATATTTAGAGGTTTAAAGCACTAGTCCTCCACAAAAAGAAGGTGAAATTGATACTAAAATTGATATTAATATTAAACAAATATATACATACGATCAGGGCAGACTATAATAAACTCAAGAATAGATTTCATTATTTTATGATTTACGTTTACGATTTTGTGTATTTTTAACCAGTCAATGTTTTATCATCTGATATTTTATGATTAATTTTGATTTTCATTTCAGTCCCAAAATCCCATTTCATGCATATTTTAAAAAGTTACTTTCCATATATATTTAAATTCTGTCTTAAATTCAGAATATTATAGTTTCTTAGCTTTTTTTGTGAATATGTGAATATTTTAAATATTTATAATATATTACATCTTGATCATGATACATCATAAATCTAGTAAATCTTATAAATACATTTAATAAAAGCATTTTAAATTAATCATTGGAATATATTATTCATATGATTACCTAGTACCTAATATTTGTGATTATTATGGAAAATTTTAACATAATTTAGGTATTGGCTTTTATAGAACAATATTGTTTAAGGCTGCAAATAAAATTTATTTTTTTATTAATTAACCCGTGGAAACTTAGACTATTGGATCCAAATAAAATTAAACATCTATGAAAACTAATTTTACTATGGTATTGATTATATTTTTACTACTTTACTTCATACATTTAATTTTTATGGAATAAAAAAATATATACATATAAACTAATCGAAAAAAAAAATTGTTTTTTTTTTTGAGTTAGTGAAAAAAAACAACAACTCATACACACCTAAGTACTATCGGGTACCTACGTATATTATGCGTATATCTTGCACAATTTGGTTTATATAGGTTTATGAGTTAGGATTCATAAAAATTAAAGTGAAGAATTATTGTCTTTTTTTCTATACGAACCTGAATATTGTTTTTTATTTCTAATGAATAAATCATGTCTAGTTTTAAAAAAAACTTTAAAACATTAAATAAGAAAAAATTCTGAGTTATGATTTTAAAACTTTCTTAGAGTTATAATGGAATACTAGTTGTAAGTTCTCTGGTGAAAATTGTTAACCTGATCTAGTTACAAATATTATGTTCAATAATTGTAAAAAAAACCAAAATTATATAATTTCATGTCACATTATTTAATAAAGTAGAAATTATAGATACTACAATTTTAAAGCATACTTTTAATAATATTAAATGTTTATTTTGCAAAACTGAACGACAATTAATAATAGGTACTTACCATTAACAACAACATGTTTTGGTAATGTAATAATAATATGATGTACAACTTATATAATGTATAAATATCAATTAAATATAATTATAGTACTTGTAAAATTGTCATTTTTACCATCGAAATAATCAAAAGTATGTCTGAATAAAATTTAAAAAAATATTTACTAGATACTTGAAATTGTAAAATATGAAATGTATGAACGCCAATAGGATCACAATAGAACTGTGTATGTATGTGTGTTATGGATGGGTATATGCGCTATTAAAAAATTAAAATAAATGGTTTCCAACCGAATGGTCCCATTGAATGTTTATGTAGTGGAGCGTTAGAAGAAAAGCGTGATCAACCGAAACTCGACTAATTAATTAGATTATCTGCAAATGTCGTCTTCGAAGGATACTGTAGCGTTGTATTTTTTCCTCCATATAAACCCTCCCTTAAGATTGGATTCGGTCCAATCACTGAATTGGATTTGTAAAATTTGCTTGATTATGCACACCTCAATGATCTTGTTGGCGTGGTATTATCTTTACATATACGCATATCAGTTCGGTTGAATGCACTTTCATCCGGCAATCGGTGAAGGCCTAATACCCAAAACTGTTTCAGTGACATAAACTAATAACGCGTCGTCCCTACGACTATATAAAACTTTATATTAATAATCCGTTTATTTCAGTTAAACTTATTTTGTAAATTAAAATCCTATGAAATTGTTTTGTTATACTATTGATGTCTTATCAGCGTGGAACGATATAATAAACCGTTTTAATTCTACCATGTTTTATGATAACAAATATAATATTATATACTTCACTCCCACGTTACAATGCATAATGCCGATTTAAAACGATTCGAAAAAAAAACCTAAATGTAAAGAAAAATAATCTATCTTTATTTTCGAATACCTCTTCATACTTTGCACGTACGAAGGTATTATCGTTCGGTTACCAAACGTAGCAAAGTAAAATAAATGTTAGATAAAATTGGAAAGTTTAAGAAGAAAAAAGTCACTCTGATGTATAGTTGGTTTCGAGAATTCCTAGTTTTTGAGTAGGTAGGTCATTTTAATGACTGTGATAAATTTGAATTCAAAAATAAATCATTGTAAGCAAAAATGATTCTTTGAAGAAAAAATTAGTTAGCCTCTAGATCTAAGGGTATTTTATAATTGATTTGGTCCAACTATTTTTTTCCAAAAACATTGCATGTAATATTATATAATTATATACTTATTATTGTTAATATTGTAATGAACAATACAGCTGGCCATACTGCCATTTAATAGAATGGAATAAATACCTTAAAATAATACGTCGACATATTTAAAAAATTACATTTTGAACATAGAAAATAACAATATAATTAAAGGTAAAAAGTTTCAAGTCCATACGATTAATGTTTTTCTGAATTACAACAAAATAACTAAAACCGTTAAAGGAAAGGTTGTTTATTTCTTTTGAATATCCAATTTTGTCACAATATTTTGAAATTAAAACTTATATTAAAAATTACTTTACATAATGTGAATTTGAAATATTTTCAAATTTCTGTAAGAAAACTCATAAAGAATCTTATATTGCATTGTATAAGGTGCCTCTACCAAATATTATATAACAGAGTAATAATTTAATAATATAATATGCGTTAAGCTGTTCAAGTCCTCACGAATAACATCTTTGAATTATAAAACAAAATAATTAAAATTTGTCGTATCGTATACATATTATAAACAGTAAACACGCCTATACAAAATTATTGTCCTAATATATTTATTTTAGATTTTTGAGTTTTAATAAAAACTATTTTACTACTTTAAAAAGGTACTTATTATATTTTATGTACAAGTATAGAACCAATATTATTAAGTATCACTATAATATATTGGCGACCAATGGCCAAAATGCCGAGGCTTATCAGAATAATAGTAATAGGTAGGTAGTAAATACATTTATGTTCTTTAAGGTGAATACATAACTATGTATAATAATGAAGTAAATAATTAAAAAAACAATACAATTTACTTAGATTAAAAAACAGTCAGAGAAATATTATACTTAAAAAATCGTTGTGTTTAAATCTATTTGAAACATAAAAATGTATCAAATTATTAATATAATTAAGAATTATTATTATTAAAAGTATAGTTCAGTTTTTGATAGTAAAATAATAATAGAATAATGTAATAACGTAAAATAGGATAACATACGTATATACGTATATTAATACGGCTCCTGCCGATAGTTATATTAAAATAGTAAAAGTTAGAATAGTATAATTACGCTATTACCTTCCTCCAGGTGTTCGGAGGGCTCTCGAGATCGTGTATTCGAGAATTATATCAAATACACCGTACAATATGATTTTATGAAAAAAAGCACATAGAACGTATTGACTGCAATCCACATAAAATATTATATCAAATGCCTTACCTGATTCGCAGTTGTTCGTAGACAATATTGTAAGAGTTTTAGGTTTTAGATAAAATAAAGCACTACTTCAAATACACAAATTTAATTAACGAACGCACTGATTATTGCTTGCATAAGAAGTCCAGTTGTCGCTCGTTGAAATCGGTTTCTTTGGTACTTGAGAGGTTGTTACTTGGTGGCTGGTGCTCATGCACTGGTTTAAGGGACGGACGCGAGGATGCTGACCAGAGATAGGAGGGTGGCTTTGTCACTAACTTATTGTGGGCCTGGGAACTAGATTATTCTTTGGCGTCAGCATAAAATAAGGTCACACACATCCTACGTAATATTGTTATGAGTGCGTGTCGAATTATTAGTTGTCGTAATCAATGGTTTTATTTGATGCGACCGATTTCTACAAGCGACAGTCTGGCTGTTGTTTATTAATCTGTACAATTTTAGTTTATTATAATGGTATGTGAGCATATCATTACAATAAACTAGTCTTAAAATTGTGTAATTTTAAAATAATTTGTGTATGTATAATAGCCTAAAAATAAAACGCAATATTATTGTTTTGCCTCATGACATTTGTAATTTTTATAATAATTGCCATGTGATTAAAAATATAAAACAATTAATTAAATATTCTATATTATAATATGTAAATGTATCAAATAAACACAGAAGTTGGTTATATTTTTTAAAAAAAACATTATTAATTGTTGTTGGTTATTAGAAAAAAAAATCGTGTTCTATTAAAACTTCCTATTTATGGCTATTACTAAACTGCTTCAATATTTTCAGAGAAAACTATTCTCATTAAAAAAAAATCTCCTAAGGAAAAACTTTCGTCAGTAGTAGTTGTATTTAAATCGTTCAAATTAACAGTAGCCCATACCACAACAGCTGTTGTTCAGCGATATGTCCCTTGTTTGCCATCAAAACCGCTAATAAAGTGGCATCAAAAACTTTTATCTCAACGCTCTGAAAGTTAAATTTTTAATTATTAAAAGACGCAACCAACACTTTTCCTTGTTTTTTTTTTCATGCATTAATTATTCTTTTTTAACTTAATAGTTAATCGAAATAATAAAAATACCTCGTTGTTGAAAAATGAATGAGAATTTTTATTTAAAAATAAATACCTTGGGAAAACATTGGAGTATTAATTAAAATAAAATATGACATGCTATGCAAATTAAACAGAAAAATAGTATTTTAAATTGTAATGTTTAAAAATTCAAATAAAAACAACAAAATTATCCTACATTCATAGGAAAAATGGAGGAAGTACAACCACTCTACTGTACAGTAGGTGTTGAGTGTGTCTCGTCATTATAGTCACTGTAATAAATGTGTTAAATTTCAATTCTATGATCGATCATTGCATACAAATAACGATTCTGAGCAAATATTATGACGACCAGTCCACTTATCATCTTATAAATATATTGCTATTAATTATTATAGTAATTTATTTTTCTACTAATAAAACGGTATAAACTATAAATGAGCAAGAGCGTAGTATTTATGTAAAAGTTTTGAAAATGGCATTGTGTATTTAAAATATAATAATATTCGTAAAAGATTCAAATTCTTCCACAACATATTTTTGAATTACAACAAAATAACTAAAATCGTTATTCTTCGTTTAGGTACACAATTTCATCCATATTTTAACTTGAAATATAACGTATTGAAAAAATCAGGTTCATATATTATATATTACATTTTTGGTTCCATTTTATAAACTACTTATTTCCTTATAGGAACCTTGAATTACATTTTAAACTTTTTGAGCAAGCGAAAAATGTTTTATCGATATTTATAGAAAACAATTAAAACAAAAATCGAAAATATTTATTGTCTATAACTAGCTCAAAAAGAGTCAAAATATTTTGAAAACCAAACCATGTCTAAACAATGTTAATATAAACATATTTTAGTGAAAATTGTAGGTATCTATGGTTATTCATTTTTGAATTTTAACAATATATGGAAATGTATAGATGAGAAATCGTTATTCTAAGCGGAAATATCTTGTTTCGTCAAAATCTGAAATTCAGACGATCTTAAAAATATATTTGTGTAATAATATATTTGATTTTTTTTTTAAATCCAACAATACAAAACTCATGAGGAACCTTGTATTGAAACTTTATATCTTATAAGTATGAATTTTTAACTAGGTACAAAAAAATGTGCACATTTTCATGATCAAAATTCTAACTTTAAACGCATATAAAAAAATACTGTGACCATACATTTTTAGTATTTTTATTGGTCGTCACCTATTTTAGTATGAGTACTTTTTCCCCCTAAATGTCTATAAATCCTTTGAGCTCACTAGTTTGTGCTATTTTAGCACAAACTCCATTTTTTCTTTAGAATTACCATAGGTGATTTGAGCTTGATTATTTGGTATATTTATTCGTGTAATATAAGAGGATTGTTTTTTAAAAGAAAAAAAATTATAAGCCAATAATTTCTATTTTGTATGACGTGTATTATAATATTATACACGGAATTGTTTTCTTTTAAATTATTTTATAAAACTATTGTTAATAAAAGGTATTATTTTATTTTAAGAATTCTAATTCATCGATACTTTAGACATCAATTAAATACTTTTTCCTGTTGTTACTAAATATTACTTTTGAAACTTTCATCAGGAACTCAATAAATGCTTATGAACAAAAGGAAATATTGTAACGATACAGTTGAAATGTCTAAAGTTTAAACTAATCGTACTAAACGAGTTAGGAATACTCATCTACACAAAAACAATTTTCTTTTACTTTATCCAGGACTTCTGATCTTTTAGAACATTTTTAGGATACCAAGCTTTAAACCGGTGGTGGTTCAAAGTTTTTCCGATAACCTATTAATTACTTATCAAGACAGCTATTCAATTCAATAAGCCCATAAACCTTGTTATATTAATGAAAATAGTCTATGATCTTCGATAATTAAACTTATTCACACGAATACAATAGAATTTATTAAAATACGACTACGGTTTCATATTTAAATTGTATTGGTCACGTGAATTACAAATACTCCCAAATTTAAAATAATTTGGCATCACAGCATTAAACTGTGCATTGTATATAATATAAGTAACTGTAAATTCTTATGAAGTAACAGTTACACGATGAGCATGCGTTATTGTGTAGTGTAATAACTACCCAATAATAATAATTATTATTTATTATATATTTGTTGTCGTAATGATTTCAATGACAAGTTGTATATTTACCATGCTTTATTATTCATTATTAACTATTAGGTAGGTACACATAGTTTAATCAATAAATCAACAGTGAACACTCTTTACAAATACATTACAACTTCAAATTTGGCGTCGAAAAAGGGTTTTTCAACTTTCTCTTTCCAGATGACACGAGGACGACCGTTTTGAGGATTTCTGACGTTATCGGAATACGATGATACTTATTAAGTTTTCTCACTGTGTTTGCAGGAGAAGAGCTATTTCTTCGCGGCGTCTTTTGTGACGCATACACATACCAATGCCGGGATACTTATCGTTATCGGTGGTAGTGGTGGTAGTTTCTGCGGTGGAAATGATGTCGAACCCTTCGTAATAGAGTGTGCCAGTGGCGAAGGCGTCGGTGGTGGGATCGGGGGTACCGCTACAGCTCAATGGGGCAAAGATTACCGGTTAAGCTGAGAGTACCACTGCAGGATCTAGGCTTACCGGTTGAACCGTACCTGGTAGATACCGGGTAAAATACCGGCTTTGACGGTGCCACGGCGAATTGATTGAAATGCGAGTACATTTTTGCGGTTCTGAAGCTTGGCCACGCAAGCTCCAACGTCTGATTGGAAATTTCCATTCCAATCATATTGTGAAAACAACTTTTTATTTTACTTCTGCTGCACACACAAAACATGTGTTTATTGGTGAAAAAATTGCCTAAATAATTCATCCATCGTAAATTAAGCATAAATACATATATAATGGGTTTTTCCTAAACAAACAAAATACATGTGACGCATATTATTTCATAGGTCCGTGTTTTTGATGAAAAATAATTTATTAGATTATGTTAATTATATTATTAAATATATGTTACCTTCTAAGGAAATAATTTGAATCATTTTCGCGTTTGTGAAATATTAATTATTTTTACGTTTGACGGCATGCTCCTAAAATCACTGCAATTCGTTTCTATAAATTACTGTACGTCGTCCTATAATTTATTTGCCTTTCTATCTATCCTTAAAATATTACTCACATGGAGTCTATCTGGCGTCTGATTATGTGTAAGTTGCATCAGGGTTACAAAAAGACATTTTTCGTATTCCACAACTGAAAAGGAATTAAAAAAATTATTTGTGTATCAGACAATAGTAATATTTAGTATTCAAGTATTTCGTCCATTAGAACATAATTTGTTTTATACATTTATAGATTCCTAGTCAGATTTTGTTCTATATCACGTGACACGTATCCTCATTTCAGCATAAAATCGATTAACGAAATTATATTATTTTGCAATTAAGACACAACGTGTGACATGATTTAATCATATAAAACAATTAATAACCCTTCAAAGCCATTAATCTGTTTTCCAAAACCTTATTATACTCGTCATCTAACTACTAAGATCGTCCATAAATTTGACAACATTAGCCGCGGTTACCTATATTCTCGCTCTAGCGGCTGTTGAACAACTTTTACAGTATCCAATTTACTATGTCCTCTCTATCCATGACTGAGTACTAAATATACATATTTAAGATACGATAAAATTCCATAAGATTTTACCAATAGTATACTCCTGACATCACAATTACATAAGTTGAGAACCCGATACTTGAACACAATATAGTTTATTTATTATTTACTGTACAGCAAATAAGCAAGACAACTTTTAAATTATGAATTGCAAAATAATAAGTTATAAGCACGTTTCGTAGAGGTTATGTTATGTTTTTATTCAAACCGATAAACAAAACATTAATATAACTATTATTTATGATACAAAAAAAACTTCAATTTTTTATTGGCTCTTAACTTGTTTTCCAATAATTTATGACAATATGCAATAGTACCTATGTATATATTATAATTTCTGAGCGAAACGATAAACGTATTGATTTTACAATGATATGTTTTTTTTTCACTCTGCCGTTACTTTTTGCCATTTGGGGCTGCAGTAAAAATACTTCAATTTTAAAAGTAGAAGGTGGTTTCAGGTAGCAAATTAGATCTGGAAAGTTGGTACTTTAGTAGTCAATATTAAACAATTCCCAGAACTTATAAAAATAACTGAAAAAAACAAAACAAAAAAAGCTGGTAATTGGATGTCGTTCTGCTGTACAGTAGGTTATAAGTGGGTCACTGTAATGGATGGTTGTTGAATTTGAATTCAATGATACAATATCATTGTATAGGAAAAACGATTCTGAGCGAAGACGGTTTTTCAGCCAAGGATATTACCAAGTATATTTGATGATATTAAAAATATCAGTACCTGTAATAAATAAAATACGTTTCATAAAGATGAAAAGAAAATATTTTTATTCCCGGAACTAAACGTTGTTGCGTAAATAAAAACTAACTATTTAATAGTTTAAAAATTTACCAACATCTACGAGTTAATAAGTAATTATTCTACAATAGTCATAATATTACAAACCGCGTAAAATAATGATTTATACCATCGTCAAGAGTGAAATTTCTCGGGGGCCTTGTAGATGATTTGAGAAAAGCCCGAAGGGTCTTCTATCGCCGCCTTGTAATTATTGGCTCAACGACATATTGTGCACTAACAATAGACATTTTGTTTAGGACGGAAATACATAAAAAGGTGGCCAAGTGGGTGTCACTCTGCTGTACAGTAGGTTACAAGTGGGTCACTGTAACGGATGGTGTTAAATTTTAATTCAATGATATAATATCATTGTATAAGAAAAACGATTCTGAGAGAAGACGGTTTGTCAGCCAAGGATATTACCAAGTATATTTGATGATATTATTGTGAATAAAGTAATTTATATATTATAACATATTTACGTGGAGCCGTAATATAATAAATACGGTAGCTGGTAAGTTGAATTAATATTATTTGTATATTGTAATATTGTACATTATAAGTTTCAAGTACCCTCTAATAATATTATTAAATTATGTCTAAACAAGTCTTAATTAATATTTTGAAAAATTAATCGTTTAGGAATTGATCAAAAAAACATATGGTGTAAATTTAAAATAGGTACCTACAGTTATTCGTTTTTCAACTACATCAAAATAAGAAAATCGCTATATGAGAAATAAAGTAAAATATATACAGTGTTGTAAAATTTGAACTTCAAACGCTCATAACAGTTTAATTTGACATTCTAGCAGACATTTTTTATTGATAAAGATAGACAAACTTATGAGGAATCCTGTATTAAATTTTCAAATGCTAGATTTAAAAATAATTTTTTTATGAATTTCTAACTCAAAATAATTTGCACATTTCCGTGATTTTTGGTCTTTTGTCAAAATTCGAACTTAACGTGCTTATAAAAAAAATGGTATTTTTAATATTTTTCAAATGTTATCGTCACAATATATTATGATAAGCATTGTATTACATTTTCAAGGTTTTTGACCCAACGAATACAATATTATTGACATCTATAGAAAAAAAACCTAAAACAATTGGAAACTGAAAATGTCCGTAAACAGCTCAAAACGAGTTAAAATAATTTGAAAATTGTATGGTGTATAGAAAATGCTAATATAAACATTCAGTTAAAATGTCATGTATCTACGGCTGTTTGTTTTGGGGGTACACCAAAAACTAAAATAGATTTTGTGTAATAATTCCCGTTTTTCCTAATTTTTACTTTTGACATCCCGAACGCATCAACTAGATTCATTTTCACATCGAACAAGATACTGAAGTTGAAAATCGAAGTATTATTTCGATTACTTATCGTGTATACTGTACACAGATAGGCACAAAAAAAAAATACATCATTGTAAAATCAATAGGTGTCGCTCCGCTCAGAATCTAATACACAGTGTAATAACTAATTTTGATAAAAGGTATTTCAGAAAAAAATTGGTTTTCCGTTTAAACAATTTTAACATTGAAAGTTTTGTAAGTAAATAATAATAGTTTTAATAATCAGATATGGTTTAATATAACATACAATTTAATCAAATATATGGTTTCTTAAAAACAAAATGATCAATTTTATTATTAATCAAACCTATAAGGATCAAAATACTGGAAAATTTCGGAAAAAAAACTGTTTTTTTTCCAAGAGCCTTGGAAAATGTGGAAAAATTGGAGAATACTAATTTTATACATTTCCAAAAAAATCTAAGTTTTCGGAAAATTAAAAAAATAAATGAATAAGTTAAATAAATCCATTGTAAATGCGGCGTTAAAACAAATATGATTTGATTCAAATACATATTCAGCCAATGGACCGAAATTGTAGTACGCAAAATCCCTATGGATTGTTTACATGTTTCCAACATTGCATTCAATCACTTTGAGTGATTCCCATAATAAGATTAAGTCCAGTAAATCAACCGCCTGAAAGGCAAACATTATATAATTCAAGATGTTAAGATTTCATTTCACTGAAAGTACTGCCAGTGACGATTGTAGGAGTCAACTCTACAGTTTGGGAATTGAGTTTGATAAACATAATATTCTTATTTATTGTGCCTGAATAATTGTAAGAGGTAAAAGTATATTAGAGCTTTCTAATCGAAATATTATTAGCTATTACGCCTAGTAATACTGAAATGTTATAATTAAAGGAAATTATTTTTAATAGTGATAATATTAAACATAATATTCTATGAACTACAAAAATAAATAATGGGAAGTAGATACTCTACTTATCTTGCCTAACCCTCTGATATACAATAGGTGTCGAGTTTAGCTCGTAATTTAAAAGTAAGATTCTGTTATTTACATGTTAAAATTGAATTCAATATTAAATCATTGCATAAGAATAATGATTCTGAGCGAAGGCGTCCCGTTAGTTTAAATTACTTAGTATATTTTATAATATTTATTTAAATTTATTACTATTAAAGCTTTTTATTTTACTATTATATATTAGTAGGTAATATGGTAGGTTGAATTTTATAACTAAAATCGTTATTTTTCGTTCAAATATCAAATTGCAAATTTGAACTTCAAATGCCAAATGCCTATACACAGCTAAAAGGTAAAAACAAATTAAAATTTTTTTCAAAACTGATTAATATTAGTATTAGTATTAATATTTACTATTAATACTGAGTATGTACGGTTATTCTTTTTTAGTTACATAAAAAAAAACCAAATCGATCTGGTCAAATACTGTGTAAACATAAAAAGTTTTTTTTTAATTTTTTTTTTTTGTTCACCGATTATTTTGAAAACCAACTAGATCCAATTTGTTACAAGAAACCACTACTAAACATGAAAGTCAATGCATTTTAACTTCCCCGAAAAGTAATGACTTATAGAAAAAAACTAACATTGTAAAACTAATGCATTCATCGCTCCACTTCGATATGGCAAGTATGTAAAAATAGAAATTAAAATTAATTTAAACGTATAAATTTAAAATATATTGTCATATTAATATTATAATATGTGCATACATCATTGTAAAATCAATACACCATCTGAATTTAAAACTATATACCATATTTGATTATATAGTTATATAAATATTATAAAAATATTGTATACAGTTAATTTATGTCTATAAAATAATTTATCATATATTTTTTTATTGTATTTAGAGTTTATTTAGACGTTGAAACTCATCAATACTTCTGATAATTATAATATTTGGATATGTTAAATGTAATTTACATTTTCATAAAATGTGTGTGATTATATTAATTGACTTTATTTATTGTCATTATATTATATCAATCAGTGTATCGTAATATTATATTACTTTTGTATTTACCGATGGATAAACCTACTTAGCAACATTGTATAATAGTTTTTAAACATTTTACAAAACAATAGTTTGTGAATTGTGATGCATACTTATGAATAGGTAGGTCAGGTACCTACTAACAACTTAATATAGATACTGTAGATAATATTATGATATTTTAATGATAACAAATAATCTTTGATGACTGTTCAGGAAGCGTGCAATCATATTATTTATGATTACATTTTACAATGTCATTGTGTAAAAAGAACAAGAAATCGTACCAATAACACAAATTACGAAGGATAAATTAATGTGCCCAACAACTATAGATATTGTAATACAATAATTTTACATTTGTATAATAAAATATGTCTAGGAAATTAGTCTGTTTCGATTACAAGCAATATTATTATGGTTATTAACTTACATCTGAGTATTAAAATGATCCGAGTAAACTTCAAATGGTTACCATTAATTAGTTAAACAATGACCATTGTGCAAAACTGTCTAAGCGTTCGTAAAAATATTTAAAGAACATAGCCGCTTGCAAGGGTTCAGGTGGTGGGTTTCCCACCATTTACCTCGTATTTCAGTTCATTTTATGTACGAAAAAAAACCAACAGTGATGGGATGAAACGCCAAGTAAATATTATTTCGGGATATTAGTAAACGATATCTGAGAACGCCTCACTATCAACCCTCTCTCCGGACCATTAATCTTATGTATCTACTTTTCTTCAGCTGCTTTGAAATTTACCAAACGTATCATATACATAAAACTAAATGTTATATCCGTCTACACTTACACCATTTTTCAATTTTCAATTTAATTTGTTTAGCTTTGATTAAACAAATTTACTTAAGGCTATAATATTATGTTCCACATTTTTAATTGATCTTATTTTTACTCATTCTATTTACTCGTTCTATAATATTATAAAGTACATTTTATGATATTATTGTGAATTACAATTCATTTTACTGTTGGGTATTAGTACTGTTTACTGTAGGTAATATTAATTTTTACGAAAAAAATTTCATATGGAAATATCGTTGTGATATACTCATACTGTATACAATATTATAAAGTACTCTAAAAGTCTCAAGTATCCACGAATAATATTTTTAAATTTCAACAAAATGACTTTGAATCGAAATTCATGGTTTTAATATGTGATTTTGTATAAATGTTAAATTAAAATGTTTGTAAAAAATATTGTTTTAGATTTTTTGGTTACAGTATAAACTATTTATGAGAATTATTTTTTTTGAAATTTTTAATTCTCAGATATAAAAGTTGAACATTTTATACGTTTTTAACTACAAAATAATTTATAAAGTTCGAGATTTTGATAAATGGATCTTTAATATTTCTCAAGTGATATTATAATTAACTATGAGGAACGTACAAGGTTGGTAAAATGGTATCTATGCATTTTTAATATTTTTCAAATGTCATCGTCACAATATATTGAATTACATTTTCAAGCATTTTGACTATAGCATTTTAAATATAAAAAACAATATACTCTTATATATATTACAACTGTGTATTGGTCTAATGGGGTTGACCACAATTCACAAAACATTGAAAAACTTTATGACGATGTTATCATTTTGATCATTCCCATAAATATCAAAATGTGACAGGATCTGCGTTAGGAATTACTGCCAACTGTCACAGAATAAAAAAAAGAAAAGTCTGAGGATTAGGAATACTGAATGTAGTAAGGATTGAGGATACAATGTTGGGAAACGAATGAGAAGAAATCTCTATAAAAATACAACTGTCTTTTGAAAACCGTGCCTACATATAAAATAACATTTTGAAGATAAAATAATATTACCACAAATTAAGGACACGAAAATTGTTAACTATAATGTTTAGAAGAAACACACATAGAATAACTGTTGTGCCAAATCATATTAAAAGTAGAATAATTGTTCACAGCTCACTCTGCTTGTCTTCGTGGAATATCATTTAATAATGAATAAATTTAAATCCCAAATACAGCATAATATTCAGAAGAATAACTCAATATATATTTAATATTTATTGTACTCATCATAACAATGAATTTCCTTGGATGGAAATAAATTATTTTCTGACATTATTATTTTTACTTAATTAATGAATAATATATTTTTAAGCTAAAATAATATGGTTCCTTTTAATAAACCCGTGAATAATATTAAATATTATATGATAATATATAAGGTACTTAATTCTTTCAAAGATAAACGTTTTTTTTTAAAGTATTAACATTTTTGAAAATATTTATTTTTACGTGAGTTTAAGTCATTACAAAACAATATTTTTAATGACAGCATACATTTTTATAGTTAAACATTTCAAAGTGTAATATTTTTCAAATGCATTAAATTTATAAAAATCTAATTAAAAACAAGTATTTGATAAAACGAAGTAAGTACTTAATTTATTATACGTTTTTCAAGTTTAGCGTTGAAGTCAGCCAACGTTTTGCGGGGTAGTTACCCATGTGACAATCTATGTAATTATAACTACAATCAATAACGCGTTTGTAATTCGATATAATATATATAATATGTATTATATTATATACATTATATACATATATTATATATATTATATAAAAAAAATCAGTATAATATACTATATGAATTCAAGCTTAACATTTTTCATTTTGCACACACACAATATTATTTAGCTAAACAATATTCTTTCTTTCTTTCTTTCTTTCTTTCTTTCTGTCTTTCTTATATTCAAACTTTTTGAAAATCCATATTAAATCGATAGATAAAAAATAATGATTTTATCATGCAACTATACGTATGCAAGTTATAATGTATATTGTATATAGAGTATAGACTGTATAATTTATATAGTACCTATTTAACTGGGAGAAAGACACCAATGCATATTATGCACATGTCTAAACTAAATATTGATATCACCAAATAAACTACTCATAATAGTATCAACAATATTATATTGTATTTAAATAAGAGTGTTCTCTATAATAATGTATTTATGACCTACTATAAATGTATTGTGTATATTATATAAATTTTGAATGTATTGGATGTTGAATTGTGAATATAAAGTACACAGTTTGAAATCAAATATAATTAATGTATAAATAAATGCAACGCCAATATTTTGTTTTGTTTTTTCTAGTCAAGACAATTCGTCTAAGTCAAGTTATTAAAAATATGTTCATTAAACATATTGTGTTGAAAGAAATAATTATATTTTAATAATATTAAGAATAAGTTCTTTAAAAAAGTAAATATTTGTATTATTATTCATGAAACGCAGTATTTTATTTGTATGTTTACCTAAGTGGCTGTTTAAAATTTCATTTAATAATCAGATACTCGTCGCATATTGAATAGGTTTCTGTTTTTAGTAAGCGGTTGGCCACAGGTGCATGTGTATTATATTAAGTTTGAAAGTAATTATTATCACATTTTCAAACTGATTTAGAATTAGCTGTGCTGGCAGATTTATTCAACTTTTTAGAATAACGCAGAAATTCCAAATGATATTATTAATATTGATTTAAAATACCTACCAAACCATTATAAAGGCAGTTTGTTTTAGTAAACCATTATAATCTGGTAAATTCTATATTATAAAGATAAATTGAAGTCACAAAACATATTTAAATTATCGTTATTTTATTGAAAATTTAAGTATTTACCTGCAGGGTAGTTTAAAAAGCCCCTATTAATTATATGAGTCCGTAATTAATACATGTATTAAAATTATAATATATTTATATTTTAAGAAGTTGTACTGTATATTATACTGAATTAAGAAAGTTATTCTGATTATGTACCATACGTGTTTTTATAACAATACACTTTAATGAAAAAATCCTTTAAACTACTATTAAAATAGTTAAGTACCTATGCATAATGTTTTAAACACAAATCAATTGATATGTAATAGTAGGTATAATTATACGGTTTTATTAAAATTGATTGTGAGTCGATTGTTATTTGTTTCAACAAAAAGGATAACGGTAAACATATTATCCAATACGAAATGCATTATTCATAACATACACGTTATTTATTTGTATAGTAATAATATTATGTTGTATTTAAATAGGCGGTGCTGTCGATATGAACACGTCGAATTATAATATTTACCTATTACTATATTGTTTGTGCTTTTTGAATATAATTTTTGTATTAGGGAGAAATTATTGATCCATTTATACTAGGAAACCAACAAATGTAATAGTGTAAACATTATGATCCTTCATCAAAATATGAAAGTGGTTAATAAATAGACGTCATAGAGGATAATCGCCCATATACCATATTACGTATTAAGTGAACCGTCCCATATTGTGTATTGCCTGGAAAACACATTGAAATAGTATTTGATATTGGACAGAGCTAAACAGTTGTATTAAACTGTTTTGTCAGCGATTAATATTAATAACAACGACTATTATTTTACGCATGCGTCACAATTTGATATATGCAATTTAAAATCGCTTAAAGCTAACATACTATAATAATAATATATTATTATAGGTACTCAAGATGGTTTCGTTTTTCAGAGTTTTGTAACCAAAAACTCTAAACCGTTAATAAAATAATTTCATATAATTGATTGAACTGATGGATATTATGAATTTATGATAATACAGAGAATATGTTAAATATTATTTTAGTTTTTGAAACTTATTTTTTAAAGAAACTGTTAGCACAATAATAAGGTATAGGTTTTAAATAATTTCAAAATTAATTTCGCTAGAAATGTATACCTATTGTTAGTTTATTAATTATTATTTAAATTAATTAGAACATTTAAAAAACAAATTTTGTTTATAAATAACACAGTTAGTTTAATATTTAAATAGTATATTATTCATTAAAATACAATTAAACAATTTTACAATGTAGTGGAGGATTTATTTTAAATTATATATAGACATAGCACATGGGTATAATCTATTAGTACCGATTTTCAATTCTTAATGTTTGGGGTGTAATTTAGTACTTACCTACTTTAAAAGTGCAAATGCATTTAAACATAACTCAAAACTCTTAAGGGTACCTACTTAATAAACTAATTTATGTAAGAAAAAATATTATAAATTCGGAGAAAAATAACTGGAATACATATTATTTTTTTAATGCTGTAATTTTAACCTGGTGAACTTGTACACACACATTAATGTGACTGATGTCTTATAGTTTAGTTTTACGTCGTTTAATACTATTTATGCGTCACGGCGAAACGAAGAAATATAACAAATCTGTCATTTGAGCGAATGAACGCTGGAAGAAGAAGAAGAAAAAGAAGAAGTCGACGACGAAGAAGGTAGGTACTTCGAAAAGAGTTTCGATGGAGTTTTTTTTTTTTTTTTTTTACCATAATTCTTATTTTCTTCGAACGAAAACTTTCCAAGGGCCTTCTTAGATTTATGCTGATGATCGAATATGCACGCTGTGGTGCCGCTGCAAACACGACACGGACCACGGGACAGAAGAGTTTTACCGTGACTATATTGTATTAAAATCTAAATATATTCACACACACACACACACACACACACACACACACACACATGCAGATAGTAATATATGCACGTGTGTAGAAAAATACTACGTGTCTCCTTAGGTACACTTTCTGTGTGAGTTTTCACGTATAAGAAGGATAGTGGTAGGTACTGGGAGAGGGGGTCACTTTCGGTTCGGTGTGGTTAATGATGGAGGGGATGGGGGTGGGATGTGGTGTACGCGGTGCTTGGTAGAAGAAAATCGATTGCTCGGCCCTGAAGAATGTTTTTCCATGTATATATACATTGTATAGATACACTGTTACTTTGCTTCACTTCCGGCAATTTGTTCAACGCGAATTTATAACTGCAACAACACTGGTGTTTAAGGACATTTAAAGGGTTTCACGGTTTACGCTCTCGGTTGTCCTTCATTTCCGGAACGTAGTCACAAACTTTTCTCATTCCGATGCCATTCGGCTGCCACTCCCATCTCGTTGCACACTTTCATATACATCATACAGATATCAGGTATATCGTAAGATAACTACAATAATATATTATGTAGGTACTGACGCCGCGGACATAGTAATCAATGACTTCGCGCCGCAGTAAAATATTAATTATATTTACACGATGATTGAGTTCTCTATAGTAAGTAATTCCATAATATTATCACCGACATAAAAATATAAGAAATTGAGAATATTGTAATTAGGTTCTCAGTCTGAAATTCTTTAAAACTTTCTTTAAATATAAACTACACAGACATACAGGTATATATTATTTACATATTATTTATTATTTATCTATGGCATAACTAATAAAAAATAGTTAGTGTGGTCTTAATATTGACTGATAACATACTATTGTGGAATTCTTTTTGCAGGTGCTGGTACTACAAGTATTGTTAATGGTTACGTCTGCTTCTCTGCGTAATAGTGTATTTATTTTTAATTTAGACTTGTTTTTTTTATATGTAGGTATTTACAATTATTGAATTATAAAATCGATTTTGAGTAACCCTTTGAATTTACCCAAAAATATAAATAGTTAGCTAAAACAATTAATGTCGATATATGTTTTTCATCCATTATTTCTATTATTATATTATAAAAAAAATACTTAATCCATGATATATGAATGTTGTATGAATATTATATTAGGGTTTTTTCTAGAGTCATAAATATTTTCTGAATAAATTAATATCGACTAAGAACCGAAAGGTCCATTTAATACGCCCTTCTAAAAATCTAAAAAAAAATAAATATTTAAAATATAAAGAGATCGTAAATATTGGGAAATATAATAATTCTTAATATTAACTTCAAGTCACAATTTAAGAAAATTCTTCAATTTTGTAGTTGCCGTCATAAAAAAGCTGCTGCACAAGAGTACTAAAAAAAATATTATTAAAAAAAAACAATATGGATTTTTCTCTTTTTACTAAAAAAGAAAAAGTACCACGTTTCTAGTGTTTACGTTTATTTTTATTTCCATCGCCTTTTTTTACGTCATCAGCGTTTTTTATAATATGATTCAGGAAATTATAATTTTATTCTTACTTGTATAATTTATAGAGAATATCATGCATTTTAAAAGTGTTATATTTTTATATGGATAATCCAATAACGGAACATTTATTTAAATATGCAAAAAATATGATTTTGTTTTTGTAGTTACCTATTACTGGATTTAGATATATTACACGAATTTGTCAATGCTTAATAATATATTATTATATCGTTGTAATAACAAAAATATTACTTTTATAATTTAATTTTCTCATTCCTAGCGAAACAATTAATGAATTGGTTTTAGAATTATGTGTGTGTGGTATTTTTCTGTGCTGTCATTTTCTTTTGAATCAGTAAAATGCATCAGCCTTCTGTTTTGAAGTAGTTTCTAATTTAAAATTGAATCTTATTGATATTTTAGAAGTCTAAATTCCAATAGGTATATAAATAATCGGAAAAACACATTCAACCTCTGTGACCTAGATGAGGTACACTCAACACCATATATGAGCAGAGACACTTATCTGGTACTTACTTAAATGTAAGTTAAAAAAAAAAAAAAATGTGTAAGTGCTTGTCGCTCTCATGTACAGTAGATTACTAGTGGGTGTAAGGGATGGCATTAAATTTGAACTCAATGATGTGATATTATTGTATACGAAAAACGATTCTGAGAAGAGATGGTTCATTCAAACTTTAACTGTTTGTAGACAAATTATGCCTATGTATTTTTAATATTTATCAACTGCCATTGAAAAAATATATCAGGAGCCTTGTAATAAAATTTCACGCTTTTTAACCCAACAAATAAAATTGTATTGACATTAAAAGAAAAAAAAACTGAAAAAATTGAAAGTTGAAAATGTCTGTAAATGGCTTAAATCGAGTCGAAGTATTTTGAAAATGTTACAAAGTGTAGGAATTATTGATAAAATAAACATATTATGATATAAATTTCAAGTCTCTACAGTTATTTGTTTTTGAATTATAACAAAATAAGAAAATCACTTCATGAGAAATCGAGTAAATATCAAATGTTGTAAAAATTTGAACTTCAAACGCTTATAAAATTTAATTTGACATTCGGGTAGACATTTTTTTTCCGATAAACTTAGACAAACTTATGAGGTTTCTTGAATTAAGTGTTCAAATCTTAGATTTAAAAAGAAACATTTTTATGAATTTCTAACTTAAAAATATACTTTGCACATTTTTGTGATTTTTGCCTTTTGTCAAAATTTGAAGTTTAAATACTTATAAAAAAAATTGTGACTAGGTATGTATTTTTAATTATTTTCCGACTGCCACTGCAAGTCTGCAACAATATATTAGGAGTCTTGTATTAAATTTGCAAGCTTTTTAACCCAACGAATAATATTTTATTGATATTTATAGAAAAGAAACAATACAAATTGGAAACTAATGGTATATAGCAAATGCCAATATAAACATTCAGTGAAAATATCATGTTTCATGTATGGTTATTTGTTTTAGATTTACACCATTTCTTCTCTAAGTTCCAAGTATCGTTCATAAATTATGATTGCAATAATTCTTGGACTTAGCTCTTTCTATGCTTCATAATATCAGTACTGGCCTCCTTTTTACAATAATACCTTTATAAACAAATACTACAAACCAAACAAGTTTTTACAATATACATCATCATTAGTTTACATCACTTGCATTAAATTATATTTTATAACCATGATATTCAAACTAATACTATATTTATTACACTACAATACACTTTTTATATTTTACAGAGCAGTGTTTAAATTAAAACCTTAAACCACTTTGTTTAATAAGTTTAAACTTCCATACAAACCGATGGCGTTAATCTTTTTATTTTAGTTATTAATAAGTGGAGATGAAAACATTTGTGTTTCTCGAGATAATTAGTGAACTAATCCACTAAAAAATATATTATTAGAGATAAACACAATTTTAACTATAAACGTGAAATTTATAAACAAAAAATAATCTATACTCAAAATAGTACTTTAAAAACTTAAAACCAATATTTACGTTAAACTATATTGATTTAAATAAATAAGTACCTAGGTAGTAGATATTATTATGTACTTATCTTAAATATTATTTAAAATCGCAATACATATTTGAAAGCAAATTAGTAAAAAAATAAGCTGTTGTTTTAAAATAATCAATACGTATTATACGTTAATGACAGCTAATTTGATAATATTATATATAACTTCATGTATAATATGGAACTATATTGACAAAACTATAATTGCATGTTATGAGGAGTACCAATATAACAATATATTTAACAAACAATATATAACACTAAATACAAAAATAAAATAAAACAAAAATATTGTTGTAATTGAATACACTTCTTGCTACGTTGTGTATACTCTGTTCAAGTTAAGAAACGTAGTCGGCGGCGACCAGTTTTCGTCGGGACGCAGTCAGGCAACACTCATTTGTCCCCCACCAAGTCAATTATCTATATACCTGCCGTGTAAAATTGGCACGTCCCTGTGAAAAAGTCAGGTGCCCATTAAGTTTCTTGACTTGAAAAGAGTATAGTTCGAAAATCATATTGGAGCGGAAAAAACATTACAAAATTATCAAAAATGAAACCGCATGGATGTAGTAGAACTATTATTTCATCTTCTAAAAAATAAAAAAAAAAAACAATAGTCGCCTAGCTGGATGAGAAAACAAAGGGAAAATAATAAGGACATTCTTAAAAAAAAAAAATCTGTTACTTGAATCTGTATACAGTTCCATGTACTTTTCAATCTATTACGTATTATTTGAATGCACATACAAGTGACAGTTTGATCCTTAGGAAGTATTGTTATTGACATCAAAGATGTCGCCTTACATTGTGTCCATAGTATAGAAATCATTCCAACATTCTTTAAATTATTGAAAGTAACAAATTAAATTGTTAAAAGTGTTATTGAAATGCACGCCATATTAAAATAAAAAAGATAGGATGTTGACATTTATACATTTTTTGATTATATTATATAAATATAAAATTATACAACTACTTATAATCTATTTATAAAAAATCAATAACATATCATAATATAGGTACCTAGTTATTAAAATAGAAAAAAAATTATTATTATAACACTGAAATAGAGAGATTGATTCAGTTAATAACACAATACAATAATTATTTTATATTATAAGCGATTCTGTGATTTTCATGTTTTTTTTTTCAAATGAAGAACTTATCCTTACTTATACAATCATACCTTATACTTATTCATTATTACCTACTTAATATTTACTTATAAGTTATAAATTAATAAATGTACTATACTTTTAATAGTACATACAATAATTGTATAACCAAAAAACCAAACTACGCGAAATAAAACAAAACATAAGCCCCTGGCCACAATCAGGGCCGGATTGGTATGTATCGGCCCATCGAAATTTACACTTCTAAGCGGCCCATTTACATATTCACTGGCTCAAAATTACGTCTAAAATTATTATTAGCTATTATAGGCGGCCAATCGTATTTAAAACATGAATTTATTTTCACTCAATCACTCATACGACTGGCCCAAACTTTAAGCGGCCCACCGAGATTTTCTCGGTAGCTCGCCTAACCAATCCGGCCCTGGCCACAATACCAAATTACAAGAAAAACAGAAATAATAATAAACCTACTGATAATCGGCCACACCCACCTCACACACGGACACCTCATGAAGAACCAACCACCGACGGAATGCACCTCATGTGGAGTTACTCTCACTGTAAAACACCTGATAACAGAATGCCGATCAAATGAGGAAGAAAGGGAAAAATTCAATTTGCCGACGAACCTATATGAAATAATTGGTCCCGACTGTCAACCTGAAAAAGTCATGTCATTCCTCAGTACCACAAAAATAAAAATAAATATATTCAAGTAACATTTAGTCATAAGTCATAAAGTCCCCCAACAATTGTAACCAATTGTCACCCAAAAACAAATTAAATGTACAAATGTAACAATGTAGAAACTAATGGCCCATGTCACCAAAGCTACAAAAAGATCAATAAAAAAAAAATAAAATAATAATTTTATGAATTGTACGATTATTGTTAATATTATGTAATATCTAACACAAAATAAAAATATTTTATATTCTGTATAGTATACCGAATAGGTACCTAACCTATACATTAAATTAAAATACTATAATATAATGTGTATATTGTTTGATAATACTTAAGTATCATCTGTGATAATATATCGTCTATACCAGTGTTTCTCAACCTGGGGGTCACTAACTTATTATTTAGGATCGCTAACCTATGATTTAAATCAACAGGAAAAATTAAAATATAGACTCTATTATACAATAAGCATGAAAAATAATTTCAGAAAATATATGAAAGTATTCTATAATATTCAGGATACGACTAGGTAATTTTTTAACTAAATTTTTATTTTTTAATAGATTTTACAGTATACTATATTCGTTTATACCAGTTATAAAAAATGTAATTCATTAAATTATAATTTATTTTTATTTTATTAGCCATATGTTTTGTTACTTAATATTTTTCAGGAACAAATCTATAAAAAAAAGTTTTAAACATTTTTTCAACTCTCTAACGTTTAAAATATTTCAACTTTATAAGTAGGTAAAAATATATAATATAATATGATACCTATATTAAATCTAAAATTGGCCATACCAAAAAATAATTCCAAGTATTTTTTGTATCTGTTCTAAACATGTCCAGTGTAATGTCACACATCGTTAATACATCTAAAAAACAATTGAAGTCCACTGTCGAAAAACTAATCGAAGGGACGTTTTAGACGCCAAAAACAAAAAACGTTCATTTACGATAATGAAGATAAGATTTTCTGGTATTGGCCTACCTAGCTGCTATATCTCTGTTATCCGTTAACTTCTCCCCTCGACGCTTCAAGTTTTTGTTTCGTCGTGTAGACAAAATGGTTAATGAGCCGTAAACGGGAGATGTCTTTCGTTGCATTCCGGCATTACTATCCATCGCATTTATTCTATTCCTCGCAGAATATACCATTGACAGTGCCATTTCGTTTTGTGGTAAATAAAACGAACTTAGACATGCAGGTGAATGGCAGCGGACCGCCTTTTGAACTGCAAAAGGGTTGCTCCGAAGGGAAGACAATAATGTTCATTTGTTCAAATTATACGAAACTGACGCTGTAATGCTGCTGGCATTTTAAAATAAACTCCTCTATTGTTTCAGGTTTGTGTGTATACCATACAACGAAATAATACATTATATATATATATATATATATTTAATATATGCATCAGGTCAATAACAGGTAGGTATAGTATAATAATAATATTGTGTACGGACGTACGGTAAGTTTTTGTTTGCATAAATTTGTGATGTAAAAGCGTTAAAACGGCAACAGACATCTCTGTAGTAGATTTTCATAAAAAATAAATTTAACATAAATCCATAAATTAATTTTGTGAATATTACATCATTCTATAGCACATTTAAAGTGTATAATTTACATTAAAAGACATTTTATTCAAATTATACGTTTTATTAATTATAATCTAAAATTAATTTCTTTAACTCATTATATAGTATTATTTTGTTGCATTCGTATCATCTTGAATCTTGAAAGTTAAATCGTTCTGTAATATAATAACCTTATTACAGTTATGAAGAAGGTGTATTAATAAGCTTATTAAACTGTTTCCAACAAATCTCTCATTAAAAAAAAAAACTACAAAATAGCACTTATATAGGGTGATTCATCAAACATTCTAAACCCCTTTTGTCTTCAATAATTTAGTTTTTCAAAATCTGAATTTTGGAATTTTAAAATTTAGATACTATTAAAGACCATATTTTCAAATTCTTGAAATTTTTGTTTTGCACATTAAGTGTGCTCTGGAAATACAAAAATTTGATTTTTAATCGAGAACCGCGTTTTTACTGTAATTAATTTAGAAATTTTCGTCGTATCATAATCAAAATTCGAACGAGTGGTTTTTGAGTTATTTCATTTTGTGGACTAATGGTAATAGATCCATACTATGATAATAGGTTAGGAAGATAAATGATAATATGAGAAATATGGTGATTTGAACATTTCAATAGTATAAAATATACTAATATATCAATTTCCAAAGTTTGTAAAAATGATTTAAGTATAATAATTACAATCAAATGTAATATCTATTTTATACTTATGTTTTAAACAAAAGGTTGTATCACCATAGAAATACGGGACATTTCTCAATTAATACTTTTAATCTCGAGAATTCTAAAATATGGTCTTTAAGTACCTATGTTTAAAAATTTTAAAATCAAAATTCGAATAAATTGATTACGAGAATTAAAAATATAAATGAGAGTAAACATACTTGTTGAATCACCCTGTGTATACTCTTTATGTACCTACTTATATAATATAATATGTACTTTATATTATAACATTTCAATCAGTCAAAAATTAAAATAAAAAAATAAGTACTTTGAAGAAATAATTTACGATGGTGATTTACTGAAGCTTACGAGAGAACTATAATAATGCGATCATATTATAACCATTGAATAATTAAAAATCTTCTTTTTTTATTTATATGGAAATTATTACATTTCAGCAGTAACCCTGTTATCTAAAAGAAAATAATGCAATTAGATATGTAGGTGGTACTTCAAGGAAACAATATTTTTATTTTATTAGAAGATATTCTCATAATGTAAGGTCAGATTACTGACAACCACAATTAACAATGAAATTGTAAAAATCATGGATGCATGATTTTACCTGATCTTTGGTTATAACTTATATTAATTTTTTTCAAATCCAATGGTTTTTATCATTGATTTTAGATGTATTATAGGTAGGTATTACTAAAACACTATATTATCCACTATACGGCTTAAAATAAATATATTAGTCAAACACGTTGTTTGAAATACCTGTATTCTTCTTTCAGTATTTTTGAGTATCTCGTTGAAGTTTTTATAGTATTACAATAGTTACAACTATCTATTACTTATTTGTTTAATTATTATTTAAAATTTTGCGTACATACCCACATTTTTGGAAGTTCTATAAAAATTACACATACAATATAATATTGTAATTCCATTCGTACACTATTTGTAGGTAATCATTATTTTATGTAAATCTGATACTTATATTGTATAGTGTATACAATTCATTTTAAACTGGAGTATTGCCGAACATGATTAAAAATTAATACAATCATAATTATTAATATAATCAAATTATCGATTTAATAATGGTAGGTTCCATATAATAATATAATACCTGCTGTATAAAACAAAGGCCATTTATGCCGCCACCAATAATTGTCAATAGCTCGTATTATTAGCGAAATCCACAAGCTCATACACACACATTCACTCATACAAACACGACATAGAGCAATAGGAAAACAATATCATATACTTTATAATACTACTGTCAGTAATTGTAATATGTTAACAGAATATGACTTATAATAAGTGTTAAATTTAATTTCTAAAAGTTAACTAATTTTTTTTAAATATTTTCTAACATTTTTTATTGCATACTGATTTATTAAACTACTAAAATGTCCCTCCTGAAAAACTAGTTTTTTCCACATATGAGAATTTTCACGCCAAGTGACGATATATTGCAATGAAATGTATAACTGTGTTCAAAATAATGTTTAAATGACAAATTTAATTTGATTTTCATGTTTCAAATGTAGTCCATTCATGTAGAAATTATATGTGTATAATTTATAGTTTTAGTAGGTAGGTAACTGTAGTTTTAAAAGTAAAAAAATGTCTAGTAATTAATTAAGTAATACGATGATTTAATCATGTTCAACAATAAAACAATTTAAATTTTACATTTTATATTATAGATATATTATAACTAACTGTATACATGCTCAGTATATAAAAAAGGTCAACAGTTTTTTTTTTAAAAATAGATCGGGGGCGGTGATATTTTGAAAATCTAAAAGGGTATGTTGAGTAAAAAAAGGTTATGAAACACTGATGTATAGGTATTATATGATTATTATTATACATGAATTGGTCTTTATATTATGTCATACATCAACAAATCTTATGAATACCTTCATAACTTTTATAGAATAATGAAAAAAATCACACTTTTAAAAAATGTACAGTATTATGTATTTCTAACAAATATCTATTTAATCATTTTCTTAATACATGTATAAAAAATTGATAGGAAGATTTCTAAAATCTTAAAAGACGTAAACCTACGTAAACCATATAAAAATATAAATAATACTTTTTAAAATGATTTATTATTAAGTTATTTACCCGATAATTATATCATACTTTATTTGCTTTATAAACCTTTATTAACAATTAACAACGATTGCGTGTGTGTTCCATGATATTATTTATACCAAGAAAATAAACTCATCATTACCCTAAATTTGAAAAAAAAAATTAGATTGAGGACACCATAAACATAATGAAAAACCTGTGAGAAAGTATTATTTAGAAAAGTTGAGGCTGGCAAATTAGTTGAAATATTATAACATGACAATATTAAAATTAGAATTTGTTGTGTTGTATATAACGATATTATTCATCCCAACCATGGATGTTATCTATCTAACGGATATAATACTTATGCATCTTGCATGGCGTATATCAATACGCCCTTATATAAAAAAGGCATACATATAGTCAACAACCTACCCTATATTATTTGTTCTTGGATTAAATAATATAAGTACACTATTATTATTTTATAATAATGCAATGACTTGCTATTTTCGAGCTTAGTTCGAATTTAAATATTAACCACTTGTTTTTGAATGCAATATTCATTTATGAATTTGGTCAATGTATTTATCGTTTAATTATTATAAACTAGCTGATCCCGCGCACTTTGTTGCCCGTAAAAAATAACAACTCTTAAAGAAATTGTAATTGTTCAACTTCTTTTGGGTGTAACTCGTTGCAGTAAGTGCAACTCAAACACCTTTGTAGGCAATGTGCGAAAATTCGATTTGATGCATTATTTTGTACTTGATCTTCCCGATAACCATTGGCAACCAATAAAATAATAAATACTAATTATTTTTACTAATTATTTCTCCTGTAACCAATAGTAACCATTTATAAACAAAAATACAGCGGGATTGCGGGACTTTGTTTTATACTATGTTAAGATTAAGAAGATTAAGATATATATATAATTTAAATTATAATCCATGATATTAACTATAATTATTATATTGTAATTTATTTTTTGGTGTAGTAAGTTGTAACATAATTCATATCCACAGGTTGTTTTTCAAAATGAAATCCAAAAATTGAGTGAGGGGGCGAACCAAACTAACGTTTTAACTGGTGCCCAGACACTCTTTACAAAACGTTACAAACTGTATATTATACTTAATGACCTATATGTCACGGTTAACACCGCAGCAAACCATTCGCCGAGCGAAGAATCTCTTCACCAGGATCCATAGTGAGCGACGTTTAGGTCTGGTGGCGATTACTATAGTTTCTATTTTTGCAGCACCTCCACTGCCGCAACGGGTACAATTTGTTGTAAGCTGACCATCTCGTGTTCCTTTTTGAGCCAGATCAAATGTCACGGATCAATTGTCACCGGATATAATTTACCAGACCAAATGACGGGAAACCGTAAGCCTATAGCCATATAATATATATGTATGAGTGCACTGCAGGCGTTGATACAGTGGTTACTGAAGGGCATTAACCTCCACCCCCTACAATTTGGAAATGTTTTATGTTATGTATTTATTTATATAATAAATAGTTGATAATTTGTAAAATTCGTTAATTTAAAATATAAATAAAGTTGTAATATATTGTTGTCATATCTTATATCTATAATGTATTGTGTACTAAAATTAAAATTGTATTTTGTCTAAAAAAAAAAATTGTGAGCCCCCTTTTAGATTTCTAGATCCACGGTTAGGCGTATCAGATAATAAGTACTACTATGTCTCGTACTTTCGTACACCCGAGAGGCTTCTACACAGACGTCTAAAGCCCGTTGTATTCAAGTACCTATAATAGGTAAAATGAAAATAAACCGTCAATCAGTTTTTTAATTTTCAAACTTTACATATTGTTAAACTTATTGGCTGATACAAATAGCCATTACTTTTACTACCACACATTTTTACTTTAGTATTTGGCTTCTTAGTTTGGAACGTTAAGTCACGTTAATACAGTCACCAATAATGATTCTTTTTAAATTAAACTTTTTTCATGAATAACCTATAAACTAATACTATTGTAATTTGATAGGCCCATTATGGCCAATGAACATTTAACACAGCTGCAATGATATGTATAAAGACAGGTAGGTATATGTCATTCAGATACACATTGTATGATTGGTTTACATATTATAATATGATATTATATTATCGATCACGAAAATAAACTGAAAAAAATACGTGTTCTCAACATAAATTATAATGGTTTAAGTTGAAGGTCGCGTGACTGAAAATATTTTGTATTTGTAAATTATTTAATACACAATATAGGTACGCTCCGTAGAAGACTATACCTAATAACATATTATTATATTAAATATTAATAAGTAATAACATTATGTTTATCCGGAAACCTGATTTTCTCTGTTCTCACCTCCGTCTTACACCAATTGTTTTACATGGGATGTATTATTAAATTCGACTGTTGGCGTGCACAAGACAATGCAATCTCGCTCGCTAATATACCAACGAGACACGGTGTTGTTACAAAATTGCAATTTACTCGGCATCGTTCAGATTTGCAATTCAAATTTGCATCGGTACCGTGGCATTACGATGGCTTGGTGGTGCACGCGGTGGCGGCGAACGGAGGTTAAATGACCGATTATACATCTTATTGTGTGTACACCAGGACAACAAACTAACAGTTACTTACCAACCTGCCTACCTTAGCTTTTATGACAGAGAACTTTTAGCAGTATTAACCAGATTAACGTGTAGCACTTTAAAACTTTCCGATGGATATTTTAACAGCTTTATATGACGTCATCATAAAACCACTCAATTTACTTGTAGCTTACTAAATCAAAATCTATTGAAGTATAAATGTATAATATTATAATGTACGATTTTGAATACTTGAAAGAATTATGTATATTTCATAGTACATTAAATCTTTTAATGATGAAAATTCTGGTTTGTATTGATTGCTGGTTTTATTTAACGGTTATACAATATTTAATATTTTGTTGAAAACTTTTACCCATAAATTTCAGTTGTGTGATCACTTGAATATTTAAAACCATTTTAAAGTTGTAGTTCTCCGATAAAAACATTGGTAACAGTTTTCAAATGTACTACGCACCTACCTATTAATAATACCTTACAATTTATTTTGGCACAGTGCAGTATAAAGTCTAAACTGAAATCAGTACAACTATACAGTATTTTTTAAGTTTCGGATTAGATACGTTTAATAAATTCATAATACTCGCAGCGATTATAAATTACTAAAAATAAATTAAAAAATAAGTTGAAACGTTCAATTTTACTGACATATTTCAATAAAATAAGGTACCGCTAAAAAAGTAACAAGAGAAGAAATCATTATTTGCTGATTACCTAAGTCATACAATATTTTCATAATTAGGACCACAAATTTCGATAAAAAAAAAATATCAAAAAAGTCAATTTTTTTAGAATATTGTAAAATACGCTTATAAGGAACCTTGTGTTATGTTTTTAAGGTTTTTGACCTCCGTAAACATTTTTATCAATAATTTTTTTTTTTAAATTACATGATGTTTAGGGAATTTTGATTCAAAAATTTCGTGAAAAATTTGAGTATAGTAAATAATTTTTGAACTACAAAAAAAACAATTCTGTTTTGACGAAATATGGATTTATTTTTTACTATTTCCAGATTTACCATATTTTTTGTTTTTGTTTTCCTGGTTATTTTGTAAAGTACTTGGAATATTTTACTTTTGATTCGCCAAAGTACCAACTAGATCTGATATTATACTAGAAACTACCCTCAATATTAAAGATTAAATTTTTACAGCTCCAAAAGGTGATGTCAGACACCAACTAAAAAAAAATCACATCACTGTAAAGCCAATAATTCAATAATTCATTGCCTCGCTTAGAATTTAAAATGTATTAAAAATTGGTACCCACTGCATTTTCCAGTATTCATCACACTCCAATATATTATAAATGAAAACATGAATACGTAAGCAGTTATTGTGTTTCAGATTAAAATATTTTTAATTTATGCATGAATGATCTTTGAGACCTAATCATAGATATTGAGGATAAGAATAAAATGCTTTTTAATAAATTAAATTGCGTAAAATTAGTTATCTATTTGTGTGTGACGACAAAAACGTGAGATACGATTATGAAATATAATCTCTCTGTGCAATTTGTTTTACGAGATCATAAATATTATGATAGCTTATTTATTTTAAAATAAATAAATAAATCCCAAAAAATGCGTGCCATTAATTTTTTTGCTCCCTTAAAAGGTGGTTTTCATTTATATTGCGTAAAATCAACCAGACTTCATTCCTCTTGAGATGTTGGTATTGATCGACGTCAATAAATTATATGGTAAACAAACAGCAGTGGTTTATTTTTATTTTATTTTGTTTTTGAGTACCTATAGGTGTTGTTTTTTCTCTTTCCTATCACTCGTCTTTTTCAAATTGGAAAACTACGAACCCTTCAATTCTATTCCATTTATTCTCAATTTCGAACCGATATATCTCTGGCTGCCATTCACACCTAATGCCCATGTCGTTTTTTATTCTATCCGACGCTTCCATAGCTGTTCGCTCGGAAGAATGTCGCATAAAGCCCGGTCAGCAGTAATCCTTTCACTGGACCAGATTACCTTATATTAAATCTGAGATAGAATAAATTTCCAGTGACAAGCAATTTTCTTCTCTATTCATTTTTTAACACTTTTTATCGGGAATTAAAACGTGTTTATTTTTAAGCTTGATTTATTGATTTTTCTTTCAATGCCTAGTTGTATTTCTTCAACATCTACAATTGTTGTAGTAGAAAATATACATTTACAATAAATGTATAGGCGATTCTAAAAATAGTATTAAATTCAAATTTAAAAACAAAATAGAATTAATTTTGTAATTAATATATAAATAAATAATTTAGATTTTTGATGAGTATTGATCATTAACTGTTGGATTATATATTCAATAACGTTCAAACTTGTCTTATTAAACTTAATTTTCTTTCCATTCAAAACTGGTTTTAAATTTACTCTGACCACTCGTAATGTACTTGTCATTACTTATTGCCTCCCCTTATGATTACCCTTGTAACAAGGACATTGTTCATTCGTTCAATCAGATTTTTAGACTATGTGTGCAGGGCTCTGAATATGGAATGGGCCCCTAATATTGGTTACTGGGCTAGTCTGTGAAGTATGTGTTAGGATAATATTATATTAAATTCAATATTTTTATGAAAATTTAGTCCGTGGTATATTATAACATAGAAGTTGTGGTGAGTGATTAAATGTTATTTTTCAATTTTCATAATAGGTACATAGTTTAAAAGATACTATTGTAAGCTTATATTTATTTTGCATACTATTTAAGGTTATTGAAATTAGGATAATTAATCATCAGACGTTATAATATTATATCTAGTCCTCGATATTATGGACATTTCGGCCCCTTGAAAATGTTAATCAATTTTAGAAAATACATGAGTACATTTGATTTCCATAGTTCAAACTCATTAACTCGTAACAAATACAACGACTTCAATCACATATAATGGGAGTATGTTGATTAAATTACATTTATTTCTTTGTTATATTAAAAAGTATACCAAACACCTAGGTATGTCAAGGTTTTCTAATGTAAATAAACATAACTTAATATAAATAGGAATTTTCCAGATATATGTACATATACATCTACATTATACACCAAATATCCCCTTGCAACATTATTAAAATAAGTAATAAAAAAAAAATAATAAATATTTATATGCTAACGTCAACAATATAAGCAACACAAGTCATTTATAACACTAAACCGTACGAAGGTAGCGTTTTAGTACGGGTGAATGCTAGAACTTGTAAAAGCTGACGACTTTAGACGTACGAGATTTCTTAAATTTAATTTATTTTTTCTAAAATTTATGAGGGAAAATAACGAACAATCTTTAACGATACTTGTATCAGTTGAGTTTTGTACAGCATTTGTGTGTACCCATTAATGGTTCTTACTTTTTTACTTATCTCTGCTATAGTAAAAGGTGATCTATTACTATTATATTTTTTCGTGAAAAAAGTGATATGTTAATTTTGCAGCGCTTATTTTGGGCTATGTGAGGGATTGCATGATGGTACTGTTTATTAAGAATTTGTAACACACTGATAATGAGTAGAAAACTAAAGCTGATGCTGTTTATATACAATATATAGGTAAATGTAAGTACCTAACCATTTGAGCCATTATTATTATTTGTACCTATTCTATTATTAGTATACCTATAGTTAATGAATAAGCACAAAGCGGAAATATATCACTTTTTAAAAGCTTGGAACTTGACTAAACACATTAAAATTTAAATATGTACCTATATTATATACACACTGTTTAATAATATGTATGCTAAGATTATTTTCAAGTATTTATTAGTAGGCATAGAAAAGTGGTAACAACCCCGAATAATAGAAGAAAGATAAATATAATACATATTCTAATGCAAAAGTAAACACTCGACAAAATTATACAAGAAAATCATATAATCTATAAGTACTAGGAAAAATAGTCTAAACCCGTTAAATGGGTCCAGGAACAATAAAAAACATTATCAGAAAAACAAAGCAGATTCCAAAAATGTAGATCAAAAACAAATTGATAACCTCATTGTCATAAGATAAATAAAACATTTTTTACAACAAATACTTAGATGCTGTTTAAAAGACCAAACGATGCGGAGTCAGCGCACACAGGAACACCAAATCGGGTGGCCGTCACACGAAGTGACGAACAACATCAGAGCTACCAAAAGTAAATCTCAGACCGCGAGGGGATGGTGGACAGTGAATATAATATTGTCTAGTAATTTCTAGATTTCTCATACCTACCAGAAAATACTGCAAGTAACACGGTATTACGTCAGGTGTAACTACGGTATAGATAACCGTGCTATTAATGAATATTAGTTCTTAATTTTATACTAAAATATATTATATTGAGATTCAAAAGTTGTAAGATTAATTCATGAATGTATTACATATTTTATGCACCGTGTCTAATATTTATAGTATGATTATTCGTTTTACCGGCAGTCATTAGTGTTAATGATCTTTAGTACAGTACAAAAACGAAAGCATTTTATAAATTGGATACGAATGGAAAAAAAATAATAATAAACGATCACTCTACAGTACCTGACAGATGAATCGTATAATCTTCAACCTATTACACGTCGACCGATGATTACGTATCGACGGAAAAAATGGTTTACATGTAGTAAAAACGTTACGTCAATGATTACGACTTACGAGTTACGAGTGATAGAAGAGACGCAGATGACTTTTTGTAACTCACTGTATTGGAGTAGGTTGACAAAAGCTGTATAGGCATTATAAAACTAGACTAAGACATAAAACGATGTTAATCGATCACTTTAAATTTGATCAGAATCATGTGTTTTAGTATTTATACGGTAGAAAAAGGTCTTTTAGGAAATTCGATGAAAATTAATCTTAAATAAATGTACTATAATATAAATATAAATTTAACTTAACGTGTTAGTTAATTAAAATACTTTTTAAAATTTAAATATCATAACTGTATTATTTTTATTGTGTATTCTAATAATTATTATCAATATTCTAATAGTTTAAGATTAATAAAACTGAAATAAGTTATTACAAATTGAAAACGTAACATATCATATTCAAAATATTTAATTATATTAATTCCATAGCTCAAAACAAATAATACTAAATAATTTTTATTTAATCCACTTTTTTATACATAGGTTTAATTATGAATGATCTATAATTTAAGCTCCTAAATAACCATTATATAGTTATTCAGAATAATTGGTGCTAAATTAATACAATTCATAAATTTGTTATTTAATTATTACGATCTAAATATGAACTCTAGGTTCTTATAACTGTAGTTGTTTTAAATCTAAAAGATTATTCTACCAACATGATAAAATTAATAAGTGCTAACCAAAATATAAGTAGGTACTATTTCATAATATTGATTATGTTAATTGTGAAAGCATTATAAGATATAAAAATTAATATTGATTATTGTAAATTTATTAACAAAAAATAAATAATTAATTAAATAAAAAAAAGTACACATATTATGACATAGGTACCTAATTTATTATTTTGGTTTTAACATTACGACATATTCTCTTTTGTTTAACTATATGTTATTTGCAAGAAATCACACATTAGTCTCCGAATAGTTCTAACTAACTGAAAATGATATTTTAATAGAACACATTTTAGTGAATTCGTTAATTTAAATGAGTGTATACTACTATATATTATAATATATAATCAATTTTAAAATGTTCGTTTTACATCTGATTCAAATTATAGTTGTTAACAGATCAAAAAAATAATTTACAAATTAAAAAAAGTACAGTTATTGAAACCAGGAACTTGGCACGCTAGCGATGAGGGCATACTTTTTACTAATTTTATTATATTACGGACTGTATCGTATTTATTCCCAATAATATCTAGGTTAAAACATGGGAACCAATAGAAATAATTATACACTTTAATAATATAGATGCAGACGGACACGACGAGGATAATATAATAGGTATTCTATACACTACGTAGGTTACTACGGTTAAAAGTTCAAAAGTATACTATTTTAAGTATTAAAAATTATAATAAAGCATTCACTTCGTATATAAACCACTAACGAGCAATTTCGAAGTAATTCATACATTTGTGGTAAACGTATAATGTATATAAAGTGTATTAAATTATTCTGACGTGTCCCTGGATAAATAACTTAGTTTCTATATTTCCTTGAACATCGTTTTTCTCTAAAATGTAATATAAAATGTATAAGCCCGGGCCTACCCTGATTTTGAACCTTAATAATATACCAAAAATATGCATTTTAAAATAAATATTTTTAATTAAAAACAAGAAATTATATATTTTATTACACACCGAACAATTATATTATAATATGATTAAAATTTAAAATTTATAACATAAATAGTTATTAGTTTAAATTAAGATTAACTGAATATTTTAGAAAATATACCTATTAAAAATTCTCTTAAAAATTGTGTACATTTTTTCAAATTTTTATAATAACTGGGCCTGTCCTGAATTTTTATCTTGGACACGCCTCTGTAGAAGAACATCAATAAAAAATAAAAAAAAAAATTTTAAAAACACACTTTTCCATAAAAACATTTAAAAAAAAATTTTAAAAATTGCACTAAAAAGACAAAAATAATTCTCTGTACTTAAAAATAATGAAAAATTTATTGATGAAAAATTTAAAAGTGTGTGGTGCTCATACACTTGACATATATTCCCAGTCACTATCTTATAAACATGATTGAACAAAGAAGTGTATGTGAGACTTTCCTTGGCTTTTAAATTTTTCATCAGTAAATTTTTCATTATTTTGCTCTTATACTTGACATATACTGCCAGTCACTATCTTATAAACAGGATTGAACAAAGAAGTGTATGTGAGACTTAGCTCGGCTTTTAATGTTTTGTATGATGCACCACACACTTTTAAATTTTTCATCAATAAATTTTTCATTATTTTTAAGTACAGAGAATTATTTTTGTCTTTTTAGTGCAATTTTTAAAATTTTTTTTTAAATGTTTTTATGGAAAAGTGTGTTTTTAAAATTTTTTTTTTATTTTTTATTTTCTACTTTTTAGTTGAAAGTAAATATTTTTATTAAACGTTTAAGAAATATGTTATCCGGTGTTTTCGGTACCTATATCAGAATACCGGTATAATGTTATTTGGTAATAATTACCGTTGTTAACATAGATATTATAATAATGGATAGGACACGCCTATACTTGCTTCGTAAGAGGTTGCGGTTTTTTTTGGGGAAGAGAGAAAGTTCAATATCTGCGAGAGATATTACGGCGACGTCGTGGGGACAATCCTTTTTTTTTTTTTTGGTCCATGTCCCAAAATGACAACGGATTATTGTATTGTCATCCAAGACCAAGGTCTATACCAATTTTCAGAATTTTTCATCTTCAAAAAGTGCCTCAAATCGAGCGCGCAAGATTTGATCACAGACAGACGTGAAACCAAACTTAAGAAAAGTGTTAAAAAACAATACTGTTGCAAAACACAGTACTTGATTAACGGGTTTGCTACCTAGTTATCCAAAATTTATTTTATTTTATCCGTTGTTTTATATTGACTGTAATATGTAATCAGTATTTTAATTTGAAACGAATATTTGTATAAGTAATTATGCATTAACACTATTCCACGAGTATAAAGCGACAAAGCACAATATAATTTAAATATTTAAATCTCGCTGTTCAATGTGAATAAACTGGCAACTGAAATATATATTCAACAGACTTGATTTATCATTACTAGATTCAGTTTATTTTGATATAGTAGAGCATTACACTACTGGACCATTACAATTTCAAACATCGGAGAGCTTATGTCGATTGTAAGATGCCAGGTCAGTGATTATAAAATGTTTGTTGGAGTGGCTTTGTCGATTCAATTCTCTTGTAATATTGGAACTAGCAAGTCCGCAGTGAAAAGGTACTATAATAAGACGTGTACTACTAAATAAAATACGTCAATAAAAGTCTCAATATTGTGAAATGTTGAAGAGCGTCGAGATCAATTTGAGTATATCGTATTTAAAACATGTACCTACACCACTTGTTTAATTTCAATTTTAAATATCACCTAACCACACCAGTATATATTATTATGCAACTGCCAACAATTTCAATAATTTGAAAATCGTCGCATTTAGTACAACAGGCCTACATTTTTTAGGTATCGGACATTGGTCCACCCTAGAATTAATGGTTGAAGCTGTCCGACTGTTCTTGTAAATGTACAGATAAAAATATATATGCATAATTTAAGCATTTATAACTATACACAGTAGTCTTACCGAAAAACATTGAATCATGAATATATTATTACAGGTGTCAGTTTAATACAATTCAATTTTAATTGTGTACATTTCTGTTTTCTTTAAATGAACTTGTATGATGAGATGTATCTAAGCTCAATGAAATGTAGATGAGCTGCTGTTTGTAACTTCAGTCGTACTCGTGCATGACCATATTATAATATAATATGTACAACCTCGTGATTTGTAAATCGTTATCTCGCACGCCTCAACGAGTGGATATTTCTAATCGTTGCTTGTGATTATTTTACTTATGCTTACCGCTTGCATGTGTTTATGTTTACTTACTGGCCTAGCTTACTTAGTTTATTTACTAATGAGATCTTATCTGGTTGTACGACTAGAATATCTCTCGTCATAATATGCGACTTTACACTGTTTTTTTTTTTACTGTTTAAGGCATTGCGTACTGAGTTCGTTATCTTGTAGGTTGGTAGAGTTGGTACAGTATAGTTGGGACGGTCGGTACGACCGGTTAGTAACACGTGTATGTGTGGCAAGATTTTTGTGCACTACAAACCTGAGTGGACACCCATCCGAGAACTAGTGGCAGCGGCCGTTGCTTACTCTCAATCACGTCGCGTGATTGATTTCAGCCACTGCTCCGCGCTGAGCCGGGCTTTATATGTTTCAATATGGTGCAATAATATGTTGTAATTATTTATTAATACAATATACTATGTCCAAAAATGTGTAAGTACTTATTTTAACTGCTCAGATTCAAACAACAAATATTCTATAAAATTGCATGCGCAAAACCTTAGTTGAATGTCATATAATATAAAAAATATATTAGTTGTGACTTGGCACGGCTCGATGGACGTAATCTTTCACGCAACGTGATTAAGGGTAAGTAACGTCTGCTACCACTAGTTCTCAGATGGGTGACCTCCCGGGTTTGTATTGGAAAAAACTTCGCCAACTGTTTTAAACGTACCAACCATATCAACCCTACCAACCGTGATCCCTATACAATAGCTAATGGGCACAGTTGCTGGGTTCAAGTTTAATACAAAATAAAAATATTTGTCATTACTTCATATAATCATATTGTTATTTATTTATCTATTTATAAGTATATAAATTATGAAAGGCTATTCAAAAATACGATGGTTAAGATAATATTATACTCATTACAGAAATAGTAATAAATATAACAGCTATAACAATAAAATAATATTTTAAGTAAATGTAAATAATATACTAGTAATAGTAGTTGGGAGCTGGTAACGTGAGTTCCATGATATATTTTATTAACTTTTTTATGCATAAAAATATCTATACTTATACATAAATAATAACATAAAACATTTCATTATATTTCTAATTATCATTCTTTTTCAAAATGATAAGTTATAAATAATAACAAATTGTGTTACCTACTAGCTTAGATCAAAAAAGAATATTAGGTACCTAATGATGATAAAATTTACCAACATTATTTTACATTTATACTGTAGAACAAATTGAATAAAAAAAACTTTTGTAAGATCATGAATAAATAATATATGAGAAAACTAAAACGCAACAAAGTTATAATTATATTATTGTAATATATGACGTAGGTATATCAACATAATATAACAAAATAATAAATTCACATTAAAATAATATTAAACGGTCGTTTATTGTAAAATACATTTTAAATCACTAACTAACTACCTTCGGATCACTGGATATAATGCAAAGATTCTTTTCGAGAGAAATAAAAAATATTGACAATTTTGAACCACATATATGGTTTGAACTAATAATGCATTGACAATACGTACAGATAATTATGAATTGTGATTTTAATAGAATCCTTGAGCAAATAAAAATATGTTTTATTGAAATAATTTGTTCACACAACTTTTTATTAACATACTTTGATTCTATAACTTTAAAAATGTCATATTATCAGCTAAAATGAAAAATCTTAAAATATAATGAATAAACTTTATGTGATTTGCATAAATAAATTGAAGAAGTCGAATTAAAATGCAAAAATGACTTTACAGATTCTCCTTGTATCTATAATTTTATGTAAATATACTTAATGGAAAAATACTACACATAAATTGACTAAAATACCTAATAAGAAATGCAGTCTAAGATTGGAAATATTTTTTTAAACTCTCTACACATTTATACGTAGACTACAAATTTATCAAGGTTTTTTAGACTCACAGGAGTAATACATTTTACTATAATGTGTTTTTTTTTTTCGATCATCATTTTTAAGAGTAGGAGGGTTTGAAGCATCGTATATACCTTCCTCTATAAATTCATATTAGAGACTAATGGTACCTTACAAAAGTCATTTATGGAATATCATAGTAGTTTTTCTGTAAATTCCAAAAAAATTACCGAAAAATTATTGTGAAAACAATGCAGTTTTTTTAAAAAGTTATATTTATGTATGGAATTTGTTAATATTATATATTATTATTGGATAAACATTTAAAAAACAATAAATTAGATTCCTGATTGAAATAACAATTTTGAAATCAGTTTTGTAGGATTAAAATTGAAGGTGGTTCAGAAGAAAACTAAAAGACAACATTTAAATTATTTGATCATGCATCATTTTTAACAAAATAGACTTAACTTGTTTTACTTGTTTATTTAAAAAAAAAAAATCAGAAACAACGCTTGAACGTAGATTGAGGTTTCTTAAATTAGATTTAGTTATAGAACTTTGGGAGGGTTTTCTATTTTGTCATTGAAAATTGAATTTCTGTAGAAACTTGAAATTTTCACCAATTATTAAATTAATTATAAAACAAATATTTTTTTTTATAAGCATTTAAACTTTAAAGTAAAAATTTCAACAAAACGCGTGAAAATCACGAAAATATGCAAATTATTTTGAGTAAGAAATTCATAAAAATTTTATTTTTAAATCGAAGATTTGAAAATGTAATACAAGATTCTTCATAAGATGTTATTACTTTTACTTTTACTCATACTTTCAAGTTAGTGAATTATAATATGCAGTGGGTACCGGATGACTTATAGAAAAATTTAAGCACGTAAGTCCAATGCTTAAGAAGACGCTACCCATACATTTGTTGTCTCCGTCTTACACACGCATGACATAGCAAATTATTGTTCACTTGTTTCAATAGTTTGCTGTTAGTTTTGATACCAGAGTGAATTGACCTATTATAAAACGTTTAGGTAAGAAATCTGTGATTGAGCGTTGCCGATTTTTCGAAATTTTCATTTTCAAACAAGATATACCCATAATGAAATATCGAAAAATAAAAATTCTCATATCTCCCTTGAAAATTAAAATATCGAATAAAAGCCAAAGCTTAAGCACAGATAATGTTAGTACCTAAAAAAATTGATAATAAGTCAAATCACTCTAAAATCCAAACTAACAGCACACCATTGAAACTAGTGAACGAAAATTTGGTATGGCGTACGTGTATAAGACGGAGACAACGAATGCATGGATATCTCTTAATAATCGGAACTGAAAAAAAAATTAGACAAACTGAAACTTCGAGATACTTGGAGTTTGAGACCTACAGTCTTGGAAAAGAATCTGTTTTAGTGTGCTGAGATTTATCGTCAAGTTAAAATATTTTAACACATTCATTACAGTGTAGGTGACCTACTTAATAAAAGGGGTATATTCGTGGACGCTAATTTACTATAATTTGATTTAGATAGGTTTTAGCATCAACGTTTTCATAAAATTATCATAGTAGGTATCAACTTATTGTAAAAACATAAATAAGGTTTTCATATGAAAAAAAAAAACGACAGTAGTTTGTATCGTCACTGCAGAATCCTCCTTAAATAGCATAAAAACTTTAAGTACTTAACAATTTGGTCTTTAAGTCGTATATCTATATTTTAATACGGTATATAAAAATCATAACTTAAATCACCGCATCATTAGAGGACAAAAAAGGGGTGAGCATGTTCGGTAAATCACCCTGTATATATTTTGGACCCCAACACGTTGCGTGATGTATAAATCATTAATACATATACATAAATATATATATATATATACACCTATAGTAATATACATATTATTATATTATATAGAATATAATATACATTCGCACGACTGCAGATATCTCCGGAAACGTTGTGTGTGAATGCGCGAATATATTTTAATGTTCTCGTCAAAAGCTCGCACATTACCATTCCCGTGTTGTTTCAGTGGCCCCAGTTCGCTTTTATTTGCCAGATTCAACGCTTCCTCCACGGCACCGGAACGGGGGTGACTCGCCCAAAGAATTATTACATTGTTTGTATTGTGCGCGAGGATTTCCATCGCCAGACGCGCGCGTTCGCGTCTCCTCCTCTGCCGACTTTCCCGGAACCACCGAAAAACTAAACGCCGTTACGAAGACGGCACACCGAACGGAATGTAAACGAGTCGGTGGTTTTCCCGTTGTTTGACGGAGACAAAACAAAAAACAAAAAGAACATAATAAGTAATAACATAACAAAAATGACAAAAATGTATAATATACACGTGCACTATGATTAAGTCGCGCACACGTGACACTCGACGACGGGTACACCTAATGTTTTGTTTTCCCGGATAATTTTCGTATTTTTGAATAACTTGGAATAAACTGTGTGAAGTAAGTTACGAGTATAAGTTATATCATTAAATGTTTAAATAAGTACTTTTTATCATTGTGGTCTTATAAGTTTTAAATTTTTTGTAATAGATACAACATTTTAAATTTTTATGGACAGAAACAGAATAATTTTCTAAAACTGTTGATGTATAAAATATATTATCTGTATAAATTATTATTAATTATATTATAACTTTAACTATAGTCATTTTAAATTTTGAACGTAATTTTGACGATTTTTTCCACATATAACATTTTTGATTTTTCTATAAATATCCATAAAAAATTTCACTTGGTCAAAAGCATTTAATATCTATTCTTATTTATTCTTTTATACTTATTCTTTAAAAGTTACATTAAAACTATTCAAAATAATTAAAGATACCTACATATAAGCACAAATTTAATTTACAGGCATTTGGAGTTCAAATTTTGACAATACTCGTCAAAGTCTTGAAAATCTCAAATATTTGCAAACTACTTTTTATAGATAAAAATGTGTTAATTGTTCAAATTTTATTGCCATCTCTTGAAAACTTTTTTTTTTTATATTTGATTATAGTCTTCAACAACTGAGGTCATTAGCCTGTAAGGTTGGCAGGGTTGGTACAGTAAGGTTGGAACTGTTGGTACGGTTTAAAACACGTGTATGTGTGGCAAGGTTTTTGCGTACTACGAAACCAGGTGGTCACCCATCCGGGAACTAGTGGCAGCGGCCGTTATTTACTCTCAGTTACGTTGCGTGACTGATTGCAGCCAACGCGCCACGCCCAGCTATTCTTGAAAACTTTATACAAGGTCCATTATACATTAAACACTGGAACCAAAAAATAAAAATAAAAAAATAAAGATTAGCACATTATTTTTTATTTTTACAGACATTTAAAGTTCAAATTTGGACAAAATTAGTTATTAATTCAACAAACTGCTTGAGTTCAGAACCAAAAGGTGCTATCTCAAAATATCAAATTGTTCAGGAGAGCCATCTTAAACTTGAAACTGTATTACCTTTTTTCGTAATGAATGATTTTTAATGATTGTTAGATCTAAAAATTCACAAAGTGTTCTTCGTTAACCCTAGCAATCAGTTTTTTTAAAAACAATAATTTAAACAATTTTTGATAACAAACAAAAAGTTAATAAATAATATTATTTTGTTCACTTAAACAAGAACAAACAGCTAATGGCCATAGTTGCCAGGATTCACAATTAATAAGAAAAAAAAAAACCATAACAAATGATTTAATTTGATTGACTTAGCACCTTTTAGTTCTGGATAACTTTTTAAATAATGGACCTACAAGGTTGGATGTGAGCTTCAATTATAGACCATTAAACCTGAGTGTATCAAAAAGTGGATTTAAAAAAAATATATATTCAGGACCTTTTGGTTCTGAGCCCACGATTATTATTAAGAATAACGATTTTAGTAATTTTGTTGTAATTCAAAAAAAAATGTATACTTTGATTTGAAACTTTTTTGTAAATTATTATAATTGCATTTGTAATACATTTAGATTAAATATAAGCTATTGCCTATTTATGCCACAAACCTATTCAGACCGTTAAACCAGGGGTGTCCAACCTTTTGTGAAGGCTGGGCTACATTAAGCGAGTAAAAGTTGGCATGGGCCACCAATTACAATGTGATAATACGAACATATTATTTACAATTACAAGGAAAAAATATACATTTAATTATACTTGAAAAAAAAATTTTTATTTAAATAACAAAAAAACTAATGTGACATTTTAAATTTTATTTTATGTGAAAGTCGTAAATTAATATTTTAGGGATCGATTAAAGTTTTATATTCTTAATATAATTTTTTTCTCATAATTATATGTTATAGCCACATTAAACCCTACCGCAACCAATAGGCGCACCTCTGATTTTTTACCCCTGCGTTAAACAGTAATTTGTTATTGACTTAAGAGTGAATTACATTAGTTAATTATATAAATACATATAGGTACTATTAAGTAAATATAATAAGAAAAATAAAATCAACCTACCGTAATACAAATAGTAAAACAAATAATTAACAATATCATTAAATACTAAATAAGTATACTTAGTAAGACAAGCTGACAACCATTTTTGCTCAAAATCGTTTTTCGTGTGTACCTGATTGTTTATTGTTGAATTCATATTGAACACATACATTATATATATATATATATAGTGAATGTTATATACTCAATGACGAGGTACACTCGATACTTACTGCATGGAAGAGTTCAGATTACCTACTTCCCCTCTGTTTTAAATTAACTATTAAAAAATAATAGCCAAAAATCTTTTTTCAATTATTTAATCTAATTACCAGAACATTTTGACTTCAATGTCTTAAATTAATTGTGCATATGTATTTTTATATTCTTAAATTTTTGTATGAAAATTTTCAAATTTTAACTTCAAATATTCACAAAATAAAATCGTATGTATTTAGTTTTGATATTTTGAATGAACATATTAAGTACAACTTGTGAGAAACCTTATATTACATATTTTATAAGCTTTTCGATCGTGAAAAAAATTGTATTATAATTTATTGAAAATTGTTCTTAATTAAAATAATAATTTTAGTAGCATTAAAATTTGAAAATGTTTATATGATTATGATATTAATTAAAACATATAGGTAAAAATGGTGTATGGTTGTCATACCACCCTGGAAGCTGTTACTTGTTAAGCATATAATTATATAATTTGAGTCTAATGTAGAGTAGTGTTGAGTTTTTATGTTATACATTTTACAAAGTGCACATTTACAGCTTTGCGTGGAGTATCATTATATTATATTTTCACATAATGTTTCAGTTGCCGAAAATAAATATTAACGTTTCCTTTTATGCTAGTACGGCAGGAAAAACGGAAAGGAAATTTTATTTTAACTTGCTAATTAACGAATTATTAAAAATCGTGTAAACGTGACGTTCACTATTGCGTGTAAATATTTCTATGTCTACTGAATGCCTGTGGTGAAACGCAATTTTTGTAACAATAACGTCGCAATGCTTATATTTTGTTGATAATAATATTGTTCGCCGAACGTGCATAATAATATACACATTATAAACTATCAACCTGTCAAATTCGACAACCTATTAAAAATCAATATTCAGACGACATTATTACAGTAATGAGTATCCGTATAGGCACTGGTCACATACACAATTTATATTCATTATAACGTGCTCCTATTGTAGTTCAGAGAATCAGAACGCAATTTGTGTTACGCCGTTGATGATGCGTTGCAACAATGAAATGAGATTATATTTTGCGTTCATATTTTATTTTTGCACTGGATATTCGAATAGGCAGGTACTTCCGACATTAATAATGTGTACAATAAAACGTTTTCTGTTTCGCGGCCACGGCGCGGTATTAATATTTTTGCGTCCAGCCACACGTGAAATGGCATTCCGCAAGAATTTTCCGAGATCATTCGTGTTGCGTCGGAATCGGTGTAATCGGGACGTACAACTGGCATCGGTCCACGTCGCCGGTCATTTGGGACTACTCCATTGGGGATGAAATGATGAAAATACCGAGAGCCAAGAAAAATAAACACATGCTAAATACCTACGCCGAACGACAATTCTTCAGGGGCTCGTTTCGCGACGTCGACTTAGAAACTGAAATATATAGCAGCGATTGCGATTCACCCGGGTCATTTTACTATAAAAATAAATTGACTTATCAGATGCAATAAAATTATTTTATTACTCAATGGTATAATAACTTAAGTTATTACCGAATGACAAACAATGAATACGCGACTCGCGTTTTGTTTTATTATTATATTATTTTATTCTAAAATTGATTATATTTTGGTCGAAATTTATAATCAGTACCTATTATAAGCAGTATTTATTTAGAAACATATTTGTACATAGGTACGCATAATAATAGATTATTACCTATATATAATACATTTTAAATTATAGAATTTCCCGAATTATTGACATATTTTATAACTTTTTTCACTTAAACTGGAGATTCCTCATCGTGCACAGATCAATAAATTGTAATGAAATCTATGACTAATTTAAAACCCCATATTAAGTCAATACGACGAACCTTGTTAAATATTATACAAGTGTACAAATATTGATTATTGAACTAAAAACTATAGCACGCTACTCAATATTTGCCTCTACAAGGAAATTCTATGAACCATAAATATGTCTTTGTTAATTAGTAACCATGACTACAAAACGTCTATTTTTTAAAATCGGTCAGAAAAATAAATTATCTTTACCCAGCCCCAAAACATATTTGTGTAAAAAAAAAATACCAATACCTATATGTAGATAGTGATTTAATCATTGTAATATTTGATACAATAATAATAATTTAAAAAAAAAATTATAAAGTGTTGATATAAATGTCTATTATAAAATCTATATAAAAGTCGTATTATAAACATAACAATAATATTTATCTGTTGGAATATAAACGACAATAAATAGCAGTTACAACAGTGAACAGAGTAAAGACATAATATTATACAATACTTTATCTTACCTAGTAATACAACTATGAAGTCCTCATTTTTAGTACCTATATATTTTAAAATCATTATTAGTTATGAAATTATCTTGTGATTATTAATTTTACTACATCAACTACAATACTGCTCTCAAAGAATAATAATAATGGATAATGGATTATAATATTATAATAAATATTATATTTTTATTATATTATAATATTATAATAAATATTATATTGTTATTATATCGACATATTAAGTATTGTTAGATTTTTTATAAGTCTAGTGTTCAATTTATATTGAATGTATAATATGGATCTTTTGGACCTATTTAAGTACTAGTAAATATGCATTTCAACCATATTTATTTATTAGATATTTAAAAAAAATTAACTAACTTATTTTTAACTGAGTTAACTTAATATTTTTCTAGTTTATACCTCATCTTTCATCCAAACTTTAAGAGTTCAATAAAATTATTGTCACCAGCTAGGTACCTATATAATGTATAGGTTAAAGTTATCAACGTTAACTTGACTTGACTGAATCAGGATATTTTTTTAAAATTAACTTTCCAACCTTTGAGTTATCAAATAATACTATTAAATAATACCATTATATTTAACCATATTTTTATATATTAATAGTAGTTGGTTTAATACTTACCATCAATATTTTAGATTCTGAATTAGATTTCTAAAAACTAAACAACATAAAAAAAAAGATTAACCAATCATATAGTTTTGTTGAAAACCTATTTTGTTTTAATATGTATTTTAAAATAGATAAAATATGTATGCTTAAATATTCAGAAATAGTTTGAAATATATAATAAATAAATTATACTTAACACTTGAATGGCTAAAAATGAATTTGGTAATGACAAATAATGATCAATGGTCATAAAAGCAATAAACATAAATTGAAGATTTATATTATTACTTTCTAAACATTTTAAATGCTTTAAATATTTAATTATTTTTGGACAGTATTTCAAGTTTGGAAACTTTTCCAATTTCTTTTACACCACAATGAGCATTTTACGACTTTGAGTGCTGGAAACTATATTTATTTCAGTATAATATTTTGGTTTTTGGTTAACATATTTTTGAGCATTATTTATAAATGTGATTCAAATAATATTAATAATAATAATTTGATCAAAATTTCTCTTCAGATTTTTACAATTAAAATGTCATAATTAATGCTCATAGTTAATAATAATATACATTTTCAAAATATTTATTCAAATCTTAGTTTCAAAAAAATTATAGTAATTATAAAAAAATAACTATAAATCAGATGTAAGAATTATAATTTCAACCATAACTTAAAGTACAATGATCATTATTCATTGATGCCTAGATAAGTATAATCATTTATAGTAAAAAATATTGCTTTTCAAGAAAATTAAAAGTATCTCATGCAAAAAACCAGAGAACTCGCTTCCACGATGGAATGTGAAATAATGAATCTAGTCATTTAGTAAGTCATTATTAAATATAGGTATACCTATGTTAAATTTGAATTAAATGATAAATCAGCAATGGATACAACAGGAACTATTTTTAGTACAGTGTGTATTATTATTAATTATATATTTATATTATTAATTATTAATTTATTAACTAGGTATGTTGGACTTGCAAATTTAAAAAAACTTCAAAAACAAAATGATTTCATGTATAAAAATATTATTGATATAAATATCATTGATAGTATGAAATTTCTACGATTATTCCTTTCTGAATTAGATGATAACACAAAATATTTTTTTACAAAAAAATGTAATCACATCAATTATTTACATTTTTTGTTTTTTGTAAGGTTTTGTTTGTAGTTATTACTCAATTTATTATTTAGATGAGTAGATACCTTAAAAAATTAAGGTTGAAGCAAATGTTCTGCTCTAAAACGTGATGTTGAACACAAAAAACTTTATATCCTTCCGATCAAAATCTAAAAATATAAATTAAGTCTTACAAAAATGTATACTGTATATAAAACAACAACATAATTACTACCTATGCAAGTATCATTTAATATTATGTTTATTTAATTTAAAGACTTATTGCGTGGTTATGAAGGAAACTGGTCTTACTTACGCGCGAAGATTTTTGTCACATTACAACTTTGCAAAATAAAAAGTTATTGTTCCACGATAATTAATTTTGATGGGCGTTGCAACTAGGTTACTTGTATTTTGTCGAGTGAAAAATGAGTTTACATTTTTTTATACCTAAAAACTTTTAGTTTTCAAGTTGTTATTTGGCTAATAATCGTGTGAAAAATCAAATTAGTCACAAGTTTTGTTCCAAATTCTAGATCACCAAAACGGGTCATATCATGTTTAAACAATGTGTTAGATTATCATAGTGGGTGGACATTTTACAACAGGACTTATTGTGAGTTATGTTATTGGACATATTTACTTGGTTGGAAAAACCCACTGACAATGGTATAATTGCAACTTTTGACACAAGATAATCATAGGTAATTGGAACATTATATAATACACATGAAACACCGGTTAGTGGCTTTATTTACCTTTCATTCGATTTTTATGAAAGCCATCAGTTGAAACGTACAAGTAATTTGAAATGAAAAACATCAATGAATACATCTACAAACAAATTATTACACTATATGTACCACTATATGTTTCTATAATATGTTCTATATTACATTACCTGCACATGAACTTCTAGAAATGATTGTTTACTTTATAACTCAACATTTTAAATGGTTCGGGTCGCTATAAGTAAGAACATAATACCTCTGCTTTATCATAATTCCAATTTAAATGAGATTAAATCGGCTCTAATACTTTAAAGTTTATATACTCGATAGTCGTTTCTCCTAAAATATATGAATATAGTATCATATAAGTAATAAGTAATATGTATACTTGAATACATTTAAATGTTAATTTGATTACAAATCTATTATTGATAACTTACACATGTATATGTAAGTATAAATGTATTTATATATAGAATACTATTTGTACTACAAAAAAAGTTGGCAAGGGGATACCGATCTGCTGTACAGTAGATGTCTAGAGACTAGAGTGATCGCTATGATGAATGGGTTAAATTTGAATTCATGAGATCATATAAAATCATTGTATACGAAAACAGATGAGCGAAGACTCATAGGTCCAGCAGCCTATAATATAGTATGTATATTTTATGATATTTTATATATTGTTATTAAAAGTATTAAAGTAATTTACTTTACTAATAGAAATTAGTGTAGCAATTTTTTTTTATTTTTTTTATAACAATTTATACATTTTAACTTCAAAATAATTTGATAATGTTCCGAGATTTTGATAAATTTAGTCAAAATTTAAACTTTAAAAGCTTATAAAAAAAAAATCATAACTATGTATCTTTAATATTTATGAACTTCTATTATTTCAGCCTATGGTACATCTTGTATTGTTAAAAAAATGTAGATATAAATAAAACATTTTTTATTGGCATTTATAAAATATTAATTAAAACAAAAATCTAAAAATATTGAAAAATTGAAAATATTTGTAAATAACTCAAAACGAGTCAAAATATTTTGAAATTTGTATCATCTTTAGAAAATAATAAAATGTGTCATTCGTTTTTAATTGTAAGAAAAATATAAAAACTGTTCGATAAGAATTCATCAATTTACGGGTGAATATTCTATAAAGAATAAATAACTTTAAACGCTCAAAATCATTTAGTTTAATCTTCTAGTAAATTTTTTTTAAGGGTAGGAAAACTTATGGAGAGTTTTGTATTGAATTTTCAAATTGTTGATACAAATATAAATATCATAATTTACAAATGTTTGTGATTTTGACGAGTTTATCAAAATTCAAATAGGTACTTCAGACGCTCATAAAAAATATTGTGGTTTTACGCTCAACTTTTATTTTTAATTTCCACTAACGATTACCTATAAAACTTATAAGGAACCTTTTATTAATTTTTTGAGTTTTGTGACAGGATGAAACATTTTTTATCGATGATAATTTAAAAAAAAAACAAATATAAATCAAATATTTGTTATGCCTATAAAGAGCTCAATAAATGTCAAAATGTTTTAAAATATTGTTAGGTATATAAAAAATTCTAATATTCGGTGAAAATATCATGTATTTACGGTTATTTTTTTATGTGTACCCCAAAAACCAAAATCGAATTTGTTGAAAACTCGCGTTGTGAAAAAAATCTTTGTTTTCCATAATTTAAGATTCTGAGCGAAGCGATGAATGTATTGATTTTACAATGATGTTTGTTTTTTTTTTTTTTTTTTTTATTTTTGTGTCTGTCATCACCTTTTAGGACAGTAAAAGTGCTTGGATTTTCTTCAACAGTAACTTTTCTGATAGGAAAGTGAATCTAGTTGGTACTTTGGGGGGTTCAAAAGTAAAAATTTCCCAGTAGCTTTCAAGAGCGACGTGAAAAACAAAAGAAAAATTAAGGAAAAACGGGAATTTTTACGCAAAATCTGTTTTCGAGAAATCGATTTTGGTTTTTGGTGTAACTCTAAAACAAATGACCGTAGGGACGTGACATTTTGACTGAATGTTTATAATTGCATTTCCTATACACCATAACATTTTCCAAATATTTTGACTTATTTTGAGCTGTTTACGGACATTGTCAATTTTCATTTTTTTTAGTTTTTTTTTTCTATAAATATCAATAAAATTTTATCTGTTGAGTAAAAAATTGTGAAAATTTAATATAAGGCTCCTGATATATCATTCTAATATCATAATGACCGTTTTCGCTCAGAATCGTTTTTCTTATACAATGATATTCTTAATCAATGAATTCAAATTTAACACCATCCATTACAGTGACCCACTTGTAACCTACTGTACAGCAGAGCGACATCCACTTATCCACCTTTTTTTTTTGTTTTTCTCGGCGCTTTTGAAATCTAACGGACATTTTAACTCATTTAAAGTACCGCAACTAGATTCATTTTCCTACCAGAAAAGATGCTGAAGTAGAAAATAAAGTAGAATATTTTACTCCCCAAAAGGTGACGTAGACACAAAATAAACACACATACACATATTGTAAAATCAATAAAATTATCGCTCAGACTGTTATTTTATTTGTTCTTCTTTGAACAATTGTGAATATTAAAATATATGATAGTGTTCAAATGACTATATTATTGGTTTTTTTTTTTTTTTATATCCATCGAGACCATCGAAATTTAATCTAAAAATATAATATCATCAATACAATTGTATTTACCACTCCGTGGTATTTAAATAAATAAACATGTAACAGAATTTTGTGTGATATTGATGATTGGAACCCGGATTAGTCATATAAACGAAAATCCTATACTGCAAATACAATATCAGTTTATTTTATACTATGTTTAGTAGAGAGGTGTTTTGGTAAATTTCATATGAAATTCGTGTCAACAGTCCAAATATATATTCATATGTATATTTTTACAATTTGAATTTGTATTTATTTTATTAATATAAATCATTGCACTTGCGATTGTGTTTGTTAGAAAATAATAAATTATATTCTGTAATATGTCTTTTCAAAATGTACTGAAATTATTCATAATATCTACATCGACATTTCCCTCTAGAACGGGTAAAATGAAATAAAATATTTACATCACTTTAACTGAAACGACATTTGAGTAGATTGCGTGAGCTTGTACGACTATTGTTTAATTTATAAATTCAAAAGTAGTTTAATAAACTCTGGAATATCATACTAGTATACAGCTTAAGACTTTTGTTCGGAATAACTTTTCTGTAATTTAAAAAAAATAAATATCTGAACGTGAAACGTCCATTTCAAGAGTGACTTTTTTAACAATTAACATATTGACGTTAGCAAAAATGTTTATTCACTTGCATGTGACTTAAACACGGTATAATATAGAGAGGTTACTCTAGTTATTAGATTACCCATATCTGAATTTCCAATCGGTTTTGCCTTAATCAAATCTCATTGGATTACTGTTAGAAAGAATAAAAATAATTGGTTTAACAATTAAATTGATTATTTAATTCAGTTCAATGTAAAGAGGAACGTTAATAAATTAAATTACAAATTTCAATGCATTTTTTGGTTTTCCACTTAAACTTTAATCAATAACTAAACTATACAATTTTGACTTAAGTCATTAGTAATTAAGAGTCGAAAACCTGGAATCTTTCGAGTATTTAAATGTATTTTGTAGGTCAGCATTAGCCTGGTTGGTAATTAAAACGTTAAGTTAATTTATTAATTTATTTTGTATTTAAATTGTGTGGACTTAGTCATACACTATCAGCTTTGTGATTTAAAATATAAAAAACGGACAAATACTAACATTGTATACAAATAATAACAAATTGAAAAACGTAAATGAAGTAAAAATGTAAAATACGAGTATAGATCATCAATATGTTTGACCTGCAAACTATCAAAATAAAACTGTAACAAATCAGTAATATTGGAATTTTTATTTTTGATTTATTTTTTTATTTTTGTAATTTTATATTTAATTGTTATCCATAAACTATTATGGATAACATTATAACGTGTCTAGAAGGTCAGTGGGGTGCCTAACATAATATACGTATCCATTATATGGCACCAGATATCAAATATAAATTATCTGATTAGATATAAAAAAGTTAATAAAACATTTCTACAAAAAATTAAAACAACTTGATAGACACTTTAAAACAAAATAAGAGTTGATATAACTAAAACCAAAGCTAATATTATAATGAATCTAACTGACTTTTAAATTCCACGAATTTCGTTCAAAAATAATATTGTACAAATAGTTTTTGTAACCTATTGGTTTATAACGTTATAGGTACAATGGTATACATTATAAATATGTATATAAAGAATGTTCAGTATATATTTTTAATAATAATTCAGTGAAGAAAACCCTAAGATCTTGGACTGATAAAGATTGTATTTACAGTAAGTAACCATATTTTTATTCCAATAAATTTTTTAATATATATATTTTTCTGATAAAATCTAAGTACATGATATTCCATAAGGAATAGTATAGGTGAAACTATAGTTTACTATAGTAACTATAGTTACCTCTCAGGGTCTATAATAAACTATCCAAACTCATTGTTGTACTTTAGGTAAAATAAAAAGTCAACTAATCTCTAAAAATAATTTAAATGTTATCTTTAAATTATTCTCATAATTATGTTACATCTTATAGTTATAATATCAAACGTGCATATTATGCTGAAATAGAATTATTATGCATTAGATTCACTATAAATCTTAAAAATATATTACCTAAACCCAATAGCGATGGTCTTATATTTACGCATCGTTGCTATATCATACCGAGACACTGTTTGGCTGACTGAGTGAACAAACAGTACAAAGGACAAACATACTAGAAAATTATATGCGCTCATGTATATAAATTCTATAAAAATGCAAAATATGTTTGTTCATTCAGAATGCACTATGATTATAATCTACATGTATTTTTGTTTTCTGTCACTAAGAAGGATCGTTTAATAATACGTTTTTTTGCGAAATAAACTTTAGTATAATAATAATAATAATAATATTTTTATTTTTTTTTTAGTGTGCTTGCAATATATTTGAACTAAAATACATTAGATAGTTATAATAAAGGTACCACGAATAGTTACTTATTTGAAACTTCATATATGGACACGGTTTGCGCTGACACGATCGTCGTAAAACACCAACAGTCAAGTCCAGGCCCGGTCCTCTAACAGCTTCAGATTAGTTAGCAAATAATAATTATCATTATTATTATACCATCGAGTATAGCCACTACACACACATGCAAATTTCTTTAAAATATAATTACTTCTATTACTGAATATACGAGTGAAATGTATAGTAAAATATATTTTTATAATAGTTATAATTAAAATGCGGATTTGTATGTATTAAAAATTCAAAAATATGTACATATATATGTATTTAATTTTATCCAAATATGTAATTAAAAATACAATATATTATGTAAAAAGACTATTGCAGACTAAATGGAAAAGAAGTTTGCGTATAGCTGCTGTTATGAATGTTTGCAATAGCTTCAATTGTCTTTAAACCTGGGTTTTTACTAAGTACTTGTTCAATTTTTTTCTTAATTTTTATTCCGACTTCCCCAGGGGCTTATCGATAATGTGCGGACTATGGACTAATAGTCGCAACTCGCGATTATAATTTGCACACGCACGGACTGGAGAAGATAACAACTCATAATATACAACGGCGATACATTACTAATTCTGTAAATAGCTCAATATTTAACAAAAATATGAAATATCAGTAAAATATGTAAAAATATGTAATTTAGATTAAATATATAAAAATATGTAATATCAACCATAGTTTAAAATAATCAGATAGTCCTGTAATATATTTCTGTAAAGGAATCATTCGAATATTATCATTCACGAAAAATATGTAAATACATCAAATCTGCACCCTATTTATAATAATAATTGTAGTATTTTATTGTATAAGACTACCTATGTATTGTGACTCTTACTAACAATGTTCGTAATGTTTCTTATTATTTTATTCATTGACATTAAATTACTAAATAAAAATATTTTACGACTATAAATTATAAACTAATGTTTGCATTTTATAATAAATGCCTATGATACATATTACCTATATATTTGCAGATAATTATCACCAAACAATGAATGGCTAATTTATCACAAATTAAAAAAATAATAAAATATAATATAATATATTAAAAATTAATCTATAATTCTTAAATGTTGCATGCTGATAAATATTTTTCCACTGCACTCTATAGACCCGAAAAAATATCTATAATTTCTAAATTTTTTTTGTAGAGGAAATATAATATCTAGTAGCATGCTAGGTTTTTACATATTATTTATGAACCACTATCTTCCTCTCTAAAGTTTTTTCCTATATAATGTGTGGTAAAAATTGTTTCAATTAGGAAAATAGTTAAATGATACATCTGTAGGTCAACCGTTTAAGTATCAAATAATACGATTACTGAACAAATAACATGATATTATAGTATTGTTAATTATAATAATATATAAAGATTTACTAAAATAAATGACTTACATATTATTATTGTTATCATTGTATTATATTATATATTCAATTGAACAACATTTTTATATTGATAAAAAGTGAAAAAAAAATTTTAAATATTTACAATTGTATAATTATTTAACTGTACATTTTTTTTTTACACATTTGAAAAAGAACCAAATAGCAAGTCCGCCTTCAATCAATCCATAGATTAGAAACTGCAAAATAAAATATTATACCTACTCATTACAACATAAAATACAATTTTAATGGGTAATAAGATATTTAATTTATGCCCATTAAGATTATAATATATTTCAATATTTGCCATATTCGGAGAAATAATATTAATGCTGAGATAATGTACTCAATGATTGTTGATTTGTAACACTTTAAAAAAAAATAAATAGCTAATATTGATAATTTACCTACCTAATTTTATTAAATTATTATTTAGTGTGATATTAGAACAAACCAATTGTATACCAACGGTTTTATAGATTAAATACATTACATAGATTAAAAGTATAATCTTAATAAAAAAATAAAACAATTAATAAAAGTGAATTCATGCCCAAAAGTGGTATTTTGTACCTGTGTTTCTACTTTTAGGATACAAACATATTGTACCTAGCATAGCTAGTCCATAGGCACATGGTTGATATTATTATTAATTTAATGTGTATATTAGGAAACACGGAAAATTGAATATTATTTGTGTGTGCCTCCCTACGTATAATATAAATTGGTCAGATGGCATGTAGACTAAAAGTGTTAAAAATTATTTAAAAAAAAAAATTTTAAAAATAATTCTGAGCGGAAACTATTTCTAAGGGTAAATACATATAAAAATGTATAAATATCACTATGTGTATGTAATTTATTTTTCTATTAGTTATATAGTTATATAGTAAGTTGTACTTTTTTCGTATAATTTGTTTTTAGTTTTTCTCGATTATTTTGAAAACTACTAGATAAACTTCGAACATTTCATGAGTTGTTTTGGTTAAAATACCTACCTTTTTACGATTAAAAATATAATCTACAAATAATATATTGTGAATTGGACTTTCGTCGTAATGCTCGTAACAATCATTTATTTTATATTCCTCATTTATCCAAAAATTATACGTCATATAACCCCATTAATATCTTAAATAAATAATTAATTATTTTAATAAACACTGAATGTATTTTTATTATTATTATTATTATTATTATTACTTTTATTCGATCTGTTAATCTTTTCATTTTTTATTATGTTAATATTTTAATTATATTATATTATTGTTATTCTATACAAATATATTGTGAACTGGACTTTTGTCCGTATTAATAAATAAATAAATAAATAAATAATATAGAAACTGACGTTCTTCAAAAACGTCAAATGTGAGAACTCGTCATTAATTTATTTTTATAGAATTGGATTACCTTTGACCTCTATAAACAGATTATTTAAATATGGGACAATGACTACTACTGAATACTGACTAGTGGTTTGACGTTGTAGATTGTATTAAGAATTCAATAATCTTTGTAATCAAACGAAATTCCAATTACGTATTATTAATTAATTATTATTTGTTGATTTTGTTCAACAATTACAATTACCTGTACGTTTACTGGAATCGCAATAATAGTACCTTGAACAAATAAATATGTAAAGACACTTGACACAACTAATGAAATAAAAAATACGAAACCAAAAATGAAAGCAAAACTGTCATGCTTCAAATGTTTAGCTGTTTCAGACCTAGAAAACACAGACATCGATAAGTACAAAAAAGCATGTTAAATAAGTGTAGATCGTAACTTAGTTTAATAGTACCTGGCCACAACATTCATCGATTGGAATACGAAACAGAACATGATGTACATTATGTATACCAAATTTAATGATGTTGTCATATAGCAGACACACAGCGTTATGCAGCTCAAAATTGAGCCGACAAAGAAGAATAAATCACTTGTGGATTCCCAATCAACCTTTAGAAACCCTATGATGTATGAAGACAATGCACCTAGAATTACATTTAGAAAAAATATATCAATAAAATTACTATAGTCGAAATATGTATTATTTTCTAATTTGAGTTAACTTTTTACGGATCTTAGTAAATAATATATTAATTACAAACAAATTTAATACTATTTTAAAAAGACGATTTGTTGTCCCTCATAACTAAAATAAATTAAGCCTACTTCAAAAAAGTTGATGAAACAAACACTAATATTTTATTAACTCATTATTTTTATTCATTAATTATTATAATATTATATTTGATTCCCGACAAAATATTTTAATATGATAATATTAATATCGTGTCATATTATAATATATAAATTACTATTTTAATAAATAAATAATAATATATTTTACCCATATTTAAATGTATTATCAGTTTTAATATTCGTAGAAAATCATTGCAAACTTATAAGCCCCAAGAATTACTTTAAATATTTAAAAAAACACTATTTAAAATTGTATAATAGTACTCTTATTAAAAATAGATGGCAAATTTAAAAATACTAGGTACTTATATTCAATTAAACTATTTTGAAATAATTTTTATCGACGTGTATATTGAAGTATTGCAACCTAAAATCAATATTTCTGGACATAAACAGTAAACATGTTCACATATTTTAATATATAAGAGTACATAAGTACATACATATGCATAATAAATATATGCACATACATAAACTTTTGATTTAATATATTTGTATATTATAAAATCTTTATTTTCCATAACTAAAAAAAAAACTTTCAAAATATATTTTCTTATGGTTTTGCATTTTTACGTATCATTTTTTTACTGTGTCATTTTTGTGGGATTATTTATTAATTTCTAGTGAATTTAATGATCTTACATAAGTGTATAGTATAAAATATTACATCAGTATGTTAAATCATATCAACAGTTTAATAATATTTCATTAATTATAAATAAAAAAACCATTAAGCATAATAATTATTAAATACTTTAATTAAAATGGTTTGGCCAAATTAATTTCATAAAAATAAAAATAAATACTAACGAGCTATAATTGTTATGCGTTTCCGTAACTTCGCCCATAGTATGAGCTAGATTATAAATATATTGGAGAATTTGGTTTCAGTTTGCCCCCCTCTTCAAAATTAACTTAACTAGATGGACACAATTTAAGTGTCAATAGATAGACACAATTTTTGACGAAAACACATAGTACCTAGTATTATAATAATTGTTGTCAGGACCGTAATTTGATTTTTCGGTTTTTGGTGAGTGTGGAGGGGGGGAGTGTTCAAGTATTGAATTTACTTACATTTTTTGTAAAACTCCTTAATTGGCCTTCCAAATAGTATAATATTGAGTAGTATTTTGTATTTATTTTATTATTTTTCAAATAAATATTAATTGTGGCCCGCCAACAAATAATAATAAATAGATAATTTGTGCATAGTACAATGTTGTCGTTTATACAAATTACAACCATGGTCCATGGGGCACGAACAAAAGTCCTAATCGTTAAATCGTTTCATTAAGAAATCACCAAAATAGAAAATTTCCCATCAAAATATCGAAACAAAAAAGAAAGTCCAAGAAAGTCTAAGTGCTTAAATTTTAAGTCTTATCGCCTAATCTAATACCTACAGTTATAAACTGTAATATAGGTACTAACGAGTTATAATATATATAAAATATAATGTAGCCTAATAATAATTTTAAAACAAGGCGGAAACATTTTGGCACCAAAATAAAACCTAAAATGTATTACTCGCCAGATTATTGCAGCAAGACAGTAACGATGATAGTCAGAATAATGTAATTACCTATGTGTATGGCTTGTAAAATTTAACTTACCAGTTATGAAAGCCAAAGCGTCAACTCCGCCGTTGTACAACTTGTTATTCACCGGATTGCGTTCGTTCAATTTCAAGTAAAGAACGTCATTGTAAGTCAACACCTGTAAATCTGCCGAAAAGTCAAATCATATTATGGTTCATGTAACAGGACGCTTTGTTGATATAAAAAAAACAATTAAACTTGTGATGATGGCGTGAAGTCGACAATGGTGGATGTAAGTCGATGTTAACAATTTTTGATCGTACGTTTTTTTCACGGGCTATACTTCCGTTATGGAATTTTGGGGTAAGTAACCTACTAGTTTAATGAGCTATAGTCGTTGTTATCGAGTAAGTAAGAAAAAAAAAAACCATGATAATTTCTAAAACTTTCATCATAGCGTATTTGTGACATACGACATGTTATTTTTAATAAGAATAGTATAATTATTAACGTGGGAAATAACATAGGGTTTTTAAAAAGATAGTTTTTTTCAACTAAATCGCAAAAACTATAACTTAACATTTACTTTGTATTAGACTAATAATTTTAAATGTGTTGGTATTACAGCAAAAAGCGATCTACCTATTTGTTTTTTTTTGCATTTGGCGCCACTTTTAGGCGTAGTACAAATTATAAATGTTTCAATCCTCTGCATTTTCGATGGTTTCTAGTAGAAAATTGGTTCTAGTTGGTACTTTATACCGTAGAAAGTAAGAAATTTACATTACTTATGAAAAAGTTAGAAAAAAATATGAAAAAAACGGGAAAACTAAAATTAGTTGTTGACAAAAAAAAAATGAGACTTGAAACTTTTTGACATTACGTAGTAATATACTAATATAAGTTAATGATATTAATAATATATGATGTGATATAATATGCAATGTTGTTTGAAGAAATTAGTTCAACTACTATAAGTAATATTAGTTTAGAAAAGACAATTATTTATAGTAGTATGAAAACATCTGTATTATAAAATATCATCCTTAGATGTCTTCTTCACTTATAACCACCAAGTACCTATAATGATCTATCATTGATTTCGAATTTAACAAATCCGTCACAGTGGCCTACTCGACGACGAGGGACCTATTAAACAGCAGATCGGCTTCAATGTTTTTATTTTTTTTACATTAACAATATTAATATTAATGATAATGGACTATTTAGGTTTTATTCATATTTAGGTTCGCGACTATTTTATACGCTTTTGTTCGACGTAACTTTTACAAGGAAAAAAGGTGCATGGTGCGCAAGTACTATGGTACTATAATAATACCTCTGTTGAATTCCGTATTATTTTAAATCACCTGGAAATAGACTCCGGTTGCGAAGGCAAACCATATACCGTATTTGAGCAGATACGGATTGGTGTACGCGTCCCTCAATTCTGAGTACAGCTGATCAAATACTACTCGAACAGGCTTTGGAGATTTTTCAACCAAACACGGTCCAAGGTCCTGTGACAATGACAAATATAATTATTGTTTTGATATCATCAAATAGACGCGAGTAAGTATGACGTAATGTCTGGTCAAAAGCGGTCATGTTGCGATTGCGGTCGAATTGTGAACAAATTAAATATAAGGCGAAATATCAATCGTTTTTTTTAAATTATCAGAAATGACAATTTGTCAACACTCGCGTTCTAAATCCTTCGTTATATTTTCTTTGTAGACTTAACATAAACACGGAAATAAAATTTCGCTTGTGATGGGCAATTTAATTAATAAATGTCAAAACTACAACTATGGGATGAAAGCTTTTTGGAAATAATTACTATCATCGACAAGCAGTCTTTTGTTTCCTGGTAAAGTTTTAATTGACGGATTACTCGACGTTGCAAATAAACTGAAAAAAACGACGGAAATTTACTTTTTCCACCTTATTTTGATTTTCCCTGGGAGAAAACCTTCAAACAATCACCATAATGTATATTATCGTAATATTAATTTTACGAATTAAAGTCTAAAACATAATTCAACAATATGCGTTGTATACCAATAGTTTAATCCTGAAATTATAAGACCATGGACGAGAAAATAATAAAAGTCTTAAAATATTAAAATATATTACTACCTACCTACCTAATTTGAAACCTACGAAATAGCTGAAAATTGTTTTCAAATCACGGTCTGTGTTTAAGTTATACATTTGAATAGTCTACAATTATGTTGAGATACAGAATGGCAGAATAATAATATGTTGAAAACATTTGATTTTCAGTCATTTTTTTCAAATATTCTTAATAATTTGTAATTGTAGTAAGTTCAAGATATAAATATTATTTTGAATACAGATACATATGTAATATAATATATGATATAATTATATTATTATAAGTATCATTTTTTATTAACTCCAAACTTTTATGAAATGTAAAAATTTTATTGTTTTATATTTTACTTATTTTAAGTATACTTGTGTATGTGTAAGTACTAAATAATAATTTAAAATTGACAAACAAAATTATATGTTAAATATAAGTATTTCATATCTAAATATATTGTAGGCTTACATAAATACTAGAGAATAATATTTAAAAATATCGTGACCGGATTTAGGTAAGTTATGTTGTTTTATCAAATCATATAAGTACAGTGGTAGATACATGGAGTTGCATTATATTTTGATTGTCCGATTTTATTCATTGCATGTTGATACGCGTTACGATGTAATCTCACCCTTAGGCTTATGTTGGCATTTAAGGTTGTCCGATGGAAGATTTATGGTATTTTGTGTCGATAAGGACTCAACTGTTGACAAATTTATGAATTGGGGTGAACGAACGTTCTCATGAAAAAATCGATTTATTTGTCCAAATCAACTGATACATTTTTTGTAACATTGTGGTTTGTTTCATATTATTATTTGTACCTATATAGGTATTGACGTATTGTAGTAAAAACTATTGTACCTACTATAATAAGTTTATAACACGGCAATTTTTGTTTTGTTATTATTGCTGTTATTTTCCACCGTTTGTATGATATAAAATATTATTATTAGTGCGGATACGTCTTAACATATTCTAAGTACCTATAATAACGTAATATAGCCATATAGGTACCTACCTAATTTAATAAACTACCTATGTTCTAATGTAAGACGTTGTAGTAAAAGTATTGATTTAAGATGCGTTAGGTTAGGAAAATAAAATGTTTGGGAACTATTTAGTTTGAAAAGAAAATATGCCTCAGATCTGTAGAATAATGGAAAAGCTAAAGATTTACGTTACGTTTACATTACGCCTAACCCGCATAAGTTGTCTACGTCTTACAAACACATAACATTGCATAATTTATTAATTTAACTCTGTTATGTTGAATTTTAGAGTGAATTTTAGACTTATTATCAAATTTAGAAGTAAGAATAGGTTATCTTTTTAATGACCTAGGTTTTTTTTATTTTCATTTTAAATCACGATTTAAGATAATATAGTTGCACATCCATTAGTGATAAACTGACTATCTTAAATCGTGTCATAAATTTGATTTTAAATAAACATATTTTTAAAAAACCTAGGTCATTAACTAGATAATATTCTTGCTTCTAAATTTGATAACAGGTCAATTCGCTCTTATATTAAACATACCTGTGTTAAATAGATTATTCAGAATATACAATTTGCTTTGTTAGGTGCTTGTTTGTAAGACAGAGACACGCATGCGAGTGTAGCGTCTTCTTAAGAAGAAAACATCCAACTGCTGTACCATTATTTTTATATTTGCTAAAAATAATATTACAAGCACACGATATTATATGAGAATATTGTCATATTAATAAAATATTAAAATTTTGTTTATTTCAAACCATGCAGCATGGATATTACAAGCCGGCTTGTTGAGATTTAAGTTATATCACCTTTATAGTTTATAATAATCACGTAGGTCAGTATTACTAATAAAACAATTTTAAAATAATCCTTTCAATATTCAGCTTGAAACTTGTACTCATCTACGATTACTTACATACGAATGTATAATGCCATCTTGTGACAATGTAAAAGCATCTGATGATATAGTTGTAGAGTATGACGCTAGAGTGCGCTCAAAGTACTAAAATAGGATATTTTATATATCATACTCTCAAAATAATATTACTATATTATTATGTTTGGAATTTCTAATGTAAAATATTCTTGAATGCAATCATTACAGACGATCTAAAGAGTGATTACCAATTATGCTCACCTCTTTTTCTTAAATTATAAAGTTATTCAAAATCTTTTGACATTTTTAAATATTTTTACTTGTACGAGCAATACTTTCAAACTCTTGAGGTTTTTGTACTACTTAACTACGTAAGAATTGTCGAGGGGAAATACAAATTTCTGATTTTTGAATTAGAACAAGGGGGAACAAATATCTTCCAAACTCATTGACATATTACAGTGGAAAATGAGTTTTACTCTAAATTATTTAACTGATCATTTTTCTGGAAATGTTGATGTATCAGAATCAAAATTCGTACGATTAGTTTTTGAGTTATTTTTGAACTTTGTGTACTAAGCATTGGCGCAACTAGAGGGGGCTAAGCCCCCTGACTAAGATTTAGCCCCCCACAAATATCACTTATTGATTTAGACATAAGCCCCCTATAGGTTATTTTAAATAAATAGTTTTGTTAGCCCCCCCCCCCCAGGATTTTAACCCTAGTTGCGCCTATGGTACTAAGGATAATACAATATCCACGATAATGGATTTAGAAGATATGGGGACTATGGTAATTTGAACATTCTAGTGATTAGTATTTAATACATTCAATATTAATTATTTTTACAAATGGGCAAAGTAAAATAAATACTATTCAAATATTACATCTAATTTATATTTTTGTAAAACCATTTACAGTATAACAGGGGAGTTCTTATTTTAAAAACAAAAGTTTGTAGCACCATGGGTTACTTATTAATTAGTACAAAAAAAATCAAAAATTTGAAAAAAATTGTCTGATTTTTTTCAAAATCAGAATTTGAATAAATGTTGTATTAAAGTAAAAATGGGAATGGCATGCTTGGTGAATTGCCTGTATACAAAAGTATTTTAATACCATCTTGTAAATTTATTTGTAATTTAATATCCATGACATAAAAAAGTTTTTTAATAAATATTGTTAACTACATTCTCAAACATTTCTTTCGCACATTGATTATACATTGTTACATATTATTATTATTATATTATAGGTATTGTCGTATTGAGTAGGTGTTAAGACAAAATTAGCTAAGTATTATTATCATTATAAATAATTACTTTATGACATTGATTATGAAATGTACTGTAGTTGACTTTTGGCTTGGCAGTTTTAGGACTTTCGGGATGAAAATAAATACTTACATTTACAGGAGGAAAAAAAAATGAAATAGCAAAGGCTACGATGGAACCTAAAATACAATTATTTTAAAGTTAATAACTAAATTTTAATTATTGCTAAAATCAGTTAATTGTATCAATGCCTTACCCGCTAGTGAAATATACACAAGTAACCCATATTCAAAGTGTAAAACTGAAACTGCAATTTGAGCAAATGTGGACGATAAACACTTTCCCAAAAGATGTGAGCCTCTTACAATTCCAGTCATTTTTTGGTATAATTTACGGTCACGGATCTTTGCATACGCGTATGACATGTATGCTAGTTCGGATGCAGACGTCAGACCCAAAAATACCATACTTAGCTAAAAAAAATATAATATTTATTTATTTTTCTAACCAAACTCTTTTTTAAACGTTCAAAAAATATTAACACAAGGATATTTAAAACAGAAATGGAAAAAAAAAATATTGCATGATATACGTCTCAAGCTGGTATATGATGATTAAAAAAAAAATTAACCTTTATTATTATTGCTGTTATTATATTAACATTTAACATTACATTTAACACTATAAGTATTGTTGAGCTACAATAATTTACATTAGTTGAAAATCAATTCATAACGTATACGGTATCGAAACATTTGAAAATTGAAACTTACTTTTGTTTTTAAGAGAGTTGCAGGTTCCAAAACTAACAAAAACATCACTATTGAACTTAAAGCGTCCAGCATCACAATTGGTTTATAAAGAACAAAGTCAGTGACAAGAAACATAATAATTATTAGACTCGTAGTTGCATACGAATTTAATGGATAAATATCTTCGGTCACCTAAAAAAAAATAAACGTTTTTTTAGTGTTATGAAAAAAACTATTAGTTGATAATATAAGATAAAATACAATTGACAATGTGCATAATAATATAATAATATTACATTATTGTATACTATTATAGCTGTCCCACCCGGAGTTGCCCAAAAATTTGTGTTTTTTTTTATAAATATATTTATAAAAACATATTTTGTATGCGTAATAATTGCATATAGGTAGTATATTATAATAATATGTATACAATTACAACCATATAAATACTTAAACAAAAAAAAAATGTTTTTTTGTGACGTGAAAAAAATGCATGTGTGAGCTTTTCTTTACCTACCTATTATAGGGGTTGAACATATTATAATATGCTACAAACATCATCCAAGTCTCATGAATTCTATTAATATAATATTAATTGAAGACGTCCAACCGTTCTCAAATAATACAATTACCAACGAACAGCATTTAATTATTATTTGTAATGTAAATTACGTTCCTAACAACGAACGATTATGTAACTCAATTATATAATTTTTAAATTTTTTTTCTGAAATTTTATAAAAAATAACACTATAATCCGTCAAAATTTTCTATTCAGCCTCGAAAATCAACATTAACAAATATGGTTAAAGAAAAATTACAATTCGGAATAAGCATTAAAACTTTAAAAATATGCCCTAATAGTTGTATAAAAGTAAATAATCTATTTAGTACATAATATGTTCAAATCTAATTGTAATAACAAGTATTAAATATTAAGAATACTCTGCAAAAATTACAGAACTAAAAAATAAACATTTTTTAAAGATAAATATACCACAGTACCTACTTATATATCCTCTACATATCGCATAAGTATTTTGACTGAAAATAGCACGAAAGTCTTTCACGAATATTAATATTGTTCCATAGCAATAGTAATAGAGCATGGCAGGTATAATATACGTTTGTGTATAAGAATTCAATAGTTCATTTTGATTTTTACAACCTTTAAATGATGGTTTAAAAAGTAGACCGTATCAATAGGTAAGATGATGGCCAAAGAAAAGGAAAATTATTTTCCCAAAAATACTCTAGTGAGAAGATTTCTCACTGATAATTTTAATATACAATTAAATATTGTAATATTATAATATTCAACTAAAAACTAGATTCTAACCCAGATATATTAAGTAGGTACTTTTATCTACGTTTCTCAATTTTATTTATTTTGAATTTAATATGAAAAACAATATTTGCTGCAAGTTTTAAAACTTGCGTATAAAAATTACTTTATTCTGTATATTTTACTAAAATAAAATATCTTGATTAGGTACTAAAGTAATTATTTTTAATAATAAATCATAACAAAACATTACAGCTAAGTTAAGAAAATTATTTTAAAAATAATGAATCAGTTTAAAATGGCGTATTAGTTTCAATAAACTTTACTTTATTTGTTTTAACTTTCATTACAATATGAAAATGAAAAAATAATATTATATTAAAAATTGTATTTTAAAACCACGATTGTTATTGTAAAAATAATAAAGCATAAGTTATATTAAAACTTACTTGCTCAGCAGTAAAATTTACGGCTGGACTGGTTAAATATGATGTATAAAATGAATCCACTGGTCGAAAGTCCCGAAAAGTTGCAAACAAACTTACACATAGTGTTATTTTCAACCACTCTTCCATTTTATCCGGTTCTTCAAATATTTTATTTTGAAAATGCAATTTTTCTGCCATAATAAGAATAAACATAATATAATAAAGTATAAACGTATATTTCTATGTTCTATGAAAACATGCAAGAAAAAAAGTAAACAGTTTTGATAAATAATTGGATTACTAATATCATGGTTGTCCATATTTTGAATAATGAATTTAAAAATAAATAATTTTATTTGTCAGTATGCAATTCAATTTAAAAAAGTAAATCGAAAAAAAATTAGTTTAAATAAATAAATATAATATAGGCAAGCGTTGCCGAATACATAATTTCATTCTATATTTTGAATTGTGTATTATTAACTTCATGCAATTACAAAAAAACAAACGACTTGTTAAAAAATATAATATTGAACAATTATATTATGATAATTACTGTTTATAGGTGTAACTTGTAATTATTATATTTACAAATTATAAAAACAGTGTGTTAGCATAATATTTTGTCACACCAATACTGCACCAATTAAAATAAAACAAAACAGCTTAGTTAAATACCTGATATATTTCGCTATAAAGTATAAAAAGCACTTGATTTTGACATTTCAAATTATTTACCTACTTCAATTACAATAGGCAGGTACTGTTTAATATTAATATAAAATACCCCGCTTGCGTCAAACACTCATACTACATTAGTAAACAATAAAAAACAAACAGAAAACCATACTTAATTAAAAGCCGGTATAACGACGAATTACTGTAATCAATCAAATTAAAATTGTGTATGATTCCGACACCGACAAATTCAGAAGTACACCTCAAGCCGGTAACGCAGACTGGTCGGCTGCAAAGTTATTGGAGAACGAATGTTACACGAAGGTGGAAGGTCAGCCGGCTTAAAATTATGTAATCACTAAAAATTACTAGAGATTAATAAAAAAAAAATTAAAAAACGAAACACCAACCGTATCAAGTGTATAATATTACAAGCGTGCATTTCGTTTACAAAAAATATGGTACATTTTGTACAAGTTGCAGGCTAATCAAATATAGACGATTTTATATACTTACGATATTTATTCATATCAGGTAAGGCCTAAATGTTGACCTTCCAGTTGGATAATAAATTAATGTATTCATCAATCGTATTTATTGTTTTTATTGCCTACTGTAATAATATTGTACTGATACGTATTTTGTTGGGGATTATAATAAAATTGTCTAAATTAAACCGCGTGTTGCGAAACACGTAATAATACGATTTTTGTTTAACCGAAATGAACAGTTTTAATTTGTATCGTGAAAAACGTGTGCTATAATTTTTTATTAAAACAGCGTAAACTAAAGCCTGTGGTTTGTGATAAGTGTGTGTGTGTGTGTGTGTATCTTAGTTCTCTATTATTTGACCTATTTGTAGATAAATCAAACGCTAAACCGGAGATGATCATTTTTTTTTGTTTTAAGAAGTTAGATTATTTTCATACTAGGTAATACCTAAATAATATTATAAGATCTACATTTTTTTGTTCATTTGAAACGTGGTGTAAACATTATATGTTTTAAGAATAATAAAAAAAAATTACTGCTAATGAGAGAAGAAATCATATTGAATATTTGAATAGGACCATAATTATGTATTATATTCAATAATTATCTGAAAAATAACATTGACCGTGACCATAATAAATCACTAATCATCATAACGTAATACTATACTTATACTTCTCAGTAAAACAATAGGTCGATATTATAGAAGTAATAAGTAGGTATAAAAGATTCACTGAATAAAACACAAATATAATAATATGTTATAATGAATTAGACAATTATTATATTTTGATATTCTAATATATTTCAAATTTAACATTGTTTCTAATTGCAATTAATATAACAACAACTTACGTTTAAATAATGAAAAATAAATTCAAATAGTGTATTAATAATGAAATAATAATTTTTTAAAAAGGTGGGTAAGTGGATGTTGCTCCACTGTACAGTACGGTACAAGTAAGTCACTGTATAATGGATGGTATTAAATTTAAATTCAAAGATATAATATCATTGTATAGGTACGAAAAACGATTCTGAGCAGAGACGGTTTGTCAGTGTGGATATTTTATATCTATATATATATAAAAATAAGTGTACATTTTGAATACATTTTATAACTCAAGATCCACCAAATCGATTTCGATAAAAATGTCAGGACATATTAAAATTGATATGTAGATGGTTCCTGTGAAGTTTGTACGCTGTGGGATAAGTGGTTCCGGAATTATGGTCTCTTAAATGCACACCTGGCGACATGGCCAAAAACAACAACGTCTATACAATTATTTTTATCTATATATATAACCCATAGAAACCATTAAAAAACAAAAATGTTGATTGTGATCACTTCCCTTTTTGAATTAGCCTATGACACTCACAAAGAATGTGGCTTTGTATTGGTGAAAGAATTTTCGAAATCGGTTCAGTAGTTTCGGAGTTTATCCCGAACATACAAACAAACGCTATCATTTTATATATTAGTATAGATAAAAATGATTGTTTGTGTGTAGATTAGACCTCTGGGAAGAAGATAGGCTAATATAAAAAGTGTTAAATTTGTTTTTTTTTATTCGTCGGATTTTAGTACGGTTGCGTTAGGCTTTTGTATTAATTGATTATATTAATCCTCCGTAGGCGGAATTAAGTAAAAATGACAAACTTGGTACAATTTTGATACTTTAGAGTTAAATCATACACTTACGTACAAACAGCACGGGGTCCGGGATCTACCGCAGGTAGATTGCCTACCTGATAATATACTGCTGCGAATCAGAATTTTATTCCGGGCAGCAGAAAAGTTAAGATAAATTTTGAACACCATACACCGAATATTAAATAACGAATTGAACAAAGTTTGAGTCATGTAGGATTGGTACATTTAACGGGCAACGAAGTGCCATTGGGATCAGCTAGTTATATTTATATTGTTACTACTTATTATTTATATGGTGGTCGGTAAATTGAATTAATATTATGAAATTTCAACAAAATAACCAAAATTGTTATTCTTAGATATTTAATATGTAATTTCGTACAAATTTGAACATACAATAACTATGAAAAAAACTGTGTTTTAGTAACAGAATGATGTGTATCCTCATACAATAGTTACCTGTCAAACATGCGACCGGGTGAATCAAATTTGTGGAAAGCAACAAAACGACTATTAAACCAAGATATCAACACCATTCCCCCTCTCCGCACTGATGATAAACTTGTCATATCCGATCAAGAAAAATGCGTTGTTTTTTCAAACATGCTGCAAAATACCTTTTATCCCAACCATATCTGTAATCCAAGCAATGACCTAAGAGTAAAACACACCTTAGAATTACCAAATTATGAAGTCCAAAACTCTATTAATTACGTAACGCCAAATGAAATCAAACAAATTATTAAAACTCTCCCGAACAAAAAATCACCGGGCCATGACAAAATTACAAATCTTATGTTAAAAAAATTACCACCGAAAGGACTAGTGTTTATTACCACTTTATTTAACTCTTTATTGCGTCTTGGTTACTTTCCACCCAAATGGAAAGTTGCAAACATAATACTAATAAGCAAACCAGGGAAGGACAAATCAAATCCCGACAGCTACAGGCCAATCAGCCTCTTATCTTCAATTTCAAAATTGTTTGAAAAAGTCATTCACACTAGACTTCTTTTCTATTTAAATGCCATAGATATTATACCTAAATTCCAATTCGGGTTTAGATCAAATCATTCTACGGTTCAACAACTACTTAGAATAACTGAACATATTATAATACTGCATTCGAAAAACATTGTCATACTGGAGCGGTATTTATAGATATTTCAAAAGCTTTTGATAAAGTCTGGCACGAGGGCCTACTGTTTAAACTAAAATCCATTAATACTCCAACTTACTTGTTCAATATTATTAATTCATTTCTACTTAACAGGCAGTTTGCTGTTAAAATAAATGATAACACCTCAGACCTTATGCCTATATCTGCTGGTGTACCTCAGGGCTCTAAGCTTGGTCCCATACTATTTAATATCTATGTTTATGATATTCCCCAGTCACCTCGCACGAATATTGCACTATTCGCAGACGATACTACAATATTCACAGAATCTCGTAACATTGAAGCAGTAATCACAAATCTACAAGCACATCTTCATGAAATATCTTACTGGTGTAAAAAATGGCGTATTCAAATAAATGCGTCAAAAAGCACAGGTGTTATCTTCAGTCTTCGTCCTTACCGCTCCCCTGAACAACTAACATTTAACAATGTAAATATACCTTGGAGCTCGTCAGTAAAATACCTCGGCTTGATTTTGGATAAACGGCTAACTTGGCAGCCACATATCTCATCCAAACTTCAACAGGCATATCAGCGCCTCTCTATGTTATATCCTATTCTCAATAAAAAATCGCCAATACAGAAAAAATGCTCTCTTCTAATATATAAACAAATTCTACGTCCACTACTCACTTATGCGTGTCCGGTTTGGGGGAAATGCGCGTCCACTCACATCAATAAAATTCAAATTTTTCAAAATAAAGTGTTACGTATTATTGCCAACGCACCTTGGTTTATAAGGAACGCAAACTTACACAAAGACCTTCTGATCCAGGAAATCACAGACCATATTAAAACCGCATCAAAAAACTTCCATACCTCACTGCTCAACTCCTCTGGCTCACTTCACTATCAACTTCACATACATCCGCCTCAACGTAGATTAAAACGTGGACGTCCGCATGACCTTCTGGTTTAATAACTCCACACAATATACAGCAGCTATTTTACTCGTAGCGTCTAATATTAAGTTAGAACTTGTTATGTTTTATATTATATCTATTTATACCTTTTTATTGTTAACATTATTAACAGTTCACTGTTACTTAATTATAATCATTTACGTCTTGGCGTAACTATCACTAATGTACATATTATACTAGATAGCAAATTCATCATACTATTTAAATTTATATAAATTAATAATCATGTTAAAATTGTTAAAAATGTACCATCCATTGTAATATCAATAGATGTAGATAGCCAAGGCTAGGAACATCTTATTGTATCTAAAAAAAAAAAAAAAAAAAAAAAAAAAAAAAGTAACAGAATAAACTACTTACGTGGAACATTGTTTTAAATTTTCAATCCTTGGCTAGAAAAGTTGAACATTTTAAAAATTTTTAACTACAAAATCATTTTCAATAATCGAACTTTAAATGCTTATAAAAAAAAAATTGTGTCTATATATTTTTAATATTTTTCAACTGCTAATGTAACAATATATCAGGAGCCATGTATTAAATTTTCACATTTTTTTACCTAATAAATATTTTATTGACAATTGTAGAAAAAAAAACTAAAAAAATTGATAACTGAAAATGTCAGTAAACAGCTCAAAATGATTCAAAATATTTTAAAATGTTATGGTGTATAGAAAATGAATATATAAACATTCAGTGAAATTTCATGTATCTACGGTATTTGTTTTTGAATTACAAGAAAATAAGAAAATCGCTACTTGAGAAATCGAGTTCTATCTAATGTTGTAAGCATTTGAAATTCAAACGCTTATAAAAACGCTTTTTTTTTTTGATAAAGGTAGATAACCTTATAAGAAATCTTGGATAATATTTTAAAATGTTTGATTTAAAAAGAAAATTTTTTATGAATTTCTAACTTTAAATAATTTACACATTTTCGTAATTTTTACGTATTTTGTCAAAATTCGAAATTAAATGGTTATAAAAAAAATTGTGACTATGTTTTTTTAATATTTTTCAACTGTTATTATAACAATATATTAGGAGCCCTGCGTTACATTTTCAAAATGTATTACCCAACAAATAAAACTTAATTGACATTTATAGAAAAAAAACTAAAAAAATTGGAAACTTAAAATATCTGTAAACAGCTCAAAGCAATTCAAAATACTTTTAAAGTTTTATATTGTATAGAAAATGCTAATATAAATACTCAGTGAAAATGTCATTTATCTACGGTCGTTTATTTTAAAATGACACCAAAAATCAAAACCGATTTTGTCAAAAACCTATTTTGCGTAAACATTTTCGGTTTTCCTTAATTTTATTTTTGTTTTTCCAGGTGCTTTAGAAAACTATTTGGAGTTTTAAATTTTGACCTTCCCAATGCATCAGCTAGATTCACTTTCCAATCAAACAAGATTCTGAAGTTGAAAATCTAATCATTATTTCGACTACTTCTCGTGTACACTCAACGCAGACACGAACAATTTAAAATTAAAATTAAAAATAAAATAAAACACACACAGTGTAAAATTAATACATTCATCGCTCCATTCAGAATCTAAAAAAACTATGAATTATGATGATTTTTTTCAAACAGAATGATAAAAAGTAAAATGTGCATAGGTACATAATATTTCCTGCTAATTATTTATATTAAATAGAAATATACCTGAACAATAATAATAATATTTATTTTTATTATTTTTTTTGAAAATCAACAAAATGATCATAAATATAATTTATAAATATAATAAAACGATTTACAACTTCCCTATAATAAACTTAAAATATAATTTACTAATTGAACTAGGTAATGTCTGTATCCTCAATTAAATTATCCCAACGTTCGGTATTAATAAGCATAATTAAACGGTTAAAATTAATTTTATAATTTTTCTCAATAATACCATTATTATTATTACTAATATTCTTGTTATTATTTATGACAATTGCTGAGTGATCAGTAATATTACAATTTACTATAATATAAGCTCTGATAATGCTTAATTCAATGTGTTTAGTAAAAATATGATCAATACAATAACTTTACTGGCGTTTTTACAGACTCTGGTAAATTAATTTTTACATGAGGTAAATCCATTTAATGATAAGAAATTTAGGTATTCTGTTGAAATAATAGAATTTTTATTAATATCAATATGAATATCACCACATAAAATATATTTGCCTAATTTATTGATATTATTTAGATACGATTCCAAACTAGTTAAAAAAGGTCTATATTATCGTTTGGTGATCTATAAATAATTATAGTAAAAGTACTTTCATTTATTTTAATAAAATTGATAACTCCAATTCATTACAATTACTTATTACTGTATTTTTGACATAAATCAAATTAATGTTTTCTTTTATTAAAATAGTAACTCCATCACTTTTGTTAAATTTTCCTAACAAATCGATTGTTTGATACCTAGTTATTTAAAACAAAATTAAAATCATGAACAAGCCAGGTTTTACTTAGCACAATTATATCATAATTTCAGTTATTTGAATTTAAAAATTGCGCCAATTCTTCGAAATGTAACTTATACCTATTTCTAATATTTAATGAGAAAACCGATATAGAATTAGAATACTTATCAGTTTGTATACAATTAAGATTATCTATCAAAATTGTTTCGACGTTATTTATCAAGTTAATTTCATCAACAATATTTAAATTCATTATTAGTTACATAATTATTAAAACAGTTTTAAGCCTTTATAAAGATCAACTATAGAACAGCGTTAAACATATCTGAAAAAAAATGAATTAGTTCTAAATTGTATTTTTGTGGAATTTATGGAAGTTTAAATTAATTAAACTCTTATAAATTGAAAAATTGACAAAACTTATCAGTTATTATTTCATATATTATATTATATTTTTGAAAATGTAAAACTGAATGTGCTATAATTTTAAATATTCCATAGTCATTATGATATTATTTATATTGGTGATATTAATATGATATTAATGATTTAATCAATGGTATTACAATACAGTATAATATATTTAAACTACATAAATATATATTTCATCCAAACATCATAATATTATATTTTTTACTTATCGAATAATTATAATTGGAACGATTTAATGACTTCTACATTTTAGTACTATCAATATTGAATCTTCCTTAATGTATTCGGTTTACTGCAACATGAAAATTGTTTTATAATATTATGTTATAAATTATTATGATAAATTGATAACTAAAGTCCACATTTATATTCTCTTAAAACACCTAAATTAATTTGCTAATATTATCTTAGCAACTCCTTATATTCTCTTTAAAATTAAAAAAATATGCAAAAATCATTAATTAACCTCATTCAATTAAGCTTGAATTTTCAATTTTTTTTATACAATGATCAGTAAGTTATACACTTGCCGAATGGAATAATTATTTATTTTAACTATTTATGATGTTTTTATTCATTGTTATAAAACCTATTTAAACTGAATGGATTTTTTTGTTTAATTCATTAGTACCTAAGTTTAATTAATTAATCAATTAGTTTTAATTCAAACACACAATCGCAAAACCAAAATATATTTGTACTTTTGATAAATTAACACGTTGTTGTTATCAGTTTAGATTATGTAAGCTAATACATAACGGTACAGCGACATAAAAGTGCTAAGTTACTGAGGTAAAATTTTTTTCAGGTACCGTATAATATTGAAATTAATAAAAATAATTTTAAAAATAAAATAAATAAGTATTTTTGTTCTCATAATTTATAAAATATTCCGAATTGTGCTAAATAATCTAAATATTCTTTAACACATGTAATATACTCAAATATGCAAAAAAACCTTTTTCCTATGAACTCTGTGTTGAATGAATCTTATCCACATATTTTACTCTCGTAAGACTACATAAACAGATAAACTCACTAACGATAGGTATGTAAAAACATATATCCGGATTTTAATGATAACTTAAATAATAATCAGTTTATTTATTTATACTGATACGCCTACATTTATATCATAAGTAATGGATAACCCAATTAGCCTCAAACACCAAAGTATGTAGTATATGGGCCTTGTGCTTAAACAACCTAATCCGAGACCAGCTTTATTTAACCTTTTATAATTCTAATTGGAAATATGATTATTGACATGACAATTATGTACCTTCGTACGCCGTTCGCCCATTGTATCATTACCTAACTTACAAAATTCAACTTTATATCATACCAATAGGTTATACCATGTAATTAAGAAATCAGCTGGCACTGCAAGCTAAAGTGACTTCGCAAAATATCGTTGGTATATTCTGTTACTTTGGTATTATAATATACTGTACTAAAATTGTATTATTTGTATGTTCATATTTAAATTATTATTGTTAATTCGTTTATCGTCGATATGGACGGTATAATAATACCTATGATGGTATGGAATGTAGAATGTATATCGTAGAATGTTATTTTATGAAACTAAATTTTCTGAAAACCTAAACGGAATGCCCATATTGGTGTAAGGTGTCGTTAATAAATTTATAGTATATTATTGTTTATTGGTGGTTTGTATTTGATATTATAAAGCCAAGATGTTGCAGTCGACAATTTAATAAATTTATCAAAATATATTGATATAATATTACAGATAATATAATATAATATAAGTGTGTATAGTTTAATTTTTAAATTTTTAAAAATGAGTTATATAATATGTAATAGGTACAATTTAAAAAGGTGGGCAAGTGGATGTCGCTCTGCTGTACTGTAGGTTACAAGTGGGTCACTGTATAATGGATGGTATTAAATTTGAATTCAATGATATATCATTGTATAAGAAAAACGATTCTGAGTGGAGACGATATGTCAGTCTAGGTATAAGACATATTATACACTTATCTATGGTATTAAAAAAAAAATTGACCTATAATAAATTCCAAATTAATCATATCACAATATCCATTAGGTACATATAACGCGTTATACATCAACAACAAACCGTGATACTATCATCATAATATATCGATGAAAATATTACAAATTAGAAGTTTCAAGTGCCCACGAATAATATTATACAATCACAACAAAATAACTAAAATAGTTATTCTAGGTTTTTATGTAATTTCGTCCAAATTTGAACTTAAAATGACTATACAAATAAACTGTGCTTGTGTATTTTTTAGATTTTTTGGTAACCGAATTATCTATTTACATGGAATCTTGTTTTAAATTTTCAATCCTTAGCTATAAAAACTGAACATTTTATAATTTATTAATTACAATGGTTGATAATTTTCGAGATTTTGATAAATTCTGTCCAAATTTGATCTTTAAATGCTTATAAAAAAAAACTGTGCCTATGTATTTTCAATATTTTTCAACTGCTATTGTAAAAATATATCAGGAGTCTTGTATTAAATTTTTACACTTTTTGGCCCAACAGATAAAACTTTATTGATATTTATAGAAAAAAAAACTAAAAAAATTGAAAACTGAAAATGCCCGTAAACAGCTCAAAAAGTGTCAAAATATTTTCAAAATTGTATGGTGTATAGGAAATGCTAATATAAACATTCAGTGAAATTTTCATGTATCTACAGTTATTCGTTTTTGAATTACAAGAAAATAAGGAAATCGGTACATGAGAAATCGAGTGAATATCTAATGTTGTAAAAATATGAATTTAAAACGCTCATAAAAATTTAATTTGACTTTCTTGTAGAAATTTTTTTTTTGATAAAGTTAGACAAACTTATGAGGAATCTTGTATTAGATTTTAAAATCTCAGATTTAAAAAGAAAATTTTTTATGAATTTCTAACTTAAAATAATTTGCAAATTTTCGTGATTTTTCCGTATTTTTTCAAGATTTGAACTTTAAACGTGTATAAAAAAAAACTGTGACTAAGGATTTTTAATTTTTTTCATCTGCCTTTGAAACAATAACCTAGGAGCCTTCTATTAAATTTTCAAGCTTTTTTACCCAACAAATAAAATTTTATTGATATTTATAGAAAAAAAATTTAAAAAAACTGAAAACTGACAATGTCCGTAAACAGTTCAAAAAAAGTCAAATTATTTTCAAAATTGTATTGTGTATAGAAAATGCAAATATAAACAACCAGTGAAAATTTCATGCATCTACGGTCATTTGTTTTAGAGTTACACCAATAACCAAAATCGATTTTGTTAAAAATCGATTTTGCGTAAAAATTCCCGTTTTTCCTTAATTTTTCTTTTGTTTTTCACATCGCTTTTGAAAACTACTGGGAAATTAAAATTTTGACCTCCCCAATGCACCAACGATATTCACTTTCCCATCGAACAAGATACTGAAGTCGAAAATCGAAGCATTATTTCGACTACTTATCGTGTACACAGACACAAAAATAAAAAAAAAAATAAAAAAAAAAATAAAAAAAAAAATAAAAAAAAAACACACATCATTGTAAAATCAATACATTCATCGTTTCACTCAGAATCTAAAATTCAATACCTATTTAAATAAAATGAAAATATTTAATATGTTCACCGTTTTTTTTTTTTTAGTTAGGCCCACTTTTAAGTACTGTAACATGACGTCTTACCTCACATTAAAATAAATTGTCAATACAATGTATAACTAATAGCCATTGCCACCAAAGTTGTAGAAAGATACAAAAAAAAATATAATCGTTTGAAATTAACAAACTATCTTATTAACGATCAAATTTTTAGTACACATCTCACATATTATATATCATATATCATTGAGATATATCGTTAGCGGCGTTAGCATAATATTACAAGTAAATGTCTATCTATACAAAGAACATGTGATTAATTGCAATAATGTGCGAATTATCATCTCGGATCGTTATAGTCGGGGAGGGGGGAAGCATTTCAACGTACAGAAAATTATTAGGCTCGGAAGCACACTAACGTACAAGACTCATTCTGCAGGAATTGCACACCGCATTGCACACAGCTACACTATAAATACACATTCGCCGACGATAAAAACGATTTGATCGAGGATCGAACAATGGAAAATGTGTAGGCAAGTTGTGAACGCGTTTCCAGTTGCTTACACAACTCACTAGTCAGTATAGTCACTGATAGACGACTGGAAATATCGAGTTACCCGAACAACGATCACGGAATTCATACCACGGTCGAGGTGACAGACTTTATGCGTCGATTGTGGTGACCGCCGTCCACTGACCAAAGTATAATTTACGTTATTTGTGAACGGGTAACCGTGGTATTAATTTCCGTTTGTCGGTCTGGCCACCCAATGTCTTCTTAGCACCGTTATATTGTCAATGGTCCTGCCGCCAACCTACGCGAGTACATAAAGTATACTCATTACACAAGATGACGTCGTGTCGGCGAAACTAATCTTGTATAAGTAATACGATAAAATAATTAACGAGACTCATCACTTCCAGACTTCCGAGTGGACAAATCATGGCATCCGTTAATACATTTTATTTTTATTATTTGATTTCGTTATTATATACCGACCATATTATAATGATGAACAAAGAAAAACTGTGTAGTAAGGGCATTGTGATCATAATATTCCTTGATAACAAAATTTATATTGCATTATATTTCTTTGTTAAATCTGTTTTCCCTAGGTATTTAATTAAATAACAAAAACAAATATATCCCTGAATACAAATAATTGTTTTATGGTTTATTTTATTATAATATAATACTTTTATTAGAGTAAAATAATATTTAAATTAGTTCCGAACCTACAGACAAAAGTGTCGCTAAGGGTGGCTGCTTTTCACAAACTATTCATGTATTACGTCCGTGTAATGGAAAACTTTTTTTTCTCTTTAATTTATTGATTGTTTTATGACTTTGTGTGTATGTATTCCTGTATTGCATTTACTCATTGTGTCACGTACAGATTGTAAATTTCATTTAGAAATAAAAAAGTTGAAATAGTGAAAAAAACGCCATCTATGAGACAATATAATATACTGATGTAAACAAATGTATATTATCATAGTATATTGTTCTTACTCATTTTAAAGGCAGATAGAGCAGTGAATTTATAAATTTTGTTTAATAACGTTTTTTTTTTCATCAATAAAAAAACTAAAAAGAGTATTACCTATGTATAATAATTCTAAATATAATAAAATTATCACACTAAAATATAAAATACCTTATTTCAAAGATTATAATTGTCAAAAATACACGAATAAACAATTGATTTAAAATTAACATTATTATTTAAGAAATACACAATTATATCAGAAATTATTTTTATACTTTAATATTTTCATTGAAAGATATTTCAATATTTGCTTTCTGAGTAATTAGATAATAGATAATGTGCAAATACATCAATTAAAATAGAACATGAACTAAAAATACTCTTCGTCAAGAACTTTTCCCACATACTTTTAAGTTAAATTGGTACAAGAAAACTGTTACCTAGGTTGGATAAATAAATACCCCCCCCCCCCTAACACCACCACCACCACCACCAATATTTCAATAAATACGTAAATGGCAATTATTCAGAAAATCATACATACATCTTATACATACTTAGCAGATTCTGGAAGCCCAGTGTCAAGATAGGGACGATCGAAGTGAAACCCGGAGAAGATTTGTCAAGGATTTGTATGATGCACGCGTCAATAAAAAATTAAAACTACGTATGTCATTCGACGTGTAAAAAAAAATTGGTATAGTAAGTTGTTTACCTAATAATTTTGTTTTTTGTCGTTACATGACAGCCAAAGCCAAATGATACTCAATTTCTCGTCGCAGATTGTTTTGACAATTATTATTATTATACATACGTCATTATGAAGTCATCATATTTTTTATAGTGACGTTAAAAATCACGAGTGTGTTCTCCTGGCCATCCCCCTTCACCGTCATTACTCCTCTAAAAGTACAAAGCTATTAAATATTTACATTATAATTATTAAGATTTTCTGTGGAAAAAAAGTGATGAATAACTAAATACAATTATATTTATTTGTGTGTATCAGCTGTATGTTGACAAGTTTGAACCTATTGAGCGATTATAGGTATATTATATTATTAGTCATAGTCTCGTGTGCTGTTCTTCTGTATATTTTAGTAAAAGTAAATTGGAATTACTAATAATAAAAGGTTAACTCTTCAAAAACACTCAAAAAATCCTACGTATTGTGTGTAGGCCGTTGAAAAAGTGATCGGGACACCTTTAAACAGTTGCCAAGTAAAACTCACTCCTTGTGCACCGAGTAATTTATTTTGAAGATACACAGTTTACCCTCTCCTCGTCTCAGTTTTGGAAAACGGATTGCACAGTACAACGGTTTTGGTTTAGAGAATTTTTGCTGGCAAAACGTCAAATCCCTGTTAACTTGACAGAATTGCTTTATTTTGCACTCTCCCTTTGTTCGGGTACCCTTATTGTCCTACGGCCATCGCAACCTCCTCCCCCCTTACACCATCATCCGTTCGCTCGTCCGTCCACTCGTTCGTCCATCCATCCGTTCATCCATCCAAAACCTTTACACCCGATGTCGACAAAAACCAAAAGAAATTATTCGGGAAATTATGTTCTCACCGTCTGGTTTTTCCGAATCAAAAAGTCAGAAAAATAGGCATTGTTTTTTTAGCCGTGAAATATTTATTTATTTTCTTATTACACGAGCCAAGTTTGTAAATAATGTTTTCCTTTAAACTACAAAGATGTATAAACAAGAAAGAACGCTCAATTCCTAAAAATATAAGGGTTTTATAGAAATGTTTCTTGCGCGTAATACTCATTTAATATATTACACCTATTACACTATATCTACTTAAATATATTAAATCCAAAACTAAGTAAAACATTTCAAATTAAAAAGAATTGTATAAATATAAAACAATTGGTCTTGCAAAGAATAATGGAACTTAATATTTTTATAATTATATTAAACTAGTAAACAGTAATATTAAATTATCAAGACAAAAAAATTTTTTTTTTAAATATTAATATAATATTATAACTAATATCATTGAGTATAATCTGTATAAAATGCAATATATACATAATGGTAATAGGTTAGTATTAAATGAACATAATGTTATAACATTATGTGAACTATCTATGACATCAAGTTTAAATAACCTACTTATAAGTTAAGCTATAGCTATAAAATTGTGAATTATAATAATTAATAAGTAGCTAATAATAAATTTACAAAGTCAATTAATATACTTAAATTGTTTGACATAGTGCCTTTTCACTTGTACATTGAAATTCAGGGTTCGAAAAAAACCGTTGTTTATTAATTAATTTTAATTTTTTGTTTCAAAGAAAAAAAATGTTCCATATTTTTCATTGTTCTAAACATGTTTTAATTATATTTTCAATCAATAGGTAAAAATCCAGTACAAAATCGTAATAATATGATTAACTTCAAACAATCTAATCTAATTATTTGTTATAGTTATGTTTTAATATTAATTAAGCAGAATATGTTATGCACAAAGTCAAATTAGATATGTAATGTATTTTGCTATTATATATAGTGTGTTTTTAACATTTTAAAAATATATACAAGTAATTAATAACTAATTGGCTAATTTTCACTGACCATTTAAATTATTAATAGAAGAAAAAAAATCTGATTTATCATTTACCAGCATCAAAAAATCAATAAAATTAGTGTTGTTACTCAGAAAATAAATAGAATTTAAATAATATGTAATTTTTTTTATGTGTCAATACTTTTAAACATCATGTAATAGAACATCTTTTAAACAGAATGTTTAAACATTTTGTTTTAAGCACCCTATGCTTAATTTCAATTGTTTAAAGCATATTTAAACAACATGTTTTAAAACTAAATATTTAAAACTGCGAACCCTGCTTTGAATTCAATTATTTTATGTACAACTAGGAGGATCTGCACCCAACTCTCTTTGCTTACCAACCCCTTGGGGAACTAGGTCAAGAGAAGTCTGTTGGTCCACGCCCAACCCCCCTTGAGGTGTTCGACCCATAAATACTAAAGGTATAGCCCACTCTGAATCTAGAAATTTTATATTTCCAATTTAAAATATTTAAAAAAATATATACAAAACTTTTAATATAATTAAAATAGAGAGAAATATGTGAAAGTTGTAGAATATTATTAATTACATAGGTACTTAAAATATATTTATTGTAAATTAAGATCTCGGGAAAATCTAAATCTATGGTTTGTGAATAATATTGAGATAAATCTTGTTAATACATTTTAAAAATTTTAAGTGATTCTATTTTGTTTGATTTAGAGAAAATGAAGCGTATAGTTTGAATCTAAGGTGAATTTAGTAAAGAGAACCGAAGAGAATTATTAGAGCTATTATTTCCAAAATGGGTCACAATCCAGTTTAAAATGAAATATTGTTTAAGTCAGGAGTATTGTTAGAAATGATATATACTTAAGAATTCTTATGAAGTAGATAAGAAATTATAGCCATACCTACATTACATATATTGTAATGTTGAGGTAAACGAGTGTTGTAATATGATTTAATCAAGTAAAATATGAATGCCTATAACTCGTTGTAGATTGTATACGATAAATAATAATATGGTACAAAAATAATGTACAATATAATTTAAAGTGGAGGCGATAATATGTTTTATAGGTTATTGTATCATGAGTTACATAATGTTACATGTAGGTATGCTTATTGTTTATAGTTAATTTTATTAGTTACGTAATTAAACGTCAAAAAGTTGTGCCCACGCTGTATTTAAAAGTGATTGAACCATTATAATTAATTGCAAGAATCCGGCATATAAAAAAAAAAATTATTTTAAAACAATTTTGTAGCAGGGGTTGATTGTTATCCGTCGTAGAACTACTAGAACTTAGAAGAAAAAGTTATATTAATATAACATTATTTCCATCTGATAAGGCAGACTCAACTTCAAATATAATTATTATTCCGTTATTCCGTTATAATGTTTGAAATTTAAAGATAATAATAAACACTTAAATACCGAAAGTAATATAGTATAACATGAAGTATTTATAATAGTATACCTGTAAGTGACTCAAGATCCAAGGAACTTTTATGTTCAGAATATTAAAAAAAAAATATAAAAGTTCAATAGGTAGATAAGTACGGTTCGAATAACACTTATAACTCATAAGTTATAATAGCTATATCAATATTAATTGTTCTATCACGCGTAGCTATGACTTTTATGTGTGTATAAATCGTATAATGGAAACCTTAACGTTAAGATGCTTCTCGTAATCTATTTCAAAATAAAAGTACTATCAATTGTGAACAATTTCCGAGATTAATAGAGAAGTAAATTGTTGAGTTCTTAAGAGACATTGTTGTTATTTTCGTATAACTTTGAATGAAAGATATAAACAATAAAAGTTTGTGTTACCAGTTTTTGTTTTTTTATTTATTTAATAATAGTTATTAATTATTTTAATTATTAAAACGATCAAATTTTCAAAAGAGACTGGTTAAATAAAATTATTAAAAGTTTAATAAGTATTGTAATATTATATTGTTATTTATCCAAAACCAAAATTCCAAATTGCCTATATAATGCTAGTCTGCATAATATTCAATATATTTTATTATTTTAATACATACTTTGTTTTTATGTTATAATCCAACGCACATTCTCCACGATGCCTACCAGGGTGGCTGAGTTGCACTAATTGCAGCGAGTTACACCCAAAAAAAATTTAAACAATCACAATTTTGTTAAGAGTTGTTATATTTTTATGGACAAACAAAGTTCGTGGGATCAGCTAGTAAACTTATAAAATAATTTTTAAAAACATCATTGTAAAGCCAATATATTCCCAAAATAATAAAGTATCAACAAAAAATTAGTGATATCCCAACAAAAACACTCCGTTAAACTCCGTGTAAAAGAACTTTAAGTATAAAAAAACAGGCTCTAAAATGATGATATAATTGTATAACCAAATCTTTGAGTTCTAGATATAATTTATGTTAAAATAGTCTGCTAAATAATTTAACTTAGCTTGGCGACTTAAGTTAATAAATTAAAAACACTATTATATCGAGTACATATAATAATATAGTCTACCATCATTTAAATAGGTAGTGCGTATTACTAATCAAGTGTTTTAAAGTCACTTAGCTAAGTTAAATTATTTAACTACAGACTGTTTTAACATAAATTATATCTATAGTTCAAATACTTAGTTATAAAATGATATCAAAACATTTAGAGCCTTTTTTTATATACGGAGTTTGGCGGAGTGTTTTTGTTGGGATAATAATTATAAATAACTAGTACAAAAGTTCAAAATATAAATAATGAACACATTAAAAATAAAATCACATATCACCCATTTTATGTAGTTTATCGGTACCTATCTTTGATGTAGGTGTTTATTAATGTATCTATAAATTAAACCTATTATGTATTATACATTTTATAAACCACTTTAACCAAAGTGATGATTAATTAATTACTTTATTTTTAAACAAATATGCTATCGATTCATTGATATAAAGTTTAAACTTTAAAAGTAAATATTTTTACATAGGTATTATTAATTTATATTTTATAGTAATTAACTCAATTCTCAATGGTTTTATAACTTTGCATAGAATATATTGGCAAACGCACTTTAAATTATATTCGATAAGTTTTAACTTAAAAAAAAATAAATACCTATTTGAAATCGTATTAAGTAATAAATAGTTTTCTTGTTTTTTGTTATAAATTATTAATACCTTTGAAGTAATACAATATTTAACCTTTGGATAAACTATCATTACTCTAAATAACTTTATTAGATATATAAAACATCATATATTATATAATATAAAAGTGACGCTAATTCGTTAGATGGTGAACACAAATTTAAAGGTGTTTAAAAAAAGTTTTTTTTTATTTAACGTGAAGATTAAAAGGGTTATTTATCGCTGACTAAAGCCGAAGAATGTATTAATCTGCGTGGCCCGTCGACTTGCGTTGTTAATAACCGGATCGCATCAGACTAAATCTCGCGTGCAAAAGGGTGTAACAGGCCCTTGTGAAAAAAGTCATTGAAAAATTATTCACCTTTTCTGGATTAACCTTAGTTTTAAAACAACAGTAATAATAACTCTTGATTTATGTACCAGGACCGAAGAAATAATAAAAAATAATATTATTTTTGAAATGAGCTACATCCTGCGATGTTTATTCTGTGTAAGACCAATTCTTAAAAATAATAAGTTTAAATGTTGGCCTCAAAACCAAACTCATCGTTTTGACAATCGTTTACGGCAATGTAATATTAATAATAATACGAATCGGTGGCGTCGGGGAAAGTACAATGAAAAAATTGATGCAAAAAATCGATTTATTGAAATGCAAAATAAATGTATTATGACCAATATGCAGTACGCTTGTTCACAAAATAATATGTCGTTTACGAACTGCTAACAAGTTCAGACGACAAACGATCAGTGGCACATATAGAAATATTTCACGAGAAGGATGAAGATAATTTTTCTAACACAGTATACTGTGGGAAGGTACTAACACATCCATCAACGCACTATAAAAGGAATCCAATTTATTTCCGCATAAAAAAAAATATGTTTGTTGTCATTATTAACTAAGAATTAAAATTTCAGAAAAAAACAGTTAATTCTCTAGAGCGCACAGAAAATTTTGAATTACAACAAAATACAACTAAAATTGTTATTCTTCGCTTAAATATAATTGTTTAGATTTATTGGTTTCAGTAATAAATACTTGTGAGGAACCTCGTATTGAGTTTTAAAGTCAACTATAAAAATGTAACATTTAATAACTTATTAACTAAAAAATAATTTGCGCATTTTGAATTTTGTCCAAATGTTAACTTGAAATGCTTATAAAAAAAATCATGCCTATAAGATGTTCACATAGGAACAGAAAAAAAAACAACACATCATTGTAAAATAAATACAACCTCTCAGAATCTAAATTATAGTCATAGAAACAATACGTTATTTTCAATCAAAACAAATTTTAGTAATAAATAAAGCAATGATAATATGACATACGATAATGATGTACGGACTGACTTCAAATTGCTTCAATTTCAAAACTAAAGCAGAAAATTGAATTCATTATTGCGCCATAAAATTCAGTAAAAATAAAAGTACAAAAGTTAGAAAAATAATACAAAAAACACGACTACTAGTCAAAGAAGAAAAATATAGAAATTTAGTAAACTAGTATCGTATTGTACCACTGTAGTGGTTCACGGTAAAATCACATATTAAAAGTAATAACTCAGTGGTATAAATTTAAATTTAATAGGCAGCAACAATAATAACTGGTATATTACCAATATGAATATTTCATCTAAATAGTTTATGTAATAATACAAAATTGATCCTGATGGTATCCATGAGATGTCAATGGGCCACATTGACCCCTCCACCGTAATTACGTCACTCCAGGCGATGTTCATGACGTATTGTATTGGAGGTTTCATTTTATACCGACCGATTCGGTGTTTTCAAACTTTTATTCCGGATTCAGTTTTCCAGGTCGCTGTACATTGATTGTAAAAGTTCTGTTTTTGTGTAAGGACAATTAAAGACGTTTGATTAAGATTTACAAGTTGTTAAAAGTTCAAACGATAAAAATAATTTTAAAAAAAAAACATTTTCTGAATGAAATACAATATTTGGTTATCTATTTCCTATAAGTAATATATACAAGCTTTTTGAGACTGGTAAAACAAAGTTAATAGTTGGAGAAAAATCAATAACCAATTATAATATTAAGTTTAAATAACAAAATCAAAAACAACATTCATAAAGAACAAACATAAACAACATAAAAACATTCAACTTTTTATATTTAATACATTTTGGTTTATCCTAACAACATTTTACAAGTTTACAACAAATAATAACAAACGAATAGATAGGTACGTCATAAGTCATAACGATGATACGAACAGATTTTTGGACTTTTAGATTAAAATTTTTTTCTTATACAAATATAAAATAATTATTAATAATATGTACAAATAACTATGTAAGTATCTAACAAATCACAAATCTTCTAGTAAAAAAGTTACGAAATATTATAATATTAGATATCTTAGAAATTATCCAGTAAATATTAAATACTAAGATTACAATATTATAGTTGCAGTTCATGTGTACGACATTGAATTATTAATTTAGTAATTTTGATGTTTTGATGAAAATAATAAAATATTTATAAACATTTTTTTAAACGACAGGGAATGAGGAAAAAATAATTTCAGAACAAACCACTTTGTTGGTTTTAAAAATAAAACACTGTTTGAGTAATAAAAATAAAGCACAACTTAATTTGTTCCAAAAACCAAACAGTGTTCGTTCGTGACGGTCTTAAACAAAAAAAATACGCCTTAAAAGCAGTTTGCTAGAAAAGACCAAAAAAAATTTAAAAAATAAAGTAACGTAAAAAGTTTTGCATCATCGCGATCGGTTGGGTACAACGAAACATTTGAGAAAATAAAAGGTGCATACATGTGTATTATAATATTATTAAGCAATTACTCTGACGGTAAACCACACTATTATATGGTTTTCATGCGACGTTTAATATGTGTTAGGTATGCCTTTAATGTGCATACGTATTATGGTAACTACTTTATTCGGGATATTGAGACGTATAATGAAGAATAAAAGGATAACGCAAACCGATCGGCGGCCGGGCCAAATCAAAGGCGATTACTGATAGGTCGATCAATCAATGCTGCTGGGTTTCGATCTATACAACATACACGAGGTTCATCCATTTCATTGTGACAGAAAGTGATTTTACACCAACGCCACACCACGTTCAGTTCTAGGGGTAGATTCGATTTTTCGATATCACAACAAAAATTCTATTATAATATTGAGTGTTATGTGTATATTATTATCTACATACATTTAGCTATTTTAGTAGGTTAGATTAAGTCGTACGATTAAACATGGTGAACAGGGTTCAGTTTAAATTATTGTATTGCTCACGTTTACGTATAAACTAGTCGATTCAATAATAATTACCTAAAATAAGGAATTTACAATGTTTTCTATTGTAATGGAAAATTTGACCACATAATAATATTATTGTTCGATCTATGCGTATTACGATGAATTATTTACTACACACATAATATTATTACCTATATCTTTATAGTGACATTAAAATATTTTATATTACTTACACTTTTTTTTTTATCAAGCTACGGCATACATAGATTTGTAGTGTCTTCCAGTGTGAGGATTCTTCTTTCTACGAAACGACGCTTTTTTCCATAATACTTTTTCACATTCACATTTCGTTATTATATTATATGGTTATTTGTTACTTCAGATTGTGGAACGAATGAACACAACTTATTTTAAATTATCTTCGATTGGCTTGTCGTACTAAACCTTAATTGTTGGTAATTCATAAAATATTTCTTGTAGCAAAGCAATATCTAAAGTTTTACCACGAACCTAATTTATTATTTTTAATTTTGACAAATGATTTACACTGTGTAGGTAACGTGTAAGAATAAAAGTTTTATAAAAATATGATTCACGAATATCTAGTTAAAGAAACAAATGTACCACTTTACGAAAAGCTTTTTGGTGGCTTTTCTTTAAGCTTAACCTTTAATAAGAAAAAAAGTCATATTATGATCTCGGTTATAATAAATTCTAAAAATACGCTATCCATACGATGGGCAAGTTTAAATGCTGACTATATTATAATATAGTCAATGCACGGTTTTTAGATCTGTAAAAGTTATGAAATAGTATTTCTAAAATAAAATCTGTATTGATCATAATTCATAATGTTAATTATATGGCGGCATTTGGTTTTAATAAATGCGTATAATAATCGTGAGAAGAAAGACTAATTTATTTGTAATGGTAGGAAACGGACAACGGTTATCATCATATCCAGAATTGAAGAATATTATATTATTGTAATTTAAGAGGGGAAATGGAAATCGGTAGATGAGTTACACCATTCAATTTATACACCGAATGCAACTAATTATAAACCAAGATTCAAATGAGCAGTCGATTTGGCATCCAATGACAATTAATTTGTTTAATTGACAAGAACTGCTTCCCCCTCCATAAACTATATAATTACCATTGGGGGAGGGGTTGGACTTGGATCAAAATGAGAGCATAATTGCTTGTTGTTTGGCTAGTGCACAGTGCCTCTAGAAGTGATAGGGATAACAATATTACAGTTTAAAACGTCGTATGTAAAGATATTTCCCATAAAGAGGCATGAACATAACTGAGCAACGGCTTTTATCCTACATAAAGATAAGAGAAAAACCAATATATTTTTTTTCAATAGATAATAATTATGTGTATAGTATTATTGATTTCGATGTGTAAAGAAAATAACTAAAAATTTATACAAAGTAAAGAATATATAGAATTAATCAATACATCGTTTCAAATAAACATCGATATTATCGTTTCCATAAGCTATACAAAATAAAATGAATGATACAAATTTTGTAATATAGTTTTTATGGGTACCTATAGTGTAAAAAAGCCATTAATATTATTATTATTACAACTTTCTATGATTTATTTTATAATAGAAAATATATTTGTGAACCACAGAAGCTGAATAAATTATTATGGATGCAAGAATCTATACTTGTAGTGGCACATGTAAGTCATTGATATATTGAAAACAATAATAAAAGGTTATAACATTAGTCAACTCTTAAAAAATGTTTCTTAAGTATTATGTAAAAAAATTATTTTTAAATTTTTACTTATTAAAGCTTGCATATTTTAAATTTTGAGTGAGGCAATGAGCCAAGTATTGCGTTTTACAATGATGTGTGGTTGTGTGTTTTTTTTGTGTGTCTGTCATCACTGTTTGGGGCAGTGACACAGCTTCGGTTTTTTTCAACAGTATCTTGTTCGATGGGAAAGTTAATCTAGTTGGTGCATTCAGGAAGTCAAAATTTAAAATTCTCAATAGTTTTCAAAGGCGCAGGGAAAAACAAAACAAAAATTAAAAAAAAAACGGTAATTTTTACGCAAAATTGGTTTTTGATAAAATATATTGGTTTTTGGTGAAATTCTAAAACAAATAACCGTATACAATTGTCACTGAATTAGTTTTGAGTGGTTTACAGCCATTTTCAGTTTCGATTTTTTCTAGTTTTTATTTCTATAAATGTCATTACAATTTTATTCATTGGGTCAAAATGCTTCAAATACAAGGCTCCTAATATATTGTTACAATAACAGTTGAAAAATATAAAAAATACATATTAACAATTTTTTTAAAAGCATTTAAAGTTCGAATTTTGTCAAAATTCATAATAAACTAGAAAATGTGCAAATTATTTTAAGTAAGAAATTCGTAAAAGTTTTATTTTTAAATCTGAGATTTGAAAATTCAATTCAGGAATCCTCATAAGTTTGTCTACCCTTTATCAAAAAAAAAATAATAATGTCCACCTTAAAGTCAAATTAAATTTTTATGAGCGTTTGAATTTCAAATTTTTACAAGATTTGATTTCACATGTAGCGGTTTTCTTATTTTGCTGTAATTCAAAAACGAATAACTGTAAATACTTGAATTTACACCATATATTTATTTTATTAATTGCTATACTTGATCATAATTTCAAAATATTTTGACTTGTTTTGAGCTATCAATGGACATTTTCAATTTTCAATTTTTGTATTTGTTGGGTCAAAAATCGTAAAAATGTAATATAAGGCTCCTGATATATTGTTACAATGACAATTGAAAAATATTAAAAATACATAGCCACACATTTTTTTTATAAGCATTCAAAGTTTGAATTTTGAGAAATTTGTTCAAATTTAAAATTTAAAAACTATTTTGTAGTTAAAAGTGTATTAAATGTTCAATTTTTATACCTAAAGATTGAAAATTTAAAACATGGTTCAACGTAAATAACTAAATAAATTACTTAATTCACTACAATATCATAAAATATACTTAGTAATATAACATAGACTGACTGACCATCTTCGCTCAGAACCGTTTTTATATACAATGGTAGTATATCATTAAATTCAAATTTAACACCATCCATTACAGTAGTCAGTGAAACACTTGCAACTAACTGTCCAGCAGAGCGACACCCATTGCCCAACTTTTTTAAATTTATCTTATTGAATTATGCACTTATCCGGTGCATACATTATTTACATTTTATTGTTTAATATTCAGGACAAATCATATACTACCAAAACGTTTATTTTAACTGCTTGATATGCGTTGCTTATTTCGTTGACTTCAAAACTGATTTCGTACCTATACTCATAGTCAGTTTAAAATACAATTGAATTACTATGGGAAGATGTCTTAAATTTATGATTGGAATGAGATATGTATGTGGTATTTATTCTAATAGATATATTTTACATTAAAAGGTTTTCAAGCAACATACGTTTTCTAAAATATTCATAAATACTGTGATATATTTAAAACCAACTATAAATGATAAGTTAAAGTTGCAATATTTACAGATAATTTATTATGAGAAAAGAGGGTATGTAGGTAGCCTCTCTGCTTTAGAGTATGAGTTAAGTGTACCTCGTCATTGAGTAAGTTACTGTAATTTATGTATTAAATTTGAATTCAATGATAAATCATTGCATACGAAAAATGATTCTGAGCGAAGGAGACGGCCGACGGGTGTATCAGCATCTAAGTATGATTTATAATATGATTATACTACTATAAATAATTTATTTTTCTAATAGATACAATATTATAGTATCTATATTATGTTAAAACTATTTTTTTTCAACCCGACTAAGTAGTACATTACATGATATATTTACATTGCTACTATAGTAATTTAGTTTACAATTGGTAATATGGTAGACTGAATTAATTTTTGCCAAAAACATTGCATTTATTATATTATGAATATTTAATTATTATAATTATATTATATTATATTATTACTTATATCATATATATTATTATTATTATTAGCTTTTGAGTTATATTGCTAACGAAAAACGATTGCATGTGAATATAGGTTTTTTGTATAAACAGGCAATTGTTAATAGTAATATAAATGTTTTTGAAATTGCATTGTGTGTATAAAATATTATAATCATATACTTTAAAAGTTTCAAGAACCTATCCACAAATCATATTTTTGAATTACAACAAAATTACAACATATTTCTTAAAATCGTTACAATGTGTTTAATAATATAAAAGTGTGCATATTGGAAAATATTTAACTTCGTAAGGACATTAAGCGTTTAATGGCTCAAAAAAATATGTGAGGGAATATGTGCTCATCGATGCAGATATTATGTCCCAGTTTCACATAATTTACATGAATTTACATAAATACGTGCGGGCAATATTAATTGAAGGTCTAACGGTTTCAACGGTTTTCTATAATAGTAAAGATGTTTTAAATAGGATTGTCACTAGGTACTTAAACCTATAAAATAATTTTTTTTAAATCTTTTAAAGATAAAATCTCAATAGCTTTTATTTTAACAAAACATTTACATAATATGGAACAACGTGATACATAGACATATACTACGTACATTAACTAGATCACGATTAAACCTATTTAGATAAAAAATATTATACCACTAAAACGGTAACTGTTATAAAATATAAAATATAAGACAATAATTATATGGTCTGGCCACCTGCTGCCATCACAATATTCAATTTCCATTCGATGCATTTAAAAGAATATGTATTATAATGGGGCGTCATTTTGTGGCGATAAGGGGGAGAGGCAGGGTGGGGATTTGCCTTATAAAACGGCTTCTATGACCTGACCAAAATAAAATGAAATATGTGTTTTAAATCTGATATTGTGTATTTTGTATTTTTTTTTACTTTATAAATACATGTTTGTTGTGGTGCGAGTGTCATACAACTGAGAGTATTGACCATTACCAAGTGCCAAGTGAAAATTGTTTACAGTAATATGTATTATATTTATTATAATTTAAAAATATGTAGACGGTACAACCTCGGGACAATGGACACGAACTATAATATTTTATTCCTATATAGTCCTAATCGTTAAAACAAGAAATCACAATGATTATAATTTATAATTTCCATAAAAATATCTAATATAAATGCTAAAAAAAACCGAGTAAGTAAAAATCGCTTTGCTGTACAGTATAGGTTATAAGTAGGTTACTGTAATAATAAATTTACCATCTTATTACTAGATAATTGTATACTTTTAAAATTGTAGTTACCTAACTACTAAAAATATAAATTATACAAATATAATTCCTTCATAAATGTACTACATTAACTGAAACATGAAAATAAAATAAAATTTGTCATTTTATACATTTTATTACAATGTATCGTCACTTGGCGTAAAAAATGTCTTATGTGCAAAAAACTAGTTTTTCAGGAGAGACATTTTAGTAGTTTAAAAATTCAATATGCGATAAAAAAATGATAAACAAATAATTTTAAAAAGTGGGTATGTGGATGTCGCTCTACTGTACAGTCGGTTACAAGTGAGTCACTATAATGGATGCTATTAAATTTGAATTCAATGATATAATATTATTGCATACGAAAAACTATTCTGAGCGGAAACGGTTTTCAGCCTTGGATATTTTATATTATATTTATATTGTTATAAATATTACGGTAGCCGATTAAATTAAATTATTATTATTTGTTTATTAACATATTTGTACATAATAATATACTTGAGAAGTTTCAAGTACCCATGAATAATATTTTTAAAACATAACACAAAACTAAAATCATTCTTCTTCGTTCAAATAAGTAATTTCGTCTAATTTTGAACATAAAATAATTATGAAAAATCACTCCGCTCAGAATCTAAAACTGTATTTTATATTTTTTTATTACAAAATAACCTACTTTCGTGGAAACTTAATTTAATTATCAATCCTTAGCTATAAAAGTTGAACATCCATACATTTTTAACTATAACATTTTTTCAAATTGATAATTTTTTTCAAAATTTGAACTTTAAATGCTTGTAATAAATTTTTTTGCGCCAGTATTTTTTTACTGCTATTGTAATAATATATCAGGCCTTGTTTTAAATTGTCACACTTTTTGACCCAACAAATAATATTGTATTGACATTTATAGAAAAAAAAAAGAATGTCCGTAAACATTATAAAACATGTCAAAATATTTTAAAAATTTTATTAAGTATAGCAATTGATAAAATAAACATTCAGTGAAAATTGCATGTATTTACGGTCATTAATTTTAAAGTTACATCACAAACCAAAATCAAATTTGATGACAACTGATTTTGAGTAAAATTTCCGTTTTTTTTTATTTTTTTTTCTCTTCGGTGCTTTTGAAAACTATTGAGAATTTTAAATTTTAACCTACCAAATGCACCAACTAGATTCACTTTCTCACCTGAAAAGATACTAAAGTTTAAAACTCAAGCATTGTTTCGACTACTTATCGTGTACACAAGCACAAAAAATAAAAATAATATGAAAACACACACCATTGTAAAATCAATACTTTCTTCGCTCCGCTCAGAAATTAAAATTAATAATACCCACTTATATACTGTCGTATATTGCAGTCACTGGTCAAAATAATATTATTTAATATATTATATGTAATATAGGTGGGAATATTTTAAATTGTAAATTATTGACATAGGTCAGGCCAGCGAAGCAATGATGTGCTGAGGCGACAATAATATTTTCTATATAACACCGCCGTACGCGCAGGCACGGGCCCCGTTGTCGCTGAATGATTCGGCGAGGACGTAGAGGTACGACATGCGTGTGAAACGCCGATCGTAGTACGGGCTAGGCGATCTGAATTTGCTAAGTGTTTTGTTTATGTTTGTTTTAATAAAATAAAAGTGTTTCTGACCTGAAAACCCGAGTTAAACATTATTTTAGTCATTCTTACGTTCTTACCTTTTATAGGAACAGCGCCGGGATATACGTACTATGTAGTATGTGTCAATGAAGTTTTATTAAACTGAATAGTGCCAAAGTATATGTAATCTTTGAGTCATTTCAACTAGATAGGAACGAACTAAGAATTGACAAGCGCATACTATCGTACCTCAGCGAGTTAACAGTGCCATTCTAATTAACTTTAGAGAGTGTCATTAACTAGAGAATACGAGGGTAAGGCGTATAGTTGGTTTACCGCGTATTGTCTAATACGGGTGATACCACAATACTTATATAAATACTAACTCCGTTATAACTTATTTTATTTCATAAATACATGTTTTGTAAAAAAATTGATTTTATCTTGTTAAATTTGATTGGTTAATAAAATATACGAAAAATGTAGATAATAAGCAGATATTATATGGCAAGGTAATGATTTAAAAAGGACAGCAAACATTTTGGCACCAATAATTAATAAACTGAAATTACATTCCTATACATTTGTTTTCGATACTAAAAACAATTAAATTATATTTTATTTTTAAATTTCTAAAAAAACGTTGGTTTTAATTTCTGCAGAATATCAACTAATTAAAAAAACATAAATAATTTAAGCACATCATCAGAATGTGCAGTGATATCATATTATACATAATATTATTGTTTACATATTCATATATTAAAACTATTATAATAAGCTAAATGTGTTTACATAGTTGGACATTACCTGATTTTCGAAAAAGTCCTTTCGTTTTTATTAATTGTTGAGTTTGTAACAGTTTTAACGATTGCCTAATAAATAGTGTTAACGCATAATATTATGTTCTATATTTCCTTTTTCCGTTATTCCATATCAATGGCATTCTTTACATTGTGTTACTGTTTATTTATAGTGACTGTTATAGTATTTTTTACAACAAAAGATTCCATACTGTCACGTATCACTGATTTGCCCTCGGGGTATCCAATTATTAGACAGATAATATGTCACCTATTTTCAATGTGTCGACTCTTGTCTTCGCCCGTAAACTTTTTTTTTTTAATAAACATTGTTTTTGATTTTATGAAGATTTGCTTTATTGTAGAATATTATACGGTTATCATACAATTATGTCAAATTTTAAATTAACTCTCTCTAGTATAATTTATTCTCTAAAACGTCTAGCCCTCATGACTTCCAATTTACCTTCTTCCATTATTCCCTCACATGCCCCGTTCCATAAATCTATATAATATTCATCAAACTATTTTGAAAATTCCCCATGCAATATCCGGCTCATGCACACCACTAACCACGAGCCTGTGATAAAAAATATTTAAAAAAATGAAACAAATTGCTTAATGAGTGTAATTGACCGCCGTGAAGTTGGCCCTTACACTTTTTTTAAAAAAGTTTTGCACAGTGCCAATATTTTTTAAGTAATTAGCAAGAATTTGCAAGTCCACTTCCGAAATTTGCAAGTCAAAAATCATATATTTTTTTAGTATGATCATTCTCTTATTTAAGAAGTTAGAGGGGGGGGGCACACATTTTACCACTTTGTAAGTGACTCTCGCGAAAACTATTCAGTTTAAAAAAAATGATATTAAAAACCTCAATATCATTTTTAAAGACCTATCCATAGATACCCCCACGTATGAAAAAAAATGATTGAGTTTCAGTATGGGCAACCCCTAAAATGTTTTTTTTTTTATTTTTGTGTGAAAATCTTAATGCGATTTATATAACACATCTACTTACCAAGTTTTAACTTTTAACAGTATAGCTCTCATAGTTTCGAAGAAAAGTAGCAGTGACACCATGACGGACAGACAGACAGACATGACGAATCTATAAGGGTTCCGTTTTTTGCTACGGAACCCTAAACAGAATTTTAAACTTAATAATAAGATTTTGAAGATTTTTTTAACCATAACTTCCAAAGAAAATTTAACCGACTTTTTTAAAAGTGCCATTATTATGCTTATAAAAACACACATTTTAAAAAACAAAATTCACAAAAATCGCTTTGGAGCTAAATAAACTGGTATGGTTTCAATAATTCATATTTTCATATACCTATTACTTATCTCTTAAATCTCTAGAAAAACAAGTGTTAAATAAACATTAAAATTTATAATATTACATATGACATATTAAAAATTAATAGATTGATATCTTTAGAAGCATTTAATTTTTTTTTCTTATTATCAAAATAAATTACTGTACATATTAATTAAATAGCTATCAAACTGAAACTCATAACTATGTTAATACCAATGTTAATTTGTTACAAACCTAATGATTCTAAGTAATTATTTGTGGTTGACTAGTTTTGAAAGTGTCTGACAACAAATTAGGGCTGGGGTGGAAAACTTTGAAAAATCATAGTGGTTGGAATTTTGACTTGCAAATTTCGGGAGTGGACTTGCAAATTCTTGCTAAATATAGCAAATGTTTTGACACCAGTTTTGAAAGTTCCTGACAACAAATTGGGGTGGAAATCTTTATAAAAAATTGTAGGGGTGAGATTTTTGACTTGCAAATTTCGGAAGTGGACTAGCAAATTCTTGCCAATTATAACGAGTGTTTTGACACTAGTTTCATAAGTTTTGGAGAACAAGTAAGGGCTACGTGAAGTTAGCCCTTCCTCGGTTCCACCCCTTCTAATCCCTTTTTTTTGACTTGCAAATTCTTGCTAATTACTTGCAAAATATTGGCACTGTGCAAAACTTTTTTTGAAAAAGTGTAAGGGCCAACTTCACGGACGTCTAAAATGCCCAGAATCTTAAACAGAAAAATCTATTCAAAATATTTAGTTCATTAAAGAATGATAATTCATAGAGCACCGAGTTATCAATTTTCAAGTCAATACAAAATATTCAACTAGATTTTCATTACTAAAAACAAAAAATTGAAGAAGGGTGTTGGAACCTGGAGGCAAATGCATTTTAGGAAACCAAAAAAAAAATTTGAATAAATTTAACTGTATGATTACACATTACAAAGTACAAACTTATATGCGCAGCTTCTTAAACAAAAAAAACTTTTTAAAATATTTAGTTCATTAAAGATAAGGATTATTCAAAGATACCAGATCGTCAATGTTTAAAAAATTTGGCTAGAGGTAAAATCATAAAAAAAATTGAAGGAGGGTGTTGGCGCCCGCAGGCAAATGCATTATAGGAAACCAAAAAAAAATTTGAATAAATTTAACTGTATGATTACACATTAAAAAGTACAAACTAATATGCACAGAATCCTAAACAGAAAAAACTATTCAAAATATTTAGTTCATTAAGGAATAATTATTCATAGGGCACAAAGTTATCAATTTTCAAGATACTACAAAATATTCAACTAGATATACATTACTAAAAAGAAATAATTGAAGGAGGGTGTTGGAGCCTGGAGGCAAATGCATTTTAGGAAACAAAAATAAAATTTGAAAAAATTTAACTGCAGCAATACACATTACAAAGTACAAAATAAAATGCCCAGATTTTTAAACAAAAAAAAAACTATTTAAAATATTTAGTTCATTAAAGATAAGGATCATTCAAAGGTACCAGATCGTCAATGTTCAAAAAATTTGGATAGGGGTTAAATCCTAAAAAAAAAATTGAAGGAGGGTGTTGGCGCCCGCAGGCAAATGCATTTTAGGAAACAAAAAAAAAATTTTGAAAAAATTTAACTGTAAGAATACACATTACAAAGTACATACTAAAATGCACAGAATCTTAATCAGAAAAAACTATTAAAAATATTTAGTTCATTAAAGAATGATAATTCATAGAGCACCGAGTTATCAATTTTCAAGTCAATACAAAATATTCAACTAGATTTTCATTACTAAAAACAAAAAATTGAAGAAGGGTGTTGGAACCTGGAGGCAAATGCATTTTAGGAAACCAAAAAAAAAATTTGAATAAATTTAACTGTATGATTACACATTACAAAGTACAAACTTATATGCGCAGCTTCTTAAACAAAAAAAACTTTTTAAAATATTTAGTTCATTAAAGATAAGGATTATTCAAAGATACCAGATCGTCAATGTTTAAAAAATTTGGCTAGAGGTAAAATCATAAAAAAAATTGAAGGAGGGTGTTGGCGCCCGCAGGCAAATGCATTATAGGAAACCAAAAAAAAATTTGAAAAAATTTAACTGTATGATAACACATTAAAAAGTACAAACTAATATGCACAGCTTCTTAAACCAAAAAAACTTTTCAAAATATTTAGTTCATTAAAGATAAGGATTATTCAAAGGTACCAGATCGTCAATGTTCAAAAAATTTGGCTAGAGGTTAAATCTTAAAAAAAAAATTGAAGGAGGGTGTTGGCGCCCGCAGGCAAATGCATTTTAGGAAATCAAAAAAAAATTTTGAATAAATTTAACTGTATACACATTACAAAGTTCAAACTAATATGCCCAGCTTCTTAAACAAAAAAAAACTATTTAAAATATTTAGTTCATTAAAGATAAGGATTATTCAAAGGTACCAGATCAGAAAAACGGAAAAAACTATTCAAAATATTTAGTTCATTAAAGAATAATTATTCATAGGGCACGAAGTTATCAATTTTCAAGATAATACAAAATATTCAACTAGATTTACATAACTAAAAAGAAATCATTGAAGGAGGGTGTTGGAGCCTGGAGGCGAATGCATTTTAAAAAAGAAAAACAAAATTAAATAAATGATATTGTAGGAATACACATTACAAACTTCAAACTAAAATGCCCAGAATCGTAAACAGAAAAATAAATTCAAAATATTTAGTCCATTAATGAATGATTATTCACAGGGTACCAAGTTATCAATTTTCAAGTCAAAACAAAATTTATAACTAAAGTTGCATTACTAAAAAATAAATTGAAGGAGGGTGTTGGCGCCCGCAGGCAAATGCATTTTAGGAAAACAAAAAAAAATTTGAAAAAAATTAACTGCAGGAATACACTTTACAAAGTACAAACTAAAATGCCCAGCTTCTTAAACAAAAAAAAACTATTTAAAATATTTAGTTCATTAAAGATAAGGATCATTCAAAGGTATCAGATCGTCAATGTTCAAAAAATTTGGCTAGAGGTTAAATCATAAAAAAAAAATTGAAGGAGGGTGTTGGCGCCCGCAGGCAAATGCATATTAGGAAAACAAAAAAAACTTTGAAAAAATTTAACTTGCAGGAATACACATTACAAAGTACAAACTAGAATGCCCAGCTTCTTAAGGATAAGGATCATTCAAAGGTACCAGATCGTCAATGTTCAAAAAATTTGGCTAGAGGTTAAATCTTAAAAAAAAAATTGAAGGAGGGTGTTGGTGCCCACAGGCAAATGCATTTTAGGAAACAAAAAAAAAAATTTTGAAAAAATTTAACTGTAAGAATACACATTACAAAGTACATACTAAAATGCACAGAATCTTAATCAGAAAAAACTATTCAAAATATTTAGTTCATTAAAGAATAATTATTCATAGGGCACGAAGTTATCAATTTTCAAGATAATACAAAATATTCAACTAGATATACATTACTAAAAAGAAATAATTGAAGGAAGGTGTTGGAGCCTGGAGGCAAATGCATTTTAAAAAAGAAAAAAAAAATAAATAAATGATATTGTGGGAATGCACATTACAAACTTCAAACTAAAATGCCCAGAATCGTAAACAGAAAAATAAATTCAAAATATTTAGTCCATTAATGAATGATTATTCACAGGGCACCAAGTTATCAATTTTCAAGTCAAAACAAAATTTATAACTAAAGTTGCATTACTAAAAAAAAAATTGAAGGAGGGTGTTGGCGCCCGCAGGCAAATGCATTTTAGGAAACCAAAATAAAATTTTGAACAAATTTAACTGTATACACATTACAAAGTACAAACTTATATGCGCAGCTTCTTAAACAAAAAAAACTTTTTAAAATATTTAGTTCATTAAAGATAAGGATTATTAAAAGATACCAGATCGTCAATGTTTAAAAAATTTGGCTAGAGGTAAAATCATAAAAAAAATTGAAGGAGGGTGTTGGCGCCCGCAGGCAAATGCATTATAGGAAACCAAAAAAAAATTTGAAAAAATTTAACTGTATGATTACACATTAAAAAGTACAAACTAATATGCACAGCTTCTTAAACCAAAAAAACTTTTCAAAATATTTAGTTCATTAAAGATAAGGATTATTCAAAGGTACCAGATCGTCAATGTTCAAAAAATTTGGCTAGAGGTTAAATCTTAAAAAAAAAATTGAAGGAGGGTGTTGGCGCCCGCAGGCAAATGCATTTTAGGAAATCAAAAAAAAATTTTGAATAAATTTAACTGTATACACATTACAAAGTTTAAACTAATATGCCCAGCTTCTTAAACAAAAAAAAACTATTTAAAATATTTAGTTCATTAAAGATAAGGATTATTCAAAGGTACCAGATCAGAAAAACGGAAAAAACTATTCAAAATATTTAGTTCATTAAAGAATAATTATTCATAGGGCACGAAGTTATCAATTTTCAAGATAATACAAAATATTCAACTAGATTTACATAACTAAAAAGAAATCATTGAAGGAGGGTGTTGGAGCCTGGAGGCGAATGCATTTTAAAAAAGAAAAACAAAATTAAATAAATGATATTGTAGGAATACACATTACAAACTTCAAACTAAAATGCCCAGAATCGTAAACAGAAAAATAAATTCAAAATATTTAGTCCATTAATGAATGATTATTCACAGGGTACCAAGTTATCAATTTTCAAGTCAAAAGAAAATTTATAACTAAAGTTGCATTACTAAAAAATAAATTGAAGGAGGGTGTTGGCGCCCGCAGGCAAATGCATTTTAGGAAAACAAAAAAAAATTTGAAAAAAATTAACTGCAGGAATACACTTTACAAAGTACAAACTAAAATGCCCAGCTTCTTAAACAAAAAAAAACTATTTAAAATATTTAGTTCATTAAAGATAAGGATCATTCAAAGGTATCAGATCGTCAATGTTCAAAAAATTTGGCTAGAGGTTAAATCATAAAAAAAAAATTGAAGGAGGGTGTTGGCGCCCGCAGGCAAATGCATATTAGGAAAACAAAAAAAACTTTGAAAAAATTTAACTTGCAGGAATACACATTACAAAGTACAAACTAGAATGCCCAGCTTCTTAAGGATAAGGATCATTCAAAGGTACCAGATCGTCAATGTTCAAAAAATTTGGCTAGAGGTTAAATCTTAAAAAAAAAATTGAAGGAGGGTGTTGGTGCCCACAGGCAAATGCATTTTAGGAAACAAAAAAAAAAATTTTGAAAAAATTTAACTGTAAGAATACACATTACAAAGTACATACTAAAATGCACAGAATCTTAATCAGAAAAAACTATTCAAAATATTTAGTTCATTAAAGAATAATTATTCATAGGGCACGAAGTTATCAATTTTCAAGATAATACAAAATATTCAACTAGATATACATTACTAAAAAGAAATAATTGAAGGAAAGTGTTGGAGCCTGGAGGCAAATGCATTTTAAAAAAGAAAAAAAAAATTAAATAAATGATATTGTGGGAATGCACATTACAAACTTCAAACTAAAATGCCCAGAATCGTAAACAGAAAAATAAATTCAAAATATTTAGTCCATTAATGAATGATTATTCACAGGGCACCAAGTTATCAATTTTCAAGTCAAAACAAAATTTATAACTAAAGTTGCATTACTAAAAAAAAAATTGAAGGAGGGTGTTGGCGCCCGCAGGCAAATGCATTTTAGGAAACCAAAATAAAATTTTGAATAAATTTAACTGTATGATTACACATTACAAAGTACAAACTAATATGCACAGCTTCTTAAACAAAAAAAACTTTTCAAAATTTTTAGTTTATTAAAGATAAGGATTATTCAAAGGTACCAGATCGTCAATGTTCAAACAATTTGGCTAGAGGTTAAATCTTGAAAAAAAAATTGAAGGAGGGTGTTGGCGCCCGCAGGCAAATGCATTTTAGGAAACCAAAAAAAAATTTGAAAAATTTAACTGCAGGAATACACATTACAAAGTACAAACTAAAATGCCCAGCTTCTTAAACAAAAAAAAACTATTTAAAATATTTAGTTCATTAAAGAATAATTATTCATAGGGTACTAAGTTATCAATTTTCAAGATAATACAAAATATTCAACTAGATATACATTACTAAAAAGAAATAATTGCCTGGTGGAAAATGCATTTTAGGAAACCAAAAAATAATTTGAAAAAATTTAACTGCAGGAATACACATTACAAGGTACAAACTAAAATGCCCAGCTTCTTAAACAAAAAAAAATTTTCAAAATTTTTAGTTTATTAAAGATAAGGATTATTCAAAGGTACCAGATCGTCAATGTTCAAACAATTTGGCTAGAGGTTAAATCTTGAAAAAAAAATTGAAGGAGGGTGTTTGCGCCCGCAGGCAAATGCATTTTAGGAAAACCAAAAAAAAATTTGAATAAATTTAACTGTATACACATTACAAAGTTCAAACTAATATGCCCAGCTTCTTAAACAAAAAAAACTTTTCAAAATTTTTAGTTTATTGAAGATAAGGATCATTCAAAGGTACCAGATCGTCAATGTTCAAAAAATTTGGCTAGAGGTTAAATCTTAAAAAAAAAATTGAAGGAGGGTGTTGGTGCCCGCAGGCAAATGCATTTTAGGAAACCAAAAAAAAATTTTGAAAATATTTAACTGTAGCAATACTCATTACAAAGTACAAAATAAAATGCCCAGCTTCTTAAACAAAAAAAACTATTTAAAATATTTAGTTCATTAAAGAATAATTATTCATAGGGCACTAAGTTATCAATTTTCAAGATCATACAAAATATTCAACTAGATTTACATAACTAAAAAGAAATAATTGCCTGGAGGAAAATGCATTTTAGGAAACCAAAAAAAAATTTGAAAAAATTAAACTACTTTGTAATGTGTATTCCATTACAAAGTACAAACTAAAATGCCCAGCTTCTTAAACAAAAAAAAAACTATTTAAAATATTTAGTTCATTAAAGATAAGGATCATTCAAAGGTACTATGTGATTGATTTACATTACTAAAAAGAAAAAATTGAAAGAGGGTGTTGGAGCCTGGAGGCAAATGCATTTTAAAAAAGAAAAACAAAATTAAATAAATGATATTGTAGGAATACACATTACAAACTTCAAACTAAAATGCCCAGAATCGTAAACAGAAAAATAAATTCAAAATATTTAGTCCATTAATGAATGATTATTCACAGGGCACCAAGTTATCAATTTTCAAGTCAAAACAAAATTTATAACTTAAGTTGCATTACTAAAAAAAAAATTGAAGGAGGGTGTTGACGCCCGCAGGCAAATGCATTTTAGGAAACCAAAAAAAAATTTGAATAATTTAACTGCAGGAATACACATTACAAAGTACAAACTAGAATGCCCAGCTTCTTAAGGATAAGGATCATTCAAAGGTACCAGATCGTCAATGTTCAAAAAATTTGGCTTGAGGTTAAATCTTAAAAAAAAAATTGAAGGAGGGTGTTGGTGCCCGCAGGCAAATGCATTTTAGGAAACCAAAAAAAAATTTTGAAAATATTTAACTGTAGCAATACTCATTACAAAGTACAAAATAAAATGCCCAGCTTCTTAAACAAAAAAAACTATTTAAAATATTTAGTTCATTAAAGAATAATTATTCATAGGGCACTAAGTTATCAATTTTCAAGATCATACAAAATATTCAACTAGATTTACATAACTAAAAAGAAATAATTGCCTGGAGGAAAATGCATTTTAGGAAACCAAAAAAAAATTTGAAAAAATTAAACTACTTTGTAATGTGTATTCCATTACAAAGTACAAACTAAAATGCCCAGCTTCTTAAACAAAAAAAAAACTATTTAAAATATTTAGTTCATTAAAGATAAGGATCATTCAAAGGTACTATGTGATTGATTTACATTACTAAAAAGAAAAAATTGAAGGAGGGTGTTGGAGCCTGGAGGCAAATGCATTTTAAAAAAGAAAAACAAAATTAAATAAATGATATTGTAGGAATACACATTACAAACTTCAAACTAAAATGCCCAGAATCGTAAACAGAAAAATAAATTCAAAATATTTAGTCCATTAATGAATGATTATTCACAGGGCACCAAGTTATCAATTTTCAAGTCAAAACAAAATTTATAACTAAAGTTGCATTACTAAAAAAAAAATTGAAGGAGGGTGTTGGCGCCCGCAGGCAAATGCATTTTAGGAAATCAAAAAAAAATTTTGAATAAATTTAACTGTATACACATTACAAAGTTCAAACTAATATGCCCAGCTTCTTAAACAAAAAAAAACTATTTAAAATATTTAGTTCATTAAAGATAAGGATTATTCAAAGGTACCAGATCAGAAAAACGGAAAAAACTATTCAAAATATTTAGTTCATTAAAGAATAATTATTCATAGGGCACGAAGTTATCAATTTTCAAGATAATACAAAATATTCAACTAGATTTACATAACTAAAAAGAAATCATTGAAGGAGGGTGTTGGAGCCTGGAGGCGAATGCATTTTAAAAAAGAAAAACAAAATTAAATAAATGATATTGTAGGAATACACATTACAAACTTCAAACTAAAATGCCCAGAATCGTAAACAGAAAAATAAATTCAAAATATTTAGTCCATTAATGAATGATTATTCACAGGGTACCAAGTTATCAATTTTCAAGTCAAAACAAAATTTATAACTAAAGTTGCATTACTAAAAAATAAATTGAAGGAGGGTGTTGGCGCCCGCAGGCAAATGCATTTTAGGAAAACAAAAAAAAATTTGAAAAAAATTAACTGCAGGAATACACTTTACAAAGTACAAACTAAAATGCCCAGCTTCTTAAACAAAAAAAAACTATTTAAAATATTTAGTTCATTAAAGATAAGGATCATTCAAAGGTATCAGATCGTCAATGTTCAAAAAATTTGGCTAGAGGTTAAATCATAAAAAAAAAATTGAAGGAGGGTGTTGGCGCCCGCAGGCAAATGCATATTAGGAAAACAAAAAAAACTTTGAAAAAATTTAACTTGCAGGAATACACATTACAAAGTACAAACTAGAATGCCCAGCTTCTTAAGGATAAGGATCATTCAAAGGTACCAGATCGTCAATGTTCAAAAAATTTGGCTAGAGGTTAAATCTTAAAAAAAAAATTGAAGGAGGGTGTTGGTGCCCACAGGCAAATGCATTTTAGGAAACAAAAAAAAAAATTTTGAAAAAATTTAACTGTAAGAATACACATTACAAAGTACATACTAAAATGCACAGAATCTTAATCAGAAAAAACTATTCAAAATATTTAGTTCATTAAAGAATAATTATTCATAGGGCACGAAGTTATCAATTTTCAAGATAATACAAAATATTCAACTAGATATACATTACTAAAAAGAAATAATTGAAGGAAGGTGTTGGAGCCTGGAGGCAAATGCATTTTAAAAAAGAAAAAAAAAATTAAATAAATGATATTGTGGGAATGCACATTACAAACTTCAAACTAAAATGCCCAGAATCGTAAACAGAAAAATAAATTCAAAATATTTAGTCCATTAATGAATGATTATTCACAGGGCACCAAGTTATCAATTTTCAAGTCAAAACAAAATTTATAACTAAAGTTGCATTACTAAAAAAAAAATTGAAGGAGGGTGTTGGCGCCCGCAGGCAAATGCATTTTAGGAAACCAAAATAAAATTTTGAATAAATTTAACTGTATACACATTACAAAGTACAAACTTATATGCGCAGCTTCTTAAACAAAAAAAACTTTTTAAAATATTTAGTTCATTAAAGATAAGGATTATTCAAAGATACCAGATCGTCAATGTTTAAAAAATTTGGCTAGAGGTAAAATCATAAAAAAAATTGAAGGAGGGTGTTGGCGCCCGCAGGCAAATGCATTATAGGAAACCAAAAAAAAATTTGAAAAAATTTAACTGTATGATTACACATTAAAAAGTACAAACTAATATGCACAGCTTCTTAAACCAAAAAAACTTTTCAAAATATTTAGTTCATTAAAGATAAGGATTATTCAAAGGTACCAGATCGTCAATGTTCAAAAAATTTGGCTAGAGGTTAAATCTTAAAAAAAAAATTGAAGGAGGGTGTTGGCGCCCGCAGGCAAATACATTTTAGGAAATCAAAAAAAAATTTTGAATAAATTTAACTGTATACACATTACAAAGTTCAAACTAATATGCCCAGCTTCTTAAACAAAAAAAAACTATTTAAAATATTTAGTTCATTAAAGATAAGGATTATTCAAAGGTACCAGATCAGAAAAACGGAAAAAACTATTCAAAATATTTAGTTCATTAAAGAATAATTATTCATAGGGCACGAAGTTATCAATTTTCAAGATAATACAAAATATTCAACTAGATTTACATAACTAAAAAGAAATCATTGAAGGAGGGTGTTGGAGCCTGGAGGCGAATGCATTTTAAAAAAGAAAAACAAAATTAAATAAATGATATTGTAGGAATACACATTACAAACTTCAAACTAAAATGCCCAGAATCGTAAACAGAAAAATAAATTCAAAATATTTAGTCCATTAATGAATGATTATTCACAGGGTACCAAGTTATCAATTTTCAAGTCAAAACAAAATTTATAACTAAAGTTGCATTACTAAAAAATAAATTGAAGGAGGGTGTTGGCGCCCGCAGGCAAATGCATTTTAGGAAAACAAAAAAAAATTTGAAAAAAATTAACTGCAGGAATACACTTTACAAAGTACAAACTAAAATGCCCAGCTTCTTAAACAAAAAAAAACTATTTAAAATATTTAGTTCATTAAAGATAAGGATCATTCAAAGGTATCAGATCGTCAATGTTCAAAAAATTTGGCTAGAGGTTAAATCATAAAAAAAAAATTGAAGGAGGGTGTTGGCGCCCGCAGGCAAATGCATATTAGGAAAACAAAAAAAACTTTGAAAAAATTTAACTTGCAGGAATACACATTACAAAGTACAAACTAGAATGCCCAGCTTCTTAAGGATAAGGATCATTCAAAGGTACCAGATCGTCAATGTTCAAAAAATTTGGCTAGAGGTTAAATCTTAAAAAAAAAATTGAAGGAGGGTGTTGGTGCCCACAGGCAAATGCATTTTAGGAAACAAAAAAAAAAATTTTGAAAAAATTTAACTGTAAGAATACACATTACAAAGTACATACTAAAATGCACAGAATCTTAATCAGAAAAAACTATTCAAAATATTTAGTTCATTAAAGAATAATTATTCATAGGGCACGAAGTTATCAATTTTCAAGATAATACAAAATATTCAACTAGATATACATTACTAAAAAGAAATAATTGAAGGAAAGTGTTGGAGCCTGGAGGCAAATGCATTTTAAAAAAGAAAAAAAAAATTAAATAAATGATATTGTGGGAATGCACATTACAAACTTCAAACTAAAATGCCCAGAATCGTAAACAGAAAAATAAATTCAAAATATTTAGTCCATTAATGAATGATTATTCACAGGGCACCAAGTTATCAATTTTCAAGTCAAAACAAAATTTATAACTAAAGTTGCATTACTAAAAAAAAAATTGAAGGAGGGTGTTGGCGCCCGCAGGCAAATGCATTTTAGGAAACCAAAATAAAATTTTGAATAAATTTAACTGTATGATTACACATTACAAAGTACAAACTAATATGCACAGCTTCTTAAACAAAAAAAACTTTTCAAAATTTTTAGTTTATTAAAGATAAGGATTATTCAAAGGTACCAGATCGTCAATGTTCAAACAATTTGGCTAGAGGTTAAATCTTGAAAAAAAAATTGAAGGAGGGTGTTGGCGCCCGCAGGCAAATGCATTTTAGGAAACCAAAAAAAAATTTGAAAAATTTAACTGCAGGAATACACATTACAAAGTACAAACTAAAATGCCCAGCTTCTTAAACAAAAAAAAACTATTTAAAATATTTAGTTCATTAAAGAATAATTATTCATAGGGTACTAAGTTATCAATTTTCAAGATAATACAAAATATTCAACTAGATATACATTACTAAAAAGAAATAATTGCCTGGTGGAAAATGCATTTTAGGAAACCAAAAAATAATTTGAAAAAATTTAACTGCAGGAATACACATTACAAGGTACAAACTAAAATGCCCAGCTTCTTAAACAAAAAAAAATTTTCAAAATTTTTAGTTTATTAAAGATAAGGATTATTCAAAGGTACCAGATCGTCAATGTTCAAACAATTTGGCTAGAGGTTAAATCTTGAAAAAAAAATTGAAGGAGGGTGTTTGCGCCCGCAGGCAAATGCATTTTAGGAAAACCAAAAAAAAATTTGAATAAATTTAACTGTATACACATTACAAAGTTCAAACTAATATGCCCAGCTTCTTAAACAAAAAAAACTTTTCAAAATTTTTAGTTTATTGAAGATAAGGATCATTCAAAGGTACCAGATCGTCAATGTTCAAAAAATTTGGCTAGAGGTTAAATCTTAAAAAAAAAATTGAAGGAGGGTGTTGGTGCCCGCAGGCAAATGCATTTTAGGAAACCAAAAAAAAATTTTGAAAATATTTAACTGTAGCAATACTCATTACAAAGTACAAAATAAAATGCCCAGCTTCTTAAACAAAAAAAACTATTTAAAATATTTAGTTCATTAAAGAATAATTATTCATAGGGCACTAAGTTATCAATTTTCAAGATCATACAAAATATTCAACTAGATTTACATAACTAAAAAGAAATAATTGCCTGGAGGAAAATGCATTTTAGGAAACCAAAAAAAAATTTGAAAAAATTAAACTACTTTGTAATGTGTATTCCATTACAAAGTACAAACTAAAATGCCCAGCTTCTTAAACAAAAAAAAAACTATTTAAAATATTTAGTTCATTAAAGATAAGGATCATTCAAAGGTACTATGTGATTGATTTACATTACTAAAAAGAAAAAATTGAAAGAGGGTGTTGGAGCCTGGAGGCAAATGCATTTTAAAAAAGAAAAACAAAATTAAATAAATGATATTGTAGGAATACACATTACAAACTTCAAACTAAAATGCCCAGAATCGTAAACAGAAAAATAAATTCAAAATATTTAGTCCATTAATGAATGATTATTCACAGGGCACCAAGTTATCAATTTTCAAGTCAAAACAAAATTTATAACTTAAGTTGCATTACTAAAAAAAAAATTGAAGGAGGGTGTTGACGCCCGCAGGCAAATGCATTTTAGGAAACCAAAAAAAAATTTGAATAATTTAACTGCAGGAATACACATTACAAAGTACAAACTAGAATGCCCAGCTTCTTAAGGATAAGGATCATTCAAAGGTACCAGATCGTCAATGTTCAAAAAATTTGGCTTGAGGTTAAATCTTAAAAAAAAAATTGAAGGAGGGTGTTGGTGCCCGCAGGCAAATGCATTTTAGGAAACCAAAAAAAAATTTTGAAAATATTTAACTGTAGCAATACTCATTACAAAGTACAAAATAAAATGCCCAGCTTCTTAAACAAAAAAAACTATTTAAAATATTTAGTTCATTAAAGAATAATTATTCATAGGGCACTAAGTTATCAATTTTCAAGATCATACAAAATATTCAACTAGATTTACATAACTAAAAAGAAATAATTGCCTGGAGGAAAATGCATTTTAGGAAACCAAAAAAAAATTTGAAAAAATTAAACTACTTTGTAATGTGTATTCCATTACAAAGTACAAACTAAAATGCCCAGCTTCTTAAACAAAAAAAAAAACTATTTAAAATATTTAGTTCATTAAAGATAAGGATCATTCAAAGGTACTATGTGATTGATTTACATTACTAAAAAGAAAAAATTGAAGGAGGGTGTTGGAGCCTGGAGGCAAATGCATTTTAAAAAAGAAAAACAAAATTAAATAAATGATATTGTAGGAATACACATTACAAACTTCAAACTAAAATGCCCAGAATCGTAAACAGAAAAATAAATTCAAAATATTTAGTCCATTAATGAATGATTATTCACAGGGCACCAAGTTATCAATTTTCAAGTCAAAACAAAATTTATAACTAAAGTTGCATTACTAAAAAAAAAATTGAAGGAGGGTGTTGGCGCCCGCAGGCAAATGCATTTTAGGAAATCAAAAAAAAATTTTGAATAAATTTAACTGTATACACATTACAAAGTTCAAACTAATATGCCCAGCTTCTTAAACAAAAAAAAACTATTTAAAATATTTAGTTCATTAAAGATAAGGATTATTCAAAGGTACCAGATCAGAAAAACGGAAAAAACTATTCAAAATATTTAGTTCATTAAAGAATAATTATTCATAGGGCACGAAGTTATCAATTTTCAAGATAATACAAAATATTCAACTAGATTTACATAACTAAAAAGAAATCATTGAAGGAGGGTGTTGGAGCCTGGAGGCGAATGCATTTTAAAAAAGAAAAACAAAATTAAATAAATGATATTGTAGGAATACACATTACAAACTTCAAACTAAAATGCCCAGAATCGTAAACAGAAAAATAAATTCAAAATATTTAGTCCATTAATGAATGATTATTCACAGGGTACCAAGTTATCAATTTTCAAGTCAAAACAAAATTTATAACTAAAGTTGCATTACTAAAAAATAAATTGAAGGAGGGTGTTGGCGCCCGCAGGCAAATGCATTTTAGGAAAACAAAAAAAAATTTGAAAAAAATTAACTGCAGGAATACACTTTACAAAGTACAAACTAAAATGCCCAGCTTCTTAAACAAAAAAAAACTATTTAAAATATTTAGTTCATTAAAGATAAGGATCATTCAAAGGTATCAGATCGTCAATGTTCAAAAAATTTGGCTAGAGGTTAAATCATAAAAAAAAAATTGAAGGAGGGTGTTGGCGCCCGCAGGCAAATGCATATTAGGAAAACAAAAAAAACTTTGAAAAAATTTAACTTGCAGGAATACACATTACAAAGTACAAACTAGAATGCCCAGCTTCTTAAGGATAAGGATCATTCAAAGGTACCAGATCGTCAATGTTCAAAAAATTTGGCTAGAGGTTAAATCTTAAAAAAAAAATTGAAGGAGGGTGTTGGTGCCCACAGGCAAATGCATTTTAGGAAACAAAAAAAAAAATTTTGAAAAAATTTAACTGTAAGAATACACATTACAAAGTACATACTAAAATGCACAGAATCTTAATCAGAAAAAACTATTCAAAATATTTAGTTCATTAAAGAATAATTATTCATAGGGCACGAAGTTATCAATTTTCAAGATAATACAAAATATTCAACTAGATATACATTACTAAAAAGAAATAATTGAAGGAAGGTGTTGGAGCCTGGAGGCAAATGCATTTTAAAAAAGAAAAAAAAAATTAAATAAATGATATTGTGGGAATGCACATTACAAACTTCAAACTAAAATGCCCAGAATCGTAAACAGAAAAATAAATTCAAAATATTTAGTCCATTAATGAATGATTATTCACAGGGCACCAAGTTATCAATTTTCAAGTCAAAACAAAATTTATAACTAAAGTTGCATTACTAAAAAAAAAATTGAAGGAGGGTGTTGGCGCCCGCAGGCAAATGCATTTTAGGAAACCAAAATAAAATTTTGAATAAATTTAACTGTATACACATTACAAAGTACAAACTTATATGCGCAGCTTCTTAAACAAAAAAAACTTTTTAAAATATTTAGTTCATTAAAGATAAGGATTATTCAAAGATACCAGATCGTCAATGTTTAAAAAATTTGGCTAGAGGTAAAATCATAAAAAAAATTGAAGGAGGGTGTTGGCGCCCGCAGGCAAATGCATTATAGGAAACCAAAAAAAAATTTGAAAAAATTTAACTGTATGATTACACATTAAAAAGTACAAACTAATATGCACAGCTTCTTAAACCAAAAAAACTTTTCAAAATATTTAGTTCATTAAAGATAAGGATTATTCAAAGGTACCAGATCGTCAATGTTCAAAAAATTTGGCTAGAGGTTAAATCTTAAAAAAAAAATTGAAGGAGGGTGTTGGCGCCCGCAGGCAAATACATTTTAGGAAATCAAAAAAAAATTTTGAATAAATTTAACTGTATACACATTACAAAGTTCAAACTAATATGCCCAGCTTCTTAAACAAAAAAAAACTATTTAAAATATTTAGTTCATTAAAGATAAGGATTATTCAAAGGTACCAGATCAGAAAAACGGAAAAAAACTATTCAAAATATTTAGTTCATTAAAGAATAATTATTCATAGGGCACGAAGTTATCAATTTTCAAGATAATACAAAATATTCAACTAGATTTACATAACTAAAAAGAAATCATTGAAGGAGGGTGTTGGAGCCTGGAGGCGAATGCATTTTAAAAAAGAAAAACAAAATTAAATAAATGATATTGTAGGAATACACATTACAAACTTCAAACTAAAATGCCCAGAATCGTAAACAGAAAAATAAATTCAAAATATTTAGTCCATTAATGAATGATTATTCACAGGGTACCAAGTTATCAATTTTCAAGTCAAAACAAAATTTATAACTAAAGTTGCATTACTAAAAAATAAATTGAAGGAGGGTGTTGGCGCCCGCAGGCAAATGCATTTTAGGAAAACAAAAAAAAATTTGAAAAAAATTAACTGCAGGAATACACTTTACAAAGTACAAACTAAAATGCCCAGCTTCTTAAACAAAAAAAAACTATTTAAAATATTTAGTTCATTAAAGATAAGGATCATTCAAAGGTATCAGATCGTCAATGTTCAAAAAATTTGGCTAGAGGTTAAATCATAAAAAAAAAATTGAAGGAGGGTGTTGGCGCCCGCAGGCAAATGCATATTAGGAAAACAAAAAAAACTTTGAAAAAATTTAACTTGCAGGAATACACATTACAAAGTACAAACTAGAATGCCCAGCTTCTTAAGGATAAGGATCATTCAAAGGTACCAGATCGTCAATGTTCAAAAAATTTGGCTAGAGGTTAAATCTTAAAAAAAAAATTGAAGGAGGGTGTTGGTGCCCACAGGCAAATGCATTTTAGGAAACAAAAAAAAAAATTTTGAAAAAATTTAACTGTAAGAATACACATTACAAAGTACATACTAAAATGCACAGAATCTTAATCAGAAAAAACTATTCAAAATATTTAGTTCATTAAAGAATAATTATTCATAGGGCACGAAGTTATCAATTTTCAAGATAATACAAAATATTCAACTAGATATACATTACTAAAAAGAAATAATTGAAGGAAGGTGTTGGAGCCTGGAGGCAAATGCATTTTAAAAAAGAAAAAAAAAATTAAATAAATGATATTGTGGGAATGCACATTACAAACTTCAAACTAAAATGCCCAGAATCGTAAACAGAAAAATAAATTCAAAATATTTAGTCCATTAATGAATGATTATTCACAGGGCACCAAGTTATCAATTTTCAAGTCAAAACAAAATTTATAACTAAAGTTGCATTACTAAAAAAAAAATTGAAGGAGGGTGTTGGCGCCCGCAGGCAAATGCATTTTAGGAAACCAAAATAAAATTTTGAATAAATTTAACTGTATGATTACACATTACAAAGTACAAACTAATATGCACAGCTTCTTAAACAAAAAAAACTTTTCAAAATTTTTAGTTTATTAAAGATAAGGATTATTCAAAGGTACCAGATCGTCAATGTTCAAACAATTTGGCTAGAGGTTAAATCTTGAAAAAAAAATTGAAGGAGGGTGTTGGCGCCCGCAGGCAAATGCATTTTAGGAAACCAAAAAAAAATTTGAAAAATTTAACTGCAGGAATACACATTACAAAGTACAAACTAAAATGCCCAGCTTCTTAAACAAAAAAAAAACTATTTAAAATATTTAGTTCATTAAAGAATAATTATTCATAGGGTACTAAGTTATCAATTTTCAAGATAATACAAAATATTCAACTAGATATACATTACTAAAAAGAAATAATTGCCTGGTGGAAAATGCATTTTAGGAAACCAAAAAATAATTTGAAAAAATTTAACTGCAGGAATACACATTACAAGGTACAAACTAAAATGCCCAGCTTCTTAAACAAAAAAAAATTTTCAAAATTTTTAGTTTATTAAAGATAAGGATTATTCAAAGGTACCAGATCGTCAATGTTCAAACAATTTGGCTAGAGGTTAAATCTTGAAAAAAAAATTGAAGGAGGGTGTTTGCGCCCGCAGGCAAATGCATTTTAGGAAAACCAAAAAAAAATTTGAATAAATTTAACTGTATACACATTACAAAGTTCAAACTAATATGCCCAGCTTCTTAAACAAAAAAAACTTTTCAAAATTTTTAGTTTATTAAAGATAAGGATCATTCAAAGGTACCAGATCGTCAATGTTCAAAAAATTTGGCTAGAGGTTAAATCTTAAAAAAAAAATTGAAGGAGGGTGTTGGTGCCCGCAGGCAAATGCATTTTAGGAAACCAAAAAAAAATTTTGAAAATATTTAACTGTAGCAATACTCATTACAAAGTACAAAATAAAATGCCCAGCTTCTTAAACAAAAAAAACTATTTAAAATATTTAGTTCATTAAAGAATAATTATTCATAGGGCACTAAGTTATCAATTTTCAAGATCATACAAAATATTCAACTAGATTTACATAACTAAAAAGAAATAATTGCCTGGAGGAAAATGCATTTTAGGAAACCAAAAAAAAATTTGAAAAAATTAAACTACTTTGTAATGTGTATTCCATTACAAAGTACAAACTAAAATGCCCAGCTTCTTAAACAAAAAAAAAACTATTTAAAATATTTAGTTCATTAAAGATAAGGATCATTCAAAGGTACTATGTGATTGATTTACATTACTAAAAAGAAAAAATTGAAGGAGGGTGTTGGAGCCTGGAGGCAAATGCATTTTAAAAAAGAAAAACAAAATTAAATAAATGATATTGTAGGAATACACATTACAAACTTCAAACTAAAATGCCCAGAATCGTAAACAGAAAAATAAATTCAAAATATTTAGTCCATTAATGAATGATTATTCACAGGGCACCAAGTTATCAATTTTCAAGTCAAAACAAAATTTATAACTAAAGTTGCATTACTAAAAAAAAAATTGAAGGAGGGTGTTGGCGCCCGCAGGCAAATGCATTTTAGGAAATCAAAAAAAAATTTTGAATAAATTTAACTGTATACACATTACAAAGTTCAAACTAATATGCCCAGCTTCTTAAACAAAAAAAAACTATTTAAAATATTTAGTTCATTAAAGATAAGGATTATTCAAAGGTACCAGATCAGAAAAACAGAAAAAACTATTCAAAATATTTAGTTCATTAAAGAATAATTATTCATAGGGCACTAAGTTATCAATTTTCAAGATAATACAAAATATTCAACTAGATTTACATAACTAAAAAGAAATAATTGAAGGAGGGTTTTGGCGTCCGCAGGCAAATGAATTTTAGGAAACCAAAATAAAATTTTGAATAAATTTAACTGTATACACATTACAAAGTTCAAACTAATATGCCCAGCTTCTTAAACAAAAAAAACTTTTCAAAATTTTTAGTTTATTAAAGATAAGGATCATTCAAAGGTACCAGATCGTCAATGTTCAAAAAATTTGGCTAGAGGTTAAATCTTAAAAAAAAAATTGAAGGAGGGTGTTGGTGCCCGCAGGCAAATGCATTTTAGGAAACCAAAAAAAAATTTTGAAAATATTTAACTGTAGCAATACTCATTACAAAGTACAAAATAAAATGCCCAGCTTCTTAAACAAAAATAACTATTTAAAATATTTAGTTCATTAAAGAATAATTATTCATAGGGCACTAAGTTATCAATTTTCAAGATCATACAAAATATTCAACTAGATTTACATAACTAAAAAGAAATAATTGCCTGGAGGAAAATGCATTTTAGGAAACCAAAAAAAAATTTGAAAAAATTAAACTACTTTGTAATGTGTATTCCATTACAAAGTACAAACTAAAATGCCCAGCTTCTTAAACAAAAAAAAAACTATTTAAAATATTTAGTTCATTAAAGATAAGGATCATTCAAAGGTACTATGTGATTGATTTACATTACTAAAAAGAAAAAATTGAAGGAGGGTGTTGGAGCCTGGAGGCAAATGCATTTTAAAAAAGAAAAACAAAATTAAATAAATGATATTGTAGGAATACACATTACAAACTTCAAACTAAAATGCCCAGAATCGTAAACAGAAAAATAAATTCAAAATATTTAGTCCATTAATGAATGATTATTCACAGGGCACCAAGTTATCAATTTTCAAGTCAAAACAAAATTTATAACTTAAGTTGCATTACTAAAAAAAAAATTGAAGGAGGGTGTTGACGCCCGCAGGCAAATGCATTTTAGGAAACCAAAAAAAAATTTGAATAATTTAACTGCAGGAATACACATTACAAAGTACAAACTAGAATGCCCAGCTTCTTAAGGATAAGGATCATTCAAAGGTACCAGATCGTCAATGTTCAAAAAATTTGGCTTGAGGTTAAATCTTAAAAAAAAAATTGAAGGAGGGTGTTGGTGCCCGCAGGCAAATGCATTTTAGGAAACCAAAAAAAAATTTTGAAAATATTTAACTGTAGCAATACTCATTACAAAGTACAAAATAAAATGCCCAGCTTCTTAAACAAAAAAAACTATTTAAAATATTTAGTTCATTAAAGAATAATTATTCATAGGGCACTAAGTTATCAATTTTCAAGATCATACAAAATATTCAACTAGATTTACATAACTAAAAAGAAATAATTGCCTGGAGGAAAATGCATTTTAGGAAACCAAAAAAAAATTTGAAAAAATTAAACTACTTTGTAATGTGTATTCCATTACAAAGTACAAACTAAAATGCCCAGCTTCTTAAACAAAAAAAAAACTATTTAAAATATTTAGTTCATTAAAGATAAGGATCATTCAAAGGTACTATGTGATTGATTTACATTACTAAAAAGAAAAAATTGAAGGAGGGTGTTGGAGCCTGGAGGCAAATGCATTTTAAAAAAGAAAAACAAAATTAAATAAATGATATTGTAGGAATACACATTACAAACTTCAAACTAAAATGCCCAGAATCGTAAACAGAAAAATAAATTCAAAATATTTAGTCCATTAATGAATGATTATTCACAGGGCACCAAGTTATCAATTTTCAAGTCAAAACAAAATTTATAACTTAAGTTGCATTACTAAAAAAAAAATTGAAGGAGGGTGTTGACGCCCGCAGGCAAATGCATTTTAGGAAACCAAAAAAAAATTTAAATAATTTAACTGCAGGAATACACATTACAAAGTACAAACTAGAATGCCCAGCTTCTTAAGGATAAGGATCATTCAAAGGTACCAGATCGTCAATGTTCAAAAAATTTGGCTTGAGGTTAAATCTTAAAAAAAAAATTGAAGGAGGGTGTTGGTGCCCGCAGGCAAATGCATTTTAGGAAACCAAAAAAAAATTTTGAAAATATTTAACTGTAGCAATACTCATTACAAAGTACAAAATAAAATGCCCAGCTTCTTAAACAAAAAAAACTATTTAAAATATTTAGTTCATTAAAGAATAATTATTCATAGGGCACTAAGTTATCAATTTTCAAGATCATACAAAATATTCAACTAGATTTACATAACTAAAAAGAAATAATTGCCTGGAGGAAAATGCATTTTAGGAAACCAAAAAAAAATTTGAAAAAAATTAAACTACTTTGTAATGTGTATTCCATTACAAAGTACAAACTAAAATGCCCAGCTTCTTAAACAAAAAAAAAACTATTTAAAATATTTAGTTCATTAAAGATAAGGATCATTCAAAGGTACTATGTGATTGATTTACATTACTAAAAAGAAAAAATTGAAGGAGGGTGTTGGAGCCTGGAGGCAAATGCATTTTAAAAAAGAAAAACAAAATTAAATAAATGATATTGTAGGAATACACATTACAAACTTCAAACTAAAATGCCCAGAATCGTAAACAGAAAAATAAATTCAAAATATTTAGTCCATTAATGAATGATTATTCACAGGGCACCAAGTTATCAATTTTCAAGTCAAAACAACATTTATAACTAAAGTTGCATTACTAAAAAAAAAATTGAAGGAGGGTGTTGGCGCCCGCAGGCAAATGCATTTTAGGAAATCAAAAAAAAATTTTGAATAAATTTAACTGTATACACATTACAAAGTTCAAACTAATATGCCCAGCTTCTTAAACAAAAAAAAACTATTTAAAATATTTAGTTCATTAAAGATAAGGATTATTCAAAGGTACCAGATCAGAAAAACAGAAAAAACTATTCAAAATATTTAGTTCATTAAAGAATAATTATTCATAGGGCACTAAGTTATCAATTTTCAAGATAATACAAAATATTCAACTAGATTTACATAACTAAAAAGAAATAATTGAAGGAGGGTTTTGGCGTCCGCAGGCAAATGAATTTTAGGAAACCAAAATAAAATTTTGAATAAATTTAACTGTATACACATTACAAAGTTCAAACTAATATGCCCAGCTTCTTAAACAAAAAAAACTTTTCAAAATTTTTAGTTTATTAAAGATAAGGATCATTCAAAGGTACCAGATCGTCAATGTTCAAAAAATTTGGCTAGAGGTTAAATCTTAAAAAAAAAATTGAAGGAGGGTGTTGGTGCCCGCAGGCAAATGCATTTTAGGAAACCAAAAAAAAATTTTGAAAATATTTAACTGTAGCAATACTCATTACAAAGTACAAAATAAAATGCCCAGCTTCTTAAACAAAAAAAAACTATTTAAAATATTTAGTTCATTAAAGAATAATTATTCATAGGGCACTAAGTTATCAATTTTCAAGATCATACAAAATATTCAACTAGATTTACATAACTAAAAAGAAATAATTGCCTGGAGGAAAATGCATTTTAGGAAACCAAAAAAAAATTTGAAAAAATTAAACTACTTTGTAATGTGTATTCCATTACAAAGTACAAACTAAAATGCCCAGCTTCTTAAACAAAAAAAAAACTATTTAAAATATTTAGTTCATTAAAGATAAGGATCATTCAAAGGTACTATGTGATTGATTTACATTACTAAAAAGAAAAAATTGAAGGAGGGTGTTGGAGCCTGGAGGCAAATGCATTTTAAAAAAGAAAAACAAAATTAAATAAATGATATTGTAGGAATACACATTACAAACTTCAAACTAAAATGCCCAGAATCGTAAACAGAAAAATAAATTCAAAATATTTAGTCCATTAATGAATGATTATTCACAGGGCACCAAGTTATCAATTTTCAAGTCAAAACAAAATTTATAACTTAAGTTGCATTACTAAAAAAAAAATTGAAGGAGGGTGTTGACGCCCGCAGGCAAATGCATTTTAGGAAACCAAAAAAAAATTTGAATAATTTAACTGCAGGAATACACATTACAAAGTACAAACTAGAATGCCCAGCTTCTTAAGGATAAGGATCATTCAAAGGTACCAGATCGTCAATGTTCAAAAAATTTGGCTAGAGGTTAAATCTTAAAAAAAAAATTGAAGGAGGGTGTTGGTGCCCGCAGGCAAATGCATTTTAGGAAACCAAAAAAAAATTTTGAAAATATTTAACTGTAGCAATACTCATTACAAAGTACAAAATAAAATGCCCAGCTTCTTAAACAAAAAAAACTATTTAAAATATTTAGTTCATTAAAGAATAATTATTCATAGGGCACTAAGTTATCAATTTTCAAGATCATACAAAATATTCAACTAGATTTACATAACTAAAAAGAAATAATTGCCTGGAGGAAAATGCATTTTAGGAAACCAAAAAAAAATTTGAAAAAATTAAACTACTTTGTAATGTGTATTCCATTACAAAGTACAAACTAAAATGCCCAGCTTCTTAAACAAAAAAAAAACTATTTAAAATATTTAGTTCATTAAAGATAAGGATCATTCAAAGGTACTATGTGATTGATTTACATTACTAAAAAGAAAAAATTGAAGGAGGGTGTTGGAGCCTGGAGGCAAATGCATTTTAAAAAAGAAAAACAAAATTAAATAAATGATATTGTAGGAATACACATTACAAACTTCAAACTAAAATGCCCAGAATCGTAAACAGAAAAATAAATTCAAAATATTTAGTCCATTAATGAATGATTATTCACAGGGCACCAAGTTATCAATTTTCAAGTCAAAACAAAATTTATAACTTAAGTTGCATTACTAAAAAAAAAATTGAAGGAGGGTGTTGACGCCCGCAGGCAAATGCATTTTAGGAAACCAAAAAAAAATTTGAATAATTTAACTGCAGGAATACACATTACAAAGTACAAACTAGAATGCCCAGCTTCTTAAGGATAAGGATCATTCAAAGGTACCAGATCGTCAATGTTCAAAAAATTTGGCTTGAGGTTAAATCTTAAAAAAAAAATTGAAGGAGGGTGTTGGTGCCCGCAGGCAAATGCATTTTAGGAAACCAAAAAAAAATTTTGAATAAATTTAACTGTATACACATTACAAAGTTCAAACTAATATGCCCAGCTTCTTAAACAAAAAAAAACTATTTAAAATATTTAGTTCATTAAAGATAAGGATTATTCAAAGGTACCAGATCAGAAAAACAGAAAAAACTATTCAAAATATTTAGTTCATTAAAGAATAATTATTCATAGGGCACTAAGTTATCAATTTTCAAGATAATACAAAATATTCAACTAGATTTACATAACTAAAAAGAAATAATTGAAGGAGGGTTTTGGCGTCCGCAGGCAAATGAATTTTAGGAAACCAAAATAAAATTTTGAATAAATTTAACTCTATGATTACACATTACAAAGTACAAACTAAAATGCCCAGCTTCTTAAACAAAAAAAAACTATTTAAAATATTTAGTTCATTAAAGATAAGGATCATTCAAAGGTATCAGATCGTCAATGTTCAAAAAATTTGGCTAGAGGTTAAATCTTAAATAAAAAATTGAAGGAGGGTGTTGGCGCCCGCAGGCAAATGCATTTTAGGAAACCAAAATAAAATTTTGAATAAATTTAACTGTATGATTACACATTACAAAGTACAAACTAATATGCACAGCTTCTTAAACCAAAAAAACTTTTCAAAATATTTAGTTCATTAAAGAATAATTATTCATAGGGCACGAAGTTATCAATTTTCAAGATAATACAAAATATTCAACTAGATATACATTACTAAAAAGAAATAATTGAAGGAAGGTGTTGGAGCCTGGAGGCAAATGCATTTTAAAAAAGAAAAAAAAAATTAAATAAATGATATTGTGGGAATGCACATTACAAACTTCAAACTAAAATGACCAGAATCGTAAACACAAAAATAAATTCAAAATATTTAGTCCATTAATGAATGATTATTCACAGGGAACCGAGTTATCAATTTTCAAGTCAAAACAAAATTTATAACTAAAGTTGCATTACAAAAAAAAAAATTGAAGGAGGGTGTTGGCGCCCGCAGGCAAATGCATTTTAGGAAACCAAAAAAAAATTTGAAAAAATTTAACTGTATGATTACACATTACAAAGTACAAACTAAAATGCCCAGCTTCTTAAACAAAAAAAAACTATTTAAAATATTTAGTTCATTAAAGAATAATTATTCATAGGCACTAAGTTATCAATTTTCAAGATAATACAAAATATTCAACTAGATTTACATAACTAAAAAGAAATAATTGAAGGAGGGTTTTGGCGTCCGCAGGCAAATGCATTTTAGGAAATCAAAAAAAAATTTTGAATAAAATTAACTGTATACACATTACAAAGTTCAAACTAATATGCCCAGCTTCTTAAACAAAAAAAAACTATTTAAAATATTTAGTTCATTAAAGATAAGGATTATTCAAAGGTACCAGATCAGAAAAACAGAAAAAACTATTCAAAATATTTAGTTCATTAAAGAATAATTATTCATAGGGCACTAAGTTATCAATTTTCAAGATAATACAAAATATTCAACTAGATTTACATAACTAAAAAGAAATAATTGAAGGAGGGTTTTGGCGTCCGCAGGCAAATGAATTTTAGGAAACCAAAATAAAATTTTGAATAAATTTAGCTGTATGATTACACATTACAAAGTACAAACTAATATGCACAGCTTCTTAAACCAAAAAAACTTTTCAAAATATTTAGTTCATTAAAGATAAGGATTATTCAAAGGTACCAGATCGTCAATGTTCAAACAATTTGGCTAGAGGTTAAATCTTAAAAAAAAAATTGAAGGAGGGTGTTGGCGCCCGCAGGCAAATGCATTTTAGGAAAACCAAAAAAAAATTTGAAAAATTTAACTGCAGGAATACACATTACAAAGTACAAACTAAAATGCCCAGCTTCTTAAACAAAAAAAAACTATCTAAAATATTTAGTTCATTAAAGATAAGGATTATTCAAAGGTACCAGATCGTCAATGTTTAAAAAATTTGGCTAGAGGTTAAATCTTAAAAAAAAAATTGAAGGAGGGTGTTGGCACCCGCAGGCAAATGCATTTTGGGAAATCAAAAAAAAATTTTGAATAAATTTAACTGTATACACATTACAAAGTTCAAACTAATATGCCCAGCTTCTTAAACAAAAAAAACTTTTCAAAATCTTTAGTTTATTAAAGATAAGGATTATTCAAAGGTACCAGATCGTCAATGTTCAAACAATTTGGCTAGAGGTTAAATCTTGAAAAAAAAATTGAAGGAGGGTGTTGGCGCCCGCAGGCAAATGCTTTATAGGAAAACCAAAAAAAAATTTGAAAAAATTTAATCGCAGGAATACACGTTACAAAGTACAAACTAAAATGCCCAGCTTCTTAAACGAAAAAAAACTATCTAAAATATTTAGTTCATTAAAGATAAGGATTATTCAAAGGTACCAGATCGTCAATGTTCAAACAATTTGGCTAGAGGTTAAATCTTGAAAAAAAAATTGAAGGAGGGTGTTGGCGCCCGCAGGCAAATGCATTTTAGGAAAACCAAAAAAAAATTTGAAAAAATTTAACTGCAGGAATACACATTACAAAGTACAAACTAAAATGCCCAGCTTCTTAAACAAAAAAAAACTATCTAAAATATTTAGTTCATTAAATATAAGGATTATTCAAAGGTACCAGATCGTCAATGTTTAAAAAATTTGGCTAGAGGTTAAATCTTAAAAAAAAAATTGAAGGAGGGTGTTGGCGCCCGCAGGCAAATGCATTTTAGGAAATCAAAAAAAAATTTTGAATAAATTTAATTGTATACACATTACAAAGTTCAAACTAATATGCCCAGCTTCTTAAACAAAAAAAAACTATTTAAAATATTTAGTTCATTAAAGATAAGGATTATTCAAAGGTACCAGATCAGAAAAACAGAAAAAACTATTCAAAATATTTAGTTCATTAAAGAATAATTATTCATAGGGCACTAAGTTATCAATTTTCAAGATAATACAAAATATTCAACTAGATTTACATAACTAAAAAGAAATAATTGAAGGAGGGTTTTGGCGTCCGCAGGCAAATGAATTTTAGGAAACCAAAATAAAAATTTGAAAAAATTTAACTGCAGGAATACACATTACAAAGTACAAACTAAAATGCCCAGCTTCTTAAACAAAAAAAAACTATCTAAAATATTTAGTTCATTAAAGATAAGGATTATTCAAAGGTACCAGATCGTCAATGTTTAAAAAATTTGACTAGAGGTTAAATCTTAAAAAAAAAATTGAAGGAGGGTGTTGGCACCCGCAGGCAAATGCATTTTGGGAAATCAAAAAAAAATTTTGAATAAATTTAACTGTATACACATTACAAAGTTCAAACTAATATGCCCAGCTTCTTAAACAAAAAAAACTTTTCAAAATTTTTAGTTTATTAAAGATAAGGATTATTCAAAGGTACCAGATCGTCAATGTTCAAACAATTTGGCTAGAGGTTAAATCTTGAAAAAAAAATTGAAGGAGGGTGTTGGCGCCCGCAGGCAAATGCATTTTAGGAAAACCAAAAAAAAATTTGAAAAAATTTAACTGCAGAAATACACATTACAAAGTACAAACTAAAATGCCCAGCTTCTTAAACAAAAAAAAACTATCTAAAATATTTAGTTCATTAAAGATAAGGATTATTCAAAGGTACCAGATCGTCAATGTTTAAAAAATTTGGCTAGAGGTTAAATCTTAAAAAAAAAATTGAAGGAGGGTGTTGGCGCCCGCAGGCAAATGCATTTTAGGAAATCAAAAAAAAATTTTGAATAAATTTAACTGTATACACATTACAAAGTTCAAACTAATATGCCCAGCTTCTTAAACAAAAAAAAACTATTTAAAATATTTAGTTCATTAAAGATAAGGATTATTCAAAGGTACCAGATCAGAAAAACAGAAAAAACTATTCAAAATATTTAGTTCATTAAAGAATAATTATTCATAGGGCACTAAGTTATCAATTTTCAAGATAATACAAAATATTCAACTAGATTTACATAACTAAAAAGAAATAATTGAAGGAGGGTGTTGGCGCCCGCAGGCAAATGCATTTTAGGAAAACCAAAAAAAAATTTGAAAAAATTTAACTGCAGGAATACACATTACAAAGTACAAACTAAAATGCCCAGCTTCTTAAACAAAAAAAAACTATTTAAAATATTTAGTTCATTAAAGATAAGGATTATTCAAAGGTACCAGATCGTCAATGTTTAAAAAATTTGGCTAGAGGTTAAATCTTAAAAAAAAAATTGAAGGAGGGTGTTGGCACCCGCAGGCAAATGCATTTTGGGAAATCAAAAAAAAATTTTGAATAAATTTAACTGTATACACATTACAAAGTTCAAACTAATATGCCCAGCTTCTTAAACAAAAAAAACTTTTCAAAATTTTTAGTTTATTAAAGATAAGGATTATTCAAAGGTACCAGATCGTCAATGTTCAAACAATTTGGCTAGAGGTTAAATCTTGAAAAAAAAATTGAAGGAGGGTGTTGGCGCCCGCAGGCAAATGCATTTTAGGAAAACCAAAAAAAAATTTGAAAAAATTTAACTGCAGAAATACACATTACAAAGTACAAACTAAAATGCCCAGCTTCTTAAACAAAAAAAAACTATCTAAAATATTTAGTTCATTAAAGATAAGGATTATTCAAAGGTACCAGATCGTCAATGTTTAAAAAAATTGGCTAGAGGTTAAATCTTAAAAAAAAAATTGAAGGAGGGTGTTGGCGCCCGCAGGCAAATGCATTTTAGGAAATCAAAAAAAAATTTTGAATAAATTTAACTGTATACACATTACAAAGTTCAAACTAATATGCCCAGCTTCTTAAACAAAAAAAAACTATTTAAAATATTTAGTTCATTAAAGATAAGGATTATTCAAAGGTACCAGATCAGAAAAACAGAAAAAACTATTCAAAATATTTAGTTCATTAAAGAATAATTATTCATAGAACACTAAGTTATCAATTTTCAAGATAATACAAAATATTCAACTAGATTTACATAACTAAAAAGAAATAATTGAAGGAGGGTGTTGGCGCCCGCAGGCAAATGCATTTTAGGAAAACCAAAAAAAATTTGAAAAAATTTAACTGCAGGAATACACATTACAAAGTACAAACTAAAATGCCCAGCTTCTTAAACAAAAAAAAACTATTTAAAATATTTAGTTCATTAAAGATAAGGATTATTCAAAGGTACCAGATCGTCAATGTTTAAAAAATTTGGCTAGAGGTTAAATCTTAAAAAAAAAATTGAAGGAGGGTGTTGGCACCCGCAGGCAAATGCATTTTAGGAAATCAAAAAAAAATTTTGAATAAATTTAACTGTATACACATTACAAAGTTCAAACTAATATGCCCAGCTTCTTAAACAAAAAAAACTTTTCAAAATTTTTAGTTTATTAAAGATAAGGATTATTCAAAGGTACCAGATCGTCAATGTTCAAACAATTTGGCTAGAGGTTAAATCTTGAAAAAAAAATTGAAGGAGGGTGTTGGCGCCCGCAGGCAAATGCATTTTAGGAAAACCAAAAAAAAATTTGAAAAAATTTAACTGCAGGAATACACATTACAAAGTACAAACTAAAATGGCCAGCTTCTTAAACAAAAAAAAACTATCTAAAATATTTAGTTCATTAAAGATAAGGATTATTCAAAGGTACCAGATCGTCAATGTTTAAAAAATTTGGCTAGAGGTTAAATCTTAAAAAAAAAATTGAAGGAGGGTGTTGGCGCCCGCAGGCAAATGCATTTTAGGAAATCAAAAAAAAATTTTGAATAAATTTAACTGTATACACATTACAAAGTTCAAACTAATATGCCCAGCTTCTTAAACAAAAAAAAACTATTTAAAATATTTAGTTCATTAAAGAATAATTATTCATAGGGTACTAAGTTATCAATTTTCAAGATAATACAAAATATTCAACTAGATATACATTACTAAAAAGAAATAATTGCCTGGTGGAAAATGCATTTTAGGAAACCAAAAAAAAATTTGAAAAAATTTAACTACTTTGTAATGTGTATTCCATTACAAAGTACAAACTAAAATGCCCAGCTTCTTAAACAAAAAAAAACTATTTAAAATATTTAGTTCATTAAATATAAGGATTATTCAAAGGTACCAGATCGTCAATGTTTAAAAAATTTGGCTAGAGGTTAAATCATAAAAAAAATTGAAGGAGGGTGTTGGCGCCCGCAGGCAAATGCATTTTAGGAAACCAAAAAAAAATTTTGAAAATATTTAACTGTAGGAATACTCATTACAAAGTACAAAATAAAATGCCCAGCTTCTTAAACAAAAAAAAAATATTTAAAATATTTAGTTCATTAAAGAATAATTATTCATAGGGCACTAAGTTATCAATTTTCAAGATCATACAAAATATTCAACTAGATTTACATAACTAAAAAGAAATAATTGCCTGGAGGAAAATGCATTTTGGGAAATCAAAAAAAAATTTGAAAAAATTTAACTACTTCTTAATGTGTATTCCATTACAAAGTACAAACTAAAATGCCCAGCTTCTTAAACAAAAAAAAACTATTTAAAATATTTAGTTCATTAAATATAAGGATTATTCAAAGGTACCAGATCGTCAATGTTCAAAAAATTTGGCTAGAGGTTAAATCTTAAATAAAAAATTGAAGGAGGGTGTTGGCGCCCGCAGGCAAATGCATTTTAGGAAACCAAAATAAAATTTTGAATAAATTTAACTGTATGATTACACATTACAAAGTACAAACTAATATGCACAGCTTCTTAAACCAAAAAAACTTTTCAAAATATTTAGTTCATTAAAGATAAGGATTATTCAAAGGTACCAGATCGTCAATGTTCAAAAAATTTGGCTAGAGGTTAAATCTTAAAAAAAAAATTGAAGGAGGGTGTTGGCGCCCGCAGGCAAATCAAAAAAAAATTTTGAATAAATTTAACTGTATACACAAAAAAAAATTTTGAATAAATTTAACTGTATACACAAAAAAAAATTTTGAATAAATTTAACTGTATACACATTACAAAGTTCAAACTAATATGCCCAGCTTCTTAAACAAAAAAAACTTTTCAAAATTTTTAGTTTATTAAAGATAAGGATTATTCAAAGGTACCAGATCGTCAATGTTCAAACAATTTGGCTAGAGGTTAAATCTTGAAAAAAAAATTGAAGGAGGGTGTTGGCGCCCGCAGGCAAATGCATTTTAGGAAAACCAAAAAAAAATTTGAAAAAATTTAACTGCAGGAATACACATTACAAAGTACAAACTAAAATGCCCAGCTTCTTAAACAAAAAAAAAACTATTTAAAATATTTAGTTCATTAAAGATAGGGATCATACAAAGGTACTATGTGATTGCTTTACATAACTAAAAAGAAATAATTGAAGGAGGGTTTTGGCGTCCGCAGGCAAATGCATTTTAGGAAACCAAAATAAAATTTTGAATAAATTTAACTGTATGATTACACATTACAAAGTACAAACTAATATGCACAGCTTCTTAAACCAAAAAAACTTTTCAAAATATTTAGTTCATTAAAGATAAGGATTATTCAAAGGTACCAGATCGTCAATGTTCAAACAATTTGGCTAGAGGTTAAATCTTGAAAAAAAAATTGAAGGAGGGTGTTGGCGCCCGCAGGCAAATGCATTTTAGGAAAACCAAAAAAAAATTTGAAAAAATTTAACTGCAGGAATACACATTACAAAGTACAAACTAAAATGCCCAGCTTCTTAAACAAAAAAAAAACTATTTAAAATATTTAGTTCATTAAAGATAGGGATCATACAAAGGTACTATGTGATTGCTTTACATAACTAAAAAGAAATAATTGAAGGAGGGTTTTGGCGTCCGCAGGCAAATGCATTTTAGGAAAACCAAAAAAAAATTTGAAAAAATTTAACTGCAGGAATACACATTACAAAGTACAAACTAAAATGCCCAGCTTCTTAAACAAAAAAAAACTATCTAAAATATTTAGCTCATTAAAGATAAGGATTATTCAAAGGTACCAGATCGTCAATGTTTAAAAAATTTGGCTAGAGGTTAAATCTTAAAAAAAAAATTGAAGGAGGGTGTTGGCGCCCGCAGGCAAATGCATTTTAGGAAATCAAAAAAAAATTTTGAATAAATTTAACTGTATACACATTACAAAGTTCAAACTAATATGCCCAGCTTCTTAAACAAAAAAAAACTATTTAAAATATTTAGTTCATTAAAGATAAGGATTATTCAAAGGTACCAGATCAGAAAAACAGAAAAAACTATTCAAAATATTTAGTTCATTAAAGAATAATTATTCATACGGCACGACGTTATCGATTTTCAAGATAATACAAAATATTCAACTAGATTTACATAACTAAAAAGAATTCATTGAAGGAGGGTGTTGGAGCCTTGAGGCAAATGCATTTAAAAAAGAAAAACAAAATTAAATAAATGATATTGTGGGAATGCACATGACAAACTTCAAACTAAAATGCCCAGAATCGTAAACAGAAAAATAAATTCAAAATATTTAGTCCATTAATGAATGATTATTCACAGGGCACCAAGTTATCAATTTTCAAGTCAAAACAAAATTTATAACTAAAGTTGCATTACTAAAAAAAAAATTGAAGGAGGGTGTTGGCGCCCGCAGGCAAATACATTTTAGGAAACCAAAAAAAAATTTGAAAAATTTAACTGCAGGAATACACATTACAAAGTACAAACTAAAATGCCCAGCTTCTTAAACAAAAAAAAAATATTTAAAATATTTAGTTCATTAAAGAATAATTATTCATAGGGTACTAAGTTATCAATTTTCAAGATAATACAAAATATTCAACTAGATATACATTACTAAAAAGAAATAATTGCCTGGAGGAAAATGCATTTTAGGAAACCAAAAAAAAATTTGAAAAAATTTAACTACTTCTTAATGTGTATTCCATTACAAAGTACAAACTAAAATGCCCAGCTTCTTAAACAAAAAAAAACTATTTAAAATATTTAGTTCATTAAATATAAGGATTATTCAAAGGTACCAGATCGTCAATGTTCAAAAAATTTGGCTAGAGGTTAAATCTTAAATAAAAAATTGAAGGAGGGTGTTGGCGCCCGCAGGCAAATGCATTTTAGGAAACCAAAATAAAATTTTGAATAAATTTAACTGTATGATTACACATTACAAAGTACAAACTAATATGCACAGCTTCTTAAACCAAAAAAACTTTTCAAAATATTTAGTTCATTAAAGATAAGGATTATTCAAAGGTATCAGATCGTCAATGTTCAAAAAATTTGGCTAGAGGTTAAATCTTAAAAAAAAAATTGAAGGAGGGTGTTGGCGCCCGCAGGCAAATGCATTTTAGGAAACCAAAAAAAAATTTGAAAAATTTAACTGCAGGAATACACATTACAAAGTACAAACTAAAATGCCCAGCTTCTTAAACAAAAAAAAACTATTTAAAATATTTAGTTCATTAAAGAATAATTATTCATAGGGTACTAAGTTATCAATTTTCAAGATAATACAAAATATTCAACTAGATATACATTACTAAAAAGAAATAATTGCCTGGTGGAAAATGCATTTTAGGAAACCAAAAAAAAATTTGAAAAAATTTAACTACTTTGTAATGTGTATTCCATTACAAAGTACAAACTAAAATGCCCAGCTTCTTAAACAAAAAAAAACTATTTAAAATATTTAGTTCATTAAATATAAGGATTATTCAAAGGTACCAGATCGTCAATGTTTAAAAAATTTGGCTAGAGGTTAAATCATAAAAAAAATTGAAGGAGGGTGTTGGCGCCCGCAGGCAAATGCATTTTAGGAAACCAAAAAAAAATTTTGAAAATATTTAACTGTAGGAATACTCATTACAAAGTACAAAATAAAATGCCCAGCTTCTTAAACAAAAAAAAACTATTTAAAATATTTAGTTCATTAAAGATAAGGATTATTCAAAGGTACCAGATCAGAAAAACAGAAAAAACTATTCAAAATATTTAGTTCATTAAAGAATAATTATTCATACGGCACGACGTTATCGATTTTCAAGATAATACAAAATATTCAACTAGATTTACATAACTAAAAAGAATTCATTGAAGGAGGGTGTTGGAGCCTTGAGGCAAATGCATTTAAAAAAGAAAAACAAAATTAAATAAATGATATTGTGGGAATGCACATGACAAACTTCAAACTAAAATGCCCAGAATCGTAAACAGAAAAATAAATTCAAAATATTTAGTCCATTAATGAATGATTATTCACAGGGCACCAAGTTATCAATTTTCAAGTCAAAACAAAATTTATAACTAAAGTTGCATTACTAAAAAAAAAATTGAAGGAGGGTGTTGGCGCCCGCAGGCAAATACATTTTAGGAAACCAAAAAAAAATTTGAAAAATTTAACTGCAGGAATACACATTACAAAGTACAAACTAAAATGCCCAGCTTCTTAAACAAAAAAAAAATATTTAAAATATTTAGTTCATTAAAGAATAATTATTCATAGGGTACTAAGTTATCAATTTTCAAGATAATACAAAATATTCAACTAGATATACATTACTAAAAAGAAATAATTGCCTGGAGGAAAATGCATTTTAGGAAACCAAAAAAAAATTTGAAAAAATTTAACTACTTCTTAATGTGTATTCCATTACAAAGTACAAACTAAAATGCCCAGCTTCTTAAACAAAAAAAAACTATTTAAAATATTTAGTTCATTAAATATAAGGATTATTCAAAGGTACCAGATCGTCAATGTTCAAAAAATTTGGCTAGAGGTTAAATCTTAAATAAAAAATTGAAGGAGGGTGTTGGCGCCCGCAGGCAAATGCATTTTAGGAAACCAAAATAAAATTTTGAATAAATTTAACTGTATGATTACACATTACAAAGTACAAACTAATATGCACAGCTTCTTAAACCAAAAAAACTTTTCAAAATATTTAGTTCATTAAAGATAAGGATTATTCAAAGGTATCAGATCGTCAATGTTCAAAAAATTTGGCTAGAGGTTAAATCTTAAAAAAAAAATTGAAGGAGGGTGTTGGCGCCCGCAGGCAAATGCATTTTAGGAAACCAAAAAAAAATTTGAAAAATTTAACTGCAGGAATACACATTACAAAGTACAAACTAAAATGCCCAGCTTCTTAAACAAAAAAAAACTATTTAAAATATTTAGTTCATTAAAGAATAATTATTCATAGGGTACTAAGTTATCAATTTTCAAGATAATACAAAATATTCAACTAGATATACATTACTAAAAAGAAATAATTGCCTGGTGGAAAATGCATTTTAGGAAACCAAAAAAAAATTTGAAAAAATTTAACTACTTTGTAATGTGTATTCCATTACAAAGTACAAACTAAAATGCCCAGCTTCTTAAACAAAAAAAAACTATTTAAAATATTTAGTTCATTAAATATAAGGATTATTCAAAGGTACCAGATCGTCAATGTTTAAAAAATTTGGCTAGAGGTTAAATCATAAAAAAAATTGAAGGAGGGTGTTGGCGCCCGCAGGCAAATGCATTTTAGGAAACCAAAAAAAAATTTTGAAAATATTTAACTGTAGGAATACTCATTACAAAGTACAAAATAAAATGCCCAGCTTCTTAAACAAAAAAAAAATATTTAAAATATTTAGTTCATTAAAGATAAGGATTATTCAAAGGTACCAGATCAGAAAAACAGAAAAAACTATTCAAAATATTTAGTTCATTAAAGAATAATTATTCATAGGCCACGAAGTTATCGATTTTCAAGATAATACAAAATATTCAACTAGATTTACATAACTAAAAAGAATTCATTGAAGGAGGGTGTTGGAGCCTGGAGGCAAATGCATTTAAAAAAGAAAAACAAAATTAAATAAATGATATTGTGGGAATGCACATGACAAACTTCAAACTAAAATGCCCAGAATCGTAAACAGAAAAATAAATTCAAAATATTTAGTCCATTAATGAATGATTATTCACAGGGCACCAAGTTATCAATTTTCAAGTCAAAACAAAATTTATAACTAAAGTTGCATTACTAAAAAAAAAATTGAAGGAGGGTGTTGGCGCCCGCAGGCAAATGCATTTTAGGAAACCAAAAAAAAATTTGAAAAATTTAACTGCAGGAATACACATTACAAAGTACAAACTAAAATGCCCAGCTTCTTAAACAAAAAAAAAATATTTAAAATATTTAGTTCATTAAAGAATAATTATTCATAGGGTACTAAGTTATCAATTTTCAAGATAATACAAAATATTCAACTAGATATACATTACTAAAAAGAAATAATTGCCTGGAGGAAAATGCATTTTAGGAAACCAAAAAAAAATTTGAAAAAATTTAACTACTTCTTAATGTGTATTCCATTACAAAGTACAAACTAAAATGCCCAGCTTCTTAAACAAAAAAAAACTATTTAAAATATTTAGTTCATTAAATATAAGGATTATTCAAAGGTACCAGATCGTCAATGTTCAAAAAATTTGGCTAGAGGTTAAATCTTAAATAAAAAATTGAAGGAGGGTGTTGGCGCCCGCAGGCAAATGCATTTTAGGAAATCAAAAAAAAATTTTGAATAAATTTAACTGTATACACATTACAAAGTTCAAACTAATATGCCCAGCTTCTTAAACAAAAAAAACTTTTCAAAATTTTTAGTTTATTAAAGATAAGGATTATTCAAAGATACCAGATCGTCAATGTTCAAACAATTTGGCTAGAGGTTAAATCTTGAAAAAAAAATTGAAGGAGGGTGTTGGCGCCCGCAGGCAAATGCATTTTAGGAAATCAAAAAAAAATTTTGAATAAATTTAACTGTATGATTACACATTACAAAGTACAAACTAATATGCACAGCTTCTTAAACCAAAAAAACTTTTCAAAATATTTAGTTCATTAAAGATAAGGATTATTCAAAGGTACTAGATCATCAATGTTCAAAAAATTTGGCTAGAGGTTAAATCTTAAAAAAAAAATTGAAGGAGGGTGTTGGCGCCCTCAGGCAAATGCATTTTAGGAAACCAAAAAAAAATTTTGAAAATATTTAACTGTAGGAATACTCATTACAAAGTACAAAATAAAATGCCCAGCTTCTTAAACAAAAAAAAACTATTTAAAATATTTAGTTCATTAAAGAAAAATTATTCATAGGGCACTAAGTTATCAATTTTCAAGATCATACAAAATATTCAACTAGATTTACATAACTAATAAGAAATAATTGCCTGGAGGAAAATGCATTTTGGGAAATCAAAAAAAAATTTGAAAAAACTTAACTGCAGGAATACACATTACAAAGTACAAACTAAAATGCCCAGCTTCTTAAACAAAAAAAAACTATATAAAATATTTAGTTCATTAAAGATAAGGATCATTCAAAGGTACTATGTGATTGATTTACATTACTAAAAAGAAAAAATTGAAGGAGGGTGTTGGAGCCTGGAGTCAAATGCATTTTAAAAAAGAAAAAAAAAATTAAATTAATGATTTTGTGGGAAAACACATTACAAACATCAAAATAAAATGCCCAGAATCGTAAACAGATATAAATATTCAAAATATTTAGTTCATTAAATATAAGGATTATTCAAAGGTACCAGGTCGTCAATGTTCAATAAATTTGGCTAGAGGTTAAATCATAAAAAAAAAAATTGAAGGAGGGTCTTGGCACCCGCAGGCAAATGCATTTTAGGAAACCAAAAAAAAGTTTTTAAAAAATTTAACTGTAGGAATACACATTAGAAAGTACAATTTAAAATACCCAGCTTCTTAAACAAAAGAAACTATTTAAAATATTTAGTTCATTAAAGATAAGGATCATTCAAAGTTACCAGATTGTCAATGTTTAAAAAATTTACTATGTGATTGTAATTTATGTAGGACATAAAATGTTTAATTTAAAATAATGTTGTTTGGTGGGTCTACAGTCAATATTAAATTACAAACTATAAAGTCTAAATGCAAATAAAAACATAGTCAGATATCTGTTTTAGTCTTTGTAAATATGTGCGGAAAAAATTAGATTTAGTACAATGTAAAAAAATGTGGAAAGGAAACCCTGAGAATTCTTTGACAATAGGATATTAAAACACAAAACCATATATTAAATCAAAACTATTGATTTTATACATTTTCTATTTACAAAAACTCATAAGTATTGAAAACCTTATAAAACCCTGATAAAATAATATTTTGTTATATTTTAAAATACAATTTATAATTTGTTGTGGTAAAAAAATCATTATTTAATGTTGGCTGTATTTAAGTTTTTAATAACTATACTGGTACAACTCTTGCTGACAGTCTTTAAGACCGTGTTAAAAACTATGATATTTAGTTAACATCTAATTTCCTGCCCTATTCTAACCTAACCTAACCTAACCAAATTAATAATATTTAAATATTTTCTTTCATTGTTATGTTTACAATATCGATTACCTTGATAGTTAGGATAGTAGGAAAAGATCATCGCAAAGCTCACGACCGGTGATGGTAGTCGTCTATCATTACCATAGCTTCAACTAACCATAGGTTTACCTAACTAACTTTCTTATGACTTATTAGTACACATTAAATAAAAAGATCCTGATTTGCAGGTTGCTGATCTTAAATGTTTGATTATCAAGTTGATCCTTAGATTGTTGACACCTTAATCCATGCTATGAATGAAGCCCATAGATAATAAACATATGGATAGTCCACGCCTATGTTAAATACATTTGAGGCCACGTTCCCGCGGAAGGCAATTGAGGCTCATTTATATTGATAGTCGATACTCGATATAGGTATACTTTATTTGGCCTCAATTGTTCCCCTCGAAGACCGCTGATAAGACCATTATGTTATATCTTTAATATCTATGATGGAGCCATACACAGCTCACTCGTGTAAACAATTTGAAGCGCATAAAAGCGATTAACGAGTCTCTAATGATTTATCAGCATCTAAGCCCATCCCACCTTCATATTATTCTCTACGCAAAAAGTAAATTTAAGACAAATTTGTAAATCAATGCACAGTCTCTCTCTTGTACTAATATTTGTGATTTCATTAATTTTCAGTATTTTGTATTATAAGATTGGGAAAACATAAGACAATATAATTTACACAAGACTGTGGCTAACCCAATCATACTTTGATAAAAGTATATGATATAAGTACCTTCTATATTTGAATTAATCGTTTTTTTTTTCGGGTACTTTATTGCTGGACGGCACTTTAACCACGGTCCCTCAACTTACTGAGGCAACCTTGAGGCATTTCCTTTTAGGAAATTAATTAAATCCTCAAACATAACTCTTAATTCAAGAGTTTGTATAACTATTACAATCATAATATAATATAAGTATAGTACATTTCATAATATTTTTTTATAATATTTACTGTTAGTGAAATATTAAGTTTGTATTTCTAATATAATATATGTTATGATATTTATGGACAGCACTTGTACCATGGCCCCTGTTCAAACACGGACGCGTATTCGCGCAACCGTAGTTTCGGCATACGCCCTCAAAGCTGCGCTTCGGATGCCGAAGCTCACGAGGTGGCTTACCCCCTCCTCGGCCGTCCAGCGCCCGGCCGTTCGCCGCCGTAGGCTGTGCCGCCAGCCGTGTTTTTTTTTTGTCTCTGTTATTGATGTTATTATCAATGTTTTTGCGAAATAATGACCGTCATCGTTTTGCGTGCCCGCCGATGCGGTATATTATGTACCTGTGCGCCGCCGTCTTCGATACGCGTGGTCGCCGTCGTCATTACACCCGTGGATAAGCGTGAAAATGATCGTGTTTTGGGTAATTGGCCCTCACAAATCAATCAAAAAATATGTTTTTAGTCGCAGGATTTATATCTGCACCTTGTTAAAAACCGATTGTACGTAGCGTCGGTCTCGTGTGTCTCGCGGCACCTTGGTCGTCAATTGCAATGGTTGTTGTGTCCCACCTCATTGTTTGTTAGTTCTTCGATTCGTTCCACGTCTGCGGGACCCGGGATAGGCCCGATACCAAGGTATGCAGTGCGGCAAATAATTGTCCGCCGGAAAGAAATGAGTGGCATAATTATGTCCACGGTGGCTTTATCACCCACCAATAACTTAAATTGATAAATGTTGTTGCGTCCTTTTGTGTTACATGTAAGCAGTGTGCTCCCTAAAACGACGCATCTAGCTCATAGACCCAACCCACCTGTTAATTATTTTGGCGTGTTGCACGTTTTTAAACTTTGTATACATCACGACTCGCTGGTTGTTGGGACCGGGGGAGCCCTCACTATATAATTTTATAATTTTTTTGTATTTTTTTGTTTTTTTTTTGTTCTGTACCTGGTATTATTAGTTATTACTATGTATTTGTTTTGTATTCATACAATTATATATTACATGAACCATATTATGTTCATTGGTTTGTTTTTTCAATTATAATCTATTAGTGTATTGCTATGCACTTGTTCATGTATTATTATTAGGTGTTAAAATTTTGGCGTATATATACTGATTAGTACCCTGCAGCATTGCTGCTTTGTATTATCATGTTTCACATGTGTTTATTGTTAACATGTGTTCTTACACTGATTTATATTATGTATTACTATTTGGTCATCACTCATCAATCATTATTCGTACCATTACGTATTGATTTTTTCGAATATTTTGTTTTCTATCGTTAAAAAAAAATAATGTACACCACAGGTAAGGCGCATTTGTGACCAGCTATCGATTTCATACATCCATCTACTTTGGACCTTCATCCCCTGCTACGTCGTGCGTCCGGTTCTACGTCACTGCATGTGAGGCTGAGCCTCACGGGGGGAGTGTGTTGAAACACGGACGCGTTTTCGCGCAACTATAGTTTCGGCATACGCCCTCAAAGCTGCACTTCGGATGCCGAAGCTCACGAGGTGGCTTACCCCCTCCTCGGCCGTCCAGCGCCGGCCATTCGCCGCCGTAGGCTGTGCCGCCAGCCGTGTTTATTTTTGTCTCTGTCCAGCGGTCGAGCCCGACGCATAATTGCGTCCGCTGCCGCCGCCGCGTGCTTGGTACCGGCAGTAACCGTGTGTGCGGACAACGTGTTGTCGTATTTTTATCGGCCCGGCCGAACACCGTTTTGTTCTTTATCGCTGGCCACCGCGTGCCGCCGATTGTGTGCCGCGGCTAACGGTTGCGTGACGCCAATAACCTCGTGGTGTGGCTGTCGCCGAATTTGCCATTTGTTGTACCGTTGACCATTGCCGTGCCGCCGTCGACCAGCCGTGCCGCCGCCAACCAGTGTGTATCGCTGTTTGCCGTGCCGCCGTAGGCGTTTAGGAACACACCGGTCATCGCCAACGACAGCGGACCAGGTCCAACATATATTTTGTATTGTCACACGTAATTGTATTATTATGTTATTTGTTGGGGCGCCCTTTTGTTTCGGTACTATTACCGCTTATTGTCTTAATATAATATATTGTTTATTTTTTGCTGTCCCGCGCACCGCAAATTACATACAGGCATTTATTATTTGCAATTATATATTTTTTGGGTAACCCTTCCCGCTCCTTTCCCCAGCACAATCGCGAGTCGTTGCCGAAAACCGCCATCTTCGTAGGATCGGATCGGCGCAAACAGCCCCTCGATATAGTAATGTGGTGACCCGGCACATCTCTTTTAGATTAATGATTAAATACTTAATCAAGTCTTGCAATTTACTAAACATTTATATTTTGTAGATAATTTGAAGAAAAATTTAAAATTGAAGAGAGACTGTGTGAATTAACAAAATGTTTGGTATGAAATGTTTATTTGAACACCTGTTATAATGTATTATATTGAACTTAATTTAATTTTTTATAATGTACTATAGTCAACATTTGAACATTTATTACAATATACGTATATTATACATAGATTTCAAGTATGATTTTTTTAGTTTTTTTCTTGAAAGTTACCTACCTACTACAATACAAGACACTTTATTTTTATATTTTGAAGCAATATATGTTTTGGATTATTTAGATCTATATAAACTAAATTTCAGACCCATAGTTTAGTATTTAAAGTTTGTATGATCAAAGTCGTGGAACCAAATTTTATCAGACTCTACTAGAATGTTGTAGTTAAATTAAACTATAATAAGTATGTGGAATAACAATACCTAACCTTCTATGATAATTTGTTATGAATATAATATTTTAAGTAATAGCTCAAATTTAGCACTTTTACGGTACTTAATACATTTTCCTAATATTTTAACAGAAATTATGGAGCTAAAAATATAGAAATACCTATATTATGTCACGGTCCATAGTTCATAGTTTTGTTTCATTTATAATAATAATGCTTTTTAATATACTTTTTCATAAATTAATATTTATTATAGTTGGCTTTTATGATTTGTTTGAACTATTAGTACGTATTGCATGTTTTCATGATTTCTTCGTATTTATGCTTATTTTCTTAAAATATTTTTATATTTTCAGTTCATCCGTTACCTACCTACATACCTACCTACCAAGTGTGTAAATAAAGAATTTTTTTTGTAAAACAATTTAAATTATAATTTATTAATTTAAAAAAATTTTAATAAAAACGTTTTCATTCAGTATTTTTTTTGAATTTTTAGTGCATATTTTTGAATATTTCAGTGCATATATTTGCCTGTTTTTAGTGCATACATGCAGGCAATTATTTAACACTGTTTCATTGCATTAAATTCACAGCCCTGCTAATTACTTTTACTTCCAATCATAATACCTACCACAGTTAATGTTAAATGTCAAATTGTCAACAATCAACTGCTTCTTCAACTTTATAACACTAAGAGGATGTCAGATTTTTAGCGCACCATTTATTTCTCTCTCTGACCCAATCATTTTAGTGTTTTCTTAATCGTACATTTGGTATGATACGCGTGGGTCAAAGATGGAAAACAAATAGTGCGCTGACATCCCAACCGGCAACAAGTTTACACGAGTGAGCTGGGTATGGCTCCATCGTAGATAATAAAGATATGGATAGGACATAATGGTCTTATCAGCGGTCTTCGAGGGGACCAATAAATTAAGGCTCCTTTATATCGACTATCAATATAAAGGAGCCTCAATTGCCTTCCCCTCCGGGAACGCGGCCTCAAATGTATTTAACATGGGCGTGGACTATCCATATCTTTATTATCTATGGGCTTCATCCATAGCATGGATTAAGGTATCAACAATCAAAGGATCAACTTGATAATCAAACACTTAAGTTCGGCAACCTGCATCTCAGGATCTTTTTATTCAAAGTGTCCTAATGAGTCATAAGAAGGTTAGTTAGGTAAACCTATGGTTAGTTGAAGCCAAAGAGTCAATAGGGCCTTTGCAATTCAAGATCTTTTCCTACGTATTCGGCATTGTTAACATAACTATTCTACCTTTACACTTTGTCTTCCCCCGTCTCTCACAGCTATATACAGGTTCAGCCACTCTCATTCCACACCTCCATATGATCGGTATTCGGTCTATCCATCTCTTCTTCAGTCTTCTCGTCCATCATTTCTCCCGTAAATTAACTTCTATAGCCACTCTCACTATCTCTTATCATACAGTGACCAAACCACCTAAACCTATTCTCTCTTGTTTTCACTACAATATGTACACTAACCTACACTACCCTTAATTAATTAATTTCTTATTCTATCCTCTTTTGTACCTTAACACCTAACTTATTATTCTCATATCTGCTACCCTCACTCCACTTACCTACCCTAACCTTACATTTCTTTTTCATCTTTCCCTTTCATACACCAAACATTCTGAAATCCTGTTGACCCATTTCCTTATCTTCACCATATCACACACTTCCTAATTCCTATTCACTCAGTCTCTAGTCATCGTACTTGATTATCGGTGAAAATATTTAAATATCATTGAGCGATTTCCCTACTCGAAAGAATTGCTTAAAAAAATATCATACCTCACCAATTTTCTAATTTTGAACACGACTTTATTGATAGCCCGAATAGTGTTATACCAGTATAGTTACAATACAAATATTGAATATTTTCGGGCAATACATCCCCTGATCAATTAACTATAATAAAAAAAAGCCTACTGAGAAATAAGAAAATACATACCCCGTGACGGAATCAAAATCTGCTACGAAACTTAGTCTTCGAAACACTGAAACGTTCACACATTTCAATCTGCTTATGATATATTATTCCCAGTTTGAAAATGTTCACTGACGAATACCATTTCTGAAATAACGCACATCTTATGCAGTAAAATGTTCTACAATATTCTAATGACATATGCGTTACAGTCTACAGATATTATATAAACCTACCAATAAATACCTAATATTAATTTTTATTACACAGAGTTTGTATTTTTTAATGTTGTATTCAAGGATTTATTAGTTTTATTTTTATACCTAACAAAAATTACATTTATTCACAAGTCAGTTATCAACTAGAACTCGACTACGAGTAAGACAGCGTTTGGATTGTTCGGACTGGCGTATAATTTATTATTATTATACATTGCGCCTTTGGTAGGCAGTAGTAAACGTATATGCTTCTACGTTACTTAGTTAACAGATTTTCCGCGACAATAAATATTTAATTCAAGTCTAAAAAGTAAATGTAAGACCAAAATAATATAAAAACAAACTTACGCATAAACATCGACTCTTCCAGTGAAACCTAGCTGTACTGCAGCACACGCTGTCGTCTTCATCCGTCTACATCTCGCTCCATCTCCATCTCTATCTACATCTCGCTAATTGAAACTAATTATCTAGTATACAATACTAGTATCTTTATGATCTGTAATATATTCTGGTGTTCGATGAAAAAGATTGAAATAAGATAAAAATACATATTTTTTTGGTTTTGAATATGAAAGCTGTGAGATGATCGATATGAATTTTGTGAGAAATCTAGAGGTACTAGAAACCTGAGACGAGTGTGTTGAATGAAATAAATTAAAAAATTGATTAACACAACAATCGCTTAAAATTAATTTAATTCAAATAATGAGATGAACCTTATTAGATCATTTAAATTTTCCAGAACAAGCCCCCAGTAGTTGGTCGCATGCCAATTTTAACCATATTATACTAGACCACAAGTTTATAGACATTCTATAATGCATTCTGCTGCCGGTGGCCCTCGACACTGTTGGGGAAATTATATTTCTTTAGTAATTAAATTACGATACGAATTATAAGTTACGTAGGTACTTGTCCAATACTCGACTACCAGAATTTGAATTAAAGAATGTGATATACCTAGGTAACATATCCATCGATTCTAAAACAGAAACTTAACCTAGGTACAAATAATATCACAATATCAAATAGTGAAATATGAAAATTTGAAGAAAATTTCCTATAGGTATATCCTGTAAAACCCCCAAAATAAAACGTACGTTTGAGGTGTTCTCTTAAAACCCAAATATTTAATGCCCGTATCCCGTATGCATAGAAAATGTATGTTTCACATTTAACGAAAACTAAAACTATCGTGACGGAACTGAATTACGAAGAACGTATAAAACAAAAATAATCGTCACCAAGTGATAGGTATAATCTGCTATGTACTTACAAATCATATTAAATAACATTAATCATTATGTATTTTCTTATTTTGTTAGGTAGGTATAAAAACCTACCTTCCTACTTATAAAAGCATTGCCTAATCATTGATTTCAAATTTTAAAAATTATTCTACTTATAACAATAAATTAACAGTTGTCGGCAAAGTATTATAATTTAAGGTATTTTTCATAATATCCTAATTTTTGTACACCTATAACAACTGGATTTTAAAAACTACTCTATGTTTAGCAGGTATATAAGTTTGTCTGACAATAAATATTTACATTAGATCTACCACGTCAACAGAGTAGTAGGACAAAACTTACGTAATTATTTATTCTTCCGGCGAAACGCGTTCCCTTTGAGTGTATAATATTGTCTAGTGTCAGACCTGTGCGTCTCCGCCAAGCAAAATGCAGCGCGCGTCTTCATATCTCCGATCCAAAAGTTCAGTCTGGAAGTATTGAGATTAATGACATATATAAAAATAGGCACCTAGCTTAATAACCAGAATGGAACGAAATATGTGAGTACGTATTGGAATCGCTGTTCGTCCCAAACGATTGTCATTTGCCATAGATTATTTATAATTATAACCTAACCGTCCCAATCATAGAAAATATATATATGGTCCTAACCGATGGATGATGGATATTTTTACATTATCTTCAAAAAAACATTTATTTGTTTCTACTAGACGCAAATGCGGTAAATTGAATTCAAATTTATAATATAGATAACGGTTTTTTTACTTGGTAACCATTTATTTATTACTTGGTTTATAAACAAATTCTAATTGATATAAAATAGTCATTATATAAAAATAGTTTTATTGATCCCAATATTTAAAAATAATAATGTTTCAAATAAAATAATAAAAAAAAAATAAGAAATACCTATTAATGAATATGTTTAACCTAAATAACAAAATAACTAAATAAATTCGTGTTTTTTTTTAAACATTTTCACGCCCCCCCCCCCCCCCTTACGAAATTGTGTCACTCCTCCTTAGAGTGGTGCGCCTCTTAGGTTAAGAGCCCTTGAAATAGTGCATGTTAAAAAATCAGTCATATCCTCCCCCCCCCCCACTCCTTGACAAAATCATTTGACTCATTTAGCTACTTTTTGAATTAAGAACGATACATTGAACGTACAAAACTGTACCTAACTACATAATAGTTATCAACCTATTAACCCATCAATAATATTATATTTTTTATTGTGTACACTAATCGATCGGTATATACAAAATAACGTTAAGTTATAAATAGGACGTGGATTTAAATGCATTAAAAATAAGAAAAATGTCTTAAAAATACGATTTAATGTACTTATATTACAAAGCTTAATAAAATAGCCAGAAAAATTAAAAGTCCAATTTAAACGAATATAAAATAGAATTTAGATAAGACGTGTATAGGTAGTGTATTCGTTATATTTTGAGTTTCATTATAGCACATCAGTCAAACAGATGCTATTTAATGTTTTAAAATAAAAAAATTTGACAGTAATTCCATATTGGCAAGTGTTGTTTTCTATAATTGAAGACTGAAGTTATAGTATCGAACATAATGGGTACGTAAAAAACTAGAAATATAAGAAAAAAAATTACCTTTATTTAATTGTATTTAATTTTTTTCTAATAAGTTTTTATAAAATTGACTTTATCCCATATAATGTTCTAATTTCATTTTTAAACTCGTTGATAATATATGAAACGAATTCTTTGCTTGGAAAGCAATGTTTTAGAAAATTCAGAAAATGCAGTTTATATTTAAATATTATAAATAATAATTTCTGATGCATTGATGCGGAAGAGTGAGGGGGTGGATAATCAGCCGAACCGAAATCTAACATCTTAAACACTTAATATAAACAATTTTTCACACACGCGTCATGGTATGAAAATAAAAAAATATTTATAATTCATATTTATACCGATTTTCTACCAAAAAATAAATTACTTTAATCTCAATATTATTTATTAGTTAACGATATCTTTGCTTAGAATCGTTTTTCGTTTGTTCGTTTTGTATTTTAATAATTTATACGTAGAGATATTATTATTACTAATAATTATAGTAGTTGTGTTTGTTTTATTTCATTAATTTATTTAGTACTACACCAATAAATTATATATTAACTAATAATTTATAAAACATTGTGTTCAAAAAAATAAAAAAAAATGTGATTTTAATTAGAGTCTTGTAATGTACCTACCTATATTTAAAAAATAAATAAATATAATAATAACTGTTAAACTTTTATGGACATAATAGGTAACACATTCGTGTATGTAGTATTACACTATTTATATAGGTATATGTTTATATACCTATACAAGTATATGAGTAGGTATATTATTCATAAGTGCGCTGCACACGTTAGGATAGGCAGTTGACCATTCCGTGAATATACTTTTATGTGTACATGGTTATACATCCCTAATCCCTATGATATAGAATATAGATATTAGGTGAACAATAGAAGTTAAGTATGTGACACTAAATTAATAGTTACCTATAACTTATAACGTTGTATTTGGAAAAAAAAATACCAGTTATTAATTAAAATTGTATCTTATGACTATTATCAGTTATAAGTCATAACATATATTTCTATAAATTAAACCAAAATATTAATATATTTATATTAAGTACCCTGTATAGGGTATGCACCTATATTAATTATAATTATTCTACAAACAGGGACTGGAAAAACGACGACGGCGTTTATATCAGCTCGCGTATTTTATACATTTCTAGTCCGGAACTAAAATATGCGCCTACAACACTTGGATAGCACATTTTTCGTGACATTAAATATTTGTTTTAAGTCTTAAAAGTAAATTTAAGCCCCAAAAGAATATAAAAACAAACTTACTTTAATTATCGACTCTTTCGACGGAATCCGTGACGTGTGTGAACTGCGACGCCCACGAGGAAACGCTCCAGAATACAGCCAGAACTTAGAATATTGTGATTTTTGAAAAATAAAATTATACGAAACGCAGTAAGTTTTTTGCTCATATCTTCTTTGCTTATTGAAATTTTAGAATTATTAATCGACTGTGTCTTCTGCAACGACTTTGAGATTTGCCATAGATTAAATAAATAAATGATAGATATTATACTAGGTACGTCAATATGATGAATCCACGGATATAATTTAATGCAACTTTTTATATCAAAGAGTTCCGTGTTAAGGAACAATTTGTTCATTGAAATTTGATATGACAATAAACCAAAATAGTTTATAATTTTGAATTTGAATTATAATAATATGATATAGGTATTATTTAAATTATTATTTTCGTTTATCAATTTGATTATTGATTAAGGTGGTGAATAGATATCAGAAGCACAAGAATATTTTTATAAAAGCATATTGTATTTTATAAATTATTAAATAAAAATGTGATTACTGGATTTTAGAGTTAACAAAAAGCCACAAACGTATACAGTAAATTCATCAAATACTATAATACCAACTATATTTTTACAATGATGATGTGTGTTTTTTTTAAAAATATTTTTAATTATTTTTTCTTGTGGTCTGTGTAAACGATAAGTATTCGTAATAAAGATGCAATTTTCATATATAATATTATATAATAGGCACTCAGTATGTAACCATATGTTTATTTTTAGTTAAATTTAATTGTAGGTATTTAGTAAATAATAATAGGTATACGAAATTGTGTTTTCGAATAGCAATTTATTGTTTGTATTAATACCTACACCATAATAGGGAACTAAAATTTTGTAAATGATGTACAAATGTATTTTTAGTGTTTTAAGGCTACTGTAAGATCAATTTATGAGAATCCTTGCATTAAATTGTTAGGATTATTTGATATGAATAATTATTTTATTACATATAGGTTTATTACATATTGGTAAGTCGATCAGAAACTATATTTACACTGAATGTTATTAGTAAAAAGCTATTAAAATATCTATTATTTGTATTTATTTGTTAATAATAATTAAGACTTAAATATTAGCAGTAATCTTGTTCCTTTCACAAAATGTTTTTTAATTATTTTTAATTTACATTTACATTTATCCCAAAGTGATCTCTGAATAATCATTTAATGATGAATTTAATAGTTACATTCTCGGTTACATTAATTGGATTATAAATTAAAATAAACTACAGTTTCCAGCTTCTACTACAACAATATTTTATATTTTATTTTATGTTTTTAATTTTTTAAATGCAGTCTGCACCTTGTGTTGGTGATTTTACACGTAATATAATAAAATTGATACTAGTGATGAGTAGGTACCTGATTGTTTAATCAAATTATTTACACGATTATTAACTAAAAAAATATCTATGAAGTATAAACATCCGCATTTCCATTAACTATAAATTCATAATTGTATGAGCTATACATGTTACATATATTTTTCGAAAAAACTATTTAAAAAAACAAGAATAATTCCTATTTGATGTCACACTGGTTGATCTAGCAACTGACTGCTACGACAACTGTGCAATTTTTTTTAAGCATAATACGTTTTGAAAACGTCCAGAAAAGAGTTAGTTTTAAGACTGTCTATCTTGATAACAACTAATTTAATTTAGAGTGTATTGTTATATTATATTATAATGAAATTAATAATTATAGTAAAATATATAATTGCAAGACATTTAGTACCTATATCTATAGCCATCTAGGGTATAAACTACACTAAAAAAAGTGTAAGTATGCTAATAAAATATATGAGGTGTATAATGTATTTATGTGTATAAAAATATAAAATATAAAGATTAATAACATTATATTGTTTTAAATACTACGCTCAAACCTAAGGTGATACCCGGCGTATAGTATAACATGCAAAAAGGTGCGTATTAAACTTGACGTGGTGAAACGAAGACGGTCTCGCGTATTTTATACATTGCGCTATGGGATTAAAATTATAAATGCTTCTACGTCACATAGTTAACAGATTGTCCATGGCAATAAATGTTTAATTCAAGTCTAAAAAGTAAATGTAAAATAGTAGGTAATAATATGAAAACAAACTTACTCGTAAACATCTACTCTTCCGGTGAAACGTAGCTAGAGTGCCGCCATCGCCGAAGAAACAGCTATCTTCATCCATCTTCATCTAATCATCTCACTCCGATGAGCTGAAACTTGAAAATATCGAAATATTTTATGAAAATAACGTGATCAAACGAAATTTGCGAGTTTGTGTTACAACTTATCCGGTTTAACGAACTGATGTCCGTTTATATTTGTGGCCTATTATTTTTTTGTTCACTGAAATCAAAATATACAATATATTATATTTATAATACAATGTATTTCTGAAACTATTAGAATTGTTAACCGTCGCCGACGAATATCGAAAATTGACGATTGCCATAGATATTATAAAATATATTATGCCATAGATATTATAAAATATATTATTTACTATGATAAATCCAAAGAACTTATATATTATTATATAAGTACTCAGTATACCTATACGGTATATTTATAAATCGTATGTTCTTTTACAGAAATCTTTGTGATCTGCAATGCACCTATTCTGGTTTTCTATTTAAATTATAGTTCGCATGCCAAATTTAACTATACAAACTGGTCCGCAAGTTTATTGACATTCTAATACATTCTCCCGCCAGTGCCAATAGACAAAGTGTTTGAGAAGTTATATTTTTTTGGTACCTAATTAATTTACAATATGAATTATTATAAGTTACCTATGTAGGTACTTGTCCAGAACTCGACTACCTGAAAATCATTGGTTTTTATGGTATAGCCTTACAAAGTTCACGATTTTCGGTGTTTTACGCACCTGTACAACGCTTAAAGTTTACCGAGCTTAAGTATTACAAATTAATTTTTTTTTTAATCTACGTAAATCAACGTTTTAAAATTGATGATGCAAAAATAATTCTGACACCCACCCATGATGGTTTTACATAACAAGTCGAGAGATGTTTTTGATTTTAATTGTTCGAGTAAGCGCAGTGTGGTACACTGGGTACATATGAAAATACCAACAATTTCAATTAGTTAATATATACATATAACTTAAAAATAAGACTGACCGCCAAGTTCAGACTTCCCTGTCGTTTTCAGTTAAAAACTAATGATTTCCGGCAATTATTTTTTGCAATATCGTTCTTAATTCGTTGTTACTTGTAATATATACATATACCTATTTTAAAAATATTATTCGTGGGTAATTGAAACGTCTAAAATATATTATCATATACAAATATGATAATAAACAAATAATAATAATTCAACTTAACCGGCTACGGTATTAATAATATTTAATAATATCAATATAAATATAGTATACAATATCCTAGGCTGACAAATCGTCTCCACTTAAAATCATTTTTCGTATACTATGATATTATATCATTGAATTCAAATTTAACACTATCCATAACAGTCACCCACTTGTAATTTATTGTTCAGCAGAGTCACTTCCAATTTTTTTTTTTAGATTCTGAGGGAAGCAATGGATGTATTGATTTTACAATGATGTGTGTTTTTTTTTTATTTTTTTTTTGTGTCTGTCATCACCTTTTAGGACAGTAAAAGTGCTTGAATTTTCTTTAACCGAAACTTTTCTGATAGGAAAGTGAATCTAGTTGGTACTATGGGGGGTCCAAAGTAAAAATTTTCCCAGTAGTTTTCAAAAGCGACGTGAAAAGCAAAGGAAAAACGGGAATTTTTTACGCAAAATCCGTTTTTGAGAAAATCGATTTTGGTTTTTGGTGAAACTCTAAAACAAATGACCGTAGGTACATTAAATTTTGACTGAATGCTTATATTAGAATTTTCTATGCGCCATAATATTTTCCAAATATTTTGACTTATTTTGAGCTGTTTACTGACATTTTCAGTTTCAATTTTTTTTAGTTTTTTTTTTCTATAATTATCAATACAATTTTATTTGTTGAGTAAAAAAGCTTGAAAATAATAGATGGCTCCTAGGTTATTTTTTTAAAGGCAGATGAAAAAAATTAAAAATCCTTAGTCACAGTATTTATTTATAAGCATTTAAAGTTCAAATTTTGACAAAATATGGAAAAATCACGAAAATTAGTAAATTATTTTGAGTTGAGAATTCATAAAAATTTTTCTTTTTAAATCTAAGATTTGAAAATGTAATATAAGATTACTCATAAGTTTGTCTACCTTTATCAAAAAAAAAATGTCTACAAGAAACTTAAATTAAATTTTTATGAGTGTCTGAAATTTATATTTTTACAACATTTGATATTCACTCGATTTCTCATGTAACAATTTTCTTATTTTATTGTAATTAAAAAACGAATGACTGTAGATACTTGAAAATTTCACTGAATGTTTATACTAGCATTTTCTATACACGATAAAATTTTGAAAATATTTTGACTCTTTTTGAGCTGTTTACGGACATTGTCAGTTTTCAATTATTTTATTTTTTTTTTTTCTATAAATATCAATAAAATGTTATTTGTTGGTTAAAAAGCGTGAAAATGTAATATAAGGTTCCCGATATATCGTTCTAATAGCAGTTGAAAAATATTAAAAATACATAGGCACAATTTTTTTTTATAAGCATTTAAAGTTCAAATTTTGACAACATTTATCAAATTTATAATATAATAATTATTTTGTAGTTAAAAATGTATAAAATGTTCAACTTTTATAGCTAAGGATTGAAAATTGAAAACAAGGCTCCACGTAAATAGGTTATATATAAATTACTTTATTCACAATAATATCATTAAATATACTTGGTATTATTATAGGCTGACTGACCGATTTTGCTCAGAATCGTTTTTCTTATACAATGATATTATATCATTGAATTCAAATTTAACACCATCCATTACAGTGACCCACTTGTAACCTACTGTACAGCAGAGCGACATCCACTTACCCACTTTTTTTTAATTGACCTCCCTTTTTATTTAATTCCTGATAAACGAGTTTTGGATAAGTACCTACCTACATAATAGGTACCTGTCCTACCTATATTAATTAAAAACTATTTTTAACACGAGGTATTTACTTATTATTTTTGTCTTTTAGTTTATCTAATTTTGTATGATTAAAATATGTTTCCTTTATACCCAAATAATTTTTAAGTACCTACAAATAATATAGAACTCAATTTTATTTTAACAATAAATACTTTTATTAATACTTTTATTTACTTTTTTTACTTATTTTAATACAGTGTTGACTTTGTAGATGGGTAGTAATACATTAACTGTACATTCAGGATTACATGCATTCAGGTGAATAATTATAACTTATAAGATTGCAATGATAGATGTAAGATGCAAGATGTTAGATGTAAGATGTAAGATGTATTGTTGATTCATCAATACGATGCTGGGTGGACTTGAGGACTTCCCATGTTCAGCGACCGGCGTCGACCCGTTTTATGGCACAGCGGAAACTTCGTACAGCTGACTGTTCGACAAAGACACTGTAATATTATTTGAAAAATATTATTTCTACTTAATCGTAATAACTGGGTATAATGAGTTTAATATTATATTATATTATAATAAATATTAAGTACCTATATATTATTAGCTTCTAATAATTGGGATGTCATTTTTGTAGATATTGATCCGGACAAAATGATGCTGGCCCAGCGCTATGCCACGATTTATGGCGTACCTATCCGATGAAATTGTTGGAGACTCTTTCAAACTGGTGTAGTAAACCCAAAAGCCATTATATTATTTTAAATAAAATAAGTAAAAATAATAAATTATACATAGTATAATTTATGAGTAGAAACGTAGGTATTAATATAATCCTAAATAACAGGAAACATAGAGCAAAGGTGAAAACAACAAGTTGTTTTACCGAGTCACAAAATAGTGCAATTCAACAATATTAGGGATGTATTAATACCCACAGCTATAATACGATATTAAACAATATCACGTAGAATAAATTATACATTTAGTATAATTTATAATGGGTAATGTAGGTAGTAATATGCAATGTAAAATAGGCCTAAATAACAGGAAGCGTGGATCAGAGGTAAAAATAACAAGTGGTTTTACCTAGTCCCATCATAATGCAATTTGACATTACTAGGGAAGTAATATTAGAATATAGATATCACGCCACCAATACGTCATTGTTAGAACCCGCATAAATACGGGTAGTCAGCTCTCGTCGTAGGTCTATCAAGCTTACGACAGTGCTTATAGTTATTTTGTAATTCAAACTTGTAATAATAAAGTGTTATGTAATTGTCATATTTAAAAAGTCTAAAAAGTGTTATTAATTATTTACCTATTTTTCTCAACCACGACTCAAGACGACAACGAACGTGCTACGTCGTTTAAATAATTATTGTATTAGTGTTCAACGTGTCCTTCACGGCGATCACTACACTGGGCAATCTGATAAACGGTGAAGTGATCGTTACTATATAGGTTGTTAATAATAATAAATAATTAACAACTTCAGCAAGTTATCATTCTTAAAAAGTGGACTGTATTAAAATGATATACACCACACAACATAAAATAAATATAAATAATAATTAGCATCCGTATAATACATATGTGAGTGATGTAGGCGCCCACCTACTATATAATATAATATTGAACCGATTGCTCGATATACGAGACAATAATATATAATAATAATACAAAACGCCGCGAAGGCAATATAAAAAATAAACAAACAAAATACCAAACAATGATAATATGGTATCATAAGCAAATAATGATTCGTTGATTTACAATCAATGATAATAAAAGCGCGTATCACTGTCGTGATACCGCGTTACCGGTTGTTGCCGCCGACCGCCCGACTGTCTTTATGACCAAACCTCCATGACGCCTGCTTGCCCGTTCTGACCCCGCGATCCACGTTGCTGGCTGTTGGCGCTAGGCGAAATATCCTGGTCGCACCCGCGCGCGATCACTGCTGGATACAATATGGCTTACTACCGCCTTGCCCGTTACTGCTTTAAGTACCCGCGTACTTCAAACAGTTATATTGACAATTTATAATAATAACCGAGTCGCCCGTTCGCACTCATGACGTTACACACAATTATATGCCACCGATGGCAAATGCACTGCACCGTATTGATTCCGTAATCAAAATATGTCGAAAGGCGACGTGACGTGTAAATATGTTAAGGACCGCGACTACGACAACGGCGGTGGGCACGGAACGACGACTTTGACAACGGTGGTGGGCACGGAACGACGACTGTCTTAATTGCTACAAAGTCCGTGTACCGCAGCGGTAGGCCTCTGTTGGCGGCGGCCGGACGGGAAGCCGATTTTCACTATACGGCGGCGGGGGGTGGGGTCTTCTAGAAGATTCTACGCCTTATCCTAACCTTGACTTGGTGGATAAGTCCGCGCTCACTACACACGAATCGACACAGTGGTCAACGAAGCTGCCGATCGTCCTCCTCGCACTACGCAACACAGTGAAAGCCAGTTTCGAACACACTCCAGCCGAATTGGTCTACAGCGCGACAATTCGACTTCCAGGCGAACTGTTTCACGCTGCGCCCGCGGAACCTCCACTGCCCGAACTGGAAGCGACTATCCGCAACTACATGGCTGAGTTGCGTTTCATCCCAGGTACCAACCACAACACACGACGTGCTACGTTCGTACCGAACGATCTCAGCCAGGTCAGTCACGTTTTCCTCCGAATCGACGCCGTCCAGCCACCGCTCCAACCACGATACGAAGGCCCGTTTGCAGTTTTGGAACGCCGTGAAAAAACATACAAGGTACAGCGCCACCAGTCCACGACGTGGATTTCCATCGACCGACTCAAGCCAGCATACATCGCACGGGAAGATCCAACCGCCGACCATACGTACGCCGCGCAATCGATCGAATACCCTCAAAAAAAACGAGTCCGTTCTTTTCTCTCACCGAGGGGGAGTAATGTGGCGATTACGACGCGTATCACCACTTACGCTAGCGCGTCTGTTTTTTGTATCATCTTTGGTCGCGAACGACGCGCCTCCACAATTTCGTCTCCCGCCTCGCGCACCGACTTTTTCGACGTTACGGGCTCGCAGGCAAATGCATTTAGGAAACCAAAAAAAAATTTTGAATAAATTTAACTGTATGATTACACATTACAAAGTACAACCTAAAATTCCCAGCTTCTTAAACAAAAAAAACTATTTAAAATATTTAGTTCATTAAAGATAAGGATTATTCAAAGGTAATCAGGTTGTCAATGTTTAAAAAATTTGACTAGAGGTTAAAACATAAAAAAAAAAAATTAAAGGAGGGTGTTGGCGCCCGCAGGCAAATGCATTTTAGGAAACCGAAAAAAAATTTTGAAAAAATGTAACTGTAGAAATACACATTACAAAGTAGAAACTAAAATGCCCAGAATCTTAAACAGAAAAAACTATTCAAAATATTTAGTTCATTAAAGAACGATTATTCATAGGGCACCAAGTTATCAATTTTCAAGTCAATACAAAATTTTCAACTAGAGTTACATTACTAAAAAGAAAAAATTGAAGGAGGGTGTTGGAGCCTGGAGGCAAATGCATTTTAAAAAAGAAAAAAAATGAAATAAATTATATTGTGGGAATACACATTACAAACTTCAAACTAAAATGCCCAGAATCGTAAACAGAAAAAAATATTCAAAATATTTAGTTCATTAAACAAGGATTATTCAAAGGGTACCAGATTGTCAATGTTTAAAAAAATTGGCTAGAGGTTGTCATAAAAAAAAAATTGAAGGAAGGTGTTGGCGCCCGCAGGCAAATGCATTTCAGGAAACCAAAAAAAAATTTTGAAAAAATTTAACTGTAGGAATACACATTACAAAGTACAAACTAAAAAGCACCGCCGTGAATTTGGCCCTTACACTTTTTCAAAAAAAGTTTTGCACAGTGCCAATATTTTGCAAGTAATTAGGAAGAATTTACAAGTCCAATCCCAGAATTTGCAAGTCAAAAATAAAGGAGTTATAAGGGGTGGAACCGAGGAAGGGCTAACTTCACGCAGCCCTGACTTGTTGTCAGAAACTTTCAAAACTGGTGTCAAAACACTCGTTATAATTAGCAAGAATTTGCAAGTCCACTCCCGAAATTTGCAAGTCAAAAATCATATATTTTTTTAGTATTATCATTCTCTTATTTTAGAAGTTATAGGGGGGGGGGGGGGGGGGGGTCCATATTTTACCACATTGGAAGTGACCATCGCGCAAAATATTCAGTTTAAAAAAAATTATATTAGAAACCTCAATATCATTTTTGAAGACCTATCTATAGTTACCTCCACGTATGGGTTGGATGAAAAAAAATTGTTGAGTTTCAGTATGGGCAACCCCTAGAATGTATTTTTTTTCTATTTTTGTGTGAAAATCTTAATGCGGTTCATAGAATACTTCTATACTTACCAAGTTTTAACTTTTAACAGTATAGCTCTCATAGTTTCGAAGAAAAGTGGCAGTGACACCATGACGGACAGACAGACAGACATGACGAATCTATAAGGGTTCCGTTTTTTGCTACGGAACCCTAAACAAAATTTTAAACTTAATAATAAGATTTTGAAGATTTTTTAACCATAACTTCCAAAGAAAATTTAACCGACTTTTTTTAAAAGTGCCATTATTATGCTTATAAAAACACACATTTTAAAAAACAAAATTCACAAAAATCGCTTTGGAGCTAAATAAACTGGTATGGTTTCAATAATTCATATTTTCATATACCTATTACTTATCTCTTAAATCTCTAGGAAAACAAGTGTTAAATAATCATTATAATTTATAATATTACATTTGACATATTAAAAATTAATAGATTGATATCTTTAGAAGCATTTAATTTTTTTTCTTATTATCAAAATAAATTACTGTACATATTAATTAAATAGCTATCAAACTGAAACTCATAACTTTGTTAATACCAATGTTAATTTGTTACAAACCTAATGATTCTAAGTAATTATTTGTGGTGGACTAGTTTTGAAAGTGTCTGACAACAAGTCAGGGCTGGGGTGGAAAACTTTGAAAAATCGTAGTGGTCGGAATTTTGACTTGCAAATTTCGGGAGTGGACTTGAAAATTCTTGCTAATTATAACAAGTGTTTTGACATCAGTTTTGAAAGTTTCTGACATCAAGTCAGGGCTGGGGTGGAAAACTTTGAGAAATCGTAGGGGTGGGTATATTGAATTGCAAATTTCGGGAGTGGACTTGCAAATTCTTGGTAATTATAACGAGTGTTTTGAAACTAGTTTCATAAGTTTTGGAAAACATGTAAGGGCTGGGAAAAATATTTTGAAAAATCGTAGGGGTGAGATTTTTGACTTGCAAATTTCGGGAGTGGACTTACAAATTCTTGCTAATTATAACGAGTGTTTTGACACTAGTTTCATAAGTTTTGGAGAACAAGTAAGGGCTACGTGAAGTTAGCCCTTCCTCGGTTCCACTTTTGGCAGGGAAATCATGATTTTTTCTGCCGATACTAGTTCTGTGGTTTTCGTTACACCGGATACATGTGCACTGGTTGTTATAGTATTATATGGTATGAGTGTATGATCATAATTTATTATGCAAGTCTGTTCCCTGATTTCTAATTATTTACAACTGAATATCTTATCATCTTGTTCAATTTTTTTTTATTTTTTCACAAAATGCTTGATCACTGTGACTTCATGATTTAATAAATATTCAAAGGTTTTGAGGAGGATTAACGGGGATTTAGGCATCAACGTTAGTATCCATTTCAGTACCTATATCGTGGTTTTTTAATCAATTATCGAATATATTTGAAGAAGAAAATTTCGTCAGTGTAGATGGTTTTAATTGATTAGGTGATTATGGTAATGGTGCCAAACCAGTGGATGCTAACGTTTTAACAATTTAGATGAGATAACTTTCGTCCAATAAAATCGAACATTTCTTTCAAATCCAAATTGTTTTGTATGGTTTCATTTTGTCTTTTTTTTCATGCTGTTTTAATAAACAATTTTAATTGGTTGACTCGGACTTTGGATGCTCTGTTATTTATTAATAATACGCAATAGTTACTGATAACGGAAGGTAGTTGCTTTAAAATATTACAAGAGTGGTTTAAACTAAGGAATTAAAATACTTAGAAAACAGTACCTTTTCAATGGTTTATAACTAAAGAGAGAGAGAGAGACAGCGAGTTTTTTTTTATATAAAGTACAAATATAACGTGTTAAGTTCACGATACTCGTTCGTACTGTTACGCAAAGCAGAATTCCATTTGATAAATAATGATGGTTTGTAAGATTTCTTTTTGTTTCTATATAGACTACAAACAATATTCATTGTCTACGGAACAAACGCCGCTGGTGCAACGGAAGGTTCAATTAGCTGTCTACGATAGTATTATTGTACGTGAGTGTACATTAACTGTAGATCTATATTATAGACTATTACTGCGTTTTCTATAATTAACCAAAGTATTATACGCTAATGATGATACATAACATTTAAGAGCAGAATCAACGGTCAGTTGGTAGGTTGATTCATTTTGTTTGTAAATATTTATTGCTAAATCCCAACCGACTCCTTCCGTTTGAGGGCTTACAAACCGTTATTTCTAATCAAAACTCCAGTACACACCTACCCCACGGTAAACGACTCCACTACACTGCCACTGCATCTGCAACTGTTTGGGTGGCGAAGTGTTCATTATGTTTCGGTGGTGCACATTGACATAGAGTGGTATTATGTTATAAGGTTATTATCCTTTTAGGTACCCTCACGATATATATCTCAATATCTCATTGATATCTGTCTCCGAAACGATAATATCGTTCTCATTTATAATACTTACCTACTCAATATCTACCGATGACAACCTATGATATTATAATATGCTGTGTCCGTGGCTTGGAAGTCTTCGGCAGCGCTAGATGAAAATATAGAATGGCAAACATTGATTTCGTGTCGTCGTTCAGAACCGCGATTCGATAATAAAAATAATAATAATAATAATAATATATAGGTGCATATAATATAATATTAGGTACATACTACATATTACACATTGTATCGATATTTTCAATGACGAGCCCTCATAGTCAGTTATTTTTTAAAATGTCTGCTTGTTATGATATAGTAGAATAGGTACGTTGTTTAGAAAACCACTACCAAAAATATTCCAATCGTTGATTATCATATTTATCACCAACCAAGTCGATATATTCTACGTCCATATTTTCATAACGATGTATGATTTATACTTGCCGTCATTGTTAAGTTCGAATAACAAAAAAAAAAAAATATCTAGGAAAGAGATATAATTTTATAAAATACTTAGATACAGAAGGTATACATTAAAATTTGAATTTTTATCTTATTTTCATTTTTTCTTCTATCTTATGTAGTTTTCTTATTTGGTCTCCGATATGACGTTTTATGTAAATAGATCAGACAATATCTATATTGTTCCAGCTATACTTTTTCAAATTTCTATCAAATTATGATCCAAAAATTAAGTGTTAATTTCTACACAATATAGGTACTAGCAAAATAATATGACTTATACATTTTAACAATGATAAATCGTACTATGTTAAGTATTATATTATTATTGTATACAGTTGTCAGCAAAAACACAAATATAATTATCAATATTTATTTTCAAAAAGTGTGTATAATAACTAATAATACAAAATATTTTTAAGGTAATAATATTCATCTTATAAAAATTAGGTAAAAGAAATAATAAATTAACCAAAACGAGAGAGAATTAGATACCGGTAGTAACTGAGTTTTAATTTTAAAACTTTGATTTAATGATACCTCACTTTAGTTTTTGTTTTAAGATAAGAACATTTTTTGGTTTGGATGACAATAATATATAATTAAACTTTTTTTCTAAATATGAAGTGTACTTAATAGTTTTAATCTAAATACTGCTCAAAACTGCTCATAACTGCAGAACATAAAATGAAATAAAAAAAAAAATCAAGCAAGAAGTGTTACTCCAGTTATGGCTGGGAAATTCTTTTTAACTTGTCCTTCATGTTCACATAGGTTATACTTATTCACATACGAGTATTGTGAAATAATAGATTTATACTAAGTAAATGTTGTTAAATATATATAAATTATAATATTGACACATGGTTGCATAAATTGTATAGCTTTTAGTCTTAGTCATGAATATTGTCGATGCCTGGAAATTATTTTTCTTAGATGTTTATTATATTATATAAACTGAGAGTGCTGAAGCGTTGTATCATAAAACAGGATCATTATTCGCGAATAATTTTCTAGGGTGCGTAAAAGAATTACCATGATAATACGGTTTTCGTTTCGCAACTAGAAACCTTTTAATATGTAGGTGTGTTATTTTACGTGGAATCGAAGGAACTGGGTTGTGCAAGCCAGTGGTGATATTTAATTTTAATCACAACCAGAAACCACTTTTTATTTTTAATAATATAATTATTTTTTTAAATTATATTTAATACAAAAAACTCATGTTCTTATTTTTTTGATGGACATATTATAAAATTACGTAATTATTATTGTGAATATTTATGAGTCAAAGGTAAAACATTTTTTACTTAACTATTTAATATAACTGTTTACAATAATAATTGTATGCACTGGAAATACTTAGTAAAATAAACGCGCAAAACCATAAAATAACTCTAGTAATAACTTTTTTTACTGGTACCTAATACTTATTTTTAACTGACTACTGGCGGTAAATTTCCGAATTTCGGATTTTAAATAACTAATCTTAGTAAATTTTAGTATAGTATACAAAACTAGAAAGGATGAGGGGTAACAAGCACGTTATTATATTTATATTTACAATCAAATTTCCATCCTCTCAGTTAAAAATCCTGAGAACTACATGTCGACATTGAATGTTAAATTAATGATGTTTACCGTTATACGTAATCAACCGACATTATTAATTTTATATTATACTTATTTTTACATGGATTTTCAGAGATTTTAATAACTCTGGCTCAAGTTTACGGACTTTTAAGGAAGCCTCACAATAGTAACTTTTCACGAGGTGGAGGAGTACTCATTGCTGTTAAAATTTCGTTTTAAGCCTCGCCAAGTATATCCGATATTTGTATTGTAGTAAAGAGTTTTATCCTGTTAACCTTGGACTCAATTAGCATTCTGTTTGGAGTTGTATACAATCCTCAAACATTTCTTTACTAACTGCCAAATCTCATGTTTCCTCAATTGAGTAGCTGTTTCCTCTTTAATTCCTACCCACTTCTTTCTATGCGCTGACTTAAATACTCCACATGAAACTTGGTATCTTACACTCATGGTCAGCACACTCCTCCTTTCTCAAAGTTCTTTATTTCTTTTACTTCAATTTTTTTAAACTAAATTATTTATGCAATAAACAGGATAGCATTTTAGACTAGTTTTTTGCAGTACAAATATAACTTCTTCCGAATGAGTAGCATTCTCACCCATCGTTAGCCCTGATTTCTGTCACCCAATTTTATCTATTACATACTATCCACTTTTCTTTATTATAAAAATTAGTTAGTCTCACACCTAATAATACTTCAGAGCCAGAGACTATTCTTACATTACTTAATTATTTCTGACATTTAATTGGACAGCTACTTTATCACTATAAGCCAGCCTTTTATAATTATATCGATAAGTTTGTTAAAACGTGTAAAACGTATGTATACATTTCATAAATATGAGTATGCATAAATTCACACTTCCTGGGCCACTATCTCCAAAAATTACGTACTCATCTAGCCCCCCAACACACCTGACGGCTAAACCCAGTGATCAAAAAACCACACAGGAAATGCACATAAAATCTGAAATTTAGGGTTAGCACTACCTCAAACTATAACTTCTATTCAAATATCGATGAAGGTATTAGGTTAGTAAATATATGTGTTTTGACTTACCTCGTTTGGCTGTAAACAGTAGGTACTCGTTGCCCCTTGTTGGAATGGATACATCTCTGATTGGTATGAGTCGATGCACGTTACTATTATTTTACGACTTAGATTACAATATTCTATCACAATTAAGTTCGCATTTTCATTATTTACTTTAAATTTACTGTATTTGCGATTAAACAATATCTATGTTAGTATTTTGTAAGGAGAGACCAGGATTTAATGGAATGGAAAGATTGGAAGTGCTTATTTGAACTATAATATTGATTAGTATTTTTATATACGTGTTATTTGCAAACTGCATTTACTTGACGTATATGTCTTTATAATTTTATAATTATTTGTTCGCTAATATTATGGATTTATATCTAGGACAGACAATGAACTATCAAGCAGCGCATGAAGTGTAGTTTATTGAGATATTTATTGATTTAAGTGCATTTAACGTGGTATTTATTATTTGGATTGGATTGTTGGGGATTTGGTGTTGGATATTATGGAGGCATAGGTGGTTTCCCTAAATAATTTAATGTCATTGAAGGATCATTAGGCAGTGTAAAGAATTTAAATGACAGTTTTTTAAGTTTGAAGAATAAAATGAATATACCAAAATGAACTCAAATCTGGTGTTAGAACAAGCGCAATAGTTAAGTTAACTTTGTAGAGAAAGATTAATTTCAGATTAAGAAAAACTATACGGTAGCACGTAGATTCGCTGTGAGCGGCGATGACGTCATCATGTGTGTTGATTTCCGTAGAGCACTGCGCCGACGTGGCACATCATATGATCGCTGAGAGATGCTGCCACGGAATGAGTATGTCTATTGTCTACTCGTTGTGTATATATAGATAAGTTATTGTTCTATCCCCACTCAATTGTTATTGCGTAATATTAGAATAGATTGTTCGCGTTTGTTACGCGAATCACGCATGCGCATGCATTTGTGATGTGTTTTTGCACATTGTCGTTGGTTTTTGGCAATATTGGTACCAGCAGGGTGTTTTGTATGTTCAGTGCTGTTATCATTTTCCTTTTGTGCATGGTTTTAGCACTGATATCTGGTTGTTTGAGTGAATATTGCATAGTGCGCATATGCGTGCGTTTATGTTGTATTCTACACGTACATTTCACCAGCCCCCCCCAAATATAATTTTTGACATTTTTTTTTTGCGAAACATTAGTGTGCCATTAGTGTGAATTTGTGTGACTATTTTCAGAATTTGTGCGATACTGGTTTAACCGTAAATTCAAAAATATATATGGGGGGCTGTAGAAATGTTCCCCAGCCCCCCCTCATAGAAAAAATTACAATTTTCAAAATTTTCTTTTGCCAAACATTAGTGCGTCATTAGTGTGAATTTGTGCGACAACAACCAGAATTCGTGCGACACCCGTTATACTCGGAAAAATCGTTTTTCCATTTTGAGCATTTCCCCAGCCCCTCTCATGGAAAAAATTACAATTTTCAAAATTTTCTTTTGCCAAACATTAGTGCGTCATTAGTGTAAATTTGTGCGACAACAACCAGAATTCGTGCGACACCCGTTATACTCGGAAAAATCGTTTTTCCATTTTGAGCATTTCCCCAGCCCCCCCTCATGGAAAAAATTACAATTTTCAAAATTTTCTTTTGCCAAACATTAGTGCGTCATTAGTGTGAATTTGTGCGACAACAACCAGAATAGTATAAGTATAGTACTTGTGTACATTTTAATTGAATGACAAAACAGTTTTTTCCATTTTTCAAATCAATTACCTGTATTTTCCTTTATTTCCTATGCCCATACTATTATGTACTATACTTGTGTATATTTTAATTGAATGATGATACAAATATAAAATACATAAAACGTAGGTAGTATACTATTTTATTCCTCTTTTACGTAATACTTAATGTACCTTCCATTCTAATTTATTATTTATACACATTTTATCATACCTTTTTTTATCCAATAGATAATGATAAATACTTAATATACTTGCTTACAGTCTCTTCCGTGTTTGAAATTATGTCATTGATATTTGATATTAAACCATTTAATTTATTGACGTGAATGATGTGATTATATTTTTAATACCAAAAGTCCGAAATGTAAATTTATCATTTTCTTTATAAATCTATATCAAATATTTTGGTAAGAATAAAAGTATATTTATAATATTAATATTTTTAATTATTAAATAATCAAATTTAAAAATGAAATAATACAGGACAAAAACAGTAAGTATTACATATTTTAAGATTGTTTAAAGGACAATACAACTGATAATAATTTTTTTTTATATATTTTTATAAAATATAATTAAAATCGATAATTATTTTATTACAATAACAAATACCTAGAATCTAACTAAGGTAATACAACTAAAAATGGAAAAACTGTTTTGTCATTCAATTAAAATGTACACAAGTACTATACTTATACTATTCTGGTTGTCGTCGCACAAATTCACACTAATGACGCACTAATGTTTGGCAAAAGAAAATTTTGAAAATTGTAATTTTTTCCATGAGGGGGGGCTGGGGAAATGCTCAAAATGGAAAAACGATTTTTCCGAGTATAACGGGTGTCGCACGAATTCTGGTTGTTGTCGCACAAATTTACACTAATGACGCACTAATGTTTGGCAAAAGAAAATTTTGAAAATTGTAATTTTTTCCATGAGGGGGGGCTGGGGAAATGCTCAAAATGGAAAAACGATTTTTCCGAGTATAACGGGTGTCGCACGAATTCTGGTTGTTGTCGCACAAATTCACACTAATGACGCACTAATGTTTGGCAAAAGAAAATTTTGAAAATTGTAATTTTTTCCATGAGGGGGGGCTGGGGAAATGCTCAAAATGGAAAAACGATTTTTCCGAGTATAACGGGTGTCGCACGAATTCTGGTTGTTGTCGCACAAATTCACACTAATGACGCACTAATGTTTGGCAAAAGAAAATTTTGAAAATTGTAATTTTTTCTATGAGGGGGGGCTGGGGAACATTTCTACAGCCCCCCATATATATTTTTGAATTTACGGTTAAACTAGTATCGCACAAATTCTGAAAATAGTCACACAAATTCACACTAATGGCACACTAATGTTTCGCAAAAAAAAAAATGTCAAAAATTATATTTGGGGGGGCTGGTGAAATGTACGTGTATTCTACTCATGTCGTAGTACCTCCGCTGGGAGGCCTCTACATACGGGATAATCTGTCATTTATTTTTATTTTATTTTATTTTATTTATTTTCATCAATTGTTCTTATTGTTCATGTATTGAAACAGATTGAATAAAAATACTTTAATAACAAAAAAAAAAAATGTTGTATTTTGCATGTATTTGAAGGTTTTTAGCAATATTTGCACAAAGGTAACGTTTTGTTAGATAATGTGTTCATGTGTTCTATCCACTAATATAATATTTCAGCACTGATATTTTTTCGTTAAAATTAATGTTGTATGTGGTGCGTATGTGCAAGGAATATGTTCCTGTCGTATAAGAGAGTAAAGTAATAAGATTTACGACTATGTAAGTTTTTATAATGCTTAGGTATATTGTTTCAAGTATGTAAATGTTTTAGGCTATTTCTGATGAGAAGATGTTCTGATTTGCGTCACAATATACTGTTGGTATTTTTATTCTCCCTTTGTATAATATTTTAGCAGTGATATCTTGTTGCTTATGTAAATGTTATATTGGTGTGCCTGTGGATTATGTGTTTCTGTTGTGTAAGTATACGTGGTTATCACAGTGGTGAACAAAATATTTAATATTTAAACTTTATAAGTTATAATACGTGGTTTGGTTCAAGTATGCGTATTTTGTTTTTGGTGAGATGCCATTCCGATTTGCGTTGTGACATATTGGTGCCATGTTTTTTTTCCCTTTGTGTAAAGTTTTAACAATTGTAATTTGGCACTTAAATGAATATAGCATTCAGCATTGGTACGCATGCGTGGGTATAAATATTGTAGGCTGTTTTATTGATGAGATTGCACTCCAACTGCGTCATAAGGTGGTTACCTAATATTATTTTATATTGCGTGATATATTTTAATTGCGTTTGATTTTTCACACCCAAATATGTTCGTATCTGGTATATTCATTCTATAAAGAGTATATTATTTATATATTACAAAATAATTGTTTATAGCTACTGTACTATATAGAGTAGAAATTTATATTTTTTCATTACACATTTCCCTAATACAATAAATATTAAAACACCACCGTTCACTTATTCACCTATATTAAAGTTATGTAGTTTAAACATTAAATACATTTTATGGTTCTATAAAACTCACATTTGTATTGAGCACGAATAAACTACTAAAAACTTTTATTCCATCATATACATATAATATGCATACCATAGAATTGTAATTTTGTTTTCATTATCAGTATAATGTGTGACGTGATATAGTTTGTAAATGATCGAACGAAAAACTTTTCTCATAATTTTAAAATATTTAATAATACGTTATTTGAGTCAGACAGCAGATCAAAAAACAGATTTGGCTAGATAGATCAATATATGATTACATTTTTACGCGTTTACGATAAAAAAGTAATATTTCTATTTAAAATATTTCATGCTCGGGATGAACCATCAGGAAATTAATTTGGTATCTAACGGATAACGAAAAGGTATTTTCTCATGATTTATGATATTATGCGGTAACCCATTGACCTATGGTAAGATCGTTGTAAACTGGCAGTCAAATTAAATTTCCACAACTGTTAGCTTCTTGACTACTAGCAATATGAGAAGGAGGTAGGTACAGCACATATTAGATCACTATAGTCAATGGTAATTTTTATAACAAAAATCACATTGGTAAAATATTTATCCACACGCAGCGCAATGAGTAAATTTTTTTCGGATTTAGTTCTTATCGTACCTATTATAGACTCATGGGCCACCATTTATGCTATTGAAAATCGTAGTTCCTGTTTATCGTTTACAATATTGGATACTAAAACAAACCCATGGAAATATGATATCAGTATAAAAATAGGACATTTCGTTTCAAAAAAGCTTCTAAGCAATTCAAAACTTTGCCGTTTCTACCGTTGCGTTAATCGTACTGTAATATTTTATTTTGTAGTATTCAGTATCCAAAATAGAACGAATACTTTTTTTACTCATTTGGTAAAATAATATGTTTTTTAATATTATTTTTAATTTACACGAAAAAAAAATTGTTCTAATGTGATGATATTTTTGTATAAGAGTTGTTGATAATCATTTATTTATGTAAATAAAAATATAAGTATTATTTTATCAAACTGGGAAATCCATAATACGATCTGATCTGATTTGTGTGTATAGATATACTATAGTTTAATGTTTCATGTAATAGTGTAGTATTTTTTTTTTTAACTCTAACAATATTTTTTTATTTTAATTTAGTAAAATGTACTTATTTATTTTTGCATTATAATTTATAATTAAAATGCTTGACACAATTTTTATAATTTAGTTACGTTAAGTAAAGTAAATATTTTTTTTTTAATCTATATAATTTAAAATATTGTGCGAGTAAAATAATAGAAAAACAATCATTTATAACTATAAAAAGTTTGTTAATATCTAATTTTTATCTCTTAAGTAATAACTGCAAACGTTAAAAAAACGACATTGACTATCATATTTTATCAACTGTTTGAGTTATAAACAATTTTTTTTTTCAATTTCCCCAATATTATTAGTTGCATACATGCCGATGGAAAAAGTTTTTAAAACACGCAAATATGCAATCATACATAATATTATTACACTAAATAGCATTGTGTGGTCAATTAACTATAATACGATTGTGCTGGTTTTTGGTATCAACGGATTTTATAAGTAAAAAATAAATTATTTTCTGAATTATTCATACTTAGCTTATAATATTAAAGTATAGTTCCATTATTGGTGATTGCCAATATATATTATATACCTATGTTGTTATTTTTTTATACGTTTAGGAATACTGAATTTTATAATTTCATAAATAAAGTACTTAGCTGAAATAAGTGATCGATTACCTAAATATTTGACTTATATAGATAACAATATGACTATGAAGAAGTCTTAAACAGGTATACTTTATTTTATTAAGGCATATTATAATGTGGAATTCCGAGTAATAATTATGTTCCGCGAATACAGCCTGAATGATGATTATACTCACTTTACCAAACATGTTTTTAACTTTGAATTTTAAAAGACTATTATATCCCTTATTGATAACATGTTGTTCAGATTTAACACATATTTCACGGTTGTATTTAAATTATAATATGAAACACTATTAAAATTCGAAAATATAAATTGTAATTAACCAAAATTGTTTAGTAAAAATATATAAACGCGAGTACGTGATGCCATCAAATGTTTATTTACTATTAATTATAGTTTAAAATTTAATTAATGTATATTATTTTTATATTATTTTGGCCACCACACGAATTTAAACTCAGCGAGGCCTAGTAATCTTTACTGATATTAAATAAAATAAATAAAAAAAAATAATATTATGTGGTTCGAAATTGGAACAATTATTGATTTTTCAGTATAACTATTGTAATGTTATGTAATGTATTTACACGGGTTAACAAAATTGGTAAGTAGGTCCATAGTATTTTCAAATCAAAAATGTTGATGATTGTTAGTAAGTACCTACGCAACGTGAGTGTCTTGCAATGAATAATGTCTCGGATTATAATATTGATAAGATATTTTAAGTAACACAAGCTGTAGGTATTAAAACAAAAATACAATCAGATTAATGTACATCCGTGTTTATTATTATTTATACATGTATATTAGGTATGATGATGGATGTATGCAGTGGTTTGTTCTGTGTTTTTTTTAGTGGTTAGGGGTTGTATATTATGTATTTATCCAGAGCTCAATAGCTTCACCAACAAGTTGCTTTAAGATGCATATAACTTAATAACATTATCAACACTAAATACATTATAACAATTATATTGGTGGCTTGGCGTGGCGTGGAATGCGACTGGGAGTAAGTAACGGCCACAGCTACTAGCTCCCGAATGGGTGACCACCCGGGTTCATAGTAGTTAAAAACATTTTCACACATAGGTACACGTGTTTGCTACATACCGTAACAACCGTAAAAACAATCGTACAAACAACCTACCGTACCAACCTTACCCCTAGTCCCTACCACAGTTTATAACCCCTAAAACAGCTAATGGCCTTCGTCGCCGGGCTTAAGTTCAATAAAAAATAAAAAAATAACAATTATATTGAACGCGTCACTTGAGGTAAAATATTTTTCCTAAAATAAAATATAGCCTAATACTTATTAGCTTATTAGCTTATAAGTTCATTATTATTAATGTAGCGTTTAAACATGATTAGTTATTACTTTATTGTATCATGCATACCATATATTCATAGTCATTAACATCTATATATTATGATACTCCGATATCCAGTGACATGCCAATCATGAGGCCCTCACATTTAGTTGATTATTACGTGTGCAATATGGTTCAGGACGTTAGACTCTATAGCCCTTTGAGTATTATTATTTTACATAATTTACCTATGTCTTGTATACATTTAGAATATCCTATCCTATACAAACAGTGTCACCGTGCTTTGAAATCTTTGACAAGGATATCCGTTCAACTTCCACATAAGATTTCCCGCCTTATTAATTGGCAACTGAAATATTTCCAGCTCGCAATATTTATTTGCATGTTGGTGGTTAGCATAGGTACACCAAATCGTTAAATCATATAGCAATAACATCGAAACAAAACTCGATCAGCTGTTCTGGTTTTTATTTACCTAGAATCCTAGTGGACTAAAATAAATTGTTATGTATCTTATCCCGTGCTGTGATATAAAGTCTGAATCTCTGAGAAACAATAGGAAACGAGTCCACACCAACTTGATGTTATACGTTTGTTTGCCCGGGGACGAAAACGTTTACTGCCGCGGTGTTCGAGGGCTCAAGACTCTAATCATGACGTGATATGTGGATATGCCCAAATCTGCAGTAATCACACATTATCGAAACGACTGGTTTTAGTAACGCACTAATAACGCATACCACAGTTTATTTACCTTTACAATTCATAGAAAGTTAAAACTCACTCTAATAATAATATTAATTAATATAACACAGTAAAATGGATATTTCTGAACATAAAATTCGGCATGCTATGCGTCAGGTAATTAAAACAGATACTACGAACGGATTCGCCGACGTTTTCTAAATTATTATTCTTATTTGATAAAATATTTAACACCAAAACATTGGAAGTCACAAGCACCGTGTAATTTCTGCGTTATAAAAATACCATTATAAATTATAATAATATTATTATAAATAACCACCCTAAATACACCACTGCAACATCTAAAGTGAACGAATCTATTAACTGTTAAAATAATAAAATATACATCATGCAATTTAATATACCATTTAATAACCATCGAGGTATAGAAACTATAACTATGTATAGTTTATGTTCGTCGATGGTAATAACTTAATTACAACATATTATCATGTTTTTAAATTCCCTTCTTTCCGTTTTTGCAAAAAACATTTCTCCGTGTTGTATATATGATACCTACGAACGTTTGGACTTTTCAACGATAAATATTTTTAGTTTAAAATAAGAATATGAATTTACAAGTATCAGTTTTTTTTATTATGTATTTACAATTCAAAATTCACAAAAAAAACTTGTTTCGCAGAACATACATATCCATTATTTATCTATACATTAATAATACATATATTTATAGGTAACTGCATGTGTATTTAAATAAGGATATACATTTGATTAAATATTATATAATTTTATATCGAGTTATTAAACGTAAAAAGAATAGTGAAAAATGTTTTGACATGCTAAAAATATATAAATAATAAACATTTTCTACAACTTAATGACATGGAAGTATTATACATAGGTAATCTTATCTAAGTTTAGTTAATATTTTATTGTTTTATATGGAAGATAGGTGCTACTATATTATTATATATTTATATTATACACGCATATAATAATCTTAACACTATATTTAAATACATTTCAATAAAATACTATTAAATTAATTTTAGCTTACAAACGTGATACATTTTTTTTTTTTTAATACCATTATTATAACATTGATTAATCAAATAAATAATAATCTGTGCAGATAACAGTACATTTTCCTTTATTGAGAATGTATACAGTTTATGTATAGCTATTGGTATATAAAACATTAGACATTAATATAATTTCAAAAAAAAAACGTAATTGGTGGGTACAGTGGAATCGCCCGATCTTGTAAGCTGCTTACTAACTGTATGAATAAATCGATGCTATTGCATGCTCAAACGTGGTTCAAAATGTTTATAAATTACAGTTAAGTACTTTTATTAAAACGATGAGTTATATATTTTAAGACTCTATTAATTTAATCAATAGCTTTCAATTTTAGAAACAATTGAATCATCAACAATTGCTTATTTAGTTAGGTATTTAAAAAAAAAACCTGTATATTATATTACATCCAATGTTTTAGAGTTAAAGTTTCATTTTCTCTCAAAGTATAAACGTTTTAGGAAATATTTTTATTCCACAACTTTATGTAGGATTTAACTTTTTTTAAATAGTTCTATTTTAAACCATGTCATTTTACTATAATTTGTTGAATGACTGTATCCAATTTTAATTTCACATTGTTTCAAATTTTTCTGGGAATTAAAATAAATATAAATTGATTTTTAAACGAGATGTTAAGAAATGATAAATGTATTTAATTTACGATGAATGAAGTATTTAAAGTTCCTACGAACAGGCAATGAAAACCTGTGTGAAAATACTCAATGTCCCTCATTACTTACTCGTAACAACTTTAAATACTTAAAACGAATGAACTACTATTTCTAATTTCGATTTGTATAAACAAAGAATGAAAGAAACGTCAATATAGTGAATAAATACTTGGGAAATAAAACTTTATAATATATAGGTACCAGGTACCTATTAATATGTTTTTTGTACATTAAATGTATAAAGTAAAATAAATATAGTTATACTTGTCAGTCTTAATATTAGATAAAAATGACTATGTGTTTGTTAGTACTTGGTAATCTCATAAAATCCATTAAAACCATATTTACATATTACGTACGGTTGGTGCACCTATTTGTTTTTGTTAAAGTTAAATGCCCCCCCTCCAAAAAAAAAAAAAAAAACAATTTTATATATTTACGGGTAATACTATACGTTTGTCCAAACAAGGCTTTAATTTTAAGTAATGTAAACATTATTTTTCCTAAGACGTTAATACTTGAGAGTTTACTTTTAGAAGAATCAGAAAAAATTTTACAGGTTATAAAAAAATCATTTGTGTAATAGTATATTATATTAAAATTGTTGTCAATACGTTTGGTTAATTTCTGAATAGTATTTATAGTTTTGGAATTTATATATAACCATAAATGCTGAAAATTAGACTCACTATGTTTGTTTTATTGGTTATTAAAAAAAAAAAAAAACAATTTGTTTTTAGCAATTTTGTAGTTTTCAAAGCACAAACTACATTCAGATTCCAATGAACTGTATATTCTACATGAGAGAATTTGAAAAAGTTTACTGCTCTAAAAATATTTGTAAAAAAAAGAGAAAAAATGACGACGTAAAACCAAAAGCTTATTTGCTCCTTTCAGAATAAACATACGAACACATTGTTTAAAGAGTAAAATAATGTATTCACGTGCATTTCCTTTATGTACGAAAACTAATATCCGAAAGAATTCTCAAAAGCCCGAAAATTTGAGACATTTTTGCATTTCCCTTTAATGTTTCACAAATAGTTCAATGAAGTGTATTGTTTTATTTCATCAGAGGTTACTATTTACTAATTTTAATATTTCAGTGAATAGTAAAGTTTTGAGAACTTTGAATTATGGTCAATGAAACATGTACTTTGGTGACTCGTTCAACCGTGATAATATCAATTAATCGACTTAAAATGTATAGTTACTACGACACACATTTCTAAGACATTTCGGCTTTACCACGACTATTTGTGTTCATACATAATATGCAGGTATATTTTAGCAGTAAGATGTTAACAAAAAAGTATTACCATGTATTTATATTATAAAAATTCAATCCAGATTAGGTAAGTCGTTTGTTGAAAAATTCGATGAAATAAACAGGTTTCGGACATTGGAAAAAATTATTCATCCGTAACACCTACTTTATAAATATATATTTACACAAAATAAAACAGTTTTTAGGGAGTTGGACATATTAATGACTAAATTAGTGTTATAAATAATTCATAATAATAATATAATACATAAACGTAAGATTGTTCTTAATTTTAAATCATACAACACATAATATTATACACATGATTAAAATGTCTTTAGTTGTTATTCATTTAATGTCTTTAACGAGAATAAAATATGTCAAACAAACATTTCCTCACTTCTACATTATTATATTTTCAAAACTACAATTTACAAGCCGAAATCCTTGATGTACGGGTTTATATAATATGGAAAATATCAAATAAATATCACCAATATATACATATTTTGTCTATATGCGAATCGTATACACATTTAAAACATAATAAAAACTAACACGGTTAAAATATATAACTGATTACATAATATTTTAATATTATATGATAATAATATTTTTATTATTATCGATTAATAAATCATTTGACTGGTATAATATTATTATGTAGGTATCGACAGACATATTATTATTAATGAGATTAAAAAACACCATGGCGTAGTGTGCAATGACGTAATATTTAATAATATTATTATAAACGGTGTCTTAGAAATGATTAAAAGCTATAATAATATCCGTAATCAAAAATGTATTTACACGATTCATTTTTTTTTTCATTCGTAATCTGTTATCGTTGTAGCTAATATTGTTTCCGTTTCGCGCGCGCTCACAGTCGCACACCAATAATATTGTGCTCTCAATTTGTATTGAAGTTGACGAACATGACTAAGGACGGTATGAGTATCCATATGGACGGACAGCTGAGCATGTTCAGACTTCGTCCGTGTCCGTGTTGCATGGCCGCTGGGTTCTCACCTGAAACAACACGAAATGCGTCCTCCGTTAAAACGTGGTAGATCGTTACCGACTACGGTACAACAACTTGTCTTCTATACCGCAATATTATATAGGTATAGTGTATTAATTATTATGTGGGCCCCCACGCGAGAAACGCAAACGAAACGACCGTTGTAATATTATTATATCGGTCGACACACATTATGTTATATTATTATAATAACGTTTAAACCATGGGAGTATGTAACACATAATATTATATTCAGGTCATATTACGGTGGGCTATTGACCATTCGTAACGAATGGATGCACGTTTTAGGTTTTCTAACGGTTGGAACGATAGTTTTGATCGACTGGCCGACAGTTTACCCGGCAGTGTCGCCCGTGGTGCGGTGACAAATCGTCATCATGAATTTTGCGACCGGCACATTGCATATTACATTAAATTGCATACCTAATATATTTTATAGAGTAGGTAATTTAATTTATATACTATTTTAATTACTATTGAATGTGGTGTGGTAAATTTTCACCATAAATTGTATCTAATATAAATTAAACTCCTACACAATATGCACAATATGTTGCAATTACAATAGGTACATTAAAATGCATGATCCAATATTGCCGGATATCAGTAAGTTCTAAAACGTGACTAAAAAAACAAACTTATATAGGCACTTAATATATTTTTCTTATAATATACAATTTTATTTTGTTTAGTTATAAAATACTGTTTATATCTAAAGTGTAAGATAAGTAATATTAAAGTGTATACATTTATTACGTGAACGTATTTAAATAATACAAATATTATGACACGGCGTCTAGGATAGGCATTATATAGGCAATTATGCCTTGTGATCCATTTTACCAGTATCTTACAAGTATGACAATAATATTAAGTCTATATGTTAGAAAACTAAATAATTAGATGCACAGACAATAGAAATTCTGTTAGTTCAGTATTAAGTTATGGTTGAATGGTATGAACTTTCAACAATAAAATACTAAAACATTATTATATTCTCACATCAATCTCGACTTAATATGATATTTTAAGTTATTATTAAAAATGATACGATAGAATATATTAATAAGTGACCTCATATACGATATTATTCATTTTTAACGGAAAACGTAATTTAAATTAGAATTTATAAATAAATAATTATTTTCAAAACTGTAGATTTATGATATTTTACTTGCTTGCACTAAGCATGCGTATACCTATAGTCTATAATCCATTTAAGTGTATAACCTAATGGCTGTACAAAATATTATAATTTATTGTCAAATTGAACTACCACTAACTTCATTTACTCTCTTTTAGCCAAACTCATTGTATTTTCATAAATTATAATAAACCTACTGTTCAATATTATGAAAACAATCAGTAAAATATGTAGCATATAAGAAAGATAGAAATCTACCGAAATATATTTAAAATATATCTTAAGAACTACAATGTTCGTAGATTTATTTTATTTTTAATATGGAGCAGAAATGACATGATTACTGTGTGTGTGTTAAAGGGACATTACTAATTATATTGAAATTTAGCACCGGTTTTTTCCACGAGTTAATGAAAATCGATCGTCAGTTGACTGACTTCCAAGAACCACTGGCCTATGAATGGCAACAGATAGTACCTAACTATTGATAGTAACTATACATATTAATCATACAGGAAAAAAAATCAACACAACCCGTGGAACTCACGAATGGCTTCGTAGGCCGACAAACAAACTATGTACTATTGTTTCGCCCAACCCTGGTAAAAACTGAAATTACGCCACTTGGTCGCACGAACAAACCGGATATCGTCCGGACCATCGTGGTCCAAGAATAAATAAAATAGATCTCAGTTTCTAGGCGCTTGGAGAAATAGAGTAACGAGAATTTCGTCAAGATTAAAAAAATGTATAAAAAAAAAAAAACAAGACACTTTTTAGCGAGATAAATGTGACTTGTCGTCCCAGTGTTCCGGTCTCCTGGGATGGTTTAACCTAAACGCGTTCGAGATATATTTATGATGTTCGATTCGCGATAACTTTTACCCGAGACGCCACCGTAGTTGTACTTTATTACCTAGGTAGGTGGTACCTCTTACACTTACGAGGAAATAACGCCTGTTCTATTAATCCAAATGATTGCGACGCACTAAACATATATTATAATATTGAATAGTATTCCTACTACGAGTATAATATATAGTATATATTATGTGCTATAATTATCTTCGTTGTTAAAATATAGACATAATAATTTATGTATTGCCTTGACGATTGATTTTCTCTGATCAGTTATATGTACCTACCCACTGAATACACACGTAGACAAGTAACGTATTACTTTTGGATATAGTTTAACGATGTAATTTGCACCTAACATTTACTTAAAAATGAAATACTATCCTTACTCATAAGGTTCGTGTTACCATCAATTTTAAACATCTATTTATGCTATCAAAAGCACAGAAAGATATTTTTAAGAATTTTAGGGGATAATACATTTATTTAAATAAAGATTATATTTAAACAGGTACACGAATTTACATATCCATACAAACTATGTTATTATTAATTGTTTCCTTTATTATAAAATATGTGCATTATACTTCTTGTGCAATAAACCATAATAGGATATAAAAATATACATATACTGACATTACTGATATAGTCATATCATAAAAATTACAGATGATAAGAATCTAACCTTCTTCTAAGATCCTTCTACTATCGTGAAAAATAAAAAATTTAATTAACTTTCTAGTTTCTACTGAATACCTCAAGTCCTCACAATATTCATATAAAATATTTTTATATCAGATACTGACTGGGATAAATATAAACACAAACTGTTAGAAATAGAGAAAATTCTAAACAATACAAACAGCATCCCATTCACAAATAATATTATAATAATAAATTGGAAATCAGAATTATTTGAGCTCTCTTAATCTTCACCTTTGAATTATATACGTTATGTACATCGAGTTCCTTTCACATTTTATTATTTATACACATGGTACGTAATTTTAATGTTGTAAATTATACACCTCCTCACTCCACGCGTTTAAAGATTCCAGGGATTGAAAAAGCTGCAATATTTTCAATTCACGGTAAAATAATATTGGTATTGGTTATCAAAGTTCTAAAATTACATCCAAGAAATGTAAGCGATTGTCAATATTAATATTTTGCCGAGTTGACAATAAATATTACTGCTTTCGAATTCACATTTCGCGTAATGGCTGCGGAATGGCGAGAAAACTTTTTTCGGATTACTTTTTGAATACGAGCAAACTCTACCTATTCGGAGACACTGTTGGTGTATCAAACTTAGTAACTTATTCATTTAATATAAATCACCGACAAACGATCGCTGTTTATGATGCGAACTTACCGTTCTTCTAAAACAAACAAGGAATCGTTTAAAACAATATTGATTGTATTAAATGGTTCGTATAAAGCAATGGCTGTTTAGTGCTAATCGACCAAATTTTAACTTTTTATTATTATTTTTTTTTTTTTATAGCATTCACATTGCATTACTTTTCGTTGAACATTGAATTTATTATTGGTATATCAGTTTGATTTTTAATTGTATGTTGGATTTGAAATAGGTAGAGTATGATGTTTTACAATAAGCAATACAATCACAATGCAAATATTATTAGTTTAGGACGTTTAGGTACATCGATTTTCGGCGATCATTCAGTTTGGCATGCGCTCTTCCTTGTACCAGAACATATTATGTATAAAATGTTGTACCTTGTATAACAACACTTCATTTATTTTAATGGTTCAGACAAAATAATATAACCGATGTGTACGCATATTAATTATTACAATAGCAACTTTAAAACTCATAGAAAATTTTCTATATCACATTGTATTTGCTATACTCATTGCCTTATTGTAATGGTTGTGTATATTGTATTCATTTTACAAACAAGCATAAAATATTAAATTATTATTAATGCGCTTAGAAATAAGAATATTGTTATTACCTACGTAAATAACTCGAATACGATCTGAAATTGAAGAAGAGATTACAATAATAAAAAAACCGTTTTTTTTATGGACATTTTATATTTATTAATTTCTATAAAACAAAAAATAAATATATTATAATATATTATGGCCGACGTTGTACAGTTCAAAGATTTGTGTTTTTAATAAATATATTTGTACACAATGTATATACCATTATACCAATAATTCTTCTAATAAATTATAATATTAATATAATATAATATAACGAATTTCAACCATTTAGATAAAAAATTTATTTTTTCATAAGCTGAAAAAAAATCACGTGTGAACTACCCTTTAGCTATATATAGCCTATAGGAGTTGAAAAAACAAACTATAAACGGTAAACACCCTCCAAATTTCAAGTAATCTATTGATATAACTTTTATTGAAAACGGTTCAGTCGTTTTTTGAGGCTTTTAACTTCAGATAAACCATTATCTAATTTTAGTTGTATAACCTGATTTCACCTGTGAAAAAATGAAAAAAATACAAAATTTAGATTTTATACCTAAGTGTATTATCTTGGTTTTGGTGTACCAACCTAACTCAGTTCACAGGCAAATTTACAGAAGAAGTCTATTTTAAATAAGGATATATTTTATAGTTCCTTTTCCACATACATAGTTTAGGTTATTTTATTTATTAATGATTTAAAAATTATACAGGGTACTTCTAAAGTTTTTGGTTATCAATGATAACTTATCATTAAAATTGATCACTCTAAAATGAAATGTTATCATTAATTAAGGTTAACTACGAATGTATTACAAATACTACACATGAATATAATAATTAGGGGCTAAAATATCGTCGTTTAATAATTTATAACGGATGCCTGACGATGCACGATTTAATGTTGGATAAGTTAAATAGTATTTTGTCATCAAAAAAAATATTTCATCACAGAAAATGGATATTTTCAGGATCATAATAATATATTAAATATTTAAATAATATATCTATAGAAAATTGAACACAACATTTATAACCATGGCAAGAAAGTCGTGAATATGGATGCACGCGAAGTATAAAATATAGGTTTTATTTAGGTCAAAATAACTTAAAATTAGTATACATTTTTTGAAAATGTCGTTGAGTATAGAAAACAAAAAAAATTAGTATACTTAATGGTGGTAAGTTTCAATTACAACCATATAACCAACATTTTTAATTTCTAATAGAACAACTTAAGTGAAACCTTGTATTAAATTGTCAAGCCTTATCAATTGAATTCTAAAATCGTATAAATTCTTAACCAAAAAATAATTTTTTTAACTTTGCCTGAATGTAAACGTTTAATTCTTTTTTTTTTTTTAAAATGCCCCAATTAATTTTTATATTTTTAAATTGCTATAAGTAAAATATATGAGGAGTCTAGTAATGAAAAATTAAAATTTCTTTATTAGCATGAAAAAAGTCTGCAAAATATATTTTAAATTATATATCATGTTTATAAAATGCTTATATAATTACTTAGTACGCATTTAAAGTCTCTACGGTTATACATTTTTGAATTACAACAAAAAAAAGAAAATTGATTTACGGTATAGAGTATTATTTTCAGTTTTTCCGTTATTAAATTTTTGTTTTTCCTGATTTTTTTAAAAAATACTGGAAATTGTTTATTTTTTAACCCCTACACCCACCCCCCCCTCCCCCCCACACAAAGTACCAACAACATCCGATTTATCACCAAAAACCATCCTTAGAGCCGAGAATTTGTAAATTTTTACTACTCCAAAAATACACAAAATATTACAAATAAAAATAAAAACCTACATGATTGTAAAACCAATACATTCATCGCTATACGCTCAGAACCTGATCTCTACGTCACAATTTAAGAGTTGTTGCAAATATCATGTCCCCAAGAGACATGATAATACAACGTGTGTTTGTTTTTATTATTATTATTGTTATTTGTTACTATTATTATTTTATACGAAGTGCCTACTCAATATTTCAGAATATTTTATGGTTTCGTAGTATTTTATTTGCTTTATCCAACTGCTTGAAGTAGTAATGCAATGTGTTTGTCAAACAATTTTACGTTCTCGCAATTCGCTTAAACTACTCATCTGATTTTTACCAAACAAAAACTAATATAATTCCCGTGGCCTCCTGGGAGCGATTTGCTTGGTTATTCCCTCGAGGAAAATATTTTACGAACAAAATGAGGAGTAAAAATAAGGCATTTCGCATAATGATTGTTGTTACCACTTTTTTGTCTAAGCCACTCCACCGCTTATATCACAACAAAAAGTAATAATGTGATAGTTTAGAGCACTAAACGTGCCAAAGTAATAATGCGACGCACAAAGTCACCATTAAATAATATTATATTTTATGGATAACAGAGTTATTCAAAATTTGTCTTCGTCTATTCAAAACATAATTACTAATGACATTAAAATATTAAATAGTGTGCATGTGAAAGTATTTATTTATTTATAATTAAGTAAAGTAAAATATCAATAATCGACACGTGTTACGTGTAATAAATATAACTTTTTGTACATTGATAGTCATGCCCATTATAATAGAATATTAGTATGTATGTTATAACATTCGATAAACATCGTCCATCGTTCATCAAATTAGATTTCACATTTTTGGAATCATATTATCTTACCGTTTGTAAGTACTATTTAATAAAATACAATAAATTCAATAAAATTTGCTGAAAAATAAATTAATAAACACTGATGTCTATGTAAATTTATGTTTATTATTTAATATTAAAATGTTTTTGCAAATTTTCTCAAGAACAACCAAAATGCTTAAACTTCCCATATTTACCAACGATTTTATACTTAACACCTATACCTATGTATACAGTGTACACTATGACTATACCAGATACCTACATAATACATAGAATAGTATGTTAGTATACTTAATCTAAATATCTATTTTTATTGTTTAAGAAGAATAAAAACATAAAATAGGTTATAGGTCCTTATAAAAATGAATAATTAATTGAAATTGAAATGTTTCATTGGATGTGCATATGATTTTCATGTAGTAACTACTTTTTTATTATATTTTAGATTTAAATATTTATGTTAGCTATATTGTTTTAACATTTACAGCATTTGTATTCAGCTATCTTCATTACAACGTTTCCAAACTTAAAAAAAAAACAATAAATATTGTATTAACATGAACTATATGAGTTGTCATGTTTCCATACCAATACCATTTAATTTTGTATCACAGAAGTTAGTCAGTAATCAATGAGAAAATAAAATTGGATCTGAATTCATAGATTAGATGATTCACATATCACTCTTATGTCAAATAAAATACAGAACATACACAGTTACTTTAAACCAAACGATATGATAATTCATTTATGAAAGTTACAATATTTTTGAAAATAGTTTATAATCGCATTCCCCCAAACTTCTTCTACATGCGTTTAATACACATAATTATCAAGAATTCGAAAAATAAGTATAAAACAAATCTAATGATGAGGTGATTGTCAGATATCCAACAATAACTACTTTTGAAATTGGATTTGTTTTTCCATGTAACAAAACTTTCGTACATTCAATTTATTTAACGCCATTCGAAATAACAATATTATGCTTTTGTAACATGATGCATTGAATTAAATAACTAAAAACAGGTACACGTTAAAAGACATTTATTTCGATAAAAGGTGTACACTTAAATGTTGAACTTACAAATAATCTACATATAGAATATTTACAATATTATCTACAATAGATAATATGCAAGCAATGCAGACACTATACAACAAGAACAACTGCAGTGTTTTTAAATATTAATGAAAACCGTTGGATTCCCCATGCCTACTTATGACAATAATCGGATTTTCTATATTTTTTTTGTTTCTCTAACATATTATTATTACTTTAAATACCATGCATGGTCTTACAAGCTAAACAGACTGAACTCTCTGAAAATCGTTTACGATGATAACGTTACAAATACCTAGTTAAAATTAAAAAAATATAGCAAATCAATATATTTTTGCAATAACTTGAATTCAGCGATGGTATGCGTGCTAATAAAACACTAAATTCGATTAGACATTGGAACGATTCGATCCAAAGGTTGATTGGGTTTTGGATAAACTATCAGACTTTGTGAAATAACACTGTTTTGATCACGGGTATAATACACATAAGCTGATTAACAAAAAGTAATACCTATTGGTTAGCAGCAGATTAGACGTTTGTCTATAACCTATCCTAATATAGTAGTCATTTAGAAAGCGCGAAATTAGTGTAAACTAAAACGTAAGCACACGGACGACTGATGAGGACTATTCAAGAGTCTGCCGATCGATACAAAAGAAAGAAATTCTATAGGCCATCTGTTGTACATATGTTTCCACCAAAATGAATAATTCATACAATTTAAATTACATCTTCGATAGGCCTTACTGTTTAAGTAAACGTAATCATTTGTATTGCATATTTTGTAGATACTTATGAAGAACCTTTAACAGTTTTGCTAACAGATTAATGTACCTGAATTCTATTGAGTTTTTTTATAAATTCAATAAAATATTTATGACATTTTGAGCTATTTTTTCCTCGAATTCAGCAGTTTCTATAATATAAAATAATACCAGTTGACAGTTAAATTAATTTATTACCTCAAAATCGGAGATGTACACAGTTTATTATTAGGGATTATTAGGTATTTTAAGTTAACCTAATTATTTTATTAATTATTACAATTTAGTATTTTCAAATAACTATTGTACATTATTTTTTTTCCATTAATTATTGATATCTAAACTTAACACGTTTGAAAGGTGTGTTTTTTCTAACTTGTTTATTTTAGCATTTTGGGTCACCACGGTGTAATAGGAATTAAAAAAAAACTTTCCCTGTAACAGTATTTTTTACTGTATTTTTGTTTTGTTGTCTGTAACATAGGGATAAGAATAAAATAAAAATTAATGTCAAGTGACACAGTGAATGAAAAAATTAAAACAATACATATTATAATACATTTTTATAACTGCACTATGATATTGATAGTTGTGTAACACTGTAAGATAATCAAATAATAAATACATTTGCATGCCTACTTTTTTATCATAATGGAAAAATAAACCATTTAACTCAAATTTTAAATAATGTTTTATTCATTTAAATATAATTGTATCACCGTTTTAATATTTTATGACATTGGTTTTATTTTTATATATCATTATTATAAAAGTTTTTCAATTATTGATATAATAGGTATAATAGGTTTATTATAGCTATATTTAATCATTTTAAATGTATATGATATAAAAAAAAATAAGTAAGTAGTAAAATACCTAATGCAACCCATTTTCAATTGTAATTTTCATATTTTAATATACACAAAAGTTTTATGAGATTCAACTTAAATCTAATAAACATTTTTAAAGTTCAATGTTTACCAGAACTCCAGATAGTCTAACAAATAGTTCAGAAAAATGAATAGTTGATTTCAAAATTCATTAATATTTAATTTTTAACATATCTTAATTACATATATAATTACTTTAAAATTTCAATAAAATGTAGGGTACATACTGCAAGTTCTATAGTTTAGTATGTTAATTTATTATCTCACTAGAAAAACTATTTTAATCGGTTTCGTCCTGTTCAGTAGCCAGTAGGTATAAAATGTATTACGTGCATAATGGTATTTTATAAAAATCTGTGCTTTCTTACGTTTGTTTTCACGATTTTCTCTTCAAGTTTTCTAGAAAATCACAAAATGTGTTCAATGCTCAATCTATAAATGTGCTGCATGAAACTTTTTAAATTTTTATTTGATGAAATATATTATTTTCTCTGAAAATAAGCGTTTATAAAAAGCCTAGAGCTTTGTAAAGGCAATAGTTTCTCTCACTCTAACCTTAATATAAAAATAAATACCTGCAGTTATATTACAACATGAATTGCCAAGATCGTTCAAACTTTTTTTACAAAGGGTGACAAATATTAATTTATGAAATTACATACCAAATCATATTTTATAAGTTACACAATTTCTGAAATGAATTAAAAAAAAATCTATATATATTTCCAATTTCTTGGTATATTATATATAATCTACATAATATTATACAGTATAAGTACACGTCACTTAAAAGTAGAAATTGTATAATATATATGTGTATAAAATTGCGGATGGCAGTTTGTTAACAAGAATTACAAAAATTATTCATTTTAATAAAATGCAATAAATAATAAAATACGTGGGAATAAATACTTTATGACTTTCAGTTGAAAACTTATTATGTTTCATAAATACTTAAGCCGTTTTACTATTCATATATTTTAGAAAATCTATAGAATAAATTTAGAAGTAACGGCATAGTCATTATTTATTTTATTGTATACTGTAATAAATTACATCTGGATTAAATAATCGTTATAGTAAAAACATATCAGGAAAATGTAATTTGTACAAAATGATTGCGATGAAGGATAAACAGCACTTTTTAAAAATTAAATAAAATACTTAGATAATAATGTAAAACAGAAAAATACATATTATGATTTTTGAGTCTCTTACAAATAGTAGTATTATATAGGTAGTTGTTAACATTTAACCTTGTATAACATTTTTTGGTCATATATGAATTATAGAAAACCTATACATTTTAAAACACAAAAATGATATAATATTTAATTTTTTATTTAATTTTAATTTTAATCATATTTAATCATGTTTAGTTTAAGGAAATAAAAAAAAATCTATATGCCTATAATAAACTAGTGTTTGTTATTATTATGTAATATTATATTAATTTATATTATTATAATAAAATATTAAATACATGTTACTCTGTGAACTTTACTTTTGAAATTAGAAATTTATAAGTTATAACACAACACAATATTGTATATATAAAGTATACGTTGTACATAAATTCATCTATTTTCGTGGTATATTTTAGTGAAGTTTATGTACCACTACTTCATTTTATATGGGAGACAACTAGGTGGTGTGAACATTTTTGGGAGGCAACTCGTTTATTATTACGGACTACGTCTTGATCATCGGAGGTAACTAGTGTATATTAACCCTTTTATTTACGATAAGAATGGGAGACAATTCGTATATTTTGGGAGGCAACGGGCTCTAAATGTAACATTTTTGTAATAATATTCTTCAAAAAATGTTCGGGCAAAACCTGTTTTTCCCAAACTTGACCATTCCCATTTCACCCAGATACCCGTTTCGACCAAAGTCCAAAGATATTAAGTAATTTTTAAAATAGGTCGGTAATAGTTTTTAAATAATATTTGAATCGCATAATATATTGTTATCCAAGGAATACCGTGAGGTGGTGAAACTCAATATTTATTGTAGAGACTCGTCGTCATCGCAATCTCATAATATTTACCGATATCCTAATGTAGCCATATAGGTACCTATTTATTTCACTTTAAAATTAATGACATGACAATCAACTGTAATATTATGAAGAGGTTTTCACATTTCTATATACTAGTTGTACATTGCGTAATAGTTGCTAGTAATCAGATTTAGAATTGTGTACAGTTTTACTTTGAAAACATTTGTATAAATCAATTGTCAATGATTTCTGTTTATAAAAACTAAGTAAAATAAATGCACGGTCGTCATTAATCAATATAAGAGAATTTTGCTTCGAAAAACGTAAGCAAAGATAAAATTCATTGGTGATGTGTAAAACATACGTGTTCGGCTATTTCATACATGTATAATTTTATATTAATTCTAAAGTAGTGAACGAAGACATAATTTGTTTAGTGGTACAGAAATAAATCGTTAAAACGTTGCTATAAAATAACAACTATTTGTGACATACATTTTTAAATAATTTACTATGGGTTTCAAATATTATTTATAAATCATTGGCAACTTAATTTTAAAATTACTAAAAACATGTCTTTCGTCGAATCGGGTATCTGCAGGGCGAAATGGGAAAGGTCAAGTTTGACAAAATGGATCCTACCCAGATTTATTCATGCGTCAGGAAACTAATGGAAAAATACAAAATTACCACTTTCAAATACCAACCGAATGCAATTACTTATCGATTTTTGTATAAAGCAAATACTATATTGAATATTCATATTTACATACAACTTTTCGGCACATCGTTCCTCCCACTTATAAACAAACTATTTTTTTTTTTTTTTTTGTTATATTATTAATTTATTATACAATGTGTAAATTAATTTTTTTACAATAAGTACAAGTGCTGTGGGAGTTGATAGGTTGAAAGAAGAATCCATCCAGTGATGTCTCAACTACCCCAAATAAATATCACACTTCCAAAGTGATATAGAAAATACGTTGCTAAATTTTTTCTTAAACTTTTTATGGTTATATAAAATAATACACGTTTGCAACATTTTTATGGCGGGTATTCACAACATATTTCCAAAACACGTAGGTGAACACATAACATGACTATAATATTAACATGTGTATTGTGTATAATGCTGTTTGGGAGGTTTATAAGATAAGCCATGCCTTATCGAATATTTTGCACATTTAATATGAGCCAGAAGATCAACATTTGACACTAATAAACTACCTACTGAAGTTCGAACAGAATAAATCTTTCCTGTCTGTTTAAAATGATCACAGAGTTAACTATAAATTGTGAACGTTTTTTATTTAAAAAAAATTTTATTTTATTATGTGATCAATACAATTTTTTTCTCCTAAAAAGAATTTATCAAAATGCATTTTGAGTTCACCAAGCGTTTAGTTATCACAAAAATCTGGTGGTTTTCTTTTGAGCGAAATTCTTAAAGTTACATATTGTTTGAACGAATTTGTAGTTTATATATTGTACGAATCATTTGGGCGAGATTTATATTAACAGTATAAACACATAATTTTAAGATTAATACCTACATCTATTGGAAAAAATTATATTCAATCATATCGTTTTGCTAAAATATAATATATGGATAGCAAACCAATTTCTCTGTACAATTTTGGTTAATACATTTTCATTTCCATTTTAATCTTAGGACTTTCTGTTAATTTTAACTAGTACGGTTAAAAATGTTTCTTGTCACAAGTTTTGATTTGATTTGCAGTCACTTATTTAAAATATATCGCAATTACCTAATTCAAATATAGTAAAACATCCAACTTGTTGATAACATTTGCCGGTTCACTGTAATATTAAAGCTAAAAACACAAAATTATTCATTATGCTGAACTCAAATTGTCTATGATTTGCGTGGGTCAGATCGAAAAAACGAATAGTAAGCAAACATAATCTTTAATAATCATATATAAACTAGCTCAAACGATCAGTTAATTGCTCGTCCAAATGGTGATGCATTACTTGAGTAAATTTTGGATTATTCACCCAAATGAATTAGTTTCTAAAAACCACATAGTTATGTTCTACTCAATCACTTATTTCGGTGTTAACTATTCAATTTCTATCTGACTTTCATCAGTGTCTATATCATTGTTTTCATCATAGATCCATTATCCTTATAATATGCTCCCTCTTGAATAGTGCCAGTGGACTGCTCTTCCCTATTTCTGCATTATTATAAAACATTTAAGTAAAGTTAACTGGTATTTTATTTTCACCTTCGAATTTCTCCATTAAAAATTTAAATATACCAATCCACGTGAATATCATTATTAATAGACAAGAAACTATTCTTGTATACTTAAACTATTTTATAGTTATTACAAAGTTAATCTATTTATATTGCACAAAAAATATTACAAAATCGGTGTTTTTTTTAAGAATGGTTGTATCAGAGTCTTAAGTGAACTGCATTTAGGTCACACATAACTATTTTTTTATCTATACACTATAATGCTCAATTTTTTTAGATACTACTTATTTTAGCATTTTTACAACTACTAGGATATTACAATGTATGAACAAATATGTGAAATATTTATTATAGGTGTACCTATATATATGGGTACATGAGCAAAATGTTCTTAATGCTAAATGATAAAATAACGGACAACGGTGAATAATAAATTATCATTATTTTAACGATGATTTTCGATAAAACGTTATTAACAATTTTAAATTACCCATACAAATTAGATCATACGAGTATAATAATAACATGATCATAGCTATTGTCAGAATTTTATAAATTCTTAAGAAACCCATTTTTATTTTTATTGTTATTAAATAATTGTATATGAATTATTGTTTTTAGAACATAATAGGGTTTAATACACAAAGAACAGTACAAAAAACTGAGGCTTAATAAGTAAAATGAGTAATTACACTATGATATTATCAGTTCGATGAGTTGCACATATTAGCAATAGGTAATGAATTATTAGTTCAATAAATAATCATCATTAATCATCATTTGTTACTATCCATCTTCCACTCAATCGTATATAAAGAATATAGATAGTAGGTACCAGGTTATACGTTCACATTTAATAACATCGATAGTTGAGATGTATTACAACGAGCAGTTTCATACAAAAAAGAGCACATATAATTATTATACTCCTATATTATTATTTTTTTAACGCGCTTTTTTTATTTGATTGTTCGAACAATTTGTCATAGAAAATAGTGTTAAGTCTTAATATTTAACCCAAATATAAATGTAACGCACTATATCATTTGTTTAATCATTCGAAATAATTACATTTGTCAACTGTGAGTTCATGTATGTGCATGTGCGTGGTTGTTGGACCGTTGAAACAATAACCGCAATTCTACTAGATCAGGGATAGTTAGTTAGGTTATGTTTATCCTTGGTCCGAATATTTACCAGTTTGACCATCCAAAATGAAAATTGAAACGCAGTCTATGGCCTGTGCATTTAATTAGCACAACGAGTAAATCGGAGAAGGTTATTGTTGTTTATACTTCGCATCTTGCCAATAACAATATCAAATATTTACAAGACCTTTAAGTTTGGCGTCTACCCTCTTTAATTTATTGATTTTGATGTTTGTGTGGACTTGTATGTATGTATGTGTTATATATATATATACTCAGCCACATGTATTAATGAAAAGGATTACTGCTTCCGGGGACTGGCCACGGGTTATTGTAGCTGACCTACCACAATTAATCATACGACTCCGGTTTAATATTTCAAAAATATCCCTCCCGTACCGCATGACCCTTTTATGATGCCACTTACGCCGCTTCTAATATCCGAAGCGCTGTAATGTGACCTCCCTAAAAGGAGATTCCATATTTGTATTGTGATTTGTGAGACCGTAAACATGTAAGTTTATTTGCGTTGTATGGCTGATGGTCTCCCGGATTAATCATATCGCTTAAAGAATTCGGCCGCAGCATGCAGTAGACAAAATATTATTCTAAAAATATGACGTTGTCATAATGTATGTTTTGGAATTTGAAATTATTCAAATGGTTCTATAACGGAGTTAAAAATATGTACCTATTTCGTTAAAATAATAAAAACGCAACAATGCATCGACATATTATAAATATTGCAAAATGTTAAGATTTATTTTGAATTAAAATGAAATAAATTAAATTAAAACAATAAAATTATCTTAAGAAGACATCGTACCCGCATATGTTGTCAAAAATGGGTTTTTTTCAAACGTAAAATGTTTTATGTTATGCGTTAGTAAGATGGAGCAATATTATTATATTATACGGGTACGACGTCCCTTTATTTTAAATATCAAGCAAAATACGATGCATATTCATTTTTTTAGGTTGTAATGATTTATTTACTTTTTTTTAAATACTGATTATAATAATGATCCTGTTTATCACTTTTAAAATATTTTATTTTATTTATAAACCAGACTTTAATGTTTTACATATTTGTGATGGTTTAACAATTGCTTCTACCAATACTATAGATTTCTCAATCTAATATTAACATTTAAGTTTATCTACTTAGTTCATACTTTATTGTAAGTAAGATGTGAGGAAATCATTTTTTAGTGTACTTATTCAAGTGATTGATTCTTTATATTTTAGGCCTTATAATTTATCTAAAACTCGATATTTGTTAGAAACGTGCGATCAGTTTCATTTGAACTTTAAACGAATATTAATAAATTAATTCAAAGTCTTGAGATGGAATTAACATGTATGTAATCATTAATAAATTATAAACCAACAAAATAAGAATAATACATTGTTTTTTATCGAAACAATAGGAGTAAATAAAAATATGATATAGGTACTATAATATAATATTATTTTTAAATGAGGGAACACGATTAATGAGAAAAATTTTTAGAAGACTTTACGATATAATGTAACATATATACTCTGTAAATAGACGTCCGAATTCGATTTAGACCTGACTAACTTTTAATTCAATATCCGTCATTCTGTGTGAAAAACTTTCCACGGAAGCCGCTTAAGGAGGTGGAAGAAGGAGTGGTGTCACATATGTTCCGAGACGGCCGACAGTAGGCCCCGGGGGTGAGGAGCTAGATTCAAATCTGATTGAAAGTGAAACTATTACCTAAAGCAGTATATATAATTCCCGAGGGGATCCACCGGAATCAATTACGAAGGTCATAATACGGATGCGTTCGGCAAAATTCTATTATACATATTATACATAGTGATTCAACGAGCATCATGCTCAATTTCTCGCCCCTCCCCACTATTAAACCCTTATTAACGGAATTAAACAAAATCAGATTTTTAGATTTTTTTGAATATAATCAAGCACCAAATTTTCATAAACGTATCTTTATTTTGTATACTATGGAATGTCCTGTAGGTATTATAAAAAACTTTTTATTCATTGTAAAATGTAAATTGTTGAGCTCTATGCATCTAAGTAAAAATTTGGATGAATAATTATTAAATTTATATTCATCGCGTTTTAAGGATAATAACCTTAATACAAGACAAGACAATGGTATATTCAGACAAATTTTTCAAATTATAAAATGTTAATATATATTGATTAAATATAATTTTCAAATCATTTTAGATTTCTTGTCTTTCAAAGGTTAGGTTACCTAACCTATTATCCTTAGTACCTACACAAAGTGTAATAACTCAGAAACTAATTGTTCACATTTTATGTAGATGAATACATCAACATTTTCAAAAAAAAATAACCTGCTTATAACAATTCAGAGTAAAAAATGAGTTTTATCATTTAGAAAAAAGAAATTTCTATCGCCACGTGACTCTCTTAAATTACGTGAAAATTCCTAAGTATTTCAAAATATGGTTCTTAAGTGTAATAAAAATTCTATAAATCGACACATGAATAAAGTGTATTATTTAAGGAAAATATGGTGTTAAGCATACTTGGTGAATCACGCTGTATATGTACGTACAATGTGTGTAACGTATGTGCGCGTGCGCGTATGCGCATTCGGTTACTTCGATAATTATTCGCAACGACACCGAGTTAAGTCCGTCCTAGTGATAATTCTGCACACACGAGTATACTACTCAGACGACTTGCGGAGCTCCTTTTCACCGCCGAACGCTCGCATGAACGAGAAAGGTCCTAATCCGATCGGTGCTATGTTTTGTCCCGCGGTTAATCCTCGACCCGAAAAGGTAACGCGGTTTTTGGCCGGTGCACCCCCCCCCCTGCTCACCACGGTATGCGTGAAGACGACCGTATATTATTATTATATGTGTACAGTATACACGTATGGCGCGAATACGCCGTGTTTGAGAGATTAGAAAATAGGGGTTGGGTATAGCCGGTATCCATTGTAAGCGCGTGTGCAGAGCGGGTGTGTGCTCGCTCGAACAAACTGGCTTCGTTCATTTATCAATGCCATCATCCATTCACGAGCACACTCTCTTCGCGCGCGCACACCCGACCCGCCGTCGGCGAGAGGGGATGCTTTCCGGGTTTCGGAAAATTCGCCAGAGCTACCCCATCAGTCACACGCCAAACAGATTTGGTTCGCGTAGTTTAGGAGTCGTGTGTGAGCGCACACGTGTCCTCCGTGGCGACGACCGTCGCACGCCCTGCAATGACGGTCTCGAACCAACCGGGTGAAAAGGGAAATATTGCCAAATGAATAAAGCGTTGAAAAAACGTTTAACAGTACGTGTGACGAAGGAAACGATTCACAACTTACTATAGTAAGGGCCTATTCCTATCGATCACGATGGATATCGCTGAGACGTGAGTGATTATTGAATCAACAACGATAAGCAGCCTCGGCAATCACCGAAGACTGGTATCTCAGTAATCTAAGATCCTCTAAGAATATCCCGTGATTATGTTTACAAGAAGTAACGATTAATAGTAACGGTTAGGTATTTATTTACGGTTAGAGAGTACCTAATTATAGTTGGACTTTTGATTGAAGGGCACGAGAATAGGTACAGAGCACATTTTCTGGTCTCATATCTAGGGAAATTATCTATTGGAAATTTGGAAATGCCACATAAAAAAAACACTAAGAAGTATGAATCGATGGATTTCAAAACGTTTTAATTTATAATAGGTGTTTCCGTATAATTATTATGATACCGTCACTGGGTCACGAGAATACCCGCATAGTAGTTTTAATAATGTGTAAACGAGTATAAATAGGCCCAGATTAACATGCACTTGACCGCCTTTGACAGCCCCATTTATTAATTTTCTGTTTTTATAAAAAAGATATTTAAATATTTTTATAGTTAAATTATAGTAGCATTAATATTATAAACAATTATAGTGTTATAAACTTATAACAGATAGTTTGCTGCTTAATAGGTCAGCCGATAATGACTCTTTATTTTTAATAATTGAATAGTTTCTTCGATGTCTATACCTAGAGAGCCTATATAAGACCATATAGGCTTTATATAGCTTTATATAGCTTTCTTATATGGGCTCTCTACCTATACCTATATTATTTGTACGTAATTTGCATAGAATTATGTAAAATAAAATATACTGTATCCAGACAATATTAATTGAGCAGCGTGACAAAAATAAAACAAAAAAATAAAATTTGGCTGGGTTGTTGAACACATTTACTGACAAAAATTAGGTAAACCATATTTCATTAAAGTTTCGACAAATGAAAGCCATTAGGTATTCAATTCTAAAAACGTTTAAGTAGGTACCTCATTATATTGGGAATTACAATAATAGTTGCAGGGTTTAATAAATTAATGTATTTAATGTACGAATAATGGTAAAATGGTTCCCGATAAAAAATACATTTTATCATACATCGTTGTAATTTAAATAATGAATTAATAAACTATTTAAAGATTTTCAAAAAACCAATTTCTGTTGTGAATAATAATAAAAGAAAACTAATATAATGTATATAATATTACCATAGTAAAGGAAAGTAATATAATTTGTCTTCTTGGTTATGCCAGCGTGCCTACTGCACCTCTCTGTATCTACTTTCCTACTGTATTACAGCGATGATCACTTTCAAAAATGGTTCGCAATACTTCGTCATGTCGTTTTGGATACTTATTTGAAACACATATAAAAATAAATTATGTTTTAAATATTTATATCTTGTTTTAGAATCGCAGTAGCGAAAAAAAATCCCACAACGGATCACAGAATAATGTTCTTATCTTTAATATTTTATTATAGGCTGATTTATTCTCATACTTTCCCAGTGCACAAAGTTTTCATAGTGGTGGTAGTGGTGGAAGTTAAATTTGCGCACTCTATATTATACAAAGATAATAAACAGAGCGTGCCATCCTTTTAATTTATATTTCCTCTTGTAGATTTAATTTTAATCTAAATATAACTATGAACCGTTTCGGTGGAAACGCAGAAAAATATATTCCCAACAAAAAAAAATCGATGTGAATTATTCTCATATAACTTTATATTATGCAATTATTCTATATAGATAAGTCAAACAATGAAATAAACATCATAAAGTATAATTAAAACTTTTAAGAACCCAATTATGTTTAGACCAAAAATACAATAAAATAGGTACTGTCTAGTGTCTATAATACTAAAGGGCGTTTTAAATAAAAATTTGTAAAATATATGCCATCATTTATTAAATTATGTAATAATATTTTATATTATATATTAACTAATAAATACAAAGATAAAATTAGACATGTAAACGTACAGCCTAATAATAGTGTATGATGAATTATTACTAAATACTTAGTTTAATAAAATTAAATCGATAAAAATCAATTTTTTGTAATATTTAACGTTATAAATACCTATACTGGATCAAAGATTCATAGGCACCATTTATGTTTTTTAAACCGCTTACGTTAATGTTATGATGTACGATACTTCAAAATGTATTTTTTATTTTTTTCAAAATACAAAAATATAATATTTAATAAATAGAAAAAAAACGTTGGCATTTTATTCTGATTTTTTAGAGCGGCATTTAAAACATCAGCTATTTAGGTTTTATAAGAAAACACATGGTATCGTTTTTACTTTTTATCTCCATGGAGAATTTATTTGAACAAACAAGCGGGTTAGTTGTAAACGAGGAGTAGACTAGGCATAAATTCGAATTCCGTTGCATTTACCATGGATATTGTTGAGACGAGTGAGAGACAGAAAGGACGAGTGAAAAAAACTGTAGAAGTTTGAACGTTGATTCCATTATCTTTATAATTTCTATTTTCTCACACAACCTGCTCTGTTTATAGCTGCGATTGCTATTTTTGTCATCCATTATATCGCATACGTTATGGCCTTCGAGGCTTTGCGCTCGGAATTTAATTTAAAACAAAAACTATAATAATATTATTATATGCGACTATATAAAGTTTTATTAACTCACTTAGACGTCTTGTCGCATACGTGTTTATTTAGTTTTGTGGGTCGCGCATGACAAAAATGATTATATCTCATTAATTATCGTTCATATTAAAGAAGCGAAAATATTAATTTTTTTAATACATGTAAAATACGTATAATACGTATTACAAGTATAACAATATAATATGGTAACAAAAATCGTTTTAACGCGAATTATGCTCGTAACACGTATAGTTTATATTATTATATTGTGTACCTATTAATATTGAATACCTATTTTATATTGTGTATTATAATTTATAGCCTATATAGGCACCTTGCACCTATTATAATTAGTTTATTAATCTCAGAATTCAAGTATACTTTGAAAATGTTATTTAAAATGTGATTGCGACGTTCTTAACATTATCCTCATTCGACGGATTATATTGTTATTGTTATACCAATAATAATTATTACTTATTATGTATCGACTATGATCATCCCCCTCCTCGTCAAATATGAAATAGGCACACTCAGCACTCGCGTGGATTCTGTCCTTCTGGACGGACTTAATAGTTTGATCTTAGTGAATACCGATGATCGCCGTTATATTTTAAACTCAAATATTACCATTGATTATGAATACTTGTATATTCATAATCAATAGCACTACTTAAATCAAACTCGCATAGTGTAACGGTATCAATTACCTAACCTGACCGCCGGAAATCCCTGCCGTGCCGATGGAACGTCGGCGGTTAGGGATCGACGACACATGATATTACTATAATATATTATTATCATATAATCACCACGTGTGATCCTGTCGCAGACTACAACCGCGTAACTGGTAGGTACTTACCGTTGAGAATGTGTATGACCGTGTTGGCAGGGAACGCATTGCTCGGTGCACACGTGTAGTTGCCGGAATGGGCGCGGGAAGCGCGTTCGATGTACAATGCGCTGTGCTTGTTCGGTAAGTCGGACGTGACGTTCACACCTCGGTCGATGTCGTAGTTGATCATTCGGCTGTCGTGGTACCAGAATATGTATACCGGGTCCACGGGGCTCTGCTGGACGACGCATTCCAGATGCAGCGGGCTGTTCAGCATCAGATACTTCTCGGAAGCGCCGGCTATCTCGGCCTGTGCCTCTGAAAGAAACGAAAACACCATCGGATTGTAATGAAAACTGCGTAAACATATTAATATGTGGGGGGACTGCAGTATTATAAGTATTATTTTTGTAGCGACGACAATTTTAGTCGTCCACATTTTTTAATATTTTCTTCCAAGTCCTTTCATTTTTTCAACGATAAAGTATCGTCCTGCAAGTATGAAATTAAAATAATTAGCTAAAATATATTATAGTAAAATAAAAACATTTTATTTTTTAGATTCTGGGCGAAACGTTAAAACGTAGGTTTTATTAATTATAACGATGTTTTTTAAAAATTATTTTCCAGACACTTTCAGACAGTAGTTTTCCACAGGTGTCAAGTATTCATGTCAAGTATTCATCCTATCGATTATAAATCGAGTCAGGACAGTGGTTTGAAGAGGTCATATTATTTTAATTCCCTCAGTAGTTTCCATGTACAAAAAAGAAAACTTCAGCGTTGGTTGTTAAACTACAAGAGAATAAATTAAGAATCGTAGTCTTAATTGAAATCCATTTAAAATTGTCTTTTTGTTTTAATATTGATTTTATATTTTTAATAAAATTTATCATTACCTTCAAATGTTTTATCAGAACACAAATAGAATTAAAAATAATTATCCTATATCAGCAATTGAAACAAGCATTTTTTAAACATCATACAAGATCATACGAATCCAGAACAAAAATAAAAGTCTGCACACTGTCGTGTTTTACATGTTGTAATAACAGGGACGATTAGGTTGTCCAAATATCGTCGTCTATACTAGTATAATACAACTAAGTTTAATCAAATTAATAATTACAATTTATTGATTATAGGATTATCGTAAATATCCCATATGGCCACACATCGTCACTCACATGGTAGTATATAGGTATAGTAAATAGGTATTGTTGATGGTTTCCAGCAAGGCTGTAAAGCCCATTTCGAGGCGTTTTATAACTATTAAAAATAAAATCAATTGTTCGATGCTGGTTTTTCGATGTCTGCATATAGGGTAAAGTCCATCGTCCGCCCTTCTCCTCCATACAGTACAACAATCTGGGTCCACGGCTGACGCTTGCAGGTTGCCTACACACACACACACACACACACACACACACACACACAAACCCGTGGTGCTTGTACGTGGTGCTGTGCTAGTTTGTAAAGTATCGACCGTCGCTGAGAGACGCGGGTAGGTACTCCCGAAATATTGTAGATAATTCAATCACGGCATTAGGTATATATTATATATATATATATATATAATATTATAGAGAACGCAACAAATTTTCTAGAGATATTACTTTCCAACTAACTATCGGAATCCCAAATAAACAGCGTGTAAACAAAATCGTTTCCTCCATAGTCATATTAAACGTCATGTTTCTCGTAGTACACAATTTAATAATAATAATATCATGGAGTTGTCTACCATAATAATACACTATATAATATATATATAATATACCAATATACCATAATAATAGCGAATATAGTGCCCGAAAATCGAAACACGCATTCCTCCGATATTACTGCTGCAGTGGTGTAAGTCGGTTTTAACGACGTATTAACGTAATATTTCACGTGATATTACACGAATAATACTATACTGTGTACTATTCGAAATGCTCGTTCGTGTATTGATTCATTGGAACAACGGTCGTAAAGAAAAATTATTACATGTTATTATTGTTCACATATTCGATAGCATTAGTGGACATTGTTTATTTCCATAACAGACCGCTTATCATTAATTTCGATAGAACTTTTCGTAATATTATTTAAAACGCTGCGGGTTTTTGTTTATAATGTCAATTACAATATTATAAAAAAAAAAACTAATAATTGCGACGAATGAACTAAAAAAATATTTCGAAACTAATACTTCATGAATAATGTCACTCATCATTATTAAATTATCATTAAACGATATTATATAATTTTATATTTTTTATTATTTTAAGTTTCAAAACCTCAATAATTTAAACTCATATTAATGAACATAAAATAATAATAATTGTTTAGCACATATGGTAATATTGTATCATATTGTCATATTGATTATTATTGATTATTATAATTACAATGAAATACCTATTCTTTATTATAATATTGTGTTACGACTCACGGACAACGTGGAAAAATCAGCATTCTCTACTTTGCCCAGGAATTTTACAAAATGAGCACATGCTCATGTTTATAGCCCATCATCGTAACTCAAGGGTTCTATAGTAATACATTATGTGCATAAGCATAACCAATTAAGAAATACAAATGTATGGACATTATAAAGCACCAAGTGCCAATACAGCTATTGGACGACTTAGTACATTAAAATGTCATCGAAGTTATATCATGTGTTGCAATAAATAATAATAAAACATAAAACAATTCATTTTTTAATTTTTAACTTATACACAGTGTTGAGCCCAAATAACAAAAATAATATCAAGATAAGATAAAGATAATTTCGTTAATTATCTAGATTTAGATTCAGATGATCATTTTTACTTTTATCTAGATAAAGATAAAGATACATATTTTTTTTATCTAGATATCATAATAGATTTTTAATTTTTTGTTTAAAATGCGCAACAAATAAATATATTGCTTAATTATTTTATACAAATTCTTTTAGTATTTTACTATTTTATGGCCATTAATTTTAATAAACAAATTTTTCTATGCAATTCCTTATTTTAATTGTTAAACAATGATTTATTTCTGTGTACCTACTTTTTTACTTCAACTCAAACTGAATATGGAAATACTGTAAGACTTATTAATTTTTTTCAATCATCACTAATTGGTAACTTATATTATATTTTTTAAGAAGTCAAAACTCCAAAAGCTATACCTAAAATTATTATCCTAATTTAATAAATAATAATTGCATGCAAGTATCATTAGGATGATATCCACTTCAAAATAGAATTACATGTAATAAATTATAAAAAAACAATTGGTAAAAACATTCTTAAATGTATCCAAGCATTGCAATATCAAAACAAACTTTTTAATTATCAATAAACTTCAATAACATTTTGGAATTGTAATATGTAACTAGGTAATATAAGTTTAGTATCTTAATTAAAACAAAATTCCATTAATATGATGTTTAAATATAATATTTATAATTTTAAATATAAATTAAACAAAAAGTATCTAAGAAAAAGATTTTTTTTAAATATACATAACAAATTATTTTAAAATAAATCAGCTGACAGTACAGTTTACACTTTACAGCTAATATGGAAGTATAGGTACATAAATACGTTCAAGGTTGAAGGTTCAACGTTGAGCGACGACTGCGAGTGAACGTTAGCAATTGAATAAGAATATAATATTATTGTTTTCGAGATATACCAAATATTATTATGTTCTGAGCTATTTATGTTCGATTTACTCTCCGGACACCGCCTCACTCACCAAAAATCAAGATAATATTATTATTATAACATGAAGTTGTGAACGTTTAGCGGGACAGGGCCGAATTCCGAAGACTATACTATACTATAATTTATAATAATATACTATAACTATATAGAGTATAGAATATTTCCATTACGAGTTCACAAAATAATGTGCGCTGCTGGACGAGGGTTTTACACTTTTACGTAATAACAATGTTATTTAGCTTTATATAAATAGACAAGAACGATATTATTTCATTGAAACTATTTCTATAAAATAGTAATCTACATTACACGAGAAACGTAATAATAAATAACAAAACACATTCGTATGAATATTATATTATTATAAATTATAATATTGTGATTTTATAGTATTAGATTGTTATTATCAATACAATTACTGCTATGGAAAAAATAAATATATTCACGTTTAATTCAGAAATAGTGTAATAATATTTTGTTTGATAAATGATAAGATAAGACTAAAAATTAAAAGTACCAAACTACCAACAAATCAATCGAAACTAAAAATTATTTATTTATCTAGATAGGTATACAGTTTATCTTAGATGACAATCAGATACCTGATATTTTATTTATCTAGATGAGATAAAGATGCTGTAGTTTTATCTAGATACATTTATCTAGATACTGCTCAACACTGCTTATACACTACCTACTTGTGTATCTTTAAATTCTAATATGCTATACCTAGTTGTAGTTGTCTTTATACGAACTCGAAAAATAACTTCATATGTTACATCACCTATTATATACCTTGGCCATTGTATACAATTCCCAGGCCGGGCCAGGTCATCTATAAAATCTATTTCCCACCAGTAATGGGCATTTTACAAAAATTCCCTGTTTTCTATTTTTCAGCCCGTAACATAGGTACCAATATTATTATGCATGCTATTCTGCACAACATAATTTATGCGCTTTTAATAATTGATATTATTATGCTCTACATTATATTCTGAAATTGTTGCCACATACCTAATGCACGGAGAACCCAGAGACGTATTCAGGATATAATATAAGCTTATAAAAAGAAAGCGGGTAAGTGGATGTACCTCTGCTGTACAGTAGGTTATAAGTGGGTCAATGTATAATGGATTGCATTAATAATATTATATCATTGTATAAGAAAAACGATTCTGAGTGGAGACGGTTTGTCAGTCTTGATATTTTATATTGTTATTATTTATTATAGCCTGTAAGTTGAATTTATATTATAATATTATTATTTATTATTCGTTTCTATGGCGATAAACAAAGGTAGGTTAGAAATTAAAATCCCATTTTTAGTGGTTTTTCGTAATTTGTCGGTGGTTTTTTCCGTGGCATTAAATAACTATTGGGAAAATCGAAAAATGACCTCTCTAAAGTACCATCATATTGACCCAATTCTCTAAAAGATAAGATGCTATATGTTGAAATCGAAGCACTCCTTCTGGTAGAATTTTATATACGGTGTAAAAAAAATTAAAAATATTAACGCCATTGTAAAACCATTAGCTTCCTCGCTCCGCTCAGAATCTAAAAATAATTAATATTATAATCATCATAGTATTTTGTTTAAGTGGACGCGATAATAGAATCTGACGTATAATCAATAAGTATATATAATAATTAATATTATATTTACACTATTGGAAGTACGAGTTTTAATTTCGGTATAATGCGTGAAATAGACAGATGATAGATTCTACTTTTCAGTTCGTCGTTAGTGATAACGATACAAGATAGTGCTAACAATATTAAGCATAAATAATAAAGTCCAATAATATAAGTCCAACCATAAAGATAACAAAAGTCAAGAGTTCAGAATTTAGATTGAATTTACTTAAAGCATAGATATAGTGATTTATTAATATGTATATTTTATACTATTTGTTATAGATTTTCCCTTCGGTATGTCCTATTTTATTATAATTTTATTCTTTTACCTAGTAAAAAATATATTTATAAAAAATGTTTTTGTTTAATCTTTATTTTGTGGTTGAATAATAGTAACTATAATAATATATTCCTGACACAAGCTACGTTTAATGAATATGAATTCAAATTGTAGATATTAAATATAAATATAGGTGTATTTTGTAATTTTTCCATTTTTTGATTAAAATAACAAAAAAAATATTTTACCTACTATATTTATTATTGATTTGAAATAATATGAGCATTAACTGTTTAAAAAATTGCAGCCCCTGCAAGAATTTCACACAGCAACCCAAGGAAATCCCCCTAGCACCGTCCTTTAAATATGTCACTGGTGTCTGGTAGAACCCTTAATATTCCATTGAATATTTCTACCGAAATCTAACGCAAAATTATGTAAATGCCAGCAAATGGGTTTAATTGTTCATTAGAATTACATACGAAAATTAGTGCATTATAGTCAAAACGTCTATTTATTGAAGTAGGTATATTCTACTTATGTAGGTACATATTGTAATTTTACCTCAGAATATTATTCATAATTGTGTGTGGTTATTCAAATTAATGTTTTATTCAAATGATTAGGTATTACAGGTGTTCAATATTGATACCTGCTATGGCTGGTAAAGCGTTATTAAATACATGTATATAAATAGGTAATCATTAAGCATATTATGTTTCTCAAATGTAGACATTAACTGTGTTAGAAAATTAATTTCGACATTTATAACATTTTTTTATAAGATCAAAAGTAATTTGGAAAATATGTATAATATATTATACAAAAACAAAAGGTTTATATACTTAAAAACGATTTAAATAACATAAATTAATAATATACTATAAAGAGAAACCATCGATTTTTAGTATTTTAAAGAATTTTATTAAAATTAATTTTATAAAAAGTAAACTATCATGTCTAAGAAACCTTACATAAATGTGTACTATCAATTAGTATAAAATAATACTGATATAATATAAACCATAAATCTATGTTGTATTTCGTCTTAAAATAAATAATACCTACCTATACATTTAACCATAGGCTACACGCTAACTATCTAAATATTACTGTTTTGATTCTTATTAACATAAAAAGTAATACCTAATTTATAATACAGTGAACTTACAACAAATACCTATATATTTAATACAACACGTATGACACGTATGACGAATTATTGGATGCTGAATAACTTTTTTTAGTACAGACAGTACAGTTATTTCTTTGTAAACTTGCTGAGAATATTATTTGAGTTTAAATGTTTAATTTTTAACTAAGGTACGAGCATTTGTATACTGTACTATTTTGCATATTATAATATATTATTTTTTAAAGATATTAAGAGTAATTAAAAGATCAACTGCCCATCATCGCTGGCGGACCGTCATTTCCCTTAAACATTTAAATAAAATAAAAAATCATTGTACAATCATATATTATTCTGACAATATTACGTTTTGTTCATACCATTAAGTTTTATAACAATAGGTCAATTCACTGTAGTATAAAGGTTAACACAATATTGAGTCTACTGAACGTAAATTTACCATGTGTTATGTGCACGTTTGTAAGACAAACAAAACACAATTTGAGGGCGTGGTGTCCTTTTATGTGAAAATACATAAATAGTAACCGGTCATATTGAACGTGTTTGTGTAATTATGATTAATAATGACTTGCGTAGTTGTGTGAAACGTTGGATTTAAAAAGAGATGAGTAGTGAGTACCTATTATTAGATTCTGAGTGAAACGATGAATGTATTGATTTTACAATGATGTGTGTTTTTTTTTTTATTTTTTTTTTTTTTTATTTTTTTATTTTTGTGTCTGTGTACACGATAAGTAGTCGAAATAATGCTTCGATTTTCGACTTCAGTATCTTGTTCGATGGGAAAGTGAATATCGTTGGTGCATTGGGGAGGTCAAAATTTTAATTTCCCAGTAGTTTTCAAAAGCGATGTGAAAAACAAAAGAAAAATTAAGGAAAAACGGGAATTTTTACGCAAAATCGATTTTTAACAAAATCGATTTTGGTTATTGGTGTAACTCTAAAACAAATGACCGTAGATGCATGAAATTTTCACTGGTTGTTTATATTAGCATTTTCTATACACCATAAAATTTTCCAAATATTTTGACTCTTTTTGAGCTGTTTACAGCCATTGTCAGTTTTCAATTTTTTTAGTTTTTTTTTCTATAAATATCAATAAAATTTTATCTATTGAGTAAAAAAGCTTGAAAATTTAATAGAAGGCTCCTAGTTTATTGTTTCAAAGGCAGATGAAAAAAATTAAAAATCCTTAGTCACAGTTTTTAATTATAAGCATTTAAAGTTCAAATTTTGACAAAATACGGAAAAATCACGAAAAATAGCAAATTATTTTGATGAGAATTCATAAAAATTTTTCTTTTTAAATCTAAGATTTGAAAATGTAATATAAGATTACTCATAAGTTTGTCTACCTTTATCAAAAAAAAAATGTCTAGAAGAAACTTAAATTAAATTTTTATGAGCGTCTGAAATTTATATTTTTACAACATTTGATATTTACTCGATTTCTCATGTAACGATTTTTTTATTTTATTGTAATTAAAAAACGAATGACTGTAGATACTTGAAAATTTCACTGAATGTTTATATTAGCATTTTCTATACACCATACAATTTTGAAAATATTTTGACTCTATTTGAGCTGTTTACGGACATTGTCAGTTTTCAATTTTTTTAGTTTTTTTTTCTATAAATATCAATAAATTTTTATTTGTTGGGTAAAAAAGCGTGAAAATTTAATATTAGACTCCTGATATATCGTTTTAATAGCAGTTGAAAAATATTAAAAATACATTTGCACAATTTTTTTTTATAAGCATTTAAAGTTCAAATTTTGACAACATTTATCAAATTTATAATTTATTAATTATTTTGTAGTTAAAAATGTATAAAATGTTTAACTTTTATGGCTAAGGATTGAAAATTTAAAACAAGGCTCCACGTTAATAGGTTATATATAAATTACTTTATTCACAATAATATCATCAAATATACTTGGTAATATCATAGGGTGACTGACCGTTTTCGCTCAGAATCGTTTTTCTTATACAATGATATTATATCATTGAATTCAAATTTAACACTATCCATTACAGTGACCCACTTGTAACCTACCGTACAGCAGAGCGACATCCACTTATCCACCTTTTTGTGTTTCTTAATAATCATACTATTATCTGTCTAAAAACGTGTTTTAACTTTTAATATAAACGTAAAAACTTGTATAAAATAAAGTATTAGATACATTTTTTAGAAGTGTGATTACCTATTAGATAGTTCTATTTCGGGCGTCGTTTTGGTAAAATGCTAAAAATCAAAACCGTATGCTGTAGTTGCATAATATATTATATGTAGACACGTCGAGTGATGTATAACAACCGATAATTTTTGTCAAGCACATTTTCTTTTAATGAACCACCCGACCAACATATTTTGTTTTCTCTGTTTGTCACGCTCGTAATATAGCAACAATAGTATAAATTCCGTACTTCTAAACTCTCAGTTTTTGCGAAGGAAAAATAAACCTATACTTAATAAGTTTTATAAAAAAGATATTTCCTATTAATTGGCTAGATAGTTTTTTAATAAGTTATTAATAATTAAAAATAAGAGAAATTAAAACAAGCTTATCTTTATAAAAAATTAAATCATAAAAAACTATTCTGTTAATGCACAGGAAATATCTTTCTTCATGAAACGCATAATTGGTTCCATTGTCCTAAAATGAACCGGAGAGTCGTAATCGTAGAAGTATAATATACGGAATACCTTTGTTGCAATATTACGCGCGAGGCAGACAGAGAAAACAAATGTCAGTGAGGCGGCCCCTTAAGATTTTAAATTAATAAATTTATTGATTTTAATATTTACATTGCGCCGTGGAATGAAAACCAACGGGCTCGGAAAACCGTTAGCAATGTGTTAAAACCCTGCGAAACGGTTGTTTTCCCGGGAAAAGTTTCACACGGGATGACCCTTCTTGGCGAGACAAAAACTTTGTCGTACACCAAAGAGCACCCGAGTAATAATAAAGGAGAAAAAATATACCCGAAAGGAAAAAAAAAATATGGCGGGGGATATTTTTTCCTCAACACTGTATAGTAACCCACTATTGTACAGTCATGAGTCCGCCATCACCGCTGGTGGTTGTGGTGGTTAATATGAAATACAAGGATATTCCCGGCGGCGTCGGAGGCTATACCGTAACTTTACCGGTTAATTCACTTCAACGTCTGTGAACTTTAACCACCACGACCAGAGAACTTTTGGGTCGCAGAATATGTCGTGTATATTATTTATAAGGTGTGTATCCGGAGGATTTTGCAATTTTACACTGAATCATGTTTGTATATATATAATATGACATACATCTCAGATACACCATCTATATATCATAATATAATATATGGCTGTTGTTGATTGTCGTGGGTATGGGTAAAACGAACGGATCGACGTCAACGAACGATGTAAATTGTATTACCTATCTCGTCACCCTCGTGGCATGTAATAACACGTATGTTATCATATTATAATAACTTTTGTCTTCGCCGAACGTATGAACTTTTCAATAGTAGTATTATAGTAATATAACAAAGTGTGAGTGTGAGCTACGAGTGGCAAACAGACCCATCGAACATTAAGAAAAAAGTGTCAGTATTTACATCTTCTTAGGTACGCTTATTTTGTTTTGAAATTGTTAATGATAAAAAACTTACCTAGTTCTTTTATATGTGCATTATTGTTTTCTATTTTTGGGAGAACAAGCGAATTGTTGCATGATTTATCTTTGTTTTTTTGGGGAGGGGTTATTATAATATTTACAGTCCTTAATCCTTAGTATTATATTATACTGTATATCTAGTGACATTATACGTACGAGTATATCGTATAATTTATTGTACGTGGATCTCGAGCAAAATGTATAAATAGCAAACAATATCGAACGAATTGGTATCGCCGTCATCGTCACACAGGTAATGAATAATGATAATATAAGTGCATATCGAGCTCGTGATACATGCCTATAGTCTATGGTCGTATGACTTACAGTAAGTTATAATTTTATTTCGGTACTTTGGTGCAATCGATCGGCGAACGTATCTCTATACACTTATTGTAGGGTCGAATTGAACGTGCCGAGCTCATGCAAATATTGGTCGACCCGTATTTCATGAGTACCTACAAGAGTTTTTTTTCAAATTTCAAATTATAATAATAATAATAACGTGATATAGGCGACTAATATCACGACAAGATAAGTAGGTATACGTACAAAAAAGATACTGTTTATCGCGTGTACGTCGCTTAAACTAGAATATTTCTGTGGTAGTTGTAAAAGTAAATCATTTGATATATCATATTTTTAAATCGCTGCAGGTTGAATGCATAATGATAATAATATTATACTAGGGATAGAAACATAATAATATTATTGTTTATTTATATTAAAATTGTTATTATTTCTGTATTACTTGTGTTACATGTTTTTAAACCATACACAATATAGTTTCAGATTAAATTATAGTGGGAAATAAATTTCCACCATTGCTGTGTTGCTGCACTGCAGTTCAAGGCTAAATTATTTATCGAATTTCTGATAATGAAAAAAAATGTCACACACCGAATAATGCATTTTATAGTTTAATATAAATAGCCATAATATAGGATCGGGGATACACGCACGTGTATGTATAATATTATATATGTATTGATATAATAGAGTAGTGAACTTATAATATGAATGTGTTTATTTTATTTTATATGAATCGCATGACGTTCGCGATACATTATTATTGCTAATTTATACGCAATTATACGTAAACCCGTGTACAAGTTACATAATACATAACGAAACACGATTAATCATTGATTAGTGTGTATTAAAATATTAAAAAACGTAGGTACACGTTTAAATAATTAATTATAATATTATGATTTTTCATTAAAAAAAAAAAAAACTATACCTATACCTATTACAGATTATTCTAGATATAGAATACAAGTGTATAATATGTATAAGTACTGTCTAATAAAATAATGGTTGATGAAATCTACGCTTTAATGTCATACAAGTAAATATGTTTATTACCTGTACAATAAAATACACATAATATCGCACTGTGGCTTACTATACATTACGTTTGTTTTGAATAAAAAAAAAAAAATAATAAATAAACACGATGAAAACTATTTCAATTTAACTTAATACTATGCGTACCTATATAGTGAATGAAAATATTGCATTTAATAAGATCGAAGATGCTGTATTATATTGTCATAATACATGATTGTATATCAACGTGTTTGATTGTTAGTTTGCCCCGAGTGTTACCGCGTTATGCGTTAGAAAGTAGAATAAAGCGATACCAAAATTTGTATACAGCACCTGATCGATTGAAAATTTGACACATAATGTATAGGGAACCTACGGAACCATTAAACTATTATAACTTCGTACAACAGTTTTTGGGAAAATTAAGTCGAACCGGGTTATTGTATAACGGTATACTAAACAATTTTAACGAAACTCTTTTTTATAATTGATATTTTATAGGAATACGTTAATTTTTAAGAAAATATTCTAAGTAAATTATAATCGACTTTCAACAAATAATAACTTTGAGTTGTTCAACTTGATGATAATAATATATTAGTTACTCTAGCAATGTTATAATATTATCACGATATCATTTATAAGTCATTAATATAATATTAATGATTGGTAATCCTCATATAATTATAAAGTATAAACCATGGACAAATTAAAGCAATGTACCTACCTGTACATTTTATGTGACTTCAATTTAATAACCGAAATACATACGACGTTGCATTGTTTTTAATATTTTTTAGTGTAATTTAATACTTGAAGTTGTACGTATTAATAATAATAATATTATGTACTCGAGGTTTTATTACCATTTACATTAAATATCGTGGAAAATTAAATCACAAACCTAGATGTAATATAATTTTATTATATTGTAACGTATAAAACATTTAAAATGGCCAAGGGCCAACGGGATTGTTTGTATAAAAATATAATTTACTACATTTCATTTTATTTTAAGGAACGTATAAGAATAAAATAACAATTAAAAAACGAAAGATTATTGTTACGTATTATTATATTGTAATATATTTATGTCAGGGAACATGAATTACAGTGAAATTATTATGTGCTCGGTGTTTACATTATCGATATACAATTAAAATTACTTTATATACTGATGATGAGTTGTGAAAAACATGAAAATGAAATAGAAAACCTAGAGTTTTTTTTTTTTGGTTTAATATGTCGATACATCTCGTATTGAACGTAGGATATTGGAACGTTCTGATTAGAGTTTACTTTATGGTTCATTAGCAGGTATAACGAAAAGATAATATTAACTTTCGCTTTTAATCAATGTAAGCTGCATTTTTCGTACATATACCTAAGCATTAAACACGTATTCATTAACTCAAAAATAATCAGGTCAAATATTTTAGAAATGAGTGTCGATTTAATAATAATAATTACGAATTAATGAATGAAGTTTCGTTAAACTTCTATACAACAAATAATTTTTGAATTAAAATCCTGAAAAAAGTACTAAATATTACCACATTTAAAATATAAATCTATTTCGTATTATGAACATAATTCCTATATGATGAAATGTTTTAAAAAAAAAATTAAATAAGAGTTAATTCGTTTTTAACGAAATAAATTTGTTGCAAAAATAATGAAAGTATATAAATGGCTTATAGTGCATTATTAATCATATTTTATTTTATTTTATTTTTTAGCAGTAGTTACTCCTGCACAACAGTACAACATTTGAGTTAATATTATTGTTGGTTATTTCTCAAGAGACATTTAAGAATAAATTAATCTGAAAATATTGTCGTCCTTCAGAAGGTTTTAAAATGTAAACAAAAAGTGTAACTTATTGTTAGACAAAACTTTTCAAAGTTACGTTTGCCCTTTAAAACGCTTAAATATTATATTTTTACAAAACAATCTGTAGATGTTCGCACAGCAGCAATATCTGTAGAAGATTGTTAAAATTGTACCCCGTGCTTACTAACCTACACATTTCTGATAAACTAAAGTTAATAAATTGCGAATTGTGATTGTTTAAATTATAACCAAATTTGTGTTATTCAAAAAATTTTAGTTTGGTTGTAGGTATTCACGTCATCGCCATTAATAAACATTAATTAGGTTCATTTGTTCATAGGTAGCAAATTGTATTATTTTATCATATAATATCCATACAAATACCAACATCAAACAAACAATTTAATAATAGGCAGGTATTCAAAAATTAGTAAAATGTATTATATTATTTATTAGTCAATAAAGTCATCATGTCATGGGTTAAATAAATTAATAGTTTATCAAAAATATATAATTAAAGTGCTCGATGCTCGAATACTGTTGGCGCACATTTACATAATTGAATAGACTATACTTGTCAAATTCGAAGGGATGTTACATTTCAACATTTTCAACTACGACATTATTAATCGTCCGTGCATTGTCCCATTATGATAACCAATGAGACATTTTTCGATGAGGTGTTCGTTGATAATACGACAACTGTCATCTTATTTGCACGACATAATATGTTCTTAAAGTTAAGTCACCGTTTTGCTATTTATGTTTAAAAAAACGGAATATTGATTTTATCGATTATTATGTATATCGATACACACTTCACGTGAGCTTACAAATGTGTCTATGAAATCATATGCTCCATATTCAAGATATAGACCAAGTCTATATGTCTGAATGTCTCAGTATAATTTATTGTATTTAAAAAAAATTTTAAATTATTATTACTCTTCAAAAACTAATGGTAAGTTCTAAAAATACTACAACAGGATAATTGCTGTTAAATTCAAATCTATACTGATGACTATCTACCTACTCATACCAATATTGTTACATATTGATAGCTTTCGTTTGTATAGTAAAATAAAAAAATCTGTTTTATTAAATTATCTATTGGAAATAAAAAATACGGAACTACACAATTGTTATTATAGCATACGAAACATTTTTTTTTAAACAACACTTATAATATTATATGATTGTACTTTTTGTATTCGTGTAGGTGCCAGCAGCTGACATTAACAATACATTATACTTTAAATCTTTGACCATATTATTATATAATCGAAACATTGTAAAAATAATTTTATATTCAATTTATAGAGATTTGAGACAATACTGGTTTTGTGTAAAAACCAGATTAGCATAGTTGATTATTAGATTGATTATAGCATATTATATTATTATGTAACTATTAATTATATAATTTGTTTATTTAACTCGGCATTAATTACTAATATCAATAATTTTTATTATCAATACAAAGAAGGAAAGCCACGGTACACAAAATATATTTCTAAATTAAAATTAAAAAATTATATTCGAATGATATGGTTGCAATAATGCAATAGATTTCAATGTATTATGTTCAAACAGAGAGACTATAATAAAAAAACCTGAAAGATAATAATGTTTAAATTACAGATACGAATAACAGGCGTGCTAACCATGAAAGGTAATAAAATATCAAAACCAGAATTTTCCAGAAAAAAAAGCATCAGGAAACCAAAAAAGGGATATAAGTATTCAGGAAAATGAGATAAAATTAAATGAACAACTTTAAGACCTTTTCGAAGAACCAATAACGATGTAAAGTAGTAAAATACCCGTTTTGGTAGAATACATTGGGTGGAAGTCCAACGTAGTATTTAGACGGGCTGTAAAATAGAACTCATGAACAAAAAAAAACTTAGGGAAGACCTAAACAAAGATGGAATCCGACCCATGACGTGGAAAACGAAAGGCGGAAAATCATAGGGAAGAGATAGGTGAAGGGAACTTTGTCTTTCGGGCCCTCGCCTTATTGACCTGTAAAATCCATGAACACCAAATAGTATTTGGGAACGCACCCGTTGCAATATTTGTATTTTCTATTAACGACCATAATTTCAAATGTCTGTTTGAGCAATAATAATTCATTCATTTTTGTAAGTGAAGTAGTTCTATTTGATTTTATTATCAAGTGCTACAGAAAATATCTGCCTTTTTTGATTAAATTATAACGTCCTAACAGTGGCGTACATCAGGGGTGAGGGGGGGGGTCGGGTTCAAACCCCCCCCCCAGACCAAAAAAAAAAAGTTGTGATATTATTGATGCATTTCTTATTATTGATCATTCGTGTATACACAAACATACGTCATAATAATATGACTATTGAGTATACACTATACTTTACCAACGAAATTATGGGTGCGGTATATCATCAAAATAGACATTTGACTGTACACAGTCAGTTGCGTGCGGACATAATTACATAAACTAGAATTTTTATTATAAATAATTAATAATATAATATAAATAATATTCTGTACATACTAAATGTGCATATTAAATAGTATTTAACTGACATGACCCCCCCCCCCCCCCCCCCCCCCCCGGAGAAAATTTGAATAAACGCCACTGGTTATATATATATGATTCAACTATGGTAAGTACTATATTTTTTTTGAGAATTTATAGTAATTTGGTAATCATAAAGTTTATATTAATAACTAGCCGACTCACCCGAGAGATAAATATTCTTCATTAGGTAGGTGTATTATACCTATACACTATTTAATTCAACCAACTATATTTATCTAAATTGCATTATATGATAATATTAGGTAAACTTAATACTATGAAATCAACGAGTTTTATTTTCTAGGTCATATAATTGGCCCATTTTCTCTCACTCTATAATCAAGATTAGGTACCTATATACATTTAATCAAGTATTTAATATTCTATCATATCATTACATTATTGTGCCGGTCACCGATCGGAAATAACTTAAATAATTATTTGAACATGTCTGCTGTCAAGACGAAACTGATGCCAAGAATTCGGCTACAAAAGAAAACAAGTTGTGGCCACCCTTGTATATATTTAAACAACCCTTGCGAAAAGAAAAGTTGGTAAAATGTTCAATTGCCTGAACAGAAAAGTTTAACATTCAAAAACAATGAGTACCCCATCATGACCAAAAAAAAAAAAAAAAATGAGAAGACTCGGCGTACTTGGGATAAAATCATATGCGGTTATTTGGAATTTAGAACAACTTGGTGAAAATATGCAGGAAAATATTCAATTGCCTCACCGTAAGACCAGAATATCAAAAACGCCTAAAATTCTATTTGTCGTTTATAAAAATATACAAAAAGTTCTTCAGAGTTCTATTCATTTTTTTCTACTAAACTTCAGTAGAATCTGGACTGTCACCAGTCAGGTTAGCTACGGATTCGACACTAATATCGGTCGTTTTACTAGTCATCTATATATAAGTGCAAGTGGTATCATACCCCTACAGTTTTTTTTCAGATCGTAAGTTATCTTTGGTTGAAAGTTTTCAATGCTTTCCGGATTTAGGTATGCTGAAACATACGTCATAGGTGTACATGTACATCTATTTATATAATATATAACAGTGATTAAATAATATCTGCCTATTTAGATTGATTATTAAGTTTTGTGTAGGTATTAGTAGTATTTATTTATATGTGGGAATTCTAGAGTGTGAGTTAAACACAGTAAGTGATAAGTAATTTTAAAATAATTAAAATATTTTATAGCAATAAGTAATTACTAATTATTATGAATATTTTAGATTCTGACTAAGGCTATGTGTGAGTTTTACAAAACTTTGAGTTTTTCAATTTATTTTATTTTTGTATTTGAATACATACTTTTTCAATTAAAAATTTACTTTGATTAGTTGAAGTTGAAACAGAAGTTTCTAGGGGAATTTATAGTAGTATATTTGATCATGTGTATGGGTCAAAAGTATGTCTATTTCCAAACACTTTTTAATACTATCGGGAAAAATAACGACATTTTAAAAAATTCTAATTTCTAGGTACTTTGATATTATGTGTACTGCATTAAATTTGTATTCAATGATAAATCGTTATATACTATGAAAAACGATTCTAAGCGGAAACAGTCTGTCAGCGTGTATAGTATTTTCTAAGGATATTTTAATTTATATTTATACTGCATTATTTCTATTAAAAACAATTCGCATATTGTATAATATTAATTATGATTTCATACAATACTACTATAGCTAACATATTATAATGTGTATATTAATAGTGACTATAAACATTTAGTTATTTAATTTTTCCTGAATGGTTTTAAAAGTACCAGAAAATGTCTACTTTTTATCTCCCCAAGTATCTACACTCCAGACCAAATTTTGGTATTAGAAACTACCTTAGAAGCTGACGATTGAAACATTTTTTTCTTATAGTAATATAATAAGAATTATTTATATAATCCGTTATATTTGTATTTTACTGTACACTATGCCTTCATGCGTTTATTAAATAAATATTATTATATTATTAGATATTACTATTATAAGGTATAATATGCATAATTTGCATATCGAATGCCAATAAATAATTTGTTTAATAAATAAATAAATAAATAATGTACATTATAATATGTGTCCAATAGGGAAAAACACAAATTCCTGGCTAGTAATATTGTATGAAATAATATTATAACAAATTACTATTTTAAAATATACGAAGTGTATAATATCAATATACCCAAATATCTATGAAATAAAACATGCTTAAAAAATATATTATAACCTATGGGGATGGACCGTTTTCGCTCAGAATCAACTTTCATCGTATCCAAGAATTTATTATTGAACTGTACACATCCACTATAGGGACTTACTCAATACCGATGTACAGTGGATATCTAGGTACTGTATACTGTATAGTACAGAGGCAACTTACTTGACCGCTTTTTTTATACATAGGTTTTTTTATAAAAATATTTTCATATCTCTTCACTGGTTTGATCTTTAATGAATTATATATGAATCGTTTCTTTGATATTAAATTAATACTCTTCAAAATTTGTCAGTTCTTTTTTATTTTAAACATTTTCAAAAGACTAAACGTGAGGTAAATGTAACCATATATTTCGCCCTAGTGTCAGTAAGTCCAGCGATGGTATCATTGGTCATGGCCCACGATAGTGGGAATTTGTAATAGGTACATTTGAAACTGATGAGTAATGAACCATTTTATTTCTCATGTTTTTTTTTAAACACTGAAATATTATAATTAGGTTGGTTTGCATAATGCGTATGGTTCATTAATAAGATGGTATATGTATGGCTTATACATTTATTGATAAACCATATACAAACAAACTTAATTATAATAGCTTAGTTTGAAATAAATGCATAAAGAACATTAATCTTTTTGGATAATAAATTATTTCAAGCATTTGAAATGAAATGGTTCGGCAGTTTCAAAGGTAAAAATATATTGTCTAGGTATTCAAACGAATTTGATCGATGTTCAAATAAGGGCATTCACGACAATGGAAAACCACAAATGCAGACTCAATTTATTACTTACGATTCGTAGCAGTGTAAATATGAAAATTACAGTTCATGTATACTAATTATTCAACAAACAAAAAACACATTCACTTGTGCGTGTAATCCAATGCGCATTGTTCACTTCAAAACACTGGCACAGGTGTAATTACATTAGAGAATTTCGTTCTACCCGATAGATATGCTCGTGCAATTCGTGTTCGAGATAAAAAAAAATGAAAACGAAAAAAAAATGTTTTTTTTGGTAGACCATATAGCTTGAGATCTGTTTTATTTTATTTTTTATTTATTCTTTTTTATTCAAAATACCAGACGGCATTTAGATATAATACCAATTGTAGATTAATGCATATAGATACCAAAATTAATAACTGCAGAAGATATACAAATTAACTTAAATAAAATATGGGTAAATGTGGTCAACTTACTAATGAAACACGTTACTATCTAGTATCATTCTTGTTTAAGAAGAATTTTTTTAAAAATTGATTTGACGTTTTCCCAAGAGACAAATAAATTATGTCATGTGACCTGGTTTTATTTTGTACTGGATGCTGTATTTCTGTGTCATTCTAAATTACGTGGGGCATCTATATGGCCACTTAACAGTTCCCATATAAAACGTGTACTAAAACACTTACGTCTCGCCTCTTAAGTACCCAGGGCTAGAAACTGTATTACATATATCGATGATAAAGTCACTGGGAAAACTATAAAAATTGGACATCAAAACACCACCTTCAATCAGACAGTTACTAGTAGGCGCATTTTTATCACAGCTAGAACTGTATAATATTCCTCAAATACGTACTTATATTTGAGATATCCCCTGATTACGAAGTTTTGGTTAAAATTAAAATATCATATGATAGCGTGTTACTACATTATAGTAGCTACACAATAATTGTGCGCAGACCGTACATTCTAATAAAAAAATTTTAAAAACACACTTTTCCATAAAAACATTTAAAAAAAAAATTTTAAAAATTGCACTAAAAAGACAAAAATAATTCTCTGTACTTAAAAATAATGAAAAATTTATTGATGAAAAATTTAAAAGTGTGTGGTGCTCATACACTTGACATATATTCCCAGTCACTATCTTATAAACATGATTGAACAAAGAAGTGTATGTGAGACTTTCCTTGGCTTTTAAATTTTTCATCAGTAAATTTTTCATTATTTTGCTCTTATACTTGACCATATACTGCCAGTCACTATCTTATAAACAGGATTGAACAAAGAAGTGTATGTGAGACTTAGCTCGGCTTTTAATGTTTTGTATGATGCACCACACACTTTTAAATTTTTCATCAATAAATTTTTCATTATTTTTAAGTACAGAGAATTATTTTTGTCTTTTTAGTGCAATTTTTAAAATTTTTTTTTAAATGTTTTTATGGAAAAGTGTGTTTTTAAAATTTTTTTTTTTATTTTTTATTTTCTACTTTTTAGTTGAAAGTAAATATTTTTATTAAACGTTTAAGAAATATGTTATCCGGTGTTTTCGGTACCTATATCAGAATACCGGTATAATGTTATTTGGTAATAATTACCGTTGTTACCATAGATATTATAATAATGGATAGGACACGCCTATACTTGCTTCGTAAGAGGTTGCGGTTTTTTTTGGGGAAGAGAGAAAGTTCAATATCTGCGAGAGATATTACGGCGACGTCGTGGGGACAATCCTTTTTTTTTTTTTTTGGTCCATGTCCCAAAATGACAACGGATTATTGTATTGTCATCCAAGACCAAGGTCTATACCAATTTTCAGAATTTTTCATCTTCAAAAAGTGCCTCAAATCGAGCGCGCAAGATTTGATCACAGACAGACGTGAAACCAAACTTAAGAAAAGTGTTAAAAATGTCTGGATAATGTTTAGATTTAGTATAATATTATATTTTAAGATAATACTATAATAGTCATACACATTATTAGAAAATTGGGACATTTATGACTGAAAAACTTTTGAGTAAACTAAAGGTAGATTTAGCAATATATTACAATAAAATATAAAAACATTTGCTCATGCAAAACCAAAGACGACAGTTGAACTAAGTTAGGCACTATCTAAGGTTACGTCGTCATTGGTTAACATTGCAGAACTGGCTTATTAAAGTACCCATAACCGATGGTATGCAATTGAAGAATAATACGGCTATATATTTTACTCCTCCGCATATTTTCGATATACGCCAGACATGTCGTTCGAATGAAGGCCTTTTTAACACTTTTCTTAAGTTTGGTTTCACGTCTGTCTGTGATCAAATCTTGCGCGCTCGATTTGAGGCACTTTTTGAAGATGAAAAATTCTGAAAATTGGTATAGACCTTGGTCTTGGATGACAATACAATAATCCGTTGTCATTTTGGGACATGGACCAAAAAAAAAAAAAAGGATTGTCCCCACGACGTCGCCGTAATATCTCTCGCCGATATTGAACTTTCTCTCTTCCCCAAAAAAAAACCGCAACCTCTTACGAAGCAAGTATAGGCGTGTCCTATCCATTATTATAATATCTATGGTAACAACGGTAATTATTACCAAATAACATTATACCGGTATTCTGATATAGGTACCGAAAACACCGGATACCGATATTCTTTAAACACTACAGTCAGCAGTGAAAATAATCACCAGTAGTTTGATTCTTTTTGTTTCACAAACATATTTCTTAAACGTTTAATAAAAATATTTACTTTCAACTAAAAAGTAGAAAATAAAAAATAAAAAAAAAAATTTTAAAAACACACTTTTCCATAAAAACATTTAAAAAAAAATTTTAAAAATTGCACTAAAAAGACAAAAATAATTCTCTGTACTTAAAAATAATGAAAAATTTATTGATGAAAAATTTAAAAGTGTGTGGTGCATCATACAAAACATTAAAAGCCGAGCTAAGTCTCACATACACTTCTTTGTTCAATCCTGTTTATAAGATAGTGACTGGCAGTATATGTCAAGTATAATAGCAAAATAATGAAAAATTTACTGATGAAAAATTTAAAAGCCAAGGAAAGTCTCACATACACTTCTTTGTTCAATCATGTTTATAAGATAGTGACTGGGAATATATGTCAAGTGTATGAGCACCACACACTTTTAAATTTTTCATCAATAAATTTTTCATTATTTTTAAGTACAGAGAATTATTTTTGTCTTTTTAGTGCAATTTTTAAAATTTTTTTTTAAATGTTTTTATGGAAAAGTGTGTTTTTAAAATTTTTTTTTTTATTTTTTAGATACAAAAGTTGGCGGGACCTTGAAGCCCATAGCGTTAAGCGGCAGAATATTTCATAAGTATACCGTCAACGTCCTTCTTTGAATGATAAAATAAAAACTTAAAGAGGTCAAAATCTCCCCTTGCCATGTTGATATCCGTTTCATGTCATACGGCAACTTATGTCTATCAATATACTTGTCAAAGCCACAATATCACGCCTTTTGAGCCTCTACTGCCACAGCTCGCAGTGGACTAGGATAGTCCGATAACAATAATATTACAGTCGAATTTACGGAGTTCATAGCTCCCATTGCTATATATGTTGGAAAATTGTGTACGATAAAAATCACCTACTTAATAAATTACTTAATTGTCTACCCATAAATAATAATAAATAAAAGCCGTTTAATAAATTAAATTATCTGGATAAATTCATCTAGACAACGGTGATTTTTATCTTAGATAACTGTGTAAATTAATAATCTCTATTTATCTAGATAAATTAAAGATAAAAGAATATTTATCTAGATAAACTCAACACTGGTAGTGACCATAAGATCATAATTCGTTGCAGTAGAGTCATTTTTAAAGAATCCCAGGTTTTCGTTATTATTTTATGAACTTGTAAGTTGTACCTAAAGTCTTTAAGTATCAGCCCTGATTTGTTTGGTTGGCATTACGTAGAAAAATAAATACCGTAAATAAAATACTGCGTGCACGATGTATATGATTTGTGTAAAAAAAGATTCGAGACCAAAGGTATGCGTTGAGATGAGTGACATCATTACTGTTATGAAAATTGAACGTACTTTTCTCTAAATAACTTCAACGTTGTAAAATACAAACGGCTGATCAAAAAATGTCAAGACTCAAGAGAAAACCGTCATTGATAAGGAACTCGTTTAACAGCATATAAAATGACAAAAATATACTTTCCAATATATCCAAAATATTCACAAATACAATAGCACAAAAAAGGCGTAAAAATAAACGATTTTTATTGAGTATGCAAAAATAAACATTAAACACACTAACTATTGTACGAATTAGAATGAGTTCGATGAAAACCTTATATCATGTTATTACCTTCTTTACCAAAATTTAAAATGGCAATAACATTATCTGATAAAAAAAAAAATACATAAAAGACTTATTGAAATAATAGAAATTAAGTGAATTCATATTCGTTTTTCCCGTTTTACAAACACTAAATTAGTAAAAAGAGACAACAGAATTCAAACGAAACGGTGTTTGCATTTCAAAAAAACTATTTAGATAGTCCCGTCTATGATGGAAAAGTTAAGGTTTTGTTTTGTTTTGATTTTGTTTACACATAATATTTTATCACTTTATAGTATACAACATTGGCAATCTACGTTCTGCATAACCCATTATTAATTAGTTGTGTTAGCTTAAGTTTTTGAGCAAACCAAATTTAAAGGTAGGTACACAATTCAATCAATATTCGCTCATTGATATTTCCCGATAGTTTAATTTTAAATCTATTTAGTTGATAACCTTTTACAACATACATATTTAGAACGCCATTAAATCCATAACAATATTTTTTAATGTATACTGTTGAATGAAACTGTAATAAATTTTCCGAATCTTTCATCATAAAAAGTGCAGTCTGTTAACTTTATACCCAGTTTCGGTAAACAAAGAAAATAATATAGGTTGTGGTGCTAGTGTATTGTACCTATCAGAACACTGTTTTTACGTTCGGTGCGTTTAATTAGTTTAACTTGTGGGTCCCATATTATGTTAAGCTCAACACATCGATTATATTTTTGAGGACGATATAGGTACGGATGGAATTTACATTTTCGATAAACACTGTGAGGAAATTGCAGGCCTTTCGATTTCTTTTATAACTTTTGTTATAGCCATGTAGGTATAGGTAAAGGTATAGGTATGGGTTATTATTTTATATTAACTACAACGGCGATGGAGTAGGTATTGTTTGATAAAAAAAAAAAATTTTATTGGATTGTATTTGTTTGTTGATTGGGCTTTATGTGAAAAATTTATGTTAACGTAGACAGACATAATATTAAACTTAAAATGAATAACTTTCGTTAAATCTATTTAAATTTTTAAATTTTAAATATTAACTAAAATATTTTATTAAGACTGCTCGTTCATAACCCTTTTGTGAAAATTGTCCTATCTATGAGTAATATGTCCGAAGATATAACAATATAGTACGTAAGTATGTTGAACATAACATTATATATGGATGTGTTTTCTACGTCAGTAATTAAAAATAAAGCCCAAACATTCGCGAAAAAGTTTAGAGATTTTGTTCTTTTGTTTTCCCACACACTTCACGACCTGGCGCAGGGTCTTATATGGTGTGTTTGGGACAAGGGAAACAGCGGAACAATAAGCCACTTCGGGTAGAGACCACCCGTTAAAATTGTATTAGGATTTTCTTCTTTTTCATTCCACTACATCGCAGACTCTTATCCGAAATTTCAGTACACATATCTATTGCGTATTATTATTAGTACCCAGTTTATGTTTCGAGTCGAGTCTATTTTGGCAGCCCTGCCTCAAACAATGTCCCCTCGGAAAAGTCTCAGCGACGACGAAATTCGATAGACAATTTTACAATAGGTGGCCCAGATGATTTTTTTATGCTTTACGTGAAACCTCTGTACATGTACGCGCATTACACCACATAATATGATATTACGAGTAGGTATAATAATTATGAAATCACAACAATTTGCACAACACACACACAACGTAGTTTATTTATTTATTGATAGTAACGCCCACGAGGGTAAAATATAGTACATATAATATGGGTTGGAATTAACATATAGAACATCATGTTTTATCATTTTATAAATGTTGGTAATTATAACAAAATCGAGTTATTTATTTGGTAGCTATAGCTTTAATCCTACTTCACCTGGGAAAAAATGAACAAACATAAAATACAGCGCTGTACCAGTGTCTCTTAGTTTTAGTTCATGGGCAAATCAGCATCAGTGTACCTCCCTTTCTGAACTTATTCGACCGAGATACTCAGATACACAATGCACCTGTGGTCGATTGGATAATAGCGTTTGGTATATTTTCGAACTAGTTAAAACTATTTTCAAAACTTTTCTGATATTTCTACAAAAAATATCTGAAATTTTTGTAAAAATTGGTTGAGTAGCTTTTGAGTTCATTATATAATATTACAAACATACGGAGATTGCCTTTTGATGTACTGCATTTGAATAACAAACAAAAAATTAAATATTATTTTTTTTAATTAAAAAAAATCCAATAACAACTCATTTTATTTCTGTAACCAATACAAACCACATAAAAATAAAAAAAATATTTTTCATGACCCTAATCCAAATTAATATTTGAGTTAGCCAGTCAGCGTATAGCAACCTACCTATATGGATTAAAAAACTAAGATATTAACACTACAAAAGTATCAAGAAACATGTGTGCAACATTTGATGCTAATTGATTCAATAGTTTTCAAGCATATATAAATCCATTCCAGGCGTACATTAATTTATAAATAGGTAGATATAACATTGGATCTTAATCTGGAGGTACCCCCCTAGGGAGACATCACAACATTTAAAAAGATGCGTTACATTTTTATAAAAACTTCGAAACATGAAAACTTTATTTCTGATTATTAATTATATTTTACCGGGCATTATTATGTACCTATAGGTATAGTTCAATAATTCGGTGCCAACCCTCTCATTAATTTGTATTAAATAAAAATAAATTAAAAATGAACTATTTAAGAATGTGAATATAATAAGTACCTACATTGTTTAAAAAAGGAAAAATATTAATAATATATTTGTTTCTTTTACTAATACATTTATTAAATATTAAAAAACAACATTGAAGTCATATTTTTATATAATTGTATTAATCCAATAACCAACATTAAAGTCATGACGTATATAATATTATTCAATATACATAATACATAGATATTACCTAGATATCCTATATTAAATATAAATAATTTCAATAGTTATGAGGGAGGTGTGATATCATACAATAGGTAGTATGGAAGGGTGAATGGACCTCAAAAGGTTCAGAACCCTTGAGAAAAAAAATAATGCATAATATTAAAAATTCGCACACAGATGATAGTAAACAGAATATTTTAGAAACATTTTTCAGTTGATTATAGTTAAATGTATAATATACTCTATAATATGTCTATGATCTATTGTCTATGGACCGTGGTTAGTTGGTATATTTAACTATTGGTTAACTCAATTAAATTAAATGTTAATACACACTTTTTGTTAACTTTTTATTAAGTTAAAAAAAGTTAATTTGTTTAAACAACGCTAGCCTACTTAATTTTTTTCAAACCCAAAACTAAATTATAGACTATAGTGTTTATATAAAATACAATATTTTCATATAAGTTAAATTAGAAGAATATCACAGTAAATATTTTTTGACATGAAAACAAAATAGACTGAAATAGTGAAATATGATAAAATAAAAAACAAAATAAATTAACTTAACTTACTTCTTAAAATGAAAAATTAGTTCGTTAATTTGACGTTAATTAAAAAAGAAATTTAGTAAGTTAACAGTTAAGTTAATGAAAAATCAAAAGTAACTAGTTAAGTTAAAAAGTTAAAATAAAATAAAATGTTTAACTTAACTTCAACTTTTTAACTCGTTAATGCCCAGCCTTGAGTATACCTATAGATAATACGACGTGTGCGCATCGCGAACGTAATGTATATCACATACGTTTTCCGACTTTCACGGCCCGAGACGAAACAACTGTATTTTTGATTCTCAAAAATAACTTCGCATAAAGGTTTACGATTTTCCGGTACCTATAACACAATGTATGTACCATAAGTAAACACTGTGTAGTTTCGGTTGAATATAACATTAACTGATGAGGAACCGTATAATATTATACTGTTGGATTTGAATAACTCGTAATTATTTTGCACCGAACAATACTACGCAGCACGGTAATATTATAATGTAATGTTGCTAAAAATAACAATATTGAAACAACGTGAATATACCTACTCATCGATACGTATCTTTTTAATTTAATAATAATATAATATTTATAGCTATTATTGATGGCTTAATACTACTAGAGGCTTTGTTAATACGATCCCGTTATACATATATATTATATAGTATAACGCGTTGGACTCACTGAAGTATATTATTACGTAGAGTATTCATATTAAATAATACAATTACAATTTTAAAGTTAAAAACCACATTATATTTATTGTTTTAAATTTTTAATATAAAAAAAACATCGATATTAACTTGTCATAAAGGTGTTAAAATTCATAAATATATTCGTTCACTGCGGTATTTAAAATCGCACTATGGTTAACACGATTTAATTATATTTATTCTTATTTAGTTATATATATTTATATCGAGCTTATAAGGAAGATAAATAAAGTGAATTTATTGATCCAATCTAAGAATTAATGTCTGTGATAAATTTAATGTATATTCAACTTATTGTTGAGCTATATTCTAATTTTTTTCTTGTGTATGCTTCACAAGTTTAATCACCATATCCATAAATTGTCGCATAGCTTAAAGTCAACCATTTTATTTTCTATACGTATATATATATAGAGTATAAATGAAAGAATTAGAGCTGAACAAAATGAACAGATCAGTTTCCATAGAAACGACTGGTATATAATATTATCCAATCCTCGTGCTCAATGTTATTGTAATACATAATATTAAATTATCTAGAGATCATTAATTTCAATCCTATATTTTAAATATATTTTTTTTTACATAATTTAATAAGTTTAGTATAGTATACAATATGTAATTATATATTTTATATTGTACTATACAAGTTTCGATAGTCTAAGTAACATCTATAGAAAATTGTGTGTAAAAATAAGACTACGTTCTATTTATGTAATTTAATAATGTGAAAATAGGAATTAGAATAGTACAGAAAATTACATATTCCAAAATGCATATTATCTTTATAGCATTTTAAACTTAATTATATATTTTTTTTTTTTATTTGTTATGTAAGTTATTCTGTATCCACTATATATTTTACAATATACATATATAAAATATTATAACTATTGTGTTTATTATATTCTATTACTTTAATATACTAATGTTGCTTTGAAATTTATTTTCATTAACGAATTCTCTCCTCTATTATTTAGTAAAAATACTTAGATAGATATTGACATTTGTTATGGATTATGAATATCTTTTTCTTGGACAATATATAAATTATTTTTTATGAATTTATTTTGTATATTATGTTTGTACATGTGAATAATAAAAAGGACTACAACTTTGATAAATACCTACGATTTAAGCACATATATAGATATGTGTGCCTTTATTTTTTTTTATTTTTTTGCAAAAAAAGGTTTTCCTGAATTTATATTATGTATGACTACCATTAACGTAGGCAGTTAAGGATAATTACTAAGCTGCTCCGTGCATAAAAGCGTATTTTTTTATACGTCATTTCAACCTTAATAATTATTAAATTGTCGTTTACAACATTAATAACTATTAAATATTCACCAACCCAAAAGATTTTGAACCTTTGCTTGTTCCTGCCTGAAGCATTTAACTAATTATTCAAGACAACAATAGGTATAAACAAATAAAAAAATATACAAATAAGTATAAAAATATAGGAGCAACTTCAATATTAGTTATTACCTAAATTATTTTCATTATTGGAAATTAAAAATTCAAATAATTTAATTTTGCTGTTTCAAAATATTGTAAAGAGTGTTGAATTAAAATGCAATATAATACAGTATTTAATTACTAAATAAATATTGTATCTATTTTAAATAGGACGTAAAATTACCTATTATTTTAAAGAATATTATCTTTGGCCGTACCTAGATAATTAAAAAAAAAATATTTGATCGACAACTATTGTACAGTAATTTACAAGTTTATCATTTTAAAAGATATTTGAATCTCCGTAGTACACTCCTTAAATGGTACAAAAAAGTTCCTATAAATATGGTATTCACATATTACGCTTAAAAACTCGAAAATCAAAATTTAAAATAAATGTATTATTGAAGGATGGAAAAATAAGCGGGTAATTAATGATGTTTGGTGAATCTCTGGAGTGATGATGTTTGATTTATGTATGTTATGGTGTGTATTAATTATTCATACAGAAATTACACATTATTATTACGTTACAATTAAACAATAATATTAAGATTTGAAATAATTATCACCAACAAATACAAATAATTATTTTATAATATACTTAAATAGTTTAATCATATAAACACATCACACTAATATAATAATTATTTATAATATATATTAAGTAAATTATGGATTTCAAATAATATAGTACCATTGCATTTTATCGTTTAAGTTTAAAATAAATTAGTTATTTTCAACAATATTAAAGTATCTGGACTTGTATATTTAATAATAATAATAATACTAAACAGACATTGAGACCTTATGTTGAAAACATAATCAAACAATATCCTTAATTATTTAGTCATATAATAATAAGAGAATACCTACGATATATTATTATATGTCGAGTGTAGTAAACGAAGTAAGACCCTGCGTATGTAAATATTAATATTTAATGCCAATGCAGCACATATTCCATTTTAATACAATGCACAAGTATAAAATACCACTATTACAACTTTAGGGTCACTATACAACTATTGTTGTAACTGTACAAATGTTGACCTAATAAACTGCCAATATACTCAGTAACGCTACTGCATTTAAACACTAGCAAACTAAAGTACTTCATTAAACATAGTTATGGCGTTGTGACGTTTTTGCCATAAATACCATATAGGTGTACATCTATATGCAACAATTAACTACATCAGACTATTATCGCTGGGTATATAATTATCATAACACTTTTGAAATAATTAACCAACAGAACCTCCTATGTGTTTGATTGAGAGAAGGACGACCAATAATTATTTATACACGGTTAAATTTCTGAATTTTGATTTTTAATTGCGTCGGACTCGTGTGATTAGTCATATCCGTTCTTTGGTGTACAGTTTTTTTTTTAATGTTTATTATTATTAATGTATTAATTTCCACCATAACAAAAAAAAACTTATTACGTCATCAATTATTTGTCATTTGAATTTTGAACAATGGTTTTTGTGTTTCGGACTTTGTTGTAACTATAGGTATTTAATTCTCAATGATTCCTTAGCATGGAGGGTCCAATCGGCCATCATGGATTATACTCCATGGTCATATACATAATAAGTATGCAAGTTACAGTTATATAATATAGACAATTTGAGTTATACATATATTGATAAAAGGCGTGATTGTAAATCATTTATATTTATATATTTAGTGAATAAAACAAGTGTGTTTGAAAATATAATATTGTATGGAAACTTAGTTAAAAGCGTGTTGTCATTTAATTGGCTGTCGTAAACAGTTCATACACATCATAATATGAACAGTAAAATACTAAAACTATAAAAATATTATATAAAAAAAGTAATTTATTTTTGGAGGACTAAGGTATATTTATTTTATATCGTTTCAAATCATGTAACGTTAGAGAATTCTGAGTTTTGATACAACGTATTTTATCTCTAATCGTGATTTCGTTTTTTCCAATAAGAGGCATGTCAGTAATTCTATTGTGTTCGATACCAGTAACCGTATATTATCTTCCCTTGCTAAAGCAGTAAGCGATTTATATCTTTAAAAAAGTACACAGAAAAAATTGCTCAGTAATATTATGTTTGTCGTCCCTGTTTATTCTGTTTTGTTAAACTCCCTGAACGTCTTTAATCTTACAACAAACACAACAATCGTTTATAGTGATTATATTTCATAAATAATACTTATGATTTAAAGATATAATGCTGTCTTTATAATAATTAATAATTATTATACCTATAAAATGAACTAATTGTATCGTATTATTTGCACGTAGGTATGTATGTTAATAGATATGTTTTTAATTTTAGAAATATCATCTGAAACTGACTTGAATAAAATAAATATCTAAAATAAATGAGTTTTTTTCAATTATCAATAATTGTTAATATTTTGGAATTATGATAAGATTATACATAATTATTTTTGGAATTTGGAAACCTGGCTTCTTAATAAATTGAGCATTTGAGCTACACCGTCATACCAAGAAAACAATACATTTTCAACGTTCGTTAAATTACATTTTTCATTTATTGTATTTAGTATTCTGAAAATGGTTTTAAAAAGTATATAATATGATTATTACAGTTGGGAGTAAAGGATGGCACACTGGTACAGAGGTACCTATATACCTGCTATTAAATAAGATGGATGGTCACTTTAAACATCTAACTTGTCTTTGTGTATAACAACTAAATACAATAAATATTTTGTCAAAATTTTTTTTAGTATAAATTTTGTTTTTAAGTTACTATATTATATTGTTAAACATTTTAAAAATATGATAGTAAAAATAAAAGATACAAATTTAATAATGAAACATATTTAATTATATAGTGCACTAGTAATATCAGTAATGCATCATTAAAATATTTACACTGATTTTGGAAAATAATTTTAGTAATATTATTTAATTATTTAATCTCATTTAAAATAGAGGATACAACTAGTATTTTTTAATCATTGCAAGTTCAAATGGTTGCCGGCTCAAAGTTATTTTCAATTAAATAAGTGGCCTCTGCAGGAAACACTCAGAAACCATGCACAAACTCCTAAAAGTCGCTTGCCATGACGGCCAGAATATTTATATATATGGCCGGTATTTTTTTTTCAGGGGGGGGGGGGGGAGAGATATTGAGGATTTTGAGATATTTGAAGAAGTTAATAATAATGTGGTAAAAACGTTTAAAATACAAAATCTATTTATTTGGGTAGCGTGCACATCGCGTCTCGTCCTTCGGCGTAATGATAGACATTTCCGGGTCGGCCATTATCATACATCATTATAATATTATTATGGTAGATGATAAATGATAATAATATGTACAACGACTTAGGGCGGATGGTTTACGTTATTGTATTAACCCGTGGTTAAGATAATATCATGTGGGAATTTATATTGTAAGTCTGGACCGCAGAAATACTTATAATATATAATGCGGTCGTTGTAACTTCAAATACTCGAAAAGTACGAAACTGTTATCACGCACCGGTAGGTATACGCATACATATTGTTATATTAACAAACAACATAATAATGGTATAATAAAAGGGAGTTTCGTACTTTAAACAGATTAGTAAAGACAACTGAAGGAACAATTAAAATATATTTATAAGTACCAATCCAATGTATCTTAATGCAGGTGATCCAGTGTCATTAGTTGAAACGTAATTTAAGTAACAACAATAGGCAAGTCAAAAATGAGTTTTAGAAATACCATATTTTGGTAGAAAAATCGATTTATTATTTCTAAAGATATCTCAAAATGAATTATTTCCCGCTAATAGTGGTAAATGAGATTAAGAATTTTGTTTTTCTTGTCTTGAAAAAATAGTAAAATGTGCTTGCCTTGTTATTGCAGTGAGCTTTTCAATTACGAAATCATATTGAAAATTCTTCATATTATGTTGACGCATATTATTGGCTATAAAGCATTATGGACATTTTCCAATTTGGTTTTGTTTCAAATATTGGAAGTAGCCAATTTGGCCGTTTGAGCCAATTAATGGAGAGAAATGGTTCTTTTATTTTAGGTAAACGTAAGTGGAAAAGTAATATTTGATTGTTCGTTTTGGTATGTAGGTTTGGCTCTTTGATCTTTATTTCAATATTTAGTAAAGAGTTAATATGAACATGTCGTTGTTGATTTCGGCTGATTCCAAATCAACAAAAAATATAGGGAGTTTATTATTTGTATAGTTTTGTTTAGAACATTAGTAACATTTAAGCCTTAAGGGGGCTACGAAACCCTCTATTTCTTCAATTTATATGCTATGTTTGTATTTTCAGAACTATCGTAATTGACTGATGGGGAATATTAAAATTAGGAAAGAGTTGTCGTGTCGGACTTTAATAAAAATTCACAACGATTTAAAATAAATAAAAATGTATGAATTAAAAAATTCTCATCACCAAATAAATAATTATGAAAACCCAATATGAGATGCCCTTGCTAATATTCATCATATTTAATACATCATTGTTATTAATTATTTATTATGTATAACGAGTATTATTTTTTAGCTCTAAAATCACACCAGAATCAGTAATAAATAGGTACCTAGCTAATCTGCGTTAACGTTCTAATAAACTGTCAGCATTGGTACAATTTCGCAACTATACACAACAGTGAACAAAATTATACTAGGGGCAATACATCAAGTTGTTTCTTACTGTATAAAGTAATTTGAATTGGTAATTTAAATAATATATATAATATATATATTATTTAAAATGTTCACTTTTCTTAAATAATTTTGTTTTAATATTTCCCATAATCAACTCCTTAAAAATAGCCAGTACAAGATTTCCGCATTATTTGTTAATATAATATACACATAATATATTATTCAGCGTATAATATATTATGGAGACCGAAGCCAGAGAATGACGAAGATCAGTGTCAGCAAGACGCATTACGCGTATATCATTCCAGCCCGGTGACTGCACGACGTCGTCCCGAGTGGATTAAAATAAAATAACTTGGCCGGCCGAATAAGGACGTTTCGGTCGTTCGAGATTCATCAATTTCAATTTTAGTTATTTATTTAATTTTTTTTTATCGAACGCATATTATATTATAACAGCTAAAAGTGATGGTTTAGGGTTTACGAAATACCAAACGCCTATTGCGGCTTACCGAGCTCACGATGATATGCCATAATGGGCATTTCGCAGTTCCAGCAAAAATCGAAACTAAGACCCAACACCCAACTCCACCAACAATAACTACGGCGATGCTGCACGTGCGACGAGACTGCGTAATTATAATATTATAATTTTCTCTGACTCACGTCCGAACCCCGTGGTTCGATGATTATAATACGGTGTTTCAAATTTTGGGTCATTATTAAATTATCATTATAATTATTGTGCTCGGTGCCCCGCCGTTCCCGATGACAAACGACGATTTTTCGAATTTCTTCGGAGAATTTTGTAACACTGAAATCTAAATGTAAAGCAGCGTGAATTCACGAGGTATCCACCATTTTAATTTAAATGTTTAAAATAGTTAAAAAAAAAATTAAATCATTCTGTATATAATTCTATGTAATTCAATTATCAACATTTTAATAAAAAGTGCTTATGGAAGTTTAAAATTAAAAAAATAATCAGTCATGAACTCGAATCATATTGTAGTAAGCTATAGTTATCAAATTATTCTTATTAGCTGTATTATACTCTGTTAAAGTATCCTGTAATCTTTAAAATATATATTTATAAGGAAAATAAAGTATAAACGCTTTCTACGAATTCTCTGCTATAAAAATATTTTTCCACATTTCTCAATACCATCGAACTGCTCAATAACAATAATATTATGTAAATGCATACAAATCCGGACCCTACTTATTACAGATGTACGATTACATTTTCCCTTTCAATGTAAAAATATGAAATTTAATATTTAATTACTGAAAAACACGGGTTTTTTACTTAATACATTTTAAACGCGTATTCTTTTGTTTTAGAAGGTAACATAGGAAAAAGGTATTTCGTCGTATTCACCTCCTATAATTTATCATGTTTTAAATTTAATTAACAGTTCTTTTTTATTGTTCATTACATAATATGAGTTGAAATGTAATTAATAATAATTTAGCAAACAAATATATTTTCATTAATTATTTATGATCAAAATTGCATAAGCACATTTACAATTTTAAATATGATTTTCATTTGCTAAAGGTCATATACGACGTGACTACTTACCGACAACTTTTAAATTGATAAAAATGCTTTTCGGTGGATGTGATGATATTTGGCACTCGTACAAACCGGCGTCTCGTAGTTGAACGTATTTTATCTGTAGTGTCCAATCCTAAAATAACAAAGTATAATATATTAATTTCAATATTTCTATAGCGTATGAAATACATACAATATTTCGTGGTAAAATAGACATAATGGGATAATATTATTTTTCATCGCTTGTTCTCGTGTCATTCTAAAGAAAATAAACGGTAGGTACCTATATAGTGTCCTTCAATCTACAAAACGTAAGTATTATTATGACTTCATAAAATAATCAATTACGTGTATCTTTAATTCAGAAGTTTGCAGATTCGTATGACTTAACGTGGCTTTAATTTATATAATACGTAGTTATACGACTATACGTTTATGTTGGGCAACTATATAGCCGATAGGCGATACAATTTGAGTAATTTTATTGCTTTAAGTAAACGGTTCTAATTACAGTGTTCGGGCTTATCTAGATACTTATTTGGTCATCTTTTATCTTTTATCTAGATAAATAGTTACAAGGTATCTATACTATATCTTAGATAATTTTTTTACTAATCTAAATAAATTCATCTAGATACATTTTTTATTGATAAAAATCGTGAAATTGTACAAACGCATTTTTAAATATTTATACAGATTCTCAAACAAAGTTTATGGTTTATAAATAATGTAATTATTTTTATTTATATCATTATTATTATTATGTTCCTAGTGCCCAACTAAAATATACCTAAATTTAAAACCATTTAAAAAATAATTGTATCTTTTTTTTATCTAGATAAAAAAGTACTTATCTAATCCGAACACTGGTTCTAAACTGTTTACTATATATATATATTTATCAATCATTGGCTCAATTCATCCAAAACATGTCCCCTACTTCATTATTTATAAATACACATACATTAAATACATTTTTTTTTTCATTATCCTAGAAGCTTTTGTATAAATTAATTAAAATGCCTTCCACAACTCTCGTCCTATCTCAACAACTTTGGACAAATGGTTGGTCACATCTGCACGTTCTGTTCAGTCCAGTATACAATCTGTCAAACCGTTGACGAATCGTTGTGGACTATTGTGGTACACTGTTATTCTCGTGCTATAGCTGTCGTTAGCGTTAAAACAAGATGGTGGATTTTTTTTCAGTAATTTTGAACGCATGAAGTTAAAATATAAATTATAATTTGGAAAACTTTTATATGTTTGCGAAAACGTATAAATTAAAAAAATCAAATCTTAAAATATCGAAATTTTTGTAGAGCTATTAGGTATAATTATATTTTAATTATTAATACAATCAGATTAAAAATTAAGGTATAACCTGTATAAGCGAGAAATATCAGGCACCTAATAATTTTAAGAATACATTTTTCAATCAAGAAACATATATGATTTTTACAATATTATTTTCATAAAATTCTTAAATCCAAAAATGAATTTGTCTTATGATCAGTTATAGTGTGCCTACATTTCAATCACCTGTGCGCAAAAAATAATATACATCTAATATCTAGATTAATCTGTTTTTGATCTGGTTAAAATAAAACTATAATATAATATTATGTTGAAAAGAAAACTCTTCGTTCGTTTGGAAAGCTTCAGTTTTAGATTGTCCACAGCCACCACAGGCAATACGATAGTACCCATGTTAATTCGAATATAATACGGTATTAGACTACATATCTACCTAATACGGAGCCAATAGCAGTCTCTACAGGTAATAAACGGTGGTCGTTAAAAACTCGATAAAGAACAAAATTGTTGGTCAAGTATACTTGACGTATCCGAGTCGGTTAATCCGTCTACAAACTTTCAACGAAACGATATAAGAATATTTTTACTCTTACAACTGTTTTCATCGGGACATTGGTTATTTATTTAGTATAAATTCATCGTCGGCTTAAAAGTTTACGCTAATGTTCGTGTTTTGCGTATAGCCTCGCCGTGAACCGATGGAATAATAACCGTGTCGATAAGTAATTTATACAATTTGTATCACATCTCCGCGAACCGTCGATGATCGCGCATTTTTACGACACGCGGCGGCGTCACAATAATAATAATATCTATCTATCGACTCATCGTATTAATTATATTATATTGATATGCGCTGCAACGAACCGTTATCGACCCGTATAGGTGTAGGTACGAAATAAAAAACGGAGGCTCTCAGCAAACATTCGCAGGCCGGGACGATTGCCCGTGCATGATCCCGAACTAAAACAACTGAATCTTGGGTTATTTTCTTCGAGGTTACGTGAGAGTACTTATCTATCGATGCACGTATACGTCGCGCACACGGCACAAGTTGGAAGCCAACCATGCGAAATCCTGCAGCTGCAGTCTTCAATGTTTTACTTTCAAACAGAAACAGCTATAATAATATGGTATATAGGTATATAAGGTTAAAGGTATATGGCGTATATCTATCACCTATACATGGGTACGCAATAAACGCCGCAATATTCGATCCGATTTTGGTTCTAACCTACGGTTAAAAAGCGTTACGGCGGTATGACGTCATCGCAATGAAACGCAGTACTTATACGTTTATTATTTATTATTAGGTACGTATCTTTTTTTTTTATTGATTTATTTTTGTGGCTGTCATCTCCTTTTGGAGCTGTAAAGTTATAAATATGCTTCTATTTGCAACATTGAGAGTGGTTTCCGATAGAAAATTGGATCTAGCTAGGTGGTACATTGATGTGTCAAAAGTAAAAAGTTCTAGTACCTACTTTTCAAAATAATTGGAAAAAATATGACGGCGATTCTACACCAAATCAATTTGTTTTTTTTTTATATAATTAAAAAATGATTAACTGTATAAACTTGAATTTTTAACATATTTTTATTTTAGCATTTGACATAAGATAATTTTCAAAATATTTCGGATTGTTTTGACCAATAAAAAGGCATTTGAAAACCTTAACAAAATATTACATTCGTTCCTTCAATTTTTAGTTTTTTTTTTAAATATATATAGCCATATAGGTTCTTAGTTGATAGTTATTTGACTTACAGTGATTTTAAGTACGATACTAAGATGCATGCCAATTAAATTATAATGATACAAAATAATAATACTATGATATTGAAACAATTGTTTTTTGTTTCAGTTTTATCTTGGCCATTTGTTAATTATCTTCCTATAGTTATGGTAAAAATAACTCGAGTGTTTTTCATCGAGTATATTTTTATGTAAGTATCCCATTCTAAATAATAACATGTTGCTATACTTAAACTTTCGAGTGATTAGTCAATTTCCGAAGTTTTATCCAATTACTGTTGTAAATGTTGAAATGAGTAGGCCTAGCCGATATTAGGTAGAATTAGTTCGTCATAATTTTAAATATTTTCCATTACCTATATCTAGTTTAATAATATTTTATTCATTGTATTATTGCTTGAGATGTATTATTGTTGGTTGACGGAGGTCGGTGGTGGTGATTCCAGGATGGGATGAGTGACAAAGTTGTGGTGATGGTTTTTTGATGCCTCTTAATGGGTTAATACCTACTGTGGCTGATTATATTAGGTACCCGGGTGCCCTTATCGGCCAATACGTCTGTATTATGTGATACTGTTTAGTAATTTAATTTAGATACATTCACTTCAGAGATATAGTTGATTTACTATCGGGCTTAGAATATATTGACTATTGTTTCAAAATCTAAATTTATTACGGCCTATTATAAGAGATTCTAGTAATTCTACTGGATATATGACTTTTATTTACGTAGTATTGTCAGACAGAATCCTAAAGTTGGCAGAATCATAGTTTATGAACATCGGAATAGCTAAGTTTTCGTTGTCATCGGTCATATGAACATTTGTCTTCGGAAACTTAATACGTGGCCGAAACCGTTAACAATTGAACCAGCTCCAAGAAAGGAAATAGGACATGTATGTTTTGTATTGTATTTAAGCTCTAATATTAGACTGTTTGGAATATTCGGGAATACGTTAAATACTTAGATGATAAGTTTGTGGTTTGTCGAGCTCTGGATTATGTAACCTTCTTAATTTGATTGTATGGTCACTAGAAAGACGTGCTGCGGTTGTATTTTGCATGAGTTAATGTACCATAATATATTTAATTTTTTACAATAATTCAATAACTTTACTTTTAAAAATTCTAGATGCAAATAATTATTTTTTGGAAGGACTACTTTGCTAATTTTTATTAAATAATTGTTTTAATGGACACCGATGATAGTGTCAGTAATAATCGGTTGATATTTCCCCGGAAACACATTGATTGAGATGTGAGATATTTGCGACACTTTGTCTGTTTTTTTCATTAAGATAAGATAAGATGTTCCTTGTCTTGGCTATCTACATCTAATTATATTTACAATAGTACATTTTTAACAATTTGAACATGATTATTAGTTTATAGACATTTAAATAGTAAGATGAATTTGCTTACTAGTATGTACAATAGTGATCGTTAATATTAGTGATAGTACACCGAGACGTAACTGACTATAATAATTTAAGAAAGTAAACTGATATAATAACAATTAACAATATAAAGAAAAAATAAACAGATATAATATATATAACAAGTTATAAAGCTTAATATTAGTCGCTACGAGTAATGAGTTTGTCTGTTTGGTATTGAAGTGTTTAAATGAATGTTCATTGTTCATATTCAGTGTTGGAGGATAGATTTGGTATATCGGACGCATTGTTATTATTTAGATAATTTTTAAAAATTAAATATCATTACGAACCACTACCTGCGTCGATCTGAACTGAGCTTATACGAGTGATCTGACCAATATTCGATTTACCGTACCTTGAATATTTACCTTATAAATACATATAAAGTATCATCAAAAATTATTTATCAAAATCATGATGAAATACATTTATTTCACAAATATGTAAAGTGTATAGTGTATATTTTTGGCAAAAAAAAGCATGGGTAGGCACAATAAATCCTATTTAAGAACACTTTGTGTTAACCTTATTATTGTGACATCCTTTATCTATAAACCTCAACACAATGACACATCAAGACGAATACCAATCTCAAGTCTCAACGGTGTCATAATCTTAACAAAATAAGAATACAAATATAATAGCAACTTTCACTTAACGAATAGTTTTGCGCCAAATTCAACTCTAAATTACGAAAAGCATATCCACCATCCCGTAATAATGCCATTGGTACTAAGTCCGTACTCATTAATATTAAAATACTTGTTTTGTATTTCAAATACGTTTGAAGTAGGTACTTTTAGAAAATAATATTTAAACTATATTTTAAATATTTATTTTGTGATTTATATTTAAAAATATAAAATACAAAATATAAGTATAAACAAGGATATTTCCATGTTAAATTCTAGGAAAATTTGTTCGATAACTTTGTCTCCCTTCACTTTCAAAAATATTTAGAAATCATACATAAATATTTATACACCAAAACACAAAAAACTTGGACACATTTCGATCCTGAAGAGCCACTATTAATAGTTAATAATAAACCTAAAACAAGTGAAATATATTCAAAAGTATTTTGCAATATGTTTTAAATGTATTTATATTTGCATTACATTTTAAATACTGATTGGAAAATATCTTTACAACATTTTTTAAAGACTTATCAAAAGTACGTCGTCTACCTATATTTTTAACAATTTTGTAAATTAATATTATTAATAATATTGTATACCTATATATATATATTTAAGTGCAACGCACTTCAACTTTAGGTAAACACTTGTAAGTTGTAATCATAATGAATAATTATTCCTCATAATTGACGGAAAAACGTATAATAATTAATAATATACTATACAAATATTGTACGTTATTCGCGTTACAGCCGTCGTACCTATAATGTATAATATAAAAGTGAGGTTTACACTGCACAATCAATAGTTCGGTTAATCGTCGTTAATTTTTTTTAATTTGTTCATTAGACTCATTTTAAGTATCGTGTTAATTTGTTTGTATTGCTTATTTTTTTTTAATAAAACGAATAACGCGACGGACCGAATACTTTTTAATTACTTAGTGGAAAACTCAAACATCTTGGGAGGGTTTATTATTATTTAATTTTTTTATGAACAAAAAAACAGTTTTTGTATATCTTTACATAGGCACAATATAATTTTTTCCATGAACATGAAATTATATTAACTACAGTGTGATTTAGTAAAGCAATGTCACTCCCATTTATTTATTCAAATTCTGATTTTTGGCATTTTTAATTATGTTTGAGACCATATTTTTCTAAGAATTATTAGCTCCTTTTTTAGAACGACTCTTTTCCACTATAAGTTGTTAAACATGTGTGGATTATTCTGAAAATGTTGTTGCACTAAATCAAAATTAGATCGAATATCTTCTGTGTTATTAAGCTCCGTGTACTAACGGCTAAAGATTATATACAATGATAGGTTTAAAATAAATAGGGCTTTGATTTAATAATTAGTAATAATAATAAATCTATTATGTAAAATTTTATAATTTATAAAAATTGCTCGAGTATACCTACTTATTAATAAGTATTAGACTAAGTATTTCGTTTATTTCAAATTGTATAATATATAAAATCATTATTAAGGACTATAATCCTTAGTATGTACTTCCATAAAATTTAATAACACAGAAACCACTCGTTTAAATTTAAATTTATATTATAATACAGAAATGTAATAGTTTTAAAAAAATCGTCCGCAAATAATCTGAAAAACTAAATGGCAGTTCTTATTTCGATAAATATAAAATACTTTGTATCGTCACAAGACACTCCTTATTAAATTGTATACAAATCTAAACATTATAAAATATGGTCCTCAAGTAGGTTTATTTAACAATTTCTGAAATCGGAATTTTAATAAATAATAAAGGATAAAATGTGGATGACTGGGCGACTGGGCGAGCATGCTTGATGAATAATATGCGTATAATATGTATTGCTATTGGTACCTATACCTCTTACCCCCGTATATCCAACAACAAACCGCTATTTAATAGTTATATTTTTCATTCCCAGACAATACCCACTGAAAATATCGACTTATCGATACACGCTCACATAGCACTGTGTTTTTAAAGTTTAATCACAGTTAAACATTATTGTGTATAAACGGCGCGCATATAACATTTTGCTCCAGCCAGACATAATAATGGTTCAACTAAGTAGAGAATAATAGGTCTAGGTATTTATTATGTATGAGTATTCGTCCTGGAAACTGGCCAGGCTCGTCGACCTTGATTGTTCATCTGGGATGTAGTTATATACAGTCGATCACCGTCCGTGCTTGGGCCGCAATGGCGATCTGCAGGTACCTATTGGATAGGTATATACGTATTACATTATTTATATATTGTTATTTGTATTATTATTATCCATTATTGTGTTTTTCTGTTCAACGTATTATAATAATATATTATACTGTATAGTTATCGTATACATGCGGATTCCGGTAAGACAATCGACCGGCCAGCCATCCATGTATACTATATACACCGCGGTAAACGTTGCTATATAGGACTCGCCATGATCGTATTGTTGTTGTATACTATAGTATACTAATATTATTACATTATACTTTATATTACGTCGTTAATTTAAAAAAAAAAAAGGTGGGTAAGTGGATGTCGCTCTGTTGTACACTGTACAGGTTATAAGTGGGTCACTGTAATGGATGGTGTTAAATTTGAATTCAATGATATAATATCATTGTATAAGAAAAACGATTTTGAGCGAAAACGGTCAGTCAGCCTATGATATTACTAAGTATATTTGATGATATTATTGTGAATAAAGTAATTTATATATTTACTTAATTACGTGGAACCTTGTTTTAAATTTTCAATCCTTAGCTACAAAAGTTGAACATTTTATAATTTTTTAACTACAAAATAAATAAATAAATATTATATTTTAAATTTGATAAATTTTGTGAAAATTTGAACTTTAAATGCTTATAAAAATTTAATATGACTTTCTTGTAGACATTTTTTTTTTGATAAAGGTAGATAAACTTATGGATAATCTTGTATTACATTTTCAAATCTTAGATTGAAAAAGAAAAATTTTTATGAATTCTCAACTCAAAATAATTTGCTAATTTTCGTGATTTTTTCGTAGTTTGTCAATATTTGAACTTTAAATGCTTATAAATAAAAACTGTGACTAAGGATTTTTAATATTTTTCAAATATCATTGTAACAATATAGTAGGAGCCTTGTATTAAATTTTCAAGCTTTTTTACCCAACAAATAAAATTTTATTGATATTTGTAGAAAAAAAAACTAAAAAAAATGGAAACTGAAAATGTCTGTCAACAGCTCAATATAAAGTGAAAATATTTGGAAAATGTTATGGTGTATAGAAAATGCTAATATACACATTCAGTCAACATTTCACGTACCTACAGTAATTTGTTTTAGAGTTACATCAAAAACCAAAATCGATTTTTTCGAAAACAGATTTTGCGTAAAAAGCGATACCTAATTATTTAATTTTTGCAATGCCTAAAACGTATTTTTTGCGATTTTACACTAAGATAAATAATAAAAAACGGTAAGTTTATGGGAATAGTGCTTTGATAATACCTTTTTTTCTTCAGAGATTCCGGTTAGCATTTATAGTCAACAAAGATGAGCAGTTACCTACCTACATATTTCAAAATAATGTTAGTACAATGTTACACTGCCCCTCGTCCCTGCGCGATCGCTCATTTTACCACCCGCGCGCGATACGACACATCGCATAGGTCGTACGAGACACGTAGGGTGGTACGTCACGGTGTACACATGATACGGTTGTATCGACCCTGTGGTATTGGTTACCAGTGGTGTTCCGATATAGTAGGTACAGGCGGGGGGATTTGTGGTGGGATTTTGGGTATCTCCCCCGTGACTTTTCTTAAGACTCACACACTGCATTCATGTACCTACTTATTTCATACTATGATAGTATGTTTTATAAAAATAAATAATTATATGACAAACCTGAATCCCCTTTGGCCCCATATACTAACTGTACCTACATATAACCAAGACAATATTATTTTACTTCATATAAACACTATTACACAAATATAATATTATATATTATGGTATACAAAAATAAACCACTAAGCGGTCGAATATTATTTTATTACGGTGCAACGACACACATTTTCAATGTCGTATAATAATGTATAATTATATGTACCTAAACATTTTATGTAAATATTGAAATATTATATAATTATTTGCTTCCATGTGTGCATACATATTTCATACTTGAACCTACTTATATATTACCTATGTATATACCTACCACAATAGTTGTATTGAGAGGGAAAACTCGGAAAAAAGAACAATTTTTAAAAATTAAAAATATATTAATTGATTATGAAAATTAAATAATATTAAGGGCTATCAAATATCAATAGGTAGTATGGAAAATTCTATGAAAATTAATTTTTGTATTTCCTATAATATGGTTTATTGAGCGGTTTGAGAGTAAAAACACCTATTATCAACATTGTAGAAGAGAAGTTAATCTGTGCCTGTTCAAAAGTAAATTTTCGATATTTTAATTACTAAATTTAATAATTCAAATTCATTAGAACTAATTATTGGACATTGAAAATCGACTCATACGTAACATACTTTGATTGAACTTCAATTATGATTAATTTTTTTTTTTTAACTTTTTCATTATATTTAAATGTATGTCAAATGATTTATAAAATATTTTGTGTGGGAATGAGAACGTATAATAATGTATAACGTTAAAGAATAAAAATAATACATTTGAAATACATATTATTTTGAAAATCCGCCACTGACCTACTCGTATGTAAATCAATGACGTTCTCGCGGAAATTAAATAGGTACCTATGAATTGTTCATCCCGTAAAACAATAAGAGAACCCGAGGTTCTAATAATGGGGTTATACCTAATAATGGTTTATAGATAGAAAAAAATATAGGGACATAGGGTAATAGTATTTTCGCTAACTATGATATTAAAAATATCTTTGAAATATACACACACGACCATTGGGAAAAATAATGGCTCGATCTCAACCAAACTTAATGAAGTTAAAAGTACCACCTATCCATTACCCTTCCCCAAAACAACACAACAAGAAAACACGAGACCTCCATTAACCATCTTAGGATGGACAAAAACGCTGCACTTCACACACCAAAATATAATGAAAATAGATAACCGTCCTATTATATATGTATCAGCTGTGACACCCCCTCACAGCTAAACATATCTTTGCCGAATGCACGAAAAAGAGAGGAACTAATTGGGAATATCCTATACCACCTTTCCAACCACGGAACACAAAACAACAACAAATTACATGTTTTCATATCCAGAACCTCATTAACCAAATATAATATATCATCATATGAGTACCTACCTATATTATATTATATTTTATGGTTTATACCGTTTTATAGTTTTATACCTACAAATATATTTGTATGAAGGTACATACCTGATACCTAAATACTATCAATAATGAAACCTAAACCTAATCCAAAATCAATGTTACGTCCAATGAACTTAGATGCCCCGGATGGCTTCTTAATTCATGTACCTGCGGGTGACTTGAAACTTCGATATGTCTTGTGAGGCTGTAAATCAATCAGTCTGATTTTAGATTCTGAGCTGAGAGATGAATATTGTATTAATTTTACAATATTGTGTTTTATTTAATTTTAAATTTTTTGTTTCTGTGTACACGATAAGTAGTCAAATTAATCCTTCGATTTTTAACTTTAGTATCTTGATTGATGGGAAAGTGAATTTAGTTGGTTTCATTGAAGAGGTCAAAATTTAAAATTCTCAGTAGTTTTCAAAAGCGCTGGGGGAAAAAAAAAAAAAGGTGGGTAAGTGAATGTCGCTCTGCTGTACAGTAGGTTACAAGTGGGTCACTGTAATGTATAGTGTTAAATTTGAATTCAATGATATAATATCATTGTATAAGAAAAGCGATTCTGAGCGAAAACGGTCAGTCAGCCTATATTACTAAGTATATTTGATGATATTATTGTGAATAAAGTAATTTACATATTATTTACTTATTTACGTGGAACCTTGTTTTAAATTTTCAATCCTTAGCTATAAAAGTTGAACATTTTATAAATTTTTAACTACAAAATAATTATTACATTTTAAATTTGATAAATGTTGTCAAAATTTGAACTTTAAATGCTTATAAAAAAAAATTGTGCCTATGTTTTGTTTTTCACGTCGCTGGTAATTTTTACGTAAAATCACGTAGGTACCTAATACAAAAATCACATACCTATGTATTATTTAAGACTCGAGCTTATATACTATATTGTACCCTTAGTACATTTAATAACTAACAATAACTTACAATTAGGTCCAACTTCGGTAATGAAAGTCAAAAGTATATAAAATATAAAGTAATATAAGGTAAGTATAGGTACTTAGTACTTACCGTCTTACCCTTTTTGTTATAAAGGTATATACCAAGAATATATTGCACGCTTATTATATTTTATATTTTACATGATATTATAAGTAGTTATTACCATAATAATGGTTACCTACCTACGCGTTTTAGAATCATACACCTACACATTCATCGAATTCTATAATATGTATTGTTGTACTAACCGAATTAAAATTTATACTGTTATTATTTTAGGTCGGTAGGTAGGCAGCTATAGTATTCCGTGATTAAATTATATAAAACATTTTTTTTAATATAAATTTTCTGTGTTATTTACGTCCGTACCAACCTACCAACTATATCATAATATAGGTAATTCATAATTCACATGGGGTGATATGGGTAATAAATAATAATATTTTAATTTGTAATAAACTGTAACTGTATATTCATTATAGGTCAAGGTATAGTGTAGGTTCTAAGTACTACACTACAACCCATATTATGTTTGTAACTAGTAAAGCAATAACTATAATTTTACCTGTGGTTTATTACACTTATGACATATAATAAATAGGTAATATATGGATTTTTACGCAATAGTATATAATATTTATTTCAGTTTTATATTTTTGGATTTTTGTCAGTAATCTTTACGAATTGTAATAGTTTCAAACCAAAATCAAAATTTAATATTTATTGCACAATGCATATTGAAGTGAAATTAAATTATATACTGTTTTCAAAATCTAATACATGTGTAAAATAATATTTTGCGAGTAGACAATTCCTATACTACATTAATACATTTTGTCGACTACAAACCTGTTGTTTTCTGGTAAACTAATGTCAATTTTGTCAATTCTAACAGGAAATAGTGAACTTTCTTGCTCATAATCCTGTCGAGCAATTTCACAAAAAAATTGTTTTCAATTATGTTAGTTCCTCATTAAGATGTTAAATGTATTTTAAATAATTTGTATACCTAATAAATTAATAATTATCAAATAAACTAGTTTATTGTAATTTGTAAACCTACATTTGTTTTTGTTATAACTATTTCTTAATTTTTTTTACCATTTTTACTCCCTATTTTAATATGACATATTGTGATACTTTTGAGTGCATATTAGTGGCATTATAAGTTGAAACTTGTGCAGTTGTATGGTGGTGTATGGGGTTATGTTTAAACACTTCAATATTCACAAAACAAAATCTAAATTTTTATTTTTAGTAATTATTGAAAAATCATGATATATAAAATACTGTTCAATATTAAAAAAAAACATAATATAATGGTAATCAAATTTACTACACTACCATATTCTGATAAAAATTGTACAAATACAAAAACAAATTAGTACTTACGTATAATATTACAAACTAACATAATGTACCTACAATACAAATTTGAAAATGTTTTATATTTTAATACTTATATTATTTATAAGTAATTGATACAATATAAGAATATAAGAATACAAAATTGTACATTACAATATTGTAAATTGTTATGTTATACTGTATTATAATATATTTAAAAATAAATGGTACTACTTTCATATAAGATAAAAAAAAAAATTATAAAATAAAGCAATATAATGTTTTAAATTTTTAAGCACGGATTAACAATATTAAAATTATTTATAAATCAATACATTTAGTCTTAAATATAATTAATTATAACCATTAACATTTTATAAATGCCATTGGTTACATTATGTAAAATAGTTGTACATAAACATGAGATAAAACCCGTTATAAATGCATAATTAATGTCAACCTATTATTTGATTATTAATCACAATGGTAACAAAATAAAGTAACTTATATTATAATAATGATCAATATGAAAATGCTTTGTTTATTTAAGATTTAGATGGTTATTGTAAATTTTAATTTTTGAAATTAAATTTTAGTCAAGTAAAATTAAAACATAATATTATAATATTACTTACAACACTACGGCTAGCTAACATTTAACAAGTAAATTATTTATACCATAATATAATATTATAATGTGTATTCATTAATAAATTGTACCTACTATTATAATAACTTAGTAGCTACATTTAAATAGTGGTATTTTAACAATTTTTTTTAAATATCAGTTCTACGTTCAATACGTTCATATTATAGATAAACTATTAAGTCCAAAAAACCCTCAAAAATATACAGCAATTATACATTTTTATGAATGTATCAAATTAGTTTATATTTTAAATTGAGTTTATTAATAATTAATGAACACATTTTGAACGTACTTGTATGGTGTAAGTAAAAAAAAAAAAAACATATTAATAAAATATTTATGAGTCAAATGATTTATGACTCATTTTCAAGACAAATTTGTTCTATTTCTCTCATGTGCTTTAATGCTTTCGTAGATGCGTCATAACGATTAAGTGCTTTTATTCGTTCGTCTTCAATATCTTTGGATTCAAGTAACAATTCAGCCATATTGAGATTACTTGATTTGTACACTTTGGAGATTAAATCTTTCTGAAAGTTATCTTTTATCTTGTTTACCATTTCGTACATAATTGTCTTGGGAACCGTATCTTGAATTATTTTTTTAATAACCATAAAGTAACATTTTATAAATAATGTGAGTAAACCAGCTCTACTTTCTAATATAAGTTTATCAGAATCAGGAAAACCACTAAAAGCACATGTTGTTATTTTCTCAACTGTTTTGCGCATTTTTAGTGTTATGTTCTTCGGCCATGATTTAATTTCATTATGTGAGACCAACTCTTCTTGACTATTGTAGTAGTTTGGTAATTCGGCAAACCCTTGTTCCTCAAATTTGCCTAACTTGTCAAATTTGACTGGTTTCTCAAAAAGTTCATGATATTCATTGGATTTTGTTATAGATTCAATAAAGTCAACGTGATCGGTATTCACATATGACTTCTGGTATTCAATTAATTTACTAACTGCTTCTGATGTCTTTAGCTTGTACTTAGCCAATGATTCTAATAATATTTCATTAACTTTTTCAAAAAGTTTTGGATATTTTTTTAACTGGTAACTAACGCCATCATCAAGTTTGTGTATATTTGCTGTTAACTCATCGTGTACAGAAGTGACACATGCTAATGATGGAGCTTCTAACAATTGTATTTGTTTCTTTACCAAATGATCAAATGCATCAGTTGGCATAAAAACGCCCATGCTTGTTCCAGATGCATTATTGATAACATTAATAATAATGTCAGGAGATAAGCCTTGAAGTGGATCAATTTCATCAATATCTTTATTAAAATTGGTTTTGAAATATTTTGCAATAGTAGCACCTCCATTAAGGCCTTTATAACTTAAATCAGCTCGGCCATCCAAGCCAGCTTTGTAACTAGTTGCAGTCTGGGTGATCAAATCAAGCAATGACCTATCATAGTTTTCAGTAAATTCTTTATATTTCTTCACTTCATGTTCGTACTTATTGTTCATTTCATATAGTTGGGCTTTTAGTTTTGGACAGGTTTCTTTTATTTTTTCTATCAAGAGGAACTCAAGTTGCTTTCCTAATACAACCGAGCCATGGTTTTGTGCTATATCGGGATAAAATTTATCAAAAAATGTATTTTCGTCCTTAAGTGAATTTTCAATAGTTTTTTGGTCGTTTATATCTTTTTGCGAACGATTTATGACACCGATTATTCCAAGTTTAACTGGAATAACTTCTCCAGAAAGTAACTCTGTAGCGTCAGTTCCAGCGTCCATTATATCTATTTTAGTAACAACTGCTATTGTACGATCACCACTTGGGTCTACAGATTTTGCAATATGCAAGCTCTCACTAGTGGCTGGGTCAGTATTTGCTGTAACTACAGCCAATATTATTGAATTTGGGTTTTTAATAAAACTTAATACTAAATCCCTTATTTTCTGTTCTATGTCTTTGGGTTGGCCACCAACAGGCACTTTAGTAAGCCCTGGAAGATCGACAAAACTCAAATTATAAAATAGTTTACAATAAATGTTTAACACAATAGGTGAATCAGTAATATTCTTCTGGCCTCCAGTAAGTTCTTCTGTTCGAATTTCAATTTCTTTTCTAACTTTATTAAAATCATTATAAATAACACCTGGTTTATGCAGAAATGTGGCATAATCTTTTGATTTTTTGGAATCACCATTCCCAATTTCATATTCCGTTGGCTGTATTAGATGCAAGACTAAAGGAGCTCGTGTCACTATACCAGTACCTCTTGGCAAAAATGATTTGCCCACCAAACTTTCTAGGACACTACTCTTTCCAGAGCTTTGTGAGCCTACCACAATGATCTGTGGAAGGTCAACTTTTTGTTTTGAACCAATAGTTGAAAAAACATCTTGTAGTTTGTTCATAACCATAATTAAAGAATCCATATTGAAATTTTTTAGGTAGGCAAGTATAGTCTGTAAAATAATTAAATCATATTATAAAAGTTATACTTAGTACACTACAGTATAAAATAATAATAATTGTCTTAAAATTGTTTGTGTAATTTAAAATATAATTGTTCAATAACATACAAATTTTATTACATGCACTTCAAAAATGATATTTTGATTGAAAAAATATTTACTTTATTTTTATTGTTATTCTAATTAATGCTTTTGTTACCATGCTTTTGCATATACAAATGTTGAAGAATAAAAATTTAAAAACTAAAGCACTATTTTTCTTTTAAAATATGTGTTACTTTTCTGAAATAATTTATTATTATTAATACATTTTAAAATTATTTAAATGCATTTAAATTAAATTGGACGGATGCAATTCAATTATAAACTAGATCTTCAAAATCCATTTAAAAAACATTGTCAAATCAAATAATTGACTAATTTTAACGATTAATATTTTGTCACAATTAGTGCAATAACAAAATTACTAGGTATTTGCATTTTTTAATTAACATAGAAAAATAAATAATAATTTTATGTTATATTAATTTTAGCTCAATATAAATTATTCCAATCAAAATTAAATGTATAACTATTCGTTTTTATTTTATTTGGGAAGCAAGAGGCACAAAGGATTAAGGAACATTAAGTCAAGTTATGTATGTATTTATTCTGTGATATTTTTTACCATTTAAGTGTTTTTCTAACTCTAAAACAATAACGACAAAACATAAAATATGCCTTAGTAATTAGTTATTGTACAAAATAGTCAAAGAAAATTCTATCTTCCTTTATAGAATATTATTTTTAGCAATAGTTGTAAATATTTTAACAGAAAAATATTCCTTATTTCCATAAAGTGCTTGCATGAACCGCAAACCAACCGTTATTATTTTAAAAATAAATATTATAAAAACCGGAGAGATGGTTTATGCATATCAGTTTGAATTCAATAACATCAATAAATCATTATACCTAGGTATAATATAAAAAACAATTTTGGGTAAAGGAAAAGGACAATTTAAACTTAAAATGCTCATCAAATAAAATTGTGCAGATGGATTTTCATTATTTTTAAATTGCTGTAAGAACAACTTTGGAGGATCGAGGGTCAGTGCATTATATTTTTAAACCATTAAAACCTATTAAAATTGAAATTTTTATAAAATTTAAAATAGTTACTAAATAATTTGTGTATTTTTGACATTTTGAATACGTATCAAACAAAACAAAAAACTAAACCATTTTGTAAAACAAGTACTATAAATAGAACTACAAGTACCTATAGTGAAAATGTAATAACTATAGATCAGTTTTAACGAAGTGAGAAAAAAAATATTATTGCGTTTTAAATCGTTAGATTTCCCCCACCACCAATTAATTATTACCCGATTTGAGCGTTGAGCCTATTTTTCCCTTAAATTATAATAATATATTAGTATATTATCCTTGTTCATGCAAACCACATCAAGTCCAAAAATATGATTTTTGAGAATCAGCTTTGGCAATTTTATCAAATTTTAAAAGTTAGCCAAAAGTAAATACATTTTGATTTTGTTTGTTTTAAATTTTAATTGATTTTCTTTTAAGCAATGTACCTAGTTAATTATCAATGGTCTTTAATAATATGACACAGTGAAATTTATAATTCTTATTATAGTTAAAATACAAATTACTAAGTTGGACTTAGTGACTTTTGTGTTGTTTACATGGACTTAGTGTGTTTTGCATGTATGTAATTGTTGACCTGGCACAACCTAAAATTAGTACGATTATAATAATATTATTATTATTTTCAATTATGTTTTAATCAAAAAAATATATATATATATATTTAAACAAAAATGTAATTTATTTATTTATTTTATTTTTAAAATTATATATAATAACTTTCTTATAAATATTTATAATAATTTATGAATTTATGATAAAACCTAATAATTTAATTTTAATTGTTCAATAATGGTTAAAATAATAATATTTTATTCGGTCACGTGCGGCACTTCTCTCCGGGCAAACATCTGTTTGGAGAGTGGGGCCGCCATCACCCGACCGGGCATGGCAGAAACGTACGGGTGTTCAATCGAAATTCTGCCAAACAAACACACACGTGTGTTCAAAACTATTACCGTTCCAACCCCTACTACACAACCCTTCAAATAAGCTAATGGACTTAGTCGCCGGGCTTCAAAAGATCAATAAAAAATGAAATAAAATATTTTATAAATTAAAATTAAAAATGGACTTATTCGTTTACGTAGGTATTAGTTCAGTATTCTATGAACTACCTACCAACAACTTATGCATAACACATTAAGAGAGTCTTACAAATGGACAACACAGCAAAAACTGTTTTGCGCGGGAAAGAACCGAGAACGTTACACTGCTACACTCATACCTAAGAAACGAAATTTTCACCACATAAAAAGGAGAATTTTGGCTGTACAATATCGTTTTTATTTTTTCATTATTGGTTAGGTTTCTTAGTTATGACTGTAGCCTTTTCGGTTCTTTCGCGCGCCAAAACGTTTTTTTCTATGCCGTACTTGTGTAAGACAGAGACAACATATGCGGGTGCGACGTCCTCTCAAGTCTAAAGTCCACGTGTATGCGTATTTAGGAATCTATCATAGACCTATAAACTAATGGACAGCGCATTCCACTCCGAGAGAAAGAAAGAAGAAAGAACGAAGAGATAAAAGAGAGGAAGAACATAAAGTAAAGTACTAAGTAGTAATCATATTACAGACCTATATTAATAACACTATATTTCCCCCCCCCCCCCCCACTTAATCTTTTCTCTTTTACTCTATATCGTACCCCTGACCTCTCTCTCTCTCTCTCTAAACGCTGTCCATTAGTTTATAGGTCTATGGAAACTATCAAATGGACTTGGTTAAAATGTTAAATTGTTTAAATTATTTAAACTTTAAATAATATTGGGACTTATTTGAATATAGCATTAATTTGTAGATATTTTTAAACTGAACTCTATACGATTCTACTTATTATATACCTAGGTACCCAATAATAAACCGAAAAAATCGGTTATTGGACTAAGTGACGAATGGGGACGAATATTATTATGATCTAAGATGTTGACACAATTGCATGACAATAATACAATATTACAAAATGTACTTACATCAGAAATCCGCCGGACGTGTGTAGAGTGTAGACAAAAATACAAAAACTTAGGGAACAATATTCGATAGATTCGAGACGACGCGTCGCACTTGTCAGCTCTCACCAGCGCAGTCGTCACTCGTCAGTGGATATTATATCAGTGATTGAGTGATCGCCGATAGGCCATCAAGGCGACGGGACGAGAATAATAATATTCTATTATGTCGAGATCGTAAATCGTTATTCTTGTCCCCCACCACGTGAATTTTTTTTTGTCGTACGATGTTCAGTTTAGTGCTATATATACATAATTATTTCTAATACAGCCGATTGTGTACGTCTTGTCTCGTTTCAATTTACGCCACCCGTGCTGACTGCTGAGGAAGAGAGATAAAAATAATATAAAACACGAGCCCCCTCGCCCCTCCGAGCCGCAGTATTATTATTCCGAGATTATATTATTACTGTTAATATTATTATACTTTTGAACGTTCGTCGTCGGTCGTCGTAAAATACTGAAATGTAAACAACGCCGCGTCGTTGTATTATTCAATTTGTCGATATAATAATAAAATATTATGATTTATCCATTTTCCACACGATAACGTCTTGTGCGTCCAGGGTTCGGATGTCGTTGTAATAACTACAATAGTAATATAATATCTCTCGATACAAGCGTGTTGCGTGCATGACTCACGAGCATTATATTATTATTATAAAAAGATAAAAATATATAGTTAATATTAAATATGGCATTAAAAATAACCGATAAAGTCCCCCGATGTATTATAGATATGACATGTTACTCGGTACATTAAAATAATTATATTATATCACCATCTTATAACTATAATATAATAATAAAAATATTATTATGTACATATCGTCGATATCGAAATAATAATATAATACCAATGAATTAGGATTCGATTTTTTTCACAATGTCAACGCAAATATTAATTGTTTTCTCTCACAGACCCACCATCTATAATAGGAATATTGATTAATGATTATTGACAACACATAATATTCACGTAAAATATTTTTTTACGATTTTTGAAGGATCTTACTCTTAAATTTTCGAATTTGAGTAAATAACATATTATAATATAATATACAATTTAATATTTATTATAGAAGCTAATATTTACAAGGGCTTGTCGGGTTTTTTTTGCCGGATTATTTTACTTGATATTCAATTTCAAAATAAAAAAAAATTGTAAATTTAAATGAATATGAAATTGTTTTGAGAAAATATTTAGACAAATTATTGATGTCAAGCCCTCAAAAATAGTATTCTCTATAGTCTATAATTTTTGTAATTGGTAATCTTACTTTAAAATTTATTACTCAGAAACAAAAAAATTATTTTGGGTGAATACGTTTTGTCTATCTATGTTTCAAATTTCGAGGTGGACCAGACTCAGCCAGAGGGATAAACCAAACAGTGCGCTGACATTGTGACTTTTATAAAGTATTTAATCATTTAATTTACTTTTTTGTTTAATTGGAAGTATTAAAGTCAAATTATTATCAAATGTGAAATTGTTAAACTAAACAAACTGTTAAAAGTTAATTATGAAGTAAGTATAATATAATATATTGTATTGTGACATACTATTATAATAATAACCACTGTAACCTTGGTTTAAAATTCAAAATAAAATCTAAAAGTATTCAAATGTACTTAGAATTTATTCATCGTTTTTAATTAACTAAATAAGTATACAGTTAATTGGTACAAATTTGGCTTATTAGTTATTTGTATTTATGAGTAAGTTATGATGTTTCCGGTAGAGCTTAAAAATATTTTTATGGCTATATAGCAAAATATTATTATTATTATTATTTATTTATTATCGCTAGGTATAATATATTAAGATAATTAATAATCTTTTAAATAATATGCTCTTCGACTAAAGACCGTAACATTTTGAAATAATTTTTCTTGAACGTCGGTGCCTATAATCTATATAATATAGTAATATAGGCATATAGCTAGTCCAATACTCCAAATATAATGATCGCGATTACACGAAAAAAAACCTTAAAAAATTGGCGAGTTTGGAATTTTTTTTGTCCTTTAAATACATTCTGCCGCATCCGGTGCAGTCGCCGGATCACAAGACCCTATTTGTGTGTGTACCTATATAATACGATATACACCACACTGTGTATAAAATATGTGTTATTAGAAATACGTGCTAAAATGTAAAACATGGGTGGGCTACTGGGCTATAATTATAGAACTCGGTGCTCAGTACACAGTGTTCAGTACTCAGTGCTGCTCAGCCACCCAGACACAATACAGTCTGTATTTTCTTTCTTCATATTATAATACGAAATTATATTCAACGCAATCAAACAATATAGAAGAGTTGATTTATATATTATTTGTTCAAACAAATTCGATTTAATAACGAATAGCAATATTGTATTGTTTTTTTCAAAATCTAACTCGCAACTGTACATGCCATTGTAATCGTTGCAGATGATAAAATTTTAAAACAAAATAAAAATATAATCAACTCAATTATTTGTCATAACTCATAACTTTTTTCATATTGTGTATTATATTTGTATTTATTAGCAGTGAATTTTACCGGCGCTAAATACCGGTAAACATTCCACTAATTGCGCTAATAGAACCATGGAGGGGTCATTCGATTAACGACGGTAAACCAAATTTATACCCGGTAAAATAAATATCGATAAAATGTATGTACTATAATATGTGTTAAACACCCATAAAATATACCGGGTAACTTAACCGAATCCATAATTATTGTTCATCTAAATACTCCCATATTCATTATGGAAAATAGCAATCGTACCATTTTGTAGCCTAAAATTGTAATTTATAAGAAAATTTCTTAAAAAGTATTCTTATTTATTATGTACCTATTATTTTTCATTCTAAAAATTATTACTCGACCTCCTCAATAATAAACACATTTATAATATGCATGTAAACCTTAAGTTCCAACTAGATATAATTAATGTATAATCTATAATCACGTCAACAATTAATGGTTTAGCACCACTCCCTGAATTTCACTTATATACCTACCATGACCTATACCTAATCTTTACATGGACGCGTATCATACGTATTTTCAGTTGCATTGATTAAAATCACTCTGACGACCAAAAATCAGTAAAGTTTAAACATGTCGGCGGATCGGGCCTAAACCTATAAATACCACATTTATTTTAATTTTTATGAAATAAAAATGGGGAATCCGACTACCCCCCCTCCGTTTATTTGTTAGCTGCACTAAAATGTGTGTAAAAATATAGAAAATGACAAAAACATAGGTCCTGCATTCAGTGTGGGTAATAAACAGAGGGCTATATTATTTTGATAAACTATTATCATAATTATAATAATATAACTGAATACAAAATGTTTTAAACAAGTTAGAACATAGAAGTGCTCTTTTAAACTTCTGTTTACGTTTAAAGTAAACGTAAACTGGAAGGAAACTAATCCTCAGAACTATGCGGTGGTCAAAAGCCAAAAGTCAAAAGCATTGTCAATTATCATTATGTCACTGTTTATTCAAAGAAATACTTTTAAGAACTATTATTTCATCTTTTGTTAGTTCAAACAACATTCATATTTTAATTTACATAATTACATTTGAATTCCATTACAATATATAGGTGTATATTATATATACATATAGAAATATGGAAATGTTACAGTTTAAAGTAAAGGCCCATTTGTGAATGTTTTGTTAAGAATATTTTTGTCAGAAATTGTTTTTGATTTTGTTTATAAAAATATACTATATACCTATATTTATATTATCCAACGACCCGGCAGGGTTTCGCTATGTATAATAAGCAAAGTGCGCCTTAAAATACACGCGAAAACTGCCGGACCATAATTACAGGTATCAGTACGATTCACGAACAAAATTTCTTGAGAAAGCATAACAAATTTGTAGTTAAATAATGAAGTTTGAATATTCAATGATTTGATTGGAGATTTTACGTAGAAGTACATGGTGTAGCTTTAAAATCATTTCGAACAATATCATCGATATTATATCAACATAATTATAGCCAAATTAACTAGAAATTATTGCAAAGAAAAAAAGATCATTGTAAAACCAATATTATGTTCCCGAAACATAAGGTATCGACAAAAAATGAGTGATATCCCAACAAAAACACTCCGCCATACTCCGTGTAAAAAAAAGTATAAAAAAAACGGCTTTAAAAGTTTTGATATCATTTTATATGTATAGCTAAGTCTTTGAACTATAGATATCATTTATGTGAAAATAATCTGCTGAAAAATGTATAAAAAAATCAAGCTAAGTTCAATTTTTTAGCAGATTATTTTAACTTAAATGATATCTATAGTTCAAAGACTTAGCTATACCTATATAAAATGATATCACAACTTTTAGAGCCGTTTTTTTTACACAGAGTATGGGCAGTATGGCGGAGTATTTTTGTTGGGTAAGTTTAACAATTACTGATGTAATTCTATCAAATCGTATATTATTTTTCAAATATTCTATATTTCTATAAAAAGTTTTTATATTGCTTATTGTCTTTGGCAACTGTTATATTATATTTGTATTTTAATAGGTGTAGGAATAATATTGATAACTATATTTAAAAAAAATAATTTAAAATTTTAATGATTTTTCAAACATAACTTTTAAAAGGTACTAAAGATACAATTTTACGTGGTTTTTAAAACTTATTATTTACTAAACATTAATCAGTTTTAAATTTTGAATACATCGGGCGCAGGCAGGGCAGGCACGTATTGACATAGGTATACATCGTTAAATAATGATATTAATTATTAGAGACAGTTGCGGTTTTGATGCCCCCCTCCCTTGGTTAATTCCTTTAAGTATGTAAATAATTAATATATTATAAACTGTTTGAAATATGAATAGCAAAATAAAACGTATGTAAACTTGGACTGTCTTCGGCAAGAGGATGAACGATGATAAAATTTCTTTTGCATACATACTTCATTTTTTGTGCTTTCTTGGTAGTAAATTTGCTCTACTCTCTTGAAGTTTTGTCAAAACCACTGCCTGTTATATATTTATAATGATAAGACTACCACTGTCAGGTATATAATGTTGAACTGATTACCTATATATTATAATAAGTCCTGGTGATTTTTGGTAAGCTGTTGTGAACGCACATGCTTTTGTAGAAATATATTGTATTGTTCGATCGTGAATTCAATTAGTCGTAATTCTGCTGCTATTACAATATCATTATAATGTACCTATAGTCTACACATATTAGTAAATTACATAGTATGACGCTATGAAGGGTAAACGAGTTTGCATGGGAATATTATATACATTACACCTGTAAAATGAAAATAAAAACCATTTGTACAGAACATTTTACGAGTTAATGAACTAACTCCGATAGGTGTTGGATGTTTCTCATCAATTTACTGTTGAATTTTATTAGAAATATATGCTAAAAAAAAAAAAAGGCCAAAATACGAAATTGGTAGACAAGTAAGATTAATACACTAATACACTAATACACTAATTAGTAATACAGTAATACGTACATAACGGTAAATGGACATTTTCCCCCAGACTGTATTCGGTCTAGTAAGACATTTTCCTCCCGATATATTTTGATGCGGCCATTTCCCCCCCCCCCCATTTTTTTTCAAAAGTTTTTTATTGACTTATAATAATATTAAATTTAATAATACAATATAATTTTTTTTTTAAATAAAATATAAAATATATAAACAGTTTTTTATTTTCATAAATATAATAGATTATAAATGTATATATTTCATCCACCGAAAACTAGGTACTTAAAACAATAAAAATTAAAAAATAAGTATAAAATAAAATATAATTAATAATAATGGCTAAGAATTCCGATATAAAAATGATACATTTTGTAAAAAATATTTTATTAGGTACTGATGTTTTGGTTATTTCTAAACACATTTTTTTTTTTGTTAAAACTGCACCAATTTGCACAAAATATTTAACAATTTAATAATTGCTTTTGAATTTGATTCAAGTAGTTCAGTTGATCAAAAATATACATCTATAATTTATTATATTTATGAAAATATTGGAAAATATTAGACAATAGGCAAAATAATAATTTCATATTAAATAATAAAATAATATTATTAAATAGTAAACTTTGAAAAAATATACAGGGAAAATGTCCGCATCAAAAATATTTCGGGGGGGGGGGGGGGGGGAAATGTCCGCGATTCGTACATAACATACTCACAATAGTTATCTAAAATAATATAAGTTATTTTAAACTTGGGGTGGCACTGACGCCAGTCATTTCTCCCCCCATCCACCATAAGGGATACATCATACATACTATATGTATGCGTGGGTGAAACAACTTTGGAGAGGCTCTATACTCTCTGCACGTTTAGCCTTCATCTTACAGCATAGTATTAGATTAACTATGGTAATTGTACTGGGAGACGCTGCCTTCTGCTATCCTACTCTATTTTTTTTCTTGAGCACTTCGTGTAAGAGTATAGAAACTGCTTCCCAATTGGCTTTGCTATAAATCATCGTTGGCACCATAGTCTCCGGGGAAAAATCTATTCCAGTGGCCGTTCAGACATGGAATATTTTGGTTGTTGCAGATGACGTTGCATCGTCATTATTCGCATCACAATACCAGCACGTGGGAGATTGTAGTTTCCCGAACCTATGCAGGTAGGCGGGGAACCAACCATGACCAGATAGGGCTTGAGTCTAATGGAATGTGACTTCTCCATGGCCTCTGCCGATCCACTCCCGTAGTTCCGTCATAGATGTTTTTTCCGAACAATGGCATGCAAGACTACCGGAGGCAGAGACGCTAAATTATTTTAAACTTGTAAACTACATTAAGTACTTATTTGAAATGTGAAAATAATAATATGTAGACCTCTAAATTGTAATCTACTTACATTTTTTTAGAGATTTATTACCTGCTGAGAGCCAGTAATCATTAATTAGTACCTATTCATTGTTAGTTTCTATTTTATTATATGTATCATCTCGAGCAATGAGCAGATTGCAGTGGCTGACTTTTTACAGTTATTAATATTAAAAATACTTAACATATTTTTATATAATATTAAAAATCACTAACAGACAACAAACAAATAGTCGAATGAAATATGAACAATTCACACAAATACGGTGGGTTAAATTCACAACATAATATAAATTATTATAATCCGATTGTGAAGACTGTGGAGAATTCAACGGGGTTTTGAATTGTACAATGGGAAATCTATTTATACCTATGTCTAACAATAGCACTATACAAACATTCAGATAATTTTGATAATATAACGTCAACAACTAATATTTAAATTAAATACAATTTCATCTATTGCATAATATAGAATATAATAGGGTCGGGCCACATATAGCAGTTGAGTCGCAGCGGTTGTATAGCCCGCGGCACCAAAAAGAAATTTAAATTATACGATTTGAAATGAAACCACTGATCAACGCTCACAGTTGTCAGTTTCACACATAAGTACATAACGCATTTCCATTCAAATATATTAGAACTTCTAAGCTACTCGTCTATTTGTTCAATATATTATATTATACGAATATACGATTCCAGGTAAAAATATATGACCAACTGCAATACAACGTAATATTATTTGAAGGAAGAATCATAATAAAAAATATGTATTGTTTGCTCGTTGTAGATATCATAGAAAACATTAGGCTATAAGTATAGCTATACTATTATATAAATGTATAATAATAAATTGTATGTTTCTATCATGCCTATGCGATACTTGCCCGATTACACAGAAACTCGTGTATACCTAACCTTTTTTTTTATTTTTTTTTTGTAAGCTTAGCCATTGCCCGAATTATTTACACCACAATTCATAGTTACTGCCAGAGCCAGAGCAATACGAAATATTAATGCGATATCTGACACTAAACTTTATAGGTACACGAAATATAAAAAAAATATATAATAATACATCATTTTCATGATGAATATGCTCGTCAGTAATCGTAAACATATAATGTTATACAATATAATATTATGTATAGTACATAATATTATTATATATTTAAATATTAATATTGTAAAAAAAATAATTGATATGTTGCGGACGAATAATATAAACATAAAACAATTTTTATAGGTATGAAAAGTATGCACTCACCCCAGTCTGAACGTGGTGCAGAGATTGAAACCGCAAATCTTCCGTGTATGTGGATAGCCCGACGGTGAGCAGTCGGTAGTCTCGTCTACGAATCCAGGAAACCTGTAATGTGATTTGTATGACCATGAATAATGCTGAATTTTAAAGCATGGTTTTTTTAAATTCTTAAGTTAAACTACATTGTACCCATGTTAAATATTATTATAAATTATAAAAATAAATAATAATGATAATAATATAGTACCCAACACTGAATTTCCAAAATTTTAAATTATTTTGTATCAGTGCCAGAATACGCGGATACCTACTTAATTTCTAAAGTGTAATTTGTTTCTAAGAAAAAAATTATTAAGTAATAAATTACTGTCTATATATGTAGTGATTACGATAATTAATAAAAAAATAAAATAATTCACGTTAATTGTTCATCGAGATATAGTCATTACTCATTATATCATACGAGTGTTTCGGTAGCATATAACATAAGAGTTAATTTGAAGTAGGTACCTACTACCTATACCTACATTTTATCTTGTAATAATAATAATAATAATAATAATAATAATAATACGAACTATTATAAATTATTGCGGTCATTAAAAATGTTTATATATTAACTATAGTTATTGCAATTGCAGTGCAATAACAATAAATAGGTAAGGTTTATAATTTAAACATGTTTTATTGCGTTTATTACAGGGCTTCATGTATATTATAATGTTCAAATATTGCATGTTAGTTGGTTATAAATTATGTCGTACGTTTAATTTTCGTGCGTCCGAGTGAGTAAGGTACCTACCTATTTTGATTGCATCTTGATTGCATCCCAGACTTAGGTAATGTATACTATAATATGCAGTGCTGTCACTATAATTTTCTCAGCTTATAAAATTTCTAGTAACACGAGTACCAGCTACAGCTCAATATAAAATTTAAGACGTCGAGCCACACTCGCCCTGCGCTAGAGATGGCCCAGCTGTATTATAATATAACCAATACGCATATTATTATTATGATGTATTACAAAAACCTATGAACAATGTATTATGTATATGCGTTTATCTCTAAAAACAAACAGAATATGTTTTGCAAAATTGTTGGTATAATATTTTTGAAATTTTTGTATACGAATATCATTTTTTCTTAATATTTGTACATTTTTAGTATATCTCAACGTCATTATTATAATATCAATAAGTTAGCAGTAACTTAATTTATTTTGCTTCATGCACAGTTCCTACATTTTAATTGAATTTGCTAGTAAAATATTCTGGCTTTCTAAAGTTGTTATTGGTAGAAGTTTGTAATAGTTCGAATGAGTAAAATATAAACTAATTCTCGAACTTCTTGAACGGTGTTTTCGTTGTTAAATTATTGTAGTACAAGGTATAGACATTTAAAGGTATAGGTACATTTCGATGAATTTGAATGAAAGACTAGCCATGAACCCCATCATAGTTATTTTATAAAGGCAACTGATGTAATTGTATATACCTGTAATAGCGTCACATTAAAAATTCATTGTGGTCTAGTAATTTAAATAATTTTTTTTATTTGAAAAAGGTACATCAATTTTTCAATATTGTTCTAGATTTTTCTGCCACCTGGTGTACAGTCATGACTTATGAGTTCCACAAGTTATACGATTACTAGCTCATTTCCACAAACCTTGAACAATAATTTTATATTACAAGATTTTTTGAGTTATAAAAAGAGCAATATGATGCCACTATAAAATCAAATAAAATCTATAGTAGGCATGCTTTAAAGTTTTACGAAATCCAAAAATATGCAATAAAAATCCCAAATCCTCAAAATAAGCAAAGTAAAATTTTATATAAAAGCTTATAGAATCGTTACGTCATGAACCATAATATTTTAATATTGTTCAGTAAATACTGAACGTATGTAATTTAGTATCTATAAAACCAGTTACGATTATTATTATTATTACTTTTATTGTCATCAAGTTTATTATTATTATTATTGTTATCATGTGTATTATTATAATAACCGCTAATCGGACGGTATTTTTTTTGTCTTGATATCAATATAGATGTCGTCAGTCGTATACCAAAAGTGTACACATACGTGCACCATAAATATGTCTCCGTGTTTTTTTTTTTGTTAATTATTATTGTAAATGAAACAACTTTAAAACATGAAATAAAAAATACAGTCCACTACATCAATGAAACGTATACACATCTCATTTGCTTCATTTCTGGATAATATGTAACACACATCAGCCCAGAAAACTCAACAAATATAAATTATATATTTTTTTGACCAAACAATAAAAATATTAAAAATAATTTATTATTTGATTTTTTTTTTAAATCACAAAATATCTACATTGGTGAGATCATCAATCAAAAAAATTAATTGACTTTTATATTAATTATATTTTAGTCTATTATGATGAAATTTGTATCATTAAACTATTTAAAACACATTTTTATAATATATAATAGCACAAATAGTTATTATAATTTCATATTCTATAGTTTCTCAATACAATTGACGTTTAACGACGTATATGGTATATTAGGTACATAAACTATAAATACTAAATAAACAGCTCTAAATCAGAAGGCGTTATTTGTGTTGACGCGTTCCAGACAAAAAAAAAACATAGAGAACATAATATTATAATTAAAAAGTTATCTTGAATTTCTAACTAAGTAATAAATTGAAAAAACGACTATTATAACGTTTAGTATAGGTAGTAAAAATGTGTTGTAGTTTCGTTTTGACTTGTGAGTTTGTACAATATTCGTTAATCTCGTTATAACAATATATTTTCTTGGTTAGGTTATTAAACCGTTAATTAGCGCAACATATATATAAAAATAATAATTTACAAATAAACGTATAAGGAACGGTCGCATTTCAATTTTTTTTAACAAAGGAGGTTTATTTGATTATACCACATAATTCCTGGTACAATAATAATTTAATTTTAATTAACGAAATAATTAGTTGATTATGGATATGGCTTTTTGATGTTATAATTACACTACAAACTCGGCTTCAGTTGTGTACGCTAACAATGGTTAAATTTTTTTTGCCAAATGATTTTTTAAAATTATAGAAGATATGTTTTGTTAAAAAATTAAACTTTATAGTTATTAGTTTGTATTATTTATTTTTTTATTTTTGACACAGTATGTAGGTAGTTAACAAAATACAAATTCGTTAAGTATACCTATAGATACTTAAAATAAACAGTTAAGTTAAAATATGTAACTACATATTATTCTGTAGACTTTTCGTGTTTATTCAGAAATCAAATTTCATGGACTTGTGAGTTGTGAGACACAATTATACTTAACCAATCTATATTATAATGCAGACTTTCACCAAAAAATATAATACCTACAATTTTAAGTATCCATTTAAAATATCATTTTTATCTTTACTTACATTTTGAACAATTTTAATAAAAACAACAAAATATTACTACGGATGTTTAGGCATCGTATAATTTAAAGCTAATTATAACATAATATAATATGGCAAATACTTTATAAAATATGTTTACCCCATTATAGTTCTCAAGTTCTCAGCATATTATGTAGATATATTATTTGTTGGTTTAGTAACCATCTCTTTTCATTTATAAACGTATCAAATCTCTAAAAGACTACACATCAAATTGTACAAAAGTTAAATATGAACTATAGAGTCATTGGAGTTAGAAATTTGAATATACTCTGTCCAGCGGGAGAACACGTCGCGGCCCAACGAGAATTAGTTCTTCTGCGCATCTCCACGCGACTCCTTGCCCCAATAGTGGAACCGGTCTCAATAATGGAAGGGTGTCGAGTGGGCCATGCGCAGAATTGGCGTATTCTTTCGCTGGGCAGGGTATACGCGCATAATACATATATGAATCGTGCATAGTTAAATAAATTAAATTATATAGCAGTATAGTGACCGCTCTAATTTTTGATTTATGCATATTATGGAGTTAAAGCTATTAAGCTTATATCAACCAATATTTAATGTAAATACACGCCTACGGATGATAGGGATTAGTCGTTGTGCCTAATATATTATTATTTATTATGTATATTGCTTTTAGAGAAAATACACAAGTAACTCAATTTAAATATAACAATATTTTAGAGAATATGGAAAATCTGTTATCAAAATAGTGGATTGGTATCAAAAATGTCACAGCTGTTAAATAAGTAAAAATATTTATACCTTAAAATGTTAATTATATTGGTACTACTTATTACCTATATAATATAATGATATATTAATTTATAACTTTTTAGAAAATATTAACGTAAAAAACTACGTTAAAACGTCCTCCTGACGGATTAAATCAAACGAAAAAAAATGTTTAAAAATAAATAATGTTATGATATTTTATAGGTATCTAACTTTCAGGTGATCGTATTACGAGAATTGTTTAAGTTTTGCGTCGTCGATTAATAATTTGATTTTCACATTGGCCGTGGAAATTGATATATGTATGATATAAGCTTGTACGAAGTATTTCTTTTGCGGAACTCAATTACATATTATTATTATGTGCAATGTGCATATTGTTTAGTATAAAACGTGTTCATTCGTTACTCTCCCGTTTCATCTTAAGAACATTATTTAATAGCATTGCTCTGGTGGCGCCATACCTCTTTAAACACACGTCATCTGCACGATCCATCGTACATAGTATATTTTATCATCTTTCAAATAGGAAACTTTAAGAGTTATTCAATGTTTGCATGGTTTACTATAATATTTTATCCATTAGTATACGAACCCCTAAATATAAAATGGTTTATGTACTATTATGACGACTTTTGTTTACTAGCTAAATGTTACATTATTTATTTGCTCTTATTCTTTCAAAGATAAATCTTTATTGCCCATAAAATATTTAATCGAAAGAAATGAAATGTTTTATAATAATGAATATCAAAATAATGTTTGGATGTATAATGTATCTAATACAATATGTACAATTTTTTAAGAAACCTTTTATTATAATGGTTTTAAATTTTTTGTTACGATTTATTATAAAATACCTACTTATACATTTATATTTATATACAACCATATAGTATATTATAGGTAGATACGCCTGTTGAATGGCATATATCAAAATAGGTATAAATCCTAAAGCTGGGCAAGTTAATGATATTTTTTAAGTCAGTTAAGTTAATTAAATTTAAAAAAAATGCATTAAAAAGGTATTAAAATAAGGTATAATCACTATTTGTATAGTACCTATTATACATTTATACCTACCAAAGTATCAATCTATGGATATATTATATTATTATGTGTGTATAATTTAAAACCTGTTTATACAGCCATTTTAGAATTCTCTTCATATTTCACACTGGGTTCATTTAAAAATAAATATTGTGTGTATACATGTGTTATGTGTTGTTTAACACATTTTTTATAATTCAAAAAATAAATTACTCAAAAATGTAAAACTTACAAAAAAAGACTATATTATATTTTCTACTCATAAGTGGTGAATATTATATATAAATACCATTTGTATTTTACAACTAGGTTATTCTAATTAATATCTATTCAATTTCAATAACAGCGTAAACTGTATGAAATATGGTATTATATATGGTATAATACACTATTTGTTTTTATATTTACACCAGTATGAGGTAGGTAGGTATTTTTGAAATAAAATTATAAAATAAAATATATTGTATAAATCGAAATTGTCACAATTCATAATTATCGTACAGTAATATAATTGTAAGTAAATAATAAGTATCAATGAGTACCTACTTAATAAGTATATAGGTATTATGAATCGGGGCTTCATGGGCTCGTATCTAGATGTCTATATACAGGTGACTAAATAAATATTATGTTAAATTGTTACCCTTATATTAGTATTAATTAGTACCTAATTAATACGACATATTAGTTTGTATTTATAAAAATAAGTATGAAATTCTTCGTAAATATATTTTTTTTCCAATAGTATTTTCTATATTCAATGAACTTTTATCTTGTATAAATAATATTTTGATACTATGAAAATTCAAAATTAACTTAATCGTGAATATTATAAATAATATAAGTTTATTTTAAGTTAACGAAGATACAAATGAGTTCAGTTAAAGTTAAGTTAATTAAAACAGCGAACTATAGTAAATTAAGTTAATAAGCTAAAAATAACTTAACTTTTAACTTATTAACTCGTTAATGCCCAGCCTTAAACCCAAATACTTACGCCATTGTAACTTCATTATTTAATAATTTTTAAGTTTATATAGCACTTACTACTTACTTGTAATATGAGTTTTTCATAAACTGTTGAAATTGACTAAACAATGAATGAATATTGTTTCTACAGCATTAAACTATTATTTACGTATTATAATTTTATTTATTTATTTATTTAATCATTATACAATAATAACTATAATAATATTAAGAGCTGATTAGAGAGAATTATTTTAAAAATATGCATATTACGTTATAATTGTACGTTTTAAAGTAGGAAAATAAATAATGTCTTATTTTGTTATATACCTAATACTTATTACATAGGTGGACGGTGATTATAACTTGCAGAATTTGTTTAATATACCTATTATTATGATTTTTATTTGCTACTAACTCAATTGAAATGTTTTAGAATGCCTAATTAGAACAAATGGGATATCTGAAATAAATATATTATAGTGGTTTTTAAAACATGTTTTATAATAATAATATTGTCCATTCCGTAGGATTTTTCAAGAAAATCACGAGAGGTTAGGTTAGGTTAACAAAAAAAAGTTCAATAAGTCTCTGTACTTAACAAATCTTGATCATGTTTTGGTGAAAACGAATTCCAATCCAAATAGTTTTTCCCTTCCAATGATTTATTATTGCTTTTAAATTTAAAGCACCGCCTGTTCCACTGTAACTATCGTATGTACTTTGGTATCAATATTTATGTTTTCTGCATATTTACAATAGACAATATAGTATGATGGGTTTATAACTAAATTGATGTACAATTTTAAACAGTGCATAATTTTTTCAAATTAATGTAATTTATCATTATATGTATATCGTGTATAAATCATTATTACCTTCCTAGTATATAATATGTCTTATAGTAATTTACTATTTGTATTGTATCATAGAGTATAGGCACGCCATTTTGATTGTGTAACATTTTAATATTTTAAGATCGAAATAAAATTTTTATTTGGATGACGTCACCTAAATAATGAAAGATTAATCAAAATCACAATATTAATCAATTTAAATTAATTAAACACTAATACTTTATAAACTATATGCGTATATTATCTACAATTTATTGTTTGCGTAATTCGTTTCAATAACATAATTATAATCTAAAATAACTTAGTTGTATGTAATTATTTTCACCGTTGCTCTTAAACATATTTAAAACGAAATTCAACGATTATTTATTTGTTTAATAGGACAATGAAACTGCTATAGTAATGTTTTACAAATCATGTTTTATGTATTGTTGGTCCGTTATCCTAAGGGTTGTTATTTGATTTTTGTTGTGCGTATACAATTCTCTTCATTTATATATTCCCATTTCGTTCGACCCATATATTTATCTTATCTTTGTTCCCGAAAATTATCTCTCTACCAGTCACCGGCCATCGTATCCCTAAAGTATTTTATTTTCTATATCTAATAAAATATTGTATATTAAGTAAAATTATAGGTTATATACATTTTCATTAAAATATTATAATTTGGATTCAATTTGATTTATATTTGATGTATATATTATAAACTATCTATTTATATATAATATTTATGGTATCAAACTATATATTAGTATATAATTTTTCAGTTCTTGAGTTCTTGAGTGTTACAATATTTAAGTTTACGGTACAATACATTTTTATTAATTTAAATACGTCATAATAACATATAAGTATGAATATATATCTATAGGTTAGGTTAGGTTCCTGTACAGTATACTACACACGCTGAAGGTTGAGGTATAATAAACATACTAATAGTTACATTGATAAATAATTGTCTTCTTATTTTATATTATTAATAAATAATTTATACTTTTGTATACATTAAAATTAAACGATTGCTGTGATTATAAACATAATGCAAATATATAGATAAGTAAAAACATATTAAACAAAATTAACTTGACTACTTGAGATTAAGTTTTCTAAATACAACCACGGACTTAATATTGTTATATTTTATTAAAACGGAATGTATATATAAGTATTAACTGTATATATTGAACGCTTATATTATATGGTTACAAATTTACAATGTAATATAATTTAATACCAATTATCGTTTAGGTTTATCGAATACAACTGAATTCAAATTGCAGAAATATTTTTCAATAATTTTCGAAATACCTGTATAAATATAATACGCTTATTATGTGAATTTATGATAATATGCAATAAAACGTAACATACTATACAGCTGTACAGGGAGTTGCTCAATTTGTATTTAGCTTCCAAAAAATATATAACTAGAAATGTTAATTAAACCACGGAAAGAGGCGTCGTTTTCTTAAATTGCGTTCACCGTCCAATCATCGTTCTAGAGCTGAAGAGTGTTAATAAATAAATTGCACCCTTGTTTTGAGCCTATTTAGCATTTTGGCAACAACTGTGTGTTTGTAATTTAGGTTTAAAAATGTTGGAAAAATTGTTTAAAAAGGTTGAATTACACAAAAACTTTTATTAATGACAGCAGGTTAAAAAAAAAAAAAATGATAATTTTTCCTGGATTTTGTTTTAATGCTCATGCAATCATTACTATTAATAACGATTACCTACACACCAAACTCGATCGATATTCAAAATATTGTGTGTTTGCATCTTGCAAATTATTCAACGAAATATGGCGAGGACATCAGTCACGCATACAAGACACATTCGTTGGTAAACATAATGGTTAACGGCTTTGGAAGACTTTGATAAAACGGTTTTGTGTCTTAAACGGGTGGAAATCACTCCTTGCATTAATTATTGTTTATGTACAAGAGTCGACGATCTACCCTCATGAATATACAACGACTATACACTGCACGAGTTGAACACATGAGGTTGTTAATTTTTTACTCTTATATATCTACCTAATTTATTACGTCAGTATCCTAACTCATGCACGTAACGGTAATTGTTGGACTTGGCAAAAATAATTGCACTTACATTGATCTACCAATAATATTTGTTAAATGTACTCGTTAAGTTATAATGAAATTCACCGATTAAAATTAGTTGAACATTGATGAATGGACGTTCACTTATGTTTTTTATATTTTTTTGCTAATATTTATAGTAACTTATTAAAAATATGTTAAGATAGAGTGATACGAACATTTTCAGAGCTTTATAGCAAAGGTTCCCCACCTTTTAATTTACAGTGTCCTAGGGTATTTTTATTTTCTAGAAACCTGAAGGTACCCTATAGCAATATAGACCGAATTTAATATTTTAAAACTTATATTTTATAACTTCGATTTTCGATTTTTTATTGGCTAACTAAACTTATTATTACATTTAAGAAAAAAATATTTACTTTTAACATTAATTAGGTAAATATTATAGATAAATTATGGGACTAATCACTAATTTTAGAAGTATATAAAACAGGAGATAACTGGCTTATTTTTTTTTCTACAAATTCTTTTTTTGTGGTCGAATTTTTGAAAAACATACTCCATAATTTCCTCATGTTAAGTTTGTTTAATTCATTAATTTGTTGTTACTGTGTTCGCAAAAATATGACATTGAAGAATGTAGGCGGTATATACCTATAGTCTTAGTTTTTTGCTAATATTATCAAGTGTTTTTTTGAACATCTTTGTATGTTTTAATAAAAGAGTTTAACTATTTCGTATTCCAGTGGACTGTTTTTTTGAACTGCATTCAGTAAAACTTATTTTTATGTCGAATGGGCCATTTTATCCAATCACATTTTGAAAGTCTAAATCAGCAAAAAAACTTTTCTAATCCTTCGTATAAGGCCGGCGTCACACTTGTGGATATTCTACAGTGGACTTTCCGCGGTGGAATTTCCGCAGTATCGAAATTCATATATTAAATACTACTGGACAAATTATAGCGGAATTTCCTCATTAATTTCGATATTGCAGAAAGTCCGCTACGAAGTATCTTCAAGTGTGACACCGGCCTAAGGCAGTACAATGCCCCAACACAATAGGTATAATTTCAGAACTTTTTTGTGCCATAGATAGATAATGATGGAAACATCACTGATTGATTTTTGTATATTTTTGCCCAATTTTTGTTTCATCTTTTATATTTTACTACACGAGTCCATATATTTTTGATTGGTCCTTGTATACTTGAAATTGTGTGCAAAATTTAAGTACATGAAAATATGTCCAATAAGACATATATATATATTGTATAAATAAACTATGATGCATAAAGTTTTTAGGACAAGAAAAATTAAACAAATTATAATCACTAACTAGAAGATATACTAATAAGTAATTTGGTTCATTAACAGTTTTTAAATTTATAATAATAATTACCGTTATTTATGATTCATAATATGTATATATACCGACCCTTTTAATACCTAGTTAGTAGTTATAGAGTATTAACCTTTTAGTTTTACATGTTTCATATTATGCATATAGATTATAGAAATAACTCTTAATTATCTTTAAGTACGATGAGAATTATTCAAATAATCTCTACAATATTCGCTGTACTTTGGTTAACATTTTTTTTTATCCCTGGCAGATCTCTGATGCTCAGATTTTTAATCCAAGAATTCTGTAATATATAATAATAATAATAATAATAATGTGATTCGCAAGGGAAACTGCAGGATAATATTTTAGTAACACAATCCACATAAAACGGTAGGTTCATAATGTTGCCTAACGATGTCTGCGGGCGACAGGGTAAAACATCAATAATTCGGAGGGTCATCTTTGATAAAAAAAAAAATAATAATAATAAAACAAAAGCAAAAAAAAAAAAATGTTCTATTCGCTATCAGAATTTCATTTTTTTCATGTTAAACTACCAACTATATAATATAGTATTTTTTTTTTCCGAAATATCATTCATTATTCTTATTTACAATCTTTACAAAATCTTTTACGATCAGTAAAATATGTTATATGACATAATATTATAATAATGAATTATTAACAAATAACATATTATTGTTTACCTACTCGTGTTAATGAGAATCCCCCCAGCTGCAACACCCAACTAGGGATTTCTATATTGTTTCTGGTCAAATTTTAGTTATTCAGTTATTGTTTATTGTTTTAATGGTTTAAAAATACCCAAAGTGCCGTCACTGGATGGTTCTTCCCCTCACGTCTTCAAACCACTGTGTATACATTTTTATTCCCTTAATATACATATTGTGCTATACAAGTATACAAATTGTTTATTATGTAAATTAAAAATGAAAAAAAAAATATAAAATACATAGTTATAGTTATACATTGTACTTTTAATAACTTTAATGAATACGTATTATAATATTTTGTCCATTTGTATCAATTTTAACCTCTAATTTAAAATTGTTGACTACAAATTTGTTTCGAAAAAATAATACCTACCCAATCAGTATAACGATTTATAATACTCAAAGTCTCAAAATACAAAACTTGCATAAATCTTACTTTCTAAACTAAATAATTTTTTTTTTTATTTTCATACATAATCGGGGACCGTATAATATGTAAATTAATATCGTGTGATATTTAAATATTTCACAAAGCCTATTATAATATTAAGCTCAAAAAATACATATTGTTATACCGATAACGTTATATATTTAAATTTACATGGAACATTAGTTTTATATACGATAGCATGAATAAAACTACATATCCACCAACTGTCATGTTCCATAGATTATGGTTCGTCACAAAGTACCTATATATATTTTTAATGTTTATGTATGATGTATCCAAATAAAGTTGTCATGATTTAACAATATAATGTGCGTTAACCACATTTAGCCTTTAGATAGGTAGGTACTATAAACACGATCGTAACATTCCAAATATATTCAATTTACATGCATAATTTATAAAATATTACGAATAAAAGCATATTGTAATATTAATTGTAGTCAATATTTTCAGTACCTATTGTACTATAGACCTGAAGTGTGTATAGGTCTATACCAGTGGCGGCGAGGCAAGCTATTTTAGCACAAGGAGCACAGATTTTAGTATTTAGTCTACTCACCCACTCAATATTTTATCAAACACCATTTAAGGTACCTACCTATAAGAAAAATGTATACATTAAATTATCTATATACATAAAAATGAATGTATGTCTGTCTGTGTGTCCATATTACCATGGCAACCATTTATAAATTATTTTTAGATTTCCGTCTATAAGTTTGTTCATATTACCATAGCAACCAACCCCAGGAGGAGATATAGAATGTTTGTCTGTCTGTGTGTGTGTCCTTTGGTTGCCATGGATTTTGAAGCTATTCTAATAATAACTATTGGTTGCCGAGCAACGAAGTGCACTGGATCATTATTGGTTGCCGGGCAACGAAGTACATGGGATCATTTAGTACAGAGATAGGTTAGACCTCTGGGCAGAAGATAGGCTAATTTTAAAAAAGAGAGGACCAACCCCGGGATGTGCTCAAACAGGGATTTTGAAATTTTGATGAAAATTTTTGTTTAAATGGTTGCCATGGGTTTTGAAGCTATTATAATAATAATTATTGGTTGTCATTAGTTTAAAATTGCTGTTATGGTAACCATTATATTATAAAATAAAACATATTATTCATATAGAGTTGGCATTTTTAATGAGCAACGAAGTGCACGGGATCAGCTAGTATTAAATAAAAAACGCTTGCCAAGTCAGTGATCGGCATGTAAACTTTCTTGATTTTTAATTTTTAGGAATTTATTAACTGATATCACACTCAAGCGGTATAACAATTTGAATCCAGAAAAATGTCGGTGTGAACAGCTTCACAATAAATCATTTTCATTTTCATTTCGTTGTTTGGGGTCTTGTTAGATTCACATTGGTTAGGAGAAGTGCAGTGAAGATTTTCAGAACTTTATCTTTAATAGTTAGTTCATTACAGAACATAAAAAATTTTATTGGGCGTTTTTTGATGTTTTTCAGCTTTACAGATTTGTAGTGAACTAACGATTGGAGATAAAGTTCTGAAAATCTTCAATGCACTTCTCCTAGCCAATATAAATCTAACAAGACTCCAAACAACAAAATCCATTCTCCAGTTTCGGAAATCTACCTCACTAAATGAAAATCTATCTAATTTAATCTGTGAAAAATAAAATAATTTTTTTATAAAAATTTTAATTCCACATTTAGTATCTACTTGATAATCCCTTTTTAATGAGTTATCAACCAACATTCTAGCTATCATAGTTTAGGAGAAAAGTTAAAAAATAGATATTTTGGGACTGTTCACGCCGACGTTTTTATGAATTCAAGTGCAGCTTTACCGCTTGAGTGTGATATCAAATCCCTCTCATTAGTATTTTATATTATAGCTAGCTAAATTACCCACTTACTTATCATTACTGAGTTATATATTATTTATTATTTTCCTATTTAAAACAAATTATTCTTGAAGTTTTTAAAATTCAGACTATTTACATTTCAATTACCATACTTACTTGATTTAAAATCAACAAAGTAAAACATTTATCACATTAACGTCAAATTACATTATGTTTATTATTTACTTACCTATCAGTTATTTAATAACAATACAATATTTTTTAAAACATTTGAGGGAGGATGGCACACCCGCATGATGTGATGTGTTGTCTCACATGTGTCTTACAAGTAACAGAAAATTTACTCTCGGCAAAATATAACATTTAGGCATTTAGCTCCTATTTAAGCTCCGTTAGTTTAAAAACTAGAGTGAATCGACCTATTCTGAAACTTGATGGTAAGACCATTATCTATGTTCGTGTGTTGGTTTTTTATGATAGTTTAATTATTTAGCAAGTTATGGGTATATAATACAGCGTATTTATATGCTCCTAACTCACTTAGAAACGGAATAATCATAAAAAAACCAACATACAAACATAGATAATGTTGTAACCATCAAGTTTCATCATAGGTCGAATCACTCTAATTTTTTTAACTAACGGTGCTAAACGTGATTTGCTGAGCGGAAATTTACTGTGTTGCGGACTATTGTAAGACGGAGACAACACATGCGGGTGTGGCGTCTTCTTGGCTCGACTTAACGCATATTCATTGACAGATCCTTCTAGATACTCAGATTATCTTGTTGCTTATTATTATTTTATTTATATTAGTCATTGATTACTTACAGTGTGTACGTAAATATTAATACCCACCCACCCGAAATCTGGAAGAGCGGCCGATCATCTGGACAAGGGGACACCTCACCACTGACTGGTACATTATTTAATATTAAAATATAGTGTTCTAGTATAGACTCGAATTATTGGATATAGTATATAACTAAAATTATAAGCCGATGATCGACATTTATTTATGCGAAGGAGCATAGAAATATAATAATAATTCAAAAGCAGATTTTCAGTTTTTGTATACCCGAGTATTTTTATGTCCCTCTTTTGGGTTATGTGTATGTTTCGTTATTTTATTATTTTTCCCTCTAAATCCCTCTCTACGATTGTGATTGTATGCCCTCGTATATTTTGGAATTACATTTATTTTTGCAGTTCTTTTTTTCTTTCTGTTTGGACACTCCCCAATATTATTCTATTACTTTTTGCTACAAAAATCGATTTATTTCGTATGTATTTAAACACATATTTTATATCTTGGTAGTCAGTATATTTTATTACATAATATCCACTTAAAATACATTTTCAAAAAAAAAACGTGTATAGATAGTTTATACGCATGAATTTAGGTTCTATAATATAATATTAAAGTGGTATTTTTTCCTTGTTGTAAATTATAAAAATAATTAAACCCTACATTTTAATAGTATCAATTTTTATTTTAAGTAATGATAGGGTGAATTACGGTGGATTATTCAAATAGTTATCAATCTCCCTCCAAAAAAAATTACATTATAACGTTGACGAGTATTCGACCAAATTATATATTTTTTGCAATAATGAATTCTATTTAGGTAGTATATTTTGTTATTATTATTAAATTCATTATAATTTTTTGATTAGATTCTATTTTGGTATATTTTAGGAGTGTATATTTTTATTTTTGGCTGGAAATTAAAACCGTTTAATTTATAATAACAAAAAAACAATTAAACTGGTGTATGATATTTAGATAAAAATAATAAATATCTGCATAATATAAAGCGTTGAACCGTGGGCGTGATCGCAATATTATATTTAATTTCATCGTTTTGACTTTTTTTTTAATTTTACAAATTGTTCATATATTAGTTACTACGATATTACAAAAGTTTACTGAAGTACTAAGACTGTTACTTTGATATAGCATTTTTTCTAAATTTAATTAAGTTTTAAACGGAATTTTTTTTTTTTTGATATTTGTAAATGTAAATATTACGTTTATCACTCTACTCATATTCCAAAAAACAACTAAGAAAACCCTTACAATGGTAATTTGTTTACGTCTAATAAGTATAAAAGTCTTAATTTGCAAATTGTGCTAGGTCTACTGAACAATAATTTTCTTATTATTATTAGAGTCATCTCTGCACATGAAGATACGTAGGTACTTACTAAAATAAGCTTCATTGAAATTCAGTTTATTTGTTTGCTTGTTTTTTTTTAAGTGGTAATTTAGTTTTAAATTCGGGTTCATAGTTAAAATTAATAAAAATATACAAGTATACAACCTAATAATGCAACATAGGTTGTAGTGTGTATTTTTTTAATTAAATATAAATTTACAAAAGAAAAACAACTTTGGAAATGCAACGAACCAATGAATGGATTAAGATTTTCTACTGTACCATTTATATTGTACATTATGTCTAATGCTCGTATTTAAATTAAATTACAAAGTGACTTAACAAAAAGCATAACTACTATAAAACCGCTTGTTAAAAAAATCTATAATAAAATCAACCCATGAAATGTAATATATAATAATATTATGTATTCAAAAATACTAGTTATATGCTATAATATATTATAATAATTATCTTAAACATTTTTTTTAAAATACCGTTGAACAGTTATAATAGTGAAATAATATAGTACACATAACACATGTCCATGTAACATTTAAAACCATAATAATCGAACAAGTCTATAAAACCATTTATATTATATTATTATGATTATTGTTTTTATTATCAAAATATTATGTAATGGCGTGTACTGAATTGTTTTTTTTTTCTACATTTATATCACTAGTCATAATATAATGAGAAAAAATAAAAAAATATCTCATCACTATTTTTGTCGAGCACTCGACGTTAGGCCCTCGTGCCTTCCGATTACTACGTCATAACCCCCTGTGTCAGTGTTGGACGTACCACGCAGTCGCCCAGATTGGCGACGAGACAGGATATCCGGCTTGATGCTCCCGTCTGTGCGACAACGGTCGACGAGTTTTCCGTCAAAAACTTTGGTTTCAGTAATGTCCGTTGGAGTTGCGTGTCGTCCAGTGCGCTGCTTTGCGTCGAGTTCGATACTTCCGTTGTGGCCACCGCGGTGGTCGAGTTGGACGTGTTCCGCGGAGGCAGCGCCGTGGAGGCACCACGCACAGGAGCCAAAGGTTTTTCGGCGGGTTTTCCACCAGTTTCCGGCACTGAGTTTTTTTTCCCATCGCCTAAAAAACAAGACAAACGGGGATAAAATTATTATTAATAATTTATTATAGCGATAGCAAAAAAATATTGAGAGTTAATCTTTCATTACAAATATTAAAAATTCATGTTTTTAACTTTAGTTTTTTTTATTGAGATCTATTCTAACGTCGATATTGACAATACCACACTCTTCTCTAAAATAATAAAAAAAAACCACATAGTACATATCAATATTACTGTACTATATTATAATTATTTATTATAATATATTTTAGTTATTTATTATATATAAATTATAAAAATGGCAATTTTATTATTTAGAAATGGCCAATGTTGGAAGTACTTTAATAATAGTACCTATACTACCTATTATTACCTATAGGTATCTATTTTCCGTCACCGGTATGCGTAAAATGAAACTATGTTTCTTAGACAATACACTATGAACTTGTATTTTACTCGTAAACTGCAATCCCTAATAATGTAATATACAATTTACGATAAAAATGATATTATGGAAAAATAAAATATACATTAAGATCCTCAGAATCGACGCATTTTTAATTAAATGCAGTCGACGCCTTAGACTGCTCGGCCACTCCGTCCCCCTTAAATATTATGTATACTTTGTTACGTAGAAAAAATATTGCAAGGGTATGCCAACTTGGAAAATAAAAATTATTTTATCTCGTTGTCGATGTTCAGTGTTGTAACAATGTAATGCAATACATTTTATTCCGATATGATGGATACATTAGAAAATCAAAAAAATCAAAGACAATATCACTTTTTAACAATAATTTTACTTTTGTGACTCCGGAATAGAAGCGATTTATATTTTATTCATAAGACATGATATACAATGAACGTATAATATATAGATTATCATTATTATTATTATTTTATTATAATAATTCTGCCGTGCCAAACAGCTGTACAACAGGTGGACCATAACTATGATTCACTGACACGGCACGCGTATCCCATACACATTTCCCGTGTAGTTTAATAGTGTATTATAGTAGTTGTTGACTTAATGAAATATCAATCAAAACGAAATTATTGTGGATAGCCACGTTCGGTAGTGGCAATCGTGACTACGAGGGTGCAAAAAGCGACCCAAAGTATAGATGTTTGATTCAAACAGTTTGAATTAAGTTCTCGTGCGGCATAGGTATATAAATATTGAATATATATATATGCGAATGATGTCGACCGTATTCCAAGACATACTATGATAATAATATAGTCTCTCAGTCTCTGCTGCGTCATTGTACGTTTGTATACACAACCATATACGTATGCGTTTCTAATACTTGTGATATAATCGTATATTATGTTTAAACAAATTCGCATTGTATAAAAGTATGCCGGCACTACGGAAAACGCCTAGAGATATTAACTGTATGTGGTGCGTTAGTTTCATGTGTTAAATTCAAACGGTGTAGATTCAATAATATGACAATACGAATTCCGTGCAATTATCATTCCATTAACGACTTTAAATCTGCTTTTCGACTTTTGCGAATGAAATAATTTAGTATGCACATCGGTACTATTATATTACTATGTCTATATCAGTGCGTGTACAATGTAATAAATGCATAAATTACATAATTCACGCCTCCTGTGGTGTATTTGAAGTTCGACCTTTGGTGAGGGGCGACGGAGGACGTCCCATATAATACGCCAAGTCTTATTCGCGTTTTTTTTTTTTTAACATTATTAATATTCATTTTTATTTTGTTTAATTTTAAGTTGACAATCATATTATTATATTTAGTCCTTTGTCTCCCCTCGAATACGCGTCTGGAATCACTAACCATGTAACAGGGTTCAATTTGACAACGTTAAAACGATCGTTTCGTAATGTTATTCGTCGAAGTATACGCATAAAACATATTTATTTCCAGATTACGAAAAAAAGCGCCCACGGGTTTTTTCTTTTCAATAGAGTAGGTATTGTATCGCATCAACCATTTTGAATTGCACAGTTATACTATATATATTATTCTTATTATTATTTTTTTTTTTATCGCAAGTACAGAAAATGTGTGTTTGGAAAAATGTGGTGCGGCAATGTATAAATGGATATTAATGTATCGATGGCCCCGCGAACACCCTAACACGGATCAGGAAAAAAAACGTACGATCCACAATACGACGAGTGTATATTATATATATGTCTGGGGACCGTCTCTTTCTACTCTTGTTGAGAAACGTAAGTATTTTACATTCGTATGGCGCGGTGGCGTTGTGAAAATGTAAATGAAAAACTAGTGACGGTTTTTATTTATCCAATCCGATACATACATACGACTTTTCTCTCTCTCCCTCCCATTCGTATAAATTTGACGTCAAAAAGTCGCGTTACACTGATAGTGTGACAGGCGGCGCACAATCTTCCAGCAGAATGTTAGTTTTCTATTCCCCTACTGAGAGTGGTTATCGATATAAAAGTTTCGATGCTCTGCAAATACAAGCGGGCGCACGTGATTAATTCGAGGTCACCTCAGAGAATAGAAGGGGAACGGAGATTGCAGATTTATGTGCGTAAAGTATTTTTAAACCGAGTACCAATACTAGATCGATATATAATTAAAACTCGGGGCGAAAAAAAAACCCATTTCATCGCTAAATATCGAAGAGTGTAAGAAATTCACTAATATTTACTTATTTACTAATTAACGCATAAAAAATCAAAAAAAATAATGAATAGTATTGAACCAAATTGTTGTATTAAATTACTAGGTAGCTGATTCAGCTCGTCGTGGTTGCTCGCGGTAAATTAAACGCCCGTTGATTTAAACCTTTCTTAAACTCCGTTAAATGTAAGTCGCAAAGATTTTCAACACAGTTATTTGGATTGTTTTGATAAAATTTAAAATACTGGTATTAAATGATATTCAATCATAATAACAATTTTATATTCCGGAACCAATGGCAACATTAAAATATAAATTACATAAATTATATAGTTATTTTAAGAATTAAGTATATAATATTCAACAACTTAATAAAATGTAGCCCAGGTAATACAGACCTTATTGAATCTATTGACGAACATTTTATGAAAATCGGTCGAAACTCGAAAACTGTGGATTTTTACAAGGACCATCCGTTTTTGGCTTTTGATTTTATATACCTAGTAGATATATTTTAAATATACGTTTATATAAAATTTAATCCGATTTTACGTACATTAAAGTTAATCTATTTGTTCTATCGTTTCCCGTTCTACTTCAGTTGAAATACAAAATTCTGGGCATAATTTTTACGAAACTGTTAACAAAAAACTAGAGACACAAATACCAAATATTTTGCATATGGTTTTAGATTCTGAGTGGAACAATAAATGTATTGATTTTACAATGATGTGTGTTTTTTTTATATTTTTTAGTTTTGTGTCTGTGTACACGATAAGTAGTCGAAATAATGATTGGATTTTCAACTACAGTATCTTGTTTGATGGGAAAGTGAATATCGTTGGTGCATTAGGGAGGTCAAAATTTAAAATTTCCAATAGTTTTCAAAAGCGCCGGGAAAAACAACATAAAAAAGGTGGGCAAGTGGATGTCGCTCTGCTGTACTGTAGGTTACAAGTGGGTCACTGTATAATGGATGGTATTAAATTTGAATTCAATGATATATTATTGTATAAGAAAAACGATTCTGAGTGGAGACGATATGTCAGTCTAGGTATAAGACATATTATACACTTATCTATGGTATTAAAAAAAAAATTGACCTATAATAAATTCCAAATTAATCATATCACAATATCCATTAGGTACATATAACGCGTTATACATCAACAACAAACCGTGATACTATCATCATAATATATCGATGAAAATATTACAAATTAGAAGTTTCAAGTGCCCACGAATAATATTATACAATCACAACAAAATAACTAAAATAGTTATTCTAGGTTTTTATGTAATTTCGTCCAAATTTGAACTTAAAATGACTATACAAATAAACTGTGCTTGTGTATTTTTTAGATTTTTTGGTAACCGAATTATCTATTTACATGGAATCTTGTTTTAAATTTTCAATCCTTAGCTATAAAAACTGAACATTTTATAATTTATTAATTACAATGGTTGATAATTTTCGAGATTTTGATAAATTCTGTCCAAATTTGATCTTTAAATGCTTATAAAAAAAAACTGTGCCTATGTATTTTCAATATTTTTCAACTGCTATTGTAAAAATATATCAGGAGTCTTGTATTAAATTTTTACACTTTTTGGCCCAACAGATAAAACTTTATTGATATTTATAGAAAAAAAAACTAAAAAAATTGAAAACTGAAAATGCCCGTAAACAGCTCAAAAAGTGTCAAAATATTTTCAAAATTGTATGGTGTATAGAAAATGCTAATATAAACATTCAGTGAAATTTTCATGTATCTACAGTTATTCGTTTTTGAATTACAAGAAAATAAGGAAATCGGTACATGAGAAATCGAGTGAATATCTAATGTTGTAAAAATATGAATTTAAAACGCTCATAAAAATTTAATTTGACTTTCTTGTAGAAATTTTTTTTTTGATAAAGTTAGACAAACTTATGAGGAATCTTGTATTAGATTTCAAAATCTTAGATTTAAAAAGAAAATTTTTTATGAATTTCTAACTCAAAATAATTTGCAAATTTTCGTGATTTTTCCGTATTTTTTCAAGATTTGAACTTTAAACGTGTATAAAAAAAAACTGTGACTAAGGATTTTTAATTTTTTTCATCTGCCTTTGAAACAATAACCTAGGAGCCTTCTATTAAATTTTCAAGCTTTTTTACCCAACAAATAAAATTTTATTGATATTTATAGAAAAAAAATTTAAAAAAACTGAAAACTGACAATGTCCGTAAACAGTTCAAAAAAAGTCAAATTATTTTCAAAATTGTATTGTGTATAGAAAATGGAAATATAAACAACCAGTGAAAATTTCATGCATCTACGGTCATTTGTTTTAGAGTTACACCAATAACCAAAATCGATTTTGTTAAAAATCGATTTTGCGTAAAAATTCCCGTTTTTCCTTAATTTTTCTTTTGTTTTTCACATCGCTTTTGAAAACTACTGGGAAATTAACATTTTGACCTCCCCAATGCACCAACGATATTCACTTTCCCATCGAACAAGATACTGAAGTCGAAAATCGAAGCATTATTTCGACTACTTATCGTGTACACAGACACAAAAATAAAAAAATAAAAAAAAAATAAAAAAAAAAATAAAAAAAAAAAACACACATCATTGTAAAATCAATACATTCATCGTTTCACTCAGAATCTAAAATTAAGGAAAAACGGGAATTTTTACGCAAAATCGGTTTTCCACAAAATCGATTTTGGTTTTTGGTGTAACTCTAAAACAAATGAACGTATACACATGACATTTTCACTGGTCATTTATATTAGCATTTTATATACACGATTAAATTTTCAAAATATTTTGATTTGTTTTGAACTAATAAGGAACATTTTCAGTTTCAAATTTTATTAGTCTTTTTTTATAAAAATGTCAATAAAACTTTATTTGTTCAAAAATTGACTATGGAAAAATCACGAAAATTACCAAATTGTTTTGAGTTAAGAATTCATAAAAAATGTTCTTTTTAAATATAAGATTTTAAAATGTATTACAAGATTTCCTAATATATTATCTACCTTTATCAAAAAAAAAATGTCTATAAGAAAGTCAAATTAAATTTTTACGAGCGTTTGAAGTTCATATTTTCACAATATTGGATATTCACTCGATTTATCATGTAGCGGTTTTGTTATTTTATTGTAATTAAAAAACGTATGACTGTAGATACTTAAAAATTTCACTGAATGTTTACATTAGCATTTTTTATACACGAACAAATTTTGAAAATAATTTGACTCTTTTTGAGCTGTTAATGGACATTATCAGTTTTCAATTTTTTTAGTTTTTTTTTTCTATAAATATCAATAAAATTGTATTTGTTGGGTAAAAAAGCGTGCACATTAAATGCAAGGAACCTGATATATTGTTACAATAGCAGTTAAAAAATATTAAAAATACATAGGCACAATTTTTTTTTTATAAGTATTTAAGTTCAAATTTTGACAAAATTTAACAAATTTAAAATTTAATAATTATTTTGTAGTTAAAAATATATAAAATGTTCAACTTTTAGTGCTAAGGATTGAAAATTGAAAACATAGGTTATATATAAATTACTTTATTTACAATAATATCATCAAAATATATATTAGTAATACCATAGGCTGACTGACTGTTTTCGCTCAGAATCGTTTTTCTTATACAATGATATTATTATATCATTGAATTCAAATTTAACACCATCCATTGCACTGACCCAATTGTAACTTACTGTACAGCAGAGCGAGATCCACATACCCACCTTTTTTATTGTAATTTTAAATAAATAAATACAGTTTATTTCTTCTAAGTTTTTTTGAGAAATATTTAACATTTAATGAATCATATAAAATTCACTCGGAGTTTAATCTGTGTGTGAAGTCTATATATTATATGTTTTATAAGTTTCCATCACGATATTTATAAACTTAGCACCAAATACTTATTGTAAAACAAATTGACAGATTTTATTTTGTTGGCTGAAAAGAAATTCTTTATTTTTATAATGTTAAACTCGGTTAGTTAGAATTTTGATAAATATATTGTAATGCCAAAAACTGTACACTTTGGTTGTGTTGTTTTTTAATTCCAATGTGCAATGTACATAATAAGGTAAGACTATAATTATATATATCATATATTATGTACCTATTTGAACACCATTTTTTGTAACATAAAAAATAAACTAAATTAATTTATAAATTATCAAATGTCCATGCAAAATGTATATGTTTGGAGACATTATATTGTAGTATTTTATTCAAAGAATATTTTTTTTTTTGCTTAGGTTACCTATATAATAAAATATCAATAATGCATTTATAATTATATTTTTAATGCTATAAAAATGTATTAATCATATTTATTTGTTTTATATTTTGATAACTATTAATTATAAAGTTAAATTAATTTATTCAATCAGTATAATATTAATATCGCTTATCAGCATATCCTGGAATTGAATAATAAACGTATAATATTTGGCTGCATTTCAAATGGCACATGTCATTCATATGACCATATCGTGAATATAACAACAGTCATTTAATTGTCAGTATAGATGTCTATAACTATGAAAAATCATGCAGTTCATTCGATACCTACTACTTAAAATAAATATCACTAGAGAGAATATTACAGAATACATATATGATATATCAAATACCGTGAAGGAGTAATTAATGATTAGGTTGATGTAGATAATTAAAGTGAGAGCCAATGAAATATCTTTGAAAAAAGACACAGCACAATTTTTAAAATATAAAAAAAGAGCTAAGCATATGCATTCAAAGACGAAGCTAATGGCGAATGGTCATATCACAGATGAAGTGATGATGATACTAATTTATTCTCAAGGTGTACATCATCGTTTAACGCGTTCAGATTTCAAACATAAATAATCGTCAATGAATGAAATATGAAAACACGCATATACCTATATATTTTATTGTATAGGATCTATTTCTTTTTTTTATATTTACATTCTTTACAACGATCTAGTTAATATAAAATTTTATTATTATGAATAAATAGAAAATGCAATATTTAAAATTCAAATCGTTCCAGCAGATAACAACTTATCTACGCACTACGCTTTTAAAATTATATTGATAAATTAATAATGAACTGCAATTTTAGATATTGAATCTAAAGTAGTATTTTTAAACAAAATTTGCTATACGGCGTTACGTATAGCTAATATAGATACATTACGGTATTGATGAACGGCATTATTCATTTGTAAAGAATTTTCTATAAAATGAACATCTATTGTAATTATTTTTTTGCCATCTATTTTATTAAGTAATTTCAGTTTTTAATCAAATATTTGAGACCATATTATGTGGTTACATGGTAGTTGACAATTGGTAATGATACAATTTTGAATTACAAAATTCTGATAAAATAAGGTCAATAAAATGTATAATCTATTCATTACATAACTAAAATAAACATTTTGTAAATTAAATTAAATTAATTATAATTGTTATGCTCATAAATTGAACGAGTCATTTTTGTTAAATGTACGGGTTTTAATAAATTTTGTTACTGTTTTTATTTGAGTACCTACCCGTTGATATTATATTAATATATTTATTATTTTAATTTGCATATATCTTAAAGGTGGAGATAAATAACTAAAACCTAAGTTACTGATTTTAAGTGACCACGAGAAAAAAATCGAGAGGTGGCAAATCGGGGACATTTAAGGACATTTAATGGGTATACCACGCCCAACCAATTTACTAGGAAATACATGAGCTGGGTACCTCTAAATCTAACATGACTGGCTGATTTAGGTCGTATTATAATATGTCCACGAAACATATTAGGTATTGTTAAATTATATTATTTTTTATGTTCCAACTATGATATTTTAAATTTTTTTTTAGGAACTGCATGCATTTTGGAAAATGAAAAAGTTTATATTTTTAATAAATGTTTTAAAGTAATTTCAGAGCTATGACACTTGCTTATAGACACCATTATTAACGAAAATAATATTATTTTCCGAAGCATTTTGTAACTAATGCTAACAGTTTTAATATTTCTAGTTCCATTATAATTAATTGTTTACTATCAGTATCGTAGTAGTATTTAAACTAGGATTACTTTGTTCATTACATTACATTTTTAGGGAAAGGAACGGAAATTTCCTCAAAAATTTAACTTTGAGAAAGTTGTGTAATATTGTAATAACTTTAAAATAGAATATACCAGGAAACATTTTAAGTTCAGAATTATAATTTACCACTATATCCTGTTTTGAAAAGGTTGTAGTGAAAAGATTGTCAAACATCCGGTCATACATGATCACCATGTATTTCGCTTTTATGTTAAATACAGGCAACCAACAATTTAATTATACAGACGTAATTGAGGTAAATTTTAAGTATTATCATTTGTAATAATTAATTTTTAAAAAATCACTTTTACATCGTATTAGATGTTATAATTTAATGTAATTAAATTTATAAGTTTTAGTGATAATATATTATAAATATAAAATTAATTTAAATTTAAAAAAAAATGGGCTTTATTTTTATCAAAAATTCTGTTAAAACCAAGTTGGGTATGTTATAGCATAAGTTAAAAAAGTATGAAAAGGTGAATTTTTTAAACATATTACAATTAAACGCAGATGGAAAAATAATCCCCGTGAATACAACGGGATACAACCCACATGTTTCTGTCAGAGTAATAAAAAAAGAAACTTGAGTAAAGCTACTTATTATAAAATGCCTGGAATTTAATTTATGCATTTGTTCTTGACGGTTAACACGTAAGTTAAAAATTCAAGAGAAATTATATATTTTATAATATATAAAATATTATATATATTTAAACTAATAAATAATGTTAATTGTAAAATCTATGATATCGGGTGAATTAGTTAGAACCTACGCAAATACGATAGTTAATAACCACGTTAATTTATGCTAAAATACATAGATGTAATTAGTACTCAGTAATCAATAGTTTTAACAATGATACATTTAGATCAACAATTTTATTCCAAGAGTCAAAATAAGTCACTAATTTGGATGTTCTATTTTTTTCGGATTAAAAATAATAAAATATGTTTATTACCTACGGTAAGTAAAATGTATGCTACAGAACAAGAACTTTATTTATTTTATCCATATAGTAAAAAAAAAATAAGTACTATAAATTGTTAAATATTTCAAAATTGTATAATATTATAAAGCAATGCATATTATAGGTAGTTATGTATTTATGATACTAAAACCGAGATTACAACTAAAACAAAATAATATTTTCAAATTCTAATGGTTTGTAATCTTTTTTTATCAATGTAAAATTGGTTATTAAATATGAGCTAATAACATAACACCTAATAAATGCACCTATATTGCATAAAAATACCGTTCGTATGAATAAAATACAGTAATAAATGACCATTCAAAAATCAGTATAACCTATGACAAATCGAATAATATTGGGTAGGTAATAATATAATAATTTTATTTTCATAGGACTGACAGTCAATTTGACAGTTTACCAGCATAAATTGGTGATATGAAATCCTATGGATAGGTAATAAATGTTGAATTTTGTTGTTATTTTTGAAATTATGGTTTTTTTTTTTAATAATTTATAGCTGATCCCGCACATTTATATGCCCGTTTAAAATTACAACTTTTAAAAAAAAATGTGATTGTTCAACTCCTTTTTGGTGCAACTCGGCTGCCCTGGAAGGCAATTCGACTACGTAAGATCGCGAACAATGTGCGAAAATTTGATTTAATGCATGCTTGCACCTGATCTACCCGATTAAATAATGTCAACCAATAAAATAATAAATACTAATGTCTACTAATTATTTCTCCTATAACCAATAGCAACCATTTATAAACAAAAGATTCCACCTTAAATATCGAAATTCCCGTTTGAGCACCTTCCCGGGTTGGACCTACCTGGCTTAATTTTGAATTTAAATCATCCATGGAACCATTCAAACACGCACAATAATTGTTATTAAAATCGGTCTAGCCGTTTAGGAATACCTTAAGGACACACAAACGGACAGACAAACATGCATTTATATATTTTTTTATTTTAATTAAATTAATTTTTTTATGCCAGCCAATTATTACCTTTATCCAAAAGTTAGAACTTATTGATATAATTACAAATTTTAAACAATATATCTAGAACAGCTATTATTTAAATAACTTTTTTATAATATATACCTTTTCTTTTTTTTTATTAATTTAAATGTTAGGCTTTATAGCTTATTTTTGGTAACTTTGTAGATTATATTATTTTTTGATTTAAAAATCTTTATTTAATTTCGTTCATAAGAACGATTTAAGAGGACGCCACACCCTCATGTGTTGTATCCGTCTTACAAAAGTACAACATAGTAAATTTTACGTTAACAATAATCCATTTTACTCTGTTATTTTTAGAATTTGAGCAAATTAACCCCAGAGACGTAATTAACATATCAATTAACATTGACCCCTCATAGCCTTTATAATATATATATATATAAATGAAGCGTGAAAAATGTATGTTACCTCATCAATCGAGAACGGTTGTTCCGATTTTGATGACATTTTTTGTGGTTCCCTGGATGGTTTAGATTCACAATTTGATCAGGTAAGTCCAACCCAAAGAGGTCCTCAAACAGGACTTTAGAGATTTATGTTGGAAATTATTATATAAATTGCTATTGGTTATAGAAGAAATAATTAGTAGAAATTAGTATTTATTATTTTATTGATGGCCATTGATGGTCGGGCAGATCAGGTACATGAATCAAATCGAATTTTCACACATTGCAGCCTACAAAGGTGGCTGAGTTGCACTTACTGCAATGAGTTACACCCAAAAGGAGTTGGACAATCACAATTTTTTTTTAAGAGTTGTAATTTTTTACGGGCAATGAAGTGCGTGGGATCAACTTGTTATATATATATTTAGTTATTCATTTGTAACTTCCTTAATATAAGGAATATAAATAAATCTATAAGTAGGTTTTATATATGGTAAAAATGTCTATCTCCCCTCCCCACAGGACAAATTCATAATTACGCCAATGATGGACCCATGATAAAATTTAAAGCTACAATATTATAATCTGGAGCATGTCATAGGCTTTTTACTATATTTTAATTTCAAAGCGAGTTATGAGTATTTTCAAATTGTAAATTGTTTGTATATCTTACATGCGGGCGTGGCGTTCTCTTGGCTCTTAATAATAGCATATTATTGTTTTTTCTATTTTAATTTTCAATTTGTTTTCATTTTTATTAGTTTTTAAGAAAATGTAGCTCTCGTATAGTTTATTATACTTATAAGTTTCTAAATAACCCGAATTTAACTTGATAATACATTAAATAGAAAAATGAATATTACTTGTCCAAAATTTGACATTCAACAGTGACATTGGCGTAAAATTAGTTTCTTAAAAATAATATTTCTCAGAAAGGCGTACTGGTAAAAAAGTTTTTAAATAAGATCGTGTCAAAAATAGTTTTATAAAATTATCTGAATATTTTGAATAAATATTTTCACAACTGTATTAAATACTTGAAAAGTTTAATCATTTTTTTATTCCAACGTTTGTAATCTTATCGAGTAGAATCGAATATCTATAGTAGCTATATTAAAATAAAATGACCATTCAATTGTTAATTTATATTTGGTGTTAATTATGTAAATATAAACCATAACATTTGGTCCTAAAAATATACTTTTATATACATACAAAATTATCAAAGTTTTAAAAGTTAGGTACCCACATTATTACAATAATATTATTTCTGAATGAATAGTATTAATTTAGTTTAATGGATCATCACTATAAAAACCGAAGTAATTAACGTACCACAGCCTAACCGAATGCCAACAATTCGAAGACACAAGAAATGAACACCAAACAATATACTGCAACAATTAGGAGAGCCACTACAACCCGGCGAAACATTAATATCATCAACTTCCTAGTGAAGCTGAATTATATAACTTAATCCAAGCTAAACGAATACTATGTAAACAATATATTATTATAATGCAAGCCTATAATGGCCTAGTAGTCAATAATATTAAGATAAATAAAAAAAAATGAGGGACGGAGTGGCCGAGTGGACTAAGGCGTCAGTTGCGACGCACACCGTCACCGGTTCGAACTCGGCCACGGGCGGCATTTTTCTTCGAGCAGTCACGGTGTCCGGAGAGAAAGGCCGCCATCCCCCACCCGGGCATGGCAGATACCTACAGGTGCCCACTTAAAAATGCTGCCAAAACAAACACACACGTGATCAAAACCTACAGTACCCTCCCCCACAGTTTCACAGGCTAATGAACTCAGTTGTCAAAGGCCTCAACCCCCCCCCTCCCCCCAAAAAAAAAAAATTCTACAATAACTTAAGATAAAATTACACGATTAACACATTAATAATTAATTAAAAGTACCTAGGTACTTGAATATTTTATGTATTTAACTGTGTACCTATGAATTTCATTATTTTAAATTTTATTCTCGTGCTTCTGTGAGTTGTACAATTTTTTGACCATGTCGTCAACTTAAAAAAATGATAGCGAAACGAACGTGAATCCGAAATCAATATAACGTACCCACTACCCCTCATTCAGTCGCTTGGACGGCAATAGTGCTGCGAATACGCGTGGTATAGTACTGCAATAGCTGGCGTACATATATTATTATATAAGTCCACGGAGACTCCCGCCCCAACCACAACCGGCACCTAACCTAACCGGGTAAGCTCTTGGCGAACGTGACGTTTTTGAAACGGCGTCGACGACGTAAGCCCGTAACGACTCCTCGTGTGCCATATCCCACCACGCCCCGAAATCGCCCTCGAACACCCCCCTCCCCCCACCATCTCGGAAGAGCGCCGAGCCCGAGATACGGGTCTGGTCGACGGGGTGGCTTTTCGTGTAACCACGGTATATATAATACGCATTCAGACTTTCGGTGCCCGTCCGCTGAACCGATACCCAATTAATCACCGCGGCGGCGGCACCGACCGGTCCCTCTGCGGTCCGCCGACGATCGTATTTCACAGGTCCAGTTGCCGTTCGACCGTGTCAAACGTCGCAGACACGGCCGTATGCAGCACGCACTATACATTAGCGTACATACAGTAAGCTATATACTATTAAATATTTTATTTTTATCAGCGTCGTATGCGCATGTGCCCTTGTGCCCATAGCAGACGTACCGTCGTCGCGTGATACGACGCGGGCATGAATGGATTATCAATGATAACAGCCCGTGAAATACACTCATCGCCCCCCCCCCCCCCAACTCTCTACAACCCATCCACAACCATATCATAGCATATCGTCGACATAATAGCAATATCTGCCATACCGTATTCGATCCCCTCTCCCGATCGGTTGAATTCGCAAGATAGCGCGTAATTCAGTCGTAGTTGTTGGACTAATACAATGTAATTAATAACCACTTTAAAAATCACGTAACAATCATCGTGAGTGTAGATGAGTACGGGCGAAAAACAGACTTTGCTCTCTCAAAGGTATACCTTACCTAAGTGCACTTTTCGTTAGACGCTCGTCGTCGCTTGTTCGTCGTTTGACCAACTTGCAGTATTATAAGAGTAGGTATACGGCCTTTACGTTCTTATAAACCCATTATTTGTAGATGTTTAGTATTTGTAAGGTTTAAATTATTCACCAACTATTTACTTTTGTTAAATTCAATATACAATTAATTATGAATTAATTTTTGCATGTAAGGAAATAAGTATACATTTACCTAGGTAGGTATAGTTATTAATATTGTTATGTAGTATAACTGTATATAAGTCATCATTAAAATTTTACACAATGCATTTTTAACGAATGTATTTAACTACATAATATTTAAGTGCATAATGAATTCATACATTATTATGTAGCTGCTTTACAGGTTCACGAAGTTAGCAACCCAAATTCAAATTTCTTAATTCTAGTTTTCTCGATAGTTAGTACTTCAGTAATTTTTAACTCTAAATTGGTAATTTCAGCCGTTTTCAATTATGCACAAAAGTTTAAATGGTGGCTAATCTCTTTGAAACTTAGCTATTTCCAAGTTTTTGACCATGCTAAAATGGTGTGCGTGATTTGAAAGTATTTGTATAAGCACAAATTCAAAATTCATAGGTCACCCATCCTTTAGTTGCCACTAAAAGAAAGTAAACTGAGACAATCAAAATTATACAACTTACGCACTTTATGAATTTGGTGGCATTTTAAACATTTTTCTTGGCACTATTGTTTTTTATTGTTAAATTGGATATGTTGCTGAATGTAAATATTATATAGAAATAAATGCACTTCTATTAAACATCTTACAAATGTATTCATTTTTTAAAAAGTGCATACTTTATGGGGCACCTTGCAGTACCTAAAAAAAGCCCACCTGGACGAACAATAAAAATATTGTAAATACCAAAGTAGGTATAATTCAGTGCACAGATTTCTTGATAGAGCTGCAGTCTATTACCTAGAATCTAGTGCTGAAATTGAGGTGTTGGGCTAGTGAGACAGCGATTACAAATACTTACTAGGTAATTATTGAGAAAACTTGAAAATTAAAAAACTTAAAAAGTTAAAAATGTGGAACTTTACAGATCTCTATTACAAAACCAATATGCGACTATGAAAATATCATCGAAGCATAAAGCCCCTCTTTAGTTTACATAATGTGAAATTTTACAATCGTAAATTTACCACACTCTTCATTAGTACGATAGGTAATATATTGTCATTCCCGAATATCACTCAACTGTCGTTATTATATTAATTTTACCACATGATCGCACAAGTCACCATATTATTATTATTATTATTATTATTATTAGGAGGAGGAGGAGGCACCTACCTAAAGACTATCACAATGACGTTGCATTTACACGTCTTGTATAGAAGTCACATCCGTGATTTGGTATAATACAATATATTATGCTAACTGCAGGGTGAATACTCAATTGTTACACATCACCGTAGAATAATATGTTAATGAGAATAACAACGTGCTTATATTGTACCATTTAGAACTAATCAGAATCGATAATAATCGTAATTTATTCTTAGTCATGTATAATAATTGTACATCGATAATAAAAAAAGATCTAGACAATTTTGATTTAACAATGTTTGACGATTGCTGTTAATAGTTTATGAATATACAATATTATTGTTGATATAATATTTATATTTTAAATCGTAGTGGATGAACCAACTATCTTTTAAAAACGCGGGATAACACGTATTAGATATCATCGTTTGATTGATGATGATCAAACAATATAAATGAAAGTATATGGGACATGGTGTAGTTTATTAAATTACCGATTCACTGCATACAATTTGATTAATGACTCATCGTATGCTCATCGTTAATATATTTTTTTTATGTTTAAGAGTTGTTTTATAAAATACAGTAAACAAATCATAACATTGTGTTCATTTTTTAATTTAAAAGTGTTCATGATTTTGTGTAGACATATTAATAATTAGTTTCATTGTTATAATGATTTCGATGCACATAAAAGGATCATACTAAACCAAATCGTATATTTTCTAAATGGTTCAATACCTATAAAGTGAGTATACAAAGCATGGTACTTAGATTTATTAAAACTGGGTTAGTCGAAAATAAACATTTACACTTTAAAAACCACCAAGCAATTGACTCGTTGACACAACAATCATTCATTTCATTTTTATTCTGATCCAACAATCATGCATTTAGTTTTTATTCTGATCGGAGAAATCAATAATAATATATTGGTATTACAATGTGTGTTTTTTTAAAATGTGTCTGATACTATGATGTTGCCTTTAAAAACAGCAAAAAAGCTTTAATTGTCAACTTGGTTGTTGCTGGTAGACAATTGGTTCTAACTGGCACTTGGGAAGGGATTGTAAATAAAAAATGTTCTGCACGTTTCAAAATAACCACGGAAAATAAAATTATAGCCAGTTTTTGACAAAAATCAATTTTGTTCCCTTGTTCAAAAATTACATTAGAAACTTTATTTTTTACCAAATATTAATTATTATATTATTATTACCATTTTTAGAATGATTTAATTTTCAAAATATTTTGTGCTATTTTAATACATTTACATTTTGTTTTAAAAAAAAGTTTAAAAATGTAATACGACATGATATATCATAAGTTAATTTTTTAATTTTCGCATACTTTTTTTTAAATCATAAAAATTTGCAAATTATTTCGTAGTAATGTATACCATTTTCAATAGTAAAAGATCAAATCCAAGACATGGAAATGTTAAATAAGGGTTCTCATAATATCATGTTCTTATGAAAACCTAAAAATAAAAAAATAAAAAATATGCATAATATTTTTAATAGACATTTTAAGTTTAAATTTTGACAAAATTTAATATTTAAGTGAAAAATAATGATTTAATTTCTTTTTTTTGTAATTAAAAAAATATTATTTGTAGGGATTTTTTATCGCAGCGTATATTATGATTTGTGATACAGAATAAAATTTTAACTAATAAATATAAATAATATTAATTATAATTTTCATTTTTTAATATTATCAACCTATTTATATTGTTCTACGGTACCTACGTCGATATTAATTCATAAATTAATAAAAGCTAATAATATTATAATAACAGTACTAGTGGATCATCGTATAGGTACGGATGTAGATCGATCGCTTGTTATTGGTATTCTATTTATGTTCTATTATTCTAAATGATTGTTAGTGTGTTGCTCAGCGTGACATACGCTAAATAAATAATAATTATTGTTACTTAGCTGCTGACAGTGATCTGATATTGACTATCATCGCGTGATACCAATTTCTAACATCGCTGTCACGTTAAAAAAAATCAATAATTTGTAACGGAATATAACATTATAAAATTCGAAATTCGAAATATTAAAATGATAACTCTTCGCAGTTTGGAATCATTCATTGTAATATTTTATTTACACGTATAACAGAGTAGAAAAGAAAACAACAAATTCCGCATGGGCCGCACTTGCCGTGTAGTAAATCTAGGCGTAAGTGTATACAAACTGTATGTAATATAGTTTTAAACTATGAAGTTATGATTTTGTGGGAAACGGTTCCATTTACATTAACTCTATGGGTATGTAGGTATAATCCATTGCATGTATATTTGCACGTAAAACTTTTGAAACTCCTACGCGCTATAGTGTCGTAGTCTGTGAACTTTCACATCGTGGTTTTATAATATGTATATAATATATTTTTATTTTTTTTGATGCTCCTCATTCCAAACAATGATGGTTGAACGAAATCATCGTACAAATAATGACGAAGACCACAATGGTCGCAGTTAAAATAACAGTAATAATTCATCATCGTTCAGTGGTAGTGTGAAATCCTATGTTTATTTCTCCCATGAGAAGCACGCAAGTAACGATAAAGACGGAAAAAACGTGATCGTGACATTGGCGCAAAACGTTATATGTAAATGATTATTATTGGGACGATGACGGCGGTCGGCCAGACAGACGCCTCTCGCTGGTTGCATTCATACCACGACTATGGTAAATGTATGTTAATCTTGCATCTAATTATCAAATAAAAATGACAGGTCGTAATGAAATATTAATTTATTGTATTTTATTAAAGTTGCACAGAGCGCATAAAACTTGAAAATTTTATAAAGGCTGTGGCTAAACTCAAAATAGGGTACATTAAGTTATAAACTTATGACTAATTAACTACTGGTTAAAAGCTGAATTATTGTACGTCGCGCCCAATCCTCAGAAAAACATTTTTCTTTAAAAAGCAGTATACAACTTTAAACAAATATTATAATACAAAATGTAGTGATTTCCCCGAAATGTTTTCACGTAATAGATTTATACAATTATACTACCTTCTGAAAAAATGTACACACACACACACACACACACACAGACAAGTTTCAGTGGCACAAACCATAGAGATATTTTAGATATTGAAACGGCGGCGGCGTGAGCCACAAAGGCGGCGCAGTAAAAAGCGTTTGTTAACTACGATAATAACGTAGGTATACACACGGCGTTTTCTTATTTTTAAAATTAAATTTTTTTACGGCAGCCACTTTTGCGCGAGTACGAGAATACGAAAAAAAAAAAAAAATGTTTATAAGCGATTGTGACGTTTCATACGTCGTTAAGCGCAAAAAGAAAAAAATATATCGAAAACACAATACGCGTTGCACTATAACGACATACCTACCGTTTTAAACACGTACGCAATGTGAATTGAATAGAAAAGGCGTCGGGGCGTATAATATTATTATTATCATCGTATATTATACACACGCACACCGACACACCCAAAGACACACGCAGACACACACATATTACAGGCATTATATATATATATATATATATATTATATTATATACCTATTTGTATTATGATATTGTTACGAATAAGCTACAATGTCGCATATTGTTGTTACTCGTTCGGGCAAACACACATTGTGGACTGAAGACGAATGCCAAACTACCGCGAACCGTGTAATATGGTTTTAGGCGAATTATTGCAAATAATTTATCTAATAACTATTATTATTATAGTACAACACGCGTTCTCTATTTCGCGGCTAACGAAATATTATCATTATTTTTTTTAATTTCGATATAGATAATAATATTATAATATTGTACACTGCAGTGTACCAACATTCCCGTACCGCCACAAATATCTCCGTGGCAGATGAATAAATCTAAACGGCGGGTTTTTTCAACAGTAATATCTGTAATAAATGTATGCCATTAAATTTATAATGTTTTCATCGATAACTACTGTTAAAAATACTGAATTCAAATATTCTCATGTAGGCATGTGCCACGGAGACTGTGAAAAGATACTACGAGTGACGCGTGGCTTTTTGGAAACATCAGCTGTAATATTAGTTCTATATGGTTTTAGAGAATAAATCAATTTTGTAACGCGTTTTAATGCTCTACAGAACATCAAAAGTGCATTTAAAAGTGATAAAAATTCCAAAATAGTATAATAATAATTTATAAGATTAACTTAAACAAAAAAAATGTATTATACAAAATATAATTATCTGAAAACCATTTTTTTAATTGTTTATATTTCTCGTTATTAAATGTATCAAAGATACATTGACTACAATTTTAGTAAAAGATTGTAAGTGTTAAATTTAAGATAGGTACTAAATTTTGAAGAAAATTGAAAATAATTGTTAAATATGCAAACTAATAATGACAAATTTGAACTTGTCGATGACTGAATCGTATTGTATACTTTCAGAATTCATATATCCTGGATACCGTAGAAAATGTGAAAATCCTATACAGTTTTATACACACATTCGCCCTATGTATATAATATAATTTATGTATAGTGCGTGAGTTTTCCATAATCAGCTTGAACAATGAAACACAGTACCGTAAAGTTTACAGCTCATAATTTCACGATAAAAATACTTGGGTAAAAATAAGTTTGTTTTAGTTGGAATAACAGCGACAAAGATGAGAATAATTTAGTAGGTAATGTAATAATTATTTAAATTGCAGACATAATATTTTTACATTTGTTAAAATGTTATTCAAACACATAGATTGGCAGTATTTACATATCTGATGATATAACATTTATGTTAGATGCAGACTCGAGCTATATGCACTTTATAACGCGTATAGTCATAATTACGTTAAAAATTATAATATTTAACTATGCGATAAATATTACGAGCCACCGACCGAACTCAACAAAAACTATTGTATTTTCTCACTAGGTCATCGTTCGATCATCGTTTTGCAGCTTTTGTGACGACGTTTCAAAATAAGTTGGTAGGTAGGTACATAATACATTTAGTTGACTGTACAATTTGTCGGTGTGACTCACCACAAATTCGCGGACATTCTTTCAATCCACAAAATTTGATACCTACATTGTATTTATATATATAAATACTTGTTCGTGTTGAGTCGTTGAGACACATCACAAGGGTATGACTGTATAATAAGTGATACAGTTCGTTTGTGGTCCCGTCTACGTATTTTGATGTTGGCATAAGCCATATTAAGGCATAACAATTTTCTTCATCACAGATACGATAGACTTTTGAATATTTTGCGTTGATTTTATGAGTTGGCTGTCGTCTATATTATTGCCATTATATAAGTATTATGTATTATTTAATGTACCTATTATTCATGATTATCTATACAGCTGTAAAATCGTATTATTATTACACTTATAATAAGGGTATAATTATTATTTTGTTTTTGTTTTATTGAGTTAGAGCTTCGACACCTGAGGTCATTAGTCTAAAGGTTATTTTAGTCGGATTTTTACTGTGGAGGAGGGTACGGTTTGGAACACATGTATATGTGACGAGGATTTGTCATTAAAAACCCAGGTGGTCACCCATTGGGAAACTATCGTCACCGGCTGATGCTTGACCTCAGAACCCGTTAGTGATTGAGGCCAACCACAGCGCCACACCACGTCACTATAATTGTTATTGTAAATATTATATTATATAGATAGTAGATATCACCTTTCTAAAATATGTGTGTAACATATTATAATATACAATAATTACTTAAAATATTCAATTGAAACTAAGTTGAAAATATATTTATTTATTTACTTAATTCTCTGGTATCTGAGCATCTAATCTGTGTATCCGAAAAATTATTATTACACGACATTGCTTGACAACCACGATCATTCAGTTTAATAAAGAGTAAGTACATTTAAATTTACTAATAACTGTTGTATATCATCGAATTTGCTTACGGTGATAATTATAAATCGTAATTTGTAGGTCGAAATAAAAAAAGCAAAAATTGCAAAAATTATTTTGAAGCAATATTAAAGCGGTTCGTGACGAATTAGAACTATATAGTGCTGTTGTATACTTTTAATTAATTTCTGTTAAGCCGTTACTGTTAAACAAATTCAATATCGAAAAAATGTGTTTAATTTCATAACTTTGATGAAGGGTATTTTGGACTTCAGTATAGTAGTTACATTGTTTTGGATATTATTATTTAATAATCCATTAGAATCTCAACAACTGACCAACTTTTAGTATAGCTTGAACCATTTATTAAACTTAAGCTTACTGTATAAAATTGCATTTTTATGTTCAAACAAATTTGTATTAATAATTATTACCATAAGAAGTTTAAAAGAAAAATGTATAATATAATGTTGTCGGGAGTAAGGAGTTTATTGCACAGCTTGACTTTAAATATAAAATTAATTAACAGTTATATTAACATAATTAAAAAACTGAAGTCAAATAACAATTTGAGATGATCCAAAATCTTTATATATTTTTAATATATTAAAATATTTATATTTTATTTTTATATGGAAATCATATAGTATATTATATTATTATGATTCAAAAAAGTATTTAGTACAGGTAATCTTTTTTTTTTTTTCAAATTATGCTTTTTGGAGCATCAAAAGTGCTTTCAAAGTTTCCCCTATTATATTAGTAATTGAAAATAGATAGAATACTTGGAATTTTTTTAATATCCAAAAGTTTCAATAAATTATGGTTTTTCAAAAATTAACGGCAATAGTTTATGTATTTGTATTTTTTAATGGTATTATAAAACCATATAATCCTATAATATAGGACCCCTCATCATAATATAGATCCATCCATTTGAGAAATATTTTTATTTGAGCATACTATATACAAAAGTACCTACATATTATATTATGGACATTATTTGTTGCTTATGTATTGATATGTACAAGTTTTATTTAAATTTTTGTTTTTTTTTTTAAATTTAAATACAAAAACGTATCGTTCTATTAGATTCAAAGCATAGCAATAAATGTGTTGATATTACAATGATTTGTGTTTTTGTTGTGCTTTTGGACAGCCAATAAAAATGTTTCAATTTTCGAGTTTAGCATCTTTTCTGCTGGGAAAGTGAGTCTAGTGGGCACTGTGAGAAACTCAAAAGTAAAAAATACCGTAAGGCTACAACCATTTTTTATGATCGCCTAATGTTGGAATTTTGACAAAATTAGTCAAAACCACGAACATTTGCAAATTATTTTGTAGTTAACATTTTTAAAATTTAAAATTTAAGGTTTCTCAAAAGTAGTTCTTTATAGCAATAATATCTTAAAATATAGGTACTTAGTAATATAGGCTGACCGTCTTCGCTCAGAATCGTTTTTCGTCCACAATTTTATATCATTGAATTCAAATTTAACTCATCCATTAGAGCGACCTCTCTAGAAACCAACTGCGCAGCAGACCGGTACCTACTTGCCCACCGTTTTTAATGTTCTAAAATATTATATAATTACGTTGATTTCGTCTTGCAGAAATGTATCCACTCATTAGTAGACGGAGTAAAACAATACCCGGTGGTTCTGAATAAGGGAATTTAAATCACTATACCTATATAATGAAATTCAAATATACTGGTTAAAGCAACTATGTACAACAGTGCGTATGATAATTTAACATTCCAGCGTATTTACAGTTTATTTTATGCATGTTCTGAGTCTCTGAGATGTTAATTATTTTGTATGTGATTCTTGTTTATTGAAATATTATGATATTTGTTTTTTTGGTGAAGAAAGTTATCGACGTACTAAACAGTTTTATGCTATAACAGCTGTATAATTATAATGTTTGTTAATATGAACAATTACTTAGTTGAATAAATCATGATTATTATGTTATTGTAGTTGTAATTCATAATCAAATACAGAATCTCTACCATTCTATTCTCTTGAAAGTAACCTTAGTTTATATAAAACCATTTAAGGTAAGTAATTAGACTTTAATAAGGTAATTACAAAATACATTCTAATAAATAATAACATGCAAGTACTTTGTATACCTGCATAATGTTTAAAAAGTTCATAATACTATTTATAGTAATATGGAATAAATATTTAAATTTTTAAGAGGAGATTTAGGGATATTAAATTGAATATTTATTTTTTTGGAAAATTTATCGTACCATATTATTATTGTTGTGACTGTCTGAAGTATATTTTGAACTGATTAAAATGTTTTGTAACGTTTTATGCTATTATAATTTGTCATATATTATTCATAAATTAGTTTAATTAAAATACTTACAGTTTAACAACGAGTTAATCTAATACGTTTACGATTAAATATAGCAGGGATATTATACGTATACCTATCACGTGGCAAGTTTAAAATAAGTATCTTGTTGAGGTACAAATTAAGAGTGTTCTGCTAAAGGCGTAGCGCAAAGTATCATCAGAAATAATAATATAATACAGAAAACTAATTTGGCATCACTGAATGAGACTTTTCCAAAGCTAATTGAACAAATCTAAAACCTTTTCGGCATTTGCAGCTTTTAAGCTGGGCATTTGTCCAGTTGGCTCATACGACTTGATTACATACCGTTGACCCCATCCACATATTATTTTTATTATTATTATCGCCTGCCGTGGACCAACCCACGCTTTCATACTTAAATATTATTTTACTATCCTTAAATGTATATAATATTTGAAAAAAGTGTAACCCAATATTATTGTCATACTTTTAAGCAATTTTTAACTGTACATTTTGAAATTGATTTTATGACCAAAAAATCACAATAAAAAGTCAATTATTTTCACCGAGCAAATTAAATATTATATTTTTTTTGTATTACACAGTTATATTGAATAGTTATACAAAACAAAGAGTGTACATAAGTGTATAATTGTATTAAGTTCTTTTGTACAATACAAATTCTATGATTACATTTTTCGTCAAAGAAAATAAAAATATAAAGTATTAATTGCATTTTCACGGAATGAAGAAAAGACGCAAACACATAAAAAAAACCATTATAACTTCGAAAAATATAGTCTTATAGGTTCAGTGTTAAATTAATTCTAGTTTAACTAATTCAAGTACTATATAATTATAATATACCTTCTTGAAAAGGTATTTTTTATTATTTTCCAAAAAGTAGACATGGTTTTTCTTGTACAAAGTCATAAATAAATTATAAAGTAAACTTAAACGGTACTATGTATTATTATAATAATAATTGAGGAAAGAACACGAACACGTAAGCACATGGTTTGAAGTAGTTTCTTCGCTGATTCCTGGCTGTTGTTCAAATGATTCACTGTTTTGCTGGTGACCATTAATTAACTATTAAAAATTAATAATTTTTTGGAATTACTTTCAAACATTTAAAAAGGATTATTGTCCTATAATCCGTGTTATCATTTCGAATTTTGTACCGTTTTGTAACGTCAACAAACTTGACCAACGTGAGTCGGTAATGATTGATTCACGTCTCATAAACTCTCGACGTCTTTCCAAATATCTGCTGACTATGACCGGAAACCAATAATACGCAAAACTAAACATCGGACCACTTATCGTGGAATAGCAGTCGTCGTATTGCGTCTAATCATCTGCCCATCGAAACGTTTATATTATTTTCGGTCAGAATGCTCGTTCGTCACAATTTTACAACAGTATAACGATATTATAATACGGTCGTTTGCGGCATGCGGGGATCGATTAATATTCCGAACTCGTTACAGGGGCAGGTGTGACCGTTTTACATTTTTTCTGCTGTCCTTTTCACGTTGCTTACACCGTGGGGTTTTTTTTTTTATCGTCAAGAACGAATTGGCAAGTGCGGCACGTCGAACGAGTGTCTTAAATGGACGAGCCGCGGAGGCGCAGTTACCGATGACGCGCACGGTTGGCGAGCGGAGAAGGGCATTGAATGTCGCGATCTGTCGTTTGGCTTTTTACTTTGCGCTCGCCAACAGATATATTATTATATACACATTAAAGGCGCGCAGCTTGTCAGTGACGGCACGTACGTCTATATATAAGTGAGACGGAGGCTATTTAAGGGTACACAGACAGTGCAGGATGCGACGACGAGGGACCTGCAGTGCGGGCGTAGAATCTTTTAAATTCGGTGGATCACACGACCGCGATGAACCGTAGTCGGTGAACTAGACTTATAATATACGTTTATATATATATATATATATTATATAATTTCTACATATATATTACTGCAGTACGAAAGCGGAAAGTGAGCATTAAAAGCTTGATTTATTTTCAGACAGCCCTATACACGGCTGAGGGTTGCTCGGCGGCACTGGTGGTGGGGGAAGTGGTGGCGAGGTCGTGGATGGAATGGGCGGTTACGTGTTATTTTACGCCAAAAGCCGAGGGACTCTTCCTCGCCACTTATCGGTGGCAGTGGACCCCAAAAGACCGTGGTAGTGGTTTTTTTTTTTGTGAAATTAGCAGTACACCCCCTAGCAGGGTCGTTATTGACCCGCAGTGGCAGTTACGCGTGGTTGCCGCCGACATTACCACACCCTTCCCATACTGTTTATCTCACTATCTCACTCTTTCTCTTTCTCTATCCTTCGCGCGTGCGCCAAGTATACACCCGTATAATATATAGGTGGAAATTATTTTATTATTATTATTTTTTTTTATTATTATTGTCATTAAATTCTGAGGTGCGTCGTCGCGTATAAATCGAATTCTTTGTCATGGCACTTTCCGCCACCCGCAGTGCTAACCTAACCTCAGCGAACTTAAACGGGATCGTTCGACGACTTTAATGCGTTTTCGGCATACTTTACAAATCCATTATTCAAAAAGGTTACCCGGTTATCGGCGGTATGAATCATCGTTGCCATTTGCGTACGCCTCGAGAAATACGTTTTGGGGCTAACGTATTTATTACGGCATCGTCGTAAGTTTTTCGTGTGAAATTGTTCAAATTCGAACCGTATAATATATCAGAGTAGTGGTATCTAAAAAAATATACGAGAATCGATCGCCTTATGCTGCATACGTAACGCTCTGCATGTATTACGATAACATAGTATGTATACATATTACATGTAAGTGCGCAGCTATGTATAACGTACCTACCTTTATAGGTATTTATTGTTTTTCAATGATTTGTGATGAATAATTTCGCTGTGGGTAGCGTTTTAACTAAAAGTTTCATTAAGATTATATTTTGCCATTCTGGTATATGTATACTGCACGATATTGTATTGTAGGAGTGTCGAGCTTACGCTACGCTGGACTGTTTGAACTAAACTCTGCAGGACTACCAAATAGAAACGTAAAATTTTCATGAATACGTCATAACATATTATACCGGTTTAATATTTAGGTATATATTGTTATACTCATCTCTAATACGACGTCTGTGCAGCAACTGGTAGGTTACTAACTACCCATAATTATACTATATGTATTGTTAAAACAAGTACAAGTTCAGCAATCGTTTTAAACACGTGTTCCGTACAGTGTGCATAGTTAATTATCATAATCATAATATATTATTATATTTTTTCGTCGTTGATGAGTTTATGTATGTGGAAAAAACTCATATAAAACGTGCGATTACATTTTCGGGATGAAAGTGGTTGGTTTTATCTTTTTTTTCACGGTGGTTTGGTAAGTAGCCCTCAACAGTCAGAAAAGTTGTGTCCGCACAAATGACAATGGAATGCGAGTGGTGGCGACGTTTTACATGATAGTAAAATAATATTTTGTTTGTACATATATATGCAAACTGCGTGTTATTTCATCATACCTCGTGGGCTGCGGCCGCCGTACATGTAGGTACCTACTACCTATCTACCTACCTACCTACCTACCTACCACGCGTGTCGTTGTTTGATAACTTTCCGGAGACAAAGGGGAGAACGGCCGAGGCACACGAACGCCGGGAGGACGAGTGAAAAAAAAAATAATGCGGATAAAAGAGATTGAAACAGAAGACAATTAAATCGTTACACAAAACCGCACTTAATATGCCCGCGAGTCCTCGTGAGCTACAGACCACGATAATAAATCCCCCCGCTACCATTCAAAAAGTAGAGAAAAAAGTACGCCACCGACGGGGTAATTTTATTTAATATAATAATAATACGTACAAACGTGGCCAGCCAAGACGTGATTGTCGGTCAAATCGACGACCTTTTTTTCCGCTCGCCGACGGTGTTTTTTTTTGCAGTCTACAGGATTACATCACGCGTAATAATATCCCACGCCATACGACCCAAACCTCTTTCGGAGATATAATAATATCGTTATTAGGTACCTGTTGTTTTTGTTGTTGTCACTGTTTTGTCACTCATCTTGTTACAGCTGTGTCCGAATCGCACGGTGTCCCATAAAAGGGTCAGTCCGATTTGCACGCCATCCCTTTGAACTAATACCGAGTTCCATGCCCATGGATGTCCAATATAATATAATCAATGCCATACATGATACATGATATTATATCATATTGTATTTTCATTGATAATAATTTTATTTGTTTGGTATGCATTAAATGATTTTTTTTAATGTTGTTAAAGTCGGATAGTAGTGGGGTTAAACTGAATCTTAAAATGTACTAAAGAATAAACCAAATTCAATATTTTTAAAAAGGTAACTTACTCTTTTTTCCTTCAATAATGAATTTACTAAGATTCTGGTTTTTGAAATTTTTAAGTATACCTACTTTGAGTAGACAATATTTTCGATTTTTAGTACTACGTTAAGAAGTGTCCTGTGATGATAAGAACTTACTATTTTAAACCCCTCTTCTGTACTGTAAACTATTTAATGGACTTTTTTTAAAAAAATTTTTTATATTTACACCTTATGTACCTAATTCAAATTTCTAACCATAATAGATTTTTAATTATTAACATGTTTATTGTTTATGTTAGGGAAAAAGTCCTTTACAATGGTTTTATAAAAATATAAAGTAAATGTAGCATTGGATCTAGTATTTACTATACTTAGACTATTTTTACAAACGATTAATGTTATAAATTATTATTTATCACTAAATTTGTCAATTTACCATATCTTCCAACTGAATTTCCATGGACCTATTATCCTCAATTCTCTAGAACAGTGTGTTTCATAAACATGGACGGAAATTATTAGAGACAACATTTTAAAGAAGTTTTTTTTTGCAAAAACATATATATATGTCATGTTTATATACTCTGATTTAAGTAACAATATCGGACATATGTGCACCCTGGTTGCGGTGACAAGCGTGAACGACACTATTTCCCGTGTTTATAATGCGTTTTGACTACTAAAATGTGTTTCTCAACATTAAGACGCACCATGATTAACACAATACACTAAATCACGTATAACATGAAAAATCTAAAATCGAAAGGATATAACGGATAGCTACAAAAATAAAGTCAGTGCTGCCATGAAAACAGAAAAAAATGTAAATATTCCGTTCATATATTTTATGGAACACTCTATACAACTACAGTTAAACAACTCAAAAACTACTCATTTGAATTTTGAATCTCACATCTCAAAAAATATCCGGTTAGGTTAGGTTATAATAAAATAATAATAATATAAAAAATATCCGGTAAATAATTTACAGTAAAATAGAGGTGTTCTGATTTGAAAAACTGGATTTTGTAACTCCACAGCACTCCTTCAGTAGTAAAAAAAATTTCAAAAATTTTAAAATTTGGTCTTTAAGTATAGCGTACCTATTAAGTATATTATAAAAATCCCAAAAATCAGATTTTGAATAACTGCATTATTAAAAAAAAGGGGCGTTATCGTGCTTGGTGAATATATTAGGCACCTTGTATTATGTAGGTACTAAATCTAATTTTAATTATATTAAACATATTATTTAAACTTGCTATAAGAAATTAAAGTTATATTTCACTTTTCACTTTTGGAGACTTAGAACTAACAGTATCAATGCAAAGCTTAAAATTGTTATTAGTATATTTTACACAAAATGAATAAAATTATGATATTATGTATATCATACGTAACATACCCTCTTAAGAGGACTTCGAAAGTCCATGGATTGTTTGTTAAAAACCATTTTACGCAACCAAGAACTATTTGGACTTTAATCCTTGTTAAGAAACCAAATTTTCACAGTATTAAGATGAAAACTTTGGCTTTGCAATAAGGTTTTTATTTTTTCGAGACCGTTAACACGAAAAAAGTTATTATCGTTTTAAAATCCGTTATTTTTATTTTTCAAACTTGAATGACTTAGCGATATCGAGGAAATAAAAACGATATTGCACAGTCAAAGTTCTCTTCTTTTATGGTGAAAGTTTGCTATCTTAAATAATATAACTGCATGTATAGCTTTCTCGGTTGTTTCCGCTCGTGAAACCATTTTTGCTACATAAATGAAATTATGATTACGAAACATCACGCTCAACCATTACTTATGGTATAGATATTGACAATCTTTGTAAAATATTTTTAATTAGTATTTAAACCTTTCGTTTTCTTTAAAATTTCGTCAAAATATCCTATGTTTTAATCTGTTAGGTGGCGTTCTCAAAACGGAAGTTGGTAAGTCCCATATGTAACAATATGATATAATACTGAAACGCATTGCCGCCTACTAAAGTTGTCATCGGACCGATGTGATTAATTTTTTTTTTAGAACTAGAGCAAGATTTTGAATTCTGTCTCTAAATTACCAATTTGGAATTTTTTTCATGTGGGGTAGTTTTAAGTTAATGTCTTAGATCATATTTTAAACTTGAATTATTGTTCAATTTACTAAGCAATTTAACAGAAAGTCTTTTAGTTATACAATTTCGTAAAACTCTCATGTTTTGAAAATATAATATTAAATTATTGTTCAAAATGTTCAAATGCGTTATAGTGGTACGTACGTTATATATAGTTATACGACTCAGGAATATACACCACAGAATTTTGCTCATTGTTAGATTGACACATGTGGAAATTTTTTTTTTTTTTGCTTGTGATTTGGATGCACCGATTCAATAAATCGGCACACGTCCGCGTCGGGAGGTCGGTGGGTTTTCGTATGCGCATCTGGGACCGCGGCGGTCCGGGCGGCGGCGTAATTAATCGAGTGGTCTTTTCCGATTTCGCGTCGTGGACGGGACTAGGCACGGACGGACAGACGACGAAGAATTCATTAACGCCCATGTTAGAGTCCGTGTTTTATTGCCCGACCACTATATACGCTTGTGGGGACGTATAATATTATAATATATATGTATACATATAAAGTGCGGATGGACAGACCGACGTGATTATTTACGATCGTATAAATCACTGGCACGACGGCCGGGCCAATTAAAACGTCCGAAAATTATGCTTACAGAAAACGCGATTCGCCGCCCTTACTTATATAGGTAATGTATACGTGATAATACGTATATAATATTATTATTGTACTCGCCAGAAGACCACAGAACCATTTTTTTTCTGCGCCTTACCTGCCGCTACGGTTGCATCGTGTTCGAACGGATTTGTTTTTCACGTCCGTGAGGGTAACGCTGTGCCTGTTGAAGTGATGTTAAATTTCAGACATTTCTGAAATTTGATAGTTTTAAAATAGTCTAATATAAAAATGAAATCCGACCATGCACTGACGTACCTAATACACAAGCATACATTTTTGGTATGAGATTTATTAAAAATTCCTAAAGGTTAGTTTCTCATAGAATGCAGCTTATATAATATATTGGCACACATTGTTTATGGCCTGTATGAATGATATTATATTAAAACATAATATAATATGAAAAATAGACTAAAAATGATTTATAATATATTTTGGAAATGTATAAATACATCATTCGAGTTCATTCAATTGAAGCGATCCGTCAATGATGAAATATAAAACATAAGCAAATTATAGTACCTACGCCTTTTCAGAAGTATTACGTTTTTAAAACAATGTAGCGTTGTATTATTAAATAAAATATTATGAATATAATATAGTTACTCGATGAATAGCACTATAAAAATCAATTTATTTTTATATGAATTTATAACAGAAGTGTCGTTCTTACAATCCATTACTACATTTTGTCTTAACAAACTGTACAAAAAACTGTTGAAAAAATTTTACAATATAGTATCTATATTCAATACAGTATATACGTGTATCAAATCAATAAACTTCGACTTAATGTTGCTACAAATCCTTCTCTTTTTTTTTTAAATAGAACTCGTCTTGATGCACTTGCTACACTACGCGTAAAAAAACACTGGCGACTACCAGTGAAATTCTTTGAATAACTATTCGATTAGTTACCCGATCGCGAGTTTACCGTATAAAACACAATGTTAAGATTGGTCATTCTTAGGAATCATTGAAATATATTGTGACGTGCGTAGTCGCGTCGGACATAACGGTCGGTTACCAGTTTACCACCGTTTTCCATTGAGACGAAAATATCGGGGTTACCCGCTTGAGAGCAGTATACAACGTAAACAATGTAGACGGGATTTGCCTCGACCACAGTATAAATTTAGCGACCACAGTATATATACCTACTCCTACGATATACTGGTAAGTGGGTAACCACTTTATGGTTTCCGATGTCAGTCAGTCAGCCAAAATATGGTCATCACTTCCTGCACCGTTTTCTTGACTCTTTGTCAAATCATTTTCACGTCATCGACATTGGTATTTGATGAATCTCTCGTAATGTGGCCTATCAGGTGTGGCTCATGGAGTTTCTATATAGACAAAAAATTATTTAAAAGTGAGGTGAAGCACAGAAAATTCCAAACGATGTGGCATGACGTGGCCGATTGCCGCCGTTGTCTATCAGTATAATTCAAATTCTGGAACGGCATACATACGATGATGGATTCTGAATTGAAGACTACAAATAAAGTCAAAAAACTTTGTAGTTTGTTTACCATTCCATACTATGTTATGTTTAAATATTTTAATTTCCGGGTATTTAACGCTATACCCGTTTCTAGCTGATTTCCTGATTAACTATGAATATATACAAATGGTTACGTCTTACGTGCTCTTTACGATGGTTTTAAAAATAGGTTGTTTACGTGATGTCATTCTTGACGAGTACAATTTCGTTAGGCTATATCTTAAGGTAAATTTGGTAGGAATGTACTATGTAAAGTTATTTAACATTTTAGTATGTAAATTGTATATTTACAATTTGGATTAATCTTATATCGTAATAGTTAACAAGAAATTAAAAATGTAATAGTATGTCTACAAAAAGTCTAAGTAAAAATGTACACATATCGCAATTCACAGGTAAGTATATTATTTTAATTACAGAGTAAATGTATGATCAAAAGTTCTTAGAGATATTTAAATAGTCAAGCTGTAGTGGCTGTGTTTTGCACCAATTCAGATAACTGGACAAATTATTGAACGGGAGTTACATAGTGGATTAAAATATATCAGCTTTCTTGGAAAATTTGGTGATTGTCACACACAACCCATGGGATCTTTGCTATCGATATATTATATTCAGTTTTATTTATTATTCTACCCATTACATTTTATGACCCATTACAAATTACAACGAGTGTTATAAATATAATAACAGCTCTGGCATACTGACTGCATCGCGCGTGTAGGCAGTATTCGAAATATAATATTATATTTAAGTGTTAGTGATGCTATAATACACCACTATATGACTCGCACGTTATGTTAAATCACAGTTTATGAAATCCGATGAAAAACGATTTTCCCGTCGGTCCGACTCCGCCCGGTAACGGTGTTCCCATTGACAGGTACACAACGAACATATTATTTTGTCGATAACGAGCCGAGAGCGTACGTTTACACAATATTATCGTATTGATCGAGTTTAGGACAGCACGCCGACCGAAATGTATTCGGAAAACGTCTAATCCTGCTGTTCCGTGATAATAATATTATTATGTTGGACGCCTGCCCGATTTGAGTTCAACGACAATATATTACAGTGTAGTGGGCCACTTTGTAATATTACATGGATATACTGCAGCCGTGGAGGTAGTCTACAATAAACACGGCAAAATACGTTCGGATTGAATACGCGTTTTCACAACTGCAGCTGCCGACCACGTGCGATCCGTTGGTTTTTGTGACGACGTCGTCGTCGTGTCCCGTCACTATATAGGTACTCCGCTAATAAACGTCATTATTACATTATGGCTTTCCCGGGAAAACCGCAACAGGAAAAAACGAGCTCGCGGTCAAAGCCCGTCGCAGCGCACCGCCCGGAATCTGTTTCGTAAATGCGATGATTAATCGCCCTCGGGATTTAAAACGATAGTAATATTATACGTATACTTCCGACTCGTTCTTCCGAGCGACCGCATACCCAGAACGAAATATTCCCAGAACACAGAAACTCTACAATAGCTAATAATATATTATGTGGAGCGGGGCGGCAATGTGCCCGGCATCGACGTCCCGATTTTAAGCGAATTACTTAACGCGAGAGCGATGTGTGTAGGTACATCCTGCAGTCTGCATATACCCACTGGAAGTTATCGCAATACAAATAAAAAAAAAATAGTGAGTGGGCGCGGGACCCTTGGCAGATGTGAAACATAGACATTATTTTGTAAACAGAAAATATGCATGATAATTGAAAGGAGGATGTGGTTTATTACAAAGGCAACAGACATGGCATAATCAACAACAAAATATTCAGATGGTTTTAAGAAAATAATATATTCTTTATTTTAAAGGCGCATTAGGTGTTTTGCGTATATGGTTTCCACATCAAAAAAATATAATATTACTGTCACACATTTAATATAGCTTTGTTTGATGATTTTAGAGGATCTGATTTGGTTAGCTTTTACTTTTATCATAGCCCATAGGCGACTGTGCCGTTCTTATACGATAATACAACATAATTTTATACATATCATTTTCAGATATTTTCTATTAAATTTATGCAATTAGTTTTATATTATTATTAAACATTTAAATTTTTAAACGATTACGCTACGCTCAGTGCTTAAATTATATTTAAAATTTTTCTGAAACACAATACTCCTAATCTATCAAATACCATCTGTGAATTCATTAAAGCTACTTTAAAAGCTGTTTTAAAAATATTGAAGCTCGTTTTCTATAAAAACCTAAGTAAAGGCATAAAAGACATGATTATGATTGAGTACACGTTTCGTAAAAATGTATGCTCTATACAATTTTAATAAAATCAGTTTTATATAATTGGCCTAAAGAATAAAAATAATAATTTAATTTAAGTAATGACGATTCTAATAATATAATACTACACCAATAGATATTGTGGTTATTATTTATATTTTAGAAAATAAAATACAATTTAATCAGTATTCTGGCATTTTCAGCATGCATAATAGGCAATGATAATAATATTGAATGAATTTTACGTTTCTAACAATGAATTAATTTTTGTATTCTTAATGGCGTTGAATATAGAAAAGTTGTTTATAATAAAAAAAAAATTAATTTTAAATAGAATATGGTGTTTCACTTAAATTGATACATTTATATTATTCATTATACGAAACAGTTTTATTTTTATATGTACAACGTTAAACAATATTATAAGATTTTTTGAAAATATGTTTGCTTTGATTAAGCTTTTATAATGCAGTAAGGTCACTTTTGGTTGATCACAGAATAAATCTGTTAAATATTTTTTTATGATTAGTTTCATTGAAATGTGCGCCAACAGTGTTTTGTTTTATAACTCAAGAATAGTATCCAAATAAACGCTAAGCCATGATAATATTATCCTCCTCGAAATATGGGAATTTAGTAAAACTGTTTTGTATTTTTATATGTATTTTGAGTGAATAGGTTTAGAATGTGTACGGCTTAGGACATGATTTAGGTGTGATGTTTAACAAAACCTTTAGAAGGATGGGATAGCTAATCACGGTCGATTGCAAAATAATTGATATTTGAAAAAAAAAATGTTTTACTAAATTAGTACTGAAAAAGTACATTGAAAAGGTGATAGAATATGTTACTCAGCATTCACTTGTCGGTCAATAAAACAAACTCGAGCGTTTATAAAATAATGATGAACACGCATAGGTACATAATATTTTGTTTTTACATTTTGTTTAATTGTATAGTTATTTTTTTTTCAAACTAAGTAAATGTATACCTTTGTAAATACACAGCTGTATAATTAAATTTTATATGTAACCGAGTTTTTATTTTTAATAATTACTAAAAATCATATTGGTTTTCTGCGAAGAATCAGTTATTTTTTTTTCATTATTTTCGTATATTCTAAATTGTACAAAACATTTTGTAAAAACTAAAAAACCAAATAAAATATATGATTTTCAAATATTACTGAGTACGATTAATAAGATCTAGCATTAACTAGTAAAACCTAGGTTTAGTTATTCTTCAGGCTTTTTCGGTAATATACTAACATATTATATAATGTTATATATTTATAAGTTAATAATATAGGTATTAGGTGCCTATAACTTGTATTCAAGAAACCGGATTTTGGCTTTAAAAGTATTCAAAATGTTCCGTTATTTTTAATATTTAAAAAATAATAATCTATTATTTTTATCGAATAAATATATATATATCCAACAATAGACTAACAGAACATTAAAAATTTGATGTCAAAGTGATTTTTCCGAACAAATCTATCAAAAATATCTTGATTACTATAATATTTTGGCCAATCACTACATAGACACCACATCTGCCTAAATTTATATTTTCAATATTTCTTTATGTTTCCCATAAAATATATTCCAATTATGCATTTGGATTTTCCATGGTAGCAAATATATCAAAGAGGTGCATTAATCGTACAAATTCTGAAATTCAAGCTAAAATGGATACGATAGATGTTGAAAATATATTTGTAAGTACTAACATAATTATGAAAAAATTAATTCTTAATATTCAGATAATGTGGTGGTGTCAGCATACAATAATAGCGTAACAATAATAATAATAATATTATATTGACGACCGGGGGCCGACTTACAAACTTAACGTTGAACTGATGCATCATCTCAATATGACATTCATTCCACATTCCAGGAATCGATTTAAACTTAAAACACGATCCATGTCATACTAATATACTATATAGGCTTTGACGACACGAATAAACAAAGAACGCCGACAACCATGATGAATATATTATGACGATGACGTCATTATATCATTAGGTTCTTGTGTTATGTATTATTATTATAACCTAACATCATACAACGGCAGCGAATGTGAAGACAACCGATTCGACGATGCGATGAAATAATACACGGCAAACGACGGTGAACGACAATAACAATAATATGTATGAATACTTTAGTGACAGAAAAACATAATAAAAATAATAATACAATAATGTGTCGACGATGACACGTTTACGGTAAAAAGTAAGACTTGTATTCGTTTTTGACGGTTTTCGCATTCAACGATAAACTATTGATCGCTTTACTTACCAGTGTTTTTTAGTTTAACGTATTTTGTTTTGCATAATCTCGAATGAATGACATATGATACATAAACATTCTTAGGTTATTTTTTTGATGTTACTGAAAGATATTCAAACTTCAATTTTATTTATGCAATATCTTATTTTGTGTTTATTATTCAACAACTTGATGTAAATATTAATTTAAAGAAACTAATTTTATGTCTGCTGCAGAGACATATTGGTTTGATTGAGTGTACATTAATGGATAGATATAACAGATATAACTACTTCGTTTCCATTAAAAAAATATGTTCTTATTTCAATATTCTTTATATTACCTATTTTCTTTTCTTTTTCTTTTTACGTTATAAACGTTTTAATTCCATTTTTAAATTTGATCTCAATAATTTTTAAAATATTTCATTCTCGGTTTTTAAACAATTTTTAGCTCCATATAAGAGTCCAATTATAATTCTCAGAAAAATATTCTGATTTTATATTGTATGAAATAAAAATTAAATCGTTATCATTCAAATAAGTAAAACATTCAAAAATATTGTGCTGTAATGAATGAATTCGATTCTCTGAATAGTATGAAAAAATAAGGTTTTCTTAAATATAATCTTACTCGAGAAAATAACTGTGTAGTGATAAAATATCACCCCGCATTTAAATATTACAGTATACATTCGATAGTGTTGCACTCACTCAGGGCGAGTGATTCAGTAGTTATTAGAAGGATGTCAATTATACAAAATAAATAACCCCCACCTTTACCGTTGCAATAGTATCGCGGTTTATGTAAATTATGAAATTTTATTATTTATTATTTAATATGTTATAATAATATGTGCATTATACAATAATTTATTTTCACCTATTCAATTATTTATCGATTAATGGTAAAATTAAGTAAAAACTGTTTTACTTTTGAACGTATGAAATTCTTTTTTTCTTTATTTATATTTACAATTTTTAATATCAGTAAAACTGATGGTTAAATATTATTAATGATTGACTTGATGGTCCGTGGGTGGGAAATTGACCATTGGTTATAGGTAAATACTGCACAACATCAGTAATTAAATGCATGAAATAAATATTTACAATAATGAATATAAATATTTTTTTCACAGAAATAATCAGCCTACATAATTTATTTACATTAATATGAACATTCGTAAATACATAGTATAAATTTAAGGGGATTATATAATTTAAATAAACACATTTTAAAAAAAGGTGGGCAAGTAGATGTCGCTCTGCTGTACAGTAGGTTACAAGAGGGTCACTGTAATGGGCTGTATTACAATTTAATTCAATGATATAATATTATCATTGTATAAGAAAAACGATTCTGGGCGAAGACGGTCAGCCTATACGATATTGCTAAGCATATTATAAGTAGGTATATATAAAAATTGTGCCAATGTATTTTTAATATTTTTCAACTGATATACGAACAATATATCTGGAGCCTTGTATTAAATTGTCACGCTGTTTTTACACAACAGATAAATTTTAATTGATAATTATAGGAAAAAAAAACTAAAAAAAATTGAAAACTGGAAATGTCTGTAAACAGTTAAAAATGAGTTAACATATTTTAAAAGTTATGTGGTATTGTGGTGTATAGAAAATGAATACATAAACGTTCAGTAAAATGTTCATGTATCTTGTTTTTAACTGTTTAGTGTTTACGGAGAACATTTTCAGTTTCCAATTTTTTTAGTTTTTTTTCCTATAGATATCAATAAAATATTATTCGGTGGGTTAAAAAGCTTGACATTTTAATACAAGGCTCATAATATTTTTTGTGACAATGGTAGTTTAAAAATATTAAAAATGTATAGTCACAGTTTTTTTTTTATAATTACTTAAAGTTCAAATTTTTATAAAAAAAACGTAAAATTGACAAAAATGAGCAAATTATTATAAGTTAGAAATTCAATTAAAAAATTTTCTTTTTAAATCTAAAATTTCAAAATGTAATACAAGATTTTTTATAAGTTAGTCTACTTTTATCAAAAAAAAATGACTACAAGAAAGTCAAATTCAATTTTTATGAGTGTTTGAAGTTCAAATAATGAAAACATTAGATATCCACTGTAAATACTTGAAATTTACACCATATGTTTATTTTATCAATTCCTATACAAGTATACAGTATACATGATCAAATTTAAATAATCAAAATATTTTGACTAGTTTTGAGCTCTTTACGGACATTTTAAGAATATAATTTGATAAGAAATCGTTTTTTACACGTAAATAATGTCCAATTTCATTATCATTTAAACTTCAGAGGCTCAATTACGCTAATTTTTTTTCAAATTCTACTTCAAATAACTTATAAAAAGCCATGTATTATATTAAATTTGTTTTTTACTAACAGACATTTTTTTTATTAAACATTTTGTAATATTAAAATCCATGGTATATTTTATAATTTTTATTAAATAATTAACTACAGTTGAATTATTTATTATTTTCGTTTTCCAAATAAATTATTGCCCATACAAATACAAATCATTTGTTATTTTAATTGAGTCCATAATGTTTAAGCCCTTTATTTATATTAACGTTGTTTTATGATTTCATCTTATAGGATTATTTAAATAAAAAGCGTTTTGGAAATGCTGTTCCTTTAAATTTATCTATTATATTTTATTTTATCTTTTTCTTTTCAGAAAAGTTGATAAAATGTGCCGTTTGATGTGCCTATTATACATTTTTTTAAATGTATAATTTAGATTTTTTCATTCTTTAAAACGACAAGATCATAGGATATAATATAATATGTTATATATTATATATTTTAAAAAATAATTAGAGATCATTATTATTTTAATGTAGTTAGACTATTAAAATTCATATAATTATTAAATTACTATAGAAACATTAATCGATGAATAAAGCTACAGCGTTCCTACTTTCCTAGGAAAGTACTTTAGTTAAGACTACAAATAATATTATATATTTTATGTTTTTAAAAATTATGATACAAAATAGTACATTAATTATATTCTTTCAGTTGTTGTGAGTTTTTCAAAGTACCTATGCACTGCTGCACTGCTCATTAATCAGTTACTGTTATTTTTATACCTGTAGTTACAGATTATTAGGTATTATATTTAAGAGGATTGGAAGCGATGATTTTCTGTCTTTGTCTAACACACGTGGAACGATTTCAGACGTATTTTCATTCCAACGTACCGATTGATCAAGTGAAGTGATACGAATTCTGAAAAACAGATTTGAATTTATCGTCATGTCTACTTGAGATTGACTTTCCCACATTTTTGATTTTATCCCCCTTAATCTATAAAAAAAGAAATCGTACTAAAAAATTAAACAGTATATTATTTATATTTTTGGAGAAGTTAAAATCAAATCAAAATCAAAATTTGGGATAGTCGATATCAAGTAGCTATAGCTAAGTCTAGACTTGACGATAAATTTAAAATCTGTTTTTATAATTCTTATCGCTTCTTATCACTTCAATCGGTACGTTGGAATGAAATCACGTATAAATGCCTATGTTTGATAAAATCATGCTTCCAATCACCTTAGTACAATTCTGTCAGTTTCGTTCCACGAATAGAACAGAATGGTTGTCATAGTTTTTAAAATCACATAACAATTTATAATAATACTACTAAACGCCTAATTCAATAATTTTATGTTTGATATTTACAATTATTTTGTGCCTATCATTTAATGCATCTATTCAAATATTATTTTGAATACTATTTGCATGCACTTTTAAAGTTATATTTCAGTAAAAAAATGTGACCTAATCAATGCATATGGAATATAGATAAGTACTGATTATCTGTTATCGCTTATCAGTTAACACATTCGTACTTTGTATCCTCGGCTTCATTAACTGTGCAGTTAGGTAGAGTTTGGTTGCCCGTCGAATTTCACTCTGTAGTTGGTAAATTTAAAAAGTATAAAAACCATATTTGGAAATTTGTATACAACAAAATAAATTTACTAATGTGAATCGGTCATATTTTTCTATAGCACTGGATTTTACTGTACCCTAATATTTTAATTTTAACGTATTATGGTACATTATAATATTTTTTATTTTATATTTTAATGGTAGGTAATCTATTATATAATCCCTTTAACTATACCGAACTTTTAGTAAAAATAGTTTTTCACGTGAGATATTTTATACAAAATTAATATTTATAGGTAATTTATTTAAAATTACAAACGGTTCACCCTGGGTAATATAATTATATTATTTACCCCTATAAGGATCATTTGTAAGTTATCATAAAAAAACCTTAATTATCTTTTTTTTTAAGTTTCTTGAAAATGTAATATATATACTTGCTGAATTTCATTACAAGCTAATATGTTAGCTTGGCTTAAATTTCACTCGTTTTTCCTCGAGATCAAGACTAAAGTATGAATGTTAAAATAAAATGGGTTGTAATGTCCTGTAAATTCCACCCAACGAAATGTAATATTGCTGTGCAAGTTTTGAAGTTTTTGAAATACGAACTGCTGATTTAATGTCAGAGTGACACTTTTCGGTGGCTGCGTCACTGTGCCATGTGGTGATTTGTTACAGCCAATTGGAAATCGAGGATTATATATAATTCGTGAAACGAATCAATAATGTTATATATCGAAAGGAGAAGGCAGAAAAACTGTTAACCGTGTGTTATATAATTTCAGATGTACGTAGAGATAAACTTACTGAGTGGACGGTCTATGTTTAATCGTAGTAATACCCCTATTCACAGTAATTTTAATCTATCTCGTCCAAAATCACTATAATATATTCATAGAATTAACAAAAAACTCTACGCAATACCCACTCTAATGTTAAGACTTTAGCATCAATAAGCAGAAGTGTATTTTTAGTATGAAACGGCATAGTAGGCAACGCATATAAATGATAACACCCTATTCCCAACCATAATATTAGAAATATACAGTCAGTTTTTATAGCTAACCCTGAAACTGATTTCAATTATAGATGTTGTAATTTTTTTTTGATTTATGCCTCATAAATACGAAAACGTTAAAACAAATATAATCGGCGTTTGATTAGTTATAATTCAATAAGCGAATTTGTAAATAATTTTGTATGCATACAAAAATGTACTCGGTTTTCGTTAAATTTTGATAAATGTATGTAAACTGCTAACTGCTTTTTATAAATTATTACATATCAATGATCAATAGGTACACATTCTGATCATCTATGGATGTAAAATAATATAAAGTAATTATAAATGTCTATTTAGGAAATAGTAGAATTGATACAAGTTCTGCATATTAGCAATCAACTCAAAATGTATCCTCATTTAAATCAAATTTTTATCGAGCTCGGTGACATTTATGCAAAATTAATGAAAGCAAAGAAGTCAACAACTTTGAAACGATATTACTTAAAGATACTATAAAAAATTATAATTTTGAATAAATGCAACGGAATACTATTCAATCCAAGTGTAAACAAATCATAATTCTTAAGTATACCTAATAATTTTTTAACGCTATGTTAAACTTAGTGCAATGTCAAAAATATGAAATCGAGTACCTAATGAATAAATATCATATTAGTTCAATTATATAATATTGTATTAAAATTATTTCTATCGTTTTTTATGTGCTTTTATGTGCTTTTTTATGTGCATGCATAGAAATAAATTATAATATACTAGTTCGCAATTCTAAGGTAATAAATCCCTTATTGTCGTGACATTGCAAAGATTAGAATACACATAAATACATTTTTAGACGTTTGCTGGTCATACAACCAGAATCATTGTGTACCTATACCTACCTATACTAATATACCTATAGTATATTTTATTATGTACTAGCGTGTACTTCGTTGCCCGTTAAAAGTGCTAACACTATAATTTGATTCAAATTTTGTTCAATTCGTTCATTTACTATTCGGTGTACGATGTTCAAAACTTAAACACTTTCACCGATCATCTTGAATCTCAAAATACTTGTGCAAGCACCACTTTAAAATGCGAATTTTGGAAGATTCTATCTTAGTGCACACTTACATACCTTGAAAATCGCGAGCATCGAACAATCATTATTTAGGATCTACGTTGACCAGTCGGTGAGTCAGTCAGGACACGTTCGATTATATTATATTATCGCCCCTTGGCGTTGCCCGAGAGACACGCTTGTGGTTATGGGAGCAGTATATTTTCAGGTAGACAATCCACCTGTAGTGGATTGCAGACCCCGCGAGGTGCGTACAGCTGGCGACACTGTTGTATTTTTTCCACCCAGTTTTCTACTTTTCCGGGTGGATTTTCATACAATTTTCTTTCTTACAAACCTTGTTATGACAATTACGAATACAAAAAAAAAAAATCAGTCGAATCGATCGAGCAAAAATAACAAAATAACAATATAGTTCATCAATAGAGTATGTACATAATATAAATATTAGTAGAACGGTTAGTTCAAATCTCAGAAATCAATATAAATTCTTTGCAATTTTTTACTTATTCCGTAGACTTTTAAATAATGTAATTTCATACAAACCTTCATTTGACAATTATGAACGGGACAAAAACGAAAATTATTCAAATCGGTTGAACAGTTTTTGAGGTTTAGGGAGATTAGACAGATACACATATACATAGAATATAGATAAACGTATACATGTATATAAAATTATGTATATATTTTTAAATAATATATTATAAAAATTTTTTTTTTAAAAATGTATTCATTCCGTGTGGAATAAGCTATAGGTATATTTTGGATTAATCACATTTAAACCTATTTTCGTATTAAATATATTGAGCGTATGGCTCACACATAACAAATTAAAATTGTTTACTGTTAATTGTTTACTTGTAATTAATATGCAGCATAAGCATTTTCACATCACGTTGTACGAATATATACGATTTCCCAATTTAATTGTATTTTTGACGACATTAGTTACCAAAATTAACTGATACCTATCTGTGCTTTAAAGATTGTTTTTTTTATCGTAAATATCCATGAATGAACAATTAAATTGAATAATATTATAATTTATATATTGAAAATTGTTATGCTTATTTCCTATCGACATTTTCTTTTATAAAGAAGATTATCCTGTCCGTTCGAATGCTTACGAATTTCGAAACGTTGGTATTAGGTATAGAGATAATGGGTAGGTAATACCGACACTCATTTCAACAAATATCCATCCATTCCATAAGACTAACTTTAATATTGTCTTTTTATTCATATCAAATTTATTTTTTTGCTAAACCTACGATTTACGAATCAACCAAATTCATGATGCGTCATATAAAATGGATGCTGACGGCTGATGAATATGATCAGTGTTCCTGGTTGCGTATATATAAAGCTAATTGAGTATTTCAGTTATAACTTGTAAACGGACTGAGGAGTTTTGTAAACATATTTGGTTGAGCTAAAGCTCGGCTTAATTTGGTCATTAATTTTATTTTATGTTTAGTTAATATATTATTATTTTGGTAACGAAATAACTGCATAATAAATATACTTTGTACAACTCTCCGAGATGAGGAAATAAATAACTTATGGACGAGTTAGGTAGAGGTAGTTTAAGTAACGAATATTAGTCTATTTTTATCTTAGTCGTAATTATTATACATGTGATGTTGTTACGATGTTTAGTGTATTTAAATTGCCGTAAATGATTTTCATTGATTTGCAATAGTCAATAGATTAAAATTATACACGTTTCTATTGTTTATAGTTTGTTCTACATGTATCACCAATGACAGTATTTTTTTTTTTTGTAAGTATATAAACGTTTATATAGTTATTTTTATAGTAGTTATAGGTGGACAGATTTACAATTTTTAGGAAATCTCGCCAAAACATAATATATAAAAACAAATAAAATGTTTAAAAAAATTTAATTAATTACTTCGTGTATCTTTTTATGTTTGTTTTTCCCAGCTAAAATATATATTTTTGGCATTTTACTAATTTTGTTTTTATTGTTTTTGGTTGACCGAGTAAAGTTATTGCACGGCTGCAGTGTTGAACATTATATAGTCGACCACATGGGAATTATTTGGCCATCCATGAAACGGTGTTCACTCGGAATGTAGTGTACTAAGTTGAAATTATTTTTAGTCTGTTAAAAAAAAAGCTCAAAAGATGAAAAAGAAACTGATTAATGTGGACAATGACATTACCGTTTCCTCTTATATAATATGCCATTGTCTGGCCCGAGATAAAAATCAAGTAAATCTATCGTAAAATTTCGTTAAGTCACCGACACGAAAACAAATCGTTCTTTTATGTTGTGAATTTTACAAACGACATCGTGACATTTATAATTTAATTTTTTGTACGGTATCACGATGGTTTTTAAGTTTTAACCTGATATTATTTGGGTAGAATGTATTTAATATAATAATTTAATATTATTATTATTAACTCCCCGACCAACATTTGCATAAGACTTGAGACTTCACTAACTAAGTACCTAAGTACACGGTACTACATATATTACTTTTTAAATACAAGCTCGGGAATCAACTTTTGATCATCACGTTGAAGATTTTTACCATTTTTGTAGGTACTTATATTGCTTCGAAAACTTACTTTAAACGATTTTAACGTTGCGAGTTTTATAATATAGTGACTGAAGAAGTTAGTATACAGTTGAAAGGCAATATAAAACTACAGGGACAATCGAATTGGCTCACAATATTGGGGAACTTCAAATCCAATTGTTGAGTTGGATCCCAAAGTTTATGGATTTAATATATACAAATATTAAGCTACAAAATATATGAGCCACCAAGAATAATTTAATTTATATTTTTATGAGTTATTTTTGTAATATAATTTCGTTTTTTATAAATATTATTTGTTTTAACATAAATATGTTTTTGTACAGGGTACAGAAATTTTATTTTTGTTACCTTTTTTTCTGACTAATTTTTCAAATTAGACATTCTCGTTGTCATTGTTATTGATTAACAAAAACATATTATTTGTGATTCACAAGTTTTTCTTGTAGAGGATACGTATTGAGTAGCGTGTTATGTTTTTTCATAATATTATCAAACTAATAGTGATATTCAATGACGCGTCCAGGTTTTTCCTAATTTATATATTGCACCCCATTTGTCCATTTTGAAATGTGATATATTTTCACTTTTTGTCCCATTTTATTAACACATATACACACACATATATAATATATATATATATATATATATAAATTTATAATTCAATTTATTGGGAGCCAACTAATTAGTCAAAGTAAAGGAGATAATTCAATAACGCCTTTTAAGAGTAAATTATCGATTACCTAGATTTGGGAGCAAATTTAGTTTTTATGAACACTTTCATACCGGAAGATAAGTTCTTTGACCAATCAAGAAGAAGAAGACCAATCAACGCTTTAATCTGAATTTCTGGACACAGCAACGTCGAAGGGAACTAAAAGGAAGATCAAGAATCCAAGACAGCAGTAAAATCCACATATACCCCAAAACTTAATATAACAACTTATGCAGATATAAAAATCGAAATTAAAGAATTCATTCAAATAAAAATGGCAGCCTCACTGGCTCAAACAAAACACTAAATTAAGACAAATCAAAATCACTATCTTTGGTTGGCCTAACCTCGCTCTGAACAGAAGAGATAAGGTAATTATCAACAGACTTACACAGATACCTCATGGAAATGGAAGAAAAACCAAGGTACAGTTCTGGAACTAGAGGAACTGAATTCTCAGTCAACCAAATAATTACAGAATGCCTCCAATACGTATACGAAATCAGCAACCTCAATATACCCAACTCTCTGGATGCAGCACTCCGGCAGCACCACACAAATATTAAAGTTCTTAAACAAAATAAAATTGTACAATCTAATTTAACAAAAAAAAAATGTAACTTATGGCCATAGTCGCTGATGTTAATTATTAAGAACAATAAGAAAAAAGATCTTTGAAATCGGAAATAATGTATAAAAAAGGTATTAATAGGTTTCTTATTTTGGAAATCTGAAACAATATACGATTTTTGTAAGTAAACAGACAAATTAGCTAGGCAATCAAAATTGTGGGTAAAAAAAATTAAAATTTACCATTACCTGACATATGTTCTTGCATACCCAAGTAAACTTAGCAGACGTTGATCTAATCAATTCAACGAATTTGTTGGTAAATTATTATTGAACATTAATTTTGAATTTGTTGGACTTTATTTACATGGCGAGGGAGGGGGAACTTCACGCCAGCAGCGCAACTATTTATGATTAATCACAAATGTAATACGTAATTTATATATCTGTATAGTATTATAAATATTATTAATATGTCATTAATTGAATTCGAATGGCTTTTTGCACATATCATATTCCAACTTATAGTTGCGTTGCTGGCTGACATTATCAGCGAAAAAGTTGAAATTGCCCCCTCCCACCCTCTTCTTATATTTCAAATATAACCAAAACACTACAACAGACTACTGGAAATAAATTAAAAACAGAGACATATTGTGACTTAAAATATCATCCTTAGGGAATTCAATTATTAATTATTCATCTAATTTTTTTTTAGCTATATTGGTTTCTGCAATATTTTAGTTATTAATTGATCAGTAAAAAGACTAAAGTAAGTATTTTTATGTTGTGTATTTTATGGAACTTATGATACAAATGGGTTTGTATGAGTTTAACTAAAACTTAACGTTTATATTTTTATTTTTTTTTAAGTTTAACGACGTCTGCCTGCAGTTATGCAGTATTTCACTAAATAAAAAAGTGAGTATTGTGAGTATGCGTGAATGTAATAAAACTTCTCTACAGAGGGTACGAAAAAAAAGATTGTCGCTATCATAGTCGAATATGAGGTTAGTATTGGAATAAAATAAAACAATTTAATTTTTAATTGAATTTAATTCATTATTATAATATTATTATATTACAATGATATAAGACAAAGATTATTATTTATTACTATATAAACTAGTGTCATGACGGCCGACGGTGACTGGGAATATTTATTTTTTTTCGTAGCCTCTATAAAGAAGTTTCACTTCAAAAAAAAAAAAAAAATTACTATGTAAAACTACTTTCTGGAAGTTTATAAAAACTTTTATAATATTAACTACCGAAATAAAATAATAATAATAATAATATGATGCCAAATTAATTTATCAAATAAAACTATTAAAATTAAAAATATGTCGCAGATACCTTTTATTTAATAAAACATACTATTTACTCGTATACCAGCTACTATGCAAATTGTTATAACTAATTTAGTAAAACTTCAACATAAGAACAAGTATGAGTTTATTGCAATAAAAATAACAATTTGATAATATCTAATAATATAATATGGTATGTTACATGATTATCTGTGTATTATCATAATTATTTGAAACCACAAATATTAAACGTTTGACGTTAGATTTCAGTAGACACCGATTAAGGGTTATTTAAACGCCACTTACACATAAGTTATCCGGAAAATCGAAACTACATACATGCGGACACGGGATTTGGGCAAGATAGGAAACTTACTACAGTTTCGACAGAAAACCTGGTCGTTTTTGATGATTTACAATAAATTAAAGGATTTACAGGTGAAACATTCAACACTCATAGTAACTACGCACGTGTTTATATTATTATAAATTTGTTTTACTTTATAAAAAATTTGTTTGTACTATAATTAAACCCACACTCGTTCGGTGGGTTATGTTCCAGTGTTTATTGAATTTATCTCTTCTATTATTATTGGCCAGAAATATTTGTTTTTAATTACATTTGTCACATAAATAACAGTTATTATTATACCTAATAATTTAATATCAAAATTAAATGTTTTGTTTGATTGAACAATTTACAACATTATTCACTTATCTGATTTACTGGTTAATGTTTATGGGTACACAATATTTGAATCCTATAAAGTGAATATGTTGAATTGTAGAGCTAATAAGAATAAACCAATTCCGTACAAAATATATCGTGCATCTATTAGAAACTTTGACTTTCGGGCCATAATAATATGTATTCGTACTACTGGTAAAGTTTATAATTATGAGCTTACGGATGTATAAAACTTTGCCAATTTGAGTGTCATTCCGTAAATGGAATTTATAACAATATTATGATTTATGAAATTAACAGGAAACTCGTAGTAGATAATATGTGTACTATGTACACTAAGTAATTAGTATAACTAAATATATTCTGTGTTTTAATTTCTTTTTTTTACTTAACTTAGATTTTTGTAAATGATAAATTAACCATATCAGCATTATAAAAGTTTTAGAGCGGATACAATTAAAGTGAATGTAAACTTATATAATTACCTACTGCAAGTTTGCTACACTATGTTAAATATTGAACACAATGATTGTGCTTTAATTACATACTCTTAGGCACCGTTTTAATTGGTTGATAAAAACAAAAACAATGAAATATTATTGTAACGTATGAAATTAAATCATCTATTCCAAGTATACATACACGCAATCATTATTATTTAAATGTAAATACTTTTTATTCAGTAAAATTATTCTTTAGTCTTTAATTTTATCCCGAGTATGATAAAAAATAAAGTTTTATTCCGTCGAGTAATAAAAATAAAATAAATACATAAAGGGTGAAAAAGTTATTTAGTGATACTATCTTTCAATCTCTAAATGAAAACGACCACTCAGAATGTTTGAAAGAGAAATAAATGTTTTTATCTTTATACCTATTTCTGGGTTTTAAAATCTTAAATTTTGCCCCTAATAGATTTTGTAATTTTCTTACTTCCACAAAAAAATGTTTTGCTTAAATAATCACTTTAGAAGAATAGATTAATAATAGTTATCTATTTGATTAATTATTAATAAAAAAAAAAATTGCTACTCATTAAATAACTTATTATTATAATATTATAATCAATATTGATACATTTTTTGTTTTATATAATAATACTTATAACTTATAACTTATAAGTCATAATCATGAGTTATAATAATATGTAGTAGTATTCAATTCATAGGTTGACAACTTGTTATAAATGTAATGTGGCTTATGAATATCTTATCCATGTGAATATCTTATTTTCATTATAGAAATTAAAAACATGTTATATTTCTTTTTTAGAATTTTAAATATTGTTGAGAAAATCGTGAATAGTATAGAAAATTCCAAGAAAATATGTAGTCAAACACTTTACCCATTTTCAACTAAATTCTGAACACTTTCTGGTAAATCGAGTTTCACTCAGAAAAGCTAAGATTTATATCGGCGCGTTCAACGTATAATTTAATAACTTTTTTACATCTCATCTCATTTTTTCGCGTCTTTTTTTTTACATTTATTACAATATACCTTACTTATCGAATATAATACAACGACAAATCGCAGTTACGTCTTGTGAGTTAGGTTATACGAATATAGGTAAGCAAATGATAGCGGGACTACCGGGGTGACGGACTCCGAAGGAGACGCCAAGAAGAGATTCGGCAAGTGTATACATAACTGTAAGGGGGCAAGTCGGGGGATTGTTTTGTCGACCACAGTTGTGGCTAATGCCTGTATGTTTTACACAATATTTGTATTAATGGTCGATGTAAAATAAACGATGGCAGTAATGTAAAAGCTATTCCCGCGGCTTCGTCGGTTAAAACAGAAAAATCAGAAAAAGTAAACGAATGATCATTAAGTACTTAAGACACGCAACCGACGCATCAAGCCGGTGCAGTGGACCGACATTCAACATTATATATAATATTTCAACTTAATACCACAACATAAATGTACCTGTTATAATACATATTATTATGCGATATCAACAACATTGATAATAATAATAATAATGTTATGCGAGTCACGTGACATGGCCGAGATGCGGGGGAGGCTGCTGCACGCACTGCACACAGTGTACTATAACCATAATCATATTATACAAACGTCGAAGTGCTCGTCGGAGACGCTATGGCTATAATTATTTTGACGTTATTGTTTACGCGTGATTTGTATAATATCTCTTCGAAAATATCTCTCGTTTGGCTATTATACCTACCTATACCACAACAACAAGAGTCGCGCCCGACCTCACGTGTTGCGCCTGCCACCGACAACCGCTGTGCAAGTCGTGTAAGGCCGCGGTTGACGTGCCACGATATGATATTATTACATTTTGAGTAGGACTAGCTACGACCTATTTACCTATTTCCGTATAAAACGATACGAAATCGCAAGGCGTTTGTCGTCGTGCGCCACCCGAGTCGGTCGCGATTTGGGATGAAAGACACGACGGCGTCTGCTCAGCGGATGCTGTGGTGGTGGTGGTGGCGGCGGCGGCGGCGGCGGTGGTGGATTTCGTGGCGTATATTACGTACATGATATTATATTGATCTATTTCCAAAAAGCAATCGCACAGCGATGACGGTAGTACGTGGCAAATCACAATTTATATTATATGTGTACTAATAATCATAATATTATTATTGTAATGTCGTGTGAGAACGTTCTTCGATTTATCGCAAAATATTATTCATCAGGTTTACGACGCCAATAAATATTATTATTATTATTACTGTTAATGTACCTACAGTGTATAAGATTTTTTGAGCAAACGGCAATAGCCAATAATATTCCCGGAAACCGATCCAAACGATATTATAATTTCCAGAACACAACGGTGGTCGCGATCCTTATAATAATATTTATGGGAGTGAATTAGTGAAAATGCATTATTTTTTTTTGGGCATAATGTAACTCGTAGTTTTTTTTCATCACAAACTGTATGTGACAATTTGTTACATTTTAAAATTCTTGGTCATGTTTCAACAATTTTGGATTTTTTAGAAACATTTTATATGCATTTTTAGCTGGTATTTCTTCTTCTTTATCATTGATTTTTAAAATCTTCTGTCAATTCATACATTTGTACACTCATTTTATAAATTACAATCAACTTTTTTTTTTGTAAAATAGATATTAATTATTTTGAATTATATGGAATTTTTATATTTTTAAAACGACGATATTTTAATATTTTAGGCATTATTTGATGTTAAATAGATATTTAGTGCATTTATTGGAATTTTAAATGTATTTTCAAGGTGTATAAACCATAGTGATAATCCACACTTATAATTATAATTATGATCGTCTACTATGTTTGTAAACATAATAATAAGTGGTTTAATATGTTGTGGTAACGCTGCGTCGAGTATGTACCGAGGAATTCCGATTTCAATAACGCGACGATGTCATAAATACAAACATTCCGATGCCTTCGTGTTGCGATTAAAACGACCGATATTATTAATTATTCGATTAGATTTATTTTCAGATTCTTACTCGAACGATGAATGTATTGATTTTACAACGATGTGTGTTTTTATTTTAAATTTATTTAAATTTTCAAAATTTTTAATTTTCTCATAATATGTGACTTGCCTGTGTACACGAGTTGTAGTAGTCGAAACAATGATTCGATTTTCAAATTATAATATTAAATTCGTTGAATCAATCTTTAAATAATTACCATGAGATGAAACAAATCGAATAGTAGATATTTTAACACTAACAAGCTACGATTGCTATATTATGTATGAAATACATTTGAATTCAAATTTTGCCTGTAACGAAAACTGTGCCAAAAAATTAAGCACAGGAATATACATGATGATTTACCAAGCATGCTTAACCCCGTGTTTTTCTTTAATGATGTATTATTTATTACAACTATGATTTGAAGTAGATAGGTTTACTCGAATGCACCTGTGTGATAATTATCTTATAACGAACCCACATGCCATTATGTTAGATTTCTCCGCGTATACTCACTACAATGCCGATATTACTTACGAGTAACTTATCCCTTTTGTGACCGATGTCCGATGGTCATATTATTTGTACACCGTTGCAGAATTATCATCGGCTAGGAGTATAAAATCGTTAATCGGCGCCAATATGGTTTTACAATTTTTCAGTTGTTATCGACTTTAAATTATTAACAAGCGTAATCTTACAACCAAATCTCGTTTAGAAGACTATTAATCGTACAATATATAATGTCATAATTTTATTATTATCATAATGTTACATTTTCAATGTATGAATCTTACTTACGTAATGCATTTGTTACATGCAACGTGAATTTTCCTAAATATTATGTAACAATATTAAAGTTTAATAATTACCTTGGAATCTTTTCCACGAATCGAGTGTGCAAAACTGATTTTTAAAACATAAATACACAGATTTCCGTTAGCATCGATTCGAATGGTAAATATTTCACACCATAAAATAACGGTAGAGGCATTTTGTATGAGAAACTAAATGGAAAATACTTTGGAAAAGTTTGATTGAATACTCGATTGGATGCTCTCGTATATAGCACACGAAAGTCAATTTTTTGATCAAAACATTCGCAATCTCAACATGGTCGATTTGGTTACCGTATGATGGGCGTTTGGGTGTTGCATAAAAATATTTGGAACTATAATATATATTCTAGGACCCTAGGTATCTTGCAGTATATTATATTCTTGTCTCTTGTACACATCTACCAAAATGCTATGCAATCGTTAACAAAATTAGATCTTAAAAATATTATAAATTATAAGTTATAACGATAAATAATCGCGACTCTAATACAATAACAATTTTCCAAAATAGCAAAGCTGGGCACTAACTAGTTAGAAAGTTAAAGTTAAGTTAGACAGTTACTTTCTAAGTAACTTTGCAACTTAACTAGTTAGTTTTAATTCATATTAACTTTGTAACTTGACTAGTTGAATTTAATGTGTAAAATTGTCTAATCTAGAAAAAAAACTAACTATAGTTATTATTATTATTTTTTTTTCATTCCAAAATTCCAAAAGCTGTTCCTCAATCATGACATTATGGCTATATGCCTATAATATATGCCTATATAGATTATATTGGCTCATATATATTATTAATTATTTGTATTTATAATAATGCACGTTAGGAACCACGGCTTTTCCGTAGTTTGTAGAATGTTGATGTCTACTAGATATAAATAGTATTTATACGGGTGGCTTAACCAATTAGTGTAGAGTGGTAGTGTCATCGGTAGTTTACGTTTTCCCGTTTATCTAAATTACCTACTATTTAACTATTACAGTATTACGTATATTTAAGATTTAATATAACTATATTAACAATATTATATAGATTATAATATTATGTATTATTATTTAATATTAATATTTTAAATTGTCATACTGATATATATATTTTTTATTTTTTTTCACCCTTTATGTTATAATAACTGATAAGTGATATACCAATTAATTTAAATTATTATTTACCTAATTAGAAAATTTTGATCAAATTACTAGGTGTTTAATTCAATTTTTCAGTTTTAATCAATAATTTAAGTTAGATAACTTATTATTTACATTTCAAAAAAACGGTTTTTTAATCTATAAAAAAACTAATTTCTAATTTCTACTCTAACTTAAGTTACAATTTTCACCAAACTAACTTCTAACTAACTAGGTTAGAAATTTGGAGAGTTTCAGAAACTAACTTATATTCTAACTTGGTTATTTTTTTTATTAAAGTAGCTTAACTTCAATTAGTTGAAAAAAATTACTAACTTGCCCAGCTTTGCAAAATAGTGATGCAAAAATGTTTATTTGAAAAAGTTAGGTTACAAACGCGTTGTGAAACAATTTATATTATAAGGTGTACCTATTATTTTTGTAGGCGGATGTTAAAAAAATAAATACATATAATTAATATAATAACGTTTGTGGTTTCAAATCTAGACTTCCATAATTGCGTCTGTCAGCAAATATTTACTTATTGTGTTTTCTAGTCACGCAATACTTGTAAAAAATGGCTTGTTAAGTTGTTAAGTACGTTCAAAACTAAGATTTTTGTTTTTAATGAACCCAAGTAATGTGATACAAACGTAGTCTCCTGTGGTAGACAAGCCTGATTAATATAAATAAAACAACTATTATACCTACCTACCTATCAGTCATGGCTATTATTTAAAGTATAGTTGCACTGAATCCACGGGGAATATGATATAACGATTTATTAATATCCACTGATTACATTTTTTGGGAAGAGTTATATCGTTATAACTCAACATAATTCAATATCACACTTGAAACTTTTTCACTAAGATTATACACCCTCATTATCCAGGGAAATGTTGAAGTTTGAATCTGTGCGTTAGTTATATTGTTAATCAGGATATCAATACTTGAATAAATCATCGGAACTGCACCTAGGCCGATGGATGTGACACAAATTAATATATACTTGTTTATGTACAATATATGATTTTATTCAAACTGAAGTGTTGCTTATTCTGTCTTATTTAGCGTGATGACTATAACATAAAAATCAAATTTTAAAAAACATCCATTTAAAAATTGTAGTTATATTATACAAGATTACTCTTCAAAACATAATCTACGGAGTTTTCGATATTGTTGCGACATGAAAATCAATTTTTTTTTTTATTCAAACACGAAAGGTAAATTATTTAATATTTTAAACATAAGATAAAGATCCAAAACGTTAAAAAAATGTGTCAACATAATAAAATACTAATTTATTCATGAATGTAATACACAACGGATAAAAAATATGTTCATGTGCAATGGCTGGGAAAAAATGACTTTTTTGATTTATGGTGAGAAAAATTTTCATTTAAAATTATCGTATTTGGTGATACTATAATAATCATTGTTAATCGTGATATATAAATCATTGTATTAATCGAGCAATTAAATCTAATACATGTATTATAATGTTCATTTACTGGGAGTCCTACAAGGAATAATTAATGTAGATTACATTTCCCCTCTGTTTCGAAATACTAATTCTTTGAGGGACACCATGTGTATTATGTTCATGTACAATTTTTACATATTTTGTAGGTATTGACTCAAAATATATAATTTTATTGTAAGTTTTGGATAACATCTACGATTTAATAAAAATGAATGTATAAAAAGGTTTTTGATTTTTTTGATTTACATTCAGATGAAAAACATAAATGTGAAAATGTGTGAAATTTCGTGTTTATATTTTATACAATAATAAGTTTGTTGATTAATCAACACAACATCATAACTTTTCTTTCGTTTGTTAATTCGTTTAAACATTTTCATATTAAAATAATAAAAAACTTTTTTATTTATAATATGAAGGTAGGCAAGTACATACTATATACTGCAAACACGAAAACAGTAGGAAAATTAACAACACGTTACAATATAAATTATTGATTTATTTAAAATTTTAAAATTTTACTCTTTTCTTATCTATCAAACTACTGTATTTAATTATTGAAATAATGGTTATAATTATAATAGGTAAGTACCTTATACAATCTTATACCCTCAAAACATTGTACGAAGAATTCTGGAATAGAATTTTTGGATTTTTTTAGTATTACAATTTCACAAATCGAAGAGTCTTGCTAGAGACTCTTTTCTGTGCGTAAGAAACACCGAGAAAAAATAGCACACAAATGACAATAGCGGGACTATTATACATTAAGTTTCGTATTTGCGATCGGAACTCTCACTCGCACGCGTTGGTTGTATACGGAGTGCGATAGAGACAGAGCTAAAAACTGCAGTTTAATGATTCTCATTTTTCGTTATGTGGATCCACTGTACCGTGCTATGCTGTGTAATCGCAGAAGCCCCCCACGCCAGAGCCCGGGTCTGCACTCCGGCCACTCGAGCCACCACGACCACTCTAGCCACACCAACCACTCCGGCCACTCTGGCCACAAGCCATACCCGACGTCGGTTGGTGTTGCCGGAATGGCTAGAGTGATCGGGGTGGCCGGGGTGGCCGGAGTGACCGGGGTGCAGACTGGGGCTCCGGCGTACGTAGGCTCGCGCAGCAGCTAATCAGAACAGTTTGGGCGTGGCTTCGAGAGCAGCAGCAGCCAATGCCGCAGCCAACCGGCGTTATCGCCGCCGTCCGACCAAACGCAATAACCAATCACAGACAATCGTGGACGGCTGCTGCAATTACACAGGGCCGCAGCAGGTGAGACCAAGCTTATAAATACGATTGCGGAGCACAAAATAATTCAGTATTCCTTCCTACATTACCCTAGCAAGACCCACCTAGGGCAGACTTGCGCGGTTTAGACTACTCACACGGCATATCTACACTCCGTATACCCAAGCGAAATACCAACCATAATATAATATATATTATAATAAAAATAATAAAAATATTAATTTATTTTGACAATTGTGAACTTTTTAGGAGTATTTTCAAGGCACTTACAGGAGAATTTGCATTATTCTATTCACGCAATTACAGAGCTTAATAAAATAAAATGAAATATGGATATAATTCTATCAAAAGCCTTACTCGTTCGCGAGATTTTAAGTCCTGATATGGCTCGTAACTAGCACATAGTGCCAATACACGGTCCATAGTTGTAAGCCACAAAGCAACTAAACTAAGGATAACCATGTTGCTTCAGAAAAATAATTGAAATCTACAAAAAAAGTCTTTCTGTGCGTAAGTTGAAGTGATTGGGCGAACAAATAGAATTTTCATGTTAATAAAGAAGTAAAACTAATCTCAAAATTCTGTGCCAAAAAGGCACATTGTTGAAAAAGTTCCCGAATTTTGAGATTAAAAAAGAAGTGAAATCAAACCCAAAATTCTATAATTCAACTTGAAAAAGGTGGGTAAGTGGATGTCGCTCTGCTGTACAGTAGGTTACAAGTGGGTCACTGTAATGGATGGTGTTAAATTAGATTTCAATGATATAATATCATTGTATAAGAAAAACGATTCTAAGCGAAAACGGTCAGTCAGCCTATGATATTACCAAGTATATTTAATGATATTATTGTGAATAAACTAATTTATATAATATATAATTATACTATAACCTATTTACGTGGAGCCTTGTTTTAAATTTTCAATCCTTAGCTACAAAAGTTGATACATTTTGTAAAAATTTGAACTTTAAATGCTTATAAAAAAAAATTGTGCCTATGTATTTTTAATATTTTCCAACTGCTATTGTGACAATATATCAGGAGCCTTGCATTAAATTTTCACGCTTTTCTACCCAACAAATAAAATTTTATTGATATTTATAGAAAAAAAAACTAAAAAAATTGAAAACTGACAATGTCCGTAAACAGCTTAAAACGAGTCAAATTATTTTCAAAAGTTTATCGTGTATAGAAAATGCTAATATAAACATTCAGTGAAATTTTCATGTATCTACAGTCATACGTTTTTTAATTACAACAAAATAAGAAAATCGATACATGAGAAATCGAGAAAATATCAAATGTTGTAAAAATATAAATTTCAAACGCTCATAAAAATGTAATTTGACTTTCTTGTATACATTTTTTTTTTGATAAAAGTAGACAAACTTGGGGATAATCTTGTATTACATTTTCAAACCTTAGATTTAAAAAAAAAATTTTTTTATGAATTCTCAACTCAAAATAATTTGCTAATTTTCATGATTTTTCCGTATTTTGTCAAGATTAAAAACTGTGATTAAGGATTTTTAATTTTTTTCATCTGCCTTTGAAACAATAACTTGGGACCTTGTATTAAATTTTCAAGCTTTTTTAACCAACAAATACAATTTTATTGATATTTATAGAAAAAAAACTAAAAAAAATGGAAACTGAAAATGTCCGTAAACAGCTCAAAATAAGTCATAATTGGAAAATGTTACGGTGTATAGAAAATGCTAAAATAAACATTCAGTCAACATTTCATGTACCTACGGTCATTTGTTTTTGAGTTGCACCAAAAACCAAAATCGATTTTCTCGAAAACAGATTTTGCGTAAAAATTCCCGTTTTTCCTTAATTTTTATTTTGTTTTTCATGTCGTATTTGAAAACCATTGAGAATTACTTATGACCCCCCCCCTCCCCCATAAAAAAAAATTAGCACAGAACGGTGTATATTTTAATGATAAAATTAGCCATAAATCGGAGTTGTCAACTTGTTTACGAGTTAATCTGTCTGACTCAATTTTTTGTTGACAATCTATAATTCACGCCGTTCTGTGCTAATTTTCAATGTTTGTACAGTTGAACTACTTGCAATTTTTGTTAATTGATATTTTTTCAAATTGAGGCATAGAATTTTGGGTTTGGTTTCACTTCTTTATTAATCTCAAAATTCGGGAACTTTTTCAACAATGTGCCTTTTCGGCACAGGATTAGGGTATTGATTTAATTTCTTTATTATAAGCTCCAAATTCTACTTTTTCAACCAGTGGCCTTTTTGGCACAGAATTTTGAGATTAGTTGTACTTCTTTATTGACATGAAAATTTTATTTGTTCACCTACGCTTCAACTTACGCACAGAAAGACTTTTTTACTTCTACGAAGTACTTTTTTTGTTAATATACAATTAATGATACTTAGTCGTGATTCACTGGAAGAACTTACTTAAATTCATCAGGCTGAATAATAATTAAAGCAATTGCTGTATTAAAATTGTGTTGAAACATAAAATCAAAATAAATTGTATTAGTCAGCTTATGTTAGTTGTCAACTGGATTTCTCTGTGTTTAAACTTTACAGTTGATTGATCAGATACGTGATTTAGCTTTGAGCTTTCAACAATATAATATACTGTTTAGTTTTACTTTGACTGTCATAATTCGAACGAGAATTTAATTTACTCAATGCAAATTTAACTTATTTGATAATACCAGATGAACATCAGAACATGAAGTATGTAAAATATTATAAACTGAATTACACAAACTATTAGCGGTGTTTCTATAGAAGTAGGTACACAGAAGACACAAGTTGGTTCTTATTTTGATTATTATGAAAAACATTGCATGTCGGTTTTGAAAATTAAAAGCTGACAATCTAAAGGATTATTTTATCCAACTCACAGATTTCGTGTAGAGGGATTTTGTACATGTGAAAACCACCTGTGAACTGATTTTGTTATAGCCCTTGTAAAAATGTGCATGACCAATAATGTTATTTTTTTTTATTCATTTTGATCGATTTATAAGGTTTGACCCTTTAAGTCTTATCAAATCATTGAAATACCAACCTTCATATAACTGGATTAATATAAAAAAAAAAATGTCCATTTTCAACTAAGTTATCACTTTTTTTTATCAAATAAGATGACATTATATTTTACATTCGTATTTTAATAAACTGTGTGTTGGAATACTCGATTATTACATTAAGCTTACTGTACAGAATATTAATATTTAATCCAATCTATGGTGCTCATATTATTCTAAAGACAATATGCAAATAACTAATTTTAATAAATTAATGGAAAAACTTGTTATAGTCACGGTAAAAATAAAAAATATCCCAATACTTATAAAAAAATAAACCAAAACCATAAATAATAAGTTTAATTAAAAATGTATATTATCATTAAAACACTGTTTACAAATAATATATATATACTATTTGTACTTTCTATGATTGTTAAGCTATAAATTTACTGTCACCCCTAGATTAACATAAAATTAATCTTGATGGAAAAAAAAACATCAGATAAATTAATTTAATTATAAAACAATTAAGTGAATGGAAATAACACATTGCAATTATTACGTCAACATATTACAGTCATTCACAAACAATTATCTGAAACAAATTTCGAAAGATTTTATTGATTGGCGTAAATTAATGTATGGCGTATACATTTGAAATAACACATATTATTAAAGCTATATGGAAATCGTCAAACCTTTGTGAAATTGGCACACCCTAACCTAATACGGTTTGAATTTAATTTATCTGGATAGTGAGTATTTGTAAAATTGTATTCCACCAAAGAGATAATATTACTTTGGTGTAAGGTCTTCTATCCGGTAACTAATGAGATGATGGTCAGTATTAATTTTATTTTAATAATAATAATAATACCGTTTATATTCGATGGACGGCGCGGTGTATCGGCAATTTCGGTACATCAGCGTGTAGGTGAAATTTGAACGGCATCATAATTGTATTATTATGTCTCGAGCAGTTATATAACAAATTTAATATGATACTACAAAAGTAAAATTTTTTTACGACGAGTAAAACGTGTGGAAGAGCGTGACTACAACTAATTATGCGAATTCGATGATTTAATTTAAACTGTTAGGACTTAGGATTATCCGTTTCAGTCAAACCACAATATAAAGTTGAGACTTCCGACAACAAAAAGATTTTTCTCATACTATGCATGTACATAGTGTGCAATCTATTTGAGAAAGGGGTAAGTGATGAATATGTTAGCGCATCATAAAAATACAGACAAGAAATATTTAATAATATTATAGGTACCACAAACAGTGATCATATTGCATTTTAATATTATAACCTGTATTATAGTCATAGGCGTTTTCATAGTTATTAAACGAAAAATAAAAACTGCGAAATTATACTATATTAAACTTGATCATAATAATAATATTCAGCTGAAAATATACGGCTGAAAGCATTATTTGAGCAAAAGACCATATTTTTTAAGGGCGGTGACGGTTTTTGAGGGCCGTAACAAGGGATTACAATTAATTAGGAGTTTTTCACGTTTTTATCTTTTCATTCATTGCCGTAACGTCAAGTGAATATTATTCATTCGCTTTTTACGCGTAAAGAAATGCCTTGCGAACGGTATGTCAGCTGAGTTGCTCTATACGTTGTATTCCGTCCATTGGCAACGCGTTTGGTTTTCTGATTTATTCATTACCAACCCCATCCATTATTGTCACGGTACACACATCCATCTAAACAACCCCGTATCACACAGCCCCATGTTTATTTTCCATTTATTCTCTACATGATCCGTACAATTTAGTGGGATTTACAAAAGATTCTTTCGAACGTTAACGGTCGTGTAATGTAATACATTCAGCCGTTCATTCATTATCCAAATCCACCGTTTTAATAATCACGAATTCAACTCGAAATAGATCGTCATACGTAAAATGTCGTTTGGGTACAGTATTTATATTTTTATCATGCGCTGTAGTTCTTGTACTGTATGCGTTTAATCATTTTTTATGTTTTGGTATATATGTACAGGTAATACAATCAAAAATCAAATATCAACGAAAATTTCGTATTAAGGTGAAAAAAATTAACATTGAATGTGTTCAGAAAACATACTTGTAAAAATTATGCGTTAATGTATATTGTATGATATATGTACATCAAATTTATAGCGAAAATCCAGAATATAATATTAAATTAAAAATAAGTAAATTTTTAAATAATGTAATAATCGCGAATGTGTAGTATTGAATTTTACGTAATTCTCATCACAACAATGTAAAATAATATATTTTATCGATGATAGCTGTTATGACATGGACAATGGACATAATATCTTATATTGTTGTTGAATTCATTTCTTACCCAGACGTGAAATAATATTTTTTAACTAGTATGTACATTTTGATTTTCATTTGAAACACACTGATCAAAAAAAAAAAAAAATCAATTTTGGAATTAAATTTTTACAACTTTTATTGTATACTATAAACTTAGTAATTTGTTTTTGATTTATGTGGGTTTTTTTCATAAAAAAAAGCGTGGGCATACACATTTTTCAGAAAGCCTGAAAACGTATTACATTTTTCCCGGTGCACGTACTTGACTGACTTCCTCTTTCTCTCTCGCACTCTCGCTGTCCCTCGAATATACACGCTTATACACACACACACACACACATTTTTATATCGTTCTTGTCGTATTTTACTTTTGCTCATTTACGTGCATAAAAAAAAAAAATGATAATAATAATACAAATGTGAAAAACGGTGTAATAATCATAAAAAAAAACAAAAATTTCGGTGAGCGATGGCAACGACGACGACGACGGAATGAAACATCACAGTAAATCCGTACGCGATATAAAATGATTATTCGTCATTTCATAAACTACCGATGCCACGCACCGACGAGAATTAGCGTATCATTATTCGTGTGCTAGTAACACACCCACACACCCACCCACACACACAAACACACACACACAAACGTAAACAATCGTCAGCGTTTGGCAATAAATCTCCTCGTGGTCCGACCACCGCGGCGTAACCACTTGGGCGTTTCGGGGCTTCAGCACACATCCAACTAATGTTTTGTGCGCGAACGGATGTGCATATTATATCGAAACCCGACCGGGCCGGGTTCGTCCACTCTTCGTCCGGACGCGACGATATAGCCTGACGCGCGCGAACCGACAGAGGACGATTTGCGCCCGCCAGGGCAGCTATATAAGATCGAAAGGGGAGGGGAAAAAAAACCGAAACCATAATACATAATATAGGATTACCGATTGACTGTGCGCCGAGGCCGAGCAGTGAACTCGCATAAATGTTTTTACATAAATATCAGTCGGCGGCAGTGCGCTATCTCTCGCAAATACCGCGTGCGACATTACCGCGTTCTCGTGTCGTCGTTATAATAATATTATCGTAGGTACCGAACGTCGGCGACAGTTTTATCGGGCCGGAAAACAAACGCTTGCGGGAAAACACGAGGGGGGGAGGGGCGGTGGGAGGAGAGGTAGACGACTTGACTGAACGGCGCAATAAAGCCGACGCGCGCGTGTAAAACGCAATATACCCGTCCGCTCGCGTTTACGACTGGCGACGCGTAGTGGTATGGTCTATATTATTATGCACATCGCACATACGTTATAGGTCGTGGTCGTGGTGGGTGTTGTTTTCCCCCCAAGTCTTTTATTCCCCCGCACCTGCCGAAAATATTATTTCTCAATCCGAATGCGATTCACGATATTTGCACCGAAGTCCGTTGTCTCGTCGGTCCACGCGACCGCCATTACAGCTTATAAAGTATTGCTACTGATAATAAATTACTAAAATCGCACACACACATTTTATACATATTTATATTACAGTTTTCCAAGGACGTGAGCGTCTAGTCCCGTCAAGCCGGTACAACGTACGATGTTTGGTTTGGATAAAATAATCGGTTAGGTTAACTTGGTATTCGAAAATATGTATTTACATTATATTATAATATATATTTCCTACAAACTTTCAGTGTCACGTGTATTACGATTCCGTGAGCCTTAATAAAAAAATTAAATAGCTATATCTCATTATTAATCTAAAATTTCAGATATTGGTATTAATTTATTATCAATTATTATCCTTTGAAAGCTGTAATAAAAACTGCATAATAATATGTTGTTAATAATCTGTAGGAACATAAAGATTAATTTGTATAAACTTACACTGCCCATGTATTATTGAATAATAAAAACGAATTTTAGTGAGGAAATAGTTGTTCATTTTAATATGAAATAAATTAATTTACTTTAGGTATTAACACTACACTTAATTTGTATTATTATGATGAAACTATTATTAGATAAATTGAAATGTAATTCTGGCACACAGTGCAGGAGCAGGTGCTAGCGTGAAAGTTTTCACTCCCAAATTCAAATGGTCCCTGATGAATAATTATTGTTCATATAATATAATATTATACAGGGTGATTTACCAAGAATGCTCACTTTTTATATTCGAAAAACCTGAACTCAATTTTTATATTTTAAATGCTCAAGTATATACTTGAAATCCTTATTTTCAGATACTTAAACTTTTCATACCATATTTAAGGAGTTTGATGCGATTGATAGAAAACTTTTTGTTTTTTAAATGTAAACTACACTTTTTTAAATTTTTTACTGTACATTATTAAACACATGACTTTTTGAAAATATTGATGAATATCTAAATCAAAATTTTAACGTAGTAATACGTATAGGTTGTTTCTAAGTTATTAACTTTTATTTAAAAGTAATGTAAACCTAATTAATGGTTAAACATCAAAATGTATAAAACATATTTAATATTTAGTTTAGATGTTATTATATTCAGACAATTTTTACATAAATTGAATTATAATTTATTAATATGAACAAATATAACTTTAAAATCGCTATAACCCCCATAAAGTAAATAAAGGTTAAAAATGCAAAATCACTCGTTACAATATTAATGCACTACTATCTACATCAAAATTAAAAATAAAGAAAATTACATTAGAAATTAGTGTTTTTATTTGAAGAAAAAACAGTTTATGTAATCACAGACCAAACCTTAATTAGTATAAAAAAATCTAAGTATTTGAAAATACGGTCTTTAAGTAGATAGGCTTAAAAACCAAACGTGAAAATTTGAATGCATGCGATTACAAAGGAATATTTCAGGTGAGCGTGTTTGATGAATAAACCTGTATTTACATGTTTTTTTTTTCATTTTTCCTTTCAAACTTGCAAATCACAGCTCGATGTTGAAGAACTTGAAGTTTTGATACCCAATTCACACTCATTTTAATCACTAAACATCAAACTACATGGTTACATGCTTACATGCACGTTGCGATTTATTATAATGCATCGATGAAATCAAATCAATCACATGAAGTATACCATACGTACCTGTAACAAAATAAATTGTAAACATTAGTAAGAATTCGGGTAGTTGAGGTAAACAGGCTATAAATTGTAACATCGATTATTATTCGTATTATTTTCAATGCAACATTTGAAAACAAGTGTATTATTAGTCTACAAAATTGCATCGCAAGATCGTTTTTATATAATAATAGTAATTATTAACACTGCTCTATAATAATCCCGATTCGATTATTTATGTCGTTTCAATATCTCTGATTTGTAATATCAACTTAGGAGCGTTTTTTGCTTCATATTAATCTCAATAAATTAGAATATGAATCTATCGGATTCATTCCACGTGAGTGAATAATAATATTATAAAGATTAGCTCTTACCTCAAATAGTGTAAACTTTAAACGAAGGTTACTTCGTAATTAAGACCGATGGAGATATAAATGCGAAACGTAATATAAGAACTGTTCTTTTTTATCTGTTTTATTGCTTTAAAAAACCAGTTATGAATTTGTTTATAGTTTCGAGATAATTGTTTAAGCATTGTTTTGTAATTATATTTCTAACGCTCACAGAAGTGAATTTATGTTATTTTAATGCAATTATATTTTTATTTATTGATATAAAGAAAAAAATGATTTAAAAGTATGTTTGAATATTTTCTATATGTGTAATACAATGTTTGAAATGTTTTTTTACAAAATATTTTATTTAAATTTTGAAATATTTTTCCGATATGGTTGAAAATTAGATTTGATTTTAAGAATACAATAAAAATTTAACCAATGACATAATAGCTTTAAAAACCAGCAAATGGTAATTTTTCGCTTTCGCTTTTTAAATTGTAAACTTAATTTTACATCGTCGTAAAAAACTCGTTTCACCTTTAAAACGAGTATTTACTTCTTATACGAAACTTTCAAAGTTATCAAAGCAAATGTATTGCCAAATCAGATAAGATTGTAATACGTAAATAATAATAATATGTCCTCCGGTCTATGGCTTACGAGTTGCGGAACAGTTGGTCTTCGGGGAAAGCGCGAACAAAAAAAGAAAATTTTAAAATATGTTTTCAGCGGGGTCGTTTAGAAAACGACTATATAATAATAATAATAGGACGGTCGGACGGGTCGCGTACCGTGGCGGTAGAAGTTAAAATTAAAATACATAATTCCGCGGGAAAATAAAAAAGTTCATCATAATCGTGCGCAGCGTTTCGTTGCTTTCCGTAATAATTTCCCAATAATAATCATAATAATAATAATACAGCGGCTCATTTTAAATCATTATTAGTTTCGGGTCATTTAGCGTCTTTCCACCACCGTCCTGCAGTCGTACGCGGCATTTTATTGGGCCGGCGGGAACAAACACAACTCTGGCAGAACTTTAACACCGAAGACGTTTTTCACCCCTCCACTCTCTTATGCACATCGCCATCACCTCATCCCGCCGCAACGTTATTCTTTCTATTATGTGTGTGTGTGTGTGTGTGTGTGTGTGTGTGTGTGTGTGTGTGTGTGTGTGTGTGTGTGTGTGTGTGTGTGTGTGTGTGTGTGTGCTCGTATTATTATTCATTCCCCTCGTCGTCGTCGTCGTCAGCTCTCTGCAGGCTCTCTGTCGCTGTGTTCCGTAATCAAACGCCGCCTCCGCCTTCTGAAACCAGGTCAATCGGGAGGGGAAATAAGCAAAACTTTGTTGCTTTCGCGGTACGTGACTGACATAGCAAACGCTGATTTCATCCGAATAACATAAGGAGGCAACGGATGATTTTTTTTTTAAAACGACGTGTTCGCATCACCGGGCACGCCACGCCACCACCCAATAACTAACTATGTACACGGAAATAATATTATATTATCGACTGCCCTTGACGTTTTCACACGTGTTGGTCTGTGACGATTGCCTATTTGAGTCGAAAATACCGGATAAGGCACAGCACAAGACGACTTTCACCCATTCACAACCCCTTTCACTCCTCATTCTATTTTACCAAGTTGCGTATGGGGATATATTATTATAAAAGATGAACCGCAACAACGCCTTTCTCGCGGGATAACAAACAGGACATTATAATTTCGCTGTTATCATTGTTACGTGCGGGGACGGGTTAGATGGAACGGTGGCGGTGCAGTGGTGAAAACGAACGAGAAGAAGTTCATTTTCGGAAACCAAACTGCCACTGTGCGAGCGACGGCAGTATGAGTCACCTCCTTTAACTAACTATTTATGCGTACACAATGTTATATTATCGACTACCCTTGACATTTTCACACGTGTTGGGTGGTGACGATTGCCTTTTTGAGTCGAAAATACCGGATATGATATGCACAGCACAAGGTAATTCTCACCCACTCACAATCCCTTTCACTCTTCATTCTATTTTTACTAAGTTGCGTATAGATATATTATTATAAAAGATGAACCGCAACAACGCCTTTCTCGCGGGGTAGCAAACAGGACATTATAATTTCGCTGTTATCATTGTTACGTGCTGGGACGGGTTAGATGGAACGGCGGCGGTGCAGTGGTGAAAACGAACGAGAAGAAGTTCATTTTCGGAAACCAAACTGCCACTGTGCGAGCGGCGGCAGTATGAGTCGCCTCCTCCGCACTGAGAAATGATTTGTGGGCATTTTGTTTTCTTCCTAGTGATTCATAACATAATCCGCGAAAAAAAAAACGAGAGTCGTAAATTACAACCGTAATTTTTGCTTTTCAAACATTTAATTGAAATACTTAATAAAAGAATATTTAATACCAGACTTGAAGAAAACGAAATTAAAAACGAAATAAAAATAATAATTCACTCCCGACGTTTTTATAGTAGCGGTTCGCCAAAAACGTAGTTTATATCATTTCAATGTCCATGGTGTTTTGAACAATTTTTAAGAACCCTTGATTCCCATCGAGGGCTCATCGTGTAAACTTAACACGAAAATCACACTAATTATTCGTTTACCTTTTTACACTTTTGTGTTTAAATCTTTTTTACCAACCCAAACCAATTATATTATGATAGTAGTTTAAACATGTTTTCCTAAAATAATTTTTGACATTTTTTCCACTTAAAAACATATTATAAATGTTTATATTAATAAAAATACTAGTCAGTATAATACTATTATAATATGTTTAAATTGTTTTAATAATGTTTATTGTAATGTGGCCGTTAATAAAATTATAAATAAATATCGGTCAGCGTGTGTAAAAGGTTTGCAAACTTCTTGTGTGAAGCAATGGGGGGGGATCAGCTGAGCTTTCGTTCAGTTTCAGTCTTAGTTTTGTTAACGTTTCAAATCAAACGCAGACATTCAGTGACCGTTCTAATTTTGTCTTAGAACTAGTTGTATTAACAAAGAATTTTCTGTCAAGTACATAAACAAAAAGAAATTTAAATTTATGAAAAATAATTTGAGTTACTAACCGAATACTTGTACAATTTAAAAATTACCTACAAATCAAGTTGTTTTCTTGAAAAACGAAAACAGTCGTCAAATATGAATTTTTTCAAAATTAAATTATTCTAGCGGAATTTTCAGATTTTTTATTTTTGAAAGTTATGGTTAAATATATTTGTCATTTTCACCAACCAGATTATCAATTAAAACTGTAGAAAATATTTTTTCTCCTACTTATAGCCTATAGATAATTTGCACTTATGTCTATTTTATACTAAGAAAATGTATTTTCTTGAGCATTTAATTTTCAATCGAGTAATAAACGAATCTATTTCATTATTCTATTTTAAAACAAAGAAATAATAACATGGAAGCTATTCTTTTGGGGCACAGGATGAATTATTTTTAAAGCAACTTTCGTTAAGTTACTATTAGTTCACATTGAGCGTTAAAGATATAAATATGGCAGGTGCACGTAAACACTATCATACATGTAACCGTTTTATAAGATTCTATAAACTATTAATTTAAGTGAATATTTTGTTTTGGTGTCATATATCAGTAACACGTGTTTGATATTATGATACAATTTATTTATATTAGTATGGCAGAGTAAAACACCATAAATACAATTTTCTTTTAGAATTCAAATAAATTAAAAGCCCACCGATATCTTTGCGTATATCTGTACTTATAAAACAGTATTATATTAGTACCTTATATTTCCTCATTATTAGTTTTATTGATGTAGAACCTAATTTCTACTATTTATTATCAATTGTATATTTTATCTGAACCGAATTATAATTATAACTGCATTACACCTTCTGTGAAAATATCATGTACATACAAATCATTTACATATTTATAACGAAATGAATAAACAAATATTAATAAATGAACACAGAGAAAAAAGATTGTAGTTACTTCAGACACTATTTGGCGATAAAAATTAAAGTAAACATTATATTCAAAAGAGCCGGGCAGAGACATATTTCCTGGGTAGGTAGGATTCACTTAGTAAAATTATTTATTGATTAATGTTCAAATATTTACGCACCTGCATCATTAACTTGTAATATTCCTATTTTATGATCTATTATATACACAATTTTCATTGAAAAACTTTGTAATAAATGAAAGTAATAATTTGATTACAACGTATATATTTTCTCTTTTCAAAGGCTTATTTTAATGGTTCATTTATGGGTAATAGTGCAATATAAATTATGCGAATAGAATATTCAATGTCCTCATCATCTTCTATTAGCTTATCGTGGTGACTTATAGTTGCAAGTAAAGCTATTGATCTTCGTATAATAAAGCGTTATTTTGTTATGAAAAACTCTGTTGATGGCAGTTAAAATTATCCAAAAGTTCCATACAGTTGATATACTATACAGCGACATTATGTGAAAAGAAATGTAATATTATCAAAATGAAATAAGAAAAAAACGTTGGGACTATGTTAGGTATAAACTGGTAATTTTTTTTAAATTTCTAAGATTTAACTTGTAAGAAAAAAAATACTTAAGTGTAAACATTTATATATAGTTTTTTTGTGTTAGTTTTACGTAATATACAAAATTATACTTTGATTTAAAAGCAGGAAAAAGTATTTTTATTAAATATATGATTAATTTGTATTTAATACCTATTTATAAAAACGTGAAATTATCATAAATTAAAATTTTCTTTGGTTTAAGTTTAATAGAAAAACCGAAAAAAAACCTACAATTTCTTTTCAAAATAAATCAATAACTTGATAATACATTTATGTGTTTGACAACAAATTCACATTTAAATATATATATATTAGGAGGACGTTTAAAACGTGTTCGCAATATTTTGATCAAATGTAGTTTCATATATTACAACTAACTGTATTATGTACTTCTGTCATTAATATTAGAAGATTATTATGATATTACAAAAAAAAAATGTACCTATGTCACTTCACACGTGACGGTGTAGAAGTAATGGTGTATTTGAATTTTATTTTTAATACAATGACGTTCGTGCAGACCAAATCTAAATGCTAACATGCCACCAATAAATTACATTTAGTTTTATTAATTTCCCGACGGTGGGAATTTTATGTTTTTGCAAGCGCTTACAACATTTGTGCATGATTTTATAAGACTTCAATCAAACACGTGATATTATGTTAAAACAATTTATTCAGAGTAATTTTAAATTTCCAAATAAGATACGTGCACCATATAATTTGTATATTCCAAATAACGCAGTTTATTAAAGAAAATCTATAATATAATGACTTGTATATTATATATATAGTAGTTTTTTAACACGACATGCAAAGTGCACCTGCTGCAGCAAATCAATGTAGAACTAATGGATTTTTTTTTCATTACATAATTCATAGTATTAAATATAGAATTCAATTCACCAAGCAAGAGCACCTAAATTAATTATTAATAACAAATTTATGCAAATTTTGATTTTTTGAGTACATAGATATTTTATGCTATATAATAATTAATACTCAATAATATGTGCATTACTAACTGAACAGTTTCTTTTTTTCAAATGAGTAGCATTATTTTTTTACTGTTTATTATTAAGTAGATTATTTCTTAAAAAAGGTTGATGTATAATATACAATATACATATGGGTAGTATTTATTTATGTAAAGTATTTTTTGAGAAAAAGTCAAAAGAGCTTCAAAGCTCTCGTTGAATGGAAATTTTATTTTATACATCATTCTTATCAGTAAGTAGACCAATTTGTCAGGCATAAAATCAAATTAATATTTTTTTTTCAATAAACAAACAATACTTATTAATGTTCATTTACGGGTTTTTTTTTTTTTTTTTTTATTAGTTAAGCATCAACTTCAAAGGTTATTAGCTTTACCAAATTATTAATTTTTTTACATTATTTTATGTTACCTAAATTTGCTATTATTCAATTCAATTTTGTTTAGATGTAAAATTATGTTTTGAAAGTTTGAAAATGGACCAATTGCTTCGTACAGGTTGTCTGGGATATTGAAGTCTTTCCTAGCTTCGTTGAAATTTGTGCATTGGATGATGATATTATGTTTGATGGAATAGTCTGTATTGCATGTTGGACATAGGGGTGGATCTGTCTTTGCCATAAGGTGTCCGTGAGTGAGTTTCGTGTGGTCGTCCAATTCTGAGTCGATTAAGAATTACCTAATTTTTTTATGTTTAGATCAGTGTATTTTGGTTTACTTTTATTTATTAATTAATCTAGGTAATATATTTTTTTTGTTTTATAGTATATTATACACAAGCTTAATATATATTAATATACTCTTTTTATTAATTTAATATTTTTCAACAGACTTCAAAAGATATAAACTTTAAACAGATTCTTACGTCTTAATGTATAATTTTTTTGAAATAAATTAGTTTTGATTCAGTAAAAAATATTCGGCGTGTGGTATTATGGCTTTCAAAATATTATTTTTATTTATATTTTTTATGTTATGTAGATCATAACTCACAAACAACAAGGATTTTAATGAAAAATATATGTTATGTGTATTAGTCTTCACATGAGGTATCTCACGTCTCAAAGTAATCGGTTTAGCATAAACTCGTGACCGGAAATTAATATTTTTGAATTTTGCACGTTATACCGCCCGTCAGTAGTTATACCGTTCGATATAGGACTTTGGAATTTTTATTCAACCAAAAGCAGTTATAATCTAAACTTTACATCACATTCGTAAATAGCTTTAACTGTATACAAAATAATAGTTTTTTCTAATTTTATTAATAAACATTTTTAATTTTCTATCACTTTCTATAGCTTCTATCACAGCATAATCGGTCGTGAATTATATTATTGCGCGGATAGAGCCCCTCAAGTCTTCACTTGATGATTTCGCCAATACGTCTTCTCCGAGTTTTGAATTTCATTTGTCATGTGCATATTGAGTACGGCAGAAGGTAAAATTAAGCATGATGTTCATATATGAACCCCAAAAGAGGTGCAAATACATTATATGATGTTATTTTTAAAATAACAACAACAATAGATGGTGTATATATAAAAAGTAGTTGGATAATTTTAGTAATATATGTTTTAAAATCATTTTAAATCAACACTCTCATATTGTCATTTTATGTTTGAAAAACGTATACTAAAGTTGTATTTGATTTGAAGATAAGACCAACATAGCTTGTACTTAAGTAATTACTAATTTGGAAGATAATCTAAGTCCTTTAAATTGTCCTTTTTAGTTTTTACGCATTATGAACGTTTTGTTTGCTTGAATTTATTTTAATTATCATTATGGTCTTTTGTTGAATAAACGAGTGTTCTTTTTTTCATAATAAAGTAAAGTTAAGCTAAAAAAATAATTTTAAAGACAAAACAAATTGGAAATATTTAATAGTTTAAAAATACAAATATTTTTTATTGGCTCCAAATAAGATCAATTTTTAAGTTTACAATTACTTATTTTAATTTTCATAATGATTATGCAATATATTATATCTAGCTTGATCTAGGCTTATATACTAAAATGTGTATTATTAAAGTCTCTTTACCTCTTTAGGATTAACCTACAAAAATCATTAACTTTGAAATATTTATTTTTGAAAACATTATAATACATTTTATTATTTATTAATATCAGCTATCATTGTACATAAACACACGGAGTTGACAATTCATAATATTTAATTGATTAAATTTAATTAACTTTACTTTAAATCTAACGTTATAGGAAGTCAATTTTTCAAAACCAAGTTGTAAAATAATCTTTATTATCAAAATATTATATCCGTTAACTCAAAACGAAAATAGTGTTTGTTAAAATTGAACGTGGGACACGAAAACACGAAAAGTATAAGTAAAAATCTCCTCGTTTGTATAATTAAAAAGCAACGTAAATCTAACTATTATAAATTAATTAAACTAAAATAAAATACATGTACATATTTAACAAAACCCAAAAAGCTGTAATTTTTCCGTGACACTATGGACGTATTTCGAGTATAAAAACAAATTTCCAGCAACAGTGCAAACCTAGTTTAGCGGCAGTGGTTAGGAATTTCACGTTTAACGAAAATGTTTATGCCACCTCTACCGCACACATTTCACTCTCCAAGGACCGTAGTTTCCTTTTTATATTAAACGAATGCGGTACGTGAGACATAACCGGTATCTCGTTAACCCTTAATTCAATCACATAAGGCTTCAACGAGTTTTAAACTCGAAAGTATCCTTTTTTTTAAATTATTATTATTATAGTCCGAATTCCGAGGGCTTCCCCCGATGTAAATGGCCGGCCAGACTCTTGTGTTATGTACCGCAATGTCCAAATTACTCGAACGTCTGTTTCGGCTTAATGCAAATTAAAACACATCACGTTTGAATCACCGGGGCAGGTGGTTTTTAGCTACCATCTGGAAATTAGGCAAACCACAATAATATAAATAACATTTTGCTTTACAAAAACAAAAACAGCAATAAAATAATAATACATTGATGAAAGCACTAAAAATATTATAGTATTATTCCGTGTGCCACTGTACGTAGATGTTTTTGGTTTATTTTACGTTACATATTAAAGGTTGGGTACTTTTAATAATACATTATTATTATACATTATATTATAATATGCAATAAAATATGATTTGTTTAAACTAAATCCGTTCACGAAACATCTAATTATGATCTAAATAACTTCTAGATGAATAAATTATATGAATATAATATTATTTACATGGGTAGGTACTTGTAAAATATAATTTAGTGGTCTAAAACCACCAACTGTTTACAATTCAACAGTGGTAATTATTTATGATGGCTTAAGGCGATAAAATCCAAAAAGGTAAATTAATCCTCGGCGCACTTACTTAGGGTGCAATTGAAGTACCGGGAAAATTTTCACGATTGCTTACGTTTATATTCACTTTAATGTTATCAGTGTAATATATTCAAGAACTTTAGTGTTCAGTGCAGTTATTCGATATTCCATAGCCCCAGACTAATGCAAGTTCAGACGGCGCAAGTGTACTTGGCCTGCAAAGTCAAGGGGGCTCACAGCTCAAATTGTTCTTTTACTTATTGTAAATTGTATACTTTTATAAAATATATTCAACAATTATTTTTAATAATTATTTCATAGTTAAATTTAAATATCAGTAAACTTCATAAATATACAATCTACGCATTATAGGTACAATTTTAAAACAGTTAAAGTACCATATCGAATCGAACGTTTGAGTATGCGTGAATATCTTAATAACGATTTAAATGCAACAATATAATATATAGCTACCTACTACCTATACTACCCTTTTAACTTATTATTTCATTATTACCGTTGACAAAATTTGATTCGTCACAACTTATTATAATTCTTTAGAACAATACGCCAATAATACGTTTGTAAAAAATGCTATAGTAGATCAAATATGTCCACACAAAATTCGTCTTTTTTTTGCATGGTAAATAATTTTAATGAAAAGTTCATTAGTAACAGTATTTTTTCATATAAATATTACTTAATAGTAAAGTGTAATATAATCAGTTGTCAGTAGACTGATGATCATCAGATTTTATTATTCTATACTACAACCCACGAGAGTCCATACGTAAAAACGCGTCCGTCGCTGCGCATCGGGTCCCCTTCCATACGCCGAATCATACCGATCGGAAGCCGGCCGGCAACTATCGCCGACAGGCGTCGTTGACATTCGTGTATACGTAGCGACTGCAGTAAACACGTTTACGAAATTCGACTATAGGCGGGTTTCCACTAGATACATGTACGTGTACGTGCATAAAAATACTTTTCTGTGATTGGTTAGTGTACATGGTAAGCTTTTGGTATACCAGAGTGTTATACGATCTTACCACAGGCTTGACCATGATACCATGATGTTGGATCCAATTCAACTTTTCACGTGTACGCGGCTCTATATTGATAACATATATTATGAATATATGAGGTAACTTATATGATACCAATCTTAACCGATCTAACCCATATCAACCGATGGGAAACGTTTTTGAGACCGTTCATGGCAAACGTATCCGGTCAATATATGCACGCAAACGTACACATATGTAGTTGAAACCGACCTTAATTCGTTTTTATAACTGGTCTTTTGTGTCGTTTACGTTATAAGTTTATAACGTATTTTTTTACGAGTTTTTCTATTCAATATGGAGAATCATATAACATCCCCAAAACGCAATCAATTAGCTGTTTTTTTATGATCCGCTGTATTCACGTTGCCGAGTGGTGGGAATGGCACTATGGAGGGAGAAAATTTGGCCCGTAGACGTCGCGTACGTCAGTATCGATGCGCGGTTTACGTATGGATTCTCGTGGGCCGTAGTATACATATGCATTATAATATTGTTGCAATTGATTCATTATTATTGAACATTTTTAAAAATTTTTTTAGCATTAGTCATATTGAATGTATCTACTGCATAATGAAAACTTTTCAAAAAGAAGAATATGGAATTCTTTAGAGAGTACATATTTTGAATTAAATAAGTAAGCACACTGGAAACCAGGATCGGATCGTGCACTTGGCCCTAATTTAAATTATTCAGGCCCTGATAATCCAATTACAAAATAAGAAGACAATCAGTGGATTTCATCGTTTATAATCAGTCCGTAATGCCCTGATTCAAATATTATTATTAAATAACTAACAATTTATAGTTTTAATACACAAACAATTCCGTTTGACAAGACTCCGTTGCTTTGATTTGCACAAGCTTATAACGTAATGTATTGTGTAAATGTGAACTAATCACGTCATATGAATTAACGATCTTATACAGTAGGTATTTCAATATTACATATTAATGATTTATGTTTCTCGTTGAAAATAGTTTCAAAACTGTTTTCGATTTATTCCTAACTATATGAATTTTCAATTACATTAAATTATGAGTTATTATTAATCTATCGTGTCTGAATAAATATTTAAATAATTAAGTTATCGGCAATATTAAAATCATTAAGTGGTTTTACTTAATTAGGTAATACGATTGTAATTTGTTTGTCTCATATATATTAACATTATAAAATCGTTGTCAGAAGAAATGTTTGTGTTTAAGTTACTTATGGAAAAATATTTAACTTGTCGTAAGATTATTATTTTTTTTTATAAACAAATATTAAATTCAACTAATAAGGGTTTGATTGATGATAAATCACAATCTTGTATTCTCGTGTATGAATTTTACCGTTTAAAATAGTTGTGAGTGGTTTATACTTTATAGTAGGTACCTATAAATTATTGATTCTGACTTAAATACAAGATCTATTGGTGTAAATAATATTATATGTTTTTTCTTGTTTACCTTTTTCTTGTTTTAAACTTTAACGTCTATTTTTTTTAATAGTGAAAGTTTTTGAAGAGTTATAAGCAAATAACCTATACTTATAGAATATCAAAAATAAAAAAAAGCGTAATTTTCTGAATTCATGACTTTGGCGTTCAATTTTAACATTTTAATGGATTACAATTGTGTGTGATGTGAATAAAATAATACGTGGACGTAGACTTCACTGATCATTGATCAATCGTCTGTCGATATTATTCAGTATTTATTTGTAACAATAAATCGTATTTATATCAGAATATATTCCCACCTTCCAAACCTCTTAAACCCACTCATCCTTTCCCTGGACTCCGACAACATCCCAGGCAATCTCCAGAGAAGCTTCAAGAGAAAATGGAATAGTGGCTTACTAACATAACATTAAAAACAATTAATAATAAAATAAACAAAATAAACAAAATACGTACAAACAGAATAAATAATTATATTTAAGCGTCACGTCCAAAGTATTATTACGGCGTAATTGTATTGACATTATCATTCATGTCTAACTACCACCTACATCAAAATATATGCTTACTTATTGTTAACAAACCTTTAGAGATTGTATATTTCGAATAAGAGTTATAAAAAAATAAATCGTTATATATTATAATATATATATTTAATTTTATAATTTAATTTAAATAAATATAACAGAATAGGCCGTTGGTAAAATTAATTATGTTTTGATTTTCAATTTCTTCCAATATATTATGCAAACACTATCTGTTATCGTTGTTCAAAAGTATATAATATATAAATTGTTTTTTATATTTGTATACTCGTGACCATAAATCATGCCTTACGGGTGACTTTTAATATAGCATAGATTTAACTTAGATAGTATCATATTGACATAATAAAACTCTAAAAATATTCCTTCACCAATATATTATTATTTTACATAATTAAAATATCTGCAACATAATACGATAGTAAAATAATATAATATAGAAAATATTTTTAAAATTTAAAGAATTCACATCAAACGGACTATTATCATTATAATTTATAACTTATCTAGACCTGTATATTATGTCCAAACTAAAAAAATTATATGCATATTGTAACATTTTTCAATATTTCATCATTGCATTGCCTAGTAATAGTGGATTATACTTTTTATTTGAATTATACGACTCAAATATACTCTTCAAAAAAGTGTATATAATACTAGTTCAAATACTCGTCGCAAACATTTATACAGATTTTTAAACGGTGAAAATGTATTATTATATTTAAAATACTTCATTGCACACTTTGAATAAAAATATACTCTAACGATTTACAACAATGAAATAACGAACTCAAATAACTATATGACCCAGCAATTTATGTGTGATAAATAAGTGGCTATCGGTATACTTCGAGTTCGTCAGATTGTAATGAATTGTCAGTGACAGACGACAGCGGCGTAAATGATCGGGATGACTTTGGTTGAAGTAGCTCCTTGGTTTTATGTATTATATATTTATTATTGTATCTATAATAATATGGTACTTCCATAAGAAGTTTTGTATATTAAATTTGGTTCCTTGCCTATCGTCGATTGAATCACATTGTGTTAAGATCAGGGTGTTTATGTCATGTCGAAACAGCAACATTCCTTGAACAAGTAGTCCATTTCTTAGAAACCAAATTTATTAAAACGTCTGTCTTGTAGGTAAAATAAAGCAACGTGCAAAGACAAAGAATGAATATTTGAATAACGTCCATGAACGAGTTTGTTGCATTTTTTTTTTATATTTAATACACACCATCATTGAAAAATGTTTCACTCAGAGTATTTACTAACTGAATTCAAAATAACGATGACTTTTATTTTAATTACCTACTGTAAGTACATACGATAATGGTTGAAAACAACATTACAACATTATATTATGTTATGATAGTCATAATCATGAATATATTATATTTTGTTACACTTACACCATGAAAATAGAATATCTCTGAATATAAACTATATATAATATAGAACAGTGTTTCTGTAATGCATGACGTTTATATTCCAAAAATGCGTGTATAAATATAAATTAGGTATTAAAAACAATTTTTAAATGAATAGAAAGACGTTTAAATGTAATTTACTAACTTTTATAGTTTTTCATGATGTTTAAATAGTCTGAGCGTGTACACGTTTTAAAATGTATAAACCAAGTACGGGTTAAATATTGAATTTTCTGTTGCATGCAAAATTGTTAATATGTGGTTTCAACGTAAACAAGTGGTGAGCCAATACATTTGAATCAAATTATCACTTATTTTAATTCGGTCGCATAAAAACGTCAGCATTATTATACCATATTGGTCATATTTTGTATAGGTACTACTGTGTGGGACTGATCGTTAATTTGACCAGATACCGATGAGCAATAATATTTTTATTTATAATATGATATTAAGAATTAAGATTACCTATATGCAGACATATGGTCGTTTACCAAATACATTCAATAAAAACACCAGTGTAGTTTTGCTTTCATTGTTTTCATATACCAGTCTCACGACTATAATATAACGTCGGTCGATACTCCCGGTGACATTACAATAACGCATTTCGCTTTTATGTATTCTTATTGTTTTGTTTAATTTAGTATTTCTTTTGTCTGTCACTGTAGATATATACATAGTAAACTCAATTTCGATAAAGTCAGTTCGAGTCAATGTTATTTATTCTATTTAGTACGAATTTGAATAAAAAAAAAGACAGAAAGAAAGAAAGCTCACACATCTACGTTGTTATTTAGCAACATACTTGTACATTTTTTTTCTACATGTTAACAAACAACAAATGTTTTATTTTATAAGTTTAAACACATAATATACTAGCTATGTTTACAATAGAGATTTTCGTATAGGTAAAGAACTAATGACAAAATAATAAAATACATTTTAAAGGAAATTTAATTGTAAGATTACAAGGTGAAATAATTTCGAAATTTGATGAATTTGATGAATCTATAAGATATTAATTAAAAGATAATAATAATATAAAGATAAAGCCTGAAAATAATTTATACACCAATAGACTTGTCGTTTGGAAAATTTAAAACAAAATAGTCATAAACTTATGTAGCTTTGTGAATATTAGTAATAATATCGTAATGACATTACGTTGCAGATCGGTCGTAACATTCAACGTGAACACACATGATAATTTGTTCTTAATACGTAATCGGTTGGTGCGCTCATTAATAATAAAGGTCAATTTTATCTATCTGTTTCAATCGAAAACGGTCTTATAAATAAAACGTACAAAAAACTGGTCTCCTTTCATCACGGCGTCACGCGTACCTAAGACCACGAAACGAAATCTGTCAATCTCGTGAACTACGTTGAGTCAACATTTCTCTCAAAGATTTTGACTTACGTGCCACCAATGATACCAGTGATAATGTAATTGGAATAATCTCAATCAGCCTTATGTACGATCTCGAGTACCTGTCTCACATAGATCATGACGTGGAGCCTCAGAGCCTCAGAGCCCCACTTATCTATTTGCAAAATATATCAAACTTCCCCGCATTCAACGCCGTATTAACTAAAATCACCTGCTCACACGGTTTTACCTGTAAATCATGTTTTCTAATCCAATTTTATAACCTATAGAGCACCTTCAGTACAATAACACTTTGGATCGTTTAAATTAAATTAAATACGGTTATTTCAATTAATTTACAACAATTTTAACCCGAATATCAATAAAAATCACCATACGGATGAATGCACCAAATACTCTAACAATCGCACCAAATGTCCAACTATGTCTTCGGCACCAAGGTCCACATTTTCAACTCAATGTCCAGCAAAGTCAGCTATAAAATACCACTTCAAAGATTACCCCAGTCAATATCCAAGATCCTCATACTTAACTTTAAACCAATTCACACACAAAATTTATCTCTAATACTTTTCAAGTTTTATTTCAAATTTAAATTTAATAATGAGTCTAATAATTAGTAATTTTCCTTCTTTCTTCTATTCTAAATGCACTTATCGCTAAAAACATATCTTTACTTAATTATTTTCGTTCAACACTTCCTCATTATACATTTTATAATCTTATCCATTACTTCCTACTACCTAATATACCCTCATAAATATAATTTAAATATTGAAACTGTATTTCATAGTAATTTTAATACAACTAATGCCCTAATTATTATAACTCCATTAATAATATTTGTTTTCCTAATAAATTATAGGAAGCTTAACATATATTAATTTGTTTATATTTAAAAGTGTGATTGTTGGAACCAAGTTTATTAAATAAATATAATTAAAAGACATTACATAGACTATAGAGAATATATTATATAAGTGACTTTAGATAAAAAATAATAATAACCCAACTCTATAGTAAAATCTTTTTTATTTTCCTTACATAAGTTATGTACAAAGTTCATAAAACGTGACAAATTTACGTTCGTCGTTTGCCGATTGAAAATAAAAAAAAAGTAGTAGGTATTGGGATTTTATATTTTGGTCCAAGTCCGTTAATACAGATATCTCTGAAAAATAATCCAAATTCCTAAAGAGAAAACATCATATTTTGTACTAAAAAGGTCTTTCATTCCATTTTTTGTATTATATGAATGATTTTTTCCCTCATTTTTATAAGAAATTTATCTTTGATATTTTACGGATAAAAATGTAGTTATCGGGAGATTTTAAAGATTTAGTATTATTCAAATATAAAAAAAATATTTTAATTATATAATATAAAATCTCATCAATAATCATGTTTAAAGTATTCATTAGAAATTATCACATTTATTTAATACATTTTCATAACTATCAAGACAGAGGATTGGTTAGGTTAAATCAATTATTAAAAATTGTACATTACAATTCCATTTTAATGATTAATATAATATTCTAACTTAAAATCTGATCTTTAATAATCTAAAATATTTGTGGAAATACGCTCAACTTATTTTTATTCTTATGTAATAAAACCAATAAAAATACCTTTATTTATTCGTCTTAGTTTTTGACCAAGTGAATTTTTTTTTTTGACATTTATAAAATATTTAAATCAAAGCATTTTTTCTACTATATAATATGATATACACATACACAAAAAAACATACTTATGGCTTAAATATAAAATTATACTCCAGTAAAAAAATAACAAGTTATAACCAAACAAATTATAATTCATGTTGAAATTAATGGAGACTTGATCATTTAGATTATGTGGAACAGAAAATTAAATTTATATTAAGAAAAAGCAAACATTTTGTATCGTATAATATTATTGAAATTACGCTCATATTTACTGCCAAAATTAATATTAATTTTGTAAGATATAATATCATATAATTAAAATACACTAACATTTTTTATGCATAACAAATTAAAATTATTCAAATTATAAAGTAACAAGATATTAAAAAATATACATAGTGTCTTGCTATATTTTCCTCGTACATTCTTGACGTAATTATATTAAACCTTTATCTTCCTGCCAGCTAACTAAACTTTAAACTTTCAATAACTAATACAATTTGAAGAGATATTAACAGAAATAAATTAGTTTTTTTTTTTTTAAACTACTGGGTGTTTCCGTTTTTTCTATGTTTTAACATATGTACTTAAAGAGTCTATTTTAAAACTCTAGATATTATTTGTTTTATTTAATGAGTGTCCTGGCAAAACAAGTTTCTGTTTTTAAAACGAAAACTCCCTTTTTATTATGAATTATTAAGTTGATCATTTTATAAAAAAATTTAATGTTTCTAATTTAAAACCTAAATAAAGTTTCCCAGTTATAAAAATGTCTAAACTATTATACTAAGGATAATAGTTCTTAAAATGGTTTTACAAAACATAAATATAATGTAATATTGGATCTTTTATTAATTATATACATCGACCAATGGCACATACTATAAATATTGATAGATTAATATCAATAATCCAAATTTTAATTTTGCCATAACTCTTAAATCTTCCAAACCCATTATCATGGACCTATTATCCTTAGAACACTCAGTTAAATTACTCAAAAACTACTCGTTTGAGTTTTTATTTTAATACATCGACATTTTTAAATAAAATATCCGCTAAATAAATCACAGTAGAAAAGGATATTCAAATTTTAAAAACAGAAGACTGTAACTCCACAGGATACTTTTTATATAGTATAAAAATTTTGAACAATTTTAAAAATGATCTTCGAGTATTTTTAAAAACTCCAAAAACTAGTTTTTGAAGAATAGCATAATAACAACAAAAAAAAATGATTATTGTTGATGAATTATTTTGTATGTTGGTATAAATGATGTATTTGAATAATAGACAGACAATTCAAATTTGTTATTTTTAAGTTTTACTAAACTCAATATAATATTTTGTATACTCGTTATATTTGTCTTTATTATTATCTTATATAGATTTGAATCTTAAAAACATAGTTGGAATAAAAGTAACTGTAGAGACAAAAGCTGCATTTTCTCCTGTAGTTTTAAATGGGAATTTATCATATTCATATATATTATTGCAAATTATATTTTTCTGCTTTCTACTAAAATAAATGTTTAATTGATGTATTAATTATATTTAATATATTGTTAAATTATAATCAATGTATCTCTTTTGATTTAATGAAATAATATCAAATATATTAATATAGTTTTAAAATTAATGGGCTGTCAATAGAAACAAGACATTTTCAAGTTTACCTTCATAATAAATATGAGTTAATATATTTCAATATATGTTTAATATGTTGAAAAATGTGTCTATCGTTTAATTTAATTGATATTATTAGTTATAGTATTAAATCAAAAGGAGAAATAAAGTCATAGGGCGTCAAAAGCTGTAAACGATTTAAAAAATAAATATATACTGTTCTCATTAAAATATATTTGGATGAATTTGAATTTGTTATCCAAATGAATATTTCATTATTTTTGCAGACATAAGTCATAAATTATATCATAACGTACGTGACTCACGAACGGTTACTTCATTTGGAATAATAATATAGAAATTAAAACAAAACAATAATAACAATATATTTTACAATTTCAATTTCAATTTCATAAATATTTGATTTATTTTGAATTTATTATGATGTTAAAAATTCTAGATTTTTATTTTTGCGTTAACAGTGTTGTTAAATAATAATATTATAAAATCGTTTATTTATATTAGTTGTATGAAGGCGCATGAGGTAGGCAATTTAGCTACATGAATGCGTAGGATAATATATTTTGAGATTGCTTTGATTTATTATTGCAGTCACAACAATAGAATAATATTTCATATTTGATCTACTCTTGCTTAAATTAATAGACATTATATATTTTAGTTTAACATAGTTTTCCGTAATTTATTTATTTTTTAACAGGATACTCTGTTGGTACTAGTTATTCGTTTTAAATTTAAAAAAAAATTACCATTTTATATTATAGCAAGTTTTTTTTTCTTTTTACTAAAAATATTAATGTTAAAAGTACCTACTTAATTATGTGTCTATATATTGAGATTAAAATTGATTAAGTTCAAATAAGAATAATTATAATTATCATTATATTAATATATCAAATAATTGGGCCGGTTATTCGTAATACAAAATGTTTTGTTTTAAATAAAAAAAATAACCTACTTATTTTCATTCAATTTAGTACATTACAAAGATAAATAATATCTATAACAGAAAATATTCAATGTTTGCGTTATTGGACTATTATTAATTAGACATAAATATATTTGTGTACCGTATAATAGGTTAGTTAAACGGATGTAGCCATTTTCTAAATTGGAAATATTGTCACCCACTTATTACATTGATAAGATACAGTGTTGGGAATAGATACCGAAAAAATTATATTGTTAAGATAAGATAATTTTAACAAAATATTATCTAGATAAAAATAAAGATAACATAAATGTAATTTATATATGTAGATAAAGATAAATACAACAATACATTTATCTATATAAATATCTAGATAAATATCATTTTTTTACACTTATTTTTATTGTTTTTTAGTATTTTTGTAATATTAGATTTATATCAATATAATGACATAATATTTATAGTAACAACGAATTGAGGCTTTGAAATACAGTTCTACGAAGTTAAATTTAATTTTTTTTTTAAATGGATGCCGGATGGGGATATAAACCTATAACTAATTAATTTTAATATGCTTTTTATGGCTAGTAGAGAAGGATGTATAGTGCAAGCCTGCATGTAGGTTCTCGTATTATCGTAATATTGTCGTTGGCAATAATAACAAGAAATATATTCTTCTAATTTTATAAATAATTTATATTATATTAGAATTTTAGTAATATTGGTTTTATAATTTTGTAGGGACACTATAATATTTATCACTTAAAGATAATCCCATTTTTTATCTAATTAAACATTAGATAAATCGTAACATAATTATCTAGATACTTTAAAAGATAATTTATTTCAAAAAATCTTATCTAGATAATTTTATCAAGATAATTCCCAACAAGATACCTAACATTTTCTGGCATAGAATATTATTCTATATACTTTTACGTATTGGTAATAATCAAATATAAAATAAACTGAAATACAAATCGTGGAGATAAACTATAGTAAGTTATTAATTTTTATAATCATTTAAAACTATAATAATCTCAAATTAAAATGAAGTAAAAAAATTATCATACATTTTATAACTATCTAGGTATATACTATTATTACTATTAATATTTGGTGTTTACAAGTATACATTATACTTATATATACTATTTAACATCAAATCATTTATGGCATATTACAAATAAAATAAATAGTTTAAATATGTAAAAAATAAATGTATGTTTTTAATATTGGGAGGAAAATAGACATGATTTTAGTTCAAACGTTTATGTGGGGGAATTATGGTACCTTTCTTCTTTCGGAGGAAAATAAACAGTGAAGGAAAATGGTCCAGCACAATTAAACTACCCAGATAATCTCTATCTGCGCATGTGTGTTTATTTAATTGCAGTCATTAATATTTTATACGTTTTATAAAGGTATGTATAGTATTAATTCGAATGAAATTATAATATTATTATTGTGTACAATAACGCACTACCACGTATATATCTACAAGCATACAACGCAATCAGTAGCGTTAGATTAAAAACGGGTATTGTGCTTTCAGAACACTTTGGTTTACGAGTTATGAAAACGACAGCGATGGTTTCACAGAGAATATTATTATTATTGTATCATCGCCATCGTTTCATAATAAGCCAATAGTAAGCCGAAGATTTTATACCGGGATCGGACGTGTTTTCAGTTTTTTTTTTTACAAATTGAGTTATAATAATAATATAATTTACTACACATATCGTATTTTTTGTCCTCCAACATAGATAGGTATTATTTACTATTCATATTGTACCCACTTAGAACGAAGAGACTGCTAAACCGTATAAGCATCCTAGATCAGTCGTATCTACGTAGCACAATTATTATTCAATTAATTTACTTCGGATAAACCCATCGCAATCCTGAAATAATCTTCAATCTAAATATTTAAAGATAATATAGTGTTTACCTAGATTGGTTTAGTGAGTAAACGAATTAAACTAAAATTAACGAATCTACTGCATGTGCACGCGTTAACCTAGGAATGGTCTTAATATTACGCTAAATAACTCAACTCAAAACAGTCATTATCTAGCTTTACATTTAGACTGCTGACTGACCTTGAGCTGAGCCCTGAAAATGTTAATATCAACAGAGTTCAGACATTCTGGTCATTAAACGCGACTCAAACGACATAATGCACTCAGATCTGTATAAATATAAATATAAATATCTGTACAACATTATATTCCATCAGTCAAAAATGTTAAAAAACGATTTCACACCAATAGATATTATAATCACTGATATCCCGTTTTTTCTAAAAAAAAATTGTCTCAATCTATTCCCGATAATAATGTAGCTTGAGCCCCACATTTACGTTGTTGTGATTAGTTTCCATAAATGAATTAAATAGCTTTCACGTAACGTTAGTTCCTACTTAAAACTATCATAATAATACAAAATTACATTAAAATATTGATCGAACGTGAACATCACGCCGTCACCGGTAGTTGTAAACATCGGACCCATACACGTCGGTGACATGACGGCGATGACAAAAAACAATAATAATAATAATAATAATAATAATAATACTAATAGGGCGATAAAATAATATGCGTAGGGTACGTTCCGGCACGACCCATTTCGTGACCGAGTATGATGTTGCACAGACACCATGGTGTGCGGTGGGGGTCTTTGTTATTGTTATAATTACGACAAATCATTGTTTATGCTCTGGACCGATGCAGGGTGACGGTCACACATCATAGTGACGGCTTAATTGGTGGCGATGCGTGCGTCCACGCGTATCAATTATATTACCAGGGCGGAGATGTCAATTAGATGCCAACCTATAAAAATGTTCGGTAAAAAAGTAATTAGTTGTAACCTTGAGAAAATCAATGACGTCAAAAAAAAACATAAAATAAGAAATCGTAAATAAAATAAATGTAATTTGTAGAAAAAATTTTAAAATCTAAAGTTTAAAAAAAAAAAATGTTTTACATATTATACACCATAACTAATATGTGAACGCGTCAAACGCGTTTGGATGAAATTCATTCACTATAAATAAATAGGCACGAAACCAATAGAGTTTGACCAATGGTATTATGATATTTTTTCAAGAAATTTGCTTATATTTAGTAGGTTACTCGTTTTTTAAAATAATTTCCATTTTCATAATTTTTATCTTGTGCTCTTTAATAGCATAAAATAACATACTATACGTGTGGTATTTACCTATTTTTATAGCTTATAAATATCGTCATCCTTCGTTGTCTACTTCTGACACACATATAATGTACGCCTTATCGACCAACGTTCAGAATCCTTGACATTTTTAAATTCAAATTTCAGTTGGGTATGTGACTTGTTTGCATATGCACGGAAAACGTTGACATTTATTCATTTATAGAGTCTTGAAATATTTTACATCAAAAACGTATTTTCAATGGAAACATTCGTGTTAAATAAATGTTTCAAACTAGCTTTCAAATATATACATAAATATGAAGCGCTGTGCAAAGAAAACAGTTTATATACTTTTGTCTCGTGGTTTTTGTTTTATGTGTTTTAAGAAAATAATTTCGTACATACTATAGGCATTTTCGTGCATTAAGTAACTCTAACAGCCAAAGGTTATTTAAATCATTCATTCGATGACAAATTATAATATTATACATTATAATATTGTATATGTGATCAATTTTATTATTCTCACTTTTTAAAATTTAAGAGCTGCGATATTATTTGACACAATACATATATGGTTTTATAACCATACGTTAAAACGTATTGTATTCAAAATCATTTTGGTTGATATACTACTTATACTTTGAGAAGATCTTAAGTCACACCGCCACTACACCATACTCACGAGGTAAATATAAATTGTATTGTTTTATTAAACACTACCTACTAAAAGTGTATTATTCATTGTTGAGAAGTCACAAATGGCAAACACAGAATTCGTATCACTTATGTTCTTTAAGGACACTGCACATTTTCTTATTATTTAGAGACATTGTTCTGAATACGACCAAGTGATGCATTAGTAACGTGCAAAGTATTTCGAAAAATAAGAAATCGTATGAACAATTCAAGTCAATAGTGGAGCTCTATCGATAAATATTATAATATCTCCAAATATTTACAGTATGTATTGCAGTTTTTAAATTATATTGTAGCAAGTTCTCCATATAAAGATTTTAAATATTGTGTATAGGGTCTCTATGCACGCCGTAATAATATGATTGAACCATAAAACAATAATAATTACAACACAGCCTATTTTTTTTACAACATTTTAATAAAACATTGATAAAAGTAATAAATCATATTGTTGTTATATTCTGTACTTTTTTTTAATTGATATGTAAAAAAATTTTAAATTGCCTAGAATAAACGGTAATTTAATGTCATTCTCTGATACAAAAAAGTGACGTTGCATACAAATAGGTCGAAAAGGAACACCTCAACATTAAAATGTATAAAATATAATATTTTATAAGTACCTACTCTAAAAACAGTTTTTAAAAAATATGAATTTAAAAATATAACAAATGTATTGCGTTTTTCATGGTTATATCCAGGATATTCAAGGTAATAAATTAAGATAAATTAAACAAAACACAAATAAATGCAAAATTACATTTGATCTAACGCGTAGATAGAGATTACAAATTGTTAGGTTAAGAATTGAAAATCTTTAGATGAATACAAACAAAAAATCAAATTTTATTGAATATATTCAGTAATAATGTATATTTTGTTAGACAAATCATTTTGGACGACTGGGTATATAAGTACAAATGTCAAGCTGTAAAAACTGATCATATTACAAGGAACCCAAATCCAAACCCATTAAACATAACAAGAACGATCGTGAATTCCAATAACAATAAAGAAATAAATCTTACCAAAAAAATAAAATATGTAAATTAAACATTATCCTTAAGTAAGTTTTCCATGACATTTAAATTTAACATCTTTGGCATGTAAAATGATACGGCCAATGAATAATAATATAGATAATAACGACCACTTAATCAGTATCAGCTGACAGCAGCTGTTGACTAAACAAAGTAAATACAAGTCTGGGTTTTGTATTTTCAATATTTTGTGTACGTACGTCGTACATCGTATTACTTTAATATTATAGTCAATGTATTCTTAGCTCTAAAATTATTTACATACAATATAATATAATTCATTTTAATTAAATATCATATCAAAAGTATAATTGTTGACAGTTAAGTATGAGGCCAATTATTCAATTTGAATTCTAGCTATATGTACCTATCCAGTGTCAGAGTTTAGTATACATTATGTATTTTATGAAGATTTAAAATGTGTTAAAATTACATATACATACAACTGCTGATAATCTGAGATCCTATAAAATGGTTTCGTGAAAGGGCGATGATAATATATTATATTAGAGTTAGCCAACAAGAAGAGCTTTGCGAGTCGCGCCGATAAGCACAATACGAGTAGAAGCCAAAAAAAGGCTTATCATAACGACATAGATTTTGTAAATTAGATTTTGTTTTAGCATAATATTCTTAAAATTCTTATGCATATATATATAATTTTTTCTTGTCGAATTCCCATTCATCATTGAAAAAAAATTCTAAATATCAATATATTTATTATCAATTTCTTTAATTTACACATTAAATTATTACGAATTCACGAATATTTATTAGGGGTGTATAGCATTGTTAAAATATTTTAATTTTAAAATTTTAAATATCTGGGCACAATAAAAATATGTTCCGATATCGCTCTTACATGTTTTGATATTATTAAATTAACTTATATTAATACATTTTTGCTTTTAGTTTTCATATAATATAACCATTCAAGTGAAACTATTATAATAGTTGAAAATGGTTGGTGACTCGTGAGCATAACTTGACGCATTAGTATTTATTAGGTACCTATTTACTATTTATATATTATCAATACTTTCAAATGTATAATCATTTTATCAACGTTCGGCATAAAGACGAGAATCTATTAATAGCGAAATCAACTTTCTTCCGGACTCAATATTGCGTGGTTGGATTTTGAACGCTTCCTTTTCTAAACGATGTCAAATTCATAATATACCTACAAGTTATTACATACATCTAGAATAATTTTATTTTTGGAATGATAATTTTATCTAGTTTTATAGTTGTATATGTGTGTTAATAATTTCAAAATTTGGGTGGTTTTTGTGAAATTGTAACCGCATAATGGTTCACAAGTATAAAGCATGTTGTATAACTCCATAGGAGGAAGAGAGAAAAAAAGGTCTGTCTGTCGTAGTAAACATTGATTGATGGACACAGAGATTTTGTTGACCGTACAAAATGCAATTTGTCTTTCTCCATCTTATTGCCGTGAACAAAACATCGACTTAACCACTTGACCAACGGACCGGGCAGAATAACGATAATGGCAGTGTCCTTCGTGACGTAAAATTCTCTTGTAAGGGTCCAGTTCGATTTATGTCAACACATTTCATGGAATAACCAATTACTAAGAGAGTTTTATAGTTTAAACCACTTTGCAATTGTTTGACGTGCTTATAACACTAAAACACTTGAATCTCAAGTGAATACAAAAATACATTTTTTTAAAACTATCTCTGAAAAAAAACAAAGCGATTACGCTTCTCACAGTATAATATTGTATTATAATTGTATTTCAACTTTTATAAGCAAATTTATTAAAAACAGAATAAAACCACTTAATTATAGGCACTCTTTTAGTTTGAAATCGTTGTCATTGTCGTTGCGTATTGCAGTCAAGTGGCATTAGCATTGAAGATTATTAAAACACTGGGAATTTAATTAAATTTTCTCCGAAATATTAATAACTATCCGTTGAATTTTTTTAGGAATATAGGTACCTATGCCAACAGTTTTTTTGGTTAGATTTTAAATTTTAATTGACAACAACAGGTCTATCATTTGTATAAAAATAATAACGAAATGTTAAATGCGATCGATAAGACAAAATAACAATATAACTTTATTATATTTGTTGAAATAAGTGAAGTTCTGCAAATAAATATAATAAGGATTGTCTCTTACTCTCTTATATGTTGTACCATATTATTATGTGTGCATTATTTTTGGTATTTTTAATCAAGAAAACTTTACTTTAGTTTTAGTTAAAGAAATATGTGGGTCTAAAAGTCTGGCTTGAATTCCATTGAAGTTAAATACAATGGTGTTGGTCAATTGAAAGTTTTTTGGCTATACTTCAACAACAAGAAATAATTAATAAATATCCAACTAGAAAACATTTTGAATGCATTTCCACTAAGTTTTAAAAAAGATAGTATTAAGCATAGTTAAAATTATGTTTTGTTATATAATCTATAATTATAGAAATACTTTCTATAAATGACATATTTTTATGCACATATCATCCAAATAGTTTGTAACAGTATTAATCATCATGTAAGTATATTTAATAGGCCACTGCAATAATAATATGTAATGACGGATAAAAATCGTTTAAATTAGAAAAAAAATGTATATAATATAATGGTTTGTTATCTTATATAAATTATTAATAATTAATATAACATTTAAACAATGAATATTATATAATTTATAAAATATTTAAATCTTAATTAAAATAATATAATATATAAATAATCTAAATCTTAGAGTAAGACAAATATGAAATATAAATTTGAAATTAGTATGACGTGTTATATTATTAGGTATACATTTTAAAGATATTTAATTATTTATATAGTTTCAGTAACATTTTCTACGCTTGTTATTTATAAAACTAATTATAGTTGATTTGCATTTTGATTGTTTTTAAAGGTATTTCAATTGTTATAATAATAAAAAAAAAATATAAACATCTTAAATTGAATATACTATTCTGCGACAAACTACGAAGTCATGATCGATTTGATATCATAACATTTTTAGTGAATTATTATTTATTGGTTATTACAATACATTAATTATTTTATAGAAGCATATAATAAACAAAATATTGTAGTTAAATATATTTGCATATTCATTGTTTCTCTGGAATGCATGTATGTGTATAAATAGTTCGGACAATATATGCAATAATATTTATTCGGAATTCCCGACATTACGCGGTGAATGGAAATTATGATACGAAATAAAAAATATTTATTTTAATGAAAATAATTAAAGCTACACCATGCACACGTCCATAACAAAATAATTATGAATCACTAATTGAGTTTTAAGATTGTTCTTACACCAAATTGATTTACTTTATTGTTTTATAAAAAAAAATATTTCAAAAGTTAAAACCAACTCAAATTTCAGTTTTAGCAGTTCAGTGTGAATTTATTGTACGCGAAATACATTTTTAGATTCTGAGTGGAACGATGAATGTATTGATTTTACAATGATGTGTGTTTTTTCATTTTTTATTATTTTTATTTTTGTGTCTGTCATCACCTTTTAGGACAGTAAAAATGCTTCGATTTTCTTCAGCAGTATCTTTTCTGATAGGAAAGTGAACCTAGTTGGTACTTTGGGGGGGGGGGGGTTATTATAAAATTTGAGTCAGACAGATTAACTCGTAAACAAGTCGACAACTCCGATTTATGGCTAATTTTATCATTAAAATATACACCGGTCTGTGCTAATTTTTTTTTATGGGGGGGGGGGGGGTCAAAAGTAAAAATTTCTCAATGGTTTTCAAACGTGACATGAAAAACAAAAGAAAAATTAAGGAAAAACGGGAATTTTTACACAAGATCTGTCTTTGATAAAATCGATTTTGGTTTTTGGTTTAACTCTAAAACAAATAACCGTAGGTATATGCAATTTTGACTGAATGTTTATATTAGTATTTTCTATACACCATAACATTTCCCAAATATTTCGACTTATTTTGAGCTGTTTACTGACATTTTCAGTTTCAATTTTTTTTAGTTATTTTTTCTATAAATATCAATACAATTTTATTTGTTGGTTAAAAAGCTTGAAAATATAATAGAAGGCACTTAGGTTATTGTTTCAAAAGCAGATGAAAAAAAATTAAAAATCCTTTGCCACAGTTTTTATTTATAAGCATTTAAAGTTCAAATCTTGACAAAATACGGAAAAATCACGAAAATCAGCAAATTATTTTGAGTTGAAAATTCATAAGAATGTTTCTTTTTAAATCTAAGATTTAAAAATAAATTACAAGATTATCCATAAGTTCGTCTACCTTTATAAAAAAAAAAATGTCTACAAGAAAGTCAAATTAAATTTTTATGAGCGTTTGAAATTAATATTCTTACAACATTTGGTATTCACTCGATTTCTCATGTAACGATTTTCTTATTTTGTTGTAATTAAAAAACTTATGACTGTAAATACTTGAAAATTCACTGAATGTTTATATTAGCATTTTCTATAAACGAACAAATTTTGAAAATAATTTGAGTCTTTTTGAGCTGTTTACGGACATTGTCAGTTATCAGTATATCATAGGCTGATTGACCGTTTTCGCTCAGAATCGTTTTTCTTATACAATGATATTATATCATTGAATTCAAATTTAACACCATCCATTTCAGTGGCCTACTATTAACCTACTGTACAGCAAAGCAACATCTACTTACTCACTTTTTTCTTAATGTTTCGAAAAAAATATATTATCTTCTATAATAAATTAAATCTAGTCAACGATATCATTCTGAAACATAAATAAGTAAGCAACATGCCTAATGCTTATGTTAATTTAGATCTGTGACAGTGATTAATTTGTCCAATAACTCGAGTTTTTCAATTGATATTTAACTAATTTCAAGTTGGTTGATTATACATAAATATATATTATTGAACAAGGTAATTATTATATTTTATTCAACCAAACCAGAATAAAATAACTATATTATTATCTTTTTACGCTTTACAGATTCGATTAAAATAATAGTTATTTGACCTATGATAGTACAGGTGCTGTATATATTTTGATTTAAACTCATATTTTTATGTATTTTTTTTAAATTTATAATTTATTTGACGTGATTACCGACTAGATTAAATAGTATGAAAGTAGAATGTAAGTGAGCGTAATTTAAATTTAGACATAACCAAATATGAAATATTATTGTTATACTTGCCAGTTGCCACGGGAATCGCAACAATTATTGACGATTATATTATAAGGACAGGTATGATACTGTATTCTATCAAACATATTATTATCATCTCCTTCTGAAAACGAAAAAAAATCTCGCCGATGTCTAAAGAACGCGTTGTCCGTGACGTATCATAATAATAATGATCAAAGCCTTCGTGCGTGCTTTGCAGGTCGATTAGTGTTGCCGGTTAATAATGATAATAATATTATAATGAACGAGCGAGAGGGGTCGTTTTTTTATGCAGCTTGCGATTCAAGCTCAAAAACCAACAGAAAAAACTTTGTTCCTACCGGTTGCACAGTCCGGCCGCGGGGATATATTTATTATTATTATCATCATCATCGCCATCATCATCATCATCATCATCATCATCATCGTCATTATCATTATTATTACTAGCGGCGATCGGTCACGGAACCGATGACGACGACGACGACGACACGTCGACGCATATATTATTATAATTATTATTATTACACTCCGACCGGGCGGTTAGCGCTCAAAGTTGGCGCATTCATCACGGACGATCGGAACTACTGTTACATTCGACCCTGGCACCGCGAAGGCGGCAGCAGCTGTCGCCCCGATGACCGTAAGCAGCTTGGAACGAGTCGGCCGGTACGGGTCGCGGCACCCGGTCCATAACCGTGGTCGAGGTTGCCCCGCTAAAAATAAATAATTGCCTGCGTTTCGGTGCTGGGATATTGTTTATTTTTTTTTACCGCGTCGATTTTTGCTTGGGGTTATTTTTGTTTTCGATAAAATCCCTTTTTTTTTTCCACCGAAATTAATTAACGTTTTAAATTAAAATTAATTAATTATTTCAACCAGCTATGGAAATTCTGAGAATTTGTAAAACACATCGAATTCTTTATTGTTTTAATATTATGCAACAAAAGGTAAATTTCGTAGTAATATCATATAGTACACAGTTCGTTTCTGAAACTGCTTCCGGATAATTTTGTTGAATTGACGCAGGTTCTACACAATTTATGTAAAATGTATAGTATGTATGTTATGTTATAATGTGTTAGTGAGGACTAAGAGTTCTACCCAGGGCTTGCAAACGTTATAATAACGTTATGTTTGATAAAAAAACGATTGAAATTTGTAAACGTAATTATAACGAAAAACGATAAACATAAATAAATAAATAACACAAAACCAAACGTAACGTTTAACAAAATATGTGATATATCATTAAACAAAACATAACCAGCAAAACGGTATATATTGTATTCCATTAAACAAAATAATTAATTTCCAATTATTTAATAATACTTAGTATTATTCAATTATTTATTCGAGCCAAGAATTAATTTTATTCCGTATCCGGCCTATCCGGGAGATCCCGTATTAGATTTATTATTAAAATTTAATAAGAAGGTATTAATAGGAATAATTTAATTACCAATAGCTAATAATAGTGATTACTCTGATAATATTGTACTGTACTATCTGTTACTACGGTCGGAATTTATACCATTCAAGTTATTCAACTATTGTGTTCGGTGATCATTGGTATTTATTTTGTTGTTTGTGAATGTTCTATTTAATAATGGTAATATGGTAAAAAGTATAATTTAGATAGTATAAATTTATACTATGTTGTCTACACTCTATAGTATATTAGCTATGTACACCACTTTTATATTGCCAATACATATTATTTAACTTTTAAACAACATAAATTATAGATTCTGATTATTTTGTCAATTGTAGGAAGGTATAAAATAAATGTTGACAAAGTATGTCAAAACAATCAGAGTAAAATATGTTTGAAACATAGATTCCTGCTTAAATGATATTCTCAAGCACAATATTGGTAAAATTTACTAAATTAATTTTAACTATTTAAAAACCTAATAATACGTTCAAAATTTCAAAATAACGATCATGATTTTTTTTTTTAATATTTAATATTTTATAATAAAGTCCTTAGAGCCTAGGCAATTTATTAAATTCAATAATACATTATCACTTATAACTTAAGATTAATTATCATCATACTGTTTTATCATTTATTTTGTTTCCATTTCTTTACGAACTATGTATATTGTAATTTAATTCTGTATCACTGTACTCTATATTTTGTAAATAATATGTAATTGGGTTATCTAACCCATTTAATTAAATAAATAAAAATTATACAATACCTACTTAAAACTCAGAATAGGGAAATTATGTCCCCCAAAAAAAGGTCATAATCATATACTTTTAAATTGCGGCCTGTGTACTTTTAAAACAGGTATCTAAATACTTTTAAATATTAAATAAACGATAAACGCAAAAATTGTATAACGTTTTAATTATGAATAACGTTAAACGCAAAAATTGTATAAACGTTTTTAATTCTGAATAACGATAAACACAAAAGTTGAATAACGTTTAAATTTTGAATAACGATAAACTCAAAATTTGTATAACGTTTTGATTGTAAATAACGTAAAACAATATTTTTTTTTCAAATGCAAGCCCTGGTTCTACCAATCAATATTTTGCATGTGTATTCAAATCAATTGTTTTTATGGAATATAATATAATATCTGTTTGTACGGTATTAAATAGCGGGATCGATTGCGTTATGAAATTGTCAATTGAAAAAATTGTAAATAAAACCGTGGAACTCACTCTTATAGTATGAATGATGCACAACAGTTGTAAGTGTTGAGTGTACCATATTTATGTCGATGATTAGGTCAATGTAAATTATAACGGATGTGTTTAATTGTGATTCAAATGATAAATCATATTGTATAAGAAAAACGATTCTGAGTGGAGACGGAGTATCATGATTTGTCCCTATGTATGTTTTTTCGGTAAATTGAACTCACTTTTGAAGAATTACTAGAAAGTAATTCGTACATTTTCAGTTTTTACGGTTTTGTTGACTTTCATCGAAACTTTAATGTTCAATACCTATGTTGGGTTCTGACGCATATCGTCGCCGGTTCGAATCTCGACCACGGGCGGGTTCCTCTCTCTCGGTAGACAACTGTCAAGAGAGTGAGACCGTCATCCCTCGACTGGGCATGGCAGAAACCTACGGGTGCCTAACTTGAAATTCCTGCCCAAGACCAAAAACACACGTGTTTACCAAACCTCCAGTACAGTAGAAAAAACCACCCAATGGTCTAAGTTGCCGCGAGTAAATCAATAATAGAAAAAAAAAAATACCAATGTATTGAAAAAAAATGTGATTTGAGCATTTCGACAAAAAATGAAAAATATTACCAACATAAATCGAAAACAAGTCAAAAATATTAATTGAAAATATTAAATAATAATAATAGTTTGAGGAATTCTATAATTTTTAAGGAAAAAGTATTATAAATATTTGATGAAAACGTCGTTTATCTATAATACAGCATACAGATATTAACTTTTGAATTTCTATAAAAAAAAATTAACTTGATTTTGCTAAATCACTGGAAACTTTTATATAAGACTAAAGTATATCTAATAGAACCAATTTATACTTAATCTGCTTTATTGTTGAAGATTAAAGCTTTATAACTTCCAAAAAAAAAATAACTTATAAAAGAATTTGATGCAGTTCAGTTTTTTTTTGAAGGTATAACTTCTTCATAGTCTATATAGCTAACAAATTACATGTTCTAAATATAATATATCATAAGTACCATAAAAATATTATTATAAATATTTTTTTAAAATCATTATTATAATCCTTTAACAACCTCGAGATTACTATTACTTATTGCCCTCAATATTATTATTATTAAACCTTGTATGTAAATCTGTATGTATCATATTGTAATGTTAATATTCAAGTAACCATGAAATTAAGGCAAATAGCATAGCTGGCAATGGAGGATAGGGATCGATAACAATAATAAAAAAAAAAAAACCGGAAATTAATTTATAAAATTTACTTACAACAATATTATATTGGTAATAGGTGTATCTACATTATTTTGTATTACATAATCAATTTACAATATTTCCTCACTACAACGAGAGTATGCCAAGGGGAAAAAAATCACACTTTAACAACATCACCTGCGTATTATAAGTACCTATATACTGTACCTCCTGCAGGTCTCCGATACACATAAATTTTTAAATTTAACTTCCTCGGAGACGCACGACTCGTTCGATACGCAATTTCGATCATTGCCGTCAACATACTATTTGTTGTCTCAAAAGTACATAAAGTATTCGCCGCAGCTGTTGCAGAATATTATGGTGTCGGCGGTGCGAGCTATAATATCGTTATACGGCGCAACGGCGGACGCGGACGGAATGGAAACGGATAGATGAGGTGGGTGTTTGTGCGCGTGCGCGCGCGACAGGAAAAAAAAATTGGGATCACGGTAGACGATTTCGGTTATAAATGACGCCGTCCATTGGTTAACCCAAAAGCGATGAATACCAAACTGCCGCCGCGGGCATCGCGGATATGATTTATGTCATATTTTCGTTTCACGCGATAAACCGACAGAGGCAGACCTCGTTGTTAATACTACACATATATACTATATTAGTGTGTATTACACTCACGTATATTACAATGCAATGCACACGCGTGTATTATAATATTATCGTTATTAATTTAAATGTATTTAATTATTGTTTTTATTTTATTTTATTATTTTTTTTTAAGGAAATACTTGTACAATAACAGCATTAATATTATAATGCATTGTATACACGTGCGCTCTTGGGGGTAACGATTTCCCGAGGGACGTTCCTTTTGTGCGTTTTATTTAATTACGACCATTAATTTCTTTTTTTTCTTTTTTCCAGCGGTCAGGCGGAGACGATAATCTCGTCGGGTGTGACAAGGCTCCTCACTCTTGTTTATTCGGGTTTAATCTCCATCGTTTTTGGAAACGTTCCGTGAGCGTGTCCCTCGAAACATGCACATTACACACTCGCTGTCGTCATCGACTGACATCGTTTCAACTTGTACAGTACTACCGGCCGAATGGCCAACAAAAATATAATATTTAAAATACCAGTTGCATTAGAAACACTAAGTGAAATATATATTACAATGTTTCCACCACTTATAGCGAGTCACACATTTTTACACTTTAGTACATTGATAGTTAAATAATACCTATTATAATAGTATAATAGGCATGTGAAATGTCAGGCTCGTATATAAACGGGCTGATGGAGAGAAGGAGATCATGGTAAACTACAACTAATGTTATTATTTTTGTGAAAATAATTTAAACAATCCGTTATCACTGTATCAATTCACTGAACAGATCGTATATATTTCCATAGGTAAACCATACAATTATTAGACCATATCACCGTGGCAGTAATATTCAGATATTTAGATAATATTATACAATCATATTATATGATCTAAATTAAAAAGAAATTACATGATATTGATATAGCGATTGCGCAGATTGTAAAAAGTAATTGTTTACAGATTAATAATACAGCGTTGATGAATAATTACACATAATATAAGCATATTGTGCATGGAAACGTAATTTTGCAAGTCATGCAATTTATTATAATTCATGGTTAGGTTAGGTTAGGTTAGGTTATATTTTCCATTAAAAACTTAAATAATTCCTTTATTTTAAGGGCTTAAGTAGCAACGGATATGATAATATTTTGTGTGTGACAATATTTATGGGACTTTTAAATAATTGGAGTTGGTCACCTTATGCTAGTTTTAACATTCCAAACTATAATAATATAATATATTATAACCCATCTCCCATTCCAAAAATAAATTTAAATAGTACCACACGACAGGTTATATACGAAAAATGTTACTAGCGAACTGTGTAATAAATTATGCTAAAATCAATATATTTCCTTATTTTTCTTAATATATATTATGTTTTGTGTAGTTAATTATTCACCAAACAAAAACATAATGTAAAATATTGATAAAAACAAAAGCTACTATGCATTTAGTCAATTAGTTGTTTCAGTTATTTAAACTTATTTTTGTTCCACCCATTATATTATAATAGAATACTAATCGATCAGCTGCCATAAGTATACGTCGTATCTATATAAATGTTATATTGTATAATGTACGTATAATATACGTTGCAGTATACTTCAACGCGTTCTCTGGGCGCAGTTGTTCACTCCAGCACACGTTTTTACTTGTTTTCGATCAAACAACCCATATATAATAATATACTTGTTTACTGTAAATTTTTCAAAGGAACGCGTGGTGGTGTGGAAAATTATGCGCCGTGATCCGTGCAAGCGAAGCGAAATCGTGCGCAAATAAATTATATATTACATATATATAGGACCGTTCACGTGACGCTAGGAAACACATGATTGAAGTGACGTGCTGTGTAAATTTATCATATAACATACAGACGGTGCATTAGAGCGGTTTAATTCCGGTCGCTTTGCAGAAGTACCTGCATTTCTGAATATAATAATATATACCTATTATAATATTATTATCCTGTATTTAATAGTTGCGCCGCAACATCTACGGTGGTTGGAGGGTATTGGTAACGTGTAGGTACAGTATACAAATATAATATGACATATGTTATACAGTGTGTTCACGCTGCATTGGTTTGCAAATTTTTATGAGCGTTTGAAATTCATATTTTTAGAACATTTGATAGTAATCACTCGATTTCTCGTGTAACAATTTTCTTATTTTGTTGTAATTAAAAAACGTATGACTGTAGATACTCGAAAATTTCACTGAATGTTTATATTATCATTTTCTATACGCGATAAAATTTTGAAAATAATTTGACTCTTTTTGAGCTGTTTGCGGACGTTGTCAGTTCTCAATTTTTTTAGTTTTTTTTCTATAAATATCAATTAAATTTTATTTGTAGGGTAGAAAAGCGTGAACATTTTATGCAAGGCTCCTGATATTTTGTTATAAAAATAAGTTGAAAAATATTGAAAATACATAGGCACCAAATTTAACACCATCCATTACAGTGACCCACTTGTAACCTACTGTACAGCAGAGCGACATCCACTTACCCACCTTTTTTTAAATTAAATTTGTATTTAACTGTTGTTTATTTAAATTTTTATATTCAATGAAATTCCTTACACTATACATATAAATATAAACACTATGCACAGGGCCGGATCTAGGGGGGGGAAGTCAGGGATTTATCCCCGGGCGTATAATTTTCGTGGGCGTATTTTTAAGGTTTGAAATTTGTAAATTAAAATTTTAAAATTGACTTTAAAACAAAAGTCAAAACTTGGTTCAAATAATATTTTACAGAAAATGTGTAATATTGGATATGCGAATAAAATAAAATAATTTTTTTTTTAATCGAGATAAATTATATCTAATAACATTGATTTAAAAATTAAAAAGGACAAATATGAAATAGGTATACGCAGTGTCGTGGAAATACCCGTCCGCATCTGTCAGTGCGCGAGAGTGACACGCCTTAGTCTATCATAGATTCATAGATTACACTTAGTTAAACTCTCCGATTAGTGACATATTAAAGTATGGTATAAATTACATCGTTTTCTTGCATATAATATATTATGTAGATACTAGATACAGCCCCCCCCCCCCCCCCCCCCCCAATTAGTCGTGTTATTGCATAAACCTTAAATAATAAAAGGCAAAGTAAAAACCATGATATTTTAGGAAACTTTTAGTGAAATATTTTTCCTATTCTTATTATTAATTATCAGGGTTGGGATTTTATAGCACTTAAAATTGCATAAATATGCGCTAAAATATGCATAAAAAAAGAAATTTATTAATTAATAATTTTAAAATGTATAGAAATACATATTGAATAATAAACATTACTTTGATATGTAATTTATCTTTTATTAAAAATCTTTTAAATCTAACATTTTTTTAATGTAAAAAAAATATATATTTTAAAAACATTATTTTTGAAATGTTTTAATATTTATTAAACGTGTAAAAAACATTTCATTGTTACTTGGGCCGATTTCAAAAATATTATTCACTCGAATTGCTTCCTAAGAGGGTCACTACCTACTCTTGTACTGTAATCGCCTGCGATAGCTATAATTAATCGATTTATAAAAAAATATATCAAACATAATTTAGATGAAAAATCATTCTGTTATACAGTCAAAAACTTAAGTTTGTATAAAATAAATGTTGTTTTTTATTCGTGTCAGGCGCATAGTATAACAGTAATAATAATAATGATATAAGTTGTATAGTGTAAAATAATATAAACAGTATAAAATAAAATAAACAAAAAAAAAAATAAATAAAATTAACAAATAAATGTTGTAATAAATAGACAAACACAGTAGTAATAATTGATAATATTAAAAATAATTTTGCTAGTCGTTCAGAGATCTGTTCTAAAGCTTTTCGTTTCAATTTGTTGCTGAGTATCTGTCTGTTAATTTTTTGCTCTGAATCTTTCGCACAATCGTGATTAAGTTTACTATTTTCGAACTGGATTTTATTGCGTTGATCGGTTTTCAAATAGACTGTACATATTTTTTTCGTACATGTCCACCGTTTAATGTCAATAGCTAATTATTTTTTGTATCCAAACTTAAAACCATCACATATTATAATGGTTAGGTTAGGTATATTAGGCACATATTATAATGGTTAATGGTTTTACCCTTTTCGCTGATCTCGCTTATCACGTTCATTTTTATAAAAATGTATGTATACTATATAATAACGTGTTATTTATCGTGGTTGCGAAAACGAAACTGATTGTGTTGAACTGGTGATGATAGACTAATCACTAATCGCGGATAAGATTATTGCATTCGAAAAATTAATCTGTCTGGTAAATTATACTGTCTTAAACATTTTATTTTTGACCATTACGGAATAATATAATAATCGATAGTACACGTACAACTATCGATATATTAATTAATATTCCAGGTGTGTCATGTGAGGCAATTCGAGTAGACCATTTGGGTATACTCGAATATTGCCTCCGAAAACGCCGGGAGGCAATTCAAGTAAAAAAAGGTCACCTACCTAAGTTTAGGAGGCAATTTGAGTGTCACATATACATTTTATCGATAAGTTATAATCCATGATAAAGTAAATTTCACGTTATAATCATTATATTACAATTTACAGTACATCACATTTTTGTTTCATTGTATTTTTTCCGTATTTAGGTACATAATATTAAGTTTAGATTGTAACAAATATTAAAAATGAAAAATGTATAATATTGTTATGTTGCAAATTAATATTGTTCTTTTACATGAAGCTTTTTATATTAAAAGTAAGCAATGGAACCTAATTTAGATTTGTTAATAAATAATTTATACATGTTATTATTATCAATATTATTTTTATTCTAAGCCTGAAACTTGGAAATATTTTCCACATATTTTAGCTTTAAATACACCATTAAGAAGTGCTTCTAAACTATTACTTGATTAGTTTAAAATCGTTTAAATTATTTGTGGTAAATAAATTATTGGTCCAGTATATTGCAAAAGGTTTTGTAAGTGTTGGTCCTCATAATACTGTGTGAGTGCGCTTGATTTTCCGTAAAAAAAAATACTAATTCTGGTAATCTCCCTGAGATTGGCGTATTTTTTTTAATTTTCCCCGGGTGTTAAAAAGCTAAGATCCGGCCCTGACTATGCAAATATATTGTACAGTGTGTAATTATATAATTCATGTGCATCAGTGAACTTTAAGAAGATTTCGTAATCATTCTCGCTTTCGCGCATGATAACGACATACGTTTGAGTCCTTCAAGATTTATAGGAATCTACGACTGTTGCAGGGACAGAGAAAACTCCGAGCGACAATTCACTATATATCTAAATATTATGAGTGCAGCTCTTGAAATATTCCATATTTATGTTTCACATCGCTGAACGACAAAAATAACCACGTCTCGTATAAGCTAGAAGCCGATTTTTGAAATACCCGAGACCAATGTCCGTCGACCGTGTTTTGTACTGGTGGTAGTAATTTTATGTCTTGTATATAACATAGTTATATACTTATATATATATATAGATTATAGATAATAATACATTTCAGCGCACACAGCGAATGCATTATAAACAGTATAATGTATAATATTATTATGATTTACATACCATCGCAGCAGACGTATCTATTGTTGTGCTAAACCCATTATAACCCTATACAGTTTCCATTTTGAAATGACTTATAGTTTTCGGTGACTATAAAATATCTAACGAACAGCGAGATTTTCGAAGTCAGCTGCGGTCGTGAACACTGTCAACTTCAACTAGAAAACCGAGATCGATATATTGGTAAGTATTCAAAGTCTTTTCCGTATAATTATATACCGAATTCAGCAGCCAGCAGTAAGTAAACGACGAAAATAGGTCGAAGTACGGTCTAATAGAGGATACTACACTTTTATGGTGCGGAAGTCTTGAATCGTAGACGAGCTGCAGGTTTTGTCAGAACGTTTTTATTTCTTGCTCGTTTCATCAGATCAGGACGGTGGTATTTTCATTACGCGTAATAGCACGCACTACTATACACTAGACAAAGCCAGATAGAAAGTGATATGGACATGTGGTTCGAAGGGGTCACGGAGTGGTTATTTCTTCATACACACACACACACACATACAGATTATTATACTTGACTTTATTATTATATCATTATTATATCCACTTAATACCACCGCCCCGGAAAATCGCCGGAGTGGTCGTAAACAGCGGACGACGTTCTCGATTAAAATATATATATATATATATTATAATATATATATTATGTATATGTACACAAATGAAAATGTAGGTACAAAAGTCATGTATATACAGTATGTATTGGTGTGTGTAAGTATGCTTCCCGCCCTCGTGTGGGTATTATGTGCCGTATTCGAGCGTACCATAATATTAGAATGAGTAATCCCTTTGAAAATATCACGTGAGTATAATACGTACCGGGTAAATTAAATTTTCAAAACCATTCCAGGCATTGACCAGAACTCATATCTATTGACGGTACAAATTTTACAATTATATTACGAGAATATAATTCGCTGTTCATAGTTGCTGCTGCAACAATTAATAATGTTCATAATAAACGGCACTGCAATAATGAAATCTCAATGAGTCTTTATACAGTATACTATAATACAATTCCTGTCACACACGGTACCGTGCACGCCACGTGGGTGAACCAAATATGAATTTTTCTTTCCGTCTTTTCTGTTTTCGTATTTTCGTGTGGTTTTTTTTTATTTCAGTATCTACGTCAGTCTACTGTTAACGTATAAGCATCGTCATCACTTTTACTACCGTTTAATTCCACCGATCGTCGAGTATTAACATAATAGGATATTTTATCAAAACATAATAGGAAATTCGATAACAGCCGTATTTAAGGATATTTAAACATGAGCAATTTTCTTAGTATGTGCAAACCTTTGTGTGAATAGTAAATATTACCATAGTAGGTGACTATAAGTTTGTGTGACTATAGAGTAAAACGGATATCGGTGCCCGGTCGAATGTGTACACACATGTCACACAATTGTGGTCAACAAGTGACTTAGTAATAAGTAGGTAAAAGTTTTTCACTAAAAATCGTATATAGTGCCACTGGAAAAACTCGCACTATTGAAAAAACAGTGACACAACTCAACATTTTCGATTTTCGGGTTTTGATTGATTCTAATACTTATTGCTCTGCTCTATCTTTTAGTTAACTTGATAAAATCTGGTAACTTCACTAGAACTGACATAAAACCTTTGATATTATGTCATTATTCTCGCTGAACGTTTTTAATGTTCTATCACTTCTGCGCGTGTATATAATGTCACAACTCAAAATTGTATTTTGATTATATTTAATACTCAGTTTTAAGTTATGTCAGTATTCTTTCAGCAGGCAATAAACACAAAAATGATTATTTCAGTCACAATCAGTGACATAAGTCAATATGCTTTCATGTATTTGTTAATAACATTAATATTAATTCATCCACTTACAACATCTACCAAGCATATTTAAAAACAACGTAATTTAACATATTTCTTTGAAAACATCATAAAAATGTAATAACGATTATTTTATTTGTAATGTATTTTTTAAACCTTAAATACCTGATTACCAACAGCTGTGTCACTATTCTTTCAGTAGTGCGAAGTAGTGCTAGAAGAAACATAATAACATATTTAAATTTGTTATGAAGTTTAATAGAGATCTCATTGTTTTGATATTATATCGTTTGAAATTATATTAAGTTTTCCTTTCCCCACCGTAAACCGTACATTTCGTTCCACACTGCTGTTCTCGCCACAACGCGTCCGTTCACTAAGCCGTGGTTATATTATACAATGTAAATTTATTTTAATTTTATATTTTATTCTTTGAAATGACAACTACATAGTTACGACCAGTTTTACCTTACGTACCCCCACCACCCCGACCCTGTAACTCCAAATTGCACGTCAGCGTCCCAAAATTGCTCTTTCTCTATCTATCTATATATATATCGTATAGATGTAAACGTGTGTCTCCTTAAACTGGCTAACGACGAGCAGTGCTTGCGTATAAGCCGAGGCGCAGTCGTTGTCATCGCGTAAAAACTACCGGAACCCGGGGAAAACTAATAAAGGTCTCTCGTCCCCACAGGTGCACTTTTGTTTTTATCTTTTTTTTTCCGAACTGGGCAGCTCGCAAAATATAGCATCGGTTTTCCTTGACGGCACCGCCGATCCATTACCACGTCCCCGGTAAACGTATATTGTGCGCTCACGTGTCTATGTGTGCGACGTTTAACCTCGACGTCGAAACGCGGCTTCCACCGCCGGCAATACGGTCGTGTCATAATTTACCGAGGACGCCCTGCTACGAGTTTCCCCGTGAAATCGACCGGTGCTACGAACGAACAATATCGTGTGCGCGACTTACCGGAGAGAGGCGTTGTTGTTTTTAATATTTATGTTTTATAAATTCCCGATCAATAAATAAAAACGTATATAATATTATATACTATATAATATAGTATATATAAAACATCTCTCTCTCTATATATATATATATATATATATACACACGATACCACCATCGTCCTCGTCTTTGTCGTCGCAGTCATCTCTGTTGTCGCTGGGGGACGGGATTTGTGTGTGCGTGTGTCGTATTTTCTGCGGTCGTATTTCATACGGTCCGTGCCGACGACGGCCAGATGACTCTGTGCCAAGACCCGTGCGGCGGACAACGGTTCCACCGTTCAGCGTCACCGATGGTTTTCGCTGGAAAACGCCGCAGTTGTATGGCAATAATAATAATAATAATAATAGTATTATTTATTATTAGTAATAGAAGTAGTATAAGTAGTTGTACTTCAGTGGTGATTTAAAGACGCGTATCTCAGGCTCAGATGACCGAATTTGATAATATGAAGCTTATCAGTAACAATTTGGTTACAGTGTAGTTACAGATAAATTATAATTCCAACGTTTACTGATGGTAGAGCATTTGACATCACGAAAATAACATTCGTAAATACTAAATATAGTTATAAAATCTAAGTTAATCTAGTTGACATTTAAATATAAACTACCTATAGTAACGTACACTGTAATAATTATAACATTTTACTTTGTTTAGACTATGAGCATAGACAGGAAGTCCAAGGTTTTTGTGGAATAACTGTTTCCTTTTTTTATATATGTAATAAATATTCTATTTAAAGCATTAACATAATAGTATATCACGAAAAGTTTCTATTTGCTATATAGCATGCACCAGTTTTCAATTAAAAGCTGGCTTATAGCAATTTTTTAATGTAATGATCTGTACATTATTTTAAGTACCTATATTACAGAAATCCACCTGGTGGGTTAAACACATATTTTATACTACTAAATCTCACTTTTTATTTAAATTTTCAATCATCAGATGGCACATATCTTTGGTATACAATACCTACCTAATAGTATAATAATATTAATATTTAATACAAGCAATGTTCAAATTTAAATTTAAATGTATTGATTGCATAATAATGTACTGATTACTGATTAGTGGTTACCTACTGAATATGTAGGTACATAACATTTTCCAGTAAAAAAAATCTGATAAATTATTATACAATTTGACAGTTCAACATTTCTATTGAAAATAGTGTTAATAATATTAAGCCAATTATGTAAAACGGTTCATTAAATATTATGCTTTATTATTATGCTCTAAAAAAAACAAACCGAATTTAGTTTTTAAAAAAATAAGTTATTTTTATTGGATGCATGTTAATTTTAATAGGTAAAAGTGTTATAATATTATGTTATCTATGCAAATCTTCCAATACATTATACATTGGTATTTAAATAGTAGTAGGTAATAGTAGTCATATTTTATAGCAACAAAACGTTGTTTGATTAATTCACAATAGTTTTATAAAGGTGTAATATAATCTATAGAGAATCACAAAAAAACTCAATATAGGTTAATATAGGTATCCTCGGTGAGTGAAGAATTATAGTCAATTTCAAAAATACCATATGAGACGGGTAGTAGTACTCAAAGGCACATATGGCCGTTTATTATCAACGTAAACTATAATCAAATACAAATATATTGACATATTATAGTTTATATTGCACCGGGTCAGGTTACAGACGAATGGTGTAGTGGTGTTGTAAATATTTAGAAATTTGCATCGTTTCTTTGGCCTTCCCAGAAATGAACCGGATAGTGTAGTACAGAATGATACAGCCGTGGTACACCGAGATTTATGTCAGGGCAGAATAACGGGAAATCGGAAAATATCAATTGGGGACAATGCGACGTGACAGTGTTCATTATTCGGACGACATTGTGAGAACACGCTAAGTGGCATCAAGTAAAGCGCAGCCTTTATATAATAGCAAATACGCATTATTGTCGGTGTACAGACGGGCCCGAAGACAATCGACTGTCGGCGTGTTCATAATAATATGTTTGATGAACGTTTCGAGTATAATTTCCAACTGTTTAACAACGTGAATATGCTCAAGCACACCGCGAAACCGTCGGTGCTTGTAATAATGGTCGTGTACAATATTACAATTATTGGTTTTGGGCACTGTATAGTTTTATGTCAATAGAAACATCGGAACTCTATGTAATGTAATTTAGATTTCAATACCTATACAACAATATGATATAGTATAATCAGTGTTGGGAAAGTTCCTTTTAAAAAGGAACTCGTTCCCGTTCCTCGTTCCTACTGTAAGAAAGGAACTCGTTCCCGTTCCTCTTTCCTGTCCCGAAATAAGAACGCGTTCCCGTTCCTTTTTAAAAAGGAACGCGTTCCCGTTCCTTCATGTTCCTTTTTTTGCAATTTGAGTGGTGGTCAATGGTGTATTTTGCGAACAATTTTTAAGTCAGAAATAATCGAACCGAGAGAGTTAACCGATTATTTCTGACTTAAAAATTTTTCGCAAAAAACACCATTGACCACCACTGAAATCGGTTAACTCACTCCTTTCTAGGAGCACCGATTTTTAACAAAAATGATTTGTCTTAGATTTTTTTTGTTATAATTCAAAAGTTGTATAGCGTAGACTTGAAACTTTATATATATACATTCATATTGCATAATTGCATAATATTATACATTTATATTACTATAGTAGTATAGTATACAGTGTATAGTGTGTACTATACACGATACACCACACATAGAGACATGCTATAGGTTATAGGCTTATAGCCCATAGGAGTATAGGACATAGTATGATACAACAATCTGTTTTTTTTTTTAATTCAATTTATTTGAAAAAATATTTTTATACTGACATTTTGTTTTGTTTGAGAAGAACTAATTTGGCGCGCGGAACCGGAAACGACCCGGAACACGACACGTAGTCGACCGACGGCGTCGCGGCTCAGTTTTGGCGCGGAAACACACTATATGCGCTTCATAAAATATACTGTGGCACTCAACGTGTTAAAATTTTTTCATTATTTGAGGAACGGAAATTTTCGTTCAAGTTCCTTCAAAATAGGAACTCGTTCCCGTTCCTCGTTCCTATATTTTAAATGGAACGCGTTCCGAGCTTCGTTCCTATAAAAGGAACGCGTTCCAGGAACGCGTTCCTCAAGGAACGCGTTCCTTCCCAACACTGAGTATAATATGAAAGACGTAATCGGTGTAATTACGACGGTGAAAATGCGTATGATATAATATGGTGAGCCCCGAGGTTTTTCACTGTGATCGAGTATTAGCACACAATATTGTCTAGACGTCAGAGAATTCCCGATTTAATTAGTCTGCTAAAGTTATATTAACAATGTCGAAGGTGCTCATTACCGATTTTAAGGAATCCAGATTATATAACATATTATTATTATAATACATAACAATGTGGCAATGTGCATTTATGCAATTCATGACCAAAATTGTAACAAGGTGAATCGTAGATGCATATTTTTTGGACAGGATTTGAAAAAAATCATTTCGCGTTATTTCTTATTGGGAATATTACGACTCGTGTGTTTGTCATTATTTAGAATTATAACGATATTTAAATTTTATGCATAACGTTATAATAATATTATTATTATATTTTAACATTATTCTATTTTCGGTATATTTTTTGGTTATGTTTGTACGTCGTTAGTCGTTACACCTATTTTAAATTTTCCATTTCCTTCAATTTTAGCATAATAATATGAATGTCTATTCACTGCAAGCTTTCTTAAACATAACACGATACATAATATTATTATTTGGTGTTAGATTTTCTTAATATGCACTTACTAAGCATTTGGTTCAGACAAGCTGTAAATTATTAGAAAAAAAAAGACTCATTTTGTACGTAACCAAAGTATTAAAAATAATAATTCGAACGCTGTTCACTTAGTTTATTATACATTTTAATTGGTAATTGTAAACAACACTATTCATTACTCTTTATTTTAATCCTCTCAAAAATAGTGGTCATGACGTTTTTTCCATTTCAGAGTATTTCAAAATCAGTTTAGTCCCTAACTGTATCTAAATTGTGGATACTCAACACTTTTATTGATACCACCGACGATGAAAATAATGATTGTATCTACAAATAATAACACCTTGGTATATAGTGCATACTATATTATAATCAAAGAAAATTGATTTTCATTTTGTGAATTAAGATTCTGAGCTAAAACAAGGAATACAAGCCTTAACTTAATGTGTTAATATTATGAATCTTTGGAGATTCTTCCTACAAGCAATTTAAGTATTTTCATAATTTTTTCGAAGGTAGGTTTTTAATGTATAAATGTATCGATTGTGAAACGTCCAATAAATACTTATTCTAAAAAAAATATTATTTAATAAAATATCTTTTACGTACCTATCGATTATTTAAAAAATAGTGACTGACTTTATATTTTTCCTTAAAAGAAAATAATGGTAATGCAAAAATAATTATTATAATGTGCTAAAATTGTATGTGTATTCATTTTTCTTAAAATAGTTTAATATTTTACTTAACATTCTATTTTTATTCAAATGTATAATTATTATAATACACAATCGATGACTGTTATGTAGGTTTCATCGTTACATTTTATATATTATATTTTTTTATAAACAACGATCATTTTTCGACCACATCATATTCGATAATTTTTTAATCACTATACAATTACTGTCTATTAGTTGGGCGTTGTGGTTTCGTAGTGACAGCCAACTTGGATCTATCGCCGTTACTAATTATTTACTTCAATTTTTTTTTCCAAACATGATACAGTATATTTTACACACGAATTTTACATCGGACATTTTTCCATGTGGTTTTTTTCCCGGATGAAAATTTCGTACTTAGCCATGTCATCAATACTTTATCGCACTCGACGCGAGTTGAGTTTTTGTCGCATTCCTCTTTACTTTAATTAATTCCTTTTTTTGTTCCTGCATTTAAACCTGTAATTCTCTATAGGACAGTAATTGTCCGTGGAATCAATTGTTTGACCGAAAGTGTCATTCTATTTATACCGTTGCAAAATTTTTTTTATACCTACAATTTATAAGTACACAACCTTTGTTCTCCAAGTATTGTGCCACGTGCAAGTGAGCTACCTACCAGTTAAGCCATGTAAAACTGTTTACTGTTTAGCATGGACCATAACGGTAGTGAATCGTATAGGCGTATAGCCATATAGCGACGTTATCAATTTATAAATAAACTAATGTAAAATTTATAAATCTCCTGTTCAGCTGATTGATGACGAATAGCCAGTGGCGTGGTGAATGAAGTTTACCTAATGCAATTGCTTAGCCCTAAATATGTGTTGATTTTTTAAAAAAAATTAAAATTTGCTTGGATGAATGTATAATGAATTATTATAGTAATTTGTATGCTAAATTTTTGATAACGTTCTATAACAACAATTCTAAACTAGCATACTGCAGCTTTAATTTAAATATTATATAGTGGGGGGGGGGGGTATTGGGAAGGTCATTGTTTAAATACTTTTCTTAGGGTTTGAAATATGCTCACCACGCCACTGTAGCCATTTAGGTAACTGTTATATCGAATCAGATTTTATGTAATAATGTTGTGAAGTTATAATAGTTAAGTTACCAGACATTAGCTAGCCTCCAAATTTGTATGCTATACGATCAAATGGGTGATATTTTAGGATACGATAACCTAGGATAATTTAACATCACATCAACATAATATTTGCGTGATTCATGAACAATGTATAAGTGTATATAAATGTATATAAGTGTTTATAAGTGTATATTCACCAATATAGAACAAGTGAAATAACATTATGTTTCGCGTTTTTTTTAAACAACTAGAGAATTTAATTTTAAATTTGAAAGTGACACCATCTTACAAAGTTGAAACACCAGTTCAACATTTTTTTGAATTTTTCTTTACACGCAGTCAAATAAATTGTTGAAAGGTTGTTCAAATTTCAGTGGAATTCAAAACATTCGCATTTAAATCCCTGAAAAGTATATCATAAACTATTTTGTTATTTTAATAAAATCTGAAGCGCATGAATGGTTGTTAAATTGATATATTATGAATAGGTTGACTCAAGTCAAAATTAACTTGTCTTGCATTAAATTTAACTGACAAAATATACCCTTAGCTATATATTCATAGATACGATGTGGTGAGCTAAGGAGAAAGTTTATTTTATGTTATACATTTATAACATATTGTTCAGACAACTATTACAATATTATACAGTATTATAATGAGAATAATTACTGAGTAACTAAAACTTGAGTGTTGACTCAAATGTGGAAAAACATAATAATATTTTAATTTAGAAAAACCCAAGAATGTAAAATATCTATAGCTAGAGTTTTCTTACAGAGGACTTAGTATTAAAATATTTAATCATCTTAAAATTTCTTTGTATAGGTAGATGTCATCATTAATACCCGTTGTATTGTATAATTAATCATAAGTTTTACTTGACATTGTAGCTTTAAAAAAAATAAATATGTTTTCATATATAATATTAATTGTTGTTTACAGAAGATCTTAAAAATTAATTTAACTTTATTTTCAGTAGTATTCAATGAGGATGATATGATAAATGACTATCCATAATAAAATAAGGTAAACAATTATTCAACCATCATTGTTATTATGGTTTTATGATGATTGTATGAAATTACCAATAATACTGAGTAAACAATAAGCAACGATTAAGTTAGTGTGTGAATTATAGTGTCAGTTATAGTAGATACATGATAACGTTTTTATACACAAACAGAGTGTGTGTAATTTGCATAAGTAGACTATATGTATATAATATATTTACTTCAGCCACAAATCAAATCAAAAATGTCAAGTTAATTAAAACCAAATTTAGTTCGTTTCGCAAAAAGTACAAATTATTTATTGTAGTTTAATATTCAAACACTATATTCAGAAACTGAAAATCAAAAAAAAAATAAACGTCATCAAACAGATGCTTGTACGTTTTAAACTCACAATAACAGATACTAATCTATGATTTGATAATTTAAATATTGTATGTACCTAACTAAATATCTAGTTCAGATTAAAATGAATGTAAATCGAAAAATGACTATACATTATAATAACGGTAACTTTATACCATCATAATATATTTAAGACTTCAAGTTCATGTAGGTATTACAATAAACTAGTAAAAAAAATTTTTAACTATATTTTAGACTGTTAAAAATAACACCTTTTTATTTTATATTTTATAGCAAGCATCTGTTTTTAATTCAATGATAGATCTTCGTAGTTTTTCAAATCCAATAATAAATAAATCATTAACAACCATATACAGTTATATTTATAAATCGTATAAACTCAGTGAATTTTAAAATTTACCCAATTAGAAGAAAACAATTTTATACGGGTTGACATTTAAATTGTATCACACGTACAATTGTATATTCTAAAAATAAACTAATCAAATTTCGATTGGTATATTATGCAAAAATCATCTAAGACGTTCAACGTGTAACATTTAATGTTTGTGTATAAAGATGATTCGTTTGTCTGGTAAAATATAGTCTATATTTTAATAGTCTATATGCTTGTAAGTTGAAACAATAAACAACACTTAAAAATTACGATTAGCGAGAGAACTGATGTGAATTAGAGTTGTTGTATCAAGGGGCCAAGAAAACTGTTTATTATTGTCTAGAAAAGTGCAACACCAGTAAATACATATATGTATAGAATGGGTGATAGAATATGATATTGTAATACAATGTTATAATGAACAGACATATAATAAACGCGCAGCGTGTACCCATTATTACAATCTGATGTAGATGTTGCCCAGTGCTCTTACTCCTGTAACAAACAATTGGAAAACAAATACAGCAATGATAATACCGTGTTCTGTAAGACCTTGACATGTAAGTTATTTGACAATCAAAAAAGTTCTGATTCGTCTTCATTGATTGGTTATAACACCCACTGTTCGTTGAAATTAAAAAATTAAAAAAACTAAAACACAAATCACATCATATTATATAATATTTTTGTATTTTCAATGAAAAGTATTGACCATTTGGTATGCAAATTACTAACCGTTATGCATATATGTGACAACGCAACGTATATGGAAAATTTGAATCATTTTATGAATAGTTTTATCGTTCCTATTATAGCTATAATTTGAACTAGTCATAATCTACTCTATCTGTGTCTTAACTCTAAAAACTGTGTTTCTAGACTTTTCACTGTTTTTTTAATTACGTAGTTCACAATATGTAGTATCTACTATGTATTTTTATACTGAAATTGTGCGTTCATTTAAAAGTACAGCGATACAAATGTTTTAAATAATTGTTGGTTGTTTCAAAAACCGCAAGTACGACTACGATTTTCCAATAAAATTAAAACAATATAGCTGCCCAAGCTGCAGTTGAATAACATATTTATATAGCTTTTATTTATTCAAAGTGTTTTTTTTTTTTAATAATAAAATACGTTTTATCAAATGTTTATTAGTAGAAATAAATAAAAATTATCACTAAATAGTAAAATAAAATATATAATATTAAATAATCGGTTAGAATAAGGCAACCATCTTAACCATGGAATAGCTAAAGACAATAAAACTGATGATACATTATGTATGCAAATACGCCGAGTACACTGCGATAGCGTGAAGCGTAAGTGGTGCAACGAATAAAACACATAATCTGATTGGATTCGCACAATCCAAAATTCAAACAGTTTTCAGCTGGTCCCGATGTGGTTTGATCTTCACACACAATGTGATCTGTCGTCATGCAGGCATCACAACGTAATATTATATTATGGTTTCGTGTGTTGTCCAATTTTCCTAAAGATTTATTGGTGTATCACTTTGTCTTTTTGTTTTTTTTTTTTAAATTTAAATAATAATGATACTTTTTTTTTTAACGAGACTAACAAATTTATATCAGAGCAACCGATTTACACATTTCAGATTTTACAATGATTATAATAATAATAATAATAATAATAATAATAATAATAAAAAAATGGTATCAATTAGAATTAATTGACTCGACTCAAAATAGTAGCCTCCCGAGTATACTCACCTGCAAAGTGCCAAGGCGGTGCATGCCGACGAAAACACGATCAGCGTAATAGGTTTTGATCGTGCGGTCGTGCGGTTTAGCCCGGGCGTTGGGTTTCGCCGTGTTGCGCGTGACAAATAATAATATTATATTATGATAAAAGTAAGCGAATCGACGAATGCGGAAAATGATCCGGACGTACAGTGTCATAGCACCTGATAATAATAATATGTTGGCACGTGATAAAAATATTTTTTGTATTGTATATCATTGTGTCAAAAGCTGTCTTTGATGGCGAACACGCTACCGCGGTGAAACATGACGTACCGACTTGACTCTGTGTATAATATCGGACAACATGTATAGTATATGGCGTGGGTGTGTGTGGGTGTGTGTGTAATCTGCACTCCAAAATATTATACGACAAGCACACATACGACGTCGTATACAGAGCATTTACGTAAAATGACGTTAGGCCTTTATGGGTAAAATAAAAAGGCGAGCTGCAGAGTCTCGACGGCGGCGGCGGCAGCGACTATATACCGTTGTAAATTTGATTTACGCCGAGTGCCTCGCGGGAAAATTACCTTTTAAACGGCGCAATATAAATGCATCAGACGCCGCCGCCGCCGCCGTTCTCTTGCGCCCTTTACGGTTTTTAAACAGTTACCTGATACAGAAGGCGACGCGCGTGCGTTGTATGTACGTATATAATAGTACAAAATATAAGCGTTGCCGGGAAAAGGGGCGATGAGGGTATTATTATTATTGTTATTATTATTGTTATTATTACTATTATACGGTACGCGAGGAGGCAGATGCGAGGAACGTTTAAAAACAGACGCTTCCAATTTTGTCGGCGCTAACCTATTTTTGGAATGAAAAAAAAAAAGACAAAAACAAAAAACTGTATATGTAAGTACGGTTTGGTGGTTTAGGACGGACGCACGATCATATAATGGACCCAATTTAAAATAACAATGTCGAAGTATTATTTCCTCTCGGTTCGGAAAACGCGTTTTACCACCAATCAACGTTGCGTCAGATATATAATTACGGAGAAGCTGTAGAAAAATACAGATAAGCTGAGAAACTTATGCTCACACACAAAGTATAATACATTCTCGATTTATATTATGTCCTTAAAAATATCTACCAATCGTGAAGAAGGCAAAAATACAGTATCTTTTCATATTATGTCCATATTTTAGCTCCAGTATCATATTTTTTTATTCTGTTAATTGTATAGTTTAATCAAACACTGCACTTTAATAATTAATACTAAACCGTGTGCTTATTAATTATTAAGCATTTTATACGATTCAGTATAACATAGCAGGGTCTGATTAATATTTGTCTCTGGTATTCCAATAACCTGAAATTCTAAATTTAAATTTGCATATATTTTATGCATATTAAATGTTGATGTATTTTTGCATAGTTCTATATTTTATATTTTTTGTAATTAATTTGACGAATATACATTATTAAGTTCATGTTAGATGAATAGTATTTTATAATTATATACGCTAAAAACAAAAAATCACCAAAGGAGCGCCACACGGGTCTCTGCTTTATAGTTTTAGATAATATATTATTTTGTAGAGTGTGGACCAATTATTTCTTGGAAAACAACTATTGTGGTGTATAATACTGTGTTAGGAGGACGGAGTGGCCGAGCGGACTAAGGCGTTGGCTGCGACGCAGCCGATCCGAGTTCGATTCCTCGGCCATGGGCGGCATTTTTCTTCGGACAAGTCACGGTGTCCGGAGAACAAGTGCCGCCATCCCCCACCCGGGCATGGCAGATACCTACGGGTGCGCACTTGAAAATCTGCCAAAAACTACACACACGTGTTCACCAACCAACAGTATCATCCCCTACAAATAAACAAACAAAACAGCTAATGGCCATAGTTGCCAGGCTTGATGACCAATTGAAAAAAAAAAAAATACTGTGTTGATTAAAATTTACATTGTTTTATACTATTTTAATATATTGTACTATTATTGAAAACAATGTATACTCAAAAGTACCTATGCAATAGTAAAAACTACTATGCAAAGTAGTTATGTGTTCAAAAAACTATATCTACTAAAGCATATTAAAATAATGTCCGTACAAGTTGATTGGATAGTAAAGTGCATATACGACTTAATAATGCACAGTAACACCGCAGTTCATTCTCATAAAAATATAATTATTGCGTTGTCAAATGAACGAATAACTGAAGGTGTAACGATCGAACAAATTAAAACAACACGCCATTGTGCATGCGATGATATTATATAAAATATATTATACTATAGATTTATCGTGCTGTCGTTACACTCTGATAGCATTGTCCATTATTGTACGTACTAAGCGTGTGACGTCCATCGATGGTGTTTAACAACATAATATTAATCTATATATACATCACGTCATCACAACATACGCGTTTATGCAATATAATCCAAGTACAACAATATTCACGAACACGAAATAAAATGCATTACATTATTGTCATCATCGTGATTTCTATTCCATATTAATACGAAAAATCTGATTTTTTTAAAGTACGAATTAGTCCATTGCACAATCAAAAGTGGTTAAGTCAAATAACTGTTATACTTTGGGAATACTAGATATATATAACAAAAAACCATTTTTTTTTACAAAATCAAATTAGGTCAAACATTTTCCTTCTGTTAGATATAACGCTTGATGTTATCAATGTTGACGTGCTAGAAAATGTCCAAGAAGTATTATAACACAATATCTCTGGAGTTTGGGTCACGGTTCTACGAACGTATTTTAAATAGGTAGTCTAATATTGTCAAATTATCATTAGATAAAATAAAAAATGATTATTTCAATTAAAAAAAAATTTAAGAATTACTCTAATTACACTCCTGGACATAATGATTAATGCTTTATTTATGCCTTAGCAAGGGTTATAGTCCAACTACTAGTTGTACTGTTGTGTGGTGATACGTGTGTTCCAAGTTCTAATAATATATTATATTATATACGTATATGATTAGAACTTGGAACACACAATATATATATATATATATACGCATAACGAAATATCAAACTTGGCAATATAGTTTCGTATTGTTTTCGACAAGTTGAATAGGGTATACTTTATTTCGTTACGTCAAACCGAGTACGAGTAATGACGATTATATACGCGAAGGAAGAGAAAAATGGCAGACTTTACGCCATGCCGGTCGTTATGAGCAGGAGAAACGTGTTATCGGCGCAATAGGATCTCTATACATGCATTATTATAGATGATTATGAATATACGATTATTTCAATAAAAAAAAATGTCAAGAATTCCATTAATGTGGGGGGTGAATCGTCAACGGCGGGTCTTCAATTTCGACAGTATGTTGTGTTAAAAAAATGAAATACCCCCCTCCCCGGTAAAACTCTAAATACACTCTTGGACATAATGATTAATGCCTTATTTATGCCTTAGCAAGTGGTTATAGTCCAACTACTAGTTGTACTGTTGTGTAGTGATACGTGTGTTCCAAGTTCTAATAATATATATATAATATACGTATATGATTAGAACTTGGAACACACAATATATATATATATATACGCATAACGAAATATCAAACTTGGCAATATAGTTTCGTATTGTTTTCGACAAGTTGAATAGGGTATACTTTATTTCGTTACGTCAAACCGAGTACGAGTAATGACGATTATATACGCGAAGGAAGAGAAAAATGGCAGACTTTACGCCATGCCGGTCGTTACGAGCGAGAGAAACGTGTTATCGGCGCAATAGGATCTCTATACATGAGTATTATTATAGATGATTATGAATATACGCTTTTCTCAACAGTCATTAGTCGGGTCGACGATGAATATAGTTTTAATGCACCCGGTTACCATGCAGTACATAATATATTTCAGCTTTAGGTCGCAGTGATCTAGCCGGATAAGAATGTACAAGTACTATACAACAGTAGTTTGAGCGGTTAATCTACTCGGTCGGAGAACAATGTGTAAAGTTGAGGATATTCCGTATAACGATCGCCGATTATGATGTGCTAAGATATGAAATTTACACTATATTTTATAACGTGGTATAAGAGAAAGAAAAATGCCAATATTCCATTTTCTTTGGGAATTCTCCTCAATTCGCTATTGGTACTATACCCAGACGCAATTTATTTATTTATTTTTATAATTAGCTTCATAAGAACATTTATATTGAAACATGTTTACTTCTATACTGACGGCTTTTTGAGCTATTTAACAATTTAACAATAATTGTACATATAACACTTTATGAATATATATTGTATAATTTTTGTAAACAGTTCTGAAAAACTGTGAAATTTACTGAACATTATATTTTACTAAATACATTTTGTGTTATTTATTGCTAAAAAAAGTTGTAGATTTTGTTATACGTAACACACCGTTGTATATGAAATGTTTTTTTGTTATAACTTATAACTTAATTACTATAATAAATTAATAACATTTAATATATAATTTTTTGGCTTATTTATACCGTCCTATATACTTTGTTAAATTTGTAGTATATTTTGTCATTAAGCTATAAAAACAAATAAAAACAAGATTACACATGGCTCATAATTCTAATTATTATCACTAAATAAAAAAGGAGTTGATATTTATGTAGTCATTTAAATATGTGTAAAATATTATAAGATTAAATACTTGGATGCGTATATTGCTGAAATTATTTTTTTGTTAAAATATAACACAGCTGAGTGTTAAGACTTAACATAAAAATATAAGGTTAAAATTATTATTAATTATGTATGCTGATATTTAAACAATCTTAAAAACGTAGCCCAAAATGTTTTCAAAGACGTTTTAAATTATACCTAGTAAAACATCTTCCATCATCTAACATTATTTTTAAGAGCAATGAACATCATTAAAACGTGTTATGATAACTTAGATGAGTTAACTAAACTTTGGCCAGAGCCCTTTCCAACTGTGATGATTTATCGTTGCTTTCAAACTTAAATAGGAATGTTGGAATTAGTCGGATGACCACTCAATACATGATGTATCTTTTGTATAATATACTAAAAATAAAAAATCTTATTAAAGTTCATCTTGTACAAGCGTAGTGCTCAATACAACTATCATTTTTTCCTATAAAAATAAAATCAGTAGTTATGTATTATTTTGAAAATATTTGTAAAAAAAGAAACAAATAAAAAAAAATTACAACAGTGAAGAAGTCCATTATAAAAAACATGTACTGATATAACATATCACTGACATGTGCCATTCTATGTATTATAGAATGTATAGTAAATCCATTTATCCAGTTCATCCAGATAATGTACAACACAGCTTTTCAATATTTTTAAAAATAAAGTAGACAGAATAGTATTCTTGTTAAATAATTTGTATTATAATAAAATTCAAATGATTATTTGAATTGAAAAGGATTTAAAACACAAAAGTACTTCTATAACAATTTATCACTGAACATAATTTATTGAATAAATATATGAAAAAGTGTTGAAGAAAAGTATGTAAGTAATATAATATTATGCAAGCTAGATTTTATAATTTAAAACAGAAATCTGTTTTTCTTTAATATGTATCCATAGTAATTTTAACAACGAGAGAACATTTGTATATATTTTAATGGAAAACCGTCAGGCTTCAACAATAATACTAATAATATTATTACCATATGAGATACAGATTTAAAAATAATGTTATGGATATTTTCCAAATTTCCATGCATAATATAGGATCAATATATGTATATTAAATCAATATGATCTTATCCTGCAGTATCGATAATCATGGAAATATTTTAATTTGTTTATATTTTAAAGGTTCTGCGTAGGTATTTAAAAAAAGACAGTTTATTAAGTGCGAATTAAATATGATATTCGTAATATAAAAATGCATTCATATGTTTTATTATTATTAAAAAAATCCCATTGGTTATGCATATTGTGTTTCGTTCCTTCATGGTTTTGAAGTTGTTGTACTATGCTAAAACACATTCGTAGAATATTTTATCAAGTCTGACATAAACATTATATAATTTGAAAAGAAGTAACTAAAAAATATTACACTGAGTGTTTTAGCATTTAAGGTAATTCTTTTTTTTCAATTTATTAAAGTGCCTTAGTACAATGGTCGATGCAAAATAAACGATTTCATAAAATAAGAGATGTTGACTATTAATCATGAATATTGGTTGGGTTTACCGAAATGCTGCATGCAGTCTTGTGTACAAACTACAAAGTATTTCGATGAAAAGAAATCAAGAAAGCATTTATCCCTGTACAAAGTACATGCCATATAGATAACCACACACCAAATGTATAATTACTATATTATATGGTTCTTCTCTATCCACCTCCCGTATATTCTTTACAATTTACATAATTCTTTGATAATTAATATTTTTTTATTCTGAAATTGAGCATCAGCAACTTTGGTCATCAACATTTTGTGGTAAGGTTATGGTTGATTTAGGAACACATGCATATCATTATGTTGGGTGAGGATTCGTCACCAACAACTCGGGTGGTCACCCATCCGGGAGATAGCGACGCCGGACGATGCTGACCTTATCACGCATCCGTGACCCCGGCTAACCACAGCGGCACACGACGTCCCTAATTCACAATCATAATTAATTGTTTCTTATAGGTATTGCGGTCTTAGTTGGTCTTAGAGATTGGCCACCTAAGATTTTAAAGTTTTATACAGCTCAGCACTGACGAGTCATGTTACGGTAGAGTTAATTAATGTGCCTTAGTGAGGTCTTATTGTACTGTGAAAAATAAATCAACATAATATATTGTTTATGGTTTAAGATAACACATGTAATAAATAATGATGATAGAAAATATGTGATGTAACTTTTAGATTCAGTAGTAGTTTTCAAAAATATTCATTCAGAAAAACGTAATTGATGGTGATAACCTGTACTGTACTTACGCGTGCAATGCACGTACATACGTTTTGTCTATAAAGAGTGCCTGCCTATTATAAGCTGTTTCACTTAGCACACAATTCGTGCACAAAGACATTTGACATAATCGATTAGGGAACGTGATATTTGTGCGCCAGCAGGTTTGACAGATAAAAGCTTCATTTTTTTTTTATAGGTTTTTTTCTTCAGGCCACCAACGCATACACACTGTGTGTAAGTTAATATGGTATACGCATGTGAGTGACATGCCTCGAAAAAGCGCTTGTAACTTATTTAATTAATGCAAAAAGCAATATAGGCAGTATTATATTTTTAAGTGTATGCAAACAGTAGTTATTTAAAAATGTATAAATATTACAATATACCGATGGGAAGTAAAACAACTTAAACAATAAACCGTTCAAATAAATACTGAGACGTCATTACAATCCATATACAATACAAAACAGTTGTACGTTACGGGTGATTATTTTTGTGTATTGGTATATAGCGTGGTTCATGATTTATTATAGGTCATCATTATTTTAGTTTGATATATTATTTACAGTGCAAGTGGTGTAGAAAATAAACAAAAAAATAAATATTTTCCATTTTGTAAAAAAATATGCTCATTTGAAATTTATTATAATTCGATTATAATTTATTTACGGAAATATAAATAAAATAAACTTTATAATAGAGTATAATATATAGTTATAATTAATTATACTACGATACGATTAAATATAATATGTACCGTATCCCAATGTATAAACTGAAAAGAATTCAATTTCAATTTAATTTTACATTATCAGTCAATCGTAATAAATCGTTTGAGTCAAGTTTAAAGCTCATGTGGATAACCGAGTTTCTTAAGGATGAAAGGTTTGATATTAAATGTATAATATTTTATTCTTCTACAAGGACATTTTACACAATAATAATAATAATAATAATAAGCTTTTGAATTAAATAATTTTGCATATTCGTGCATTTTATCATCTTCCTTTCTCAGTTTTACACATAATATTATGCAATTTAAAAATATTTTAGTTCAAGTTATTATTATTTTTATCATTTATTTTTTATATTTTACAACGAGTAATTAACTATTTATTTACTGGCTATACGATAGTGATTATATTTCCACTGGATGTTGAGGAATTAGTTTTAAAAGTTTCATACTAATTTGTCTTCTATACTTACTTAAATTGAAAATATATATTATATGTATATAGATTAAAAAAAATTAAACGTTGAAATAAAAACTTCTATACACACGAATGAATAATATTGGAGTTTAACGCACATACGGTATTCAAAAAATGTTACTATTATTTATATTATTAAACTTTCAAATTAAAATTAATAATATTTGCATACATACGTATAGTTACATATTATACACATATAATATCATATAACACATAGTATACGGCGTATACTTGTATTAACATTTTAACCATTGAGTTTAATTAATAATATGAAGTTTCGTTTAAGCCAAGTACCTACTCAAATTCCTTAATTTCAGTAAAATATTTACACACAACTTGTGAATGAGCTTAAAATAGTTTAAAATGTTCAGTTAACAATTATGTAGTACACAAACTTGACCCACTAGCTTTATAGTAAATTATTTATACGTTTTGAAGATTAACCATAAATATTATAATATTCAATTAAAGTCATGCATTCTAATAGAGGTTATGAGTTTTATACTAGATACCTAGTTGTTTCTTAATTGTTTAATAATATACTAAAAAAAATTTACTATCGTACCAGTTGTAATATTTTTAAATGAAATCTAATTGTTAAAGATAACTTTATTTAATGAACTTAATATTTTCCGTGCAAAACAAAACCTGAATAGTATAATAATGTTTTGTAAAAAAAAAAAAACTTATGCCATTTACCATGTAACTATTTATAACGTATGAAATCTTATGATTACCTACTTAATTATATTTTCAAATTATCATAAAAATATGGTAATATACAAAAGCAATAAGTCTTTCACCATTTCTAAATGCGAAGTTCAATAAAAATATAATGTAATAATATTATAATATTGCTTTTTGGGATTGAGAACGGTCAAGTAAAACATGTAAATGTCATAAACTATAAACAAAAATACATTTTAGTTTTATTTTATTCGAAAATTGGGAAATCTCTATGATTGATTACCTCGTTGCAAATTAATCATTGGAAAATGATTCACTGTAAAAATATTAACTAGGTACCTACTTATAATAAAAATAACCATTGGTGTAATTCCATTAAATTTCAGCAGTTGGAAAACGTTCATATAAATTCAATAATCATAAAGATAAACTAGGTAAATCATATTTGAAGCCAATCGCTTTCCTCGCAGACTTTGATTACATACGAATATCAAAATATGTAAACTCTGTACGTACATTTGAAAATACGCCTGTCTAGATACACGGACGTCCATGTTGTAAAAATACACTACTTAGTATTTATATCCAACGAAAAAAGTTGTTTTGTAAAAATGTAGTCTATTATAATGACACTGCTATAATTTATTGATGAGTGATGACAAACTATAAGATAACATTATTTTATTGTTTGTGCAGTTGTGCGATGTGTTGTTAAAACAATTTTAAAAATCAATGAATTAGTATTAAACTTCAGCTGCAGCAGATGCTAGAGCCTATCATCATTGCTCCTGATAGATAACACCAGCGGGTCGTGCACCCTCGTAATTACGTCACTGAATATAACGTTAACTCGGAATGTTCAAACTTCGAATAATACATCTTATATATAATATATATGTATATATATACAATATACATATACATAATATTACATAGTAAATAAATGATGTATTTTATTTATGAGTATTTTAGATTTACATTAAAAATGTAATCATGAGTTATACGGAAAACTGGATCATGAATTTTTATTATTTAAATCAATTTTTTTTTTCAATCTAACAGTTATACTCTTGTTTAATAAAAAATATAAAAATAGTTATAACACGTAATATTATGTGTACACCTACTTTTACGACCCGGGAGAAACTCAGCGTGTGTCCACATAGACATTATTATTCTACCCCGCTTAATCATATTTATATAATATTTCACAGTTATAAAATGTGAATTTACTAAACATTTAGATAACGTACCAAGTGAATACTCAATGGTGTTTTGTTTAAGAGCAGTCCTATTATTAGATATGCTCCGTACCTTTTATACATTTTAAAAAGTTTGATGTCTATAAAAAAAAAAATAACACGATTTGTATTTATAGATAAAAATGTACGTGTTTACATCACAATATTATTATATTGTGCTAGGTAGTAATATATAAAATGTTTATGCATGACCTATAATTTAATAATAATGAATTACTGTTTTCGTCAAAAAGTCCCTGGGGGAAATTTCACATGGATTTTTTTTTCAACACGATAAAAAAATAATATAAAAAAATTACAACATTGAATTTATCTTTGCATCGTAGATTAACATTAAAGCCTGGGACACGCAAGGGATCAACCTCTATGTTTTAGTAGTACCGTGGGAGTTGTAAAATACAAACTAAATACTTCAGTTCGGGATTTTCCGGAAAAATACAAAAAAATAATAATAATAATATGATTCAAATGTGCTCATTACAATTTGGTAAGATTTTTATCGAAACCCGTAATCATAAACAACACGATCATATCCATTCTAAGTCCTCAAAAATGTATGACGAAACCATATTATTTTAAAATATTGCAAATACCGTGAATTTATTAGGTATTTATTGTAAAAATATTACATTTCATAAAATAGTCCATCGATTAATACATATTGAACATATTGAACATCCTATAATTTATAGGTATGTATAAAAAAAAAATGTTTCCATAATTATTGTAATACGACAGCTGTGGAAAATAAAATACAATAGACTCATAGATTCTTAACCTTTTCTGGGTCATGGACCCCTTTGAAGTATAAAGTATAATCAAGAACTACCCCCTCCCTGAAAAAAAATATATTTTAATTATTTTTTAATGATAATAATATTAAGAGTTAATACATTATTGTGAACAATCACTTTTGTGACCATTGTAGAAAATCCATACTCGCAGAGATTTGTTGTAGCGAATGAAATCAAAAAATTCCATGGCCCTTGATACAGCTCACAGATAACCGTGGTATTTGTCAACGCACACCAACATTTGATTACAATTTTTGTTTGAAAATCGTGGTGTGATCTTTTGATCTTAAATCAATTAATTCATCTTTAAGAGGACTGAATAATTAATTGTACTTACATCCACAAGAAAAAGATTATCTGAAACTGTACAGAAATATGAACAATCGATTTTGTATACCTAAAAAATGTATAAACTTCACTATAAAAATGTACAGTCTCTACTTTAACCGATTTTGATTCATCAAATAATATGAATTAATTTCAAACAAATTTATTTTTGGTTTAGTTAAAAAAAAACTCACAGCCACCACTTGGACTCCCGGGTTAACATGTTTGGACCCTATTAAACATGTGCGGACCCAAGGGGTCTACTGACCACTGGTTAAGAAACTATTTAAACTAATTTAGTGTCTTTAAAAAAAAAAATAGTCAAATGATTTTTTTTGATTCTGAACGGAGTTTCGAATTTTTTTTTTTTTTAATATTTAGTGTGTTATATGCATAAAAGAACTACTAAAAATAAACGTTGAACGTACCTAATGCTCTAATAAAAAAATAAAAGACATTACTGTACAAGACTAGATATTTAATTTACTGAGCACTTCTTTACGACTTTCCTCTAGCTAACAGTTAATAGTAAGTCAATAAAATTAATTAGTGAAGTTTAAAAATTGATAACAACCTTGACTTATTAACAAGTTAATACGGCTCCCTCGCTTTCGTTACATTCTAATTATATGAAACTTTGTTTCTTGTTATAATATGACAGCAAACAACTTCTATTAAGTACTAACAACTAGACTAGGTAAGTATGTTTAAAGGACTCTAGTTTCTATTAGACACTTTCTAATATAAGTTTACTAAAGTTGTAAAATAGATTACTAGGGTTAAACAATGATGACAATGGTTTCTCGCTTAAGTACACAGTTTTAACATGAAATAATTAGAGTTTTTCCATCATTTTAATTTTAAACAAAATATATTGTTGTCCACAATCTATACATTGACATTCTATTTTTTATATTATTATGTATAATTTTATTATAAACGTAGTAATTGTGTAAAAAAAATGATGTTGTTTATAATATGATATTATACATACTATTATATTTATCTATAATATTATATACCTATGATATATTATAAGTACCTAGGTAGGTATTAAATGATTGAATCATAATATGAATTGCAAACTATATTTTACCTAATTTTTTATTGATACATTTTGTTTAAATTCATGACTTATTTTTATTTTTTATCTAACTGCGGCTTAACATTAAAAAAGTATATGAAATAAGCGTATAATATCTACTTAATAACTTTTTACACAAATTAAATTTTTTTTTTTTAAATAAATAGACTTTATATAGCGATCTATTGTGTCATAAATTTAATAACTATAATCTCAACTAATTTGTATAACGTAATAATGAATGTACACCATCCAAAACTTACAAGGGTATACAACTCTAAAGAACTAAAAAAAAGATAAATTTTGCATTTTGGCTGTAATTAAATATTGTTTTTTAGGTACATTATACATATATTATAATAATTGTAAAGATTAAACACAAAACCCAAGGATTGGAGAAGGTTAAATTGTAAATTTTCCTATCATATAAGAATTACAAAAAACTGAAAAGGAAATATCACCAAAGTGTTAGCATTTGTATAGTTTTGGTTTATGCATTCGAACGTAGTAATACATAATTTAATCTTTAAATAATTTTAATTTGTAAATAAATTGACTTTTTGATGAGATAAGTGCAGTGACGAGTGGTGTAGTTGAGTGCTTTTTTATGAATAACCCCTTCGTAACAGTTTTAAATGCTATTGATGAAAACAAAATTAAAACAATAGGTACTTATATTTGACATACCAATATATGCACTTACTCAACTATTCTTAGATTATGAAATTAAATTATGGATTTTAGTTTAAACAATACCTAAAAAAATATCACTATTATATTATAAATTTGAATATAAATAGGTAAGTTCATTTTAAAATGCATAGACAAAATTGGCTTGGGATTATGACATGTATTAATATTAATAAACCATCTATTTTATATAATTATAAATATTTAATAGTTAAAATGTTGTAAATAATATTTTAAATATAAATGAAAACGATAATTTTCCATCTGTCTTTTTTTCAAGCGTTATTTGGAAAATATAAATATAATTAGATTATATTAAATATAATATATACACGCGTATACACGATTATTGAATAAACGTCTGTATTAAGTTTAAAAATAAATAACACTTATTTATTGTAAATAAATAATAGTCTTACTTTGGAAATGCTAATGTTTGATTTGCGTAAAACAAAATCAACCTACATAAGCTGAATAAATTAACTTAAAACTGAACCGACTGATTTATTGTTAATTTTTTTGTCATCCTTTCAAATTACCATACAGACACTGATACACGTTTTATCATAACGACGAATATAATATTATGTAGTGCACTTTAATGAATACGAGTGTCGAATGGTTACCGCTACTTCTTACTACCTATATACTAATTAGAATTAATTTTACTTCGTGTTCATTTGTACTTTCGGATGGGTTGTCTAAGTTAGAAAATATACATGGTAAATGCGTCATTACCGAATGGTTGGAAATTAACGGCTGTATGAACACAAGTGTTTGTGAATTATATAATTTGTTTCCATAAACCTTTTTTGGGGATTGGAGGTTTTAAGCGGCTTAACGGGACTATCCGATTTAGATCTTTGTGGTGTGCACCCGCATCGCTCCAATTTCCGACCATTCCATGTCAGTGTGCGTCCGGTTTGAAAATCGTCTTGCCACTGGATTATTTGTGCAGGTCACTGCTATTGTGTTGCGTCCTAACAAGCAGCAAATCTTAATAAAACACGAATAGAAAAACGGTAAAATACGTCTATAGACGCTTTTTATTGAACAACGAAGATGACAGAACGGGGGTGCTGGAAAGAGCGTGAGGACGGATGGTTATTTATTTTACTTATACCTTTTTTTTCCCACCCCTAACTGCATTGGGCCGAGATTTATGGCTTCTCGATTCTATCTGCCTTTTGTCTGGATGGCTCTTTTGGTGTTTTATTTTATCCACCATCGACAACGGTGGAAAAAAACATTGTGATCATACTGATAAACATAATGGCATGTATAAGTGTACAAAAACTATGGTTTCATTTTATTAATGAGTATTGCGTATAGGAGACTACCTATGAGTTATGTAATTTATGCATTTGATTTGTTTTCTATGGTATTATAAAATATTGCGAATAATTCACTATTACGATAAAACCATTACCGTAGCTAAATAAACGAAAAATTGAAATCTTACATCTTATCAAACGTAATATGAATCAACATTTTTTCATGCAAAATTATAGATATGCTATTTTAAATTAAAGTATACTTTCATGTATAAAGTAAATACATAATACATATTGTGTTGTAAAAAAGGAATACAAATTACAAACTTATGTATAGGTTTTACAACGATTTAGTGTATTTATTTTTTTTGTGTCTTTGATAGTTTCATCAACTCATAGAGCATTAAAAAGATTTTTTAATTTTCAACTTTGAATGTGATCTATGTTAGCAAATTGAATATAATTGGTACTTTAGGGGTAAAAAGTAATATTATGGAGAAACCAGGAATATTAACGCTTTACCAGAATTTGAAAAAAACTTATTTTATTATTTTGTTATAATTAAAAAACAAATAACTATAGATACTTTCAATTTTGAAAATTTTTTGGCATTTTAAATGTTTGAGTTTTTTTATTTTTAATGTATATTGATCAATTTATTTGTCTATGTCAAACATCTTAACAATTAAATACTAAGTTCCTTAAAGCTTTTCTTACAACAATTAAAAAATACTGAAAACAAATAATCACTATTTTTTTATGAGCAGTTTTAAGTTTAAAATACTATATAAAATAGTGAAAATGTGTAAATTATTAATAACTTTTAATTTAATTGTTAGTTAAATTTCATTATTTTTTTAATTTAATACTTATAGCTATAAATACAAGACTCTTCTTAAGTGCATTTTATTATAAATTTAAAACAGGCTAGCGTAAAGCCACATATATTTTTTATTAGCATTTAAAATTCAAATCTTGATGACGTTGGATATTCAAACGTACCATAACGGATTTATTGCATTGTAAATTTTTTTTACTTTTGACCCCAGTTTTTTTCGTTCGATTTAATTTTCCACCTTAAAAGTTGAATATTAGTTCCAAAAGTGATGACAGACACACAGAAAATAATATATATAGTAAAACCAATACATTCATCGTTCCGCTCAGAATTTAAAATATAGTTATAAAATTTAGTACTTGATAATATGTCATTTAAATCGACCGTATACGATTGTAACTACATATCAAGTATTAAAATATGACAATGAATCTATCTGAAAGAAAATATATTATAGCAATTCGTAAAAATGCAATATTTGACTTCAGATCTGCAAAAAGATTATAATACTTTGAACAAAGTATTTTTGATATTGGATGAAGAACATAATATAATAGTCATAATATAATAGTTAATAATATAAATAGTCTTAGAACACAACAGTATAGTAGAAGGTGCATGAATTTACAGAGATTGAAGTGATGTGTAATGGATGCAGGTTAGCAAACGGAATGTTTTTCGGAGTTTCAAGAATTTATATTAAGTTTGTCCTTTGTGGGGAAGTAACTTGAATACTGGACACACTTTGAAGCTGACTACTATATGACATGATCGTCAGTATATTATACAATGTGTATAGTGATGTAGCAGCACTGCCATGGTATTTAGTATAGGCGTCTGACAAGTCAGTTTAAACTTCCAACAAGTTTAACATAGTCAGTGGAATGGAAATGGACGTATATTAAACACGGTATTTGAGACACTAAGACAATTTACGAATAATTTGTTAACTATTATGAAAGTGTGAAATACATTTTAAATATTGAAATAATATGTAACTTGCACTTACAAATACGGTCGTAACCGGAAAATTAATTGGTGAAAAGTACATTTTGGGCTTCATGACATTAACGAGTTGAATATATTTCGTTTGGATTTACTTTTAACACGAACATAAATAAATACACGGTTATTGCGTGACACTAATTTTATTCGAAATAGGTGTATGGATGTAAATTTTGATCAAAAAAATTGAAAGCAATATTGTAACGTTCGCGATAAATGGATATCTGTAAAGTTGGACGCTACATAATATAATTATTGTCAATAAATAATAGGTAATAAAAAAAACAATGCTTACCAACTCTTAGACTGAATAAATATTGTAACTAAAGCAATTTGTCAAAGACTGATACATACCTGAAAAAAAAATGCAAAAATCACAAATTAATACATGGTTCTAATATGCCCGGACTGAAGGATAACAAAATACATATAAATTGCAATATTGCTTTATCGAAGGTCTTATTTTTAAGATCACGGCTAGCTATAGAAAAAAATAGGAACCTAAATATAGTATTGTTGCAAACGTTTATCGTCCCTCTTGATATAAGTTCCCCACTATTTTAAGTTCCCCCTAAATAAGCATTATTAAATCCCGCCAATACGTTTGATGCAATGTAATATTGTTATACTACACTATTATTCCTCATATATTATGAATGGAACGATAAATTAATTAGTTTCACAATGATATTTTGTATGAGGTTTGTGACAGTTAATACGGTTTGAATCAGAAAATTTAATGTTGTCTTAACATCGAATATTTTAGTTTTTTTTGTCGCTACACAGTCCTAAAAGTTAAAATGTTAAATTTTAATACTGACGAAGTATCTGAATTTGAACAAGGTTCCTCATAAGGATATATTAGAGCAGCTACAAAATATAAATAGTACGTAGAATCACAATCTTTGGTTATAAATGTTTGAAAATTTAATTTTTACGATATTGGGTAGGTATGGGATATTCTAACCAAAAAATAATGAATACTCCTTCAACGATTTGTTGTAGATATTTAAACGTTTCGCCATTACGTAAATTAATATTTTCTGTATAAAATTAAATATTTTCAAAAAATTTCAACTATTATCAAGATATTTATATCACTAACCTAACTACGTATAAGATTTTTAACGAAATATTTATTATGCCACCTGTTACAGAGCTGAGCAATAATAAGCTTACGTATAAGGCATATACGAAAAATGAATATACGGAATAAAGACAATACTACATGTAATATAAAATAAAAACATACATAAACCATTCTCAGAAAAAGATTCTGAACCATCTCAATCGTCGGATTAAGAATCGTATTTCTTGTTTAATATATTATTATAGCTCAAATCTATTTTAGTGATGTGCTATATGACCAGAAACTAGCTATACCATTACGTAACAAAATCTAGTTTCCCAGATTTTGTGAAAATCGCGTTTTTTTTTACTCATCAATAAAATATTATGAAGATGAAACTTTTTTTTTTTTGTTTTATACTGCTGGCAATTTAAAATGAAGAAATAAAAGTAGTACTACTTGTTATTAAAGTATGAAAAATGAAATTATAAAATAATAATATATACCTATAATCTAATGCATGTATTTCGTGTTTTTTTTTTTGATGATTGTTCCTTCTAAAGAAAATACTTACATGAAATCATATATTGAGGATAATAATTTGAAGCGTGATAATGTATAGCGTAAATTAATGCCACACGGTATTATTAAAATGGTTTTCTTGGATAACATTGTATGGTCTTCGTAATGGCTCCTAAACACGGATGTAGCACTATTGTATATACAACGCGCCGTGCTATACAATTATAATAATAATAATAATAATGTCAACGTATTATTGTTATACCACTTTTGATACTATTAAAAAAATATTAATAAAATAGCTTTAGAAATAGACAATGGTTATGAGTTGAATATGATATAATATTATGTTATTAGTTACAAAATTATATTATATTTATTTATAGCATTGTCACGGAAAGCTATACGATTTCCAATGAATGGATCATGGATCTTTCAACTGATCTTAGATTTTTTTTGATTTTTCTTCGAAAAATTTTGTATTTTTTGATCTCGTTACAGTATTGAGAACTTTTTCGAAATTTGTAATTTTATTTAAATTTGTTCTAGATAATAACTTTTTTACTTTGTAAATAAGCTTGAAAATGTAATGCTAGGTTCCTATAATAGTTTTATTGATGTAAATTTAAAAATATTACAAATACATATAATGCACGATTATTTTTAATATGCATTTATACTTAAAATTTTGTCAAAATTCATCAAAATTTCAAAAATTTTCAATCTATTTTTCAGTTAGAAATTTATAAAAAAATGTTCATAGCTAACATTAGAAATGTTGATAGAAGATTCCACTACTGTACAGCACTCAGCAGAACGGTACCCAGTGACCACAAGTCCGCATCTTTGATTAAAATATTTCCTTACAACTCACGTTTTAATTACTCACGATTAAAGTTAAAAAAAAATAAATATGTTTATTTAATGTTGTCAAGTAACAAAATGAAGAAATATAATAAATATGTTTAAAATATTATCTATATTTTAAATTCTAAGCGAAGCGATGAATGTATTGATTTTACAATGATGTGTGTTTTTTTCTGTCATCACCTTTTAGGACAGTAAAAGTGCTTGGATTTTCTTCAACAGTAACTTTTCTGATAGGAAAGTGAATCTAGTTAGTACTTTGGGGGGATAGGGGGCAAAAGTAAAAATTTCCCAGTAGTTTTCAAATACGACGTGAAAAACAAAAGAAAAATTAAGAAAAAACGGGAATTTTTACGCAAAATCTGTTTTCGAGAAAATCGATTTTGGTTTTAAGTGCAACTCTAAAAAAAATAACCGTAAGTATATGCAGTTTTGACTGAATGTTTATATTAACATTTTCTATACACCATAACATTTTCCAAATATTTTGACTTATTTTGAGCTGTTTACTGACATTTTCAGTTTCAATTTTTTTTAGTTTTTTTTTCTATAAATATCAATACAATTTTATTTGTTGGTTAAAGAAGCTTGAAAATATAATAGAAGGCACTTAGGTTAATGTTTCAAAGAAGATGAAAAAAATTAAAAATTCTTTGTCATAGTTTTTATTTATAAGCAATTAAAGTTCAAATCTTGACAAAATACGGATAAATCACGAAAATCAGCAAATTATTTTGAGTTGAGAATTCATAAAAATTTTTCTTTTTAAATCTAAGACTTGAAAATGTAATACTAAATTGTCCATAAGTTTGTCTACCTTTATTGAAAAAAAATGTCTACAAGAAAGTCAAATTAAATTTTTATGAGCGTTTGAAATTCATATTTTTACAACATTTGATATTCACTCGATTATAATCACTCATGTAACGATTTTGCTATTTTGTTGTTATTCAAAAACGAATAACTGTAAATACATGAAAATTTTACTGAATGTTTATATTTTTATTTTCTATACACCGTATAATTTTGAAAATATTTTGACTCTTTTTGAGCTGTTTACGGACATTGTCGGTTTTCAATTTTTTTAGTTTTTTTTCCTATAAATATCAATAAAATTTTATTTGTTGGGTAAAAAACCGTGAAAATTTAATTCAGTAGAGTGACATCCACTTACCCACCTTTTTTTAGTAAGTGGATAGTTTTAAACTTTATGTAAACTAAGCTATATAGTTTCTAGTTAGAACTCTTGACTGAAGAAGAGCAACCACACAAAGGTATATTTATAAAATACTTGCAACAGTCTATGTTCTGATATTAGTGCAAACTTTCTGAGCCTTCTGATATTATAGTTGGCAAAATTATCTGTGTGGTTGTTTACGAAAATAACGTTTTCTCAACTAAATAATGTATCATCCTTAAACAATATAAATAATAATTGTGTCAGATTTACAAATTACGTTATCTATAGAAAACGCAATGTTACCAAAATTAGTATATTATTCACGTCAGTATATTATACATGTTTTAAAAAAATGGTGGTTAGTTCACTTGAATCTTACGAAATCCTCAAAACGTTTATAACATAAAATATGTCTGATAACTTTGTATTTATTTATATAAAATTGGTACTTATAATTTTATTATTGAAAAAAAAATGTTCCTGTGTATCTGTCTATCTGTAATGCTCCTGTCTATGCAGTTAATGTTTAAAAACGCTTGAAATAAATAATATTATAATTAAAATATATATATGCAGTACAACTCCACTGCTTTGTTTAAAATATTGTTCATTTAAAAACTGAAATTGAATAGGTATTTTATAATCCCTATTTATAATGTATTTATGGTCATACTAACTATAAAACATATATATATAATAAGAAACATGAAAAAAAAACTATACAATAAAATGTATTCAAGAAACTCTGTTTTTATATTAATCACTTGAATAATATAAAACTGTAAATAATTATGCTGCTGTACCAAAAACAAAAACAAAATTACAAAAAAAATCCTTTAAATGCCAAATAAAAACATTACTCCTTTGAAATCACTTTTTTAATAAAATAAATAGCAATCCATATAACAATGGTTTGTACTGTTTTTATACGAAAATAGTTTAATTGTATGCCTTTTTTTGTATGTGCTGTATTTTTTTTTGTTTTTTTTTTGATTGCAGTATTACTAGTTTACGATTTTATAGTTATGACAAGACTGACGAAAATACACGCAAAATACATGTCAAATACAAACATATAAACTGGTCGAAATAAGAGCTAAAGTTGAGTAAGAATTGTTGAACAGGTGGTATGTTATGGGGGGGGGGGGGGGGGGGGAGGGGGATAAGGTAAAATGGTGGCTTACGTTATAACGTTCAGATGTGAATAGTATCATAAAACCAGATTTTTTTTTATGGAAAATAATGTGACAGATAGAAAAGAGGGATAGGGTAACGTGAACGAGACGGAGATAGAAAATATGTTTCATATCGTTTTCTATATACGAAGTTCACGTTCCGTAATAGTTTTTCTCTGGGTATAAGGCCAAATACGTGGTCAGATTCAAAAAAATATGCTCTATGCGTTCGATCGAAATGACGTTTTTAAAAATGATATATAAAATATTATGACTTTTTTATGGATACACCGTATCTTTGGGTAATGATTAATACTCCCCATGAATAGTGTTTGGACGTTAAGTATCTAATCATAATTGTATGACATTCAAAAATTGTAATTTTAATGTTTTAGATAATATTTTGATTGTTTTTATACATTAATACCTATTGTATATTACATTATATTTATAATAAATCAATACTAAAATTATAAGTTTGACGTTTTAAAGTTCAATAAATAAATTCAATTTTTTCAACTTTAACTCAAATCCTATAAAATCATATTCATAGAGTTATGTTCACGATTCATGTATAGAGTACCTAGTTCGTATATAAAATCAAAAACTTATTATTTTTTTACGTCATAGCTAATTAATGTAACACTGCTGATGTAAGAAATAATTGATATTTCTTTGTTAGTACTCAGAACATTGGTGATTCAAAGACAAATTTCGGGAAATATTTCATAGATTTTATTTAGAAATATAATGTTAACATTTTATAATCGTTTCAGAAAATATAAGAATTTTCTTAATGTTGAGTATCATTAAAAATGTATCTAATATAGCAATCAACGATGTGCCTCAAAAAAATTGTTATCTTTCAATGTTATTATTTATTTTAGATTGTTATTCAAATGTATTTTAATTTTTCTATTATACAATATTAAGAGTCTAAAACTCTGGTGAAAGTACCTCTTATTTTTAACATTTAAATTTTTAATTACTTCATTAAAATATACTATGTACAATATAATATTATGTTATTATATTATGCGTATTTAATGACTCTGGACATGATTATAAATATGTAGACGTGTATAGTGTACAATACATCATTTCAATAAGGGAAGGGCACTGATTTATGTTTATGTCGCCATCCTCTGATTTATTATTATTGAGTTCTGTCCACTATAGTCACTATATACGATATCGAAAATAATTATTTCATTGACAATAATAACGAACAATAATAAAATAATACGACTTTCACAAGAGTGATCAATTGTGTTGAATAACTGAAAACTTTCTTCAAATACTACAGGCCAATTCATGCATATTGTTATATTTCTCTTACAGAAATACTACAATTGATACTAGAATATATATTATAGTACATAATAACTAGTTGGTCATAATAAGGTTGTATAATATGATAAATATATTTAAAAATATAATTTACAATATATTCTTTGCAAAATTATTAAACAGTACCTACAATAAATAAAAAATTTTTTTAATATTGTATGTTTACGTTATATTATATCTGTATTATAATCTATCTACTATAAATAAAATATTTAAAACGAAGAATTTTGAATAATTATTTTGAAATTTTATAATTTTTCTTAGTTTCATAGTACATTAAAATATATTAGAGTTTGGAAAAAAATAAAACAATTATAATTATTATGTATAATAAATGAGACTCTAATACAACCAATACTCATATTAATATAATATATTATTCTATTGTACTTTTTTTTTTTACATGGCTATAGAAAAGCAATGATATTATGATATCAAAGAAATAATTTTGGATTTTAATCGAATTTTAAGTATGTACTTATTATTCAGAATGAATTTGATCACTGAATTAGGATATTTTTTACTTTTTAAATTATTTTACTCAGTAACATATAAAAGTGTTGTGGTTAAAATAACTTAAAATTAAGCTAAAATATTTTATTTTTAAATACTTTATATAGGTAAAATGATTTCTATGATTAGTACCTATTCATATACTAAACGTATATGCTACCTTACGTTATATTATTTATAGTTAGAGCTGTATTTGCTGTATTAACTTAATACTGGAAATATAAAAGTTATTCAAATTTAAATTAATATATCAATATTATTATAAGTTGAAAAAATTGAAACTTAAAATTAAAGTTAAAACAATTTTGCTGTAGATCAATACAACACTACATTGAAACTACACTCTTAATTATATAGGGAATATTTTAAATCTATGATAATATAATACTATTATACGAAAATCCGTTAATATTGTACCTTAGACTTGCATTAGATTTGATCAAAATATAAACAATTTATAATATAATTTTCTGTATCCTAGAAGTTATTATTTTTCAATAGCAAATTATTAAATAAAATAATACATAAATAAATATGATAAAAGATAAAACATTTAGTTTGTTTGCATAATTCATTTTAAGCATATCATTTTAATGAAATTAGTGATTTAAACTATAATAGTGTTATTGTTGTTGTTATTTATTTATTATTATTTTTTTAAACTGAAATCTGAGTTAAAAAGGAAAAATAGTTAATTCACAATATAATACCGCTAGTTAATTTAAAAAAAGTATTATATTTCAGTACTACTAAAATTACATTATGCTAATGACTATCATATTACGTTGCTTGTTTAAATACTACTTATACTAATCTACCAATACACTTGACACATTTTACTCAACTCAAATATTTCAATAAAATTATTTTTTAACAATCATTTTAAAGGTACTTGTCTTACTTTTTTAAAAAAGTTTATTTAAAAATAAAAACTCAAACAAGCTTAACAGATTGGAATTCAAATATTATATAGTATTATATAATTAACAGTCATACATGTATTATTTTTATTAGATACTACCATTTAGTATAGAAAGTATCGATACTATCTATACTCAATGATACTACGTTATGATACTCGACATTGTAGGCGAATTTCTAACTATTTGTTTATCTTAAATAATGTAATAATATATTTAGTTATATATATATCAAATATTTACTATCATAATTTAAATGGTTTGAGATTCGATGAAAAAATAAAAATTGTGATAGGCAGACATGCCTAATAGAACTTTTAGTTTTTTATTAAGAATATTTTACCTTTATTACCGCACCGCATTGAATAACTATTGTCAGGGCTTTAGTCCTTTTAATAACATTGTAATAATTTACTTACTAACCTTATAATATATAATTTATATCCCCATATCAAACTGTGGTATTCATTTTACATATGTATAATGTATATTGCTATTTTCATTGAAATTGTGATTGTTATCGTTGGACCTCCAAGATAAATAAATAATTTGTAGCATTCAATCTAGAAACGGGCCTTTTCAACGGCCTAGAACTCATATAACTGTTTAAATAAATATAACAAACGTGTTCCTTTTTACAAAAGAAAAAGTATTATTTTGAGCACGTTTCATGTACAAAAATCTAAGCCACTGTTATATTGATTCAATTTCTTAGTCTTTGAGATACGTGCAATCGCAATGTAATAATAATATCGCCCAAAGTCATTAAATGTTGTGGAATAAAAGTTGTAAACAATAATACAATAATAATAATAATATTTAAAATGTCTAATACGAATACAAAAATTGAAATATATTGATTTTTATAACATAAATAATTATTAGACTCGAACTCTTGTTTATATTACATTTACCAAAATATACAAATATTGAAGTCAAAGTCCATCCACTAATGTGGTGTATTCCTCACTAGTATGTACAAGGTAATTGTTTTGTTAGAAAAACTGTTATTTCTATTTGCTTAATAGTTTAACTGAAGTCCAAATAAGAACTATTTTATCTAAAATAATCTGTAAATTAATAAAATATTACATTTAATTAATTTTCTTTACTAAATTCACTATACTAATTCGATATTATAGTATTAGTTCTTAATCATAATACTGTATTAAAGTTAATTTACATCAAACGTTTGTACGAATAAATTGTTTTTATTCAAATTTACGTCAAATATAATATGTTATGTATCATATATTGTATCAACACAGAACTTTTTTTTTTTAAAGGAATTTACTTATAAGTGCAATATCATTGGAAAATAAATAAATACTAAAAGACCAATGTCCTAATTTATTTTACCCCAAACCCACTTAGCTTATCAGTGTATATCGGTAGTTGTCAAAAATTCGGACAACGTAAAAAATAATACAATATATAAAGTTTGTGAAACGCCAAGTTATCATCCCCCCCCTTTCCCACACGGAAAAAGCCTTCTAAATGTGCATACTCAACAAGATAAAAACCTCTTTATGCGATCCATTACCACGGGGGCAGAGAGGTAGGTATACTATGAACTTAACTCTCTCTCGCCCCTGTGGTCAGGGTGGAAAAACTCAAAGTAGTGTATATAAAGGATTATTTATTGAGGATTCGGACTACCCACAAATTGTCTACATAAAATCGTATTCCCGATAACCACTTGAAAAATATAGAACGTCTAATAAAAATAGAAATACAATCCCCTAGTAACCGAGTGTTGCCAGTTTGGGTCATTCGATAGACATTGGAGTTAGTCCACCAAAAAAACTTTTATGGATGTTCAGCTTTCCCAACATTTTCAGATAAAATATTATTCGTTACAATAATATTAGAACTGTGACCTACTGCCTATCAAGTAAACAAAAAATAATTTAAATAAGTTTAAAAAATAAAATTAACGAATTTATAGACTTCATATTTTATAATTTATCATATTTTATAAATAATTGTTATTAATGAGCATTATGTATAAAGTTTGTTTTGGAATATTACATAATGGTAAATTTGTTTTATATTTAACGTTGTTAAAATTATTTGTATAGTTATTCAATATTATATTTATTCATATGATAATATGCCTATTAGAATTTTACGACACAATTAGTTATGTGTTTCAAAACTAAAAAAGTACGAATTTCACAGTATTTTAAGTTCAATTGGGGTTTAAGGCATTTTTATGGATTTATGGATGAAAAAACTTTTTTTTTATGATTATGATTATCTACTTACATTTTCAAGCATTATGTAATATAGTTGATAATGCATTTATAACTATATTTAAATGGTTACCGATTATTCACATTGTATCAATAGTTATTTATAAGATGTAAAATTTAATGTCTTAACATAAACCAAAAACACAAAATACCGTTGAAAAATATTATAATTAATGCAATATGATATTATTTTATGTTTCTTAGAACAGGAAAATGAATTGTCGGATCAAGAAGTAATCAAGACAATAAATAAAGTATGTAGTTTATTTCTTCAAAAACTGAAAAATACAACACTCAGGAAATTCAGGAAGGTTTTTGGCTGTATAGTATGTGTCCTCATTGTAAAGTTGGTTACTATATTGATGTGTTAAATTTGATTTCAATGATAAATCATTTCATATGAAATACGATTCTGAGAATTATATGTTCCTATAAATAGTTCAATAGATGTCTAAATATTTTAAAGATTTCATTGTTTCTAGCAAATAAGAAAATATTATATAATAGCGAAAAGTTTTTCAAATAGGTAATAGTTTTTGAATTAAAACAAAGTGTCTAAAATCATTAATTTACGTATGAATATTTAATTTCATCTTCAAACGCTCATTAAAAATTAATTTTACATTACGCTAAACTTGTTGTTTTAACCCCAGTTAGAAAAATGAAATATATTCTTAAATTTTCAATTGTGTGGTCTTAAAACTAAAAACACTATACATTTTAAATTTTATGAAATAATTTGGAAAACTTTTTCCAAACTACTTTTATCAAAAATCTAACTTTAAACGCTCATATAAAATTAATGAGAATTTATGCTCGATTTTTTTTTTTAAATTTAATGATAAAAACTTATGAGGGTTTTATATTACATTTTAAATATTTTTGATCGACTGTTATTATATTTAACAACATCATTATAGAAATAAAACTAAAAAAGTAGATAATTTAAAATGTCTGTACATTTATCAAAAAGGTGGATAAGTGGATGACACTCTGCTGTACAGTAGGTTACAAGTGGGTCACTGTAATGGATGGTGTTAAATTTGAATTCAATGATATAATATCATTGTTAAGAAAAACGATTCTGAGCGAAAACGGTCAGTCAGCCTATGATTTTACCAAGTGTATTTGATGATATTATTGTGAATAAAGTAATTTATATATAACCTATTTACGTGGAGCCTTGTTTTAAATTTTCAATCCTTAGCCATAAAAGTAAAAAGTTTATAAATTTTTAACCACAAAAGAATTAATAAATTATAAATTTGATATATGTTGTCAAAATTTGAACTTTAAATGCTTATAAAAAAAAATTGTGCATATGTATTTTTAATATTTTTCAACTGCTATTAGAACAATATATCAGGAGCCTTATATTAAATTTTCACGCTTTTTTACCCAACAAATAAAATTTTATTGATATTTATAGAAAAAAAAACTAAAAAAATTGAAAACTGACAATGGCCGTAAACAGCTCAAAAAGAGTCAAAATATTTTGTAAATTTGATGGTGTATAGAAAATACTAATATAAACATTCAGTAAAAATTTCATGTCCTTACGGTCGTTTGTTTTAGAGTTACACCAAAAACCAAAATCGATTTTCTCGAAAACAGATTTTGCGTAAAAATTCCCGTTTTTCCTTAATTTTTCTTTTGTTTTTCACGTCGCTTGTGAAAACTACTGAGAAATGTTTACTTTTGACCCCCCAAAGTGCCAACTAGATTCACTTTCCTATCAGAAAAGTTACTATTGAAGAAAATCTAAGCACTTTTACTGTCCTAAAAGGTGATGACAGACACAAAAATAAAAAAAAACACACATCATTGTAAAATCAATACATTCATCGCTTCGCTCAGAATCTAAAAGGACCAAAATATTTTAAAAATGTACCAAATTTAGAAAATACTAATATTGATATTTAGTGAACATTTTAAGTATCAACTGTTATCCGTTTTTGTATTAGGTACAACAGAATAATAAAATATGTCAACAATTGGTGTTGCGTAAATATTCTCATTTTTCCGATTCTTCGAAAACTGCTTAGAAATGTTAAACTTTTGACTCCGAAAGTAGCACATTGAAGTACGAACTGTATTCAACTTGTTACAAGAAATCTCCTTTCAAGTTGATGATTGAAGTATTTTATCTATTATAAACATTAAAAAGAATCTTCAACTCAAATAAATATGTACTAACAAAATCAGACATCTTAGTAAATCCAATACATTAATCACTCCTCCCAAAATAAGTAACACCGATTTTTAATTTAGTGTATTTAACCAAAAATAGTTGTGCCCATTTCGTAATAGATAGTGACATAAGTTTTGATCAAATTTCATACATATAGGTAGATAATAAATTATTGTATAGACTTGATTTTTTAATACAGTAAGAGACTTTCCTCACACTTTAATAAAAAACAAATATTAATACCAAGACGAAATTAGTATATTACCCATTTATATATAATCATATATTTTATATTATGTAGAGAGAAAGAGTGAGACAGAGATTGACATACAGGTATATGCCATTCTATCAAACAATTGTCGTTAATTAATTTAACATATTTTTCAATGTCAAATAAAGCTTGATAATTATTAAAATAGAAAAAAAAATATTATTTTACTCAGCATATCTTAAATGTGTACAATTTGGTATAATATCCTATTTAAAGTCTCGTATAATTTCAATTCTACAGTGAAAAAATAGTCAATTTTGGAACTCGTCGTAATGACCTTTTGTAATGGTAGCCATTAGTTACGTTTAATGATGACAGTATGATTTTTAACCTATTGTTAAAATTGTGGACTATTTACATTGAGAATTTATTAGTGGTTTGAAATAAATGACCATACATAAAATCAAAATATTACTTTTCACCGTGAGTGATTTCATTTAATTCACGAGAGTTGCTTAGGCTGTTTTGTAATTAAGGCCTCATACACACAGCAATATTTTCTAAAATCGATAAAACCAACCAAAACCAATAATAAAATGTCCATGTATAAATTCATGTCAAATATTATACTGTTATTCAACAAAGTAATTTGAAAGCGAACAATAAATTAAATCATATATAATTTTTACATGACATTGTAAATAGACGCGATTAATGCGCATATTATGATTTATGAAATTGTTACAGAATCTTTCTTAAATATATTTTGTATATCGTTAACATAATGCATTGTTGATAATTAAAACGTTATCACTTAACAAGCTTTTTTTCTTTATAACTAAACTGTTAAAGACACTTTTTAATTAAGCAGGACATGCAATCAATTAATTAAAACTCAGTGTAGTACCTATACGTACATTCTATACCAGGTAATTCAATTTCATCGAAACTCTATGAGATATTTTAATATAATTGTGTGTATGCAATGTGCAATAATTATGAAACACAACCAAAAATCACAGATTTATTTTCAATAATAAAGTTATATAGTATTTATTTTTCGATCAGGGCTGTTTTTTTTATAATTTCGTCCATTATCAGAAGAATCAAAAATATATTTAAAATTGTTAAAATAAGCATTTTAATTTGTTTGACACATTAACTGTTCATATTTAGTATTTTTAATTAGTGTTTTAGAAACATACAAAATAAAATGAGGGCAATAAAAATACTATTTGAGTATAAGTATATGGAGAATGATTCGTTATGTGTATGATGAGTGATGACACATAAAGACCACCAAAATGTTTTTATTATTAGCAGATACAAATCACTAGATATATTAATTAATTAATGGATCTGATTTGTCAATATTATTTTATGTTTTTAAATGAAAAACGTAAGAGTATCTAACCGTACAGTTGTAGCTGTTATATTATGATACTCGTTGAAAAACGACCATGAAAACAGAATATACAGTAACTAGGTAAACGCGAACCTTGCAAAAGTTAACGAAATACGATATATCTTTTTATTTTTTTTTCCCCACAAAACTTGGCATGTTTGTTGGATGCTGACAAAAAATAAAACAAAAATATACAAACGGACCGGAATTAAATAATACGCCAAAAAAATAATCCATAAATTACACGCATAGAAATATATTGCGATATCCGAGTATATAATATTGTGATAGTATAGCTACTACACTCGTACAATGCCGTCGGTACAATATAATAATATAATACATAAACAAAACGAAATTGACGCACAAATCGTTTTCAACACGTCAAATACAAATCGTATGGAACCTACGTGCCCCGGAAATGCTAATCAAACTGAGTAGAACAAACAAAGTGTCGGTTACTCTATTAGGGGCGACGTACATGCAAATTCGCTGTTTTGTCTGCGCACGGCGCACAATGTTGATTAACAATGATTATCAATTTCCCAGCATAATGTACATTCTACACATGCATACGTACCTATCATATTATGCCGTAAAACTCTCATTGTACATTTTAATAGCAATATTTAATTAACGTTGACATTTATTATACGCGACTTATTTACGCGGGTATGTAATAATAGTACCGTTGGTGGTATACCGAATTACCATTTTAAATATATTTCACTTCGTTTTTGGTCCAAAATGAAATGTATAATAATATAATGCATATATTATTATCTGTATTTTATATATATATATATATATATATATATGTATGTATATAATATACATGTAAATAAAACGAAATCATTTCCGTTAGAATTGAGTCGCGTGCATGAGAGTAATCGTAACGAAAGTGTATAAACGCTATATAACACTGCAAAACGATAAAAAAAAGTTTAAATGAAACGCGTACTTTTCATTTTATACCATCGCGTAGTGGATTGCAATGATGCTAACTGCCAACACGAGATAACTATAATAACTAATAATAATATAAACAAGAACAATAACCACTGCAAATCATAACTATACTAGCATCATTTATTTAAAAATCATATTAAGATGTATTGCGCAGTTCTGCTGTTCTTAATCATACAATGATAGTTCATTTATGAGTTATAACTAAGGATATTATTGTGCCAAAAAGGTACGGTCTGTTTAGCTGTGTGTTTGGTATATATCACGTTTTGCTAGCATCGGCGAATGTACTACCTAGCTAAGTACTGTACCCATTTTAATATTATGCATTTTGCATTTTGATTATAATAGCGAATCATTGGATTAAAAAATAAATGATATTCAATAATTTTTTACTCCATTATGTGACCATTTGATTTTTAACTTGAAGAAGAGTATGGAAATACAACAGTGGTTTATTATAAAATATTTATGGTTGATATTATTTTTATTGTAAATATCAACGAAATGCGTTAGTTCAAAAAAATATGAGTAATATTATAGCGTGAGTGGGTGTGTTTCATATTTCTTATACATCATAATATTGTTTTATTCAAGCACGTTCAATAACAATATTATATGTGATATCGAGTTTGATAATATTTTCATTGCAAATAGTCTAAACAGCTTATTAAAAAACTATATTTTATGAATAGTGGTTGTAATTATTTTTATTGAAATAAACGCCAAATGGCTTCATTATTGTCTGATATTTAAAATTGTTAAGTTGTAAATGATTTCCAAGAAATATTGTATACTTGTAGTTCTTCGTATTTTAATAAGCTCAAATATTCTTATGACTGGGTTCGCGTCAGACGTGCATCACAAATAATAATAAATGAAGAAAACACTGAACCTTAAATTCGGTTTTTAAAGTTGTCCGCGAAAACTGAATCGATAGTGTCAAAGAGAGTCATGTTACTATGAAGCTATGTAAACCATCGTATACATTTCAATTTTAAATATCTCCAGTATTAGAAAACGGGACAGTATCAAAAAATTGACTATGAACCAAATTTTGACAATACAGTAATAGCTAAAAAAAATTGTATACCATTCAAGTTTTCGTTTATGTATATATGTAAATTTAAATTGTTATTGACAATTATTATTTATGGTGGGTATGTTTTTGAAAATCTAGAGGCTGACCCCATAACCAAATATATTATCTTTGCGAGACCCGACCATCCAAATAGGTAATATAATATGTACGTATTCTTAGTGTAGTATATAAGTATATAACGTTCCAGGTGCTATGGTGATCCAGATATTAATATATAAGGTACGTGTACTAAAACTTTATCTATTTATTTATTTTCATTCTTTTATTATTTTTTTTTTAACTATTTTTTATAGGACTTGTGCATATCCGTAGTACGGAGTACTACGGACTCATTACATTAGGATAATAACGATACGGCAATATCAATATAATTCAGGCCACTCTCAGGTGTGTGTGTATATATATATATATATTATAATCATATACATAAATAACGGGAAAAACGAACTGTAGAAAATATCTCCGGTCAAATTACTGTGTTTTTGATATTTCGGGTTTTATTTCTCTTTATTTCTTCTGTACACCGTATTTATATGTGTGTATATATATATATTTCCCGGCCGGGAAATCGCTAGCCGATTTATTCGATGCTGTCCGTTTAACTGCTGCCTGTGATCTACACAACGAGTGCGAAAAGGAAAGAATTTATGTGGGCGGCGTTGAGAAATGTAAAGAAACTTGCACTATAAAGAAAAAAAAACTTGATTATTGAAAAATGGTGAGGAAAACGAAAATTGTTTATAATAACGATAAATCGAAAAACTTTCAGGCACATATTTTATCATATTTTTACTTCGCCGAACTTCATTGTGAAATTTTATATTGAAGAAAAAAGAAAGGAAGTATAGGGAAAAAAACGTCACATCATTATAATAAGTCTGAACATTATAATATAGAATATAGAGGTACATTTTACAGTAGTGAGCTAAACCTATGAATTGGGCCCTATCACTAATAATATTTCATCGTGAAAGTCAGTGGATTCCATTTTACCCCTCTGGTGAACCACCCGATTAATTAAATAAATTATACAACTTAAGAATAGAAACCATCTAGCGTTATACATTTCTTCTCACAGATAATAGATAATAATATTATCGTTAATTTTACACCCAAAGTTCATTATAACCACATCATAAATATTATGGTGAGCATGGTGTATTCATACAGATTTCTGCAACCTTCAATTTATTTAGATGTTAATTATTTTAATATTCTTGGATAAACCGTGTTCATGTGTACTCATCAGATATTTGAATGAAAAAAAATATTAATGATAAATCATATTATAGTGTATTCACTGATATTAAAATTATATACTTGTGTAGTTGTGTGACTGTTATATCGTACATTAGTATCCTATCTATATTTAAATTAATCTGTCATAAGGTGGTTTTTTAAATAGGTTTGGCTACTTATTATAATAATTAAATATGAAGTGATTATTGTTGCAGACTAATTATATAATATATCAATAGGTAATTTCTTAAAATTAAAAAAAAATTGCACCTAAGAAATATGTACATAATATAACATAATATAATAAATGTATTCACAAAGTAAGTAATAGTTTCACAAGCTTGATTGCAGCAAGGTTTTTCATTTAATTAATAACCAAAAAATTACACAGCAGTTTAATTTATATAATATGTTCCTTGCATTTTATACTTAGTAATAATAGTTTTTTGAAAAATGTGTAATTTATTGCGATGAATTTAAATCATGATACCTTTATTATGTATTTAAACAGCTAGTGCACCTATTAGTGCTACATAATATTATTGAAGTAAGATATTTCACTATCAGAGTTGGCGTAAAATTAGTAATTACAAATGTTGACTAAAATTAAGAAAGGAAGTGAAAATACGATTATCATAACAAATGAAGTTCTTTAACTGCATAATACTATTAATAATATGTTATTGTTGTTGTTTCCTTGGTTTCGGTCTTTAAGACCATATACCATAGCATGTATCTATCTTCAGAAACTTCCTCTTGCATCTGATTTCCAGCCCTACCGTATTAATAATATTCTTTACACAGACTTCCTACCTTAATTTTGGCCTCTCTAGAGATCTTTTCCTATAGGGTCTTCTTCAAACACCTGCGTCTAACTAGAGATAATAGCTTACCCATATTGGTTACTATATGAGAAAAATATAAAATATGAGAAATCTGGCTGAAGTTAGGTGTTCGGGCCAGACAGCACTAGAGCGCGCCCGGCCTCTCAGACTATGGCTCCTACCGCGCATGCGTTGCTATCACCGCTATGTTCATCGCCGTCCTCGAGCACGCTCGGTGCCCGGACAAAAAACGTGTTGTTGACCGTTGACCGTTTCCGTGATCGAATTTTTGAATTGTTCCGTGTTCGCATCGTAAATTACAGTGCGCGTCCTGTTAACCGCGTGCGTTTCGTTATAATGTTTCTATGCCGTGTGTTTGGGTGCGTATTCGTATGATGCGTATGGTCGTCGTCATTCTTCACGCGCGATATTATGAGCCGTTGATACACTCTGTTTCTCTAATATCGTCGCTGTGGTAAAGTCGCGGACTCGTGATTCACGAAACTGCTCGATCTTGACGTACACGTGATCGTCATCGCCGTGTGTTGTGTCGTCGCCATTTGCGTTTTGTCTGCGCGCGTACGTCCGTCCTTTCCTGTTGTGTTTTTGTGGTTTTACCTATCCGCCGCATTGTTGTAGCTGTCACTTGTACAGATAAAAGGCTCGTTCATCGGGATCTTATTTTCTACACTTTGTCAAAAACCCACCGAGTGAGCGGGTTTGGATGTATTAGTCAACGGAGAGGTACGTCGTGTGGAGCAAGGTGTCCAGTCAGCTGCCAGGTCAGACGTATCACACCTATATTCTTATTATTTTGTTAACACGACGATTGTTATCAGCGTCGTACGTGTTTTTATTGTGTATTATCAATCATTTTCTTGACTGATATTATTATTATAATTAATTTGTTGCAATTGTGCTAGGACTAACATAGCTTTTAAGACGCTCTCATGTTATAGTTTAATTAAGTTTATATAAGCGCAATATATTTATACAGTCCACTTTATAAAACTATCTAGTTGGTTTTTTTTTATTTGTTTGTTTCATCAATTTTTGATAGTAGTACCCAGCGTTAAAATTTACTAGTCGAGATACAACCGTGTTCATTTGAATCGGCTATCGCGGCTAAACATTTGGTCCTTCGAACCGGATGATGTGTGTAATTTTAATTAATTAATTTGTCCGTCTTATCTTGCTTGCTCTTTTATTCCTTAAAAATCGTGTAATATGGGAAGGCCTAAGCGTCAAGACTTGGACAATGCTGCTGATAATAAACGGTCTTTAGTTCGTGCCCGTGCATCGCGGGATGCATCGTTACGGTCAATTAAAAAAATAAATACTATAGGCGAAGAAGCTAAATTAGATGTTGAACGTCGCGCATTATTTGAGGCTCACCATTTGTCATTGAAACGGTTCGTTGATCAATTTGAGTTAGAACAGCAAGCAGTATTAAATTCCCTTGTTGGTTTAGATAATGTAGTCGAGTTTGAAAATGTTGATGCTGTTGTCACTGATACTATGGAAGAGGTATGTGCAAACATTCAACTTATTGCTACTGGCTTCCATAGCACTTCTGTTAATGTGACTGCAAATAATAATGTTTCTACTGGTGCACGACACACAACACAGGCAATTGTGTTACCAAAAATTGAATTACCAAAATTTGATGGTAATGTCTTGGGTTGGTTATCGTTTCGTGACATGTTTCAATCACTAGTTCATGACAACCCTGATATTTCTAATATTCAACGTTACCATTTTTTAATTTTAAGCCTGTCCGGTCCAGCACTTACAGTAGTGAAAGCGATCCCTTTGACGGCTGATAATTATATCATAGCTTGGAACGCATTAAAACAGTCGTTTGAAAATCAACGACTATTAGCTTCTGCACACATTGACAAATTGTTTTCATTTGTACCCTTGAAAAAAGAATCATTGTCGTCACTGTCTTCATTTGTTCATGTATTTACTGAAAATGTCTCTGCTATTAAAGCACTTGGTGTCCAGGACTTAGCTGGTTTTATTTTATTTCATATTGGTGCTCGTGTAATTGATACAGAGACAAGACGACTGTTTGAAGCAAGTATTGAACAAAATGCAGTGCCTAATTTAGATATATTATTACAATTTATCGCACACAGATGCAAAATTTTAGAAAATGTCGGAACTTCGGTTGGAACTAACGACAAATCTGATAGCACTTTTAAAGGTAGTAGTAAAAGAAACAAAATTGGGCATCTTGGCAAAACTTCACTGTCAGTTTCATCTACATCTACAGCATCAAAGTGTTTATTTTGTCAACATGAACATCAGATTTATCGTTGCTTTGTATTTAAACGCAAACCAGTTACAGTACGGCGCAAGTTTGTGAGCGATAATAGTTTATGTTTTATATGCTTAAAAACTGGGCATAGTGCTGGCTCTTGTACTGCTTCTTTTACATGCAAAAAATGTGAAGGTCGTCATAATACACTGTTACATTTAGAAAATGTTGGTACAAAGAATAACAGGGAGATGACACAGCAAGAAAAGTCAGATGTTCAGCCCTCTACGTCCAAACCAGTTGAAAATAGCACTGTGTTCGCAGGTACGATATCGACACAAGCAACTGTAGTGTTAGGTACTGCGGCTGTTCGTATACAAGATGACACAGGTGGTACTCATCAGGTTCGAATTTTGTTAGATAGTGGGTCACAGGTTTCGGCCATTACTGCAGATTGTGCCACCAGACTTGGTCTTAAACGCAACAAGAGTCGTGTAGAAGTAGTTGGCCTCTCTCAACAACCGGTGTCCAAGGTAAAAGGTGTTACTCAGTGCGCGTTTTTCCCGCTTCAGTCAGATCAACCACTGTTTAAAGCAAATAATGTTATAATATTGTCCCAAATTACTGGATTAATGCCAACATGTTCACTCCCTGCTACGGTGCGCACACGATATCAACACCTAGTACTAGCTGATCCGGAATTCGATCATCCTGGAACCGTGGACATGTTAATAGGAGGTGATTTATACCCGATGATTTTGCAGCCCAAAGCAGACATTATCCATACGCCTGGATTGCCGTCAGCAATGCGCACAAATCTCGGTTGGATAATTGTTGGTTCACTCAGGGATCCTACTTCATTACCTCTGATGTCGTTAACTATTAGTGCAGTACCAGTCATAAATGAAACCATGCAACAATTTTGGAGGGTGGAAGAACCGACAATCCCAGTACACCCAACGACAGAAGATGACCGATGCGAAGAGTGGTTTTGTAAAACAGTGTCACGGGACACATCAGGCAGGTTTTGCGTCGCTTTACCTTTTCGGTCTATAATTAACGCTCAATGTAATTTAAATCAAGACTTGGCTACGCATTGTAGTATTGGTTCCTCTCGTACCATGGCCTTAAATCGCTTGTATAATATTGAACGTCGTTTAGCAAAGGATTCCGAGTTATATTCCGCGTATCGTTCCTTTATGAATGAGTATCTGTCACTCGGTCACATGCGCGTAGCGGATAAACCAGGAAAATATTTCATCCCTCATCACGCTGTGGTCAAACGAGAGAATGGTAACATGAAAATTCGGGTAGTCTTTGACGCGTCGGCCAAATCGTCATCTGGCTTCTCACTAAACGACTGCTTGGCGACCGGACCAAAATTGCAAAAGGACATTACCGATATACTACTTCGAAGTCGTTTCCATAAGTACATGTTCATCGCCGACATTGAGAAGATGTACAGGCAGATCCGAGTTCATGATGCCGATTGCGTATATCAACATGTACTTTGGAGAAATTCGCCCGACGATGAAGTCCAAGAATTCGAATTATGTACTGTTACTTATGGTGTCAACGCAGCCCCGTTCTTGGCAATTAGATGTTTACACCAATTAGACTTAGAAAATGGATCTGAATTTCCTTTAGCGAAAAATCTATTAATTACATCAACATATGTGGACGACATTGTAGCAGGTGCTGACTCGGAAGAGGAAGCGTTGGAGCTCCAGCATCAAGTCATCTCATTACTACGTAAAGGCGGTTTCAATCTCAAGAAATGGGCCAGTAATTGTGAAGCACTATTAAAAAATATATCTACTGAAGACCGCGCAATGGATGCACCATTCGAACTTAAGGACGATCAGTCAGTAAAAGTATTAGGTTTGCATTGGGGTACTACATCGGATGTCTTAGGTTATCACATTAATATCAATAAAGTTAATCCAACTAAGCGTTCAATACTCTCAACAATAGCTCGTTTATATGACCCAGTTGGTGCGTTGGGCCCCGTTGTTTTTTGGGCCAAATGCATTATGCAAGAATTGTGGATGCAAAAACTGGATTGGGATACTTCGCCACCGACACAACTAATTGACAAGTGGAACACATTCATTTCCGAATTTCCCACGCTAGCTCAGGTTACGTTAACGCGGCACATTGATATCCGATGTTCAAAACAGGTGGAACTTATAGGGTTTTCCGACGCCTCTCAGAAGGGATATGCGGCAAATGTGTATTTACGTGTGGTTGACCAGAGGAATGTTGTCAAGGTCTATTTTATTGCATGTAAGACCAAAGTTGCTCCATTAAAATGCTCTGATACTGACCTGTCGTTAACGATTCCACGTTTGGAGTTGTGCGCTGCCTTACTATTGGCACGTCTCATCTTCCACCAGTATAAAGTTTTACAGAGTTTTACCATCATTGATCGTGTCCGTGCATGGACTGACTCCACGATAGTTTTGAGTTGGCTTCAGGCTGACCAAAAACAGTTCAAGATATTTGTCACCAATAGAGTCTCCAAAATCAAGTCATTAACTCCAGGTTGTGAATGGGCCCATGTCAGAACTATGAACAATCCAGCTGATCCCGCATCAAGAGGATTACTCCCCTCCGAGTTGATTTCGAATTCATTACATTTTCATGGCCCAGATTTTTTATTACAATCTGACCATCTATGGCCTGTGTCTACCATGTCCGAGTTAACATTACCACCGATTGATCAATTACCTGAGATGAAGTGCACAGCAAATGTTTTGCATATACATGAAGAAACGAACTGTGAGTCAATCATTCAACGATTTTCGTCGTTGTCAAAATTGCAACGTGTGTTGGCATACTGTTTTCGCTTCGCCCGTCGTCGAAATAGTCCTAAGATCAGCGGACCAATCACTCGGATGGAATACGACCATGCACTGAACGCGGCTGTCTTGTGTACGCAACTGACACATCTATCGGATCTACGTAGACAGATAAAGAATCAAGGTTCCATAACTCCGACAACGACAGCCCAGTTAGCTCCTTTCATCGACGCAATCGGGATCATTCGTGTCGGCGGAAGATTAAGACATGCACGGTTGAATGAAGATTCAAAACATCCAATCCTTTTACCTCAAAAGACTCATCTCACCGAGCTAATCATTCGACACTTTCATCATATCTCGCTACACGGAGGATCTCGATTAGTACTTTCAATGATACATCAAAGATTTTGGATTATTTCTGGCCGAGCAGCTGTCCGCAATTTTACCTATTCTTGTGTTCCTTGCACCAGGTTCAGAAGTATGAACCCACGACCTTTTATGGGGGATCTTCCAGCTGCTAGACTGGTAGCAAACCGCCCATTTTTCAACGTCGGGATGGATTACGGTGGACCTTTCTTGGTGCGTGAAAGTCGACGTCGCGGTGCGCGTGCGAATAAAATATACCTCGCGGTATTCGTATGTATGTCGGTGAAGGCCGTGCACTTGGAAACCGTATCCGACATATCCACAGACGCATTCCTCGCTGCGTTAGACCGGTTTGTCGCTCGGCGTGGCATTCCGAGTAGCATGTACACAGATTGTGGTACAAATTACGTTGGTGCTGCAAAACAGCTGAAGAAATTATTCGATGAAGCCTCCAATCAGCATACCTTATGTGGTCGTATGCCTTGCAAGTGGCATTTCAACCCACCGGGAGCGCCACATTTTGGCGGGATATGGGAGGCTGCCGTCAAAAGCGCAAAAACCCATTTGAAGAAAGTGATCGGTGCTCAAGTATACACGACCGAGGAATTTACAACTCTCATGACGCGGATCGAAGGCGTCTTGAATTCTCGACCGGTGCTACCGCTCTCCAGTGATCCAAACGACTTAGGCGTGTTGACCCCAGGTCATTTTCTAATCGGGCAACCGTTATTAGCACTTCCAGAGAAGGATGTAGTCGATACTCCAACTAACCGTTTGAGTCGTTGGCAATTACTCCGCCAAGCTCAACAGTCGTTTTGGCGTCGTTGGAGCAATGAGTATCTGCACACCCTACAAGGAAGGCAAAAGTGGTTTAAGCAGACACCAAATCTGTCCGTTGGCGACCTTGTAGTCATCAACACACCGTCACGACCGCCCATGGCATGGCAGATCGGTCGAATCATCCAGGTCCATCCAGGTGTAGATAACATTGTGCGTGTAGCGACTGTCAAAACGCAAGACGCTATACTCAAACGTCCTGTTGTCAAATTGGTAAGACTTCCAGTGGATCCAAGACCTTAAGATGGGCTCCCATATTACCGATATCCTCAATATTGTTATTGTTGTTTTCATTTTCCTTATGTATTGTTATAATTATTATCTTACATTATTATTATTATTTTTTTTTTATTATTTTATTTATGTGAGTGGTACGTTCTGATCGAGAATTTTATACCTTTTGAAAGCACCCTTTCAAAACGGGGGAGGATGTTCGGGCCAGACAGCACTAGAGCGCGCCCGGCCTCTCAGACTATGGCTCCTACCGCGCATGCGTTGCTATCACCGCTATGTTCATCGCCGTCCTCGAGCACGCTCGGTGCCCGGACAAAAAACGTGTTGTTGACCGTTGACCGTTTCCGTGATCGAATTTTTGAATTGTTCCGTGTTCGCATCGTAAATTACAGTGCGCGTCCTGTTAACCGCGTGCGTTTCGTTATAATGTTTCTATGCCGTGTGTTTGGGTGCGTATTCGTATGATGCGTATGGTCGTCGTCATTCTTCACGCGCGATATTATGAGCCGTTGATACACTCTGTTTCTCTAATATCGTCGCTGTGGTAAAGTCGCGGACTCGTGATTCACGAAACTGCTCGATCTTGACGTACACGTGATCGTCATCGCCGTGTGTTGTGTCGTCGCCATTTGCGTTTTGTCTGCGCGCGTACGTCCGTCCTTTCCTGTTGTGTTTTTGTGGTTTTACCTATCCGCCGCATTGTTGTAGCTGTCACTTGTACAGATAAAAGGCTCGTTCATCGGGATCTTATTTTCTACACTTTGTCAAAAACCCACCGAGTGAGCGGGTTTGGATGTATTAGTCAACGGAGAGGTACGTCGTGTGGAGCAAGGTGTCCAGTCAGCTGCCAGGTCAGACGTATCACACCTATATTCTTATTATTTTGTTAACACGACGATTGTTATCAGCGTCGTACGTGTTTTTATTGTGTATTATCAATCATTTTCTTGACTGATATTATTATTATAATTAATTTGTTGCAATTGTGCTAGGACTAACATAGCTTTTAAGACGCTCTCATGTTATAGTTTAATTAAGTTTATATAAGCGCAATATATTTATACAGTCCACTTTATAAAACTATCTAGTTGGTTTTTTTTTATTTGTTTGTTTCATCAATTTTTGATAGTAGTACCCAGCGTTAAAATTTACTAGTCGAGATACAACCGTGTTCATTTGAATCGGCTATCGCGGCTAAACATTAGGACTAGTCAAAAGTTCAGTGCATTGTCCACTGCAGTATAGTTACTAAATGTAGACGTATAACGTTTTTATAGTAATTATATACTTTTATATATATACCATATAATATCTACAGATATTCTCCAAGTGTAATTTACGTTATTGTAATTTATGAGTTTATGACCATACATGTATTCATGTATTTCAATGGGTTGTTTTTCATGCAATTTTATTTCTATTTAAAGTGAATACTTAATAAATAATAATAATTTACAAATAAATTGAAGTGAAGAATTTATTTGATTATAATATATATTGAAAACTAGGTTTCGTAGTACATTAAAATGTATTAATACGACCAATTTACGCTTTTAGATTGCTAAAAGAGTTTATATTATTTATTTACACTCTTAATTTGCAAAATAATATTTAAGTACCTATAGTACTTGGTTAAGTCCTCAACCAATGAAGATACAATGGATTTAATATACTACTTCAATATAGTATTTTATATAAGCACTACCATGTCTAAATTCTTTTAGTAGAAACGATTGTAAAATTCAATATTGTTGGTTAAAAGCAAATCCAATTGATTTTGTAAAATGTATATGATTATATTATAATATAATATGTATTTAATAATATTATAATTATTAAAAACGTATTAATATGATTTTATGATTTAAGTCGATTAAACGTTTGTGTATTTAAATACAATAGTATAATGTACATATTATTTCCATGAGTTGTTTCGCATAATATAATATTTAATAAATATGCTTGTTATTTAAGATCAAAACTTTCTTACAACATTATGAGTAAGGAGTAACTGAACAGTTAAAGTTTCTGAAACGATAAATTACATGTTATATTATACTCAGAAAAATATATCTGTATTTTATAGTTTATGGTTATTTAGTTAATATTGATTTTTCTCAAAGTAAACATACGAACAAAATGTAGATACGCAATAAATTATATTTTAATTTATAAACGTAAATGGTTACGTATTTCAAACATACATACCTACCATTATTAAACATATAATATTATAACTTACAATTATTAGTATTGACATAATATATCGATATAATTGCTACCTAACCTATATTAAAAACAAAGTATTATATTTTTATGTAAGTAATCATTGTATAAAAACACATGATATTACTTGTTAATGATAAATCGATTACGTTAGAACTATTTTATTTAACGTGATAGTTCTTCACTAGGATGTGATTTACAAATTATGTGGTGGCATTGGGAACAACTAAACACTTTTCTCTCCAACCACAGGTAGTTAGATAATACATTATTTTATACACTTTAAATGATTATAAAATACCATATATATATTTACTATTTTTATTTATTATGCTATACTTATTTTTTTTTTAATTATATATAAATTATTAAGTGTTGCTATAATATGGTGCAATGTTAACTGTTATAGGTAGGTAGTAAAAATATGTACTACAGCTATAAAAAATCGTCATTGAAAGTGTATTGTTTGTTTATCACTGAGAGCATAACATCCATTTTGGTATATCATTCACTCTTAGAGAGCAAGTATATAATCAAAATGGTCACAAATAATAACAATTACCCTTTCCTGGAAAACCATTGTTATTTGTGAATACACATGAGGTGAGTATTATTGTTCCGCACTCTCATCAGTTATCATTCCACTGTTCCTAAAGGCATAATAATATACGTTTACATGTTTATTATACTGCCTTTGGAAGAACTTCCTCTAAAATTTTACCCCATTATGATTGCTGAATTTCTTACTTATTACATCCAACAAACATAATTTACAATGGGATTCTCGTTAGTTATTTATTTATAAACTTTTCTTTGTTTTCAATCAGCTACCTACTGAAATATATTCCAAACACCAGAAATTCTATAGAGGTATGTAGATGATCTAAATTTCGGCTTTGCGTATGACTAATCTGATATGAGTTACAATATTTAAATATAGTGTAGCAAAACAACGACCAATTATAATAAATTAATTACAATAAAAATTGTTCCAATTGTATCTTATATAATTATAATAGTTCTATTTTTCAAAAACAAGCTAAAGTTTGGTTGTATGTCATTTAACAGATTTGTTAAGTTATTTAAGTTTGCGCTGTTAACTAGGTACGCAGTTTATATCCTGACAGTAGTTGTAGATACTACATCGATTTTTAACAGACAGAAATCGCGACAAACAGAATTTGTCAAGAAAAATATGAACAAATAAAAAATATTGTGCTGTCTCGGTAGGTGACCTAAGTAGTAATTGCATATATTATATTTGAGTGTAGATATATTGGTATTGTAATTATATAGATACCGTCTGGAATTTGGATCAGTGGTTCCCAACCTTTTTAGTTGTGCAGTGTCTGCAATTTTAGTATATAAAATAACAAATGATTTTGATAAAGAGGGGCTTTACTGTTTTACATTAAATTTAGGGGACCCTGTGACAAAAAAGTTTAATATGCACTGGTGCAGACCACTAATTTCGAAAAAAAATTGAGAACCGTTTTATACAGGTAAAAAAAATAAACGTACAACTATAAATATATATGTTTCACTATCCAATCACTTTCGACAAAAAATAGTGGGGTGATTATTATTGATTAAATATTACCTAATATAACCATAAATATAGATGTTTATAAAATCATATACAAATCTCGATTTTGATGCGCCAATCGGTATAAATTAAAATTTGGTGACTCTTAGCGTAGACCCTCGATCAGCGTCCGCGGCCCTTTGGGTTGCAAACCACGGGTCTGGATAATATATTAATATCTAAGTTTGCAGCCAAAAATATTTTTATTTTAAAATTTAAAATTCAACCAAATTATTATATTTATGAGAAATGGGCGGGTACTCCATAAAAGTTGGATTGAAGTTATCATACTGTCATGTATCATTTAATGTGTCATTTAATCAAGCCATTAATTCCTGTAAACTGACATGTATAATAGATGAAATGAATATATGATATTAGATCATGCATAGTCTATATACTATATAGACTATGTATGATCTAATAATTGAAATAATTATTATATTAAATGTATTTTATGTGTTCTGTTAATTAGTACCGATCGTGTTTAAACCATTGGAATATAGTACATACTTTATTCCACATCATAATTTATTATACTTCATCTTTGCTCTTATATTTTATAATATTTACACCTTTATATATTGTTTAAAAACATATTATTACATTTTTGTTTTACATTTATTTAAATATACATTGTTTATAAATTATGCTTACTCACATAATATGCTCTTTGTAAATTTATTGAAGATAGTATGTGCATCCATATTAAGCGTAAAAAAAATTTAACAAAAAAAACGTATTGGTAAAATCATTTAAAAATTAAAAGTCTTACGCTCTATGTATAAAATAATGTATTGTGCAATCAAACTCTAACTAAAAATAATTAACGGTATTGCCTATTGTAAGTTTATTTAAACCATAACAAAATATCATAACCAATTAAATTTTTTCATTTGTCATCAACAATATTGTTGTTAACTGATTTTTTTTACAAAACTTTAAGAATAACTTTGAAAGTTAAAAATAAACTGCTTAGAAACTACTTACGAATTACATAATATATTAATCCAATGTTTAATTTATAAAGATACTATTTTATTGAAATTTTGTGGAACTCTCTGTTTAAAAGATAGTAACAGTATAGCAAAAAACATCAGATGAAACGGTCATATATCATTGTTAAACATTTGTATAGAATACTACAAAATCAAATAGGTTTTCTGGTGAAGGCACAGGGTATACTTAAAGGTTGTCCATTGGCAATTTACCAAAACTCTAGTTTAAAGAGTAGCTCTTCATTTAAAAGTTTGGTGCACTAGTCCGAAGTCAATTGTTGTGAGCAAAGTTATAAGCATCATACATTTTTTATCTTTAAGTTGTAATGCGTAAAGTTACTCCGTAAACTATTCTAAGTGTTTGAATCGATCACCTGGCTCCTTGGTTCCACAGGAGAATTACGCACTTTCCCGCAAAATAAATTCAATGCTAAAACTAAAGTAAAAATTTAGTCCCACCTCTAAGTATGTAATACGAGAAACTTCACACAACTTTTCAGTGTTTTTCTGAACTCATTTTTTCAAACTACTTTAATAATATTTTGGAGTATTCAATACTATTGTAGTATATACTATTATTGTTACATAGTCTTAGCATTGTAAAACATAATATATTTATGTTTATATTCTAATTGAAGATTTATATTTAAATATTTAAATATTCAAACATGAATAAAAATGTATGTCCAGTAATGAAAACAAGTATTAACTTTCTATAATGAAGGATTACAATTCAAGTGATGACGCTACTATATAGATTAGGTATAATAGGTTTAGTAGTATCTGTACTATTACCTAAAATTAAATATTTTTAGTGATAAATTTATTATTTAAAAATTTAAGGGAAAATATTGAACGCTCTTAAAATTAATTCATAAATCTGTCTTGAAACTATCCTGGCATTATGTTTTTAAATCAAAATTGTGTAAAACATTTTAGCTAAAAGCAAATTATTCTTGAAAAGTTATCTTTAGCAGAAAACGTCAAGGTTGGTTTGCAAAATAAAAATCAAATACTCATGTTTAATTTCCTCTGAAAAAAATATTTTTTCACTGTCATTCATTTAAAATTTTTGTCACATTGAGGTTTCATAAATAAATAATATATTTTTACTTTCATCAATAAATGCAAAATTAAGTTATAAATACGATATGAAAAAATGCAAAATTAAGTTATAAATACGACGAATCAGTTTCATCAAATCACCAATTTCCGAAATATCTAACTAAAATTTAATAACAATATAATATAAGAAAATATTAATTACGAGTAATACATTTGGTAGCGCATATAGTGTTTTAAAGGAATATTTCACTCAAATGCGTTTACTAACGCGACGTATATTATATATAGTAACGATATTAAGACGTGTTTTAAATTTGTTTTTTTTTTATATATATATGAGAAATGCAATATAACTTTAGAAGTTCGTTTTACTGAGGGAAAAAAGGTTCCTACTCTTTCTAATGAATATATATATATATATATATATACCTATATTATATTATGTTCTATAGGTTATAGTGGACGTAAGTGTACACAACGGACTTCTATCCTTGAAACGACTTTCACGACTTTATGGTGTGCGTGCAGTCGTGCAGACCACCGGGAAGGGTACATAGTGGCCACGACGATAATAGACAGAGCAGGAGGAGCACAGGGGGAGGGGCAGGAGGAGAGGGTCGTTGTGAAGATTGAGACGGAGAATGTGCGAGAGAGTAAACTTAAATTAATAAAAACTCTGCGGCGAGTGTAACCCGATGACGTTGACTAAGTATTTTGGTTTTGGCTCGTTGATTATTGATCTCGGTGTTTGCGTGGTGTATATATATGCCCGTCCGTGCTGCTTACACACTCGATTTCACAGTTCTGGTTCCCATCGCCATGAAACTTTAACGCACCACTCGCAATAATTAAAACGCGCCGTAATAATAATATTATTGTTATTGTTACAACGTGCATATTACCCATGCACACTGCTGCTCACGGTGCGTCGGCGGAGCCGGTTAGGTTTGTATAATACAATGGTATATGGTTACAAGTATTTGGGTATATTATAACACGTTACCGGGAGCTGCATCGAAAAATTATTGGGTGTAAACGTGGTCGTGTTTAACGAGGCTGCACACCTACGACTGCACGCGTTTCATCTCGTTTCATTATGTCTATACGGCTGAATGTTTTAAATATTTTAACAATAATAACATTTTTACGTACAATGCACAAATAATATTTTTTCATTTATCTCATAATTTAACTGTGTATTGGTTGAAAACATTTAAATGTATAATTAAAACACGCCATTAGTTAACAACATAGTTAATACGCAATAATATTGGTACTCGTACATTTTTAAAGTGCCCATAGCCATCACAGATTATTTCTGGGTATTCCTGCCGTGTGTGGTTACCAGAAATTGTCTAACCAATTTATTATGTAAGTAAAATAATAATAACAGATTTAGGCTGTACTGTTGAAATACAAATTGTTGTTGATCGTGGTATTTTACAAAATATATGTATTTTTGGTAATTTGTTGTATTTTTGTAAAAATATAATAATTATCCACAAAAAATACGATTTATATTATATTGATTTTTTTTTATATAGCTCTGACTTGTATAAAAATTAGTAGCAATATAAAAGCTACCGTAGAAAAACAAACTACGTATCGTGTAGATATATAACTTTTAGATGTTATTTTTTGACCATAAAATATTACGTTAAAACGTGTAAACAAATCCATGAAAATTAAACGATAACTAATAAAATATGTTAACATCAACATAGTTGCCACTCATAATAACGGTAATACCTCAGACTAAATTATTCAGTGGTTACTGATTACCCAGTTACACAGTCTAGTTGCTGTATTCTATTATAAAAATAAAATACGTACATGTTTTTTATAAAATTTCCGAAGTATTAAATTGAATATCTGGTAGGAAATTAATAATAATTAGATTATATAATACTATTGGAAAAAATCACATTTACTTGATTTCCTGACTTATATTTATTTCAACATGAATACCGTTGCTCTTATATTATAAACTATTTTTTTTTTAATATAAAATTCCTAGAATAAAAAAAAAAATTACAAAAATATACGTTTTGATTTGTGTCATTACAGTTCATAGGAATTCACGGTAATGCAATCACCATTTAAGTTGCAAGTATTTAAAAAAAAAAAAAAAGAACTATTTGATGAACATGTATCTATAATAGATTTATCGATTTATTAACATTATAGATAAGTTCACATTTTTTTTTTTTTTTTGAATAAGTCATATTTATAAATATTTAAGGCATTTTACAAGTGCCGTCGGGTATTCAACACACATCTTTATAATATATTACGAAAAAACCTTATTTAGTCGCTCTTACTTCTGTAAAAATATATAATAAACGATAAAACATGGAACGAGAATGGCTATTATTCGCTCGAAAGGGAGGTGGATGATATTATTATAATAGTTTTTGACATTCCTCAGGCTTGAATTTCAAACGTCACTGTTTTCAATACAGTCAGCGTCGTATATTTTAACGTAGAAACGATTAATATCATATGAACGAATATTACTATATATTATACTAACACAGCTATAGTAATGGTTATGACGACTCGTTAACATATTCATCAGTCGCTGAAGTCGGGATAGTTTCAAAATTAAAACATTTATATTCGTGAAAATTGCGAGGACGATAAAAAAAGTTAATGCATTCGATGACTTTCTTAATACACTTTACGACGATAAAATACACTTTTTATTATTTTATAAATACCTACTTTAAAACTTGACTCACATTTAAGTTTTGTTTAAGCTATACTTATAATATACTTAATATCATACAATTTTTAAATTAATGATATTTTTCCTTCATTTTTATTTAGGAATAATAACTTTTTTTTAACTTCAAAATTTACTATGCTGCTGGTTTAAATAGTAATTCTTCATTTTATATAATACATATATATAAATTGTATAAATAGTATATTATATTTTTACTGTTTTAAAACATTATAAGTAACTATCAAGGAATACTTTTTAATTTATTTTTTTTAGAAACTATTAATCATTTGAAATTATTTATTATTTATTATCATAATATCATGGTTAATTTTTTTTTTTTTGTATAAATTCTTAAAACTCATATACTTTTAACTGTGTAATTGCATATTAAAGTTACTTATAATAATCAATCGACAAAATATAAGTGCATTTATTTAATGTAACTATGTAAGTGATTGCTGTTTAGTATTAAATAAATATGTTTTATTTTCAGATAACTATTGATAATGATATTTAAAGTAGTTAATCAATGTTAGAATAAACCTTTTTATCTGTCTGCTAACAGTTATAATATACAGGATCCGTCAGAACAAACGCATGTTTTTCGAAATAATACTACGCTAAAAGTAATTTCTGTAAAATAATTTTTATTACATCAAAAAAAGTAGAAACATATGCAATTTTTTTTTTACTGTAACAAAATTTAGGTTTTGAAAATAATGTCAGTCATATGGCGCCCTTGAGCCGCAATGCAGGAATGCAGGCGCTCCCGACACGAGTCCATCGCGTCGGTCAGCATCTGTCCCGGAACTTCACCCACAACTCGTGTGATCTCGTACTTCAATTCATCTAGGGTTTGTGGCTTGTATTGATAGACTTTTGATTTTAAGTGACCCCACAAAAAAAAAATCACACAATGACAAGTCAGGGGAGCGAGGGGGCCACGGAACGTCACCAAAGCGTGAAATGAGACGTCCGCAAAATTAATACGCTGTTGGTAATCACCAGCCAATAATTGATGGCAAACTTGGATTTTATAGGGATGAAACGCTAAATCAATTTTTAAAATTCGATGTACACTTGATTCGTTGATCCCAAGAGACACTCCACACCATGATGACAACTAAAACTGCACGTTATCAGCTTAACAACGAGCCGTCTCTCACACCGATTAAATTTCCCCACTTGAAGTATTAATAACTTTAATAAATGCGTTTGTTCTGACGGACTTCATTTAAATACTTTATAATTGAATTAAATACTGATAAGTGATTTCTATACAAACTATGCATCAATTACTATACACATATATTTTATTAATAACCCTACAATTGTATTAATTATTCAAGGCAGAGTAAAAGAAGATTGAATGAATTAGTAAGCGATCGAGGCAATTAGGACATGGTGTATTCATTCATGCGTTTACAACCAATAAAAGGAATACAATATTATACAAACTATCTTGTTATTCAATTTAAAAAAAAAAACCTATTTGAATTTTTATAGCGGATTTAAGGATCTATTTTTATTTCAGGATACAGACGGAGTTTATTTTCATTTTTTTCTAAAGTGTCCCTAATATTGCAGTAATATATTTTAATTTAAAATGTTTAATTTTGCGAGACTTATTATATTATAGTAATAATTAAGTAATAATTAAATTTTAAATGAGATTAAAATGTACTTTTTTTCGTACACGCATATTTTCTCACTGATATTGATTACAAAAACATCTATATATTGAACAAAAATATATTTAAATTATAAATTCAAAATGTGTACATTTTATAATTGTATTATTATATAAGGTATTAACATTTGGTATTCAGCCAAATTTTAAACAATAAGAATGTAAATCATATACACATATTAACCCATCTGTTAAATTTAATTTTATCGACTTCTTGGCCAACTACCAATAATTTTCAGACAAAGGCTTTAGAATACTTATACTGAACAAACTAGGTATTCATTATAACTATAGTATTTTTCTTTTTTTTTACCTTCACTGTTGCCACAATAAATATTATACTATAGATTTGGAGCAGAGCAAGAAATACATATTTTATATAAAAATGTATAGATGTATATTATTTTTTAAGTGAATGAACTGTTGGTTATTCCAGAGACTTAAAGTCTTACACACACAATTGAAAGTATCGGCAGTACCAATAGTAGTAGACATATATATATATATATATATAGGTAGGTTAGGTTAGGTAGACTAGTAGGAGAACCTAAAATTGTATTTTTTTCAACTTGTAATTCGATTGATTGGTAGGAATATAAACTGAAATTTTGTAGAAGTTGTATTTTAAATATGAATATAATATATTTTTTATAATGGTGCACATTTATTGTAATACGTGGAAAATCTATGGATTTTAAAACAGTTAGTTTTTTTAAGGTTCTATAAAATATATTATTCTATACAAAAATTAACAACCATAAATAAAGAAAAAATATTCAGTCTTCTTAAGTTAAATAAAAAAAAGGTTAAAAGATAAAAATATCGGGAGTTCATCGCTCGTTGTTTGTGTTGTTCACTTTGAAATGATTATAATCTATAATGCATTTGAAAACATTTATTAAACATCAAATTCAAGAATTTATTATTTTATTGCCTTTCCCAAAAATGTTCAAGATTTTTTTTAATGTGTGTGATTACATTTTTTAACAAGTTTCTATAACTTTCAAAATATCTAATATTCATATAACTCATAACTAGCACTTTAAACAATGCACGGTACACGTTGAGTCTTGTTTAAGATTAATTTTAAAAATATAAAAAAAGTTTTGAGTCAGTCTGCAGTATTCACGGTATTTTTTTTATGTGTAAATACCTAAACGATTTTCGTGTGATACAGGTTATTTTATTATATTATTTATTTTATTATAAATTTAAAAAATATGCCATATGTTTACTAATATTAAAATAGTAATATCATAATAATATAATATGTAAACAATTGCAACCATTTATATAAACAAATCAATAATATTTGACTTTTGTGAGCCAAAACGAAGTTCACGTGTAAATAAGCTACCCTCCGAGTCTCGAAGAAACTATTGATTTATTTTTCATTATGGAAATCAGTAAAATAGTTTCTGAGATTAGTCGTTAGCAACTTGCGTCCGTTACGGTAACGCGTATTCGTTTGTTTGCACGAAATTACTACAACCTTATATTTTACTGGGATGGGGTGGCGTAAGGATGTGTATACATCGAGAATATATATTATGTACATTCAAATAATTTTTATAAGAGTATGGTAGTACTTTGACAATAATTGTACCCGAGATTTTTAATAAAAGAAAAATCGTTGTCGTTTGGCGATTGGTTTAGCATATAGTTTTTCTACCTTCTAAGTATAACGGGTACAAATTGCGATTATTGAGGGAAATGTTCCTTAAGTACTACCGACAATTGTTATACTTTTAAGATTTTAATTTCCGAAGTCAGCGGTGGTTTCAAACACTTTTCATTCGAACGCAATGTTATTGTTTACACGGTAGGTATATGTGATGATTGCCAAAGAAAATCATACTTTGTCGAGTCGTTATTAACAGTAAAACCCTGAGCTCAATCGTTTCGGCCACGGGACAATATTGTTTCGACACTATTTCCGTAGACTTTTCCAAACGATTTCCTCTGACGGCCTACAGAGTGTATAATGTATATACAGGAAGCGACGGGGTGAGCGAGTGAGCGGTTTGCCGACTTCTTTTCCGCAGCACCGTCTCAAGCAAACGGCACAGGGCGTGATGAGGAAATGGAAGACGTTCGGGAGATTTTCCGCCAGCATTATTGGCCCATAATTTCTTATAGGGTTGTATAAATACTATTTCATTTGGGTTTTTCAATTTCCCGAGTATCGCAACGCGGTATACAATGCTCGTATTGGTATGTGTATACATGTACTCATTCCGGCAGTTATGCCGTATACGTTATTGTTGTTTTTATGTGTTTAACATCGTGGGTATTATTTCCAAACACAATAATCGATTGAGCACTATAATTTAAACTTAACAGACGAGAACAGAATTGTTATAGTCTTACAAATATTTAAATATGAAAAGCAATATTACATTTGAGAAATGCATTATCTGCAATTAACGAAAAATACAAATCGTCAGTTTTCGGTTGGATAAGAAATAAATACTTTATAATATTATAATGTTGTGCTCTTTAATTTATATAATAATAGGTTTCACGAGTAGACGGTGAAAAGGCGTAATGACTTTTTAATACGATAATTGTATTACAATGCGGAGTTTGACAAAGCGAGGAAAGGATATCAATAATTCAGGACTAAAAAAAACTGATGGGAGTGCAAAACAATCTTTTACATAAATACTACGTTCTATATTCCCTTTAATTAATTTCTTTTATATACGTCATATCTCTACTGGTACAATACAGCTAAAATAAATCGAATTAGCACATTTTGATAAAATAAATTATAATTATACTAATAATGTATACTGCATAGCTGCAATACTGATTTGACATTCAATGGGGTACAAGACATATTTCATATGCGATTTATGTTATTTAAAATTACTATAATCGGTGTATTTGTATGTAAAAATAGCTAGTTAAAATTCACCGATTAGAGTAATTGAAATATATTGTTCGTGTAACCATTGTCCAAGCAATTGAATCAGGACTAATCTCCGCCACCATCAAAGTCGTTGTCACTGCTGGTTAGATTTTAATAATATAACGACTATCACGAAATCAACATTGGGAGTAAGGTAGAATTTTGAATCACTAACTATGGGTAAATATGTTTAAGTAGTAGTTTTTCAAAAATGTTTGAAGTAATTGGGAGAAGGCTTATTAGCTTGTATAAAGCAGGGGAGCGCTTGGTGTTTGTTAGGTTATAGGATAAGAATGATGGTTGAGTATTTCCATGAAATAGGGAAGTACGAAAATAATAATTTAAAATAATATAGTATATATATATATATATATATATAATATAAATATGTAAAAAACTGTAACTAATGGCCTTCGCAACCGATGTAATTTAAGATCAATAAAAAAAGAAATAATAATATAAATATATATATTAAGAAGGTATATATTTATTATAATTGTTGTAGAATTATTATGTTATCCAATAATTATTAATACAAAGTTATAACAAATATAGGTTTGATAACAAACATACTATTATAGAAATAAACTGAAAACATCCAAGTTCAAAAGTCAATAAGTTTATGAATTTCCAATGGTAGTACCTATAATATTTTGTTTGAAGTACTACAATTTTTGAACAGTGAACGTTTGGTAATATAATGGTTATTTTTTAAAATTGTTTAAGTTTATTATGTAGGTAATGAATGTAAAAAGAAGTACAACCATAATATTATTTTATTTAATATTGCAAAAAAAGTTTACGTTCAATATCGTATTTAACTAAACTATATTAATTTGTCTATGTGCATTTCATCCAACAATTTAGATGAGTAAATTACAACAACACAAATTGAATATTATGTTAACATCTACCACTTCTTTCGTTCCTTAAAAGTTTAAATAAAAACAATTTAGAAAAATTGGTTTTTACAAACTAGAAATTAAAAATAAGAAAAAAAAAAACAATTTTAAATTATCACCCTGTACCCTGTTTACGCATATAATATTTATAATTGTGTAATTTCTTATTGAAAAGAAATTATTAAAAACGATTACTATCACTAAAAAGTATGGTTAAATAAGATAACATTGAAGAAATAAAAGCTCTAACTATTGTGTTGTCGTTAACAATACCAAACCTTATTTGCATAAATAAAAAATTATATTCAATATTATGTTGATTAAATCTTAGTTGAAAAAGCAAGAACTATCGTAATATTATAAAGTATAGTCGTAGAACAACGCAGATTTTTTCCCCGTGTCCTTTGTGACGGAACCTTAACTTACACACGGTGCTTTGAACACTGTTTGTTCAAAGTTTGGTCTTTTGGAAAAACAATTCGTTTTCGAAAACGGATTGACTCTGACGCATGTACCATATAAGTTTAACGTTGGACGGGCAATGTGCGTAACCGAAAACAATAATATAAAAACCTTATCGGTTTTACATTTGAGAATCCACTCAGAGACGTGTATATACGTAGACCAATGAATCGAATGTGAAATACTGAAGACTGTTTATTTTATTACGGCTGTTGTAGTTTTGTGTTGTTTATTTATTATTATTCAAAACGCTTTGTAGACATCAGCACGTAGCATATTAATATATTATAATATAATTGTTATAAATATTAATGTGTAGTGGCTTGGCGTGGCGCGTTGGCTGCTACCAGTCGCGGAATGCGACTGGGAGTAAGTAACGGCCACAGCTACTAGCTCCCGGATGGGTGACCACCCGGGTCCATAGTAGTTAAAAACCTTGCCACACATACACGTGTTTGTTACCTACCGTAACAACCGTTAAAAACAATCGTAAAACCCTACCGTACCAACCTCACCCCTACCACAATTCATAACCCCTACAATAGCTAATGGCCATAGTCACCGGGCTTAAGTTCAATAAAAAAAATATTAATGTTTAACCACTAAATTTAGATACCCCAATCCTACTAAACGAGATAATTTTTTATTTGCGTTCAAGTATTGTACTGTAACGGGCATGTTGTTAAAAATTCTAAAATGATGTAGTCTTTACATAAATATTAAGCGCTACTAGTGATCGACAAGTGTCATTGTGGGTTATTTCAATGTTCACATGTGAAACGAATTGACTTCAGATCGACCACACAATGTTATAAATTGTAATACTGTTTATCATTTTATGGTTTTGGTTTGTATTATCCGCCCATACGGTCATCCATCCATGTGCCTATATTCAAAAGTTATTGTTTGATGAGTTTTTAATTTATACCTACCAACAGTTTTTGTTTTTCTATTCAACTATAGATGATTGTAATATGCAATTGAAGTATAATATTATTATAATATTAACTTATAATATTTTGATTTCATTTATTTTTAATTCATATATAATATTTTTTTTTTGCTTTGAGTATTGAAATACATAAAATTATATGAGCGGTATACATCCTATTTTGTTTTTCTTTTGCTGATGTATTTACAAATTAGACTAATTATTCCACTCATACCGTTCTAATTAATTGCGGAATCCGTAAATTCTGGTCTGACATTATTGAATTATAGATTAACGTATATACCTAATATTGTTTAAAAATGTCTCTGAGAATTAAGTTATAAATTGTTGAATGGCTTAATTGAAGGCACCGTTTCGGCCGATTGGATTGATGACAAGCCGTGAGGATCTAGCGTAGCCGACGGCAGATTAGTGATTACCTATTGTCAAAGTGACTCTACTATCCACGATGAGCACTATATAGTTATTAAGTTTATCTTGTCCATTAATATTCCAGGCCTGTTATTACAGCAGGGCCTTTGAATAATCAACGTGTTCGCGATATGAATTGTTTAGGAGAAACGTCTTAGAATAATTGCACGAAAATCACAATACAAGTAATGCACGATAATATTATATTGTATTATACTTGTACACACTACGTCCTGAACTGTTGGACGGCTGATGTGATATTATAGACGTCAAAATTAAAATACAACTCTTCGACCGGTATAGTTTGCACTCAGTTTGTTACACGTAAATTGCATCGTCAGCACACTCAAGTTTAAGATAGACTCGAAAAAAAGCACTTATTATTATAATTATTGTACTTTGCTTAAGATCACCGTAGTAAACTACACAGTACACTATCTTATGCCATCCGTCAGCACTCCACATTTGTTCGTCCTTTCGTCAGTAACTTCTTCTTTTACTAACCCACTAGACACTCTGGATTTTTTTCAATGACGATTTCATCCAATTTCTTTAATAATATTCACGTAGAACGTGCAAAACCAACAAAAGCCTATTATTTCTTGAATATATATTTTTAATGACCACTTCTACACTATTTGTATTTCTTCTTATTTTACTCGAAAGAGTTAATAGCTGTATTCTACCTCTAGGTTTACAATTTTTAAATACAGAATGTACATTTTTATATTTTTTAATTAATAGTCATAACGAATTTTTTTTGTAGAATTCCCTTTAAAGATTATAAACAAATCAATCATAAAAACAAATATTATGTAAAAAATATTTCGGGGTATTTTTTTTTTTGGTACCTATATTGTGTTTTAGTACAAAATAATTTTAGTTTTTAAATTCAATTGTATGTAACTACCAGTTACGATCAGTATATGAAAATGCGTTTTTCATTAATATTTATAGAATTTTGTTTGCATTCTTTCGTGAGTAAATAGTAATCAAACATATTTGTATTACAATGAATTTATATAATACTGTGCTGAATTATTATGTCAATAGGAAGTTTAAGCAAAGTAAATTCTCGACACTTAATAACATCAATTTCATAAATAAAATATTTAAATTTACTGTCCTATGTTTTTTAATTAAATTCAACTGAGTATCCCGGTAGCGCATATAAATCGGGAAAATATCCGAACGGAATAACCGTAATTTTCAAGAAAATAATTGTTTTGAAAATTATTCTATTTGGGAATAAAAGAATAGTACTTTTACGGAATAATATTTTCGAAACACTTGATACTCAGGAAAGTATAAAACAGTAAAACAATAATTTGGAATCGTAATTTTAAGGTATCCCACGATAATATGTATTACAATTTCTGAACTAATCAGAGGAAAATTAAGTGAAACGTCCACAACTTTTGGGCCTAAACGATAATTTCCCATTGTCTAAATAATATTGTATTTGAGACAGTTTACAATTTACAGTCTGAGATAATTACTATGTTGGTGTTTGTTAATCACACAAATTACTCTAAGACTCATACGTTTGTTATTCACACCTGGATATTGTGTTCACATAAGTTACTGTCGGCTTGTACATCATATTCGCAATTATACGAGTGTGATCCATAGATCCCCAGGACACGTGTGAAATATATTATAATAATATAGAGAACCCTTATCAAATTTAACGTAATACAAAAGAGGATTTTTACAAGCTTCGTTTCCTAAAGTTTGACATCCAGAAATTAATATTATACTATATTTTAATATATCAAGTTTAAAATACCAGTGGAATATAATGTTTAAAGTTGTTATATTTTATTTCGACAATGATTTACACTATAGTATTATTTTACTTGTTTTTCGAAAATTCATTTTTTTGATCTCATACCTAAGATTCAACTGATCACGAGTTAAAATTACTATTAGATTTTTTGTTTTTTTTTACGATAGTTGTTTATTCTATCTACATTAATTATTTATTTATACAACTATATTTGTTTTGAATTAAGTATCAAACTGTCAGTTGCTTTTATTTGTGGTTTTAGGAATTTGTGTAGTTGGTCAGGTATATTATACTGTTTTATTTTCTTTGTACTGCATAAGTAAATTGACGATGTTTAGTTTACATATCATTATGTTTAATTGTTAATTTATATGCTCAGCAGGTTAAACACGTTGCAGGTTCTCACCAGGTTTGCATTTGGTCACCAGAATTTGTATACTTTGTTATTTTTTTTTTATACGATATAAGTGCACAAAAATCAATACTATTATTTTAATAAGATACGTACCTATATACAAATATGTATATTATATTATATTCGTTTTACTAATTTTCAGCGTATACATTATATTGCATAAAAAAACAAGTTAGGAAAGCTCACTCGGCGAGCATGCTTAATTCTTGGTTTTTAAACCTTCCTAATACAACACGATAAATTATAATTCCATTTACAATATATGTACAGTAACTGAAGAAAATTAATAAATACCAATTAATACCAACAATTGTAACTATGTACTGGTAACTAATGGACGGGCGGACAGACGGATGGAAGGACACAGCGGATATACGAGGTATTCTAAACATATATTGCTTAGAAACCTAAAATTCACATAAAATATACATTCCTAAAATCTTTAAGATTACGAGTTAGGTATTCAGTTTATTTAGGTAGGCATGATATTGGCTTATAAGTGAATTTGAGTAAAATCGACGACTGCGGTTGCTGATAACGTATTGGTGGCATTTTGGTGATGGTGATAGTTAGTAGTTAAGATGAATCTTAATTATATCCCATAGGATATATCCTAATGACGCACTTGAAAATTATAATTTATAGCCGATTTTAAATAACTGTTTAAAAACAAGACAAAAATGTACAAAATTGAAAGAAATTACACAAAATTAATTAAGTATAATATATTATTAGCAAAACACGGAACGTTATTTCTTGGTGGCAGCTAAAGCCCTGTCTGGAAAAAATTAATATTAGTTTGTTGACAGAAATGAACAGATACCGGAATCAATTCGGCTCGTCTTAATTAAATATCTTTTAACGGGAACCAATTTAGCAAGTGGGGTAGGATCTTGGAAACCAATTCTGTATACCAGCCATGAAAATGAACTAGTGTTTAAAATATATCTGCGTAATCTAACTTTAATGTGGTTAATTGATACGATACATCATGTTGATAAAAATAATAAACTAAGTTATAGGTACTTATTCTATTTGTTTTGTCATGTGTTTAGATAAAAACTGGCTAGCAAATATGTTAACAATTCTTTTTTAAATTATAAAATAACTATAAAGGTACATTAAAAATGTATCATTTACTAATTAATAGACATTTTAGTTTGAAATATGCGTTATACATGTTATTACTATTGTTAGTTGTTACAGTAAGTTATCTATACTTACTAATTCCTTTTATATGACTTGTTTGTTGGTCTCATCTCATGTTGCCCTAAAACTTTATTATTTTGTACGTGTTTAAAGTTCTACTTGTTTTTGCATTAAGATAAAAATAAAGTGAATTTGTTTTTATTTATAATGTTTATATTAGTATGAATAGTAATATTTTACACGAATCTCCAAAAATAATCTAAAATAAAACTAAAAGCAATAGTTTGATCAATTTTAAAGTACACTATAGTTACAAATCTGGTATACAAATTATTATTATCATGACATACCTGCGTATTATAATTATTTTAACGAGTTATATACTTTTATCATTGATCAATATTACTACTACTAATATACATTATATAATGTGTATTTATACACTATGGAGTATAGATAGAAAGCGAATATATATTATCAATTTGACCCTCATAATTCTGGATTAAATGGGCTATTTTATGGAATGGTAAGCTATTATAGAATCCAAAAATATGAGCGTCGAATAAATATATGACAATTATCCATGCATATGGTTTATGTAATAAAATAGTAGTTTAGTTGAATGTGTCAGACCACAGTGGATATTCAATTTATTAAACACAATTAACCGATATAGAAGTAATTTTGTACGTTTTTTGTTAAATAAACAAAGTAGTAACATTTAAAGTTCTTTAACCTATTGGCTATTAGTAGGTATTATACATACTATTATACTAATTAATAGAACATTTAGTAATTTCAAACATAAGTACCTTTTAATATTATATTATTATTTATAAAATAAATATACATTATATTATATATTATTCATCCTATGCAATGGAAACAATTTAAATACTGATCTCTGAAACCCAAATATTATTAATTTTTATTTATAAAGATTAATGTATTATATTTTTCAATTTTCACCAGACATAAATTAAACCTACTTGGTTCCGCACATAATACCTAAATAAATAATAAAAATTAAATTAAATCGAATTTCGGTGATAATTCAAACCCAATCAGATTTATATTTTTCTCTATTAAATTCGAACACTTTGTATTTTGTCTGTTTAGTTTATTGCTTAGAATGTATGTAAATATAGCTCTTAAAGTCATAGTTAAAATTGATTTTATATTTCTGTAAGATTACAGTGTTATGACTTCAAAGCTGTGCTAATACTGGATTATAAGGGTTTATAGGAAACACTTGCCATTTAATATGAACAAAGTTTTGATACTTAAGGTGTTCCTAGTTAAATTGAGCCCAAAACTAATTATTACTTAAATTAAGTGAAAATATGGATGAATACCATTTTGGTTATCCGTACAAATTTAGTTGAAAGAACGACAAGTATAGTAACTATTATTTAGAGATGTATATATTTTTGTAAATTTTTGATCGATCAAATTTTAAATATTTTACTGCTCGTAATTAAAAATGAGTAAGAAAACGCGTATTAAAATAATATATTTACCATCATATACTTTATACCCAACACAATAATACATGTTTTTTTCAAAATTAAAAATATCATCGAGTTGAAATGATAACAGATCAGTCATCTGCGTCGTAAATAATAACTTTGATTATTATTCATCACCTCTTATAAATATCATATAATATAAGGATATATTTTGATAGGCACTTTTCTTCTAGGCATTTGGGTATTTTTTTTTTGCACAAAAATCTTTTAGTTATGTGTGAGAAGAACGAGAAGTAGATTAATTCGGAATGGGTACCTATTCATATATTGTAAATAATTTGCAGTATACTAGAAGTATACCTACCATAGCATTCAGGAAAAAAATGTATTCTCTCGTGGCCTAGTAATAAATTACATTCCCGTAGAGTGCCGATAGCATAGTATTTGTTGTACAGAAAAATCGACACGTCAACATACTTAAGTCTCGCATAAAGCTGCAAACGCGGCTTAACAAAAATATTGTTCCCTAATACCATGGCACTCTCACTACACACACACACACACACACAACACGTTATGAAACTAGCAATATTAGACACATAGGTAACACAGACACAACCACACGATGTAAGTATTGTGATACTTATTTTATAGAATAGGTTTCTACTATACCGTCGATCTTGATTTATTCTCTAACTCCAATACCACACCTGTGCATACCCCTTCCAGACTTCCCCTACTGTACTTCAATTCACTATTTCAGATTTCTACCTCGGATTTGCGTGTATGCTATGCGTGGTTTGAGTGCTTTAATAATGCCCACTATATTGTATCAACTTGTATCAAATTTTAAATCTATTCACCGCCCGCATTAAACGTGCGGCGCAAGTATTATACTCTAATTCAGTGGCAAGGTGAACGAAATGTTTAAATGGGCACTGACCAGAAGGCAGAAACTTGGAATAATAAATAAAGAATAATTGGGTGGATAGAGACTGGAGAGGCATAATAATAGTAATAATTGTTTTGTGTATTATAATTATTAAATTATAATCAATAGGTAAGATATATTATCATAATTACCATAGAAGGCAGGTCAGTTATCCGTTAAGTATTGTAATTATACGACTTGCACTGTTTTTCAAGTTTTAATTAATACAACTTACAACGTATTTTCGTTCGCGATTTTTATATTATATTCATATATATTATACATATAATATATATATATATATTATATATATATATTAATCTAGTTTATTTAAACATTTTTTTCAAGCGTCAATAATTCTACGGAAACATTTTTTTTTCCCAATTAAATTTGAGATATTGAGTTTTTACTGTTTTTCTGTATTATATAATACTCGCAGTGGTGGTGAAACGCATGTGGAAGGGATTATTGTCCGAAACTTTATTCATTCCAATCGAAACCCGTGCAGTTGCGCCACCGCCCACCACAGCGGGTGAATGTCCGTTACATTAACGAGTCACAACTATAAACTATTATTACCGATGTACCCGACTGTGAATGGGATAGGGATGTGTTTCGGTGATGCAAAGTTTTAATAAATACTATGAAACGAATAGTAGATGACTCGGATCGTATATATATCACCGGGTGCAAAATTCCCTTCCCGGTATTATATTATTATAGGCACTGACATCACCAGACGTTTTACATGCGCTTAAAATAGGTATTCATTTTAATATTATGTTCCTGAATAATACCAATTTATCATACAATAATATTGTGACTTTTCCTTTAGTTTTGTGATATCGTACAATAGTAACTATTATTAATTATTACCTATTTCATTATTATAATACTATTATTGTAATGTAAACCCGTATTATTTCATTGTATTCAAATATAAAACGCACGATGTAATATTGTAATACATAATGTATATTCATATGATATGTTTTGTGTTATCATATATTTTTAAATATACTAAAATAGAAAAATAATATCCCAAAATAGTAGATGAAAACATTTTTCGTTTTAAAAAGCCATCAGAACATTTTAAAATAAATTTCATATTTTTGATGATATCAATATCATTATTAGTAGATAACCGTGTTATAATGTTGTTGTAACTTATAGATTAATAGTAACATACTACAAGTCTAAAACCAACGACAAAATGTCATGTAGAAAATATCATGATGTTCGCATATTATGGGTACTATAGATGCATACCTATACCTATACCCATATTTATACCCCGTATGTCATCTACCTAATGGAAAATAGAGGAAAATGAAACCAAGCAAAATCTAAATTTTGGTAGATATTCAAAAATTCATCTCCTAAAACCAAACTTGAAAAATATACTATTTTCGAGATAAAGTCATAACCTTTTTGTAAATCATAGTCCAACAAGAAGTTATAGCGTTTACGTTTTCACAAACCATTGCCTACCTATATTGTTAGTTACCAAAATAAATGAGCCCTCATGTATTGTATTATACGTTTTGCTGGCTTAAGAATGTGTTAATCAAATGTGGTTGCCAATTTATTTTAAACTAGTTTATTTTAAATTACATAATACGTTTCTAATTTCAGCACACCGATCAATACTGCAGTGTATTTTCCGTACTATATTAGTGCAATATACTTCGACGAAACTTCGCATTATTTGCTCCACCGAAATTGGCTATTACGGTATTCATACAAATAAAATTACAACACTACTATGAGTGGTATTGGCTATAATGAACCATAATAATATTATATAAAACGAATATTTATTACAATATTATGTACGTCGCGTTTAATACTTACTGACAGCAAGCTATATTGTAAAGCAGTGGTTGGTTAAATTAAACACAGCGAGTATTTGATTCGCCGACGACTTGGTTATGAAATCAATGAACTTATCTCTCATAGCGTTAAGACAATCACTCGTCAATAATATGGGTAGGTATGTGATGAAATGAGTCAGCTGTACAACCGTAGTATCATCATCAAACATCTGGTCGTAGCAGTATAGTAGTGGTAGGTTGTCGGTATTATAATATGTGTTGCGTTTTCAAATTTCCTAATTCGGGAAATCATATTAAACGTGATGAGACACTCCGTGATTGGTGTGATAGAACAAAATACTATGTAATCCGACACTCACACGCGCCCACTGCAATAATTTTGTACAGATGGATGCGTGGTTAACCCTGTAGTAATTCCATGTTTTGTATACCAAAGACGACCATATTGTTTCCACGCACACCTATGACATATCGCGTTGCCTAATCGACCTGTTGCTTAGGCATATTATTAAGTATATAATATTATTATAATATCGTGTTATGAGATTAAAATATATCGTACGACTTTTGTAATAAAATTGTCAAACGACTGACTATATCTTATTACGTAGGTACCTCGTATTTCGGCGTAATACCTATATTATGTAATCTGCAGTAAGATCTGAAATTCCGTTTAACTGTTTCAGTTATATACTTCCATAATATTATAATATTTAAGACGTGAAGATGATTTTCATTACATTTTTTGTAACAATGAATAATTATAGTTTAAAATTTATTCTAATATTATCATATAGGTAGTTCTATTAAAACCGGCAATCACTTCAATTATTAATTATAGGTTTGATAAATAATATAATTTATTAAAATCAAATAGATATTTTAGAATTCACTGGAACTCAATATTTTCTATCCATATTATAACCATTTGAAACAAAAACTAAGTATACTGTATACAATATATTATGTATTTCGCAATAAAAATAGAATTGATTTATTTTTACGATTTTATGTAACGATCCAGCACTATTCTTATCTGTATCAACAATACGTGACGTTGAATTATTCAAACCGTAAAATCTATCAGAAACTAAAGTGACAAAAAGCCTGAAGTAGTAAAAAGTTAAGATGGCGTTGTAGTAAGTGATAACTTTTCGAAAGAAACTAAACGTAATTTCGAAAATTGACTACCGGGTAGTAGTTTTGAATTTTACATAAAATCTAAAAAAAAAGAATCAATTTTTTTTTTTAGAAATACTTCAAAAACCATGTGTTTGTTTTATTAGAACAGTATCACTGAACGCTCCCTACTATCACTTCAACACTTCCTATTTCGTGCATATGAATACATATTATTAATTTATTTTAAATTTGTCTATAATAATAATAAAAAAAAGTCACTTAAAGGCTTAAACAAATGTTGAGAATAAATAATATGAGTATAATAACGAAAATTGTATAAGTTAATTTCTTAAAGAAATTAATTAGTCTCCATTAGACAACAGAAAGTATATTAATTTTAATACTTAAATTAAAAACATAATAAAGACTTTACAAATTAAAATATTCTTTTAAAATAATAATTGTATTAGCTATATTCCCGGCGTTGCCCCGAGATAAACAAAATCAAAATGTGCAATCTACGCTGGAACCAGTATTCCCCGCCTCAAAAATCTTATAAAAATAGAAACATTTTAGCAGTGAATATTATTTACTGACTAGTGACTATATTACAGCATTAAGAATAATTTTATATTTTCAATAAAGTAGTATTAAGGGGATTCGATACCGTGATTTTCTGTTTTTGTCTAACACACACGTGACAGGCTTTTAGACTGGATCTTTGCAAAACATACCAATTGATCTATAATGAAGCGATAAGAATTCTAAAAACAGATTTCAATTTTTCATCAAGTCTACTTGAAATCGACTTTCCCACATTTTTGATTTTAAAATATTCACCAAAAATTAAAATACGACAATTTTTAAATACTTTTTTTTTAATAATATTTTTAGGAATTAGGGGGATATTAAGAGACATGTGGGAAAGTCGATTTCAACTTGACTTGGTGACAAATTCAAATCTTCATAATTCTATCGCTTCAATAGATCGATTAGATGTTTGGCGAAAAACACGTCTAAAATACTATGTCGCGCGTGTGTTGGACAAAAACAGAAAATCCCTGTATCGAATCCCCTTAATGAGTATAAATAGTCTTTATATTTTGAACGTGAAAATTACAAAAGTTTTATGATGGCTTCAAGGATCCAAACGTTCCTTGAATTGTGAAAATCGGCCAAGTAATTTTTGATTTATAAGCCTCAGCCATACATTTTGCCTTTTTACATAATATTATAGATGTTTTCCCGTAGTTTCTATTATAATACTCTTACAACCCGTTCAGGATCCTAAATAATATGTGTGAAAAATATGGTGCCAATTGGTTAAAAACTGATTTTTGTACGGTATGGTGCGTTATTTATATATATAAAAACCGATGAACAATTTCTGTATAATCTAAAATATTTAAAATTGTAATATTATTTTTATTTTTAATATAAATTATTTATCTAATTATAATACTTTATCGTTTCCGTATTGCTTCAGTCGATATACGCGGTTACCCCAAAAAATGTTGATCCACTATTCCGATCATAAATAGGTACTTTAAATATTTATAACTTATAACTACTCATTCCAAATTCGATTTTTATGTATCGAAATACTCAAAAAAATATTTTGCTTTGGAATATGAAATTAAAACTGTATGTTATTTAAAAAAGTAAAAAAAAATATTAGGATAAAAAATATTTAAAAATTTAAGTTTTTAATAAAAAACTGTTGTTTTAGAAAGACTTGAAACTATATAAATAAAATATTTTCAAAAACATTAATACTTTTTAATTTTTGAATAATGAGTGAATCACCTGGTATATAAATAAAAAATGCATTAGATTTCGTGAGTTGACACACGATTAATTTGTAAGGCAGCCCTATATAGGTAGTGACCGTAAAAAAAAAAAGCTCTAATAATCCCTCTCCGAGTCTCAATAAATCTATTAATACAACTTCTATTGAAAACGGCCTATAGTAGTTTTTGAGACTATAATACGAACAAACTAACAAATTAATTTTTATATATACGATTGATTTTGATATTTTATATATATATTGAAAACCACGTGTAGAGCGGTGAGTGTGATTTATTGGTTTTACTAAAAACCGTTCTTACGGGTCCATGACGTGATGAAAAAATTCGAAAAAGTTTCAATTAGAAGTCATTGTATCAATGGTAAGTAGGTGTATTGATTAGAACTTAGAAATATAATCTATTTAATTCCAAGAGATTATTTTTGATTTTATCAGCAGCAACCATAGACGAACTGGTGAACTTGGAAAAACTACAGAAAAACTGTGAACAATATTCAAGAAATGTAATCTGGTGATGGTTTATCCTGAGCTCTGCTTAGAAAAGTTTTACAAAAAAAGATGATATATCATTGGTTTCTAATGTACGACAGTAATAATACAACGCAATACTATTTAGAGCCAAATTGAGAAAAGTGTGATCCACGTTCAACAAATCATAATATTTTTAAACTGATAAATTATTATTATTCATATTATTATTCTACGATACTATGTATAGTGTGTACGTCATATATTTGTATTTAAATGTTAAGCACATAAACACATTAACAATAAGGTGTACGAAGATAGCAAGCCGATATAACTTATATTAATCGTTTATTGGGCAATTCTATAATGTATAGAAATAAATATTATAATTCACTTCTGAGTAAATAAATAATATTGTTTTGACACAACTATATTTGTTAAAATAGATATTAAAATATTATTTTTATTAATTGCTGAAATTATTAAATATACAGTAGATTAAGTAGAGTAGATTTATTAGAGTTATTTATTATGATATTATTAGAATATTCAACATGTTAATAAAATTATATGAACGTGTTTTTTTCTTAACTTTCCTAACACATTTAAATAGTTCAACTACATTTTAGTATTATTAAACACATTTGTGGTGTTTTTTTTTTTTCAGAGAATTGTTATTGTCGTATCCTAGACTATAATGCCTTTGCATTATAAGCTATAGCGTTTTTTTTTCATCCCTCCAAGGGTCAGTTGCATTTTTAACGTGGGAAAACTTTGGGATTACATACGCCCGAAGCGCAAAAAAATCTATTGTGCTCGGCCAAAAACGTCAACTTGGATGTTTATTTTTTTTTTCATATACATAATATATATTTCATCTTTTCTCAAACCCCGGCCGATCTAAAAATGTATTCCTCCGACATACACTCATCCGAAATATACAGCGCCTACGATATTCGTCTACATATTATTTTCATGACGTATGATTTATTGTTTACGTCACAGCAGCGACCGTATCACAATAATAATATAATGGTGGTCCACTGCAGGAGGACGCGAGTCACGACCACCGGCTGCAGCTGCGGTCGATGTCGCGTCCTTCGGATCTCTGTATTTTCGTTCGTCAATCGCACCGAATTTTTTAGATCGCCTGAGTTATATTCTATCCATCGTTTGCAGCAATGCGTTTATAACAAATAAAAAAGGCATAATGCACATAAAAATGGGACCGCAGAAAAAAAATTGATCAGAATTGTTGACACAGTCTATAGCTGTGCATATTTTATTGAATAATATAATATTAATCGTTTTGTATTAAAAAAAGACTGATGACTTACCATCGTACTGAAATGCATTTAAATTGTTGAAATATGAATTTCATAAATAATGCTAGTCGATTTAAATAAATTTAATTATTCGTTTTCAGTTTAATTTAGATGTTTCTTATATTTTAAGAAGAGGGTAAACTTTAATTTAAATTTTAATTAATTTTTTTGGCTGTTGTATCTAACATGTTTTCACAATAACAAAAAAGGATATTTTTTTTTAATTCATTCATTTTATACTATGATGATATTAAAATGGCTTAAGATCCAAGGATAGATTTGTATTTTTTCTATTAAATAAAATAACTCAAACTATCAGTAAAAAAGCGAGTATCCCTTGTTTGTGGATTTAAAACCTTTTTAACGTAACCATAATAATATAACATTGTAATGGTTATAACGACGAGTTATACAAAAACAGCTAGTGCATTGTACTAATCTATATTATTATCATTATTCCAATCCACTGCGTGTCCAGAAGCAAAAACAACCATGCCCAATTAGTGATTATATATGCTGCATCAATTCTGTAATTGAATGTTGTGTAAAATCGAATCCATATTCGATTATAAAAAAAAACGTTGGTACAATTCACTACGAATTTTAGTGTATGTCGACATTCACCTAAAACTACTGTGGTCATATACATTAAAAAACACAATCATTGTATTGCTACAATGCCACACAACATTTACCATTTAGTGTTATACCAATCCAGTTATTCACGATTTAATCTGACAGCCAATGTTCAACAACTTCTAGTTTTATAATTTCATCAAAAATAATTTTACTCGTTTAAATGTTTTTTATATAATAAAATGCAAGTTCCTAAAAAAATGTTCATCCATTTGTTTTAAGAAAACCTTACAACTCAAAAATAAAGTTTCGAAACTGCAAATATGAATAATATATTATATTTCGTGAATAAAAACACATTTGTAATAATTCATTATGTTAGATATATTTTAGATTCAAAGAAAAAAAAGAAAAGAAATATTTTATATAAAAAAACATATCTCTGAAGATATTATATATAAAGGCCGAATAACATAAAACATAATAATACATAATAAATTCGAGAGATTGGCTGATGCTTGATACTGGTGGTAGTTATTTGTTAATCGGTATCAGTTTTGTTTTTGAAATTACTGATACCTAAAAAAACCAATATTACAAATGCATAGGTGTACAGCAATTGTTTATTGATACGCAGTACGGCACGAATGTCATTGTTTTCACATATCTTTCTACTATCTTTAACCAAAATAAATCAACTTAACTACAGTCATACCTACAATTGATAGTTTTTAAACATTGTAATCATAAAATTAAAAAAAAACAAAAAGTCACTTGGCAGTGTAGATTTACTTTGAGTATACCTCCTCGTCACTGAGTAGGTCACAGTAATGGATGTATTCAATTATAATTGTTATGTTATTATTAGTATTCAAAACTTTATTTTGTAGAAACTTGAAACATTCCACTATTACTTAAATTATCATTAGGTATAGTGTATAAAATTAAAATGTCCAAATACTTTGACCAATTTTTAGCTATTTATAAATTATAGTCATTTTTTTAACTTTTAAAGTCTTAGAAACGTTTTTCACATGATTTATCATTAAAACAATTTTAACATCTCCATTACAGTGATATACTCAATAACAAGGCACACTCAAAACTACTATACCTACAGCTGGCAACCACCACTCCCCTCCCCATGATAAAAAAGCTTAAAATATTTTTACTGCTACAAAGTTGACGACATACACAAAAAAATACACACACACAAACATCATTGTAAAACCAACAAACGCCTTCCAGAATTTTTTTATTTCCACAAGACATTAATTTTTCAATATGTTACCACTGACTAACGAACAATGAACAAATTTGATTAAACGGTAATGTATGTAATATGTACCTAGATGAATCGTTTGACGGAAGTAGCCACCCATTGATCTATACATATACTGTATTCATACTGATAATATACATAGGAAAATATTGGTTTCAAATTTATTTTGTGGCCGGAGGGGTCAGGCAATCGACTACGACTCACACAATCATCGGTTCGATTCATAGCACAGAGCAAACAATTTGTGTGGTTCTACGCGATTGCTATTTTCCCGTGCTGTCGTCCGATTGCGTCATCCTTTTTCCAACTAGGTCCCACTCCGTTAGGAGTGAAGACCGCACATGTCTCCTCTTGGAGAAGGGAGGTAGAATCATGCATATAGTGTTTTATCTATATATATTATAGATATAAAGATAATTGTCCACTTGTGATAAGCATTGACAAAGACCTTGAGGTCGTTTTAATAAACAAATACAGGGAAAATAAAAATTATTTTACTTTTTAATTTATTGGTTTTATTTTTTAAGTCATACCTATAATTCACCATTTTTGGTTCCAAAATGAATTACAAAATATTAACTCGGGGTTTAACAATGTTATATGTTGCAAGTATCATGATATAAAGTTTAGGTGTATTAGGAAAACCGCACCATCTACTTACTAATGTATGGTATTTACAAAATATATTTAAATAATAACATGAAATATAAAGTTTCCATCACAATAGGTTCAACATTAAAATAGCATTTATAAAATATTTAAAATTGTTTAATATTGTTATTATAATTTCACAATATGACTAAAATGTGGTTATTCGTAAACTTGTAAAATAATTCTCGAACTCTTAATAATTTAAATAATTTAAATGCTCTTTACCGTACTTCTATATCGTGCGAATTATGTGTATAGTAATATTGATAGTACTTTTAAAATGATGTTCCCAACGTTAGTGTTAAGCTATATTTGGTAGGTTAGAGAGTTGCGTAGTCAATATGAGTGAAAAAAATAAATGTTTCATACATTCGTGAATTCGACAAGGGAAACAATTAATAATAAATGTAACGCTTTCCGAATACAACAGTTTGTTTACTGCTTCTTTAAATATTTAATCGTTTTTAATTGTCACAGTAAGAACAGAACGTTACTCAGGATGGTGTATATAAATTTGAACGATTATTTTATGACTAATACAGTTTAGTCAATCGAGAAACGCTAAAACGGCTTGGCTGTAGTTCTCATTTACACTACATTTAACTTGACATCAGAACGTGGGTCGATTATTTCTAATTGACTGAATTATACGCAAATGAACGCGCCCAAAATATTGTTTGCACTTTTGATTTTAATACATATTTTAGTGTTCCGCGTTATTAAACTAATCCGTTCAAATTACTTTTATACATTTTTGAATTATTTAAATTATAATTATAACTGATCAAATAGTAATATCATTGAGCATGACGTCGCTTGCAATTAATTATTATCCTAGTCTTAATTTAATAAGAATCCATTATATATAATGATGTAAAACAATTTGATTTCTGTACAATTGTATTATAGTTTAAAGTAAAAATAAACTAAGTCATACATTTTATTTAATGTTTAGTAAAAATATTTCATAAAATATTTTTAAAAAAGTTTTTATAAATTAAATGTGTTATATTTTTCAACATTGAATATATGAAATCTATGCGCATAAATCATGTCACATGACAATTTTACAACTATAATTTACTATTCCCTTGGATGTATCCTATCTTAAATAAATAAATACTTTTGTTGCCAATAGTTTTACGCTTGGTATTTTTTTAGCTGTTGGTATAGATTTCTAAATTAGTTTAAATAAGTTATAAGTACATTTGTCTAGTTAACTAACACTGTAAGTACAGAAACTTTTTCGAATTAATTAGAACATTTAATCTGGGACATTATAGAAAATTCTCTGCGTTGTCTTATTTAATAAATTTGCTATTATTTTGTATTCAAAGTTGATTCTTATGTTGATAAAATAACAGTAGTACCTATATTATAACAAAATATCTGTGAGATAACGCATACCACACCGAGTAAAACAATTAAATAACTATAGGTATAACATCCAAACTGTTTATTTTAAAGGGTCAGATTTCCGAATGAACGCATTTACATCGTTCACAACGTTTACGTTCAGCTGACTGATAAAAGAAATGCTGCCGTTTCTCCATGTGTGACCAATAGATTAAAATTGTTAAGTTTGAATTTCAAACGTTTAAAAAAAAACATTATCTAATAATATAATACATTTTACCTATTAAAATGTTTAAAACCCATAAATGAATTTACATTATATTAAGCTTTTAATATAGGTAATATATTAATACACTTAAAAACCAATTAATAGATAATACGTTTAAATTAATAATCATTGATTCAATTATTTTCAATCAATTCAACTAGAATATAATATTATGAATTATGATCATTGATCAAGTTTATTATTGATAATCAACTTAAACTATTGACATCCAACACATTTTTATTTTTATATTCTTTCTTGTTTTAGTGTACCTATTTGAATTCAAAATTATGTTGCAATATTGTGATCATACTATTATGAATTCAGTTGACATATAAGAGACTGAAACAAAATTTCAATCAAGTGTTCCACAGAAATACACTCGGTAAGTCAATAAAATGGTAGTTTATTAAAGAAAAAACCCAATTCCTATTTTGCACACGTTTTTTTTTTTTTTTTACAGTAATTGTATCTAATAATTAATAATATTTGACCAAAACTAGTAAAATAATTCTGCCAAAAACAATATATGCGGGTCGTGGGTGTTGTTGACCCTCTTTTATTCTGGTTATATTTCCCTTCTAGACCTCACGTAATGCACGGGCAATAGCTCCCCTACACCTACAAAACCATATACACACCCGTCCAAGCTTTTGCCACCTATAAAAAACATCCTTCCCTCCCACACTCATCCAAGCACCGCAACTCGCCGACGCCGATGATTCAATTGTTGTGGCTTGAGGTAACTCAAACCGATAAACTTTCACATTAAAGTTGAGACTCGTGCAGGCACTCACTACCCCCCCCCCCCCCCCCCAACCACCGCCATCACCATCACACGCTCACTCCCACGGGACTACTCTCGGCCACATCACGTTGCGCACTCGTGGCGTACCGTCATGTTTCCGAGCCATCCAACGGATCGTTTTCGTGATCAAAATGAGTAAAATATGTTCTCCACCTTAACCAATATCAACATCGAAAACGCACATTGTTTCTGGCCTTCCGATCGTTCGATTCAAAAACGATGATTCGCGATTTGTAATAACATACAACGCAACTGTAATAACAACACTACGAACAAATCATTCTGACCGACTATTTAAGACGAAACAACTACCGACAGTCGACGGGAACGAGAATCGTTTTGGTCTTCAAAAATGGTATAGTCTAATGTCGGGACGGAGCAAAGTGAGCTATTTACTATTATAGGTAGTTTCATTCGGACGAAATCTTATTATAAGGTCCGTTATATTATAACAGAGTTTTCCGCTAATGACAGGTGTTCGTGAACCTCAGCTACAGAGGACTCGCTAGCCGTAAATATCATCTATTATAATAGAGTGGACGTACTACGGTAAACGGCACGAGACACGATATGAACCCATTACCAAGTATATCATAGCATAATTTGTGAACGTCCGGGTCATAATAATAGAATAGCTTTATAATCACTGCATTTCAAGCCGAATACGTTGAATCGCCAATTTCGTTCAGTATTCATCGCAAATGTTGGCCAAACAGTTTGATAAATGGAGACTGGCTAATTAAAAATTTCCCAACTCATTATCTAGCATACTGATTTGTTTATAGTAAAATATTATGTACTCAAGATATAGTATCACCACTCCTTTCGCATGAACAAATATTAATGTTCTTTGATATGAATTTTTTTCTCTTGAAATGTTATTGACCATTGCCGTGTTCAGTAATCAAGTAGCTGTCAATGATCATTATTCACGGTCTAACAATATTATAACAATCTATTTATTAGTCGATATTTAATTTTCATTTTTACAATTATGTATGTAAATTATTTTATTACATTTAAGAAAATCATGTTTTTTTTGTGGATATTTTAATTATCTGACTTTAGTTTATACGTAATGCCTATAATATTATATTACTGATAGAAATAATTTATTTTATAAATAATTTTTGAAATAAAATCTAACTTATCATATTTTATTCTTTGAAAACAATGTCAACTCATATAGTGCGTAATACGATTAGCCATATTCTGAAAATTATATAAGTATAGGTACATAACATTTCTTACACTAACTTTGGTCCACATGTAAATTGAGAAAACGTACCTTGCCGAAAATCTCGAATAACCTTTATGACATCTGACCCAGTGTACTCAAAGTAGTTTGATAAATAATTCTATATAATATTAAAAGTAAAGTTAGATATTTTATAACAAGTAAGAAGAAAATAGTATGGTCAGCTAAAAACAGAATCAATATAATATTTTCAGAGTCAGCGATGTTTAAAAGTACCTACCCAAAATATATAAGAAATCGCTAAACAATAACAATTTTTAAAAATTTTAAATTAATACACACTTTATTAAAATGATTTATTTTTTTGAAAAATGAATTTCACTCCAAACTCATAACATAACGTAAATTTAAATATCTACTGGGCATTTATTTAATTAAAATGACATAAAATAATAATACAATTGCTATGCATTTTTAAAATAACAAATTCCCAGTGCTTTTCAAAGTTACCTGGAAAAACACAATAATTATAAATTAAACATTTTCGTATGCACCGATTTATCAATGAAATTAAATCTTACACTTACATTACGGTATAATATGAGACTTACTCTTCAATGGCGAGGTACACTTGATACCTACTTACAACAGAGCGGTTACCTCCTTTCTACTCTTATTTTTTTTATATTTAAAACTAACTAAATTATATTTTAAGAGTAAGTATATTAAACCTTTTTCAGTAAATTTATTATAGGTAACTAATTTTTTTATGAACGCGTTTTCATCCTATTGTTGTATAAAAAAAACACTCAACACACAAAGTTGTTATGCACAAGAAAATGTTTAAACAATAGCTACCTTATATCCCATATTCATACGGTAAAAAAAGATAAAATACTAACCAACAATTAATACAATAGAAAGCACAACGAGATAATGTGATCAATCTTCCCATAGACATTTCTACCAAGCCATAGTTTGAAACTTAAAATTATGTTTAACAGACAAAGAAAAAGTAATAATTTTAAATATCCATATTTAAATAAAAATTAAAGTAAAAGTAAAACAATATTTTTATCCAGTTTTATACTGAAAAAACACATATCATAAAAACAATTTAGGTATTACGTTAAAAATAATTTGAAATAGCAACTATTTTCAGTACATTTTTTATTTACTTTCTTATATTTAATTATGGAGTAACGTACAACTTTAAAAAGCATATATAATTAAGAATAGTCAAAATAATTTAATTCAGATGAAAAAATACTTGATATGAATATGTAACTTAAATTTGTCATTTTTAAATATCATAATTTAAATAGAAATTTCAGGAACTTTTAAGAATTGAAATAACCTCTATAATAAATTATGGTTTCCGATAAAAAAAAAGAGTAAAAACTCCGGTGATGGTGATTTTCGAAAAATAATTATTAGAAACTAACTATAAATAAGAAGTAGTGTTAAAAATGTATTAATTAATGAATTGTTAGGTGTATGTATTTGTATAAAAAAAAACATTTGGTAGTTTTTCAAAGAAAAAAAATCATGATATAATTGTTTTAACATTATAATTAATAATATGTAAATACAACTTAGTTGGTTTTGCTTATCATCGATATTATTTATAAATAATACACATAATATTAATATATTAATATTATACTTCATGATATTTGCCAATTTTGGTTATGTTTAGGTTTTAATAATCAATATTTTTATAACTAAGCATTTGTATTGTTTTTAATTATTTAGCTAAAATTACTTGCTGTCCTATATAACCATATAGCGACGTAAAAAATAACCATTATTCTAATAACATTACATTTTCACACCATAATATACATATTATAATATTATCGTTAGTATTTTGTATGGATAAAGAAGCATGAACACTATTAATAGCATCGTTGGAGATCTATAAACTCCCCCAATGAACTTCGAAGAATATACACTCTATAATATTTTCTTTGCAAATGGATGGTAAGAATGGAAAAATGGTTAATGCAAAATCAATTTTACAACACAGCCTACAAATTATGATTAATCGATGCTTCGTCCGTTTGCCATTAATAATGTAAAATATTAATCTTAACTGATGTATACAATAATATATTAGCGTTTAAACACGAGAAAAACTATATTTTGGATATAAGTGTATTTTACATTTTAATTATTTTATCTTAAGTTAATAGCAAAAAAAGATTTTATTGATTATGAATTAAAAAAATAAGAATAAATAGTATTATAGTATAGTATCATTGGATTATTATGTTGTTTTCTGTGATTAATATGTTATTGTATTATCTATAGAAGTCGTCGGTAACTCGTGAACTAGGTGACATAACTGTGGTACTTAAATATTGGTTGGAATACATAGATATCACGGTAAAATAAGGTATACAATTTAATATTTTTGATTTATGGTTATTTTATTTTTGGAAAAATGAGATACAATCGTACAATCATTCGCACAATCATTTTTACTATCTATAAAGGATCAAATAGGTAGTGGAATTTAGCATAATAAAGGCTATAACTATATAGCCAGCGACATCAATACAAGGATGTTCCAAAACTGTTTTAAAGAAAGTAATAGCTTACAATTAATATTTTATTCAATCCATTCTGAAATATTAAAGAGTTATGCAGTGTTATATTAAAATCTATAATAGTACGACGATAACGAACAATACTATCTTTTAATATTTTATTTAAAATATTATAATACCATGAGCAATTACTTGTTAAAATAGCATTTAGTCGTTTTATACGAACCTGTACAATTCTTCATCTACAATTATATTGTATAAGATATACAGAAAACAACGTTTATTAACAATTATTTAATTTGTAAATACAAAACGCATCAAATACTCAATCAAAAAAAAAAAATAATAACAATTCATCAAGCAAATCAACTCAACCAACAATTATTCCAAGCGTACAACTTACAACTAGCTTCCAAAATAACAAAATATTACTTCTCACATTCATCGGTGAATTTAAATCCATCATTAACTTGCTCCTACCATTCATACTGTGTTAACCTAGTTAATACTAAAAATACCAACTAATGGCATTATTACCTCTCAATATTTCTCTTCATCATATTAACATCACCATCACTAGAAACCCTCTGAGGCGTCTCAAATGAAACTGGTACGACGACATATAAATTAAATAAAAATGCTGCTTCCCACTGCCCTAATAGTCCCATCAATCAATAGATGGCCTCCTCAACAACTCACTTATCATGTTTAATAATCATGTTAACTCCCCTTATACATATTGTTAACTTAATACATACCTATTGTGTATTAGTGTGACATGATAATAAATTATTGAAAAGGCGAATCTTCTTAGTGGTTAGAATATTTTTATATTGCATGAAATATTTAAATAACTAACCACTAACACACATGTTTATTATAATATTACATAAAATTAATATAATAATATTATAGAGAATTTTTATGTGTTGTACACTTGTACTCGTTATTGCTAATAGTAAAAATACTTATCATACACTAATAGTTTGACAACTACCAAAAGTATAAAATAAAATAGCAATTTCTAGATAAAAACGGTAAACAATTGGAACATTTAGGTACTACATTCTAAGTTCTAACACGCTTGAAAAATGCACAGGTAAATTTATATTATGTTGATATAATTTAGAAAAAACACAGTTGGAAATTACGAAATTATTTTTATCAAACTTCAAATGCTTACATAAAACTTGATTAAAAATCTTGACTATACTTATTTTGATAATTTAGCAGTTCAGATAATTAAATAAGTTTGTTTAAAAGTTTTTTTTTTGTAAGGCAGATAAAGGTATTTTTATGGTTTAAATGTTTAAGAAAGTTTATAGAAAAACAAATTGTGTCTACGCGGTTTTCTCTTCAACATCTCAATCGGCATCATAGGCGGATATTGGGAGGGACTTGGGGGGGAGGGCGTAAGGCCCCTCCTGAATGTAACCAACCACACTAGATATCAAAATAAATTGTGTATTTTAATATACCTATAATCTATATACACTTGGTGCCTCTGCTAAAATAAAGTAGGAGTACTGCTGAGTAGCCACTAGTTAGTAGGTTAAAGTGTTTAAAAATGTATGTTCACGCTAATGGATAAGACAAAAATATTAAGCCCCACCCACGGATGTGACCAAATATCCACTTATGATCTGCATGTAATATTATACCTATTATGTATACGATAATATCATCAATGATTGCATTTTGTTCATGTGAAAACCGAAGAACTAGATCTACTGTACCTATAGTTTGTTTCAAAATTACCTCATTGAGTAGGACAGTAGGTCACTGTAATGGATGTGTTAAATTTGAAAAGGATGATAAACCATTGCATATGAAAAACGATTCAGAGCAGAGACACGCTGTCAGCCTCTATTTTTAAGAATATTTTATAGTTTAATTAAATTTACTAAATATATTTTATTTATAAAATATTAAACTTGAGTATTCAACTAATCTTTAAAATTATATATATCGCATGAACATTTAAACTTCAAACGCTTATACGTAATTTTTTTTTTTTTTTGTTGGATTAAGGCTTTGGCGACTGAGGTCATTAGCTTGTAAGGTGGGGGTTAAATTTGGAACGAGTGGTACGGTTTTAACTTGTAAACACGTGTATGTGTGGCAAGGTTTTTGTGCACTACGAACCCGTGTGGTCACCCATCCGGGAACTAGTGGCAGCGGCCTTTAATTACTATCAGTGACGTTGCGCGATAGCAGCCAACGCGCTGTGCTAAACCATATTTTGTAATTACTGTGACACAAACTTATGAGGAATACCTATTGTATTTATTTTTTATGGTTTTTGACCAAGAATCAAAAGTTTTATCAATATGAATTGGAAATAACTAAAAAAGTAAAAATTTCAAATATATAGCTAAAAATATTATACGTTTAGAAAATGTTAATATAATTATTTTGAGAAACTTTTAAGTCCCTATTCCATTCCTGTCTGATTTAAAAAACCTAATTTGTCAAAAACAAGTGTCGCATAAATATTCTTATTTGCATGTTCTTTCATTTATTTTAGTGTTATCCAATTACTAACAAAGATACTTGACGTTTCTTATGTTTAATTTCAAAAAGTACCTTCTAACTATAGAACATTCGCCGATGGTAACCTCCCTTAATGTTTTGAAAACTTAACCGATTTTTCCTTTCCACAAAAAAAAACACACACTTCATTGTAATACCAATAAATATTTTCTCACCCAACTCTGAATTTATAACAAGATAACAAAAAAAATATACTACAACTTCAAATATTTTATTCTGTACTTATAAACTGTTTAGGTATATATTAATATTATGTTTGTTTGGCATATTGCATAACAATTTACTTCGCGATCGATAATAATATTATAATAACCGTTAAATATTTAAATATTAAATGCTTTTTTCAGAGCTGAACATTTTGTTTATGTTACAATATTATTATAATATAAGTAAATATTTGAGGATATGATTTAAGTATTTTATGGAATAACCGTTCGATGCGTATTCGTAATATTTTTGTTATATTGAATGTGAATCATATTTTGATACGTAATTTTTCGGTCATCAACCACATAGGATAGTATAAGGTTCGTTCGGGGTACAGAAAGCGAATGCAAACCGTATTAAATCAAAACTTGTACGTCGCTGAGCGGGACCATTTAATCCTGACCGGGATTAAACCTGTGCCCGACCTAAACTGTTCAGGTCCGTGTGTCACCCGCTCCAAAATAACATAAATCACTCTATACCTCCACATTATATCTGTTATACCTTATATTAAAATAAAATAATAAAATATTCCTTATGAAACGTTGGGAAACGAACAAATCTGGTTGTCTGGATTTTCTAAAAAAAAATTGACTAGTACGTTTTCCCGAAACCGCGTCACGTTTCCGGCCATACTTCCGTGAGATACATTTAAAGCATATCATTTTTTTTATAATACTTCAATTTTGGTTATTGTGCATATTATAAAAATATGTTGGGAGAGGAATCGATACAAACTTATTTATCTCGACTGTTTTACGTATTTATTTTATTATGATTAATAGTAATGTACCCGGAAAAAAATCATTACTACAATATTTCTGAAATATATTATTTGGAAAAAATAAATTGTTCAATAAAAACTAGAACCATAAGATATAATATATAAAGCATTATATTAATCGACGACGAGGTTTATCTATTTAAATTTTGGTCGGTAAGTAGATAAAATAATATTTTTTTGTTATTCTAGGTCTAGTTCTAATTATTATAGTATTACAACGCCTCACTAAGGCAAATAGTTGTTTTTAATTTGTAGGTTATAAATATTGAAAATGATTGTGTCCTATTCAGACTTGGATGATTATTACTTCGTTTACAATAATTTAAATTAATTTGAATTAATTTGTTTTACTTCAACTACACCTATTCTAAATAGTTTTGTACTTTGAAATATGATAGGCGTTTCTTATTGACGATCAATTTTTTCTTCAGATTTTTGCGTAGTTACTATGCACGTTTTTTCTTAAGTTAATATCAATTTGAGTCTCTTAAAACAATTTTAAAATATTGAAAATACATAAACACATTTTTTTATAATAACCTTCTTAAAATAAACTTAAAATTTTGAAAAAAATGCAATGCCATTAAAATTATTTTAAAAATATTTTGTAGTTAATATGTATAGTATTTTAAATTTATGTATACGAACTATATTTGCTTTTATATGCATGATTTTTCCAAATTAATACTAATTATGATGACTGGTGGACATCCGATACTAATATAAATAATATTATTATTTATTAAGTAGTAACAGTTGCATTATTTAATCAAACTCGTTAATTAATTGTAACTAATCTAATCACTATTAGTTATTAAATATTTTGTAAAATTTTAAATCATAACTAACCTTTTCCCTGCTTATTATTAGTTATTTATTTATTTTAATAATATTATTAGTCACTAGTGGAATTCAGCTATCATTTATCGAGATAGTGAAATTAGTGATATTTTTTCTAATTGATTTTGTTTTTGGATACATCAGTGCTTGTACACTGATCATCGAGTATAACAATTTTTAACATAGCAAGTAATTATTATTCTACCGTACATAAGACAAAAATATCTGTTCATAAGTCGTAGGTGATTCAAGGAGGTACACTGACATTTTAATGTAAGTACCAATGTTTTATTATTGAAAACAAGTAAGAATATATTATAAAAAAATCAAAACATATTTTTAGATATCTGCAAATGTTAATAGCGGTGTTTTTTTTAGATAATAGAAGTGAACATGTATTTTGAACTAAGCAATCAAGGGAAAATTTAATTTTTTTAATAAATGGTAAACTTCAAATAACAAATAATCGAATGGATTTATATGGCATGTATCATGGAAAATGTGATGGCTGTTAAATAAGCGTGATATTTATGTAATACGAATTTAAGTGTAAATAGAAACCACAAATTGTTTAGGTATTAAGTAGTTTACCGCTATTGAGGCAAATTTATTTTATACGGTTTACAGCAGTTCATTAATGTGGCTATGGTTAAGGATTCTAGATCATACATACTTAAATAAAGGGTATTTCAAGACGTGGCAAGACTGCTATCATACATTTATTTCCATGTAAATCCCTTACACGTATACCGTCTAGAAGTCAGCCGTGTAATGGCTGAATAAAAATAATGGGGTACTCTAGAACCTTCCGAAATGATAAATAATAGGTAGTGTATTGATGTAAAAAAAACCCGACGTTAGCATTCAATAATTTGCCACTGAAAAAAAAAAAATTCCATACACAAAACAATCATGTATAGGGTACTTCAACAAACATGCGCACTTTTTTTTCTACAACAATACAGTAATTCAATATCTGATTTTTGGAATTTCTAAATATACTTAAAGACTTATATAGGTATTTCAAATTTTTGAGATTGCTTATACTACTTAAAGAGTGTCCTGTGGAGATACAAACTTCGACTTTTCAAATGAGAACCTTTCTTTTCTACAATAAATTATTAAGTGGATAATTTTTCTAAACATTTTGACGTATAAGAATCAAAATTCGTACAAATAGCTTTTGTGTTGATTAATTTTGTGAACTAATAGGTAATAGGTCCATGATAATGGGTTTTCAAGTTATAGGGTGTATGGTAATTTGAACATTTTAGTGCTTAATATTAATCTATTAAAATTAATAGTTTGTAAATTGGTCCAAGTATAATAAATACAAGATCCGATAATATTATATTCTTTTATATTTTTTTAAAACTGCATTTTTTAAGGACTATTATCTTAACAACAAAAAAATTAACAACAGCAAGAAACTAATAGATAAAATGTTTAATTAGTTACATAAAAATGTTGTAAAAAATTATTCACTAAATAATTTACACCAAAAAAGGTTTATATCGTCACAGCGCACTCCTAATGTAGTAACAAAAATAATGTAATAATTTGAAAAAAAATATGATCCTTGAGTATATTTAATAGCTTTGAAAATCAGAATTTGAATAAATTCATTATTAAAAGGGTGAGTGAGCATGCCTGGTGATTCATCCTGTATATTTTTAAAAATTGTGTGGGATTTTTCCAATGCGTGAATATAATTTTTAACACTCACACACACACTCACTCTGTGTCTATAAATTATACAATATAATGTAAGACCAGACGAGTCGACGTTTACTTTTTCCAGAGTAAATAATTAATTTTCTCTTTTGTCAGACTGACATGACAAAAAGAAAAAAGAAAAATAACATTAATATTATTATTATTAAAATAAACATGCGTTTTTATTTCATGTGTACGGTATAGGCCCTGGAGGAGTCCACGCTGCAGTAATATATTATCCTAAAACGCGCAATAAAGTATCATAAAACAAAAACCAACGGTCGTTTTTAATTCTCGCACCGTTACGGATTTCGTCATAAATTCCGGTCGACTGAACTTTACGGTCGTATTCATGTACAACTAATACCGATACTCTTATTTTTTTTTTCCTGGCCACCCTCCCATCTATGACGGATATTAAATATCGACGGGTAAAATGAGTATAAAATAAACGAAAGAATAGTGCGAGCCAGTCAATAATAATATTATTGTCAACTTGGTCGACAGGATTCGACGAGGACGCCAAATCAAATGTCAGCCAACGGTGAACACAACTGGACTGACCCCATGTTTCCATTGATTGCTGTTGCATGCAGTCATTTGTCATGATCGTTATATTATCATGTCATTATATTATATTATTTTTATCAAAAAGTCTTTAAACGTCCTCTGAATTTTTAACATAAAAACACAATTATAGAGAACCCAGTGATTATTTGTTCTACAATGGGATTAAATGAAAAAGCGAAATATAAAATCGCCTAGATAATTATGCAAACAATGTATTAGAGATTATTACATAGTATGCGTTGTTTAAATAGTAGTAAACAAACAATCATTGTTATTTAAAAACATAACAAAAGATGATTAATTGTTGTACTGTAAAAGTTTAAAAATAATACTTAAGTTATTTGATAACGGGTTTGTCATTTTCTCCAAAAACATCTTCCTCTATTGATGTTATCATACAATTAGCATCGAAATTGCATTAAAACCAGTATTAGCCAATGTCCATCAATATGTTTTTAATGAGTTCTATAGTATTGTATAATATCATAATTAAATTAACACAAGAACAAAAATGAAACATGACCACCTGTAAGATACGTTAAATTGGTATTTAAGTCTATTTTAATTGGTACTTGTTTGTTATTAACCCTCCACCACTACTATATTCAGACATTTTTATAACCCGTAACCAAAACTTTCGAATAAAAGTAAATGTTAATAATTACTTTCACCATATTCTATTGTTTAGAAATAATTATAGCATAATTACACGTAAATAAACACATAAAAATACGATTTTCTAAAGATCATATTTCAATATTTCACATTCATATTATTGACCAAATTCACACATTAATATAAACTTTTTTTTTTTTTTATTGATCTTTAAGCCTGGCATCTATGGTCATTAGCTGTTAGTAGGGTTGTATTGTGGTGGTGGTAGGGTTTTGAAGTGGTGGGTTTTTACACGTGAGTGTTTGTGTTTGGCAGAACTTTTTATTGGACACCCATAGGTATCTGCCATGTCCGGGTGGGGAATGGCGGTACTTGTTCTCCGGACACCGTAGTGACTTGCCCGAAGAAAAATGCCGCCTGTGACCAAGGAATCAAACCAGCGCCGGCTGCGTCGCAACCGACGCCTTAGACAACTCGGCCACTCCATCCCCCTGTTTAAACTATTGACGTATAATTTATTGTAAACATTTAATGACAGTAATAAATATTACGGTTAATAACTCATTTCATTTGATTTACAAATGTATTGTAAATAACATTTGTAAGATAGGTATAGATTAATTTTAAGCCAGCTACATACAAAATACCAACATATGATATACAATTAAATATAAATCGAAATTTTAAGTAAGAATTGTTTTCCTTATCATCTCTTTATACATAGAACACGTACTAGACGTGTGTAAGATATCAAGATACAACGAAATACTAATCAGTAATCATCAATTTTTAATTATTAAATTAAATATTGGTACATATTATGTTGTTCACTTTTTCCCACAGTCAATCGCCTGGTAGGATGAAAACAAACAAGTAACTTTAAATATTTGAATTGGAATTTTTCTTGAAATTGTATTATTAAATGGCCATTTTAAAAATTAAAACTCATCAAAAATGACCCGTTAAGCGTAGCTTAGTCGATAAGAGCAATAATTAGCTTATTCAATTATTGACTATAAAAATATATTATTTTTGATTACCACCGTTGGCTCACAGTCATTTTTAAAATACACTATAACACATAATGGAAATAAAAGTCATTAAAACGGTAATCAATAGTCCAGAAGAGTCACATTATTTTTGTATTTCCCTAACCTAACCTATGTATTGCAACTACGTTTGCCAATGATGCTATGGTTTGACTAAGTACCTGATGATTACCTGCGGTGTTATAATATATAAGGTGTTTATTTTTGCAGTGGACACAAAAACAAAATCATTATTATATTATCAAAAATTACCTATTAGTTATTAACCTAACCTAACCTAACCTAACTAATTTGAAAAATATGTGATACACGACGTTAATTGTGACGCTCTTCTCATGATATTTCATACTGACGACTGACCTACCTTTTTAATATAATACTGTTGTATTCGTAATTGTCATGTTACAAGGTTTGTATGAAAGACATTTTTATGAAAATCCACCGAAAAACAAGGATGAAAGTAGATACAACAGTGGCGCCAACTATCCAGCAAAAAAAAACAAACTAAATAATAATATATTTTTGTTTATTGTACGGTTGCTATTGCTTATGATTGAATATAGTTTTATACCTGTGCCTATATTATATTTGGTCAAAACTATTTTACCTTAGTAGAAATAGTATTTCGATTGTTGTCCCGAGAACCCTCAACAGAACATGCGTAGCTCCATTAGTTTAAAAATTAGAGTGTATTGACCTATTATCTAATTTAGTTGTAAGAATATTATCTAGTGAACCTCGTTGAATTTTTTTTATATTTTAATTTTAAAACAAGTTATAAGTATTTTATAAGGCATAAACAATTTACAATATTGTAGAATACTAATACTTTTTAAATACTCATAACTTTTTTAAAATCTACACTATTATAAAAAATTGTAAGGGGTTTTCTACGACCGTACTAACCAAGAAAACTACTGAAGTGATTTGCCTGACATTTTTTACTGACAGTCGGCTAAAGATTTAAGTACCACTTTTGTTAATACAAAATAAGTATAAAGTTCTTGAAAAATTAAATAACAAAAAAAAATCTAATCCTTATATATATAAAAGAACAGGCCTTTTTTATGTTCCAATTTTGTGACTACACTATTTAATGTTTTTCCATTTTTTCACAGCGTTGTTCCAAATATCTACCTAAGTGTCACCACGTCGCCTGATTTTTCATTTTTTTTTGTCGGAGGGGAGGGAGAAGGGAATCTATATATGTATTATATTCCTAAAATCTAACTACCACTGACTCACTGATAGCTGTATCTCAAAAATTACTCAACGTACAAACTTGACATTTGGAATAGTGGTTCTTCTAATACTTTCACCGTGCAAGAAGAAATGATTTGCCAAAATTCGAATTTTAAAGAGGTGCTCAAACAGGGACATTGAGGTTCACATTGGAATTTTTATTTTTATTTATTAATATAGTTATTACAGTTACAGTTAACAGTAGACATCAGTATTCATTTATTATTGGTTGCCATTGGTTATTAACTTATTTGGCCAGATCAGGTACAAGCTTTCATCAAATCGAACTATTGAACATTGCCTACCAGGTGATTAGTGAAAAAGTTGCCATTTGTCTGCGATTAGGGTGGCTGAGTTGCACTTACTGCAGAAAGTTACCAAAAAGTAGTTGAACAATCATAATTTTTTTAATATTTTCAACTTTTTACGTCACATTAAACGATAAAATTTGAATAAAAAATTATTCATATCATCGTCCGAAGGCAAAATAAACAACTAATCTCGGGTGAAACTCTGACGGGTCGGCTAGTTCAAATATAAAAAAAAAACTCAACGAGGTTCACTAGATAATAATATTCTCCCTTCTAAATTGTATAATAGGTCAATTCACTTTAATTTTTAAACTGACGGAGCTACACGTGTTCCGCTGATCATAACATTTCCTATGTTACGTACCTGTAATACCTAGACAGGGGGACGAGATGGCCGAGCGGTCTAACGCGACGGATTCGGCACAGCCGGTCCGAGTTCGATCCTCGACCACTGGGCGGCATTTTTCTCCGTGCAAGCCACGGTGTCCGGAGAACAAGTGCCGCCATCCCCCCACCCCGGGGCACGGCAGAAACCTACGGGTGCCCCATTAGAAATTCTGCCAAACACAACACACACGTGTTCCTTCCCCTACCAACACTAACAAAACCCACAAACAAACCACTACAGCTAATGGCCATAAACCTACAGTGCCCTCTCCACACCCAATGGCCTATGTTGCCGCGGGTTACCCAATAAAAAAAAAAAAAAAATACCTAGACAACACATGCGGTGTGGCGTATTCTTAATATTATAGTTTATTTATATATTAGTTTATTACATTTATTAATACAACTATAACCAAAATCTGAAAACAAATGTTTTACCAATTACGCTTTGAGAACTTGTCAGTTATTTGTATACGTTTGAGATTCTGAGCGGAGCGAAAAAGTGTATTGGTTTTACAATGATGGGTGTTTTTTTTGCCATCTGTCTTAAATATTTTGTATAGTATGCATGCTTCGATTTTTGAGATTAGCATATTTTCTGGTAGATAAGTGAACCTAACCTAGTTCATACTTTTGGGAGGTCAAAATTGAAAACCTAACCTCCGAGTAGTTTTAGAAAGCGTCGAGAAAAACTACCGACATATTACGAAAAACCGCTAAAATTAGGAATTTAATTTCGATAGCTTTGTTTATCACCATAGCAACGAATAAAAAATAATAATATTGTAAGGATTACGTTAACCACTCAGAATAGTTTTTCTTATACAATGGTTTATCATTGTATTCAAATATAACACATCCACTATTACAACTACTGTAAAGCAGTGAGCGGTACCCACTTGTCCAGCTTTTTTATTTTGTTCTCTGGATAGTGGATATTGAGGTGGAAATAGTATTTAATATTATATTATTATATTTTTTTTTCTGGTGGGAAGGGGTCGTTAAAGTTCTTAAACATCCATTCCTCTCTGCCTATGGATAGTGGATACACATGATTAATTACGTTTATATTATTTTAGAGGAACTGATTTCCTACTTACCATTTTGCAAGCATATGGCGCCACGGAACGTCCCGATGGCCAGTAGCAGTGCCAATCCCACGCCGACCACGAACGGCCTCATCTTGCGCGTGCGATTACGTCGACACGTTTGGTAGGCTGATTTCACGCGGCGTGACGACCACTAAGACCGTTTATGACCACTGGCATAGCGAACAGCTACAGTGTACGAAATCTGAAATCAGAGGAAAATTATAGGTATATTATCGTGAAATCGTGATCGTGGAGGAGTTCGTGTAACGTATCAAAAAAAAAAAACTTCCCCCTCCGAAAAAAAATATCCACGCAGGGATCATATTGTTATAATATTACAATCGAAAATAAATTATTTTCAGTTTTCAACACGGTTAAAAGGCGTTAATACGTTCCATACGTCCATTTTCTTGTAATAATTATATTTTTTTCCTCACGTTTTTTTGCATTTAAAAAAAAAAAACATTAAACGTTTGCAGCTATTATTGTTACAATGGGTACATGTCTTTTTTGTGTACGTTTAAAAGCCACGTCATCGTTAAGTGTTGCGATGGAACTTGATAATGCATTATTTTTTTTCATTACTGTATACAACAAAACGCGTGTCAAATATGACTGATACATTTTATTTTACATTTTATTTTCAGTACTCGAAATGCAAATGATCACCATAAAACGTTTTTAAATTATTAACATTCTCAACGTATTAAATAAGCGCCGTTTATATGTAACTGGTTTATGGCAGAATGATAATATCATTGAAAAGAAAATTTTTTCAAAATTACTCATTTAAAATCGTATACAATTTATTAATATCTTTGAAGCAATATTCGAACTTTGGAGCAATGTTTTCTTTAGCAGACAATAAAAAACTAAGAAGTAAGAATGCGTTTTGAATAATACATTCATTACAGGTAAGAATATATGATATCATAACAGTTATTTTCTTGGAATTTTACTTATGAATTGTTTTTTTCCACTAGAGTCTGAAAAATGGTTAGAAAGAAAAAGGGATTTGAACCGTCTTCATAAGGCCTTATTGAAAACCTATTTTATTATATAAACCTAGCACTTTTATACAACCATTATATTAACATGTTATTTTAATAAGTTACTGGGTACCTATATCGTCAACCGTCAAGTTTAGTAGAATACTTTACGAGTTATTACTTATAAACTAATTATATTTAATGAAATTCGGCTCGTCTCTAAATTCATAATGAATCTCCAATAGGTGATAACATATTGTTCAAATATCGGTTTCCATATTATATTGCATACCTGCGTTCAAGCTTATTGTAATATATGATTCTAAAATATTCTCTCCCTCTTAAGTAACTGACCATCAAGCGCTATCAAATGCAGCAGTGTATTAATATAATATTAATGACATATTAATATTATTATTTATTACTATATTATAATAATATTAGACAATTATACTAATTCTTGGTGAAAGTAAATTTACGTGTTGTTACTGCTGCAGTTCTCCCCGTGTTCCACGTTTTGTGGGCGTTCTTTGAATGATAACTATAACGTGTAAGTAAGATGCTTTTTGATGAATATTTATAACGACGAAGTATAATAATGTAAACGTCAATGCCGTTTATAATGCCACAAACAGCAGACCATATAGAAATTTATTCAGAATTTTAACCATTTAACTTAGGCACACTGACACACTGTGCACTTTTATATTATAATAGGAATATACGGAGCGTTTCTATAAAAATGGTACAGTTGGTACTTCACTCGGTGAAGTTGTTCAATCATTAAATGTTCATTTTTTTTTAACGTCATAAAAACATTAAAACCACGACGTAATTTTAAAAGTATCCATACATTATTACATTGTATTCCCTGCATAGTCCAAATATGAAATAATATGTCACATCATTTTTCCCTTTATTTTCACTGTAATTTAGTGCTTTAATCGATTAAATTACGTAGCCCGTCAGCCAATGTACAAGTTCCTAAAAATATCACCAGTTATCGACATAGAGTAGCAGATATCGACAGATATTTCCAGATATTGACTGCATATTATGTTGACAGGTATCAGTAACTGTTGGCAGGTTGTCAGTGCGCAATAACATGCTACAGGCCTCGACGAAAATCAACAAATTATAAAAAAAACTACGGGAGTGACAGTTTACCTACATCTCTCATGATTTTTAAAATGTATTGGACCAATTCGCTGAATATGCTTAACCTAAGACCTATTGGGATGTTCGTTGTAGAAGCACCTTTTATTATACACATTATACATGAAAATAACTAAATATATGCATTTTTTTTAAATTTATAATTTAATGGTTTGCATATTTTATTTTTGAATAGTCCTTATATTTGAATGAAAAATAAATAAATAAATTTTATATCATTATTAGGCACTAATATTAATAACTAAAATATACTCACACTTAATTAATATTTGATTCATAATAATATGTTATGTTTAACTAGTTTCAGTTGTTAAAAAAAAAAATTTAGATAGTTTTACCTTTTATTATTTGATATGAAGTTGTATTTTGTTTAATTTATTTTAAATTATAGTGCGATATTATACATTTTTAATTCATAAAAATAATAGTAGCAAATTTAATAAATATTTATAAATTATAATATCCACAATAATTGAACCGTGTTACAAGTAGCAAGTCAAATACTTAAAGTTAAAGTGGTAGTATTCTTTGTTCTTTGTATGAGTATTTTGTCTCATAAATCATCATAGGCATTATAACATTCCTAAATTCTACAATAATATGTAACACATTTTTTTCTTAACAATACACTGCCTATATAGTAGTTTTTATTGATTATAACTTTTGGGCGCTAGTGTAAATTTTTAATCTAAGAGTATATTATATAACTCAATCACAATAATTTATTTTTATAGATACCTAGGTAATAAATTAAGTTGTTTTCATCTTTTTGTAGATTTTTCAACAAGGCTTCTTTTCTAGATTATTTCCCATTGTTTTTTTTTTAAATACCATTCATATACAGTTCAGCTAGTTAAAACAAAATAAGTCGTAAGTTAACACTTACAATGCTTGAATATTGTTGATAATCTATAATAATATATCATAGCAATTTTTATTCATTAGGGAAAATTAATTCGAAATTATATGTAAAATGCGGGTAAGTGGATGTCGCTCTGCTGTACAGTAGGTTACAAGTGGGTCAATGTATAATAGATTGTATTAAACTTGAATTCAATGATATAATGGCATTGTATAAGAAAAACGATTCTGAGCGGAGACGGTTTATCAGTCTGGATTTTTTATATTTTTATTATTTATTATAGCCTTTAAGTTGAATTAATATTATAATTTTTTATTCGTTGTTACAGTGATAAGCAACGCGTTAGAAATTAAAATCCCATTTTATACAGTCTTTCGTAATTTGTCGGTAGTTTTTCCCGTGGCATTGAATAACTATTGAGAAAATCAAAAAATGACCTCTTTAAAGTACCATCTTGATCCAATTCGCTAAAAGATAAGATACTATATGTTGAAATCGAAGCACTCTTTCTGGTAGAAATTTTGTATACAGGATAAAAAAAAATAAAATAAACACCATTGTAAGACCACTACATTCCTCGCTCCGCTCAGAATCTAAAATGAACAGTAATAGTCAATGTACGTACCTATAATATGTTAACTGTTTTTAGCTAAATAGAACTAATTATTGTATAGAAATATTACATAATATTATACATTTGTTATAATATCATTGGGTTAAGTAAAGTTATTTAGTAATGCTCTTAAGGCGTCCATCTGTTTCTTTTAATTATATAATATAATTTTTCATAACATTTCCCCGGTAATTAAAATCGAACCGAAATTGGCTTTATCGAACTTTCAACCGATTTCGCCCGGATTCTAATTTAATTATAACCACGAATTCTATATAAATCTTAGCAAATAAATCACCCGAGACCATTATCAATAACACTTTGATTGTGAGAAAATAAAATAAAAGAAGAGTGTAATATTTTGTGTCAGTGGCGATGATTGATACGATTCCGTTATTGACGTTGCCCTATAACCGACACCAATCAAACATGTAACCATTTACATCAGATCTCGACGATGTAAACATTACGGATTGCCATACGAACGATTCACGTGACTAAAATGTAATATCGGAAAAATGAAACGCGTTATATTTTACTGCGTTTGAAATGAAAAACGAAACGTTCATTTCTTGCTTATGGTTTGTGAAAATGACGCCTTGAACCGATCTAGCTGACGATAAGATCATTAACATGCGAACACTGCATTCGTGACAATCGTTTAAATTGCTTTTCATAAAAAAACAAAAAAAAAAAACCATTCGAAATATTCTTTATCGTGCCAAGAGATGTTTTTTCAGGGCCTTATAATATTTTGCTACCACGGTGTATATTTAAATTTATTATTATTGTTATGACGGAATTATAGTGGTAACTGAATTAATCATTGAAACATTATAGTGGAGTTTCTAAGTGCGTTTCCGAAATCGACAAAAACATAATATAATGCGTTGAATTCTTTATTGTGCTTATTTTTTACTTATTTTTCTTAATTCGAGGAGTTTTTTTTTTTATATAATACTCTATATGTACATATATTTTAACTCCTATTACATTATTCCTTATACCATTTTGCATTGTTTTGTTTTTGTTATACTACTGTCGTCAAGTATGCAGGTCAGGTTAAAATAATATGTATTTAAAAATCGTACATTCTTTCTTATAAAAGAACATTTTTAAACTGAACGTTTGATAAAGATTGAAAAACAATGGTAATGTTTTCGGTATAAAATATTTAGAGCGATTTTTTCTATAATTAAAAAGCTAGAGTAATTTTCACATTGGTAGATTGGAAGGTTTTTATTTTGTTTTACATGCAAGATGACTTGAAAGTGGTTGTTGTGTTTTAGGCAGTCAGTGACTTTTATTTGAGTATAGATATTATTTTTATAATTTATTTATTACACAACAGTATTATAATTATCTGTATTTAATATTGGAATAGAATCTGAGAACATTTTATATCAACTAAAATACTAAACGCATAGAAATATATTATTACCTATAAATGTATCATATTTTATTTAATGAATGACATCAGCAAGTATTATACATTGATATATATATATATATAAAAACCAACTCTAAAATTCAAAATTTAATTATGTTGTTCCGTAGATACGTGTATTATATAATTCTTAGAAATTAACCTAATTATCTGCATCAAAAGTGAATTTTATTTTTAGTTTAATAAAATTTGTAAGATTATGCTATAAATATGTAGCATTATATTATTCATGCAAGTTGTTATAATTATATTTTTGTTATATTATTAAAAAAAGATATAACTCATTGAAAGTAATAGCCTAAGGTTGATGATTTGAGAGAGTACGATACCTGTTGTATTTTCTTGGTATATAAATAAAAACTTTTAAAAAAATAAATTAAATTTTACATAAAGAAAAAAAATTGAAATAAATTAAAGATAAGATACAATAATCTTAGTAAATATATTTAATAATATTATATTAATTTAATTTTTAATATATTTGATGAGAATATTGTATTGTATAGTTAAAATATAGTTTGGCATTGTATTAGGTAACAATTATAATGTAAATAAAATATGGATTATATATTTTTTTAACATTTTTATTTTTATTAAAAAAAAAGTAACATCACATTTTTTATTGTTGAAAACAATTGGAAAGTATTTTATTTTAGCAGTAACGTGTTCTTGAGTATTGTATTTAAAGCTAAGTAAGACGTATTTGCTAACCATAGTTTATTCCAGTTTGAATAATTAATTCAGACCTTGTATGTGCATGCTGTCTTAAAGTAATAATTGTAAATCATTGGTCATCAAACATTAATCGTCAATTGGCTTATGAAAAAAAAATGAGATACAGGAATTGTAGGAGCTTCAATGATATGTTTGTTTAAGTTTAAAATCAATGTTAAACTTTTACAGACGAAGAACGTTTGGAAAGTAAGGTTTGTTTTCATTATTCTTAACAATAATTGCTGTTTTTTTTTTTTTAAATTATTCTTGACAAATTATGGTAGATTAGAAACGAGTTTTCAATTTTCAGTTTGAAAAGTTATTGCATAAAAAAACAGTTTTTATTTTATTTATATTAATCCACCGTAGAGTGAAATTAAGTAAAAACGACAAACTTGGTATAACTTTGATACTTTAGAGTTAAATCAGACACTTACGTACAAACAGCACGGCATTCTAGATTGCCTACCTTATAATATACTGCTGTGAATCAGAATTTTTATTCCGGAAAAGTTAATAAAAGTTTTGAACATCATACACCGAATATTAACAACGAATTGAACAACTTTTGGGTCATATAAAGTTAGTATATTTAACGGGCAACGAAGTGCACGGGATCGGCTATTTTATTATAAACACGCTGCTTGTATAAAATTCATATTATAACAACGAATCATATTATTTTTATGTGAAATTTTTCTAAAATATATTATTCAAATTAATATAGCGATGCTGTTTTTACATATTTGATACTATTTTCTCACCTTGATCATAATTATTTTATTATCATAATCACCATTTAAGGACGACAGACGAAAACAATGAATAATGAATTATTTCAGGCACATAATGTAAAAGTATTGAGTATAATGTGTAGAAACTTCTTATGTCGATTTTTAAAAAAATGTTTTACAAATTCCTCATAGTATAATAAAATAAAGTGTAATTACCACTTCAGGATATCTTTTGAGAACATTAATAATCATATTTTAGACTTTATCCTTATCTTATTATATATTAAATTTTTAAAAACAAAACAAAACAAATTAAACACTTGGATATTGAATAGCTTTCATTTTCAAAATATTTCTATAATATAATTATATAGTGTCCTTTGTCAAATAAAATAAATTATAATGAAACGAGACGATAAAAACTTTAATATTTTATTCAAAACTAATACAAATTGTAATATGAGTTAATTTTTTTTAAAACATTGCAATGAAAAAAAAGTTGCAATTAAATTGTTTGGCTAATCATATTCGTTTGATTCTGAATGTTTCCCTCGATATTTTAGGATCATTATTCATCAAACAACACTTTTGCTTAAAAAGAAAAATATAAACCGTAGGTATCTTATATTTATAAATAAATAATAGTAATGGACTTCATATAATTTTATTGAAATTCGTTTTATGATAGTATAATATTGTATCCTAAGTACCTACCATTTTCTAGAACTATACGCTGTATAGAGAATTACAATAACTAATTAAAATTTATAATAAACTAAGTAAACAGCGTTTTAATTAGAATTTTTAATACTTTAGTATACGTACAAATTGAGTTCTAATATTTTCTAACAATAAAATTTACAATTTGTGGAAACAAATGCTTAGTAGCTGCGTGTTAAGAAAATGTAACACAAAATAATAATATGTAGGCATAGCGTTATATTTTTAATAACATATTTGGATGAGTTCTTAATAATTAATACCTCGTAAAGAAACATAATTTTTGTGCAGACACTTTGTATTATTTAAAAACTATAAAACAAAATTAATATTTTCTTCATTCATTATACAATTACCATCGATATAATTTGAAGTTATACATGTTTAATAATATTAATATAATAGTTTAATATTAAGAAATTTGATGTTTATGTTTAAAAAATATAAGTTTAAAATTTACCATAGCATGTAGAAACGGCGTATTGTATAGGCAAAATAGGTACATTTCTGCGTAGAAGAAACAAAATTACATACCAGTAACATGACGTTTAATACTATAAAACAGTTATAGTATCTTATCTTTTAGCAAATTGGATCAAAATGGTACTTTAGGTAGGTGATTTTTTGATTTTCTCAATAGTTATTTAATGCCATGGGAAAAACCACCGACAAATTACAAAAATCGCTAAAAATTGGATTTTAATTTCTAACGCTTTGTTCATCACGAAAGCAACGAATAAAATAAAAATAATAATTTTAGTTATTTTGTTGTAACTTATAATATTAATAAAAGGCTGTAATAAAATATAAAAGTAATAACAGTATAAAATATCTATACTGACGAACCGTCTCCGTTCAAAATCGATTTTCGTATACAATGATATGATATCATTGAATTCAAATTTATTACAATCCATTATATAGTGACCCACTTGTAACCTACTCTACAGCAGAATGACATCCACTTATTCGCTTTTTGTTTCTTTCAATTACAAGTTATTATGAAATATATAATTTGTATAGGATTTTTGGAGTAAAATATGTGTTGAATAACATAATTTCCTTATAATGAAGAACATAAATAGATGCATATAAATTATTTAAATATAAGTCCTGTTAAATTTTATCGTAAAAATAAATATTAACAAACACACGACACTGTGACGTTATTATGATATACCATTTAGATTATACAATAATATGTCAGGAATATCATGGAAAATTATCATAATAAAAATAATTGTATGAATAAAAAAAATAAAACCAACTCACGATGAAATACTCTCATAGAATACCAAAAACGGTACTCTTTAATTTTTTTATTTTATGTTTAGTTGTTTAATATATTATATATTATATGTTTATATATATATTTTTTTCACCACAATTCAAGTTGTCCAGACGATATTTCAGTAATCGCATCATGAAAACTTGCTCTCGGCGTGCCAGTTACGGACAACAGAAGTCATTGCTGGGGAAAGAGCCAAAAACTATCCCGGTGGTAATAACGATGAAGATAAAAGAAAATGTTTGTGGCGAAAGTTTGCTGGAACTATTATAAATCACGAATAAACACAAATTTATTAGTAGAATTTCTTATTATTTTTTCCTCCTACGCAAACTAAGCATTTTGAAAGGAACTAAATAAATTAGACGTGGAAGTTTTTAGTACCAATATTAAATAATATTTGGTGAACCACGAAAAAAATGATAAATTCGAGCACGAAACGTCTACATTATATATATATATATATATATTTAACTTTTTTTTTTATTTGTTTATATCAGTTATTTCGTGTTTTAGAACAACGCAGTTAAATAAAATATAGAACTAACTTCGTTGAGTTTCACTCAGGTACATTTTCCTGATTGAATTTCTAGTATTAAAAGTCATTATTTTGAAATGAATCCTAGCAATGATAACCACTTTAAAAACTTTCAACGTGTGTGCGAAAGTATGACACGAAATCGATAAGACCCGACAATAGTTTTTGTTTTCATATACCTAGTATTTTGTGCAGATTAATTGGTATAAGTTTTTTTTTGCATGAGTTTATTATAAGCATAAAAATTTTATACTACGGTTGATATTTTATGTTTTATGGATCTAAAGTTCAATATACATATTAAATACGTTTATTTTTTTTTATTTTTAAATAGAAAACCATTAACCTATTTATATTTTATTGTCAGTAATATAATATACTAATTATTCCCTTATGAAAGGCAGACAATTTTCTTTACTTGTTATTGATTAATTATTCAATTTTATGTATGCATTACATATTTTTTCAATACAATCCAAATATTTCAATTATTCGTTGTATACATATTAAGTATAATTTATTTATGGAACTACAAAGAATAAGTTAAAAGAACTCAGTAGTTTTAGACATGACCAACTTCAATTTATGTTTTATAATTATATTTAAAATAATAACAGCATATTGAGCTCACAAATTAAAAACAAATGTAATAAAATACTAATAAAATATGAGTGCAGTGCTTAAATATTATATTTATTTCTAATAAGTACCAATAAAATACTATTACAATATTTCTACTCCTGAGAATGGCAGATACCTACGGTTGCCCACTAAAAAATGTGTCAAACTGTGTAAGCGTGTTTAAACCTACAGTACCCTCCCACACAGTTAAAAACCACCCAATGGCTGTGGGTTAATTAATAATAAAAAAAAAGTATTTCTACCTATTTAGCAATTTCAATATGATAATATTTTACGATACACCTTTTAAGGTTTTTAAAAATAATAATAAAGTGATAAATGGTATGAAGACAAAAAAAACAAAAAACACATTTTCACGCAAAACTAAAAACATCTGATGGAGCCGGATACTATACGTACTTCGAACCATAACAAAAAGTAGACGTCTATGACTACGGCTGCTACAGGACGTAGTTCCTATTGAAATTTTCCAAAAACTCCCACGATGATGAATAATTACTGTACACAAAACCTATTATATTTTTTGTATATACATTTATTAACCCTGTATCTATTTTGCCAACTCACTAAAAATCAATAATGTTCATAACGTTGGGACATATTTACAACTTACAATATATTATATATCATAATGTAAACATGTTATCTAACTTATAATAACATATGTTATGTTGAAAGTACTTGAAAAATTTTAAACATAATAAATTTAATAAAAATGAAAAACAGAAAAACAAAAAAAGCTAAAAATCTTAAAGAAAAATATTTTTAAGTATTCTTACACAATTAGAAATATAAAATATTTATTTTATTCAACCACGAATATACAAAATGAAAACATCTAGTTTTAAACTAGCTGAACCCGTGACAAACTAAATACCCGTTATAAGCTCCGTTGAATATAAACTACACAGATTTTTAACACAGTATAATTGAGGTGGTTTTAACCAAACATAAAATACAGGTCAAAAAATAAAACCAATCATAATAACTAATTCATTTTTTTGTAACCAGTGCCTATCTACATAAATAAAAATAATGTTTTTCCTTGAGCTAACAAATCTTAATTTGAGTATCTCTTTAATATCAAAATTTAATACTGCACCTTTACATGACAATACAAAGGTACCACGAAAATGTCAAGTATTTATCTATCATAGTTTTTGATGTACGTTGATTATAAATCAGTCAATGAAACATTCATTCAGGACTTAAAGATATACAGATGGATTTGTCTTATCTCAATAATTCCTAAAGGAATCAGAATATATTGAATATTAAAAGTTTCGGTTTTCAAATATGCATGTCGTCAGATAGTTTATTTTTGCTCCTTGCTTCACTGTATGTCACATTCGGTGGGTATGTGTTTGACAGATAACATGTTTTTTTTTTGTTTTTTTTTTCGATTTATTAGAGTCTTTGGGTTCTGTATTTTTTTATCGAAAACTTTTTCTTTGAAGACGTTAGTTATTGAGAATACGTCGAAATGTCCTGGATTATTTTCTAATATAGTTTTGAAGGTGATGATATCTTGTCCATCAATGTCTATAATATTTACTCTGTTTATTGTAAACGGGTATCTGATACGTCTTGTCAAGCTTAAACTAACTTTAGGTTTTTAACTTTTTATTTCGAGTTGTTTCTAGATTTGGTATTTAGGGGTTTTGGAAGAATTAAAAAATGATTTCAATGTGATGAGAGGGTGGTAGTGAGGGGCCAAACGATTATGAAAAAGATTGTTCAATACCTTAGATAAGATCAATCATAATATATTATTCTCTATAGGGACAGTATCTTGGGTAGTATGAGTATAATTAAATTAGGAACTGTGGGTTTTGATCTTATATAAGTAAGTTTTGAGTGAATATTTGTGCTTTTTTCATATGCCAACTTTAAATATATATACTTTTTGTATGGACACGATTGGTTATGTGACCTTAGGATATGTTCATGAAAAACAAGTTACCGGATCATCGGATAAAAATATCAATAATTATGTCTTTTGTAGTTTACTGGGTTGTCTATGTTTTTATGTTTTGATTCTTGCAGCTTAAACTAAGGATTTTTCTTACCTTAAGGGGATCTTCTAGTGCTATTTTTCTACAATACTTGAAAACATAGTTTACCAAAAGTATATTATACATAATGAAACGAGAAGACGAAAATACACTCATCACAATACAAAGACACCTCATTAAATCAAAACTTGATTTCATAGCAATATAATGTATCAAACACCCAAGCCAACCAAAAAATAATAGTAACTTCAATAATAACAAAGCACAAGCCTCACATTTGGATGTTTTCGAATAAATAAAAATACAGTACCTATACGAATATAGGTTGTTATAAGTTTTTGATTTCATATTACGATAAAAAATTTTTCTCACTTATAAACATTATAATTATTTATTTATTGTTCGTTAAACCTGTTTTAGTCTAAAAAAAACCAAACATCAGATGACATAGGCTAGGTGTTTTTAATTTCATTGACAATCGTTACAGTAGAACTCCACTGGTTCATGATAATTTTGTCTAACGATTTATATGGAGAACTGTAAATCACACATTTTAAACTTTTTTATAAGATTCTAAAAATTAATTTAACATTTATAATGGACTTTCAGAATCAAATTCTGGGTCCTGAATGAAAAAAACATTTCATAAAGTACAAGTATTTCAATCTAGAGTTCATCAGTACCTACATAAATGACTCTATTTATACATCAAAATATGATGACATACAATAAAAAACTCTAAATCCACCGAAACATTTTCACAAAATAAAAAATCAACTTATTGTGGTTTTAATACTTGATAAAAAAATTTCGGTTTAATCTCAGCTTATGATATTATAAATGACAGAGGTGTCGAGATAATTTGACGTAATCGAAACTCTATTTATAATTTAAATGCTCAGTAATACCATCGCACTACTTAACGCAAAATTCTTCATGATAAGTGATAACTAACTGATAAATAGCTGTTTCTTGTTTAGGCTTTCCTTAAAAGTATATCGCGTTATATTATAAAAAAGTTGTATGTGAACTATTGTTTTACGCCAAATCAATAACGAATGATTGATCAAAGGCGAAATACCTACAAATCGTTTCTGTTTATCCACACGTTAAAATCTATTTTTCTGTCAATATTTCGTAAATCATCTTTATCCTATTTCAAGTTTTTTGTAAACTCTTATTATTACTAAGGCCATATCTTAAATGTGATGTTTATTTTTACAAAATCGTCTATAGTCCAAAAAAAAATTAATTAATAATTTAATTTTTATTTATATCTAGCTACTATACAAATAGTATGGAACAAATACGATGGTTAAGAGGAAGCTACACAGATATTTGTTGTCTCCGTCTAAAAAGAGCGTAACAGCAAATTTTACGCTCAGTAAATCACGTTTAGCTCTGTTAGTTAAAAAAATAAAATTATAGTGAATTGACCTCTTATAAAATATAAAGATAATATTAATATCTAGAATATTTTATAAGATTTTACTATATTTTAATTTTAAAGTAAGTTATGAGTATTTTTAAATTGTAAATAATTTGAATTTTTTTTGTAATTATTATTTATATTTTTATTATTTTAAGATCTTAAAATACTCATAACTTGCTTTACAATTAAAATATAATTAAAAGCCTTTGAGATGCCCATCTTAATTTTACATTTTATAAGAAGTAAATTTACTCAAATGTTTAAACTAATGAAGCTAAACATGATCTGCTGAGCATAAAAATTGACAGATGCAACAAATGTACCTAATATAAAAAATTGAATTTATAATATGTTTGAATATTGTAATATTAAAAATCAGAAATAAATATAAGTGTATGTTTAACATTCGTGTTTTTATCTTAATATTTTATATTCAGCTACATTTATTAGAACGTGTGATTATTAGTTTTTTTTTTTTTTTTTTTTTTTTTTTTATTAGCTTTTAGTCGGAAACTATTACAGCTCAACAATTATATATCATACGTGATTATTAGTTATTTAGAATAAAAGATTAATATTAATAGTTATACAATTGTATAACGATCATAAAAAAAAAAACAATTCATCTACTTTGAATATATTTTTTTATATAAAGGTTTTATAATGCTTTTGATTTATTAATTAATTGTTATATTATCAGAAGACTTGGTTTTATAATAAGTCTTGACAGTTAATACAACATTTTATAATTGTTGTTAATATATATTTTAAATAAACAATAACATATTTATAACGTAAAACAAATAAAATAGCAGTCGGAATTATGCATTAAATATGCCTCAACTCATAATATATTATGATGGGATTTTAGTACCTATTATTTTAATGATTATAATTTTTATTATTATCTTTGTTTTTCTTAAAATAGCACACAATACACATATTATATTAAGTTGTATGAATTCGTAGTATACTAAAAAGTACACTTTACATAAATTTTAAAAAGAATTCAGTACGCATATTATATACGTCATGTTGTATCAAAACCTAATAAACAAGGGTGTTGAAATGCAGTCATATATAGTTCGAAGACTTAGATGACTTTATTAATAATGTTTTCTAATAAAAGTACCTAATCAATAATCGTAAATAATTTATTGTACAAATCCATCAATATTTTAATAGTACAGTAGGTATTCACCGCTTATTGGACTTACGTATAATAGACCTATTCGCGATTTGACACAAATAAGCTGGTCCTGATTCAAACACATAGGAAAAATTCATCTATTGGACTCACTAATATATTAGTCACTACACTGATTAATTTCGTCAATGTGCAAATGTTCAAAAGTTCAAATTTTTTAGCCAATTTTCGTAATTCAATCACATATATTTTGACGATTGATAATATTTTCTCAACTCACTACATCGAAAAGTATTTCAGTTTTTAATATATTTTATTACATAATTTGAAGTTGTAATGAAGCAATATAAAAAAAATAAAAATATCTTCTATTTTTTTCGTTGTTAATTTTTTTGTTTTTATTTCATTATAAATTACAACACAGATTTGAAATACATAAATAAATATAAATACCTACCTAATAATAAACATTTATCCTACATAGCCAAATGTATTTTGTTATTACAAAGCATAATATAAAGTATAGGATAATATTTTTATTCTTGAACTTTTTGCCAGTGTCATTGAACCCCCCTTTCTATCACGCCATCCAGTCTTGTACACTTGGACCCCCTCCCACCATCTATTGTATACATGTATTACAGATTGTAAATATTCTTGTTTTCTGATAAAAAAAAAAAAAAAAAAAACTTTTTGCCTTCTTGACTTATTCGGTTAATGTACTCAAATAATTTGGTCCAAAAGTAAGTCCATAAGCGGTGACTAGGTATAGTTTCAAATAGTTAAACCATTTTAATCTAATATAACAGTTCAAAATTATGTTTTATATTTCCAATGCATTTTTTTTTCATAGATGCAAACGTTTTAAAATTTAAATATAGATAACAATGAACAAAATATTGTACGGTATAATATTTTATTATACATATGAACATTGTGTACATTTTTGCATTTTGCAAAGTGAGAAAATAGTATCATTTAATAATTACATCTCGTTTTTGGTTATTGTTAGTTTTTTGCTTTAATAGTTTGTGTCCAGACTGGTTTATTTTGAGTCTCTTTTTTTGTTGATTACCGTGTTTTTGTTGGACATGTATACGATTTGCGGATTACTGTTGTTATTTGATTGTGTGTCGTATATTGTGTAGGTACTATCAATTTACCGATGACTATCGTGAGAAAAGTGATGAGTGTGGTGATCATAGCTTTGAGGTAATTTATAAAGGAAGTAATAAGATGAGTGTCTAGGTCTCTTATGTTGGGGCTAATGTAAGTTAAATAAATGCTGCTGATATTTGTTTTCAGTGGCTTAGGCGTACGAAAATTGATGGTTGTTAATACTAGGTATAATTGTGGTGATATTGATGGTGAATACTGCCAGTTCTTGCTGATTGGTGGTGTTTTCCTTGGTGAACTTAGCGGTATTTTTTTGGGTTAGATCGTGATTTCAAAGTTGCTGAAGCTTTTTGAATAGTTAATACCCTTGATAACTCGGAAGGTTTCAATTCAAGATAAGATTTTGCTGGTTGGTCTTAGGTCTTATACAAGCTTCCGACTTTCACAACACTTGACGCATCTTAGGAGGCTATTACAATGGATATTTGCGTGACTTTATTATGAATATATTTTGCATTGGGGTAGGTATTTACATATTTTAGGCTCTTATGTAGGATTGAATATAAATCGACACTTAAAATAATTTAATAAAGATATGCTTACTCAAAACTTATTAATATTGTGTATAATATTATATAGTTATTTAAATTTTTTTTCATGCCATTCGTTTAAAAAATGTAATTTTACTGAAATAAAATAAATGCGTACCTAATAAATAATAATATTTAGTTGGATCAGAACAATTTAAATTGTATACATAATTATATAATGACTTATTTATTTTCAACAAATTTTCAGAAATAAACCTTAAAATTACTTTATGCTATAAAACAATTACAATTATCTGTTATATTAATCAAGGTTAAAACAAGTATTCCTGTTATTTATTTCTTCCAACAATTTTTTTTTTTTTTATTAAGAAAGACAATTTACAATCTGTATACAAAAATTACAATAAGCAAATTAGTTAAAAAAAAAAACAGATTAAAATAACATGAATATCGTGTTGAGGAAAAAACCCAATGGCAACACCTCTTTTTAAAATACCATATAAACAATAACAGTCAAACAATATTATTTTGCACTTTAAATACTTTATCCCGTACTATTAAATTTACAATATTTTTCAATATAAACAATTACAATTGATTCTCTATGATTGAACAATTTCATCAGGTATCAAATTTTATTTTTCTTTGACCAACCTTAAAATCTCAAAATGGAATTGTGTTGTTCATGAACAAAAAGGTGTGTTGTTCATATCCAGCCTGTTACAGATATAATTTATATTAAAATCCACTCGAGAAAAAAATATGGCAAAGTAAATACCACAAACAAAATATCACCCTTGTAAGTCGAAAGTGTTTTTCTTTCTTGCACCCGTTCAGAACACATTGTACTTATGTTTGTTACAGACATTGCCTATCCATTTCCTTATTATCTATGTCCTGTGCAAACACTCTATCAGTTTATTTTTGGTCCGCCTGTTTCAAAAATATAATAAACAAGCTCTTAGTATAACATTTACTTATTTCTTTACCTTTTTCATTTGCACATGTGCTTGAATTAATTTAAACGGTATAGTGAATTGCATTGTATTCCAAATACATTTTTCTAATATATATTTAATATTTATTTCAATACCTAATTTAATATAACAATTTATTGTTCATAATATTATAATATTCATAGTGAAATAATATAATTTAATGTACTGCCGTGGTAATACGCTTATTTATACATGAACGAAATTTACCATAGTCATATTTTACATATTCAGTGGCAAAACAAGAAATTTCAATTTTTATCGTCATTGTAATTCAAAATGTCCACATTTTATAAGCTATTAATAGTTTTTAAATGTACGAAAGTGTATTAGGTATAAAGATTTATTACGTGATATCATAATTTATAGTCAACAATATCTCATAACAAGCAAACAAAAACCCAGTGTCTATCCATCGACCGTGACCGGAAACTGAAACCATCGGGGTCAAATGCAACAGAGGCACTGCATTTTTTAATTTTTAGGATAATTTTTTTGTAATATTAATACATCTGAATTACAATTTTAAATACTAGTTTTGAGTTAAGAATTGTGCTTTGTTAAGTTACTATTGCTCCTCAGTAAAAGATCATTCGTAAAAACGCGTCTTATCTGAGATTTTTCTAGATAGCGATTTATTAGTGCAAGGATTAATTATCCACAATTCTAAAGTAACATCCAAGTATCCAACTCTACAGTATCTACACCAAAAGCAAAATCGATTAACAATGGAATATTTTTCCACAATGCACAACCTGGCTTATAATAACCACTATACCTACCAGCATAGATTAAGAAGATTTAGAAAGCCTCGATCCCTTGAATATGGATGTAGAAAAAGAAGTATTCGATGAACCACCCCCACCTCTATTAATAATAATAAAAAAAATAACTCACCAATTTTTTACAAGGAAATTTAAAACCTTGTCAAGTTGAATTCATAATGTATCCATTAGTTATTTAAGCATTTGAAAATGAAAATAATAATACAATTTTTTTATTTTAGTAAATTATACTAATTGTACTTATCATACTAATGGTGTGAATAAGATATTATACATAAAACTTGATTTTAAAAAAGTTCTCTGAATAATAAAAAAATTGAAAATCATTATAGGTATTTGGTACCAACGCAAGCATTAGATTTCTTTTATAACTATGAATGCTTTAACCCAATAGAAAAAGCATAAACCATTAATAAAAATAACGTAGGAAACCCCGTTACTGCTGACAGTTTCAAATTTTTTTACAAATTATTTAATTAGTAAGTAACAAAAAAATTGAAGAAATACATTAAAATAAAATTAGAAATTTTTAAGATATTTACTATGGTTTGTTTGATACAACTTGTTTTAATACTGTAACAGATATTAATTACGACAAAAGAAATTTTAAAAATGTCACAATTTTAAGAGTGTATTATTTTCATATAATTTTAGATTCTGAGCGAAGCGATGAATGTATTGATTCTACAATGATGTGTGTTTTTTTTTTTATTTTTTTTTATTTTTGTGTCTGTCATTACCTTTTAGGACAGTAAAAGTGCTTGGATTTTCTTCAATAGTAACTTTTCTGATAGGAAAGTGAATCTAGTTGGTACTTTGGGGGGTCAAAAGTAAAAATTTCCCAGTAGTTTTCACAAGCGACGTGAAAAACAAAAGAAAAATTAAGGAAAAACGGGAATTTTTACGCAAAATCTGTTTTTGAGAAAATCGATTTTGGTTTTTGGTGTAACTCTAAAACAAATGACCGTAGGGACATGACATTTTGACTGAATGTTTATATTAGCATTTTCTATACACCATCAAATTTACAAAATATTTTGACTCTTTTTGAGCTGTTTACGGCCATTGTCAGTTTTCAATTTTTTTAGTTTTTTTTTCTATAAATATCAATAAATTTTTCTTTGTTGGGTAAAAAAGCGTGAAAATTTAATATAAGGCTCCTGATATATCGTTCTAATAGCAGTTGAAAAATATTAAAAATACATAGGCACAATTTTTTTTTATAAGCATTTAAAGTTCAAATTTTGACAACATTTATCAAATTTATAATTTATTAATTATTTTGTGGTTAAAAATGTATAAAATGTTTAACTTTTATGGCTAAAGATTGAAAATTTAAAACAAGGCTCCGAGTAAATAGGTTATATATAAATTACTTTATTCACAATAATATTATCATCAAATATACTTGGTAAAATCATAGGCTGACTGACCGTTTTCGCTCAGAATCGTTTTTCTTATACAATGATATTATATCATTGAATTCAAATTTAACACCATCCATTACAGTGACCCACTTGTAACCTACTGTACAGCAGAGCGACATCCACTTATCCACCTTTTTTTTTTATAGGTACACAAATACAATTTTATGTTTCTTACGTGGATATCTACTTTATCATTTAACATGTAACTTTTAGCAATTAAAATCTGACATTGAAAATTAATGATGCATTATGAATACCAACAGTACCAATCCAGTTTTACGCTAATAATAATTTATGTTATATAAGATAAATCTTTCAAAGAACATAATAATATAATACTATTACTAAATATTAATAAAAAGAAACTTTTTCTTTGTGGATTGATATTAATGTAATTAAATGAAAAACTCAATAAAATTAATAACTACAGATAATTGTATTTATTATGAGAAAAAAAAATTCTATTTTAGCTCTGCATAATTTTTAGATTGAAATAAGAATCTTATTAAATAAAACATTTCACTATTACAGAAGCGAAATAAATTTACCCGATAAATGATCTTTATATTATAGTCAGTATATTTTTTCACCATAAAGATTATATCCAATTAAAGTTTCTAAAAATATTTTTGAGTGTCTATAATCTATACCCACATTATAGTTTAATCGTTTATATACTAACAAATAAAATATAAATTTAAACAAAACTATGTAAATATTTGTCATTTCTGAAGATCAATAGGATATTTATTCCTTTATGAAATTTGCTTTTGAATTGTATCGTAAAAGTTACTTGTCAGCTATAAATTTGATGTACGACTAATGATAAATTCACTTAAGTTTAGCTGTATGAGGTCGCTTATTAACAATTTTCCTCGTCATGCTGTCTTTATAATTTAGTTGGTCATTGAAACGTGTTCAAATTGTTCATGCAAACAATAATGGAATGTTTATTATTAAACTTTAATAATTTGTGTTCTTAAATTCAAAGTTTTTTATCTTGATATGATTTCCATATATTATATTAAAATTATTTTAATATAATTTACAATTATAATATTGTCTATAATGGTTGTCTGTCAATTGTCATATTCAGTTGCTTCGAAAATATTTATTAAACCATATGTTTTACCTACGTTCGGTATTACATAATAATATTATTTAAACTAAAAATCTCAACAATTATGCTGGTAGTTGGTTATACAGTATTATAAGTGTTCAAAATATATTGACAATCGTTTAGCTTGTACGCGGAAGTTGTGAACTACATATTTATTCTATTTAGAAATATGTAGTTAAAATTATAAGTAAAACAATGGAGTGGCGTACATAATATATAGGGGACATTTTTGGAGTTCATATCCCCCTCCCCGAAATTTAATTCTATATACGTCACTGAAACTATGAAAACACACAACATAATATTACATAAGTCCACAAACTATATAGATCAGGGGTTGTCGCCAACCTTTTCCAACAAGTGAGTCACATAAAAAATTGTAAGTATCTGATTATCTACCAATTTTCGTTTAGATACACCGTATACTATTTATATTATTATATTCCACATAATAATAATAAATTAAAAATAATATTCTTCTTTCATTAAAGAGCGTAAATGTGTTTTTCAAGCCTTAAACTTTAAGATTAAAGTGATTTCACGTGATCAATATATATTATTACAATTAATTTTTAAGGAGATCGACCAATATTCTTCTAAAGATCGACCTAGTGCCGGTCAACATACATTCAATATGAATTGTTTTTCAGTAAAAGCAACGAGCGAATACCAGGATTTATAATGAACGCATACTTTAAACTTGGACTGTATAGTAGTACTGTTGCAAATTGCAATCGATTCGAAGTCACAGTATTAAAGTAGGTACTTTATTAAAGCGTTTGCTACATAGGCGCAATTTGAGGGGTCTAGGGGGGCTTAGCTCCCCTCCTAGTTTTATTTAAGCCCCCCTATGTTTTTAAATATATTCATTCTTAAATCCACCTAATAAAAAAATTATGCGGGTCTGTATTGATTTTATAAATTTAGCCCCTCCAAATAAACTGTCCAAATTGCGCCTATGGTTTGTTATGTACCTAGGTTATTATTTTTCAAATCAATATAAGTGCCTGCCATCGTCCTTTAAAATTCGCGTGTAACTGCGTAATGCGAGGTGTACTCGAGCGATAACAGTCGGAAAGACGACGCTGTATTGTACGTTCACGCAGACGTATCGTTGAATTATTAAAATTAAATAATATCGGGCGTGCGATAAATAATTACCGAACGTGATACAGTCGGCGACCCGGTAACCGGGGCTGTTTGGAACAACCGGCAGGTTGGTAATAACAACGACGACGGTATGTAACCACAACTACCGCGGTCTTGACGCCATCGTCGCGTGAACGTACCCCATATACCTGCGGGCAATGACCAATCGGTAGTACGAGTATTACTGTATACAATTAAACCGATACGGATCGGGCACAGATTCGATTGTGGCAGTCGCAATATATTATTATCATACATAATATTATTATACTCCTCTGCGAATGTATTATAACGATAGTGTTGTTGTATAATAATACGGTGTAGGTACCGCAGTGATATTATAAAATATGTATTGTGGTCGCGTTATTCGCACCGTATGGCGTGGCGCATATTATTATTATTATTATTATTTTATAATAAGTCTTGTCGCATTATTGTAATATTATGCGTTTACCTACTACCGTCGTTGAAAACGCGAACAATTGTCGTGTGTGATCGGTGCGTTTCGCGTTACATCATACAAAACGTTCACGAGGGACCAAAGAGTAAAAAATAAAATTTAGTGTAACACAACACATCGACGAAACCGCGTTTGTTTGTTCGGCACCGATTATACAGTCACCAACAACGTATTGTAGTACCGTGTGGAGTGTGCACCGTGCGAACACTAGACTACTACCAGAGCTGCGGTTTCGTCTCAGATAAATACGTAATGTGTGTGTGTGTGTGTGTGTGTGTGTGTGTGTGTGTGTGTGTATGTGTGTGTGTGTGTGTGTGTGTGTGTGTGTGTGTGTGTGTGTGTGTGTGTGTGTGTGTGAGAGGATGCGTTCGGATTTCATAAATCATTGTTGTCTTGCTCGTACACCGCGCCGAATAGAGCAGAGTGGTATGCGCGACCGCGTTTGGGGTTCAGTTGTCTATGAACAATTATTTTCTTGTTTTTATTTTACGTCCTTCCTCGACTGGAGCTTCATCATCACTCGTCATTCCCTCACCCTCCATACCACTCGGAAATCATTCGCTCACTCGCTGCACATTATATCACGATAATATTATATCGTTCTTGCAACCTGAACGTGGAAAAAAAAATACGATAAAATTCGCGCGCCCGCACACGCACGTGCACAACGGGCACATTTTCTTTGTAGGTGTTAACTTTATTATCGGATATGATACCGGCACGATGGCACGATGGTGGCGACACGGCCAGAGAACTAAATTAACGACGACACCGAGGTGAGAAATGGTGTGTTTCCTGGTTTGACAGCTGGAACAATGGATACAAAATATGATTTATCGTTCGCACTTTGATCGGTATACGTTTTAATTCAATCGAAATTATTGTTACACTGCGCTGATATATCGACGGCGGTATTATATGGCTTAGTGTACCTACGTGTGTTTCACGAGAAAGTCTAAAGCTATTATTATTATGATTGGTTATTTTATCCCTTGTTTTATTTTATTTTTACGGCGTGTAAAGGAGCTGAGCTCAAGGCGCCCCGTGCTTAAATACCGTTAATCGAATTCGTTTGTTGCCGATACCTTCATCGACGACGATAAATGATCGTTTGTCGACTATTATCATGGTCTTTATCTACGTTTCGTTCATTGTTCGGTTGATGTTTTTTTTTTTCATGCAATTTATAAATTACATTTACAACCCAAATATACGATTAATGGTAACAATAACATTTCGTCCACATTTCCAGCTTACACGTAAAACAACAACAAATTGATCGGAGGTGACAATGCAACGAATCCATGATTAGAAACGCGTTAACATAATATCTTCGGATTCTGAGTTAATGCTAAAATATGGAAATGGAATAGAAAATTACCTTCCATACCACACATTACATATTAATGAAATTAATACTAGGAATCGGAAACGCGTTACGCCTCGTTATACTTTGAGATCGGAAGACGCGGTAGTTGTGGTGGCGGCTTTTTGACTTATCAACTGTGATCACAAAGTAGTAAGCTCTACAGCACACGTAGATTCTAGTGACTCCACACTACCACGCCATGTTGGGAAAATCTATTGATTGCGAGGATCCCCTCAGGGTGAGACAATTTGAATATAACGTTTCTGAATAATACCACTAGATATCTGTACTTAATATTATCGTGTGGTAGCTTTAGTGGTATATGTATATACATATTATATTATAATAATATATTGCTTTTAAATAGATAAAACCATTTTGCGACAAAATTGTTTTTTAATTTATTTAATTATGATTATAGAATACAACTAAAAATTAAGTTGACTTGATATATTTTATTCATTTTACGATAGAATCAAGGTAGGTAGGTATTATATTTCATTTTTTATTCCTTATTTTACAATAATATGTTTAAATTAAAATTATTTTTGTATAATATTGTTTACCACGTATTGAATGTGTATCGCATATAATGAGAAACTTTGATATGCATATCGAAAATATGAATGTCATAATAAATTCCGAACTCCTGCCCCGAATCAAATTCAAAATAAACCCATTTAATTTTCGAGATCCTAAACCATTTTACCAAATTCATTTCAGTAGAAACTATATCCTGAACAGCCCTGCCAATCTTTTAATAACCGCGGGTAATAAATTTGTTTTCGACTATAATTAGCAGTCCTTGAGCTCTATATACTATTTAATTGTTAAATTAAGGCGCCCGGTGCCGATGCCATTTTGTCTGCGGGAATAACGATACCGCCTTGTAGAATCAACCAAATTTCCTAATTTTTTTTTAGTTGCTAGAGGGAAATATTCTACAGCCCACATCGATCTCTGTTTTTCAATATTTTATTCTCAAACTTTATAATATTTCTAAAAAAATACAAGATAAAAATCATTTTTTTACAATTTTTTTAATACAACTATTTGAAATAAAATTCAAAATCAAAGATCGATGCGGGCTGTAGTAAGTCTTCTTCTTTCCGATAAAAAAATTGTCATCATAATCAGACAATTCTACAAAGCTTGAGAGTTATTCTCGTAAAGTCATTTTTTTCGATATAATACTGCCTATTGACCCCCCCCCCCCTAAATAGGTATCGGGTAGTAGATAAGTGGAAAATTTTATAATTGAGGGAGCAACTAAAATATAAACTTTAATTTTCAAATTTTATTGAATTGTGGAAAACTTGAAAAACTGGCACCGGGACCCTCAAGATCAAAATCTTTTCTTTACCTACTAAATATGTGTAAAATTATTTTGTAATACACTACCATATTGTAATATTGTAATAGCTCATATTGTTCGTATATTTGAAAATAAATAAATAATTCATAATCATTTGGCAATAATAATAATGATTAAAACTCTAAAAATTAATATTCATTAGACGCATAGATTTTGGAAATTAGCAATATTGTGGACGACAATATGTTTTAAAAATCAGAAAATAATAAAAGTGTAAGCTAAAGTGCATTTAGAAATTTAGAGATCTAGAAAAAACATACCAACATAACAGTTAATAATAACTTGAACGAAAATTTCGTCGTTCAAATTAAAAACAAAAAAAAACTTTAAATGGTTGTCAGTATTATCAAAATTGTGCTATAATAATAGGTATTATACCATGTACTATTGTTATAATTATTATTATTGGTTGAGCTCATGTAAAAGTTATAAAACAATTCTTTAGTATGATTTTTAGAATAAATTATAACAATATGCTGTCATACTTCTAGGACCGTATCCCGTTAAAGCGTATCCAATTTTGATATATTAATATTACCGATAATGTTTTTGGAGGTAAAAAATTGTGCGTTTTAGTTTATGTGCTTTAATTTTTTTCCTCGTTTGTTTATGACAAAACTTCTATTGTTAATCCACGATCCATACTCATGATGAAATGATGTTAACCCGTGTTCAACCCACAGTATAGGTAAAAAATGTTATTCAAAATCAAAACACCCTTCCATATCTGGAGCAATTTACCTCATTTTTTATGTTTAATATTATTATAAATAATGACTTTTTTTTTCAATTAGGTTATTGATTTTTATAATATTATAAACAAAAACAATTTTTTTCATTGATATATTATACAGTTTTATAATAATTTCTATGAGTTATAGGGTTAACTTTTCAAACTATATACTAGTTCCGTAAATCTTAAAATATAATCTAGATATTAATTGTTATAATATAAGGTATTGTACATTTATCATTATTTTTTTAATTCGTGTTGTAATTCCAATATGTATTTCACTTAAAAAAAATAATGTCAAACTCACTAATAATTTAAAATATTACATCAACTGTAATAATTATTCCCAATGACCACGATACAGAGAGGTGTGTCTCTTGTTTTCATTGAAAAAATATATGTATATATGGATACTTTGTGATAACCAATGGCCATATACTCCAACGCTTTTTTTTAAATAATTAAATATTCATCTCCAATGATTCAATTCGGTGTACTATTTGGTAAATTACTATTAATTTTATGCCACAAAAAATGCATTGCATTATAGGTGTTATAGGTGTCAAGTTAGAAACTTTAGCACGCTCAAGTCATATTTTACAGAAAAGTGAAAAATTAAGTACCCGCTAAGACTGTTACTCTATTACAGTGGGTCAGTTGGAATCAAAATTAAATAAGTTTGTTTCTTTTCCACAATGACCGATTAATGTGTTGACAACTTCGTATTGCTTATTTAGCTTGTTGCCGTGTGTTCGTGACTGATTTCTTCTCGTTAATCAAGGCTGTTGGACAGAAAGGAATATAAATTATAATAGGTTTTCGGCACAAAATTTTGTAATTACCTCGTCACGTCAAACACATTCTCAGATACGTTTACCATTCACGCTGTGCCACTATTCGGCATTTCGGTTTCTCGGTCCGTAATATATTATAATTCCAATAGGTTATAATACCAAGTAAATTGTATGGTGCCTTTCTTGGGTTCATTACTAATGGACTTCTACTATTAAGTTTCCAACTAATGTTTAACTGAATTCGGAGCAACTAGAATAATTAAGACAACCGAATTTCTTGTCGAAGTAACAGCACATATTATTATGCTGTATGGATGTAGTTGGCCGGATTTCAAATTAGCCAGCTACTATAACAAACACGAAAACGTCTGTGCAAACTAATTTGTATTAAATATTTCTTAAATTTAGTATAGTTTTAGAACATTTAAAGTGCTCGTTAAATGTTATTTCTAAAGAATATTGTATCGTTAAGTGTATAATTTCCAATTATTTTTTTTTTTATTCTTAACCATAACATTTTTTTTTTTTTTTTTTTTTTATCAACATTAATCAATAACTGTATTTATAAGTCTTAAGGTATTTTTAAAATTAATTATAAGTATTACACTAACTCAAATAACATGACAAATTCTCATAAAATATATTGTTGTAGAACTATGAAAGTCTTAAAACTATAAAACACCTGGCTTAAAAAGTACAGAATAATAATATTATCATAAAATAAAAATAATTTCAAAATTATAGTGCACAATATTATTGAACAATTTAACTACACATTTATTTTATCAAACCAATTGATATTCATATTCATATTCATATTCAAAATACTTCAAATATAAATTAAAACTAATTAAATATCTCCATACAGCAATTATTTGTTCGGGGACGGAATGGCCGAGTGGACTAAGGCGTCGGTTGTGACGCACACCGGCGATGGTCCAAACCTCGGTCCACGGGCGGAATTTTTCTTCAGGCACCTACGGGTGCCCACTTGAAAATCTGCCAAAACTACACACACGTGTTTACACCTACTGTTCCCTCTCCCAGACCTTAAAAACCAACCCAATGGCCTAAGTTCCCGTGGGTTAACTGATAAAAAAAAAAAAAAATAATTTTTTGTAAAAATGTTTTATTAAATTAAATTATGGTATAATATTAGCAGACCACCTAAAAAATGAAATTTGTTTACTAATAATATATATTTGTTTTTTTCAAATAGTTTTAATTATTATTATAGTTATTTTTATTTTTAATTATACATTTAACGTCGATCCTCAATGCCATTAATTTTGTGTTTAGTAATTAATTTTTTTTTCTAAGTAGAAAGATATAAATACTTTATTTTAGATATAATGATGATACAGTAAAATATTTTACTGTTAAATTGCTATTGTTATTGCATACTATCACGGAAATCTCATAAAAATAAATGTCTTTGTATTTTTCAATTATTTAATAAAGACTAATAATTGTTAAAATTTTTATAAGAAAAATAATAAATGAAGATACAAGTAATTTGAAAAAAATAATATTTACATCCTGTTCCCGGAAATAAAGTACTTTTATTCTTTAATTATATTTGTTTTTTATTATACTTCGTAAAATAATTGTACCTACTTGTTCACTAATATTTTCCTTAAAAAAATCTAAAACTAGATAATATTGACATCCACAAATAATATATTTTCACGTTTATAGATTATTATTTTTCAATATAAACCAAATAATAATAAATAATATCAAAGGTAGAAAAGGGAATAATCGATTCCGCAATATTGAGAATATTATGACTCACGTGTTAAATTTAGCATACATAAGGAATTGGGTATATATTTTGTTATTAATAAATAATTATTATTTAAACTACAATCAAACCATTCAACAATATATTTATAAAACTCGTAATTCAAAAACGAATAATATATCTTGTGGCGCGGTGTGGCGCGGTCCGTACTCAACTGCGGAAGTGCTCGAGTGTACGTATCGGCCGATGTTGCTAACTCCCGGATGGGTGACCCAGGATTTTTAGCTACAAATCCTTGCCACACAATATGTGTTTCAACCAACCGTTCTAACCGTTGAACCGTCCCTCCCCCCTACGAACAAAAAAACAGCTTATCTCCATAGTTGCCGGGCTTAAGCTCAATAAAAAAAAAAAATAATAATAATAATGTATCTTGTTAACAATAACATTCTTATTAAATTTAATATCAGAAAATTTATTGTGTGTGTGTGTATGAAAAATAAAATAGTCAACATTCAATTACGCTATTGGTCAGCGATGACATGATCTATATAACATGCAATTATATAGTATATTATTACATTATTATATCATCCTACATATTTTGGTTAAAATATGAATATAATAATATATAAGTTCACGTCCATCATGTTTTGATGTTAAATTGATGTATTAAATTAATGTCTGTTGGGTGAATTTATTTTACAGTACATTCCGTGGTGTGAACAAACTAAATATTAATGTACTACCTACCACTGTAATCGGCCGCAAATCAGTACCTTTAATATTAAATATGTAAAATGTTTTTTTAGGTTTTTGTAAAAAAGCATTAAGTACCAAATACATTTCAGTTTTAAAAAATGTAAGATTAGTTTTTACAATATAATTGGACTTATGTTGTAACTAGAAGAATAATAAATACATAATTTTTATTTTTATTTTATTTTAAAATACGGGACGAACCCTTTAAATTATTATATATATATGTTTAAACATTTTTAGAAACTAGTGACGTGGGCAGCGAATTGCCTACCCTCAAATGTTGTCTTGCGTTGGCCCTATGAAAAATGGTAGCAAGCATGGTTTATTTTGATAATTATGAGAAGATCACCCTACAATATAAATATGACCTTGGAGAGTTTTATGATGGGAAAATGCACCCGCTTACCCCCCCCCCCCACACCCTCAAATGACGCTTCTGTTAAAATTGAAATTGAAATTAAGTTGGTTAATAGATCACTGGTGGCGTTAAAAGATCACAATTTATTAATCAATATTTAGACTTATCGCGTCGTAATAAGGTCGCAAAAAAAGGCAGATACGCGCCGGACAATTAAATAGCCGATTCCTATTGTTTTTTGTAGGTATCAATTAACGCGTCTACTATAAAATAGACAATAGGACGATTTAATACAATATAATAAAGACCTTTTAATTTTGTTGAGTGCGCGTGCCAAAATCGTTGGTAGTGATAATCGTTGTAATGGTTGAGACTTAGTCTTGAAGCTAAAATACATTTACACAAAATATAGTCCAAACACTTCTATTTAATTATTCTTAGAAATAATCTAAGTGTTTTATAATTAAAACTGAATGATGCTTTGTGACGTGAAGGGGTTTTCACAATCTCTGTATGATCCACATATCTGAAATAGTCTCCATTTTAATCCCTATTTAATATTTATGTAGTCCAGTCAAGGAGATAAAATTGATATACATTGTCCTTTCTAATTATTAAAATGTCTATATTATATTTTGATTGAATTTGGACTATGTATATGTTTAGGCGAACTTATTTATACCTGTGTATAGATTTAATATTAATTTAAATATTGTACAGTGGAAAATATGTTTCAAAAATCTACATGAATATCTTAATTCATAATATTTAAACGGAGTTATTTTATATTCCAATATTCGTATTAAATATTATATTATGATACAAGTTTACAAATATTTATTAAACTAATAATTTAATAACTGTATTTAGAGAATAAATATAGTTTATATAATAGCATAAGGTAGTGCACTACTGCATTTCACGATGAAGAAAATTGTAGTGCAACTATCATATTTTATACAAACAAAGGTACGTAGATGGAAATTAAATAAATTTAATTATACTTCTATAGGAATATTGCTGATATGTAATGCTATTATATTCTTAATATTTTTATAAGGCACAGATTCAAATAGTATGATACTATAAATGATATATTATTTTCTACACAACTACGATAAATTATCAAACAAATTTTCTATAACTATTGTTATTTTCATATTTTTAAACTCTTCAATATTTTCAGATGTAATTTTCATGTTTTATAAATATGTTTTGGTGCTTTAAGAATCTGCAGTAGACTATATGATTTAAGTTAGGAATAAAAAATCAATAATAAATTAACAACTTTAAGCACTTTGGCGCCACATACTTATAGCTGTGTTGGGTGTATACCAATACTGCAGCTGATATAAATTATTTGAATTCAAGTGCTCAGTTATTATGGTGACATTAAATTTTCGTGACTTTCTATGTGAACTTTGTTTGCTGAAATTCTATTGTAAAATGTGTCTCAGTATTTTTTCTCTTCAGCCTTTATATAATATTTTTATATATGTATCATTTACAGCTGCACGTGACGTGCTCACCTTCGGCGCTGGTTAGCATAAAGCAAACCACGCAATCGTTTCGTCATAATATTTACAATACATTTAACAACCGGGCCGAATCGACGTGTAGCGGTTTGCAGCGTGAATGTGTGATGTGTACCTACCTACATATTATTATAATATTATGATATACACACGCAAACCGGAGACAAAAAGTGGCGATCCGATTGTCGAACACCTTTGAAAAGATTATTATGCGGTCGTTTTTTAGCGTTATCTTTTTTTTTTATTATTTATTTATTCCTATTATAGGCGGTTAAGTCTCCCGGGGCTGTCCCGACCGTTTTGTCGGTCGATTTATTCCCCGACGTGTCGCTTATAATATAAACGATTTTCCGATACCGAAACGACTGAAAGAAAAACCACACGCTCGCACACCAGTAAATATATTATTGTCATCATTATTATTGTGACGTGACCATTTTAGTAGAACATAATAATATAATACCTATATAACGTGTTTGAAATACTGTTAGTATAGTGCCGTAATAGGCTGCATAGGTGTAAATCACCGTTAAGTGTACATCGCACTCTTAATTCTAGAGACCACAAATCCCACCATTATAGTTCCATCGTGATAATAATATTTATTTAATCGTCTTAAATTATTCGTTTTTGTGTGTTTTCAATTTAATTTTCTTCGCCAAATAGTTATAAAATATAATACAGGTAATTATTTTAACTATAAGCGCCCGTAGTAATTTAAAAGAGCAGTACTAAACCTATAATTTTAAACTTTAAATGAGCTCGTGTGATGCAAATTTGTTTCTGTGTTTGAATAACTAGAGTACCTACCTGCAACCTGCATATGAATAATAATATGAGCAAGTGGCGTAATTGAGTGTCGTATAGTAAAGTGTGGAGCTTTTTGAATAAACATTTATTTTTTCCATGTTTTTAAAATTGTATTCATAATAATAATATTATATATGTCAAATCAGTATTAAATAAAATAAAAATTTAAGACTGTCAAAAAAAAATGCGAGAAGTTCATAAATTGTAAAGCATGGAGAGGAACCCTTCGTATCAAGAATATGATATTTAAAAAATGTAATCGTTCCTCGGTCGAGCTTCAGACACGCCACCGATTAGCGCCTAAGGGCAACGGTCGTAGTGTAGCGGTGTGTATAGCATTATAGTAGCACATAGTCGTGGCGTACACACGTACGAATATATATTATTTTTTTTCAAAAGCTTATTTCTTCGGTTGCCCGCCAAAAGCGCATTAGCCTGCTTCATACATCATCGGCCGACGACTCTCATAGATTACACACACACAAGCAAGAGAATTTCCCATTTCTCGGTCTGTCCCGTATCATATAATATACCACCACAATCACCGCCCCCCCCCCCCCACCCCACCCACAAAATACATATTACAGCCCCGGGGCGTGATCCATGGCACCCGTCGTATAGACGAAGTTAGTTTCCCTGCAGTGTTAATGCGTACCTACGCACGAGATGGGACGGAGACACTAATGAACTCAGCTGCGTGCGCCATTAGATGCCACCCGACCCGTAGGACCTATTCGTTAAATTTTTCTTCGCTCCCCCCTACTCGTCTTCAACGCCACTCACCCACACCACCGACACCCACAACACCGACCTTAAATGTTAAAATATATCTATACTTTTTTCCCCACAACCATCCTTATCTGTAGCCATTTTTCCCCCTTTCGGTCCATTCGGTGGCAGGTGAGGTAAAAGGTACCGTCTTTTGATAAAGAATTACGACGGCGAAACCCGCTCGCTTGCACAACTGCAGTTACTTTACCCCACGCCACGCCTCACCCGTCATCGCCAACACTCTTCCACTACCCCGACGGCCTATCAGGTCCTTTGCCCTCCTCTGATGGCTACCACCACGACCGCCGTCCACATTTTTTTTTCCGGAAGATAAATTATTACCCCGGGGATCGCGTCACGGTCCATGGTCCGGTTTACCACCCACCATCACCCTATCGCCAAAACTCGACCACAGCTTCCCGACCGCGATATTTATTATTCCTGCTACGACGACGCCAATCAAAATTATTACCACCGCTGACGCCACTGCGGCCACTACCGTTGAATCGGATGTATTTTACAACTGAAAACGGGTTTTTTTTTATGTATTTACTTTCCACCAGTGAATTACGTAAACTTTGGAACAAAATAATTTCCCTTGTCTCTTTTATCGAACACATAAATTACTACGAACACGAACCATTCTCATACCGATCGAAAATAAGTCGAAATCACCATCATTATGATGTTGCAATAATATATTATTGTACAACGTCGAACCCGATTAATCGTATTTGCAACAGTAGATAGACATTGAATTAAAATGTACACATATAATATAAATTAATATTTATTGCCTGAATATGGTACAGTTAATACAAATATTATCTTTTTATTTCGTGAATAAATTTATTACATAGTCAGACTATATTAAAAAATTAATATAGTTTATTAATTTTTTTTTATCGAATACATTTAAAAAAAATCTACTTATTTACTTTTTTACTCTAAAAATTTAAATTGTTAGATTTTTGTAATGTATTAATTATTTCTGGAAATTTCATACCTAACTTAAAATATGTATTACATTTCTGTTTTAGTAATACATTACATGTAGCCATACAGAAAATGTGGTGCAAAGCATGGAAATGAATTAATATAAATGAATTATTGTACGTTTAATATTATGTTGCATGTTAAATGATTATGAAAGTAATTTGTTTTATTTCAAATATAAATAAACAAATAATTAGTAGGTCATATTAAAGTAAAAATATGTTTTATTAATTGTCTAGGTACCTTGAACAACATATTTAGCTCAAGTACATTATTATAGTTGTAAACAAGACGTGGTGTGTAAACAATGAAAAATTAATTTTTACGTTATGCTTTGAATTTTTGTTAATACAAAATGTAAGTTAGCATTTATTAAAAATATAGTTTAAATATTGCTGTTTTAAGCTATACAACTGTCTCATATAACTTTATTTATCACGAACCGCATTATGTTTGATTCTCGTATTTGGCTTCCAGTTATATGTTCCACACTCTATAATTAAGTGATTTGCATAATATATACCTCCTTTAAATTTTCAATACCTACATTTAATTAATTAAAAAGCTTTTACAGTAACAGCTATTATACCTACATCGCAGAAACAAAACTAAATGTTCAGTGTATTTAAATTATTTATATTTGAATGATGCGATGAGTTAAGTACTTACATTTTCTAAATGTATTTGATTCTTAATGGTACCAAATAGGTACCAAGAATAAAGTGACATTATAAAAATATTTATAGAAACAATACTATTTAAATGGATAGATACTTTACGACCCTAATAACTATTAAGATACAATATTTTTTGTTTAATTACATGCATAGATCCTTTACTGTAATAATCAGTTTATGGAAAAAAAATAATGAACATAATATTATTACATATTATTACCTAATAATATTTGTGAAAATATAGGTGTAATAGTTTTTATTATGTATGATAATTAATATGGCATATGACTGAAGATTAAAGGTTCATAATATATTGATATATTTGTAATTAATTATCATATTAATAAATTCTTAATACCAACTTTCAAAGGCATTATTTTTTAAAATATACAAGATTTAATAAATTATAATAACCCCCAAATGCATGAAACCAAAAACTATTTTATCTCTGACGTTTTTATAAACATAATAAATTCATATTGGAAGAAATATGTTGACTCTATATTCTGTAAAATCATAATAGTCTTATCAGCTATAAGTATGAAAATTAATGAATTAAATATTTTTTTGCAAACAATTTTCATGAAATTCCATTTACTATCTGTTATACCTATGTTTGAAAAACTTTTAAAACAAACTTTTTATTTTTAATAATTTATTATATAGATCACTCTGGAAGTTTAATATTAAAGTCCCCGGAGATAAATTAAACTATGATATTTTTAGGTAAAATATTTTACAAATTATACCAGTATATTCAAAAACAAACTTTATTTTGTTTTTTATTCGCAGATAAAGTTTTTATGAGTATCTACATATAAACCTATAACTAAATGAATGACGATTGCATTATTATATTATGTTTGTACATTTGTTGAGTTGTAAATATTTTGAATAGACAATACTACTTATACAAATACAATTACAAGTTACAAGGACACGAGGTATAAGTATATAATATATTATTATTAATCCAAATGCATGACATTAATAATAATGTTTTATAAAATAAAATGGAATGATATCTCGATTTGCACCTACTTATAATGTTTTTAATAACCATGTTTACCGTATTCATTCCAATTACAAATAATGTACGTGTTAATGTTTTGATCTAACATGTTTTAATTGTATATTCTTATTAAGTATAATATTAAAATGTCTAATAAACGTACTTCATTTTATAATATTTGTTATAAGTAACAAAACCAGATTATAACATACAATTCATTTCAATTATAATATAGTCACATCGATTTATATAATCGTGAAATATCGAATTTTATTGACCAGTTTTGTTAATCATAGAAAATGTTATGTTAATATTTTTAGATTTGTTTTTAGTGAAATATCTGTAAGATTTAATTTTATAAATAGCTATAGATATTTTGAATATTAATTTATCTAATCTCACTATTTCATATACATATTATAACATTAACATATATATTTAAATTTATTTTTTGTCTTAGTACTAAGTTGCAAGTGTCGTATTCATGAAATTAATAATAATATGGATTTTCAAAATTCAAAAACTGGGCCAAAATGCATATATTTATCTTTATTAATTGCATGAAATACACGAAATCACATAGACATAATCTGTTTAAATTATTCAATGCTTTTTAAAATTTATTTTTGCGTAGAATGTTCAGCGTGAAGCGTCGAATATATTATATTATATAAATTTACTTTTCAAAAAGTTTAATGGCTGGTGATGCCGAGTAATAACTAATTACAGTTAGTTTAGAATTAAATTACCAATAGACTACCTTAAAACGCTAATACTTCCCACTGTTCGGTAAATTAAATTTAAAACTCATATTAATTAACATTATGAACACTATTTTTATAATATCATAAGAACATGACAGCTAGAAAGACTTATTATATTCTGAAAATAATATGATATTTAAGTTGGTACCTATAATATTGGGTGTACGAATAAAAAGTTTTGACATTTTTTTGTATTCTTGCTTAAACTTTGACGTATTTTAAGAGAAAACTTTTATCCGTCTTTAATTTAAAGTCTTCAAGTTCGTAATAACCATGGAGACATCATTAAGTAACTATATTGTTAGCTTTTACAACCCGTACCTTATAATATACAAACGTAGGTAATACGTATGTTTTTTGGTTTTTTTTTACTTTAGGACACAGTTTAGCTGTATGTTACTTTTCAGAAAAAAAAACTCTAAAAGCACGCACATGACAAGCCACGTGGCACGTATATCAAGTCGAATAATAATAATATCATTCAGAGCGTAGCACCAATAATTATTTCCACGGTTTTACGTCAGTTCTCGTTAATTTTTAAGAAAATAATAATAGGAGCCCCATTGAAAGACCCTGTGTATATATGTCATTATTACTTATTGCCTACGCATATAGTTTATCTATGGTCCTAGGAATATGGAGATCAATCGATTTAGTTCTTTCAAAACTTGTATCGAATTGTATCTCGAATAGAGCAACCAATAAATTAGTACCTAGATACCTATCACAATATGATTGGATGAAATGTCAATTAAAATCGTTTTTTATCTTTCATTAGTTTTATTCATTTTCGCGTTAACTACTATATTAAACTGACTTAGATTAAAATAATCTTTCAAGTTAGTCATACCTCTGATAATAATAATATTATATCACAAATAAATGCCAGTCAATCATATACGAACCATGTATTTCAGTAAACAAAGCGTAGATGAGTTTTTAAATGCTTTTGTAAACTCCAATTGAAATGTACCTACCTACAAGTGTTTGCCCAGAATAAAAAAATCTCTATAACTTAAGAACTAAATCCGGGTTCACAACTGCCCGTGTCGTGTCGTATCGTGTTTTTATCTTTATACCAAAATGCGATTCCCATGATATGAATATGACGTGAATACCTGATAATAATATTTTATCATTTTTTTTAGTTTTCATCTTTTAGCACATATTTGTAAACACACGGCCAAAAGTGGAATATTTTCGACTATGCGGTATTGTTTGGCTATTGCGGTATCGTGTGATAAAATAATTATTTTACACCAAAATCTATAAAGAAAATCTTGATAGATCTTGATTTTACACGACACAGTCAGTCGTGAACCCAGCTTATTATAGATATATTTGAAGTTCGATTACAATGTATACGCTCGATTTAAAAACTCTGTTACACATGAATACTGAAATATTGTATACAACCGTTTGACGTAACCCACATAATAAGTAATACGTATTCAAAAGAGATAGGGTAGCTCTGAAACTTTTCATTGTCATCTGGTGTTTGAGTTGGTTATCGGAAAATTGTTTAGTGATGAGGCTAGGGGTTGACTAGTTATATACCCAGAAGTGGCTATAATTTGACATAACTATATAATATATTATTGGAATGCTTGTATGGGTCTTTTATCAGAAGGCTTAGCTAAACCTTGCAATTTGATATTGAGTATTCTTTATATGTGTCTAAAAAGATTAGTACGTAGATTGTACTAGTTGTTTTTAATGATAGGTTAGGAACTTTTTAGGTTAGGAAGGTTTAGGCCATGGAACAGAGTAATATTAAAAGGTGAATTTAGGAGTTACGTTACTGACACGTTAAACCCTTAAGAGGGGACCCAAGGTAAGGCGATGGCCAGAAATTAGCCCCTCGTAGGTATAATATGGTTTGAGTGAATATTTGAATACTGTCAATGCCGGTTGTATGGCGTTATATAGATTGCAAAGTTAATGTCAGGTTGACTGAGAGGGGTCAACATGAATTTCCCGAACTTTGAATTTACGGATATAATAATAACTACGCACACGGTTTTGAATTTTGTTAGGTTTTTGAGTATAGGTTTCTGTATCAACATATAAAAAAAAAACAATGTTGTTTATCGTCGACAAATATATTTAGAAAATTATTTGATTCCTATTTACGACATAAATCATATGTGAGATAAAATAACTATAGAAAATATAATTATATATTTATTTACTAAATACAATATTCAATTCTAGGGAAATACACATTTGTAGAACATCCTAATAACTATTTATTATTTATTTTTCTTACGTTAAACATTATATTATGATATCACTGTAAAGTATATAGTGTCTATCATAATTCATGACTTAATCATGTTAATAATATTTTGGATTATCAAGATTATGTTTATCAAAACATACTTCTTATAAATTAGATAGAACTTTAAAATGCCAGGTATAAGATCTTACCTAACACAGGTCCATACCATTTGTTTATTTTACTATCCTCATAAGTAAAAAGATGGATACTGCTCAACTGTACAGTAAGTTACAAGTAGGCCAATGCAATTGACGGTGATATATTTTAATTCAATGATAAGTATAGGTATGATATCATTGTATACGAAAAACGATTCTGAGTGGAAACGATCTGTCAGTCTACCTAGATAATAATAATATTTTTAAATTACAACAAAATAACTAATATCGTATTATTATTCGTTTAAATAACAAATTTGAGCTTAAAATAGCATTACGAAAATAACTGTTTATATACCTAGTTTCTTAGATTTTGTATGAAAATATGAACTACTTATGACATACCTTGTTTTAAATTTTCAGTCATTAGTTAAAAAAACAGAACATTTTATAAGTTTCTAACTACAATATAATTTGCAAATTTTTGAGATTTTGAAAATTTTTTTCAAATGTTAAACTATGAATGATTATAAAAAAAATTACGCATATTATGTATCTTTATTATTTTTATAGCAATTTGTAGGGAACCCTGTATTAAATGTTTAAGTTTTTTTAGCTAGAGAACATTTTTTTATCACAAAAATTGTTGTTTTTGTTTTTCCCAGTGCTTTTGAAAACTTATAGACATTTTCCATTTTTACCTCTTTCAAGTACCAACTTGATTCACTTTCCCAATAGAAAAAATACTTAAGTTGAAAATCAAAGAATTATTTTGAATTGAAGAAAAAATAACATATTAAGTATTTATTATTCAGAAAATATATTATGGTGATAACTATAAATAATTCAGAGATATTATTTATTTTTTTTTTTATTAATAAAACCAGGGTCAATTTAGGCCATTGGGTGGGTTTTTAACTGTAGGGGAGGGTACTGTAGGTTAAACACGTGTGTTTTGATAGTTTGGCAGATTTTTTAGTGGGTACTCATAGGTATCTACCATGTCCGGGTGGGGGATTGCGTCACTAGTTCTCCGGACACCGTGACTTGCCCGAAGAAAAATGCCGCCCGCGGCCGAGCTTTTAAACAGGCGTCGGTGCTCGTCGCAACCGACGCCTTAGTCCGCTTGGCCACTCTGACTCCTATTAGATATTATTTGTATTATTCCTATATGTATTCTTTTACTACGTATTTTATGGTTATAAATATAAATAGGTGTTTGGACAAATATCTAAAATTATTATAAAATAATAAAAAATTAAATATTCCGATTTGAAATTTAAAATATTTTTTAAACACTATGAAATTTAAATTTATAAATAAGCAACTGGTATTCATATTTTACTGTTTCACAATTTTTCAACTAAATGCTTTTTCATTATATACTATTGATGGCTATATTTAAAATCGAATTAACTTACATCTAGCACAATCCATGTGCGCTCGACTATAATATAAGCCCATAATCAACAAAACAATGTGGTATGATTTTTTTTCAACAAAATATATTTAAACATAATATAAGTCTGATACAATTTTAATAATGATATAATTAACTGCATAAGAGAGTAAATTTTAGTAACGATAAAGAAATTTTAAAATTCTATTTGTTTAAGTATTTAACATGGGTAATAATTTTATTATGACCTTTAAATTATTGAACACAACTAAACTAATTAAAAAGTGATTATTAATTGATTATTAATCAAGATGTACATTATAACACGCCTTATAATAAGTATATTCATAATGTATTAACGTCTTAAGAATTAGAAGCCAATGTACCTATTCATCAATTGGCATTACAATTTCCCGTGTTAAATATTATATGACAATAGTAATGATTTTTTTTAATTTTTTCTCTTTATTATGTACTCTAAATATCGTAGTTGTTGCACTGTTACAGTTTATACGTTTCAATTGTTAATTTAATTGTTATTGAAACAAACCTATGAAACTGATTAAAAAAAAAAGATAGGTTTTTAATATTAATTTTAAAGTTAATATCACTTTTTATTTTATAGAATAGTATGTTAAACAGAGAATAATAGAATTACTCAATTAGTGCCTAATGAAAATATTTAATATACATATTAAAACAAACCCAACGTCCGTTATTATTTTAATTAATTAAAACATAACTAAATTAATATCAAGCTAAATTGAAAGCTAACATAAATTGAAATTATATATTTTGACCAAATGTAAATACGTCCAATATTTACATATGGTGGTAGCTTGGGGTCCACTCATTTCAAAATTAAACTTGTCACAAATAGTAAAAAATATCGCACGATGCATGATTTCCTCATCACCGATATTCGTCTCAAATAAAACCATCCGCAACTTCACACAACTACCTGTTATATCTGAGATAATCCAAAAAATTTTTGTCCCAAAACCTACTATCCCAGAGGTATAGACGTATAACACATACGCATACTGGGTCGTTCGGAGATACCCAGATCAACAAAAATAAGACCCAATGAATAACATATCCAACTAAATTACCATCAATCTTCACACAACTCTTAATAGGCTCACGCCGAACGAGTCGAGTCCATAGGTATAAAACCATTCTTCAAGCAATAGCAATATAGCCAACAAATCACTTAACCCCTCAAACCAGCAACAGCTTTCAAGACTAACCAGCCCAAACGAAAGAAGACTATCAAGACCTACTGCAGATAGACGACGGAGTTCAGTACGCCATCGATGAACAAGTCAGAGTTTACCAAAAAAAATATTATATTCACCGTCAACGACGAAACCGACGAAACCGACGAAACCGACGAAACCGACGAAACCGACGAAGCTGTTACGACCGAGCAAATCACTACTGACGACGATCGTCGATACACGCAGAGATCTTTTATTGTCAGTAGTCGCTTACCTGGTTCATACCATAGGTGCCAAGTCCTATCACCACGGTACTACGGCAGCTGACGACTATAAATGTATTTTATATCTTTAAACTAATATAGTAATATAGGAAATGGAATTATACTTTTGATTATAATGTTAATGTTTAAAATATTCATGTTAATGTAAATTACCATACAAATTGAAACAGAAATTAGTGTATTGAATAAACAGTTAAATGAGAGTTTACAATATTATTTAGGATATTTGAAACTATTTATACAACATAATGTTTTAATATATATAGCATACATAAAATATGCATAGGCAGTGTTGCAGATTCAATGCCTGAGTATTCGGTGAATGATTAGGGATTGGGGCTTCTAAAATTTAAATTAGTTTTGGTTCTCTTTACGGATACGGATTGTTGTAATAATAAGGCTCTAGTTGAAGTTTTGTATTTTTGTAGGTACACATTGTATGCGGATACTTCTATAAATATATATCAATATAATAATAGTTATATCTTTTAATAAGTTAGGTAGGTAATATTATAACAGTGGCGTCATTTCAGTTTTTGAGAGTGAGGGGACAACATTTTTGACCGGCACATAATAAAACTGAAAAAAAAAACCGCTAACAATTACATTACATTTCAATTGTATTTTTATCTCAATACAAATAGCCTTCTTACATAAAGTTATACTCACTAGTTACTATCACCGGTTTCTGAGATATTTCGGTTATCGTGGTTAATGGTTATTGGTTACTATCATAGGCATATTATATAACCCATTTTTTTGAGGGATAACAATGACTAAATAATTAATACATAATAATACCTAGAGGGATACCTAAATACATTACCTATTAGTCACTATATGAAGGCCCAAATCTAGCTCATACCCGACAAGGGCCCGTTAATGACAAGGGGGGGAGGGGGAAATACCTACCCTGCAACCCAAATGATACCACTGTAACATAACAGTGATGATATTATACTCGAAGGTACACATACACTGTATTCATCTATGAAGTTACCATTTATTGTTGTTTTATATATTGTTCAACAAACTTTATAATACTACACATGTATTTTGTGTTACTTATATTGATTTAATATATATTTTTTTATTAAAATATAACAGAGCATAGATGCAGATAATTCATCACAAAATTGTTAAGATATTGTCAACCAAATCCGGCTGGCATTGGGATTGACCATATTATACTATCATATTTTAACTAGCAATGTTCCAATCGTTAGGTTACCCGTCTACCGTAATGAATAAAATAATGTTAAAGATAATTTGGAATTTAGAAAGTGATATAATTTTAAAACTAATATAATTTGCAATAAAATTTATTTCGTACCATAATTTTTAAAACGTCAATGTATCCAAGTTTAAAAATAAAAATTGCATAAATTGTGTAGCCAAATATAATTGAATTAAAATAGTTTCTATTTGAATTATATGTTCATAACATAATATTCTAACTTTTAAAAGTTTTTGAAGACAGCTAAAAAATCATATTTTACTATTTTTTTATTACGTTATAAGTTTTCATATATGAATTTTATATTAATCTATGTAAATCTTCAGTATGGATGATAAAATGAAAAAGTAAATAATAAATGTAACACTTATTTTATTAGGAATTCAGCGATTAATAGCAGTTACCCAGTTTAAGAATCTAAATAATTTAATCGAGATGGTGATGTATAACATAAAATCATAATAGAGTATATGTTAAATTGTAAAAAACAAAATTAATTAAATCAACAAACAAAAGTGTATTAAATATAAGAAAGATTTTCACTCTTGGTGTAATAATATCCATTGATCTTATACTGATTTTTTTTTAAATTATTCTTTTTGTACATTTTCACTTAGCTAGAACATAATATTTTGCACTAAATTAAATATTAAATTAAATATAAAGATTAATGGTACCTATTCAGTTTTTTGTCAAAACATTTTTTGTATGCATAATATTTCTGTACAACATTAAGATTAGTAAAAATGTATTATTTTATAATGATTCAACATTTAATCACAAATATATGGTAAATTAATTTGTTGATACCTATATTGAAAATATCGAATTGACTCAAAGTATGTATTCAAATAATAACCATAGACTTGTCTCTTTATTTTTTTTATTTTTTTCATTGTATATGAACAATAATAATATTATTTATACTAGAAATAAATTGATCTATATTTTTTATTCAGTATTGAAACTTGACATAAGTTATTTGAAACAAAGGTTTACAGATAAGCAATACCATTTAGGAAACTAATCATGTCATATAAAAACATAGGAACATTGTATTTGTAACCAATATACAATATCATTCAAGTGTACTTGTGTTTATATATATTATATTTTATACTATACATTTATATTTTCAAATACAAATTTAGTTGAGAAACATTGATGAACATAATATTATGTTGGCATATTTAAAGACACTAGGTAGTTTTAAATAATATTATACTAGTACTATCCTAAAACATAACCATGTTAATAAAATTATAAAGATGTAAAATGAGTAGTGTCAAACAATTAAAATATGTATATTATATGTGTGATACCCAAATTACAGAGTGTATGAAATTTTTCTAGTTAATAGTGTTCAAATTGTATAATCAAGAAAAGAGTAATTAATATAAAAATTGAAAATCTACAAAAATGAACTTTATACAATAGAAATATAACTCGTCTCAGTGTAAGCTGACGTCACTGCAATAATTGTATATTTAATATAATACGATATGGATCAATTAAAACCGCACTTAGTTTATAATAAATGATCCTATTAAGTATTAAGCTAACCAACGTCCAACATAACATGCGTACGTCATATATTTGTATAAATATTCGTATAACATAATATAAAAAATTCTGCAAGTATAGCAAATATTATTTTACAATCAATCTTGGTGGTAGCACCACTATATTGAATTTATTATAATACGCGAGTTAATTGCACAAATTTGTCTATATAAAATGTATAGAACAATAATGGATATACTACTAGAAATTTGAAGAAACATCAAAATATGTTTCTCTTAGTATATTTCATAATCATAATATTTAAACAGCTATTACAAACAATAGTTTTTGGTATCAACCGAAATGCTGTTGTACATTTTGATGAGAGATGTAAGCGTGTGGGTAGTTAAACGATCGTTTTCAATGACATTGAATTCAACAATGGCCGGAAATTACAGTTTTGTTTTGTTCGATCACCGTCCATAATACCACAAATTTTTTTGGTGATATTTATGGACTAAAACTCTAAAAGTGATCCCTAAACATAAAATTTACATTCATAATCTTTTGAAAATATAATATTATTTTAGTATAATACTTAATATACCTTATAATAACACTCCTACATTAAAATACATTAGATTATTAAGTACATACCTTATTGGTTTTGGTTTAAATAAATCAAATATACTAAATAGTACATAGATTAAATTAATCACTATAAATTATAATATATATAATATTTTTTTTTTTTTTAATCAGATTGATAATAGGTAGTTTTTTAGAAAATTGACATTGCTTTAGTTTGAAAAACAAATATTTGTGTTGTTTACGGTACGCAAAAAAATTTATAGAATATTATAAAGCCTAATCCTTATTTTTCCTTCTCTGCACTATAATAATTATTTAGGCGCTCTTTTTTTGAAAAAAAGCATAATATTATTCATTTTTTTTGAATGAATATTATTTTATAATATAAAAAATATAATTTATATACATTCCTCAAGTGTTTACGCTTTTTACTAGCATAATATATTTTTGTTTAATACAAAACTAGGTAGGTACCGTTTGAAATGAAAATAGTATATAAGATAATAAAGTTTTGTTCGTATTATAGTAATATACTAATATTATATATTTAATACAAATACCCTGTTGTACTGTTGGTAGTATAATGTACGTGTAAGACAAACCATTAAAAATCAAACATTTAAGAATCATAATATTCGGTAACTAATATAATATATTATAATAATTTATTACTATTATAACTATAAAACAATATTAACAAAATGTATTTTAATTTATAATGTCTTTCATTTATATTACAATAAAGAAGAATTGTCATCTTTTGAGTTAAACTAAAATAAATTTCAAAGTTGAATTAAACGAAATGTTCGTTAAATCAAACTTAAGATGGTATATATACAACTACATCGATATACGTGTAATGCAGACTCAAGTTATGTAGCTAATTCAAATTATTTGTCTGTTAATATAATTAAAAGGTAGTTTAATTGGCAAAAAGTCTCATATTATTTTTGCCCGGGTTAGTAATACCCAATGAAGAATTCAGGTGGGTAGCCGTCGAAGAGAACAGTAAAGCAAGCGAAATGTAATGTTTAACTGAATTATTATAAGTATAAATTAATGTCGGCAAAAAAATAAAAAGTACAAAGAGTTTAAGGATTAATCGTGGACTGGGCGCGGAGGACGGGAAATGGTTCGTCTCAGAAACACGAGCAAAGACGTAGGTACGGAATAATTATTATTTGTACAAAATTCGAATAATTCTCCCGAACGCGATTGTTTTGGTCGTTTAATTAAGAGAAGTAAAAGTACAAAAGTGCTCATTAAAACGACGACAGTATTAATCGATACGGCAATAGCACGGCGTTAACTTACAGTGAACCATTAACATTTCGGTAACGAACCATTTAACGTTTTCCCGGGTATGTACGTGACGGACTAACAATAATAATATATTCATTATGATGTGGCGACGACTAAATGGTAGGTACCTCCTACTCACGTCTACAGATTATCGGCGTGATTTTATTTTTTTTTTGATTTTTCTCCGCCCGGAACGATAACTGGTGCAGCCGGTACAGATAGCTGGACCGGGAACGGACCCACGACGATCGCGTTATTTATGGAGATATTGTAATTACCGTTGCGTTGTGTTGTGACGGCACTGTCACTCACTCTATACTACACGTGTCACACGGCGCACCGACGGCGAGAGGATGTCGGAACGGAAAATCGGAAGACGCGAGAACCGCTCGACCGACGAGCAGTGGAAAAACAATCTATGCGAAATCGATTTGACGGACCGTAACGCGTCCTCCCGGCGTCGAAGTATTATACGTCTTATGGAAAAGTGAAAATATTATAAAAAAAAAAAACAAAGAAAAATTAAAGGATTTCTTTTTTATTTATTTTGCGTAAACCTGACGACCGTACGGCGAGTGTTGCCGGCGGATAGCGCTACGGGACGAACGCGGAAAATCGTGCGGGCGAAGGCGGACGGCGACTGCTAAACGATACGGAAACGCGGTCGGCCCCCGCGAAAAAGCGCTCCAACGCATGACGCCGCCGAAACTCTTCCGCCGCCGCCGCAACCGCTGCCGGCGTGTTCGGTCCGTCCGGCCATCATATTATTACGGAGCCCGGAGCGAGTCCCACGGCGACGGCGACGATGGGTCGTTCCAAGTACACGACGGTGCTTCGACGGTTAGGTTTTTATCTCCACCAAGACGAGCACCGTATGATAGTAATTATAGTAATTATAATGGTAACACTTTTGGTTATGCCTGTATAATACCTACGTCGTATCAATATAATTATCATTAACATGTCTATAAAATAGAGTTCAGACGTTACAGTATTCTGTACTTAATAATAATAATATGTCGATATTATAGTTATTATTGATGATGATATTGTGTGTTAGGAAAAATAATAATTGAGTACAAGCGGATGATAATAATACAACGAGCTAAAGTAGGTTTTTTTTTTATGGTGGAGGCCACGAATGTTTTCCGCGGCCTGGACACGCAGGACTTGTATCCTGGACTGTGTGTAAATACTAAAAAATCCTAAAAGTTTATCGCAGTACGAACAGCGGTCGACGGTCATTTTTAAACCCTTTATTGATGCATAATACAAGCTCGGTCCGGCTTAGGAAATTGGGGTGACCCGAGACTGCTGCAGAAGTTATCCGACCGAGAGCACATAATATATCATATAGATCTATATTACAGATCGTCGTACGCGCCACGACCGTGTTGCAACGCGGCTTTAAATTATGTATAGCACTATTAACGTTTAACTTACCGGTTTAAGTCTTCAAAAGCTGAATATCAAATATTCCGATAGTTTTACGTGGCACGAAAACATTTTTGTACTATCTTTATTCAGTTCCGACGGGGGTTTTTTTATGTTAAATAATATATAACTATAAAAGTACAAGTCATTAACCATAAATAAGATAACGTTTTCTTTATTTCAAAAAGCACGGCAGTTTCATTTGTAATTTTGGGATATGTATAGCGTCTTACTCTGAGAACTTTAAAAAAATAAATAAAACGTGATGTTAATCAGCTCGTTGTTTGAGTAGGACCTATCAATAACTTTTTCTCACGACACGTAAATAATTCCTCTCCAAATAAAAAATAAACATGAATTAGGTATTAATTTAATACATTTTATTCGTATTTATAATGTCTATAACAAACATAATAATATTATATTAACACGCATATGGAAAACAAAAAAAATATAATATTTACATAAATTTCAATTACTTACGGGATTTCCCACGATTAACTGTTTATCAGTTTTGTATTCTATGTTCGATGTTCAAACATAACAATATCTGCCTTAACTTTCCATCCTCATTTATGATAGTATTTATTAAAACTAAAAATGTCCGTATACAATATTATAATACAACTTATGTGAATATTTAGCGATAAAATAATATAATAACTCAGTGAAATTAATAGATTACACGTACAGTGAAAAACGCACTTTTATTCCTTTCGTCAAAAACGCTATTTTTGAGTAAAGAATAACTATAGTGTTAAGAACCCCGAATAGTGAATATTAGATTAAATTAGTTTAAAGTATTTGAATTTTAAACATCGTACGTATAAGTAAGATTTTCGTCCGGAGGAACGAGCATGGTCACACACTAGATAATTCATATGATGTTGACAATGGACAGTTTTGAAGTCAGACGATTCTCCGTTAACGTTAAAGTTACAGAAGAAAACTGCATCGTCGTATACAAACACGTCTTGTTAAATTAACTTAAATCGTGTATTACATTAATGACGCGTATACATATGGTATTGATTGTTTTATTTCGTTCCAAAGACGTCTGAGACATTGTGCTCTGTTGAAGTTATTTGTATGCAACTATCATCAAGGCAATAAATCAATGTGATACATGTGCAATGTAGTTTATGACTTACACAAATATTGTCATATATCGTTAAAGATAATATTTTTTGTTGAAAAAAAAATACAAAATAACGAGACGCAAGATTTAGGTTAAATTAAATTAGGTTTAGGATCATTACATTTTAGATAAATGATAAATCATTTAAATTAGAAAATTATTCTAATCGGAGATTGGTTTATTCTAATATATGTTAAGAAAGGATAATAATATACGCGTACGTAGCTCACAATATTTTTGATAAAACGACCTTTTTTTATTAGAACCTCTGAAAACTATTTGAAATCAACTTCAATTCCACGTAGGTACCTAGAAGTAATGCGTGAATAATTCTATATTTTATATATAATATCTCAAAATAGTATATTTTGAAACAATAAATAAAATGATTAGATAACCGTACATTGTAAGATCAATAGCTCCACGCTCCTGTTCTAAATCTAAAATCAACAGAATTAACGCAATAGACTTAAATGCATTATTAGATATTTCAAAAGTAAATTTTGTGTTACCTATGTGTTGTTTGAGAATATTATACGAATAGAAATTATAAATTAATTACATAATGCATAATTCAAATGAACTGTAATAATTAGATACAATTTATGCACTGTGTTATGACTGGAAAGGCTACCTGTAAGCCAAGTCTGAATTTTCATTTTGCCCGTAGGAGTTAAGTGAAGTTGGATTATGTCGAGTGAAACGATTTAGGTGGTCAGGTAAATAGTTGTGGAATAGTTTGTCGGTAGTTTCGCGAACTGTTGGCAACTACGGGGGCATGGGATGGAGTGTTTTATTAGTTGCGTAATAAAGACCATTAGTTAATCAACAAAACGTATTTACCTAGGACCATAGTCGGAGTCATTAAATGTTTTTATTGTGCACATAGTACATGCTTCGTGGACGTGAGCCTTAATAATTGGATAGGTAGTATAGAAAGCATTAAAAAACATTTTTGTAAAACCTAACAAGGAAAAATAACAATACTTATTATAGGTAGTGTTTGGTGAATAATATTATTATGTTAATTCCTTGTATAATTTCCGTGTTGGATGGGATGAAATCAAATGCATTAATTGAGTGGATTGCATGGAATGCGTTATGGTTACATCATGTGTAATGGGTGGATTTTTTTTAGATATAGTTTACAACACATAGGTACTTTTTATGTCAAAATTAATTACAAGTAGCTGTATTTCGAGTGTGCTCAGTGATTAAACGTGATCGAAAAAGTTAAATTATTAAATTACAAACAAAGTAAAACAAGAATAAAATATACGCGAAATATTATTGAATTTAATAAGTAGGTAATACAAGTACCTTTTAATATAAAAATTATGGGTATTCTGGCTATATAATTTAACATCATGCAATTATCTAATAAAATGGTGTAAGTGCGTAAGGTAGGTATTTGTTCTAATTAAATTGTTTCAGGGTAATTTTTTATTGTTATACATTATCATTTAAAACAAATATGTGTGTGTGTGTTTTTTTTAACAATTAATGAATGAAATTAATTAAACTTTGTCCAAGTACCTACCTAACACCTATTACAACTATAGATATGTACATAAACAATTGCAAATTAATAACTGTAGACAAATATAATGTTAGTTATATTTATATTACCTATATTATTGGTATTGTATAGTTTTATTACCTAGCTTTATTCTTCAATTATATGCAGATCCATGATAATAATATACATGTTATTACTTATTATACTTAAGAAGATAATATAATCAAGTAGTGTATAGTGAATACCATTGTAAACTGTCACAACTATTATCAATACCTTCAATTTATTATTTATAATTTAATATATTATTATACATACTACTCCTTTTTTATGAAAAAAAAAAATAATATCATCCACACTAATAATGTGAAACATTTTATAAAAAAAAATTATGCTGAGGGTTAAAAAAATATAATTAATAATCTAATATATTATAAATTGTATAATGGTTATAAAATCAAATATTCATGGTGACTTTTGAAGTATTAAGATTCAGTAAGAATATAAAAGGATTTATTATAAGAATTTTCAATCATTTTTTAAACAAAAATATATTAAAAAAATAATTGAGGGTACCTACCTTTACACATGTCATAATTAATAAAATAATATCATGCCTAGACGTATCGCCATATTTCAAAAAAGTAAAACTTAACACTGAAAAAATATTATTTTCGTTAAGCGTTATAGTAATACCTAATTATTATGCAGCACAATTATGTGTACCTATACAAAGTATAGTTTTTGTTGAATATGTTTATTTTAAAATCACTAATTTACTGTGCTGAACTATTTCAAAACGACAGACTGAACTATTTTCACATAATAATCATTCTTTTTGTAATGTGACATATTTTGCGATTTTCTTTAAAAGTAAAAATTCGAGTTTTTCACAGTAAATGTGCATTGTCAAGTCACTGACGAATAACACACATGTTTTCACTGTATATTTTTATTTATATTTCATTTCGAAATGGCAAACTTTTTTAGTCTAATGTTTTATATTTATTTTTTTCTTCACCATATCCCGGTCAATTCATTTTCTCGAAACTCGTGACAAACACAATAAATCATAATATTATTTGAGCATTGGACACCCAGCACATGTTGAAAAAAAACTCTGTAGTATTGAAGATTCGCGATAATCAATTTTTGACGAGTTACCATCTAAATAAATTCAAAACCATCTATAACACACACACCATTACAATTCACGATACGGTACATAGATTTCGATGGCAGTATGCTCGTAAATTAACTTATGATTTAATAAAATTCTTCAGTTCTGTAATATTATAACACATTTTTATCACAAATATAAATACTGTAAGTCATGTCGTTATTTTCTTGTTTTTTTTTTCTTATTAACTACAATCTCTACTAAAGTTAATTTTTATATATTATCAGAGATTTACAAAAGTTTGAAAGACATCAAAAGGGAAGTGGAAAACAAGTTCATAGGAAGTCTCTCATTCCAGACGTATTTCTACTAATGAAAAACTCTGTATCAATTTCTATAAATTATCTCCTATTCTCCTCATGGTATTTTTCGGAAGAGCTCTTAAAGTTAGCTATGAAACAAATTAATTTTCATGACAATGGAGTTTATTATACAATAAGTTGTTCAGAAAATATTGCGGTTTCAGAAATTGTATTTAGTTTGAGGGCCAAGTGCAGTGATAGGTATATTTATAACGTACCTATCCCTATTATAGGGGCCTCTCTGACTATTTGTAGCAATATTAAAATTATTGTATAAATTATTAATAATCTTCACGGTATGACAAAACCATAAGTCCAAAAATAGATTTGTAGGCACCGGAAAATTGTTCGATATTTTAATTTTCTATCGAGATATAGGATAAAAAATATCGCAAATTAAAAATGATCATATCTCGCTTTAAAAGTAAAATATCGAATAAAAACCGACGGTTAAGCACAGAATATAACGCCTGTTTCATCGACCAGGTAGAACTGGACTACTTTATCTTGATGGACCACTAGAATAATATGTCCAAGAGCAATAATACATTTGAAGACCTATCACGACGCCTTGTAACTGATTTGGCAACCCAAATTACTACGCAATAAAAACTGAAGATAGGCAATTTAATGTTCAAGACGACGATTATGACGAGGAAGAGAGGTGAATTACACAGGATTTAGGAATTTAGAATTAGTGAATTTAGTTATTGGGGAGGGGATCTCTGTGGTCGAATCGATATGGTGCAATGACCACAGAGCTCACATGACTTAGACTAAACCTTTAAATTAATTAAAACTATTGAAGTATGATGATGTTGAGCAGCAGGCAAAGGTGGAGAGGATGTAATATGGATGATATGAATAAAATTATTTAGGTACACATAATGTGTGTGGCTGGACTAGCACACGATGAATCAAAACAATAACCTTGGGTTCGTGCCGTTCGCATTGGCAACGACAGAGAGAAAATACATAATAATATTTAAAAGATGGATTTTTAAGACGAGTGCTCAGTGCTGACAACAACGAATAATAATAATATAATGACAATAAATAATAATGCAGGCGTTGGCCACACAAATAAAAACAAAGAGAGCAAAAATACAAAATAATCACATATGATAAGAATTCACAACCGTGAATCAAAGAACTCTAATATCAAAATTAACAGCACACTATTGATAGTTGAAGCTAGTGAACGAAAAATTGCTATGTCGTATGTGTGTAAACCGGAGACAACAATTGCATGGGTATATAATAAGGTACTGCAGTTGTACCATCCTCTTAACATTATGAGTATAACCACTAGGCACTAATCAATAGCCGTTTCTTTAACACAATCAAAATACCCAGTGACATACTGACATACTAACTGAAAGGCTCACTGCCTGCAACAATACCAGGAAAATCCACTTTTGACAATTGTTCAAGAGAAGGAAGAATGGATTTAGCCAATAGAAAAATTAAAAAAAAATGTAATTTATTAACAAACAACGATACTAAGTAGTCACACATATTGTTGTCATGTTATATGTTATATGTCTCAGTATTTAGCTTTTTTAGTGAACATGCTTGATGTTTGAAATATGTGGACTTGGCCTGGGTTCTGCTCATAAAATGTAAATGTATATTCAAGTATTTACTTATTATTAACATGTACCTGTAAGTGATTGTTAACACGAATAATATTTAATATTTAATTATTTTATATGCTTTGAACTGTTTTTAAGAGCATGGGGTATAAACTATAACACAGTTCATGTTTATTATGGCATGGACTTGAACGACTTTTTGATCAGAAAATATAATATGGTAACTATATATTAGCTGCAAAAAACAAGTAAGACTTGTTCTTTACCATAAAATATTGAACGAGGTAAGTCCATACTCCATTTGCACGTTACCTATCTCCATAAATAACGATTGGAAATACCTGGTTTTTGAACAGTATTAACCGTAATAATATTATGGTGCATTCGAAACAACCAAAAAATGATTTTCGAGAAAAGTGTACTGGTGCCTGGTTGTTGCAGCGAACACTTCAATTTAAAACTACAAAAAGCTATATTTTAAGTCAAAACATAATATTATGAATACAAATGGAAATATCATATTTTAAATGTTTACTAAAATAATTTAACACAACAAGGAATTGTATTTTTTTTCAGTAAAATTTTGAATGAGCTTAAAAAATTGTCCTTAGTTCTTATTTGCATTTAATAAATCTAATAATTTTACAAATTACCTTTTAGATTCTGAGCGGAGCGATGAATATATTAATTTTATTATGATGTTTCTAGTAGAAAATAAGTTATAGTTGGGAATTTCAGAATGTTCTTAAAATGCTTAGGTACTAAACACAAAACGAAATTAAGAGCAAACGATCATTTTTACTTATAGTTATTTATTTCTGGTGTAATATTATCTAAATATATAATTTTATAATTTGTCGTCATGCTCAACGATTTAATTAAAGAGTTTTTGAATAATAGAATAGTAAAATACTCAAATGTTAAGACAATAAATAGAACGTTTAAAAATGATATAATATTATAATTTAAATAATATAGTAATATGTGCACCATTATAATAATTGCCAGTAATATAATAATTATTAATGCTATGTTTACGGAAAGATTTAATTCAATCCATGGTTTTATTATTAATTAGGTGCCTAGAAAAATTAGTAACTATATTAGAAATATTATAAATACATGATAAAATATACTTTGTAAATTAGGTCTCTGTTCAGGTTCGTTTTTCGTATTCATTGATTTGTTATTGAATTCCAATTCGATTACATTAATTTTATTATTACAGTGAGTTGTTACTTACTCAATGTCGATGTGGGTACACTCGACGCCCAATATACAGCATATCGGTTACCTATTAGCCGCTTTTATTTTTGTAGAAAAGAACATTAGGTAGATAATCTAAAAAATCCCTTGTTGTCTATCTCATCACAAACTTATATTTTGTGATATAAATCTTATTTGTATGTTACGTTGGCTATTATCGTTATTTTTTCAAACATTATTTATGTTTTCTATTATTGCAATAAAATACTACATTAGTTTTACCCTAAATATTTTAATGTATTGTAAACAATTAAACCTTTTCATCTACTGTTAAATTATGAGACCATAAAAAAGGGCTGGGTTTACGTATCCCTAACTTCGGCAAAAACACTAAAAGTCTTATACTCAACAATTAAAGTATATACCTACTTACTTTTATAGTTTTATTCCTATAACGTCACAATTCTATTATCAAAAGGTTTTTAAATTTAAATTTGAATTAAATAAGGTAAGTTTATTAAGTTTTTACGAGATTGGAAAATCTTGATAAGACTCAAAGTGTTTTTTTTAGTTAATTGAAAACACTTTTTTCTTTGGATATTAAAATTAGTTTCTACCGAAAATCAAACATCCAATGCATCATAAACTGAAACAAAGTGTTTAAACTTTTAGTAAATTAAATATCAACGAACCGTTAAAATGTTTAATGATGAATAGAGGAATTTGTTGTTTGAACAATATTGCCGTTACATTTATTTTTTAGTAATTTTGAACAGTGATAAGAAGTAATTTTGTTTACATACATAACATTAACTTGTTATACCTATTATATATTGCAAACTATGTTCATCACTTTATGTTTAAAACAATTCATATTTATCAAAGCCAAAACGTCAGAAATGAAACAGTAAACATATTTTACATAATATATGAGTCACATATTACATTAAAAATTGAGCTTTATTCCAAAATGTCACATAAAGAAATAGAGAATATTAGATTTCAATTTTAAAGTTAATTATAGGTAGTTTGTTAGCTGACTTCTAGATAGTTCAGTCCGAACGAGTTGAATCAGTGTATCGAGGTTCGGCCATTCAGTGATTCAGATTTACCAATCAAAAACCAATCAATTTGAGTGGACTATACTTTTCAGAACTTTTATGTGTCGTGTAAAGGATTTGAAATATTTCAAGCATAAATGCTGAAATTAAAAATATGAAAGAAGAATAATGCATGTTAAACTGTAGAGCTGATTATTTAAACTACACCTGTAAATATTGTATAATATATTTCTACATTTATTATGAATTATGATGAAAACATATAGATTTTTTTATATTATTATGTAAGCTATCTGTATCTACAGATATTTATAGAATCAGAAATTTTTGAAAATTTTGACATGATAGTAATTAATAGGTATATTATATTAATAACAAAAGTACTAAAACTTATAGTTGGTTAGACATTATAAATGTATAGTATAAAGTGCAAATAAGAAGAATATAATTAGACATATAATTTATAAAAATACTTTATGATAATAAATTAGGTAATAAGGTGTAGGCGACCGCGAAAACATATTAATAGAAGACGTCTAATAAATCCAGTTATATAATGAATGATGATACATTTTCCATTTTTTTTAAATTTATTTAATATACAAAAAAATGTACTAGTGTAAACACTTAAATGGATCATCTTATATTATATAATATTATGTTATATAATATAATGTCATGTATAGGTACTACGTAGATTGTAGGTAGTATAGCTACACAAAATGTTTTTTAATTGGTCGATTAAACATTAGATGTTTCATATATTTTTCAAATGATTAATCCCGTGTTTTTGAAGTTTCCCCCTCAAGTCATTTAACACGCTTGACAAACGACATAATTTAAGACTTAATGTACAATTAACGGTTGTATTAATTATTTCAAAAACTTTAAGACTTACAAAATGCTTCTTCTGAAATGAGACATGATTAATAAATATGTTATACTTATGTAACTCATTATCCGTAAGTAATATACATTGCTCATTACTATTATAAATAATTTATTATAATACGACAATCGAATAGTCGACAATTCATTTTTTCTTTTTTTTTCTATTAGTTTCCATTATCAATGTACGTTGTATGTAACTCTATAAATATTTTTAATTGCATGTAGATACTTAAACAATATTGATTCATGTAAGATACTTATCAAAATTCAATCAATTTATATCAGTGACTTTAAATATTTAAAATAGGTAATAGCAAGATAACATAATATCATAATCTACGGTCAAGGTTTCGGATTAGTCATCTCGGCGTGGCCCATTGGGCGTAAACCATTTTGGGTGGGGAAGTATTGGCGTTTATTTAATATAACATAATATTTTTATAAATAATTGTAAAAATAATGAATACAATGACGAAATACATATTATCTAATAACTATTTAAACATAAGGAGAATTCTATTAATTAATTAATTATTCATCGTCGAAATCTATAATTTTTAAATTTTTTTAGTAGAGATTTACATACTTCTAATCAACGAATAAGATGTGTATTAAATTCTCCTTATCATGTAATAAATGTCCATAGTTCTAAATGGTCAACTGCCATCAAATTTTGAAGATTATAGCAATGATTAGCCGCTTCCTCGTGGTTATTAATTTGCTCTTCTTTATTGAGCACGCATTCATGAATCATGAATCATGAATGTTCTAAAGTAGGTTTAGGGGAATAACGTGGTCCAAACAACGATTTCTCATGACTGTTAGTACTGATATAATTTTTTTTTGAAAACTCTAAGAGTTAATTAAGACGGTTTATCAAATAAAAAGTTTATACTATTGTCAATGTCACCAATTTTAACAATTGTTAAAGCCAAAACTATTTTGATATAAATTGAAAATTCAGCAATTTCCTTATACTTTGAAAATGTTTTGTCAAACTAAATAAACATCCATGAATTTAAACTGTGGAAATTGTTCTTGATTATTTTAACAGTATCTTTCTCAAAAGCTATTCATGTTGGTTTTAACCTGGGAATTCAAGAAGTATCTTAAATAATCGTTCACAAGTTTGATTTTTTTTTTGCCGGGTATAAGAACACAAATACATCACGTCCTTGGAATTCTGAAATTCTGAAACTTTGAAGTTTTAATTTCTTGGACCATGGTGACTAGACACTAGTGTATAGTTGAATATTTATTTTGATACTAATCAATAATCGGGATAGCGTTTAGCTACTACCTATAGATTATGTATTGTACGATAATATTTCCCTATTTCCAATTTGATAGGTAATTAAAAATATTTTGTACGCATCAATACGTACATGTAACCACCAAGCAGCACAATATTAGCAGACGTCGATCCAACCAATCCAACAAATTTGTTGGTAAATTATTGGGCACTGTCTGACCATTTTCAAAATTTGTTGGACTTTATTTTTACAGAAAGACCAGTTTAAAATTTTGTGCTATCAAGTTTACGTAACAACGCATCTGTTTGTTGATACATGTTTTTATGTTAAAAATGTTCTTCTCGATATTTATTTTAGAAAGATTGGAAAGAGTCATACAAATTAGTGCGTTTGATGGTAAGTTGTCGTAGTTCTAAGCTCATGTCACTCGATATGCATGATACGACTTTGGACATGAAGAACTTGTTTGCACGTTAGTGAACTATTTGCACATGACAAACTATTTGTACATGAAGGACTGTTTCCACATAACATGCACCAAAAAACTGTTGAGCTGCTGGCGTTAACTTGGCAGAGCAAAATTGGAAATTGGGCTCCAGAGAAGAAAAATTTTTATGAATTCTCAACTCATACAATAACCTATAGGAGCCTTCTATTAAATTTTCAAGCTTTTTTACTCAACAGATAAAATGTTATTGAAATTTATAGAAAAAAAAAACTAAAAAAATGGAAATTGACAATGTCCGTAAACAGCTCAAGATAAGTCAAAATATTTGGAAAAATGTTATAGTGTTTAGAAAATGCAATTATAAACATTCAGTCAAAATCTCATGTCCCTAGGGTCATTTGTTTTAGAGTTGCACCAAAAACCAAAATCGATTTTCTCGAAAACAGATTTTGCGTGAAAATTCCCGTTTTTCCTTAATTTTATTTTTGTTTTTCATGTCGCTTTTGATAACTACTGGGAATTTTTACTTTTGACCCCCCAAAGTACCAACTAGATTCACTTTCCTATCAGAAAAGTTACTGTTGAAGAAAATCCAAGCACTTTTACCATCCTAAAAGGTGATAACAGACACAAAAATAAAAAAAATTAAAAAAATTAAAAAAAAAACACACATTATTGTAAAATCAATACATTCATCGTTCCACTCAGAATCTAAAAATAATCAATAAATAAAATAATTGAGATAAAATATCATTAGGTACTCATTAGGTATGTTGAACTGGTGACATTGAATCGATAGTTTGTGATTGAGAAGATTCTTGCATTCGAAAAATTAATCTGTTAAATTAGCAAATTTAAAAATATATAATAAGTAACAAGACATTTTTTTTTTAAATAGACATATTATTATATAAAATAAAATTTTCAATATATTTGATCTGATTTAAACTATTTATTCCACTAAACCATTCACATCATTCTCATAGGTAGGTATGCATAGATATTGACATGTCAGTGGTATGCAGTATTTTGAAAACTATTTCAACCTACCAAGTAGAAAATAATATAAATATATTTTAAACTATTCTTGGAAAATAAATAGGTGCTGATCCACTCGTATCCTTCACTTAGTGTTCGTATGGAACTATACAGAATATTTTACTATTAAATTCATGCATTACATTCCTATTCGATGACATGACTACACGACATAATTTGAAACCTACTATACAGCAGAGCATGTACCCCATTTTTTTTTTATCTCGATCATTATTATTATGTAGGTAATGATTTAACGAAATAATATTTTACGAGTCCGTAGCGTTTATGTATTTGGATTTTAATTTTATTCGATCGGACTAGTTTCATGCACTATAATACAGTGCGTAATAATACAACTTCATTTCCACGTGCTGTAACTATTTAACCCCCCTCAAGTTGGCTAAGAAAAATTAATGATCATTTACCTGATATACGTACTATAACGTTAAGGCAGCAGACAATGATACGCCGAGCACTTTATTTTCTCTATCCTCAATCGTGGACATAAAGCGTTATTTACGGTATGTTCTGAGTGTGCGTGTATTTCTCTAAAAGTGTAGTGTAATAAATGATTTTCTTGCATTACGATGCCATCTGCGTTGCAACGACTGAACGTATTGTACGTACTGAACAGCTTGCATGACTACAATAATTTCTTCTTTTTTAGACGTTATCGCAACCACAATACATTTATATTATATTTATAAATAACATTGACAATAAATATTATATTTGATTTATTAATGATAAATGTTCTATTTTATTGTAATTTTCTTGTTAAAATATAAAATATATAGGTATCTATAAGGTTCTTAACTTGAATATAAAAACAAAAAAAAACAAATACTTTTTTCTAAATATACAAATATTTTAATAAGTATACAACAGAATAACCTTTTAGTATATTTTGGAAATAAGACTCCAAGGTGGATTATTGGTTGTTACAAATACAGGATATTGGAGGGTCAGAAATAATGTAGAGATTACGGAGCTTTATCAAAATCCAATCATAGTAAGTAGATGAAATAAGAAAGTTCAGGCCATTAGAAGGGAAAATAAAGATCGCTTATACACCGGGTTCAATGTGGTACTCCATAAGGTAAAGGCCAGTATGATGAGTGATGACCAATATTAAGGTTGGAAGTTCAGGTTACAAAAATCGTAGAATGGGGTAAGTCTGATACAGATTATCAGTTAAGGATAAGGAAAGATGGCATAGTATACCTATATCAATTGTCAGTATGGTCTTACATGCCGAAAACTACTAAGAAGAAGGCAGATAAGAATTAACTTTATTTTGTTTTGTTTTTTATAAACAAGTTTTACGATACGGCTATTTAATTATTTTTGTTACGTGTCTTTCATATACTCTGCAAATACGGTTATCTAACGAAGTTCTTATTTTTCCAATATACAGCTCCCATCCCGTTAGCATATCAACCCTTTCCTAACTCGTAGATTTAACATCAGTTTTCAGTCTGAATAGTTTTATCATTCTGAAAAATACCATTTTTTTATATTAGTATTATTTTTAATATTAATTGTAATACTTCTTTTATTTCCATTTTCAAATTTCTATCCCAATTGACTAGACTTTTTTACACATATTTGTTTAAAAACTCAATTTTTTTAATTTCATTTCTGAATGTCCTATAAAATGTAAGCTGGTTCCGAATTTTCTATTCACTTATCGTATTATTTTAAATTGTTAACACAATTACAACTACAACAGTTGAAATCCCTATCATTTCTTTCTTCGTTTTTAATATTATACTATCATGCTAAGCATGATATTGTAATATTAAAATATTTATTTATCTTCACATTGTGGGTATCGGGAACATCGCGTTAAATATTGACACAAACCAAGTTCAATAGCGCAGTATGAAAAATACGAACTAGCATTGAAAAAATATTAATATCGGTAACGTTGTCTAATTTAATAGTTCTATACTGCACGTTGTTTTATATCGTCATTATTGTTTTATTTTAGTAAAACGATTAATAATCGTTAATATTATCAGACTACGTAGGCAATGTAGATAAATTATCAGATATATCAAATATTATGTCCACCAATTATGCTCAGGCAACGGGTCATCCGGAAAAAAATATAAGTAACTGTAGCGGAGACGACTGCCATAGTCGTACTTTGCTAGCGTCCTATATCGGTGGGTAGCTCACACATGGGTCGTAGTTTAAGTATATATATATAATATAGCACAGACCTGTCGAGAATCGTTATACGACCGCAACAGAAATCCATTTGACAAACACTTTATTTGCGTATTTTCTTCTCCCGTCCTTTTCACCGTTCCGTTCTCTCGGCCGCCGTTTGTCACGAAACCCACCACCACTGCCGCCGCCGTCTGTCTAACCGTCTCCCCTTCGCTGCACCATATTATAATACTATATACATAGGACCGCATTACTGCGGTGGAGGCGGTGGTGGTGGCGGTAGCCACATTGGTACATTCTTTTTTTTTCGTGGGTATATATCGTGGTGGCTGCGCTTTCTCGTGTTTATTTTGCCTGGCGAAGGTGAATACATCTGACGGAATTCGTATGCCACTGGGTCCGAAGAATACATAAATCATGAGCGTTTAGCACGCGATGGCGGTCGCGTATACTCGCACTGACGAAAGGCGTCTTGGATGAATAGTGCGCGAGTATGTATTGCGATATGCGGATAAGGGTTGGTTTGTGAAGGGATGTCGGTAGTGGGCGGAGGTGGTGGCTGCGGAAAGGTGGTGGGGATGGGTGAGAAGGAAATGGCATGATGGTATTTTTTATTTATTTCCTTATTTTTATGCTCACGTTCGTGTTGTGTAGGTGGTGGTTAGCAAAGAAATTACGCTTCGGCTGAACGGGGGACACGTCCGTCTGACGTTTAGCCACCACCGCTGCTGCTACCGACTCTGACAAAAATATCTAAATGGAAACTCCGAGATAAACAGTACCACGTATCGCCGCCACCGCCATCACCGCCTCCACAGATATTACTTTTTCTGTCCCTGTATCCGTGTCTATATGACTCTATATCTATATCTCACACAAATACTATGCCCATATCTATATATTCATTCCTCCCACTCAGCATTTCTATCTCCCTGTGAACCACAATAAACGATGACCCTGCCCCGATCGAGTGTTTTATTATTTATTTGATCGATCAAACGAAAACCACTTAGGCCGGTGGGCAGTGTTTGTACTAATTAGTAATTATATTTGTGAATACGGCCGTATTCCTCATCGATACACAACACAAGTGCATCAGTGCGTTACCGCTTGGTAATTTGATTTTTTCATGATAAATAATATATATTATACTTACACTGACATATAGGTGCGTAAAAAGTTCTGCATATTATGCACTTTCCACACCGTTTCCACGCCGATACCATAGTGCTCGACTGCTATTGCTTCGTACACTATATTATTATACACACTTTATATTATGCGACAAAAGTTAACTAGCAGTGCGTTGTATTTTGTTTGCTTCCAAGCTATCACGATTTTGTGTGTCTGTGTGGTGCATTATACGTTTATGTAAACCGACGTGGATATGTTAATCACGCGAAATTTGAATACTAGTTTATGTGTGCACGTGTTTTGGTCAAAAGTTTACGTATCCGTATCCTTGAGGGTCTCGTTTTGGTCACACGGTAACACGCCACGTCATTATAGAGTAGTACACACACGCCGTTATTATTTACATGGTATTAGAATATATTATTATTGTACTTTCATCGGTGAATATTATATACGTACGAAATGTTATTAGAGCGCGTGTTGTTGATACTCCTCCACACATTACTGTGGTAAACTACACAGTGCCACGCCATGGTGTATATCGGTACCTATGTTAGTTATTTTTTTACAATTTTATTAACGAGTGATTATTTTACCTGCTGTATAGATTGAATTAAAACGGAGTTACCGAACAAATAGTTCTACTGAAGCATCTTGAAGTGTTGGTGATTTTTACGCGTCATACACACAAACACACACACACTTATGACTTATCAGATACATATAATTCGATAGACACAAAGTATATATATTAGAGACATTGCAAGTTTTCAAACACTGGGAAAACTTTGGTTTCTTTTCTCGGTAGCGTGTGTACGTGATAGACCAAGGGAAACCCGATTTTTAAAGACGGGAAGGCTGAACTAAAACAACTCGTAAGCAGACGGTGTAATAAATAACTAAGGAAACGCGTATATCAACTACAACTGTTTCGCTGGAGGCAAAGCTCAAACTTTTTTTAAATGTTGTCATTTTAAACAGCGCAACGTGTATTTATCATTTTATTTTAACATCTCCCGGTATTTGCAATAAGATATTATAAGTGATGCAAGTTGTTATGACTACGTTATATTATAATACAGTAATACGTAAATATTATTCGTGTTAAAATACATTTAAGTCAATATGTCAATAATAAAGATTAATGAAAAATCAGTTAATTTAATTTATACCATGCATTTATATGTAAAATAACAAAATTTATAATATTTAGTTACTAGTTACATTATATTATTATTATTATAATTTGTAATGACACTTGTAATGTAACTTTAACAATATAACACATAGTCATCAACTGCCCCAAACTCGCCGAAGCCCACAAGATCCTCAACAACCCTACCACACTCCAACAAGGCCTCAACGAAGTTCATAGTTGCAATCAGAGCATTTTTCTTCGATATAAACCTTAATCATAAATTGCTAATAACTTGTAAATACTAGTAGTTCTAATGTACATTCATATCTTTGTATTTAAATATTAAGATAATGCAGGCTAAAAACCTATATTGATGAAGCCTTTACCAAAAAAAAAAAAATTGTTCCACTTTTGATGGTAATATAACGTAAGATGGTTTTAAATTAGGTACATGAATATGAACACTAAATCCGTGAATATTAAACTATACAGTGACCACGCGAGCTCTACAAAAATGAGTTTTCTAACAGAACTAATTATACATATTTCATACTGTGAATAAGTAAATTGTTATAAAAACGTCGAAACACAAAAACATCTAAAATTACAAACATTCTTAATACGTAAGAAGTCAAAAGCCAATTGGTATGACTACTATGGTAGTGGTACTGGTGACTACTGGTATACCTACTATGGAAATCCCAGGAGAAAAGACAACTTGGCAGACCGGTGGATTGACAAAGTGGAGAAGAATTTAGCAGAGATTGGAATACGAGATGGAGAAACTATAGCACAGGATAGAGACAGATGGAAGCAAGTTTGTGTTGCGGTAATGGGCCTTAATGGCCTTTAAAAACCGAAGAAGAAAGAAAAGCAAGAATACCTACTATGGGTTTAGAAAATGTTTCTGTGATTGACGTTTAAAGGAATTAATTTATGTACTGTACTATTGTGTTATCCATTAATCCTCACAACTATTGTAAATTACAATTTAAAAAATAATAATAGAAGAATATTATTGATATTTACCAATTTATATGTTTATAACATTATCCGTATTGTTAGATAATTGTAACCATAATATCCTGGCATACAATATTTGATCACCGAAATCGATCATACTTAACCTTAAAACATGATTGTATATTCCTAAAATAATCATAATCTTATTTAACTATTATTATAAAACAATATTAAAGTAGTAAAATTTGATACAAATTACATAATGTACCCAATTTACAAAATAATATTTAATTAAAATGTTTTAAAGTTTTGTCCGATCATTTAAATTAAACATAAGTAGGTTCCTATTCTTTAATATAGGTAGGTATTCTTTTTAATATATTATTTTGATGAGTAACTGTGTAAATTCATACAAAGGGATAATATTTTTATAATTTTATGACATAACCCATTTATAGGTACTTACCTATCTAAAGAAAAATTAAACGTGTATATTTTATACATAAACTACATTATAAGTAAATCACTATTTCAGAAATTTAGTATTTTTAAAACCACGCTCAAATAAATAGGTGTTTCAATAAAAATAAAAAAAAAAAACAATAGAAATAATTATAATATACCATTATGGTTTTATCAAAAAAATGTATACCTACTTATAATATTATATTTAAACTGTTATAATTATAATGTTTTTAAAAAAAAATATATTATTTTTTGAAATAATATTGTTTATTTGTTAATTTCGAAATGTTATTTATGTTATTTATAACAATTTTTTTTTTAAGAAACAATTTATTTCGAAAGTGCTAGGACAACATTTATTAAGATATATAACGGCAGTTGAATATCACCTGTGACTCCAATTTATTATTATTTTTTTTTTTATTGATCAATAAACATTGGCTGATAAGGCCAACTTATATTGTTTTCTTAGTTTTTTTTTGTTTTTTTACGTTAAACATATTATACTTATATAATATGTGTATGTTAAAATTAAATTGAAAAAAATTATATGGTCTTGATGATTTAATAATAATTGTTATATCGTTTGCTGATTTTAGTCCCGGAGCTGAGTTCAAACTATATTATGTAATATCGAGATACAATAGGTCGTCGGACAGTTTTATGATATTCTTATTGTTTTCCGTAAATATCACATTGAAAGGTATGTCTCACTTTTTACCACAAAGATATTTAGATTATTAATACGTCCTTATGTATTTGTATTATTAGGTATACAATATTTAAAACAAGGTTCCACGTAAGTAGGTTATTCTGAAAAAAACTAAAAACATAGTTTTTTAATAGTTTTTTATGTTCAAATTTGGACGAAATTACATATTAAATAACCCAAGAATTTTAGTTATTTTGTTGTAATTTACAAATATTATTCGTGGATACTTGAAACTTCTCAAGTATATTATTATATACAAATATTGAAATATGCAGTTAATATGCAAATAATATTAATTCAACTTACGGCTACCGTATTAATAATAACAATATAATAAATTAATATAATATAAAATATCCTTTACTGATAAACCATCTTCGCTCAGAACAGTTTTTTCTATACAATTATATTATATTATCATTGAATTCAAATGTAATACAATCCGTTCCAGTGACTCACTTGTCACTTACTATACAGCAGATTGACATCCACTTACCCGCTTTTTTTTTCAAAATAATAATTTTTGTAGCTAGACAATAATATAATAACTAAAAGAAATTATTTTATTTTATAGTCAATTTATATTCTAAGCAAATGGTGGAATAATATTGTGTTGGTTTAACTATTAGAAAAGTACCTATATTTTATTTTCAGTAAAAACTGTTTTGGGAGGAAATGAGCACAGCAATTTTCTTTTATGATCAGGCATTGTTGAATGAATTGTTTAGATATTTTATCTAATAAATTTTGTGTTTATTTTTCATTCAATATCTTACAAATATTCCTTATAATGTTGTTTCCAACACCAACATTTTCATTTTTATCAGCATAAATAAAAAAAAAACGGAATATTTGCTCAGCTGTATAGAAGACTTTAAGACTTTAAAAGTAAGGTACTTTGTCATTGAGTAGGTCACCATCATGACTCTATGTGACTATGTGGTTGCTGTACCCACATAATGTGTTTTCTTCGTCTTACTAATGCATAACATATCAATTTTTACGTTTAGACTTCAAGTTCCTGCAGTTTTTCATGTTTGAATTACAACAAAAAAATGAAATTAGTTTTGTTAAAAATTGGTTTTGCGTACAAATTTTGGTTTGTCTTTTAATTTTTGTTTTTCCCATTGACATATTTCTTACTTTTGACCTCGTAAAAGTACCAACTAGATCCACATTCCTAACCAAAAAAGATACCGAAGTTGAAAAATAAATACAAGCATTTTTTCTACTATAAAAAGTGTTTTTAGACAAAATATATAAAAAAAAAACTCAAAATCATAGTAAAACCACTTATTGATCTTCTCAGAATCTAAAATTTCAAACACTAGTTTTAACATTTCTTTTCTTTTGCTGTTTTGATCTCGAATTTCTATTATGGACATCGAATTATGTTATATTTATGATATAATATCATTGAGAATAATGGTTATATTATTTTCATATTATATTTTATTTCGATAATAATATAGTCAGTTCAGTATAATAATGATATAATAGCTACATCTTATGCTTGCTATATCTTATACAGAAATGTACATTTTGTTATATTTACAAAACATTGAATTTTAATTAAATATTGTACTATTGACTTTTTATCCAAGACAGTTGGCAGCCTAGTGTCGTGGATTCTAAATATTCTCAGTTCGAAGTACAGTGCACTGCAAAGAACGTAGATGTAACATATTGCATAAACAAATACAATATTTGCTATCGAAAAACATCATGTACCCGGACGGTTGAACTCTGCAAGACACCCCATATCCGACGGCGGAAATGGGATGTTTTCTGTTTCAATATAATAATAATAGTATAATACTATTATGTACACCTACATACGATAGACTGGCTAAAAAAATGCACGCTCCGAGGAACACACACTATATATACGCAGTATACCGCCACAGGGTTTGACTTATCAAACGCACAAGTAGCGACATTATTGCATTACGGTGTTTTCTTTACTCGGCGATAAATTTAATATCGACTCCAATATTTACCACCCCACTACCACCACCAACACCACTCCCGTGGCGTTATCGCCACCCTAATATTAAAGCGCAGAAAAACGTCGGAGCCAATTTCGTAATAAACACAGGGCGTGAACGACAATACTGCGTGTATATAATGTATAATAATATAGTTGTCGTAGTGGTGACTCGAGATTAAATGCGACCATCTCCGATTAATGACCACATCGATATTTTTACAACAGCTATAATAATAATAATAGTTTTTTTTTTGTTTATTGAACAAAAATGTATATAATATTTACAATCTGTATTTACATGATATACAATAAGTAAATTTTATGAGATTTGATTGACGGGAGGGGGAAGTCACCCTGTGGCAATAATAATAGTTATAAAATATAATTGCCATTGTAATTAAATCGCTAGGACATAATATGTTATGTATTATATAATGATTTTTCATGATATCTTTTTATTTATCGATCGAAAAATTAGCCGGTTGTCATCATAATAATTTATGTTTCGTTTTCAAAATGTAAAGATAGCCGATAAGTACTGTTTTTAACATTTTATTTTGCATAATTTACTATTGAATGTTGTAAAGTGCTTAGATTTATACGTTTTTATTGATATATTTTAGAACTGTATCTATTTTGAATACATATTTTATGAAATTATAACAAAACTAGGTAAGTATAGTACCTACATTTAATTATTTTATACATTTTAAAATATTTCGAACATTTTTTTTTTTTAGACTACAGAAAAGTAAAACTTATGGCTTTTTCATGAATTATATTTATTTGTCTTAATCGACATTTTTGGATTCTGACCGGAGTAACGAGTGTATTGTTCGTACAATGATGTGTATTTTAAAGATTTTATTTGATGTTTAAAACACAACAAAGTCACAACATACATCAAAGAATACTTTGATCTTCAAATTCTAGGGTGGTTCTGATAAAAATTGAAACTAGTTACTATTTCCAGGTACTTATTGGGGGTAGAAGAAATCCACAGTACTTTTCAATATATTTAAAATAACGAACAAAAAAATAGGGAAAAACAATAAATCAACAAAACCTCGGAAATTCTCAAATTCTTTTATTGTTTAAAATGTATACAATTTTAAATTTGAATAGCCAAGGCTTGAAAATATAATAGACGATTCTTCGTCAATTGTATTTTAGTATCTTTATAGTCTTATCAATATAAATGCTCATTTTTTTTTTATACACATTTCAAGTTCAAATTCGATGAAATTAGATATTTAAACGAAAATAAGGATCTTTGAAATTTTGTTCAAAACATATTTTTCTTAGGGACTTGAAACTTTTCGTTATACTTCTAATATTATTTACTATTACAATGAAGTTTTTCAAAATATTCTAATTCATTTTATGGTATTGCCTATTTATACTTGAATGGTAAGTCAGTATACAATTAATATCATAATAAATGCCGTATTTTTGTCAAAAAACCTACCAGGTTACTAATTGTAAAATAAACAATTTTTATTATAATATACCTAAGTATATATCATGAAAATATATACTTAATAATATTGGTTGAAAGACTGTCTCCACTTTTGGCCGTGATAATATTTTATTTGTGTTTATATTTTAAATTCAAATTTAACAAATACATTACAATTACTTACTCAATGACTATAGGTATACACGACACATATTACTTGTACAGCAGAGCGGTTAGTAATTACCAACTCTTCCTATTTTATTTTTACATATTTTAGTGATTTTTAGGGAATATTAGTTTAAATATTTAATAGATTTTCAGGTCATAGGTACCTATAATAAAGTTCCTGCCCTATACTTATCATATACTCGTATGAATTATTCCCACTGTGTTGTCGAATAAAACAAAATATGAGCATGGTTACGAAAAACCTACAAGCGAATTATTATTATTTGACGACAACAATGATTTTATTTTTTTTATATATTATATTATATATTGCACCCAAGTCGTTAAAATGAATCATACCGACACGCGATATAATGACATTCATACCATGCAAATCAAATCGCATAATATTATTGTAATACTCCGGTGGACAATTTGACGACACCGTGTTATACATTATAACTTCACCAATATACATTGCAACACGCGTGTAAGCCTTAAATTATACAGCGATGGATTTTCGTGCGCTGTCACATGTCCCACGATTGCTTTATAATGCACCCCCTAATGTACGAATATTAGTAGATAATATTTTGTTTATGTTAGGTATAGCTACTGCAATACACCAATACGTACAACGATGAACTAACAATTAGTGGTATTTAACTCGTTGAGGTCTGATAGGCATCACATATTATGTCATGTATCTAAATCGGTGTGAGTATGCTGTGAATTACGTATCAAGGATATTGAGAGTCACGGCACTGATCAATGCATGTCGCATGATAATAATTTATTAAATATATTAAATAATAGATATTATATAAATTATTATTATTATTATTATTATCATCCTAGCTGTAGAGTCGTTCACATTATTTTTAGGAATAAATAAAAGTAATTGATACCAATATAATCCCACCATGAAAACACCATTAACGTTTCAAATAATAAATTGCTCTATGCATATAATATTATATTATATTATTGCACACGGGTAACAAAATCAACAGTTAATATACTATAGCATTGTATTTACAAAGATGTCATAGTGAGATAGTTTATAGTGTATACTAGAGGTAAACTGTATAGGTATCTACCTAATATTTATGATAAAAGTCTGGTTAAAAAATTGTTTTGAATAAAATAATAATATACAAGTTTTTTTTTAATTTGTGTATATATTTTTTCACTTTAAATAAATAAAATATACAATAATATTATACACGTTTTAATTTGAAGACGTTGCTAGTTGTATGTCGGTATAACAATAAAGGTTTCATATTTTGTATTTTTGTTAAAATTAATTTTCGTTATTTGTTTCTCAATATAGCTAGGTATAAAAAATAAATGTGCCGTGGCTTGGTGTGGCACGGTGGCTGGCCTCATTCACTAACGTTTTCTGAAATCAAGCGTCGGCCGGTGTCGCTAGCTCCCGGATGGGTGACCACCCGGGTTTTTAGTGACAAATCTTCACCACATATACACGTGTTCCAAACCGTACCCCCGTGCTTTCACAGTAAAAATCGCCTAAATAACCTTCAAGCTAATGCCATAAGATTTTGAAGATTTTAAAAATAATTTGAAAAAAATTAATGTAGGTACCAAGATCAATAACATTTCATAATATTTTGATAATGTACTCTTCACTAGAATCATAGTACGTGTAATATAGCTGGTACATTTTCAAAATTCCAAATCATTGATTCGGCGACAGTAAATCAACATGTCTCTAATAAATGTTTTAATTATGACTGTTAGACAAACAAAATATATTTTCCGCAATGATACATCAATATTTTTATAACTAATAATAGATGGTATTTTGAAAAATAATTCAGTTGCACAAAAAAATTTAAAGATTTAAGCATTTAGAGAATTAGAAAATTGAATTTTCGATATAAATAACGTAAACAAATTTAAAGTACTTCAAATCAAATGATGTAAAAAGTATAAATTTAAGTTGAGAATAAAAAGTATAATATAGTATTTTAAAACATTTTTTTTTTTTTGTAACGCTTAGAATATGCGTTTGAAAATCAACTGTTTTTATACTGTTTTTGTTTGTTTTAAATTTAATTTAACTTTTCATGAATCTAATCGGTAAAACTTTTACAATAGACATATACGTTGTATAATATGAAAATACAAAAAGGAATTAGCTCACAACATAAATATACACTTATATATTATTATCTACAAATGTCAGATGTTTATGGTGTACAAATATTGGTATCCTCCCTTCCTTGTCACTAAACATAGTAATATTATTTTAGTATTCTTATTTCTGAATACTAATTAATAGAAAATGTGAATTTTTCAAAATATAGTTTATATTAATAATGTATTATTAATTATTTATTAACAATTGTTTAAATTACTTTTTTAAAAATACATTTTATATTTAAAAATATAATATGTGACTTATCTACATAAGGGATAATAAAATCATAAAAAAATCTAAATACGGTAATTAATAAATATTTATCAATTGAATAATGTGCTTATAAGATTTATAACAGTTTAATACTCGTAATATATAATATTTATTAATAAATTAAACAGTTAATTTCTTACACACACAAAAAAAATAAAAATTAAACATGACTTTCAAGTTTGGTATAGGTATTACGTAAAAAAAGGTATAAACTAAAATTATTTTTGAAAACTACCAACCAATATTTTTTTTTTTTAATATTTTAATAAATCTTTAAATACAGTTTGTATATAATTTAAAATTTTATCTTTTTATCTTTTAATAAAAATTATTATTATTTACTTTTTTTTTTATTTAATAAAATGAGAAATTCCTAGCCGTAGGCTATCTATTTCTATGGATAATAGAGAACAATATTAGTTTGTGATTTTTTAATTATAAATAAAAATATGAACAGATGTATATACAATTATTACCTTAACTAAATAATTACATGATTACAGATACTAAATGCGAAAATTATTAACAACTTAAACATATACAGTTTAGACTAGAGGTTGATTTTAACTAATAAGGGGTCATGAGGGATTATTATTTACTAAAATGTATTATTTTACTTTTATGGTTCATGTTATAACATTTTGAGTTTTAATGTACATACCTATTCAAAAAGATTTTTTTTTTGGGTATATGCTAAACAGTGAACACTAGTTAATTTGTTTATGACACTAATAAAACTGTATTACACAATAATAATATTCGGCATAATATAATATAATATATAAATGTAATAAAAAATAAATAGATACATCGACTTATTTGTAACTATTTTATGGGTTTATGATGGGTAAAATAAAATCATTATTAAATATCAATCGATATTTTAAAATTCTGATCCATAGAATACTTTTCTGAATAGGCAATGTCAAACGAAGTATAAAGATTAAAATGTATGCACATTGTACATACTCGTATATTATCTTATTGAGATACACGCGATGCTAAGTTAGAATACATAGCATGCATTTTGTAATAAAACTACTCCCAACAACCAGTGCTTGGAATTGTTATGAACTTATAAACATTATAGACCCGCTTGTGACAATCCACTAAACACAATACCATTTCATACCAACAATATAACAATAATCAACCACTATCATGTCGTTAAAAATATTATTACATCCTTCTGTTAATTGTATTTTAAACTGTTTAATACGGCATACAAAATTAATTTTTTTTCTTATTAATAGGGCTACAAAATCCCATAACATGTCTAAAAAATTATATTTAATTGTTTGAATTTATAACGTACTTACAGTGTATGCCCTATCAAAGATATTATGTTTTTTTATTTGATAGTTCTTAAATGTTCTCGTAAAAAGTGGCAAATAGGGAATAATACCGAAAATTATTTTTAAAGCTATCACTTGAGCTCATTTTTTTTTTTAATCGATAAACTTGCAGCGTTACTTTCAGAGCAATTTAACTTTATCAAACAGTTTTGAACGTATATTATGTTAAAACAATAATAATAATTATCTCATATGTATATTTAATTATTTATAGCTAAAAGGGTTTTCCATTTTTTTACTAAAAATAATTTACCCATTATTATAATCATCTAAAATAAGTAGTTAAAATGTATAATTAAATGTTACTGTCGAATTCTTAAATCTGCTAAACTTCATACATGTAGTCAATTTATATTATTATCACTGAGCTGTGACTTGTGGTTGTAGTGTTGTACCTACATTATATTGGTGTAGATACAACGTGTATTTACACAGACACACAGTATATATGTAGTTTGTAAATTATAGCCACTGAAATTATGGAACATATTTTACTATCTAGATATGGTTTATTTTAAAAAATAGATTGAATTAGTATGAATTGTAATAACATATTTTAACATTTTAAATCACTTTTGATCGAATGTACTTTGTTTAAATGATATATTTGTTCTACTAATAACATATTTTAACGCCATACTGAAGAATATGATGGTTTGTTATAATGTACATAAATATCTTGAAGAATAAAGAAACAACAACTGTACGATTTCAATATGCTAATTATTTTAATTTTTGATCTCTTACCGAAATTTGTTTTAAAAATACAATTTTGAATTTAAGTTATTCTCAATACTCAATAGTCAGTACGATTGACAGAAAGTAAGACTTTTGATTTATAAAATGTTCAAATTTCAACACAATAGTGTCTAAAAGGATATTATAGCTGATTTGTAAATTTATAATTATTTTATAAAAAAAAACTAAAAATATCAAATGTTTGTAATGATTTGCAGTAAAATAATTTTAAATAATAAAGTATTACTAAACACACATAATAATTTATTTTACAACTGTTAAAAAACATTACAATTTATAATGCTTAACACCTTTTTAGTTTTTATCTTCAAATACTAGAACCGTAGAAAGCTTTAAAGTTATACACGTTATACGCAACTATGTGCTAAAACGAATTTTATTACAGGTGCTTACGAACAAAAAACTAAATTCCCATAGGAATTTAAAAAGCTTTAGAATCCATTTTGTGTTTATGTGTATTACAAACTCCAAAACCCATCTAAGATATTCACTATTTTACTAATGAATTATTTTTACATTCGGTAAAATAATAATTTTAACATAGATATATAAGTATATATAGGTATCTATATAATTATAATAATTATACAGATATCTAATATTATATATAGGTACCTACACATTATTCTAACTACATACAAATCTACTTATATAATATTAAGAAAAATGTTTTAAAATTAGTCTGAATAGAAAATCCAGTATTTTACTACAGAGACTTTATTACTAATTACAATTTTTAAAATCTTCATAGAAATGAGAATATTTAATTAACACCATGATTGCACAGTAACCATTCACAGCATGGTTTGTTGAAATATGCGTTTATAATAAATGAAAAAAATACTATACCATAATATTTGTTAGAAAGATTTAGTTAAATAACTATAATATTTCAACGAAGAATTTAAAAAATATTTATGAATCACTCAAAAAAAACATTTTATCTGTTCTAAAGAAGAACAATGAAACAAATTGTGCAACGTTCTGGTATTATAAACACGTGTTTTCAATGTGATGTTAAATTTACATAGCTTTGAGTTGTATGTCACTGCTTGGAGTTATATATTCAAATATTTGTGATTATTGTAGGTTGTAGGATGTTACTGTGTTAAACTTAAAAATCAAAGAAAGCACTAGTAACTACAGTAAAATGATTGATGTGTGATATTATAATATAATAATCATGGTATGCAAGTACAAACTCAGCCTGAACAGGTTGTTTGATTATGAAAAAATCATATTATAAGAACTGAAAAAACCATTTAATGGATGTAAATTTTCAAATGTACAAAAACTTACATTCATTGAATACAACTTTTCAAAACGATCTGCAGTATTCAGGAAGTTATACCAAAACTCTTCACATAAACAAATAGTGTAGGTTGTAAGTACAACAATAAGTCTTTAAAAATAAGATTATCAAAATATTCATCTAATACAACAAATTAAACTGAAAACATTAAGAACCTTGTTATATTTTTAGATTTGCAATATTAAAAAAGGTGGATAAGTGGATGTCGCTCTGCTGTACAGTAGGTTACAAGTGGGTCACTGTAATGGATGGTGTTAAATTTGAATTCAATGATATAATATCATTGTATAAGAAAAACGATTCTGAGCGAAAACGGTCAGTCACCCTATGATATTACCAAGTATATTTGATGATATTATTGTGAATAAAGTAATTTATATATAACCTATTAACGTGGAGCCTTGTTTTAAATTTTCAATCCTTAGCCATAAAAGTTAAACATTTTATAAATTTTTAACCACAAAATAATTAATAAATTATAAATTTGATAAATGTTGTCAAAATTTGAACTTTAAATGCTTATAAAAAAAAACTGTGCCTATGTATTTTCAATATTTTTCAACTGCTATTGTAAAAATATATCAGGAGTCTTGTATTAAATTTTCACGCTTTTTTACCCAACAAATAAAAATTTATTGATATTTATAGAAAAAAAAACTAAAAAAATTGAAAACTGAAAATGCCCGTAAACAGCTCAAAAAGTGTCAAAATATTTTCAAAATTGTATGGTGTATAGGAAATGCTAATATAAACATTCAGTGAAATTTTCATGTATCTACAGTTATTCGTTTTTGAATTACAAGAAAATAAGGAAATCGGTACATGAGAAATCGAGTGAATATCTAATGTTGTAAAAATATGAATTTAAAACACTCATAAAAATTTAATTTGACTTTCTTGTAGAAATTTTTTTTTTGATAAAGTTAGACAAACTTATGAGGAATCTTGTATTAGATTTTAAAATCTTAGATTTAAAAAGAAAATTTTTTATGAATTTCTAACTCAAAATAATTTGCAAATTTTCGTGATTTTTCCGTATTTTTTCAAGATTTGAACTTTAAACGTGTATAAAAAAAAACTGTGACTAAGGATTTTTAATTTTTTTCATCTGCCTTTGAAACAATAACCTAGGAGCCTTCTATTAAATTTTCAAGCTTTTTTACCCAACAAATAAAATTTTATTGATATTTATAGAAAAAAAATTTAAAAAAACTGAAAACTGACAATGTCCGTAAACAGTTCAAAAAAAGTCAAATTATTTTCAAAATTGTATTGTGTATAGAAAATGCAAATATAAACAACCAGTGAAAATTTCATGCATCTACGGTCATTTGTTTTAGAGTTACACCAATAACCAAAATCGATTTTGTTAAAAATCGATTTTGCGTAAAAATGCCCGTTTTTCCTTAATTTTTCTTTTGTTTTTCACATCGCTTTTGAAAACTACTGGGAAATTAAAATTTTGACCTCCCCAATGCACCAACGATATTCACTTTCCCATCGAACAAGATACTGAAGTCGAAAATCGAAGCATTATTTCGACTACTTATCGTGTACACAGACACAAAAATAAAAAAAAAAAAAAATAAAAAAAAAAAAAAAAAAGGTGGATAAGTGGATGTCGCTCTGCTGTACAGTAGGTTACAAGTGGGTCACTGTAATGGATGGTGTTAAATTTGAATTCAATGATATAATATCATTGTATAAGAAAAACGATTCTGAGCGAAAACGGTCAGTCAGCCTATGATATTACCAAGTATATTTGATGATATTATTGTGAATAAAGTAATTTATAAATAACCTATTTACGTGGAGCCTTGTTTTCAATTTTCAATCCTTAGCTATAAAAGTTGAAAATTTTATAAATTTTTAACTACAAAATAATTATTAAATTATAAATTTGATAAATTCTGTCCAAATTTGATCTTTAAATGCTTATAAAAAAAAACTGTGCCTATGTATTTTCAATATTTTTCAACTGCTATTGTAAAAATATATCAGGAGTCTTGTATTAAATTTTTACACTTTTTGGCCCAACAGATAAAACTTTATTGATATTTATAGAAAAAAAAACTAAAAAAATTGAAAACTGAAAATGCCCGTAAACAGCTCAAAAAGTGTCAAAATATTTTCAAAATTGTATGGTGTATAGGAAATGCTAATATAAACATTCAGTGAAATTTTCATGTATCTACAGTTATTCGTTTTTGAATTACAAGAAAATAAGGAAATCGGTACATGAGAAATCGAGTGAATATCTAATGTTGTAAAAATATGAATTTAAAACGCTCATAAAAATTTAATTTGACTTTCTTGTAGAAATTTTTTTTTTGATAAAGTTAGACAAACTTATGAGGAATCTTGTATTAGATTTTAAAATCTTAGATTTAAAAAGAAAATTTTTTATGAATTTCTAACTCAAAATAATTTGCAAATTTTCGTGATTTTTCCGTATTTTTTCAAGATTTGAACTTAAAACGTGTATAAAAAAAAACTGTGACTAAGGATTTTTAATTTTTTTCATCTGCCTTTGAAACAATAACCTAGGAGCCTTCTATTAAATTTTCAAGCTTTTTTACCCAACAAATAAAATTTTATTGATATTTATAGAAAAAAAATTTAAAAAAACTGAAAACTGACAATGTCCGTAAACAGTTCAAAAAAAGTCAAATTATTTTCAAAATTGTATTGTGTATAGAAAATGCAAATATAAACAACCAGTGAAAATTTCATGCATCTACGGTCATTTGTTTTAGAGTTACACCAATAACCAAAATCGATTTTGTTAAAAATCGATTTTGCGTAAAAATTCCCGTTTTTCCTTAATTTTTCTTTTGTTTTTCACATCGCTTTTGAAAACTACTGGGAAATTAAAATTTTGACCTCCCCAATGCACCAACGATATTCACTTTCCCATCGAACAAGATACTGAAGTCGAAAATCGAAGCATTATTTCGACTACTTATCGTGTACACAGACACAAAAATAAAAAAATAAAAAAAAAAATAAAAAAAAAAAAAATAAAAAAAAAAACACACATCATTGTAAAATCAATACATTCATCGTTTCACTCAGAATCTAAAACACACATCATTGTAAAATCAATACATTCATCGTTTCACTCAGAATCTAAAATCTTACAAACTATGACAACAAATATCATTACATAATATTATCTGATGAAGCATCCATAACCTGCACGATAAAATTATAAGCTTATTTATACATTAGGTATATATTTCAAAACTTTTATTTAATGAAAACGATTTTAAGCATATTTATTAAAATGTAAACTTACTTACTTACCTATAAACAAATATCACGTGTTCTTATTAAATATGGGCATAAACGAATTGCCTCCCATCTGACCCTCGAATTGCCTCCCGTGAATTTTTTTTTTTCAAAAGGTTACCCGAATTGCCTCCCGATTAAAAAAATATACCTACTCTTGTACTGGAATCGCCTGCGATAGCTATAATTAATCGATTTATAAAAAAATATATCAAACATAATTTAGATGAAATATCATTCTGTTATACAGTCAAAAACTTGAGTTTTTATAAAATAAATGTTTTAATAAATAGTCTGACACAACAGTAATAATTAATAATATTAAAAATAATAATGACGAAATAGCATTGGTTAGGTTTGGTATCCAAACCATTATAATGGTTTTACGGTTTTACCCTTTTCGCTGATCTCGCTGATCACGTTCATTTTTATAAAAATATATGTACGTATATGTATACAATATAATAACGTGTTATTTATCGTGGTTGCGAAAACGAAACTGGTGATGATAGACTAATCATTAACTGATAATCACTAATCGCGGATAAGATTATTGCATTCGAAAAATTAATCTGTCTGGGAAATACTGCTTTATACATTTTATTTTTGACCATTACGGAATAATATAATAATCGATAGTACACGTACAACTTATCGATATATTAATTAATATTCCAGGTATGTCATGGGAGGCAATTCAAGTAGACCGTTTGGGTATACTCGAATTGCCTCCGAAAACACCCGGAGGCAATTCGAGTAAAAAAAGGTCACTTATCTAAATTTGGGAGGCAATTCGAGTGTCCGCTTAAATATTAGTCGTGTGTGTTTTTTACACACGCAAACAGAAATTTGAAGACACCAATGTAGGTATAACCGAAAATAATGTTTGTTTTAATTTCGTCAAATACCTACTAAGATTAATGATTCAGAACTTTAAAGTAAAATATATTTTAGGTTAAATATACATATATTTTAGAAACATAGAAGTAAAGAAATTAATTTATAGAAAATCAATATAAAATCAATTTATTAACATAGGCATATCAACGCACAAACTAAATAAGAACAACAATTATATTTGAAGGATACAAGCAGGTCCTTAATTGACTGTGTGAGATATGAAAATCAAAGCTTAATATTTAATGTTTGAAAATAATAAAACAATCACATGTAAAAACTAGACATAGGTATTATACTATAACTACCTACTAAAATAAAAACAATATTTATAAAATGTACCTAGTTAGTTTAAAGATATAAAAACAAAAATACCCTTATTATAAATCTGGTTATATATTAATTAATTATCCAATATCCATCATGAATTAATATAATATTGGACATTTTAAACGATAAATAATTATTATATTAAACCTAATACTAAATGGCTCAATCACGGCTAGACCAATATTGTAATTATCTCTTATTTGATGGACTCGTCTCAATCCCGAATAGCAGGAATAACTATTAAAATATCGGAAAAATTCACCAGAAAATTAAGACTTCTGAATGGCAAAAAAAAACAGTCTATCCTTCAAAAAAATAAACTAAATAATAATTTATTTTTGTTCTTGTAAGGTTGCTCTTGGTTATGATTAAATATAATATTAGGCCTGTATATTATATTTGGTAAAAACCATATTATTTAATAAAAATGGTATTCCTATGCCTAACGCTAATTTCTCGACTGTTGTCCCGGAAACCTACACACGCACATCATAAACATCGTGTTAATACAACATTCGTAATTAAGTACGCACCTTTCGGAGTCTGCAATCCACCACAGGTGCCGACCACCGTTCGCATAATCACAAGCATGTCTCACGGGCAATGTGCCGGACGGGATATAATAATATAATATAATCGAACGTGCCCTCATCGACTCACTGACTGATCAACATACAGCCCAAAATAATAATGATAGTTTGAGGCTTGCAATTTTTACGGCACCTTCGTACCACCATGTAAGTGTGCAGTAAGAAGGAATCTTTTGAAATTCTCATTTTAAAGTGGTGCGTGCACAAGTATTTTGAGATGCAAGATGATCGATAAACATTTTTAAGTTTTAAATGCCTTGTTTTTATTTTTACGTGGTATCGAGAACCGGAGCGATAACCGCGTTAGCATCACTTTTGCTCCGGCCCCCATCGTTTATTGGCACAATAAAGCATGAATACATGAACAATATACCAACACAATGCATGGTTATGCCCCCACTACGTGGCAGACTCTCCCAGCCGTCGGTTTTGAACACCTTACACCGAATATTAAATAATTAATTGAACAAAGTTTGAACTATATAGAGTTGGCACTTTTAACGGGAAACGAAGAGCACGGGATCAACTAGACAAATATTTTTATAACAGAGAGATACAGTAGGAAAAAATGCTTTTTAAAATATTGATAGTTTATGTCATTGAAATTTACAACTGTCAGATATGTAAAAAAGATACAAGATACAAATACAACAATATAAATTAATCCACAGCACCATCGTAAAATTATTTAATTAGCTATATTCAATCATAAGGAATAAAATCTAAAATACGATATTAGGTAATACGTAATACTTTATACGAGGACCAAACATTATCTAGACTCTAGATAGGAAGAAGTTAATTTTTTTTTACTAAAAATAATACTATAAATTGTATGATGACAAATTATTTCATTAGGAAAAAAATACTCTGAGCAAAACCTGGCTGGCTTTATTAAATGTCAAAGTGATTTTAAACATGGTTATGTCAATAAAAAATAACTGTGAGATTTTCAAATGTACAATGAGGCACTATACTACCGTGTATTTTAATTTTCAACTATAAGATTTCTTATCTAAAGTTATAATTTTTGTCGATGAAATTAAGATAAAAAAATTGAAGGATTTTAGTTATTTTACGAAGTATTATTTATTACACATAGATGTAATTATTTTACTCGTAAAATGCGAGATACAATGAAAAATACTACCCAAAATGAGATAAATCAGAACGTTTTATACAAAAAGTAAAATAGTAACCATCAATAGACTGGAAATTAGACACGTGGGAATCATATAAATGAACATTTAATGAAAAAATAAAAATTTTCGAATGTATGAAATATGCAGCGATATTACACAAACTGTAAAACCCAAATAACATAGGTATTTCATGAAATACGAATATAAAACTAAACGAGGTATAGGATCCTCGAAGGAACATTAGAATTTAGATCAAACCTATTATAATAAATTGAAAGAAATATACATTCTCTGACTTATACAAAAACGATATACATGTAGGTATAGTACATGTAGTTTCGAAATAAAAAAATTATGATTTTCATAAATATATTTTGGTGAACATTTATTATACACACTATACATACAAACGTTTTTTTATTTGAAAAACCAGCTTTGGGGTCACCATGTGCGTTAGACCTTAGAAATTAAATTTTAAATATAGAGTAATATAGGACATAATATTTTGTAGACTAAAGTCTAAAATATGATAAAATTTACCAAATGATACTTAAACATATAAATTATGAATATACAAGCTTACATTTTGAATTTATTACAGTTTCCAGATTATTTAAAAATCATAACTATTCATTTTCATAAAAATATGTTTCACGTGGTCTATTATAGGCAGACCAGTTTCAGAAATTGGACTACAGTTATTTTTAAATTATTAGTCAATCCAAAAATAGCCGTATGTCAATAGTATATTGTGTGGCAAGGACGGGAAGTTATAGCTATAGCTAATTCAGTCGCGGGCGCATTTCGCCCAAGACTGAAATTGCTTTTCCAAACGACCACACATATTATTTTTTGTCACTCCTCTGTGTTCATCGATCACGTCAAAAATAATACAGGGATCTATGCATTCACCAGACTATTCTACGAAAACAATATTTTTTTGAAAGAAACAATTTGGTTCATATTTTATTTAAGCATCATACTCGGAGGTTATAATATGAATATAAGATGTAACCAAAAGTTTATGTTTTGTAAGGATCATGTTATAGATTTCAGTACGAATAATAATACTCGTTATAAAAAAGGTGGGTAAGTGGATGTCGCTTTGCTGTACAGTAAGTTACAAGTGGGCCACTGTAATGGATGGTGTTAAATTTGAATTCAATGATATAATATCATTGTATAAGAAAAACGATTCTGAGCGAAAACGGTCAGTCAGCCTATGATATTACCAAGTATAATTGATGATATTATTGTGAATAAAGTAATTTATATATAACCTATTTACGTAGAGCCTTGTTTTCAATTTTCAATCCTTAGCCATAAAAGTTGAATATTTTATAAATTTGAACTACAAAATAATTATTAAATTTTAAATTTGATACATTTTGTCAACATTTGAACTTTAAATGCTTATAAAACAAATTGTGACTATGTATTTTGAATATTTTTCAACTGCTATTGTAACAATATATCAGGAGCTTTGCATTAAATTTTCACGCTTTTTTACTCAACAAATAAAATTTTATTGATATTTATAGAAAAAAAAACTAAAAAAATTGAAAACCGACAATGTCCGTACACAGCTCAAAACGAGTCAAATTATTTTCAAAATTTTATCGTGTATAGAAAATTCTAATAAAAATATTCAGTGAAATTTTCAAGTATCTACAGTCATACGTTTTTTAATTACAACGAAATAAAAAAATCGTTACATGAGAAATCAAGTGAATATCAAATGTTGTAAAAATATGAATTTCAAACGCTCATAAAAATTAATTTGACATTCATGTAGACATTTTTTTTTGATAAAGGCGGACAAACTTATGAATAATCTTGTATTACATTTTCAAATCATAGATTTAAAAAGAAAAATTTTTATGAATTCTCAACTCAAAATAATTCGCTAATTTTCGTGATTTTCTCGTATTTTGTCAAGATTTGAACTTTAAATGCTTATAAATAAAAACTGTGACTAAGGATTTTTAATATTTTTCAAACGGCATTGTAACAATATAGTAGGAGCCTCGTATTAAATTGTCAAGCTTTTTTATCCAACAAATAAAGTTTTATTAACATTCATAGAAAAAAAGACTAATAAAATTGGAAACCAGAAAATGTTTCTAAACAGTTCAAAACAAATAAAAATATTTTGAAAATTTTGTCGTATATAGAAAATGTAAATATAAACAACCAGTGAAAAATGCATGCATATACGTTCATTTGTTTTAGTGTTACACCAAAAACCAAAATCGATTTTCCCAAAAACAGTGTTTGCGTAAAAATTCCCGTTTTTCCTTAATTTTTCTTTTGTTTTTCACGGCGCTTTTGAAAGTACTGAGAAATATTTTTAGATATTGTGAAGTGTGATCTGTATGATTTTTTTTTTATGTTTAAATTTAATGTCAGTTTACTTAGAAATTATGTGTAATTATCAATTAAAATAAAAAATTGAATTACATTTTAAACGATAAATATTTGGATAAAATAAAATAATATATACCTGCCAATATCATTATTTTGCCATTAATTATTTTCGAAACTTAAAAACATTTACTTGAAATGTTCAAGGAAATTAATATCATCGTAACTATATAATATGAAGTGCAAAAAAAAAAACAATGAAAAATATGTTTTGTATTAATTTAACATTTTCCATATAATAATGGCATTTTGTTTGGTTGTTCACAAAACCAAATGTACCTATCATAAACGTGTTTTTCCCCAATTTAATAAAATTTAAAATAAATAAAATCCAAATTTCTAGTTTATGTATAATTTAGAAAAATAAAATGTTATTGGGTGTATAAATTATACGAAATACAAAAAAAATATATATAAAAGTTTAATATTGGCTTTCACCATTAGGGGAGAGAGTTGTCGACACCACCTGGTGCACTTACGTAGTTTAGCTACTTCACCATTGAATAAGCCTGTAAGCACTTTGCCTAGTATTTTGTGTTTATTCGTATACTAATTCCTATCTACGTATAATAATATATTATCTACGTTATACAGTACGTATAAAGTTCGTGTGCACGAAGTTTCTTCTAAAAAATTCATAACAAACCATACAAGTAAATAATATTATTTTAATACATTTACCTGTATTCGTGTTGTATGAGATCTACATATTTGTATATACCGGCAGATAGTGTTATACCTGAATTATATATGACCTCCATTTTGTAGATAATGATATTCACGCTAAATGGTATGTATCTTTGTACTTACCAGCTATTACTAGGTTAATTCATTATGGTACATATTTTTCAGATATTGGTATTGTTACTGTTTAATATTCTACAAACCAATATAATATATCAAGGTATTGTGCAAACTTGCACCGTTTAGATCGTCAATCTGTGTTCTGTGTCCAAAATATTTTCATTAATAAGAAGTCAACAACGGAGCCAGTTTTTGTCAATAATACAAATCATCATAACAAATGAACGAAATTTTAATATTTGTTATTTAATTATTTTTTTTGTCACACTTGCACTGAAAGTTTAGTTTTCAATGACGGTTGAAACGTTGGTAAGCGATCTTTTTTCACCAGCGGGTGGTTAAGTGGGAATCCCCATAGTGCTGGGCGGTAAAGTGGAAATCCCCATAGTGCTGGGTGGTAAAGTGGAAATCCCTAAAAGTTTTGGGCGCGCATATCACACGTACCTATCCTCTGCACAACCAGACAATGAAATCTATACCATGGTACTTACAAAACATAAACTTTTGGTTACATCTTATATTCATATTATAACCTCCTTGCATGACGCGTAAACATTTTTCTTTCATGAAATTGTTTTCGTAGAATAATCTAATTGTTATATATATTCTTAGATAATACAATATATACTGGATAAAGCTATGCGTATATCACGCGTAATCTTCGCTTGCAGCACTATAATTGCGGTAATGTTTTGATTAAGTGCAGTGGATTTGCGCATGCTCAGTGGCGACATCGGGCCGAACGACCAAATCGGCTTGAAGATTTAAAATTATAGCTCTATCAAGTATGTATTATCTAAGCATAGATTCCTGCATAGTGCATTACCTTGCCGCGATTACATTTTATTTATTCTTATTTTATTAATTTATTTTAGATTCTGAGCGGAGCGATGAATGTATTGATTTTACAATGATGTGTGTTTTAATTTTTTTTTATTTCTTTTATTTTTGTGTCCGTGTAAACGATTAGTAATCGAAATAATGTTTTGATTTTCAACTTCAGTATCTTGTTCGATGAGAAAGTAAATCTAGTTGGTACTTTTGGAAGGTCAAAATTTAAAATTCCCAATAGTTTTCAAAAACGCCTGGAAAAACAAAATAAAAATTAAGGAAAAACGGGAATTTTTATAAAAAATCGGTTTTTGACAAAATCGAATTTTAGTTTTTGGTGTAACTTTAAAACAAATGAACGTATATGCATGCATTTTTCACTGGTTGTTTATATTTGCATTTTCTATATACGATAAAATTTTCAAAATATTTTTATTTGTTTTGAACTGCTTAGAAACATTTTCTGGTTTCCAATTTTATTAGTCTTTTTTTCTATGAATGTCAATAAAATTGTATTTGTTGGGTAAAAAAGCTTGACAATTTAATACGAGGCTCCTACTATATTGTTACAATGCCGTTTGAAAAATATTAAAAATCCTTAGTCACAGTTTTTATTTATAAGCATTTAAAGTTCAAATCTTGACAAAATACGAGAAAATCACGAAAATTAACGAATTATTTTGAGTTGAGAATTCATAAAAATTTTTCTTTTTAAATCTATGATTTGAAAATGTAATACAAGATTATTCATAAGTTGATGTCCGCCTTTATCAAAAAAAAATGTCTACATGAATTTCAAATTAATTTTTATGAGCGTTTGAAATTCATATTTTTACAACATTTGATATTCACTTGATTTCTCATGTAACGATTTTCTAATTTTGTTGTAATTAACGTATGACTGTAGATACTTGAAAATTTTACTGAATGTTTTTATTAGAATTTTCTATACACGATAAAATTTTGAAAATAATTTGACTCGTTTTGAGCTGTGTACGGACATTGTCAGTTTTCAATTTTTTTAGATTTTTTTTCTATAAATATCAATAAAATTTTATTTGTTGGGTAAAAAAGCGTGAAAATGTAATGCAAAGCTCCTGATATATTGTTACAATAGCAGTTGAAAAATATTAAAAATACATAGTCACAATTTGTTTTACAAGCATTTAAAGTTCAAATTTTGACAAAATTTATCAAATTTAAAATATGTTAATTATTTTGTAGTTAAACATTTATAAAATGTTCAACTTTTATAGCTAAGGATAGAAAATTTAAAACAAGGCTCCACGTAAATAGGGTATATATAAATTACTTTATTCACAATAATATCATCAAATATACTTATAATAATATCATAGGCTGACTGACCGTTTTCGCTCAGAATCGTTTTTCTTATACAATGATATTATATCATTGAACTCAAATTTAACACCATTTATTACAGTGGCCCGCTTGTAACCTACTGTACAGCTGAGTGACATCCACTTACCCACCTTTTTAATGTTGCCAATGATTGATTTTGAAAGTAATAGGTACTTATATAAATACGTAAGGGCTGTATAGCACTTGTTGGTTATTTTATATAAAATTTTTTAAACATTTTAAATTTATCGTTGAGTTTTGAAAAAATATCAAAGTAATTAATTTTTACGAACAAAATCATGCGGCACTGATCTAAAAGCGGTTTCTTGCTTTTTATAATATAGACAGAACAAAGAATCTAAATGCTCTGCAAAATGGTTACTTATTGTTATAGAAACGATACAGTAAACATCATTCAACGGAGCAACAACGGTCGAAACAAATGTTTCTCGATGAGTACATTTATATAAAACATTTATAATAACATTTTTTATGATGCATAAATAAGTATTACTCGTTTTTAATGTGTTTGTTCTGTGCAATTTCCCAGCCATATAGCTTCCCACGCCATTGTTTCTAATGGTTCTTTTTAGTTTTAATTGCACATTCATTCGGCAGTGCTCCGATCAAGAATCGTAGCGATTCACTGATACACGAACATACATTTGACGTATAGTGCTTCCTCGTTGTCCTGGGGTGTATTATTATTTTTTATATTATACATTTCACGTCACATCACATTCATTTTAACTGGCATAAGAGCTCTCTGCGTCCTTGATATGGCTGTACACTACTCAAGAACTTTTATAAAGCATTGCAATGAACCTGATGATAAAAACCAATTCACCACGAATTAATGATAATCGGAGTATTTGAACGATGCTCTATTACATATTTACATGCTTACGTATACGCAAACGCACAACCATTCATATTTCCGTAAATTTTTTTTTTCATATTTCATCGTTTTAAGAGTAAATTGTAGAACATTATACGTTTTATTATTATAATAATAATTTTTATTAATATTATACAGTCTATTATTAAAAAAAAATGAATGGAATGTTCGAACAGGACATCCAAATTGTTCAATGACACTACTGCACTACTGCTCCAGGTTGATTGAGAGAGATTAATACCTATACTATCTGACCTATGTTATATGCATATTTTTCTAATTGTTTTGGGAGTCACGTGGCTAATATAATAAAATACTAAAATAGACATTTTGATATTTGCAATATTGCATATTAAAAATGCACTTAATAAAAAAATAGTATAAAATGATAGGAAACAATTCGTGTGCTTCCAATCTATATCTATATATATATAAAAATAATTGTACATTTTGAATAAATTTTATAACTCAAGATCCACCAAACTGATTTCGATAAAAATTTCACGGCATATTAAGATTGATATGTAGATGGTTTCTGTGAAGTTTGTACGCTGTCGAATAAGTGGTTCTGGAGTTATGACCTCTTAATTACACACCTGTTTCAGAGTTTATCCCGAACATACAAACAAACGCTATCATTTTATATATTAGTATAGATAAAAATGAATGTTTGTGTGTAGATTAGACCTCTGGGAAGAAGATAGGCTAATTTAAAAAGTGTTAAATTTGTTTTTTTTTTTATTCATTGGATTTTAGTACGGTTACGTTAGGCTTTTGTATTAATTGATTAAATTAATCCTCCGAAGGTGGAATTAAGTAAGAATAACAAACTTGGTACAATTTCGATACTTTAGAGTTAAATAATACATTTACGTACAAACAGCACGGGGTCAGCGATCTACCACAGGTAGATTGCCTACCTGATAATATACTGCTGCGAATCAGAATTTTTATTCCGGGCAACAGAAAAGTTAAGATAAATTTTGAACACCATACACCATATACCGAAAATTAAATAACGAATTGAACAAAGTTTGAGTCATATAGAATTGGTACATTTAACGGGCAACGAAGTGCCAGCGGGATCAGCTAGTTATATATAATATTGTATTTTGTAATAATTACTAACAAAATAATATGAATACAGTAAAATAATAAATGTTATAATAAATTATAATGATAAGTGGCATCCAATGTAATAATCTGTCAAAAAAAATAAATAGTTTAAAAAATAGTAAAACAATTAGACGTATTTATTTTTATTATATTTTTTAATAATAATTACTAACAGATTTTACAAAATCTAATCTATTGATATTCTTATTTTAGATTCTGAGCGGAGTGAGGGATTAGTAGTTTTACAATGGTGTTTATTTTATTTAATTAATACATTTTATTTTTTTATCCTGTTTACAAATTTTTTACCAGAAGGAGTGCTTGGATTTCAATATATCGTATCTTATCTTTTAGCAAATTGGATCAAGATGGTACTTAAAAGTGGTTATTTTTCAATTTTCTCAATAGTTATTAAATGCCACTGGAAAAACCACTGACAAATTACAAAAAACCGCTAAAAATAAGATTTTAACTTCTAACGCTTTGTATATCACCATAGAAACGAATACAAATAACGATTTTAGTTATTTTGTTGTAATTATAATTTATAATATTAATTCTACTTATAGGCTATAATAAAATATAATAACAATATAAAATATCTAGACTGACAAACCGTCTGTCCGTCTCCGCTCAGTATCGTTTTTCGTATACAATGATATGATATCATTGAATTCAAATTTAGTACAATCCATTAGACAGTGACTCACTTGTAACCTACTGTACGACAGAGCGACATCCACTTATCCACGTTTTTATATTTATTTATAAAATCATTGATTTTGGCTTTTTTGTTTAAGTATGTACGATTAGTGATATATTTTTTATTTCGTTTACACTGCTATAGCCATGTATCATGTATGTGTTACTGGTAAGGTCCAAAAACCGTTAATGTACATATTACCTGGATATTGTGAATCTTATCCATATGAACAGTGTTATGTATACATTATCAACCTTAAATATGTATTATAAAATCAATTTATAAATTATATCCGGTGTTCTGCGGATAAAGCATTTGTATTGTAAGTATTTGTAAGTATTAATAAGCACGAATTTAAAATTTGTTAGTCATCCTTCCATTCATTATCCTTAAAAAGAAGTTGGCGGAGCTTTATCGAGCTTTTTGAACTTTGACTGTTCCAAATCATCCGGCGCAATGCGTAAGTATTTGTAAGCATGGATTTCAACTGATTTTTTATCCTATATAGGTTTTTTTTAGATTTTTATGAAAAATTAAAGGAAAATTAATAAAAAAAAACGCCTAGTTTAAAAAAATATCTTAATAAGATGAAAAATCTTATATTAATCTTATATTATTATTTTTATATATTTTTTATAATCGTTATAAGTACTTTTACCCACTCAGTCGTAGATAATGTGTAAAATACCCGAGTAATGTACGAAATAAACGTTTTATAAATAGTATTTTTACTTTATTCAATAGGTACCACCGGTAGTGTTCACATAATCCGGATAATCTCAACACTAACCGTATTTTGTACTTAACCCGTAACATATGTATTTGTTTGAACTTCTTTAATAACATAAATGAAAATAAAAATATTCGGATGTGCACTACTAAAGTTCCTCGAAAATTACGAATGAAATGATTCACATATTGTATTGGTAGTCCTTTCTGAATCAATTTAATTCATAGCCCACAGAGAAGGTGGAAAAGTCGAACTTACGGAAATATATATGTATCAACTAAATAGCCAGAAAATTCAACTAATTTTCCTTTAAAGGAATTGACATCAGATCTTCAACAAAACAATCATCTACTTCACTAGAGGGCAGTAACGAGATCGAAAATTAAGTGAAGCCATTTTCCTATTTCTGAATTTTAATCCATATAATTCGGCTTTAATCCTAAATGTTGTATGCGTTTCCACCATGACTTAGTTAGATAAAATCTGCACCCTAAGACTGTAATTAATGGCCAAACGACTTTAGAAGCTACATGGATATTTTGTTCGAAATCTGATACAATAATTGACGGATTGAATTCAAGTTCAAAGCCAGAGCATTTTTCTTTTAACATATTAAATAATAATTCATACGTTTTCGTTGATTTTTCAGGCAGTGATGAAAACAAAACTTGAATATAATGTCCATTTTTGACTCAGTGTATTGTAAACATTTGTAAAAAAAAATTGACACAATATTCAAATGTTCCGTCTACGAAAATTTTATCTCTGGAACATAAAAATTTTAAATTTGATTCTGTAGTAAAATATATTATATTTTCCGTCTCGTTGTTATATATAATAGAAAATTCTCACCTTTATAAGTATATAATTCTAATATTCTTAATGCTGAGTGAACTTTAGAAATAGATTTTGGTAGTGGTGGAAGTGTTTTTCTTCTTGCACGATAAATACTTTTACGAATGGAGTTTACACCGTTTAATGTAACATACATAAAACATCTAACAACTAATTTATCTGAACAAAACTATTGAGTTATAAACTAAATCGATAAGACACTGACATTCTGTTATTACACTTAATTAGTTATTGGGAAATCTTGTTTTTTATCGATATGACCATGCCACTATATAGTGAATATGAGTCTAAACCATCATGTTATTATTGTGATCAGTGACTTCTCGAGATTGACCGTTAAATTTCATAATATAGATAGTGATATTATCATTCACTTCATCAGATTACTTTTATACTCCCTAATAAAAACAAATATTATTTTGATGACTGACATAACTTTTAATTCACCGTCAGATTTGATCTAGAAATATATGAATAATGCTTAACGGAATTTCACCATTTAGATAAATGTATGAACTGGGTAGGTTATCTGCTTTATGAAAATATATGTCACTTAGATGTAACATATTATGATATTTACTAAGTGTACAAGTTTTTTGTGTGTTTAAAAAATATTATATACTACTGGACCTATATTTTAGGGTTGAGTATAATATTGTTTATTGTTTCTATATGTACGACATATTTTTGTCGTTTATTAATCATAGCAATATTAGAAACAATAACTTAAAAATATATATACCTAGTGAACTTTAAACCTTAAGGATAAAATATCCCCACTATGTAATATTAAGGTACTTACTACGTCTTAATATGAATCGTCTAGTATAATATAATGCAGTATAGCGACTGTGTTCGGGGAGGGGACTCACAATTTAGTATAATGGTTTATGTTTCTTTTTTTTTAAAGATAAAACATTAGTTAGTACGTTTTTATGAAAAGTACAATACACTCGTCGTCCAATTATATTAATATATTATAAATGTGTAATACAATGAAGAAATTGTTTAGTAAAATTTGATTTGATAGTGAAAATGAATCACTTTTGAAAATACAATGAAATTGTTGTTTACCAATATCTCCCATTAGCGAATGCATTTTCTATACCTAGCAAACACTTAAATTCTCAGTAGAAAATATAATTATGCGCGTAAGGTATAAAATGTACCCTCTCACTTTTATACCATCTGAATACTAATCGTGGAACCCGTTAATAATTATTCCCAACAACATAATATTATATTATTAATGTCCATGGCATTTAGATTAAAAAATTATTTTGAGGCAGAAAAAAAGGATGATTAAAATTAAAATTAAAATCGCAAAGCATAGGAAATATTACGAATTGATTGCATGCAAAAATATTTCATTCGCTTGAATAATCAACTGTGTTCAAAACTCAAGTAATAACTAAAAAATAAAAACAATCTTTCAGCTCCCAGTTACCATATATATTATATTTATTATAATACTACGGTCTACGGTATTGGATCATTGGAACGCAAGACGTGGACTTTTTATCGGAGTAGCGTTCGCTTTGGCATTATATTCTATGAATGAAATGCACATTATTCAATGTTTTAAATATTACATTAATTGAATATAATTACCAAGAACTGAGTAGGAACTTACTGTATACATTGCATACTTAAATCAAGATACAAAATTAGGTCTCCGGAACGTTAACCAATATTTTTGGAGAAAACTTTGGAAATGTTTTTTGGAATATAGGTGTTCAGTTTTTATCATTTACACACACAAATCAGTCTTTTATTATTTTTTACCAAATAATATTTTAAACACTGGGATGACATACTAAATGTCAGCCTGTTGGTTGCATCTGTCCACTAATCCAGTTTTTACGGTTTACTTTAATCTTTTCTTCTTTAATTAATGTAAACAACAACTTACTAATACACATTTTTTCTGTACGTTTTTTTTACTGTCTGATTAATACATAGTTATTTTATAAGTACATTTTTGTAATTTATTTGGGTTCATCCAATTTCATAAATAAAAAAAAAAAAAAATGTTTGTACTAATACGTTTTAAGTTTTAAAATATTACTGTCTACTATACTTTGAAGTTTGAACTGGACATAATATCTGTTTGAACAGACATATTTTTAAACCATCTAGAGAAAGGTACATGTTATTCATTATTTTAACTGAGTTATAAAAAAAGAAAAAACATCTTAAACTTATTATAGCATACAAACTTAAAGTTAAATACCTAGAAATTAGATGTTTCTAATCAATATGATTCATTATCGAGTTTTAAGTATTAGGTATATACGTGCAATTACACAAAGTAAGGACACATTGCACTAGCTGTGCAGACTCATAATTAAGCATTAAACAATTTTCGCAGATATCAGCTGCATTCGATGTACCTACCTACATAGGTAAAGATAGATTTATTTTTACACTCGATAAAAACTAACTCGATATCAGTTGGGCCATAATATCATTATCTATTATATTCTAATATTTTATTTATGCAGATAATAGTATTTACTAATGAGATAGAACGGAGAACACCACAACCCCAAAGTCATAACCGTAACTACCGTTTTTTTTTTCAATATTGTTTATTATTTTACAATTTTATGACATTATTAAAAATAATTTTTTTGTTAAACGTATACCCTAAATATCTGATTACCAATGGATTTTTACAGAAATAATATATATTTTGTTACTTATTTCAAATATATTTATAGGTCAATACTGGAATTTCTGCAGAGAACACTTAATAATGTTTATATTATAAATGTTTCTAGATATGTTGAATTGCATTAATAATGCTCCTCGTTATTGAATATTAATTTTTAAAATAGTTGTTATGAGTAGTCACATCTAGTTTTTAAGCTAAAATCTGGAAATAAAAAGTATTTTAAAATATTATAATACTAAATATTGTTGGCTTTTAATAATATAACAAATATGTCGCTCTATAATCATCTTTGGAAATATTATTGTATATTATGTATATAGTTTTGCTTGAAAACTCCCAAGTATCATTTTTTTTTAAATTGTCAAACAATAAAAAACCTTATAAGGTAAGGTACTAACCCAATAAATATTATTTAAAATTTGAACAGTATTATTGTGTAAGACAATGTGAGTTTCAAATTAAATAACAGTTCACAGATGATAATATCTTGCATAAAAGTATTTAAGTCGAATAAGTGCATAGAATTTAAAAATGTATTCATTATAACGTAGGTAACTGAAATTATTTTATTAAGAGGACGCCACACCCACATGTGTTGTCTCTGTCTTACAAGTGCGTAACATAGCACATTTACGCTTATCAGATCACGTTTGGCTCCATCAGTTTGAAAATTAGATTGAATCGACCTATTATGAAACTTGATGGTAAGAACATTGTCTATGTTCGTATATTAGTTTTTTAAGATAGTTCAATTTTTTAGCAATTTATGCGTATATAATATAGCGTAAATTAAAAATGTTCATCATAACTCACTTAATAACTCAATAATTGTAAGAAACCAACATACAAACACAGATAACGTTCTTACCATCAACCTTAAAAATAGGTTGATTCACTCTAATTTTTTAGCTATAACAGAGCTAAACGTGATCTGCTGAGCGTAAAACCTTGCTATGTTACACTCTTGTAAGACTGGGACAACACATGCGGGTGGGGCGTCCTCTTAATAATTAAAGAGAAAAAAACAAAAGAGTTTTCGTCATACCGATGATTTATTTTGTACTAGCTGAACCCGTGCACTTCATTGCCTAACGAACGTTGTACCAACTGTATATGACTCAAACTTTGTTCAATTCGTTATTTAATATTCGGCGTATGGTGTTCAAAATTATTCTTAACTTTTCCGTTGCCCGGAATAAAAATTCTGCTCCGCAGCTGTATATTATCAGGTAGGCAATCTACCTGCGGTAGAACCCCGTGCTGTTTGATCGTAAGTGTACGATTTAACTCTAAATAGTATCAAAGTTAACCAATTTCGTCGTATTCTATCTATGGTGGATTAATACAAAATCCTAATCTAACCTGTTGCGTCATTGTTGTATTTTTGAAATCCAGATTTCTTACTTTTCCGGTGGATTTTCCTAAAATTGTATTACATAAGAATCTTCTCCTGACATTATTACGAACACAACAAAAAAATAATTAGCGAAATCGGTGTAGCCGTTCACGCGTGATGCGATGACCAAGGGAAACAGGGATCTATTTTTATATAGAGAGATTTATAATAAATAAAAAAGTCACTGGTTTTACTATTTAAAGTTAACAAAGATATAGAAAAATTACTACTTACTATACTAAGTTACTGTTGCCGTGACGTAGAAATCGGAACAACAAAAGTTCAATCACCGCATAAAAAATGATTACTATAGGTATAATGAAGAAAAGGAATTAGTAATAGTAATAGTAATAATATTATAATATTACAATATGTGATAATACTAATACAAGTGAAAAATCGCGAGGTGAATGGGTGGGCAGTAGTGTGCGTTATATTCTTTTTCGCGTCTGTGTTAGTGAATAAGGTATTATTTTCCTATAATGTTAATATAATAACCATTACAAAAACTTTTAAAATCAACACTCGCTCAAATTATTCCACGAAATAATACTAATTTTGGAACACAAAGTCCAATGATTAAATGAATTCTGTTGCTTCGTAAATGTAATATTAATTTAACTAATTTTGATAATTTTAATAAGTATAAGAAACATATTAACACTATTTTATCTTGGTTGTAAATGTCCACTTTTTAGTTCAATGATAATTTTAAGTAACTACTCTTAATGTTGAACTTTTTTCTTTCTTTTTTATTTTATTTGTATACTTTTATAATACACATAACATGAACCCAGCTCATCCGTCTACAAGCATATCTATGCTTATTGGATGAGCTTGCAAACCTACTATAATTTGTTTGAATATATTGTTTTATCTTGTTTGTTTGCTAAATAAATATATTATTATTATTATTATTATTATTATTATTATTAAAATATTTACAATATATAGGTATCTATACATATACACGATAGTTTAGAATATTATGATCTGATTTAAATTTCAGCCATTTGAGTTAAGCAATAGTTTTTCAAAAAAATTAATTTATGATCCGTATTTTATGCCGATAACATAACACAATGATTCATTATTGAATTTTAATTAAAAAACATCTGTGCGCACGATAGTTCGCCAGGCCAAGTTCCAGCAATGCCAGTCTATCTTTACACGAACTAATTCACCCAGTTTTTCTAGCCCCTATATCTCTGTTTCCTCTTAACATAAACTTTTGAAATTTAAAACACAGATTAATTTCGAGTAGCTTAGGACGCTGTAAGAAAATGAGCCAGATGTAAGAAAAATATTGTATCATTTCAAAATGGGAGGATTTCAAAATTTGCAATATTGTTACTGACTGACTCACTCACTCACTGATCATCAAAATTATAAGACACTTCCCGTATAAGTAGAAACGTGAAATTTGGCACAAAGATAGGTTTTACAGTGTAACTATAAAGGGAAAAATCTAAAAATTGAAATTTTTTCAAAATTAATGCCGCTTTAGAGAGTGTATTTCTAAACGTATGAAGTGACTCGCTTAGCACGCATACACGTTTTCTTTTAAGCAGCGTTACAATATGGTAATAAGAAATTGTTTGTAGTTGACTTATATATATATATATTTATAAAACATAATAATGTTTTCGTAAATTTATTTTATTCAAATAGAAAATATAATAATATAATTATTCAAATACAGAATATTTTAATAATATTCTTCGGTTTACGAACGATAATTTTACGTGGTAACGTCATAAGAAAACATTGATGAGAAATTGCATACTCTTATGAATTGAATGGAATTATTATCACTGAATTATCATTATTTTGTATAATACAAAAAAGGAGTAACCGAAATAGCCATTGTTGAATATAGCTGTCTAAGAACTTTGTATAGGCCAGACTTAACAACTATTCTATCTAAAAAGTCTCGACGACGAAAAATAAAAGATCATACTTGGCTATCTTTGCCTGGTATTGACAGCACCCAAGAGTCCAATCTTTCAACTCCTCAACAGAGACCCAAACGATCTTACAATAGAAAATCTACGACACATAAAAAAAAAATTAAGAAATTTTAAAATTTTAAATAAAAATAAATTAACACGTCGTCCACGATGCTGAAGCCCGCAAAAATAAATGATATCCCAACAAAAACCTATCGGTGAAAAAAGACCAAGTTCCAAATTCCCTCCCAAAAAAGTCGGCCTATCAAAGTAGTGAAATCTACATTATGGCCAAGTCTGCTATTTTTTAATTCATAACCTCGCTGCACTTCTACATTAAAAAGTAACACTCCTCTTTTATTTGTATTGTTTAACACTTGGCCAGCACAAAACATCATTATCGAATGTTCTCACTATTATGACTTACGTGGGTGATGGGAAGAAGAAACCTTTAGAAAAAAGAAAAAGGTTTAGATTTCTTCTCAAAAAAAACAGCGTATCATAGTAGTGGTATCTACATTGCGGCCAAGTCTAGTTTATGACTCATTCAAAAACTGGCCAAGTGTTAAAAACTATAAATAAAAGAGGAGTGTTACTTTTTAATGTAGGAGTTCAGTGAGGTTATGAATTAAAAAATAGCAGATTTTTCCACGATGTAGATTTTACTACTTTGATAGGCTGACTTTTTTGGGAGGGAGTTTGGAACTTGGCCTTTTTTCACCGTTATGTTTTTGTTGGGATATATTTTACAGTATATTGTTTTGTTTACTAATACTGAGAACCAGTGATGGTCAGTATGATTAAAGCCACTTATTGCTTTTTGTTTTTACTGCAGGCATATTTACGGTTAACTTTTAGAATTTAGAAAAACCCTTTGTTTTCAGTTTATGGAATTGTGTATTAAACTGTATGGGGAATGAAACCTGTCTGTTTTTTCAACGTTTCAGATCAAAAAGCCTGACAAACTTTTAACTAATTAGAATTTCCTTATTTAAATTCTGTTAAGAGATACAAGTTATTGGACAAAATAACTAGGTGAAGTTGGAATCAGATTTATTTTTTTTTGTATTATTTATGTTCAATATGACATTTAAATATTGAACATCTTTCAAATTTAATTTATTAAATTTTAAAATTCTGCATTTTTAAAATAAAATTGGTTTCAAATAAAAACCTATTAAGAGATCTACAAATTCTAATCATTTTATAGAAGTGAATTTGGACTAATGTAAGTAATCGAGATTTTGGTTTAAATGTTAACTCTAAAAAATAAATATTACAATGACGAATAGCACACATGGTGACGTGTACATGTATCTACGTATGAACTATTGACGTATTTTTATGTAACTACACCACAAGATACGAATAATTACTAAATAATTAACAAGTAATACATAATTTTAATAATAAACAGCTGTCCAGCGGTGGCAGTGGTGGCACCAAAAGCTCAAATAATATCTTTTTCAAAGTATAAAAAAATAGCTGTTACTTATGTTTTAAATTCAAACATTTTTAAATATATCATATAATATGTTGTACTTAATTAAAAAAAAGAATAGTTGGAATCATTTCAAAATACATATTATACTAATCATTTTATTGTAATGGTGACAGAATTTAAGATGAAACTTGGTTATTCGTGTCTAAAATATGATAGGTAGTATAATATACTATAATAATATATTAACTAATTTGAATATATATTACAAATATGTAAAAACAATATTTTTTTCCATAAAAAAATAAATTGCTGTACCTATATAATGTTGTTTAACATTTTGTATTTATGTTATGTGTATATGTATGTATTTTTTTTATTTAATCAACATAAACTTCCCTTTAACTATTTTCACATCACTTTATACTTCAAGGTGGTTTTATTATTTATTGTTAATTGAATCCACAAATTACAATCTTTACATTGTGGTAATCAAATTTGTATGCAATTCCAATTCCATTTAATACTGTGAAGTTTATTTTATTTTCTCGCCATAATATAATATTCATTAAAATGTGTATAGAATATAAAACAATTAATTTAAAGTATGGAATTTCAGTTATATGTTTAAATAACACAAATGCACTTTTGTATTAGTTGAATTTAATCTACTATATAGGTACTTTAAAATAACTTAAAACAAAACCACATGAATTTTATACAAATAAATTGCATAGGTTGTAGCTAATTATATATTTATAAAAAATATGCAATAATTATTGGTTGATTATAATTGTGCATGACTTTAGTATCATTAGTTGTAATATTTTAATAGGTACCTAATTCAAATTACATAATTTATTTTTCTTACAAAATCGTTATAACATAAGTAAGTACATAGACTAGAACTATGAACTGAAAGAGTAAAATTAAACACATATCCGTATTTTACCTACATTCAGTGGCGGTCAAACGGGGGTGGAATGAGGGGGATAGATCCCCCCCGTGAATTTTTTTTCAATATTTATAACAATTTATAGTTAAGTATACTCTATAATGCATTAAATGTTGTTCAATTTTTTTTCTTAAAAACAAATTATTAACTATTGTAAATTTCGACAAAATGTTAAAACATGTTTATATGTGTTTATATCACATTGCTATATTATTATCTAGACTCATATCTAGGAACTAGGATATTATTATTAATATTTATTTGTTTACACAAAATATAATATGGGAATTATCCCACTAGATGATCGAGAATTCTCAATAACAACCAGCTCTACACGTTCCCAGAACATTATCCCATACTGGCGATAGTGCGATCGGTAGGTATATTTTACAATATTACGTACCTCCAGCCCCAGGTCATTAGTCGGTTGAAAACTTGAAACATCGATTGCTTATTATTTGTCATAACTCATCATATTTAGTTATCACCGTGATTCGTCTTTACTCTCTCGTACTCGTGTTTTCTACTGTATGTCCGTATAGTGTAACTAAAGTTTATTACTATTATACAGTCGGTGTCTTTTGTAATGTTGACTATTTTGTCTTTTTATATTTTCACTATTACTATGTCTAATTAAAGAAAAATGACTAGCTATTTTGATGCAAGTTGCTCTACTTCTAAACGCTCGGTGGATGAAAAAATAAGCAAGATCACTAATATCGTTACAAAAAATCAAGTTGTGGACTTAGTGGTAATATTTTTATTATGACTGTTCATGGTGGGGTAATAAAGAGTTCATCCAACGAAGTACTAGACGAATTAGCAAAAAAAAAACAAAATAATAGATTTACTAATATAATAAAAAAATAGTTACTATTATAATATATTTATAAAGTATGTATGGTAAATGGACATTCCCCCCCCCCCGGAGATTTTCCCCCGACTGTTTTCGGTCTAGAAGGACATTTAAACATTTCCCCCCGATATATTTTTGATGCGGACATTTTCCCCCCATTTTTTTTTTAAAATTTATTATTGACTAATAAATAATAATATTGAATTTAATAATACAATATTATTTATTATTTAATATGAAATTATTTTTTTTTTAAATATAAAAATTTATAATATTATTATAAACATGTTTTTTTTATAAATATAATAGATTATAAATCTATATGTACAATCCACCGAACTACTTAAAAAATAAAAATTAAAAAAAAAATAAGCATACAATAAAATATAATTAATAATTAATAAAAATAGATAAAAATTCCGGCATAAAAAATGATACATTTTGTAAAAAACATTTGATTATTAATTCTTTTGTTATTTCTAAACACATATTTTTTAGCCTTTGGTCATATTTTTTGTTAAGACTATATCAGTTTGGATATTTAACAATTTAATAATTGCTTTTGAATTTGATTCAAGTAGTTCAGTTGATCAAAAATATACATCTATAATTATTAATTTATTATATTTATGAAAATATTTGAAAATATTTGAAAATGTTAGACAATAGGCAAAATAATAATTTCATATATTTATATTTATATTATTATTAAATAGTAAACTTTAAAAAAATATTGGGGGGAAATATCCGCATCAAAAATATAACGGGGGGGGGGGGGGGGGTGTCCGCGAGTCAGTATACCTAAGTAATAAATAAAGTTTGTATTCACCATAATTGTATAGATTGATATTAGACATAACCATAAATTTTAATTTTAATGATAAAATAATGCATATTGTAAAGGATTGTTAAAGATTCTTAACCTTACAGGCTAATAATCTTTTTTTTGGCAGGGAGGTGTAAAGGAATAGCTTTACGTACTCAATTCATGTATTAGTATATAAGTATTATTCTACTCGGAGAGGCAGTTCTCCTTGAGTTGTTATGATCTCCAAGACGTAACCTCATAGTTAGAAACCACATTCTATTTTGGCAAGCTAATCAAGGGGAGCGTCCAACAACAAGTTACGAAGCGGCGGTTGCGAGAATAACAACTTATTGAACCAGCTACATCCACCGCCCCGTCCATGCGCAGGATCCATCAAAGGAACCGACATCATATAGGTATAGGAGGGCTGGGAACACAGTAAAGACAGGACCAGGACCAGCAACGCAGAAGCGACTTCACGCCACTAGCCATATACAGGACGACGACTACTACTACTACTATTACCACGACGATACTTTACATTTTATATTTGTTCTAATAAAACTTTGTATTATAAATCTAATTTGGCTACTATTATTTTCAAATCATCTACATAGTGAATCCCTGAAGGGGCAGCACGTAACAATATGTTAAAAAATTAGCCATAAAAATATCCCTCCCCATGACAAAATCATTTGACCGCCACTGCCTACATTAGATACATAATTATTATATTATTTATTTGAAATATTATTTAAATTTTATTCGTTATTTGATTAGAATATTTACCATATTATACATTGTGTATTATATTTCAGTAAAATACGTTTTGAGTTTGATTATAATATAATATTAGAATGTCATTATTTGAAAAAATATATAATACCTATACAAGGCATGATAGTAACTACTTATTACTTTTACTATAATGTATCTCAGTTACTTTCCGGCCCTAATATTACAAAACGCGTCTGCATGATATTAAATACAATATTATTATTCTGTAACTTTTACATTGTAGAATGGAAATGAAGCATTAATACGAGTAAGTTCATCAGTGAATTATTTCAATTAAGTAATTTTGAAACTTACTATTTCAAGTATCTTGATTTATAAGTTCCTTAATAATACTATAATATTACTATTAATATTTTAATGATATATTTCAAGTTATATAAAATATAAATTATTATTATCAAATAATGAATGCATTTTTTTGTATAGCCTAAGTATAGTCATAGTAATATGCATCCTCATATTATTATAATATACTTATATACCGAACCTAACGTCCTAACGTAACCTTTACAGTTTACATACAATCAAAATTTGTATTACCATTTACCATAAAACAACTTTTTATTTTTAAAATTTGTTCTTAACTTTTTTTTAGAAATAATATGTAACTTGAATCTTAAAGTATTAAATATTTAAATATTTCATAAAAAAGAAAAATGTAGCTTAACGTAATAATTCGAAATTATTTTGTAAATACAAATGTACCTATGCATTTATTGAATATTATATAAAGTACCTAAATAGTTTAAAAACTTCTATATTTACAAATAGTGTAATTTGTGAATAATAAGTAGGTAGTAACTTTATTAAAAAATATCCCAAATCTTAAATATATACATATTATATACCTACTTATTATATACATATTATAATATATTTTCTTATCGAAAATAATTTACAAAATTCAAAAATTTCTCATGATTATAAAAAGCTGAAAAAGGGTACAAAAATGTTTATAATTTTTACCATGTAGGTATAAGAAATGCTAATGTAAACATTTGGTGAAAATTATATGTGTCTACGATTATTCCTTTTTAAATTACAATAAAATAAGTGAATAGAATATCCAATATTCCTATTTCGTAGACTTTCTAAATTCAAACACTCATTAAAAATTATTGTAGATTTACGCTCAACTTTTTTTTTTAATTACATTGTTGGTAACTCACGTGGAACTTTGTATTACATTTCCAAGTTTTTTTATTAAGCAAAAACTATTTATCGACAATAATTAAAAAAAAATATTACTAAATAAAAATTTCTCATGACTACTATTAGCCCAAAAATATTTCAAAAATTGTAACATGTACCAATTAAAAATTACCATATTAAGTCATATTTATTTAAGGTCATTAGTTTTTGAGTTAGACAAAAATAAAATCGATTTTGTTAAAAATTGGTTTTACGTAAAAATTCCTATTTTCTGAATTTACTTTTTTTTGTGTTGCACGACATATTTGAAAACTACTTTTAAATTTTGACCTATTGACAATTTATAAATGTATAAATGCAATATATAAATGCACCACCTAAATTCGTTTTCGTATCAGAAAAGAGGCTGAGATCAAAATTCGAAAATCTAAAAAAAAACCAAATATATTTTTATGTTCAAAATTTTTTTTTAGTATCTTTACTTAAATATAAACAAAGACCCCTACAACAACCCTTACTCACAACAAGAGTTTTTCCTGATATTTGTATAGATAATGTTAGATTTTGTAAAATTTTAGTAACTAGTAATTTACGAGGTAATTGATCACCTAAATATATAGTTATGATCTGCATTTTAAAAATTTTTAAGCAGGAATACCATACAAAAAATGGTATTTATCATAATAAAACAAATAGTTGCTATATATAATAAATATTTTACAAGGGGTTTGGTTCCTACAAAAATTAATTCATAGTACTTCCTTAGACAAATTTGGTCCAAACACATGAAAATTCGATCATCGTGATTTTGAATTATTATTCCTTGTTTGTAATCACATGTAAACTATCAAACTGAGGTTATGCAGTACGACCAATATGTTTATTATTCAAAAAAATTAATTATTTATTCAATTATATACCTAGTTTTCTTAATTTTAAAGCATTTGTTGGCGTTGCAGTTCAATTACTGGAGGGTGTTCAATAACTGGACCGTCCGGACGTTCACCCTATAATTTATTTATTATTTAAATACTCACTTATATATGTATAGATACATATTATAATATAGTTTATTTCCACAAAATTGTTTAGTATTTGTGGAATCATTGTCTTAAAAGGTAAATTGTATACATTTATGTTTTGCACTGCTATCAAGACATCGACATCAACTTACGTAATATGTATGTAGTGTTCATTCCTTTAAAAACTCAATTTAAGTTCTTGGTTTGGAGTTTTATTAGAATTAATTTCCACTATAAAAAAGGTCAGTATATTTGTGTTTATTTTTTATATAGTTTTATAAGTTATAATATATTTTCAAAATATTTTTCAGTTTCACCACGGCACAATCTTGAACAACCAAACCAAGTATTGTTGATCGGGCATTGATATATCAAAAAAAAATAAAACCGCTTGAGCTTTACATAATACATTCGGATATTCACTATCACATAATATGGTGAATATGTAATGTAATATGTTTTCGAACAAAGATCGGGCGACGACGGCGACGGCAAGGGATAAGGAGAAAACGCGATGGCGTAATATTGGAATTTACATACGGGCAACGTGCCAAAACTCCTACGAGAGCCGCGTGGTAAAGAAAATATCGTCGGGCCCGGAAGCACGAGGGCCACTTTTTCCTCCTAGCTGTTTGTATATAAATATAATATAATAAATTGAAAAACCACTCAGCGCTCGTCGAGACCTAAACGCGACGAGACGGGAACGACCAGCAGCTCCAGCTTTAATCGTTGAATTTCGTCAAATAGGTGGGTACAAACAATGGACTATGGACCCGGTGACACGATCTCGGACGACTCGATAACATTATTATTATGACTTACTAAAGGTACAAACCACGGACAAAGATATATTATATAGTCCGTGGTACAAACTGTCACTAATCATTCGGTCATCCGATTATCATTGTTGCTGTTATCACGAATGCGTGACGTTACGATACTCAATATGGTCAATGTTACGGTAACTGGTAAGTGGTAAACTATTTTACTAAATATGTCCATAGCCCATAGGTATGTTTTGATTTTAAGTAGGTACCCACCTAACTGTCGTTCTGTTGAGAGTTTGAGACATGATTATTCAATCAATAGTTTATATCTTGTTTAAACTTGTTTCCAAAAAGCAGTGTCGGAATGTAGGACTAACAAGTAACACCACTAACAAACATATTGATTTTGGATGATAAATCCAGTCTACACTATATTACACCCCTCAAAACTCGACCAACCTTCCCAACACTCGAATCGCCGCGATGTCGATAACAATACGCGTATTACACAAGAACGCTGATTATATTGTGACAACAGTATAATACGATAATATGAATACAGATTTGGTATTATAACTTAGAAGTATCGTCTGTTTGTAGATCAGATCGTCATAGATCAGAAGTGTTGGAAAAATATAGAATATTATTATACATTGGTTCTTATTTATTATTTATTACTCTGTCTGATGCCCAATGCCAAGCGCACCGGCACACTGATGGGTGCAATCAGCAACTGTATATTTCCATTGGCAGGTATATAGGCAGGCAGGCACTTTACATATATTATATTATACAATAATACATATTATTATGAAATGAATATAACACGTGAAAATATAGGTATTTTAATAATTTTTTAGTAAACAGACGTTTGTAAAAAAAAAAAAATTAATAAATATTTATTTTACACCGCATCAAGACAAAGATACTATCGTAATATTATGTTATACGATTAAAATAATGTACAAAATGTTTACAAAATGTTTGTACTAAATACAGATTTATAAATTTTTTTTCAACACGATTTTCTTTCCTAGACACGATTTCTCCTGATCAGTGGTCAGTTTTTGTGTCATAATTATATAATTGTATAGGTACCCAAAACAATTTTTTGCAAGAAATCAATATATTTTAATTTTTGATCTTGTTTCCTTAGATGGTATGCATCATTTCTATAAAAACCAAAGAGATATATATACTATATTATACAATATAGCTACTAATATTAAAATAATATGTATTGTTAACATTGTACATTCGAATTTATTTATAAAAAGTGAATTGTTATTAATTTTCTTATCATGCATTAATGACATCACGTAAATAATTGATTTGGTTAATTTGAACACGGATAAAATAATTTTATATTAATTGATTTAGCTGCGTCGCAGGTTTGTTAATAGGATTCTTAAATATTTTACACTCCATTTCGACATTACATTAGTGCCTCGTGATTGGTAAATTAATTTTAAATTAACAGTACTTACCTTCCTTCATAAGTTATAAAATATTTAAAAAACCTGACATTTAAAAAATAAATTGATTGATGCCGTTAGAGTAAATTAGCACATTTCAAAAGTGTAATTATTTTATAATTTGGACAATGCTGTTGTTATTTATTGTTGAATACTATTTTTTAGTGCTGTTACAGTAATATATGATTAATCACTTTGAAATGCTTGTCTTTCGTAGATACCAATTAGTGGCCTAACAATACGACACCGACTTGGATTTGATGATTATTCTCGGTTACGAATATACGATATACTGTTATACGCATATACGAATCTTTTACGAGGCGTTAACATCAGTCGGTATGACAATTCTTCTTTCTCCGTGTTTTTTAAATTTACTCTTCCAAAGCATTGTGAGATTTATGTTAGGGTTCAAAAAACCCTTTGTGTCTATTATACCATTGTTTAAGAAACAAAAATAACATCAAAAATACAGACAAATAATAACAAAAAAACATTGTAAAAAGGTAAATATAAATTAAAACGAAGTTCTGAACAGGAATGCGGTGTACCTTATACATTTACGATGTTACCTTAAGTTTAAGAGCAGTGATAAATCATCTAATAATTTATTATAAAACAATTTTAAAACTGCGTTGACACCTTTTTCTTCTAAAATTGTATCAATATAAAATATATACGAGTATAATTTATAATTTTATTATTTAAAATTTATTTAATTTGCTTATAACGACAATAAAAGTAAACAGACAAAGTATACCCCCAGAGTACTAACAAGATTCACTTTCCTAACAGAAAAGATACTGTTGAAAAAAATCCAAGCACTTTTACTGTCCTAAAAGGTGATGACAGACACAAAAAAAAATTTTTAAAAAAACACACACTCTATTGTTAAATCAATACATTCATCGCTCCGCTCAGAATCTAAAAATTAAAGCATGTAATTGACATGTCTGTTTTTATTAATAGAATACAAAAGCGTACGAAATAAATACGTACACAAGCTGTATCTAAGCCGTAAGGACATTGGCTTAGCCACCCCACAAATATCTGTTATTTGATTTAAATATAAGCCCCCTATGGGTTATTTTAAATAAATAGTTTTGTTAGCCCCCCTCCCCCCAGAATTTTAACGCTAGTTACGCCTATGCGTAAGGACAATTATTAAGATAAAAACTAAATAATACATTATATTATAATATCAATTGGAGACCTATATTTCCTGTTCAAATCCGGGATCAAACGTTTAGAGGGGAACATGCTGTCAATACAGTGGTAATAAGATCTATTAAACAGCTACATGAAGACCATGAATCATGATCTATTAAGATATCTTAGAAGTATGGGTCAATCCAATGCTGATTACGTATACCTACCTAAGGCACCAATATTGGTCCACCTCCATCACCATATAGCCTCCTTCCTATAAATTATTAGACAATATTTTTAATTTATTTATTTACATTTATTGACTATTTATTTAACTTTTGACGAACAATTGTTATTTTTTTGTTAACTTTTATTTATTTTATTAACATATTATATATATATGTTTTTGGGCTGGATAAATTTTTTTTTACGACCGTAGGTAACAACCACTGTTTAAACTATTACAATAGTTTTACAATAATTATATAGGTTTACGCAATAGGTACACTTGTCATATTGTAGAGGTAATTACAATTAATTACGTTTCATAGGTAGGTACTTTTCTCATCATTGACCAGCGTCAATCTTAAGTGTAACTGATGTAAATACTAAATTGTAATAATTCAATAAAAGTTATATGTTTTGACTTTATTTTTTATTTTTTTTATTTACATGATTTTATTTCGTAATATAAGAACATAACACGCTGCTTGATATTTCTCCTCTGCAAGGAATATATTTCTCGTGCATTGTCCTCACAGTTTAAATATTTAAAAACATACCTATTTTTATACAGTAGCCATTGAGTAAGTACCTAGGTCGTAACTTGTAGTCATGGCGCCAATGGATGCCAAGTCAGCTGCTGATCTATATGACCGTGTTTTAGTTAGGTTTTATTCGAATTTCAAAGTTTTATCTAATATTACGTTAGGTATATTCACGGCTATCTTTAATCTTGGGTATATTCAAGATGACACGATTAATGATTAAAGTATAATAATATCTTTAATCGTGGTGATATAATTAATTCATTTTGGACTATATTATACTAGAATATTTTTAAAATATTTATAAAATTATGTTCACAACATAACATTAATAACATAGACATATTAATAAAGTTATTAATAATTATATTAATACATTTATTTATTAATATGTTTACGATTAATAACGTTAATTAATTATGTTGGCAACAATGTTTTTCCAAGATAGCTGCAGTGCTGCTCGTTTCCAGTTCTATGATTTTTAGTCCAGGTTATCAACAAATTCATATAATCATCATAATCATCTGCATTCATCGCGGACTATCAGATATTGAGAATTTGAGAATTTAGATAATATCTAAATTCCAATACAGTCAATACTCAATAGGACATTTTCCATCTTCGAATGTTCGAATGATTAATGTTAGAATTTTTAATAAATATGTATATGATCAAACTGAACATAGTTAAGTGAATAATATTATCTATTAAATAACTCATGTGTTCCCGGTTCCGGACGTTCGGGTATTCCGGTGTTAGTGATTACAGAAGTTAGAAGACCATTTTAACGATAGTTATATACTAATTTTATAATAGGTCCAACCTAATACTTCTTTATAAATAAATTATTCTTTTATTTTTAAAAATATTAATAAAGGATAGTTCGTTTTAAAGTGAAATCATAATAATATCAAAACACATTAGGTGAGTAAAATATTATAATACAAACACTTACTAGTTTAAAGATTTGTGGTGATTTAAAAATGAAGATACTAATTACGCAGTAATTAATACAATTTGTAGTGTGATATATTTACGCAATGACTTTCAAAAAATTTGGTATAATTTTATGTTATTGTCTATTTATACCACAAACCTAGTCAAACTGTTCAACGGTAAATCGGTATCAAGCTCAGTATTGACTCAATAACAGTAATACCTATATAGGTAATATACCTAAATATGTACAATTATAATAATTAAATAGGTATTAATAAAATTAGTAAATGGAATGTTTTCGGCAAAAATTAATTACGATATAATACCATATAAATATATTAGGTACCATACTACAAATAGCAAAATAAATTATTTTACGGGGATGCCACAGCCTCATGTGTTGTCTCCGTTTTACAAATATACAAGAGTAAAAACTGTTTTACGCAGGATAGTACCACTCGGGCTGTAATTATAGTTAAATCTCCAAATTGATATACAATATTCAGAACATTATCTGTGAAATAAAGTTTTTATTTTTTTGATTTCACTTATACAAAAAAAATTCTTATTGTTTCAAAATCCATTATTTTTTGTGTTTTTCAAACTTCAATAACTTTTTTTGTAGTTCCGATATCAAAAAAATAAAAACAATATTTCACAGCTAAATATCTCCTTTTTATGTACGTGTTGAAAATTTTGTTTCTTAGTTATTACTGTAGCCTTCTCGGTTCTTTTCCACGCCAAAACAGTTTTTGCTATGTTCTACATTTTGTAAGACCGTATGGTGTAGCGTCCTCTCAACAGCAATATAAATATGTCATAAAATATACTTGGTGATATAGGCTGACAGTCCGTCTTCACTTTATCATTGAATTCAAATTTAACACACACATTACAGTGTTATTATGTTTTTTTATTTTATCCCTATTATTTTTATTATGTAGGTACTTGAGAAATGAATTCACTGTCATCTGAGTTTTCATCACTTCTGTCAGATGCACTTACCAGTCTAGGACACGAGCGACTATTCAACATTGCTTTTGTATTCACTGTTGAAACTGGCTTTATTCCAACTACTTTAGCAGAACATTTTGACTCAACGAATTCAAATATTGAATTAGCTAAAATGGTAAACAATGTGCCACTAAATTCATTTTGGCATAAAAATCATAATATTTTTAATGCTGAGCTAGTAATGTCTAATCAGTTATGCCATTTAACTGGTGTTCCTAATGATGATTCATTAATTATAACATTAAGTTATTCAAATGTATCTAAATGCACTTATTTTGAAATTGACAGCAGCATTTCCAGTATAAATACAGAACATGTGTTTCATTTATCTTTAAAATATAAAAATTTGGTTAGTGTTCCAATCAAATGTGCCATATTGGAAATCACTGTTGGTCAATATCCTAGTTTGTGCGGAATACCTGAGGAGTTGATTTCATATATTATAACAAAACTAAACAACACCTCTGATTTGTATGCGCTGATGAGATGCTGTAAAAAAATTTATCATTCAGTGATAAACAATCAGTTTTTATGGAAAACTTTAGTGGTTGAAAAGTATAAAAAGGAAAACCAATCAACTGATCTAATACAACAACCAATTATGGATTGGAGAACTGTGTATTATGAAGTTAATAGAATAAAATCTGGTAGAAGAATAAACACAATAATAAGAGAGTGATATATTATATTACCTACTTAAACATCAAGCAAGACTTTAAAATGGATTTTTTTTATTTATTACTTTATTTTTATGAAAATTAGAATAAGTATTTGCTAGTATGTAAGTGTAGGTACCTGTTGTTCAACAATTATGAGATATTTAATTATTAATATGCGCTTAAAATAATATTTCCTTTCCTTACAGATAAAAATTAATAATAAACCATATACATACTGTGTAAATTGAATAAGTTAACTAATTAAAATCATATATAAACTGTACACTTAATTGATTAATGATGAGTGTTTTATTTTTGATGACAAATGTCTTTCACCTTTAAAAAGTAACAAAAAGTTAACACAATAACTATAATTTGAGATAAGTAAAAGTAAAACATTAGATAGTTGACACATTTGTATTACCTATTATTTATGAATAGGAAAAATAGGAGTCAAAGTTAGGTGGAACATGTAAGAACGGAATGGTTGATTTTTATCATAATTTGTGAGACAGCAATGTGGAAAAGAACCGCGTAACCAAGAAACTAGGGGTTATTTTTAAAACAATTTAGATGTTAATACAGGAAAGTCTGTTTTATCATTTATTAAATTATTAATATTAAAATATTTATATAAAATGGAATATAAAACATTTTATTATTATTAAAACTGAAGTTGACTGAATGTCTAGTGTTGATGGTCAACTAAAGAATCCAAACATAGATTTACCAAAATAGGAGGTAATATATTTTAAATAAATAGTTGGCAAATTTTAGGAATCTTTCTATAATCTGTCACAAAAGAGAATAATCATTTGGCTGGCCAATTTTTGTCAGTACTGTACATCTCCTACCAATGACCCGGTATTAGTGTGATCATGTGGTTCTCGACGCTCCAATATCATTATTCAGTATTCACGGTGCATAAACAGTGATTGTTCTATCTGAGACAGAGTATAGTTGACTGGAAATCATTGGTGCTCTAGCAAACGAACCATACTCCAATATTGGTCTGACAAATGTGCAGTATAAATGTGTTAAAAACCTTAAGTTACTTGGAACTTTCTTAATAGAACCTATAGTCTTAAGAATGTTAAAGCATGGACTTTCGACATAAAGATAATAAGGATGATACTTAAGTCATAGATTGAACTATTAAGGGATAAAAATATAAACTAAAAAAGAAATATTAAGATTGATTTATGGAATAATCAATGCGTTCCTGTTACAGGCAATTTTCAAAAAAATTATACTTTGAAATATTAAAAGATAAATCTTAAGTTTTGGCCCAGGACACAAGTCGATTTAGGTCACTTCGAAGAAGGTAACATAATTTACCAAGTTAATAGGAAGAAATACTTTCATATCAGTGAATGTCAATAGATGTTTATACTTTATGCTATTAATAAATAAAGAAACAGAAGGACTGACTAAGATGTTTAAATATAACATATTTGTTCAGTATAACCATAAAGTATTTTATTTTTTGTTTCTTTTTTTTTTATTATATCCAACTAAATTTTTTCATGAAACTATAAAAGTAATGCAAAATTGAATTAATAAACAAGTTTTGTCATACATATTAATAAATATAATTCATAATATTGTTATTGATATTATAATTATTCCAAGTGAAATATAGCTTGGTAAAAAAGTAAATAAATGTGTCGTTTTGTTAAAATATATAGTTACCTGCAATTTCGATGTTTGAATTATATCTTAAAAAGTTAAAAATAATGATGTAAACACCAAGTTTGTTGGTGTATATGACTTTTATCTGAGGTGATAAAATTATGTATGACAGTTACCACTCTTTTAGTGGCAGGATCTTAATGAGGTACTTAATAAGTTTTATGCCTTCTACCCTTATATAGTTAAATTAATTTATACTATTTAAGGTGTGGTGGCTACTGATCAATTTGTTATCCACATTAAAAAAAATATTGTTCAGCACACATGACTATAATTTTAGATAAGAAATATTCTTATTGTATTTTGTATCATGTATAAGTTAGTATGTCATACTTACTAAATTTTTACTAAATATGTTAAAATAACAAGGATGATATGTATATCCCTTACTCTGCTACCATCAGTATCCAGTTTAATGATTTTCATTGATTGTGTTATGTCTATTTTCCTGTAAATTGTATATCAGATGACTTTTTTGAAATTATAGATGTGTCTAGATCCAAATTTGAATTAGTAGTTATTAAGTTATTTAGCTTTTAGTATACCTACTTTAACAGATTGGAATGAGAGGAATAAAAAAATAACAATTGTGAACTGATGATTTAAATATGATAGTAGGTAGTTTATATTAATCTATAAACCACAAACGTCAAACATATTATAATTTTCTAAAAATTTCTGAGTATAATTAGTGCAAGAATAAGTAATAAGTAGGTACCTACCTACTTATTATATATATATATATTGTGTAAAATCATTATAAGTCCTTGTATTCTTTGTTTAAAAAATTATCAGCTAAACAATTTTAAGTATAAATTATAAACTAAATATATCTAGAACCTATGGAGATTGTATGTATTGATGATTTATAATACTATTAAGTTATGAGGTATAAGTTTCATTATTTATAAATAGCCTAATTAATTTAAAATAATCGGTAAATACTAAATAGGTAAGAACTTTTTACAATGAAATTATTGTTATTCGAGTTTGTACTTTGTATTTAGTTTTGAAATAATTTTTGCTTCTTCTTAGATACGTTCTTTTTCTTTAGAATCTGACCGGTTTCTAAGGTACTTTTTGTTTAGAACTTTTTTTCTTATCTGCAGATGCTTCTTTTTTATTGCGATTTTTTTATTATACTTTATAAACAAAAAAGTGAGTTGGTTCTACTTTAACAACTTTCATCAAATAGTAGGTATATATATAAATATTGTAAATATATATAGGACATAGGTATATAAAATCTTTTTTTATTTTAAGTCGAGTCATCTAGTCACAAAGTAAAAAATATGAAATGATATAAAACTAGTTTAATTCATTTTGGTTTTTTGATTCTAAACAGTGTGAAGGTTTTGAGTTTTTTTTTTTAAACAGTCTTAGAGAGTTTAAAAAAAAGAAAATTTATTTAAATATATATTTTTTTTTTATTGGTGATTTAAAACATGTATGATATAACAATTATACTTCATATTATAATATCAGACAAAAAATTTCACAAAATACTACTTAAAGAGGATGTCAACGCAATGTTTGTTTTCTCTATCAGACCCACGCGCAGCATAGATGAAACGCTAAAATCGTTTTTGTATGATTTTTGAGTAATCCTAGAGTAAAATAAACTACCTATTACAAAAATTATAGAGGGTAATCTTTTTGAGCGATCGATTTTATATTTTATTGTTGTTTGACCTTTTATTCGACTTTCACCGCAAACAAAAAAATGTTGTAAATTTAAATGATGTTTAAATGGTTTTGAGACACTATTTAGACAAATCGATATGTCGTAACCTCAAATGTCTCGTTTTTGTAATGGGTGATTTTACTTTCAGATTACATAATAAAAAAACAAAAATATGATTCTGCGTATGATCCCCCTTTGGTACTGAAAAGTGCAATGCATTAATTGGTACCATTAACAATAGATATGTACCTGATAAGGTGTAGGTATTATACTACTATATTATACTATATTATTACTTTAAATGGTAGGTACCTATAAGCTGTAGGCTACAGTGAAACACTCTAAATTTTCGAAGTTTAAGATCTAGCTATTGTTAAGAACTAGTCTAAACGATACGTGTGGAATATGTGTGTACAGTGTAGGTAATAACTAATAACATTATTATACTCGCCAAGAATTCAATAGATAATAATAATATAAAGTGCGAGGAAATAACCAAGTGTTGGACTGATAGAAGTAATATGATAGACCATGGACGTATGCTACGAGAAAGAAAAGATTGATGAACCTCCTATACGCGAAAATGCTGACGTTTGTCTGTAGGGAAAAAATGAAACGGAACCATCCGAAAGAAAGTGGCCAATGAAAATCGATACCAATCTTGTTCGTTGTTATGAAGCGAAAAAGAGAAGAATAAAAGGTAAAAAGAAAGAAAAAATATATAAAAAATTATCACAAACGCCCGATACTAGGGGGAGAAAAAACTTGAGAGTCGTTAAAAATTCATCGAAACGACCACCCTTTCGTTCAAAGACTTCGAGAAAATTCAAAATTAATCTATTATTGAAGAGAACTGACAATAGCAGCACGGCAATCCATCATAGTGTTCTTCCTGTTGCTGGTTGGGTTAGGCAAAAGTAGTATTATTAATATACTTTGCCAACGTCTAAAATAATTTTTTTATGTTAAAAAAAATCATGAAGATGTCCTGTAAATGAAAGGGATTTGAACATGATGTTATATTATAATATTCGGTATATTGATGCTAATTACAGTCGATGAATCGAGAATATATTTATAAATTATTTATTTTTAAGTATTAATCTTGGAATCTTTCAAAAGTAATGATAACGAAGTAAAACTAGTGAAAACTAAAATAGAGCGAAAGTAATAATAGCAAAGCAACAAAAGGTGGGTAAGTGGATGTCACTCTGCTGTACAGTAGGTTTGTGTGGGTCACTGTAATGGATAATGTTAAATTTGAATTCAATGATACCTATAATATCATTGTATAAGAAAAACGATTCTGAGCGAAAACGGTCAGTCAGCCTATGACATTACCAAGTATATTTGATGATATTGTGAATAAAGTAGATAATTTATATATAACCTATTTACGTGGAACCTATTTTTTAGATTGTCAATCCTTAGCTATACAAGTTGAACAATTTATAAATTTTCAACTACACAATAATTATTTAATTTGATAAATTTTGTCAAAATTTGAAATTTAAATGCTTATAAAAAAAATTGTGCCTATGTATTTTTAATATTTTTCAACTGCTATTGTATCATTATATCAGGAGCCTTGCATTAACATTTCACGCTTTTTTACTCAACAAATAAAATTGTATTGATATTTGTAAAAAAAAAAAACTACAAAATTGAAAACTGACAATGTTCATAAACAGCTCAAAACGAGTCAAATTATTTTCAAAATTTTATCGTGTATAGAAAATTCTAATATAAAAACATTCAGTGAAATTTTCAAGTATCTGCAGTCATTCGTTTTTTAATTACAACAAAATAAGAAAATCGTTACATGAGAAATCGAGTGAATATCAAATGTTGTAAAAATATGAATTTAAAATGCTCATAAAAATTTAATTTGACTTTCTTGTAGACATTTTTTTTTTTGATAAAGGTAGACAAACTTATGACGAATCTTGTATTAAGTTTTCAAATCTTATATTTAAAAATAACAATTTTTATAATTTTCTAAATCAAAATAATTTGCACATTTTTGTGATTTTTATGTTTTTTGTCAAAACTCGAACTTTAAATGCTAATAAAAAAAAATGTGAATATGTATTTTTAATATTTTTTAACTGCCATTGTAACATTAGGAACTTTTTATTAATTTTTCAAGCTTTTTGACTCAACGAATGAAATTTTAGGGATAAGAAAATAGAGATAAGCATTTGAATTCCAATAATAATTGAGATGTAAAGAAATAAGTACCATAATATCTGATGACTGGTGGTTGATGTGGTAGTGGCAAGGAAGGGTGCGAATAGGTCTTGGGTGGAGGATGATCGCAACTTCATGTTAAATGTACCTATGAAGCAACAACTAGTAATAATAAACTGATACCTAAGTTCTTACTTCTAAGGAACATTTTAAGACTAAAGACAATATTTGAGCTTTAAATGCTTATAAATAAAACTGTGACTAAGGATTTTTAATTTTTTTCATCTGCCTTTGAAACAATAACCTAGGAGCCTTCTATTACATTTTCAAGCTTTTTTGACCAACAAATAAAATTTTATTGATATTTATAGAAAAAAAACTAAAAAAAATGGAAATTGAAAATGTCTGCTAACAGCTCAAAATATTTGGAAAATGTTATGGTGTATATAAAATGCTAACATAAACATTCAGTCAAAATGTCATGTACCTACGGTCATTTGTTTTAGAGTTGCATCAAAAACCAAAATCGATTTTCTCAAATACAGATTTTGCGTAAAAATTCCTGTTTTTCCTTAATTTTCCTTTTGTTTTTCACGTCGCTTTTGAAAACTACTGGGAAATTAAAAAAAACACACATCATTGTAAAATCAATACATTCATCGCTTCGCGCAGAATCTGAAAGTAACACAAAACCAAAAATAATAATAATTTTCATTTCGTATAAAAATTAAAAATATACATAATTATTTACATATTAATATAATATTATGGTAGGTAGTGAAAAAGGTAATGTACATATTATGACTAGTCATAGTTATTAATTTTAATATTTTAATTATGTTTTTAAAAATTAAATATGTACTTATAGCTACACTTATTACCTTTAGGTAATACAATTTTTTAAAGTATAATAGATCGATTTGCTAACTTCAGAAATTTATTTTCTGTGCTTGTTAGAAGGCTATGTTGTCATGGGCTTTTTACACATAAATACATTACAGGTACTCGTGTAGGTGTGCCAGGTTCACGGAGGTCTTATTTAATTGAATTACCCATAGGCGCAAATTGACTAAATTTTTTGGGGGGACTCAAGCCCCCCTCTCCATAGGCCATATTGCTTAGTACCACATAATATACAAATTAGTACTAATTACAAGATTTTGAACTGGGGGGACTAATTCCCCCCAAGCCCCCCCCCCCTATTTGCGCCAATGCTTGTACCTCACATTATTATATAATATCGTTTATAATTATTTCAAACCCATCTCTAATTATATATTTTTTAACTTAATCAATGGAGACTCGGTCATTTTAATAGGTAATAAAAATTATCATAGGCAAGCACAAACCTAGGAAGAACACTCGATTGTATACTTTATATTGGTTATACCTACCTATATAAACAAAGTTACTTTTCTTGTTCGCGTGTTTTAATAATATCTATTCATATATTTATTTCTATTTCTATCAGGTACCTACCTGCAGCTATAGGTTTGTCGACCGTAATATATTTGTTTTGAAACATAGGCACCCACACTATATTCAATGAGTTTAGACTTTAATTAAAGTTATGTTGAATCTCTTTTTTAATATCTCTTTAGTACCTATCTGGTTTTTGCGTGATAGAGGATTAAAACATTCATAATATAAACAGTATAAAAGAATATCTGTGTGATGTATTTGGTATGTTATTTATATGTTTTATGTTTATTCAAACTTTCAATATCACGTAAATATTTGAATAAATATATTTATAATATACCTACGCGTTTAATAATAACTATGATATATTTTTTATTCCAGCTACACTATGCTCATGGTTATATTTTCCTTCAATTACTAGAGCGTAATAGACAAATTACAAATTTAATAAATTATAAAATATCTATTGTTCTACTTGTATATATTTTTTAAATGTAAAAAAATTATTTTGTATTTATTAATAGTATTTAATTTGAATTATTTAACATAAAATAAATAAATTAGTAGATTTATCATTATATAAGATTAATTGGAATTGTGTTTTAAATACAACTGTTACCAATTGTTAATACTGAATTAAAAATTACTAACAATAAGTTTCTACAGACATAAGCATACCCTTATAAATTTAAAACTGATTAAATATTGTGTTTATGAAACATGAGAAATGAAAATAAACATATACATCTAATATAATTTGGTACCTACATACTTTCTTGGTATTTACAATAAAGTACAAACTAACAAATTTAAATATTAACAAACATTTTTATCATTTTACAAACTAATAAGGAAATTAGTCGTGTTTAGTTTCATTCAAGCACCTGTAGAATAAACTAAACTATAAAATACAATTTCGAAGAAATCAAAACACTCACTGTATCAACTTTCTAAGACCATCTCTGCCTGCAATAGATTCATATAAATTAGATCATTAAGCTAATTTATATTTCTAAACACTTTTAGTATCTGTTCAAACTTTTTTACTAGAGTGGTTATATATAGTGATTCATAGACGAAAATCAGTTATATCTCACGAGAAAAACTACTTTCAATTTTTCTAGTATAAAATATAAAACCAGACAAGCTAATAGAGACATAAGAAGTTTAGGATTAATGTGTTTTTTCAAAACTTTAAATCGTTCAATGTATTTAGTAGTATGTATTTATGAGAACAACAATTTAATTATAACATTTTTCATTCAATTGTAGTATTGCCTACATATAATATTATTGTCTGCCAAGGCTATCATTATAATAATAGTATATATGTTCATTGTTTTTATAACACAGTTATCGTTGATGCCTTATAATTTCTATTTGTGTAATATTGTTAACTATGAACCTAGTATTATTTAGTCGTATAGAGTTAATTAATATGGATACATTTTTAATTTTTTGTCAAATCTGCTTACCTATTTGAGATTTCTTTATATTTTTATAGGTTTCCGATTATAATTTGAAATTTGTGTAAAGATCGAGTGATTAAAAGCGTAATTAATGGGCATTATTATTATTGGTGTTGTTTTTTGGTACCACATATATTTATTTTAAGCACTCCTCCTTAATTGGAATGTTCATTGGTCCAATAATAGATTTAAGTGATGATTTCATTTGTATATTCAAACTTTGTTTTGAAGTTTTTTAGGATTATTTTTATTTTTCAATTAAATGAGTTTTAAACAGGTTGTTGGGTCTTCAAACTGAAACTTTAGATTCAAGTAGAATTTGCCATAACTACCTAATGGCTAACCGCCTATAAAATGTTATATTAAGACATTTGGTTTCTCGACAAGTTTGAATTTAAATAGTGCCATGCTATTTGAATGAGAAAGTTTTGTTTTAAATGTACACAACAATACCTAATAATATATAAATGACTAGGTACTTTAAGTTTATTAATTTTAAACATGATTTTGTGTGGCCGTCTGCCTAGGAACGTTTTTTTTTAATTAGGTAGGTAGGTCCCTAACCTAATATCATAACAATATATTGTATACAATGTGATACACTGGAGTTTTTCCTTAAGAAAAAATTACGTCTTAGAAAAATAAAAAGTTTTCTAAAATGTTGTGTTGTAACTGCTTCTATATGTATGAAAAAAATGTTTTCAAAAACACTTACATTTATCCGTTCAATAACCGTATAATAATAATCCCCCTGCCTTATTATTAAGAATAATTATACGAGGGTTGCCTCCCTATTATTACTTGCAATAATTTAATCGCCTAATCGTACCTACTCGGCCACCGTTGTAATGAATAACGGTTGGTTGTTTGCATGCGTATATAGGTACCTACAGTAAAACAAATTATAATGCTATGTTAATTCAGTAAGTATTGGTGATCACTATATCAAGAGTCCGCTTAGAAATATTTCGAAATACCTACTTAAGTATGACATAAACCCGTCGTTATATCGTGAATTGCGTGGTCGTGGGCACGTGACTATTTCGAGATTAGTTGTAGGCATCGACATACCTATTGAGACTATAGGGGTGCCTGGAATACCTGGACACTTGCTGACATTTTAAAATAATAGGTGACCTAAAAGTTAAGCCAGTGTCAGGGACCCGTATTTTATCTGTTGTTACTAAATAAAATAATAATTTTCAAAAATATTCGATAGGAAAAAATAATAAGAACATTATTCGGTAATAATACATAGTTAGGTAGGTACTTATAAATAATAAAGTAACGTACACACAAGTGTAAAATATTTTACATTTGCGTGTATTTAAAACCGTTTTGAATCAATGTTTTAGAATAAATTCTACTATTTATTGAACGATGTACTATGACTCAAAATGTGGATTTAGATTTAGTACCCACTTACCCACTTAACGAATTCAATAATTTGTTCAATCGGCAGCTGTCATAATATTTTTATATTAGGTATAATGTTATTGTTATTATTATTATGATTACGATACGTCGTATAAAAATAAAATAAATGATTGAGATAGTGCACAAAGCAATAATGGCGAGAGGGAGGTCTTTTTGTCGCATCACACTGGTATCTTTTTTTTTTTACGGGTTATTGAGAGCCGGAGGAGCAACTTCTGTTGACATTGCTTCTTCTCCGGTCCCATCGTTTATTATTGCAAGCAACATTTTGATTACAACAATAATAGCATCCCGAGATGTGCCTCCGCTCCCTGTTAGACTTTCCTTAGCGTATGGTAGTAATCGTAGTATACCCATATATTATGTCCACTGGGAGCACTGAGTAGTGCTCGGAGGGCTCATAATCAAAAAAAAGATGCTCGACGGCTTTAGCTGTGGCTCCTGAGACTTCTCGATCCGGCTTCACTACGGTCGGTCTCGAAGTCTCGTACTCCCGCCTGCCTCGCCCTCTATTCCTGCTCCTTGAGAGATATCCTCCACCATGTTATAGTCCATAGAAGATGTGGAAAGTTTCCTCGGCATCGCTCATTACTTCGAACCAAGCAGCTGGGTTGGTGGGGATACCCTCGAATTTAGGGCCTAATACTCGTCACAAGCTTTATATGATCCTCTCATCTTAAGAGCAAAAAGTTTAACTGTAGACTTCACTTGTTGTCGCCACTTCTAAGTTAAAATTCAACATTAAACCTTAAACTTATTTCATGTAAAGCACTCGTACAACCGTTATAGACGTATAACATTGCATACTTATAAAGGGTTCTACTAAGAACTCTAATAATAGAACCATTTGAGCCTGTCTCGAAATCTGCCTTCGCTGAATTACCGAATCTGCCTAGTTTTTCTCAAACAAATTCCCAAAATCGGTTCAATTAATGAAACCACAAAACTTATCATTAAAAAAACGTTTCATGCAAAAACATTATAATACAGTTCCAACCAGAATATCTGTCAACTAACTTAAGAGAGGAACTTTGTCTAGACATGTCAAAAGAAACTAGTACCGTGACTTAAAGTTTGAACATAATAGCTGTCTCAACTAATAGTTAATAACTTATGAAAAAACAAATAAATAAATAAATAATAAAAAGATTTCCTATCCAGTGGCGTATTTTCATTTTTTTGTGGGAAGGGGAGTCTAAAAAATAACTTTCGATAATATCATTGGATCAAAATTGAATATATACATTACAATTTACAGTGATCCACACGGCACATAATGTATAGCAGAAGATATAAATAAATCAGCTAATTTATATGCATTTGGTTTAAATAATAAATAAGTTATTAATATATTATTTTGTGAAAATGATTTCCTTGCGTCGAAGTAACATAGATACAAACATAGATGTTGAGACTGTTCTAGGTGCCCTGCTAGAACTGCAGGATAGCTATTTGTTTTAACCTTTTATCTATCTTAAGAGTTTAATTCAGCATGTAGGTACTAATTTTTAGTAATACAAAATTTCATGACAAACACTAAACACTGAGATGTGCTCAATTATTACTGTAAGTCTGTATTCATGTGGTAGTCGGTAGATACCTACGCGTAATACAATTTTAGATAAAAAATATTAACCTTTATACCTACGCTATATGCATTATACACGAGGTTTTATTTATTTTTGCTAGAAAATTAGGTACCTAATACTAACGAATTTTTATTGTAACCACTAATCACGTATGTACACGAAAAAACTTTGGAATACTCATGAATACTCTGAGTACTATCAAACGATGATGACATCGGAATCAATAAATAATTTTTATAGATGGTAAAAATACAAAATAATCATACGTACATGCCAATACTATACTAGATAGGTTGTAAATATGATACACGAATAACCTCCAACTATTATGGTTCTATTATATAATAAAATGTTCATGGAAATGTAACCGAGTAGGTAATAAATATTAAAATTAGATAAAAGTTGAAGTTATATTTTGTCACGCCATAAAAAAACTACTTTAATAGTTTAATAACGGTTATTTTATTATTATTTCTACTGAAAATATTAGCTTAATATTATGACAGTTTTCAGTAAATTCATAGTCGTTATGTTAATGTTTTAAAGAGTGAAATGGAGTAACAACTAATAAGCTTAATAACTTTATTTGAGCTGTATAGTGATTTCACAGAAAAGTTTCCAGTGATAAAAGTATAAACTGACCTATTTCCTCTGGGACTTTTCGGTTTCATTTGAAATGAAGGTAGGTTGGTATAGGTAGCTACTTTGATTTTTCTTAGTAATTCCCTTTATAAGATGTAAAACAGTAAGCATTTAATGATACTCTTAGGTATATATGTACTATATTTTAATAAAGTTATTTAAATAACATGGCGTTGTTATTGACCGATATTAATAAATATCTAGGTATATTGCTCGATTGTAAATAATGTGCAATAAAAGGCAAAAATAAATAAAATATTAATAATAATAATATAAATATATTTCATTTTTCAACGAGTTAAATCTTAAAAAATAAGCTAATTAACACAAATGCCACGGGGAGGCGCGGGTGGTGGCTTCGAAATTGCATATTGCTTAAATATTGTCCCTTATTCTTAGAGAAATATTTGAAGTTAGCTATTTTTATTTTAAACGTTGGCTATTTATAAACATCATATTACCACAAAATGTTAGGTGGAAATCAACTTCACTGAAACGAATGTGCACACATTTATTAATATCCACTATATAAATTATAAATTAATAAGTAGGTATTTATAATATTATTGGGGTTTGAATCAGGAACTACATAAAAGTTTATTACATAAAAAAAAATTGTTGGACGTAGGTGCACGTAGTCTAAATACTAGTCCAGTGGTTTTCATACTTTTATTAAACACGGCACACCGTGCTCCTCGCAACATTTTCACGGCACACTGACTTTTTTTTTGCAGTAAATAATTAGATGAACAAAATTGTTTTGAGTTATAGTTACATACATTTAATTAAAAATGTGTGCTTGATGGGCTAACACGTTTTTATTAATTTTATTTTTATAATTTTATTCTTGGACGAATATTCGACATTTTTCAGAAGACCGCGAACTTATTATAAGTCACTATAGTGAATGCTCGCGGCGAACCAGTAGGTACCTATGCCGTGGCACCCAGTTTGAAAACCACTGTACTAGTCAGTAGTCTGCATGTTTGACTTATAAATTATAATAATTCATGAGGATATTCTTTAGCACACAGGTCACAGGTGCGAGCATACACACACGTGAAATAGGTAAATTAAAACAAAATACAAATAATTAGTATATTGTAAATATACCAATGCTTAAAAATGTTTTTTCATTCTGGTTTGCAGTAGTATTATAGAGTCCGTGCTAAATATACTTTGCATTTCAGAATTTGAGTGTAATTAATATAATATTATAAATTGAATGATAACTTACTCTAGGCTATATAGCTGGATGTACACATGTACTTTCCCACTCACAAACATAACAAGTTATATCTCGACTATTATACTTTATTATTTTGATGCTAGAGTTTAAAATAGCCAATAGGTATATATAGGTACAGGGAGATTATCTAAACTCAATACGTATATCAAAGGACACAGACTATTGTAAGAGGATATATCAGTGCAACGTTTGCCTTATCTCTCCATCAAAACACGCAATGTCAAACATTGACAAAATGCATTTATGTAAAATCGTTTTTTTTTATTATGTTCTAAATCCAAGCATTTGCTATATTGATAAGCTACTAGCTTGTAAATTAAAATTAAAGTTAGTGTTTTTGAATAAATGTAAACTAAAATATTGAACAATAGTATAGTATATGTTTACTATTATTAATTATTAATGATAATGTTTAAAATGTTTAAATACCTATATAATATAATATTATGTAGTAAGTTCTAAGCATAATATAAGTTATCAATATTGATTACGAAAATAAGCTGATGTACCAAAAATGTAGATATACAAAATCATATTTAAATAAAAAGCCAACGATAGCTGTTTGTGGTTTGCCCTGGTAAAAACCTACATTAGACGAGCAGTAAATTTTGTTGTGTTGTATCATACCTACTTTTATAATGTTTTGTGGTTAAAATAAAGTGTTTTCGAAGAACATGCGTGTTATTTTTCATTTGTTAAAAACGGTCCTTGTTAAAAATATCTGCATATTATAATCTACGCTAAAACTTTTAAACTATTCCTCGACCGATTGTACATATACGGATTATGGCTAAACTTGTCAATCAATCGGCTAGTTTTTAAAACTATCTGTAGCACTGTAGCAGTGACTTGGTGATCACTTTTAATTAAAGGAGCCAAATATATTAAGTCCATCCAACCACCCACGCACTCACAACAGAATATATACTACAATTTGCTGATTTCTCAACCCTCAAGTTCACAATTTAGTAGCAATACATTTTACAAATTTACCACCACCACCCCCAAAAATCAACAGAGTCGCGGCTCAAAAAAAAAAACCGCCTCACCATACCACTGATCTGTAGGTACTAAATTATTTTTGTTACATACGTGATAATATTCTAGTTAACTGTTCAGTATTCTGTACTTACTCTTAACTCAGTAAATAGTTAATAAAAAAAAAAAATATAAAAATAAACATATCATAGTATAATTTATTTTTATATATATTTTTAAAATATTTGTAAGTATGCATAATTTAAATTTATTTTTTTAATTTTCTTTGCTTAGATATCAACATAATATTATAATTTGATTAGACACCTAGTCAATAGTCATACGGGGAGCATTACAGCTCATTCGCAGAGCTGTAATGAAAATCGGGGAGCTGTAATACAAATCGCGGTTCTCTCCCCGGTCCTCGATAATACGAAAAAAAAGACACCTAGTCATAAATACTTCTACGTATTTTAACGAATATACTATACAGATTATGTCGTTAAGGTACATTGTTGATTTTTGCCTTTTGGTGACATTTATTGCACCATTTCCAAAATTCTATTATCAGGTTGTCAGTTGAATTATTGTTCAACTTGAATACATAATAAATACATCGCCATTTAACACGACGTATTGGATGAAACCTATACAGTGTAGGTATAGGTACCTACACGATTTGGAAACTCGTCGCGTTTTATACCGCGTAGAGACTTTTTAACCCAATAGATTCGATACAATACCTACTTCATATTGAGGGAAAGGATAGTGTGCAGAGTAGGATTGAAATGCTCGATGTTGCAGATAATAAAGTACTACTCCATTGTACAGATGAGTACACAAGTCAAACACGGAATGGAGATTGTCGGTTAAATCGTAGTGATTAAATGGTGTTACACGGGGATCGAATCACTTCGACCGGAGAACTAGAGGAAATTACATAATACTATTATAATCATACAAATCACACTTTCTCGGGAATCGGGATGAAGATATTTATTGTGTTCCATATTATAGTGAGTAGGTATCTACTACCTATATTTATGAACTTTCCCCATACCACTCTCTTTCGTTCTATTTTCTTGAGTATTACTTTTTGTATCAAAGAGTTATGCCCATACGATCGTGAAAATGTCCACATGTTCATAAAATATAAAAATGAACAAACCTCCGTGGCTGATAATATATTATGCTGATTTATATTTTCTGTTGTCAATAAATATTATACGTCTATTTGTCTATACAGTATTATACACTGTCACATCGCAGCTAGCACAGAGCTTTATCTCTGTTATCAATTATCGGGTAGGTACCTTATTAATTTAGTACAATTTATTATTAATCGAAGTGGTTAAAATAAATATCATAATATTATCATATAAACGGCAACACGTATATTTTATTAACGTTACCATACGTTATTAATATTATTACTATTATTACAATATTACGTTATTATTTAATTATTCCGCGAGAAATAGATTGCCCTGTACGAAAACGAATTTTATGCAAATAGTATTCGGTTATACAACCGGACAATTTTCGATAGGAAATGGTTTCCTGTCAACGGCACTTACAATGCACCGCAACTTGTGCGTGTATACGTAATCAAAATGTTAATTTACCTTATATCCGCCGGCCGACCAAAGGACACGCAAAGGGGTTGTGATAGTAAAAACGTACCAGCAAAGATCCCTTATTGGCACCCCCAAGTCATTTGTTATTAGCCCGTTTTCACTATATCAATTGTTTAAGCTGTTTCTGTCCCATATAACAAAGAGAATCGCATAATATTAATAATCATATTTGAGCTTGTGAGTGTGAGTATGCATAATGAGTGTATATATTGTGTGTTATTAGTGATTCAAAAATTACCTAAACCATAATATTAATACATTTATCTTTTGTTCGGTTGTTTCCGCAATTCGAACTATACATACAAGTATTGCCATTGAGTATAGACAGTATACCTTGTATGCGTATACTCGATAGTATTATTATACATCAACTTAATGTCCATTATTATTATTATATAATAAGTAATATAATGTTATATACATCCAAATCATGTATTATACTTGTAATACCACATTTAATATTGTACGCATGTATTATTAATATTTTATACACATAGGTATTAAATAATTAACTATATACTATATTATAGTATTCTACGTCGATTCTGAGAATTCCGTCGAAATCGGCCTCATTTTCGTACTATCATATTATATTAATATATTATATTGGTACCTAAATACTACCTATAGGTACCTATAATGCACGCGTTCGTGTGGATACACGTTTACGGCCGTTCACGCATAATCGGTGTCGTATTTGACTTAACTCTACGGGGGAGAGAGGTACTATACATTTGTTTTATGTATTTATTTATTTAAGAAGATTATGATCCCCACTGAACAAATTCGTGGGGGGCCTATAAGTTCAAAAAGTACAAATAGTACAGTAAAATAATTTTGAATTATAAATTAAATCATAAAATCACAAGGACATAGTATATCAACAAATTATAGAATATCATAACATATACTGTTATACTTACTATATTGCAAATTATATAATAATATACTCAATGGTTTTGCTTAAAATATTACCGACAAAATAATATAATATGTAGTAATATAAAATAGATGAGTTGACACAAAATGACAAACAACACCATCATTATATTATGTTTACGATTTTTACAATTTATTTTTCAATCAAATAGTGTGGAATATTGTACCTATTATTGTGTAATAATAAATTATCGTTATGGGCACCAAATTCTATTGATATTGCGTAAGAGAAATCCATTTCATTAGGTAACCAAAAAATTAAATCACAATATTGACCAGTGTAGTTATAGGTTAGGTCAAGTGTTACAGGTTTGGTGGGGGGGGGGGGGGGGGGGGGGTGAATGATATTTACTATTTAAAGTAGAATTTCATTTTATTTTTTGTATCGTTTACCCTATACGGCCATACAGGTACACTTTCCATTATAGTAATATAGTCCTTTCATTATTTTAGAACTACTCGACATTCTCACCAGATTGGTAAAAACGTTAAAAGGATTAGATAAAATAAAACGGTATTGTCTTCAGTCTTGTGGCTTTTACTTGAATATAACACGTTCTAGATTTATCTCTTGAGCCTTGTTTAAACATTACCAATGTCGCCAGTCGTGCGAATAAACAACGCATCGTTGTATATACAAATCAAAACACTATCTTTAAAAGCACTACCATTGTATTGATCCTATATGGTACGTGTTATAAAAAAAAAATACCTTGTAAATTAATGAACAAATTGTCCATTATTACATTGTAAAGAATAATTATTTTTTGTGTTAATTCATGTACAATAAAAATAAAAAAATCAACGATAATGTGCAATATTAAACGAAAGGTAGGTACCTACAAGTATTAATAATTTATCTTGATTAAATGCATATTTCATACATTATTATTTATTAATTATAGGTAGGTAAAAAATGAATTGTTTTTATTGATTGTACATCGTACAATAACATGTTATCTACTATGACCTTTTTGTTATTTTTACTTTTGATTTGATTTTTATGCAAACTGCAATTTTATAACAAATTATGACTAGCTCCGTAATCATATTTAAAATGCATTTTGTGCATCATATTTTACATAACAAATTACTATAATAATGGTAAAGATTCATTTATTTTAAATTTGTTCTTAATGATTAGTTCTAGTATTTACATATTTGATGGCTATTAATTTACGCGCTTCCATATAATAACGTTTCCATATAAAACAATATTTAAACCATGTTCGATATTAGTTTTTTTTAATGTAATAATTAATAGATTTCCTTCTATAAAACATGGGATTTGGAAATCATACCGAACTTTGGTATATGTCCGACCACCATGGCTGTAGTTTCATCGTTTGTCAGTAAAACTGGGTCATTCAGTTATATTTTATAGTTCTAAGTGCGTGCGAATATCTGTGGACGACCTGAAAATAGAATTTTCGTCATATTGTGGTTTCTTTGAACCCCCGTCATTAACTTTGACAAAGTTTTTACTTCCGAATATTGACGCGATACCGATATCATCATTCTGCAAGAACATATTTACATAAAGGTTGAAGGGGTCTTAGAGGGCTCACTACAACCCTTATGTGCCGAGAAAAAAGTTTACTAACGAATTCATGTCCAACTTTGAACTTCTGATATATTAAAATGTATATTGGACACTTTTCTGTCACCAAGAGTGGCAAGAACGTATACCTACTTCAAAGTACACAATATATACGTTCTATGATTTTTTCGGTTATTATATTAAATTAAAAAAGTGTTTTTTCGTTCTTTATGCTCAACGAATGTTCAGTAGTTTTGAATTATAACTTAAACACATAATATCTGGAGGTTGTAACTTTATATTTTTTATATAGTTGTGTTTAATCGATGTTTAGGGATACTCATAAATTTTCTTACATTCTTACGAGTAAAGTAAATACATAATATACTATACGTGGATAAAAATTAAAATATCTTTGGATGGTAAACTGTCGTTAGGTACCTAGTATAAGTTCTTTTAACACCAACTATCAACAATTTAAGTGTAGAGCAAAATAGTTAAAAGCAAAAAAATATATAGGTAGGTGTATAATTGATATGATAATAATTATTATTACATTTCGACATTCTTTACTCATTAGTCATTATGTATAATTTGTCGATCTCGTACTGATTTCTATTCATCCTTAATCTATATTAATAATGCTAAATATTCACGTAACTCCTCCGATACATCATATTATTATTTAAACTAAAATAAATTATTTGGCATAAATTATTTTTCTCGTATATGTATACTTTAAAAATATAGAAAAAACAACATTAATTCAAGTACATCTGTGTACAAAAGCTCTACATTAAATAAAATGTAAATTATTTGAAAATGAAAAACACATTTAGGGGACAAATATTAGCATAAATAGGTACCGACGTCATCGCAGTATCAAACACAAATCATACTGCTACCACGTCCATAATAATAATAATAATAATAATAAATGATCAGAGAACCACTAAAGTAATGTTATTATAGTTTCGTAATCGAGTACAAAATAATTGAAGTACATACAATATATAGTACTATATAACTGAAACTTTTGTGCCAAACAACATATTGGCCCTGCATTATAATTATATATAGATGAATGATTTCGGATATTAACAAGACTAATCTATTATAAGTAAAGTTGTAAGCTTTTATACAACATCAAACTTAATGGATAAATAAGTAGATTATGTAATATGTACTGCATATTATATACAATTAAATTATATATTTGGGTATTTTTAGCACATACAATTATTTTCAAGTGGCCTGGTATGGCTCTATAGTTGGCCTCAGTCACTAACGTTATCTGAGGTCAAGCATCAGCCGGTGTTATTAGTTCCATGATGGGTGACCACCGGGTTTTTTAGTGACAATCCTCGCCACTTACATACGTGTTCCAAACCTACCCTCCCCCACAATAAAAACCACTAAAGATAACCTTCAGGCTCATGACCTTAGATGTTAAAGCCTCAACTCGATAAAAAAAAAAAATTATGTTCAAAATGCAATAGGTACATAATATTATATTGCAATACATTTTCGTTTAAAGCAAATTTAACTTATACAACAGTGGGTATTTGGTACATGATTATTAGTTTCTTTTATCATTAGAACCATTTCCAAAGATGTAATATAACAATGTAATACACCACTTTGGTTTTCATGCCACTGACTATCATTAAAAATAGATATTATTCAACATTGCCGTAATTCGTAGCTTTTGAAATTATAACACTCATTTTAAACCATATAGGTAGGTACAGTCAAAAGATACATGCTAAAGTTTTTGAGGCTTATACGAACATTCAACAAAGTTGTGTATATTTATATACATGTACATTATATACTCTAATTTCTTAGTAGAGAAATTCCTTTCATCATTACACAAACAGAGTTATTAATTAATTTTCAGAAAACTTGATACACCATTGTTATAGTAAAATAAAACAATCATATATGTATTTTTTATTATTTAATTAAATTCTACAAGAGTTGATTATACTCGTTTTGTACTGTGCTAGTTGAATTACCACAAAAGAACATTATAATAAATTTAACTCAATTATAATAATGTATACAACTTATCATTAAAGCTCTGCATTTTAAAGTTACTTACGCGAAACGTATAAAAAGTCGTAAAGGATCCTGACACAGTGGGTGTTGGGTTAGCGCATGCGTTACACTTTGAATCAAAACATATTTTATGTTATACAATCAAATCATTTTAATCAAGCATAACTATCATTGTTAAAAAACGATATTGAGTGAAGCAATATACAATAAAAACTAAGTTGATATAAATTAAAAATCACAATTAGGTATATCTTTATACATTTTTGATTGGTTTTTGAAATGTCATGCATGATAGTAAAATATATCAGTGGTGGACTTAAATTTTAAACGACGCTTTTTCATAATTAAGTACATCCAGCACTGCCCCCTCCTATTTTTACTTAAAACGAAGTTATGATGTAAATAGAATGTGGCTGAAAGAGCCAAGAGGTCGAACCTTAGCATGTAATTTCGCGCCACAGTCACGGGGTGCCACCACCCACTTTGAAAAGTTGACGCAGTTGCGTCAAAATTGATCTCTCCAGCCCACCAAATACAATTATTCAATTGTACAATTATATTATACAATTATAGTTACGAATTATTTGTATGTAGATACGAACTATATTATTTGTCTTGCAATATTTTTTATAGGATTATATTTATGCGAAATATATTATTACATTACTCAGTGCTCAATGCACATGTAATACATATTTTATCGAACTTTTAACATTTCGAAGAGATGCACCGGTATTCAGTTACCTGTCTTTGTAAATGATTTATAATGCAATTTTCTGGTATTACGTATGTTTGTTATTCGCCATCTTAACTTATACATATGATTGTATACAATTTATATGTGGTGAATTTACGCCCAGGCAGCGCGGCTGGCTTGAGTGCACAATCGGGCCTGAAGAGACGCGACTAAAATACAATGATTGGGGCATTTATAAGAGATTAATTACGTACATAAATAGGGATGAGTCAGCAATAACTTTCCGCGGTCTTCAGCAAGTCATGGCCAGGTCGAGTAGCTCGGAGCAAACGCCTGAACAGGTGAGCTTGGTAGGACTTTATTGATGGTTCTGAAAAGGACCCTTTTATGATCAGTGGCAACGGTACATCGACTGTTTGAGGTTTCTGCAGTCGAACCACGAGGGATACTACGCCACCGTTGGTGATGGTCGGGGAGAACCGCTGGTAATCGCTCGCCACTGCCGAAGGTGCGTCTGCTTTCGTCAGTAGTGCACTGGTAGGTGTACTTGGAGACCTGCTGGCGTCGTAGTCATCGGTGGCCGCCTCGTCCTTGCGATAGTGTCTTTGTATCGCTACGCCGATGGAACCGACAATGCTGATGGATGTTCTTCCATTTCTTCTTTTCCGATTGTTGGTGCGTTACAGGTCGGAAGGTGGAAAAGGAAATAGAAGAATGAATATCGTTTAATTTTCAATTTAAATTTGTGAATATCGTTCGTTTGATTTGCTTTACTTGCGGTTTTTCTGTTTCGAAAGTTCCTGTCAGAAATAAAGGATTTTATAGTGATGTTCGTTCACATGTACCTGTACGCATATACACTTTACCGTACCGACTAGTAAACGTACGTGCTGGACGGCTGATGTGGTGTGTTTACCGTCGTGCCGGTTTCTCTTGTCATTCTGCTGGTATTTACCTTACAAGGGTGAGGTTATCTATGTGACGGGGAGGGTCTACTATTCTATTCTATTCAAAGATACCTTTTTCATGGTTTGTGTAAGTTCTGTCCATTTTTGATTGGTCGGGTATTCATTTTCGTTATTGTTGTTCCGGCGTTGCGTTGTATGCGTTGCCGCGTGTCTCACTGTACATGCGGTCTCGTTGCATGCTACTCTGTTACAATTTATTGTTTTTGGTTTTGATTGAACGTGCTTACATATTTTGAAATAGTTACTACTACAGCTTATGAAATTAATTTTTTTTTTAACTTTCTTAATAATTTATCACTTAACTAGTTAGTATAACTAAGTTTTTTAAATAAATTAAAAAATAATATGGAAAATTAAAATAATGTTGGTAGGTACAAGGATATAAATTTAGTCAAAACTAATTAATTAATTATTTTTTTATATTTAATCACGCTATACAGTGTACACAATGATTGTAAATGCAGATAAACAAATGTATATCATTGATCATTTTTTTAATAAATTGCCCAAACCCCTACAAATGTAGTGTGTAACTTAAAGGAAAACCTAATCAAATTAATTTTTGACAAAAAGTAAAATTTAAAATTTAAGAATCACTATTTGAGACTCACGTGATAATTAGGTAAAGTTAATTAACTTTTTATACTGAGTTACCTAAGTTGATATTTTTCTCCATATTAACTATATTATACTTTTAGAGTTTAATATATTGTTTATTTACTAGTTTGTAACATATAACTTAACGTTTTTAATGTTGACTTGGCTTGAATAGCTCAAGTTAATTAATTTCATGAACTCACCCACATAAATGAAAATTAACCAGCAGGTATATGTTTTTTTTATAATAATCTACGTTGAGCTTACTTCATATGAGATATTTAAACATATTCGAACAAAATATGATATTTTAAATACTTTTTATTTAAACATACGGCATTTGAACATATCACATATGCCATTCGAACAAGTGACCCGCTCCCCAATCAATTTATGTAATATAACTTAAACAAAATATATAATAGAATACCTCTTATATTAGACTGTAAGAACTAAGAGCTCTTTAAAATAGTATTTATTTAAAATAACTCGAAAAATAACTATACGCGATAGAAAAAGTTTTTAAAAGAAACGAAACATCCCATTAAAAGTCAATGAATGAACTAATAAAAACTGAAAAAAAAACATCACGTAAAACAACTTAACGGCTATGCTGAAATTCAGTTTACAAAGGGATTTACTATGAATACCATAAAATATAAATGCATTCATTTATTTAGTTTTTTCATTTAATAGCATTTTAAAATCATGCATTTGCGATGTCCGAGAGCACCAATAACTACCACATGTTTCCGCTGTAAAAAAAAATTACCACTTAAAGGGCCAATCTTTGTTTTATAACGATACCAACTTTCGATTTTTAAACGGAAATTCACATTATTTCTCAAAGTTTATTGTTAAGTTAGGGTTTTATGTAAGTATTTTATTATTTTTTTTTGTGATGTCTTACAGCCGATTTTGGTATTACTATTATTGTTGTTAAAAGTTTACAGAGATGGGTAAGCAAAAACCTTTCTCTATCTCTCCAATTATTTCTACGTCATCAACCATATTCTTCCATCCAAACTTTAAACGACTACAATTCGTAAACCACTCATTTGAAATTGATTAGGTAGTAAATAATTATAATATGTATAAAAAATATACTTAATCGATTTTTTTTTTTTTAAGGACAGTGTTTGGTATACTGCCTATCAGTAAGCATGGCATTAAAGGTTTAATACTATTGTCAACATAGTAAAGGTTAAATAGTTTTCAATGAATGAGCAATCAACACATTAGCTCTATTAAAAATTAAGAGATTTCACTTGCCATTTCGGTTATTTTGTGGTCAATGAAAATGTTGTCGGTTTTATCGCATAGAGTTTATTGCATTTTTTTTTATTAATTTATCCGCTAAAAAAATAAGAATTAAACCATGCATTTAAATTAGATACATAATATATTATAAAGTATTGATTTAAAATGGTTTTTTTTTTACCGAACAAAACAAAAATCCTCCCACATGGCGTTGTTGTAACGTAATTGCATACCTATACGACGAGCTAGTCAACGGTTATACATTTATTATCAGTAAAATATATCGAGAATAACAACTAGGTATTTATTTCCGAACTGAAAACCTACACTATATTTTTTTTTGGCATGTCAGACTCAGAGCATTACCTAACTAAGCTGGGAAATAAATGTTGCAACGCCAGATTAGCGAGGTGTTATGTTTGTTTACGACTTCATTCATGTCCAATCTCTATATTAATGATTAAAATGTTTATGATGTCATAAAATAGTTGAACAATGATTACCTATTGAAGCAGTTAGAATAGTTTGGAACTTCTTTCATTAGTAATATGAGCATATATATAGGTGGAAGTTCAGAACTAGGGTATAATTTATAGGAGTGCTAGGACCTTATACGATTTGGTGGAACATGTGAGGGCGTGTGGATATCACTTTTTTATTGGAAGTCAAATCAATATATGTATAATATGTATTAAATATATTATTTAATAATTTAACATAATAATTAATCATTACAAACCATTCCACGTGATCTCAGGTGTTCCGCAAGGTAGTTACCTAGGTCCTTTACAGTTCAATGTATTTATTAATTCTATCTGTTCATCAACAATTTCTCCAGCACGGGTTGTGCTATATTTAATGATATATATTATATATATATTACATATATCTCTTACGGTTATGTTAATTATGGTACCGTGAAAAAATAACCCCGTATGAGATTTTATAAAATTATAGAAAGGTGGTCATGGGGAAGTGGGATCAATGATTAATATTTAATTATTATAATAGTGTATATTTCTAATATAATATATGATTATTGTTATATTTAACTGTTGAGTCAATACCATCTTACTGTAGAATAGTGAGAATCGGTACAAATATATAATAGGTAGGTAAAAATAAAAATAAATCTAAATATTTGTAGGTCATTCAGTCATTGCGTATAGCAAAATTTATAACATCCTTAAAATTGTTATGTCCCCACAAATAATGTTAAATTTGGATTCCCGTGATTAATTTATCCCGTGATTATTTTTTCACGGGATTATTTTTCGGGGACTAAATTTCCAAGCAACAATCATTACATCGTAATTATAGTCAAGGTATTATACTTAATAAATGCCTAGTACGCATCATTTTTACTATAGAGTTATTTTTTACATGGGCTTATTTTTTCGGGGGGTTTTTTGTCGGGGACTAAATTTCCAGGGTTATTTATTATGCAAATCATTCATTGTACACCATACAGGATTTAATCTTCCTCAACACTATATATTTTATTATTATGTTGTACGAATATATGGTTTATATTATGTGGGTGTGGCGTTTTGTCCATCCGCTCACTAAATAAATTATTTTATGGAAAAATAAAACATATAAAATATCTTTATTGTCATGACAATATTATTCGTAAAAGGACCCTTCGATGACAACATCGGACCACTGAAAACTTAAACTCACTAAAAAATAATGTTTTTATTTTAGTTTGCTAAAAAAAAACCATTATAATGTTTTTCTTTTTTTTTCTTAGAAGAAAATATTTCAAAGTTCTTTAAGTAATCCAACGGTTTTAACGGAATTACGTAAGGTTTAAATTCAACAGACCGGGTAGTTTTTTCAACGTAAGCCCAAAGTGGAATTTTTTCGATGCTTATGAAGAAACGAATAAAACTTTGGGATCGGTGATCGTAACGAGTTTAGACGTGACAGAAATCTTGGTGAAAAATATTGAGTATGTTAATCGCGAAAATACTGTAATTGACACGTGTTCTATGCGTTTCAAACGAATCTTGTTTTTGCAGCGGTTCGTAAACAGTAACATTAACATTGTATTTATGGTACAGCATCAACTACTAGTTTATTATAGCTTGCAAAAAAAAAATTGTTACATATAAATAATACAACAGTTTCCTTAGATTAAGTTGTACGTATCAATAAGTTTTAGAAATGTGATGATTTTGTTGGTGTTGTCTTGGATTGGGCTGAGGGCTTCGAAGAGGTTGTCAGGCATTTCTAGGCTTTTTCTGGTTTCTATATGGTTTCGACAGTAGACAAGGAGGACTGTGATAAATTCTCCGCAGGTTTGGCACATTACAGGTTCTTCTCTGCGCATAAGATGTCCATGGGACATCTTTGAGTGACCTATACGTAGTTTGTCGATAATTACTTCATCTTTGCGATTTAATGTATTGGGTTTGGGCCAGTATACGGTAGTATTCTTTATTTGTCTGAGTTTATATTATTAGGTGTACGCCGCCATTAGGATCCCCATAAATTGGTACAGTAGGTGCTGACATTCCTATGGATGTCAATGAGTAGTGCGTGTTTCGGTCAAAGGGTTATTAACTATTTCACGAGCTACTTTGTCAGCTTTCTCATTGCAATCTAATCCACAATGGCTTGGTATATTATAAACCGTATATTCTTGTTGGCTTTTTCAATGATGTTGCTTATTTTAATTGCTAGGGTGCTTGAGTGTAAGTTATACTTCAGATTATTAAAAGCGCTGAGCGAATCTGTACAAATGTTAATAGTCGAATCAGGCAGTTGAATGGCTAGGGGGACTCCCTCGAGGAGTGCAAAGCATTCCATCGTATAGATACTGTTATGGTCTGAAGCTTGTACGATAAGGATTAGTCGACGTTTATGATAGCAATCGCAACACCTGAGTTGGTCTTGGAAGCGTCGTATAGATTTGTGGGTTACACGGAGAAGAGTCCATAATTACATTGAATACATTTTTATATATAATATTTAACGTTTCTTTTTTAGTATAATCTGATGATAATATTATATTATTATAAACATAATATAATATTATAATCGTATCATATGTTTATTGTATTGGTATTATAGTTATAAGATTGTTATTCAAATTAATATAGTGTATACTATGGAGGGTGTGTAACGTATATATTATGTATTATTATTTATTATCAGTCTTTATTATTATAATATTGTTACTATTGTCAAGCTGTTGTGGTCACAATGTCACACACTCGTGGTTGTCTCAGTAAACCGCGATGTTTAGTTGTGCTTACACTCTTACAGTAATATATTAGTTTTATAGTACTTGATCTGTTTTTGTTAATGATTGTTAATCACCCGTATCCTTATAGGTATATACATTTTACACTTTTATATACCAATACCTCACACAATACCTACTGTATTAACTTATACATATATTATTATATTATATCTGACCGATAAATGTAAATTTCAATGGAAGAGTTGAGATCGATAATACCATCGATAATATTGTATTCGAATATTATAAAATAGGTAAGTGTTATATTTCCACAGTCCACTAACCTGTGGTCCCTAATCTGCTAATAATGTTATCGTATGATGGTCATTATTTTATTTGCACGTCCGACTCGGCTTTTGTTTTGGGGATTTCTTTCGACACAACAGGTACCATCTCTACTGGTGCAGTGGTGTAATGCAATTTATTGGAAATATAATTATGACATACACTAAGTACCTAATAACTGTTTTAAAAAAATAATATACTTTTACATTCTTAAGTCACAACATCCATTTTTAATTTCAAATTCCAAAACCAGTTATTTTTCTAAGGATTTTAATAAAAATCATTGTTATCACGTTACAGTTAATATGTTATAACTTATTCAAAGCTCTGTGATAAAATAATGACAACAATGTAGTGTTATATAATAATGTGATAAAAGCTATCAATAAAATTCAATAGCAATATTTAGCCGATAACAACACATATTTTACTGTATCCTACTCCGCAACGATCATTATTTGGCTTTTTTTCTATTCCCGTTTTGTTCGTTTCCGTCGCGCACATTAAATTTATTTTGGCAACCGCTCAAATTCCTCAAGTGACAGTTCGTACTTTCTAGTTTACCAGGGGCTAACTATTATATTTAGGACTTTTCACGACGATACGCCCAGTGTGCCTTATATTTTATTGAAGTCGTTACTGAAACGTCTTCGTTTTGTCGTTTCCATTTGACAGTGTTGATAATAAGTTATTTGTTTATTGGTTTTCGTTTCACAAAAAAAAAACATGAGTACATACTAATTTCTTAATATGATGTTCATCATCGTACATTTTACGATTTTCTAATTAATATTTTTCAAACATACATTCGAAAACTAATGGCGTTTATGATCAATATTTTCTATTACCAAGTCTACACTAAATGTTGTGACTTGTGAGTATAAATAATAATGAAAATACAATCAGCTTACAAGCACTGAAAAATATATAGGTAATGACTAATGATTTTATTATGTACTTGCGCTCATTGAATAAACCATTAGAAAAAGTTTTGATTCGAAAACAAAATCATTCGAACACTTTTACATTCGTGATTTGAAGGCGATTTATAACTACAGAACCCATAAATACTCACTATATGGCAGTAATATCGTATCATAAACAAACCTATAATATTTCGGGATGTACGTTTTGTGAAAAAGTTAAGTATATTCAAATCGGAGGAAAAAAAACAATTCCACCTTTATGTTGAGATGCCGTCGTCTCTTGACATGGGTTTCGCATTTCTTTCTGATCATACTTTTACAGAGTACCTACAAGTATTATGTACAGGGATATACTATATAGTTAAATTTAAATATACCATTCAGTCACTACAAGAGCTCTTCAACACCATCCTGAAACTGGGAAACCCATTATTTTCTTCTCCCGACCCCATCAGGTACATAAAAAAAAAAACATTTATTCGATTTAATATTATGCAATGTACAACATTGTTTAACGATGACATGAAAATAATAATAATATATGTTTCCTGAATATTACATGAGCGTTATTCTTGCGCATATTAATAAAATATTTCAACTACGAACGATCATAATATACCTATGTCGTAATAAATTATTATTCCTTTGAAAATGTAATATTAAAACTAATTTCATCTCTATATTCATAAGATATTCACTAGGTAGTACCATTAATTGGATAGTGGTGAATTCAACGTGTGAATTAACCGAAGTATATCTAGTGGGCAGATGACCAGTATTTTAATATTATAATACTGCTGTTGTACACGATTTAATGAGTACATCCTAGGCCATAATATAGTATAATATACTGAAATACCTATACTATTATAGTTAGGTACCTACGCATATTTCTTTCATGTACCCATATATTAATCTTGGAAATGTGCTTACTAATTTACCCTTTTTTAGTTCATGGTCAACCATTATTTTTTTTCGAATAAAATATATTAGTAGCCAGTAGGTTATATATACCTTATATGAATACCGAAGATAAAATGTATCTAATTTAATAACGCATGTGTATCGTTTTATAAATCGGTTTAAAATACTAATTCATCACAGTATTGGACAGGCAAATAAAAGCAACGCGTAGTCTAAAATTATGAACAAAACTGTTTCAGTATAATATAGGTATAGATACAATAATTCGAAAGTGTATAATATTACAAATACCTACAGCTGAAACTGACCTGCCTGAAGTCTCGGTGTAACAGTCAAATATTCTTACCCTAGGTATATTTTACCCCAGGTACAAAAATCCTACCTATATTATCTTTACCCCCCGGTAAAAATATCCTTGTATTATTATAATGTGATGGGGTATAATTTTCCTAGAATAAAGGTCCCAAGTAAACATTTTCTTGGATAATTACTTTTTGAGTTATGCGCAAAAACTATGCAAAACCGTAAAAAATTAACAACAGCGTACCAAACACTCAAATAATTACTGTTATCTAACTAACTACTAGCTTGTCAAATGTTATTTTTTATTTATCCTGTTATCCTTTTGATAAAAATTTAAATAGCATTTTTTTTATTCAAATTGTGATGGCAATAATAATTAAAATTAATTAGATCAATATAATATGAATAATATAAGTGATAATAAAAATACCTATATTTTTATCATGGATTTGGTCTCTTTTTAAGATAGTTTAAACGCTGTTTCTGGCAGATCGAAAAAATATCATATGAATACTTAACACGTCGTGTTACACCACTTACACGTGAGTACCTACGTGTTGTGTATAATAAATTTATAGGACTATATTATGAGACTATGAAACTGATGTAGAGTAAGAATCGTAATTTAAAATGCTTTTAGACATGACTGAGTATACAAATGTTTTATAATAATTAATTTATTTTTGAGTTTTTGGTAATATTATTTAAAAATCAGTTAGAAAAAAAATTTAAAAAATAAATATTTTTAAAAACAGTTTGTGTACCAAAGTGTTAATTTACTATACTATTCAATTATTGTATTACAATTGAACTAACAAAAATGTAAAATACAATTGGGCAGGAAAAATTGTTTGGACCATTTTCTAGCGTTTAATATCTGTGTAAACACTGTAAACAAATAATTATAGCCAATTTAAAGCTAATATTATTTGTATCAGTCACGGATTGAGCAGCGACGTGACGCCGTGCCGGGGTTACCCAATGAACCACGTTTCTTACATTATAAATGAACATTTTTTCATTTATTATACATTAACAAATAAAAATATTCCATTAACCTTGATTTAATAAATAATTTTTCTATTATAAATAAAAATCACTTATTTATGCAAACACTGAACAAATAGGTCAATATTTTATGTTCATATCGTATATCGTTATTAGTTTTCTCATAAGGCATAATAATACATTCATCATTAAATATTATTTCTTTAAATGTTATGGCGTGTCAACTACTCGTTTAAAAGCAATTTATATAATTTCAACTGGCATAACTACAGTGCCCATACAATGAATATTATGGAAAAATAAAATCAAACCATTGAAATAAAAATTACTTAATTAGAAAAACGTCCACACTTCGTGGAAAAGTCAGATTTTATTATTTTAATTTTTTTATATAAAAATAAATATAAGAAGAAATCTTTATTGGATTCCAATTTTCGAATTTACTTTAAATAATGCCAGGAAAATAAATTTCTAAGTATTAACACAAAATTGTGATATTGTACAGACGTTAATTTATTTATTGTTAAGTCTAAAAATAGTGTATTTAAAATTCCAATGCGACAACCATAGTCTTCGTCTTTCATATTATAAAATATGTAAATCTGACTATTATATGAGCCGTGAGAGTCTATTTCAGTGAGGCAAGCTTTTGTACTAAAAACGCGTTTGGTCCAACACCTTTGAGTGCTTAATATACGTAGTCACGTAGGTACCTTCTTACATTTTTATCATTCGATGCAATCTATTTTATCATTAAATTTATTATACTTAAGTAATTCAAAAAGATTTTTTTAATGTGTTGGTAAGAGTCAATTTATGTATTTTGAAGTATTACTTATTTGCATTAGTAAAATAAAATAAATAAATTATAAACATAAATTCATATTTTATAAATATAATTCATATTGTTTTTATTATTTCTTAACATAGTTATTTACTTTTCGTTCTTTACCTTAACATAGTTTCGTTAATTCGTAAACCCCTCTTCGAATTATGTTATCCAAGGAACATGGGTGGGATTCTATAATAATACTGGCTGTATAGTTAACTGTTTAAAAACCACCAATAACACTGTCATTGCAAACAATTAATTCCTCTATAGTTTGAGGCTTTAAGACTCTCGTACAGATGGGAAATCAATTGTTTGTAAAAATAATTATCTAGAAAAAAGAAGAATTATCTAAAATATTGTTGTATTAATTGTTAATAATTTAGTAAGTACACGGACTATGTACTAAATACCACATTTGATCAAAGTTATGTTAATAATAAAATTTGTTATGACTTTTGGGACAGTATAAATTTGGTGGCAAAATATAAATCACATTACTTAGATAAAGTATATAATAATATAATACGTAACAGACAACAGCATGTATACAAATATACAAACAAACTATTGAACTATAGTCTATAACGAAGAAAATTTTAAAACCGTTTTCATTGGAGTTAGGTAGGTACTATAAACAGTACCTATAATATTATACACTGTGAGGTAAATATAATATTTCACAGAATTCCAAAATCAGAATAAAAAAAAAATTCCGCGATATTTATGAGTTGAAGACGAATCGTTACAGTTGTGTCGATAAATTATTTATGTTGAACTAATATCAGAGTAGCCTTATATTTAGTTAACTGAAATTAATTTATCAATTAATTACGTTATACGTATTAATTACAATTGGTTATACAAGAGTTCAATAAAAAAAATCTAACATGATGTCATGTAACATTATAATATATTGGGAGCATTAGTACGTCATAATATTTTGTATTGATATTTCTTCATTACGATTTAAACGTAAAACATTATGCGGTATTTCCACGATACAATTATTTAATGTTATACAAAATCTTAGTTTAATTTCCTATTCAAATACATGTCAGTGCGTAATAATGATAATGTATTTTACGTAATCCGAAGACCCTACAAAAAATAGTTTCACCAAAAACACAGGGAAGAAGCTATTCAGGTACTTACCTATAATATGGCTATATTTATATAATTGGCATCAAGCCATATTGTGTTTTGTAGGTCTTTATAGTTCCAATTCACGGTCGACTTTCTCCAAGTCGAGTGTTCGAGAAACAAGCCTGTGATACTCAATATTATAATGAAATTGTGGTATAATGGTATTATTAAGAAATAAAAGAAATTAAAAATATTATTACAACGTTCACGGCCGGCCGCGGAATCCGGAACGCATTGTGTGCTACACAGGCTAGGAGAGCAGCAATATAATATAATATTGGACACGAAAACGATGGCTTTTATTCGATGGGAATTATATAGGTCAGGTGCAATTAAAAATTTTATACAGAACCCCGCTATTGTATATTATTGTCATAATACATAATAATATAATATATTATAAAAAAAATATGTATGATATACGTACTAACATATTTACAAAAAGTATCGGTCAATCAACGCGATACAGACGGAAATCAATTTCGCGTTCTCGGAAAGTTTGAGGGTCAGCCAATACGATGCTAGTTGGATTGTTTCCTGGTAATTTTCGGGTGTGTGTGTGTTTTCTCTCTGTGCCTTTATCGGAAACTCTTGAATACCTACTTGAAACGATATCATTCAATTGATGGAAATAAAAATATGCTTTCTGACGATATGCCACAGAAACAAGTGAAAATAATGAAAAAAAATAATTTAAGAATTTACCCTGTTTTCATAACGACAAAAATATACTTTTCAAACTCCACACGAACAAATCGGCGATCCGGTCGAGCGTGCGCGGCAGAAGAGTATTGACAAAAACGTTATCGTGCAAATACACACACACACACACATAAATATATATATTTTATATGACATACGTACTATGTAGTATATAATAGTATAACATATATAATAATATAATATGATGTGTGTATTGTGCACACTACAAGTGCCGTTTCGATGATACGTCTGAAAACCAGCGACGACGATGAGCGTTTGTCGATATTATTACACACTCACACACACACGTACACAAAGGTTTATACAGATAAAAATAATTAATGAAAAAAACTCTGTCTGGTAAGACTTTGGAGTCCTATTCCATTTTTATATATTATAAAGTCAACGAGAAAATCTGACGTGTGAATATTATCGACATGTCGACAGTAGCGCACTCGTAAGACCATAATCTTTGAGTCACGACACAAACAATACCAGTGGGGAAAAATATATTATTTTGTACTTGATTATTAATTACTATAGTCTTATCATAATAATGTGGTGTAGGTATATTATATTATTTTATCGTTTGCACCCACTGTAATAATTAGTTACTCCTTAAAACTTTAAAGTGGCCAAAAGTTCAAAATGATTATCACTAGCTATTCGTCATCAATCAGCTAAACAGGAGATTTCTAAATTGTATATTAGTTTATTTATAAATTGATAACGTTGAGTAAATGATATTGTCAAATATAATCAATATAAAATGTTTTTAACAAAATACCAATTTTATGTTTAAATTCTAGTTTTGGTTGTTAATTATTGTTATATTATATGATGTTCAATTTATAATACAAACTACTAAATCAATTAAGCCATGGAACTTAATACATATTTAAAAATAAAATTGTGATAGGTACACTTTTTATGAACTAATTTAAATTCAACTATTACATTACATATTTTGTTTGTGTGTACTAGGTACTGAGTGCAATTCGACCAATATAATTAAGGTAATGAGTGCAATTAAATTGACTGTCCCCTGTGGAACCACTGTTGTTATCTAGGTAACTGTGAGTGAAAACTACCAATCCACGTAGATCTGATCGTGTATTCGGCGTCAATGATGTCATGCGTAAATTTCTTATTTTTATATTATTTTTTTTCATTTCATAGTAATAGTATAAATATGAATGAGAGTACTTGTATGGGGTCCCAGCAGTTTTAAATTAAATTATAGAGTATATATGATGGACTATTTGACAAGTATAATTATAATAAAATATAAAATTGTTTTATAATTTGATATTAAAATATATTATAGTTTAAGACTTAAGTGATAGATTAATAAAGAGAAAAATAAAAAACCAAAAAAAACTGAACGGTTGCTATAAGTCATAATTATCGTATTGGTGGCATTACAATTTAATGAATATTATTCTATTAGCAATAATTCGTCATGATATCCCAAAAACCATTGCGAAATTCTTTTTTTAAATAATTTAATTGGAAGATTCATAATATAAGGTGAAATATTATTAGTTATTTCATAATTTAGTGCTAACTGCTAAGTATTTCAAAATGTATACTATAGTTGTTGAATTTTAAGATTTTTTTTATAAGAACAATTTTTTTTGTGTATCGTGTGTTAACTCTATGGAATATTGGTTGAAACAAATTGTGGTTTTTCAGATATTTAGCAATAATTTTCATGTATTTAATATTTTTACGGGTAGCATATTATTAAGTTTGATGAATAAATTGTTCTTAGGATACCTTTGTACCTACTTATTTTATTGTACTTCCTTATTTTTGTATTTATTTATATCGATATTATCGATCAACAAACGTCGATGGTTTTTATAATTTCATATTTTTGTGTTTTGTTAATACCAGGTTCTCAAATAATAAACGGTTCATTTTGAGTTCCATAAATCAAATTAATATATTTTGTTCAACTCCATCACATTCAAGTAACATGTACTGAAGTCTGAAACTATTCAAATGTAAAACATGTAGGTACCTTATCCTGTTATAAGTTATAACATCTTAAAAGTTGTAGTAGGTATAGGTATATCAGACTTGTATCATTAATAGTAATTTAATACTTTATAATATTATTATAATATAATTATTAAAACCACAATTGATGTTAATCATAACTATACTACCTACTACTCGTAGTAGGAGGAGGAGGCATAGAATTATTCCTATAAGGGCCCAACTTTACGTTTGATGAGTATTTTTATTTTATTTCTTGTAATATTTGAAGGATTTGTTATTATTTTAAAATTATTTATTTTTATTTTATATTTAACTATATTTTGCTCTATTTTTGAAATCAACATAGTCCTTTATCTTTTGCACTGCCTGTATCATCCTGAAATAAATTTAAAAAAAAACATTCAATAAAACTTAAAAGTTAAGCATCTATAGGTACCTGATTTTTTTCTATTACAGACAACTACCTATAATTATATTAGTATGTTTGGTTATATTTAACGGTCATTAATATTATGTTCTATGTATGGTCGTAATAATATCTATTTTGTATGTTGCACAATAATGTGGACATGCAGTTACCTATTCGAATTTATTTGCTGAAAATAATGAATACGCCCTTAAAGTTCTATCAAATCTCCGTCTGTTATACTACTACCGCGAGAAGGATTCTACTCGGCCAGTACATAACATGTTTAATGTAGGTATACAATAATACGCGTAGGTATAGTGATGATCTTAGTTCTTGGTTTTCAAGTACCAGGAAATGCAGACTTCACTGTATTCATATTATATATATGTATATATATATATACATAGAGAGAGAGAGAGAGACCGGAGAGGGAGAACAAATGCTATGGCCGTTTTTCAGAGATGTGACGCGACCTAAGAAAAAAAAAATGAAAAAACTACTTTTCAGACGATAGACATAAGTAAATATAGGACACAGGGACGGCGGCGATTGGCCGCATATATATAATATGTTCCGATGTGCGTAGCCCGCAGCAGAGTTTTCCCAGAGCACCACTACCATCCCCAAACCATTCCACCCCCTCCACCGGCGGCAAATATAGGCGTATATTATGTATAGGAGGTACGCAAGTCACGTGGTAGGTCAAACGGCAATATAATATAAGACAGACGGCCGCGGCGATGGCGGGGCACGCGATTCGAATGCCACCACGCTCGTCGAAACCGGAGATGGACGAACGAATGGACGAAGACTATATTATTATACGAATCGGTATTATAATATTATATACCTATATATAGATACGCGTAATATTGTTGTGAACTTACAGCAATAGGTACAACTACGGTCATTGCGTCTCCGGTCAAAGCTGCTCACTCAACACCGGCGATATTATAAATTACAATATATTATAATAATATAATATTATGATGTCCGGTCTTCGCGGACTTTAATGACATACAATAGGTTTGAATATTTATTATCTGTGGCATAAAATGTTATTAATAATTTTTTTTTTTTTTAAATATGTTAAGTACCTAACCCTAAAGGTATAAAAATATAGTGTTCGAAAAAATTATATCATGTAAATTGGCGGTTTAAAAAAAAAATAGATGGAAACTGTACGATTTACTCATATTTGGAAATATATTATATATAATAATACATTATAATATCACATTATTCATTCGATAATATTATAATTAATAATAGTGTTGTCTCATCGGATTCAGCGCGGCGGCGCCACAGCGGGCGGCGTAAAAAATATACGAGAGAAAACACCAGCTCGTAGTATTTTTACTGTCTATTTATTTGTTTTGTATTCTTTTTAACGACCACCGTCGGTCATCTCTGTCACAATTATGCGAGATTTCATATGTCTACACAACAAAGACGGTCACGACCGTATGCGTGCTAAATATATATATACGGAGTGTTTTTCTTCAACGCAGGACTGGCGAATTTTTTTTTTCTATTTTTCAATTACGACTTTTTAACTGTACCAAACGAAAACCATTATAATATATTATTATAAAACATCATGATATTCTATGAAATAATACTATTATCACGAGTTCATTTAAATCACTTTAGGTTAGGTACACATGGTTTAGTCGTATAGTATTTACATTTTCCATAATTTGAATATATTATGATAATATATTGATATATTGGGTTTTTTGAATTAAATAAATTATGTTTTGTGAACAAATTTGGTGTCATTAACTTTAAATATGTATACACAAATTAGAGATGTTTGTACAAGGTTAAAGATAATTGAGTCATTATAGGAGGCCAACATTTTTTTGTCATCTGCATAATCTGCGGCGAGGATGTTATTAAGAGTTGGTTTGGTCTGAGGAATATACGTTATAAAAAATAAGAGCTATAATTGCTCCTTGAGGGACGCCAGCTTGAATATGAATATGTAGCTAATCGAACGTGTAGCTCATTCGTGTGGGGAGAGCTATGATTCTGCGTTCAGTTAAATAGGATTTGATAACAAGGTTATGCAATGGAGATACGATCTGTTTTAATTTAAAATGAGAATCTTGGTACTAGACCCAATTAAAGGCTTACGAAATATCAAAGAGAGCAGCAATGAAATATAATTGTTATTTTTTTCAATTGCAATGGGTATTTTATCAGTTAGTCATTGTAATTAATGTGTTGAGGGGTGTCAACTTCGGAAACCAAATTGGGAAGATGATAGGATTTTTTACCCTTAATAACTATATGCCAATATACTATATGGGAATGGGAGTTCAGGTAATTATTCTATGTGTTATTTCTGAAAATTTCCATTGTGTTGGAAAGTTTAATACTTTAATAGATAGGAGGGTCGCATCAAAAATTTCTATTACCTAGTAATAGAATTGTTTTTTTTTTTTTTAAAGAGCTCTTGTTACTTTGGTAACTTATAAGGAGATTAATTATAGGCTATTTTTTTGATGGAGATTTCATTATAATTTTGTGGACATAGAATTATAGATACAAGAGTTTTTTCATTGATTTAGTCTCTCCAGTATCATCGCATGAGTGAGACTTAAACATTTGTAGATGATCCAAAAAAAATGTTGCTCTTGTGGCAACATGCCATTCTGTTTTGTTTTTAGAAACGATAGTTATTTTTGGGTGTTGTTTCCATCAGTTCTCGTTAGTGAGGCAATATGAGAGTTATAGGAGTAGGTTTTAATAATATTGGTACAGCAATATTATTATTGGAGTCGAGATGACGGTAAAAACATAAAAGTCACGTAATTCGGTTAATGTGAGTGGACCATTGCGGCCCAGCGTTCAGCAGAACCATGCATTGACCATTGACCACAACATAAAATAAATTTAATTATATATTCCAATAGGTAATAATAATAATTATTATTGTCATCACATCTCGTTTTTGGGGAGAGCTGTTGGCTGTTGTTAGTGCACCGTTACCACGTGAGCACACAATTTTCGTTAAGTATTTAATACGTTTTTTATACAATACAATTCCTAGTTTTAAAATAATAACGTCAATACTTCCATGGCCAACCATTATAATACTATGACGTCAAGAAGTTATATTTAAAAAACTATTAGGATTAGATATATATGGTTAACGCATGGTTATATTATGAACCAAGTGGAAATTTCACGTTTAGTGTAGTAGTGACTCGTGATGAAACTATGTCGGCTTAGAATATCCCCAATCAGTGTTTCTAAACTTTTATATTTCCGAGTACCACCTACAAATTTTGAAAATGTTTACGTAGGTACCTTTTGAAAGTACATAGGTAATGCTTTGTACTAACAATTATTCTATTTTTCCCCTCAAAGTATTCCCCACAAGCCAATGAGCTTTCAACTTACCAACGGTTGAGAAGCGCTTTCCTAATCTATTGACATAACTACATAGACATTCGGCCAAACTTAAAACTCTACGACTTACGTGAAACATTGGACCCGGAACTTAACAATAAATTTAGAATATTCGGATTCTTAAAATTATTTTTACTAAATATTATAATATGTATCTATTACTTTAGTTTACTAGGTAATTAGGTATAGCTATGTAAATAACTAATTAATTTCAAGCCTAATTACATTGTAATCTTTCATAATAAATGTATAGTATACTCGTATGGTTAGTTCATCTGCAGCCTCGCAGACGGACGAGAAAAACTTCACTAGTCGCATACCGTTAACTGTTACAACATTTATAAGGAAAAAGGTAAACATTGCATGTCTACATCATAATAATATTATAATATAATACAATATAATATGGTAATTTTTTTATAATAGATACCATAAAGATTACAGTTCAGTTTGCAATACCTATATAAATGTATTTCACAAATCCTCGTGGTTTATCGTAAACACGCTAAAACATAAAATGTATCAATGGGTTTTTATTTTTAAATCTTGATTTATTATAGACATTAATGCAGTATAATTAATCGATATTAAAATTTTTTTCTTTTTGAATTTTATTCAGGGTGTACACGAGCGTCGGCCGTCCCTGCGATTTTTTTTTTTATAATTTTATAGCTAGTTTTATGCGCGTTATTAAAATAATAGATTTTTTTATAACCTCTGCAGCTCTGGAGCCAATATAATAAATATATTTAATACTATATATATTATGCATTTAAATAGAGCCTATATTATACTGGCGCCGCTACTGAATATTATCTGCAGGCGTCGCCGACATCGATATAATATACATTGAACATTATGCGTCAGCGTGATTGTGAGACGATGAAATACGATTTATTTACATTGCGCGACCTCGTCAATAATAATAATAATAATAATAATAATAATAATAAAAAATAGAACATTTAGAAAAAAAAGTTACGATGAGTACGATTTGTCTGTTTATTTATTTTACGTACAGGATAATTAAACTATGTGCCAGAGTGCCCACAGTGAATAAATTCATTCAATTAAAAGAACAATTTATAGTTTCTTATACATATATTAATAATTGTGACCGTGTCTGAGTACTGCTGAATTATTTTTCGAAAACAAAAAATTATGAGCAAATGTTTCTACCACGTATAGTAGTATACATTTGTATGTTCACAGTCTTTTTTTTTTTTTCACCGCGGTAATTTCACAACGTTCAAGGGAGGATGTCCCCTTTGAACACAAAGATTTTACCGTGACAAAAATCACGGGGAGATTTTACAGTCGTTGTCCACCTATTTGCCCCTCACACAAAAATATTTACTGTAAAGCATTTTACAGGGAGATTTCATATTTTTTGTCCACGAACTTTCCCTATACACAAAATATTTACCGTATTTTAAAATTACAGGGAGTTTGCACACTCAAAATCGGTTTTGCCGCTAACTCAAATATATTTACCGTGTACACACCAAATGTTTTTTTTCCCAACAAACCTTATTGTAAAACTATAATAAAAAAAATCTGAAATTATTAAAAAAAATCTGAAAAATCTACATTCAAATTATCGTATGGGTAAGCTATCGAGTTCAAAAATACTTTAACGTTTGTAATATAATAATGGTCAAATATACTACAATCTTTTGATAACAAATTTTTGCTGCCTTCTGTAATCCGATTATGATAAATCGTGGTTTTTCTAATATTTTGAAGCAGTTTTCAAATTCCATACAACTTTTTTAGTGGTTCCAAGTTCAGGGTATTCAAAATTATAATACAGTTTGTTGGGAAAAAAACATTTGGTGTGTACACGGTAAATATATTTGAGTAAGGGGCAAAACCGATTTTGAGTGTGCAAACTCCCTGTAATTTTAAAATACGGTAAATATTTTGTGTAAGGGGAGAATTCGTGGACAAAAAATGTGAAATCTCCCTGTAAAATGCTTTACGGTAAATATTTTTGTGTGAGGGGCAAATAGGTGGACAACGACTGTGAAATCTTCCCGTGATTTTTGTCACGGTAAAATCATTGTGTTCAAGGGGGACATTCTCCCTTGAACGTTGTGAAATTACCGCGGTGAAAAAAAAAAAAAAGACTGTGAACATACAAATGTATACTACTACGTATTATTATTCCAATATTATGGTAGTCATATTTCATTGACAAAATATTCAAATTTTTCATAATAATGCATTTTTAAACTATGTTGCTATAATTTTAATTTCTTCTTATTTAAATTGATTAATTTTAGTTACTTGTTTGAATTTGATAACAAAATAAAGCGATAACTGCAGGTAGAAAAGATCATATACTCGTGTCTTATAAGTTACCTAATAATAAAACAATTTCAACCACGGAGTCCGGGTGTAGATATGTTTTTTGCATTGTGGACTTAGAATTACTGCTGTATAATATAATATTATAAATTACAATGCTGTTTGGTAATTATTAATGCGATATCATTCCGCACGTTTGATAATCAAATGAATATATTTCAATTAAAATTTCATACATGCATATTCATGTAATATGCTTATAAATGGTTGTACATTTATATTATAGTATTGAAAACACATAGACAGTCTATAAGTACACTTAACTTAGAGCGTGTTTTTTTCTACTACAGACATTTAGTATTTTTTTTTTATTTTTATATAGCAAACAAGTCAATCGAAAAAGTTTGTACACACGCCGATTTACATAATATTTTATCAACACCATCGTGTATATTGGGTATTGTATACCGACCGCGTGTATATATATCTTAATCCGAAAACACATTTTTGGTCTAAAAAAGCTTTTCAATCGTCGTTTCCTGCTATAAATTTGAAATTCTATACGTGTTCGGTTGATGGTAGACCAAAAAGTTTCATGCTTGGACGTCTGAATAGAGTAAAAAAAAAAAAGAATAAAAATATTCGAGAGAAACGTGTCTAAAAAGTTGTTTGGGGTAGAAAACATTAACATAATTTCAAGTAAAATTCACAGTGGTAGCTTAAAAGTGTTATTTTTTTCTTGTATACACGTGTATAAATTTGTATATTTGTTTACGAGACAACATCATATTGTTATACTGTGAGTGGTGTGTGAGTTTTAACTGCTTACGAACAAAATTAAAATACAATAACGCTATAAAAATATTTTTGGAGTTCAATATTTTAATCAAAACTATACAATTTGTTTGTTTTACAAAAGTACCTACATCAAATTGAAATATAATATTTCCGTTTTTTAAAATTAATTTCACTGAAATTCAAATATTTTATGAGGTATAAAATATTATATAAAGGAAAAAATATCGTATCAGATGTATTATATTGTTGAAATGAACACAGGGAATAAGAGTGCAATAAAATAACTATAATAATATTCTGAATAGAAGTCATATTATTTAGCATAATGAAGCGTTTGATGGTTGCAGTTTATTACAAAATACTGTGATGGTAGTAAATATATATATTGCAGATATTTAAACCGTGTATTTCGCATCTCGAAATATATTAATAATATTAAAATAAATATGGACGTACTCATTTAAATCAAATCATACTTTCGCAAAATTTCACATTCAAATATTTAATATAATATAGGTTAGAATAAACTTCGGTTATGCCATTGAATATTGATGATTAAAACTAGTAAAATCTATAATATTATTACCTATATTCAGTATATTCCAAGTTATAACGATGGATATTATTGTTGTTTCGAGGTTAATAGTTATTTTAACGATAGTAGTCTAAGCAAACAATGCTGTCGAAAATAAAATAAAATATATCACTAGGCACGACCATAACGCAATTATTTTACAATGGATAAAAATTAATTGTAGTAATATAATTAAGACTATTATAGTAATATAATACTTATTATTATAGTATCTATTTTTAATTTAACATTCCGGAACAGAATATTTTTTGAGGACGAGTATGTACCTTGTTAATTAGTTACAACTTGTAAGTATTTAAAGTTTAAGTGAACGGAATGGCATAAATTAGAGCTGGTATTCCCTCTCCGATTCAGTACAATATATTTTGTACCTTTAGAATTTTAGATTAACCGTTTATATCTACACATATTCGTGTCCGGCGGACGTCAAGACAATAATATCAACTAGTGCAGACAATGTTATAGCTTCCAGCAGCCTTCAAAACAATCTATCTCTATAATGATATTCAAAGTGGAGGTCTAAAGTCAACAATACCAAATCAACCTTACTATGTATTTTACAGTTTAACAAGCTTAATGTTTGGCTGTAATTATCTATAATACCCAAACCCTATCGTCCCCGACGGCAAAAATATATCTCGGATTAACACTCAACCTTCGACTTGCCTGTGCTCACCATATAAAAACCAAAATACAAAAGTAAACTTCCGTCAACGCATATGCTTAAAACACCTATCTGTTCAGTGCTAATTAATAATAAACACTCTAACTCATGTACAAATCCTTTCTAAAACCAATTTGTACCTATATAATATGTAGTGTTACGACTTATCTAAATACATTTCTACTGCGGTCATCTTTTTGTTTATCTTAGGTGAAAACTTCAGTTATCTATATACATATTTTGCCTTGATAATTTTTATGTATAGGCATTTATTTAATATTATAGTACCTATGATGGTATACATTTTTACATTTTGTGTTCGAAAACCATACTAATGTAATTTAATAGAAGGTTATTTTACTTTTAAATAGTATATGTAGATAATAAAATATAAGTAATCTTGTTAGTCAATACACAGACAAGATTTAATCAATTCTGTGGTAAATATTTCATAATGTTTTCTATTGGCTGTTGCGTTAATATTTAATGTAGGAACATAATATTATGGTTATTTCTGATCGTCGGTGGCGGCAGATAAACACGACGTTTTATATAATAATAGTATTATTGTATCATATCCCCCCCCCCCCCGTGAGAACGCCCATGGTCCAGTAAATGAAAATTTACTATGTCGTACGTTTGTAAGACAGAGACAACAAACGCGTGGGTCTTCTTAATACAAATTAAAACTTAACTTAAAACTTAACCTAAATTATTGTGTTACGGTTACTTTTGAGCAACTCGTGTGTATGTGGAGCAAGCATATTCGTTGCTAAAAACCCGGGTGGTCACCCATCCCGCAGCTAGCGACGCCGGCCAACCACCACGCCCTAAAATACAATATTATTGCTTTAAGTAATAGTTATTTGTTTGAAATTATTGTTCAAATTTTTTAAATAAAATTTTATTTGGTTTTGGTGAGTTCCGGTATCTTCGAAAAAAAATCATTCGGGTTATATTATGAGATTCATGTGTTTGACTTTTCAAAGGTTTTAAAGGTGTTACGCCGTTACGTGTTAATTCGGGTATAAAGTCCTGTTTCAAACGCTGATCGTCGTTTGTGTACTATCCGTTTACCTACTTGCGAAAAAATATTATAATATTATTTTGTTTGCCGTCTCCTCGTATATTCCAGTTCTATTGTTAAATGGTATGTTGATATATGTGCATGCGCAGAAGTACGATTATATGACGCAAGGTAAACAACTGGCGTTGCGCAAACGACGAATAACCCAAAATCGAACACAACTGTCTTGCAAAAAAGGTCCAAGTGAACGCTAGTGGTGCGTAATAAGCGATGTCCGACCATTTCCCAATATAACCCCAAGCGAAATTCCGTCATAAACAATATCATCCAGGTTGCCAGTTCCTGGAAATTTCCAGTGGGTCACTAAAATTATATTATTCCTGGTAATACCTACAACAAATTATTGAAACGTATATATTTTTGTAATTATGTTTTCCAAGTATATGCGGGTACATCTCCGTAGCATATATTATAAGTTTGAGTACGTTTTTTTATAATAATATTATATTCTATTAAATAGCTGAGCAATGCGGTACACCGGCATCTGTGACCAAATAGATATTAGTCAGTAAATAAAGTTGGCATATCATATTATGTGAATCGTTCCAATTAATCTTGATTTAATTTTAACTGTTATTAATATTCAGTCGGTCGACGTACTACTCCGCTCATCTGAACTTAAAATACTTATAACTTATAAGTTTTACCTGATTAATATTACTCGTATTAAATTCGATTTCTGTAAATTGACATTTTCAGAAAAATATGCGCTGTATCGGAATATAAAACGATGTTATACTATTACCTTTATTTCCAAATTAGTTAATAATTTTGAGAAAACGAGCGATACCTTTAAAAGAATCAACTTCTCTTGGTGCGCGTGTGAGTGGGTGAGTGGGTGAGAGAGAACCATCACCGGAGAATAACATGTTGTTTACCATTTGCTGGTTAAATTAATGATTCATGCGAAATCTCGACCGTTAATAACATATCTACACGTCCAAAACGGGTTTATCAGATTATATTTAAAACAAGACACCGCTGTTCGCGGTTACCCGGTGTGGTCCTCCGTATTAATATATTGTATATTATCGTACGGCCGTTTGCAGTTCAGTCCAACGGCGGCGGGTGTGGGGTGCGCTTCGACCGAAACGATACGACAATATAATTATGAGTTATGGGTTTTCGTGTAGACACACTATTATATGTGCGTCTTTATTGTAAACCTTCAGTCTTATAATAAATATATACAGGGTGTGTTTCGAATATACGACATATTATTATTTAAATGTTGTTTCAGTGTAATAGCTTTCAAATTAAATAGATATACCCGTATATTTTCCGAGTATGCTCATCCCCGTCTTATAAATGCATAGGTAATCCGTTTGTTTAAATTCTGTAATCTAGACAATTTTCAATTGAATTAATTCGAAACCATATTTTTAAGTACTAAGAATTTTTATGCCATTTAAAGAGTGTCGTGTGGTGAAAAACTTGTTCATTTTTTAATTGAAACTATTTGGAATATACAGACATAGCAAACTCGGACACACAAATAATAGTAACGAAATTAACGATATTGATGACTATTTTCAAATTATGATCCGTATACGTATTTCATACTTAATATCATGCACTATAATATTATAAATTATAATCGTACGTTCAAAAAGTAAAAAAAAATTATCGATAGCAGCGCTGACAGGACGTAATCGGCTTCACCACCACCGCCCGGTGCTTATTTAGTCATGATACCTCAAAATCACCAAGTGTGTACCATGTCGGCATCACGGTCAGGACAAACACCGCTATGAGTATTGAGAGGGGGGGGGGGGGTTTGACCATAAGCGCATGTATACTTCTCAGGTAGACACCCTGCAAAGACCGTGGGTTATCGCGGACATCGAGCCACTTCCGTTTTCAGCTACAGACGTAACGCGATCAGCTGCCACCATATTATTACGACAGCTACAACATGCAACTCGGAAGAGTAAATAAACAAATATAATACGAAGTTATCGGGATATGGATGTGATATTAAGTTTATAAATTATACAGATGCAAGTTATAATTATGGTATGACCAGCACTAAGAAGAGCAATGTTTTCTAAACACTTGTATTCCGTCCTGGTAACTTTGTCCAAAACGAGATGTTGGACGGCGTAATGTATAGGCATAATAGGTACATTACTGCGTCGAAGAATAATACAATATGAGTAATAATATTATAATATGACTTACCTGCCTGGCTCCCTATTATATTATACATAGGTATTGATATAATACGTGAAATTGTATATTATATCCATTACCTATTAATAATGGCCAATAGGCGTATAACCTGCAACATCACTCAATCGTTTTTTTCTGAAATGTATGAATTATGTAATATCTGAGTTGTTGATGTTGTTTATTGTTAAGTTGTTTATGTTCACAAATTACTGACCAAATAATCAGATTATTACCAAAGATCAATATATAAGATTCGTTAGTTTTGAAAACTACTGTAAGAGTTTTAATTGAAATTACTATCAATTTTTGTTTTTAATTCATTACTATATTATTCATTATATATTATTTGTATTGTCTATATATTATGAAGAATTAATAATTAAGTCGTAAAAAACAAAATATTAAAATAAAACTTATGTGATAAAAATATTTAATGGTTACTACTATACTTGTCTTACTTTGTTCACAATACACTGCACTGTTGATCCTGTCTTATATTATTTTATTATTAATTATTAGACTATTTATATAACATGAAACAATATATCTTACTAGATTTTATATACTAAAATGTTATACGAATAATAATAACATTTTGTACACTTTAAATTAAAATACTGTTAGTATAAGTACTTATAGTAGTTGCAAATAACTTTTATTTACCAACAGGAATACATTTTTACTAAACATGACCAAAAATGATCGGCAACCAATTGTTCCAAGTAAATTAATAAAAAAAGAATGCTCGAGGAAAAAGCATTTTACAAAAAAAAATATTTAAATTGCATGGTTCTTAGGAACGCAAATGGTAAATTCATTTTATTTACCCTTAACCTAGTAATATTCTAATCTAATTTAACTTATCGCATCTGACCTTTTTTTTCCTGAAACATTTATGTGCCTTTTCGTTATCCTGTTAACGGTTAACGTTGACTTGGGTCGTGTCATTATTTACAGATTATTATTACTGACGTCGAGTTACGATAAATTATCCCTTAAATTAGACATATATTGTAGATAATATATTAATATTAATAGTCAATAGATGAAAACACTTTTTTAGCCATAATTTAACCGGTCACAAAATGTGCGTATTACAAATATATATAATAGATTTAATAAATAATATAAAATATAATAAATCAATAATTTTTTAATAATTAAATTTTTTTGGTTGTTGCCATTTGGCACAGTTTATTAAAGTAATGTATTTTTTTTTTTTTATCAATATATCTATATTATACCATATTGTCTAAAAAAAAACTTAAATAAGTTTCCTATAGTGATTTTAAGGATAGGTACCTACTTACATTTTGTCATTTCAGTAAATGACAAGTACAATATAACAATTTAAAATAAATACAATAGTATAAGCATAATTATAGGTATTACTTGTAGTCGTGCGGAGAGGACTTTTAGTGCGCAAAAGTATTCCGAAAATGTACGCTGCACGCGCTCAAGCTGTGATTTATAATGTATAATATTTTACAACAGACTGGTTCGATATTATTTTTTTCTGCAAAAGAATTTCAGATAAAAATTTACCTATATTTGAAAAAATATAATCCAATGAAACGTATAATAAGTAATTATAATCTTATTTTTTTACAGGCAATATACACTTTTTATGGTCGATAAAATACGAATAAAATAGCGTTAAAATACGAATCGGCTCAGAGTTTAATAATGAAAATTGTTTTGTGATTGTGTAAATATTGTATTGAATGATGTGAAAAAAACTTTTTATGCGTGTGAGATACAGAAAAAAAAATAAAAACCTGGGCCATGATGTTCTAATAATCCTAATAAGCATTTAATTTCAACGAGTTCGTTTCACTCAATCGGAAATTAATGTGTAGTACATCACATATATTATGTAGGTACGTACAATATTATAATATATCACAAGCGTTTTAAATATCAGACTTCTCGAGAGCCGAACTTGTATATATGTGATCCACTTGTAAAAATTAATCACACACAACCACATGATATTATATTGTAAAACATCTCTTAAGGGAAACCCTCGTCGAATATACTTGAAAGAACACTGTTTCACATCAGCTACTATATAATATTATATTATATGCGTACAGAAAGTAATACAGTGAGAACTGCCTCAAACGGAGTCAGTTTGCCGTGTAATTAATTTATCAAACACATTTATATACAGGTTAAAGCATAATTTGCCGAGATGAATACTATATTAACTCATATTATAATAGGTATAAAATATCAATATTTGTATAGGTACCGATATGTTTAAATAAACACCTTGGAATTAATACAGCTCCATATTATAATATATCTGCTACTACCCAAATATTTATAATTATATTAACGATAAATATGTATATTTAAATAATTTCTGAAAAAAACTAGATTTTTCAAAAACATACACGAAGTAAAATTGTAAAAGTATAAATATGAAAGAAACAAATTGATTACTACATAATATTAGTCTGAACGATATTTTCGTTTGTTAAACATTTTTATTTATGTATTTTTAGTACCACTTCGCATAAAACTATAGTATAGGTACTGTATTTCATGATATTATACTTCACTCAAACTTATACACCCCCCAACAAACGCTAATGCTAATAATCGAATTGCTTAAAAGAGAGTTGCAAGCATGTTATCTATATTTTTTTATAATTTATTTTACTATAGTATGTATCATTGTATGTAATTATTTATTTGCTAAATAAATTAAATATTATTATTATTATATTAGTAATTATTATGGTATTATTGGTATATTGTTTTAGGTGTTCGGAACAATACTTTAACAATACTACTAATTAATATTCATATTGTTGGTCGCCGCACTAAAGGACAAATTATGAAAAAAAAATATCAGGAAACCTAAGATCCATATCTTAGATTTATAAAATATGATATAATACAATATTATAGTACTTAAATAAATTTTATATAAAGCTAGTGAAATTTGTTTTGTTTACTTGGTAGGTGTGAGATCAGGTCGTAAAGGTCGCAATCGATTAGAAAATTTGAGGGTAGATTAATATTATAATTTCACCGTGCACTAAGAAAGGATTTTGCAAAATTTTGATTTTAAGAGTTTAAATTCAGCAAAAAACATTTTACGTGTAAATTGTATACTTACCTTAATACGTAATGGTTGTTATTGGTTATAGGAAAAATAATTAGTAGGAATTAGTATTAAATACTAGTTTTATTTATTATTGGTTGCCATTGATTATATGGTTATTCGGATAGATCAGGTATACAAGCTTGCATCAAATCGAATTTTCGAACATTGCATTGCCTACCAGGGTGGCTGAGTTAGACTTACTGCAGAGAGTTACATCCAAAAGAAGTTTAACAATTATAATTTTTATATAGATTTGTATTTTGTTATTATTTGGTCTGTCAAACGTTTAAAAGATTTAAATCTTTTTAATAACTTAATTTTAAAAAATAACTGCTATAACTTACAAGTTGAATGTTTCCCCGAAAGATGTAATTATAGACAAAAAATGTTCAGACATTTTCATGATGTTAATAATCATTAAGTTTTAAAGTAGGTACTAGTTTTTATACTGCAAAATAGTATACCTATTATAACAGTTACCTTAGTATAATATTATTAAATAAGGACTAATTCCAACTTTTCAAGTTTCAATAACTACGATATAGTATACACAGGGTTTGTAGTTGATACTTCCAGTAGGTTTAATTGTATAAGTAAACTCGAATAGAGTACCAACATATAATTCAAGTGCTGATGCTGATCACTATACAACAGCGGCTGATGATGAGTTTAAATGAAGGCAATATAATATACAGTGTTAATGGGCCATTCTAAATCTTATTCAACAGTTTTAATACCTTTAGAAATGTAATAGCAGTGCTACGATTGGAAACATTTGTATCAATACAAAAAGGTATTTTATATTATAGTGACATTCACAATGCTGCTTATTTATGTTTTAGTATCATTGTATCAAAATATCGATATATCAAATGAGTAATTACCATCAATGGTACAGTACTCAGTATTAAGGCTTAACTTAATAAGTAACTCGTACTATAATAACGAACAATTATATGTACCTATAAATGTATAGTAGGTAAAGGTACACAATAGTAGGTATATATTATATAAAATTAGCTTATAAGCAACTACCTACCTATATTTGCCCAACACTTTTCCCCATGTAGTCGTATTAAATACCTATTTTAATTTCTGATAATACATTATTTACATACATCTACCACATCAATTTATAATTTTAACAATTAATAATAATAATTGAAATAAAATATATTTACACTTAGAATGAAAATGAATATTTGTTTGTTTTATTCATTTTTTTTAACTGAGTTAAGCGAAGGTTGTCCTCTCGTGCTGTTTGAATAAAGAATAAAATATAAAATACGTAATACCTATTTTGGAATTCGTATTCGTATTTTCCAATAGCTGAGTATATTTGAAAATTAACTGAAAACCTAATAGCGATTCAAACTTTGAAGAAACAATTAAACTCTGAACTTAGTGATTCGTTACTTTTGACTGTACCAAATGCCAATTAAGTTTGATATTGTATGATATAATATATTATATATATGTTGGTTTAAAAACCAAATTAGCTTTTCGAAAGTCCTCTGATCTATAACCGTTCGATTAAAGATTTTCTGTAAATATATTTACGTGTTTTAACATTCTGAGTAGAGCGAATGAAAGTATGTATTGTATTTACAATGTGTGTGATTTTTGAAAACTGGCTGTCATCAACATTTGGCTACCCCAATGCTCCAATTTTTGACATCATCATATTTTCTGATAGAAAAGTGAATCTAGTTGGTACTTTTGAGAGGTCAATATCGAAAATGTCCAATAGTTTCAAGAAGCATCAGGAAACACAAAACAAAAAAAAAATCGATTTTATTCTTTTGGTGTACATAACTCAAAAACTAATAATCGTAGACCCTTGAAATTCTCACCAAATATTAATTATATTAGCATTTTCCATAAATGGTAACTATGTCGAAATAGTTTTACTCTTTTTAAGCTAATAATGCCTTGAGAAGTTTTACAATATTTGTAAAATTTTAAAATTATTCTCGATTAAAAACTTTTTACTATGTAAAAAAGCTTGACAATTTAATGTGAGGTTCCTTATAAGTTTCATTATTGTAAGTTCAAAATATTAAAGATACATAAGTTCGATTGTTTTTATATGCATTTAAAGTTAAAATGTTGACAAAATTTATTAATATTTCAAAAATAAACATTTTAATAAAGATTCCACGTAAATTTGTAGAACTAACTGTAAAATAACGTTAATTTATAATTTGTTCGTACAATATTTGATATTCAAAGGTAAATTAAAGAATTAACATTAATCAATTTTAGATTCTGAGTGAAACGATGAATGTATTGATTTTACAATGATGTGTGTTTTTTTTTTTATTTTTTTTTTTATTTTTGTGTCTGTGTACACGATAAGTAGTCGAAATAATGCTTCGATTTTCGACTTCAGTATCTTGTTCGATGGGAAAGTGAATATCGTTGGTGCATTGGGGAGGTCAAAATTTTAATTTCCCAGTAGTTTTCAAAAGCGATGTGAAAAACAAAAGAAAAATTAAGGAAAAACGGGAATTTTTATGCAAAATCGATTTTTAACAAAATCGATTTTGGTTATTGGTGTAACTCTAAAACAAATGACCGTAGATGCATGAAATTTTCACTGGTTGTTTATATTTGCATTTTCTATACACAATATAATTTTGAAAATAATTTGACTTTTTTTGAACTGTTTACGGACATTGTCAGTTTTCAGTTTTTTTAAATTTTTTTTCTATAAATATCAATAAAATTTTATTTGTTGGGTAAAAAAGCTTGAAAATTTAATAGAAGGCTCCTAGGTTATTGTTTCAAAGGCAGATGAAAAAAATTAAAAATCCTTAGTCACAGTTTTTTTTTATACACGTTTAAAGTTCAAATCTTGAAAAAATACGGAAAAATCACGAAAATTTGCAAATTATTTTGAGTTAGAAATTCATAAAAAATTTTCTTTTTAAATCTAAGATTTTAAAATGTAATATAAGATTACTCATAAGTTTGTCTACCTTTATCAAAAAAAAAATGTCTAGAAGAAACTTAAATTAAATTTTTATGAGCGTCTGAAATTTATATTTATACAACATTTGATATTTACTCGATTTCTCATGTAACAATTTTCTTATTTTATTGTAATTAAAAAACGAATGACTGTAGATATTTGAAAATTTCACTGAATGTTTATATTAGCATTTTCTATACACCATAAAATGTTGAAAATATTTTGACTCTTTTTGAGCTGTTTACGGACATTGTCAGTTTTCAATTTTTTTAGTTTTTTTTTCTATAAATATCAATAAATTTTTATTTGTTGGGTAAAAAAGCGTGAAAATTTGATATAAGGCTCCTGATATATCGTTCTAATAGCAGTTGAAAAATATTAAAAATACATAGGCACAATTTTTTTTTATAAGCATTTAAAGTTCAAATTTTGACAACATTTATCAAATTTATAATTTATTAATTATTTTGTGGTTAAAAATGTATAAAATGTTTAACTTTTATGGCTAAAGATTGAAAATTTAAAACAAGGCTTCGAGTAAATAGGTTATATATAAATTACTTTATTCACAATAATATCATCAAATATACTTGGTAAAATCATAGGCTGACTGACCGTTTTCGCTCAGAATCGTTTTTCTTATACAATGATATTATATCATTGAATTCAAATTTAACACCATCCATTACAGTGACCCACTTGTAACCTACTGTACAGCAGAGCGACATCCACTTATCCACCTTTTTTAACTATTAAATTTGATTATATTTTATACAAGTATGCTAGGATGGACCAACGTTTTTTCTCAGAATCATTTTTAGTGCGCAATGATATATCATTAAATTCAAATACAACACATCCATTACAACATGCTCGACAATACTGTACAGCAGAGCGGTACCTACTTGTCCACCTTTTTTTTCAAATACTTTTTTTAACATATATTAAATACATACAAATCAGTAAAACAAAAAGTATAATTTACAATAAACATATTTGAATAGAAAATACAAGACAACACGGAAGGTAGATAAAAGAAGTCACCCAGTAGAGTAGTTTTGACTAGAGATTATTTTAGATTCTGAGCGGAAAGACGAATGAATTAGATTTATAATGTTTTTTTTTATGTTTTTTTTTATGCTTTTTTAGTAGAATAAAGCTTTAACCTTAAACATTAAACCAAATCCTGGTAGATAATTGGGGTAAAAGGAGGGTAAAAATTAAAATTCCACGTACTCTTATTAATAATTGAAAAAACTAAAAGAGAAATTACGGAAAACCGAGGAATATTTGGAAATATTTATTCCCAATATCAACAAAATAATTGTTTTTATTTTGTTGTAAATCAAAATGTTATGTGACTCCTTACTTAAGTTATAATTAATTATGATTTCTGAAGCTTGTTATACATTTTTATGGTAGTTACTGTATTATTATTAGTTACCACCAAACGCTTACCTATACCTAGGTTACCGTATATTCCAAAATTGCTTTATGAATTATGGTTAACTGTTAGGTATTACTCTGTTACATTTTCATAAGTGTTTTTATGTATATAGGTACTGTACAATATACATTTTAATAATATAAATTGCTATGAAGCTCTTTCCATACATTAATATAATAATATTATGTTATATTATATTTCTTTTAACACCGAGAAAATATTGTATAAGATATCATGCAAATCAAGTTACGGCTATTATTATCAATTTACTAATAAATTGATGGCAATTTTTTTACGTTAATTCTCCATTTCTATAGGTACTAATGTATAATTACTACATTTATTACCTATTTGTAGTTAGATGATAATATTCTGCCTTATTATAAAACTTATCTATAAAATACCTATATGTTTTTTATTTTTATGTTTATGCATATAAAATATAATATTTACAATCTGTACGTAATACAAATTGTAAATAGTACAATAGGAACAATGGACGACATAAGGTTTACATCGTTTATATAATCATATGAAAAATATGGGCTTGTTGTGGTCAAGCAGCGTCTTGCGTCGCTATAGCTCCCGGATGGAGGACAAATCCTCGCCTAGATAAACACGTGTTCATAAACCAACCATACAAAAAAAAAAACAATAGCCATAGTTATCGATGCCGAGATCAATTGATAATATAAAAAAGGTGGGTAAGTGGATGTCGCTCTGCTGCACAGTAGGTTACAAGTGGGTCACTGTAATGGATAGTGTTAAATTTGAATTCAATGATATAATATCATTGTATAAGAAAAATGATTCTGAGCGAAAACGGTCAGTCAGCCTATGATACTACCAAGTATATTTAATGATATTATTGTGAATAAAGTAATTTATATATAACCTATTTACGTGGATCTTTGTTTTAAATTTTCAATCCTTAGCTATAAAGTTGAACATTTTATAAATTTTTAACTACAAAATAATTATTAAATTTTGTCGAAATTCGAACTTAAAATGCTTATAAAAAAGTGATGCCTATGTATTTTTAATATTTTTCAAATGCTATTGTAACATTATTCAGGAGCCTTGCATTAAATTTTCACGCTTTTTTACACAACAAATAAAATTTAATTGATACAACAAAAAAAAATAAAACTAAAAAAATTGAAAACTGACTATGTCCGTAAACAGCTCAAAACGAGTCAAATTATTTTCAAAATTTTATCGAGTATAGAAAATTCTAATAAAAACATTCAGTGAAATTTTCAAGTATCTACAGTCATACGTTTTTTAATTACAATAAAATAAGAAAATCGTTACATGAGAAATCGAGTAAATATCAAATGTTGTAAAAATATGAATTTCAAACGCTCATAAAAATTTAATTTGACTTTCTTGTAGACATTTATTTTTTGATAAAGGTAGACAAACTTATGGATAATCTTGAATTACATTTTCAAATCGTAGATTTAAAAAGAAAAAATTTAAGAATTCTCAGCTTAAAATAATTTGCTAATTTTCATGATTTTTCCGTATTTTGTCAAGATTTGAACTTTAAATGCTTATAAATAAAAACTGTGGCTAAGGATTTTTAATTTTTTTCATCTGCCTTTGAAACAATAACCTAGGAGCCTTTTATTGAATTTCCAAGCTTTTTTACCCAATAGATAAAATTTAATTGAAATTTATAGAAAAAAAACTAAAAAAAATGGAAACTGAAAATGTCCGTAAACAGCTCAAAATAATTCAAAATATTTGGAAAATGTTATGGTGTATAGAAAATGCTAATATAAACATTAAGTCAAAATTGGATGTACCTACGGTTATTTATTTTAGAGTTAATTTAACTTACGGATTTTGCGTAAAAATTCCCGTTTTTCCTTAATTTTTCTTTTGCTTTTCACGTCGCTTTTGAAAACTACTGGGAAATTTTTATCCCAAAGTACCAACTAGATTCACTTTCCTATCAGAAAAGTTCCTGTTGAAGAAAATCCAAGCACTTTTACTGCCCTAAAAGGTGATGACTGATGACAGACACAAAAAAAAATTTAAAAATTAATTAAAAAATAAAAAAAAACACACATCACTGTAAAATCAATACTGTAATATAAACATTATTTTATTGCTTAATCGAAGTGACCGTTCAAATAAGACCAGGCATATTATTTTATTACTAATATAAGAACAGGTTAAGTTAAAATTAAATGGATAATACATTATTTTGCCTAAAATAATTCCGTGGTTATATTTATCAAATAATGCATTTCTGCCATAGATTGCGTTTCGTTAACTCTTATAATTTATAAGGACTAACACGCAGTTTTTTATATAGAACGTTGATATATTATGACGATCTAAGCTACAACCCTCTTTAACGTTAAGGTATTTGTTTTTAATATACCACATGGTCAGAAAAAATGTTGGATATAATAATGATAGGTATGTAAATCGATAAAACCGTTTGACACGTTTTAATAATTTCTCAAAAAGTATAGAATGTTCTGAAATTGTTTTGTAAAGGGATTGTTTTTTTATCTAAATTTTAAGTACAGGTACTACAGAATTTAGTATTAATTTCCGAAAAATCCACGAAGTATTATACCTAACAGTTGACTTAATAACCTAACTTAACCTAGAAAAAAAAATTATTTTTATTTCTCTGTATGACACAGGTAGGTACATAATAGGTACACACAAACATTTCAATAATATTAATAGTTATACGTATATTATGTACCTAGTAAATATAGTTTATTTTATAGTATATATTAATAATTTTAGTTAGGCATAAACAATATCAATATTATATTTACATTTTATAGAATATTTAACTGATCAAATCGATCAAATCGTATAAACCTATAAATTATATTGATTATATTGGTCATAAAAAACATTAATTATATTATGTTTGGTGTCTCAGTTTTATATACGTACTACATCGAAATACGGTTTTTAACAAAAATAATGATTGGAAAATCTAAAAATTTGATTTTTTAAAATTTTATTTCCAATCACGGTTTTTTGCATAATATTATATGTATATATAGAATATTATAATTGAACAGAAATAACCAAACAAATATTTTCCATTACAATATGAAAAGAAAATAGGTAGCTAATATTTGTTGTATGAATACGCGTGAAATAAAAAATTTGTTCACGATTACATTTAATCAAGAGTTTAAATTAAAATTTATTTGATTCCCACTTCGAAACCTTATACTATATAGTACCTACCTACATTAAATATATGAAATAAAAGTTGTGTAGATCAATAAAATACAATTTATGGGTACCTATATACAACTGTATTGTCGTTATAATAGTACTTACACAGTTTAGTATAATTGGATGAACGTGTTGATGCCAGCTGATTCAGAGGTGGATGTGCCCACGTTATATACTTATATGTCTGTACTTGGGTCATGATACAAATCAAGTAATCCGTCAATTTAAATTCAACAGATAAAACACCAAGACTGATTAAAGGCCGTTAGCGATTCCGTCCCCAGATAGTCATTGGTGTATTGCTTCAATTATTAAACAAAATCGAGTCATGTTAAGTAATACTGCGGTAAACACATTATGTCTATAAATAAATACGGTTTAGATAAGAAGTTCAGGGGGTATATAATATATATTCACGTTATTGGGATACAAAAGCATATCCCAGGAGAGCCAGTGAATCGGTGGACTAGCAAAGGGTAAGGCCAGAGCCAAATGATATCTTCCTCGGAATGACATGGATCCGAGATTAGAAGGTCAATTAACATAATTTTATGCGGGCGGACGGGAAAAAAGAAAATAAGGAATTGAACAGAATATATATATAAAGAGGACCTTTTATAATCCAACGAAACATAAAATACAAAGCAACTATTTAAATCCCTTTCTTTTTATTTTTATTTTAATAATCGTTTATATTGTTACAAATAATATTTTGAACTTTGTTCGGTTATAACATTGCAATAGTATAGTATGATAATGATATTAATAATAATAAACATAGACTTAAAAAGTGTTGTATAGTGTGTGGTGTGTACCTACTGTATTTGTATAATATGAGGTCGGGTACTCGGGTCTATAAAAACATAGACGTTTGGCTCACAAATATTGGGGAAGTCTTCTAAGTATAGGTCCGTTGAAAAACGGTGTTACAATAAATTAATAAATACAAATAATAATAATCGTAACGATAAATCGAATCTACTAACACGATATTTTATTATTATATTAATATTTCAATTATTAAGCCCTCACGTTCAGATCGTTGTTATCGTCGTCGTCATCGTCGTCGTCTTCGCTCACCTCGACGGTCGCAAGTTTTTCGAATCCAGCTCGTTGTTTCTTATTGAATATGTTGCCCAAAGTAAATCCATCTGCAGCGTTGAGTGTCCGAGGCTGCCATCGACTGAAAGCTGCGTCTTTCCGGTGAGCTGAAACAATACAATTGTATGTAATAAATTGAAGTGGCGTCTGCACGTACGCATAATCGTATAGGGTAGGTATATAATAAAAGAAAGTAGTTATATTTTATAAAATATGATATTAATTTATACCAACGCTCCTGTATAACGCAATCCTGTATATACAGTATGGTTCTTTTATCGCTATAAAAAAGTCATTTTTATGGTAAGTAAATATGTTATTGAAAACATTTTTTTTATTTTCATAATTTGGAATCATAACATAACACAATATTTATTAAAGTAGTAAGAAATATAAAAATGATAATGATAAAAAAAATGTTTTCAAAATCACATATTTACAAAATATATTTAAAAAAAAAAATAAAAATAATATTTACATAATCACTATATAATATTATATTATAAATTAAAACAATGCAACTCAAGTCACATTCCAATCAGGGATGTCAGTTGAGGAACTCAGTCTTGAATTGAACATAATATCTAACTTAGGTTGGATACTTATTTTACCGTATGACATTTTGTCATATAAAATATAATAAAATACGCTGGCTTATACAATCAATCAAAATGTGTATTGGCGATCATCGTTTAAAATAAAAGATATTACGCTGACACAAAATATATACCTACAACTCCAGCCATACTAAATGTTAGGTCTACCCAGCTACTAAATGAGTATGGATGTAGTATGTACTAAACAAATAAAATCGACTGGGTATAAATAGACCAATGGTATTACGTTGAAAAATATTTTTTTTAAATTCCTTGTGGCTTTTACAGGTAACAGGTATAATACCAATTATTCGGTAAATATCTTATACCCACAACCACAGTCATAATAATAATAATAATACAACTGAGTAAGATGTAGACGTATATAATACCATGAAAAAAAAATGTGCTAGTTGTGGAAAAAATTGGCTTGGTCAAAATATTTTCCACCTTACTAAAAACTTAAATGACGCTCTGATTCGAATTGTTTTCAAATTAAACATACAACACAACTGAGCAGTAAAACATTTCTGTGTATATTAATTATTATACAATAGTAATACATCGAATATATTATAAATATATGACTGCCGATTTCTACGACCTACTTGTGCAAGTGTTTCAAATTTTCCGCGATTCTATAAATTTGAAAATAAAATTTTATATTTTGGTCACCACCTTAATTATAATACTTTTCCACTAATCAACTGCCCGATAACTATTTAGGTGGGAGGAGGGGGGGGGGGGGGGTGATAGGGCATATTATATCGAAAAAATGACTTCACGAGAATAGTCTTGTAGAATTGTCGGATTTTGATAACTAGGTATTGTTTTATCTGAAAGAAATAAACTTCCTACAGGCCGCATCGAACTCCGATTTTTTATTTTATTTCAAATAATGGCATATTATAATTTATAAAAAACACTTAAAATTGTATTATTTTTGAAGATATATTATAAAGTTTGAGAATAAAATATTGAAAAACTAATAACAAAATAATTTAAACTGGTGAAAGCCACTGAAAAGTAAGTATGAAAATACAATAATATTATATTAAATTAAAATTAGTAATTAACTATAAAATAAATATTAAATACCATACCTAACTAAATTTAATTTAAAATAAAATATTATATTATATTGAACTAGGTGTTTCAATAAATACATATTTTACAAAATATAAGAATTAAAGATTCAATCAACCATGTTTTAAAAAAATATTAAAGGAAACTATGTTATATTGGTGAAAATGTATATGAAAAAAAATATTATATAAATCTGTACCCAGCCCAAAAACATATTCATGTTAAAATATCTGCATAAATTACATTTTGACATATTATCATCAACGTTTATACATTATATGTAATTTAAAACCTTTGAGAAAAAAAATAGGAATACAAAATTACTTTCCTGAAAAAATTCTATACAATATATTTTAGTGGTTAGGCGTTAGGGTAGGATCTAATAATTTATATAATTATTTAAAATGTATTAAGTTTTTTAACTTCAAATAATAACAGAAAAACAAATTTAAGAAGTTATTATATTATAAGAATCTTATAAATAAAATGATTTGAATAATTTCAAATATTATATTTAACTTCTATGGTTGCCATCATTTAACTTTATAAAATAACTTTTTAAACTATATTTTATTCTGTAGATTCTGTTTATTTTGTACTCTATTATAGTAGGAATGTAGCATATAAACAGAAATCTTTGTTTAAAAATGTTAGTTATATCATTAAATCAAACATTTCTTACTTTGTATGAAATCACAACTGTTTTTGTAACCTAATTTCTGATCATCCTTGTTAGTAACATTATTATTTTAAATTTGAATGCAAAACGTATGTATAAAAACATTTTACTTTAATGCTGATTTTTTTTTTTTTCATTATTTGTGGAATTCTTAAATAACTTGCTAAGAAAAGGAAGTCGCAGCGACAGTTAGAAAACACATGTCCATCATCTCTAAAGAGTTTAACATTTGTAACATCAGGGGTGAATAAAGTTATATCCTAAGTATAATTTCTGATCCACAAAATGTGTATAATGTATATTTAGAAACGCATTCAATAAAATATTACGATCCACTGTGCATGGCTATCACAGATGGGATAAAAAGTAAAAACCTTTATTACCTATATTCTAAAACACCACTAATTTATTTAGGCGCTTAGACATAGAATAAATTAAATAATACGTATAACACATAAATATGTATTAATATTTTGATAAAGACAAGTTTATATCATAACTTGACTAAAGTACAGGCGCCTAACTATCATAGAAACCGATAATGTTCCTTTATTGTAATCATTACTTTCATTTCACTTTTATAATCATCAAATTGTATAAAAAAAAAAATATTCAAAAAGTATTATAATTGAGCAATATAATAGACTATAAACATAAAAAATATATGCAAAACATTAAAGTATAATTTTAATCACTAGAACTATTTATAATGAATGAAAACTATTCACAGTATTATAATGATTATTTTATTTATTATAAACTATTCAAGTTTAGAGTAGAGTAGTAGAGTAGGTACTAGTTTAGTAGAGTACTCACCTATTGACTTAGTTCGTGTGTATATTAAAACCGTTACAAATATAGCAGCAGTGAAAAACAAACCAACAGCAATTATTAACATGATCAATAAAATTTGTTTTCCAGAATTTTCTCTTAGACCAGGACAATCTAAAAAAATACAAATACAATAATAATAATTAAACTTTATAATAGCAGCCAATTTTCAAAAGGAAATCAGTATTAAGTTGCATAATTATTTATATTTATTTGTTTTATATTTAAGACTGAATTGTGTTTATGTGATTTTACATAAGATACAATTTTAAGTGAATTAATTAAGAAACCCTACCAATCACTGTAACCTAGCCTTTGTTGTTTAGACATTTAATAATCACAAAACTAATTCTTTTTTTTAGAATTAAAAAAACTAAATTAAGGAATTAAAAGTTAAAATAAAATATCCACATCATTCACACCACTTGGTATAAAAAAATGTAATTGTTAAATCTCCATTGTTAAAAAAAAAAGTGATTTGTTTTCATTATCAAATGTCATGAAAGTGATAACCCGATTTGGAGTAGTATATTAAAATGTTTAACACAATGTATTAAAATAGAATTTCTTAAATGTAAAAATAAAATAATTGTTACAAGAAACATTTTTCAATTAAATGTCTTGTTAAATAATAAAAAATGTAATTATTAAAAGTGCAGTTAATTTGATTAATAAATTATAGATTATAAATGAATATATTAATTAAATTATAAAATCTTAAAAATTAAGGAACATTAATAAAATAATAGTAATGTACACTATATTTAATATTATGTGTATAGAATTTGAAATTGTACTTAGTTAATATATCTTAAAATGTTCCAAGAACCTGTAAATAAATTATAGAATCTAAATTTATAGAATAAGTTACTTTTGTAAAGTTTGTTTTAGAATTGTTTCAATAGAAAATTTAGATAAGTGACATGTCACAAGCTATGACATTATGTTTCCCAACAAATTGTATAATAAATAATGTAATAATATGATAAATAATATATTTTATAATACAAACAAAAACATTTGATGTTATTTTAAAATAGTCAAATTTATAATTGTATTTACTTTCTAGCACGTTATATTTGTTCAACAATAATTCTTGCTCTGAAACATTAAGTGTATCAACACTTTTGTTTAGAAATTTGTTTTGAATATCTGAATCTAGAACATAGTAAGTACAATATTACAAAAAAATAATTAAATTAAATTAATTACTATTATTTACCTACCTAACACAAACTTCCGTATATGAGATCTTATAAGTTCCACAACATAAACAGATGTTCCATCTGGGCTTACAGCCATGTCATGAGGTCGTGAAAATTCGTTATCTCTAGGATGGAATTGTCCAATTACTTCCAATGATGTAGCATTGATCACAATTCCTTGTGCTAATGTCTCAGTTATTACATCCATATTTTTATCGTTAAGTACATAAAATAATCCACCTAAACATAAACAAGATATTTAAATGATTAAACACGAAAACAAATTGTATATACACATACAAATGTGTATACAAAATAATACATTTAAAGTTCAATATATTTTTTATCATATTATTGTAACATTTCCAACAAAAAAAGTAATACCTACAATAAGTATTATTATTTTTTAACTTTGAAATAATTATTTATTAGCCATTAATAAATTGTATGTACCAGCCATTGGTGAATACGCAACACTAAATAAACGTTGAAATAATTGTGGATTAATTTCAAAATTAAAGGTTCCATTGTTGGTATTAAAACATAATACTCTGCTATTTTCACGATCGGCCACACATATCAATTCTTTGTCTTCAGCCAATGTCAAAGCATGTGGGATCCACAGTTGGTAAGGAGGCACAAGCATCTCACCTTTAATTATATAAAAATTAACATCACTAAATTTAAGGAAATAATTTAACTAAAAACTTGTTTTTTAGTTAGCAGTACCTACTAGTAGGTATTTAGTTTTTATTAATACAATTATGTATACATATATGTAACTCTTTTAATCCTTTAAATGTTAAATACTTTGTAGCTAATTCAATGCTTAGGTAGAAAAATATGTAATACACAATGTATTAATAAAAATCATTAAGTATTCCAAACAATGTTTGAAAAATGTATCATTGAAATATAAGTATGACAAAATCTTTGAAACACAGTTTTATTATTTTATTGAGTAATGTTTTTTATTTGTTTCAAATTCATTTTTTTTTTTTATTTTTATTAATATTATTAATGTGAAGAGTAATTTATTATAATAATTATTTATAAAATAAATTGCTTGGTGAGAATAATATATTTTAATAAATTTATCATGACAAAACAAAAAAATCCCAATAAAATATAAAATACCTTTTTTACCATTTGAAACGAAGGTTAAGGGAACTGTTTTTGCATTGCTTCCCCAGCCTCCCCCAACATTTATTGTAAAAAGAATCAATACTGTACATTATACAATATAATACAATACCATACGATATACGTTATAACAATTAGTAAGCTCTAGCTAGCATGGTCATGTGTGTGTATAACACTTATTATACATGTATACCTAAAGATAAATGTGTTTACTTTATAACGTATTGTTCTGAAATAAATTTAAACTGTTTGAAACTTCTGAAATTTTATTTACAAAGATATTCAATTTAAGTTTTAATTCATTACACACAATTAATAGTTTTTTTTCAACATAATTACAACCAATAATTAAAAGAAACTAAAATAAACAAAAAAATTAAATACTATTGAACGAAATAGTTAGTTATTTTTTATAAATAAAATTTTAGTCTACATGTTTAAATGTTCTCAATTTTAGTAAATAGGCTGCATTTGTTTATAATAATATGTTACCATTTTGTATCAACCTGTGACTATAGTGGATCGACCCCATTCCAACAGTACTCGTCCTTCAGCAGAAAATTTAATAATACGCGAATTACAATATCCATCTGCTACATAGAATTCACCACTAGTTGTTACAGCTACTGATGTAGGTTTGCAAAACTTGTCTAAGTCTTTCCCAGGTACAAATGCAGTACCAAAAGTCATTAATAAATCTTCAGAGTTAGGGCCAAATTTGAAAACTTGATGGAGAGCAACATCAGTCAACCAAACATTATTTTCATGATCAACAGTAATGCCATGAGGCATATAAAATCTATAACAAAAACCATGTATGAACTATCTTCATTACAATCATTAAATACTTTTAAAACACATTATACCTGTGACTACCCCATCTTTTAATTATCGAACCATTTTTTGGATCCAGTACAACAACTACCTGTTCAGAAATTGGTCCTTTATGTTTTTCTCTGTACACATTGTTTTCAAAAAATGTAGTTTGATTCCATTCTCGATCGCCTCTGTGAAATATATATACAAAATTGTCTTTGCTTATGGAAACACCAGATATTTGCCCAATACTGTTATCTATTTGTTGTGGAAAAGGCCATTCTGAAGATTCATGCAAGTCTGTAAAAAAAATCCAAAACTTTAAACAAAATAAATAACACAATTCTGGACATAATATTCTGTTGAGCACATATGCAGAGGCCAAAGATAAATTTACTTTTGTGTGTATGACATATGACATTTAATACCATTATTATATTATATTTGTATACAATTAATATTTAATATTAGGCATTAAATAGCTATCAATATTTACAATTATTTCAACTAATAACAATCATTAATCATAACTACCTATATAGTTTTTAAAAATCAATATGTTCTAAATTAAAATACATTTTTAATATTTAACAGAGTGATTTATAGATAATTCAAAATAGTCACCAAACAAATCTTGCATTGACTCTGCATGGGGAGGGGGATTATATTGGTAAAATATTTGTTTCTAAAATGAGTGGGCATCTGATATGTACTTACGAAATTGGTGAAAAAAATCAACATTTGAATTATCAATATTATCCAGAGTATGTCCCATTTGATTCTGACCGTAAGGCTAAAAATAAAACAAAATAATATGTTAGAATGTATTAAAAAAAAACTACTATCTATCTTTACATTATACATGTGCATAATCATAATAGATAAGATGTACTCTTGTAGTCTGGTCGGATATGTAGATACAAATAAACAATATCAATAAGGAATTTCAGTTGTTTTTTAATATTATTATACACGACATTGCATGATAGATATTATAAACATGTCAATGTGCAAGTACCTAGTTGGATACAGGATATAGGATATTTAATATTGTGTACTTTGTATTATAAACAGTGAAGTAAAACAAAACTTATATAGGTAAATGCTAGAATGTGATTTGTACATCATGTTGGAAAAATCAAACGAATATCTACCTTAACTGGTTTCAACAAATGTAAAATGATGCACCAGTGTGATGTTGAAGAGTAAAAACAATACCTAAGGTACCTACCTAGAAGAAGAAGACAACTGAAATGTAAGTTGTAACAGATGTTATCAACAATAATTGTATTGCGGTATAATTATTGCACTGTAACTATTAGATAAAAAAATTAACTATTGGTTGATACAACTAATGAGTTATCGGGTAGGTATTTAAATTTAACTTGCAACAATAAAATTCATGTAACCTTGCTCAACGCAAGTAGGTAATAGCATCAGTTTGTACTTAGATTAATATGATGTTAAAAAGTACAGCTAATTGTGTTGAAAATAATATTATAGTATTAGCAACACATTTGTGTATGCAGTTGGTCAGGAAAAACTGAAAAATAATTCAAAGATTTCACCCAGATCCAAACATTGGTTCTTACAAGACGACCAATAATACACGGGGGTTGGTGACATATGGCCAGAAAGTACAAACCTCTTAACTTCTACCTAACTGGCGGCAACCTAACACTTCCAATAAGCAATATTATTATATGTAATACATCCGTGCGACCAACGACGGCAGGGTACCGTCGATATCATCAGACGCACTCTCACCTGGCCGGGGTCCATCTGCTGCAACTGGACTGATATCTGTTGCGGCTGCAGGTCGTCGGTCGCCAGTGACTGGTAGTCGCTACTGGCCAGATCGGACACCAAACCGGCGGTGGCGGTCAATATGCAACAGGAACCGCATGCGACAAGCGCGGTCAGGGCGGCGGTGACCGACATTGTTGTCGTGCCCGTGCGCGTCCCACTGGCACCACTCACCCCGACGTCGATGACGGACACAGGAGCATCACCGTCGGAATGGCTTCCTGTCGACGGATCGGCACGCACAGATTGATAGATCCTGGCGACGCACACACACACACACACACATACAACAGCTACAGCAGCCGCCGCAATCTGTGGACTGTGGCACTCAAACTCGACGGCAGCCAGCGGATCAACAAGTCCGCCGTTATCATAGCGCGCGTGGGCGGACTGTGGTTTATCTCGGCGGATCAATAGCAACGTTAGTCGCTACCAGAGATTAACATAATGTATTATGTATAGTGTGTTTATATATATATACGGGCCCCGCCCCAAGCGCTATCTGCCCGACTCGTTCGCCTTTGGACACCGTTCAGACGTTCAGTCCGCAGTGGCGCAGTTGGCTCCAGCCGCGCACGGATAGCGCCGCCGTAATAATTTGGCGCAACCACTGAACAGCAACCCCCTGGCGGGCGCAATAATTATCGTATAATTTTCTAGAACAATTTTCACACGAGTTTTAATTTAATTCGTTTCGCGTATTTTGGTCGGGGCAAGTGTCATACACTAATATCTGTGAACAAATTCCGTTGACAGAATCAAATTATTTTAATTTATCATGATTTTACAACAGAACTTCAAAGTTTTTTTAATATGCCTAGCCGCCTACCTATAGTCAATATATATATATATATTAGTTTTTTTCCATACATTAACTTTTTAGAGGATGTCAGTGTACGTTTTCTCTTTCTGGCACACGCGCAGCATAGACAAAACGCATTAACGCAGACTCGTTTTTCTATGTTTTTTAGTAATCTTACAGTAAAATCACTCATTATTAGGTACAAAATAGATTTTTTATTTTGTTCGTGCAACAATGCCAAAAAAGCATATCGCATTTGTCTCGTTTGATCATGTAGCACATTCCCCTTTTGCAATTTTTCACGAGAGAAGTGCTTATAATGCCTAATCAGAAATCGGCTAATAGGTACCTACCTACCTACCTATATACTCATTTGCATCATAGAATTAGAAAAATTCATAAATTGAATGGTGAATGAAGATATAAATATAAATTAATATTGACTTACCAAATTTGAAACGATTTTGAACAAATGATATGTGAAAACTATATACCTATAAAATAACGATTATCGATTTCAAAAAATAAGTATATAAGTAGAAAACTGAGTAGGTAAATTTTCACATAATATAGTGATAACTGCTGTGTTTGATATCCTACAATATAACATTTTAATATGTACAACACTCAATTAGTGTGAAGCTTCATAATTTTTATGAAATCAACTTCGAAGTTGAAAATTTGTACTTTTTTATAATCCGATCAGGCACTAATCCCATTAGGCTCTTATTAAATGGGTATCAATAATTACAATTATTTTAACTAATAAGTAATAACAATCATTAATCATAACTACCTATATCATTTTTAAAAATCAATATGTTCTAAATTAAAATATATTTTTAATATTTAACAGAGTGATTTATAGATAATTCAAAATAGTCACCAAACTAATCTTGTATCGACTCTGCATTTTGGGGAGGAGAAATATATTGGTAAAATATTTATTTCTAAAATGAGTAAGTATCTGATTTTTTTTTCAAAAATTTAAAAATTATCAAAACATTTTTTTAGGCAAATAAGTTTTTTAAATTTCCAAGATAGCCATTGTGTTGATTGTATTTTTAAAAACAGTTCAGAAGAAAAAAATATTAAAATTTAATGAAAATCGCCCAAGTTAGAGCTAATTATTATTTTGAATTTCTAAGAATAATAGTTTTGTTACCTATGCATACGACATTAGCAAAATACGATTCGCATGCTTTAATCAGAAATTGGAACGCTGATATTTTATAAATTCAAAATAATAATTAGCTCTAACTTGGGCGATTTTCGTTAAATTTTAATATTTTTTTTTTAACTGTCTTAAAAAATACAATCAACAAAATGGATATCTTGGAAATTTTAAAAACTTATTTGCCTAAAAAATTGTTTTGATAATTTTTGAATTTTTGAAAAAAAATCGAATATTATGCTATTCAATCAGAATTTCCATACTTGATACTATTAAACTTTAATTTAAAAAACTGCATTTAAACATATTGATTTTCCGCGGAGATACTAAAGGTGATACGGGATTTCTGGGATATACTGCGCAGTATACTATATATGTAGAACATAACTATTTGCATTGACTAGTGCACTATGGTCTATAGAGTATAGATACTACGAGATAATATAAATATTGTTTGAAACATGAATAGGGGGTAGGTACCTTGTACCTACCTACAGGTATATATACAGTAGGAAATATTACAGAATTGGAGAATTGGAGAAACCTGTACCGATACCCTTAAGTGTTTATTTACTGGTGCTGTTACCCTAAAACTCTACGGGAAAAAATGATATACAAAATATATACAATGGTTAATAGGTACCTACTATTAATATTATGATAATGTTATGTGAATGTAGGTTTATCTTGTGACTTGTGTGGAACCTGACGGTTTGGCGATTGGGTGAAAAATGACAGTATACTGCAGTATAGTACTAGACAATAGTATACCTACTATCATTAATTATAATTTATATTCTATATCTTATAAACAAATAGTATTTATAATCAATTCTACTGTTATTATACTTACAGAATTAAGAGACGGTAGGTAACATAAAAACCGAGTCATCCATCGCGGCTGCAGTCGGACTATCACAATTATTTTATTTTTGTAAATTGTATTGTTTTCTTCGTTTTCGGATATCGGTAGGTACCTATGGATTACGACGAAAAAAGCATTGAAAAAAAGCATTACAAATGACGAATATAGCTTTAGGCAAAAACATACAATTTCTAAAGTGCCTAGGTGGGTATGGCCACCTATCCGCCATGCCAGTCCACCCCTGTAGTTGGTATGCGTATCAGCTATTATTAATGTAATTTATTGAAATTATTTAATTGTAATTGATTTAACTGAAATATATAGATAAAATGTTTTTAATTACTTTGTTATAATTCTAATATATTTTATTCCAAAGAACTGTTCGAGTCCAACGCATAACGCACTACCATAAAGTAATAATTTAGTTTATATAATGGTCTCTGAAAATGTAAGTATGTAACACGCAACACACGTCCACCCCACACCCGCCAAAAAGCCTAAAACATATGGGTCAGCGCCCAGCGGCATATTATATCTGCCGCTGACCGGTCTCTCCCGCACACACACACCGCCTTCATGATATGAATGGCCTCACACACGACAAACATAACCTTTGTTAATATTATTGTTTTATTTTTGTATGTATTGAATGTGTTTTGTGAGTTATACCATTATTAAAATTACGTACCTATCGACGTGTTATCGTATAAAAACGTATTATTCATGTAGGTAGGTACCTATATTATGATTTATGATGAATTTCACTACCTACACCGGCGAACCGGGCTACACACAGAAATGTAGGTGTTATGATGACCCATATTAATGTGTTGATAGTTGAAATCGGTGGCCAAGGAGTTCAAAATAACAATCTTAAAGTATTAATCCAAAAACATTTATCATGACAATAATTAGAATCCATAACAAATATTGAGAATAAATGATATTGATATTTATTTAGACCATTCAAACATTAATAGGTGTCATGTTAACCACGACCGTATTAATGTTAGGGGAGCAGGGGTCTGCAATTATGTTTTTATTAGTTTATTTTCTATAAATGTCAATAATATATTTTTCGTCGAGTCAAAAAGCTTAAAAATGTAATACAAGGTGACTCATAAGTTATTACAATACCAGTTGAAAAGTATTGAAGATACATAATATTATATTATGCTCAATTTTTTTTTATTAGTATTAAAAGTTCAAATATTTAAAAAATGTATCAAAATCTTGAGAATTTGCAAACTATTTTTGGATAAAAATTTATAAAATGTTCAATTTTAGATTCTGAGCGGAGCGATGAATGTATTGATTTTACAATGATGTGTGGTTTTTTTTTTTTTTTATTATTTTTATTTTTGTGTCTGAGGACACCATTTAGAGCAGTAAAAATGCTTCGATTTTCTTCAACAGTACCTTTTCTGATAGGAAAGTGAATCTAGTTGGTGCTTTGGGATAAAAATTTCCCAGTAGTTTTCAAAAGCGACGTGAAAAACAAAAGAAAAATTAAGGAAAAACAGGAATTTTTACACAAAATTGATTTTTCACAAAATTGAATTTGGTTTTTGGTGTAACTTTAAAATAAATGACCGTAGATACTTGAAATTTTCACTGGTTGTTTATATTTGCATTTTCTATACACTATAACATTTTCAAAATATTTTGATTTATTTTGAACTGTTTAGGGACATTTTCATTTTCCATTTTTTTTTAGTTTTTTTTTCTAAAGATATCAATAAAATTTTATTTGTTGGCTAAAAAAGCTTGAAAATTTAATAGAAGGGTCCTAGTATATTGTTTCAAAGGCAGATAAAAAAAAATATTAAAAATCCTTTGTCACAGTTTTTTTTTTCTAAGCATTCAAAGTTCATAAATTGACAAAATATGGAAAAATCATGAAAATTAGCAAATTATTTTGAGTTAAAAATTCGTAAAAATTTTTCTTTTTAAATCTAAGGTTTTAAAATGTAATACAAAATTCCTTATAAGCTTGTATACCTTTATCAAAAAAAAAAAATGTCTATAAGAAAGTCAAATTAAATTTTTATGAGCGTTTGAAATTCAAATTTTTACAACATTGGATATTCACTCGATTTCTCATGTAGCGATTTCCTTATTTTGTTGTAATTCAAAAACGAACGAATTTAGATACTTGAAAATTTCACTGAATGTTTATATTAGCATTTTCTATACACCATACAATTTTGAAAATATTTTGAATCTTTTTGAGCTGTTTACGGACATTTTCAGTTTTCAATTTTTTTAGTTTTTTTTTCAATAAATATCAATAAAGTTTTATCTGTTGGGCCAAAAAGTGTAAAAATTTAATACAAGGCTCCTGATATATTAATACAATATCAGTTGAAAAATATTAAAAATACATAGGCACAATTTTTTTTTTTTAAGTATTTAAAGATCGAATTTTGACAACATTTATCAAATTTATAATTTAATAATTATTTTGTAGTTAAAATGTATAAAATGTTCAACTTTTATAGCTAAAGATTTTAAATTGAACACAAAGCTCTTAGGCTCCACGTAAATAGGTTATACATAAACTACTTTATTCACAATAATATCATCAAATATACTTGGTAATATCATAGGCTGACTGACGGTTTTCGCTCAGAATCGTTTTTCTCATACAATGATATTATATGATTGAATTCAAATTTAACACCATCCATTACAGTGATCCACTTGTAACCTACTGTGCAGCAGAGTGACATCCACTTACCCACCTTTTTTATATTATCAATTGATCTCGGCATCGATAACTATGGCTATTGTTTTTTTTTTTGTATGGTTGGTTTATGAACACGTGTTTATCTGGGCGAGGATTTGTCCTCCATCCGGGAGCTATAGCGACGCAAGATGCTGCTTGACCACAACAAGCCCATATTTTTCATATGATTATATAAACGATGTAAACCTTATATCGTCCATTGTTCCTATGCGACATCCACTTACCCACTTTTTTATAGCTAAGGATTGAAAATTAAGGTTCCTCATAAGTAGATCATATTAAATCAAAAAATCAAAAATCACAGTGTTTTTCACTATAGATATTTAAGTTCAAATTTGAACAATATCTAAACATTCTAAACAAAGAATAAAGATTTGATGTATACTTTGTTGTAATTTAAAAATATTATTCGTGGGTAGGTACTTGAAACTTTTAAACTACCTAGGTATATCGTTATATTTTACATACATAATGACATTTTAAAATTAATAAAATGCAGTTCACAAAAATTAATTCAATCTACTGAATTACTAAGTAAAATGAATTACTTTAACAGATAGCAATAATATTATAAAATAAAATATATATATAGATACTTAGTAAAGCCTATATTACAAATAAATTACTTTAATCAAAATAATATCATAAAACATATAGGTAGGTACTTGTAATTTTATAGCGTGACAGACGGTCTTCGCTCAGAAACGTCTTCGAATACAATGATTTTATATCAATGAATTTGAATTTAACACAATATCTATTACAGTTTCCAACCACATGGCACCTAATTTACAGCATCTTGGTACCCACTTGCCCATCTTTTAACTATAAATTAATTACACACTTTATAGTTTACCACTTGATAATAAATACCGAGTTTTATCAGATTTAAGTTTTACCACAAAAGAAATTCGGACTTCGGTGCTAGTAGCCAGGGGCGAACTACCCCAGCGGGACGACGGGAGATTTCCCCGTGGCCCGGCCTAATATTCATGTTCATGGCCTGACTGGCTGTAAAAAACTATTTTTTTTAGCCAGGAAGGCCCACCTAAAAATTTGCCTGCCTGAAATATTGTCTCAGTCCGCCCATATACCTATGTAGCCCACAACTTTGGACTAGGTTATTAGGAGCTTGGGACTAGTGCAAATATTTAGCAACTAACTTACCTACTGTCATATCAGTGGCGTTCAAACGGGGTGAGGGGGATAGATCCCAACCCCTGAATTTTTTTTCAATATTTATAACAATTTATAATTGTATATTCTATAATGCATTCAATTTTGTTCAATTTTTTTTCTAAAAACAAATTATCAACTATTGTAAATTTCGACAAAATGTCAAAACATGTTTATGTGTGTTTATGATATTACTATATTATTATCTAGACTCATATCTAGGAACTAGGATATTATTATTAATATTTAGTTATTTACACACAATATAATATGGGAATTATCCCACTAGATGATCGAGAATTCTCAGTTACAACCAGCTCTACACGTTCCCAGAACATTATCCCATACTGGCGATAGTGCGATCGGTAGGTATATTTTACAATATTACGTACCTTCAGCCCCAGGTCATTAGTTGGTTGAAAACTTGAAACATCGATTGCTTATTATTTGTCATAACTCATCATATTTAGTTATCACCGTGATTCGTCTTTACTCTCTCGTACTCGTGTTTTCTACTGTATGTCCGTATAGTGATACTAAAGTGTATTACTATTATACAGTCGGTGTCTTTTGTAATGTTGACTATTTTGTCTTTTTATATTTTCACAATTACTATGTCTAATAAAATAAAAATGACTAGCTATTTTGATGCAAGTTGCTCTACTTCTAAACGCTCGGTGGATGAAAAAATAAGTAAGATCACTAATATCGTTACAGAAAATCAAGTTGTGGACTTAGTGGTAATATTTTTAGTATGGCTGTTCATCGTGGGGTTATAAAGATAACATCCAACGAAGTACTGGACGAATAAGCAAAAAAAAAAAACAAAAAAATAGATTTACTAATATAATAAAAAAATAGTTAATATTATAATATATTTATAAAGTATGTATGGTAAATGGACATTTCCCCCCCCCCCCCAGGAGATTTTCCCCCGAATGTTTTAGGTCTAGAAGGACATTTAAACATTTCCCCCCGATATATTTTTGATGCGGACATTTTCCCCCCATTTTTTTTTAAAGTTTATTATTGACTAATAAATAATAATATTGAATTTAATAATACAATATTATTTATTATTTAATATAAAATTATTTTTTTTTTAAAATATAAAAATTTATAATATTATTATAAACATGTTTTTTTTATAAATATAATAGATTATAAATCTATATGTTCAATCCACCGAACTACTTAAAAAATAAAAATTAAAAAAAAAATAAGCATACAATAAAATATAATTAATAATTAATAAAAATATATAAAAATTCCAGCATAAAAAATGATACATTTTGTAAAAAACATTTGATTACTAATTCTTTTGTTATTTCTAAACACATATTTTTTAGCCTTTGGTCATATTTTTTGTTAAGACTATACTAGTTTGGATAATATTTAACAATTTAATAATTGCTTTTGAATTTGATTCAATTAGTTCAGTTGATCAAAAATATACATCTATAGTTATTAATTTATTATATTTATGAAAATATTTGAAAATGTTAGACAATAGGCAAAATAATAATTTTATATATTTATATTTATATTATTATTAAATAGTAAACTTTAAAAAAAAGGGGGGAAATATTTGCTTCAAAAATATATCGGGGGGGGGGGGGAATGTCCACGAGTCTATATGCCTAAGTAATAAATAAAGTTTGTATTTACCATAATTGTATAGATTGATATTAGACATAACCATAAATTATAATTTTAATGATAAAATAATGCATATGTTAAAAAATTAGCCATATCCCTCCCCATGACAAAATCATTTGACCGCCACTGTGTCATATACTTGAAATATCTGCTTATCAGCTTATCTTACACGCTGAGTCGACAACTAAATCGTTCATAATCTACTTAAGTACAAAATTAATGCTGTTCACTATTTCTATGGGAGCTCACGATAACAATATAATCAACTCGACTACGCAACGTTTGAAACTTTTTGTTTTTATAGGAACATTCATAAAGTCATGCCTTTAACTTCTTTGAGATAGCAGTAGCCGATGGGTCACGTCATGAGCTAACTAAAATGTATTTACTATTTTATAATGTACCTATAATATAATATTGTGTGGAAAGGTCTATAAGACCGTAACTTGAGTAGATTCGTTATTAAAGGAAAAAATGGGGCATGCTTGGTAAATCACCCTGTATATTAAACAGCATTCTATATAGACCCTTTAAAAATTATAATTCACAAATATTTTCAAACACATATTTATATTTTTGTAATTTGTTTATCCAATTAAATTTTAAATCAATTAATTAATTTTAATTAAAGTTCGTGGAAAACTTAAAGAACTCTAAATCATGTATAATTGAATTAAACTCTTACATTTCCTTATTAAAATTAATGATTTCTGATTTTGTTTTACAAATGATACTATGGTAAATAATTATTACCTAATAAAAAACAATTTATATTTTATAAACAACAATAAGTTCTAGTATCTAGTAGGTCATATAAATAAATGCGACCACTGGATGGTTTCTTCCCGCACCACATTCATGTTCTAAATTTATTGTGGCACATATTCTTATTATGCCCTTGTGTATAGATATTGTATATTCTCTAATAAAAATTAAAAAAAAAATTTATGCGAAGATTTAAAAATGTTTTCAATACCGCATAATATTGTTATTGGAATATTTTGTACAAAAATAATAAGTTTAATCGTATTACAAATTTTAAGATATACCTACATGGCTACATACACTATTACACTAACGCGTTATATTACATTATAATATATTATCATTATATTTTGCACAACGCCGACACGAAACATAATTCTACGACATCGACGTGTATATTTATATATATATATATATATGTAAACAAGATTTTGAGATGAACGTGCTTTCGTGATAACTGGTAGGTAATTAATGCGACATTACTTGTGCGCTAAGGATTTTTGAGCTGAATAATAGGAAAACAGCCTGTTTATTGGTCGAATGATAATAATCACCGTACTTAACCAATCGTCAAATAACATTAGCATAATAATTCAGTTAAAGGGAAAACTTTACTCGATTTTATCGTTAAAAATAATGAGTGTGCCTACACTAACTGCAAGTACAGTAGGCCTGTGTTAGTGTCATATACCTAATACTGTTAATACGTGTAGGTACATTTGTGTGAAATGCGACAATTTACCATAAACCGTTTTTCTAATGGCAACTCATGAGAAGTTTTCAAAGCCGCATACAAATTAAACGGATCCAACCAACCATAAGTCCGTTTGACGTTATTCCTTAAATGCCTCACAAACTCCTTGAATTTTTAAATGTTTAAAAAAATTTTAATGAGCTTTGTATTAAATCTCAACGCCTTAACAAGCGTTATGGTTTTATTATAACATTAATTCGACAAATAATAATAGACTCGTCATTTAAAAAAAAAAAAACTGTATAATTCCGAAAATATTTTATTTATGTAAATTGCGTTTAAAAGAAAAACAAATAATTAATTAGATATACAAATTGTCTAGATTTGTATGGAATTTACACAAATACATTCATAATCCATTAGTGTATACTGTATAACTATGGCCTATACCTATACGTATACGGTTAACACTAGTTCAGATTATAAAAAATAGGTACTATGTAGGTAGGTGTCAACCTATTTGTGAATACAAATAACGGATTTGCATACCGCGGACCCTTTGTACGGTGATCATAAATTGGTAACAATTTATCGCTGACACTATAGGTACGGTAGAAATAAACCGAGAAATATATTTTACAAGATAAGTTAAAATTAAATTGCTCAAAACTTTAGATCACGCAACGTTAGTTCAAAGTCGTGATTGAAATCAGTGTGAGTCTGTTTATATTTTAAAGGAGAATATAACCTATACATACACCTATAGCCTATAGGTACCTATAGGTATACTGTGTACAAATCCAAACATTTTTAAAAATAGGTATGAGTATACCATTAAAAGAATAAATAATTCAAATATTCATCGGAAGTGTTCAAAAATCAAAAGTAACCTGTTCTGGTAAAGTAACTACTAGGTAAGGACTAGGTAGGATGAATGTGCTAGTCAATTGAACAAAAGTAAAACAAAACAAAAATAATACACAAAAAACTTCACGAAAATAAAATAATAATATAATAAAATATTATACGTTCAATATTTTAACTTTTAAATTTATATATGACTTACAATAATTGACAGCAAATTTATCAAAAATTTACTAAGCCTGTAAATAGCACAAAATTACTATTTATTCCTGTTAATTAAATTGACTATACTTCTAGGCTGTAATACGCCTGTATTTTGTAATACCAAATTATGTAGAATGTAAACGTTTTTTTTTCTACCTGAAATAGTACAAACTGTCCGCCATTTACATTTTATTACCATCCGAAATACTACAAAAAGTTACTGTCCACAATTTTAATTTTTTCCATCTGACCGTACAACGTGTCTTACAACCAACTTAATTTTTCAGATTTACATAATATATTAAAAAAACTTGTATAATATAGGTAGAATTACCAAAAGCCTTATTTATGTCGAATCATTATTTGTTATACCTAATTTATGGTATTAAGTATAATAGTTTATTGTTTATACGCGAATATTTACAACTCTCATGTTTGCTTTATTTTTGGACCACAGCCGAATACTGGACAAATATTGACAAACGGTACCTATATATATTATATACCAATAAAACGGTATCCATCTCCTAACCAACGTAATCCATCTATTGGCATGTCGTATATCAAAATATAAACTAGTATATCTATTTAATCTATGGCTATGTACAGTATGCCCTATACCACTATGCCTATAGTATTACCTACAGTAGGTTTATTAATTTAAATGCATAGTACTATTCGTACTGTCGTTATGCAGCTAGCCTTCCTATACCGCTAAAAGCCAAATCAGGTTTCTAAAGTTTATCACATGGTTATATACCTATATACTTGGATACTGGACAATGGATATTGAATATATTTTCATAAAAAACAATGCAATATGCTGTATATGAATATTATGAAAAGCTCAACAGAGCATAAAAATAAAAAAATCCTTCGTTAAACCCAACAACTTTTCCGGCAAAGATGTAGGTTTAATATATTATTATAGTCTATACAGTTGAGGTATAGGTCAAACTGCAATATTTTTACTGTAGTATGACAATTTGTTTTGTTATTACAATATGCTATCTTTTATTTTTTGGTGTATTAAAATTTATAAGTATACCTATCAAATACATTTGAATTTATTATGTTTTCGTGTCATTCATAAAATTATTACTGAAATGTGAAATGATTATAGCGAATAACGTTTCGAAAAATTTTAATAATTTTTGAAAATGTTAATTGAGTTTTAGAAAACTAGGTTAAAATATAAAATTATTTCAAACATTTTAACATGTACCTAGTATAGTGTTAAAATGTCATCAACTTTTTTATTATTTCATATTTTAGATGAACGGAAATTAAAACACTCACGGCAAAACCCGAGGTGGCATCATATTATTAAATATATATTTTTGTTTATAAACAATTTGGATATTAATCATTTTTTCGTTTTTCAGCGTATTTTCTTATTATTTTAGAACATATTTATAGTAACAATATTTCATCAATAACCACAAAATACCGCTGCAATTCAAATGTAGGTACGCGGTACGCCTATAATAGGTAAATATTATGTAATAAACTTTATTAATATCGAGTCATTACAAAAGGCCATTTTCCCAAGGTGTTTATAAATTACACACATTAGAATTTCCGGTTAATTTTTGGGCCCTACAAATTCCAACCAAAATTATGTAAAAAAAGGGGTGATTTTAATCTAAGCTTGGCAATGTCAGATGGGTTAATTGTAAAGCTGGCCTAGATTTTACAGGTACCTAACTATTTATAAAATCAAAAATAATATTTTATATATTAGCAAGTAATTTTTTTGTAAACAAGATCTCGACTATTTTATAAGAAGCTAGGTAAATTTAAAGTTTGTAGTTCGGTAGGTAAGAATAATATTTATCATTTTAGTTTAAAAACCACCCTCATGGCCACATATGTTGCCTACTCAACTCGTATTGTTTTGTTCAATTTAAAATAATTATACTCATAATGTTACAATACCTAGTAAACGTAATTGTATCAAGCCATATGATATGACTTTAAAGGAAATACTGCAAGCTAAAGTTTTAATTAAATATCGTAGTACTCAGAAACATAAATGAGACTTGAAAAGAAGATTTTCTATTATAATATTTAATAGTATTTGTTAGGTACTGAGAGTAGATTTTCCCAGTATTTTTTTTATATCCAATCTGTTCTTTAAATCGAAGTGGCACATGTATATAATAATAAAGGTAAAATAAAATAATAACTCTAACCCTTCAGGAAAAGTATAAAAATGTAAGTTCCACTACCCAACAGTAATGCATAAAACACAAGGGCGTCGTTTGTTTTACACATAACCTTTGAGATGAGTGTCGGAGATTACCCACGTTAACCTTTAGACCAGACCCTTCGGTTCCAAACTATTATAAATATAACTATATAATATGAAGTTCCGAGACCACTAGATATCAGATACTTGAGATACTACAACTATACTACATATTATCCGTGTATATAATGTATAATATAATATACTATACATTGTATGAGTGTATCCACTATTCAAATTTACAAGTTATACTTAAGTTTAAATCATACAAACCCTGAAAATGCTATCAAGTGTTTTCTTTACATTTTATTAAAGTAACTGGAGTATAAAGTTATCAAAAACAAAAGTTGTTGGTTTATTATGTTATTCAATTTTTTATTGGTTTATTGAAATAACGATTTACTTAGATAGTCAGATAGAAAATTAGTGATTTGAATAATATAGGCAACCTCGTTATGATAAAATATTTTACGGTGTATTTGAAATCTGTGTAGTCATTACCAGTGTTAGGACTTATCTAGATAAATTATCCAGATAATTATTTTTTTATCTTTTATCTTATCTAGATAAATAAATATAAGTTATCTAAGCATTTATTTTAGATAAAATTTTAACTTATCTAGATAAATTTACAAGATAATTTTTTTGGAGAAAATTAGCTAGATCTGTTCGAAAATGTTTTATTTTTATTCTCATTATCCGAGGCACAAGTTGTACGTAAAATAACATCCAGGGCTAAAAATATATGACGTTATTCTGAAAAGACTATATAAATTATTCCTATTTAGTACTTATTACTTATTAGTAATTAATATTCTGTATTCGGTTAATAATATATAATATAATATACTAATTAATTTATGTAATTAGCCTATATTAGTATATTACTGTCGCAACAAATATGTCAAATTCCCAGAATTTTATAAATATTTTTAAACTATAATTAAAATACGAATAATTAGAATAAATAGAACAGATGGCAAGTTATAACCACCGCCGTCCCAAACAAAATTCCATAGAATATAATATTATTCATTGAGGAATAAAGATAAACCAGCCGTCTATTCTTTCCGTATTTGCAATGCGTCTGAAATTAATGACAATAATTTATTGATAACTGACGAGCAATACATGAGATGCTATTTATATATTTCGGGTTTTATGTTTTATATTATAAATCTATGGACTATAAACAATCTCTAAACCAATTTTAATTGCACATGACTTATAATAATAATAAACATTATTTCGTATACACAAATACATAATACTCGTAAATATCTTTTCAATGTTGTTAATTAATAATAATAATAGTACGTGACACGAAAAGTGGCCGGTGACCCCACCACCAGCCCGGCAGAACGGCCGTTAGCCGTTATTATTATACTGTGATAATACAAATAATAACATTCACAATAAACTGTAATATAGAATAGCAGCTCACTTACTTTATCTTAATTTTGTAAACTATAATCCAACGACGTAAATATTTATACAAATATTATAATTTAGAACACTTTGTATTATAACTTTGAATCACAATAGTCTATGCTGCCATGGATTTTTATTTAATAAAAGAAAAATTTATAATTACCCTTTTAATGTATTGGGTGAATAGTTTTTTTTTTAAATTTATTTAATTAACCCGTGGCAATTACAGAGGCGATTGGGTGTTGTAAGGTTGGTACGGTCGGTTGGGAACACGTGTGTGTGGCAAGGTTTTTGCGCACTACGAACTCGAGTGGTCACCCATCTAAGTACTCTGTACTAGTAGCAGCGGCTGTTACTAAGTTACTTACTCTCAATCATATCGCGTGATTGAATTCAACACCTGCGCCACGGTGAATAATTATTGATGTAGAGAAATTATGTTTATCCGCATAAAGTTAATGCTTTAACTGCACGGAAAAAAAATTGGTTATAGTAAATAGTTGGATTCTTTTTTGTTGCCTTAACGATTTATGTAGTTGTATCAAACAATGTGTTAAGTTGACAGTACTAAAATGAATTTGTTAAAATATTATAGTTGCACCAACTTATTGTATTGTAATTTCAACTATAGTCTGTACCAAATAAGAGCGCACCGCGCTGGCGCATACAAATGAATCGCGGAGCGACGTCCGGACCCCCCTGGACGGGTCTATTAGCTATGTGATTGGTCGCCTTAGTCGGCTATGATCGGCGTCGTCGACGATGTTGCCGCCGTCGGCGACGCCGCCGTACATACAGGAAATTGTAGTAACAATGCGCTATCGCGTATTACATTGCGCTACCGCGTATTACATAGTAAAATAATAGACCTTTTTTTTGTTTTTTTTTTTAAACAACAACAAGAAAAATTCAATAAACAGCGAATGCGCACAAAAAACAAAAATACGTGTTACCGCTAAAGACCGTTAAAATGGTGTGACAATATAACACACTCTGTATAAGCGGTTGACCCTGGTGGCGCTGGAACGCACGACGGTAGCGCTCTCTGACATGCGCGTGATATGACCGGTTTTTGTGCGCCGCCCGGTGCGCTCTTATTTGGTATAGACTATATACTAAATAGTATGTAAAATTTAACCACATATAATGGTTGATATACAAATATTGAATAGTTATCATAATAGTTAGCATCCATAATCAATGTCAAAATAATTTTAACAATATAATATTGTTATGTCAACCATACTAATTAGTACCAGTATAATATTATATATTATGATTATATAATAAAATTATTATACAAAACATGAATGGTTGCATCAACACTAAAATTATGTTATCATAAATATATTATATAGTATGATTGGAAATGGACAAAAATAACCACGCGCCTGTTATATTCCCGGAAAAACCTATTACCGGCGATACCAGCACACCCCGCACTCCACTTACAGCAATGTATATTAATCATGCTCGATGCTCTCTCACACAGTCACGAAATTACTGTGCAGCAAAGAATCGCGAAACAACTTGTCACCGAACGTCTGCGTTTATTTAATTTCGTTCATCAAATATAAAAATTAATTCATTGCGAAAACACCGTTTGATCATTTTGGTCTAGTGAATAGTGCGGTTTATGCCATGTTATATTGTGTTGCGTTTATTAAATTTCATGTGAAATGTCTGACCATTTTGTTTTAAATATTTTAAACGAATTGAAAGTTCCAGATTTCCTTATTGAAGAATTCCAAAGTAAGTTTCAATATTTATAATTTTTATACATATATGTATGGTTTGTATTGTTTCCTGTTTGTTCGTTGTGTTTATTAAACTAAAACAAAACTTTATTTTAATGGGTACCTATTATATTATTATTTATATTGGTGTCCATGCGAAACTTAATAAACATAGCCATTTTTGTCATGTTTTAATTGCTATACAAGACATGTTTTTTTGGCATATTTAGTCATGTTTTAAAATTAATATTTTTATAATTTTATTCATTAAATAGTTCAAAATGGTTCTTATCGACCCTTAAATAATTGGTTATAAGTTATAACTTTTAAACAATATTTTATATTCAACATAAGTAGGTATTGTATAAATTATACAATAAGTGCTATATAAATATAATATATAGTATATATTATACAATTTATATGTAATATGCAGTGGTCGAAGTGGGTCAAAATATGTGGAGGGATGCCTTTCTTTCATATTTTGTACAGTTTTCATATATGAAATGAATTATAAGGGGATACATTATTTTCGACGAAAAAGTGGAGGGATAGAAAATTTAAATTTAAGTGGAGGGATGTCATCCCACCGTATCCCCCCCCCCATTTCGACCACTGGTAATATGTTAAGTTATTAAATCATATTCAATTCCTAAATGCTAATATAATATATTATGTTGTAATAACAGTAGGTAATATTATTATCAATTTATTATAAACATTTAAAACTTGCACCGTCTGTAATTAAAATATATAGGTAAGCTGTAATATTTGCCCACCATTTTAATTTATTTTTCTACTGCAGAGCATTATACACTTTATTTTCAAGAACATTTTTATATTGTAATTATTAGGTAGTACTTTTTAGTTACAATTGTAAGATGTGTTTGAGTTATCATTATTTATATTTACTTAATGATTTTTAGAACATGGAATTGATGAGGAAGTCTTCAAAAATTTAACTGAGTTAATGGTATGTGAACTGGTTCCGCAAATAAGATTCCGTTGCAAGATATTCAAAAAGATTGAATAGGTAGTGAAAAACTTACAAATGTAAGTAAAATTAATACATCTATGGCAAATGAAATTGTCATGTCTTGCAACTTGCAAGTGATACTAATATTATAATATAGGTACGTAACTATTATACAACTATACAACCATCATGACACATGGCAAGCAACGTGTAACGACGTAGGGACGATCCTTACCGTCCCAACCCTAACCATTAGTTATTTTTTTTAAGTATAATAATAATAACAACAACAACAATAATGCAACAGCTGATATACGTCACATAAAAATGTATTATGTATGTAACTTCGGGTCAGAATCTACAGGCTAAATGGAATTGCTGAAATTAGTATCTGTGGTATTATGTATTATTATATTTATATGTATTTTATGTCTACATTTATATTTGGGACAACACAGTGCAAGTACCTTCTGTACAATAAAAAGACAGTTTTTTATTTTATTAAATGTACGCAGGAAATAAGGAAGCTGCAGAAAGACTAGGGGAACACGGAGGAATGACGATCGCTTGAGGCAACATTTTACTACGGCCACAAATTGCGTTACATTGATTTAAAATAGGTATGCTCCATGGATTTTATGGATTCTATAGATTTTAACTTAATATAATATTATAAACTTAAAATAATTTTACAAGACTTGTTTGCATCGTCTACCTACAAACAGTACTTAATAGTTTATATCTAGCAATTTAGTCTATAGAATTATTAATAGGTAGGTAGTTTAAAAGGTGTTACCTTAAACATAAGACCTTCGTTGTATGCTGATTCGACAATATAAACGGAACCTTATAATATTGATAGTTACTTCTTGAATTGGTCCAATATTACTGCTGCTGCTGCTGGTGAACGTCTGGACAATTAATTTGTCACTATACGTAGGTACCTAATAGCCGACAGGTGTATAATAATACACATCGGACATCATAAATTGTATTATTAAATGTTAACACTGTGAGGATGAGATTGTTTAACTTAAACTTAAGCCAATAAAACAAAATTAGAAAGTTGTAATGGCGCTGCAATTTGCTCAAATCACTATGATTTTGAACTACCTATAAGCCACGGGATAAATATCCTATGAACCATATGTTAAGCCAACATATTATTATGTTAAATCACACACTTAATAAAATCTTTTATTTCAAACTTGAAAGTTTCACTATTATATAAAATACCAAACAGGTCAACTAGAATCGTAATACTCTCATTAACAAGTAACAACCATTTATATTTTTATTCAAACAATAAAACATGATCATATTAATATTTAATATTCTTGATAATATTTATTGATTTGAAATGTTATATTAGATAATTTAGGTCCATAAAAATAATTAATAGATTTGGAAAATATGAGGGTTATATTATTATGAGTTATGATTATTTGAAAATTATAGTTAGTATAATTAATATTAATTTATAAAAATTATCTTAGTAGGTATAGTAAGTATCAGATTAAATGAAAATCTATTTTATATTTTTGTTTAACTATGTCTTAAAACTATTATTCTATAAATACAATAGTACATACCTAATTACTAATTGGTATAGTATATAGTATACATTTTAATAACTCAGTATTAACTCGTTCAAATTTAGAATTAGATTTAAGAATAGGTATATAAAAAAAAAATCATCTTCATAACAATAATTTATAACACAAAATATTGGTTCTCGTTTGAAAAAAATAAGTATGTACAACCACAGGACATTCTTTAATGGTTTGAAAAATCAAAATATTTGAAAAAATGCTCCTTAGTCTTACTTAAAAATTTCAGAATTTAAATAAATTTGTAATTAATAGAAAAATATGGGGTACCTACGCAAGCTTGGTGAATCGCCCCGTATTATATAATTATTATTAAAATTAAAATAACATTTTATTAATGTATCGTAAAATTCTATTCAGCTTCTCGGTCATAAAACTGTATTTTAACATAACGTCACGTCATGTACACAAAAAACAATCGATACCCATAACTCATATAAGCCACGTTTGATGTGGTTTATATTCTGCAGCTTGCAGGATGTACCATACACACAAATTTAGTGGCTACCTTGTTCAAAAATAAATTCGATAACATCTGTAATGTATTGGCCAACTATGAATAGTTAAGTAGGTAGCCTATAGTAATAGGTAAGTATAGTGCCTACATAATATAATACTCTGAACTACAAGAATTCTTCGCTTAAGCGGACACAGTGAAAACCAACGAAGTATTATAATTTTCATACGTGATGAATTTTATAATTACATAGTTCAATTTTCGAGGCTAAAAATGATATTGAGTGGCTTGAATATTATTTAAAACTATTTTGTAAGATAATAATAATTAATCGGCATTTATTATAGAGTAGGTATTCAACTTTATATTTCTTGAACGAAAAATACCTACAAATAAACTTAATAGGTTCTCGGAATAAATACGTAGAGGTACCTATTTGAATAATTGATTTAAAATTGTGTTCTCGGTTGTATTAAATACAAAAAAGAATTGATGAATTATATTTGGAATACTTTAGAGACGCCTTAACCTGCAGTAGTAGTAGTTGTAGTCGCCGTGTGTACAGGTCTTGGGACGCGTATGGTTTGTACAATCTGCCGAGAAGTGTAAAACGAAAACGAGAAATAGGTACACACAGGAGAATGATAAATTTTGTCATTTCTGCGTTTTACCCATAAATTAGTGGAAACAATTTTACCGTTTGTGTTTCACGCGCGTCCGATCTTTATTTTCTCTGCGGGCTCGTATACACACGTCACACACACACACACACACACACATACATTACGCTGTATACTATATACGCACGTGCACCGATATCCTTTTTCGAGCACACATAAGAACGGACGATTTATCGGCAGCCTATAGGGTACACGCGCACACGGCGCGGGCCGAGGGGTAAAGTATAGCCTAGGACGCGTCCGCGTGTAATCGGTTCGAATATACACACGACCACGAGATGTGTGTGACGACGGTGCAGGCGGGGGCGAGGGCGAACAATGGATAAGGATGGGAAGGACCTCTCGGTCGGGGTGGTTTGTGAATGGAAGTGGTGATTTTCACCGGATGACGACGAGGGGGGGGGGTTGGGGTGTTCGTGAGCTAGGTAGGAAGAGCGTGTGCTTCCGGACGTTATCTTGTCCCAGTCACGGAGGCGTCGTCGTCGTGGCATATGCATAAACCGACATCGCCCTAGCAGTCGCTTTTCCGCGTGTACACGCAACTGGCGGGATTTAGCGAGATTTAGATTGATCCGGGCGCGCTGTCAGTAATTTATTTCGGTTGTCTCGCTTTCCATTTATTACGGCGAGCGTGCTATATAAACAGACTGTAGCGTACTATATATATTGTACAATATGTGTGTGTGTGTATATATATACTATACCTATCGGAAATCCCATCGGAAAATATTGTAAGACCTCATGGACCACAGGCCATAGTTTTTATCACCAGCTTGGACTATACGGAATAATAATAATAATTTAAAAAAAAAAAAATGATAAAAACAAATTACCGGAACGTTCCCACGAAATTTGCATTTTATTAGAAAACAAAAGGCCCACTGTAGATACTAAGCTACCAGGACGACCGGATTTTATATACCGGATATTCATGTGTATACATTACGACGTGATAGATATACCTATACTATAGTGTTGTCTGTACCTATACAACGTCGTTGTAGTCGTGTTGTGAACAGTGTTGCGCAAAGATAACTAAAAATTTATCTAGATAAAGATAAAAGATAATTGGATACAATTTATCTAGATAAAGATAGAAGATAGTTAAAATCTAAATTATCTAGATAAAGATAAAAGATAAAACACTATTTATCTGGATAAAAAAAAAGATAAAATTATTTTAATATACCCGTCCCCCTCCAAAAAAAAAAATCCTAGATCTGCCATTGACCATTGTGTACATTTATGTATAGAAAATAAGTAATAAATAATAAGTACTTAGTTTTAAAAAAAATACATTCTTTGTACCTAGGTTTATTATAATTTTATAAAACAATTCATTAATATATTTTAAAATAATAGTAATTAATTATTAAACATAAAAATGTAATTTGTTATACAAATAATGGTTAACACATAATTATATTCTAAAATATATAAAATAGTAAATATACATCATAATAAAATATTGAAAAAAAAACATTGTACCTTCAGTATAAAATGAAAAAAACACTGTACATTTATGAATGGGAAATAAGTAATAATTACCTAATAAGTAATTAGTTTTAATTAAGTACATTATCTTTGTAGTTATATTATAATTTTTTAAAACATAACATTACAATTGAAATAATACTATATAGTTAATACATATGATAGTAAAATATTGGAAAAAAAAACATAAACTTCATGAAATATAAAAAAAATCATGATATATTTTACATATTAACATTGTTAACAATTATTAAATTCTTTCATTAAGCATTAAGCACCTACAACACAATAACATTTCAAAAGTCTTATCCTGAAGCCTGTTTCTTCTCGGGGTTAAGATTTGAGATCCACTACTAAATAGCCTTTCTACTGGTGCTGAAGACGGGAGAGTTGTATTATATTTAAAAAAGACCTTTTTGACAACTGGGAATGTGTTTAACATGTCAAGGTCTTTATTTTTAGAATCTAAATAAGATAGTGCTTGTACAGTTACTTCATTAGTACTATTTAAATTTAACTGTACACAGTGTACATTATCAGAAGCCGAACGATCAAGTGAATATTTACTTTGTGTTAAAATACCATAAAATTCTTCATCACTACCAGCAGAATCATTTTCAACGGAATTAGAATCTGAATTGGTTAATGAGTTTATGAAATTGCATTCAGACAAAAATAAATTTTTACAGAAAGTTAAATATCGACCAGGTATCCATGAAAGTTTAAACCTAGGATGAGATATTGAAGCAATGATATATGGCTTACCTTTTATGTTTTCTAAATCAAATATAAAATAAAATCTTTTTTCTAGGCTTTTAATAATTGATAACGCTAAATGTCTGCAATATATTAAATTTGTCTGTTGAATTAATAAAAGTCTTAACGATATTATAGTAGGTGCGACATATCCTAGAAAACAAGATTTTTCAGCTTGTAATTTGTCAAGTGCAATGGCAAGCGGTTCCATAACTGCACAGTATTCTTCTAAAAATACCCAATTTTTTTTTGTTAGTTGTTCAAGTTTCAATTCAGTAAATAAAGATTTTACTGTTTCTTTATGTGCAATTATTTTTTTTACAGCGTCAAATGAGGAATTCCACCTAGTTACAATAGGTATAGGAAATTTGCAATCGCAGATATCATATACCTTGTCTGAGGCCACTGTACTACGACTTAAAAGATTCCAAAAACTACATAATTTATTAAAAGCATTTTTAGAAGTTAATTTATAAGACTGATCAGAAATTTTGTCTACATCAACAGTTGCAATCAAGCTAAGAGTATGTGCAGAACATGTTATATGATCTGGTAAGCATATTTCATCACTTTCCATATCTTCAGAATTCAAAAACAATGTGGAGAAATCTACAGTATCAAAATCTGTACTAGAATTATCAATTTCTACCCCAGTATTAGGATCATCACATATAGATTCATCAGCAAACCAGTTATCATTACCAATGTTTGAAAACTCCACACCAATAGATTTTAAAGAGTATGTTCTGAATGCCTTGCCAAAATTGCTAGCGTTATCTGTTACGGTATGTGATATTTTAGAGTTCTGGATATTATATGTATGAGTTATTTCATTCATTATCTCTGTTATATTTAAAAATGTATGACTTCCTTTAATCCTTCTACAACCAAGAATGTATGAATGTCTAATGTAGGTATGCTCATCAATAAAATGACCAGTCATACCCAAATAACTTTTGTTATTGCAAGACCAAATATCAGCCGTTGTACATATAAAATTTTGTTTAGCTATTAAATCAGTTAACATGGTTATGTATGATGTGTACTTATTATTTAACTCATTAGACATGACTCTACGATCTGGTAATGAAGTTGTATCGCCAAGGCCGCATAATCCTTTTATGAGGCGTTTGAATGCTGGTTTTTCGCAAGTCACTAATGGCCTCATTTCTTCCACAATATATGCAAAGGTTAAGTCAGTAATCTGAAAAATGAAATAATAAATTACTTACAAAGTTACAAACAATACAAAAAAAATTTAAAAAAAAGCAAAATATAGGTAAACCTAATTGTTCTGTATATAGTATAATATTTACATTTAAAAAAAATAAATCTATAATAACTTTAGGTATTAATTTACCACAATTTGATCTACTTTTCAGTCATAAAACATGATATACTATATATTATTATCTTTAGGTTTTTACCATGAATTAATTATTTGTGTCAGAGTATTTAACCATTAATATACATCTATAATTTCAAAATATTTATTGAACAGTAATATATTAATCTATATTTATATTTTTTTACACTACTCGATAAGAAAATGTACCACATATTACCTCAATTATCTTTCAATTTCCAACACCGCGGTGGCACGGTTATAAAAACTGTTAACTAAATCGGTAATTTTTTATTTAAATAAATAAAAATTTTTTTTTTTAATATTTAAAAATCTTTTTTCATTACATTATTAAACACAAATAATATTTGAACAATTTCTATTTCAAATTACTCTGTATAAGAATGTATAAATTAAAATATCAATAAATAGGTATTAAAACAATTATGGAACTACCAAGTGACTTGAAAGGTACACAAATTATCATTAAGTAAAATCAAATAGTTCAGTGTAAATCATACATATAAAATAAATACTCACTTTTTGTTTTGATATTTTATTTGTATGCGATAACGGCAAGGTTTCTTGTTTTTTTATGGATTGTACATTTTTCTTAACAGTTTTAGCTGCTTTGACTTTTTCCATCAAATGTAAATGTTTAAACTATAACAGTAAATTTATAATAATACATATTATTAAATAATAATACGCAGTCGGGCAAAATTATATCTTGATAATTATTCAAATAAATATGTACCTATTTGAATAAAAAATTATCAACATATTATAATACCTAACCAATTATAATTAAAAAAAATTCAGACATTCAGGGCAAATAATTATTAATAGAGCCTAACAGGTGTTTTAGGTACCTATTGAAATCTATCATTGTTATTAATTGAACTAAAAGTGTGTAGGTACCTCGGTAGGTACTAACTACTATAGGTACCTATGTAGTATGTACCTACCCTGCAATTGGACATATTTTAGGTCTTGATAATAATTAATTAATTTTATTTAAGTACCTACTTTGATGTGACTTAAAAAATTTCCAGTAGAACCCTTATGACCATGCACGATTTTAGGACAATTTTGGCACTGTGCGGATATTTTATTTTTTTCATTGTCTTCTTCATTTATTATTTTGAAAAACTTGCCATTAAATATGTAACATTTTGATTTTTCTATTGTTTCCAAATTGTGTACAGGATCGTCTTCACACACAATGTTTTGTTTTTTTGTGCTTCGATTGATGAATTTTTCCATTATGTTAAAATTATAAATCAAACCAAAACTGAGGAAACTAAACAGTAAACACAATACTAAACAAAAATTATCGGTAACCAACTTTGTCGCACGGCACACTCACACCGTCATTCGTCGTCTGTGGTCTGAGACCATATGATATAATTAAGAATATGGTAATAATAATTGTTGTTGTTTTAGTAGAAATGGTATTAATGTATATTTATGATTTATCAACAATTTCAAAACTAGTATACGTATTTAATAATAAACAGTGTACACTAATGTAGATATAGACGTATATTGAATTTGTACCCACTGTCTGTCTGACTGTTATAGAAATATTCAAATATAGAATATAAGGTACTTATAACTATTATAGCTTTATATGATATAATATATTATGGATTTATTAATATAAAACCATACAATAACATTTATAATATCATTATATAACTATACCATTTTGGGAAATCTGCATTCATTTATGTTACCTATATTTAGAAATTTAAAATTGAACACACAAGATTATAAGAATATAATATACAATATACATCAGTTATATGCGAGAGCTATTCAAAATGTCATTGATGTGTTATTGTGCCTGTTTGTGTAGGTAGTGTGTACTGTGTAGAGTGTAGACGTGTAGTGTGGTCTTGTACTCTTGTGCACATATTAATTATTATTATCCCCAATAATAAATTATGGACTTTGGATTATGGTGTACCTACACGGCAGTCGACAGACGACGAGTCGACGACACAACGTTGCAACATAGTATTCGGCCGTAGCCCGTATAAATCGGGATAATTAGAATTTAGAAATAACATAAAAGTGGCATGGAAAATTATTACCTATTACTTTGTTATTGTTCTGTATTTGTGCAAGGATGATTTATTAATTTAATAGGAATTTAATATTTTAAGACTTTCAAGTTCAATTTTTCGAATTTTTTGAATAAATATATTTATTTATCTAGATGAATTACGTTAGATAACTCAATAATTCATCTAAGATAATTCATCAGATAACTAATTTTGTTTATTATCTAGATAAGATAAAAGATAATTAATTATTTATCTAGATAAATTATTTAGATAATTTATCTAGATAATGCTCAACACTGGTTGTGAAGGTAGTCAGCTCACGCCGAAGCTGGATTCCGCGCATGTTTCTCCAATCCACGTCATCGATAATGTGTCCGTTTAAATGTGACCTACTACCTACCCAACCTATTTCGAATAATATAAAATATAATATTATACTATTATTGAGGCTCAAATTTGTATGTAAATACAGTGATATTTTATTAGTTCCAATTTGCATAACTTTTACAAGTGTTGGGTAAGTACACTATTAATATGTATCAATAGAACCAATTTTATTATATTACATTTTTAATATTTCATGTGTTAAATTTTTATGGATACTATAAAAAGTTTAATTTTCAACAAAAATATTGAACTGAATGTTTGTTTAATATAAGTCGATGAAGATGAATATTATTTTTACCTACCTACCTAATATTTTATTACAGTATGTGGATATTGTATCATGAAAACAATCGAAATTTTTTTTTTTTTAGAAATACCCTACCATTAATATGTATGACGTTTTTAAGTGTATAAAATAAGTATAGGTATTAAGATTTTTTAATACTTCTACACAGCTAATCAATTTTTTAATAGGTTATACAATATATTAAATTTACATGATTTTTGATTTTTAAATGCATACTTATAAACTATAAATTTAAGACACAATTTAAAGTCTTACACAATTTAGAGAAAAAAAATATTCGTTATCAACAATATTCTTTCCGATAAAAATTAAAAATTAAAAACTATTATTATGGCATACAATTAATCTTGATAGAATTCTAAGGAAAAAAGCTTTTTACTAAAATTCGATATCTCTATCCGATCAATGTGTGGACCTGAAAGGGTTAAGAACGATGTCGGACTATAGTTTATATTTATATTTGATTATAATATTATTTTTTGTTATAATTTTTCTGTTGTTGTTATTTTTGAAAATTAACTGATGCTACATTACAATATTGTTATTTGTGCCTTGTATGTTGTCGTAGGTACCTATATTATCTCCTACCCTCGTGGACGTGAAATAATTACCTTCATCGTGTGTGATAACAATATATTTACGGTAAATATTACTCGTATATAGGTAATTAGGTAAGTAAATTTTGTGAACGAGCGTCGTACCTATATACATCTCACGCGTGGACGAAGCAGTAATAATTACCGTCTGTGTCCTACCAATATATTATTGCTAATATTCTTTGGAACGTATATTCTAGAGGCCGTGAGTTAAACTCGCGAGAAAGGAAAACATTATTCCCGACAGAATAATAGTTTTTTGGTGGTGAAAGCGTAAAAATACATTATATTTTTGTAATCAAACCGGCAGAGTGGTGAAACGAAAGCAGCTTCATACAATACACTGTCTCACGTTGCTTTTGTACATGATAAAATGTCGTCGAAATATATATTGTAGTATATTATATTCTTTACTCGGAGTCGTAGTATACTTACTAGTATATATATAATATATTATCCGTGTACGTACATTATTATCATCACATGGGTCTTTGCGTCCAGGTCACGGCAATGATGGTAATGGTATTATTATAGTCGTTGTATATAATAGTGGACATTTAGAAAACAGTCGTATAAAATAATACGTAGGTACCTACAACTGTTGTAGTGGTCTAGGAAAATACGCGTTTATCGCCTAAAAACGCGAACACGGTCCCATGCCGAAGTAACGTATGGCCCCCCCCCCCCTCCCCGCGAATACCACCTGTTCGGCTTCTGGTTGGTTACTGCATCGCCGTCGCCGCGTGCTTATTATGTAATTCGGTTGGCTTTTAAAAGTCAGATTAGGTGCAATCACGTAATGGCATATTGCGTATACGACGGAGGAACAGAAACGATTTCGGTTGACCGTGTTTAAGCTTTTGCTTGTGTGTGTGCGCGTGCGTTTAATGGGCAATTCTTAATGTGGTCGACACCACACGCGACGGATTTCTATCCCCAAAAATATTTATTATTCGTACACCTTACCTGTAGATGGGCCACATATTTATCGACCAATGCCATTCTCTAATAATTTCCATTTAATGGTATGATTTATGGGACGAGTCCGTGTATATTTATATAATATAACAGGGTCGTACTTGGGGGGCCTAGTGCTTTTTACTTAGATATAAGCATTCACGTTCGAAAAAAAAAAATAGGAAAATTTGATTCAAAAATTATTTTTTCATTTATAATGTTACTTTATAGAAAATGTATTAAGGAAGGCATATTTTAGAAATAAAGTAGACATGTACCTACTTACTTGTAATTAGTAAATAACTGTCGTGTTTAAGCATACTATGAAAGTGTTGTGTTTATAAACATTTAACAATATTATTATACATTTACACTTAATTAAATATAACTTATCAAATTGAAATATAAATATATATTTTTTTATGAACATTCTAATTTATATAGCTATAAGTATAAGAGATTGAAAAAAAAACAAATGAAAAAATATCTTACGATTTAATATTATGGTAAGTCGAGCATGAGAAAAACTTTATAATATATATATATATATATTCTTATTTTACTAAATTGACGGACATGTATCTAATATAAGATATGATTTAAAATTTAAATATAAGATGTACAATATTGTACAAGCAATATAATAATTTTACATTATTAGAATATTACATTATAATTTATAATAATGCATATTATACCTAAATACCAAAAACATATCGAATTTTGTCAAGGATTTCAAATTTAACGATCATAATATTATATTATATTATATCAATTAAGTTATTAAAATTAACTATGAATATTGAACTTTAAAATTTCAACAATATAATTTGCTTTGTATAAAAATTAATTCAAAATATTTAAGTAGGTATATCAATAATCAATGTAATTTTGATGCAAATACTACCAGAAATATGATTGATTACAGCATAATGTATCATGCTATATTATACTTTAAACCTACTGAATGCAGGATACTACATTAAATTATGAAAATAGATAGTCATTATTAATTTTTGTTTCTACACATTTCTTTTATTGCCTATAGCCATCAAAAATAATATCATACCTACTAAGGGTTTAGTTAACACGCTTATAATAATAATGTAACTATAATATTATAATAACTATACAATATTATTTTAAAATGCAATTAATTAAAATATAAGATTAAGTAAATCACATACTTTACTCGTACTTTTTTTTATTAATTAACATACAAATTATTTAGTTGTATTGAATTGTGTCTACAATGGATGAAGAAAGTGTATTGTAAATTATAATTAAACAAAGTATAATTCGTGACGAAACTTAAAAACTTAACGCAATGAATGAACAAAATTCTCTGAGAATTCCAAGATACGACGTATTGTAGTCGTTAAAGCATACGATGAACTTAAATTGTTATGAAAACCCATTACGAAGTAAGTGAAAACTATTTTTAATGACCCTAAGTTCAAAATATAAATCCACATGGAATTTTTCATTTATAATATTTCACTTCTGTTAGTTAAATATTAATTAAATTTACCGTAGATCAATAAATCTATCTGACGATATACATACTATATAGTATATAGTATATATATTATAATGTTAAATTTAATATTTATATTATTTATGGAACGTTTAAATGTTTGAAACCGTTATTAATATAGTAAGTTTGAGTATGATATGGATTGTTTTTCAATTTATTCAAGTTGTAATATAAATTATATTTCTATAAGAATAATATTATGAACAATACCATGATAGCTAACAATATATTATGAACAAAAAACAAAAGGAATTGTATACAAATGAGAATAATACAAATAGGTGTAAATATTATTATTATTATTATTTGAAAATGTCAAATAGGTACATACAATATACATTATAAATCAATAATCATAATACATATATTATAATAATATATAATATAATAATATATCTAAAATAGTAAATATTAAATAATATACAAAAATATGGTGGTTATTTATTTTCGCATTGTTATTCACACTGTTTTAGTTAAATTAGTTTTAAATATTTCAAATATACAAAAAGAGTAATTTTATATATAATAGTAGATACCTATTCCATTAACATAAATCTCTATCAAGTCTAAATAGATTAAATACATTTTATTATTTTAATATAAAAACTTTGCGTATTTATACTATTAGTTTTCTCATAATTTCGACAATATTTTAAATGTTGCATTTTACTTGTCATATTCAAGTATATGTAAATACTAAATACTAATGTCATTATACTAAAACCATTGAAATTCTGCAATATGTTCACAATTTTATGCGTGGGTCTGGTAAGTTTGAGAAGCAATGATGTGCTAATTTTTAAGAGTAAAATACTAAATACTTAAAAGTCCCACAGTAAATTGATGTTGAATCTTTATAAAGGTTTGCACGACGGAGCCGCACCTTGAAAGGTTAAAATGACAGTAACCCGTAGTAACAAATTTCAGAAACAGCAAATTCAATTTCCTGGCAATATTTTTCTTTACACCTGCTACTGAACTTGGATTTTAAACATTGATAGGATGCCAAATTTTTGAAATGAAGGAATACAATGTATGAGAAAAAGGCCGTCAGCTATATAATTGGCTTGCTTCCGGATGAAAAATGTTTAATATGGCACTAACACAAAATACGCTAAAGAATGCAGGTTAAAGTGCTGTAAAATAAAGAAATAAGCACGAAAATCTATAAAAATGGAAATATCAAAATTATATTAATATTAAGCATTAAAATTATCAACCATGCATTTTAAAGGACTATCGAAAATCAATTAATTTTAATGGAGGATATAAAAAGATTTATGCGTTTTTATTTATACATGAATAAAATACATGAAATATTTAAAACAGATCAAACAACAACTCAACTTGGACCATGCGTATAGATAATTAATTTAAACATTAAGATTCTATATTATATTTTCAAACACGAAGTGATACAATTATGATATTATTAATAACTATAATTATACAATTATATTATATTATTACAATCAAATATTACATAAAAAAATCATCTTTAATATTATATGATCATAATATGATAATGATATATTCTTCACCATTCATACCATGTATATTGTAGTTTTTTTTTTTTATAATTAAAATCAAATAATATATCTTCATTTTAATTTTTACAATGTACCTACTTAATACCAATTGAACTAATAGGTTTATGGCATTAAACTATTTAAGTATTGATTACATCGTGGTAATAGTAATGTGGTAATAAGCATAAGCTGCCGTAACATGAATTATTTCGCAAGCTATAAAGTCTCTCAAACGAATGGAAATAAAATCGATGATTAAAAATGTTTTTAGTTTATGGTTATTGGAGATGTATAAGTACATTTCTCAACGCGAAAACCATCGCAATGAAAAGCAACATCGACTGGCAGATATTTTTCGTCGAAAAACGGCAAGGGATTTTATCCCGTTTTTCCGAACGAAAGGATAAAAGCGTTTTATATTTTCCATTTTCATTTGACGTCAATTACATAAGTTCAAATACAATATAATAAAAAAAAAGAGGAAAAGAGCAGAAAATAAAGCTAGGCAAAGTAGGTAGTCAGAAAGTACGCACAATCGGAATTATCGCCTTTGGCCGTAAATATATCTATATATAGTTACTCGGGAATCCGGCGCAATTGTCGGGATCAAACATGAGCCACTGCAGTATAGGGGAATCTGACAGATATATTATTATATATATACAACAATATAATAGACCGTTGACATGAGCTTTCCGTGACAACGCACCGTAGAAGTGTCCAATAATATATTTACGCTGTGATTGTAGACGGTTTTGAAATCAATTTATAACAATATTAACGAGTCGACGCACTTGACTTGACAATGGTGCACGTCATGGTATCATTATACTTGCAATGGTTTCAAGTGCATAAAATAATAGTACGTAGACATCGATGTAGGTACCTATGTACAATGCAAAAGGTAGTTGATAACAATGTATTATAAGCTATAATCATAATTAATGTATACCTAATGGTTAATAGACAAGTTGACGGGTGGATTGGTGTGGGTGACGGTATTATAATGAGGCGTCTACATAATTGTTTTGGTCGTAGAAGATTGAACTAGGGTAGTCGTATGTTGAGTATGACGTCACGTGGTTACGTCGCGATTGACGGTAAAATAACTATATACCAATATTGTTAGTAGGCACGTATACATAGCACATATAATTGTTATATTTTGCATAATCGGCGGCGGACTGCAGAAGTAGGATGAGTTAACAATAACGTGATCAGATACCAACGTGAGGTGCAAATAGAGTTTAAAATTTGGAGGAGGGGGTTTGAGATGAGATCAAATCGATATGATGATATTGTACAAGTAACAAAGACCTAAAATAAATTTTAACCGCTCCGCTTTGACCGCAATATCACTATACTTTTAAGTGGCATACTTTTTGACAAAAAATTAAATAATACTTTTTTTATATTTACGACGACGACTAAAATGTAACAAAATAATGTGACCGATTTGTTTAGACACGTATCGCGTACACATAATGATCCATAAATGTATATCGTCAGCTAATGACGTATGACATGAATAATCAAGATGCTGACCACCGGTGTCTATAATATATGTCGTGGTAAACGTAATATTTCGATGCAGGTAGCCAATACTCACCGAATAAATATATGATATTAAAAAAAATACTATGTAAACACATAATTATATAATTACATTTCTTATACCTATATGACGTATCACTCCGTAATATTCGTATTTCTCTCTAATACATTCTCGAGGGGGGGGGGGGCATTAAAATTGAGCCGCACTCATGTTCCCCCACCCGTTTGCGCCTACGCCTATATGAGAATACAATTTATCATATTAAAATTACAACTGTGACGGGTACGTACAAATATTGTTATATTAGACGCATGTTACACGACATTATGACTATAAATAATATTATAAAACATCCGTCGGTGGCGGTCGTGGAAGAGCGCACTGTCCGCGAAACCGCGAAGTGTTCGTCCACCCGGACCCGACGTCTCGATCGGATCTCCGTCATCCGATCACACGTTTGTGTACCGTATGCATTCGGGCAGCGTGTGCGACCACGTGCCGTCGCCGAGGCATACAGGTGGGCTGGCCTCCAGTGGCAGTGGCAGAACGTACCCTGCCAGGCATGTGATCTTCAACTTGTCGCCCGGCACGTACCAGAACTTCAGCGGTATGATACGTCCGTTGGGCGGCTCGCCCGGGTATTCGCATCTGGCTTTGCCTGCAATATTGTCAATATTCAAAACACGCGAGCGCACGAAATTCGTTTTGTTACGATCAACGGCGCGCCTCAAGATATTATTATATATTATAATATTATTTTTTTCATTTATTGCGGATCGTTATTACGGGGCACAACAATTTTTAAATTGTACTATGGGCAGCCGGATTGTCTTAGAAAAGTAGATACCTACCTACTATGCACTATACCTGGGTCCCGGTTTGGTTTTGGTAACATACTATAGTTGCGGATCACGATATTGCCATGCTTAAAACATGCATATCACAGATAGTGGCAACTATAATAATATTACAGGTACCTACCAATACGCAAATACGCAACGACAATCGATCAAACTGGTTAATAAATGTATGGTAATATTGTGTAACAATATGGTTCTACGTCATAATAACTATTAAAAACATATTATTAAAGTACAATAAATAATATTGCATAATATTTTTAACTATTTAAATGAGTTATTGAAATTCTATGAAAATAATTACCATTTAAAAATGTACCTGTACAATATTGATTATTTATTACAATAGATCGTGTAACTAGTCATTTTATAATTTTATGAAAAATCATAAAAAAAAACATAAAAAATTCATAATAATAAGGTAAATTAAATAAAGTGAACATTTTCAGTTCGTGACACACGTTAAACTTACCATGAAATAAATGACAATTAATATACAATCACTTAAGATAAAGTTCCATTATTTTATATCTAATCACAACTTTTATAATAGAGGTTCAAGTTTTGAATTAATATTCACGTGAAATATTTTTTCAGTGATAATTTTATCGGGATATTTTGACGTGTCACCTATGTACTAGATTAAAATTTTCCAGGTAAAGAGGAAAAACATTATATGAACTAATATATTATATTTATTATTATATAACATAGATGTGTTTTGTGATTGTCAAAAACTAGTTCAATGTACCATGTTACACCTTATTATTAATAAGAAATATAAATATAAATTATAATAAAATATTCTTAAAATTAATATAGAATGTGTCAGCCTATATTCATCTAATCCCTCCTGCTCATAGTCGTATTTATCGCAAGCAATGTCACAGTAACCAAAACAATGGCAATAGGTAGACTCGAAATCTACTTTATGGCAAGCCGTAAGTGACTCCTCTGTTTTTTTCAAATGAGAATCATTCTTTTTATGGTAAATTATTAAAAGAACATGGCACACACACATATGTAGTCTCCGTCTTAAAACCATACAACAAAGGAAATTTGCATTCAGCAGAATTAATTTTATGTTGTTATAGCTTTAATACGATATTTTAATTTCTGTATTCAAAGCTATAACAATACAAATTTGGTTCGGCTGAATGCAAATTTGCTATGTTGTATCTTTGCAATAGACGGATACAACACATATAGCCATATATAGGTAAGGCATTAACAATGTACAAATGTACAGTAAATAAATGGTTCTCAATTGAAAATAATAATAATTTGTATTGTTACACTAACCTTAAATGGAATTAATAATCTAAGTATTTGCAGAAAATGTATAGTTTTTAAGTACGTATGCTCACAGTTTAGTGAACTTCCCAAAAAATTAGGATTTTAATAAAATATGCATTTTTAGAGAATAAAAAAAGGGAGTGTGATCTAAGGACATGCTTATTGTTCGGTGGACGAACCTGTAACTTATCATATTTCACTTGGAATTAGCAGTATGTATATAAGATATTTATAATTCTATATAGAAATAAATGAGCTATGGTTGTATGCTTTAGTATATGTGCGCAGCAACTAATTTCATTGTATACTTCAATACGGTCTATTACGAAACCCGCATCATTTGAGTACCGATTACATAGGTACTCGAAACGTATCAAAATCTTAACTTGATGTATTATAATTTCTGGTTTATACGTTCATTAAATAATATTATTATTAGGGATGGGCCGATACCACTTTTTACCGATATCTGATATTCCGATATATAACCGATACCCGATAATATATGAAAATATAAAAACAACATAAGCCGATACCACCATAAAACCGATACCATCAATCGATATAATATATTAAAACCGATAGCACAAATATTACCTAGAAAAGTGAAAACATTGATTATTATTTAATAGTTATCACATGTCTGTTGTTTATTTTTCAGTCTTTAATACTTTAATATTAATATTTTATTATTAATATGCTGATCTATAGGTCTTTTTTTTTTGGTATCGGTTGAATTATCTGTTTTTAAAAAAAACTGATACCACACTGATATCGGCTGATATCTAATATCGGTTCTAGTATCGGCCCATCCCTAATTATTATATTGTAAGGTCTGTGCATGTGGTGTGTAGGTAACTATGTAGTTTTACTATTGAAACCTAAATAAATAATTAATCCATGGCTTATAGTAATATTATATAGGTAGCAGCATAACAGCTAAATCACAATTTCACTTATATATAATAGCTATTTTTATTTTTTTTAAATTATATCCTAAAAATAATATTATTATACTATAATAATATTATGTATTGAAAGACGTGGCTCATTTCAAAATAAGTGGTAACTACCTACTTAAAACGGTTTATGCGAATAAACGTTTGTATACAATAATAGGTACCTACAAGTTTTAACCTATCATGGTAAATATTTACACCCTGTCGCATTATTTTTTATGCATGAAATATTATTTCATGTGGTGGAATAAATAGGTATTAAGCAATGGATTTGAACTTCAAAACACGTCACGTATAGATTCTATAGCATTAAATAAAATGTAAACAGTAAACTTTTATCTGAATCTAAAAGCGTATGCATGCTCACAGTATGGCGTGGAGTGTGACCAAGTGCCATTTTCTGTGCACACCATGCTGGGTTTTCCGATAAGCTGATGTTTTTCACCGCAAGAAAACTGTACCACGGAACCGACGACATGACGTCCCGGTGCTGAATCTTCGATCAGGAGACCGTTGAGTGGCACAACCGGGGGTGGACACAGAATTTCTGAAACACAAAACACAATACGCTATTCAACATACTATTATATAATAATATTGTTATGAATAAAGATTTTTTTTTAACGGTTACATTTAAAACTAAACCAACTTGATTTAACATTTTATTATTGCGGTAATGCAATTTCCGTGGATTACCTGATATTATCGCTCGCTATCATGAATCGTAAAAAAAATATGGTTTGACGAATGTAACCATAAGCAATGTCCCGAGGATAATGGATACCTTAAAACGGGTTGCCAGCAGAAACATTGCAGCGGTCGTATTACTGCGTCACCTAATTCGTCGACCGCAGAGTTATATCAGCATCGCGCATCGGTGCCATTCTGCGGCGACGATAGACCAAAATATTATACTGCACCAGACAATGCGTCAAATATCGACCCCGACGATAAAGCAATTTTGGAATGCCTCACTGTTGGATGTTTACACGGAGTACGACGAAATCGATGAAGTGGAACAAGTTGTAGCGGATAATTTGAATTTGACGAATGATTCAATTTTTTTTAATTTAAAAGAAGAGAAAGATGGTCCTTCAATAAGTATCATGGTGTAAATGACGATAACTTAATTTTTCCATTTAAAAATAATCGATTCGTTTTATCAATAAAATTATTTAAATAGTAATATTATGAAAATAAAGTTATTCTACTTTAAAGTCACACATGGTATTTAACTTTTAAGTCATTATAATATTATGTACGATTGTTAATTCAGTGTTAAAAAAATTGTTCTTCTACAGTTCTACACAGTGAAGCACCACAATTGCCTACACATTACGCCGTGTTACAGAATATATTAAATGTTAATAATAAGAGTTGGACATAAAACTGGGTACACAGTAAACCGTCTTATTTACATACCTTCTAAGTATAATAGTGGTATTTTATTTATTGTTGTATAATTTAAGCGAATAATAAATAATAGTTAATTTAATACACAATCAAATTTTTAGTTTCTAGAGAATTATTAATTTCTAAACTACAATTTACAATAAAACAACTATTGGTTTTGTTACGTATTTTACCACGTACTAACTGCGATCCAATTTGGTAGTAATTCTTTCTTACATAAATGGCACCTACCATACATATTACATAAGCTACTTTTTTGTACTGCCTGATATAAAGATTTTTCTTTAAAAAATTGTTTCATGGAACTCTATGAACACTAAATCTACTCTGAACAACAGCTCTATAAAAAATCATCATTGTATAACAATGCAGAAATTCTCTGATAATATTTTAAAGTTTAGTTTGCAAGTTTTTTATTTCGATTATTAATTATTTGGTTTTATTTATATTATGTTTTCTGTCCATGAAAACATATTAAAGTAAAAAATGTTTACTAAATGTTGTACTATAATTCAATTTAATAAGGAAAAATCATCTAAAAAAGAGTAAGTTTTCATTCCACTGTCTTTTCATGATAATATCTGATGCATCAATACATTTTATTATTAACACGTTTGCGGTCACTTCACTTTTTAATATTATTCACGTACCTTCCTTAGAGAATATTATATGGTTTATATTGTTTTATTTTTGATTCCAAAAATTCAAATTAAATAAAACCACTGATAAAATATTTTTTTTATGTATGCTTGTATATAATTGTGTGATTATTGTAGTCATGTTAATAAACAACATTTTTTTTAGTGTTTTAATTGTATTAGCCGTTAAATAATTGACTAACCTTTGAGTGGTTGTGACATAGTGTATTGAAGACAGTTAATGTATTAATATATTATTGATCCTACAACAGTATAAAGAACGAAATACTAATATTTGCATGTATTTTTGAATATATTAAACTAACGGTGAAGACATATGACTGACATTTTATGAGATCTGGAACGTTGTAAATATTTGAAATCCTTGATAATAAAAAAAGAAGAAAATTTCTTTAAATAAAGAAATACATATTCAATTTAATATAACTTTAATCCTCTAGTAAAGAAAAATAATTATTAAATAAAAAAAAAAAATTAATTTTATTTTAAGGATAATTTGAAATATTTATTACTTTGCTATATCTAAAGATTATTCAATAACCCTATATAGTATATATCATTGCGTGATAATGTATTAATAATTTAATATAAGCACGAAACGTTTATATTACTTACCTATAGATAATTGAATCTACATAATTATTAAATTTAGAATATCATTACATTATGTACCTAAATAAAATATCATTAAATTAATGTCAAAATAATCCAATTAACTTTTCCATATATTTACCTAATTTTGTACATTGTTTATATTTTAGTTAATATCGATTACATAAAAAGCTGTTAAATGGTCATTTTTTTTTTTTTTGATATTTATATTACAACAAGAAAAAAGTTGTATCTCATTCAATTATTCCAAATTGATTAATTCGAAATTATATACAAATTTGATTGTTGTCCTAACTTAACAACCACTCGGCACTCTATAATCAGCCATTAATCCAACTTATTCTACTTAATTATGTAGTATTTGGTATAATATATTATACCAATATATTTGCACATTTAAATACTTAGGTGGTGAAAAAATCATTTTTTAATTAATTAAAATTTTAATGCGAATGATACTCAAATATTCTCAATCATTTTAAAACATCGATCATATGATATTTTTAAATACACAAGCCATTATATTATTATCAAATAATATTTTCATTATTTATATTATGAAATAGAATATACGCTATATCAATAAACAATAATTAATAACCAATATTGATTTCCCTATATCATAAACATGATGTGCGTAAGTTATATTAAAAATTAAAAATTTTTTTATACTGATTTTTTATATTCCATATGAATAACACTTTTTTAACAATGAATTAAAATATTCCTATGAACACGCGTGTTATAATATTTTGTTAAGTGACTTATACTTGTATCCAATTTGATGCTTGTTATGTTTTGTTACATGGTGAACCCATCCCATAATTTCATTAACTACAGTTCTGTGTCCACATTACTGGATTGTTTGAAATAAAGTTTATTTAAATAATTAGATTATTATCGTTATATTGTATTTTTTTCAAGTTTTTAATGTTATATGACATTTAATTTAGATAAAAAGGGTTCAAGATTATTGTATTAAAAAGGACTATTATGTTAAGGTTTATTCCGAAGTTTTTAAGTGTAAACAAATTATCAGGTTGTAAATTAACTACGATACATTTGTTTATCTTACTTTTTTACAAAAAAATTAAATATTTTCACAAAAATGGATGCTGATTTATCATAGGCATTATATTTTATACTTAATATTATTTCTGAACTATTTGCTTCCATTTAATTTGATTTTATATAAACAAAATTGATTCTAACTAAGATTTAAAAATATATTATTTATTTAATGAATCTTATGGGAAAAGTGAATGCAATTATTACGAAATATATATAATAATAGTTAATACGGATTCGGTTGAATATAATATATTGTATTACCATATCATGAAACCGCGATGAATCGAAATTCACAGACTACTTTTGGATTTTACATATACATGTGTACTGTATATAGTGTGGTACTAAAATCGAATAAATATGTTTCGTTACGAATTTACGATGTGTATATTTTTGTTGCTCGATTACCTTAATTCGTTTTCGAGATATTTTGGTTTTATGTCACACCCACGACGGTGTTTCTGAAGCACTTACGGATCTTTATGTCTAAAATACGATCGATAAAACCAATTGAATGTGGTGAGCAACGCGGGAATGGCAGCACACCATTAGTGGAATGAGAATAAAATCCTATCCGTTTTGGAACGATATGACAATAATATCCACAGTCAATAGTACCCTCGGGGGATATGCGTTCGGTTCTACTTCCAGCATCTAGCATGTACGTGAGGTTTATTCAGATGAAAGGAATACGGTAATTTGAAAATACGCAAATAATAAAATGTAAATTTTTATAAATAAGAAAAAAATTATACTATTTGAAAATTATTCATATCACATTATACTATATTTGTATAATTAATCCATTGTTGGATAGCTTGATAAATATTTACTTTTGTTCACAAATATTATATTATACGTTTAGGTACAATGTTTATTCTGGGCTTATTATTTGTTATTGTTGTTGTTTTATTTTGATATTACTACAAAATGTATTTATTTATTCAAGAAAAAATAAGTTTATTATTTATTCTATTTATAAAAAATTAGAGGATTACAAGTATGTGGTTACTCAAATACTTTACTTATCTGTATACTATGTATATATTTTATTTTGTCTTTAGTGGATATAACAATATTGATTAAACTTAGTATCAATATGCTGATGTAAACATAATATTTAATATCTATTATTACTAATTTTAAATTGAAAGAGATTCAATTAGGTACTGAGACCGCACGCCTCGCCAATCGGACATACATATACTACTGTTAAATTTGTATAAATAATTTTAAAAAACCTTGTAAATAACTCATGTAAATTATTATTGGAAATAACTGTATTATGTTGGCCACAGTAGTCACCAATATATTTATACAATGAATAAAAAAAAAATGTAATCGGATAAAAATATACACAACAAATTTTATAGAGTATTAATATTAATTGAGAATAATTTAATTTTTTTATTGCGTCGTAAATATTTTTTCATTTAACTGAGATTATATAGTTTATTGTATATAATATGCTGTCGGCAAAACAAATTTAATTAATATATTCACGATATAATTTTTTATATGATTTACTTTACAATATTATGTAATATTTTAAAGCTGTATTTTGAGTTGGTAATATTTTACAACCATTATCTTGTATACCTATTCGATTAATATATTCCTGTTTGTTTTTATATTTACATAGTACATGTTTCTGAATTTCCGAAATAATATAAGAATATAATTTAATACGTTTTAGAATAATATAACAATTATTTTCATAAAATATAAACTTAAAGTGTAAATATGGATCTACTGATGGTGTTTACATAATATTGTAGTTTAATATAAAAAGAATAAAAGAATAAATAAATGTTATGAGAAAACATTGTTTGTTAATTGTTTTAACCGAATATTCATTGTGTTTCGAATTTAAATAGCTTATAAACTATAGGAAATTCGTAATAATTTACTGTAAATGCATAACAATTTACAGATAAATGTAAAATAATGTACAATAATCAATATCGATTATTGTAATTATTTATGATTGATATGACGTAATAGTTGTATATTGTATGAATAAGACATGATTGTGTGTAACATGTACGACGTAATATCGCAGAAATTACTGAATGTAAATGCATGATGCTGTGGTTTTCACGACAAAATAGAGATATTAATTTATTGATCTAAATTTTAACCATACCAGTTTTCAAACTTACTAATATGTTGATAGTTGATAGTGGTGCCATAGGAATTAATGAATAATTGTCTATAGCTTAAATACTTTTTTAATTCCATAACATTGCACATACACTATAGAAACTGTTTATTTATTAAAAAAAATATATATATATATTTCTCGATTTGAAATATTTAACATTTTTGTTTTGTTCTAATACAGTGGTTCCTAACTGGTGGTCTGTGGACTCATTTCAAGTTGTCCGCGAATGAAAAAATTTAAATTTAACATTTGAATTCGTATCACCTTTTCTTATTAAATTAAATGTTTAAATAAATAAGTTTAAATATTTTTCCACAACATAAACTGTATTTCTGATTTTATTTTGTACCTATAAACTATAAAAGAATAAGAAAATAAGAGATATAAAGAGGAGGAGAGGATAGAAATCAGGTCGTGGTCCGTGACGGTGAAAAATTCATAAAAGTGGTCCACGTACGACGGACGACGCTCAGGCTGGTTAGTGGTGGGAATGCGCGAGATCGGACGAGTTTTGGTCGCCGTCGAGGTGCGTTCTCTAGCCGGACAGGGTATAATGTTGAGTTGGGAACCACTGTTCTAATATAATAATATTTAACAGTTTATTATTATAGGAATAAACTGAACCTATTTACGTTTAGATTGTGGGTGAAACAGAGGCTCAATTGGTTTTACGATGAATGTATTTTTTTAATCAAATACATTGATATAAAAATATTTCATACATACCTAGTGTGCTGTTATTATACGAATTTTCAGGGAATTTGAGATATTGAGATAAATAATTGCAAAACTTTGAGTATGGGCCTATTTTTTACCAAAAGTATAAATTAATATATCAATCGAAAACCAACGGCTAACGTGGTGTTATATTTTAATAAAAAGAAACTATATTAATAATTTATTAATAAATTAAATATGCGTATATATATATCTTTTAAACAATTTTATATTATTTTAATTTAAATATAAATACAAATAATGGTAGGTAACAATGATATTTTATAATATTATTTAATACTAATAGGTAATAAGCTTAACTTATTTTACAGAGAAACTAAACTCGTACAGGTATCATATCTCACGACTCACGTGCAACTACACTTTTAAAATTATGTTTAAGTGTCACGCAATTAAGTTTCAGAATTCTTCTCAATATTGTTTTAAACCAAGTGGTAATTTGTTTTAATTTTATGGAAATTGCAATTAACTTTGAATGTATAGTTGACAATAATTATAGTACTCATTTCTAGTAATCATTTTGTTTTGTGTACCTAACATTTCCATCAATAACACCAATAAATAGATTTTATTTGATTCCACGGACTAAATTATATTTCAGTTATATTTTTTTATTTCTAAAAAAGTTATATGAAAAAGAAAAAAGAAAATCTACATAAAAATGTACCTAACAAATAAACTTTCAGACTAACCGTTGTTTGTCACCGATCAGATCGTGTGGTAGTTATAGTCGGATACAGTCAGGATAGAAGGCTTACGAACAGGAGCTTGAACAGGAGCTGGAGAAGCAGCAGAAAGAGCACATTGTGAAGTGTAGCAATTAATTACGCCTGTACTCTGTAGTGTAAACGGAAATTTGAGATTGACGAATTCCATTAATATTTTTGGGGTAGACGACTACGGATGATACAAGGACACACACATTGTGAGATAAAGACAGAGAGCAAGATAGGGAGAGTGACATAGGGAGAAAGATAGGTGGAGAGAGAGAGAGAGATCGAATGAGTACGGTCTGCTGTAGTGTGTCGTGGTGCCGGTGGTGCTACCGTGTGATTTATATTCCGCGTGCCCTTAAAATTTGATTAATGAAATATATTACTCCATCCCTGTTTTGCTCTTGGTCTTATACATCCCTTGCCCACACCACCACTTCCTCCAAACAGACCTCCACCTTGGCTAACTTGATCACTATTCTCGCGTCCCACATATATTTGTACAACAATGGATTTCAGCATGTTGTGGGATTACAATGAGGAAAACGCAGAACCATATGGTGTGTTAAATAGTAAATGCACTTTTGCCGAAGTATCTCATTGCATTTGAGGTTTTCATATTTGTTTGCCTTTCAAACTGAATCTTTTTCCGTTTATACTTTTTTAGTGTTTACTAAATTGGTGAATATAGATTTTTGAAGTCGGTATATTTTTTTAATATACCTACGAACATAGGTACTATGAAATTCTTTATGATTTGGGCATTTCGGATTATTAGACATTAGCAATATGAACACCCTCACGTAGAGCACATTTTGCTGGAAGCCTCGAAGATTATTGACACATAATATATTAAACAAGTAGTTGTAACCAGAATGAATGCATTTTTTAGGGTGGTGGAAGGGGTGTGGTTACTGAAGGATTTGATGAAACTAAATCATTGAAAATAAGAATATTGAATTGTTTATTTATTGGCATGACTTTGATAATTAATGTCTGTAATGTTCTATAGTTGACCGTAATTTAATGCACTTTTACTGGTGAAATGTTCACTTTTTATAATATTAGTTATACCTATTATTATAAGAACTGAAGTCATTGATCACGGAAATGATGATTGAGTTTGTGATGATGAAATGATAGTGTGAATCGGATACATTGTGTAGATGAGATTTTGGTATTATTAACGGGGATATGGTTTTAGGATGTTTATCTCCCATTGTGTACGACGGTTTATCACAAGATAACAGTTATAAACGGGCCGAATATTAGAATATATATACCTCGGCTGTACCTACATCACCGGGTACATAAATTATTATAAGTAAGTTACCAAATTTGAGCTGGTGACGCTAATTTTTCCTGACGAGATGCGTAATATAGCTGGAACTGAATTGATTAATTTGGTTTTTTTGTGAAAGGATATGGACAAAATTAAAGAAAAAAATCGAGAAAAGGAAGAAAATATAACAATAAAGCACAATGTTTCATTGTCAATTGTCACGAGTGAACTGAATTTAGCTTAAAATATTTTTTGTTAGTTGACTACAAAACACTCAAGTAAAAGTATCATTACTTCTATAACTGTAATTATAATACACATCAATCAATATAAGTTTTCAGTTGTATAAAAATGTGTTGGTATCAGTATGAAATAAAAATTAGTAATTACGTAGTTATTGAATTCTACAGTATATATATAAATATATCATTGATTGACAGCCATCCTTCTCTTTAGTTATAAGATTGATGAGATACTTAGGTTTAAAAGCTATGGTGCTTTTTTGACGTGTATTACTTCCAGAAAGTTTGTAGATGGTTACATAGAATAATGAATACGGCGTTTACCTTAACGCTAATGTATTGTGTTTATAATATACAAATTAATATAATTCTCACACCAAAAAACTTGAAACATTCAGTAGAGTATACTATAATTATATGAGCAGAGCCTTGAGAAAACTTAATAAGGAGGTATATAGTATATTAGTTAATTTAATCATATGCAATAACTTAGAAACCAATTCAAAATTGTTGAGCCAAAAATATTAAAAATTATATTTAAGTAAAATTCATAATATTGTTATACAATTAATTATAAATTAAAATATACTTTAATTAGCAGTTCGTTGACAGAAAAACAGGAAAATAAAGTAAAGTAACAACGAGATAGAATCATCAACATATTTTAGCAATTTTTAAACTTATTTTTTAGTATTTTTTTCAAGGTTATTAAAATTACTTAAAAAATTAGCAGAATGTTCCTCTTTTTCGTACCTACTATTTACAGACATTGATTTAAAAAGTAATTTAAAAATTTAAAAAAATTTTGTATTTTAAGAATTTAATTATAAAATGTTGACAAAATTCTTGTAATGTACAAAAATGTGTAAATTATTTTGATGTTATTAAATAATCCAAGTTTTAATTTGTTTAGCTAAGACTATAAAATATAGTATAATGTTCCGTATAAGATTTTATTTCTGGCATTTAAAAAAAATGTAATCGTGTTATTTTTACGAGCGTTCACGACATTTGATTATTATACAAACCGTACAACTAATAGAAAAATAAATATTTTAATATTATACCTACTATGAATAAATTATAGAATATTCTTAGGAATAAATTCTGACACACTTGACTCCACAGACTCCGCAATGACTTATCATTGATTTCAAATTTAACAAATTCAATACAGTGAGTGTTCAATGTTAACTCGAAACCTATATACATCAGAACAACTGCCCTGGTTTTTTTTTTTATATCATTTGGTTGAAACCTAACCATAGTAATTCATTAGTCATTACAATATGTTTTATTGCTAGTTAGCAAACAGATTATCAAATACAACTGTGAAGCTATATTCTAGGATGATCAATATATTATAATGTCAAACGAATATCTGTCACTGCAATTATTGCGATTTACTAAGAATCAAAGCTGAAGTTTTATATTGAAAGAAGATTAGCTAGCACTCGAGGATATTATAATATATTAATCAGGTGGTGAATGTGAATTGATCTTTATGTTATACCTTTGCTCAACATGCAAATGAATCATTAGATTTAAGCCTCGACGCCTCGTGCAGTCACAGTGGTATACAATTTCCAATTAGTTACATTATTTTATTCTAGAACATGTCAAACTCAAACATCATTATAATGATTGATGTTCTCAAAATTTGCGTCAATATTGTGAAAATGGAAATTAGTTTAATCATATTCAGGATCTTACAGTTATAGGTACTGTCGTATATTGCAGACAGTCGTCAAAATAATATTATTTTATATATATGTAATATAGGTGGGAATATTTCAAATTGTAAATTATTGACATAGGTCAGGCCAGTGAAGCAATAATGTGCTGAGGCGACAATAATATTTTCTATATAACACCGCCGTACGCGCAGGCACGGCCCCCCGTTGTCGCTGAGTGATTCGGCGAGGACGTAGCTACGACGTGCGTGTGAAACGCCGATCGTAGTACGGGCTAGGCGATCTGAATTTGCTAAGTGTTTTATTTATGTTTGTTTTAAATACAATAAAAGTGTTTCCGACCTGAAAACCCGAGTTAAACATTATTTTAGTCATTCTTACGTTCTTACCTTTTATAGGAACAGCGCCGGGATATACGTACTATGTGTCAATGAAGTTTTATTAAACTGAATAGTGCCAAGGTATATGTAATCTTTGAGTCATTTCAACTAGATAGGAACGAACTAAGAATTGACAAGCGCCTACCATCGTACCTCAACGAGTTAACAGTGCCATTCTAATTAACTTTAGAGAGTGTCATTAACTAGAGAATACGAGGGTAAGGCGATAGTTGGTTTACCGCGTATTGTCTAATACGGGTGATACCACAGTACCTACCAATATTATTCTGAAGTTATCTAAATTATATTAATAAAAATCTAGTTGTTCTAAGTTCTAAAGGAAACTATAGTACAGGACACACAATACTTAATTATTTTTATTTAATTACCTGTGCCTGAACATATTTTATGTTTCAAAGATAATGTACCTACCAATAATATTTAACAAAGCCGGTCTAGTTAAATAATTTTTTTAAGTAAATTTTCTTTTTTTAACTTGTAAAAATTAAAAGTTAAATAGAAAAAAAAACAATTTAAAGGTTAGAGCAAACAACCATTACCGGTGCACGTAGGTATTCGATGCGACCACGTGGAATCCGCCAAGCACTCAATCGAATTGACACCAGACATTTGAAAGCCCCAAGCACATTTGAATGCTGCTCGTTTGCCGTACGTGTCGTTGTACTCAACCATGATCAACCTGGAATCGTCTACGCTGATTGGCGGACACTTAACCATGATGCAATCTGGTGGCGAATTCGACCAGTCTCCTGTAAATAAATACAATTATTATAATTTATAATATCTTTATCTTTTTTTTATTTTTTTTTTATTTGAGAATATACAATGTATACACAAAGGCATAATAAGAATATGTGCTACAACAATTGAAAAAAAAACACGAATAGGTAGGATGTGGGAAACCATACAGTGAACTTCTTTTTGCTTTTTATAATATCTAGGTATTTAATTAGGTAATTCGTTACACGTTCTTTTTTTCTTTTTTAATTTTTTTATGTTTGATCTGCAGGTTGAAAACCAAAAATTAAATTTAAATGTGCAATATGGGAATATGGGTAGTAAATTTTTTTTCCAGTCTTCAAATGATTTCTGTTTGAACTTAATTTATTTTCAACAAAAAAAAATTCTAGAATTTACGATTGTCAAGGAATATACGTTAATTATTGTTGCTCTATCTCGTTTTATTATTCAGCATCTTTTTTTGTCCCTTTATTTTTTTTACACAGCATTACCAAAAATATATATCCCATCAGATTTTTATGAGCTGTACACGAATTGCAAATAAAAGGGTGATAAATGTACATTTGAATCCGTCCCACGGTTACAGCTGAAGGGGAACTATATGCCGCAAAGGGGCCGCAGGGTAAAAACCACGATTTGATCGACGCGTCTGCAATGCGTTTTATTTTGCCCTGTCAAATTCCAAAGTTTCTACCACCAGCGTGACCCTGCGGGGTTTCTTTTATTCCTCCTTTCATTTCGGGGCAAGATGTTGTGAGTATCCATCGAAGGGGGGGGGGGGGGGTGATAAAGAAGAGAAAACCGATAGACGCGCGCTTTTCAGTGGTAACTGCACTCGATCAATCATTCACACGGCCCCAGCTCCGCGGCATAAACTCCCTGTAAAGTTAAGTGGATTTGTGTTCGGTATGCCTGTATTATACCATTAAGTACCATTCAATCACCGAGCACACGTGTCGATGCTATTATTATTAAACCAAACGTTTACCCGAACACCTCCACCACACGTTATGATGGTCTGCTGTCTATCATGGCCCAGCGGTGTTATTGCCATAAATGGCACCCACTCACTCAGTCATATTTTTAACTTCTCTATCCGTAACTTCCATATTTATCCACGGACACGTTTTTATTATTGTGCAATAATACAATAGTTGCATTGTGAAAAATACTGATACAGCTTTATTAAAACAATTCACCACCTATCTCAACATAATATTATAATATATGTTTTATATTAACAACAAATTATCAGTTTCGTGTTTGTAATACAGTCATAAAAATTCAGTTCATTATATTTCACACTGAGATTTATAACTTGATTCATACTTTAGATTTCCAATTTCCAATTTTGTAATGTATGTTGAAACATTTTAAATTGAATAAAATGATTCTAAAAAAAATGTAAAAAATTATACAATCTATACTTTCAAAGATATTTCAAATTTCTATACAAATATATTAATCTGATATTAATCGAAAAATGACTATATTTAGTTAAACTTATTTAGTTAACATTTTATAATCACTAACATTATATATTATTATGTAAATTTGATAAATAATATATAGATTTAATATTATGTTATTCACACAAATGGAATGTATACTATAATTTAAGTTTTTGAAAAGAAATATATGATGGATAAATAATAAATATGAATAAAGTTTTCATACTTATTTTTAAATTGTAATTTTTTTCAAATAAATTACATATCGTATAGGAATAAATTAACACAAATAATTTCTTTATATTTTAAATTTTGAGTGATGTTATTGGTTTTATAATGATGTAAAAATAGCAGTAAAAATGATTTAATTTTCAAATTTTACGTGGGTTTATTGTGAAGAAATTTGATCGAGTCTTTTTTGAAATTCAATTTTTATACTAAACTTTATTGATTGTATAAATGAGAAACATTCCACTATATCGCTTAAATTGTAATTTTTATTTACAAAGATAATATTTTCAAAATAATTAGACTAATTTTAAATTGTTGATAGAATTTTCGAAAAATTTAGTTTTTTCTAGAAATGCTATTTTATGCTTGGTGGAAAAGCTTGGAAATATAATTCAAAGTTCCTTATACTATAGTAGTTTATACAATTCTTATATTAATTTAATATATCAAATATACAAAGGCAAAGTTTTTTTGTAAGCGTCTAAAGTTCAAAATTTGACTAAATTCGTAGAATCACAAATATTTAAAAATTATTTTGTAAAAAATTACATTTTAAAATTAAATAGGTACCTACGTACACAATTTTCCTAAAAAGGTATTAAAGTGTTCTAAAAATATCGAAAATAGCTTAGTTTTTTACTAACATTTTAATATTTTAATTTTTTACAAAATTCCATATTCAAGCAGGAAATTACAATTTTAGTAATTTTACTGTCCCAAATTTAAAAAAAAAATATTTATCACGGAGACTTTAAACTTTTTGCTATCTTGTATTTTCTATACCTTACATTAAATCATGAAACTTGTTCACACCATTCTACGTGGTACGCCGGTATTTACTTATAAGTTAATAACACCTATAGTATTATAATATGACATAATATTAAAACAGTTGTAAGATAAATGCAATTTTTTTGGGTCAAAAACTAATAATCAATAGTAAAATATAAGTATTACAATACCTATATTATGATAGTATTATATAAATTAAATAAAAAATGTTCTTAGACATTGAGGCTGACAGCATGTCTCAACTCAAAATTGTTTGGCATATAACAGTGGCATACTTGACCTCAACGGTATATGACTATACAACAAATCTACATTACATGTTTTTTTTTAAAAGTTGAGTATATTTTGTATTAAAAATAAAAGTTTTTTAAAATAATATTAATTTGATTGTATGTATATTGTATATATAATAATTGAGAGATAAATAAAAAAATGACCACAATATATAATTATACTAGCTGATCCCGCGCAGTTCGTCGCCCGTTAAATGTACCAAACTCTATATGACTCAAACTTTGTTATTTAATATTCGGTGTATGATGTTCAAAATTTATCTTAACTTTTCTGTTGCCCGGAATAAAAATTCTCATTCGCAGCAGTATATTATCAGGTAGGTTAGGACCCCATGCAGTTTGTACGTAAGTGTATGATTTAACTCTAAAGTATCAAAGTTATACCAACTTTGTCGTTTTTACTTAATTCCACATACGGTGGATTAATATAATCAATTAATACAAAATCCTAACCTAACCTAACCGTACTAAAATCTGATGAATAAAAACAAACCAAAGTTAACCCTTTTTTTAAATTAGCCTATCTTCTTCCCAGAAGTCTAATCTACACACAAACATTCATTTTTTTTCATTCATTCATCAACAAACATGCCCGATTAACTAATAGCAATCAATATATACCTAATACACTATTATTATTTTAATCTGCAACAATAAACTAAATTTTTATTTTATTATTTAGCTTATTTTTTTTCAGGACAGATGGCGCCACAATTGTATTTTTGACATCTAGATTTCATACTTTTCCGGTGGATTTTCCTTAAATTTTTTTTCATAGAAACCTTCTTCGTGATATACTTTTAAGTTTTTTAAAAAAATCAAGAATATCTGATAAGCTGTTCCAGAGTTTACCCTGTACAAAGATTTTCATTTCACATTTACATAATTAAATACATACCTATTATAAAATCATAGAATTTTATTCGAAGTTTATATGGTTTATAATTTATGTAAATATACTCACCTTACATTATTTTTAAAATACTTTCCTTCCGAACAATTAAATTAAATTTAAGTTGGTTTAACAATCTATTGATTTAAAATAATAATCGGTTTTCATAATTCACATATTAAAAATTTGAATAACTAACGAATTCGAGGAATTAATTATAACTCGTCATTTCTGCATGTTAATTTTAAAAGTATCCACATATTTAACATTTTAATATGCGAGAATTTTAATTGATGAGAAAACAATAAAGAGTAAAAGATTATACAACTGTATTCAAGTTTTCAGTTAATTGGTTGATTTCGTAAATTTTACATGTATCTACACTTTATATATTTTGTTAGAAATGTATTTCCATTAAATCCATTTTACATACATAAATTCATGGTTTTTATGATAACGCAATCATATTATTTATATTATTATAGGTACCCTTGTTTAAGAAATGAGAAGTAACTGCCATTAACACTGTTTTATGTAAATTAAAAATTATTCTGCAAAGTTTTAGCATACAAGATAATAATATTATGGTTGGTTAATTTTTTTTGTATTATACAGATAAACTTAATATTATTAATACCAAAATGTAAAACAACACAAATAAAAATAGGTACTATATTTGTTTATATTTTTTCTTATATTATCCTATATATTATTGGAAAAGATTTTTTTCTTAATTAAGAAATATATTAAGTAGGTATATTGGTAGGGGAAGACAGCTCGCAAAGGTGAAGTACCTCCTCGTAGCGCCGTGATAGACCATAAAAAAAGGTAGGTATATAGGTTATATCTTTCCTGTAATAACAATAATACACTTAATTGTTTTCAATTACAATATGATGTTTAATAATTTTAAACAACAACATATTATAATAATATGCAGTATACATTAAGATTCATAAAATGTTCAAGAAAAATAGTGTAGGTTGCAGTTTTAATGTAAATCATCCGTGAAAGTATTGCAAAGGTAATAATTATTGGGAAAGTAAATTTTTTAACATTTCCTAACCAGTCTCATGATACAGTCATATGATAGTATCATTAAATAGTATTTCCTTGTCATATAAAAACAACTGATTCACAAAATCTGTTATGACTTGAGTTTACACTTTACAGCATAAAACAATATTAACACCTGCTTTAAAAGCAAATTCCGTTTAAAAAAAGTTTGTGAGTTGAAATGTTGTATTGTACAGACTTTGGCTTTAATGCTAAATAAAACCCTCGAATTAAAAATACATTGTATTATTATTTAATTAATAATTAATAGTTTTTTTTACAATTCAACGGCAGGTAATTAATTAAATGCATATATTATACATAAATAACTTGAATAATATATTTATTATATGCTGTATAAACGTATAATACTACTTAACAGTTTCTACCAGTTTTATAATAGCTATATAAATGATTTCATGTGTGGTACATTGAAATTTCATAAGCTCGTGAAAGTTTAGTTTAGTTCTTAAACTAATAATCAATGCATGCATTCAAATTTTAGAGACAATAAGTTTGTAGTAACGTTTCTATTATAATAATGAAGTAGGTACCTATTTATATCGTTAATTAATAATCATTCACATTTAGGATTAATTAGGAAATAGTATGGAACTAATATGGAATATTTTCTATTGTTTATAGTTATAAGGTTGTACCTATACAGTTATTATATTATCTAGTTATTGATGATTTTAATTATCATTAAACATCTTAAACACAATATTTATTTTAAATAATACTCCCTTAAATATTATATATTTAGTGGACATTTAGTGTTAAAAAATCATTAAGTTAGTTTTTTTTTAAATTTTGAGTAAACAACTAAACATAAATTTATAAATATCATATTAAACCTAGTATGCATGGTATACATTTGGTTAGGGTTACATAATAAGGACGCCACAAATCCATAATAAATTGTTTGTTTAAAACTATTTCGAGCGGATAAAACCCACCTGGGCTATAATCATTAATCCTAGTTAAAAAACAATAGTTTCATCATTAAAATAAGAAACATTTGTCTATGCAATATCATGTTTTTTTCGATATCACTTGAAAATGTATTATATTATTATTTATTATATTAGCGTAGAAATGCAGTATACTATACATACTACATAGGTATTACCTAAATATACATTCGGTTTAGGAGTTTATGTATTATGGCATGTGTTTTAACCAGGGCTATTGGATTTATTGAGTTTTTACCTACATCAAATAATTTAATTCTGAATTAAAAACAAGTTTGAATCAAATTCATGATACCGCCATTATAAATATGAATTTGTGTTTTACATATTGTAGACATTAGTGTGCAAATAAATGCATACAATTTTTTTTTTTATTACATATTTGGGGAAAAAATTTATGGATTTGACATTTGATGCCTATATTTTATAATAATTTGATATATTATTATTATACATTTTTTTTCTATCTTTTTATGTTTTAGGTACACATAGTAGATAATATTAATTATTATTAATATATAATAACTTTTTGAAAAATATTTTGCGCATATTGTTTGTTGATACGTTTCAAACCATAATCATTATTATGAATCTTATTTAAATTCTTTGTTCTGTGAAATTTTTGCTGAATATTACCCTATTATGCGAATGTTTATTTTTTTTAGTGTATTAAATTGACGCGCCTGGGTATAACATTACTCAAATGAGAAGCCACTGATGCAGATTACTTTTGTGCAGTGTTAATGTACGCACTTATTATAGAATGTATACATATTATATTATTAGCAGCTAAATTAGCTCTATTTAATACCGTAGCGTCTTAACGTATTTTCTGCATGTTCGAATGTAATACTGTTTAATAATATACCATTTCGTCGCCAATGTACTGCAGGTAGTACATTGTAGTAAACTTTATAATCGTACAAGTTCCGTAATTTTCGAGTAAGTTAGATTCAGCCACGTCGAAAATCCATAAAATCGGGTGTATAGTTATTACCGCCGAGACGATGACTTCGTTATATTAGAGGTACACAGCCAACGTGATTTCGGCTAAATGACATACACTTGCTATATTATGTATAATAATAAAATATATTCAAATATAAAATCGCCTATTTATGAGACGAGTCAACCAACGTTTTTGGTCAGCTAACTTTTCGTTAAAAAATCATACCTAGATATTTATTTAAAATGATCCAATTATTCGTATTATTTGTTGTTACAAGGTCACAAGGAACAAGGGTGTTTGTATGTAAAAGGTGTTGAGTTGTGTACTTGTGTTATTATATTGGGTCAGATTTATTAGCAAAAAGTGCAAGTTGCAAACTCAAATATTTAGTTTACAAATAATTTTCATTTTTTTTTCATGAATAAACGATTATATATGGATTTAATTTATCGGTCGTCCGCGGAAGCGTTGTAAATCGAGAGGTAAATAAATGTTGGTTGGTCGGCTCGGGGATAAGTTGTATGGTTAACTGCGTGTCAATGTATAGGTACCACCAATCCTATGCGGTTTTCAGATGACTCGTATATGCCAACCATTATTACACATTTACCGAAGATATATATAATACACTATTCAGTGGCAGATCTGAAACTTGACTATCGGGGGATTATAATTTTCCAATATAGCTGTAACACGGAAGGATCATTAACGACACTTATTTGAACTTGGATTTTTTTTTTTTTATAGTAATATACAATTTTCATTATACTATAAATAATGCTTATTCGACAGTTTTTTATTACTCTGCAGCCACAATAGTATACACATAACTTCAAATATAAATTTAAAAAAAAAAAACAAAAACCCAACTTCAGGGAATGTGGGATTATTCACTTATCCCCCCTCAAATACTTACGACACTAATGTTGTACATAGTAGGTCTATCGTCACACACACACACACACACACACACACACACATGGCCAGAACTAACAAAAACGCGCAAAACACTCAAACGTGTGTGTGTGCACCATACGTGTGCATGTGACACACTACACGAATTCGTCGTAAGGTATGCAAAACACGGAAAACCCATAACGGTGGCTGCGGCCAGGAAAAGGAGCAGCCAGCGGCAGCAGCAGTAGACACTATAGAGCGTTGTGCACGATTTATACATACAAACACGTCGACGTTGCGTATGCAAAAATATGTATACATAATATAATAATGTGCGTGTGTTGGTCGCCTTAATAATAATAATAATAATATTTTATCACGCACCTCCTCGCCCGTATTATTTACATTATTATAAGCAAAATCATTACCATACGAGAATGGTCGGCCGCCGTCGTCGTCGCACGTCGAGCAGCGGAACACTTTGGGTAGGTATAGTCGTCCGGTCCGTGTGGTGCATAATTATGTAATGTGCATGTACGGTATAAGATGCAGTAAGTTATCTACTTGTATTTAACCATCGTATCACGAAAATTATATATGGCATTGCACGGACCAGTGGATTAAGCAAGGATTGGTAAAGTGAAAAGGTTAAATTATATATTTTTATTTCCGTTATTATATATCACTTATAATATAAGTGTATAGTTAGGTGGGTACCATTTTCATGTATACAAATTTAATACAAATTGTGATTCATAATATTATATATTGATATAATATAAATTTAAATATGACAACAGAAAAAAAAGTTAATTAAAATCACTTTAGTTTTACCTTTTACCGATATTCTTGAATCAATCTTCGAGGAAAAATGATACTGAATGACTGAACAATTTAATCCGTGGTAAATATACTTGTTAACTAACATAATCTACCTGAGCCATTGGATCTTTTATTTCTTATAGCACAACAACAAGTTTTTAATATTTATGACTGAAACTGTGGGAAATAAACTGAATACAATAATAAACAAAAAAAGAAAATTTGAATTTAATCAATTTAATTAAATAACTTAGATAGTTTTTTTTTTGCAAAGATTTTAATTTAATATATTTTTAATTGTTATAGGTACTTACATTTTTACTTACTTTTTAATTACAAATTTGTTTCGTATGTAGGTTTAATTTTAAATCAGGTCCCTCAGGTACTCAATACAAATATTCATGATGTGTATAAATCAAACAATTAGTATGCATCCAAAAACTTATTTAATTAATGGGCATTTTATTTAATGTGTATTTAAATATATTTACCAACTCATAGACATACTGTAGCAGTACCTACAAAACATGATGTATTAAATACACGAGCAAAAGGACAAGAAAATTCAAAAAATTTGGAAAAAGAAATATTTATGATGGACATATTATACTCAAGTATAACTAAAATCTCATTGGCTGCAGATACCAATTATTTATTTTTAAAAGCGATGTGTTGATATTTGTAACTCCCTCACAATAATTTCCTAGTGGCCTAGTAAAAATAGCAAACTATGAAGATTTAACAACTACATCATGTAATTTAACAACAACTATTACGATTTACCAAATTTAATAACTAAAAAATGAATGATTAGGATACTTGTTAACAGTGTTCGGATTAGATAAGTACTTTTTTATCTAGATAAAGATAAAGATAAATACTTTTTTATCTAGATAAAAAAAAAGATACAATTATTTTTTAAATGGTTTTAAATTTAGGTATATTTTAGTTGGGCACTAGGAACATAATAATAATAATGATATAAATAAAAATAATTACATTATTAATTATAAACCATAAACTTTGTTTGAGAATCTATATAAATATTTAAAAATGCGTTTGTACAATTTCGCGATTTTTATCAATAAAAAATGTATCTAGATGAATTTATTTAGATTAGTAAAAAAATTATCTAAGATGAACGTTTAGATACCTTGTAACTATTTATCTAGATAAGATAAAAGATGACCAAATAATTATCTAGATATTCATCTAGTTAAATTTATCTAGATAAGTCCGAATACTGCTTGTCAACCAACCTCTCCGCGAGGTCACTTGCCGGGTAACGCTAATACATAGGAGTATAGGACGAAGTTCAAGAATCAACAAAATGTATGCTGTAAATCAATTCATACGTGTCCAAATGAACTCGTGAATCAATTAATACATAAAGTAATTCACCCACAGACAGAAAATATATCTACCTAGCAATTTATATTGGTCAATAAGAGGGTGGGGGGGCTATTTATAGCCCAATAGTCATCCCTGCGTACCTCATTATATAGGTACCTACCTGCATTATACTATATAGCATACATTTACTACAGTATTACAGTACAGACATAGATATAGGCATACAACTATATTATAATATGTGTTATGTGTATATTATTATAGCGCCCGATCACTATCAAAGGCTACCTCACAGATCTAAGAGATTGTCTACACCTACTGCCTACACCTATTCGTAAATAGTCGCTACAGGCATGTTTTCTCCCACAGTACTGTTTTCGTTCTGAAATAACGATATTGGGTAGGGTATAACTCGTGTAAGTATCAGCGCACCGAAGTGTAGCCGTCGTCAATCGCGATTTCTCTACGTAACGGTGGTAAAACGTACATTATTATAGAACGTTCCGTTCGTACGGTTTAAGGCCACATATTCGCGTTAAGGTCTGAGCCAACTGAGAATTTACTATTTAGTTGTACAATACAATGTGACTTTTTTCCCATAACGTTTTCATCCATTATGTCTGAGTAATGGTAGGTAGAAGTAATAGTAGTAACTAGTAATTATTATTTCGAAAGTCACACGTGGCCATATAACGATGGTTTGTACATTTATACTAGGCATATTTAATGATATTTCAATTCAGTCGGTTTCGACATATTTAAATAGTTTTTGCAAAACGTTCATCGGAAAACCACGATAAGTAGACGTGTAATATTCATTATTTAATAACCAAAAATAATATATTTTGGAAAATAACCATTATTCATTTTTAACTGTTTAGGTATGAACACGAACATTTCACCAATATATATAAAAAGGTATATTTTATTTTCATTGTATTATGCAGATGATGACGTAATAATATACGTTCAAAAATAAATACCTCTTTTTGATAATTTTTTTATTTTATGTGCTTTTGAAAAGTTGTGGTTATTTTTTTTTTTTATATCTTGTTTAATTTTTTTTTCTTGAACTTCAGAATTTATTACGATACATTGTATTATCATTTATATGTCATTAAAACTATAAACTTAAAAACGTTTTTTTATACCTATTCATCTAAAATAATTATTCTAACTATGACGAAATTTAACAATAAATTATACATTAGTGAATTCTTACGATAATATAACTTATATAGTTTTGAGGATTAAGACTTGATATTTTAATACAAGTGACTGGTATATTTTTAAAATGTTTCTATTGATTAAACATCATCCTCGAAACATAGAATTATGCGATTTCTGCTTTTCAAGAGTTTCTATTAGAACTAGCAACTTGACACAGGCTTACACCAAGGCATAAGTTCCGATATAATCCTGTTTTATTTTTTAATTTTATATTATTCTGATCAAAAATGTAGAGTCAATTTTTACTTTGAAATACCCCTTTTGAGACAGTAAAAGTACTTCAAAAGCTACTGTCTAGACAGAAATATATATGCTTGGTATTTATCAAAATTGCAATTCCTGAGTTTATTTTAAAGAAACGAAACTTTAGGTTTATCTTATGCAAAGTCTGATCAATTTAAAATAATGTGCTGTTATTATACTCACAATTTGATACTACACAACACACACGTTTAATATTTTAAAAGTTAATTGATTTATAATTATTGCAGAGAATGATTTATAAGTGAAGAAATAATCACAAACCAGATTATTCAGATTGTTGTTATGGCATTCTAATATTATAATTTTGAAATATTTATAATATTTTATATTATATTACTTATATGTTAATACTATACATATTTTGCATTAATCCATGACTTATTTGGTATAATAAAATATGAAGAAGCAATAATAATTACATGGTGATAGTATATCCATAACATAATTACTTTGATCTTCATGTTTACACTGACATCAATGTGACCTAATATTTTGTTAATCCAATAAGAAATTTGAATATATTGACTACACAACTTTTTTACATTTTGTTCATTCCAAGCTAAGTGATTAGTTTATTTTAGTATAATATCTTTAAAATAAAAAAGCTTCAACCACATAATGGATATTGTATACATTTTTTTTTTTTTTATTAAGGATAAAGTTATGTTAATTTATCGTGTCTTTTTAATCTTCGGAAAAAAATCTTTTATGGGGTCTGAGAAGATTTATCTTATATAACACGTATCGTATAGCACACATAGAGGGGAGAAAGAGAAATACAGAAAACTTTAATTGCGAGGGTCGCATAAGAGTTTAATTAAAATTCCACCGAGTACTGTTTGAGATGTACCTACTATTTGCCTTTGGATACGAGCACGCTTTTTTTTCCTTTGTTGATATTATAAAGTTGTTTTTTTTTTGCTATCCAAAAGTAGCAACAAAATTTTATTAAAAAATAAGTCATATTATTGTTTAATAACGAATTTTATGGGCATTGTACGAATAATTAATAAGAAATACTATTATAAGCTGATGCATTTCAAATGAGTGATTAAAATATATAGGTAAATAGCCAAATAGGTTTCACACAAGTATTGTCAGATAAATGCATAGTAAATATTTTTGTTGCACCATCATGGTACCTATTTTAAATGTATTATTTCACATTTTTTATATTTATAAGAGTATACATATACATTGATATAATTGACGTTATAAAATAAAATTGTAAATTTTTTTGAATTCCATTCCCATTCATTAATGTGGATAAACTAACTCATTAAATCATATTTACAATTAGGTATAACAATCGACACTATTTTAACTTTGCTCAGAACAATAATACCTATATGTAATTTAAAGTATTATAAACATAATATTTCTAACTCAGTACTGAAAGTGAAGTAATTATAGATTAATTGTATTCAGTTTATCATGAAAATGATGTATACTCTTACAATTTATAATAATTATTAAAAATAATTAAATGTTCAAATTCTACCACTTCCATATAAAAATGAAGCCCCTATTATGATTTTTTTTCATATGAAATGTAGTTAATTCCTACTGACTAAAATAACAAACAAGAATAATTTATTTCCATTGCCATTAAATACAACAGTTACCAACATATTATTTTGATTTGCCAACCGTTGTTAAAAATATATAAATTTATTATATAGTTCCTCCCAGTTGTGAATTTTCAAAATGTATGTGGCAAATACACAAATATATAGCTTCAGTTTTAAATGTAACCAACCTCAAAAGTTCCCTATCAAATTCACTGATTAACATATAATTGGTATACGTATAGGGATTTATATATTTCACGGACAACATATATTTAATAAATTTAATTAAGTATTTATTTAGATTTAGCCTGTTTTGTAGGATTTGAGTTTTATGGATGGTCAAGTGTATTAATTAATCCTTTCAAATATAATATAATAATATAATATATATTATATCACTATCAAGTGTCTTTCCTGTGAATTACTCAAGTGATCCTAATCAACAAACCCATCCTCGTTTTACCCTTGCAGTTTATTCAAAGTTTTGGTGGGCGTTATCTTGTGTTTGACATGGGACAGAAATACAGAATAATAGTTAACAAGTTTTACTCGACCGTTGTGTTTGTGGCTAAATGTTAATCAGGAGTAGGTATAAAGTACATGATAGGTACATGTCTTATATGTTATTTTTAAGAATTTTACCAGGGATGGTTTTTACATTTAAATTAAATTAATTTTTCACTAAAAGTACTATTTAATATTAATATAACTTATATGCCATTTATTCCAATAAAAGTTTTTCAAACATTAATATAAGCACACAAGTATAGAATTTTTAGTTGGGGGACGGAGTGGCCAAGCGGATTCGATTCAGTTCGGTTCCGATCTCTGTTTGAATTATAGTTTGTATAACTTTGTTGTACTTCTAGTTAATATAATAGGTAACTAAAAAAATTTGAATACGTTCAAATTGTTCAAATCGTTTAATATTCATATGACTAATAAGAATTTCGGTAGAGGAACATGGGCAATGTTGGGACATTGTAATAGATATTTATTTAATGTATAAAATTGATAATATTATTAAATTTGTAGCTTGCTTGGTCGGCTGAGATAGTGTGAACAAAATTTGAAAGGAAAAAATTGATTTTTAAGTGAATTACAGGTCTTCAGACATTAGCGTCCCCACTATAAAAACTGTATTGATTATATATATTTTTAGATTTTTTTGGTTTTTTAGTGAACTATTTATAAGAAACTTTATTTTAAATTATTAACCCTTAGCCATACAAATTTAACATTTTATAAAATTAAACTTCAAATTTTGTCAAAAAATTTATAAAAATGTATAAAAAAAGTCGTTAATATTTTTAAATAGCTATAACAACTACGAAAATAAAATGTTTGTTTAGGTTTTTTTTTACTTATGAAGAACCTTGTTTTTTGCTTTTGACAACCAAGTATCAACTAGATCTAATTTTGAATTTACTACCAGAAACCATCCATAAAATTGAAAATATAATTATTTATACTATTTATACTTATAAAGCTGATGACAGACACAAAAAAACACACATCATTGGAAAATCAATACATTCATCACTCCAAACAGAATCTAAAAACAATATGAATATTGAAGGCACTACAAGACTGACATTGAAATGTAATAAAAATTAAAATTATATTATAACTAGACGGTAGATATGATTGAATCATAATTTTTTTATTACATTACTGTAAATAGTGTAGTATTGTGGTTAAACCATTTTAAAATATTATTTTATCTTTTAAAAGTATTCGGAAAATATCTGTATGATTTTTAATTAAACCTAAGTGAATTTTAATAATTTATTATGGTTTACATTTTTAAACGAAAAGTTTGCACTCACGATTGTACTATAATATGTACATTGTACAGTGTGGAAAACTGAAAACAGTGTACACCGATTGTGAATTAACTAATATGTTTCAAAACAATAATGGTAACTTAATAGTTGTTTACAAGTTTATCACTATAATTTCTAATTACATTCAAAACTTACTAATAACGTCCCTACTGTTCAGAATAAGTATAATAACATATTGTACAATAATTGTACAAGACGTGCGTCTAATTCTACAGATTTGAATGGATAATATATTATAACTTTGGTAGTTTGGTCAAACATTCTGACAATCTTAACGAAACTTGACACTTGGTCACCAAAATTTAAATGTATACAAAAATGAAAAAATAACAATTCTGGTTTATGTGTGTTGATTATTATTTTTTGTATAGGTATAATGGTATACCTATAGTAGAAGAGTATAGAAATATAGTAACTGATAAATTATTGCATATTATTAATACAATACAATTATTATAATAAATTATTTTTCTTATAAATGGGCTGTAAATTACGAGGGTGAAGATGGCTAACCCAACCAAGACTAATTTATTTACAATTGAGAGTTCAGAACTTGCAAATAAATTCCCAGTATGATATAAAAATAATATATTATATTGTAAATATTTTGTTGGTAAATTTTTGATCATTGTTGGAGCACTTTAAATTTAGTTTAATTTTATTTTCATCGGTAGAGCTATTTAACACTGCCACCTTTACTTCAACAGTACAATTATTTGCAAAACATTGTAGAAGGTTTGGAGAGAATCAGAAAACATGAGGAAGCTGCGTGGAATTGGCCCCAAAGGTTAGTTATTTATTTTTTTTTTAGTCTGGGTTATAATATAAATATGTTTATTTCACTTTAAAGTTTATAACTTTTGCATAAAGCGTCTCCTCAGTAATATCAGACTGACAACATAATTTCCAAATAAATTGGTCTTGGGAGGAGAAAATTATAGATTTACAGATGTACAACTTTATGTAGGCACATTTATAGATAAATGCTTTAATAACTTGTACATTTAGAGTCATTCTCATTTTCATTAAACCTATCTATTTTTTTTGCTATCCATTTAATTTTCTAGGTGGGTAGTTTATTCAACAATGTTATGCTACTCAATATAATATATTAAATACTTTTTAACGTGAACTTTAATATGATTAAAATAATAATAATAATTACAATTCATTATTTTGTTTATGTCAATATTTTCTTTTAATTTCTCTAGTAAAAATATCATTAATTTAATGGAAGTAATAATTTAAATAGGTAACACATCATAACGTGTAAAACTGTGTAAGAATAATATTCCAATTACCAGATCTTTAACTTACTATTGTACAAATTAATATTATATTTTACTGTTTCAAAATTAATCTCTATTGACTGATTTATCCATAATATATTTGTGCAGTTTGTATCTAAAAATAAATAGCTTTATGCTTTGGATGTAAATTACTAATTCGTTAATAAAAATTAAAAAGGGGGGAACCGATTAGGTAACCGATCCCCTGTATAATTGGTGTTCATTGTACCTCGTCATAAGGTGCAAGATACTATAATGTATGACGTGTTAAATTTGAATTCAATAAATATATTAGAAAAATATATTTTAACGTATAGAATAGTGATATTAAGCTAAATAAATTTAATTCCAAATATCTTCCATCCTCATAAATCATTGGCACTTTAAATTTATGAATTCAAAAATAGATCAACCAAGTAGTATTTATAATAACTACCTACCTAGAATATTTTGGAGGTTGGAATAGTGTAATGAAACTTCAATGTTGCTCAACTATAAAACAATAACTATTGTTGTTAAACTGCATAGTATATTTTAAAACTCTTGTTCAAAGTAAAAATAATACTAGGTAGTAAAAGGCTTTTATGGGAAGATCTGCCTCGTACATTATTGTGTCAATGGTATTTTCTTTTATGTAGATAATAATAAACGTTTGAATGCATAATTGAACTTATGAATTATTAACAACAAAATATGTTAATATCAATATAAACAATAGTTGATACAAATGGGTTTTATGAACAAAGTTTAAAACATTACAAATTTCAAACGAGTTGTTTAATAGTTATAACTTTATTAGGTATTTAAAGTGAAAATGCGCAGAGACTCCGTAACGTAGTGGAGTGTCACTGGGTTACCCCGCAAAATGTTGGTCTACTAAATGGTTGGTCCGCTCATTAAACTTTAAATAATTATAACCAATTAACTAACCTAACCCATGCTACTTTTTAGGATGACCCTGATCTTGATAGTAGGTACTTACATGCGTTATTAGATTTGTATTTTCAGTTAAAAAAATATTTAAAAATTGGATATAAATCAATAAATTTAGTTTAGGCATTTTCAATAAAACCATTTATAGACAATATTTTTAACTCCAAATAGATTTATTTATTTTATTCATGAAATATGATTTTGATACGAGTATTGAGTATTTATTTAACAAAGCAAAAGGATTTTCTTCAATGATTTATTAAATAATCATCTACTGATGAATAATTTCAATTTATCATATTTCAAATAAAATGTAGATTAAAAACGAAAATTACAAATTCTTGATAAGAATGAATATAAAATTACAAATATCTGTTTCAGCTTATTTATAGTACTATCTAAAAATAATAAGTTTCAAAAGACCATTATAAATGTAGAAAATATATAAGTGGTAAATAATGAAAAAGTTACAATTTTTTAATTGTTAATAAACGAAACTACAAAAAGTTGACTCTTAGCATTATTTAACTATTTTTAATTATTAACTTTTACAAATCATTCAAATACAATAATTTTTAATCCAAAATTTATTTTTAAAAATGTTAAACTTGATTTTTATAAATTAAAATATTGTTATTAATTGTTGTAAAACATTTTAAACCGGATTTAATCATTATTACTTTTAGATTCTGAGCGAAGCGATGAATGTATTGATTCTACAATGATGTGTGTTTTTTTTTTTATTTTTTTATTTTTTAATTTTTTAATTTTTTTTTTTATTTTTGTGTCTGTCATCACCTTTTAGGACAGTAAAAGTGCTTGGATTTTCTTCAATAGTAACTTTTCTGACAGGAAAGTGAATCTAGTTGGTACTTTGGGGGGTCAAAAGTAAAAATTTCCCAGTAGTTTTCACAAGCGACGTGAAAAACAAAAGAAAAATTAAGGAAAAACGGGAATTTTTACGCAAAATGTGTTTTCGAGAAAATCGATTTTGGTTTTTGGTGTAACTCTAAAACAAATGACCGTAAGGACATGAAATTTTGACTGAATGTTTATATTAGCATTTTCTAAACACCATAAAATTTACAAAATATTTTGACTGTTTTTGAGCTGTTTACGGCCATTGTCAGTTTTCAATTTTTTTAGTTTTTTTTTCTATAAATATCAATAAAATTTTATCTGTTGAGTAAAAAAGCTTGAAAATTTAATAGAAGGCTCCTAGGTTATTGTTTCAAAGGCAGATGAAAAAAATTAAAAATCCTTAGTCACAGTTTTTAATTATAAGCATTTAAAGTTCAAATTTTGACAAAATACGGAAAAATCACGAAAATTAGCAAATTATTTTGATGAGAATTCATAAAAATTTTTCTTTTTAAATCTAAGATTTGAAAATGTAATATAAGATTACTCATAAGTTTGTCTACCTTTATCAAAATAAAAATGTCTAGAAGAAACTTAAATTAAATTTTTATGAGCGTCTGAAATTTATATTTTTACAACATTTGATATTTACTCGATTTCTCATGTAACAATTTTCTTATTTTATTGTAATTAAAAAACGAATGACTGTAGATACTTGAAAATTTCACTGAATGTTTATATTAGCATTTTCTATACACCATAAAATGTTGAAAATATTTTGACTCTTTTTGAGCTGTTTACGGACATTGTCAGTTTTCAATTTTTTTAGTTTTTTTTTCTATAAATATCAATAAATTTGCATTTGTTGGGTAAAAAAGCGTGAAAATTTAATATAAGGCTCCTGATATATCGTTCTAATAGCAGTTGAAAAACATTAAAAATACATAGGCACAATTTTTTTTTATAAGCATTTAAAGTTCAAATTTTGACAACATTTATCAAATTTATAATTTATTAATTATTTTGTGGTTAAAAATGTATAAAATGTTTAACTTTTATGGCTAAAGATTGAACATTTAAAACAAGGCTCCGAGTAAATAGGTTATATATAAATTACTTTATTCACAATAATATCATCAAATATACTTGGTAAAATCATAGGCTGACTGACCGTTTTCGCTCAGAATCGTTTTTCTTATACAATGATATTATATCATTGAATTCAAATTTAACACCATCCATTACAGTGACCCACTTGTAACCTACTGTACAGCAGAGCGACATCCACTTATCCACCTTTTTTTAATGTAATTTTAAAATTTTGAAGATTAAAACTTAAGCGGTAGTAGACATCAGCGCCAAAATGAGATAAGGAAAAAAAAAGTCGCTGAAAGCGCTAAAATCCTAGGTATACCTACCCGTGTGACACGATTAATAGATTTATTATTGATAAGTTTTTATAAGATCGAAAAAAATGAACTCATTTATTAAAATTATATTTATTTGTATGTAGGTATATTATAATTTAACAATTTTTTATAAAATCGAAGTTTTAAATAATTATACATGTATAAAATATTAAATTGGGAGTAAATAATATGTAATTTTTGCACCTTTGGCGCTTATTTCATACAGCCAACTTAAAAATGTTAGTGTTTTATATTCATATCGTAAGTCATTAGTTAGACTATTGAACTGAATTCCTTACATTATTTCATATCTACTTATCGATTTTTATATTATTGTAAGAAGAAAAAAGGTTGTAAATTTGAACATGATGTGTTTAATGTTAACCTATGTACAAGTTTTAAACACATTATGTTCAAATTGATAACATTTTTTCCCAATACCATATTAAAAAAATCAATAAGTAGGTAGGAATGTAAATAATTCAATTAAATAGTGAAATTAATTAATTAATTTTGAAAGATTTTCGCATCAAGAATGATATTATCAAGAATCTGGCTTTTCGAGAGAATATTAGGTTTATATATTATGTTGCGTTTACCTATGTCATATCTAATATTATAATATATTAATAATATTATAAGTACCCTCAACATCGGGAATACCTATTATAGTATATAGTAAGTGATTAAAGTATCGTATAAACGTGCGGTACTTTTGTATAAGTGTATAACTCTACTGGGTTTAATATTATTACCTGTATAATGTATTATAATATATAATATATGTATAATATATAATATATGTATTATATTACGTTGTACAGCCGCGGCCATGTCGTCATTATGTAAATCGGCAATAATTCCCTACCAATTAATATCTGACTACGATACAAAAAAACATAAAAAAATGCCACTTTGGTAGACGTCATCCGGCACACCGTTGCGTTGCAATGGGAACTCGGCGATCACAATTCAACTCACAAACGGCTGGTCACAACAAAGTTTGCAAGTTTCAGTTGTATAAATATGTTATTATGTACTCGTATATACAAAGGCAACCACTCCGCCGTTTGGTGTTTAAACGTAACGCGGTGTTCTTCGGTCTGAACCGGCAATCGATTCCGTTTCGAACCAATAAATATTAACGGCTATCTTAAAGCGTTATTATATATACACACCCTAAAGTTAACCTATTTCACCCGGTCCTTTACATATCTCAATACCGCATCAACCCTAGCTGTGTGTTCAAGCCGCAGTTGTATGGCAGCATCAGCAGCAGCCGTTCCGGTTATTCAATCTCGTTTACCCACCCTTGCACCAACATCCCGCCATGATAATATTATAACGGTCGAATTCAATTGTAATAATAATAATAATAGTAATTGTTATTATGCGAACGTCTCGCGTAATTGCGAATGTTATTTATATAGACCCAACCAACAGTGGCGTTTAAATAACACTGTACCCTTGAAATCAACCATTTAAATGTGGTAGATGGTCACCGCCACCGGTAATATTTAACGTATGCGCTTGTGTCTGTGTATGTCAATAAATGTATGTTATAGTAAAATCAATTAAAAAATAAGACTAACGAAAAAATCATTATATAATTGAACTCATTAAATAAATAAGTACTTTAATGATTATTAATTTCAATCAACCCACATAGTTCTAGATAGATATATTATCTACTGAAAAATAGAAAGTTGGTATAGTTACTCCTAAGTTGTCGCTCACTGGCTCGAGTTTCTTTTCTTTCACTAGGAATTTTCCCACTCTTATCTCTAAATATATACACCATTAAAAAGTTTTACCTCAATATTTCTTCGTAAACCACATATTATTGAATAACAAACGACCGTATTATTATTATACTTTTACGGTAGTTTTTATTTGTTTGGCTCGGTTATTACTGATGTCAATTTATTTTAAATGTGTGACATACGTTTTCTTAAAGAATATTAGAATTCGGCTGTGTTGCCTAGTGTACAAAATCAAAGAAACCAACTATAAGAGTTGTACGAGTGGTCACGATTTCGATTAAATCATTTATCAATAGTGAATAAAATATAAAACTAATGTACCTAGGTATAATTTTATTTTCTGAGCTTATTAAAAGTATTTTGTAAATATTAATAATAGATTTAACTAAACAAATGATGCCTACATTTTTTAAAAATCTTTTTGGACTGATGGCTATATCTCATCAATATACCATAATTATAACCTATGTGAATATTTTCAATGTACACGTTGATATCTATGACCGCATTTAATATTCTTGTAATCTTGTATAGGAATTACATACTATTTTATAATGTGTACAAACCGTTCAAGAAATGATTTTATAAATTATTCACCTGAGATACTCATGGAAATGTATGGTATTAAAGTTATTAATTTCACAATTTGCTTGCGGTTTGCCAAAGCAAAAAAAACAAATATATTTACCTGTTTAGTAAATAATCTCAAATATAAAACTTAAAAGTGCATTTCATGTCGAGGTTACCAACTTGATAACGATAACACTGAGATAAAAAAAAATGAAACAAAATAACTTGACATGATAGTTTGAGTGTTAGGTAACAATATAATGTATATTATAATAAAAGTACAAAAACTACGCACAGGTGCTGTAGCTTGAAAAGTAAGCAAAATAATATGTCACAGTCTGACAGTCACATTAATTATACGAACTTAACATGATACAGATAACGGTGGTTCGGTGGTATCACATTAACATTATGTGTGGTTACCATATTACAGATGATGCCGACGATCATAAAATGACATGATAATAATAACAAGTACCTACTGATAATAATGATAATAACAGGTGAACATTTATGATGAAATCCTCGTACATATACATATACATATACAATATTGTAAAAATAAAAGACATATTATTTTGTACTGCAAAAAACCGACACTATAGTCAGGTAGCCAGGTAGGTATCTACAATAATAATCCGAATATATTTTTTATAGGGATCATTTTGAGAAATCTGAGGTTAGGCCCATCACTATTGTTGACAACGAGTGCGGAGCTGTGTTGAAATTAACGAAACACATTTTGCTATCAGAACACGCGACCGATCCACTCAGTGGCAAGTGTTAGCGTGTCACAAATTATTATAACAATTTAATATAATATTATTACGTATTTTACGCGTAGATATATTATCGTAAACGGCAGTCCTGAAGTAAGCGTTGCGCAGCCTGGCCACGTACGTACGTGTGTGTGTGTGTGTGCGTGTATGTGTGTTGTGTGTGTGGGTGTGTGTGCGCGTGTGTGTGCTTGTGTGCCCGCGCGCTTGGAGCGTCGAAACTTATTGTTTCTGAAAGTTTCGAGTGAGCTCACGGCTACCGTTGTGGGCATATTATTATACTCACAGCCCGAGTTCATTTTAAACATTTCCCGACCGATTTCCTAAATAATTAACGAGCCGCGTGAACGAGTAAACGATAAACGGGTGTCGTCTTTGATATGCGCTATTTTTGTTCTGCGACATCAAGACAGTGAGGCAACTTAAGGGAAACTTTTTGAGTATTTTTATTATTATTATTGTTTACGATCATCATCAATGTATACATATTACACGATCTGTCATGATGATACATTGATACGATTCAACGTTATAATTCACGAACGGCACTATATACTGTCCTGTATTGATAAGTTGACTCCATTTCAAAATCTTTACCTCCCAGTCACAAAAAACCTATTCTTTTTTGATACCCCTATGCACCACCAATTATTCTCGTAATAGACCTATGTTGTGCATGGTGATGCGTATACTGCTAATGAGGACCCGTCGTTTTCTTTCTGTTAATATTATGTAAACAATGTCTAGAGCTTATATTTTTCTTGTGTAGGTGTATCCATATTTTGTTCTGTACTTCGGGCTACGGCTAACCGTTTGGTAATAAAATAAAATAAAAATATTTACGTAAAAAATTGTATGTTAAACTTAAAAGCGAGTGCATATAAATTGTTATAAAGGTCAAAAGTGTATTTTTTTTCTACTATCATACCCTTAGAATGACAACAACCAGAGCGAAATAATTGTTTTAATCAAACCATTAATGCTGTGCTATAATACCGAGAAATGGAAGTTTCCACAGCCTATCAGATTCGACGGAATACGTTGTCCAACGTTTCTGTGCAGTAATTGATACTGCATGAAAGATAAAATCTAATTTAATTTGAAACGATTTTTTGTTCTTATTTTTTTTCCAACACTTTTGGACCCACGTTAATCCACGGATGTCCCCTAGTTTAATTACTGACCATTATGCTCGGAAGAAAGGATAGTTTTTTTTACCATAGAGATTCTAGAACTGCTAATCACTTTCAATTAATAATCGTGAAAATACAATTTCACTATAATTTTTAGGGTGTATAATGGTCGTTTAGATATGGTTATTTTATTGTAGTTGGGAAAAAAAATTAAGGAATGTAGGTACTCGTATATCTTGACAGCAACGTAATATAATCTTTGGTATTTTTTTGACGTGTGTAAGCAATAAACCATAAAATGTCAACAAACGATAAAACGTAGCTAAATAAAATTCGTGATATTTATGTTGCTTCAAGTATAATAATATCATCTATATTAAAATTGGAAACCATAATAAATATTTAAATAAACCAAAATTAATACAATTAATAATAACTTATCTAGTTTACTAATAATTCATCTTATACAAATACATATTATTATTTTCATTTTACACCTACCCTAAAATCTGAATGAGGGAATAAGGTTTCGATACCATAGCTAGTGAACTTTCAAAACTTCAGCAACAACAAAACTAATTAATCCAGTAGCAATGTAGCATACTAAGAGTTCACGATACTCAAAGGTTATGAAAGACCCTTTTCATTTTAAGCTATACATATTAAATATATGATATAAGATTATAATAGCCTTAAGGGGATTTGATGCTGAACGTATTTATAAAGAAAACATACCACCCATATTTTATCCATCATAAATTAATACAGATAAAACGAGTTATGTGATAAGACATCTGAAAACATATTTGAGTTTTCCGTGAAGCTTACTTGAGTTTGATAATACGACTTTTACGAATTACGATAAGATCTTCCCCTCTAATTTGATTTTAAAATGTAATAACTGAAGAATCTTCAATAATATTGTTATAATTTGGAATTGAAACAAAAATTAAAAAACTGGGATGATCAATATCAAGTAAACTTCATGAAAAATTAAAATATGTTTTCAGATTTCTTATCACATCATAACTAACTATTTGGTACGCTGGACAAAAATAAGTAAGTACATACTTTTTAGTGGAAATTAATAAGTAAATAATAAATATTAGTCGCCGATCACAGATTAGTGAAATGTGTGTTTGTGCTTTGAACTGCAGGAGCATCCAGGGCCGGCTCAAGCGAAAATAGTGAACTAGGCAAAATCAAATTTTGCCGCCCCTAACAATATAATATTATCAGTATTTTGAAAATGCTGCCCCCCTACTAAAGTACTGCTTAAGTGCCACCCTAAGCATGAGCCTATGTCGCTTACCCCTTGAGCCGGGTCGGGGAGTCACCATATATTTTTACTACAATCACGCACACTCTTATTATACTAATGATAGGTAACTTACTACGCATTTACTGCACTCACATGACACTCTCTTAGAAACTCAAACAATTTAATTTATGTAACTCATTATGTCACTTTTGGTATAAAATCCCTTAAATATTATAGGCATTTAGTGCAATTATATTCTTTAAGACGGCGCTATACCCACTGCCATATCTCAATCTTACAAACGTGTAACATACTAACATCTTCGGTCAGCAGAACCAATTTTGTATTGTGGACACAATCAATTCACTAGAGTAAATTTACCTATAAATAACATGAAATTGGTTCTGCTGAACGAAAATTTGCTACTTTATAGGTACTTTGTAGTTTGTAACACCGATAGGTACAACGCGTGGGTTTGTTTAAAATTAATATTTTAAAATTGATTTAACATTGGCACGTTGTAATGAAGTATTAATAGTATTTTAATTTTACTTATTAAACATATTTGGTACCTTTTTAAACTTGTTATTTTAAGACAAGCATACAATCTGCATAATATTATTTCTATATAAAATTTGATTTTGCCTAGTTCACTATATTTCATAAAATAACACTGGATTTGTACATATAAAATCCATTTAATTTGTTCAATTTAGTGTTTAAATAAACATTTAAATATTATTTTAAATAACTTGTATTATATTTTAACGAGAAAAAGACAATTAGCAACACGATTTACTTCTCAGCTACTAGTAGCAAGATTCTACAGCAGTACCCACTACTCAGTAGTTGGTGTCATAATAATATTGACTTACCTGAAGGAAGACAGGTGATATTTGCTGAACCTTTTAGGAAAAATCCAGGTGGACAGTTGAAGTATGTTGTCTGACCAAGCCTATGCCCACTCGCTCTATAGTTGAGATGAGGATTGAGATCCATGCTGGGCACTGGCTTACAATGAATATCTATTCAAAATAATAATAATAATATATGAGTAAAAAATGTAAATTTAATAACAATGATTTTAATATCATGACTACAAAATGTCAATTTCTGAAATTTTAGTTTTGTTTTTAGAAATATAACAATTATATAGGTACTTTATTCTTCATAATATGTGTAAAAATAATATTGTAAACAATTTTGCCTAATAAGTGATGGGCCATTAGGTATATTTTGATTTGTAAATCAACCTCAAATTAAAAACATACTACTTATAGCTAGTTCATACACTTTTATATTAATATAACTAGGAATAGACAGGTAAATGATTGATACTGATACTAGTTTGGTTCTACAAATAATGTCTTCCATTTTCGGAAACGTAAAGAAATCGATTTTAATTTGTATACGCGGATAATTAATAATACACATAAATTTGTTATGACAAACTTGTACTTATGATATTATAATACTATTGATCCCACATAACACATAATTTATCAATTCATTGTGTATAAAATTTATAACAGTTACCGACAAATAATTACATTTTATTCAATAATCTCCGGTTTCATTAGTTCCTAATGAACTTATAAAACTGAAGAACCAAAAACTGGACCGTTACCGAATAGTTATATTATGCACAATTTTTGTGTACCCAAAAAGAAAACAACGTTATAAGTTATAACATAGTCTGATTGAGAGTTTTTTATGTCATAACAAATAATACTTTGTATTATGAAATAACTTTAAAAAAAAGAAAAGTTCTTCCATAAGCATTATATTCAATTTTAGCTGGAAAAATCAAATTCTTCATTTACATTTAAATATACCTAATTTTACATGTAGTTACTCCTGGTCACTATACTAAATCTATTATTTTTCTATTTTTAATTTTTGTACTTATTTAACTCACTCTTTCTAATTCTATAACTCTTTCATTTCGTACACAATCTATATTTTATATATTCAATCATTTTCCTATTACCTATGTATGATTGCTTATCATTTTATTAGATTAAAGTTTTTGGTTCAAATTAACAGTATTTATTGACAGTAAAACCTGCCATTCTGCTACAGTGAAGTGGGTGACTGTTATGGATAGTGCTACATTTGAATTCAATGATATAATATCATTGTATACGAAAAACGATTCCAAGTTGAGACGATTTAACAGCCTAGGATATTGTATACTATACTTATATTGATATTATTAAATATTATTAATACTGTATAGCCGGTTAAGTTGAGTTATTATTATTTGTTTATTATCATATTTGTATATAATAATACAATTTAGACGTTTCAATTACCCACGAATAATATTTTTAAAATAGGTATATAAATTACAAGTTACAACGAATTATGAACGATATTTCAAAAATTAATTGCCGAAAATCTTAGTTTTTAACTGAAAACGACAGAGAAGTCTGAATTTGGCGGTCAGTCTTATTTTTAAGTTATATTATAGCTAATTGAACTTTTTGGTATTAACATATAATATATCCGGTGTAGTCACTCGCACACTGCGTTTGCTCGAACAATTAAAATCAAAAACATCCCTCGACTTGTTATGTAAATCCACCATGGGTGGGTGTCAGAATTATTTTTGCATCATTAATTTTAAAACATTGATTTACCTAGATTAAAAAAAAAAATTAAGTTGTTATACTTAAGCTCGGTAAACTTTAAGCGTTGTACGGGTGCGTAAAACACCGAAAATCGTGAACTTCGTAAGGCTGTACCATAAATACCAATGGCTTCCCGGTAGTAGAGTTTTGGACAAGTATCTACATAGGTAACTTATAATAATTCATATTGTAAATTAATTAGGTACCAAAAAAATATAACTTCTCAAACACTGTGTCTATTGACACTGCCGGGAGAATGTATTAGAATGTCTATAAACTTACGGACCAGTTTGTATAGTTAAATTTGGCATGCGAACTATAATTGAAATAGAAAACCAGAATAGGTGCATTGCAGATGACAAAGATTTCTGTAAAAGAACATACGATTTATCAATATACCGTATAGGTACTGATAATACTGATAGTACTAGATAATACTATAAAATATAAGTTCTATGGATTTATCATAATAAACAGTATATTTTATAATATCTATGGCAATCGTCAATTGTCGAAATTCCTCGGCGACGGTTAACAATTCTAATAATTTCAGCAAATACTATTGTATTATAAATATAATATATTGTATATTTTGATTTCAGTGAACAAAAAAATAATAAGCCACTAATATAAACGGACAGTTCGTTAAACCGTACATATTATAATGTAAGTTTTAATACAAACTCGCAAATTTCATTATGATCAGGTTATTTTCATAAAGTATTTCGATACTTTCAAGTTTCAGTTCATCGGAGTGAGATGATTAGATGGAGATGGATGAAGATAGCTGTTTCTTCGGCGATGGCGGCACTCTAGCTACGTTTCACCGGAAGAGTAGATGTTTACGAGTAAGTTTGTTTTCATATTATTACCTACTATTTTACATTTACTTTTTAGACTTAAATTAGGCGTAAAATAGCAATTATTCTTGTTTTTTTAAATAATTTTTTCGAAAAATATATGTAACATGTATAGCTCATACAATTATGAATTTATAGTTAATAGAAATGCGGATGTTTATACTTCATAGATATTTTTTTATTGAAATCGTGTAAATAATTTGATTAAACAATCAGGTACCTACTCATCACTAGTATCAATTTTATTATACTACGTGTAAAATCACCAACACAAGGTGCAGACTGAATTTAAAAATTAAAAACATAAAACACTGTTGTAGTAGAAGCAGGAAACTGTAGTTTTTATAATCCATATAATGTAACTATTAAATTGAATCATTGAATTATTATTCAGAGATAACTTTGGGATAAATGCCAAACGTATAAATGTAAATTAAATTAAAAATAATTAAAAAACATTTTGTGAAAGGAACAAGATTACTGCTAATATTTAAGTCTTAATTATTATTAACAAATAAATACGAATAATAGATATTTTAATAGCTTTTCACTATTAACATTCAGTGTAAATATAGTTTCTGATCGACTTACCTATGTGTAATAAAATAATTATTCATATCAAATAATCCTAACAATTTAATGCAAGGATTCTCATAAATTGATCTTACAGCAGCCTTAAAACACCAAAAATACATTTGTACATCATTTACAAAATTTTAGTTCCCTATTATGGTACCAGGTAGGTACTAATACAAACAATAAATTGCTATTCGAAAAAACAATTTCGTATACCTATTATTATTTACTAAATACCTACAACTAAACTAAACTAAAAATAAACATATGATTACATATACTGAGTGCCTATAAAATAATATTATATATGATAATTGAATCTTTATTACAAATACTTATCGTTTACACAGACCACCAAGAAAAAATAATTAAAAATATTAAAAAATACAGAACACATCATTGTAAAATTAATACAGTCATCGATCCGCTCAGAATCTAGAATTATGGACTTGGAGTTTTAGAAATCTAGTTGGTATTATAGTATTTGATGAATTTACTGTACCTCCAAAATCCAGTAATCACATTTTTATATTAATTCATAACATACAATATGCTCTTAAAAAAATATTCTTGTGCTTCTGATATCTATTCACCACCTTAATCAATAATTAAATTGATAAACGAAAATAATAATTTAAATAATACCCATATCATATTATTATAATCAAAATTATAAACTACTTTGGTTTATTGTCATATCAAATTTCAATGAACAAATTGTTCCTTAACACGGAACTCTTTGATACAAAAAGTTGCATTCCGTGGATTCATCATATTGATGTACCTAGTATAATATCTATCATTTATTTATTTATCTATGGCAAATCTCAGAGTCGTCGCAGAAGACACATTCAACTAAAAATTCTAAAATTTCAATAAGCAAAGAAGATATTCCAAGTTCTGTATTCTGGAGCGTTTCCTCATCGGCGTCGCAGTTCACACACGTCACGGATACCGCCGAAAGAGTCGATAATTCAGGTAAGTTTGTTTTTATATTCTTTTGGGGCTTAAATTTACTTTTAAGACTTAAAATAAATATTTAATGTCACGAAAAATGTGTTATCCAAGTGTTGTAGGCGCATATTTTAGTTCCGAACTAGAAATGTATAAAATACGTGAGATATAAACGTCGTCGTCGTTTTTCCAGTCCCTGTTCGTAGAATAATTATAATTAATAGGTGCATACCTTTATAGGGTACTCAATATATATAAATATATATATATGTTTTGGTTTAATTTATAGAAATATATGTTATAACTTATAACTGATAATAGTCATAAGATACAATTTTAATTAATAACTGGTATTTTTTTTTCCAAATACAACGTTATAAGTTATAGGTAGCTATTTATTTAGTGTCACATACTTAACTTCTATTGTTCACCTAATATCTATATTCTATATCATAGGGATTAGGGCCGTATAACCATGCACACATAAAAGTAGTATTCACGGAATGGTCAACTGCCTAACCTGACGTGTGCGCACTTATGAATAACATACCTACTCATATACTCGTATAGGTATATAAATATACCTATATAAATAGTGTAATACTACATACACGAATGTGTTACCTATTATGTCCCTAAAAGTTCAACAGTTATTATTATATTTATTTATTTTTTACATATAGGTAGGTACATTACAAGACTAATTAAAATCACATTTATTTTTATTTTTTCGAACACAATGTTTCAAAAATTATTAATTAATATATAATTTATTGGTATAGTATTCAATTAATTAATGAAATAAAACAAACATACCTACTATAATTATTAGTAATAATAATATATCTATGTATAAATTATTAAAATACAAAACGAACAAACGAAAAACGATTCTGAGCGAAGACATCGTTAACTAATAAATAATATTGAGATTAAAGTAATTTATTTTACTATTAGACATTAGCACCTACAATAGTAGGTTAAAGTCATTTTTGCCCAAATAATAACATTTGAAAGTGTCATCGTGTCTATAAATTATAATAATATACTCTAAAAGTTTCATAAATCCGCGAATACTTACTATTTTTAAATTACAACAAAATAACTAAAATCGTTATTTTTGGTTTTAATATGTAATTTCGCCCAAATTTTAACTTATAATATCTGTAAAAAGTAACTGTGTTTATAATAGATTATTTAGATTTTTCGGTTACAATATGAACCAGGGGTGGACTGGGCCGGTGGGATACTGGGAACTTACCCGGTGGGCCGCTACTCAAAAATGATTTGTTATTACTATATTATATTTATAATTATTATTAATATAGAAGATCGGTATAAATCGGTAGAAAATCGGTATAAATATTTTTTATTTTCATACCATGACGCGTGTGTGAAAAATTGTTTATATTAAGTGTTTAAGATGTTAGATTTCGGTTCGGCTGATTGTGCACCTCTCTCACTCTTCAGCATCAATGCATCAGAAATTATTATTTATAATTAGGCCACGGATTTAAATATAAACTGCATTTTCTGAATTTTCTAAACATTGCTTTCCAAGCAAAGAATTCGTTTCATATATTATCAACGAATTGAAAAAATTAAATAAGAACATTTATATGGGTTGAAGTCAATATTATAAAAACTTATTAAAAAAAAATTAAATACAATCAAATAAAGGTAATTTTTTTAAATTATATTTCTATTTTTTTACGTACCCATTATGCTCGATACTATAACTTCGGTCTTCAGTTATACAAAACAACACTTGCCAATATGGAATTACTGTCGAAGTTTTTATTTTAAAATATTAAATAGCATCTGATTGACTGATGTGCTATAATGAAACTCAAAATATAACGAATACACTACCTATACACCTATCTAAATTATATTTTATATTCGTTTAAATTGGACTTTTAATTTTTCTGGACATTTTATTAAGCTACGAATTTATTTAGTTATTTTGTTATTTAGGTAATACATATTAATTAATAGGTATTTCTTAATTTTTTTTTATTATTTTATTCGAAACATTATTTTTAAATATTGGGATCAATAAAACTATTTTTATTCAATTACTATTTTATATCAATTAGAATTTGTTAATAAACCAAGTAATAAATGAATGGTTACCCAGTAAAAAAAACCGTTATCTATATTATAAATTTGAATTCAATTTACCGCATTTGCGTCTAGTAGAAACAAATAAATGTTTTTTTGAAGATAATGTAAAAATATCCATCATCCATCGGTTAGGACCATATATATATTTTCTATGATTAGGACGGTGAGGTTATAATTATAAATAATCTATGGCAAATGACAATCGTCTGAGACGAACAGCGATTCCAATACGTACTCACATATTTCGTTCCATTCTGGTTATTAAACTAGGTGCCTATTTTTATAAATGTCATTAATCTCAATACTTCCAGACTGAACTTTTGGATCGGAGATATGAAGACGCGCGCTGCATTTTCCTTGGCGGAGATGCACAGCTCTGACACTAGACAATATTATACACTCGAAGGGAACGCGTTTCGCCGGAAGAATAAATAATTACGTAAGTCTTGTCCTTCTATTCTGTTGAGGCGGTAGACCTAATGTAAATATTTATTGTCAGACAAACTTATATAACCGCTAGACGTAGAGTAATTTTTAATCCAGTTTATATACGTGTGCAAAAATTATGAAAAATACCTTAAATTATAATACTTTGCCTACAACTGTTAATTTATTGTTATAGTAGAATAATTTTTAAAATTTGAAATCAATGATTAGGCAATACTTTTATGAGTAGGAAGGTAGGTTTTTATACCTACCTAATAAAATAAGAAAATACATAATGATTAATGTTATTTAATATGATTTGTAAGTACATAGCAGATCATACCTAGAGAACACCTCAAACGTACGTTTTTTTTTTTGGGGGGGGGGGGGGGTTACGGGATATACCTAAGGGAAATTTTCTTCAAATTTTCACATTTTACTATTTGATATTGTGATATTATTTGTGCCTAGGTTAAGTTTCTGTTTTAGAATCGATCGATAGGTTATTGTTATTGTTTATGTATAAGTTTGTTTTTATATTATTTTGGTCTTACATTTACTTTTTAGACTTGAATTAAATATTTATTTTCACGGAAAATCTGTTAACTAAGTAACGTAGAAGCATATACGTTTACTACTGCCTACCAAAGGCGTAATGTATAATAATAATAAATTATACGCCAGTCCGAACAATCCAAACGCTGTCTTACTCGTAGTCGATAACTGACTTGTGAATAAATGTAATTTTTGTTAGGTATAAAAATAAAACTAATAAATCCTTAAATACAATATTTAAAAATACAAACTTTGTGTAATAAAAATTAATATTAGGTATTTATTGGTAGGTTTATATAATATCTGTAGACTGTAACTAGGTCATTAGAATATTGTAGAACATTTTACTGCATAAGATGCGTGTTATTTCAGAAATGGTATTCGTCAGTGAACATTTTCAAACTGGGAATAATATATCATAAGCAGATTGAAATGTGTGAACGTTTCAGTGTTTCGAAGACTAAGTTTCGTAGCAGATTTCGATTCCGTCACGGGGTATGTATTTTCTTATTTCTCAGTAGGTTTTTTTTTATTATAGTTAATTGATCAGGGGATGCATTGCCCGAAAATTTTCAATATTTGTATTGTAACTATACTGGTATAACACTATTCGGGCTATCAATAAAGTCGTGTTCAAAATTAGAAAATTGGTGAGGTATGATATTTTTTTAAGTAATTCTTTCGAGTAGGGAATTCGCTCAATGATATTTAAATATTTTCACTGATAATCAAGTACGATGACTTGTAGGTAACTAGAGACTGAGTGAATAGGAATTAGGAAGTGTGTGATATGGTGAAAATAAGGAAATGGGTCAACAGGATTTCAGAATGTTTGGTGTATGAAAGGGAAAGATGAAAAAGAAATGTAAGGTTAGGGTAGGTAAGTGGAGTGAGAGTAGCAGATATGAGAATAAGAAGTAAGGTGTTAAGGTACAAAAGAGGATAGAATAAGAAATTAATTAATTAAGGGTAGTGTAGGGTAGCGTACATATTGTAGTGAAAACAAGAGAGAATAGGTTTAGGTGGTTCGGTCACTGTATGATAAGAGATAGTGAGAGTGGCTATAGAAGTTAATTTAGGGGAGAAATGATGGACGAGAAGACTGAAGAAGAGATGGATAGACCGAATACCGATCATATGGAGGTGTGGAATGAGAGTGGCTGAACCTGTATATAGCTGTGACAGACGGGGGAAGAAAAAGTGTAAAGGTAGAATAGTTATGTTAACAATGCCGAATACGTAGGAAAAGATCTTGAATTGCAAAGACTCTATTGACTCTTTGGCTTCAACTAACCATAGGTTTACCTAACTAACCTTCTTATGACTCATTAGGACACTTTGAATAAAAAGATCCTGAGTTGCAGGTTGCCGAACTTAAGTGTTTGATTATCAAGTTGATCCTTTGATTGTTGACACCATGGATAGTCCACGCCTATGTTAAATACATTTCAGGCCGCGTTTCCGGAGGGGAAGGCAATTGAGGCTCCTTTATATTGATAGTCGATACTAGATATAGGTATACTTTATTTGGCCTCAATTGTTCCCCTCGAAGACCGCTGATAAGACCATTATGTCCTATCCATATCTTTATTATCTATGATGGAGCCATACCCAGCTCACTCGTGTAAACTTGTTGCCGGTTGGGATGTCAGCGCACTATTTGTTTTCCATCTTTGACCCACGCGTAGCATACCAAATGTACGATTAAGAAAACACTAAAATGATTGGGTCAGAGAGAGAAATAAATGGTGCGCTAAAAATCTGACATCCTCTTAGTGTTATCAAGTTGAAGAAGCAGTTGATTGTTGACAATTTGACATTTAACATTAACTGCGGTAGGTATTATGATTGGAAGTAAAAGTAATTAGCAGGGCTGTGAATTTAATGCAAAGAAAAAGTGTTAAATAATTGCCTGCATGTATGCACTAAAAACAGACAAATATATGCACTGAAATATTCAAAAGTATGCACTTAAAATTCAAAAAAATACTGAATGAAAACGTTTTTATTAACATTTTTTTAAATTAATAAATTATAATTCAAATTGGTTTACAAAAAAAATTCTTTATTTACACACTTGGTAGATAGGTATGTAGGTAGGTAACGGATGAATCGAAAATATAAAAACATTTTAAGAAAATAATCATAAATACGAAGAAATCATGAAAAGATGCAATTATATTAACTTACCCAAAAAAAACGCATATTGGTAACGGTGTTGTAATAATAGGGATCTCCCAAAAAAAATACGTACTAATAGTTCAAACAAATCATAAAGGCCAACAGTAATAAATATTAATTTATGAAAAAGTATATTAAAAAGCATTATTATTATAAATGAAACAAAACTATGAACTATGGACCGTGACATAATATAGGTATTTCTATATTTTTAGCTCCATAATTTCTGTTAAAATATTAGGAAAATGTATTAAGTACCGTAAAAGTGCTAAATTTGAGCTATTACTTAAAATATTATATTCATAACAAATTATAATAGAAGGTTAGGTACTGTTATTCCACATACTTATTATAGTTTAATTTAACTACAACATTCTAGTAGAGTCTGATAAAATTTGGTTCCACGACTTTGATCATACAAACTTTAAATACTAAACTATGGGTCTGAAATTTAGTTTATATAGATCTAAATAATCCAAAACATATATTGCTTCAAAATATAAAAATAAAGTGTCTTGTATTGTAGTAGGTAGGTAACTTTCAAAAAAAAAACTAAAAAAAATCATACTTGAAATCTATGTATAATATACGTATATTGTAATAAATGTTCAAATGTTTACTATAGTACATTATAAAAAATTAACTTAAGTTCAATATAACACATTATAACAGGTGTTCAAATAAACATTTCATACCAAAAATGTTGTTAATTCACACAGTCTCTCTTCAATTTTACATTTTTCTCCAAATCATCTACAAAATGTAAATGTTTAGTAAATTGGAAGACTTGATTAAGTATTTAATCATTTATCTAAAAGAGATGTGCCGGGTCGCCACATTACTATATCGAGGGGCTGTTTGCGCCGATCCGATCCTACGAAGATGGCGGTTGTCGGCAACGACTCGCGATTGTGCTGGGGAAAGGAGCGGGAAGGGTTACCCAAAAAATATATAATTGCAAATAATAAATGCCTGTATGTAATTTGCGGTGCGCGGGACAGCAAAAAATTAACAATATAATATTATATTAAGACAATCAGCGGTAATAGTACCGAAACAAAAGGGCGCCCCAAAAAATAACATAATAATACAATTAAGTGTGACAATACAAAATATATGTTGGACCTGGTCCGCTGTCGTTGGCGATGGCCGGTGTGTTCCTAAACGCCTACGGCGGCACGGCAAACAGCGATACACACTGGTTGGCGGCGGCACGGCAATGGTCAATGGTACAACAAACGGCAAATTCGGCGACAGCCACACCACGAGGTTATTGGCGTCACGCAACCGTTAGCCGCGGCACACAATCGGCGGCACGGCTGGTCAGCGGCGGCACGCGGTGGCCAGCGATAAAGAACAAAACGGTGTTCGGCCGGGCCGACAAAAATACGACAACGCATTGTCCGCACACAGTACACGGTTACTGCCGGTACCAAGCACGCGGCGGCGGCGGCGGACGCAACTATGCGTCGGGCTCGACCGCTGGACAGAGACAAAAAGAAACATGGCTGGCGGCACAGCCTACGGCGGCGAACGGCCGGCGCTGGACGGCCGAGGAGGGGGTAAGCCACCTCGTGAGCTTCGGCATCCGAAGCGCAGCTTTGAGGGCGTATGCCGAAACTATGGTTGCGCGAAAACGCGTCCGTGTTTGAACATACTCCACCCGTGAGGCTCAGCCTCACATGCAGTGACGTAGAACCGGACGCACGACGTAGCAGGGGATGAAGGTCCGAAGTAGACGGATGTATGAAATCGATATCTGGTCACATATGTGCTTTACCTGTGGTGTACATTATTTTTTTTAACGATAGAAAACAAAATATTCGAAAAAATCAATACGTAATGGTACGAATAATGATTGATGAGTGATGACCAAATAGTAATACATAATATAAATCAGTGTAAGAACACATGTTAACAATAAACACATGTGAAACATGATAATACAAAGCAGCAATGCTGCAGGTTGCTAATCAGTATATATACGCCAAAATTTTAACACCTAATAATAATACATGAACAAGTGCATAGCAATACACTAATAGATTATAATTGAAAAAACAAACCAATGAACATAATATGGTTCATGTAATAAATAATTGTATGAATACAAAACAAATACATAGTAATAACTAATAATACCAGGTACAGAACAATAATACAAAAAAATTATAAAATTATATAGTGAGGGCTCCCCCGGTCCCAACAACCAGCGAGTCGTGATGTATACAAAGTTTAAAAACGTGCAACACGCCAAAATAATTAACAGGTGGGTTGGGTCTATGAGCTAGATGCGTCGTTTTAGGGAGCACACTGCTTACATGTAACACAAAAGGACGCAACAACATTTATCAATTTAAGTTATTGGTGGGTGATAAAGCCACCGTGGACATAATTATGCCACTCATTTCTTTCCGGTGGACAATTATTTGCCGCACTGCATACCTTGGTATCGGGCCTATCCCGGGTCCCGCAGACGTGGAACGAATCGAAGAACTAACATACAATGAGGCGGGACACAACAACCATTGCAATTGACGACCAAGGTGCCGTGAGACACACGAGACCGACGCTACGTACAATCGGTTTTTAACAAGGTGCAGATATAAATCCTGCGACTAAAAGCATATTTTTTGATTGATTTGTGAGGGCCAATTACCCAAAACACGATCATTTTCACGCTTATCCACGGGTGTAATGACGACGGCGACCGCGCGTATCGAAGACGGCGGCGCACAGGTACATAATATACCACATCGGCGGGCACGCAAAACGATGACGGTTCTTATTTCGCAAAAACATTGATAATAACATCAATAACAGAGACAAAAAGAAACACGGCTGGCGGCACAGCCTACGGCGGCGAACGGCCGGGCGCTGGACGGCCGAGGAGGGGGTAAGCCACCTCGTGAGCTTCGGCATCCGAAGCGCAGCTTTGAGGGCGTATGCCGAAACTACAGTTGCGCGAATACGCGTCCGTGTTTGAACAGGGGCCATGGTACAAGTGCTGTCCATAAATATCATAACATTATATTATATTAGAAATACAAACTTAATATTTCACTAACAGTAAATATTATAAAAAAATATTACGAAATGTACTATACTCATATTATATTATGATTGTATTAGTTACAAACTCTTGAATTAAGAGTTATGTTTGAAGATTTAATTAATTTCCTAAAAGGAAATGCCTCAGGATTGCCTCAGTAGGTTGAGGGACCGTTGTTAAGGTGCCGTCCACCAATAAAGTACCGGGAAAAAAACGATTAATTCAAATATAGATGGTACTTATATCATATACTTTTATCAAAGTATGATTGTGTTAGTCTCAGTCTTGTGTAAATGTTATTGTCTTATGTTTTCCCAATCTAATTATACAAAATACTGAAAATTAATGAAACCACAAATATTAGTACAATAGAGAGACTGTGCATTGATTTACAAATTTGTCTTAAATTTACTTTTTGCATAGAGAATATGAAGGTGGGCTTGGCTCTTAATATCAGAGTATGGGGGACAGGTCTGGGATTTCATATTATGAATTGAAATATTTGTGGACACTGGACGACCAAAAGGACCATCCTCCATAGCATGTTTCAATAAATCCAAAATAAAATGAATTGAATACGTTATAAAGTTGCTCCCATGCTCTACATTATCCTGGTATTTTTTAAAAAACATGAAGCTAAAAAAAATCATTAAAAATGTTGTCTTAAAAAAAACCTTTCATGTGCATGCGTTGTCTCCAAGTGTGTGTTGTGATAGGATAGATGCTGATAAATCATTAATAGAGATTCGTTGATCGCTTTTATGTGCTTCAAATTGTTTACACGAGTGAGCTGGGTATGGTATGGATAATAAAGATATAACATAATGTGTAGGACATAAGTCTTATTAGCGGTCTGATCTTCGAGGGGAACAATTGAGGCCAAATCGAGTATCGAATATCAATATAAAGGAGCCTCAATTGCCGTCCCCTCCAAGAAGTCGGCCTGAAATGTATTTAAAATAAGCGTGGACTATCCATATCTTTATAATCTATATGGGCTTCATCCATAGCATGGATTAAGGTGTCAACAATCAAAGGATCAACTTGATAACCAAACACTTAAGTTCGGCAACCTGCAACTCAGGATCTTTTTATTCAAAGTGTCCTAATGAGTCATAAGAAGGCTAGTTTGGTAAACCTAAGGTTAGTTGAAGCTATGGTGCGATGATAGACGACTACAATCACTGGTCGTGAGTTTTGCGATGATCTTTTCCTACTAACTATAATGGTATTCGATATTGTAAACATAACAATGAAAGAAAATATTTAAATATTATTAATTTGGTTATGTTAGGTTAGGTTAGGATAGGACAGTAAATTAGACGTTAACTAATTATCATAGTTTTTAACACGGTATTAAAGACTGTCAGCTAGAGTTGTACCAGTATAGTTATTAAAAACTTAAATACAGCCAACATTAAATAATGATTTTTTTAACACAACAAATTATAAAAGTGTTTTAAAATATAACAAAATATAATTTTATTAGGATTTTATAAGATTTTCAATACTTATGAGCTTTTGTAAATAGAAAATGTATAAAATCAATAGTTTTAATTTAATATATAGTTTTGTGTTTTAATATCCTACTGTCAAAGAATTCTCAGGGTTTTCTTTCCACATTTTTTTACATTGTACTAAATCTGTGGACCCAGCCAAATACAATATTATTTTAAATTTAACATTATTTTATGTCCTTCATAAATAACAATCACATAGTAGAGTCCGTACAGGACCTTTTTCTCATTTAATTTCTTTGCATCCTTTATAAATTACAATTATTTTTATACATTTTCTTATACATATATTACAGTGATACACCCCTGATCATTATAATTGTTCGTATTATTATAATGTAAACAATACCTAGTTTTTGGATTGTAGTTAACATGTATTGCTGTATTTAGCTTCCATCGTATTTTTTTGGTTAGTGTTATTCCACCCATGTTTCTCAAACAAATTTTTTTATCGATTCATTGAACTCTAGTAGATTTTTTTGTATAAATATTATGTTGATATTTTTGTATAGATATTTTAAACACTGACAAGCCAGTGCCATTTAAATTTTTTTTTGCCTTCTAAAATGCATTTGCCTGCTGGAAACCACATCTTCTTTTCAATTTTTTTTTATGAATTTATCTTTAGGTAATGAAATTGTATACATTTTTTAAACATTGCCAACCTGGTGCTCTATGAAAAATCCTTCTTTAATGAACTAAATATTTTGAATAGTTTTTTCTGTTAGAAAAAAGATAAGATACTGGACATTTTAGTTTGAAGTTTTTAATTTCAATTTTTTTTAGTTTTCTAAAATTCTTTTGCCTGCGGGCGCCAACACCCTCCTTCAATTTTTTTTTTTGTTATGTGACTAGTTGAATTTTTTGTATAGACTTTGTAATGTGTATTCCTACAATAATATTTTTTTTTGTTTTCTAAAATGCATTTGCCTGCGGGCGCCAACACCTCCCTTCAAATTTTTTGACAAAACTCTTTGTCATCACCCTCTTTAACAATTTTATTATGTAACTCTAGTTGAATTTTTTGTATTAACTTTTTGAACATTGATAACCTGGTGCACTTTGATAATCCATCATTAATGAACTAAATATTTTGAATAGTTTTTTTCTGTTTAAGATTCTGGACATTTTAGTTTGAAGTTTTTAATTTAAATTTTTTTTTGTTTTCTAAAATGCTTTTGCCCGCGGGCGCCAACACCCTCCTTCAATTTTTTTTTTAGTTATGTGACTAGTTGAATTTTTTGTTTAGACTTTTTAATGTGTATTCCTACAATATATTTTTTTTTAAATTTTTTTTTTGTTTTCTGAAATGCATTTGCCTGCGGGCGCCAACACCCTCTTTCAATTTTTTTTTTAGTTATGTGACTAGTTGAATTTTTTGTATAGACTTTGTAATTGTATTGCTACAATAATATTTTTTTTAAATTGTTTTTTTGTTTTCTAAATTGCATTTTCCTGCGGGCGCCAACACCCTCTTTCAATTTTTTTTTTTTGTTATGTAACTCTAGTTGAATTTTTTGTATATACTTTTTGAACATTGAAAATCTGGTGCACTTTGAATAATCCATCATTAATGAACTAAATATTTTTAACAGTTTTTTTCTGTTTAAGATTCTGGACACTTTAGTTTGAAGTTTTTAATTTAAATTTTTTTTTGTTTTCTAAAATGCTTTTGCCCGCGGGTGCCAACACCCTCCTTCAATTTTTTTTTTAGTTATGTTACTAGTTGAATTTTTTGTATGGACTTTGTAATGTGTATTCCTACAATAATATTTTTTTTTGTTTTCTAAAATGCATTTGCCTGCGGGCGCCAACACCTCCCTTCAAATTTTTTTTTAGTTATGTTACTAGTTGAATTTTTTGTATAGACTTTCTAATTGTATTCCTACAATAATATTTTTTTAAAATTGTTTTTTTGTTTTCTAAAATGCATTTTTCTGCGGGCGCCAACACCCTCTTTCAATTTTTTTTTTTTGTTATGTAACTCTAGTTGAATTTTTTGTATATACTTTTTGAACATTGAAAATCTGGTGCACTTTGAATAATCCATCATTAATGAACTAAATAATTTAATAGTTTTTTTCTGTTTAAGATTCTGGACATTTTAGTTTGAAGTTTTTAATTAAAATTTTTTTTTGTTTTCTAAAATGCTTTTGCCCGCGGGCGCCAACACTCTCCTTCAATTTTTTTTTTAGTTATGTGACTAGTTGAATTTTTTGTATAGACTTTTTAATGTGTATTCCTACAATATTTTTTTTTTTAAATTTTTTTTTTGTTTTCTGAAATGCATTTGCCTGCGGGCGCCAACACCCTCTTTCAATTTTTTTTTTTTGTTATGTAACTCTAGTTGAATTTTTCGTATATACTTTTTGAACATTGAAAATCTGGTGCACTTTGAATAATCCATCATTAATGAACTAAATATTTTTAATAGTTTTTTTCTGTTTAAGATTCTGGACATTTTAGTTTGAAGTTTTTAATTTAAATTTTTTTTTGTTTTCTAAAATGCTTTTGCCCGCGGGTGCCAACACCCTCCTTCAATTTTTTTTTTAGTTATGTTACTAGTTGAATTTTTTGTATAGACTTTGTAATTGTATTCCTACAATAATATTTTTTTTAAATTGTTTTTTTGTTTTCTAAAATGCATTTGCCTGCGGGCGCCAACACCCTCTTTCAATTTTTTTTTTTTGTTATGTAACTCTAGTTGAATTTTTTGTATATACTTTTTGAACATTGAAAATCTGGTGCACTTTGAATAATCCATCATTAATGAACTAAATATTTTTAATAGTTTTTTTCTGTTTAAGATTCTGGACATTTTAGTTTGAAGTTTTTAATTTAAATTTTTTTTTGTTTTCTAAAATGCTTTTGCCAGCGGGTGCCAACACTCTCCTTCAATTTTTTTTTTAGTTATGTGACTAGTTGAATTTTTTGTATAGACTTTTTAATGTGTATTCCTACAATATTTTTTTTTTTAAATTTTTTTTTTGTTTTCTGAAATGCATTTGCCTGCGGGCGCCAACACCCTCTTTCAATTTTTTTTTTTTGTTATGTAACTCTAGTTGAATTTTTTGTATATACTTTTTGAACATTGAAAATCTGGTGCACTTTGAATAATCCATCATTAATGAACTAAATATTTTTAATAGTTTTTTTCTGTTTAAGATTCTGGACATTTTAGTTTGAAGTTTTTAATTAAAATTTTTTTTTGTTTTCTAAAATGCTTTTGCCCGCGGGCGCCAACACTCTCCTTCAATTTTTTTTTTAGTTATGTGACTAGTTGAATTTTTTGTATAGACTTTTTAATGTGTATTCCTACAATATTTTTTTTTTTTAATTTTTTTTTTGTTTTCTGAAATGCATTTGCCTGCGGGCGCCAACACCCTCTTTCAATTTTTTTTTTTTGTTATGTAACTCTAGTTGAATTTTTTGTATATACTTTTTGAACATTGAAAATCTGGTGCACTTTGAATAATCCATCATTAATGAACTAAATATTTTTAATAGTTTTTTTCTGTTTAAGATTCTGGACATTTTAGTTTGAAGTTTTTAATTTAAATTTTTTTTTGTTTTCTAAAATGCTTTTGCCCGCGGGTGCCAACACCCTCCTTCAATTTTTTTTTTAGTTATGTTACTAGTTGAATTTTTTGTATAGACTTTGTAATTGTATTCCTACAATAATATTTTTTTTAAATTGTTTTTTTGTTTTCTAAAATGCATTTGCCTGCGGGCGGCAACACCCTCTTTCAATTTTTTTTTTTTGTTATGTAACTCTAGTTGAATTTTTTGTATAGACTGTAATTTGTATTCCTACAAAAATATTTTTTTTTTTTTTTTGTTTTTTTAAACGCATTTGCCTGAGGGCGCCAACACCTCCCTTCAAATTTTTTTTTTTAATTATGTGACTAGTTGAATATTTTGTATTGACTTTTTAATGTGTATTCCTACAATATTAATTTTGTTTTAATTTTTTTTTGTTTTCTAAAATGCTTTTGCCCGCGGGTGCCAACACCCTCCTTCAATTTTTTTTTTTTGTTATGTGACTAGTTGAATTTTTTGTATAGACTGTAATGTGTATTCCTACAAAAATTTTTTTTTTTTTTTTTTTTCTTAAATGCATTTGCCTGAGGGCGCCAACACCTCCCTTCAAATTTTTTTTATGATTTTACCTCTAGCTGAATTTTTCAAACATTGATAACCTGGTGCCATACGAATAATCCTTCTTTAAGGAACTAAATATTTTGAATAGTTTTTTCTGTTTGAGATTCTGGACATTTTAGTTTGAAGTTTGTAATGTGTATTCACACAATATAATTAATTTAAAATTTTTTTTTGAATTATGTTTAAAGACTTATTTTTAATTATAAGAAACCTTAACACCGAATTATTAAATTCATCCGGCTTCCATCACTATACTGTCAATAAATTTTGTTGACCCAACCACAGGAGCACACACCCAAACAATTGAACTCCTTTGGGGATCGGCAAAGTGGCGAAACAAAAACCATAGGGGAACAGCTCGCCATCATCTAGATTCATACCTGACTGAATTTGTTTGGCGACAAAACCTTGTTAACGATCCACCGTTTAATATGATTTTAATGGATATTTAAACCTGCTTTCCTCCTCAAAAAAATTTTTAACTACATTTTTTATTTATTTTTTATATTATATTATTACAATTTTTTCTATACACATTTTTATGCCATTTTATCGTGTTTCAAAATAGATTTATATTATTATTCAGAATAGATTTAACCTATATATTTTATATATTTTTATTGCGGTAGTCGAAATAACACGGTTGATCATATAATAGGTAGTCTTGGAAATATTTTGGTAGTCGAGATAACACGGTTGTGAACCTAAAGTAGTCGAGATACCACGGTAGTACCCAATTTTTATACATTTTGAAGTTTATAATAGTACTGTTTAGTTTTACTGCAGTATTGGCAGTTGCAACTTACAGTGAATAAACTTGTGTTTTTTTAAAGTTAAAACGTAAACATTTAAAATATATGGTATGGATGAAAATGAAACAAAATGTGCGTGTGGTAAAATTAAGGCATCAATGAACTTATGGAATTGGAACAAGCATTTAAAGGCTTGTAAATTGAATAACATTAAAAATGGTGCAGGACGAACGCAAGATATAAAATCACAGTAAGTACTTATAAGTTCTATTAACAAAATATTACGTTGTTTTTACTTTTTACCCAAAATAGTGCTAAAGTATTACAATTAATTTCAAAATTTACAGAAATATTATGATACCTAATTTAAAGGGATTTTTTAAATATATAAGTAACTTAATGTCTTCATGACTTATCAGTTCATCACTATTTAGGTAGATGGTTTAATATTTTTGGTCAAAATCGTAGTTTAATAAAATTTGTAAAAACATAATAATATTGCATATTTTTTAAATAATTATAATATGAGTCTACATATTTTATAGATTTTTATTGCTCATAAGTCCAGGAACTACTTATCAGTTAAACCTAGGGCTGGGATTTGTATGTAAATACATATTTTTACTAAAACATGATAAATTATTTATTGCAAATGATAGATTCGTTTCACATGTTTTGCAATAAAAAAGATAAAAAATAAATATTTTATTTTATATAATTTTACATATTTTTTCATAATTTGTAAAATGTCTGCTTTAATTTTACATATTTCGTACATTTTGACAATTTTGGTGGTTTAGTAGTAGTAGTACTGTAGTAGTATTGATTAGAAATTAAAAACAATGAATTGTATTATTCAAAAATGATTTAGAATTGTATTTTAATTTAACACGTTAACATATTTTTAAATTTTTCTTATTACATATTTTTTATTTTATACTACAGATTTTGGCCATTTTAATTACATATAAATGTACTTAATTTTGGTTTTTTATTACATATAAATCCTAGCACTAGTTATAACTTATGTGTCTAAAATACAAAATACCTAACTTTTGTTCATATTATGCAAAATGCATTAAATTGAATTTGCTCCCGTCTCTGTTTTCTTTTAAATATATTACCTACCTATTTTAACTTTTATACAATAAGATATTGAATCATAAAAATATAATTATGTATCAACAATAAAATTATTAGGTATTTACTTTTATTTTAAAAGAATTCCAATTATTTCAATAAAAAAATATTCAAATTTAGTAAGTTGGAGCCGGTTAACTTTTTTTCTCATGAGGATCATGGTTCATGGTTATATTAATAATGTATCCACATTAATTAATTTTATTATATTCACTCAATTTTCACAATTGACTTTAAACCGTTAAAATAAGTAAGAAATAAGAAATTATCTTGAAATTTTCAATAACTACAGGTTAGTGCATACAAAGTACAAACTGGTATCACATGAATTTTTTTTAAAATTAATATCATTAAATTAAATTTTTAGTTTAGATTATTGTTGAAAATATTACATTTAATACTTAACATTTAGATTATAATGTATTAATATATAATATTTTCTAAATGTAATGCATATATTGATATGTAATATAAGTACAATTATTAATTGGTTCAGGGGTGATACAGGGTTATATAATATTTACTGTGTATACCAATTAAATACCTATAACTGACATAGGTAACTTATCCACTAAAAAACTATGAATTCACCTTTTGGAGAGCAGTGAAAATTTTTTTAGGGTGGTTGGTGTAAAAATATTAAATGTGAATCAAGAAAAAAAAAGTTCAAGCCGCCACTGCTGCTACTGATAACAATCTATACATTTGTATAATAATAGATACCGATATTTAACCAAACGTATTATTTTAGTTCACATTTTAAACAGTATTAGTTTTATAGTGAGTTCATACTTGTGTAAGACACAACATAACACGATGGCTTAACAATAGTTTATTATAGATCAGTGATAACCCATTTATAATAGCCCATGGATTACCTGTCATTAGCACATACTATTAATCCAACAACAAAACTTAAAATATATTATGTGTGTTTATGTAGGTACCCATACTATTTTAATGTATGATATTAATTAGTCATGTGGTACACAAATATAGATATAAATTTTAATTTTAATTTGTTGTAGTGATAATATTAATGAAATGTATGAATTTCCATAATAATGAAATTATATTATTATATTTTTCGATTTTCCATTGAGTAGTTAATAGGAGTTAATATAACAATTTCGGTATCGTTTCGAGTCATAGAACAAAAATCGTTTTATCAATACGAAGTTTGTATATAATTAATTATGCCATACACAATTGTATTAGTCTATTATTAAATGTAGCTTTTTAGTCTCACGTCAAATGTTTTTGATGAGACGATTTCAAAAATATCCATTTTGGCATTGCTAAGTAAAACTCAATACCTTGAGTAGGTTATTAAAGTATGACAAACACAAAACAAATCCAAAAGTTATTACTTCTTGGTTGTACAATTATCTTAGAATCATTTTACAACTTCAAATAAAAATATATACTGATGCACCATAATTGACACAGTTATAGTATTATTTAAGAAACCGCAGTAAGTTCAAACTTACTCCAGAAATTAGCATATCCTCAGTAGAATACTTGGACATCTACGAACCAGTAAAATTAACGAACAAGAATAAATTAAATATACATCATATATAGTGCTTGAAATTAAGAAATGGAGTAAGGGGCGGGTCCCATTTCTTTTTAAAAATATTTATACACACCTCGTCTAAATATTATATCCTAATCAATAAGCCATTTAAATATCGAAGTATACGTATTTTTTGTACTTTTGCATCTATAGGTACCTTTTATTTTTTCCCAATTTATGCACTGCTTAACCATAAACAAGTCAACAACTCGCTTTTCCGGAACTTCAAAATCTTTTATCGGAAAATTAAACTACTCATAATATTCAAAATTAATTAAATTCAACCCAAAAGGATAAAGAATTAATGTCAGTACCATCGCATGTAGATATAAATATAACTGGTTATTACATGGTTGTTCTTGTGACTGAACAATCCTTTACCCAATCACATTTACCACCCATCAACCAAAAATCGATGATTGCTTAGCAAATCTGGGTATTAATATTATATTCCATTCACCAAAAAACTCAAAAGTCAAAATGGCTAAAAAAAAAGTATTGATATATGTGTCTAAATATAAATTCCTCAATATTTCCAAAATACGATACAAATCAAAATAGCAAGGGCGAGAATTGGACATTAACCACATTAACCCTTTCGTTCTTAATCAAAAAATATCCTCCACCCAAATCCAATAAATGTCAAGTTGACCTAACAACTCAACAAATAATTTAAGTTGCCCGGTATAACAAAATATATGTATTAACCTGTCGATACCGAAATATATATAAAAACTCTCAACGCGCGACAATTTATGAACTCTCCAACTAAAATAAACATTATAAATACATTATAATGAGCTTATATGTTGAAATACAATAATAATAATATTAACAATAAAAAATACGTGAGACAATAATTGGTGAATAATAATGTTCACTACAGACTGAAACCATATTTATATACTAGACATGTCATGGACACTATTTATGAATTTGCCATGCAGAAGACATACATTTTATAAATAATTATAGGAAATAAAAGAGAATATCGGTTCAATATAAACTATAAACATTGATAAATTATATTGCTGTGGAGTTAATCAAATAAAGAAATAAATTAACTTATTTACCTAGAACAAATTAAAAATTAAATAGAAAAGAGAAAGACTACCTATCAACCATCTAATAAATTAAGATAAATCAAAATTATTACACAATTTTGATTTAAGCCACGAGCGCATCGGACCACAGAAGGAACGGAACAGTAATAAATTGCCTCAGAATAGGCCAATGAATTTCACATATATCACTTAGGTAATGAATAAAGAAGAACAAAATGTGTGTTCAATTAGTGTTCCAGAGACGAGTATATTATGTTCACAGAATGCAGAGCTACTCAAGATATGCAAGGCAAAACTAAATAATCTACAGTACCTCCACGATTCATTAGGGCTTGTCGAAGACGTCATTATCTTAGTCTCAATAAAAATAATAATAATAATAATAATAATAATAACAATAATCATATTTTTTTGTTCTTATATTCATAAATAAAATTAACTTAGCTTATAAATTATTTAATTACATTATTCTTACTATGATTGCGTCTGAGCCCTTAGGTAAAATTACTTTTTGCCTTGTCATTAATTACTTGGAGTAAAGATTTAAATATTTTACCTACTATTTAGATAAAATTAATTTACTACCTTAATTCGTTTAATAAAATGCAGGTAGGTACGTCTTTTATTATTTAAATAATGTGCATGAAACATAAAAACAAATAAAACAATGTTGATTTCTGATTTTATTTCAATGTCAAAAATGTATTTTTAAATCATAACAATATTAATGTAACTAAGGTAACTTGTGTATAATTTTCTAATTTTGGTTTTATTATGATGTTCACTAACGCTTAACACAATCACCTTTTAAGGAAGTTATTTTTAATATCACCATTATTATAATATTAATTAAATTAACAAAGATCTTTTACATGTTATAATATTGATAGTTAATAATTAATCGTAATTTTTATTATTATTATTATTAATAATATAAAAGAAAAAAATATTTTAAAATACGGAAACCAAAATATTGTTTTTAAAATATTTTGGGTTAAAACTTTAATGTAAATTTGATATTTTTCATTTGGAGCCTCTTAAATTATTATTCATGTCTCGTTTACGGTATATCCCTATATAGGCTGTACAATTCATTTATCACTTACTTGTAATCCCGTGAGTATGTTAAGTACAAACCGTCCACGCGTTTTATATTTTGATCTTATAAAGCAAGATAAGTTTATTTTATAAAGACCAGTGAGGTTTATAAATTATAACAAAAGTTTAAACTTATAACGTAGGTAATAGTTTTATTTCAAAACTTTTTTATGCAATTACTTAATATTCTAAATCAAACATTTAAAATGTTACGTATTACGTTATTTAGTATAAAATATAGTGTCGACAATTTAATATATTTAATTTATTCGTTTATGGTTTAATCACTGTCAAAGTATGCTTATTGTAAATACATTGTATACATTGTGTATTTTAAATAAAAAAAATAAAACATCAGTTTAGTTCAAAAGGTCTAGTTATAGGTACCTCAAATGATCGGTTTAGTTTATTATAATAATTTTTTTTTTTTTACTGAACTTAAGCCCGGCGACTAAGGCCATTAGCTGTTGTAGGGGTTATGTACTGTGGTAGGGGTAAGGTTGGAACGGTAGGTTGTTTTTTTTTACGATTATTTTTACGGTTGTTACGGTAGGTAGCAAACACGTGTACGTATGGCAAGGTTTTTAACTACTATGAACCCGGGTGGTCACCCATCCGGGAGCTAGTATTTCGCGACTGATAGCAGCCAACGCGCCACGCCAAGCCACTATAATAATTAACTACAGTAGTAGTTAACTAATAACTTTCAGTAAGTATAATGTGTCGTTATATACCCTGATACCTTATAATGCTGATTAATAAAATAACAAGAACTTCAATCAGTAGACATTGAAATTTAGTCAATTGTATACATTTATCAATAAATATTAATATTCTATATAATATTATGCTGTTATAGAAATTATTCAACACTCTTTAATTTTGTAGGCTAATAAATATTTTACTGTAATGATTATGCACGTTATATTATAATATTAATCTTGAAAGAAAAGTAAAAAAATATTCAAGTTTTGAAGACCTATTATATTAAAACCTTAATATATTCAGAACTTAGTACATGTAATATTTTGAATTGGTTATTATCTAATCAATCCAGCTTAATTATTTCTAGTTTAAATTTTATTTTTTATTTTTCATTGAATTTAAGCCTGGCAACTATGGCCGTTAGCTGTTTTTTTGTTTTTATAGAATGGGGGGAGGTGGGCGGTTGGATCGGTTGGTTGAAACACGTTTTTAGGTTTGGCAGAATTTCAAGTTGGGTACTTGTAGGTTTTGCTATGCCAAGGTGGGGAATGGTGGCATCTCTCTCCGGACACCGTGACTTGTCCGAAGAAAAATGCCGCCCGTGGCCGGGTTCGAACCGGCGTCGGTGTACGTCGCAACCAACGCCTTAGTCCACTCGGCCACTCCGTGCCCCTAATAATTTGTCTTGGACATTTATTTAACATTGTATTATATTATTTAGTTTTTTTTTTGTTTATTAAACTTATGCATACTACACTTATTTGAAATATAATGGCTATTTCGTTCTAACTTATTGTATATGTGTAATTGTATAATTTTGAATTATCTTGAACACAATATTTTTCAATATTATAATATTATTTTATCTTTAGATATCTTTGACAATAATTTAATGGTCCCTCCACTAGCGTAGGCTGTCTATGCCTTTGGAAGTGATCCAACTAAAATTAAAATGTATATAACATTCCTTAGTTCGTATTTTTATTTTTTTGAAAAAAAAGTATTTTTATTGAAGCAATAGTTTTTAAAAACTATTTGATTAATTTAAAAATAGTTATTTTAGTGCCTCAATTCCTCAAAAAAAGTACAAAATAATTCTTCTGTCATTACGGTGTATTGATATCAAAGCTTACCTGAAACTTGGAGTGTTATAGTATTGTTAATGCCACGTGAAGTAGTGCAAGTGAAAGAGCCTGTATCAAATTGTTTTACATAGTAAATAGACAATCGATACTTCCAGTTGCGTTCGTCGTTTCCTATCGCCCATCCTGAAAAAAACATCATTAAAATAATTATCATCGTGTTATTGTTATTAAAAAATGTTTTATTATTCTCCAAATCGTAATCATCTTTGCGATTTCAAAGAGTCACAGACGGAAAGCAAAAAAAAATAAACAGAACACAGTTCGTTGAGCACTGAACATCTAACGAACTAGAAGTAATATTGGACACCGGGCGAGAGAGAGGGAAAAAAATGTGTGTCGTCATAAAAATATGTGAGTACACGAAAAAATATGCACCAGTTAGGCTGGGATTGTTTTAGATTTTAATTCCGCATAAATACAAGTTATCCGTAGGTCGTAAAGCCCGTATAAAAATTCGGCGATACGTGAAATGTGTTTTAAACGCTAAAAAAGTCGGCGGAAATCAATACTACGCAAATTATTCATACTCGTTGGAAATCACGCTAAACAATTGGTTTTACAGACAGTGAAAGAATTCCGTTTAAAAAAAAAAACTAATCAACTTCCGTCTAATCGAATAAAGATCGATATAAGGTACTCGTTTGTGTCGTATATATTCTTCACGGTAATTGAATGGTTTGCTCGTAAAAAAAGTTTGTTTTCAATGTCCGTTAAAAACCTAAAAACTGTAATAGAACAAAGTCGAACAAATAATTGCACAAATGGAATTAAGTTTAAATTGGGTAATTTATAGTGACTAGGGGTCTTAAATCGTTTTACGTTTTAAACATTTGTGTTTAGATTTTACTCAATACTAACATAATATCCTATGATCTTATTAGGAAATAAGAAATCCTTCGAGAAAACTAAAAAGCTATTGCATCACGAATGTACTATTTGTTATTTCCTATAGTCGATCCCAAACGAGCATTCAGAATTGTACTTTAGGTTGGACATTAATTGATCCCAAACTTATTTTTGACACATTCAATACTTTTTAAGTATAATATTTTACAAACACTGTTTTCTACCAGAACACTTAATTGAGTTTTCAATGCACGTTATATATTAAGGTTAAATTGTTAATTTTTTAGTAGGTTTACCTATTATAATATATACGTATAGCTCATTTCGAAATAAGAAAACTTGCAATAAAATAATAAATGGAGTTATACAGCGTTCGTAATGTTAACAATCGTAATAATGAATATACTTTTAATTAACTATGATAAAAAGCAGTTTGTCTTTTCCAGAAAAATGCATTTGATTTTCATACTTTGTTGATTAAATGAAATTAGTTTGTTTGGTATTTGAGTTTTTGGTATGATCTTTTATTTCAGATGTTGTGCCTATGTAATTTATTCTGTTTTTTTAATTAATTATTTTGTTTTTTATTTCAATATATTTATGAATGAATAAAATATAATATATTTTTGACTTAGTTCATTATACTGATAAAATAATATTTCATGAATTGAATTAATCGTGTTTAAGATATTATATTATTGTGTTATTAAATTAATCTTATTATTATGGACAAAAATATAATTGTTAAAATAATGAATTGTACTAAAGCAGTATTACAGCTAAATATTTTAATTTCTAGAGATTAATTTTGTTGGTTCCAGGAACACAAATGATTGAATGGGGTTGAAATATTGGAAATTATTGAGGACAAGGGTAAATACTACTGCGAGTTTTGAATTGAATATATTTTTATTTATATTTGTACACATTTTCATTCATTTATCGTTTTCATTTTATTGATTATTTACAGCGAGTTATTGAACGATAATTTTATCCTTTATTTTTAAAACAAATATTATCTCAAATTAAGTGAAAACTAAAAAAGTTATGACCGAAATATTAATACTACCTACATTAGTTGCAACTGGCAATAATATTGTGGGATCTTACTTCTTACACATGCCATATACCTTACATTATAATGTGAATAGTTTGGATAACATTATGATAATTAACTATTTATTTAACATTTTAACTCGCGTGAGCATCAGAATTCAGAATATATACGTTATAGTTACCAGTGATAATATTGTGATTCATTGATGTGTATATAATATTATTTATTTATTCACCGGATTTATTAGAACTATGCTATCTAATTTAACATTACAATATACAATATATGTACAATATAAATACAACTAATATAGATATTATTCAGTTATACTAAACTTATAATTTTAATTAATAATATTAATTATTGTGTAAATAATAATACATTGGTTACCACCAAAATTGTATGTTTAATAAATTTAAATTTAACTTTATATTCTAGAATTATACAATTACACGATACAATTATTATTTTATGTACCTATAACGATAGTCAAATTGAATAATATATTAAAGATATTTATGAAACTGTAAAATCATTAAAATAATTGTTGTAATCGATAAAACTCTTTCTGCATACATAGCTAAAAATAATTAAATTTTTAAGTAGGTATAAAAAATAATAATGTATAAATTAATTATCTGTAAAAACTAAAAGCTATGCTAATCATATATAAATATTAAAATATCAGATGACCACTATAAAATAACTGTTTTCAATTAATAAAATACCGGTAAGTATGTAATTTTTAGCACAACTGTTATTTAAACAGATAGATTACAAAAAATATAAGTCTTTCACATTTTAACATTTTGATCTAGTTTCCACATTATGCATTTAATCTGCGTATTCGTAATGTAACTATTACATCATATACATTGGTCGTCTATCATGTATAGAAACACAGTGGACAAATGAACGTTTATATCATATGTGTTGACATAGCTATACTTGTATGTAATATTTGTCACCATTAAATACTGTGTTTGTAAATCAACATCAGTCACCTACCAAACAGTTCTATATATATTATTATATTATTATGAGAACACATTTACACGTGCGAAGGGTTGATACTTGATACAGTTGCAATTACAATACCCTTTTGAATGACGTCAAAAACCAATATCAGTGACAAAATTACGTGAAACCTTAATATTATGCGATAACTGTAATAAATAATAATTGTATTGCTTGTCAAGAAAATTTGTCAGTTTATACTTTATATTCTAAATAACGTTTTTAAATTATATTTTCACCAATCAATCTGATAAAATCAAAATTATAAATCATACATTAAAAAAATATTGAGATCAGAAGTCATCAGGAATGTTTTGAAAAGATAATTAAAGTATAATGATGATTGTCAATTTTAATAAAAGATAGGTGCTCAACATAAATGACTAACTTAATTTTCATTGTTAAAAATAAATAAACAAAAAAAATGTAATCAATTTGTCTAGGTATCAATGAACAGTATATTCCATTACTTTGGTTTAAATGTACCTATAAAAATGTTGGGATTATAATTTCGATAAAATCCATTAGTCCATAATAAGTGCCGAGAGTATATTAGCGCTTGCGTAAAAAGACAAAAGAGAATTAATAAATTGTTTAAAAAATATATTTATTATATAATATGAGTATGTGACCACACGCCATAATGAAATGTTTGCATTGGACACTTATTGTATATTATATGCAAGAATATACATATTGTTATTGCAATGTGGATGTTTAATAGTTTGAATAAACGGCCTTGTCCACCTAATAATTTTCATTAATCCCTTGTCCGTCAACATGGCCCAATGCAAACATTTCGACCTCCACGGTGGCGGTGCAGTGGTTGTTTTCCCAGAGCTTGATGCGAAGGGTCGTAAAATTTGGCTGACAGAAGACAGCGGTGAACGGTGGGTGGGGGAGTTGGGAGCCCGTTGGGAGGTTGTTGGGATTCAGTGTGGGCAGCGGACGAATACACTGTCCATTGAAATAATGACCGAAACGCAATAAAAAATAAATGCACGCATAAATAAAACAGTAATAACCTATACACGTCATATTTAAATCATATACAGGGTGATTCACCAAACATGTTCACTCCCCTCCTATTCCTTAATCGCGTATATCATTATGCGTACCTATATATAATATTGTATAAGCATATTATATATATATATTATATAGGTATTTAAAGGTCATACCTTCAAAAACTCACATATTTTGTGTAAATATGCAGTTAAGTAGTGTCCTGTTGCGAAAAAAAACTATTTTTACGGTAAACGTTTAGCGCAGATAATTATTTAAAAATGTATTGATATAATATTTAAGTTTAAATTGAAACGAGTATTTTCTGAGTAATTTTTTTATGGACTTGGGACATAATAGTCAATAATACGATAATAGTATAATTATACTATTATAGACATGGATATGAGAGGAGGGGTATTGATTTTACATAAAGTATATAATATATTTAATATTTAGTCTAGTAACTATATTCATTAAACATTGTTAATTTTTAAAAATATCATAAAACGCTTATTCAATAATTGATATTGTACACAAGACTAATTTTAAAATCACTATAAACCTACTGGGATGTTCCTTCATGGTATAACAAGTCTAAGTACCTATTTACATATTTATTCGAAAATATGGTATTGTATGCCCGCTTGGAAAAAATGCAAAAATCGGAATTCAAACTTAATACCCACAATATTATATAATTATCATGTGACCGATGACCATGCTTGGTGAATCACTCTGTATGTAATATATACGTAGGTACCTATAGATAATATATATTTATTTACTGACGCCGCAGCATATTTTATAAACATGGACGGCCATAATATCTGGTGTTGGCCGGCAGAGCGGGCGCTCGGACATTAATAAAATATTAACCACGTTCGTCACGTCTATTCGGATTGAAATATATTCGAGATTAATGTGCGTCCGCGTGTCAGTGTTAGGTATGTGCGCGTATAATAAATACGTGTAAGTGTATATTGTACACGAGCTGTAACTGCAGCCACATCACCACCGCCGGCACCGCGTAAATCCATAATAATATAATATAATATAACGTGATACGAAAGGGTATTTATTATATTATACGCCCGCAAAGGTTGCGGGGAACGGTTCTTCCTCTGCCACCGGCCTCGGCGTGCCACTGCGGCGAGTGCCGACAATGCGTGGTTGTATTATGCAATAAAGGTTTCGACTTTCAAAAATGCCAGTTATTCCCGGAGATAAACGGTCGCGTCAACCCTCCCCCCCCCCCCCCCCCCAAGCGCCGGCCGCTTTCGTATTATCGCGTGCATTATAATATTATTTCGAAACTTCGCAGAGTGCCGACCTATAATAGCGCCGATGCGCCGATACCGGACAATAATGCGCTGTCGAGTCGTGTCCGCGCGGTTGTATTCGCACCTGTTTATAGAAAAGAATAGGTGAGATGCGTATGTTTTAATCAACCCTCTTGGGCAGGTAGGTACTTTATACAATCGCGCTTTTAGTGTATCCCTCGTAATTATCTATGTATAATATAATAATATTACTTAGATGGATAGTTAATTTATAATTTAATATAATACATTATTATTTATATGAAACGAATCAACAACGGGTAAATAGGAATAAAACGTTATAAAGCTATTATATTGTCACCGCAGCATAATATAGAATAGGAGTTTTTTTTTCTTAAAGTTTTAATTTATCGATAAACCCAAATAAGTATCTAGACAATCCAAATATTATAGTATAAGACAGTAGTATACGTATTAGGTAATATACTAATGTATTATTATGATTAACATTGAATTAAGACCAAGAAAACAATAATTTTATTAAAAAATTGCTTTATTCATTGAGTAAATTCAGTAAGAAAATTAGTAAAATATAAAACAAACACGATTCAATGATGAATCAAGAACCATACATTATAATATTATTATCATAAAATAATAATAATATATTTTGTTTTTCGAAAACCCAAGTTATAATATTATGCTGAAGTTTCTCCGTTGGGATGTTCTTCAATCTGTGAATCGTATACTTACTTTTTCTCTCTAGGCATCATATTCAAATATTATTGAGTTATTTTCATTTATTTTAACAGATAGTAAAATGTGCAATAAAACATATTTAGGGGGACGAGGTGGCTGAGCGGTCTAACGCGACGTATTCGGCACAGCCGGTCTGAGTTCGATCCTCGACCACCGGGCGGCATTTTTCTCCGTGCAAGTCACGGTGTCCGGAGAACAAGAGCCGCCATCCCCCCCCCCCCCCCACCCGGGGCATGGCAGAAACCTACGGGTGCCCCATTAGAAATTCTGCCAAAACACAACACACACGTGTACCAACCTACCCAATTTAAAAACCTACAGTGCCCTCCCCCACACCCAATGACCAATGTTGCCGCGGGTTACCCAATAAAAAAAAAAAAAACATATTTAAAATTAAATAAATAAAGTAAGATATGATAGAATTAATCAAAAATTGAAAGGTACAATAAATTACATACATTTAATATATTTTGTTTGGTTTAGGTAAAGATCATATCGACAATATTTATAACTCAAGGTTAGATTTCGGTGATCTTATTTTTTTACCAGAAGGGATTGTCAGTATAAATAATTTTAATATAATTGACAGCTACTGAACAGACAAGCATTGCATTAATCATATTTTAAGTCATTATATTATACTTGTTAAATTTGAAAAACTGAAGTATGATTTGGTGTGTTTTAACATTTTTTTTATCTGAATCATTATTTTAGGTTACGGTCACTGATCAGTAGTTTGTGAAATGGTTTAATCACTAAATAATTCACAGTGAATTTGATGAAGCTTAGTCAATTAATTATGAGTTGACGAGAATATTTTTGCTTGAAATCATTAAATTACCATAAACAAACAAATATGAATAATTAATCATATCATAATTTTATCAAGCTTGCGTTTTTTTATTGAAAACCTATCCTTTTCCTGTAATTTTAATTGATTTGAAGTAAAATAATAACTAGGAGTGATAATATAAAAACATTATATAGGTCATGAATTGGTCAAATTACGTTTTTATAGAACCAGGGTCTCTAATTTTCTATAAAGTATTACAACAATTAACAATCAATGCAGTGAACATGATATAATTGACAATTAAAAATTTAAATAATATATGAACAGATTAAGAATACGATTCATCATCAGACATAGACTAGAATAAATGTTTAATACAATTTTAATTGAATTTTTAATGTCACTGTTTCATTTATTATTGTTTTCAATGTAATTGTGTAAGTGTTTTATATGTACATGTTGAACAAAATGTAACACATTTTTAAAGTGTGAGTCCAGACCTTTTAGTAAAATAAATTTAGTTTTCGTTCCTTTTGTAATCATTATTTTACGTAGAAATAATATACATTTTCTGCTTCGCACCTGTTCATGACCCGCTTTAACAAAATGGGATTTAAAGTTATAGCCTTGTATAAAACATAATAACTTGCAGACCATACGTGCATCTGGGGCTACAGTGCTATACTCCCCCTCCACCCCGTATTTTCTTGTTTTGCCTAACGACAAGTCCATACTATTTTTCATATGGCCACATGACCCTGGTAACTGGTAAGCCCTCTGCTAAAGCCACATGTAATATTTCGGTTTTTTGTTGATATATTTCCTTGTTATTATTTTCTTGAATATTACGAGCCTCTGGGGAGAAAAATACGGAAGAAACGTAAGTATGGCAAAAATAATTTATTTATGAAGTGAGATACGATTAATTATTATGTAAGCTATATATTTTTTTTCTACGGTAAATGATAATTATAACAACGATCATTAATATAAAATAATAATAAAAAGAAAATAACACTTTTTTAGGCTTATTTATATACTTCTTACTTTACAAAGTATTGTATTAAGATACTTTGACTTGCTAATACTTGTGTCTTGTAGTCCAGGCTCCTGGTTACATAGGTACATCAAGCGACAGACATAAATTTAACATATTACTATTTGAATCATAATGGATAAGATATTATAAGTCTAGTTTACACATGTATTATTCAGCCTTCTGCTGAAATGCAAAACTTTTATCACATTATTAAAGTAAATAATTAAAATGTATATTTTATTAAATTGAATTGCCTATTATTAAATTATAAGCTAGGAGGATTTTCCAACTGATCTCTCTGATAGCCAACCCCCTAGAGCGTTTTCTCCAAAACACTAATTTATAAAATATTTACTAAACATTTCAATATCTCAATACTTATTACCTACTCGGACTGTATTTTTTAATTTATTAGTTTCCAAATAAATTATAGTCAATAAAATAAAACGTAGGTATAATACTTGCTGTAATATACTGTATTAAGCGATAAACTGCAGTTTAAGTTGTTAGCATATAAAAGAAACCGTTTTCTTTTGTTTGAGAAATAAAAGTTTTAACAACGAATACTTAGATAAATCTAAGATTATACCAGACTAATAATAGGTAGGTACATGTATTAATTATCTTCTACTTGGTGTGTTGAGCAAATTAGTATTGATATGTCTGAATCAGGTTTTTAATTCATCTTTTTTATAACTTATCTATAAATAAATTAGGTACCAAATACAGTGAAGTATATAAATAAATAACTAACCTAATAAATCTAGTTGAAATTATCCTTTTTGTAAATAGTAATACATAGGCATAATACGTCTATATGCATGTTCATTGGGCCCATTATCTTCTTGAATAGTAAACGAAAATAAAAAATAAAAATATTCAGAGTCATCCAAATTGATATGATATGGATTTTATGTGTTGAAATCAAATTAATAATAAGTATGAACAACGTTATAGTATTTAGTATTTACATTTTGTTTAAACTTAATAAAATATATATAAAAATGCGCTTAATTAAAATGTTAGTAAAATAAAAATCTCACTAGAAATTCCGAGAATACTATAAATTTATACAAGTACGTCGCACAAGATATTATATGAAAACAGCTGACGGTGTACACTTTACACGTAAGATGGAAGTCGTTAGGTACAGGCATCAGATTATAGGAGAGAATAAAAGAATAATAAAAAAAAATTAAAGTACCCAGTATTACTCTCTAACCAACCATAGTCACTGCATCAGGAACACACTAAGGTTTTTTTTTTTAAATGGCGACTTGAATCTTGAAAGCAGAGCTTTATAGAAAGGCCCCATTTCATAATAATGGATATGGTTTTAAGACAATTTGCGTGATTTTTAATAAATTCACGTATACATATTTCATTGTTTCGAGATATTTTTAATGGACAATTTGAGATCTTTAGAGTTGTTCTTCTTAGCCAGAATTCAAATGAAATATTAAAATATTTACAAACAGTGTGACAGAAAGCAGTGGTGTTTGATGTTTAAATTGTTTATCCAATCCACTACAGTGCGTTATACAACTTTAATATTATGTCTCATCGTTTGTATATTTTATTCAATTATTAAATAACTTTTTGACTTTGGCTGCTTAGCGTTTATATGAAAAATAAGTCGGATAATATTACTAAACTGTACCGTTAATATATTCTATATATTGTATTAAAATAATTACAAAAGAAAAAATAAGTAAAAATGATTTAAAAAAAAGTTGTAGTTGCTTAAATCGCATACCCACTCTTTTGAGTATATACTTACCTACTTTCATTATGTAGTGCATTCAGTGAGATTTCTGTATAGTAAAATACAGTTTCTGCGCTTTATTGAAAAATAATCATATTACAATGCCAGCAACATTTTAAATCCTTTTGGCCATTATTAGTTTGCAACTTGAAAATTGATATACAATAGTATGAATATATTGATAATTAATTTAAAAATATAATAATCACATTCAACAAAGAACCTTAGATCATATACTATGGACGGAGGAGCCACAGCGTATTAAATAAATACAAAAAAACGTTGCCGATATAGCGACGAGTTACTGAATTAGGTGGTCGATATGTGCTTGCGCAACGCGACTTCTTGCATATTTATCCACAGATACCTATTGTACCTATGGATAATTATGCGAGGAGTTGTATTGTGCTTGCGCATATAAGCACATTGATCACCTAATTCGGTGACTCGTCGCTATATCGGCAATAAAATCATACGCTGTAGCTCCAGCCATAGTATATGATCTAAGCAAAGAACAGACTAAACTATTTATCAAGGCATTAACATATAGATTATAATAATATGTACCCACACCATTCCATTGAAGAAGCATGACGTATAGAGCAATGAGCAACCCTATAATACTATGTATTTTTTTAAATATTAACATATTTTGAATGATTACGTTATGCATTGTTAGTTGGGGCATTTTTGATTCAATATATTATTAAATTGCGTTTAGCAAAGTATCCAAAGTAATATTTAATATTATAAATATTAATTTTTTATTTAATCCTTTAGCTTCAGTTACAGAGTTTATTAGCATTGCAATTACAATTTTAATTAAAATAATATTATTTTTTCTTATGCTTATTTTCCTGTACCTATATATATTATGCAGCTAGTCAAGTATATAGTGTATTGTTGAATTGTTCTCTCCTCTTTGTTCCTCATTTTACCGACACTTGATTATTATGTGTGGTTTTCGTTTGCTGTGTTCAGCATGTTAAATTTGAAGAAGGTTCTTTTTTGGACATCAAGTAGCCATGTGTTATTTTAGTATGACCATTTTCAATCTATTTATTACAGCTTCATATTTTATGTTGTTATAAATCGATAATTTACCGGTAAATAACCTAATTCTATGAATATTGCTTAGTCGTTAGTCTTGTTTTTTCAACAATATGGCCGCTTCTAGAAGGCACGTATTATTTATACAGCGTTTGTTTGCTTGTTTATTTTTTCTATATATGTTTTTAGGGTTTCTTTTGAAGCCACGTCTGATTCTTTTCATTACCTTGTATGCCTTATTATGTAGCCAATAATCTGTGAAACAGATTTTTTTTATTCAATAAATTTATTAAACTATTTTATTTTTCTTATGAAAACGTCTCCAAGCTTGTAATATTTTTTGAATTTTTAGACTGAATATGCTGAACAAATCATTGAGGATTGAACAAAAATTGGTTTTTTACATTTGAAATAAATTATAGATATGTAGAACTGGGCGATGGCTTTTATACGGAGAGATTATCACATTTTCACATTTTTTTTTTTAAAATTAACGTCGTATTTTTTGAGGTTATCACTTTGTTGACTTTTCCATCGGATTTAGATGCGTAATGTAGATTTCAGTATAGTTAATATATTTGTATTTACTTTTTGTAAATAATATATGTATAAGTTTCTTAATGAGTATGATTTTTTTTTAAAGAACTTACATCAGTGTTTATATCGACGACCTAGTCCCACACGCAAGTTTTGTATTTATTTTAATTTATAATATGTTACTCAAGTTAAGTTTATAATTGTTTATTATTTGTTTTATATATTATTTTGATACATTTCTGGGCTGAAAGTGTGTGATGTATGATAGAATTATGTTCATTTTCCATATGTGTAGGGAAGGTTCACCAGACATTGTGTATATATTTTCAACATTCAAGTGGAATTAGGTTAGAAAACATCAATTGAACTATATAAGTTTCTGTTGTGCATCAGATCTAAAAATTTTAATGAGGATGTCTGTGCTGATGAAGTAGTACAGATGAAATCTAATTATGTCAGAATTATTTTAGATTCTGAGCGAAGTGATGAGTGTATTGATTTCGTAATAATGCGTGTGTTTTTTTGTCTGTCGTTACCTTTTGGGGCATTAAAAATGATTCAATTTTCAACTTTAGGGATGGTTTTTAGAAATAGAAAATTGAATCTAGTTGGTACTTTTGGGGAGTCAAAAGTACTTTTCAATATAACAGGAAAAAACAAAAATGGTAATTTTTACGCAAAAGTATAGGTACAACAAAATTGACTGTTTTATTTATTGGTGTAACTAATATCATAAAATATACTTAGTAATATACACTGACAGACCGTCTACGATCAGAACTGTTTTTCGTATGCAATGATTTATCATTGAATTCAAATTTATCACATCAATTACAGTGACTTACTCAATAACGAGGTTCACTCAACACTTATTCAATGGTAGAGTAGTTTATCCTACTTTCCCCAATTTTTTTTTTTAATTTTTCAATCGTAATATGCTACTGCTACAATATTTAAAACCTACCAATTAAAGTAGTATTGTGACAAACCAATTATTTTTAATACCTACTATTAATAATATAATCATAACTGAGAGTGGGACTATCTAATTATTGTCTAATATTAATATCCCCAAATCTAAGTCAAACGTATTGATTTGCCTATAGAAAGATATTACCACACCTTTAGCATAGAGAAAACCTATATGGTGCCACTAAATACCATGTAACAGGGTAACCGAACTAGGTGAGAATAAGCATACTTCCGTTTAACAGCGCCCCGCAAAGAAAAATAAATTAATCAATTTTATCAAGAAACGAGATGTATGAAATAGCACATCGTTTTCACTTATAAAGTAAATTTAAGTAATTTTAAGTTCATTTTGACAGTCTTAAATTAAATTGTACAAATTAAATATAATATACACAATTATTTTATTCAATATTTATTAATGTTATTTCGAATGTAACGTTTGCTAATACTATCCAAATTTGATATGAAACACTGTTACGTTTTATAGTAAAAATGTAATTTAATGTCAAAATCAAAATATAATAACAACTTAGTAACTTACTATTTCGAATCTATTCTATTAGAGTAACGGTTTGATTGAATAACTATTTGTAAGTTGATGAAACTATTTATTATTAAATAACAACATTTAGTACTTATGATTAAAATTACTGGAATAATATTATGATGATTAGTGAATATAACCGTTGCATATTATTATATAAAATTATATTTTATTAAACAAGATTAACATCGATGAAATCATCGTGATATTTAATGTGTAAGATTCACGTAGAATCAGTGAATCATTGACTAACCATCAAATTGATCGTGAAGACAGCTGTCGTGAGGTGACTAATGATTTAGGATAGTGAACGACTGTGGCTGACTAACGTGTAAGTACAGAAGTTTAGAAGCGAATGAAATGAAAAATGTTTGCCTTTAGTTTAAGCTATCCCAGTTTTCTAGTAAATCATCTAGCCTTATCCAAAAACATTTCGGTAATTTTTTTCTGTCGTTTTCACACTTACTCGTATAAAATATATTTATTTATTTTCTCATTATTCCGTTCTGCAAATACCTTGTTTCATACATATCTAAAGTATAAAATATAACGCATCACTATAATATTCTTGAACCGTGTTTTATATTATAATCTCGATATAAACAAATTTTGAGTATAATTGTAACAAATGTATGGAAGTATCAAATTTGTGGGGTGACGATGACGTGATGTAGTGGTTCCGAAAATAATACAATTATAATTTCAGGATATACGCGCTATACGCATGTATAAACGAAATGCCCCACTTTTATTTGGCTTATGAAATTTATTGTTTAGGAAAATGAAAAATGGGAGGATCAATTAATGGCACTTATTGTTTTTGTGTACAAATTGATATTACATCGTAATATTGATATTAATATTGTATTAATAAATTTAATAAAATAAATAATTTTCAAATGGCTGAAAAATAGGAAGATTGGAAAAAATATTATATAATTCAAATATAAAACTATATGTTATGTACTTACAATGATATAAAAATATTATAACTTAAAGTCTATCATATATATGACCATATTATACTATGGTTTATAGTGATTTATAATGATTTGAACAATTGGATAAGTACAATTAATATAAAATTATAACGATAGCTTTTTTACTCAATATTATCACGTGCAACGCACATTAATTCATTATTACTATAATTAAATAATAATTCATTCCATCATATTTGGTAGATATGTATATGTATATTTTGTTAATATAGGTACTGGTAATATTAAAGCATTTTATCATTATACCTACGAAATATTTTATTTATTTAATTTAAACAAAATTAATGAAACATGACATATAATATGCAACAAATAACTGAAATATAATGTACAACAATCAGTTTTAATATATTAAAACAAAATATCACTTGCATATTAGTTCCTATTTTAAAATTGATATAATATCAGTATTGATCAATATAAAAATAAATTGCATGTTAATAATTTATGTTTTAAATGGACATTAAAATCGTTTTAAATAACGTTTAATGTGAAAAGTTGTTTAAAAAATATAATATTGTTCCACAATATAATACAAATGTTAAATTATTAAGTTAGCGACGTAAAATATAGACTTAATAGTATTTTTAATAATGCAAGAATTCTCTAGAAAGGATATTGATTCCTCAATAACCAACCATTCGTAAAACGTAATATTATATACTTATATCAAACACCCGTCTGTGCATTATTGCTTCGATTATTAACAACTTTTTCTTTTGTTTTTTTTCTCTTGTTCGCTGTTTAATACTTTAACACGTACATTATAACGGTCTAACTACGTAGTAACCGTCATCTAGTAAAACGTTGCATTTAATCCCAGGAGAACCGCTCATCATTTTAACTCTCGGTATACCTTTCTCCACTTCAACCATTACACGTATTTTGACCCTGCGTTCATCTAAATCATCTTAAAAAAAAACCAGTGTAATTTATATATTTTAGTACTCTGCCATTATGTTTTGCTTTTGTATTTAGTTAAAAACAAAATTCCTTTATGAATTTTTTATTTTTATCATTTCACTGCAATTAGTTAACAGTGAATTGTTGTCAAATATTTAGAGGGGCTAACCATTTTACCTAAGTCTTATTATTTTTTAATTCTAAATCATGTAACATTTATTAACTAAGTACGCTTACAGGTATTAAAACTAATGTTTTTTAAAAGAAAGAAAGAAATACAGTGTTTTCCTTTTAAATACTTAAATTTTGAAATAATTTCATTAGTTATACCTGGATATGCATATAATAAGTCATAGGTATAGATAAGTATAATATATTTAATTGTAAAATATAAAAATTCCAACATGTTAAAACTAAATAAGTATATTAATTTCAGTTCATTTTATATAATTATTAACTATTTATTTTTGTCTTTGGAAATATTAGTTATTTGGTAAATTATTAAATATTATATCATTTAATTTATGAATAAGTTAAAACTTTTAACTAAATATGTGTAACTATTATTTAAAAATTATCTGGTTAATAATAAATTTTAATTATACAGTTACATTTTACATTAAGTTGAAAATATAAACAAGCGTTGAATATTTTAAGTGATATTACAATTAGAACATATTTTTAATTTGATATCTGATGCATTTTTGTTGCTATTCAAGAATGAATTAAATAATGCGGTGACCTTAATTACAGCCCTCATTGCCGTGATCTACCCGGCATATATTTTGTCCACATCGAAGCTGTTATATATAAATATTCAACGATAATTAATCAAGTTTAACGAGACGACAACTGCGACAATAACAATAAATCAATCTGTACGCCTGATGGAAAGTCTAGTGTTTTATTATATTGTAGAAAAGCGAAAAGCTAAAAATTCACAACATTAAAATATTATATTTAAATAAAAAAAAACCATTTTGTTCTCTATGTACGGTTTGTGGTGAAACCGACCGTAAATGATCGATAGGTATACCGTAAACTACACCGTTCACGTAAAGCCCATAAGTATAATATGCGTACGATTATCTCATTACGATCACATAATGATTCAACCGCACCAGTGTCCGATTCAAACGAATACAATTCAAAGTTTTATATATTTCCCGGACACCCGTTATGTTATTATATTGGCTGTTTGGAGAGCTATTATTACAAACCCTTTCACAACGGCATCCAACACAACCGTATCGTTTTCAAACAGCTCTAAGCCATTCGACACTGCTGGAATGTTGTGCCCTGGGACAGTTTTACGAGTTCCATTTAGTAGTCATCCGATACCCCATACGCACATTATTATATATTTTAGCTATTGTATTGGCGTGTGGATGTAAAAGTTCGGCGGCGCCTCAATGATGCCGTAAATATACAGAGATCCGGAGAATAATAGCCATTCAATTATATAAAAACCATCAACATGAACGCTTCATGTATGTGACGTGTTGATCGTTCTCTATTCTATTCATATAAAAAATTACCGTAAGACACAACTGAATTTAAATCATTCATCTATTACATTTTATTAAATTTAACTCGTGTGCTGCGTCACATTCTGAAATAAATACAATGAATCCAATATACTAATTACAATTTTGCAAAATTTTGCTTTTTTGGTTTGGACAGAAGACAAAAAAATATAATTTGTATTTTGCATTGTATGTTTCGTGTGTGCAAACAGAACAAGTAGTTATTAGTATATTGTTCTACTGTAAGAAATATAAGAAACAAAATAATGCCCGTCCTACAATAAACTATAGTTCTTGAGAAAAAAAAATGTAAATCATTTTATCAACTTTTAAGACGTGACAATATCTATAAAACCAACCTGAATATTAATTTACCTGAATTATACTTGTCACCAAGTTTAAGATTTTATCAAGAATGTTCTTTTTTCAACCAATCATTTGTACAACCATTGGGTCTATTTTCTAGTGTTTCACTAGACATATGTTTTTTTTTATTTATTTTAGGTATGCATTTCAGTAATAAAATATTATACGTTTTCATTTATTTAAATATTTATAATTACCTACATAATGTGTTAAATTTCTAACATAAAATATAACAACTGTATTTTATTTTATTATTTTGTTTTTTCTATTACGTTTTCTTTGTAACCTACCTATGTATTTGATTGTATTGTACTGTATTGTATTGTACATATTATTGAACAATCAAGTTCTATAAATAATATTTACCCTCATAATTATGATAAAAATATTTTGCTACTGGGTAAAATATAAATTAATAAAATACAACTTTGATACCGAATAAATTATTGATACCCATATATTTTCTTGAAATATGTTCCAACGAATAATTATATAATTATAAAATTATAATGTATATGTATTGTTTGAAATACCAAGGACAAAATCGTCAGTAGAGATTATCGTAATCCTGTATTCAGAAACTTTTGAATCCGAAAATCCTTAGCAGGTTTCAGACCCTTATTAATTTTTGACCTTATAAATCTTTTCTACGAGAATTTCGGATGATACAAGATAGTTAAACCCAAAACACACTCGATAGAGCTTCGAAGAGGAGATTAGTGTTGTGGCATCAATTAAGATAGCAGAAAATTAGTCACTCTAATCTCTCAAAAGTCGTTGATCAATTTTCCAAAGCACAAAGCAAATCCCTAGAGCCTAGAATATATTGGTTAAGTATAAAATTGTAATTTTATTTATTTACTATTTAATTGGAAGAGACGTTGACATATTAAAGACAATTTCAATATGTACAGTTTTTAATTAAAAATAATCAATATCTTTAAGAAATTGATTTAATGTTTATAATATTATTGTAATTATTTAATTGTAATTATTTTGGCTGAATAAATAAATAAAAACTGTTTTAATTTGCCGAGCAAAATAAAATTATTTCTCATATTACCTATCAAAATAAATTAGTACATTTTATAAATGCAACTTGTAAATTATATTGGTATAGAAAATTAGAAGTGTCCAGCATCATTATATTAACCTGATGCGGATCTAAATCAAATAAAACGTCATCTGTGTGTTTTTATTATTTATAAGATGTAGGTATCAAAATATCAACGTTGTACATGCAAATTCAATAAGCGAACTGATTTCATATAAGCGCAAACCTAAATATTGATTAGATTTGATAAGAACTATGTAATATCGCATTAAAAGTTTAAGCATAAAATAATAAAATATTAATTTTTTTCAGATGTACTATACATAACAAAAATGACATGTGTCACGTCCGTCCGGTAGTATTATCAGTCTCATCCGTACACGTGAAGAAATTTATTTATGAGAGAGCTTCCGACAACTTTTTTACGTCGACCGTCCATACTTCACTGACTACTGGTCTATTTTCCGACTTTACTGGTTGTAGGTAGGTACTTGTGCATAAATCGGGTGACTTTTCTCTTCTTTTTAATTTAATTAATATTATTACCATTATTGGATTTAATTTGTGCTCGTTTACATAATATAATTAAAAACTATTATTATACGTATAAATGAAATATTGTTAAAAATCAAGTTGTAGGGCTTACAATAATTTTACTCAATGCAAAAAATACATAATAATATTATGCCTATTGAGCAATCCCTCATTCTTGCTGTTGAATTCTTACTTTGTCGCAAAGTAAAATATAACGATTAATAATTATTAATGATTGTGAAACTCTTAATCAACCCATAATGTATAGATATAAATGTTTGATGTTTTAATAATATAAGAACCGTGGCTTATGCAAGATGGAATACTAAAAAAGGTACCCATAGTTTTTCAGTTATAAAACATTATATATTGAAATTTCTGCTTTAAATTGTAATAATATTTTTGTTTCATTTTTTAATGACTTGTAAATTATATATTTTAATTTTTTAAAAGTAGTCAATAACGTTATTATATTACAAGTACTTGTGACATTTATAGGAAACATGCTAGGAATTCATTTGCCAGAATTATAGGTATTTGAGTACTTGTGAGTTGAGACAGACTGATTGATAGTAGGTATTTATGATATATTATAAGATTATAGAAATTTATGGGAACTTTTATAATAGTCTAAATTTGTATAATGAATGTACTTCACTGTACATGTTAAAAAAAGTTGAGATTTATTCAAATTCAAAATGTTTTTGACATAGCACGTAATCTATTAAAACCTTACCGGTAAGATAAGTTTCCGCCTCAGATGTCCATGTCCATTCCGGATCGCCATGTCGTCTCAAATAAAGACATTCTAAGTGTAATATTGATCCAGGGAAAACGACTAGTCCACCATTTTGATCTACAGCTGCTGATCCTGATGGAACCCGTACCAAAATTGTCGGAGGCGAGTTTTCTATGTAAACACAAATGAAAACATTATATTATTACCTATTATGACCTATTTTATAATCAATAGTATTAAACACCATTGGTTTCAGATGCTCGAGTATGTTCAGGTCACACATGTAGGTTAAAATGAATCACTTAACTCGAGTACTTAGGGTGTTTCTGACATTTTACGGAAGCGAAAAAAAAGATAACGAAAAATACGTTAAGTATCTGGGGACCGTTGTCAAAACCAGACAAACAAACAACTGGTACTGCTCTAATATTCGATTCCAAATTCTTGTTTATCTTTTAAAATCTATATTCCTCCAAACCAAATAGTTGTATTTGAACGCTGTTATTGAACGAATTATTGCTACAATAATTTATCCACATATTTGAATGATTGGTTGAAGTGGAAAAATAATAGTACCAAGTGGTATAATATTAATGGACAATTAACAATAGATATGTAATTTATATAAATTAATTAAAATTTTTAACTCCGTATTTATGAAAAATAAAACGTTGTCTAAAGTTTAAGATACCTACCTACCTTGTTTGGTTTATTGGAATTTACTCATTTTGGTGATGACCAAAATCATCATTAAACCAAAAAAATAAAATAAAATAAATGTAAAACTGCAGTGTAATTTAATTAATTACATTGATACTTGATAGACTTTTAAAATAAAAATGGACAGGTGGTAAGATGGTATACGACCTTTTCCGTCAATATCCTGTAATTTTTATACCTTTTGGATACACTAATTTATCTGATTGAACGTCGATAAAATTATTTATAATAGTATGACATGTCAACGGTGCTCCCTATCTGCACTCGTTGGCAAGATTTGCAATAAAATTTGTTAATAAACGTAGATTTAATTATTTCCTTAAAATTATAAAATATAACTTTCTCTCTCTCTTTATATAAATATGTAAAAAATTATTATATAGTAAATGCAAATTATATTTAGTTAAATATTTGTTTAATTTGAGAAATCAAATTTGATAATTAAATGAAATAAATTTTTCTGAACATAATATATACCTACGCCAGTTATCGAGCAACTTAAGTCTTAGTAAGCTTACTAGGTATAGGTAGTTTATTTATTATGATTAAAATAATTTGCCTTAAAGATGCCTATAGTTATTATACCTTTTATTATTATTATTTTTTTTTTTTACTATTATATATTAGTAATATAATATTACTATCTGCATGGGTAAAGCTGGTAAAGGTATGTTCTGCTCTCGTTAACATACCTATTGTTTTTTTTTACTTATATATATATTTACATATTATAACAAAAAGTCCTTAAAATTAATAGTTGTACACATAGTTATAATAGGTTATAAACTGTGAAAACAGTCTAACTGTCTAGGGTATCAAAGAAAAATGCGAATACTTATAACACAAAAGAAAACAACTCTTGTTTTCTTTGAATAAAAAAAGACCAGGGATTAGAAAGACTAATTACTACGAATATTATACAGACGAGAGGAATGGGATTTTGAACTGAGGGAATAAAAATATAACATTTATACAAATTAATTTGTTTTATGAAGACATATATATTATGTACTATATTAAAAAATATTTAAAAAAAATAGTCCAAACAAGTAAAAGTACCTAATATACATAAGCTGTAGAGTACTCATTTAGATAATTTACTTGCATAATGAATAATTCAGTACCTAACTCAATTTTTTAAACAATTTATTTATACCATGATCAAATATAATGTCTTGTTCTTGTGTACATTGTACATACAGTTGAAGGATTAAATGTTGTATATTTACTGTTTTTAGATATTTAAAAAAATTACGTTTTTTTTAAAATATATGAAATATAAATAGGTATATGAATTGATATTCAATATAATATTAGTTCTTTACCTTTATTTATTAATTTTAAGTCATAAATGTTTATTTATTATTGCCTATTAATAATTTTAATAAAACGTAATATTATAAATAATCAAACAAGACGATTTGTAAATGTATTCATTATATAACAAACAGTTGTATTATATTGAGAATTTTCGACATATTGCCACTACAAAGATGACTTGTTTCAACGGAAATTTAATTTAATTTCATTGTATTTTGGAATAATGAATAAAAGATAAAAAATACTATTTATTTTAAAACACTTTATACATTTTTGTATTAAAATACTCTTGGAATCATCTTTTCAAATGTAGGTATACAACATTGTTTGAATGTTTTAAATATTAGGTACGTACAAAAACATTGACATTAGTGGCTAACTTGAATCCAATATTAACACCCTTTGGTAATTATAATAATTATTACTAATATATTATTTATTATATAATATAAAACTGTTTTTCTTTAGTGCACAGTGAAATATAGATAACTACAGTTTCAGAGAATTTATAAGAAATCAGAAATGTACACTTTAAATTTGTAAATGCATAGATATAGAACCACAATTGAAAAAAAAATGATGTTATATTCTCTCCAATTTGTTATAAAATATATATTGCTTAAAATATTACGTGCTATATTTAAAATATATTCTTGCATAAAAACCTTAGTTGGGTAGGTACCGAAGCTCTGATTTATAAATTTAATTATTTATGAAATGAAGGAATTTTAAATTTTAATGTAAGCCTGTTGGATTTAATTTAGATGATGAAATTATAAAACATTTTACGTTTTAAAAATGTACTTTAAATGATTAAAATAAAGGGTTAAAAAGGATGACCTCATACGTGATAATTTTACTCACATTTATAAAACACAATGTGTGTTTTAGTTTTAATGCAGCTAGAAAGTTATATTTTAACGTAAAATGATTGATCATTTTAGACGTTACAACTTGTTTTTTTAAAATACAAAATAAAATGTATGAGAGAAAGTATAATTCAACTCCTCCCTAATTTATATCATAATTTATTCACCTAATACATTGTTAGTTATTATCACATAACTGCCAAAATGTTAAATAATTTCCTTTTCATTAAGTGTAATTTTTGCAAATATTTCATGTACAAAAATATATTGTTAAATGTAAATATAATTTCAATAAGTTTTTCATTCATAAATCAGTTGACAAATTAACGTAAATTATAAACGTAAATGTTAATTGACCTGATAGAATTGACCAGTAAGTTACCTACGTTGTATATACTATATAGTATATAGGACAGGTTGTAACATTTAAATTTTAAATTTTAGATAAGCTCCCAAAATTTTGATGCCCTTAATGTTGGATTACACTTTATTAGGAATTAAAAAAAATTATTTAATTTTTATGTTCAACTTTCTAGTATTTAAAATAACTGAAGGTATTTGTATCATAACAACAAGTTACTTGAAGTTTGTTTTTAAATGACAATTGTATCATATATATTATATATATTTGTAAATTGTAGCTTAAAGCAATACAACTAACGATACATTAATAGTATTTAATCAATTAAACTTTATTTAAATTAAAAATAACTTAATTTTAAAATATTTATGAAATAATCTAATAATGGTAACGATACTAGGTGTAAAAAGAACAATACCTGAATAATTAGTGAATAGAGTTGTTGGTTGACACTTCGGTATTGGACTCGACCAAATGCCATTGCTGCAATTTAATACTGGAGGTCCGCTAAGTTTGTATGTGCCAATAGGTTCTTGACACCGCGCTGCTATTGTGCTATTGTGTGGTATTGTCGTATTGAATTCCTAAAAAAAAAAATACAGGGAATATTTGTAAGAAATTTCCATTTTTTTACTACATTATAACAAATTAAGTGTTCTAAACTTGACGATCTAATTTGGACAAAATATTTTATTCTTACAGTTTTAGAGAACAAGGAGATACAAGATACAAGGACCATGTGGTTAAAATAATAAGTTCAGAAATAAATTGCATTTTGTGAGAATAAATCTCATCCTAGTGCAATTATTCGTTTGGGTTTATTTGTTTTTCCAGTATTTTTTACTTAACATAACGAATACACACACATAATATTATATGTACATTGTACGTAAGTATGTGTATATTATATAATAAATATAGACGTACTTTAATCATTCTCTATTTTTATCTTCCTTTATTTTATTTTTTATCGTTATGACGGTTTATGTTCGTCTCGTATTCGTTAGACGAGATATTCTACAAGCGTTTATTGCCAAGCACTAAACTATATGTATATATTTTAGGAAACAGCTATTTGAACGTTTTGGAACAATGTCCCAATCAATTTCCACCATATATCTTCTATACGATCGCAAAAAAAAAAAAACAGCACCTGATCGAGAGTGCCCATTATTTTTAATTTTGATTTTTACGATACAATAATACTATTTATTGGAAATATATAATCTATTATACAAACGCGTACAATGACATTATTTGTGTGCGAAATATAGGATTAAAAAAAATATAATCTCTGTCATATAACTAATAGCAGCTGCCTATATGCCTATATTGGGATTACAATAAATCAAATACGTGATAATTGTACGAGAACAAAAAAAGAGAACAATATTGCATTATGAGTTATCGTTCCTGGAGTAATCGCATTCCCTCATTACGGATTGTATACCTATATATTATACCTTATGTATGTAGCATGAACATATTACGTTAATGTGCGTGGATTTTCATAAAAACACGAAAGCATTACATTTATTGACACGTTGGTGGATTGGTTTACAATGACAATTTTCGATAATATCCACGGATGTTTTGTATTAAAATAAAATAAAACACGTTTAATTGTCCAGCCGATATACCAGTGCAAAAATATGATCCTTCTGTTTCCAATAATAGTTCTATTGAATCAAAATGTTCAGATTCTGATGTCTTCTATAATAATTCTTATTAAATTTAAAATTAATATTTGAACAATAATGAAAAATATAGTTTTGAAAGTAAGCATAATACTTACTGTTGCAAATCAAACTAGTAAGAACATTACTAAACACAGGTAATGTGTCATGTTATTAAAAATTAATGTATTATTTGAAGTAAATACCTAGAGCGTGATAAACGTTATAGCAAATTAAAATTTAAAAATATTAAATTTATTGAAATGAGATAAACAGATGCTTACATATAGGTACAGCACTTTGCAATACCACTTAATAATAATTTCTGTAGTTTATGTAAACAATTCGATGACATTTTCAAACCAATTTACACCATGTAACCAGGTAACCCACAATGGCCAACTGTGTAATACAATTTCTCATAATATTCGAACGAAGAGTTGTGTACCGAACAATAATAGCGAGGGCATTCGAGTCCATTCAAGCAAACCAGCCACTAGTGTATAATAACAAACGGACACTTCGCTACCATACAAATCCCTCTTCCTTCCACCAATGCTGAAGTGATTACGATAATAATCATAATAACTACAATAATAATAATAAATGGGACATCCCACAAACGGACTTTCCCGAAGCCACGGCCGTGGCTGCCTCAGGTTTTGCGTGTGTAAATACACGAATTATTATTATATGTAAATGTGATTTCGAAGCTGTAATTAACAAGTGACTGGAAGGGATTGCCTCGCGTGCCAACGGCCGCTCACCCTCAGACAAGTGTCCTGCACTCAGAATATGAATTGGGTGTGTTTTAACTCGTCAGTCTTCACGCGCCAATGGGTTTTATCAAATTTTCCCTTTTCATTATTTTGACATTTTTGCTCTAAAAAATACGTGATGCAGCGGGCTGGTGAATAAAATATTGAACACTAACTTAATTTAACAAATCATGCGTAACGGTTTTGATGAATAATTTTAAACAAACTTAAAGAAAAAAATTAAAAATTCTTCAAGATTGAAAATCTATCAGATTGTTATTTTTATTAAAATTATTTACCACTTGACCAGTTGAGTATAAAGCTTTATTTTAAAAGTGTGCAAAAAAATATTTGAAGTACAGATGTATAATATACATATTTTACAGTTAGATACATTGGACATTTATCCATTTCATAAGTCTTTTACTTTTTCGACCTTAAAGATAACATAGGTATGCTGTCCTAAGACGATGACTTAATTTTAGAAAATTATACAATTTAATATTAACTTATCATATTAAATAAATAGAGAGTATATTATTTAAAATAATAATTATCATAAATTGAACAATATTAATAGAAACAGTAAACAATTAATTGATTTGATACTTTGATATTATATTTCTAGCTTCAAATATGCATTATATATTTATATAGTATAATACTATAATTTGTGTATAGTATATACATAACCTACGCTTCATATCATATTAATTCTCTATTAATACATATCCAATTTAAATAATATATAAGATTCATAATACAACAAATAAAGCACATAATTGCACATAATTATAATATACTAAATTTCATCACACATAATATAACTAAATGTCATCATTATACAATATACATATTATTATTATACTGAAGCAGCTCAATTAATAAGTGATAAGTTTATTTTCCTGTACAGTAGATTACGACTAGGTCATTGTACTGAATATGTTAAATTTGAATTCAATAATATTATATCATTGTATACGAAAAACGATTCTGAGTGAAGACGGTCTATCTAATGTCTAATACCAGTCTATATTACTAAATATATTTTACGATATTATTGCTACAAAAGTAATTTATTTTTTTAAAAAAAAAAATACAGTAGGTTTAATTGTTGCCAATAACCAACATATTTAATTTAGATTCTATGTATAAAACATAATAATATACTTTAAAAGTGTCAATTACCCACGAATAATATTTTTTAATAACAAAATAACTTTTATTTTTATTCATCGTTAAATTTAATATCTAATTTCGTTCAAATTTTAATACCTATACTTGTAAAAAATATCGTGCCTACGGATCTTTAATATTTTTAAACTGCTATTATAACAACTTATAAGAAACTTTGTATACAATTTTCGAGCTTTTTGGCCCAAAAAAAGTTGTTTATTGACATTTATAAAAATAATATAAAAACCAATTTCAAATTTCAAATGTCTATAAATAACTCAAAAAAGTCAAAATATTTTAATCATTTTATTATTTTCAGAAAATTTCAAATATCTACGGTTATTCATATCTAAGGATAGCTTAGGATAAAAATATGTAATATTAATGTATTGAGGTAGGTATGTGATGTATAAATGAATAGAAAAATATTGTTACTTAGATTTATTGTACTTACCTATATTTATTATTTATGAATAATTATTTTTAGTTTAGTCTGTTTTGAACTCTACTCACCCCTCAGCCATAGAACAGCTTATTAGTGAGTTGGTCTACCTTGTTATATCGCATGCAATTTAAATTGTATCAAACATTTTGTTGTTGGTAAATAAATATTATTATTATTAGTAGGTATTATTTGTTATGAAGTTGCCCAAAAAAAACCAAAATCGATTTTGTCAAAAATACCGGGTTTTGCGTAAAAGTTCCAATCTTTCCTTGATTTTTTTTCCTGGTTATTTTAAAAAGTACTGAGAAGCTAGGACCTAAGGATATTCTATTTTGACCTCTCAAAGTATAAACTATATTCAATTTTGTCTGCTACTTTTTGTGTACACCGACACAATTGAAAGAAAAATCACATCGTTATAAAATTCAATACAATCATCACTCCGCTCAGAATCTTAAATAACGACTAATCTGCTACAGTTGTAAGTAATCATATTATACTCGTATTATACGTTAATATAATATTAACCCATTTTTTGGGTTTTCATATACTATAATATAAAGTATAATATTTGTAAAGGTGCAATGTGTATTATTCTTAATGATTTGAAAAATATTATTACATGAACTCAGATGTCTGCATTGTTGTTAGTAGGTATAGGTACTGAAATAGTTAAATCACACTTTATATGAAAGCCTGACCTATTAGGGGTTGAATTTTTGTAGGTACATAAAATATACCATGATAGAATGGCATGTAGATTGTAGGTACGACTTATTTTAACGGATCTTGTGGTATTCTCATTTTTTTCAAGCAAGGTTAGTATCATCATTATTTCGTATTTTTTTATAAGAAAAAAATAATACATGTAAACATAAAAATATATACCTGTACAAAATATTTTCGAACATACAATATACGAATAATAAATAGACGTCTCGGCTTTTTAAATATTATAATGCATTTTTGTAAACGAGTTTTTTGAGATAAGTTAGAATAACAATATGGTCATCCATATTAATAAAAAAAAACATTCTTAAAAAATTGGTAGGTAATACAATAAAAGTATTTCGTATTTTGTAAGTCATACTTATCTGCTGACTGCAATGACAAATATGTTTCTATATGAACCTATTGTACCTAATGAAAATACTTTAGAATATTAGTAATTTATTTGTTAAATTGTATGTTTAAAAACAGTGAAAAAGCTTAACATTTTCTATAATAAACTGTTTTCATTAAAAAACTAATTTTTTTTTCATTTTGCATACAGTCATTTTGCAATTTTTAAATTAGATACAGATACAGATCCATAATTTATGTTTTGAAAATATCATTATACTTTAATTTTGAGAAAATTAGTTAAATAAAAAAATATTTAGTGCAGATAATAAAAGTATACCACAACAAAACCGAGAAAGGCTGATTGATTTTTTCAGTATTATACATTAAATGTTATTAACTGTATAAATTAAATGAAGATATTTCACACCACAATGTGATATTATTTATTTGTAGATTAATTACAAATATTAGGGTTACCTGTAGGTATATGAAGAGATAAAGTAATAACATGGGAATGTTAAAATTCATTATTTCATTCGTAACCGATAAATTTACGACGAGAGAAAAGAACTAAAACAATCACAACTACACTGAAATTACTTGAAAGTTTCTGGGAAATACATTTTCAATCCTCTACGCCAAAGGCGCCAGAACCTGTACGTAAAAAAAAAACAATCACACTCTGTAAAAAACTCACGATCGCTGCAAAATTTACACGATTCAACCCAATTCAATAGGCACCGTGAAAATAAGAGAAAAAATGCATAATAGAGCACAATCAGACGATATAGAAAATGGATACCTACTCTGTGATGGTATAGTGTGGTAGTGGTATAGTGACATGATTCCATCCGATCTGAATAACTGTAATATGGGTTTTCCGGTAAATTATTAAATACTAGATGGGAATGAAAATTACAAAATATGCTGGATAAAAATCCAGAACATAATCTTACTTTGAGTAGATAATAGTATAGAACAGTTATTATAAGGTTGATTAAAAAAAAAAAAACAATCAACGTAATATTACATTTTGATAATGTCATTGTATTATAGATTCCATTGATTATACGCTACTTCACGATGTTGAAATTAAATGTCAACTTTCAAGATTAACTGATGGTAATATACCTATTGCGGTTTTTCAATTTTGTAGATCACAACAAATTGCTTTATTTAGGTTTACTCGTCATTCAACGAGTTACAGAACATTGTCGTAAGTACTTTAGGTTGACGCGGCACGTTGGCTGCAATCAGTCACAAAACTAACGAGACTGAGAGCAATTAACATCCGCAGCTACTAGTTCCCGGATGGGTGACCACCCGGGTCCATATAGTGGCAAAAACCTTGCCACATATACACGTATTGCTTACCTACCGTTTCAACCCTACCAACCCTACCAACCATAGTCCCAACAATAGCTAATGGCCATAGTTGCTGGGCTCAAGTTCAATAAAAAAAAAAAGCAGGTAAATGGATGTCACTCTACTGCACAGTAGGTTACAAGTGGGTCGCTGTATAATTGATAATGGTATTACATTTAAATTCAATGATATAATATCATTGGATACGAAAAACGATTCTGAGTGGGGACAATTTATCAGTGTGAATATTTTATATTATATTTATATTATTGTTATTACTTCCCAGACAGCAGTTTTTTGTTTAATAATATTATTATAACATTATAATACGAATAATATTAGTATAACGTTATTATAACATTATAATACGAATAATATTAGTATAACGTTATTATAACCCTATTATAATATTATCATTACAAAATGCTAACAGGGTTATTATTAATATGGTAGCCGGTAAGTTGAATTAATATTATAAAACTACATCAAAATAACTAAAATCGTTATTTTTGCTTTTTTGTGAAATTTCGTCCAAATTTGAACATAAAATAACTAAAAAAACTGTGTTCATATATTTTTTAGATTGTTTGGTTATATAGAATAATCTACATACGTCGAACTTTAAATTAAATTTTCAATCCTTAACTATACAATTTGAACATTTTATAAATTTTTAACTATGAAATAATTTTTAAATATTAAATTTTAAATTTAATACATTTTGTCAAAAATTGAACTTTGAAGGCTTAGTCAATAGAATGAAATATCTTCCTTAAAATGAACTTATCTTTTTAATTTCGTTGTTGAAATACCTACAGAAAAATCATAACAATAACAACTATATTATATACCTTATAATAATATGTAAGTATAGTAGTCAAATATCGTACACATACTATATACCCATTTATATAAAAATAAGTATACAAATTGGATGTTAAAAAAAATAACATGACCAAAAATGAATTAATTGATTGTTGTAAAATATTTGAATAAAAAAAATGTTAATCTTCTATGTCAAAGAAGCGCATAATATTTAAACAAAAATAATTATGCATACAAATAATTCAAACAAGAAAATATATATTAAAATAAGAATAAAGGAAATAATTGTTTGAATATTTAAAAATTTAATGAGTGCCGTGTTTTTTTTCTCTGTGAGCAGAATATTATTTAGCATGCAACAACAATGGTGTAATAGTAATAGACAATTAAATAAACATCAAAGGGGAGAAAATTAATATGTATGTAAATATGATCTCAGTTATTATAGTGTATAATATATGTATATAATAGTGTCACCGCGAGTTATATTATAATAAAAATAATAACCTGCGACCACAATTAAATTATAATATTCAAAATTCACTGACGAAAAATGTCAATAAATTTTAAATACGAGTACAATTTGTGTTGAAAACTTATTTTCCAACTATAACTTTACTTCGTTATGTTACTAGTTCGAATATAAAGCATACGTTAGGGATAATACAATAATTATTATACAGTATTTAACAAATCTATTAAATACGTTATACGTAAAGTTATTATCAACAAATTAATGATACAACTAGGTATCACCGTGCTATATCGTAGGTACCAGTCACAGCGTATGGAATTTGTTTTTAACAACGTACTAACTATATATAATAGTATATATTATATAAGTGCCTATTATATCGGTACTTAAAATGATAAGTCAACATCGTTATATTATTTTATACACAAAACATATAGGCTTTATGTGTGAAATAGCTATTTCATACAATTTTAAAACATTGAGTAGATAGGTACCTACCTATAATATATGTCAACATCGCTTAGGGTCATATTATCATTGATATTTATAAATCATAATACATTTAAATTGATCAAATGAAAATGGAAAACTGTAGCATGTTTTAAAAACTATGCTCACTAAAAATATGCTGATTCGTTTATTATCACTGTGGAAAATTATTAAACATACATAAAGAACTCTGCATTTATTAATTTATGTAGAAATTAATCGTTATGTTCATCATATATTGTTATGAACTCATAAAAATGTCTTCAATAACTGTTTGGTGAATTAATTTAATTTTTATTTGAAAGAAAAAATAAATACATGTCAGCTATTTTTATGAATAACATTATTAGTTTTAAATTTAATTTCTATTTTGTTTAACAATAATTTTGCCTTAATAAAATATTATATTAAAGTAATATTGCTCTTTATTTTACAGGAATTCAACATGATAATCATAATTATAACGAAAATTCGAGCTTTTTTTTTTTGTTAACTGTACATCGGTTGATCGATTTACATAGGTTAGGTTATTCTAGTTGTAACTTGTATTCAACTGGATATTACATATAACTTGTAAGATTATGTATAATATACTGTCATACATGTAGGATAGTTAGTCATAATATATTAAAATATATATATACTATTATGTATCAATAATATGATTACATAGCCTACGCGTATTCCACAATCGCATTGCCTGTAAGTAGTAATACAATAGTATACCAATATACCATCCAAAATTGAAATAATTGTATTGTATTTTGAAGTATCGAGAAAATGTAATATTGTATAATGTAAATGTTATTAGTGATTGTAAGACAAGTTATCTTGGCAGAAACTTAACAGTGTTTATAAATATAGAATAGTAAGATGTAATTAATAGTGTTGAGCCCACATGGACACTATTGTCAGCATGATTTATGTTGAACCTTTTATTTAGAAATTGGAACATTTAAAAAAGAGTATTTCTTATAAGGCTTCCATCAATTAATTTCTAAAATATAATTAGTTAAAAATTAAATGTTTTTTTGTTTAGTGGGAATTTTAAATATTAATCAATTCTGTGCAGTGTTGTGCTTAGATGAAAAAAAATTATATAGATATACATAGATAAAATCACTTTAATCTAGACATAGATAAAATTATTTTTGTAAAATTATTAATTAATACATTTTCATTTTTTTTACAATTTTGTTATTTTTATTGTATATTTTTAGCGCATATTAAGCGATAATTTGTGATTTTGTTGGTGTTAGTTAAATAAATTATTAATTCATACATATTTGTTTTTTGCATATTTTGTTGTTTTTATTGCTTATTTAGCGATATTTAAGGTAATATTATAGTGCATATCAATTATGCAATTTTTAGTGCTATAATTTAGATAAATTTAGCTAAATCACTGATTCTGTGACTCAATATAAATTTAATTTAATTTATAAATGAATAAATATTGTATTGAGGACATTTTATGAAATATATAATATATATATATAATATTATAATAGGTACATAATATTATGATGTATATAATAGTTATCTGACGAAATGCTTTCGTTGTTTTATTATCAAACGGTGATAATTTTATTCTACATTTAGATTTTTGATATCTTTAATGAGTGTGCATGTTATCTTGTCACAGAAACCACATTAAATATGAATGTCTGAATAAATTCATGAGTACATTGCTCAAGATCATCAAAAATTAAAACTGGGAAATTAAGCTTTGTAAAAACTAATTTCAAATAATTAGAGTGTAGATAAGTAGTAGTAATCCACATCAGTAGAATTGTGTAGATTTGAGATCGATAATTTATTAAACTAGATTCATACTTTTACAGATAATATTGTGTTCTTAAGTTTCTTGGTTACACATAATTGACTAAATTAAAAACATATTATCCATAACAATTATAATCTAAATTATTTGTTACTATGTATAGAAGTCTAAACTAAATTTCTTACAATTATTTTATATTGGAAAATGTTATATTACAAGGCATATTATGCCGCATGGGCCCTCAATTGTCAAGTCACGTGAAGGATAATATGTAATGTTACGTATTATATAATGTCTAAAACATAGGTAAGATTCGAAGTGCAAAAATTTACGTTTCAACCGAATTTCTTAGAAAAGAGTTAATAACAAAATATGGTTTATAGATGATACCAAAAAAGAAACATTTTACCCAAAAAGCAAAGTTTACAATAAATTACGGTCTATAATATTCTTCTTCTACTACCTATTATAAAAATGCAATTTATACTTTACATTTTCAAACTTTCAATAAGAATCCTTAATAGTTTGTACATTTAATAGAAAAATATAAATCAAATATTTTTGGTGACAAAATAAATAATTTAAAATAAGTGCTTAGGAACGTATGTAGTATTCTGTAATCAATCTGCATAGTAGATATACCAGTGGTATATTTACGAGGGGGACCAAGGAGATCATCCCCCCCCCCCCATAGGCCGTATATAATATGCAAAAGTTTTCGGAGTCCTAACTTAAAGCCTTTAACTTTAAGTAGCCTGGAAAAAATCATACCCCCCCCCCCAAGCAAAAACCTGAATACGCCACTGAGATACACATATTGAAAATATTTAGTAGAGTATTTTTAAATTAGTTTTTTCTTTTAAACGTGTACTATTTAGAAGTTCATTTTCTTTCAACAAACTCAATACAAAACACAAATTCTGAAAACAAATTCAATGGGATAATAAATTATTATTAACTTCTTATTGTTAACCAATAATTGGTAATTGTTGTAACTTACTCTTTCAGAATAATTGCTACAAGCGTATAATTTCAGACATGTTCTTAATTTTAATTTGTCTATTTACATAATTTCCATAGATTTATTTTTGAATATAATTAAGTATGTTTCTCTCAATAATTTATTTTCTGTATATTATTAGAAATTGTGATAAAACTTTCTTATTAAATATTGTCTGATTTAATATAAAATATAAATTATATTGTAAAATTCACAAAACCATAAAATGTTATTATATTACTTAAGTATATAATAATTTTTAATTCTAAAGATTTAAAATTAAAATTATATAAAGTATATTATGATGAATTAAAAACTGTTCAAAAATAAAAAGTATTGATTTCAGTCAGTGGCGTTCTCAGGAATTTTCTATGGCATGGGTTCTGAAAATTTACTAGAATTCAATAGTGCGGGGGGGGGGGGGGCTCTGCCCCCAACAGTCATAATATTTACAAATTTTGTGTTATCATGTATTTTACCATTTTAGTAGTCAGTACCTAGTGAGCTGTATTGGGTATATCATATGAATATCAAAAGTAAAATAATGTAACCAAAAACTAAGCTTTTCAACATTCATACTTTAATAATCATTATAAAACCATAATAATTTACCAAACATTTCAAAACACAATATTTTCAAGTATCAGTCCACGATCTCTATTATAAAAAAAATTTACTTAACGTGGCAATAAAATTAATTAATTTGTAAGTTACTGAATAATATAAGAACTCGTTAATTAACTTAGTTAAAAGTAACTTAACTTTAACTTATTAACTTATTAACCTTGCTTTTTGGACTACAAATAAAATTTTATTGATTTTTATGGAAAAATAAACTAAAAAATTGGAAATTGTCCGTAAACAGCTAAAACAAGTCAAAATATTTTGAAAATTTTATCAAGTATAGCCATATAAGAATTGATAAAATAAACATATGATACATTCTTAATATTTTAGATTCTGAGTGGAACGATGAATATATTGATTTTATAATGATGTGTGTGTGTTTTTTTTTTTCATCTTTTTTTTATTTTTGTGTCTGTGTATACGATAAGTAGTTGAAATAATGATTGGATTTTCAACTTCAGTATCTTATTCGATGGGAAACTGAATATCGTTGGTGCATTTTAAAATTTAAAATTATCAATAGTTTTCAAAAGCGCCGGGAAAAACAACATAAAAATTAAGGAAAAACGGGAATTTTTACGCAAAATCGGTTTTCCACAAAATCGGTTTCGGTTTTTGTTGTAACTCTAAAAAAAATGAACGTATACACATGAAATTTTCACTGGTCATTTATATTAGCATTTTCTATACACGATAAAATTTTCAAAATATTTTGATTAGTTTTGAACTAATTAGGAATATTTTCAGTTTCCAATTGTATTAGTTTTTTTTTCTAAGGATGTCAATAAAACTTTATTTGTTGGGTAAAAAAGTTTGAAAATTTAATACAAGGCTTCTACTATATTGTTACATTGACGTTTAAAAAATATTAAAAATCCTTAGTCACAGTTTTTTTTTTATAAGCATTTAAAGTTCAAAAATTGACAAAATATGGAAAAATCACAAAAATTACCAAATTATTTTGAGTTAAGAATTTATTTTTGTTTTTAAATCTAAGATTTTAAAATGTAATACAAGATTCCTTATAAGATTATCTACCTTTATCAAAAAAAATGTCTTTAAGAAAGTCAAATTAAATATTTAGCGTTTGAAGTTCATATTTTCACAATATTGGATATTCACTCGATTTATCATGTAACGGTTTTGTTATTTTATTGTTATTAAAAAACAAATTGCTGTAGATACATAAAAATTTTACTGAATGTTTATATTTTCATTTGCTATACACCATAAAATTTTAAAAATATTTTGACTTTTTTTGAGCTGCTTATGGACATTGTCAGTTTTCAATTTTTTTTGTTTTTTTCCAATAAATATCAATAAAATTTTATTTGTTGGGTAAAAAAGCGTGAACATTTGTTTAGTTAGTCTGTCTAAACAGCTGTTTAGTTTTTTGGCCACTGCCTCAACCTATTATTTGTATCTTACATTTTATGATTTTATAATTAATATAACCTCTAATAATTATATTTGTCAAATGCTTTATACTTTACTAGCTGATCCCGCTGGCACTTCGTTGCCCGTTAAATGTACCAATTGTATAAGACTCAAACTTTGTTCAATTCGTTATTTAATATTCGGTGTATGGTGTATGGTGTTCACAATTTATCCTAACTTTTCTGTTGCCAGGAATAAAAATTCTGATTCGCAGCAGTATATTATCAGGTAGGCAATCTACCTGCGGCAGATCGTGGACCCCGTACTGTTATTGTACGATTTAACTCTAAAGTATCAAAGTTATACCAAGTTTGTCGTTTTTACTTAATTCCCCCTACCGTGGATTAATAGAATTAATTAATACAAAATCCTAGCCTAACCTAACCGTACTAAAATCCGATGAATCAAAAAAACCAAATTTAACCCTTTTTAAATTAGCCTATCTTCTTCCTAGAGATCTAATCTACACACAAACATTCGTTTATTTATATATATATTGATAAAAAATAATAATACAAATCAACAAACATGCCCGTAGCCAATAGCAAGCAATATACAATACACTATTATTATTTTAATCTGCAACTAAATTTTTTATTATTTAGTTTATTTTTTTCTGGACAGATGGCGCCACTATTGTATTTTTTGACATCCAAATTTCCTATTTTCTGGTGGATTTTCCTAAAATCTAAAATGTATTCATAAAAACCTTGTCCGGACAATTACGAACACAACAAAAAAAAAATCAGCCAAATCGGCCCAGCCGTTCTCGATTTGTAACGTACATTTATCCATTTTTATATATAAATATATATATTATTCGCCATTATAGCATCTTACGTTTCTAAACAATGTCAGCTGTGAATAATACATTACTTCATGACTTATAAATTTCCAAACCCACATAAACCATTTGTACAGTAATATATACCTAATAGCTAACCACGTTTAATGGTCAATAAATTATAATAATAAGCTAATAACGTAATCTAAATCTCACGTTTAGTCAAGTTAGTTGAGAAATTAATTTACTTTAAGAGTTAAGACCAACACTTTTGAACATTTTAAGATCAAATAATTTTAACACATCTCTAGGTAATAAGTATCTAGGTACCTTCCCAAAATAATTATTTCTCTATAAAAACCCTTAGTTACCTACTTGTAATTATAAGGTAGATAGACCATATATTATTTCCTGATATCTGATAAAAACATTTTGTTTACTTTTATTATTATTAGATATAGAAAAAATACTCACTATGATAATCCGATTTTTAAATGATAAAATGAGATTTGGTGGCACTTCTTCCAATGCACATGATTTTAGTATTGGCTGAAATCTGCCATCCCCATTTACTTCTAAAAAATAATAACCATGAATAGATTAAAATAACATGTAATTTTAATGTTTATCTTAATAGGTACATACATAGGTGTACGCTGGGGAAAATTATTTGGGGGGGGGGGGTTAAACTATAAATCTATAAGGTAAAATTACGCTATTGCCCACTCAGTTGTGTATCTGAGGGGCAGTTTCCCTCACCACCTTGCAACTCTCAGATACGCCTATGGGTACCTATATATTACGATAATTTAACTAACTAAAATTTAGTTGTAGTTTCACATAAAAATTGAAAATACTAAACACAATCAGAACACAATTATTATTTTTAAATATGCATGTATCATAATAATTAATAACAATAAATTAACATTGTTTATTGTGTTTGTTAGGTATTCCTTCGTAATTAAATGGGACATCAAGTATTTATTCAATAATTACGTTTCATGTATTTTGTTTTCATTCAAATACTCAATTTAAGTACCTACATAATATGATTTTTATGATCACACATATTAAATTAAGTTTTGTTTAATGAGAAATAAGTACCTATAAAACATGCGTTTCAAAATCATATTAATATTTAAATTACCTATAAGACTATTTTAGATAAACAAAAAAAAAAAAAAAGAGAAAGTAGGTATCTGCTCTGCTGTACAGTAGGAGTCTTGTATAGGTACTTCGTCATTGAGTAGGTCACTGTAATGGATGTCATAAATTTGAATTCAATGATCAATCATTGCATACGGAAAACGATTCTGAGCGGGGACGGTGTATCTATATTCTAATAATATTTTATGACTTCCAAACAAAAACTGTATTATCATAAATTGATATAAAACTAAAAAGAGACAATGTATTAGGTGTTATAACTAATATTTTTTGAAATTGTTTTTATTGTTGTCCATGGAATAAGATGAAAAATTATGCTGCTGAGTTTTCGACCTCGACACTTGTTTCGATGGAAGATAATAATAACAATAATAATAATTATATTAATATTATAATATTAATGTTGTGCGTTAATCGGTGGACGTTTCCCATGATCATTACACTAGGAATCATAGTTGTCGCTACCTTCCATCCCTCACCCTATATCCCACCACCGTGATAATTCGCTTCCTCGGTATAGCATGAAACTGAAGTTGGTTTCAGTGGTTGGAAGATCACTTGGGATTACCAGAGTTTACCGACCGCGACAACGTTTCAGATCACATAGTTCATTGTCCGCAGATAATTGGGATATCTATCTTCAAAGGACAAAGTCACAATTGGCAAACCTAACGATCGACCATTGTCCTGTGCACAAACAGTCACAGAATCAAAGAATTTACTACTTCTTAAAATCCATGATGTCAATCGATTTTAGGGGTTGAATCCTTTTTAAATTAGTAAGTACATTTTCAAACTTGGTACTTATATATATTCGTGATAGAATGTTATAACTGCACTACTAGATATAGTTTATTGTGTGTCGTTACGCATTTAATGTACATTTTAACCAAATATATCCTATACTATACATTGTATAGCATTGATAATATTATTGTTGGGTGTTGAACAATTCAATCATAAAAAAAAAAAAAAAACGTTATGCATAATATAGACCTTAAAATTGTATAGTATAAAAAAATTTTAAAATTATAATATTAACATTTAATAAATAAACAAAATAATTGTTTATTATGTATTAAATCATACATTTTAAAACAAATTAATGATATTTCCATTCACGGCGTTATCATAAAAAAGAACTAATGATAATATATTTTGGATAAATATTAAATAATAATAATTATATTGGCAAAGTGTGTTTGTTATGGACCTTAAGTGTCAATATTCTTCAAGATTGATATGACACTTTTTACTAATGAGTATTATAAAAATATAGAACAATCAATGGAGGTATAAAGATGTATATACGTTTTTGTATAACTATAATATTTTGTAGAGATTTTATGGAGTGGCCGAGTGGACTAAGGCGTCGGCTGCGACGCAGTCGGCCCGAGTTCGATTCCTCGGTCATGGGCGGCATTTTTCTTGGGACAAGTCACGGTGTTCGGAAAACAAGTGTTGCCATCCCCCCACCCGGGCATGGCAGATACCTACGGGTGCCCAATCAAAAATTCTGCCAAACAAAACACACGCGTGTTCCTCCCCCTACCGACTTAATAAACTATAGTAAACTAAAAATAGCTAATGGCCTCAGCTGCCGGGCTCAAGATCAATTAAAAAAAAAAAAATATATATTTTGTAGTATATTATATAATATATATATATATATTTACCGATAGGTAAAACGAAATTATAACAATTTATTTTAGAAAAATATAACATCTCTACAAAAAGCAATATTTTTCATAAATTATTATTAAAATAATTTGCATAATATAATGAATAATGTGGTGTTAAGTTTTTACAAATCAATATTTGTGCCACATAACATCTACACTCTACAGTCCTACCTATATGCTATTAGGTATGTTAAAAATAAAAATATATGTTTTGTTTTGTATTTCGTACATAGATCCAGATATTTAAACTTCAATGTTAAATTATTCATCGTCGCCGTCGATCTACTCAACAAGATACAACTTTTCCTACCGTATAATCTAGTAGATCAGAGGTCACTAACTAATTTCTACAGGGGTCCGTTTTGAAACTTACCAAACTTCCCACGGTCCATAACACGTTTAAATACCCAATGACTTTTTTCATAAATTAACAATTGATAACTAATAAATTGCAATAAAACGTACCTACTTGAAACGAGCGTCTAACGTACCTATCAGTCAACTTCTTTGAATTATTTTTTGCACCTATGGGCATTCAACGTAACGCTCGGTGAAGGAGACACGTATATGATATATATTATATATGCATACCATACTCACAATATCGGATAATATTTTTATTCGTCATTTTATTATAAAAACGTAATGTAAAAACAATATTATATATTTTATCATTATGCGGCCATTAGGGTCCGTAAAAAACGTGCCTGCGGTCCGGATGCGGACCGCGGGCCGCCAGTTGGTGACCCCTGTAGTAGATCATATTTTGTGGATCGTTAATATTTATATATTTAATTAAATTTAATGTTTTCAATATCACCCAATGGCCACTGACGCCATGGGTTTATTTAAATAATAATAAAACATAATATTATATATATTATGTTCAGATAATTATCAACTGGCACATTTTATCTGGTCAAAAATATTTATATCTATATATATTTGATTTGTATTAATGATTTCCTTACCTAATGTTTGATTTGCTTACTTAGTGTTCCTCGAACTGTTATTCAATATAGAAACTCCTTACTGTAAACCATTGAGTAAATAGTAAATATAATTAAGATTTGAGAGTTTTAAATAAAATTGTACCTTTTCAAAATAACCCGAAGCATTACCAGTATAAAAAAAGTTGGAATATAAATGTAATAGGTACGTTTAATTATTATTTACATAATAAAAAACACGTATTTAATATTAAATAAAAATAAAATGAAATAAAAACAAATTAGTTAAACGCAATAATTTACATTCAAACAATAAATAATTTAATATTCTATGATTTAAAAAATCAAAAGCCAGATATCAATGAAACCTTTCTCATAATATTTATTTTTCAAGAACTTACAAGTCAGTGCTTTTAAAAAAAGTATTAATATTTAATAACTAACAAATATTCACAAAATGTATGATTTTTTTTTCTACTTTCATTAATATTATAATTTTAATAAATAATATTTTATTATGCTTGAGAAGAGTTAATTATAAATGTTGCTGAATATTTACTACAGAAAGTTATATCCATATTTACGTCACGTTTGTGCTTTGTACAACGCAGAAATCGACCAAAGTCTTAACTTAAATATTTAAGCCATATACTATATTCTCCAATTTCATAAAAGTAAATACATTTTTAGATTCTGAGTAGAACGATTGTCAGTTTTCAATTTTTTTTAGTTTTTTTTTCTATAAATATCAATAAAATTTTATTTGTTGGGTAAAAAAGCGTGGAAATTTAATATAAGGCTCCATCGTTCTAATAGCAGTTGAAAAATATTAAAAATACATAGGCATAATTTTTTTTTATAAGCATTTAAAGTCAAATGTTGACAAAATTTATCAAATTTATAATTTAATAATTATTTTGTAGTTAAAAATGTATAAAATGTTTTACTTTTATGGCTAAGGATTGAAAATTTAAAATAAGGCTCCTCGTAAATAGGTTATATATAAATTACTTTATTCACAATAATATCATCAAATATACTTGGTAATATCATAGGCTGACTGACCGTTTTCGCTCAGAATCGTTTTTTTTATACAATGATATTATACCATTGAATTCAAATTTAACACCATCCATTACAGTGACCCACTTGTAACCTACTGTACAGCGGAGCGACATCCACTTACCCACATTTTTTTTTTTTTGAGGGTTGAGGCATCGACAACTGAGGTCATTAAGGAACTGTGGGGGAGGGTACTGTAAGTTTTGACACGTGTTTGCTTGTTTTGGCAGAATTTTTAACTAGGCACCCGTAGGTATATCTGTCATGCCCGGGAGGGGGATGGCGGCCTCTCTCTCCGGACACCGTGACTGTCCGAAGAAAAATTCCTAGTTCGAACAGGTGACGGTGCGCGTCGCAACCGACGCCTTAATCCGCTCGGCCACTCCGTCCCAGTATATTAATTCTAAGTAGAGAATTGTGTATTATAGATTTTATCCTGTATCTTCTTCATACTTTAACTTTTTTTATATAATTTATCAGATTTGATTTGTTGTGAGAGTACCACGTAGACACGTATCTACTTACTATTATTTGTTTATAATTATAAGCGAGCAGGTCATGGGCACATACGTTACGTGCACCGACTCGAAGTCATGATATAATTTTGTATAATTTGAGATAAATATTTGTGAATGTCATATTGTGGCATTACATTGTGGTTCTGCATTGTTTACAGCTTGTAACAAGAGCCCTTCCGGTTATGACAATTGAACACACTATATTATCTAGAGAGAAGTAGGGACTAGAGAGACAAGTTGTAGTGCTTTGTGATGCAATATTAACAAACTTTAAGTGTGCCTACGAAGAAACGCAATTAGCCAATATTACACCATTTGTATTATAGACCTTGTGGAGTGTATAATGGATTGTATTTAAGTAGAATATATTGTCATTTAGTGTTATAAGTATTTTTAAAAGTGCGTTTATGTTTCTAAATCACATTTTTATTTCAACTGGGTATCGTATGAAGCATCTTTTTAATTAAAAAGTTATTATTTCAAAAAAAAATAAAAATTATCCAAAATTTATAGCACTTATTAATAAGGTATTAATCTGTTGTGTTTGTGAAATTTTATATCTTCAAAAAAATATCTAAAATCTATTCTCCGATTAAATATTGAATTAGGTATGTAATAAAATACCTATTAAAAAATACCGTATTAATAATTGTTTACATAATTTTATAATTTTGATCACATAGTTAAATAATTATTAGAAACCTTAAGATCAGGAATAATTGTTTTACATTTTCAATCCTAAGCTATAAAAATTAAACATTTTATACATTTTTAACTACAAAAAATTTTGCAGATTTTCGTGATTTTGATAAATTTTAAAAAATTTTAACTTTAAATGTTTTTAAAAAAAATTTGAATTTATATCTTTTATAATTTTGAACTACTATAACTTATGAGTTATAAGGAACCTTATTTTATATTTTCAAGCTTTTTCAAATATTATATAATTTATTTAGCGATTATTATAGAATAAAAAATAAATTGTAAATAAAATAAGTTGGACAACTGGACAAGTGGATACTGAAATACTGTACAGTAGTTGTCGAGTATATGTCATTGTAATGAATGTGTTAGATTTGAATTCAATGATAAATCATTGCATACGAAAAACAGTTCTGAGCGATGATTGTTTATCCTAGCATACATGTATATATAATCAAATTTTAAAATTAAAACCCACTGAAAATCAAATGTCGTAAAAAGTTCAACATCAAACTCTCATAAAATAGTATATTGTGTGGCAAGGGCGGGAAGTGAGCTATTTCAGTCGCGGGTGACGTGTGTGGCAAGAGCCGCAAGTGAGGGCCGCATTTCGCCCAAGACTGAAATTGCCTTCCCGCACAAGCCACACATACTATTTTTTTTTCACGCCTCTGCGTTCATCAATGTATGCAATGTATTTCAGGGATCTATGCAACAACCAGACTAGAACTATGATTTCATATTTCATATTTAAGGCGTGCGTCACGCATGGAAATTATAATAATATGAATATAAGATGTAACCAAAAGTTTATATTTTGTAAGAACCGTGATATAGATTTCAAAATAAATAATAATCTATTGTTATATTAAAATAAAATAAGAATAAAAAAACGTAATTACGGTTCCGTAAGGACCGTGGTATAGATTTCAGTGTCTGGTTGTGCAAGGGGAATACGCGTGATATGCACGCCCAGCAATTTTTTGAATTTCCACTTTACCACCAGGCATTATTAGGGATTCCCACTTTACTGCCCGTTGGACTGAAAAAGGACGCTTTCCAACGCTTCAACCGCTATCAAAAACCAAACTTTCGGTGCAAGCGTGACAAAAAATTAATAATAACTGACCGGTGTTTTTTTTGATAAAGGTGGAAAAACTACTTGAGAATGTTCTATTTAAAATTTCTAATGTTAGCTATAAAACAAACTGAAAAATTATTTGCAAATTTTCGGGATTTGGATGAATTTTGTCAACATTTGGACTTGTAATGCATAAAAAAAATAATCGTGGATAACTTTCTTTAATAATTTTGAATTTCTATTAAAGAAACTTATAAGGACCCTCGCAGTAAATGTTCAAGCTTTTTTACTAGTTGAAAAAGTTTTTATCGACAAAACAAAAAAATCACGATCCAACTGAGTCCTAAAATGTTTATATTGCGAACACATCATACAAAATATGCATACACGAATAAGATCACTACAAGACGTAACAATCGCTTCATTGAGTGTTCAGAAAACGATAAGAATTGTCAAAAGTTTCAGTATACCACCGACCGTATGAGATTGCGGTTGGAAAAGAAGAGGCCGGGGAAGGAATAGTGTATTTCTCCTAATGGATTTTAAAACGAAGACGAACAAAACCATAATAATGCGTACCTATACCTAGGTATATTGTATGTATGTATATTAAATGTATACGAACCTTGGCACAGGGGACCAACCCATTGGCCCGACACACATTTTATCTTGCAGATCCTGGACGGCGCTTCAGCATCTACGGAGTACGAAGACGCCACTGAAGCCGATCCCTTGCCAGAAGGGGACGGCAGGCGTGCTGGGAATTTCACCTCAGACAGTGTTGAAAAGTCCGGTGACATGCCCGACCGTGGAACAACTCTAGTGCCATTCAGCGTCAGGCCGGGTGAAGGACAACCACCTCCGTCAACTAAAACGAAACAAAAAAATTCCAAATTAATGACCAAAATGTTCAAGAGGATTCAGCGCAAGCATTTTCAAAAGCTTAGATAATGGACATTTTATTTTTATTTTCTTAAAAATTAAATTTGAGTAAATCATTTTAAAGTAGGTAGGTATATAGTTTACAAAACATATCAGGTGACCAACATCTTAGATACCTACCATTATTATGAAAGGCTTCGCATTATCCATTTTTAGTTTCATTTTCTTGAATAGTATATGTTTAAGATTAAACCATTACAGTCTTCATAAATAAGACTGCTATAAATAACTTTTAAAAATTGGATATTTCGTAAAAACATATTATGTCAAAACCTAGATGAGATATTTGTAGGGTGGTGATTAGTTCTGTTAACCACACCCATTGTCGCAACCTGAGCTGGTCTCTTAATTGAGACAGAGTATAGTTTGCATGTTAAATCGTTAAATCATTTTTAATTAAAACGATAGTTTTATTTTTACAGTTATTATAAATGTACCTATAAGTATTTCCAATTTAATTTTTAAATAATAAAATATGGTTTTAGGTAACCGTACTTATATACATTGTTAAGCCTTATGCCATTCATGGGGTGATGCCTGATGCCCGAATGTACATGACCTAATATATGATACATTATTCAGTACGATATTTCTAAAAAAAAATGTTTAGTTATTTCTATACTAATAAAATATTTACAAAAATCAAATTTAAGCCATATTAAGAAACTTTATATAATATAAAATTAAAATTTTAAAACTGTCTATATTCCATTGATTATTGTGAGTTATGAATTTTGTTTATGAATGTTTGTTTTATTTTAATATATTAAATAGATAGGTACCCAAGTAAAGTGTATTATTGTGTTAGGTGTGTACTCACTGAATTTACCAATTTAATTACCAATATTAAAGTGATAAAAAACAATTCGGTGTCTTTAGTATATTATTATATAGATATATTAAATAGTTCTATGAAGGGTCCAGTGTATTAAGTGTATTAGTAAGTAGACTAGACATTTATTATTCAATTTCTATATTATATTACATGATATGCGTTAAGGTTAAAACTTTAAAATAAAAACAACATTGTTTTGTTATATTTTCAACCATAATATATTGAATTATAAATAGTTGAAAACTGGAAAGCCTGTAGAATTTTAATTTATTTTATTAACGTATAAGATTTAAGAAGCAATATTAAAATCTGCTAAGTGCGAATTTTTAAGATTTATATTTGTAGTTCCAACAACAAATAATAATGCAAAAAAAGTTAATTATTACATGTGTTAAAATCTCAAAAAGTTATAATCGTATAAGAAAAAAAAAATTAACCATTTAACTGTCAAACAATTATTCATAAAAGTAGTTAATTGTTTAAATAAACATTTTACCTTGAAATGTATAAATTAAAACTTTGTGCGTTTAGACAAGTATTTATAAACGTTGTAAAAATGCAGTGTTAGTATAATACTAACTATCGCTCATAAAAGGTTACGTTTACGTTTCTTGTTGTTTTGTATTAAAATTTAATGCTGTAAGATAGTTAAATGAGAAAAACAGGAAATATGTACTTTACTTAGGAACGTGCGTGTTAAAATGAGACGAATGATCATATTTATCATCAAGACCTGCAACCAATAATGTGCAGTTAAACATAACTGATGAATTAATTACAACAAATAAGAAGTAATAAACTATGACTAGGTACTAGACCTATGAAATAAATTAAAATTAAAACGGTTTTAATATAGTCCATGAGCCAAATAATTGAAAAACTTAAACGCGTGTTCTATACCTACTTTAATTCTTACATTAGTTTTGTTTTTAATTAATTCTATATAAATATTAATTAAAAATATTATTTTAGAACCCAAATATAGCATTAAAGTTCAAAAGAGATCTACATTAAACAAAACTATGAAATATTAAAAATTAGCTTTCATTGAAATGCGTGGCTTTTAAGTTTTAAATTATACATATTTTTATAATATTATAACTAGTGAATTTAATGTAGCTTTTTAAGTTATGTTGTAACACATTCAAACGAAGTTGGAATCAATACATATAGACAAATATATATATAATAATAGGTACCTACATATTATAATAATTAATGATAAATTGTGACTAATATATCATGTTTTTTTACGAGGTAAAATGCTGGTTTTTAAAATACAGGTTTTTAATGATCTTTGGTTGTACTTACGCAGATTAATATTAATTATTTTTTATGAAATTAGTTTTTATTTTTTCATAATTTATTCTACGTAATAAAGAAAATAATAAGTTTAAACATGTGTTAAAATAATGATCATATAGACAGAAAAATATATAATGATAATGTTATAATATTTAATACTTTTAAAGAATCTCTGTACAATATTTGTTTTCTCTCTCAGACCCACGTGCGACATTGATAAAATGCATCTGTGTGAAATCAGTTTTTAATGATTTTTGAGTAATCTTACAGTAAAATTACATATTGCAAAATGTTTATTAAGGTATACATATTTTTAGGATTTGACATATTGGTTTAATATTTTATTATTATTTGAATTTACCTATTTGACTTTAAAAATAAAAATAATTTTATGTAAATTTAAATGAACATTATATTATTAATGAAAAAATATTAAGACAAATATATATGCCATACCCTCAAATATTGTGTTCTTTATAGTTTTTGTAATGAGCGATTTTACTAGATCTTAGATAACTTAAAAACAAAAACAAAAAGCGGGTAGGTAACGCTCTGCTGTTCGTTAGGTATCTAGACTCTATAGATAGTCACTGTAATAGTTCAATGGATGTGTTAAATTTGAATTCAATGATATACAATCATTTATTTTATAATATAAAGTAATTTATTTTACTATTAGGTATTAGTACTATGGTAGGTTAAATTCATTTTTGTCAAAAAAATGTCATTTAGAAATGTCATTAAGTGTATAAACTATAATAATATACCTATACTCTAAAAGTTTTAAATATCCACGAATATATTTTTAAATTACAACAATATAACTAAAAGTCGTTATTCTTGGTTTTATTATGTAATTCCGTCCAAATTTGAACTTAAAATACATTTGGTTACAGAATGAACAATAACGTGAAATAAACTTAAATCGATTAAAAAGAAAATCACTAAATGGTACACTCAGCCCAATGCCTCCAGACGATCCGAAATCATCAATACCAGAACAAGAATCGGCCATACCAATCTCACCCATATTCACATCATAAAACATGAAGAACAACCTCTCTGTAGCCAATGTAACGAACCTCTCTCAATCAAACATGTAGTCTTAGACTGCCCGCTATATGTCAACGAAAGAAACATCCTCAACCAACCATCAACGATGGAGGAAGCTCTAGGAGAACACAACACGCACTTGATCCATACCTTCTTCAAATCCATCGGCATTGACACAAAAATTTAATGTAAAGATAGAACTACACTGCTAAAAATATAATGTAAATATACAATATCACTGTAAAATCCATATATACCACAATTGTAACGTAAAATTAATTTAGAATTTAGTTATTTATTTGTATATTCACTAATTAATGACAATGTAACCACAACCACAGGCTAATGACCTAGCTGTTGAAGCCTTTAATACCAATAAAAAAAAAAAAAAAAATAACGTGAAACCTTGTTTTTAATTCACCATTTCTTAGCTATGAAAATTGAAAACATTATAATTTCTGAATTATTTAGACTAGGTGCTTATCGTGTAAGCAGACCAAAAAAAAAAAAAACACACACACATCAAGTGTAATATCAATACATTCATTGATCCACTCAGAATCTAAAATCATTTGAGTATACAATTTTGATTTCACGTAAAAACGTTTTGTCCCTGTTAAGCGTGGACCTGAGAGATAAAACAAACAGTTCGCTAAAATACTCTTAATTGTACATCAAAACGATTGCATCCATTATTTTTTTTCATGTAAGTCGGTATGTTTTTACCGGTTCCTATATTGATTGATCAGTTTCATACACTATATTCTATCATTGAGTAATAATAAATTATATGCACTAAATAATATTACGTTACCAAAACATTTTCAGATTCACTTGAAAAATATTTTTTTGTCAACTATGTTCATCGAATAATATCAATTTTTATTTGTAGAGTTTTTAACGCCAAAAATACTAAAATAGTATTCATAGTTGTGTACAAGTGCCGAAGTGCGTGCATTGTATTGTCAAAGTAAAAACGTCCTAAAAATAAAAAATAAACTTTTTATATTTTGAATAGACCCGTGTCACGTGCTACAGTAAACATATTGTCAAGGACACTGTGTAATGGATAAATAACAAGTGGTTAAAACTAGACTAGGTACGTCGAACTCGCCGTTCAGGAAAGTCTATAGCGAAAGGTTTGCACATGGTGTATGTCTGATCGTTTAGAATGCTATATAGATTTAAATAAACAATACACATTATATCAACTGACTTCGGTGAAGAGTTGCGAGTTTGTATTCGTTTTTAGTTCGTATACTCGCCTCCCTGCCGGTTAAAATAAACCTATATGCAGTGCCAATTAATGTGTTATTGACTATTGTAGCCGTTATGGGTTTTAGCTTTTTTTAGGTGCATATCTAATAATATGTGCTGAACGTAAAATACATTTAATTCTCACTTATAAATATCACGTTTGAAGTAAGACGTAGCAGATATTCATAGTGGACATTTTTTTGCAAATGTATCTTTGTTTTTCATTCTGCGTGCCGTTTAGGTACAATATATTAGTAACACGCCCGTTAACTAAATGTAAATAATTAGGGATTTTATTTTGGTAAATAAATACAAACAGGCTTAACTAAAAATAAAGGGTTCTAAAAAAAATAAAAATATGTAAGTACACGAAATGTCTCATGAGGATTTACTAATTTTATGAGGTGGTTAATGGAGATTGTATGACTTACATCATTTTAAATTATTATTATTGGACATCCTCCAAATTATACAATTATACTTTGCATCCATGGTAGTCATAATACCAATTTCATAAATTGTGAGTACCTTTTTCATAAAACGGGTTGTTATCATTATCAATTTTACGAAATTGAACAAAATTCTGTCTCCAAATCGTATAGTTGCACAATATAAATTAGTTACCTACTTTATATAAAAAGCAGGACACTTCAAATTCACATTAAGGAGTTAATTTCATCATCTGGAGTTCCTCATGGCGTTACTAAACGGCGCTCAATTTAAAACAACGATACTTTTTCTCCAAAAAAATGTGTATTAGGTACTTACATAAAAATAGATTTTTAATTCTTTCAATAAAGTTTAAGACCTAAAATGATGTCTGAAACTATAATTAGTTTTAGCCGTAAACTAGAGAAAACTAACAAGATATTCAATTAAGATAAATCACGTGTTTGTAAGTACGAAGACAATGGTTTACTAGTATTTTAAAGCAAGGACTAGAACCGTTATGAAAAAAAACCCGGGTTAGGACCGAAACCTTTTGAAAACCTTTGGACCAAAACTCTAAATACTTTTTTCTTAGGAACCAAAACCTATATTTTGAAGTATAGATTTTTTAGTTCCAAAATCAGATAAATAAAAAAATATTTATTTATAATGAAAAGTAGAAATACGTAATAACTAATAATTATCAAATCATAATTCTGTAAAAGTCCATCAATAATTTATAATATTATTAATTTCATAAATTATGTGTCCTATACTTGTCATATCACAAAGTAATATAAATTCCAATTTCCATTTATCGATAATAAGCCCGTACCGGTGGCAATAGGCAACTATTATCGTTTTAACGTCTATGTAGATTGCAGATAGGTACCATGTAATGGCGGTGCCAATAACAGTAAATGTTATAATTTAATGAGATTTTTATTATTATTTCTAGAAATAATAATAATTCGTTCGTAAATTAGTTAGGCTAATATTCTATAGCATTGGAAGTCAATGTTTTAAAGTCAACATTTCCAGAAATGTAACCAATTTTTTTTTTTCAGTACTGTAGTAATAGTGTCGAACGCCTTTTTTTAGGGTTACAATTTATATCATCGCCTACATATTAATATGTAACATTCTATTTGTATGCCTGGAAGACCAGTAATTAGTTCGAACAAATATAGCATTTGAAAAAAAAAATGATTAAAATTGATTTCTCAAGTGTAAGTCACTTAAATATAATTTTTACATACATTATATTAATATATTAATAATTAATAAGTTAAGTTATTATTAATTATGTAAGCATTTTGTATCTCTTTCTTTCATAAAAAAATAATTTACTCATCATAATATTGATCGTCTTACCACTATAATATAGGTACTAAACTTGTATAATATTATGTTTTAAATTATATTTTTCTATTATTTGAAATACTATTTACATACAAATAAAATGAGAATTTTTTTTAATATAATATTAATATTTAGTTTTTGACAGTCATATTATACATTTATACATAATATGCTAGCATTATTTTTTGAATTCTTACAGTGTTTAGAATTTAATAGTACATTGAAACTTCCGTAAACAGTCGCATAAATATAATAGTTTATGTTTTTATAGTTTTAGTGATAGTAATATTATTGATATTTTATATTATCCTAAATTCTGAAAAGTACTTAACAGCAAATAGCTGTCAATTGTCATTAAATGAAAGTTTATAATACAATGCAAATTTTTATACAGTATTTAATTCTTGAAAAATAATTAAATAGCAATCATTTTATAGAAAGGGTTAAAATCGGAATTATCAGAAACCTATATTTTATATTTTTTAAAACCTAAACCGATCAAATCATAAGGTTTCTAATCCCTCTTTAAAAGTAAAATGGCAGACTACAAAGTTTGCATAACTTAGGTTGATTTCAATATTTATTTCCGAACTTGTTTGAATAAATGTAATACCACTTATCTATTTAGTGAAAGATTTTGAAATTTAAATACCTAGTAATTAAGTCACAATAGGTACCAAATAATTGATCTGTTTTGTGGAGTGAAAAAAAACGAAGTTATAATAGTATGATTTAAGAATAGTTTTAAGAAGTTATTATTTAATCAACCATAAGTAGCTACGAGCGTATAATCATTTATGTAGCTAAAATAAATTAAACATAATATTATTATAGTTCATACGTAACGGTAGTCAGTATTTATAAATACCGGTAATGGTAATCGGTTCTTAACCGGTTAAAACATATTACGTTATTATAACGTTTTATGTTACCCGAAAAATTGTCACGGTAACCGGTAACCGATAAACGGGAGTACAAATAGGTTTATGATAACGGTAACCGATTATAGGTTCCCCAAAATTCCGGGAAATTACCGATTTTCGGTAAAAACCGGTAACCGGTTTCAACCCATGTATTATCTAAAGCTTAAATAGTTAAATGTGATAATATAATATTGTGGCTTGTTGTGGCGCAGTCTGTACCTACGCTTAACTGCGGAAATACTCTGAGGGTACATATCGGCCGGTGTTGCTAGCTCCTGGATGGGTGACCACCCCGGGTTTTTAGCTAAAAATCCTTGCCACACATATTTGTATGAAATTCGTGTTTCAACCAATCGTTTCAAACTTTCCTCCCCCCTAAAAACAAAAAAAACAGCTAATGGCCATAGTTTCCGGGTTTAATAAAGCTCAATAAAAAAATATTAATAATATATTATGTATTTTATTTTATTTTATTTGTTATACAAGCTTTTATCAGGGATGTCATATTAAAATCACACCTCCAACAACAGCAACCACGAGACACCACTGGGCATATGAAATATTCCATTAAAATTTGAGTTATGCGAATGTAACAATGGTATAAATATATTTGTGATGTACCTTTTACTAGTAATTTATTAATTTTGTAATAAACAGCTCTTTGTTTCAGAATACATTTTACGTGTTATTATTTATTATTGTTGAATACATTTTTTTATTTTAAAAACATTATCATCCCTTCCTGCTTTAAATAATACAATTACAAATAAACATTTGGTTTTCAAATTGCGTAGGGGCACAGCTTTTTTTATATATTTTTATTTCAGACAATACTTTTCTGTAAATAAATTGTACAAATAACTTGTAGGTATTAACATTTTGTCATTGGATGCGTTTATTTAACCTAAAAGTATGATGTGTAAGTATTTTATCCCCCAAATATTTGTGTTGATATTTTAAAGTTTAAATACTTATATCAAAAAAAATATTTGTTTGATATAAGATATTTATATTAGAAAAGCAAAATGTATATAAAAATGAAATTACAAATCTAAGGTTAATTTCACCTAAACTGTGAGCCTAATTTTTTTTTATGATTCAGACAAGCTATACAAAGACTTGCAATTTAACGTGCCACCCCTCAGAGTATTCATACTGTTCTTATATTTAAATAGTTCGTATTTTTCTCAAAAGTCTCGTATCTTGTTTTCTTATTGCTCGAAAAAATGTTTCCCAAAAGATTTCCGAGATTCACGTTGTTATATAGTCCTCTAACCCGATCCTGTGGATCTAGAATACACTATAATTCTAGATGACACTGTCCGACAACACGCTATCGCTATGAATGAAATTGTGTAGGTATATTCAGCTAGGGCTACTATAGGTTTCGTAACAGATGTAACAATCAGATCTGTAAGCATAAAATGTAAGAGGAAAAGGTTCTCAGTAGGTAGTTCTTCTAGTAAGAAAATGGTGGCTTGCCATCCAATCACTCATCACAGCTTTCTGGAACCAATAAAAATCTTTTTTTCTCGAAAAATTTATTACATTTTTGGAAATATTTTAATTCGTGACAAAAAACATATTACGTAAATTTAAAATAATAAATATTATATAATTACTGTATGTATTTTAGATTCTGAGTGGAGCGATGAATGTATTGATTTTACAATGATGTGTGTATTTTTTTAAACAAATAAAGTTTTATTGACATTCATAGAAAAAAAGACTATTATAATTGGAAACAGAAAATGTTTCTAAACAGTTCAAAACAAATCAAAATATTTTGAACATTTTATCGTGTATAGAAAATGCAAATATAAACGACCAGTGAAAATTTCATGTATAAACATTCATTTGTTTTAGAGTTACACCAAAAACCAAAATCGATTTCGTGGAAAACCAATTTTGCGTAAAAATTCCCGTTTTTCCTTAATTTTTATGTTGTTTTTCCCGGCGCTTTTAAAAACTATTAAGAATTTAAAAATTTTACCTCCCGAATGTACCAACTAGATTCACTTTCCCATCGAACAAGATACTGTTGAAGAAAATCGAAGCAGTTTCACTGCCCAAAACCATGATGAAAAAAAAACACACATCATTGTAAAATCAATACATTCATCGTTCCACTCAGAATCTAAAATATTTTATAGCTCTAATAATATAATATAATACTTTTAATATTTTACTACAATTATAAAAACAAATGAACATGTATAATGTATACAGTTTTCAGTTTCCAGTAAAATGTATAAATATAAATATATCGTTTGAAATAAATCATATTATACTTAACCAGCTACGTCTTATATCGTAATATTATTTTAATACCTCATATATTAGCTAAGCTTGACATATTATAAACTATTATTTACATAGTACTATATTATATTGATACAAATATACAATACTTGCAATTTTTTTAATTAATATATTTTGCACAGCTATAAAATATGTCATTAATCATTAGAGTTTAAAATTTAACTAGAAATAATTGTTTTTAGTGTAGATTGTTATAAATCTGACGACGTTTTGTATGAATTCCGTGGCACGTTCTTTAAATAAAACAAATTAAAATACTAACTCGACCGGTACGCTGATTAATTTTTTTTTCCCAGTGTCGTTCTCCACGACTGTTAAAGGATCAAAATTTGCACAAACATATTTCGTTTTATCTTTAAGCCTCGTTATCTGCACAAAGTTTATCTCCATTTGTGATTTATAACACTGCCACTGTTCGTGGTAGATGGTAACTAATAAATAAACTACAGAGCTCCCCAGTCCTGGTAGTTGTATGTATATATTGTTTAATTAAAAAGTGAAAACTTTAATTAAATCCAACAGGACTGATAACAGTATTTTGTGTTATGGCACCGTTTGGTTGAATGCGCTACTATGGTAATGGTGACTAAAGTAGATTAACGGTAGTTTCTTTGATTTTTGATCTATATCATAAACTCATGATAAGACAGTCAAGAGAGTGTGTCAAAAAATATGTATATTTTTAAATTTAAATGTATTGAATAATGTTGATGAGTTTGATTTTAAATAACTACTGCATAAGATACATTATTAGAGTTTTTTGAAGAAATTAGAAAATTTAAAAGAAATTTGAATGATAGTAATGCAAAATTAAATTTATGTCAGGTTTACATTTTTATTGTATCATTTATACCTACCTACCTTATAACTATTAAATTGGCATTTGGAAATGTGTTGTATGTTATCAAACCTAACATTTGATATTTTAATAATTAATATATTTTCTTTTCGCGTGTTTTGAATATATGTCTTTTTAAATATTGGGTATATTGTATAAAGTTTAAGGTAAATATATTTCCACTCAGAGCTGTTTTTTTAAATTTTTACCATTATTGCATTAAAATTAATAAGAATAGCAAAGAACAAAAGTTTAATGGATAAGTGGTAGTTATGCATCCTGGATTATTCTCAAATAGAAACAAACAGATTATATAAAGTCACAATAATTATTAAGTAATTCAGTAGACAAACAAACAAATCTCGAATAAAACAAAATTAAAACACGTATCCCCAAGTTTTAAAGGTATAAGTACTTACTCACATACAAAATCGTTTACCTATTTACTTCAATAGTGATTTTTAATCGATATCATATGAACTAAAATGCATTTTGTAAACTTGAATATTATTCGTTTACCATTAAAACTTCTAATTTTATAATATGCAATTTACCTCGTGAGTTTTTGATCCTCATTTACAATAACAATTTGTTGTTGAATACGACAATGCGTGTAATTAAAGGCTATTTGCTGTTTTCATTCATTCCCCTCTCCTTTCTGGTCTTTGATCGATTTGTACGTACAACACAAGATGTTTTTTTTTTTTGTATGAGTGTGTATAAAGTTAAAAGCACCGGAACACGAGGGAGGAAGCTATCACTTAAGTATCCTTACTTCTCCAGTTCTCCCCCCATTTCTACAGCTTCTTCTTTCTCCATAAACTTGAAACAACTATAAAATGTTTTTGCATCGTTATCAAATCCTAAATGTAGCCTTTCTACTAAAAATTTTTTTTTGTAGATATTTCAACAACATGAATTAACCTATCTACTTATGTAACAAGAATTTATTCTGCAAGCTTTTTTCTTTAAAAATATTAGGAATTGAAGCAGATAAGAGTACAATAATTCACAGATTTCAAAATAACTATTTATTTTGTAACAAAAAAAGCCTCTATAAGATACGGCTTCAAATAATAAGGGGTAAGTAGTGAAAAATATATTTAATTTTGTCATCAAAATACAATTTATTAATTTCTTATTTATTAAAGAAAAATATTATTTTTCCCTAAAAATGATCTGGATTTGATATAAAATATAGATTTCCCAAGTAATTTTCTTTATCTGATTGTGTGTACCTATAAATACTATTCTCATATTAATTATATTATTCTATAATGTTGATTGTTAAAAAATAAGCAACTCTAAAATTAGAAATTCTAAAAAAATAAATTAAAACCATAGTGACAATCATTTGATTGTTTATGATTTCACGTTGGATTTTAAATTTATTTGACGTAATATGTATTATGATTTATGGATATAGTGATTCATACAATTAATTAATTGTTATTTATTCTTTTAAATGAATATAATATTTTTTTCTTCTTAAAATCGAAATGTTTTATTTTAAATTGCCAACGGCCGTATTCAATAGACATTTTGTGTGCATGAATATCGTGTTATTAAGACATTAAGTAATACATTACCAGACATCTTGTGTACTGTGCAATGTTTTGTTGTGTAACCAAAACAAAACATATTATCCCCTAATTTCAAATATTACTATACCAATTATTATTAACCTGCTTAAAATGTTTATAATAATATAAAATAAGTGTTACTTAATTATGTACTTTGAATCAATGTACGATGAGTAGCCAGTAGATACAAAGTTTTGGTAATGAAATATAATTTATTTTATAAAAACACCACATTATTTAATTAAAAATTTGTATTGAATCATTATTTACTGTGATCTTATCATATACACAATTATACCAGTTTATCACAATTATTATTTATCAAAATATCTTAAAACAATATCTGAGACTTGAAATTGCAATTGAATATTTATATAGTTCCCCTTTACAAACTTTATAAGCTTTATAACTTTGAAAAACATTTTGCAAGTTTGAGAATATTTTTTTTAATTAGAAAAATTCTAAAACTCCCCACAAGTATATCGAACTTAGAGAAATAATAAATCCAATATCCATTTTGATTTTAATACTTAAATTAAAAGGCGTAAAAATAATTGCAGAACAATGCTATAGGTAATTTTTAGATACATTGCTAAGTAATTTTTAATAATTTATAATAAAACCTCTAATTAGTAATTACATTAGCATAGTAATACACATAATATGGGTACATATAATAAGATCATATAATCTTATTGATTTTTGGTCTTATATTACAAGATACACTAAATTAAAATAAATCAATTTTGATTTTTAGATTCCGAGCGGTGCAATAATGAATATATTGATTTTACAATGATGTTTGTTTGTTTGTTTTTTTTCCTTCTGTCATAAACATATGTAATATATAAATAATTGAGGTAAGTAATACACTTTTTACACAAATACAATAGTAATACAGTAGTGGAATAGAAACTAACTTATGTACTAATTAACATTTTATAGTTTTTCTATAATACTTATTAACCCCTCCATGAAAACCATGATTTCCCCGTCTTTTGTTTCTAATTCATTACACATATTAGGGGTGTAGTAAAAATACTCTGATTTTCAACATCAACATATTTTCTGATAGGAAAGTAAAGCTAGTGGGTGGATTCGAGATGTCAGCATTTAAAATTCACAGTAGTTTCCAGAAACGTCGGAAAAAACAAAAAAAAAATTCAGGAAAAATGGGAAATTTTTGAGCAAAATCAACTTTGTTTTTGGTGTGACTATAATACTTTAAATTTTCATTGAATGTTTATTTGACCATTTACCATACATAATACAATTTTGAAAGTATTTAGAATCTATTTGAGCTATTTATAGTCTTTTTGGTTTTTTAAAAAGTTTTTTTTTAATTATTGCCAATAAATAATTTTTCGCTTGATCAAATAACTTGAAAATGTAATACAATATTCCACCTAAGTTGTTAGTTGTGTAATTAAAATAAAAATTGAGTTTAAATGGACAACACATTTTTATGGCTCTCTAAAGTTAAAAATATGACGAGATTTGTCAAAATCCCAAAAATTTAAAGATTATTTTTCAGTATAAATTCATAAAAATTATTATTTTAATACTTGACATTAGAAAATTTAATAGAAGATTCCCCATAAGTTTTCCTTCATTCAAAAAAAAAAGAAAAGTTAATCGGAAAGCCACATTCATGTTTAGCGAGCGTTTGAATTTGAAATTTGTACGATATTGGATGATATTCACATGTTAATTAACAAATTTCCATTAATCGATTTTTTATATTTTGTTGTAATTAAAAATAATTAATAATTGTACTCTTAAAATGTTAACCAAATGTTTAATGTATATTAGAATTTTTTATATTATGTTAACATTTTCAAAAAAATTTGACTCTTTTTAAGCAATTGTCATAGACCATGAGCAATTTTCAAAATTTGTACCTTAATACCACCTATACCTAATACAAACAAATCATTGATTCCTAAAAAAATTTAGTTTTTAAATCTATTTTAATATTTAATTTTTATGCTTAACTATTTACTATTACATTTTTATTTATCGTGCTGAAAATAATATCAAAGCTTTACGTATTATAATATTTCATAAGTCAATGATGGTGGAAGGAATTCGACAGATATTTACTGTTACTTTAGAAAAATAAACTATTTTTGATTTGTATAAAGCACCGATAAGAAGTATTCTTTTAAGAATCTACAATCTGTATGTTACTGACACTCCATTACGTTTGTTTATATCCAGCCGGAGGATATCTATAACTTGGAGGTGTTTTCAACTTCTAAAGATGTAAAAGTGTTTACCGGTCCTTAGGGATATGGCAGTTTATTCTACATGCAGAAGTAAAATAATGTAACATAAGGTAAACACAACAAAAAGCCTTTATACCATTATGGCTTACTATCAGCTACTTTTATTGAAAATAAAAGCACACAACAAAGGCACTATTTAACATTCAAATCTCCAGGTGTAAATTTTAAAAATGTTTATCTATGTTTCGTGTTTTACAGTTTATTATATTGTTCTAAAAAGTTGACAGCAGATGCATAATAATGTAATATATTTTATACTATTTGGTTTGCTTCAATGGCAATTAAGACTTTGGAAATCATACAAAAACAATAGAAGATACCGTTGTAAAATCATTTATTTATATCTAAAAGTATGTTTTTCTTAAAAAAAATAAAACTTACTTTACGTCGGATGGAATGATGATACTACGATATCTTGATTTTTTTGAACACTTATTATACGCAAGAATTACTGTAGCATTTTTCATTCTTCCTTACTTTTTTTTTATGTAAGCCAAAAGTTGCTGATGTTGGGACCGATACATTTTAGTTTTCGTGTAATATTATACAGAGGCTATCTTGAAGTTTGTTATCTTTGGGACCTTTCGACTAGAAGGGAAGTAGTGGGGAAAAGTTAAAAAGTTAATATAACAGATGTTCTTGTTTGAGACCCAAGCACTACGTTATTTATAAAGATGGCAAAATTTTTATATAGAAGATTAATGTTGGTTGAAAAAAATAAAGGGAAACGACCAATATTATGAACCCGAGAATAAGATAAATGTGAGAAAACCGGACACCTGGTAGACGACTCGTTGATATAGCATTGGCCCCGGGTCTTTTACTGTTTTATTCGACTTCCGAAAACCAAACGTGGTTCATTGAAATTTTAACATTAACCCTTCAGAAAAGTTAATATATATGTGTTTTTCTCAATATCCAAGTAGATGATAAATATGGTCGTACTGAATGGAAAATTCTAAGTTATTTGTACTTTTACTGTATATAATATTATAATCTACATGCATTATACTATATAGGCTAGTTTTTAAGTACCTTGATTAAATATATTAAATAAAAAATATATTATTTTATATTATAATATTTTTGTTATACATAATTCTTGTTTATTGATTACATCTGTATGTATGTCAAAAAATTATTAATTTTTACTAGTTTTCAATAGAAATCCTGTACCTAACCGAAATAATTTGTTTTCTATTCAGAAAACATTAATTAACTCAAAACATGTTTATGTAATGTAGTACAATGTAAAGGTATGGGTTTTATCATATTATCGGGGTCAACCAATCAGTGATTCTCTCCTCAGACCGATAGAGAACTGGAAATTCATAAAGATGAGGATTTACCGGGATATTCCTATTCATGTTACATGGTCAGAAATCTGGGCCAGTATCGGTATAATAGTATATATTATATAGTACGTATAGTCATTGTTGAATTGCCGCTGTAATGGATTTCATAGTGCCCCGGGATTTTTATCTACTCGTTTTTCGTTGGTGGGGGAACGATGGAAGGTATAATAATAAAGACCTTATAAAAAAGTTTCCAATAATATTACAGTACATTTTTATGTTACGACGCAGGTACATGGAAAACATTTTTCTCTTCTTCTGTAGTTATTCGTCGATAAGTACAACTATTATTAACAGTTTACCCCCCGAAGGTAATATTTTTATTATTATTATTATTATTATTATTATTATTATTATAGCTACGTGAGTTAGTTTTATTATACAATGTGATCTTAACGAAAGTGAAACAGTACGTTGTACTTGTGACGTACTGAACTTTGAACAAGTAATTGCATAAATAAACAGATTATCCTCATACCTATATATCTACCAAAGAGCATAATATACATTATACATTATTAAATTAATGAATAACCTGTATTTTATTTATACAGCCATAAATCATAATTATTATTACTACAGATCATATGTTGACAAATCCAAAAAAAATATACAAATCAATAAATAAAACAAATAATACATTGATGTAATTATAATTATTTCTTCGTTTACTTACAATATCCTATTGTAAAAAGAAGCTGATTAAGTAAAATTAGTTACCTATAAATATGTTCCATAATAAAGTCTTCAACTTCATAATTTACATACGTGTTCTCTATTTGTATACATGGTCGTTGTTTTTATTTTTTCTTAACTTAAAAATATTTATTATAATAACATATATATTCCTTACTCCTTTTAACTAGGTGAATACTTATAAGTTAAATTACAAATTGACTAAATAGAAGTTAACTTTAAATTACCTACTATAGGTACCTATATATAATATAATATATATAAATATATAAAAGTAACTTAATTCCAATTGACCAAAAACATTAGAAAACTATTTTAAGATTTACTGATGAGCGTAGTACAATAACTGTACTGTTATAGAACCCGAGGTGAAATCCTTAAGAGTACTCTGAAATAAAATATTACATCTTATCGTGTCAATATAATTTAGTTTCATTACGTGCTTCAAATGCCGACTACTGAGGACGACGGATATAATATGTAGGTATAGACGTACTATATAGAGTTTGTGAATTAGTGATATGGCTGCAGTGCAGTATTGGAACATTCTCAACACAATTTTATGTAGCATATTATATATTTCAATTACTGGGTTCGGTAATATTCAATTTTCAACCAGGATGCCAACGATTTATGTGCCTGCGTTTCCATATTCCATTATACTAAATGAACGGGACATTACTCGTTTTACTGGTTGATGGGGGAAAATAATGTGTATAATATATATAATATAGTGAATATAAATAATATATATATATAGTTTATAATATGTGTTGCCATTCAATCATAGTAGTGCAGACAGGGAATGTAAAATGTAATTTGAAACTACATCATTGGTTATATTATATTTATTGAAATATTAAATAAAATACAAATTTAAACATATATTTAACCCATATTTTATGCTTATATAAAATCTTGATACATTTTCGTGCCAACTGGTCATTTATGGTACAACTAAAAAATATGAGCACTATATGTTTGATACAATATTAAATTATATTTATTTACTAAACATCTGAAAATAATTATAAAATATAAGATTTAATATTTTTTATGACTTACCGCTGAATATTTTAACCAAGACTTTAAACAGGTACCTGGTGTTACGACCTGGCTCTAAAGTGTCTTCTTGGCTTGCCTGCCCTTTAAATCATACCAATTTCAAACCACCTTACCACCAATCTACCTGACGAGCTCTTTCAAATGACTATCTTGTAATATATTGTCCAATAAAAAGAGTGGTAGTTATGTGACTATGCTAGGTAGAATTTCGAAGGCCTTATATATTTTTCGCCAATAAACAACCAAAAAAAAAAGAAGTGATTTGCGTAATCTTTTACCTACAAAAATCAAAAATTATTATTTGGAAGTCTGCTTTTTTGGTAACCCTAAAGTCCGTATTTTCTTACAGTACGTGAGACCTGTCTAAACGGTTTTATTACCTAATATATTTAACAATGAGTGGTAAGCTCTAGTTTCTATAGTATATATTATGTTTGATATGTTTTGCAAATTGCCAAATTATTGTTATTTGGTATAATAATCGCTTCTTTTCTCTATTGATTGTTATTTCGTACACTTATTCCGTAACAGCTATAGTATAAAAATTAAACACTACAAAAGTATACGACATAGTACATAATATCAAAAATATTATAACGAAACGTTAGGTTAAACATTGGTTATTTGCGAAAAGTTAAGAATTTATTATTTTCTTTATATTGAGGTTAGAAGAATTATCGGCTCCTTCAATATTCATATACCGTAGGTTTGTAAGGTTTCGGAATATTTTATATTAAATAATGAATATAGAGAATTTGTCAAGAAGAAGAAGGTTAGAAGAGCTTTGCGATGGTAGTTGCGTTCAGTTGTTATGTCTTATGTGCCTAACCAAAGTTAGTTTTTTGTCCAGGGTTTATAATAAATGTTATAACTTATAATATTATTTCTATTTTGAACTACTAGTCAAAGAGATTTAATCATTTAAAGTTTAGACGAGTGAAGTAGTGGACTAACATTTTACGCGGTACCCCTGTGCCACTCCACTCATATAAACTTTAAATAAAATATCTGGATGTAACTAGATAAATACTGTTTGAAATGTTAATAGGTTATTAATTACTCATATAATAATAAAATTGCCAATATAGATATAATATTTACGTTTTGTTTCTACATTTTAACATTATAACACACATACTTTTTTTATTCTACATAGCCCTACAAATTATTTAAAAAACAAGAATATTAACAGTTTGATGAAGTTAGCCAATGAGGATCCGCCATTTCTTCCATAGAATTACGATACTATATTATTATCATTTTATTATGTTTTACTATCTATTACACATGTTTATCTATGTTCCATAATTTCAATTAGTATTACTATTTTGTCCACTCTACACCATAACTGTAACCTGGGCTTACGCCCGTTTATATTTAATAAATAAATAAATAAAAAAAATATAGATTTTTAGTTTATTAATATAAAAACAATAGTCCACTAAGATTTCTTTTAAAATTTGATCATTTATGATTATTTTTTCAAGGTTTTGATTACATTACGCGGCCAATACTAAACAAAAATTATTATTGGTAGGTATACCTATATATAATATGGAAAGTAACATATTTGAGTCAAATGTTTAATATCTAGTATTTACAATGAAAGAAGGCAAATTAAATGTATGGTATTTATATAAGAAATTATTTAAGTAGTTAAATTTTTAAGGTAAAATAATTGAGACATGTACGAGTATAAAAATTAAAAACGCAATAAATGATTTGAAAATGAATACCTATATATTTCATTACATCATTCATCATTTTCAACAAAAAAAAACAATAGTTGCCTAAAAAATTATAAGACATTTTCCTGATTCAGTGTTATTGCAGGTTGATGGTGGCTACAGAGTGAATGAATCACAAAGCGATTTTACGGGGGATTTTGGAAAAAAATGGCATGAAATCATTGTGAATATGACAAACGCTTGTCGTTTAGAATAAATCGTTCAGTAGCGATGAACACACAGAGACGAAGTGTGGTGGCAAGGCGTAAATGTGATGGGGTATGGTGGTGGTGGTGAGGTCGTCGAAAGAGAGAAAATGCAAATTCCATAGTCCTTGCTCAAAACCAACAATGATGAACGATGTAGGAATTAGAGCGGTACATTAAACTCATTTGAATACACGAACGGACCTCAACACGGCCAACCATTTATTATACAAACCATTTTCAGACTATTTTTATATTGCTCAGATATACCGCGTTAAAAAAAAAATGTGTGTAGAAGAGAGAGAAACAGGGAAAATGACGGGGAAAATCCGTTTAAAGGAACATTTTTCAATTTCTTTCCATCCCTTATTACGTCTGTTGACAGTTTATTTACTTTTCTCTTTAACCTAATAGTTTTTTTTATCCAGCTAATATTATTCTCACACATAATGATTAAAGATGTTGTAGACATTTTATGTAACGAGTGTCATCCCATAAATATTACTCTTCATAATTATATAATTGACTGTCTGTCAACAACCAAGATGCAATTATTTAATATTTTTCAGATCAAAACCTCTTTTATAACTCAACAGCATAGATAAGTTTGTTTAGTGATTTTTCATAAGATATACTATGAGGTTATACTGTATTTAATAAATACTTGGGAAAAACGGTTTTCCTGGTACTTGATTTAGGTTACGAATTCCAAATTTCCGGTTACGAATGGTTACTAATCGGTTACTAAAGTATGAAACCAAATTCGAAGAAAATAGTTTAGGTTGTGGTACTAGTGTAATGTACCTATCAATAGTACCTATATAATATAACTTGTCCTATAAACATAGGACAATAGATGTTCATTATTTTAAAATGTAAAGCCCAAGCTATTTGATGATTTATTTCATTTAATTTTCAATAGACATATAGAAAACTTTTATAACTTTCATTTCTAATTAATATAACATTATACGTAACGTTATAATTTATATTACATTACATTTAATTATTAAACTTGAACAATTTTTATTTCAATTTATTTTTACAATACCTCATTTTAATTTGTTATTAGTTTGATGCGCTAACCAAGCTAAAAGAAAAATTTATTGTTAGAAATATTTTTAAATATTAATAAATCGTAGATATACATATTATATTTCATCTTAATCGTTTTAATAATTTTATGTCACAATAAAAACACTTTCATAAATTTAATTATTTAAATATTATAGTTGAAAATAATATAAATTCATCTATCTAAAATAATATTTATCAGTCTCAAATTTGTTTTTAAGATGTAAGAATATGTAAATAGGACAAATAGCTACCTAGTTAGTAACGTCTTGTACCTAATGTTCGACCGGTTTTTAAATTTATATTATTTCAAAAATCATTATTGATGCTTATAGGATATTATAAACTGTCGAATTACCTATGAAGTTTAAAAATATATAGGTATCTATCTAAGTATAAATTGAATATTTTTTAACTGTATAAATATTCGATATTGTGTTTTTAATTGTGTTTGGGTGTTTATAAATAATATGTTGTAACTAATTTGGTAATCATCAATATTAAATTAAATTTAAATTACAGATTTGCCTGTCTTTTAAAAAAAATGTTTAAGACTACTACTTCTTTTTGAAGTTTTCCAAGTACTTACGATTTTTCATACCTGAAAGACTACGCAATCACCAGAATCGGGAAACTTTATGTATACAAAATGTTCTGTACTTATAACAGCTAGATTCATCGAAGCGTAATAAATAACGTATTTCTCCAACTGAAAAGTTTCTTCTTTTTTATTCAACTATATTACAAGGTATAGAATAGTTTTTTTTTCGTGAAAATATTGGTTTACGTGAAGAGTTTTTTTGTTATTAGTAATATTAAAGACTAAGTAAAATACAAAAACTTTAAAATCTGTAGTTTGATAATTTATAAAAAAAACAACTGACAAATTATAATAGTTTAACGTATTTTAAATATTCAAATTAAATCATAAAAATACATTAAATTGCATATTGTTAAATAATAAAAGAACCTCTGTTTCATTTTCGGAGCCTCACTGTGAAACGCATTCTAGCTGAATGCCAAATGTACAAAAAGAAAAAGAAAGAATCGAGTATGCCGTCATAAAATATCAGAATCTCTTAACATTGATCCGTGAAACATCCAGAGCTTTTGATTTTTTTTAAAGAGAAAACATTTTCAGAAAATATAAAGAACTAATTTCAAGATAGTATATGATCTGATGTAAGTATATGGGTAAAGCACTAGCTGTAATAAATGTAAATAATTGTAAACTATAATTTTTGTAAGTACCTATGTAAAAGTTTGATTGTGTAGTCAAATGGCCTTTGACACTGTGAACATTGCTTTAATAAAAAAAAAGCGAGACACTCTTTTATACATTATATTATATTTTCTGAATTATTGTTACTTGTTAGACTATTGTATTATCATTTGAAAAAATGTAAAAAGCATATTAGATTTTTTTTTTTTTGAAGAAGGCACATTTCGCTGAATTATTTTCAAATAAATAAAATTATGCAGGTAATCTAATAAATTCATGAGTGATCCAATTTGTATGTTAAATTAATTTGTTTTAAAGTTTAATAGTTAATGCTACTACAACAATATGTAATATCCAGGTTGAATGGATTTTTATAACAAGATTGAATCATAAATGACTGCAATAAATATTCAGTTCAAGATTCAAAACAAAATATATTTCAAAGTAAATAATTAATATACGTAGGCACAATAATTATCATTAACTAATAATTTCACGTTTCAATTTGACATAAAAAAAATTCTTTTCATTTTTTTAGATAATAATTCAATAATTCAAAATGTACCTAAGTATATTTAATTTTCCATACATCGCATTTGGCTCTTGATTAAAAAAAACCACTACACAACAAAATATATTATAATATCACCATTCAGAAATGTACATAGTTTATCACAATATGAAATATTGTTTAAATTATCTAAATGATAAAATTATATATTTGTGTTTAAATTGTCATTATGTAGGTACCTATACTATACTATTTCAATCAAAATAGTTATAATATAACTATATGGTCTGAATAGAATAAAGAATAAGAAACATAGTTCAGATTTGGCCGTTTCATGAATCTTAATCAAATATTTAATACTTTTAGAACAATCTTGATCTGTAGTATAAAATGTAAATATAAAAACGGGAAAGTTCTTTAAAAAATGCATTTTAGTTGTTTTTATAAGTGGCTGACAATAAACTAATAGTTTTGTTTTGTTCATTTTATACAAACTTTTACCAAACTGTTCCATATTTCCATCTAAATCAATACCTAGCTATTTTGAAGGCTATACAGATCATAATCTTAGAAGACGATTAAAATATATCAGTTTCAGTAACTCTGAAAAACTTAAGCTCCATAAAAGTACCTATAACATAAAGCCAGATCAAACCCAAAGACATCAGGACAGAAAAAAACAATCTAGAGACAAGATTTTAGACAATTCCACTAAACATTTAAAACAAATAACTATAATATAGATACTATAAGTCACTCAGAACTAAAAGTACCTAAATAAAAGAGCAGATGAGCCTTATTTTCTGCAACTAATACTGGACAACCATTGACTGAACAAAAATCTTATATGAAGATGCATGAAACTACACTAATGAAACCATTAAAGCTAAAAAAAAAATATTTCGAATGAAGAAAATAACAAGTTAAATGAGAGTACAAATAGATGGCAAAACTCCAACATAAAACTAAAAGAATAAATTAGGGATGAAATGGTACCTACCTTAACTAAATAAATTACGCTCAGGTCACACCAACATTACACACAGGTTCTTGATGGCTTAGAGGAAGAAGCACCTTAATGTTAATCATTAGAGAGTCACTTAATTTTACTTGCATTTAAGTAAAACATGTTCTTGAAATTTTAAGTAATTTTGGCATCACGTGGCAAAAAATGAATTGTAAATTGTTAGCATAATTATTATAATTGTATTATAAAAGTATGATGCCTCAACCCTATTAAACGATTAAGATAAAACATGTTTCTATTTAAAATGTTTAATGGCACATAGGTAGTGCATAATATATTATTTGAATAATATTAACATAATCTATTGAATGGAAAACAAAAAGTTTTTCTGTAAAATTTTCTAGATAATTAAAACGATGAATAAAATGTTAACTTTTCCTTTTGGTTATAGTTTTTATCTGTATCGTTGTGAAAAAAATCCCTTAAGGTAAATAATTAAATAAATTCCGGTCATATAATTTTCAAGGTTTTATTTATATAAGAAAATTAATAAATAAAAACGATACTTTCGGTTAATATTTCCTTATTGCTTACGTTTCTCTCAAATGCTATGGTAATATTATATAATATCCATGTTATGTAGGTGATAGCTGTTTAACGCGGTAACCGCTGGGATGCTATCGGAAGCTAATAAAGTTTCATTTGCGATAGGTAATTAAATACACGTGGAGAATTATTAGTGGTCAAACACGTACTGTAATAATGTACTAAAACTGTAGTAGTATAATTAAGTTGTGACTGCATTAGTGTGAATCACTACTCACTTGTCACATATAATGTTAATATCAAATAAATATTTTTTGAAATATAGCTAATTTAAATTAGTTGTTTATTCGAATAGTTTATTCTTAATTTGATTACTAATTCAACGCTTTCAGCATTATTTACAAACCATAGGAGGTACATATTATCTCTTGAGTCTTAACTATATTATAAAGTAATTTATAATCATGTGATGTGTGTACCTATTTATGAACAGCGTATTGTGTAATCCATATCTAAATAAATAACTACAATTCAATCTCAATATTCACTAACACTGACCGTATATTTAAATTTTAAAAAATGTCTTACGATAATATAATATAGTTTAATCCTCAACTTAACCATATATAACATAAATACATATTAAAACTTATAATATGTTATAACTATATTATTAAGAAATATTCTTATTCAATTGTATTCATCGAGATATTTATTATGTACCTATCTAACCTATTTATATCTTAATATAATGAACGAACATTAAAAAATTTTTCATAACAAATTTACCATGTTATTTGTTATTATTAAATGGCCTTTTCCTGAGTTTAAATACGAAACTGTATGGAATAAGGTTTACATTTACCGTTCAACAAATAATAGTTGTTATTTCTGATATATTTTTTTTATTAATAACATAATTATTAACTATCTATATTATCTACTCGTTAGCCAGCATACTATTTCTTATGCAATTTCAATACATCAGCGTGTACAGTTGGTATTCCAACAGTCTTATAACAGTCTTATAGGTTTGTTTTCAGTAAACAAAATATTTAATATGCGGGAATACGAGTATTTTGTTGCAATAGCATACTATATCAACTATATACCTATATGAAAATATTTTTGGAAATATTGGGTTAATATTATAGTAAGTTAAAATTTAAATATGGTATTCAATAATAATTGTGTGTACATTGTGCATGAAAATATAATCTAAACGTTTTCAAAGCTGTTTGTCAAGTGTATATTTCTTAAAATATTAAAAACTTTTCAAATATTTTGAAGCTGCTTGTGATGTTTACAAACATTATGCACGTAGACCAATAACTACCTATTTACTTTCAAAAGTCTGAATTTATGGTATACAAAATTAACTAAAAAGAATTTACTTTACTTTAATAATGATATACCTAATATTGTATTTTTAAATAAATACTCTAGCACAAAATATATTATATTTGTTGTTTTTTATTGTATAAAATAAATTCAAGCCGAATAAAAATTAATTTATGTTTGATGCTCATATTAAAGGCTCGTTTAATAATAACAACCAAGTTTTGTAAACTTTTGTCATCCTAATATAACATTTAAAAGTATTACATTTACGATTAAGGGTGTTGCACTGTTGCGTAGTATAATCATGCAAATATTAATACAATTGTCAATTAAACAAAAATCGTACTTTTTAAAATAAAAATCTATAAAAAATATTTAATAATGAAACCTTCAATGGTACCTATGTATGAAAAACTAAAACAATTTGATTTATTATAATGAAATTTCCAACATTAATGTAACTAGTGCTAATTACTGGAAACAAATTATAAGAATTATTTTTTTCTGTTTGACTGTATTATTAAAAATTATTAATATTATTTTGATTAATAATCGATTAAAATAGATGGGTACAATTTAAAATTTAAAAAACAATTTTCAGGATTGGCGTTTTGTTAATTTCATTATAAGTACTTAACCCGTGAACTCAGAGTAAAAAACATTCGTATACGAATTAATAGGTGTACCTACCTATTTAATTTTCTATAACAATACAATATATCTACCTATTAGCCATCTTAAAAATTTTAAACTTATGTAAATAGTACTATGCGTAACTATTTCGGTATAACCCGATCATAAACGAGGTGTCACAAGTCATATAACTATCACTTATAATTACATTATGAAATCGCAATATGTACCTTGAATCAGTAGTGTATACTAGTGCAGTTAAATTTTAATTATTGGGGTGGTGGAAGCAACTAACAGTGGTCATGGTAAAGCGGTAAATGTATGATAGATAAATATTGATGAACAAAAGACGTCTGTTTATATTACCTATATGGCTATATTATCATTGTTATTAATTTATTAGTAAACGACAAAATATTGATTAGTGGCAAGCAGTCGAACGGGATAAGATTTTGACTATGGTTCTAATTCTAATATAGACTTTTTATATACCTACCTTAATATGTTGATGTTATAGATTTTCTTATACTTGAAAGAAATTCTTAAATTAAAAATTTGAAATACTACACTTTCGACGTAAGGTATTTGAATTTAACATTTTACAAATTGTCAATTACAAATAAATTAGTTTGTGAATAGATTATAGAAAACTAGCTTAAAAAAAAAAAAAAACTAGCTTAAAATAATCATTTTTAGGTAGGTAAAATATAATTGTATCCTCATCCCACTTATTATTCCCTATTTCCGCTTATGTGTATCAAGTAAATAACGAGTACCTAGTACTAGAAAAACAAAAACACTGTTAATCATTGCTGTAAAATAATTTGACACGCCACTGCTCTGCATACCTGTCTACACCTATTGAGAAGAAATGTATGTACGTGAAACGTGAATTTTAATTGATATGTAGTAATAACTATGTTTCTAAAAATGTCATAGGATACTTAATTAATTTTAATTTTATATTATAGGTAGGTACTGTATTCGGCAATGTAATAAAGTAATAATAATAAAATAACAAAAATTTTGCGTTTGATATATAATTTTCAAATGTAATATACATTTACTTTGGGTTTATAAATATACCTTCAAGAATCTTCTGATTTCTTGTAATTTGTATGCCTTAATAATATTATGTTTATTAAAGTTATTGTAATCTTTATACCGAGCATCGATGATAAATCGAATGAATATGTTAATAATATGGTTATTACCATATGTTTACTCAAATTAAATCCAATTATATGCATTAAAAATGTTTATATATCAACATATTATATTTGAAATTTTTATAGTTTTGAATTTGAAACTTTTAAAAACTGCAGGTATTTACACTACATGAAAACAATATTATGTTATTAATATGTGATATAGTTCACAAATAGCTTCTCTCGTACGTACCTGTAGGTTTATCTACATGCCCTAGGGCTGACGCCGTCGTGCAAGTCCCGAGTACGACAGTTATGATGGCGGTCACCATCGCGGACTGACGCGCCATGGTCATATGGCCTTGAATCGGGTGTTATGCTATTGGGTTAGACTGAGGGGTAAACAAACGGCCGGAAGACAAGTGTTGACACGCGTGTCACGGCTATGACCGTCGTCGTGTGGCTGACGACTGTCTCCGAAACTGTCGCACTACCACCTGCATGACGACACTGCCGGTGAGCCCGTCAAAGCCCTCGTACGGTACCTACACGTGAATTGACGGTGACGGTGTACCTACGCAGGATTGACGGCGGCGGTATGACGATCGTGTGTCTGGTCGTCTTTCCGGCGGTACGAATCGGCGTACCGGGCATGTGCGGACGGCACCGAAGTCATCGGAGAACTGGCACGTTGATTTCCCGACCGTGGATGGGAAAACGGATTTCCCGGCACGCGCGTGCGCGCACGCATGCATGTCGGCGTGAGTTTCGAGTACGTCCGCACGCTAGCTGCTCCTACCCCGGCTTGCGCACCACCACCCCACAGCCGATCGCCAGAGTCGCCGCTACCACTGATAATAATTTAGTCATGTGATCTGATGAACCGTTATTTCAGAAACTTCGAGCTTCGATTTCACCGTGCTTATTACAGCGACGTGGCATGAACAAATTGCCACGACCGAAGTCGATCGGTGCATCATTGTTATTATTATAGGTACTTCTATAGATAAATGATATTAAAATATAATAAAATTAGATATAATAAATAATAATATATTGTTCCAATAATCTGCAGAGCTTGGCCTGACCTGCCACATTCATACTGAATCTCTTGGTGATCAAATGTGTTTTTATTACTCAATATTTCCCCCGGTAAAAGACATAGGCGCCAAAATGAGATAAGAAAAAAAAAGTTGTATCGTCCTGATGATTATTATCGTCAACACTCTGTAGGGCTGTCCCCATGGGAGGACCATCTTATTTATTATTATGTAATTATATGTATTTTAGTATTTATATTCTCGATTATCCCCCACTAACCCTCTCAATGATACAAGCTGTTATTGAATGACGGTGTGGATATATTGTGATATGTCCGTCAGAATTGCATTGCCAGCCGTAAAGGCGCACTTAACACTATCGTGATTTTTATCTGATAATAATGTAATATTCATAAATTCATAAGAATAAACTTTTATTTAAACTCCTTGTCTATATTACATCAATATGCATTGATAGGTAATTTTCAATCTTTTAAAGATTGAATAACCCACAAACTAAAAGTTCTATTACTTTCTTGATTTTTAATCAAAGTATATAGTAATTGAAATGAAAAATGTCTGAATTTTGAAAACTTCAAGAATTTGTGTTAAATAGGAATATATTAAAAATGTAACTCAGTAATTATGAATAGGTGGGTAATTTAGCTAGCTTTAATATAAAATATTAATGAGAGAGATTTGATTATCACACCCAAGTGGTATAACGGTTTGAATCCATAAAAACGTCGGAGTGAACAGTCCCAAAATTTCTATATTTTTAACTTTTATCCTAAAGTATGATAGCTAGAAAGTTGGTTGATAACTCATTAAAAGGAGATTATCATGTAGATACAAAATGTATAGATAAAAATTTTTTTTTTTTTAATTTTTTAATTTTTTACAGATAAAAAAAAAGAGTTATTTTTCGCTAGATTTTCATTTAGCAAGATAGATTTTGGAAACTGGAGAACGGATTTTGTTGTTTGGGGTCTTGTTGGATTCACATTGGCTTGGAAAATTGCAGTGAAGATTTTCAGAACTTTATCTTCAATCGTTAATTGACTACAAAGCTGTAAAGCTTAAAAACATCAAAAAATGCCCAATAAAATGTGTTTTAATTTTTTCTAAGGTTTCGTAGTGAGTTAAATATTAAAGATAAAGTTCTGAAAATCTTCACTGCACTTCTCCTAACCAATGTGAATCTAACAAGACCCCGAACAACAAAATCTGCTCTCCGGTTTCGGAGATCTATCTCACGAAATGAAAATGAAAATGGTTTTCTGTAGGGCTGTTCACACTGACATTTTCTGGATTCAAATTATTATACCTTTTGGGTGTGATATCAGTTGATAAATTTCTAAAAATTAAAAATCATGAAAGTTTACATGCCGATCCCAGACTAGGCAAGCGTTTTTTTTTTCACAACATCTAAACATATTTTCTTATATGTTATTTTATGTATGTTTTGTGTTTACCTTAAACAATCTATTATCTACCAAAGAGGTTGCAATGACCAGATTCAGAATCGCAAGTCTAATGTCTATATAACATACCTAGTCATACCTATAGGCTATAATCTAATCCTAAGAATTCTTTGAAAATATATGGCTAGTAAAAATATGTTTTATTTCCAATCTAGGTAAAATATATCACATTGTATAGTAATGTCGTATAGGGCTAGGATTTCGATGCACTTTTCATTTTATTCCAAAGGTTGCTGTACGATGCTCGTATGGTCACAAATTCGTAACATGTACTTTTTAAGGAGAAATAGAAAATTTATTTTGCATTTTTTGGCAATTTTTTAATTTAACGTTTTTCTCTTCATTTTTTCAGGGTATTTTAAGGTGTTTAGGGCATTATTGGAGTTTTTGGATCCAAAATTCTAACTTGAAATTGTAATTTAAGATTATACACGCTAACGCTAGTTTTATATAAATTTATATATATATTTTTTTTTAACAAACAATAAAGTAAGTACCTTCTCGTATCTCGTATTGGATAATACAATATTATAAAAACTTAGATAACGAGTTTGCGATTGGCAGCGTGGCAAATTACATTTAGAATCACTATATAATATATTAATCTGTTTAATAATTTGTCAGAGCAATAAAATCGATAGATAATGACATCTGACGATATCGTTCATTACAAGTTTTTTACTTTTTTTTCGTAAGTTGTAACACGCGTGCATCTAGTTTTAATTATTTCATTTAAAATGTCGAAAATAAAATGTTCATCGGCGAGTCAATTGCGTGCGTTTGTACAAGAGTTTGGCCAAGATATTTTTTTTACCGACGGAACGGTGTTATTGTTTAATATATGCAACGTAAAAGTTTCTGCTGAAAAACGGTTTTCTATACAACAACATTTATCAAGAGACAAACATATACTTGGAGTAAAACGGTGTGAATTACAAAAAGAAGTAGAAGAAAAAAACTACACAAAGTTTTATTACAGACACGCCAAACAGGTCATAATATTTTTTAGATTTAACTCGTATATTATTGTCTTGTAATAGTCCATTAAATAAGCTCGAAAATCCTGTTTTGTAAATTTTTGGAAAAATATACAGGTTGGTCTCCTTATTCTGGTATTCATGGTTCGGATAATAATATATAGAGGTGTAAACACTCGCCATCTTGTATCATTATGATAGCGGGGCGAAAACAGTACTCCCCTTGTAACTGCTACGGGGAGCGCTGACTACCCGATGAGGTCTTAACCATACTAAACTTTGTATATCTTAATATCTTATCTTATCTGGCATCAATCGATAGCAATTGAATCATATTATTAAAAAAACAATGTAGGTACCTAAACCTAAGTACCTAACTATGGTACCTAGCGTAATTCATCAGTTGCTAATGGTAATTTAGGTACTGTAATGTGAAATTTATGACATAAAATCAAACATAAAAAAAGTTGTCCCTAGCCAGACCAGATCCAGGGCCGGATCTTAGCTTTTTAACACCCGGGGAAAATTAAAAAAATACGCCCATCTCAGGGAGATTACAAGAATTAGTATTTTTTTTACGAAAAATCAAGCACACTCACACAGTATTGTGAGGACCAACATTTACAAAACCTTTTGCAATATACTGGACCAATAATTTATTTACCACAAATAATTTAAACGATTTTAACTTAAAAATGAAACATTTTAAATTTTAAGCTAATCAAGTAATAGTTTTAGAAGCACTTCTTAATGGTGTATTTAAATCTTAAATATGTGGTCAATATTTCTAAGTTTCAGGTTTAGAATAAATAATATTGATAGTAGAACTATTATGTACTTTTGTACTATCAAGTTTATCAAGAAAATTAACAGTTGTATATTTGTATTTAAAAAGCAAACACAAATAACAAATTATATTACATTTTGTGTTATTTTTTATTTATCTAGTGGTCATGATGATATTTATAAAAAAGTTCAGTTTATAAAAAGGCATTTGTTAAATATAAAGACTTTTATAAACCTATGAACATGTAATTTAATAAATAATCTGAAAACAATTAAATCAGTAGTACCTAAGTAACATTTTATGTGGTACATAATTTTATGCAGTACCTATTTGAAAAAATATATAGTTGTTAATTTAAAATTGCATAACAATGAATTACAATGAATAGTGTAATTTTAAAATAAAGTTTTAAATAACTATCTACATAATATATTATATTCAAGAAAACGATGTCATTTACCATACTTTATTATGTCACTAATCGGAGAGTACATTAATCTATGATGGGCTGAGGCGTGTACACTCCTGCGTACATATTTCATATTTGTCCTTTTTAATTTTTAAATCAATGTTATTAGTTATTAGTGTTATTACTTATCTCGATTAAAAAGAAAATTATTTTATTTGTATACCTACCCAATATTACACATTTCCTGTAAAAATATTATTTTGTACCTAGTTTTGACTTTTGTTTTAAAGTCCATTTTCAATTTTCAAATTGAATAAGTAATAACAATATAAATATATTATAAAATATCCACACTGACAAACCGTCTCTGCTCAGAATCGTTTTTCATATGCAATGATATTATATCATTGAATTTAAAGGTAATACCATTATCAATTAGACAGTGACCCACTTGTAAGTTGTGACCTACTGTATATCAGAACGCCATCTACTTACTCGCTTTTTAGTTAATATTATTTTGATTTATTGTTGCAATACAAATAACATTATTTGTAGTATTATTTATTATTATTTACTATACAAATTAAATTTACAAAATATTTAGATTAATGCATTTTGAGCTATTTATGCCATGCACCTTTTCAGACCGTTCTAAGGTGTATCGATATTGACTTCCATAAAAGTTAATAACAGCTAGTAATTTTAGATGAATTATTATAATATAATAATTACTATCTATATAATAGGTATATATCCAAAAAAATATATTGTATTATTCATACCTATTATGCAATAGGATTTTGAAAAAAATACAGCAGAGCAATTAATGGTATATTTTAGGTAACGTACACACACAAAAATCGGATCCCCACAGGTTAAGGTAGGTATAGCATGCCAAATAAGTTTGTGGTACCAGCAGTAGAACGCCCCGCGGTTGGTGGTCCATTAATAAAGACTATATTAACACCCCTAAATAAAATATAAGTATTAGGTATATTATATTGTATTCTATAAAAGATTCATATTTTGACACAGGCACATATTGTGTAAAACAGTGTGATTATATTAACTATAATACTTGATAATACTTCTAGATAGGTACTTGAAATGGTTATACATAATATAAATTATAATACAACTATATAAAAGTACCTAATGACCACAGTATTATCATTAAAACAACGTGTACCTATTCAAATAATTTAAAAATGAATAATAAAAATAATTATTTTAAACAATTATTTTTAAAATGTAATGGCATTATTGTTAATTGTTTAAAATATGTTTAAACACGGGAATTTAATGTGGGCTTTCCTAACTTGTTATAATATTAATAATAATATAACAAGTTAGGAGGAAAGGCCACCCTGCGTGCTAGATTCCCGGTTTATAAACATATTTAAAGCAATTAACTATAGTTTTACAACAATTTGTTTAACATCAATAAAAATCCATATAGATAGTAAGTGCGCATGTTGTACAATGAATACGCCCGTCGTCCAGTTATACAATAAACAACTTACTATAATTTGGTCATACTTAAGTTGTGGAAATTGTGTGTAACGTTCAGAAATTGAATGTAAATATAATATTATAATTTTTATTATAGAATAAACAATATACTTATTTCATATTTGAGATGATGTTGTTAGTTGTTACTTATTACCAATTAAAACACTTTTAATTTTGAATTTAAACATAATGTATCTCATATTATTGTTTTCGACAAGCTGCAATAGGTAATAAATCAAATCCTATTATACTCTGAAATGTGTACCTATATGTTTTTTATTTTAATTTTCTATTCTTAGATATATGATTTTTTAAATAAATGTAAAATAATGTATATAGGTGAACTTAAGTTATTTATCATAGGTTTTAGGGTCTTAGAGTTTTATATTTTATTATATTACGATAACCTACGTAAGTTACAAAAATAAATTCTTACATTGAAGTTATTTGAACCTGAAACTTTGAAAATTAATTGAAGTGCACCTATGTATTATTTTTAATAACTTTCCCCATAATTCTCTGGGGTAAGACTCTAGGTGCAGGAGTGCAGTACTCGACTTAGTATTTAACTCCAAAAATAGTAGAGCATTAACGTCAAAAAAAGGTACAGGTAATCAACAACAAAGTATTAAAAATTGGACTATTTTTAATTCCAAAATATTGAATTGAACCGAGTTAAAGCTTCATAGCAGCGACAGTAAAAAAAGTAGGTAAAGAGTTTCTGCACAAATGATAACTCGAGCACATAACAGGACAAACGTGAATGGTTCATCAAGTACATATTTTCGATTTTGGTATTTTTTTTTGTAAAATTAATCAGATTTAAAAATAAGAAATCATGTTAAATTATAATATTTTAATTATTAAATTTAAGAATTTTTATAAAATCTTGTTAGTTTGTATGAATAAACATTTTAGGTATTATTTTTATCTATCTATCTATCTATAATCTATATATATATATATAAATGAATGTTTATCTGTCTGTCTGTGTGTGTGTCCTTTATGCATTTCTAAACGGCTGGACCAATGTTGATGATATTTGGTACACCGATAGATAGACCTCTGGGCAGAAGATCGGCTAATTTTAAAAGGATAGTAACAACCCTAGGAGGTGCTCAAACAGGGATTTTGAGATTTCCGATGGACATTTTTGTTTATAAATGGTTTCCATGGGTTTTAAAGCTAATATAAAAATAATTATCGGTTGCCATTGGTTTAAAATGGTTGGTATATTTTAACCATTATATTATAAAACTAGCTGTCCCGCCCGACATTGCCCAGGCCAAAGATTTGTATTTTTAATAAATATATTTGTACAAAATGTATATACCATATTTCTTCTAATTATAATATTAATATAATATGTAACAAATTGCAACAATTTAGATTAACAAAAAAAAATTATTTTTTTGTATGCTAAAAAAAATCATGTATGAGCTACCCTTTACCTATCTACAGCCTATATGAGTTGAAAAATGAAGCTGTATACACCCTCCAATTTTCAAGTAATAATCTATTGAAATAACTTTTATTGAAAACGGTTCAGTCATTTTTTGAGGCTATTAACTTCGGATAAACCATCATCCAATTTCAGTTGTACCTAAAACCCGATTCCAACCGCCAACAAATTTTTAAAACAAATTTAGATTTTATAAATACCTATAGGTACCAGAGTTCACAGATAAATTTGTGTAGCTATGCCAATCGACCAAAGTGAACAATTTATTTGTGGTGGATTGGGTATAGTACTTTGTATAAATATAACGTGGTTAAAACTGCCAGAGATGACTAATGGCAAACATTTAAAATACTAATTTATACTAATTTTTACTAATTATTTCTCCAATAAACAATAGCAACCATTTATAAACAAAAATGTCTACCATAAATCTCAAAATACCTGTTTGAGCACCTCTCCGGGTTGAACCAACTGGGCCTGATTGTGAATCTGAACCATTTAGCGACTCACTCAAAAACACACAAAAAATGTCCTGTGGTTTAGGAGCAGTTCAATGATATACAGACAAACATGTATCTGTATATAATATATAGACATAGATTGTTATTATTTTCGGCCACCCAATTAATTTCATCAAGGAAAATTATTATACATTAATACCTTCCCCGTGACTCGACCGATGTATTAGTGAAAACCGTCTTAAAATAAGTAGTTTTTTTCAAAATATGCTCGAACATACAAAAAAGGGGCAGTGTTTTTCTACTTTGTTATGCGTGTTATATACATATAAACCTTCCTCTTGAATCACTCTATCAATTAAAAAAAAACCGCATAAAAATTCATTGCATATTTTCAAAGATCTAAGCATACGACAGAAAAAGAGACTTTGTTTTAGAATATGTTAAGATAAGATGATAAGAAGATAAAACATATTATTCATATAGAGTTAGTATTTTTAATGGGCAACAAAGTTCACGGGATCAGCTAGTATTTTATAAAAATAATGAACTTAACACTATAACATAATCATATTATTGTGTGATTTACAATTTAAAAATTTTCAATTGGAGTACCTACCTACTATAGCATCTTCTATAGTTTATACCTATATGAAAATGCATGAATATATATTTTTATAACCAAATTAAATAAATATTTATCTATTGTACAACGATTAACATACTTTTAAATCAGTTAAGACACTAAAATTAAATCATTATCATCAAACATTTTTTATTAGTTATTAATAATACCATCTCCGGTGTTTTCAGCAGCAAGTTTTGCCTCATTTGCTTTACTTTCCTAACTTAAATAAAAATGTTAAGCTGTTTCTTCTACATCATCTGCAGCATCACTAAAAGCATTTTCCATGTCGTTTGCAGCATCTTTTGAACCTTGATATGCAGTTTTGGCAGTTTCTTCAACATCATCAGCAGCTTCACCAACAGAATTTTTTACGGCTTTCACAGCATCCTTTGAACCTTGGTATGGAGTTTTGGCTGTTTGTTCAATACCATCTGCAGCTTTACTTGCAGCATTTCCTGCAATATTTCCAACAGCTTTTCCAACAGCTTTCGTAGTGTCATAGGCATCCTTTATATTATCATGTACATTACCTATTGCATCACGAGCAGCTCGTTTAATACCATGTCCAATCGCATGCATACCATCAGAAAACTCACTATCGTTGGGACTGCTATAACTACTACTACCACTATATTTATGACGATTTTTAGTTTTAACAATACCAGAAGGCTTATAGATTCTCCCAATAACCTGTCCACTAACACCATACACATTTTGACCAACGCCTAATTCATTATTTTTACTTAAATCTGTAGTTTGAATAGACTCAAAACGATTATCTACATCATTCATTGGAGAACCATTAGCAATAACTGCAGGAGAACCTTCTACTTGAGTATTAACATTTGAGGTATCAGTTTTACGATACAAGTATCCATTCAATTGAACATTATCAACTATCAAACTATTTGAATCAGCAATTTGTTTATTTAAATCACTACTAGTAGGCAAATTATAATTAGAATTCAATAGCAGTGGTGTTAGGTAGGGTCCTTCAGGACCATCTACAGCAGCATCAGTTCCTGTGTTTGAAGAACTGGTTTCATAAGTACCTAAATTGCTCAAATAAGTTGTAGTATAATCACCATTAAATTGGTTGTATTCTGGTACATTTATTGATTGAATATTATTATAACCATTAAAACCTTGACCACGATACACATTGTTTTCATTTACTTGACCCATGTAATTTGAATCAATGATTTCTAAATCTCTATTGTCGGCATCAACGGAGTCATATACCAAATGATCAGATGTCAAATCTGTATCTATAAAACTGTCAGATGTTTGTGAAATTTGGTTACTTGAAAATGTATCCAAATCACTCATACTTAATTGAATATTTTCAGGACTGGTTTCTTCTATTCCAATTTTAGTTTGATCGTATTCAATGCCATCTATGTTGTTATAGTTATAAAGGTCAGAATTCATAACAGATATTTGAGGACTGATATCAGGATAAATATTGGTGTCAAAAGGCGTAATATCATTTCCCATATATGGATAGCCTCTGTAAGGTGGGGGATTCTGATTTAATCCATACTGCAGTTGACTATTTTCATACCTAGCATTTAAATTAGGTGCATATGGTTCATTGGAAGGTCCTTGCATATTACCATCATCAAACGGAACAATTCCCATGTAACCATCATTATAATTATCATCATTTTGGGTGTCAAAATTGCCATTTAAACTCCGAACAGTTTTCACAGAATTATCCCCATAAAAATAGTTATTATAAATATCCCCATTTTCGTTTAAAAGAGGAATATTAACACCGTCATTTTTTACTTCATCATATTTTCCATTTGGCATAGTAAGTGAATTACTAGGCATGATACCAAACTGATCTGGTGTAGCAGTATTCTGTAAATTGAAAGTTGAGACTGAATTTTGTAATAGTTGATTATTTAAATATTCACTCGTTTCTGGTGGATAATTAAAAATGGTATCTTGGTCTGCTGTATTTTGAATATACCCGTAATAATTTGATGTTTGATAACCATTCATAAAACTGTTATCACTCAACTTGTTTCCATTAGAATCATAATCTTGTACATTCGGCTTGTTCGTTGAATCTCCGTAAGGAGATATCGGATAAGAACTTGACGGAGAACCATTTGAATTGGCAGGCAATTTTGATGTTGGTGGAGTCCCTCCATTAAGATAAGTATTAAGAGCCCTATTTAAATTTCTATTAGTGGAAGTCAGAGTCGCGCTTGATGGAGAACCATTTGAGTCAGGTAATGATGTTGCTGTAGTTGGAATATCTCCATTTACATCAGATATATTTTGGAAATTATATCCGTAATAGCTTGATGATTGATAACTATTCATAATACTAGTATCACTCATCTTGTTTCCATTAGAATCATAATCTTGTCCATTTTGCTTGCCTGTTGAATCTCCGGTCGGAGACTTTGGAGAAGAACTAGACGGAGTACCATTCGAATTAGAGGTTGATGTTGTCGTTGATGTAGTCCCTCCATTTACTTTACTTTTGGGAGCACCATTGCCATAATTTGGACTTGACGTGTGAGGATAGTTAGGAACACCTGTGTTCATATTTATAGGTACTTCTATAGGATATGTCAGAGGCATATCAAGTTCAGAAAGTACAACATTAACTTTCGCTGCATCGTTAGAAACACTTTTTAAATTTCCGTTAGGGTAAGTTGGAGTCGCAATTGATGGAGAACCATTTGCGCCAGGGGATGATGTTGCTGTAGTTGGAATTTCTCCATTTACATCAGCTATATTTTGGAAATTGTATCCGTAATAGCTTGATGATTGATAACTATTCATAATACTAGTATCACTTATCTTGTTTCCATTAGAATCATAATCTTGTCCATTTTGCTTGCCTATTGAATCTCCCGTCGGAGACTTTGGAGAAGAACTAGACGGAGTACCATTCGAATTAGAGGTCGATGTTGTCGTTGATGTAGTTCCTCCATTTACTTTACTTTTGGGAGCACCATTGCCAAAATTTGGACTTGACGTGTGAGGATAGTGAGGAACACCTGTGTTCATATTTATAGGTACTCCTATAGGATATGTCAGAGGCATATCAAGTTCAGAAAGTACAACATTAACTTTCGCTGCATCGTTAGAAACACTTTTTAAATTTCCGTTAGGGTAAGTTGGAGTTGCAATTGATGGAGAACCATTTGCGCCAGGGGATGATGTTGCTGTAGTTGGAATTTCTCCATTTACATCAGCTATATTTTGGAAATTGTATCCGTAATAGCTTGATGATTGATAACTATTCATAATACTAGTATCACTTATCTTGTTTCCATTAGAATCATAATCTTGTCCATTTTGCTTGCCTGTTGAATCTCCGGTCGGAGACTTTGGAGAAGAACTAGACGGAGTACCATTCGAATTAGAGGTCGATGTTGTGGTTGATGAAGTTGCTGCCTTTTGTTTACTATTGAGAGAACTATTTAAAATTCTGTTAGAGGAAGTTGGAGTCACATTTGGTGGAGAACCATTTGAGCCAGGGGATGATGTTGCTGTAGTTGGAATTTCTCCATTTACATCAGCTATATTTTGTATATTGTATCCGTAATAGCTTGATGATTGATAACTATTCATAATACTAGTATCACTTATCTTGTTTCCATTAGAATCATAATCTTGTCCATTTTGCTTGCCTGTTGAATCTCCGGTCGGAGACTTTGGAGAAGAACTAGACGGAGTACCATTCGAATTAGAGGTCGATGTTGTCGTTGATGTAGTTCCTCCATTTACTTTACTTTTGGGAGCACCATTGCCATAATTTGGACTTGACGTGTGAGGATAGTGAGGAACACCTGTGTTCATATTTATAGGTACTCCTATAGGATATGTCAGAGGCATATCAAGTTCGGAAAGTCCAACATTTACTTTCGCTGCATCGTTAGAAACACTTTTTAAATTTCCGTTAGGGAAAGTTGGAGTCGCAATTGATGGAAAACTATTTGCGCCAGGGGATGATGTTGCTGTAGTTGGAATTTCTCCATTTACATCAGCTATATTTTGTATATTGTATCCGTAATAGCTTGATGATTGATAACTATTCATAATACTAGTATCACTTATCATGTTTCCATTAGAATCATAATCTTGTGCAATTTGCTTACCTTTTGAATCTCCGGTCAGCGATTTTGGAGTAGAACTAGACGGAGAACCATTCGAATTGGATGTCGATGTTGTGGTTGATGAAGTCGCTGCCTTTTGTTTACTAGTGGAAGAACTATTTAAATTTCTGTTAGAGGAAGTTGGAGTCACATTTGGTGGAGAACCATTTGAGCCAGGTGATGATGTTACTGAAGTTGGAATTTCTCCATTTTGATCCACTATATTTTGTATATTGTATCCGTAATAGCTTGATGTTTGATAACTATTCATAATACTAGTATCACTCATCTTGTTTCCATTAGAATCATAATCTTGTCCATTTTGCTTGCCTGTTGAATCTCCGGTCGGAGACTTTGGAGAAGAACTAGACGGAGTACCATTCGAATTAGAGGTCGATGTTGTCGTTGATGTAGTCCCTCCATTTACTTTACTTTTGGGAGCACCATTGCCATAATTTGGACTTGACGTGTGAGGATAGTAAGGAATACCTGTATTCATATTTATAGGTACTCCTATAGGATATGTCAGAGGTATATCAAGTTCAGAAAGTACAACATTAACTTTCGCTGCATCGTTAGAAACACTTTTTAAATTTCCGTTAGGGTAAGTTGGAGTTGCAATTGATGGAGAACCATTTGCGCCAGGGGATGATGTTGCTGTAGTTGGAATTTCTCCATTTACATCAGCTATATTTTGGAAATTGTATCCGTAATAGCTTGATGATTGATAACTATTCATAATACTAGTATCACTTATCTTGTTTCCATTAGAATCATAATCTTGTCCATTTTGCTTGCCTGTTGAATCTCCGGTCGGAGACTTTGGAGAAGAACTAGGCGGAGTACCATTCGAATTAGAGGTCGATGTTGTGGTTGATGAAGTTGCTGCCTTTTGTTTACTATTGAGAGAACTATTTAAAATTCTGTTAGAGGAAGTTGGAGTCACATTTGGTGGAGAACCATTTGCGCCAGGTGATGATGTTACTGAAGTTGGAATTTCTCCATTTTGATCAACTATATTTTGTATATTGTATCCGTAATAGCTTGATGATTGATAACTATTCATAATACTATTATCACTTATCTTGTTTCCGTTAGAATCATAAGCTTGTCCATCTTGCTTATCTGTTAAGTCTCCATTTGGGTTAGTTGGATTATCATAATTTGGAAAATCTATTATTCCATTTGGACTCATGAAAGCAGTATCTCCTTCTATTTTTACATCTGTATTTGAGATTTCATGTGTACTCATCTGCGTTCCATAGTCATTTGTAAGTGAGGCTTCGTTATGATTTAACATATTTATTTCTGAAATTACATCCATATTCATTGTAGAATTTAAATCAGAGGAATCTGTAACATTTAGATCATGTTCGTTGCTTGAATGTATTTTTTGTACGAACTCAGTATTTATATTTGTTGTAATGGATTGATCTTGATTATTTTCAGCTGCGGCTGATTGAATAGTTCTTTCATATTTATATTCAGTAACTTGCTCATTTGAAAGAGACAACGATAATTCATTATTATCTATAGTTGATTTTGTATCTGCTTGCTGTAATCAATTTAAAAATTGTGTGTCAGATTATCATTCTATAGAATTATTTTTAAGAATTAAAATTATTTATTTTATTGTTTATAATACCAATTTGTATGTTTTTACTTTATATTGTGCATATTTATGTTCTAGTTATGTTGATAATATTATCATTATTATTAAATTAACTTATAGATCTATTCATATTTTTTTCATAAATATTTTAACTTATAGTTACGGAAATGTGTTTTTTGTTAGGCAGAGAGAGTTTGATTAGGTTGTTAAAAAATAATACAAAAATAATTAATTAATAAATAATTTTTCTAGTTGTGTTTAATTTTTTTTTTTAATGAAATATAATATAATATAATATAATATAATATTAAAAAAAAAATTTAATATGATTTGATAAATTTAATCTTTTAGGTACATTTATTTATATTATATTAGGTATACTACTTTCATTCCATTGAAATCGAACTTAAGTGAATAAATGGATGTATATATTATATTCCATTATCTTATATTTTTTCAATACTTTATTGGAAAACGTTTTAAAGATAATTTAATTAGTTCATACAAATATAATTTACATGTATATAATTGAAGTTAAACAACTTACTACGGCAACGACAAATTCTAGTATACTAACTATAAATGTATATGAGAATAATATCATTCTAAAATACATTACTATTTCACAATACTGCAGTACGATATATTTTGTACATATAAAATGCTTTAGCAACTGATACACACAAATAATTATTCATTTTTTTTTTTTATTTCTATTGTTAATTTTTTTCATTAATTATATAAAGTAAAAAAAAATCAATTTAAATACACAATTGTATATAATGTAATCTCATGAAATTAAACATTTTATATTAATTACCGTATTCTTTGTTTGTTTGAATTAATCGTAATTTACGTCATTAAAACACATGTTCAAATAAATAATATAAAATATATTTCACAAAATTAATAATTACACAGATTTGTTGTATTTCTACCAATTTACCTATATCCATTTTAAATAAACTAAAAAATGATTTAATTTAACACAATAATTAGGTAGGATATATCATTATAATTAACCAATATACCTACCAATTGCCTTATATTTATATTTTTTGAAAATACATAATAATCCTATAACATGTTTTCAACATATGGGACTGAATCTGTTTGATTTTCACTAATAGGTGAAGCAATAAACCCGTACTAATAAAATTTTAATATATAATTCAAACGAATGGACTCTCATTAGGAGGACAACTTATAGTGTGTCAAATTGTATAACTTAAACACATTATAGGACATTTCATTCATTTATATAACTTACAAATATTTTTAATGTATAGCATACATTTTAATATTCGTACTTCACGCTAAAATAAGGGCCAGTAACTCTGTAGAATAATTAATAAATATTTGCTTTGAATGACCATTTTCCTTAAATCCTAATTAACTAAAAATAGGCATTCTATTTTATTAGGTCTTATTTGAAATTATAAAATACAATTATGATTTAAATTACAAATTGTGGTAGATTTAATAGAAGTCAGATAGATTAGTGACATAACATGAAACGTTGAAAATATTATTTTCAAAATAGTAAAATAATGTATGTATTTAATTAATTCATGAAACTACGTATATTGATAAAAATGAAAAACATACACAAATCCTGCTTGTGTGACGATATATTATAATATAATATTTTTCTGAAACTTGGCTAAAACGAGATATATTTATGCATCATATTTAGTTTTAACTTGACTTTGAAAATTATCAAGGTTATTGCAATGACCTCAATATTACAACATAATTACTCAGATTTTTTCCTTGTTCGAGGTTTTTTATATAGTATATTATATTGTATATTATTTTGAATATTGTAATATCATGGATAAAATGTTTTTGATTTTCCTAATATTACGATATTATTTCTAATGATTATTCTATTTCTAAATTTTCACAACAATTTCTAACTATTAATGTCGATATAATTATCCACCACAAGATATGATTTGTCTAGGTATAGTTCGTATGACACAGATTACCACAATAGTACAATATTTATATAACCCTAAGAAATTATTACTGACACAATATAATTAAAGAAAACCTAATAAAATTAACGTTAAAACTACTGACTTTATATTTAACAAAAATAATCTATCAAATATTCGAAATTCTAAAAAACTTAACCCTAAATATTTCTGGAGGTAGGTGTTATGATGAAAAAAAAATATATTTTTATACCAAATTGTATCTAAGTATTTACAAACTCTTACAATCAATTCAGATAAATAATAGGTACTCTTTACATAACTGCACACTAAATATTTCACATAAGACTATTTATAAACTTATTATGACTATTTACAAAAGGCCCAACTTATGTTTATTCGCTAATGCTAACATTCAATAATCAGTAAATTTGAATTTTAAAATATGGTAACAGAGTTATAGGATAGAATAAATCGATATTGCGTAATTCACGTTCCTTTATTTTAAATTTATCAATGCTAATAATTTAGAACTATTCATACAATTATTTATTAATTGATACAAAAAGATTATATCCGATTTTATTCGTTTTATTACTATAACGTGTCTAAATGTATACAATTGAGTAAATTTGTATACAATAGATGTGGTTTTCTGCCGAGTTTAAATTAAGCGAACAAAACGTTGAGATCGATGTTGAATAGATTCAAGATCCCATACTAAATAAAATTGATGTGGTGACCAAAGAAATGAATTACATTTAACTAGTTTATCAGTTTTTACGTGTAAAGCATAAGAAATGTATTGTTTTTGTATTGTTTGTTTATAGAATCTCAATATTTCGAAAATGTTATGGTGAATAAAAATTACTTATAGAAAACAATCAGTGAATATGTCATGTAACTACGGTAATTTTTAATTAAGAACTTCTAAGAGTTACACCAAAAACCAAAATCGATTTTGCGTAAATATTCTCGTTTTTCCTTAATTTTTTTTTCGTTTTTCTGGCTTTTTTGAAAAATTCTGGGAACTTCATCTCCTCAATGCACTAACTAGATTCACTTTCTCATGTTACTGAATAACTTTGCCACACACAACACGAAAACGGTTCTTTTCAGGACCAACAACCAAGATAAAAACAGTTTCGACCAATCACCGGCTGAGATTAGTCAAACGAAGAAAAGACACTTGAAATCATGGCATACGGCAAAAAGGGTGGTATCAATGGATAGGGGAGGAGAAAACCTATCCAGAGATACCACCAAACCCACCAGGGAAAGTAGAGGCGACGCCTAATCGAGAGGGTAAGGGAGTCAGTACAGCCGAAAGGGAAAGAGGGGAAGAACGAGAGGAAGACATAGTCCAACAGGGTCGGGGGTGGCAACTTCGGATAGGGGAGATAAATACCTATCCATAGGCACCACCCACGATCGGATCGGAACAGGAGAAGGGGAGATATCACCGGATATATGAGCACAAACGGATGCCGACCGAACCAACCAAAACAGGTGGTTTACTAGTCGGTACGGTGACGTGATTTTATACCGGTGTCCCGCCACCAATAAATCATCATCATATACAATATTATAATCAGATGCCACATGTGAATGCCACATTCCATCAATCACAGTTCATTCATCAGTTCATTTCCCTCGCCATCATCTTTTCAACAGTCAACAGTTATCCTGTTAAGACGTCATCTGCCAACTACTACTCCGCAGCCAGCGTTCATTGGCAGCTCCTTCATTCAGCCGTTCTCACCACTCTCAACAGGGCAACAGCGCCCACGGTTCACACCACGAACCTACAACCTCGAAACAGCCGTTCTCACTGCTTCAACAGGGCTCCAGCGCCCACGGTTCACACCACGAACCTTCAACTCAAACAGCCGTTTTCACCGCTCTCCAACAGGGCACCAGCGCCCACAAACCAAAACGTTCCAGTTGTCAACAAGTAATTTCAATCAACGTTCAGTTCACATCTTGTCATCAGTGTCCATTCAGTGCAGACGTGATTAACTTTCAACTTTGAATGCGCAACACGCTCAGACACCATTCTTCAATCTATTCCAGACCTACGTAAGTAGAAAACTTTATATATTCCCCCTACTCGACCACGAGGCAAGGCACCTAACCGGTGCCATGGCTGGGTCACGCACCGGTTGCTAGGGTTACCAATCCGCACCTATCGTTGACCATGACTCACCGCGGTGGCGTCGGACGCAACAAACGTAACTCAACACCACCCTATTCCATCGAAAAGAAAGGGCGAACTCAGACCTTCTCACCACCACCATTGCCACCAAACCCACAACTCAAAGACTTATCCTCCACGGGGAAAAAACGCAAGGCAAGCCAATCCAGCTCAGTCTCACCTCCTGAAAATCCAACAGATTCGTTCAACAATTCATGACCATCAATAAAATCAGCTTCCACACTTTTACATTACCTGAAGAACAATCCCTCAAGATTGTTATCAAAGGTGTTCCACTTGACGTTACCAACGAGGAGCTCATGGAAGAACTTCTAGAAGTAGGCTTTAAATCAAACTTTGTCCGTACCTTTGTCAAAAACAATAAAAGACTTCCCATGCACATGGTTTCCCTAAAACGCACAGAAAATGCGAAAGAAATATTCAAAACCACTGAACTTTTCTACGTCAAAGTAAAAATAGAACCATATAAATCAATGTGATCGCGCCGGGAACGATACAATTATAGCTCGTGCGCCCGGTACAGCAATACTTGTACGCAACGTTCACACACCGATCGACTTGTGTTTGTGTGTATATATGTTATAGCGACTCAAAGGAAGTGGACGGGTTCGCCGTGCAAGACCAGAGAGTGCTAGTGTGTGGTGGGTGTGTGAGTGTGTAGATGTGATAGTGTGTAAGCTTATAAAATAATGACAGAAAGGTAACTCTATTTAATAATGGATAACACGGTTGCTGGTAAAAATGGTTGTTGTATTGTACACAAAATAAATAATTATTTGTGGACACAAGGAATATAAAAAAAATCACAGCAACATAAAGGTATAAATATGACTAATAATATTGTGGCCCTTCTGGCCCAACAGGATATAATAATAAATAATAAATAATAAACTCACAATTTGGACGGTGCACGGCTGGCCAGCTGCTACCCTTGCCTGTATAATAGTTTTATAATGGACACACAACAATAATAATATAAATTCACTGGCTATTCAAGCCAGACAATAATTTAAATAGCAATAACTAAGTACAGTTATAATATGATACTGTTTAAAATAACCCGACGATTAGCGTTGCGGTATATGCCAACAAAATAATAAAATATGCAAACGGCTATTAGAGCCGATGCTAACAATATAATATTTGTGGCGATTCGCGCCTATATACACAATGAATTATTACAATAATAATAACAGACACTGACGGCGATTCGCGCCTACAAAAAGTATAATAATATTTGTGGCGATTCGCGCCTATAATACACAATGAATTATTATTTATTACAATAATAATAAAAAGACACTGGCGGCGATTCGCGCCTACAAAGAGTATAATAATATTGTTGGCTATTCGAGCCAAAAATGTATCTAATAAAATGCCGGCGATTAGCGTAATTTCGGCGTTGGCGTAACGGGATAGACTGACGATTCCGGCGGCCGTGTTAAAGCTTCCACACAGCGAGCCGTCGGCGGCTGCATTACATAATTCATTATCTACATTTATCTATTACATAATAATTCACGGACGACACAATTGACATAAAAATAATAAATACAAAACTTGCGGTGTGTGTGTGTGTGTGTGATCGGTCGGTGTGGACGGACTATTACGACGCTACCGCCGGCGCGAACATTCTCCCCCCCGTTGAGAAATCTATTTTTCAACAGCCTCCTCTGCATCGATTGGGAGCTTGCAAAGTTTTGCGACTGGACGGCGCATTGTTTTACCGGAAGAGTTACGTACGGACACAACCCTTACGTTACCGTCACAACCTAGATGTAGTTCTATAACGCGTGCTAAGTGCCACTTAAAGGGCGGTAGGTTGTCTTCTTTGACAATTACTAAATCGTCTATGGCTAGGTTGGAGCTTCCTGATGTCCACTTTCCACGGACCTGTAGTTGGGGTAGGTACTCCATGTGCCATCGCTTCCAGAAAGTTTGAAGAAGATGTTGTACAAATTTCCAACGTCGCATTGCATGTGGTTCTTCGCCATTTAAATCAGGTTCTGGGAACGACGTTACAGGTGCACCGAGTAAGAAGTGCGCTGGGGTAAGTGAGGTGAAGTCGTTAGGATCGCTGCTCATAGGTGTCAATGGTCGGGAATTGAGGCAGGCTTCAATTTGACATAGCAGTGTACTGAGCTCACTTAGAGTTAGCTTTGCCTCTCCAGTAGTCCTAGCCAAGTGGTGTTTAGCGCTCTTAACTGCTGCTTCCCACAGCCCTCCAAAATGAGGGGCTGATGGGGGATTGAAGCGCCAGGTGATCCCTTCATTTGCTAGCTGACTGCCAAGATGTTGAGTATATTTGGTCAACTCCTTGTTCGCTCCAACGAAGTTTGTTCCGTTATCGCTCCACAGTTCTGCGGGTTTGCCTCGTCTAGCAACAAATCGTCTTAAGGCCGCTATAAAAGCCTTGCTCGTTAAGTCCTCGACTGCTTCTATATGAACCGCTCTTGTAGAAAAACACACGAATATTGATACCCACGCCTTTGTTCCTGATCGACCCCTGATTCCGCTTCGGATGATTAACGGTCCTGCAAAATCCACGCCCGTGTACGTGAAGGGACGTGAACATTGTACTCTTTCCTTTGGTAATGGCGCCATTATTGGAATTTGAAAGGTCGGTTTGCTCCGTACACACTTCACGCACCTTCGAACTGTTGAGCGCGCTAATAGTCTACCAGACAGCGGCCAATACCTCTGCCTGATTTCCGCTAATAATAACTGAGGACCACAATGCAATAATTTCATGTGATAATCTAAGAATATCAACTGTGTAATTCTGTGATTGTATGGAAGAATTATTGGTTGTCTTTGGTCTTGTGAAAGATTGGCATTGTCAAGACGACCACCCACTACTATCATGCCATACCTTAGACCGATGTTCAATGACCTTAACTTGCTTCGACCAGGAATGTCCTTATTTTTTGCTAATGCTTCATGCTCCTCCGGAAAGGCCTCCCTTTGAGCATAAGTTATCAGTCTCTGTTCAGCAACCATTAACTCTTTAACTGTCAGATAGCGTACTAGTTGTGGGGTGCGTTTAGTTTTTATGAATTCAATGAACCGCAGAATCCACGCAGTTGCTCGACGTAGGCGTTGCCAGTTTGAGCATGAATCAACAAGTCGCATTGGTAACGGCACTGTTATAAGAACGAAACGTACGGTTTTCTGCTCAGGTAATTCTTCTCCAGTTGGCAGTGATACACGTTCGAATCGCCAACCATTTTGCTCATGAGATAGCCATTTCGGTCCACTCCACCACAACTCGATGCCTTTCAAGTCTTGCGCCTTCACACCCCTCGATAACACATCTGCTGGATTATCATAAGTCCTCACATAGTACCATTGCTCAGTATTGGTAATATCTAAAATCTGTGCAACACGGTTTGACACATAAGTTTTCAAGCGACTAGATTGGCTATTCAACCATCCCAACACTATAGTTGAATCGGTCCACAGGTAAAATTTATGTATGTCAACCTTCCATGACTTGGCTACCTTCATTGCTAACTGAGCCAGTACTAGGGCTCCTCCCAATTCTAATCTAGGGATTGTAGCTCCCTTGAGAGGGGCGACCCGAGTAGATGCGCACAATAATCGTGATTGCCATACTCCGCTTGGCAGTTTACACCGTACATAAATACATGCACCATAGGCATTTTCTGATGCATCACAAAAGCCGTGAAACTCGGTCCTTAATCCTGCACATGCGACTGCCTTTCTTGGAATTTCCAGTGTTTTAAGCGTACTGAGGTCTGACCAGTAATTGTACCATTTTTGTTTTATTTCAACAGACAATGAACTATCCCAATCTGCTTTAACGAGCCATAGTTGCTGCAGAAAAATTTTTCCTTTTACCAACACTGGAGCAAGGAATCCTAGTGGGTCAAATATACTGTTTAGAGCGGACAGGAGACTACGCTTAGTTGCTTCTCTGTTCTTGTCAGAAATCGCTACGTTGAACTGAAAGACGTCTACCACTGGCTTCCAACATAGGCCTAACGATTTAATTACGTCATTTTCACCCAAATCTAACACTAGTAACTCATCATCATTTTTGTTGTCGATATGTTCGAGTACTGACTGCGAGTTTGGACACCATTTTCGTAATGGCATTTTTGCTGAATTCAATATCCTAGTAATATTCCTCTGTAGACGTAAACACTCTTCCTCAGTTTGTGCACCAGACAGGAGGTCATCCATGTAGAAATCTGTTCGTACTGCCTTAGCTGCATTGGGAAACTGACTGTTGAATTCTTCTGATAGGACTGACAGACATTTTGTGGTCATGAATGAAGCAGAAGTTGTACCGTATGCAACTCTTCCCAGTCTATAAGTCCGTAACGCTTCACTAGGGTTTGACCTCCAGACGATACGCTGCAAGTTTCGGTCTTCTTCTGCAACCTCTACCTGTCGAAACATTTTTTCTACGTCCGCAGTGATAACGAACTGATGACTTCTAAACCGACATAAGATCGAAAACAATTCTTCTTGGATACTCGGGCCACACATTAGGACATCGTTTAAAGATAGTCCTGATGAGCTCTTAGCTGATGCGTCGAAAACTACTCGTACCTTTGTAGTTAGACTGGCCGTTTTGACCACTGCGTGGTGTGGTAAGTAAAATTGCCTTGATGTTGGAATTTCGTTTTCAATTACTTCCTCCATGTGACCCATTTCTAAATATTGTGTCATGAATTTTACATACTCGGTACGTAGTTGTTCATCTCGTGATAATCTTCTTTCAACGCTAATGAAGCGTGACATGGCCATAGATATGCTATCGCCTAGTTGGCTAACTTCTGGTTTTACAGGTAGACGGAGCACAAACCGACCATCAGCTCTCCTGGTGGCAGTTTTTTCGAAATGTCGTACCGTTTCCTGTTCTTCTACATGACGCTTATTGGCCTTGGATAACCTACCGAACAATCCTTGATCTGTTTTCATTGTTCGCCATTCGTCTTCTAATGACGCTCCAATACTCACTAAGCAATTAACGTTAAACTCTCCGGTCATAACCCAGCCTAATTTTGTGGATTGTAATGTGAGATTACCAGTTTGAAGCGGAATCCTTTCTGACTCTAACAACTCAAAAAATATTCCTGCACCCATTAACATATCGATGGTACCTGCTTGGTCGAACTGAGGGTCAGCTAACTGTGAGAGTATATTTTTTTTGATTCCCCAGCCGTCTGAGGGTCTTGTACTTGATGATAATGTGTTGACAATTGATGGTAACACGTAACATGATATGTTAGCTTGGAATGGTGATACTCGGGAACAAACCTTGATGTCTACCCTTGTAGTCGATTGTGTTCTGCTTGAACCGATTCCACTCACTGGCAATGCAACCCTTTCTCCTGATAGTTTAAGTACGTTTTGTAACCTTTTAGATATAAAATTCACTTGAGCGCCGCTGTCTAACACGGCACGACATATGAACTGCATTCCATTTGTATTTTTGACGATCACTTGTGCTGTAGCTAAAAATGCATAACGGTTCCCTGATGACCATAAGGTAGCTGATAACGCACCAGTTGCAGATGATTCTCCTTCACTTGTATTGCTAACCTTCTGGTCATCGGATACACTTTTTGAGAAATGTAGTAGAGTATTATGCTTCAACCCACACTCTCCACATGAACCGTTTGACTTGCATGTTTTCGTTGTATGATACGCGGACAAACAATTAAAACATAAATGAGTGTCTCGTATAATATTTAGACGATCATTTATACTCAAGTCCTTAAACTTGTCACACGCATATATCCTATGCAACCCGGTACAGCATGGACATTTTGTGGTCTGACCCCTTCCAGTGACTAAAAATGCCATTTTGGTAGTTTTCTCCGACTTTCTTTGTTTACTAGTTGATTAGTGTTGGCCTGTTGCCATTGGTTGACTATGAGATCGTGACTGTATTTCCGAGTTTGAATTTTCAAATGCAATACATCTTCTGGCTAAAAACCTTTCTATGTCTATGTACTTGGGTAATTGCGAGTCCTCTTGTCGAAGCTGCCACTCATGTGCCGTATTCTTGTCAAGACACCTTAGAATAATGGTAACTAGCCATGCGTCCCACTGCTCTATTGGTTGGCCTAAGGCCTTAAGCGCAGCTACATGACTTCCAATGTGTGAATGTAGTAATTGTAACGCTTCTATGGTAGCGGTATCTACACGAGGTGCATCAAGAAGCGCTCTTATGTGCGTCTGTATCACGAGGCTTCTGTTGTCATATCTCTGCTTCAGCCGTTCGGTAAACACCTCATAATTTCCGTCGACCATCGGGATTGAACTAACGATATCTAAAGCTGGACCACTCAAACAGGATCTTAAATAATATAATTTTTGTACTGACGTAAGCCCTTCATCATTGTGAACCAACGCGCTAAAAACATCATAAAAGGCCTCCCAGTTTTCAATGTCACCGTTAAATGTGGGCAAAGGTATAGGTGCCAATCTAACCCGGTTTGTATTACTTGACGATCCAAACGATGTATTTGGCCCTACCGTACTTGAAGAGCTCCGGGTGTTGATGATTTCTTGCATTTGAGATCTTGTTTCGAAGTAGTTCCTTTCAAATAATGCTCGTTCTTCTTCTTCCTTCTCTGGTTCTTCCGTAATTAACTCAATCTCACATTGAACTGCGTCAATTTTTTTATTTATATTAGGTAATTCTTCTTGACGAAACTCGAGGAGAGAGATTGACTGTTCATTGTGATCAAATTCCTTTACAAAATTACGAAGTCGTGTTAATGAGGCCTTCACCACTCCACGTTTTTTTCTTAATAAGATCATCTGTTTCTCATTATCCTCATCGAGAACCATAATGACAATAATGCGATCTTGATCCGATAAACTTACGAATTTACGACGAATTAATAAGGAACGAATATACAGTAATATATCGCGAATCTCAATTAATTAAGCGAATCAAGATATATGTAACAGTAATTGATAACTCTAAAACGATATTGATTTGCATTAGTAATTCTTTGTGACATTCATATAATAAAACACAAATACTCAGCTTATTTCATTCAAATATTGCTATTCTTGATATAATATAATCGCGTACGAAACGTTATAAATCGGCAATTATAATTATGACATATATAACGACGATAATACTTGTTACGCGTGACTCTTAGATAATATGATAATCACGTCGAGGTCACCAAAATGATCGCGCCGGGAACGATACAATTATAGCTCGTGCGCCCGGTACAGCAATACTTGTACGCAACGTTCACACACCGATCGACTTGTGTTTGTGTGTATATATGTTATAGCGACTCAAAGGAAGTGGACGGGTTCGCCGTGCAAGACCAGAGAGTGCTAGTGTGTGGTGGGTGTGTGAGTGTGTAGATGTGATAGTGTGTAAGCTTATAAAATAATGACAGAAAGGTAACTCTATTTAATAATGGATAACACGGTTGCTGGTAAAAATGGTTGTTGTATTGTACACAAAATAAATAATTATTTGTGGACACAAGGAATATAAAAAAAATCACAGCAACATAAAGGTATAAATATGACTAATAATATTGTGGCCCTTCTGGCCCAACAGGATATAATAATAAATAATAAATAATAAACTCACAATTTGGACGGTGCACGGCTGGCCAGCTGCTACCCTTGCCTGTATAATAGTTTTATAATGGACACACAACAATAATAATATAAATTCACTGGCTATTCAAGCCAGACAATAATTTAAATAGCAATAACTAAGTACAGTTATAATATGATACTGTTTAAAATAACCCGACGATTAGCGTTGCGGTATATGCCAACAAAATAATAAAATATGCAAACGGCTATTAGAGCCGATGCTAACAATATAATATTTGTGGCGATTCGCGCCTATATACACAATGAATTATTACAATAATAATAACAGACACTGACGGCGATTCGCGCCTACAAAAAGTATAATAATATTTGTGGCGATTCGCGCCTATAATACACAATGAATTATTATTTATTACAATAATAATAAAAAGACACTGGCGGCGATTCGCGCCTACAAAGAGTATAATAATATTGTTGGCTATTCGAGCCAAAAATGTATCTAATAAAATGCCGGCGATTAGCGTAATTTCGGCGTTGGCGTAACGGGATAGACTGACGATTCCGGCGGCCGTGTTAAAGCTTCCACACAGCGAGCCGTCGGCGGCTGCATTACATAATTCATTATCTACATTTATCTATTACATAATAATTCACGGACGACACAATTGACATAAAAATAATAAATACAAAACTTGCGGTGTGTGTGTGTGTGTGTGATCGGTCGGTGTGGACGGACTATTACGACGCTACCGCCGGCGCGAACACAATGGGTCCCGCTCAATGTTTTTCATGCCAGAGATTTGGCCATTCATCGCTTCAGTGCGGTCACCCACCAAGATGCGTAAAGTGCGGAGCAAATCATCCAAACAAGGATTGCAAGAAGCCAAAAGAAGATATTCCAACCTGTTGTAACTGCAATGGAAAACACACCGCAAACTATAGGGGCTGCCCATATTACATAGATCTCTGCAAAGACAAAATAGATCACTCCAGAGAGACAAGAAACAAATTTGTACAAAAATCCGTAATGACAACAATTCCAGCACACGCGCAAAGCTTTCCCAGATGTTTTCGGAACTAAATACTCTTCGCGAAAATGTGGGAACCGACATACAACTCATGGAAGCAGCTGTAGCCAACAACACAGCTCCCACAGACGTCACAGACCACACAGGTACGGAGACACTCAGTGCTTCATTTGATAAGTTATATTACGATCTCGCGGCCTTCGCCGAAGTGCATCAGATATCGATATCAAAAACAAATACGCACAATGAATCTAGTATGATAAATAAATCATGCTTCGGGAACATATCGGCATTTCAAATGCCCAAACGAAAGTTTCCAACCTTTTCCGGTGCTATAACGGAGTGGCAAAGTTTCGATGATTTATTCAACTCTATATTATCACATGCTCCTGACTTAACAGACGTTGAACGGTTTGAATACTTGAAAACTGCACTCCAGGGTGAACCATTGTCATTGATCGCTCATCTTTCGTTAACAACCGACAACTATGCAAGTGCGTGGGATATATTACGTGCTAGATATAGTAACAAACGAGACCTCGCTCGTATCCACCTCGACGCGTTATTAACATCGCACCCGGTAAAGATTGACGACGCCACATCAATCAAAACCCTCATTAACGTTATTCTCGAACACACATCAGCACTGAACAACTTAAGTTTTGTTACCCGGCAATGGAGTCCAATCCTGGTATACATTTTTGAAAAACAAATGGATTACGAGTTTCGTTCCCGTTGGGAGTTACACGTCGGAGATACTGTATCACCAACTCTAAACGAATTTATTGACTTTCTCCGAAATCACATCAGGTCAGCTGGAATCCGTGCAGAAAGTAGTTCAACATCAAAAACTAGACACGGAAAACCAGAGACCAAAAAATCAAATACACGTGCCTCTACTACTCCACGAGTCTTTACTACGGTAATAAGTCCTGAACCATGTCCAGTTTGCAAGGAAACACACAAAATCAAACAATGTCCAACATTCATCGCTAAAACGTCTAGTGAACGGTATCAAATGGTAAAAGAACATCGTCTATGTCTTAACTGTTTATTATCGAACCACAGTACAGCGTTTTGCAAATCAAAATTCACCTGCCGTACGTGCGGTCAGAAACATCATTCGATGCTTCATTTCACCAAACCGGCACCGACTAGCACTTCAACCGTAAGTACTCCAGTATCAACAAGTAATCTGGAACCAACGATAACCACGTGCCTAGTATCCCGTCCACAACGTCATTCCGTGCTGTTAGCGACAATGTTACTAAAAGCAAAGGCATCAAATGGATCTTCTCATACTTTGCGCGCACTCGTCGACACCGGGTCAGAAGCCAGTTTTGTCACCGCACGCTGCGCTGACAAATTATCACTCCAACGTCGACGATGTACGTCCCAAGTACGTCCTTTCGCTGGGTCAACGATTAATATTGTTTCCGGAATTGTTACGATCACTCTATCTGCCGTGTCCACAAGTGAACCAACTGTGACCGTCAACACCATGGTCGTTCCGAAAATCGTAGATCAACTTCCACATCTCCGTTTGTCGTCAGACACCTGGCAACACTTAACGGACCTACCCTTAGCTGATCCAACGTACAACACACCTGGTCCAATCGATGTCTTACTCGGTGCAGACATCGTACCATCCATCATGACGGGCCACCGAGTGACCGGTAAAATCACTCAACCCAGTGCGTTTAATACCATATTTGGTTGGATAGTCATGGGACCAGCTGATCAAATACCAGCACCCGCCGTAACGACATTGACTGTTCAATCTAATACTGAGTTGGAATCCGCACTAACCCGCTTTTGGAAACTCGAGGAACCATCACTACCATTGTCAACAATTGATGACAATGACCCAGCAGAACAGATTTTTACGAAGTCCATCACCCGAACTCCATCTGGGCAGTTCTGCATTGGGTTACCATTTAAAACACCTAACCCAATTATTGGTGACTCAAAAAGTCAAGCGCTTCATCGTCTCCGACACCTCGAAGTGAGATTAGCCAGAGACAACAATTTACGAACAAAATACGTCGACTTTATGCAAGACTATTTGGACAGCAATCACATGGAGCTCGTTCCCATTCAGCAACGCTCCACGCCACACCACTATTACATTCCACATCATTGCATACTACGTCCTGATAGTCTACGATAAGCTACGTGTAGTGTTCGACGCATCAGCAAAAAGTTCTGCTGGCATCTCTCTGAATGATTGCTTGCACACAGGTCAAAAACTTCAAGCAGACCTATCTCATATTCTGATGCGATCACGTTTACACAAAATCTTGTTTACTGCAGATATTAAACAAATGTATCGTCAGATCCTCATTAGCGATGCAGACCGAGATTACGTACGCATTTTATGGCGTTTCAATCAAGAAAATAGTATCGAAGAGTATCGTCTGCGTACTGTCACATACGGAACGTCATCGGCTCCATTTCAAGCGATCCGAACATTACAACATCTGGCCACACTTTGCAAACTCACACATCCCATTGCATCACAAGTTATACACTCCGACACCTTTGTCGATGATATTCTTACTGGTGCAGAATCTATACAATCAGCTCTAAACATCCAAGATCAATTAACAAAATTACTCTCAAGTGGTCATTTTATACTCCGAAAATGGGCCAGCAACGCTCCTGAGGTAGTCAATGCTGTTCCAGAAGAAGCACGCTCCACGTTATCTTCAGTTAGCTTTGATGACGAGTCTGAAACAGGACTGAAAGTGCTCGGCTTACATTGGGATCCAAGACATGACCACTTTCGTTACACAATCCGATATTTAGATGTCAAACCTACGAAGCGAAATGTGCTGTCTGAAATAGCACGCATTTTCGATCCACTTGGTCTTTTATCTCCTGTCACATTTCTCACCAAACACTTGATGCAGGTACTGTGGATAGCAGGAATTGGTTGGGATGATGTCATTCCAAGCAATGCTCATAACATATGGCAACAGTATCGAGACCAGTTACCATGCCTCCAAGAACTCCGTATACCCAGACGCATCACGACTGACACCAACGATTCAATTAAACTGCACGCCTTCTCCGACAGTTCGGAAAAAGGGTACGCAGCTGCCATATATCTACGCACAAAATCATCTACCGGTGTCGTATGTCACCTAGTCACAGCAAAATCTAAGGTGGCCCCACTCAAACGCGTCACCATTCCACGCATTGAACTGTGTGGCGCACTACTCGCGGCAAAACTGCTGAAATCCGTTATTGATGTGTTGTCTCCGGTCATTGACATTACATGCACACATGCCTGGACAGACTCAATGACTACATTAGCATGGATAAAGTCATCCCCACACCGTTGGACAACATTTGTCGCCAATCGAGCAGTCAATTACAGGATCTCACAACACCTTCCATATGGAGGTATGTCCCGACTAAGGTTAATCCAGTTGACTGTGCGTCGAGAGGTCTCTTTCCATCTGAACTTCTCAACCATCCACAATGGTAGGGAGGACCTGAGTTCTTATATGATGAACACACCAGCTGGCCCAAAACCCATTCCATACCTGACGAAAACAAAAGCCAACCAGAGTCCCGACTCACGGTCGCATTAACAGCAACAAAGACAGACGACATTTTCGACCGTCTGTTCGACCGGTATTCATCATTAACCAAAATCGTGAGAATAATTGGATACTGTTTTAGATTTAAGCAACCCTATCCAGCAACAACCGCTTTAAACCCTACGGAACAACATAAGGCTCTAGATGCCATCATCAAAGCAGTCCAGTGGTCCGCATTCAACGACGACATACGCCTACTAACAGCAAATAAGCCATGTAGCACTCACCTACGGAGACTCAGCCCATTTCTGGATGCATCTGGTATTCTTCGAGTTGGTGGACGAATTCTACATGCATCAATCCCGTATGAACAAAAACATCCTGCCTTGGTTCCAAAGAGGCATCCATTTACGTCAATACTGATTCACCACTACCACAAGGAAAACTGTCATCCAGGCCCAACCACATTGCAACAACTCATTCAACAACGGTTCTGGATAATCTAAGCACGTCAAGTTATTAGGTCCCATCATCGTTTATGCATTTCATGCTATCGTGTGCGTCCAAAACACATCCAACCGACAATGGGAAACCTCCCAGTTTGTCGTTTACAGCAGATTAAGCCATTACACGCAACTGGAGTAGACTATGCAGGCCCTATACCCTTAAAGGAAAGAAGAACACGAAACGCACAGGTCAGTCATGCTTATATCTGTCTGTTTGTGTGCATGAGTACAAAAGCACTTCATCTCGAAGTCGCGTCCACTTTATCGACCGAAACCTTCCTTATGGCATTCACCCGTTTCGCTGCTCGCCGAGGACCAATCCAGGCCATCTATAGTGATTGTGGTACCAACTTTGTGGGAGCATCTCGACTGTTCAAATCAGTTTCTGAGTACCAAAATGCTATAACCAATCATCTCTCTACACAGCAGATTCAATGGCACTTCAATCCACCATCAGCCCCTCACTTCGGAGGTTTATGGGAAGCAGGTGTCAAGTCCGTAAAACAATTATTGTACCGATCCATAGGTAACCACCGACTGACCAGCGAAGAACTAAGTACCTGTCTAACGCGCATCGAAGCAACTCTAAATTCCAGACCGTTGAGTGCGATGAGCAACGATCCCGCTGATTTCCACGCACTAACGCCAAACCATTTCCTGACCCTCGAACCCAGCACGACTATTCCAGATCCAGATTTGTCAACCCTTCCAATATCTAAGATGCAGCGATGGTGGCTCCTCCGAGATATTCACCAACATTTCTGGAGTAAGTGGAAAAGCGACTTTATCAATACTTTGCAACAACGCGTGAAATGGACAAAGGACAATGGAGCTTTGCGTCAAGATGATCTAGTTCTCATTAAGGAACCAACCAGCTCACTTCAATGGAGACTGGGCCGCATCGTTCAACTTCACCCAGGTAACGACGGAATCAACCGTGTTGCCACCGTCAAAACAACCTCGGGAACTTTCAAACGTCCTGCCATCAAGCTCTGTCCACTTCCACAGAATTAAAGGCGGAAGCCTTTAAGGTGGGCAGTATGTTTCCACGAATATATATATATATATCACTTAAATTATTTTTATCTATATTTTAATTATCATTATCTGTACAACCCAAATATTTATCAACCTCATTAAAATTGTTATTAATTGTCCCTCTTATTTTTGTCCAGCTTTGTACATCGTTCGACCGGTCGCAACGACTGCTTTATCCATCGCCTGGCAGTACGCCGTTGCCACCTCGCGATGAGTATAAAAGGGCAAAGCACAGGTCGAACCGATACCATTTAATGCCTTCTCGGCGCCGGAGCAAGACCTACCCAGGCAGACTTGCACGGCTCGAAAGGCAGTCTCCCTCCCGGACTCAACGTGCGGTATATATCCAATCCATGGTGCAATAGTCAGAGTTATTCCGGCATTGTACCCGATTGATATGTAAAAGACCTCCATAGTACAATAGTCGGAGTAATTCTGGCATTGTATTGTCTTATACCACACGTTCGAGTCCCGTTCGTTACTAGTACTTTCCTATCGTGTTATATATATGCTAGTATGTCAATTTTCCATAATAATTCTTTTCAAACAATAAATAAAAATAATATACTTTTTTTCGATATCAACCGCGTTTTTTAGTTATTTCACACCCAAACCATCGAAACCAATCGTTCTACGAACCCCAGGTGTCATCACCCGGCTTACTACTGTTATTGCAGTGACGATAGATTGGAGGGCGATTTCCTACACCGAAGACCATACGGCGCTCTCTTCTGAATGTTCGGTGACTTACGTATCTATACGGTGCGACACCCGCAGTTCCTGACCGACGAATCACCCCAGATTGGACGCCCGGAGACCAGCGAACGACAGACCACGGAAGCGCAGCCACCGATGACCGAAGCCCCGAGAAAGCGACCGATTGTCTGTCCGGCGTGACACGGGTCATCACCGACCGGCGGAACTCCCCGGCGACCAACTCACCCATCAACCGCTCGGACTAACAGACTCAAGGACTCAATTCTGACGACAGCAGGCCGAACCCCGAGAACGATAATCATACAGACGCTTGACCGGGCGCTGCCGTCATTCAAGATTACCTTTTTTTGCGACCTCACTATACCCACGGCACTTATTCAAGTTGACCGTCCCGGATTCGACTCGCCGCCGGAGTACCGCTTAATTAAGCTTATACCGGAGACGGTCAATCTCTGATACGCATCGTCTATTATGCCCCACAACTTGTAATTAGAGTCCGGCCTCGGCCCAACTACACTTAAGCATCACCGACTGTTCCGGTCCACTTACTTAAGTCTGATCGGAACAACTCGACGCTTTACTTAACTCTATTCATGTAAATATATTAAAGTTAAATAAAAAGACAGGAACGTAATTACCATAAAACACACGTGCGTTCAAATTATTTCACGACACGGGACGTTTTCCTGACGCCCCCTCACCAGAAAAGATACTGAAGTTGAAAATCAAAGCATTATTTCGATTACTTATCGTGTACACAAACCAAAAAAAAACCACATCATTGTAAAATCAATACATTCATCGCTCAGCTAAGTATCTAAAATGGTAGAATGAATCTTATATTCTTATTAAACTCGAATTTTACAGAAAATAAATTTTAAACAGCTATGAAGAAGATAGAAACTGAGGTAGATGCTGTACATTTGGTGTCACTAGAGAGTCACTGTAATGGATGTGTTAAATTTGGATTCAATTATCATTGTATACAAATGACGATTTTGAGTGAAGACGGTCTGTCAGCCTATAATATTACTAAATAAATTGTATAATATTGTTGTGATTTATCTACCTAATTTAATTTACTATTAGGAATTAGTATTACAGTAATAGGATAAATTAATTAATTTTAGCCAAACAAATTATATTTAATTGTTGTTTAATGTGATAGGCAAGTGAATATAAAAAAGTAGGTCATCGCATTTCGGTGGTGGATGTTTGTCCATCGTCCCTTCGGGGCTGGGACAGGATAATGTAATTTTACTGTATTCGATTAGAATGCAATTGTAACGAACCCCCTAATACGCATAATGTATTATTGTGCTCGTTTCGCCTTCGGCCACATTTGGCAACATAAAGATTAGATAAATATCAGCACGTAGAAATTCGGCTAAAATAAATCAAAGTCATATATCCAATTAGAAAGCCTATGGAAATATAACAAGAGGGCAATACGGTCTTTTGCATTTTAATAAGTCTTACAACCTCGCTTTAATCATAAATGTATGAATATAATATTTAGAATTTGCTTACGAACTATACATATATATATATATATATATATAATGCACAGTATCTAAATATTGTCGGATAGCGTATACCATATACGGCAAAACATGATAACGAAATAAAACGGACACGACTCTCCGATTAACCAGGCGTGGGAATGTAAACAGCATCCTGTGAAATCCACGGAGTTATCGATAGACTAGGGGGGAAGTAGAAGAGCAGGAGGCCCTATAAAACCAGACCCGAAACGGCCTGTAGATTAGACGTGTAGCACCATAGTACAGGCGAGCACCTTCACGCACGGCAACATAATAAATTCTCAAATTGTACTTAGAACAATTTTCAATAAAAAAACCTAAATAACTTACATCAGTCTTATTATTCAACTCTACCTGAAGAACTCCTCATCCATCAGTCTTGCTACCTGCAACTTTATGAGCTAGGCAGTTAACTCAACTCCTAGACCATAACACTGGCGCAGTCGAGTACGGAACTTCCAAGGAATTGAGGCGAGTCGAGCAGTCAAAGCAGCAGAAATCAGCGGAGGAAGTGCAGCAGCGACGCAGAGCTCGATTCAAATCAACGACACGGAGGCAACTTTTCAAGTCACAGTCGAGGACCGATCACCCTTGACGACTCCGGGAAGCGACGAACAATTCAAGACAGGCAAGCAGACAAAATAAGGAAAAAATATGAACAGAGCAGTAGGTGCAGGAGTAATGTGAGTTAATAATAATTATAAAAATAATTAGAATTGTAGCTTGGGTACACGTCTCACGTTGGTTTTTTTTAAGAAGCCAGCGGTAAAAATTTTTTAGTTTAGATATTGGTGAAGGTGCGTATAATAAGAAATCTTATTATATATTAAAGGAAAAAAAAAAAAAAATATAAGCTGTTGAAAAAGAAATATATATAATTGTGGTAAAATAGACAGCGGTAGACTGATCTGTGTTGAAATAAATGGTTGAATTAAATAGGAATCAACAAATGAAATAGTAAGGGAATACTATAGTTAATTGAAAAAGTAATAGAGGAAATATAGAATTTGATAGAAAAAAATATTGGGAAAAATATATATATGAATGCACGCGTAGCAATTGAATAAATGATAAAAGTTGATGAATAATTAGAGAAAAAAAAAAAAAAAGGGATTATTGAAATAAAATTTTGAAGTGAATTAATTGATAGTCAATTGTTGAATAAATGAAGATTTTTGAGAAATATAGGTACCTATGGAATAATTAAATGATGTTTTGTGAATAATATAGAAGAATACTGAAGTTGAAATATTGAAATATAAAGAGTATATAAAGAGTTTTTGTTTTTGAAGTATAAAGAAATTTTTTTTGAATAACTGAAATAAAGTTAATTTTGTGTCTAAAAGACAAGTGTATTGAATTGAAGTATTAATGTTGAAAAATTATAGACAAAGAGAATTAGATTGAAAGAAATCAATTGGGAAAAATATTACAAGTGGAAGTAATAGGAAGGCTAGCATAGAATAAGTGTAGTAATAGAATATAATAGTAATATTCGATAGTTAAATTGGTAAAAAAATAATAGAGTAATTAGATTTTAATTGTAAGAATTAATAAGAAATTAGGTAGTGGATATAAAATATTTATTAAATTGGAGTAGCTAACCAATGTTAATGGTATTTTAATATCCAAAGCTTGTTATATATCGTAGGGAGAGCGATAGAAATTACGCAACGACAGAGTTACGTAAAAATACGAGTGTTTTGTGTGTGTGAGTGTGTGTATACACTACACAATACGACGCGGTGTACGTAAATACAAGCGTACGGGTATGAAATATAGAATAAATAATGAGAATAAATGTCGAGTTAAATAAATTAAATATTCTTAAATGATATTAGTGATTATTGAATATATATGAATAAAGAATCAGGAAATTCAGATATTGAGAGTAGTTCTTCGGATGAATCGATAGAACAAGTTAAAAATAAAAAATTAGGAAAAGAAGTAGTAAGGAAAAATAGGATAATAAAAGAGGAATTTTTAATAGACACTACAGAAATAATAGAAGGAATAGACAACGTTACTAGAAAAAATTATTTTAGGACTTTAAGTCAAACAGAAGAGTTAGGTAAAGTACTTACCCCTCAGAAAAGTGTAAAACAAAAATTGTCGGGTAGATCAGGTTCTAGATCTGATCCCGGTGTAAAACACGTTCAATTACAGCAAATAACTAGGAAAAAAGTAGCGAACGTAAAACATAAGATGGATTTAGATAAAGCAGTTTCTATGATTCCGATTTGCACGGGTAAAAAGGACGTAGCAGAATTTATAAATACATGTGAGATAGCACTCAACGATATTGCAGAGATAGATAAACAACTATTGTTAAAAATTATAACTTCTAAGTTAGCGGGAAATGCTTTAGAGGTAACCAAGTATCGTACGTTAGATTCTTGGGAAGCAATAAAATCAATTTTACAAGGGGCATTTGAGCATAAAATTTCGGAAAGGGCTTTATCAATAGGTTTAAATACGGCACGTATGGCAGAAGGTGAGAGTGTAGCGAAATTCGCGAATAGAATCGAAGAATTATATTACAAATTATGTGCAGCTAGTACCGTAGGGTTGAACAAAGCTGAGGAAACTGTAGTGAAAAGCCAAACGAAAAAACAGGCTATGATTATATTTATGACGGGTTTACCAAATCACTTATATATAGTACTGAAAGCAAGAAGTCCTAAGTCTTTAGAGGAGTGTATACAAATGGCTCTTGACGAAGAAATCGAATATAATTCTAGGATGAGTATAGAAAATTTACAGAATAATGCGGAAAGTCAAAGTTTTAGTAAAAACGAAAATCAGGGTGTAAATGGGAATACAAAACAACAGAATAATAATGGTAAAATTAATACATTTTACCGCGGTAATAATGGTCATATGAATCAAAACGGTAGAAATAATAATTTTAATAATCGAAATGGTTATAATGACGGATATAATAAATTCAATAAAAATGTTAATCGCGGAGGATACAGTAATTTTAATAATAATAATCGTAACGGATACAGTAATTTTGATAGTAATAATCGTAACGGATACAGTAATCGTACAGGATACAGTAATTCCAATAATCGCGGCGGATATAGTAACAATTATAGACAAAATTATAACGAAAATAATAATCAGCGAAATAATTTTGGTAATCAGAATAGAAGTAACACTGGATGTTACACGTGTGGGAAAACAAACCATATCGCAAGAGAGTGCTGGCAAACGAACGGTCGACCAGGCGGAAACGACCGAGCAAATACACATAACACCAGTCGTGATAATGGTGCGCGTAATTCTGGAGGTGGTAATAGTAGTAGAAACAATACGGGTGTTCAGAATTTGCATTGTAGTTATTGTAATAAAATAGGACATGAAATTTCGAATTGTTTTACAAAACAGAAAAACGAGAAAAATAATTCAAAAAATTCCAAAGGGCAAGTTCCAGTGGGCGTCAGGCTTGTCCAAGAGATAATGGAATCGCCACAAAACGATGTTTTCACATCACAACTAAATTAATAGAAAATCATATCACTTTAAAATCACCTAGTTTTAATAAAGAACAAATTAAATTATTAGTAGACACGGGGGCTGAATTAAATATCATTAAAATTAATGCACTAAAAGGGGATACAGAAATTAACGAAAAAGACAAGATTTATTTAAAGGGTATTAATGAAAAAATAGTCTCAACAATAGGTAAAGCGAAAATATATTTAATTATAAATAAAAAAGCATTCGAAACAGAATTTTATGTAGTTAACAAAACATTTCCAATAGAAGGTGAAGGAATATTAGGACACAAGTTTTTAATGGATAATCATGCGGTTATAGATATTGCTAACAATACGATAACAATTAATGAAAATAAAGTAGAAAACGAAAATAATGTATGTTTTATTTTAGAACCACGTTCGGAAACAATAGTTGAGATAGATATCACAAATAAGGCAATGAATAGTAAAAATATATTGATTAATAAACAAGAATTGTCACCAGATGTATATTGCGCGAATATTTATAATACGGTTAGAAACGGAAAAATAACGATAAGTGTGTTAAATATATCAGAAGTAACACAAAGTATCAGTGTAGGTCAAGTTCGTAAAATATCATACGAGGATGACATAGTAGCACACATCGATAACGCGGTATATGACAACAAAATTGACATTGACCGCGCGAGCAAAATAAAAACGTTGATTAGGACGGAACATTTGAATATTGACGAACGAAAGTCGATAATAAGAATTTGTGAAAATTACGCAGATATTTTTCATATAGAAGGGGATAATCTTACGTGTACAACGGCGGCAGAGCACGTCATAAAGGTACCTAAGGATTTAAAACCAATTTATAAAAAACCGTACCGTTTACCGTTTTCACAACATGACGAAATAGAACGACAAATAGGTCAAATGATGAAAGACGAAATTATAGAGAGATCAATGAGTCCTTTTAATGCACCTTTAATATTAGTTAAGAAGAAGGAGGATGCCTCGGGAAAACAAAAGTTCAGAATAGTTATAGATTTTAGAGCACTTAATGACGTAACTTTAAATGAATTTCACCCATTACCAAATATTACGGAAATATTAGACCAGTTGGGGCAATGCCAACTGTTTAGTCTATTAGATTTAAAGTCAGGTTATTTTCAAGTCCCATTATCAAAAGATTCGAAGGAGCTTACAGCTTTTTCCACGGGACAAGGTCATTATCAATTTAAACGGTTAGTTATGGGTTTAAGCTCAGCTCCGGCAACATTTCAAAAAATGATGACGAATGTGTTGTCAGGGTTAATAGGAATTAAATGTCTAGTTTATTTGGATGACATAATAGTATATGCGAAAAACTTGCAAGATCATAATGATAAATTAATTAACGTATTTGAACGATTACGTATTCATAATCTAAAAATAGAACCAGATAAATGTAGTTTTTTACAGCGGGAATGTTTATTTCTAGGTCATGTAATTACAGATGAGGGTATAAAACCAGATAAAAAGAAAGTTGAAGCTGTTATGCATTTTCCAGTGCCTAAGAATGTTAAGCAAATAAAAAGTTTTTTAGGTCTTAGTGGATATTATCGTAAATTCATAGAAAATTATAGTGCTATAGCTAATCCGATGGTAAAACTATTGAGGAAAGACGTAAAATTTAATTGGGATGAAGGTTGTCAGAAAGCTTTTGACAAATTAAAAGAAATACTATGTTCGGAACCAATTTTGCAATATCCTGATTTTACAAAACAATTTATACTTACGACAGATGCTAGTGGTAAAGCATTAGGAGCAATTTTATCTCAAGGTACAGTAGGATCAGACTTACCAATAGCTTATAGTTCGAGAACATTAAATAAAGCAGAATGTAATTATTCAGCGACAGAATTGGAATGTTTAGCGATTATATTCGGCGTAAAAACATTCCGACCGTACTTGTATGGTAGAAAATTTACAATACTAACAGACCATAGACCGTTATCTTGGTTATTTAATTTGAAAGATCCGTTATCTAGATTGGCAAGATGGCGTATCGAGCTTGAACAATATAATTATGAAATAATTTATAAAATGGGAAAATTAAACACTAATGTTGATGCATTATCGCGAATGTATAATATTAGCGAAATCAAAGACGAAAGTTATACGAATTTTCTAGAAAAATTAGAAACGACAATAATTAGTAATAAGAATGTTAAGGAAGTACACGGCGAGTTAATAGACTCTCCGTCAGAATATAATATAGTATCGGAAATAGAAAAATATTATAATTTCAGATCAGGTATTAATTATGAATTAAAAACACGATTCGGGCGTGACAAAAAGTTGAAATCTAATAAAGATTTGGGTGACGTAGTAAAATTTAAAAATGGGGATAGATATATAATATTTTTAATAACAAAGACAAAACAGAAACAATTAACGACGTATGAAAACATACACATAGCATTATTGAATCTTAAACATTTTTGTGAAAAACATTCGTTAAATAAATTAGCAATGAATCAATTAGGACGACAAGACGGACTAGATTGGGCTAAAATTAGGTCAATGATAAGATACATTTTTCGTAATACAAATATAGAAATAATAATTTGCACCAAGTTCGAATTCAGTGAGGAAGAAAAATTAATTATTTTTAAACAATTCCACGATTCGAAACTAGGGGGGCATGGTGGCGTTAATAGAACAGTAAAGAAGATAAAAAAACAATTTAACTGGCCAAATTTGAAAAACGAGGTGAAGGGGTATATAAAAAACTGTACAGCTTGTCAAACAAATAAAAACACTAACAAGCATATTCAATATCCAATGGTTATTACCACAACGAGTACAAAACCATTTGAAAAAATATTTTTGGACATTGTAGGACCGTTAATTACAACAGGGTTAGGCAATAATTATATATTGACAATGCAATGTGATTTGACAAAGTTTAGTTTAGGTACACCTTTACAGTGTCATACAGCGAACGTAGTAGCTAAAGCATTTGTGACAAATTTTGTTTGTATACATGGTATTCCAGAAACAGTTTTAACGGACCAAGGTACCGAATTTCTTAGTAAAACCTTTACGGAGGTATGTAGGTTGTTAAAAATTAATAAGATTAAGACTTCAAGTTACCACCCACTTTCTAACGGTGCACTTGAACGTAGTCACAGATCACTAGCAGAGTATTTAAGACACTATGTGAGCAAAAGTTTAAACAATTGGGATGAGTTGCTACCGTACGCAATGTTCGTATATAATTCAACGGAGCATACATCCACGAAATACCAACCGTATGCGTTGTTGTATGGTAGGGAAATTAATATTCCAGTTAGGTTGAAATCAAATCCAGAACCTAGGTATAATTATGACGATTACGTATATGATTTAAAGCAAAAATTACAAGAAGCACATCACATAGCCAGGGAGAGATTAGTTAAAAATAAAGAAAAAAGTAAAAAATATTACGATAAAAAAGTAAAAACGGAAACGTTAGAGATAGGAAATTTAGTACTACTCAAAGATCATACTCAAAGGAATAAGTTAAGTCCATATTGGAAGGGACCATACGAAATCTTGGAAGTATTAGATTCAGAGAACGTAGTTATATCGCGAAATCGAAAAAAAGTAACAATACATAAAAATGACGTAAAAAAGTATTACGAGAGCGATGATAAAAATAACGAACAAAATGATTGAATATACTACGAATAATTAATTATATAATATAATAAATAAATAAATAATAAAATGATAGAAAATAAAAGGATTAAAAAGTATATAGATATAATGTATAAATAATTAAATAATCGAGTAATATAGCAAAATACGGATAATAAAAGTCGACGTGGGATGTGAACGTCGTAGCGTAGTAAAATGATAAATAGTATAAATATATATATATTATAGGTTGTGTTGGTTATGTACCACAATTCAAGGAGTATCAAATAGTTTCAATGACAATATACCAGAGTACGAAGGAATATCAGAAATAAAAATTGATTTTAATAACAGAATCGGAGTTAAGAAAGGAATGGTGGAAGTATCAAATCACCAAAATGATAGGATAGTTGTACCACAATTCCAGAATGTAGGATGTAATATAGAATCATTACAGTATATATGTAATACACCATATCAAGAAGCTGACAATGTTGGTTATAAGGGAGAATATACGTATCTTTTGGAGAAATCATGTACCATACATGTGAAAACTGGGAATGGCACAGACGAAAAAATTAAAGTAGGAAAAATAGATTACTATATAGTAATAAATCGAAAAATGGAAATAGAGAATGAAGATAATAATAAATCAATAATTAATAATAACAACGAGATAACAACGAAGAGGACTGACCAAACATTAAGAAAAATAGTTACAAGAAACGCGACTATAGATGAAGACAGTCACATCGTTAGTACTACAGAAATGACCGAAAATCACGAAAAAATAACAATGAGCACATCAATGGAAAACATTACGGGGTTAGAGGAAGTTGAAAAAACATATTCAGATAACGTAGCAGATAGTGCTACGCAACCAGTACAAACAAACGAACATTCAAGTTTTGATTTTTATACGACAGAAAGTGAACGGAAGTCGGAAATAAACAAGGAGTCATTAAATTTTAATAAGGAAATCAATAATACGAATAAAAATAATGAAACAATTTCATGTAATCAAGAAAAAAATGAAATAGATTATGTATATATGGTATGTGTGTTATTAGGAATGATAGTAATAATAAAGATGTTAATAATAATGAACATATTGAAATATTATAAATTAGTAAGAAAAGAGAGGTACAGATATTTAGTACAAACATTGACTACTACAGCACGACGCGACGTTCAGAATAGGGAGGAAATAGCTCTCACGAGTCTTTAGAAAGAAAAAGAAAATAATAATAAATAAATAAAAATACGTAATAATATATATAGCAATAACGATTTAATTCTAGTATAGATAAAATAAAAAAAAAACTGTAGAATAGAGTATACAGGGTGATAAAGTTACTATTAGATTAATAATATACTAATAAAGCATGGCGCAGCTAACAATGGAAATAATTAATATAAATTAATAATAAAATAAAAAAAAATACTATTATAGGGTTTTGATCGCAATAACGTTCAATGGACGAGAGGCGGATAGTGAAAATCTAATAGGAAAGGTAATAGAATTAAAATTCAGAGGACAATTGGATTTAATTAATATCACGGGAGAAGTAGATGATGAATTTTATATTCCAAATTTGGACTACGAAAACAATTATGTCGAAACTATTCAGATAAAATGCGAATTATCTGATAATTATGTTAGATTGGATAAGGTGTTGAATGCACCTAGAACATATTATTTACAAAAATTTTGTGCGATTAATTTAATAGGCGGGAAAGATAAGAAATACGAAACAACATATATACACGAAATTAACAAATCAAATGAGGAAGCGAATAAAAAATTAATAGTATCTACAAACGAAACGTTAAAAAAAACAACGACACCAAAAATCGATGTTTATAAAATTTTAAAACAAATGGTTAACGATAGGGGAAATTCAACAACATCAATTGATGAATATTATCGAAAAAATTTTTTCAGAAATGTGTACACTAAAATGATGAAGGGACACAAACAAAATGTAACAGTAATCGGGAAAGTCGAAAATAAAATAGAATCTAGTACAGTAATCAATATTATTAAAACAGAACAGGGAAAAAGAAATGAAATAAATTATACAATGATAATAATAATAACGATAATTTTGATTATAACAATAACATTAATGACAGTAGGATATAAATATATAAATAAAAATAATTATATATTAACAGAACGCCAAATAAATGATAACACGAATATAGAAACAACAGAGTTTTGAAAATAAAATAACGTATAATTAAATGGAAGTAGTTAAGTTAATTAATAAGAATAGTTAATGAAATTAAATAAGATATCAATAGTTACGGAATATGAAATTAATAAAATTAATAAAATTATAGGAACGAACAAATACGAACAATACTAACAAATGACACAGACGGAACAATACAAGGCATAGTACTAAGTGGTAGGGAATGGTCAGAACCGGTGTACGAACTAGCGTTAGTTGAACGAGCGGGGGGTCGATTGTTGGTGGTGGTATTGAAAAAAGAAGGACAATACATAAAAGAGAGAGAGTTGTTTAGATATATGGGGGTAGAACCGTTCATCTACAGGGAACGACATTCATTCGATGCTTTGATAAATGGACAGTACGGTAGACTGGATGGTCTCGAGATTACAAACCAAAGGCAGTCGAAAATGGCGAATTTTTGTAGATGGGTAATAGGACAGTTCTGCATACCAAACAACCAGTTTGTCTCGGATTTGCCTTTCCAATACCACCGGGCGATAGATCGACCGCTGCGGGTTCAAAGTGACGCTAAACCGGTGGGCGTGGCCACTATAATATTCCAACAACTAGTACCACCAATCATAACAAGAGAAGAGACAGACGATCAATTAAGGATGTTAATAAACCTAGCACAACGAGTTCAAGATGAATTTTACGAGAATAATGAAAACATAGATTTAGAATTATGGGAAGGGTGTCAGACAGCTGCAGAATTAGAATTAGAAAGTAGACGAAATGTTTATGTAAATAGTAATATGTCAGAATTAGATAGTTTTACGGATAGTGATGGATAAATTGAGACATTTAAAAAAAAAAAAAAAAAAAATATATTAATTAAGGTTTTAATAAAAAATTAAGAAAAAAAATGTATGATTATAAATGACAATAAAAAAAAAAAAAAAAGAGTAAAAGGTGTGTTGTAATTATATGTAGGAATGATATTTATTGTGAATTGACAGCGAGAGACCGGTGGGTGTTGCAACGATATTCTACGAGAACGAGCAACCTCCGGATCTAACAGGGAGCGAGTCAATAGAACAACTAGTAATTTTCAAACGTATGGCAAGTACGGCACTTAATTGCTTCAATGAGAAAAAAGAAAGGTCGTACACATGGCCAAATGGAGGTAAATGGATGAAATTCTTTATGCAATGTGACAGCAGAATATCATATTTGGAGAAACCAGAGCCAAGAGGGGAAGACATGGGATTTATATGTTAAAGGGCAAATTTACATAAGTTAGAAACTAATGTGTATTATGTAATTTTAGGTTTATTTTAATAACAATGAGTCAAGGACAGCTTCCGTATACAGTGGACGAATTTAGAAATCAAACAATGATGTATTACGAGAACTATGGGATGGTGCGTTTAACAGGTGCTACATGGCAATTAATCACTTATTTGCCATTACAAAATTACGATAGTAGGCACGATAAACTGTACGCAGAAATAAATATAATGTCTAATATTTGTAAGGCTAATATGTCGGCATACGAAATATGCTCAAGACTTGATAATATTTTTAAGATTATGTTCCAAGAAATTTCGGTCCAACGGGAAAAAATGTACGAATCAATAGGTAGGTATACAGAACATGTAGGAGAAACAACCACGAATATAAATAGGAAAAGACGGGGGTTGATTAATTTCGTAGGGTCAGCAATGAAAACATTATTCGGAGTATGCGATGATGATTGTGCAAGGGAGTCAATAGAGGAAATAAATAAAATAGAAAAAACTAACGAACGTATGTTACATGTACTTAAAGATCAGACCACGGTAGTTAAGTCCGCAGTGAAAGGTATAAGTTCAACGTCAGGGGAAATGAATAAATTATATGAGGAATTGGTAGATAAACAGGGAACTCTTTCGACAAAAATCGGAGAACTAGTGAATAAAACAAATACACTTGAAACGTTAGTTTTGTCTAATAGAATACACAGTATATTCACAGCATTAATTGCGCAATATTCGTATGAGACAACAACGATAAATTCGGTAATTTCAGCAGCAAGGACGGGAGTATTGCATCCTAGCTTAATGACACCACGCGAGTTAGCAAATCATTTAACGCAAATTAAATTAAAATTACCAATTAATTTGAATTTACCTATGGGCACTAACCCAAACGAAATATACGAATTGAGTAAAATCACTAAAATGGCAGTATTCTATAGTGAGAATCAAATAGTTTTTGTAATTAAAATACCACTGGTAACGGAGTTAGAACTAACATTATATAGAATATTACCAATACCACAACCTGTAAAAACAATGATAAACGGAGTATTGGATAAAAATCATAGTATTATTCTTAAACCAGAATTCCAATATGTAGGAATTACGAAAAATCGTGAACAATATACAACTTTCACTGAAACACAACTATTGCATTGCACTGAGACAGAAATTTTTACGATATGTCCGGAGTTTTCACCTGTTGTTCATTCAAATATTAGAAACCCATGCGAAATATCATTATTTAAAAACCCAGATATATTACCAGAAACATGTGAAACAGGAGTATTAATTTTGACGAAAGATATTTTTTATAAGTTGAGGTACGCAAATACGTGGATATACACGAGTAGAGGCGAAACATTGACTATTGCATGTCAAGGGAATACGGAACCGTATATACAAAAGATAAAAAATCAAGGGTTGATTACCCTAACGACAGATTGTAGGGCATACGGAAACAATATAATTTTGAATCCAACGCAGTATATAAAATCTAAATATTATGTAAATTTTATTCCACAAATAGGATCAGGAAATTTAGTATTCACGATTCCTAATAAAATAAAAAATATAAACCTACCTAGATTAGTAATTAGGGAAGATAATCACAAATTAGAACAGATTCACGAAATGGCACATTCGCTTGACGAGGTACAAAACATGATAGATAGTGAAATAGAAAAACAATCGGGACAGGACGTAATAAACGATAGACGCAACTATTTGTTGTATGTAACCATAGGATTATTAGTATTTTCATTAATGTTAATATTTGTAATATATATAACATATAAATGTAAACTAACGTCGTTAAGACAACCACGGTATGAAATGGTACGAATGGGAAAAAGTAAGTCCTATGCGGAAACCGCAAGTAATACAGCTAAAGGTGTTATTCAAGTAGAACAAGAACAAAGCAAAGGAAAAAGCGTATTACCGCAAATAAAATAAAAATATAATTAATACATAATAAAATATTATAATATGTAAGTTTAAATATTAATATAATATAAATTAATTAATAATCGATAATACTAGAATCATTATAAGGATAAGTATATATATAAAAAAAAAAAAAAATATATAAATAAATAAATGTTAAAATATAATATAGATATTGAAATTTAATAATAAATTTTGAAATAGAAGGGAAGTCAAATTCGTCATCATGGATTTTGAGTTCACCATGATGAATAGAACGAGTATAGTGGTAATATCCGGAGCCATTTCGAACAGCCTGAACAAGTGCAAAGTTCGAAAGCTAGAAGGGAGACCGCTACTTTTGCCACTTCATGAACGAGTAAGAGAAATGAAAGTTCATGAATTACTGTTGGCCAAAAAGGAGATCAAGCGGATTCTAAAATGTAAACAGGTACTACAGGAGGCATGTTTAACGCAACTTGAGAAAAGTGTGAATTCTAGTCTGAATAATTTAAAACCAGATTACATTGAAAGGTATATTTCGAATGGAGATAAGTTAAACGTAATAGTAGTGTGGAATGGGCATTCTGATAGAAACATTTTACAAAGGATGGGTATAGATAAATATGAAATTTTGAATATAACCTGTTATGATGAACACCTTACAAAAGAATTTACAGTTAAATTAGAGAAGCTAAGAACAAAAGAAATTATATTTAGATATGAAATAGGTTCATTTGAAAAAAATGGTAGAATGTTAAATTTGGAGGAAACTCACAGTATAATGTGTTCGAAAAAACATAGAATGACTTACGCTCACGACCCGAAAATGGACGTGAGGTTCACAAAATGTATATTCAATATGGTTTTGAGGAAACAAGGATACACAAATTTGATAAAATATTTTAATTAATGAAATAATTGGAAATTAAAAGTTTTAAATATTTTTTTTTTGTAAAATGGTCAATCTCACAAAATAGTAGAATTAGATTAATGAAAAAAAAAAAATATTATATATAACAATATGAGGGTAATTTTGTAATAAGTATGTTATAGTAATTTAAATTATTTTAATTACAGAGGAAGAAATAGGAATTGAAATTAGGTGGGGGAATGACATTATGACGGTGGATCAATAGAATTTAAATTATGATCGGTGGAATAATGTCATGTCCCATGTAAAAAAAAAATCTACAAAATAGAAAATAGAAATCGATTCGGATAAAATTCGGATTGGAATGTAATACTGTGCCAAGTAATTTAATAGAAAAAATAAGATTTGATTAGTGGTACAATATTATATTCCGTGCGAGATAAAATCTTCAGAAAAAATATAGGCATTTGATCAATTGGTGATACATTTAATAGTTGTGAATATAATGGAACTTTGAATGGATCATACAATCGATCAAATGGATTTAACAAATCTCAATAAGATAAGGAAAGAATAAATAAAGATAAAATCATTTTAATGCTGGTCTACACCACAAACACAACTTTGATTAAATAGTATGTTTGAGTGATAGATCCGCAGTAAATAAGATAAATACAAACGATATTGTAGAAAGTGAAAAAAAAAAAAAAAAAAAAAAATTAATTAAATTAACAATCTAATATTAGATATAAAGAATTTTGAAATATTTAAATGGAAGGTATATATATACAATGGAAAAAAAAAAATTAGATATATACGCATAAGAAATAGAAAATATGGGGGAAATAAAGGTAAAATATAGAACTAAGGTAAAAAGAAAAAGGATATATATATGATATTAAATTTATTAACTAATATTGTTAACACGGTGTTGGAAATGAAATACATAAGAAAGTATATATATATTATATAAACAAAAAGAAAATATTGTAATAACTTTAAGCATTGATATCATAAAAACTAACACTAAAATAAGTGAAATTGTGAAAAAAAGAAAAAAAAAAAAAAAAAAAAAAAAACTATATGTTATTATTATAAACTAACATAGATAATAATTAATGATATATTGTAATACTAATTGTAATCTAACAAGAATTAACAAATGATAAATGAATTGTTTAATTGTACTTAATGTTGAAAATCAATGTAACAAAAATATATTGTGGATTGTACGTATATTTTTGAAAACAATAAGAGAATATTTCGAAATAATGTAACCAAAATATGTAATTGTAAAATGATAATTATTGTAAACATGATTGTAATTGTAACAAATAACTTATGAATGTAAAATTGTAAATTAGGGAAGGTGCTTGTACTGAAATTTAGAAATAAGCCACATTTTAATGTTAGAACAGTAAAATATGACTTTAAGAGGGGAGGTGTAACGAACCCCCTAATACGCATAATGTATTATTGTGCTCGTTTCGCCTTCGGCCACATTTGGCAACATAAAGATTAGATAAATATCAGCACGTAGAAATTCGGCTAAAATAAATCAAAGTCATATATCCAATTAGAAAGCCTATGGAAATATAACAAGAGGGCAATACGGTCTTTTGCATTTTAATAAGTCTTACAACCTCGCTTTAATCATAAATGTATGAATATAATATTTAGAATTTGCTTACGAACTATACATATATATATATATATATATATAATGCACAGTATCTAAATATTGTCGGATAGCGTATACCATATACGGCAAAACATGATAACGAAATAAAACGGACACGACTCTCCGATTAACCAGGCGTGGGAATGTAAACAGCATCCTGTGAAATCCACGGAGTTATCGATAGACTAGGGGGGAAGTAGAAGAGCAGGAGGCCCTATAAAACCAGACCCGAAACGGCCTGTAGATTAGACGTGTAGCACCATAGTACAGGCGAGCACCTTCACGCACGGCAACATAATAAATTCTCAAATTGTACTTAGAACAATTTTCAATAAAAAAACCTAAATAACTTACATCAGTCTTATTATTCAACTCTACCTGAAGAACTCCTCATCCATCAGTCTTGCTACCTGCAACTTTATGAGCTAGGCAGTTAACTCAACTCCTAGACCATAACACAATGATTGCATTCGATAAAAAACGATTCTGAGCAGACGAGGGAATCTTTTTTATTTAATTGTATTCGTTTCTATGGTCTATGGTGATAAACAAAGCGTTTTAAGAACAGCTTAAGAACGATTTATATAATTATAATTTATAATTAGGAAATATCATAAAAATGAAAAAAAAATATAAAATAAAAAAAAAAGCTCATAAGTCGCTCAAATGTTTTAAAAACTTTACCATGTCTAGGTAAGGCTTATATAAGTAAGCAACCCAAATTTCAAGTTTTTACGAATGTTTTTAACCGAATTACAACAAAAAAAAACTCCCAAAGCAATTCAACCACCCTGGTAGGCAATCCGACTACGTAGGATCGCGGACAAAGGACAACTCTTTCACCAATCACCTTGGTAAGCAATTTTCAATAATTTGATTTAATGCAAGCTTGTACTTGAACTGCCCAAAAAACCAATGGCAACCGATAATAAATAAACACAAATAATTTCTACTGTTGACTGTAACCAATGGGAACTATTAATAAATAAAAATAAAATGTCTAATATAACATCATTGTCCCTGGTTAAAATGCGAATTTTGGCAAATCCTTTCTTATTGCACGATAAAAATATGAGAAGAACCTCTATTCCAAATTTCAATTTCGTACGTTGCGTAGTTATTGAGTTCCAGCGATCAGTGACTAAGTGGTTTATATAATTATATGATTGATTTTATATGTATAGATTATATTCATAGACAATATATCTATACATATAAAATCAAAATACCACTTAGTCACTGATCGCTGTAACACAATAACTATATTGAAAATTAAGTACAATTATAATATTTGTATTAACTTTTATATTTTAGATTCTGAGCGGAGCGATGAATGTATTGATTTTACAATAATGTGTGTTTTTTTTTAAATTTTTTTTATAGATTTGATAAGCCAGATTTATTCAAAAATGTATTCAAAATAATTTATTAGTGAAAGGCCCATCAGCCATAGGCTCATCATCATAGGCGCAAATAGTGGGGGGAGGGGATAGTGGGGGGAGGGGCTTTAGGGGCTAAGCCGTCCAAACATTTCCTACGTTTTGTTTATGCAATATTATCAAAGTAAGGCTTTATCCCTCCCAAATCCCAAACGTTATTTGCACCTATGCTTGTTATATTATGTTTAAAATGTATACGAGACTAAATTCCTTTCAAAATTAAAATCCTAAGACCACCTATGTTGTTATACATAGTATATTATTATATATTAAACAATAAACATAATATATCTGTTAATCAACTTCAATTGTTCTCAGAGGCTAGCTGTATAAAATTAGACTTAAAGATAAGTAACATCAGTGGCGGCTCGTGGGTGCCGGTGGTTGGGTGTGACTTTAAATATAATAGCGGTAGCCATAGGTACCTATAACAAATTATTTAAATATACGAAAATATACATCTTACCATGACAAAATATATGTATTTTGTCATACATCTTACTATTCTTACTTTTTATAATATAGTCGCAGGTCGCAGTAGAAAATGGCAATTAAAATAATTATAATAGCGATTAGCGACCGACAACGCTGTTAATTTTAAAAATTAAGTACCCAATATAGTAATATATAAATATTTTACTGTATGGACGACGCTGCTGGTCGTCTAAACCCGTATATAACATCGCAACAACAATAAACGTATCCGCTTGCACACGATTGCGGGCATCGCTTATAAGTTATTATATACGAATTCTGAATATTGCTTGTACGACGCTGCCGGTCGTCCGCAGTATCTGAGAGAAATAACCAATTCGCACACGACAATTAATGTAATAGACAAATGTAAAATAGGTAAACAGTAACTAGTAGGTAATTTATGACTAGTTTACTATTTAAAAATTTACAATATGTTTTAAAAATGTAAAATTAAGAATATTATACAATTAATTTTCTTCATTTAATTAATTTTAGTAGGGGGTGCGATCGTCCCATCGTCCAAACCACGAGCCGCCACTGAGTAACATGCCAATTACAATTTTAGCTGTATATCGTTCACCTCAAACTAATATAAACATTTTCTTATATGAACTATCTACCATAATGACTTCAGGTCCTATATAAAAAAAATTGTATATGGATTGGAGGTATAAACATTGACGTCCAAACCACGAGCCGCCACTGAGTAACATGCCAATTACAATTTTAGCTATATATCGTTCACCTCAAACTAATATAAACATTTTCTTATATGAACTATCTACCATAATGACTTCAGGTCCTATATAAAAAAAATTGTATATGGATTGGAGGTATAAACATTGACGTATTAAGGTCCCCATACACTGCAGCGGTGGCGGTTGGTGGTGGTGGTAGCGGTTACTGCAAAATGAGTCCGGACACAATAATTTGGGGGCACCGCCAAGACAAAAGAATATTACCGCCACCGCTGCAGTGTGTAGCGTCCTTTAGAAAAAAATACTTCTCTCATTACTGATAACTATTTAAATATACTATAGTCAAACGGATTTTCTTCTCAAATATGTATGCATACTAGAGTGGGTTATGACACTAGTTCTTGTATTGACCATAAATTGGTAGAAATATTAATCTCATTTCTGCAGTAATTAAGACTAGTATAACAGATCATTATACAATTATAGGTAGTTTAATAAACTCACAAACAAATAACAAACACATAGATGATTATTTAAATTTAATATCATATATCGATTACAATAAGGCAGTTAGGTTATTATCCTGTATTCAATGGACTGGATTATTCGAAACCAATAATACTAATACGGCAATAAATATTTTTAATAATAATATATTAGACACAATTAATAACTGTGTTGTATCAAAGTCCCAATCAAGTAAGATTAATCGTAAGATAAAACCCTGGATTACCAATGGACTTGTGACATCAATAAAAATAGAGATAAGCTCAATATGAAAATTAAAAATGATACTTCGAATCATAAATTGATAAACTATTACAAAGGTTATAGAAATAAATTAACAATACTCATTTGGAAGGCTTAAGAACAATATTATATCAATAAAATAGAAATATGTAAAGGTAATGGAAGGGAAATCTGGAAAGTTATTAATAAACTATCGGGGAGAAAAATTAAATCTACCGGGCTACCAATCAATGAAATATTAATGGACATATATTCGACATCCACACCTAAAGACTACTTAAACATAATAATTCATACTTCGCTACAACCGGAAATAGACTAGTCGATAACAATTTTCCTAATAGTACAAATAATATACAATCTAATTTCGGAACAAATACTAATAATAAATCAAGCATTAACTCCAACTTCGAGTTAAAAACGATAGGCAGTTACGAAGTAAAATATAAATTAAATAATCTGAATAACAACTCGGCACCTGGAGTTGATGGTTATACAGCACTATTTTTTAAACTAATAGGAGACAATGTGATATTACCTATTGTACACATAATTAACTGTAGTATAACAAATGTTAATGTGCCCGATGAACTTTAGGTAGTTAGAATCGTACTGATTCATAAAAAAGAAGATAAAACTGATTTCACTTATTATAGACCAATCTCAATAGAAAAAATTTTAGCTAAAATCCTTGAAAAAATAATTAACTATTAGAATATTTGGAGAGAGATAAAATAATATTTACTGGAGAATACGGGTTTAGAAAAAATTTAGGAACAGAAGATGCTTTAACCGACATTAATAACTATTTACATAAAAAAGGGATACTAAAAAAAAAATTTTAATTTCATTCTTCTACTTGGAAAAGCATTTGATTAAATCAGTAGACAATTATTACTAAACAAGCTAAAAGAATTAGGCTTTGATGACAATGCATTAGAGTATCTGATTAACTCTAATCTGAGTAACAGACAACAACTAACCACTATCGGACAGTAATCATGTTATGTTAAACATTATGGAGTCACTCAAGGTACATCATTAAGCCCTATATTGTTTTTAATATATATTAACTCTATACCTGCATCTTTATTAAAATGTAAATTATTCATGTTCGCCGATGACATAGCACTAGTTAATTTCGAAGATAATTAGGAAAAATTGAAACATACTGTCGAAATCGATTTACGGCATATTTATGACTGGATGGAAAATAATATGTTATCACATAACATAAACAAATCGGTTTGCATGCCAATAGTTACTATACGTTCACAGCTACCTGTTGGATATAAATGTATAATACGTAAATGTGGAACTGGTATGACAAATTGAAGTTGCAAACCAATTAACATGGTATTACCATTCAAATATTTAGGAGTGACATTGGATTTTAACCTAAAATGGTCAGAACACATACATAATATCGAAAATAAAATGAGGAGCTTAACTGTATTATTTTACAAAATTCGATTCCTTGATAAATCAAATATAAGACAAATTTACATGGCACTGTGTCGTTTCTACTATACGGCATAACATGTTGGGAGGCACCAACATAACTGATATCAATACATTGCAAACTACATAAAAAATTATTGTAAAAGTAGCATACTCCCTACCATTAAAATACCCATCAGAGGAATTATTCAACCATACTAATATATTATCTGTTTATAAACTATACATTAGGCAAATTATAGTTAAATCCATACAGAACCATACACTCAATGCCACAGAAAAAATAGACAGAAGAACAGGAAAATACATTAAACCGTCATATACTCTATTAACTAGTTCTAGAAATTCTCCTAATTACATGGGGAAAACTATTTTCAACAATTTAAATAACGAAGTAAAGAGTCTAATAAAAAGTTTATGTGAAAGTCAATCTAATAATACCAATGATATAATTAATATAAAGAATAAAAATCAAATAAAAAAGGCAATAAAGAAAATAGTTAGTGATCTTGATGATAATGTGTGTATCAATAAAATCATAAAAGTCAATATGTCTAAACATAATATGGTAGGTATAATATGTTAATATGTACCTAAAATATGTAAATTTTTGTTTCTAAAGTTTTTTTTTATCATGTTATGTTTATTTAATTTTATCGTATTTTTATTTGTATTAGTATTTTACTTTAAAGTTTAAACGAATTGTAATATAGTTTAACTCAGTGTACCAGATACGAGCTTATAGCTCAGTTGGTATTCGTATCAGCTATTATTAATTTATTTTATTGTAATTATTTAATTGTAATTGTTTTGGCTGAATAAATAAATAAATAAATATGGTTAAGTGTCGTAGTAAATATTAGAACTCATATTCTATTTCTTGTCGAGTCCGGTCTTATAAAATGCCAATAATAATAGTGCTGATTTAATATATTTATATATAAATCTCTATATATATAAATGGATCCCTGTATTAACGCGTGAACGGCTGAACCAATTTCACTAATTCTTTTTTTGTTGAGTTCATAATTATCAGGAGAAGGTTCTTATGGAAAACAATTTTAGGAAAAACCACTCGGAAAGTAGAAAATTAGGATGTCAAAAAATACAATAGTGGCGCCATCTGTCCAGAAAAAATAAACTAAATAATAAAAAAATTAGTTGCAGATTAAAATAATAATAGTGTATATAATAGTAACTTATATAGTTATATATATATTTTAACCTTGTTTTGAACTTTTAGTTTTAAGTATAAATATTTAAAATTATAAACATTTTTAAATACAAAATAATTTGATAATGTTAGCAATTATGATGGATTTTGTCAAAATTTGAATTTCAAATGCTTAAAAAAACGCTTGCCTAGTCTAGGATCGGCATGTAAACTTTCATGATTTTTAATTTTTAGAAATGTATTTACTGATATCACACCCAAAAGGTATAACAATTTCAATCCAGAAAATGTCGATGTGAACAACCCCACAAAAAATCATTTTTATTTTCATTTAGTGAGATAGATCTCCAAAACTGGATAGTTTTTTTGGGTCTTGTTAGATTCACATTGGTCAGGAGAAGTGCAGTGAAGATTTCCAGAACATTATCTTTAATAGTTATTCACTGCAGAACATTAAAAAATTTTATCTATACATTTTGTATCTACTTGATATTCCCCTTTTAATGAGTTATCAACCAACTTTCTAACTATCATATTTTAGGAGAAAAGTTAAAAAATAGAAATTTTATATAATGTCCTTATGTCCATTACTTTTGAAATTCTAATATGAAATGACTTATGGCCTATGGGTAAATTTTCAAGTTTTTTGATTCGGCAAAAAAAATTATTTAACGACAATAATTGAAAAAAAAATTAAAAAGGAGGTTTTAGTGTAAGTTGTAATTTATCATTTTTGTTCATTGTTTTAACTGATGACTGAAATTTGATGGCCTGCCAATAATTTCTAGATTCCTAATGAGGATTTTTTCAAAAATATTAATTTGGACGACTATATATATATATATATATATATATATATATTATATTATGGACTATCTACTTAAAACTTAAAACTTCTGTTCAAATTGCACATTTTCTTGATTTCTAGGTTAGGTTAGGTTAAGTTAGGCTAGGTACAATAAGTTCAAATAATGGATATATTTCACAATAATACAATATTAGCATGCCTACCTTTATTGATTTATTTTTCTTAATTAATAATGGTATCAGCCGGTAGGGCAGTATACTTTGAAATGTTGAACTTTTTCGGTATCCTTTTTTGATAATAATATTAATAATTAAAATAAAAATAAACAGGTAATATTAACTTACAATATAATAATAAAAATATTTAATTATATTAATAAAATTATACAATTATACAATAATACTATAAATGTATTTATAAATAAAAATGACTATAATAGAATAAAAGAAAATAGAACCACGTGGTTCATTATAATTAAAATAAAATACATTAAATATGTATGAATAAAAAACAAAACCACATACTTATACAAATATAAACATAAAATTCAAAGAATAAAAACAAACTGCTAAACCAGAAACAATAATAAACTTCAAACGAATATAATTAAAATTCAATGTGAAAATATCAGTATAGTACTTAAAACAGTGTAAAAAAAAGTATGTCATATTATAATATGACAGTACAAAACACCAAATAATAAAAAATTTATAACAATTCATAAAAAATAAATATAAACTAAAAAACATTAAAATTGAAAATATATTGAAAAGAAAACAGAAAAAGAAAAAAGAAAAAATATATAAAAAAATATATATTATTAATTAAAAAATAAAAACGAACAAAAGGGATAAAAAAATTTGAAAAATAAAAAAACATTTTATTAAATCATCAAAATACCATATCACGTAAAAACATAATACGTGCTGAAATTCTCAGTTATAACCGCAAAACATCAATAATGTCGAAGTTAAATAGATTCTAATCACCAAATATAAAATTCAAACAATCATAATAAATTTAAATAAAAATACAAATACAAATAAAAAAATATATGGTGAAAAGAATTATGGGTCAAAAAAGAATCAATATTCGCAATAATAAAATTAAAAAAATATATAAATAAAATATAAGTAATATGATGTAAAACATGAAAATGTACCACAGCAAAAATTCAAATTAAATGACTAAGATAATTAATATCCAAACAACAAATATAAAAAAAAAAAACAAATGAAAAACAGAACTAATTATAAAATAATATCACTATCAGAGTAAGCAATTGAACCGACAGCAATCAAAAGCTAGAAATTATGTCATAAATTATGAAAAAGCACCAGTGCATATAAGAACTGACATTCATTTTAATCATAAAAAATACTCAATTGTTATTGTCCGCAATGTAAAAATCAGTTTGAAGATCTGTTGATGTGCTTTCATCAGAAGTACCAGTTGTTTTTGATTTAATGTCTATTCCGCCGAAGACTGTTTTATCTACATCCAACTTGTTTCCAGAGACCATGTTCGGAGTGTCAAAGGAATCGGCGTCTTGATCAGTAGATACAGTAGTCGACTGTATTGATTTAGTTGAAATACCGCTTAACGTTTTATCTGTTTGGGCATCTGGGAAAATGCTAACGTCTAAATAGTCTATTGGTGTTTTTGAATTGTCCATTCCGTTTGTTACAGTTTTGCTGCTATCAACATTTGTTTCAGATAATATGTCAGGAATATGATTATCATCGGAACTGTGATCCATTGATATTTTTGTTGACGTTGATTTATAAGTACTGCTTTGTACAGTGTTTTCAGTTTGAAGATCTGTTGATGTGCTTTCATCAGAAGTACCAGTTGTTTTTGATTTAATGTCTATTCCGCCGAAGACTGTTTTATCTACATCCAACTTGTTTCCAGAGACCATGTTCGGAGTGTCAAAGGAATCGGCGTCTTGATCAGTAGATACAGTAGTCGACTGTATTGATTTAGTTGAAATACCGCTTAACGTTTTATCTGTTTGGGCATCTGGGAAAATGCTAACGTCTAAATAGTCTATTGGTGTTTTTGAATTGTCCATTCCGTTTGTTACAGTTTTGCTGCTATCAACATTTGTTTCAGATAATATGTCAGGAATATGATTATCATCGGAACTGTGATCCATTGATATTTTTGTTGACGTTGATTTATAAGTACTGCTTTGTACAGTGTTTTCAGTTTGAAGATCTGTTGATGTGCTTTCATCAGAAGTACCAGTTGTTTTTGATTTAATGTCTATTCCGCCGAAGACTGTTTTATCTACATCCAACTTGTTTCCAGAGACCATGTTCGGAGTGTCAAAGGAATCGGCGTCTTGATCAGTAGATACAGTAGTCGACTGTATTGATTTAGTTGAAATACCGCTTAAAGTTTTATCTGTTTGGGCATCTGGGAAAATGCTAACGTCTAAATAGTCTATTAATTTTTTTGAATTGTCCATTCCGTTTGTTACAGTTTTGCTGCTATCAACATTTGTTTCAGATAATATGTCAGGAATATGATTATCATCGGAACTGTGATCCATTGATATTTTTGTTGACGTTGATTTATAAGTACTGCTTTGTACAGTGTTTTCGGTTTGAAGATCTGTTGATGTGCTTTCATCAGAAGTACCAGTTGTTTTTGATTTAATGTCTATTCCGCCGAAGACTGTTTTATCTATATCCAACTTGTTTCCAGAGACCATGTTCGGAGTGTCAAAGGAATCGGCGTCTTGATCAGTAGATACAGTAGTCGACTGTATTGATTTAGTTGAAATACCGCTTAACGTTTTATCTGTTTGGGCATCTGGGAAAATGCTAACGTCTAAATAGTCTATTGGTGTTTTTGAATTGTCCATTCCGTTTGTTACAGTTTTGCTGCTATCAACATTTGTTTCAGATAATATGTCAGGAATATGATTATCATCGGAACTGTGATCCATTGATATTTTTGTTGACGTTGATTTATAAGTACTGCTTTGTACAGTGTTTTCAGTTTGAAGATCTGTTGATGTGCTTTCATCAGAAGTACCAGTTGTTTTTGATTTAATGTCTATTCCGCCGAAGACTGTTTTATCTACATCCAACTTGTTTCCAGAGACCATGTTCGGAGTGTCAAAGGAATCGGCGTCTTGATCAGTAGATACAGTAGTCGACTGTATTGATTTAGTTGAAATACCGCTTAAAGTTTTATCTGTTTGGGCATCTGGGAAAATACTAACGTCTAAATAGTCTATTGGTGTTTTTGAATTGTCCATTCCGTTTGTTACAGTTTTGCTGCTATCAACATTTGTTTCAGATAATATGTCAGGAATATGATTATCATCGGAACTGTGATCCATTGATATTTTTGTTGACGTTGATTTATAAGTACTGCTTTGTACAGTGTTTTCAGTTTGAAGATCTGTTGATGTGCTTTCATCAGAAGTACCAGTTGTTTTTGATTTAATGTCTATTCCGCCGAAGACTGTTTTATCTACATCCAACTTGTTTCCAGAGACCATGTTCGGAGTGTCAAAGGAATCGGCGTCTTGATCAGTAGATACAGTAGTCGACTGTATTGATTTAGTTGAAATACCGCTTAAAGTTTTATCTGTTTGGGCATCTGGGAAAATGCTAACGTCTAAATAGTCTATTGATGTTTTTGAATTGTCCATTCCGTTTGTTACAGTTTTGCTGCTATCAACATTTGTTTCAGATAATATGTCAGGAATATGATTATCATCGGAACTGTGATCCATTGATATTTTTGTTGACGTTGATTTATAAGTACTGCTTTGTACAGTGTTTTCAGTTTGAAGATCTGTTGATGTGCTTTCATCAGAAGTACCAGTTGTTTTTGATTTAATGTCTATTCCGCCGAAGACTGTTTTATCTACATCCAACTTGTTTCCAGAGACCATGTTCGGAGTGTCAAAGGAATCGGCGTCTTGATCAGTAGATACAGTAGTCGACTGTATTGATTTAGTTGAAATACCGCTTAACGTTTTATCTGTTTGGGCATCTGGGAAAATGCTAACGTCTAAATAGTCTATTGATGTTTTTGAATTGTCCATTCCGTTTGTTACAGTTTTGCTGCTATCAACATTTGTTTCAGATAATATGTCAGGAATATGATTATCATCGGAACTGTGATCCATTGATATTTTTGTTGACGTTGATTTATAAGTACTGCTTTGTACAGTGTTTTCAGTTTGAAGATCTGTTGATGTGCTTTCATCAGAAGTACCAGTTGTTTTTGATTTAATGTCTATTCCGCCGAAGACTGTTTTATCTACATCCAACTTGTTTCCAGAGACCATGTTCGGAGTGTCAAAGGAATCGGCGTCTTGATCAGTAGATACAGTAGTCGACTGTATTGATTTAGTTGAAATACCGCTTAACGTTTTATCTGTTTGGGCATCTGGGAAAATGCTAACGTCTAAATAGTCTATTGGTGTTTTTGAATTGTCCATTCCGTTTGTTACAGTTTTGCTGCTATCAACATTTGTTTCAGATAGTATGTCAGGAATATGATTATCATCGGAACTGTGATCCATTAATATTTTTGTTGACCTTGATTTATAAGTACTGCTTTGTACAGTGTTTTCAGTTTGAAGATCTGTTGATGTGCTTTCATCAGAAGTACCAGTTGTTTTTGATTTAATGTCTATTCCGCCGAAGACTGTTTTATCTACATCCAACTTGTTTCCAGAGACCATGTTCGGAGTGTCAAAGGAATCGGCGTCTTGATCAGTAGATACAGTAGTCGACTGTATTGATTTAGTTGAAATACCGCTTAACGTTTTATCTGTTTGGGCATCTGGGAAAATACTAACGTCTAAATAGTCTATTGGTGTTTTTGAATTGTCCATTCCGTTTGTTACAGTTTTGCTGCTATCAACATTTGTTTCAGATAATATGTCAGGAATATGATTATCATCGGAACTGTGATCCATTGATATTTTTGTTGACGTTGATTTATAAGTACTGCTTTGTACAGTGTTTTCAGTTTGAAGATCTGTTGATGTGCTTTCATCAGAAGTACCAGTTGTTTTTGATTTAATGTCTATTCCGCCGAAGACTGTTTTATCTACATCCAACTTGTTTCCAGAGACCATGTTCGGAGTGTCAAAGGAATCGGCGTCTTGATCAGTAGATACAGTAGTCGACTGTATTGATTTAGTTGAAATACCGCTTAACGTTTTATCTGTTTGGGCATCTGGGAAAATGCTAACGTCTAAATAGTCTATTGATGTTTTTGAATTGTCCATTCCGTTTGTTACAGTTTTGCTGCTATCAACATTTGTTTCAGATAATATGTCAGGAATATGATTATCATCGGAACTGTGATCCATTGATATTTTTGTTGACGTTGATTTATAAGTACTGCTTTGTACAGTGTTTTCGGTTTGGAGATCTGTTGATGTGCTTTCATCAGAAGTACCAGTTGTTTTTGATTTAATGTCTATTCCGCCGAAGACTGTTTTATCTACATCCAACTTGTTTCCAGAGACCATGTTGGGAGTGTCAAAGGAATCGGCGTCTTGATCAGTAGATACAGTAGTCGACTGTATTGATTTAGTTGAAATACCGCTTAACGTTTTATCTGTTTGGGCATCTGGGAAAATGCTAACGTCTAAATAGTCTATTGGTGTTTTTGAATTGTCCATTCCGTTTGTTACAGTTTTGCTGCTATCAACATTTGTTTCAGATAATATGTCAGGAATATGATTATCATCGGAACTGTGATCCATTGATATTTTTGTTGACGTTGATTTATAAGTACTGCTTTGTACAGTGTTTTCAGTTTGAAGATCTGTTGATGTGCTTTCATCAGAAGTACCAGTTGTTTTTGATTTAATGTCTATTCCGCCGAAGACTGTTTTATCTACATCCAACTTGTTTCCAGAGACCATGTTCGGAGTGTCAAAGGAATCGGCGTCTTGATCAGTAGATACAGTAGTCGACTGTATTGATTTAGTTGAAATACCGCTTAACGTTTTATCTGTTTGGGCATCTGGGAAAATGCTAACGTCTAAATAGTCTATTGGTGTTTTTGAATTGTCCATTCCGTTTGTTACAGTTTTGCTGCTATCAACATTTGTTTCAGATAATATGTCAGGAATATGATTATCATCGGAACTGTGATCCATTGATATTTTTGTTGACGTTGATTTATAAGTACTGCTTTGTACAGTGTTTTCAGTTTGAAGATCTGTTGATGTGCTTTCATCAGAAGTACCAGTTGTTTTTGATTTAATGTCTATTCCGCCGAAGACTGTTTTATCTACATCCAACTTGTTTCCAGAGACCATGTTCGGAGTGTCAAAGGAATCGGCGTCTTGATCAGTAGATACAGTAGTCGACTGTATTGATTTAGTTGAAATATTGCTTAAAGTTTTATCTGTTTGGGCATCTGGGAAAATGCTAACGTCTAAATAGTCTATTGATGTTTTTGAATTGTCCATTCCGTTTGTTACAGTTTTGCTGCTATCAACATTTGTTTCAGATAATATGTCAGGAATATGATTATCATCGGAACTGTGATCCATTGATATTTTTGTTGACGTTGATTTATAAGTACTGCTTTGTACAGTGTTTTCGGTTTGGAGATCTGTTGATGTGCTTTCATCAGAAGTACCAGTTGTTTTTGATTTAATGTCTATTCCGCCGAAGACTGTTTTATCTACATCCAACTTGTTTCCAGAGACCATGTTCGGAGTGTCAAAGGAATCGGCGTCTTGATCAGTAGATACAGTAGTCGACTGTATTGATTTAGTTGAAATACCGCTTAAAGTTTTATCTGTTTGGGCATCTGGGAAAATGCTAACGTCTAAATAGTCTATTGGTGTTTTTGAATTGTCCATTCCGTTTGTTACAGTTTTGCTGCTATCAACATTTGTTTCAGATAGTATGTCAGGAATATGATTATCATCGGAACTGTGATCCATTGATATTTTTGTTGACGTTGATTTATAAGTACTGCTTTGTACAGTGTTTTCAGTTTGAAGATCTGTTGATGTGCTTTCATCAGAAGTACCAGTTGTTTTTGATTTAATGTCTATTCCGCCGAAGACTGTTTTATCTACATCCAACTTGTTTCCAGAGACCATGTTCGGAGTGTCAAAGGAATCGGCGTCTTGATCAGTAGATACAGTAGTCGACTGTATTGATTTAGTTGAAATACCGCTTAAAGTTTTATCTGTTTGGGCATCTGGGAAAATGCTAACGTCTAAATAGTCTATTGATGTTTTTGAATTGTCCATTCCGTTTGTTACAGTTTTGCTGCTATCAACATTTGTTTCAGATAATATGTCAGGAATATGATTATCATCGGAACTGTGATCCATTGATATTTTTGTTGACGTTGATTTATAAGTACTGCTTTGTACAGTGTTTTCAGTTTGAAGATCTGTTGATGTGCTTTCATCAGAAGTACCAGTTGTTTTTGATTTAATGTCTATTCCGCCGAAGACTGTTTTATCTACATCCAACTTGTTTCCAGAGACCATGTTCGGAGTGTCAAAGGAATCGGCGTCTTGATCAGTAGATACAGTAGTCGACTGTATTGATTTAGTTGAAATACCGCTTAACGTTTTATCTGTTTGGGCATCTGGGAAAATGCTAACGTCTAAATAGTCTATTGGTGTTTTTGAATTGTCCATTCCGTTTGTTACAGTTTTGCTGCTATCAACATTTGTTTCAGATAATATGTCAGGAATATGATTATCATCGGAACTGTGATCCATTGATATTTTTGTTGACGTTGATTTATAAGTACTGCTTTGTACAGTGTTTTCAGTTTGAAGATCTGTTGATGTGCTTTCATCAGAAGTACCAGTTGTTTTTGATTTAATGTCTATTCCGCCGAAGACTGTTTTATCTACATCCAACTTGTTTCCAGAGACCATGTTCGGAGTGTCAAAGGAATCGGCGTCTTGATCAGTAGATACAGTAGTCGACTGTATTGATTTAGTTGAAATACCGCTTAAAGTTTTATCTGTTTGGGCATCTGGGAAAATGCTAACGTCTAAATAGTCTATTGATGTTTTTGAATTGTCCATTCCGTTTGTTACAGTTTTGCTGCTATCAACATTTGTTTCAGATAATATGTCAGGAATATGATTATCATCGGAACTGTGATCCATTGATATTTTTGTTGACGTTGATTTATAAGTACTGCTTTGTACAGTGTTTTCAGTTTGAAGATCTGTTGATGTGCTTTCATCAGAAGTACCAGTTGTTTTTGATTTAATGTCTATTCCGCCGAAGACTGTTTTATCTACATCCAACTTGTTTCCAGAGACCATGTTCGGAGTGTCAAAGGAATCGGCGTCTTGATCAGTAGATACAGTAGTCGACTGTATTGATTTAGTTGAAATACCGCTTAACGTTTTATCTGTTTGGGCATCTGGGAAAATACTAACGTCTAAATAGTCTATTGGTGTTTTTGAATTGTCCATTCCGTTTGTTACAGTTTTGCTGCTATCAACATTTGTTTCAGATAATATGTCAGGAATATGATTATCATCGGAACTGTGATCCATTGATATTTTTGTTGACGTTGATTTATAAGTACTGCTTTGTACAGTGTTTTCAGTTTGAAGATCTGTTGATGTGCTTTCATCAGAAGTACCAGTTGTTTTTGATTTAATGTCTATTCCGCCGAAGACTGTTTTATCTACATCCAACTTGTTTCCAGAGACCATGTTCGGAGTGTCAAAGGAATCGGCGTCTTGATCAGTAGATACAGTAGTCGACTGTATTGATTTAGTTGAAATACCGCTTAACGTTTTATCTGTATGGGCATCTGGGAAAATGCTAACGTCTAAATAGTCTATTGGTGTTTTTGAATTGTCCATTCCGTTTGTTACAGTTTTGCTGCTATCAACATTTGTTTCAGATAGTATGTCAGGAATATGATTATCATCGGAACTGTGATCCATTGATATTTTTGTTGACGTTGATTTATAAGTACTGCTTTGTACAGTGTTTTCAGTTTGAAGATCTGTTGATGTGCTTTCATCAGAAGTACCAGTTGTTTTTGATTTAATGTCTATTCCGCCGAAGACTGTTTTATCTACATCCAACTTGTTTCCAGAGACCATGTTCGGAGTGTCAAAGGAATCGGCGTCTTGATCAGTAGATACAGTAGTCGACTGTATTGATTTAGTTGAAATACCGCTTAACGTTTTATCTGTTTGGGCATCTGGGAAAATACTAACGTCTAAATAGTCTATTGGTGTTTTTGAATTGTCCATTCCGTTTGTTACAGTTTTGCTGCTATCAACATTTGTTTCAGATAATATGTCAGGAATATGATTATCATCGGAACTGTGATCCATTGATATTTTTGTTGACGTTGATTTATAAGTACTGCTTTGTACAGTGTTTTCAGTTTGAAGATCTGTTGATGTGCTTTCATCAGAAGTACCAGTCGTTTTTGATTTAATGTCTATTCCGCCGAAGACTGTTTTATCTACATCCAACTTGTTTCCAGAGACCATGTTCGGAGTGTCAAAGGAATCGGCGTCTTGATCAGTAGATACAGTAGTCGACTGTATTGATTTAGTTGAAATACCGCTTAACGTTTTATCTGTTTGGGCATCTGGGAAAATGCTAACGTCTAAATAGTCTATTGGTGTTTTTGAATTGTCCATTCCGTTTGTTACAGTTTTGCTGCTATTAACATTTGTTTCAGATAATATGTCAGGAATATGATTATCATCGGAACTGTGATCCATTGATATTTTTGTTGACGTTGATTTATAAGTACTGCTTTGTACAGTGTTTTCAGTTTGAAGATCTGTTGATGTGCTTTCATCAGAAGTACCAGTTGTTTTTGATTTAATGTCTATTCCGCCGAAGACTGTTTTATCTACATCCAACTTGTTTCCAGAGACCATGTTCGGAGTGTCAAAGGAATCGGCGTCTTGATCAGTAGATACAGTAGTCGACTGTATTGATTTAGTTGAAATACCGCTTAAAGTTTTATCTGTTTGGGCCTCTGGGAAAATGCTAACGTCTAAATAGTCTATTGTTGTTTTTGAATTGTCCATTCCGTTTGTTACAGTTTTGCTGCTATCAACATTTGTTTCAGATAGTATGTCAGGAATATGATTATCATCGGAACTGTGATCCATTGATATTTTTGTTGACCTTGATTTATAAGTACTGCTTTGTACAGTGTTTTCAGTTTGAAGATCTGTTGATGTGCTTTCATCAGAAGTACCAGTTGTTTTTGATTTAATGTCTATTCCGCCGAAGACTGTTTTATCTACATCCAACTTGTTTCCAGAGACCATGTTCGGAGTGTCAAAGGAATCGGCGTCTTGATCAGTAGATACAGTAGTCGACTGTATTGATTTAGTTGAAATACCGCTTAACGTTTTATCTGTTTGGGCATCTGGGAAAATGCTAACGTCTAAATAGTCTATTGGTGTTTTTGAATTGTCCATTCCGTTTGTTACAGTTTTGCTGCTATCAACATTTGTTTCAGATAATATGTCAGGAATATGATTATCATCGGAACTGTGATCCATTGATATTTTTGTTGACGTTGATTTATAAGTACTGCTTTGTACAGTGTTTTCGGTTTGGAGATCTGTTGATGTGCTTTCATCAGAAGTACCAGTTGTTTTTGATTTAATGTCTATTCCGCCGAAGACTGTTTTATCTACATCCAACTTGTTTCCAGAGACCATGTTGGGAGTGTCAAAGGAATCGGCGTCTTGATCAGTAGATACAGTAGTCGACTGTATTGATTTAGTTGAAATACCGCTTAACGTTTTATCTGTTTGGGCATCTGGGAAAATGCTAACGTCTAAATAGTCTATTGGTGTTTTTGAATTGTCCATTCCGTTTGTTACAGTTTTGCTGCTATCAACATTTGTTTCAGATAATATGTCAGGAATATGATTATCATCGGAACTGTGATCCATTGATATTTTTGTTGACGTTGATTTATAAGTACTGCTTTGTACAGTGTTTTCAGTTTGAAGATCTGTTGATGTGCTTTCATCAGAAGTACCAGTTGTTTTTGATTTAATGTCTATTCCGCCGAAGACTGTTTTATCTACATCCAACTTGTTTCCAGAGACCATGTTCGGAGTGTCAAAGGAATCGGCGTCTTGATCAGTAGATACAGTAGTCGACTGTATTGATTTAGTTGAAATACCGCTTAACGTTTTATCTGTTTGGGCATCTGGGAAAATGCTAACGTCTAAATAGTCTATTGGTGTTTTTGAATTGTCCATTCCGTTTGTTACAGTTTTGCTGCTATCAACATTTGTTTCAGATAATATGTCAGGAATATGATTATCATCGGAACTGTGATCCATTGATATTTTTGTTGACGTTGATTTATAAGTACTGCTTTGTACAGTGTTTTCAGTTTGAAGATCTGTTGATGTGCTTTCATCAGAAGTACCAGTTGTTTTTGATTTAATGTCTATTCCGCCGAAGACTGTTTTATCTACATCCAACTTGTTTCCAGAGACCATGTTCGGAGTGTCAAAGGAATCGGCGTCTTGATCAGTAGATACAGTAGTCGACTGTATTGATTTAGTTGAAATACCGCTTAACGTTTTATCTGTTTGGGCATCTGGGAAAATGCTAACGTCTAAATAGTCTATTGGTGTTTTTGAATTGTCCATTCCGTTTGTTACAGTTTTGCTGCTATCAACATTTGTTTCAGATAATATGTCAGGAATATGATTATCATCGGAACTGTGATCCATTGATATTTTTGTTGACGTTGATTTATAAGTACTGCTTTGTACAGTGTTTTCAGTTTGAAGATCTGTTGATGTGCTTTCATCAGAAGTACCAGTTGTTTTTGATTTAATGTCTATTCCGCCGAAGACTGTTTTATCTACATCCAACTTGTTTCCAGAGACCATGTTCGGAGTGTCAAAGGAATCGGCGTCTTGATCAGTAGATACAGTAGTCGACTGTATTGATTTAGTTGAAATACCGCTTAACGTTTTATCTGTTTGGGCATCTGGGAAAATGCTAACGTCTAAATAGTCTATTGATGTTTTTGAATTGTCCATTCCGTTTGTTACAGTTTTGCTGCTATCAACATTTGTTTCAGATAATATGTCAGGAATATGATTATCATCGGAACTGTGATCCATTGATATTTTTGTTGACGTTGATTTATAAGTACTGCTTTGTACAGTGTTTTCGGTTTGGAGATCTGTTGATGTGCTTTCATCAGAAGTACCAGTTGTTTTTGATTTAATGTCTATTCCGCCGAAGACTGTTTTATCTACATCCAACTTGTTTCCAGAGACCATGTTGGGAGTGTCAAAGGAATCGGCGTCTTGATCAGTAGATACAGTAGTCGACTGTATTGATTTAGTTGAAATACCGCTTAACGTTTTATCTGTTTGGGCATCTGGGAAAATGCTAACGTCTAAATAGTCTATTGGTGTTTTTGAATTGTCCATTCCGTTTGTTACAGTTTTGCTGCTATCAACATTTGTTTCAGATAATATGTCAGGAATATGATTATCATCGGAACTGTGATCCATTGATATTTTTGTTGACGTTGATTTATAAGTACTGCTTTGTACAGTGTTTTCAGTTTGAAGATCTGTTGATGTGCTTTCATCAGAAGTACCAGTTGTTTTTGATTTAATGTCTATTCCGCCGAAGACTGTTTTATCTACATCCAACTTGTTTCCAGAGACCATGTTCGGAGTGTCAAAGGAATCGGCGTCTTGATCAGTAGATACAGTAGTCGACTGTATTGATTTAGTTGAAATACCGCTTAACGTTTTATCTGTTTGGGCATCTGGGAAAATGCTAACGTCTAAATAGTCTATTGGTGTTTTTGAATTGTCCATTCCGTTTGTTACAGTTTTGCTGCTATCAACATTTGTTTCAGATAATATGTCAGGAATATGATTATCATCGGAACTGTGATCCATTGATATTTTTGTTGACGTTGATTTATAAGTACTGCTTTGTACAGTGTTTTCAGTTTGAAGATCTGTTGATGTGCTTTCATCAGAAGTACCAGTTGTTTTTGATTTAATGTCTATTCCGCCGAAGACTGTTTTATCTACATCCAACTTGTTTCCAGAGACCATGTTCGGAGTGTCAAAGGAATCGGCGTCTTGATCAGTAGATACAGTAGTCGACTGTATTGATTTAGTTGAAATATTGCTTAAAGTTTTATCTGTTTGGGCATCTGGGAAAATGCTAACGTCTAAATAGTCTATTGATGTTTTTGAATTGTCCATTCCGTTTGTTACAGTTTTGCTGCTATCAACATTTGTTTCAGATAATATGTCAGGAATATGATTATCATCGGAACTGTGATCCATTGATATTTTTGTTGACGTTGATTTATAAGTACTGCTTTGTACAGTGTTTTCGGTTTGGAGATCTGTTGATGTGCTTTCATCAGAAGTACCAGTTGTTTTTGATTTAATGTCTATTCCGCCGAAGACTGTTTTATCTACATCCAACTTGTTTCCAGAGACCATGTTCGGAGTGTCAAAGGAATCGGCGTCTTGATCAGTAGATACAGTAGTCGACTGTATTGATTTAGTTGAAATACCGCTTAAAGTTTTATCTGTTTGGGCATCTGGGAAAATGCTAACGTCTAAATAGTCTATTGATGTTTTTGAATTGTCCATTCCGTTTGTTACAGTTTTGCTGCTATCAACATTTGTTTCAGATAATATGTCAGGAATATGATTATCATCGGAACTGTGATCCATTGATATTTTTGTTGACGTTGATTTATAAGTACTGCTTTGTACAGTGTTTTCAGTTTGAAGATCTGTTGATGTGCTTTCATCAGAAGTACCAGTTGTTTTTGATTTAATGTCTATTCCGCCGAAGACTGTTTTATCTACATCTAACTTGTTTCCAGAGACCATGTTCGGAGTGTCAAAGGAATCGGCGTCTTGATCAGTAGATACAGTAGTCGACTGTATTGATTTAGTTGAAATACCGCTTAACGTTTTATCTGTTTGGGCATCTGGGAAAATGCTAACGTCTAAATAGTCTATTGATGTTTTTGAATTGTCCATTCCGTTTGTTACAGTTTTGCTGCTATCAACATTTGTTTCAGATAATATGTCAGGAATATGATTATCATCGGAACTGTGATCCATTGATATTTTTGTTGACGTTGATTTATAAGTACTGCTTTGTACAGTGTTTTCAGTTTGAAGATCTGTTGATGTGCTTTCATCAGAAGTACCAGTTGTTTTTGATTTAATGTCTATTCCGCCGAAGACTGTTTTATCTACATCCAACTTGTTTCCAGAGACCATGTTCGGAGTGTCAAAGGAATCGGCGTCTTGATCAGTAGATACAGTAGTCGACTGTATTGATTTAGTTGAAATACCGCTTAACGTTTTATCTGTTTGGGCATCTGGGAAAATGCTAACGTCTAAATAGTCTATTGGTGTTTTTGAATTGTCCATTCCGTTTGTTACAGTTTTGCTGCTATCAACATTTGTTTCAGATAATATGTCAGGAATATGATTATCATCGGAACTGTGATCCATTGATATTTTTGTTGACGTTGATTTATAAGTACTGCTTTGTACAGTGTTTTCAGTTTGAAGATCTGTTGATGTGCTTTCATCAGAAGTACCAGTTGTTTTTGATTTAATGTCTATTCCGCCGAAGACTGTTTTATCTACATCCAACTTGTTTCCAGAGACCATGTTCGGAGTGTCAAAGGAATCGGCGTCTTGATCAGTAGATACAGTAGTCGACTGTATTGATTTAGTTGAAATATTGCTTAAAGTTTTATCTGTTTGGGCATCTGGGAAAATGCTAACGTCTAAATAGTCTATTGATGTTTTTGAATTGTCCATTCCGTTTGTTACAGTTTTGCTGCTATCAACATTTGTTTCAGATAATATGTCAGGAATATGATTATCATCGGAACTGTGATCCATTGATATTTTTGTTGACGTTGATTTATAAGTACTGCTTTGTACAGTGTTTTCGGTTTGGAGATCTGTTGATGTGCTTTCATCAGAAGTACCAGTTGTTTTTGATTTAATGTCTATTCCGCCGAAGACTGTTTTATCTACATCCAACTTGTTTCCAGAGACCATGTTCGGAGTGTCAAAGGAATCGGCGTCTTGATCAGTAGATACAGTAGTCGACTGTATTGATTTAGTTGAAATACCGCTTAAAGTTTTATCTGTTTGGGCATCTGGGAAAATGCTAACGTCTAAATAGTCTATTGATGTTTTTGAATTGTCCATTCCGTTTGTTACAGTTTTGCTGCTATCAACATTTGTTTCAGATAATATGTCAGGAATATGATTATCATCGGAACTGTGATCCATTGATATTTTTGTTGACGTTGATTTATAAGTACTGCTTTGTACAGTGTTTTCAGTTTGAAGATCTGTTGATGTGCTTTCATCAGAAGTACCAGTTGTTTTTGATTTAATGTCTATTCCGCCGAAGACTGTTTTATCTACATCTAACTTGTTTCCAGAGACCATGTTCGGAGTGTCAAAGGAATCGGCGTCTTGATCAGTAGATACAGTAGTCGACTGTATTGATTTAGTTGAAATACCGCTTAACGTTTTATCTGTTTGGGCATCTAGGAAAATGCTAACGTCTAAATAGTCTATTGATGTTTTTGAATTGTCCATTCCGTTTGTTACAGTTTTGCTGCTATCAACATTTGTTTCAGATAATATGTCAGGAATATGATTATCATCGGAACTGTGATCCATTGATATTTTTGTTGACGTTGATTGATAAGTACTGCTTTGTACAGTGTTTTCAGTTTGAAGATCTGTTGATGTGCTTTCATCAGAAGTACCAGTTGTTTTTGATTTAATGTCTATTCCGCCGAAGACTGTTTTATCTACATCCAACTTGTTTCCAGAGACCATGTTCGGAGTGTCAAAGGAATCGGCGTCTTGATCAGTAGATACAGTAGTCGACTGTATTGATTTAGTTGAAATACCGCTTAACGTTTTATCTGTATGGGCATCTGGGAAAATGCTAACGTCTAAATAGTCTATTGGTGTTTTTGAATTGTCCATTCCGTTTGTTACAGTTTTGCTGCTATCAACATTTGTTTCAGATAGTATGTCAGGAATATGATTATCATCGGAACTGTGATCCATTGATATTTTTGTTGACGTTGATTTATAAGTACTGCTTTGTACACTGTTTTCAGTTTGAAGATCTGTTGATGTGCTTTCATCAGAAGTACCAGTTGTTTTTGATTTAATGTCTATTCCGCCGAAGACTGTTTTATCTACATCCAACTTGTTTCCAGAGACCATGTTCGGAGTGTCAAAGGAATCGGCGTCTTGATCAGTAGATACAGTAGTCGACTGTATTGATTTAGTTGAAATACCGCTTAACGTTTTATCTGTTTGGGCATCTGGGAAAATACTAACGTCTAAATAGTCTATTGGTGTTTTTGAATTGTCCATTCCGTTTGTTACAGTTTTGCTGCTATCAACAATTGTTTCAGATAATATGTCAGGAATATGATTATCATCGGAACTGTGATCCATTGATATTTTTGTTGACGTTGATTTATAAGTACTGCTTTGTACAGTGTTTTCAGTTTGAAGATCTGTTGATGTGCTTTCATCAGAAGTACCAGTTGTTTTTGATTTAATGTCTATTCCGCCGAAGACTGTTTTATCTACATCCAACTTGTTTCCAGAGACCATGTTCGGAGTGTCAAAGGAATCGGCGTCTTGATCAGTAGATACAGTAGTCGACTGTATTGATTTAGTTGAAATACCGCTTAACGTTTTATCTGTTTGGGCATCTGGGAAAATGCTAACGTCTAAATAGTCTATTGGTGTTTTTGAATTGTCCATTCCGTTTGTTACAGTTTTGCTGCTATCAACATTTGTTTCAGATAGTATGTCAGGAATATGATTATCATCGGAACTGTGATCCATTGATATTTTTGTTGACGTTGATTTATAAGTACTGCTTTGTACAGTGTTTTCAGTTTGAAGATCTGTTGATGTGCTTTCATCAGAAGTACCAGTTGTTTTTGATTTAATGTCTATTCCGCCGAAGACTGTTTTATCTACATCCAACTTGTTTCCAGAGACCATGTTCGGAGTGTCAAAGGAATCGGCGTCTTGATCAGTAGATACAGTAGTCGACTGTATTGATTTAGTTGAAATACCGCTTAAAGTTTTATCTGTTTGGGCATCTGGGAAAATGCTAACGTCTAAATAGTCTATTGATGTTTTTGAATTGTCCATTCCGTTTGTTACAGTTTTCCTGCTATCAACATTTGTTTCAGATAATATGTCAGGAATATGATTATCATCGGAACTGTGATCCATTGATATTTTTGTTGACGTTGATTTATAAGTACTGCTTTGTACAGTGTTTTCAGTTTGAAGATCTGTTGATGTGCTTTCATCAGAAGTACCAGTTGTTTTTGATTTAATGTCTATTCCGCCGAAGACTGTTTTATCTACTTCCAACTTGTTTCCAGAGACCATGTTCGGAGTGTCAAAGGAATCGGCGTCTTGATCAGTAGATACAGTAGTCGACTGTATTGATTTAGTTGAAATACCGCTTAACGTTTTATCTGTTTGGGCATCTGGGAAAATGCTAACGTCTAAATAGTCTATTGGTGTTTTTGAATTGTCCATTCCGTTTGTTACAGTTTTGCTGCTATCAACATTTGTTTCAGATAATATGTCAGGAATATGATTATCATCGGAACTGTGATCCATTGATATTTTTGTTGACGTTGATTTATAAGTACTGCTTTGAACAGTGTTTTCAGTTTGAAGATCTGTTGATGTGCTTTCATCAGAAGTACCAGTTGTTTTTGATTTAATGTCTATTCCGCCGAAGACTGTTTTATCTACATCCAACTTGTTTCCAGAGACCATGTTCGGAATGTCAAAGGAATCGGCGTCTTGATCAGTAGATACAGTAGTCGACTGTATTGATTTAGTTGAAATACCGCTTGACGTTTTATCTGTTTGGGCACCTGGGAAAATACTAACGTCTAAATAGTCTATTGGTGTTTTTGAATTGTCCATTCCGTTTGTTACAGTTTTGCTGCTATCAACATTTGTTTCAGATAATATGTCAGGAATATGATTATCATCGGAACTGTGATCCATTGTTATTTTTGTTGACGTTGATTTATAAGTACTGCTTTGTACAGTGTTTTCAGTTTGAAGATCTGTTGATGTGCTTTCATCAGAAGTACCAGTTGTTTTTGATTTAATGTCTATTCCGCCGAAGACTGTTTTATCTACTTCCAACTTGTTTCCAGAGACCATGTTCGGAGTGTCAAAGGAATCGGCGTCTTGATCAGTAGATACAGTAGTCGACTGTATTGATTTAGTTGAAATACCGCTTAACGTTTTATCTGTTTGGGCATCTGGGAAAATGCTAACGTCTAAATAGTCTATTGGTGTTTTTGAATTGTCCATTCCGTTTGTTAAAGTTTTGCTGCTATCTACATTTGTTTCAGATAATATGTCAGGAATATGATTATCATCGGAACTGTGATCCATTGATATTTTTGTTGACGTTGATTTATAAGTACTGCTTTGTACAGTGTTTTCGGTTTGAAGATCTGTTGATGTGCTTTCATCAGAAGTACCAGTTGTTTTTGATTTAATGTCTATTCCGCCGAAGACTGTTTTATCTACATCCAATTTGTTTCCAGAGACCATGTTCGGAGTGTCAAAGGAATCGGCGTCTTGATCAGTAGATACGGTAGTCGACTGTATTGATTTAGTTGAAATACCGCTTGACGTTTTATCTGTTTGGGCATCTGGGAAAATGCTAACGTCTAAATAGTCTATTGGTGTTTTTGAATTGTCCATTCCGTTTGTTACAGTTTTGCTGCTATCAACATTTGTTTCAGATAATATGTCAGGAATATGATTATCATCGGAACTGTGATCCATTGATATTTTTGTTGACGTTGATTTATAAGTACTGCTTTGTACAGTGTTTTCAGTTTGAAGATCTGTCGATGTGCTTTCATCAGAAGTACCAGTTGTTTTTGATTTAATGTCTATTCCGCCGAAGACTGTTTTATCTACATCCAACTTGTTTCCAGAGACCATGTTTGGAGTGTCAAAGGAATCGGCGTCTTGATCAGTAGATACGGTATTCGACTGTATTGATTTAGTTGAAATACCGCTTGACGTTTTATCTGTTTGGGCATCTGGGAAAATACTAACGTCTAAATAGTCTATTGGTGTTTTTGAATTGTCCATTCCGTTTGTTACAGTTTTGCTGCTATCAACATTTGTTTCAGATAATATGTCAGGAATATGATTATCATCGGAACTGTGATCCATTGATATTTTTGTTGACGTTGATTTATAAGTACTGCTTTGTACAGTGTTTTCAGTTTGAAGATCTGTTGATGTGCTTTCATCAGAAGTACCAGTTGTTTTTGATTTAATGTCTATTCCGCCGAAGACTGTTTTATCTACATCCAACTTGTTTCCAGAGACCATGTTCGGAGTGTCAAAGGAATCGGCGTCTTGATCAGTAGATACGGTAGTCGACTGAATTGATTTAGTTGAAACACTGCTTATCATTTTATCCTTCTGATCGTCTGGGTTTTTCGAACTTTTATCTCGTATTTTTTTGTATATGGTCATATAATCAATGTTTTCATTTTGAATCTCAAGATCAATACCTGATATTGTATACCTGTATCTTCCATTATATAATGGTGTTGTCTTATGTTGACAATCAATGTATATATCAAACCTTATGAAATCTTCCATAATAAGTGCCACGGTGATCATAAGTCTCCGTCTTATTTCTTGTTGGTTATTTTTCAAATTTAGGTCATTGTTGACTTTAGTTATTTTTTTTAATTGGTTTATTATCGTACGGTACATTCGTTTGACACTTATCATATTGTATTTTAATACCCTTATGTATCTATGTTTCTTTTTAACTCTTTGGTGTTTATATCTTAGTCTGTTATAGATCGATATTATTTCATGCTCATTTTTTTTTATCAAATTTAGGGCCGTTACATTATTTATTTCTAAGTCTGTTGTCTTTCTAAAATAAGAATAAAATATGGTATTCATGTTTTTAATATGTTCTGAGTAGTCTTGTGTATCTTTGGGTACTACCAGATTATAGTATTCTGTTTGTCTAAAAGCTGGTATTATTAATTCAGTTATCGCGAATATTTTATACTTAATGCATTTCGCTAGCTCTTTTATTGCTTTATACTTTAAATTTATATCAATTAAATTATTTGATTTTATATACATTGTATTGATCTTAATAATATTTTTTATTTGTTGTATAACATTTTTATATGTGTGTTTAGTACGTTCAAGATCTTTTAATATAAACAAAGCGTTTGACTCTTCTACGGGGTTATCAATTTCATTATTTTCTAATGCTCTATGCATACTGGTTAGTGTTACATCATATAACATATCTGAAGATACCGAAGCCAGTTGTAATATATTTTTTATATAAATCTCATTGCACGCCACATCATTTGGCCAATATGGAATGTTTGTTTTAGATATATTTTTGTTTAACCAATCTAAAATGTTAAAAATATTATTATTTTCATTTTCTATATAATTCCATACGTCAGATATGATATTTTCTTTACTCTCTATAATTGAGTATATGCTGTATTTATATATTTCATTTAATTTTTGGTCCATGTCATTTATAATATTTTGAATAAGTTCTTCTATGTCTGTTTCTAAATTTGTCTCTGTATTTGAACACAAAACAACATTTTCTAAATTTTTTAGTATAATCATTGCATAAATTGATGACTCCAATACGTTTATTTTTTGTTCATCAATTGACATTTGTTCTACCCAATACATCAGTTTTGTGTTATGGGTTACATTGGTATCACATAATGAACTATTATATTTATTTATTATGTCCCAAGCAACTATTTGTATACTGTTATCATTCCAACTTAATTTAATATTATTAATTCTTTTCTTATGCAAATCTTCGTTTTTAGAACTTAATAATCCATTTATCATCATTTTATCATAAGATTTAGGACATGATAGTACGTCATTTTTAATTAAATCTTCATCTTTTAGAATTTTTCGTAGAGGTGACTTGATTACTCCAACAATATTATATAAGTTGATAGAAACATACTCTTGGACTTTTGATGTTATCTCTGGTATATTTTTCTTATTAAATTTGTACGCTTCTTCTGTATACTCTCTTAGTTTTATAATGTGTGTTAGAAGTTTTGATGCAGCATAATCAAAAATACTCTTTGATGAATTTAGTTCATACCACATTATGAAATTTAATTTTGAAAAATGCTTGTCAACTGATTTAGAGTTGTAAAATATTGTTAATGCTTCTATGTACAACTCATATACTTTAGCCAACTTCACTCGAGTATATTCACGTGAATTAAGATTATTTTCGATTTTCTTCTCTTGTTTAATATTTGTCTGTATAAATGAAAAAGTGTATGTAATGAATGTTTTTTTCAGACAGTTTTTCTTTATTTTTATTTTTTACGATGATTAGTACCAATTACTACGTTACCTATATTCAGTTTTAAACATAAGTTATTTTCATTATAAATAATATTCTAAATGTAAATTTTGAATCAACAATTGAATTATTCGGTTTAGTTTTTAAAATGTATTTAGTTTATTGTTTATTTTGATTATTAAACCTGTAATTACAGAATTGTATCCAACTCCAAACTATGATTAAGTGTACAAAATATTTTAATGTAATTTAGTATTGGTTTTTTGGGGTTATTGGATTTAATTATTTTTGATTAAGGTGTTAATGTAATTTTTTCCACAAAAATACGCTTTACATGATTAATAATCATTTTCTGTAAAGTTAATCAAATTTTTTAATTTTGTTTTATCTAATAGAGGGTTATATTCTACAGACTGCATTGAACTCAGTTTTTCAATATTTTAATCTCAAACTGTATAACATGTCTTCAAATATAATACAATATTAAGCTTTTATTACAAATTATTATATACTATTATTTGAAAAAAAATAAAAATCAGAATTGAATGTTGCCTGTATATAGTGTTCTTCAGATAAAAAAATAGTTATCAAAGTTTGAAAATTCTACAGGGCCTAAGAATTATTCCTGTGAAATAATTTATTCGCAATATTACACCATATCAACCTAAATACGTTTCGGAGAGAAGTTTAGTGAAAAAGTATTATAACTAATGTGCCAGATAAAATATAAAATGCAATTTTACAATTTAAAATTGGTAGAATGGTGCAAAATTTGAAAAACCGGTACTGGCACTCTTTTTAGGTAGAATATATTTATATAACAAATACTTTAAGGGGCCTCCCGTCGATGGAAAAAATCCAGACAAAACTGGAGGAATTTGGTTTGACAAATTTTTATTTTAAAAACTTATTATGATTTATTAACAAGTTTACTAGGTTTGGCCAAATGCGATTTTTAATATTTCAATTATTGTTAGTGTTATAATGAATAATATAAATACAAAAATATCATATTTTTTTCATCACAGCTTAAAAAATAGATATTAAAAATATCGCCCCTTGTCAAACCTAGTAAACTTGTTAAGGCGCCCGGTGCCCATGCAATTTTGTCCTCAAAAATACTCTCCGCGGGAATAACGATACCGCCTTGTAGAATCAACCAAATTTCATAATTTTTTTTAAATTGCTAGAGGGAAATATTCTACAGCCTGCATCGATCTCTGTTTTTCAATATTGTATTCTCAAAGTTTATAATATGTCTAATAAAATACAAGATAAAAAGCATTTTTTTACAATTTTTTTAATACAATTATTTGAAATAAAATACAAAATCAGAGATCGATGCGGGCTGTACGAAATTTTCGTGATCAAAATCCGACAATGCTATAAAGCTTGAGAGTTATTCCCGTAAAGTCATTTTCTTCGATATAATACCCTATCAACCTCCCATAAATAGGTATCGGGTAGTAGATTAGTGGAAAAGTCTTATAATTGAGGTAGTAACTAAAATATAAAATTTAATTTTCAAATTTTATAGAATTGTGGAAAATTTTAAAAACTGCACCGGGAAATTACCTTCAGTCAATCATAATCTTTTTTAAAAATTAAAACCCATCAAACAAAATTGATCCAGTTTTGTCAGCCTTTTTGGTCTAAAAGTCACTTTTTTGTCATCGACTGGAGTCCACTTAATGTATTTTACATAAATTTACTATACATATAAAAAATATATATTGGTACTTACTTGTTGGTAGGTTTTCGAATTATATTTTTCAAGGAAATTAAATGCATTTTTATATGGCAAGATATTTTCTGATATTACATCAACCATATTATCAAAAATATCCATGTATAAGTACATCATTGCTGATGTATCCACGGTGTTTACGTTTTTTTGAAGAATATTCATTTCATTTATCACTTGGTTTACTTGATTTGATAAAATGGAAATATTGTTCATGAAATCGACCATGTTCTCTTCAATTGACTCCCATATATTTAATCCTGTGATTATATCTTCAGTTCCTGTAACATTTTGAAATTCCTTAATTTCAAAAACAAAACTTTCAATAATTTGTGAAGCTTCCCTCAATTTTAAAAATTTGTATGGTGAGTCTAAAACTGTTTCGTCTGACCACTCATATATATTTTCAGGTAAAAGAAAACGCGCTATATCATCATTAGAATATATTTGTTCTTGTATTGGTACTCCAACGCCAATAAACATATTATACGTCAAATAGTATACATTACAATAGGACACAGTTGTTATCCATAAAAACTCATATGGTGACGGTACACCAAAATTATCGATTTCAAGTATATTATTTGGTAGCATACAATATCGACCAGGAACCTAGAAAAAAACCAATTAATTAAGACTAGGTATTTATCATAATATATTATGTAGGTACATAAATATAATTTCACAATTGAATAAAAACAATTAAATATTAAATACTTACGTTAAGATAAATTAAAACAAATATAATTAATAATCTTTTCATGATAATAAGTAAAATTAAAATAATAGAAAATAACGATTTAACGAATTTGGTTCACTTTAATTACAATACTACTTTTAATGATGATGAAAAATCTAAAAACACTTGATATAACTATCATTTGTGAGTAATAAATTAACAAACAGTTACAGACATCAACCTCGGTAAAAATGTTGTTAACAATCGATAAATTATATACATAGACTGGCATTTTTAAATCATTTTTATATAGGTATATATAATTCTCAGCCATACAAACAAACGTTTAGAGCATCGCTACAAATAACAAACAAACATGTGATTAACGTCATTCGGCTACGCAAATAAAAACCCATACTCTATGAAAATTGCAATTGATCAATCGATTACTAACCATACAGGGTGGAATTTTGAACGTATACAGAATGCAAACGCTTAAAGATCAACGGAATTAAAATAATTTATTTTTCAATTTTTGTTGATGTGTAATTATTTGAGCATTACAATTTGTTTTATATTACGCAAATGTTATATTATTCCAGATATGAATTCTTTGGTTCCAGAGTAAAATAACAGAAGTCATAATAATCAAGTTTTCAGATTAAGCAATTTAAAGTTTATATTCTAACTACCTATTGATTAAAATATATCAACTATAATGTCTAATTATAATATTATACTCTTAATGCATTTCTTCATTAATTAGTTCTTACAATTTTAGATCGTAGGATAATTGCTCATAAGCACTTAGTGTTTGACCTTGGTCGTCATCAAAGTCATATAAATAAAAATTGTTAAGAGTTAAGACATTTTTTTTATTACTGAAGCATTCATCAGTATTTTCACCTAATATATTATTTGAAATTCTGTGAGGAATGATAAATGTATTGAATTTACGATGATGTGTTATTTTTCTGTCTATCATCACATATTTGTGCAATAAAAAATCAAAGTTTTGATTTTAGACTTTTTTTTTATTTATTATTTAAAATACATCTACAATCTATACAGTTATTTGTACAATAATTAGATTTGATAAAGGAAAGAATATAAAATTAACGGCGAATAATAGGATTGGGAAGTTATCCATTGATTTTAGACTTCAACATCTTTTCCGGTACCTAGTAAATTGAATCTAGTTGGTAATTTGGTGGGTCAAAATTAAAAATTACAAGTAGTCAAAAGTGTCAAGTAAAACATAAATAAAATTATTAGACATTTTTTTTATGCATAATAACATTTTCAAAATAGTTTGACTCTTTTTGAGCTTATATAAAATAAATGTATAAACTAACCTTGAAAAAAAGACATTTTAGATTTTAGATTCTGAGCAAAGCGATGATCCGGTCTTCTTCGGTATTTGTGGATTATAATTTGATGTGGTCCAGAAAAATGGTCCAGTCTGCCTTCAAATTTATATTAGGTATATATTGTCCGGTCTATAGTGATCTGCATTTTGAACGTTGATTTAATAATATAATTTATATTAGGTACGTTGAAAAATAAAAATCATTATCATAATACAATAATCGTCCGGACTGGCTTCATTTTTATTTTATCGATCCGGTCCAGTCCTGGTCTCTGTTAAAAATTATCAGTCCGATCCGGTCTATAAGAAAACGGACAGTGCAGAGCTCTACTGTGTACACGATAACTGATAAGTAGGTAGTCAAAATAATGATTGGATTTTCAACTTCAGTATCCTGTTCGATGGGAAAATTAATATCGTTAGTGCATAGGGAGACAAAATTTAAAATTTCCAATAGTTTTCAAAAGCGCCGGGAAAAACAACATAAAAATTAAGGGAAAACGGGAATTTTTACGCAAAATCGGTTTTCCACAAAATCGATTTTGGTTTTTGGTGTAACTCTAAAACAAATGAACGTATAGACATGAATTTTTTACTGGTCATTTATATTAGCATTTTCTATACACGATAAAATTTTCAAAATATTTTGATTTGTTTTGAACTAATTAGGAACATTTTCAGTTTCCAATTTTATTAGTATTTTTTTTCTATGGATGTCAATAGAATTTTATTTGTTGGGTAAAAAAGTTTGAAAATTTAATACAAGGCTCTTACTATATTGTTACAATGATATTTGAAAAATATTAATAATCCTTAGTCACAGTTTTTTTTATAAGCATTTAAAGTTAAAAAATTGACAAAATATGGAAAAATATGGAAAAATCACGAAAATTACAAAATTATTTTGAGTTAAGAATTCATAAAAATTTTTCTTTTTAAATCTAAGATTATCTATCTTTATCAAAAAAAAATGTCTATAAGAAAGTCAAATGAAATTTTTACGAGCGTTTGAAGTTCATATTTTCACAATATTGGATATTCACACGATTTCTCATGTAAGGATTTTGTTATTTTATTGTTATTCAAAAACGAATAACTGTAGATAAATGAAAATTTTACTCAATTTTTATATTTTCATTTGCTATACACCATAAAATTTTAAAAATATTTTGACTTTTTGAGCTGCTTATGGACATTGTCAGTTTTCCATTTTTTTTTTTTTATTTTTTTTCCTATAAATATCAATAACATTTTATTTGTTGGGTAAAAAAGCGTGAAAATTTAATGCCAGGCTCCTGATATATTTTTACAATAGCAGTTGATAATTATTTTGTAGTTAAAAATGTGTAGAATGTAGGATGAAGGATTAAAAATTTAAAACAAGGTTCCACGTAAATAGGTTGTATATAAATTACTTTATTCACAATAATATCATAAAATATACTTAGTTATACCATAGGCTGTATTACCGTCTTCGCTCAGAATCGTTTTTCTTATACAATGATATTATTTCATTGAATTCAAATTTAAAACCATCCATTGCAGTGACCAACTTGCAACTTAATGTACTGCTGATCGACACCCATTTACCCACCTTTTTTTTTCATTTCAATTATTGTCGATCATTTTTTGATCAGTCAAAGAACTTGAAAATGTAATACAAAATTCCTCATAAGTTTTTATATATATAATTAAAAGAAAAGTCAAATCCAAATAAACAATATTTTTTTATTAGTCTGATGTCCGATAAAAATGTTGACAAAATTCATCAAAATCACAAAAGTTTGTAAATTATTTTGAAGTATTATTTTCATATCTTAGATTTAAAATGTAATACGAGATTCCTCACTAGTTTTTCTACCTATAATTTAAAAAAAAAAAATTAACGAAAAGTTATATTAATCTTTTATGAGTGCTAGAAATTCAAATGCTTACTACATTATTATATTATTCACTAGTAAATTGACGATTCTCATCGAATGATTTTCTTATTTTGCAGTAATTCAAAACAATTTGCCGTAGATACTTGAAATTTTCAACAAATGTGTATTTTATCATTTCCTATACATGATTAATATGTTTACTCTTTTTCAGCTATTTATAGACATGTGATTTTTTTTGGTTTTTCGATTTGTTGTAAAAAAAATTTTAAATGAGCTTGAGAATGTAATACCAAATCTCATATGAGATTTTATAGCTGTAAAAAAATATTATAATGCTTAAAAGTTGTAAATGATCAAATTTGTTATTTAAGCAGTGAAATTAATTTATTTCTGTAAAAAAAAAAGTAATTTTTCCAAAAATTTATTTTTGGTTTTTTATAAGGATACACAATTTGCATGCGGTCATGAACGTGTTGACAATAATTTTTATTAAAAACATATGAATTTCAAATTTTGACTGTTTGCGCTGTTACCAATCCTACGATTATTGCGGTTGTCGGCACCGACTCGCAGATTGTGTTAAGAACGGGAGCGGGAGGGGTTACCCAAACGATTAAATGAATTTAAATCTGAATTATAATGTAATTATTGCAGCGTCAAACGCACAATATATATTACAGCTATACAAAATAGTTATGAGATATGTGGACGCCATACGAACATAAAAGATAAATAATATCCAATTAGTATTGAGTATAACAAGCTCAAATACCAATCTAAGTAAAATAATACTAATAAATAACAGTTGAATGCTAATTTCGCAAAACATACTAATACAATTATGAACGGCCACTGAGCACGAGTAGGAATTAAATGTATGACATAACCTGACGACAGTTGGTGGTTGGTGGACGGTGGTCCCTCGCTGGAACGGCGACAGCGGACAGGACGGATCTCTTCGTCGATGCGTAACGAATTTGATGTAAGCAAATCACAGCTACGGAACAGGTACAGAATTACGCCTCGTGATCACACGAGGTATTGGTACGTACGGACAGTGAACGAACAGTAAAGTTACATTCAGCTCAATCGTTAAATACGAACCCCAAATATTAATCTAATATGTATTGTCTGCTTAAGACTGTCGGCTGATCACAGCCACGACAAAAAAACACGAGGTTTGTACGGAACGGTGAACGTACGTTGCGTTCGGTTCGACCGTTTGGAAAAGCCACAAAGTTCAAAAACTGTAGGTCGGCGAGCCTGGCCACCAACCTACGAACTACTGGAAGCTTGCTGGGGACTTCGATATACACCACTTGTAGTGTCCGGTCGTCCGGAGAAAAGCTTATTTGGCGAAACCGTTCCGCGTTTGAACATTGACAAAATAAACCAATATCATTAAGATTTAGCTATGACTTGAAAATTTTAAACAACGTTTCTCATAAGTATAGTTTATATTGTAACCAAAAAATCGAAACAAAATTATAGATACAAGGTTTTTTACAAAGACATTTAAAGTTAAAATGTTGAGTTGATTAGATATTTAAATTAAGAATAACGATATTAGTTATTATATTGCAATTAAAAAACAGTATTCGCGGGGACTTAAAATTTGTACGTATATTATACATTTTCAAATTTTCAAAAAATATGATTAATTTCAAGCAATAACCTAGCTATACCATAACCCTATCTACACTGTTCTACGTACTATGATAAGGAGGTATTGACTCAACAATTAATAACAATAATATAATAATATGATAGTAATAATTAATATAATGAATTCTTGTCTTTGCGGCCGTTTCTGACTTTTGACCCTTATTGGCTAATTCCACCAGGAGATTCCCATCTCTAGTTTCCCTCATTGTAACGTTGGTCCCAATGTCATTAATTGATAGGCCACGAGAATGGATCGAGGTATCTGTGTCTTCAAAAGATCTCCCCTTCACAGGTCTAATTAGGGTGGCAGGGGGTTTCTTTGGCAGAATCTTGATTTGTTGGGTGGTTGTTGTGTTTGCAGCAGTACGTATATCAGATTTGGTCGTGTGGACCTTCCGGGGACGTCCCCTGACTGAATTGCTCCAGGTATCTGCATCAGTCTCCATTGTGGATTCAGCCTCCATGTCGTGAAGAGGAAAGGTAGGCAAAGCGACTGATCTTAATTTAGGTTCTAGAGCCTAGCGTTTCGTAGATGCTCTTGCCTCGATCACTTAGTCACTATCCCATCAGCTGGGGGGTGAGGGTAGTGTCCGTCTCGGCGTCTACCATAACCACCTTTGCCGTAACTGCCATGGCAGTTGCAACAGTTTGAGAGTTTTATACCAGTATACAATAAACATTATTAAAAATTAATAAATTAAAGCTTAGTATTTAAAAATATATTTTTTGTCCAGCTGGTGGTAAAGTGGAAATCCCAAAAAGTGCCGGTTGATAAAATGGAAATCCCTAAAAGTGCTGGATGAATGCACAACCAAACACTGAAATCTATACCACGATCCATACAAAACATAAACTTTTGATTACATCTTATATTATAACCTCCTTGCATGACGCATAAACATTTTTCTTTCATGAAATTGTTTTCGTAGAATAATTTTATTGCTGTATAGTGCTTTACCTTTGCCTTGATTACATTTTTTTATTCTTATTTTATTTTAATATAATTATTATTATCATTTAAACTGAAATCTATACGCTTCGAATAAATAAAACCAAATCGTTTCTTCCATGAAATATTGTTTCGTAGAATAGTCAGGTTGTTGCATAGATCCAATACATTTTCCGTAATCGACGAACGCAGAGGCGTGACAAAAAAATTATATGTGTGGCTCGTGCGGGAAGCTTGCGACCGAAATAGCTCACTTACTGCCCTTGCCACACAATTTACTATTACACGTAGTTTTATAATTACATGCACTTGACGTCAAGATGATGTGCGTTTCTTTTTTATATGTGGTCACAGAAGTTTTTGATTTTCTTCAACAGCATCTTTGTTGGTAGGAATGTGAATCTAGTTAGTACATTAAAGGGTCAAAAGTAAAAAATTCCAATAGTTTTCAAAAGCATCGGGTAAAACAAACAAAAAATTAAGGAAAACCTGAGATTTTACGCAATAACAGTTTTTGAAAAAATTAATTTTGTTTTTTAGTGTTACTCTAAAAAAGCGGGTAAATGGATGTCTCTTTGCTGTACAGTAGGTTATAAGTGGTTCAATATATAATGAATTGTATTAAACTTGAGTTCAATGATATCATATCATTGTATAAGAAAAACGATTCTGAGCGGAGACAGTTTGTCAGTCTGGATATTTTATATTGTTATTATTTATTATAGCCTGTAAGTTGAAATAGTTTTATAATATTATTATTTTTTATTCGTTTCTATAGTGATAAACAAAGCGTTCGAAATTAAAATCCCATTTTTAGCGTTTTTTTCGTAATTTTTCGGTGGTTTTTCCCGTTACTCAATTACTATTGTGAAAATCAAAAAATGACCTCTCTAAAGTACCATCTTTTGCTAAAAGATAAGGTACTATAATATGTTGAAATTAAAGCAGTCCTTCTGGTAGAAATTTTGTATACCGAATAAAAAAAAAAAAAACACCATTGTAAAACCATTACTAGCTTCTTCGCTCTGTTCAGAATCTAAGAAATAACCGTAGAGACATGAAATGTTCACTGAAAGTTTATATTAGCAAGTTCTATGCACCATTTCATTTTTGAAATATTGCAACTCTTTTTGAGCTATTTTTACACATAAGACCATTTCGAGTTTTATTAGTTTTTAAATTCTGAGTGGAGCGAGGAAGCTATAGTGGTTTTACAATGGTGTTAATTTATTTATTTTATCCTGTATACAAAATTTCTTCCCAAAGGAGTGCTTCGATTTCCACATAGTATTATACAATATTATTTTTTATCAAATTGGATCAATATGGTACTTTAGAGAGGTAATTTTTCAATTCTCTCAATAATTACTTAATGCCACGGTAAAAACCACCGACAAATTACGAAAAACCGCATGGGATTTTAATTTCTATAGCACTTTGTGTATCACTATAGAAACAAATGAAAAATAATAATATTATAATATTAATTCAACTTTTACACAATTCTATAGTAAATAATAACAATATAAAATATCCAGACTGACAAACCCTCTCCGCTCAGAATCGTTTTTCTTATACAATGATATCATTGATTTCAAGTTTAATACAATTCATTAGACATTGAACCACTTGTAACCTACTGTACAACAGAGCAACATCCACTTACCCACATTTTTTTAATTACTGTCCATAAAAAATGTTTTGCTTAGTCAAAAAACTTGAAAATATAATAGAACGTTCCACAGTGGTTGTTAATGGAAATTAAAAAAAAAGTTTATCTTTTTATATATAATCTTTGAAAATGTAATATAAGATTCCATTAAGTTTTCTTACATTTAACGTAAAAAACAAAATTTACAGAAAAGTCAAATATTTTTTTTACGAGCGATTGAAGTTAGACATTGGATATTCACCTGTAAATTAACAAATTCTCATACAACGATTTCCTTATTTTGTTTTTATTCAAGAAAACTGCTCGAGTTGGAGCTCTGCATTTGGATGCGCAAGGATTTCGTTCTCTCGTGGCGTGGACCTAATATACGCAGAGCATTACCCACTTTTTTTATCTAAAAAATGATTCAATGTATAATTATTAAACGTGATATTGGTTTTTTTGCTTACTCATATCGTTTGTTTTTTACTGTACAATAAACGCATTTTGGTACCCATTTTGCATTTAGTATAATTAAAAATTGTTCATGTTAGAAAAAACCATATGTTATTTAATTTTAATTAGTAAGTATTTTCAAATCTTTTAAAGTCAAATTTTGAGCATTTTTAAATATAAAACTATTCGCAAATTTTTGTGAATTTAACTAATCTCGATAAAGTAACTCTTCATCAATTGCTTGTAAAAAAAATATATGGCTTTACGCTAATTTTGTTTGTAATTCAAGGAAAACAACTTGTGATGAATTTTGTATTATGTTATCAAATTACATTTCGAAGACAATCATAATAATACTAATAATACAATTATTACCAACATCTACATACAAAATGTTTAAAACTATTTTTCATTACTCATAGAAGGATATAAGTATAGATAGGTTATAGGTATAATAAGAGTATTCTTATCATAAGAAAAATTAATAGTTACAACAGTAATAATTGTATTTATATTCCCCTTTCAATGTTATAATCGGTACCTAGATAACATTATTATTGCTGATAAGGTAACTTTCTTTTTATAATTATTAAAAATTACAAAATTGAAATAGTGGTAATAAAATAGTTTTTTTAAAACAATGACTAATTTGGGCTTACTTTGTACCTATATCTAAATGAATATAATATATAAAATGCATGTTAAATGTTTTTAATTTTTATTGTAATTTTTTTTATGAATAATCCAAACATATATATTCTTAAGTCTACTTAATTGCATGTACAATGTATACAGAGATACATTTATGGTATAATTTAATTAATATTACAAGTTCATACTAGTGGTATAAAAATGTATTTTATGCAAATTGAAAAATGATAATTTATATAACCTAATACTCTCCACTTTAACCTCCTACGTTTTCAAATCTTAGCTACAAGTTCTTATACTCAATTATTTGACACTTCTATTTCAATTTCTACAGTTTTCTCAACGGTGATACTGGTGTAACTACTCACTATTTCCGTTTGAGTAGTGACAATGTCAAATTCAGATTCATATATTGTAACACTGGCAGTATTTTTGGAATATTGATAGGACTTTATAAGAACACTAGAATACATTACATTAATAGAATCTACCCGTTGCATGATTTCTTGATAAAATGCACGTTTGCTGTTATCACCACTTTGACTAATAAACTCTTTTGTTTGAACAATTTGTTCTTTGAAACAGTCGGTGGTTTGTTTATACACATTTATAGTTTTTTCTAAATAGCTTAATAGAAATGTTTTATAGGAATCTTCCGGTGTTTGTTGAACTGCCGTTACAACCGTTTCGTATATTTTATTAAATTGTGTTATACTATTTGTTAGGAATACATCAGCATCGTTTTCTGAGTTATATATTTCATCGCAATTTACTTTAAAATATTGATAAAATTTTTTGACAAATTCAGAGTATTCGATAGTTTGAACCACGTATACGTATTCTTCAGATGTTAATGGATACATATTTGTCCTCTTAAATGGTATATCCATCGACGTAGATAGCATATTTGATTTTTCCTGTGTATCTCTAAATATTACGATTAATGCGTTGAAATATTCTTGAGAACCAGGAGTTGTCACTTCAGATATATATTTTATTGAATCTGAAGCTACGCTATCCAAATAATCTGTATTATATTGAGATATTTGTTGACAAATTTCCAATGATTGTATTACTACTTTCGTGTATTTGGTTTCTTGTGTTTTTTGAACATAAGTTAAACTTGATGTTATTTTGTTTTTAAAAGAATTTTGTAGTAATTGTACAGTTTTTGTTATTTGTGTACCAGATTTTATATACGAATATTCTAAGTCATTACTATTTTTGTTACCTGTATTTGTTGGGCTTCCCGGTTGTGGATAATTACCAGTAGGTGGTGCTCCGCTGGTAGGGGGTGTTACGCTGGTAGGTGGTGCTCCGCTGGTAGGGGGTGTTACGCTGGTAGGTGGTGCTCCGCTGGTAGGGGGTACTACGCTGGAAGGTGGTGTTACGCTGGAAGGTGGTGTTACGCCGGAAGGTGGTGTTACGCTGGAAGGTGGTGTTACGCTGGAAGGTGGTGTTACGCTGGAAGGTGGTGTTACGCTGGTAGGGGGTGTTACGCCGGAAGGTGGTGTTACGCTGGAAGGTGGTGTTACGCTGGTAGGGGGTGTTCCACTGGTAGGTGGTGTTCCGCCGGTAGGGGGTGTTCCGCCGGTAGGGGGTGTTCCGCCGGTAGGGGGTGTTCCGCTGGTAGGTGGCGTTTTCGGTTTTTCAGGTTTGTATACTATTGATTTAGCTTTTGTATTACAATTTGTATCTACAAATACATCAAAAGTATTATACGTCTCAGTTATCTCCAAAGTATTTACACATAGCACTCCAACAACATCACTTGAAATTTGATCCATAATTTGTTGAACTTCATTAGATTGAGTACTTTGGTCTGTGGTCAATAAAACATATGTATAAGTGGCACTATTTACAATAAACATTTTGTTAATAGTCACTGAATATTTGGAAAATATGAATGCATTTTGAAATTCTATCATAGTGATTTTATCATTTATCCAAGAATCCACACTAGTTTTATCATACTGTGTTGTTTTTATTCGTATGTATACATAATTTACTTGACAAATAAATGTTTGAAAAACTAATTTATTTATTACTAATGAGTACATATCCTGTGGTATACACATTTTTGATGATGGATATGAACAGTCTTTTTGCTCAATAAGACGCATATCATATTGAGCAGCATTAGTATTACTCCACATAATATTCTCATTATATTTTTCGATTGTATCCACTTTATATTGATTGAAATCGGTTTTAATCATACTTCTATCAGGATTAAAGTTCAACGCTCGTTGATAATGTACCTCGGTGGATTTAACAACTGTCAAAAGCATTTTATTTACAGAAGTATATAAGGCTATCATAATTTTTTTATATTCTTCAGAATTGGCACCAAAACTAGATTCTGCGTCTGTTTGTGTTGTTTTTATAAACAATACTATGTTATGACTCATGTACTCAAAGTTTGCTCGAACTAGATTCACTTGTTCCCATATTGTAACTCTCATTGCTAAATCACTTTTTGAATGAACCACAGATTTTAAATAAATAGTAGTCAATGAAGCCTTATAAATTGAATACATTTGTGTGACTGTCTGAGATAGAAGTGCCGATGCGTCATTATCAGTTTTTCCAAAGAACTTTGATAAATCGTCAGTTTTGTATATGTCCTGCAAAAAAAGTATACGAGAATTGTAGATACTTATTAAATAATCTAAATTAATAAAGCAAATTAGTTGGAAAGTGAAAAATAATAATATTTACTAACCAGTAGAGATTTATCAGTTTTATCAGCGTTTGCAGATGCATCACACAAATTTATCCCACTACCAAACAAAAACGCTTCTCTAATTGATGCGTACACATTCGTTTTAGTAACGATACTTTCTCTTGCGTCGTAATACTGTTTCACCAGAGTAGCCCATTGATTCGTATCAATAGTACCTGTACTACTAGTCGTTTGACTAGTATACTTTGTTTTTATCGTCGTAACATCATTCATAAAGTTAATGTAAGATGATTCACAGCGTCTTGCTGTTAGAATTGATTGCGCTTGTTGTACTTCTGTTACTTCGCTGAGCTTTGTTTCTGATTTTTCAACAGTTACATCTTTTTTTTGGTAATAATTAACTGTCATTGATACTACAGCTTTAATTTTTTCTTGCGATTCTTTTTCATCATCAGGTTGTTGCAATCCGTTTATCATATTTTCTATATTTCCGAACCCATCTTTAAATGACGTTATTAAATTTGTTAAAAAATCATTTGAAGAGCTGTCAATTTCAGAAAATCCACTTTGTATGTAATGATTTGATGATAGCATACATTCAACCGAAGTTATATATGATGTTTGAACTGATAATGTATAATGTGAAACATATTCCACAGCATTTGGTACTCCCAAATTATCATAACAAGCTGGCGCTACAGTCTTAGTGTCTGATGAATCATCACACTAAAAAATGTTAAATAAACTTATTATGTTACTTAGTTTATTGTCCTTCAATTTCTATATTATTATTATTTTATACAAATTATCAAGTTGTGAATTGTAAATCTTTATATATTGTAGTTACTATAAAATATATATTTTATTACATCATAATAATAGACCGGTATTGTTACCACAGATTTTATAAAAAAAAAAAAGCAAATCCAGACGTTATACCAGGTGTTTAGCAGGAAGTAATAGGTACTTATATACATTTATTAATACATTTGAATACAGTTATAAATTTATTTGAAAAGAAAATAATTATAAGTAGAGCTTTACTGCTTTAGGTACTAGGTATCTACTATATTACTAGATATTTTAATATAATGTACTATAATTTATATTAAACCATATTACCTACTTCTGTGATTATAATAATTGGGTGTCTTTAAAAAAAGAATTAATTCAATACTGTAAATATGTCTAGTATAAAATTACCTAATACAATTAATTATATTTAAACATGAAACAGTGGTAACTAAAAACAAAATTAGAAAACATTAAGAATTCAGTACAGATGTGATTCATATACATGGCTCATTCAAATAGTGTTACCTAAATATTCACTCTTGCAGAAAAATCAAATCACGAGGGGTGTATTAATTATTTTATTTATAGAACAAACTATATTGTATTATGATGAACTTCCCTGATGCATGTCATATGTTTCACAGCACATCATTCAGACAAAGGTTATACACTTATACCTACATATCATCTTTCTTATCTATATAATGTTATATTTTACATTCAAATAACTTACAATGGTCAATGACACATCTTACTGTAATCTTTTTTTTTAGATTACTAGGTACTAACGTGAGTCAATTATAGATATATTAAAAAATATAATATTGAATACCTATCTATAATTTTTATAATTTATGATATTAAAATAATTAACTAATAAATTACTAAGTATTTATTACTGAAGTACCTTCTTAAATATTTTATTTAATGAATACCTAGTTTTGACTTTTGAAAATGCCTTTAGTGAGATAATATAATATTCACGCATACAAAATATTTTGTACCATAAATACTAAATGTAGGTATCTACATTTTACTATAGAGTAGGTATTCCTTAGTCAAACTAAGCTACAAAATAATTCATTAAACTAAAATATGATTTGATTTTATAAGACTCTGTATTATGTAATAATAGATAATAGGTATTATAGATAGGTAGGTACTAAATGATTATAAATTTATAAATTTATAACTATGTTATCTATCGACTATCTTAAGTAAAATGTTCAATCATTTGATTTTAAAGTTAAATGTCACGTACTCAGTAAATCTTAATTAATAATAGTCTAATACACTATAAAATAATGAAATATCTCACTTGAGTAGCTCCTATAAATATCAACAAGCAGAGTAACTGCATTTTGCAGTGTATTTTTTGACTAAAAAACTGGATCAACTGAAGTAAAAAAAATATTTTATTGCATTAAACGTTTATACGATGTATTGGTTCAGTGAACAAACGTAACGCTTAAGTAATCAAAAGTATATATTTCTCACGATTCATTATTATTTTTAACTACCACCTAATTAAACATGATATAAACAAAAATGTAATATGTACAAATTATATTAAGTAAATACAATAAAACTACATTTTCATATTAATTACGTGTTGGTTGACAAATAAAAAATCTAAACCCAATAATATAATTGTAAATAGTATTTATATCAATTTAAAATGTATTCAAATAAAATATTCATGAAATCCAACACACATAAATCATAAATGTTGATACAATTTCAACCAAATTTCCTAATATTGACAAAGATGCAATTTTAATACGATTAAGCATCATATCTAATTTATTGATTAAAGTTCTCAATTTAAACAATCATAATATGTTATTAAATACCTACATAATACAAGGATTATAAAAGAAGTATTGAATATTATATTTCTTAAATTATTGTTTGCAGAGTGACTTTTTACTGGTTAAAATCAAAGCATGCGATAGTTTTCTGGCAAAACATTTACACTACCTACCTTTGTAATGGGCATATAAATTTCGGTTGACTAAAAATGTTCATTTATAAATTAAGAAATAATATTACACCAAAAATTAAATACGGATACCTATATTATGTGTTATTTACGAAATTCAGGATAAAAAAACCGTTTTGTTTCAAATTATTTTGACTCTTTTTGAGCTATTTATGGACATTTGATATTTTCATGAATTTTTTAATATTTGTATTTGCTTTCAGCAATGAAATAAGAAGTGGTGAAATACTCCCATATAGGATAATCCACATAAATACTCGTGACATACTCTACCTGTAACTCTGATTTTATCCCAAAAAAATTTAATTTTTGAGACTCTTCCTGTATGATGTATATACTGTGGAGTACAAATAGAAGTGGACTAATCTAGTAGATATTTGGTTCCATAAAGTGTTTTATATAGTAAAATGGCGATACTTATTACTTCTTAAAATTTCGTAAGACTTAGGTCAAACCTTTCCAAACCAAAAGAAACAAAGTTTATTCAGCAACCAGTTTTACCCAAAGAGTCAAAGCAACTACGCGAATCTTTTAATTTCTCAGAAAATTTAACCTAGCTTAGAAGACCATGATATTATTCCAAGTATTTAGCCTTGTCTATGTTCTATCTTAGTTTTAGATTCTGAGTGGAGCAATACATGTATTTGTTTTACAGTGATCATGTGTGTTTTTTTATTTGTGTCTGTCGTCACCTTTTTGGACAGTAAAAATGATTCAATTTTCTTCAACAGCATCTTTTCTGGTAGGAAAGTGAATCTAGTAGGGGTCGAAAATTTACCAATAGTTTTCAAATGCACCAGGAAAAACAAAAATACTATACCAACTGAAAATGCACCAAAGTACCTAGGCATTAAGCTTGATAGAACATTAACTTTTAAACAACATCTAGAAGGGGTAAAAGACAAGTTAAAAACCTCGAAATAATATGATCAGCAAACTGGCTGGAACAAGCTGGTGATGTAAGGCGAATGTCCTACGAATATCATCCAACGTTGCAGAATACTGCGCCCTAGTATAGGCAAGGAGTGCTCACACTAAAAATGTAGACGCACAACTAAATCGATCAATGAGAATAATATCAGGATGTGTCAATAGTCAACTAAGTTGCAGTGGCTACTATTTCTATCACATATAGCCTCACCAGAAGTACGTAGGCACAGTGCAGCGCTAAAGATGATCGAGAAAATACAAAACTCTCCAAGCCTTCCGATCTATGATGACGTATATAACGCACCAAACAAAATACTGAAATATAGAATCCTATATGGACGTTAAAAAATAGTACAAATACAGAAGTAGACATATGGAATTCGGTTTGGAAGGGTGGAGCAGTTCTGAATAATCACCTCATAAGTGATCCAACCCAATAAGTTGCAGGTTTCGAATACCCCCGTGCAGCATGGACTGCCCTAAACCATGTAAAAACTGGACAGGGAAGGTGCAATTATTTAATGCACAAATGGGGAATGGTGGACTCTCCGCTCTGCAATTGTAGCCAGATCCAAACTATTAGGCACATTGTTGAAGAATGCCCGGAAACAATGTTTAGTGGAGGAACATTAGACTTACACAAAGACGATCAGGAAGCGCTAGATTGACTGCGTAATCTTGCCATACGTTTATAGTATTTTATAACTGTTACATTGTTGCTTGTTTATTTATTTATTCGTCTATTAATTTATTTTATTTCTTTATATTAATCGGTAATTACTTTTATTTTATGTTTATTACGTTATTACTTTTTACTTTTTATTTTGTACACCATTACCATGCCATATGCAAAAAATAAAATTCGACATTGTAAGAAACAAATGTAGTCAGGGACTTAGAACCAAACTTAAGCTCTCTGGGCTACACAACAACCCTATGGATACGGTCATGGTATTAGAGGAAGTCAGGACGAAGATAACGAGACCCTTTCCATGGCCATAATCCAAGTCAGCAAGTAACATCCAAATCTGTCCCGACAGTAAATCTTAGCCAGGGGGTCTAAGCCAAAGATTATTGTAACCAAAAAATCTAAGAAATCTATAAATACAGTTATTTTAAATTAAAATTTGGACGACATTACATATTAAAACTAAGAATAACGATATTAGTTATTTTGTTATAATTTAAAAATATTATTCGTGGGTATATGAAACTTTTAGAGTATTCAGTATATTATAATATTTTATACACACAATCACATTTTCAAATGTAATTTTTTTTGCAAAAATGAATTTAACCTACTGTAGTAGTAATGTTTAATACTAAAATTAATTACTTTAATCACTATAATATCATAAAATATTCCTAATGAGTAATATTATATAGGCTGACAGACCATCTTCGCTTAGAATCGTTTTTCGTATACACTGATTTTATATCATTGAATTCAAATTTAATACCATCCGTTACAGTGACCCACTTGAAACCTACTGTACAACAGACCGATGACCACTTACCCGCTTTTTTTTGAAATATTATTGTCGATAAAAATTTTATCTCCAGGTCAACATACTTGAAATTGTAATACAAGGTTTCTCATAAGTCGTTATTAATGGGTATTTAAAAAAATGTTGAGTATAAATCTACAATAACTTTTTATGAGCGTCTAAAGTTAGAACTTTGACAACATTTGTCAAATCACACAAATTCACAAGTTATTTTTAGTGAAAAATTCATAAAAAAATGTCTATTCAAATCTAAGATTTGAAAATGTAATACAAGATTTCTCGTGAGTTTTCCTAGCTTTAACAAAAATAATTTATCGGAAAATCTATAACTAATTTGTTATAAACGTTTGAAGTTTAAATTTTTTCGACATTGGATTTTCAGCCGTTAATCAAAGAGTTGTCATCAAATGACTTTCTCATTTTGTCGTAATTTAAAAACAAATAACCGTCAATACTTGAAATTTTCTGCAAATGTTACTTTCTCATTTTCTGTATATGTTAAAATGTTCAGACATGTTGTAAGATATGTATTTATTGACATTTTCGATTTTCAATTTTTTTTTAGGTTTTCTATAAATGTCAATAACATGTTATTTGTTGAGTCGAAAAGCTTGAAAATATTTTATAATGTTCTTAATACTTTTTTACATAAATTTGCCCCCTCAAAATTAAGCCCAAGCTAGATCCGCTACTGCAATCGACAATTGCATTTGAGGCGCTAACGTTCCGGTATTTGTGTAGCGGAATGGACCATGGCAGGCCCTGGTTGAAACACTCATAATATCTCGGCGGCCTGGTTCGACCTCTCTTATCCTCGAAACGTGTGTATGACATCACTTTTACACAGAACAATAAACAGAATATTATGTCCACCGATACTTGTACCTGGTACCTAATATACACCTTTTCGGGAATAATGTTTTTTTTTTAAATCATGAGTACTTCGCGTACTTTACAAATTAAAAAATATGCATGAATAATAGTTATTTTATTTATACAGATATATCATAATATTCATATTATAACGTTATAAATACGCATCAGAGGTATTTACTCAACTGAAATGTTAATATTATAGTTGTTTAACATATGTATTGTAGGTACCTATTAACGTATTAAATAACTAATTATCACGTTATTTAATTATTAATTTAATTAACTAAAGACACTCGAACACGCCTGTTCACCGATAAAAATGCTTAAATTCGCAGGTCAACGACATGTGATGGGTGACTACAATACAAATACCGGTTATATTTCCATCTTTAAAATATTTACGTCAATATGTCACCCACATTGACATGATTGGTTAAATACTTAAATAATATCAATATTTAAAACAATTAATTAACTATTAAATTGTATGATAAATGAAGTGTATAATATAGTAGATATATTATTTTTAAAAAAAGAGGGGAAGTAGGTAACCACTCTGCTGAACAGTAAAAGTCAATTGTACATTTGTAAATCGTCATTGTAATTTCTGTACCTAATAAATTTGTTAAATTCGAATACAATGAAAAATCATTGTATGTGATGAAAAACTATTCTAAGCGAAGACGGTCTAACTTTTCGTTAGCCAACGTCACCAACAGGGATGCCCCCCCCCCCCCCAAAGCTGTATATCTTAACAATGTTATACTGTTCAAAACAAAATGACGAAAAAACCATCGAAATTTTCTGAAAATTATGACTTGCTCCCCTCCCTAACCATGTCACTGGATCCGCCCCTGGTCACCAAACGATTATTTTAATAATAATGGGTATTCAAATATTAACAAATATTTGTCATTCCCCCCTGCCACTCCCCGCCAAACTCTCTTACTATCTATGGGAGACCAAGAGCGTTCTACCACCACAAACCCTAGTAAATGGGGGTGAGTGGTTGTGTAGAAAAGTGAGCGTATACTGACACAGTACACACACTTTCCTTTTATATAATATTTATTATTTATAAATAATATTATTATACTTGTAGTAGGTACAAAAAGTCAAAAACTATATTTAACTGTAGGATCAGTATATTTCAACGCAATTGACTTTCCTACCAAATGCTAGTATTCAGTACTTTGTTAATTCTTCACAGGCACACCAATGTTACTTAATACTATAGTTGTTTTGATAATAAGTAAGTAAATGGTTTATGTTGATATTATTTAATTTATATTTTCAATATATGTGTAAGTATATTAATAAATTGTATTACCTATAGGCTATAAACTAATAATATACATTTTAATTTTAAACCGTTTAATCAGCTACATTGTACAATTGAAATAGGTACGTTTTTTAGATAATTTTACTATGAAAATACTATACCTAACAGTTAAACAAGTTACAAGTTACTATAGTGAACGTAATTGATACTAAATTATTTTCACATCTACCAATGTACGGGATGAGATAAATGTAGTTTTAATGTGATCAGAATGATTATTTCAAACGTATAAAATACCAGAATTCGAAATTTGAATTTGATTTTGAAAATAATGCAACACTCGCTCCATACTACACCATGAATAAACTTTATTATTTTCCAATTCAACACATTTTCCCATGTTTCTACTCGCATAATTCGTTATTTGGTTTTGCACAATTATTCCCATTCCATATGATTATGTTTGCAATTACAAGTTGCACAGTCAAACACTAACTATTAGAAACAAAACCATTTCAAACTTCATATTTGGGAGTTTCTTGACCTATGCATATAAAGTTTGGATGGGTGGAGGAGATAATTGAATAGGTAAGTTAATTGTTCATAGTAGGTTACCCATAAAGCATGGCTGGTCGCTGGATATTAACGAGTTAAACAAGTTAAAGTTAAGTTACTTTCAAACTAATAGTCTTATAACGCCTAACGAGTTACTTTTTTTTAGAAGTAAAACTTTTAACTTAATGAGTTAAACATTTTTAAAATCGGGAAGCAATTTGAGTAACCTTTTAAAAAAAATTCACAGGAGGGCCATATGAGAGGTAATTTGTGTGGCCACTTATGGCTACGGGAAACTTTCGTGTAAAGGAAGTCAAATTGCAGTTGATACAAGTTTGAACATTAGGTAAAAACTGCAGTTGGGCGCACTCAAATGTGTGAATGATAATACATGCTTACAACTGTACAATTATTGTACACGCAACTATCGATGTATTAATTAATAATAGTTTAGCTACGCTAAAGGAGGCAATTCGATAAGTCCGTTCGAGTAAAAAAAAGGTCACCCATATTTGGGAGGAAATTTGAGAGTCACCGCTATTATATGACCTCGCGATCTATCCATCATCTTATTATAAACACTTTTTAAACGACTCATCATGTACTAACTGCAGTAAGTAACTGCCAAGATGAAGGTGGAATATTTTCTGCTTTGATTAAGACAAAGGTTCTGATATTTATAACAGGCCTTTTATTTGATTACCATTTTCTGTTAGTTCGGAGCTGGTATAATTCCTGCTTGCTTTGATTCCAAAGAAATTGGAATAAAAGAGATATCCGTTGCCATCGTTTCAAACGAATTCTCCTGTAAAATGGTATTTTAGCTCGGGTAAAGAACAAGTAAGTTAAAAAATTAGACTATCTGCTATAGTACCTGTGAAGTCGTGTTGGATCAACAGGTCAACAGAAGTAATAGTGGTCTCGAATTAAGGACGGTATCTAATCTAATTAATTGCCATCTGAACTTGCTCGAACTTTTGCCAAACATCTTCAAACTTTTATCGGTTATAACAATTCTGTTCTATTTATTTCTATATTTTTATCGATATTTTTGACGTTTAAAAACTATATTAGCTGTTTTTAATTTATTTTAACGGGACCTTAAGCCACTCAACTTAGTAATTTCACTTTTCCAATAGTATCACGATAGTAGGTACTACTAAAATTACCATAATTAATGGTAACCATAATTTCCAATATCATTGCTTGGCAATTGCCAATTGGTGTCCAATATTATTGTAATTTCCCATACCTACATCTTAAGCTTAACTCACATTTCTGAACACGGCGTATATACGGATAGCAGTCGGCTAAACTTACATATTTTATACCTACTCACGTTCTTTTGGTATTAAACACACCATCAACGTTATCTATTAATAATTTGACTTTTTATTTTTTTTTTTTTTTTGAAACATTCTACTTATAACTTATCTATTAAATATTTAAATACACCTTAATAATTGGTTATATTATGCCTGATGGAAAATACATTGCCCTGCAGTGCAATGTGCATATTTGTTTTCTAAACTGTATATTAAAATTAATTTAGGTACCTACTTACAGGCTACATGTTACTTATAATTCACCATTTGTTGAAATCACGATTAGCAGTTGCGAGTTTGTGACTACCTATATATATATAGGCGTCACCGTTTTCGGCCAAAATGTACCCTTCCCTTTTCGGCCAGTGTCACTTTTCGGCCAAAACATACTGTTCCTTTTACAATCATAACAGCTTAACAATTTTTATATTTAATTAAATATGATTGAATCCAAAAATGTGATTTTTTGATAAACAATTGAGTGAAAAAATAATGAAATAAAACAATTGGCAATAAAATGGTTTAACATATTATTAACTTAGTCAAATAAACTAACAATTAATTTTTGTTTAAAAAAGGTTTTTATTACCTTTACTCTTCAATGTAAGTTTAATTTCATTCATAGTTGGTTATATTTTACTATCATAATTATTATTATATACCTATTCTTATTACCTATATGTGTTATATGACTTTATTAATTTTTATTCGATTAATGTAAGTAATAACATTGATTATAAATACTAATATAAATATATAATATAATCAATTGTAATAATAATATTATAAACAACAGTTAATTGCCAATTGTTTTATTTTTATTTTTTTCAGTTTTTTTACAGTTGTAGGTAATAATGTTAAAAAAAATCACTTTTTTGGATACAAATATACAATCGTATTTAATTAAATATAAAAATTGTTAAGTTCAGTTGTTATAATTATAAATTTTAAAGACAATTGTAGATGCTGGCTAAAAAAGGACACTGGCCTAAAAGGGAAAGGTAAGTTTTGGTCGAAAAGGGTACATATTGGCCGAAAAGGGAGCCACCTATATTATTTGAATGACATACGTGAAAGTTGGGGGGCTTTGTTCCCTATACCCACCTTCAAGGTTTCCAACATTTTCTCACTAAATGGTGTACAGTTTACACACCATATATTCTACATTGAATACCAATCAGTCATTATTTTTGGTGAATAACAATAACACTTTGATTAAATATTATTAATTAGATCTAAAATAAATTTCAATATTAACTTACATTCAAAAAATATTCTTTGAGTTTAGACTGCTTAATAATTACCATTCTACTATCACCACCAGAGAACTAGTCGAGTGTTCGAATGAATTATTTTCGAATAAAGAGTGTTCGAACAAATCTGTTCGGATGGACTTATGTTTGAATAGTATTATGTACGAATGTAAGAGTTCAAATTGAGTGTTAGAAACATCAAATTACATCATTTACATCATTCCAATGACTCCGACGATATCGGATAATCGAGATTACATTTTATCCGTATCGGAATATGTGTGCATGGCATAGGCGCAACTAGGGTTAAAATTCTGGGGGGGGGGGGCTAACAAAACTATTTATTTAAAATAACCTATAGGAATTAGGAGGCTTATATATAAATCAATAAGCGATATTTTTTTTTTTGGGGGGGGGCTAAATCTTAGTCAGGGGAAGCTAAGCGTCCCCCTAGTTGCGCCAATGGTGCATTGTACATTGGACCTATGCGGTGCATTTGATACCGACACCAATATTGGCATCCGTTAATCAATGTATCAGTGTTTGTTAGTCGACTGTCGAGATATCTTGTGTTATTAAAGTTATTAAATATAGGAGACAATAAAAAAACCTTACTTTGAACCCGAAAAATTCACGGGAAATAATTCTGAAAACGTCGATTCTTTCTTAAAAAAATATCAAAGAGCTGCACTTCTTAACGAATGGTCGGAATCTGAAAAAAGTGTATATATTCCCGTATTTTTAGAAGGCACTGCTCTCATATTTTATGATAATATTTTGGATACCGTTAAAAACATTAATTGGTCCGATTTAGAAAAAAAATTTAGACTAGAATTTGAACCAATGGCCCAAACTGAAATGCTTCAAATAATGCTTGAAAAACGTAAAAAGAAACCTGATGAACAAAGTGTGTCTTACATTAATGAAGTAGAGTCATTGTGTAGGTGAATTGACAAAGATATGTCACAAGGAGAAATGGTACGAAGTATAATGAAAGGCTTAAAACCCAAAATATTAAGATGTATAGGAATATTAGGAAATAAAACACTTGATGAATTTAAAAAAAACGTTCGCAAATATGAACTTATAGAGTTTATGACAGCAGATAGTGTAGATAAAAACCCATATGAAATTGAAACAGAGATAATCGAAAATAAAATCCAGCAAATAAATACAAACAATAAAATAAAAAACGCCTAACACCAATGTCCAATAATACAATAATACATTAAAATTTTTTCTCTAATAATTGGCAGGTATGTTTGTGATTTGTGAATTTGTGAATACCGATTTTTATGGAAAAGTATATTCTTTACAATTCACCAAGAATTATTTTGATTCGAAATGTTGACGTTTTGTAATGTGTAGATTCTATGGTAAAATTGTTTGCATATTTTTGCATACTTGGGTAAAAGTGACCATCAATTGTATATTTCTATATAATTGCAAACATACCTAATAGTTGCATTTTTTTGTAAAAAGTTGATGAATTGGATTCACAAAATATGTATTAATTTTAGATTCTGAGCAAAGCGATGAATGTATTGATTTTACAATGATGTGTGTTTTTTTTTATTTTTTTATTTTTGTGTCTGTCATCATCTTTTAGGACAGTAAAAGTGCTTGGATTTTCTTCAATAGTAACTTTTCTGATAGGAAGTTTCCCAGTAGTTTTCAAAAGCGACGTGAATAACAAAAGAAAAATTAAGAAAAAACGGGAATTTTTACGCAAAATCGATTTTGGTTTTTGGTGTAACTCTAAAACAAATGACCGTAGGGACATGAAATTTTGACTGAATGTTTATATTAGCATTTCCTATACACCATAAAATTTTGAAAATATTTTGTCTCTTTTTGAGCTGTTTACGGACATTGTCAGTTTTCAATTTTTATTAGTTTTTTTTTCTATAAATATCAATAAAATTTTATCCGTTAAGTAAAAAAGCTTGAAAATTTAATAGAAGGCTCCTAGGTTATTGTTTCAAAGGCAGATGAAAAAAATTAAAAATCCTTAGTCACAGTTTTTATTTATAAGCATTTAAAGTTCAAATTTTGACAAAATACTGAAAAATCACGAAAATTAGCAAATTATTTTGAGTTGAGAATTCATAAAAATTTTTCTTTTTAAATCTAAGATTTGAAAATGTAATATAAGATTACTCATAAGTTTGTCTACCTTTATCAAAAAAATAATATCTAGAAGAAACTTAAATTAAATTTTTATGAGCGTCTGAAATTTATATTTTTACAACATTTGGTATTCACTCGATTTCTCATGTAACAATTTTCTTATTTTTGTAATTAAAAAACGAATGACTGTAGATACTTCAAAATTTCACTGAATGTTTATATTAGCATTTTTATAAACCATAACATTTTGAAAATATTTTGACTCTTTTTGAGCGGTTTACGGACATTGTCAGTTTTCAAATTTTTTAGTTTTTTTTTTTCTATAAATATCAATAAAATTTTATTTGTTGGGTAAAAAAGCGTGAAAATTTAATATAAGGCTCCTGATATATCGTTCTAATAGCAGTTGAAAAATATTAAAAATACATAGGCACAATTTTTTTTTATAAGCATTTAAAGTTCAAATTTTGACAACATTTATCAAATTTATAATTTATTAATTATTTTGTAGTTAAAAATGTATAAAATGTTTAACTTTTATGACTAAGGATTTAAAATTTAAAATAAGGCTCCTCGTAAATAGGTTATATATAAATTACTTTATTCACAATAATATCATCAAATATACTTGGTAATATCATAGGCTGACTGACCGTTTTCGCTCAGAATCGTTTTTTTTATACAATGATATTATATCATTGAATTCAAATTTAACACCATCCATTACAGTGACCCACTTGTAACCTACTGTACAGCAGAGCGACATCCACTTATCCACTTTTTTTTTATTTAATTTCCCGTTCTGATCATTGACAGGCAAGGTGAGTGTGCTTGCCGGTCCTGAAATATAAGTCTATGCTACGTGACAATCGCAGAAATTTCTAATTTGAAAATATAAAATCACATTTTGTAACTTCATATTGGTACTCAATCCAAAATATTAAGTATTACATTTTCCATATTCAATTAATTTTTCATTTATTTATTTAAACAGTCTTTTGTACCTACTAATTTGTAAGCAAAAGTATACTGACAATTTCAATTGTAATTTTTATTAATATACCTAATATATTTTGTAATTGTATTAAGATATTTAGTTTTTTTTGCATATTTTTAAACTTTTGAGTGCATTTTTAACAATAATTTTTGTGTAACAACAAATTGTGATTAATAGTATACTCGTAATCTAAATATTGGCAATATAGAACATTTGGGGGTGTAGGGGGCAGAGCCCCCCACGACTAATTTAGCAATTCATAATATTGTAGCACCCCCAAGATTTGAACTCTAGTTGCGCCACTAAGCAGTAAGCACAGACATGAGGGTTATAAATACCTACCAGGTGAAGAACTTGGCACCACCGTGCGCTGAGATATACAACGTATATAGTTGTAAAGACTAATATAAGAATTATCTAACTGAAGAGAAGCCTATTATTACAGCCTCATTATTCACCTTAAAGATTATAAAAATATAAGATTCCTCATAAGTACCATAATATACTGGAACATATAATAAATTAATAAAAGTTAAGAGTAGGCAAATCTATAATGATTTTTTGAAGAGCGTTTGAAGTTAGAATTTTAACGAAATTTGCAAATTATTTTGTAATTTTACACTGATAAGTGATAACATTTTTAATTTTTATAGCTAGGTATAATAACTAATGCTTGGACACTATATTCGATTCCTCATAAATAACAGTTCTTACTGAAACCCACAAAGCTTAAATATATTATGTTATAACGATTTTTTTTGTTAAATCATTTTAATTTTACATTTGTACGAAATTGGTTGTTTAAACATCAAATTGATCAAATGTAATTTACGCCCTTTTTCCTTTCCACCATCCAAATTTTAGTTATTTTGTTGTAATTCAAAAATATTTGTAGGGACATCAAAGTTGAAATGTTTACGTACCTACCAATATTATATTTATGACATTTTCAAAATATTTGGATTCATTTTGAGTTTTGCCTATTTATGAAGTATACCGTAAACAAAAATAGTAAAAACGAAAATTTGTACCTACACTAACCCAATTTTCTTGTTTAATTGCAGTGCCGCAACAATAGGGGACGCAAGGTACGCATTCCATTCTTTGTCCAGGTTTTATGTTTAAATGAGAGGCCCATCGTCGAAAGGAAAAATTAAATAAGTCGCTATTCGAAAAAAAATGGAAAATGTACATTCTATAAATAGATTGATGATATTATTTTGATATTATTTAAAAAACAATTCAAGAATTGACATTTTTTGTTATTGAAAATAATCTTTCATCCCTTTATAGTGAAATTCTTACTGTTTGTATTATACATTTAAGTCTTCCAGTTACTGTCACTATACCCAAAATGCCATTTTACAAATTAAAACTGTTTAAATACTATCTTCGGAATTCAATTTCACAAAAGAGATTAACTGCATAAGTATACTTAATATTGAAAAATCTAGGACAAATGTATTTGACCTGGAAAAATGTATAAATTACTTCAAATATGAAGACTAGAAAGAAATATTTATATTAACATAAATAAAAAAGACAAGGAAAAAATGCAATTAATTTTTTTCTATAATATCTCTCTAAAATCTGAACAATACTTAAAAAATAGTTTTTTGTAAATTTATTCAAATTATTATAAAAAATAAAAATTTTTAGCATAGTGATCTTAGCAGTTCCTATACACTGTAGTGGACATTTTTAACTTTTTTTGTTTACAAACAAACATTTATCATTGTATCGTTGTACCATTCTTTGATTTTATAAAAATTTATAGTTGCATGTTATAAAATCATAACACACTATATACAATATGTGTTTACTTGTTATTTAAAAGTTAAAATAAAACATTTATAAAACTAAATTATATACCGTTTAATGAACAGTAAATGTTTGCAATAAAATTGTCTAAAACAATAAACAGTTTTAACATTTGCAAATTGTATGCCTAGTAACTATTGAATTAATGAATTACTCATAATATTAAAATTTATAATATGTAATTAACATTATAGTATAATATTCAAAATGTGATAAAATAAATATACATTCTTATTGAACATATTAAAATCTATATGAATTTATTAAATAACACAGTCTTATAGTTAAATTATTTTTAAATTTGTAAATGAGTAATATAAAATATATAATATCTTAGTCAAAAAATTAAAATTTAATTTAATAAAAAACAAAACACATTTAAGTTATAATAACAATCAAGCTATTTACCCAGTATAAAATAAATATATTTATTTTTTTTACACCGTTTCTTCACCAACAGTAAATAAAATAATATCATTAGCACACTACATGACAAAATATATGATATCATACAAGTGCTAACATCAATCTTCCATTCTTCTTCATCAAACACATTATTATTATAATTACTATTATCATCAATGGACCGTTTACCTGTGATTATCAAATTATCATGTTGAGAATGAATATTATCATATGATGTCTTTTGAAGACTAATAGCTGAATATATATTTTTCAAATATTTTAGCACTTCAGTTTTATTCCACTCATCAGTACCATTTTGGTGACATGTTTCACAATATACTTTTGATGGAAATAATATTTTTGGATGCATTGGATCTTCAGTAACATCACCCTTAAGTCTTTGGTTCACTTGATTATGGGCTGACCAAAGCCACAGCACTGCATCATCTAATGATGAAACATTAGTTTGAATTGTGGTAGCCATATTCATGAAATGCTCAGAACAGTCTGTACATCCAAAAAAATGTTTAACATAACCAGCAATAGTTTCCAAAACTTGTTTTCCATTAAATGTTATCAAGTTCTTTATAGATGCTTGTACTGAGAGTGTGTGAAACATAGTCCATAAGCCACATGGATATTTCCTATACATTGGTTGGCTACCTTCACATCCGATCCAACTATGTTTAGTAACATAAGGTTTTAACAAAAATTCATAGTTATTAATAAGATTTCCAAGCTTCTCTCCTGACACTGTTTTATTGAGATGTGTATTTTCCCATATTAACTTAATGAATTTTTTGCCTCTAATACTAGAAGGGAAACATTCAATAAGAAGTTCTAAATAACTATTTAATGCATTTAATGACTCGCCAGAAATAACACTTCGTGATAGAATCTCATGTTCCAGAGAATACCTCAACGTAGCTTCTAAATCTGACAAATAAACTGTGTTGTCATTATGCATCGAACCTTTGTCTTTATGGAATAATAAATTATAGAGTGTAGTAGTAATATCAAATATACTGAATGGAGTCATGTGCACTGTTTCCAAATATGTATTAATGGTATTGGTAAAATTTGTTTTGTTATTTCCACTTGCTAAACGTGTGAATTGGTTATTGTCTTCAACAAGATAGAGACTTGGATATGTTTCTGTTTTTAATAATTCGGCCAATCCTGTGTTAGAATTTAGTACGCTTATTATTTTAACTTTTTTTACAGGACAGAAATCGATAATAAGTTCTTGAGCAATCTTATCATTTGGTGTACTAATTATAATAAATGTTAAAATATTATTTGAATCAATTTCTACATTGACATTTTCAAAGGGTTGTATATCACACAAAGTTGATACATTTGTGCTACTTTGAGTTTCTTGAAGCATTTTAATAAGAAAATCCTTCATAACTTGTATATTAAAAGATCTAATAAAATCTTTTCCAATATTACTTGATGCTGGCCGAGGAGGAAAGTAGCGTACAGTAGGATAGGCCATGACTTCATAATCTCGGCATGTTTGACTGTTTATTTCGTTTGAACAGTCAATTACACCAACTTTCACATAATTTCTCCACCCTATAAATCATAAAACCTGATTAAAAAAATATGGAATTCATAAAAATAACAACGCATAGTTGTAAATAATTATTTATAAGTATATGCAAATGTGTTATGAAACAAAAATCTCAGTTAAATTAGATTACAGTCAATCATTATTGGAAGAATCATTAGTGGATAATTGTCAACTAGTCATACAAATTAGAAAATTTACAAATTCTTGTATAAAATCTATTTTCATACTTATTAATAAAACTTTTAAATAAAATATGTTTTAAATCATTAATATTAACAAAAATATAAATATATTCAATATATTACATTATTTATCTATATAATATAATTTATAATAGGTATAATATGGCAGGTCAAAATATATCCTTAGTACCTATATATTATAATAGAAAGTAGGTATATAAAATATCAATAGGTAACAAACCGTAACTAACCATCTACTCTTAAATAGTTTTAATTAGGCTAATCTTTTTTTTTTTGTTAAGAAAATATACATTTGTGTAATTCTGTACTCGAGCTCCAAAAGGTAGACATATAATGTATAAATTATAAATGAAATAAAAATGGGCACATTTACATTTTTAAGGATAAAAACTACCTTTAAAGTGATCTATTCTATTCCATATTGTAAACCATCCAAATAATATTTGATCATGAGTTATAAAATACAATAGTTTGTCTAACCATGTTATCTATATAATTGGTACCTAATTAATAAAAAGGAATGGAATTACCGGGAGAAATACTTAATAATTCTATGTGAAAATGAAAATAAACTGATAAAATATTAACACTGATGAGTCTTGAACAAAAATAAATTATCATGAATATTTTGTAATATGGTAAAAAAAAATAGTAAAACCATTATAAATTAAAAAGAAATTTGCATAATACCTTATATCAAAAAAGTTAATTGTAAATGTTAATTTATAGTGTTACAAAAAATCAGGGACAAATTAATTCCTTGCACTATAAGATAGAAGGGGATTCAAATACATTTTATCCAAAACTGAGTTATGACTTGCTTGAGTACTCAAGTGTAAGCTTGGGTAAGAATAATACTACAACTCTAATTACTATAGTATTTTTTTTTATTTTTAGATTCTGAGCGAAGCGATGAATGTATTGATTTTACAATGATGTATGTTTTTTTTTTATTTTTTTTTTTTTTTTTTTCTTATTTTTGTGTCTGTCATCACCTTTTAGGACAGTAAAAGTGCTTGGATTTTCTTGAACAGTTACTTTTCTGATAGGAAAATGGCCTATGTAAAATACCCAATGGCCTATGTTGTCAGTTTTCAATTTTTTTCTATAAATATCGATAAAATTGTATTTGTTTGGTAAAAAAGCGTGAAAATTTAATATAAGGCTCCTGATATATCGTTCTAATAGCAGTTGAAAAATATTAAAAATACATAGGCACAATTTTTTTTTTATAAGCATTTAAAGTTCAAATTTTGACAACATTTATCAAATTTATAATTTATTAATTATTTTGTGGTTAAAAATTTATAAATTGTTAACTTTTATGGCTAAGGATTGAAAATTTAAAACAAGGCTCCACGTAAATAGGTTATATATAAATTACTTTATTCCCAATAATATCATCAAATATACTTGGTAAAATCATAGGCTGACTGACCGTTTTCGCTCAGAATCGTTTTTCTTATACAATGATATTATATCATTGAATTCAAATTTAACACCATCCATTACAGTGACCCACTTGTAACCTACTGTACAGCAGAGCGACATCCACTTATCCACCTTTTTTTTATTGATCCTTAAGCCCGGCATCTATGGCCATTAGCTGTTAGTAGGGTTGTATTGTGGTGGTGGTAAGGTTTTGAAGTGGCGGGTTTTTACACGTGAGTGTTTGTGTTTGGCAGAATTTTTGATTGGGCACCCGTAGGTATCTGCCATGCCTGGGTGGGGGGTGGCGGCACTTGTTCTCCGGACACCGTGACTTGCCCGAAGAAAAATGCCGCCCGTGACCAAGGAATCGAACCAGCGCCGGCTGTATCGCAACTGACGCCTTAGACCGCTCGTCCACTCCGTTCCCCAATATAGTATTTTTATAATTTAATTTATTTAACTTAAATATAGGTACCTAAGACTTAATAACTATTCAATGTTAACAACTGATTTGAAATAATTTAATAACTGTATGTATATAATAAATTAAGTAAATAATAATTATATAATTTTAAGTACAAAAATTAATAGTACCTAGGTACTCAGGCATAATCTATATTCTATATAGATAAATTTTTGATTTTAAATGTCAGTAACTAAAAATGTATGGTTGAAGAAATAGTATGAGTTAAAAAGTGTAGGAACAATACAGTTTAACTTTTCTAGACCTATGAACCACCAATTATAATAATAGGTATGTAATAGTAAGTGGCTAATAGTTACTACTTATAACACAATAAGTTTGTAGCACATATTTTTAGCTATTATATTTTAATGTTATCTGACATTATTATTATTTTAATAAAAGTTTAATAATACTATAACTAAACACATAACATTTAAACATTAAAATATAATTAAAAAGATTCTTTAATAAGTCAACAAAATGTTATAATATTTACAACTCATGGTTGTTAATTATTTTATAAAGGTTTTAATCGATGATAAATATGAGTAATAAGAATTAAATGATTGCAGGCCAGAAATAGTATGAATTGTATAAAACATAATTACAGTGTTTTGCAATGTCCTATAGTAAATTAGTATACCATACAATAAATATTTATACAATGTAAATCTAAATTTCTATGGTAGAATTCTTAATTTAAACCCAAGAATGATATGAATATTTAATTAAATTAGTGCCAATTTATATTATTGTAAGAAATGGTATTATTTAAGAATGTAAGAATTAGTTTAAATATAAGAGAAATAAAAAAACAAAATATCTAGAAGGTTTCTACTTATTATAGGAATAATTATTTAAATAATATAACAGTAAATGTTTCCAAGTACTTATTAAAGCTGGTATTCATAAAACCTATGCTAATATTTTTAAATGAACAGTTTGTTACCGTAGACTTGAATTCCAAATCCTTTCCAAGGGGTTGAGAACCGTATACAATGTCCACAAAAGGCATTGTAAAACTCAATCACGTATGATGTATTTCCTTGCAATACTTTGTCATTAAAATTGGTACTGTCCAATATTTCCAACAGATCTGAGTCTTCGTACAGGCCAATAAGTTCTGTGCATGCCGGCGCAGTACTGAGTGCTGCTACGAGCAAGACGACCACGACATGGCCGCTACACCATATCAACATTTTGTCCCGATGAATCAGATGGAACTAGATGGGAAAAAAAAAGATCCAAAAAATACAGTGAATGTAGGTAAGGTGTGTATCAGCTGCATTCCCCTAAAACCACTAAGGACATGCAGTTTTTGGTGGAAGAGACAAAAAATTTCATGAGAAGGATGTCCAAAACTGACTTACGTTGTGTGCAACTGAGGGACAATTGTTGAACGCAGAGGGAATTATGAGGGGAAAATAAACCCGAAAATGAATATTAATATTAATATTATTAGGTGTACTATTTCGACGCCGTCAGTATTGCCATAATTTACCAATTTTTCGTTTAAGTAAATCACGTATTATATAACTATAATAGTAATTATAATATTAAATATTATCGCTTTCTGATGACGTCGCTGTCGGTGATTTATCGGCAACACAAATAATGAGCAAACAATGAAACAACCGTTGAACATATATCACCGGGTGCGAACATAAACGAGACGCCGTGACGGACTGCTGTTAACGTCGTAAACGTCCCGGGCGGTGGTAGTGGACACGTCTGGAGTGGCGGACGCGTACAAAATGCGGCAGGACTGTCCGCTGTCCAGGTTAGGCTAGGTTAGTGTCGACCGCTGTTCGTAGTCGTGATTGTCTACCGATATTCGATAGAGCAAAGGCCTCACCGCCAGAGACCAACCGAAACGCGCAAGCAACACAGCTAAACTGAACGACGGCCGACGGACTGGACTGGCAGTCGCCTTGCCGAGCAGCGTAACGACGTCAATCGCAATCCGCAATCGCTTTCGTCTCTTCTTCCACCGCCCACAACTCCACAGGCTTCTTATTATAACGATCGACTGCAGTCACTGTAGAATGTAATAAGTAATAACATTTAACTATTATTAATTATTGTAATTTTTTATGTTTTGTACTTCATAGAGTTCGTTGGATGTTAAAGCTATCCGAATTACATTAACGGAATGATTATTATTATTTATTATTACCTACGACTTACGTACGATAAATAAATAAACCTACGACTATCATACATTCATACAATAACATTATTTTAGCGCCACTTTCCCACAAGTCACTACCACTACCAAAAAATCTTATAATCGTCGTTATAACTGCAGCAGCTGCTGTATCACGCACCCTATAAGGTATATTAACCCACATAAACAGACACCGCTGTAAGTTGTAATTGTTGTACATTGTACAGTTCACATTTTCACTAACTACTAATGTAGTATGTACCTATAATAGACGTCTATCACAGATGCGTAGCCGGGGTTAAGGATTTTGCAGGAAACTAAACTTTGTGAACGTATTACGTAACCATGTACCTATTAAAATTATAATTTGTATGAAAATTGCTGCAATCGCAGAACAATGCACTATGCAGGCATGTCACTGATAACAGGCGATCACAGATATAAAATAATATATATTTTATATCAGATTCTGTGCACGCGATCTTAACAATCACAGAAATGATTATGTTTTGCTTCCATGATAACACAATTAATAAGAAACACTTGGTTTATATGGTCGAAGGTTGTATAATATAATATATACAACAACATTTTGATTTATATTTATTTTACATTTATTCATATTCAAATATACTGTGATAATATTATTTGGAAGCATTGCCTGCTTTGTAAATGGCGGCCGACTTCGATGATAAGAAGGAGCGGCTATCTAGTTGTTGTATATATCTATGGTTGTATATCTACAATCGTGGTAAAAAGCACGGAACACGGACGAATATAAATAAATATTCAATCATAGACCACATTACCACAAACTAAGATATAATGGACTGTAAACGAGCAGCTCGTTAATGGCCAGTGGCCATGAATGTATGTATAAGATGTATAGTACAGGGGTTATGCAGGGGTCGCAATGGGCCATGGGGACCCAGAGTTTACAACGTTAATTTGAACACGGACCACGGACTTAGGATTCAAAATGTAAAGCCAAATAAAACCACTGGTAGCGCTGAAAACATTAGGTACCCTGTAACCTTATCTATGGTGGAACCTTTTTGTGGCCGGCCCCGGTCGACCATGTCGTTTCCAGTCCATTATCTTCTATACCGTGTATCATAATTTAAACAAATAGTAGTTTTACAATCTAAGATAAGGTCTATGTGGTCAATACTTAAATGGACCTAATATCAGTGGCCTCGAAAGTATGTACAAGAGACAAATGCTGGGGTCTCAATAATTATCGAGAGTTTACAACGCCATCTATATTATAAAACACAGACTAACATACAAAATGTGACGCCAAACAAAACCACCGCAAATACTATATACGACAATCACTGAACTAAATACATGTGTATACATATGTATTCAATTCAGTGACGACAATACGGGACAGCTACGGTCAAAATTGGCGTCCAGTTCTTATCAGTTGCCCCCGAGATTGTATTTGCGGTTGCCGTAATTAACCCCTTAAAAATAAATACGTTTATACCTATATATTATACCATATTTTAGGCAATTTAATAGCCATCTCGGGGGGGAATTGATAAGACCGGTCGCCAGGTTTTACAGTAGTAAGTGTCCCGTATTGTCGTATATATAAATGAAAACATTTCTGAACAGTGTTGATGATAACACAAGAACCTTTTGCGGGCCATCCCCCGTAACCGGCCTACCAAGTCGTTTATAGTCCATTATATCTTAGTCCGTGGTAAAAATAATTTTTTTCTGAGACATCGATGTTTTATGTTTATATATTATAACTTATAAGACCCATCCTATGGGTAGACCTATAATACAGTATACGCATAGGTGTTTGATATTATTACTTAAGGTAGGTTACCTATACATTATATAAAATACAAATTGCCACTAATAATAATATGATTTGTGTACTACTGGTCATCGTCGATACGGATTAAAATGTTTTATCTACCTATACCATTCTAACTTTAAAAAAAAGTAGGTACTTACTGTATGTCTGTATAGTATAAAATATAATACTCCGCGCTACGAGAGAAGGAACCCGTTTCGCGCATGCAGACTGTAGGCATTCCCCCACTTTCTGCCATTTAGTCTATGTCAAATACGTGACGATGCGCGGAATCGAACGTGTTTCGGTCGGCCTCGACACACGGGTTCCTTCTCTCGTGGCGCGGATTAAGAGATCTTATAATTAATAAATAATAATATACCTATAAACGTGCATTTATATTATATATATACACTTTCCAACGCTTCATCTGCTAACATAATTTATTTTACCGTAATTATTGTTAGAAATCTGTTTTCAGTGTTAAACAAATGCAATTACACAATTAATACCTACAGTAGTAGGTATCGTATAATAATTATTCTTGAAAGTATTAGGTATATAAGTATATTGTAATATACTAGTTGTCCCTGCGTTGCCTATTGTATGAATTATAATAGTAATATAATAATATATGTAACCTGCATTAGAAACTAGGTATTTAAATAAATAAAACTTTCTTGAGCTGCAAAAAATGCATGTGTAAGCTACCCTTTAGTTCCCTATAGGGATTGAACACGTCATAAGCTATAAACACCCTTCAAGTCCCAGGGAATATATTATATCGATACATACATTTTATTGAAAACGTTTCAGTATCTAGTTATTGAGTCTACATTTACTTCAGATCAACTAACATACATATTTAGCTTTATAACCTAATTTGACCCATGAAAAAATGAAAAAATATAAACTATAAACGTTACATAGGCGTATATTCGTTTTAGTATCCCTCAGTTCAAGTGTAAATCGTCGTCGGTGTATACCTGCTCTTTGAACTAATCCGACCAAAATGGACAATTCGCTTGTGGTGGATTGGATATAGCCATTTGGTATACATATTAAATCAAATGTGCGATTCAAACCATTCTTTTAACTTTCCTAATTTTTTAAAAACAATTTTAAATGTTCATAATATCGGTCAAAACGTTTATAGTTTTTGGATATGTAAGCTACAAACATACATCCAACTCTCATATTTATTTTAAGACAGTTTATTTATTCGAGGCCATAAACGCGACGATTTGATGCATGCGCTTTTACCTCATCTACCCGAGTAATCAATGGCAACCATGTATGCACAAAAAACACAAATTTTTACTACATACTATAATAATAATCTGTAATCTGCAACGACAACCATTAATAAACTAAAAAAAATCGATTTCCATCATAAATCTAAAAATCCTTGTGTGAGACTGTGAGCCCCTCTTTAAGATACGTATTTTGGAAAATCATTTCTTAGTGCACCACTACATAATGATACAAAATAACATGCAAATTTCAGTTCATATCATAGTTAAGCTAAGTTCTACAACCAACGTTGACCTGCAGTCAGTCAAATAAAACCTTTCAGCTTTTTCCGAATTTTCCAATTTTTTGGGCTATTTTTTCGATTTCTTTTTTTGCAAAAACATTATTTGGACTATTAAAAATATTTAACAAAAATAATGAGACAAATCAGCCCAACTGACCTCAATTTATGGGAATATCAACAAAAAACATTTAATTTTTACATATTTTGTACTATTTTCGTCAGTCCAATTGTTTTTCTTCTAAGACGTAGGTAATATGTATCATTGTATCATAATATATTAAAACCTTCCGCAACACTCAGCCGACCCATTAATGAAAACTGTACTAAAATCCGTAAGTACTTATCGAGTTAAGGGGGCAAAAAAGGGGGTTCTAGTGGTTCTACGATATAGCTTCTTCTCATATATAGCTGTCCGGGCTGTTTAGTTTTTTGGCCACTGCCTCAACCTATTATTTGTATCTTACATTTTATGATTTTATAATTAATATAACCTCTAATAATTATATTTGTCAAATGCTTTATACTTTACTAGCTGATCCCGCTGGCACTTCGTTGCCCGTTAAATGTACCAATTGTATAAGACTCAAACTTTGTTCAATTCGTTATTTAATATTCGGTGCATGGTGTATGGAGTTCACAATTTATCCTAACTTTTCTGTTGCCAGGAATAAAAATTCTGATTCGCAGCAGTATTTTATCAGGTAGGCAATCTACCTGCGGTAGATCGCGGACCCCGTGCTGTTTGTACGTAAGTGTAAGATTTAACTCTAAAGTATAAAAATTGTACCAAGTTTGTCATTTTTACTTAATTCCACCCACGGAGGATTACTATAATCAATTAATACAAAAGCCTAACGCAACTGTATTAAAATCCGATAATTAAAAAAAAAACAAATTTAACACTTTTTAATTTAGCATATCTACTTCCCAGAGGTCTAATCTACCAGACTACACACAACCATTCATTTTTATCTATACTAACAACTCTCAGCATGCCTACCCCCACTACTACTCCTGTTGGAAAAGCCTGTGTGCTTCGCGCGTCGTCGATTATGGCAAGCGTTATAATAGAATCATAAACGGCACATGCCACCGTATTATTTTAAAATCGAAATTAATAATATAATGTGTTATGGATAAAGTGTTGAGTATCCGAGACATATCTATATATCTGCTCGTCGTTCGGTTTATTTTCGGTTCGGTATTAAGCCGGTCGGTGTCGGTGGCGGTGACACGGAAGGGGAAATTTGGGCGGCCACGTCTAGCCACCGCGCGTCGACGGCTGCCGTACCGCGAACCTCACTCACCATTAATTAAAAATTAACTATTTTATGCTCTTTTTACTCTTTAAAATGCGAATTTCGAAAAATCCTTTCTTAGTGCGCCTATACACAGTAATAAGTACATTTACTGAAAATTTCATATCCATAGCTTCAGCAGTTCCGGCTAGGCGATTATGAATCACCCAGGACAAGTCTTTTTACATATACCTACCGATAGCGTGAAAATAAAATAAATCCAACCGTATAATGTAACTATCGGCGGAACTTATAATTATAACATAAATTCTTTTCGAAAGTTAATTGGAAGATTTAGTAAAACATACAATGATTCGACTGGTTTTTAAAAACTAGGCAAAATCGATTGTCACATTTTTTTTATAGTTGGTAGACCGCGAACAAAAAAGAATGTTTAGGTAGGTGGAAAAAAATGTTGATTTTGAAACACATTGAGATATAATAATACCTTAATGTGAAATCGTGTAATTGTTAGTTATTACGAATTACGATATTATATATTTATATAATTATTTACTAATATTTGACATTTCTATATTATATTTAATCCACGAGTCGTAAAAGTGCAGGCAAATAGGCAATCTAAGTGCATAACGGTTAATTATAATACCTAATTATGTACAATGTTATTTTATTATAGTATACGTATATAATAATATATTATTATGTGTTATGTTTTGTTACAGGCTTATATATTATAAATTCAATAGAAAAAGCTCACCCCAAAAAAAAACTACAGCAGTACAGAGAATACAACAAAATCCTGATGAACCAGTCACTCGAGGTGTTTCTTTTACAGCATAGATGGTTAGTGCTTCGAATGAAAATCAAAAGGGTCCACTGACTCAAACCCATATAAAAAAAAAAAGTACCATCGCTATCTGACATGATGATAGCATTAACAAAATTAAATGAGAGATTGGACAGGCTTGAAAATAACGGAAAACCAAAGCACAAAAAAAAGAAATTAGTAGAACACTTCGTATCGTAACATGGAACGTTAGCGGGCTTGTACAACGAAAACAACGCCCTTCGGACAATCACTGCAGCCTACCGGTTCGAAAGAAACAACGCAATTAACCATGATATGATGCTGCCTACAATAGCAGACGAAATCCAAAGGTTTGCTCGCAAACCCGAGACGCGGCTTGGTCACCGTGTCAATCCATTGGCCATCCAATTATTAGACAACTCCAAGGACATTAGACGTCTGAACTCTGAAGCGTCTGAAACCATATGATTTAGTTTAAGACTTTAGATTAAGGTAGAAGCCACTTCATTGGAAGTGACTCCATCAACGTGTAAAGTATATATAATTTATATCTATTAAGTATGTACCTAATATATATAATATATAACTGTTAAACATATTTAAAAACTTTGAGTCGTTTAAATAATAAAACCCCAAGGAATTTAAAAAAAAAAATAAAAAAAATATGGTTATGAAAAAAATCGTGTATATTATGTATTTTTAATACTTTTCAAATGCTATCATAAAAATTTATGAGGAATATTGTCCCTATTACGTTTTAAAATCTTAGATATAAGACTTATTTTATAAGTCAACAAATAGCTAGTAGCTCAAAACGACTCAAAACGTTTTTAAAATGTTATTAGTTATTACTTATCAAATACAAACATTTGGTAAATAATAATTCAAGTATCTACAGTCATTCGTTTTTTAATTACAACAAAATAAGAAATCCGTTCTATGAGAATTCGTTAATTTACAGGTGAATATACAATATGTTGAGAAAATGTGAACTTTAATCGCACATAAAAATTAATTTTAAATTTCCGGAAAGTAAAATTAATTATTCATTTTGTATTGAATTTTCAAATCTTAGATATAAATATAAACATTTTTATGAATGTCTAACTCAAAAAATTATGCAAATTTTCGTGATTTTTACGAGTTCTGTAAAAATAGGTTCTTTAGACACTCATAAATAAACTGTGGATTTACACACAACTTTTTTTATAACATCCAGGAACAAAAACTTATGAAGAACCTTGTTTTAAATATACAAATGTTTAACCAAACGAACATTTTTTTATCGACTATACTTTTCTTATATCTATAAATAGCTCAAAAATAGTCAAAATATTTTTAAAATTGTATGATGTATAAAAATGATAATATAAACATTCAATGAAAATGTCACTTATTTTTATTTTTTACATTGTTATTTTTTTTAAAGTTTTAATTAATATTAAATCGAATTTCTAAAAATCTAGTTTTGCGTAAAAATCTGTTTTTCATTAGTTTTTTTTTGTTTTTCCCGACGCTTTTGAAAACTATTGGGAATTTTTTACTCCCCCCCCTCTAAATTAGGAACCTAGAAAATTTAAGTTTAATTTATTGACAAAATGAAATTCTACCTACGTAGGTAATTATATTTTTTTTTTTAATCTCAGTTTTACTATACAAATATGTAGGTATTAAAGTTACAGCACATATGTAGATATTAAACAATAAATATCAACGTTTTGAACTATAATTTACTGTAGTTTGTTTTCCTATTATTATTGTTGTCACCTAAATAATAAATGCGTGAGTATACACCTGTTAAAATATTAACCTAATAGACAATAATTATTAACCAAGGAAAAAGAACACATTTAAAATAAAATGACTATGAAATAAAGACAAATTAGCTTATTATGTTATATAATTTATGTATAATAACTAAATAATTATTAAAATATGGATTAATTACACTTGTTTACAATTTTTATTAGAAAAATCATGTGTTTAAATAATCATCGATCACGAGTTAGATTGTATTTTACATGAATTTATAGTTATTTCATTTGGGTAACTCACTATAATTCAATTAATATATTATATAATTTTAAATACGCAGAATGTTCTTATTTTCTAAACTTCAACGTTTAGAATTTATGTTTTTTGTATTTCAAAGACTCACTAAATTACATATAAATAATCTTAAACTACACTATGTTTACAATACCTTATATTTCTATCAATAAAGTTAGAGAACAAATCTAGTTTATTGTTTATATTTAAATTGCATTGACTTTGAAACCAAGTTTCCCGGTCGTCAATTTTGCTTGCATTACCTATCATTCTCAGTATAAAAATTACATTATTTTAGTGAAAACAAATTGTAAAAACTGCTTGGTTGTTAAACTAGATGTAATACTATACCAAAATGTTCTAAATACACACCTATTGAATATTGTTTCCTAATAAATAAATAAATGTTGACAACTACTTCAAATATATTTTCTATCTTGCGTTATTATGGTTATTATATTAGAATACATTTTAATCTCCACTTTTATAAAAAAGTAGTAGCCATTTTCCAGTACCTAGGTAAATACTTAGTACTTACATAAATAAATTATGTATATTGTACATATTTAATATTATATTTTTTAGATTTTTCACATAAATTTATGTTATTATTATACATATTAATATGTTTTTGGACTGGATACATGATAAAATGTTTCTGGTTGATTTTTTGTTAGGTTTTTGTTGTTATGGTTACTTATTAACAAAAAAATATTTATAGTTCACATTCCTTATTGAAGAAGAAAAATATTTAGTAGCGTGCTATGATTTTTTGGTTACAGCATAAAATATTTATGAGAATCCTGATTTTAACTTTTCAATTCTTAGCTATAACAATTAAACATTTTATAAATTTTCAACTACAAAATAAATTTGTAAATTTTCAAGATTTTGATGAATTTTGTCAAAATTTGAACTTTAAATACTAATAAAAAAATTGTGCATAATATGGATCTTTAATATTAATCAAATGTTATTATAGCTACTTATGAAGAACCTTGTATTCAACTTTCAAGCATTTCAACCCAACGAAAATGTTATTGACATTTATAGAAGAAAAATAAACAAAATAAAATTGGATATTTCAAACGTCTATAAATAGCTCATGCCCCCCCTCCAAGTACCAACTAGATTCACTATCCTACCAGAAAACAGCATCTTTAAGTAGAAAATCTATCTATTTTTACTGACCCAAAAAGTGATGACAAACTCAAAAAAATCCACATCATTGTAAAATTAATACATTTAACGCCCCTCTCAGAATCTAAAACAAGTTTTAAGCTACAAATTGACCAAAATAATGTTCATAATCCATAGTGGATTTTGACTAATTGAGTTTATTGGCAACAATTTATTAGAGTCTCAAAATTATAATACCTATACAGTAGTCACTCGATAATTCGAACCTCGATAATTCGAAAAACTTCATAAATCGAACTAAACGCTAAGTCCCCTGAGAAAACCTCTATAATTAGAAAAAAAATACATGTATTCCGGTCCCCTCGATAATTCGAAATGTCTGTCGGTGAGACACACTCTACAATTCGAATTTTTTTTTCACGAATCTCTATAATTCGAATTTCTTTAAACACGATTATATGTACGTTCATATCTCATATGTACATATAAGGATTATGATAGTTAAATATTATCGTAGTTTAATGTTATCGTATCTTACCTACCTAATCTATACCAAAATAAACCTCTGCTATGGGTAAACCGTTATTGAAATTGAACAAACGAAATCAGTCGTAGCTAACGTAATCAGTCGCAATATGGGTCCCGTAAAAGTGTACAAGTGTTTGTCGATAGCCGACAAATAAAAAGTGATCGCAGCAGTTGAAGCAGGTGAAAAAAAAAAGATGTTGCTCTACGTTTTGGTATACCAGCTTCTACGCTTTCAACAATACTAAAACAAAAGGACCATCTTACAACATTAACACCTTATTCATCACGGATCAGACAGAAAAAATGTGAGTACCCCGATCTGGAAGAATGTCTTATGGCTTGGTTTACTCAAAGTAGGCAAAATAATATTCCAATATCAGGACCTATTTTAAAAGAAAAATCTAAGTTGTTTGCTACCAACTTAGGTATCACAAATTTTCAAGCTAGTGAGGGTTGGTTAGAAAAATTTAAAAAATAAATGTAAAATATAATAATATGTATGTATAATAAATAAATATCTATTAATAGTTTTAAAATATACATTGTAATAATATTTATAGTAAGTAAATGTAAAAATAAACGTAATACATACATACATTATGTACAATTTTCTACCTCTCTTTAACTCGAATTAATTTTTTTTCCCTCGATAATTCGAACACTCGGTAAATCGAAAACCTCTATAAATCAAATTTTTAACTCGGTCCCCTGAATTTCGAATTATCGAGTGACTACTGTAATACTATTAAGTATACTACGTATAATGTATAAATATGTACGTAGTATATATGATTATAAATTATTTAAATTAATTATATAAAATATACTACTAAGGATAGTTGAACGCTAATTTAAACTTTTAAAGTGTAATATAGGTACTTAAGATAACAAATTCCGTGAATACTTATGAATATAAATTTATTTTATTTTATATACCTGATATTTGTATCTAATTTTTATGTAGGTACTTTGCATATTCTCTACTTGGATATAAAATTGAATATTAATGTGTTTCAATTTCTTATACTCATAATAATGTGAAAGATGACTTCATTACTATATATTACTAATTTAACATTCAGCTAATTTGTTTATTTAAATTGTCACGTAGAATAAAATAAATAGGTACACTCACAATTCAGATAATAGGTATGTATTCAGTTAAAATTACTTTCAATAATAAATTAACATAACAATATATTTATTAATAAAATAAATTATTTCATACTGGTATAACAACAATTTGTATAATATATAAACAAAACCGATACCATTAATATTATTTTATTAAGTAGATATTTAAAACAATCGTCCTTTATTTAATTAAACAAAATGTCTATTAACTATCATTATAATTTATAAGTACGTACACTGTTGTCTGTTTGGTGTTATTATGTTACAAATACATAACAATAGAAAATAAATAATTTAAATTATGTGGTAACATATTTTTAAAGTAATAAACTAATAACAAAAAATTTTTTTTTACAAGGTATTTAATATACTTTAAGGTAGGAGCAAACTCATCCATCAAGGAAATTATAAACTTAATGTTTCATAAGCTTTGATTTTGTTTCAATTAAAACTGAAAAAATAAATAATTTACCTCAATTTATCTCAATTATTGAGAATTCTTATAAGTATAACACGGTTACACAGATAAGTTACAGTGGTAGGTACCTAGATTAAGTATAAATATATTTTATTTAGAGATTATAGATTTATAGACTATATTAATGTTCTTCAAACAGCTGAATTATGATTTTATATTATATGATTCTAGTTTGTTATTTTCTAAGGAGTATTGTATATGCAAATCTTCATGCTCTTGCAATAAGACTCTGTATTGTGTGCAAAATAAATTATACACATACACTATTGCTCACACACACATGGAAATGTTAAAATAATGCAATAATTACAGCCGCATACTAATAATAATACCAATTAAATATTAATATTACCAACTGACTTTTTAAACCAGAAATGCCTCCCATGCGATAAAGTGTGAGACTTTAGCTGTTCCGATTTTAATTTTGCAAAATCCTTAAGTTAGCTCGACATCTCTTTTAGAACTTATTTGTTGTGTTTTTTGAAGTATACTTTCTATCTTAGATATACAGGAGTAAAAATTATTATAATATGGACATTTAAACATTTTATTTAGCAACAACTAAGTTAGAAATTAATATTTTATAAAACGTCTCTATCAAGTTTTAGAAAATAATATGTCACATGCCTTAAAGTTTTTACAAAATTGAAATTGGTATGGCCAGAAACTCATAGTGTACACATAGAAAGGTCTAAAAATATTATATTTTTGACTAACTAGAGTACTAGACCAACCACAATTAAACAATAATAAATAATTTTAATAAAATATATCAATATGAGAATGACAAAGGATACAATATGTTGACAATTATATAGGAAAAAAATGTTTTAGGGTTTGTAAGATCAGTTGCATACACAGAAATTGGGTAGATAAGGTTATATTAAAAAATTATATTAATTGTATCAATATTTGTTTTATAAAAACATTTTCAAGTTTTTGGTATAGGTTTTTTTTTATTAACTTGGTTAATTAATGTTGATTCTATTTGATTAGATCTTTTTAAATTAATAATCGTATAGAATTTTCCACTCTGACATTCCAATTACGCATAACCCATTGCATAAGTGGGTCATCCATAGTATCATAAAATTCCACATTTACTTGTATCATGTACAAATGGAATGTATAAAATTGTTTATATAAATAGGCATATAAGGTAAATAGCATAGACATGTATGTGGGTTGTGGATACCATCTATTATTTATAAGATAATAAAATTAACGTTTAACATTAATTATACCTCTTTATTGGTTTCAAACACAAATTTTCAATAAGATTTAATTACTAGAAAAATAAGGTATTTATGATACAATCGCCATAGGTAACATACATTAATCCATATTCATATTATAATTTACAAAACTATAATTTAAAAACAAATATATATCGAAAAAATATTCAACAATCCAATTACATATAAACAACACATAGGTACCATTCATTAATTAACCTGCAAACGTTTTATTTTAGTCTAAAAGTATCATAATGAAAATAAAAATACTGAACATTTTTGAAACTTAATACATAATTAGGTATTTGCATATAAATATGCATAATATAATAATTCAAATACAATAATATTAATAATAATACAATTCAACGATTATAACACATTTAAATGAGTACATTTTCTATTACTATTATTAATACTCATAAATTTTATTTAAACTACATAAACTCAATTAAAGCTTAATAATATTGCACCACAAATACAAAAATAATAGGACTCAGCAATAATATTATTGTACAATATTTCAGATCCATGTGTTATACGTCTATTTATTTTACATAACATAATATGTGAATAAATATTATGTTAGCAGTGACGAAACGTGTATTTAGGGATTGACAATGTTATCGAGATATACACAAATATATCATTGATTATTGCTAGCTGGAATGTATGGGAAACAAACTTTTGGCAACAAAATGAGCAAATCTATTGACTTTAGCAATAGGTTGAGAAGACTTAAAGCACTTATCAATTGATTTTCAGATTTTACTATGAGCCAGTAAGAGTTACTGTTATATTTGTGTTAGGTTAATAGAAATTATTTTCATAAAAAATCTCCTAATTTATTACATAAGAAATAACAATTAATTATTACCATGACAAATTAATATATCCTATATTATATAATATAATATATCCTAATAAGATCGATAGAATTTAAATTATTTTTAAGCGATTTTGTTTTTAAATAGTATACTGTATACTTGTGTATTATATTATATAAATCAATAATAGTAATGATAGATGCATAAATAGTAAAATGTTTTGAAAGATCGTGGATATGTAAAATTGTTATCCATTTTATGTCAATTTCAGTTGTAAGCCTAAAGTCAAATACGCGCTATTCTTCCAAACCATATAAGGTATGCTGTCGAACATAAATTAATTGTCACAACATTTAAATAAACAAAACATTCATTTAAAAAAAAAGGAAAAAATTGTATTATGACAGTAAAAAAAAATATTATTATCCCGGTAGTCGAGATTCAGCATAGAAGTCGGGTTCGTCTTCATCATTATTCATGTTGGTTGGCTCATTGCTGTCCAGCTTAAGTTGAAGAACAAATATAGTATTAAACACAAAATAAAAAGTAATAATTAATCCAGGGATACTTACTGCTCGTAATTCTTTTGTAGTAAATATTTTATCACATAGTTGAGATCGCACCGGTATCATCATGATTAAGAAAAACGGGAACAACAAAGAAAATGATGACGACTTAACGCTCCACAAAATACACAAACATACGAGTTGAATTCCAGTGAATAGATGCATTTTGTATGTTTGTACCTGAAACGCAAAATCCGCATGAAAACTCATTAATAATTAATCAATTAAATTAATAAGATTCGAAGCCAAAGTAAAAATTATTTCAATATAAATTAATAGTTTTCAAAAATATTTTTTAGTTTATTCCAGGAATCTGGAACATGTATATCGTATATGTATGCACTTGAATTTTTTTATTTATACACAATTAATATAATATATTATAAAGCGTTTGTGAAGCATGATTTATTTATAGGATTTCTCTAAACGTGTTTCTAATACGTTAAAGTTGTATTAAATTAGATATTATATGATTTGATTAATATTAAAAATGTTTACCTACCAATAACAATGAAGTTTGGCTGACATTTAATATATTAATACACTTACATGGCGAACGTACGGGGCTTCTGAATGATGTTTCACAGGCATGAAAACCAATTTGAGACGTTCGAAAAACTGTATACCGTCAATAGACGATATTCCCATGTACAGAAAGACGCCAAAAAGTACAGCCATTGGTATCAATCGCAGTAAAGGAGACATGACAACTGAACAGCCAACCATTATGGACACTAATAGAGAGCTGACTCTTTGCTCTAATAATAAAAAAGTAATAATTTAAAAATGAGACTAAATAAAATAAAACATAAAATAATACATAAGAGCCGAGAACTAATACTTTATCTTTATTACAATAATATTTACAGTCACGAATGGATTACGTTACATAATTTAAATGTTATTTTTGATAAATACCTAGGTATCTACTCCAAATATTTTATAATTTCTATCAGTTTAAAATAAAAACACATCCAACTTCCAGATATTTCAAAAATATGTTTTTTTTTCTTTTACTTAGGTACATCTTATTAAAACTTGTAACAAGCCTGGTACAAGTTAATGATAATTTTTAATTAAATTAAATAAAGTTGATAGAAAAAATTTAAAAAAGTTTAAAGGTAATAGTTATCCTAATTTTTTTATTATACATAAATAGCCAGTAATACGGTTTAAAATAATAAAAAGTAAATGTTTATGCAACATGTATCATCAATAATAATTTTATTATATATATTATTTAATTATTTATAAATTAACGTAACTGGTTATTTTTTAAGTTTATTTATCAATTAAAATCAGTTAAGTTAAAAATTAAGTTAAAATTAACTTAACCTTAACTTTTTAACTCGTTTATGCCCAGACTTGCATAAAGATTTATTACGTATTGATACGTACCTATCTATATTGATAACATTTTTTAATATCGCAAGCCTGTGTTATGTTTTTTTTTTCTAAACCTCGTGTGTTTGGACATGATTTTACTTGGCGTAGGTACTAGGTATACAAAAACATGTGGATTAAGTCTAAAGAAGTCGCAAAAATATTTTAAACTACATTCGTTTGCGATACAATTATTTTGCACGAACCTTTTACTTCAATAATATGAGGCTTTTGGCCGGGGGCGTGAGTTCGGCTCATCACTGTTAGCGATGATACGTGCGCTACGGACCTGACGGTCGCGGCGCTCATCCATGGGGCGCCAATCACTCCACACATCAGATTGATGAAATTTACTAGAACGATATCCAAGTGAAAGCCGCTGCCCTTCTGAAGTTTGCGTTCTTTTTTGGCAATAATTAGCCTGTGAACCGATAGAGTGGTCAGTTATATTTGTAAGTTGTATACATCAAATTTCACTAGCACTAGCACGCGCGTCCAAATTAGTATGGGTATACATACTCGCTGATGTGGGTTTCCATGAACATGAGAATGTAGACTAGTATGGCCGGCACGATGGCAACAAAGGGTACCCAGGGTTCGATGGGCCTCTTTAACCCACTGGGCGATATGAACCACCCACGTGCTGCCGGATCTGATGGCGTTAAACCTTCAGGAACTTTGAGCTTTTCGGTGTAAGTAGTTGGATTGAAATAGTCGGCGGCTACCATCGATATGATGGCTATGGGTACGCCAAAATCACCCAATGCTCTACGGATCTGAAATTATTATGTTACCTGTAAATAATTTATTGCACAGACAGTTGGGAGTACAAAGGGGCATTAATGTTACATACAATCCTAAAATCCATAGCTCATTTACTAAATTTTGTTTGTTTCATTCATTTTATTTGATTATAAATAAACAAGTTAAGTTTTGTGTCCTATTAAAACTGACATAATCATTTGTAGTTATACAAGACAATGCGATCCGTAGGTAGATCCATATAATATTATGTAAAAACCAATTAATGAAACATAATATTGTGAAATGGAATGGACTTAGTCATTTCGTCAATATTATACTCTATACGCACAATTAATGAAGACATATTTTAAAATAATGAAAATGTACTCACATTTCTTCCAAGAAATTTGCTATTTCTGAAATGCCGAAGGTAATAGGCAACGAAAAATGTTCCCAGTGCTAAGATAGTGCATAGTAGCGCAGTATTCGGCTGCTTTGTGATCATAGGTTGGTGATCTATTGGTCTAAACAACTCTGTATCGCTGAACAAAATTTTTATAGGTTCTAATTTATTCATAATTATGATCCACAATATATACAATTGAATGGCAAATAATTATTTTAAAATAATTCAAAAATATATAAATATAGTAAACCAGTTTAAAATAAAAATATAAATAAAAACCTATTAAGAAACATTTTAACAAAAAATAATTATAGTTAAACTTTCCATATATTTGTATTTGTATTGAAGTTTTTAAATATAATAAAAATATTCCACAGTGCAAGAACAAAAACACTTAATAGGTTTTTACTATTTATCGATAAATTCAGTTGTTTTATAACATGTTAATGAACGTTATACTTTAATTAAAAATACACGAACAAAAAAATGTATTTATTTTATTTTGCATTCGAGTACATGACGGTCAGCTATTAATAGTAATAATGATAAGAATATATTGTAATATAAAGAATTTTTTTAAAAAAAATGTAGATAATAACAAACAAAATAGAAGCTAACGAATCAAGCACTCACTTAGATGTCGAATTATAGGAAGTAGAGTTTGAGAGAGAAATGTAATTTTCACTGCCTGATAAATTGTTTTCTTCACAATACTCCTTCAATGGTAACAGTGGATGTTTGATAAATACCTTTAAAAATAACAAATATTTTACGATTGCACATACATTTACATAGGTATCTTGTATGCGAATGTACCTATTCAATGATTAAATAGTAACATGAAAGAAATTACCATCATTATTATACTTACGTTAAAACATTTTGATAAACTTTCCCATATGTAAATTAACGATATGAGAGACGCAAAAATTTCTTCAGTAAACCTTGTGAATACTTTTACTAGAACACTGCCTTCAACGCAACTAACAAGTAGAGCAATGATCACCAACCATATGCCAATGTAAACTCTCATAGGTAAGAATTCGATGTCGTTGCTGCGACAAAACTACAAAATACACGACAAATACGCACGATTTTATTAGAGTGATATTTAGACATAGAAAAGGGATCCGAAAACTATCGAACTGCATTAAACGCAAACTCACAGTGAACAGTGCTTCGTCAAAGAGCAACAAAGGTCCAGTGGTTCCGACTATCAATAATGGCTGTCCGGAAAACAGTGAAAAGACGACACCGGACACAGATGTGGCGACTAGCGTTTCTGATATCCCGATGAAGTTTTTCGTTTTGTCCGCTGAAAAATAATGAGAAAACGTTTGTATACTTAAAAATCAAATCCTCAAATGGGCGGGAATCATCAGTTTGTTAATCTACAACTATTAAGGTATTCTACTGACCCATGAGACCGCCAAAAGTGATTGCTGCTGACAGAGCGGCAAAGTATATAAATATTGCTGATGCTATACACTGCAAATTTAACCCTTGAGTGAAGTCGGATTTGTAGTACGGTAATCGGCGTTTTATGTCCTTCACTAAACCTCCCCAAGGTTTTTTTGTACGTCTCAAAGGGTCATCTTTGCTATCGTCGCTCTTTTCACTTGAAGTTGAAGTTAAGGTCGTGACTAAAAATAGACCATAAATATATGATGGATTACTTTATTTGTTTACCTATTTGAAATGAATCATTGATCCATACCAATAATTGATAATATTTTACCTTTTTGTGAGGCTGCGCGTGTTTTTCGCCTCTTGATCTGTTCGCTTTTTTCTTTGAGTTCCCGTAGAGATAACAATTCTTCTCTTTCCCAATCACATGGTGGCAATACAATACTGCTATCGAGAAACTCATTCAATAAACTAATCAGTTCTTTACGTTCCGCCGCTTTGTACGCTTTACAATGAAATTCCTACAATTATCATAAAATCAAATTGAAAATCGTTTAATTTGTTCGTTAAATATTGAATTTTAGCAGTTTTTATACATATTTCTTAAGCTGTGTTTCGTTCGGTACCTACGTAATTAAATTTGTTTAGTGGTTATAAATAGAGAACATTACTTACAGAATTTGACATTAAAGTTGACATTGATCTTCCAACTTCGTGATAATCGATATCTTTTGGATCAGGAGGACCCAAAAGTATAAACATAAATCGTACTGGTATTGTAACTTCGGTCAATGAAGGTATCACGATACCCTCAGCTAAACGTACAAAAGCTGCGGTCCTTTTTTTTAAAAAATCTACAGAACCAACTAACACCGTAGTGGCTTCAGCACCAATTGGTATTCGTTTAAGAATACTTTCCTTTTGAGCTCTTTTCACCATGTCTTCGGTTGACGAGGTATAAGTCTCTTCTTTCATATCAATATTAATATGATTTTTGTCCAAGTCTAGGAAAGAACGATTGTTGTTGTTATTGATGACGCCAAATTTAGGGCTTGAATGCATTTCATGGCTTGATAAAGTACTTTTCATTTTTGACTTTCCATCGTCATTAAGATTCTAAAATTAAAAACAGGTAAATACTATTGAATTTTTATAGTAAATGTAACGCATAGAATATAACTAAATTATAAACTATAGGCTTTATTAGCTACTTGGTATTATTTGTTTTAAACAATTTTGAAATCTAAAAAATAACGAGTAAACTACACAATTAAAGCATTGCATTTCAAATTGCATTAATTTAAATATATATATTATATTATATTATATTATATTAATGGTAAAAAGCAAATCGTGAATATGTTATAAATCGTTGGCCTATAGCCTCAATCTGAAAGAAGTTTTAAAAAAAGCGATTCAGATATAGTTGTAGCAGGCGGACACTTGTCAATCAAAGGATTTTATCTAAATATTCTATTCTACTATAAAACAAACAAAAAAAATTCTTAAATGTTGTTAATAATTTAAAACGAATGATGCACATTATTATTATTATTATTATTGTTATTAATATTATTATTATTATTAAATATATTTATATCCAATCAAGAGACTTAGTTTACATTGTGTGTAAGTGATGCCGACCGCTTAGCCAGAAATTCTGCCTCAAATTGCTGTCAGAAAAACAATATTCAAACAAAATTATAGACATATACCTATTATTAAATCTTATAAAAATAATCGTGGCTTTCAAAATGTTTTAAATTTAAAAATGTTATGTTTATAAATTATATGCGTTCAGTAGAAACATATAGCGAACATTCTATTTCAAAATTATTACTGTATAATTGATTTTTTTAACAATTAAGAAAAAATCCTTGAAGATAAATAAATAATCCAAATAATAAACGATATTCTGAAGCCATTTTAAAATAAAATGAATCAATAAACAAAAATTACCGTAAGGCTTGTGTAGCTGGATGTGTTTCGTCTAATAAACCTACTAAACTTGTCGCTATCTTGTTGGACGTGTTTATGTCGAAGCAACAACAATCTCATGACCGCAGCTTTGTCTTCTTGGTTGATCAGTTCCTCGACGGCCATTTGTTCGACCACCCGATATATTACACCGGGTAGGTCTTTTTCTTCCAAGTCCAGTAAAATCACACCTTTAGAAATATTACCTGATAAGTGATAGCTCTTGGTGGGTATTGTTAACGTTTTTTAAAAACACACCTGACTCCAAAGACCTTCTCACGTTCAACAGTGAATGGAAACTCAAAGAAGCCACGTGCGGACGTCCCCATCTGTCCGTGCCTTCTTGCACGTCTTCCTCGTACTTTATCCATCGAGCAGTTTCTTTCCATTCTCGTTCTTCTCCGGTACCTTTTAACTCGTCTAGTTGAACAAAAACCTGTACAAATAAGTCAATCATTGAGAAAATATACGCGTGAACAGCTCGACACATAAATAAAAACAACACACATTTTATCTCAAAAGGTGTCTCAACGAGCAATGTACTTGAATATTTTAATCATAATCATAGTAATAATAATAACGTACCGCATGAGGACTATGATCTACGTATTTCTTAATCACTTTTATTGGCAAGCCTGCGATTAAATTCCCCTCTATATCTCCAGCATACGGAACCAAAAAGGAACTTTTATTTTTGCCGCTGAATCTCCTTTTTTCTTTATTGCAGTCGTATCTATGACCTACGAATAATAATTGAAATAATTATATTATATTTTTATCATATTTTTGAAGAAAAAAAAATTTTAATTTTAATTATATTCTAATTAATACTCATGTTATCTTACATCATAAAAAATCTGTTATATTAATTAACGTCACGAATGTCAACAATGTTACTCAGGTGTATGAAATAAATAAATACATCTGAGATTAATATAAGTTATCAAATATGTATGGTTAACATAAATATAGTCACTAAATAATAAAATAATTATTATTACCTACCTATTTAATTTCAAATTAATTAAATCAATTATTAATACGATAACAGGAGTGGCGTTTTAAATAACGGCTAGGTATCTACCTATATTGTCTATTAACTATGAAGTATTCGGTAGTATATGAAAATACAACATTAAGTATCATCGAAAAGATAATAAGGTGTTTAATTAACAATTAAAAAAGTACTTTATCGATATTTAGAACGAATACTATATACATAATACATATAAAAATAGTCTATGTTTATTATACAAATGTTAATATCTAAATTTTAAGTATGTGTTTATTCTTCCAAAACAACACTGTACTGTACCATACAAACCAGTCTGCTTTACGTTTGTCTTCATGTAATTTGTCTAAGATCATATATTGTCATTATTATTTTATGCTAGTTTATAACATTTATACTATGCCAAAAAAAATATACCAAACAGTAAAAATAAGTATGTAATAAAAAATAAATAAATATCAATAATGTAAAAATCAGTCAAAGCTATTTTCAGAGAAGTTTTCATAACTGTAGGTACCTTGCTTCGTATTTTTTAATACACGGGTACAACAACAAAACATTTATATGTTTTTATTTCGTTAGGTACATTTTTATAAATAATGCAAGTTCTGTTGTAAATGTAAAATACGGTAATAATAAAAAGTCAGAAGCCATGTTTTATATAGTCCAATATTCAAATATTCAAATTATAATTTGTTTTTAGAGCGACGGAGTGGCCGAGCGGACTAAGGTATCGGTTGCGATGCACACCGTCGTCGGTTTGAACTCGGCCACGGGTGGCATTTTCTTCGGGCAGTTGCGGTGTCCGAAGAAAGAGGCCGCCATCCCCCACCCGGGCATGGCAGAAACCTACAGGTGCTCACTTAAAAATTCTGCCAAAACAAAAACACACGTGTTCAAAACCTTCAGTACCCTCCTCCACAGTTCCATAGGCTAATGACCTCAGTTGTCGACCCCCCTCCCCCAAAAAAAAAAAAAAATTGTTTTTATTACACAATGTTAAATATTATATGTATAGATTCTTGAGAATAAATTGGAACTTTTAGATAATTATTATATATTTTATTGCCTATTATTATATTTATTATTATTATTATTATTATATAAGTGAAATATTTATTTAAATTGGTAATTAAAATTTTCAAAAGTTTATCATTTTCATTTGAGTAAAAAATGTTGACTATTAACATTTGTATGTGATGTAATTTTTATATAATATGATAGTTTTAAGCTGTTAATCATTAAAAACAATTTTTAAATGTTCTTACTTGTTAAATCGTCTTGAATGAACTCATCTAAATTTTCATCCATTTGTAAATCATCCTTTGGTATAAAAATTTCTCGTTCATTATTCCTATGTCGGCTATGATGACGATGGTGATGTCTACATACAAAATGTAACAGACCGTAAATATAATTAAAGAAGATTTTATGTACATAAAAATAAAAACAAAATTTTACCAACTGTATTGTCGTTTTGATAGATATTATATATAAGTAGACAACATCATACAATTATAAAAGAAAAATGCAAGTTATAAGAGTCTAAACTGAATGATTTTTTGATTTATGGGTTGTCAATAGCAAGATAAAACAGGTAGAATTTGAAATGTTAGATTTAAATTCAAGAAAATTATTTTTATTTGTCAATTTATCGTATACCTATAATGAATGATAAATATTTTAATTTGAATATTATGGAATAATAAATAATAAATTTAATTTAGGTAACTAGATTTTGAAAGATTTGTTTTGGTTGATTGTTTTAAATTGCTCAACTTTAAGGAATAACTAAATACATTTTAAAATGTATGCAAGTAAGAATTTAACAATAAAAATACAAAATTTGAACTTAAAACAGTTCAGTATGTCGAGTTTCTAAAACTTCTATGTCGAGTTTCTAAGGCCGGACATACTTTTTATAAAACTATTTAAGCCTTTAAAAATGCATATGGAGTCAAATATACTATTGCGGCGTATAGATGGTTATAACTTATAACATATAAACTATATTATGCATGCTGTTTAATGTTAATATGACAATGAATATAATACAATAAATAATAAAAATGTATAAAGGTACCTGTGTTTACGTTTCTTTTTCTTGAGTTCTTGATGTGGTCCTTCTTGTGCATTTATATCAAGTTCTCTGTGTTGATTGTAAGCTGCTTCATCATTTTTCTCGTCTATAATTTAAGACAAAAAAGTTGCAATACATAGGTTTTTTACTAAACTATTTAAACTTATCAAACAACTTTTTTCTCATATAGTACTTTTATATACAGGGTGTACCAGACACAGCTGATGAAAGTAATTAACTAAAACAAAAATTGGTGAATATGTGGTTAACGGTACTAACATTAGGAATAATCCAGTACCATCTGTAATCTGTATTATTGATTTTTTGTTGCATTACTAATAATAAGACTATATTATGTAAGCTACTGATGTTTTATTTTATTTTATTTGTATTTCTTTTTTTTATTTGTCACGATTTAATATGTATACTCTGTTACGGGCTATGAATCCTACGAATTCATTGTAATGTATGATTGACTATATATATCTGATTAAAAATAACTATATACATTGTACTTAATAGTAATCTGTACCTAATTGACAACTCACGTGCGAGCAGTCCACTTTTTAATATTATATTTAAGTGGCCCGGTGCTGATTTTTCAAATTTTCCGCAATTCTATAAAATTTGAATTTCATATTTTAGTTGCCACCTTAATTATAATACTTTTTCATTAATCTACGACCCAATGACTATTTAAGGGGGGGAGGGGTTATGATAGGTGTATTATATTGAAAAAAATTACTACACGGGAATAATTATCAGGCCTTGTAGAATTATCAGATTTAAGAACTGTTTTTTTTATCTGAAAGAAGAAAATGTCCTATAGGCCACACTGAACTCAGATTTTTTATTTTATTTCAAATAATGGTAAAAAAAAGCTTAAAATTGGATTATTTATGAAGTTATGTTATAAAGTTTAAGATTAACATATTGAAAAACAGAATTAAATGCAGCCTGTAGAATATACCCTCTATAAGTTAAAAAAATATATAAAATTTGGTTGTTTCTACAGAACAGGGTCATTATTTCCATAGAACGTATTTTTGTGGAAAAATTACTTTGGCACTGCGTGCCTTAATAAAGTTGTTTATATAATAGCTATAACTTTTTTCAAATCAATATACCAATATCAATATACCAATATCAATATATATTTTTTAATTATATAATTTACAATTATCATATAATATCTAAATAAAAAATAGTAGTTATAGTAGTTAGTTAATTACATCGGCTGTGATCAGTCAGATCTATCTCTTACGTGGTGTAAAACCTATATATTATATAGGAATTAAGTGAAAACACGGAATAGGGGTGAAATATTTAAGTTAAATACATAAATATCCTAACGTTTTTTTTAAACATAATAAATATCATACTTGATCTTGATATCAGCATGATAAATAATCATCTCATATGAGAAATACATAATATATTAATAATATCATAATTAGATACAAATCGCTTCATCGTTGAAGCCCCGACCATATTTTATATAAAAATGAAATTATATTTCCGATGGATATCCGATATCTTAAAAATAAAATTCGCAATAGTCAAAGGGTGACGACCTCAGCAGTTGTAGATAATAGATGACCGTTTTTAGAGCATCTGACAATATATTTAGCCCTAGATGTAACGGTGTCATCGCCGAGTTCCTGCATGTTACTTGCGTCCCAAAAAAAGGTATATTTTTTCAGGTAGTAAATTTGACTGGTAACTTGCGTCCCGTTTTGCGTCTCAGTCAGCTATATAATTATTATCGATATTATCTACTAAAATCACTAAAATCGATAGTTTATAAACTGTACTGTATTTATTAATTTTTTTTAAGGTATGAAAAAATTGTGTAGTTCTAAATTGGTCACGATTATTGTTTTTTGTATAATTGATAGTTATAAGTTTGGATATCATAAAACATTAAGGAATAACAATTTTCGATGGAAGTTTATGAATAAAAGCTGTATGAAACTAGATATTCATGACAAGTTAATAAGTGATCCTACTTCACATACTCCATATAAATAATTAACAATGTATTATTACTACATATTATCATTATCATGACAAAATGTTAAACATGAATTTTATATTGTTAATATTATTATTACCATAAATATCATGACAAAAGTTATTATCATAACATATGAGTTTTTTTTATTTAATATACTTCTATATTATAATTTAAAATAAACCATCAATGTATTTTTTTTAAATTTAAATTTTGATATCGATTATATTGATATTTTTGAGACGCAATTAGGTTATAAAAAAAGGTATACCGGGACGCAAATAGACTATGACCTTTTTTGAACTATTTTTTGAGGGACGCAACTCACTTACTGATAATAATTTCGGACACAAGTAGAGTGCACCTGCCGAGTCCCTACGAATGACACTGAGGCCCGAGACAAAATTTTCAATATCACTGTGGAAATAGGTATAGGTATTAAATATACGTTTACCTGGGCGGATTATATTATGTACCTACTTTTTTTTTTTTTCATGCATTGGTTTTTCTCCCAAATTTATCAGATATTTTATATATTAGCTCTATTTTGCACAGTATGTAATCAAATCTGAATTTGATGCTATTAAAAAACTACGTGGAAAGGAACCTTGTACCTATTTCAAAATTTAGTCATCTTAATAAATTCTTTTAACAATCTGATAAATAATATATAAATACAGTTATTTTTTACAGACATTAAAAGTTTAAATTTTAACAAAATTTCATATTAAAACCAACAATAACGATTTTAGTTATTTTATTAAGTAAAAATATTATTCGTGAGTGTATGAAAATTTTAGGCTATATATTATATTTTATACACACAATGACATTTTCAAATGTAATTTGTTTGGCAAAAACGAATTTGACCTACTGTTGTACTAATGCCTAATAGTAAAATAAATTACTTTAATCACAATAATATTGTCAAATATTGTCAAATTATCAATATATCATAGGCTGACTGACCGTCTTCGCTCAGAATATTCCGGAAAAAAATTACAACACATTAAAATACAGTATCTATAATCTACATACAAATCATACAAATTTCATAATAGGTTTTAACGTTAAAAAAAGTGTTTATGAAAAGTGACCAGTAAAAATCGTTAAATATTATATTAAACGTATATAGTATACTGTTATACTTATAACTATACAATATAATATAGTAGTTCAAGTACTTGCGTGTTAATTGTGTAATTTAAATAAAACTGCGATAGTAAATGTTTACAAAAAATAAAAATGAAACGATTCTATAGTAGTTGTGTTCATTAGCTGGAAAATAAATTACATTATGTAAAAATAACAATAAAAAAAAGCAGGTAAGTGCAGCGGGGTAGTGGAAGTTTTAAGGCCCTTCGGTCCTCGGACGGGATATAGTGTATTATTACAGTATTCGATTAGAATGCAATGATTGCATTCAATAAAAAACGATTCTGAGCGGAGGAAAGAAAATTGATGAATCATGAATATGTATTAATAAGTAACCATTAATTGTACATAATATACCTAGTTGGAATTAGGTAATTTTTAAATTTTATTCGTTTCTATGGTAATAAACAAAGCGTTAGAAAACAAATGTTGGTAGTTTTTTCCGTGGCGTTAAAAAACTATTGAGAAAATCAAAAAATGACGTCTCTAAAGTACAATCTTGATCCAATTTGATAAAAGATAAAATACTATATGTTGAAATCAAAGCACTCCTTCTGGTAGAAATTTTGTTTACAGGATAAAAAAATATATATATAATATATATCTGTAGTATCAAATACGAATGCTTGGACTTTATCTAGTTATGACCATTTTTGTAAAGTATCATACACAGCTGAATATATTTCATATCCTGTCCCAGAAGGTATTTGAGGGACTTCAAGAAGTTGTTCAACATTCATAACTGTTGAAATAATTGGCAAACAATCAACATTATTCTTTCCGGTAAGGGCTGGAAGTATTATTGAATCCCAATGGATCACTACATAATTTAATTTTTTTTCGTGAAATTCGGAATTAATATTTTCCGATATTTTTTGTCGATAGTCTTCACGAGACCTTTTAATTGATGTTCGGTTTATTAAACTATGAAGACAATATCGTAAATGTTTTGATAAAAATATGTGCCAACGAAAAAAATAAGATAAGATAAGACTTAGCAATATTATTCAGTGGTAACAAGGGTAACAGAAAAGTTGAATTCTAAAAATAATTATTTCCATAGCCACTGACAAATGTTTACAGTATTTTTTCGACTGATTAACTATTACATATTAAATCAAAATTGTACTGTTATCATACATCCATATATATTTATATTATATGCTTTTAAATAAAAGAGAAAAATGTATATTACAATACATTGAATATTTTTATTATATAGTTTTCCATGAAAACCAATGGATATGCTTTTTTATAGACAATGTTAAAATCTATCATTTAGCTCTTTACATATTTTCGTTAAATACTATACCTTCTGAATTAAATAAAAAAAACAAAAAACTACCCTCTTTTTCCATATTTCAACCCTAATGCGGCACCAGAAGGGGTTGAGTGAGATCTTCCAAATTTTACCCAAATGACTAACTTATATAACTTAACAAATTAAGGGGGTACCGTGTTCAATTTTCAAACAAAAATATTTGACCCATATAAATAAGGACCACCCTAATATATATCATTGTAAAACCACTAGCTTCCTCGCTCCGCTCAGAATCTAAAATTGATTTATGGCTTTGCAAATACGTCGATGACAGTCAAATATTTTTAAAAATAATTGACTCAAAAGCGTGAATAAAAATTATAGAATTTTTAATATTTTGAGTGTAATTAATAAACAGAATAATATAATTTCGTTCCCTTTTTACATGTTAACAGAAAAAAAAATACTCCGGCAGAATTGTAAAATAAATTATAAATAGCATCTCCTAACTCCGTTCTAAATATCGAGTGGTTCAATTTGTCCAACCTTTTATTTCTATATAATATGAACCAAAAAATATTATATTTCGTAGGAAAAGTCATACATCTCTAAACATTCTATGGTTAGTTCTTTTTTTTATTGAAAAAACTACATTAATACACATACACTCATATATTTACAATAATCCAAAAAAAAAAACGACGATTAATTTTAATTAAAAATATCTACAACTTACTTATTTCTATGATAGTATAATTAGGTTAAAACTTTAAGTGTTTAGAAAAACTTATGGCTTTTATATTATGCTAGCAGAACGCAACATCCATCACATAGCTACCCTTTGGAAATGGTCTACAGTGTACTTCAATAAAATAAAAATAACGTAGAAATTGTACAACCTTATCGCCCGACTTACAAATCGTCGTTGATCACAAAACATTCCGAAAATCTTGAGGGCCTGTTCGTATTTAGGTATATTAGTGTTTTGTTTTTAATCTTTTATTAAAATAAGTTAAATCGTACACATCCAATTATAAGTTAAATCAGTTGTTCCGTCGAATTTATGAATTTCTATATAGTTGGATTGAAATATGGGATGTGTTCAAAGTACCTACCTAGATACAAAACCATTATGCCAATAGAATTGTTGATGGTAGAGACTAGAGACCACAGGTGGCCAGCGATAAGAAAGTCGCTAGCCGTACAGTATACTGAAAAATATGGTAGAGCCTTGGCAGGAAAAATAAGGTTCTCAACCATCATAAATAAGATAAAATATTAAATGCAATAAAATTAGTAGAATGCGAAACGATATGGTAACGTAGGTACAATAAAGTCAGATTAAATTTGGTATGGGATAATTTTGTCTTTATTATTACCTATATATTTATATATATTAGTAAAAATGTTTTGCGTCTTACAATAAGACGCGATCCGCTGTTTAGCCACCTCCGGTATAATCTATCTAAGATGACAATGATGATCGAATTGTTACACCGTTATAGTTATAGTTTATACCGAAATAAACGCCACACTATCGCTGGATATAATAATGACTAATTTTGTAGCGATCATTGTACTTATGTTATCTTATATCGAGTTACACAGATAGTAGAATAGTAGATACAGGCTCAGCATTCAATTTATCAACTACTATTTAATAGTTTCATTTCGTCAAAACGTTGTAATTTTAATCAATCAAACATCACAAATTATTATTATATACATAACTGGTAATCAGTACCGGATCTACAAATTATGTAACCCGGGACACAACATAATATGAGCGCCCCTATGCTATATGCTTTATGAATTATTTGAAATTTGCGCTCCTCCCCCCTGGATTCGGTACTGCTGGTAATAAGTTTTAGAATTGTATAGGTACATATTTTTATATTCTTTATGAAATAAGTTTTATCTATAGTATAATACTATTACTAAAAAACTAAAAACTTTTTTTTTAGATCAATTGTTTGCAACCAATTCATTGAACAGAAGCATCATTGGCTTATATTTATTATCATCTTTCAAAATGTATACTGTTAATTAGTTCTTAAGGACACAAAAACATATTTTAATATTTTCCCGGGCCAAACATTTCAAGTTACCCACAGTCTACAACTCTGACTTTAATACTAGAGTGAATTAACCATATTAATCTATTAAAAAACTTAAAGTAACGAACATTGCTTGTGTTTGTACATAGAATTTTTACAAAATTTTGGTTTTTAAACTAGTGACGAGTACTTTTGTAAAAATAAATATTTCAATAAAACAATTTTAGAAATTTTCTTAAAATTTAAATATCGAAAGCCACCAAGGTTCAAATACAGATAATGTTCCTATCTTTAAGTTTATAATATGACAATATACTCTAATCTTAAAAGTAGCGAATATAAGAAAAAAATCAATCGTATTTAATTTTAAGCGAATTTTCGCGGTGAATTGGTGTGAATTTTTTGTTTCACGTATGAAGCTAACAACAAAAAATTGCTTTTGCTGAACACAAACAACTATGCTGTACCTTTGGAAGTCGAAGACAAACAAATGTAGATGTTACGTCCTTTTAGCATATTTTTATAAAATGTACCTATTTTAGTTTTACATTTTTGATTTCTTATTGTAAAGATTTACAAAAATGTACAAAACAATAATTAAAATATATTGTTCTATAACCTCCTTATGTTTGAAATAGTCATATAAATTAAACTTAAACTGAAGGTCACAAATATTCATAATATTTCACGTTATTTTTCAAAGCATATTGTACCTAATTATTCACATCTTATAAATATATAATCTACTACACTTTAATATCAAAATGATCTTATGCATATGTTTTTTATTTAGTTTTTACAAGTTAATATTTGACATTGATTTTGTTGACTTTAATTCATTTTGTACATTCTTTTACTGAACAATGATGTGTATAATATTATAAGTAGGATTTTTTTTAGCTGGTGTCAAATCATATATACAAATTTATTATTTATTATTTTTTAATGTCAACACATAATATATTATAAATGGCCTATAATATAGGTAGACTGTTTAGTGTTTTGTATTTTTGATGAACGTTATTATTGTTTTTGGAGCTCCTCTAGATCCTATCTGACGTCTGATGATTTCAATTTTCATAAATGTGGAATTCACGTCGCTTGTATTTTTGTAACTTAAAAAGTTTGAATTTTAAAGCGATTCACAAGTTTGTATGTCAATACAATTAATTACAATTTAAAAATGGGGGGACGGAGTGGCCGAGCGGACTAAGGCGTCGGCTGCGACGCAGCCGGTCCGAGTTCGATACCTTGGCCGCGGGCGGCATTTTTCTTCGGGCAAGTCACGGTGTCCGGAGAACAAGTGCCGCCATCCCCCACCCGGGCATGGCAGATACCTACGGGTGCCCAATCAAAAATTCTGCCAAACTAAACACATACGTGTTCTTCCCCCAACCAACTTAACAATCTACAAACTAAAAAATAGTTAGTGGCCTCAGCTGCCGGGCTCAAGATCAATAAAAAAAAAAAAAATTTAAAAATGCTCCTGTAAAATGTACCTATATATTTTGTACAATACTAAAACCAAACATTAGATATAGGTGGTATTATATAATATTATAATGTAGTTTAATTAAAATAAAACAAAATTATTAAGTAAACCAAACATATTCATTTTATAGAATATGTATACACGATATGAGAAATTTCGTCGTTCTGGAATTTTGAAAATAATATACAAGCATAACTTATAAGGTAACAAGGTACCAAAACAAACTGGGCCCCTCCCCTTAGACACCGATATAAATATTTATTTTATACTATATACATTAGTATATAGGGTTAATTATACATCTATTTCAAATATACCGATATATTATAGTATTTTTAATTTAAGACCCCCCTTCCAGAAAAATGTTGAAAATATACTACTGGGAACACATATGGTTAAAATCTGGGTGGCTAGAAGTATCAATTAACACGTATTAACATAATTTATTATACCTACGAGGTTAAGTTAAGAAATAATTAGGGGAGTAAGCCCTAATCTCTCCCCAATTTACGTCCATGTGTATTTGATAACTTATTATGCATATATGTAATACGATTAATTAATAAGTTAATTTAAGTTTTTTTAACTTACCGATGTTAAATTGAACGTGTTTGTCCACGGAGTCCTGTCTAAAGTAGTGACTGAAATTTGGTTTTTCGTACATAGGAGTATCACATTCACTACTCAAAAGTCCATCTTCGACCCTCGAACCGTCTGATTCGATGTCCACAAAGTTTGGACTAATGCCAACAGCCATGGAAAGTAACGCACCACTGTTGCTAAACCATATTAAAAAATTATGATCGTATATATTATAATATACATACATGTGTTACAAATATAATATATTTATACAACGTACAAAATAAATTACTGCAATATCCCACTCCTTCAGTTATTCAGTTATAATAAAACATTTTAGTATGTTTTTAGAAAACTTTGATTTGTATAATACATTTTTAATAATTTAGTACAATATAAAATAATTTAAAAATGCAAATATAAATTACTATTTACGTGAGTAATAAATTCCGTTTTCCACGTTTTCATAGCATTTAAGTAATATTTACTAATTGATACAAAATAAAAGTAAGGACTCTCTGAGTTAACATGTCCCATGTTCATGCAAGTAGTAATGTTAAATATTTTGGTTTCAAGTGTGGGTTTAAGGTAGGCAGGTAGGCGATGTGAACAAGTTCCCTTTACCATAAGGCGTAAGCTAGGATTTCATAAATATAGCAATTATGCCGTATTATATCTTATAAAACGAAAGTAAAATGCCAGTGTCGGATCGTCATTCGAGAATATTTTCTAAAATTTTTCAATATTGTTTACATAGACAACATGATAAATCTTAAATGAAATAAATGAATAATATTATAATATAAACGTAATTTATTTACGTTTAAAATATATTATAAACGTCTTGAGGTTGATGTTGAGAATTTGTTAACAATTGAATAAAAAAAAAAAAAAGTTAATCTTTAAGAAACCATAACTTTATATTTAATAAATAAAACAATTTATAAGCACCTTTTTCAACAATTCAATATATTATTATAATATAATTCTCAACATTTTGCAACTTTTTCGTAATAAATTGATTGAAAACATAATATATTTATTGATACGTTGTGTAACTAATTGATTAACTATGAAAATAAAATACCATTCATCAGTTTGAAAAATATTTTACTTTTTTACAAATACCTTGTACTCAATTATAAACGATACCATATCGGTGGTTTACTGATATCACTAATTGTGTATTTTAATTATCATTTAGGTACTACCTACCAACCACTTTATATTTTGACTCATTATTTAAAGAATAATTATCTATTAATTTAGTTTGACAATACCTACATTTTAATTTAAAATGTTTTCTGATGATTAATTTGTTTGTTAATAAAGCACACGCAGACCAGAATGATTTTCCACTAGTTATAAAACAAAATCCAATAAGCATTACATCACCATCATAGCTATAATAGCTAGCTACTAACTATGTATAATAACCTAACAGACATTTCGCCATTTCGGTTATGTCATATTGAACTACAGAAATAAATCTTATTATGTCAGTTACGTCTTATATCATGAAATTTAAAGTGTAATCATATAAAATATACAATATGGTTGGTGTTTTTGCGCAATAAATCTGAATATGTAACATGATACAATTTAATTAAATTGATCAGATTTGATTCGCGTGATTTATATGTATATCTATGTGGTATTTACAACATATTTGTTTGCTGTAGAACCGAACGTTTTTATTAGGTACTAACTAATGTCGGAGTAATATACTATTACCCCAATTAAACCAATAATATCCTATTAAACCAATAGACCATAATGCATTGAGAACATTGTGTTGTAGGAAAAATATAATTGGTATAAAATATAAATTAAATGAAAAATTAAATTATGTGTAATTTTTTTCAAATTTATTACTATTATTATTCTGCAATTAAAAATTAAGTCCATTTTCGAAATGTAAATTCTAAATACCTACATAAATATTATATAATATTCTTATCTTATATTCTTATATCTCGACGAAAATGAAATTAATTTTATTGTTTTATGATTTAATATGACATTTGGAAATTAATACATTCTTCATCTACTAATTTGTCTCAGAAATACTCTTATGTTTGCATAATAGATTTGACATTGTGATAATCAAATATATTATATTTCTGAGCTCTTAATTCATTAGCCAATTAGAGAAAAGACCTAATAGCAATGCGTAGAAAAAAAACAATTTTTCATTTAATTTACGCTTTAACAAAAAATAATTAAGTTAATTAACTGGGCTTCTATACTTGATAGTAAACATTCACTTATTTGACAGTCGTTACATTTATTATATAAGTAGTTGTCAACATTTACACCAACTTTATTTTAAATGTAAACACATTTGAACCAAGGTTCGCGTACTGAGTGTACTGAGTTACTCATGTAAATATTATTTAAACCTAAGAAACATTTCATTAGAAGAAAACGATGTATTTTATAAAACTAAACATTATTATATTCATTACATTATTATTATCATCATATATTTTAATTAATAATTTCCTATTTCAAAAATATTTAAAATTGTACTATATTAAAGTTTAAAATGTATAGTACCTAAAATAAATTGTTAATTGAATGAAAACTGTATGAAAAACCTTTAACATGTACATTGTATAACGGTAATGGCAATAACCTTTTAAACATTTCAAAAGGCGAACACAGAAAATACAATTTTAAAGATGTACCTATAATAATATATTCCTATTCTTTTAAATTCTGATTTTTAAATTGAGGATATTATGATGTTTTGTTTTATTTTTGTCAGTCAACACATTTGGAAGCGTTACATTTTCTTCAGTCTTCAACTTTGAGAGTAGTTCCGAGAAATAAATTTTATTTATTCGGTACTAAGACCCTTAAGGTGTCAAAAATAGTAATATCCTACTAGGTTCCTAAACAATGGCAAAAGTTTCTAAAAAAGGTTTAAGAAGTGGGTACCATTCTACTGTACAGTAGTTGTCAAGTATGTCATTGTAATGGATGTGTTAAATTTGAATTCAATGGTAAACCATTGTATACGAAAACCGATTCTGAGCGGAGACGGTGCGTGTTATCCTAAAATATTTATATAAATAATCAAACTTAATAATGAATAAAAATCGAAAATATATCAAGACTATAAAATAGCGTTACTTTTCGGTAAACTTTTATACTGTTGAAAGCAGAAAAACTTATGTGAAATGTTCTATTCATCTTTCTTCAACAGTATCTTGTTCGATGGGAAAGTGAATCTAGTTGGTGCATTTACGAGGTAAAATTTTAAAATTCTCAATAGTTTTCAAAAACGCCAAGAAAACAATATAAAAATTAAGGAAAAACGGGAATTTTTACGCAAAATAATCGGTTTTTGTTAAAATCGAATTTTAGGTTTTGGTGTAACTTTAAAACAAATTAACGTATATACATGAATTTTTCAAAGGTTGTTTATATTTGCATTTTCTATACTCGATAAAATTTTCAAAATATTTTGATTTGTTTTGAACTAATTAGGAACATTTTAAGTTTCCAATTTTATTAGTATTTTTTTCTATAAATGTCAATAAAACTTTGTTTGTTTGGTAAAAAAGCTTGAAAATTTAATACAAGGCTCCTACTATATTGTTACAATGACATTTGAAAAATATTAAAAATCCTTAGTCACAGTTTTTATTTATAAGCATTTAAAGTTCAAATATTGACAAAATACGAAAAAATCACGAAAATTAGCAAATTATTTTGAGTTGAGAATTCATAAAAATTTTATTTTTAAATCTAAGTTTTGAAAATGTAGTACAAGATTATCCATAAGTTTTTCTACCTTTATCAAAAAAAAAATGTCTACTAGAAAGTCAAATTAAATTTTTATGAGCGTTTGAAATTCACGTTTTTACAACATTTGATATTTACTCGATTTCTCATGTAACGATTTCCTTATTTTGTTGTAATTAAAAAACGTATGACTATAAAAACTTGAAAATTTCACTGAATGTTTATATTAGCATTTTCTATACACGATAAAATTTTGAAAATAATTTGACTCTTTTTGAGCTGTTTACGGACATTGTCATTTTTCGATTTTTTTAGTTTTTTTTTCTATAAATATCAATAAAATTTTATTTGTTTGGTAAAAAAGCGTGAACATTTAATATAATAAGGCTCCTGATAATATATCGTTCTAATAGCAGTTGAAAAATATTAAAAATACATAAGCACAATTTTTTTATAAGCATTTAAAGTTCAAATTTTGACAAAATTTATCAAATTTATAATTAAATAATTATTTTGTAGTTAAAAATTTATAAAATATTCAACTTTTGTAGCTAAAGATTGTAAATTTAAAACAAGGTTCCACGTAAATAGGTAAATATATAAATTACTTTATTCATAATAATATCATCAAATATACTTAGTAATATCATAGGCTGACTGACCGTTTTCGCTAAGAATCGTTTTTCTTATACAATGATATTATATCATTGAATTCAAATTTAACTAATATCATAGGCTGACTGACCGTTTTCACTAAGAATCGTTTTTCTTATACAATGATATTATATCATTGAATTCAAATTTAACACCATCCATTTCAGTGACCCACTTGTCATCTACTGTACAGCAGAGCGACATCCACTTACCCACCTTTTTTTTTCGTTTTTCCTGTCACTTTAGAAAACTACTGTGAATTTTCAATATGGACCTTCCGAATGCACCAACTAGATTCACTTTCCTATCTGAAAAGATGCTGTAATCGAAAATCGAAGTATTTTTATTTCACCAAATGTTAATGACAGACAAACAAAATACTTCTCAAACGCTTTCGGTTATTTAATATTTTGTTGAAATTTGAAAATATTAAACTTTAAGACTTTTAGTGTTAGATACTTATACTCAATGACATTTTAAAAATATTTAGAATTTCCTTTGATTTATTTATACTACTATTCTACTGAATAGTTTGACATAAATAGAGACACATTCGTTATTATTGTCGAAATTATTTTAAGCTACCATATTAAGAAATTACTAATAATATAAATATAGTAAAAGGTAAACAATCTTAAGAAATAGAGCAGCTGATCGAATCATAGTACTATCGTAGAATCGGTTTTTCTGTATAAAATAATCATTGAATTTAAATATATCGGATTCATTACACTCAATGAAGAGATACACTCGAACCTATACAATACAGCAAAATTAAGTTCTTTGGCTCTATATCATAAAAGTACCTATATTAGTTGTTCTGCTTCCTATAATGATGAAAAAAAGCTATTTTAATATTTTGGCAATAATTTGATAATACAGATTTACCATTTGCATTATGTTCGGTATATTTTATCGTTATGTTGTCATTGGGCATCTATTTGATATTTTTATGTATTAAGGCGCCCGGTGCCGATGCCATTTTGTCCTCAAAAATACAGTCTGCGGCAATAACGATACCGTAGAATCAACCAAATTTCATAATTTTTTTTTTAATAGCTAGAGGGGAATATTCTATAGCCCTGCATCGATCTCTGTTTTTCAATATTTTATTCTCAAACATTATAATATGTCTAAAAAAATACAAGATAAAAAGCATTTTTTTTAAATTTTTTTAATACAACTATTTGAAATAAAATACAAAATTAGAGATCGATGCGGGCTGTAGGAAGTCTTCTTCTTTCAGATAAAAAAATAGTCATTAAAATCCGACAATTCTACAAAACTTGAGAGTTATTCCTGAAAGTAATTTTTTTCGATATAATATACCCTATCAACCCCCTAAATAGGTATCGGGTAGCAGATAAGTGGAAAAGTCTTATAATCGAGGGGGCAACTAAAATATAAAATTTGATTTTCAAATTTTATTGAATTGTAGAAAACTTGAAAAACTGGCACCGGGGGGACCCTTAAACTAAATGTAAATGGTACATTTATGTAACGTTTTATTATTATGTTAATATTTGTTATGATTTAACATCTATATTATATTATTATATAATGTTATAACAAAAAAATCCTCGTAATAATTTAGCGGGGATTTAAAGGTTCACATTACCCAGTAAAAAAAAAATCATTACAAAAGTATTTTTAAATTTGAATATTTAATTAGTTTCAAAATGTTGAAATAATAGTAAGTATCTAATATTATTTACCTGGATGTCTGTTGACTTGTGGTTGGCGGACTCATTGCACTGTCAGAATCTGTTACATCTCTATGTTCATCAGTCCTCTTAAATTCCTTAATAATTAATAAAAAAAATTAAGAAATCGTTATGAACATTTAAAAACTATTAATAAAATATGTTAAACAACAATATTCAAAGTAATTTATACCGTCTCTTGATCTCTTGATTTAATTGATGTGGTCGATTGTTTTCTTATGGATTTTGGGATGGACTTGAGTGGTATGTGAACGAGCGATCGGCTGTTATTTCGATGAACTGCAAACAATAAATGTGACGATTGGTAAAAATATAGCTTATTAAATTGGTTTAAAATACGAACATCGAGGTCAAGTTTTAATTAAGAGTAGTAACTATTAACTGTTATAATCCTTGTAGATGTAGATCCAAGATCAATAAACCAGGACGGCCGTTATATACATATTATGATTTTATTGCAAATTCATAGTATTTCTTACTGAGTTGACCGAATTTGGAAAATATTAACCTTGTAATAGATAAATTTCAATAACCACATTTTTTTTATTATCTTACTGATTACAATGTCTGGATTCTACTACATCTGTTATATTGTCTGTATTATAATTGCAAATAATTATGAGGATAATTAACAATAAGAGTCTCCTAGCTTAAATATAATTTATAAATAGGTAGCTATAAAATGGCCTGTCCTGTGATATATATACCTAACCAGTAACCATGAATCAGAATTTTATACTTTTTTAGTCTTTAAGTCCTTATAGAACTATACAATTAATAGTCAACGAAGACATACCAGTGTAATCGTCTTCGCTAAATCGCCTATCCCCTGGCCGAGGTGACCGATCGCTAGAAAATCTGGATAAACCAAATCGGTTAGCATCGGCTCCACTGGAAACGCCGGCAAATACACGTTCCATCTCTTCGTCTAGATCGTGTGTATCTCGATGCACTTCATTAATGGATTTACTGCTCTCAGCCTGTAATAATAAACATTTAAAAACATAAAACTAAAGTCTAAAATATAAACCACATTTATAATGAACGTTCTAAATAACTAAATACATAAATTATCATTGCAATAATGAAAATGCAATAATTATAATCTCACAATAAAATTAAAAGGAAATTATAGATGAAGAAAGTATATTATAATAATATAGTATCCTATATCTATATCTATATATACATACATTTATGAGTTATAATATATATATGTTATACTAATGGAGAGCCGTCAGTCATAACTCACACCTAAGTCATAACTCATAACGTAATATATTGCTAAGCATAATATTAAATACTATATACATCAAAATTTTCATTATGGACTTGCTAAAACAAAATATTATTAAAAACGATTTCCCGGGTGTTTTTAAAATTGTATATAGGAACGAATAACGATATATTTTAAGCTCTTTGTATTATAATTTATAATATTATAACTATAACAGACGATTGGTTCAGAATGCCCAACTATAGAACGATTATATTTTTACCTATGCAGTGCAATGTTTGAAATTTGTTCTCTCATTATGATATGACATGGACCGTCCATAATTGATCAACAAAATATAAAATATGTACCAATAATGAGGATATGTGTCGCTATAGTCATTGCCATGAAAGCAAAATGCAAGTGTCTACTGTCTAATATTAACCGAGAACGCACACCCTTTTGTAACCGCGGGCGATCGATTGTCTACCAACAACGTATTGTCATTAGTAGGTATACCAAATCGCACGGTTAAGCCATGGGACTACTTCGTCGCAGATATTCTACGGTATAGGTACACGATAAAATTACTTTCAACGAATCAACCAATAACTATCCGAATATTTTTTTAACATCAGACTTAGTGTAATGCATAAAAATATAAAATGGTTGTATATACCTACTCGTAACACTATATTACGTTATACTATAACAACCTTTTAGGGGGTGATATAAAAAAACGACATTTTATTTTCAAACTCTATGACTAAGGAACGCCCTAGTGTATATACAGTGTCAGATCTAATAATTTATAATATATATATATATGCACATAACAGGACGTGTATTTATTATAATTATTAAATAACATTAGAATGTAAAAGAGCCAATAAACACTCAACACTGAATATATGACAAGTAGTACCTAGTACCTATACCTATTGATTATATTCTCTAACTCAGGGGTCTCCAATCTTTTTGTACAGCGGGGAAAATCTATGATACGCTTCGGCATCAAGGGCAAACATTTTTAATTAGGAATAGAGAGATAATGAAATTGAAGATAATATATAAGAACTGATATAGTTAAAAATAGGTACGCTTAAAAATAATAATATTGTGTATGTCATACTATTTATTTGATTTGAAAAGTATAAATTTATAAATTTAAAATTAAATGTATTTATATAGCTATTATATATTAATAAAGCTGCTTTTATAATATTCTCGTAAAAATAGCTACTTGATTGTTAAAAATGTATTTAATAATAATTTGAATTATAATATATAAAATATGACACCTACGGCTGAAATAATACATTTCAGTATACTTTTTTTCCAAAATATATATAGGTAGGTTTATATATTTATTATTGTAATATACAGTATACACTATTCAACATAATATGTTAAATTTGAGTGATCATATTTCCAACCATTCCGTAATAAATGTAAAGAAAAAGTAAAATAATCAACTGTTATCGTACACGGTATACAGACACACAGTAAGCAGTACATTATATTGATCCTGCGTATAAACTATATGCCATGCAAACCAATAACGAACGATTAAAACTGATGGGCTTATAACCACGATATTACAGCTAAAATATCAAACAATAACGATCTCCACAAACGAAAAATTATTATTATGTACTAAATATTTCATATCGAAACAAAAAGCTTCAATTTAAATATCTAAATTTGTTACTTTCAAATGTAAATCATTTCAAATGATATTAAAAGTATGAGGAAATATAGATATGAATACGATTATAATAATATTGATTATGTATTAACTACCTATATGGCTATATCCACCTATATTGGATAGTTACCTAGTTGATAATACAATTTCAAATTTTAAGTTTTATTTTTATTTTTTTTATCATACAATCCATACATTAGTAGTATAATAGATAAGCATGAGTGCTACCTTCTAATAAAATAATAAATATAAGTACATGTAATTTTGTTCAAATTGGATCTTGTTGGTACTTTGGGAGGTCAAAAGTAAAAATATTTTTCATAATATCTTCACAAAATCAAAATTGTTTATTTGTTTTAATCCAAAAATGAATAACATATTCATATTAGCGTTTACAAGAAGCGAATATACCTTTGGAAATATTTTGGCTGTTTTTGTGCTATTATATAAATATTTGAAAGTTTCTACTCTTTTAGTTTGTTTTAAATGTATGAATATGATGGGTAACATTTTTGTTTGTGAATAAAAAGCTTAAAAATGTAGGTACTACGTTTTTACGGATTCCAGTAAAATCACGAAAATTAAAAAATTATTTTGTAGTGAAGAATGATTAAAATTTTCATTCTATTAATAGATAAGGCATTAAGTTACACCATAAAAACAAAAACAATTTTTTGAAAAACTTGTTTTGCGTAAAAAATCTCGTTTTTCCTAAACTCCCCCCTCAAATTACTAACTAGATAAAATTTACACACGCTTCTAGTGAGAGACAACCACGAATACGGCGGATCTTTCCCATCTTATTATCTCTTATTATCTCTTCTTAAAATTTATTATCGATTGAGATTAATAGTTCTACATATTTTCGATTACCTATTTGCTATTAATATTTTTAATTTTAGCATATCATTATTAACTATTAATTAATAATTATTATTTACTATGGACATTAGACATTTATGAATTATGATTGATGTTATTGTACGGTTATTGGATTCAGGAAGGTATTATTCAAGAAATTCAAGTATAACCTATATTTTTTTATTCAAATTTTTTAGCAGGTATGTCATGAGAATGGAAGTTGTAAAACTCATGAAACTTATCCTAAAAATTAAATAATATACAGAATAAAATGTATAGTAAAAAAATATTAACTAACATTCATAGTTCATAAAAATAATAAGTCAATAAAATATATATAACAAATATACCTACAATAATATAGTTCATAAAATAATAACTTTTTAGTTAAAATAATCATTCAAGTTTTTTTCATCAGATGAACATTCCATTAATATTATTACTCCTTCATTTTGGTCATTATTATGAAAATAAATAAGAATAAGTTAAATTTTAGTAGTATAAATCGAAAATAATTAGAACTATTATTATTTTAATCTTATTTGATAATACTAATAAATGTTTGTTAAAATAAGAGATAAGACTATACAGTATAAAAGCATAAAGCGACCATTTTACAGTCATTCGGCGTTTCTTCTCCCTAGGGCCTAGACGCTTGTTAAATTTACTACCAGATACCACCCTCAAAGTTGAAAATCAAAGCATTTGTACTGCCTCAAAAGGTGATGCTAGACACGCAAAAAAAAATAAAATAAAAAAAACACATAGTTATTATTGAAAAATCAATTCATTCATCGCTCCGCTCAGAATATAAAATATTCTTAACCTAAACAATGCAACAATCATATCATAATTTATTAATTTGGTGAATTGCACATTACAAAACGCCCACATAAAAGATAATAATGTTAATAAAATTAAAATCCATATATTACTATAATACTTTATTCTTTGGTAGATAAATACTATACACATATTATTATAATCCACATTATAACATAATAATATAATATAAACACATCATATTCATACAATTTGTGTACTTCCGTAAATGATTTCAACGCGTGTTACAAATTACAATAAGAGTCCAGCTGTAGGTATGTTTTCTTTTTCTATTGATAATTCTATAGACCTTGAAATAAATTTGAAAATGGGATGTTAATGACCACTGATTAATTAATGAATTTAAGATTAGCAATTAATTATCTGCACAGTCGATAGATGAAAAAAAAAATAGAGCACTTGGTAACATATTATATTAAAAAGTTTAATTAGTCTGAAACAGTGTATTTAAAGATACATTTTGTAATCGATTAACAAACACTTGACTTATCTTATTCACTTTACATTTTTAAAAAAATTCAAAAACAAAAACGCCTGACGTAAATAAAGCAATTACTGAAGAAGCAATTATACTCGTTAAATTGTTCGGTTTATTTACGATCACACTCAGCATTGTAGTTTTTTTAATTACCTATACCTAATAAATAATAATATCATTATTACTCTCAATCATAAGCGCAACTAGGGCAGGGGCTTAGCCCTCATATCTTGTAATTGCCCCCCAAAATAAATTATTCAATTGTTTCCTAAAATATTAATAAACCTTTTGAAATTTTTTTTTTTTTTTGAAAAAAATGAAATTAGTTAATTTTTATTTTAAGTTTATAATTATTTTATATTGCCCATGATAAATATGGTAAACATTATTAGGTATATGACTGTATTTGTTTTTAAAGAAACGATTTATGTTGGTAAATTGGTACGATTATAATACGTATTTTTACAGCATATTATTATTGTGAAAAATAAAACTTGAGTAAGTAAATATTTGATTTCTTTTTTATATAGTTTTTATATTTTGAAGTGAATAATTTATAATACGAGGGAGGTGGGGTCAACGCCCCCACGGGTTACTTTTTATGTAATATCAGGGGAGCTACACCCTCCCCCCCACCAAAACATTTTATCTCTAGTTGAGCCACTGCTCTCAATGAAAATATTTTTGTTCAAATGAACAGTAGGTATAATCGTAACTTTAATTGAAGAGTAAAGGTTATCCAATTTACAAAAAACGAAAACACTTTTTAAGCTGAATAAAATCCTATCTGTATTAATTATATAAATTACCTAATTACTAAAAATGAAATTTAATTTGAAGCTGAAATAAATATTTAAAAGTATTCTATTTCATTTTATTTTCATTATTATTATTGTATTAATAACGATTTTTGTACCAACAATTTACTTTGTTACACAATATAATAAAGGTGGGCATAGATTTTTTTAATGTATTACATTAATTCATTGTTTATGCCAGTTGTGGAGATCAAATTTGAATAAAACCCAAATTTATTATTTGCATTGTAAATCAATATGTATTCAAGGAGTAAGGACACTCCTAAATAATTTCAACGCTTATATATTTTAATAAATATGTATAATACTTTAACCGATAAGAGTAGTTTATGAAGTATTTAATGAATATTATAACGTGATTCATAAAGTGTCGTTTTAAACGTCAAACTATGTTTTTTATAATAATATTAATATGTACTTTATTCAGTAGATAAAAGCGTTTTCTAAAATGCATGCCAATTAATAATACTGGTACCTAATGGACATCAATTTCATTTAAAACTCAAATGTAATAATTCATATACTATACCAATGTACCTAAATAATATAAAGTCTATAAACCGAGTGTTTTTTCTAATCAAAGACAATAATTTCCTTAGTGGTTTTCTTCGTTTTTATTGTATTTTTATGATTTTGAAATATTAGAGCAATACAGTTTTTTGAATAGTAATATTTGTTTTTATACTTAGTATTTATTTTACGATATACTGAAGAAAAATGTTTTCTAAGAATTTTGTAAAAGTAGTAAAATTTCAAACAATGGTCAACTATTTTTATACCTAAAATTATAAATATTATAAATTTAAAATAATACAACTACATTACACATTGTACATAGTTTCAATAAAAACAAAATGCTGAAATATATTTTGATGCAAATACAAAGACACGTGTTGGGAAACTACCTCGTTTAGCTCACGCCTTACCTCTGCAATACAGGATATAAAGCAGTGTGCCAGTGTATTCAATTATTACGTTAATTTAAATCAATATTAACTCTGTCTTTGCATTCAAAAAATAATTAAGAGTGAGGTTCATATAAAACCACACCAACATTTCTAAAATCTTTGTCAATATTCTCCAAAGTCTTAAGAAAGTTACTAAAGAAATCAAAAGTTAATGTTTTGAAATCGATGGATTGTAACTTTTGGAGATTTTGTTCTATTAGAAAAAGATACGAACCTATGAATCATATATATACCTCACGACTACCTCCATAATAATTTTGAAAGTAACCATATTTTTCAAAAACACGAACCCCAATTAGTTAACACCCTAACAAAAAAAAAATGTATTGTACTATTTATTATAATAAATACCTAATAATATAATGTAGATAATAGACCACACTCGTATAAATACAATGCGACACCAGTCTATAGGTCAAGGGCGCGTACCGAATTCACAGACTCGACGGCTCTAACTGGCTGCTATACAGCGGGTGCATGGCACCGAGTTCAAGGTGAAAGACTTTGATTTTCTTTCAAAACCAAGGTTATACTCCGCGTACATGGATCACGCCTGTACATTGAAGACCGGCTTCGGCAATCCGAACAAATCGAACGCATTGTAATTTTGCATCGGCATTATTATCCATATATAATATATATAGTAACTAGTAAGCATGTACCAACATCCTACATAGTGTATGCTGCGCCTTGTAGCCCCACCTTATGTGCCTGCAAACGAGCGTCCGTGCAAATTTATTCAACTGCACCCGAGTCCAGTTTAATATTTAAGACATGATATGGTTAGCAACTATTTATTATTATTTAATCATATGTATAATAAATCCTGTATGTATTTCAATTTAAATATGCAACGTAACGTGGTTAAATTATAAAGTTAATTTAACAATAATTTTCAATTCATACAAATGCACAAGATTCATAAAACCAATTATATTAAATTTGAATACCTAAGTTTATTTAAAGTCAGGTGAAGCTAAGAAATGCTAAGCTAAACTTAAACTATTTTCCGGTCTAATTTTTTAAAAGCTCAACTGTCTTACTCTTTAAAAAACTATTAATTAATTTAGTATTCAGGCGAGTTATGACTTATGAGTAAGCTAATCAATGTAATATTCATAAATCGAATATACCTATACTTAAAAGATTAATGAAAATACTGGTATAATACTTAATTAAAAAAGGTAGGTAATATTTAAAACTATAATAATAACACTACATTATATTTGATTATTTATTGATATTCATATTAAATAAATTAAATATATGCAAAGTAAACCACATATTCCTATCTATATAATGTATCATAGAAAATTGGTTCAATTGAATCCTTAAAAAGATTTGGATACCAACGTCTTTTTCACCTTTTGGGGATTACTGCTCACATAGCCACATTACATTTTGGATTTTTACACACCTACTTTAATAACCAAGAAAAAATCCCTTAAATATTTGTATTAAAATGTGTTTAAATAAAATTTAATTGTAAAAAATAAATTCAAAAAATATTGTCGTGTGACATTACAATACAAATTCTATAAAACGCAGACCTTGACCTATTGTACCTGCATGTTCGTAGCAGTATAAGTATCGATATTCGATTAATATAATTATTATTAGTTAGATAGTTGTTTATTATTTTTTTAGTAATTTGCAACAAAAATGCATTTATATAAGCCCATTGTTTGCGGAAATAAACAATTGTGTTGTCTACAATTATTATGAAAGTTAAATAAGTACTATCCGAGAATTAGATTAAATGTATAATTTAGCAATATAATATAAAATATCTTGTTCAAGCATGAAACTAGATGTATATATTGACTATATATTAACTAGATTATATAAATTAACATAGAATCTAATTTGGTAGAGAACACAAATAGTATGAATGTACTAGGTACCTATATGTAAGGTATGTTTATATGTAATAACTAATAATATATCTAAAATGTAACCATAACAATTTTATTTTAAGCAAATTAATTTTTTACAAAGGGTAAAATAAAAAAAATAAATAAAAGAACAATGGTATAGCACAACAGTTATAAAAGAACCTCAAGCTGTTTTTCCAATTTAATAGATATATTTTTAGTCTATAATTTGTCATACAAAAGGACGTGATGGTATTTTTAATCCGATCGTTCGTAATAAAAAATATTAATTATAAAATGAAAACATAAAAATGTTAACTAAGATCTAGTATGTAGTTTATTCCAAATAAAAAAATTTAAGTCCCATAAATAATATATAAATATGAAATAAAACTAGAACCTTAGCTAATGAATTTAATTACATTTTTTTTTAGTAGGTAATAAATTATGTTATTACGTATAAGTTAAACCAAACGAATTAGAATATTGAATAAATATTTCATAAGCTATTAAATTATAAATAAATCATTTTACTACAATAACTCCCACATATGATTTTGTAAACACAACGATTGCTTAGGTATTAAAATATTTATAAAAAACAAAACAATATGGCAATTATTTAAAATATATCTTGCCAAAACAATGGGGATCTCAGTGCTGATAACTTTAAATAACAGCACACTGTTGCAAAATATCGATTTTCTGACAATTTGTGCATACGTTTACTGTCTATTATCATTTTTACAAACATAATTAGAGATTTCACACACATACTCATATTTATGGCAGATCCATAATGCTTCTAATATAAATAATATATTTAATTATACAAACTGAAATAGTGGGAGCAGATCATTTGGATTGTAAAAATAATTTGATTTTCGATTGAGATACATTTTGCACCAATAACCATTATATACTACATAGATAATACAAATTACAATACTGAATAATATTATAAATTAGTAACAAAACAGTATAATTATTCATTAAAATAAAATCAAATTAAATTAAATTAATAATTAACGTAATTTTTAACCGGAATGGTGTTAGTTTTTTCTAAAGTAGAATGTGAATTTCTAGTTTTTTTTACTAGGAAAACAAGAACGAACTACTCACATAATGGTCGAAAAACTGTAATAAAAACAAACCGTCTGAAATTACCGTCAGGCAAAATATAATATTAAACGATGAAAACCTATGAAAATAATAATATTATGTTCGGGCTGCGCACGCACACACAATAAATGTCGTGGATATAGGTATTTTTATTGTAATAATATCGTGCAGCGACGAGCATAATAATATTCGCGATTGTCTTTTATCGTCGCGGTTACGACACTTACTTTTCGCATGATCGGATTTCGATTTGTCTTTTTCGGTCTGTACGACGGGCGGCGCGCGTGTTACAGGTAGCGGCGGCAGCGGCAGCGTGTATCGCCGGTGATCATGTCGCGGGTGCAGGGTAGTAACTACGCGGTGGTGTGTCGGGGGGCGCTAGGGGTACCTACGCAGTAAAATTGCGAGGCGACTGGCGAAAAGATAAAAATACGTTAAACTTTCGTGTCAACGAAAACGATAGAAAGAACAGCGAAAAAAAAAACAAACGACGGACAACGAAATCGAAAATATTAAACCGTCTCTGGTGCAGTGGCGGAGGCGGTTCGGCGGGGGTCGGGCGCGAAATGTTGAGGCGAGAGTAATAGAGCGGCTGGCCGCCTTGGCGTCGCGGCGCCGGCGTGCTGGATGACGGGTGGGGGTGGGACGCTGGTTGCGGGGACGGTTGCGTTTGGCGGCGGGGAGGGACGGTACCCGCTATTCCTGCACCGTTGGCAAGCCGCCCTTTCGCAGCTGGTCCCGGGAAAAAACGCACGAACAACAGCTGTACACTACCACCGCTGCCGCCGCCGCCGACGATGACGACCATACCCTATCGCAAAGGCGCGCGCGTCAGCATGTCGCATGTATACCTCGGGTATATTGGCGCGGCCGCGGCACGCCGGTCCCCGCAAGGTCGCCGGCAAGTTCCCGAGGACGCACGCTCGATAAAGACATTTTGTAATAATCCGTTGATTAGATATTACTATTTACTACCATCGTTCGACATTTTAAACGCACTGTCGTTATTTGTTATAAAACGATTGACGATATATTATAATACCTAATAATGATGTGATGGCTGGTTTGCAAGTACACCACCACCAACATTAATGACCAAAATAACACACTTTTGATTCCTTATCCGTCTTCGATCGATTTTGAGCCCTCCCGGAAGCCACAGAACGTTTTCTTTTTTCCCGCCCCCACACGCAAACTTAATATGGTGCATCAGCCCCATTTTTCAAATACCTAATTAGATTTTTTATATCTTTTAAGGAGTGTTCTGTGATGTTACATTTTTTTTTCAAATGGGATCCATACTGACTTAACACAAATATGTTAAGCAGACAATTTTTTTGAAAATACCAGTGCATCAAATCGAAATTCAAATGAGTGGTTTCAAAATCATTAATATTAATTTATTAAGAATAATAGTTTAAAATAAACCTAATAGTAAATTAATTAACATCAAATATGAAATAGAATAGATGTAATATTTATTCTAGTAGGTAACTACTTATTATACTTGAGCATTTTTTAAATTATAACTATATATAACTAAACAAACTAATATATTTTCAAAACATTATATCTTACATTATACATTATGTCCCCATATTATCTTCTAAACCTATATATATTATTGTGGACTATTACCCTTATTATATAAAGATCAATAACTCAGAAACTACTCGTCTGCTCATTTTAAAAAAAACAAAGTTTGTGCCGCCACACATTCCTTAGATGGTCTAAAAATAAGGTCCTAACGTATACTAAATCATAATTTGGATAAATGTATTATTAAAGGAAATGGAAGTAAGCATGATTGGTGAATAAAACTGTACAAATTGATATCGATCAGATACTATTTTTTCTACTTAATTACAATATGTATGAGATATTATAACCTACCCCAATCGTCTTATTTTTCTGAACTCCAATATGGAATGAGATAAATACTACCACTATTTCTTAATATAGGTATATAATTTATAATGTATGCATGTACCAATATGAATATAATATGATATCTATATTTTATGTATAAAGACCTCTTATAAAACCACATTTGGTGTGTATTTTGTTTGTATTTTTGCTTTAGGTACATATTATATAATACCACCATTTGCAAACCACTCACCCTTCGTTTTTATTCATATAATTAAATTTTACATGTGTATGCGTGTTTGTATAAGAATGAGGCAAATTATTTGTAATTTTATATAGGTATACCTAAGTAAAAGCAACAAAGTGATATTTCAATAATAATAATTGTTTTGTTATAGTATCAAGCCACTTAAAAACTGGTTTGTGTAGTATCAACTAAATTGGAAAGTCATATACACCACTTACGAACTCTAAATTTCTAATTAAATAACAACCTAATATATCTCATACAGAACACAATAAATTAATTCAAATTAATGTAAAACTGTTAGTGGCAATGAAAAATACATGTTAATGAAGCCCGTTGAAAAGTTGAATAGAATATAATATAGTATATACGTAATATAAAAATATTTCTTGAAAATACGTCTTTAATCGTTATAAATTATAATTTATTCCAATAATTACGTTACTCATAGAGTGTGTAGCCATGTAGGTACGACTATAATTCAATAGGTGATAATGCAATAATAATAATAATCAATATTTTGGTTTTACGCACGTATTCGCTATGTACCAACCTATTATTTTCACTAGGCAACGCGTTATGTTAAATACATATTATAATATTATAATATTTATGTTTCCAAACATAATTTGAAATACTTACAACAATGTTATTTAGTCTTTATAAACGTTAAATTTAATATTAGCTATATTTGGTTTTAAAACTATGTTACTTTTGAATATTTGAAAAATTTCTCTCTAGAATAGTTTAAACAAAAGTTCTTGCCAATTTAAATCAATGCAAAAAACAAAAGTTTAAATTTTCTTTGAATAATATTATGTGATTCTTGAAATTGATGTATGTTTTATTTTATTTGTGCCTGTCATCAGTATCACGTTTTGTGGCAGTAAAAAGCATATTTTCTAAAAAGGGGGGGGGGGTAGTAAAAAATGTCCAATAGTTTTCATGAACACCGGGGAAAACAAAATAAAAATGAAGGAAAAACGGGAATATTTGGCATAACTCTAAAACAAATGACCGATACATGCAATTTTTATTGGTTGTTTATATTTGCATTTTCTATACACAATACAATTTTCAAAATATTTATTTGTTTTGAACTGTTTACGGACATTTTCAGTTTCTAATTTTTAATTTTTTTCTATGAATGTCATTAAAATTTTATTTATTGGGCAAAGATTAAACATTGAATACAAGGCTCCTAATATATTTTTGCAATGACATTTGATAAATATTAAAAATCTTAGACACAGTTTTTTTTTATAAGCATTTAAAGTTCAAATCTTGACAAAATACGGAAAAATCACGAAATTTAGCAAATCATTTTGAGTTGAGAATTTTAAAATTTAAATTTATTATTTGAATAATTTTTAAATCTAAGATTTTAAAATGTAATACAAAATTCTTCAAAAGTATGTCTACCTTTATCAAAAAAAAAATGTCAAATACAAGAAATACCATAAGTTGTCCTACATTTGACATAAAAAAAAGAAAGTTTACCGGAAAGTCAAATACATTTTTTATGAAGTTTGAAGTTAGACGTTGGTCATTGGGTATTCACCCGTAAAATAACAAATCTTCGTGAATTTCTTATTTCGTTGTTATTCAAAAACTAATAAACTAATACTTGAAATTTTCATAAAATTCTTATTTTATCATTTTCTATACCTACATAATAACATTTTCAAAAAATTTTGAGTTAATTATAGATATTGGATATTTGAAATTGTTTTTTAGTTTTTTATTTCATAAATGTCAATAACATTTTAGTTGGGTCGATATATGCTTGAAAATGTAATTAAATGTTCCTCATTCAGTAGTTTTAATATCAGTTAAGAGATATTAAAGATCCATAAGCATGATTTTTTTTTATAAGAATTTAAAGTTCAAATTTTGACAAAATTTAGCTGAATCTCGAATATGTTCAAATTATTTTGTATTTAAAAAGTTTAAAATATTAAATTTGTATAGCTAAGAAGTAAGAATTGATAATTTAAAATATGGATTCTTATAAATATTTTCTACCGTAAACGAAAAACCATTGCACACTAGTCGATATTTTTCCTCTACAAGGAAAATCTATGAATCATATAAATATGTTTTTGTTAATAAGAAACTATGACAACGAAAACCTTGCGAAAATCGGTCAGAAACATTTTTAACGTGTATCTAACCCAATAACATTTTTATGTTAAAAATCTTAAAAATATTTACTCATTTTTTTTTTAGACATTTGAGTTCAAATTTAGACGAGTAATTAGATATTTTAATAAAGAATAATGATTGTAGTTTTATTGTTGTAATTTAATAATATTATTCGTGGATATATGAATGTTTCAAAGTATATTATTATATTGTATACACACAATGACAATTTAAAATGTAATTTTTTGGCAAAAATGTATTTTACATACTGTAGTCCTCCTGCCTACTTGTAAAATAAATCAATTAAATCACAATTATATCATAAAATGTACCTACTTAGTAATATTATAGGCTGACACATACTGACACTACCAATTACTTAGCTAGGTAATCAGTTTAAATTTAAAAATATCTTTACTTTATGGGTACAAATATTATAAGAAATAATAAACTTTAATAGTTCAAATAAATAAGTCATAACAGATGAGTAAATTAAATATTTATATTTTAGTAAACTGTGTAAGCGTATTCATAATAATCAACACTAATAATATTGTTGATCATATTTATAATATTGGTAATGAATAAATATTTAATAATCACCCCTATTAGAAGAATTAATGTAGATACTATAAATGTATAATTACTTAACAGAATATGTAATAGAATAATTTTGTTCAGCAAAAATAAAAATCTATTATATTGTGGTCAAAGTATAGAGTAAGTGATAAAAAAATAAAATATATCCGGATAAAAGGATTTTTTTTTTTACTTGTTCCAAACAAGTTTTTCAATGAAAATGTAAACGATATTAATATTAAAAATTAATAATTATTCTACTAAATACGTGTAAACAGACATGCAGACTTATAATTTTATAATTTATATATTTATCCCAAAAACGATCAATGTTTTTAATAAAAACTTCCTCCTAGAAAAATAAAGAAGTTCAGAACTTTTACGCAATTTGTTTTTATTATTCAAGGTTTCTTAATTCATAATACATAACAACTTGTTTTATAAAAATGTTTCTGAGTATACATTATAGTACATAAGATACTCCAATAGTCCAATTGTTTGCATATAAAAAAAAAATGAAATAAGATACTCAGGTCTATTTACATTATATTTAGATTAAAAAAAATGTAACGTGTACACGGTTTGTTTGTTAAGAGTACCTATACACAATATACATGCACATTATCACATTTAAGTACTATGCAATATTGTACTTAGGGCAGTTTGGGCCAATTCGACATTATATAATATTATATTATATAACTATTCTATACCAATTTTTATGTTTTAGTTCAAACAGTATAATAATAATTATAATAGCTTTTAAATAAATTATTCATAAAGTAGAAGAAGGTTGATACTTGATTGAATACGGAGTGTAAGTAATTTTTCTTGAATTTCTCACATCAGAAATATAATATATTACTATAAAATATGTAACATATGAAAGTGCCAAATAATCTAAATTAAAAACATTTAAACTCGAATGAACGACTGTTATTTTTTTATACAGAAACACTAGATAAGCTTCATAAAATTGATAAATTACTCCTTTCTCAATTCCTTACATAAAGAACAACTTTTAATTTTAAAAAGATCCAATTGGAGCATTTTCCCCTTCAAACATTTTTTACACAAAAGATAAAAGTATAAGAGGTACTAGAACACTAACTACATAATAAATTATAACCTTCAAGATCCCACCTGCTAGTGAAATTAATAGGATTTTCCATATCGTTTGAAATTCATATTGAATTCGGAATAATAATTTCTAGTGAGATTATAATGTATATGTCATACACCAAAATTTGGAAGTATATAATTACTATTAAAACTTACTACACCCAGAATAAAACATGGCATGAAAACAAAAATATGTGTACTTACTAAAATAAATGTTAAACTATTTTATTTAGCTAGGTTTTTATCGATACGATTCACTTCAGTGAAACGTCAAGTCATGCAGAACCGTAGATGGAATATTAAAATAGAAAACCCAATAATAATTGCAAATTATAATTAAATTTTAAATAATTTATATTTATTATATTATATACGTATTTGGCATTTGTGATATACATAATTAGGTCAACCTGCTAGTTATATTTTATTTATTTACTTGTTGGTATATACAATATTTTATCTTAAATTTTAAAGCACAACATAGGTATTGGAAAAATCTCTAATGAGCCATCAGTAGTTGATACTGAATTGTTTTCTGATTGGCTCACTAACTGTTTGGCCATCCCTCCAAGCCGGTTACTGTGTTAATTGACCGGTTACAACGAATGCTCGTTATAACGTATAGGTTAATGCGATTTTGCCTATAACGAGTATAACGAGCTACCGGTTACAACGTAAAAACTAGCTGGCCCTTGAAACTTGTTATAAGCGACTTCTACTTTAATTAATAATTTCTACATTTGAACTGAAATATATTTAATAGTGTGAGCTTTACCAGTTTATCTCTTTTGTTTTTGTTATCCCGTAATATGTATACGTAAGTTAATTGTCGTGATATAATAATTTTATGTTAAAATCTCAATAAAGGAAAAAAATTGTAATGGTTGTAGGTACTAACGAGTAACATTTCAAAATTCATAAATGTCAGAATAATAATATAACATTAAGAACTATAAAATAGGAATATAATAGTAGTAATAATTTAATTGATAAAATAATAATTCATTTTAGAAAATAATTAAAGTAATAACGTATCTATTATTATCTTATTTTTAAAAAGATAAAATATTTAGTGACATTGAAGGTGAAAATACCGCGAAAGAACTAGTCTAATATTAGCATACACAGAAATACACATTTATTATGTTTTTGGCATGCGACGACAAAACAAATTAAATTGACAACCCGACAGTTTACATACTCTCAAATATTTACTCATCAGTATTCACTATATGGCAATACTAACAGTAGCACGAAATTTCGAAGGTCCAATACTTGTAGTTTTGAAGTTTGCATATCGAAAGCGCCCAATATGCACAAACATAATCATGTTATATAGGTAGGTATATTATATTAATGATAATGAAAATATTGAAGTATGCAACAACATTCAATTTCGTACTTTTTATAACTTTTGAAGTAAACGTTTTGGGGCGTCTATATTGTAAGTTCGATAATTATACAATTAAAAAAAATGTTAACTTTTATAGTTAATAGAAGGTACATAATATTGATTTGGTTAATGGGATCAATAAAAATACAACATTTATACCGAGTTGCATAAAAAATTAATTAATTTAATGATTCAATAAAATTTAATGGACCAATCATGGGCCACTAAATCATGTTTAAGTTTATTGTTAATTGTATCAAACACTAATACAATATGTTTAATGATTGTTCATACAACCCGGAATTAATGATTTTTAGATAAAATATCCATGGTGAAAACTGATTAGTATATATAATATGCATAATGTTAGCAACATTTATCTTATTATTACTGAAATTGTAGTCATCAATTAACAACCAACTTAAATATATATTTGTATCATATTAGTTAGGCACATAGTATTATTAGTTATTAGTTATTACGTATTATTATTGTTGATATTGAATTTAAGACATTGTTGTAAAACGATTTTGATGTTTTCAATTATGAAACACTATTCTTATGTATACAAGTAAGATCCATTTAAGTTTCTACACACATTATTTCTATAAATTTTAATTTTTTTAAAACACAATTTTTGAATATAGTTACAAATTATATTTTCTAAACATTTTTTATGTCATCATTTTTTTTACTTTATTGATAGACAATATACATTTATAATTTCATATTCCTAAGCAGAATAATTATTGGAATATCCCTATACATATAAATAAGTTCGAATAATAAGTTCGAATAATAAGTTCGAATGAGTAGACAGTATTTTAAGTATAATTATTTTATGTTTATATAAGCAGTAGGTAGTGGATCAATATTTTGCAGTGAACCTCTGTGCCACTCTATTCCGCTATTCCACTCATCTAAACCTTAAATACCTACCTATGTATAACTAATTAACCATACAGTATACACGATCGAAACTAATTTAAATATATCAAAATACTCCGAAAAATATTCTGTTTCAAAATATGAAAATAAAAATGTAGTTTGTCATTCCAAAAAAAAAAAAAACTTAAAAAAGGTGGGTAAGTGGATGTCGCTCTACTGTACAGTAGGTTACAAGTGGGTCACTGTAGTGGATGGTGTTAAATTTGAATTTAATGATATAATATCATTGTATAAGAAAAACGATTCTGAGCGAAAACGGTCAGTCAGTCTATGATATTACAAAGTATATTTTTGATGATATTATTGTGAATAAAGTAATTTATATAATATAACCTATTTACGAGGAGCCTTGTTTTCAATTTTCAATCCTTAGCTATAAAAGTTGAACATTTTATACATTTTTAACTACAAAATAATTATTAAATTATAAATTTGATAAATTTTGTCAAAATTTGAACTTTAAATGCTTATAAAAAAAAATTGTGCCTATGTATTTTTAATATTTTTCAACTGCTATTAGAACGATATATCAGGAGCCTTATATTACATTTTCACGCTTTTTTTACCAAACAAATACAATTTTATCGATATTTATAGAAAAAAAAACTAAAAAATTTGAAAACTGACAATGTCCGTAAACAGCTCAAAAAGAATCAAATTATTTTCAACATTTTATCGTGTATAGAAAATGCTAATATAAACATTCAGTGAAATTTCAAGTATCTACAGTCATACGTTTTTTAATTACAACAAAATAAGAAAATCGTTACATGAGAAATCGAGTGAATATATCAAATGTTGTAAAAACGTGGATTTCAAACGCTCATAAAAATTTAATTTAACTTTCTTGTAGCATTTCTTTTTTTTTTGATAAAGGTAGACAAACTTATGGATAATTTTGTATTACATTTTCAAATCTTAGATTTAAAAAAAAAAATTTTTATGAATTCTCAATTCAAAATTATTTGCTAATTTTCGTGATTTTTCCGTATTTTGTCAAGATTTGAACTTTAAATGCTTATAAATAAAAACTATAACTAAGGATTTTTAATTTTTTTCATCTGCCTTTGAAAAAATAACCTAGGAGCCTTCTATTAAATTTTCAAGCTTTTTTACCTAACACATACAATTTTATTGATATTTATAGAAAAAAAAACTAAAAAAAATGGAAACTGAAAATGTCCGTAAACAGCTCAAAATAAGTCAAATATTTGGAAAATATTATGGTGTATAGAAAATGCTAATATAAACATTCAGTTAAAATTTCATGTACCTACGGTCATTTGTTTTAGAGTTGCACCAAAAACCAAAATCGATTTTCTCGAAAACAGATTTAGCGTACAAATTCCCATTTTCCCTTAATTTTTCTTTTGTTTTTCACGTCGCGTTTGAAAACTACTGAGAAATTTTTACTTTTGACCCCCAAAGTACCAACTAGATTCACTTTCCTATCAGAAAAGTTACTGTTGAAGAAAATCCAAGCAAAAGATCCTAAAAGGTGATGACAGACACAAAAAAAAATCATTAGGAGTAGATACATTAAAGATTCTGTATCATTGACATAAACAAAATACTAATCAAGTAAATTATTTATACAATTTAGATTTAGATGGGCAATGCATTGGTTTTACAGTGATGTGTTTGTGTTTTATAGTATAAAAATACTTTAATCTTTAAATTTGAGGGTGTTTTTAGGTAGAATTTAACTATAGTTAGTATACTTCCCGGGATCAAAATTAGAAAATTACGCATATTTTACTTTAAAATCGGGACAAAACTAATAAGAAAGTTAGTATAGGTTACGCAACCTCAAATTTTTTTAAACAAAAACAAATAATTGTAGATACTTTAAATTTCCATTTAATATTTATAATAGCATTTTCTATATTTTTTTTACATTTAAGGGCTTTTTGAGCTATTTATAAACATTTGAAATTTTTTAATATTTAAATTGATTAACATAATTATGCTAGGTACATCAAACAGTTTGAAACTGTAATATACGGTCCTACATAAACTGAACTTAAATAGCAATTAAAAAATATTGAAAATGCATTGGCAGAATTCGTTCGCATACGCATATTAAGTTAAGTTTTTCGTTATTGGGTATTTAAACGATTTAAATTAGTTTATTATAATTCAAAAAGTATTATTTTTATGGTTCTGATACTTTTCCCCGCAACATATTATAATATCATTATTTACTAACCACAGTAAAATTTTCAAAATATTTAGTTTAATTTCAAGCCATTTATACCACGAACCTATTTACACCGTTCTACAATACATCAGTATTGACTTTTATAAGTTAACAATAGTAAGTTATAGGTATTATACAAAATAATATTATAATTATTATATCCACTCTGAATCGTTTTTCGTATAAAATTATTTATCATTGAATTCAAATTGAACACTTCCATTACAGTGATCAACTCGATGATGGTCACTCGATACCTAAAACTATACCATATAACGCGACTAATATTAATTGATTAAGTGTACCTATATAATATATATAATTTATATTTTATGATTTTTTTAAGTCATTATAAATAAAAATTACATACAATTGACATATTAAGCGAGTTTCACTTATACCACATAGAAAAAACATCAATTAACAATACTATATTCTGTACTAAATCAATAGAGAAAACCATAAATTGCATAAGTCCTAATTAAAAATAACTGCCAAAACCTCTCAAATTGTATGCTGAATAGGTATAAAAATATTTGAAACAAAATACCTAAAAAATATCCACCAACATATTATAATGAATTAAATCATTGTTAATTTTAACTAGGTACTCACTATAAAATATTAAATACCTAGTGAATATATTATCTAACTTCATTATAATTTACTAAAAAAATGTATTATTCTAAAAAAAATGTGGATTAATTGAATTTAATTCAGAAATGTACTGGACACTGATATGCATAAATTCTTTTTTTTATTAATAACTTCTATGGTTATATAAATTATGTAATTACAATTTATAATATACTTCCTTGAAGTATAAAACATATAATAATATGCTATACAAGTTTTTAATAATATACACTAACTTGGTATATTAATTATTAAACTATATACAACTTAAAAATCATATAAATAATAAACTTAAAATTAACAAAACTATACTTTATAGACCTTATGTCTAATTGGTAATAAATTATTAATACATATTAATACCGATAGTACCTATAGAACATAATAAATGATTAATTATATAATTATATAATTATATGCTTATACACTATGCGTATCGTGTATATGGTATAGAATATACCTATATGTAATGAAATTAAATATTATAGGAAATATTCATTTTAACTTAACAAAATCGAATAAACAAGTACCTATCCTAGAAATCGACCTTCAAATTCAATATTGTACAATACAATACGAATGTACTGAATACCTATTACGTTTGCGATATATATAATGGTAGTAAACTGTAAAACAATAAATGTTTTTTATTTGTGATACCTAGCTGTTTTAAAATTGTCCATAAATGATATTTTAGATCCTGAATAAAGTGAGAAATAAATTGGTTTTATAGTTTTTTTTATTGTTTATAATATAAACAGATATGGTGTTTAAAAAAAGGTATTTTTTTGTCTTGTTGATACTATCAATTATTTCACGAATCATAAAAAAATAACTACTGACAACAATTTAAAAACAATGTCCGTAAGCGCTGAAAATTTAAGAACAGTTTTTCATATGCAATGATTACTGATTTATCATTGCGTTTAATTTTTTTTTTATCTCAACACAACTACTATCCTACGGCGATGTGTAAGAAGCAAGACGAGTAATCTACGCCTGGATCTTGTTTGGTAATTGGATTATACATTTGCATAATATTTTCATTTTTTTTTTTGTTTGTATAAAACAAGCTTGTCCTTGAGATCAATCTCTAATATTTTTAGTACCTGCATATAATTATAATTATGTATTATGTCACGAGTACTAAAGTCATACTTCACTTTTTGTTGGACGTCATAATATGCTTCATAGAATATGAATTAATATACTACGAAAAGATCGCGTATAAATATATGTAGACATGCAGTTATACAATTTTCCTTTATCATTTATAGTACAATTCCTTTAATTACATTTATAAATATAAAATGTTGAGCTCTGTGTTTATTTATAATAAAACAACAAATAACTGCAGGTAAATAGGTAATATTTCTCAATACAATTTTTGTTTTATACACAACACATTTTATAAACATCTAAATACCGTATAGTTACATATAATATATGTTATATTGGTATGTTTAATTACCTAAAACTAAGTTAGTTATAAATTATAAAGAACAAAATATAATGTTTCAGCAGAACCATTATTTCCTTGTAAAAATTCTCTAAACAAACAATATTGTATATTGTATACAAAATCAATATTTATGGCATACAGTTTTCCTTAGGAACAAAAATTGTATTTCATATATGTGGTAGCGGTACCGTATATAACAATAATAACAAGATCTCAAGGTTCTGTCGTGAATGATTCTGTATGGCTTAAACTAGGAAAATATTTTTACAAATACATTTCGAGAAAAAAATACTACAAGATGCGCATAAAAAGAATTATTTCCATCAATTATTTATAATATGTGTTTTACCTCTTAAATCGATGAGAATACTCGAGCCAAAGTTAATACCAGAAACAACATACTGTGGAAATTTTTGAATTCTAAATGGGGAGCTGATGCAAATACCTTGAAAACCTCAGCAATAGTGATAAGCTTATCAGCCGCTGAATACGCATGTCCAGTCTGGGGTGCGTTCGAAAACTCAACTCTAGTTAACTCTATAAAAAAAATAGTTACCCAACTTCGTTCGGGAACGCAGAGTTAACTCCGTACTACCGTTCGGTAACGCCGAGTTGTTATACTCCGGGTTAACTCTTTGACCCGAGGGTAGGTTGTTTTAACTCCACTAATAATAATGCCTATCTACGAAGATAACAAAATCAACTCTACTCTAACTCTAACCTACTCTAACTAAACGTACTCTACTCTAACTATTCATATTCGAACGCACCCCTGGTAGGCATCAGCAGCACATCCGAAAAATATTGATGTAGCGCTCAACGATTTTTGTAGAACCACAACAGGTTGCCTCAAATCAACAGAGGTATATAAACTTTATACCTAAAATGGAATAACAACTCCGGACACACGTAGGTCTACGAAAACCAAAAATGAAAGATACAAATGCAGGATGCAATACATCCACTTTACGGGTACACTGCTGAATCTATGCGTCTCAAATCGAGATGAAGTTTTATGCACAGTACAAGAGAGACAACACAAAAACAACACAAAAAAAAACAGAATAATATAATATGGAAGGAAATTAATGTATCAAGATTTTATGATTAATTAACCGATATAAACAATAGAAAGCCTATCGCCAGGACAAAACATAAAATATGAGGCATAGAAAACACTTAATCGACTATGAGCAGGGGTAGTTAGAACTAAGAAAAACTTAGGAACTTAGTGAAATGGAGAAAAATAAGATAAAAACATACGCCAATGTTGAAGCGTCCAGGTGGAAAAAACATTTATTGGATATCCCTATGATGGGGACTCAATAAGAATGGACCACGGTCCGCGATTCATTTTGTTCACCCACCCAAATACCTAGCATATGCTATGTATGCTCGTGTGCAAGAAAAATATATAACAAAAGTATTTTGTACATATTTTAACGAATATTTTGTATAAGTTATATAAAAAAAATGAGCATTGCAAGCAAATATGTATTTTCATCCTTTCAAGTTAACTATTTTAGAGAAAAATATATAATATTTATTTCAGTATAGGTACTATATGTATGATATTATGTACAATTTTAATTTATAATTTGTACCTACATCAAATATATTTTAACAGTAACACGCACTTAGTCGTTTATACTAAACATATTCGCTAATTATTCTACCACTTACGTTCTGACTCATAAACATATTTTCGATGTAAAATTCCTTTTGTTGCCTAATAGTTGCGTGATACCCAATTAGAATTAATTTAGAGCTTCGCTGTTAAATTAAAGGAATAAAACTATAATTGTTTCAATAATTAAACTAAGTTTTAATTTGTCTACTTAAGAAAATATTAGCTTATACGTATTATAGTTTAAGGTTATAATATAACTCTTCAGAAAATAAGTTTTCTTAACTATTACTATTTTTTGAAGAAATTTATGGATATCAATAATATTATTATGTTTCTATTTTATTGAATCACATAAAATTATATCATGTAACAATTAATGATGAAAATTGCATAATCAATTAAACTGATTAGTCAACAAACTATTATAACACAACCGATGTCTATTTAGTATTTATTAAAATACCCTTTCATTCAATTCGATTCGAGACATAGCCAATATTCTATTTTTTATCATTAATTTGCAATCTTTAAGTCAATCAGCTAAAAGCAATAAGCTAGTGTTAAATATTATTTTATTTTTGAAGCAAATATTATATCTCTGTATATTTTTTTTTTTTATTGATCTAAAACAACACTTTGGTGACAACGGCCATTAGCTGTTGCTGTTATAATAATTACAATTATTTTTTTAATGTATATTCTTAATTATAATATTTTAATTCTCTGTATATTTTTTTCTCTTAGGTATATAACATATATTGATTTGTATTAGGTATATATAAATTATAAGTATATGTGGCGTCCAAAATGTTTTTTTAAATTGTGTTTTATATTATTATTACATATACTTAATATAAATAGGTACCTATGTATGTATATATATGTATTATTATTACTTAGAAAAAGCCACGGAAACTAAGGCCATTGACTACTAAAAATTATACAAATTATATTACATTATAAAGACGTCCCCTGCCACGTTGTCGTAAAATAATAATACTAATAATTTTCGAGTTTATCATATATAAATACGCATATACGATAACCTTTTTTTAATTCATACAAGATAAATACATAGTTTTAACACTCACAGCAATATTCGCGTAATCCATTGATGCACTGGGTTGGGTCCTGTGTCTCTTTTCGTTTGCGCTCATGTTGGGAAATAATATTTAGGTATCCTTTATGAATCTTATAATTGGTGCACAATATTACCAAACGAAAAACAAAATTGAAATCGTATACGTTGAGAATTTTTTTTTCTTGGAGCTCGTCCTATCCTTACTGGCCGATAGGTCGAACTCATTGATCGCTGTACCGGCGTCCCTTCCGGTGGTCCAGATACTACAGGTGCCGTTCTGGTGTAATGAAGTACCTCACTATAAAATAAATACACAACATGAATTATAATTAAATGTTATCGTTTACAATTTTATTTTAAGACATTTTAATAAGAGAAATCGTAATATGTGAAACATACAGTGATATATTATACATTATAATTATTGACATAAGATTTATTACTACGAACCACTTTTGTACTAGGTATGTTATAATACAAATAATTGCAGTTTTTTTTACACAGTAACGTGTTGATCAATGTGCATTACTCATTACTTTGCAAAACGTCAGTGTTATTATAATACTGCATTGAAGAGACTTATTATAGTCACACAAACATATTATGTTACAACTTACCACATTATATATTTTGAAAATATTTACTTCTTATTTCTAAAAATGTTTAAACGTAGTACAATTTCAGCATTTTAAGAACCTTAACATACATTTTTTATTTATAAACGCTAAGAGATCATTTAATATTAGATACAATCATTCTCTGTATGTAATAGTCACCTATTGTGGAAGTACAAATAATAAGCCCTTAAAAAATTTTCTCAACATTTTAGTATAATTAAAATTAAAATTGTATTATAGCTTATATTATAGCCTGTATTAAGTCAAATTTAATTAAGGGTAATAAATTTAATTAATTTTCTAAACACTATTTAAAAAATTTTATTTTATTAACCATTCTCTTTTTATGTGATTTCAAATTCTAAGCGGAGCGATGAATGTATTGATTTTACAATGATGTGTATTATTTTTTGTATGTATAATTGATATGTTAAAAGAAAATTAGACATTTAAGAAATTATGACAATTGCTAATAACGGAAGGAAATTATATCATTGCTTAGTACATTTTATCGTTTCCTAACGATATTAGGCAATGATGCCATATTATTGCTAAACATATCACCATACCATTTTTTTCTTAGATATTTTAATTCAATTATTCTAATTTAAATATTACTTTCATCTTACATAATTATTAATAACCCTATTACCTTAATAAATAATCAATCAACATTCAATACAAAATCAAGACATTTTTTATCAATTTGTTTATAATATAATACATTTTTTAAATATTTTAATTTATACGTTGAGCACTTTTTTTACATTTTTTTGTAACCACGAGTGACGGAGAGTGAAAATAATCATTTTATGATAAAATACTTAACCATAAAACCCATAAACACAACGATTAACGAATATTCACATATAGTACACGACTGGCTTTAGATAGAATAGTAGATATGAGTTTAATCGAAGTAATTCTATCTAAAATCAGTTGACAACTATATTTATGTTTTTAAATAAATAACTGTTTTATAAATGCAGGATTATAATATTTTATTAAACATTACATTTTAATATTTTTAAAGCTAAATATACATAGTCGATAAGGGATTTTTTTTATATTTTCAAAACTAATAAGAGTAAGAAAGTGATAATATTGCCTTATAAACCACGGAAAATATGAAAATTCTTAGGCAATGATTTCTTTTCGTTCCGTGATTAGCAATTATTGTCATAATTTTCATAATTCCCTAAACATTTTCATCTGCCTAACTTAGTTACACTAAGTTGAACTAAAGATTTGATTTTCAACGTAATGACCATCCTCGATCAAGCATCTAAATTCTATAAACGATTCTATAATAAACTACTCAATCATTCAAATTTTCTCATATCCAATTTATTCTCCCTAGACCTTCCCGATATAACCCTTCGACTAAAAAGAATATGGTCCAGGAACCTTTTAACCTAATTAGTAGTAACCCACACTTAATTTATGTAAAAGAAAACTAAAATGTTTCAATTGCCTTTTACCAGTGGTATATTTAGGAAGGGTCTCATAGGGGCAATTTTTCGGGCGCTAAATTCTCAGTCACATCATAAAGAGGGGCCGGTGCTTGGGGTTCAAAATACCTAACACCAATGATGAATTTTTATTTTAACCATACACTGTGTAAAATAAAATAAAATATATAAAATAATAGTAGCAAAAGTAAAATTATGCCTGCATAATATACCTACTAGTTGTATTTCAAAGATATAACTACAAAAAAGGTCCATTTCGAATTTCCCGGGGTTTTGTACGTTACATACTTATATCCGAGTTCTTTTTATATCTGAGTTGAATATTAATATTTACCATTTTAAAATGTGTCTATCATTTATTCATGCTATTAATATTATAATATTATCGTTCCCTTTTAATATTAACGACAGTCGACTACCATAATAGATTTCTAACATATTTTTAGGTATATTTTAACATTAATGTTTTATTGTTCATCATTTTAGACATGGCTATCATATAATATTATCGATGACTGTTTAATAATGACAGTTACAAAATAATTTAATACAAAATACTCGAATTTCTGAAAAAAATAATAATAAAGTGTTTAACAGTGCCAGCCATAACGTTGATTTGAAAAAAAAAATATGACATAAATTTAAAATAAAAACGACAAAACTACATTTTTAACCTACTATTCCTATACTAGTCTAACAGTCAACTGTGTAAAAATTTGAAAGAAAATTAAGTTCCGAAATGTATAATGTTTATTTTTATATTTTATATTTTTAATTAGTATGTATCCAAAAAACCTGGAGTACAGAAAAAAAAAGCAAGAAACTCCCTCCGAAACTCAATAATTAATCGATTGACACAACTCTAATTGAAAACGGTACAGCAGTTTTTGAGTCTATAGAGGACCAACAAAGAAATATTTACTTTTTTATACATATAGATTATAGATTAAACATATTATATTGTACCTAAGTTACAATTTGTGACCCCTCAGCTTCACAAAAATATTTCCTAGTTGGGTATATTGTGTATGGTTTTCATAACTATATAATATATTAGTACCTAAATGTTATTATCTATGTTATGACTTATAATTTATAGGTGTCTATTTGTTTGTGGAAAATGTCCATAGACAGCCAATATACCACAAAAGTAAAAAATAAAGTATAACATAAATTGGATATGTTTTAGAGTGGATACAACTTTTTTTTTTCCAACTGATTTTGCGTAACGATTTACTTATCACCATAGAAACTCAAATCAACAATAAAAATAAAATATATATGATTCCTCAATTTTCCTTGCAGAGGAAAAATGTCTAATAGCGTGCTAAATTTTTTTATTCTTCAGTTGTACTTTACAAGTTGACTACCTACTAATATAATATATAAATATATTATTTTTTTTTTTTTAAATAATGAAAATCTTTTTTACGCAGAACGTCGTCATCGCAGCGGCACGGATGAGGGCGTGAGATTGTTCAATTTACAGCGTTATGGCCACTGACGTACGAAACGGAGAGGGGCTGGCTAACAGGCTGACCCCCCCCCCCCCCATTAACCACATTATTATTTTTTAAATATTTATCAAGTTTCAACTGTATAGTCAACTGGTAAACAAGAACGTAAATTATTCATATACATATAAACAGATTAACTAAGCCTAAATATATGAAAAAAAAAATTAGATAGTTGGAACGCCTCTGCTGTACATTAGATGTCGAGTCACTGTAATGGATGTGTTAAATTTGAATTCAATGATCTTATAGCTAGCTATAATAAAAGCTTATGAGAAACCTTGCATAAAGTTATTAAGCTTTTTGACCAAAAAAAACATTTTTTAAAAAAACTTTAATTATTCAAAAACAATCTATAATCGAAAACGGTCAAACCAAGGTTACCAAACATTTTTTTAAATAATAATATTGAAATTTTAGTTAATTTTTTTACAATTATAAAAGTACTAACAATTTTTAATTTCGACTTTCTAAAAGTAGCAACTAGTTCCAACAAATTTCTACCAAATATCTCCATTGAAGTTGGTGATTGGAGTATTTTTTCTACTAGAAAAGTTGAGAAGTTGAAGTTGTATACCTACAATCTCTTTCAAATACCTCACCTAAACGTCTGAAATTATTAGACTAGACAAAATACAAATAAAATTGTAATTATTAATTTTCAAGCCCCCCCCCCCCCATTAAAAAATCCCACGCATGCCATTGGTTATATCCCTATAATTTCCGCTGCAAACGTTGGTATATCACATATTCATTGAAATAAATAATATTACTCTAGATAGAAACGATTTTGCGAGAAATCCAATGCATTATAAGTCCGGAATGTAGAGCAATATATATTTATAAATATAACGTCATATGAATTGTATAACAGGAAATAATCGAACAATCTCTGCAGTATTTGTTACACGTAAATATAATTAAGTTACACTCAACACCGATATTATGAACAATGACATCTAACACATTGAAATATCTTTAAGATTAAATTCTCAAGAGCTCAAGGAGCTGTTAATTTCTTTTATTAGAACTTAAAAAGTGTAGGTACTTATAGACGGTTAATAACGAAGCAAAATAATTAATTTGTTAATTTTTAATTTATAGGTTTTTTCCTTAAAAGGGTGTCAATGCACTGTTTGTTTTTTCTCTCTGGCCAAAGCGCATCATAGATGAAACGCATTTACGCAGAATCAATTTTTTTAATGTTTTGAGTAATCTTTGAATAAAATCACTCATTACAAAAATAACAAGTAGTAACTAATATTTTTGATGGCTTATCGGTTTGTCTAAATATTGTTCCAAATTTAAACATCATTTAAATGTACAAAAAAAATAATATTTAGAAAGTCAAATAATAATAAAATATAAAACCGATATATCAAACCCTCAAAAATATAATCCTCTATAATTTATGTATCTATTATTGTCATTATTTTAAAAATAATTGTGCTTCAAAACTGTCTTATAGCACCTTTCATGACTGACAACCTAGTCAAGATAATAGATAATTTTAAGATGTTATTTCTCAATAGTTTCTATATGCGTATAAAGAAAAACTATCGTCAGACATAAAAAATGTATAAAGAATGCGGTTTTAATAGAGCGCCACTAGGGGTTAGTTCCCAACACTTAAGATTTGTATGTTTTTTGGCTTTTTTATTTTGATAAAAACATTTTAAACTTACAAGTAAAATATTGTCTACAATAATTATAATTTATGACAAAATAAATATATATTATATATAATTTTAGAAAGCATTATAATATTAAATATAATCGTTCAAATTTGAATTTTTATAATTAAGGACTATTATAATTTGTTTGGTAGAATTAAAAAAAATAACTGAAATGTACCGTTTGCTTTATATATTTATTTATTTAGTTGTCATTAAAACTACGCGAAAAATAAAAATAATAATTTTCTGAGTTAATAGATTAATTCTATTTAAAGTCGATACTAACCGTCATATGAAACTTTTTATGCACTACCATTCAACCCAAATACGTAATACAGATAAAACAACAAATAATTTAAAATCCAATAGCATCTTCATATTCGTATATCAATCAAAATAAAAACTTAACGATTTTAGTTTCTAAAAAATTAACTTAGCACCTCAGGAATATAGATATTGACTATACATTAATACGTTCTGTAATACCTATTATGAATGTATATCGTACTTGCACAGTTGTAACCACGGACTAAGATATAATGGACTGGAAACGACATGGTGGGCGGGTGACGGGGGACAGCCCCCAAAAGGTTCCTCTGTTATCATCAACACTTATAATTAAATGTTTTCAGCGCTACCAGTGGTTTTATTTAGCGTCACATTTTGTATCTCAGTCCGTGTTTTATACAGATGGCGCTGTAAACTCTCAATTATGATTGCGATCCCCGCATTTGTCTCTTGTACATACTTTCGATGCCACTGATGAGCTGCTCGTTCCCAGTCCATTATATTTTAGTCCGTGGTTGTAACTCATGTCATATAGAAGAAGATCTCTAAAAGTTTCGTGGAAAAACTTTTTAAATAAGAAAATTTAACTAGTTTATCTAAAGAGATTTTGGTAATAGATTCCCATTTCCCATGCGTAGGATAAAACTGTCAAAAACTTTTAAAAAATGTTATTTATTTATTGTATAACTAAATAACCGTTTAAATATTATATGCACGCGTTTTAACAATATCACTAACAGTTGTATAGGTTGTTATTTTATTGAAATTCAAAAAATAATAATAGAGAGGCACGCAACATTCTTGCCAATTATTTGATTTAAGGGCGCGGAGCCGGTGCGGTTCTTAGTACAAAAACCTGTCGTACAGGAAAAACTCTCACGCCCAGTAGAACAATTGGATTTCTTTAATTTTTTTTTATTTAAAATAATAAAACATTTTGCAAGTTGGATCAAAGCCCTATTTTTAAAATTAAAATTATAGAAGCTAAAATATGCATTTGAACAATGCACAATATTTGTTCTTTTTCAAACGTATTTTTCTACCACTATTTAAAGTAAAACGAAAATTCGGCCTACTATCCAACCTGAAAAGTTCTCTTCTTTTAAATAAAATTAAAATTAATGAAATACGACTGTTCTATAGGGCGTGAGAGTTTTTCCTGTGAAGTCATTTTAGTCGATATTATACACCGTATCAACCACCCTCCCCTCCCCTCCTAAATAGGTATCGAGCTATAGATTAGTGGAAAAGTATTATAATTAATGTAGTAACTATAAAACACGAGCTAAAACATAAAATATAATTTTCAAATTTTATAGAATTTCGGAAAATTGGAAAAACCGGCACTGACAGTCATCAAAACCAATTTTATACATGATATTATATTTATCAAAATACTTTTGAAGTTTTGGCTATAAAAATAAATTTAACATTTTTACTAATATTATTGATTTTTTAATATTTATATAATTCACTTTAATTTGCTTTAGAACTGTAAATGTAATTAAATTAATACAAATTGTAATAATGTTTAATATTTATGCATGAAATATAGTAGAACATTTATTGTAAAACAATCTACAGATTGATAAAAAAAAAGGCTTAACAATGAATCAATTCAAGGAATATTATCAAAATTCGTACAACAAATCCCATTTCGTAGGAATAATATAGGTACGTATAAAACACCGTAAACACAGTAAACGCGTCGCAGGTAGAACGTAATTATTAGAATGCGGCAAATTGAAGACGATAAAAAGGATTTCTTTTACTGTGCGCATACCTTTTAACGTGTTTCTATAGATGTACAACACAGTGATGTAATTGCGAGAGGGCAAAGATATCATTTCGCCCTCTCAGATATACCAACATTTTTATTAATAAGCTCGAATTATGTGCTTAATATTATATTATACTTAGACAACTACTTATATTACTATACCTTCAATTTGTTTCTAAACCATAAAATAAGTCTTAAGACTTTTGTAAGAACAAAGAGTTAGGTATTAATAGAATAAAAATATATTTAAACATATTAAACTGGAGAGGAGGGCCAGGGTTTTGATTTTGATTAATGAATTATTTTGCTCACTTAATTTTTTTCTTGGTTACGCCATTGAGTTCTATGTACATATTCGACTTATAGGTAAGTAGGTATACTCAAAATATACGTACGAAATTAAAACAATAACTACTAACATGCTTACCACAATCTTGTGTAACAATATGATTTAAAAACACTTTTACTTTCGGTGTCATATTATTATGTTCTATTGATTATAACAAAATATTGTGTCATGTGCGATGCGATGCATATTATATAAACGTGTTCGTAAAATCTGGTTTAATAGTGACACATAGCGCACATTATAGATGATGAATTATATAAATAAATATTTAAACAAATAGATAGTTGATGTTTGACGAAAGTTCATATCATTACACTGAAAAAATTCGATTTTTTTTGGTTTAGGAACCGAATAGATTTTATTCAAGAGTGCAAAAATCTATTTTCTTTAAATAGAATGAACGTCGATAAGGGGTCATGGGGAGCCTAATCCTTCTTTCAGAACAACCACCCGAACATTTCTTCTCGCAAATTATTATATTATAGAATGTAATTGTAAAACGATAAAAAATAATGTGATATGTTTTCGTGCAGAATAATCGACATGATACAGATATGTGTAGGTACTTAGTTATGTGATTTGGCCGCTATGACATCTGGTTAGGAGACGGGGAATGGAAACAAGGTGATAAAAAAAAGCAATCATACACGAACGGGACTGCTTAAAGATATTGATATTTTATTATATTTTGTTAGGTATTGTGTCGGTTACGTACCCCAAAACGAAATTTGTTGGCTCCGATGATGGTAAGTAGATAGATACGTAGATAGTTACCTACTAGATATAGGTGAGTAGTTAATAAAATAAAATACAAAATATGTAAATAATTAAAATAAATACGTTGACACTATAATATTATACAGATAACACTTTTATGAAAAAAAATACAATCGAATCGATAAGACGATGATAATTTTATTAACAAAATGGAAGGACACGTACGGCCGGGTTCCAATAATGGACCGCAGAAAAAAAACGTGAGAATAAGCGGTATAAAGAGTGAGTGGAGAGAGTGTGTATGAGAGTGAGAGAGTGAGTGTCAGGAAGAGAGTTATTCGCCGTCGTGGTAAATACGAAAACGCGTGCCGTGTGTTGCGCGTGGACTGCGGAGAACGAAACGCGTACAACCATCCGACGCCGACTGACTGACGAGTGACGACCGGTCCGCTACGACGGTGGTGGCAACGATGACGGTCGTTGTCGTCGGGTCGCGTTCCATTCTGTTGTCGGCGGCGACGGCTGTACGTTGTACTGTTCTACTAATACTTCGTCAAAATTCGAATAAAGACGGCGCGCATAGTACGCCCCAAACAACGGAGGTATGGAAATAAAAATATAAACAAAATCGCAACAATAACAATGTCGAACGAAACGAAATAACTTCTGCGGACATGTATAGTGTGCTGTTCACGTAGTTGCGCCGTGCGAGGAGATAATAATATCATAGGGCGTAACAGATTATATAAATATAATATAATATTTCATACAGGTACTTAATCTGTGATATTACGTTATTATAAATTACCTATTGTAATGATGATGATAATAGTAATAGTTTAACGTGGATGCGATCGACACAGCGGGGTGAAATCGTGCGTCTCGAAAGGTGGTTGCGCGGTTGGTGGTAGTCCCCGGACGGTGGTTTCGTTTATGCTAAGGGTGAATGGGGATCTCAGTCCTCACTCCTCAAAGCGCCGGAGCTGAAGGGGATGTTCGTGAGTCTTCGGCTGCGATCGACACGTTTCGACAGTGATGCGAGTGCGCTCGCGCCATGCGAATGACATCTGCGAATAGGAGGCGATCACACACTCACACCGTCCGCCAGATGCCGTGACTATCGGCACGTCCCCGGGGCCGCGCCACGTACTACAAACAATATTTTTATCGACGCAAAACGTATTTTTTATTATTTGCCAAAAACGTTGTTGCAATGGTCAGTGGTTTACATGGAACCCGAATGGCGAACATCCACCAGTAAAATCTCATCAACAGATCTAATATTAGGACCAGGTGGCTTGACTCCAAGTCTCCAACATTTTTTTTAAGTACCTACCGAAGTATTTCAAAATTGTTATCATATTTTTTCACTAGAAAATAAATACTATTTATTGAATTTAATAGGTAAGAGAAACGTTATCAAATCATAAGAACAAGAATGAAATACAGATGCCTCTTGCCTTTTAGCTAAGCACTATAATAGGTATATACTGTCAGTTATGTCTCGTGAGACTTCGACTGTTTGATCTTAAAATTCTTTAGTTATGCTTTTCTTAATATATAAATAGATGGAAATATGTTTAAAGTCTACTAAAGTATTTAAATTCTTAGGTATAGATATTAGGCTTGAGGAATATCTCATGCAAGGACTTAATTAGTAACCTATACTCTATAGGTACCTACTATAATATGCATGTGGTATATCTACAACGGTTAAGTGTTAAATACCCTGTGGAGACATGATAAGTGTGCACTATTTGAGTATCTATATTATTATAAATTAAAATATTGGTACCTAAAGTTGTATGACACTTTTCTATAGAACCATTCCTTGGCAGCCCAATTCGCCCAAGTGGAAAAATTATAAATGATACCAATGATTATGGGTCTTCTAAAATTTTACTCTAACTGTTATCCATTGTCTAATATATAATTATAAAATATACGTATATACACATATAATAGCTATTAAACACTATTAAACACTAAAACTTCTCTGTTATATCTCTCTTATATCAGTGTGAAAGAAAATATGTGAATCTAAGGTATATCCAAATTTTTAAATCGTTTATAGTACCTACCTATCCTACTTTCTAATATTAAACTTGATCCATTTTCATATTTTACATATTAACTTTCAATCGCATGTTATTCATATAATGTTAAAGTACCTATGCAATTATAATAATAAAGCCCACTATTTATTTACCTTGTTACGTCAACGTAAATTATAATTATTTCAATTTGATGTTTCTCCAATTTGTTTGTACGTCATACAAAATTACACGTCAATATTATACACCTATACGTCATGAACATGAAACAAATCTTTATAGCGCACTATTGTGTATCTTTGTATCCTTTGTTAAGCCTTATACCTATATTATTATATGAGTAGATTTTATGTTCAAATTTACCTATTATTAATTTTAAAAAACAAGTTAGAAGTTTCAAAAAAAAAATCTTTTTTTTATTTAGGTACCAAGCATTAGTTACAAGCTATTTATCTAAAGAAAGGTGTTATATCACAAAAATATGTAGGTGTATCACCCAATTATAAGTGATACATTTTCCAACAACATTTATTTTAGTTTATTTATAATATTAATATATGGCTACCAGACTACTACTTCGAGTACTAGGTACCTATTTAAAGATTAAACAAATTTTTAACATATTTATTAATTGATATTTATATATTATTTGAACAATTTTATTGACATTCTAATAGATTGCATTCAAACGAGTGCCTTTTCCTATTATATTATAATATGATAACTATGGCTGTATTTTTATTGTAAATAATATTCACTATCGAACTTATAAAGGCAATTGTTTATGTCTTACAGCACTTGAAAATGTAATATAGACGTAGCCACGTAGGTAGGGACATTATATTATATTACATAACTAAATTAACAAATTAATAAAAACAATATATTGAAGTAGTAAGTGACAAAAATTCATTATCCTAATGCCAAATACCAAAACTTACAAACCTTGAAAGGCTTTAGGAAATATTATTCTTAATTGAATCATCTGAACTAGATGGATTTCCAGTGTTACCACTATTATCAAAAACTGAATTGAAATAAACGTGGATGCTCTACTGTACAGTAGGTTACAAGTGAGCTACTGTAATGGATGGTGACATGGTGTTACATTTGAATTCAATGATATAATATCATTGTACAAGAAAAACGATTCATAGCAGAGACGGTCTAAAAGTCAGCCTTTATTATAATAATATGTTTAAATCACAACAAAATAAGTAATAACTAAAATCGTTATTCTTCGTTTAAATATCTAATTTCGTCCAAATTTAAACTTAAAATAACTATAAAAAAAAATTGTGTTAATTTATTTTTTTTAGTTTTTTTTTAATGACATTATGAATTACTTATGAGATACCTATAAAAGCTGAAAATGTTATACATTTATAACTAAACAAAATAATTTAAAAATTTTCGAGATTTTGACGAGTTTTGTCAAATATCAAAAGTTTTAAATTTAAAAAAAAAAACTTGTGTCTATGTATGTTAAATATATTTTAATTGTTATTAAAACAACTAATTAGGAATTTATTGCATTACATTTTCAAGCTTTTTGACCAAATGAAACAAATTGCATTGACATTTATAAATAAAAATCGTCGTTTTATATAAAGTGGTAATCGGGTGACATAAACGTACCTAACACGCTACTCTATATTTTCCACTTCTTTATTGAACAACAATTTATATACTTACAATCTGTTTTTACAATTTTACATGTTAAACAATAAGTAAATTTGATAAGGTGGCGGGAGGGGGAAGTCACCCAATGGCATATTATATACCTACAGTCTACAGAGAGAATTAAGTAATTTTATTCGTTTTTATGGTAATAAACAAATCGTTAGAAAAAATCGGTTAGAAAAATAAAATATCTATATACCCAGCCTAAAAACATATTTATGTTAAAAAACTAAAAATGTATTAAGACAATTTTTAGTCTATTTATCGCTCAAAACGATGTATAGACTATAATAAAATAAATATTTAGTGGGGGACGGAGTGGCCGAGCGGACTAAGGCGTCGGCTGCGACGAAGCCTCGCTGGTTCGATACCTCGGCCGCAGGCGGCATTTTTCTTCGGGCAAGTCACGGTGCCCGGAGAACAAGTGCTGCTATCCCCCCACCCGGGACATGGCAGAAACCTACGGGTGCCCCATTAGAAATTCTGCCAAAACACAACACACACGTGTACCAACCTACCCAATTTAAAAACCTACAGTTCCCACCCCCACACCCAATGGCCTATGTTGTCAGTTTTCAATTTTTTCTATAAATACCGATAAAATTGTATTTGTTTGGTAAAAAAAGCGTGAAAATGTAATATAAGGCTCCTGATATATCGTTATAATAGCAGTTGAAAAATATTAAAAATACATAGGCACAATTTTTTTTTATAAGCATTTAAATTTCAAATTTTGACAAAATTTATCAAATTTATAATTTAGGAATTATTTTGTAGTTAAAAATGTATAAAATGTTCAACTTTTATAGCTATAAGGATTGAAAATTGAAAACAAGGCTCCACGTAAATAGGTTATATTATATAAATTACTTTATTCACAATAATATCATCAATTAATATACTTTGTAATATCATAGGCTGACTGACCGTTTTCGCTCAGAATCGTTTTTCTTATACAATGATATTATATCATTGAATTCAAATTTAACACCATCCATTTCAGTGACCCACTTGTAACCTAATTTACAGCAGAGCGACATCCACTTACCCACCTTTTTTCTTGTTAAAGGTATGACGTATGAAAACATATGAGAAATCTTGTATTACATTTTCAAATCTTTAAAAATATATTAAAAATGTGCATAATTTTAAAATCAATACATTCATCTCTCCACTCAGAATCTAAAATATATAATACCTATATTAATATGTACCTATTTAACGACTACTTTTGCTTTTCACTTATTTATTGTACTCTTACCCTTTCGGGTGTTATTATTTATTTATATAACAATAAATTAACTATAATTTTTATTATATTAATCTTATTATTCTGTACTATATTTATTATTTATTCTTTAGCTCCCATCTAATAAAGTTATTTTTTTAGTAGAAGTTTATAAGTGCATAGTATTCACATTATACAATTTAAAAGTGAAATGATAAAACAACGTACATAAAGAATAGGTTGTTAACTAATCAATCGAGTTCGGTTGTTGTAGATATTCGGTTTTTTCTGTTAAACTAATATAAATAAGTGATATCTGCAGCTATAAATTCGATTCATACAGCTATATAGGTAGGAAAGATAACAATTATTTTTCGTTATACATACCTAATAAATAATGATTTATATGGTCTTATTGATTTTTAAAATTACATTAAGACTTATTTTTTAATTTTAATTTTTAAGGTTTTTTCTTACAAAATTAGTTTTTTGTACATTGGAAATCTTTTCTTTATAATTTTCTTTTTTTTAATTTCTAACTGCTAATCGCTAAACCACAAATTTAATAAAAATTTTATATCCTAAAACTTTTATTAGTTACCAAACCATAACCTGTCAATTTTCATAGTTACTAGTAAGTAATTACAGTTACTAATATCATATAAATACAATATTAAATTGTATATTATAAAATACTATTTTTTTTATTTACTTCTTTTATTTATTGTGCACCTGTTAAATTGACAAATATTGTTCATGCGTGCTTAAATTAAAAACAAAGGAATACCTACCTACACAACATGCGAATAATTTTAATAAATAAATTAATAATTTTAATAATTTTAAGATATATCAATTATTAAATGAGTACGATGTTAATTGTTCATATTCTTTCAAGTTTCAGTATAATGTATTATACTTCTCTAGCTGATTTATTTTAAAAATGCAAGCTTAATTCTTTTTTAGATAGGTAGGTAGTATATTAGTATTTAATGTAGGTTGTCGGTGGGTACAACTATACAACTCTGGAGTACAACCTATTCCCTACACATAGGGTACCTATCCAGAATTTATGTTTTTGTTATTATTATTTATTAGTTAATTATTATTAACGAAATTTACGTAACACATACACGTTATCGAAAAATAGTTTGAATAAAATTACATAAGAATACTTGATTGATAAACTAACGAAACATCGACGTCTGATAAGTAGACAAATCATGAGTAGATGTGAAGAAAAAAATTTTAAGTAATTAATTAATTACGATTATAATAATAAATATTAAAAATAATTATAGGTACTGATTTTGGTGATTTTAATAAATTATGTTTGCCATCGAGTTTTGTTTTTGTTTTTTTTTTTTGAGCATGTCATTAGATTACCAAGTTATAAAAAAATAATATTTAGTTCTTGTAAATTAAATCAATACCAATTATTTCAATTAAAAGTATTAATGCATATTTTACTTAAGTTTAGTGGACCATAATTAAGAAACTATAGCTAACCAAAATGAACAATTTGAGTAACAACATTTTCAGAAAAAAAAGCTTTAGGTGATTATAATTTGAAAAAATAAAGTTGATTTTGCTATTGGTGAACCTACGTATTTAAACATTTTGAAATTGTTATAAAAAAATTGCATGTTAAAAATAAAGAAACACGTCTTTTTTCGTTTTTTCGAAATTCCATATCATCGATCTATAATTGTTAAAAAAAAAATCGCGGACAATGACATATGATACACCCTATATAAATTATAATATAGTGTGTTAAAGTGTTGTAAATATATTTTAATATGATTTATTTTTGTTACTTGGATTTATCTAATATAATATTTCTATAAATATGTAAATACATTAATTACATTGTAAAACGTGTGTCTGTTAGTAGTTTTGTATTTTTTGTAGTAGTTTTTGAAGTTTTGTACAAGTTGTACACACTTAGTTTACAAAACAATTTTACATTGGTAGGTATACCTTCACATTGTACAATATACCTAGACACCTAGTACAGGTAATACAGCACTACAGCAGTACCTACTATATTATTTAACAACGTTTATTTTGTAAGTATACGTAGGTATATATGTATCTATTTAGATTATGCCAATCTATAATTATTTAAAATTACCATATATTACAGGTACCTACTTCAGTAAATAAATTATTGATGTTCATTTAAAATGTATATTTTCAACTATGCATACAACAAAAATAATAATTATAATGAAAAATACTCAAATTAGTATAATTTAATAATCAATAAAATATAGCAAATTTGTAATGATAGAAAAAAACGTTAATCTTATCGATAACGAGTTAAGGTAATTTTAATACAGAGTAAAAAAAATATAATACCTAAACTAAAACTGTCACAATAATTTGTATTTTCATATGAATATTAATTATTATCTACTATATAATATGGCGTTTTTCATTAATTCTTAAAATATTTTTTTGAAATATTTCAAGATCATCAACCTTAGACATTAGGTACACTGGTACAGGTTAAAAATATTATTTTCATTATATTTATTTTCTAATATACCTAATTTATTTATATTTTCATATTTTTTATGTAAGACATGTTATTTATATAATGACAGTTGACAGGTCAATCAAATATTGTTGCCATTCAATGTCACAAGCATGGTTATCTACAATCACTTGATGAGTGATAACTATTGATAGGTATATCTAACTAAAAAAAATTGTACTTACAATAATGTCGACAGCATAATTAATATATGTATAAGGATAATATACAAATTATTATTTTACATTAATCAAATTTATTATAATTATTATTAACAACATAGGTAATTAGTTCATACTTACCGTGAACCTATTATATTTATTTATTATGCCATATCAGAGGCCTAACAACGTTGTATGTAAAACCTTACTGTAGTACAAAGTATAAACAAAACCAGAATATGAAACGTGACGGTTAGGAACTGACCTTTTATAAGTAGTATTGATTAGGTAGGTAATTTTTTTAGCTTTCATTGTTGCTCAGAACTCTTGTAACTACGTATTATTCTTGTTAAGGTGTAGTAAACGAATATGATAGTCGCAAAGGTGCATTTATGGGGAAGGGAAGGACATGTGTGCCCCTCCATTCTTCACGTGGACATATTACATTACATTATGTAATAATTAATAATTATTAATAACAGACTACTAATAAGCTATTACAATTTATATAGTCTACTTGCCTCTTAGCCTACTTGTTGATATTGGTAAATAATAGTTTATAACACAATGTTATAATGTATAATACTATAATATGTAACTCTACAATATTTTGTATCCTGTGTTTTACTGTTCATTACTATAATATTGTTAATGACTAGGATGATTCTTGTTTCCATGTATTTTTTACGCTGTCGCATGTCGATATCTTATCGGTTATCGATAACACTCAACCATCGAGATGTATATACTACACAGTAGTATATACATCTCGATGCACTCAGCACACATTCATACATAGCCAGTTGTAGTCACTCACATATTATATTGTTATGTGTATACTATTATACTAATACAGTACGCGTAAGTGTGTGTGATAGTGCGGCCACACTACAAACGCACATGAAACAAAATGCCTGAATGACATCAATGATATGTACCAAAACTAAATCTAATTCTTGTTATAATAATTAAAACGTCAAATAAATAATAATACATTAGGTATATAATTAATTATACATAACATATTATTTGTACATCCATAATATACTAAATTAACGCATTAGTTAAATGTTAATAATTAACAACAATATCACTAACTTATATGCAAAGAAAGATGTGTACCGTTATATGAGACGGTTTCTCAAAGAAGTCACACACACTCAAACCAATACTTCTAATTTGGGAAGAGTCTGCTGTATTGGTGACAAAATAAATAAATAAACTATAATAATGGAAACTCGGAGACTATATTGTTATTTCTAAATCCTTAACTTACAGAAAAAACAGACCCAGCTGGCAGCCATCTCCTTCCATATACATACAATGTGTGGAGAGGTTTTTGTCTGGTAACACTTAGACCTTCTCAGGAGTTACCGGTTTCTGTATAAAAATAATTCCTAATGAGTAATGACTAATGAGTGACAATCTAGTCTAAAATTCTCAATGCTTTATTGAAGCATTTATTGAATAATGTTTTTAATGTTAATAAATATTCAAACAATCTACAAAAACATAATTGTAGTAAATTTGCAGATTATTTAAAAAAAAATCTCGTGATACAAAATCACGATCACTTTAATATTGTAGCGCCTTCTCGGCTTTTGAAAGCTGTAAATTATGTCTTTTTTAGTGTATATTTAGAGGCATAGTTGGCTCCTGAGTTTCAAATAAAATGTAATTTTATACAAATTATACTGTTATTAGAATTTATTAACATAAATATGTTTTTGGACTGAATACACGATTAGATCTAACTGACCGATTTTTTGTAAGTTTTTCGTTGTCATGCTAATTTATTAACAAAAACATATTTATGATTCATAGATTTTCCTTGTAGAGGAAAAATATCGAGTAGCGTGTTATGGTTATTTCTAGTTACAATCTTCATATTTTATATTTATATGTATTCTATAATATCACTTTTGTCTGTGATTAAATAACAAAAGTATGTTGTTCTACTATTAAGTGTCTATCATTTGTAAATTATATTTAAATTAATTTTTGCGAGATTGTACAATTAATTGTATACTAAATAGATTGCCCAAATTAAAAAAATATATTATCTGCTGCTGCTTATTCAGTATAACTTTCAAATACAATATTATTAGATTATATTATTATCTCCTGAAAATCATTATTGTACATTACACTTCGATTAATATTTTAATCATAATAAATTATGTTTTATGCAGATTAAATGTGGGTTGAGTGATTCGATTATAAAAATTATATAAACACTGTCTTTTCAATAAATATTTTAAGTTCAAATTTGGACGAAATTAGATATTTAAACAAAGACTATCGATATTAGGTATTTTGTTGTAATTTTAAAATATTATTATTGATTACTTGAAACATTTAATCTATTTTATATACACAATAAATTTAGTATATTATACTATTTTATACACACAATTTTACCCACTTTTTTAGCTGTTATTAGACATTAATATTATTTTTTCTTCGATTTATGCGAATAAATATAGAAATTGAATAAAACTATTTATTTTATTCAAATGATTTTTTTATTCCATTGTAATTCATAAGTATTATTTATAGAAACTTGAAACATTCCACAATTACTAATAATAATATAACTTTATATATTCGGGAAAATTTTCATAATATTTAGACTAATTTTAAAAATTGTATAGACATTTGATATTTTTTAACTGTCTAATTTGCTTAGTTTTTTATTTATATTGGGCAATGGCTCTATATATAATACCATTGATTATAAATACTAGAATGATAATTCTGTATTATAAGCAAATTATTTTGAAGAACCTATAATTGGTATTTCCAGAAACGACATAATATAAGAGTTTTAAAATCACCATGTATTACTGTTGTAATTTTTCAATTAGTTATTTCAATGTTGAAAAAATTCTTTTAAAATGGTATAAGGATATTAAGATTATCAAAATCAAATATAATAATAAGTTAAAATGAATTTAAAACAAATCAATTGTAGTTAGAATTATTTAATAGCATTATGTTTTAGTAGAGTATATTATTCAATGTATTATACTAGTACCTTGTACCTTGTACATATTATATACTAATAGTTTTATATCCATTACACTTTTACTGCCACTCAAAAAATAAATATATTTTTTATGTAAAATTGTATGATACACACAAACACAATAAATAATTTAAATATTGTAATACATATAGAGGTATTAAGGTATCTACTTCAACGGCTCATCGAAAAATTACTGGGGAATATTTGCATATGAAATAAGTTAACAAAAATGCAATTACATAATCATAGTTTGTAGTAATAAACTGCCAAACAATTTTCATCGTGCATTTTTCAAAACATCATTAAAATTTGATTCTGGCTATTCGCCTGCTCTATTTACCAATAATAGATAGCACCGTTACGATTAAATTTATCATTTATGCAATAATGGTAGCTACTAGCTGCTAGGCTGGTATTAATCACAATATTTAAAAAGGTTAACTATCTATATTTTACATTTTTACTAGGGGATTAATGATTAGCGTAGGATATTATTGTATACAAAATTAAGAACAATTATTATTGAAAAATAGTTGTCCCAGAGTATATGGTATATAGTAGGTATATACGATATCGTATGTAAAGAATATTTAATCTTTACATTTTATATTCCTTAAAATATATTTTGTAACGCAAATTTTAAATGAAACATTTTTTCACTCAGAAAATTACTTATTAAAGCAATATTTTATTTATTAAGTTGTCTTAAAATTTTTTCAGGAATTACCTATTTAAATATTTTTCAAACGGTATGAAAATATTTGTTTTTATTTTTTAATACATGTGGGATAAAAACTTTATTAAATACACATTTAAAATCTTTGTTTTTATAATATGAATACTTAAATAAAAATAAATATCATATTCTAAAATTTATTATTATGGGTGAATTGTACTAAATTGTTGAAGTTCTAAGTATTAAAGTCGTAATAAGGTAACTGTCTCCATTAAACAATATTGTTAAGTGGAAAAGTGTAATCCATGTAGTGTGTGGTGAGATTCTAAGATATCATTCGAATAACGTTGAACGATTTGTTAGCGTTGGTATTTTTATTATATGATTAAATTTTAAATATAAAACAATATTACTTAGAACGCTTATAATGATCGAGTATTTATTATTCTGAAGTAGTGGAATAGCTTGTTTGAAAACCTGGTCTTGAACGTGTAGTATGCATTTCTTAATTTGCTTCCAATACTTATCTACTGGGCTTTAAAAAAACAAATCAAAAAGTTACACTTACATTTAAAACAACGATTTATAATAACCTGTCGATCAGTAGAACTAGGTATAGAATGACTAAATTATTACAATCGAAACCAAACGAATGATTGTTTGGCAGCTAGCACGATTTTAGTCCCTGACAAATCATTTGACACACCTAACGACCTTGAGGAAAAAAATCTAATAATTAATTGCCAAAATTATTTCGGCGTAAAAATGATGATGAAATATCCGTGGTTTAAGGGCAATATTTTTATTTATTTTTTTTGTAACCTTATATTACGATAACAACTAAAATAATATATAGGAAAATATGTATACTTTATATTATGTTGTATGTTTTCTTTAAATAATTTTAATTGATCTTAATGTAAACAAATATATGAATTTACTATTTAATTTAGGTACCTAATTGATAAAAAAAAATGCAATACATATTAAAGTTAGTTAACATTTGATTGAATATACAGTACCTATGTTTTAGTCATTATACTATTCTGTATTAATGGGTAATATTTGAACTATATTGTTTATAAATAAGTATAATATTGTTACAATATTATATAGAGTTAATATTAAGTAAAGAAACATTGTATTAATACTGCAAAATACTTATAATATTGCCTTGTTAAATTATATTTTAGAATATCACAACGATTATAAAAACAACTTTGGGGTTGAAATTAAAAATTGCCAAACAATTTTTAACTATATAATATATTATATATAGGTATATTATAATTATAATGATGATAATAATAATAATAATTATTATTATATATTAGGTATATATATTATTATACTATACCTACCTATTTATTTAATTAATTTCATATTAAATAATCCGAAATCGTAACTAAATTATAATATGTAAAATACTAAAATATAATATAGTGCATATAAATTATTTTTGAAGTATAAAACTATAAAATAATGCAATATTATACATATAATTATTCTTACACAAAAAAATAATCTTATTATTAAGAAACAATTTTTCACATTAAATGGTTTTTTTTTAATTTTTACTTTTGATTTTACACAATAATGATATCAATGTAAAATTAACGCAATAATAGCGACCCAAAGCGACTTGGCATTACGCCGGGTGGCCAAAAGCCCAACGATATAAGCTCAGCTGCGTCGCTCTCAGAGTCAGTCGTGTCAGTACCTTCTCCGTTGCGTGTGAGTCAGTTTCCGTTAAATTTATTTACCTAACAGTTTAACACTAACATCAAAAAACAATGGCTCTGAACAAGAAAGAAACGCATATGATGCCTGCCTTAGCTGATCCGATGTCTTTCGCAAAGGATTTCTTAGCCGGTGGTGTTTCCGCTGCCGTATCTAAGACAGCTGTCGCTCCCATTGAACGTGTCAAATTGTTGTTACAAGTACAACATATTTCCAAGCAAATTGCACCAGAAGATAGATATAAAGGTATTTTGGGTTTTACAATAAAATATAATTTCAGTTGACTAAATGTTCTTCTATAATTCACTTTGGTGGCTAATGTTTTTACGGAAAATGTATAAAATATATGCCTATACTTCTAAATTATGTTAACACTAATACAATAATTATCAATTGTTAGGCATGGTGGACTGTTTTGTACGTATCCCCAAGGAACAGGGAGTTACAGCTTATTGGAGAGGAAACATGGCCAACGTGATTAGGTACTTCCCGACTCAAGCTTTGAACTTTGCATTCAAGGACAAATACAAGCAAGTCTTTTTGGGTGGTGTAGACAAAAACACACAATTCTGGAGATATTTTGCCGGTAATTTAGCATCAGGTGGTGCAGCTGGTGCCACTTCCTTATGCTTTGTATACCCATTGGATTTCGCTAGGACCAGGTATATATTCAGAAATAAGAATACAATTTGATTAGTGATTACTACCAAAAGTTTTTAAAAATATTCTTTTACAATTTATATCTTAAATATTTAAATAGGTTAGCCGCTGATGTCGGTAAAGCCGGAGCTGGTCGGGAGTTCAACGGTCTTGGAGACTGTTTGTCCAAGGTCTTCAAATCCGACGGAATCACTGGATTGTACAAAGGTTTTGGTGTATCCGTTCAAGGAATCATCATTTACAGAGCATCATACTTCGGTTGCTTCGACACCGCTAAGGGAATGTTGCCAGACCCAAAATCTGCTGGATTCCTTGTATCGTGGGGTATCGCTCAGGTGAATTAAATAATTTACTTATTATCATATTAGCGTAGCTAATACGATTCAAATTATTCTTTAATAAATTACATATAAATTAAATCATCGGTGGACCATATAAAGTGTTCAAAAAACATAAACTTTCTATAATTTCATATAGGAAAATAAACAAATTAAAAATGCATACTTTTTAACATCCTGATATAAGTTTATGTTTGATCAATTTTCTAAATCAAAATACGACAGATTTAATATGTTAAAAATATATTTTAACAATTTATAATTATTGATTTACATCTATCCATTTTTATAGGTTGTAACAACTGTTGCTGGAATTATGTCCTATCCCTTCGACACAGTCAGGAGGCGTATGATGATGCAAAGTGGTCGTGCTCAGTCTGAAATCGTTTACAAGAGCACTCTCCACTGTTGGTCAGTAATTGCAAAGACAGAAGGAACTGGTGCTTTCTTCAAGGGAGCTTTTTCAAACGTTTTGAGAGGAACTGGCGGTGCCTTAGTATTGGTGTTGTATGATGAAATCAAAGCCCTCCTCTAAGACAAAAAAATTCCAATTTAGTAACCAATTGATGGGTTAGTATGTAAGAAAATTAAACAGCCTATTCCACCCAATTTGCACATACATCTATAGCAGATTGGAGAATTAAGAGGATATTATATTTGTATCATAAAAATCAGACTTCATTATTGTTATCGTGTAAATAAATGGAAAATTGTTACCTAATAGTTATAATTTTTATTTCGTTATTATTTTGACATCTGCAATACCTATACAATTTTCTCCCAAAAAAATTTTGTTTGAAGGATATGATAGTTTTTTTTAGTTTTCTATTTTTAAAAATTCTATAGTCTGGCGGATGCTCAGCCGTACTTACACATTGTAACAAGCCAGGAGAGCATTATCAATGTCATTCTATATTTAGCGACCCAGTTACATTGTTGCCAAAATAGAACTTCAGTACCAGACGTAGCAGAGGTTAATATTTGAATCTTACATCTTATATTATAGTTTACATGGCCACATATAGGTACCAACTAATACAAATATATAGATATAGTAGAAACCAGGAATAAATGAACTCGTGTCTCGTAGTATTCAAATTTTAAAACAATATAAATTAAATAATTTTTAAACATTAGCTGAAACGTTTATTGATTATTAGTTAGTTATTTCTGTTGATTTTTTAGCAATACCTATGTTAGTTTTAAGAAAAGATGATTAAAAAAAAATATAAATATTTCCGATAAAGTCTACTATATATTGCAATATTTGTATGCAAAATAATAATATAAATTATAGGTACATACAACAATCATAACAACTTACTTGGATAATTATTATAAGAAAAGGCATTAGTGTATTAAATATAACATCATACAATATAATAAATGTCTATTTTATCCAATTTATTGTAGTTATAAATGTATAACCCAAGCGATCTTTCATTGAACGTTACGTATTTGCAGGACTGAACGTGTAATTTAAATAAATAAAATCATCACAATTTTTACTGTTTAACATAATAAAATTAAAAATTATAAAAATGAATTTGTAGCACATTAAAATAAAATAAAAACTGTTAAATGAGAAAAAAATAATAAAAACTGTTAAATGAGAAAAAAATAATAAAAAATTTTATCAGAGAAATAGTAACCTACTAACCTAATAGTAGCTAGGAATGTACCCAAAAGTGAGCGACAATAATCGAATCGAAGACGATGACTCAAATAATTCCTAAAATTTGGATTTTAGGATGGTTGCCTAGATATGATTTTTTGGGCTTGCTTATCAGTTATCAGTATTTGAATGTAGTCAACCGGTAGTGATTTGATGTATAATATATGTGATTATATAAAATAGAGGTCGACAACTCGACTTATACAAAAGTCTATATACTAATTATACCATTAAATATATCTAATGTATCATTCTTATAAAGTTGTATATTATACATTAATATATTTCACATATTTTGTGGTTTCTACAGTCTACAGTCTACAGTCTACAGTTTACAATGAGAACACACACAGAACTACGATGAAGGCCCGAGGCTTATAATATTAGTCTTTACAAAACTCAAATTAAATTATTGATTTTACTTGAGTATAATAATATAGGTTGGTAGATTTTAAATGTTTTGCAGCAACTTAAATAATTGTACGTTGGCTTACAAAATGTTAAGGAATACGGATACTATAATATTATATACTATACGTTTTAAACATAATAATAATACCTGTATTTGATTTAATAATGGTCAACATTTGGTCAACTTTTCTTAGAACATGAACATTTCAAGTTTTCCGATTTTACAATAGATTGTTATGAATATCAAGAGATACCCATTAAGGGGACGTCACATCCGTATGTGTTTACGCAGTATAAATCACTCAATTTTGGTTCTCGAGTAAAAATAAGTAAAAATACCTATTTTAAAATTGAAATGTGACAATATTTCTATAAGGGCGAGTAGTTGCGTTTTTTCCATTACACCCAATATAACGTAAGTACCTACATTATATCGATTAGAAATAGCAAACATTTTAACATTTTTAAAATACCTTTAATTTTTCAAATTTTTTTTTTTAAGCTTTGTCTAAAATATTGTCATCTTTTAATTTTGTAAGAGGTGTTTTTATTCTCTAACATCAAAATTGAACAAGTTCTGCTCGGACTGCGTAAACGCGTTTTGTCTATGTAGTACGTGTGTAAGACGGAGACGACACATGCGGGTGTGACGTCCTCTTAAGCAATTAATATGTACCTACTTAAAATTTATTTGACCCAAATAGTAATCAAATTCTGTGCATTATAATAGCTGTAGTTTTAACCTTTATAGCATTTACAAAATACTTATCTTATAAAATATTTATCATATTAAAACAAACCGATCAAATAACATAAATAGAGGAAATATAATATTTGTTATTTTCTGTAAATCACTACATTAAATATATATATAATATGATAATATATTCATTTAAAACTTCCATGGCTAGTATAATATATAAGAAATCCTATTACGTAGGAAATATTATATTATATATTTATGCCTGCAATATTATATATAGTGACTAATGACTACATACAGTTTTATTAATTATATGACGTTTTAATATATACATATTTATTTTTAAAAGATTACAGTTTAACTTCATTAGTTACCTATATCATACATGAGTCCAATATTCACTAAATTAGTAATATATTATAGAATATTAGTTTTATTAAAATGATAATAAAAACCAATAATTGGCTTTATTGATGACACATAATTTTATTCGGTATTTTTATCCTTATATTTTTTTACTTTTATGAATGAAAACATAGAGTTTTAATTTCATTTTCCAAAGCAGAATATTTTTTTAAGTATTTTGATACATAAGAATCGAATTTAGGACGAGCAGTTTATGAGTTATAAGTATTTAAAGTTTAGACAAGCGGAGTGTGGACAAACATTTTGCGGGGTAACCCCATACCACTCAACTCCCCCCATCTAAACTTTAAATACTTATAAGTTATAACTCATAAACTACTCGCCCTAAATTTAATTTTTATGAATCAAAATACTTAGAAAAATATTCTGCTTTGAAATATGAAATTAAAACTCTATGTTGTCGTTCAAAAAAGTAAAAACTTAAAAAATTATAAGGATAAAAAATATATTTTTTTAATTAAAACGTTGTTTTTTAACAACTTGAAACTATGTAAAAAAATATTTTCAAAAAAATTAATACTTTTTGAGATAGTGAGTGTTTTACGCTTAATGAATCACCCTGTATAGACTCTTATCGATATTCATAATATTATTTTAAGTGATGATTTCATAATCCAATTTGTCAGCAATAACAATAATAATTCAGTTATAATAATATAATATAATATATATATAGCTATTTCTAATAATTGATGATTTAATATTTTTAATAGGTACTGGATTTGCTTATTATATGCGTAGTTACAACCGTGTACTTATTAGGAATCAACTGTACATTGACATGCAAAATTTTTTTAAATAAATTAAGTTCGTACGTACTTATAACGGATTTAAATTAAATATTTAACTCTTAGAGAGTTCATGAATAATAATTTAAAAAAGAAAGAAAAGAAAACTAGCATGAAGGTGCTACGTTTCTACTGTTTCTAGTGGTTATTTCATGTCTAAATTGGGTTTCCCTGAAGAGGCGAAAACGCGCATTAATAATCATAGCAATAATTTTTCGACTGGTTATCGATTGAAATAAACAAATATACTCCTTATATTAATTTAATGATGAACAGCTCGGAACAAATGTAATAAATTTATAATTTATGTAATTTTTTTGTTTTTATATACTATAATTATGTATACTGCCCTACTAAGGAAGAATGCAGCAAGTTTCCTTCATGCCATTTTAAGTAAAATTAATTTTATATTTTGTAATTATTGGTAGTTATATTTTCATAAATATAATATTATTCCCCGGCTCCCCAAAGTTAAAAATAACCACCCAATAGCCTATGTCGCTGCTGGTTAAATAATAATTTTTAAAAAAAATTTTGTGTACCTACCTACTCAATTTCAATCTTCGTACAATATTTACGACAAAATATTATGGATAACTGAGGCCCAATTCTTGAACCAAATAATATGTGTATGATGTAGCAGTTGTGTACAACAGCAAAATCCCAAAAATTATCAGTAATATAAAATGAAATTATAAGATTCGGCATAATGATGACCATTTTCTTTAACAACAATGCCGTAAATATAGATTATGAGCAAGTGCTATAAGTAAAACCACTGTACCTATATGAATTAAGACATACGGCAATATTTCTAAGAAAATTGTATAATAATTTAGGTATGCAGTTATACCTATCAACATAACTTAGCCCTTAGGTAGGTACTATATTTTGAAGTGAAAACTTCTTTAGCGGCGTTGTGCACTTTTTTGTGATGGGTAAAAAATGTTAAACTCGCGTCAGGACGAATGCGTGCATATGCGAAAGAAAAATAAACATACTTCTAGAAGTCCGATTTCAATTTTGAAAACTAATTTGAATTCAATAACTTCTTTTCTATGTTTTGTAGGAAAAAAAATTTCATTTTTTTAACTCGTTGAACCTTTAAAGTACAAGTTCATTTTGATAAATTAAGTAAATTAATTTTCAACTGTACTACAAAAACTTTACAAAATATCGAAAAGATATTTTCTACCAAACATAGAAAAGAAGTTATTGAATTCAAATTAGTTTTCAAAATTGAAATCTAGAAGTATGATGATTTTTCTTTCGCTTTTGGCATCATTATTCGCTCTCATGTAAGTAGAAATAAATAAATAAATAACTGACTATATAATTTTTATTTTATTTTCATATGTTGCACTTGTTGATATTTATTACCATATTAGATGTTTTATCTAGTAGTCACTTGTTATTGTTAGTGTCTAGTGGTCGTTTTGTTCAATTACCAACTATTAGCTAAAATGAATAATTGGCGTAAGGGACGTTTAGGTAAAAATAACGTAATATACTATCCGCACCGTGAAAAAAATGACGGCATAATTTGAAAAATTTATTTGTCAAAAAGACTGAAACTGCAGACACCAACAATATTCAGGTATCTATGAATTGTGTTTATTTTATTACAAAAAATACCTTATAATGTTATAAAATTGAATATATTATACTATACATAATATTAAATACCTCCTATATTATGCATTGATTTTTGAAACAAATTCCGAATTATGGATGTAATTTGATTTGTCTGAGGGATAAACTTTTTAATTTAAAATAATTGTAATAGTTCTGAAGTGTTAAATTTTTAATGTTATATAAATTGTCATGTTTGTGTACGACAGCGCAATAAATTAATATTGTATTTTACCACATAAATGATAGTACTTTTATACTGATAATTAAAGCAATTCATGCAAAATTATTCCCTAACCATTCCAAAATATCAAAAATGCACGACGTTAATATTCAAGTTTTCACTTCTGCCGGCACTCACGGAGTGCAACCCATCCGTTTTTTTCAAATATAGTATATAGTATTGTCTTAATATATTTTATTATATCTTACTTTTGTTCATCACAAGAATGTTAATTTTACTACTTTGTTTATATTGTTTCCGTTTGGCGTTTATTTTAATAAAAATAAATAAAATAAAAATTAAGGTTCCCCGTAGAACTAGATTGTAGTGAACTCTAACTGTAGTACAGACTATGGTTAATGTTTCAAAAATATCACACAAAGGAGCGCAAAAAAGAGTTAGGTTAGAGAACTTCAATTTTTAAACCGAACCAATAATGGGTACAACACCACATGAGCATCTATATCTGAACCATCGCAAGTAGAAGTGACCAAAGTTATTGCTAAAATTAAACTTAAATCTGCTCATTTGAGTGTGAATCCGTCTCAGATTTCTGCTCAAGAAGTATCTGAAATATTTATATTATAATTTTAGTTTTTTTCCGTGTACCGTTATTACGTACCTACTACCATGTACCTACCTACTAATTTTGTCCAATTATACTACCATAATAATAACTCTACCATCCTCTCCATACCTCTGCATCCTTCAATTTTGTTCGGCGTAAGAATGACTAAATGACGTCACGTTGACAAATACATCGGGTGTATACCTATAATAGATTGCCGTGTTACTCATAAATCTGAGTAATATATAAATATACAATATACATAATAATATATGATACATCGTTAACTATTATGTAATGATGATGATTTGCGTAAATATTCAAAACTATTTTACTATATTAGAAAACGTTTGCACGGGCAATCATGGTAATTATTTCTGAACTTTGGTTCTATAAAAGTAAAAAAAAAATATTAGTCGACCACTACAATATTGCTATTATAATACCCTCTCCTCTTGTCAATCATAATGATCATAATAATAATAATAATAATAATAATACGACAGACGCAAACGCATGCGTAAATTATATTGAATAAATAAAGCAGCAATTTTACTTTACCTTCAGTTTACGCGTTGAGTTGCTACGATCACGATTGCCGTCACTCGAGTTGTCTTATACAGACGTGTTCAACAATAATAAAAATATTGATACTGTTCGACGACGGCACACCGATCAATCCACACAGCACCGTTGCAGTAGTTACAGTTAGGTAAATGAAAGGTTACACGCGAGATCTGTAAAGGTAATCTTTATAGATCTTGCACTGTGCAGGTGGACCTGAACGGCAGCCATAGCGTTACCGTCTTAGCATTTCCGTCTGCAGCTAGCTGTGCAGTTGGATTCGCCATGTCGGGCGTGTGGTCGATTCCGTTCGTCCAACTCTTCGCCGCCACAGTTCTACTCGTGACGTTCCTGGGTTACATGTACTTGACGTACCACTACGGAAAGTGGATCGGGCTCGGCGTACCGCACGCCGCGCCGTCGCCGCCGTTCGGCAGCCTGCGTGACGTGGTGATGGGCCGTGTACCGCTCGTCGACGCCATCCATTCGCTGTATCACCGATTCGACGGGCAACGGTATTTCGGCATCTATGAGGGACGCCAACCGTTGCTGGTGGTCTGTGACCCCCAGCTGGTACACACTATCATGGTAAAGGACTTCCGATCGTTCGTCGACCGGAACGCGGGCAAGGTGTCGTTCGTGCACGACAAGCTGTTCGATCACTTGGTGAACCTGCGGGGTGAACAGTGGAAAGCAATTAGGGCCAAGTTGAGTCCCACTTTCTCGGCCGCAAAGCTCAAGTCCATGTTGGGTGACATAAATGTGTGCACGGCGCGTCTGATCGACAACTTGAATGGGCAGATAACGAAAAACAGTGGTAATTATATTATAGACTAGGTACCTAAATGTAGCTATTTTATAACTTTTATGTAATTGAAGATATAATATGTTTATAATTTATATACACATTTATATACACTGCAGCCTGCAGGTAGGGTATATCTGCGATATTTATCATTGGCTATACTCCCGTCAAATGTGTAATTTGTTCATAAAATTCGTTCATCGTTAGTTCGCATAATATTCTATTCTATACAGTATAGGTACAAGAACAATAAAAAAAAACAAATTCCGTAGGCGTGCGATGACCGAAAAACGAGTGTAGGCCGTGAGATATATAGGTAATAACCAATAGGTATGTATGCCAATAATCTAATAATTTCATTTTATATTACTGATAATTTTTGGAATTTCGATGTTGTACACGACTGCTACATCATACACATATTTGGTTCAAGATTGGGCATCAGTTCCCCATAATATTTTGTCGTAAATATTATGCCTAATGCCTATACGCAATAGGACTATGTCTATGTGTAAGCAGCAAACACGAAGCACCCGTTTCCTATAGACGCTAATATATTTTATATATTACAAAATATTCAAATATTTTAATATTAAAATATATTTATTGTTATGTGACCAAAAGATTGGTGCATAAATTACCTTCCTAGGTACCTATTATGTACCTATTATGTGCAATAAATAATAAATAAAGACAAGAATATAAATGTTTTACAGGAATCGTTGATGTCAGTGAAGCGTCGGCTCAATTTACAACTGATACTATTGGCAGTTGTGCTTTTGGACTAGACTGCGATGCACTGTCAAATCCAGATTCAGAGTTTCGTCGTACAGGACGAGCCATTTTTATGCCAAGTCTTCGATCGACTTTACTAAATATCACCAGATTAGTTGGTTTTGGTCGACTTTTAGATGTATTTAGGATACGTGGTATGTCTGGAAACATATATGACTTTTTTGATAATCTACTCGAGACTACAATGGAACAACACAAATCTGGAGAAAATACACGTAACGATTTTATAGCACTTTTAGTAAAGTTAAAAGAGGAAGAAAAACAGAAGGAACCCGGACAAAGTAAGACATTTAGATTTTAATATTTTATATTAATTAATAGTTATAACTTATAAATCTTTATTAAGTATTGTTTATTTTTAATTGGTAAAAGCTATTACTTATTAAAGGTCTATATTTATTGAATTTCAATAATTTATTAAATTACATAAAGATTCGACTATTAGCCATGGATCACTAATTCAATAACTATAGAGTAAATAAGTAGATAAACATTGAACATATTGAACATAAATATATTATATTGTACTTAAATTCAGTAATTTTAATGTAGGTACCTACCTAAATACATAGTTATTAATGTTTGTTAATTATTTTAATAAGCATATAAATGGTCAACAATCAATAATAATTTATATATTTCTAATACATAGGATCTTTTTATAGCTTGAATAAAAAGAATACACTAATATAAATCATTACTATTAGCTATAAGTTAATAAGTTGGGTAAAAATTATAACTATATTAGCATTAGCTATCTTTATGATATAATATGATCATTAAAATTAAGAAATTAATTTGACTAGTTTCAAATACATTTGGACATCTACTACAAAAAATACTACAAAGGGCATTGTATTAATTCTAATAAAATCTATTTTGAGAAAATATATTATGCCATGCATATTATGATTTAATTTTGTATTACTTTTCAGAACTATTTACTGATGACATATTAGCTGCAAATTCATTCGTATTCTTTGTTGCTGGTTTCGAAACTACAGCATCAACAATAAGTTATTGCTTGTATGAGTTAGCCATGAATCCAGAAATTCAAGTAAAATTGCGAGAAAAGATCAAGAAAACATTAGACGCAAACGATGGAAAGCTCGCATACGATACGTTAAAAGACATGAAATATATGGATATGGTAATAAATGGTTAGTGCCTATAATATGTTATGTTATAAATCTATACGCAGTAAATTGAATAAAAATAGATAAAATATATTTATAAATTTATGATCAACTTTTTTTTATCAACAAACTTTTAGAGACATTTAGACTGCACCCACCAGTTCCTGTTTTAAATCGAGTGTGCACTCAGAAGTACACAATTACGGACAGTAACATTACACTAAATGTTGGAGATAAATTAATAATACCCACATATTCATTACATCATGATTCTAAGTATTATTCAGACCCAGAAATATTTGATCCTGAACGATTTACCGAAGAAAATATAAGTTCAAGACCACACGGCACGTTCCTCCCGTTTGGCGATGGACCTAGGATATGTATCGGTATGTAACCTTTACCTATCAAGCCCGATTTAAGGGGGGCCAGGCGAGCCCACAACGAATATCAAACAATAATGGGCCCCCGTCGAGTAATACGTTTTCTATAATACATGGATAATGGATAATATTATGTTATTATTATTATTATTATGCCATCATAGTATTTTCTATTTTAAGCAGGAAGATCATGATAAGGAAATAGGATTTATGCAAATACCGTCGATTACGAATTTAAACTTCATTACTAGGTAGCTATTATAAATAATATAACTATAAAACTGTTTTTGATGATAAAAACATAATAAAGTTATTTCTCATTAGCCAAACGAATTTTATTTACGTTGTTTTTGTACGAAAGGTTGATTAGTCGATAGTTAAAGTCTTATTATACTCATACGTAAAATTTGACTGTTAGCACTGTGCCACTGTCTATGCCTGGTCATCGCGATAACGTTATAACTTATAACAGTGGAAAACGTTTACGTTTTTGTGACTTAAGTAGTGTTTTGTTTTACAAATATAAGTATTGAAGTAGGTATATCATTAATATTTATAACATCAACATTTTTTGTTATCTCTGAAATATATTTATTTGTGGGTCAGTGATACCGCCGATACCGGGCTTGATACTAAATAATAATACTACATTTCATACTACATTTCAATTATTTTTATAGCCATGAGAATGTATTTTGGTGTCAATACATTTTAATATTTTAAATATAATGTATATGTTTATAAACGTAGGTTTGCGATTCGCGATGATGGAAGCAAAAACAGGACTAGCGGAAATATTGTCGAAATTTGAAGTATCGCCATGTAAAGAAACACAAACTCCGATTAAAATTAAGCCAAGATCAATTTTACTCACACCAAACGAATCGATTCATTTATCATTCAAAAGTATTGAACAATAATATAACATCCTATAGTATTCAAGAATAAGAGTTAACTCAAAATTCAAAAGTATTAATAAATTATTGTGTTATCACGGCACCTGCACTGTGTTATTTTTTCCCATAGGACTGTCATCACTTCAGTTCTCAAGACGATCACTCAAAGTATGCAAAACATACAATGCATAAAATATATTACACCAATGCGCATTAATTCGGGATTTAGAGGCGTATAAACACCTTTTAAAGCGTATTAGACTAATGCACATTCATTATTTAAATCGAACTAACTCTCAACTCCTGGATTAAAAATAAATATAAACAGGTTACAATTAATATTTATGGGGAAAAAATTAATGTAACATTTACTAGTCCAGCGAAAGAACACTCCAATTCTAAGTATTCCCCACGTGACACGCTGGCATCGAGACTGAATCCCCTATGGTGCTATTACAAGGTATTGCGTGGAGATACGCTGCGGAAGAACCGAATTTCGTCAAACCGTGGCGTGTTCACTCGCTGGATAGAGCATATAGTAAATTAATATTACCGTGATAACTATATTGATCATGGAAGATAATAGGCATAGATCACAGAATAAAAAAATATTGGTATTAACTTTAGTTTTAAATTAACTACGTAGATAGGTATTTTCAATCCTGCTATTTTAGATGCGTGTAAACCAGCGTTTTAATGTGCATTGATTATTTCAGAATAAAATTGGTTGTCCAAATATGGGTACTCGCAATAATATACTAACAATTAATATTTAAGCATCGCGTCCAAGGCGGACTACTCTACCATCCCGTTATTAAATATAATAGGTAGGTGCCTATTCTGCAGGTACTTGTGTAGGACCATCCCCCCCCCCCCCCATTGGCCCCATAAATACTTATCTAAACATCTAATATATATATAAATATATTCTGTAGCGGAGCCTCCCACTTAAATGTGTTTGGAAAATTAGTTTGACCCCCTCCATGAAAAATTCCTAAATACGCCACTGGTTACCTACTGTTTCTATAATTATATTATATGTATACGAGGCCAAAACAACGATTACTGCACCGCAAAACAATATTATTTTATCATTATGATTATGGATGTTTCCCAGAGATGGTGGGGTACCCCACTATAGATTAAAAAGTAATGACGGTATATTAAAATAATAATATTAACTGCTTCGTCGTTTACGTCAGCACGTGCAGCGTGCAGTAGTAACTATGAGTAGTAACGAAAGTAACTGTAGTAGTGCCGACGCCGTCATCGGTGGCAGTGAACGCACTTATTAAGTGCGAAAATCAGTATCACATTATCACCTATAGCAATCGTCACGCTGGTCCGATTTGTACCTGCGCAAGTGCATGCACTAACCGTATGTGAATCGTTTGCGATGATCTGCTTCAGTTGTTGGCTGGAGATCGTGCCGATCGCCGCTATTGCGTCAGCACTACTGACGTACGTGTACTGCACGCGCTACTACGGGCACTGGACGGCGCTGGGCGTGCCGCACACCAAACCGGCACCGTTGCTGGGCCACTTCGCCGGGCCTACGATGGGTCGCGAGTCGGGCACTATCACCGTGGACACGCTCTACCGGCGGTTCGCCGGCCACCGGTACTTCGGGGTGTACCAGCTCCGGCATCCAATGCTGGTGGTACGCGACCCAGTACTGGTACACGCGGTGCTGGCCACGGAGTTCGGGTCGTTCCACGATCGGGTGATGAGCCGGACGTCGTTCGAACACGATGGGCTGTTCAACAGCCTAGTGAATCTAAGGGGCGATAAGTGGAAAGCTGTCCGAGCCAAGTTGAGTCCCACGTTCACCGTGGCCAAGCTCAAAGCCATGTTCGCCAGTTTACACGTGTGCACCGGCCAACTCACAGACAAACTGATGCTCCTGACGTCCGGTGGCCAAGGTATTCAATTTCATAATATAAACCTGCAGTATAAGATTATACCGTCAATGTCATTTTTTTAGCCAATTTTGATAGTTGATAGTGCCTATAAGTAGGTATTAAACTTATACTGACAATAGCTATAGAAAGTCTGAAAGTCGCCAATAGCCATTTAAAATATTATTTAAAATGAGTATAGGTTATTATTAATATAAAGATAGTAGATACAGACACATAGGCACTCCACGCACGTGCCTTTTACACACACCAAATGAAAATTACTCCCTGTAATTCTAAAATTGTGAATACACGGTTAAAATAAATGTATCAAAGTCTATAGTAAAAAACACTAAAAACAATTATAATAAAACAAATTTTTATCCGATTGTTTACAATTTTACGTAGATTAATTTATCATACCTATTACCTATACTGGCTATACTTATTATTGTATAACATATTATCTAAATTATGATAATTGTTGTCAGTTAAAAGACAAATACATAAAGCTGAGTAATAATATAAAATTGTCTACTAATACTCATCTATACTATAGGTAAGCATAGTATTTTAAACAAATATCATAATATTATGTATTTTTAATCTATACTATAAGTGACAGAAACTTAGAGCAATTCTATATGAATATACGACTATTATATAGCTAATACGTGATAATTTCGTATTGGCGTTATATAACTTTGTATCGATGTATCCTATATTCCTATATACTGAGGAAATAGAACTACAATACAGTACCTATAGTTAAAATATCCTCTGATAGTTGATACAAATATTGGTATAGTATAAACCATTTAAGTAACCAAGAAGGTACTTCCTACTGTCACATAATTTTATTATTGATAAAATATATATCATAATATGAGTTTCGGCTCCATCATTAGATACTGACGAAACAATATGACATAATATGGGTATGATTACATTTAATATATAATTTGGAGCCTTGGATGTTAGCAATTTATCAGTTTATCACATATATGATTAGTGTTTACCTACTTACTTCATTACTTTAAAACAAGTAAAGTCTTAAGTTACTACAATATTGATAAAACTTTTTATGAAAATAAAATAAATATTGAATATTTTACGATCAAACTGCTGGTTAAACATTGAACGGATAACATAATATGTCATAGGTACACCTGCACGTTGAATAATAAGTGAAAGCTGTTTAAAATCTCTCTTGTCGAGTGCATACAGTAAATTTTAGGTATAGATTGTAGGTTAGTTTAGTTCAAACTTTAAACTCAAATAGTCAAATGACTTTATCAAATATCAATTACCGTCTACTGATCAGACATATTTTATAGTATAGGTAGTTTAGTTTAGAAGAAACATAATAGCTGATATATTTGTGAAATTTTAATTTTTTTTAACATCTTTAAAAAAAAGTGGGTAAAGGGAAGTCGCTCTACTGTACAGTTGGTTACAATAGTGGGTGACTGTAATGAAAGGTGTTAAATTTGAATTCAATAATATTATATCATTTTATATAAAAAACGATTCTAAGCGGAGACGGTTTGACAGCCTAGGATATTTTATATTATATTTATATCGTTATTATTAATACAGTATAGTCGGTTAAGTTGAATTATTATATTATTTATTTATTATCATATTTGTATATAATAATATACTTTAGAAGTTTCAAGTAAGTACCCACGAATAATATTTTTTAAATTTAACACAAAACTATGTACAGACATATTATAACCTTATAACCTCCGTTATACGAACCCTCTATCATCCGAACTATAATTATTAGCGTATCCGAACGTTCTGTTATCCGAACATGAAAACTATATTTAGTTTACAAAACACTATATACTTTGATAAATAATTATAATGATAACAATTATTTTACTTTGTGAATTAAAATGTTTACCACATAAAATTAATCGTGTTATTTATTTATGTCATATTTATTATTTAATACCAAATACGATTTTTTACTTAATATAAGGATATCAATTTAAGTTGTATTTATATAAAAATACATTTAAATTTCCACAGTAATTGAATAATATTTAAGTCATATTAAATATAAATAAAGAAAAAAGGAAAACTTAAGTATATAGACTGCGTAGTAAACAACATTTTATTATGGATAAATAATGGTGATATATAATACAGGATATACTAATATATTTGTTTCAAAAAAGACAATAATATATCATACACACCAATGACAAATACACCATTACACCATGTATTTAGAATTAATAATAACTATAGCACTATTATATTTTTTGTACACAGGTATTGTTAATGTCACTGATATATCATCAAAATTTACGATAGACACAATTGGAAGGTGTGCTTTTGGGATAAATTGCAATACATTGTTTGACTCAAATACAGAATTTCAACGAGCTGGACAGGCGGTCTTTACACCCACACTGAAATCGTCTGTGTTAAACTTCATGAGGTTAATTGATCTCGGATGGCTAGTGGACTTGTTTAGATTACGTAGTATGCCTGATCTCGTCTATGAATTTTATTTAAATTTATTTCAAGACACACTGGAGCTGCGTAAAAATGAGAAGGAAGATCGTAACGATTTCGTTTCGATTTTGATAAAATTGAGGAACGATGAAAAAACAAACAACAGTCGAGTTGGTAATTTATAAGAAAGCCATTTTATTATTTTAAAATCATATTAGTTATGTTTTGTATGTTAAGTTATTACATTGCGGTTGACTATATAGGTATTAAACTAGTAAGTGTAATATATCCTTATAATTCCTTATAATATATAGTTAATAATGTTATTATTACTGCCAGACACTCAAACCTGGTTTTATATTTCACACTTTATACATACAAAAAAGCGGGGGATATGCCGAAAAGCATTCAATCCGGCGTAAGAATAACACAAATACATTTTTTTTTAAAACAATTGTTTGCCCGGGAAACATCGGATGGAACGCTGCTATAATAGTTGATCAATTGAGACTTGAGATATATATATATATTAACTCTCCTTATATTTTAATCGATACATATTAATAAATTCAAACAATTTTCAGAATTATTTACGGACGATGTCTTAGCTTCAAACGCATTTATATTTTTCGCGGCTGGCTTTGAAACCACTGCATCTGCAATGAGCTATTGCCTGTACGAGTTAGCTTTGAATCAAGACATTCAAGTCGAATTACGCAAACAAATCCAACATACACTAAACGAAAACGAAGGGATTCTTACTTACGATGTGCTAAAAGATATGAAGTATTTGGATATGGTGTTGAATGGTTAGAGCGCAAGTTTAGTGTACAAAAATTCAAAGATGTTAAATTTTTTCGAAATACTATAACTTATAACTACAAATACTATTGTCTAATTTAGAAACGTTGAGAATGCATCCACCTGGGCCTGGTCTACTGCGAGTGTGCACCAAAAAGTTTAAAATACCAGACAGTGACATAACTTTGGACACCGGTATGAAAGTGCTTATACCAACATATTCGCTACATCACGATCCCGCGTATTATCCAAATCCCGAATTGTTTGATCCGCTGCGGTTCACAGAGGACAATAAAGCTTCGAGACCAAATGGAACGTTCCTCCCATTTGGCGACGGACCTAGGATTTGTATAGGTAAATATTGTTCACTTAAGTATTGCACTATATTGTATACTAGTAAACTACGTAGTACGTATTCACTAGAATATCAAAACTAGACAAATAATATAATAATTAATATACCTTGTTTGTTCGGCGCTATAGGTCTGCGATTCGCACTGATGGAGGCCAAAACCGGACTAGCAGAAATAATATCAAAATTCAAAATATTTCCATGTAAATACACAAAAATTCCCATTAAATTAAATCCAAGATCTATTCTACTGACACCAAATGAACCAATAAGTTTATTGTTTAAACAAATTGCATGATTTTTTAGTAAAAATAAAATAAAACACTATATTTTTTTATCATATTATTATATTTTTGTAATATTATTTTATCATTATATTTTACTCTTTATTGTTGCTTAAAGTATTAGATACGAGATACCTACTACTCTTATACTGTAGGTACCTAATTATTGTACCATATTGTTCATTTTGAATTCAATAAATTGAACTAAGACACTAAGTATGCAAACTGTAATTTTTATACTTTATGGTGAATCTATGGTGTATTTACGATTTATTTCTCAAGGATGATAATATAGGTTATAAAAAAAAATCGGCAATTGAACATTTATCGGTCTCCCAGGTTTCTTTATTCGTTATATTACATTTGTGTAAGGTGCATTTACTTGTATATATGTTACCGTAAATGCCCGATCACTAGGTAAACCTAAGTTTTACTTGTTAATGCTAGGTTTTACTGTTTGTACTCAGTAAATGCTGAAATTCTTAATTTTATTCGGGCTTTTACTAAACACGTTGTGTACATCCTAGGATATACAAATTGACTTAGTAAAAGCTGATCAATACACGACACATAACAAAAATATTACATTAATTAAACACAACTCAATATAAACACTACGCGCACAAAACATATTACACTGTTATACAAATAGATCCGTCTATCACGTAAAATCCAAACAGACTGAACATGTACCTAATAAAACCATATCTAAGCGATAACGTATATGTTAGTGCCACCAATCAATATATATCAGCTATTACTAAGTTATAAATGTCCAAAACAAAAATGTCTGAATACGGCCTTGATTGAAACCCATATACAAACACAGATAATTTTCTCATCATCAAGTTAGTCTAATTTTTAAATTAAACGTGATAATAATTTTATATTATTGTTGATAATTGTTGAGTCAATTATACCTCGCCTTCTGTAAAATAGTGTGAATATAGGTTTATTTTTTTAATTGTTACCTATGTAATAGATTAAAGTTTAAAATTAATAAAAATATTTTAAAAAGGTCATTGCATATAATATATAATTACAGTGAATTGTATTATCACAACGTTTTCACCATACTCTACGTGCGCAAAAAACAAAAAAAAAGTGGCTAAGCTTACGGGGAATAGAGTATAGTAATAAATATTAATTAAATATTTTGAATTTTATAAATTCTTTGAAAGTGTCGTTAGCGTGCGTACTGTGCAGCAATGCTGTGGTGACCGGTAGGTGTACGTAGAGGTTAGACGTACCGTGGTTTAGTGTTTCCCACGGACTAAGATGTAATGGACTGGTAAAGATGGTCGGCGGAGGTCGGGGGACGGCCACGAAAAGGTGTCACTTAGCTGATAAGAATACTGTTCTTGAAGTTTTCAGCGCTACCGGTAGTTTTATTTGGCAACACAATTTGTATCTTAGTCCGTGTTAAATGCAGAGGGCGCTGTGAACTCCAGGAACACAGGCGACCCCCCGCACTTTGCCTCTTGTACATACATTCGTGGCCGTGATAAGCTGCTCGTTTCCAGTCCATTATATCATTTTTTTCTATTATTGTTTTATGATTATATCTTAGTCCGTGGTGTTTCCAAATTCCAACATTGTAAAATAAATTGTTCTCGATATCACTGAACGATAGTAACATACCAAATGATATCGATCATCGTCTGGTCCATAGACCTATTATAGACCTATTTTTTTTTATAACTAATTTATTTAATAGGTCTATGGTCTGGTCCATCACCAATAAATAACCATTGGGCATATTCACCAATCACCACACTACATAATCTAAGACCGTGACACTTTACTACCACAGTACCACACCAAGTTGCACCCGCGACCCGCAACTCACCAGTCGGTTATCAACACGTTTTTCATAATTTTCCAGCATTATTTTCCTTATCAAACCTAGCCCATTAATTTGTATTTTGTATTATTAATTATATATTTATTATTTATTATTATATTTAAATATATAATACCTAATTACTATTCATTTATTTCCTACGACAACGACTACACTAGTAGTTAGTACACAATACCAGTCACGCTGCCACGGTGGTCAGTGATCACGTTAATACCTTATCCAGTTATCCATCAATCATCACCTACCAGCCTGCTGCAGCCCATACCCAACAATAATTCCGACAGACGGCGTGTCGTACTGTAGTTAATCGACGATTAGCGTTTATACTTTATTCTACTTTCACTGCGCCGGACGGATGGTGGCAGTCGGCAGATATCGTGGTTGATTACAAGGCAATAACATTACGTCATTAGTATTATACTAGCATTTCGCAGTATTTGAAGATAATATCCAGCGTTCCTCGTTTGGCGTTCGACAATTCTACAGTTTCCAGAACAAGCGTTCGGTTTCCACACACGCTTTACTGTGCACATTTTGGACTAACCGCCGTCCCAACATGGTAAGTACAAAATACACAAAATATGATAATCACGAGTAAACGACTATTACAAAATGCCTCATCCCTTACACATACATTTACCTACTTATGCCGTTCCGTTATACGTTTGTTTTAGGTTTACATTTTTTTTTTGCAATTCTTGATTATTAAATTACCTGTGCAACTTAAAACGAACATAACTCCCTAATAAAATTAAAATATTAAAAAAAGACCTATGAGATCCCCTAGATAATATTCTTATTTGAACATTTTATAATATGATAATTCACTTTAATATTAAATTATTAAATATAACAGGGTTAAATGGATTAATCAGAATGTACATTTATCAATGTTATCCATTTGTAAGATGACGAAAGCGCATGCGGGTGCAGCGTCCTCTTAAGATAATTGCAGATAAAATGATTCTAGAGCACGTCATATTTTTTGACTATACATTAGTATAAAATTAACTATTCCAGCTTAATTATTTTCTCTTCTTGAATAGTTGCTATAGAATTTTACTAGGTACCTATTTTTTTTTTTGCGATTGGTAGTATTTTCATATAATAATAAATAATAATACACCAACTGATACATTATATATTTTTAAATTCACACCATCTGAATCTAGAGCACATCATACCATGATACTTATATAAATCAATGGAACATTAGTATATTCCAGCTGTATTGTAGCTTTTATGAGTATGCCTATCCCAAATCAATTGTTGTCTTTGTTATACAGGATCCTATCTGAATTCTCTAATTTTAAATCTGTGTAAAAAATATATAAGTTCATTATATTGATAAAAATGTTAAATGTTTGTCTATCTAGGTATATGACAAAAATAAAATACCTACTATTGAAGCGGTTATTTTATGTAGATAAAGAAATTGAAATCATTTTATTTTAATAATAGGTAATAGGTCTGATATTTTTATATTTAGCAACATAAGTATCTTGTAGTAGGCATACCCTTTTATTTTTCTTATCACTATACTCTATTCAGAATAAGAACAGCCTTGCGCAGTGACTAGTTTTCGTTTCTCAACGGTTGGACAAAAACTATATTTAATTATACTTTTATATATTTCAGTCTATAGCCGAATTCTTGGATGGCATGCCATCCTTTGACGAACGCAATTTTTCCCGTTTCCATTCAGACAATGGTCGAAGCAAGCGTGTACCAGTTTACATAACAACCGATGACCAACCTTGCGACCAAAGTTTGTAGTTATTCAATTATATTATAATACATTTTAATTTTTTTAATTTGATTAGTAGTATCTTTCTCATATAATTAATTATATATTATAGTATAATGATAAAACTGAGGATAATACTGAATAATAAAATATATTATACTGATACATTATATATTTTTAAATCATCACTGGTTTTCAAATACTAACTCAATATTTGTATGTCATTTAATATAAGTATACAATGTGTTAATATTTTTATATTTTAAAATTAAAATTATATTATTTTTAATTTCAGTTATTGTTACTGACAAGTCAAATTTATTACTCCGGTATTTACATAACCAATGGGATAAAAAGGTAAATGTATAATTCAGAGAACCTATTTAACATACTTAACTTCTTCCTAACTGGTTTTTCAATATATGATCTTATTTTAACGTCTAATATCTTATAATTATACAAAACATCCATAGTAAAATTTCAATTTTTATTAAAAATTTTATAAACAAAAAGTTAGAAAAGTATAAAGGTCCCCACGCATTGCAGCGAGGGCGCTAAATTCTATTGCCTTGGCTTTACCACCGCGGTGAATGGTCAAATATGTCCTACAGCAATTCACCGCCATCGCTGCAGTGTATGGGGACCTTTATATAGCACAGGAATGCAGTACAAAAATGTAATTTGTTAAATCGTAATTTAATTTGTAATCATTAATATATTCCATATCAAGCAAGTAATTTTAGTAGGTAGATACAAAAAATTTAATTCTTTTATCTTTGAAACATAATATTTGATATTTAAACATACATTTAATATTTCTTTTATTTTTGCTCAACACTTTTTTGTACCATTACCTATGTGTATATTTGTATGCGTTTATGTGAAAATGTGGAGACTATGCGCTAACGTCGGAATATGCAAAAATATGCAGTATAAAATGTTGATATTTAATCAATCAAGTAATATGATATGATGTTAAAAATAATAACATGCATTTTATGCAAAATCCAGTCTTTTGTTATAAGTTATAACTAATAAACTATGTCTGTTCAAAATTAGATTTTTATAGATTGTAATAGGAACTTCATACAATATTCTGTTTCTTTTGGAATATGAAATTGAAAATGTCATTAAAAATAGTCAAAAATATCATGTTTTCCAAAAATTTTGTTTTTTTACTAGGTACCTTAAATAATGTTAAAGAAATATTTTTAAAAAATCTAATGTTTTCCGAAATAATGAGGGTCTTGCATTAAAAGGATCTCCCTATATACTTAAATTGAATGTATAAACAAAAGTATAGGTGATTACTAATTACTCATTATAAGGATTTCCAAGCATGAATGAATAAATTATCTTTTTCAACTTTTAAGTGATGTAGCGTAGACTTTTTAAATGTAATAATTCAATGAATGGCTATTTAGTATTTACTTAAATCTGTCAAGGAGTTCCATCACTGGATGGATTCTTCATTCATACCTCCAACTCATCAACTCCCACAGCGCTTGTACTTATTGTAAAAAACACATTTACAGTTTGTATAAATAAATATTGCAACAAAAAAAAAAGAAGAAGTATTTACTCAACTTTCATATTGTTTTAGAATATAATATATTTCCAACAAAACCACAGAAATATTACTGTGTATTCAGATAGCCATATATAATATATATTTGGCCATTTAGATCATTTGTTCTTTTTGAATCTTTTATATCTATTTGTATATAATTATAAATTACAGTAAAATCTAATATGAGTTACACTGATAATTATGTTGTATAATAACATGTATAATTTATATTCTAGCATGGAGGTAAAAAAAGGGAATTAGTTGAAACGGGCGAAGAATCTGGCTCATCATCTAGAAAACGTCCAAGAGTAGATGTGCCTATATTGTAAAACTTTTTGCAATAAAATAATTCCAATGCATATAAATTCTCTAATGTTTTTGGACTAAAATTCCTTATTTGATTGTTTTTAAGAGAAATACAATTTGCTAATTTAATGATGTATTTAGTAATACACATGGTATTATTTTGAATGATTTTTATAGTTTGCAATAATATTCAATTTACAACTGTTTCTTTTGATATTCACAACTTTTATTGATAATATTGTATGTCTAATAATAAGTCATTCAGTTGTTTAAACCTTCATTATATTGTATTTATAATATATGTTAATTGTATTTAATGTGTAACAAAATTGTGTACTAAGAATATAAGTAACTCAATATTATACTTTATCAACAATTTTATGTTATAACTTACAATACAACACTATTGTTTATTTATGTTCCACCATTAGTGTTAAATATTCTTATATGAAACAAAATTCAATACATTTCTATTTATTTTGACATGTCATTTAAGTTTATTATATTTTGTGGACCAGGTGTACACTCCTAGTCAAAAGTACCACACTAAAAAAAATTATACATTCGTCTGGCTTATACAATATTATTATAATTTTTTTACTCAATATTAATTTAATGCAAGATGATAAAATAATTACATGGTGGCCATTAAGTTATACTAAATGATTACATATTTATTTGATAATAATTTTGATTATAATGTTAAAAATAAATCGATTAATGATTTGAGTATGGGGTTTCTCAATAAAATTGTACAAAATTCCTATATTTTGTATATTATAGTGAAACATGTGATGTGTGTTGTTAACTTAATATTAGACATTAAAATGAATTGACTTATTGTCATATTTAAAGGTAAAGTTAATCAAAAAATAGGGTATCTTACGGATTTATATTGATATTTAAATTTTAAGTTACTACTGTTAAAGGTAGAAACTCATAATTGGTTTTGTAGAACGCTAATTTACTATGATGTACCTACCTTTGTAAAACAACACAATAAGTAGGTGGGTGTGTCTGTGTGTCTGTGTCTGTGTCTGTGTCTCTTCATAAGTCAACAATTCAAATTTGACTATATTTTACAATAATATTGTACTCGTGTTTGTTTATTGCTGAATATAGTCTTATTGCTATAAGATAATATCAACGCCCCAGTTCAGAACTGCAACAACTCAAAATATTGGTTTATTGGGTACCAAATGTGTTTTCTATATTGTTTCTCTATGTAACGTAATGTAAATTATGATATTGAAAATACTCTCTCGTGGTCAATAATTTAACTTTATTTTATTTTATTCTTTAACTGAAATCGTCATAAGATGGTGTACATAACTCGGATTTGTTATATCTCGAGTTGTTGCAGTTCTGAACTGGGGCGTCGATATAGCCTTAGCTTATACTCTATAAGTCTATATCCATTAAAATTTAAGTATATGATACTATTTTCATAAGTAGGTTCTGTTTTGTAACCCTGCAGTGTTATACAAATAGTGTGCTGAATATTGAAATCTACTGCAATCATTTAAACTTGGCAATATTGACTATTTTAAGCTAAATAACCTAACCATAAACAAATATCAGCTAGAAAACTTGTGTATCCGGTATTCACTATTAATTTTAATTCATATAAGAATTGTAAAAATTCCTAAGTTTGGATATAAAAAATGGAAATTGATTTCTGTTGTTATCATACCTATGATAAACTACAAAATATGATAATGTATGGCTCCATATATATTAGGTATATATGGAATATGGATACAATACCAGGATTGGCCGGTTGGGTAATAACGTAACGAGAGTAACGTGTTACTGTAACGGCATTACTTTGTTTGTTTTCTCCAAGTAATTATATAATTATCTCCAAGTAACGAAAATGTAATGGATATTACTTTTGATAAGTAATTTCTATAGTATAACGCATTACAAGTGTTTAGTAGACAGTTGTAGTAACCAGTAACGGCAGGTCGGCAGCACTAAAGTTTGAAAAAAAAATATTATTTTCAAATTGTTATTTTTGTCAACGTTACCAGTTACATTAATGGTCAAGCCCATTAACACTGATGCAGTGATGCCGTAAACTTATTACATTAGTACCTGTTGCCTATTGGGAATTGAGAAATAATAATAGGTAATACTATAAAGTAATGTCTATAAATATACTTATCTAATGTGGGTATCAAGTAGGTATATCAATATAATATATATATTTAATTTTAAACCGCCACAGTTCAGTTTTCTATGATTTTGACACGTCTACTTGCACCGTATATTACGATTAAAATTAATTAAATGTAATATTAAAATCAATTTCTTTAAATACGAAAGTACGAAGGGGAACAAGGCGAGTCGAATTCCCCCTCCTAGGTTTTTAATTCTGTTTGCCTATGTTAGCCCACCCCCTGCTTCCAGAAAAATGTCTGCGGACGCCTGCGCTATGATGGTAATAGGTAATTAATAAATATCGATCTCGATCGTATTTTCGTATTGTTTTTTCTATGTAAAAAATAATAAAATAAGGTACAAATTTGCTTAGTTGTACGATGGCAGCTTGCATAAATTACAACAGGATTAAAAACGGTTAGATTTATTTTCAATTAATAAATATAAAATATGATTAGGTACAAACCAACAAAAATCTTTCCATGTTATAATACAGTACAGTTATAAAATATATTATATTATTAAATGTATTTACAGTGATAATAATCGTTAGTACTTTTTACAACTAATTATTACTCGTTTTTACATTATCACAATATGACTTTCTTTCCACTCAGATACTATTTTTATCCATATATGTAATATATATTAAAAATAGTGTTAAAAATCAAATTATACAATACAATATAAAAAAAAAAATATGTTACAGCAATGAACAAAACCACAGAAGTTTTGTACGAAAAATAAATAAAAATATAGAAAGTAACTTTAAAGAAATAGAAGATGTACTGTAATATTAAGATGAATTTTAACAAAATATTGATACAATATTGATTTAAAAATAATAATAAATACCGTAAGCCTATTAAAATACATTTTTAACATTTTGTTAGTAAACATTGTTAAATAGTGTTAAATTAGTTTTCAGTCTTATATTGTAATATACCTACTTACCTATCGTAAATTTGTGAACTAAGTTTGAGGTGTTTATTCTGATTAAACCACCTATTTATAGATTATTGAGTATTGACAATGACAAATATTATAACAAATTCTGATTAAACACGAAAGATGTAAAAATAATCATGTCATGATAAATGTACATATATGGTTTGTTCGTATAAAGTATAAACACAACTTGAAACGTAGTATAACCACAGGGACTAAGCTTCGCACTAAGCTCCCAAATTTACTACAGTAATATAGTAATCCATGTGTTTTTTGGAAGGGGTGAGGGGGTATTCCCTACATTATGTACGCACCATTTGCAGGATTGTTGACATTTCATCACCTGCCAATCTCATAGTGGTTCCAAGTTGCAACGATTTAATATAAAATGTCCGTCCATGAATTCAGTCGATAATACACATTACGCTGCATGATATAATAATATAAGCATCTAAAGTACCTTGATTCAAACGTAAACGTCAACATTCAAATCATTATTATTACCTATATATTATAATACCGCGGTGATATTTAAAATCATACCGTCGATTTCGTCAAGACTCAAAAGGTTTAACAATCAATATGGCACATTGAATAGACATACTTAATTAAATAATATTAAAAGCTCTTCAGCTGACTTACGCGATTCTAAAAACAAAAACAAACTTAAAAACTAGGTACGTTATACGCATATACAATATTCTGCAATCTGCGGAAAGCCGCGAAATCCGGAGCGATTGACCGCGGACTACCAAAGTTCCGGGCTGGTCGGCGGTGAGTTCCGGGAGTGATGCAGGTGCCAATCGACTTTGGGGTGAGCTCTGGATGAACTGAAGCAGTGACCCACCAGGTTACAGGACGGTTGTGGCCTGAAGTTTCACGTACCTGGTCCGGTGGGTGCCGTTGTCGGGCGGCGGAACGGGCAAGAAGCATTGGTGCGTTTGGACGGTGTTCGCGCGGCCGGCGGGCTTCTTGTTGTTACACGCCCGGCACGCGGTTCTGTACACCAGCAACACGAACAGGAACACGAGGGCCGTGAACGAGGCCGACAACAGGAACGCGTAGCTCTTGGCGCCCAGCACCGCGAATAACCAGTCGGCCGGGCCACTGCCTCCGATACCGCCCCCGCTGCCATCCACTGACGTGCACACCATGGTCTCCTCGTCGTCCTTGGGGAACTTTGAACCGATGCTGGCACACACCTGATACGACCGCTCGGCTGGCAGTTCCGCGACCGTGGTCCAGGGCGCCGTGCAGTTCAACCGGTGGTGGGTCAGGGGCCTACCCATCGTGTACACGGACACCGTTATCGTGCACTTGCCGGCGTCTGGGTGCACGGTCGACAGGTGTACGGCCACGAACAGCGATGACGGCGGCACGAACGTCGTGGTCAGGTTTTGGATGTCAGGCGGGTCCGCTGCCCCAGTTGCCGCCACCGCCCGGTTGTTGGGCTGCACTGCTTGGTTCGCGTTTGGCACCAAGGCGATGATGTCGCTGCAACCCAACACCATGGCCGATTCGTCCGATTTGTCCGTTGCGTATCCCTCCACCAGTACAATGCAATACCTGCAAATGACAAACAGTGCCATTAAAATCTTGCAGAATTAAAAATAAATTTATTAAAAAAAAATTAGAAAAGTGAAGTGAATCTAGTTGGTACTTTGGGGGGTCAAAAGTAAAAGTTCCCCAGTAGTTTTCAAAAGCGACGTGAAAAACAAAAGAAAAATTAAGTGAAAACGGGAATTTTCACGCAAAATCTGTTTTCGAGAAAATCGATTTTGGTTTTTGGTGTAACTCTAAAACAAAAGACCGTAAGGACATGAAATTTTGACTGAATGTTTATATTAGAATTTTCTATATACCATAAAATTTATAAAATATTTTGACTCTTTTTGAGCTGTTTACGGACATTGTCAGTTTTCAATTTTTTTAGTTTTTTTTCTATAAATATCAATAAAAAATTTTTTGTTGGGTAAAAAAGCGTGAAAATTTAATATAAGGCTCCTGATATATCGTTCTAATAGCAGTTGAAAAATATTAAAAATACATAGGCACCACTTTTTTTTATAAGCATTTAAAGTTCAAATTTTGACAACATTTATCAAATTTATAATTTATTAATTATTTTGTAGTTAAAAATGTATAAAATGTTTAACTTTTATGGCTAAGGATTGAAAATTTAAAACAAGGCTCCACGTAAATAGGTTATATATAAATTACTTTATTCACAATAATATCATCAAATATACTTGGTAATATCATAGGCTGACTGACCATTTTCGCTCAGAATCGTTTGTCTTATTATATCATTGAATTCAAATTTAACACCATCCATTACAGTGACCCACTTGTAACCTACTGTACAGCAGAGCGACATCCATTTATCCACCTTTTTTTAATTCTCATGTTTATAAAATTCATTATTTAAAGTATTGTTCTACACAGGCGTGGATCTAAGGGGGAGGGGGGCTAAGGGACTTTAGCCCTCCCCTTTGGACGTGTATATACTTATATATTATATTTTAGAATAATATACTACTTTTCGAGCAACAACAACTGTTCGATGTCGGCGGATAGCCCCCCCCCCCCCATTTCATATTTCTAGATCCGCCCCGGGTTCTACAGGTATTACCAATTGGCAATCAAAAATAGTTTAGATACATAATATATTATCAGTGTTTTAATTTATCGACCAAATCGATATAAATATAATTTTTCTTTTTTTTAAAGTTAAATTATTACTGAAAATCACGAACACCAATAAAAAAAACATCCGGGCAATAACCCCAATGATTGTCCAAAAATAATAAAAATGTGCTCATCTTTTATATTTGATTGGAATGTAACTATGCAGTACCTATGCGGCTATGCGCATATCACAGTATAAATAATAATATTATAAACTAATATGATCAAAACCTCAAACATTCTAACTAAATTGTACATATTGTATTATTGTTTATTATGCACTATACACCTGTAATACATATTTTAAACGTTGAACTATATTGTGGATTCCCATTAAGCGTACAGTTCCCAGTTCGTATACGGTATACCTATATGATTATTTAAGTTTTCAAGTTTATAGGCAGTTCGATGCAGGTAACACTGTGACAGGTATACCGTACGGCGTACATAAAATGAAGTATTTAAATATCAGCATCTATTTATACAGTTGAGTGACGAGTGATGTGCACTATGACATTTGACAAAAACGCGATGACAGCGTTGAAACACTCTATGTAAAAACTAACTACTAAGTACCACTATGATACGAGTACCTATATTATTATATACATATTATTATGCAGGTTCGAATACTAATATCGTGCTATAGGGTGCGTATATTCTCGCTGCAGTATTTATTAATTATTATAATACTAACCTGTAACTGTGCGTCGGTTGCAGTTCGTTAGCCGATAGTGAAAGCGTCAGACTCCTAGCGTCGGGTAACTGAGACGAATTGCACCTGACCGGCTTCGAGTCGAGCAATACTTCGTGGTTGCCGATGTCCTCGTAGATGACTAGCGCGTTGCAGTAGTAGGATATGACCGGCGCTACGACGGTCCAACCTAGGCTGATGCGGCTTCCGTCGAACTGGTAGGAGCGAAGCGAGATTTTCGTACCGGAGTACGGCTGCATCGAAGCGAGTGGACCTTCGGGGGGTGGCACGCTGTCCTCGCCGCCGCATGTCAGCTTGGACACGGGCAGATCCTGAAGCAGACCGTTCTCCAACGACGGAGGAGTGGCGCACACGGCCGTGTCGCCGGCCGCATGGGTCGCGCTATGATTGGACAGCCAACCGGCGAAGTACAATAGACTACAGTCGCAGTTCAACGGGTTGTCTAAAAGTTCACAATAAAAATACATATTTTAAAAAACCAACATAAAGATTAGGTACATTGGGTTCATTGTATCATACGATGGTGATCATTATTATTAAATGGTTTTGGGTTCACATCGGTTATCCTCGTCGCCACTCGCTGTGGTATAGACGCATTTTCTGGTTTACCGCATATAAAATATTATATTGTTAAATTTCCATGTATAACCAACATTTCATGCGGACCCTAAAGGCGGGTTTCCACTATACACGTTCGCTATAATCGTTTACTGTGATTGGTTGGTTAGGTTAGGTTACCACACGATTAACTATTACCATGTTATTGGACATTGCTGAGCATTTTTTGTATACACGGCACACCCTTAACATTGTACGCGTGCTTATACATAAAACGTTGTTCTATTATGTTGACCGTTGCCGTTGCGTGCAGTGCTAAATTTAGCCACGGCGGCTGTAGGGAACGGGACCAAACGAGGTTTTTTTCACAGAGAAAGAGTACCTACTTACATAATATTTTTACGACTGTACTTGAACTATACAGCAATCGAATAATCGAACCAGAGGAAACGAGTGAACTTATGTTATTTTTGAGTTTTACTTGTAATAAAAACACTGCAATAATAATCGATTCAAATTGTGCGCGCTCATTTCAAAATGGGGGGAGGCTAAGCACACCCAAAACCCCAAATTGCGCCTATGGTATTATTGTTTGATAAAAAATATACCTATACAATAAGCTCCGAAATTCCGATACCGGTAGTTGACGAGAGAATAACTGTTAACCAATTAATTAGTACCGATTTTATCTCTACTTATCAGTTACCGGCTTACCGAATTATCACGATTTAAGATAGTTGGTTGCACATCCATTAGTGATAAATTGACCAACAGATTAAATCATTAAATCAATAGAAATTTTCGATTTGCAAATAGCGTTCCAAGTGAATAAAATATTCAACCCTAGTACTACAAAGGCCAAGAAGGTGGTAAAAAAAACAAACTATAAAATCAGATTATAAGGCGCGCTAGTAATAGATCGAAACAGCATTAAATTCTGTTACCATAGTATAAAGTCCTTATCACTGATGGTTTAGCAACCATACTATCTTAAATCGTGCGAATTATTAGGCGTAATAATTATATTATGTATTTTTATAAGTATAAATAAAAACGACGTTAACGTTGTTACTCGTCAGAGATGAATATATCACTCACTATTTAGACACAGTCTATTTTATATTTAATTGATTTTGGTTATACCTGATAAAGAGATGCTCGTTATGTGGTTGCCGGTGTTCAGTGCGCCTTCGGCCACAATAGATATGTCGTTGTCGTCGAGCTTTATAACTTGGATGCTCTTTAGTGGCACGATGAGATCAGATGTCAAACTCCTCAGAAAGTTATGAGACAAGTCAAGCGTTTTGAGTTTGGTCAAATGGGCGAGTGAAGCACTGGACACCGCCACGATGCGATTGTTGGCCAAGTCCAAATGGGACAATGTAGGCACTGCTCTAAAGCCGTGATCCTCGAGTACGTCTATCTGATTGTGGTTAAGCGTCAGGGACACGATACCCTCGAGTCCGGCAAACGAACCACGCCTAACGCTGTTGAGCTGATTATGCGCCAACGATATGATCTGTAAGTTCGGCAACCTAGGCAACGTGCTAGGGCCCAGTTGACCGGCCAGTAGGTTGGAACTGAGGTCTAACTCGATTAGTGACCGCAGCCCTTGGAGGTGGGAAGTCGAGGCTGACGTAAGCAGATTGTTTTGGAGTCTGAGCACTTTCAAAAATGGCAGATTAACGAACGCGTCTGGGCTGATGAAATTAATGGAATTATTGCTCAAATCCAAAAACGTTAAATTCGGCGACCCCTGCAATTAAAAACAACATTTAATATACTAAAAATGGATGGCATGTAGGTATATGTATATGCTAGGCCTATATAATATAGTCTATAAGACCTAAGCTATAACACCCTTTGTTTTTATAATTTACATAATTATGAATTTTTTAACATTATATAATAATAAATAATAATTATGTAACCGTAAATTTATAACTGCTATAAACAAATTTTAACTCATTATTAAGTTAAATCGATTTCTCCTCGAATCACTTTGTATCGATCGGTACGATTCACTAAAAGTACACACTTTTACCGAAACATAACAATCATAATGTGGTCAAGTCATATGTGGGGCCCATTATCTTCTTGAAGAATAAATAAAAATAAAATAAATAAATAAAATAACATTATTTATTTAGGTTACGGACGCGACTCGCGAGTCATTATCATACATATACGACATACCTATAAGGCTATAAGTACTATTTATTTATCAATTAAGTCAATACTTTGTTCATTTACTTCACCCACCACAGTCCATAGCTACATAAATTATTTTCATAGCCCCCCCTCTCCTAGATTTATACTGGCCAAAAATTGACGAAAAATATTTTTTTAGTGAGGCAAAAAATTTTTTTCAAATTTAGTTATTCTCAATATTGAAAGATATATGTTGTCGATTTATTAAAGAATTACAACAGCCCCCCCCCTAATTACAGGGATTTGGGCGTCGTATCCCCATGATTTTTTTTTAAAACTAGCAAACCATATTATAATTTATAGGTATTAGGTACCACAATATATTTTATAGAAATAATAGGTAGGTACATACATAAAAACCTGACTCCCCTATGATAGCTGTACAAAACTAAGATAATATTAATTCATAATAAACACTAATCACTATTTCGCAAATATATTGAAATTTGTTTTCGGAAACCTATGTATTTCACCAAGAACAATGTTAAGTTTCAAAGTTATAACCTTTTGAAGTTTGTAATTTTGAGTATTTTATGCCTACGCAGATTATTCCACAAACCTGTATAACTTTATAAAATAGTATATAATTATTTATTTCAATACGACGTGTTTTGTGTATATGCATTTATTATAGGTATACCTACATGTATTTACATTATAAAGATCACAATTGTCGTACTGAGGGCATACGCCACTGAATGACAATATAGGTATGATTTAAATTTATTACGGGATGTATAGGGAAGATGTTCTCACGAAGGAAATATGAGGGCTATCCCGTCAACAAAAAAAATTGTGTATATCCTGAAGTTGTAACTATATGGCACCCACATACGTCTATAGGTGTACTCTATACAGGCGCGGACTGGCTGGGATGCTAGGATGCTACAGCATCCCTTGCCCTAAAATATATTTGCCTAATATTATTTATTGTATATTTAAAGACTCTAGACACCTAGTGAACAACAGATCATTACCAACTTACAATTATTAGTAAACTATAATATTGTACAATTTTGATTGAAAGTTTGTTGTAACTTGGTACTTATTTACGTTTTTAACGTATATTCAATATTTTTTTAAGACAAAATAAAATGTATTTATATTTTATAAATAATCTACATATTTTAAATTTGCCCTTTAAATTGTGTAGCATCCCGTGCCCTATTTTACCAGTCCGCGCCTGACTCTATATTCTATACAGCTTTAAGTTTTAACATAAGAAAAAACAGCAACTGACTACGTGGACATATTATATTTACCCAGGTGCAACGTCTGTACTTATTTACCTATACAGGCTGCAATAGCGTTCACCATATGGTAAATCAGAGCCTGCTGTGTAACCGTGTAGGACGTAAGTATTTCCGACTTCCGGTATAATTTTTGTACACCGTGTGTCCGCGTCTACGCAATATCCGTGTAATATAGTTACTATGTAATAATTGTATGTACCATTTGTAGTAAACAAAACACAATAATTTATTTATTTAAAAAAAAAAATCGATTTTAGTGAGATTGTGGTGCCCCACGCAATATTTGGTGGGTTAACTAAACCCAATGACATAATTATCTATTATAATTATATCGTAGGTATTTTAAATATTTTTTTAAGGTTGAGTTATGTACAATATTACGTTGTTTAAGGTTTTAAATTTTTTAAATTTATTGGTGTAATATTGTAACGGCAGGATTTTCGTAACTATTTACATTAGTTAGATACGCATTTTGAAGTTAGTTTTAGATATTGAGCGGAGCGAAGGATCTAATGGTTTCATATTATTATATCTACCTAAATACGATATACTCCAATAATCAACCATAGTCTATAATACACGCCTATAACCATAATACCTTGAACGAATTGTTGTGAACGGTGTGCAAACGGTTGTGGGACAGGTCGAGACGCTCGAGACCGCTGAGCATGGCCAACGCTGAGCTGGGGACCCGCTCGAGCAGGTTGTTGGGCAAGCCGAGCGCCTGGAGTGGAGACCCGAGTCCGTCGAACGCAGCGTCCGACACAGACTTGATCTCGCCGGACGACACGACCAGCCCGTGCAGCGACACGCCGTCGAGCATCTTAGCCGGCAGCGAGCCCACGTTCTGCACGGTGCAGTCCAGAAGCGATATGGACGACGTACCGGACAGACGCCTGAGCGCCCGCGCCACCGTCTCGAACGTCGACTTGCCGCCGGTACAGCGTAACGTGTGCGGGAGATCGCATGCGCACGACACGTTTCGCACCTCCGGGCACTTCCATTCACCGCCCCCGCTGCCGTTCATCTGTCGCTGTACATCTTTATGCCGTTGCAGCAGATCTTCGTTCTGGGCCTCATGCAGCTGACCGCCGGTAATTCGGAGTACCGCTAGTACGACGGCCGTCGTCACCACACACAACATCTTTCCTGCACAAAATAAATGTCACCAAGTGTTATAATGAGTTGACAGTCATTTTTTTTTAACATAGATAATAATAATATGTTTTTGGTCTGAGTACAATGTCATTTTTTGCTGACCTATTTTTCGTTACAATATGACCGATTTCGCATCGTAAATTATTTTGGTGCATTCTGTTGGCGGTTGCCTCCCAAAATATACGAATAGCCCCCCATATTTAAGTAAATAAAAAGGTTAGTAATTAGTATACACTAGTTGCCTCTGATGATCAGATATAGTTCGTTATTATTACGAGTTACCTCCCAAAAATGTTAGCCTCCCTATCAATATATAATACATTGATACAGCATTAATACTGCACTTATTAATAAATAAACACTCTATAATAATTAATATTTAATACATTACATATAAGTATATAACAGACAACAGTATTATATAATGATTACTAATTTGAACTAAAATAATACATATTTAATAAACAATATTTTATTATTCAGCACTAAAAGATGGGGGGTAATTCGAGTGTGCTCTACTGTCCTAAGCCATGTATGATCTATAATATATTATATTATATAGAGAGAGAAATTATTAAGAATAATTATAGTTATAACTAAATTATTATTAAGAATAAGTGAATATGTCTTTAAACCGCTTCAGGTCTAAAATATTGACTGTTATTCGGTAAAAAGCCCATAGATCCATTACATTAGCACATGGTAACTTCTGACCATAAACGATTAACCGAAACAGAGCTTACATAGTATTAATTTATTGGTAATTATGAGGTATAGCGCTAACACGTACGCAAAGCGTATTACGTACCTATATATTTTTGAATCTCTTTTAGTCGTATACTACTTAATATGTATAGTATATATTATTGATGTATTAAACTATGTATTATATACACTTAATTACATAAAAGATAATTGTGTTTACATAAAACTATATACGATTTATTATACGTTATTATGTATAAATTTATAATAACGTATTAGCGTAATAATACATTAATACGTTAGGTATAAGTATAACTAGTAATAATATAGTACCTATATTAGTATATACCTACGCGTACATACGAAACTTTACAAAACATCTAAACCTATCACTATTCCAACATCATCAGATAAGTAAAGTTAAATGATAGCAATTATTTTTTCAGATTTAAAGTCCACGAAGAAGACTTGAAATTGTGAAATCTTGTAAAACTTTTTTTTAATTTGATAAAAATTATATTTTGTTTGAAGTATAAAAATAAATTAAGAGCATGTTATAGGAGCATTATTTTGAATGGATATAAATGCATTTTTTTTTTAGGGTATTACATTTCCAGCCTTTTAGTTATTATTTAATATACTTATTGCAGAGCGTATAAAATATTAATTACGGGTAAATGTATAATATTATGTATAGTTAGCTAGTATATGTATTTTATATTTAGTAGGTAGACAGGTACCAATCTTGTTAAGTGTTTGATGTAAATGTATATTTAAATATTTTCAGATTAATCTGATTAATTATTTCAAATACTTTTTAAATTAAGTATTTGGAAAGTATCTATTTTAAATACTGTCTTGGACGTATTTGTGTTTTAAAATCAAATATTTGTATGTAATTAATTTTTAAAATTCAAAATAGTTATTCATCACATATCATTATAGGTGTGCGCACGGGAGTGGCCAGATGGGCCATGGCCCACCCAGTGAACTATACCATACTTGTTAAAGATTGCAACTTAGTTCATATACATAGTAGTATTGTCTTATTCTATGGTATAATCATTGTGATTTTTGATTTTTTATATCAAGAAACCTTAATAATAATTACCTAATTAAATATCTAGAAAAATTAAATTATTAAATATTATTGATGGATGCTATTACCTGTAACGGAGGAGCTGGTCTATCTACGAGTATTTTATGATGTTCCCGTAATATATCTTTTAATCTTTTTTTTTTTATTGATTTAAAATTGTATTTACAATCTATACAATACAAATAGTCCAATGAGTAAATTTGATACTTGGTTATGACCAGGAGGTTGCGGTTACGGGTAGGCACTTAGCAGTGCCACCAGAGTAGGTACTTTTTGGATATTACCTATTGTTTTATTTATTTTTATTTTAGTAGGTCTCTAAAATCTAGGCCACTGGCTTTTGAGTCATCTATGTACATTACCGGGAAGTGCGATGGAGGATAGTTGTTTGACTAATAGGTTACTGTGAAAGCTTAAGTTAGTATGAAATTTAAATTTTTAAGTAATATATTTTTTTCTAATTGATTAAGGAAAGGGATTTCTAAATTTTTGTGAAGATTATTATTTGTGAAATACAAAGGAAAAGACGTTACTAGTCGTAAGGAAATGGATTGAAACGCTTGAAGCGTTTTGGTATTGGATAGCTTTACAGAACCCTATAACTGAATACCGTATGTCAAACTGATCAAATTAATGACTTGTATATTATGGTAAGTTTATTGGAAGTGAGAGTTTGGATTTCAAGAGTGGTCTTAGGGGTATCTTTAATCCCACTAATCACTATGAAGTTGGTGGTACAAAGTTATAATGATACTTAAATACTTAAATGTGACATTACAACTTTAAATTAGTAATTAATAATTACAAAATTAATTGTCTTACCTACTTGTACAACATGGCCTAACATCACAGAATATATATTATATTATGTAATTATAATTTCTAATATATATACCTACCTACCGTGTGTCCGAGAAAACTGAGTACACTCTATAACTCAGTTACCTACATTACTCAGTACCCTATTCATATTTTAGAATTGTCTTCGGGAGATTGATGATCCAATAGTTTAGTTTCATGTCTCGCAAACAGAATTCAAAAATATGTAAAAATACAATCTACCCTGTTTTCGGGGACACACGGTATACATTATACAGGTAGATATAGGTTTCGAAAAAATATAGTCCAACGATAAGTGGCACAAATGGAGGGGGCTTTGTCTCTTGCAGATGGTCTTGGGGAGCTCTCCCCCCTCAATAGTTTAACAAGGACCCTCAATCAATACACGTGGGATATACTATATATATTTATAATATGTTACACATATGTTGCGCATAAGATTCTCAAATGCTTAAAATAATGTTTTTTAATTTCAATTAGAATTGTTTACAATCTTCAAGTATATACTATATAATATAGTATGTAGTACTGTTTGCGCTTAATAATAGTAAACCAACTCTATAGACGTGTCACGAGTGGATTAGGTATATAGGTACCGTCAGTATTTTTTTCGAATTTCAATAATTTATATCGACAAATGCTTAAACCCGATAACCTGTAGAGGCAGATACATATATGGATAGTAGAGTGTTTAAAAAATATAATGACTGTGCATTTTTCGACAGTAAAAACAAATTGAAATTAAAAAAAAACCCTGAAGGACGGACGTATAAACGATCGGCAGTGCTGATGTCAGTATCGGCTGTATTTATAATAACAATATGAAGTATACCCTAATTACGTATTCACAGACATGAACTTGTAGCTAAGTTCGTCAGACGGCAGTATATACCTGCGTGTGTACATACGAGAACGAGTCGTTATAACCATATTGGACGACTCTGTTCGACTGTCGGTATGTTTGTGTGTGTGTACATTATTATTTATGGTCGTGTACGACGTCTTCGAGTTACCTAGTTAGAAGAGAGACTCGTATACGCGTCTCTTGCAATAATTTTACACACACGCACTTGTTTGTTATATATTATATTATTATATATATGTAAGTATAAGTACCTACCTGTATATATTATAATTTCATCAGTGAACGTACAACGTTTACAATCAATGATCGTCCGTCTGATATAAATCTTCCTTTTCAATTTGCCCCAGAAAACTACTGGAGTCGGTAGGTTTATTAATAATACTTTTATAATTTATACTTTATAAGTTATAACGCGGTAACGTAATTTTTCAACTAGAGCTATAATATACGAACACGCAAAGTGCCTATATTAAAATAATAATATATGTTTTAATAATAATATTTGCGCCGATATGACTATATGAGTACGATAAGCATTATAAATTATAATACGTCGACATTCGACCATCGTCGAATGTTTGCCGACGATACGCTTTTTTAATTTGTTTTTTTTTTCATAAAAATGTTTTTAACGCCAACAGGTACCGTCAAAAATAATTCACGAAAACGATGTGTACCTTCATAATATAGTATATAATGATAATTGATAAGTGATAACTATATAATTTTCGATCCGTCTGAAATTTTTTGAATGATGAAAAATATTCCCGTTATAAATGCATAAATAATAAATATTCGTTTAATTTCTCCGGAACGGAAAAATGTTATGTTTTTGATAGTTTTTTGTTTGAAATGTGATGGTATATGTGTCAGGTGTCAAAATCCAGCGTGGTGATACCGAAAACGCATTACTGAAAATTGTGCACAAATTTGGTTCGAATAATTTATTGTAAATGCACATTTTACAATTATTAATATAATATTATGTTGTCGTAATACATTTTACTTTCAATTTTCACACTGCAAACTTAAAATCACCAAAATGTCACTTAGTGTTTAAACCTATATAAACAGGACTAAAAAGTACGATAGCTCTCACCGAATAGTTGATGTGACATGTGACGCTTATATAGGTACAGTAAAATAATAATATTAATAGTAATAATACAAACTAGAGTTGTAGCGTTTGTCCAAACTTAAATTTTTCAATTTATCGATAAACGGTTGTTGAAACAACATTTTCTCACTGTTTATATATCAACAAAATTTAGTATAATATTTTCGTATACCTACACTTTCAATGCGATTAGGGTGTGCCCGAGCAAACCATAATTATATAGCTTCGCCTGTGAAAAAATATATATATATTATATATTACTATATACGTATAAGTTTATTACGCGGAAAATCTTCCCACGTGCTGTATCGAATATGCTGCACTCTCTTATTGTACTTGTATTGTTTTTTTGCTTGAAGTATTTCGAAAACATAAAATTATAAGCTCGTTAAACGACGACGGGGACACTGAATATAATAAAGCAACCGTGTACAGACCGATGTTAGCGTGAAGAAATAAAAAAACACAATATTATTGTGGGTAGGTAATTACACCAACTGGCAATTATATAATATATTTATATATCTCAGTATAATATATATATTATAATATTGTGGTATATTTAATTATTATCGAATGACAAAACTTCGTACGGATGTAACCGATATTAATTAGAACAGTCGTCTGATTTTCATTTTGTATAAAAACAGTTACTTATAACAAAATTCTAAAACAAAATATTTCATGCGCGGGAATGCTTTACTCACACTTATACACATATTTTAGGTATACAAGATTATACGAATATCGAATTTCTACTTTTCACACGCATTATACACGACCGTTTGATATAATATACTAAGAAATCGGACAAACGGACGTAGTCAGACATTTTTTTTTTGTAGGATCCTATATAAGGACTCAAAGAAAAAAATACATTTATTTATGTATTGTATTTCCTGCGACGCGCGTGATGGGAATGAAAACGCATTTCGAAACCTTACGCACACACAATATCGTACATCCGTTTGGTCCTAAGTCGGGTAAACTGACTTACGGCACGTAAACGTAAATTCTATGTACGGCGATCGACAATAATAATAATACTTTGTATATTTTGTTATATTATGTATTATATGTGCGTGTCTATATAGACTAATCGGTTTATTTACGAGTATAAAGGTATAGCCCGGTTATAGGTCCTGAGCACAGCTGGTCTGAAGGTTCATCGTACATATTATCCGCTTGTGCTATACGATAAACAAATATTATACTACGAATACTGTAGCTTAACCTTTAGATATTTTAGCAAAGAAATATAAACGTAATTAGTGCAATATATTCATTCGTCGCGTTACGTTGGTGATAACGTGTATAGTAATTAATAAATGGTTGATAATTGTTAATTAATAATACAGCATTATAATAGCGCCATAAAATTAATAATTAAGTCGTTGTAATAAGATATGAAAAAAAAATAATGATAAAAACGTCTATAAAGAAAATTACCACAATCGAAAAAAACGTTTTTGGTATTAAAATTTTCAGAAAAATCACGAAAATATTCTGGTAAAACGGTGTATACATCTACGAAAAATAAGATAGCAACACAACATATCCAGACGCCTTTTTAAAAATTAAAATAATCTACACAAAACTGTTGAGAGGACTTATACAGTTATACCACATCGAATGCGTCCTAATTGTTTACAACCTACACAGTTCGTAACAATAATTATGATTATTTCTGTTTGTATATTACCAGATTGAACAAAGTGGTTTTACTAGGTTACACACTGAACATCACTTGTAACACTTGATAACAATTTTCCTTTCGATTGCATAATATTATCAGTTAACAATTAACCGACAAGTTAATAGATACAATATAGTATAATGTATATATATACAAATACTGTATAAAATTAAAAGGTCGTTTGTAGAAATAAAAATGTTAAAAGGACTTATACCACTATTATTATATGTTTTTAGAAGGGCGTTTATAGAATTCAAATTGTTAAAAGGGCCTACAACACATTTTTTTTTAAAAAATTAATATAACATTAAATATAAATTTAGGTTAAGCAATTTAATAAGTCATTTTAGTTTCATGGAGTCTCTTTTTAATATAATGTATAAATGAATGTTGTATCTTAAAAATTGAGTATTTAATCAGTTTTATTTGTTTTCTGAAAAAAAGTAAAATTTGGTATATGCCCTTTTAACAAAATACCGTCGATATATTATTATAGTCGAATTAATGAGTCCAAAATGACAAATGTTAATATATAATATTGTTCTACAGACATTCTGGGGTCTTTACATTATTTCCGCCTTTAAGCTAATGATCTGGTAACCATTATATAAGTATAAGTATTTATTATTAAAAAATCATTTTGTATGTATAATGTGTGAATATAGAGAAAATGAGAAGGAAATAACTACACTACCTACCTAATAATAAAGATATTCTAATGAATGATGAGGTGGACCGACATGATCATTGAACGACGATTTACGAATACATTATTATTTAAACATCGACAGCGACATACATGTATATACTATAATGCAATAGTAGGTAAATACGACAATTTTAAGATAACACGATTAATTACTACCATTTTGTACACAAAAAGTCAAGTATTTAACTTAACAAGGTGTAAGTGTTTAATATACAGTATAATATAATATAGTTTTTATAACACTCATCTACTTAAATGATTGAAAACTCGTATTGAATATATTAAAACTAGAGCAACACTACAAAATTACGCGTGTACAGAATACATTTATTTTTATGAATTTTTAGTTAAGTATTTGTCTAAGAAAATAATAACTTTTTGAAATTAATAAAATCTATACTAACTACCTTGGCGTTTATATAAGTGTATGTTGTTTTTTTTTAAAATTATTTAATTATAGCTCCTTACACGAATGAAAATGATAATACCTAATTTATTCGTTTGACGAGTTGTCGTTAAGTATTCTGCAGAATATCAATAAAATTAAAATATAATCATCAAGTTCCTTTACACAAACTCGACATGAGGTGGCAAAAAAAAGACGTATTTTGTAACCGAATGCATATTTACAAAACTAAACGTCCATAATAATTAATAATAATATAATGAAAATTCAACGGTTCTAAATCGCTTATATATTATAATAAGTAAATATATGTGTATAGTAATGTTGTCTTATAATCAATCCAATTGAACTTTGTAGCGGTGGAGGCAGAGAGAAAAACCCATAAAAACGTTGGGAAATTGGTTTTCGACAGTAAATGTATATACGTAGTTATATTAAACATACTTAAGACTTACCTATAAATATAATATAATTTATACACATATATTATTGTGGTCTTTTGGAACTGCTGTACACACATTACATATACATATTAATATATTATACTGCAGAATGTCTTGAACGAGGACCCGTACTGCTGTGATATTACTTTTTTCGCATGCGCTTGAATATAATATGTGTGTCGTGTGTGTTAGTGCGCATCTATATGGCTATATTATACTTATTGGCTATTATAATGTACCCATAATATGATAATACATACCTACAATAATATAAGCCTCTGTGGCGCTCGCCCGCCTGGCCACTACGAAGCGAGGTGTAGGCGAACGGAAATTTACATAAAACGCAGGTGTGTCTTTTCTTGATGATTATTATATTATTACAATATACTATAATATGTATACTCATATTATGCTCGAACATGGACCGGTCACGCGGAGGATTATTCCCGTGGACATAATAATATTATTATATAAGGAAGGTCTTAAATATTATATACATATTATGTTTATATATAGGTACTATGTGGTATACCTACATCCGAGGGAATACAGTAAAAAAAAATAAAACAAAAAATAATAGTACGGGTATATCACGGTCTATTTATATTTTATATACCTACACATTTCGATTGTACACTCGCACATACACCAACACCACACTAGTCACAAAACATAATAATATATACTTTATTATTTTTTTTGTCATATGTTCAAACTATATACTTCTAAATTACTCGAACAGCTGCTGCACGGCCTGCACGAATGCCTTGGTCGCCGCTGCTGATGCTGCAGTTGGTGGGGCACGCTGTACCATTACATAATATTAATATACTAGCTTGATAAATCGCCGCAAACCGTAATTATATTTAAGTTGAGTCGACTTAAAGATAGGTACGATATGAATGATTTCGAGTGTATTTACACAAACATGTAGTTAAACGGTTTTTGTTGTTATTATAGTAATAATAATTATTATAATATTATGACACACATCGCATGAATGATGACGGATTGACAGATGTAGATTGAGGAGTTGATCGTCTTTATAATATATTATTATAATAATTTATAGAATAATATTATTATGTACTACGAACGACCGCCATGAATCACGGAATATTTGTTTGGATAAGTTAAAGGCGGTATTATATAGTTTATAATGATTGATACAAAATATTTGCCAGCTATTATACCATTTTTATTATACCTATTATAAACCTATACTTACTAATTGATAATATATTGTTACCAACTTCATCGATGATTTCTAGTAATCTTACAATTTAAATTAGAGATACATGTATAAACTGTAGACAATTTTTCTTATTCGACAAATAATAATTTTATGATTCGCACCAATTATTTATTTGACTGGTAAATAAATAAATAAATAAATAAATCATTTCCTGTAGTTAAAAATGTATTACAAAATGCATTAAATACATAAAAAAGGCGGGCAAGTGGATGTCGCTCTGCTGTACAGTAGGTTACAAGTGGGTCACTGTAATGGATGGTGTTAAATTGGAATTCTATCATATAATGTCATTGTATAAGAAAAACGATTCTGAGCAAAGTCGGTCAGATAGCGTATGATATTAGTATATTACTAACCAATTACTAATTTTTACCAATATTTTTATTGACAGACATAGGAAAATAAAACTGAAAAATTGAAATTTGAAATTGTCCGTGAACTGCTCAAAACAAGTAAAAATATTTTTTAAATTTTATGGCGTATAGCAAAAGAGAATTTAAACATTCAATCAGATTTTCATGTAACGACAATTATTTGTTTTTGAATTATAACAAAATAACAAAATTGCTACATGATAAATCAAGCGATTATCCAATGACCCAATGTTGTAAAAATATGAACTTTAAACGCTCATAAAAATTTAATTTGACTTTCCGCCTTCCGTTAGAGATTATTTTGTTGATGAAGGTAGACAAACTTATAAGAAATCTAGTATTAAATTTCAAATCTTAGATTTAAAAAGAAAATTTTTTATGAATTTTTAACTCAAAATAATTTGCACATTTTCGTGATTTTTACCTGTTTTTGTCAACGTTTGAACTTTAAATGCTTATAAAAATTGTTTAATTAGGTACTTGAATAATTTTCAACGCCATACAAAAAATTTAAATGCATATTTTACATATATATTTTTTAAATTTTTCTTTAAATTGGTAAAATTTTTTTATTTTTTTTGACCCTAGTTATGAGTATTATCCATGGCTACCTACATATGAAAAACCAAAATCTGTTTTATCAGTAATTATTTTATAGATTATTTTAACTGTTTTTTATAAAATATATAGTATATAATATACAGAAACTATTTACATACCTACAACGTGCAGTTTCTACAGAATAATGTAATGTAAGTAAATAAAAGATGTCCATAAACATTTTGTCTGTAGGTATATATATCCTCGGAACCGCTTTCACATTAACTAACTATGTATATTATAACTATATGGGAATACAGCCTCATCATCGTCTGTAATATTATATGTATACAATCAACGCTGCGGTAACAAGTAACAACTGAGTGTTCGCGACTTATAAATTAAACATGACGAAAACGTCTTAATTTTCAATTATTTTTTATGAGATTTTTATTTAAATTGAGCACTTATTTATAATCACCTTTCAATATATCAAAATATATATGGTTGTGACGATCGCATCATATTTTCGGATACATATAATATTATATTATACAGGCAACAGGCTGCAGTTGTATAACATATAGTGATAGTAATAATAAATTATTTTTTTTTCTATGGGGCAACTGTTGTGAACTGCAATAGCATTTTCCATATTATGTTAAATGTGAATTCATTATGTTATATTAGACTTAATGAGTTAATACCAATTACAAGTTCAACGTTTTATACACCCTTACACCTGCAAGTACCGACTACTATATAAATATAATTCATTAATACAACTTAAATATAAATTTAAATCTAAAATAAATTTACGAGTGTCGTAAGTATAAAATCATTACACTGCCGAATGAACTTCGCTCACGACTGCAATGGTTTTGCTACAATGCTACAACTAAATACGCGTACCCGTATACACGTGACACTACTCATCAATTTTACAATATTTAGTAATACTAATACACTAAATAAGCATAAGCGCAATTTGGGGGGATGCTAAGCACCCCCAAATTTTTGATAGCCAGATCAAATTTTTATTGACTATAATATTATGTTACATGTATTTGGATACATTTATTTCTATGACCTTATCACTTTCATAATAATAATAATACATAGAACATAGGTACTTATCAGAATAATAATATAGATTAAAGTGTATTATGTTATAGGACTATAGGTAATAAATAATAATTTATATTAAGATTAATGCGAAGGTGTATACAATTGTATGAAAAGAGGGGGTGTATCACTTTAGTTGACATAAATCTAGCACCCCCATAAAATTAACCCAAATTGTGTCTATGTAAATAAGTAATAAATATTACAGATATTACATTCTAGAATTTTAGTTATTACCGAACACATATAAAAGTTTTTACAAGATACAATGGAAAAAACCTATGTATATACCTACTTATAAGTACATAAGTATATGATTACGTAGGTAAATAAGATGGCTTGAATGCCTTTGACATTATATAAACAACGGCTAATTTATTAGAGTTATTGTTTAGACTTTAGAGTGTTGTTACGTTAATTTATTTAGTCATATACTATCATATCCAGTAAAATGAAGTATTTAAGTGGTTATTCATTTTTACGTTCAGTATAATTTTGAATTTTCAGTTACATCAATAGTCTATATACATCATGTAATCATACTATTCAATTTTTTTATAAAACCATTTATATTGTTGGTGACTGGTCTAGTATAAAGTATATAGGAGGTATACCTTATACCTATTTATTATAGGTAATATATTATATTATTGTATCCATACATATAGGAACGCGGAGAAACGTTGCGAAATAAAACTAATTTCTGCGGTACTCAATCAAGACATGTAAATTATATCAATTGCCAATTTTTTTTTTATTCATCCGTCTCCTCTATAGTACATATTTGAAATTTTTATATGGACTGAAAACTTTCCATTATTAATGATTATTTTAATACATTAATTCACATCGGACGTCATCACGGACCACGGACCGTGCTGGTGCACGATGATAATAATATATTATATTATATATATTATGTACGTAGAAGCAGCCCCTGAGCCTCAAAAGGACTCACACATCGCCGTTGTCTGATTCCATTATAATATACTTATTATATTATATGTTATTATTTATAGCCGAAAAAAACATAATATTATTTCACGGTGGAGCGTGGACTATATTATGTCTATTATATACAAATATTAACATATTATAATTTTAAGGAGCATAATATAAAGCAAGTTGTGATGAAATCTATAATTACTATTTTGGATAGGCACATACAGATGCAACCAGTCCCTAAAATTGTGTGTACTACGACACACTTTGTGTAGTACGAAAAGTGCAGTGTGTAGTACGAAATTTAAAAGTGTGTTATTCTAATTAGGTAAACCTTTATAATAATATTATGTATAATTTTATATCTTCACATTTTTTAAATATTTTAATGGTTTTTGGCCAAACCACATTTTGATTATTATCTACATTCTACACAGACACACAGTAAACAATATGTTGTGTTGTTACGTCTCATACTCTTATTATAGCTATTATAATAAACTATTCATTGTTATTGAGAGTAGCTACTTTTATTATTATCAGCTTAGTAGTGAATTTAGATTTGACCGATTTAGGACTATGTGTGTAGTACAAAAATTTGAATATTTTAGGGACTGAATGCAAATTTAGTAGACAAACTGAGGTCTCTGGAGTGTGGACTAAAGAAAGAATCAAGTGAAAAATTCACACCTAATACTAACATAACCTACTAACCTACGTACCTAATACAGTAAACCTATACGACTATACATTGGAATACTGCACAACAATAATGATATATATACTAATAAAAAGTATGTATAAAAAAGGTGGATAAGTGGATGTCGCTCTGCTGTACAGTAGGTTACAAGTGGGTCACTGTAATGGATGGTGTTAAATTTGAATTCAATGATATAATATCATTGTATAAGAAAAACGATTCTGAGCGAAAACGGTCAGTCAGCCTATGATTTTACCAAGTATATTTGATGATATTATTGTGATTAAAGTAATTTATATATAACCTATTTACTCGGAGCCTTGTTTTAAATTTTCAATCTTTAGCCATAAAAGTTAAACATTTTATACATTTTTAACCACAAAATAATTAATAAATTATAAATTTGATAAATGTTGTCAAAATTTGAACTTTAAATGCTTATAAAAAAAATTGTGCCTATGTATTTTTAATATTTTTCAACTGCTATTAGAACGATATATCAGGAGCCTTATATCAAATTTTCACGCTTTTTTACCCAACAAATAAAAATTTATTGATATTTATAGAAAAAAAAACTAAAAAAATTGAAAACTGACAATGTCCGTAAACAGCTCAAAAAGAGTCAAAATATTTTCAACATTTTATGGTGTATAGAAAATGCTAATATAAACATTCAGTGAAATTTTCAAATATCTACAGTCATTCGTTTTTTAATTACAATAAAATAAGAAAATTGTTACATGAGAAATCGAGTAAATATCAAATGTTGTATAAATATAAATTTCAGACGCTCATAAAAATTTAATTTAAGTTTCTTCTAGACATTTTTTTTTTGATAAAGGTAGACAAACTTATGAGTAATCTTATATTACATTTTAAAATCTTAGATTTAAAAAGAAAATTTTTTATGAATTTCTAACTCAAAATAATTTGCAAATTTTCGTGATTTTTCCGTATTTTTTCAAGATTTGAACTTTAAACGTGTATAAAAAAAAACTGTGACTAAGGATTTTTAATTTTTTTCATCTGCCTTTGAAACAATAACCTAGGAGCCTTCTATTAAATTTTCAAGCTTTTTTACCCAACAAATAAAATTTTATTGATATTTATAGAAAAAAAATTTAAAAAAACTGAAAACTGACAATGTCCGTAAACAGTTCAAAAAAAGTCAAATTATTTTCAAAATTGTATTGTGTATAGAAAATGCAAATATAAACAACCAGTGAAAATTTCATGCATCTACGGTCATTTGTTTTAGAGTTACACCAATAACCAAAATCGATTTTGTTAAAAATCGATTTTGCGTAAAAATTCCCGTTTTTCCTTAATTTTTCTTTTGTTTTTCACATCGCTTTTGAAAACTACTGGGAAATTAAAATTTTGACCTCCCCAATGCACCAACGATATTCACTTTCCCATCGAACAAGATACTGAAGTCGAAAATCGAAGCATTATTTCGACTACTTATCGTGTACACAGACACAAAAATAAAAAATAAAAAAAAAAATAAAAAAAAAAACACACATCATTGTAAAATCAATTCATTCATCGTTTCACTCAGAATCTAAAAATAAAAATTAAAACCATACCTTAGTGGAACAACAGATGTCGCATGCGCGATAGTGACAACAATGCAATAAAATCTAGTACCCTAGGTACCTATTATTTGTTTGTCGTCCGTAATTTTAGCTTCTTAGTAATACAAATATAAAGATAAAAATCCCACAGCATGCGTGACACCATCATAATATTATTATACACATTATTATATTTGCACACCACCACCATGTGGCATGTACACGCCGGTGGTCTGTTTACGAAGATCATCGTTAGGTAATGTGATGATGATCAATGATTCATTACACAGTTTATGAGAAATACTTCAGCTATAACGTATACGTAAATGTATACGTTGCGCACTGGGATCGAAATGTAGGTAGGTTTATAGTTTATACCCAATAATAATATAATATAATAGTCGGATATCTATAATAATGTGTGGTGTCCATTTGTAATGTCGAATGTGGAGCTTTTTTTTCTCTGCCATCATACTCGTCTCGATTATTTTATACTCTCCATGTTATATTGTATCATGTTTATATATATTATATTTATATATACGATGTCGGGATGCGTGTATCGTAGACGAGGTCTGTCATCGCCGGGAGAGGAGAGAAAAGAGTTTAAAAAAAATAATAAAAATAGTGTAGGTACACCGCGCCAGTCGACAGGCCGGCGAGCGCGGCGGTGTCGGCGTACGCCACTTGAATTCTTAATATTATTAGCTAGCTATATATGTTATATGCGAGCGCATAATATGATATCATATGCGGCAATATGTATTATCTATATATACGTATAGATATCGTACATACCGGCGGAACAGTAGTTGTCGTGGAATTTCGATTTTTTTTTCCACCCGACCGAAATCAATTAATCTCGTTTGTTTTCCGAGTATACGTAATGCTGTTGCTTCTGCTGCTACTTTATACGTCGTATAAATAATTGATAGCGGACCATTTGTCCCCTCTTTTTTCGTCCCAACTCACTGCGTCGTCCATATAGCCGACCGCGACGATGCGTACAGTATAAATGTATAAATGTATAATAATATATAATATTATGCGACCGGTTCGCATCAGGACCTATATATATATATGTATTGTATATACGCGCATAATATCACGGCAGCCTTTAAGGAGGTCCTTACCGTGTGCGGGAACGACTTCGACGAGAAACTTCAAACTACGTATATATCCATTATAGGAGCATGAGACTTATAAAAACCCGTATATGAGGAATAGAATTACAATACAATGGGGCACATATTATTATTATTAAATTGTATACCCATGTGCACGGCGACGGGGAGGAGGACCGGTTTCGATTTCTCGACGGGAAAACGCGAGGCTCCGACGAGCGTGTGTCGATCATTCGACTGAGTCGGCTGTCCCGCGTAGAACGGGCACGCACGTCCGTCGTTCGTCCGTCGCCGCCGCCGCCACCGCAAGTCTCGCGTGACATCGCGGATCCTTTTTATGTAACGAGCAACAACAATGGCAGCTCGGCGGTTGACGGTCAAATAATATTAATACGAACGTGCCGAGAGCTTATATAATAAGTTATAAACAATAAACTTATAACGTACACGAGCATTATACATTTATACTAGACATTTTATTTTATTTATACCTAGATAATAAAAGAATTGATAGGGCATGTATATACTCTGTACAGAATGCAAGTGAGGCTGTGATCTGTGATTAGAATGGTGTCCAACTGAGGCGCATTATCATTCTAACTACAGTCTACAATGGTTATACTATGCAACCTCTCCATTATAACCATTAACCCCCTTCCTAATTTTAAATTTCTTTACTATTTAATATTCATGATTTCGTTAAATTCTATATTGTTACTTGTTAGAGGTGACATGTGAGAAAACTCACCCGACCCTTGGCTACAAATTGCAATTCAGATTTTTGGGCTCCGTGAGTGGAAACAAAGTATATTACAATAATTGGGCGTGTACCAGTTGCATGCCCTCAATAGTACCTTTTTTTATACCGATTCCCCCTCGAACTGCCTAGAGGACATAGGTGCAAATAGGGGGGGGGGGCTTTAGCCCCCCTTAGAGTTTCTATAGTCCCCCAAAAAACTAATGATTTCACTACTCTAATTTAAAAGCATCATAAGAGTTTAAGTATAGACCTGAGCTCCAGCCCCCCCGCAAATTTCAAACTCTATTTACGCCGCTGCTAGAGGAAAATGCACCAATTTGGGGCCATGGACCAATAAATTGCTCCTAAAACAAAGTTTTGGTTTAGAGTCAGTGTACCAATTGCGTTTCTTATATTTTACTGTCAATACTCAATATATTATTTGTGCTTCTATTCAAATTTGCCTAACTTCAGATATGAAAATATTGTCATTCGATCTGATTCCATCAACATCAACATAAACAATCTACACATTAAAATGCTTAAAAATTGAAAACTTATTTATATTGATCAATTGATTACTGGTTGAAGTGACTGGGAATTTAAGGTAATTTTATGAATTAAACATTTTTAAAATCAGTGTGTTATTAATTATTATTATTGTAAAAAAGTTTAAATATGAATTATAATTTAACTGGTATAACTTTAATTTTAAATAATTGACGATCAAAAAGTAACTTATTAAATGTGAAGAAAAAAATTATGTATTTATTTATATTATAATATTATGTATTATTATGTATTAATACTAGCAAAAAAATCGGTTAGTATACTCATTTATTATATCATTATTACTAACTAATACGTTTTCCTTAGGTATTATAAAAAGTTTAGAACGAAATAATAAATTGGTACGTCGACCCTATGTTTAGAGCGCAATATTGGTATATGAAAACAACTGAAAAGGTCATTTTAAGTGCAATTGGTAAACTGCCTAGCCCACAACCAAATATACTAAATGTGCAGTTATTGCCCTCACATATTATATACACAATTGCAATACCAACCCATAAAAATATTATTTTTTTTTAATTACGTTATATGTAGCTTATAACTACAAACAGTATATTTATTCTTTGAAGACATGCATTTGTTTTATATGTGTTATATATTTTTTACATATACTATTACTTATTACCTTTTTATTTTACGACTAATGTAATCAAATATATAGATAATATGTGAGGGAAAATGATATATTTTTTAAATACCGAAAACTGCCGCTGAGGGAGACTGGTCAACACCCATTTACCAGTCCCGATCAGGATATAAGATATAAATTTAAAACTTTAAATTATTTCTCTAGTTGTATTTTTTAATGCACGACATTCTTCAAGGTCGGATTGTTGACCAAAAAGGGATGGAGATGCTGTGATGGTACAGGCCATTGGGTACTTATGTCTTATAGGGTTGTATTAGTATTCGTATTTATAGTAAAAAAGACGCCAGCAAAATAAACACAAAAACCATTTTTAATATTTCACACGTCGACCCCATGAAATATTATGTTGAATTTGATATGCCAAACGAAACAAATCTTGGGAATATCAATGGACAATGATATAATGTGTTTGAGTATATAATATAGTATCTACTAGTATAATATTATTAATATACATACATCATATGTATACGATACAATATTATTATTATGTGCGCGTCGTGCGTGGTTTAGGTAGTCACTTGTGTAAGCCACTAACTCGTAAGACACCATCGTCCGCTCACCCGTCTTATAAACTGATCGTAACTATCATAATATTCTATATTTCTATAGCTGGCGGTATTATAGGTGCGTATTACCTATAAACCTATAAATAATATATATACATATTATATATTATTTTCTATATAGAACGACAGCGAGGCGATGACGACGGTCGTGACCCGTTTCGGTAGAATCGTATATAGGTACTTTATACATACCATAAATGCGTTTTGGATATTTCAGCTACTCAATTTCCCGATAATGAGTGTATATAGTGGTGTGTTTAAAAAAAAAAAATAAAACACGAATATATTATATTAATATAATAGTATATACACGAAATAACACCTTCCCACGCGCCAAATCGTTTATACATGTAGGTACCCTATTCAGACGTAATAATAATATAATAATACAAATGTGCAGACCACAGGGCCCCTCAGGGAATTAGTGCACAAGCGTCGTGGCAATCGACAATATTTTCACGTTTATGTATTATAATACATAGCGTATAATATTATTATAATGTCCGACGACGAGAGCCCACCGAGTTCGTTTTAATAATACATTTTTTATCTGCAGGATACGCGGTTTGTCGTGGGTGGTTGATTTAATTTTAATATCGTTCGACGACGACTGCCACACGAATGCCGCGCCGTCCGCACCTACACCTAATTGTTTCATTTTTTTGGTTATAAATGCGCGGGCTGGATCTGGTTACATATATTACGAGTTACGACAGTTAAAATATATATTATAATAATTTATAAATGTAAGGAATCAAAAATGCGCATATTGTACTGTCGGAACCCGGAGCCCAGAGCCCGGAGGACGTCTGCTATGTGTCATTTTGGGCTCGAAATAACAATAATATAATATCGCGACATCGTGGCTTAGTGGTCCACGGCCTGACATCAATTTTCCATGCTGGTTTGAATGATTTCACAGTATCTATTCAATATTTTAAATTTGAATGCAACAGGCTGTGCATAAATGTGTATAATAATTGATGTATATTTCACATAATCACGTGCATAATGCATATTGCATATTGTATATAATTATAATTTATGACCATTGATTATAATTAGTATAGTATTTATAATCAATGTTATAAGTTATAACAGAAAGTTGTCTTTCTTGTATTAGTTATTTCATTGGTGAATTATGATCACAAAGCGCCGATTTTTATATTATTTTATGACAAATATAATTTTTACTCTGTTATAATAACCTATCTATGTATATTGTATGCATACCTATTACCTACTATATTATTTTAAATTGTATTAGTCCTTCGATAATATTTCATTAATGTTTATTACAAACTATTAAACGGCAATGCTATTATATTAGCTAGAACCTACCAGATACCTATAGTACCTATACTTATTTTTTATACACATCTCAGAATGAAATAATTGGATATTTCTTTGATAGTTTAATACTTACCTACCTACGTATATCAGGTCGATTACGAGAGATCAAATTACGTCCATGATGGATTTGATAATAATTTATGTTACATTTTGAAACATGTAAAATAGATCAAAATGAAAATATTTTCAACTTGTATATTGATTAAAAATTAATTATAATTCATGATTAGTATTATCGTTATTTGTTACGTATATTAAAGATACAGATAATATATATATATAGGTATATTACATAATATTAATATTTAATATGAATAAAACATACGTTATAGCATATTATAGTAATATTATAATTCCTAATTTATAAAGAATAATTATGGGACCTACACAATCATCTTATTGGGATCAAAAAAGTACGATCGATTAAACGGCAATATTATTATACAACAGATTTCACAAAAAACTCCACTATAGGTACCATGAGAAGTCTACTCATTGAAAATCTCGCCTCTATAACTCACCCGGGAGGAGATTAGATACACCGGAACTGGTCCAGAAATCTTCTTTTGTAAAACTTCTTTAAGTTAGGTGTCTCACCATGAGACTTCCTATTCATGAATTTAAAAAATTGTTAACTTCTAATATGTTTTCTAATATTGTTTAATTGTTGTACTTTAGACAGTATTAGAATTTAGAGTAGGTATCTATATCATATATTTTATAAGTTCTCAGTACGATTAATAAAGAAAATTATGTGTATAGTTTATTATACACGTGTATTGCATAAAATAATTATAGCGCTGAGTATAAAAAAAAATAGTAAAAGTAATAATAAAGATAACCTACCTACTTAGGTATAATAATGATTATGTAACATTTTAAAGATGTTTCATTGGGTTTACGTAAAGTGGCTATATATGTAGCTAAGTGACTCTGTTAATAATATTGTTACATTATTTGTATTATAATTTATAAGTTATGCTATATATTTTATAGAGAGTCGGAAGTCGAAACCCGATACCCTATAAATTATTTTAATGTGTGAGTTAAATAACGTTTTGGTAGGAAAACTTTGTATTTTATTCGGCAATTATTAAAGTGTTAATATTAATATTTTCGTCAATTTGTATTATAAGATTATTATTATTTTATACATTGTTATTTTCTTTACTGTGCATGATATTTATATTTATGATATATTCACAGATGCCTTATATTGAACTGATGTTTAAACCAGCCGATTATAATAACCACTGTAAGCACAACTACTCACAAGGTACCTGGTACAGTGATGTATTCGGTTACTTATTGGATTTTAGTATAAGTAAATCGTAAATGTTGTTTATATCATGCACGAAACCATTATTAACAGTCGTAACTCGTATTAATTGCACAGCTCAACTACGGTATTGGCAATCTGTCACATTATCATCTATATTCTAAATAAGTAAATGTAATAATACTAATAAAAATACAGACAGTTGTAGTAGAATAAAATGGCATAACATACCATGTTTTTGTTGTTTTGTTAATTATTATTAGGTATTTCGTAAAATCTACCAATATTGAGTAACACGCTCAATATTTACAAAAGAAGGAGTTAAAAAACAAAAGATATTTATTTTTATTTTTTTTTTTAAATTGACCCGTGGCAACTTAGGCCATTTAGCGGTTTTTACTGTGGGGGAGTTTTTACTGTAAGTTTAAACACGTGTGTTTTTCGTTTTGGCAGATTTTTTAGTGGGCACCCGTAGGTATTTGCTATGCCCGAAGTAAAATGCCGCCCGCGGCCGGCATTGAACCGGCGCCGGTTTGCGTCGCAACCAACGCCTTAATCCGCTCGGCCACTCCGTCCCCCAATAGATCTATTATATTAAATACTAGATAGATCTCTTAGCCCCGACATGATGGTCAATGGTCATGCATATATACCATCGAGTAACATATAGACGTATCTTTGTATAATATATGTTATTGTCTAATACAAATTATATAATATTATGTATTAATAATATACGTGATCTGTCGTATACATTAATACATACTCCAAAGTCAGAGGTGACCGGGTCTCAAATATTTTACGCGATTTCATTTAATCTCAAACACAACATTTTAATTATACTACATATATTATATGCATTAATGATGCGCATGCACATTGTAATATAACATATTCTATTGTTCTATACTGGAATACAACCGCTTCAGTAAATACCTACACACATGTGTATTTTAATAATTTCATTAATTCATTTAGTTATTTAGGTACCCACCTTTAATACTTTACATGCGAGCATCTACCCACATTTTCCGGGACCTTCCTATCTCGCGTGCAACAGTACACATTGTAACTGACTGGTAACACGAATTTTTACATATCATTTAATATTATTATAATAATCGTTTTCGTAAACGAAATCTCTCCAAAATCAAATTCCTTTTGCCTATGTGTTATTATATAGTTAACATCTTTCAAAATAACATTTATTATGTGTTGACCGTTGTCATCACACCTTGTCGTCCGTCGACTTGGGCGTAGATACCTCATACCTATAGTCTACACCACCCATAACCCATTCAAATCATTTCCTGTTTCTATCTTACTGTGGCCCTTGTATAGGCGGCCATCGCGTTGGGACACTTCTACAGAACAGACAATATACATTATACACGAAGGTATCTACTTACTTATATATTTATGTATTTAGGTTCTTATACAAAATAATTTATATGTATTAGGTAGATAATATTATACTGTATACAAGTGGCGCGCGGTGCAACGACAAAATCGGGTTCTTCGCAGATCTTTATAGAACTTTCCCTTCGTATAACTATGAACATTTTTTTTTATTTCTATCGCAAGTTATACCTCCTAATTTATTCCATATAGCTATTTTTGAGCTGCACGATGATATCGTCACGAAAGCGTTTCTTTTACGAAACGAATACAGTATACACACTACCCTATAGAATTTCATTCGCGTAGTTATAATAGAATGTCCGCATTAGCCAGTCGTTTGCGTACATGTGTGTGTAATTGATATTTGGCACCTATGCTTCCCGTAAAAATCAGAACTATTACCAGTTACCACTATTCTTTCCGTAGTCCGTATGTACCTAACCGTTCTAACCCATATTATATTTGTTTGTACATTATACTATAATATAATATGGTATAGTATTTATACGAACATGTTGTTATATAGTCAGCTGTCGGCGTGCGATTATATCGACACCGTCGTCTTCGCCGCCTCACACGAACGCCACCTCCGCACACGGTATTCAAATTATTGACTTGCGCGCGCGCACACCCACCCACCCACACACTCACATACAAACAATATATATATATATATATTGGATCATTTTAGCGTCCGGTGAGGGTTATGCGCGCCCATGACGGTACACGGTACACGAGCCACGCAATTCCATTACGAGGCACACGTAGACGGTAGACCCCGATTTTAACGACGACGACTTAAACGCATGCACATCCGGAGAGAGGCTTTACACAATGACAATAATGATAAATAAATAAAAATAATAATTATTATTATTATTCTTAACCTGTTCATCATTGCGTTTCAATTTCAAAACAGTCGACGATGGTTATGTAATAGGGTCATTTTTAAACCAACCGATAAGTCATCGGCGAGTATCTGCAGCATGGGACAAAATTAAAAATAACAAAACACCCAAATGCAACACGGTGTTGTTTACCCACACTCACACATACACACACGCGCGTAAAATATACGTACACTGTAGCCACAATATGTATTACGTGTGTGTATACATGTTATAATATAATAATAGATACCTACTATATATATATATATACACAGAGACACACGACAATACCATTACGAATTCATCATCGACTATTCAACTGTTCGACGGTAAAGTATATTATGTATATTATAATAGGTATACATATATAAGAAACACTCGTATTGTGCGTAGAGTGAAAAAAAATTACAACGGCACAAAAATATCATATAGGTACCTATAAACGTATACGTCTAAAAATTTTGTTGTATTTTTTCGCGGTGGGCGTATTGTGTGAGTGTATAATATAAAGTGCGTAATATTGGCCAACTCTCGCCATTACATACAACATACCATAATACATATATAAATTATTATTATTATTAATATGGTAGGCATGAGTTTTATTATTATTCGTTTTAAATATGCGCGCGCGAGAGTTTCTCCCGTGGCCCTAACCTGTACGAAGTGCGTGGGCCGTATAACCTGAATGGCGAGCCCACTACTCATAGGTACAGTGTACACAATACACACACACACACACACACACACACACACACACACACACACATCCTTGGTCCGTATAACACAAAAAACCTTCGTTCAAGTTTTTTTTTCATCATCTCCAGCTCTGTCTCTTGTAGAGTTGTAGAGCGCCGCACAATCGCGCCTCCGCTTAACGGTATACCTATAATGTATATACGTACGCCGCGTCTGTCACTCATCCGATAGAGGAGCGTCGTGTTTTTCCATCGCTATGTATTCCTATACATAAAATATATTACATATATACAATAGTACAATACACACACACGCACACATGGAGCATATACTATATTATATAGGTATAATTAATTGAGTCCGGCGGCTGCATCCCGCTACTGTGTGGTCGACCGATGCTGCAGTTTCTGCGATTGACGTACATGTCTTTACATATATTATGCATAGGTATTATTCAATTGTTTTTAATATCTATTATGTATTTATGTGTATGTATGTAATTATATATATATTATATATTTATAGATAAGTAGATAGTAGTCCCAATACATATTAATATAATATTATTAATATTATACTAGAGTTTTTATACAAACATTAGTCGACACGATAACGGCGTGCGACGGAATTTCTATATTATAATTTCCATAGTATTATACAAGTATAATATATTATATTATTATGTATTATATTACACTACTATCCTACCTATAGGCTATAACACGATGACTTTTTGAAAAAGCGCCGCAAATTTAGGTGTAAATTTCTATTGTTTCGATATTTTGTGACTGAATTATAGGTATAGTTTATGAATGAGGCATCCATGGGTTGTGCATACACCAGGTTTGAATTTAAAACTATTATATACCTGGTTAGTTTCAATACGCTCTCTTAATATAGTTAATATAATCATTGATTTTATATTATATAAATTATAAATATATAATTGAAAATACAGCCTGGAAAATACCTTTTGGACAGTACTATCAAATAATAGGCAATAGCCACCTATGTCATATGGAAATTGCTGCGTGTAACTATCTAAAGATTTATTATCTCTATCAGAATTAATAATGATAAAAAAAAGGTTCCAATATATTATGCTACAATCGCAACAGACTCTCGTCTAAATGTCGCATGGACCGGGTGGGTTGGAGGAGAAACTCGGGAGGTTCGTCCTACGGACTGTAAAGCGAAAACGTGAAGGCGTGTAATTTATTTGACATGCGTTCAGCAAACATTATATTACAGCCGAGTATAAATGCATGGGTATACGAGGTATTCAGTTATGTATGTGGTATTAAATTTAAATTGTAGATAGATGTATTATAAAAGTAAACCTACGTTAATGATAAAAAAAAGTTATCTCATGTGGAAATCGAAATTGACCGATGCGCCACGTTTTTTATTTAATCGTATTTGTCTAACTGTCTACGACAAATTTTTCTTTCTTTTTTTTTTTTATTAATTAACCCGCGGCAACTTAGGCCATTGGGTGGTTGTTTAAACTGTGGGGGAGGGTACTGTAGGTTTTGATAAACACGTGTGTTTTTTGGGTTTGGCAGAATTTCAATTTGGCGGCAGTATTTTTCTACCATGCCCGGGACAAATCTTTGAACTCGAATACCTATATTTAATATATTATTGTGCCCAAAATGTCCGTATAAATAGTATATATTTATATATTATATAAAAACTACACGTTGAAAATAATCATCATCTGTGATTATCAATGCTAAAAAAAGAGGGGACGAACGTATAAACAATAAACATAATATACATAATATTACCATCAGGGGCGGAGTGGGAACAAAATTAAAGCCATTTATAATCAACGATATTACTTTATTTTATCGATTATTCCATAAGCGATTCCGCGCCGTGCGTGGCGTGTAATCCTTAGTCTCTAAAAAAACCGCCAACAATCACTCGGTACCTATTGGCTATTACTGTCAAAACTATATTATGTATACACGTTCCACATTTTCGTTATTTTCATGAGCTATCGTTCAAATCTTTTTATTATAACCTATGAAAAGTATTCATTTTTGGACGACGACTACAATGCAGTGGTGCAACTAGGGAGAGCTAGGGAGCTTAGCCCCCCTGACTACGATTTAGCCCCCCAAAAATATCCCTTATTAATTTTGATATAAGCCCTCTCTATGGGTTACTTTTAATAAATAATTTTGTTATAGTTGGGCTTTAGCCCTCCCAGAATTTTAACCCTAGTTTCGCCTATAATATTTTAGTATTTATAGTTTTCTGGTTATTATACCATAGGTATTATATTATTATATAAATATGTTGGTAAATATATATTTTGGTACTTACGTGATTATCGGAGATCACGTGAACCGTACAGGCAAATCGTAATAAACTTTCGGCGTAACGGCGACAAGAATTATAGTAGATCCCATTTCGCGTGATTGTACACAGTTTTATCAATCGGTAGGTATATTAATAGTCACTTGTAAAATGAATCACAGCGTGCGCGCGATGTTTTTTTTTTGTGAAGAAGAAATAATTGTATCTACCGCGAGGGTAAAGGTGCCTCAATACCGCACGCGACCAACGACCGTACAGAACTGACTGCGGCCGCCGTTTTTTAGCACACACGCGGTGGCGGCGCGCAACGGATAAAAAAATATAATAATATACAATATACATACAATAATATTATGGATATAATATACACACGCGTATCGGGTGGGGCCTCTTCTCACCGCCACCGCCGACGGACCGGTCAACCTACGGGGACAAACGAGGCTATATCGAGCTCCGCACATTGTATGGATAATGAACGAGATACACACACACACACACACACACACACACACAATATGTAATATAACAAACTGTATTTTTTTTTACGTTTTTATATAATATATAATATGTGTAGGTACTTGTGTGCGGAATACTACGTTTACTCCTGCAGCAGCAGACATCGAATTCAATAAATAATTCATTTTTCCAATATTTTGCCGTCGTCGATGGTATAATATTATTTGTAAGGTTTTTTTTCACTGTTCAAGTGACCGACCTCCCCCGAGCGAAATCTACCATCTACGGGTCCCATTAATGGTTCATTATAAATTAATGATAATTAAAGGAAACCGTCGGAATGTTCACGAGACACGAACGTTATACATATACTATTCATATTCAACATACACCTACATTAATATTAGGTATAGGTTATAATATATAATAATTAATAATAATAACAATAATAATTTTTATTTCGGAAAAAAAACTCTGCATGATAACATTTGACATAGGTAGGTACAATATAACTATGGAAACACCAAACACCCAATTTTAAATTATATATTTTGAATTTTTATTTTCTTTAAGTGTTTACTTTTTTTTTATTGATCATCAAGGCCGGCAACTATATGGCCATTAGCTGTTTGTTTGTTTGTAAGGGAGGTTACTGTAGGTTGGTAAACACGCGTGTTTTGGGTTTAGACAGAATTTCAAATTGAGCACCCGTAGGTTTCTGCCATGCCCGGTTGGGCGATGACAGCCTCTCTAGCTAGACTGCAGTTGCCTGCCCAGAGACAAAAAGCCGTCCGACATCCGTGGTCGATATTCGAACCGGCGATGGTACGAATCGGAATCGATGCCGTAGTCCGCTCGGCCACTCCGTCAGCCATAAGTGTTTACTATTTAAACATAATCTGAACATTTAATTTACTAATATTATCAAAATTGTAAATAATCAAAATTATCAAAATGTTTAACAATGTAAATAGCTATAAATAGCTCAACAAAGTCAAAATATTTTTAAAGTATCATCTCAAGTATCTTAGGTTATTCGTTATTGAATAATGAATTACAATAAAATAATAAAAGCGTTCCATTAGAAATCCAATAAACGTTTGCCTATATAAATAGCTCAAAAAGTATTTTTAATCTGCTCTCCGGTTTCGGAGATCCATCTCACCAAATGAAAATGAAAATTAAATTCAATTCAAATTAAATTTTTATGAGCGTTTGAAATTCATATTTTTACAACATTTGATATTTACTCGATTTCTCATGTAACAATTTTCTTATTTTATTGTAATTAAAAAACGAATGACTGTAGATACTTGAAAATTTCACTGAATGTTTATATTAGCATTTTCTATACACCATAAAATGTTGAAAATATTTTGACTCTTTTTGAGCTGTTTACGGACATTGTCAGTTTCCAATTTTTTTAGTTTTTTTTTCTATAAATATCAATAAATTTTTTTTTGTTGGGTAAAAAAGCGTGAAAATTTAATATAAGGCTCCTTATATATCGTTCTAATTGCAGTTGAAAAATATTAAAAATACATAGGCACAATTTTTTTTTATAAGCATTTAAAGTTCAAATTTTGACAACATTTATCAAATTTATAATTTATTAATTATTTTGTGGTTAAAAATTTATACTTTTATGGCTAAGGATTGAAAATTTAAAACAATGCTCTACGTAAATAGGTTATATATAAATTACTTTATTCCCAATAATATCATCAAATATACTTGGTAAAATCATAGGCTGACTGACCGTTTTCGCTCAGAATCGTTTTTCTTATACAATGATATTATATCATTGAATTCAAATTTAACATCATCCATTACAGTGACCCACTTGTAACCTACTGTACAGCAGAGTGACATCCACTTATCCACCTTTTTTTATTTGAAGCTTAAAATGTTGACACAATTAGATACATGTACCCAAATTCATGGGTACTTGAAACTTTTAATCTATTTTATACACACAATGCATTTTTCAAAGGCAATGTTTTTATAAAAACGAAATAAACCTACCGTATGACTATAATAGTAAAATAGCGGTGAAACCCGATTGAGCACGGTCCATATTTTTAACAACCCGATTGAGCACAGTCAAATAAATTCAAAGTTGCCAATTTTTCTTTCCGACTACAACCAGGCTACACGCGTCTTTTGAAATACTCGTATACATAAAGCCGGTGGGAATATTCGTCAATTTATGTGCTTTACAAGTTGTATGGGAGGTATTTAACCGTATAGAGCATGGCAATTATTTTCATTTGTGGTTTTTACATACATTTTTATATAACGTAATTATATTAAAAATTACTTCTATAAATTAACTTTTAGACTAATATGCAGGGTTGGGATTTTATAGCACTTAAAATTGCATAAATATGCGCTATAATATTACCTTGAGTAACGCTAAATATATTGTGCTAAAAATATGCAAAAAAATAAGGAAATTTACTAATTAATAATTTTTTAATCACTTACGAAAAATTATAGGTAGTTACTTGAGATTTAAAATAATTTATAGTCACTCTGATCAGAATCCAAATGAATTAACTATACAATGCATTCGACGGTCGTTCGTTTATAATCGGCGATTAATAACCGCAGTAGAAATCGACAAAAAAAACCCAATTAAATCAGCGATAACAAAAATTAGAACCAAATACTGAAATACCTAATACGAAATAATCGTAATAATTCGATTGGAAAAAATCTAAACACTTTTAGTAAAATTTAATTTCATAAAATATGGCCGATTTTGATTCAAAAACAGGTAAAAATACAAAAAGGTCTCAAAAAGTCCAAAAAAAGCACTGAAAACTAAAAATCACAAAATATGCAAAATAATATTTTTAGTTTGAGTTCTATGTATCATGAAACACATTTTTAGCTTACTCTGCTATTTTTTAAGCAACTCATAAGAAATATGCAAATGCTATAAAATCCCAACCCTGATAAACTGTATTGGACATAAACTATATAGTATATATATATTTATAAAATAATTTAATTTTATACTTTTATACACTAATTAATACTTAAATGATAATTATAAAATAATTCCTGAAAATATTCCATTTTTTTTTTTAAAATTATTATTTTGGTGTGTGGGACGGCAACGTTGTACGTATTTCTATGCTCAATCGTGTTATATTTTGGATTTCTATTGTTTAATTGTAAGTATCTGTGCTCAATCGGGTTCCAGCCGTAAAATAGCAATGTAATTATGTCATAAAATATACTTAGTAATATAGGCTGACTGCTGAGAATCGTAATTTTAAGAAGATAATAATTTCATTAGGTACAAACAATGACATTTTCATGTGTAATGTTTTCGGCAAAAAATTATTGAACCTACTGTATAGTTTTATAGTATAATAAATAGTTAAATAAACTAATTTATTAGCAATAATATCATAAAATATACAATAAAATATAGGCTGAGGATATTCATTCAGAATCGTTTTTCATATATTATAATGATTTTATATCATTGAATTCAAATTTAACGCATCCATTAGTCATTAGTCATTACAGTGATCTACAAGACACCTAACATACAGCAGAAATGTACCCACTTGCTCACCTTTTTGTTTGTTGTTTTTACCAATTATTTTAAAACGTACTAAGAAATTTCCTATTATAGATCCAATGTGTTATCAGAAACCTCCTTCGATGATGATGCTTAGAGAATTTTTCTATTAAAAAGTGTCTTCAGGTAAAAAAAAACCCCACATTGTAAATTCAATTCATACATTGCTCTGCTCAAAATTTAATACAACCCTCACAAAACAGTTTTTGCTATGATGTACATTTGTAAGACCGAGACAACACATGTGGGTGTAGCATCCTCCTAATGCCTTCTCCATTCCTTTAGAAGAGGGACCTTGACTCCAGAATATTACCATAACATCTTAAATAATCTTGAATAATATTACCACCATGAAGATAAAGATATTATACAATTATAATTAAATATTAATACAAATATTTATTTATAAGTTTAAGACTTAAATATATTTTTAAGAGAACTTATATATAAAGCTCTTAATAGACAATATTTAAAAAAAAAACAAATTTTGATAATCATTTAAAAAATATATATATAAATATAATGACGTAGGTATAGTAAATATTTTGTTATTTATATTTAATATTATTTATGCCTATATAACATTTGGATCTATACCTATTTTAGATTAAGAAGAATTAAATAAAATACAAACAATAGTTGTTTAGAAGGCAGATCTTTAACAATTTTTTTACTTAAGTTATCAGTACCTCGTTATTTAAAAATTTGAGAAATCTATTGTCATCATATAAATAACTCAAAATGCTTAACAATTATAGACGTACAAACTTTAAATAATGTTCTTACTAACAAAATGAATTACAATAATACTTAGATATAGAGACATTTTTAACATTTAGAAAGTTAATTCTTCGGGGTATTCTCCAGTGAGACATGCTGTGCAATGCCCAACTTCAACTGCATTTTTGTTTGGCATTTTTTCGGTAACTGCTTCTTTGAGTCCTTCGACGGATAAATAAGCGAGGGTATCAGCGCCTACAGTTTATATTAATAAATTACATTATTGCTGAACAGTTTTAGGTAAATATATATTATATTTTTACATTTCAATTTAAACTATATTATATTTCACATCTTAGCACGACCAGTGGACAAAACTGTACAGGGTTTTGCAAATACCATGATCATATAAAAGCACTCAAAATTAAAAAAAATTAAGTGTGATTAGGTGCTATATAACAAACTTTAATATTTCACAAAAGAAAATTTTTATCATTCCTATTAAATATTATTTTAAATTTTCCGAGGATGTGATATTCAATTTTTCGTAAATTGTCCTATTGACAAATTTAAAAGTAAGAATATTATCTGGGACATCTCAGGCTTTTATTGACATTTTAATTTTAAATTGAAATTCAACTTATAAGTTATAACAATGAAAATATTACAATTTAAACATTTAAATATCAATAAAAGCCTGTAATATTCTAAACTTTGATATTAGGTCAGTTCACTCTAATATTGAACATAACATTGCAGAATTGATTCTACAAAACACAAATTTGTTTCCTCTAAATACACTTACCTATATGTTTAGCCAATTGTTCAATAGTTAATTTATTAGCAATAAGTTCGGCTTTAGTTGGTATATTAATTCCCATATTACAAGTGAATTTAAGAGGAGGAGAAGCAACTCGTATATGAACTTCCTTGGCTCCTGCATCTCTTAGTAATTTTATAATTGGCCCCATTGTGGTTCCTCTTACAATGGAATCATCAATAAGAATCAATCTCTTGCCAGCTACATTTTCGACAATAGCACCAAATTTTTTAGCAACACCTAATCTTCTTAATCGTGCATTTGGTTGAATAAAAGTTCGTCCAACATACCGATTCTTATATAACACTTCAGCAAATGGAATATTGGACTGAAAATAGAAGTTAACCAAATAAACCAATAGTTCAATATAATAAAACAGTAAATACTCACTTTCATTGAAAATCCATGAGCGGCAGCAGTTCCAGATTCTGGAACTGAGCTTACAATATCAGCTTCAACAAAACTTTCTCTGGCCAACACAATACCACTCCTCAATCGCACTGAATAAACCATTTGTCCTAAAATTTATAATTATACACTTATATTTTAAATAATGAATCAATATTTTAATAATAATTTATTTTTAAGGTGCATTGAAAATTAAATTAAATAAGGGAATTAATTAACTCATTTTATATTCACCTTCATATATACTATCAGGTCTTGCAAAATATACATATTCAAAAATACAAAATGCTTGAGGGCGATTGTGAGGGCGACCCATTACGGATACAGTATGAAATCCTTCTTTTGTAAACTCTACAATTTCTCCAGGGTAGACATCTCTCACATACTTAGCTCCCATTGAGAGGAAACCACATGATTCAGATGATACAACCCAACCTTCTTCTGCTTAACAAAGTAGAAATAGAGTAATTATTTTTTTTTTTTTAATGACAGTTTATAATTAAATTAAAATTTTCAAAAATAATTACCTTTATTTGGTTCAGTTAAAGACATCAGTTTTCCAATGCAGAGAGGTCTATTACCATATGGATCACGTACCCCAAATATCCTATCTTTTTCCATTATAACAATTGAATAAGATAATTTTGTAAGTTCCATAAAATGTCTAATACGAGCTGGCCAATCAGGACCATCAATTTCAATATCAGGAGGATTCAAACATAATGCTTGTGTAATTAGTTCACTATCTGAATGTGTTGAAAGACCAACCCCTCTAGCTAATACCTAAATATAGAATATATACATTTAATAAATGAAAAGCTAATGATAAAGTGTAGTCGTCATTTAATGTCAAACACGTCATGACAATTTAAAAACATGACTGAGACCTGCGGCTTGGCAGGCATGACATATGAATTACGTACGGATATCAGCATGTTAATGTACAACAAAATTATGTAATATTTACCATGCGTCTTAATCTCCCCGCATTAAATAATTCACCATTATGAGCAACTGCTAAAGCACCATGAGCAGAGTGAACAACAAAAGGTTGACAGTTGACTTCTTCAGAACCAGCACTAGTAGAATACCTTGTATGTCCAATTCCAAGATTACCTACATGGTACAATTTAAATATACTAGGTCAAGAGAGATAACACTTAGCAGCCCGAAAAAAATTTGGTTCTTCTGCGCATTCCCATGCGACACCCTGCCTTGGTAAAATCGGTCACAATGGCAGAGTGTCGAGTAGAGATGTGCAGAATAAGTGTGTTCTCTTGTTGAACATAATTTAGTAAATAATAATTGATCAGTACATATTATTATACATTGATAATTAATACCTTTGAGATTTTTTGTTGCTTCATCATTGAATATATTACTGACCAAACCCATGCCTTTTTTAACATTAAAGTGTGTATGATTGTCACCTTCACTCATAGCAATACCAGCACTTTCTTGGCCTCTATAAAAATTTAAATACTTATTTGTATTAGCGATTTAAAAAAAGTGTACATTTAAAACTTGTAAGGAAACTTTAGTTAGGTTTGGATTAATGCACAGTAACAAAATTGCAACATTCCCTGTCACCAAATAGCCTTCCAACACCAGACATTTCTACCACAGTTGTAAGTGAGAAACACTTCTAAACTCTAGGTGGACAAAGCATATTATTATATATTGTAATTTATTTCAAGGTAAAATATAGTAATTTTAACTAAAGATGAAACATTTTAAATGTATTTGTGTATTAAGTATTATACATATTGTAAGGGTGGTATTTTTATTGACGAGTTACATACAAATATTATGTGATAGAATGTTGTCAAAATCATAAGCTATCGGTTGTTTTGCTATAAATAGGTATGCCACTGATAACTTTTGCATGAGGGCCTTCACAAATGTTTGCAAGATATTATTTAATTCTTAAATCTGCACACTATAGATTTAAAATTAAAACATGAGATTACCGGTGCTGGAGTGCTAATAATCCAAGAGAAATAATTTGGGCTACATCTAAATCTGTTGGCCATGGATCAGAAGCTATGCAACCAAATACACCACATTCATGGCGCAATTGCCTATCATCTTCTTCAATAGACATATTTGACTCTAAAACAAAATAAAATAGAAACCATCACATATGTTAAGTGTGTAACAAATAAACGTTTATGTGTATGTAATAAATATAATTAACTACATTTTTTATAACAATAAAATAAAAAATAATTTTCTATTAACATTTTAAAAAAATTGTACAGTTATTGTGATGAGTTTTTATAATTTAAACTAAATATAATTAATCATATTAATGTTATGCATACCAATTATTAATATTGAGACCTATTAAATAAAGAAAATGTAAAAATAAATAGGAAGTTAAAAAAATTAGAGTATTTTATGTGAACAACAAAAATGTGTTGAAACAGCAGAAATTACAAATAAAATTATCATCGGTGGTCATAAAACATAAGTGGGCTTCGGTTTTTTTTGTATGTATACCTAATATTATTTTATTATATAATATTTGTAATATTGACCCATGTAGTAGTAGGTGAAGGAATAACAATAATAATAATTGTTACACACTGTAATTAGATTGGCTGTAGGTCATCTGGCCATGAACTGAAGAGTGAAGATATCATAGTTTATCAGGAAAAAGGAATTGATGTCTGAACAATCAACAAGTAGCTTATCTCGATAATGGTTTTTAAAAATAGTTACCACGAAATCAATTATAATTTTTAATCGAAAATGAACGAATGAACTATGAATAATATATTGCTGAACCATAACGTTTTTAATGTCGTAAAATATAATTCAAATAGAAAAAATTCAAAATGTATAAAATAATGTAGGTAGGTACTAGGTACTTACAGGTAAGTTCAGAATTTGAAACACTTAGACGAGATGGGCCCAAAGAGAACTGGCGCAATAGTGCAATAATTTCTGCCGTCTCTAGTAGTCAGATACTCTGCTCCAGACTCCAGACGTGTCTCCGACACTCGTCTACGGCAGTGTGGACTGTGTGGCTATGCGTCTATTGCGCATTTGCGTTTCAAATTTTTGATACCCGTTTCGATTGTTTCAAGCACGTTTTTTGTTTACGTTTTCAATAAGCCGCCAAACTCAAGACCGGTTTGAATGCAATAAACGATTTTTAGGTTAGTATGTTATTCGTTATCAGCCCACAGCGCGTAGATATTTGGTAGTTGGAAATTGGCGGGATCCGGAAAATGTTGGGGTTATAGTTGTAAATTGTTTCGACTAATGTTTTAAAACCATAGGGCCGAGCCGCCGAGGTCGAGTAGGACTGGTAATCATCGTCGTCCAAGGTCCAATTGTCCAACACGAACACTCGGCACTCGCAGATACACATACGCCAATCTGTGGTTAGCTTTGGTCGTTGATCGTTCAACTTGAAACAACCTCGCCGGCATCTCTTTTGCACGGACAATTTAATTTTTTCATATATTGACGTTTTCGTAATGGCTAAACCCCAAAATAAGGGTGATTATAAAATAGATTATTTGGTTCGATTTTTGAAAAACTTGCTAACGTTTATTTCACATTGTGGTTTGTCAAGGTATTGGTATGGGTGAAATGATCATCGAGGGAAAAACCAAAGTTGTATACGATCTACCCGGCACGGACAATGTGTTGATGGTAAGTAAAGACAGGATAACCGCTTGGAATGGCGCCAAGGGCGATGAAATGCAAGGTAAAGCGGCTATATCTACTGAAACAACGACAGCTATATTTAAAGTTTTACAAGATTTAGGTAGGTTATGTACAATGCACACTATATATTAATAAAGTATTTATTATGTACTCTCTTAACACTTATTCAATTTTTAAATACCTATATATTACATTTACATATAACAACTCATTTACTTTTCTGTTTTAGGAATAAATACGGCATTTGTTTCAAAAAACGGTTTATCTGATAATACATTCATTAGCAAAAAATGTAGTATGATTCCGATTGAATGGGTATCTCGTCGAATTGCTACAGGATCTTTTCTGAAACGTAATCCAGGAGTAAAAGAAGGTTATAGATTTACTCCACCTCTGGTGGAGACCTTTTTCAAGGTATGAGTTCTTAATAAAATATATAACTATATTTAAATGATTTGATAACTTTTCTATGAATTTTCATAAATTATACTTAATACAATGGTATTAAGTATTGAAGTTTCAACCTCATACATTTAACCTATCAAACAGTATATATTTTTATTCTGTTTATTTAAATTTAAAAATGTTAATCATTTAAATATATTTAATATTAAAGATTTAATTTGAAATATCCTTGTTAAATTAGTTTATTTCTGTGTTTGTTTGAGTAGGATGATAAAAATGATGATCCTCAATGGTCTGAACAACAGTTGCTATCCGTAGAGTTTAACATTGGAAATATAACAATTGGAAGTGCTGAGTATGAGATAATGAGAAAAACTACTATCTGTGTGTTTGAAGTATTGGAAAAATTGTGGGCATCTAAGGATGTTGCTTTAGTAGATATGAAAATAGAATTTGGTGTTAGTTCTGAAGGTATATTGTTATTGATATGATTAGAACTATTCCATAATTTATAAAACTTAAAAATACCTATTTAATTTAATATATTTTAGGTCAAATATTAGTAGCTGATGTTATTGACAATGATTCATGGAGGTTGTGGCCAAGTGGAGACAAACGGTTAATGGTTGACAAACAAGTGTACAGAAATTTGAGCACTGTCACAGCTGCTGATATGGAAACAATTAAAACAAATTTTAAATGGGTTGCTCAACAAGTTCAAAGTTTTTCTCAAAAACAACCAAATGGTTTGGTATGCATTTATTTTTTAGCCAACAACACTTAAATACTATGTAAGAATATTAATTTGAATTAATTATTATAGGTTGTAGTTGTCATGGGTTCATCTAGTGATGAAAGTTTTGGTAAAAAAATTGCAGAATATACAAAAAATGTAATGGGTATCAATACTGAAATTAGAATTGGGTCGGCACATAAAAGTACTGAATTTGTATTGAAAATGATTGATAAATATGAAGGTAGTATTTAGTAAATTAATAAGTATTGTATATTACTAATATTTAATGTATTTTAGGTTTACGTATTCCTGTTGTCATAGTTGCTGTAGCTGGTCGTAGTAACGGCTTAGGTCCTGTAATCGCTGGGTATACTAATTTGCCAGTTATAAACTGTCCACCTTTAAATGCAACCAATATAAATATGGATATTTGGTCTTCATTAAATGTTCCATCTGGTAATAACTTTTAATATTGTATATAATATATTTGTACCTTGTATGTATGAAATACTATTTTTTTTAACACATACTCTCAACTAGGTTTGGGGTGTGTAACTGTACGGGAAGAGGAAGGAGCTGCTTTGGCTGCATCTCGTATTATTGGATTGACAGATCCCCTAGTTTGGTGTAAGCTCAAGACACAACAGTTGGAAAAATATATTACCTTGATAAAAAATGATCAAGAAATTGTTTCAAAAAATGTATAAACCTCATACATAAATACTCATGAACATAATATACTTTATTAATGTTTTTTTGTTGTTGAATTATTACTCCATGTTTTAAAACTAATAAAATCATTAGTTTAATTAAAATAAAATATAATTTATACAATTCGTTATTCATTAATTTGCTGATAATAAGTGTTCTGATATTCACATCCTTACTCAATTTGTGATTTGTATATACATATATTTTTGATAATTTATTTAAATAAATTGGTTCTTCTTATCTTATAACCTTTTAAATATTTTTCTTGGAACATCTTGCTAATCATCTATATTATCTATTTCATACACTTAATTGCTCTTTTAATTAATCTTATACGTACTAAAATACATAATAATATATTATATAATGATAAAATCACAATATATAATATTTAATTAAGAAGACGCCACCCCGCATGTGGTCTTACATAGCAAATTTTGTGCTCAGCAGATCATGTTTAGCTCTGTTAATTTAAAAATTAGAGTAAATTGACCTATTATAAAATTTAGAACTAAGAATATTATCTAGGCAGTCACAGGCTTTTTATTATATTTTAATTTTAAAGTTGTTATGAGTATTTTAAGATGCACAAACAATTTACAATTTTAAAATACTCATAACTCACTTTAAAATTAAAATATAATAAAAAGCCTATGTCAGTGGCGCACCCAGGATTTAAAATATTTTTTACATTAAATAACATATATTATAGCATATCGTAACAAATATAATAAATGTTAAATACCTGCACATAAATAATAAATAATTCGATTATTACGTGATAAGGACGTACAAATACACTATATGTATGTGTAAAAATTGTTTACTTGTGTGTAAGAAAAGTAAGAATATTTTTAAGCTCCCTAAACTAATGGAGCTGCACGCAGGGGCGGATCCAGAGTTAGGAAACTGGGTCAAGGCATTTCAAGAGGCCACTAATTAAAAACTAGATTAAAAATCTATACTAATGCCGGATTGCACAAAACATTTAATGAATGAATAGTGAGCTAGTGGTCCCTTAAACAAGATTTAGTGGCCCGTGATTGGTTCATTAAATTTTTATTGAACCATTAAATTTAATAAATTGTTAATGTAACCCAGCATAGGTATATAAAACAAAAAAATTAATTTATACTGTATGTGTGTTTATTCGAGGGTCCAAGTGTCCAATTACCCAAGATCTGAAAAGAGGCCAATTTGATCAGCAAATATTAACTGTGTGTCAGCTGACCTCCTAAACCCCCCCCCCCTAGATCCACCCCTGGCTGCACGTGTTCTGCTGAGCGTAAAATTTGCTATGTTACGCACATATAAGACGGAGACAACATATGCAGCTGGTGTGGCGTCCTCTTAATACAATTCTGAGTCTCATCACCTTTTGGGGCATTAAAAATGCTTTGATTTTCTTAAACAGCATCTTTTCTGGTAGGAAAGTGAATCTAGTTGGTACTTGGGTTAAATGTAAACAATTCCCAATGTTTTCAAAAGCGTCAGGAAAAACAAACAAAAAACTAAGACTTAGGATATGACTTTATGACTTTTACTCATAACCAGATTTCGAATAAATTTTTAGTGTCACTAATATACTCGCCGTCTCCCCATAAATTTGATTTTTATGAATCAAAATACTTAGAAAAATATTTTGCTTTGGAATATGAAATTAAAACTCTATGTTGTCATTCAAAAAAGTTAAGAAATTAAAAGATTATAAGGATAACAAATATTTAAAAATAAAATTGTTTAAAAAAAGTTGATTTTTTTAACAACTTGAAACTATGTAAAAAATATTTTAAAAACATTTAATACTTTTTGAAATAATGAGTGTTCCATGATAAAAGAATCACCCTGCAGTATACAATTAAATAATAGGTACCTATTACCTAATAAGTAATAACTATCATTATATCAATAACCCAAGTCCCAAATTATTATTACCTAAAAATTCAAATACTAGTTTTCTAGTATAGTAGTATGTGTAGGTGTGTTGCATATATTTTACGTATAAATGTATTTATGTATAATGTATTATTATATATAATAATATATGTTAAGTATATGTGCCTATACCACATGTAATTTTTATAGGACAGTTTTTGCTTATTTTTAAACATGATACGCAGTTAGTAGTTACACACATCAATGTTATTTATTATTTATAATGTCCTATACCTTTCTACCTACCTTATTTAATAATTTTTATATCTACGATTTACAAATTACAAAGATTTACACGAGCATTCAATAATATATGTATTTTTTAATTACTAAATAATATAATATATAATAGTATAGGTTATTATTCGAAAAGGACAAAATATATTGTAGTAAAATATAAATATTAAGTTCTAAACTTCTAAACTGTAGTGATTAACAAATACGGAATTTTATTAGAGTACCTACATATTTTTATTTTTTTTGTCACGCCTGCACTGAAAGTTTGGTTATCGATAGCGGTTGAAGCGTTGGAAAGCGTCCTTTTCCATCCTGCAGCGGGCGGCAAAGTGGGAATCCCTATAATAGTGCCGGGCGGTATAGTGAAAATCCCAAAAAGAGTCGAGTGGTTAAGTGGAAACCCCAATAGTGCCGGGTGGTAAAATGGAAATCCCCAAAAGTACTGAGTGCACATATCACATAATATAATGCATTATATTTAACGATGAATTTTTATACACTTTATTTAGGTACCCAGCTCATAAAATTAAACATTCTTAATCATACAATATAATATGCGAATGTTCAATGTATATACTTCATAAATCTTTTATGATTGAAATCGTGTAAATAATTTAACAATCAGGTATTACTGAAATTAATTTTATTTTACTATGTCTAGGGTCACCGGCGAAAGGAAGCAAAATGCGTTTTAAAAACTTAAAAAATATAAAATTATAATATAATGTTATATAAGAGTTTAGAAGCTAGAAACTGCAGTTTATTCTAATTTATAATCTCATTAATATAATAATTATTACATTTATCATTAAATGATTATTCAGAAGTCACTTGGGATATATGCCAAAAATATAAATGTAAATTAAATTAAGAATAATTAAAAAATAATTTGTGAAATGAAAATAATTACTACTATTATTAAAGTCTTATTAAAGTCTACAAATAAATACAAATAATAGATATCTTAATAGCTCTTAACTATATAGCTTTTAAAATTCATTGACTCATTGTAAATAGTTTTTGATCGACTACAAATTATGTAAGTACCTTCTATAAAATGATTATTTCTGAAAAAATATACTAACAATTCTCATAAATTGATCTTACATCAGCCTAATAATGACAAAAATACTTTTGTACAACATTTATTAATTATTATTCCTACACCTACCAAATTAAAATTTTAACAAAATTGGTTATTTTAACGAGAATTAACGATTTTAGTTCCCTATTATGGTGTAGGTACTTAATATAAATAATAAATATTATTATTCGAAAACACAATTTTGTAAATTATTATTTACTAAATACATTGAATTTAAAAATTAACATATTATGAATTATGATTACATAGGTAACAGGTAATAGGTAACAGGTACCTATAGAGTATAATATTATAATATATATGAAAATCGAAACTTTATTATACGAATACTATTATCGTTCACACGGGCACAAAAAATAAATTAAAAAATTTTGAAAATGTCAAGAACATATCACTGTAAAATCAATACATTCATCGCTCCACTCAGAATCTAAAATATAAAAATACTAGCTGTCCAACCCGGCGTTGCCCAGGCAAAAGTTACCTCAGGTGAAATACATTAGCAATATAAAATATTAAAACTTATAAGTGTGAGTTCAAGGACTCAAAAACGCATTAATTGAAGGTATATATTATACTAGCTGTCACCCGTGTGCTCCGCTCCCGTGGATTAGTTGTTTGCAAATTGTGTGGCTATTTCGTGGCTGCACAAATCCTGTCTATCTATTTTGCAATGTTTTTTTATATGAAGAGTAATTGAACTGTATGCAGAGTAGTGTAAAACTGTTAAAAACTTATTTTAACTTTTCCGTTACCCGGGAAAAAAAATCTGATTGTTCAACTCCTTTTGGGTGTAATATGATGTGGAAGCAATATCTTTTTAAGTGTAAATGATTTTATATTTTAATGTATAGCCATTTCGACCAGCGTTATCCCGTGACATTCGCAGCAGTATATTATCAGGTAGGCAATCTATCTGCGGTAGATCGCGGACCCCGTGCTGTTTGTACCGGTGCAGGCACGTAGCTAAGGGGGGGCCAGGGTGTGCCAGGCCCACCCTATTATGTGTCCGGCCGTAGGCCGGCCCACCCAAAGTATTCAGAGGGGCCCATTATTATACGGGGGCTTTTAATTTTAATGAAATTTCAAGTTTTTAATATTGTCTAAATATTACACAAATAAAACCAAATATATCGGGTTTTAATTAGAATCTAAAATAAGTTACGTAACTAAATTCAATCCATGTCCATTTCTGGAATAAAATATGTATATTGTATTACATTTAAATTCTGTTTCTACTAAGAATCGGTGATAATTTATTTTTTATAAATCATAATATCGTCAACGATTGATTAGGAAATAATTGCTATTTAAAGCCCAACACTGGTACCATATTATTATAGTATACTAGCATGTCATGTTATTCTTATCTTATCTAGACAGTGACTGTTGTATACTTTTATGTCTATTTTTAAAATACTTTTGAGTAAGGGTATTGTGATTATATTGATTCATATAGAATTATATTATTATTATGGTCGTCAACTCGTCTGTCGAACACCCCTACAACTGTACAAGGTAATATATTTAGGTAGGGGGCCCATCTAACATTGGCCCACCTAGTGAATATTTTCTGACTACGTGCCTGTACCGGTGGAAAACATTAGCACCAGAATGAGATAAGAAAAAAAAAGTAAGTACTCCCATTACTTCCCAATTGCCATTGTCCATACAGTAACTTAGCTTTAATTTTAATGGCTTAATATTTTTAACTCTTTAACTTACATTTAAGGAATTAAGACAAATTAGAATAATATTAATGATAATAATTATAAATCTGATGGTTTTCCATACTATCATGGAGGAGTACCTTCCTAAATCTAAAAAAAAATTTTAAAATTAAAACAAAATGTTCAAAAAATCATCACATTAATTCCAAAATCCTATCAAAGCAGTGGCGGTCTGTGAATAAATATTGACGCCGGGAAACAGAAATAATCCCAATTTGGGGCTATTATCAAAATATTTACAAATTTATTCAAGTAGCCCAAATGTTCGCAAGGCCCAGGCGGAGATCACCCATCCACCATCTATGAAATAGTTAATTCATATTTAATTTGTTTTTAACTTATTCAACATTTCAAATCTTTTTATTGTTTTATTTTAGCATAATTTAGAGAATACAGTTATTACTCTTTTTATCATATATTCATATCACTATCAATGATATTAGGTATAGTATACTATAAAAAAAAATATACATGTCTACATCATAATATATAAGAGGGGTGTGAATAGTGTATGGTGTAATGAATAATTTCATAATTTTTCCTACATACCTATTTATTTAAGGGCCGATTTCACCAACACAGTTAATCACAGTTAAAGTTAACCGGAGTTTTAATCGGCCGAATTTGGCTGGTTAAATATCTGTTATCAGCCGATTAAGCGTTAACCGTGATTAACTGTGTCGGTGAAATCGGGCCTAAGTTATTAATTAAATCAACAATAACATGTAGCCCATCGGTAGGCATACGATACATAGAAAAGTGTTAATAGTGCTATGTCGAGTATATTTTTATTTAAAAGCCCTACAATTGGTAGTTGCATCCCAGCAGTTATGATAAAAACGATGATAGACAAAATTACTCGTATGTCAAAATTCAAAAGAGAGATAGTTATGATAAATATGTAAAAAGAGTAATCTGTTTTAGGTGCAATAAAACAGGACATTATGCTTACAATTGTGAAAAATAAAAAACTTGTAGAACCCGGTTTAAGAGGAAAATCGGAATATATTGTTCGGGAACGAATAATATAAGTTATAACTTATAATCAAAATAATTCAAAGCGTAACAAATATAAAGAGATTGGACAAATTAATTATTATTTCTTTATTAACGGGCTTGGAGTCCAATAGAACAATACAATAAATGTATAGAAATAAATAAATTTGAACAATATAACATAACCATTAAAGTAAGCAATAGAAGTAACAATAGAATATATCGAATAAACAAAGGGTAATATAAAAAAAAAAATGAAAAATGGTAATAAACAGATTGCAATACCTACTATTATTAATAAAAACATTTTTATTTTTATTTTTATTAAATATACGGGATAAACCCTTTGAACATATATATGTTAAGGTGAATGACAACATTTGGTGAATGTTGACATTCACCGAAATTTCTGGTGAATGTCAATTTCTTCTTAGATTTAGATATTCACTGGTGAATGTTGACATGCACTATCTGTTTTTGGTGAATGTTAATATTTTTTAAAAAAAGATGAATACCTAGTGATACAATTATTTTTACAAATTAATTAACCATAAATTATTATATTTTATATTATAAAAATGATTTGTAGCAATAAGATAAGCTATTATGACATTTTGAATTACTATTTCTTCGATACACACTTTGCTTACAATTGCATCTCAAGTACCCCTGTCCACCTGTTTGAGAAATTAAAGTGGAAGCTTTCCTTAAGGACACGGATTGGTCAGTAGCAACTTTTTTAGGAGATAATAGTTGTTCTTTACATACAGCAAATTGATTACGGGTGTATAATTGATTTATTACACCCTCTTTTGTGCCTAGTGTGTAAAATTCATTATCGACAGCTACGACAACTGCCAATATGTTCTGTGGATCCATACGCCCTCGGTCAACATCAGGGACTCAGATACGAGATTTTTCGTAAAAAACTCCTCGTATATTCTCCATTATACACGTAAACAATTAGTAACTCGAACGTATCACAAATTCAATCACAATTAACAACAGTCTGCCTTTCCGTTCGTGTAAGCAAGGTAAATGAAATACGTCGACACTGGTCGATATAAACGTATTTTCCATCACTACTAAATTAGGTACGATGACGGACGTATCGCCAATTATGCGATTAAGCAATAGCTTCGTGTGAGAGAGAGAGATAGGTGGGTACAGGCAGACAGACAGATACCGTAACGTTAAATGCATCTCTGATAATATTATATAGATCATTAAACACCGTTCGATTAAATATTGTGTGAACAATATCATATCTATAAACATTCACAATCTTAACGTATGACACGATAACGTATATACTCCAATTTTAACTAAAAATTTCTAACATTCGTCAAAACTCAATATTGCGAATGTCAACATTCACCAAAACTCAATTGTGAATATCAACACTCACCAATAATCGTTGCGATTCATGTTGACATTCACCAGTGACTGTAGGTAAATTTTTAATATTCATTCTAAATTTTGACATTCACCAAAAACAGCAGTGAGTGTCAAGATTCACCAAATGTCGTCATTCACCTTAACATATAGGTACACATTATACATACCTAGTTACACATTATTTGTACAAATTAAAAAAGAAGCTTAGGTGCTTATTCCCCCCATGCACATCATACGGTGAATGGGATTATTTCTACCATAGTTGGTGTTGTGGAATGGAACAACAAAGGAAGAATTAGACCTAGTTGAGAGAGAAGGAACTTTAAAATGTATTAGAGGAAGAAGAGAGGGCGCATCCACACGTTCGTCAATGAGCTTGTGCAAAAACACCAAATCTTCAACTCTTCTATCTGCTAGACACAAGAGTCCGAGTTTATTAATCACTATCTAATCATGCGATGGATGTGGAATTTGTAAAATAAATGATACCGAAGAACAAAAACGCTTCTGGACTCGCTTAATGTGAGAAGAGTCAGCTGCCGTAAAAGAGTCCCAGAGAATAGATGAATATACCAAAAGAGGCCGTATGCGAGAGAAATATAAAGCTTTGAGAGAACTAGCGAGAGCTTAATCCTATTTACATGCGTATCATAAAGCCTAGCATCTTAAACGCACGACAGCAAACTGCCTCAATATGGTAATGGAATTCAAGATTTGGACAAAAAAAAAACCCAAATCTTTCTTCCTAGTAACAATATTAATACTTGAACCGTTTATCAAGTACGTGTAGTTAATGATATTTATATTCCTAATAAAATACATGGATTGGAATTTTCCTACATTGAGGTTTAGTCCCATAGAATTAAACCGCAAGACAAGAACAGCGAGCTCTTTCTGGAGGATAAAACAATCAGTTACTGACTCAATTTTCCTGAAGATTTTAAAATCGTCAGCAAACATAAGGAAGTTTAGAATCTGGGATAACCAATTTAAAAGTACATTAACCAATAAGGAAAACAAAAACGGGGATAAAAGCCCTCCTCGAGGAACACCTGAAAATACACAGACTGCTACAGATTTACATTCGAAGTCTTTAACACATTGGACTCTACCAGATAAATAAGATTTGAACCAAGATAGAATGGGCTCCCCAAATTCAGATTTATAAAGAATCTCTATTAGAATTGATCAACTCAATCAAACGCTTTGGAGAAATCCGTAAAAATTACATCCACCTGAGTTTGTTTTTCAATGACCTCCAATATAAAATTATGAAAAACCATCAAATTCAGTGGCAGTACAACTAGGCCTGAAACCATATTGTACGGTGATAAAATTAACCGATGGCTAAATACACCCCAGAACAAGCGGCTGAAAGAGTTGGCAATATGATTTTGGATCGAAATAGACCTATAATTCTTTATATCAGTTTTATCACCAGTCTTATAAGCATTCGTTACTAAATTAATCTTAATTAATATAGTCGGTAAAGTTCCCGTGTCAAGGGAGCGATGAAGTATCAACTATCAACCATAAAAGAAAGCAGATAGTGGATCTTATGTTATATAGGAACGTCCTTGGCCATCAGGACCAGCAGATTTAAAAATTTTTTCTTTTTAACGCAGATAAACTAAGTTCGACATCATCAGAGAAAGAAATATCAGAAATTTCGTAGGAAGAGGGAGTTACATATACAGTGCTAAAATAGGAAGACAAGGGGCTAGAAATTGATTCAGAGCCGGAACTAATCTTTTCATGGAAATAGTATATGAAATCCCGTCACTGGATTAATTTTTCCGGGCTAGGTCCAAAAAAGATCGAGGATAGGTTTTTAGCTTACACTCAGTTTAAGTTAAGAACGATTTATAACAACTTTTGTATTCAAATTTATAACGTGCCCGGAGGTTAGAAAACTTGTTATAATCTCTGGGACAACGGGACACTTTATATTTGCCATTAGCACGTTTTTTAGCAAAGACTATAGATTTTAGGTCTTTAGAAAACCACAGAGGGAATTTAGACGGACTATAACTAACCTCGGGAACAAAGTTCAATACGCAGAAATGCAGAGCCCCATACAATGCATTGGTAGCCTGATCCATATCAATACACTATAGTTTCTAACCATTTGAAAGACATAAGAAAAGAAAATATTGTCAGGATAGCATGCACGAAAGATATGACCATTTTTTTTAATAATATATATATAGGTACTTACAGTCTAATTATACATATTATTGCCAATGAACAAATTTTTAATTATTACTTAATACATAGTGTAGTTACTTATTACGTGTCACGACTCACGGGACAATATTAGTATATTACATTATTACAATAAGTCGGGTGGATACTCGGGTTATTATACTCTATTCAGAATAAGAGTGAACCGCTTCGCGCATGCAGACTGAGCCGCTGAACAGTGCCTGACCGGCTGACCCCCCGCTATGTGTTCTGTGATTGGCTGACAGTCTCGCCGGCCGTGGTCAGTCGTCGGGCACTTGTATCGACGCTCTCACCGATGTCCGGATTGTGGAGGGTATGCGCGAGAAAAACGTGTTTTGGTCGGCCGAGTGGGTTCAATCTGATTCTGAATTAAGTATTTAAGTATAGTACTTATTATTTATTATTCGTAATTGTTATTGTTAATATTGTTTTTCCCAAACGTGACGTCATATAATATCACTAAAAATGTGGACTGCATAATTGTTCCTATATTCCTATACAAGTATAATATGATAAGGTTAGTAGATAACTAGTTTATATGGTCGTTGGTCGAAGGGTATTAGTGTATTACCGCTGGGTTTTCTCCGGTATAGGATGCCGTTTTCTATCTTGTATGTTTTGGTTTTCACTCTAATAGTCTAATGTCTGTAAATCCCGCTAAGGGTGTGTGAGTGTAACCCTTCTATGATCCGTTTTATTCCATGATCATCTTGTTGCCATTCCTTGATTTCTTCCAAAGTGATGTGGGTTTTTCTTCTGTGGCATCTCTCCCGTGATGGTTCCTTCATACATTTTATACAGTTATATTTTATGTATATATAATATATGTATACCTACCTATATTTTATTATTTTGTTTTAATATGTAAAGATGTTAATGTTGCAATAAAGTTATTATTATTATTTCGTAGGGTTTCCCGTTCTTGTCAGTTGGCTCGATTAGGTTGTCTTCCAATATTTACTTGTCAATATTTGGGGGTTATTCCTTGATAATTTAGTCAAAATTCTAATTTCAGACGCTCATTGCTCATAAAAAAAATATTGTTGGAATATTCTCAAATATTTTCAAATTATGAACTGAGAAATTTGGCGGTAAAATTTAAATAATTTCAAGGGATCTCTGATTGGCTCGTATAAGCTCGCGGCTCGCCAAGTCACGCGCCGCGCCGTGGCTCGTGTTATGCCGAGCGTAGTATATATAGGCGGATTTCCACAGCGCGTGGAATACGCTGGCTTGGTACACTATACACACGCCGTGAGAACGCTCATGCTCGTCTAGGCGCGGTATAGCTCGGCCAGGCTCGTATACATTTACCCAAAACCTTGAGTGGGCTCCAAACAATTATAGAAGGGCTTTAGCCAAGTTCGGCTTACAAAGTTATTTTGTTCAATTCCGGTAAAATAGTTCTAAAGGTTCTGATTGAAGATTATTGAGGATTTGAGTCACGTCGATTCGGACGATTCAATACTTCAATTAGGTATTATTAAATGTAAAGAATTAAAATCATAGTTAGGTATTAATTATTATTATGTAATATATTGTATTAACTATAAAAGTACAAGTGGTACAACCATTAGTTAGTTATTACTGTAGGGTTACGATGTGTATGCCCTTAAAACAATAAAATATGACCTTAGGTATAATAATATCAAATATGCATAAAAAAAAATTGTACAATGCTGGTGCCTTCTTTTGTTTTTACAAAAAAAAAATAAATTGAATTTTAGATTAAAACAATTTTAATATTCCGGCTAATCACTATATAATGTTGAAGCCATAATAAATGAATTAAAAAAAAAAAATTTAATATTATGTTTTGTTAATATTTACATACTGTGAATTTATTTGAGGTTTTCAAACAAGGTTCAAACATTATAAAAAATTCATTTAAAAAAAAAAAAATTAATAAAATAATTTAGTTGATTAGTATTTTGTTTATGTCAATGATACAGAATCTTTAATGTAAGGATTTTTTTTTGTCTGTCATCACCTTTTAGGAAACCCAATCGATTTTGGTTTTCGGTGTAACTCTAAAACAAATGACCGTAGGTACATGCAATTTTGACTGAATGTTTATACTAACATTTTATATACACCATAACATTTTGACTTATTTTGAGCTGTTTACGAACATATTCAGTTTCCATTTTTTTTAGTTTTTTTTTCTACAAACATCAATAAAATTTTATTTGTTGGGTAAAAAAGCTTGAAAATTTAATACAAGGCTCCTAGGTGATTGTTTCAAAGGCAGATGAAAAAAATTAATTTGAGTTGAGAATTCATAAAAAATTTTCTTTTTCAAACTAAGATTTGAAAATGTAATACAAGATTATCCATAAGTTTATCTACCTTTATCAAAAAAGAAATGTCTACAAGAAAGTCAAATAAATTTTTATGAGCGTTTGAAATTCATATTTTTAAAACATTTGATATTCACTCGATATCTCATGTAACGATTTTCTTATTTTGTTGTAATTAAAAACGTAAGACTGTAGATACTTGAAAATTTAACTGAATGTTTGTATTAGCATTTTCTAAACACGATAAAATTTTGAAAAAAATTTGACTCTTTTTGAGATGTTTACGGACATTGTCAGTTTTCAATTTTTTAGTTTTTTTTTCTATAAATAGCGTGTAAATTTAATATAAGGCTCCTGATATATCGTTCTAATAGCACTTGGAAAATATTAAAAATACATAGGCACAATTTTTTTTTATAAGCATTTAAAGTTCAAATTTTGACAAAATTTAATAATTATTTAGTAGTTAAAAATTTATAAAATGTTCAACTTTTATAGCTATAAGGATTGAAAATTGAAAACAAGGCTCCACGTAAATAGGTTATAATATAACCGTTATATTATAGAAATTACTTTATTCACAATAATATCATCAAATATACTTTGTAATATCATAGGCTGACTGACCGTTTTCGCCCAGAATCGTTTTTCTTATACAATAATATTATATCATTGAATTCAAATTTAACACCATCCATTACAGTGACCCACTTGTAACCTACTGTACAGCAGAAGGACATCCACTTACCCACCTTTTTGTTATTTGGTAATTATTTATATTTATAATGAATAAAAAAGGCTACAAATTATTACATTTATTTATTTGTAAATACATAGGTACCTACGCGTTGTAATTGTGTTAACCTTATTTTGTATAAGTAAAAACTTAAAATTCCAAAGTATATTTTCAAATTTGGAAAAAATAATTTTACAATGGTCGATAGATTAATTTTTCAATTTTCAAGAGTAATTATAATCAACCATTCATTTTATTTACACGCGGGCCCAAATTGGCATAGTTGCGGCACTGACCTACTGTCTTTCTTTACTATTTTTTTCATTATTACATCATCATTAATCGCTATACCTATATACTTGTATTAATATAAGTTTGCATGGCATATAAATCCTTAAAGACACAAATAATCATACTGGATTATTTAGTACTTATATTTTTTAAAACGGTTAAAATTACCCAAAACCACAACTAGTATTCTTTTTAATTTTATACCTAACAATTAGTATTTTTTGCTGTATTGAAGAAATTGTAAAAATGAACCCTATAATTAGTTTGTTTAGTTTTAAATTAAATTGTATGGTACTTAAATACAACAAATATACCTACTAATTACCGCCAGGTATACAATTAAGAAAAATACCATAAAAAAAATTATAGTTGTGGTTTCGGGTTATTTTTTAGTTTTAAAAATAGGTACGAGTTGAACATATATGATATATCATCCAGTATATTTATTTGTGTCTTTAATAATTAATAATTTCTCAAAATATAATTCACTGTCTCGTGAATGTACCTATGACCTATCCATAATTTTGCAATTTAGAAAGGCCCTCTATTCATCACTTAGTATAGTTGACCCAATTTCAACTTCTCTATTTGATAATATGCTGTACTGTTCAACGATCTCGTTAAGGAACAATAAAAATCTGATAGTTTATTGAATTAGTGGAACTTTTGAATTGTGGTACATTTTTGTTATTCAAATTTTTGGTCGATGCGCCATACATATATTGTGTCAAAACCTATACCTATTTTATCTCTATACCGATAATCAATAATAATCATATATTCATATCTTGCTACAGGCACCCCATATTTTTAAAAACAAGTTTCGGTCAAACACCACTGCAGTGCAGCCGGTAGATCAGTCGCACGCGCTAGGGTAGATACCACATAACAGTACCTAGTTTTCAGTATTGTTAACAAGATTTTGTTTTTATTTTTGTAGCATAAAACACAAGGTCTTACGCTAGTCAGTTCTGACGTTTCTAACCTCAAATTTTACGAATTTTTTTTTATCATAAAAATATATAATATTTATAATCTGTATTATATAGGAACAATAATTTATTATACAATAGAATAAGTAAACGTTATGTTAGATTAAATAGACACGTTATGGTTGAGGGGAGGATGGAAGAGTGTCTAGTACTCTAGTGACGCCAAATACCAATTCAAAGTTTAGAACTCATAATCATTTTTAAAAAATTAATAATTTAAACACATATTTTGTTTGTTTTACCAATAGTTGAATTCCCTTAACTAATAAATTATTACAATCAATCTTAGCATAGATCTACAAGGATTAAATAAGAAAATTACATTTCAATTTCTAATACCTTTTAAACCAGTATAATATATAGTATATATTATATACATATGTATTATGTATATAATGTGTATATTATAATTTATATTGTGTTATACATAGAACATCATTGTTAATCATTTTTCTTAAACCACATATAAATATTTAGATATATGATCTAAAATTAAATAGAATAAATTACATACATTTGACAACCAAGATGTGCTAGGTATTTCCATAAACTACTATTAAACCCCACTACCGATATTGTTAGTGTCAGACCCATGTAATCAACTCTATAATATAGTTTTATAATATTAACTTAATATTAAAAATATATTAAACTGAGTTAACATAACCTTATATTAACTTAATTTAAACAAGACAAAAATTAAGACTAAATTATCAGGAGTAATATTAATTTAATATAGAATAATGCATAGGTACTATTTAATTTTTGTTCTATTCTGTAATTAATGTAGGTACATACAATTAGGAATCTAACAAAACTATTTAATTTTATAAAATTACAATAACATTTTAGAATATAACAGTATTTTTTTAAGTAAAAACTAATCACCTTGCTTTTCAATGAAGTTATTGAAGTAATTATTTATCAATGATAAAATGAAAATTTACTATTTCAAGTTGACATTTTTCAAATTGTCATTCGAATATCATTGACTAGGGCTGGGATTTTAATGCCCCAAAAAAACCCAAATAATGCCATGAAAATTCTGAATAATGCACTAAAAAACTGCACATTTTTTTATTTTTTTTAATAATTTTGATATAAATTTGGTTTGAACGACAATATACTGATTAGACTTCTTTAATTTGGTAAAACAATTTTTTTTTTAAAGGTTTAGATTATATATTTATTTACCTGAATATATACTCTATTCCAAATAAGATCAGGCATCGGCGGCGACTAGTTTTCGTTTCGCGACGGTCAGACGTCGTCCTCACTACGGTGGCGCGTCATGCGCACAACTCGGCCGCCGAAGCCTGATCTTATTTGGAATAGAGTATAGTTAGTTTGTTAAATTTATATAAACATTTTTAAAAAAGCAAGTAAAAATCTTAAATTCAAATTCTGGATTCCAAGACTTAAAAAATCCTAAAATGCTCTAAAAATGAAAAAAAAATTTCCTTACAATTTAAAATTTTCAAAAAGTGCAAAATAAAAACTTCTTATACTGATTCAAAAATAAATGAAACATGTATGTCATAAAATGAGTACCGTGTAGCTAGAATTGGAAAACAATGCTAAGTGCATCAAAACCCCAGCCTTAATTCTTACTTTCAAAACCAAGTATATTACTCATCAATCATCACAGTCCAACAGATATTTATTTAGATCATAATATCTCAAGAAATTTAATACTAACTTAATATCTGCAATTATAATAATATATAATAGATAATATTATCTGTAAAAATATTAATAAATACCAATATGTATTTTCCTCCAAACGTATACAGTTATATAAAATCAAAACAATGAAGGATAATGTAAAATATAAATCAATAAAATAATACAATACATACAAAACTTGATTAAAATATATTCATGGACACAATTTATTTTGTTCATGTACTTATATAGTTTATGCACCAAAATGTGGCACAGTATATGGACTATGATAGAGCAATTTTGTTTCTTTCAGCTCTAAAATAATAGGCATAATTGATTATTTAGTTAGATAAACTTTCTTGTTGTTTACTGCAAATATTCATTAGTTCATCTTTTTTACTTTATAAAACTAAACAATTTAATTATAATAGATTAAAATACACAAATATATTAACAAATATACACATATGATAATATATGCATAAGAAAATACTTAATGGTCAATTCTTGGAAGTTCATAACAAGGTTGATGATCTTCTAACCATAATACAATATTATATACGACAATAAAAAAACTCAGAAAGCCTATTTTTTGAATATAATAATAAATGAAGCAAGAAAGCTCCATTAATGACAACTACTTCCAAGGAGAGAATTCTGTAAAAATAAATATATTAGTTAAAAAGCCTAATCCGATGTTAAAATTATATAGTTACCCTATGAACATTACATGTAGTCATATGATTCTGGCTATCTAGAAGCCAACCAACATGTATTGCACAGTTATAATGTATACTTGATTTGCAGTGACGTGCTGTACATCCAATACTAGCCCCAATAACACCACAATAAACACAGATCTATGTAAAAAAAAAATGTTTCATTATAATCTATATTTTAATATTATATAAAAATACTCACAGTATTTTTTGCAATTCTCACACTATCTTCCAACCCAACAATTTTATCCCCAACCATATAAACACCAGACGCCCAAACTAAACAATTTTCATGAGTCCATACCTCAATAAATGTTTCTGAAGTATCATTATCATTTAAATTATGCTTAGATTTCTGTAAATTACATTTTAGCCATATAATATGTTCAGTAGTAAAAAAGTGGTTTAAAAATACCTTTCGCTTAGGGTTATCATTTGGTTTTACAACCTTTGGTATACTGACATAATAAGGACCAAAAAGATCTCCAGTAGGATCATAACCAATGTCTCTTACGTGAGGTCCTCGCGAACAGAATACACATTTCCAATCACTACTTTCTAAATTGCTCACATCGGGTTTTTCTTCACCATTGCAAACACCAGACTTATATGCTTTTAAAAAATTAAATAATTAATATCAAGTTATTTAAAAAAAACAACGATCTATCAAATTTTTAAACTATAACTTACAATAAGTCTTTCGATTAATATTTCGACCATCTAATGAGTCCTCGTCATCTTGAACATTTCGGTTAATTATAACAAAACTTCTTGGATTTTCTATGTTACCACCATTGACTCTTATCAATGGGCCTTTATATTTTTTAAAAGGTTGTTCAATAGCCGGTTTCAATTTTTCAGCTATAGGTAGGTTTTTTTTTACTTTTTTAAATTGTTTCTTATTTTTATTATAAGGCCTTTTTGTAGAAATTATTGGTTTTGATTTATTGTCAATCACTATTTGTTGATCAGGTATACTAGTTGATGTAATAACTCCACCAAATAATTCTTCTAATTTGTTTTCTACTTCAAGGAATTGAGAATGTGTGTCATGAATTTTTTTTGAAGAATTTTCTGATGGTATAGAATCCTCAGATTTATCATGTTCTATCCTAGGTATAGGAGATGGTGATTTAAGTATTTTTTCTACAGATTCTGCCCTCATCATTGATGGTGATGGTGATTTTCTTGGTTTTATAATTTTAATAACAGATTGTTTTTCAGACTCATTAGTTTGAAACATGTTTTCCAACATTTTTTCAACATTATTTGTATCTTCAACTTCAATTTTTATAGGACTATCTACCACATCCCAAGTTATCTTAATATCATGTTTACTACATTTATTTTCATAACCTTCATTATTAACATTTTTTACTTTTTGAATTTGTATATAATCTGGGGCATCACATCTGATTTCAGACTTAATAACTTTATGAGGGTTTGGTGCTATAACACTTATTGCCTTCTCTTCAATATTTCCTATTTTAGATAAATTTATTTGACCATTTACTTGATCTCTTGCTCGTTTAAAAGAAAAGTTTTCATAATTTTTATTATTTGAAGACAGGTCAATAGACATTTGCTCAGATTCTTTTTTATGTTTAGTAAGATCAATCTCAACAGTTCTAGATAATGAAAAACTAGGCGATACATTCGCGGAATGAGCTGGACTAGGAGATGGTGGATCAGGTCTAGATGGTGGCGGCATATTATTTCTTGAATCCATCCACCTATCAATTACAGGAGTATGTTGGGGTTTGTGCATCTGTAATGCAGCAATATTGTGCAAAGAAGCATATGGTGTATTTCTGTAAGCAGCCATATCTATAATTCGATAACAATAAGTAATAACACTTAACACTTGTCAAAGAACAATTCAATTAATTATTTACCTTGTTTAGTAAACCATGAAGATAGCTGATGAGAAATTGCGGGAGGATGGAATGTAAGTGGATGAGGAACAGAAGGTGTTGCAGCAGTTGCCAAATGATGTCTTTGAGGTGCTGGGGCCGCTGGGGGTAAATGATGATAAGATGGAAATCTTCCCTCAGACATTTTTATTCTACAATATTAATAAAAGTAATAATATATTTTTTTATTGTGATATGGGCTAATTATGTAGATTAAAATTATTTGTTTCTAATATTAAATATTTTGAGTAATCATTAATTGATCGTGTTATCACAATGTAAATGTTACCCTAGGGAATGTAAACATATTTGTAAGGTTATTCTATTTCATACCCAAACCATTTTAAAATATTTTATTTATAAAAGAGCAATTCAAATTAGTATTATTTACAACACTGACCAAACGTTAATTAATAAAAATAAAATAAATATATACACACTTTTGGAAAAGTTGAAAGGTATCAGATGATTTTATTCGACAGTTGTTATTGTTATATCATTCATCTTTACACGTACCTAGTGTTAATTTGTTCAATTTTAATCAAAAATTGTACAATGCATTAACTAGTTAAAACAGTTAAAACTAATTGAAATAATAAAATATTTATTAAATTTAAAAAAAATGTCACAATTACCACTAAAGTATTGAACAAATTCATACAAAAAACTTGTCAGTTGTCACTGCCATAGCCATTTTTGTTGTTGTGGTTCATGTGATCACTATAATTCTCTCTCTCTCTCGTGCACACACATTCTCACATTGTCGTCACTATAACCTCTTTGGAACCAATTAAGCCGTCATGGACGTTGGATAAATACAATAAATTATATTCTAGCGTCCTCTAGTTGCCCCCATTAATCATTTTATTAATTTAACTTTAAAATACAACAAATAAATTAATATAATATTATTCATATTTCATAATATTATATAATATAAATATATTGTACATTATAGATTAAAGTTACCAGAAACGTTTTATTAAATTATTTATTTTAATTTATGGTAGATTAAATAAGGTTTAGGTACTGGTTTGCATTATTTAGTTTTTGCATCTAGGAAATATAAATTATAAAAAAAAAATCCTTAAATATTTTTTATGAACGTCTGAAGATTACATTTTGACAAAATTGTAAACAACGATTTCTTATCAAACTATTTTAGTTTTTTTTGTTGTAACTCAAAAAGTGTTAAATCATAGTAAACTTTTAACGTAAAAATTTTATTTGTGGGGTCCAGAAACTTTTACGTATATGTATATTATTACATTTTATATACACTACCTACATTCTCTAAATTACAAAATATTTTTCGGTTAATTTTAAGGAACGTACCTAATCAATTCCGGCTATTTATAGTATCTACTTCGTCTGCTACTGTTCATATATTATAATATTTAAACATATCGATTCCACTGCCCGCTAGCTATTGATTCCGCTGCAGGATACTGTTCATATTAGTATCTATTGATTCTACCAAGGCATACATTTTTTATTATGAAAAAAAATTTTAAAAATTATAATGATAAAAATGGATTTGTATTTTTCATTGCTTATAGTTAGGTATAAGCATAAGGGAACCCGGGGCAAGACGAGATACTTAATGTTTAACTCGTTGTAGTAGGTATGTCAAATTTTTCAAAAAAATTCTGAATTTATGTACCTACAATTTATAAGTCAATGTTCCTTAGTTTTAAAATTGTTCACTCTAAAATATTTAAAAATATTATTAAAATCAAAAAAATGTATGTAAAGTAAACGGAATTTGTCCCATCTAAGCTACACCATGGAATAATATGAGACATATGGTCATATGGATGAGACATATATAAATGCCCAATAGATAGTTTTTCAAATATATATCAACATAGGAACTTATTCATAAGAAATTCACAACAACAAAATATGGTGGGTAAGTGGATGTCGCTCTGCTGTAGAGTAGGTTTCAAGTGGGTCCTACTCACTGTATAACGACATATTATATATCATTGTATACGAAAAACAATTTTATTCTGAGCGGTGACGGTTTGTCAGTGTGGATATTTTATTTTATATTGTTATTATTACTTATTATTAATACGGTAGCCGGTGAGTTGAATTAATATTATAAAATTACATCAAAATAACTAAAATCATTATTCTTGGTAATTTCCTACAAAATCAAACATAAAATAACTATAAAAACAATATATATTTTTATATTTTTGAGATTTTTTGGTTACAGAATATAACCTACTTACTTGGAACCTATTGTTGTAAGTTTTCAATCCTTAGCTATAAAATTTGAACACTATACATTCTTAAATTTTAAATTTGTTAAATGTTGTCAAAAATTGAACTTTAAATAGTTATATCAAAAAAATTGAGCCCATGTATTTTTTAAATTTTCCAACTGCTATTTAAGCAATATATCAAGCCTTGTATTAAATGTACATGCTTTTTGGCTAAAAAAAAAAAAAATTTAAATATGCAATTGTCTGTAAACAGCTCAAAACAAGTCAAACTATTTTAAAATTTAATCAAGTATAGGATTTTATAAAATAAACATATGATATAAATCTCAAGTGTCTACAGTTATTTGTTTTTGAATTACAATAAAATAAGAAAATCGCTACATGAAAAATCGAGTGAATATCCAGCGAATGTTGTACAGATTTGAATATAAAAATCAATATTTTTTGAAATTTTATCGTGTAAAGAAAATGCTAATATGTGAACATTTCATTTATCTACGGTAATTTGTTTTAGAGTTATGCCATTTTGCGTAAAAATTCGTTTTTCCTTAATTTTTATTTTATTTTCCCTGCGCTTTTGAAAACTATTAGGATTTTTTTACTTTTGACCCCCCCCCCCCCCCCACCCCCCAAAGAACCAACTAGATTCACTTTCCTATCAAAAAAGAAACTGTTGAAGAAAATCTAAGAATTTTTACTGTCCTAAAAGGTGATAACAGATACATAGAAAAACAAACATCATTGTAAAATCATTATATTCATCGCTCCGCTCAGAATCTAAAACACATAAATATTAACCAAACATATTTTATTTTATAGCCAGACTTTGGTAATACTTTAACAGAACCCCGCATGACTTGTCTCATTATGCCCCAGATAGACTAATTATGTTCAATAGATCCTAAACTATTAAATACTTAATTAATATTTAATAATAATACTAAACTACAGAAATATATAAATATATTAGAATATTTATCGTTAAGAATAAATAAATTATAACCTTAAAATAGCATAGAACTTTTAACAACATAAGCCATTTTGAGACGAAAATAAAAAAACTGATTTTATGCCATAATAGTTATCATAAAATTAGTAATTACTATAAAAAATCATCTAACTTGCGTCTATAAAATATTCTAAAGAGATTTCAAACAGATTATTATTAATAATTATGGAGGAATAACACGGCTCCATCTTACCTCGTGATTCGTATACTTATCTTGGTCCATGTTCCCCTAGACGTAAATAGGGTTCTCAAATGCATAGGGCTTGAGTACAAAAGGGTTCAAGAACAAAAAGAGTGCGGGAGATTTGTTTTTCATCCTCTACAGTCTACATACAATTTTAACATTTTTAACTATGGTACAATTCAAATCAATCAAAAATGAAATGTAAACGAATGTAGGTAGTGTGTTATTGTATACATTTAGTAAAAATGGTTTTATACAGTAATAAAATATATAAATATCTTCTGACTTCTTCTTTTTATATAATATAATTTTTGAGTGTATTCTGTTATTAATCTTGTAACTTTTAAACAACTTGACCGATTGAGATAAAAGTTATTCCAATAGACTCCTTGAGTCGTTGAGTATGTTTATAGCGAATTTTCAGCTCATAAATTGTAGGTATAATTTTTGTAGGTACAAAAAAAAGTACATAATATACTGTACATTTTAAAATTGAACTTTTTAGATTTTCGACATTGACAGTGCTGGGGAAACGTTTCTCCAGCACGCGCATAGGAAAAACGGTTTTGGTCGTGTTTGGGGGGTGTACAAAATTTAATTTTGGTTGTACAAAATTGTGCAAAAAAAGTACATAATACTATTAGGGTTTGGTATTATGATTCGAAAGTGGCAGTGCTGGCGAAACGGACCTGTATAATTTATTATAATAAAGATTGGCTATATATTAAAATGAGTAGTATTAAAATTATGTACATATTTTAGGGCTTGAGATGGTTCAGAGTGGGCTAAGCCCCGACCCCTTGTATTTACGTCTTTGGGTAGCTATGTAAAAAAAACTATTTTCAAAAACATTAATACCTAGTTTTTGAAACTAATAGTCATTCTGCGTTCATGATAATAATTTCATAGAACCATGACATATATAAATATTTAATATCTGACAGCAAGTTTAAAAACTGTGGAATTAATATAGGTTACCTTCTACTAATATCAATAACAGTATCCACGGGTAGCCGCGGAGGGATCAATAGCTGGTAGAATCGATATGTACATATATATATTATTTATAGTAGTTGCCGCGGAATCAATATAAGCCTTTTTCAAAAGCTGCAGGTAGTTTTGACGGAATCAATAAATCCCCATTTTAAGCTAATATACCTTAAGGTATATCGTATATATAAATTAATACATTATATTGTATTAGGGATGAATTAGGATTTCAGACCGGGAGGTCTATTCAGAAACTCTTACGAATAAGGTCCGTATACGAAAATCGTGGTTTCCACATGAGTAAATAAGTTTTTACATGATCCCAAAAAACAGCAATCTAAAAAAAAACAACAGGTAAGTCGCTCTGTGGTACAGTATAGGTTACAAGTTCCACTGTAATGGATGGTGTTAAATTTGAATTCAATGATATAAAATCATTCTATAGGTACGAAAAACGTTTCTAAGCGAAGGCAGCATAATATTACTAAGTATATATTTTGATGATTATATTGTTATTAAAGCAATTTATTTTACTATTAGGCTTTAATACAACAGTAGGTTAAATTCATATTGCCAAAAAAAAATTACATTTCAAAATAATGTCATTGTGTAATAATATCCTCTAAAAATTTTATATAGGTAGGTACCCACGAATAATATATTTTTAAATTACAATAAAATAACTTCTAAATCGCTATTCTTGGTTTTAATATGTTATTTCGTCAAAATTTGAACTTGTGTTTAATGTTTATATATTTTATAGATTTTCTTGTTACAGTATAAACTATTTATGAGAATTATTGCTTAAAATTTTCAAAACTTAGCTATAAAAGTTTAACATTTTATAAATTTTTAATTTGATAAATTTTGTAAAAATTTGAACTTTAATTATAAATATAAAAAAAATCGTGCTTATGGATCTTATTTCTCAATTGCTATTATATCAACTTATGAAGAACTTAATATTAATTTTTCAAGCCTTTTGACAAAACGAATACAATTTTATTAATATTTATAGAATAAAAACTCAAATTTCAAATTTCAAATGTCTATAAATAACTCAAAACGAGTCAACAAAAATTGTTCATGATAAATGTATGTATAGAAAATGATAATATAAACTTTTGATAAAAATTTAAACTACCTATGTCTATTAGTTTTTTACACCAAAAGGCAAAATTGATTTTGTCGAATACCGATTTTGCGTATAAAAATCCCGTTTTCCCTTAATTTTTATTTTGTTTTTCCTTGCACTTTTGAAAACTATTGTGAGTATTAAATTTTTACCTACCAGCTACCAAATGTACCAACTAGAATCACTTTCCCATTGAACAAGATACTGTTGAAGAAAATCGAAGTAGTTTTACTTCCACAAACGGTGATAACACACAAAAATATTGTAAAATCAATACGCTCCGCTTCGAATCTAAAATTGAAAATGTCCGTAAACACCTCAAAATCAGTTAAAATATTTTGAAAATAACTATACCAATAATAAGAATTAATAAAATAAACATATGGTGTAAATTTCAAGTATCTACAGTATTTGTTTTTGAATTACAACAAAATGAGAATATTGCTACATGTTAAATCGAGAGAATCTCTAATGTTGTAAATATTTGGAACTTCGATCGCTCAAAAAATTTAATTTGACATTCCTGTAGACATTTTTTTTTTAAGTAAAGTTAGACAAACTTATATGAAATTTGTATTAAATTTTCAAATTATAGATTCAATATCTGTGAAATATTTTTGCACATTTTCGTGATTTTTACGTATTTTGTCAAAATTCAAACGGTAAATGATTATAAAAAGAATTGGCACTGTATTTTTAATATTTTTAAACTGCTAACATTTATAGAATAAAAACTTTAAACATTGGAAACTGAAAATGTCCGTGTACAGCTCAAAACAAGTCAAAATATTTTTGGTTTTTTAAATTAAACTTTATGGTGTATAGAAAATACTAATATAAATATTGAGTAAAAATATCATGTACCTATCTACGGTAACTTATTTTAAATTTACACCAAAAATCAAAATACATTTTGCCAAAATGCAGTTTTTTCTTAATTTTTTTCTGTTTTTTCCCAGCGCTTTTGAAAACTATTTTTTTACTTTTGACCCTCAAATTACCAAGTAGTCAACAAGATTTACTTTCCTATCAGAAAAGAAGCTGTTGAAGAAAATCTAAGCATTTTTTTTGTTAAATGGTAATGAAAAATATAGTATAAATAAAAAAAAAACACAAAAAAACCACATCATTGTTAAATCAAGACATTCTCGCTCCACTCAGAATCTAAAATCTTGGACATGTAGGTGTATAGTCTGTATGAAGTACCTACTTCAATCATGGGTTTAGATATATGGGTAGTCCTTAATAAGTGTCCACTGTAATTACATATTTCTAGAAAAAAAATACAGTGAAACTTCCATATAACGAACTTCCAATTCCAATTATTAACAAAATGTTCTGTTTAACTAAATATTTTTGAGAACCGAACCAAATTAGAAACAAATGTATTTACTAAATACATACTATTTACTTTAATTTTACAAAATTGTCTATAATACTTTTTTTTTTTGTTACCTACGAGACCATAAGACTGCGTAACACAGGAGTTTTACTGTACATATTATGTAGGTAACATAAAATAATAAACATAATTTGTTATAATTATGGCTGTGAATTTAATACAGTGAAAAATCTTAAAAAATCTCAAAAAATTCACTTTAAAATATACTAAATACATAAAAAATTTAAAATTTAAAATAGGTATAAAAAGTATAAAAATGCTGTATTAAGAAAAAACTATATTTTTAACCATTTACAAAAGTATATAAAACAAAAATTAAAAAATAATTCATAAAATGCGAGTAAAATTTTTTTAATAAATGGGATTTGTAAAAATATCAAAAAAATGTATATATAATGGAAAATTGACCAATAAAGGCTTAAAAAAGATTCAAAAGACTTATAATTTAAAAAGATTCTATATTGAGTTTCTTTGTACCTACCTAATTTAAACTTTTTGTTAGGATAGTTATGTTTTAGCTTTAAAAATAAGCTAAAATGAATGAATTTTCCTACAAATTCACAGCTCTATTTGATATTGATTTAAATCTTTAATATGTATTATTTTTTAATAGAGATATCAAATGTAATGGTTATTGTTATAAGGAGGAGTATCAATTTATGAGGAAACATTTGGAAATGTATTAAAACCTATATAATTGTTGTCTTTGATTATTTGATTAACAATAATTAGATACATAATTACATGTAAATAGAAACATCTTATATAACTTTATATTTTTTAATAATTTTCGATATTTATAACGCAGAAAGTAAATATTAAACTTTTTGTTTTGGTCGAAAAGGTAAGGGTCATTTAGGTCAAAAACGGCCATGTCCAGGGCCGTATTTAGAAATTATTCGCCGCCCCGGGCCATACCATTCTGCCTAACTTTTTGGCCATCAGTGGGAGGGGGGAGGTGGATATCCAGTGTAAAAATAAATATTATAAATACCTAGATAAAATTATAAAACATAACTTGTATTTTTAATAAAGGAACAAATTCACTTTTATTTTAGATTCTGAGCGAAGCAATGAATGCATTGATTTTATAATGATGTGTGTTTTCTTATTTTTGTGTCTATCATCACCTTTTAGGACAGTAAAAATGCTCGGATTTTCTTCAATAGTAACTTTTCTGATAGGAAAGTGAATATAGTTGGTACTTTGGGTGATCAAAAGTAAAAATTTAGTAGTTTTCAAAAGTCACGTGAAAAAAAAAGAAAAATTAAAGAAAAACGGGAATTTTTACGCAAAATTTGTTTTTGATAAAATCGATTTTGGTTTTTGAAGTAACTCTAAAAATGTAATATAAGATTATCCATAAGTATATCTACCTTTATCAAAAAAAAAATGTCTACAAGAAAGTCAAATTAAATTTTTATGAGCGTTTGAAATTCATATTTTTACAATATTGGATATTCACTCGATTTCTCATGTAACGATTTTGCTATTTTGTTGTTATTCAAAAACGAATAACTATAGATGCATGAAAATTTTACTGAATGTTTATATTTTCATTTTCTATACACAATACACTTTTGAAAATATTTTGACTCTTTTTGAGCTGTTTACGGACATTGTCAGTTTTCTTTTTTTTTAGTTTTTTTTCTATAAATATCAATAAAATTTTATTTGTTAGGTAAAAAAGCGTGAAAATTTAATGCAAGGCTCCTGAATAATGTTACAATAGCATTTGAAAAATATTAAAAATACATAGGCACCACTTTTTTTTATAAGCATTTAAAGTTCAAATTTTGACAAAATGTATCAAATTTATAATTTAATAATTATTTTGTAGTTAAAAATTTATAAAATGTTCAACTTTTATAGCTAAGGATTGAAAATTGAAAACAAGGCCTCCACTTAAATAGGTTGTATATAAATTACTTTATTCACAATAATATCATCATTCATCAAATATACTTGGTAATATCATAGGCTGACTGACCGTTTTCGCTCAGAATCGTTTTTCTTATACAATGATATTATATCATTGAATTCAAATTTAACACCATCCATAACAATGACCCACTTGTATCCTACTGCACAGCAGAGCGACATCCACTTACCCATCTTTTTATTTTTAAAACATGAATAGAAGTTAAGTACGATGGTGCACAAACAATTTGCGGAAATCATTATTTTGGAAGTATATCCTTCAGAAGTTTTCGATTTTCTATTTTTGCGCATACGCGCACAATGTTGCGGTTTATGTCCGCGCACCAGTGCCTTTAACGAAATTTGAATTTTTTTTTTAAGATTGAGTTTTTTATTAACGAGTTAAGAACAGCACATAATAATAAAAGTAGTATAATATAATTGTAAAGTATGACAAGTAGACAGTATACTCAATAGGCGCTCGCTATAAGCTCATATTTAGCTACTTTATAGTTCCGATCACCAAACTCGAAGTCCCACTCCTACAGATAAAAGTTATTAATTAGTATAAATATCGAACAAAAAATGATATCTTATTGTAGGTATAATATAAATTATAATATACCTAATATTACCTAGGTATCGTATATTTTTTTAATTTCTAATTAGATGCTCTAATTAGATGCTCAAATGCTCAATAATATTTTTTAAAATACAAAATTTGTAGGTAGATATGTATTTTAAGTACACAATACCGAAAAATGTTTAAAAATTTAAAATTTAAATAAATCAGGAACACTAAAGCAAAAACTATAATTTTTGGTCGCCCCCAAAAATTAGCCACTTATGGGGCATTTGCCCCTTTCGCCCTTCGCCTCTTCCCTACATGCAACACTGGCCATGTCCGTTTACTCTACCTACGTTTTAATATCGTATTTAATTTATAAGTAAGTGTACCCGCTGGCTAATTAATCAATGCTATTTATGCTAATACTAGATAGTAGGCAGTAGGCAGTAGGCACCCAATATTGGAAATACCCACTGAACTGCAGCCTACAGATCACCGTGGCAATGCAATTAATACGCGCAAATATTATATGTATTGCAATCAAAAACGAATATAAAGCAGCTTTCTCAATAAAATTATACAATTATAAAAGTATAGAACAACACACATTTGAACATTCCTAATGCATTATGCATATACTTAACTAACTTATCAGTTATTACTTTTAAGCGTATAACAGACATAATAGTTTGCAAGTACCTACCCATATATGAACTATACAATATTTGAGTTCAATGTTCAGTGGTGGATCCATAGCTTAATTTTTTTTTTTTTGGGGGGGGCATGGTGGGAAAAAGTTCAAAAAGTACAAAAATTGGCTAAACAATTGGTCAAACACAGTGTAAAACATAGGGAAACTACGGTGATTAGGGGTGGGGGGCTGGATCCACCACTGTCTTTGTTGGCATTTAATATAATACATAATAATATTATATAGGTATTATACACAATAATACGTAGCCAGGAATTTTGTATGGGGGGGGGGGGGCTAAGTATTCAAATACAATAGGTTTGTTTTTTATTTACACTTTTTTATTTTTGTATTAATCTTGATAAAATTCTAAGGTTAACACGGTCAATTGGGGGGGGGGGGGCACTATTAATATCAATATATCATACATTATCGAAACAATCTAAGCGTCCTTAAATAATACCACAGAACAATAATAATACATATGAATGTATTATCTAAGTAAGCTGTAAGCGTCACTGCGTCAGACAGTAACTATTACGTCTAATGTAGACGTGATAGCATACAACTACAACTGGTCTAGACATAAGCAGAAATACTTAAATACAATCATAGAACATTGTATGGTAGAACCTAACTCCTTACTCCTAACTCCTAAAGGAAATGGGAATCATAGATAAGTATATATAGTGATGGGAATTCCGAATTGCGGTTATAGACTTATTATGGATAATATAATAGGTATCAATGCTAATAATAATATTAATAGGACCTTATGCCTATATTATAAGTCTACAAGCGCTTTCATCCTAGTGTTAGCAATCGACATCGGAGGCCCGGAGTCGGTAGACCTATATCGATAGTCTGTTCCAAAATGTCAGACTTCTAATCACTGTTATCACAGTGACACTGTCGCGCTATCAGTTCTACGACTGCGTACAACTGGACCACAACTATACTCATTACTCACCAACACTATGAGGAAAACGAAAAAAAGAACAACAAATTGTATCATGCGTGTCTCTGCAATATAATATTGTGTTCTGGCCATAATATTATATTATGTTGAATGTTATACGATTATTAATTATTCGCAATTTGAACTACGTGCAAAACATCGTCGTGATTGTTCGTACCGTTTAAAAATGCTTGTAGTTGCCGACCTTTGCCTAGTAGAAAAATCCTATTAGAATATCGATTGCGCACACAAGCGTTGTGACTGAAAGCGAGAACCTATCGTATTACTTACTCGTACCCGCACATACAAGCACACATAGTCAAAATGATGGTCAGACCGGATCCAATGAACATGGTCAATCGTGTGCGCCGGACCCTGAACAACGCGATCAGGGATGAGAACTTCTACATGGCTCATCAATTGTACAAGTCGCTCTATTCCAGGTACGTCACGGAGAAATAATAATAATAATATTAATTACTATTTCACAAATCACAATACTGCTTCAAGTGTCCAACTGTACACATTGGTTGTCTATATAATACCATCACCAACCATATTATTGTATGCTTGCAGATACATAAGCATGCATAACAAAGATGCTGCTATAATGACACTTCAGGAAGGAATTATTGTCTTGTACGATAATCATCAAGTAATTATTAAATATACATACAATACCTAAAATTTGTTATTAAACTTAAACACATACATATTTTAGGTTGGAATTGCTACCGATTTAGCACAACTATTTGCAAAATCCTTGTCAGCGCAGCATATCATTCCTTCTGAACAAATGTTTGATTTCATAAGAGAGTAAGTTTGATACTTAGTTGCTTTTTAAAACCTATGTGCTTAAATTGCAATTTTTATTTAGTATATTCAGAAAATTTGGTCCGTCACTATCTGCAGAACGAGATTCCATGTTGAATCCAATCATACAGTGGACAATTGAACATTGTCCAGAATACTCAATGGGACACCCAGGTTTACATAAACGTATAGGATATATCTATTGGTCAGGTATTTGGTCATTCATTCTAATACAGTTTTGTGTTTAAACAATTAATGTACGAAATGTATATATATTTAGAGGCTAACTTTGAGTTAGCACAGCATCATTATTTGAGATCAACAGATGGTTTGGCATTTGCAGCTATGTTGGTAGAAATGCATAAAACACGAGGATTAAAATATGAAGTTGATTTATTTATAACACAAGTTGTACTGCAGTATGTATTATAAAATTCCATAAAATATCAGTTTATATATTTTTATTTCTTTATTTTAGAGGGTTGTGTATGCGTAACATATCAATTGCACAGTCAACATTTCAGTCATATACTAAGTTACATCCTGCTATAAATGATGAACCCCCATACATTTTGCCTTTACTCAATTTCATTTGTTATTTACTAAAAATATTAGATGGGTAAGTAACTTACTATTTGTTTTGTAATTGGTTAGTAATTAATTACTTTAATACCTAAATGTATTATCATTTATATTTAGTGGAAAGCTAAAAACTTATATAGTACTTTGTGAGCAATATCAATCATCTTTGACCAGGGATCCGAGCTATACTGAATATTTGGATAAAATTGGGCAACTATTCTTCCACGTCAAGCCATTTGAAAGGAGACCTAGACAACAACATGGATTTTTAGGTAGGTATACCTATACTAGTATTTATATAGGTGGATTATTTACATATGTTTTTCTTATAATTTTATATTTTAAATATGTTATTTTTATTTAATAATTTCTATAAATATAATATGTTTTAATTTTACGTTTTAAATAATTATTATCGGAAATTATAATTTTCTCTTTGATTTTTGAATAATGTTTTTAATATATACTATATAGTTAAACTATAGCAGTATTAATTGACAATGGAATTTATTAATTTACTTATATTTGTTTAAAATTATTTATGAGATGTATATGTTACCGTCAATTATGTAAATTAGGTAATAACGTAAATGCCAAGCCAATATCATAAATTCCTTACATTAGTAGTCAATATCGCCGATGCCTAGACAAACTGACAATATATGCAAAGTTGTAAAATTCAAATATTTTGTTAACACATTTACAACTATGAGTAGGAAATTACTTAAATGTCTAATACTGATAGACAATGTTGATAATTTTGTTTAACAAAATATTTAAATTGGGTCAGAAATTTAATTATGCATATAAGATAAATTATACATTTATACTTAATATTAAATAGTAGGCATGCGTGTATACAAATATCTTAAAACATTTTATTATATTTTAATTTTAAAGCAAGTTGTGAGTATGTTAAAATTGTTAATAGTTTTTACATCTTAAATAACTCATAACTCGCTTTAAAATAAAAATATAACAATATGCCTATAAGATGCCCTAGGTAATAATCTTACCTATACATTTTATAAGAGGTCAATTTACTCTAATTTTCAAACTAACAGAGTAACAGAGCTAAACGTGATCTTCTGAGTCAAAAATTTGGTATGTTATACACTTCTAAGACAGAAACAACAATGTCTGTATTGTGTCCTCTTAGATCATTAGATCAATATTGATTCATTAAATATTTAGTAATTATTGATACAACCTGGGATAAGATGTAAATATGTAATATAATATGTTGCTACTTGCCAGGTCATAGAAATCTAGATTAAAGGGAATACTACTGATAATAAAATTATCTTTAAGATTATTTTAATTTAAAAAATCGGTATGTAAAAATACATTTTTTTAAAAAGTTACATCACTAACATCTGTGTTTCTTTACATCTCATAAAAATTGTAGTAAAATTGCTCTTTGCATTTCTCATTTTGTAGTCAAAATGTTCAAATTAGGTTATAGGTAATTTTGTTTTTAGGAAAAAAGTTGCAGCAAAACATAATAACTACTAAAATGTTGAATTGCTCTTAATATTTTTATCCTCAAAACTAGAGGCGTATTTAGAAATGTGTTATGGTGGGTTAGAGGAGGGAGGGGTTGTACATTTCAAAACAATGTTATCATTTATTACTATGTTACATGTGTTAGAAACAAAATGTAATTAATTATATTCAGTAAAAAAAATTGTATTAAAATTATAATAGCTGAATACGCCTGGGATGTTAAGGGGCCTGCACACCGAGCAAGACTGGTCCAGGGTGCTATTGGGCCCCCGATTTGTATTTATGATCCAGACCCCATTCTTAAATTTAACTATTTCCTAATATTAGTAAGTTTAAGGAAAAATATACAGGCCACTAATTTTGCACCCAGGACAAAAAAAAACCAGTCTGCCCCTGTCTGCACATGACCTGTTTTTTTGTTCAGAAACATGCATTTGCTTTACAGGAAAAACTCAAGTCTTGTAGAGTGATCTGATTTTGATATATATTTAATTTTTGAGAAACATTTTTTTCAGGGCGCATTGGACTTAGATTTTCAAAATGATATTTCTACATCATACAATATAAATTTGAATATGACCAATTTTTATAAGATTTTGTTTTTGTTTTAAGTAGAGTAAGGACTTACATGCATGTGCATGACATTTTTTCTGGTTAACTTTATCGTATGTTTAATTGTGTACTTGATACAATACATTTCTTCACAACTTATGATTAAATACTCAAAGTGTTTAGACTTTTCGTGCATTTTTGATAATTTATAGAAAATCAAGCACTTTGGTAAATATTTTTCATGAATCAAGGTCAGCAAATATATTAAATTTGAATGAAGAATAGCTTTCTTATTTATAAATTTGGGGTAAATAGAAAATTGAATTGAGTACCTAAAATAATTAAATTTAAATAAAATCAAATTATACTATTCTATAGCCTAAGCCTGGAGCTATACATGACATGGTTTGCGTTTTCTGCCACAGCGGAACACTCGGCGTTTTACGCTCAATAGCTGCTTCGATGTAAACCAATGCATTTTGAATTTGACGGAAAACGCTGCGGAATATGCCGTGTATAGCCCTGGCCTAAAAAAAAACTAAACACCATTGTAAAACCACTAGCTTCCTCGCTCCGTTCAGAATCTAAAATGCAAAGATCAGTATAATATTAGTATAGTAGAAGGAGGCATCAAACCCATATCATCTTAACTTAGACAAAAACTGTAAATTAGTCATATAATCTAAAATCTGTATATTATCCATTTTATTGTATCTTAAAGTTATTATTAATCCTAATTTTTAGAGTTGTTAAAGTCAATATAATATTTTTTAATTTTAATTAGTTGAAGGAAAAATTATATTTAAATAAAAAACCATACATTAATACAAATTGTATTTGTTTATTTTTCAGGTAATTTGATCAGTACACTAATGGGTGACTGTGATCATGATGGAGAACCACGTGCATCATCATCGCGTCCGATAAATGTAGAACCTCTTGATTAACTCACGTTGATTTAATAAAAAATAAATACTTTTCAAAAAAACACTGGGTTTTTAATTTGTATTAAAAAAAAATTAATTTAAACTAAATATAATATATAGAAATTTATTTCTGTTTTAATAATTATTATTGTTATTATATTTTTGAAATGCGACTTGAAAAACCCATAATAATATAATATATAAAAAAAACATCATTTTATATTTCATTGCTGTATTAAACTTAATAGTGTATATATAACTAATGTATACTTATTGTTTTGTTTAATTTAACATAATCTGCAATCATTTGAAATTTTAACTTTTGGTTTTTGCTTATCTTTAAGGATAGCTACAATTATAGTTCTTTAATAAATTTACACTAAAAATTTAAATACTTATGTATTAAAATATAGTTTATTAAATGTTTTTTAGTATGTATTTATAAATCTATTTTAAAACTTTTACTAAAATCATACTATGTGTACATACTTATAAATAAATACTTATTATATATAATATATGTAACAGTGTCTGTGTATGCATATATATGTAAAATATACAAATAATAAAAACTATATTAAAAGGATTCAATATAATTAAAAACATTCTATCCCCTCTTTTTTCTACAGTGTAACCTCAAGATGTTTTGATCCACTTCAATTATCTCAGTTATAGTTAAGCCACTGGCGTGTTTATTCTGATGTTGTATTTTCAAATATTAATGTATATAAAACGTGTAAAAGTTTAGTATTTATTCTCATTTTCATTTCATAAGATGATGTACACAAAGGGGTAAGTCCTACATTTAAATTACTCCACTATTGAATGGTTTAAATAATATTTTTTGAATATTGAATGCCTATATAAAAAAAATATATCCTTTAAATCATTGAATTGGGATAAGGATTTTTTTATCAATTAAAAAAGTATGCTTTATATTGTTAAAAAAACACCTTTGTTCCCTGCAAAAAAAAATGATGGAAAATAAAATTTATAGTTAAATGTTAAATATTTTTGGTTATTAAATATTATAGGTAATATTACTAGGGTGAAATGTAAAATATCAAGTTACCTTGTCCTTGTATGGTAATAAACAATAAAGAAGCTCTACAATGTACATGTTGTGGCTAATATAAAATGAATTATTACGTTCAATGAATTTTCATTGAACATAATATAGGTTTTATAGTATTTGTCAAATTATAAATTTTATGATACAGGTACCTAATTTTTACTCTCAATTATTAGACTAACTTCACAAACATATTTACAGCTGTTTATAGAAGTACATATTATCCCATAGAGATGAAGTTAAAAATATTGATACATTTTTGCATTATTTTCAAAAAAATATCATGAGCTGAAATCGGTTTATTCAAAATTGTACAATTGTTTTAAATAGGTTATCTTAACTCTTAGTTAGTAGTTTTCACTTTTATCGTGATTTTTTAAATTACATGAATATTTGAAAAACATCTGACTTTGTTGTCACTATAACATGCAACCAATTTTCAATCTATAAAGGTGTGAAAATGTTAACTGAAAAACGTGGCATTAAGATGAAGTTGTACTACTCGCGTGTGTTATCTCCATCTTACTAATATGGGTCATAGGTACCAAAATGCACGTTCAGTAGTTCCCATTCTGTATGGTTTGCATTAATATAAGAGTAAATTTACCTATTTTAAAACTTAAAATTAAGAACCTTATCTGTGTTCTATTGTTGATGTTTAACGATATTTTAAATTTTAAGTAAATTATGAGAATTTTTAAATATTAATATTTTACGTAGGTATTCTTATATTGATTTAATATATTATTAAATCAATATATTTGGTTAAATTATTTTCGGTACACCGTAACCTGTATATAACTAAAATATTTTTGTACCTACATAGACTATACCAGATACCTAGACACATATCGTATTTACGGTAGTAAACGATTATAGTTCTATAATCTATACAATTCTTCCTATAGACTATAGAGTAAATATGCGTATATATAATATGTGCTACATTATTCTAATTTACTGAAAATAAAATAGATAAATCTATTGACAATTTTTTTTTTAGTATTGTACTTTTAGGTCCTGAGTGAGATTCCTTTTATTTTTTGAATTTTCACTTTAAATATTGATTGTACACTCGTTACTCGTACTTACGTACTTTTAGCGATATTAATATATAAATGTAGTTTTTACATATTTACAAAAACTTAATGTATAACTATGGTAAATCTTAGTTTAAGTCTTACGTTTTTTATTTTTTTGTATGGTAACCTATAATATTTTAATTTTACATTTATTTTCTAAATCAGAAGAAATGATAGGAATAAAAATTAATTTAACAAGTGTCAAATAAATAGTTTTTTTTGTTTTTAAGAATTTAAAATATGGATGTGAAGAGTGGCAACAGGCAAGAGTACTAAACTTTTTTAGTTTAAATATTAGTTTCATTAACAAAATTATATAATATAAATATTTTATTATAATTATATAATATAAATATTTTATTATAATTATATAATATAAATATTTTATTATAATTATATAATATAAATCATACAATACTCATTTTTTTGTCACGGCGAATAATTAGATAAAAATTAAATCATAAATTCTTCAAACTAGGTACCTAGTTATATTATAACATTTTGAATTTCCTGATTGCAATTTCTTTTGAATATTAATACATTTTTTTGTTCATATCATATCGTCATGTAGTAAGGTGACACAGAGACCTAATACAGTAATACTTATTTTAATAGTATTAATTTGTAAATTTGATTGAATTTATAAAAACAAAATAAAATACGAAATTAACATTTTATATTTTAATTCAATAGTTTGTTTTTTTAAACTTGAATTCGTCTAAATATCTAATATAATATATTTGGCACAAGACCTAACGTTCTCTAATCTTTCTAAATTTAACACGTCGGTCTCTGGATATTTGTCGAAAGTAATAAACCTATCATGATGTCACGCTTTAATGGAACTCGTAAATATTACATGTTTTAAAGCCGGGTTTATCGTGTATAATATATTTTTGTTATAACTTAAAATATATTTGAGTAGGTTTGTTAATTATTTTTTTTTTTTTTTAGATATTATTTAAGATGGACACAAATTGTTTTATTTGCAACGATTATATTTCCGACTAGAATCAACGCTTCAGCAAGTATGTACTCCGTATACATATCTACGCCTACGCCTAATGACTTATACATTAAAGAAACGATTGTAATGCCAATTATATGTTTATTTATTGTATAGTATAATATATATATTTAGATATTATAAACTAATATATTATAGCCTATCGGTTTCAGTTACCGCTATTAGGCTATAAAAAAGGATTTTTTACTTTATTTTAAAAATAAGCTATACCTTCTTATTATAATGTACATGAATGTTATTTTCTTTGGTTACAGATAATAAACCTCAGATACATTCTGGACATTCTACCGATTATTCAGGTAAATAATAAATATACATTTTATCTACCTACTTAATATTAGGAAATAAAAATGGGTTCTCACTACAAACCGTGTCGTGTCTAGTTGAATATTATATTCAACTTGTATAGCTGTATTATAGGTAGGTAACGTTTTTATACCAACATTTGATTACCTACTTGGCTATACTTACTTATGTAGTTATATACGATGTACCTATTATGATATGTATTAGGACACCGACCCAGTTTTAATAGGTAGCTAATAAATTAGTCGGTCACCATACCTAATTAAATTATAATTAAAAGCAGATGGTATAAATAATTATTATATTAGTTTTAAAACACATTTTTTTATTATATATATATATACCAATTATTATCATGCAGTGTATTGTGTATCACTTATAGTTAACGAAATGTCTGAAATTAATCGATGTAACTACTTAGGTGGCTAGGTCCTTAGCTAGTCCCTACCGTAGAGTAGGACGAGGCAATAGATATGAGCCACTGAGGTTGGTCATTTTAAACTTTTATTGTAACTAGATAGGTACTTATATCTATTGACGAAGTGTCAAAGTTCGAAGTTAACTAAAAATCCAGTAATTGAAAGATTTTTTTTGTTTATTTTAAGTATACATAATCTGTACATGTTACACGAGTGTTAACAGAGTTAAAAAGTAGGTACATATAACATATTATATTTTATTTCTTTAGTACCTATTATTATTAGAAATAACTATATTTGTCAAGACTACAACAATAGTAATAACAATGGTATTTACTAATAAAAAAGATGGCTCTAAGATATTTTATTATTTAATCTTAGATTCTATTTTACCATTTTTACCACTTGATTGGTAAATTTATTGATATTTTTTACGTAAATTCTCCATCTGTAAGTACATTAGTATTTAGTATACCTAATTGAACTTGATTAAAATAACCATCATTAAACGTCTTGGAGGCCTCATGCTCAAATAATCCGGATTATTGTAATAGGAGTTTTATTATAGGTAGTTAATATAAGCATAGGTGCATAGATCTTTTAACAATACCAAATAGGTCTATGATATTAAGCTTAAGCTAAATTTAGATCAAGACTTTAGAGATATACTCGAGTGAAACCAAAGCAAGCAAACCTTTTATTCTTATTATAGGAATATTTTGCCCTTTTCTGATCTTTGAAACCAGTTGAAAGATAAATAAAAAAAAAGGTGGATACGTGGATGTCGCTCTGCTGTACAGTAGGTTACAAGTGGGTCACTGTAATGGATGGTGTTAAATTTGAATTCAATGATATAATATCATTGTATAAGAAAAACGATTCAGGGCGAAAACGGTCAGTCAGCCTATGATATTACAAAGTATATTTGATGATATTATTGTGAAAAAAAATAATTTCTATAATATAACGGTTATATTATAACCTATTTACGTGGAGCCTTGTTTTCAATTTTCAATCCTTAACTATAAAAGTTGAACATTTTATAAATTTTTAACTACTAAATAATTATTAAATTTTGTCAAAATTTGAACTTTAAATGCTTATAAAAAAATTGTGCCTATTTTTAATATTTTTCAACTGCTATTAGAACGATATATCAGGAGCCTTATATTAAATTTTCACGCTTTTTTACCTAACAAAAAAAATTTTATTGATATTTATAGAAAAAAAACTAAAAAAAAAGAAAACTGACAATGTCCGTAAACAGCTCAAAAAGAGTCAAAATATTTTCAACATTTTATGGTGTATAGAAAATGCCAATATAAACATTCAGTGAAATTTTCAAGTATCTACAGTCATTCGTTTTTTAATTACAATAAAATAAGAAAATTGTTACATGGGAAATCGAGTAAATATCAAATGTTGTAAAAATATAAATTTCAGACGCTCATAAAAATTTAATTTAAGTTTCTTGTAGACATTTTTTTTTTGATAAAGGTAGACAAACTTATGAGTAATCTTCTATTAAATTTTCAAATCTTAGATTTAAAAAGAAAAATTTTTATGAATTCTCAACTCAAAATAATTTGCTAATTTTCGTGATTTTTCCGTATTTTGTCAAAATTTGAACTTTAAATGCTTATAAATAAAAACTGTGACTAAGGATTTTTAATTTTTTTCATCTGTCTATGAAACAATAACTTAGAAGCATTCTATTAAATTTTCAAGCTTTTTTACTCAACAGATAAAATTTTATTGATATTTATAGAAAAAAAAACTAAAAAAATTGAAGACTGACAATGTCCGTAAACAGCTCAAAAAGAGTCAAAATATTTTCAAAATTTTATGGTGTATAGAAAATGCTAATATAAACATTCAGTCAAAATTTCATGTCCCTACGGTCATTTGTTTTAGAGTTGCATCAAAAACCAAAATCAATTTTATCAAAAACAAATTTTGCGTAAAAATTCCCGTTTTTCCTTAATTTTCCTTTTGTTTTTCACGTCGCTTTTGAAAACTACTGGGAAATTTTTACTTTTGACCACCCAAAGTACCTACTAGATTCACTTTCCTATCAGAAAAAATACTGTTGAAGGAAATCCAAGCACTTTTACTGTCCTAAAAGGTGATGATTGACACAAAAATAAAATAAAAAAAAAAATAATAAAAAAAAAACACACATCATTGTTAAAATCAATACATTCATCGCTTCGCTCAGAATCTAAAAGATTATACAATGATGGTTTTTCTCAATGCAATACCTACTACCGTGTTGACAAATTTACCCAGCAGTTGTTACTTGTAATACGGTGAGCGTAATGTAATATTTCCTAAAAAAAAAGCAGAACCCGAAATACGTCATATCCGTTATTGTGAACGCCATTGACCTTAAAGACCCATTCAAATGGTATAAACATGTTCACAATTCACACATCTGTTAAAATCGTACTCGTATTTTACATATTATTATATTATTAATAATTATTATTTATTATGGGTGTACACACGTCACGCCGTAAAAACGGTAATGTTTTGTACAGATTATGATGAGGACACCAGTAAGCCCGTTAAAGACCAAGCATCGGCGCAGGTGCCGTGCGGGGACTTCCGGCCTGGTGAAGACGATCTACAAATAATCGATTTCATTAGAAAATTTGGATTGGATTCGGCTGAAGAAATATACAAAAAAAGTGTAACTAAAGTGACAGGATCTAACCGTTTTCAGACCGCTTATAGGGTGGAAAAAACAGCACGTTTAATAATGCCCACAAGGTATGTAACACAGTTATCAACTATTGTAGAGTGTCTGAGTCTGTTTCTAGACAGTATACTAATTATAAATAAGTACTAAACAAGTACTAACACCCACAACAATAGTACTTATATGAGTTAATGTAATGTCTATTATAAACTGACATATTTTATAGTAATTAATATGTATAATATATATTATAGAAAATATTATAGTCTACACTATTCACTAGTATAATAGAAATAGTAACTAGTAAGTATAGACAACAATGGTAGTTGGTAGGTACCTACTTATAAATAATAATACTTTTATTATTTTAATTATCTATACCTAATCTGCATTAACGCAACTATAAGGAAGTGCTTGATAGCCTAGTGCGCTGGTTTAATATTACTAATATTAGCCATAGGCGTGCGCACGGGGGCAGCAGAGGCAGTATATGCTGCCGCTGAACTATTTTTGGGGCTACCGCGGCCTGAAAATAGTGAATAATGAGCCTCGGTAAAATTATATTTTCACAAATGATGATCAATGTAGATAAAACAATTATATAAATTTATATTTTTTGAGTAAAAGTATAAACTATAGAGAAATATTTTATAATTATAGAATTTACCAGTATAAAACGAATCGAACCTAACCTGTCTACTATAAAAAAAAATTGACATGATTTAAAATTGTAAATATTATTAACATTTATGGTAATAAAACCAAAACAATTTTAATTTTGATATACCCTATAGTAAAAAAAGTAAAACTACGAGTGGTTTAACGGCAAATTTGGAGAATGAGCCGAATTAATCGCTTGCTGCCTCTGAGACTGGAATATGCGCACGCCTTTGATATTAGCATATATCCATCAATATTACCATGTCCACTGGATATTACTAAAAAATTAATAAACATTTTTTTACCTATTGGCTATTATTATCACTATTTTATTGACTATAATAATTTCAAAATAATAATTACAATTTTAAAATCCACAATAAATGTACTTATATAGTTATACCTATACTTATACTTTATAACAATATAAATAGTACAAAAATAATGATTAGTGAAATATAAATTAATGAATACTTACGAGTTACAGATAATAACATGGCTACCATTTAAAAATAATACTAAAAAATGTACGGTACTTTTTTATAAACAACTATTATTTTGAAATAAAAAAAATTTATTATATAAAGTTGTCAGCCACAATTTTTTTTAAAAAAATGTAGAATTTTGTGTAGAATTGTATAATATTTTTGATATGAGATTTCAACATAAATTATTATATTTTGTATAATATTAATATAGTAGGTATATTATGCTATACATATTTTGCATTTTTTTTACTATACAGTATACACTATAATATTATATGGTTAACTTAGTTGAAATAATAATATATTTATTAAAATACTTAAAACCAAAAGAAACCACATTTTAAACATTTTATATTTTATCTAAAAATGGTCCAATTTTTAAAATACATATTCATTTTACTATTATAATTATTAATAGAAATATAAAAATAAAAAATAAAAATATAAAATATAATATTATATTATTATTAAAATATAAAATATTGAGGTACACCGTACACATAATGTTAATACTGTATTATGTGTTTATAGAAATATATTTCCCTTGGGCATACCTCAACAGTTTTCTTTTATTGCTACCTTCAGCTCAAAAATGGTAACCAGAACACAGTGGCACATACTTAAGATTGTTGATCATCAAAACAGAACTAATTTACAAATTACACTGAATCAAGTTTTAGGAGCTGTAGAGTTCTCTATTGTTAATTACAATGGGTACTTGCAAACTGTTAAATTTGAAGCAAACTACGTAAGTTATTTTAATATTTTAATATATTAATTTAACAATTAAATCACATATTAGAAACAACTCATCAGTCATTGTGTACAAACTTTTTGGCTTATACTAGTATACAATAGCGGATCCAGAAGTCACTCAGAGGGGGGAGAATTTTCAAAAATTAAATTAAGTACTTTTTTAAAGCCTAATAAAATAATAAAAATAACATAAAAAACAGCCCTAATATTTTGTACATAAGTATTAGATTTGGTAATAATTAATATAATCATATTAAAATATATATTATGCATTTATTAATGATAAAATATATTTTCTGGAAGTTATACAATATTAATTTTATTCTATTATAGTATTATTATTACTCTATTTGGATGCAGGTACCTACTACCTATTATATAATGAAAAGTTCAGCGGAGAGGTACATTTCTTTACAATTAAACAATTTTTATCTTATATTTATAATTATTATTTTAGTTAAGAAAAATATTTATCAATTAAAAACTGAACCATGGTTTCGTTTTAACTTTTGTTGAAATACATTAAATAGGAAGATAATAAGTAAACAAACTAATTTATTAATTTACCACAAGATAATCAAATAAAATATTTTCAAACTGTTTAGATTTTTGATAGAAATTGGCACAAATTACATTTCGGAGTATTTTACGATAGAGTAGTACTTTACATAGACTGTAAACAAGTCGGTGTTAAAATGTTGGAACCTAGAGGTACAGTGGATATGTTTGGTAATACAGCTTTAGTGACAAATAACGAATACCAAGCAGTACCAGTAAGTCGCATTAAAAACTATAATATTAATTTTAAATTATAAATTAACTTAATTTAGGTGGATGTACAATGGATAACACTTAGTTGTGATCCAACGAAACCTCAACGGGAAGGATGTGCAGAACTGTATCTAGTAATAATTGAAAATAATTTTTACTTATGTATATTTAAAAATTTTAAATAATTTAAAAGTTAAAACTGTCATAAAGATGAGAGAAGAAACTGTACAAATTCAGCAGCTAGATGTAGCTACTACCGGTAGTAATTGTTCTTACCGAGAAAATCAATGCGCAAACAAACTTCCACCAGTTGTGTATCAGAGTCAACCGGGACCACCGGGACCCCAAGGTCAAGAAGGGCCACGAGGACTAACAGGACCACAAGGCCCACCAGGTCAACCAGGAATTCCAGGAACGGAAGTAATAAAAATTGTATTTAATTATATTTTGTACAGTCAAATTATAATAGGTACTTATAGGTTATTAATTTTTTAATATTCAATTAAAGGAATAAATGTAATAATTTGTTTTTTATTAATCTTCGTTCCATAAATAGCATTATGTACAATTTATTTAAAGGGCCCTCGAGGATATCAGGGTTTACCAGGTACACCAGGTATACCAGCATTGCCCGCTTTACAAGGAGAAAAAGGAGAACAAGTAAATATTGACTGATACAAATTATGTAACTAGTATAATATTAATTTACAATGAATCAAATTAATTACAGGGAGAACCTGGAATTCAAGGTAATAGAGGGGAACCTGGACTCCCTGGAACTATAACTTATATTCCAGCTAAACCAGAAACACAATATATAAGACCGGTAAGTATTTATTTGCTTATGTCGAAGGACAAAGACTCTAAGTTGATAAATTATAAATATGAATTTCTTAAGAATGTAGATGATATATTATTCAATGAACTTAAGTGCGAACATTTTACTAGTCCCCGAGGTTTCGTAAATTCACGTTTGAACCACGTGTGATCTGTATCGCTCCACAAGTATATTTCTATAAGGGGATCGCAGCACATGTATTTTTTATACGTTTTAGACTAATAAGCGGTGGTAAATTACACATATCTACTTCGGAATGTCCGATATAAATTTTTACACACGTATGAACTCTTTGACAAAATATCTAGGCTTTTTAGGAAGTTGATTTTCAATTTTCAATTTTAAAAGACCTTAAAATTAAGATTTTTTTTTCAAAAACACCATGAAATAATTGCTTTACATTTGAATTTATTTTGGGCACATCTGATTTTAAATCAAAAAAGTGATTCCTAAAGAGCATAGTCCATAGAAGCTTATAAATACAACCATTTTTTCAATATTACAATCAATTTTCAAGAAGTATATTTAATTTACTACCGTTTTTAGTAGTTTTTATAGTAATGCAAACAAGAATATTTTCATTTTTCGTGAATTATTGACATGTGTGCGCGTGTGCGAGAGTTTCATCCGGCGGTGGTTGCCCTTACAGCGATTCTCGAAAACACACACTAATGCTAATTTACTACTCTCACATTGACATTAGCCCAAATGTTAAGAGGACGCCACACCCGCATTATGTGTTGTCTCCGTCTTACAAACGCGTAACATACCAAATGTACGCTCAGAAATTCAAGTTTTATGCCGTTAGCTTAAAAATTAGAGTGAATCGACCTATTATGAAACTTGGTGGTAAGAATTATCTGTGTTTTGTTACGATAATTTAGTTTTTAAGGGAGTTATGAGCATTTTTAATTTACATTTATTATACACGCTATAACTCACTTAAAAACTGAATTATCGTAAAAAAACTTCCAACAAAACACAGATAATATTCTTATCATCAAGTTTCATAATAGATCGATTCACTCTAATTTTTAAGCTAACGGCATAAAACTTGAATTTCTGAGCATACATTTTGTATGTTACGCATTTGTAAGACGGAGACAACACGGCGGGTGTGGCGTCCTCTTAATCTCATGTGAATTGTCTAAATATTACTCCTTAAAACATGATACGCTGGACTGCTGGGGCCCCCTTAATCTCTACCGTGGTCTTATATGTTGTAGGTACAGGTATTTTTTTATCTTATTTTGATTTGTGTTATTTATATTACTTAAATGTACTCGATGTATATGATGACTGCAGTGTCGCGTAAGTTTCCACACCACCTATGCTTGTTAAATGACATAATATCACATCGACCAGCGTCTACCAGCAGTAGCGTGTCTACGACCCCCATAGATCCCCCGTAGATACGCCACTGTCGACCATGTTGTTTAAAAGCATAAGGTATTACACGAGGCGCGTTTTTTTATTGTGGTGTACTGGTGTCCCCAGTCCTTTGTAGGCCTAATCCACATCGTAAACGAGAACACGCGAACGCCGCGCTGCGCCTATTGACTACAATAGGTTACTACAATATTATAATACCTAATATTGTAATTCACATGTAGATCGGTATTCGGTACAGCGAAGACAGCACTTCTCGAGTATAAAATAATAAAATACGTTAATATACATCAATAAAACATATTTTAATATAAATAAGAATATATAAACCGTTAAATAGGTTTTAATTAAGTCGCAGCACGGCATTAGCACATTTTCAGCTTACTAGTACTGAATTTTAGTAAATGTTTCAGCCTCTGGAAATGCGAGGCTGCTGGTGCTGAGGGATTTGTATTTGAAATTTGTCACATACTCACATCGACACATAGTATTATAATTTATAAATCCTGCAAGAGGACTAAAGATTGCTTAAAATATTGCGGGTTCCTATACGTGTTTCGTATTAGAAACCGGGTAAAAAATGATAGTGGGTTCCGGGTTTTGCGTTCAAAACCGGGTGCATATTGTTTGCGGGGTTTCGCGTCCAAAACCGGGTACAATTATTGGCGAGTTACGGGCGTAAGGTACAAATAAAGGTGAAATTCTACGTAAGTTATGAGTTTTTCGTTAAAAACTGGGTGAAATTGTTTGGGGGTTTCGCGTCCGAAACCGAGTACAATATTGTTTTTATTAGGAGTGGATCAATTTACTAGCGGGTTATGTGTTTTGCGTTCAAAACCGGGAAAAATATTTTGCGGAATACCCGTTTTTACTCCTGGTTTTTATAATATCCAAGTGACGGGGCTGGGAATAATTAATTATTCTAACTTATATGCTATTCTACTTACTACTTAAAATTAAAATAATTCATGTATAGGTAGTTGGGTAATTAACAATTAACAGCATTTTAAATTATTTAAAGAATGATTATACTTGTTTAAAATTCAACACTGTGCTATAATATTATAATTTATAACTATAACTATATTATTATTATTATTATTATTATGTTTATCATATTTTTATTATCTACCTAAATAATAATATTAAATTACATTTTGTTGATTATTATTTAGAGATGACCAAAGTCCTATTTCTAAGTCTCCAGCCACTCTCTATTGCCATTGTCTTAATTTAATTCTTAAATTTCGCGAAACTCATTCATAAACATTTTTTTACGGTCCTGGAATAAAATGTTTATTTTGTGTGTGTGACGCTGGCCGTGCGATAGTGTGTGATGTGTTAGGTGTGTGGATGAAATGGTGTGGGGATGACCATATCAAATAAATACATTTTACAAAATACATAAAATCATCTTACTTGGTTTGCATCTATAGTTTATAGCTTAGCTGCGCCGACCAAGACTTATATCAAAATAATTACTTACCATCACTTGGACTCAATGACTTTTCTTTCTATAAAGCTTGACGGTGTTGAAGCATTGTAATTTGTAGGTGCATAAAACTATTTCAGATCTGTGCTCTGCAGAGAGATTTAATACTTCGTTAATAATTAAATTAATTTTTGATGTGTGTGACTACGAACCTAAAAAGTGTAATGGATGTATGTTGAAAATAAAAAGAACATATACTTCATGAACTAAAAAAAACTAAAGAAAGTTAAAAAGCATAGGAAAAAGTTTAGCAAATAAAAACTACAACAGTAATCGGAAATATATAAATATTGTTCACAAAGTAAAAACTGATGTATATTATACAAATGTATTTTGAACATAATTAAAACTGTACCTATAATAACATAAATAAGAAAATTAATAAATAATAACTATAGGCAGCATAATATTTAGCCAGCATATCTATTATTTATTGATATAATATTGAATATGAATAACTTGTGTGTGTACGTTTGTTTATATTGTGTTTGTGGCCAACATACGATACTAAAAATTAATACCAATTAGCTATAGCTTTCTATTAAGACCATCCTAAGGGACCAGCGGGCCCCGCAGGGCTAATAAATATTCCCGGCACCTTTAAATTTTAGATTAATTTAGTTTGGACTCAGAATTCAGAATCCTTCTCTATTTACGTCCTTAGTACACGTAGAATTAAAAAAAAACCAAACCACTTAACAAGAAATTAAGATTAACTACCTAAGTCTTCCTGTTTAAAGCTACTTCTAGTTAAAATCAGCCAGGATTAAAAAGTAACAAGGTATACTCAACTGAATAAAAATAACTGTAATGGCATTATCGATTTGGGTATAGTTGGAAGGAGAGGTGGACCACATCGTCCAGAAGTCTGAACTAGCAGTAATTTAATTAAATACAATTTACTGGCTGAAAAATCATGTTAAAATAAGTGAACATTTTGTTTTCTTAAAGTGTTATTGTTTCACTCGTATTAAATCGTATACATTTGAAATTATTGTTAATATATATACAGTTTTGACTGTTTTAAGGGTCGGGGGGTCTGGGAATTCTTTACAATTTGTGCACCCCTAAAAATATTGGTCTAGTTGCGCAATTAGATACAATTAGATAGTTTAAACTTTAAAGTACCTAATATAGGCTGTAAGCTGATAGACCTTCTACGCTCAGAATTGTTTTTCGTATGCAATGATGACACCTATTGCAGTACAACAGAGTGGTTACGGCTACCTATACCTACTTTCCGATTTTTTAAAATATTTTGTCCATATATTTTCCATAGGGAACACTTAGCACTCCAGGTGAAAAAGGAGACAGAGGAGAACCCGGATTGCCAGGTTATTCAGTATGTTATTTATTAATTATTTCTTATGATTTTAGTAGTGTTGTAAAGAATAAAAAAGCTAAACAATTATTTAAAATATATTCGAATAATATCATAACATTTTACTGAAATACTTAGAAATAAACATGTTTATTACATAATGAAATAAATATAAATTAAGTAGGTAAATTAAAAAAAAAAACATAACTTGAATTCTTTGCTATTGAGTATTTTTATTTAAATGTTTCTACTCTGATAAGTAGTAACTTTACAACACTGCGTATGAACGTATGTCGTATAGTATTATAATTGCACAATTACATTTTTTTATTAGGGAAATGGTTTTACTGAAAATGAGATAAAAGAAATGTGTAAATCAATTTTGAAAGGTAAATGTATTATTTTTTAAACTTAATTATGTTAAGTAGAGTGCAGACTCAGTATTATATAGTATAGTGACTATACTTTAGTGCTATACTAATATTAAGTCTCAAAATATTTGTATTTAAATGTGTCTTAAAAATAGTTAAATAAACATCAAAAATCGAAATGTAGTGAAAGAAATTTATTTAAACAAAAATAAATGAGTTTCCTTGGTTTCCAATATTAATATTTTAGTTGATTTAAAAATTGACTTGTTAAAATTTTATAAAAATAGATTTCCAGCATATATACCTAAAATTTACTTGATCCTTTTTATATCTTAAATAATATTCCTTCCGGAATTTGCACTCTACCATGCCTTACTCCAACCATATTTTGAATGTACAGATTCTAATAATATTTTGATGATCATTCCTAGAACAATTAGCAGAACTAACAAACACCTTCATTGGTCCACCTGGGCCTTCAGGTCGGTCAATTATAGGTAAACCAGGTCCACCAGGTACCCAAGGTCCACCAGGTAATTTTATAGCATGAAAAGTTTGTAAAAAGTGAACAAATTAAATTAATATATGTTATTTTTAGGGGAGCCTGGGTCACCAGGCTTAGGAATGCCGGGCGAAAGAGGTTTTCCAGGATCTCCTGGTATGCAAGGGTCAACCGGTAAGTTTTTAATTGTTAAATTATTATGACTAAGGAGAATAATAACGCTCAGTGTAGAAAATAAAAGTTATAATTTGGATAAATTTGTTATTACTTAGGTATATTATTATTATTTTTTAAACCTATTTTCATAAAAGAAAATGTCTATCTAGATAAAGAGGTTATATACATATAGAAGTACCTTTCACAGTCTTGGTAGAGGTTTATTTATTATTAAACATAATATTTCTCACGTACTTAATAATATATTATACTAAGAATTTCATGTAAAGCCGGAATCACAACTACGTCGTCTGTCATATGGTATACCTTTTATCGTATTCTGATTGGCTGTTGGCTGTTGTATTCATAAAATTACTCATTAACCATGATCTAAACAATACAATTTTTAGAATAGAGCCAAGCTTAAGTTTTGAACATGACACGGCAGTAGGGGCGTATACAAGGGGGGGATGTGGGGGTCAGATCCCCCCCCAATAGGCCTTTTTTTAAATTTTATAAAATAGTGTTCTTAATGACTTAATGTAAGGAAATTACAAGGAAAAAAAATGGCAAGGATCTTTTGTAAATTTTTATTTTAACACATTCAACAATTAATTAAAAATAATTTACTTAATATTAATCAGTAATCATATATTTATTTCATATTCATATAATCGTATTATGTGATATTTGATAATATGTATATTATATATACAAGTATAATAAATTATTATAAGATAATAATATGTGGCAGACCAGCCACGGGCCGTCGCCAGTCGCCACCGTCACCGATATCAACGCGGCGGAGACGACGCCCGCATGTCCGTGCGTATAATAATACATTTTCCTATACATTAGAAAAAGAAATATAAAAATAGCTAAAAATAGCTTAAATAATAAATATTATTATCTAAAAACAAAAATCAACCACAAATATTATGTCAGTTGTACGAACAAGTCATAACTACATATAACTACTTGTAGAATTTAAAATAAAATGTATTGAATATATATATTATGTTTTATCATTTATTAGGTATTTAAATGTGCACATACCTAGGTTTAGGTATTTTTGTTCCATAATAATTTGTTTGCAACTGATCCCCCCCCATACAAAAGTTATGTATACGCCACTGCACGGCAGACGATATCAGCTGTGAGTTGTGACCTTGGCTTAACTGAGTAAGGTAATAGGTATAGGAGGTAGGACCATATTATAAGACATATAGGTAATCTAATTAATATATCTATATGCAGATAGTACCAGTGGCTTAGCTATTTTGTTTTAGGGAACGGATATTTTTTTTAATATATTATAGGTAGGTATATAAAGTTTCATCACGGTTTGGGGCAGTAAAACTGATTCGATTTTCTTCATCAGTATCTTGTTTGATTGGAAAGTGAATCTAAATGATGCATTTGGGAGGGCAAGTTTTAAAATTCTCATATAGTTTTCAAAAGCGCCGGGAAAAACAATATAAAAATTAAAGAAAAACGGGAATTTTTACGCAACATCGGTTTTCCACAAAATCGATTTTGGTTGTTAATGTAACTCTAAAACAAATGAACGTACATGAAATTTTTATTGGTTGTTTATATTTGAATTTTCTATAGGTTACCTACGCGATAAAATGTTCAAAATATTGTGATTTGTTTTGAACTGTTTAGGAACATTTTCAGTTTCCATTTTTTTAGTTTTTTTTCTATAAATATCAATAACATTTTATTTGTTAGGTAAAAAAGCCAATGATAAATTTATAAAATGTTCAACTTTCTAAAAAGGATTGAAAATTTCAAATAAGGTTCCACGTAAATATGTTATATTGTTATATATAAATTAGGTACTTTATTCACAATAATATAATCAAATATACTTACTGATATCATAAGCTGACTGACCGTTTTCGCTCAGAATCGTTTGAATTCAAATTTAACACCATACATTACAGTGACCCACTTGTAACCTTCTGTACAGCAGAGCGACACCCACTTGCCCACCTTTTTTTATTCTAGTACTGATAAATACTTATTGGTAGGTTCTGAAGGACCAGTTGGGCCAAAAGGAGATAAAGGAGATCGTGGAACCGAAGCTGTTGCATATGAAGGACCACCTGGACTACCCGGTCAACCAGGTATTAATATTTAATATACAGTATGTCCCAGAAGTCCCGTATCACCCTCGGTACCTCTGTGGAAAATCAATATATTTAAATGCAGTTTTTTTTTACAGTCATGAGTATGAAAATTCTTATTTAATAGCATATTATATTATACAGGTAGAATAACAAATAATATTCGATTTTTTTTTTCAAAAATTTAAAAATTATCAACATTTTTTTTTATGCATAAAAGTTTTTTAAATTTTCAAGATAGCCATTTTGTTGAATATAAGAATTTCCATACTATTATGACTGTAAAAAAAACTGCATTTAAATATATTGATTTCCCACAGATTTTGAGGGTGATACGGGACTTCTGGGACATATTGTATAATAAGCCTAACATTTTTTCTAATGTATTAAATTTATTTTTAGGCCCAAGTGGAGCACATGGCAGACCAGGAGATAGAGGTGAACCAGGAAGACCGGGTATAAATTTCGTTTATTACAAACGTTTACATAATTCTTTTTTAATGTTAATTAATTTAAGCTATAAAAATGAATAATTTTTGTTTACATGCAGGTAGACTACTTGCTAAATTTTATCTTGATCTGATTGATAACTTGCATTTTTTGTAAACAGGTCCAATTGGTCCAAATGGTTATCCTGGACCTCAGGGTTCGCCAGGATATTGTGAAATGTGTAATAATGCCTACTATGGAGCTAGACCACCAGCAGCAGGAAATTTCAAAGGACCCTGAGTTATATGCATGCAAAATATATACCTATACAATATATTATTTTATATTAAATTATATATTACTTATATCAACTAAAAAATAATAATAAATATTTTCAATAAAAATGAAAATAATAAAATGAAAACCATTAAAATTGGTTATAATTTATTGATTGAAAAAACGAAAAAACGTTCATAGTCCCTAACTGATAATAAATTTTCTAATAGCTTAGATCATAGGTATGCCTACTAACGGAGCTACATGTGCTGTGCTAGGCGTAAAATTTGGTATGTTACGTATTTGTAAGACGGTGACAACACATACCAGTATGGCGTCCTCTTAACAAATTGTATAGGTATACAATTTATTACAATACTTAATATACTAAGAGTACTGATAGTAGTAAAATATATAATGGTATATACAGGTTAGTGTATATTGAATCAGTTGTCAGTCGTTGCCACATCGACAAAATCAAATATTTAATTAAATTGACTGTCATATTTAAAAGGTGATTTTGAAATGATTTAATATAGATAATTGTATATTTTATAAAATTAAGGTTTCAGAAATATAGTAAAAATATATTGGACTATCTTAATACGCCATGTTATTTGGTATTAGCAAAATAGTTAAACCATTTATTAATCATTGAAATAAACTAGGTATGATCATAGTTAAATACAATTTTAATGTTTAAAAATCTACGTAAACATTCAAATAATAAATAATTATGTTTATTCTTAAAGCGTATATACAGATCTGTATATATATATCTGTATATCTGTATATACGCTTCATACTCGAGTATGACGGTATATATGAAAAAAAAAATAAAATTAAATATTTCCTATTATTTTCAATTATTACCAAATGATCGCTAGGGATCAAATGTGTACCGGTTATTAAATATTTTTTCATTGCCCAATATTTTGGAAAAAAGATTTTTTAAAAAAAACACACATTTTAAAATCAATACATTCATCGTTCCCCTCAGGATCTAAAATAAGTCAGGTTTATTATGACTATTACGAGTAACGCGGAATACTACTAGAACTCAGGAGTCATACATTGCGATAACATGCTGAAAAACATTTCTAAAACAGTCCCTCTACTAATTATTCCGAAAAAATGCATACAGAGTGTGTCAAATCACTCTCATTCTTCGCCAACACACTCCACTCAAAATAACGTACTCATCACCACAAAAAACAAACGTGTTCTATCACCATCTCAATCACTTAATTCAGTCAATCAGCATCAAAAACAAACAAAATATGTTTCAAACAATCGTTTTTCACCACTTATAAATCAAACCGAGGACCTCGAAAATCCGATCAACAACCCAGACGATATGGACCTTGATTCTTCACTAAACGAACCAACCACCATCTTAACAAATCCATCTCCTCCACCGGCTCCACCAATATTTATCCGTTCAGTCACAGTCTTCAAATCCTTCTGTAAGACGATCAAAGAAGTGATTAAGGGTGAACAATTCTCCTGTAAATGCACAATCAACGGCGTAAAATTGTCAAAACAATCATCTGACTCGTATCGTTCTGTTATTTAACATCTAAGATCCAATAACTTCGACTTTCACACCTACCAATCAAAAGAGGATAGAGCATATCGTGTGGTTATCCTCAATCTTCACCATACCACTCCAATTAAAGAAATTAGAAAAGAACTACTGTCACGTGGTCATACTCCGAGAAGGATATCAAATGTTATCCAACACGGCACCAAATCCCTCTTTTTTTATCGACCTGGAACCAGCTCTCTATAACAAAGAGATTTTTGTTCTAAAATACGTATTTTACACCAAAATCAAAATCGAGGAGCCTCGGGTGAATAAACAAACAATTCAATGTCTTCGTTGCCAAGGATTTGGTCACACAAAATCCTACTGAAATCACCATCCCAAATGCGTTCGCTGTGGTGAAAACCACCTTTCCAACGTCTCAGTGATGTAGTCGTAATTTTTTTACCGAGTATACGTTTTAATGTACTTGATATGTAAACGTGGGGGGCTTCTCCCCCACCCCCCCAACCACTATATATACTACGCTATTACTAATGATATATTTATAATTACATACACTTTACTACTACCTTACCGCAATTGAGTCTCTATAGTTTACAATCATACTCCTAAAATATATGATTATACATTTAAATTGTTTATGATTACCTATGTTAATTTCTTAACCCCCCTATCCCCACTTCTTTTAAAGTCAAAAAACCTAAATATTTATTAATATTTATAGTCTTAAATGTATACTCGGTAGTATATAAATTAGGTATCACAACTTTGAATGATTAAAAATAAATGAAAACATCAAATTGTTTTATTTATGTAATTATTGTGTGACACAGTGTAGGTACATAAAATAATATTTTTTGACAAAATTATTTTCAGTAATGCATGTGACCGTGAATCTCGGCGTCGGCTATCGTTATAGATAAGCTTATAATTTTAGACGTATGATATATATATATAATAAATATAGATCCATGCAATGAAGTTAAAAATAGATGTGTAAAATGTAAAAATAATAATAGTTCCTAATGAACATGATCACAAGGAAATATGTTTGGTATTATTGGTTATTCGTTAATACTATTAATATTATTGATTTATAGCTATACAGTATATCCGTATACCTGCGTATCACAAATTATATTATAAGTATACGCATCAACCAAAAACTGGAGAAGTCGTTATACGCCGTATACCCGCGTATACGCTCCACTACACCACTGCTGAACGTCTGTATTAAGCCCTCGAGCCTGCCAGCCGAGTGTGCCCTCTGCGCGGGTGACCATCCCGCTATCTACAGAAGTTGCCCTATTTACAAGGAATTCCAAGCTTCACTTCAATCAAGAAAAATCTTTCAACGACAAAATAATTCAGCCCTCCATCATGCAAATGTAAGTCCACCAATTTTAAACCCTACTTCAAATTCAACTGTACCCCCAGTACTCTTATGCTCAAGCAACTTCTGCAAATCCAAAAAAATCAATCTGCCATCCACCATCTAATACAGCGTTTCCCAACCTTTTTGCATTGGCGACCCATAAATTTAATCTTTATTAGGTACGCGACCCCCCCCCCCCCTCCCAAAAAAAAAGTATGCCGTAAATAAATAAGATTTTTATTATAATCCATTTTATCATTGAGTTTTTTATAAAATACAATACGATTACAATATACTGAATAATAATAACTTAATAAATAAATAAATAAAATAAATTATAATAAAAATATAAAATACAAAAAATTAGTATAATAGAAAATTTAGTGTGAATTTTGATTTTGGACACTGTTGCATAAAATTTCCCACTGGGATACAATTTTAGATAAGGTAATGCGCATGTCATGTGTGACATCTAATCTGTTTCTTTGTTTTATTTTAATATTGGCCATGGTAGCAAATCCTTTTTCGCACAAATAAGTGGTAGGAAAAAGTAATAGTTTTTTTATTGCATTAATTGAAAGTTCTGGATATTCATTATTTACTGCACACCAAAAATCTACAAGAGTTTCATTTTTAAATTTATGTTCATAAGTTTTATCATAAGAAAGATCGATAACCTGAGTTTCAAGAAGCGTATTGAAGTTCAACTCCTCAATAGAAACAGTAAAAGGATTCAATCCATTGAAAATCGTCACGAATATCTTTTGGGAAATAACTATTCAATGCAATTGATATTTGATTTAAATGCAATGAAATAATTGTTTTGATATCATTAACATTCACTGAGTCGTCTTCTTCTAGAAGCTTGCTAAGTACAAAAAACATATCAATATTTCCTATTTCTACTTTTTTTTTGTAAATAATAATTTTTTTTTTGAACGAAGCAATTTTTTTTGATTGATCAAAAATGTCAAAATTTTTACCTTGCATCGACAAATTTAAATCATTAAGTATGGTAAAAATATCTACTAAATATGCCAACTTTATCAGCCATTTACTGTCACAAAAAAAATTCCATAATCGTAATAACTTTACGTCATTTATTCTACAATACTAGTTATTTATACTATTTATCAATTTACAACTAAAATAACTGTAATCGTAACTGCGAGTCGCGACCCATCAAAAAAATTTCACGACCCAATGATGGGTCGCGACCCATGGTTTGGGAAACGCTGATCTAATAGAACCCGTCTCACTCCCATCAAAGCTCTTATCCTTCATTGATGAATTAAAAAACTTAATAAGTCCTCTTATAACCTCTTTATAACCACCCTCATAAACAGCCTTATTATTCCCAATAATGCAAAACAGTCATAAACTTATCTCTCACCCTATCATTCTCCTTCTTTGGAACGCAAATGGCATAACTAGACAAAAACCAAACTCAGAGCTTTTACTATTGAAAAAAATATTAATATTATCTTAATTTGCGAAGCCCACTTAAGTCCATTCCCAACATTCCGTATCCCAGGTTATACTACATATCACTGTGATCATCCTGACAGAACAGCCCACACTGGATCGGGGTACAGTCAATTGGTCGTTTACAAAATAATATGTATTTTGGTCGTAATTTTTCTTTAATTAATATGGAATAATATGTGTGAAAATATTTTATTTTATTTAATTTAAATATACAATCTGTAATATATGTTTACAATAAGTATAATATGTGAGCTAATACAAAAACAACAATAAGTAACATAAGAAAAAAAATTACCCAGCAGTAATACTTTTCAAAAAAAAAAAAATTATAAGTTATAAAAAATAATTTTTGTTTGTCATTTTTTGTAAATTAATAATATATGTAATAATATGTGTGAAAATAATAAATATATAAAATAATCTGTGTAAAAAATAATATTTGGCCGTCATTTTTCGTAAAATAATATGTGATAAAAAATAAATAATAATTATAAGTTATGAGCTATCACAGATATATTATATTCATCAAATGTTCTATTATAAAATGTTTTATATATTGTATTTATCCTCTCAGCGGTGTCATTATATTTTTTCCGTTTCCTAGGGGTTTCTGCTCCAGTGCAATATTGGCCCTTCTTTTTGTAGGGCTCTTATAAATTTCCAAATGTTAGGGTGAACAGCATTTAATTTGGATGAAAACCCATTATGCCATTCTTCTACCGAATTATTGGTTTTTGGAAGGTTATATTTTCATCAGCATAACAATTCCAAATTGTAATAGAAAATTTTGGATTTTTCCTTTTCCCCTTCCTGTCCATTTTACCAATCCGCGTTTCTTCGTAATTTACAAAACGACCAATTTTACCACGACCAATTGACGTAGACTCCGCTGGATCGGTAATATTAATCAAATCCAATATAAACCACACTGTTCTTCCTCAGTTTCAAACCTCACTCATTCAAGCCACTAATATTTCCTTATTGCTAAATCACATTCCCACCACTATCTCCGCTGTTTACTGCTCTCCTGGTCAGGCCAATAAAATAACTACCGCTGACTTTAACCTCTACTTTCAATCCCTTGGTAACACGTTCTTATCAGGAGGAGATTTCAACTCAAAACATCAAATTTGGGGCTCACAACATGCGATCTTTCTACAACACCGCAGCTATATATCTATTTATTTATTTACATTATTTATCAATTTATTAATTGTATATTTTATGAACCTTGTTCTTAATACATTTTTGACCGAACGAATAATTATTTTTCGATATTTTTAGAAGAATAACTAACATCAGTCAAAGACTATTTAAGCGAAGACGGTCTAAGTGTCTAACCAAGGTTACCAAACATTTGTTTTTACTGATTTTGTTTAAAAAGTACTGAGAATTTTTAATTTTTACCTTAACTAACTGTAGTGGTGCTGAAGTACAATATTATATGTATGGCAAGGGTCACCATAAATCACCCACCCACCCTGTATTGAAAACCGTTACAAAATAATACCACCCTGTTTTATTTTTAAACTCTCCTCTTACTTCCATCTTCTAACCAATACGTATAAATTTGGTTTAATAAGTTTTTATCTAGAAAATATACATTCTACATTACAGTAAGTAACAGCCAACATATTTACGGGTACCCAATGTAAAATATCATTAAAAAAATATATTTGTTACTGTAGTTAAACAAAATAGTTAAATAATTCTCAAGTACTATTTAATGATTCACTGTTACCTTTACCAAATCTTCTCCCATAATATGATATTTTCATAACTTTGTTTAATTCCGGTGAATCTTCATCTTCAATTACCATATACAGGAGATTATTACCATAATTTGATAAGAAATATAATCAATTTGTCATCTTACCTGTCTCCTCAACTTATCACACTCTCCCCTATTTGTTGATTCTTAGAAAGTAGGAACAATGAATTATACTGTTTTCAATTTTTGTATATTTTGGTTCATTTTGTTGTTTGTTCTATTTATAGATCTATGAAATTTTCGACCTTTGTTTAGTATTTTTTTAGAAAGCAGGTCACGTGCAGGCTGCTTAAATGATATTGTTCAACTCTGTTAAATCGTAAAATAATTGTTCATATAGTACTATTTACTTTTAATTATAATATATTATTAGTGTAAATGTATTAAAAATAAATACTTTTGTAACTCTGAACCTAATCCAAGAGCAAAGGAGCTGGAGTCATATTTTCATTTTATTTGTCGAGTTTAATATTGTATAGTTTTATTTGAAAAAAAATAAAGTTAAAATACAATAACAGTAAATTCCCAGTGTAATTCAGTTCATAGCACAATGTAGGATTTTGAGTTTCAAAATGTATGCATTAATTTATACCTAAAAACATTTTAATCGTTTATTTTTGATTATATAGCTAGTGTATATTATAGACTTGAATATATTAATATTAATATAAACTTGAATTTATGACTGGAAACGATGGGAAATAAAAACAATTCTGTTGGCTAACAATGATTTGTCATTTTAATTCTAAAATGTTGTTAGTAATATCACTAATATAATTTAAAAATAAATGAACAAAAAAAAAAAAAATATAAAAACAAATAATTGAATTTATTTACACAATTACATTGCCTTTAAAAATAAATAAACATTCTGATTCTATATTTAAAAATGATGTAATAAATAGGTCTAATTAGTGAAGGTTAACAAAATATGTTACACCTAACAGTAACGGATTTACATTGTAATGGTGGCAGCAATATCAATTGAAATTATATGTTTAAAGTCAATTTTTTGTCTTGTCAACTATATTTTAAGTATTATGTTAAGTCAAATTCTTTTTAAAATCCAATTTAAAAATAACTGCCAAAATACTAAAAACACAGAAATTAAATCAATACTTAATTTGCAAAGATAGGACAATATTGAATAGTCATGATGTAAATCTGTCACTTAAACACACTTACTGAATGTTTAAGACTATTATTCAACATTTACAGGTATTAATATTTTATAGTAAAATTAGCAACATTGAATATTGTTTTGAATGTCTGAGTGAAGGTTTTATAAAATATACTTTACAGTAAAATTGAGTTTGTAAATATACCACATATATATTTTATATTTAATATGAATATAGTAGTATTTATAAAGTACTATGATCCGTAGAATAAAAAATAAAAATATAGTAAGTACCCTTTAAAACATTTAAAAATTGTTTTAAATTCAAGCAGAATTATACATAAAATAGAATAGCAATTTTAATCAAACGCAAAAACACACATAGGTAAAAAGGTTTATCACCAGTATATCATCTTGCCATTACTATCACACACTGTATTTAATTTAAAAATTATTCAAGATACTTAATGTGTATGAATAAATTTTCAGTTATAGATTTTAATAGCTTTTTCTAAATAATTTAACCGTGTGCGTTTAGTTTTATTTGGATGTTCCATGCCCAACCATGGTCGTTGGCCTTGTCCTTGAGCTGAAATTCATAGAAAATAATATTTACAATACATTTTTTACATTAAGATATTGATTTTTCCATGTAAAAAAATTAATTTTATAACTTTAAGAAAAAAGAATTTTCTAGTCGCATACATTAAAGTTAGGGATTTTAAAATAATTTGTAAGGTAGACCTAACTTTCATCTTCTAGATTTAGTTGGATTACAGGTTGACAGCCTTGTGTGTCTTAATACACCTCAAACTTTTAATTGTCCCCCTTAATATTTTACTTATACTTGACGATTTTGTCTTATATCATGGATGATACTTTTTTTTGAGATTATTTATTAATTTATACTTAGGGAATTTCTCAAGCCAGAAACTCAAACATTTGATTATCAAATGATACTCAGCCAGCATATATAAAAACTACTGAGTGCATATTTGAAACACAATGCGTTCATTGCAAGACCAGCGAAATTGGTAGGTTCAGTCAACTTGTTAAGAAATATAATAAATAAATGTTTTTAGTTATTAATTCAATTATTTATTTAACGAATACAATATACTTATAATGACGACTAAATTGACTACATTCCACAAACCCAGATTATGCTACTATTATGATAAAGGTAATGTCAATGGGTGTAAGAAATTAAATTATTTTAGATTCTTGAAAACAACTTTGCAATAATGTTTGTTTAAATATGCAATAAAAAAGTAGCTGTGAGTTAAATTTAAATCATAAAAACCATGGAGTGGCTATTTATACAAGGTTCTACAATCTAATCTTATTTTATTTTAGTCTCCAATGACTCACCAATACTAATAAAAATCATGAAACTTCTTGCTTTTAAAGAATAGTAGGGTTTGACCATAACTATTATTGGGTACTGGGTAGGTCACTATAACATTTAATTTAATGATTAAGCGTAGTATACAAAAATGATTTTGAGCGAAGGAAATGTGCGGATCAGCACCTGGCCTGTTATAAGCCTCAGTCATACAGGCACGTTTTAATCTCCCAGCAGTGAGATTTCTTGTCCCAAAAGAGTGTTTAATAGGGGGGAGGGGGGAGAGATGTCATTAGATTTAGTGGACATGCAATGAGTGCTGTACTTACACTAGTGTCACTTTATTATTCTAACTGCATAGTCTGCTTTATTTTGCTAAAATTCAATAACACAAGTGACCTTACAGCCAAAGCAAATTGTTAAAAATGAAAGCTTACGACCAAAACCAATTTATAAAGTGGTGTAGTCTGACCAAACCAGATGAAAGCAATTGCCACCCGAGGACACTCTTCTTATAAATTTTTTTATTCATAAAGACTTCAATTACTACTCAATATGATATAGTTTTAAATCTGTACAATATTTAAAATCGTATAGCTTTTGCAAAAGCAAATTTTTCATAAAATGTTCTGTTTTATTTTAGATCAAATCATTTTCAATATATGTATGTCATGGTTGTTGTCATATATAATTCCTGCCCATCATTTAAATAGTATTATAAAACTTACAGGTAGGAGGTGCTTTAAAATCTTGTAAGCTCATAATATGAGTATCAGGAATAAAATTTGCTCTGACTCCTTGGCAAATTGCAAATTTATACTAAAATTAAAAATTTGAATTAGAATAACTTTTTTTTAAATTTCAATAAAATTAACTCACTTTTTCCAGCTCTTTGTCTAGAATACCAGTCTTGTTAACAATTCGCTCTTTTACATCTGCTAAAGTCTCCTCCTAAATAATATCATTAATACATGAATTTATTAATATATATTTCAATATTAATAAAATTAGCCTTTCACTTACATGTATAATTTTAATAAGAAAAGGAGTACCAAAAGTGGAGTATACTTCTTTTGAAAAATGATTAACAGGAACTAATAATTCATTTTCACTGAGTTCCATTTCATCTGTTGGTACTTCTTCTACTCTGTATACAAAAATAAAATTAATAATAATAAATTAATCCAACAATATCAAAAACATGATATTTTTAATTTATTTTATTATTTACCTATAGTATTTTGCTGGGAAAACTGTTGCAATGTCGGGCATTTTCACTCCAGGATTGAACCACTTACTTATTTTAGCTGACATAATTTCTAGCGTTCTAAAATGTTTATAATGTATTTTATTGACAATATTAAGAAAGGTAACATTATGTTTAGTGATGGGCACTATCAAGTTAAATATATCAAACTATCTAAATATTCAATTATTTTATAAATTAGCAAATTCGGTCGATAATATCGAAAAATCACTCGAAAATTTTTCAAAAAATCGATGGTTAATAATATCTATTCAATCTAATGACAATAAATTGTACAAACTATTTGGTAGTGCCCATCACTAAATTTATGTTTAAAATAACAATACCTGAATTTTCCAGATCCTTCGGGTGACAATTCTACACTACCATGTAATACTTCATAAAAATGAGTACATGAGGTATCATTCTTATTAAGATACAAAATTATTTCTCTTTCGTCTTTTAATTTGGGACCACACCAAATAATCTGCAAAATAAATTTAAAAAAATATTTTATAAAAGAGACTTTTTATTTCACAAAATATGTTGAACTTACTTTAACAGGTTTCTTGCTTTCTAACTCATCAACTGGCATATGCATTTCCTGATAAAAGAATTTCTTAGGATATCGTTTACCATAACTGTTATTTGTTATGAGGTCTCGAATTGGTCCATTATAAGAGTTTTTAATTGGTTCACCAGGACATTCCTTTTGACCACTGCTTAAACAAGAAATATGAAATATCGAAGGATACAAAAATATATAATTTTTGCACATACTTAACACTAAAATAAATCTGTAATTTGCGTTGATCAACAGATACTCTTTCAGCAACTGATTGTAACATATCGTGGTACAACATCCACATAGGTAATCCCAAGGTAAATCCAGGATCATTAGGAATAAGTTTATCACAAAATGTTATATACACTTGAGAACAAATATTTCTAAATGAATAAAATATTATATAATTATATATTAATTTTTTTTATATTATTAATTAAACTTACTTAAAATGATCCGTAACAGAAGGATAAGTTTTCACAAGTTCTTCTTTTTGGTAGATTAATATCTCTCCATAAGTTGAAGTCTGAATTATCTTCATGTAAAAATATATTTGTTAAAACATATAATTAAAAAATAAAATATAAAATTGTCATTCTTACTTCACAAATTGGATCATCAAGTTTAGTTATCTTTTCTATTTCATTTTTGTTAGTTTCTTTATAAATTGCAAGTTTGGTATCTTCCTCAAAACCAGCTCGTTTGTTCATGATGTTAATAAGAGAATCTTTAAAATAAATACAATTATTTGGTTATGTTATAATTGATTTTTTTTTTAAACAAAAATTATTTACCTAATGGTGTTTCAAAGTTTGCAAAATGGTAACCACAATAAACTAACAGCCTCTCTTCTGGTATAAACAATTTGAAGAAAATCAGAGACTGATTACTTCTATCAAAAGGTATTAACGAACTAACACCTGGCTCTACTAACTCTAACCAAATATTCCATGTAGTTGATGAATTATCATGTAAATCTTGAATAGTTTTTAAAGCATTCGCTTCTCCATCAAGATACATAGGTCTCAAAGATTCATGTTTACTGGCAATAAGTGGCCAAATTCTTATTTGATTTGATTGATATTTCTAAAAAAAATTAAAAATATTTTAGGTTTTGGATACATAAATTGAAAAATATATTTAATTTACTTACAAAAGTTTCTGCTAATAATTGATGGACTTCTTCTAAATTATTGTTTTTTTTTACTTTGACTGTTCGGAAGGTAGGTTGCTCCAAATCAAACAAGTCTATTCCCAAATAACTATCAAAACAATCTTCCAAAAAAACTTGTATATTGGTATATATATGTAAATCATTTCGCTCTTTTCTTCTTATTGTTTCAATACGTTTTTCATCTTGCAATCGTTCTACCAACTAAACACATACAAAATCATCAACATAATACCCTAAATACAGCACATAACATCATTTTCATTAACTAATTTGCATTAGATAATCATTAATTAATACTTTTACTAACCTCTTTTGGTATATCATTAATTGTAACTTCCTGTAACACATTTTTTAATTCAGAATCACGAATATAAACCAACATATATGCATTTGTACATTGCTTTATCGGCATCATATTCTCGTCTCCATCATTGCCACCAAAATTATGTTCGATAGCTTCTTCTTTAGGGCATCTTGAGACAACATCATCATCAAATTTACACCACTGATAAAAAAATAATTAACATGTGATATTTTGTAATAAATTTAATATTATATTGTAAAACTACCTTTCCGTCGCCTTTAGGATTAATAAAAACAACATAATGTCCACCATGATTATCCCCACTATGAACAAGAACTGCATGCAATATGTAATCAGCTGGGGTATCTTCTTTTACTTTTAAATACTGATCCAAATTAATTTTATCATAAAACTCAAATCTAGAACATTAATGTTTGAATTAATAATATTAAAATGCAATGATTTTGAACAAAACATAAATAATAACATTCAATTTACCTATCATTGAATTTAACAGAACTATCTGTAACTGGATCATATTGAAATCGCATAAGGTGTAAATAAAAAACAGGCGGGAATGATGCAAATATAACTCCTTTTTCAGCATCTTGTAAACCATACTCTCCAGCATCATATCTGTTATCACCATCTAGTATCTCAACTTGTATATAATCTTTGAATGACTCATAAACTTTAAGAAAATAAAAAATACTAAATAGTATAGGGATATTATTTTTATTAAAAAGTTAAAACCTTAGCTAAGAAAAACAACAAAACAATTAATATTAAGTTGTTGTATTTATTTTAAGGTCAAAATAAGAACAATTAATAATAATGAATATCGAATGTTTAATTTTAAGTAATTATATAGAAGGGGATAAAGTTTGAACCTTACTGTTAGTATTAAATACTAAATAGTATTTATTAATGGGAAATAAATTTAAAAAAAAATAGTATTTGAAAGGCGCCGCAATTGTTTTCTTGTAATAAAATTTTGCTAGTAGTGTAAGTGCATGACCTGTAACCACCCAGTACTGAGTCAAAATATCCAAACAAAAATAATTTCTTCTTTTATAGATAATAAATTTACCAACTTTAAGTTAATAATAAAAAATAATCAAAGTTCACAAAGTTCAGCTCACATAATATATAATGTGATATGTGTAATAGCAACTAACCCAGAACTTGAAACTTTAAGCAATTCATATTAGTAAAAATTAGTATATTTTAAATCTAAATCAATACAATTAAGATCCTTAATATTATTTAATAATGTAGGATATGTATTGTATATTTTTATATTGATGGAACTATTAATATTCAAACTTAGTAATAATATTTATTATTATTAAAAATGCAATTATTCAATAAAATAGATTTAGGTCATTCAGAAAGATTTGAAAATGTGGACATAGATTGCAAAATACAGCTGACGAGATAAAAGTTAATTTTCTACTATTGGATAACCATCCACCACAGATCAAAAGTAGTAGTAGAATAAATAAGTTAAAGCATCTCTGTGAGTATTAGAATGATGGTAGCAGAGATATTCACAATTAACTAAATGTTATTGCTAATTTTATTAAATAAATTGTAGTCTATTGACTATAACATTTAAAAATATCTGTTCCGTATTTTAATTTTTAATGTTTATTAAGTATTTGAATTAAAAACAGAAAACATTTTTCATGATTATTTAATGCAGGTATTTTGTCCTTGGATATTTTGACCTGGATTCTTTGCAGACAAGACTTGGAAAATAAAAATCTATTAGTATAATTTAAGAAATTAAAATTAAAAAAATATATATATTTCCTTATCAATAATTACGATATAATGCCCATTTCAAGCCACAACTATTATTCTTCTATTTGTTTAAAGCCTAAGCCTTATACACCTGGATCGCCAGTCAAGCATTTCTTATGCATCATACATGCATCTGTGAAATAAGCCTATAAGGAGATTATTGTATATAACTTACTGTTTTTTTTTCCTTTTATATTGAGCTGAATATCATAAAATGTTTCAGTTCGCTTTGAAGAGTAATCGACATTTTTACAATTTATGTACGACTGAAATAAATATAATATAAGTGTTTCTGTTAAATATATTTTAAATGTATAGAAAAGTTTTTTTTAAACTTACAATCATTTTACCCTCGAATAACTTAGGTATAGTGCCCTCAACACATGTGCCTTTCATTTTATTTTCTAATTTATCGAGCAACTTAAATAAATAAATCAGAAAAATTTAATATAAATTAAATACATTTTTTGATTAAAAATATTATACATACGACTCTTAAAAATTCTTGAACATCATGTTGCATAAATGAATCAAGTGTTTCCCATCCAAAACTTTTAGTTAGTTTTTTTGTTCCAACAGGTTTATCATAAAATTGAAGCTCGTGGAATACCCTTTGTAATGCTAATGCAACACTTTTATTGCTATCATCACTTTCAGTAGGCATTTTATATACAGCCTAAAAAAAATGTATTTGTGATCAAATGTTATAAGAATATAATAAGAAAAATATAAAATAATTATAAAATTGAAGATTATATTTACCTTACGTAGTTGATTAGTGAAATATAACGCTTGTAAAAGTGAGTTCATATAGCATGTGGCACCTTGGTTTTTCAGACCTACATATCCAGTATGTTTTTTCGAATCCCAACTTACACCATGCGGTGCATCAGCTGTTACAGATACCTATTAAAGATGAGTTCACTATTATTAGTATAGTTTTCATTAGAAAAGTAAAAAAATTAAGATTTATAAATGTTTTAAACTGAAAAAAAGTATTTTTTTCTAAGTGAGGGGAGAAATTTAACAAATTTAACTCTAATAAATAAAAACAAAAGCAAAGTAAAAAAGTGGGTAAGTGGATGTCGATCTGTTATACAGTAGGTGGTCACAAGTAGGTAACTGTATTAGTGTGTAATGAATGGAATTAAATTTGAATTCAATGATATAATATCATTGTATACGAAAAACAATTCTGGCAGATACGGTTTGTCAGTGTGGATATTTTATCACTCCGCTCAGAATCTAATAGTCAAATATTTGATAATATAAACAGTATATTAAACTCACTTCAAATGTAACTGTATCATTTTTAATAAATCCTTTGGCTTCGTCCGTTATATCTTCCCAAGACATGAAAAAACTAAATCCCCAGTCATTCTCTTTTGGGTAAAACAGATGTTGAATTTTACGTTCAACATTACTGATACCCTCTTTTTGCGATATAACACGAAGTTCAGCACTTGCATTAACGCTCCAGGAGGTATTTTCTGAATCACCATTACACTAATTAAAAAATAAAAGTGATTACGGATTTTGTGGTAATAACTATAAGTATAATAAATAAAGATCAATACTACTAATTGTGAATAAGATAATAAAAAATATATACATACTTGAAGAAAAAAACCAACAGAAGGCTGAGCAGGTTTAGCAGATCGATTGTCTTGGCTTACTCTATGCATTATCATTATTTTCCATGGAAGATCACGAACATAACAAGGAGGCGATAGTCTTTGTTCCTTAGATTTACTGAAATTTTCAATTTCAAATCTAAAAGTTGCTTCTGGTCGTGCATTGTCTAAAAATAAAATAATTGTAATCCAGGGTTAGTTTATTATACGAGTAGTCAGTAAATCAGTTAAATTTACAATAATATAATTATATTTTATAAACGATAATATCTAATTAAAATTAAAATTAATTATTTTACAGTAAGAGAAGTCATCAACAAAATTAAAATTTAAAATTGTTATAATATCAGGTACTTAACATTTCATCACTAAGTAAGAAAATAAGCTAAGTAGGTAGACAATTAACTGACTTAAATAAGTGTTAAATTATTAATAAAAAATGAATAATAATTATTAGTTACCTTCTTCCATCTCTACATCAGTTGAAATAATTGCTTCAGGTACTAGATCATTAATGATTGGCATCTCCTGAGCGTTGCCCAACATCAAAGGCGATACTTCATTGGTTAGCGCTACAAATAAACAAAATATACAACATTAATCAAATTATTTATATTTTATCATGATTTGTTAAATGTTATATTAGAACTTATAACTAAAATAAGTTTAAAATTAGGTACAATACCACAACATTTTTTTTCATATTACTCATTACTCTTAAAACACAATAGTATGGAGGTAAAAATTATGCATCCCTCAAATTATTAAAAGTAAGTATGTTGATAAAAGTAATGATTCATCAATAATGTAAGTTCTTGACATTAAATCATTCAATTCAGTGCAAGTATTTTTAAAAAAAAATTTAAACTATTATTTTTGTTTTAATAATTAATAAAAAGTTACTTTAATATATTAATAAATTATAAAAAAAAAAAAAAAAACCTGTACATTTATAATATGAAAACAAGTCCATAGTATTTAAAGGAGAACAAAGCACAACAAATATTTTATTTTAGGTAATTTGAAAGAAGGTTCAATTCCAAGAATAATGGTGGAGGTTTCTACTCACACAGTAATTTACCTACCTATAAAGTATATTATCTGATTTTTGTTGTATGTATGTAGTGTGTTTTTATGTATTAAAAATGTTTGTGGAACCAGAATTGTTCTAAAGTGTTGTTTTTTTTAATATGTAAAATGTGTATGAAAAATAATCTGTGTTGCGTCGTTGTAACTACTTAAGTATGTAACAAAAACATCTCTTTTAGTATTTTTAATATTAAAAAAGAACCAAACTTTAAATTCTGGATACTTCTATCATCTTTAGCACAGAAAATCACAAATTTCTACATTCATCTAACATGAAAAATAGAATGATTAGATTGGTAAATCATTGTGTAAAGCGAGCAATGCTACATGCGTTATATAGGTGATTAAGCTGAGCTCTGCCCAGTGACATCACACAATTATTCTAGATAGCTCAATATATCCTTAATAAATATTTTTTTTAGATTGGAATTTGACAAAATCGTTTTTAGTAGTTCTGATTATACAATGATTTAGCATTTAATAATAATTTGAACAATATTTTTTTTTTGTGTTGTGTGCTGCTTTAAAATTTAGGTACTTACTATGAATAAAAATTCATCCATTGTTAAAATAAATTTCAATATGTATGTTATGTTCTTACTGACTTAATATTGACTATATTATTAATTAAGGAAACCAACAGGATTTAAAATAAAATATGTTATAAGTATAAATGTTTCTTTCACTTAGTGTTATTTTCATCAACAGACAAATACTTACACTAATTCCTATTAAGTTATCATACCTAATGATAACAGACAAAAATAAGTCATTATTATTGAACATATGATTGAAACTCCTACAATTAATGAAATGAATTAAATAATTTTCAAATGTCTATTGTTCAAAACACTTTTCTAAATTCTACAGTGTAGTTCATTTTTTTTTTATACATTACTGTAAAAAAGGAAAGCTGACCAATACATATGTACACTGTAATAGAAATGGCTTTTGTAATTTGAGATTATTCTATATAATGCTGAGTCAGTAATTAGTGATCACACTATAGTATAAAATTAAAGGAGCTCTAAAACTTAATGTATTTTTAAAAAAAACGATAAAACACTAACAAGCGACAGAAATCAGAAATATTTAAACGATGACTGCCTATTATAGTACCTATCTACATGAAATTGAGTGTTGTAAATAATTGTTGATAGGTAGGTTCAATCAATTCATCATCAACCAAACGAGTATTTTGTTGGCCCCTATGAATACTTCGTATGTAACACAAAAGCATTAATGCGTTGTCACGATTGTCACCGTTGAATTGAACGAAAACAATTGACGAACACCCGGAAAATGCATAAAACGGCAGGGACAATAATTATAATTACAATTGACTCGAGTCGACTAACCGAAACGAAAAGAGGAAATCATGTCATCGAAGTTATCGGGGGCTTACGAAACGGATAATACACGATATATGGATAAGTCAATAAACAAAATATAACAATAGTAGCTATTGGACAAACGGCTGCGGCTTCATACCTTCAGTGATGTCCATTTCTTCCGGAACGTCATTCTGACTGTCCCGTTCGACCATGTGGTTCATAATACGGGGCAAAGGACTCGTTTTTGACTTTCTGTTCTTGTTTCGTTTGCCAAATGGCGTGGCGGTGCGCTTGTGTTCCGATTTTTTGTCGGCCAAAACGAACTTGACTGGCTTGCTCAGTGTACGCCCAATTTCTGCGACCGTCAGTCACAACGGCACGTGCGTCGAATGTTGTATAGAGCGATTTTCCGGATGGCGTAGAGCGTCAGTAAATTAATACAAAATACAGACCATTAAATACCGCGGACACCGCGGATATGCAGTTCCAATTTCGCGTCGGTAACGACGGCGGCGGACGTTCGTTCACGTTACACGGATTCGGTGCGGAAACGGAATAACAAACAAGATGGCCGTACGCGAGCATCGACACCGTGCCGTACATCATGTCGGTCGCGCAGACAGTCAGTGCATTGGAACGGATAGGGCCAGTGCGCCCCAAAACGGCTGTGATAACGACTGGTGTGGTTGGTCCGTGGATGGTAGCAATATGAATAGTTATAGACTCAAGAAGAGTACTATAGTGCATAGTGATAGACTGTGGATGACGAACCACGAACTACGAAGTCAGATAATATCAATGTATGATGAACTTAATGTTCTGACTTAATGAAATTAATTTTCATGACAAATTTGGTGTCTACTGCGACATGTTACAAGTTGTAACTTACAACCATGACCAAGTGTATCTGCTGTATTTTGTATTCTGTATTTTATCATAGTTACAACTTTACTTACTATACTAATAATACTGTCTAGACACTGCCTTAGACGTGTCTATTTAAAAGCTGTACAACCACTGTTAATCTATATCTCGATGTATATTGTGTATTTGTGTACCACGGGGAAGAGAACATGACGAAGTTTTTGCGTCATGCACTTGCCACGGAAATTAAATATTAATAATGTGGTTTAAAATAATAATCGTCCAAAAATTGTTGTCCAATCATTTTCACGGTGTGGTGACTTGTGCGTTATGACTTATGAGTAATATTATTGTCTGGAAATATTTTTTCCTAGGGCAATGATAATTTGGCCGGGGAATTTTAATTCCGCAATTCGTTAACTCATAACTTATAAGCAGTGGTAGGGACGTTACTAGTTTTTTAACGCTACAGCTACTCCCCAAAAAAAGTATATATCGCTACTTTTTTTTAAATGTGGCGCGCTGCTTCTAACCACGATTTAAGATATTTAGTAAATCTAAATTTATTTAATCGTGCTTCTATAGACTATAACACTATTGTCTAAATGTAGGGCGTTACTTTTTCGCTACATTTTTCAAAATATTCTTATTGAAAACTAGTGTTTGTAGTTTGTACTGATTTGACATATTTTAGTCACTGGACAGGAGCCAGGACAAAAACTTCACATCATTATCATAGTATAAATAAACAAATATAATCATAATAGATATTTTAAAAATTACCAATTAGATTGTAGGTAGCGACTAAATAATAAATTTTCGCTACGCTAACCGGAAATGTTTAGCGCGCTATAGTACATGATATAAACAACACGGTATGATCGCAAAAGTCCAGATTTGGTCCAAGTCCGCGCAGTACGTCACTTGCTTGACTGTATTATCATATTGTCATAAAATTATTATTACTATCACGGAATAGATTAAAGTATACACTACTCTACGTCACGTTCTTACCACGAATTAAGATATATCTTACCGAATAATCTGTTAAAAAGTTACGATCATACCTTGTTTTTATATCATGCTATAGTATTTCGCTATCCAAGGCGTAATGTAGCGACGATATCTCAATCGCTACAAAAAAAGTAGCGTCGCTACAATTAGCGCGTAACTCCCGACCACTGCTCATAAGTAACAAATATAGACAGAGAATATTACAGATGTATTGTAATTTATTAATTTCATGATGATATATTAATGTTATTTTTATTTTCATTTTTTTTTTTAAAAGTGATATTAAGTTTCTCATAAAGATTAAAACACTGATATAGAATTTGTTTAGTTTAGGAACCAGGTAGTAATTTTATTTGTATTAGTAATTACTAATTAGTATTATGTTTGAATTAGAAATATCAAATGATTATATTTAAATAATAACAAGTAAGTCAGTAACACAATTAAAGATATATAGTATATATTTAACCGTGGTCAGTAAAAACCATCATGTATTCTATAGTATTGTCAGACTGTAACTTACTCCTAGAATAAAATAATTAAGAAAAATAAATATTACTTTTATATTATTCATCATGATTTATTTAAAATACACATAGCACGAATATCAATCAGGATTTAAAAAATAATAAACTATAATTAAATAATGTATAGCATTTAGATTAAAACTCGCTATATTGTCTTTAGAGTATGTTTGATTGGTAAATTATAATAAACAGGCTTAGTTATTGAGGATTGCTAAATAGCAAAAAACTAAATTAAAAAAAATATTAGGTACATAAAAAAAGGTATAAAAATGAATGAGAAATAGTAAAGTACTTAAAATATTAAAACATTCATTATAAAAGTCTGAAATCCATACCTGTCAATATAATATTATAATCACATCAATAATATTTAATAACTAAAACTAATAAACAAAATAATTAAAATTATAATTATTTATACAAACTTGCATAACACTGGAGCTATAAAATATCACAGTAATTAAAATTTTGTCTACCTTTTTAAGTAGGTAAAAATAATAATGAAAATATCTGTGTAGTTATAGTTAATCTATACTTTAATAAATATGGTCAATATAACATCAACTAGTAATATATAAAACGATAAAATTAACTGTCATTAAAAAAGTATATAATAATTAATATTTGTAATGGTTATTTTTATATCTTCAATATATTTATTATCATCTTTTACTTGGTAATATCAGAATAGTATAAGAATACTGAATTGACTGTACTGGTATAATAATAATAATAATAATAATAACAATACGAATTAAAAATAAAAAACATTAATTTTAACAGTATGAATTGTGGTTAAACAAAAATTAGATAAAGAATTAAAACTAGGTGTAGTAAAGTAAATAGGTAAAAATTAAATTAACAGTAGGACAAGGATTATAATAAGTGGTAAGTGGTATTAAAAATTGCACATTTACATTTTATTTTGACTAGACAAAATTACTTTAGTAGGGGTTAAATATCTATAAAATTCAAAAAAAATAATTACAAAACAATATTAAAATGAAAGCACCACAGACAGTCAAGCAAATTTAATATAGCTGATAGTTTTACCTTTTACATGCAGTCTTTTAGTGCGTGATTTATATGTCATTTGACTTCTTAATAGTTAATCATTTTTGATTAATACAAATGATTAATTATTTGATCCCCCTTTAGATATTATTCTACAAACTAAATATATAGTACCCTTTTAAGAAGATTTTATCACTTTTTGCCTTTTTTTAGGCTTATCAGTTTTTTGTTATTGTACATTACAAACAGCGGATGTTCCAACACGTTTGTCCATACTTGCGGCTCGTCTTTTGATTGCTTCCAAGTAAACATCACGATTAAACTGTCCAGCGGCTAAAGGCATACTGAAATATATTTATATATATTAATCATACTCAAATTACAGATTTTTAAATATATTTTAATCCTTACGTATCAATACCAGGCCGAATTGAACACTTGTAAAGACCCCAAACTGGTTTATGGTCAGATGTACATACTGTTGGAACTGAACAGTAAGTTAAACATTCAATACTAGATGAAGTACAAGTGGATCCTGCAAAAATGCATTTTCTTATGATAGAATAAAAAATAAACGATAACTGATACAAAAAAATAGGGAAATAATTTATATATTAATTATTGTAGTTAATACTAATAAAATACCAGTGTTAGTAGCCTAGTAACGTAACACAAATTATAAATTACTGTAATGCAATTACTTTTTAAGTAATGCAGCAGTAATTTCATTACATTTTACTTAAAGTAACGAAATTGCAATTGTAACAAAATTACTTTTGAAAAGTAATTTCTATGAAGCAACGCACTAATGCGTTATTTCCCACGTTAATAAAATAATAGTTTTTAATGTATTACAAAAACAAGCCGATAGGATATCCCAGGAAAAATAAAAAATCAATTAAATTTATTTTTGATTCCGATAATAGTTAACAATATTATTAAACATTCCAGGAATAAATGTTATCACTTTATTAGCAGAAAGAAAACAGTTTGGTTTAAAAATAAAATTTAATTAAACTGAATTATGATTTATGACTTGTGACTATATAGCCATATAGGTAAGATGATTGTTCATTTGTACTAGAGATGGTTAACGGTGACAAAATTTGGTCGCCGTGACAATAGTGACAGCTACTTTAAAGTCATTGTGACTTTTAATGGCGACTGGTCATTATTTGTTTAGCATAATATATATTTAAGTTACTTTTAAAATGGTTACACACCCATATATTTAGTACCTTCCGAAAAAATATCAGGGAGGCAAGTGTCCCCTTTCACCCCCCTACTATAACCACAATCATGACAATAACGTAAATAAATGTACTTTGAATTTAATTAGATATTTATTTTCATTTATATATTAATTAAATTTAAAAAAACAGGGCTATAGCACAATAGTGCCTGCGAGTTGAGTATCACTGGTATTAGCCACTGTCACTGGGTGTACCAATTTCATAATATTTACCTGTAGGACTTGGTAGAACCTGTTGTTTTCCGCATTTGAAAAGAATTCTATCTGTATATGAAGGTGTTCTTTGTTTAGCAGTTGTATCAAACATTTCAGTTCCTGGATCATACTTATATGTTGGTGCAAATGTTAATGGGCCTTCTTGGAATCCACGAAATACTAAACCTATAATTAATAGAGATTTAACTCGATGTTAGTTTTTTTTTGTTAAAGATGTAACATCAAAGATTGCTCTTTCGTACAAGGAAAATATTATAAAAGTTCACGAAGATGAGTCAATAATATAAAGAGTAATTTTAAAGGTTAACATCTATATAAAAGTTGTATATTAGTTTAAATTTGTTTGATTGATTTAACTAGTTCGCGACCCAGGGGTAAATTAGAGAGACCTACAGTAGACTACTGAAAATATAATAATAATAAAAAGTACCCAAACTAACGATATTTGATGGCCAAGCTATTAAAATCATTACCTCAGAAATTGCTTAAAATAAACCAAAGAAACTGGTCTATAAATCCCATATAAAAAACATATTGACCATATCTTATATAATATTTACACCGGTCCAAGCTAAGACACAACCATTTTACATATACCAAAAACGTAGTTGCTAATCTTTCGGTGCCGAATTCATAAGAGGGTGGCTTATTACGTATTAAAATAATATTAACTTATAATGTGCTTTTTTTTCTTTAGTCTTGATTTGGGAAAAACTATAATTAATAGTTATAAATTGATTGATACTTAAAATCTATAGGACTATCTATGACTATTACACCAACAATTTATACTATATAATATAAATTAAAACTAGTTAAATATTAATTATTTATATAATTATTAATTAAATAAACATAACTGGACTTACCATTTGAAATACAGTCATTCAGTTGATCTGAAAGTGTTTGATGCATAGGTGATACCAAAGGAAACCTATGCTGTGTAACCCATTTCATGACTTCGGGTCGTGAATGGGCTAATCTGAAGTTTAGATCTCCGCACCAAAATACATAATCAAAATTATTAGTAACATCTAAAACAAAAAAAAATTGTTGTATTAATATGAATTAAATTAAAAAAAAAAAAGTTTGAAAAAATCATGTACCTTTTGTTTTATGTTTAACAGGCAAAAGTTTTGGAAGTTCCAAAGATTTAATAATTCTACGCACATCTTGTAAACGTTCTTTAACTTTTTCTACATGTGCAGTAAGATGCGATGTTATAAATAATATTGACGAACCAAATAAAGAAAACGAAATTGCAACAGCGCCTTTTGTTCGAAATGCTGTTCCCGGTCGAGTACTAAAACTTGATTCTTCAGGAACTAAAAATCAATACACTTAATATTCTTAAACCTCTTTAAAACATTAAAATAAAAAAAAATTCTTACCAGAGCAAAACCATATTAAATCTCTTCGGATATAAATGGCTAAATGTAATGTGCCTAATGAAGCAGAATGAAAAAGAATGTGTGATGGACCAATAGTTTCTTGAATATTTACTTCCCATTCAAATTTATCAGGGTAACTTTCTTGGGTACCTATAGCAAGAATATCTGGCAAATGAGGAACAGTGTCTGGTAGTAGTAGTTCATTAAGTTCAGGTGGAGGCGCCTATAAAATTAATTTAGTTACATAAAAACATTAACTTTATTAATTATTTTATTTACTTGGCCATTCATGTTCCATGTTCCAACATATATACGAACTTCACGATTATGTAAAACTCGCTCCAATTCCATAGCTCCTAGTAAAGAATTTCCTGCAATACGTCCATGCAAATAGTTTCTGTAAAAAAATAAAATAAATACATTTAAGTATATAAATATGTTAAAATAAATAAATTTATATGTTTTACCGTTCTTTAACATCAGACGTGGGAATAAGATGTAATACTTGTACTGCAAATAAAGCTTGTCTGGCTAAACTATCCATTGAGTTATTTTTAGTTTCAGTTTTTTTTATATATTCAGATGCTGTTAAAGTAGTTGTAGATGATGGACGAATTGGCTTTGAATCTGCTGTATTTATAGTAGGGGTTTTTGGAATAATGATACTATCGGCAGACACATGTTGTGCATTGCTAAACATTTTTCGTAACCTGTCACATTTTTCCGAAGAAGGAGTTGATGGTTCATTTGTTTCAGTATCTTTATATTCTGGATTCACACCGTTGGCAGATGAATGTAAGCCAAGACTCAAAGACCGTTTATGAGAAGTATTGGGTTCCACTGTACATGAACACACATCAGGTTCATTTGAGTTTTCTCCATTTTGGAAATCAGATGGTGTCTTTGTTGTCTCGGTAATTGCACAACATAAAGAGACATTTGTGCTTCTATTGAGTGGATTAGAAACATTACGATATGGACCATCTAATTGATAAAATGCTTGTTTTGATGTATCAGTTTCGGGCGTTGTTGTTTTTTTTTTCCTTAAATGTAGTATACTTAACAAGCTCGATTTTTTTTTAGGTGAAATATTTTGTTTATTCATTTTTATAACTCACAGATTGGTCATAACAGAAGAGTTGAGATCAGTTTTCAGCTGTATTGAAAAAAAAAAATACTTATAAATAATGACTAGGAAAACATTGTAACGAAATCGCTAACAGTATGAGTAAAATTCTGCTACGTTTAAAAAGATACTTAATACTCTTATGAGTTGTATACTTATTATAATATCTAATCTAAGTGTTTGGTCGTGCATAATTAAAAATTTGGTTGTTTAGTTCAGTAAAATTATTGATGAACGTAGGACGGTTGTCAACTTGTCGTTTTATTTTTTTCCTGATAAACTGATAAACTTTCTTGTAACCACGAACCGTGTTGTGGTTATGCAATATGCAATTTACGACAATCGTGAACTGATTGCAAAGTGCAATCTGCAAGACTGCAACCAAATACTTTGCTGCAACTTGCTAGACACTAATAAGTGGCAAGCACGATTAAAGATATTGTATTAGAGATGGGCAACATTTTGTGAACATCGATATATTGTATCTTTATTCTTTAATGGTGGGTACAACCTTACTGGCAAGTACACAAACACAACTATCGACTATCACAGATTGACAGATTTAAGTTTAAAGTCACTACCTATATAGTTAGTGTATAACTAGCTATAATATATTGTTCTATGATATAGGTAATAGGTATATCAGCTGTATCGAGTACCTACCACGAATTAAGATATATCTTAATTCGTGGTACCTACTGACTATATACTACTGATTTGTGACTACCGATGTGCTACTGACCGAGCATAGAGTTTTATTATTATTTCGAAATGTAATTAAAATTCTTTAAGCATTGCTCCGTGGTACTGACTACTTTGAGTGAAAAATGTAAACAATTTATAATAATTATTATGTTATGTAAAGTATTTACTGTTATTTATTTTCATGTGATATTTCCCTTTAGCTCTTTACCAGTTAGAAATAATTACCAACTGCATCAGTGACCACTAACGTAATGTGAAATGTACGATTTCGTGGTCCTAATTGCAGTTTTACAACCATTCGCCAATACCGCAGTGCGCGACACCAGTAGGAAAAAATATAATTATAACTATAGACTGATTGTTTTAGGAGGACAATGGGACAAATAAGTCAGCTAAAAAATCCAATATTGATTTTTATAATTACGTAATAGGTAATATTCTTATTTAAATTATCATTTAACTTATATTTTACCTTGTTTAAGTATCTGTACTCTATGTCTATACACTTACGAATATAAAAAATCTTTTAAAAAATATAACAAATTTATATAGTCAAGACGTTAATTTTATATTTTGTTTGAAAACGATTTATTTTAGATTTTGAGCAGAGCAAGGAAGATAGTGGTTTTAAAATGGTTTTTTTTTTTTTTATATCCTGTATACAAAATTTTTACCAGAAGGAGTGCTTTGATTTCAACATATAGTAACCTTTACCTTTATAGTATCTTTTAGAAAATTGGATCAAGATGGTACTTTAGAGAGGTCATTTTTCGTATTTCTCAATAATTATTTAATGCCACAGGAAAAACTACTGACAAATTACAAAAAACCACTTAAAATGAGATTTTGATTTGTTTATCACCATACCAACGAATAAAATATAATAATATTATAATATTAATTTAACTTAAAGGCTATAATAAATAATACAAATTTAAAAATCCAGACTGATAAACCGTCTCCTCAGAATTGATTTTTTTTATACAATGATATTATATCATTGAATTCAAGTTTAATACAATCCATTATACATTGACACAATTGTAACCTACTGTACAGCAGAGCGACATCTACTTACCCGCTTTTTTAAATTCCACTTGTATATTAAACTCTTTGATAGATAATAGCGCATTATTATTGAATATAATATATTATGTGAGTACTACTAATTAATTTAAAGAAAACTTATTTATGGTGCGGTTAAATCTACATTAGTAAAATAAAATTATTCCTTTTCTAGCACATTCAATAATATCATGTTCTACATTTTTAAGTTAAGTTACTTGATGAGACTGAACAACACTGACAAGTCTTGTTATATATATATATATATTTTAATACACATGGAATATGGATGTTTATCATGTTTCTATAATATTGTTATATTGTCATGTTGAGATCTGAGGAAAAATCTGTCAGGAAAAGCAAATTGTCAAGTGGCAAATACAAAATAACACTATGGTGGCTACTCGTTAGCCTGTTGGTAAACCTAATCGTAATGTGCACATCCGTTGTGTCATTAATTTCATTTTGTGTATCAGATTAAGAACTATTTTTAGGATTTATAACTTGTGCAATAAATAAAGTACATCAAAAAATAAATACTTATAGCAGTATATATTTAACCAATTGTTTACAGTTTTAACAAAAATAACTTTCAATGGGCTCATTAACATATTTTTCCATTTGTTGAATAGCTTTCCTTGTTTTTTGTTCAATATCTTCCTGTTCATCTTCCATCAATTCAGCTAAAAATGGTATTGAATCTGGAAGTAGTGGTAAGAAATTTTCTCCTAATCTCTCTGCTACAGCTAATGCAGTATCAATGCATATTGATCGGACTTCAGGCAAACGATGTCTAGCTTTAAGCATAATCTGGCAATTTATATCCTTCCATAAAGTGTCATCTGTTACAGCAGCTATTAAATTAGATATACATGGTATTACATAATTCTTACATATATTGTTGTAATCTTCCAAATCTACAGCTTCCAAAATATCAACTAGTGGGTTCATAATTATTTCAAAACGATCTTTGGTTGTAAAATTGATTGTATCATACTTGAAAACATTGGATAATGTTGACACTATAGATTGAATAAGCAATGTTTTTTCAATTTTAGTGTTGGATTTACATTGTGTCAGAATCAAATTAGCTGTTGGTATTAAATTTCCAGCGAATAAAAGATACAAACCTTTAAGCTCACTAGATAATGTATTTAATAATTTAAAATAGATTAATACACGAAGTTCATTATTTTTACCATTTTTCCATTCATTTAATTTATGATAAAATGTACGGAATGTTGATTCAGAACATTTTAATGCTACTTCACTTATTGCAGATATAACTGAACCCTCCACCATACTCGATTTTATATTTTCGGATTCATGAGTAAAACAACAAAAATCTAGAGATTTTAACAGGAACGTTGTAAATTCTTCAGTCATGGAATTTTTAAAACTATTTTTTGCAATGTTCAATACATATTGGAATGCAGTAAATTTTAGGTTCCTCACAATTTCTACCAAAGTATTACTTAGTACTGGTTCTAAAATTCGGCCTGGTATTTCTGACAATTTTTCACCCAACTGTTGAAATTTAGTTCTTATTATAGATTTGTAATTATCATTTTCATCTTCTGAACTGTCATCACAGGTAGCTGACAATAATGATAGTTCATAGATTAAAGGTACCAGATAAGGACTCAAAAAATTTTTTAGTTCTGATATTATTCTTAGCAAACCAGTCAGAATACTTGGTAATAAAGCTCCATCAGACATAACACTAATGTCATTCAATTTATGGAGAACAGATATTACTGTTGGTATTATTGATGCAAAACTTGTGATGGCTTTAGTTTTTAAATTAGAAACCAACTCTGCAATACATAGCACAAATGTTCCAAGCAATGGACCAACAGATACATCTTGTACAGATTTAGTAACTTTCTGAAGAATTTCCTTAAATACATCTACATTTTCATTAATATTTGAGCACTTGGTGACCAATGTAATAGAAATAAGAGCAGTTTGTTTAACATTCAAATCTTCTTTTGTATTAAAGCTAGACATGTTGACTATTTCAGACAAAGGTTCAAGTAATTTTAATGTTTGATATTGGGTTAATGACTTAGATTCCAATAATCTTTTATTCAGTAAATCCATAGTTCTGTGTTGTGTAGATTTGAGGTCGACAAATGTTAATATATAATTTATAGCATCAACAAATATATCCAATGGAAGTAAAGCATTTACTTTGTCTAAAATGCTATAATATTTGATAGGCATAAAGTTTTTTGAACAACTGCTTTGGCGTTGTACAAACCATAAAGTATTTTTAATTATTTCAGTGAAACCTTCTTTTAATGTATCATTAGATGTACAATACATAACTTTGGACACAAATATATATGATGATAGTAGGTTTGTAATAAAAGATACCAAACAATATTTTAATTTATGTAATTTGTTTACAGAATAGTTTGAAATGTCAATTAATGTTTCTTGATCAGATTCTCCTTTTTTAAGTTCTATAAATTTACAGTAATTTAAAATATTATTACACATATCAAGTAAAACATTTATTGGACATTCAGCACAGATATCCAAACAAATAGTATTACTAGACACCTTATTTTTAGTACCGATTGTACCAGATATGTATTCTTTATGTACAAGTACAATTAGTTCCCATAAATAATTGTTGGTATTCAAAGCTTGAACAAGGTATCTCAATAATGTCCCTCGTCTATGCTCAGGTATATCCAAAATACTACGAGCAAATACTGATAATGCTTTTCTAGTCACAACTTGGCCTTCCTTTAATAAAATAGGAATTATTGTATTGAGTACTTGACAAGTAATTTTAAATGTATACTCATCATCTTGGCGCATAACGGAATTACCCATAAAAGTGAATATAGTCATTACGTGTAAAATAATCTGGTCTGGTACCATTTGAGCACAGTTTGACAACAGAATTAATGCATGATGTTGAGTTTGTTGATTTGGAGATAAACGCATGGTTGAGACAATTAGTTCAAGGTTAAGATGTTCAGAAACTTTAGATTTTTCTGTCTCATTTTTAGTCATTGTACAACAATTTAGTATACAACTTAAACACAATTGTTTAGTGTACTCAAGTAAACTAGACTGATCTTCAAACTCTAAGCATTTTTTTAGTATATGAAATAAAACTGGAGTCAATCTAGTAACATTTTCTAAACTGTTTTTATTTTGAATTAATTCCAATAAGGCAATTCCATTTTTCCACAGCACACTGTTGGGTGAATCATCATACATTTTTTCAAGATGAGAAATGAACATTATACTATCAAAGCTAACTTCGTGAATAAAACTTTTGATGGAGTCTATAATATCATTATCTTCAACTTTTGCTTGTAAATCAAGTAGAGTCTTTATTAACTTCAATTTCAAATCATCAGACATTGTGTTAAACATTTCTGTCGTTAGACTTTGAACAAAAATTGTGACTGGACATATCAATTTTCCTGTTCCAAAGTTTAATACAGGAGTTGTTTCCTTTAAATATTTTTCACATATAGGCCATATGCTAAACCAATCTATGACACTAGGATGAAGTTTGTTGAGAGCAAATTTAAAAATATGTGATTCGGCTATATCAATTTGTGTTTTTTGTAATAATTCAAGACCATGGGTCATCACACTTAGACACACATTTGATGAATTGAGTGCTGAAAAAACATCAAATATTTTAAGTCGTAATGCAGAAGATATATCAAAATTGCATGCGGTTTTAAATAGCATTTCTAATGTATTTTTAGCAACAATGTTATCAGATTGTAATGCAACCATTAAAATAAGGCGAATTTGATCACCATCTACTAGAATATTTTGACGTTTACTAATGATATTTTTTATTAACCACATATAAGATGAAGAGCTTGTGTCTTTGTAGGTTCTATTCAACTTTTTGAGGAAAGTTATTGTTGTTTTTCTAATATGTTGTGCGTCAGAAGCCAAACAACACAATAACGTTGGAATTACAATGTTCCTGGGGGTTAATGATACTAAAAACAAAACATTTTTATTGATTAGTGAGTTAAGACTATTGCAAATTTGAGTAATCTTAATGTTTCCAATCCATAAATTTTCACAGTATACTTGAATACGTTCTTCATCACTTGAATACTGTTTAGTAAATATACTATCTTCAATTTCCATTTTATTATCTTTTGGTTCTTCTATAATTACATCAACGTCCATTTTCTCATCATCATATGAGGTGACATCATCAACCTTTAATGTACATATGAATTTGTTTTTTTCTACAGAAGGTGAATCATGTAACAACTTAATTGAATCCTTCCAAGAAGTTTTGTATTTATTTTTAACACTCTTAGCTATTTCTAAATACCAGGGTTCATTATTAGAAGAGTCCATTATTAGTTTTACTAATTCAATTGTATAGTCATCTTCGTTCAAATCTATTAAATTTATTAAATCAGAAGCAAATGAACAAATAGATTTTTCTTTTTTTGAAAGCATTATACTATCTCGAACAGTTAATAAATAGAATATGCTTTTGTCACATTTTAAAAGTTTTTTAAAAGCCTCAATTTGTAAATTGGAGTGTTCAGCCATATATTTAATACAAGAATTGGGAATTTTGACATTTGATGAATTTCTTGTTGATTTGAAAATAACACTCAATAACAAAGTACAATTATAATATAGCTGTTCATGTTTAACCATTACAATTTTTGTAACTAGGCTTGATCGTAATTTTTCTGTGTATGTTATATACTTGGACATAACACCAATAACTATTAAAGAAGAAACTGTGAATGGCCGCGCGTCAGATTCAAGCCCAGCAACTATTGATGGAAGAAATATTGTTATTAAATTATTCTTTGAAATAGAGGATGATGTAAAAGCAGCAACTAAAAGTTTGGCATAAAAATTAGTCCAAACTGTTACTAGTTCCTCATTAGCTTTATGTCCATCAATCACTTTAATAATAATAGAACAAATTAGTTTTAATAACCTTGTATCATTAATTGCTTCCGCAATAAAACTTTGTTCATTAATTTGAACACCAGTTTTTCTAGATCTGGTTAACCACCACCAATTTTTTGCAACTTCAGGGTTATTCTTAAGAGGAATCACTTGTATTAACCTTGTAAATACTTGGGTTGAGACATATGGTAAAGCATAGCCAAGTAAAATGTCTGTATTGTATTGTTCAATATTAAATCGATGTACTAACCACTCAAGAGCATATAATGCTGGCTTCGAATTAAAATAAGGAGATAACAAACACAAAAATTCATCAATCAAAGAATCAATTTTTTGGTTTTCAGATAGATTCAAAATTGCCCTTTGCTTAGTCTGCCATAAATTGCTAAATAATGTTGATTTAAATTTGATAAACTTTATATTGATACCACACAGCTCATTAAGACCTTTCAGGCCAACTTCGAAAAATGATGACAAATCATGATTTCCTATATCTTGTGGTTGAATAAGCAATGATGTTTTTTTGTGGCCCAAACTCAATATTGATGTTTGGGGAGCACTTAATTTTTGTAACTGTTTTGCAAGAGATGTTGATGCCATAACTGACTTAAATCAATAACCACTGTAGTAATACGAGATTAATTCAAATACTTACACAATTAATAATTCAAACAATTTGAATTAAATATTGATACTAGAACAATGGAATTACAAATGGTTTGATAAATATCTGAAACAAAAATATAAAAATTTAAAAATAGTAAAAACTTATTTACCTAAAAAAATACAAATGGGTATATTCTAACTAATTCCTATGGTTTAGTTTATGTTAGCAATAAAGATAAGTGGATAAAAGTAAGGTAAATACTAAATACTATTACCTACATTATAATGAAATAAGTAGTGTTAAGACATTTTCTTGTTTTTTTATCTTTTTAATTGTAAATACATTAAAATGTAGTAGGTTGTAAAAAATATTTTATTAGTAATGTTGTAGTTAATTACACTAATTACAGTTCATTGTTAAACATTAGATATTATCATCATTACCTAATGACTTATGATACTATTATTGTTATTGTTATCTATTTTCCAAATTTCAAAAATATGTATTTTTGTTAGCAATAGGTACTTTGAATGTAATTTAACATTTCAAATTGTAAGATGCATAAAGATCCCAACTATAAGAAAAATGTGATTATATTATGAAACTATTTGGGAGGCTGAAGATTTTTATATAGAGATGAACATTATTTTCATATATTCTAATGTGGTGTATCTTCAGGTTTTTTTTGTGGAGAGAATATAAAATGTTGGTTAGCGGTAATTTACCCTTTCCGTTATTTGCGCCTATGCCGATAGCAATTACAAAAAAATGGAATTTTAACTTAATAATTATATTGTTTATAAAATCTAAGAAAGAAAAAACTTGCGAATGTCAGCGCACAACATTGTTTTTGTTTTCTCACTCTGGCCAACGCACAACATAGACAAAACGTATTTACGCCAAATCATTTTTTCTATGTTTTTAAGTAATCATAGAGTAATATCATTCATTACAAAAAAGATAGAGTAATATTTGACACCAGTCCAATGAGCGACCTACATATTCATTTTCAGTCCAGTGTACGACCCAGATATAGTTGACCTATACTGAATTTTTAATTTTTAATAGTTATTATTATAATTTAAAGGAATTTATCTTTTTTTATCTGATAAGAATTCATTTGTAATTTATGCTTTTATGCGTCTTTCGTGTCTGATAAAAATTCTTCAAATATAGTTTGCTTGTTTGGGTAAAGGGAGCTCCACCATTCTTCTTTAAGTTGTCTAGCCACCTAGGTAATAATAGAGATGCACCATTTACTCTTATTTCATATCACTTTTTCAGTATTTTCCACAAACATTCTATGGTTTGGTTATTGGCATTGGTATCGGGATCAATAAACCATTTTTGATGATTCACGGTATAGTGTATGTATCGCTCAATGTTTAATGACGAATAAGCTCTCCATTCATCACTACGGATTATACTTCCTAGTTCTACTTCGTTTTAACTATAGGAAGTAAGGTTACTTTGTCACGTTTTTCTACAATGAATAAACGTTGTTCCAAAATATTTTTTTTGCCCACTGTATTATTATCTTCTTCGCTCTTCGGTATCATCACTATAATTTTCACTTTCCTCATTTGGTCAAATATCACCACATCGAAGATGACCACGGTCGTATTTGTGTTTTCCTTTAAATAACGACTCATCGTTTTAACTATCATATATTTTCCAACTAATTTTGATCACTTGTTAAATTTATTAATAGTTACATTGTGACATAAATTTAACAAATCGACAACTGTATTCTTACTTTGGGCTGTAAATTACACACATTGACCGTAGGTTGCACATTGGCTTAGCAAAGATAAGGATAGGTCAATTATCAATTGTAGGTCGCACATTGGATCAGTGCCTAATATTTTTGAGGGCATGACATATCGATTTGTCTAAATATTGTCTCAAAACAATTTAAACATAATTTAAACTAACAAATTTTTTTTGTTTATTTTGAAAGTCAAATAACAATAAAATATAAAATTGATTTCATTTCCTCAATAATATTATTCTCTATCTTTTTTGTAATGGGTGATTTTACTCTAAGATTACTTAAAAACATAGAAAAAATGATTCTGCGTTAATGCATTTTGTCTGTGTTGCACATGGGCAAGAAAGTGAAAACAAATAGTGCGCTGACATCCTCTTAACAGGACGTAACCATGGTATTGGTTGTCTCCATCTTACAAGTCCATAACATAACAAATTTATGCTTAGCAGAACATGTGTAGCTTCATTAGTTTTAAAATTAGAGTGAATTGACCTACAATGAAACCTGATGGTAAGAATATTATCTGTATTTATATGTTGGTTTTTTACGATAGTTCAATTTTTTAGCAAGTCATGCATTTATAATATACCGTAAATTATAAATATCCAGGAAAGTTTAAAAATAAAATGCATTATATTATCTAAAACTTATGAGGGATGAATCTACAATTGAGCAATATATCATGTCTATTAAGTTATGCATTCAAATTTAATACTGTTGAACACTTGGGCAGTTCGGAAATATTAATATTATATTTTAATAATGCATGTGTGGTACATTTGAATTATAAACAAAAACAATGTAAACCTATAGATACATTTCATATAAACTAAGGTTAGAAGCTTCAATCTGATAATGAACTATAACTAAACGATTTATAGACTAAAGGTTAATAATACTTACACGTAAAACATTAGGAACCATCTGATTTTGGAGTTAAAATAAAATATATGAATGCACGTAAATATTGAATATTTGAGCAAAATAACCACGTGAAATCCAGACGGCACACGTCCCTAAATATGTGGATTGTGGAATTTGGTGTTATCATTAGTTTTTGTGTATTATCATTTTTGTTCTGTGGTATTATGGCCACGGCTATCTTTAATCGTGATTATGGCTAAATCCGGTGATAGTGGCCCAAATTGTTATATTCTGTGATATTATCCTATGTTGTGACCTTGAAGTCGGTCTCCGGGGAGCGTGGTATACGTTATCAATTAAATATTTCATATCAATATTATAAATTATTTGAAAAATATCAAATAACAATATTATAATATTAATATATAGCAAAGTGTATACCACGGACTAAGATATAATCACAGATAAATATAATAAACTAGATTCCTAACTATTGATAATACGTGAAGTAAAGTTCTGCCATTTTATCTGAGGCCAGAAGTATTATCAATTACTATCACAGTATTAAATAACGAATTATGATCACCTGCCCACTGTTGTCCTGTCAAGATGATCGGTTTTTTTTATGTATATGTAAAACTAAAAATATCTTAAAGCATAATAAATAATAATTATAACTTGTGAACTAAAGAATTATTTTTCTAATATTGAAAAAAAAAACATTTGTTATCAATATAAATAATAACTGATCTGTTCCGGCCTCGATTAAAATGGCGGATTGTTGGCTTCAAATAAATACAGAGGCTGTATAGGCCAATTAGCAATGTAGTTTGTTATATAATATATATATATATTATATCTATGGATATAATTGACTGGAAACGAGCAGCTTATCACGGCCACGAATGTATATACAAGAGGCAAAGTGCGGGGGGTCGCTATGTGTTCCTGGAGTTCACAGCGCTCTCTGCATTTAACACGGACTAAGATACAAATTGTGTAGCCAAATAAACCACCGGTAGCGCTGAAAACTTCAAGAATAGTATTCTTATCTGCAGCTAAGTGACATCTTTTCGTGGCCGTCCCGCGATCCCCGCTGACCGTGTCGTTTCCAGTCCATTATATCTTAGTCCTTGGTGTATACAAATATTACAAATTTAGGGATGCCCAAACTGAATTTAATTTTGATATATCACAATAACCAATATCGTTATTTGATATATACCGATTTTTATATATCGATATTATTAGGACATCCCTATATACAATACTGAAACCACGATCAAAGATAGTTCTATCTTTAATCGACTGAAATTGACAATACCATACAATATAAAAAAACTTAGGATAAATAAACAAATTAAAACGGCATTCGTGATCAATGGATCGTTTCCGTTGTTATAATATTGTCAGTTGTCACAAATAGGGATACACGTTACCAACATCTTAACAAATTATGGACACATTCAAATTTTTGAGTTCAATACGTCTTCAATGTCTTCATACAGTAGGGATACAGAAACCCGACCAGCCTGCAGCTGATCGAGTGTCGTTTCTTTATTGTTCAGTAATGGTAAAGGCATAGACCAATAAACTAATGGACAGCGCTTAGAGAGAGAGAGGTCAGGGGTTAGGTACGTAATCAGACGATAATGCGCGTGTACCAACAATTATACCATCAGCAGCATGACTGAATAAATAGGTATTCACAACTTTGTGTTACGCATACCACCCTTTCACGTCTATCGCGTAGTTCTCCGCTTCAATATTATTAACCTAATGATATTGCCGATCAATGAAATGCGGGGAACTACGAGCAATGGTTTTGTGTGTTGAATAGTGGAGAGATGCGCAAACCGGACGAAAACAGGTTTTTGAAATCATACCTATTTATCATGGTTTAAGATATATCTACAACCGTGCTATTTATTTAGTCATGATCAGCAGGCTGTATACCAGTAATACCAAAATAACTTAAATACATGATTTAAGGTATAATATTATAATATATCTTAAAATTTAAATCTTGCATAAATATTAAATAGTAACACTATACTTATATGATTATACTTAAATCACATATTAAATTAACGATTTAATAAAAATCGCATTTTAATTCGGTTTAGAATGTACTTTTTAAATATTTACGAGTAGACTTCATATATACGCACAGATGGCGCTTCATTGTTCTTTTGTTGAACCAATGATAAGGCTCTTTATCATTTGGATATTCTAAATTCCTAACTTTCTTCAACACTTTTAGTAGTTGTAGAAGACGTATATTATTCAACTAAATTTTATTGAATACCTAGTTTTATTTCAACTCGAAATTTTTTGTTTATCCTAAGCTAGTCAAACCCGTCGGCATAACATAACAGACAATCGTCTAATAATCCAATTTACTTAAATAACACAATTATGATTAAACTTTATTCTTTAAAGCAACATAAAAAAGACGGGGAAACTCCAAAGTCGGGGAATCAAAGGAAAGCATCTGCTGCTCATCTTAGAATAACAAAAGGTAACTGTGCATTAATATTTTTGTTTTGTACTCAATCAATATGTTTAAAGTTTTCGAACCATTAATTTCATAAAATAAACGGATGACATTTAATAGATAACCTCATTATTGGCTTGGTACGATTGAACTGGAAACACCTGATATATTCCTATACATAATAAGTAATAACTTATTGGATATTTATTTCTGGAAAATTATATATTCATTTAATTTCTTAATAAGAGATAATGTCCAGACATAACAGTTGTTTTTAAAGTTATTAAACAATATATGACTGTTTTGACTCATTACAGTTTATTGTTATATATATAAATTATAGCTATGATATTATGTAGTGTTGGTTTTGTATAAGTTAGGAATTGGTTCATTAGTTATTTTGTTGAAATTAAAATTAAGTATGAATTATATCAATATATCTTTCAAAATACATTTAGGTAACTTATAATTATGTTTAAATAGGTTCCTTATAAGTTGTTCTTAGTTTCTCTCAGCAATTTAACAATATTGGGCTCTTTAGTCCCCCTTTTTGTTAAGGGTTGATGTGATTTTGACGAAACTGGAAGTTGATACAATATTTTTTTCTGATTTAAATTTAAATATTTTAGACAAAATGTTTAACATTAATATTATTTTATTATTATTATTATGTCCTTTGCACTAAGACATTTTCAAAATATTTATAATCAGTTTAAGGTATTTATTAAAACAATCTATATAGGTAATAATAATAATTGTATTTATCAATAACAACATAACACATGAGTATTTAATAAAAAAACATATTGAGACCTCCCCAATAACCATAGCTTGTAATAGAGGATGGTGAGTTATCAATTAGTCTTATGATTTTACGGTACATTTATATTGGCTTATAAATTAAATGCAATGTTCTTGCCAAAAATTTGTTCAATCCACTTACCTAATTAAGAAATTAATAATAATTATATAACACAAACTATCCAAAGAAATAGAGACTGTCCTCCACTAGATTCTTTTAAACTTTAGACAGAATTATTGTTAAGTCAATGATTTATCATTGAATTCAAATTTAACACATTCATTACAGTGTCCAATTGAATCACATGGCACACTAATATAGAAGTGTGTTACGGTTCTTAAATTAAAGTTTATCTATTTAAAACAACACTATAAGTGTTGCAACAATAATCTATGATCTTCACAAAACCATTAGTTATTTAATTACCAGTACCATTACTTATATTTAATTCGTTTAAACTAATTTATCCCCCAGTGATTTTCATAGAATTTTATAAAAGATGTGGTGTCGTGAACGCTTATAAATAATAAATAATATCCATCAATGTTAAATGCTAAAAAACTTTCATTAGCTCTTTTTTGTTCATTAATCTCTACTTTTATATTTGAAATTGTTTGTTTTCTGTAGTAAAAATGGTACTAAGCATGTTTTTTTATTGTTCAAAATAAACATAACTAATATTAGTATGAAATATTACAAATTTTGATCAGACCTTAATTGATTTATTTATTTGATACAGATTTAAATGAACTTACTTTACCAAAAACATGCACTACTGAATTTCCTGATCCGGACGATTTATTAAATTTCAAATTGACCATCTGCCCAGATGAAGTGGGTAAACAATATACTTTTATATAGAATTTGGTGTTTTAACTTTATTATTTTTGTTCCTAGGGATCATACAAAGGTGGAAAATTCAATTTTAGTTTTAAAGTTGGAGTCAACTATCCGCATGAACCGCCTAAAGTAAAATGTGAAACAACAGTTTACCATCCAAATATAGATCTCGATGGCAATGTGTGTTTAAACATACTACGCGAAGATTGGAAGCCAGTATTGACCATTAACAGTGTTATTTATGGCTTGCAGTATTTGTTCCTGGTAATTAAAGTTGTTTCAACTTTATATCAAATAATGTAAATATCACAATTGGTTTTTTTAGGAACCTAATCCAGAAGATCCTCTGAATAAAGAAGCCGCAGATGTTTTGCAGAATAACAAAAGGTTGTTTGATATGAATGTACAAAAAGCAATGAGAGGTGGAGTTATTGGCAATACATACTTTGAAAAGTGCTTAAAATAACAAAAATGATGTGATCCTACTCGGACAACGTTGCAATACGTTTATGCTATAATAAGGATTGATCTTTTTCGTGCAAACTTTGTATGAAATAAATAATGTAATTCTTATATCGTAATATTCATTTTTTTTTTTTAAAGTTGATAAAAATAATTCTAGATCATAGTAATAATTTTTACACTAATATAAGTAACAAAACTGTCTTAGGTATAAGTTGGTAATATAATATATTAATTTCAACACAATGATATTTAAAATTATGATAACAACATGTTGTTTAATTGGTTTAGATGATTTTGTATATAGTTTGAACATACAATAATAATAATGAATAGTATAAGCAAATATTATTTGTCAAAATATAATAATCCAGTTACCGGCCGAATGCAAAAGGTGAATTATTGCTGTTACTAAAACTAAATGTGGCTGGAACAGTAGCTTGATCAAATTTGAAACCTGAAAAAAATAAAATTTGAATTAATCTATGAACACATCAAATCAAAAAAACCTAAAACACCTCTTTAGCTTTATTAATTTATACTAAAAAAATATTGGTTACAGTTGAAAATATGATCACTGATAAAGTTAAATCATTCAACTAAATTATTAGACTATTTTTTTGTTTTAAACACAAAAAACTTTATAAAAACAAGTTTTCTGAAAGTTATGACATAAATATGTATAGAAAATAATTTAAAAAATGAAATGTGTTGTGTTAATATTTTTTTAAATTTCAATAACAAGTCATATTATTATCATATTATTTAAAGTAAATTAATGTTATAAAACACTTATCAGTTATATCAATATATCAGTATATCATAGTAGAAATTGTTTATAATGATACCAGTTGAAGTAACACATTGGGTTTAAGACCTTTAAAAAATGACCAGAAAAATGCATAGGTAAGTTATATATGTAACATTTTATTAGTAGTTATGACTATCGTTTATTATGACCAATTTTCTAGAGTATTGGCACCAATGAACGTTTTCAGTAACTAAAATAAAGTGTCCTTGCCTTACGTATGACAATATAATTTAAAATAGTGTACAGAAATTTAAAATTATAAAAACTACAGTTCATTGATAGCATGTGATTAATGATAAATTAATAACAATACCTGCTAGTTTTTCTTTCTTTTTGTTTTCAACTTCAACACGTCGCTGTTCTGCTACGACCATTAATTCATTAATAGATTTCTGTTGATCACTATTTAAATGGTTAGTGAGTGCTAGGTACCAGGCAGGGTCATTTTGTTGGATGCCTAACAAAACCGTTTTAAATAAGATGTATACATCAATTGATTCATCAACATTATTATGGTCAGAATCCAGTGGTGTTGTGTAAACTTCAAGTACCGTCTCTTCAGGTGGTTCATATTCATCATCATCATCACTATCGCTGTCATCATCAGCATTTTCAGAATTCTACACAAATATGAAAAGAAAAAATCACTTCAAAATAATTTTTAACAGGTTAAATTTAATATACAACCGTCATAAATAAAGGTTTTCTCTTGTCAGATGCAAAAGCTAAAGTTTCATCAATTTCATCTTCATCAGTTGCTAGTTCTAAGATCAAAAGTTATTACTTATTAATAATTTCATAAAAAAAAAAAAAATGTATGGCTTACCATTTTCAGTATCTAATTCTTCTTCATCACTAGTTTCATCTTCGGGCTGATTTTCTCGATCTAAATTTAATATAATAGGGTTTTTAAGGAATCTTTTAGGTATGTTAATAAATCCTATCTATAAAGTAAACAGTAGTCTATACAAAGTGTTTCTATGCAAAGGGTAAGGATTAACTTACTCAGTAAAGTGGCATATAAACAAAACCGTTTCAAATTATGGCTGTCTTAGGACATGTTTTTTTAAGTTAAGAAACATAGGCTATAACACTACAACGGGTGTTGCCTGACTGTAGCATGGAAAAAACTATTCGCCGCCGACTACATTTCTTAACATGAGGAACAGAGCAGTCTTAAATTTAAAAATAAACATTCCTGGAATTCAGTTAGCACTGAATTATTATGTCACATCTTTTTCACAGTGATATGTTAAGTTAGGCAATAATGTTATTGAAAAAATTATGTGAGTGTTCTCTTATAGACTTAAGTAACAGTAATTTTTTAGTATGGTATCACATACCAGTTATAAATTTATTAATATGACTTTTATAACAAAAATATGTTTTCACCAAACAATTATTTATTTTGTTTTAAATATTTGTTCTTAATAATGCTCATAACAATAATAATTTTTATAATATTCTTTTGGTATTTTTATTAATAAAAATATTAATGATAGTTAATTTAGTATATTGTAATTTGTAAATCAATAAATTAATTAAACCATAATAATTCCTACTATAAGTCCTTTAATGAAAGTATGACGTGTTACATTATTATTTCGTTTACTGGACCAAAATATGTGACATATTAGTTCAATAGAAACTGCAGGGAATATTTATTTGTGTTTTAATTATATATAAAGTACAGCAGGCCCGTACTGGTCCACCGAGACACCAGGAATTTTCCCAGTTCGCCGCATGATCAATTGATAAATAAGCGCCCCTCTCCCTTTTTTTTTTTATATAATCTATACTACTATATAAAATTATAAGCGATTTTTTACGACCGCGCTAATCGAGATAACTACTGAACCGATTTGGCTGAAATTATTAACTGTTTTACCTGACAGTCTACTGAAGGTTTTAGAACCACTTTTGTTAATAAAAAATAAGTACAATGGACACTATTATAAATAGTTTAGATGTACAATTTGATTTTTAACTCATCGGATTTAGAATATTCCGATCCTCAAAGGTTCGACAATATAAGAAAAAATGGTTTATTACCTAATATGTTGGTAAAAATAATATGTAAACTGTTAGCTGTGTTTAACATCTTCAGGTGGTAGTTAGTAAATAAAATAAACATGATTAGACACCATTTTTTTAATTTGAAGTGAATATATAAAAATATAGTTAACGCCCTATAAATATACTTTTTCCCACGCCCCTTAGAGGCAGCCAGTACGGGCCTAAAGTATAATTCGGATAACTTTTTACTTCATATAATGAAGCAGCAGTTTTTACATGTATCAGAATTGAAAAATAAATTTTTATAAAAGAGGATTTTCAGGTTATGATGAGTTAAATATTTTGGGTGGATTTTTGCCATTTTATTATCATAAAAAAGTATTTATTCAATGTTTATTAACATGAAACTTATTATCCTTTTCTCTTTAAAAAATGAAATATTAATACTGGTTGCATAAAACAAATATAAGGACAATACAAATTATTAAATTATATGTATCAAACATTTTCTAAATGTTATAAAAAAATATATGATAAATTCATAAGAAATCTAGTCTTTTTTTACCAGTTTAATAAAATAAAAAAAAAGGTTCTTATACTCACTAGTATATGCACGATTAAGTCCATCAAACAGCATGAGCATTGAAGGTACAATTTGATTGGCGTGTTCATTTACAGCAATGGGCCGATTTGGAGATAACGCCATTAACGTGAGCAAACCCATAACACATAGCTTACGATCGTGAATACTATACATACAAAATTAAAATCATAATACCTACACCAAAATTAGACATATTTTAGTATTAAACTCACCCAAAAAAGCAGTCTGTATCCTGTAACCATTGTCGGATAAAATGCGCAGAAATAGATTCATTTGTTGACATAGACATTTGTAATTTATCAAGTGTTTCAAATAATAAATGCGGGTTGTAATAGATAGCAGCTACAATCACTTGAAGACACATTGCTCGTAATTCTGATGATTTAATTTCTCTAACAAGTCTCTGCAAAACTACCTCCACAATAGATGGTATACACTAAAAAATAAATAAATATATTTTAACCTTGTTTATTCTAATAAAATATATTATAATAAAGTTAACAATTACATTATCGATTCGGCCTTTACATTGCAAAACTACAACCTCTAATAATTTCCCAGCATGACATTCAGCCTCTTCACCAGACTCCGATGACAAAACCTAAAATTAAATTATAAATTACAATTATGATTTAATAATAAAAAAATTCATATACTACGTACAGTTTTGCACATGTTAAATATAATTATCATGTAATTTTGATTTTTAATTAATGTCTCCATACCAATGGTAACATAGTTGTGAAGACAAGGCATCATATCAACAAAATAATCAATTCCGTCATTTTGGAAAACCTGTACAGACAATAACCAATTAAGTTATTTAAAACACAATTTAAAAATTTAAAAATAAATATTTTAAACGTTACGTTACAAATCAATATAATCCAAATATCAAGTAAAATTTTTATTCATCTTTAATACCAAAATTCTTTTTATAATTATCCTAATTTATAATCCACTTAGAAATATTTAAATAACTTACTGAATAAATTAATTGCAAAATATTCCACATGTTTACAGACACTTGTAGGTTGGTTAAGTCACATACTAAATTTAAAGCTTCTTCGTAATATTCTACAACAAAATGATTTATTTAAAGAAATTATATTTTATGTTTGTCATTTATTTATTTACCAATACCAGATTCAGGTGTATTAAATATATGCATTATGACTTCCGAAACAACGGGTTCAAGGGCTGCTAAAGTCTGTGGTTGTTCATCATTTACACTCAATATGGTTTCTATACAACTTAAAATACTCATACCAGTAATTTCTTTCTTATCGTTCATATCATCTGACTGAAGAACTTGAAGGAAGGTTGTTGCCTACAGTAAAGGAAAAATATTTATTTTTCGTTAATCAAAATGATAGTAGAATAATGTTGAAGACAAAAATGATTTTGAATGTTTATCGTAACTGTAATTGAATATAATGAGGTTTATTCAAGAGACCAAGTTATATAGAATGTATAGTGATTCATTGTCAAAATCGAGACATTTCCTATGGAGCATTATTAAAAAGATAGTATATGTATAATATTTTGATGACATACAACAATTTTATTTTTTCATCTATTACACTTTATAGAGTAGATAAGCAGATTTAAGTTGATGAATGATTAGTAATTTATTAATAATAATTAAAATACAAACCAAATTCTGACAGATGTCATACATAATTGGTGCAAGCGTATCAAAATAAGTTGCAATAACTTTTTGCACAACACTAGTAATATCATCATTCTCAGTTTGTTGCAGTACTTTTAAAAGTTCAAGTGTAATTTCTTTAATCTGTGGAGAGAATACTAGCATTAAATACCTATTTAATATAAATATATTCATTTCAAATTTTAAAATGTACATACTCTAGGCTCTAAAAGTTGTTCAACTTTGTTTTCAGCAATCAATAATGCTTGGATTGCAAGTCCAGCTTGAACCTTAACAGGAAGTTCTTCATCAGTTAATAAAGCGTTAGAACATAGTGTTGCTAAATCCTTCCAAACATTATCATTACTAATTTTTATTTCGCAGATGTGTTGTATAAACCAAGAAGCCTAAAGAAAATCACGAAAAATTATTCAACATGTGTATATTGCATAGAAATTAAAATACATACTCTAGCTCTTAAGTGTCCATGTGGACTTGAGAAAACTGGAAACACATGTTGATATAGCATACTACCTACTTGATCCTTGTACATATCTTTTTTAAATATGACATCAGCTAATGCTCCAAGCTATGAAATAACCACAATTAATACATTTTTAAATAGTTTTGGCTGCGAAAATAAAAAAATATTGTGTTTACCATATAGAGAGCTCCATCTTTTTGAGACGGAGTAGCATCATTTGAAGTTATAACACCAACAATGAATTGAACGGCTTTAGGTAATATGTCTTTACGTTTTTTACATGCTGAATGTAACACTGTTTGACCAGCCATTACAGGAGATATTAAATCCTCAAAAATGTCTATTATAAAATGACATGTTTTAATTATCGTCAGTTAAAATAAATTAATTTAAAAACATTTAAATGGTACCAAATTTCTGAGAAATGTATTCTTGTGGATCAGATTCCCACAATTCTTGATCACATTCTGAATGACACATGAGAGGAAATATTACATCTTGAATGATTGCAGCAATATGTGGTTTAATCATTTTCCATGTATGTCCAATACTAACACTGAAGTGACAATATAAAATAATGATATAATATTATATGTACATTTTAAAATATTGTATATTTTCATTTTCATTTATATGAAATAATAATTTTGGTATCAAGCTAGTATACAAGTAATTACCATTGGTTCAAATAGTGCATACACATTTGCATGACTCTAGGAGGGATATAAACTTTGTTTCGGTATTGATCTAAAATTCTTAAAATTATTTCTATAACTCCAGCAGAAAAAGTCTTAACATAAAATACGGCAAATTGCTGATATTCTTGGGCAACACTGCCAGGACTTCCATACCTTAAATTTATAAAATTAGCAGTAGACAATACAATAAATAGTATAATTATTTTTTTATATTTACCTCTCAAAAATTCTATACATAGTATGTAATGCCCATTTTTTAATTTTCCACCAAGGTAACTGATCTATCTCACTATGCTCAAAACGACTCACTTCTTCTGGTACTGGATTACATGCAATTATGCTTAATAATTCCATCCATTTAGTAAAGGTATTTCTTTCCATTAGATCAGGACTTATTGTAAACTGTAAAGTAATTTTATTAAGACACATATCTAACATAATAAAAAAAATTGTATTTCATTAGGTAATTAATAGGCTTATTCTTACTTGAACAAGTTTGAAATAACTTTTTATTACAGTTTTCTGCAATGCAACAGATTCAGCAGTGGAATTACTAACTATAAGAACCATGACATTATATACACCTGGTAACAGTACTTTGACAGCAGCATGTATAGGCGATTTATCTGCCTTATGATATTCAAAGGCTTTTATTAAAGCTGAAAAACCAATTATACCAGCCATCCAGTAAGATGAATTATCACTTTTTAAATATACATCAATCTTTTCAACAACATTAGTCCAACGTCCAGGAAAATCGTGTTTCAACATTGTAACCAAACATACAGTTAGCTGTGCTCTAAAATTGATACAATTTTTTTAAGATGTATGTAAATTAAATATAATAGAAAGGATCATTGTTTACCGTAATAATTCTGGTACTTGAACTATAACATCTAAAATGGTGTCTCTTATTATAATTCGATCTTGTTCGTGAACTGTAAATTTATTTGGTTCATCTTCACGAGTTGCCCAACTTTGGTACATTAAATTTTTCAAATAAATAGCACCTTTGATAAACACATAATTACAAGCAAATTTTAGATTCTGAGTGGAAAGATGAATGTATGATTTTACAATGATGTTTTTTTTTTATTTTTGTGTCTGACATCACCTTTTAGGACAGTAAAAGTGCTTGGATTTTCTTCAACAGTAACTTTTCTGATAGGAAAGTGAATCTAGTTGGCACTTAGGGGGGTTCAAAAGTAAAAATTTCCCAGTAGTTTTCAAAAGCGACTTGAAAAACAAAAGAAAAATTAAGGAAAAACGGGAATTTTTACGCAAAATCTGTTTTCGAGAAAATCGATTTTGGTTTTTGGTGTAACTCTAAAACAAATGACCGTAGGGACATGCAATTTTGACTGAATGTTTAATATTGCATTTCCTATACACCATCACATTTTGACTTATTTTGAACTGTTTACAGACATTGTCAATTTCCATTTTTCTTACTTTTTTTTTTCTATAAATATCATTAAAATTTTTTCTGTTGAGTAAAAAAGCATGAAAATTTAATAGAAGGCTCCTAGGTTATTGTTTCATGGCAGATGAAAAAAATTAAAAATCCTTAGTCATAGTTTTTATTTATAAGCATTTAAAGTTCAAATTTTGACAAAATACGGAAAAATCACGAAAATTAGCAAAATATTTTGAGTTGAGAATTCATAAAATTTTTTCTTTTTAAATCTAAGATTTGAAAATGTAATATAAGATTACTCATAAGTTTATCAACCTTTATCAAAAAAAAAAATGTCAAAAAATCAAATATTTATGAGCGTCTGCAATTTATATTTTTACAACATTTGATATTCACTCGATTTCTCATGTAAAAATTTTCTTATTTTATTGTAATTAAAAAACGAATGACCGTAGATACTTAAAAATTTCACACGTTTATATTAGCATTTTCTATACACCATAAAATTTTGAAAATAATTTGACTCTTTTTGAACTGTTTACAGACATAATCAGTTTTCAATTTTTTTTCTATAAATATCAATAAAATTTTATTTGTTGGGTAAAAAAGCGTGAAAATTTAATATAAGGCTCCCGATATATCGTTCTAATAGCAGTTGAAAAATATTAAAAATACATAGTCACAATTTTTTTTTATAAACATTTAAAGTTCAAATTTTGACAACATTTATCAAATTTATAATTTATTAATTATTTAGTAGTTAAAAATGTATAAAATAACTTTTATGGTTAAGGATTGAAAATTTAAAACAAGGCTCCACGTAAATAGGTTATATATAAATTACTTTATTCACAATAATATCATCAAATATACTTGGCAATATTAAAGGCTGACTGACCGTTTTCTTTAGCGACATCCACTTCCCACCTTTTTTATATTATAGTTAACAGATTTCCAGTATACTATACAATACCAAAATATTTTAGTATTTATAATACGTACTAAAGTATATTAAAAAAGACTAGCTTCTTTTAGTTTTTGGTTTAGATAGTATATTAAACAGCCTAAAACGTTGTCAGATAAGATTAGGATTTTGAACCATGATTCATATAATCATATTTTAAAATTTTAAGTTATATTATGTGTCAGAACTTTTAATGAGTATTTCCATCTATGATACAATATCTAACACCAATTTTAATACCGTCAACCCTCATTTTCATATTCCTTACTTGCTTGTCTTGTAGACATTTCAATATCAGAAGAAACAACAATTTGTAGTAGAGCTGGACCAAATCCAGCAATTTTGTGTATCTAAAAATAAATAAAATGTAGTCAGGTAGGTTCATAATGTTTATGTCTTAGGTGGGTAATGCTTTGTTCAATATGCAATTCTGAAACTATACACACGATATTTGTTGTTTCAATGTTATAAATAACGTCAAAAGTTAAAGAACTAAAAAGACAATACTACAAAAATGTTGTTGACATAAATTGATATAAATTTGATATCAACAGGTAGATATATATATACATTCCTAATGTTGAATATAAAAAGTATGTACAATTCGTTTTTATATATTTAATAAGGTAAGTTTTGTAAGGATAAATGCTATTTCAAGCAGCAATAAATACTAATGATACTTAGATTTGTTTTTAAACACATTTAAAATATGTTGATTACAGTATCTATTTAAAATGAATTACTTAATGTAATGTAAGGTTTAAAATCGTTCGGGAGTCCACGGTATATTACATTTCGGATAGTTTGAATCTACAATTAACATATTATAATATGTTGACTGACAAGACATTTTAAATGCATTTGGTTATGGTTTTAATTTTTTTTTCCGTTCGATGTCAATTGATCCAATCTACTGCCTGGCAAATTGCTCGTCATAATTAAACGCCCGTGTGATAATAATAACAATGATGTAATTGCACATGGTGGAAAAAATATTATAATGAACCATTATATAGCACCGTTGCACTTTGAGAAGACTACGACACACGAATACGAAAAACGTGGCTGACGCGGGATACTGACGGGACCGTGATGGCGGTTTTCGGTTTTGGCGGGTGGTTCTGCCGGCCAACAACGATTCTGACCCGGGTGTCATATATCCAACCCATACATCGAAAAACCAAACGAAAAAATGTTTAAGGTAAAAAAAAATTCGTTACCAAACCGAATTCTTTATAATTAATGCGATAAATCACATAACCTTCAACAGTGTGCATGACGCATGTGGGTATATTATTATTATTATTATTAGTATGGGTGCACGGGCCGGGTGCAGCCAAAAAGCATGCTTACACGCTGAAGCTGTTCTTCTGCCTCGCTCCTATGCGGCTGGTAGAGCGTGGCATTCAGCAAATTGGCGAGTTTAACGAGGTCCATTGCGGCAGTGGCGGTGGTGCTGCAGCTTTGAACAACGGCGGCGGAGTCGTTTCCGAGTTCCGACTAACCGGGTACGTTGTTACGATGCGCACACGTAGCAAACTAAATTGGTATTCGGTATCGGGTAAAAGTATACGCGCGCGGTGCGTGTGTGCGTGCGTCTACGGTAGCGATGCGACTCGAGGGCCGAGGCGGCGACGGCTCAGTTGAGTCAGTTGGAACAAATCACGTGATGACAAAAATCGCATTCCATTTTCTTGATCAACCCGACAACCGCCATAATGGAAATCGTTTTTGTTTAGTTTTTTATCAACAGTGCTTCCCAAAAATGAAAGAAACAGAAAGAGAATGGACCACCGTGCTGGTCAAGGAGCCTTACGTGTGCCGTCATATGGCTACACTGTACGAAGGTGATCTCGACCAGTGATATTATCACCTTGTGGATTGTACATATGTTTAATCTTTCAAGTAGTTTTAATTTCCTACGTCCTTTGGAATTCCTAATAGATATTGGGTAAAAAATTATAGTTCGATTCGGCGCATCTATTCTGTGATCCGACATCCTACTCTGGACATTTTTCCGTTTTGCTGGTCACTCGATAGTCGATATTCACCGCGAACTGCCATCAACATGAGTTACTGGAGGGCAGCTGGATTGAAGTAATGATATATTTTGGTTATTATTACTGCGCTGTGGTGTACTTCTACATAGGCGTCGAACTGTAGGCTCGCTACTTTGCGTTTCGCGTTTTCTACGCCTTTCCATGTTAATACAAAAATCGACCGTTTCCGGGCATTAATGTGCTATGGTATTTTATGGCTTTGGCTTCACCATTTCCAATTTTGACCTAGGTACCTATATTTAGAATTATTTTGTATGCCCGTGCCCCGTGCACAGGTCTGCTGTATTCGTATCGATTTCAATCTGTGTATAAGCTCAACATAAAATATTTTTAGTACCTACAATCAATGATATGAGTGAACCACCACCAAACATGAAATAGATTTAATATTTATTTAATTAATATCCTAACTGCTGTTGCATTGTTGCATTCATTTAAAAGAACATTTTCAGTATGAGAAAAAATCCATTTGTCAAATGCTGTTTTCATTATTTTGAACTCTGCTGGCAATACTAGTAAATACAATGTACAAGCACTATAGCAACCAATCTACAACACTCCCAACCACCACTTTAGTACAAAAACGGTGTGACTCGGTCTCCCACTATGTCCAACTACGGGATAATGGGCTGTGTCGCTTATGACATGTGGTTGTCGGCAAAGCCCGATAACTCGGTGTTCCAATTACCCAACATCTGCATGAAACATCTACCAAAAGTTTTGTCATCATTCTCACTTTGTAAAAACTGTATATTTAAATACAATAAATATTTTCTCTGCCAATATTTCACTATGCCTCATAATAATTAACTCAATATAAATATTTGAATATGGTACCCGGGTATAAATTATTCGGTGCAAGTTTTTTCATGTATTTGCCCTTATATATTCAATATTCAACACCGTGACCATTTAACAGATGACGTCCACGTTAAACTTGACCATTAAATTAACTTCCCTTGTTGATTTTAGCTATGTTAATTATTCCAACATTGCTGCAAAAGTCGTAAGGAGGGTGTTAAAACCAGAACTCCAAGCCAACGCAGCCAAACGCGATGAAACACATGTAAAATTCACCCCATGGGTCAAGGGAAAGCCATCCAGTAAGTATCTAGTTAAATTACCTACATAATTAATTTTCAATATAAAATCTAAGAATATGGTCAAATCTAGTTGGTACCTTTCATATTGTAATTTTTTCACACGTGTATATTAGCATATTTTACCTACCTAATTTTAATGAATTATAACAAAAATATATAGGTACCTTCTAGAAAACTTAATGGGCCAAAAAATATTATTATCAATTATTCGGTACAAAATGTAATAAATTTGGGTAGTGATGTCGTACGCGATCTACCAAACTTGTTTTCAAGTAGTGCGTGATCTACCCAAATCCACTAAAAATAGTATTTAATTTCCGTATTTTCTTTATATCTTACTTAAAATATAATAATGTCATAACCAATTACATACTTAACTATTTATAAAAAAATTTTAATTTAATAATAATAATAATAATATCATAATTATATAAATTATTATGATTTTAGGTTTTTATAAAATACCTTAAACTAAAAATGTTGTTTTCATATCTGAAAGAAAATCGTTAAATATTGTATCCATGGCTGGATGAAGTGATCGCCACCACTCTTCTTTTAACTGCCTTTTGAGTAATGATGAAGCTCCGTTTACTTGTATACCGTATCTTTTCTTCACAATACGCCAAAGACCCTCGATTGACTGAGTATGTGCTCCTGTACTTGGATCAATGAAATTTAGGCTATGATTTACTGTTTTGTGAGTAAACCCGTGTTCATTTAATGTTGCGTATGCCTTCCACTGGTCACTGTGAATTATCGTTCCCTGTTCAACTTCTCTTTGAATAATTGGCAAAAGTGTTGCTCTATCACGTTTTTGAACTATGAAAAATCGGGGTTCCAGAAGGTTATTGTGGTGCCAACATAGACCAAATACCCATGGTCCTTGTACCCGTGAACCATAATTTCGTTGAAATATTATTTACTATTGTCTAACGAGTCAATAATTAAATTTAAAAACATATGGTATTTGAAAAAATAACTCATTGATTATAATATGGTAATTTTTTAATTTGATAAATTATGTCTATTTATAAAAATTTCAGATGAAAAAGCTTGAACTTATATAAATTAAACAATTTAAAAATTGTTATACATTTTTAGTAAGTTATAGTGTGTTTTCAATTCTTGCATGGTTGATTATTTTAAAATATACTAATAAATAATAATTTTTATAAAAATGAATTTGTGTGCATTTATATTATAGTTTGTTGTTTGAATTGTTTATAATAGTAAATTTATAAAAAACAATACATTTTTATTTGTTTAATACCCTTAGTATAAGATGTTTTTATTCAAATTTAAAGTTGAATGATTTTTTTTAAATAGTTAACAGATAATTAATATAATACTATGTATATTTGTACATTTATTTATTAATTTATTTTTTATTTTCCCTTGTAGAGCCGGGCCAATAGTCGATTTAACAACAATGACAGTTCAAAGTTTTAAGTAAAATTCAACGTTATATGTTTTTTAGTTAAACTAAATATAATTTACTTAATAAATAAACATTAATTTTATTTATGTCAGTTATGAATTTATAATTATGTATAATTCATTACAAATAGGTGTTTTTTTTCCTATGTAGTAAAGCTGAAAAAAATCTTTTTTTAATAAAAATGTAAGATTATAAGATATTAAAATTGTGTTACGTTTATTTATTTATAAATAATACTTATATTCATCTTTTTCATTACAATTAAAATTACCTAGTGACCATAATAATTGTTTTGTTCAATGTAGTTATTTATATTTAATTTTTGTAGTAATTTCTAAATCTTTGTATCTTGGCATCATATGTAAATCATCTATTTCAAATATCATTATTATTTACTTACAAATTTAACACATGTTGCTACTCAGCTCTTCAGTAATGGTACCTAAGTTACATGATAAAAAAGCTGGTAAGTGTATGACACACATTCAGTAGGTCACTAAAATAGAAGATATTAAATTTAAATACGATGATATATGCTAATATCAGAGTATACGAAAAACAATTCTGAACGGAGATGTTTTGTATTATCATAAAATTAGATTTGTTATTCTCGTTTAATTTCTATAAATCTAATTTCATCCAAATTTAAACTTAAAAAAAACTGTTTTTAGATTAAATTAATTTAGATTTTTTGATTTAAATATTAAATTACTTACATGAAAACTTGTTTTAAATGTTCAATCCTTGGCTATAAAAATTTAACATTTTATTAATTTTGTCAAACTGTCTAATATTATTATAACAGATAGGTATTTCATTGAAATATTACACAGAGGACATATTTAATGCATTTTCAAGCAATATGGCTTCATTTTAAATTTATTTTAGATTCTGAGCGAAGCAATGAATGTATTGATTTTACAATGTGTGTTTTTCTTTTTTTGTGTCTGTCATCACCTTTTAGTAAAAGTGCTTGGATTTTCTTCAACAGTAACTTTTCTGATAGGAAAGTGAATCTAGTTGGTACTTTGGGGTACTTCAAAAGTAAAAATTTCCCAGTAGTTTTCAAAAGCGACGTGAAAAATTAAGGAAAAACAGGAATTTTTACGCAAAATGGTTTTTGATGTAACTCTAAAACAAATAATAATAGGGACATGAAATTTTGACTGAATGTTTATAATTGCATTTCCTATACACCATAACATTTTCTAAATATTTTGAGTTGTTTACGGACATTGTCAATTTCCATTTTTTTTAGTTTTTTTTTCTATAAATATTAATAAAATTTCATATGTTGAGTAAAAAAGCTTGAAAATTTAATAGAAGGCTCCTAGATTATTGTTTTAAGGCAGATGAAAGAAATTAAAAATCCTTAGTCACAGTTTTTATTTATAAGCATTTAAAGTTCAAATTTTGACAGAATACGGAAAAATCACGAAAATCAGTAAATTATTTTGAGTTGAGAATTCATAAAAAAATTTTTTTTTAAATCTAAGATTTGAAAATGTAATATAAGATTACTCATAAGTTTGTCTACTTTTATCAAAAAAAAATGTCAACAAGAAACTGAAATTAAATTTTATGAGCATCTGAAATTTATATTTTTACAACATTTGATATTGATTCAATTTCTCATGTAACAGTTTTCTTATTTTATTGTAATTAAAAAAAGAATGACTGCAGATACTTGAAAATTTCACTGAATGTTTATATTAGCGCTTTCTATACACCATAAAATTTTGAAAATATGTTGACTCTTTTTGAGCTGTTTACAGACATTGTCAGTTTTCAATTTTTTTTTCTATAAATATCAATAAAATTTTATCTGTTGGGTAAAAAAGTGTGAAAATTCAATATAAGGCTCCTGACATATCGTTCTAATAGCACTTGAAAAATATTAAAAATACATAAGCACAAATTTTTTTTATAAGCATTTAAAGTTCAAATTTTAACAACATTTATCAAATTTATAATTTAATAATTATTTTGTAGTTAAAAATGTTTAACTTTTATGGCTAAGTATTGAATATTTGAAACAAGGCTCCACGTAAATAGGTTATATATAAATTACTTTATTCACAATATCATCAAATATACTTGGTAATATCATAGGCTGACTGACCGTTTTTGCTCAGAATCGTTTTTCTTATACAATGATATTATATCATTGAATTCAAATTTAACACCATCCATTACAGTGACCCACTTGTAACCTACTGTACAGCAGAGCGACATCCACTTATCCACCTTTTTATTATTAATTGAACATGTTTGCAACACCACTTTTCCTATTGTAAATTGTAAGGTGGTTCTGCCAGTAGAGTGCATATTACAAGATAGCTGCCATACACGTATTCTGATACATACCAACGTGAATTAGTATTATAATATTAGTAAGTAGTCCTATATCAATGAACCGGAAGAACACAATCCATCAACTTCAATAACACACTATAAAAAATTAGACTTTAACAATTTTCATCGAACATAAACCCTTTGCAAAGAACTATACTTCCAGGCGTATAAGCTGGTGGTTTGATACACGCATCAAATGAATGTAAATGTAACCTCAGAGCAAAAGGTTATTTTTGTAAAAATATAATACTATATGAACGTAAATAAACTATATTATACTTTATTTTCTTTCATTTTGGGCTCTTGCCCATTTAAATTACATAGATTTAAATATTCAACTCCAATAATAAACCAATAAATTAGATATATATATAAAAAATAAAACTATAGTTACAACATTTTTAAAACAAATAAGTATTTTCTGAAATAGGCATACAACAATAAATTAACTAAAAAATGTCTCGATTACAGATTTAATTGTTTGATTTCAGAGTACCGTCATTGTTTAATAAATGGTCATTAACACATTTTGGACCACTACCTAATTTAGTGACCATGATATACTTCAATAGATCCTTATCATTGGGTTTAAATCCATATGGTTTTATCTGAAGAAAATAACAGAATCACAATTACAAAATTCATACACACAATTATATTTCATTAAATTACACACTTTAGCAGGCACCGAAGTTTCGATTCCTCGTAAATATGAAGAATTAAGTTGCTGTGATGGGAAAACATTAACTAGTTCTGACATAAACAAACTCAGATCCTTTTGTTGAATAAATAAAAAAGCATTTGGACCAGCATCAAATGTATAAGAAACCTGAAATAGTACAAACCATTAAAGTACACTTATAATAACTTAAAATGTGATAAACGAGGTTAAAAATAGTCATATACTTTAATTTGACCAACAGCTTCATTATAATCATGAATAAAAGATATTATTTCATGTGATACTTGATTCAAATAAACACAAGGGGGATAAGTATCCAAACAAACAGCATGAAATTGGTTACTGTCTCGCATTGTAATTTCAGCAAATTTTTCAAAATTTTTATCTGTTATGGCCTGAAACAAAAATATAGCATTTATACATTTATAATGTAATGTTTCAAAAATAATTATACTTGAATGATTTCTTTTGTTCTTTCAGGTACACACTTTTGAATTCTGTACTTAAGTAATTCACTAGTTTTTACTGATTGTTTCATTCCAACAGTACTACTAGTTTTTTTTTGAGAATCATTCACCTATCCAAAATAATTAGAAATATGAATTACAATTTTTAAAAAGAGCTTAAATATTAGTTATTTTTGCAACATTAATGTAGTGACACTACATTTTGAATCAACGATAAATCATAGAATTAAAAAACTATTCTGTGTCCAGTAAGGTTAAAACTGTTTACTTTACCACTACATTTGATTTTATATCAATTTAATTTAAAAGTATTCAAGAAAAATTATTTAAAAGCATAGTTGAATTAATATGTTTCACTCAGAAAGTATAACAACAATATTGTAAATGCAACATAGTTAAATTATTAGACATAAACCTATTTTACCACCAGTATGATAATTCTCATTTCTGGCCAGTGTGTTTCGGCAGCAATTTGAACTGCAGTTGAATCTGAACCTAGGTCATCAAGACCAGCTTTCCAATGAACAAATCCTCCATAAATACTTCTACATGCACTTCCACTACCTTGTCTTGCTATAGATGGTAAATCTTCGTCAACCAAACCAAAAGCATTAGCTAATGTATATACTGTTAAAAAATATTTAAAATAATTTAACATATTTAAAAATTCAGTTGTTGATTTTTGAAAATGTACAAACCAAGACAAGCATAACCAGCTGCCGATGAAGCTAGTCCTGCTGCAGTAGGGAAATTATTTTCAGAACAGATCCTTATATTCCATTTTGCTTCTTGACTATTTTCGCCTTTACGTATTCTGATTAAATTTCTTACTGAAAAAAGAAAACATTAACTTTGCATCTTATTTTTCATAAATGCCTAGAAAACTATTAATAATTTTTGTGATTTCAAATAATATTCCATATTATTATTTGTAGTTGAAATAAAATTTATAAACTAAAAATTTACAGTTTCTATAAAAATATAGTACTTCCATTACGGTAATGTTTTAATTTAAAAAAAATAAATTATAGTCTTACAAGCAAACAATATGAATTATTATAAAAATATGGATTAATTTTATAAACTAAAAATACTTTTCAATTCTGTTTCAATTAATGTTAATAAAATACAGTCTTACTTAGATCAAAGCACTTTTTCAAACGTTCGTTTGTTTCGATGGACATAATCCTGTAATTTTATTATCATTTAGTCAATGATTAAACATACATAATATAATATTTTATTAAACTGTACATAATAACTTATATTATTAAATAAATAATATAGTTGTTTGAAGTATTTCAACTTCATATCATGTTTTGATAAATTATTATTTTTATATTTTGAGATTTTCATAATCTCAATTGAATTTAGATATGAAAAATGCAACAGCTGTACACTTAATAATTCTAATTATATAAATTACAAATATGAACAATTGAAGTTTATGCATTATAAATAATTAATAAATATAATTACAAGTGTCATATTTTTAAAAATCAATTCAATAGAATAATTAATAATAAAAATAAAAAATATATATATTTATATACATATTAAATGTTTCCCATAATTAACTAAATATATACAACCATTGATTATAAATGCATACAATGATACAATTAATGATTAAATATCAACTATTAATTACAATTTTGTAGTACTTTTTAATAGAAGAAAATAATATAACCCATACCTCATACATTATTAAATTACATCAATTAAATGATTTTTTTAGTTTCACATAATTATTTATATTTATTTAGATATAAATATAACAGTACAATGTACAAATATATTATATAATGTATTTAATATTTATTATTCAATAACTGCATATCATGAAATATTAATGAAATAGACACATGTAAATTAATGCAAATATTTGAATAAAATATATTATTTTAAATTATATAAGGTAGATAAAATTGTTCATAATAATCAATCACATCATTAATATATTATTTAACCTGAATACAATTATTAATGAAGTTAGTTAATGTTATGGGAAGTGTAAAGAAATATTGTTTCAACTAAATTATTTTATAATAAAAAAGGTATATTATATTTGATAGGTAGTTAAAATAATTGCATTCAGTGCTGAAAAAATAAATCTAGTTTATGGACTAGAAATATTTATTATTATAAATACCTAACCTACAGTTCAGTTTAGTTAATATTTTAGTAGTCGAATATATTATAGTTAATGGAATACTGAATAATAACACAAAAGCAGTACAAAAGCAAAATAATACTTTATTGTTATGATAATCATATTTCATATTTTAATATAATCAACCACATTATATTTTAAGTAAATAAAGTAATATAATAGTCAAAGGGAATCTCTATCAATAGGCTAAGTATATCTTTCTAGTAAATCTATAGACAAGTAGCGGATTGATGTTATTTTAAGGATCCATTGTTATTCAACATGACTAGTTCGCTGGCCTTAATTTAGAAACTAGTACAAACAGATTATAGAAAATTCATAAAATACTTGAGTCACTTACTGCCCATTTAGCCAAACACTGTCTTCATCTATCAACGGTCCTGCAAGAACAGATGTCTTGGCGTGCATCTATAAAAAAAAGTTACGATATAATAGCCTATTCTACCTCATATGAAGTAAAACTATTTTGAAAGTAGGGCCCACATCTTCTTTCTTGATGTATATTTAAATATTACAGACAAAACTATGTTCACAAATTTTACACAAGATTTTGATATAATTTATGATAATATTAAAACTTAAAGGTATTTTCAAACTGCAGATAAATATTTTCTTAATAAGTACACATTTTTTTAATATTGGTAAATTATTATTTTGGTCCTTGGTCAAATATTCAAATTGTTCGTTATAAAAATATAATGTACTATATCATTATGTCTATAGATAAAGGTTGGTATGATAATTTAAAACATTTTTTTGAAGGGCTCAATAAATCTGGAAAAAGAATGTTCTTTTGCTTTTAAGGGATTTTTAAGTGATCACATATAACTGTATTATACACAGGTACAAGTGTTAAGTATAAACTCACTTGATCGCAGTCCAAAGTCAGACTGACCGAATCGTTTAGAGGCAATATCAAATGTTCGTCTCTTTTGCCCCCTGAAAATAGAAAATAAAAAATTTAATATTCTAGATTGAAGGACACGAGGGGAAAACGCGGGAACTCACAGTATTTAATGGTGGCTATGTTGACGGGTGCCACGCACGTCACGACCTTATCCATGACAATTTGAACGGAATGAAAACCTATGACGATGAGTCGCCTCTGTGGCGTTCAGTGAAGTAAAGAAGACGTTAAGAAAATTTGTAAGTTATCGTGAACAGTGAGAGCACGCCACGTTGCTGTTCGTTCGGAACGTAGTGTTAGATGACAGCGCGACAACTAAGTAACAACTAACGGTCGAGCACGTCGGTCCGCTCGTACTTATACTAGGAAGTTCGAGTACGGAGACCGATAGGCGGCGGAGAGGTGTTGGACTCGTCAGTGTTGGGTGATAGTAGTTAGTAGTTACTAACTAGAACCAATAACTGGCAATAACTATGTAAACTGTAAAGTGAGGCAGCGAGTGGTAAGCGCCGCCCGTCGTCACTCACTCACTCATTCCAATTCTCCATCGTCCTCACTCCATACTCGTCGCGTTTGCGCTTTCGGTAGTCCCGCTCCCGGACTGGTCATACTCACTAATCCACACTCCGCTTTACGGGGACGATCGGGCGGCGAAAAACTCTGAGGCATGCGGACCACGACTATATTCATATCTATATTCTATAGCCGTGCTGCGGACCAATGTCCGAAGGCAGGCCGGTCTCGGCGATTGACCTTGCCGAACTGCCGAAACACACGCCACATGGTGTGGAGTGTAAGCCCACGATTTATTATCACCGAGTAAATACTAAATACCCTTTGTTTACGTCACCTTCACACCGTGTAGACAGTGTGTACGACGTCCCATAGATATTTATTATTTAATATTATATATATCTATGCGCCGTCCGGATGGCTGATGATAAATTGATAACATCAGCTCCAGCTGAAAATCTGAAAGTATTTTTTTTTACTAGGAAGTTTTTTTCTACTATTATTATTATTTTTTAACGATGAATCACTAATCGTATTTGTTTATTTGTTATATGATATACTTGTCTATGACAGTATGTAACGTACAAAACATTAAACAATTATCTCGATACATGGTGCGTAATGTTGTACTATATACATACGCACACGAACATACAATATTACACGTAAACCAGATACACACACGCACACGCGCCGCGATTTATCGTTTTCCGCATTTAATAATATGTATTTTTATTGTTGTTGACGTAAATAATATTGAACACGCACACACGAGCGGGCGGGAGCGCGCGCGGTCGGTCGGCACTCTGCAGCGTTAATGGCGCACTCGACTCGAGTCGGTTCCAACGGAGTTAATAATGTTTTTCGACTTGAACCGAGGCAATCGCTGCTCGTTGCACGAGAATCGACTTCAATAATATTTTGATCATCGACAACCGACGCAGTGTACCACACTGCCACTGTGCCGAGCGCCGTAGTCCGGAGATCGTCCACACGACTACCCGACGGTCGAACAATAATAACTGACGATTTAGCAACAATAATAAAAGTGACGATTTTTTGGATTTAATTTTGCGTATCCCTCCTACCACCGTTGTTGTAATTGTCATCGCTGTTTTCATGGGTGCGTTCCACTGTAAATCGTGTCAGAACGGCGAGAATGTGACGAACATGTTCAGTCAGGATGGTGGTGAACGGAGACGGTTTATATTTGGCAGGCGTCGTAGCCGCAGTGGTTCGGTCAGACAGACCGATTCGCTTGTGCTTCAGACATTGAGCATCATCAAGAATTTGGGACTTATTGAGAAGTAAGCAATTCCGATGCAAGATAGGTTTGTGTTAAGCAATTATGTGTGAGACGTATTTATTACAATAACCATTTCATCACTGAATAATGTTCCTTTTATTTTCTTACAGTAGACTTCCTAATTATACTATACTTGTACCTATTCACGTTCTTTAAGTATATATTTATTGAAAAATCCTGAAAACCCATTAATCAATTTGAATAGTTAGGTAGGTACCTTATTTTATAAAGTACCTATTGGCAACGTATTCATTATCTTAATCTGTCCAACAATTTGATAATTTTTATAATTCTAACAATATCAAGAAATTGAACTACAGTAAATTTAATAAAGTAATTCTGTAGGTAGGTAATAAATTATCAGATGTAGAGGTACCTATAGGTATAATATAAATTAATTTAACCATACGTATTCTAATCCAGATGAAACTGAAGCCACGATAATCATAGTATGACAGCCCTAATAATATATTTATTTTATTTCATACTAATTAACCTATAAAATAAATTTTAATTACCTGCTATATAATTATAACTGTACCTACAGTGTATAGTAAGGGTAATTACTAGATAATTTATATTATGTTATTAAATTTTATTTTGTTACATCAATAAGAATATATACTTCAACAAATAATTTATTATAAACCCATTCTTATGATTCAACAAAATAGGAGAATATAAAAACACAGAATGATTTTAATATATCATGTTTATCAAAAAGGTTTTATTATTTACTAGACTTTTACTATTTTTTAATAAAAAAAACACACTGAAAAACATGCTCAGATCTCCTTTTTGATATTTCTGGTCAGCCCAGTGGCATGGTCGTGTGTGGTGGCTAAGTCATAATTTTTAGAAAAATGTCTGTATTATATGTTATTTTTTGTAATTTTATTTATAACAATACAATTTTTTAGAAATGCAGTCTTATGAGGGGGCCGCGGTCCCTAACCCCCCTAGATCTTCCATGTAGTTCAGCTGAACTTAAAAATATTGTAGTAGGTACATGCCTAATTTTATTAAAATAATATTCTATAAAATCAAAAAATGGTTGTACATTTATATCAACTACAAATAATCCAATAAAATAAATTGTATCCATTCTTCATTTGAAATTTTATAAAACCTATAAGATAAGGTACTTGAAAAACACACTTATCAATTATAATATTATATTGTATAAGATGCCCTGTGATAACCACAAGTTTTTCTCTAGGATTTAATAAAAAATAATTAATAGTTCCCCATTTTTTTTTTATAAAGTTAACCTTTTAACCTTTTTCATTTAATTTTTTTTATGCAATAATATTCTCAATGAATACATCTGTAATACCTTATTTATTATACCTTATTTTATTCCAATAGCTTGCTATTCATTTTGACATTTTGTAATCATTACAATTACAGAATATATTTTAATTGAACTTAATACCCTATTATATTCCCAAATTAACAAAAAATATGTTTCGGTTCATCAAAATAGTTATAAAGAAATGTTGATTTTAGTAGTGTTTTGATTTTCATTTTATTCACTAAGGCTTTGTGGAATTGGTTTAATTGTTTTATAATTATTCTAGGCAATCATTTTATTACAAATATGAAAATTTAAATGTATAAATTGATTAATAGTTATTACACTTTTTATTTATCTAATTATTACTATTAATACATGTTTTAATTGTTTAAAGTAAATTTATAATAACAATTTTAGCAGACTTAAATATATATTAGATCAAATACATACTGAGTATTTCATTAATATTCTGAGTTAGGTACTTAGGTATGATTAACATTTTACTGTGGGAATGTAGGATAATAGTTTGTTTACTAGCTACAAAACAATTAATTTGTTTATTAAAATCACACTTCATGGAATTTAACAAGATTAAAAATAAATCTCTTTCTAAATGTATACAAAATGATTTGTACATTTAAATTATTATTTTATAATATTTAACCTTAGATTGTTCTCTGAATATAATAAATATGTGCTTTATTTTGTTACATGGATAAGTGTTTTTCATGAAGTTCAAACATTAATTATATCTACTATCTAAAATGTATTTCTAATTACGGTAAATAATGTCTTGATAAGTATATAATAATTTGAATTATTTGAAGAAATCAAATTTTATGTTAGAAAAATGTTGATTTAGTTAGTTCCAAGAGCTGCAAATCAAAGTTGACAATATTACAGTGGTTACTGCTTAAATCAGGTTGACTATTTCTACTCCAGAGTACTCCTAGAAGTCGAGTAGCTTTCCTCCGAAGTTTGTCGTTACCTCAAGACTTACACAAGATGGTTTAACATAACAAATCGAGGGGTGTTTTTGATTTTAATTGGCTAAGCGAATGACTGGCGCGTCCTTTGTATAACATTTGTATAATTATTCAGATTTCATAATACAACTAAAATTAATTTATCAAAATTACCACAGCTTTCCATGATTTTTTTATGTTAAAATGTCAAAACATATTTTATATTTATTTACTTCTAACTATTACCATAGAATAATAGTATAATAATAATTATTGTATTGGTATTTATTATCAGTTGATAAAAAAAATATCTGCAATTCGGGATAGGCGTTTTTGATTGCATTTGGTTGGAGACCACACTACATTTTTTTGGGAAAAAAAAATTGGTAAAATACACGGTAAAATGTTTTACCTTGTAATTTTATAGCACGCCTATCTCTAAATACTATCACTAATATGTACTGATTTCCAATGCAAAATTGTTCTCAACGTTTTTAAATGTTAAACTATTTACCTCGTAGCACAGTAGATATCAAACACTTTACTTCTTTTATGAATTATTCAAAATCATTAATTAATCCCAACTAGGGTGCCCACCTCTCCAGGTTTTTCCCGGATACTCCAGTTTTACTTAAAAAAACTACAAGGACGGGTATATAAACTTTTTCTTGCATTTAATTATCTACCTTTTCATCTCATAACTCATAAGTATAGATGTATTAGAATGTATAGGCATGGTGTCTAGGCTACGGCCTACTTAGACATTTTGGTGATGACTTTCCTTTTTGATTATTGGGCCTGCCTCCGGGTCTGCCATCTTTCAAAGGTGGTAGCCCTAACCCCAACCCAACTTTTTGTGAATCTGTTACTATCTTTGAAAAACTTGTTTTAAATAATCAGTTGTCCTAACAGCAAATTTGCATCGTATAACCAAATGAAAATATGTTGTAGTCCAAATAAAAAACTTTTCTTAGACAATTCAAAGACCTAAATTATTAAAACTGCATTTGCCTAATCTTTGCTTCTATTTAATAAGCTTTCAGACTATCCAATTAGGATAGTGACCGAGTGCAACTAGTATAAATAATAAATATAAATAGATTCATATTTTAAAGAAAAAAACAACTATGTTCTATAAAAAGGGGGCTCTACAGAGATATTTATTATTCACAACTAAGTAGATTTTGCATATCTCAAAATTATTAATTTTTTTTTACAATAAAGTTTTTCAGAGCAGAAAAGTTATTCAAACTTGAGTTAAATCAATTCTAGTTTTTTTTAAATGAATCTAAAATTTGATCAAATTTATACTATTAACACGCCTATTATGGTTTAATTATTAGCATAATTTAACCATATTTTATTTTACAGTGGTACTGAAGCCCCAGAAGCATTGCGAAAGTTACATTGGGTTGCAGACGATGGCGATGGTTGGATTCAAGTGGTATTGTCTATGATTCATGTCATTCCCCTTGATGATCCACTAAGTCCAGCTCTTATAACTGTTATTCTTGACGATTGCCCTCTACCCGATAAAGTAAAAATAATTATTACATTTTTAAAATTATATTTAATAATATATTAATTTTGTTTAAGATTACATAATCAATGTTAAATTTAAATTTTTTATTTTAGGACACTGTAATGAAACTATCACAAATGTTAGATTTGTCAAATAAAACTCCTAAACGTAAAACAGTTGACCAACATCGTAACATTTGTGTAATATTAGGTATACTCGCTGACAAGTTACCTGGACCTTTAAGTATTGCTTTATTAACTAAAGATACATTGACTTATCTTTTTAATAACATGGTTAGTAATACACTCAAACAATGATATCAGATGTATATTGAAAAAACTTTAAAATATCCAATAAAATTTTTCTAGGATTTGCAAGTACATCCATCAATTATACTATTTTCATTAATTGCACTTGAAAAATTCGCACAAATAAGTAAGTGTTCTGTTTTAATTTGTTGTTACTGTCATTTATAAATGTACCTTTTAATTTTTAGGAGAAAACAGATTTACAATTGAAACTTTTATGAAGACTGGCCCTTTGGCCATGTTGTCAATATTTGAAAGATTGACAGGTTCCGATCAACCATTTTATGCTCAAGTTGGGTTTTGCGCTGAATGGCTACTAGATAACATATGTAATACACTGATTTAGTGTTATATTAATTTTAATGAAATAATATTTGATTTTGATTTTCAATTAGTTGTGGACGATCAAAGGACATCATCATATTTAAATATTTCAATGGAAGGTGTGAATGCCATATTAAATCAAGAAGATGCTAGCGAGTATCTAAAACTGGGTCCTTCTGGTTTAGAAGTATAAGATATATTCTAAATAACCATATATTTCTTAAACAACCTCATATATTTTTTTAACTAGGCTAGATGTGATGCTTGTAGTTTTGAAAGTGTCCGCTGTACATTCCAAATTGACAAAGGCACTTGGTACTACGAAGTAACGATATTAACATCTGGTGTCATGCAAATTGGATGGTCAACTAGAAATTCAAAATTTGTTAATCATGTAAATATTTACATTTTATCACATGTTTTATTGAATTAATATAAATAAATCATTTTAGGAAGGATATGGCATAGGTGATGATGAATATTCTGTAGCCTATGATGGCTGTAGGCAACTAGTTTGGCATGGTGCTCGATGTACAAGTTGTGTATCTGGAAGGCCATGGCGAGAAGGAGACACAATTGGTTGCTTATTACAAGTAGAAAAACCATCTCCAACTGCAACGTTCTACCTAAATGGTCAAATTGTAGCTTTTAATGATAAAATATTTCAATATGCCAAGTATGAAGTAGCTTTTTTCTATATTATTTGAATCTTAAAAAAGTTTGAATTCTACAAATATAGGACAGAGTTTTTTGCTGCAGCTAGTTTTATGACATTCCAACAAAGTCGTTTCAACTTTGGTAGCAAGCCATTCAAATATCCCCCAAAAGGCGTAAAGTTTAGTATCATGAATGACCATGGAAAATTGGATGCAAAAGAAAAAACAATCTTACCAAAGTAAGTATTTAAATAAAAAAAAAATGATGTGTGAAATAAAGTTGTTTTTTTTTTTAGACAAATGAGACTGGGCTTATTAGGTTTGTTGGGCAAGCAGACAGCTGATGAAGATTCATGTACAATTTGTTTTGATCATAAAGCTGATGTAATGTTATATCCTTGTAAACACGAGTAAGTAATTTACAATAAAATCCTAAAAATATTACCTTCAGGTTAATTTCTTTTAATGGATTACTTATAATCATTATTAATTAGGAAAACGATTTAAATTTTGTAAACATTTTGATATACTTACACATTTCTTGTCCATTTGAATTTAAAATTTAACTATTCAATATTATTTACTGTGCATACCGAGTCCTGAACAGCCATAGTTTAAAATGCTCATAACTTGCTTTAATATAAAAATAATACAAGACAATTAAATATCAATATCACTGCTGTAGCCTATATTTTTCTTAATATTCGGGTAAGATTTAAAACTAAAAATATTAATCAAAGAAAAATGTTTTTATAAAATGTACAACCATCTAGATACTTATACTGATCCCCTAATTAAAAATTTGACATCCAATAATACAATAGTATCTTAAATGCAAAGCGTAACTGTTTTCATCATAAATTGTGTTATATTTTATTACTTTTAGCCTATATTCTTAATGTTTGAAATAACTTCAATCATATATTGCATCATATCTTTACACTGTTGAGTCAGATTTTGCCAGCTGCATATATTTAGTTACAGGTATTATATTGTTTCAGGCCACTTTAAGTAGGTCTAAATTTCTATGATAATTTTTGAATAGGGCAGTTTTAGTTGGTTTATGCAGATCTCTATTGCATATATCAACAGTTAAAAAAATTGTTATACTGCAGTACATCAGTATAATTTGAATATAATGGTTGAAGTAATATTCATATTCTGTATCATTAGAAAAATATGACAACAGTCTTAATTCATTAAGTTTAACAAATTATTTGTATGCATTCTTCTATTGTTTGTTTCAGAGGTTATTGTGAAAACTGTGCACAGCAGCTAACACTTTGTCCAGTTTGTCGTCAATTAATCGACAGGTTTCAGGAAAGCATTCCTACAACAGCCACACCTATAGTCCTAGTCAGTTAGTCGTGATGTGATCTCTTCCATTTTTTACAAATTATTATATACGGTTATGTACATTTATATAGGATGGCACCCCTTGTTTTCCTATTTTCTCATTCAACTAATACAGGGACATAGGAAAACAAAGTGGTTACCTCTGTATATCTATACATATTATATTCTTTTATATTGTAAGTCTTTATAAACTTTGTGTATATTTAACAAATGTCTTAAAAATTAAATTCTTTCAAACATTGAATCAAATATATTCTTCTTTATTTTAAGTTTCCAATTTTTGGCTCTGGAATCCAAAGAATTTATCATTTGGTTGACCATAACTTTTCATATATTTTGAGTAATATGTAACTATAAGTAAAAGGGAAAAACCATTTAGTAGGAACATAGATTGGCTAATAATAAAAACATTAAAATATTATATTGCAAAAATAAAATGTTATTCATATGAATAAATATATATATATATATATATATCTCAATTAATATTATAATAATAATAACAATAAAAATAATAATAAATATTTTTTATAAATAATAATCATATTAAGTTTATTTTCATATGCATTAATGTTGGCACAGCCATTTTTGGATAAAATTTATTGTGAATAACTGTTGTTGTAAAATTAAAAAGTATATAAAAGAAATCGCATATGTAAATTAATACAAACTAATTGGCACTTATACCAAAGCCCCGGTTGCTATCAGCAAAGTAACGAACATCCCGGTCTTCATCTCTTCTTAATCTTGTCAAGGTTTCAGTAAGTACATTATGTTGAGGATTTTGTAAATCCATAAACACCGCTATAATAAATATATATGTATAAATATAATATTAGTTTGCCAACTACATTGCTATTTGTACACTTACAGTTGTTAGCAACTTGTGTATATAGAGTCTTGGCTACCATTAATCGAACATTTGGTACACGGTCAGAACCCAAGTTTAGCAAACATGGCATTAATTCATTATTGAAATCTATCGTAGATAGACACCGGTCACCGTAGTTCAATATGTAAGAGCATATTTGGGCAAACATTTGTCGTCTACTCCACAAGTCTGCTCGTCCAAAACGTGTAACTAGTTCATTCAACATCAATCGTTTTAGACTAAGATTTTTATTAAGTACCACCAATAATTCAGGAACCTAGCAAGTAGTAACACAAACATAGTTAATTCAGTCTCAGTTTAAGTAACAATTATTTATAATTACCAGTGATAATGCAGACTGACGCACAGATGATATTCTGTCCATGAGTAAGGACAAACACACTTCATGTATATGATGATACATATCAAGCGGTGTAAATAAGTGTAAAGACTCTGCTAATTGTTCGCAGAAATTTTGTCTGAAACGCCAGTTCCATTCATAATCAGTTTTCAAAAAACGGCACATCATAGGCGCCAAATCACTACGCACAGTCACCGATAACATCTAATATAATATAATATAATATAATATAATATTAATAATTTTAATATTTTTCTAAGTAGTTATTGAGAGAATTTTGGTAAATTATTATCATTACCTTGTGCCTAATTAAAGTTTAACTACTCATATTGTATAATATTTAAAATAATTTTGACATGGTTAACTCGCATCTTTTAACATTATATTAACTATAGTTTCAATAAACTTATTTAAAATTTATCAACAGTATAATCAGATTAAATTAGGTTGAGGTTCATCACTGAGGTATCAGATGAAACACGGACCATAAGTTTTTCATCATATTATAAATAAAATATTTTAATAACTTAATAGAATTGTAAACATGACCTTTTTAAAAATATTTCACTCAGAAATAGTATAGAAGAAAAAATTTAATGGTATCAGATATGCAAGGACCATACATTTTACGTCTAATTAAAAAGATATTTTATTCTAAATCAATTTTTTCTTCACAAAATATTGCGTTAAATTGTATTAATTTATATCAAATCAGATATAATTTATGTTAAAGTTCATCACTCAGGTATCAGATGAAACACGGACCATAAGCTTTTCATCATAGTAAAAATTAAATATAAGAATTGTGACTGAGTAAATAGTAAGAACTTTTAGCTTTTTAGGTATTAACCTCAGATATTGTTTGGAAAAAATTCATCACTGTGGTATCAGATGAAACACGGACCATACATTTTTCATCATATTATAAAGATATTTTGGTGTATAAATATTAAATAGTGTTAAAAATTATTAAAATAAAATTTATATTAAATCAGATATCATTTAGGTTAAAGCTCATCACTCAGGTATCAGATGAAACACGGACCATAAGCTTTTCATCATAGTAAAAATTAAATATAAGAATTGTGACTGAGTAAAATAGTAAGAACTTTTAGCTTTTTATGTATTAACCTCAGATATTGTTTGGAAAAAATTCATCACTGTGGTATCAGATGAAACACGGACCATACATTTTTCATCATATTATAAAGATATTTTGGTGTATAAATATTATTAAATTAAAATTTATATTAAATCAGATATCATTTAGGTTAAAGCTCATCACTCAGGTATCAGATGAAACACGGACCATACATTTTTCATCATATTATAAAGATATTTTGGTGTATAAATATTAAATAGTGTTAAAAATTATTAAATTAAAATTTATATTAAATCAGATATCATTTAGGTTAAAGCTCATCACTCAGGTATCAGATGAAACACGGACCATAAGCTTTTCATCATAGTAAAAATTAAATATAAGAATTGTGACTGAGAAAATAGAAAGAACTTTTAGCTTTTTATGTATCAACCTCAGATATTGTTTGGAAAAAATTCATCACTGTGGTATCAGATGAAACACGGACCATACATTTTTCATCATATTATAAAGATATTTTGGTGTATAAATATTAAAGTGTTAAAAATTATTAAATTAAAATTTACATTAAATCAGATATAATTTAGGTTAAGCTCATCACTCAGGTATCAGATGAAACACGGACCATAAACTTTTCATCATATTTAAAATGTGATATTTGAATTTTCAATAGAATAGTGTAAGAATAACGATATAAAGTTAATATAATATACTATACATAGTACATACAGTGATCCATTTAAGTATCAACGCTGATTATCAACTTTTGAGGAAATGTTATTATAAAGGAAATTTAAAAAAAAATTGTAGAAACACTATTTTGTACAATTTATAATCATTTTTACATTTTTAAATGATGATTAAAGATTCTTTAATCTATATTCCAAGGATGAATATTTTCCAGTGTTTAGAATGTTTAGATACATAAAAGGGGAAAGGTAGGAGAGTAATAACTGAGCTGTATAGTAGATGTCTAGACTCTAGAGTACCTCGTCATTGAATAAGTCACTATAATGTATGTTAGATTAGGTTAGGTCAGGATAAATCATTACATACAAAAAACAATTTTGAGCAAAATTATTCTGTCAACCTATATACTAAGAATATTTAATGCAGTACTTAACACCCGAATCATTAAATCGAATTTATGGTGCTGGATGAATTTGGGTATTCAAACACCAGGATAAAAAATTTAAAACGTTCAGGTTTTAAGAACCATTGTTATTTGGATTAATATTGGTTAATACGGGTGTTCAGTAGTCTTGAAAGTATTTTTTAAGGTTTAAATGTTTTTTAGGGAGCGTAATACACCGCGTTGTCTGCAACAGCAAAAAACGCCGTTCGGCTTGCGTTTTCCCCCCGTCGCGTATAGCTGCTCTGGTTTAAACCAATGCGTTTTTAATTTGACGGAAAACGCGGCGGAATACACTGTGTATAGCCCCGGCCTAACACAGCTCAATTAAGCTTAAAAATACTGATAACCAGTGAGGCAGTACACAAAACTTCAAATACACATTTAAGTGTTAAAAAATATTGTTTGGTGATGGACATCAAATTGTGTAAAACAACTAATTATCCAACCTACATTCCAACATTATTTTACCTTCAGAAAAGCAGCAAAATTGTCTATAGCACCAGATCGTACTTCATCTAAATCCAATACAAGAGACTCAAATATTGGTAAGAGATCTCTGGATGTAGCTTCTTCACCAATATAAATAGCCAATTTATGTATATAAGATGCAGCCTTTCTTCTAACTTTCCACTAAAAAATAAAATAAATATTATGATTTGAAATTACTTAACAAATTTTCAAGCAACATACAGATCTGTGTGAAGCTAAAACATAGTAAGTATGTCGGAGCAATGGCCAGTGAGTAGGACCTATAGTAACAAGCACTGCGGGTAACATACATGCACATTGAGATGCAAGATCACTGTCATCAAATGCACCAGCCATGTCAGCATAATGATCAAGCAATAATGCAGGTACAACAAGATCAGGACCATTAAGTTCAGTAGCTGAAGGTTTAGAATCTCCATTACCTTCTTCTAAAATCGGTTTTACTTCAAACTCAGATTTTTTCATTTCAGTGCAATTTAAATTAGCTAAAAAATATATCATTTAAAAAAAATAGAGTTTCAACAGTTCAGAAATATAATGCAACTTACAATTGTTATTCATTGGCACATACCATAACTTATTTGGTATCATGGTTTGAAGTCGTTCAACTTCAGATTCCCTATCATCACAATCATTCTGCAAGTAAAAATAAGTTTAGCATAAGTATTGAATAACCAGAAAAAATTAGTATTTACTTCAAAACTAAAAGATGATTTTGTATCACAGATGGGTTCTCTCCAATAAGCAAAAGTGCTATATAATTCTTCAGATTCAGTCTTAACATTATAATCAGCAACCCAAAATCTAAAAGATAAATTAATGTATAAGATATATTATATTAGTAAAAATTAAATTACCACCAAATATTTCGTTATTAATTCACTTTTTGTAGATTAAGTAATTATGAATAATATTAATTTAGTATTTAAATATAAGCCTGTTAGAAAACTTGCATTAATTAAGAGGATGTGCTACTACCTGCATGTGTTGTCTTCATCTTACAAATGTACAGCATAGCTAAAAACTGTTTTGGGCGTAACAACTTTACTACTTCTCTATTTATAGTAGATTTACCAAAATTTCACAACGCATAGGGAAAAACTTTGTCTGTAACTTAGTGTTTTAATTTTTTGGATAACTTAAATTCAATTAAAGTTATCAGTTTGAGAAGATTAGGTTTTGTTTTAAAGTTCTTCCCTACGCATTGTGGAATTTGACAATTCTGCTATAAATACAAAGAATTAAGTTGTTATGTGCAAAACAGTTTTTGGCTATGAAAATTCATAACTAAGAAATTAAATATAATAATAATAAATTGTCTTCAATATAATTTTAATATATCGATATGGTTTCAATTCACCTTTTATGGATAAAAAGGAATTGTGAATAATAACGATTCAATGTTTAGTATAAGCCTATTAGAAAACTTGCACTACCTAATAATTAAGGTACCAAGACAAGCAAAAGGCTAAAATGCATAATTAAGAAATTATATATAATAAAAATAAATTTTCTTCAATATAATTTTAATATATCGATATGGTTTCAATTCACCTTTCATGGATAAAAAGTAATTGTGAATAATAACGATTCAATGTTTAGTATAAGCCTATTAGAAAACTTGCACTACCTAATAATTAAGGTACCAAGACAAGCAAAAAGGCTAAAATGCATAATTAAGAAATTAAATATAATAAAAATAAATTTTCTTCAATATAATTTTAATATATCGATATGGTTTCAATTCACCTTTTATGGATAAAAAGGAATTGTGAATAATAACGATTCAATGTTTAGTATAAGCCTATTAGAAAACTTGCACTACCTAATAATTAAGGTACCAAGACAAGCAAAAGGCTAAAATGCATAATTAAGAAATTATATATAATAAAAATAAATTTTCTTCAATATAATTTTAATATATCGATATGGTTTCAATTCACTTTTCATGGATAAAAAGTAATTGTGAATAATAACGATTCAATGTTTAGTATAAGCCTATTAGAAAACTTGCACTACCTAATAATTAAGGTACCAAGACAAGCAAAAAGGCTAAAATGCATAATTAAGAAATTATATATAATAAAAATAAATTTTCTTCAATATAATTTTAATATATCGATATGGTTTCAATTCACCTTTCATGGATAAAAAGTAATTGTGAATAATAACGATTCAATGTTTAGTATAAGCCTATTAGAAAACTTGCACTACCTAATAATTAAGGTACCAAGACAAGCAAAAAGGCTAAAATGCATAATTAAGAAATTAAATATAATAAAAATAAATTTTCTTCAATATAATTTTAATATATCGATATGGTTTCAATTCACCTTTCATGGATAAAAAGTAATTGTGAATAATAACGATTCAATGTTTAGTATAAGCCTATAAGAAAACTTGCACTACTTATAATTAAGGTACCAAGACAAGCAAAAAGGCTAAAATACATAATTAAGTACTTAAATATATTATTCACTACGCCAGGAGAGAACATGTGCTGCGGCCGGTCAGAAGCCCCCTTTTCCCACTTTGTGCTGTGACGGTATCAATTAAAATATATTTAAATATTAAAGCATTGAACATTTCCGAACATACCAGACATTAATGAGCCATTGACATTGAGTGTTTTGGTCATGTCATGGCAATGTTCTCTCCTGGCGCAGAGTATAGGTAGAATATTATTCTCTTTAAATACAATATAATTACAATTCATTGTTTTCATTGATAAAAGGTAATTGAGAGTTAATATTTTGTAAAAATTAGAAGACACACATTCCCCAAACTAAGTGTAAATAGTAACTTGCATAAAAAAAAAAGATGTTAAACCATGTTTAGAGTATTTTGGACTACTGTAAATATCAAAAAGATACTTTTATTAACATGCTAAATAAAATGTCAAGACCTTAATATATTACTTATTATCATTTTTCATCGTAGTTTCATTTGACCAGGGTTTTTCTCGATCCATTAACAATTCTGTAGCCTTAAAATATTCTTGACTTGTTTGACATTTCATACTGGAAATTTATAAAATATTAGAAATATTATACAATGAGAAAAAAATATTTAACAGTTAAAAATTTAGGCTTAACGAAACAGGCAGTGAATAGAATATACAAACTATGCAATGTATAGTTAGTTTGAATATTTATTACAATTTAATCCTAGCAGAATAAAAATGTAGGTATCTTATGAAATATTATTAAATAGATTTCTGTGATTTGTGAAAGCATTCAAGCCAAAATTAAAATTATCATTTGATTTTATATAATAAAAATGATTTAGTGAAGAAATAAAATAATAGTTAAAACTTAGAACACAGAATGACAGAAAATAAAACATGCTGGATAAATGTTTAATTCTATACTCTATTCAGAATGAGAACAGACCACCATTGAATATTGCAACTGAGCTTTTTGAGTTGCCAAGCCCTAGCAGTCGGTTCATTAATAAGCCAGTAATGATTATATAGGATCATGTACCATTACCCATCCTGCTGCCGTGACAGTAGCTAAAGGTGACTGTTACAGATAGGGCAAACATGTTGGGCTTTAGTGGGGATAGATGAGTGAGCAACAACTAGTTTTTGTCCGTTGTCTGATCTCTTATTATTCTGAATAGACTATAATTGTTAGTTATGTTAATATAACATCATAATATGAACTAATAATATCAGTGTGCTTCAAACATTTATTTTATACAATATTACACAATGTATTTAACTAAATATGTGTATTTAACCCCAACCTAGACCAAGAACTCTCCCTACCCTCATCCCTTGTCCTATCAATTAACAATAATGGTCAGAAAAATTATATGTTCTCAAACCCTGAATTAAGCAAATGCGGACACAAACATTTAAGGTTGAAATAACATTTGATACCATACAACATTATAATTTATAGATAAATAAGATAAAGAATAAGATAAAAGATGGATAAATAATTTATTGGACAGAAAATAAAAATAATTTTTAATTGAACAAATTATTAAGTATTATGATATTACATAAGTTATTTAATTTAAAAACTAATTAAAATGACTTAACATTTTGTAACACCTTTTAGTCTTCATAGTTTAAAAGTCAATACGTTTAACATCAACATATCATACAATGTTAGGTAAAATAAATTTACCCAAGTCAAAGTTGCATACTGAGCACTTCCAATATGGTATTATTAATTTTAGATTTACTCACTGTCAATTTTACAATGCTGTCTACCATTTATATATATACCATCTTCAATAACTTAAATATTATATACGGACAACATTCAATCATAAGTATGACCAAAATTTAAATATTAAAATGGTTAGATAAGTAATATAAGCCGTGCACATCAGTTAAGACCAGAAATATGTGTACAGTAAATATTGCTTATGGCTTATACATTAGAAAAAGGATATTGAACTGTGCTGATTTCAGTTGTTCTAAAAGTGTCACTTCTACCAGAATTCACTCCAAACAGAAGTGATGTTGTTTTTACGTGATCCCATAGGACATTAATTGGTTTTTTACTATCAACAAATGGTAAAACTTTTGAAAATAAATTATATAACATTATTTTGTGTGAAATTACTAATAACATAGTTGTTAAATAATTATCTATACAATAAAAAACCTAAAAATAAAGTTATAACTCTTATTAAAAATACATCCATCACTTTGAGGAAATATTGTTTTAAAAAATATTATATAATATTTATTCATACGTCTTACCAAAAAGTTAATAAAAACTAAGAATATCCTATGTTGTATATTTAAAAGCTCCCATAATTACAATTTGGAATATCTTCAGGTAAATGACAATAAATTTGAACCAGTTTTTTATCCTAGCCCCCTGTGTTTCCCAAATCATTTCCCAAATGCCCAAGGGGTTTATATTAGACATACTATCATGGGAAGAGAACATATTATTTTCACAACCGGCAATCATAGTTGTATAGCATATTATGTCGGGTCTGTAATAGGTTCTCGCTTACAAGTAGGGGTAGGGGTAGGGGTATACACACAATATATATTTTTAACATATTTATGAATATAAGTAAAAGGAATTTAGGTTACTAAGTGACTTAATTGTGCACAGTTGAATATGAATAGGTATATTTTAATGTCTGAATAGAATAGATAAAACGTAAATAGTTTAGAATATAATAACAAAAATTAATTCATTGTATATTTCTATAAATTGTATTGTAATCTATTAAAAACTAAAATTATTATCCAACCACTCCATGCATACTCAATACATACCTGAAACATATTCCATATATGAAGTGGTTATAACCAACGAGTAGTTGAATCAGATGAATTTGGATAATTAACCATCACTATGTTTCAGATGAAACATGGACCATGGATAACACCATTCATCATATTCAAAATTATAATTTACTAACAGTATTGTTATAATGTACTGAAAACCAGATGGGGACTTTTCTAAAGCCAGGAATAGATCTATGCATATGTGTGTATAAATTATTTATATTTGAAATTGAACTTACGTAATATAATGTAAATCATCAGTGAAATTACTGACCATCATCAGAATTAAAGTGCGTGTAGTGACCAATGATGTAACAGCAGGACTTGCATATGTAGTAATCAATGGACCTAAGTTTTCTAATGCTGTCTGCCGTACAAATTTACAACTGTCACTAAGTAATCGTCCAGCTGCATCAGTAATTGGCCCTTGCCTCAAAGCATCATCACAACATACTGATAATGGAGTAATAATATCAGCACATGTTTTCCGAATAGTGCCCACACGGTCATTACACATCTCAAAATAACGAGGCAACTATAAAAACAAAATAAATTAAGATAATTAAACACAAAAAAACTTTACATAATGTTAAATACTAAAAACAAAATAGCTTACCAATACTTTGATTTTATGGTCTATATCCAATGCATGGCCAAGTTCAGGAAAACTCAATAAAGCAGCGAGTCTGACATATATACAATCACTATGGCTTTTGTTGATTAAGAAAGGCAATACAGTTTTGCACAGCACATTGTCATTTATTTTCAGAACAATTTTTCCTACTAACTGGTAAAAAAAAAAAAAAAAAAATATATTAGTAATAGGCAGGTAATGACTTTTTGTTTTAAATTAAAAATAATTTAAAATTAAAAAAACATCTTTATATAAATATTAAGTATAAACAACATTTTGATAATTTGAACAAAAAAAATATAGATTGTAGAAATTGCAGTGCTCATACAAAGCTGGCTGTGATACGATATTAATTGAATTTAAAATGAAAACCAGAACGTTTCACAACCACTTTGACGAGAACCACAATTCCTCAGTTATCAATGAAATGAAGGCTGATCCATGAAGAAATCTCAACTCGTAACGCTCATCAAAGCTGGCTGTGATATGACTCAATATACCAACATTTCACAGTTACTTTGTGAGCATCTCAAGCCAATGAGTTTTTGATTTGAAGACTACGATTAGCCGCCAAAATTGTCAAAAACGGCTGTGATATGAATATAAATATCAACACGTCACATCCGATTTGACCATTTGGACGCCTTCGAATTATTATCATTCTGGAATAATCAATACATTTAAAATTATAATAAGTGTTAACTCTAATAATAATTAAAATATTGATAAGACGTTTGTCTTATCTATATAATGTACCTTACGAATAAAAATAAGATTTTAATGCATACATGTAGCAATACATTTATTTTATATTACCGACTGCTTGTAATTTTTGATTAAAAGTATATATTAAGACTATAAATAAACAATAAATACTTTAATATAATCATATCCGTTTTTTTTAAAATTATTATTCCTAGGCCTTTCTACAAAATGTATGAGTTTATATCAACAATGCATACATACTATTTATATTAAAATTCAAAATATAAACAAAAAAAAAAGAACAAATTATTTTAAACAATATTAATAATTTAATTAAAATAGTAAAGAAAAAACACAATTCTAATTCTAATCATCATAGATAAAATGATGGCCGATCAGTCGATTGTACCACACACATCGGCTCATCAAAGTGGCTGTGATATGAACAGTAAAAAAAAACACTTCACATCCATTTTGACGGCCTATGTTGGGCATTAGGTAGATTTGAAAACGGTTGACCAATATCGATCCGGTGCTCATCAAAGCTGGCTGTGATAGTCAAAAAAAATGAACACTCTACGACAGCCCGCTTTGACGGCAACAGATCGACTCCAAAGGCAAGCAAATTTGCTGTCGTTTAAAATCGATGCAACATGAAAGACAAGATAGTGAGACAATCTTAAATATACCACATCTCACTACCCATGTCTTTCAACAGGCAACGATCACATTATCAAAATGGCATTTTTCTTTAAATATATATAGGTATAAACAAAGAAAGAATCACAATTATTTACCGTAACAATGTTATTTTGTACATGGAGATCATCTGTGGAATTGGCCGCTAATATAAGTGCTGGACACACAATGTCTTCAACGGTCTTGTTGTTGATCACACCTTTACTTATAATGTAAGTGAGAACCATCTGAGCACGCATTATTACCTATTCCAAGAAAAATATTATTCATTATTCATTTTAAGATATTATATCAATGTACCTGTTCTGCTGGGTCAGATAATGCTTTGATAATAGCTGGGAGTAAGAAAGAATGTATGTAAGATCTGAGGTTCTCGTGTTGGTGAAAAACTGTGCATAAATAACCAACAGTACTGACCGTGTCGAACCGCATCAGCTTGTCTGTAAATATATTTGTTTTAAAATTTTAAATCAAGATTCCGTAGTATCCTTTACATTAAAGAAAAAAAATACCTTCGTCTTTTGTCATTTTTTCTATCACTGTGAGTATGTCCGGAATCATTTCTAAATGATCCTTTATCACAAATTTCATACAGCATGATATATATTTTGGAGTGGTATTCCTGTTAACAAACAATTATGATATGGATAAAAAAAAAAAAAAACATTAAAAAGATAGCCTTATGAAATAATACATTATTTAATATAAATGAGTCATACAGAAAATTCATCACTGCAATTTCTTCATTATAACATAAAATATACAATGTGTCAAATGCTTATTATTAGGTTATGTTTCATTGAAGACATATCAACCATTCAATTCACTTTTCAAATTAAATAAATTTTATAGAAGTTTTTGAATATAAACTTCGAAAATAATATTAATGTATGGTATAAAGGTATTCAGGGTACATACCACACTATATTTATATGGGATTTGACAATTTTACATTGAAATTACACTTAGAAATATTAAATCATTGATACATCTCCTTAAATAAACGTATATTTACCCAATACTTAATATTTTAATGATCTAATCTAGGAAAAAAAATCCCCAAAGCAATAGAATTTGTTAATCTATTTTATTAGAACATTTTATTAGAAATTGATTACTTGAATGATAGTTATTATATTATTTTAATATTGATAAATAGGTACCTACATTATATTGCTATATAAATATTTATTTATAAACGGATAGGTATACACTTTGGTAATAAAAATTGAAAGTACAGTAAGTTGTATCTCAATTTGACAAATATTATACTGAAATTAAATTATATTATATTATAAATGAGATAATATTTTTAAAACTAATCGTATTCCTGTTTATGAATCCTGACATCTTAAATGATTTTAGAACTAAAGTATTAAGATGTAATATACTACAATCATCAATTTTATAATTAAAAGTAATAACTAATAACATTATCTAGACGAAAAAAGTAATAACACCGCAATTACTTATATTTAGTGGGAGGTAGTTTCAACGACTATATAAGAAACAAATTTGTTTGGATTTTACTGTAAAATTAAAGTATGATTTAATAGTCAATCATATTAAAAAGCCAACCCCAAAAATTATTTCTATATACGCCACTGGAGTGAATTGACTTCTTATAAAATTATTTAAAGTTAAGATTATCATCTAGGCATTAAATTATATTTTAATTTTAAAGCGGGTTAGAGTATTTTATAATGTACAATTATATATAAATATTTGCTTTGGGGATTTTGTATATTTTTCCGATTACCAATGAACAATGTTAAACAATTAGGGAACAGGTAGACACTTTCAAAAATATAGTTTTAATTATAAACATAGCACCTATAAGTACCTACCTAATATTTATTTATTCATATATATGTCACATCCAATTCATGAAATGTATCCATTTAGTGAAAATTACGTTTTACTACACTATATGGACAATTTGTTGACCTTTTCATGAAGTGGATGAAATTCATTTTATCCACATTCTGTAATATTACTATTTATATATACGAGTATTTTTGATATTGGGTTATTGTACGATTAGCACTAGGTAATCGTGTATAATATGATAATAATTAAATAATATAATATAGGTAACCTTAAACAATGAAGTATAAAAATTAAATTAAAAGTTTTCTTAAACTTTATTTTATATTTTATTATTTATTTTTACATAGTTCAGAGTTATGGCAATGACTATTGCACAACATTTTTTTTTAAAGCAGGCACATCTTGATGTAATATTACTATTATATACGAGTATTTTTGATATTGGGTTATTGTACGATTTGCATTTGGTAATTGTGTATAAAATAAATATATAAGTTGCTTGATATAATTTGTAACTTGTACACTATATAAACTGGTTCGTCAGTCGATCGGGTAATTTCAAGATAAGATATCAAATAATTGAAAATGATTGTACAGATACATAGTAATATACAGATAGTGTACGATCCCAAAATCCCGTTGACAATAATGTGTCAGTCTGTTTTATACCAGTTAATGGTAATAGTTGCTAGTAACACGTTATTTTATATAATATGAAAAAGTATTATTTTATGAGAAGTTATAAGAATATTATGCTACGAAGCCGAATAAAAAACATAATACTTTTTCCATATTATATAAAATAATGTGTTACTAGCAACTACTACCATCAACTGGTATAAGACAGACTGACACATTATTGTCAACGGGACTTTGGGATCGTACATTATCTGTATATTACTATGTATCTGTACAATCATTTTCAATTATTTGATATCTTATCTTGAAATTACCCGATCGACTGACGAACCAGTTTATATAGTGTACAAGTTACAAATTATATCAAGCAACTTATATATTTATTTTATACACAATTACCAAATGCAAATCGTACAATAACCCAATATCAAAAATACTCGTATATAATAGTAATATTACATCAAGATGTGCCTGCTTTAAAAAAAAATGTTGTGCAATAGGCATTGCCATAACTCTGAACTATGTAAAAATAAATAATAAAATATAAAATAAAGTTTAAGAAAACTTTTAATTTAATTTTTATACTCCATTATTTAAGGTTACCTATATTATATTATTTAATTATTATCATATTATACACAATTATCTAGTGCAAATCGTACAATAAGCCAATATCAAAAATACTCGTATATATAAACAGTAATATTACATGAAATTTACAATGAATTTCATCCACTTCATGAAAAGGTCAACTAATTGTCCATATAGTGTAGTAAAACGTCATTTTCACTAAATGGACACATTTCATGAAGTGGACTTCCACTTCATGAAATGAGCGATTTCACTAAGTGAATGCGACATATACATATATATATAGATACACAAGTCCAAGCCCACAATATCAGAATACGTGCGTTAAAATAACAAATAAATATTTTATTTACGTAAAATTTGCCTTTTTTTTTAGTTTTAAATTATCAATAAAATTGTTAAAGTAAGAGGAGTAAAACTTTTGATGACATGATGATCATTAGTTGAAAAGTTTAAATGGAAAAAATCAAATCTATAATTAGTAGGCACTTGCGTGAAATCATTTTGCATTATAAGTTTTAAATAGTTTTATTAATTTTAATTTTAAAATTTAGAGAAACTTATTGAAGTACCTATATAAAATACAATTTGTGTATAAAAATAGTAGATATTAAATAAAAAAGTAATAAACTCATAAGTTAAAGTAATAAATAAGTTCACAAAGATTGTGATTCTTTTATTTTGCTTTATTTTCAAAATTGTTAAGAGGACCTCCATCCGCATGATATGACGTTGTCTCCGTTTTACACACATACGACATTGCAAATTTCCGTTAACCAGTTTCAATAGTGTTGCGTTATAGAACATTATCTGTGTTCTCTCAAGTCGTTTTTTTTACGATATATTAGTTAAAAAGTGAACTCACTTAAAATGTTGTAAAAAACCGATAGAGATAACACAACACAGATAATGTTCTTGCCTAATGGTTTGATAATAGGTTTTTATAATTCACTCTAATATCAAAACTAACAGGTAAAACAACGTCCTTTTTATAAATAAAATGTTTTGAATTACGACAAAAAAATGACAATTTAAATTTTGGTTTACTACCGGACAAATTTGAATAAAAAGCAACTAATGGCATTTGATTTTAGGTAAACTAGCTGAATAACCCGGCGTTTCCAGGTAAAAAAATTGTGATTAATTTAGGCGTAATTCGCTGGGGCCGCTGTCCAAATGGAAGCAAAATCATATTATATTTTCATTTTTAGCCATCCCGCGTGGAGTTGCCCGTGAGTTATTGTTATTATTATCGGGTAAGCAATTTACCTGCGTTAGGTTGCAGAAAAAATGAAGTGGGTAATAAAACATAGCCTATAGCTTTGTAGTTGAAAAAAATGTTTATACAGTGTACCTAAAATAGTATTGAAGTCATAGTTGATCATACCGGATTTTTAGGAGTATTTAATATGTATATATTAAATTTTATTTTTACGGACTAATCGGCGTAATTGTACGTAGGTTTGTGAAATAACTCACATAGTATGTAACCTGCGACCAAAGGCAACTATTAATAAACAAAAAAAAAGTTTCAATTTCCACCGTGAATCTTAAGATCCCTGTTTAACCACCTCTTTAAAATATGAATATCAGAGTCTTTTCTTATTGTACATCTAGATCATTAGAGACACCACTTTTCCAAATATGAAGTTCGTACGTTTTGTATTTTAAAACGTATGTTGTATATTTAAATTAGATATTGCTTGATAGATGACGCCACTGTTGTATTCTTACAACCCCTTATTTTCACTTTTAGGGGTTGAATTTCCAAAAATCTTTTCTTAGCGGTTGCCTACGATAATAGCTCTCTGTATGCCAATTTCCACTAGATTCATCCAGTGGTTCTGGCTAGGCGATGATGAATAAGTCTATCGATTTTTTCCATGTTTACCTCTTTTAACACCCGTAGGGGTTGAATTTTGAAAAATCCTTTCATAGTTTGTGTCTACATGACAAAACAAAACTACTGGCCAAATTTCAAAGTCGTGGCTTCAGCGGTTCCGGCTAGGCGATGATGAATCACTCAGGACAAGTCATTTTGTATATATATAATATATATAGATAGAATAAAATATGAAATATGTCAATTCCAAAACGGATATTTCGAAAACTCCTGCAACATTTCGATCAATCGGGGCGGAAATACATTTTCGATTTCGTTATGTTAACGCGTCATTTCAACCGGTGGGCGTTGTTGATGGCCAAACTATAAAATTACGTATGATCGATATAAATAAAATACGTGTCACGTATGAAAATGTTCGAAATGAGAAATGACTAACGAGGAACGACGAACACCGATTGATAAAATATGAATCATCGGTAAACATTATTGCCACCCCATGTGTTATAGGGTTAAAACCACAAATCACATCGATTGGAAATCTGAATAGGACGTAATTTTCATCAATACCACGGTGTTAATAATAACCAAGTAACCGCAAGTAACTTAGTAAACAGTGCGATAATTTTAACACAAATCAGGGAATATTTCTGTTTTACTGGATACCCTTTCTTGTGCAATATTTTTTGTTTTGATGTACCTAGGTAGACTATACGTACTGTATAGAGTTAAAAACTATACAGCATGCTGAAAACGATGGAGAAGTCAGAATTTGGCGATGGAGAAATCCGAGATCCACCTAAGGTGATTTTACATAGCAAGTTGAGGAATGTTTTGGATTTGTCCATGTAATAATTACATAAATTTGATCATTATTACTATAGGTTAGATTTTTAAATACTATAACTTATAAGTATTAAATAACTAAAGCTATTTTAAATGTTTAAATATTATATCGACCGGATTATTCACCATGTATTGAGTAGTCTTGAGTATACGAAGACCAGGAGGGATCCGAGAGTGAAAGGGAAAAAATATAATAATATAACGTCACGTCGGCAACGTTTACATTTTTAGGGTGTGGTGGGCGTTCTAAACATAATAATAATAACAACGCGTAGAAACAGGGGTTGAGATATGTAATATGTATTGTGTGTATGCGGTACGTTCCTGATCGTAATAATTTTCTCTCACGACGACTACAACACACACTCAGTCTAAACGTCCGCAGCACACACACGCACAGGACTACCAACCAACCCGCACTGGAAAGGGGGAGAGCGAGCCCGCGAGTCAGACAGCGAGCGAATGCAACGCGGTGCACATTTGAACCGAATTACATCAACAAAAGGACAGCACCTCGCCGGCGACTGTAAAACCCATGCTGGGAGACGGAGGAGGGGCATAAGAGGACATGCCGCCGACGGGCCGGTTCAAGGTCAACGGCTCTAAATTAAACGCGGACGAAAGAAATATAGGATGATCATAATATATTATTATTCCCAAGTCATCGTCGGAGAACGCACTTCTGCCGACGTAACAACGATAATATTATTAGTTTTAACGGAAAAAGCGCGCACGTGGTTTACTTATTTGATATAATAACAATAATCATCAGCGAACGTAGACGACAAGTATTTTTGTCCCACACTTACGAACAAGTGTGGAGACGTTTTGTGCGTGATATAAAAATGTAAAGGCGCACACGACGATATTCGAAGTGTGCGTATAATGTACTACATAGTACATACTGTTTACACGCGGGTCGTCTACGCGACAACACACGCACACATGATTTTCAAGTTCAAAATCGCAGCGCTATTCATGCTCGCACGCGGCTGTTAAGAGACATTGGCGACCGTGATCTGCTGCGCGCGCACATTGGCGAAAACAAAACGTTTCCACCGTAAAATGATACTATCGTTTTGTAGTAATAAATACGTATATAGTAGTACGCACATTTAAGAGTACGAAACACGACAACGATAAAATATCTGTCCGTCTGTCTTTACGACTGAAGTATAGAAGGGGTGGTTTCAGAGGTCATAGAAACGGGTAACGATGATGATGATGACGACGATAATAATAATAAAGTCGTCGGGCGTTGTCGTAAAACATTCCCGTCGATAATAATAGTAGTCGGTAGTCACTACTCACTACCGGGGGGATGACACTGACACACGGAATCCCTGCGCGATCGATAGTTATTTTTCTCCCTCCAATAGCACGTCGCCGCCGTTGCCCCTGGTCCCCGCCACCGACAACCCAAACGCACTACTACAACCATGACCGCACGAGGCCGTCGTAGTACACGAGCTTTCAGCGTGGGCAATTCTCCGCGACAACCACCTAACGTGAACTAACCGTAATATTATTTTCGATCAACACCGACCAAGTGGAGGGTAGTATATCTAAGAATTACGAACTTATTTTCGAGTTTTTTTTCTCCTTTATTAATCCTTTTAAATTCGTTGCCGGCAGAGCGAACCACGTGGTAAGACGGCGATGTTTTTCGCTTCGGACGCCATCCGAGTGATAGTGGTGAAGCCGCGGAACACTGCAGGAATGTCGTGTGCGAGTGCAACTGGCCATCTGCGTGGCGCGTCAAGAGAATAAAAATGTTTTGTTTTAAAAAATAACGCGCGCGCCGCAAGCATCATACTTCCGGCGGCAGCTGCTGTGGCCTGAGCATTCGAACGATTTTCCATCCGGTTCTCGCGCGACGCACATGACGGCGACGACCGTATAATATAATTGTTTTCCCCTCAAACAGTGGCGGTAAGCGATGAAAAGGTCAAATCCGTCTGCAGCCACGGCGTGTAACACATGTGTGCGAGTTAGTCCCCCTCCACGTCAATGTTTTCATGTGTGCACGAGCACGCACGCACAAGCATATTTATTACGCACACGCACGCACATATATACAGCGATTCATTCATGAGGACTAACGATGAGGTGCGTTTTAGAAGGGGTCAGGAACGCTGCCGCCTCCTCCGTTTGGTTACTGGCTGCGGCGCACCGTCACAACAAACGAGCGAGTTCATTGTCGGCCGGTAGAGTTAGTTACTGCGTAGAAAAAAGTTAACAGTCACTCGGCCGCATCTCAACAGCAACACACACGACGTCCCGATCGAAAACCGTAACGGAAATTACGAAAGCCTCGTGCGCGCGTGGAAACCGTCTCGTAGCATTACACTACTATAGTGCTATATAGAACTAAGCCGGAAATCTAGAGCGGGGCGAGGAGAAAAACGCGGGAAACGCGGTACCCGAAGTGTGTGAATAAGACTTCGACTCCTTACCTTGCCGGACACGAGTGTATCGATTACCGCGCAATCACCCATCGAACTCTGCAACTGGTCCTGATGCAAGTTCATTTTCGCATGGAAAATCGAAATAACGATATATACGGAACAGACCGATATCGTTAACTTAAATAGCAACAGTACGGATAATAATTCAACAATTAAATAATAAAAACATTTTAAAACAAAAAATACAACCAAAAACTGACCGTAGTAAATATACGCACGAATTATCGGTAGAAAAACACGCGTGTACTGCAGCACACGGAGGTTTAGAGCGCGCGCGCGCACAGAGAAAGCGAAAAGGCGGCGCGACAAAACGGCACACACACACACGATTCGCGCGGACGGCACACACTACACTAGTACACTACAACTGCGACGCTATATGGCGGTGGTCGTGTGAATAACGAAGGCCGGCGGCGGCGGAGCGTACCGCCAGAAAGAGAAATGAGAAAGCGACCGACGCACACACACTCGCGGTGGAATGCGCGCACGCTCACGTGAACGAGTACAAAATATAAAAAAAAACCGTGCGACGCTTCTCCGACTGGTCGTACGTGTGCGTGCGTGAGCGGCTACGGGGGAAAAAAAACCAAACGAAATAAAAATATAAATGGGGACCGGGTCCAGTGGGACCAACGGCCGGGTATCCGGTGCGTCCACAGTGCCGCCAACGTGTGACGGTCGGGAAGCGGCGAACGAGCGCGCGTGCGCAAGAGAATGAGAAGGGCAAAATATACGTAACCGAGTACCCAATATCAAAATAAACACCGGTCGCGTATACGGGGCGGGGCCGCCCTTTTCAACCGGCGGTCAATGATAAACGGTGTGCGTGCGAAAACGCCCGGAAAATTAAGGGCGGCCGTCGCCCAACGCGCTTTCTCCACTGCGGAACGCTTTCAGCGGCACGCGTGCGGGGGAAATCGATTAATGGCACGCGACGACCGTGAAGAACACTCCACGAACGGCCGAACGGGATGCGCGCGTCTGCGTTCTTTGGAGGGACTCGCGAGCCGGTGGTAGGTAGTCGTGTTTTCCCCGTCCGGCCCCGCGACAAATCATTCGTGCGCGCCAAAGCTGATACTCTTTCATATTATTACTATCGTCTGTACTCCGTACTACCGTGTGGCGTGTGTACGACACACGCCGCTCGTACGCATAGTAAAGACGCACCACACAGCCGACTCACGGGGTTTATCCATTCATTTTGTATGTTATTTTATTTATATTTTTCAACGTCGTTTCCACACGGTTGTTGTCCGTCGTTTTGGTCTGGTCGGTTCTTTTAATCAGAACGTTAAAACTAATCACGCACGCGGGGCTTTATCGTATATAGGAACGTGCGGCGCCTCGTTTTGGCAGATGTCCAAAATCGGACGACGCATTTTTATTTTGTATTCGTTACGAATCAGAAATGCATTCAACGCCCGATAAACGAGAATTTAAATATTTTTAAAAAAACCTTATGTCCACAAAATGGTTTGGGTGTCGTATTATAGACTGATTTATATAATAGACATTTTGATTCATATTATGATTATAGATATTATAGATTAAGTAACCAATATATTATAAATAGGCATATTCATAATATTATGTTCGTCATATTGCGTACTACATCGTAAAAGGTTTTATGAAATTACACTATTATAAGTAAACAATACGTTATCGAAGAAAACGTTGATAGGTACCGATTTGTTATCGAAGGCAATCTCTTCCTATATAATATTCATTTTTTTTAAATATTTAAAACAGATTTTATTACATAAATGTTATACGTCATGGTTTTTTAACAGTTTATAAACTAATATGTGTGGCACAGTCGGTACACTCAACTGCAGAAATCTGTTGGCGTTGCTAGCTACCGGATGGGTGACCACCCGAGATTTTTAGCTACAAATCCTTACCACACATACAAACGTGTTTCAACCAACCGCTCCTCCTCCCTACAAACAAAAAACAGCTAATGGCCATAGTTGCCGGGTTTAAGCTCAATAAAAAAAAAAATAATAATATGTTAATGATTCAAACTGTATAATTTATTTATTTAAATAATGATTATAGTATTATATATTATACTTTGGGTAGTTAATTGATCAATCAGTATGAATATTACTGATCCATTTTTTTTTTTACCAAAGAATCTTGAGTACAATACGAGAATAATCTCGAGTGAATTAAGTGTTGGAAATAATACTAGTAAAAGTAGGTGTAATAAACACACTTAAAATTATTTTAAAAACATCAATTACCCAATTTAAATTAATACTGATGTATCATCATACTTGAAATAAAGTACACATCATGTTTAGATAACAATAATACATAATTGTATGCATACATATATTATATCAATGGAAGTAAAAAAAATATTTAAATAAATAAAAATACTTATTTCTTTGTTTGAAGAGTGCACATTGACGATGATCGGATTGGAATTTTTTTACTAACAAGAACATAAATATTTACAAGAACAAAAAAAAACAATATCTCCAAAATATTTTGAAACAAACATTAACGTGTAGTAATTGATTTAATAGAAATTATAAGGTTTTAAAAATATACATAGGCAACAAAAATATTTTTTTAAATGTATCACATGTTCACAAAATATATAGATTTTCATATAGAAATATTTCAACAACATGTTAAGAAACTTGAGAATGCTTTACCCAGTCGACACTCAAGTATGCAAAATAATTTAGCCTGTAACAATGCACGGAGTTATTGGAAAGACTAGCCGATATATTGTTAAATCAAGCTACTCGACTCCAAGAATATTTTTAACAAAGATATACATTAAAAAAAAGGATTGAAACCGAGATTCAACAACCAGTTATTGGTTTTAATGAATAGGCGCGATTTTTATTTATATGTATTATTTTTCAAATAGTATTTTATATTTTTTTAAATATTCTGTATAAATTGACCGTTAAATTTATTTATTTAAACAAACAAAATAATAACATTATAATAATACATTAGCAATCGCTAAATAGTAAATACCTAAAAATTTCGTTTATTTCGTGTCCATCATGAAGTCGCCAATTTAAACAATAGTTATTTATAAAAGGAAAAATAAGTTCATTACAGACTCTGCAGAAAATTTATTTCTGTTTAGCTGTTATGCTATGACGTATTGACCTACTTTATTTATATGCCAAATGATGCTAAGACTACTGACACACTGGTCAAACAAAGTTTTTAATTCCCCGAATTCGTTCTTCGCACCTTCATGGTCACACCAATCATTCACGGCATGTAATAATAGACGTAATAAATGTATAAGTGCTTGTTTGGTTAGGTTGGTTAGGCTCTTATTAGGAATATAGATTCTTACTAATTTATACATAATAATTAATAATATGTACAGCCGTACAGGTATTAAAGCTACTGAAATTGTTATTGTTAATTAAATTGTTTTATTCGAATTAATTTTAGTAACACAACCATTAACAACATATTTACAATAACACACTGTAATAAATTTTACCCTGCATTCCAAATTTCAAAAAATGTGCTAAGATTAAAATATGAGCTTGATATTCAAATTAAATAAAATATGAATGAAAAAGAATAACGCTGTTTAAAATATTTTATATGGATTTTGTTTCATTTAAAAACTTAATACAGTAGGTTTAATATAGGTCTTTTAAGTAATTGAATTTTATTGTTTTAAATCGTAATGTAGCGGACGTTAACTGTGCAAAGGAACAAAGTGGCAATAGTACCAGACAGGAAGTAAGAGTTGATGTGTCTAGCTATTTATAGAATGGCCAGGCACACACTTTGCAGTTTGAAATGAGGTACCATATGACCAACACACTCTGATCGTATAATTACAATACGCTAACAACCACATGTCATGGGAATTATTGCGAAGAAGTTAAATCTTAGATATGTATTAATCACAAGTGGAAATTTCGAATTTTTTTAATTAGCAAAATTTCTCATCCGACTACGGGTCTCAGCCATTGGCAACGGGTGAAATTCTGCGATTTTATTTTAGCCCACTATAAAGGTATGGTATATTTGACTGTCTGGCAATAACAGTAGCCAGTTGGCACGAATAGTAGATTTTAAATTTAGACCACGGCTACAAAAGACCCCCATGATTATTCTTCGTGTACAACTACTCGAAACTTCTCAGCTAATGAAAGAAAATGTCTAAAAACTACATAGTTGCATGAACGTGATGCACCACGAGAGCTGAGAGGATACGATAGGGTCGAAAAAAAGCAATGTTTGTTTTTAATTCGAGGGGCGCAAACAGCTGCATTCTCGTGTACGTCTGTTTCCAAGAATAGTAGCAACTATCAACCCTCGATGAAAAAAAAAGCCAGGTGGTTAGGAGGACTCACAGGACTAACCCCCTCCCCCCATCGGTCGCCCCGCCAATTTAATACATTCCAACGGTATACAGAGCGATCCCGATGTAAAGTCGTCGGTTGTGATAATTTGATGTTACCTGATTTCTTCAGCAGACGCGTTGTACATCTGCTTGACGGTTTCGCTGGGCATGTTATCACTGTGTTGGTTACCTGCGAGATCGAATATTTCCATAGACTCGTCTTCGCCGGCCCCGTCGCTATTCTGGATCATCAATCTCTCTATGCCTGCTCCGACTGTAACGGAACAAAACGGGCCAAATATAATATCAATGATAATTTCCACAGATGTTTCTTTTTAAATTTTAAACTCAAAAAAACAATCGGTTGAGTTCGTCACTCAAGATTTAAAGGTTAACCTAATGAACAATAATTGCATTTATATTTATTTTCTATTTTTATTATTTTTAACCCCCCGTATACGTGACTACTGATCAGATGTACACAAACATACATCACACCACAGCTTGTGGACGATCAACGCAGCAGCGTTTGGGTGGTCAAACGAGTTTGCTGTGTGGTGATGAGCATGGCGCGCGGTGGAGCCAGACGATGAAGAGAGGCAGCCGGCTAGCCGAGCGACGTCTGCATGGTTCATTGATCGCCAAGGAAGCTATGAGCGCGCGCAATGCAACTACGGCGGCGGCGGCGCTTATACACCGAAGACGCACAACCGCACCACGTGTCATTCACATGGGGCCGCCGCCGCCGCCGCCTCTTCCAACCATTGTCGCTAAGGGCGTCGTCGGCACTCGACAGCGAATTCAAGAAGTTCGGGCCGAACACCGAATGGGGGAAAATAACATCCCGATCCGAAATATTATCTTCCCACACACAATATTAAACACATATTTTCGGGGACGCATTCCTCTCGGCCAATAATAATAATTAAGTTATCGAGAACACACACGCAACACTAACACCCCGAGCAAGGACCAGAAGCACAGCATCTACGTCGGCGGGTAAACAAGGGAAATGAATGCCAAGAATTTGTCCGACGGAAAACCGGTTTCGATTACTGTTAGTATATAAATACAATATTATGGTGTACAAATACACAACGCGGCAGTGGCGGCGATCGTCGATCCGCTGTGCGTCTTGTTTGTGTGTGCGACGTGCGTCGAGAATGGAGACCCAATTGGTCCAATCGGGGGGACGCGTTAAGCACGAATCCCGCGATGTAAACAATGCTCGTCGCGCGTTATATATACATTTTTTTATGTTTGTATACACACGCTATAACATTATTATGGTCCCGAGCAACTATTACACACTGCACGCACAAACATGAATAATATCAAACATATATTTTTATTTATTTTTACACTTCCCTGGCTCAGAGCAAGTACAAAGTTTGAACTGTTTGAAGACAACACATGCCTTGGATTGAGAATTGAGAAGACGGTTCAAAGCAAAATCAAATGGGTTACTACGTGGTTCTCCCTCGGACTCCTCCAATTATTGGTTAAAACAGAAATTTTTAGGAGATGGCATTTTCTTACGTATTAACTTAAAACACAGCTAAGAATGCTAAGATACCTACACATGTCACATAAAGAGTTAGTAACTTTGATTTAATTTAGCATATTTACTGTTTTTCACTCGTAAAGACGAGTGTAGAATATTTTACTAGTTTTCAGTTAATAACATATTTTACACAATTTTGCTATTATATTATTTATCTATAAAATAATTTTAAAATAATAATTGGATACTTTCTTTCTAATAAAATTATACAAATGATATTGAAGGAAGAAAATTAAAGAATAAACGCCAACAATCAACTATAAGTAATTTATATTAATTAATATAAATATATTTGATAATTGAAAATAAATTAAGAAAATCAAGGTACATTTTTTCTATCAGTATGAGGGTTAACTAATTTACCATAAAAATCAACAATTATATACAAAAATACACTATTAATGTATTAAGTATTTTTTTAGCAGCAACATTTTTTCTTGATTGTTTATTCTAACTGTCACTATTTTTAACGTATTTTCAGTTATTCAAAATATAATACTTCATGAAATATTTTTAGTATTTATTTATGAACAATTTTAAAACTCCTATAAGTACGTTTTAAAAACGAAGTGAGAAAGTGAATATTTATCGAGATATTTATATTCAATGAAATCCTTTAAAAGCATATCTTTAAAGATAAAAAATAATGATAAAAACTTAAAAATATATTTGGAAAAAATGGCTGGGAAAAGTGAACCGATAAAATGTGTGATGGTGTGAGTGTGGTCAGTGGTAAATAATAGGACTTAGTATGATTCAATTATTCAGAATATTGAACAAAAGATAATTACGACAAATAATTACTTCGCTTGAACATGGGAATTTAGGTAATGCAGTAATAATAAGAAAAAAATACGATTTAAAATAATATGAAATATTTTTGAACTATATTGAACTTTGATTTGTTGTAAACGTAATAAAACAATAAAACACGTCAAACAAATTCTTGTTACATTTACCAATCTGTTATAGATTCGTCTACATAATATAATTATTGTCTATATATATTAACTAAATTATTTATATAGAAAAAAATCCCAATTTTAACAACTTGTTATAAAAACCTAAATAGATGTAAAATTATCAAATAATCATTTGATTAATGTAGAAAACTAAAGACGTACCCAGGCGCGAACTGGTAAAAAAGGACACGGGATGCTACACAATTCCAAGAGCAAAAAACAAAAACTCTTGGGGAAAATTTAAAACATGTAGATTATTTATAAAATATTAATATATTTTATTTTGTTTTCAAAAATATTAAAAATTGAATATACCTTAGAAACGTAAATAAGTACCAAGTTATAAGTTATTTTGAAACTTTCAAAATTAATTAATTAATCTGCTGTTCATTAGGTGCTTTGAGTCTTTAAATATATAATAAATAATATTAGGCAAATATATTTTAGGGCAAAGGATGCTGTAGGATCCCACCATTCCAGCCAGTCCGCGCCTGGACACACAAGCTATGTATTAATATTAGATAGGTACTTATATTTTACTATCCATCTTATCCATCTATAACAACTACACTGGATCTAACTAATGAGAAATAACACAAGCAATTGAAAAATCTTACCATTTCTAGAAAAAAATATTAATATGTAACACCTATGTGATAGAACATAATGAATTTAACATTGTTATAAATTATAAGAAACAATATAAACTTGACAAAAAACAGGCTAAAAATGACAGCACTTTTTGATTTTTTGTAATTTGATTTTATTATACTTAATATTGAGTTTTGAAAAAATACAATCCTAGTATTTTCTAAACACTCCAAAATTCTTGTTGGTATAAATTGTATTTTAATAGTGATATTTAAGTGATACAAAAATATATACTTATAAGACAATATATGGAGTAAAATTTGAGTTTTAAAAGCCTAAAAATTAAATTTTAAAAAGCTACAACCGTTGTACTGTTGTTACAGCTTATTCAAATTATAACCAACCGAAATAACCATTGTTTGCAGCTAACTTTCATAATATAGTAACTATCACTTAAACAATCATTAAGTATATTGTAAAGACCAACTTATAAAAGGTGTATGTGTGCCTACCAACATATTATTTAACTTTGTAAATTACACCCATTGGCTGATACTGAATGATTCTTTACATAAAAAATTAAACCAGAATCATTAGAAAGTTTATCATTAATTTAAAACCTATAGTTATATTAATAATACAAATCCCTTAAACCTAGATTTATTAGGTACTGGACATAACTTATTTTTGAATACTCCTGTTAGATGTTTCAATTAACTGTTAAAAACATATGGTGTCAGGTAGTTAAGTATTAATTTTTATCGGGGTTCTAATTTATATATTCTAAAATTGTACAAATACTCAAGTACCTTTAGTTATCATTAAGTTACTAAAATTAAAATTAAAATATACAATATAGGTAATTAGGTAAAAATTAAAATGTTGTATTAGGTATGTACCTACAATGTTTATGACTTATGTATAATATACCTAGGTACTGCTTTCTAAGATACTCAAATAGTACCTATTCAATAGGAATATTTATTTACCAATATAATTAACATAATAGTTAGTTGGTTAATTCAAGCAAATTAGTAATAAAATTAGATGACATAGGTACCTAAATAGAATGGAATAGTCTGAAAGAATCTATTTTTTTAGTTCATATTTAAGTAATGCTGTTAAAATTTAAAATAATCACTGCATATATTATTTAGACTACCTAAATCAGAAATATTGAAGTACATTATGATTAACTAAAGATACTATAATTAGATATAAGTACATTTATTGAGAATACAAAAATAAACAGAATGTAATGTACACCTACCATCAAATTTATGATATTATGTAAGCTTAACTTTCATAAAGTAAATACCTAGGAAGGAACATAAGACGGTAAACAAATATGTTGTTTTTAAATAGTGTACCAAAAGATAGTCACGTATGTATACTTTGATATCCTAACACAAAAACATTTTCAAGTAGGTAATAAGAAATATCAGAATATATTAGTAGCCTTGATTCAAAACTATGGAAAGATGGCAATTAAATTAAAATAAATAGGTACCGAATTTATAAATGTATTTAGAGTCAAGTTAGATATATATACCTAATACAATGTAATGATCAAAATAATAACTGTAGTTTAGGTTAGGTACCTATGTAAGTATTAAATAGAATGTAATTTAGGCTTGAGTAGCTTGAATACTTAATTATATGTACGGTGCACCTACTATTTGAGCCAAAATGTGAATTAAAATGACCAAAATTGAACCGCCTGTAACAGACACTTCCAATATGAAATACTTAGTGAAAACATAAGACACGGATTTTAAGCAAGAACGAAATGTTGCAACTGCTGTTCAACAATTGTCATCGGGGTAAATGGGCGAATCTCGCCGACCAAAATAATAGGCAGCGATGTAAGAGCAAGAACAAGGCACGGGGCACGAATTTACCTTGGACAAACGATCCCAGGAACAGCGATCTCTTGTTGTTCTCCTGGAAAACCATGGCGGTAGCGTGGTGCATTTTGGGCGAGTGTGTGTGCGCACTGTGAAACGAATCCCGAATCAGATGGCAGGCCGATGTTGCGACCGAACCACCATGGACAGCGCGTTAAAACGTAACAGAGGCAATAATCGCCGTGGTCGTCACCAGTTGAAGCGGTCGCGGACGTGTGTAGGTATAACGAGTACGCGACCACGAACAGAGAAACCGCAACGGAATGATAAATATTTTAAACGATATTAAACAATGGGGCGGAAAAACGACATTAAAAAATAGAATATAAAAACCCAAAATGGAAATACAAAAATTGCGCGTGTTACAAACGATGCGTCGCACTATTATAACCGAAAACGTTTTACTACTATCACGACTACGACGATGACGGTATCGATTGTTGTTGGTGGTGGTGGCGGTGGCGGGGCACGGAGGAGCGGGCGAAATACGCCGTTACAACTCTCTGTCGGCGGCCTCAAGGGGGGGGATTTTTCGCGCGCGTGTAGTGCTTTCGACACACGCGTGACGATGGTCGTCGGGGCTCGATCGCTCGCTGGTTAAGACGTCACCTTCTGCATCAGCAGCTCCTTCGTCCGTCGTCGTTAACGCCACCACCTCCGTTCTCGCTTCGCTTGTGCCCGTCGAGTGCCGGAGACCGGAGTGCGTATCGGTCGGTCGGCCGGTGCCCCGCGTGATGTGCAGTTTTGCGAAAACAGACTCGGGCGCGCGATGTTATCTAGGTACTTGATCTTCGAGTCTCGCCTGGTCCGGTCGAATGGAAGCAAAACATCCACTGAAACTGACGGAGAGGAATAGAGAAAAAACTCTTAGGATATCATAAAATGATAAAAAATTTGTTACTCATGAAAAAAAATTGTTGTTTTATTACACGCACTATCGGCTTACACGCCGCGCGCCATAGCGTAAAACACCGTCAAAACAACGGATCGCAAACAAAGCGGACGCAGGCGGTCAACTGTCGTACGACAAATTACCAAGGAGATTGCGTGTGCGCGCGCGCGTCTAGTGTTTTCACTCGTTAACAGATGTCGCTCTAGTTATGATCTAAGCTATAATATGAGTATGCGCAAACCGATGGCAAAATCGATATATCGCTATATTGATACATCGATTTTTACAATATCGATAATCGATAATATTCCCCTAAAAACAACGATTTATCGATTACCGGTTATCACGCTCACAGCAAGCTCTCGTTCTGTTTATAAATATAAATTTATTATCATGAGTACACGACTATAATCATTAATCACTAGAGCCCGGATTTATATGCATTTAAAAAGTGTCAAATATGATGCAAGTATGCAAAGAAAGAGTGGCTAAATATGCAATTATATGCCATATTATGTTAATATGTCATACATTATACAATAACCACAATTGTACACCAATGATAGTAGGTATAGTAGGTACTATTATAGATAATAATATACTATATCAGAATTCAGAAACAACAAAATATTGAAATACCTAATTAAAATTGTATTACTTTAAAAATCAAAAAGCAATATTTTATAATCTTCATTTTTTCATATTACGAGTCACTGCTTTATTTGTTGCGCACGTCGAAGTAACAACAGGGTATGACGAAACGCGGGTGTATATGTGGTTTATTGTTGGTATTTGGTAATATATTATAATATTATACGTGCTCCGAGCTCATGAAGTGTTGCAAAAATGCAAAGGTGGGTAAGTTAATGAAAATAATTAACTGTGGCAAGTTAAGTTAATTGCTTTCAGTTAAGTTATGTTAACGAAAAAAAAATTTAACAAGATAAGTTTAAAGTTAGGATAAAATAAACTTATCTCAGCTAAAAAAAGTACAATAATTTTAAGTCATAAACTCCCATACTAATTTGTTATGTAAAAACATTTACCAAGTCGTTTGACGCTATGTAAAAAATTAGATTATTATAATATATAGTTCGAAAATAAATTCGACGAATCAGTATTGTCTAGTTGATTACGCATGACTCGAAAAGAAAATTAACTGCGCGATAATGATAATTAACTATAAAAAGTTAAGTTATATAACAATAAAACTTTTAACTGAATAAATTAATAAGTTAAAAACAAAAAAAATTAACTAGTTGCGTTAAAAAGTTAAAAAAAATTAACTTTTTAACAAGTTAATGCCTACCTTTGCAAAAATGACAATATTTTAACAAAATTCTTCTAGAAAACACTATCAACGAATTTTTTCTCCTTTAAAATTACTAAAATGCATTTATCTTATATTAAAATACCTAATTTATTAAAAACCCATTAAATATGCGTGTTATATGCATTTGTGAACAAATATGCAAAATATGCAATATACAATTTGGTGTCTAAATTCGGTATGATAATATGAACCGTGGACATTTTAAAACCCCCTAGACGTGTATACACTTAGTACAAATATGCAAAATTCATACTATAACACCGGGCTCTAATAATCACAAATAGGTAAATAGAATTATAGAATAATATACCAATTATATCGCACATTATGCGAAACTCATTGTATTCATTTTTATTATTTATTAGGGACCTTATTTGTATTCGTCACTTATTATATTTATTTTGTATAAGCATTACTTTTTAATATTTATTTATTTGGGGCATAAATTCAGACAATTTCTAACCTTTTGGAGTTTTTTTTTATTAAACTACTTTATTAACTATAAAATAAATGGTAAGATCGATAGAAAATTTTAAGGATAAACAAACTCATATAAACAAAAAAAAATTCAAATATATTAGTTTTTTATATTTTAAACTTAAAAACATGATTTTGAAGTATTTTGATCTCCTGAGAAAATATGCCCGGCCTGTTTTGAAAGCATCATTTTAATATTATGTATGCAATAACACACATATTTAAACAAAATAACAAAATCGCTTGGGAGCTAAACTACATCCATTCCAATATTTCATATTTTCATAATATTATATTATAGTTATCTCTTAAATCTCGCATGGACCAACGCTATTGTAAGCGTTTGCTGGCTAATGGACGTTCTAACAAAACATTAGTAGAATGTTATAATTTATGCTGCGATGTGTCGCTATTAACCCAACTCCCAAGACACTTTTTTTAGGTATTTAATAGATATCAGTTATTGTACTTAAAATATGTAATTACAAGTTTGTAAATAACTAAATTATTTTAATTTAAAAAAAAGTTTAAGTATGCAAATTAGGAATGAAATAAATGTATTTGTATGTAGATCACTAGTTTTAAATTCGCAGATAAATATGCCAAGATAGATCGCCTGCTACTCGAATGCCCATTTTAATTGTAAGGTAACATACAATATCAATATTAAAAACATATGTTCCAGAGTTTACTACAATTATAAAAAAAAGGTTGACAAGTGTATTTAAATTATGTTTAAATTGTTTTGAAACAATATTTAGGGAAATCGATATGTCATTCCCTCAAAAATATTATTCTCTGTCTTTTTTGTAACGAGTGATTTTACTCTAAGATTACTTAAAAACATAGAAAAACGATTTGGCACAAATGCATTTTGTCTGTGTTGCGCGTGGGCCAGAGAGAGAAAACAAATAGTGCGCTGACATCCTCACTACAATACGCAGAATAGTTGAATTATAAACGACTGTCGCAAGTTAACTGAAGTACTGGATAATGGAAACGACATGGTCGGCGGGGACCGGGGGACAGACACGAAATTGTGTCACTTAGCTGATAACAATACTGTTCTTGAAGTTTTCAGAGCTACCGGTGGTTTTATTTGGCTACACTATTTGTATCTTAGTCCGTGTTAAATGCAGAGGGAGCTGTGAACTCCAGGAACACATAGCGACCCCCCGCACTTTGACTCTTGTACATACATTCGTGGCCGTGATAAGCTGCTCGTATCCAGTCCATTACATCTTAGTCCGTGATAATAATTATTAAGTTTATGTTTTGTATAAGGATCGTGGTATAGATTTCAGTGTCTTCTTGTGCAGGTATACGTGAGGGCTATTACAATGCCCCCCCCCCCCCACTTTCGAAATTTGAACTTCTGACCATGCCAAACGTTTGTGCATCGTTTGTGCAGAAATGTGCACCAAGTCCAATCGTTTGTGCACAAAAACTGAAAGCTCTATCCCTAAAACAAAATGGGGGGGCTATTGAAACGGTAGCACCCCCACATTGAATATTTGGATTTTTGAATGTGCCAAACGTTTGTGCATCGTTTGTGCAGAAATGTGCACCAGGTCCCGACGTTTGTGCACAAAAACTCCCAGCGCTATCCAAAAAACAAAGTCGGGGGGCCATTGAAACGAGATACCCTCTTTTTGGAAAATTGAAATTTTTAATGTGCCAAACGTTTGTGCAGAAATGTGCACCAGGTCCCGACGCTTGTGCACAAAAACTCCCAGCGCTATCCAAAAAACAAAGTGAGGGGTATTAACACGAGGGTCCCCCTTTTTTGAAATTTTAAATATTTGTCATATTAATAAATGTTGTTTACGTACCTAATAGGCTTAATAGAATTTTACTATTGCCATGTAAACGTCTAGAAATAGTAGGGCAGTAGGTTCATAATATATTATATTTAAATATTGTATTATAATAATATGAATAATATAATAATATTATGTTTTAAATATTCCTAGGTTATTTAAAAATTAAATACCAGCGTTTCTAAAATACAAATACAAAAATCTTAATTTAAAATATCTAAAAACGTAATTACCGCTTATAAATTGTAACCACAGGTTAGCAATACTAACTTAAAAATAAAAAGTTATAAATTAATATAATAATTGCTTAAGTCGTATACAACCGAACGCAACTTAACCTAATAACTATTAGTTGTTACATCTTATAATACGTATTTTGGGTATAACATTTAATTTTACACTTTTAATTTAATTCTGAATTGAAAATGTATCCCTCATACAGTTTTTTACTGTTACTAAAATAAACATTATTATTTATATGTAATATTATACCCACTTAAGACTTAGCACTCAATATTTTTATAATTAGCAAGAAAACATACATTTGCACCAATAAACACATTATCTTTCTTGAATTACTGTTAGAAGCAATCATAATAAAATATACAGCAAGTTTATAATTTAAGTTAATTTTTAAAAAAAAATATTGATCGAAGAAATATTATCGATTTCTTGTGTTAAATTAACAAAATTGTTTTTATACTATATTAATTAAACAAACAAATCTGAATTCTTTCAGTACACGCTATACCAGTGATCGGCAACCGGCGGCCCGCTTTAAATTCTACGATAACAACATTTAATCGAATATTATATCAAAAAAATCATATTGTATAAAATATATAATTGAACGTTTCTATCAGTCATATTTTATAATGGTAGATATACCTTGACAGTTACCGATAAGATACCTAGAGTAGATACGACGAGTGTATTTTATATTCTGTTCAGTAAAGTAAAACGTTGCGTTTTTTAACTATTCGCCAATCCATTTAATATTGATTATGAAGATGTTGATGTTGAGAGTATTTTTTAAGAGTATTTTTAAGAGTATTCAAATACTTGTTTTGAAAAGTATGTAAAATACGCGTATTCAAGTGATTAAAAAGTATTTGAATACTTTTGCTCAAGTAGGTACTTAATGAGAATTTATCATAGCTGATCTGAGTTCCAAAAATTGAACTTTAGATTTATAGTTTTTTAAAAATACTTGAAATCCTAACTTCATCAATATTAGTCTTATCAATATATAAGTCTTTAAGATACAACGCAGTCAAGCCTTGAAATCGAATTTATATTCTCAAAAAAGTATCAACATTAAGATTGAAAAAAGAAAATTTCCCGCCAAATTAATTTTTGAATAATTTAAATTTTGAACACATTTCTGAATTTATCATGTATTAAAAAACTAAAAAACCCAACCAACTGTACCAACATTCCCTACTAATTATACGAATAGCGATACCAATATAAAAATTAATTTATGTAGGTATTCTATGAAAAATATCTATTTCCATATTCAAATATTATTGAATAATTCAAAAAACTTCAAAATCAATATTAAATATTCAATATTTATAAAGGCAACTGACTTTTAGGAAACCAAAAAAAAAATTTTGAAAAAAATTAAGTGTAGGAATAAAAATTACAAAGTACAAACTAAAATGCCCATATTCTTAAACAAAAAAAACTATTCAAAATATTTAGTTCATTAAAGATAACGGTTATTCAAAAAAAAAAAAATTGAAGGAGGGTGTTGGCGCCCGCAGACAAATGCATTTTAGGAAACCAAAAAAAAAATTTTGAAAAATTGAAATGTGGGAATACACATTACAAAGTACAAACTAAATTGCCCTGAATCTCAAACAGAAAAAACTATTCAAAATATTTAGTTCGTTAACGAATGATTATTCATAGGGCACCAATTTATCAATTTTCAAGTCAATACAAAATTTTCAACTAGTTACATAACTAAAAAAAAAAATTGAAGGAGAATGTTGGCGCCCGCAGGCAAATGCATTTTCGGAAACCAAAAAAAAATTTTGAAAAAATTGAACTGTGGGAATACACATTACAAAGTACAAACTAAATTGCCCAGAATCTCAAACAGAAAAAACTATTCAAAATATTTAATTCATTAAGGAATGATTATTCATAGGGCACCCGATTGTCAATGTTTAAAAAATTTGGCTAGAGGTTAAATCATAAAAAAAAATTGAAGGAAGGTGTTGGCGCCCGCAGGCAAATGCATTTTCGGAAACCAAAAAAAAATTTTGAAAAAATTGAACTGTGGGAATACACATTACAAAGTACAAACTAAATAGCCCAGATTCTTAAACAGAAAAAACTATTCAATATTTAGTTCATTAACGATAAGGATTATTCAAGGGTACCCGATTGTCAATGTTTAAAAAATTTGGCTAGAGGTTAAATCATAAAAAAAAAATTGAAGGAGGGTGTTGGCGCCCGCAGGCAAATGCATTTTAGGAAACCAAAAAAAAATTTTGAAAAAATTGAACTGTGGGAATACACATTACAAAGTACAAACTAAATTGCCCTGAATCTCAAACAGAAAAAACTATTCAAAATATTTAGTTCGTTAACGAATGATTATTCATAGGGCACCAATTTATCAATTTTCAAGTCAATACAAAATTTTCAACTAGTTACATAACTAAAAAAAAAAAATTGAAGGAGGATGTTGGCGGCCGCAGGCAAATGCATTTTAGGAAACCAAAAAAAATTTTGAAAAAAATTAACTGTAGGAATACACATTACAAAGTACAAACTAAATTGCCCAGAATCTCAAACAGAAAAAACTATTCAAAATATTTAATTCATTAAGGAATGATTATTCAAAGGGCACCCGATTGTCAATGTTTAAAAAATTTGGCTAGAGGTTAAATCATAACAAAAAATTGAAGGAAGGTGTTGGCGCCCGCAGGCAAATGCATTTTCGGAAACCAAAAAAAAATTTTGAAAAAATTGAACTGTGGGAATACACATTACAAAGTACAAACTAAATAGCCCAGATTCTTAAACAGAAAAAACTATTCAATATTTAGTTCATTAACGATAAGGATTATTCAAGGGTACCCGATTGTCAATGTTTAAAAAATTTGGCTAGAGGTTAAATCATAAAAAAAAAATTGAAGGAGGGTGTTGGCGCCCGCAGGCAAATGCATTTTAGGAAACCAAAAAAAAATTTTGAAAAAATTGAACTGTGGGAATACACATTACAAAGTACAAACTAAATTGCCCTGAATCTCAAACAGAAAAAACTATTCAAAATATTTAGTTCGTTAACGAATGATTATTCATAGGGCACCAAGTTATCAATTTTCAAGTCAATACAAAATATCCAACTAAAGTTACATAACTAAAAAAAAAAATTGAAGGAGGGTGTTGGCGCCCGCAGGCAAATGCATTTTAGGAAACCAAAAAAAATTTTGAAAAAAATTAACTGTAGGAATACACATTACAAAGTACAAACTAAATTGCCCAGAATCTCAAACAGAAAAAACTTTTCAAAATATTTAATTCATTAAGGAATGATTATTCATAGGGCACCCGATTGTCAATGTTTAAAAAATTTGGCTAGAGGTTAAATCATAAAAAAAAATTGAAGGAGGGTGTTGGCGCCCGCAGGCAAATGCATTTTCGGAAACCAAAAAAAAATTTTGAAAAAATTGAACAGTGGGAATACACATTACAAAGTACAAACTAAATAGCCCAGATTCTTAAACAGAAAAAACTATTCAATATTTAGTTCATTAACGATAAAGATTATTCAAGGGTACCCGATTGTCAATGTTTAAAAAATTTGGCTAGAGGTTAAATCATAAAAAAAAAATTGAAGGAGGGTGTTGGCGCCCGCAGGCAAATGCATTTTAGGAAACCAAAAAAAAATTTTGAAAAATTTGAACTGTGGGAATACACATTACAAAGTACAAACTAAATTGCCCTGAATCTCAAACAGAAAAAGCTATTCAAAATATTGTTAACGAATGATTATTCATAGGGCACCAAGTTATCAATTTTCAAGTCAATACAAAATATCCAACTAGAGTTACATAACTAAAAAAAAAAATTGAAGGAGGGTGATGGCGCCCGCAGGCAAATGCATTTTAGGAAACCAAAAAAAATTTTGAAAAAATTAACTGTAGGAATACACATTACAAAGTACAAACTAAATTGCCCAGAATCTCAAACAGAAAAAACTATTCAAAATATTTAATTCATTAAGGAATGATTATTCATAGGGCACCCGATTGTCAATGTTTAAAAAATTTGGCTAGAGGTTAAATCATAAAAAAAAATTGAAGGAGGGTGTTGGCGCCCGCAGGCAAATGCATTTTCGGAAACCAAAAAAAAATTTTGAAAAAATTGAACAGTGGGAATACACATTACAAAGTACAAACTAAATAGCCCAGATTCTTAAACAGAAAAAACTATTCAATATTTAGTTCATTAACGATAAAGATTATTCAAGGGTACCCGATTGTCAATGTTTAAAAAATTTGGCTAGAGGTTAAATCATAAAAAAAAAATTGAAGGAGGGTGTTGGCGCCCGCAGGCAAATGCATTTTAGGAAACCAAAAAAAAATTTTGAAAAATTTGAACTGTGGGAATACACATTACAAAGTACAAACTAAATTGCCCAGAATCTTAAACAGAAAAAACTATTGAATATTTAGTTCATTAAAGAATGAATATTCATAGGGCACCAAGTTATCAATTTTCAAGTCAATACAAAATATTCAACTAGAGTTACATAACTAAAAAAAAAAATTGAAGGAGGGTGTTGGCGCCCGCAGGAAAATGCATTTTAGGAAACCAAAAAAAAATTTTGAAAAAATTTAACTGTAGGAATACACATTACAAAGTACAAACTAAATTGCCCAGAATCTCAAACAGAAAAACTATTCAAAATATTTAATTCATTAACGAATGATTATTCATAGGGCACCAAGTTATCAATTTTCAAGTTAATACAAAATATTCAACTAGAGTTACATAACTAAAAAAAAAAATTGAAAGAGGGTGTTGGCGCCCGCAGGCAAATGCATTTTAGGAAACCAAAAAAAAATTTTGAAAAAAATTAACTGTAGGAATACACATTACAAAGTACAAACTAAATTGCCCAGAATCTCAAACAGAAAAAACTATTAAAAATATCTAATTCATTAAGGAATGATTATTCATAGGGCACCCGATTGTCAATGTTTAAAAAATTTGGGTAGAGGTTAAATCATAAAAAAAAATTGGAGGAGGGTGTTGGCGCCCGCAGGTAAATGCATTTTAGGAAACCAAAAAAAAATTTTGAAAAATTGAACTGTGGGAATACACATTACAAAGTACAAACTAAATTGCCCTGAATCTCAAACAGAAAAAACTATTCAAATTCAAAATATTTAGTTCGTTAACGAATGATTATTCATAGGGCACCAATTTATCAATTTTCAAGTCAATACAAAATTTTCAACTAGTTACATAACTAAAAAAAAAAATTGAAGGAGGATGTTGGCGCCCGCAGGTAAATGCATTTTAGGAAACCCAAAAAAAATTTTGAAAAAATTGAACTGTGGGAATACACATTACAAAGTACAAACTAAATTGCCCGGAATCTTAAACAGAAAAAACTATTCAATATTTAGTTCATTAAAGAATGAATATTCATAGGGCACCAAGTTATCAATTTTCAAGTCAATACAAAATATTCAACTAGAGTTACATAACTAAAAAAAAAAATTGAAGGAGGGTGTTGGCGCCCGCAGGAAAATGCATTTTAGGAAACCAAAAAAAAATTTTGAAAAAATTGAACTGTGGGAATACACATTACAAAGTACAAACTAAATTGCCCAGAATCTCAAACAGAAAAAACTATTCAAAATATTTAGTTCGTTAACGAATGATTATTCATAGGGCACCAATTTATCAATTTTCAAGTCAATACAAAATTTTCAACTAGTTACATAACTAAAAAAAAAAATTGAAGGAGAATGTTGGCGCCCGCAGGCAAATGCATTTTCGGAAACCAAAAAAAAATTTTGAAAAAATTGAACTGTGGGAATACACATTACAAAGTACAAACTAAATTGCCCAGAATCTCAAACAGAAAAACTATTCAAAATATTTAATTCATTAACGAATGATTATTCATAGGGCACCAAGTTATCAATTTTCAAGTTAATACAAAATATTCAACTAGAGTTACATAACTAAAAAAAAAAATTGAAGGAGGGTGTTGGCGCCCGCAGGCAAATGCATTTTAGGAAACCAAAAAAAAATTTTGAAAAAAATTAACTGTAGGAATACACATTACAAAGTACAAACTAAATTGCCCAGAATCTCAAACAGAAAAAACTATTCAAAATATCTAATTCATTTAGGAATGATTATTCATAGGGCACCCGATTGTCAATGTTTAAAAAATTTGGGTAGAGGTTAAATCATAAAAAAAAATTGGAGGAGGGTGTTGGCGCCCGCAGGTAAATGCATTTTAGGAAACCCAAAAAAAATTTTGAAAAAATTGAACTGTGGGAATACACATTACAAAGTACAAACTAAATTGCCCAGAATCTTAAACAGAAAAAACTATTCAATATTTAGTTCATTAAAGAATGATTATTCATAGGGCACCAAGTTATCAATTTCCAAGTTAATACAAAATATTCAACTAGAGTTACATAACTAAAAAAAAAAATTGAAGGAGGGTGTTGGCACCCGCAGGCAAATGCATTTTAGGAAACCAAAAAAAAATTTTGAAAAAAATTAACTGTAGGAATACACATTACAAAGTACAAACTAAATTGCCCAGAATCTCAAACAGAAAAAACTATTCAAAATATCTAATTCATTTAGGAATGATTATTCATAGGGCACCCGATTGTCAATGTTTAAAAAATTTGGGTAGAGGTTAAATCATAAAAAAAAATTGGAGGAGGGTGTTGGCGCCCGCAGGTAAATGCATTTTAGGAAACCCAAAAAAAATTTTGAAAAAATTGAACTGTGGGAATACACATTACAAAGTACAAACTAAATTGCCCAGAATCTTAAACAGAAAAAACTATTCAATATTTAGTTCATTAAAGAATGATTATTCATAGGGCACCAAGTTATCAATTTCCAAGTCAATACAAAATATCCAACTAGAGTTACATAACTAAAAAAAAAAATTGAAGGAGGGTGTTGGCGCCCGCAGGCAAATGCATTTTAGGAAACCAAAAAAAAATTTTGAAAAAAATTAACTGTAGGAATACACATTACAAACTAAATTGCCCAGAATCTCAAACAGAAAAAAACTATTCAAAATATTTAATTCATTAAGGAATGATTATTCATAGGGCACCCGATTGTCAATGTTTAAAAAATTTGGCTAGAGGTTAAATCATAAAAAAAAAATTGAAGGAGGGTGTTGGCGCCCGCAGGAAAATGCATTTTAGGAAACCAAAAAAAAATTTTGAAAAAATTTAACTGTAGGAATACACATTACAAAGTACAAACTAAATTGCCCAGAATCTCAAACAGAAAAACTATTCAAAATATTTAATTCATTAACGAATGATTATTCATAGGGCACCAAGTTATCAATTTTCAAGTTAATACAAAATATTCAACTAGAGTTACATAACTAAAAAAAAAAATTGAAGGAGGATGTTGGCGCCCGCAGGTAAATGCATTTTAGGAAACCCAAAAAAAATTTTGAAAAAATTGAACTGTGGGAATACACATTACAAAGTACAAACTAAATTGCCCAGAATCTTAAACAGAAAAAACTATTCAATATTTAGTTCATTAAAGAATGATTATTCATAGGGCACCAAGTTATCAATTTTCAAGTCAATACAAAATATCCAACTAGAGTTGCATAACTAAAAAAAAAAAATTGAAGGAGGGTGTTGGCGCCCGCAGGCAAATGGGGAACGTGAGAGAACCTAGCCAGTCTCTTTTAAAATTATATATTGTGTACACAGGTACTCAGCGTACTCCAAGGTATAGCCGGTTAATCTTGAATAATATTTATCCAAAAAAATCTACTAGAGTTCAATGAAGTGAAAAAAAAATTGTTTGAGAAATCTGGGTGAAATAACACTAAACAAAAGAATACGCTGGAAGCTAAATACTGCAATACACATTAACTACAATCCAAAAACTAGGTGTTCTTTACATTATAATAATGCGAACAGTTATTATGATCAGAGGTGTATCACGGTAATATATGTATTAGAAAATGTATATAAATGAATGTAAATTATAAAGGATGCAAAGAAATTAAATGAGAAAAGGTCCTGCACGGACTCTACTATGCGATTGTAATTTATGAAGGGCATAAAATGTTTAATTTAAAATAATATTGTGTTTGGTGGGTCAACAGTCAATATTAAATTACAAACTATAAAGTCTAAATGCAAATAAAAACATAGTCAGATATCTGTTTTAGTCTTTGTAAATATGTGCGGAAAAAAATTAGATTTAGTACAATGTAAAAAAATGTGGAAAGGAAACCCTGAGAATTCTTTGACAATAGGATATTAAAACACAAAACCATATATTAAATTAAAACTATTGATTTTATACATTTTCTATTTACAAAAACTCATAAGTATTGAAAACCTCATAAAACCCTAATAAAATAATATTTTGTTATAGTTTAAAATACATTTTATAATTTGTTGTGGTAAAAAAATCATTATTTAATGTTGGCTGTATTTAAGATTTTAATAACTATACTGGTACAACTCTTGCTGACAGTCATTAAGACCGTGTTAAAAACTATGATAATTAGTTAACATCTAATTTCCTGCCCTATCCTAACTTAACCTAACCTAACCAAATTAATAATATTTAAATATTTTCTTTCATTGTTATGTTTACAATATCGAATACCTTGATAGTTAGTAGGAAAAGATCATCGCAAAGCTCACGACCGGTGATGGTAGTCGTTCATCATTACCATAGCTTCAACTAACTATAGGTTTACCTAAATAACCTTCTTATGAATTATTAGGACACTTTGAATAAAAAGATCCTGATTTACAGGTTGCTGAACTTAAGTGTTTGATTATCAAGTTGATCCTTAGATTGTTGACACCTTAATACATGCTAAGGATGAAGCCCATAGATAATAAAGATATGAATAGTCCACGCCTATGTAAATACATTTGAGGCCGCGTTCCCGCGGAAGGCAATTGAGGCTCCTTTATATTGATAGTCGATACTCGATATAGGTATACTTTATTTGGCCTCAATTGTTCCCCTCGAAGACCGCTGATAAGACCATTATGTTATATCTTTATTATCTATGATGGAGCCATAGCTCACTCGTGTAAACAATTTGAAGCACCAGGGGCGTAATTACGGGGGGGATATGGGGGATAGATCCCCCCCCCATGAGCTGTATTTATATATTGTCTTATACCTACAAATAGTTCAAATAAAAACTTATAAATTATTACGAAACTAAAAAAAATAAACGTTTAGAAGTTGTGTATACTTATATTACCCGTATATAAATATTTACCCGTTAACGATAAGCATGATTTCAAAATAAATGGTCTGAATCATTTTAATTCTTATTTATTAATAAACATTGGGTGCCTTGCCACACACTGTACCTAATTTTGAATAGATTATAGATGGTAACGGTAAGTAATCCGATAATGGGAAAAACCACCATTCCATAAACATAATTTAATAATAAAAATGTAACTTCAAGATTTATATTTCGTAGAACGAATAATAGCCATAGATAGTAGGTACTAAGAACGCGCACCGACACAAATTATCTACATTGATTATTGCGATTACTTATAAACAGTAAACACTACACAGTAGGTATAAACACCGTGACACCATGTCATTCTCTCATATTCACAGTGTCAGTTACATTTTTATAAGCTAAAAGCAAAATGGAGCAAAAAAAAGAAAATTACCAGCAACTAGCAGTACTTTATTGAATTTTTTTAAAAAGAAGCCTGGGCCTGACGTAAGTATTACAATTTAAAATACTAAACATTATTAGACCCGGAATGAAATGTTTAAATATTATGTATGACGTATTCAACTTATTATAATTAGCATTACAACTCGCGCTTAAATTATGCAAAATTAAATTAACACCAGTTAAAAAAAGTACCTATTAAAAATATAATTGCAGTAACTGCAGTTTATTCAATAACTATTAGTTATGTCATATTAATTATTATAAAACATTTAAATGAGTTTATTAAAAAATAGATATTACATTTTCAAATGAAGAGGTCATTGATGAACTTGCCAAAAAGCCTAGGAATCTGGACGTAATATTGTAAAATATTAAAACATTTTAAAACATATTTGTAAATGTATAATGTTATGTAATATAGAATGATTATATTTACATGTGTTGAGTTATTAAATTATATAAAATATAAATAAGGGGGTGTGGGCTGTGGGGGCAAAGGCCCCCACACATTTACCCTACAAATTTATTTTGATCCCTCCCCCCCCCCATCAAACATTCTCAGTTACGCCACTGTGAAGCACATAAAAGCGATCAACGAGTCTCTATTAATGATTTATCAGCATCTAAGCCCAGCCCACCTTCATATTATTCTCTATGCAAAAAGTAAATTTAAGACAAATTTGTAAATCAATGCACAGTCTCTCTATTGTACCTACTAATATTTGTGATTTAATTAAATCCTCAAACATAACTCTTAATTCAAGAGTTTGTAACTAATACAATCATAATATAATATGAGTATATAGTACATTTCGTAATATTTTTTTATAATATTTACTGTTAGTGAAATATTAAGTTTGTAATTCTAATATAATATAATATTATGTTATGATATTTATGGACGACACTTGCACCATGGCCCCTCGATATAGTAATATGGCGACCTGGTACATCTCTTTTAGATAAATGATTAAATACTTAATAAAGTCTTCCAATTTACTAAACATTTATATTTTGTAGATAATTTGAAGAAAAATTTAAAATTGAAGAGAGACTGTGTGAATTAACAACATTTTTGGTATGAAATGTTTATTTGAACACATGTTATAATGTGTTATATTGAACTTAAGTTAATTTTTTATAATATACTATAGTCAACATTTGAACATTTATTACAATATACGTATATTATACATAGATTTCAAGTATGATTTTTTTTAGTTTTTTTTTTGAAAGTTACCCACCTACTACAATACAAGACACTTTATTTTTATATTTTGAAGCAATATATGTTTTGGATTATTTACATCTATATAAACTAAATTTCAGACCCATAGTTTAGTATTTGAAGTTCGCATGATCAAAGTCGTGGAACCAAATTTTATCAGACTCTACTAGAATGTTGTAGTTAAATTAAACTATAATAAGTATGTGGAATAACAGTACCTAACCTTCTATGATAATTTGTTATGAATATAATATTTTAAGTAATAGCTCAAATTTAGCACTTTTACGGTACTTAATACATTTTTCTAATATTTTAACAGAAATTATGGAGCTAAAAATATAGAAATACCTATACTATGTCACGGTCCATAGTTCATAGTTTTGTTTCATTTATAATAATAATGTTTTTTAATATACTTATTCATAAATTAATATTTATAACAGTTGGCTTTTATGATTTGTTTGAACTATTAGTACGTATTTTTTTTGGGAGATCCCTATTATTACAACACCGTTACCAATATGCGTTTTTTTTTTTTTGGTTAAATAGTATAATTGCATGTTTTCATGATTTCTTCGTATTTATGCTTATTTTCTTAAAATGTTTTTATATTTTCGGTTCATCCGTTACCTACCAAGTGTGTAAATAAAGAATTTTTTTTGTAAACCAATTTGAATTATAATTTATTAATTTAAAAAATTTTTAATAAAAACGTTTTCATTCAGTATTTTTTTGAATTTTAAGTGCATATTTTTGAATATTTCAGTGCATATATTTGCCTGTTTTTAGTGCATACATCCAGGCAAATATTTAACACTTTTTCATTGCATTAAATTCACAGCCCTGCTAATTACTTTTACTTTCAATCATAATACCTATACCACAGTTAATGTTAAATGTCAAATTGTCAACAATCAACTGCTTCTTCAACTTGATAACCACTAAGAGGATGTCAGATTCTTAGCGCACCATTTATTTCTCACTCTGACCCAATCATTTTAGTGTTTCCTTAATCGTACATTTGGTATGCTACGCGTGGGTCAAAGATGGAAAACAAATAGGGTGACACTCGAATTGCCTCCCAAATTTAGGTACGCGATCTTTTTTTACTCGAATTGCCTCCGGGTGTTTTCGGAGGCAATTCGAGTATACCCAAACGGTCTACTCGAATTGCCTCCCATGACATACCTGGAATATTAATTAATATATCGATAGTTGTACGTGTACTATCGATTATTATATTATTCCGTAATGGTCAAAAATAAAATGTTTAAGAAAGTATTTCCCAGACAGATTCATTTTTTGAATGCAATAATCTTATCCGTGATTAGTGATGATTAGTTAATGATTAGTCTATTATCACCAGTTCAACACAGCCAGTTTCGTTTTCGCAACCATAATAAATAACACGTTATTATATAGTATACATATTATACGTACATATATTTTTATAAAAATGAACGTGATCAGCGAAAAGGGTAAAACCATTATAATATGTGATATAGTTTTAAGTTAGGATACCAAAAATAATTAGCTAATGACATTAAACTGTGGACATGTACAGCCTATTAGAAAAACCGATCACCGCAATAAAATCCAGTTCGAAAATAGTAAACTTAATCACAATTGTGCGAAAGACTCGGAGTAAAAAATCAACAGACAGATACTCAGCAACAAATTGAAACGAAAAGCTTTAGAACAGATCTCTGAACGACCAGCAAAATTATTTTTAATATTATTAATTATTACTGCTGTGTCAGTCTATTTATTACAACATTTATTTTATATAAACTTAAGTTTTTGTCTGTATAACAGAATGATATTTCATCTAAATTATGTTTGATATATTTTATTATAAATCGATTAATTATAGCTATCGCAGGCGATTTCAGTACAAAAGTAGGTAGTGACCCTCTTAGGAGGCAATTCGGGTAACCATTTGAAAAAAAAATTTACGGGAGGCAATTCGTGAGCGCCCACAAATAGTGCGCTGACATCCCAACCGGCAACAAGTTTACACGAGTGAGTTGGGTATGGCTCCATCATAGATAATAAAGATATGAATAGGACATAATGGTCTTTTCAGCGGTCTTCGAGGGAACAATAAATTGAGGCCAAATATATAAAGGAGCCTCAATTGCCTTCCCCTCCGGGAACGCGGCCTCAAATGTATTTAACATAGGCATGGACTATCCATATCTTTATTATCTATGGGCTTCATCCATAGCATGGATTAAGGTGTCAACAATCAAAGAATCAACTTGATAATCAAACACTTAATTCGGCAACCTGCAACTCAGGATCTTTTTATTCAAAGTGTTCTAATGAGTCATAAGAAGGTTAGTTAGGTAAACCTATGGTTAGTTGAAGCCGAAGAGTCAATATGGCCTTTGCAATTCAAGATCTTTTCCTACGTATTCGGCATTGTTAACATAACTATTCTACCTTTACACTTTTTCTTCCCCCGTCTCTCACAGCTATATACCGGTTCAGCCACTCTCATTCCACACCTCCATATGATCGGTATTCTGTCTATCCATCTCTTCTTCAGTCTTCTCGCCCCTCATTTCCCACCTAAATTAACTAACTTCTATAGCCACTCTCACTATCTCTTATCATACAGTGACCGAACCACCTAAACCTATTCTCTCTTGTTTTAACTACAATATGTACACTACCCTACACTACCCTTAATTAATTAATTTCTTATTCTATCCTCTTTTGTACATTAACACCTTACTTATTATTCTCATATCTGCTACTCTCACTCCGCTTACCTACCCTAACCTTACATTTCTTTTTTATCTTTCCCTTTCATACACCAAACATTCTGAAATCCTGTTGACCCATTTCCTTATCTTCGCCATATCACACACTTCCTAATTCCTATTCACTCAGTCTCTAGTTACCTACAAGTCATCGTACTTGATTATCGGTGAAAATATTTAAATATCCTTGAGCGAATTCCCTACTCGAAAAAGAATTGCTTAAAAAAATATCATACCTCACCAATTTTCTAATTTTGAACACGACTTTATTGATAGCCCGACTAGTGTTATACCAGTATAGTTACAATACAAATATTGAAAATTTTCGGGCAATACATCCCCTGATCAATTAACTATAATAAAAAAAAACCTACTGAGAAATAAGAAAATACATACCCCGTGACGGAATCAAAATCGGCTACGAAACTTAGTCTTCGAAACACTGAAACGTTCACACATTTCAATCTGCTTATGATATATTATTCCCAGTTTGAAAATGTTCACTGACGAATACCATTTCTGAAATAACACGCATCTTATGCAGTATAATGTTCTACAATATTCTAATGACCTATGCGTTACAGTCTACAGATTTTATATAAACCTACCAATAAATACCTAATATTAATTTTTATTACACAGAGTTTGTATTTTTAAATGTTGTATTCAAGGATTTATTAGTTTTATTTTTATACCTAACAAAAATTACATTTATTCACAAGTCAGTTATCAACTAGAACTCGACTACGAGTAAGACAGCGTTTGGATTTTTCGGACTGGCGTATAATTTATTATTATTATACATTGCGCCTTTGGTAGGCAGTAGTAAACGTATATGCTTCTACGTTACTTAGTTAACAGATTTTCCGCGACAATAAATATTTAATTCAAGTCTAAAAAGTAAATATAAGACCAAAATAATATATAACAAACTTACGCATAAACATCGACTCTTCCTCTTCCAGTGAAACCTAGCTGTACTGCAGCACACGCTGTCGTCGAAGAAACAGCTATCTTTATCCGTCTACATCTCGCTCCATCTCCATCTCTCTCTACATCTCTCTCTACATCTCGCTAATTGAAACTTATCTAGTATACAATACTAGTATCTTTATGATCTGTAATATATTTTGGTGTTCGATGAAAAAGATTGAAATAAGATAAAAATACATATTTTTTTGGTTTTGAATATGAAAGCTGTGAGATGATCGATATGAATTTTGTGAGAAATCTAGAGGTACTAGAAAACTGATGCGAGTGTGTTGAATGAAATAAATTAAAAAATTGATTAACACAACAATCGCTTAAAAATTAATTTAATTCAAATAATGAGATGAACCTTATTAGATCATTTAAATTTTCCAGAACAAGCCCCCAGTTGTTGGTCGCATGCCAATTTTAACCATAATATACTAGACCACAAGTTTATAGACATTCTATAATGCATTCTGCTGCCGGTGGCTCTAGACACTGTTGGGGAAATTATAATATTTCTTTAGTAATTAAATTACGATACGAAATATAAGTTACGTAGGTACTTGTCCAATACTCGACTACCAGAATTTAAATTAAAGAATGTGATATATCTACGTAACATATCGATCGATTCTAAAACAGAAACTTAACCTAGGTACAAATAATATCACAATATCAAATAGTGAAATGTGAAAATTTGAAGAAAATTTCCTATAGGTATATCCCGTAAAACCCCCAAAATAAAACGTACATTTAAGGTGCTCTCTTAAAACCCAAATATTTAATGCCCGTATCCCGTATGCATAGAAAATGTATGTTTCACATTTAACGAAAACTAAAACTATCGTGACGGAACTGAATTACGAAGAACGTATAAAACAAAAATAATCGTCACCAAGTGATAGGTATAATCTGCTATGTACTTACAAATCATATTAAATAACATTAATCATTATGTATTTTCTTATTTTGTTAGGTAGGTATAAAAAACTACCTTCCTACTTATAAAAGCATTACCTAATCATTGATTTAAAATTTTAAAAATTATTCTACTATAACAATAAATTAACAGTTGTAGGCAAAATATTATAATTTAAGGTATTTTTCATAATATCCTAATTTTTGAACACCTATAACAACTGGATTTTAAAAACTACTCTACGTCTAGCGGGTATATCAGTTTGTCAGACAATAAATATTTACATTAGGTCTACCGCCTCAACAGAATAGAAGGACAAGACTTACGTAATTATTTATTCTTCCGGCGAAACGTGTTCCCTTCAAGTGTATAATATTGTCTAGTGTCAGAGCTGTGCGTCTCCGTCAAGGAAAATGCAGCGCGCGTCTTCATATATCCGATTCAAAAGTTCAGTCTGGAAGTATTGAGATTAATGACATTTATAAAAATAGGCACCTAGCTTAATAACCAGAATGGAACAAAATATGTGAGTACGTATTGGAATCGCTGTTCGTCTCAAACGATTGTCATTTGCCATAGATTATTTATAATTATAACCTAACCGTCCCAATCATAGAAAATATATATATATGGTCCTAACCGATGGATGATGAATATTTTTACATTATCTTCAAAAAAACATTTATTTGTTTCTACTAAACGCACATGCGGTAAATTGAATTCAAATTTATAATATAGATAACGGTTTTTTTACTTGGTAACCATTTATTTATTACTTGGTTTATAAACAAATTCTAATTGATATAAAATAGTAATTATATAAAAATAGTTTAATTGATCCCAATATTTAAAAATAATGTTTCAAATAAAATAATAAAAAAAATTTAAGAAATACCTATTAATTAATATGTATTACCTAAATAACAAAATAACTAAATAAATTCGTGTTTTTTTTTAAAGATTTTCACGTCTCGTCCCCCCCCCCCCTTACGAAATTGTGTCACTCCTCCTTAGAGTGGTGCGCCCCTTAGGTTAAGGGCCCTTGAAATAGTGCATGTTAAAAAATCAGCCATATCCTCCCCCCACCACCCATGGAGAAAACCATTTGACTCATTTAGCTACTTTATGAATTAAGAACGATACATTGAACGTACAAAACTGTACCTACCTACATAATAGTTATCAACCTATTAACCCATCAATAATATTATATTTTTTATTGTGTACACTAATCGATTGGTATATACAAAATAACGTTAAGTTATAAATAAAATAAGCTTAACAAAATGGCCAGAAAAATTAAAAGTCCAATTCAAACGAATATAAAATAGAATTTAGATAAGTGTACCTATAGGTAGTGTATTCGTTATATTTTGAGTTTCATTATAGCACATCATTATATATTAATTAATATTTTTTAAAACATTGTGTTCAAAAAAATAAAAAAAATGTGATTTTAATTAGTCTTGTAATGTACCTACCTATATTTAAAAAATAAATAAATATAATAATAACTGTTCAACTTTTAGGGACATAATAGGTAACACATTCGTGTATGTAGTATTACACTATTTATATAGGTATATTTATATACCTATACGAGTATATGAGTAGGTATATTATTCATAAGTACGCACACGTCAGGATAGGCAGTTGACCATTCCGTGAATATACTTTTATGTGTACATGGTTATACATCCCTAATCCCTATGATATAGAATATAGATATTAGGTGAACAATAGAAGTTAAGTATGTGACACTAAATTAATAGTTACCTATAACTTATAACATTGTATTTGGAAAAAAAATTACCAGTTATTAATTAAAATTGTATCTTATGACTATTATCAGTTATAAGTCATAACATATATTTCTATAAATTAAACCAAAATATTTATATATTTATATATTAATTATAATTATTCTACAAACAGGGACTGGAAAAACGACGACGGCGTTTATATCTCGCGTATTTTATACATTTCTAGTCCGGAACTAAAATATGCGCCTACAACACTTGGATAGCACATTTTTCGTGACATTAAATATTTGTTTTAAGTCTTAAAAGTAAATTTAAGCCCCAAAAGAATATAAGAACAAACTTACTTTAATTATCGACTCCTTCGGCGGAATCCGTGACGTTTGTGAACTGCGACGCCCATGAGGAAACGTTCCAGAATACAGCCAGAACTTAGAATATTGTGATTTATGAAAAATAAAATTATACGAAACGCAGTAAGGTTTTTGCTCATATCTTCTTTGCTTATTGAAATTTTAGAATTTTTAATCGACTGTGTCTTCTGCAACGACTTTGAGATTTGCCATAGATTAAATAAATAAATGATAGATATTATACTAGGTACGTCAATATGATGAATCCACGGATATAATATAATGCAACTTTTTATATCAAAGAGTTCTGTGTTAAGGACCAATTTGTTCATTGAAATTTGATATGACAATAAACCAAAATAGTTTATAATTTTGAATTTGAATTATAATAATATTATATAGGTATTATTTAAATTATTATTTTCGTTTATCAATTTAATTATTGATTAAGGTGGTGAATAGATATCAGAAGCACAAGAATATTTTTATAAGAGCATATTGTATTTTATGAATTATTAAATAAAAATGTGATTACTGGATTTTAGAGTTAACATAAAGCCATAAACGTATACAGTAAATTCATCAAATACTATAATACCAACTATATTTTTACAATGATGTGTGTTTTTTTTTTTTAATATTTTTAATTATTTTTTCTTGTGGTCTGTGTAAACGATAAGTATTCGTAATAAAGATGCAATTTTCATATATAATATTATATTATAGGCACTCAGTATGTAATCATATGTTTATTTTTAGTTTAATTTAATTGTAGGTATTTAGTAAATAATAATAGGTATACGAAATTGTGTTTTCCAATAGCAATTTATTGTTTGTATTAATACCTACACCATAATAAGGAAATAAAATTTTGTAAATGATGTACAAATGTATTTTTGGTGTTTTAAGGCTGCTGTAAGATCAATTTATGAGAATCCTTGCATTAAATTGTTAGGATTATTTGATATTATTTATTATTTTATTACATATTGGTTTATTACATATTGGTAAGTCGATCAGAAACTATATTTACACTGAATGTTAATAGTAAAAAGCTATTAAAAAATCTATTATTTGTATTTATTTGTTAATAATTAAGACTTAAATATTAGCAGTAATCTTGTTCCTTTCACAAAATGTTTTTTAATTATTTTTAATTTAATTTACATTTATCCCAAAGTGATCTCTGAATAATCATTCAATGATGAATTTAATAGTTACATTCTCGGTTACATTAATTGGATTATAAATTTAAATAAACTACAGTTTCCAGCTTCTACTACACCATTATTTTATATTTTATTTTATGTTTTTAATTTTTTAAACGCAGTCTGCACCTTGTGTTGGTGATTTTACACGTAATATAATAAAATTGATACTAGTGATGAGTAGGTAAGTACCTTATTGTTAAATAAAATTATTTACACGATTATTAACTAAAAAAATATCTATGAAGTATAAACATCCGCATTTCCATTAACTCTTAATTTCTATAAATTCATAATTGTATGAGCTATACATGTTACATATATTTTTCGAAAAAACTATTTAAAAAAACAAGAATAATTCCTATTTGATGTCACACGGGTTGAACTTGCAACTGACTGTTACGACAACTGTGCAATTTTTTTTAAGCATAATACGTTTTGAAAACGTCCAGAAAAAAGTTTGTTTTAAGACTGTCTGTCTTGATAACAACTAATTTAATTTAGAGTGTATTGTTATATTATATTATAATGAAATTAATAATTATAGTAAAATATATAATTGCAAGACATTTAATACCTATACCTATAGCCATCTAGGGAATAAACTACACTAAAAAAGGTGTAAGTATGCTAATAAAATATATGAGGTGTATAATGTATTTATGTATATAAAAATATAAAATATAAAGATTAATAACATTATATTGTTTTAAATACTTCGCGCAAACCTAAGGTGATACCCGACGTATAGTATAACATGCAAAAAGGTGCGTATATTAAACTTGGCGTGGTGAAACGAAGACGGTCTCGCGTATTTTATAAATTGCGCTATTGGGGATGAGGTGGCCGAGCGGTCTAACACGACGGATTCGGCACAGCCGGTCCGAGTTCGATCCTCTACCACTGGGCGGCATTTTTTTCCGTGCAAGTCACGGTGTCCGGAGAACAAGTGCCACCATCCCCCCACCCCGGGGCACGGCAGAAACCTACGGGTGCCCCATTAGAAATTCTGCCAAACACAACACACGTGTATCAACCTACCCAATATAAAAAACCTACAGTGCCCTCCCCACACCCAATGGCCTATGTTGCCGCGGGTTACCCAATAAAAAAAAAAAAAAAATTTCGCTATTGGGATTAAACTTATAAATGCTTCTACGTCACCTAGTGAACAGATTGTCCGTGGCAATAAATATTTAATTTAAGTCTAAAAAGTAAATGTAAAATAGTAGGTAATAATATGAAAACAAACTTACTCTCAAACATCTACTCTTCCGGTGAAACGTAGCTAGAGTGCCGCCATCGCCGAAGAAACAGCTATCTTCATCCATCTCCATCTAATCATCTCACTCCGATGAACTGAAACTTGAAAGTATCGAAATATTTTATGAAAATAACCTGATCAAACGAAATTTGCGAGTTTGTGTTACAACTTTTCCGGTTTAACAAACTGTCCGTTTGTGGCCTATTATTTTTTTGTTCACTAAAATCAAAATATACAATATATTATAATATTTATAATACAATAGTATGGCTGAAATTATTAGAGTTGTTAACCGTCGCCGACGAATTTCGACAATTGACGATTGCCATAGATATCATAAAATATATTATTTACTATGATAAATCCAGAGAACTTATATATTTTTATATAAGTACTCAGTATACCTATACGGTATATTTATAAATCGTATGTTCTTTTTCAGAAATCTTTGTGATCTGCAATGCACCTATTCTGGTTTTCTATTTCAATTATAGTTCGCATGTCAAATTTAACTATACAAACTGCTCCGCAAGTTTATAGACATTCTAATACATTCTCCCGCCAGTGCCAATAGACAAAGTGTTTGAGAAGTTACATTTTTTTGGTACCTAATTAATTTACAATATGAATTATTATAAGATACCTATGTAGGTAGTTTTCCAAAACTCGACTACCTGAAAATCATTGGTTTTTATGGTATAGCCTTACGAAATTCACGATTTACGGTGTTTTACGCACCCGTACAACGCTTAAAGTTTACCGTTTACGCAAAGTCCGTTTTCGAGAAAATCGATTTTGGTTTTTGGTGCAACTCTAAAACAAATGACCGTACGTACATTAAATTTTGACTGAATGCTTATATTAGCATTTTCTATACACCATAACATTTTCCAAATATTTTGACTTATTTTGAGCTGTTTACGGACATTTTCAGTTTCCATTTTATTTTAGTTTTTTTTTCTATAAATATCAATAAAATGTTATTTGTTGGTTAAAAAAGCTTGAAAATGTAATAGAAGGTTCCTAGGTTATTGTTTCAAATGCAGATGAAAAAAATTAAAAATCCTTAGTCACGGTTTATATTTATAAGCATTTAAAGTTCAAATATTGACAAAATACGGAAAAATCACGAAAATTATCAAATTATTTTGAGTTGAGAATTCATAAAAATTTTTCTTTTTCAATCTAAGATTCGAAAATGTAATACAAGATTACCCATAAGTTTACCTACCTATATCAAAAAAAAAAATGTCTAAAAGGAAGTCAAATTAAATTTTTATGAACGTTTGAAATTCATATTTTTACAACATTTGATATTCACTCGATTTTTCATGTAACGATTTTCTTATTTTGTTGTAATTAAAAAACGTATGACTGTAGATACTTGAAAATTTCACTGAATGTTTATATTAGCATTTCCTATACACGATAAAATTTTGAAAATAATTTGATTCTTTTTGAGCTGTTTACGGACATAGTCAGTTTTCAATTATTTTAGTTTTTTTTTCTATAAATATCAATAAAATTTTATTTGTTGGGTAAAAAAGCGTGAAAATTTAATATAAGGCTCCTGATATATCGTTCTAATAGCAGTTGAAAAATATTAAAAATACATAGGCACAATTTTTTTTTATAAGCATTTAAAGTTCAAATTTTGACAACATTTATCAAATTTATAATTTAATAATTATTTTGTAGTTAAAAATTTATAAAATGTTTAACTTTTATGGCTAAGGATTGAAAATTTAAAACAAGGCTCCACGTAAATAGGTTATATATAAATTACTTTATTCACAATAATATCATCAAATATACTTGGTAAAATCATAGGCTGACTGACCGTTTTCGCTCAGAATCGTTTTTCTTATACAATGATATTATATCATTGAATTCAAATTTAACACCATCCATTACAGTGACCCACTTGTAACCTACTGTACAGCAGAGCGACATCCACTCATCCACCTTTTTTTTTATTTTTATTTTATTTATTATTTAATTATTTATAAATTAACTTAACTTGAATTTGAATTTGATTAAAAATAACTCGTTTTTTATTAAGTTTATATCAATTAAATTAAGTTTAGTAAAAAATTAAGTTAATGAAAATTAAATTTAAAAAATTTAAAATGAACTTAACTTTAACTTTTCAACTTGTTTATGCCCAGGCTTGAGTTTTTTTTTATTAAATTATTCAATATCATATATCTATGGTCAAGTAAAACTTCGGTTATCTATAAAAAAATAAAAATAATCGGAAAAACTAAAAAGTAAATACAATATAAGAAACAATCAGTTATCATTAAAGTCTACAATAATTTCTATATTAAAATAATAATATTATGTTTCGGATTTCTAATACCGGAAAGTTTCCGGTTGGCCGATCCTCATATTAAAACTCTGGCCCGATGTACTTTTGCCCTTTTGGATTACAAATTTTTTGATAATATTTAACTGTGTGTCTACGTTGTTTGTTGTCGTATACTCGTATCATGATTTCGAATGCCATTTTGGCTGTAGTTATAGATGAATTAATTTATATTTTATTTTAAACCGTCAACATCCCAATCGGAAATTTATAACTTACGCCGACACTCACAAAGGGCGTAGTAATGCACCTGTACTGGCTACCCAACAGTTGGCTAGCCCTTATGGCAGTGGTTCTCAAATCCCAACTGGTGGTTCTCATTTTTATTATGTACTTATAAAAAAAAAATATGGTATAGACTATAGACTATAAAAGTATAGTGGGAGGGGGCAAAATTTAAGTCGTGGTCCGTGACGATGTAAAATTTACAAAAGTGGTCTGTGCCTAGTATTGATTTGGGTACCACTGCCTTACGGACACAGTACTGGCCAAAATTGTATCTAGTACTATAGTTACAGGAAAACTATTTCGTAAGTCTTGCATACTACGAGTGCCGAATGAAAAGTGAACAATTCAGCCAGTAAATATGTGCTAAGCGTTGCAGGCTGACTGCTAAGTACATAGACTTATATAAAGTATAAACTAATAGACGGCGCATTGAGAGAGAAATCACCAGAAGGGATTGTTGAAAGAGAAAAGAATGGTTTTGGCCTTTGGGCCGTTACAGTGTGTTAAAACATATAGCCCAAAACATGTTTTTTCTCTCTCATATGCTCATATGTTATGTTTTCTCTCTCAGTTATGTCGTGTTTTCTCTCTCAGTTATGTCGTCTGGAATAATCAACGGCAGGGCGGTATGGGAAGTGCTGTCCATTAGTTAATAGGTCTGAGTACTGGCATATTACGGGCTCGATAACATAATTATTAATTAATCTGTGCACCAATCAGACCTAGGTATTGTATAATTATAATATAATACTACTGTGGATCTATGTTATTAATAAAAAATAATATTCATAGCAGGACGTTACAGCCGCATATTATATTGTTATTCGTTCTACAAACGTAGAAAATACCTAATATTAGAAAATAATTTGATAAAATTTGTTTCAATATTTTATATTCTGAGCGGAGTGATCAGCGATAAATGTATTGATTTTGTCATCACTTATTGAGGCAGTAAAAATGAATTTATTTTCTATTTCTACATATTTTCTGGTAGGAAAGTGAATCTATAGTTGACAATTTGGGTGATCATAAAAAAAAGTTATGTACGCACATGTTTAACGTTCCTTTATTATATTTAATTTAATTTTAAATAAGAAAATTCCAAAAAAAAAAAAAATGTTTATGGAAAATTATTATTAATACTTTCGGTGAGCCAGTCACATGGTAATTTCTCGAGCCAAAATGTTTAACCAATCCACCACTGTAGTGTACTTAAATTATAATGTAATAATTTATATAATAATATTTTATACTACAATAGACATATAATTATATTCAACGTACTATCCAGTCAACAGGGACTCAAGATCGAGAAACGTGGCACTAAGGTTTGCTGTTATTATGGTGTTATAAATGTTAAAGAAAATCTCATGATCAGTTATAATTTTTAATTTTTTATTCTGTTTTAAGGTGAAATAGTATACATATTATATTGATTGTTTAGGTTTATTTTTTGTACCTATGTTTGGGATAGAAATTTAAGAACGTGGCGGCGATTCGATAATCAGATTGTCGACGACGGTAGAAAAAAGATTGTACACGCGCCGATACTGTCGGCCGGCAGGAAAATTAAATAAGTAATAACGTCCGTTCTCCGCCGACGTGGTACACCGCCTTCCCCCCACCACAACCCTTCAAGGCATCACCACTTTCGAACCAACGACACCAACCCGGCGGACACCGGTGGGAACGCGCAATGTTGGCACTCTTGACACGTGTCAAACCAACACTGATATACGTGTATCGGAAATCCAGTGTGTTTACAATTTGATTTTTTTTCTCTCCACTTTACGGCTCACCGCTGCGTCCGACGAACCCGTGACCCACACGCGCTGCGGCTTCACGACGGTTTTGTGCTTGTTCAACGTTACACGACTGCAATAACGGTAACCGTGCGTTTTGCACCGGCCACAGTCATAGTCAAATAATACTACAGCTCAGGCACGTAAACAGACGTATCTACACGTATCGCACGCGAGTCTACAACCACCTACCCACAACGAAAAAAAATGACCGTGGTCAACATTAAGGACAGGGTGAAAAACAACAAGCTGAACTTGAGCGGTCTCAACCTGACGGAGATACCCGCCAAGGAAATCGTAAGTGTTGGCTTTGCAAACGGGTTCGTCCGGCTAGATGTGTATTGAGCATCTCGACAATATGCCAACACCGCCGTCTCACATTAACCTACAAACGAACTTTTGGCCAACAAGGCAAACCCATGTACGTCCTAATCGTTGTGTAATCTTTTTCTAGGCTCCGCTGAAAGTCTCTCATCTGGACCTGTCCAACAACAAAATCACTTCGACAGATGTAAGTGCTCGTTGCCATTGATAATACTTTGTCAGTAATGGTTTTATTTATATGTCATAATTCACATATCTATAATATTATATACCTTTGGAATTGAATGTTTGCAGAATGTTTTTTCATTATTGCCCAGTCTGGTAAAGCTTGATCTATCCGGCAATCAGATTAAGAGTGTGGCTGGTGATATTGGTTCATTGCAAAAACTTGCTTTCCTGTCGTTAGCCAACAACAAAATCAAAGATCTACCCAAGGGTTTAAGTAAACTCAAACAGTTGAAACACTTGAACTTGAGCAACAATCCGTTGAAACCAGAACTGGTCGAAGCAGTTGGACCATCACAAAACAATGCACAATGTCAGTCAGCAGCTGCCAACGCTATACAGTATTTGAAGGGCGATTCCAAAAAGCAAGGTAATGGTTTTCAATATTATACTCTGGTAGTCTAGTAAGTTTTACACACGTGCAGGTTTGAAAACTTTCCTTTTATTTAGATGACAAACAAAATAAAAAGAAGGATAAGAAAAATAGCAAAGCTTCGCCGAATGGTGTACAAAATGATAAGTCAAAAAATAAAACCAAACCCAAAAAGAAACCAGCTGGTTTTGTATCTAAAGGTATTTTTTTATTACATAATTTAATATATCTTCATGTACTAAGTATAATTTTATTTATTTAGTGTTTGGATTTTTCGGCATGCTCATTTCGTACACACTTTTGTTTGCGGTTTTGATTGGTTTATCTTTGTATGCCTTGTCATACTATGACAAGAAAGCATATGGTAATGTCAAAGCTAAACTTTTGCCTGTTTGGGGATCAGCTACATCAAATCTAGACCCAAAAGTAGCTTCTAAAGTCAACTATTATCTGCTACAAGCTGGGAATTCTTTTGATCAGGCAGTCCATACCAGTATTGAAGCATCTATTAAATCATACAAATGGGTTAAAGCAAATCCAACTGTACAGCAATATGCTAAAAATGTGCAAGACACATGGAAATCGTTTTGGGATAGTGTATTCAAGAAAGTAAAATCTACGTGATCCGTGAGATAGATTTTAAAAAAAACACAATAATATACTAATGTGTTTTTTTTTTTTATATTCCATGTATCAATTATTTGATAAATTTTCTCGAAAACCCCATCTTTCGTCTCCTAAACATCATCTGCTGTATACAACTAACAATTTATTTGTATGTATGTATTAATTTTTTTTCATAGAAAATCATTTTTGTCCAACTGAATTACATGTATAATTTTTTCTTATTTTTTATAGGTACCTAAATTTATTATGTATTTTTTTTAAATTATACTTAAATTTCATTTTTAATTAAAACTATATTTAAAAAAAAAAATGTTGTATTATTTTTTGTTTTTAACTGTTGAATTTAAGTCCAACAACAGTTGTTAAATTTTAAATTGGTACTAAAAACTGTGCACTTTTATTAAAAAAAAATAATAATAATATTTTAATTTACCAAATTATTTGTTATAAAAAAACATTTAAACTAATATTTGTGAAAAATACTTAATTTATATGATTTCCAGTGAAAATTATTTATGAATGTTGGAGGGCAATAATAGTTTTTTACATAAGCATTTAACAATATTCATAAATCACAAATTAATATGTCTAAATCAAGAAAATTTGTTGTAAATCTAATATAAAAATATTTCCTACTATAATGAATATAACGTTGATACATGGTATGTAGGTTTACTATACAATGTGATAAGACGTGTTCATAATGGTTGAACTCTTCTATTATTATTTACTTTATTGTATCTTACAAAATGGTTCTTATCATGCAAAAGGTACTTAATATGTGTAGTATACAAATTATTTAATATTTATTACTGTATTACTAATTGTAACTACATTATAGTTAATCGTTGAGTGTTAGTGTACATTTTTTTTGATGTCTTAAAATATTCATACACAATAGTGCTTAAATCATTTATGTTTTCACAACTATTTTTGTTTTTGTTGTGCTTTGTCTGATATAGTGAACAATTTTGTTTTGTCAGTTAGTATTGTTTATTATACATTACTAAGTTTATCATGTTTAAGTCTCATATTAAATCTATAAGATATTCACAAAGCAAACATGAATATACAATTGATTGTGTTATTTACATAAAACATTTATTTATTGCAATATTTTATGTTAATTTCACACCTTAGATGTAAATAATTGTGTTGTACTTATTTTATTATACACAAAATAATTTATAATTCAAACTATTACAATAAAAATAAATGATACAACTTATTTTTAGATTTTGAGCGTAGTGAATGGATATATTGTATTCGCAATAATGTGTGTTTTTTTTCTGAAATCAACATTTGTGGTAGTAAAAAATCTCCAATTTCCAACATCAGCATCTTTTCTGATGGAAACATGAAGATGGTTGTGCATTCGGGAGGTCAAAGTTAAAAATTCCCAGTAATCTTAAAAAGAATCGGGTAAAAAAAATTATTGTGCGTACAACTTATAAGGAAATACATTATTTCAGTTGAATGACCATATATTTTTTTCGGGATTTTTTCATTATTCTTACTGTTAAATACATATTATAGTATAATCTGTATTCAATATATATATCTACATATATGGACAGTAAAAAAATAATTTATTAAATATGAGCCTGGATTTGGATTGCACTATTTTTTTCAGAAATTTTGATTTACAGCTGTACAGTAGGTTACAAGTGGGTCACTGTAATGGATGGTGTTAAATTTGAATTCAATGATATAATATCAGATTGTATACGAAAAACGATTCTAAGCGAAAACGGTCAGTCAGCCTATGCTATTACTAAGTATAGTTGATGATATTATTGTGAATAAAGTAATTTATATATAACCTATTTACGTGGATTCTTGTTTTAAATGTTCAATCCTTAGCTATAAAAATTAAACATTTTATACATTTTTACTACAAAATAATTTTTAAATTTTAAATTTGATAAATATTGTCAAAGTTTGAACATAAATGCTTATAAAAAAATGTGTGCTTATGTATTTTTAATATTTTTCAACTGATATTGTAACAATATATCAGGAGCCTTGTTCACGCTTTTTTATATATAAAATTGAATTGACATTTATAGAAAAAACAACTAATAAAATCGGAAACTGAAAATGTTCGTATAGGAAATGCAAATATAAACAACCATATATATATACGATATATTCACTTGTTTTAGAGTTACCTACACCAAAAACCAAAATCGATTTTGTGGAAAACCGATTTTACGTAAAAATTTCCGTTTTCCATAATTGTATGCTGTTTTTCCCGGCGCTTTTGAAAACTATTGAGAATTTTAAAATTGACCTCCTGACATAGGCGCAACTAGAAGCCAAACACTGGGGGTGCTAAAATTATGCAGATGAAACAGACCCGTGGGGGCTACGCCCCCACACCCCCAAGTACCATACTTAAATTTTATTATTACTATAACCAATCTTAAATGCACTGTAAACACATAACCACACTAATATTTAAGTATCTACAGTAGTACAGTCTACACAGTAATATACATTAGGTATATGTTACCTATATTATTAGGTAATTCAAATAATAACCAAGTACAAACAGGTAAAAAAATATTAGTAACTGATGTCAAAATAACTATACAATGGGGCATATTTTATAATTAAATCTATAATTCAACATAATAATATGTTTACATAAAATATTATTTCATACTAATATTATTTTTCTATTACTAGTGGAATACTTTTCCAATATTTCTGAAGAAGTAATTTTATTAACAATATCTCTTTCAATATTTAATATTGCTAAATCTGTAAAACGCTGTTGCTCCATACTTGCCCTTAGCCAGTTTTTTAGACGACGCATTGACGAAAAGCTTCTCTCACACGTAGCAGAACTCACCGGAATTGTAAGAGCCACTTGTAACATTTTATACACGTTTGGAAATGTGGGCTCCTTGCAAATATCTTTAAGAATATCATGATTATAATTGGAAGGTAAGCAGTTCTTTAAAATAAGCATTTCTGATTTCAACAAATTCAAATTGATATTCATAACAACCTTAAATTAAATAATATATTATTAAAATGAATTTTAACATTTTTTTCAATAAAAATAAAAATGTATTCCCTCTAATGTTTTTATGAAATAGGCCTTTATTGTGCAGAGCGCCTCAATTATTTTACTATATTATAGGTACCTGGAAGCGCTGCTGTAATAATTAATTCACAAGATGAACTTTGACAAGAGGTTCCCGGGTCATCAATATTTTCATCTTCTGTAGAGTGATTATTTTTTTGGGGTTTCTTTTTATTCATATTAAAAATATTAAACATTTTAAAATTTATAATACTTAACACACTTCACAGTTCACATTAACATAAGGGAACGAAATATTTATTAAAATCATAGAAATGCGTATACACTATAATATGAGTTTGATAAACAAAATATGGCGTTTGTGTGTATCAATCGAACAATAACATTTGGCGGCTGATTGAATAAACTACTAAGTGACAATATTCTATAAATAAACTACTGGGTTTATCGTCTTATCACTTATCTGTTATCTAAAACCTTTATATTTTTAAATGATATCAAAATTACAGACGGCTGACTGAATAATTTGTTATCTAATCTATGACTGAAACGATTTTCGATTCACGGCTATAGATACTGTCTAGTATATAATATCTATTGCCGTGTCCGTGTGTCGATTACATACCTACCTAATATTTATTTTCATATAACCAATTATAATTATAATCATCATAAACAATTTGTGTTTCCGTTAAAAACGTCAAATAAAAAAAACGTTATGTTGTTTTACAACATATCCAACTTTTTTTCATACGATTTTTCCAATTTTGGTGTTTTTGATCTGGGGGTGCTAAATTAAAGGCTGGGGGTGCTGAAGCACCCCCAAGCACCCCCCTAGTTGCGCCTATGCGGCTCCTGAACGCACCAACTAGATTTATTTTCCCAGGAAGTAATTTTGTCGCGTAGGTATCTAACATTATATTCGATAATAACGTAAAATTGAATAAATTTTGTTTGTTTCACAGGAATGGTTTTTATTGGTACCTATGATAATTTATTCATTATAATAAAGTTAGGTACTATGGATATTAGGTAAATCGTAAACATATAATATAATTTAATGTATATAAGGATAATGGATACACTATTATACACTCGTGATATAGGTACGTGCCTATGCATTAATATAATATCAATAACTCGTTCAAATCGTGACACGAAATCAGTATAGTGGTTCTATAATTTTATTAGAATTTAACTTTTGAAGAGGCAAAAACTTTGTCTTGCTTAGATATAGATGCGAATCCCTCAAATACTCATCCATGTTATTTAAAATATATCATTTTTTCTTTCAAAATCTGTCTATGAGGACTAGATAATTGTTTTGAATTTTAAACTGAAACTATAAACCAATTACACTCCGTAATTAAAATAATATTAACTACGTATTTTTTTTTTACTTTAAAAAGAGTGAGGTGCCACATTTTTGCTTCTCCAGGAATTACACCACTGCACGATATGAGATTAGTCATATACATGGTTGATTAATGATCATAATATAATTAATGTTGATTATATTAAATTGTATGTGTTGGTACCTACTTGGTTGTTACGTAAACAAAACAGAAAACTGTGATAACCAAACGTCCCGCATGTCCCACCACGGTCGATCCCCGCGGACCAGTTCGTTGACAACAGCTCGCCACACGACGCGCTTTTTGTTTTGGACAGTTTTTATCCGCCGTGTTTTGTTGTGAGTTTTTTTTCCTACCGTAAATCCGTCACCGTCTCCAGTCACCATCGAAGCCACAACGTATACGTCTTATTTGTCTTGAATCATTATTCTAAGTTATATTTTGTGTTGTTTATTAAATTCGACAATCCCGACGAATCCCCTAGACTGGACAGTCCCCGTGTATCCTTTTTTTACCCTTAATTGTATTTATTTGAATTATTTGAAACAGTAGTCCACCGTTTACGTCAAAATTAAAATACCGTTGTCAAAATCTATTAAAGTTACCAATACAGCCCACTATAACCATAACTAAAGCAAAAACAGTATATATAAAAACAAAATACGTTATACGAAATAACAATTAATATTATATCACAATGACGGTTTTGAACAAATACAATAAAACAATTTTATTTCAGATGAAAAATACAATAAAATCACGAGCGGACGTTCGTGGTTTGCGCAGATATCCCCTCAAGCCTTAATCTTGTCAACATGGGCCTGTAAATATCCGGGGTGAATGGCAACACCATGCCCTTTGCTTGTATTTCTCCTGTAATGACAATTTTGAAAGATTAGTGTATATCATCTAAAACATTTATAATCAGTGTCCAGCGAATACCCAATGTATAGGGCATTTGCGAATTCGAACTATCTAAATAATTATTGTGATATAGGCTGCGGTGCTAAAGTAGTATAGTGGAATAAAATAATAAATTACTATAGGTATAATATTAATATACACTATATAGGCATTCGTATTCCAATGAATCTATTTATATTATATACTGCAGTGTCCTTGCGCCATCTCATCGTCTACGTCTCAATTCATATTTTTAATTTGATTTCTAAAATATATGTACGTGTTATTGGCTGTAGCCTGTATGGCCTGTATTATAGCCTGTAATGGATGGCCACATTTGTTTTCATTTTTTTTTCATGCCAAAAAAAAATACCTAACTCGTCTTATTGAGATATATTTTATATTATGGATCTATATTCTATATATTCATTTAGTATAAAAAAATATACTTAAGTCTTAAATTACTGTTTGCTAGCAGTCACTGAATAAAGAAGTTTATTGTAATACATTAGTTTGTAGATCATAACTAAATTTAAATTCTGAACACATAACGGACATTAAACAGCTTATTATATTTAAAATTTTAAACTTGTTTATAGAAACTTAGTCAACAGATTTCGACGGTCCCATAAAACAAATACAGTACAATTTTTTTTTGAGATCAATTACCTAATTTTCAAAAACCATGAATAAAAAAAATAAAAATCTAAGTAAAACAAGTTATTGTCGAAGGACTTGGACAAACTAGGTAGGTCACTCGTCTTGTCTCGTTTAAGCCTTAAGGACTAAGGTTAGTACCAGCCACCAACTATAATATGATTGATCTAAGATCATCACTGCCACTGAGTAGGTATAGGTACAAGTGTACAACTGATAACTTTGATTATTATTTACCTTGGAGGACCATAGTAGCTGCTATTGCTGTCGGTACCCCGACTGTCTTCGCCATTGCTGTGTATCCGTTGGTTTCACCGTAAGACACAAGCGTTACTAATTTCTTTTCATACCGATTGCCAGGCCACAATACTCCGATGTCGTGGTACAACACCACCAGGTCCCTTTCGTTCTTATCTGCGTGAAAAAAAAATTATTGCACGTTTCCGGTGCGCTATATAATATAACAATAACTACACCCGTCCATTATGCAATGTAGCAATACTTGAGTTAGAAAAATTGTTACGAAGGGACGCAAAAGTGTATTAATAATTTGCATTTCTATTGAAGAACAATATGAATAAATATATTAAGCTAACACTTTTTTAAATTGAAATTATGTTCTGCAGTTCACATATTGACTACCTATATAATGATAATATTATAGGTATGTGCAATATAAATATATACCTAATACTATAGCTATATAGGCTAAAACAATATTAACATATACGCACTTAAAGACAATTTTGAAGCGATAAATTGTGAAAACGTGTCCAATGGCGAGCCGAGTTTTAATACTGGTTCCTCAGTTAACAGTCCTAGATCCATGACTTTATCCAGGACTGATGGTCCGATCTTATCTGCTACTTTCGACAACATATTCTCGTAGAACATATCGATGTCATTGATCTCCAGTAGCGTACAAATCAACTGACACTGTTCCAAAACGAACGTATTTATAATATCAAATAAACTTACTATACAAATACAATACAGTAAGCCGATAATCGAGGCGTATAATTATAATATTATGTAACTGCAGGAGCTGGGTTGACATTACTTTTTTCCAATATCCGATAAACCAATGTATATAATATAGGTATTTCGTCGATACAAAACAGATAAAACTATAATATAGACTATTATATTTTCTTAATAAGTAGAAAAAATGCAAAATAAATAGTATAACTATATTGTTTTTTATTCACAAAAAATATTAAAACCAAATTAATTTATATACACGGCGTAGTTTTTGTTTGGATTTTAATACCATTATAATTCATAAAATTGTCCGGTATCAGAAAAACTGATAGTGCCAACATATTATGTCGATACTATAGGTATCTAGCTAATACCGGTTATTGGTTTCAGTATAATTTTAATTTTAAGTTATAAGTTTACAACCACGCTATCATAATATTATTATTAGCTATATCCGCTTACCCACGTGATGTCAGGTCCATTTGGGTGGAGAGCAGCGTGGTCTTTAGACTCGATAAGGCGTAGTTTTTGTAGTATCATCATCATCTCAGAAAAACCTATTTGTGATATTTATATAATTTACGTCAGAAAATATTGGTCGTATACAATTGTTGGATAATATAAATATATTATATATTTCAGAAGTAGATCATACCTTTATATCGTATCGTACCCCTGAGCATGGTCTGTACTTCAGCTGCTATGCCGTAAAGTTTGGCGTATCGGGTGCTGTCCCGGTTCGGGAAGCCTTCAAACGAAAACCCTGGTAAGAAATCCAGGTCCGTCGTGCTATTCATTAGAGCACCGCCGGCAGGGATATCGACTATCTAAAACATTCGGTTTAATTATGGAAAAAAAAGTGTAAAATAATGAAGCGATACGCTAAAAATATTTTGTATACTTGCCTCGTGATCTCGTAGGTATTTGGCTTCGGCTACGGTGTTCACAAGCGCCCCACGAGGAAACCATGAGAACTTATATCTCAGTGGATTGTTGGAGTATTCGGGAGCTGGCAATCCCCCACAATACGATACGAACGAGTCGATTTTACCACCCTCTTCATGTATCTGATCGATGCATTCCATGGCCAATAGATGGTCGATGCCCGGGTCCAAGCCAACTTCGTTGACAATGGTTATACCGGCTTCGACGGCTCTATATATGCGGATAGAAATTTAAAATAAATAGTTCGGCCCCACGTTATCTGGTGGTACCTGTCGTGCAGCTGCGACATTTTATCCGAACAGTATGAAGCCGTCACCATGTTCTTTTTCAATTCTATGCACTGTTCAGCCACCAAGTGGTGGAATTGACTAGGAAGGAGTGACACAACCAAATCTGATTGTCCCACAAGCTCTTTTAAGTAACTCAAATCCTCCAAAATATTTAATTGAGTTGGCTGAACTCTGTTGAACTTGTTTGCCAAGCTGTTGGATCCACTCATGTCCATTGAACCTGTACAAATAAACACATTAAATACGAGTGTAGAACGACGTCCTATTATAGTAATGACTAATCATTAATAAAAACTGATGATTATCATTAATAAAGTGTTACCGAGTACAATTATTAACGATTCATCTTTTAAGAGATATTCGATTAACGGTCCACACACATGGCCTGAGCCAAGCACCAATACTCTTTTGCCGGTGTGATCAATGTTGGAGGAAGCGAATTTATTGGCTAGCCGCAACTCTTTGATGTATTCAAACCGTTCGGTTAGCGATCCATTGCTGGCAATGATAGCCTACGGACGACGAATATTTATCAATATAATATAATAAATAATATACTGTTATGAGTGTGACGGACGCACTCCTAGAACTGCTGGCGAAAAATCATGATCTTCCAGTGGCTTAGTGGCGTCCGATTGAAGTATATTCATGGCGTACGGAAGTACTAAGTTTCCAAATAAGTCTGTGGATTCCATTGGCAGCTGTGTCGGCATATTATCTATCGAGCACACCAATACTCCAGATCCTCTGAAACTGTTAGATATACCGGACGTGCGTACAATTAATTACAATTTATCGCATTCCTGACTTGTCAGTTTTCTACATGCACGTCACATACCTTTTGGTGTCTTTGTGTAAATGTGCGTCGTATAGGCAAAACGGATTGTCAATAGTCGTGCACTCGTTCATGAACTCGATAGAACCGCCTGGGTCTGCAGATATATCACAGATGCCCAGTAGCCTGTGTGGAAGTCCAGGTGCGCCTTCGGATATCGGTATCCACGGGAGCTGAGAAGGAGTCAGCAGCGACTTTGCATCCGGCACCGTCAACAGCTTGGAGCAATCTGGAGCCCAGTATATGCCGTTGATGATGACTGAAGCATACGGAGCGATCTGCGTTGAATGGATAGTGTAGGTGTAATGTATATAATATTATCATGTCTTATTATTGTTATTTTTATAACTATTGTTGTTATTATATTATCATTACAATTATTGTTATAAATTGTTATTATTAATATTTTTGAACTTAAAAACTTGTGTAAAATGTTTAATTAATTTTTGCAATATACTGCCTACCTCCACCAAAAGCTACTGCTTATTATACGGAGTAAGTAAAACGTAAATATTACCTAAATGTTATAGAGTTAAAAATAATAAATCATTTCAAAAATAAATAAATATTAATCATATTATACATTCAAGCCTGGATTAAGGATCAATTGGGCCCCGGGACACCATACACTTAGTGGGCCCCCTTTCAACTTTAACTTCAAAATTATTGTATCATTACATATTAACGACTTTATATTATTATTTATTGCATAATTTTTACTTTCTTGATTTTTAATCAAGTAAATATGGTAATTGAAATGAAAAAGTCTGAATTTTGAAAACTTCAAGAATTTGTGTTAAATAGGAAAATAATAAAAATGTAACTCAGTAATGATGAGTAGGTGGGTAATTTAGTTAGCTTTAATATAAAATATTAATGAGAGAGATTTAATATCACACTCAAGTGGTTATACCACTTGAATCCATAAAAACGTCGGCGTGAACAGTCCCAAAATTTCTATTTTTTTTAACTTTTTTCTTAAACTATAATAGCTAAAAAGTTGGTTGATAACTCATTAAAAAGGGATTATCAAGTAGATACTAAATTTGGAATTAAAATTTTTTTTTTAAAATTATTTAATTTTTCACAGATAAAAAAAGACTTATTTTTTAATAGAGTTTCATTTAGCGAGGTAGATTTCCGTAACTGGAGAACGAATTTCGTTGTTTAGGGTCTTGTTAGATTCACATTGGCTTGGATAAGTGCAGTGAAGATTTTTAGAACTTTATCTCCAATCGTTAATTCACTACAAAGTTGTAAAGCTGAAAAACATCAAAAATGCCCAATAAAATTTGTTTTAATTTTTTTTATTGATCTGTTGTGAATTAACTATTAAAGATAAAGTGCTGAAAACCTTTACTGCACTTTTCCTAACCAATGTGAATCTAACAAGATCCCAAACAACGAAATCTGCTCTCCGGTTCAGAGATCTATCTCATAAAATGAAAATGATTTTTTGTGGGGCTGTTCACACCGACATTTTTCTGGATTCAAATTGTTATACTGCTTGGGTGTAATATCAGTTAATAAATTTCTAAAAATTAAAAATCTAGAAAGTTTACATGCCAATCCCTGACTTAACAAGCGTTTTACTATACAAAAAATATACAGGAAGTATCTTATGTTATTGTACGCGGCTTTTTCTTAACAATTATATATGACTCGATAATATGGAATTTCGTTAAATCAAAAAAAGACTTGTTTCTCTATTTTTAACAGGCAATTTTTTTATAATATTCTCAAAATTTTTAAACACGCAGTTGTACCAATAATAAAATCGACTTTATTTTTTCAAATGGTAACCACCATATTTTTTGCTTGATTCGGGTAAAGCTTTTTATCTGAACATTTTGACAGTAAAATGATCAATTTTGGTTCACTAACTTTTTAGGTTATTAACTATGGTCCTCTAGATTTTAGTATAATATGCATTAATACTTTTAACTGAAATACCAAATTTACAAGAGCTAAATATTATTTTCTTATAACTACCTTTTTATATACTTAATAATTAAATAGGTAATCTAATATGCTCAAAAAAAAAAAAAAAACGAAATTGTTGGCAAACATAGTTCATTATTTATTGTAAATTTTCGTGAAATAAAATTGAGAACAATTTTATTTTATAATTATTAATAATAATTTACCTACATATCTACCTACTTACATAGATTTTTTTTTTTAAATATTGGACTGGTTAAAAAAATATATATTGGGGATAATTATGGGCCCTCAAAATCAATGGACCCCGGGACCGTCCCCCCTTGCCCCCCCTTAATCCGGGCTTGTATACATCATACGCAACCAGTAAATAAATATGTTTTTAGATTTTAAGCTTAGAGCATTGCGACAAATCAAACCTTTTTGTTGAACGTCGATCTGTATTTGGAGGGATATTGTTCATATTCTTCTTGGTCATACCCTCCGCCATCAATTCTTTCCAAATAATCTTTACGCGTGACCACGCACGCGTAAAACTTTGTGCTGCCTAAGATATTAACAACAATTATTCATTATTCGTATATAATTTTAATTGTATGATAATACATGTATAATATAATATGTTTAATTTTTTTTGTGTATATTTCTTCTTATTTTGTACTGTACTATACCTCCATGCTCTGCAACTTTTTGGAGCATAGACGGCGGAACGTACTCGTGTGGTAGCTCTTGGAATATTTCTTGTGCTCCTTGCGACACGTTTCCCGACCTACGAAGTTAGGTGTGTTAAAAATAATAACAGTTTTTCTAATATTAATTTTTTTTAGTAATAAAAACCCTTATAGTGTACCCCGTAAAGACAAACGTAACCGGGCCAATCGATTTAGGCATCATGCCCAACGCTATCTCGTACCCGGCGTCCCTTAGTGCTTGTCTGGCCATCATTGAATTCCTGTAATTGTGGGCAGGGCCGATGTGCTATGAATTCAATACAGATTTATGATCCATGAATACTTTTTGAACGGCCACCAGATTGCACAACTTACCATTAGTGGTGTATGGTGTCCAAGAGCCAGCAATCGCAATCCCAAACCGTGTAAAATATTTATGATACCTGCAATCCCGGCATATTTCCCAAAAGCCACTACTCTATTCCCGGAAGAATCCATCAGCTTTTCATAATCTATTAGCCGTATGTTCTTTGAAGCGCACAAACACAAAACACGTGTGTCGTTATACAAAGTTTGTTATGGACGTTATAGAAGTAGGTATACAAGTATACGAGTTTTAAAATATTAAGGATGTACTTTTTCTAAAATGGCGTCCAGCAGGGCCATATTGGCGTCTTGTGCTTTGATTGTGTGCGAGAACATGCAGTAGGTTTTGTTCGGTAGCAACAAATCAATAGGGACTTGTTTCACGCCGAATACCACCGACGCCTCGGATATGTCTTCTTGTATCACTGCTCCGGCGTTTACATATGCCTATTTGTGTATGGGGCAATCTTTTATTAGTAAATTAGAACCAGGTTCTGTGTTTTTAGTATAATAATATTGAGGTCAAGGCCGGTCGTCGCCTTTAACGTGTATTAAGATACGCTTGTACATAAAAAGCAAAAGTCGACAACTTTCAGACCGTACACAATAACATTCTGGTTATACACAGTTACCGAAGTCACGTTATTATTATTAGGAAAGTACAGTGTATCTATATTATTATATATGACGAGTTATCATATTATCATTTGTAAGGTTAATGAAGGGTTTAAATTGTGAAATTTAAACAATCGATTATGTACATAAGTAATCCAAACCTCGAATATTATGCGTTTTCGTAAATTTCATTAACACAAGCTGATGTAAATGTTTTTTTTCTCGGACGGTTAAATGTACAATATCACGGATCGTTCGCATAATCACATAATTCATAACATAATTATATAAACAACATGCGTCGTGAAATAGCAAATTTTCCGTTTCATTTATATTTTATATTAAAACATTATATAATTTATACTTGAACGGGATAAGCTCTTCTATTTGCCGGTTGGACGATTACTTTGACGCCGTTCTTGGTTAATTCGGCCACATTGGCTGGCGCGAACGGGGCTCTTCTTTCCCATACGGATTGATCTTCTCTTCGTATGGCTATCACTTTCCCGGTCTAGTAAAACGTTTTAAACACAATGTTTTAGAAAAATATTGAATATAATATGTAATATTTCAATATGATGCATTCAATAGACATATTCAGAGGATATATTTTTCCTTACGTGTTTTTTTCGGGCTACCGTAAACCCGCTATAATACTTGAAACTCCGTAACATAATTTAATAAAATAAAAAAATTAATAAATTTTACGTAAGAATACACTTTTACACAACACTACAATGTTCGTATTTGCAGTAATGTAAAACATTATGTTCTTAATTGCATCATTATCAAATTATAATTAAAAAATGGTTGTTTATTTTCTGATAATATTCTCCTACAAATTAGAAGATAATTAATGAAATCATAACGTAAAAATACGATAACAAAAAAAAAATAAACTATAATCTACAGGTTTTATAGAACGCTAACAGTTGTATAATAAAACTGGTCAGTCGAGGAGCAAAGTCCTCTAATTAAATATGTTATTCTATAATCTATTAGATGCTGGGTAGAGCAATAAATGTATCGTTTTTATAATAATGTGCTGTTTTTATTTGTACATACCTGATTTACAGTATAAAAAATGCTTTGATTTTAAACTTCGATGTCTTTTCTGGCAGGAAAGTGAATCTATATGGTACTTTTGGAAGGTCAAAATTAAAAATTCTTAATAACTATTAAAATAATGGGGAAAAACATAAAAATAACTAGCAAACAACAGGATTTTTATGCAAAACTGATTTTCGACAAAATCGATTTTCTTATAATTCATTTTCTATACAACATTTTCATTCTTTTTAAGTTGCTTAGAGTTATTTGAAAATGTCGATATTTTTATAATAAATGTTAAAAATGAATTATTGACTCGGTCGAAAAATCTGAACATGTACAATAATACAAGGTTCCTCATAAATTGTCATTAGAAGTATTAAGAAAAAAGTTGAGCGTAAATCCACAATCATTTTTTATGAAGTTCGAAATTTTAATTTTAATTAAAATAATAAATGTAATGTTTTGGCAAAAATTAAATCAATCTACCGTATTATAAATTGGAAAATAAATTACTGTAATAGAAATTTAAATATAATAAATAGGTATAATATATATCATACCTATTACTTATAAGTTATAACTTATAACATACATAGTGATATAGACTGACAGACCGTTTTTGCTATGAATCGTTTTTCGTATGCAATGATTTATCATTGAATTCAAATTTAACATTACATTACAGTGATTTACTGAATGACGATGACACGATGTACAGTCATCGCTTATGTCCTACTATATAGCAGAGTAATTATTACCTACTTCCCCATTTTATTATTGGAATAAAGTGATTAAATTAACGATAAGACTACTAACGTACGTAACTACCAAAGTACTTTTGAAATATTGTTATACTATATTATATAACCAAAACAGTATTGTTTGACAAATTTAGATTAAAATAGTGTTAACAGAGGTGCGTTCTACAAAACTATACCTTAGAAATTAGTATTATTTTATAACACTTAATAACTTTTTAGTTTTTAACTACAAAATAATTTAAACATTTGGGACATTTTGTCAACATTTGAACTTTAAATACTTTTTAAAAAAAATAGTGCATACGGATATTTAATATTTATCGACTGCTGTTATAACAACTTATAAGAACCTTGTATTACATTTTCAAGATTTTTGACCCAACGAATAACATTTTATTGACATTTATAGAATAAACAATTTAAATACTGAAAATATTAAAATGTTATCATGTATAGATAATGATAATAAATATTTGATGAAAATTTAAAGTACCTACGCCCACTGTGCATTTTAGGTTACAGAACATAGTTGCGATGTATGATATAAAATTCAATGCTAACATCGCACTTTGACGTTACCAAAACATCGCGTTAACGGTTTAGTTTTACAAATATTTTAAGTTTACATAAAAACATCCCAGAAATGTTGACGTTTCAACATCTCTGAAACAAGTTGCTGTAACAGTACAACAACAACGTAGGTAGTGATGTGATGGAAAACGATTTATATTTTTAATAATAATAAATATTATATTATAATAACAAATTAATTCAATTATTATTTATAAATAGACAAATATAGTGGTATTTTTATATATTTTTTATCTATAACCCACGTTTGCCGCTAAAGAGCGGCTAGCTAACCCACCCACCGGCCATCAGTAACCACACATAATATTTTTAACACTGCGTTATTGCCAAGGCTTGGCATTAACGAGTTAAAAAGTTAAAGTTAAGTTAAAAAGTTAATTTTATTTTAAGTTTTTAACTTAACTAGTCACCTTTGGCTTTTCATTAACTTAACTGTTAACTAACTAAATTTCTTTCTTAATTAACGTGAAATTAACGAGTTAATTTTTCATTTTAAGAAGTAAGTTAAGTTAATTTATTCTGTTTTTAATTTTATAATATTTCACTATTTCAGTCTATATTGTTTTCATGTCAAAAAATATGTATCGTTTAAAATATTTATTGTTTAAAGTTAAAAATGTATATCATTCGAATCTAACTTATATGGAATTACTGTATGAAGTATTAACACTATATCCTATAATTTAGTTTTGGGTTGGAAAAAAATTAAGTACGCTAGCGTTGTATAAACAAATTAACTTTTTTTTAACTTAATAAAACGTTAACAAAATGTGTGTATTAACTTTTAACTTAACTGAGTTAACCTATAGTTAAATTAACTTTTAACTTTTTGTTATTGCTACATATTAACTTAACTTAACTGAGTTAAAAAAAATCATGAACTTGCCCAGCCTTGCTAATTTGAATTCAAATAGTTAATATAAATTCAATTCACTGACTTCCCCATTAATCTTCTTTAATTTAAATAAATTATAAAATGTACACCTCCAAAAATGATACGTAAAAACGATGTGATAACTGATAATAATATACCTACTTACAATGAATATGTTATTGTTATTAAATTGATTTATATAATTTATTAACAAAAAAATATTAATATGTGATACAAATTATACATACGTATGAATGTACCTAAATATAATTTAAAAATATTATAAAACTAATAAACTAACAACATTATCAAACTAGATGTGCAACGTGAAACTTGACGATTTCCATATGACTTATTCGGTAATTCCACGTTACTAATAATAGTCATAATAAACCAGAATTCTTTTTTATTATTATTCTTCTTTTATACCACTATTTCATAACCATAAGTTCTGGTTTCACTTTTATTTCGTCTATTTAATGTATTTCAGTGATTTTATATTTTTACTCATTATTCATATATACTAATATATGTATTGTGAATGATAAATGAAATGAGTTTTTTTTTAATTAAAAGGGTAATTAATATAAGGTATGATTTTAATTATTTATTATTAAAAACAAACATGTACCTACCTGCCTATAAAGAATAAATTATCACTTACCTTATTAATGTGACATATGTGCGTTCTGTTGCTGATATAGGTTCTTTAAATTGGTCTTTTTCGTAATCCTACTCTTAATTTTACTTACCAAGCAGAAGTCAACAATTTCAATTGACATTCTTAAAAGTTTTAAAAAACGGTCTGGAAACCTATAAAGTATAAACCAACTTATATTTGGTTTGATAAAATACTTAACATCGCTATAGCGAATCGCCAGTGTATGTGAATACCTTTGTCCCTCATCGCTCATTGTCGCTCATCGTCCGTCGCTGCAGGCACGCCGCCGCATTAGCAGATCTCCTGAGGTTGATGTCGTCGTCAAACAAGTTTCGCGATGGTTCGTTCGCCCTGCATTTGCAGTTACTGGCAGTTCTGCGTCCTGCAACCGTTCTCTCGTCCTGACGCCAGGAGGTCGAAAAAATACAATTAATAGTATCATTGATCACTGTTTTTGTCTTCGTTGGCTATTAATATGGATAAATTAAAACACTGAATTTATAGATATTGTAGATTCTCAATATTATCATCCATTATTCAGTATTTCAGTTATTATAATTTTATATTACGCATCCAAGAATAGCAAAGCCAGGACACCTACGCACCTTTACTCTTAAGGTATTTCACGCATCACGACTTTATATAGTATGTGGCGTGTGCCTGGCCTAACACAATACGGCTACCTATATACCTACATAAACACCGTGGCCATATTAACACGACGGGCATATACGATATACAACAAAAAGTGGTCAGGTCGTCAGGCCATGGGCTTCGTCGATCATAGAACCCGGAACCACTGTATGCAATTGCCGTTTGTCATAGGCGGAAATCCATTAAAACTTTTGTGAGGGGAGGGGGGCAGCTAACATTTTAACATCAATGTGCAGAGCGGAATGGCTGCTTCGATCCCACACAAACAGTGTCGGACTGGCTCGAAAAGGCCCAGTCCACGATTTGGAAAAAATGGCCCCAAACAGGCAAATGGAAAATATTTTGATTAGCCCAGAAAACTCATTTATAAACCGTGGTATACCTACTTATCTGTGACACAGGAGTGTACCTCGTCATTATAAGGGCGTCGGAACAGGTGCATTTTAATTACGAAAAGTCGAAAATATGTCTTACAGGAAAAATCAGGGGCGCCATTTGGGGTATCGCAGGGTATACATTGGCGGCCCTATTTTTCGCCGTACCATATTTGACTGCCTTAATTTCATGCTGTCGTCGATGCCCGATGTATCAGTTAAATTGAATTGAAATAATTAATATAAGTAAAAATATTTTATAAATAAAGGGATATACATTATAGATATACTTAGATATTAAAGAAAGAATATAAATATTTTAGAAATAAAATGTAAATAAATGAATCCATTATTCATATTACCCAATTTTAAAACTGAAATGGCGCCCCTGGGAAAAACTCTTACCCTCTGTAAAGTAGATAGTCGGATTTCGTTAATTTTTTTTTTTTTAATAAAAGTACATTTTTGATGGTCGGATTAAAGCCTGATTTTAAAAATTATAATTCAGGGCTTATTCTAAGGATTTTTATCAACTGCGCATTTTTTTTTAAATAAACCTACAATAATAGAACTACAATAATCTCGAAATATAATATCAAATTATAGTTAAAAATGATAACATTTTTAGCTTTATGGTGGAATAATTTAAAATTTAACATATTACGGAGAAATAAAATAAACATTCACATTTAAAATATTTTATTTTAATTAAAGTCCACTTTGCTTTTTCATAATATTTATATACATAACACATACCACAATATTAAAACATTCTTTTAGATTCTGAGCGAAGCGATGAATGTATTGATTCTACAATGATGTGTGTTTTTTTTTTTATTTTTTTTTTTATTTTATTTTTTATTTTTTTTTTTATTTTTAATTTTTTTTTTTTATTTTTGTGTCTGACATCACCTTTTAGGACAGTAAAAGTGCTTGGATTTTCTTCAATAGTAACTTTTCTGATAGGAAAGTGAATCTAGTTGGTACTTTGGGGGGTCAAAAGAAATAATTTCCCAGTAGTTTTCACAAGCGACGTGAAAAACAAAAGAAAAATTAAGGAAAAACGGGAATTTTTACGCAAAATCTGTTTTCGAGAAAATCGATTTTGGTTTTTGGTGTAACTCTAAAACAAATGACTGTAGGGACATGAAATTTTGACTGAATGTTTATATTAGCATTTTCTATACACCATACAATTTACAAAATATTTTGACTCTTTTTGAGCTGTTTACGGCCATTGTCAGTTTTCAATTTTTTTTTCTATAAATATCAATAAAATTTTATCTGTTGATTAAAAAAGCTTGAAAATTTAATAGAAGGCTCCTAGGTTATTGTTTCAAAGGCAGATGAAAAAAATTAAAAATCCTTAGTCACAGTTTTTAATTATAAGCATTTAAAGTTCAAATTTTGACAAAATACGGAAAAATCACGAAAAATAGCAAATTATTTTGATGAGAATTCATAAAAATTTTTCTTTTTAAATCTAAGATTTGAAAATTTAATATAAGATTACGCATAAGTTTGTCTACCTTTATCAAAAAAAAAAATGTCTAGAAGAAACTTAAATTAAATTTTTATGAGCGTCTGAAATTTATATTTTTACAACATTTGATATTTACTCGATTTCTCATGTAACAATTTTCTTATTTTATTGTAATTAAAAAACGAATGACTGTAGATACTTGAAAATTTCACTGAATGTTTATATTAGCATTTTCTATACACCATACAATTTTGAAAATATTTTGACTCTTTTTGAGCTGTTTACGGACATTGTCAGTTTTCAATTTTTTTAGTTTTTTTTTCTATAAATATCAATAAATTTTTATTTGTTGGGTAAAAAAGCGTGAAAATTTAATATAAGGCTCCTGATATATCGTTCTAATAGAAGTTGAAAAATATTAAAAATACATAGGCACAATTTTTTTTTATAAGCATTTAAAGTTCAAATGTTGACAACATTTATCAAATTTATAATTTATTAATTATTTTGTGGTTAAAAATGTATATATTTTTAACTTTTATGGCTAAGGATTGAAAATTTAAAACAAGGCTCCACGTAAATAGGTTATATATAAATTACTTTATTCACAATAATATCATCAAATATACTTGGTAAAATCATAGGCTGACTGACCGTTTTCGCTCAGAATCGTTTTTCTTATACAATGATATTATATCATTGAATTCAAATTTAACACCATCCATTACAGTGACCCACTTGTAACCTACTGTACAGCAGAGCGACATCCACTTATCCACCTTTTTTAAATTTTTTGTTTCTTTTTTGCTCTTCAGATTTTCTTTTTGTTGCTTCCATAAATATCCCACTAAACCATTCTTGTTCTTTGGTTTTGTATGTGTCTTTCATGCGGCATTCATTTTGGTTTAAGGGGTATGCATACTTACCGTTTTTAAGGAGTTGAATATAGGCAATTTTCTATTTGTTTGTATGGGGGTCGTGTAAATGTCCGTAGTAAGTGATCATTAGTGTGAGTGACTGTGTAAATAAATAGCGAAGCGCACCCGCACATGTCAGTAACACAGCATTTTACACACTATATTACAAATGTGAATTTTAGTGAAACACTGAAACTTAGTTTCGCATTTCCAATAATATAGCTTACTGAGTGACATTACAGTATGAACACCTATTATACAAATTGAAGAGAAGAAGTTTATATAGGCTTGAATAGGAGTCGATTTTCGATATTTTATTTTCAAAGTTCAATATGAAATTTGTGATATTTTACTTTTTCAATTTGAATTATTGAGTTTAGTAATTAAAATATTTAAAATTGACTTTTAAACAGACATAAATTAACTTCTCTTCTACAATATTGATAATATACTCTCGGTGTATTTACTCTCAAACCGCTCAATAAACCATATTATTGGAAATACAAAAGTATATTTTCATAGAATTGTTCAATGCTATTCATACCCTTTAATAAATTTTTTTACAATTAGGTATGTATGAATAAAATAATTTATATTGCTCTATATCGGTCAAAAAGACCAGGACATGACAAACGACAAATAAAAACTTTTTTTAATTTAATTCATTCCAATTTTGATTTCAACAGTTGAACAGTGTACGCTGAACAAGTATGAAACAACTCATTTCCATCTCCATATCAAAAGTTGATATTTTATTTATTGAATGTTTAGTTTAATACATTTTGTATAAAAATTGTAAAACATAGCTATACAGAAAACACTATATTTTGTAGTACATCAACTTAAATAACAAAAAAAAAAAAAAAATATTTATATAATTTTATATTGACCAATAATGTACAACTATTATTAAAAAACAATAAATTGTACAACTATAGTCTATGCATTTGTTAACATAATTTTTCATAAAAGTTTACGTAATTTACCTAAATTTTATACAAACAATTATTATAGTTTAATCCAGTATTCATTAAATGTACACTGTATGCTTTCGTGAGTATTTTGTGACAATAACAACACTTAATGTAACATCATTATTTTAAAATATATATTGATTTTTTTTATAAATAAAATAAGACATAGTAAATAATAATATTCACAAAGTAGTAGATAATTTCTGAATGTTGTTCTTTATGGTGTTTTTCCGTTTGTATGCTAAAATGTTATTACTAAAAAATATAAATGTATTCACAATACAACGCGTTTTAGCCACACCTCTATAGACATAGAGGCGTTCTACCAAATAACATTTACCATATAACAAATAAAATAAACTGGACATTGTTCACCTGAAACAATAGACTGGCATGAGATGATTAAGACTAATCTCAAACAGAGGTAGAAAAAAATATTTTAAAGTAGGCAAGCACAATTAAGTTCGAGATTTCAGTCAGAGAGTCATGACTCCAAACATGAATTGTATCATGGTTTGTATAATCAATGATTGTACTAATAAAGATGATTACAATACTAACTTGTAGTATTTTAGTGGACTCAAGGTTAACCTAAATAGATTTATAGGTATTTATACCTAAATTGATTTCAAATATATTATAGTTTATATCACATAATTATACGTATGTATCCCATAGATCATTTTTAATTATAAGTTATAAAACACCAGTGAACAACTAATAAAAAAAACAATTGTATGACAATTTTTTTATATAAATAAATAATTAAGAAAACCTTTATGATATATGGTATATCGGCTTTTTATATTTATTAAAACCACCATCTAAAAATGTAATTTTATTCTGTTCAAATTGAAATGGATGATTCATTAAAAACACAAAGCCAAAGATAATATTAATTAGTATGCTATACAATGTATACACGTAAACAGGTTTGTACTATTTTTATTTTTTAAAACAACTAATAAAAAAAAAACTAAGTATTCATATTGTCCATTTTTTTAAAATTATTGTTTTTCAATCAAATTATGAAACATTTCCAAACACCCTGTAAACATACTACCATTGGTAACCATCTATAATCAATGATATTACATACAATTTTGTATCAAATTGATAAACTCTATACCTACGCATTGCCTTCCATTCGTTCTTCTGCCCTTGTACGCATCCTATGTATGAACGCCTTGCCTTTGTTCTTTCTGAAGTTCTCGTACGGATCATTCAAACTGATTCCCACACCCTTATATTGATCAGTCCTATCTCGGACCTAATTTATAGTGACGACCAACACAAAGCCATAGGTCAATATAATTTTATACAATATAAAGTAGTGATTTGTTAATAACAATAAAAAAATATAATAAAATATTTACTACAAGACATTTTTCAATCATCGTTTTACTTACGTCACCACTGCTAATTGGTGTGTCGATACCTTGCTCCTTTGAACCCAATCCAGCACCACCCCAACCCATTTTTTTCAGAAGCTGATGACCTTTATTTGACTCGTCCAATCGTTCTTGGGCAGTTTTACCAAAACTAGTTCTAAAATAATTTAAATAAATATTTTACAAATTTGATTTAATAATAAAACAATTCATGCAATATTACTTACCCCCCAAATGAAGGCGGTGTAGGACTTCTTTGAGAAGACGGTGGAGAAGGTGATGGTGATCTAGATGGAGAACGTCTTCGACGACCACGGTTAGGTGTTGGTGGAGGACTGTTTTTTTTATTTATAATTCGTCTGGTTGGACTACGTGGTTTTGGGCTTCGACTACGACTAAAGTAATAAAAACAAACGACAAAATAATTTATGGTTTTTTGTTTAAATTAATTCATCCAACCTTCTGTAACGCTTTTTTCGAACTGGTGATTTATCTTTCAGTGAAGGTAACATAATTGGAGATGGAGACTTTGATCTTTCTCTTATATTATCAGCAATATCATCTTCTTTTTGTTTTTTTGCAGAATGTTTGGCTTTGTAGTATTCATATAAACCAAGTTTTTCCCAACCATCACTAATACAAAAATCATTAGTCAAATAATTATATTAAACTTTTATACACAAATATTTACCTATCACGTGGAGCAAAATGCCCAGGGGGCATGTAAAAGGCTTTGACTGCATCTAACAGACGATCTGTAGGTGGAGCAGGTGGTGGTAATCTGATTGTATCTGGATCTAAAGGTTTATAATTGCTATCTTCCAACTGAATGAAATACCATCATTGTATAAGTACAATAAAATTTAATACATACACAAAAATATATAACATATAAATATACTATATTTATTAATTTTTAACAAACTTTAACTAATGGCACCATAAGGCCAGCTGGAAGTTCATAGTATGGCAGTGAAGGAAGCAAATCATCCGGTGTAATATCTGGCTGAATTGGTGGTAAAGGAAAGTTGTTTTGTATAAAATTTGGAGGTGGCCGGCTCAGATCAGGTAATTCCATTGAAGCTTGAGTCATAATATTTTTACGTCAGTATACAGTGATGAAAATTATTTTGCTTATATACTTACGTGGAGGTTGTAAGTGTATATTGGGTGGTGGTTGGTTAAATGGTGGTGGAGGTCTATTATACATAGAGGGAGGTTGTTGCATACAATTTTGTAAAGGCTGTCCATAATGATCATCTTGCTGATATCCATTATCTGTTTGGTGCGGATAATTTTGTTGGTCTGCTTGCATGTACCCAGCCATGTTACTCTGGTATGAAGGAGGAGAAGGTAAACGGCCTTCATTAAAATGCTGTCGATTTGTGTCGTCTAAACAAAAAAACAAAAGAGAAATGGTTCTAAAGGGGAAATATTACAAAATTAAGAGAATATGTACACAAGGTTTCCATTAAAATAATGTTTATATAATATATATATTATATATAAATACATTTACTACTTTCATAAGGAGTTATGAAACAAATCTCAACAAGAACATAGCCTATAGCACTTTTGAGTAAACGGTAAAAAGAAAACATATTACAGGTTCAATCACATGTTACAATGATGTTGAATTAGTTCATTAAAATTATAAAGTCATGTGTCACAATAAATAAATAAATACCATTTTCTGAAGAATAATCTAAATGATAGTTTCTAGTTCCTACAATACATTAAACTTTATTAAACGACAAAAACATATCAATAATTATAACCTGATAAATATAAAACAATAATATTTTTACTAGAATGAAATGAAAGAATTAAAAATGAATAATCAATAAATGTTCAATTCAAATATTTTATATATAACCTTAACAGAAAAATCAATTCAATAATATACCTACATTTACAAAAAATATTGAGATAATTTTTAAATATGAGAATTTAACTATTCATACAATATAATTCTTTAAAAATTAATATTTAATAAAATTGAGTTATCTTAAATACAACAAACGATGAACAAAATTAGCTATCATTAAAAATAAAATTATGGAAAAAAATATCAAGCTTAACACAAAAATACAAAATTGTATTTATACTATAAAATAAAAATTACCAAACACATACAAAAACATGTGTCACAAAAATATATAAAAATAATTAATGAGAAATTAACTTAGAAGCAAAGAACTAATAACTCAAACATATATATACATTATATATAGATAAAATAATATATATTATGTATATTTGTTTATCATTAAATAACAATGCAATCAATATACAAACATGTCCAATATAATTAAAATGTTTAACAATAGGCACTATAGGTAAGTATTGTGAGAAAAAACTAAAAAGTGAATATTATTTACAATAATCCTGATAATACTAATCAATTAATTTGCATTATTATTTTAATTGAGATAATTTCTGAAAATAGTATAAAATTAAATTAAAGTTCCTCAGAGGTATTTAAAGTTTGTTGTATTATATAAAAAAATGAAGCTAAAAAAATATATATATTTTTTATTGTTAGATTTATAATTACTAAAACAAATTAATGAGTTATTAAGAAAGTTAATCATTTTTAACTACTACACACTTTAAATTTAAAACTATTCATAATCTACAGTTACGTATATATTTTTAAAAAAATGATCTTAATTAACTTGTAAAGGATAAATGAAAGATTAAATATTGAGTTTTTAAATATATATATAGTTTTGAAACCTTGTGTTTAAACATAAACTTTTATGATAAATAATATTTGAACTTTTATTTTGCATAAAATGTGTAAAATGTCCATTTTTAAATCAGATGTGCGCTTACCTTGAGCTGGAGGAATTGAAAGAGGAGTTACCCTTTGTTTTTGTTGTTCTAGCGAACGTTTTTGGTTTTCTATACTCTAAAATAATCGAATTCCCAATAAAAAATGACTTATGAAAGAAAGGTTGAATATAATATTATACAAATAATTAATATAAATATACATGTAAATATAAATATATACATACAAAAAGTATTCATGTATAGGCATTAAAAAATTTAATTTAATATGGTCATGTTGAACTAATTTAGGATAAAAAAAAATAAAATTCTCATACATCCAACGAATAGTTTTGCAAATACTTTTAACAAAAGCTAAAACGCATTTTTTAAATGTTTCGATGGTTTAATGTCAACTAAGAATTGGATTGTTAATTTATTATCCCTACATCAGTGACTTTTTAAGCACTTAATGTTTAAAGTGAACCAGGTATAAGTCTTTATAAGATATTGTCTTTTTAATAATTATTGTATTACCTGAATCTGATTGTTACAATGTGCTAGAAATGATTGATGTTGGCTACGGTAATTTTGTAATGTATTGTTCATAATCATATTGAGTTGATTGACAGCATCCCTATACTTTTCTAATAGGTTGCTTTTATATTCTGCCATTGATCTATCAGGATTTTTCAATCGCTCCATTATAGTTTCAGGGAAATAATGATTTTTTGTTTCCCACAAAGATAGCAGCTATTAATTTCAAAACCAAATTTAAATAATATTTAAAATTATCAAATTATGTGATAATAGGTATTAATCTTACTTTGCTTAGTTTAGATTTTTGATCTTCATTTGCCCTCATCATTGCTGAACAAAACATTGGTACAATGATCGATTCAAGCGAAGTTTTCAGTATCTTTTCTGACTTACGAATACTAAAGAGAACAGTTAAAAAAAGAAATTGTAAGTATTTATTATTAATCATAATAACTACTAAGAATTAATCATCTTACCAATGATGAACGGTGTCGTTTACTAAATATATTAAATGCAACTGTTTTGAAAATTCTGCATTCAGGTCCATCACTCTGTACCAAAGAACAGTATTTATAGTATATAAATATATTATTGATAACAGGTTAATAATAATGGTATATTAATATGTCACTCACTCCATAAGTAAATATTGGGTGATTACATCAACTTTTCGTTCACTAGCTGTTTGTTTCATAATCCATGATTTACCATTAGCTATTGCATCTTTAGTACATCCTTTAATAATTGGTTCAAGCACAGATGACAACTCAACTAGTGATAAATCATTAGCTGCGGCTTCAGAATTAATATATTCTCGCTGTTCAGATAGTATTTTATCTTCAGTAGCCACTTGTTGCTGCTGGGCCAATATCTATTAACATCGATTAATACTGAAATATTACTCAAGAATCTTTTATTTTATTTCTTACCATTAGTTGTGAGTTAAAATTTTTCTCTGCCTGAGCAATTTGTTGTTGCAGATTGGCTTGTTGAGCATTCAGGGATTCTGTGGTAACTACTGATGACTGACAATCATTTGTTTGGTTTAAATTTAACCATTGCGTTGCTGCGGCTGCCATGTTCAATTGCTGTGTACTAACTGAATTATTTGCAACTGCGGCTTGAGCTATTTCTCTGACACTGTTCTGATTTAATACTAAATAATTTCATAAAACAATTAGTTTAAAACTTTAGAGTACAAAATAATGACAGTTCTAAATTGATGAATAGGGTTAACAAAACACTATAACTTTAATTATAGTAATAAAATCCACAAAGATGACACCTTAATAATGAATTACTAGCTATAACACAATAACAAATGAAATGTAAACAAACGTCATTTAAAAACAGTGTCTCTTTTTGTGTTTGGGTATTGACTTTTAAAATTCAAAAAGAAAAAAAATAGATTGGACAAACTGCTTGTGTCAATAGTGCCTACAACTAGTAATAGCTTGTCGGGGAGTCTTCAAACACCACTCACTCGATTGTTCCGTGGAGACTTTACGCAAGTAGTAGTCAAAATGACGACCACCGAACAGAAATTCAAACTTTGGGTTATCCTTCTGTTTGGTTTTGGTCATCTGTTCAAAGTCGGGTCCGTTGCGTGCGACAAACACTGCCAACTTGTCGATGATCGTGCGCAATTCGTGATCTACGGAAATAATAAAACGACAAAAAATGAAACAGCGTCGCCCTGATTTCAAATATCGCCATCTGACGAGATTTTACCTTCCGGAGGTTGAGGTACGTCCATTATTGGCGAGCTGACCGAAAATCGTCACGCAAGTGGTGGCGCGTTAAGAAGAATCAACAAAAAACGAAGCGGCGATTTCGCATCGTCGATTGCGTGGTTCTAATGCGAGTACCTCCTTCGTCGTAGTCGACAGTGAGAAATTCTCGTCTATAGTTCGATTACTCGATTCACCCACTTCGCCGCTCGGAAGTCGGAACTCCAGACCAGTGTATATTTTCTATGCTCCAGACCGGCAGACTCTATAGTCTATACTCTATACTCTTTAGTCGGGGACGCTGTTTGTTTACAAAATTAATTTTCATGGGATTGGGGAAGCGTTTCCCCCTACCACCTATACGGCTTTAACATCCAAGAACATAAATGACGGGAATCGCTGTCGGGAATCGCGATAAATATTGCGGATCACAGCGTAGCCAACCGCCGGTTATCGGTAAGTGGTATGGTTTCAGTGTTAGTAACCAAGGCGCGTCCCATCCACGACCACGACTCACGAGGCGCGTTCTGGTGATAACAGATCGACGCGATGTTTACATTACTTTTTCTGTTTCTTTTGACTTTCGTCTTTCGTCGAACTACTTCAAGTTTCGACTTCCCTTCAGAATTTCGTCACCGGGAGGACTTCGCACTACGCAGCCACAAAGTCTGCGATAGGTATCAATTCTCCGATCCCCTTTTCAACGTCCAAGAAAGGTAAGTATCTCAAAAACTGTCCACCGCCGTACCCTGATTGCCGCGTTTTGTTTTAGATGAAAGACTTGATTAAAGTAAGTTGGGCCGACGAGGTCGAGGACCACTTGGAGAAAACGACGCTGCCGCAGTCAAAGACCGAGCAGGTAGGTAATAACCGGATAATAACAGAATACCGGTGGAACAAAGACGACAAGAAGGAAAAGGTGGTCCGCACCTACAAGATCGAAAAACGGCTGGTGTCCAAATCGATAGCAGAACGGAAGACGTGGCCCAAATTCGGTGACTCGCGCAACGATAAGGCTGGACCAAATATCGCGACGACCATACCCGCTGAAGAGATACAGATGCAGTTCTTGTCTGGCAAGGACGGAGACAAAGCAGAAGAGAACCCATTGGACAAGCTCAAGAATGTAAACATGAACATCAAGTGTCGTACCTGCGGCGGCGAACATTGGTCTTTCTCGTGTCATCTTAAGGGCACCGGGTTAGTTGTTGAGGACAAAAAATTAGTGCAAGAAAAGGTGTCCGAACCGGAAAAGAATACCGGAACCAACAGGTTAGATGATTTGGATTTGTCCATTGTAATTTTGTTATCTATTGTCTTAACATTCTACTGTTGTTTAGGCCTTACATCCCACCTTCGGCCCGAGAAGGAGCTACAAATACCGCTGGAAAACGAGATCCATACGCCCGTGGTTACGACGAGGTACCAGCTATTCGTATTGAGAATCTTTCAGAGAGCACGTCAGAAGCAGATTTGAGTGAACTGGTCAATAAGTTTGGGCAGATTGCTCGAATTTTCTTGGCTTCTAACAAGGTTACAGGCGCATGTAAAGGCTATGCATTTGTGAATTTCAAATCTAGAATAGATGCTGAACGAGCCATCAAGGGCTTACATGGTTATGGATATGATCATTTAATATTGAATGTTGGTTGGTCAACTAATAACTATAAAGCTGCGTAAAATTTAAATAAATGTAATCAATGGATTTTCAAAATATTTAATTGTTGTATAATATTATAATAATAATTTAAGAAATCCTGTCAGTTATTTTGTTGTTGTTTGACCACAAATTATATACTTTTCACAATAAATTATTATTTGTCTACAATTTACAACAAAATATATACTGGCAATTACAATTTTATGTTTGATATTTTACCATATATTTTTTTCGGCATCAATAAAATAATAAAACATTAGCAAATCTCTTCGCTCATATTCTAATTCTAAATATTTGAATATTTAATTTTATTCATGCCTACTATGTTGTGCCAAACTTATAATTTTCCTGACTGTATCATACATTTTACCTACGTGGCTACAATAATAATTGTTTAAAATTATTTTAATAAACAGTGGTTATTTTTTATCAGTAGGGATTTAATAACCATCTTTAAAGCACTTCAAAACTTATAAATAGACTGTCAAGTATAGTAACTGAAGTAAAAAATAAATCAGGGAACCAACTCTGCTGTATGGGTAGTAAGTGAAATTTACCCTATAATGGATATATTAAATCATTGTAAACAATAAAATAATCAATTTTTTAGAGGGGATGTTCTATCAAATGATATTGGTAAGTTTATTTTATTATTTTATATTTGTATTGAATTTATAGTAATTAATTGTACTATATTTTGTAGTAAGGCGGGATGAGTTAATTTTTATGTTCAATGAAAACATTGGGCTTATCATATTAGTTCTAAGGATATTTTATTATTATATATTTATATTACTATTTAGCATTGAAATATACTGTAATACGGTAGCCGGTAGGTTAACTAATTGTATTCAAAAACTAATGGCATAATATAATATATAAAAATTACTAAAATATTACTGGCTGTATTAGCTAGAACCGTGTGAAGTATAAATAGCTTAAAATTAATCTTAATATTTTGAATATTTTAGTGTGAATAGCAAATAATAATATAAGCAATAACCAAGTATCAAATCCCTAAAAACAATGGTTTTTCAAATTAAAACAAACTAACAAAAATAGTTATTTTTTGATTAAATATCCAATTGCATCAAAATTTAATATAAAACATGCATTTGTACTTATGAGATTTTAGATAACTAAGAAAAAATTTTAAGGAACCTAGTATTAAATAGTGAATAGAAAAATAGAAAACACTATACATTTTAACTTCAATATAATTTGAAAATTTTCATGATATTGACAAATGTTAAAATTAAAATTTCAAACATTTATAAAAGAAAATTGTGTCTGCATTTTTAAATTGTTATGAGAACAACTTAAGAGAGATCTTGTATCAAATTTTTAAGCATTTCGACCATCTAAAAAACTTTTATCAACACTTTAAAACAAATATTTAGAAAATGATCAATAAATCTAGTTCGCTTTATAGACGTCATTGAAACGACTACTAATTTACTCTAAATTCCTAGTACCATAGTTGTGCTCTTGCTGCCCCAGAATAGTTCAATTCAATTTGTAGGGGCTGATCAGGTTCAACTTTTCAAGATGGGACACGTATAATACTGTAACACATCGCTAAAATAAATTACTAACAGCCCTAAATTATTGTTAGTAATAATTAATATTGTTTTTAGTAAGGAACATTTATAGAAATTAAGATGACGTGTTGAATTATTTTAAACGTCTTATGCAACAATTGCTAATATATATAATGTTGATTATTATTTTGAATTCAGTTATAGTTTGTTGTTAATAAATAATTTTGTTTACAAATTCTATTGCAATAGGACTTCATAATGTCTGTATGAACCAAATAAATAACTTAAAAACACATAAAGATTTAAATGTTTTTCCATTCTTTTATTTACATTAATGGAATCGTAAAAATATATTTTAACAATAAAATAAAAACAAATCAATGAAAATACATTCTTAAATTTTGAATTTGCATAAATGAATATAGTACATTTAGTGAACACATAGTACAATAATCATTTTAACATAGTATATTAAATTTGTTTTATTTTTTATAACATTGTCATAAATTAAATGCGTTTATAATAAAATATTTTTTTTATCAACTAAAATATTTTTAAAAAAAAACTTAATCAGTCAAAATGTATAATATTTTATGTTTTAAATATTAAATTTAAAAATTAGAAGACAAACATTTTTACCAAAATTATTCAATAAAAGTAATAGTTTAATACAATTAAAAATAAATAAATAATAGTTAATTTTTCAAGATTATTGAAATTAAAAAAAAATAGAATTTTAAAAGTTCATAAAACTATTCTAATGGTCTATAACTTAAATCACAGTATATTGGCAATGGAACATTAGTCAAACCTTATAGAGTAAGTATTAGCAGTCTATGAAAGCAGGAATTTCCCAAATGGTATGTTTATTCTGAGCCAGTTTTGGACGGCCAATACCAGAAAACTTGCTACTATTTATTTTCAAAACCAAATCTGTGTTATTAGCTATATCCTCTAATATTCGCCTGGCTGCTATGCCAATAAAATTCACCTCCCTCAAACTCATAATAGAATTTCTTCTTCTTCTTGAAAGCTCAGTTAGACTGAAACATAATTTTAATTAATGTAAGAAATAACATATTTTTTAATAATATCAAGCTATTCAAATTTCTCACTTTAACAGTCTAGGAGTATCAATATTGTAACATCGATTAATGGACAACACTTTTAATTCATGGTTTTTCTCTAATATTTTGTCCACACTACTTGCAGTAATAGCAAGGCTATCACTAATATCCAATTCAATTAGTTTCGTACAACGGCTACTCAACCTTGACAAATCTGAAATGTTTTCAATATAAATCAAAAATTGCTTATAAAACCAATAAAATTTACAAAAAAAAACAATTTAATTTATTCATTTTAACAGTTTGGAAACATTAAAACTTTCCACTAATAACATACCAAAATCTGCTAACTGTTTCAAAAATCCACTAATATTAAGGCATTTTATATTTGGGATCATATTTGCCATCAGATAATGTAAATTGTCATCTTCCAATTTAGCCCAAGACACATTCAATTCTTCCAAACTGAAATATTAGCAAACAAAAATTATACTGGAAAAAAATTGGAGGGGATAGGTTCAATTCATTTGTAATATTTTAAGAAAATATAAAATTATTCTTGAGATGGCCATAATTGAAACTTTACTGAAGTGAACTGAATACAAGAAAATTTTACCCAACAGCACACACTAGAACTTTCTATATTAACTACTAACCATTACTACAAAACAATTGTTTTTAGGCATAAATATATTGCACAAGTCTTGTTTATGGCAATTTGCAACTATATCTACCACAACCACCATGGTTGGTATTTAAGGTGGGTTGGTCTGGTATTGTATAATAATAAATAGTATGGTTTTTATCAATACTAATTACAATCAGATCTATAGAATATTTTATTATATTGAGTTTCATCCACTTTAAACATCATAGACAATAAAGGAATGGATAGGACATTCCTACAGTAAATGCATGTGTTCTGTGATGAGAATAGCAGCCAACCGACATAAATGTCTAATACAACTACTGAGGTTAGGTTAGGTACCATTATAATTATTATGTAAAAATGTAACTGCTGTCTTATCTACTTCTTTATTACCTGCGAGTTGTGACAAACACCTACAATAGTAGTCTATAAATTAAGTGCATTTTCTGGCTTTACTGTAGCAGTTTTCAGGTGGAAGTCTTCTATAATTATAAGTAGGGACCGGATTTATATGCAAGTGCATATACATAATGGAATAAGCTTTTTTGAAATCTGATGAAAATTGTCTCCAATTTAGATCATTCTAATTAAAATAACATGAATTGTATTTTGTATATTTCGAAGTTTTTACCTATTAAATGCTGATTTGTGGTTTTATAGTGCATATTATTATTTATAGCACATATATTTGTTTTTCATCGTATTTTCACATTCATACCCACATAATATCTATAATATTTTACAACCCGACTTTATTCTTAAAAATAAGATGACATACTCAAATGCAACATATATATGTATATATTATTATTATATTAATATAGATAAATTTGTTGTTCATATAATAGAGTTCAAGTGTTCAACGGAAGTCGATCAGGGCTAATATTTTATAGATTGAAGATTAAGAATGTTAAATGGCGAAGCACTTAATGAAGATGGCGATATACTTTTAAAACCTTTTTTATTACTTCATTAAAAAATACTTATTTTTTACATAATTTTAAATAAAATATTTTCGATTCAATTTTAAGTGCATATTGCAGCATTTTTAGAAGCATATTTTGAGGACTATCTGTGCATATAAATCCGGTCCCTTATAAGCTTACAAGTCTTTAAACAACTAAACAGCATATTAAATATGAGAACAGACATAAAATTTAAAATAATATTTTGTATCACTAATTATTTTACCCAAAAACATCAAACAGATAATATATTTACTTTTGGAGAGACATTATACATTCCAAGCTATTGCGGTCAAGACCAACTGTTGAAGCTAAGTTAAGTACTTTTAAATTGGTATTGTGTCCAATGTACTGGCAACATAAAAAATCTACTGTACAGTTTTCCAAACTCAGTTTTATCAAATTAGAACATTGCCTTAATAATGAACGTAGCACTTAAAAAAAAAAAATATATATATATATATATTGAATTTTATAAATTGTTTGTTAATATTTATTACTTACTAGTATAATGCATAAATACAAAACTCAAATCTAAGTATTGCAACTTGGGGAATGGTGTTTTACATAAACCCTGGTTTCCAAAAATATAAAACTGAAATACAGTTGAAATTACATTAGTAATCATAGTAAAAGTACAAAATGGATAATTTACTTACATTTGAATGAGAAGCAGAAAAGTATTTGATATTACGGGCAAGAATATTATCTAAAGTCTCGACACTCATACGGCGAGACGGTATGTTTAAATATTGCCATAAAGTTTCATCATATGCAATACGTCGCCATTGATGGCATACAAGTGCACATTTTAGTAAAGTACGCTTGTCCATCATTTTAAATATCTTTAATACTATTTCTTCTGGTAATGTATCAAAATTGTCTGTAAGCAAATATTAGATAATTTAATAATTAACATATAAAACAACATTTTTAAATTAAACTTTGACTTACCATTATTCATTAGACACTTTTTTTGCTTACGTTTATACACATAAGTATTCAAGCCATAACCCATAGGCCATATCTAAATAAACAAAATACATAATTAATTAACATATTATGTAATAATTTTATCATAATATATGTATAGTAATTTGTAAGCTTTTTAAAATATTAAACAAAAACTTTAAAATACAAATTTCAGTTTTAAGATATATAAAACTGAAATATCAACAATACATTTAAAGCTAGAGCCTTTTGTTCTGCACATTATGTATCCCAATCAAAACCTATTGTTTTGTTTTCAAATATAAATTTAAAAAGGTAAAATGTTATTACTTACTATTATAAAAGAAAAGAAAATAAGTCGCTTGAATACTAATTCCCTCATAAAAGAAATATTGAGTTAAAAAAAAACTAAGAAAAAATTCTGATGGCTAATTTTAGAAAATTAAATTTAAACGAACCAATGAAAATTTCAGTACAGTACCTAGGTAATACTTCATAAATGAACAATTCACACAACATAATCAAAATTTGCTTTCATTTCAATTTTGATTTTTACCTCAATAATCATGAGAAAGATTGACTAATTTAAAAAAATTATAACTGTCTAGACGTACTGTAGTACAGACTAGTGGATTTCAACAAGTGGATTTAAGTTATTATTAAAGTTAATAAAATTATTTTTCAGAAAGAAACCTATCAAACCTTTACTACCATATGCTATCCACCATATTAACCTGAAACTTTATCTCATTTTAAAAAAATTATAATTGTATATTTTTTTTTTTTTTGGATTAAAATTAAACTTAAGTACCTACCTATTACTTTAAGGGACGTTCTTACAATGTCCGGTAAACTGTCAGTATTAGACATTGTAGGAACGGCCGTTAGACATATAAAGTTGAACACATTTAAAAAATATATAACTTGATTATAATACCTTAAATTGATTCAAAACTTCAAAAATCTCCTGAACACCAAACCCATCATTATTATATTTTCATTTGTGCCAACCATAATATAATGCAGCCGGTCAAGACAGCAATATAATTCTTAAAGACTGACTAAAAAAAATAATATTTATTACCTACCTTGGTATCAGGATACAAGTAACGACTGCGTTTGGAGCCTCTGAAGTTTTCCAAACTATTAACACCTAAGTCTTTACAGCTCTCCAAGTAACTTGATGAACTTGTACCATCAATCCTATAACAATTAATACGATTATTAAATGGCATTACTCACTCACAAATATCCATCAGATACTTACACGTCCTTTTTGTTTAAGGTCGATTCTCGTGAGTCCTCCATCCCTGAACAGGATATTAAAGTCGTCAAGTTAACAGTTTGCTTACCCGGCACGAATCGATCTTTGAATTTCTGTTTCGTCGTGATGAAATCGTATTCAGAAACTTAACGACGTGTGTATTTATGCCAACGCGGCAACGCAACAAACTGATCCCAGAATTCAGAATTCAGTACTCAGCCATCGACCATTTCCACCATTTAACTTATTAGTTATTACTATTCAACCCGCTAATAAGTAAATAAGTAATCACTAATGACCACCTAACAATAAAAAGGCGGTTCATTACAATACTTATTATTTACCTAAGTACATAACCTATAAGAATGTAGTCATGGAAAAGAAACGATATATTGAAAACATAGACCCACGATGTAGAGTTTGTAGAGAAGAGAAGGTGATAACACTCCATGAAAAAAGTGGCACAATTTTTGACGGCACAAATTTAGTTAACATGAATACCGCTAGGCACCGCCACACTACTTGAAGGCCGGTTATATTATAATTATTTGCTATTATTATATACACCATATTAATGTAAAGTATAAATATAGTCACGAATTCAATAAAATAAACATAAAGAGGAATACTTCCAGTCATAACAAATAGTATTTAAAATATAAATCCCTTCCCAATATTGTTCCAAATTTAAAATTTAATAATTATTTTGTAGTTAAAAATGTATAAAATGTTCAACTTTATTACTAAGGATTGAAAATTTAAAACAAGGCTCCACGTAAATAGGTTATATACAAATTACTTTATTCACAACAATATCATCAAATATACTTGGTAATATCATAGGCTGACTGACCGTTTTCGTTCAGAATCGTTTTTCTTATACAATGATATTATATCATTGAATTCAAATTTAACACCATCCATAACATCGACCTACTAGTAACCTACTGTAAAGCAGAGCGACATCCACTTACCCACCTTTTTTATTATGATTGTTTCATACTTTATACAATATTATATTTATTATAATCATTTTAGATTCTGAGCAGAGCGATGAATGTACTGGTTATACAATGATGTGTGTTTTTTTTTATTTATTAAATTTTTATTTTTGTGTCTGTAATCATATTTTAGGACAGTAAAAATGCTTAGATTTTTTTCAACAGTATCTTTTCTGATAGGAAAGTTAATATAGTTTGTATTTTGGGGAAGTCAAAATTAAAAATAGTAGGAAAAACGAGAATTTTTACACAAAGTCTGTTTTTGAGAAAATCGATTTTGGTTTTTGCTGCAACTCTAAAATAAATGACTGTAGGTACATGCAATTTTGACTGAATATTTATATTAGCATTTTCTATACAGCATACAATTTTGAAAATAATTTGACTCTTTTTGAGCTATTTACGGACATAGTCAGTTTTTAATTTTTTTAGTATTTTTTTCTATAAACATCAATAAAATTTTATTTGTTGGGTAAAAAAGTGTAAAAATTTAATGCAAGGCTCCTGATATATTTTTACAATAGCAGTTGAAAAATATTAAAAATACAGAGGCACAATTTTTTGTTATAAGTATTTAAATTTTGAATTTTGACAAAATGTATCAAATTTAAATTAAATAATTATTTTGTGGTATAAAATTTATAAAATGTTCAACTTTTATAGCTAAGGATTGAAAATTTAAAACAAGGTTCCACGTAAATAGGTTATAGTATCTATAAGCATTTAAAGTTCAAATCTTCACAAAATACGGAAAAAACACGAAAATAAGCAAATTATTTTGAGTTAAGAATTCATAAAAATTTTTCCGTTTAAATCTAAGGTTTGAAAATCTAATACAAAATTCCTTACATAAGTTTGTGGACCTTTATCAAAAAAAATGTCTATAAGAAACTCACATTAAATTTTTATGAACGTTTGAAGTTCATATTTTTACAACATTGGATATTCCCTCGATTTCTCATGTAGCGATTTTGTTATTTTGTAGTAATTCAAAAGCGAATAACTGTAGATACATGAAAATTTAATTGAATTTTTAGATTCTCATTTTCTATACACCATACAATTTTGAAAATATTTTAACTTGTTTTAATAAGCTGTTTACGGACAATTTCAAATTTCAAATTTCAATTTTTTTTTTTATTTTTTTTATGAATATTATAAAAGTTTTATTTGTTGGGTAAAAAAGCGTGAAAATTGAATGCAAGGCTCCTGATATAGTGTTACAATAGTATTTGAAAAATATTAAAAATATAAAGTCTCAAAGGGAAAACGAGGATTTTCAAGGAAAACCAGTTTTTGACAAAATCGATATAGTTTTTTTTTTATTTAAGTCAAAAAATAATAACCATGGATACCTTAAATTTAAACTAAATATTTGTATGACAATTTAACATAGGTACATAATATTCATAATATTTTGCATCTTTTTGTGTGGTTTTAGCTAGCCATGACAAATATTCGATTTTTTAAAGTTTTTTTAAATTATTGTCGTTAAATAATTTTTAAATACCTAAAATATAATAAACGGATACTCATACTCATAATAGTTGTTAGTGGAAATTAAAAAAAAAGTTGAGCGTAATTCCAAAATAATATTTTATGTGCTTAGGAAGTTAGAATTTTGATAATTTCGCTGAAAAATTTGAAAATTATTTTGTATTTAGAAATTCATATTTTTTTATAATTTAAAAAAAAGGTGGACAATGGGGTACCTCCGCTTTGCTGTACAGTAGTTGTAATGGATGTGTTATATTTGAATACAATGATAAACCATTGTATACGAAAAATGTTTCTGAGTGGTTAGCGTTGTCATTTATAATATTATTATTTTTTTATTCGTTGCTATGGTGATAAGCAAAGCGTTAGAAATTAAAATCCCATTTTTAGTGATTTTTCGTAACTTCTCGGAAATTTTTCTCGACGCTTTCTAAAACTACTTGGAATTTTCAATTTTGACCTCCCAAAAGTACCAACTACATTCACTTTTTTTTCAGTAAAGATGCTAATCTCAAAAATCGAAGCATGCTTACTATCCAAAATGTGGCTGACAGAAAAAAAAACACACATCTTTGAAAAACCATTACATTCTTTCGCTCCGCTCTGAATTTAATATTATTCGTGGGTAATTGAAAGTTTTAAGTACCTATATTATTATATTTTATACAAACAATGATATCTTTAAATGCAACTTTTTCTGGAAAAAAATATATTAATAATTACTATTTCTCGGATGTCGCAACTCGCAAATACTAATACACTAATAAGTAATTATTTTATGAGATAAGTTTTAATTTTTATAAATTCTTATATTTTTAACACAATAAATAACATAATATATTATACAGAAATTATGTTTAAATGTTTTTGATGGGATTGTTATAGGTATCTTATATAAATTTAGAGGACTCGATTTTCGATATTTCATTTTCAAAATCCATAAAATCGTTCTGCATTTTTTGTTTTTTGTTTTCACTTTTTTATTTGTGAATAATTGGTATAATAAATTAAAATATCAAGAATCTAGTCCTATACGTTAGCAGATTCGACTCTCCTCTTCAACTTTTATAAGAGGTTTTTTACTCTAAAACCAGTCAGTCATCATTGTTTTTGGAACTAGAAAAATAAGTACAGCCGCAGCTGTACGGACATTCGGTAATGCAAGGATGGTCGTGGGCATCGTAATAAATCGAGCATAATTTTTTTTGTTTCATTTCACGTAAATAATAATATGAACATAATAGGTATATTTAAATATAATGCAATGACGTGCGAAGCGCGGACCGCCGATAACAGACCGGTTTTGACCTGTCGGCGGCCGGCGCGCCTGGATGTCCGAACTACGAGGGGACAAACGCTGCCACTAGAACGAGAGCAGCACATGACGGCCGTAATTAATTTTTTTTTACTGTAAAACATGCCAATTTTGTTCCTATAACACGGCTTACAGAATGGTTTTAGAGCAAAATACCTCAATTAATAGTTGTAGAGAAGAGTTATATCGGGTGAAGTTTAAGACTCGATTTTCGATATTTCATTCTCAAAATCGATAAAATCGTTTTGCGTTTTCACTTTTTTACTTGTGAATAATTGGTATAACAAATTAAAATATCAAAAATCGAGTCTTATACGTCGCACGATATAACTCTCCTCTATAACATTTAATTAAGGTATTTTGTTCTAAAACCATGTAATAAGCCGTATTATTGGAACAAAATTGGCATGTTTTGTACGGTATCACGGGCGTCCTCTTAAGCACTAATTATAGGTAGATTATTGTCTCACAAATGTTTGAGAATTAGGCCTCGGGGTAGTGCGGGTGACGGGCAGGGCCGGATTAAGGGGGGGGGGGCCTGGACCCCGGGCCTCCACAAAATGAGGGCCCCACTTAATGGGACTTTTTTGCGCCCAAGTGTAACACACACACAATATAATGTTTGCAAAATAAATTTAAATCACAAATCGAATAATATTGTTCAATCATATTTTATATAGTAAAATTATTAAAGTAATTTAAAATAGATTATTATGACTCGTAGAGTAGGATAAGCGATAAGGACAACTAAATAATATTGCTAATTTGGTATGGTTTTAAATTTTGAGACTCTCAGTTATAAATAAACACATATTACTTGTATAGCAAGCCGCCCGACCGCTGTTGTTGATAAATACGTGCCGAATACGTTTTATATAAAAACATGCAATAACGTAGATAAAGATTATATTTAACATTGATGTGATATAGACGAGTACGGTGAGTAGTGAGTACCCTCTTTATTCGTCTTCAACCATACGTCCACACGAGTACCCGAGTATCCAGGTTAGTTTAATGTATTATTTCTCACTATTAAATGTATTATTCCGACGATATTATTTATTACAATTTGTCAACGTTTTGGTTTTTTAAATACATTTGAAAAATTAGAAACTTCTGAGCTACAATCTGCTGCAAATTATCTTGTTAGCATTTACCCCAATGATTTAGAATCTTCACTTGGTAATGAATTCATACAGTTCAGTTCATTTGTCAAAATATATGTAGAAACGCGTAAAGATAATGAGCAATGGGAAATATTTTTATACAGGATTATTGTGGAAAATAATTTACAATGTACATTTCCTAATATAGAAGTAGTGCTGCGTATATATATGGTTTTGATGGTGTCCAACTGCAGTGGGGAACGATCGTTTTCAAAAATGAAGTTGATAAAAAACCGACTACGAACTTCGATGACACAAAGTCGACTATCAACCCTTGCACTGTTAATTATAGAAAGTGACATACTTAGAGCATTGGATTTTTCTCAAGTAGTTGAAAAATTTGCAGCGATGAAATCTCGCAAAGTTGCAACATAATAAAAATTATTATTAATTATATACTATTTAGTATTATATTAATATAAATTATTATAGACTATGTAATATGTAGGTATATATACGATATAAATATTTAATGAACATAATTTACTACCAACTTTTATTGTATTACATTTTTTTTTGTTATTATTATTTTGGCATTATAATATAAATATTTTTAAACTATAATTTTATTTCTAATTAAATATTGTTTTTCGGTAAATGTTAATATACCTATTATTAAATTAAATTCACTTATTAAGTTATAATAATATATTAAAATATTAAATATATGTTATCAAAAAATAATATATACTTCTAAGGTGGGCCCAGGGCCCCCCACATTCCTAAATCCAGCCCTGGTGACGGGTGTATATAATGTAGATTTTAAAATTTAAATATATTTTATTTTAACATTTTAGGCTATGAGTTGCAATTCATTTTTTCTGAGGGGGCATACTATGTGTAGGTAGGATAATTTTCCTTTGGAAGGGATTTGTTTTTACATCCTATTAATACAATCTTTTTATGGACAAATAGGTGTGTGAAAGAAAATAAAATGGAGATTTAGACCTTGTGGGCTTCTTAAAACAATTTTGTTGGTAGGAAATGTTGGTAAGAAATCGGAAACGCTCCTAAAGTTTTGGTGACTATAGTCCCCCCCAACAATCTTCCCACTATAACCACTGACTCACGCTAATCATTATTTACGACACAAATGCCATAGAAGGAGTCAAGGAAATTGCATAATACTTAAAAATTGCCCCTTATTAAAGACACTCGAGCAGACCCCTTTAGAAGAATGCGTACCCGCTGGCTGCTGTGTTGTCTCCGTTATACTAACGCATAATATAATATCAAAATGAACGTAGAACATCCACTGTCCAGAAGTTCCAATTTTGTATTGTTAGCCTAATACCTTATAGTATTATACATAATATTGGAGTGAATAAGCTATTATTAAACTTAAATCTTAATAAAAGGCAATTTTCTATATGTTCTCTCATTGTTTTTTTACGATATTTTGATTTTTAAGTGAGTTATGAGTACAAGTAAAATATTAATATTTTAAAATGCTCATAATACACTTAAACATTAAACGAAAAAGTATCGTAAAAAATCAACGAGAAATGTAATGTTCTTATATTTAAGTTTAGTAATGAGTCAATTCCTTCTAATTTTTAAGCCAACTAGTTAGATACAAATTAATTGTCAGCACTCAGCAGATGTACATTTTGATATAGGTATATAATATTAACTACTATACGTTGGTAAGACGGAGACAACACATTCGGGTAGACGTCCTCCTAATACTTACATCTACTCACTGTAATAAAAAAAGTATAAATTCGGTGAATGGAGAGGTGCACGGTCCCATTGTGCCCCTCCCCTTAAATACACGTCCCTGAATGAGTATGAAAGAACGTATTATTAATTATATACACTATACACGTCATAATATAAGTATTAAGTACCATGGTATAGCCGGTATAAGTAACTCAGTGGTCGGGAGTAGCGCGCTTCTTTATTTGTACAAAAGTACTAATAATACGGACATGGTTATTTTTTGTAAGCATTTAAACAATGGTCGGGAAAAGCGCGCTAATTGTAGTGCGATTGGCGTAGCGTCGCTACATTAGGCCTTAGATAGCGAAATACTATAGCGCGCTAAACATTTCCGGTTAGTGTAGCGAAAATTATCATTTTGTCGCTACCTACAATCTAATTGGTGATTATTAAAATATATCAATCATGATTATTTATCATGATTATATTTGTTTATTTATACTATGATGATGACGAGTGTATTAGTGAAGTTTTTGTCCTGGGTCCTGTCCAATGACCAAATGTCAAATCAGTATAAACTACAAACACTAGTTTTCAATAACAACATTTTTATAAATGTAGCGAAAAAGTAGCTGTAGCAGTGTAGCGTTAGCGCACTACAAAAACTAGTAGCGTCCCGACTCCCGACCACTGAGGTAACTACACATAATATTATCTCACAAGTAAGGAATTTACTTGATATTAGTTCGCAATTCGGATTTAGGTCTCGGGGTAGTACCTTATGTAGGTAGGTATGGAATATGGAATATATAGATGCGAACGATTTAAAAATTATAATAGATTACATTTACATATTACCTATATAAGCGAATACTATAATATTATTATTTATGTACATAAAAAAATAATCAATTTAAAAAAAGACACGAACTCAAATTAAATTCTTAGATAATTATTAAGTATGATAATTTGTGAATAGAAAACACGTACTGTAGCAACTAGCAATATACTTTTTTATGGTTATAGCATGATTATTAATTATTATTTATGATGTATATAGACGATTCATGCATGGGCAATGTATTCACATTTGATGGGGTTATACTTATATAAATTTTTTAAATAAGGCCTACAATTAACAAATAATGTATTTAATAAAAATAAAAAAACAGGCAAGTAGATCTTACTCTGCTGTACTGCAGTAGGTTACAAGTGGGTCACTGTAATGGATGTTGTTAAATTTTAATTAAATTATGTATCATTGTATACGAAAAACGATTCTGAGCGGAGACGGTTTGTCAGCCTAGCCTAGGGTATTTTATGTTATATTTATATTGTTTTTATTAATACGATAGACGTAAAGTTGAATTATTATTATTTTATTGTTTATTATCATATTTGTATAATATAATAATATACTTTAGAAGTTTCAAGTACCTACCAATAATGTTATCAAATAAAACTAAAATCGTTCTTCTTCGTTTAAATATCTAATTTTGTCTAAATTTGAATATAAAATAACTATAACAAAAAAAAAACCGTGTTTTTATATTCATTGGTTACAGATTAACCTACTTACGTAGTGGAACCTTGTTTTAAATGTTCAATCATTAACTATAAAAGTTTAACATTTTATAAATTTTAAATTTGATACATTTTATCAAAATTCAAATTTCAAACTGGAAATGTTAGTAAAAAAAAATTGCGCCCATGTATTTTTAATATTTTTAACTTCTATTGTAACAATATATCAGGCACCTTGTATTAAAAATTGACACTGCTTGGGTGCTTGGGTCACGCTTTTTGACCCAACAAATACAATTTTATTGACATTTATAAAAAAAAACTTAAAAATTGAAAATTGAATAATTTCATCTTATATAATTTTTAAAATCTAATCAATTATAGGAATTTATGGTGTAAACTGTAAAACATATAGTGTACATTTCAAGTATCGTTTAGTAACAGTCATTCATTTTTTAATTTTATTATAAGAAAATAAGAAAATCGTTCAATGAGAAATCGTTAGTTTACGCGCGTAAATATTCAATGAAGAAAAAATTCGAACTTCAAACTTTAAAAAAATTTTAAAAATTAAAGTGCCTATAAAAAACTTAAAAAGAGTCAAAATGTCAAGTATTTACGGTTATTGGTTTTGAAGTTACACAATTCCCGTTTATTCTTAATTTTTTTTTGTTTTTTCTCAACGCTATTGAAAAATAACGCGAGTTTTTAATTTTGACCTCTCGAGCTTACCAGAAAAGTTAGAAGTTGATAATTAAAGCTTTTTAAGCTTTTTTAGCTTTTTGTACACAGGCAAAAATAAAAAAGCATATCAAGGTAAAATCAATACATTCATCGCTCTGCTCAGAATTAACATAAATTTCAAGCTATATGTATTTTTTTTTAATTTATAATGAAAAAAACAAAACAACCGATTCACTATGATACACAAATTTATTTAATCTGTAATAAACATAATTAAAAATCATAATGAAAAGATGACATTTTCATTTTAAACATTTAACAAATAAATTGTTATGTTGTATTAATGTAATTTTAAAACCCACAAATCACAATCAAGAAAAAGATACAATAGGAACAAATTGTCACAGAAAATATTTTTATAATTCAATACTTACTTAATTTTTTTTAGTTGATACAAACAAAACATAAACTAACCTATAGTAATAAATAAACTTTCATGACATATAATTAATAATAAGCTTTCAAAAATTACTTTAGTATATAGGTATACCATTCAATAGTCATTTAACCAATATAATTTTAATATTTTATAATAGGATAATATATAATATAATAATCAATTTACTCTAGCTAACTTATGGTTCATTGTATAAACAGCCTTTTTTTTTTTAACCCATAGTTACTAACAAAAAATTCTCCAAATATTGATGTACCTATGACATTTGTGATTTGTCATAAGCAAATCCAACTTTTGGTGCCTCTTTCATTTTGAATTACAATAACTCTCAATATAGGCCAACTTAATCTAACCTAACTTATACCTACAGTGTTCGAAACACATACATATTGATATTATTTTACTTGTAATAATATAATGTCTTATAAAATACAGATTATGTTTATCATACAAATTATATTAATACTAATAAAGTTAATAATAAACATGATGCATCATATAACATCCAGATTATTACATTAAAACCACAATTATCTGATGAGATAGTTCTGATTAAAACTAACTAAATCAGCTAATTCTATAATAATTTATTTTATTACTTATATTATTTTGTAAATTCATAAATAATTATTTTTTTTTAATAAAAAAAAAATTAAAACTCACCTATTCAAAAATACAAATCAAATAAAGTTATAAATAATAATCATGATATAATAACTTATAACAGTTAACATTTTAAGTGCTAAAATTGCATTATCCTAACATAAAAAAATTATAAAAATGTATCACAGTTGTTTTTTTTCAACATCAGTAAATTAAAATGTTCTGATTATCTGTAAAAACATATAATTAATATTAACATTGGTTTTCATAAACGATTAATAGGCAACTAAATTAAAACAACTTGGGTGTACCAACAAGTTAGAAAAAATAAAAAGAGTAATGATTTTCAGTTACATAAAAATAAAAGTGATTACATTTTGATTTTTTTCTTTCGTCAAAGTACATTCACTTCTAACAGTTGCAGCTTACTACTTCTATTTCTTTTCTTAGCACAATCAGTCTGTTCTACTAGGACATGATATGAACCTAAGACAATAAAATACATTAATTAAAACATAATTGATTAATAAATAAATAAATAATTTGTTCAGAATACCTTTGTAACTTAGTAAAACTGGCAGGAACACTAAACTATGCAATGCAGCAATAATAACAATACCCATGTACATTCTGTAGTAAAATATTTTAAATACTGGTGTGTTAGCAAAACCAAGTACGGCAAGGCCAGCAAATTTTGTCAAAGTAATGCCAGAAAACACCTATTAATCAAAAATATGCATCTATATTCTATACACACCTAACGCATTCAATTTCCTTATGTTCATAGAAACAAATTTTACTCATTCAATCTTTATAATATTGGCATACCTACTCATGTGCATTTTACATAAAGTAGATACATTAGATATATATAATTTGTGTATTTACCGAACTCCCAACTTCTACACAAGAATGAGTAGCACGTTGAATTGGACAAGAGATAATTGATTTTGCATTGTGAAAAATTATATGGCCACAAAATTCAACCATTATTCCTATTGCCTAAAAATAAAAATACAGTTCCAAAATATATTAAACAGATTATGTTTAAGTTTTTGTACAACTCACCATTACAATGTTTACTAGCGATATTGCGTTAAGAGAAATATCAAAATAATACATAAATGCTAACAAATCAACAGTTATCATTGTATTAACAATTAGAAGAGTAAAAGCTGAAGATTTTTTGAAATTAGTAAACGTCCACACTACAAAAGTTACCATTACAAACGACAACACTAAATGCTGAACGCATACTTGCCATATGGTTAAATATTGTTCATAAAACACATAAAAAACACTGCAAATACAATCAAAAATTAATAAGTATTATAAATTATAATAATAAATGTGGATGATTGGTGAAAACTCACCTATATGGGAACACAACAGTGGTCGTATTTGGAATTTTTCTTCTAATTGCTTCAGTCATATTATTTGCTATTGATCTAGCAGAACGCATTGATTCATAATAATCTTTGGATGTTTTTAATACAGTGTGAAAAGTCATAAAATAATTAGGTCCGGTTGAATTATTTTTGAAAGAAATTGCCTAACATGTGTGTTAAATAAATGTATTAGCATAAAAAATGAATTAAAATTGAAATTACCAAAATTTAAATAATAAGATATTGGCATTTAATTTATAATTACATCACTATAAGCTGCATGTCCAGCTTTCGAACACTTTTGATCTGGGCTATCTTGGAGGAAATATGGTAAAAACTTTGCAAAATGTTGCACATCTGGTCGACCCCAATCATTTTTAATGATATTACAGCTTGTACAATTATTTATATATTCACTGCTGTGCGGACAAAAACTATTGTTCTGAGTCACTTTGCAGCAACTTGAAAGAGAAGACCAATCGAAATAATCATCAATCCACGACGTTGAAGGCCTGTTTATGTATGTTCTAAAAATTAATAAAATGTAGATTAGATAATAACCAATGAAAAAGTCACATTAAGAATTTACACATTTGCCATTTTTGAAGCTCTGTAAATTTGATTAGCGATTGAAGATTGATCGCAATGAATACCACCGCAGAGAAGATTTTGATCATTAACATCGGTCAAATTCAACCCGTCAGTGACCACAAAATAAACAGGAGGTCCAGTCGAAAAATAACGTTTCATAAACTATTAAAAACAATAAATATTTAGTTAAATTAGTTTATAGTAATTAATATCTAATATTGATGGGTACTTTACTTTAAAATATTTAAGCACATATGAATCATGGGTCATAGTTAGTTCAACATCCAGACCCACATCAATTTTTGGAATAACTACAATACTCATACAAAGCCATGCACTAAATAATAATACAATTAATGGTCTAACATATTTGTTCATTATAGCTGGAACGTATAATTTTTGAAAAGTGGTGTACACTAAACTTTGTTTTTTAATTTCTTGTTTAACTGTTTTCTGAATTGACAAAATAATAAACAATGTCAGTAGATAGATACACAAACTTGGAAATATATATGATGAATAATCAATTATAAAGGTATAATATATTATTTTGACGAGGTACGTATACTTACTCGTTTAGCATCCAATGCTAATAAACCTATGAAACAAGACATCTGTAACAAGAAATTGAACACTAAAGCCATCGCGGCATATAATGCAAACGATCTAACTACAGGCATATCAGATAAACTGCCGATAAAGAAACATGTGATTTCTGCGAGAGTGGTGATGAAAATCGAAGGTCCGATTTTGCTTAAAACACGACCGATGTAATCGGGCACCAATTCGTCTTCTTTCTTGTCCATTTGTTGATACGTTCGAATGATTAAGAATATATTGTCAACTCCAACAGCAAGAACAATAAAAGGTATGACCTGATAAAACAAACATAATAAGATTATTTTATGAAAAGTAAATACTATTTAAAACAAAAAGAAATAAAATCATAAATAACAGCAATATTCTTATTATGTAGAGTATATTACCTCCAGTACGATCAAGGACAGCGGTATACCGATTAGACCGTAAAAACCGACTGAACAAACAACAGATGATATAACGATTACGATTCCGAAAAAACTTAGTAAGATTTTACTCCATCCAAGAGTAAAAACTATGTATAAGAACATGACTAAATAACTTATAGCTATTGTAGATACATCTGAATGAGATTCTCTATCCAACTCATCTTCCACCGAACGTTCTGAATAATAAGCTACGTCCATGAAAGACGGTTTTGACACCATAGTCCAGTTCTTCATAAAATCTAAAAACCTGATATATATATGCCCACATTAGAACACAAATCAATGAAAATGTACAACATAATACAAATTACTTTACTTGTTTTCCCATTCTAGTGCATCTTTTAACAACGGTTTGCTGTTGTGATTGTTGAGTACAAATGTTAATAACAACGATGTTGCTTTTTCATAAGGAGACATTTTAGTTATTGGTTCACTCGAGTTGGAAAAGCCTCCCAGAGCCACAGACGGATCTACTGGACCCCCATAAGGTGCTAAACACAGTGGATTATACGGATTACTGTAAAAAAAAAAATGATTATTATGTTTTATTTTTATAAAATAGAATAATTTACTCTGTAATTTTTTATTTATTATTAATGACTGAAATTTTTTTTTTTTCATCAAAAATTATTATATTTTACAATATGCGTATAAGACTGATCTTTACATTTTGTAATAAAAAGTATGTATTTAGAGGTATTTGTGTCTTTGGTGAAGCTGTAGAAATATTACATGTGATGAATTTGGCGGTGTTAATTTTTAGTTTCCACTTAGACTACCAAATGGACAAAAAAACAATAACATAAATTATATTTATTTCATTTTGTAATAGATGTATAAGCGATATTATAACTTGTTAATAAAACACAGTATTTAAAAACAGTATTTAAATTATAAATATTACACTTACTGAAAGCACATTTTTAATTTATCAAAGTAACTGTCAAGCCGGTTCAGTTTGTAAGGTTTGTTTCCAAAATAGCCCCAAACACTTTGAACTACACAATCCGAAACGTTTGGTGGACCTTTGAATTTAGATACAAGTGGTGCGAAACACACTTTGTCTAGTCCGTTAAATGGGCTGCCCAACTGTTTATGAAAAATATAATATCAATTAAAAAATTTGTATATTTTTTTTTCGGGGGTTGAGGCTTCTGAGGTCATTTGCCTGTGGAACTGTGGTGTAGGCTGGTAGGGTACTGTAGGTTTTGAACATGTGTGTTTGTTTTGGCAGAATTTTTAAGTGGGCACCTGTAGGTATCTGTCATGCCCGGGTGGGGGATGGCGGCCTCTCTCCGGACACCGTGACTGCCCGAAGAAAAATTCCGCTCGAACCAGAGAGGATGCGCGTCGCAACCGACGACTTATCAGCTCGGCCACTCCGTCCCCCAATAGTTTGTATATTATATTATATTAATATTAACATCATTCAAAAGTTTATAAAAACTTACGGCTTCAATTTTCTGTTGTAATTTTAGAACTTCCAGCAAGAAAGTACGGTTAAACACTGGTCCAAATGTATATGAACCTTCAGAAGTGTTATAAAGCACCTAAAATATTAAATACATTCATTAGTATTAATATTGTTTTGTCGATTATAAACTTACATCTCGAACTCCGTTTGGCACGATAATGACTTGTGTGGTTCGAAAAAATGGCTTAAAGTTTGTGTTGAAATATTCACGCTCTTGCCGACATTGGCTGTTTGGAGATGACCATAAATCTACTGGATCGATTGTGATCTTTATGTAGTGAATACCATGACTTAATGTGGTAATTAGACACACTGACACCATAAGTGAAATATGTGATCTACTCGCGAAATCTATGATAATTTTTTATAATAAATAATTAATAAACAAACAAATTTAAACAATAAAAAAAAGACTCTAAATAGAACTTATAATTTTACTAAATTACTATAAATACGCAGTCTTCTATTGTACTTACATTTTCCAATTTTATAAAAAACTTTTTCCAACATATTATTTTTATGTTTTGTTTTAGTACGCTCTGCAACAATATACTTATGTTTATCATTTTTTTTCTTGTTTCTGTTCATTAGTACATCTGAAATAACGTCTTATAAAGTTAGTAAATTAATATACAATTTGAGTGCACTACAGCAGTGCGCAGACCAAGTTCCAGCAATACCAATGTATCTTTACACGAACGGTTTCAGACGGTTTTCTAACTTTCTCTGCTTCCTCTTAAGGTGGACTTTGAAATTTGAAACATAGATTAAGCATACGGAGCTTAGATTATACAAATTTGAGCCCTTAATATTAAGGTTTTTTGAAAGGGAGCTCTTCAAAGTTTGAATTTTTGTTAATGACTGACCGATCCTCAAAATTATAAGGTACTTTCCTTAAAAGTAGAAACGTGAAATTTGACGCAAAGGTAGGTTCTATAGTGTATGTAAAAGGTAAAATCTAAAATTTTTAATTATCTCAAACTTAATGCCATTTTAGTGAGGCTAGTTCTGATTGCATTGAATCAATAACCACCAAGTATACTGTATAGTAAAAAACCGGCCAAGTACGAGTCGGACTCACGCACGAAGGGTTCCGTACCATCATCTATAAACATGTTGGCAACACTGCTTGTGTTATATATTTTAGGATTTTTAGCGACAACAGAAATACAAAATCTGTGAAAAATTCAACTTTCTAACTTTCATGGTTCATGAGGTACACATGATGACAAACGGACGGACAGCGGAGCCTTAGTAATAGGGTCCCGCTTTATCGTACGGAATCCTAAAAATTGGTTGTCGGATACTGCATATAATTACGATTAAATCCTAGAAGACCTCGTCTACTATGCAGAAGCAACCCAAAAGGAATGATATCCAACAAAACTTTAACTGTGAAAAAAAGGCAAAGTCCCTGCAGATCCCAAAAAGTCTGCATATCAAAGATGTAAGACCTACATTGCGGGCAAATATGCTTTTTCTTTAGTCAATAACCATAATACACAAATACATTCATATGCAACAATTCCCTTTTAATTTTACTGTCATTACTTGGCCAGTTTCAAAGAAAAATAACCAGTTGATGTTGATGATTGAAATCTATTTTAGTTGTTGACAACCCCAAAGAGACAAAATTAGATAATAGCCAAGTGATAGAAATAGGTACAGTTAAAAGAGATTTGTTGCGCATGAGTGTATTTGTGTAATGTGTTTTAAAGTTATTGACTAAAGAAAGAGTATTACACTTGGCCGCAATGTAGTAGGTATCACTATTTTGATACCTAGGCAGATTTTTTCGGGAGAACTTTTTTAGGTCTGGCCGACTGGGACTTGGCCATTTTTTCTCGGTTAGATTTTTGTTGGATTATATTAACAATAATTGTTTCCTTTTATTTTATTAACAACTATATAATATAGCTTTGTGTTTATTTCGGCACAATAGTAATAGTATATATATTAAATGGAATCGCTCGGTACCAACTTATTTTTCCGTTATAGGAAGCCTAAAATGTACGGGATATACATAATTCGGGAATGTTGTTATTTTCTGTTATAAGAGGATTTCCGTTTTATAGGGGGTTAAATTATAAGGAGGTTCTACACTTCTACTGAATATAGGTAATATATGGTTAAATCATACAATTACCTTTAAAACACACGAATCCTGCAAATATCGACATAATGAAACCAAACAAAATTGCCGATGACAAAGTTACAATTTCAATACCCGCTACGTTGAGCGATTTTTGAGGTTCTTGTATTTTATCCGGCAACGGACAACTTTCATCGCAGTCCATGCAGCTACAAGCAGTAGTTTTATTCTGAAAGTCGAAATGTTTAATGGCATGTTATTATGAACAATAATTATACATTACTCACATCTACCGGTTGATTACACGGTATTACTGGGCCTACAAACCGCTGGGGATTATCAGTTTTTACAACTGGTATGAAATTTATGACGAAACCTAGATATGGATTATTTCCTAAGAATCGAAACCATCTAAAAGAAAAAAAATATTTTATAACTTAGTCACACCGTTAAACAAGAACATATAAGTTACAGTTATATTATAATTATATATTTAGGTACCTATACACTACAATCGACAGGACAAACGTGTTAATATTAGAAAGCAATAATAAATTCATAAATTCATACTCGTTGCATTCAAAAACATTTCTGAAAATGTATTAGGATGTACAGCTGGTCAGCCCCGGATTAAGATAATTTTGGGGCAGGGGCCAAAAAATAATAATAATATCCATCTATATACATAATATAGGAAACGTTCTACCCGCCAGTGGCCCACTATATTATTCGATATCCGGGTCCATGGCCCCCTGCCCGCCTTAGGTAATCCAGGCTTGTAGTATCCAAAATCAGTACAACTAAATACTATATTCACACTTACTTTTGTGCTGTACATCCTATTGCTCCTGAGCATATAACATCCATGGCTAATTCACCAGTAGCCGGGTTTGACACGGATTTACACGAATCGTAAACCCCTTGCATATACGAATCGGAAATATAAAAATCCAACTCTTGTATCGAAGTACCTAGATAGCAGATACAATATTAAAAAAAAGTGTATGGTTGTAAAACAGTAATGGCGCAGTTGTTGTTCTTAAAACAATGACGAAATTCTATCTTAGAGATTCAATAGAAATTGTATTTAACAACTATACGAGTAACTCATGAATTGATTTTAAATATTTCGTAATAAGTAATAACTAATAAGCAAATTTTATAGTAATCATGGTGAAATTGTATACTGACCTATTTTCGTCAATTTGGTGACATTCATAAATCGGCTCTGCGTCGGTGAACAAGCCAACTCGCAGATAAATCTTCCAAATGTTCTCATACATGATGGACATCTGTGTAAGAAGTTTGCAGCCTGTACAATACTTGTGCCTAATGTTGAAAGCTGATCGACTCCGCAACACGTGTTAAGAGTTTGTCCATCTAATAAAACAAAATAATAAAATATGTGTAATGAGTTTAAACAATTAAAGCTTTAATAGTTAATTTGTAACTTTTTATTAGAATCAGGCAATCAGCTCAAGATAAATTAAATATAAATTATAAAAAATTTTTTTTTGAATTTATTCTAGGAAAATTGTAAATTTTTTAAATTTTAAAATACTCATAGGTAACTTGCTTCAAAATTAAAATATTAAAAGATTCTATGGGGGCCTTAAATATATTTATTCACTCAAATTTGATGATAGGTAAATTTATTATTATATTAAAAGTAAAATGGAATATTCTGAACATAATGTTTGCCTAGGAAATAATTTCTAATGAAGTAAATTATTTTTAAATTAGGGAAAATATAAATATAACATCTGAACAGCATTCTCCTAAGATATCCATACGAATAATATTTTACTCCACGATATTGACTATCAAAGTATATATGGATAAATTCGATAAACAATTGATCATAGTATAATATGATTTATGGAAGCACAAATAGCTGGTAGCTATAGATACTCAAATTAAATCAGTGTTCGTATTTGTTGATAATCATTAAACATATTTAACTATATCTATTAATTATTTTTAGGTTAGTTTGTAGAATAAACCTAATTTTTATTATCAAAACATTGTTGAATCAAATTGTAGGTACTTATAAGTTCAAATCCAAACATAACGAAAACAATAAAATTATCTATTTAATAAAATACCAATTTAGAATATTTAACAAATAACAATGTACTGTAATTTAAAGTTCTCGAATAATAATATTTTACTTTAAGAGGACGCTACACGGATATTTGTTGTCTCCGTCTTACAAGTGCATAACATACCAAATTTACGATCAGCCGATCACATTTAACTCAGTTAGTTTAAAAATTAGAATGAATCGACCTATTATGAAACTTGATGGTAATAACATTATCTGTGTTTGTAAGTCGGTTTTTTACAATAATTCAGTTTTTAAGTGAGTAATGTTCATTTTTAATTTACGCAATTTTATATACGCATAACTTACTAAAAAATTGAACTATCGTAAAAAACCCACACACAAACACAGATAATGTACTTGCCATCAAGTTTCATTATAGATCGAATCACTCTAATATTTAAAATGTATTCTCATAAATCGTTCTATTTTTTATTAAAATTAAATATAATTTCAATATTAATTAAAACATGAAGTGCCGACATTTATCCATTTGGGTATTTAAAAAAATACTCGACCATAAATTATAAATAATTAAAAGTCGCAGAAGATGCATTTTAACATGCCATAATCAACAAATACGAGTGCTCGAGAGTGCATGCATTATGCGTAACTTATGGACTCAAGCCTATAATCTTTACGGGCATACATCTCGATGATGGACAAGGAAAATGGTAAATTTACTATACGAACCGCTGTGCCGAAACAACTACTTATGAGTGCTTTGTACTTAAAACCTATATTATAATGTAAATAAGATTATTAGAATGTCAACTGTTAAGACATGCATTTATGTTGGATACAACGTTTAAAGATACTAATAAACAAGTATGATCATTGATCGGTTGTAGTCAAAATAATTCTATCGACATTTTGTAACATAAATATTATTATAATACAATATTACAATTCCATTTAAGGAAGTATTATTTTAGTTAATACTTATTAATTATTAAATATTTTTCGATGCGAACTCTTCACAAGACAGCAAAACAATATCTATTAGTATGCGAATTTTAAATTTTTATAACAAATTTACAAACTCAACATTTTTTATATATTATATTTCCAAGAAATTATAAAATAGTGACATCTAATTCGTCTGAAATTGCAATATCTATCCCTACTTAAGCCAGAACATATTATTGAGTAAACATTTTAAAGTAATTTTTAAAAATAGAGGTATGGGTAAAATTGTATACAAAATCAAATACATCCAAATTCTTAAATAGTTGAATATATATTTTAATCTTAACATTTCTAATTTTATTTTATTTTTAAATAAATTATTATTGTAGTTAATGGGGTATTAGGGTTATATACTTATTTATATCTAAACAACATATTAGTGATCTGGCGTAACCGGGATTATTTACCCCCGGAATATTTCACAAAAAGAGGTAAAATTTCACACGGTAAATAATCTCGGGTACACCGGTAGGTACTTATTATTTTTACGAATGCATTTTCATTACCAAGTGATTCTATAATAAATGTTTCAGAACGTATTACTTGCATTTCTCTTCTTTTATGATATTGAACGATTGTAAACTATATTAGATAGGTAAAATTTGTTTTCAATTGGTACGCATATATAATATTTGCTTTTATAATAATAAGTTTATTTATTATAAATTATTAAAATGTATTAAATATTAGCTTTGAATTATTGATAGAACTTATATTGTAGACACCGTGTTTATAAAAATATTAAATTCAATATAGGAAGGTATAATCGTATAGGCTATTAGGTAACTAATATAAATTTCATACATTATACATTTATATTCTTACAATTACATCTGTGCAGTGTACTAGATAAATATAATAAATGTCCATTGTCAATAATGAGAAGAATAATAATCTGGACGGTTTTTAAACTATACAAAACAATTTTATTGTAATATGATTTGACTGTTTAGACTATGAGCGAAGCGATGAATGTATTGGTTTTACAATGATGCATTAGAGTTTTAAAAAGCGTTAGAAAAACAAAAAAACGGGAATTGTGTAACTCAAAAACCAATAACCGTAGATACTTGAAATGTTGACTATTTTCAAGTTAATTATATAACTTATAATTAAAGGCATTTAGATTTTTATTAATTTTTTGAAAATATGAAGTTGTATTTTTTCGTCATTAAATACTCACGCGCGTAAACTAACGATTTCTCATTGAACGATTTCCTTATAGTTAAAAATCGAATGACCGTTACTCAACGATACTTGATATTTTCACCGAATGTTTATATTTTTCTATATACAGTATGATTTTAAAAATATTTTGGTCTATTTATAAACATTTAAAATTTGATTTTTTTTTTTTAGTTTTTTTTATAAATATCGATAAAATATTTTCACTAAATAAGCTTGAAAATGTAATACAAAATTCCTTATAAATTGGTTCAATGGCAGTTTAATTTACCTTCAACTTTCAATGTATTACGAAATAATTAAATTATAGGTACTTTACTACTTCTGTATACATCTGTATACATCTATTCGTTATTATAAAAGAGTAACTGGTTTTATTAAAAAATGTTTAAAACTAACCTGAATATTTCATAGGATCATTACTCATTAGGTAATACGCTGTATTACTTAATTGCATAATTCACTAATTCCACTGAAATATATAGGTTTATACGTACCTACATGGATAATTTTGGATATACATTAAAAAATACCACGAGTTAAATTTTTTTTTTATTTAAATTTAGCTACAGCTGACATCTTCAAACGAATCAATACCTATTATAATAGGTATACGTATAAATACATTTTTAAATGAGTATTAATTTCTTTTAGCCATGCGTCAAGTTGGTATCTAATGAATTCAACATATATATAAAATACATAATACAAATAAAGATAGTTTCATGGTGTATGCTTTTATATAGTTTGTACCTACAAACTAAAGTTACAAGGTTTTTCATTATTCGCATATGATATATATATTATATATATAATATGATATAAAATGATATATTGCTAATCATTTTTGTTTTTTGATTATAAGAACAATTTTTCCGTAGGTGCAATTTTAACTTTTGTCAGTATATATATAACATTCATAATAAATGTTTTCTACGTAGAAAAGTATTATTATCTATGACACCTATATAGCTATTATCTTTTAGGTAGGACATAGGTATATATACTATTTGACACATATATTAAAATAGCAATATTATTTAAATCATATTTTACGACATACATTATATCACAATTTTAGTAACTACTAACTCATAATTCATATAATAAATTATATTTTAAACATTTAAAAACAAGTGGTTAAAGCAAACATCAACTTACCTTTTGAATGATCTTGTATGAAATCAGGACACCACGTTTTAAGAACATCTATAGATTTTGGGTCGGTCATTGGTTTGGGGGGTCCATCATAACGGCAATTAAGTACACGAAGTTCATCTACTTTTTCACATTCTCCATACCATATACAAGTATCATTAGCCTTGAATCAAAAAAAAAATTTTCTTTAGGTAAATTAACAGATAAAACGCAGTACCCTATATCTATATTGCGTGCATATCTTAACGAAAGATATAATTATAGTGTGTATTGTAAAGTTTAAAATTATCCGCACATCTATAAATTTGAGTACTTACGAGTTACGACTTACCTATACATACTACATATACTATACATGTTTTCGTAAAAACTTACTATAAAAAAATTTTTTTACTTATATCTATATGCAATTGCAATACGTTAAAAACAAAATGCCACACGGTTAAAATATTAGCTAATTAAAAAACGATTTATTATGACATAACAAAACAAATATAATTTATGTAATTAATACTTTGGACATAGACCATATACTTCCATAGTAAATAATACAAAATTACCATCGTAATTTAATTTTCAGATTAGGTATACCTATAAACATTTCAATATGGCAATTTCTACTTCAGAATCGTGTAGTATAGGTAACTGATTATTGTATTGAAAACAAAATTTACTAAACATGGTATGGCAATTATGACGGTTAATACTTATTCTGGTCTGCAATTATTATTTTAGGTACCTACCTATTAAACAATTTTACATATTTCTAATTTGTCTAACTTTGTTTCATACCTACATTTAATTTTCATAAACTTTAATTTTGAATTTTAATGACCATGGGTATAGCCGTATAGGTACCATTTAATATGCATTGAATTATTGAATTCGGTGTACATAAAATGTTTAGTTAACATTTAAAAAAGGCGGGCAAGTGGGTTTCGTTTTGCTGTACAGTAGGTTGTAAGTAGATCACTGTGATGGATGGTGTTAAATTTGAATTCAATGATATAAAATCATACTATACGAAAAACGATTCTGAGCGGAGACGGTTTGTCAGCATAGGATATTATATTATATTATATTTATATAGTTATTAAACTTATTATTAATACGGTACTACGGTAGCCGATTAAGTTGAATTATTATTATTTGTTTATCATCGTATTTGTATATAATATATTATAATTTATAATATACTTAAGAAGTTTCAAGTACCCAAGAATAATATTTAAAAAATACAACCCCCTACGCCACTGGACTAGAAGCAAATAAGCGATACGCCTATACCTACAACCAGTACAAAATAAACCCTAGAGGAACTATTAAATAAAACAAATTTTGTTAAATTTACACGTGCCATTTGTTAAAATTATGAAATTCTATAACACCGTTACAGTTGATGTCATGTTACTAATTACCACAATATCTAGTACCACACTCTCACAGCGTTAAAAAAGTAGACTCAATTAAAACTATCAAATTAATTACATTTAGATGTAACAAACACAAATTACAAAATATTTAAACGATACATAGCCATTAGTCATTAGCCACATAGGTAATTAAAATGTTCTTAGATTCACAGATACATATTATGTATTATTATAGGTAAGTTTAGTAAGTAAACTATACCTACGAAGTGATTATACATTTAACCAAGACACTCATTATTTCAGAAAACACTAACGTTTTGGAAAATATTTCGTTTAGGTACCTAATTTTAAGTCGGTATATCTACTAATCAATATTTTTGGGAAAAATTATCGTTATCGTTATTTTTTTTTTTTTTGAACGACAACGTGCATTTTTAATCTTATATTCCGAAGCAAAATATTATTCGGAGTACCTTATATATCGATCAATAAAAATGTTGTACAATTAGTTATAGTTTAGTATGTATGTCTACATATAAATATAATTAGTTTTTTATACTCATCCATTACTCATCCAAAATTCAATTTTTATACAATATCGAACTAATCTAAAAATATACTAAATTAGAAAATGGAATAAGAAACCAAAAATACATGTTATCACTATCAAAAATAAAATATTACAAAATTTATAGAGATAAAAAATAATAATAAATATATATATTTCCAGAAACGTTAGTTTCAAAAACATAGTTTTTTTTTGAAATAATGAGTGTCTATTAAGTTAAATATTTAATGTATCACCCGGTATACTTTTAAGATTAGGTATTATTGTATTAATGTATCACGTTGTATACTTCACATTTTCGAAGAAAACAAAAAATAAAATAAGTATGAAATTATGAATTTTATCAAAAACGTAGGAACAAAACACATACATGATACATAATATATTTATATATACGAGGTCTCGTGTATGAATAATGAATGTATGTTATGTGTAAACTTATATTTATAATTCACTGCATATTATAACCATTCCGCAGAGTTAACAACACTGATTTCTTAAACATTATTATTTGTTTACAAAAAGTAATCTATATAGAACGTATATATAGTATTGTTGACGATTCGCTATTCTCGGAATATTCCATATTTTGATCAAGGTATAAAAAATTATAATTATTCAAGAATCAACAATTTTATTCAAAATTATTAAAATAGGAAGTTTTTTTTTAAATCAAGCTATTATAATATATGTCTTATTTATTAGAATATTTAAAATACTATAAATGGTACTCGTACTTTGCAATAACACAGCATTTTATAAAACAGGTAGTAGGAAGATACTAAAATAACTATGAAGAAATGCAAATTGGATCAAATTTGTGATCGATATTAAACCAAGCATTTTTTAAATTTCAACATTACTTAACGCTTTACTAGCCCTAAGCACTCTTATAAAAGCATTATCTTTTTTTTAATTGAAAAGTTATTATTAAGTTTACAATGTTATTTTAAACATTATGTACCTAATTGTTAGAACCCTATGTATATAATGGCTAATTTTTTACAAAAATTAGATTTTTAACAATATTAACTTAAAATAGGTACGCATTTTTAACGATCATATCATTGCGGCTATAATAAGATTTTGTAACAGAATAATTAATATGTTAATCGGGAAAAAAATAAAAGCCACACTATACATCATTACAGTATCACTTGCAGTTATAATTAGTTTAGTAACGTTTTAAAGACAACTATATAATATATATACCTAATTCTATTTTATTGAAATAATAATAGTCAGAATAAAATGAATTGTTTACTTTTCGGTATTTTACATTTTTTTTTTTATAAAATATGGCAATACTGATTTTTTCACCAATACCTATAGGTAATTACAGGTATAATTAAGAGGACATCATATCCGCATGTGTTGTCTCCGACTTACAAAAGCGTAACATACCAAATTTGCGTTCAGAAATTCAATTTTATGCCGTTAGCTTAAAAATTAGAGTGAATCGACCTATTATGAAAATTGATGGTAAGAACATTATCTGTGTTTTTTTGGAAGTTTTTTACACGATAATTCAGTTTTTAAGTGAGTTGTGAGCATTTTTAATTTACATTTATTATACACACTATAAATCATTTAAAAACTAAATCATCGTAAAAAAACATCTAACAAAACACAAATAATGTTCTTACCATCAAGTTTCATAATAGGTCGATTCACTCTAATTTTTAAGCTAACGGCATAAAACTTGAATTTCTGAACGCAAATTTGGTATGTTACGCGTTTGTAAGACGGATACAACACATGTGGGTGTGGCGTCCTCTTAAGATTTAAAATCAAAATATAACTGACCAATTAATAAATCGCATGCCATATTATGTACAACATACCCAGTGGCGTAACTGGGTAAAAAACTAGGAGTGGGCAAAATAATTTACTGAACAAAACCAAAATTCTGAGCCCACCCCTCCCCAGCTTAAATGTAACTTTATTCTATTTATACCTAATTGATTGTTTTTACACACATTTTTATATACAAATTGTATTTATAGGTTGTAGCATTGATTAATAGTATTTATAATCAATGGTTGTGGGTACCCATATTGATTAATGTTATTAAGATATAAATATTAAAGTTAATTAATAAAAAGGTTGGTATATCTGGGTGGTGGGGAAAAATAATAACCCCCCAATTACGCCACTTAACAGTGAACATACCTGTTGTTTACTTCTTAGTTCTTTGTGTTATTTAAATTTGAACTCAATAATAAAATACAATATACATTATATAGAATAATATAGATGTATATTGTACATAATATATTATTATATAGGTACCTACTGACTACTGAAATATTCATTTTTTTTTGTGATAGGATATAGGTACTAACTTACATTATCATTTCAGTATAAAAATAATATAAAATTATTATAATATGCACGTTGAAAAATAAATCAAAAAACCTTAAATAACAAAGAGCACGATTAAATTTTAAAATTAATTATTTAAAATTTGTAAATATAATTAGACTGAAGATTATAACACGCGAGTAGTCTAACGAATACGGAATAATGAATACACAACAGTTAACAACTTAACAGGTAGGTACCTACTATTTATACTATAACAACTATTATAATATAGTTAATACAATAGTATAAGAGCATTTTAAGAGATGAAAAATAATCGCAAGATCTCCCCATTCGTCTAGGGCCGTTTAACAGCACACCGCACGCGAGGATTTAGAATTAATATGAACGAAACGATTTTCTTATTATAAAATTAATACATATTTTGAGCGCGAATCGACTTATCTAAATCCGTGTTGCGTTCTCGTAATGAAAAATATTTTGCATAACAGCTGCACGATCACAAACTCTTGAGATAAACAATCTATAGTATGTATATTGTGATATCACACAATTATACGAGTAAGTACGTAGTTAACGTATTCTCGCTTATTGTCTGTATTTGTATTTGTACTTTGCGATAGGTACTTATTATAATACATACGTCCTGCATGGCTACATAATATTATAGTAAAATAGTAAAACGAATAATTGTATTATTATTTACTACATATGCGGTGTGGGTGGGATATACCGCAGATCGAGAATCGGTATAATATCAGATATATATACCTACCTGCAGCGAATCGTGCGCGTAGTGAGGGAGGTACGATCAGAAAAACGTCGGAAGATACACTCGCATACCTATGGGTACCTAATATGAAAAAAATGTATAACACAGGTATACCTACTACCTACGCGCAGTGGGTGGACCAATTTTTCGAATAAAAACGTTCAAGATTTAAATAATAAATCTGTAAATCTTGTGTCTAAAATATTAACGACCGGCGATCGACGCACGTCGCAATACTCACCCGTGACGGCGGGAGGACGGACAAGAGAGTGATGAACAGGACCGTCGTGATTATTATTGGCGACATTATAACGCACGGACAACGTGCGTCCCGTGTAGTGTCAACAGGTAGCACGGAATGTAATGACGTGCAGGCACAACGAACTACGGACGCTGACTGCGGTCTGCGGGCTGCGGCCTGAGAGTGTTGCGAGTTATCGCCGATGATCAACCGGTCCCACGACTGGTCGAATGTTTTCGGGCGGCGGAGAGTGAGGTCGCGCGGTATCGCTTCTTGCGCGCTTTACCAAACGTCAAGTACCGCCATCTCGGGGCAACAACGACAGGTGTACACCGATAATACAATAATAATATTTCCACCGAACCCATCGGAAACGCACCACTATAGTACTATACCTGCACGGCCAAGAAGGTATACCTATACATATTATACTATTATACTATATAATGAAATTATATTATACGCAGCCGACGCCGACAACGACAAAAAAGTAATAATAATAAGGACCGTTCTCCCGCAGTGTGTGGCGGAGATCGTCGCAGTCGGTCGAAATAAAGACGCGTTTTTGCGTTTCACACCCATCGTAATATCGGAGAAGAATCGTAATGCACAGAAACTACCTACCTGCCTACCGCGTAAAATGTAAATTATAGTCTACGTCTACCTGCACTAATAAAAATGAAAATGAAAACCAATTGCTGAGCGATGATATCAATCGAGACAAAAAAGAACATACCTTTTAAAGGGATAGCATTGAATTAGCCCCAGACTACTTTATATTATAATGCTTTACAATCCTCCATGAATACACAATTATGAGCGTGAAATCAAGGAGTGCATAATATGGCAAGTGAAAAACAAAAAACGATGTTTATAAAAAAAGGGTTTAGTTTCGAATTCGTAAAATGGTTAAAAACAGAGTTCAATGGAAAATGGTGGACCTGTTGTAAAAACTCATGTAAATATTTTATAATTATCCCTTAACAGTGTAATTTTAAAAAATTGCAATGAACACAATATTATTAAAAGCGTGACGATAAAGTTCTTAGTAGACAAAAAATAAGTAAGTTGATATGGTTCTTTCCTCCAACGATTTTAATTATTTAGTGTATGTTAATAAATTTATACTTATATGTACTGTTATAGTAATTAAAAAAAAGGTGGGCAATCAATGATACATTATTCATTAGTAATATAATATCATTGTGTAAGAAAAATAATTCTGAGCGAAGATTACTAAGTATATTTGATGATATTATTGACATATGATATGACATTTTATAAATTTATAACTACAAAATAATTATTAAACTTTAAATTTAATAAATTTTATCAAAATATGAACTTTAAATGCTTATAAAAAAAATTGTGCCTATGTATTTTTAATATTTTTAAACTGATATTGTAGCAATATATCAGGAGCCTTTTTTACGCTTTTTTACCCAACAAATAAAGTTTTATTGACATTCATAGAAAAAAAAAAAAGGTGGATAAGTGGATGTCGCTCTGCTGTATAGTAGGTTACAAGTGAGTCACTGTAATGGATGGTGTTAAATTTGAATTAAATGATATAATATCATTGTATAAGAAAAACGATTCTGAGCGAAAACGGTCAGTCAGCCTATGATATTACCAAGTATATCTGATGATATTATTGTGAATAAAGTCATTTATATATAACCTATTTACATGGAGCCTTGTTTTAAATTTTCAATCCTTAGCCATAAAAGTTGAACATTTTATACATTTTTAACTACAAAATAATTATTACATTTTAAATTTGATAAATTTTGTCAAAATTTGAACTTTAAATGCTTATAAAAAAAAATTGTGACTATATATTTTTAATATTTTTCAACTGCTATTAGAACGATATATCAGGAGCTTTATATTAAATTTTCAAGCTTTTTTACCCAACAAATAAAATTTTATTGATATTTATAGAAAAAAAAACTAAAAAAATCGAAAACTGACAATGTCCGTAAACAGCTCAAAAAGAGTCAAAATATATTCAAAATTGTATGGTGTATAGAAAATGCTAATATAAACATTCAGTGAAATTTTCAAGTATCTACAGTCATTCGTTTTTTAATTACAATAAAATAAGAAAATTGTTACATGAGAAATCGAGTGAATATCAAATGTTGTAAAAATATAAATTTCAGACGCTCATAAAAATTTAATTTAAGTTTCTTGTAGACATTTTTTTTTGATAAAGGTAGACAAACTTATGAGTAATCTTATATTACATTTTCAAATCTTAGATTTAAAAAGAAAAATTTTTATGAATTCTCAACTTAAAATAATTTGCTAATTTTCGTGATTTTTCCGTATTTTGTCAAAATTTGAACTTTAAACGCTTATAAATAAAAACTGTGACTAAGGATTTTTAATTTTTTTCATCTGCCTTTGAAAAAATAACCTAGGAGCCTTCTATTAAATTTTAAAGCTTTTTTACTCAACAGATAAAATTTTATTGATATTTATAGAAAAAAAACTAAAATAAATAGAAATTGACAATGTCCGTAAACTGCAGCTCAAAATAAGTCAAAATATTTGGAAAATGTTATGGTGTATAGGAAATGCAATTATAAACATTCAGTCAAAATTTCAGTCCCTACGGTCATTTGTTTTAGAGTTACACCAAAAACCAAAATCGATTTTCTCGAAAACAGATTTTGCGTAAAAATTCCCGCTTTTCCTTAATTTTTCTTTTGTTTTTCACGTCGCTTTTGAAAACTACTGGGAAATTTTTACTTTTGACCCCCCAAAGTACCAACCATATCAGAAAAGTTACTGTTGAAGAAAATCCAAGCACTTTTACTGTCCTAAAAGGTGATGACAGACACAAAAATAAAAAAAAAATTTAAAAATTTAAAAAAAAACACACATCATTGTAAAATCAATAGATTCATCGCTTCGCTCAGAATCAAAAATTGAAAACTGACAATGTCCGTATAAACAGCTCAAAATGTACAGTTATAAAATATATATTATAAGTACTTATTATATACTTATTTTATTGTATTCATTTTATTTTTGAGTTCAAATTTTTAATGGCGGGGAAGCTATGTTTTTACTTTATGGACATGGTTAATTTACATCTTTTATTTTACAGAACCTTAGTATCTGTGGACTGTGACCAATAGAATCTAGTGACACTCATGCTGAGGGTACGGGAGGTTGCCCAATGTGTATTTTGAACTTTGGTTCTTAAACTATTAAATCTTAGCTGTACATTAACGTGTGAATAGGATGTACCGTATACTTAATATGGAATAATATGAATAGGTTCTTCGTAAAAATAGCAAAATTATAGTCCACTGCTGGGTAACATAATCACTAAACATGTAATAATAAGAATCAATAGTGAAATTTAGTCCCTTAAACATGATAGTGGCTAATGAATTATGATTAGTTCATAGTCCATTAAATTAATACATTTTTTATGCAACTTGCAAAAATATTTAAAAAAATAGTAATACATTATTTTAATAATGAAAATTCTCTAGATTTGTTAATAATATTGATATTAATAATTACAACAAAATTCCCAACTAAACTCGTTTGATGGAATTATCGTTATGGTTCGTAAATATATATTAATATTTATATATTATATAGTTTTAACTTTTGTAGGAACATCTTATGAAAACATTGTATTATATTTTCAAGTTTTCCTCATTGTTTACGGTTAGAGACCTAAAGTGAATTGTCTGCTCAAAATGTATTATGTAATGACAGACACCACATTTAAAATAGATAAACATAAAATAAATAAAACCGGGAAAGTCGCTCTGCTGTACCTATAGTTGTAGGTGTCATGTGTATCTCATCATATAGGTATAGTAAGTCAATGTAATAGATGTGTTGAATTTGAATTCAATAAAAAATCATTCAAATCTTCTACCATTGCATACAATAAAAAACGATTCTGAACAGAGACGGTCTTGTCAGCCTATTGTTTCAAGGGCATCTGCTTGGTGAGGGGAGGGTGGCTAAAGGAGTTATTGCTCCATGGAATTTTGTTAATTGTATGAAATTTAATACCATGCATTATGCATAATATGGTATATGATAAAGTTTATAAAATATTTCTGGATTAAATAAATTGTTAATGTGATGTAATATTATATATTAGAATATGGAGATACTTAATACCTAGGTACCAATGTCAACATAACTAAACCAAAATATAAACTAATTTGGCCATTGAATTTAATCTTGCACCAAGTGGAATTGTATTCCTCGGGCACGCATTTGCCTAAATTTCTAAAGATATTTTATTTCCTATATATAATAAAATATAAATAGGTGGGTAGGTAATATTGGCTGATGGACTCCGCTCCGCTCAGATTCGATTTTCGTATGCAATGATTCATAATTGAATTTAAATTTATCACATCCAATATCCATTAGGTACAGTAATACAGTGACTTCGTCAATGAGTATACGTCTATATATATTTACACTCGACATGACGATACCAATTACCTAGGTGAGTATACAACAGAGTGGTGGGTATACCTACTTGCCCACTTTGTATTACCTACCTATTATACTTAATATACCTTGAGAGTTTACATGTAAGAGTGAGGTGAATTCTGATTGCCGATGAATTTGAAGTTGGTCAACTGGGAAATCGCCATAATATCAATAGTATGTAATTTCTGGAAAATAACTATCAACATGTTACACGACCCAATTCGAAAAAAAATCCAGTGTGCGCTTCTGTAATAAATAATACCTATAATAATATACGTAGAACCCGTAGGGGCGAAAAGTTTCAAGTACCTACCTACCTAGATACCTACTTACGGCCGGCTACGTATAATATTATTTTGATTTACAACAAAATAACTCAATAAAATTCGTTATACAGGATAATTAGTAAATTAGGTACAAATAAAGAGAGCGTATATTATGTAATATACATTGATGTAGGATGTAGCTATGCTGTAAAAGTTTATATTATATATTAAGTGTAATAATGTAGGTATATCTATAACGTCCGAAATTAGCCATCAATACATTTTGCAAAACACAATTTGAATGACGAATGACCTGCGTGTCTGCATATTAATTAAATATTATGATACCTAATGTAGTTTATACATTTAATACGATGTTATGCAATAATTATAATCATTAAAAAAATAACTGGGAGCGCTAATTATTATACGTTTTAAGGCAAAGGAGTTGGAGTCAAGATTTGGTACTAATATAGCTAGGAGACTCAGAGAGCCAGAAAAGCTGAATAATCCCTAAAAATACTTAACAAAAACCTCCTAAAAAATACTTAAAAAACAAAAACCACCAAAAAATGTATGTCAAGTATGTACCTATACCTACACATTTCAGCGGTAAACTTCTAAAATTATAAAAAAAATCCAAATTGGTATAATATAATATAGTTAGGGCATTTTATATTGTAGATCAGTAGGTATAGACTATAAATGTCTTTGAAGTTGGCTAATAAGTACATACCTCAGGCTACAGGCTACATGCAATTATGTGTAGAGAATATGAAAGAATAGAGTAGTATAGGCATCTATTTATGTTGTTACAATTGTATAATAAAATAATATTTAATACATATAATATATTATATTATAGGCACTATTAATTAGTATTTGTATTAAAAAAAATGCATTTTATAGATTTATTAATAATAATTAAATAACACCGCAGGTATGTCACATTTTTTTTTTGTAGTTGTACAAAACGTATTATGAATAACTATGATCAAATCTCTTGAATATTTAATAAAAAAGATAGGTATACCAGCTATTCCATATGTATATATAACTATATTTTGATATCTTCTCAAAATTCCCTTATATTAGATAAAAGTAAAACTAAAGCATAAATATATAATATGTTTTATCATATTATAATTTTTTTTTTTTTAAAAAATAGAGACATTATAATATTGTTTACGTTGTTTGATGAATAAAACATGTTTATTTTATTTAGATCAGAAAAAAAAGCGTATTCTAATAACAATGATGAGGTTACAGATAGGTACAACACAATTTGTTTTCTCCAGACAATTTATGATTATATTAAAATATTCAATTTTTATATCTATACATTGGTTTGTTTTATACCTACGAATACCGAAATGGATTTTCCAATAATTTACATAATTCGATCAATGAATTATTCAGTATTATTGCATTTAAAGGTTTAAAGTCTATTTTGTTTCGTTTTCAATGTTTCATCATCAAAATAAAATTGATTTACAACCACGCGTATGACATGTCTTTACGCATTCGATAATAATACATCTCAGTAGGTAGGCTGTAGCTAATATTTACCTCGTATATCTGTAATAAATTAAAATATTTTATATTGCGCTGATCTTCACGATCAAAACAATTTACTTAAATTTAACAGTATAGGGTACCTATAATATGTTTTAATGTTTACCTGCCTTAGACATATCTGTGAGATATACAATATGTTCTATCAAAATCAAATTCAGGTCGAATTCCTTGGAAAGGTATAATTGCTAGGGAATGTACCTACGTAATTTTAATTTCTATAATAACCTAATAGAAATATAACCTTGGACCAAAATATTAAGAGCTGTTGACCGTTGTCCGTTATGCACATCAATAGTAAATAAACTAGGTACATATAAGATACAACAATTTTTTTAAAAGGTTACCTGTATAATATAAATTTTTTACAGGGACGCGATTTCTCTATTTATGATGAATTTATCATTTTGCACCTATAGTGAGCTAATTCTCTGCGGGCGTCCCTGGGTATAAATGTTAAATTTAAGAATTTAGTCCAATTTACATAATTCATAATATATATATTATAAAATACAATTGTGTAAGCGTACCTATGGTCATTGTAGAAACTATATATAAATATAGGTACTTATACACGGCTATACGCCTATACCTATTGCAGTTAATCAGTATCATGGATATGATTCTACTGAATTGTTTAACCTTGATTTTTTAAATCAATAACACTTTTGAGCATTACTGATCGATTGAATAAATTGAAACAAAATAATCATTTTTTTACATTTTGTGGACCCTATACGTCATCACTCATCGTCATCTCTATTCCTTGGATCGTGGCTAATATTTTCGCTCCTCCGATCTAACGACGAAACGTTTTTTATAGTTACCTAACTTACGTGTTTTCGAATATATGTAATACCTACTATATTGGAAATTGAGATGTAGGTACGCATCCAATTATATTTTTCACTTGTTTGATACAATATGGTACCTACATATATATATAAATAATTATTACATTCGTTTTAAAATATATGGGTACACTCCACCGTAAATATTCAGATGGTATATTATTTTTTGTTTTTTTCAATTTCATTTGTTGGATAAGCAATTGTTTTTAATAAGCGTGTCAATTTTATACTAGGCTCTTGCTCTATTTTTACTAAAGCAGTTGAAAAATTTTTAAAATACATAATATAGGCATACATTTTTTTATAAGCATTTAAAGTTTGAATTATGGCAAAATTTATCAAATTTAAAATTTAAAATTATTTTGTTGTATAAAATGTTTAGCTTTTATAGCTATATAAAGTGCGTGTGAACGTTTTCAGCTCGTTGTTCTTGGGCTATTGTCTGGTTCACTAGCCCATAATTCTGTCCTAAAATCAGTATCAGAATCAATATGATTTTTTAATATATAGTCTGGAAAATCCATATTTATATTATTAGTACTTAGGAGCTATTGAAATTATTTCAGTAAATGCGTCCGGAACTTCGTTAGAGTTTAAATAAGGTAAACCGAAAAAGTGTTTAATAGCCACCTTCCAATTTCAGAATCATTTTTTGAGTATTCTTTTGATAACACTTTATTTTTTTTCAAACGCCCGAACCAAATATGTCCTTATCAATTGACGGGTATTCAATTGATATCATCAATAATATTGATCGTGTACGGGCAGATTAAGACACCTGTACACCAAAAAGCCAAAACTGTACCAATCAGCTGGTTTTCATTGTTCACTATTTTGTGCACAAACGAGTTGTCGTAAATTTAAAATATATATTAATATGTGCGCAAACGAGTCTCTACCATAAATGTCTTGCCCCCGCGTGCTTTGGAGATGAAATCAAAGGGCACGCATAATCTTGGCTTAAACAAGAAGAGTGGAATCATATTTTTGGGAAACATTTTCATTTATTACATTCAGGCCTGGACTGGGAGGGTACCGGCCTATTATTCTAGGTAAGCAGACGGCCCACAATGTATTATTTGGAGAATTTTTAAATGTATTTGTCTCACAAATTGATATTTGATAGGATTTAAAGAGGTTAGAGGGGGGGTACTTTCTTATAACCTTTATATTCAACAACCATGATTAATTATGTGATGTTAACCATAATCCATACCCCATACTAAACAAAATAAATTTACTTTATACTATAAAGTATACACTTTAAAATAATACACAAAGAATTAGTAGAGTTTAGTAAAAATACAATATTATTTTTTGTGAATTAATTTATTTTATTTCGAATTAATAATTAAAAATATCTTTTTTTAGAAGGTTTATAACAAATATTAGGTAAACGTGCCATCTGCCTTCATTAAATATTAAAAACATAATTTAAATATTTAAAACATAATTATAAATAATAATAATAATTATTTATTGTATTTAGTTAAGTAAAAATAAAAAAAGAGATAATTATCGTTTTAAGTATACTTAAGTTAATAATTTAGACATAAGTGACGATAAAGATTTTAAATATTCTATAATATCTTCCAATAATATTTGATCCAATATTTATTTTTCAACTGACATAAGAATGAAAGTCTCTAAATTGTCATTCGATATTGATGCTCTAGGACGATTTTTTATTATTTTCAACTGGGAATACACATTACAAACTTCAAACTAAAATGCCCAGAATCGTATATAGAAAAAAATATTCAAAATATTTAGTTCATTAAAGAATGATTATTCACAGGGCACCAAGTTATCAATTATAAAGTTACTACAAAATATTCAACTAGAGTCACGTTAATGAAAAAAAAAATTGAAGGAGGGTGTTGGCGCCCGAAGGCAAATACATTTTAGGAAACAAAAAAAAAAGTTGAATAAATTTAACTGTATGATTACACATTACAAAGTACAATCTAAAATCCCCAGAATATTAAACAGAAAAAACTATTTCAAAAGTGTATTTCAGTAAACAAGGATTATTCAAAGGGTACCAGGTTGTCAATGCTTAAAAAATTTGGCTAGAGGTTAAATCATAAAAAAAAAATTGAAGGAGGATGTTGGCGACCGCAGGCAAATGCATTTAAGGAAACCAAAAAAAAAATTTGAAAAATTTAACTGTAGGAATACACATTACAAAGTAAAAACTAAAATGCCCAGAATATTAAACAGAAAAAATTATTTCAAATATTTATTTCATTAAACAAGGATTATTCAAAAGGTACCAGATTGTCAATGCTTAAAAAATTTGGCTAGAGGTTAAATCATAAAAAAAAAATTTAAGGATGGCGTTAGCGCCCGCAGGCAAATGCATTTTAGGAAACCAAACAAAAAATTTTGAATAAATTTAACTGTATGATTACACATTACAAAAAACAAATTAAAATGCCCAGCTTCTTAAACAAAAAAAACTATTTAAAATATTTAGTTCATTAAAGAATGATTATTTACCGGGCACCAAGTTATCAACTTTCAAGTCAATACAAAATATTCAACTAGAGTTACATTACTAAAAAGAAAAAATTGAAGGAGGGTGTTGGCGCCCGCAGGCAAATGCGTTTTAGGAAACCAAAAAAAAATTTTAAAAAAATTTTACTGTAAGAATACACATTACAAAGTAAAAACTAAAATGCCCAGAATCTTAAACAAAAAAAACCATTTAATATATGTCAATGTTTAAAAAATTTGGCTAGAGGTTAAATCATAAAAAAAAAATTGAAGGAAGGTGTTTGTGCCCGCAGGCAAATGCATTTTAGGAAACCAAAAAAAAATTTTGAAAAAATTTTACTGTAGGAATACACATTACAAAGTAAAAACTAAAATGCCCAGAATCTTAAACAAAAAAAACCATTTAAAATATTTAGTTCATTAGTGAATGATTATTTACAGGGCACCATGTTATCAATTTTCAAGTCAATACAAAATATTCAACTAGAGTTGCATAACTAAAAAAAAAAATTGAAGGAGGACGTTAGCGCCCGCAGGCAAATGCATTTTAGGAAACCAAAAAAAAAAAAATTAAATAAATTATATTGTGGGAATACACTTTACAAAGTACAAACTACAATACCCAGAATATTAAACAGAAAAAACTATTTAAAAAATGTATTTCAGTAAACAAGGATTATTCAAGAGGTACCAGATCGTCAATGTTTAAAATATTTGACTAGAGGTTAAATCCTAGAAAAAAATTGAAGGAGGATGTTGGCGACCGCAGGCAAATGAATTTTAGGAAACCAAAAAAAGATTTTGAAAAAATTTTACTGTAAGAATAGGTACACATTACAAAGTAAAAACTCAAATGCCCAGAATCTTAAACAAAAAAAACCATTTAATATATGTCAATGTTTAAAAAATTTGGCTAGAGGTTAAATCATAAAAAAAAAATTGAAGGAAGGTGTTTGCGCCCGCAGGCAAATGCATTTTAGGAAACCAAAAAAAAATTTTGAAAAAATTTTACTGTAGGAATACACATTACAAAGTAAAAACTAAAATGCCCAGAATCTTAAACAAAAAAAACCATTTAAAATATTTAGTTCATTAGTGAATGATTATTTACAGGGCACCATGTTATCGATTTTCAAGTCAATACAAAATATTCAACTAGAGTTGCATAACTAAAAAAAAAAATTGAAGGAGGACGTTAGCGCCCGCAGGCAAATGCATTTTAGGAAACCAAAAAAAAAAAAATTAAATAAATTATATTGTGGGAATACACATTACAAAGTACAAACTAAAATGCCCATATTCTTAAACAAAAAAAACCATTTAAATGTTTAGTTCATTAAAGATAAGGATTATTCAAGGGTAGCCGATTGTCAATGTTTAAAAAATTTGGCTAAAGGTTAAATCATAAAAAAAAAATTTAAGGATGGCGTTAGCGCCCGCAGGCAAATGCATTTTAGGAAACCAAACAAAAAATTTTGAATAAATTTAACTGTATGATTACACATTACAAAAAACAAATTAAAATGCCCAGCTTCTTAAACAAAAAAAACTATTTAAAATATTTAGTTCATTAAAGAATGATTATTTACCGGGCACCAAGTTATCAACTTTCAAGTCAATACAAAATATTCAACTAGAGTTACATTACTAAAAAGAAAAAATTGAAGGAGGGTGTTGGCGCCCGCAGGCAAATGCGTTTTAGGAAACCAAAAAAAAATTTTAAAAAAATTTTACTGTAAGAATACACATTACAAAGTAAAAACTAAAATGCCCAGAATCTTAAACAAAAAAAACCATTTAATATATGTCAATGTTTAAAAAATTTGGCTAGAGGTTAAATCATAAAAAAAAAATTGAAGGAAGGTGTTTGTGCCTGCAGGCAAATGCATTTTAGGAAACCAAAAAAAAATTTTGAAAAAATTTTACTGTAGGAATACACATTACAAAGTAAAAACTAAAATGCCCAGAATCTTAAACAAAAAAAACCATTTAAAATATTTAGTTCATTAGTGAATGATTATTTACAGGGCACCATGTTATCAATTTTCAAGTCAATACAAAATATTCAACTAGAGTTGCATAACTAAAAAAAAAAATTGAAGGAGGACGTTAGCGCCCGCAGGCAAATGCATTTTAGGAAACCAAAAAAAAAAAATTAAATAAATTATATTGTGGGAATACACTTTACAAAGTACAAACTACAATACCCAGAATATTAAACAGAAAAAACTATTTAAAAAATGTATTTCAGTAAACAAGGATTATTCAAGAGGTACCAGATCGTCAATGTTTAAAATATTTGACTAGAGGTTAAATCCTAGAAAAAAATTGAAGGAGGATGTTGGCGACCGCAGGCAAATGAATTTTAGGAAACCAAAAAAAGATTTTGAAAAAATTTTACTGTAAGAATACACATTACAAAGTAAAAACTCAAATGCCCAGAATCTTAAACAAAAAAAACCATTTAATATATGTCAATGTTTAAAAAATTTGGCTAGAGGTTAAATCATAAAAAAAAAATTGAAGGAAGGTGTTTGCGCCCGCAGGCAAATGCATTTTAGGAAACCAAAAAAAAATTTTGAAAAAATTTTACTGTAGGAATACACATTACAAAGTAAAAACTAAAATGCCCAGAATCTTAAACAAAAAAAACCATTTAAAATATTTAGTTCATTAGTGAATGATTATTTACAGGGCACCATGTTATCGATTTTCAAGTCAATACAAAATATTCAACTAGAGTTGCATAACTAAAAAAAAAAATTGAAGGAGGACGTTAGCGCCCGCAGGCAAATGCATTTTAGGAAACCAAAAAAAAAAAAATTAAATAAATTATATTGTGGGAATACACATTACAAAGTACAAACTAAAATGCCCATATTCTTAAACAAAAAAAACCATTTAAATGTTTAGTTCATTAAAGATAAGGATTATTCAAGGGTAGCCGATTGTCAATGTTTAAAAAATTTGGCTAAAGGTTAAATCATAAAAAAAAAATTGAAGGAGGGTGTTTGCGCCCGCAGGAAAATGCATTTTAGGAAACCAAAAAGAAATTTTGAAAAAATTTAACTGTAGGAATACACATAACAAAGTACAAACTAAATTGCCCAGAATCTTAAACAGAAAAAACTATTCAATATTTAGTTCATTAAAGAATGATTATTCATAGGGCACCAAGTTATCAATTTTCAAGTCAATACAAAATATTCAAATAGAGTTACATAACTAAAAAAAAAAATTGAAGGAGGGTGTTGGCGCCCGCAGGCAAATGCATTTTAGGAAACCAAAAAAAAATTTTGAAAAAATTTAACTGTAGGAATACACATTACAAAGTACAAAGTAAATTGCTCAGAATCTCAAACAAAAAAAACTAATCAAAATATTTAATTCATTAACGAATGATTATTCATAGGGCACCCGATTGTCAATGTTTAAAAAATTTGGCTAGAAGTTAAATCATAAAAAAAAAATTGAAGGAGGGTGTTGGAGCCTGGAGGCAAATGCATTTTAAAAAAGAAAAAAAAAATTAAATAAATAATATTGTGGGAATACACATTACAAAGTACAAACTACAATGCCCAGAATATTAAACAGAAAAAACTATTTAAAATATTTATTTCATTAAACAAGGATTATTCAAAGGGTACCAGATTGTCAATGTTTAAAAATTTGGCTAGAGGTTAAATCATAAAAAAAAATTGAAGGAGGGTGTTGGCGCCTGCAGCAAATGCATTTTAGAAAACCAAAAAGAAATTTTGAAAAAATTTAACTGTAGGAATACACATTACAAAGTAAAAACTAAAATGCCCAGAATCTTAAACAAAAAAAAACCATTTAAAATATTTAGTTCATTAGTGAATGATTATTTACAGGGCACCATGTTATCAATTTTCAAGTCAATACAAAATATTCAACTAGAGTTGCATAACTAAAAAAAAAAATTGAAGGAGGACGTTAGCGCCCGCAGGCAAATGCATTTTAGGAAACCAAAAAAAAAAAAATTAAATAAATTATATTGTGGGAATACACTTTACAAAGTACAAACTACAATACCCAGAATATTAAACAGAAAAAACTATTTAAAAAATGTATTTCAGTAAACAAGGATTATTCAAGAGGTACCAGATCGTCAATGTTTAAAATATTTGACTAGAGGTTAAATCCTAGAAAAAAATTGAAGGAGGATGTTGGCGACCGCAGGCAAATGAATTTTAGGAAACCAAAAAAAGATTTTGAAAAAATTTTACTGTAAGAATACACATTACAAAGTAAAAACTCAAATGCCCAGAATCTTAAACAAAAAAAACCATTTAATATATGTCAATGTTTAAAAAATTTGGCTAGAGGTTAAATCATAAAAAAAAAAATGAAGGAAGGTGTTTGCGCCCGCAGGCAAATGCATTTTAGGAAACCAAAAAAAAATTTTGAAAAAATTTTACTGTAGGAATACACATTACAAAGTAAAAACTAAAATGCCCAGAATCTTAAACAAAAAAAACCATTTAAAATATTTAGTTCATTAGTGAATGATTATTTACAGGGCACCATGTTATCAATTTTCAAGTCAATACAAAATATTCAACTAGAGTTGCATAACTAAAAAAAAAAATTGAAGGAGGACGTTAGCGCCCGCAGGCAAATGCATTTTAGGAAACCAAAAAAAAAAAAATTAAATAAATTATATTGTGGGAATACACTTTACAAAGTACAAACTACAATACCCAGAATATTAAACAGAAAAAACTATTTAAAAAATGTATTTCAGTAAACAAGGATTATTCAAGAGGTACCAGATCGTCAATGTTTAAAATATTTGACTAGAGGTTAAATCCTAGAAAAAAATTGAAGGAGGATGTTGGCGACCGCAGGCAAATGAATTTTAGGAAACCAAAAAAAGATTTTGAAAAAATTTTACTGTAAGAATACACATTACAAAGTAAAAACTCAAATGCCCAGAATCTTAAACAAAAAAAACCATTTAATATATGTCAATGTTTAAAAAATTTGGCTAGAGGTTAAATCATAAAAAAAAAATTGAAGGAAGGTGTTTGCGCCCGCAGGCAAATGCATTTTAGGAAACCAAAAAAAAATTTTGAAAAAATTTTACTGTAGGAATACACATTACAAAGTAAAAACTAAAATGCCCAGAATCTTAAACAAAAAAAACCATTTAAAATATTTAGTTCATTAGTGAATGATTATTTACAGGGCACCATGTTATCAATTTTCAAGTCAATACAAAATATTCAACTAGAGTTGCATAACTAAAAAAAAAAATTGAAGGAGGACGTTAGCGCCCGCAGGCAAATGCATTTTAGGAAACCAAAAAAAAAAAAATTAAATAAATTATATTGTGGGAATACACTTTACAAAGTACAAACTACAATACCCAGAATATTAAACAGAAAAAACTATTTAAAAAATGTATTTCAGTAAACAAGGATTATTCAAGAGGTACCAGATCGTCAATGTTTAAAATATTTGACTAGAGGTTAAATCCTAGAAAAAAATTGAAGGAGGATGTTGGCGACCGCAGGCAAATGAATTTTAGGAAACCAAAAAAAGATTTTGAAAAAATTTTACTGTAAGAATACACATTACAAAGTAAAAACTCAAATGCCCAGAATCTTAAACAAAAAAAACCATTTAATATATGTCAATGTTTAAAAAATTTGGCTAGAGGTTAAATCATAAAAAAAAAATTGAAGGAAGGTGTTTGCGCCCGCAGGCAAATGCATTTTAGGAAACCAAAAAAAAATTTTGAAAAAATTTTACTGTAGGAATACACATTACAAAGTAAAAACTAAAATGCCCAGAATCTTAAACAAAAAAAACCATTTAAAATATTTAGTTCATTAGTGAATGATTATTTACAGGGCACCATGTTATCAATTTTCAAGTCAATACAAAATATTCAACTAGAGTTGCATAACTAAAAAAAAAAATTGAAGGAGGACGTTAGCGCCCGCAGGCAAATGCATTTTAGGAAACCAAAAAAAAAAAAATTAAATAAATTATATTGTGGGAATACACTTTACAAAGTACAAACTACAATACCCAGAATATTAAACAGAAAAAACTATTTAAAAAATGTATTTCAGTAAACAAGGATTATTCAAGAGGTACCAGATCGTCAATGTTTAAAATATTTGACTAGAGGTTAAATCCTAGAAAAAAATTGAAGGAGGATGTTGGCGACCGCAGGCAAATGAATTTTAGGAAACCAAAAAAAGATTTTGAAAAAATTTTACTGTAAGAATACACATTACAAAGTAAAAACTCAAATGCCCAGAATCTTAAACAAAAAAAACCATTTAATATATGTCAATGTTTAAAAAATTTGGCTAGAGGTTAAATCATAAAAAAAAAATTGAAGGAAGGTGTTTGCGCCCGCAGGCAAATGCATTTTAGGAAACCAAAAAAAAATTTTGAAAAAATTTTACTGTAGGAATACACATTACAAAGTAAAAACTAAAATGCCCAGAATCTTAAACAAAAAAAACCATTTAAAATATTTAGTTCATTAGTGAATGATTATTTACAGGGCACCATGTTATCAATTTTCAAGTCAATACAAAATATTCAACTAGAGTTGCATAACTAAAAAAAAAAATTGAAGGAGGACGTTAGCGCCCGCAGGCAAATGCATTTTAGGAAACCAAAAAAAAAAAAATTAAATAAATTATATTGTGGGAATACACTTTACAAAGTACAAACTACAATACCCAGAATATTAAACAGAAAAAACTATTTAAAAAATGTATTTCAGTAAACAAGGATTATTCAAGAGGTACCAGATCGTCAATGTTTAAAATATTTGACTAGAGGTTAAATCCTAGAAAAAAATTGAAGGAGGATGTTGGCGACCGCAGGCAAATGAATTTTAGGAAACCAAAAAAAGATTTTGAAAAAATTTTACTGTAAGAATACACATTACAAAGTAAAAACTCAAATGCCCAGAATCTTAAACAAAAAAAACCATTTAATATATGTCAATGTTTAAAAAATTTGGCTAGAGGTTAAATCATAAAAAAAAAATTGAAGGAAGGTGTTTGCGCCCGCAGGCAAATGCATTTTAGGAAACCAAAAAAAAATTTTGAAAAAATTTTACTGTAGGAATACACATTACAAAGTAAAAACTAAAATGCCCAGAATCTTAAACAAAAAAAACCATTTAAAATATTTAGTTCATTAGTGAATGATTATTTACAGGGCACCATGTTATCGATTTTCAAGTCAATACAAAATATTCAACTAGAGTTGCATAACTAAAAAAAAAAATTGAAGGAGGACGTTAGCGCCCGCAGGCAAATGCATTTTAGGAAACCAAAAAAAAAAAAATTAAATAAATTATATTGTGGGAATACACATTACAAAGTACAAACTAAAATGCCCATATTCTTAAACAAAAAAAACCATTTAAATGTTTAGTTCATTAAAGATAAGGATTATTCAAGGGTAGCCGATTGTCAATGTTTAAAAAATTTGGCTAAAGGTTAAATCATAAAAAAAAAATTGAAGGAGGGTGTTTGCGCCCGCAGGAAAATGCATTTTAGGAAACCAAAAAGAAATTTTGAAAAAATTTAACTGTAGGAATACACATAACAAAGTACAAACTAAATTGCCCAGAATCTTAAACAGAAAAAACTATTCAAAATATTTAATTCATTAACGAATGATTATTCATAGGGCACCCGATTGTCAATGTTTAAAAAATTTGGCTAGAAGTTAAATCATAAAAAAAAAATTGAAGGAGGGTGTTGGAGCCTGGAGGCAAATGCATTTTAAAAAAGAAAAAAAAAATTAAATAAATTATATTGTGGGAATACACATTACAAAGTACAAACTACAATGCCCAGAATATTAAACAGAAAAAACTATTTAAAATATTTATTTCATTAAACAAGGATTATTCAAAGGGTACCAGATTGTCAATGTTTAAAAATTTGGCTAGAGGTTAAATCATAAAAAAAAATTGAAGGAGGGTGTTGGCGCCCGCAGCAAATGCATTTTAGAAAACCAAAAAGAAATTTTGAAAAAATTTAACTGTAGGAATACACATAACAAAGTACAAACTAAATTGACCAGAATCTTAAACAGAAAAAACTATTCAATATTTAGTTCATTAAAGAATGATTATTCATAGGGCACCAAGTTATCAATTTTCAAGTCACTACGAAATATTCAAGTAGAGTCACATTAATAAAAAAAAAAATTGAAGGAGGGTGTTGGCACCCGAAGGCAAATGCATTTTAGGAAACCAAAAATAAATTTTGAAAAAATTTAACTGTAGGAATACACATTACAAAGTACAAACTAAATTGCCCAGAATCTCAAACAGAAAAAACTATTCAAAATATTTAATTCATTAAAGAATGATTATTCATAGGGCACCAAGTTATCAATTTTCAAGTCAATACAAAATATTCAAATAGAGTTACATAACTAAAAAAAAAAATTGAAGGAGGGTGTTGGCGCCCGCAGGCAAATGCATTTTAGGAAACCAAAAAGAAATTTTGAAAAAATTTAACTGTAGGAATACACATAACAAAGTACAAACTAAATTGACCAGAATCTTAAACAGAAAAAACTATTCAATATTTAGTTCATTAAAGAATGATTATTCATAGGGCACCAAGTTATCAATTTTCAAGTCAATACAAAATATTCAAATAGAGTTACATAACTAAAAAAAAAAATTGAAGGAGGGTGTTGGCGCCCGCAGGCAAATGCATTTTAGGAAACCAAAAAGAAATTTTGAAAAAATTTAACTGTAGGAATACACATAACAAAGTACAAACTAAATTGACCAGAATCTTAAACAGAAAAAACTATTCAATATTTAGTTCATTAAAGAATGATTATTCATAGGGCACCAAGTTATCAATTTTCAAGTCAATACAAAATATTCAAATAGAGTTACATAACTAAAAAAAAAAAATTGAAGGAGGGTGTTGGCGCCCGCAGGCAAATGCATTTTAGGAAACCAAAAAAAAATTTTGAAAAAATTTAACTGTAGGAATACACATTACAAAGTACAAACTAAATTGCCCAGAATCTCAAACAAAAAAAACTATTCAAAATATTTAATTCATTAACGAATGATTATTCATTGGGCACCCGATTGTCAATGTTTAAAAAATTTGGCTAGAGGTTAAATCATAAAAAAAAATTGAAGGAGGGTGTTGGCGCCCGCAGGTAAATGCATTTTAGGAAACCCAAAAAAAATTTTGAAAAAATTGAACTGTGGGAATACACATTACAAAGTACAAACTAAATTGCCCAGAATCTCAAACAGAAAAAACTATTCAAAATATTTAATTCATTAAAGAATGATTATTCATAGGGCACCAAGTTATCAATTTTCAAGTCAATACAAAATATTCAAATAGAGTTACATAACTAAAAAAAAAAATTGAAGGAGGGTGTTGGCGCCCGCAGGCAAATGCATTTTAGGAAACCAAAAAAAAATTTTGAAAAAATTTAACTGTAGGAATACACATTACAAAGTACAAACTACAATGCCCAGAATATTAAACAGAAAAAACTATTTAAAATATTTATTTCATTAAACAAGGATTATTCAAAGGGTACCAGATTGTCAATGTTTAAAAATTTGGCTAGAGGTTAAATCATAAAAAAAAAATTGAAGGAGGGTGTTGGCGCCCGCAGCAAATGCATTTTAGAAAACCAAAAAAAAATTTTGAAAAATTTTAACTGTAGGAATACACATTACAAAGTACAAACTAAATTGCCCAGAATCTCAAACAGAAAAAACTATTCAAAATATTTAATTCATTAACGAATGATTATTCATAGGGCACCAAGTTATCAATTTTCAAGTCACTACGAAATATTCAAGTAGAATCACATTAATAAAAAAAAAAATTGAAGGAGGGTGTTGGCACCCGAAGGCAAATGCATTTTAGGAAACCAAAAAGAAATTTTGAAAAAATTTAACTGTAGGAATACACATAACAAAGTACAAACTAAATTGCCCAGAATCTCAAACAAAAAAAACTATTCAAAATATTTAATTCATTAACGAATGATTATTCATAGGGCACCCGATTGTCAATGTTTAAAAAATTTGGCTAGAGGTTAAATCATAAAAAAAAATTGAAGGAGGGTGTTGGCGCCCGCAGGTAAATGCATTTTAGGAAACCCAAAAAAATTTTGAAAAAATTGAACTGTGGGAATACACATTACAAAGTACAAACTAAATTGCCCAGAATCTCAAACAGAAAAAACTATTCAAAATATTTAATTCATTAAAGAATGATTATTCATAGGGCACCAAGTTTTCAATTTTCAAGTCAATACAAAATATTCAAATAGAGTTACATAACTAAAAAAAAAAATTGAAGGAGGGTGTTGGCGCCCGCAGGCAAATGCATTTTAGGAAACCAAAAAAAAATTTTGAAAAAAATTAACTGTAGGAATACACATTACAAAGTACAAACTAAATTGCCAGAATCTCAAACAGAAAAAAACTATTCAAAATATTTAATTCATTAACGAATGATTATTCATAGGGCACCTGACTGTCAATGTTTAAAAAGTTTGGCTAGAGGTTAAATCATAAAAAAAAATTGAAGGAGGGTGTTGGCGCCCGCAGCAAATGCATTTTAGAAAACCAAAAAAAAATTTTGAAAAATTTTAACTGTAGGAATACACATTACAAAGTACAAACTAAATTGCCCAGAATCTCAAACAGAAAAAACTATTCAAAATATTTAATTCATTAACGAATGATTATTCATAGGGCACCAAGTTATCAATTTTCAAGTCACTACGAAATATTCAAGTAGAGTCACATTAATAAAAAAAAAAATTGAAGGAGGGTGTTGGCACCCGAAGGCAAATGCATTTTAGGAAACCAAAAAGAAATTTTGAAAAAATTTAACTGTAGGAATACACATAACAAAGTACAAACTAAATTGCCCAGAATCTCAAACAAAAAAAACTATTCAAAATATTTAATTCATTAACGAATGATTATTCATAGGGCACCCGATTGTCAATGTTTAAAAAATTTGGCTAGAGGTTAAATCATAAAAAAAAATTGAAGGAGGGTGTTGGCGCCCGCAGGTAAATGCATTTTAGGAAACCCAAAAAAATTTTGAAAAAATTGAACTGTGGGAATACACATTACAAAGTACAAACTAAATTGCCCAGAATCTCAAACAGAAAAAACTATTCAAAATATTTAATTCATTAAAGAATGATTATTCATAGGGCACCAAGTTTTCAATTTTCAAGTCAATACAAAATATTCAAATAGAGTTACATAACTAAAAAAAAAAATTGAAGGAGGGTGTTGGCGCCCGCAGGCAAATGCATTTTAGGAAACCAAAAAGAAATTTTGAAAAAATTTAACTGTAGGAATACACATAACAAAGTACAAACTAAATTGACCAGAATCTTAAACAGAAAAAACTATTCAATATTTAGTTCATTAAAGAATGATTATTCATAGGGCACCAAGTTATCAATTTTCAAGTCAATACAAAATATTCAAATAGAGTTACATAACTAAAAAAAAAAATTGAAGGAGGGTGTTGGCGCCCACAGGCAAATGCATTTTAGGAAACCAAAAAAAAATTTTGAAAAAATTTAACTGTAGGAATACACATTACAAAGTACAAACTAAATTGCCCAGAATCTCAAACAAAAAAAACTATTCAAAATATTTAATTCATTAACGAATGATTATTCATAGGGCACCCGATTGTCAATGTTTAAAAAATTTGGCTAGAGGTTAAATCATAAAAAAAAAATTGAAGGAAGGTGTTTGCGCCCGCAGGAAAATGCATTTTAGGAAACCAAAAAAAAATTTTGAAAAAAATTAACTGTAGGAATACACATTACAAAGTACAAACTAAAATGCCCATATTCTTAAACAAAAAAAACCATTTAAAATGTTTAGTTCATTAAAGATAAGGATTATTCAAGGGTACCCGATTGTCAATATTTAAAAAATTTGGTTAGAGTTTAAATCATAAAAAAAAATTGAAGGAGGGTGTTGGCGCCCGCAGGCAAATGCATTTTAGGAAACAAAAAAAAAAAATTAAATAAATTATATTGTGGGAATACACATTACAAAGTACAAACTACAATACCCAAAATATTAAACAGAAAAAACTATTTAAAAATGTATTTCAGTAAACAAGGATTATTCAAAGGGTACCAGATTGTTAATTTTTAAAAAATTTGGCGAGAGGTTAAATCATAAAAAAAAAATTGAGGGAGGGTGTTTGTGCCCGCAGGCAAATGCATTTTAGGAAAACAAAAAAAAAATTTTGAATAAATTTAACTGTATGATTACACATTACAAAGTACAAACTAAAAGGCTCAGAATCTTAAACAGAAAAACAATTCAAAATATTTAGTTCATTAAAGAATGATTATTCATAGGGCACCAAGTTATCAATATTCAAGTCAATACAAAATATTCAACTAGAGTTACATTACTAAAAAGAAAAAATTGAAGGAGGGTGTTGGAGCCTGAAGCCAAATGCATTTTAAAAAAGAAAAAAAAAATTCAATAAATTATATTGTGGAAATACACATTACAAACTTCAAACTAAAATACCCAGAATCGTAAACAGAAAAAAATATTCAAAATATTTAGTTCATTAAAGAATGATTATTTACAGGGCACCAAGTTATCAATTTTCATGTCAATACAAAATATTCAAGTAGATTTCCATAACAAAAAAAAAAATTGAAGGAGGGTGTTGGCGCCGGCTTGTCAGTGTTTAAAAAATCTATATAGAAAGATCTAGATAGGAATTTAATATCAGAAAAAAATTCTCTGAAGACTTACAAATTTAAAAATATTTATATTAAAAATCAATTGAATTAAATTTATAAAAAAAATTGAAAGGGGAACGTGGGCTACCGCAGGCAAACGCATTTTAAGAAGCTGATAAAAAATTTAAAAAAAATCATATTGCACCAGGTTGTTAGTGTTTTGAAAAAAGATATATATAAAAGAATCAAAAAAAGTTAAATATATAAAAATATAAATTGAATGGGGAACGTGAGAGAACCTAGCCAGTCTCTTTTCAAATTATATATTGTGTACACAGGTACTCAGCGTACTCCAAGGTGTAGCCGGTTAATCTTGAAAAATATTTATACAAAAAAATCTACTAGAGTTCAATGAAGTGAAAAAAAAATTGTTTGAGAAATCTGGGTGAAATAACACTCAACAAAAGAATACGCTGGAATACTGCAATACATATTAACTACAATCCAAAAACTAGGTGTTCTTTACATTATAATAATGCGAACAGTTATTATGATCAGAGGTGTATCATGGTAATATATGTATTAGAAAATGTATATAAATGAATGTAAATTATAAAGGATGCAAAGAAATTAAATGAGAAAAGGTCCTGCACGGACTCTACTATGCGATTGTAATTTATGAAGGACATAAAATGTTTAATTTAAAATAATATTGTGTTTGGTGGGTCTACAGTCAATATTAAATTACAAACTATAAAGTCTAAATGCAAATAAAAACATAGTCAGATATCTGTTTTAGTCTTTGTAAATATGTGCAGAAAAAAATTAGATTTAGTACAATGTAAAAAAAATGTGGAAAGGAAACCCTGAGAATTCTTTGACAATAGGATATTAAAACACAAAACCATATATTAAATTAAAACTATTGATTTTATACATTTTCTATTGACAAAAACTCATAAGTATTGAAAATCTTATAAAACCCTAATAAAATAATATTTTATTATAGTTTAAAATACATTTTATAATTTGTTGTGGTAAAAAAATCATTTTTTAATGTTGGCTGTATTTAAATTTTTAATAACTATACTGGTACAACTCTTGCTGACAGTCATTAACACCGTGTTAAAAACTATGATAATTAGTTAACATCTAATTTCCTGCCCTATCCTAACTTAACCTAACCTAACCAAATTAATAATATTTAAATATTTACTTTCATTGTTATGTTTACAATATCGAATACCTTGATAGTTAGTAGGAAAAGATCATCGCAAAGCTCACGACCGGTGATGGTAGTCGTTCATCATTAGCATAGCTTCAACTAACTATAGGTTTACCTAAATAACCTTCTTATGAATTATTAGGACACTTTGAATAAAAAGATCCTGATTTACAGGTTGCTGAACTTAAGTGTTTGATTATCAAGTTGATCCTTAGATTGTTGACACCTTAATACATGCTATGGATGAAGCCCATAGATAATAAAGATATGAATAGTCCACGCCTATGTAAATACATTTGAGGCCGCGTTCCCGCGGAAGGCAATTGAGGCTCCTTTATATTGATAGTCGATACTCGATATAGGTATACTTTATTTGGCCTCAATTGTTCCCCTCGAAGACCGCTGATAAGACCATTATATTATATCTTTATTATCTATGATGGAGCCATACCCAGTTCACTCGTGTAAACAATTTGAAGCACCAGGGGCGTAATTACGGGGGGGATATGGGGGATAGATCCCCCCCCCATGAGCTGTATTTATATATTGTCTTATACCTACAAATAGTTCAAATAAAAACTTATAAATTATTACGAAACTAAAAAAAAAAAAAAGTTTAGAAGTTGTGTATACTTAAATATTACCCGTATATAAATATTTACCCGTTAACGATAAGCATGATTTCAAAATACATTTTCTGATTCATTTAAATTCTTATTTATTAATAAACATTGGGTGCCTTGCCAAACACTGTACCTAATTTTGAATAGATTATAGATGGTAACGGTAAGTAATCCGATAATGGGAAAAACCACCATTCCATAAACATAATTTAATAATAAAAATGTAACTTCAAGATTTACATTTCGTAGAACGAATAATAGCCATAGTAGGTACTAAGAACGCGCGCCGACACAAATTATCTACATTGATTATTGCGATTACTTATAAACAGTAAACACTACACAGTAGGTATAAACACCGTGACACCATGTCATTCTCTCATATTCACAGTGTCAGTTACATTTTTATAAGCTAAAAGCAAAATGGAGCAAAAAAAAGAAAATTACCAGCAACTAGCAGTACTTTATTGAATTTTTTTAAAAAGAAGCCTGGGCCTGACGTAAGTATTACAATTTAAAATACTAAACATTATTAGACCCGGAATTAAATGTTTAAATATTATGTATGACGTATTCAACTTATTATAATTAGCATTACAACTCGCGCTTAAATTATGCAAAATTAAATTAACACCAGTTAAAAAAAGTACCTATTAAAAATATAATTGCAGTAACTGCAGTTTATTCAATAACTATTAGTTATGTTATATTAATTATTATAAAACATTTAAATGAGTTTATTAAAAAATAGATATTACATTTTCAAATGAAGAGGTCATTGATGAACTTGCCAAAAAGCCTAGGAATCTGGACGTAATATTGTAAAATATTAAAACATTTTAAAACATATTTGTAAATGTATAATGTTATGATGTAATATAGAATGATTATATTTACATGTGTTTAGTTATTAAATTATACAAAGTATAAATAAGGTGGTGTGGGCTGTGGGGGCAAAGGCCCCCACAAGTTTACCCTACAAATTTATTTTGATCCCCCCCCCCCCCCCCCCATCAAACATTCTCAGTTACGCCACTGTGAAGCACATAAAAGCGATCAACGAGTCTCTATTAATGATTTATCAGCATTTAAGCCCGGCCCACCTTCATATTATTCTCTATGCAAAAAGTAAATTTAAGACAAATTTGTAAATCAATGCACAGTCTCTCTATAGTACCTACTAATATTTGTGATTTAATTAAATCCTCAAACATAACTCTTAATTCAAGAGTTTGTAACTAATACAATCATAATATAATATGAGTATATAGTACATTTCGTAATATTTTTTTATAATGTTTACTGTTAGTGAAATATTAAGTTTGTAATTCTAATATAATATAATATTATGTTATGATATTTATGGACGACACTTGCACCATGGCCCCTCGATATAGTAATATGGAGACCTGGCACATCTCTTTTAGATAAATGATTAAATACTTAATAAAGTCTTCCAATTTACTAAACATTTATATTTTGTAGATAATTTGAAGAAAAATTTAAAATTGAAGAGAGACTGTGTGAATTAACAACATTTTTGGTATGAAATGTTTATTTGAACACATGTTATAATGTGTTATATTGAACTTAAGTTAATTTTTTATAATGTACTATAGTAACCATTTTGAACATTTATTACAATATACGTATATTATACATAGATTTCAAGTATGATTTTTTTTAGTTTTTTTTTTGAAAGTTACCCACCTACTACAATACAAGACACTTTATTTTTATATTTTGAAGCAATATATGTTTTGGATTATTTACATCTATATAAACTAAATTTCAGACCCATAGTTTAGTATTTGAAGTTTGCATGATCAAAGTCGTGGAACCAAATTTTATCAGACTCTACTAGAATGTTGTAGTTAAATTAAACTATAATAAGTATGTGGAATAACAGTACCTAACCTTCTATGATAATTTGTTATGAATATAATATTTTAAGTAATAGCTCAAATTTAGCACTTTTACGGTACTTAATACATTTTCCTAATATTTTAACAGAAATTATGGAGCTAAAAATATAGAAATACCTATACTATGTCACGGTCCATAGTTCATAGTTTTGTTTCATTTATAATAATAATGCTTTTTAATATACTTTTTCATAAATTAATATTTATTACAGTTGGCTTTTATGATTTGTTTGAACTATTAGTTCGTATTTTTTTTGGGAGATCCCTATTATTACAACACCGTTACCAATATGCGTTTTTTTTTTTTGGATAAATAATATAATTGCATGTTTTCATGATTTCTTCGTATTTATGCTTATTTTCTTAAAATGTTTTTATATTTTCGGTTCATCCATTACCTACCAAGTGTGTAAATAAAGAATTTTTTTTGTAAACCAATTTGAATTATAATTTATTAATTTAAAAAATTTTTAATAAAAACTTTTTCATTCAGTATTTTTTTGAATTTTAAGTGCATATTTTTGAATATTTCAGTGCATATATTTGCCTGTTTTTAGTGCATACATCCAGGCAAATATTTAACACTTTTTCATTGCATTAAATTCACAGCCCTGCTAATTACTTTTACTTTCAATCATAATACCTACCACAGTTAATGTTAAATGTCAAATTGTCAACAATCAACTGCTTCTTCAATTTGATAACACTAAGAGGATGTCTGATTTTTAGCGCACCATTTATTTCTCACTCTGACCCAATCATTTTAGTGTTTTCTTAATCATACATTTGGTATGCTACGCGTGGGTCAAAGATGGAAAACAAATAGGGTGACACTCGAATTGCCTCCCAAATTTAGGTACGCGATCTTTTTTTACTCGAATTGCCTCCGGGTGTTTTCGGAGGCAATTCGAGTATACCCAAACGGTCTACTCGAATTGCCTCCCATGACATACCTGGAATATTAATTAATATATCGATAGTTGTACGTGTACTATCGATTATTATATTATTCCGTAATGGTCAAAAATAAAATGTTTAAGAAAGTATTTCCCAGACAGATTCATTTTTTGAATGCAATAATCTTATCCGTGATTAGTGATGATTAGTTAATGATTAGTCTATTATCACCAGTTCAACACAGCCAGTTTCGTTTTCGCAACCATAATAAATAACACGTTATTATATAGTATACATATACGTACATATATTTTTATAAAAATGAACGTGATCAGCGAGATCAGCGAAAAGGGTAAAACCATTATAATATGTGATATGGTTTTAAGTTTGGATACCAAAAATAATTAGCTAATGACATTAAACTGTGGACATTTACAGCCTATTAGAAAAACCGATCACCGCAATAAAATCCAGTTCGAAAATAGTAAACTTAATCACAATTGTGCGAAAGACTCTGAGTAAAAAATCAACAGACAGATACTCAGCAACAAATTGAAACGAAAAGCTTTAGAACAGATCTCTGAACGACCAGCAAAATTATTTTTAATATTATTAATTATTACTGCTGTGTCAGTCTATTTATTACAACATTTATTTTATATAAACTTAAGTTTTTGTCTGTATAACAGAATGATATTTCATCTAAATTATGTTTGATATATTTTATTATAAATCGATTAATTATAGCTATCGCAGGCGATTTCAGTACAAAAGTAGGTAGTGACCCTCTTAGGAGGCAATTCGGGTAACCAATTGAAAAAAAAATTTATGGGAGGCAATTCGTGAGCGCCCACAAATAGTGCGCTGACATCCCAACCGGCAACAAGTTTACACGAGTGAGTTGGGTATGGCTCCATCATAGATAATGAAGATATGAATAGGACATAATGGTCTTTTCAGCGGTCTTCGAGGGAACAATAAATTGAGGCCAAATATATAAAGGAGCCTCAATTGCCTTCCCCTCCGAGAACGCGGCCTCAAATGTATTTAACATAGGCATGGACTATCCATATCTTTATTATCTATGGGCTTCATCCATAGCATGGATTAAGGTGTCAACAATCAAAGAATCAACTTGATAATCAAACACTTAATTCGGCAACCTGCAACTCAGGATCTTTTTATTCGAAGTGTCCTAATGGGTCATAAGAAGGTTAGTTAGGTAACCCTATGGTTAGTTGAAGCCAAAGAGTCAATATGGCCTTTGCAATTCAAGATCTTTTCCTACGTATTCGGCATTGTTAACATAACTATTCTACCTTTACACTTTTTCTTCCCCCGTCTCTCACAGCTATATACAGGTTCAGCCACTCTCATTCCACACCTCCATATGATCGGTATTCTGTCTATCCATCTCTTCTTCAGTCTTCTCGCCCATCATTTCTCCGTTAAATTAACTTCTATAGCCACTCTCACTATCTCTTATCATACAGTGACCGAACCACCTAAACTTATTCTCTCTTGTTTTCACTACAATATGTACACTACCCTACACTACCCTTAATTAATTAATTTCTTATTCTATCCTCTTTTGTACATTAACACCTTACTTATTATTCTCATATCTGCTACTCTCACTCCGCTTACCTACCCTAACCTTACATTTCTTTTTTATCTTTCCCTTTCATACACCAAACATTCTGAAATCCTGTTGACCCATTTCCTTATCTTCGCCATATCACACACTTCCTAATTCCTATTCACTCAGTCTCTAGTTACCTACAAGTCATCGTACTTGATTATCGGTGAAAATATTTAAATATCCTTGAGCGAATTCCCTACTCGAAAGAATTGCTTAAAAAAATATCATACCTCACCAATTTTCTAATTTTGAACACGACTTTATTGATAGCCCGAATAGTGTTATACCAGTATAGTTACAATACAAATATTGAAAATTTTCGGGCAATACATCCCCTGATCAATTAACTATAATAAAAAAAAACCTACTGAGAAATAAGAAAATACATACCCCGTGACGGAATCAAAATCGGCCACGAAACTTAGTCTTCGAAACACTGAAACGTTCACACATTTCAATCTGCTTATGATATATTATTCCCAGTTTGAAAATGTTCACTGACGAATACCATTTCTGAAATAACACGCATCTTATGCAGTAAAATGTTCTACAATATTCTAATGACCTATGCGTTACAGTCTACAGATATTATATAAACCTACCAATAAATACCTAATATTAATTTTTATTACACAGAGTTTGTATTTTTAAATGTTGTATTCAAGGATTTATTAGTTTTTTATTTATACCTAACAAAAATTACATTTATTCACAAGTCAGTTATCAACTAGAACTCGACTACGAGTAAGACAGCGTTTGGATTTTTCGGACTGGCGTATAATTTATTATTATTATACATTGCGCCTTTGGTAGGCAGTAGTAAACGTATATGCTTCTACGTTACTTAGTTAACAGATTTTCCGAGATAATAAATAATTAATTCAAGTCTAAAAAGTAAATGTAAGACCAAAATAATATAAAAACAAACTTACGCATAAACATCGACTCTTCCAGTGAAACCTAGCTGTACTGCAGCACACGCTGTCGTCGAAGAAACAGCTATCTTCATCCGTCTACATCTCGCTCTATCTCCATCTCTCTCTACATCTCGCTAATTGAAACTTATCTAGTATACAATACTAGTATCTTTATGATCTGTAATATATTTTGGTGTTCGATGAAAAAGATTGAAATAAGATAAAAATACATATTTTTTTGGTTTTGAATATGAAAGCTGTGAGATGATCGATATGAATTTTGTGAGAAATCTAGAGGTACTATAAAACTGAGGCGAGTGTGTTGAATGAAATAAATTAAAAATTGATTAACACAACAATCGCTTAAAAATTAATTTAATTCAAATAATGAGATGAACCTTATTAGATCATTTAAATTTTCCAGAACAAGCCCCCAGTTGTTGGTCGCATGCCAATTTTAACCATATACTAGACCACAAGTTTATAGACATTCTATAATGTATTCTCCTGCCGGTGACACTGTTGGGGAAAATATATTTCTTTAGTAATTAAATTACGATACAAATTATAAGTTACGTAGGTACTTGTCCAATACTCGACTACCAGAATTTAAATTAAAGAATGTGATATACCTAGGTAACATATCGATCGATTCTAAAACAGAAACTTAACCTAGGTACAAATAATATCACAATATCAAATAGTGAAATCTGAAAATTTGAAGAAAATTTCCTATAGGTATATCCCGTAAAACCCCCAAAATAAAACGTACGTTTAAGGTGTTCTCTTAAAACCCAAATATTTAATGCCCGTATCCCGTATGCATAGAAAATGTATGTTTTACATTTAACGAAAACTAAAACTATCGTGACGGAACTGAATTACGAAGAACGTATAAAACAAAAATAATCGTCACCAAGTGATAGGTATAATCTGCTATGTACTTACAAATCATATTAAATAACATTAATCATTATGTATTTACTATTTTCTTATTTTGTTAGGTAGGTATAAAAAACTACCTTCCTACTTATAAAAGCATTACCTAATCATTGATTTAAAATTTTAAAAATTATTCTACTATAACTATAAATTAACAGTTGTAGGCAAAGTATTATAATTTAAGGTATTTTTCATAATATCCTAATTTTTGAACACCTATAACAACTGGATTTTAAAAACTACTCTACGTCTAACGGGTATATAAATTTGTCTGACAATAAATATTTACATTAGGTCTACCGCGTCAACAGAGTAGAAGGACAAAACTTACGTAATTATTTATTCTTCCGGCGAAACGCGGTCCCTTTGAGTGTATAATATTGTCTAGTGTCAGAGCTGTGCGTCTCCGTCAAGGAAAATGCAGCGCGCGTCTTCATATATCCGATTCAAAAGTTCAGTCTGGAAGTATTGAGATTAATGACATTTATAAAAATAGGCACCTAGCTTAATAACCAGAATGGAACGAAATATGTGAGTACGTATTGGAATCGCTGTTCGTCTCAAACGATTGTCATTTGCCATAGATTATTTATAATTATAACCTAACCGTCCCAATCATAGAAAATATATATATGGTCCTAACCGATGGATGATGAATATTTTTACATTATCTTCAAAAAAACATTTATTTGTTTCTACTAGACGCAAATGCGGTAAATTTAATTCAAATTTATAATATAGATAACGGTTTTTTTACTTGGTAACCATTTATTTATTATTTGGTTTATAAACAAATTCTAATTGATATAAAATAGTAATTATATAAAAATAGTTTAATTGATCCCAATATTTAAAAATAATGTTTCAAATAAAATAATAAAAAAAAATTAAGAAATACCTATTAATTAATATGTATTACCTAAATAACAAAATAACTAAATAAATTCGTGTTTTTTTTTAAACATTTTCACGTCCCCCCCCCCCCTTACGAAATTGTGTCACTCCTTCTTAGAGTGGTGCGCCCCTTAGGTTAAGGACCCTTGAAATAGTGCATGTTAAAAAATCAGCAATATCCTCCCCCCCCCCCACCCATGGACAAAATCATTTGACTCATTAACCTACTTAATTAATTAACTAATTAAGAACGATACATTGAACGTATAAAACTGTACCTACCTACATAATAGTTATCAACCTATTAACTCATCAATAATATTATATTTTTTATTGTGTACACTAATCGATTGGTATATACAAAATAACGTTAAGTTATAAATAAAATAAGCTTAATGAAATGGCAAGAAAAATTAAAAGTCCAATTCAAACGAATATACAATAGAATTTAGATAAGTGTATAGGTAGTGTATTCGTTATATTTTGAGTTTCATTATAGTTCATCAGTCGATCAGATGCTATTTAATATTTTTAAATAAAAAAATTCGACAGTAATGCCATATTAGTAAGTGTTGTTTTCTATAACTGAAGACTGAAGTTATAGAATCGAACATAATGGGTACGTAAAAAAATAGAAATATAAGAAAAAAAATTACCTTTATTTAATTGTATTTAATTTTTTTCTAATAAGTTTTTATAAAATTGACTTTATCCCATGTAAATTTTCTAATTTCATTTTTCAATTCGTTGATAATATATGAAACGAATTCTTTGCTTGGAAAGCAATGTTTTAGAAAATTCAGAAAATGCAGTTTATATTTAAATATTATAAACAATAATTTCTGATGCATTGATGCGGAAGAGTGAGGGGGTGGACAATCAGCCGAACCGAAATCTAACATCTTAAACACTTAATATAAACAATTTTTCACACACGCGTCATGGTATGAAAATAAAAAAATATTTATAATTCATGTTTATACCGATTTTCTACCGAAAAAATAAATTACTTTAATCTCAATATTATTTATTAGTCAACGACATCTTTGCTCAGAATCGTTTTTCCTTTGTTCGTTTTGTATTTTAATAATTTATACGTGGATATATTATTATTACTAATAATTATAGTAGTTGTGTTTGTTTTATTTCATTAATTTATTTAGTACTATACCAATAAATTATATATTAATTAATATTTTTTAAAACATTGTGTTCAAAAAAATAAAAAAAAATGTGATTTTAATTAGAGTCTTGTAATGTACCTACCTATATTTAAAAAATAAATAAATATAATAATAACTGTTGAACTTTTAGGGACATAATAGGTAACACATTCGTGTATGTAGTATTACACTATTTATATAGGTATATTTATATACCTATACGAGTATATGAGTAGGTATGTTATTCATAAGTGCGCACACGTCAGGATAGGCAGTTGACCATTCCGTGAATATACTTTTATGTGTACATGGTTATACATCCCTAATCCCTATGATATAGAATATAGATATTAGGTGAACAATAGAAGTTAAGTATGTGACACTAAATTAATAGTTACCTATAACTTATAACATTGTATTTGGAAAAAAAATTACCAGTTATTAATTAAAATTGTATCTTATGACTATTATCAGTTATAAGTTATAACATATATTTCTATAAATTAAACCAAAATATTTATATATTTATATATTAATTATAATTATTCTACAAACAGGGACTGGAAAAACGACGACGGCGTTTATATCTCGCGTATTTTATACATTTCTAGTCCGGAACTAAAATATGCGCCTACAACACTTGGATAGCACATTTTTCGTGACATTAAATATTTGTTTTAAGTCTTAAAAGTAAATTTAAGCCCCAAAAGATTATAAGAACAAACTTACTTTAATTATCGACTCCTTCGGCGGAATCCGTGACGTTTGTGAACTGCGACGCCCATGAGGAAACGTTCCAGAATACAGCCAGAACTTAGAATATTGTGATTTATGAAAAATAAAATTATACGAAACGCAGTAAGGTTTTTGCTCATATCTTCTTTGCTTATTGAAATTTTAGAATTTTTAATCGACTGTGTCTTCTGCAACGACTTTGAGATTTGCCATAGATTAAATAAATAAATGATAGATATTATACTAGGTACGTCAATATGATGAATCCACGGATATAATATAATGCAACTTTTTATATCAAAGAGTTCTGTGTTAAGGACCAATTTGTTCATTGAAATTTGATATGACAATAAACCAAAATAGTTTATAATTTTGAATTTGAATTATAATAATATTATATAGGTATTATTTAAATTATTATTTTCGTTTATCAATTTAATTATTGATTAAGGTGGTGAATAGATATCAGAAGCACAAGAATATTTTTATAAGAGCATATTGTATTTTATGAATTATTAAATAAAAATGTGATTACTGGATTTTAGAGTTAACATAAAGCCATAAACGTATACAGTAAATTCATCAAATACTATAATAAACTATATTTTTACAATGATGTGTGTTTTTTTTTTTAAATATTTTTAATTATTTTTTCTTGTGGTCTGTGTAAACGATAAGTAATCGTAATAAAGATTAAATTTTCATATATATAATTATATTATAGGCACTCAGTATGTAATCATATGTTTATTTTTAGTTTAATTTAATTGTAGGTATTTAGTAAATAATAATAGGTATACGAAATTGTGTTTTCCAATAGCAATTTATTGTTTGTATTAATGGGAAATATTTATGGGAAATAAAATTTTGTAAATGATGTACAAATGTATTTTTGGTGTTTTAAGGCTGCTGTAAGATAAATTTATGAGAATCCTTGCATTAAATTGTTAGGATTATTTGATATTATTTATTATTTTATTACATATTGGTTTATTACATATTGGTAAGTCGATCAGAAACTATATTTACACTGAATGTTAATAGTAAAAAGCTATTAAAAAATCTATTATTTGTATTTATTTGTTAATAATTAAGACTTAAATATTAGCAGTAATCTTGTTCCTTTCACAAAATGTTTTTTAATTATTTTTAATTTAATTTACATTTATCCCAAAGTGATCTCTGAATAATCATTCAATGATGAATTTAATAGTTACATTCTCGGTTACATTAATTGGATTATAAATTAAAATAAACTACAGTTTCCAGCTTCTACTACAACATTATTTTATATTTTATTTTATGTTTTTAATTTTTTTAACGCAGTCTGCACCTTGTGTTGGTGATTTTACACGTAATATAATAAAATTGATACTAGTGATGAGTAGGTAAGTACCTTATTGTTTAATCAAATTATTTACACGATTATTAACTAAAAAAATATCTATGAAGTATAAACATCCGCATTTCCATTAACTATAAATTCATAATTGTATGAGCTATACATGTTACATATATTTTTCGAAAAAACTATTTAAAAAAACAAGAATAATTCCTATTTGATGTCACACGGGTTGAACTAGCAACTGACTGCTACGACAACTGTGCAATTTTTTTTAAGCATAATACGTTTTGAAAACGTCCAGAAAAAAATTTGTTTTAAGCCTGTCTGTCTTGATAACAACTAATTTAATTTAGAGTGTATTGTTATATTATATTATAATGAAATTAATAATTATAGTAAAATATATAATTGCAAGACATTTAATACCTATATCTATAGCCATCTAGGGTATAAACTACACTAAAAAATGTGTAAGTATGCTAATAAAATATATGAGGTGTATAATGTATTTATGTATATAAAAATATAAAATATAAAGATTAATAACATTATATTGTTTTAAATACTTCGCGCAAACCTAAGGTGATACCCGGCGTATAGTATAACATGCAAAAAGGTGCGTATTATACTTGGTGTGGTGAAACGAAGACGGTCTCGCGTATTTTATACATTGCGCTATTGGGATTAAACTTATAAATGCTTCTACGTCACCTAGTTAACAGATTGTCCGTGGCAATAAATATTTAATTTAAGTCTAAAAAGTAAATGTAAAATAGTAGGTAATAATATGAAAACAAACTTACTCGTAAACATCTACTCTTCCGGTGAAACGTAGCTAGAGTGCCGCCATCGCCGAAGAAACAGCTATCTTCATCCATCTTTATCTAAACATCTCACTCCGATGAGCTGAAACTTGAAAGTATCGAAATATTTTATGAAAATAACCTGATCAAACGAAATTTGCGAGTCTGTGTTACAACTTTTCCGGTTTAACGAACTGTCCGTTTGTGGCCTATTATTTTTTTGTTCACTGAAATTAAAATATACAATATATTATAATATTTATAATACAATAGTATTGCTGAAATTATTAGAATTGTTAACCGTCGCCGACGAATTTCGACAATTGACGATTGCCATAGATATCATAAAATATATTATTTACTATGATAAATCCAAAGAACTTACATATTATTATATAAGTACTAAGTATACCTATACGGTATATTTATAAATCGTATATTCTTTTACAGAAATCTTTGTGATCTGCAATGCACCTATTCTGGTTTTCTATTTCAATTATAGTTCGCATGTCAAATTTAACTATACAATCTGGTCCGCAAGTTTATAGACATTCTAATACATTCAATGTATTTATTTTAGACAAGGTATGATTATTGTTTCTTGTTTTATTAAGATGAGTGACTATTAGTTTTATGACCTAGGTGACTGATATTTCTGTTCTCTTTTAAGCATGAAGACTAGAATAAGCTATTTTTTTTATATAAGGAGACCAAACTCGTACGGACGCCGCCCGCATAAAAAAACGTACCGAAATTAGTCGCACAATTAAACAAAGGCTGCGTTGCGTACGCTAGGGTCAGGCGCGGACTGGCTAGGATGCTGGGATGCTACAGCATCCCTTGCCCTAAAATATATTTGCCTAATATTATTTATTATATATTTAAAGACTAGACACCTAATGAACAACAGATTGTTACCAACTTACGATTACTAGTAATCTATAATATTGTACAACTTTGATTGAAAGTTTTTTGTAACTTGGTACTTATTTACGTGTTTAACGTATATTCAATATTTTTTCAAAACAAAATAAAATATATTAATATTTTATAAATAATCTACATGTATTAAATTCGCCCCAACAATTTATGTTATTTGCCCTTTAAATTGTGTTAGCATCCCGTGCCCTATTTTACCAGTCCGCGCCTGAACTGGTCCGTAAGTTTATAGACATTCTCCCGGCAGTGTCAATAGACACAGTGTTTGAGAAGTTATATTTTTTTGGTACCTAATTAATTTACAATATGAATTATTATAAGTTACCTATGTAGGTACTTGTCCAAAACTCTACTACCGGGAAGCCATTGGTATTTATGATACAGCCTTACGAAGTTCACGATTTTCGGTGTTTTACGCACCCGTACAACGCTTAAAGTTTACCGAGCTTAAGTATAACAAATTATTTTTTTTTTAATCTAGGTAAATCAACGTTTTAAAATTGATGATGCAAAAAAAATTCTGACACCCACCCATGGTGGATTTACATAACAAGTCGAGGGATGTTTTTGATTTTAATTGTTCGAGCAAGCGCAGTGTGGTATACCGGGTACATATGAAAATACCAAAAATTTCAATTAGTTAATATATATACATATAACTTAAAAATAAGACTGACTGCCAAGTTCAGACTTCCCTGTCGTTTTCAGTTAAAAACTAATGATTTCCGGCAATTATTTTTTGCAATATCGTTCTTAATTCGTTGTTACTTGTAATATATACATATGCCTATTTTAAAAATATTATTCGTGGGTAATTGAAACGTCTAAAATATATTATAATATACAAATACGATAATAAACAAATAATAATAATTCAACTTAACCAGCTACGGTATTAATAATATTTAATAATATCAATATAAACATAGTAGGTATACAATATCCTAGGCTGACAAATCGTCTCCACTTAAGATCGTTTTTCGTATACTATGATATTATATAATTGAATTCAAATTTAACACTATCCATAACAGTCACCCACTTGTAACCTACTGTTCAGCAGAGTCACTTCCAATTTTTTTTTTAGATTCTGAGGGAAGCTATGAATGTATTGATTTTACAATGATGTGTGTTTTTTTTTTATTTTTTTTTTTAGGACAGTAAAAGTGCTTGGATTTTCTTCAACAGTAACTTTTCTGATAGGAAAGTGAATATAGTTGGTACCATGGGGGGTCAAAAGTAAAATTTTCCCAGTAGTTTTCAAAAGCGACGTGAAAAACAAAGGAAAAACGGGAATTTTATACGCAAAGTCCGTTTTCGAGAAAATCGATTTTGGTTTTTGGTGCAACTCTAAAACAAAAGACCGTAGGTACATTAAATTTTGACTGAATGCTTATATTATAATTTTCTATACACCATAACATTTTCCAAATATTTTGACTTATTTTGAGCTGTTTACAGACATTTTCAGTTTCCATTTTATTTTAGTTTTTTTTTCTATAAATATCAATAAAATGTTATTTGTTGGTTAAAAAAGCTTGAAAATTTAATAGAAGGTTCCTAGGTTATTGTTTCAAATGCAGATGAAAAAAATTAAAAATCCTTAGTCACGGTTTATATTTATAAGCATTTAAAGTTCAAATATTGACAAAAAACGGAAAAATCACGAAAATTATCAAATTATTTTGAGTTGAGAATTCATAAAAATTTTTCTTTTTCAATCTAAGATTCGAAAATGTAATACAAGATTACCCATAAGTTTACCTACCTATATCAAAAAAAAAAATGTCTACAAGAAAGTCAAATTAAATTTTTATGAACGTTTGAAATTCATATTTTTACAACATTTGATATTCACTCGATTTCTCATGTAACGATTTTCTTATTTTGTTGTAATTAAAAAACGTATGACTGTAGATACTTGAAAATTTCATTGAATGTTTATATTAGCATTTTCTATACACGATAAAATTTTGAAAATAATTTGATTCTTTTTGAGCTGTTTACGGACATAGTCAGTTTTTAATTATTTTATTTTTTTTTTCTATAAATATCAATAAAATTTTATTTGTTGGGTAAAAAAGCGTGAAAATTTAATATAAGGCTCCTGATATATCGTTCTAATAGCAGTTGAAAAATATTAAAAATACATAGGCACAATTTTTTTTTATAAGCATTTAAAGTTCAAATTTTGACAACATTTATCAAATTTATAATTTAATAATTATTTTGTAGTTAAAAATATATAAAATGTTCAACTTTTGTAGCTAAGGATTAAAAATTTAAAACAAGGTTCCACGTAAATAGGTTATATATAAATTACTTTATTCACAATAATATCATCAAATATACTTGGTAATATCATAGGCTGACTGACCGTTTTCGCTCAGAATCGTTTTTCTTATACAATGATATTATATCATTGAATTCAAATTTAACACCATCCATTACAGTGACCCACTTGTAACCTACTGTACAGCAGATCGACATCCATTGTCTAAAATAAGTAGTTCCCCCCCATTGCCCGTATTATTATTACTTTAAAAAAAATATATTTATCAAGTTTCAACTGTCAACTATAATAAGCAAGATGTAAATTTCATAATGAATTCATTTTTGAAAAAACATTGTTTTGCATACCAATTTTCCTAAAATTATCTGTAATTTTTCGGTAAAAGTATGAACTACTTGTATGAAAGACCTTGTATTAAATTTTCTAGTCTTAGGCTCTTAGTATATACAAATTTAATATTTTATAAGTTTTGATCTACAAATTAACTGCGATTTTGCTGCAATTTGAACTTTAAATGCTTATAAAAATAACTATGATGCCTATGTATCATTAATATTTTAGCTTTAATAAAAACTTACGTACTACATTTTTAAGCTTTTTGACCGGATAAATAATTTTCTATTGACATTAATAGAAAAAAAAAATTATATAATTAAATACAATCCAATTGAGGACGGTATAACCAAGCTGGTTACCAAACAATTTTAATAAATTTTCATTTTTTTTTCTCCAATTATTTTGAAAAGCACCGAGCATTTTCAATTTTGACTTTCTAAAGTACCAACTAGATCCAATTTGCTTCCAAAAACATACATCGGGCATCGATGTTTATGATCAGAGCATTTTTTCTACCAGAAAATTTGAGAAGCTACAAACATTTTAAAAAACCTCTATTAAACGTCTGAAATTATTAGACTGGACAAAATGAAAATAAAATTGTAACTAATTTTCAAGCACCTCCCATTGAAAAATCCTGCGTTTGCCACTGGTGTATCGAATAGAGTATAATCGGAATAAAAATCCTTAGAAAAAAAATCCCTGACCCTAGGAAAAAAAATTCCCAGACTCCAATATTACTCACAACCACATGCAAATGGTTGAACAAATAATTTTTAAACGTTAATTAGTATCTATAATTACTACATTATTAATATTTAATTACAAATATGTATATTATATTAATATATTATACTATATTATCATTCAAAAAAATTATATATAGTGATAATTTCATTAATGATAATATAAATAATATTTTGTTTTAAATTACGATAGTATAATATGTGTAATTCAACTTAGGTAGCAACAAAAATTTTAGAAAATTATTATTATTATATATTTTAATTTTTTGAATGATATAATATAATATAATATGCGTATTTGTAAATAAATATTAATAATGTAGTAATTATAGATACTAATTAGGTACCGTTTAAAAAATATTTGTTCAACCATTTGCATGTGGTTGTGAGTAATATTGTAGTCAGGGGATTTTTATTCCGCAATTCATTGAATTGTATCGTGGACAGACTTAATGTGAACACCAGGGGCGTAATTAAGGGGGGGATGAGGCGGATAGATCCCCCTCCCCAGAGCCTTCATAATATTATATATTATATTATATACTCACCAATGTACTTGAAAATTTAATATTTTTCACTGAACACGGATACACACTATACAGCCATATAGGTATAAAATAACTAAATATAAAATTAACGGATTTTAAAATTTAATTATTTACATTTTACACAATAACGATAAAATATTTATGAAATATACACTTATGCACGTGTATAAATGCGTAGTGGTACAAGCTATAAAATCTGAGGGGCAGGGTTCAATATAATGCATATATTTTCCAAAAAACATGAATCATTTCTACACTACGCGGGTTAAAATAGCAACCCTAGGACCAGTTTGTATAGTTAAATTTGGCATGTGAACTATAATTGAAATAGAAAACCAGAATAGGTGCATTGCAGATGACAAAGATTTCTGTAAAAGAACATACGATTTATCAATATACCGTATAGGTACTGATAATACTGATAGTACTAGATAATACTATAATATATAAGTTCTATGGATTTATCATAATAAACAATATATTTTATAATATCTATGGCAATCGTCAATTGTCGAAATTCGTCGGCGATGGTTAACAATTCTAATAATTTCAGCAAATACTATTGTATTATAAATATAATATATTGTATATTTTGATTTCAGTGAACAAAAAAACAATAAGCCACTAATATAAACAGACAGTTCGTTAAACCGTACATATTATAATGTAAGTTTTAATAAAAACTCGCAAATTTCATTATGATCAGGTTATTTTCATAAAGTATTTCGATACTTTCAAGTTTCAGTTCATCGGAGTGAGATGATTAGATGGAGATGGATGAAGATGGCTGTTTCTTCGGCGATGGCGGCACTCTAGCTACGTTTCACCGGAAGAGTAGATGTTTACGAGTAAGTTTGTTTTCATATTATTACCTACTATTTTACATTTACTTTTTAGACTTAAATTAGGCGTAAAATAGGAATTATTCTTGTTTTAGATTCTGAGTGAAACGATGAATGTATTGATTTTACAATGATGTGTGTTTTTTTTTTAGATTCTGAGTGAAACGATGAATGTATTGATTTTACAATGATGTGTGTTTTTTTTTTATTTTTTTTTTATTTTTTTTTTTTTATTTTTTTTTATTTTTTTTTTATTTTTTTTTTATTTTTGTATTTTTGTGTCTGTGTACACGATAAGTAGTCGAAATAATGCTTCGATTTTCGACTTCAGTATCTTGTTCGATGGGAAAGTGAATATCGTTGGTGCATTGGGGAGGTCAAAATTTTAATTTCCCAGTAGTTTTCAAAAGCGATGTGAAAAACAAAAGAAAAATTAAGGAAAAACGGGAATTTTTACGCAAAATTGATTTTTAACAAAATCGATTTTGGTTATTGGTGTAACTCTAAAACAAATGACCGTAGATGCATGAAATTTTCACTGGTTGTTTATATTTGCATTTTCTATACACAATACAATTTTGAAAATAATTTGACTTTTTTTTGAACTGTTTACGGACATTGTCAGTTTTCAGTTTTTTTAAATTTTTTTTCTATAAATATCAATAAAATTTTATTTGTTGGGTAAAAAAGCTTGAAAATTTAATAGAAGGCTCCTAGGTTATTGTTTCAAAGGCAGATGAAAAAAATTAAAAATCCTTAGTCACAGTTTTTTTTTATACACGTTTAAAGTTCAAATCTTGAAAAAATACGGAAAAATCACGAAAATTTGCAAATTATTTTGAGTTAGAAATTCATAAAAAATTTTCTTTTTAAATCTAAGATTTTAAAATCTAATACAAGATTCCTCATAAGTTTGTCTAACTTTATCAAAAAAAAAATTTCTACAAGAAAGTCAAATTAAATTTTTATGAGCGTTTTAAATTCATATTTTTACAACATTAGATATTCACTCGATTTCTCATGTACCGATTTCCTTATTTTCTTGTAATTCAAAAACGAATAACTGTAGATACATGAAAATTTCACTGAATGTTTATATTAGCATTTCCTATACACCATACAATTTTGAAAATATTTTGACACTTTTTGAGCTGTTTACGGGCATTTTCAGTTTTCAATTTTTTTAGTTTTTTTTTCTATAAATATCAATGAAGTTTTATCTGTTGGGCCAAAAAGTGTAAAAATTTAATACAAGACTCCTGATATATTTTTACAATAGCAGTTGAAAAATATTGAAAATACATAGGCACAGTTTTTTTTTATAAGCATTTAAAGATCAAATTTGGACAGAATTTATCAAAATCTCGAAAATTATCAACCATTGTAATTAATAAATTATAAAATGTTCAGTTTTTATAGCTAAGGATTGAAAATTTAAAACAAGATTCCATGTAAATAGATAATTCGGTTACCAAAAAATCTAAAAAATACACAAGCACAGTTTATTTGTATAGTCATTTTAAGTTCAAATTTGGACGAAATTACATAAAAACCTAGAATAACTATTTTAGTTATTTTGTTGTGATTGTATAATATTATTCGTGGGCACTTGAAACTTCTAATTTGTAATATTTTCATCGATATATTATGATGATAGTATCACGGTTTGTTGTTGATGTATAACGCGTTATATGTACCTAATGGATATTGTGATATGATTAATTTGGAATTTATTATAGGTCAATTTTTTTTTTAATACCATAGATAAGTGTATAATATGTCTTATACCTAGACTGACATATCGTCTCCACTCAGAATCGTTTTTCTTATACAATGATATATCATTGAATTCAAATTTAATACCATCCATTATACAGTGACCCACTTGTAACCTACAGTACAGCAGAGCGACATCCACTTGCCCACCTTTTTTTTTATTTTTTTTTTTATTTTTTTTTTATTTTTTTATTTTTGTGTCTGTGTACACGATAAGTAGTCGAAATAATGCTTCGATTTTCGACTTCAGTATTTTGTTCGATGGGAAAGTGAATATCGTTGGTGCATTGGGGAGGTCAAAATTTTAATTTCCCAGTAGTTTTCAAAAGCGATGTGAAAAACAAAAGAAAAATTAAGGAAAAACGGGAATTTTTACGCAAAATCGATTTTTAACAAAATCGATTTTGGTTATTGGTGTAACTCTAAAACAAATGACCGTAGATGCATGAAATTTTCACTGGTTGTTTATATTTGCATTTTCTATACACAATACAATTTTGAAAATAATTTGACTTTTTTTGAACTGTTTACGGACATTGTCAGTTTTCAGTTTTTTTAAATTTTTTTTCTATAAATATCAATAAAATTTTATTTGTTGGGTAAAAAAGCTTGAAAATTTAATAGAAGGCTCCTAGGTTATTGTTTCAAAGGCAGATGAAAAAAATTAAAAATCCTTAGTCACAGTTTTTTTTTATACACGTTTAAAGTTCAAATCTTGAAAAAATACGGAAAAATCACGAAAATTTGCAAATTATTTTGAGTTAGAAATTCATAAAAAATTTTCTTTTTAAATCTAAGATTTTAAAATCTAATACAAGATTCCTCATAAGTTTGTCTAACTTTATCAAAAAAAAAATTTCTACAAGAAAGTCAAATTAAATTTTTATGAGCGTTTTAAATTCATATTTTTACAACATTAGATATTCACTCGATTTCTCATGTACCGATTTCCTTATTTTCTTGTAATTCAAAAACGAATAACTGTAGATACATGAAAATTTCACTGAATGTTTATATTAGCATTTCCTATACACCATACAATTTTGAAAATATTTTGACACTTTTTGAGCTGTTTACGGGCATTTTCAGTTTTCAATTTTTTTAGTTTTTTTTCTATAAATATCAATAAAGTTTTATCTGTTGGGCCAAAAAGTGTAAAAATTTAATACAAGACTCCTGATATATTTTTACAATAGCAGTTGAAAAATATTGAAAATACATAGGCACAGTTTTTTTTTATAAGCATTTAAAGATCAAATTTGGACAGAATTTATCAAAATCTCGAAAATTATCAACCATTGTAATTAATAAATTATAAAATGTTCAGTTTTTATAGCTAAGGATTGAAAATTTAAAACAAGATTCCATGTAAATAGATAATTCGGTTACCAAAAAATCTAAAAAATACACAAGCACAGTTTATTTGTATAGTCATTTTAAGTTCAAATTTGGACGAAATTACATAAAAACCTAGAATAACTATTTTAGTTATTTTGTTGTGATTGTATAATATTATTCGTGGGCACTTGAAACTTCTAATTTGTAATATTTTCATCGATATATTATGATGATAGTATCACGGTTTGTTGTTGATGTATAACGCGTTATAATATGTACCTAATGGATATTGTGATATGATTAATTTGGAATTTATTATAGGTCAATTTTTTTTTTAATACCATAGATAAGTGTATAATATGTCTTATACCTAGACTGACATATCGTCTCCACTCAGAATCGTTTTTCTTATACAATGATATATCATTGAATTCAAATTTAATACCATCCATTATACAGTGACCCACTTGTAACCTACAGTACAGCAGAGCGACATCCACTTGCCCACCTTTTTTTTTATTTTTTTTTTTATTTTTTTTTTATTTTTTTATTTTTGTGTCTGTGTACACGATAAGTAGTCGAAATAATGCTTCGATTTTCGACTTCAGTATTTTGTTCGATGGGAAAGTGAATATCGTTGGTGCATTGGGGAGGTCAAAATTTTAATTTCCCAGTAGTTTTCAAAAGCGATGTGAAAAACAAAAGAAAAATTAAGGAAAAACGGGAATTTTTACGCAAAATCGATTTTTAACAAAATCGATTTTGGTTATTGGTGTAACTCTAAAACAAATGACCGTAGATGCATGAAATTTTCACTGGTTGTTTATATTTGCATTTTCTATACACAATACAATTTTGAAAATAATTTGACTTTTTTTGAACTGTTTACGGACATTGTCAGTTTTCAGTTTTTTTAAATTTTTTTTCTATAAATATCAATAAAATTTTATTTGTTGGGTAAAAAAGCTTGAAAATTTAATAGAAGGCTCCTAGGTTATTGTTTCAAAGGCAGATGAAAAAAATTAAAAATCCTTAGTCACAGTTTTTTTTTATACACGTTTAAAGTTCAAATCTTGAAAAAATACGGAAAAATCACGAAAATTTGCAAATTATTTTGAGTTAGAAATTCATAAAAAATTTTCTTTTTAAATCTAAGATTTTAAAATCTAATACAAGATTCCTCATAAGTTTGTCTAACTTTATCAAAAAAAAAATTTCTACAAGAAAGTCAAATTAAATTTTTATGAGCGTTTTAAATTCATATTTTTACAACATTAGATATTCACTCGATTTCTCATGTACCGATTTCCTTATTTTCTTGTAATTCAAAAACGAATAACTGTAGATACATGAAAATTTCACTGAATGTTTATATTAGCATTTCCTATACACCATACAATTTTGAAAATATTTTGACACTTTTTGAGCTGTTTACGGGCATTTTCAGTTTTCAATTTTTTTAGTTTTTTTTTCTATAAATATCAATGAAGTTTTATCTGTTGGGCCAAAAAGTGTAAAAATTTAATACAAGACTCCTGATATATTTTTACAATAGCAGTTGAAAAATATTGAAAATACATAGGCACAGTTTTTTTTTATAAGCATTTAAAGATCAAATTTGGACAGAATTTATCAAAATCTCGAAAATTATCAACCATTGTAATTAATAAATTATAAAATGTTCAGTTTTTATAGCTAAGGATTGAAAATTTAAAACAAGATTCCATGTAAATAGATAATTCGGTTACCAAAAAATCTAAAAAATACACAAGCACAGTTTATTTGTATAGTCATTTTAAGTTCAAATTTGGACGAAATTACATAAAAACCTAGAATAACTATTTTAGTTATTTTGTTGTGATTGTATAATATTATTCGTGGGCACTTGAAACTTCTAATTTGTAATATTTTCATCGATATATTATGATGATAGTATCACGGTTTGTTGTTGATGTATAACGCGTTATATGTACCTAATGGATATTGTGATATGATTAATTTGGAATTTATTATAGGTCAATTTTTTTTTTAATACCATAGATAAGTGTATAATATGTCTTATACCTAGACTGACATATCGTCTCCACTCAGAATCGTTTTTCTTATACAATGATATATCATTGAATTCAAATTTAATACCATCCATTATACAGTGACCCACTTGTAACCTACAGTACAGCAGAGCGACATCCACTTGCCCACCTTTTTTTTTATTTTTTTTTTTATTTTTTTTTTTATTTTTTTATTTTTGTGTCTGTGTACACGATAAGTAGTCGAAATAATGCTTCGATTTTCGACTTCAGTATTTTGTTCGATGGGAAAGTGAATATCGTTGGTGCATTGGGGAGGTCAAAATTTTAATTTCCCAGTAGTTTTCAAAAGCGATGTGAAAAACAAAAGAAAAATTAAGGAAAAACGGGAATTTTTACGCAAAATCGATTTTTAACAAAATCGATTTTGGTTATTGGTGTAACTCTAAAACAAATGACCGTAGATGCATGAAATTTTCACTGGTTGTTTATATTTGCATTTTCTATACACAATACAATTTTGAAAATAATTTGACTTTTTTTGAACTGTTTACGGACATTGTCAGTTTTCAGTTTTTTTAAATTTTTTTTCTATAAATATCAATAAAATTTTATTTGTTGGGTAAAAAAGCTTGAAAATTTAATAGAAGGCTCCTAGGTTATTGTTTCAAAGGCAGATGAAAAAAATTAAAAATCCTTAGTCACAGTTTTTTTTTATACACGTTTAAAGTTCAAATCTTGAAAAAATACGGAAAAATCACGAAAATTTGCAAATTATTTTGAGTTAGAAATTCATAAAAAATTTTCTTTTTAAATCTAAGATTTTAAAATCTAATACAAGATTCCTCATAAGTTTGTCTAACTTTATCAAAAAAAAAATTTCTACAAGAAAGTCAAATTAAATTTTTATGAGCGTTTTAAATTCATATTTTTACAACATTAGATATTCACTCGATTTCTCATGTACCGATTTCCTTATTTTCTTGTAATTCAAAAACGAATAACTGTAGATACATGAAAATTTCACTGAATGTTTATATTAGCATTTCCTATACACCATACAATTTTGAAAATATTTTGACACTTTTTGAGCTGTTTACGGGCATTTTCAGTTTTCAATTTTTTTAGTTTTTTTTCTATAAATATCAATAAAGTTTTATCTGTTGGGCCAAAAAGTGTAAAAATTTAATACAAGACTCCTGATATATTTTTACAATAGCAGTTGAAAAATATTGAAAATACATAGGCACAGTTTTTTTTTATAAGCATTTAAAGATCAAATTTGGACAGAATTTATCAAAATCTCGAAAATTATCAACCATTGTAATTAATAAATTATAAAATGTTCAGTTTTTATAGCTAAGGATTGAAAATTTAAAACAAGATTCCATGTAAATAGATAATTCGGTTACCAAAAAATCTAAAAAATACACAAGCACAGTTTATTTGTATAGTCATTTTAAGTTCAAATTTGGACGAAATTACATAAAAACCTAGAATAACTATTTTAGTTATTTTGTTGTGATTGTATAATATTATTCGTGGGCACTTGAAACTTCTAATTTGTAATATTTTCATCGATATATTATGATGATAGTATCACGGTTTGTTGTTGATGTATAACGCGTTATAATATGTACCTAATGGATATTGTGATATGATTAATTTGGAATTTATTATAGGTCAATTTTTTTTTTAATACCATAGATAAGTGTATAATATGTCTTATACCTAGACTGACATATCGTCTCCACTCAGAATCGTTTTTCTTATACAATGATATATCATTGAATTCAAATTTAATACCATCCATTATACAGTGACCCACTTGTAACCTACAGTACAGCAGAGCGACATCCACTTGCCCACCTTTTTTTTTATTTTTTTTTTTATTTTTTTTTTATTTTTTTATTTTTGTGTCTGTGTACACGATAAGTAGTCGAAATAATGCTTCGATTTTCGACTTCAGTATTTTGTTCGATGGGAAAGTGAATATCGTTGGTGCATTGGGGAGGTCAAAATTTTAATTTCCCAGTAGTTTTCAAAAGCGATGTGAAAAACAAAAGAAAAATTAAGGAAAAACGGGAATTTTTACGCAAAATCGATTTTTAACAAAATCGATTTTGGTTATTGGTGTAACTCTAAAACAAATGACCGTAGATGCATGAAATTTTCACTGGTTGTTTATATTTGCATTTTCTATACACAATACAATTTTGAAAATAATTTGACTTTTTTTGAACTGTTTACGGACATTGTCAGTTTTCAGTTTTTTTAAATTTTTTTTCTATAAATATCAATAAAATTTTATTTGTTGGGTAAAAAAGCTTGAAAATTTAATAGAAGGCTCCTAGGTTATTGTTTCAAAGGCAGATGAAAAAAATTAAAAATCCTTAGTCACAGTTTTTTTTTATACACGTTTAAAGTTCAAATCTTGAAAAAATACGGAAAAATCACGAAAATTTGCAAATTATTTTGAGTTAGAAATTCATAAAAAATTTTCTTTTTAAATCTAAGATTTTAAAATCTAATACAAGATTCCTCATAAGTTTGTCTAACTTTATCAAAAAAAAAATTTCTACAAGAAAGTCAAATTAAATTTTTATGAGCGTTTTAAATTCATATTTTTACAACATTAGATATTCACTCGATTTCTCATGTACCGATTTCCTTATTTTCTTGTAATTCAAAAACGAATAACTGTAGATACATGAAAATTTCACTGAATGTTTATATTAGCATTTCCTATACACCATACAATTTTGAAAATATTTTGACACTTTTTGAGCTGTTTACGGGCATTTTCAGTTTTCAATTTTTTTAGTTTTTTTTCTATAAATATCAATAAAGTTTTATCTGTTGGGCCAAAAAGTGTAAAAATTTAATACAAGACTCCTGATATATTTTTACAATAGCAGTTGAAAAATATTGAAAATACATAGGCACAGTTTTTTTTTATAAGCATTTAAAGATCAAATTTGGACAGAATTTATCAAATTTATAATTTAATAATTATTTTGTAGTTAAAAATTTATAAAATGTTCAACTTTTATAGCTAAGGATTGAAAATTGAAAACAAGGCTCCACGTAAATAGGTTATTTATAAATTACTTTATTCACAATAATATCATCAAATATACTTGGTAATATCATAGGCTGACTGACCGTTTTCGCTCAGAATCGTTTTTCTTATACAATGATATTATATCATTGAATTCAAATTTAACACCATCCATTACAGTGACCCACTTGTAACCTACTGTACAGCAGAGCGACATCCACTTATCCACCTTTTTTTAAATAATTTTTTCGAAAAATATATGTAACATGTATAGCTCATACAATTATGAATTTATAGTTAATAGAAATGCGGATGTTTATACTTCATAGATATTTTTTTATTGAAATCGTGTAAATAATTTGATTAAACAATCAGGTACCTACTCATCACTAGTATCAATTTTATTATATTACGTGTAAAATCACCGACACAAGGTGCAGACTGAATTTAAAAAATTAAAAACATAAAACAATGTTGTAGTAGAAGCTGGAAACTGTAGTTTTTATAATCCATATTATGTAACTATTAAATTGAATCATTGAATTATTATTCAGAGATAACTTTGGGATAAATGCCAAACGTATAAATGTAAATTAAATTAAAAATAATTAAAAAACATTTTGTGAAAGGAACAAGATTACTGCTAATATTTAAGTCTTAATTATTATAAACAAATAAATACAAAAAGGTGGATAAGTGGATGTCGCTCTGCTGTACAGTAGGTTACAAGTGGGTCACTGTAATGGATGGTGTTAAATTTGAATTCAATGATATAATATCATTGTATAAGAAAAACGATTCTGAGCGAAAACGGTCAGTCAGCCTATGATTTTACCAAGTATATTTGATGATATTATTGTGAATAAAGTAATTTATATATAACCTATTTACTCGGAGCCTTGTTTTAAATTTTCAATCTTTAGCCATAAAAGTTAAACATTTTATACATTTTTAACCAGAAAATAATTAATAAATTATAAATTTGATAAATGTTGTCAAAATTTGAACTTTAAATGCTTATAAAAAAAAATTGTGCATATGTATTTTTAATATTTTTCAACTGCTATTAGAACGATATATCAGGAGCCTTATATTAAATTTTCACGCTTTTTTACCCAACAAATAAAAATTTATTGATATTTATAGAAAAAAAAACTAAAAAAATTGAAAACTGACAATGTCCGTAGACAGCTCAAAAAGAGTCAAAATATTTTCAACATTTTATGGTGTATAGAAAATGCTAATATAAACATTCAGTGAAATTTTCAAGTATCTACAGTCATTCGTTTTTTAATTACAATAAAATAAGAAAATTGTTACATGAGAAATCGAGTAAATATCAAATGTTGTAAAAATATAAATTTCAGACGCTCATAAAAATTTAAATTAAGTTTCTTCTAGACATTTTTTTTTTGATAAAGGTACACAAACTTATGAGTAATCTTATATTACATTTTCAAATCTTAGATTTAAAAAGAAAAATTTTTATGAATTCTCATCAAAATAATTTGCTATTTTTCGTGATTTTTCCGTATTTTGTCAAAATTTGAACTTTAAACGTGTATAAAAAAAAACTGTGACTAAGGATTTTTAATTTTTTTCATCTGCCTTTGAAACAATAACCTAGGAGCCTTCTATTAAATTTTCAAGCTTTTTTACCCAACAAATAAAATTTTATTGATATTTATAGAAAAAAAATTTAAAAAAACTGAAAACTGACAATGTCCGTAAACAGTTCAAAAAAAGTCACATTATTTTCAAAATTGTATTGTGTATAGAAAATGCAAATATAAACAACCAGTGAAAATTTCATGCATCTACGGTCATTTGTTTTAGAGTTACACCAATAACCAAAATCGATTTTGTTAAAAATCGATTTTGCGTAAAAATTCCCGTTTTTCCTTAATTTTTCTTTTGTTTTTCACATCGCTTTTGAAAACTACTGGGAAATTAAAATTTTGACCTCCCCAATGCACCAACGATATTCACTTTCCCATCGAACAAGATACTGAAGTCGAAAATCGAAGCATTATTTCGACTACTTATCGTGTACACAGACACAAAAATAAAAAAATAAAAAAAAAATAAAAAAAAATAAAAAAAAAAATAAAAAAAAAAAAATAAAAAAAAAAACACACATCATTGTAAAATCAATACATTCATCGTTTCACTCAGAATCTAATAATAGATATTTTAATAGCTTTTTACTATTAACATTCAGTGTAAATATAGTTTCTGATCGACTTACCTATGTGTAATAAAATAATTATTCATATCAAATAATCCTAACAATTTAATGCAAGGATTCTCATAAATTGATCTTACAGCAGCCTTAAAACACCAAAAATACATTTGTACATCATTTGCAAAATTTTAGTTCCCTATTATGGTGTAGGTACTAATACAAACAATAAATTGCTATTCGAAAAAACAATTTCGTATACCTATTATTATTTACTAAATACCTACAACTAAACTAAACTAAAAATAAACATATGATTACATATACTGAGTGCCTATAAAATAATATTATATATGAAAATTGAATCTTTATTACGAATACTTATCGTTTACACTGACCACCAAGAAAAAATAATTAAAAATATTAAAAAATAAAGAACACATCATTGTAAAATTAATACAGTCATCGATCCGCTCAGAATCTAGAATTATGGACTCGGAATTTTAGAAATCTAGTTGGTATTATAGTATTTGATGAATTTACTGTACCTCTAAAATCCAGTAATCACATTTTTATTTAATAATTCATAAAATACAATATGCTCTTAAAAAAATATTATTGTGCTTCTGATATCTATTCACCACCTTAATCAATAATTAAATTGATAAACGAAAATAATAATTTAAATAATACCCATATAATATTATTATAATCAAAATTATAAACTATTTTGGTTTATTGTCATATCAAATTTCAATGAACAAATTGTTCCTTAACACGGAACTCTTTGATACAAAAAGTTGCATTATATTATATCCGTGGATTCATCATATTGACGTACCTAGTATAATATCTATCATTTATTTATTTAATCTATGGCAAATCTCAAAGTCGTTGCAGAAGACACAGTCGATTAAAAATTCTAAAATGTCAATAAGCAAAGAAGATATGAGCAAAAAACTTACTGCGTTTCGTATAATTTTTTTTTTCATAAATCACAATATTCTAAGTTCTGGCTGTATTCTGGAGCGTTTCCTCATGGGCGTCGCAGTTCACACACGTCACGGATTCCGCCGAAGAAGTCGATAATTAAAGTAAGTTTGTTTTTATATTCTTTTGGGGCTTAAATTTACTTTTAAGACTTAAAACAAATATTTAATGTCACGAAAAATGTGCTATCCAAGTGTTGTAGGCGCATATTTTAGTTCCGGACTAGAAATGTATAAAATACGCGAGATATAAACGTCGTCGTCGTTTCTCCAGTCCCTGTTCGTAGAATAATTATAATTAATAGGTGCATACCTTTATAGGGTACTCAATATATATATATATATATATATATATATATGTTTTGGTTTAATTTATAGAAATATATGTTATAACTTATAACTGATAATAGTCATAAGATACAATTTTGATTAATAACTGGTATTTTTTTTTCCAAATACAACGTTATAAGTTATAGGTAGCTATTAATTTAGTGTCACATACTTAACTTCTATTGTTCACCTAATATCTATATTCTATATCATAGGGATTAGGGCCGTATAACCATGCACACATAAAAGTAATATTCACGGAATGGTCAACTGCCTATCCTGACGTGTGCGCACTTATGAATAACATACCTACTCATATACTCGTATAGGTATATAAATATACCTATATAAATAGTGTAATACTACATACACGAATGTGTTACCTATTATGTCCCTAAAAGTTCAATAGTTATTATTATATTTATTTATTTTTTACATTTAGGTAGGTACATTACAAGACTAATTAAAATCACATTTATTTTTATTTTTTCGAACACAATGTTTCAAAAATTATTAATTAATATATAATTTATTGGTATAGTATTAAATTAATTAATGAAATAAAACAAACACACCTACTATAATTATTAGTAATAATAATATATCTATGTATAAATTATTAAAATACAAAACGAACAAACGAAAAACGATTCTGAGCAAAGATATCGTTAACTAATAAATAATATTGAGATTAAAGTAATTTATTTTACTATTAGACATTAGCACCTACAATAGTAGGTTAAAGTCATTTTTGCCCAAATAATAACATTTGAAAGTGTCATCGTGTCTATAAATTATAATAATATTAAATATACTCTAAAAGTTTCATAAATCCGCGAATACTTACTATTTTTAAATTACAACAAAATAACTAAAATCGTTATTTTTGGTTTTAATATGTAATTTCGTCAAAATTTTAACTTATAATATCTGTAAAAAGTAACTGTGTTTATAATAGATTATTTAGATTTTTCGGTTACAATATGAACCAGGAGCGGACTGGGCCGGCGGGATACTGGGAACTTTCCCGGTTGGCCGCTACTCAAAAATGATTTGTTATTGCTATATATTTATAATATAAAATATAATATAAAATCGGTATAAATATTAATTATAAATATTTTTTTATTTTCATACCATGACGCGTGTGTGAAAAATTGTTTATATTAAGTGTTTAAGATGTTAGATTTCGGTTGGCTGATTGTTCACCTCTCTCACTCTTCAGCATCAATGCATCAGAAATTATTATTTATAATTAGACCACGGATTTAAATATAAACTGCATTATCTGAATTTTCTAAACATTGCTTTCCAAGCAAAGAATTTGTTTCATATATTATCAACGAATTGAAAAAATGAAATAAGAACATTTATATGGGTTGAAGTCAATATTATAAAAACTTATTAAAAAAAAATTAAATACAATTAAATAAAGGTAATTTTTTTAAATTATATTTCTATTTTTTTACGTACCCATTATGCTCGATACTATAACTTCGGTCTTCAGTTACAGAAAACAACACTTGCCAATATGGAATTACTGTCGAAGTTTTTTATTTCAAAATATTAAATAGCATCTGATTGACTGATGTCCTATAATGAAACTCAAAATATAACGAATACACTACCTATACACCTATCTAAATTATATTTTATATTCGTTTAAATTGGACTTTTAATTTTTCTGGACATTTTATTAAGCTACGAATTTATTTAGTTATTTTGTTATTTAGGTCATACATATTAATTAATAGGTATTTCTTAAATTTTTTTTATTATTTTATTTGAAACATTATTTTTAAATATTGGGATCAATAAAACTATTTTTATTCAATTACTATTTTATATCAATTAGAATTTGTTAATAAACCAAGTAATAAATGAATGGTTACCAAGTAAAAAAAAACCGTTATCTATATTATAAATTTGAATTAAATTTACCGCATTTGCGTCTAGTAGAAACAAATAAATTTTTTTTTGAAGATAATGTAAAAATATCCATCATCCATCGGTTAGGACCATATATATATTTTCTATGATTAGGACGGTGAGGTTATAATTATAAATAATCTATGGCAAATGACAATCGTCTGAGACGAACAGCGATTCCAATACGTACTCACATATTTCGTTCCATTCTGGTTATTAAACTAGGTGCCTATTTTTATAAATGTCATTAATCTCAATACTTCCAGACTGAACTTTTGGATCGGAGATATGAAGACGCGCGCTGCATTTTCCTTGGCGGAGATGCACAGCTTTCCTTGGCGGAGATGCACAGCTCTGACACTAGACAATATTATACACTCGAAGGGAACACGTTTCGCCGGAAGAATAAATAATTACGTAAGTCTTGTCCTTCTATTCTGTTGAGGCGGTAGACCTAATGTAAATATTTATTGTCAGACAAACTTATACACCCGCTAGACGTAGAGTAGTTTTTAAGATCCAGTTGTTATAGGTGTACAAAAATTAGGATATTATGAAAAATACCTTAAATTATAATACTTTGCCTACAACTGTTAATTTATTGTTATAGTAAAATAATTTTTAAAATTTTAAATCAATGATTAGGTAATGCTTTTATAAGTAGGAAGGTAGGTTTTTATACCTACCTAACAAAATAAGAAAATACATAATGATTAATGTTATTTAATATGATTTGTAAGTACATAGCAGATCATACCTAGAGAACACCTCAAACGTACGTTTTTTTGGGGGGGTTTTACGGGATATACCTAAGGGAAATTTTCTTCAAATTTTCACATTTCACTATTTGTTATTGTGATATTATTTGTGCCTAGGTTAAGTTTCTGTTTTAGAATCGATCAATAGGTTTCCTAGGTATATCACATTCTTTAATTTTAATTCTGGTAGTCGAGTATTGGACAAGTACCTACGTAATTTATAATTCGTATCGTAATTTAATTACTAAAAAAATATATTTTCCCCAACAGTGTCACCGGCAGGAGAATACATTATAGAATGTCTATAAACTTGTGGTCTAGTATATGGTTAAAATTGGCATGCGACCAACAACTGGGGGCTTGTTCTGGACAATTTAAATGATCTAATAAGGTTTATCTCATTATTTGAATTAAATTAATTTTTAACCGATTGTTGTGTTAATCAATTTTTTAATTTATTTCATTCAATACACTCGTCTCCGATTTCTAGTACCTCTAGATTTCTCACAAAATTCATATCGATCATCTCACAGCTTTCATATTCAAAACCAAAAAAATTTGTATTTTTATCTTATTTCAATCTTTTTTATCGAACACCAGAATATATTACAGATCATAAAGGTACTAGTATTGTATAAGTTTAGTACTAGTATTGTATAAGATAAGTTTCAATTAGCGAGATGTAGAGAGAGATGGAGATGGAGCGAGATGTAGACGGATGAAGATAGCTGTTTCTTCGACGACAGCGTGTGCTGCAGTACAGCTAGGTTTTACTGGATGAGTCGATGTTTATGCATAAGTTTGTTTTTATATTATTTGGGTCTTACATTTACTTTTTAGACTTGAATTAAATATTTATTGTCGCGGAAAATCTGTTAACTAAGTAACGTAGAAGCATATACGTTTACTACTGCCTACCAAAGGCGCAATGTATAATAATAATAAATTATACGCCAGTCCGAACAATCCAAACGCTGTCTTACTCGTAGTCGAGTTCTAGTTGATAACTGACTTGTGAATAAATGTAATTTTTGTTAGGTATAAAAATAAAACTAATAAATCCTTGAATACAACATTTAAAAATACAAACTCTGTGTAATAAAAATTAATATTAGGTATTTATTGGTAGGTTTATATAATATCTGTAGACTGTAACGCATAGGTCATTAGAATATTGTAGAACATTTTACTGCATAAGATGCGTGTTATTTCAGAAATGGTATTCGTCAGTGAACATTTTCAAACTGGGAATAATATATCATAAGCAGATTGAAATGTGTGAACGTTTCAGTGTTTCGAAGACTATGTTTCGTAGCCGATTTTGATTCCGTCACGGGGTATGTATTTTCTTATTTCTGAGTAGGTTTATTTTTATTATAGTTAATTGATCAGGGGATGTATTGCCCGAAAATTTTCAATATTTGTATTGTAACTATACTGGTATAACACTATTCGGGCTATCAATAAAGTCGTGTTCAAAATTAGAAAATTGGTGAGGTATGATATTTTTTTAAGCAATTCTTTCGAGTAGGGAATTCGCTCAATGATATTTAAATATTTTCACCGATAATCAAGTACGATGACTTGTAGGTAACTAGAAACTGGGTAAATAGGAATTAGGTAGTGTGTAATATGGCGAAGATAAGGAAATGGGTCAACAGGATTTCAGAATGTTTGGTGTATGAAAGGGAAAGATGAAAAATAAATGTAATGTTAGGGTAGGTAAGTGGAGTGAGGGTAGCAGATATGAGAATAATAAGTAAGGTGTTAAGGTACAAAAGAGGATAGAATAAGAAATTAATTAATTAAGGGTAGTGTAGGGTAGTGTACATATTGTAGTGAAAACAAGAGAGAATAGGTTTAGGTGGTTCGGTCACTGTATGATAAGAGATAGTGAGAGTGGCTATAGAAGTTAGTTAATTTAGGTGGGAAATGAGGGGCGAGAAGACTGAAGAAGAGATGGATAGACAGAATACCGATCATTTGGGGGTGTGGAATGAGAGTGGTTGAACCTGTATATAGCTGTGAGAGACGGGGGAAGAAAAAGTGTAAAGGTAGAATAGTTATGTTAACAATGCCGAATACGTAGGATAAGATCTTGAATTGCAAAGGCCACTAGCTTCAACTAACCATAGGTTTACCTAACTAACCTTCTTATGACTCATTAGTACACTTTGAATAAAAAGATGCTGAGTTGCTGCAGGTTGCCGAACTTAAGTGTTTGATTATCAATTTGATCCTCTTATTGTTGACACCATGGATAGTCCACGCCTATGTTAAATACATTTGAGGCCGCGTTCCCGGAGGGGAAGGCAATTGAGGCTCCTTTATATTGATAGTCGATACTCGATATGAGTATACTTTATTTGGCCTCAATTGTTCCCCTCGAAGGACGAAGACCGCTGATAAGACCATTATGTCCTATCCATATCTTTATTATCTACGATGGAGCCATACCCAGCTCACTCGTGTAAACTTGTTGCTGGTTGGGATGTCAGCGCACTATTTGTTTTCCATCTTTGACCCACGCGTAGCATACCAAATGTACGATTAAGAAAACACTAAAATGATTGTGCGTGGGTCGGAGAGAGAAATAAATGGTGCGCTAAAAATCTGACATCCTCTTAAGTGTTAAATATTTGCCTGCATGTATGCACTAACAACAGGCAAATATATGCACTGAAATATTCAAAAATATTAAAAATAATAAAATATTCAAAAAAATACTGAATGAAAACGTTTTTATTAAAATTTTTTTAAATTAATAAATAATAATTCAAATTGGTTTACAAAAAAAAATTCTTTATTTACACACTTGGTAGGTAGGTAACTGATGAACCGAAAATATAAAAACATTTTAAGAAAATAAGCATAAATACGAAGAAATCATGAAAACATGAAATTATATTAACTAACCAGAAAAAACGCATATTGGTAACGGTGTTGTAATAATAGGGATCTCCCCAAAAAAATACGTATTAATAGTTCAAACAAATCATAAAAGCCAACTGTAATAAATATTAATTTATGAAAAAGTATATTAAAAAGCATTATAATTATAAATGAAACAAAACTATCAACTATGGACCGTGACATAATATAGGTATTTCTATATTTTTAGCTCCATAATTTCTGTTAAAATATTAGGAAAATGTATTAAGTACCGTAAAAGTGCTAAATTTGAGTTATTACTTAAAATATTATATTCATAACAAATTATAATAGAAGGTTAGGTACTGTTATTCCACATACCTTTATTATAGTTTAATTTAACTACAACATTCTAGTAGAGTCTGATGAAATTTGGTTCCACGATTTTGATCATACAAACTTTAAATACTAAACTAAGGGTCTGAAATTTAGTTTATATAGATCTAAATAATCCAAAACATATAATGTTGCTTCAAAATATAAAAATAAAGTGTCTTGTATTGTAGTAGGTAGGTAACTATCAAAAAAAAAAACCAAAAAAAATCATACTTGAAATCTATGTATAATATACATATATTGTAATAAACGTTCAAATGTTTACTTAGTACATTATAAAAAACTAACTTAAGTTCATTATAATACATTATAACAGGTGTTCAAATAAACATTTCATACCACAAATTTTGTTAATTCACACAGTCTCTCTTCAATTTTAAATTTTTCTTCAAATTATCTACAAAACATAAATGTTTAGTTAATTGGATGACTTGATTAAGTATTTAATCATTTATCTAAAAGAGATGTGCCGGGTCGCCACATTACTATATCGAGGGGCCATGGTGCAAGTGTCGTCCATAAATATCATAACATATATTATATTAGTAAGAAACTCTTGAATTAAGAGTTATGTTTGAGAATTTAATTAATTTCCTAAAAGGAAATGCCTCAAGGTTGCCTTAGTAGATCGAGGGACCGTTGTTAAAGTGCCGTCCACCAATAAAGTACCGGGAAAAAAAACGAAGAATTCAAATATAGAAGGTACTTATATCATATACTTTTATCAAAGTATGATTGTGTTAGTCACAGTCTTGTAAATTATATTGTCTTATGTTTTCCCAATCTAATTATACAAAATACTGAAAATTAATGAAATCACAAATATTAGTACAATAGAGAGACTGTGCATTGATTTACAAATTTGTCTTAAATTTACTTTTTACATATAGAGAATATGAAGGTGGGCTGGGCTCTTAATATCAGAGTATGGGGGACAGGTCTGGGATTTCATATTATCATTAATAGACTCTTTAATCGCTTTTATGTGCTTCAAATTGTTTACACGAGTGAGCTGGGTATGGCTCCATCATAGATAATATAGATATAACATAATGGATAGGACATAATAGTCTTACCAGCGGTCTTCGAGGGGAACGAAGGTGTCAACGATCTAAGGATCAACTAGATAATCAATCACTTATAAGTTCGCAACTCAGGAACTCAGGAACTTTTTATTCAGAGTGTCCTAATGTAATTAGTCATAAGAAGCTAGTTTGGTAAACCTAAGATTAGTTGAAGCTATGGTGATGATAGACGACTACAATCACTAGTCAAGAGCTTTGCGATGATGTTTTCCTACTAACTATAAAGGTATTCGATATTGTAAACATAACAATGAAAGAAAATATTTAAATATTATTAATTTGGTTATGTTAGGTTAGGTTAGGATAGGACAGTAAATTAGACATTAACTAATTATTATAGTTTTTAACACGGTCTTAAAGACTGTCAGCTAGAGTTATACCAGTATAGTTATTAAAAACTTAAATACAGCCAACATTAAATAATGATTTTTTTAACACAACAAATTATAAAATGTATTTTAAAATATAACAAAATATAATTTTTTTAGGATTTTATAAGGTTTTCAATACTTATGAGCTTTTGTAAATAGAAAATGTATAAAATCAATAGTTTTAATTTAATATATAGTTTTGTGTTTTATTATCCTACTGTCAAAGAATTCTCAGGGTTTTCTTTCCACATTTTTTACATTGTACTATATCTAATTTTTATCCGCACATATTTACAAAGACTGAAACAGATATCTGACTATGTTTTTATTTGCATTTAGACTTTATAGTTTGTTTTTTAATATTGACTGTAGACCCAGCCAAACACAATATTATTTTAAATTAAACATTATTTTGTGTCCTTCATAAATTACAATCACATAATAGAGTCCGTGCAGGACCTTATTCTGATTTAATTTTTTTGCATCCTTTATAAATTACATTCGTTTTTATACATTTTCTAATACATATATTACGGTGATACACCTCTGATCATAATAACTGTTCGTATTATTATAATGTAAACAATACCTAGTTTTTGGATTGTAGTTAATATGTATTGCAGTATTTAGCTTCCAGCGTATTCTTTTGTTTAGTGTTATTTCACACAGATTTCTCAAACAATTTTTTTTTCAATTCATTGAACTCTAGTAGATTTTTTTGTATAAATATTTTTCAAGATTAACCGGCTATACCTGGGAGTACGCTGAGTACCCGTGTACTCATAAAGTGTGTTCCTACAGTCAAATTTTTTCCAAATTTTTTTTTTGTTTTCTAAAATCAATTTGCCTGCAGGCGCCAACACCTCCCTTCAATTTTTTTTTTATGATTTGAACTCTACCCAAATCTTTTAAACATTGAAAATCTGGTACCCTTTGAGTAATTCAATAATGAACTAAATATTTTGAATAGTTTTTTCTGTTTAAGATTCTGGGCATTTTAGTTTGTACTTTATAATGAGTATTCATACAGTAAAATCTATTTGCCTGCGGGCGCCAACCCCTCCCTTCAATTTTTTTTTTTTTTAGTACTGTAACTCTAGTTGAATATTTTGTATTGACTTGAAAATTGATAACTTGGTGCCCCATGAATAATCATTCTTTAATGAACTAAATATTTTGAATAGTTTTTTCTAAATTTTTTTCCAAATTTTTTTTTTGTTTTCTAAAATCGATTTGTCTGCGGGCGCCAACCCCTCCCTTCAATTTTTTTTTTTTTTTAGTACTGTAACTCTAGTTGAATATTTTGTATTGACTTGAAAATTGATAACTTGTTGCCCCATGAATAATCATTCTTTAATGAACTAAATATTTTGAATAGTTTTTTCTAAATTTTTTTCCAAATTTTTTTTTTTGTTTTCTAAAGTCGATTTGCCTGCGGGTGCCAACACCTCCCTTCAATTTTTTTTTTATGATTTGAACTCTACCCAAATTTTTTAAACATTGAAAATCTGGTACCCTTTGAGTAATTCAATAATGAACTAAATATTTTGAATAGTTTTTTCTGTTTAAGATTCTGGGCATTTTAGTTTGTACTTTATAATGAGTATTCATACAGTAAAATCTATTTGCCTGCGGGCGCCAACCCCTCCCTTCAATTTTTTTTTTTTTAGTACTGTAACTCTAGTTGAATATTTTGTATTGACTTGAAAATTGATAACTTGGTGCCCCATGAATAATCATTCTTTAATGAACTAAATATTTTGAATAGTTTTTTCTAAATTTTTTTCCAAATTTTTTTTTTGTTTTCTAAAGTCGATTTGCCTGCGGGTGCCAACACCTCCCTTCAATTTTTTTTTTATGATTTTAACTCTAGCCAAATTTTTAAACATTGACAACCGTATACCCTTTAAATAATTCTTTAATGAACTAAATATTTTAAATAGTTTTTTCTGTTTAAGATTCTGGGCATTTTAGTTTGTACTATGTAATGTGTATTCATATGTTAAATTTTTTGTATTGACTTGAAAATTGATAACTTGGTGCCCCATGAATAATCATTCTTTAATGAACTATATATTTTGAATAGTTTTTTCTAAATTTTTTTCCAAATTTTTTTTTTGTTTTCTAAAATCGATTTGTCTGCGGGCGCCAACCCCTCCCTTCAATTTTTTTTTTTTTTAGTACTGTAACTCTAGTTGAATATTTTGTATTGACTTGAAAATTGATAACTTGTTGCCCCATGAATAATCATTCTTTAATGAACTAAATATTTTGAATAGTTTTTTCTAAATTTTTTTCCAAATTTTTTTTTTGTTTTCTAAAGTCGATTTGCCTGCGGGTGCCAACACCTCCCTTCAATTTTTTTTTTTATGATTTTAACTCTAGCCAAATTTTTAAACATTGACAATATTTTACCCTTTGAATTACTCTTTAATGAACTAAATATTTTAAATAGTTTTTTCTGTTTAAGATTCTGGGCATTTTAGTTTGTACTTTATCATGAGTATTCATACAGTAAAATCTATTTGCCTGCGGGCGCCAACCCCTCCCTTCAATTTTTTTTTTTTTTTTAGTACTGTAACTCTAGTTGAATATTTTGTATTGACTTGAAAATTGATAACTTGTTGCCCCATGAATAATCATTCTTTAATGAACTAAATATTTTGAATAGTTTTTTCTAAATTTTTTTCCAAATTTTTTTTTTGTTTTCTAAAATCGATTTGCCTGCGGGCGCCAACACCTCCCTTCAATTTTTTTTTTATGATTTGAACTCTACTTAAATTTTTTAAACATTGAAAATCTGGTACCCTTTGAGTAATTCAATAATGAACTAAATATTTTAAATAGTTTTTTCTGTTTAAGATTCTGGGCATTTTAGTTTGTACTTTATAATGAGTATTCATACAGTAAAATCTATTTGCCTGCGGGCGCCAACCACTCCCTTCAATTTTTTTTTTTTTAGTACTGTACCTCTAGTTGAATATTTTGTATTGACTTGAAAATTGATAACTTGGTGCCCCATGAATTATCATTCTTTAATGAACTAAATATTTTGAATAGTTTTTTCTGTTTAAGATTTGGTTAGGAAATTTTAGTTTGAACTTCGTAATGTGTGTTTCTAATGTAAATTTTTTTCCAAATTTTTTTTGTTTTCTAAAATCTATTTGCCTACGGGCGCCAACCCCCACCTTCAATTTTTTTTAGTTATGTGACTAGTTGAATTTTTTGTATAGACTGTGTAAAATGTATTCCTACAATAATATTTTTTTAAAAATTTTTTTTTGTTTTCTAAAATGCATTTGCCTGCGGGCGCTAACACCCTCTTTCAATTTTTATTTTTGTTATGTAACTCTAGTTGAATTTTTTGTATATACTTTTTGAACATTGATAACCTGGTGCACTTTGAAGAATCCATCATTAATGAACTAAATATTTTGAATAGTTTTTTTCTGTTTAAGATTCTGGACATTTTAGTTTGAAGTTTTTAATTTCAATTTTTTTTCGTTTTCTAAAATGCTTTTGCCTGCGGTCGCCAACACCCTCCTTCAATTTTTTTTTTGTTATGTAACTAGTTGAATTTTTTGTATAGACTTTTTAATGTGTATTCCTACAATAATATTTTTTTAAATTTTTTTGTTTTCTAAAATGCTTTGCCTGCAGGCGCCAACACCCTCCTTCAATTTTTTTTTAGTTATGTGACTAGTTGAATTTTTTGTATAGACTTTGTAATGTGTATTCTTACAATAATATTTTTTTTTTAATTTTTTTTTTTGTTTTCTAAAATGCTTTTGCCTGCTGGCGCCAACACCCTCTTTCAATTTTTATTTTTGTTATATAACTCTAGTTGAATTTTTTGTATATACTTTTTGAACATTGATAACCTGGTGCACTTTGAATAATCCATCATTAATGAACTAAATATTTTGAATGGTTTTTTTTCAGTTTAAGATTCTGGACATTTTAGTTTGAAGTTTTTAATTTCAATTTTTTTTATTTTCTAAAATTCTTTTGCCTTCGGGCGCCCTTCAATTTTTTTTTTTGTTATGTGACTAGTTGAATTTTTTGTATAGACTTTGAAATGTGCATTCCTACAATAATATTTTTTTTTAAATTTTTTTTTGTTTTCTAAACTGCATTTGCCTTCGAGCGCCAACACCATCCTTCAATTTTTTTTTTAGTTATGTGATTTTATTTAGTACAGTATGTCTGATCCTAGTTCGAATTTTGTGATTTTATTTATATTATGTAATTTTAAGGATTTTTTTTTATCTTAAAATTAATTATGCATAGTTATTTTTTTTTTATAGAAACACAATTTTGTGTGTTAATTTATAATATGAAGTCGAATATGAAGTATTAGTTGGTGTTTTGGTAATTTGGCTGAAGCCAATAGTGTCAATTAATTTTTTATGTTCTCATATACTTTTGTAGTTTTGTACATTAATACTCAATATATTTATTCTATACTTTTATAAATCTTTATTAAATCTAATAGACAAACGTATAAATGTATAATATATACTTAAACATTTTACACTTAGTATCTAACCAAATAAAATATTATTAATTTTCCAAATTTGTTGTGTTTATGAATGTTTCCAATACTATTATTATGTATTATGCATACAGCAGTATTATTATTATTATTATTATGAACCTTTTACATAAAAACATAAATAATACACAAATACTGCCAAATATGTTTAGGTAGTTATTTATTATTTTGTAAGATATCATTAAGATTAAAGATCATTTAGATAATCTTTACATTTGTAATTAGTAATTACCGAATAAACCTTGAACAAATTACCAAACAAAAAAAATTATTTATACATTAAATTACAATAATAAAAAAGGTGGGCTAGTGGATGTCGCTCTGCTGTACAGTAGGTTACAAGTGGATCACTGTATAATGGATGGGATTAAATTTGAATTCAATGATATAATATCATTGTGTAAGAAAAACGATTCTGAGCGGAGACGGTATGTCAGTCTAGGTTTAAGACATTATATAGGTACTTATCTATAGTATTAAAAAAAATAATTGACCTATAATAAATTCCAAATTAATCATATCACAATATCCATTAGGTACTTATAACGCGTTATACATCAACAAAAAACCGTGATACTATCATAGATATAATATATTAGTATACTTTAGAAGTTTCAAGTACCCACGAATAATATTATACAATCTCAAAAAAATAACCGAAAAAATATTCTAAGTTTTTTCTTAACTCAAAATAATTTGCTAATTTTCGTGATTTTTCATTATTTTGTCAATTTTTGAACTTTAAATGCTTAACCACCAACAATATTCACTTTCTAATCGAACAAGATACTGAAGTTGAAAATCGAAGCATTATTTCGAATACTTATTGTGTACATAGACAAAAAAAAATTTTAAAAAAACACATCATTTTAAAATCAATACATTCATCGTTCCACTCAGAATCTAAAAACTAAATTATCAGTTTGTTTTATCTTATTTTTCTATTTTACAAAAATAATAGCTTTAATAAATTCAAAACATGACATGGTGTCTGTAATAGTCAGTGTCAATGTTTGTTTTATTGTAATGACCAATTAATTAAATAATACCATAGAATATGAATTATGAACTTAATTTTAAAAAATATGAACAATAATTGTAAAAAACTTAAAACACTCACAAAAAACATATGAGGAACCCTCAACTTTTTTTTTCTTCCAGTAATAAGAACTAATGTTACACTTTGTATTAAATGTTCAATGTTTTTGACAAAGCAAAAGTTTTTTATCAACAATTATTAAAAAAACAACAAAAAAATTCGAAAATTTAAAATTTCTAAAGTTCTCAAAAAGAGTTAAAATATTTTTAAAATTATTCCATGCATAAAAATTGCTAATATAAACATATTTTGGCGAACAGTTCAAGATATACGGTTATTGGTATTTTAATTTAAAAAAAATAAGAGAATAGATTTTGTCGAAAACTTGGTTACTTATTAATTAAAACTATTAAAACAAGTACGGAGAATATGTTACTTTTTGACACTACAAACTACCAACTAGAAAAGATATTAAAGTTGAAAATCTTGGTATTTTTACTGCTCCGAAATATGACGACAGACCCAAAAATAAAGTCCAATTAGTCTAAAATTAATTTTTATGCCTCATAAAAATTATCAGTGTTTAAACTTATTTAAATATTGGTGTTAAATTAAAATAATAATATTCAAAAGTAAGCATTTAATTTAACTTGTGGTTAAATTATTTTTGTCTATATATTTAAAATAGATACTATTTTAGATTCTGAGCGAAGCGATGAATGTATTGATTTTACAATGTGTGTTTTTTTTTTTTAAATTTTTTTAATTTTTTTTTGTGCCTGTCATCGATTTGAGTTATCGAGATTTCACTGCATATGCAAAGAGCAAAGGCAAACGACGACTTAATTGAGTATTGACACATAAAATCGAATGGCATTTATTTTGACATACAAAACGTTTATAGCGATAACAAAAAAATAATATAATGACTTGTAAAGGTGCGTAGGTATACAATTAATAGATAATACATTAATCAATAATAACAGGCATATTATATTCTATATGATTACGTTTCAGTACAGAATAAGACAAGTAGGTATAATTAGTGAAAGTAAGTATATTAATTGGCCAGAATGCTTTGGCGAACTAAACAAAATTAAATTAAGAAAGTTATGAATTGTTAATGATTGTAAACGCGATGGACATTATTTATATTGACAAAACAAGGGTGTAGGGACTAAGGGAATTTGGAGTGAATGGCACTCCAGTAAGTTTAAATCATTTGTATGAACTGAAATCGACAAATTTTACTTAAATTTTTTTCTTTTAATAAATAAAGAAGTAAAGTTTATAAAAAAAGCAAAAAGTGCCAACGGCACATAGTGTTCCCAAGCGGTCACCCATCCACGTTGCTTAACTTCAGTGATCGGACGAGATCTTGTGTATTCAACGTGGTATGGTCGTTGGCGAATGTAAGTCGAAAAATTATAATATTTAAATAAACTATCTAACAAAATGTTATTCATGTTTTTAATTTGTATATTATATTACAATAATATAAGTTAATTATAAGTAAATAATGGATTATTAGGTTTAAAATATGATTCTAATATGTTCTAAAAAATCCAAAAATATTCTCCTAATAATCCTTAAACTATAGTAATATATAATATATTGCTTTACTGCTCTAGTTATATGCTTTTTTTCTTCAAATAGTATAAATATATATTATAATATCAATAACTGAATTACCAGTTATAACAGTGCCGCAACAACCGCAGGGGCAGCCGGGTCAATGCCCCTGTAGAAGGCTGCTAATCGTTGGCTCAAGGGGCCCCGACGGCGCACAGCATCTACTTTAAATTTTTAAATAATTGCATTGTAATCTAATGTTTAAATCAAATAAAATATATTAAATAAAAATATCTATTTTCATCTATTTTCATCTAATCCATGTTATCTAATTTGTTGTCGAAGAACAAGGGGTCCCTATTTATCCATAATAATACCTATATTTATCTTTAAAATTATATTTTTATAGTGTTTTATTGTTTTATTGTTATTGAGTTACTTTTATGTGTGGAAAGCTTTAATTAATATTTATAATAAAAAAAAGAACACTAAAAGTGTGGTTATATTTTAATAACAATACACTGGTCAGCGGGCCTTCACATAAAATTTTTTTAGGTTTTTAAAAAAAAAATCACCATCATTATTTATTTTTGTATAGGTAACCTATAAACAAATATTGTATACATATACCTCAGGGTCCAATACATTGACTTTGTCCGGGACCCCAAGAATCCTAATTGTTTTACTGGCCGTAGACAGGGCCGTATATACTTAACCAAAACTCGTTTGTCAGAATTTAAATAAAAAGGGAGGTCAATTAAAAAAAAATAAAATTTGGAAGTGACTCTGCTGAACAGTAGGGTACAAGTGGGTGACTGTTATGGATAGTGTTACATTTGAATTCAATGATATAATATCATTGTATACGAAAAACGATTCCAAGTGGAGACGATTTGACAGCCTAGGATATTGTATACTATACTTATATTGATATTATTAAATATTATTAATACCGTAGCCGGTTAAGTTGAGTTATTATTATTTGTTTATTATCATATTTGTATATAATAATACATTTTAGACGTTTCAATTACCCACGAATAATATTTTTAAAAAAAGGTATATAAATTACAAGTTACAACGAATTATGAACGATATTTCAAAAATTAATTGCCGGAAATCATTAGTTTTTAACTGAAAACGACAGAGAAGTCTGAATTTGGCGGTCAGTCTTATTTTTAAGTTATATTATAGCTAATTGAACTTTTTGGTATTTTCATATAATATATCCGGTGTAGTCACTCGCACACTGCGCTTGCTCGAACAATTAAAATCAAAAACATCCCTCGACTTGTTATGTAAATCCACCATGGGTGGGTGTCAGAATTATTTTTGCATCATCAATTTTAAAACGTTGATTTACCTAGATTAAAAAAAAAAATAATTTGTTATACTTAAGCTCGGTAAACTTTAAGCGTTGTACGGGTGCGTAAAACACCGAAAATCGTGAACTTCGTAAGGCTGTATCATAAATACCAATGGCTTCCCGGTAGTAGAGTTTTGGACAAGTACCTACATAGGTAACTTATAATAATTCATATTGTAAATTAATTAGGTACCAAAAAAATATAACTTCTCAAACACTGTGTCTATTGACACTGCCGGGAGAATGTATTAGAATGTCTATAAACTTACGGACCAGTTCAGGCGCGGACTGGTAAAATAGGGCACGGGATGCTACACAATTTAAAGGGCAAATAACATAAATTGTTGGGGCGAATTTAATACATGTAGATTATTTATAAAATATTAATATATTTTATTTTGTTTTGTTTTGAAAAAATATTGAATATACGTTAAACACGTAAATAAGTACCAAGTTACAAAAAACTTTCAATCAAAGTTGTACAATATTATAGATTACTAGTAATCGTAAGTTGGTAACAATCTGTTGTTCATTAGGTGTCTAGAGTCTTTAAATATATAATAAATAATATTAGGCAAATATATTTTAGGGCAAGGGATGCTGTAGCATCCCAGCCAGTCCGCGCCTGACCCTAGCGTACGCAACGCAGCCTTTGTTTAATTGTGCGACTAATTTCGGTACATTTTTTCATGCGGGCGGCGGCCGTACGAGTTTGGTCTCCTTATATAAAAAAAATAGCTTATTCTAGTCTTCATGCTTAAAAGAGAACAGAAATATCAGTCACCTAGGTCATAAAACTAATAGTCACTCATCTTAATAAAACAAGAAACAATAATCATACCTTGTCTAAAATAAATGCATTCTTAACTACTTGGTTGTTTGGTAAAAAAATTTTCAATGCACTTCTGTTAAAAAACTACGAGACTTAACATAATGTAATCTTAAGTAGAATTAATGCATTAAATATACTACATTACACATTAGTACATTACATTACACAATATTATATAAATTAAAATAGTAACTTTTTAGTAATAATTTATATTATTTTTACAATGCATTAAAATTAACTCTAAACATAATTGTATATATGTGACCAAAAGTAAATTTCAATGATATTTTTACTTTAAATAGTCTTATGCAGTGGTTCTCAACCGTCGTGTCGTGAACAAAAAAATTGTTCATTTATATTGTACGTGTTCAAAGTATAAATATAAGTCATATTACATTATTGTGGCGTTATGACGTGATAGTAAAACCCACAGATAAAAATAATAACTGTGAAGTTATTCTCATTCTCAATTTACATATAGGTTTACACTACATACAGTGGTGTATTGGTAAATATATTTATGGGTATACGCACCAATAAAATATGTATGTAACCTAAACGATCAAATTATACCATCGTATATATTATATAACGTCATTGCAGTTCAATTAGTACATAGTTTTTAACATTATTTTATTAATTTTTGTGTAATGTAATAATAGAAAATAAAACAAAATCAACTCGAATGTCAAAAAAATTAAAATAATAATAACATTATTATTATAGGTACAATCTATAGAATTTTCCACTAAGATTTTTTGTATTCAATATTGGGTTTACTAAATTGAACTTAAAGTCTTAAAATACATTAAACACAACGCATATTGTTGTATAACTTATATTCAATACCTACTTCAATTGATAAATAATTCATTAATACATAAATTCATTAATACGACTAACGTTTTTTTCCTATATAAACTATTAAATAAATTTTAAATCTTATTTGGTTTTCTGGTTATTTTGGAAGCGTATACCCATAAATTAAGATTTTACATTGGGTATACGCCGAAAATCGAAAATCTTCTGATGGGTATACGGCGTATACCCGCGTACCCGTACCAATACACCACTGACTACATATAATTATATTACATATTATAATAGTTACATTTTCAAAAATCCATTAATTGTTTTAAGTGTATTGCTATTATATAGATCTAAATTAGGGTGTTGTAATAAAAAAAAAAAAGGTTGAGAAGCACTAGTTTAATGTAATATTTCATTAAAAATCTATTTGGGGGACGGAGCGGCCGAGCGGACTAAGGCGTTGGCTATGACACAGTTGACCAGAGTTTGATTCCTCAGACCATGGGCGGCATTTTTAACAGCTAATGGCCATAGTTGCCGAGCTTAATGACCAATTAAAAAAAAAAAAATCTATTTCTCAGTTATTCGATATAAAATAAATAAATTCAGTTGACTGCTTAAATATTATAATTTTACCACATTTACTCAAACAAATAAAACGAATAAACATTATTAAGTACAATAGTAGGCAATAATTACTAATTACCAACTCTTAGTCTTGTATACATTATTTTGTATCATTAATAAGGTTCATACAAAAAAAATATCACAAAATCTATGGGAATAACTAATGACTATTCTAAAATTTAACTATTAAGGTATAGTATTCAACTTAATTAAATATGAAGATAAGTTTTCATAGACTAGAAATGTGATGATGGTTGCTGGTATAACTCTCAATAGATTTGGCCCAATTCCTTTATAAAATCCTCGTGTTCTTTCATACCTGAATTAAAATAAAATTATTGAAATCAATACATTTAATATGTAATTAAAAATATCTTACCAATTGTTTTGTTATGCTACTGGCAGCACCGCAACACACTGTTAAATGACATGTTAAAACGAACTACAAATGTATTAATCACGTGATCTATATTTATATTTTACATGTTTAGTAACAATGAACATGATATAAAAGAATATATTTATACAAAATATTTCTTGAACGTAAATCAAATCAATAGAAACAATAAAAATATTTAACTTAGTTTATTTTAACTGCAATTATCAGTGTATCGCGACGACAGAACAAATGTTAAAAAATAACTTTTGGAAATTATTACTTTATCATAATACGGTATAAAATTAAAATGATTTTACTTCATCACATCGAATGAAATTGTATAATATATTAAAAATAAAATAAAATACCAGTTGTAAAATAAATTTGAGTAACTAGGATTAACTGTTAAGAAATAAAAGAATTGAAAACAAAGAAATATAACATATATTACATTATTTCTAAAAATACACATACAACTAAGAGGAGTATTGTCATAGTATAATTCTGTCTACAAGAGAAATAATTTTGAATGGGTCAAGTATTTGTCAAAAGGCAATAATCGTGTTATATGAAAAAAAATCAAATAAATGTAGACTGATAACTTTTATTTTTATTAACTTATTCAGGTGTCATTAACTTTTGTATTTAAGAGAATTTTAACTTTGAATATTGCACAATTGATGTGTATAATATATACATATTTATATTTATATCAACATATAAATATAAGGGAGAGATAATTTTATTTTTAACATAAAGAATAAAACATTTTATTAATACTAATTATAAATAAAATAAAAATACTTGGAATCAAAAAACTAACAAAGGACTGATAGGTTTTGTTTACGTTTAAACTCATTTGAAGTAATAGAATATTAATTGTTTGTAAATTTCTCATATATCAACAACACAAGACAAATATTTGGAAGCACATGTAATAAATATGGCGATAATCCCTTATAGAATCCACCAGCACCTTCGTACCTCCATGTTTGGGTTATACAATGCCAAGTGCCTCTGTATTCACGGTGCTGATCTTGCAGTCTCGCACGAATTACTTGATACGGATATGTCAAACCAGCTGCTATTAATTTTGAAAACGCAGCAAATACAATGTATTCGGATGTTTCCTGTAGTAAATAATTAAAAGTGATTAGTAATAATATTTACAATTTGAATATACAGGGCGATTGATTTAAGTAAAACACTCATAATTCAAGTGTCTTACGTTGAGAGGACGTGGCACTTGCATGTGTTGGGTCCGTCTTACAAGTGCAGAACATAGCAAATTGTACGCTCAACTGATCACATGTAGTTCCTTTAGTATAAAAATGAGTGAATTGAGCTCATATAAAATTTAAAGGTAAGATTATTATCTAAGCAATATCTTAAGCTTTTTATTATATTTTAATATTTAAACGAGTTATGAGCATTGAAGTATTGAGTATAAAATACTCATAACTCACTAAAAATTAAAATACAATAAAAAGCTTAAGACATTGCTTAAATAATAATCTTACCTTTAAATTTTATAAAAGGTAATTCACTCATTTTTATACTAACGGAGCTAAACGTTATCAGCTGAGCGAACAATTTGCTATGTACCGCACTTGTAAGACGGAGACAACACATGCGGGTACCACGTCCTCTTGAATTAATCACTTTGTAATTATAACTCACCAGTTTAGCATCAATTGGTAATCTTCTGTATTCATTATAAAAAGTTTTCATCTCCTCGTAAGTCATGAACTGCAAGGCACCATGAGATACGCCAAACATGCCAGGAACAAAGCCCTACAATAACGTACATGACCAACTACTTTTATTTTTGGGAATAGGTATCTATTATACCCATCTGTTATTTACTACTTAAACAAATACAAAATGAATATACCCAACATCTATCAATGCGTGTGGAATTAGATTATAAATTAAAATGTACTTTTTAAAGTTTAATTAAAATATATATATAGAAATTTCAAATAAACAGTGAGCATGTATTATACAATTAAGCTTCAATTTTTTAAATAACTGATTAATTAATTTTTCAGTTTTCATATATTGTGAAATATATTTTCATTCGCTCTTTAATGTATTTATCTTTAGTTTAAATTAAATGTACAAAGAACAAATTATATAAATCTAGCCCACACAATAAATTTTTTTTATTTCATTCATCAAACTATCAGGTATTGTAGAATACCTTGTACAGGCCTCGTACACCCTCAGCACCATATATCTTGCGAAATGCATCCCACATGCCACTGTACGACTTGCTCGGATCATTGGGTTTATCAAACTGCAAACACAAACGAGTCTTGACTACCCATACTGGATTGGTTATCATTAATGTGAGTATGCCTGCTTCTGCTGCTGCAGTCATATGTAATGCTGGACCCAAAGGTTTTTTAGTGTTGTCGCCTTGAATCCAAGCTTTAATTGAATTATAACTAAAAATATAAATTGTAAGCTTTTAGTTATATTTATTTTATTTGGTAATACTAGATTTTCTTACAATAGGAAATAAAAACCCCATGCACTCCCTGATCCCCAAACATTTGGAGTAACTCCTTTATAAAGTCCTTTAATTCCTTCTTGTCTAAATATTGTAGTGACGGCATTTCCCAGTCCAGCATAACTTGGTATTGCATTTCTTCCATCATTGACTGTAAAATATAATATAATTATACTATATTAAAATTTAAATTAAAGGGGGATAAAAATCACATTAATAACTCACCAGCAAATCGAATTTTCAATAAATCTAGGGGATGAAGTATGAGTGTTGACGCGACTCCGCCTGAAAATCCAGCCACCAAATGTTCTATTTTAACATGTTGAAACATAGATTTTGTTACTGGTGGACTGTTGGTCAGCGGCTTGGTTGGTTGTCCCATATCAGGTACACGATTGACTGTTGTTGCTGTTCTAGAGCCAAGAACGTTCATTGTCACACCGCTATACAGTCAAACTTTTAATACACACTCACGGTTCAAGAAATTGTATGTTATATTTGTATAATAAAGAAATAAAGAAATACAATAAAATAAACTATACAGTGTATCAACCAAATTAAATTAAACTCTTCAAACACATAACTAACGGAGTATGTTTATTTATATACATAATATATACTAATACATATTATATATTGACAAAATAAATATATATCATAAATAATTAAATAAACTAACTTATAGATATTAGGTATTTATCACAATTGACTATCACATAGGATTTTGTTTGACGACATGTCGCGTAAGTTGAAGTAAGGGGTGAAGGTATTCGATGCCTTCCACCAGTTCTAATGTTCTACCGATCGAAAAAACTTTCTGGTTTGAATGACGTCCACATTATTCCAATTGAGATTCAGTGACGAACTTATTAATCGAACGTGAAACTTAACGGCACAGTGAACAGACTTGAGAGAGAGGTTTTAACTTATATTAGAGGGAACAAAAGAGAAAATTGATTTCGTCAGATTATTTTTATCACAAGGCCAGCGACACCAGTGGGACCGGTCCACTGAACAAACAATGTCCCTCAATTGATCTGTTGGCAATGCCGGTGAACCATTTCGGCGGTTTCCAAAATATCGAAATCGGATGGTGATTTTTTTTTTCTAGTCGGGGCCTCTGGGGGGACAAGTCATTTTACAGGTAATTAAATATATAATCATCATTACATATAAACTATAAAATATAACACAACATAACAGGAAGTGGGAACAATTATTGCAGTTTAGCTCTCACGCGATTTTTTGCAATTTTTTTTTTTTAGAACATGTATTTCAACTATAATATAGTTAGAACGATAGTGCAAAAAAAAATTGAACAAACCATTAGTTTGGAAGTTATAACCTTCAAAAGTTTGCGATTTTACGTTTAAACGCATGCGCGGAATGCTGTACCTACAGCTGTATTGCCGCGCGGAAGTCTTTAACGAATTTTTCAATTTTTTTTTGTTGGAGACTAGGTAAATCAAAATTTTAATACTTATACAGTGATAATATAAATTTGAATAAGCCATTAGTTTTGAAATTATGACATTGAAGTGCATATAATTTTTATAGTTTTTATTAATTTAACACATTGACGGACATCATAAAAAAGTACTGCTGTAGCAGTATGTTTGTTTGGTGATGTCAGGGGACACTTTTGAATTCATATGTAATTGTACTGCTATAGCAGTTCTCAAAAACCGACCAAAAATGGACACTACTGCTACAGCAGTGGTTTTTTCAATGGTATCATATGAGAGACCAAGTTTACTGTCCATATACATCATAAAGCAGGGGCGCACCCAGAATTTTTTTTTGGGGGGGGGGCTGAATTCAAATAATTTTAATATTAATAGGTAATATTTATTTTGAAATATGTACAGAAATCTTGTTTACAATATTTTACTAACTAATTTTGTTTTTTTGTTCCGGTTTTAAGTCGTGCCGTAGCGGTGATGTTATACCTGTAAAACATGAATATTATTTATTAAATTATGAATAATATAGTGATTATTTTTTATAAATCTAACCTTTTAAATTATAAATTTGAGACGCCTGGTTCTTTTTTTCCCCAATACTGAGAGTACTTCTGAAGTTTGAACGTCGATTTCTCTGTGAATATGAAGCATAGCTAATAAATTTTTGATACCATAAATCAAATTCGGCTACTGCAGCGTTAACACCATTTTCTGGTATATCATTTTTATAAAATTCTAAAAGTTTTAAATACTGCGATTTTTCTGTTTGATTAGGGGAATTTCCAGTTGGTAAAAGACACTTAAAACTTTTAATAATACATTTATGCTTTAAAAATCGGTCGGATATATTGTTTATAAAAGAATCTAGCCATGGAATAAAAATGGCACGTCTATAATATTCTTCTTCATTTTCTGCTGGTACATTGCATCGTTTGGTTTGATTTTTTGTTAATCTGGGCATAGTAATTGTTAGTTCTAAAGCATTAGCAATTTCATTTGCTTCGTCGAAAATAATTTTAAATTCATTTTCAACATTAGTTCGTATCTCGCGAAGAACGAATACTACACCGTCTACGTTATTCAAAGCCTCTGAAATATCTAAATCACTCGTTTGAAGAATTTTACTGATTGGTAAAGTATAACTTAAGAGTTTATCTGCACACAATAGTGAAATAATAAAACTTGATTGTCGAATCCCACTTAACAGTAAGAACGCATTAGACGATGAGTCTTTACAACTCCATGACTGTATTTCTTCTAAAGCTGCAACTACAGGCAACAACATTTGTTTCATTATAATAACCGAATCATGACGTTCAACCCATCTGGTGGGACAAAGTTGCTTTAATTTCGTTTTATTTGAATTATGAGTTGATGTTTCGATATTATTTTGAAGGACATTTTGCCGTTTCGGGGTATTAAAAAATGTATATATTTTTTGGAGAATGCCAAAAGCATTTCTAATTGGAACTACTTCAGCTGCATTTGATAAAGCTAAGTTTAAACTATGCGAAACGCAATGTACGTATATTGCAGTTGGGTATTTATTTGAAATAAACGCCTGCACGCCTTTAAATTGGCCGTTCATAGAAGAAGCACCATCATAGCCTTGTCCACGTAAAAAGTTTAAATCAATCCCAACATTGTTTAATGTTTCTAAAAGAACATCTGCCAAGTTTTGACCTGTTGTAGATTGAACAGGAACAAATTTCAAAAATTGTTCAACAATTTTGTACTCATTATTGCTCATTCCTACACAGTACACAGTTTCAACTAACGACGTCGCGACGATAATAATAGACAACAGAGGTCTCTCCCGGGGCCCAGAATGACAGGTATAAATATAATATAATATTATGTTATACCTAATATTTCAATTTCGATAATTGATAATTTTTTTTTGTAATAATTTAAAGTAAAATGTCAATTGTCAATAAACCTAATACAATTATCAAAATGTTTGGGGCTAGCCATTTGGGGGGGGGGGGCTAAAGCCCGTTAGCCACCCCCTTGGGTGCGCCCTTGTCATAAAGTGACATTGGTCACTGACAAAATAAAGCAAATATAATTTTAAAAAAATATTGATTATTTTTTTTTATAAAATCGATTAATTTAGGCATGCTTTTTATAATTATTTATAATCCACACTGTCCGTCAATGTGTTAATTATTATATTACATAATACAACTTAAAAAAAAAAAAAAATACTATTATTATTCACAAATGTTTATAAATAATAGTGTTCACTAATTGTACTGGAATCAGAACTACCGGTTTATTTGTCATTTTTTTTTAGATCATTTAACAACTGCGGATAATATACGATTGTCACCGGCATATTAAAAAAAATCCGTCAGCGTGTCCAATTTTTATGTGTTTGACAATATTTAATGAACATGAATTTGGCCATGTAACCCTCATACATTTTTTTTTCGGCAGTATTGTGACAGACGCTTTTGCATGCCGCCACATACCCTCGTCATTATTGGTACGAGCACCAGCTTCTGGATCCAGAAATTGACTGGAGTGATTCATACTCAAATGGCGAAATCCTTCCTCTTCTAAGCAATCATTTTTAGGTTGAAAAACTATTTTTATTTATTTTAAACTTAATTAAGCAGTGGCGGCATCTGGGGGGTGCATGAGGGTGCAGTTGCACCCACGACAATTTTCCTGGTGGGGGGCAAAAATATCATTTTGCGCCCACAGACAGACAACCACAACAGTGAAAAATATTTTATTAGTATATTATATTTTAATTATTTTTAATTGTATTGCCAACAATTTATACTGATATAATGTAATTTTGAAAATAAATATTAAATAATAACCATGGACCACTTCAAAATTGTAGAGGTATCTAATTACTCAATTAAATAATGCAGTAAGCTAATTCCTCACTAGATACAGATAAGGTTCAACTGTATATCATAGCGATACTGCCAAAACCGTTAATGATGTATGTTTTATTTAAATTTTAGATTCTAAACGAAGCGATGAATGTATTGATTTTACAATGATGTGTGTTTTATTTTTTTTTTTATTTTTTATTTTTTTTTTATTTTTGTGTCTGTAATCACCTTTTAGGACAGTAAAAGTGCTTGGATTTTCTTCAATAGTAACTTTTCTGATAGGAAAGTGAATCTAGTTGGTACTTTGGGGGGTCAAAAGTAAAAATTTCCCAGTAGTTTTCACAAGCGACGTGAAAAACAAAAGAAAAATTAAGGAAAAACGGGAATTTTTAAGTTACAGTACTTAGTCACCGTTTTTATTTATAAGCATTTGAAGTTCAAATTTTGACAAAATACGGAAAAATCACGAAAAATAGCAAATTATTTTGAGTTGAGAATTCATAAAAATTTTTCTTTTTAAATCTAAGATTTGAAAATGTATTATAAGATAACTCATAAGTTTGTCTATCTTTATCAAAAAAAAAATGTCTTCAAGAAACTTAAATTAAATTTTTATGAGCGTCTGAAATTTATATTTTTACAACATTTGATATTCACTCGATTTCTCATGTAACAATTTTCTTATTTTATTGTAATTAAAAACCGAATGACTGTAGATACTTCAAATTAGTTACTTATATATTACTTCTAATTTAATATAAGGCTCCTGATATATAATTCTAATAGCAGTTGAAAAATATTAAAAATACATAGGCACAATTTTTTTTTATAAGCATTTAAAGTTTAAATTTTGACAACATTTATCAAATTTATAATTTATTAATTATTTTGTAGTTAAAAATGTATAAAATGTTTAACTTTTATGGCTAAGGATTGAAAATTTAAAAAAAGGCTCCACGTAAATAGGTTATATATAAATTACTTTATTCATAATGATATCATCAAATATACTTGGTAATATCATAGGCTGACTGACCGTTTTCGCTCAGAATCGTTTTTCTTATACAATGATATTATATCATTGAATTCAAATTTAACACCATCCATTACTGTGACCCACTTGTAACCTACTGTACAGCAGAGCGACATCCACTTATCCACCTTTTTTTTCTTGTGTCCGTATACACGATTAGTAGTCGAAATAATGAATCGATTTTCAACTTCAGTACCTTGTTGGATAGGAAAGTGTATCTAATTAGTACTTTTGGAAGGTCCAAAATTCCCAATAGTTTTCATAAGCGCCCGGAAAAACAAAATAAAAATTAAGGAAAAACGGGAATTTTTACTCAAAATTGGTTTTAACAAAATCGATTTTGGCTTTTGATGTAATTCTAAAACAAATGACCGTAAGTACATGACATTTTCACTGAATGTTTATATTAGCATTTTCTATACGCGATAACATTTTCCAAATATTTCTACTTATTTTGAGCCGTTTACGGACATTTTCAGTTTCCAATTTTATTAGTTTTTTTTTTCTATAAATATCAATAAAATATTAGTTATTGGTTAAAAAAGCTTGAAAATTTAATAGAAGGCACCTAGTATATTGTTAGTATATTGTTTCAAAAGCAGATGAAAATAATTAAAATCCAGTCACAATTTTTTTATAAGCATTAAAAGTTTAAATATTGATAAAATACGGAAAAATCATTAAAATTAAAATTATTTACTCGATTTCTCGTGTAGCGGTTTTGTTATTTTATTGTTATTGAAAAACAAATAACTGTAGATATATGAAAATTTTACTGAATGTTTTTATTTTCATTTTCTATACACCATAATTTTCCAAATGTTTCTACTTATTTTGAGCCTTTACGGACATTGTCAGTTTTCAATTTTAGATTCTGAGCGAAGCGATGAATCTATTGATTTTACAATGATGTGTGTTTTTTTTTAAATTTTTAAATTTTTTTTTATTTTTGTGTATGTCATCACCTTTTAGGACAGTAAAAGTGCTTGGATTTTCTTCAACAGTAACTTTTCTGATAGGAAAGTGAATCTAGTTGGTACTTTGGGGGCTCCACGTAAATAGGTTATATATAAATTACTTTATTCATAATGATATCATCAAATATACTTGGTAATATCATAGGCTGACTGACCGTTTTCGCTCAGAATCGTTTTTCTTATACAATGATATTATATCATTGAATTCAAATTTAACACCATCCATTACTGTGACCCACTTGTAACCTACTGTACAGCAGAGCGACATCCACTTATCCACCTTTTTTTTCTTGTGTCCGTATACACGATTAGTAGTCGAAATAATGAATCGATTTTCAACTTCAGTACCTTGTTGGATAGGAAAGTGTATCTAATTAGTACTTTTGGAAGGTCCAAAATTCCCAATAGTTTTCACAAGCGACGTGAAAAACAAAAGAAAAATTAAGGGAAAACGGGAATTTTTACGCAAAATCTGTTTTCGAGAAAATCGATTTTGGTTTTTGGTGTAACTCCAAAACAAAAGACCGTAGGGACATGAAATTTTGACTGAATGTCTTACTTTTCACCCCTCAAAGTACCAACTAGATTCACTTTCCTATCAGAAAAGTTACTGTTGAAGAAAATCCAAGCACTTTTACTGTCCTAAAAGGTGATGACAGACACAAAAATAAGAAAAAAATAAAAAAAAATAAAAAAAAAAACACACATCATTGTAAAATCAATACATTCATCGTTCCACTCAGAATCGAATATGTAAATATATATAATAACTAATGAATTCATGCATGCCGCATACCTAATCATGCATCCAAAAACAACCTCTCTATGGAAGGATGTCCAGTCTACTATGCAATATATTTGGTAATAGAGATTTGCTCCATCATGAATGATAAGCTAACATTTTGGAGCCACAAATATGAAAACGATACTTTTTGGAAAAACGACAGTCGACACATCGATTTTAAAAAAAAGTAAGTTTTCGGATCAATTGAAGAAAATTGCATTTTTTTTTTTGTTTTTTTTCCCGACATCGTTGTACAAATCTATCTACAGCACTGGTTGTAGGGCATAATTGAAGGGTATGCCCTTCGTGACACTTTAATGTATTGTTTTTAGAAATTAAATTTTATTCCTGCAGTTTTTGTTTTTCTAATACTTCCAACAGTTCAAAAATATTTAAAATATTAATAGACGCATATAATAGGTATTTAACCAACACCAAGTAATAATGTCCGCGTACTACACACTACGTATGCTCTATATTGCATTTTGTTTTTCTTATTTGTATTAACTTTCAACAAATATAGCTCAGCAATATTTATAACTTATAGCCTAAATATATCGAGGGTAGGTTATTACAAAATAAAACAACAGCACACTACGAAAATAATATTTAGCTATCAGCTGCGGCATTATTACTTAGATAAAATAGAAACAGTAATTTCAAATTTGGAATATTACAGAAATCTGAAATCAGGTACGCTGGTACGCAGTAATATTATATTATTATAATATATTTATATTGATGCAGGTGTAATAAAGATTATTAAATATTGATTACCTCACTACCTATTACAATGTACGTATTATTATTATTCGTGTATTACGTATATTATATTCATATTATAGTCGCGTGTGCTACCCATACAGGCACAGCATTAGATATTTTTTCCAGGGGGGCAATAGGGAAAATATTTTTTTTACATGGGCTAATGTTTTTTCAACAAATACTGAAGTTATTTAAATAAAATATAAATATCTTCGTATCATATAACATAATATAGCTATAAATTATTTTGAGTAAGAAATTCCTAAACAATTTTCTTTTTAAATCTAAGATTTTAAAATGTAAAACAAGATTCCTTAAAACTTATCTTTTTACCTAACTTACGAAAAAAAAATATCTATAAAAAATCAAATTAAATTATGAGCGTTTGACGTTCAATCTTTTACAAGATTGGATATTCACTCGATTTCTCATATATCGAATTTCTTATTTTGATGTAATTCAAAAACGAACAACTGTAAACACTTGAGATTTATATCATATGTTTATTTTATTAATTCCTATACATGGAATTTTGACTTGTTTTTAGCTGTTTACGACACAATTTCAAATTACAATTTTTTTTCTATAAATATCAATAAAATTTTATTTGTTTGGTCAAAAAGCGTCAAAATTTAATACAAGGTTACTGATATATTGCTTAAATAGCAGTTGAAAAATATTAAAAATACATAGGTACATTTTGTTTTTATAAGTATTAGGTAAAAGTTCGATTTTTGAAATTTATCAAATTTAAAATTGAAAAATGATTTTGTAGTTAAAAATGTATTAAAATGTTTAAATTTCATAGTTTAGGATTGAAAACTTAAGGTAACTGTTTATTCTGTAACCAAAAAATTTGAAAAATATAAACAGTTTTTTTAATTATTTTATGTTCAAATTTGGAGGAAATTACATATTAAATAACCAAGAATAACAATTTTAGTTATTTTGTTGTAATTTTATAATATTAATAAATTCAACTTACCTGCTACTGTATATTAATAATGAGCAGGGCCGGATTTAGGAATGTGGGGGCCCTGGGCCCACCTTAGAAGTATATATTATTTTTCGATAACATATATTTAATATTTTAATATATTATTATAACTTTATAAGTGAATTTAATTTAATAATAGGTATATTAACATTTACCGAAAAACAATATTTAATTAGAAATAAAATCATGGTTTAAAAATAATTATATTATAATGCCAAAATATTAATAACAAAAAAAAATGTAATACCATAAAAGTTGGTAGTAAATTATGTTCATTAAATATTTATATCGTATATATACCTACATATTACATAGTCTATAATAATAATATTAATAATATAATACTAAATAGTATATAATTAATAATAATTTTTATTATATTGCAACTTTGCGAGATTTCGTCGCTGCAAATTTGTCAACTACTTGAGAAAAATCCAATGCTCTAAGTATGTCACTTTCTATACTTAACAGTGCAAGGGTTGATAGTCGACTTTGTGTCATCAAAGTTCGTAGTCGGTTTTTTATCAACTTCATTTTTGAAAACGATCGTTCCCCACTGCAGTTGGACACCATCAAAACCAAATATATACGCAGCACTACTTCTATATTAGGAAATGTATATTGTAAATTATTTTCCACAATAATCCTGTATAAAAATATTTCCCATTGCTCATTATCTTTACGCGTTTCTACATATATTTTGACAAATGAACTGAACTGTATGAATTCATTACCAAGTGATGATTCTAAATCATTGGGGTAAATGCTAACAAGATAATTTGCAGCAGATTGTAGCTCAGAAGTTTCTAATTTTTCAAATGTATTTAAAAAACCAAAACGTTGACAAATTGTAATAAATAATATCGTCGGAATAATAAATTTAATAGTGAGAAATAATACATTAAACTAACCTGGATACTCGGGTACTCGTGTGGACGTATGGTTGAAGACGAATAAAGAGGGTACTCACTACTCACCGTACTCGTCTATATCACATCAATGTTAAATATAATCTTTATCTACGTTATTGCATGTTTTTATATAAAACGTATTCGGCACGTATTTATCAACAACAGCGGTCGGGCGGCTTGCTATACAAGTAATATGTGTTTAGTTATACTAACTGAGAGTCTCAAAATTTAAAACCATACCAAATTAGCAATATTATTTAGTTGTCCTTATCGCTTATCCTACTCTACGAGTCATAATAATCTATTTTAAATTACTTTAATAATTTTACTATATAAAATATGATTGAACAATATTATTCGATTTGTGATTTAAATTTATTTTGCAAACATTATATTGTGTGTGTGTTACACTTGGGTGCAAAAAAGTCCCATTAAGTGGGGGCCCTCATTTTGTGGAGGCCCGGGGTTGATAGTCGACTTTGTGTCATCGAAGTTCGTAGTCGGTTTTTTATCAACTTCATTTTTGAAAACGATCGTTCCCCACTGCAGTTGGACACCATCAAAACCAAATATATACGCAGCACTACTTCTATATTAGGAAATGTATATTGTAAATTATTTTCCACAATAATCCTGTATACAAATATTTCCCATTGCTCATTATCTTTACGCGTTTCTACATATATTTTGACAAATGAACTGAACTGTATGAATTCATTACCAAGTGAAGATTCTAAATCATTGGGGTAAATGCTAACAAGATAATTTGCAGCAGATTGTAGCTCAGAAGTTTCTAATTTTTCAAATGTTTTTAAAAAACCAAAACGTTGACAAATTGTTTCGTAAGCAGCTATTCTTTCGGTTAATGATACTGTCAATTGATCAATTACTGATATGAAGCTTTCTGATCTGAATTTTTCTCTTGGTGATAACTGAGTTGAGCCTGTTTGATTATTATTTAATGAACTGAGTCTAACATTTTTTTTCCGATTTTGAATTGGCGCATAATCTTTTAATCCTGACATGTCTTTTGCCTTTTCTTAGTATTCTTCATATTTATTTCGTATTAACTGATAGTCTCAAAATTTAAAACCATACCAAATTAGCAATATTATTTAGTTGTCCTTATCGCTTATCCTACTCTACGAGTCATAATAATCTATTTTAAATTACTTTAATAATTTTACTATATAAAATATGATTGAACAATATTATTCGATTTGTGATTTAAATTTATTTTGCAAACATTATATTGTGTGTGTTACACTTGGGCGCAAAAAAGTACCATTAACGGCCCTCATTTTGTGGAGGCCCGGGGTCCAGGCCCCCCCCTTAATCCGGCCCTGATAATGAGTAATAACAATATAAATATAATATAAAATATCTACACTGTCACCGCTCAGAATCGTTTTTCGTATAGGTACAATGATTTTAAATCATTGAATTCAAATTTAATACCATCCATTATACAGTGACCCACTTGTAGGTAACCTACTGTACAGCAGAGAAACATCCACTTACCACCTTTTTTTTGTCATGTCATCCTGTTACAGTCTGTATATAAATTATGAACAGACAGTACTAAGGTTTTATATATTTATTTTATAAGAATCATGAATGTAATAATGATCCTTTTGATATGTTTCAGGCTTTGCACCCGTTTAGCCCGTATAGCCAAAACCGTAAGCCCATAGAACCCGATTAATTTTGTTGATATATAACCCGATACACCCAAAACTGAAATTAAATTCTGGTTTTAAAACAAAACCCGTGTAAAAAAAATATTACAATTTCAAGTGACAATAAATTTGTAAGTACATTTCATGGAGAATTCAGTTTTTCATAATTGGGAACTCTGGTTACATACTTACATGTGACAAGTGTGATACAATTGATCTATTGTTTTGAATTGTGTTATTTTTAAATTTTTAATATATTATTATGTGCGTATGTCCCTAATTCCGCAAAGCTTACAAAATATTCTAATTATAAGAAGTAATAATATTTATTCTAAATCTTAAGTGTAACTATCATAAGTTGTGGATTGTACTTGTTTTTAACAGTGAAATAAAAGTATTTTAAGATATTAAAATTTACCTATTTATAATTTATATTTTATTCAAGCTTAAAGTTTATTGCAACCGATCTTTGTATATCTCTTATAAGATGATAACATTTTAGTTAAAAGCAATAATCAATACATTATAAATGTATTTATTCAAAATGACATTTTAATATTTTATTTTATTTTATTATTATTTAATATTTTGTTTTGAGTTGAGGCTTCGACAACTTACTTAGGTCATTAACCTGTGGAACTATAGAGGAGGGTACTGTAGGTTTTGAACACGTGTATGGTTGTTTTGGCAGAATTTTCAAATGAGCATCTAACCCGTAGGTATCTATTATGCCAGGGTTGGGGATGGCGGTCTATCTCACCGGACACCGTGACTGCCCGAATAAAAATGCCACCAGTGGCCGAGTTCGAACCGGCGACGGTGTGCGTCGCTACCAACGCCTTAGTCAGCTCGGCTACTCCGTCCTCCATTTTTAATATTATAAAATATTAAATTAAATTATATTACGTGTGTCACTATTGTATTTTACATTAGTACTGAAAAGTTGTATAACTTTAAACTTTGCTTAATAAAATTTAACACTGCGCGCAAAAAAATTTATATATCACTCGATTTTAAATAACCCATAACCCTAAAATTATACTCACTAAATAAAACCCATATTCTTTAATATGAAGAAAACCTGAAACCACCTCTATTTTTTTTTGAAGCACCCGAAACCATAACCCGAATAAATCACTTGGGTGCAAAGCCTTGATATTTTTAACGTTTGTTTAATATTGTTTTTATCATTAATTTCATACTCGTATTAAACCAAAATGGCAAAATCATCTTCATCAGTTTCAGAATCGTCACATTATTATAGTCTTTACCTACTTTTAATATAAACTTCAAGCTTTTTATAAATGTTTTCTATTCGCTATTTCAACAAACCTACAATATTTTCATAAATATTTGCAAATGGTTCAATGATTGTAGTTTAGCAATAACTCTCTGGCGGTTAATGTACCAACCAAATCGGATAGTCTTAAAACATTTTTCTGGATTAAACTGATTTTTAAAATTGTTGGTTAAGGAATTATAATACAATATACAACATACCTAATAATATGGTCATAATATTATTATTATTATAAATGTATGGTTCGACTATGAAGTTATTGTAGTATTGTACCAACCAAAAGTGGTGGTTTTTAAACTGTTTCATATTATTTAAAAATGAATTAAAATACATTAATTATTAGTAATATCGTCAAATGTTCAGATGCCTTAGCCCATACATATTATGCCAGCCCGGTATGCTACGGCAAACTAGCACACCTGGCCAGTCCTACCCAGAATACACACATTGAAAAATCAATACATTCATTGCTCTGCTCAGAATCTAAAATATATAGTACATAAATGGTACTATCTTACTTCTAAGTAATACATATATGTTTGTAGGCCCTCTTTATCAACTTAGTGTTCATGGAGTTCTAAGAACCACCCACAATACAGTTTCTATGGAACTGGTGCTAGTTAGATCAATAAATGTACACACGATAACAACCAACTAAAAGCTCATCTAATATTAATACCTTAATAATTTAACTTTAATGTTTACACTCTAGATGTTAAAATTAGCAAATTTCAGGAAAAAATGAGTAAACAAGGAAGTGAAAAGAAAAAAGAGATAAATTCTAAAGATGACAAAAAAACAAAGAAGCAGACACCAACAACAATAAAAACACGGAAGGAGGGTAAAAAGTCGAGGAACTTGGTGGATGTATTTAATGAATGTGCTATGGATAATGCTTACCATACATGTCACAATGTACAAGATCTGCTGAAGTGCCGGGGTTTTCCATGGCCACAGGCACAAAAGAAGAAGAAAAAGAAAGGTGGCAAAAAAGGCAAATGAGAATAAAAATGAATCAGTAAAAATGCAATAAAAATATGTTATTGACTTTTTGTAATAAAAAAATATACATTACATTTATGTTTACATATCACTTTTCCTAAAAAAAAAAAATAATAATAAAAATATACACTGTGACAAAAGTATGACTTTAAATCAACTTGTACAATACACATGAGTAATATAATACAATATGAATGCAATATTACTTATAAATAATAAAAAACACTAAGCAGATCTGTAATAAACAAGCCTGGCGTCATTTTAGCCGAATTGTTTTTAGATTTTATATTCTCTAAATAATCGTTTATCACAGACAAGTCAACTAAAATGACGCCGAAACATTATTGAAATGAGCAAATTCAACTAGATCATTAAAACAAACAAACAATAATAATAATAATAATAATAATAATAATAATAATAATAATAATTATTATAATAGTAGTAGTATTAATAATAATCAGAGAGAAGTAAAGAGAGCAGGTATCTTAAATTATTTAAAATTACAAAAAAATTAGTTATTATTATTATTTTTTTTAATCAAATTTGGTAACTGCATAGAAAGATGATAATTTTGTTTGTATATATAAATTTAAATAAATATGTTAAATTCGTTTTTTAAGCTCAGTAAGTTAATCCCTGTCATTTTGCACAGCCCATAATTGGTTCATTTTTCTTAAGTAAAAAAAATATTTAAAAGATAATAATAATAAGATGAATGATGAAACACATTAAATCCTAAAATTAACTTAAAAATAGTTTAATTTTAAAAGAGATAAATATAACAGGAAAAGAGTGTGTTAGAATTCGGAAAGGGGTATTAATTTATGAAGAACAGGGAACTAAAATATTAAAATACAAAGACAATTTTGGTAACTAAATAAAGCTTATGTTCTAAAGGAGGCAAACACCTCAAACTGAGCTTTTTGTCACAAATAATTGTGTTGCAATAGAAAAGCTGAAAACAAGCTATACTCAGTACAATATGTGGCATATCTTATTTTAATGAACATTATTTTATTCTTAATTTTTTTTTATTTATCACCTTATTCTAGTTTTCATCATGATTAAAAACATTTTATTTTATATTTATGAATTTTTTATAAGTTTTTAACTTCTTTACTTACACACTATGAATGCTTTATTCAAACTATTAAAATGGCTTTAATTGAGCATTCATTAATGTCCCCACATATACCAAAAGTTCAACCATCACAGAATTTTCATTATGTTGAAACATTTTCAAACATAAACAGCACCTTGGCCATCATTATCATCCAGACTAATTCTGGTATGGAATGATGGACCACCGCCATCATCAAAAAAACGCCTGAATGTGAACTCAAAGAATCCATGGAATGGACGATTACCATCCGAATCAGAACTCCTATTATCCGGATCAGAAGAATCAGAGTTCTGAAGACGTTCTGGATCAATAGGATCAAAGTTAGATGTGTCAGTTGAAAATTGTATGCGTGGTACATGTGGAGGATTATGACGTCTCATTCCTCTCTCAAAATCTATGTCTTGGAAGAATGGATGAATTTTGACTTCATCAGCATTCTTACCTAAGCGGTTTTCTTTACAAGTGCACAACTTTAGTATAAGATCAGCACCTTCCGGTGATAGGTTAGCAGATGCTGGTATTTGAAGAGTATTTTCCCAATGTATAACCTGCAAAAAATTAATTAAAATAATTGCAAAATATCACTTCATAGTTTATAAACAATGGTTTATGTACCTTGTATTGAGTTTCTGAGGGAGTATTGGCAAGAAATGGAGGCGATCCAACCAACATCTCATAAAGAATGACTCCTACACTCCACCAATCACATAATTGTGTGTAACCAGTTCGAAGCAATACTTCAGGGGCAATATAGTTTGGCGTTCCAACCAAAGAATGAGCTTCACACCTTTGGTGTTCTCGCCGGCGTCGCCTCTCTAAAGGTTTTAACTGGTGACATCTACACTCTGCACCAGTTATACCCCACTCTTCACCACCACCCATTGAGTCTTGTCTACAGTGTTCACCTAAAATAGTCATGACTGATTAGAACTTTACTTTTTAAAATCATTAAATATTTACCATCTTGGTAATATTTTGAATTATGAGTCCATCTGAACCCAGTACACAATCCAAAGTCGGTAAGTTTAATGTGACCATCTCTATCAATCAATATATTATCTGGCTTGATGTCTCGATGGATAAAACCCATTTTATGCACACTCTCTACTGCACAAGTCAATTCAGCAATATAAAATCTATAAACAAATATCATTATTTAGTTAATAAGTATAGATTAATCATTGTCAATTAAAATGAAACCACTCACCTAGCCAAATGTTCTTCAAATATTCCCAATTTGATTAACAATGACATTAAATCTCCACCAGGTATATAGTCCATAACAAAGTATAAATGATCTTTATCTTGAAACGAATAATATAGTTTAACAACCCACTCATTATCCGCTTCTGCAAGTATATCCCTTTCAGCTTTTACATGGGCAACTTGATTACGCTTAAGTACATGTGCTTTTTTCAATGTTTTCATGGCATATAAATGGTTTGTATCTATTTTCCTAACTAATGTAACTTCACCAAAAGCACCAACTCCAATCGGTTTGATTTTCGTAAACATTGATTTGTCCATTTTTGCTCGTTTAAGACGTATGTAATTTGATTCTTTTTGTGATAACATTTTTCTCATTTGACACTGAGCTTCATCACTCAAACCTATTTTAGCCATTTCTGTCTCGAGCTGGACACGTCTAAACACTCTTTGTTTATGTGACTTGATAACATTTTCTACATGTTGTTCCATGAAGAATTTAAATGCTTGAGGAGAATAATTTTTTACTTTACACTCCCGTCTTTCTTCTTCTTTCTCTTTACTAATATGTTTGCGCTCTGGAATAGGAGACTGGTGATCAATTTTTGACTGATTATCATCTTCTTCATCATGACCGTTAGTAATGCCATTATTATTATTATTATTATTATTATTATGAAAAGGATGATGATAGTTAATGCAGTTCATCATTTTGTTTTTAGCCACAGATGATGATGGAATAGGTGGTAATGGAGGAGTAGGTTTCCTATGTTGATGATCCTCAGCATATGGTGGTGGTGGTGGCAATGGATTAGTAATTACTCGTTGGGCAGCCAGCGCTTGCATAGTACTTGCATAGCTAGGAGGTTCAGTTGTTGGTACAACTGATGGGGGCGAAGACAATGACGCTTGTTGAGGTTGTTGAACTGCTTTTTGAGCTTGTTGTTTTTGTTGAATAGATGATGCATAAGACGGTGGTGGAACTGGGGAGGGAGAAGTAGGTACTGGAGCTTGTGGTGCAACAGCAGTTTGAAGTACAGGTTTTTGGACTAAAGTACTTCGTACAGATTGCATTATAATTGGTGACTGAGTTTTAGTTTGTCTAGCTCCCCAAGCTAGCAAAGGTGTAGGTCGAGTTAAGGATGACATACTTCCATTTGTTGATCCAGATACAGGACTAGATGAACCTGCATTTGAAAACACTCCAGAAGAAGGCGATTTCCGGTATTCTTGAATTGATACAGAGTATGAGGGTGGTGGTAGTGGAGCACCAACTATTGGATAAGGTGGGGGTGGTTCAGCAGTAGTCATACTTAAGGCTTGCATCTGTTGAGATAATTGTTGCTGTGCTTGAGGACCATTTTGAACTACCATCGGTGAACTACCTCTTTGATTGGAACTACTTGAAGTTCCTGGTGTAGGTGCAGGTGGTCGTGAAGGAACAGCAGGGGCTGGTGACATGCGCTTAAGCAATTGTTGCATGTGTGTCGGTACATGAGGAGGTGGTGGTGTACTATTGTTCCTAGGAGGGGGTGGTGGAGGAGTTTCTGAATATGCAGAAGGAGAATATTGGCGCGATAAGGGTGGATGAGAGTGAATGACTAGATCAGGTTGTCTTGGACTATCTGACCTTGAGCTTCCTGCACCACTGTCTTGGCCAGGACTACTCCTTGGTCCAACTCCACTTCTTTCTAAACTTGATTTTCTGATCAATTTACTACTACTACATAATCCTGTAAAATAAAAGTATAAATAAAACTAAAGATTGAAATTTATAAATTATAATATTATTTATTATATTAATAAAAAAAATATTACCTGATGAAGATTTGCTGCATCCGTTAGACAGATCACATTGCTGTTGTTTAGTTAAAAAATCTAGAGCCCCTTCAAACCGTCCTCCAGATACTTTAAGTGCTCTTAATGATGCTTCCTAAAAAAAAAATGTATTAAATTAGAATAAATGTATATCAAAAAGTATAGGTAATGTCACCAATCTAAAGTAAACAAAAATGATGTATTATTAATTCAATTTCTATGTTTATTTCTTTGGCTCAAGACTAAAAAAGCTTATTTAATATTCAAATTAAATTTGTATAAAATAATTAATAAATATCATAATGGTTAATCGAACATTTAATTATTCACTATTGAGTAAACTAATAAAAGATGTTTCATACATTTTAATCTTATTTAAACCATAGTTTACTAAGTAAACTAAGTAGTAATCATATATTTTCTTAAAATGGCTTAATAAAACAATTATTATTAGGTATAGTTTTAAATAAAATAAACAATATAGACATGAAAATGTTATGATTAATATTTATGCTATAAAATGTCATATCTAAAATATTAAATGGCTTCTTGCCTGACAAAAATAATTATCTGTTGCATAACCTTACTGCAATCTCATACATAAGTTTCAACAATGTTTTATTGTTAGGTATTATTTAAGTCATTGTACAAAATTAAAATTTAACATGAGATACATTTTCAATTGTAAACCATAACATTATTGTAAAATAAATACAAGACATTCTTACTACAATATGAAGTATTATTTTGCATTAAAATAAAAAACAAAAACAATATTAAAAAGTCAAATTTTCCAATATTATATATTATAACTCATTTTATACAGCATACAAAAAAAAAACAAAAAAATTAAATATTATGAGGTGAAGGAAAATTTTTTACTTTTATATAAACTGTAAAGCGACGTCACACGATAAGAGTTATGTGTGATACTAGCAGCTGTCATGACAATAAATTATGAATGCAAGTTGTAACAATTAACAGTTAGTTGGAAAAAACTGTGTCGTGTGGACATTAGACAATATCAAAGTTACTTTCTTACAATCGTGATACGGCTATCCATACTATGTTTCCCTAACACAAGCAATAGCTTCCAGGGGATGAGTAACCTTCTTTTCGAAATTTAAATTGTTATTGTTGGTTACAAAATAAACTATTAACTAAACTAAACTAACATGCATGCATCGTGCATGATAGTTGATTTCACAATAGCAGTGATGGTCAAACGGTGGGAGCCCCCCTCCCCGATAGATTCCCATGACCTTTTTTTTTAATATTCATAATAACTTATATAATATTAATATCATATATATATATATATCATTGTACATTAATTGTGCATACACAATTTTATCTTTATATTGTATGTTTCATAAACATGGGTGGACATTTTTTAGAGATAACTTTGTAAAAGAAGTTTTTTACAAAACTACGTATGTTAATATTTTGTACATAATATATATATTCCGAATTAAGTTTCAAACACAATATCGGGCATTAGCGCACCCTGGCTGCGATGACAAACGCGAACAACCACTTTCCCTATGTTAATAATGCGTTTTGAGTACTAAAATGCGTTGCTCGATTAAAGACGCACCATGATTAACATTTGACACAATAAAACAAATTTCGTTAGACTATAATCATTTAAAATATTAAATCGAAAGAATAACGGATGATAAAAATAAAACCAGGTGCTGCCATGATAACAAAATAAAAATACCACTCATTTAAGTTTCGTCCATGTTTATAAAACACCTTATGGTATCGTAGTAGGTATAGTTAAACGTTACGTTTACGTATTTTTTTGGTAATTTATCAGTTCTTCACAATCTATCACAATTATTTACTAACCCCATCGAACTTCGATGTATGAACAAATATGACACTATTTTCAAGAGTCAAAAATGTACACGAGATCAAAGGAGCAAATGCCATTTTTAATTTTTATGTAGTAAAATATTACCAATGTGTAATATTTTTGATCAAAATAAAATGTATATAACACGTTGACGGATAATCGATCAATTTTACTGTTATTGCAGCAATCATCTATTATTATTTATTACCTATAGCAGTACTCTAAAAACCTTCTAAAATATGGCATTACTGTAATAGCAGTAATAATTCCAATGGTTTCTTATGAAAGAGGAAATTGTGTAGCTCACATTAGGCAAATGGGACATTCGGACACTGTCAATTTAAAGCGAATTATTATAGATAGTTATTTCCATTTATTTAGAAGTTCACATAGTGTTACATTTAAGCATGCCTATGGAACAAAATGCTGTTTACGACTGTCCGTCAACGTGAACTAATTCTATCCAACTTTGGGAATATAGGTAAAATAATAAGTATTGGAGAGTTTAAAAAAATCATTATAGACTATAGTAATAGGTTGGTATTAACCAATTAATCTAAAACTAAATGGATAAAATACAAACAATTAATACGTATGATTACAAGTTGCACTTGCAACCGATGTCATATTGTAATATAAGGTGTGGACGTGTGGTGTTTCAAACCATTAAATGTATTCGTGTCGAAATTACTGAATGTGATTATCTATAACAGCAATCTTTTAAAATTTAAATTTAAAATTAATACAATTAAAATTAAAGTTTTACGAGAACAATTTACATTGGCCTTATTTTAGCATCTAGACGGGGTTTGTTCATCGGGTTAACCAAGAATATTAATGATACCTAGTGAAAGTAGCACGATAATATTGGGTTGGTCCCCTACTTGATCTAGAAATTTTAATTTCAATTTAAATTGGTATAACTTTTTACCATAATATCATATACGCATATAAGCATAATATGTCGCGCAATAATAACTAATAAGCAGTTCTAATCCAGAACTAAAAGCCAAACATTAAACACGAACGTACCAAAATACCCAATTTCATACACACGGACCGATATATTTTTATAATCAAATGTAATTAAACTCGAAAAACGTGTCTATACTTTTGCAATTACACGGACCGGTTTCGTCTATCCTTCTTACTCGATCAATCATAAGACCAACAAAGATAATATACCTACATAGATACTTCTACAAAGTACAAATTCATGGGGACATTGGACATAATTACCTTACCGGGGTTCCTCAATATACATAAAAAAAAACCGGAACTATTATAAAATGTTTTATCTCACTTCTTACAATAAAATCATAAAAACCTGTTTGGTCTTAACGGGGTTTACCATTTACATTTTTCAGAATTTGTAATGCTTTTATGTAAACTATAATAACTATCAAGTTGGTATTTTGACAAATAATGATGAAATTTTCATTAGGTATAACGAAATATTTTACATTAAAAAAAAAATAATAAAATATAATATAGTATAGTAAGTATACAAATTTCGTGAATCGAACTTACTGGAATGCAGTGCAATTACAAAAAAGATAATATTAATATTAGGTAATAACTAATACCTTTTATAAATAGAGATAAATTGAAAACTTATTGATATAAGGATGAAGATGAATATTTTTAAGATTGTGATTCGTTCAAATTATTTTTACGTTCGAAAGGTCTCACAGTCGGACATCATTTCAGAGGATTGGGACAAGGTCACTTACACCTTTTTATTGGATCTTACATTCCAGAGACATGTGTTCATGCAATCATGTGACAGTGGTTACTAAAGTAAATAATGAAAGAATCCATAGAACTAATATCTATTTTGAATTGGTAGATTAGGTTAGGTTACTTTCTACATTCCTACACTTTTTAGTTTAAACAAACAAACTGGAAATGTTTAAAAAAAAATATTCATGTATATACTATATATGTTTGGTATTCACTTGATGAATGTATTAATTTTACAATATGTTGTTTTTTATTGTGAATCTTTTTAGAAAAAATGTTCAGCTTCAATATTTTTCCTGATAGGAAATTGAATCTAGTCGGTACTTGGGGAAGAGAAAAGGGGTCAAAAGTAAAAAAATGCTAAGTAATTTTCTTAAAAATGGAAAAAACAAAAAATAAATTACGAAAAACAGGGATTTTTACGCAAATCAAGTTTCTGAAAAATTGAATTTCATATTTTGTTGTAATTCAAAAACAAATAACCATAGCTACTTGAAATTTTCACCAAATGTTTATATTAGCATTTTATGTACATTTTCAAAATATTTTAACTATTTGTCAGCTATTTATAGACAATTGACATTTTTTTGTTAATAATATTTTACAAATATTGATAAAACAATTCTCTTTTGGTCTGAAAGTCTTACAATTGAATACAAGGTTTTCCTCATAAGTTTTTAGTATAGCTATTTAAGTTATTATAGATAGGTACATAATATTATACACAATTTTTTATTTTAATCATTTGAAGTTAAAATTTTGACAAATGTTGACGACAAAATGCGCTAAAATCACAAAAATGTATAAATTGTCCTCATTTAATTTTATAGATAAGGCTTGAAAATTTTATTTAGTGCCCTTCATAAGTAGTTTATTGTGAAACAAAAAACCTAAAGAAATATATGATTTAAATATCACAATTTTTTATTTTAGACAGTTTTAGTTCAAATTTGAACAATATTAGATACTTAAACAAAGAATAACTACTTCAATTATTTTGTTGTTTTTCAAAAATATTATTTGTAGATTTGAAACTGTTACATAAATTATTAAATTTTACTATACACCTACACAATAACATTTTTAAAATATCAATTTTCTTTTGAGCTATTGCTTAATATACCTTGAACTTATGTCTTACTCTCTGTCACTCTATTTTTTTAAGCATTGGCAACTATGGCCATTAGCATTTTGTTGGGGGGGTAATAGTTGGTTGAGGAACACATGTTTATGGGGCCAGGATTTGTCACTAAAAACCCGGGTGATCAAACGTCCGGGAACTAGCCCCGTTGGCTGATGATTGACCTTAGAACACGTTAGTGACTGAGGGCAACCACCGAGCCCCACCAGGCCCAATATAGTTACTATTATAATAATTAAGTATTAATAATAAAATACGTAGCACGCATGCTACTTGATGTATTTTGTCTGCAAGGAAAATCTATGAATCATAAATATGTTTTTGGGAGAGGGTTACTATGGTAACAATAATACATTTTATAAAATTATAAGTGTTATGAAAATCGGGCAGAAAAAAAGTTATAGTCAGGCCAAAAATATATTTATGTTAATAAATGCTGTTTTCAGATATAATTAAATCAACCCTACAACCCTATCAACGGTAATATTGCCCTACCGTAATACTAATAGTAAAATATATATCAAAAAACATATCATGAAATATACTTAGTAATATAGGCTGTTAGACTTTGCTCAGAATTGTTTTTTGTATGTAATTATTTAACAATGAATTCAAATCTTGGGAGTAAACTTGACACCTAGCGTATATCTAATTTCCTCCTTTTTGTGATTTTTTTTTTTTTTGTTTCATAAATCATCAAACATATTACTAAGATATTAAAATAATAAGGAATTATAGAGTTTACATTTATTTTCAGAATATTGGATAGTTTTTTTGATCAGTTATAATGACGTGATATCCACATGAATTGTCTCTGTACAAATACATTACATACCAAAACATACAATCCATTTAACCTGATTTATTTTTAATATCTTAGTGATTGACCTAATATTGAAGGTAAGAATATTATCTAGGGCCTTGTGTAAGTTTTTTATATTTTAATTTTAAAGGAAGTTCTGATGCAAAATTTTGAAATTTAAAACTTAAAAATACTTATTATTAACTTAAAAATTATAAATTAATACATAAATGACATAGGTAAGTGATAACTAATAACTAGTACATATCACAACAATGCACTCAAGATTTAAACATTCAACCCATATAGATTTTTGTGTTGCTGCTCCTTCTCACAATCAATTCAAAAACTAACCTAACCTTTTTTTTTACAATCATTTACCAGCCCGGAACTTACTATAGAGTATTTAGATCCAAGTATACAATTACAATATTTGTTCAAATTAACTTTCATCATACATATCTCACCCTGATATTCAAACTCTATATTTATAACTTAGGTATATAATATGATTGTACAAGTGAAAGACATTTTTTTGCTAAAAAAGGATAAGAGAACATGCTTAGGAAAGACAACCTCAGAAAAGATTCATAATTAATGATTATTGAAAAAAGTATAACTAAGTAATATTAATTCAAAGAATGCAATTGAAGATTTTTCCCAAAAGAATGACAAAAACTAGTCAGTGTGACAGAGTTAACAAAAACAAAAGGTTAGATATAGGTTAAATGAACATTTTTAGTAAAAATTATGATAACTTTAAAATGAACATAATTATTTTAAATTATTTTACTTTATGATACATTTTGTTTTTGTTTTTGGCAATTCAACTTAACTTTTAATAATTTTTGATTAGTTGTACTTTAGTTATGATTTTTTATGAGCTTTAAGAGAATGTTCATATTTTTTCAGTATACAAAATAGCTTCATATAATTTTATTTACGATATTATACACACATTTACATGATACAAAATGATACAAATGTGGATGATGTATTTATTTATAAACATGGTATTTGAAAAAGTTTTGGGGCTAGATTGATTTAAAATATATCCGTGGATTTAAATTAATAAAAATGTATACGGTCAAGTCAGTAAGCTATAGCCCCCCCCCCCCCCCCCCATCAGGCTTTGCCTACATGCAGTTCTAATATTTTATACCTAATGCTAATTTTTTTTAATCCTGGTGAAAAACTGATTAATTTAATCATCTTTTAGTATTTAATAGCATTTAAAAGCTTAGTATTTTTAAAATTTTATTTATCATGTATATTAGTTTAGATGAGATTATAAAAATCTGTCAGAATCAGAAGCGTGGTGAACAATTTTAATTGAAGCAGCCAAATATATTTTATTCATCCACCCACTCACTTACCCATTCAGAACAGGATGTTTACCAAAATGTCCTGATATCTTAACTCTCAAGTTCATAATATAGAAGCAATACGTTTTACAAATCTACCACCAACCCTAATTATCAACGGAGCCGCGGCTCAAAAACAACTGCCTCCAGGGCCGGATTGGTATGTATTGGCCCATCGATATTTTCACTTCTAAGCGGCCCATTTACAGCAACCCAAAATTATACGTCTATAATTATTACGGGCTTATATGGTGGTCAATCGTATTTTAAACATGAATTTATTTTCACTCACACGACCGGCCCACCGAGATTTTCTCGGTAGCTCGTCTAACCAATCCGGCACTGACTGCCTCGCTACGCATGTATCTATCTTATATTTTCCGAAATATAAAATATTTATTACAACTAAGGTTGTTTATTGTTAAATATTTCCCATTTTTTAATCAAGATTTAGTTATTACAAGGGGGGGACTTAGGCTTTAAACACCATTTATGTTATAACAAGGGTTTGTTAGTTAAAATTTGTGGAGTTATGTAACAAACCGAGTTCAAAGATGAAAACATTGGCTATAAAAAAGGCACTTTATAAGTTATAATAATAATGTATGCATATACCTAGTACCTATAATCAAGGCTAGGCATTAACGAGTTAAAAAGTTAATTTTATTTTAACTTTTTAACTCAACTAGTTACTTTTGGCTTTTCATTAACTTAACTGTTAACTTACTAAATTTCTTTCTTAATTAACGTGAAATTAACGAGTTTTTTCATTTTAAGAAGTTAAGTTAATTTATTTTGTTTTTAATTTTATAATATTTCACTATTTCAGTCTATTTTGTTTTCATGTAAAAAAATATGTATCGTAAATTGTTTAAAATTAAAAATTTATATCATTCGAATCTAACTTATGTGGAAATACTGTATGAAGTATTAACACTATATCCTATAATTTAGTTTTGGGTTGGAAAAAAATTAAGTACGCTAGCGTTGTATAAACAAATTAACTTTTTTTGTAGCTTAATAAAACGTTAATAAAATGTGTGTATTAACTTTTAACTTAACTGAGTTAACCTATAGTTAAATTAACTTTTAACTTTTTGTTATTGCTACATATTAACTTAACTTAACTGAGTTAAAAAAAATCATTAACTTGCCCAGCCTTGCCTATAATTTAGAACATACAAAAAGGTATTAAGAGAATGTTACACCCACCTGTGTTGTCTCCATCTTACAAATGTACAACATAATAAAAACTGTTTTGCCCAGAACTAAACTACGTCTGTATTTATAGTAGAATCACCAAAATTCTACAAAGCATAGGTAAGAACGTATCAGCCGTAGCTTTTTTATTTTTTAACCAATAAATTTTAATAATTAAATGAAAAAAACCCTAATGTTCTCAAACTGATAACATCAATTATAATTATTCCAAAACAATAAAAAGTAACGCTACGACACAGATAAAATTCTTCTCTGTGCATTTTAAGTTTTGATAATTCTACTATAAATACAGAGTATAGTTGTTCTGTGCAAAACAGTTTTTAATATGTTGTACATTTATAAGACGAAGACAAAATATGTGGGTGTAGCATTTTCTTTAAGGGTTTTGTTGATGGATATAACATTATGGGTCCATACAGACCACCGGATTTGGCCGGCCGATTATCATGTTCCATCAAGTGTGGTCGACGTTCAAAAATTATGCCTGAACTGACTGGCCGACAAAAACATCACTGTCTATTTATTATAATCTAACTCGATACATAAATAAAACCGGCCAGCAAATTCCAGTCGTCGATTTGGATCCTATTGGAAGTCAAAATGGAATAGATTAGTTTTATAGGTATAAATTGTCTATTTATCTATGTCTTTCAACACAAGTAATGAAAGAATAATAAATAAAAAAAAATGCCTTGTTTTATCATTTCTACTATAGGTTCTTAATATAGGTAATATTTTTGAGGATTTTTTTTTTTCAAATCTAATAAATCTTCTTAACAAATTTTAATTAATGTAAAAACGTTTTAAAAGGTTGATTTTCAGTAAACAATGAATAGTAAGGCTCAAAATTTATTACTTCTGCAAATTTTACTTTTATAGTAAAATGTTTAAATATTTGAATTATATACGTAACTGTTCATGACAATTTGAAAATTTGCCTATTTTTAAGAAGTTGTGTTTTGTTATTAGGTAAATTAGAAAAATTTTTTTCAGGAAATCGCCAACATTTGGCTTCAACCTATTTTGTGTTATAGAGTATGGAGTATATAATAAATAGATTTCAACAACTGACTGCACACGCTGCCCACCGTTCAACTTCACTTTTTTTTTTTTATAAAAAATATTTAATTACAACATCTGTACAATAAGTAATTTTGATTTAAGATATTTACATAGCGAGACTGACAAATAAGGGAGGGCACTTAGTAGTGCCACCCGACAGATTAAATTAGGAGATCTCTAGATCAGGATTGTTTAAGACGTCTCTGGGGGTTTTCAGGGATTATAAAAGAAGATTGGCCTTTTTATTAATGGATTGTTGTGATGGATTAACTTAGAGTGAAAAGAGGCATAGTGAGACTACCTCAAAGACAAAAATATATTTTAAAAAAGGTACCTAATGGATTTTAATTTTTCAAAAATATTTATTTTTTGATATTTTAAAAGAAAAGTTTTAGAATTAAAAATGATGAAAATGTCGAAATCTTATAAAAAACCACTGTTTAACAAATTTATATTTTTTTAAATTAAATTTTGTGCAATTTTTAAGATATTTTTAGAGCAAAAATGCAAAATAGTTAGAGCCTTATTAATATAAGATTCAATATTTCAATAATTATGATCAGCAATATCAAATTATTCAGCAATCATGTTCTAAAATAAAAATTATTATTTAAGGACCCACTAAAATGATTTAATATAGATATGCAATAATATAAATATACATCTATACATTATTCAAATATTTTTCTTTTTAATAAAATTAAATAAACTGTGCAGATTTAATACATTATACTATTTAAATAGTTATAGTTTCTGTTATGAATTAATAGTCTTAATTTATATTTTAAATAAAATAACTTAAGTGTTAAATTAGTAAAACAAATAATTCTTACTTCGGTATATCCCATTGCGATTAATTGAGAAAGTGTCTGCCGTAATGCGTTAAGCTCTTTATCGACACAGTTGTTTGAAAGAGAACTAAGACCAGATACAGACCCAATACCAGATGTGGCTGATCCTGAAGCACTTGAAATACTTGACACGCAGCTGGCAGCGCTGCTGTCGCAGCCACCAATATTTGCAAAGGGCAATAGTGAGTTGCGGATCTCTGCTAATGCCTTTTGGCGGTAGCCCGAAGATGATGATCGGGTAGATGGTTTGCCCGATGCAGGCGCCGCAGAGTTCATGCTGGCGACGGCTTCCTCGGGCGGCCCATGGCTAACTGGGGCCGAGGACACACAGACTACGCACTCACACACATTGCAATTTTGAACACAACATGTGATGGTATATGTGATGATTCAACTTAATATAGCAATCACATGGTCGATATAAGCAACTGTAGTTACTTAATTAAAAGTAAAATATCCAGATCTTTGTAGATGAAAATAAACACCTGAAATATAGAAACAAATTGTATAAGTGCTTAAGTACTAAATAGTGCAATTTTCAAATGTCTTTTTATAAAATGTATTATAATTCTGTAAAATAAACTAACTTTTGATTAAAAATAAATAGTTACTCAGGTAGGTACAAGATTGAAATTGTTCCAATAAAAGCAAAAATTAAAAATAAATATAGGTAAATAGGTAATAGTCGGAGTGTCGCTAGTGGGCAAATTCTCCACTCAAGTCATCAAGTCTTGTAATTGTAAATGTCTGTATCTACTTTGCGTTATACCAATTATTGATTTCTAAATTTAAAATCTAAAAGCCTCAGAAACACAATTCACCAAACCATGAATACTATGTTCAAATCACTGGAAAATGAATACAATAATTAATTAAGTATCTTAAGACATAATAAGTACTTGGCCAACTAATCCATAACTAAAAGTCCATAATTAAAACCAGAAATAAGTATTAATACTATTGTATGTAAGTCTATAAAAATGTATTTAAGTAAAATAGGTGAATACAAACATCTACTATATATTATTTCTCAACCGTTGTTTTAAAAAATTAGTTATATTTATTTTTTTCACAGAATATTTTGTTTGATGTAAGTTTAAGTAAAAGAAATATTGTACTCATATAAAATTTAAATTCTATATTATACCTACTATGTAAGATGTCTAGAAAGGTATATATTATATAAAAATTGAAAAATATATGGGTACTCATCTATTTATTTACAAACATTTATTTATTGGTATATTAAATTCAGATTTATATTTTATATAGGTACTATTTAAATCGAGATTTAAATAGTGGAATAACTCAATGAAAATATATGGTTTACCTAATAATGATGTTGTTAATATAATATGTAACATTACATTTACATAATATGAAATATACCTTACCATAATAGTAGGTAGGTAGGTAGGAAGTTAATTAATTTACTGTTTACTTTACCTGTTATTTTATTAATTTTATAATTTGTATGAAATAAAAAAATAAATAGAATTTGAAATTATATTAAATCCTTTGCAACAAAAATGTAATTTAAATATTTTATGAACACAATTAGGTATTACACAGTATTACTCAGTATTATTTAAAACAAAGGAATTTAAATATTGACCTTTTAGTTTTAACATTTTATTATAAATAATAAATATTAAGGATTATACCACTATATAGGTATAATATAACAGGTATAATTTAACTTTGTCATTGCATGGATAAACCTTTAACTCCAGTTGAGGTATAGGTATATATAGTAGTATTCAATAAATATACGAAGACTTAATGTTCATGTAAAAACAAAAACTTTAAAAAAACTAAACAAATTAATTTGAGCATAAGATAACCACACAATATTTTATAATTTATAAGAAAGACCTAATCAACAAACAATATTTTATATTCTTCTCAAACAATTCATAAGAACATTCAAAAATTTTGTCCGATGGTCAGATGCTTGTCAATCGATGATCATCGATATCTTCAAACGTATACCATTAATACATGCGTTTGTCAACGGTTACATATAACATAAATCTATCAATCAGATAAGCGGCTGACAACTTTTATTACGTGGTACACACCGATTACCACATAACTTTTGAGATGTTGGATGGGACTCGAGACAAAATGGGAAGAGGACATATTACCATAGCAGGGCACCCGGCCATCGTGTATAGGTTAACCTGTAATTGGACCTAGGTACAGACTATCATTTGAGTACTGACCTCAGGACCGGCGGCGCATCGTTATCCAGTCTTCGGAGGGTGTCCGGTGTCCGTGTTCAGTGCACGTAACCACCAACGCAGCCTTTGGACGATGGACGCAGAACTCGCGACACTTTTCACACATTTAGAACGAATGCGAATCGGCGTTTCCACGGGACGAAGCACACAGCGGATGCGCGCAAAGGCGACCGTCGGGCGTCGAGTTAGCGGGCGCGAACGCGGTGAAAAATATAAAACAATATTATCGAGAAACGAAAACAAAGAGTCTACGTTGTCGAGTGTGCCATTATCATGGCCGCCGCCATATTGCTACAACATTCCGATGTCCCCCCACCACCGGGAGATAATTAAAACTAGTCGAAAAATAACTGCACGGTTAATTAACACAAATACACGAGAACGATCGTAAATAAATCTTCTTTCATTTTTTTTCTGTTCATTTCTCACGTCACGACCTTTTTCGGTATTTTCTTTATCGTAATATATTAATAAATTCGTATTTTATTATTATAGAAAAAAAATCCGACAACAATAATATCACACGGCGGTGTCGGTGTATCGTTCTACGGCGGCCGAGTAAGTGTGAGTGCGTGTGCGACGTGCGTGTGAGTGTTGCCCCGTGCACGTACCCGCAGCGTCGGTGTGACGGTGTCGCCTCCAAGTCCCGGACCACAAACAGAAAAAATGAGGAGACGCACACAATTTTTTTCTTTAAAACCGAAACGCCAAAACGGTAAACAATCTTTATATAACCACCCAAAATTAGGAGACGGGGTGGTAAAAAAATACAAATAAAACCTTGTAAATTATTTTTTCAGAGTAGATAGGTAGGGCCGTAGAAGCGTAGGGTGTACGCGTTACAGCATATTAGGTGCTACCCGAAAACGTAATTATTTTTCTCGATTTCATCTAGCCCATCTGGGCGTTACATTCACCTGCAGACGCCAGACCTGCAGTAAATGACGGGAACAACCATCTACCAACCGTCCGAACATATTATATACACAAAACCTTAAAACTGAAAACTTATAATAATGGAACTTACTATAGATATCTCGCGGGCAGATACAATATACAACTCACTGTGACACTACTGACACTCTATAGTATTTAAGTTTGGGTATAATATTATCATAATATGTGTATCGATCTCATTATGATAACAATAGTAATAATATCATATTATATGGAAGTATACTTCCATATAATATCATATTATATGGAAGTATACTTCCAAAAAAATATCTACCTATAGTGTGTACCGCCACGATATTACGATTATTATTTTTATTATTATTATGCACTCGGACGGCCGATGGCTCGTTCGGATCGTCGTCGTCCGGACGTTCGTATATAATATATATATATATTATAAATTAAAATGTGTTGTTGCGGCGCGAGCTCCGCCTCGTGTTATAATATGTATATGTATGTTGAGAAATGCGCGGAATGCCGGCGGCTGCGACGGGAATGTTGACGTGAAACCAACGTACGATATAAACGAAATAATATTATTATTATATTGTGCAACCTCTCGGCTCTCGTATTATAGTCGTATGCGTTGCTCTCGTCGCTAAGTCTGCGTTCGTACACAACGGCACAACGCGATACACGTGCAGCACACCCATAATATATACAATATCATTATTATTATACATATGCACTCGCACATATACGAATATAATATATCTATAATATAGTATATTAGTATACGAAAAAATGCTAAAATGCATAATCGTTGTATTATAATATTATATTATTATATTAATATTATATTATTATTATATTATTATATTATAATAAGAGCGCGTGGTGAGTGCGACGAGTGGGAAAATGGGAAATGTAAAAACGGGAGACTGGAGAGAGGTAACATAAATATGTATTGTTTTTTTTTTTTAACTAAATCGAGCAGCGAGTAAAAACATCTCGTCAGTTGCCACCGCTAGTCGCCAGTCGCCACTAGAAATGGCGAAATTTCGGCGCGTTCTCGGCCTCCAGCTGCTAATGGCGAAACGCACGTGACCGCCCGCCGTCGCAATCGCGATAAGCATAAGCCCTGGCGCAACAGTTGAACCCATCCCGTCGTCACGGTGACGCCGGGCAGCTGAGCGCGATTCACATTTAAGTATATAACGACATAATAATAAATATTAAATATTATATAAAATAATATGAAGTAATACAATATAATATTATTATACTATAGCCTGTACTCTGTAGGTATGTATAAATGTATAAAATATATTTTCTATTTTTTGTACACATAGTAGGACAGTATTATAGGTACATTGTACATATTAATTATTATTGTTATTATTATCGTTATTCGGTTATTAAGAGGACGCCACTCCCGCATGTGTTGTCTCCGTCTTACAAACGCATAACATACCAAACGCGCCAGTGGGGGGACGTCCACCCCCCTGAAATTTTTTTTGGCTTGATTTATATAATATTATATATTTGATAAAAATTAAAAGTTAAGGCTGTCAAAGCGATTCATTTTGAAGTGGTCGGATTTAGGAAAAATTGTACATCTATCGTTAGTGCTGTGTGACTGTGTAGTAGAGTGTGTGAGTTCCCCGAAAGCTTTATGTAATTAAAGGACATCGGTAACGTACACACGCGCAGTCACGTCTCTATATTTTGTGATAAAAAAATGTTCAACTACTATGTGCCACGAAACTCCCAAAAAGCGAAAGAAAAATGCACCCAGTACCAAGAGCCCTATTTTAATTTTGAAAACATATTTGAATTCCTTAATCTCTTTTCTAGGTTATGAAAATGGAAATGGATTTTTGATTTGTACTTTGTAGTATTGTTTAATTAGTATAGTACCAAATTAATTTTCTTTTTTATTCAAAATTCAATTTTACTTTAGTATTACTAAAAAAAAAAATTCGTTTCCTACAAAACACAGACATAAAGGGGAGAAATTCTTATATTTTTTCGAAATTAAAATTGGACTACTGGAAGTATATTTTTTCCCGCGTATAGGTCTAAATCCACAAAAAACGACCAGCTTTCAACAGCCTTATAGTCTTGTATTTTTGTTAGTAAATTTTAATAACATTCGAACAAAAAATGGAATGTTTTGTTTACAACACATTTTGATATAATGATAATATCATAATATGCTTATATTAATTAATATATTAACCTATGGTTTACAATAATATTAATACATGTAAATGTAAGTACCATATAGTTGTTAACATAAATATATAGTCATAAAAAAGTGTAGATAAACTTTATGAACAAATGGGTCATAATTAGATATTATAGCATTTCAAAGGCTAGAGAAAAAAATTAAGTGCCCCCCAAAAAAAAAATTTTCTGACCACGGCACTGACGCGCAACATAGGCAAAACGCATTAACACAGAATCATTTTTTCTATGTTTTTAAGTAATCTTAGAGTAAAATTACCCATTAAAAATAGAGAATAATATTATTTTTGAGGGAATGACATTTCGATTTTATATTTTATTGTTATTTGACTTTGTTTTTGACTTTCAAAATAAACAAACAAAAAAATGTTGTACATCTAAATTATGTTTAAATAGTTTTGAGACAATATTTAGACAAATCGATATGTCTTCCCTTAAAAATATTATTCTCTATTTTTTTTGTAATGGGTGCTTTTACTCCAAGATTACTTAAAAACATAGAAAAAACGATTCTGCGTAAATTCGTTTTGTCTATGTTGCGCGTGGGCCAGAGAGATAAAACAAATAGTGCTCTGACATCCTCTTAATTAATAACTATTGTACATTTATAACAGCACGATAGACGTATTATTGTATTAACTACTTGAGAGGACGCTACTCCGTCGTATTGTCCCCGTCGTACGTACACATGACCTTTATTTGATATTTTAATTCCTAAGCCAGATATGAGCATTTTTAATTTTTGCTATTTCATAGTATACCCATATCTTGCTTGAAAATGAAAATATTGAAAAATCGCCAATGCTTAAACACAGATTATGTTCTTACCTTAAAGTTTGATAATAGGTCAATTCACTCTATTATCAAAACTATAATAACAACACACTATTATAAAACTAGTGAACGAAAATTTGCTATGTCGTACGTGTGTTAGACGGAGACAACAAATGCATGGGTATAGCGTCCTCTTAAGTATTGTTATTTGTATCCCAGTGGCACCGAAGTCCAAAATTTTACCTATGACATTAGACACCTCCACATAAAATTTTGACACCCACCTATTTCTTATAATTACCTTACCATACACCAAGTATAGTTTTTATGTTGTCTATTAAACAAATTTTCATAAAATAACTATAGAATGATAAAGATGACCCCTTACCTACTAAAATCACCTATAGGTTATAATTGTCATAGGTAAATATATATTTTGTCGCCACTGATACGTCCATCGTTCATGTAATCATGTAGGTATATTAATGTGATTTGGGTAGTAAGTAGTAACTTTTCCGATCCCCCAGGGCTGAATATCATAATTTACTATGACTGGACTGTTACTTTACTGGACGGAAAAAGGTAATTTTTCCACGCTTCAACTTCCAGCGATAGCTACAAAAAAATTTATTTTGTAATATTTACAGTGGTGCATTTAGACATTAAACGCCCTGGGGCAATATTTTACTAACGCCCCCTCGCCCTTAATAAATATACATTTAATATTGAAATTGTCATCTGTAAACAGCTCAAAACAAGTCAAAATTATAAGGATTCTTGTATTACTATTTATAATTTTAGATTTAAAACAAAACATCTAATTCAAAATAATTTGCACTTTTTCGTGATTTTTAAGCTTTTTGTCAAAATTTAAACTTTAAAATTTTAAATGCTTATAAAAAAAAAAAATTGTCACTATAGATTTTTAATATTTTTCAAATGTCATTGTAACAATACATTAGAAACCATGTATTACACGCATTTTTACCAAAAAAATAAAATTTCATTGACATTCATAAAAAAAAAAACTAAAAATATTGAAAATTGATAATGTCCGTAAACACCTCAAAACAAGTAAAAAAAAATATATGATTTATAGCAAATGCTAATATTAATGTTCAGTGAAAATTGCATGTATCTATGGTAATTTGTTTTAGAGTTACGTCAAAAACCAAAATTGATTTTCTCAAAAACCGATTTTGCGTAAAAATTCCCGGTTTTCCTTAAATTGTATGTTGTTTTTCCCAGCGCTTTTGAAAACTATTGGAATAAATTTTGAACTCCCAAATGCATCAGCTAGATTTACTTTCCTATCGAACAAGATACTGTTGAAGAAAATCGAAGCAGTTTTACTGCCCCAAACCTTGATGACAGACACAAAAAAAGCTTAAAAAAACACACATCATTGTAAAATCAATACATTCATCGTTCCACTCCGAATCTAAAAACCGTATGAGGTTTACTATACTCCACTTGATAATATTCTCACTTCTAAATTTTATAAGAGTTCAATTCATTCTAGTTTTTAAACTAACAGAGCTAAATGTGATCTGCTGGACGTACCTACAATTTGTAGCAATGCGTTTGTAAGACGTAGAGATCGCATGCGGATGTAGCTCCCAAGTTAACATCTTAAGGTAAGATATCGTTTAAATCATTTTTTCTTATACACAGTACACACTAACATGTGTTGTATACTTAGAGGAGAATTGGAAATGGTTTTTAAATAACAGCCAAAATGAATACATTTATTGGAAAATTCAGTTCCCTAATCTGTATTATATTCATTTTTTAAAAGCTCAGCAGGTATCCTAATGTCTGCTGTTGTTATTTTAGTCAGTTTTAAAAAAAAGTGATATTTTTTTAAAAGGCGATCACAGATAATACATGTATATCATCTAGTATTATATAAGTCCGTGATGGTGACCACGATTTAAGATAATATACCCAATACCCATATACCTTAGTCTGGGATGGTGACGGATATGGACCATAGATCTATTAACTAAGTTATTCATATTAGCTAGTTTTTAGGTCTATGATATGGACCCATATAAATATTATAATGTTCCAGAAAAAAAAACAGCTAGAACATAGATTGATCGAATGTTTAATTACAGAATTAAAAACAGCCAAACATATAGACATATATTATTATCATTTATCATTATGTAGATCATATATGACATATCATATACATATAAAGATCTATTATAATATGTCTATGCGAATATTATCATATCACAAGACATTTCTATGATAACCGTTAAAAATATTTATAATTGATAACTGATAACGGTATTCAGATTTCAGCAATCAACAAAGTAATTAATCCTAAATCCTAATTCTTCAATTTTTATTACATGACATTTTACTGACAATGTAACGGCAAAAATGTTATTTTCTGTAATTAAATTAATAATGATCAAAATATTTACTAAAGTACCATTACTTAGATCATATATGAAATTACGTGCCCGACAAATTGATATTGTGGATACAGTTGAACAATGTGAACAGATAGCAGTGAAATTTGAAAAGTAAGTACTATCATTACCTAATTAATTAGTAATTATATTACCTATTTATTTAAAAAAAACTCCTTTTTAGATCAGCCACTTACTTGCCAATTCTCGGACTAGATTGTGAGTGGGTAACTCAAAATGGAATTCGTCAACCCGTGGCGTTGTTACAAATTGCTGACAACAATGGAATGTGTTCTTTGATTAGATTGTCTAAGTTTAAAACTATTCCATCATCTTTATCTGTAGGTATAATACTGCAAAATCAAATTAATATTCCTCGTTATACCTAATTGGACATTACTTTTGAATACTTACTATAGGACATTTTGAGCAACTCAAATATAATTAAAGTTGGTGTTGCTATTTTGGACGATGCTCATTTACTGATGAGTGATTACAATATCAATGTATCTGGATGCATTGATTTGAGATATTTAGCTAAAGAATCTTGTTTAGAAGAAAGAAGTTTGGCAGCTCTTGCATATAAATTGCTGGGATGTGAATTAGATAAGGATTGGCATGTTCGAGCTAGTGATTGGGAAGCTGAAGAATTAAATGATCGCCAGATTGAATATGCTGCATTGGATGCTTATGTAGCTGTCAAGATTTTTGAGCAACTGAGAAATAAAAAAGTAATTTATGCTGATTTATAATTGAACCAATGAATGTATGTATGCTCATTTTAAATAGATATCATGGTGGAACTGGTTATTTTTAACAGACAAACAAAAATGGGATAAGGTTATTGAAATATACTCAAATTATAAAGATCTTCCGTATCAAAATGTTCGAACTAATGGAAATACTAAATATAAACCAAAATCTAATGTTCGCTTATATTCAACTTCAACAATAAAATCTGCTAAAGTGTATGACAATTGCTTGATGGAAAATGTTGATGGAACTGTAATGTCAACTTGTAGTCATAAAAAAGTTGATTGGTAAGTATAGCAATAATTATTATAATTAGCTATTGTATACAGTAGATATTTAATTTTGTTGCGTTGTCATATGTAGGTATATATCTCAAGGTTTAGCCGAATTGGTCAATAATGAACCAAAAACTATAAGACTTAACTTCTCAGCCGACTTAAAAAATAGAAAAGACAATTTTTCTGTTCTTCCCCGAGAAAATATATGCACAGTTTGTGGTCGCTCTGAATATTTCCGTAAGAAAAGTATCATACCAAAAGAATTTGTTCGACATATGCCAAGTATGTATCATATTCAAATTTTATTTTTAGTTTTCATACTTATCTTACATGTTCATTGTAGCTATACACAAAACTCATATCCCTCACGATACATTGCTATTATGTTATTGGTGTCATATCAAATCAAATGCCTTTGATTTCACAATACGTAAAAAACTATTCAATATGTGTCAAATTAAAGAGCTAAATCCGAATGAATACCAAAAAGTAATTTTTATTAAATCAAAAGTTTATCTTCAAATACTAAAAAATAATGTTTGAAACTCAATATATTTATTTTAGATTCCAGCATATGTAAAAATTATGAGATCAAAAAGTCTTGCTAAAACTCTTTTAAAATCTCGACATTCATTACCAGATAAAGTAGCGAATGAATTAAGACTAGAAATTGCAGAAACGTATAATATGGAACCGAATCGAGTGTTTGATACATTCCTAGAAACTTTACTCACTATCAAATCCTTAAAGTAAGTTAGTTTTATAAAAGTTTAAATGTTTTATGTACTTATTAAATTGATGCTGTTTAAAGGTATGAAAATGACTGTCAACATAACAGTGCAGCAGAAAAAGTAGTAAAACATTTTTTAGAACAAGATGCAATAAGTGAATTAAAAGCAATGTGGCGACAGCATTTCCTTGACACAATGAAACCAAAACATTTACCTCTTCTATGGTCAGTTAATTATGATGGGTAAAAGAATTATACAAAACTGAATATAATGTCAATAATTAAAATGTAAAAATATATAAATTGTATTCTTTTACATTATAATTTGTATAAAATACAGTTTTTTTTTGTATAAAATTTATTTTACATACAAGAAAATCAAAAGATATTTAAACTTCTTCTCTTACCAATTCTTGTTTTTCCTTTAAGCTCTCACCTTTAATACTATATTCCTAATTAATAACTCGTAATTTTCATTAAAAAAAAATATTCTTGTGCGATCAATACATACATAGAGTAATATATTTTTTACGCCAAAATAGTAATGACATAATAGAAGAAAATCTATTATGTCATTACTATTTTATTGTAATTCAAAAACAAATAACTGTGGAAATACTTGACATTATCACAAAATGTTTATTATCATTTCTTACTCATGGTTTTATTTTCTACAGTCTCAGGCTTATAAATTATATTTTTACTATGGCTACGATGATGTATCATACTAGTTCTGTTCCGACTTCGATTAAGGCAAGTTGTGAGTTTGTCCTCCGTACCTATATCACAGTTTATCAGTATAATATTTTTGTCTATATATTATAATATATCAATTTTGTCAAAGACCCTTTCGTTATATGCTATTGATATAGTCTGTATTTAAACCATACCTAATTTATCAGATTGTTATTGTTTTCGATGGCAATTACGTTTATCCACAATGCCATTAAATTGTGTTAAATTAGTGTAGCAATGATTCTCTGAAATGTTCGGTGTGTAATAATATTGCACATTTTTATTGTATAGGATGTACTGAGGCGAATTTTAATAAAATGTCTAACAACCCTAAAACAAAATTTACTTGCACTAATTGCTTAAAAACGCTCAAAATCTCCGAATTCAAAAATAGATTAACTAGACAAGTGTCACAACGTGAAAATTCTATGGAAAAAACATCGAAGAGCTAATGAAACATTTTCTTTTATGAGAATTTTACCGAGAAAATCAATAGTGTTATTAATGAATTGAAAATCATTAAACTTGAAAATGAAAAAATTTTTTCTGAAAATTTAATGCTGAGGAAAAATGAAAATTTTACAATAATAAAAATTAGATCATCTAAAGACATTGATAAGTTGTAATTAGTTAATATATTAAATTTATCTTAAAAATATGCATAATAATATGTTAAATTTAGATAACCTAAATATATTGGATGCATTGTATGTTAATTTATATTAATATTATTCCAATGATGATATTTTTGTACCTTTTACTTCCGAATGTAAGATTAGAATAGATACTACAATACCAGTCACTCGGTATGTAGTACTAGCGCGTATGGCCATTCTAAATTACATTAAATTACATTTTAATAGTATTTTCAATTTTGGAATTAATGTGATTATTGTTTGTACATTTTGTACAACTGGTGCTGTAGTGAGGGAATTCGGGTTTTTTCGGTGGAATATGACGCGTTTTAGATTGTGTGCAAGTGTGCAACTCTATTCTCTACCGGCAAACGAGAGTAGCGAAGAGCCAAAATATAGGTAATTATATTATATTATAATTATGTACAATATTAAACACTGCTGCAGTTATGTACCCATTTTGCCTATACTATACGCCGGGCAACACTATATGTTTACGGATATCCGGACATTTCCCACCCGGCTGTTTTCGGCGTAGTAGGACATTTCCTTCCCGATAAATTTTTGGATACGGATATTTTTTTTGTTTTCTTATTTTTTCATTATTTACTTTCGAATATAAAATTATAATTTTTAACACAATATATTTTTTAGCTTTTGTTCATATTTATTTTTTTTATTTTTGTAAAAACTACGTTAACTAAAAATTCTTTAATTTTAATTTCAATAAAAAAAATAATAAATAATATTTAAAACAAGTTAAGTAAAAATATAGTTTTAAATAAAAGAAAAACAGTAGTATACTAATATTTAATTAGATGGGTAACATTAAAATCTAAAATTGTGTCCAAAACCCAGTCAATTACTAAGACTATTAAGATAACATTCTTCTACAATCTTACATCGTCATGAGCATTGAGTCAATATTTTATATCAAAACTGTTCAAAGCAGTTTAGTAGTGGTTTAGTAGTTATAGTGGTTATATAAGTTTAAAAAAAAAAATCTTGTTTTAAATTTTTTTTTTTTGTGGTCATGGATAAAATACAAATTCTTAAAACAGACAGAAGAGGTTGAAAAATTGTTTTAAAGACAAAATTAGATAGGAGTGTGTAAAAAAAAGAAAAATTGTAAAGGTAGTGTAATAACTGATCAAATGATTTTAAATGAATTGAAAAATATTGAACACAAGAACCATCCACCGTCTCCAGCGTCTCCGTATTTTTTGGCCAATTGTATTAGCTATTAATTATATTTTGTTTAGACAATCTTTTTTTATTTTTATGTCGGATTTTTTGGCCAGTTGTATTGTACTATATTATATTATTTAGACTATCTTTTATTCAAAATTATATTTTTACTTAACTTGTTTTAAATACATATTATTTATTATTTTTTTATTGAAATTAAGATTCAAGATTTTTTAGTTAAGGTACAGTTTTTACAAAAATAAAAAAAATAAATATGAACAAAAGCTTAAAAATAATAATTTTATATTCGAAGGTAAATAATAAAAAATAAAAAAAACAAAATTTACCGGGGGGGGGAATGTCTTACTACGCCGAAAACAGTCAGGGGGAAATGTCCGGGGGGGGGGGGGAAATGTCCGCCATTCATGTTTACGAAAAGTATTAAAAACTATAATATTGTTAATATTTATTATTTATACTTTATGTCTTTATATATACTCTTATTTATTTATTTATTTAATAACAATAACTTACAGAGCCCAATTTATACAAAGGCGTGTTTTGAATATATACATAATAAATAATTTAGGAGAAAAAAATAAATTAAAAGAAGATTGACGGATCTTCATTGGTAGTTTTCATCATCCTGAAAAGTGGTTCATTTCTTAAATAATTGGTAGAGCAATGTGGTATAAGAAAAAAAGCACTATTGCGGGTGCTTCTAATTGGTACCTTTATATTAATAAGTGCAAGGAGGTAAGGGGAGTCAATAGAGCCAGAGAGAAGATAAATTATTATATTGGTAACGACGATCGGATAGGGTGGAGAGATGAAGAAGACGGAGGACGGGAGTGTAGTCATGAGGTTCGCAAGTAGTAATGTTAAAGTTAAATTTAACGAATCTAAGGAACCTTCGCTGGACACGTTCAAGCTGCTTGCAAGCCTCAGTAGTCTGAGGATCCCAAACAAAAAATTGCTTTAAGAGAGTTAGAAAGTTTAAATTCACAGGTTTAATTTGTAATAAATATTTACACCGATATTTAGCTTAGTACATTATACCCTAGATAAAGGTAATAAATATTTTACAATTATATACCCATTTTATTATATTTTTAATTATAATATAATAATAAACTTCAAAATAAATTGGTTGTTATCAAGACTCACAAGTCGCAGTTACATCCAGAAGGACCAAAGAAATAAGAAGTCTAGAATAAAGATACACACTCCGCTTCTAAAAAAGTACTCTCTTCTGGATGTTTTCAGAATTATTGGATTATGATTAATCAACTAAGCAGCTATCGCATCCAATTTTAGGTAGTTCAACCTGCATAAAGATTGCCACACGCTGCAGCCGCGGTGGAGGGTAAATTGTGTCCGGATTCATATTATTATCATAATGCCACCCCTACCGCAGCAGTGCGTGGGAACCTTGTAAAATGTAATGAACCATGCAAATATGTAATAGGAATTATTCATGTTTTTTTACTTTCTTTGGAAAACATAATATGCAATATATTTAACCACAAATATTTATAAATTATATGACTCATAATATAGTTAAACATTCATATACATATGCGTATATAATATAATATACTTTATAATATACTACTTTTTTTTTTTTGACTGTTGGTACAACATTTTTTGCAGGTCGAATGTTATACAACGTTCCTCGTAAGTTGATGTTAGCGGAAATTAAAAAAAAAGTTGAGAGTAAATTCACCATAATTTTCCATGCTGGTCTAAAGTCAAAATGTTGATAAAATTCATAAACATTTTTCAATTTATGCTTTGAAATTTGAATATAAGATTCCCCTAAAGTTTTTAAGTTATCCTACATTCACCAAAAAAAAGTTTAACAAATAGCTCGTAGTCCGTGATTATATCGAAAATATTAAAATAATACCACAGAATACAATTAGAGACAGAAAGAATTTTACATTTTTGTTATATTCATGGGTCCACTGATATTCCAATAAATTAAACAGATTTTTGAGTGCTCCTCCTGGTTATTCTGTGATAATACTGAGTTGAGTAACCTGCATATTATTATCTACATCATGGTTCTAACCAGGATTTAAGATAGTATCTTAAATCGTGGTTCTAACCAGTTCAAATTATACCGTGATTATGGTAAATGTATGGTTCCGAATTACCGATATCTGTTATCAAGACATAATAAATTTAAATGATTAGAAATAAAACATGTTATAACAATATTATGAAATAATAATAATAATAATGGTACCTATATTATACTAACTTGTTACCATAGCACAAACTATAAGAAATTAAAAAATTAAATTATAAAATCTTCGTGATCTGTGACTATACTAGTAATATAAACCTAGTTGGTAATTACAATTTACAAACATAAATCATAATCTGATTAACAAGACTTGCCGTGTTGTTATGCACTAGTATATTATGAACTAAAGCTGTACATTTCAAAGTAGTAAGTTAGTTATTTTATTTGTTTAAATATTAAAAAAAATTACAATGACATTAGTTTGTAGATGGTAGTACGGCATAAATTATTTATGAAGTAGCATTGTGTTCAAATTTTATGATTTGTATTTCCCATTTTAATATTATAATATGTTTCTGACACATTTTTTATGTCCCTTTTATTTCATACATTAGATCATGATGGAGATGAAGAAACATCAAGAAGATCAGTTTGCTAAATTAGCAGCGTTTCTCAGTGAAACGAAACAACCCTTCATCAATGTTCAAACGGCTCAGATTACTTGTGCAATGGAATTACTCAAAGTACTGCCAGCTGCACAGGATGCTGTTTTTGAGTATTATGCAAAGTTTTTTGATTATGCTATTTCTACATATTTGAAACAACTTAAAGTTCAGGTATTATGTTATGGTATTGAGATATTATGTTTATGTTCATTGTAAATAATGGTCAAGCTTGATTGTCTAAAACAACAGATCTTAAAAATAATAATGTTTCTGTATAACAACATTACTAGTAAACTAATCAAAACATTTTCATACAGCCGTCATGGGTTGAATCATCTAGTACATCATCACGGCTTGAACCTCCAATTACACCACCAGAAATCATTGAAAATGTGACCAATATAAGAGATGTTCTTTTGCGACTAGTTGAAGAAGATCACTTGGTTTGGGCTCCTGTTGTTTTGCATTGGTCTTATAAGTTGTTAGGTAAATACTAAATCTTATAATAATATAATATATTACTGATAGAACAATTTTCTTTATAAATATAAAGTAATAAAATGTAATTATAATTATTAATTTCTTAGGAAAAGTATCTAAACATTACAATATGCATGAATTTGCTAGAATGCCTTTGGGAGATATGCTTCGGTTTTGGTCTCAGTGTTCAGTTGCTTATATTCTAGTAGACATTAATAACAAGACAATTGCTAAAATGATGAAAGCAGAGGGAGAACGGTCTGTTGATTCCATGATTGGTAAGCATTTATAAAATATTTTTTAATCTATTATAAGTTATAACAATTATTATTCTTAAAATGAATAATTCAATAGGTAATTGTTTTTTTAGAAACCATGTTAGGGTATAAAAGTTCAAGTTTTGAATGGGTATTAGCTCAAATTGGTGATAGTTTTCCGTCATTAGTCATCAAAGATATGTTACTATGTGGTATTAAAGAGATGTGCATAACTAAAAAATTCAAACATGTGAGTTAATTAATTATTTTATATTATTTTAACATAATTAATATGTAATACATCACATAAATATTTATTTATTCAGACTGAAAAGCTAAATTCCTTTATTAGAATTCTTGATCACCTTTCGATAACATACTTCAACAACATAAAAGATGTTGTGTTCAAATTATTCAAGGTTTGTAAACACTATAAACTAATGAATTTTTTAAACTAATTTAAAATTAAATAATTGTTGTATAATATAGTTGAGTCTCGGCGAAGAACACCAAAAAATGACTGTTGAAAATGTTGCTATAGTTCCTTTCCTTTTGCATATGGCTATGTGTTCCTCAACATTACTTAAGTCTATGTTGTGTGAAAATTTAACTCAAAGTAAGTGTTAAATTTTACCTTTAAATAAAATAAAGTATAATATGGTTTGATATATAATACTTTTGTATGTGGTATTACACTTTTGGATCATACTACTTCTGTTGATTTTTTATTATTCAATAAATTGTTTCAGTCACTCCAGAGGTATTAAATAAATTATTGCCGTTATATCCACAGTGGAAAAAATATTTTGATGAACAATGTAGTTTATTAAATATTATGGTACAAGTATTGTTGAATGCAGATCGAGGAATTAAGCATGTTTTAAATTTAATATTTCAATTAATTGATTGTGATGATCCAAAATTAAAAATTCTAAAAACTGGTGCCCAGACATTATTTGGTAAATGAGATTAATAATAATTAGTAATTACTGCTGTATTAATAATGAACTAATTCAAATCCTTATTTGTGTTTTATACAAAGAACTGTTTCTTGCTGAACTTGAATATTCACTGAGAACAAATCGCACTACACCTCCCATAGTCAAAGCACTAGTAACAAACTTACATTCAATCAAATTATATTTATTATCAACAAATATAAATGTTGCTCAGCCGGCTGCAAGGCTCCTAAGTTGTATTGGTTAGTAATCTTAATATGGTTCTAAATTATAATAAAATTAATATAAAAATATTTTTTCATTATAGCGATTAGGGACCAAGAGTGTTTGTTACCATACATATCAACAATGTTAATTGAATGTGAAAATAGCACACAACTGGAGACGCTAGTAGAAATTCTATCGTTTGGTGTCAACATGGCTCATTTTGATGGAGGCTTAGTTTACGCTCTGGTTAAAACAGATGTTTCTTTATCCAATGTTTGGAATAATATAAATACTTTACTGAGGTAAATTACAGTATAGTTATTGTATCATACCAATATCCTGCCAGTATATCACCTAACTGTTATACAATTAACTTTGATTTAAGTTTGGAATCTGATCCACCCGAGGGTATTTCATTATATGGTGTTTCATTGGCTGTAGTATCTCATTTGGACAAGATATGTCGATCAATGATTGAATGTTGTCATAGTGGAGACATGCACTCTGCTCATTTGTTGTCATCAATATTATCTAAAATTGCCACAAAGTTATGCATGAAAGAAATGTCTGTACCTAAAGTTTTATATTGTGTAAAAGCAGCTGTATTATACTTCTTCACTTGTCTATTTAAAGAAAAAGGTTTGTTTATAAATTTTTGTCATATTTTGTTATTGTTAACTTAAATACATTTTTATTGCAGATGAGATGTTCAAGCTGAAAGCATGTCTTCGAATGAATAAATTTGTCAATACTGTTAGTTATCGGTCGTCAATAGCTAGAACAGCTGCCATGAAATATATTTTGGATGGTGTTCTGAAGGAACCATTTTCATTGTTATTTGTCATGCCTGATAATCGACGTAATGACTATATTATTCAGCCGCTTGAAAAAACTTCATTAATGGGATCATTCTTTCAACAGGTATACAATTATAATTGTAAAAATTAAAAATTAAAAATTGAATAATGATTATTTAAATACTGTTTATTTTTTAACTCTAAAGGAATTCAATTTAATGTTTGGTGAAGAAATAAGTATTAAATTTGATAAAGATGAATTACATCCAAAATATAAAACACCTGTTTTTGATGCTAAAAGTGTACGTTTCAATGAACAGCGTCTTGTTTCATTTTTACGTTCTTGTTATTCGTCTGATGAATGTTATTCATTTGAACCAACATTGGACACAGTAGTATCTTTAGCATTATTAGTTGTTCAGTTTGTATCACCAGATGTAATGTACAATGGTTTGCCCTGGCCTGATGAAGATTTTACAAAAGTAAAATAATAACAATTTGTAGTATTAGAAATAATTGATAACAATTTTTTTTTTAAACTTTAGGTCACTATAGAAAGAGATGTTCATATTTACCACACAATCACTACTAAACCAATACTCTGGACAATACTTGGAATATTGGCCGGTCATCGCCCAGCACTTTGCTATTGTTCAGTCCTGTTACGAGCAGTCTGTGCATGTTTGATAAATCATTGGGGAGCAGTTAACCATACTAAGGGAAAGTCAAAGGATAATCGACAATTATTGGATGATACTGTGAAGCTATTAAACACTATGTCACTAGGTCAGCTTTTACCTAAACCATTAGACGTCTTGGGTGTTATCATTCCAGAACTCACACCACAACAAGTAAATCATTTTCACTATTTTTATGAGTAAAAATTATTATGTTCATTGATATCATAGAAAAATAAAATATTGTTTGAAACCATAGATACTGATAGTGTTACGGGATTGCGTTTGGACATACACTAGAGATCATATTCCAGCACCAGCTCTTTTTCTACGAAATAATATTGGTGGTATGTGGAGGGACACAACGACCGTCGCTGTGCCAAAACCATACTCGGATTCTTTAAGGCTCACAATGATTGAAAATATATCACAATTCGGTGATTTATATGCCAGACTATTTACAAATAATAAACAACAATCTATGGAAACGTAATACATTACAATATTATATCAAATTAAACATTTGTACATTATGTATATCTATATTATATAAAAGCTATTTTACTTGTCAGATGTCTATGATTAATAAACATATAGTTTTTATATTGCACATATTTCTATAATTTAATTTGTACATATTTTGTTTAATTTAAACCTTGATAACCACCATTATTAAAAAAGTAATTTTTTTGGTTTACCTAATTTATTTTTATTTAGTTTATTTGAATTATTTATGTTCATTAGAACTTGGCTTAATCTGAACAGCTGTTTAATAACACGTATAATTAGTATTATCAGAAAATTATCGGAATAACTAGTTATTTTATATTTTGAAGTGCCTAATACTATGTGCATTATATTGTGGTTCTATGCTTATTATTTATTAACGATTGTATTTCTCAAATCTATAATACAGCATTTTTTTTACTAAATATAATTTTTAAATATGCACCTTGGTGGCTTGGCTCATTAGATAGGTTATTTTGTTTAATTCTGACAACAATGAGGTTCTACTGTATATGATTATTTGATAAAAACAAAGTTTTTTGAGATTTATACCAGATATGAGCTTATAGCTCAGTTGGTATTCGTATCAGCTATTATTAATTTATTTTATTGTAATTATTTAATTGTAATTGTTTTGGCTGAATGAATAAATAAATAAATAAACTTATATTTAAGGCATTTGTGGCTCGGCACCGGCGCAGTGGCTGAAAACAATCAAGTGATGTGATTGAGAGTAAGCAACTGCTGCTGCCACCAGTTCTCAAATGGGCGACCACCTGGGTTCGTAGTGTGCAAAACCCTTGCTACCCATACATACATGTGTTCCTAACCGACCGTTGAAAATCAAAGCATTTTTTCTTATATGAATCATAAACATTGTACAATGTAAACACAAAAAAAAAATTGGAAAATAAATACATTCATTGTTCCGCTCAGAATCTAAAAATGATTTTATAGTAATTTATGCATCTTATGTGAAAAAATAATACATACTTATTATACTATTATCTGATTATGTTAACTAATATTAAAAATAATATATAAACTGGATAAATTGTTAACAAATTTTAAATCCAATTATTATAGTTAAAATTTAGTGTGTGGGGGAGAGTGTGGTAAGTTGACCAACATAAGGTTTGATTAATATTTATATTATTAAATAATCCACTTAGTATTAGTACTGTCTTAAATATCAAGAATAACTTGTAATATTTACAAGCCTTAATATGTTTCTATATGTGTTTTACTGTTGTCTCTGTCTCACAAGTGCATACCATAGCAAATTTTACGCTTAGCAGAACAGTTGGTACTTTGGGGGGGGGGGGGGGGGGGGTCAAAAGTAAAAATGTCCCAGTAATTTTGGTTTTTGGTGCAACTCTAAAACAAATGACCGTAGGTACATGAAATTTAGTCTGAATGTTTTTATAAGCATTTTCTATACACTATAACATTTTCCAAATATTTTGACTTATTTTGAGCTGTTTACGGACATTTTCAGTTTCCATTTTTTTTAGTTTTTTTTTTCTATAAATATCAATAAAATTTTATCTGTTGGGTAAAAAAGCTTAAAAATTTAATAGAAGGCTCCTAGGTTATTATTTCAAATGCAGATGAAAAAAATTAAAAATCCTTAGTCACGGTTTTTATTTATAAGCATTTAAAGTTCAAATATTGACAAAATACGGAATAATCACGAAAATTAGCAAATTATTTTGAGTTGGGAATTCATAAAAATTTTTCTTTTTAAATCTAAAATTTGAAAATGTAATACAAGATTATCCATAAGTTTGACTACCTTTATCAAAAAAAAAAAATGTCTACAAGAAAATCAAATTAAATTTTTATGAGCGTTTGAAATTCATATTTTTACTACATTTGATATTCACTCGATATCTCATGTAACGATTTTCTTATTTTGTTGTAATTAAAAAACGTATGACTGTAGGTACATGCAATTTTGTCTGAATGTTTTTATAAGCATTTTCTATACACCATAACATTTTCCAAATATTTTGACTCTTTTTGAGCTGTTTACGGACATTGTCAGTTTTCAATTTTTTTAGTTTTTTTTTCTATAAATATCAATAAAATTTTTTTTGTTTGGTAAAAAAACATGAAAATTTAATATAAGGCTCCTGATATAGTTTTCTAATAGCACTTGAAAAATATTCAAAATACATGGTCACAATTTTTTTTTATAAGCATTTAAAGTTCAAATTTTGACAAAATTTATCAAATTTATAATTTAATAATTATTTTTTAGTTAAAAATTTATAAAATGTTCAACTTTTATAGCTAAGGATTGAAAATTGAAAACAAGGCTCCACGTAAATAGGTTATTTATAAATTACTTTATTTACAATAATGTCATCAAATATACTTGGTAATATATCATAGGCTGACTGACCGTTTTCGCTCAGAATCGTTTTTCTTATACAATGATATTATATCATTGAATTCAAATTTAACACTATCTATTACAGGGACCCACTTGTAACCTACTGTACAGCAGAACGACATCCACTTACCCACCTTTTTTGTTTTTTAGTTTATTTAATTTTTACTTTAAATACCTACTTAAATAATTATTAGGGAGGTAAAGCTTATGGTAAAAGTAAAACTCAATTTTATTATAACAATAAATAATTTTCTTAATAAATTATTAAGATATTAAATATAAATATAGGATATTCGAAATTATATTAATATTATTATAGGTGTTAGGTGTATAATGTATAAATAATCATTAACTGTAGGTATATTCAGGTAAATAATTATGAAAATTAGGTTATTTCTTCTTTGGTGATGAGTGAGGGTGCAAAATATTCCATAAATTTAAGGCCTCGCGGAATGTATTCCACCCAGTGCCTCGCAAAACCTAACGCTGGCCCTGCGCAAAATCGGTTAGACATTAAAAAATAAAACCGTACCCTGCCCAAAAATATATTTATGTTAAAATGTTATATTAAACGTGTAGTGTACGTGTCAATAAATGATATAGAAAAATAAATATTGATTGGAACAAAAGTTATGTAATTTGTCAGCCGTCAGGTCTTCCTGTACAATATAATGTATATACGTAGGTATATCATAGTATCATACTATGCAAGTTATAAAATGGAGCTTTTAAAAGTAGAAAATTTGTCTTGCCCTCCTAAAAATATTATTAGTTGCCTTTAACCTATAGGTATACCGCCCATGGAAAAGATTCTGGCGCCGTTTCTGCCAATAACTGTTGTGGTTTATGAAACCGGTATATAACTGTATAAGCGGTGGAAAACCTAACTGACGATTTCTAAAGTCCAAGATGATGTGCACAATATGATCACATAGCGTTGAACGCTGTGATCTAATTTTTGTTCTGAGATCGATCCTATTTTTAAACTTACGATATTATACACGTTCTCCCGCCACCATTTTCTCGTGTAACGACGTTCCATATGCTTTCTATTTATAGGTATATCCCGGCGCGATATGCTCCGCGATCGCACGTCTCAGTACAACGCGACGATCTGGACAACCATCATGGTTAAACAATTGATCAAGGTAAGAGAAAACGCGTTTCATAATATAATTGTGTTTTTTGAAACGTGGTAGATACCTACGTCACTTATCTGGCATCACACTGAATAGAAAACGCCGTCCAAATAGTTATATAAGATTAATTTATAAGCATTTTGTCGTTTGTGAAATACTTCCGTCTTTAGTTTAATGTCTCAAGTTTTTTAATTTATTTTTGGTTAAAATTCAGTTGATTAATTCAAAAACGGCGTTATATTCAATGCGAAATTCAGACTAGTATATTCTATAGTTTCCAGAAATAATCCAGTGTAAAGTTTCGATTTTTTTTTTGGAGGGGGACTATTTTTTTTTAAATATGGAATATTGACGTGGGGTTATAGTTGTCTCAAGTAAATAAACTTAGTCACTATAACGAACATAAATAGGTGCCTAGATGGCTAGATACCATCTGGTTTCACAGTTATTAACATTGTATATGTGTATAACAAGTATAACAACTAACCCGTGTGACAACTAGCTCCGTCTTCCTACTTAAATGTCATCACCGTACAGTTATTCTTGAGGCTGAAATGCCGTGAAAATCAAAAAATGTTTAAAAAATATTACGTGGTCTTATAATAAGTGTATATACTTGATAAGTGTCTAAAAATCAGGATCCGGATAAGCACAAACGCGGCTAAAAATAATTTCTAGTGTCACCCGAATGACATCGTCGCGCTATAACGCCGCGCGGTCTTTCAGGTGGCGGAAGACCCTACGGTCGGCAGGTACGTGGCCGCTAATGTGGACTTGGCTGCGTGGCAAGTGGCGCTCGTCGAACGGCCGCTTATCCGGGGCCCGTCGCAGGTCACACGGCCTGTGTGTCTGGGATGTCTGAAGTCGATTACGGCGGACTCAGCGGTGAGGTGCGAACGGTGCGGTTGGCCGATGTGTCCGGATAGCAACTGTTCGGATGACGAATGGCACAAGGCCGAATGCGACTGGACAGTGACGCGTAGAAAGCAGAAGGTGAGTGAGGGACAATTAGTCAATAAGTGATGGAGGCGCACCGTTTTACCCGCGAATTCCGCAGGTGGTAAAACGGAAATGTACCGTTTTGTAAATAGAAAACAATTCTTCAACAATATTTTATGATTTTATATAATATAGCAAATGGTACCTACATAATACGATATGAACCGTTTAACTGACTTCTCAAATATTTTAATAGTTTTTTTAGACAAAAAAAAGTATAATAATTGCGGGATATTTTTTGTTCTGTTTCCGAATATTAAATTGAAAATAGGTAGGTACATACTATATTGTTGATGAAAGACCGGAAAATTAATTATAACATGCTAGGTAATGAATATAGTAGATTTTTCTTTTTTAATATTGTTCCTGGTGTTATAAATATAAAAATAATAACTCTAACAATAGTACTTATGTATAAGGACATACCTACTGGCTACTAGAACTTATACCTATAACAATTTTATTTTTTTAAATCAGGAAAACCTATTTGGAATATAAGCGCACTGCGTATACAGTTAGTTGCATCAACTAATATTAATATACATCTACTGAGTAGACTGGATACTGATGGCCGTAAGAATTAAAAGGCATACTGCCATACTAATATACTACAATTATTACTTAGGTTGGAGTGTCATAACATAATAAAACGTTGGGAACAAGAAAACAATGCGAAAATAGTATACCTACTTGTACTTGCGTAGTTACGTGTAAGTTTTAAAAAGAAAACGACGTTACAGGCTATATGCATTGTGGGCTATGGTTTATGAGTTTTAAATTTAAATTTAAAAAAAACCTATTTCATCATGATAGATTACCTTCTATTTTGCGATAGGTATATTAAGATTTTTACGCCCCCTTGATATGTGCAGCCTGAGCCCTTAAATACGCTTCTGTCTGACTCTCTATATAAATGTTGATAGATGATTATTGCGTATACAAATACAACTGTGATGATTATTGCACCCTATCCCTCTGTAGATAGAGATCAAAGACTTCACGAACCCGCATCCCAGCTACCAGTCGATCACGGTGATCAGGTGCCTGTACCAGAAGCACAACAACCCGGAAGTCTGGGCCAAACTAACCAAGCTGGAGTCCCACTGCGCCAGTCGTCGAGGTGGGTCCAAGTACGAAACGGACCGCATATGGATTGCGGACCACTTGCGGAGGTTTTTCAAATTAGACCCGACAGAATGGCCGGCCGACGAGATACTCAGAGTGTGCGGGATCGTGCAGGTCAACGGACACGAAGTCCCGCTTACCGATCCACCGTACGTGGCCATCTACGACGCGGGCTCGATGCTGGAGCACAGCTGCGTGCCAAACTGCTCCAAGTCGTTCACGCGTGACGGCCACCTGTTAATCAGGACCGCGGCCACGGCTGTCGAGAGCGGTGGACACCTGTCCATCTCGTACACAGACGTGCTGTGGGGCACCGCACAGCGGCTCGCCCATCTGGCCGACACGAAATTCTTCGTTTGCAAGTGTCCTAGGTGTTCCGACCCCACGGAACTCGGAACGTACTTTAGCGGAGTCAAGTGCGCCACTGAGTAAGTTAGTTTTTTTATAGTAGGTACCAGAGCTCCCACAAGGGGAGGGTGATTGGACTTGGAGTTCAGGGGCCCGGCTGGGGCCCATTGAAATTTTGAAATTTTGATAGGAATACTTATTTTATAGGGTCCGAAAATACATTTAGTACACGGTCCCAACATTTGATGTGGGGGGCCTGGTAGGTACCTAACCCAATATTAAATACGTTGGATTAATATATTATAGGTACTTATAAAAAAGATGAAAAGACATGTTTCTAGCGCCCGCTAAATATGTAATTTTGATTTTGCGGGAACGAGTGTCAAGTGAATTTCAAAATTAGATTTTAAAATTTAGAGGAACGTAAAGGTTAAATATTCACAAAAATAAATTTAGAAAATATTAATGTTTATTAGTAAATATATGGCTATCTATTATAAAATATAGATAAATAGATTTATAATTTATTGCATAATATATATTATGTATAAGCCGTGCTATATGTATACAACTAAAAATATTATAAATGTTTAGAAATATAATTATGATGAACAATTATGTGTAAAAAATGGTTTGAATACGGTAATTTACTATTATTATCGATAATATTGTTTATGTACCATGTACAATGTAGATTGTACATACAAATAGGCAATATAGCTTATATCGTTTTACATGCAAAATATAATATGTGTTACATGCGTTCGCTTTTTCAGAGACTGTATGGGATACTCGTTGCCGAACGTCCATCCGTCTACCGATGACCCGTTCGACGTCGAATGGACGTGCAACTTTTGTTCCACTGTCGCCGACCCAAACCGGATCGAACTCTCGCTGGCCCACGTGGGTCGAGATATGGCAGCGATGAACCGCCGCGACCCGAAACACTGTCATATGTTCCTTGACCACTACGTGTCGGCCGGCGACTTGCACCCCAACCACTATTACTTCACCGAAGTCCGCCTGAACTTGGCACAACTCTACGGGCAGCTGGAAGGCCAGCCGTTGGATACGTTGTCCACGGAACAGCTGAGCCACAAACGAGAGCTGTGTCTGAAAGTCTTAAAAGTAGCGGACGCGTTGTTCCCTGGTGAGTTTTGCGTACCTAGGTATTATAGCTATATATTATGCCGTATTCACGAGAGGGAGTTGTATTTGTTTATTTATCATTATTATTATCGTTTTTGTTTCGGTAGCCGAATGCCGAATACGCGGCGCCCTGATGTTCGAGTTGCACGCCGTAATGGCGGAAGACGCTAGGAGATCCCAGCATGACACCCATGCCGTAATGGAGGCTCTGTTGGTGAGTTTTCACGCGCGCTCGGGTCTTTGTAGCTCACGTGGTTTTTAATAAATTATTATATAGATATATCCATATATGTAACGATTATAGTCATAATGTATTAATTTTTGCACAGAGATCCAAGTCCTATCTGGAACAAGCCGAAAATTTGTTGAAATACGAACCGAAAGAATTGCCTGAAGGTCAAATGGCCGCCCAGTGCAAACAGAACGCCATAGATTTGGACTTGTTGTTAAAAAAATTACACGAATCGATCGGCAGCGCACCCATGTGATAATTTGCCTTTATATCAGGAGTTTTCCTAACCATCGAGATCGTATAATATTATTGTGAATTCAACATAATTGTGATTTTATATTATTATATTTATAACTGATGCAAATAGTGAAAAAAAAATTATATAATTATATAATATTATAAAATAGTTAAGAATCCGTGTTAAAGTTTATTATTCTTATCGGCCACGTCTTCTCCCAAATATTGTTGGGCAATATCGTCGTTGGCTGCGATATCGTCATTTGCCGCGACGTTTGACGCGCTTACCATATTTTCTTTTCTTAATAGCACCTGAAAATCCGATTTCGTTATAGGTAACTGAAGCGACGTGGTCATGGTATATATACTACACTTATTTACTTGACATGTACAAGTATAATATATTATATTTGTTTCGTTTAAAACTCACCTTCGAATGATGCGGACCTCGGATCCAAATGTTTTTCTCGTAAGCTAGCCTAGTCAAGTTGACAGCGTCCAGTATCTAAAAATCCACGTGAAAACGATACACTGATAATTATACATAAATGATAAATCGCGTACAAGTGGGTTTTCAAATTTGTACGTAAATACGTAGGTAATTAGGTAATAACTATAATAACTATTAATATAACATAAATGTACTGACGTCTTCCGCCGACCTCGAGACCGCGTCCGTAGAAGACTCTTCGTTTTCGGCGTTATCATTTTGTTCAAGTTTCATTAGTTGCATAAATCTGAATCATTCTATCACTGATCAGTGAGTTAATCGGTATATAATTATAACAAACGGCAATTGCCCAACCAGCTCACCTCGATGTCTGTATGGAGGTTCCCTCGTCCGTGACGTCCGCCGGAGGATTTTCCAATTCCCAGTGTCGGCTACAGGACGAGCACCGGCACTCTTTGATCAGCTGTACACGTTTCGTATGATTCGACCCATCGCTGCACTTCAGTTTTACCTATATAGATTATAATTATTAATTTTATAGATAAAAAGTAACCTAATTTTCTGACTAGCGAGGGTATATTATTAAAACGCATAAACACTGCAGGTACCGGGAAAAACTGAGGGTGGACTTTGCCTCCCAACCCCTCCAACGACCAAGCCCATTTTTATTGGGTTTCAAATATTTTTTTAAACATTTTGAATGTTATTCTGCCATATAGGTACCAAGTGACTGTGACATAGACAACGACAACACTATTGCTTAATGCTTTGAAACTTTTTATTTTGGTCCGGAAAATGGTTCAACAACAATCATTATATCGTTCTAATACATAAGATTATAGCCCTATGATTTTTAGTATAGATATTTCAAATCGTAATGTAGGTACGATGTTGTCACTAACTAAAAGTTATACATATAAATATATGCACAATGGTAATTATTATCAACAATAATAATTTAGCACCTCTCTGGATAGGTATATATGGTATGTTGTATATACCTAAAGTTTCACACTGGCACACGGAAGTAATACCTATACATCAATATTTGATATACATTCTACATAAAATAGGTAGGTAATTCAGTTAATGTAAGCCACTCATTATTTTGAAAACTATAAACGTTATTAGAAATCTTTTGGTATATAATTTAAATAATTTGAAGCCATACCAAACGTGTTTTTTTTGGCAAAATACATTTTTAATTTCGTACTTCGAAGCAGAATATTTTTTTGAGTACCTATTTCGACGTATAATAATTATTGAATCAAAAAGTATAATTTATATAGCAACAGGAAGTAAGTACTGCCTAGTGCCTCAGTGCCTGTGTATAATAATTATATTTCCCATCATGCTCACAGGAATCCATAGCGTGTTTACGGGTTGGCACGAGTCGCAATACGAGTTGACTTCATCGCCGTTGTTGGCGGGAACCGTCCTCGGTATGGAATAACTGAAACACGCGCCCAGGCAAACGAGGTTGTCAATCTCCACGGGATCGCAATCGACGTCGGATATGACTTGTTTAATGGGCGTGCTCGTGCACCACGAATGCTTGTCCGGGTACAAAACTATATTGTGGACCTGTGGTTCAATAATTGCATCGTTTACAGGGCAAGTGTAAACGTATTATTATTTATCATACAAATATGACGTCATTGTGAAGGTAGTTGTTACACGGTAGTACCCTACGTACCTTGTGTCGCCTGAGAGTATAATTATTGTTCGACCCCACTGCAGACGCTCGTACGCCGAACATCAACACAGATGTGTATAGCAAATAATTCATGACGGGTTTTTTGGTATCTAAAGAGCTTGGAATCATTTGAATAAACGATTTATCCTTAAATACACCTGATAAATAAAAACAAATAATACAAAATTAATTAAATACATAATCAGGTTATGATTTGATCGTATAATTAATGAGGTTCGTGTAGGTACCGCGTATTACCGCGTGTGTCTGAGACTATTGGAGAATGCAGATCCCAGTAGGAATATTTATATTTTATATCATCTATATCTACAATCTACTACATCGAACGAAAATCGAAAGAATATAATATATATAGTTAAACCTCCCCTAACTAGCCCCTAGACCCCTAGACCTCTAAATAGCGAGCACCTCTGAATAGTTGACATAATTTCAGTGACCGATATTTTCTGTACTATATAATCGTGAAATCCGATACACGTGAAACAGTTTATTGTTATATAGGTACTGCTTAATATATTATATACCAATCTGGTCAATTATCATATACCTAATATATATTTTATGAATATTATCATTATTATTTATTACTGTTTACCAATTAGGCACCATCTGCATGCTCTCGTTCGTGCGAACCTCAGCCGCTTGAAAGTAGGTATATTTACCGTGAAAGTTTCAATAAAATGTTTCATGCCACCATTACAGTTAATTTTTTTTTTTTATTTGGAATGCATAGGCTTTGGCTCCTAAGGCCATTAGCCTACGTTTAAACCATTATATTATTAGGTCATATACAACCCACCATCCAGTAACGAATAACGACATACAAGACGATTCTTAGCGAATACAGTCTCGCGTATAACATACCCAATATCCATTCATCTATAGTATTTGTGTATCGGAAGACTACATCGCCGTATCATTCAAGTAATATTTTGGCAGGTAGCCACGTGGTAAACGACGCGCTTCGGGTTGAGGTAGGATGATATTAATTACGAGAACGGGAGGCCCATTGAATGAATCGAATCTCGTTACTAGAAATGTATATTATATTATATAGGTACCGTATATTATTATGCATACATGTAGGTTCAGTAAACATATTATAATACATGTTTTCGGCGGGGCCCGGCGTCAAATATCCCTGCAATATTTAAATTTTCCAAAAACGCATGTATGTATAGGTGCAAGTAGACGAGGTACATTGTAATAATTACGATATCTGCAGTACTTGCTTTTATTTTACATGATTATTTCACACTCGAAATGAATTAATAAAAAAATATATACGAGCCGGTTATGCCGGGGATCATCGACCTGGAGTAAATCTACTTTTGGCAACCATCCAAAGTCTTCTCTCGAGAAATTGTTCCATTCATGACGATTGCAACTAATTACGACTGGAGGAAAGGTGACGGACACGGTATAAGCTCCCCCGGCACTGTTTACCGTCATAAGCACAGACCAACCGGTTTGCTTACTGATTAGCATACACGATTTTAATCTTACCAATGATTAATCGTTACTTCTGGGCATATTTATTTAAACTGTGTTATTTCAACGACAGCGCCGTGCACGTATTATATACCCACTCCTAGCTATTTCTAAGAAACTTGGGGTGATAATAATCCAAAATGCCAACAAAAAAATAATCGTTTTGGCGAGTTGTCTAGACGGAACCATTGGACAATAATATGTTTTCTCATAATATTATGCAGTTATTTCTATTCTCACGAAAGTTCAATGGAATTAAGCTAGTTAAACAAGTTTAGTTCAATAATAATAATACCTTTACAGGTAAATGGTAAAAAAAGTTTTTTGGTTACCTACTTCACGTTTGCAGATCTACCAGCGACGGGTCCTGAAAGAGGATATAGAGGGGGGGGACAAATATACAACAAATGCAAATAATATTAAGAATCTTGAACATTTATTAAATAAATAACTTTAACACCATAAATAATTAAATAATTAGATTACCTATACAATTTCTTTAAAAATAAGAATTAATATACATAGAAAATATTTGCGTGGTTAGTTTCTGGACTCTCGAGGGTCTTAGACCCTTGCTCCCCCCCGGATATGTAATTGGTATCTACATAAGTCGATATTAAATAAAAACTAATAAAATAATAAACCAGTTTAATTAAAAGAAAAATCAAAAATTAAATAACGATTAAAATATTCATAATATTTTGTTTATATTTTAGCTGATAACTAAATAACTAACAGTTATATCAACAACTTTAATTATTATCGAAATGGTTCTTACTAAACATTTAATATTGCCCATTGGATATTGCCACATTATTATATATAAGGAATATGAATAGCCAATTGGTTGTTCAAAATATTTCACAACTTCACCTCATGTATTATAACATTTAATAAATAAACGATTTTATTGAGTGATATACCTGAAATTAACTAGGTAAGTACAAATTCTGAAAATATTATCGTAGTACCTATATTTAATTAAATTTTTGTCTATCAAATTATAATAGCTCATAAGTTATTATATGAAATCATAGAAAAAAATAATAAATTAAAATAATAAACTATACAAAAAAATAATTAGTTATTTTCATGTATAAATAACATTTCTACCATTTTTTTTTTCTATTTTATAGACACACCAATTAATTCAGTTTTTTATGTATTCGTTATGATTTGAAAATAAATGTAAAAAATGATTTTGATTGAGAGTAAATGTAGTAAATGAGTTTAATAAATTATTAGTTCACCCAAGTAATTAAAATATAAATAAATATTTTGAACAAGACAATATTATAATTTATAGTGTATATTAATCCAAATAAATATCGTTTTAAAATAAAATAAAATCGAAATCTAATCCTTATAAAATTTAAATTTTATAACATTATAATCAATATTGTATATACTTACGAGAAGCACTAATTTTTCGAGGACTATATACACCAGCTCAATTGAGTTCACAAACTGGCTGAATCTTGCCATCATTTCCTTGTCTACATGTAAAAAAAAACTCCCGTATAGCTGAACGGTGGGGGTATATAACTACTAAACATGTTGCTAACCGAGTGACCTGCTGCTAATTTCATTACCATTTTAATATTCATTAATCATTATTAAACTATATAGGTAAATATATACATATTATATATAATAATTAATATACATACAGGGTTTATTTGGAGGATTTAACAATGTAAATAACAATCGCTATAAATGAGCGATTATATTGTCAAATCCTCCAGTCATATTCCCTATATAGAGTGTATCATGATGATCTGATACATTCAAATGTTATTTTAATGTAAAACGGTCATATACTATTGTATGTTGTACATAATTATTCTTTGTATATATAATATATATGTATTATTTGACTATGCATATGGATGCAAAACTCACAAATAAAAAGAAACATTTGACAGACGTCATATTATATATTATATAGTTGGTATATAGGCCATAGAGTATAATATCGTATTATATTTCTATGCACCTACCTACTCATATTATAATACGAGGTCTTCGCCCTTCAGTGCTGTTAAAGACTAACCAACAAATTTACATTACTTGAATTAATGACATTAAAAGCAACCACACACCATACAATTCAGTAGGTACATACACTATTATAATATTTTATAATTAATAATATAATAATTAATAACTAATAAGTATACACAAATTAGTGTTACAGTATCTATGGACTAAAGACATCGGACTAAACGACAAGATATTCTCGGCAGAGACAACGTGTATGAGTGCCGACTACATAGGCATGCCCACGGATGCAGAAGAAGGTGCGGTGCAACATCTGAAAATATTTTGGGATCAATTGATTGGCCTGTGAGTTACGGTGATGGAAGTCTAGCAGCTTAGTAACAGTCGGTGGTTAGCCGGGGAAATACTATATTAAATATAAGGTGAAGATAAAATGGATCTGAACCAATTTTTCTATTAGATAATCGATACTTATTATACTTTGTACAGTTATACCTAAATAGTTTACAACAAATATAGGTGCCTAGTCAAAATTACAAATTATATTGTTATAACTAACTGTTCCGCTCGACGTTGCCCGTGCCAAAGATTTGTATTTTTTTTATAAATTCATCTGTAAACAAATGTATATGCCATATTTTTTTAATTTTAAAAGTAATATGTGACCAATGGAATCCGCTTAGATAAAAAAAATTTTCTTTTTTAGTAGGTAAGCTGAAAAAAATTTCATCAGTGAACTACCCTTTAGCTACCTATAGGAGTTGATAAAGAGCAATAATCACCCTCCAAGTCTCAAGGAATCTAATTTAGTAGAACGTTCTAGTAGATTTTTAGTCAATAAACTTCGAATAAACAAACATCCATTTTTAGCTGTGTCACCCAAATTTGCCCGTGAAAAAATGAAAAAATATCTATAAAATATAGCGATATATAGGTGTATTTTGGTTTTGATATACCTCGGTTCACTGGAAAATTTGCGTCGGTGTATTTCGCTTTGTTAACTAATTTGACCAAGATGGAAAATTCGCCTGTGGTGGATTGGATAATATAAATCGATATAAATCGAACGTGGTACAAACTACTCTTTAAACTTCCCTGATACCTACAAGAACAATATTAGATTTTTACAAAATCATTTAAGTAGTTTTTGAGCACCTATGACCTATATATTATATAGTATATAAGCTTCAAACAACAAACTCTCGTATTTGTTTTAAGATATAATTTCTTTATTTGCAACCATAAACATGACTATTTGATACATGCTTTTAAATCATCTGCCTGATTAACCAGTGGCAACCAAATAAATAAAAAAAAAAAATTTAAATTGATTTCTCTTATTAATATTATAATATGTAAGCTGTATATCTGTAACCAATCGTATATCTCTAAATCCTGGTGTGGAGAGTCGCTTATAAGGCCCAATTGCGAATCTAAAGTCTAAACCATCCAGGAACCTGAGGAACTCACTCAAACACGCACAAATAAATTCTTCAAAATCGGTCCAGCCTTTAGGAGGAGTTTAATGAAACACCCGTAGGCACAGAAGAATTAAACGTATAAAGTTAAAGATACTGTAGTAACAATAACATAGTAGTCTATACGTGCAGCGTATCATATAATTAATAGTTTTGCGGGTGCTCAAGACCTGATACCAATTAAATAACTTTTGTTCTTATCAATATTTTTTTACTTGTTTTGTATATATATTTCATTGACATACGCTAAATGTATAATATTATAAAATCTTCAAATTTTTATTTTTAAACACCTAGCCACCTAGGTTCTGAAAATAAAAAATAAAAAATAGCCAATTTGTAATTCTGGTATTTAGAAATATGTTGATTGTAAAAACATTTGTTTAAGTCTTGTAGTTTATTTTTAAATGTAATTTTTTTTCGTTAAATAAAGTTGATCTAGTCATAAAAAACATTTTTTAAATAAGTAGTATGCAATCTGTATTAGTTAACATAAGCATATATTATAATATATGCATTTATGCTAAGAGTAAAAATAATCATGAGTATATTTATAGAAAGAATCACTCAATGGTGTCCTAAAAAAGGTTACTTAGATAAATAGGAAAAGTTATTCCTGTTAAATGAATGAGTCTAACGTCTTCAAAAACAATTACAATTTAAAAATAATAAACTACTTTACTTTGATAAATGTTTTTACAGTCAAAAGTTTTCTAAAAACATAAATTGACAATTATTTGTCATATTGTAATTATTTTTAATATTAAAAATAAAAAAAGTGAGTAAGTGGATGTCGTTCAGCTGTACAACTGATTACAAGTGGGTCACTGTAATGGATAGTGTTAAATTTGAATTCAATGATATAATATCATTGTTTAATAAAAACGATTCTGAGCGAAAACGGTCAGTCAGCCATGATATTATTGTGAATAAAGTAATTCATATTACCTATTTATGTGGAACCTTGTTTTAAATGTTCAATCCTTAGCTATAAAAGTTGAACATTTTATAAGTTTTTAACTACAAAATAATTATTAAATTTTAAATTTTGTCAAAATTTGAACTTAAAATGCTTATAAAAAAAATTGTGTCAATGGATTTGTAATTTTTTTCATCTGCCTTTGAAACAATATACTAGGAGCCTTCTATTAAATTTTCAAGCATTTTTAACCAACAAATAAAATTTTATTGATATTTATAGAAAAACAAACTAAAAAAGTCCGTAAACAGAGTGGCGTATTTTTTTTTTTTTTTTGGGGGGGGGGGGGGGGTGTTCTTCATGTCTGGACACCCCCGACTTAAAAAAAATCCTAATATATTGGACATTAGTGTTATCATTTATTTTAGTAATTATAAAATAAATGGTATTTTTATATAAACGGCAAAACTGAAATTAATTTGATTAGATTCGACGAGACAGAGACTTATCTACAATTTATCAGGGATATCCAGAAATTATTTGAATCTCACCGGGTCATTACAATAGTTGAAATACCCACAGGCCGCAACAAAATTATTAACTTTTTTTATCTGTGAAAAGTAAAATAATATTTTTAAAAAAATTTTAATTCCACATTTTGTATCTACTTGATAATCCCTTTTTAATGAGTTATCATTGATAACTTATCGACCAACTTTCTAGCTATCATAGTTGAGGAGAAAAGTTAAAAAATAGAAATTTTGGACTGTTTACGCCGACGTTTTTATGGATTCAACCGCTTATACTATTATACCGCTTGGCGCTTAGGTGTGATATAAAATCTCTCTCATTAATATTTTATATTAAAGCTAGCTAAATTACCCACCAACTTATCATTACTGAGTTACATTTTTCTTATTTTCCTATTTAAAACAAATTCTTGAAGTTTTCAAAATCCAGACTTTTTCATTTCAGTTAATAAAAAAATAAAATATTGATATTATAAATCGATTTTTTTGTACACACCGACACCGTTCTAAACACGGTGCTCGTCTTTTAGACGTGCAAGCAAGTACCGCGTTAGAAACGGTGCTTGTCTTATCGCATCAACATATTAAAAATAGTTCTGTAACATAACAATAGTCGCGTTAAAGTTAAACACGGTGCTTGTCTCAAACGCAATAACAAAATAAAAATAGTTGGTCTCCAATGTGTTAATAAGAATTATAGAAATAACGAATCAATGTGTCATCAACTATTATACAATATTATTATAATTTAAAATGTTTAAAATAATATTGTTATTTTTATTATTATTCTAAAATTATACTTCAAAATGCAAAATAAACCAGTTATGTCTAAGTTTTTACGTATTACAAAAAAAGTGAAGTTTTAAAAGTAATTTTTCAGTCGTTTCCAAATAAATTTTTATACATTTATAATAAATAAATAGGTGAGGCGAAACACACCGTGGCTATAGTTTGGGCTACACCTACTGAAAAGCGCCGCCGTCGCCGTCTCAATTTATTTGGCAACTAAGTTTGTAAAAGTTTATTTTAATGGGCTTACAGAAAATGTAATATGTTTCGATTTTGATTTTGATGACTTGTTTGAGAGGTTCAATTAAATGTTGGACACCCCCCGATAAATCACCCAAAATACGCTACTGCGTAAACAGCTCAAAATAATTCAAAATATTTGGAAAATGTTATGGTGTATAGAAAATGCTAATATAAACATTCAGTAAAAATGTCATGTATACCTACGGTCATTTGTTCTAGAGTTGCACCAAAAACCAAAATCGATTTTCTCAAAAACAGATTTTGCATAAAAATTCCCGTTTTTCCTTAACTTTTCTTGGGAAATGTTTACTTTTGACCCCACAAAGTACCAACTAGATTCACTTTCCTATCAGAAAAGTTACTGTTGAAGAAAATCCAAGCATTTTTACTGTCCTATAAAAGGTGATAACACACAAAAATAAAAAAAAATTTAAAAAAAACACACATCATTATTAAATCAATACATTTGTTGCTTCGCTCAGAATCTAAAATAAAAAGATGGTAAGTGGGTGACGTTGTATATAGTAATATATTGGATATAAGTGGATAGAATTCGATACATAGGTGTAATATTCGATATTAACTTGAAATGGAATTTACATATTAGTAACTTATAAGGTAAGCTAATTAGAATAATTCACTATGCACTGTATCAGTTTAATTTCCAATATGGTACATTAGTATGGAATGGCCTTCGCGATAACATTCTAAATGCAGTAATTAACCAAAATAATATTGTCAGAATTTGTCTAAATAAATTTATGTTACAGGATCTACAAAATAAAATTACAGGGAATTTGGTATCTTACAATTAAGATAATTATATAAATAAATAGTGATAATACATTTATTGAAGCATGCTAAATTAGATTATCACTATCCAAGAACTTGGGCAATTAAAGACTAAAAGAGAATTTAGAAATTATGACTCACCTGTTAAATATACAAATAAATCTGATGGTCAGTCTTTTGTAGACTATTTGGGACCAACAATTTTTAATTCTATGCTATATGAATTTTAAAAAAATACAATAATGGGTGATTCTATGAATATTAAATATTATGTTGTATACTGTACACAAATATTTGTATTTATGTAAAGTCTATTTGATTTTTCTTTGTTTATCTATTTTGAAATGTAATGTTATAATATTAAGTCTATATTATATTATACTTTTACAGTTGTAAAATTTTTATAACTATATTGTTTAGATTTTTATATTATTTCATTATCTTATTGTTCTATTATGTTTATTATGTTATGTTATGTATATTATTTAATATTTTTAACTATAATAACTCCCTCTCTTCAACACAAGCTTTCAAGCTTAAAGATTTTAATTTTTAAAGTGTCTGTTTTCACTTTTTTGGATCAATAAAAAAAAATATATATCAGCTAGACAATAAAAAAAAAACTAATAATACCTAATCGAAAATATCATATGCTTTTAAATAGCTTAACATGAGTCAAAATATTTTTAAAATTGTATAGTGTATAGAAAATGCTAATATAAACATTCATTGAAAATAACATGTATCGTCGGTCTTTTTTTTAGAGTTACACCAGAAAGCAATATTGATTTTGTCAAAAACAGATTTTACGTAAAAATTACCATTTTTCCTTATTTTTTTATTTTTTTTTTCCTGGCGCTTTTGGAAACTACTGCAGTAGTTCCCATGGGAATTTAAAATTTTGATATATATGTACTCCCATCATATGTACTAACTAGATTCATTTTCTCGCCGGAAAATTGAGATATTGAAGTTCAAAATTGAAGCATTATTTCAACGTGTACACACTACACATAGATACACAAAAAAAACACATATTGTAAAATCAATACATTCATCGCTCCACCCAGAATCTAATATAAAATTTACCTACGCATAGGTAATTATTAATAATAATTGTCTTTAAAAAAAAATTAACGGGCCATAAATCCTTAACTGATGCTGGCCGATGAACGTACCTACTACAATATTGTTAATTATAATGAATTTGAATTATTTTAGATAGCTATTTGTAGACTATTTAGGGCGCTCTTCAAAAGGGTGAATGCCTGAATATCAAATGACTTAAATGCGTGAAGCAACGACTAAATAATAAGAAGTCAAAGGGATTATTATTAGAATTTTTAATGTAATTAAACGCACCTTCAGGTATATACATAATTATTATAACCGTTTAAAATATACACGATTGTGGTTCTATAACGACGAAAATTTAATCAATAAAATAATTGTAATTTATAAACACTTAATTTCGAATAAGTATAACTTTTTTTTTTACTGTTGGACGAACCGTGCTGTAGCCTTTTAACTATACATATCTGTCAATGGTAAGAAATGTATTGTTATATTTAAACTCAAATATTGATTTTATGTTTGACAATGTTACATTTTAAAAGCGTTGAGAATAAAATTTAAAGAAATATTTTAATAATGAAACAACTTATGTGACTTTAAGCTGGTTAACGTTGTCATACATGATTGCAATTTAACTTTTACATTCATCCGCTTTAGTGTACATAATTTGAAATACTTTTATACCTGTACCTAATTTCATAACCGAATTTTTCTCCCATCAGAATTCTAACATATTTGTGTCAAAGAAATGAATAACCCACAAGAATCACATATTTTTAATAAGCAAGACGTGTTAAATGATCCTATGACTAAAAAATACATAGGAAATCGTGAAGATTCAAACGAGTGTCTCAAACAACCCGAAAGTAAATTTTCTATTTGAATAGAATTTATTATAAATTATTAAACACGTTGGTGTAAAAGTTATTTAGGTGCGTGAGCCCCACTATAGTACACGAGTTGAAAAGCGAGCCGTGCAGCTCAGAGCGCCCCGGGTGGCATTTTTTCGGTAAGGCTATAGTAGTTTAGATAGTCCTACCGAAAAAATGCCACACGGAGCGCAATGATCACGGATCTCTTTTTGCCTCGCGTACTATAGTTTTAAAAAACTATTAGGTAATACTATAGACAATAATTATTAATGATTATATATAGTATATTAGTATTATTCATAGAATATAATACATTATACATAATATTCTGTATTTTATTACTTGATTTAGTGAAAGAGCATTTCAATAACGGAAAACCATATGATGTTAGTGATGTTTCTGATTCTTTAAAAGATGTACAGGTACGAAAACTGTTCCGTAAATTAATATAGATATCAATTTAGAAAAGTAGAATATCGTACAAGAAATAAGAAATATCGAAGTTAAACTTACCTATATATATACCTATTATACCTACTATCTTTGTCAACAATCAGTAATAACAAGCTGAGCTTAATTTATTGTGTAATATTATTTTAAATAACAGTTAAACTTTCACTGTGTATAGGACAGTGGTTTTCAACCGCGGGGTTACACAAAATCTCCACGGGAAAAGGAAAAAAAAATAATTAATTATTTTAAAAAAAATCATATTGTTATTTATTGCCGCCGCTGTCATGTAAATATGTAATAATATAATAATAATATAATACCTCAAAGTTCGTATCTGTTTTTTTTTTTGATCTTGAGCCCGGCAACTAAGGCCATTAGCTATTTTTTTGTTTATAGGTTTTTATGTTTTACTATATCTTTATTATTTATTAGTCTATTTGATTTAGTATAAAACATAGCCACCAGTTTTTTTGACGAGGAATGCAATGAAATAATAATTTAAAAGTATTATTAATTTGCTTATTGTACGAATAAAAGTTACTTTTATGTTATCACTTAGCAATAAAAGCTGTTTATACTTTTATTTACTAAGGATAAACGCCGTAAGTAAATTTTACTAATTTAATACTGATAAATTATTATTCAGAACAAAATTCACATTATTATTTTATCTTAACAGTGGCCATCTTAACATATTGACAGTTAACAAAATTTAACCAATTTAAAGTTTAAAGTGTCAATGTTTATTGAACTCAGCAACTCAAATAAAGTGTATACTTATTATTTTTCCGCGTACTGTATTTTTTTTTTAATAAAAGAAAAATTCTAAAATATACAGTTAAGAGTATTATTTTGATGTCAGGGTGACGCAGTGTTTGATTCTAGCGACTAAAGGTGACATGAATCAAAAAAGGTTGAGAACCGCTGGTATAGGAATAGTAAGAACTAAGAATCTATAAATCTTAGCAGTGGCGTATTTACAAGGGGGGGGGGGATTAAGGGGATTTATATAATTGGGGGGTATGTAATATGCACAGTTTTTCGGAGTCCTAACTTAAGGTTTCTAGCTTTAAAAGCGGGGCTACTGGATAAAATCATATCCCTCCCTCCATGACAAAAACCTAAATACGCCACAGAATCTTGCAATTACTCGTGCAGAAAAATTATGCAATAGGTATGTACATTGAATGTATTTAGTTCGTTTGTTTCTATTATATTTTTCCGACGTTATACAGTGGAAAATAGTAGATCATTACAGTGGCGATGGATTACAATTGAACTACGAGAATAAAATGCAATTAAAGGCGATCGAAAACGAGTTCGATGGATTAAAGGTTATTTATACGCTGTGCATGCGTTTGACAGTCTGTGGATATCATTACGTTTTTAGAATAATTAATACCTTATAATAAATATTATTTAGATACAAAACGAGTTAATTGCGGATAAAGTCCAGTTAATTACCAACATATACAAGTTTAGAAATGATCAGATAACAACGGTCAAAGATCAAATGGACAAGTATGCACATTACGTATTTATATCCCATTCATATTTCATATTATGCATAATAATATATTAAATAATCGTTTTTATCGCGGTATTATATTATATTTTTAATTATGACGTTCTCGTTACATTTACCTAAATATAGAATTCAAAAAGAAATTGAACAAATACACAACCGGAAAATAAAAAACGAATTGGATTATGTAGTATTCTTTAAAACCATTGTGGACAAAATGGTGGGAATCCATAGCCATGTCAACCAGTTTAATGTGACAGTAAACGGATTGGAGACCGCTGTCGAAGAGGCGTGTGAAAATAAAAAAATCATGACACAAATAATGGAGCTGTCCGAGTATATGAAGAATCAATATTATTTGCAGATGACCGAAGATCAACGGAACTTTACAGAGCAGATCAGAAAGAACGCGAGTGAAATGGACCAGTTAAAGGCGGACGTGGGTACCAAAGCCATTAAAGTCGATGAGCTGGAAAAGCGCAACGCCGATCAACAACTTTGCATTGATTTGCAACAGGAAATGATGACACGCATCGAAAAGTACATTGCCGATATGGTATACACTATATACAGTAATATAAATTATAATTTATACGTTTAATATTTACTGACATCAATTATCGATAATGATGATGATGATGATGATGATTGGCATAATTTCTATACGCGGCTGTATCGAATCCGTGTGTGGTTTAATTCATTGGTATTCATTTGTGCGTATAAGCGGTAGATACAAAATTTATTATACCATAGGGAAAATGGATATGTAATTAATCGCCTTTATTGAAAACTTATCAGGTTTTTTTTTAATTACATATAATTAATAAAATAACATTAATAATTATTGTGCTGCGTATAAAGTATATATAACACGCAATATAGCTCATCTATTATACGCAGTGTATGTAGGTATGTGCCTAAATTATTATTATTTATACGTATCGAAATATTATCGAATTTCATGTCCATATCATAGATTTTTAGCGATATATCAATATTATTATGTCAACAATCAATATGAAGTATTAAAATGTCTATAATATTGCAGTTATCAATTATCTATTCGCACTTAAAACGATTGGAGAATGAAAATAATGAGTTAACGGTGCCCAACGAGAACCAAAAAGAAATTGTTTTGCTATTAGCTGTGAGTAATAGTATACTAAGCAATACTATAAGTATTAGCAATTAGCATCCTATATATACATGTTCATAGTTCATATATATTATATATTATATAATATACATAACATTATAGGTTTGGTTAGATACTTAGAGTAAAATAATAAAACTAACCAACCCAATTTATAGAAACAATTGGAAGAAATTCGCGAGATCATTGGAAACGAGAAAGATCAAGACATAACAAATAATCTCCATATACAATTCATGGACAAATACGTAGAAAATGTCGACAAGGAAAAATATTTTTCTGTTGATTAAATGTTTTAATAAAGTTAAACAACTCTTAATGATGAAATCACGAAACTATAACTTTAACTTGGGTACCTATACCATCTTTAATCACTATTCACTATAGCAATAAATTACTGTTCATTATACTCAGTATATGAGCCACGAGGCGTGTTGGTGTATAACTATTTCACAACCGGCAGTGAAACACCCTAACGTCATACTTCTTATAGAAATATAGACCATATACGTATATAATTTATAAATAATGGATCAACAATATAGCACTATTTAACACTTCAACAGCAATATAAAAAGACAATTATTTTTGAGTTTAATGTTTGGACTAGGTTCCTGCTTACATAAATTAGTAAAGACCGGATTTATATAAATTTTAAACTGTAAAAAACATACACTAAAAAAAGTCAAAATAGACAAGAAAAAAATACAAAACATGCAAGATTAAATTTCAATTTTTATTAAATTTTAATTTTACAGTGTTAATTATTTATTAAGTTTTTTAAAATTTGTATAAACAAAAAGTAAAATGTATAACATATGTATTATGGCACAGATATTGAGATGTGCAGTACAAAAATGTAATTTATTAAATTCAATCGTTAAAAGATTGTAAACCAAGCAAATAACATTTTAGTAAGTACGAAAAATGTAATTCTTGGAATCGTAAAATATTTGATCTATAAACGTACTTACATAATATAATCTTTTTTTTTCCTCAACACCTATTTGGACCGTTAGGTTAACTACCTATTTGTATGCTTTTTGTTAAAATATGCAAAAATATGCAATCCATGCACTAACGTCAGAGTATGCAAAAATAATAAATATACAGTATAAAATGTTGATATTTAATCAATCATAAGTAATGATTTATGGACACTCATTGACTGCATGTATATGATGTTGAAAATAGCGATATGCATTTTATTCAAAATCCAGTCTTTAATAATTAGGTATATAATTGTACATAATATAGTTCGTATAAATTTAAAATTTTAAAAATAAATAAATACAAACTACTGGTAGGTAGATAAAATAATAAAGAATATAAGAACTATTTAAAAACTTTTCATTCCAAATATTATGCATACAAATATATATACAAATAAAAATGATCTGTATAATATATAAAAAAGAATGTTTGTGTGTCCTTGATGTATTCCTAAACCGTTCATCCGATTGTGATGAAATTTGGTACAGAGATAGATTAGACCTCTGGGAAAAAGATAGGCTAATTTAAAAAGGGTTTTAATAATAATAACTGTTAATACCTGTTGGCGCAGTGGCACTAATGTGCTTATGAATTTTAGTACAAAATGTCTCAAGATTAAACAACTTTTTTGGTGGACCAATTTTTTGCATTATTTTTTCTTATTTTTACTTGTTTGTGTTTCTTCTTTATCTATACATACGAATGTTTGGTTTTTTTATTTATCGGATTTTACTATTTTAGTACGGTTAGGTAAGGTTAGGATTTTGTATTTTTGGATTGTATTTAATGCGTTGTAGGTTGAATTAAGTAAAAACCACAAATTTGGTATAACTTTGATACTTTAGAGTTAAATTATACACTTACGTACAAACCACACGGGGTCCGCGATCTACCGCAGTTAGATTGCCTACCTGATAAAATACTGCTCGCATAATCACAAGCGAATCTCACGGACAACGCCCGGTCGGGATGACTATATATTAAAATATAATATCATTTACATTTAAAAAGACATTGCTCCTACTGCGGCGTGTTGCGTGTTACACCCAAATGAGTTGAACGATCACAATTTTTTTCCGGGCAACTTCTGGTAATGCAGCTAGTATAATATAATAATATTTAATTTAAACTGATCTTATTGTTAATGAAATTATTTTGATTTGTAAGAACATGGGTATTTATTTAAATATTAATTAATATAGAATGAAAATAAACAAATGTATACTATTGCTTTGGTGCGTTATGTTCAGTAACGGTTGTTAATTTTTCAAAAAACAAAGATTAGTTTTATAACATTACATTTAATAACTATAGAACTAACCAAAGCTCTAAATGAAATATAATTTATTTTAGTATACTTTACAAAAATGTGTATATCTTTTAATCAGTTTTTGATGATTTTATTCAGAACTTTTTTTAATATGAAACTCTTCTTTTATTTGAGGTGTCAACAGCCATGGAAGTTGAATAGGAATTGCTTTAATTTCACTTCGATCAGATTTGCAGGTTGTAGTTAAACTTGATTCTTCTTCGGCATTATCATGACCAATTATGTCAAGAGTGTGTGACCTTTCTGCGTATAATATTTGTGAAGTGTTAATAATTTGCTCTGAACATAATAAAGGTAAACCTTCGACGCCTTGTCTTTCATTTAAATCGGAATTTTTGCACGTTTCAGAATCGTTGTCCTTTAATGTGTTGTTAATTTCGATTGAACCGCCGACATTTCGATAATGATTATTTACCACATTCTTATTGTTATAGTTTTTGTTACTATTCTCGTCGTCAAGTTTTCCACTTTCATCTGGATTTAATTCGTCATTCGCGTAATTCATCTCTGCAGAAACGAATTCATTTTCGATATATTCAATCGTCAGCTCGGCCGATTCGTTTGAACATAAACGGTCATCGGTACACTGTTCAAGAGATGGTTCTACAGTATTGTTCGTCTCGACGTTATTCGGAGACGCGTCGGTTTTACTGTCGACGAAGTGTTCACATTTTTCATCTAATCGTTCTGCAAGTTCGTCACCATCTTCTGCGACAGTGATGATCGGGGGGTGGCCTGTATCGATGTATCCGCTGCTGCAGTCCACCGTGGTGATGCAGGTACTCCGGTCACCAGCAGGCATTCGATCACGCGGGTAATCTACGATGTCACTCTCGGCGTCACTTAAGCCTTTATCGTTATGGCCAACGTTGTCGCGTGTCGACCGATCAACAGAACCGTCAGCAGCTGCAGAGCCGTCTCCGCCATCGTTATTACCGTTGATTTCGCGTACCAATGGATTTGCGTCTTTGACGGACGATCCGTCGTCGGTGGAATCGTCGTCTGAAGAATCGCATTCATTGTAATAGTCTTTGGACACGATCAAACTGTCCGTAGAATCTCTCACGTCGACGCCTTCCCAATGGCCGCTGTCCCCGAAGGCTGACGGAGTAATTTGTACATTCCTATTTCGACGCATACTCATTAGTGCGTTTACGGAATCCGAAATCGTTTTTTGTTCGACTTCGTTTAATTTGGTTCTCATGGCTTGTTCCGCTTCGATACCACCCGTACTCCTGGATATATAAAAAAACGTATTTCACTATTGTACCTAAGTGGGTACCTGCGGTATAAGTATTGTTTTTAACTGAAATTTATAATTAATTCTCACCAAGCTTCAGCACACAAACGGTCCTTTTTGAATATTGGCCTCTCGTCTAGATTACGAAGTTCTTTCTGTAAAGATAAACACAATATTCGACTTACTCAAATAAAATATAAAATATTGTATGTTTATCAAATAACAAAATAAAGTATGAAAACGTTTATTATTTTTCTACTTGAGTATAATATTCTCCACTTGATTTTGTAAAAGACAAAAACATAAGTTATATAAGTTGAGCAACGAAGCTATCTACTACTACAAACAAATAAAACGATATTATATACTGTTTAGTATTTAACATAATTTTACAACTTACACATTTTATAGTTAATGTTTTCCGATAGTTTTTTATCTTCGAAATCACGCTATTTCCAGTTAAAGACAAAACGCGCAAAGATTCCATGTTGGTAAAAACCTATAAAATAAGTAAACAAATAAAAAAGGTGAATAAGAGGATTTCGCTCTGCTGTACAGTAGGTTACAAGTGGGTCACTATAATGGATAGTGTTAAATTTGAATTCAATGATATAATATCATTGTATAAGAAAAACGATTCTGAACTAAAACGGTCAGTCAGCCTATGATATTTCCAAGTATGTTTGATGATATTATTGTGAATAAAGTAATTTTTAAATTTTCAATCCTTAGCCATAAAAGTTAAAAATTTCATACATTTTTAACTAGAAAATAATTAATAAATTATAAATTTGATAAATGTTGTCAAAATTTGAACTTTAAATGCTTATAAAAAAAAATTGTGCCTATGTATTTTTAATATTTTTCAACTGCTATTAGAATGATATATCGGGAGCCTTATGTTAAATTTTCACGCTTTTTTACCCAACAAATAAAATTTCATTGATATTTATAGAAAAAAAAACTAAAAAAATTGAAAACTGACAATGTCCGTAAACAGCTCAAAAAGAGTCAAAATATTTTCAAAATTTTATGGTGTATAGAAAATACTAATATAAACATTCAGTCAAAATTTCAAGTATCTACAGTTATTCGTTTTTTAATTACAATAAAATAAGAAAATTGTTACATGAGAAATGAGTGAATATCAAATATTGTAAAAATATAAATTTCGGACGCTCATAAAAATGTAATTTAAGTTTCTTGTAGACATTTTTTGTTGATAAAGGTAGTACGATCTTATGAGTAATCTTATATTACATTTTCAAATCTTAGATTTAAAGAGAAAAATTTTTATGAATTCTCAACTCAAAATAATTTGCTAATTTTCGTGAATTTTCCGTATTTAGTCAAAATTTGAACTTTAAATGCTTATAAATAAAAACTGTGATTAAGGATTTTTAATTTTATAACCTAACCTAGGAGCCTTCTATTAAATTTTCAAGCTTTTTTACTCAACAAATAAAATTTTATTGATATTTATAGAAAAAAAAACTAAAAAAAATGGAAATTGACAATGTCCGTAAACAGCTCAAAATAAGTCAAAATATTTGGTAAATGTTATGGTGTATATGAAATGCAATTATAAACATTCAGTCAAAATTTCATGTCCCTACGGTCATTTGTTTTAGAATTACACCAAAAATCAAAATCGATTTTCTCAAAAACAGATTTTGCGTAAAAATTCCCGTTTTCCCTTAACTTTTCTTAGGAAATATTTACTATTGACCCCCCAAAGTACCAACTAGATTCACTTTCCTATCAGAAAAGTTACTGTTGAAGAAAATCCAAGCACTTTTACTGTCCTAAAAGGTGATGACAGACACAAAAATAAAAAAATAAATGTGGATAAGTGGATGTCGCTCTGCTGTACAAAAATAAAAATAAAATTTTAAAATTTAAAAAAAAAAACACATATCATTGTAAAATCAATACATTTATCGTTCCACTCAGAATCTAAAATTGAATATTTTATGCACTATTGTCTATTAGTTATAGTTACTATAGTTAGTAGGTACTTAGTAGTTTGCTAAATAGCGACTTACATCAATGATTTCTGGATCATCTAAGTAGTTAAATGAAAGATCGAGTATAGACAAGGTTTTACAGTTGACCAAATGAGCAATGTCGCTCGCTGTAGAAAGCTTGTTGTGAGATATAATCAACGAATTTAGGTCCTGCAAGTGATCTGAAATTCATTAAAAAAAAAATAATAATAACTATTATTTTTCAATTAAACTCGCCTGTTGCATGACTTGCCTAAATTTTCAATAATTTTAACGAAATTATGGCTCAAATTTATCGTGTTGAGTTTGATCAAGAAATCAAGATTTTCGATTTTGGAGATTGCGTTGTTGTGCATGTACAAACCGACGAGCTTTGTTTGATTGTCGAGTCCAGAAATGTTCGTTAAGCAATTGTTTTCTAACCACAGACATTTTAGCCCAGTATATTCTTCCAAGTTTTCAATCTTTGAAAATCCTTGAAATAACATTATGACATTAGATATATTAATTACAAATAGCCACATATCTGTAGACTTATTTAAAGAGCTGGGCAGAAATGTCTGTCCAAATAATTATCATGGTTCATTTATATATAATATGCGTAATCTACGCAGTAAGCATATTTTTCACATACCTCTAAAATGAAGATACAGTACATCATTGTGACTAGGGATTAAGTACAATTTATTTTGTTTGCAACTTTCCTTGATCGTTTCTTTTGTCATTCTGAAAATTATATTTATATCTAATTTTATTTATTCATATTTTTATTAATTAAAATAAAAACAAAGTATGATAGTTCCATTTAGTGCAAAATACATTATACATTGTTTTATTATATGCTAGCATTTACATTTAAAAAATTATACTCTAATTAAAATTGGATTGTGGTGCTCTATCACTTGATTTGACATATATTATGTATTTAATACATTTTAGATTTTGAGTGGAGCGATGAATGTATTGATTTTACAATGATGTGTGTTATATTTTTTTATTTTTTTATTATATATATTCTTGTGTCTGTCTTTGCCGTTTGGGGCAGTGAAACTACTTCGATTTTCTTCAACAATATCTTGTTCGATGGGAAAGTGAATCTAGTTGGTGTATTCGGAAGGTAAAAATTTAAAATGCCCAATCGTTTTCAAAAGCGCCGGGATAAACAACATAAAAATTAAGGAAAAACAATAATTTTTACGCAAAATCAGTTTTTGACAAAATCGATTTTGGTTTTTGGTGTAACATTAAAAATAATAACCGTAGATACATCACATTTTCAATACCTAGTTGTTAATATTCGTATTTTCTATACATAATAAAATTTTGAAAGTATTTTGACTCGTTATTTGAGCTGTTAACGAACATTTTCAGTTTTTAATTTTTTTTAGTTTTTTATTCAAATGCAATAAAATTTTATTTGTTGGGTCAAAAATCGTGAAAATTTAATACAAGGCTCCTGATATACTCTTACAATAGCAGTTGAAAATATTAAAAATAAAATACATAGGCACAATTATTTTTTATAAGCATTTAAATTTCGAATTTTGACAAAATTCATCATATTTAAAAACGATTTTTCTTTTAAAAATGTATAAAATGTTCAACTGTTCTAGCTAAGTATTTAAAATGTAAAACGAGGTTCGCCGTAAATAGGTTATATATCAATTACTTTATTCACAATAATATCATCAAATATATTTAATAATATCATAGGCTGACTAACCGTCCTAATATAACAGCAATTTATCTTTATGGATAAATAAATCACAATTAAATAGTAATGCAATACAATATAATACAGTGTAATATAATATTAATTGTAACGTACCCAGGCTCGAGACGTTTATGAAAACAATCGTTCAATTCATCAGTTTTTCCCATTTTGCCAATAATTACTTATGATTGGTGTTTATATTATTTTACAAATATTTTTTATTACAGTGCTTTTTATGTTTAGTCAAGTTCTAGAATCCAGAGTGAATATAATGTTTTAATCGATAATATTCGTCTGTATCCATAGTAATAAGTTATAACTGATAGTAATATCATAGGGTAAATGAAACAGATCCGTTTCTATAGAAAATAATATTTACTAAACGACTATACGAGTACATAGTTACGTAGATTTTAATAATATGGTTAAACCTTAAAATATTATACATTTTTTATTTATTTTTTAAATACAAATGGGCATAAGCCCTGCAAGTTACAATTTATTATAATGGTATAAGATAACTGAAAAAAATACATTCAATATAGTATATTATGATAAATGAATACAATGTTGCCATTTTGTCCAATTTCATAATTTTTTTTTAATTGTCAGAGGGGAATATTCTACAGCCCGCAGCGATCTCGGTTTTTCAATATTTTATTCTCAAACTTTATAATATGTCTAAAAAAATACAAGATAAAAAGCATTTTTTTACAATTTTTATTTTATACAACTATTTGAAATAAAATACAAAATCAGAGATCGATGCGGGCAGTAGGAAGTCTTCTTCTTTCAGATAAAAAAATAGTCATCAAAATCCGACAATACTACAAAGCTTGAGAGTTATTCCTGTAAAGTCATATTTTTCGATATAATACACTCTATCAACCCCCCCCCCCCCCCTCTAAATAGGTATCGGGTAGTAGATAAGTGGAAAAGTCATATAATTGAGGGGCAGCTAAAATATAAAATTTAATTTTCAAATTTTATTGAATTGTGGAAATCTTGAAAAACTGGCACCGGGACCTATAAAGAAAAAGTTACGGATGATCATTGGCTAACCTCGTCATACGGGCAATAATATGCTCGCTTTTTAAATAATTTGTTGTGAAATGAAAAATGTAGAAGTACCTACTATTGCGGGTGCATCAAACGCGGTATAACAAAACTGGGAGAGTTTACAATCACCCCATTGAACATCAGAACATGAACAATTAAGAATTAAGTAAACTAGTGCAAGAAAAGAAGGGGTGACTGTTTCTGTGCGGATATTTTATAATTTATTTATGTTACTATTAAGGTACGATTCCTATGTACGTGTCTAGAGACGCGCGGCAACGCGGCGCGGTTTGAATTCCAGCCGCTCTGTTGTTTTTCTAACCGCATGCCAAAATATAGATTCCTATACAACCGCGCAGCGGTACGGCGCGGCTATAAATATTACATTTTTAAATAATATTTACAATCGATCAAAATATTATTCTATTTTGGTAGGGGATTTAACATTACATTTCCTAGTGAGCACTGATTATTTTTGGTAATTGATTCAGTGTTCACTCTTTAGTGTTCGGTGTATTTTGAACAGTTTCAAGTGTGTTTCTCCTATTTTTGTCAAGTATGCCTATGACAAAAAAACAAAAAAAGTTTTTAAAATAATACAATAATACAATATATTTTAACAACTGAAAAAAACGAAGTCCACCAGATGTTTTTGTCGAGAAAAACCGAAGGATTTTACAATATACTGATTGAAAAACATTTATGGCGAGACGGTAATATATTTTTCTATGAATACCTATGTCGTATGAGGTAAGTTGAACTAATTTTTGCCAGAAATATATAATTTATTATTAAGGCTATAATTATTGTAATATTATTGAATTATTATTATTAACTAACTCGTACCGTATATACTTGTAATAATAGGATCGTGATATAAATTATAAAATTAGTCTAAATATTTTGAAAAGTATTGGGCGTTTTTTACACCAAGAGACAATGACTGACACAAAAAAACATATTTTTGTAAAAGAAATACACAGTTCATATTATGTTTATAGCCGTATGTCATGTATATTATTATAAATTATAAAACTATTTCAGTAAAAACTAAAATTGTTTAAATAAATATAATATTATATTACCTACCTACATTTAATCTCTAATGTAATAAAAAATGAAGAAATATAACCAGGGCTTAAAACCGTTATCAATAAAGTCGGTAATCAGCTCTGGTAGGAGCCGACATTTTTTGAACACCGGTAACCGGTTATTGTTTAATTTTGATATTTTGGTAACCGGTAACCGTTTCTTAAAAGATATTTCAAACACTATGATAACCGTTAATCGTTTAAAAACCATTGACAAGGTTTTTTTGGTAATCGATTACTGGTTAAAACCGGTTTTTAAAAATAACTTTTTTCAATTTTTTTATCATATTTTTAAAACAGTTTATTCAGGCCATTCGTGGGTTGATAACATAACTAATATTACAAAATCAAAAACTTAATATGCTTTAATTTGGTCGATTTCCCTCAATTTAAATATTTATTATTTATTTTTTCAAACTGCTTTAAAGCTTAAAACAAATGATCAAGATAATGGCGATCTTCATAAATCAAAAAAATAAATTGCATAAAAAAATGTTATTATTATAATTTTCTTATTTATAACTGTAAAAAACCAAAATTAAATATAATAACTTTCTACGATAACACTAAGAGTGATACATTGACATGGAACTTTTTAGTTGTATTGTATATATTATAGTACCCCAAAACCTAGGTCTGCAGATCGAGCATTCTACGCGGGAGTTTACCAATTGCGCTTAAAATTACCTTTTCATATACCAATTGCGCTCTAAACATTTTAGGGTTGATATACCAATTGCGCTCTAAAATGTTTAGGGTCGATAGACCAATTGCGCTTATACATTTTACACTACCTAAGGAAAACTTATTAGTCAGTTATAATTATATAATAAATGCTCGACCGGAGTTATACGATTTTTACGGGGGGTTGAGATCAAGTATTTGGTGACTGAAATATAATTTAATTTATGCCGACTGTAAAAATGTCGACCCGTAATTTCTTAAAACAAACTATGTGAAGTTCCTTATTTTTGGTTTTTCTGTATAATAGGTTATAATATTTCTGTTAATTGTATTACCTTAGCACTACTTACCGCACATGAATTAAGGGCAGCACTTAACTCATGACATATAAGTCACGTGTTGACCCTAAGGCCTAAACTAAAATAAAATAATAGGTGGTTAAATCATAAAGTAATAAGATGGCTATATTAATAGCAGGGCAACTACAGTAAAATAATACATTTGGTCAATAATAACATGCTGTTTTAAAAAAATATTTTCTGGTAAGTACGCCAAGTATCAAATGCCTACATAATATAATATTAATAAATAAATAAGTTTATTTCAAATTAAACAATAAAATAATATAGGATAAGGAAAACTTATTAGTTAGTTGTAATTATAAATATAATAAAAATAAACGAATAGGTACACTGATCACAAGTTTGATCGTCAATTATTCAAAATTAAATTGTAATTAAAAAAATAGTAAAAATATATATGAACAAATAAATGATTTTTGGGAGTATTATAATTCACATTTAAACATTTTTACAATAATAATAACACGACGTTTGATAAAATTCCCGATACTGTTATAAAATATAATATTATAACCAGTAATCAATTATTGATCAATAAAAACGTTTTTAATTTTTAAGAATTTTGGTGTTTTTATGTTGATGTTGATGGACTTAGATCGAACAACAATATTTTTATATCTGAAGGTAGCCGCTAGGTTAATTTGGATACAAGCGCAATTGGTATATTGACCGTAAAATATAAAGAGCGCAATTGGTGTACTAACCGTAAAATATAAGAGGCGCAATTGGTAGACTGACCCTAAAATACAAATTTTGTTTTAGGCGCAATTGGTCCATGCCCTTCTACGCTAGCCCTCGGATCGACCCTTGGAGCAAACACTACAAATAACGAATGCAGAACCAGGAGGGTTTGGGCTCTGGGAGTCATAATTTAATACAAAACTATTTATAAATGTATGCAAAACAAAGTATAATATGATAAACCCCTAACAATTTTGAAACAAATTGCTTAAAATTAAACTTGGAAGGTGGGGGACCTTATATAGTAAATTGTGGCACTGTATATAAATGTGTATATTTCTAAGAAACAAAGATCAATAAAAAAATAATCATGAACGACGACGTTTATGACAGTATTTATAATATATAGTTAAACACTTATACCTATAATATATGTGATATTCACAACAGATAAGCAATACTTGACGGCAATTAATTGGGGAAAAAAATTTAAAAATAGCTGGAAAATTAAATTAAATTATAATGTAATCATGATTCATGACATAATTCAAGTATTAAATTCCACGAAAAAACCGTTAATTTTTTTGGTCGGGAATAGGTTTTGGTTATAAAACCGGGATTGAAAATACGAGGTAACCGCTTTGATGTTAATATTTAGATATTTACCTTGATTACCGATAGCCAATAACCGCTTCCAGCATTCCAAAACTAAAAGCGGTTATCGGTTTTCGATTCTCAAATTACAAACAAAAACAAGTTAGTAAATATCTAATAGTAATATTTTTGATTTTTGATAAAATTACATTTGTTTTTTGGAGCACTTGTTTAAATGTTTAAATATTGTACATATATATTATAAAGTACTATTGCGGTTTTTGGATATAACAATTTTAAAAATTGTACGGTTTTAACCTACCAAAAGTGTGCGGTTTTGTCCTATATTTTATCGCAAGTGTGCGGTTTTAGGAGTCAACGGTCAATGTTGACCTCTCAAATGCATCAACCAGATTCACTTTCCCGTCAACAAAAGTTACTTAAGTTGAAAATTTAATCATTATTTCAACCACTTATCATTCACACACATATCAAAAAAAAAACTCTCTCCGCTCATCAGATCTAAAATTATAAGTCGATATAATTCGCAAGTATTTACAAATTTATAATACTATACTATAAAAATGACGACTTACCAAAAAAAATTATATAAATTGATTAATTCCTAAATATACTTTTGCAATTGCAACAAAATGTCTTGATAAACGAAAATCGAAAGGTTCTACGCCTTAAGCTACAAGTTACGTCTCTTACATAAGATGATATTTTTCTACTTTTTAGTAAATGTTTTTTTATGATTATACGTAACAAAATGTATTAATACTGATTTAACAACAATATATTTTATTTAAGTATAATTACTGTAACTATTAAAACAGTTTTTAAACAACTAACGTATTTTTATTGACATGACAAACATTATAATAGGAGGTATGTAAATATGTAATATTATAATATAACGTCATATTCAACTTGTAATTTTATTGTATAATTAAAGTTTTTAATAAATACAAACTTATTGTGATAATAATAGTCTTTATGATATGCAGAGTAATCAAAAAATCGTTCAATGGAAGTATTTATGAAAATGACAATCAAAAATATTCATCGATATACATAGATACGAAGTCTAGTTAAAGGTCAATAGATAGGTAATTATAATGAATGTAATTAATGAGGAGTTTTGCCTGAATCATATTCATATACACTAATATATCGATGTATATAAACATAACTTGAACTTAGAAGGTCATGTTGCTCATCAATTAATAGTTTTCATTTGAAACTTTGAACGTTAAACAAACCTAACCTACATAATATTTTTCTGGATTTCTACTCATTATCTATAGTGATTGAGTGTTTCCATATTCCTACGGTTTTAATTTTATCAAGTTAACAAAAATATATATGTTTTTAAAGTACACAGTACAGTGTGATTTATTATTTGTTTCGTCTGAGATGCAAATGCATCGTTATGATGTATGATATTAATGTAATAATTAAATAGGTACAATAATAAATTAAGATAATTAATGCCAATTTAATAGCTGATTACTCGACCTAACCTAACCTACATAATATTTTTCTGGATTTCTACACATTATCTATAGTGATTGAGTGTTTCCATATTTCTACGGTTTTAATTTTATCAAGTTAACAAAAATATATATGGTTTTAAAGTACACAGTACAGTGTGATTTATTATTTGTTTCGTCTGAGATGCAAATGTATCGTCATGATGTATGATATTAATGTACCTAATAATTGAATAGGTACAATAATAAATTAAGATAATTAATGCCAATTTAATAGCCGATACTCGACATATAAAATTGTATGTGGTATTATCACAATCGTAGGTATTATTGTAATTTGTTAGAACTATAATTATTAATTACCAATAAGCTTTGAAACGAATTCCGAGGTAAACATATCTTAATAGTAAATGCATAGTATGGTAACAGCAGGTAATAAAAATTTTAAAGTTTGAATGCGACATTGAACATTTGTTGACCATTGTTATTTGTTAATATGTACTTACACTAATATTGTTTGATGCTATATAATATATACATTAAATAAGCAATAACAATGTATTATCATTAAGTTTAAATTTAATACAACTTATACTCAATAATATTATATAATACCTAGGTACCTATATTGATATAATTTGATAAACTTTATTACGTACCTAATACAGTTTTATTATTGTAGAACTATAAGTATTTTTTATTATTTCCAAATGTTGTTATTGTAATTGAAAAACATAATACATACATATAAAATATAAATAGCAGTATGACTCATGAGTCATGGCTGATATTATACCTACTGGCAACGGTCGTTTATAAAATCATAATTTATAAATTATTTTAAATTTATTATTATTTATTACTTACTTACATTAAAATACTAACTTGTATTAGGTACACCCAACGGTTAATTGTTGCTAACTGTAAACACACACCTTATTATTTAGTTGTTCTATCAACTTGTTTTTTATAACTTGTACTTGAGTCTGGAATATAATCGTATATATAATTAACTAACTACCTACCCCTACAATGATATTAGAGCTTAGAACAAAAACGAATCAACTATCTAAACATAATTATATAGATTAAAAAATAATACATGATTTTTAAGAATTTAATATCCATTTTGAAATATTTTTTAACAATAATCGTTAGGAAGTAAGTTTATTAATTTATTATTATATAGGTACCTAATTTAATGTTGGTTGATTAATTATTATTTGATAAACGTATTATTATAGTTTATAATTTAAACGTCTTTAAGTATTATATATTTCTAATTTGTATACAAATTATCTGTATCAATTAAATATTATAAGAAATCTAATACCTAAACTGATATTTATTAAATTTGGTATTCCAAAATTTTAAACCAATATTTTAAATATTTATACACAAATTTAATATCAAATTTGTTCACGATTTATTATTTAATATTATAGCATTTAGTTTGGTGATTCATAGTATTTAATTTATTTTCTTATATGTTAATAAAAATACTCAGCCCTTAGGCTATGGTTTTACGCAATATTAGTAAAATAAATTAACATATAATTACCTAGGTAACTTTAAAAAAAAATATTTTTTTTTATTCATAATCACATAGGTTAGTATGTAATAGGTATAGTACCTATTTATTACCATCGATTATAAACCATACCTAATTATTAATTAATTAAGTTTTACTGACAATGAATCAAACATAGAAGTTTGAGTTATTATAATCAATGGTAGTAAGTAGCCAAGTAGGTACATTTTTCTTAATCATATTATAGATGAACAAATGATAAATTATAATAATATATATATTAATTGTAATCAAGAAGGTATCCTTTCTAAATCTAATTCACATTTTATTTTAAGAAGATTTGGATCAAACGCATATTTTTCTGCACAATGGTTGAATTCTTGTCCTGTGCTGGCCGCCTCAATCATAGCTTTTCTCATTCCATCGGTATCTATTGTTCTCAAGTTGGTCACTAATCGTAATGCTGCCCACACTCTTATGTGAGCCGTAATGCACCCGTGATTATAATTTCCGTATTCACCACATTGATAGTCCCACGGTAACGTATAATGGTATTGAGGCCACAGGCTTTTGTTTATGACGAATACCAGATTTGTTTGAATAGAATACCTGTATCAAACAAACTGGGTTTAATTTAAATCTAGTTTATACCGTTTAGGTAAAGTCAGATTTTTCATCGACAAGGTTAATATTAATAAGAGTCATCTTATTTATCTTAAGACTTAATAACAGGTAACGGTAACGCATAGTATCTATTATACATCAATTTATATGATTTTATGAACCAATAACTACTTAAATATTTTTAACTTCATTTGTAAGTACCTATTTTGTAATCAGTACCCATAGCTGTCAGGAACTTAAATACCAAATAATTAATATACCCATATTTTCAGTTTATAAAACTAATATGATTATTTAAAAAATTGGATGTTATTTTAATATTTTTACATGTTAGTTTGGAAATTTTGTTTATAGTAGGAAATTGTATTATTATTGCTTACGTTACTCTTAAGTTTAAATTTGAACGAAATAATAATCGGATTTGTTAATGTATATACAGGTATATGACATTAAGTAGGTATTAGATAAAGAATTTAAAACGCCGTAATTCTGCCAATATTGTACTTTTAATATGGGCTATGTTTATTGTTTATAGATATATGTATACTGTGTATACAGTGTATACATATAGACAATAATAAATAAATCAAAATTCATGGACTGTAATGTCATCATTCGTCATATTATACTTATATGGCTCGTTTTATTTTCAGTAGATACAATAGGTATTATAGGTACATAGTACGTCATACTACCTACACAATACATTATTGATTAAAAAATATATAACAATTTTAAATTTAAAAAAAAATAAGTTAAAATGGGTTGGAAAAAATAGAGCATAAATTCGATGAGCGTCTGAAGTTATTTTTATAGTTGCAAGTTATAAGTTATAATATATGTTGTAAGATATAACTTATAAATTATATTATAGCACAACATATTAAAACCATATAGATATTACATAAGAAATTAAATTAATTTTCACTACCTATTTATAGTTTAATAAATTAAATACCTATGTTGATTTATTGGTATATTTTGTTGGCTTTTTTAATAATTTAATAGTACGAAATGTATTAATTGTAAATTTGTAAATTACTTGTTAAGTGGTTCTAGTCCCCAAATTATGGTGGCTGCATTTAAAATCCAACTGTAATGTAACGATACGGTGACTCTGAGGAATCCAACGATAAAAATTGAACACATAAGTGACTCATCCCAGAGTTCAGACGGCAAAAACACGGTGACCATCACCAACAATGGAGCCAGCAACCAATAAAGTCTAAAGCAAAACATACAAATAGTATTATTAATGAAAACTTAATTGGAAAGTTTTACCTTTTTTGCCACATTACAATAGGATCTTGCTCCAAATCTTTGACATTAATAGTTTTTAACAATTTCTCATGATCAGGATGACTTGTTACCAATTTGTTTGTAAAATAGGCATAGAAAAAGCCTCGGTGTGGGTTAAAAGGATCTTTTTCTGTACCAAAATGCGCATGATGCAATCGGTGTTCTAACACCCAGTCGTAAAGTGATCCCTGAAAATAATATTATTGTATTAGGATATCGTATGTATTAACATTTTGATGATTTGTACATACTTGACATATTAAAGTCTGTGCAAAAGCCAAAAATCCTCTGAGCACGGTACTGGCTGTGAAGCTTAAATGTGCCCATAATCGATGAGCCCCAGCACTTAAGCCGAGGACAGATACATAGACAAGACATATCGCTATGGAAATGATTGCAATTTACTATTTAAAATAGGTTACCTACCAAGGTAGTATAAATAAATACAAATATGAATAGTTATCTGTAAAATCTAAATAATTACTATAAAATATAGTAGTCCATTTAGCTTGGAAAACTACGAAGTAGAGTCCGATCAAAGCAGAAAAATGAAGGTATAAATAATAAAGAACACTTGGCCATCGCGTTTCTCTCGGTATTCTGGTGTCCTTATCCGCCATTATAAATAGGTCTGACCAAAATTACCGACTTTAAAACTTTTATTTATGCACGTCCTTTTATTTAAAATATATGTTGAGATCGATATGTCAAATGATACTAATTCAGATACGCATTTCTGCCAAAAAAAATAATTAAATTATGTATAATTAAATTAAATACAAGCATCCGTAGAAATTGATATCTATAAAATATACCATATACCAAATATGATTCGTTATTTGTATAGCATAAACGTGTAGAGTATAATTTATTGATTTACCTTAAATAAACGTAGGTACTTACCTTAATGTTGAAAAATTCTTCGTCGAAGTCCGGCGAACAACTGTGCGAACGTATGCACCTCTTGAAGGTCAATCGTATTCGTCGACCTGTTGGTTTTACATACATACGATTTGATAGAATAGATTTATAGTATGGCGTCTACGTTTGTCGCATAGTAATTATTATGCGTACCTATTCAATATATTGTACTTGTTATTTCGGTTGGACAATAGTTTGACTAAATAATATGCAATATGTACCTATGTTGTCAAGTGATATTGATTTACCAGACAACTACAATAATATATGAAATCAATGTATCCCGGAAATCCTGTACTGTACACTACTGTACATATTTACACGATATTTACCCGTTAGTCTTACATTGAAATAAAATATGTTTATAATGATATTATAACAGATACAAGCACACATATCAACGAACAACTGCAGTACCTGTATCATGCAATGATTGTAATATAGATCTTCAGTTTTGGGTTCTTAATTATTTCTTACATTGTGTATTTATTACCTAGTGCATTTGTTGAAATGACGGAAATGATAGTACTATGCTTATATGATTAAATGTGCCTAATATATACATATAATATAATTGTTTATATAATAATTATATGCTCATGACGAAAAAAACCAGAACTTACCGATGCTATACCATTGATTAAATATACAATAATTAAATATTTAATCAATGGCTGTACTAATACAGCAGTACATAACAATAGGTACACTATTATGCTGAAAAGACAATCGCTATATGGCAATTAACGCATTTGGAATTCTAACAAACTCATTAAAATTGTGCGACTTTTAATGAAAGTGATCAATTTATGTTATACTCATTTTAGTTGGTACTAGTTAACAAGAATTTTATTTTGCATGTATTATAATGCAACTATATATGAAAAAATATCTATATAGATAGAAAATACAAATGAGATATTGAGATATTACCTATGTAGTACCAGATCTATACACTGCATTTAAAATATATGGATTAAATTGTTATATTATTTTCAAGACTAAATGAATACCAAATTTAATATGTTAATTTGTTGTTTTCCATAAACAATACACATCATATTAATATAGTCTATAGAGTATAGGTATCACATATTACTTCTTAGTTACTATACTTATAGAGTTACTCAAGAAGAATATAAAAATGATAATAACATACAGACCTTTGTTAACCAAACTTAAATGAAATATTTAAAATTATATCTAAAAATGGAAACTTCTTTGACATATATTTTTTAATTTTAAATAATTCATCCAAATCATTTTATTTTATTTATGGTACCTATATACTATAAAATAATCTGAAGGGCCGCTTAAACACCTTTTAAATATATATATATTACCATTATAAGTAAGAAAGTATGGATGTAATAACATTAGAAGTAACTAGTGTCAATGACACTGTGTCATACCTAATTCAATCAAGCTGTCCGTCCGTGTATGTTTTAGATTCTGAGCCTCTGATTAATGTATTGGATTTACAATGATCTGTTTTTTATTTTTTTTTTTTGTTATGTCCGTCATCTACATTTGGGTTAGTAAAAATGCTTCAATCTTCAACTTTGAGGGTGGTTTCTGGTAGAAAATTGGATCTAGTAAGTACTTCAGGGTAAAAATTCCATGGTAGTTTTCAAAATAATCGAAAAAAACCGGGAATATTTATGAAATACCAATTTAAGACAAAAATACAAAATTGATTTTAATATTTAATTGTGAATCAAAAATGATAAACTGTATAGTACCTACTTGAAATAATTGTCATAAAATATTTAAATAATCAAATTGTCTATAGGCATCATTCAATTTTCAAAATATTTTAGCTTTTATTTATCTATATCTAAATTATAGATAGGTATTTAAAATTTATAACTTTTTTTAGTTTTTATTTTTTAAATAAAAAAGTTTGGAGTTTTAATACGAGGCCAGTAAAAATCCCTATGTGTTTCATACAACATTTTAAAAATATAAAAATACATAAATGCATTCAATTTTATTTTAGAGATTGAATTTCAAATCACGTACCTATATCGTATATCGTATATCTTATATACAATAATTTGATATTTAAATGAATAATAAAGATTTTGGTTACGTTGTTATTCTAAAATATGGAGAAGATGATTTACTGTACCTAATGTAGCTGTCGAGTGTGTATGTGTAGGCGTAGTGTGTACTACTGTATTCATCATTGAGTAAGTTGCTGTAAAGGATGTGGTATATGCGAATTAGGTACGAAAAACGATTCTAAGTGGATACAGTCTGTTAGCCTACATTTTTAATGATATTTTATTATATATTTATTATATTATTGCTATTAGTAATTTATTTTTCCATTAGAAAATACTAAATAGTAAACGGTAGGTTGAAATAATTGTTGCCAAAAACAAATCATATATGTTGTAGAGATTAATAATTATAATAAATATGAATGTGCAAATTCATTAAGTCCTGAGGCCCTGATTATAATATAATTTTGTAGCTGTTATTAATTATTATAAATACTGACGTAGGTACCTTATATAACGGGGTGATAAATTAATGTTATAACTTATAGATAGCTTAAAATTAACCAAATTATTTTTTGTGTCTATGAAATAATAATATAAGTTATGGTGAAAAACGTTAAGTTGCTGAGAAATGTGAATAGATATCGTTATACATTATACATTTGAATTGAAATTTGAACTTCAATTACTCTTAAAAATGAATGTGGCTGTTCACTTAATTTTTTATTGTATTTTCATTAAAAAACAAGTGACAAATATTGTTCTAATAATAGTCAAGCCTTAGTTGTTAAAATTAAAAATGTTATGCATTTTTAACTACCTACAAAATAAATTACATATTTTTGTGATTCTTACAAATTTTGTAAAAAATTCAACTTTAAACGATTATAAAAAACTTTGATGTAAGAACACTTATAAGGAACCTTGTAGTAAGTTGCCAAGGTTTTTCGGTCTGAAACAAATATTTTATCAAACATTAATCAAAAATAAACTAAAAAAGTAGAAAATTGCATACATCTATTAATAGATAAATAGTTCTAAAAGATCCAAAATATTTGGAAAATTAAATCATTTCTAATAAAAGCTATTTGAGTAGTATAAATATTTAATGAAATTTTCAAATCTCTACGAGAATTTTTTTTTAATTACAACAAAAAACAAAATTGATTTTGTCAAAACAGGTTTTGAGTAAAAACACCCCTAAAACCCAATAAAAATTAGATAAATAAAATTAAGATATTGTTATTCATAAAATTAAGGTTTATTGATTGGTCCAATACTTCAATGTTCTGCATGATACACTTAAAATTACTGAATCTCGGATGAATTCAAAAATCAAACCACTTAGTTATATTAGTATCAATACCCTAATTCGGGTAGAACACGATTCCGTACGGTCCTTATCAGCGTACGGAATCGTGCACATTTTAAGGCACACGATTCCGTACGTTTTGTACCCAAGATTTTAGTGCAATGTTTGGAATCGTGCTTTACCGCTTTAATTCACAGTTCACACCACTATTGCATTATTTCAGGGTCGTTAATCTTGCCGACATTTTGTTTAAATTAAATTATGAGCAATTTTTAAACTAAAAAAGTTTCATCAGACAAACATAAACACGAACCTATTCACATCGTTGTAATGGTACATTGGTATTGTTTATAATAATAATACATATTATAATATTTTAATACTATAATAATTATTATGTAACATATTATAAATTATAATTAGTACTCGTAGATAAGTAAGCAGTAATACAATTTAAATTTGAATATAAATTATTTTATATGATAAGATTCAAATGCCATATTATATATTTTTATCGGAAATAAAAATAAGTATACAGCAACATAAACAGTTGTTTATTATTTGTGAAAATACCTCTATATTGGTAAATATTTACGTTATCAATACGCAAATTTAAACAATTATTATTAATTAATATTGATACTAATATAACTAAGTGGTTTGATTTTTGAATTCATCCGTGATTCAGTAATTTTAAGTGTATCATGTAGAACATTGGAGTATTGGACCAATCAATAAACCTTCATTTTATGAATAACAATATCTTATCTTTATTTATTTAATTTTTATTGGGGTTTTATCGCAAAAAATCACAATTATTGAACTGTGTGCTACCTAATAAATATTAAATACATTATATCAAAGTTTAATTGGTCCAATCAATTATCAATATAATAAATAAATAAGACTAAACCAAAATTGTAATGTTATTTATAATTTGGACATATAAACAACAATATACTAACTACCACGTTGACGGACATGACTGCTAATTCAGTTATGCACATTACTATAATTTGGTAGGTATAATCACTCTGATTGGGCATAGTCTATAGATTTTTATATATTTTTTTTGCCCGAATTGTTAGTAAATCACAATAGGGCACTAGATAATTTCCAATGTGGTGAAGCCATAAGAAACGCAACTGCTCTAGCAGTCATGTCATTTTACGACTTTTAATAGGTATATAACTGCTATACCAGTCATGGTCATATTACGACTTAAATTAGTATGACTGCTATATCTGTGTTTTGTTGTAAGATTTTTTACGATAATTCAGATTTTAAGTGAGTTATGCGTGTAAAATAAATGTAAATTAAAAAATTAGAGTGAATCGACCTATTATGAAAATTGATGGTAAGAATATTACCTGTGTTCCGTTGGAAGTTTTTTTGCGATAATTCAGTTTTTAAGTAAGTTATGAGCATTTTTAATTTACATTTATTATACACGCGTAACTCACTTAAAAACTAAATTACCGTAAAAAATCTTACAACAAAACACAGATAATGTTGTTACCATCCAGTTTCATAATAGGTATTCACTCTAATATTTTTAAGCTAACGGCATAAAACGTGAATTTCTAAGCGTAAATTTGGTATGTTACGCGTTTGTAAGACGGAGACAACACATGTGGGTGTGGCGTCCTCTTAACTTGACTACCTTTGTAAAAATTAAAATAAATAATGTTCGTATAAAAAAATCGTCATATTATTATAATAAAAAAATTAACTTATCCAAACAATAATCAATGTTGTTCCGTATAATTAATATAAATAAAAAGTAAAAACAACTTCTCAAATAATTTTAATAATGACTAATGAATACCTATCACACATTAGGCAAAAGTTTAATTGATAGTTATTATAAATTAGGAATAATTAAGAAGGATAGTTTCTAATAAGAATTAGATATATATAGTTCAATAGAGTTGCTATTTTTAAGAGGTCAAAGTTAAATTGTTATAACTAAGTCTTGTACATTTAATAGAAGGTTATTCATAAGTACCTAGTAGTAACTGAAACCAAAAAAATCTATAGTATATACCTAAACTTGATTTTTTTACTATTGATATTTAAAGTTCAAATTTAGATAATATTAAAGTAAAGTAAAGTTCTAGGTAATAACTGAAGTTAATACTTAAAGGTATATATATCATAATAAATGTATAAATTATAGATAATAGCTTATACCCATTCCGTTATTTTTTTATATAATTAACAAATAAATTACATAAAATATTTTTAATAAAAAACTACTCTTATAACATATAAGTATGTACACGACTATACTATATTATGTAAGACTATAAAGAATATAACGAACTACCAAAAAAATAAAATTATATTATCTATAAAATATACTTATTACTTAAACTACGTATTTACTCCGATAGACCGATTTTTAAGTAAAAAGCAGAATTTGTGTTTTAAACATAACAACCCTGGGACTAATAGGTAACTGGATTCCGCTGTGGAATATTCCCAAGAGTGACACCGGCCTTAGGAATTAAAATTTTGTTATAGTTTTTTTATTTTAATTGGAAATGGGGAGGACATCGATAAAGCAAAGTAAGATAATAGCCTTGAATTAACGTCTGGGTCTTTATAGACATTTAAATTGCAAATCGTATTATATAACTTTCAGCTCAAAAATTATGAATATATTACTAAAAACTAAAATAAATTATAGGTAAAGATGGCTCAATATTATTTATATAAAAAAAATAAATAAAACACACATCATTGTAAAATCAATACATTTATCGCTCCACACAGAACCTAAAACTGAAAAGGTGGTCAACAATGCACTAATTAAATTGCTGTATAAAAAGTAAAAAGTTTAATACTTAAATAGTTAAATATTCAAATTTATACAGTATAGTTATGAAGTAAGTGACACCAAAAAATTGATGTCAACACGAATGTGATGTAATATTGTGTCCCGGAAGTATAAATAAAATTATTTATGCAGGTTTATAAAAAATAAATATATAATTACACATACATTTTTTAGAATACATATTATTAAAATAAGTATATACCTAAGCATAAACAAACATCGGGAATGGAAATAACGCATAACATACCAAAACGTACGTTCAGTAGTTCCAGTTTTGTGTTATTAGATTAAATATAAAAATATATTAACCTATTGGCTATTATCAAACTTAAAGGTTAGAACAATATCTGTGTTTTCTCTTTGATTTTTCACGATATTTTAATTTTTAATCCAACTTAAATGAGTGTGTAAAATATTAAAATTTAAAAATTCTCAATACTCGCTAGAAAATTGATATATAGGTAATCTAAAAAAGGTGGGTAAGTGGATGTCGCTCTGCTGTACATCAGGTTACAAGTGGGTCACTGTAATATATGGAGTTAAATTTGAATTCAATGATATAATATCATTGTATAAGAAAAACGATTCTGAGCGAAAACGGTCATACAGCCTATGATATTACCAAGCATATTTGATGAAATTATTGTGAATAAAGTAATTTATATATAACCTATTTACGTGGAGCCTTGTTTTAAATTTTCAATCCTTAGCCATAAAAGTTAAACATTTTATACATTTTTAACTACAAAATAATTAATAAATTATAAATTTGATAAATGTTGTCAAAATTTGAACTTTAAATGCTTATAAAAAAAAATTGTGCCTATGTATTTTTAATATTTTTCAACTGCTATTAGAACGATATATTAGGAGCCTTATGTTAAAAATTGAAAACTGACAATGTCCGTAAACAGCTTAAAAAGAGTCAAAATATTTTCATAAAATAAGAAAATTGTTACATGAGAAATCGAGTGAATATCAAATGTTGTAAAAATATTAACTTCAGACGCTCATAAAAATTTAATTTAAGCTTCTTGTAGACATTTTATTTTTGAAAAGGTAGACAAACTTATGAGTAATCTTAAATTACATTTTCAAATCTTAGATTTAAAAAGAAAAATTTTTTTGTATTCTCGACTCAAAATAATTTGCTAATTTTCGTGATTTTTCCGAATTTTGTCAAAATTTGAACTTTAAATGCTTATAAATAAAAACTATGACTAAGGATTTTTAATTTTTTTCATCTGCCTTTGAAAAAATAACATAGGAGCCTTCTATTAAATTGTCAAGCTTTTTTACTCAACAGATAAAATTTTATTGATATTTACAGAAATAAAAACTTGAAAATTTGAAAAATTGAAAACTGACAATGTCCGTAAACAGCTCAAAAAGAGTAAAAATTTCATGTCCCTACGGTCATTTGTTTTAGAGTTACACCAAAAACCAAAATCGATTTTCTCGAAAACAGATTTTGCGTAAAAATTCCCGTTTTTCCTTAATTTTTCTTTTGTTTTTCACGTCACTTTTGAAAACTACTGAGAAATTTTTACTTTTGACCCCCTCAAAGTACCAACTAGATTCAGTTTCCTATCAGAAAAGTTACTGTTGAAGAAAATCCAAGCACTTTTACTGTCCTAAAAGGTGATGACAGACACAAAAATAAAAAAATTTAAAAAATTTAAAAAAATTTAAAAAAAAAACACACATATCATTGTAAAATCAATATATTCATCGTTCCACTCAGAATTTAAAACCAATGAGAACGTGGATAATGTTCCTACCTATTTATTATGATACAATAAGCTTATAATATTATTGTTCATAACATAAACAAAATTACATACCATAGAATAGTAATAAGAGTATAATCATTTTTTATTTTTTCACAAAATGTTGGGCTGTTTGAGCAATAAAATGATTCTTAAAGCTGTAATATACACACCAATACACCATTATTAGATATACCTATACCTACTTAATACTTAGTATCATAAATCATAATACAAAGACAACATTCATCGTAGATATTCCGTATTTCTTTTGCTGTTCAATACGAATTTAGGGCTTTTCGTGAGACGGGTTTAATAGATTTAGAAACAAATAAAATGAAAAAAAAGGTGGACGCCGGCCGACGGGGGTATTTTAGAAAATCAAAAATACAGAACTACAAAGAATTTAACTGGATTTTCCGAATCGCCGCCGCACTGATACCAACATATTCGAGTACTGCGTTGCACGAACTTGGATTATTTATTAAATATTTAACCGTGGTCATGACGTTACGAGTTCGTGGATTCGACAACAACAGGTAGGTCCGTCATCCGGCAAGGCGGCAACCGGTCCGTTTGCCGGTACAATTGTTTATCATTCTCGTACCAATCGGCAATCACTAATGTACAAAAAAATGTTTAAAAATGTTTAATAAAAAATTTATATTAAGTCGACTTCAGTTAATTTGATTAAAATATCATATTTGTGTGTCGTATACTACGTACTACGAAGGTACGAACTACGAAATACGAATTGCATTGTATAAATACGACGCGCGGACTCGTTTCGAAGAAGTGAGTTCGACGATTATATTATAACAATTATTAAGGATCATACATAATAAAAAAAAATTATAAAATATATGATATAATTAGCGATTGATCATATTATTAATTAACAAATATTTTGAGGTCCAAACTCCCAACAGAGCCCGGAAAGAACGAAAATTATACAGTTTAATTAACAGTAGTAGACGACTAATTAGATAAGTGTGGTACCGATATACCTTTTTTTGTGGCATTACCCGACGTCTGAAACGATAAAGAAAACGCATCGTATATTTTAAATAATAATAAATATAATTAAGGTGTCTGTTATATAGACTAAGTGACTCACCACTTACTGCACGTTGCATGTGATCAGTTGTGCATGTGGTGTTTGGACTGTGGTCTGTGACACTTGTTATATATAATCTTGTTTTTATTTTCAGCCGCGTTCCAAAGATGTGTATGTCTACCACCTTTGACCCGGCTCTAATCTCAACAATCTGAATTCCGAACTTCTCCACAGGTATATAAAATCAATCGCGGTTCTTGGATAATCATTAGTTTACGTGAATCCACCGCAACCAGTGAAAGAATGAACACTTCCAGAGCCATGGACGCCACCGGAGCCGAGGACACGGCGACGAACACGATGATGGAGGTAAATTGTTATGTTGAAGAAAATTAATTATTTTATGTTTTTGAAAATGGCATTTTGGTTGACTTTTTGACGTCTAATCGTCGTTTTGTCTCCAGGATTTTACGTGACAATATGAGTGGAATAGATTTTTTATACTTGTTTTATATATTAGACAGATATCACTTCAGTGGACAATAATAAACAAGACAGAGTGAATAACATGTCGAGTTCTCTCGAACCAGTAAAGATTGAAATAATATGGAGCATTGTATTATTCTTTGTTTTTGGTCATCTGTCAGCTATTTATGGATTATACTTAATGTTTACATCAACTAAATTACTCACAACATTTTATGGTACGTTTATATTATGTTTAAATATCTACTAATTTTTAATCAGTTCAATAATTAGTAACCTACTTATTAGCTTAATCTTGAAAATAAATATGATGTAGGTAGTTTGAAATAAATTATTTCATTAAAATTAAATAGAATTGTGTGAATGGTTCCTAAATTACAATAATAATTTTTTTATTAAGTGTTTTTGTTATTTAAAATAAGTAAAGCATAATTGGGTTGAGCCCTAGCTTTTGAGTCCGAGAAAAAATGATAAAACTCATAATTGTTTTGCCTCATGACACATTTAACTTACCTAACATATTTAATCATATTACGAGTATGAATGTGTAATATATGTAGTTATTATTAATTATATTTATATACAATAGTTTTGGGATTTTCATTGATTTTAATAAATAACTAGGAGCTCTCATAATACTTATAATTAATTTTTTTACTGTTTTTTTTTTCTTTAGGAATATGTTCATGGATAATATCAGGTTTAGGTGTAACAGCTGGACTTCACCGTTTGTGGTCACATAAATCATACAAAGCAAAATGGCCTTTACGATTTATTTTAATGTTGATGAGTACCATGGCATTTGAGGTTAATATATATTTAATAAACCTATATATTATAACCTATCATAATAATGTATTTATTTTTAATTTTTAGAATCATATTTATGAGTGGTGCATGGACCACCGAATTCATCACAAATATACAGATACAAACTCAGACCCACATAATGCTAAGAGGGGATTTTTTTTCTCACACATTGGGTGGCTTGTAGTTCGTAGACACCCAGATTACTACGACAAATGCTCAAAAATTGATATGTCTGATTTAAAAAACGATTCCATAGTTATGTTTCAAAAAACGTAAGATCCAATTTTCAATAACTTTATTTCTTACTAAATAATTAATATGTGATCTGTGATAGTCAAAAATTCAAAACTTTTTGTTTCAGATTTTATGTTCCATTACTATTATTGTTTTGCTTTTTCATTCCCACAATAGTACCTGTTTATATTTGGAACGAAACATATGTTAATGCATTTTTTACTTCCACAATGCTGCGGTATATTTTCACTTTGAATATGACATGGTTGGTAAACAGTGCCGCTCACATCTGGGGTAAACGTCCATATGATGAGTAAGTCTTTAATAGTTAATTCTATTGGTATCTATTTTTGTTAATATTCTATTATTTTTAGATCCATTAATCCATCTGAAAATCTCTCTGTGTCACTTGGAGCTTTAGGCGAAGGATGGCACAATTACCATCATGTGTTTCCATGGGATTACAAAGCGGCTGAACTTGGAAATTACAGAGCAAACTTGACAACTGCATTCATAGACTTTTTCTCACTTATTGGTTGGGCTTATGATATGAAAGTGGTCTCAAATGATATGGTTTTAAAAAGAGCCAATAGGACCGGAGATGGTTCACATCCTGATGGTGATGGAATCTGGGGATGGGATGATTCTAACATTTCAATTGAAGATCGAAAATTAACAACTGTCATCAATAAAAAGTATGATTAAAAAAAAAATTATAATAATGTTCATCTATACCTTCTGGCGCCTAGCCTTTATTATTATAAAATGAAATTTTTTATTTTATTGTATTTATAAATATTATATACATGTATTTAAAATCTCTTTTTATACTTCAAATGATTTCATTTTTTTAAAATTATGTTGATCATGTTAATATTACAATTGTATTTACACTGAAAATATACACAATGTACGAATAATTTAGTTGTATTTTATTAAGACTTATTACTAGAAGTAATTCCAATTAGGCCTATTGCCTATGAGTGTGAACACAATATGATTATTCCTTTATCATATCGGTAGGGATGTCTAAACTGAATTTAATTTTGTTCATTTATATTGACATCAATATCAAAATAATAAATATCGATATTTGAAATATATTTTAAGATAAATATTAATATTGATAAAACTTAAATACCTTATTCAATTTATGGAATTATATATAATCATATATTCTGTATTTATATATCATGATATATAAAATAAAAATATAAAAATTATTTACGATATATCGAGACGAATATATTGACAAGACTGATAATATATCAAACCATTAATATCGAGATAACATCAATATTATTTGGGCATCCCTACACATCACTACATCAGTGGTATAACCACCACTATACTTAAATTGTCATTATGATCTTCAAATGAATTGTATTAGTGTATTACATTTATAAGTTAGCTAATAGTTATTATACATAACTAGAGCGCGGATTTATATGCATTTGCTTATTTGTTCTGGTTAATTGCATGATATGCTAAGTGAGCACAAAATTTGTTTCATGGCATAACAATTCAAAAAATGAAAACATTTTTAGTGCATAATTTGACATTTACCCATTTTTTTTCTATTTTAAGGGCTTATTTTACAATTTTAATTGCATATTTCGATATTTTATTAGACATTTTAGAAATATATATTATTGTAATATAAGAAAAAAATATTACACTTCTATTGTTTCGGTTAAAATCAAAATAAATTAATAGATACACTTGTAGGTATAATCGGTTTTTCCAAAGATGACCTTAGATCAATAATCGGTGAAATAAAAAATGTATACTGAGATAAGGAAATATCGATTACAACCATTGACCATTGACATTATTTCAGAAAAAAATGAAGAAAAGTATTTATAGTAGTGTTTCATAATTTTAAAATATTGTTTTAATTAAATGTTTAAAAAATACAATTTTTTTTTAAATATTTTTATGCATATTTATGATTTTTTAACGCTTATTTGGTTTGTTTTTAATGCATATTAATCCACGCTCTATACATTACCTAACAAAATGATTGATTTGCAGCCAAAGACTGGACAATGTTTCTAAAGTAAAGTAATAAATTGGTAATTGTTCTTCAAGACTCAATACGAGTTTGTACACAAATATAATATTAATTACCAATATATTATGTATACCAAAAACAATTACTATATACATGATTTGGTGTAAACATGTATAATTTGAGGTGAATATGACAGATTTACAAATAAGTTTTTTAAATTAATCCAGTCAAAAAATATTAATATTGAATGCTACATTTACACACTTCAAGACTTGATATTATGATTTTCAAAAATTTTAATTTTTCCCATTATAAGATTATTTATACCCTTAGCTTAAAATTTCTTCTAGATAGTATCGAAAAAAAAATAGGTTGGTTTAAATATATTTCAATTGTAATTCTTGGTACATACAATAGATTACTATTATTAAGGTTAAGAATAATAATTTTAACCAAATATGAAATACTTACATAATATGAAAGGTTTTATTTAATGTGATATGAGTAATTCATATCTTAAAAGTTAATACATATATAATAATTAACCCAATAACTAACTATTTAATAAATGAGTAAGTTTTTGTCAGGGACACACTATAAAATGAGCAGTGCAGTAGAGTATTTAGGAATTTCAGGATAGGGGAAACACCAACCCATCAAAAAAAAACTTGTTATTATTAATTATTAAAACCTCTCAAATATAAGAGGAATTATAAATAATAATTCTATGTTTTTTTTTCTTTATATGACAGGAGTAGTGCAAGACGTAAGTTGTGCATATTATGCCAAAGATAACTTTAAAATTAATATTTTAAGTCTATGGAGAGAACACTGTTGTAGTGTTGTGGTCTTATGGACTCTGTTTCCGTAATACCTAAGTACTATTTTTAATATTATCATTATATTGACATACTACGCTGCACTGCCTGCATACAATTATTATGTACCTACTACTACGAATCCGTAGTTTATTGTTTGATTATATTCAATATTGTTTAAACTTTTATCATAGATTTTATTGTTATAATAATATCATAGCCTTGACGGTGTAAACATGTTATACTTTAATATAATATTTTTTTTCAAAATAAAATAATTTATATAAATAGTATCTGGTTTTTATGTATTTCTATATGTTGTAAAAGACAAAATGTGTAGCAAGACTAGATGACTGATGAAATTTTTTTTTGGTTATTCACTTGTACAAAATGACGTATACTGAATTAGGGGCGTCAAAGTTATGTTTACTCCTCCAAACATAGTCCCTTAATACAGCCCTTATCAAATATAAACCATAATGATTATATATAAACAAATAAACTTTAATCGTGGCAAAGATAATATTAATATATACAACATAATACAGATGGTGGCACTCAGAATACAATTAACTGAAGCATAATACAAATTTGAAATACATTCTTTGGCTCAAGTTATCCTTGCTTGTTAATAATTGTGGCTGCTTCGCGTTCCGATTGTGGCAAATCTTTGTCATCCCAACCCCACGATGATCGAGTATCTGCACGGCCATTTATGCCAGTACGTTCCACACGTTTACGTACAGTATCGGGTGACACGGTCTTCAAGTCATATGCCCATCCAATTTTAGCAAAAAAATCAATGAATGCAGTTGTCATATTGAGTTTATAATCACCCAATTCTGCCGCCTTGTAATCCCACGGGAATACATGGTGGTAGTTGTGCCAACCCTCTCCCAAAGCTAATAAAGCTACAGTTATGTTTTCAGAAGGATTTATAAACCTAAAATAAATAACAAAAGTTATAAAAAAGTAAATGGTACGTCATTAATTGTTAAATTACAATAATAACTTTAATTATTACCTGTCATAAGGTCTTCCACCCCACATATGTGCAGCACTATTTACTAACCATGTAACATTAAGTGAGAAAGTGTATCGAAACATAGTGGCCACAAACCAAGAATTTGCCCAGCTTTCACCCCAACAATACACCGGTAGTATTGTAGGTAAAATGAAGCACAACAATGGCATCAGGAACTTGTAATACCTGTAATTTATAATGAATAATTATTAATTTATTTTCAAAAATACAGTCACCTGCCTAAAGTTTTCAACATAACAGTAAAACTTAAAAGTATAACTCATAAATATATATGTAAATTTTATACATAAATACATTAATTGAAAATGTTGGCAAGTGGTTACGTATTGGCAATGCACACGGGAATAAGAAAAGGAGGGAAAATACAAGAGTTAAAGGATGGGATTTTGAAGTTGAGATAGTTTAGGAGGTCAATATCATCTTTCAATAGCTTACAAAGAAATCTTGCATTAGCTTCAACCCTCCTGTCAGCCAGAGAGTACAAGCCAAGAGACTGGAGTAGTGGAGAGTAGTTGTGAGTACAAAAGCAGCTAATTTTAAGAACTAAGCAGTTGTTACACAATTATACTGCATAATAATTGTATAGCATTGACATTTTAATAAAAACGTTACTTTTTTTGAAAGGAAACAACTGGATCAGCTAGTAAATCAGCCATATCAATACCACGTCCCTTTTCCATAATTTCTGGATGTTTTCGGCATAACAACCAACCAACATGTGAAAAAAAAAATCCTCTGTTTGCGTTATGCGGGTCTGCATTTGTTTCACTGTACTTGTGGTGTAGTCTATGGTCACGAGCCCATTCATACACATGGTTCTAAAACATAAATACATTTTTAAAATCCCAAATAAAAAAATTGTCATAGTATGCATAATTTAATAAAATATTTGTGAACGACTAATAACTACAAATAGTTTTATAAATGATAAAATTTAATATATTATATAAAACAAAAATTTAACACTCTAAAACGAAAAACTGACGTAAAGCAAAATATTACAATATTGAGATAAACTATATTGTACAAATATAATTCAAATAATCTAACTACATTTAAAAAAATTATTAAAATTAAAAAATTAAAAATATTTACCTGATTATAATGATTAGATAAGTTATAGGTGTATAATTAAAATTATTTTTATTAAAGTAACTTTCTTAAGATGTTAACTAATTTCTTTGATTTATAGGATTTAAATGTCTGTTTTATGTATGGATTTTTTATTGCATGTATAATATTTAATTGCAATTTAAAAAAATATATATAAGCATTGACAATTATTAAAATTGAATCTTTAGTTATTTATTGCCAAAAATGGTATTTGACAAAATATATCAACAAACAACTAAAGTAAGCATACAAATAACATTTACATAAATACTTTAACTATGATAGAAGCGATCAGTTTCCAATTAAAATATTAATATTTTAAAAAGCAATATATTATATACATTTATTAAAGTAGTACAAAGGTAGTAACCTTAATTATTGATGATTATATTTATTTGTGTATAGGTACTATTACTAAAGGTAATAAGATAAATGCAATAAGTATAAGACACGTTTTATACGTGAGTAATTTAGAAGTTCAACTGGCTCTAATTCACTCATATATTACTAAAAATGCTTAAGAGGACATACTTATTTTTAAATATTCCATATTCTGTGCCTAATCTCGTCTGACGAGCACATTCACCAACATAAAATACAGTCTAAAATAAATGAATTAAAAGATGAAAAAGAATTGTTTTATTTATATTTTAGAATTAATGCAATGGATACAAACAATTCAAAGTTATAATATCGTCTATACATACGATACTTTAATGATGAACTTTGAAGGATTTTTAAACAAAATCCACAAAATAATAGATTCAATGCTTAACATATTACATTATATCCGTTATTGAATCGATTATTTATATTTCATTTCATTTCCAAATAAATAACGAGATATTTTAAATAAAAAGGCACAGGTTTTTAACAAATAAATAATTTAAAAATTATTCGGAACATAACACAGATTAAAGTTTAATAATAAAAAAACCAAAACTTAATAAAAATTGGAAAATTGGCTTACTATTACAACCAGTATTTATGACTAAAGTGGTATTTTATTAATAGATAATAGTACCTTCATGTTTTTGAAGATACAGATATCTTGAATTTAATTTTATTCAAATTTAAAACTAATTCAATATTTTTTATAAAATCGATATGTTTAAATGAATGTATAGAACTAAAAACATAAAATATAATCATTGTACATCACAATTAGAATCTACTAAATCGGTCAAATTGCAAAAAAATGTATTAATATTTAAATTTTAGATAGTTGTGTCATTAAACTCAAGAAAATTATATGCTACTTTTTATATTTAATATTTTATTCAAATTATCCAAATCATTAAAAGTTTGAATGATCTGAATGTATAATATTAACCAAATAAAACATATTTTTATAGGGTTTCAAACAAAATTAAAACTATTAATATTTAACATCAATATACATAATGTATTACTAAATTGAAGCCATGTCTAGGTATTATACTTGCACCAGCATGTTGTAACTTATGCATTAAATAAGAATTTTAATTGTATTTTTTTTTAATAGGTACCCCTACCTACTTCTACCTATTAAAATATCCGTCTTGTTACTCAGGATAAAAACAAATTATATAAACTCAGATTTCAGATGAATGGTGACGAAAACGATTTAAAGCAAATTTCAAGGTAAGGTTCTACCATTGATTAAATATACCGATATTGATTGGATATTTAATCAATGACAAAACTCAATTTTTTTCAATACCTTTTTAGAATAGTTAATAGTTAAAAAATAATATTAAAAAAAAAAATACCTGAAAGGCTATTGTATTGAATACAATTAATATCACACGCAATGGCCATTTGGCTTTATACGCCCGATGTGACCAAAGTCTATGAGCTCCAGCTGTAATACCAATTGAAGATACTTGATACATCAATATTGCTAAATGAAAATAATAATATACATTAACTATTAGGTTAAAAATATTAAATATTTAAGTTGTTGAACATACCAAAAATAATTGTAACAATTTTAGCGGAGGTAAACATTAGTAACACACCATAAACAGCAGCCAAATGAAGGTAACCTAAGAACATGACATTGCGCCATACAATTGCTTGATGAGGTTGTTTCCTATTTCGTTGGGTGAGATGTATTGTCCCATTGTGGGTAATTCCTTCGGATTCTTCCATGCCTTGATATAATTAACTGTAAAAAATATGAAATATAATATACGTTTAATTTACTATATACATCCCGTATATTATGTAAGACTATAAAGAATATAACGAACTACCAAAAAAATAAAATTATATTATCTATAAAATATACTTATTACTTAAACTATTTATTTACTCCAATAGACTGATTTTTAAGTAAAAAGCAGAATTTGTGTTTTAAACATAACAACCCTGGGACTAATAGGTAACTGGATTCCTCTGTGGAATATCTCCAAGGGTGACACCGGCCTTAGGAATTAAAACTTTATTATAGATTTTTTATTTCAATTGAAAATGGGGAGGATATTGATAAAGCAAAGTAAGTTAATAGCCTTGAATTAACGTTCAGGTTTTTATAGACATTTAAATTGCAAATCGTATTATATAACTTTCAGCTCAAAAATTATGAATATATTATTAAAAACTAAAATAAATTATAGGTAAAGATGGCTCAATATTATTTATATAAAAAAAAAATAAATAAAACACACATCAATGTAAAATCAATACATTTATCGCTCCGCACAGAACCTAAAACTGAAAAGGTGGTCAACAATGCACTAATTAAATTGCTGTATAAAAAGTAAAAAGTTTAATACTTAAATAGTTAAATATTCAAATTTATACAGTATAGTTATGAAATAAGTGACACCAAAAAATTGATGTCAACACGAATGTGATGTAATATTGTGTCCCGGAAGTATAAATAAAATTAATTATGCAGGTTTATAAAAAATAAATATATAATTACGCATACATTTTTTAGAATACATATTATTAAAATAAGTATATACCTAAGCATAAACAAACATCGGGAATGGAAATAACGCATAACATACCAAAACGTACGTTCAGTAGTTCCAGTTTTGTGTTATTATATTAAATATAAAAATGTATTAACCTATTGGCTATTATCAAACTTAAAGGTAAGAACAATATCTGTGTTTTCTCTTTGATTTTTCATGATATTTTAATTTTTAATCCAACTTATATGAGTTTGTAAAATATTAAAATTTAAAAATTCTCAATACTAGCTAGAAAATTGATATATAGGTAATCTAAAAAACCAACGAGAACATGGATAATGTTCCTACCTATTTATTATGATATAATAAGCTTATAATATTATTGTTCATAGCATAAACAAAATTACATACCATAGAATAGTAATAAGAGTATAAACATTTTTTATTTTTTCACAAAATGTTGGGCTGTCTGAGCATAAAATGATTCTTAAAGCTGTAATATACACACTAATACACCATTATTATATATCCCTATACCTACTTAATACTTGGTATCATAAATCATAATACAAAGAAAACATTCATCGTAGATATTCCGTATTTCTTTTGCTGTTCAATACGAATTTAGGGCTTTTCGTGAGACGGGTTTAATAGATTTAGAAACAAATAAAATGAAAAAAAAGGTGGACGCCGGCCGACGGGGGTATTTCAGAAAATCAAAAATACAGAACTACAAAGAATTTAACTGGATTTTCCGAATCGCCGCCGCACTGATACCAACATATTCGAGTACTCTGTAACGCGAACTTGGATTATTTATTAAATGTTTAACCGTGACGTTACGAGTTCGTGGATTCGAGAACAACAGGTCGGTCCGCCATCCGGCTACCGGTCCGTTTGCCGGTACAATTGTTTATCATTGTCGTACCAATCGGCAATCACTAATGTACCATGTTTAATAAAAAATTTATATTAAGTCGACTTCAGATAATTCGATCATAATATCATATTTGTGTGTCGTATACTACGTACTACGAAATACGAATTGCATTGTATAAATACGACGCGCGGACTCGTTTCGAAGAAGTGTGTTCGACGATTATATTATAACAATTATTGAGGATCATACATAATAAAAAAATAATTATAAAATATATGATATAATTAGCGATTGACGTATCATATTATTAATTAACAATTATTTTGAGGTCCGAACTCCCAACAGCCAACAGAGCCCAGAAAGAACGAAAATTATACAGTTTAATTAACAGTAGTAGACGACTAATTAGATAAGTGTGGTACCGATATAACTTTTTTTGTGGCATTACCCGACGTCTGGGAACGGTAAAGAAAACGCATCGTATATTTTAAATAATAATAAATATAATATAGGTGTCTGTTATATAGACTAAGTGACTCACCACTTCCACGAGTTTACCATGGTCGACATCCTCACGGCCTGCAAAAGACTACCAGCGGGTAAGGCTACAGGGCCCGACGGCATACCCAACGAGGTCCTACTTCACGTATCGCGACTCCGTCCTCAGGTTTTACTAAAAACCTTCAACGCGTGCCTGGCCCGCAGAGAGTTTCCAACACGTTGGAAGGCGGCCAGACTGGTGCTCCTCCACAAAGGTTCCGGCAATCCAATAGACGAACCATCGAGCTTCAGGCCACTGTGCATGCTCGACTCGGCCGGCAAGCTGTTAGAGCGCCTGGTGTTCGGCAGGCTCAACCGACATCTCGACGACACAGGTCAGCGGTCCGAAAACCCCAGTACGACTTCCGCAACGGCAGGTCGACCGTCGACGCAATCGAGCGAGTGCTCCAAGCCGCTCACGACGCGGCCACGGGCGTCGTTCAGCATCGGGACATATGCGTGGCCGTCTCGCTAGACGTGAAAAACGCTTTTAACACCGCGCCATGGAGGAAAATCGATGCCGCGTTACGAGCAAGTCAGATCCCCCCATATCTGAACAACACCATACGATCTTACTTTGACGGTAGGAAACTCCAGGTCGGCCAGTCGCTGCTCAGCAGGAACGTCACCTGCGGCGTCCCCCAGGGCTCGGTTCTTGGACCATCCCTGTGGAACGTCTTCTACGACAAACTGCTGGAACTGGAGATGCCGTCGGGCGTCCAACTAGTGGCCTTCGTCGACGACGTGTGCGTCTTAGGCATCGCCCGCAACGGAGAGGCAGCAGCAACCTTACTCAATCCAGTGCTGGAAAAGGTTTCAGACTGGATGACGAGCAACGGACTGAAGCTAGCCCCTGCTAAAACTGAGGCCGTTGTCCTAACGAGGAAGAACATTTACGTCGACCCGGAGCCGTTCGTAGAAGGTCACGCGATCCCAATCAAACCGTCCATGCGGTACCTCGGCGTTGAGCTCGACACGCGGCTGTCGTTTACTAAACACATCCATCAGAGTTCCCTCAAGGCTTCTCAATCGGCGCTCGCCATAGGCAGGCTCATGCCCAACATCGGCAGGCCGTCCCAAAGCAAGAGAGCGTTACTCGGGTCGGTCGCAAATAGTAGAATGCTATACGCCTCCCCCGCCTGGGCCGTCCGAGGGACGAAAACCGCGAAAAATCGCCTCGCCATGTCCAGGTCTCAGATGACCACCGCCCTCCGCACCATAAGAGGCTACAGGACGATATCCACCGACGCGTCATCAGTACTGTCGTCTATGCTGCCGGCAGACCTCCTCGTCCACGAACGGGCCAGAGTGAAGGATCAGCTAGCGGAGCAGCTAGGACCGACGACAACGGCCGCGACCAAAGCCGAGGAGAGGAAAATATCCATAAACTCCTGGCAAGCGAGATGGGACCGGTCAGCAGCCACTCCGGAGGCCGTCGGACGGAGATGGACGCACCGGTTGCTGCCCGACATCGGACGGTAGCTAGCGAAACCAGAAATGAGCCTCACCTTTCAGCTGACGCAGGCACTCTCCGGACACAGCTGTTTCCGGAGCTACCTGCACAGATTCAAACAGGCCGACGACAGGTACTGTGTCTATTGCATGGACCCAGATGACACAGCCGAGCACACAGTGTTCTCCTGCCCAAGATGGCTGGACGACCACGCCCGCTTAACCGAGATCCTGAGGCGATCCCTGAACGCCGGGGACGTAGAGGACATTCTGTGCGGCCCCTTGCCAGCCGACCTGCCCGAAGAACCCGTCTCGAGGAGACGTATGCTGATGCAGGCCAAAACGAATCGGGACGAACTGGTTAAAATGGTTGAATCCATAATGACTACAAAAAAAGAAGACGAACGGGAAGAAGAGGCCTACTACAGAGGAGTATTGAACAGGCGAAAAGCGGGTCAAGCTCCAGCCTGAGGCGCAACGAACGGGACCAAGATGAACAGCACGTCTAGGCACACCACGCAACGCACAATCGCGAGTCGTCGAAGGTGTCACCGACCACGCTGTTCATCCACACCGATGACACCACGGGAGGGATTAGACTATACCGGAAGCGGAGGACTTCCAATGATGAGAAGGGACCAGCACGAGACAACCAGGATTTCATTAAAATTAAAGAGAACTGTTTGAATGGTTCCTAAATTACAATAATAATTTTTTTATTAAGTGTTTTTGTTATTTAAAATAAGTAAAGCATAATTGGGTTGAACCCTAGCTTTTGAGTCCGAGGAAAAATGAGAAAACTCATAATTGTTTTGCCTCATGACACATTTAACTTACCTAACATACTTAATCATATTACGAGTATGACTGTGTAATATATATAGATATTATTAATTATATTTATATACAATAGTTTTGGGATTTTCATTGATTTTAATAAATAACTAGGAGCTCTCATAATACTTAGTGCATATTTCGATATTTTATTAGACATTTTGGAAATATATACTATTGTAATATAAGAAAAAAATATTACACTTCTATTGTTTCGGCTAAAATCAAAATAAATTAATAGATATACTTGTAGGTATAATCGGTTTTTCCAAAGATGACCTTAGATCAATAATCGGTTAAATAAAAAATGTATAATGAGATAAGGAAATATCGATTACAACCATTGACCATTGACATTATTTCAGAAAAAATGAAGAAAAGTATTTATAGTAGTGTTTCATAATTTTAAAATATTGTTTTAATTAAATGTTTAAAAAATAAAATTTTTTTTTAAATATTTTTATGCATATTTATGATTTTTTAACGCTTATTTGATTTGTTTTTAATGCATATTAACCCACACTCTATACATAACCTAACAAAATGATTGATTTGCAGCCAAAGACTGGACAATGTTTCTAAAGTAAAGTAATAAATTGGTAATTGTTCATCAAGACTCAATACGAGTTTGTACATAAATATAATATTAATTACCAATATATTATGTATACCAAAAACAATTACTATATACATGATTTGGTGTAAACATGTATAATTTGAGGTGAATATGACAGATTTACAAATAAGTTTTTTAAATTAATCCAGTCAAAAAATATTAATATTGAATGCTACATTTACACACTTCAAGACTTGATATCATGATTTTCAAAAATTTTAATTTTTCCCATTATAAGATTATTTATACCCTTAGCTTAAAATTTCTTCTAGATAGTATCGAAAAAAAAATAGGTTGGTTTAAATATATTTCAATTGTAATTCTTGGTACATACAATAGATTACTATTATTAAGGTTAAGAATAATAATTTTAACCAAATATGAAATACTTACATAATATGAAAGGTTTTATTTAATGTGATATGAGTAATTCATATCTTAAAAGTTAATACATATATAATAATTAACCCAATAACTAACTATTTAATAAATGAGTAAGTTTTTGTCAGGGACACACTATAAAATGAGCAGTGCAGTAAGTATTTAGGAATTTCAGGATAGGGGAAACACCAACCCATCAAAAAAAAACTTGTTATTATTAATTATTAAAACCTCTCAAATATAAGAGGAATTATAAATAATAATTCTACGTTTTTTTTTCTTTATATGACAGGAGCAGTGCAAGACGTAAGTTGTGCATATTATGCCAAAGATAACATTAAAATTAATATTTTAAGTCTATGGAGAGAACGCTGTTGTAGTGTTGTGGTCTTATGCACTCTGTTTCCGTAATACCTAAGTACTATTTTTAATAATATCATTATATTAACATACTATAGACGCTGCACTGCCTGCATACAATTATTATGTACCTACTACTACGAATCCGTAGTTTATTGTTTGATTATATTCAATATTGTTTAAACTTTTATCATAGATTTTATTGTTATAATAATATCATAGCCTTGACGGTGTAAACATGTTATACTTTAATATAATATTTTTTTTTCAAAATAAAATAATTTATATAAATAGTATCTGGTTTATGTATTTCTATATGTTGTAAAAGACAAAATGTGTAGCAAGACTAGATGACTGATGAAATTTTTTTTTGGTTATTCACTTGTAAAAAATGACGTATACTGAATTAGGGGCGTCAAAGTTATGTTTACTCCTCCAAACATAGTCCCTTAATACAGCCTTTATCAAATATAAACCATAATGATTATATATAAACAAATAAACTTTAATCGTGGCAAAGATAATATTAATATATACAACATAATACAGATGGTGGCACTCAGAATACAATTAACTGAAGCATAATACAAATTTGAAATACATTCTTTGGCTCAAGTTATCCTTGCTTGTTAATAATTGTGGCTGCTTCGCGTTCCGATTGTGGCAAATCTTTGTCATCCCAACCCCACGATGATCGAGTATCTGCACGGCCATTTATGCCAGTACGTTCCACACGTTTACGTACAGTATCGGGTGACACGGTCTTCAGGTCATATGCCCATCCAATTTTAGCAAAAAAATCAATGAATGCAGTTGTCATATTGAGTTTATAATCACCCAATTCTGCCGCCTTGTAATCCCACGGGAATACATGGTGGTAGTTGTGCCAACCCTCTCCCAAAGCTAATAAAGCTACAGTTATGTTTTCAGAAGGATTTATAAACCTAAAATAAATAATAAAAGTTATAAAAAAGTAAATGGTACGTCATTAATTGTTAAATTACAATAATAACTTTAATTATTACCTGTCATAAGGTCTTCCACCCCACATATGTGCAGCACTATTTACTAACCATGTAACATTAAGTGAGAAAGTGTATCGAAACATAGTGGCCACAAACCAAGAATTTGCCCAGCTTTCACCCCAACAATACACCGGTAGTATTGTAGGTAAAATGAAGCACAACAATGGCATCAGGAACTTGTAATACCTGTAATTTATAATGAATAATTATTAATTTATTTTCAAAAATACAGTCACCTGCCTAAAGTTTTCAACATAACAGTAAAACTTAAAAGTATAACTCATAAATATATATGTAAATTTTATACATAAATACATTAATTGAAAATGTTGGCAAGTGGTTACGTATTGGCAATGCACACGGGAATAAGAAAAGGAGGGAAAATACAAGAGTTAAAGGATGGGATTTTGAAGTTGAGATAGTTTAGGAGGTCAATATCATCTTTCAATAGCTTACAAAGAAATCTTGCATTAGCTTCAACCCTCCTGTCAGCCAGAGAGTACAAGCCAAGAGACTGGAGTAGTGGAGAGTAGTTGTGAGACAAATGCTCAAATTGAGTACAAAAGCAGCTAAATTTAAGAACTAAGCAGTTGTTACACAACTATACTGCATAATAAATGTATAGCATTGACATTTTAATAAAAACGTTACTTTTTTTGAAAGGAAACAACTGGATCAGCTAGTAAATCAGCCATATCAATACCACGTCCCTTTTCCATAATTTCTGGATGTTTTCGGCATAACAACCAACCAACATGTGAAAAAAAAAATCCTCTGTTTGCGTTATGCGGGTCTGCATTTGTTTCACTGTACTTGTGGTGTAGTCTATGGTCACGAGCCCATTCATACACATGGTTCTAAAACATAAATACATTTTTAAAATCCCAAATAAAAAAATTGTCATAGTATGCATAATTTAATAAAATATTTGTGAACGACTAATAACTACAAATAGTTTTATAAATGATATATTTAATATATTATATAAAACAAAAATTTAACACTCTAAAACGAAAAACTGACGTAAAGCAAAATATTACAATTGAGATAAACTATATTGTACAAATATAATTCAAATAATCTAACTACATTTAAAAAAATTATTAAAATTAAAAAATTAAAAATATTTATCTGATTATAATGATTAGATAAGTTATAGGTGTATAATTAAAATTATTTTTATTAAAGTAACTTTCTTAAGATGTTAACTAATTTCTTTGATTTATAGGATTTAAATGTCTGTTGTATGTATGGGTTTTTTATTGTATGTATAATATTTAATTGCAATTTAAAAAAATATATATAAACATTGACAATTATTAAAATTGAATCTTTTGTTATTTATTGCCAAAAATGGTATTTGACAAAATATATCAACAAACAACTAAAGTAAGCATACAAATAACATTTACATAAATACTTTAACTATGATAGAAGCGATCAGTTTCCAATTAAAATATTAATATTTTAAAAAGCAATATATTATATACATGATGTATTATTAAAGTAGTACAAATGGTAGTAACCTTAATTATTGATGATTATATTTATTTGTGTATAGGTACTATTACTAAAGGTAATAAGATAAATGCAATAAGTATAAGACACGTTTTATACGTGAGTAATTTAGAAGTTCAACTATTGGCTCTAATTCACTCATATATTACTAAAAATGCTTAAGAGGACATACTTATTTTTAAATATTCCATATTCTGTGCCTAATCTCGTCTGACGAGCACTTTCACCAACATAAAATACAGTCTAGAATAAATGAATTAAAAGATGAAAAAGAATTGTTTTATTTATATTTTAGAATTAATGCAATGGATACAAACAATTCAAAGTTATAATATCGTCTATACATACGATACTTTAATGATGAACTTTGAAGGATTTTTAAACAAAATCCACAAAATAATAGATTCAATGCTTAACATATTACATTATATCCGTTATTGAATCGATTATTTATATTTCATTTCATTTCCAAATAAATAACGAGATATTTTAAATAAAAAGGCACAGGTTTATAACAAATAAATAATTTAAAAATTATTCGGCACATAACACAGATTAAAGTTTAATAATAAAAAAACCAAAACTTAATAAAAATTGGAAAATTGGCTTACTATTACAACCAGTATTTATGACTAAAGTGGTATTTTATTAATAGATAATAGTACCTTCATGTTTTTGAAGATACAGATATATTGAATTTAATTTTATTCAAATTTAAAACTAATTCAATATTTTTTATAAAATCGATATGTTTAAATGAATGTATAGAACTAAAAACATAAAATATAATCATTGTACATCACAATTAGAATCTACTAAATCGGTCAAATTGCAAAAAAATGTATTAATATTTATATTTTAGATAGTTGTGTCATTAAACTCAAGAAAATTATATGCTACTTTTTATATTTAATATTTTATTCAAATTATCCAAATCATTAAAAGTTTGAATGATCTGAGTGTATCATATTAACCAAATAAAACATATGTTTAGACGGTTTCAAACAAAATTAAAATTATTAATATTTAACATCAATATACATAATGTATTACTAAATTGAAGCCATGTCTAGGTATTATACTTGCACCAGCATGTTGTAACTTATGCATTAAATAAGAATTTTAATTGTATTTTTTTTTAATAGGTACCTCTACCTACTTCTACCTATTAAAATATCCGTCTTGTTACTCAGGATAAAAACAAATTATATAAACTCAGATTTCAGATGAATGGTGACGAAAACGATTTAAAGCAAATTTCAAGGTAAGGTTCTACCATTGATTAAATATACCGATATTGATTGGATATTTAATCAATGACAAAACTCAATTTTTTTCAATACCTTTTTAGAATAGTTAATAGTTAAAAAATAATATTAAAAAAAAAAATACCTGAAAGGCTATTGTATTGAATACAATTAATATCACACGCAATGGCCATTTGGCTTTATACGCCCGATGTGACCAAAGTCTATGAGCTCCAGCTGTAATACCAATTGAAGATACTTGATACATCAATATTGCTAAATGAAAATAATAATATATATTTAACTATTAGGTTAGAAATATTAAATATTTAAGTTGTTGAACATACCAAAAATAGTTGTAGCAATTTTAGCGGAGGTAAACATTAGTAATACACCATAAACAGCAGCCAAATGAAGGTAACCAAACAACATGACATTGCGCCATACAATTGCTTGATGAGGTTGTTTCCTATTTCGTTGGGTGAGATGTATTGTCCCATTTTGGGTAATTCCTTCGGATTCTTCCATACCTTGATATAATTAACTGTGAAAAATATGAAATTTAGGTAAAAATAAAATAAAACATAATATGTGATACATAATATAATTTGTATTTTATACCAAAAGAAAAAAAGAAATCAAACTGAATAGTTAGGTTTATACCCGTTTTTAAAAGACAACATACCTTTTTCGTGCATGTCGTATGATTCGATTGGTGCGTTGAGATCTATGTGATCACACTAACAATAGGAAATTGTGGGGAATGCACGCCACCGGATATAAATTGGTTGCCGATTAGCATTTTCTCTTTTGAAAACGTGTATTGTAGTATTTTATTTACAAATTTTAAATCAATTTGCATACCTAGGGAATTTTCTATTTCTTTTAGAAATTCACTATTCTTTAGGTACTTAACCCATTGGTGTCAAAGTTATACTTACAATTTTAACAAAAAAATTTTTGAAAACATATATTATACCTCAAAAATTATTGTAAAAAATCTTCGTACCATATGGCAACGCACGGTGTTAATGGGTTAATTTACTGGTATCTTGGATATAAATACAACAAACAAAAAACTGGCCAAAGGTTTTTTTTTAATTACCTAATCAAATTAAAATTTAACAAGCATCTAAAATATTTTTGTTAATTAATTCAAATACTAAGTGACTAGAGTACTGAATTATTAAATTATATATTAGTTAGTAAATAAGAACAAAGTTTAACAATTATTGACTATTAGTATCTCAATATTTAATATATTTGATTCCAAACCAACAGTTCTACATCCTGAACTCCTGAACCATACCATATGTATCTATATATTTGATTTATATGTATTTATTTAGTTGAGTAAGTTATTAGTTATCAGTTATTACTTATTACTAGTTAATAAATTCGTATAAAATGCCATTAAGAGACAAGCATGTACTCTTAATTTAACTAATAAAATTATATTTTTACAAAATAGGTATTAACTTTAAATAAAACATAATTGGTGCTTGGTAATTTTAATGTTTAACATATCATCATATTTAAAAATATATTCTGAGAACTTTAATAGGTTTTAGATAAAACTAATTAGGCCTAGATGCCTAGTAATTACATATTTATATTACAACAATGTGATATTATACTGTCGTAGTATCATACTGATATATTACTCATACTGAGTATCTATATTAGAGAAATCACACATTATATTTTACATATTAAAAATATTCAATTATATATTGTCACAATTCACAACCATGAAAATGTCTTCTTTAACTAATGAACATCATTTTAATATAAAATATAAAAGTTGAACAACCTTATGATTAAAAATTTAAAACCTGGTTTGCCATACTGTGTATGATTTATCTTGGCAACTTTTGCACAATGTGAAATAATATGTTCAATTATAATTTATGAATTTAAAAAAAAAAACAGATGAATAATCACAACAAACATGAGTGATAACGATAAGTATATAATATGAGGTACCTATTGTCTATAACAATAATCAACTTGTTTTTAAGCAGAGACAGAACAATAAGGACAGCTAGGATTAGACAAACAATGTGTGGGCTATAAATATTGCTGGTTACATAATTTAGGTTGGTACACAGAAGTATGTATATGGCGTAGCTTAGCGGTGGCTGAATCCTTTTTCCCCATAATTGTTTGGAGCTCACTCAGATTTAGTTGGGTAAATGTGTATAGATAATATTGTTAACTTTATTTTTGTTGTAAAATTTTAAAAATACCTAGGTATCTACTATGTTTAATGTAAGCTAAAACAATTAATACTATTCAATAGAGTTATAACTGTACAAGGGTGACTCTGTCAAGATACATTATTTTGTTTAAAAAAAATGTCAGGACTACAACTCCCCTCAACATACAGAAGTCCAAAGTACACATTATCATTATTATAGGGTGTCCATTAAGCCACTGGCGCTGGAACAATACTGGTAACTCAGTGGAGATCTAGCCACCCAGAACTTTATTTATTTTGTTCAATTTCAGTATCTTTTCATTAAAATAATAAGTTCATTAGAGCATCTTACATAAATGCAGTATAATATAACGATTAAAGGAACCCAGGAAAGCTGCTGACTGATCATCTGATGCTCCGATTTTTTCGTGATATCACCTCCCAGAAGGAAATTGTAAATACACCACTGTAGGTGCCTATAGTGAGTTGTGGATTTGTGGTTATCGGCGTACGAACTACGAACTGCTCAGTGTTTACAGGCTACAACGCTCGCCTCGAAATCTAAATATATCGGTGTGAATTCAAATGGACGGGTTTTACGCTCGAATAGTGCACGGCGTGCATAAACGACCCAGATCGTCAGATGGTGGGGTAATTTAATTTAGCGGACGGGTGATGACCAATGGGAGTGGGGTGGTATGAACAAAAAAACATTTTGCAAGAAAAGAAACGACAGCTAGGAATATACTCTGCGCGGCATTAGGATCACGAAGGGGTGATACGGGAGAAGAGGGAGGCAAATGCGAAAGATAAACAGATAACCATTGTACATTTTTAAATTTAAGTTGTGGTCAAAATGACAGAATGAACGACTAGTCAGTAATCAGTAGTCACCTACGACCAGTGACGATCGCCGCCGCAACACATTCGACATACATGCAATTTCGGCAAACAACACGTGCCCAAGGTCGCACCACGAGAGTCGTACAAGCTGCGGCAGAACACTTGTTGTAGGCCCTACAGCGGCGGGCGGCTACAACAGTTCTCCGTGGCACGTGTACGGTCGGTCGACCGGGCGCGCGCGCGCACGCGCTCACTGCTCGCTCACCGGAGGAAACGCTTGCTCGAGTTAAGTAATAGCATCCGTACGTACCTGTAACGATGTACTACCCTACTGCTGGACGACCAAGTTCATCACACGATGACGGACTTTCCGTTAGTGATGGGATGTGTACGACTGGGCACCACCGGGGGCCGGTCGTTCTGAAATCTTCCGGGCCGGACGACGTGCGAGAACGACGAATAAAACGTTCACACCTATTTAGTATTTACGGATGACGCGCGACTAACGTAGTAACGTGGTTGGCGGATATAAGTATTTCACGGATGGAACGATAACGGTCTCGACTCACGACGACAAAACTAAATAACAATGTTTTACGTTACGCTTACGACACTACTATTCTTTAATCTATGAAGTATCGAGTATGAGTACGATGACGAAACACGACTCGGCGTCACGAGCACAAATGGGGGCGCTGCCGGCGGGAGACGCGAGAAAAGCCGTACTGCTGATACAGCGATATCGTACCGAGGCGGTCCCGAGTCGTGGCGGCGGCGTCGGATCCCTCCGTGCTATACGGATTTAATCATTCGGCATTTCAGCCGGGAGAACCGACAGTTTTCGCCGCATGTGCTGCCGCCGGTAGCGGCCGAACGAATTATTTGCGCCACCCGGCACCCGGTGCTTGGTGGTTTTCAAACGGCGTGTCTGTGGTTGGGTCGGTGGGTGCGCCCGCGCCGTTCTGATGACTGTGACTCATTTGCCGGTCGAAAATAATGAATTAGGTACGCTGTAGTGCTGTATGCGATTTTTGTTTTTCGGGACATCACAGCAATCGGTGGCGAATCGACAGACTTTTTGCAATTTCTTTACATCACGTACTCTGTCGCTGAATCCAGTCGGCGCGAGGTCTGGCCTAAACGTTCCCCCATAAAACTAGACTGGGACTTATAAGTTATTGTCTCACACATTTTTGTTATACGATATTTTATTCAATTTTGCCTTTTGACTCGGTTGTACCTAACTATTATGTATTTGTGATCATAATATTAAAATCTGTGATAAAATCGTGTGTACAGTAAGTGTGTAGTGGTGGGGGGGAGGTGAGAGGGCTTGAAAAATTCCAATTTGTGATTTTTCTGGAGCCGTGTGCATTTCTTAATGCGTTTTTCAGTCATTCCAGAGCGGTTTGTCGCACACATAAATTATGTCTTATGAAGTTACGTGAACCTACTTAGCATGAAATACAATAATGTCAAACTCGTACATTACTGTGTTGCAAATTTACAATAATATAAGTGAATATCGACGTTATTACGTATATACAATATAGTATATACCTATTAAGTTCGACGGGCGGGCGGCGTGACGAGATAGCATAATTATTAACAGGCGTACGAGCGAACGTAGGCACACATTATGTTATTATATTGGCATATTGTTTACCGTACCGTCATTACGTTGTATACTTTTATTATTATTGCGTCAAAGCATATCGGTAAATAATGATAAAGGAAAATGTTCATCTTATTTTCCTTTCCCTATATTGTTACGCGCGTACCGATTGGTTATTATTTCGATTTCTCAGCGTACGATAGTATTTTAAGTACCTTAGTACCTATATATAATGTAATAATATGACGTATTGTTTGGCAAAGGCTGACTATATTATGATTGTTGAAGTGTGGAACCCGCGAAGCTACGGTGGTATACGGCTTTTTAGTTCTTCTATAATGAGCAAATGAACGGTCACATTCGTCATAACTCATAACTAGTAATATATTATAATAAATAATAATATTATATTAGATAGGCTCCTACAGAGTGCAGGTGTTACCTGTGTTGTGTAGTGTAAACAAAAATTAATCTAAATATAACAGTGATACTTATAGCCAAGTTATCTATATGTACCTAACGATATAACTGTTATCCGTTATACCTATCGTTTGTACCCACAATTGCACTACCCGAAGTCCTAAAATGTATTTAGGTATAATACAATTAAATCAATTTTCCGTGACTTTATGTTCTATTATGTAAACGATTATTATAATTTATAGTGGTGCGAAATGCTTTGACGTATTAGCACTAAGCAGTGAGCACGTATGGTAAATCAATAACGCGGGCATCATATAGAATAACCAATCGAGAATATTTTTCATCATCACATTACAGCTGATAGCCGATGCACTTATTCGACTTAACGACTGATCTTCAATAGTTCAATGCCGCTTTTTTTTCGGTCTACTCAATTACAAGTCGGCAATCGGCATAGACTGAACACGACTGTAATCAATATTTTAGGTACCATAATAAATAAGCGACATGCAACACTCTAAAAAAAACACTTAATAGCTAACCAGCAACCTACAAAATATGTTTTCTCCGCAAGTAAAATGTTTTATTCATTTTCAACACGATAATACACGAAACGAGGCTAGGAAATATAGATTACCCTTTTGGCCCTCGCACTCATTTTTATATAAATATGAAGGTACCTCTACATTTTAATTACTAACACTAACATTATGAAAATGGAGATAAATATAAGTAATGAATAATGATAACCAGAGTATTTTTTGCACTTGAATATTTCACAGTGAATTAAAAATTATTTTAACATTTTTATTTGCATTAATTCTGCTGCAACCAATTTACCCACGTATACACACATATATAATGTATTTTGTATCGATTTGTAAATATTAAGTTGTATTATGTTTGTATTGACTGTTTACGTACGTTATGTACACAAACATAATATACAATATACTGTAACGTTAAAGTTAAACACATTGTTATGTCAACTTAAATTTCTATAGGCTACAGAATTAATTTAACTGTTATTTAAGTATTGAAAAGTATTGAAGTTTTTAAGTTTTTAATTAAAATATAATTTTAAATTAAAATTTTACCCTAGCCATTTTAATATTTAATATTATAAACTATATCATAATAAAAATTATAAGGACATATGGTTTTTCAAGTTTAACTGTACTTGTTAAAATATAGAGAAATTATACTTAATTTTTATGAAACGTAAAACAAAAACCTGAGAAAACATCCGGAAATATAAAATTAATTTAAATGGTTTAAAGGTTACAAGTTACTTAAATACTACACATAAATACATAATGATAACACGCATAATATGCATATTATATAGATATTTTAATATTTATACATAATATTGATTTATTTTTAATCGCATAGGAACATCCATGAGTTATGGATATTGTAAAGCTATATGCCTATATACTATATATAGGCACAATTTTATGTAAACATGTAATATATTAATTTATTCAAAAAAAATATAATGTATTATATATTCATATAATTCTTCTTGTGTATTACCGTCCACTAGGACCATCCCGTCGAACAACGGAACAACCAGGTCTCTCTGTCAGCGGTTTTTGTTTTCCAATCTGAGCCACCGTTCAACGATTCCACGTCTCTCTTTACTACAATTACTATTACATATTCGGGCGGTGGTAAACTACCCGATTTTTAAAACTAGTAAACTCTCCCAGGTCAATAGGTATTATGTTTACCTGTAGGAAATGTGTGAAAAGTTCTCCCGAGTTGTTTTAAATGTTTTGCTACCCTATGAATTGACTACACTGTAGAGATTGTGATTATCATTTTAAATTTTATATTATAAATACTATAATACTATAATATTATTGCTCACAGCAACATTGATTTTGATTTTTATTATTATTTTTATATAATTCACTTTTTTTGCGATCACCCTGTATAGTACAATATTATTCATTAGTGTTATTTTACATTGTATGTTTTCTTAATAAACATTGTATTTTATTTCATTATAACTATTATCATTATTACCATTATCAAATTGTTTCGTCGTAATATCTAAGTCCATAGGATCCATAAAATGATTATGTTACATAGATTTCTTAAATAGGTAACAGAAAAAGTGGGTTTAATCACAAAAACTGAAATTTGTTTCTGTACCATCTATAAAAGAGGTATTTTTCATATTTATTATAGTACAAATATTTGTTTTTTGTTTATACTGTTACTTTTATTTTATATTATAATATATAATATCCCCATTTGTTTAATTTCTGCAGCTACATATTTCTTACTTGCCACTACATTATGTGAAGAAATTGAAATTGTCAATGTGGAAGACGTTATTACTTATTAGTTATACCGATGGAGGCCCTAAGCTCCCTAACTTAGTAGTACTGAAGTAGACCCGGGCAGTGGCGTGGTGAATGGTAATTTCAGAAGCAATTGCCTCTGAGATTTTTCTTAAATAGAGGGGTGGGTGGTAACTGATAACCGGTAGGTCCCCAAGTAAATGTAATATGATATATTATAGTCAATAGGTATAGTTAATAACGATCTGAAATCTAATTAGTTATTTTATATTAATACATTATCATGCATTAATACTTGGGATATTTGTAACTTACCTCTGGAAAATTTTTAATTCGCACTGAAGTAGACCCGGGAGTGTTTACATCTTCCCGTCAGGTAGTATTGGACTAAACCCGGGAGAGTTTACATGTTATTAAAATCGGGAGAGTTTACAATCGCCCTCATATTCATATAATAATATATCAAAATCAAATGAATAAAAATAAACATATAGATTAGACAAAAAACGGAGCTAATCATCATAATAATATGTAGGTTTAGGTAGTAATATCCAAAATTAAATCATATCAGTGACGGATTCGACTCATCTTCTAGGGTAGGGGGAGGGGGGGAGGGTAATTATTTTGTTGTAATTCAAAATAATTATATTCATGTCCCATAGGATTTTATTTTAGGTACCTACTATAATACAATAAATTACTAATTCCCGTATGCATACCTAGTCAATGTATGTGTCATATAAGACATAATTTACTATAGTACAGCGATTTCCTACCTTTTTTATTTAACGGCACACTTGATCGTTTTAAAAATTTCCACGGCACACTTAAATAAATAATAATGAATATAAATAATGTCATATTAATGTATAATACCTAATTATAATATATTGTTTTTATTAAATGATAAATTAAATGTAAATAAATGTAAAAAAAATAAAAATTTGATGTGATATTTGAGACTGGTAATTTTTACATAGTTCCTCTATTCGGGTGAAACAGTTGAAACAGCAATACATAAATCGGGTTCAATATTTTTCAAACAATTTCTACTGCGTGTATTTATATTGTTTAGTGCAGAAAATGCCTATTCGCAAAGATATGACGTGGTGAATGGTAATAACACTAATAACAATAGTATCGCTTTCTGAAAAATAGCTGGATATTATGAAGCTAAACTTAAACAGAAGGAATCTATGTTTTTTTCCTGACTATTGAATAATATTCGGATAGTAGAACTGGAACACAATATATCATTATATCAATAACTCATTCTTTTCGTCATTAGTAAGATGAAGTTCATTCACATTGTCTGTGAAATCAAATGGCAACACAGCCCAATCTGCAGATATTGTCAACGATGGAAAATAGTGTTTAATTTTTTCACTATACTGAGTAACAGCACAGACTATGTTTTCATATAACCGTTATAGTCTGTCAGCCTGTGGTAATAGTCAATGCAATAGCTAATGCAACTGCTTGTAATATCCGTATCGCCTAGTAATGTACTAATATAAGACAAGTATAGATATATAATTATAGCCGTTGCCTGTTTTATCTGGACATTTTATCAATTTTTATTTTCAAGGGAATTTCGAAATCAATGTTATCTTAAATATAAATTATATTTTTGATTATAATATTTAGCACACATAATTAGACAAAAATTACAAGGCACATCCGAATAATTTCGCGGTACAGCAGTTGGGAATCCCTGCTATAGTAACTATAGTAACTATATTATGATTGACAAAGATGTAGATAATTATTTATGATTTTAGTTAAAATACTGAAAAAAAATTTGAAAACATGATTATTTTACCCAATTAAATTAACTAAATCTATTTTTGTATGATGACAGAAGGTATACACTATACATTTTGTAATATCAATATAATATGTACAATGAAAATAAAGAGTTCGCTGCGGCATTAAATAATTATTACAATAGTTTATAATTACGTCATAAAATCAATCTTATTTAATCAGTCAATATGATATTATAATATAATTATTTATATAATTGTAACACACTGTTATCTTTTTGAACTAAAAATTTAAACATCACGCGTATCAATAATAAAATAATTAAAATACAAACACGAGGAGCACTTATTCAGTATGGTAAGGATAAGGATGAATTAACGTAGATATTATATTATACTCTGCACGTATCTGAATAAATGTATTGTGTTCATTTTAATATCTAAGTTCTAATTAATGTGAAAATCAAAAACTGGTTCGTTTTTCAATACAAAATAGCATGTTTTTTAAAATTGCGTTTTAATAACGTTTGCGTTACATTTTCCTGATCCAATCAGCTAAGACATATTATAGCGTATGCCAAAATGCAGGCATTCCAAATTTCCAACATATTCTAGACCACTGATTCAAAATTATGTTTCACGGAACCTATCTAAATCCCTTGCTCTAAAATATATTTGCCTAATATTATTTGTTATATATTTAAAGATTCAAGACACCTAAATACCTAATGAACAGCAGATCATTACCAACTTACGATTATTAGTAATCTATAATATTGTACAATTTTGATTAATTAATTAATAAATTAATTTTGAAAGTTTGTTGTAACTTGGTACTTATTTACGTTTCCGACGTATATTCAATTTTTAATATTTTTTTAAAACAAAATAAAATATATTAATATTTTATAAATAATCTATACATGTTTTAAATTTGCCCCAACAGTTTTTGTTATTTGCCCTTTAAATTGTGCACATGTCCCGTGCCCTTTTTTACCAGTCCACGCCTGCCTAAGGGTTCCGCCAGATGTATGTGAATATTAAGAAAATTATTTGATATTAAAAAAATTCAGTTAAATAATAGTATATTTACTATTGCTATAAAATATTCGTTTTACAGACATTGCAGGGGTTCCATGAAACACGAACTTTTTCCAAAGGGTGCAGCCGTGGTCGTAAAAGTTTGGGAACCGCTGTCCTAAACCCCTAGTTCTTTAAAATTAATTTTAAGTTTTTAGTATTTTTAATTTAGTATTAAGTATTTACACTATATTACAATAATATATAATACATAATACCTAAACTAATATAAATAGGTTAGGTTAAATAATATATTACAGCGCCGTAATTTGGTTAATATTTTTGGTGTTGCAATTTTTATTATGTGATCGTGGACCTTTAAATAATATGCATACACCTCTCTCCATATTGATATTTCTTTTAGATTCTGAGCGAAGCGATGAATGTATTGATTTTACAATGATGTGTGTTTTAGATTCTGAGCGAAGCGATGAATGTATTGATTTTACAATGATGTGTGTTTTTTTTTTATTTTTTTAGTTTTTTTTTCTATAAATATCAATACAATTTTATCTGTTGAGTAAAAAAGCTTGAAAATTTAATAGAAGGCTCCTAGGTTATTGTTTCAAAGCCAGATGAAAAAAATTAAAAATCCTTAGTCACAGTTTTTATTTATAAGCATTTAAAGTTCAAATTTTGACAAAATACGGAAAAATCACGAAAATTAACAAATTATTTTGAGTTGAGAATTCATAAAAATTTTTCTTTTTAAATCTAAGATTTGAAAATGTAACATAAGATTACTCATAAGTTTGTCTACCCTTATCAAAAAAAAAAAATGTCTACAAGAAACTTAAATTAAATTTTTATGAGCGTTTGAAATTTATATTTTTACAACATTTGATATTCACTCGATTTCTCATGTAACAATTTTCTTATTTTATTGTAATTAAAAAACGAATGACTGTAGATACTTGAAAATTTCACTGAATGTTTATATTAGCATTTTCTATACACCATAACATTTTGAAAATATTTTGATTCTTTTTGAGCTGTTTACGGACATTGTCAGTTTTCAATTTTTTTAGTTTATTTTTCTATAAATATCAATAAATTTTTATTTGTTGGGTAAAAAAGCGTGAAAATTTAATATAAGGCTCCTGATGTATCGTTCTAATAGCAGTTGAAAAATATTAAAAATACATAGGCACAATTTTTTTTATAAGCATTTAAATTTCTAATTTTGACAACATTTATCAAATTTATAATTTATTAATTATTTTGTGGTTAAAAATGTATAAAATGTTTAACTTTTATGGCTAAGGATTGAAAATTTAAAACAAGGCTCCACGTAAATAGTTAATATATAAATTACTTTATTCACAATAATATCATCAAATATACTGGGTAATATCATAGGCTGACTGACCGTTTTCGCTCAGAATCGTTTTTCTTATACAATGATATTATATCATTGAATTCAAATTTAACACCATCCATTACAGTGACCCACTTATAACCTACTGTACAGCAGAGTAACATCCACTTATCCACCATTTTTTTTTTATTTCTGTGTCTGTCATCACCTTTTAGGACAGTAAAAGTGCTCGGATTTTCTTCAATAGTAACTTTTCTGATAGGAAAGTGAATCTAGTTGGTACTTTGGGGGGTCAAAAGTAAAAGTAAAGCCCAGTAGTTTTCACAAGCGACGTGAAAAACAAAAGAAAAATTAAGGAAAAACGGGAATTTTTACGCAAAATCTGTTTTCGAGAAAATCGATTTTGGTTTTTGATGTAACTCTAAAACAAATGACCGTAGGGACATGAAATTTTGACTGAATGTTTATATTAGCATTTTCTATACACCATAACATTGTCAATTTCCATTTTTTTTAGTTTTTTTTCTATAAATATCAATAGCAGTTGAAAAATATTAAAAATACATAGGCACGATTTTTTTTATAAGCATTTAAAGTTCAAATTTTGACAACATATATCAAATTTATAATTTATTAATTATTTTGTGGTTAAAAATGTATAAAATGTTTAACTTTTATGACTAAGGATTGAAAATTTATAACAAGGCTCCACGTAAATAGGTTATAATATATAAATTACTTTATTCACAATATCATCAAATATACTTGGTAATATCATAGGCTGACTGACCATTTTCGCTCAGAATCGTTATTCTTATACAATGATATTATATCATTGAATTCAAATTTAACACCATCCATTACAGTGACCCACTTGTAACCTACTGTACAGCAGAGTAAAAACGAAACCCACCGATCTACACTGTAAGAGAGTAGCCGACAGGGGACAACCAGTCTGGCGCCAAGGCGCCCTGGTCCAACCCGCCGGAGGGATGTGCCCGTGTCATAAGGCGTGAAGGAGCCGCCTTCGCGATAAATGGCTAAAGGTGTAACAACCCCCGAGGGAATAGCCTTATACTCCCCGTCACACAGCCGGTAATGAATGTACAGCAGAGTGACATCCACTTACCCACCTTTTTTCAATTTGTAATGTACCTACCAAGATTACTTTATCGTTCTTGACCCATTGTGGTCCTCAGATAAGTCTTAAGTCGTTTTAAACATGAAAATGATTTTTCACAGCTGGCAGTTGTTGTTGGTATAGTAAGAAATATACGAATAATTGATGTTAACATGAGAAATCCATTTTGAAAATCATCATTCTTAATAAATTCTATTTTCTTTACCATAATACTAGTTGTTTCTATGTTGGAGTACTTCAACTTAAACATTCTATTATAAACTTCAATTTCGTTTTCAGATACTTTAAATCAAAGTTATAGGTGTTACAAACAATATTTAATGCTTCATGTGGTGGATTATCATTGATTATTATTTCTTTTAATCAATTTAATATATCTAGCTATTTTTCTTGAAAACGTTGTTAATTTTCTCTAATTATGATATCTAAGACTGGATAGTAAATTTCAATACGATAGTAATCTTTTAAATTCAAAGTTTGAGACCCCTTTTCCCCACCACCTAGCTTACACGGAACATTTTTTTTCGAGGTATTTTGGAAGGATCAATGTTATATTGTTATTGGTTTTGGTCATCTTCATTGCCTCATTCCATCTATTATTACATTCAATTTCTGATAACATCTTTTTTAGTAAATTTGAAGTGCTATTAGACATGTTGATTACAGTAGCATAATTAATATTCACAAATTGTAAATATTTTGATAAAATATTATGTATTTCATGTTATTATTTAAAACAATTAAACGGAATACAAATTTAAAGTTTTGTATATTATTAAATAATGATTTTAACTTCAAATCCGGAATTAATGTCATCATCGATACTTTTAGAAAACAATACTTTTGCAACACCTGAAAATTGTTTGGTGTTGCAAGTGCGACACTTGCGACACCCCAATTACGCCACTGAATATATAATACTTGGATCCAGCGTGATAAAAAAGTCCATTTACCGCTGTATCTTACAAGTGCCAGATTTTGAAAATAAAATAATGTATACGTTGTATTTAATAGTTTATCTTAATTTTAAAAACGTATAGGTACCTACATAGTTAACACGATTAAAAAGTCTTGATTTAAATTACTTTATCCACAATAATATCATCAAATATACTTGGAGTCTCGCGCAAGCAGTCCGACAGTGCGCACGCATTTCGATGCTTCTCTCGGATTACGCTCCATTGTACCTCTGTCTTGCATCAGGAAAAAATATAAAATCTCACTTCTTCTCCGTCAACGTCTTACCAAGGACCAATCCACACATTACGGGAAGAGCTACCTTCTCAAATGCAGTAGTATAATTTATTTACTAGTTCTACTATTATAGTTTCTAAATATCACGACAAATATTTTCTGTTACGTAACAACCACAAGATTACATAACCACGCAAGGCCACGGTCACCGTATCGTGCGGCGACCTTTGGACCTCAGATAACAATAAACCTGCGATATGCCAAAACCAAAGCCAACTGTATCCCCAATTAAGATTGTGAAAAATAAAATTGTTACTATACTGCGGCCCACGAGAGAGTATTACTATCGCCCGACGAAAACACGTTCGATTCCGCGCATTGCCACGTATTTGTCATACACTAAATGGCACAAAGTGGGGGAATGCCTACAGTCTGCATGCGCAAAACAGTAATACTCCATCGTGGGCCGCAGTAGTAAAAATACTAGTAACAATAAAAATAAACGTTCCCTTTCATCATCATCCTCCTCTCCATCGCAATAACCGCCTATCGTAACTTCTAAGAAAACTAAACTTTTCTTTACGCCAAACTGGTTCGCACCACTCTCCACGGACGACGACAACGATATCAACACCAATAATAATAATGAAATTGACGCTCAATCAGAGAACTCAAATCAGGGGCAACAGAATACCACCGAAGTCACACCTAAAATCATTTTGCCTCCACCCATATTCATCAAAGGCGTCCATGACTACCTTGGACTACGAAACCACTTAACAGAAGTCTCTGCCCCTGATAGTTTCTCGTGCAAATCGACCACTACTCGCCTCAAAATCCAAGCGGACAATCCTAACAGCTACAGAAATATAATTCATAACCTAAAAGAAACCAACGCACAATTCCACACATATCAACCACAATCTGATAAACCCCTAAGGGTAGTTATCAGAAACCACCATCCCTCTACTCCGGAGGCTGACATCGCATCCGCTATAGAAGAAATTGGCCACACCGTAAGAAACGTGACTAATGTTGACACCAACAAACTAAAACACCTCTACCTCTTTTTTTTGTCGACTTGGACCCAAACGACAGTGATAGCGATATTTTCTCCATAACCTCTCTTTTGCACACGAAAATCAGAATTGAAGAACCATACAAAAAGCGACAAATACCACAGTGCCAAAACTGCCAATCTTACGGCCACACCCGCACTTACTGCGCTCACAACCCCATGTGCGTCAAGTGCGGTGGAAAACACCCCTCTACCTCCGGTCAAAAATCTCCAGATCTTCCGGCTAAATGCGCCCTCTGCGAAGGTGCGCACCCAGCCAACTATAAAGGATGTACTGTATACAAGTAACTAACTCGCAAGCACAACAACTTCTCAAGCAAGAAATCTCAACAACACCCCCCAGCTACCGAATTCTCGTCCAAGCCACAGCCACGTTCGTATGCAAATGTAACTGAGGGTCACCTACCTCCAAAACCTAACCCTATGTCTTCTAACAACAACGAAAGTGATCTTCTTAAATTCCTCAACGAGTTCAAAGCCATCTTAAACCCTCTAATTGCACTCCTCACCACTGTCCTCTCAAATCTCACAAATATTAATAATGCCAAGTAATCCTACATCCAAGTCTCTCCTCATCCTAACCTGGAACTCGAATGGACTAGCAAACCACAAAAATGAAATTCTAGCTACACTCCAAAACAATAGGATTGATATTGCACTCATCTCTGAAACACACTTCACTAATTCTTCAAACTTTTATCTACCTGGATATCAAACTTTCAAAACTAACCACCCGGATGGCACAGCACACGCTGGAGCCGCTATCATAGTGAGATCATCACTGATCTTCTTCCCTCTTCCTAACATCCAGTCACATCATATTCAAGCCTGTGGCATATCCTTAACACTAAATAATATACCTATTAACATCTATGCAGCTTACAGTCCTCTTCGCCAAACTATTACCCATAACCAACTTAACGACTTCTTCAACACCCTTGGACAAAAATTTATCATAGGGGGTGATTTTAACGCAAAACACATACAATAGGGCTGCCGTACAAATAATCCTCGTGGTAATACCCTCAAAGCTCTAACCTACATCAAAAACTATAAAATACACGCCCCTCCCTCTCCGACCTACTGGCCCTCTTCACCCAGAAAAAGCCCTACATACCCCTACATATTAGGGCCCTAATTTCAGAAAAACGAAAAGCCCGATCCATCTGGCAGAGAACTAAATACCCCTCAGATAAACGTAAATTTAACAACCTCTCGAATAAACTAAAACGAACATTGGCCTCAATTAGATCAGAAAACTTTACGAGGAATCTTGTTTCTCTATCTACTACCGATAATTCATTGTGGCGAACCACAAGAAAAATACTTCGCTCCCGAACTCTTGTACCTCCTTTGAAAAAAGCTGATGGGTCTTGGGCCATCACTGATCTGGAAAAAGCAAATATATTCCCCCACCACCTCCCCACTACCTTTCAACCACACAACAATTTATGCCCAATCCAAATCGAAACAGTAAACCGCTCCCTATTCTGCACTCTACCTATGGCCCTTCCACCTAAACATATTCGCCCAAGCGAAGGAGAACACGCAATACAGCACTCTCCTCGTCGCAAAACCCCAGGTTATGACTTAATAACATCTGAAGTAGCAGTGAAATCCACCAGACTCTCCTAAATCTTACAGACCAATCAGCCTTCTTCCATTTTTTTCAAAAATCTTTGAAAAAATTACCCTAAAGCGCATGCTACCCGTCATTGAATCTAACCTGCCAAACAACCAATTTCGTTTTCGTCATAATCACTCAACCGTTCACCAGATCCATCGCCTAGTTGATAACATCTCCTACGCTCTGGAAAAAAAGCTAATATGCACAGGTGTATTCCTCGACGTGGCGCAAGCTTTCGTCACTGTCTGGCATGAAGGTCTCCTCCTAAGCTTAAAACTATTCTCCCCCCTACTATTATTTGCTGTTTAAATCCTATCTTAAAGACAGACACTTCTCTGTCCGTTCAGGTTCTGCTATATCCGAAATATTCCGATCTGTACTGGTGTCCCCCAAGGAGCAGTTGCAGCTCCATTACTATTCAATCTATTCATATCTGATCAACCTACTACTGCCTATACTACTACTGGGGACTATGCCGACGATAAGGCACTCTTGACTCTCCACTCAAATCCTGAAACGGCCTCAAACTTCATCCAAAACCACCTAAATCTCCTATCAATATGGTATAAAGATTGGGGGATAAAAGTCAATGAAACCAAATCCGTCCACTGTACGTTCACGCTTCGGCAAGCTGTTTGCCCTCCTGTGTTCCTTAATCACCTTCCGCTTCCATCTGCCCAAAACGTTCGCTACCACACAAAACAGCTTGCTCTAAATAATCGGACTCGTCAATTACGCCTTCTCTTAACATCTAAACATCTAAACCTTAAACATAAACTTATCTCATACAAATTACTCCTCAAACCAATATGGACATATGGCATCCAATTATGGGGTGCTGCCAAACCCTCCAATATTAATAAAATCTAAACTTTTCAATCCAAATGCCTTCGACAAATAACTAATGCCCCATTTTACATATCTAATGATACTCTCCATAAAGATCTTTACATGCAAACAGTTAAAAACGTTGCAAAGTCTTTCTACAAACGCATGCACACCAATCTCCACAATCACCGCAATCCCTTGATTTCGGAACTATCTATCCCCACTATCCCTGGTGACCCCAGAAGGCGACTAAAACGAACGTGGTGTAGTGATTTACTTTTAGACTAACCTTAACCGACACACGCCACGAAGTCCCATCAATGGATGGTCTCTTGTCTCATGCCCCCTGTCTGAATTGTTGTAAATAATCGTAATTATCAACTCGTTTGTCATTACCCTATTATTTCGTCTTTTCTATATTATTCTTTTATCACTTGTGCTTATTGTAAAACTTTAAATTACAGATTGTACAATTCTCTTGTTTAAAAATAATTTAAAAAAAGGGTGGATAAGTGGATGTCGCTCTGCTGTACAGTAGGTTACAAGTGGGTCACTGTAATGGATGGTGTTAAATTTGAATTCAATGATATAATATCATTGTATAAGAAAAATGATTCTGAGCGAAAACGGTCAGTCAGCCTATGATATTACCCAGTATATTTGATGATATTATTGTGAATAAAGTAATTTATATATTAACTATTTACGTGGAGCCTTGTTTTAAATTTTCAATCCTTAGCCATAAAAGTTAAACATTTTATACATTTTTAACTACAAAATAATTAATAAATTAAAAATTTGATAAATGTTGTCAAAATATGAACTTTAAATGCTTATAAAAAAAATTGTGCCTATGTATTTTTAATATTTTTCAACTGCTATTAGAACGATATATCAGGAGCCTTATATTCAATTTTCACGCTTTTTTACCCAACAAATAAAATTTTATTGATATTTATAGAAAAAAAAAACTAAAAAAATTGAAAACTGACAATGTCCCTAAACAGCTCAAAAAGAGTCAAAATATTTTATAAATTTTATGGTATATAGAAAATGCTAATATAAACATTCAGTGAAATTTTCAAGTATCTACTGTCATTCGTTTTTTAATTACAATAAAATAAGAAAATTGTTACATGAGAAATCAAGTGAATATCAAATGTTGTAAAAATATGAATGAACAGGAGAGCAATGCTACTATTTCAGTAAATGAAAATCTTGAACTAGCAAATAAAAATGTTGGAAAGCAGTTACGATTTTTTTCATCAAAGAAACTAAGATTAAAAATACCTGAGGAACAGCGATTAAACAAGCCAACATTAAATGTAAGACAGCAAATAATAGATGACTTAAATGGCAAAGAAGAGTCTCATTATGTTCATATAGATCCACATTTTGACCATGCATATGAACAACAAGTTGACTTGTTATTTAATAATTTTTATATATTTATTATTATTTTTATAACTTTTATAAGCTACACTTTTTAATTATTTATAAGACAACAATATCTATATTGTAATATACTCGGTAGCTTGGTACCTACTATCGTAGTACTGATAGTAGATAAGTGGCTGCCAAGATATTATAGTTGCAGGTCGCAGACAATTTGTTTGATGTTGTAGTCGTGGTTGATAATAAATAAAAGACAGTTGTTGTTTTATTGTGAATTTTATTATATTGTTGATAATTTTTCTAAGTCCAAAATATGCTCGTACAGAGTGGCGTGAAGGTGCTTGCACTAATGGGTGGTAGTACACGTCTGAAAACAGGCCGATTCGGGCTCCCTTTTATATGCAGTTCCCCGTACCCCTTGCCTATAGATACTGTATCTCGTCTCACGGATGTGGTTGGTGTGAACATTGTTCCAGCCCACGCATATTATGACTTCCAGTATAATTCTGTGTATTAAATTTGAAATAATCTTTTTAATATAATTTTAATATTTTTATAATGACTATCGTCGCGTACAGCGTACAGCGTTGTAATCAAAATAATCATATAGTATATATTTTTATATTTGAACATCTGTCGTATACAGAGCAAATTATGGTTCAGTGAGTTCCTAATATCTACCGTCTCTTACCCAAGACATTAAAATGTAATATACAGAAAGAACCCTTAACGTCGTTACTATTATCCGATTTATGCCGAATTACAGTATCTAAATTATAGTATAGACGTATAGTAGAATTATGCACCTGTGTAATTTGTTTTATTGTTAAGTAGTAACTTGCTTACTACAATATTATACTGAATAATGTATTCTGTAACAATTATTTTTTTGATAGCGTTTTTAAGATTAAGGTTAACAATAATTATGAATTAAAAGAGATTTAACCACAGAATAAAAAAAATCAATTTATTATGGTAATTTTATGACGATGATAATTGATAAGAAATACGATATGATAATTGATAATATATTTGGTCTTGTGCAGCAGCTGTCTCTACTGTCTCTAGACGCTCGTGATTCTCACTGTTTGGCATGACAATTAGCGCTTTATGGGATTGTTTTTTGTTAACCGGGAGATATTTATATATATATCTTAAACCGTGCTGTGATTGGACGAGAACATAGATAATAGAAGAATACGAGAATGCACAGATAGGTGATAATAATATTTACTACGGACCACGGACTGATAAGCAATAATGAAGTAAGTTGATACTTGTGAGTTGAGCGCCACAGCACACAAGTAGTATCCTCACCACCTACTGTATAACCACGAACCAGCTACCACAGTGTCTAAAATTGTTATTTATTAATATTTATTATAACCATTATGAGTAACCTACCTGTCTACCTGCGATCAATTTTCCGTTTTCCGAACTCCCGAAGTTGAAAAGTGAAAATCAGAAAAGTTTTCGGTGACGGTAACGTAAGTAATATTTGTTTTTACACGGCCGACCGGGTGACGACTACGTTTGTTTCGTTTCTAAAAATGTAAATGATTTTTCGAAAAAAATCTAATTTGTTTTACACACGGGTTGGTTATGCATTTCGTTTTCCCTGCGTGCCGTCACTAGAAATTTTACCCACATCTGTAGGTAATCTAATCACGTCAAGCCGAGACTTGAGAGTAAGTACCCGATGTATCATGTACATTGTGTGTGAGGCGTGAATGTTTGTTTTTTGTTTTATTACAAATCATATTATTTATGTACCTATTGGCTATTTGGAATAGGCCTAGTCTCCACAACTGATCCTGTTTTCTCTCAACTTTTCAAAAATTATTACCCGTTTTGGGTCCGATTGTTTTAAATTCCACGATATTATTATTATTATTTATCTGTAGCTTAACACAACAATCTAAAATTAAAATCAAATATCAACATTTATATCATATAAATCTCACTATATTTCATTGATTTGGTTAATTTATAGCTGGAAAAAAAAACTGATTGCATAGACCATCATTGAAAATGGACTAATTTGATAAAATTACAAAATTTCATTGATCACAATGTAATTTTTAGAAACAAACAGTTCCATTAAACCACTGAACACTAAATTTATAAAATGAAGGCACATGTTTTAGATAAAACATACACCTTGTAGTACATACATGACATTAATTTTGCACCAATTAGTGATAGACTGATGCGTTTGGTTGTAGATTAAGGCTCTCATCTAGATTGCTTATGTATAACAATACATGATTAATTTCATGTCAATGGCACGTATGTTTCTATAATAGTAAATTGATTTAGTCAATGCTTTCTGATTAGCTCTTCTATGGGCACCTTATCTGATTGGTTTAAAAAAAGTCACACTTTAAAAGTTTACTATAAATGGAATTTGTAATGATTTCATGTTGTTCGTAATTTGACTATGCATATTTTAGCAATTTTAAAATAAAATGTATATTTTTAACTATTAAAACAACATGTGGTTTACTTACAGTTCTATTAATAATTATAATGTCTTCTGTCATATAGGATAATTCTACATTTAAAATATTATTTTATAAATGAGTATAAAATAGTATTTCTAAATGAATTCCAAACCATTCATATTTATAATTCTTTATAAGAAATTAAAATATGGTTATTGGTTCTGCCATAGACTACATAAGTACATAAGGGCCAGTTATACCATTAAACTCCGATTACGCTTAATCAGCTGATAACAGATATTTAACCGGGAAAATTTGACCGATTAAACTCCGGTTAACTTTAATTGGAGATGGTACAACTGGCCCTAAGTGTGTTAAATTTTTAACTAAACCATTTAACCCAAATAATTATCAAATGTATGTTATTTTTAACATACTCTATTAGGGGCGTAATTATGGGGATAGATATTATATATTATATATATATAATAAATAATATACCAATATTATTATTGACTATGATTATTTTAAAATACTTTTAATTAAGTGTTCACAAACGTTTTAATTTTCAGTTGGTATTTCTATATAAGAAATATGCTTGCCTGTGCAGAAATTTCAAAAATGGACACTTGCGGCATTCAACAAATTAAGCTTGGATCAAATATTATTGTTGATGGTTTATTTTTTAATGAAACAAATAATAAATTAAATAATACTAACAACAAAATGATTCTATCAGATTCGTATAGTGATCAAAAATATATTCCAACTGACATTCACAAGAAATTGGAAAAAGATAATTATGATGTTTGTAGTGATAAATCAAAGAAACTTGAACATCAATGTAAAAAAAGTCAACAAATGTCCTTAAATAAACTAAACCTTGATACTCACCTCGGAATTCAACTGCCAATAAAACAGTCCTATACATGTACTGTTTGTCAAAAATTATTTCACTACAAATACCGATACGATGCTCATATACAAAGTCACAATGTCGATAAACAAAAATATAAGTGTAAAATTTGTGATAAATCTTTCACACGTAAATACCATATTAGCATCCATAATAGAACACATACAGGTGAAAAACCTTATAAATGTGACCTATGTGAGAAATTGTTTTCAATGAAACATCATCTCTTATCTCACATCAGAACTCATACAGGTGAAAAGCCTTACACTTGTGACATGTGTAATGAATCGTTTACCCGCAAAGATATACTGAGCAAGCATGTTAGAACTCACATAGGCGAACAACTTTTTATGTGTGTAAAATGTCATAAACAATTTTCTATGAAAACATACACAGGAGAGAAACAATACTTCTGTCATTTGTGCCAACAGATCGAGCCTCAATCAAATAATGTGAACAACATAGATACTGATATAAATCATGACTTTGGCTTAGAAATGTATAACAATGATAAATGTATTGAAACAACAGACGTCTTAGCTATAAAATATGAAAACAACACAGAAAGTAGTGACACTGAATCAAGAATTCTAATGTCAGCATCAAACATGTTATCATATCAACCATATAATGAAATGTTGAATAACACTAAAGAATTTCAATCTGATGTTAAATGTCTTGAAACATTCTGTAGTGTAGAGTTTAAAGAAAAGCCGTATAAATGTCATATGTGTCAGCAATTATTTTCTAATAAACAAAATCTCGATTCTCACATTAGAAGTCATACTACGAAACAACCTTATACATGTACAATTTGTAAGAAGTCATTTTTCTATAAGTATCGTTTTGATGCTCATATAACAAATCACAAAATGGACAAGTATAAATGTAAAATTTGTGAGAAATCTTTTACCCGTAAATACCATTTCGATACTCATTATAGAATACACACTGGTGAAAAACCTTTTAAATGTGAAATATGTCTGAAATTATTTTCGCTAAAACATCACCTTATATCACACATTAGGACTCACACGGGTGAGAAACCGTTTAATTGTGAGCTTTGTAATGAATCATTTCGCCGTAAAGATATACTTAGTAATCATATTAGAATTCATACTGGAGAAAAGCAATTTGTTTGTGATTATTGCGAAAAACAATTCTCTATGAAACAATATTTAATTAGACATATGAGAACGCACACTGGAGAAAAACCATTCATTTGTCATGTGTGTCAAAAAAGGTTTTCTCAGAGATCCGGACTTGATTGTCATATAAGAATCCACACTGGGGAGAAACTATTTCAATGTGGGGTGTGTAAGAAATTATTTTCTAAAAGAGATAATTTAACAATCCATATGTCAGTACACAATATTAGCATAAAAGTTGACCAATGATATAGTAAAATGTATGCAGTTCCTTAGCGGGCTTTATCCTGGCTCCTTCACTACTTAATGTTTTTTGTCTCTCAGTTATATGGTTATATGATCATCCAGCATTGATGGCAGAACGAAGTGGAATGCGCTGTCCATTAGTTTATAGGTCTATGATCTCAACCAGGAAACATCAAAACTTGCATGTGTATACAAAGGGAAATTCCTTTTTATTTATACACATGTTATCTTATAATTCATTGTTTTATATAATTGTTATGTAGTTATAATTAAAATTATATTTTTAATTGTATTAAACTTAATTATTTAGAATTAAATTTAAAAGTTTACAAATTTTGTAATAAAATAAATTTTAAGATCAAACTAAGTTTTAGTGTTCCAAGTTCCAACAGTTATGTATTGTATTATAATTTATATTATACATGCCAAAATAGATAGGTATGCTATCAACTTTGTGATACGCAACACACAGGTTCTCCCACCACAAAAAGGACGTCATTTGTTCTCCGATATTATATATTATTATTATTTATGACTTATGTTGGTATCATACTTATCTATTTTGTCATGATATTATGTGCATTGTCTTTTTTATAATAAATACCGCTCGACACATTATACTTCATAATTATTTATTTAGTATGCATATTTTGACGTTTGTCAATTACATAAAAAGTAATATAATTTCAATATTGTGTACTTATGGTACTGTATGGACTTACATTTTGTAATACGCCACATATAATCTGTTGTCAATAGTGTTGTAATATAAAAATATTATATATAGATTAATTACCAGTGTAGTTTTAATCATAACAAATCTCCATATTCAAATACAAATGAATTCATAACAATTGTAAATTAAAAGAATAATACACATATTATTATATTGTATGTTGCTCCAAAAGAAAGACAAATAAGAACGAAATGCCAATACTTAAGCGACTTGAATTTTACAGAAACGATTCATGTTGTTTCTGATGTAACAAATACACTGAGTTATAGTGTTTCTTTCACTGCGCATTAAATCTCCCATCAACTAAAACGATTTAAATATTTTTTTAATACATTATATTATGTGTGATAGACTTAAAAATCAACTTACGGCTTCCAACAGAGCACCCTTCCTTTCAACAACTTCAGTTCGCGGTGTTCTCATTGGTGGCATTTTTTTTAATGGTTTAGATTCTTTTTTGGAAGTGTTCTTACGCTTTTGGCCACGATCATTAACGGTTTTCACATATTTATCGTTTATTTTAGTACATATATCAATGTTCACATCTGTACTTATTGCTTTACTGCCATTATCAATTAATGTAGTGGAATCTACTTTTTTGTCATTTATTACTGAAGTAGAACTTGGATCTTCATTTTTCTCTGTTATTAAAACTTCTATAATTGAAGTAGTACATGGGTTCTCACTTTGTTCTGATACATTCTTATTATCTGGTGATCCTGATTTTTTAACTATAGGCATTTCTTCAGGTGGTTCATTGTCGCTTTGATTATCACTAGATTGATCATATTCCTGTATTAGTTTTAAAGCAACTGGTTTATTGGTTTCTTCTAATTGTTCATCTTTAATGATATCTGCATGAAATAAAATAAAACAATATACCTAAATTATAACATTTAATTAATATAAATACATTTAAATATATTACACAGTGTATACATTAATAATGATAAAATACTACATACCTAAATACAATTAATGACTTACAATAATTTAATATAAAAACCATGTTTAAAACCAATTAAAAATATTAAAATACAACGGTTAAAAATTCAATTTAAGAAAAAGTTTAAACTCATTTTTTTTATAATCCTTAGCGTGAGTAATTATTATTTTTTAGAAATGTTCAATATCACTTATCATCTAATCTTCTCTCATTAATCAAAAACTTTGAAATTTGTTGGTATTATTATAGGTACCGTTATATTATTTAATATATTGATAAAACAAAATAATGTATAATACCAATTTGAATGATTTTAAGATAAACCTAAAAAAAAAAGTGTGCAAGTGGGTACTGCACTGCTTTGCTGTACATTCTAGGTGATCAAAGCGTCAGTTTAATGGATTTGTTAAATTTGAATTCCATGATATTATATAATTATATACGATAAACGATTCTGAGCGAAGACTTTCTGCCTATATTACTAAATATATTATATGACATAATTATTAAAGTAATTAATTTTTTTAATAGTAACATGGAACTACAGAACATTGATTTATTTTTGCCAAAAAGATTGAATTTGAAAATTGTATTATGTGTACAAAACAATAATAATAAAAAACAGTAGTTACAAATTTTTAAATTATTTGTTTAAATACTTATGTGAAACTTTTTAACCCTTAGCTACCTATAAAAATTGATTAATTTAGAAATTTTTAAGCTACAAAATTATTTGTAAATATATGGTACATTTTGCATAATTTAAACTTCAAATGATTATTAAAAAAAAACTGTGCCTATATCTTTAATATTTTTAAATTATAAAAATAATAACTTATGAGGAACCTTGTAAGTATTAAATTTTAAAGGTTTTTGACCTAACAAAAAATTATTTAATGACAATACCTTATTGAAAAAAAAATTTCTTGTAACTATAACTAGGTCAAAAATAGTTAAAATGTGTTGACAAATGTATTATATATGGAACATTTTCAAATAAACCTTTGGTATCTAAGGTCATTAGTTTTTAAGTTGCACTAAAAAAATAAAAACAATTTTGTCAAAAACTGGGTTTCCCTAATTTTTTTCCCCGATGGTTTTTATAACTAATAGGAATTTTTTACTTATGACCCCTCAAATTACTAACTAGATTCACTTTCTTACAATATAAGATGCGGAAGTATAAAATTGAAACCTTTTTTACTGCCCTAAAGGGTGATGAAATTAAAAAAACCACAGATTGTAAAATCAATACATTCATTCGCTCAGAATCTAAAAATCAATGTTAAGTAAAAAAATCTGTTTTTGTCTTAAATGATAGTTAAAATCTATGAAAATTATATGTATTATAATATTAATTGTAACTTTGACTATCAATATTTGGATGTGATAAAATAATATTGGAAAAACAATATTTCATCACTTAAAATTTAAATATTATTTTAATTTAATTAATTTAGGGAATTACATGTGGTGAATTAGGCCATTATTTTATTCAACTCAATACATTTTAAAAAAAGTAATGCATTTAGTTTTTACATGCAAGGTCTGTTAGTATAAATAATTAGACAGTATTGTGTAAATGTAATATAAAATATAAATTACCAACTATTCCAGCAAAGCGTTTCAAGTTTCCGTTCATTGGTTCTTCAACAGGTTGTATAAACTCACCATTAAATCTTGGTCGTTTTCTGTTATTAAACCTTTTATTTCCTAAAGACAAGATATTATATTATAAGAAGTAAACAATTTTACTACTTTACAATAAAAGATAATTTATTAGTTACCAGAATTATTAGATTTATTATTTTTATTAAACCTCTGGAAATCTTCATCTGCTATACGTTCCCCTCTCTTATTTTTTTCATCCTCCACATCTACTTTTATTTGAATAGTTTCTTTAGTTGGCCATTTTCTGCAAATATTATACTAAATGTTAAAAATCTGATAACTGGAATAATATGTTCTAATATCCTAGCTAAACTACAATACTCACTTTTTTCTTTCTTCGATCCAATTTTGAACAGCGTCTGAATTATTACTATATAACACTTTCTTGTGCAGTCCTAATCTATGATGCAAATTTTGATGTTCTTTAACAGCACTTGCATGTCCCACAAAGTCACAATCACCTAATTCACATGCTACTTGATTTTTATCCTTTTTAGATATAAAATTTTCTTTACTCTGATTATTGAAACTAGGAGGAGGGCCTCCTCTAGGGCGATAATTTTGATATTGCTGTTTTGGTTGAAATTGAAATCTATTACCATGTTGTGATTGCTGATATCTTGGATTTTGCTTGTTAAAAGGAAATCTTTGTTGTCCCAGAGGCCTAAAAGAAGGCCTTTGGTTGAATTCATGTCTAGGTAAATTAAATGAAGACTGCTGTTGTTGATAACATTGATCTGCTGGTAATTTGTATGGTCGTTTCAACGATTCAGGACTCAGGACTTGAGGTTGATATATATTATTTGGTGTTGCACTAAAACCAGGAATAGGAGACTGGTATGGAGAGCCCATTGGTTGATTACAACTTTGATTGACAGACTGAAATGGGGGTTTAATAGGATGGTTGAAGTTTTGGATGGGAGGAGGGTGGTTGAAGTTTTGAATTGGGGGACAATTATTATAATTTTGAACAGGGGGAGGTTGGCTATAATTTTGGTTAGGAGGTACATATATTTGTCCAGGTGTTCTATAGGGAGATACTGATAGTTGGTTGAAACAAGGACCAGCTGATGGGGGTAGGTATTTAGGATTTGCTGGTGTTTCAATATGTTGAATTGGAAGTTGATTTTGGAGAGGAGGTTGATAAAAAGGTGGAGGTATTGCAGTATCAGGAACTTGGTAGGGAGGGATTGAAAGGTCATGATGTTGTTGGGAAGGTTGATAAAATGAAGCGGGTGGTGTAAACTGTTGGGGAGGTGATTGAAATCGTGGACCAAATTGTTGACCCTGCTGAAAAGATCTAGGGGTTTGATATGGCTGTGATTGTTGATAAGGCCCATTTGGTGTGAAATTTGTCTGACCGTTTGGACGATACATGTTGTAAGAATTTAATTCAATGATTTCTGAAATAAAAATTATAAATTATAATTTCAAACATAAACAGCAGTAATAATAACAACACTAACATTCTTTTAGTATAATAGTATTTTTGTGTACATTATTCACACCATAAAAATATAAGACTTATGAGCAGGGCTCAGAAGTTAGCACTAAATAGTAAATATATGGTTTATATATATATATGAACTTATAAAATTATAAATGCCAAAATATGCACTAGATATAAATTGGGAATCATGGAATATACAATTTTTAAAAAATGGTAGTATTAAGGTGACCACTGCTCAGGAATTAGGTTCCTTTACTAAAAATGAATTTCAATACATGAGCTTTTCCAAAATAGCTTATCAAAAAATAGCAAAATAAAATGTTGTATGCATCATGGAAGGTGAAACAAATTTAAATCTTACTTTGGATGTTCTATAAGACTAACCAAAAAAAAATATGCATCTGCGACAACTTCCGCGCCTTGCTTATGAGGTACAATAAAAATTGTAAATTCTATTAACACTACCAACTAATTCTAAATATTTAGTGTTAATGAACAATATTATATTAATTTAAAATAATGGATTAGAAACTGTTTAGAAATAGTATTAACCTTGAAATAAATAAAAATACTACTAAGACTAAAAACTTTAAAATATTATCATAACTTATCTGAGACTGAATATTTTAAATCCAAAAAATTATCTTAACCTCTTAACTATAATACTGTACATACAATATTATCCCAAAAGATTATGTCACAGACAAGTTTCACTGGTCAAAATGTAAGACACAGAACTTCAAATATGCAAATTCATAGTTACATTAGAAATGTGTACGCCCAAACCAGTGTGAAAAAAAAACTCACCAGGATGTTTGCATCATAATATTATTGATACAATTAATTATTTAATTAAACTGGTTCAGGAAAGATAATTCTACACTAGTTTGGAGTGTTTGGACCAACGAATTTTCAGACACAATGTTAAGAATACTGCAATAGTTTTGAACACAACATTAATCAATATTATTGTAAAATATTTTATGTTTAAATTTTTAAATTAACTTATATTATAGTAGTATAAAAAAAAATACCAAGTTGACAATATAATTACCGATCAAATGAATAATGCATGTAGTCACTTTTCAAAATTGACTGTTCCTAATTAGTTTCGTAAGACGAATTATATTTATAAGATGCAATGTTTAAAATGTTTTATACCTATGTCGAACTGGATAAAACAAGAGTTTTAATTTAAAATTGTGTGTAGCGACTGCAAGTACTTCTGTACACGGTAGGTACTTGTTATTATTATTTAAACACGCAACAGCCTAAGTATTGAATCTATTCTGAAGCACGTGTTTACGAAACGCACAATCAGTAAATAATATCTTAAATCATGGTAATCACTTATCACATATATTCCCAGTTCGCCAACCTTACATGTCTCTTAGATTTGTGATATGAAATAGTCAGTTCACTTGTAGTTGCACTTGGTTACATGGACACACTGATTACGACCTCATAATCACAATAACAATGTACTTATTTTTCTTATCTCTGAAAAAAACTAATCTCTCAACTGGAAGCTCTCAACTTACTTTTTAATACTTACTTAATATTGTTTCCAGTATTTACTTTTGACTTTTGAGTTTTGGTTGTAGTCAACCAGCAAATCGTTATGTATGAATCCAACAACTTTTTTCTAAACTCTTTTAAAACTTAATTCAAACGTACATTTCAGTTAATATTAACTAATGCGTACTAAAATGAATTATTCATCAATTTTAAACCTGATCGTCTTGCAGTACATTTAGTTTAATTACTAATGGTTTTGTAACCTACCAATTAGTAGCCAGTTCATCTTCGGTAAATAACTCATCGCATAAGAAACAATTTTCTCACCCATTTATGTATATTTGCATTATATTAACTGGTATATATGTTTCAGTAGTAGTTTTTTTTTATATCAACATAATCTAGTCGAAGTAGGTCGATATGGCTATTCAACAGAAGTATAGACGAGAAGAAGTTAGTGAAGTTAGTTGTTGTCTTAAGTACATCATATTCAGTTTTAATGTGTTATTTTGGGTAAGATATAAAATTAAATTCTTATCATAACTATTATTTTAATGTTTTAATTTTACAATTTTAGATGTTTGGTTTATCTGTGATGGCAGTGGGCGTTTGGGCATGGACAGAAAAAAATGCATTTAATAATCTCAGTAAACTCACACATTTAGCACTTGATCCAGCTTTTGCTTTAATTTTAATTGGTAAGTAATACATTTAACACTTAGGTATTCACATGGGGTAGTTAGAAAAAAAATCCTCATTGGCATTATACCAAGGATTGAATAAATATAAATAATGTATAAGAATTATTTTATAAATTATATATTAGAAAAAAAATTAATATTGTATCTATATTATATTAAAAATTGTTAGTTTATATAAAATGTATGCCACGATACCCATGCTTATAGTAATAATAATAATTGTATATAAATTAAAATGTAAATAATATAATATGTAACAGTATATATTATGTGATTATATTGCCTAGTATTTTCTTAAAGTATGTAAATGATATAATTCTTATAAATTATTTATATTTAGTCAATCCCCAGTATAATTTTACTGGGGATTTTTTTTCTGCAGATCATTCATGTGGTATACAATTGTTTTAATTCTTTCAGGTGGAATAACTTTTATAATAGGTTTCACGGGTTGCATTGGAGCTTTACGTGAAAACACATGTTTACTTGGGAGTGTAAGAATAATAAATTGTTTTTTAAATTAATATATATTACTATTATGTATCAAAATAAAATGCATTTTATTTTATTTTAGTATGCGGTTCTCTTAGCTGTTATTTTGATACTTGAGTTAACTGCTGGAGTTTTAACATTTGTTTTTAAAGATTCTGTAAGTTAACTTTTTCCTTTTATTAACTATGAAGTAATTATTTAAACATATATTAATGAATTAATAAATAATAGATTAAATCACAAGCCACTGAAGGACTTCAAACATTCATCGTTCATTATAGGGAAGACCCTGATCAGCAAAATCTTATTGACTGGATACAGGAAGACTGGGTATCTTATATTATTTAACACAGTTATAATATTCTTTCATAATATCTATTATATATAATTAATATATATATATATATATATTTTTTTTTATTTAAGTTACAATGTTGTGGAATCAAAGGTCCTGAAGATTGGGATTTTAACAATTATTTTAACTGCTCTTCACAAAAGGTGGGCAGCCGAGAAGCATGTGGAGTACCTTTTTCTTGTTGCAAACGTAAACTTAATGTAAGCTATTATTTATAAGTATATCAATCTTAATTCTATGGTCCATACATATATTTAAAGAATTCAAACATTATTCATAGGAAATAGTAGAAAACAAACAGTGTGGATATGACGTGAGGAAAGTAGGATTTGTAAGTATAAAAATGTTTGTATGTATTTATAATAATATGTTAAGATAATTCTAATTAATATAAATTATATACCTAATACATTTTGTTTATAAAGATCTAATAAAACATATTCTAGTGCAGAGGTTCCAAAAAGTAGGTTGCGCTTATATTTTCTTTTTATAATATAAAATATTTAATATTAGATTTCTAAAAAATATTTAATATACAAGGTGATTTATTAAGCGTAAAACACTCATTATCTCAAAAAGTATTAATGTTTTTGAAAATATTTTTTTACATAGTTTCAAGTTGTTAAAAAAACAACATTTAAAAAATTATATTTTTAAACATTTTTTATCCTTATATTTTTTTAAGTTTTTACTATTTTGAATGACAGCATAGAGTTATAATTTCATTTTCCAAAGCAGAATATTTTTTTAAGTATTTTAATACATAAATATTGAATTCAGGACGAGTAGTTTATGAGTTATAAGTATTTAAGGTTTAGACAAGCGGGAATAGTGGACACACATTTGCGGGGTAACACCATACCACTACACTCCGCCCATCTAAACTTTAAATGCTTATACCTCATAGACTACTTGCCCTAAATTAGATTTTTATAAATCAAAATACTTAGAAAAATATTCTGTTTTGGAATATGAATTTAAAACTCTATGCTGTCATTCAAAAAAAAAAAAAAAACTTAAAAAATTATATAGATAAAAAATATTTAAAAATATAATTTTTTAATAAAAACATAGTTTTTTAACAACTTGAAACTATGTAAAAAAAATATTTTCAAAAACATTAATACTTTTTGAGATAATGAGTGTTTTACGCTTTATGAATCACCCTGTATAATTGTATGTATAAATACAAGTATATGATACAGTATTTTCCGTATGGCTCTATTTTACATCGATAAATGAATTTAGTTTCATAATTTATCATTATCCGCAATGATGACAAGTGTATGATTGATGTGTTACCACAACACTGCAAGAAATTAAATTATCGTAAACAGTGGCGGGGACATGGGGGTCAGATCTCCACCCATTGGCTTTGGAGTGGATAATCTTCCATATTATATTTGATGTGAATGTTGAATCAATTTAAATTATATTCATTGTTCCTTATTGTTAAATATTTTACTACCCAAGTAAAAAGTTTTGAGAGGGTCGGGATCTTACAATTTTCCCTTCCCTATGACATTTTATTTTTTTGATCCCCCCTCCTTACAGAAATCCTGTCTACGCCACTGATTGTAAAGATAGCATTTGACAATGATTAAAAAAAAATCTCATTAGTATGTTATGGGTTGTCAACATTTAAACAATTTCCAAAATAAATTGTACCGTGAAAAGTTTGGAAACCTCTAATCTAGTGTAATCTAATAAAAGCTTCTAATAACTATTAACATTTAATACTTCTAATACTGTCATATTTTGGCGATTATAGTATGCTGAAAAATGGACAAGCTTAAATTTACCAACGCAAACAGGTGAAAGAAATATATATGAAAGAGGTTGCATGCGGGCTGCTGAGGAATGGGTTGAGGATAATTTTATTGGAGTCTTAACAACAGTTATGACTGTCACCATATTACAGGTATTCGGTATTTCTCGCTAACTAGGCATGTGCTTTTTGTGTTTTGATATTTGGTTGTATGGTGTAGTTATTATTTTTGTGCATGTTTGTTTTGCATTTCCAGTATTTTGTATGTTCATTTTTATTTATTTTTTCATTTTTTTTTTTTCCAATGCTTGTATATAATTGTACGTAGACCGACGATGTCGGAAAACGGGTGGACCTCATCATTAATGAAAAAGGATGTTTGCAATCTGGAGAAGAATGGCTAGAAAGAAACATGCTTTTTATAGCTACTGTGTGTCTTATATCAGCTTTTTGTAAGGTGAGTTAGATTAATTAAAAATGTTTTAGTCCTAAAACAAAATACCCTTTGAATAACCAAAAATATATATTTATATATTAGATAAGACAATTCTGCTCGTTAATTCAAATGTAATTTTTATTTCCTTATTGAGTATGAGATAATTTCCACATGATACTTATATTGAAAATTTCTTAGACACTTAAAATAGTAAAATACCCCCATCATTTTTAAATCTCAATGAATATACTAAATAATTTAGTGTGGTTTTACACCACTTACAATTAAAATTACACTTTGAATTCTTGTTTTTTATTATAAAATAGTTAAAAAATGTTAGTGGACACATAAAAACCTAGAAAAATTATTATAGATTTAATGAAAATTAAAACAAGGAATGAGGGTATATACTAATTTACAGTTTACTTGAAAATGTTACAAAACATAAAAATTTTACTTTCGACTAAAAATGTTTATGTTATTGATTTATAATATTATTATATATTATGTTTATTTAATCATTATTTTTCTATATTTTTATTTAATTCAAGCAAAATATTTGATATTACTCAAACAGCCTGATATTCTGTTAACATAATATTATGTATGTAACAATTATTGTATTATTTAACTTGAGTTAAATCACTGAAGTTTGTTACAATAATACACTATAAAAATGTAGCTAAATTTGTGACAAAATAGACTAATTTGTCATGGCTATATTGTTGTTTAATAATTTTCTGATTACTGACCATATAATATAATCTTTATATTTTTTATAAGATGAGATCTCTTGCCTATTTTTTTAATTTATAAATTTTATATTATATTTTAACAGTTATTTGCAACAATTTTAACTTTATTAATGTAGATATATTATTATATCAGTGCACGTTTTTAAAATATTATTATTTAAATGTTTTGAATTTGGTATCAGCTTAATGTATAGCATACTAATTTTCAATTTAATTTGTGTGTTGATATTGTTTAATTTTAAATTTCAGATTTTAGGCATATGCTTTGCTCAAAATCTTCGTGCTGACATATTTGCGCAAAAAGGCAAGTGGCACTAGATGGAATGAACAAACAAGATTATAAATATATACATTTTTTTAAGAGGTTTTTAGCCTAATCAATATTTTTTCATAACTAAAATAGTGATAAAAAGATTGTAGTCCAACTATTTAGTGATTAATTGAACATGCTTCTATGATTTTTTTTGGTTCTCGATAAAGTTTGATTGGCAATTTTCATAACAATGTATCCTTAATACCCTATTATACATCACACACTCACACATAACAAAATTAGATTATAGACACCATATTATATTATTATTTTTTTTAAGAAAAAACTAACTATACATAATTGTATAAATATGTGTGAATTCTCTCGTAAATTACATTTTGTGTTTACGACTGAAGTCAAATTTCCTATAATTTGAACGCACAGTTATGGTTTTGGTTTTTATTTTTTTAATTCTTGTTTATTCTTCCTCATTAAGATATTCTTTGCTAAACCAAAATTACAACTCTTGTTATTTCTGTATTATGTTTCATTATTTACCAAACTTAGATCTCTCTTAGTATATTTTTTTGTTTTTTTGTTTTTTCCATTATAATACAATTTAATTTTTAATTTTGCTCAAAATATCTCGAAAGTATTATTTTATAAATGGGTATGTAAATTGTATTAGATTTGTGCCAAACAAATTATAGTATTAATATGCAGTTTATTTTCAACGTATTTTTCTAAGTTAAGTTCCTACTAGTACTATTTACATAACCTAAAATTAAATTATGCTTAATTTCACAATTATACTAATAAAGTAATAAATAATAACTTTACAATACACGTATTACTAACTCAACTAACAAATTTAATCTATACAACATTCCATAATATTATATGCATTTTTTGTAAAAATTCAAAAATATTATTACAATGAATAAATGATCTGTAGTTTTTTAATAATATTGTTTTAATTTCAATTACACACTTAGCATTTATAACTCTATTCATTGGCAGCGGTTTGTGTAGTTAGGTTAGTGACTGGGACACAAAGATTTTTCCCCATCATAACTATACTGAAAATATAATAATATTCATTTGTACCACAAAACAATATTGTTCTGTTATAATTACGGATGACCAAGACCACGAGAACGAACCCCCGAAATCCAGGAATTGTTTGTTAAGTCTGCTATTATGTCCTATCAGATGTAAATCGTAAAAGTTCAGTATAATTTTATAAAGAATTATAAGTAACGAACAAGTTATTCGTGTAATGTGTCTTGACGATTTCGATCGTAACGATTATACCTTTGAGTTCGGTACATGGTGCTTAATTTTAACGTGCAATACTGCTGAATTATCGTAATTTTGACTTATTTTTAAAAATATATATTTATACCTCATAATGAAACTATAACTTCATTACAATATGTCAATATGTATTACCAAGTATTGCAGTTGAAAAACCATATTCGTATTTAAAACGTTATAGAAGCAGAGTATACGAAATTTGGCAAGCTAAGTGGAAGAATATTTAAGACAACTTTAGGCCTACAACTGCTATAGAGGATTTGAGTGTCTGTGATAATTTAATGTACCCAAAAATGTACGAATTACTAAAAATACCAGCTATAATACCAGTATCCACCAGCTGAACGCAGCTTTTCGACATTTGAAGACTCAAAACGTATTTAAGAAATACAACTTCAGAATCCAGACTAGTGGGACTTGCACTTTTAGCTATTCATAGAGACATTGACATACCAGATGATATTTTATTTGACAAATTTGCCAACAGTGGCAAAGAAAGAAATTTAAATTTAATATGTTTTGTCATATTATTATTATTATTATATATATTATTTCGTTTTTTGAAAACATAAAAAATCATAACAAAAATTAAAATTGTGTACTAATTTTCTAATTCTTAATTTTATGGCTACAGACCCCCACCCCCCCCCCCAAAAAAAAGTAAATAATAAACCTATACTTTTTTTTTTTGTTCTTAAGCCCAGCATCTATGGCCATTAACTGTATTGGTTTTGTACGTTTTTAATGTCGGTAGGGGGGGGGGGAACACGTGTTGGGTTTGGCAGTTTTTGATAGGGCACCCGTAGGTATATGCCATGCCCGGATGAGGGATGGCGGCACTTGTTCTCCGGTCACTGTGACTTGCCCGAAGAAAAATGCCGCCCGTGACCAAGGAATTGAGCTGGCGTCGGCTATGTCGCAACCAACGCCTTAGACCGCTCGGATACCTACCTAAATATAATTATTAGTTACACAATAGATACTGATAACATTTTATATTTTAATTTAATTTAAGTTATTCATAAATTATTTTCTTACTCAATATTTTGGGTAGGGCATGCTATGCTTGTATGCCCCTTACCACCTTACCTAATTTTTAACGCTTTATTAAACAAACCATAATGGTACCATGAATTCCTTTACTACATTCATGTTAAGAAGGAACATCAGCGGACAATTTGTGCACAGCGGAGTGGCTTAACCACACAGATGGTCAAAGTTGACAAATAAGTGTTATAAAACTGATCATCGCTGAGGTTCCTTAACGTAAATGGAATATTATACATACTTTACTATAACTAGTACACAGTTTTTTTAACTGTCCATTCAATGAACTCTCAAAAGATAAATTTAAGGATTTATAATGAAATAAATAATTCTGCATGATTCTCTTAGATATAGTATTTGTCAATATATCAAATATTCTGTGGCCCTTGAGGTGATTTTAAATTGTATTTGAGGCTTATAACTTGAAAAATACTTGTAATTTATTTTTATTCCCTTAGACATTCAACTGTAATCAGTAAAAATAAAAAACATTTTATTAGTGACAACAAAATAACTATTGTTTACACATATTTATTTTAATGTGTATAGAATTGTTCAACTTGATAAATTAAAAAAAATTCCATTAACATAGGTACTTGGCTATATTAAAATAAAATAGAAGATTTTAAATGGGAATTCTTGAAAATATAACATTAAGTTCTAACTTATCTTTAAGTTATAAAAAAAAAAAATAAAATAATATAGTGAAAAAGCTTTAATTTTAAAATAAAACAAGTATTGAATGTTTAAACCCAACATTTAAACAAATAAATACTAACTAAATTAACTTAAATTAACATATTATTTTTGCCTCTATAATCAAATATTCCACTATTACAAAATAATTTAAACAAATAAATAATGAAAAATTTCAAAATTAATAAGTTAATTATTAACATAAACGGATGAAAACAAATTTTAAGATAACTATTAATACATTTTACCACTCTGAAATAGAAAAAAAATGCTGTTTTATGAAATTTTATTTAGTTACTAACATTTAAGTATTTTATAATTGATAAACTGATATTTTAATTTGTAAGGCATAACTGCCACATATAATCAAAAAATAAAATAATTGAAAACATATACAATAGGATAAAAGTTCTTTTTTGAACACTTGTCATCCTTATCCATAGTATAATAGTTAAACACCATTTTTATTTTCAGGGGCATGCCATGTGAGTCTTTCTTCATAGAACTTGATAACAACTTGAGGGCACATTAAATTAGCCTCTTTAGCTGATATTAAATCAGCTTCTTCTATCCCCTTCCATTTCAATAAAAACATCAATTGGCCACTGGAATCCGTCGCACCAATAATTTTTTCTGCCACTTTCTCCGCTGAAGAAGTTTCAGTAACATCATTATTTTCCTTTTCTTCTGACACACTGTTCTCATCATCTTCATCCTCATCTTCATCATCATCATCATCGTCGTCGTCATCGTCGTCGTCATCGTCATCAGCCTTATCATTTTCGACCAGGTCAGCCTTGTCGGACTTATCAGTCTTTTCAGCCTTTTTCTTTGGTTGAGGAGAAGAAGTCTTCCTAAGTTCTTTGGATGCACCGGATGGACCACCAGACGGTCCAGCTTCTGATGATGCACAACTATTAACTGTTGAATTGGAAAAAGTACGTTTACGACCACGCTCAGTTTGATCTTTTTTTTTTTTCTCCTTATCCTTAATTTCTTTTTGTTTCAGTTTTTCCTCAAAATCTCTAATTAACTCTTCGCAATCAAGATTTTCTTCTGGTTCCCAAGTATTATCTACATCATCGTAACCATTCCATTTAAGAAAATATTCTACTTTGTTATTTCTAGTCCGTTTATCTAAGATTTTTTCTACAGAATATTCCTCTTCTTGCTCTTCGGCATCAGAACCAGATTCTATGTTGTTCTCAACAACTTCTTTTCCTCTGGAATAAAAATACATTAATATGTTATTAAGGTACATTAATATGTAATAATATATCAAAATAGATATATCATTTATTTAAAATGTTTGCTGCAGATGACACCAAAAACTATCATGTAAATTGTTATCCGTGGGCTATTACTTTACAACTTTGTCAGCATAACAACTAAACTATTTGTTTTTGATACACTTCACCAATTGAAAAGCATTATTTCAAATAAAAGTTGAAATCATAGGGACATAAATATTTTTATTTTTTAATTACCTTAAGTATATTTTGTTTTAAAAAAAAAAAAACAATTAAGTATAATAAACCACAGGCGGAAAAATATAAAACATTTAAAGTTAAATATTGCTTTTGATTATTGATTACACCATTTTAGTTAGGTACAATTGTTTGTTGTTTAAATAGTTAATATTATGTAGCTAGGTACATTTGTATTGATATAAAAATAAAAATTATTTAAAACCTTAAAATGAAAATCATACAGCACTTTTAACAAAATAAATGCCTAAGCTAATGATCGCCGAAAAATTAGTTTGTCAAAAGGATAGGAATCCGATAATTTCTATTCAGATCTCAGACATAATATTATCATCCCATAAAAATATGGCAGTGACACACTATATTATATTATATAGTATAGGGGAACAAGAAAACGAATAAGCACGTTAATGTTTATAATTAATTGGGTATTTAACTAGCAGCAGATCTATGGGAACGCATTTCAATGTAATCGTGAATCGCCGTTCAAAAGACAAGCTAAAGTAACAAATGTTTTTCAAAAAATAATTAATTTTTTTGTTTGTCTGATATAATCAAAGTTCATTGCGACGATCGGTCGTGTAATAATTGGTCGATTCTTACAGTTGTGTATTGACACAAACGAGAACGCGTATTAAGTTGAAATTCTGAAAACCAACGCAAGCGGGCGGTAATGAACACAACCGGCCGGACACGGACGCGCGCGAACAGGTTGGCGGCGGCAACGTTGCGTATTCTCATACTAAATTCTGCTTCTGGCTACACGCAGTGTAAGACACTAAGATATGAAAATTAGGTAAACAATAGACAGTTGAGAGGTACGCGATCGGAATTCCATTTATTCATCGTATAATCCCCTAAATAGTTTTAGTGATTTATTATTTTCACAGTCAAACATTTTTCTGTAACCACTGTAAAATATGAACGATGGCGATGATTGCAGCCAAATTGATCAATGGTGTACGAGATACGTTTTTAATGGTTTTATTTGATTTCGTGAAAATTTACACAGGTCACGGCCGGCCACGCTTCGTCTCGACGATAATATGGGAACAACGAGCGTAAACAATGAAAACCGCGGGTAAAAGACTAACGAAAGGTTGGTGCATGTGCATAAATATTAATTGTTACTAACCTGGAAGACATAATGAAGGTTTGCGAATGAAACTACCGGAAATCTGTAAAGTGTCGGGAAATACAAATCAACCGCACGGCGGGATCCGCGAAAAATGAAGTGCGTGACCACTGGAACAACGGCGACAGCTTCGGCGGTAATGCAATGTGGTCGGGCGTTCGGCACCGGTACATACACGACAATGATCAAACAAGAATTAACAAACAACTAAACAAAGTAACAACGACGCTGAATGGTTGAAAATAAATTAGGATAGTGGTGGACGTCAGTGTGTTCCCGACGGGAAAAAATACAGTTGTATGCGTGCAGGCAATGTTGGCAATGGCTGTCTGCCACTAACGTGAAAGCTCCATATATACCTATAAACTAGTTATCTATGGAAAGCGCCGTGAACCCATAGAGTACTCTATGCGTGAACCTAAGGTCAGTATTCCATAGATAATATAAGAATATTATCTATGCAGTATTCCTATTCTATGGGTCAATGAATGCAGAAAGGCAACTTCACAGCATGAACGACAACAATAATTTACAGACCACAGCGCAGAGCCGTCTTTTTCATTCCTGTTGCATACGCATTAAATTCATTGGGGCTCCTGACGCATGCGCAATAAATTCAACTGTGCCGAACGGCCAGACCAAATCGGCTTCAAGCGAGGACCACGCGTGATGATATTAGCTCTATTAGTATGTATTACTAGAGCCGGGAACAAACGCACCGTTGCGCATCGCGTGGAGTATGGAGTGTTATTGGGAAGACAGATTAACACTGGGAGCGCTGTCGATGCTTATCGTACTGATGGTTAGGCGGGTTCCCCCCTACGTGGAGTCGGGACTCAAGTCGGAAGATTATACTTTTAAGATAATCTGCTTCCCCAATATACGGTATATAATGTCTATAACCATGGTCTAGGTCTAAAGAATAGCCCCGATTGCGCTATTTTACTTGCTCGGTTTCTCACAGTAGCCGGCTACAACAACTAGCCTATACTATTCTTTAATCTATGGTGATTGCTGAGCAATGATCGTAATATCGTGTTTTCCTTTGTTCGGTGATCCACACTTCTGCGAAAATCACACCAAATTGTGCATAGTTAAAAACAAAAACCATAAATATTAACATTGGCGCAACCATGAAGGGCTTAGCGCCCCTGACTGAGATTTAGCCCCCCAAAAAAAAAAAATCCCTTATTGATTTAGATATAGGTAAGTCCCCTATGGGTTATTTAAAATAAATAGTTTTGTTAGGTGGGCTGTAACCCCCAAGAATTGTAACCCTACTGGCTACTTGTGCCTATATGAATATTAAATACGTAATTATTGTATTTATCATATTTCTTACGAGTTTCAAACGAATATAACGAATTATAAATAAACTTGTACCTATTAGTTTACTAAACTGTCTGGTATTTGATTTAGATTTTCTCATTATATTGACTTATTTATTTAATAGGTAAGTCGTAAGTACTAAGTACATCACTAATCACTGTATAAAACAATTTTCCGTCACCATACCACTTGAACCCGCCAGCCTTATATGGTCCGTCTATTAGTACCTATAAAGTCTAGTCTATGATTATAATATTACACAATATTATACCTATATTATTATAATAGTATAAGTTCAATTTACGGACTATTTTATAACTATATTTTAACTATAGAAGGAACTGAAATCGATTAGCCTGGTGGACCTAACATTTTTTTTAACCCAATATTGAATATTATAATAAAAAATAACGTACAAAAGACAGCCCAATTCAATATTTAGCTCTTGTAAGTTAGGTATTTCAGTTAAAAGAATTAATGCATATTATACTAAAGTTTAGAGGACTATAGTTAATAACATAGTGAACCAAAATTGATAATTTTACTGTCATTATGTTCAGAAAAAAAGCTTTACCAGAACTCATAAAAAAATATGGTGGTTACCATTTAAAAATAAAGTCGATTTTATTATTGGTACAACTATGTGTTTAAAAATGTTGAATATGTTATAAAAAATTGAGAAACATGTCTAACGAAATTCCATAATTATTAAAAAAAAAAAGCCGCGTACAATGACATAAGATACATCCTGTATATTTTTTGTATAGTAAAAAATTATTCAATAATATAAAGTCGTTAATATGTAATGATACAATTATTTTGAAGTTAAAGTTGAAAGGGGGCCATTAAGTGTATGGTGCCCCTGGGCACAAATTGATCCTTAATCCGGACTTGGGGTGGTAGGATGCAAGTATATAATATCATAATTCATACCTCTTGTAGGTATAACGCGTGTTTACTCACAAAATAGTGATGTACGCAGAAAAAAAGTTTTGGGGGGTGTTTTTGAAAATCAGTTATTGAAAAGTAGAACTTTTTTTAATAAACATACGAAATTTTTTATGAAAATTAGCTATACCTACTTATAATAATTTCTTTAAATATAAACATTGATATAACAAAAAAATAACGAAACTAAATTTTGTGAAGTCTTAGCTATTGCCCATTATGTTATTAATATCTTCACAATTAACTTCTATGTCTCTATGTACAATAATGTTGTTATAATAATAATTATTATATACCCTTATCCGCAGTTATTCCGTCATGTATAGCTTGACTGGTATTTCCCGTGTCTGTGTGTATTTTAGAATTCTTTTGTAGTTTGTACCCTGGTCAAAATAAATATACACAATAGGTATAATTTTATTTTATTTTCGTTAAAATTATATTATCAATTATTTTAATTTGTTCGTATTACAATTTTATTTTGCTTCAGCCGGTTTTTGACAAACACAATTTAATATTATACATTTATATCATGTCTATCAAAGTTTAATATGACAATTAAGATTAAAATATAATAACTAATAAGTAAATAACCATACAAAAACCAAATTTTTCAGGGAGTGTTTGAACACCCAAAACACTCCCCTGTGTATACGTGCCTGACACAAAAATAAATATTAATACTAATTATTTAATACATCCGCCAGGCCAATAGCAAGTTCTAATAAGTCAGGCCGAAGTGCAACACGATTGTGCACTTTTTACCTTTTTACCTGAAAAAACATAACACAATTGCGCACTTTTTACCTCTTTATATTTGAGATAACAGAACACGACTGCATATATTTGACTATATTATGTATTACGATATTCATAGGCCCATGACGTTATATCTTATTATAACTTAAAACTTAAAAGTTATAACCAGGCGTAGATCCAAGGAGTGGGGGGGGGGGGGCTAAGGGACTTTGGACCCCTTTGGACGTTATATATTATATATTATAATAATATATTACTTTTCAAGCAACAACGGTCAACGACTGTTCGATGTCGGCGGATAGCCCCCCCCCCCATTTCATATTTCTAGATCCGCCTCTGGTTATAGCTTATAACTTAATGTTGGGAAATTTTTTGACGCGCAATCAATATATTTTCCTACTAGGTATTAATATTAAATGATTATTTTAGATTCTGGGCGAAGTGATGAATGTATTGATTTTACAATGATGTGTGTTTTAGATTCTGAACGAAGCGATGAATGTATTGATTTTACAATGATATGTGTTTTTTTAAATTTTTTTTTGTGTCTGTCATCACCTTTTAGGCCAGTAAAAGTGCTTAGATTTTCTTCAACAGTAACTTTTCTGATAGGAAAGTGAATCTAGTTGGTACTTTGGTGCAACTCTAAAACAAATGACCGTAGGTACATGCAATTTTGACTGAATGTTTATATTAGCATTTTCTATACACCATAACATTTTCCAAATATTTTGACTTATTTTAAACTGTTTGCGGATATTTTCAGTTTCCATTTTAGATTCTAAGCGAAGCGATGAATGTATTGATTTTACAATGATGTGTGTTTTTTTTTTTATTTTTTTATTTTTTATTTATTTTTAATTTTTAATTTTTTTTTTTTTTTGTGTCTGTCATCACCTTTTAGGACAGTAAAAGTGCTTGGATTTTCTTCAATAGTAACTTTTCTGATAGGAAAGTGAATCTAGTTGGTACTTTGGGGGGTCAAAAGTAAACATTTCCCAGTAGTTTTCACAAGCGACGTGAAAAACAAAAGAAAAATTAAGGAAAAACGGGAATTTTTACGCAAAATCTGTTTTCGAGAAAATCGATTTTGGTTTTTGGTGTAACTCTAAAACAAATGACCGTAGGGACATGAAATTTTGACTGAATGTTTATATTAGCATTTTCTATACACCATAAAATTTACAAAATATTTTGACTCTTTTTGAGCTGTTTACGGCCATTGTCAGTTTTCAATTTTTTTAGTTTTTTTTTCTATAAATATCAATAAAATTTTATTTGTTGATTAAAAAAGCTTGAAAATTTAATAGAAGGCTCCTATAGGTTATTGTTTCAAAGTCGGATGAAAAAAATTAAAAATCCTTAGTCGAATTTTTTTTAAAAGCATCTAAAGTTCAAATATTGACAAAATACGTAAAAATGACGAAAATTATCAAATTATTTTGAGTTAGAAATTCATAAAAATTTTCTTTTTAAATCTAAGATTTGAAAATGTAATACAAGATTCCTCATAAGTTTGTCTACCTTAATAAAAAAAAAATCGTTTTTCTTATACAATGATATTATATCATTGAATTCAAATTTAACACCATCCATTACAGTGACCCACTTATAACCTACTATACAGCAGAGCGACATCCACTTACCCACTTTTCCACACACAGTCCCTTTTTAATATCGGGCTTTAATCCAACCTGAAAAATATTCACTTATTTTAAAGAAAGAAAAAATCAACGAAATACGACTATACTACAGGGTGTGAGAGTTTTTCCTGCAGTGAGACATGTTTTGTACAAAAAAAACGCACAGGTTCCAATGCCCTTAATCATTTATATTTTTCATTTACTGGAATTGGAAATCGATAACAATTTTATAATATTTCAGTAGTTTAAAAAATAAATAAAATAAATTGTGAAAATAAACAAGAATACGCGTCTATGCCTTATTAACAAAATGTGACCACTCATCAGCTTTATCTGAATATATTTGAAGAATTTCCATTCTTTATTTGCGTTACATAATCAAAATTGATAATAATTATATATATATTTAATACTGTCCCTACTTTATGTATAGTCTCGACTCTCACGATTAATACACCATTTTTTTCATTCGCAATTAATAAATATTATTTATTTTTTCCTCATGTTTTTACTAAACATTTTAGTATATATTATATTTTTAATTAGCCTTAAGATGTCGCATCTGTTATTTCAGTCTTAGAAATGTGCAACATAGAACATTTGCGTTTAGCAGAACCTGCAATTTTGTATTATTTGCTATTTGTGTGAATTGACATAAGTACGTATTATTAAACTAAAGGATAAGAACATAATCTATGTTTGTACATCGGTATTTTTATAATTTAAACGAGTTATGAGCATTTTTAAATGCAAAAGTATCATTTTTCCCCTCAAATTAATCCACTTTTAAAAAGTATTCTTAACAAGACTGTTAACATAATATTATATATTAAAATATTTTTTTCCTCAAATTACTTTATAAAAATTTATATTTATTTTAGGTTTCTCTTGTTGAATAATATTATGTTGATGTAGATATTGTCAGTGTTACTGTTATTGCAATAATCGCATTATTCGTGACTATTATTATCCGTGATTTGTAAACACGTTATTATCTTGAAATCGCGATTATGAATACAGGAACGGCCAAACGGGAGGTTATTTTTTTGCCCCACCCCTAGATTTTTATCCAGTTACGCCACTGTAAGTAGGTACGTTTGTAAGATGTAGATTAGAAATCCGGGTGTAGCGTCTTCTAAGACTAACCATAAATACAATATGACGTTTCATCAAGTCTATGGATATTTTTGAGTTGCGGAGTGGACATGTTATGAAACACGAGTGTTAAGCATGTGAAATCACCAGATAAAGTACTATCTTCACTATCTTATCATAATAATCAGTATGCAATATGAACACTGTTTTGAAAAGTAACGATAAATTATTTTAATATATCAAATTTCAAATTTGAAAACAATGATATATCATGGCATTCTAAATATTCTAATTAAATTTATATTGTTTGAGTATAGACGTATAGCCGTATAGTGCACTAATACATACGTGCAGTACCTTCTTATAGTATACTATACGTCTATACCTTTATTTGTAAATGATTTTTAAAATAGTGTATGAGTAGCTGGGTATAGATACTATAGGTAGACACTGGGCAGTTAGTGTTAAAAAAAATCAATTTATATATAAATATATTCATATATGAATACAAATTGTATACTACGAACCGTATATCCTTTCGGTGCGTGGTAGTGGCTTATAAGTTAATACAATAAATAATAACGTATAATATAATATATTATAAATTATATTTTTATTTTATAATAATTTAATATGGTATGCGATGCTTTTGCAAAAAATAGTTCAAACAACCATATTTTTAACAGGAGAATAAATTACTAATACATTTATTATGATATATCAATATAAATAGATATAATATAATCAAAAATCATTAAATTAATAATGTAGACTGTAACAGTTGAGCAGTACTACAAGTTACAACAGACCGATTTTCACAGGTTTTTTTAGAATTTAATACCTTTAAGTACCATACACGTATTATACGCTCGAAACTGTATTTTAAATCCATGTAATATAAAAGATTTAGATGCCATTTTCTAGTCAGTTATTTTACAATATCTAACTTCTGTTCATAAAATATGGAGTATTCACATGATAGGAGTGCTATAATCTTACGCGTTATATACTATAGTAAACAAACTGAATATTGATAATAAATCAATATTGAACTTCAAATAAAAATACAACCAACATCCATAGTCTAATAGTCTATGAATTGATAATATTATTAATGATGGAACCTTAAATCAATTGATTTTATAAGCAATATTTTATTCTGACCGATTTTGTATTAAACATTCAAAATATACAACACGAAAAAGATTATGTTACTGAGGTGATAACTTTCCATATTATTTATTTGTTGCCAATTTAAGTATTGTACCTACCTACCCATTGGCGCAACTAGGGGTTGTAAAATGGTCTTTAGCACCCCCAAGTTCTAATTTAGCATCCCTTGTTTTTTTAAGTCTATCATTTTTATAGTGAAATCTATCAGGCACAGGCACAGCTAAAGGGGTAGGTGACATAGGTTTTAGAGGTCTAGTTGCGCATATGTAACTACCTAATCAACATGTTGTTAACACTCGTCACTCATAAGTCATAACCAAGACCTGAGTAACTGACTTTATTAGAAGTTGTTTCTATTATTACACAATAATATCTTATATAAATGAAACAAATATACGAAGAGTTCGTTATTATGTTTTTCATAATAAAAAATTAAAATACATAATAGGTACCTATTATCGATGATTAAATAAAATTGTCTATAGTACCTACACATGTGTTCAGTGTTGTATACTTGTATACTTGTACTTTATCATATTGGGTGAATGATTTAATGGGCAATTTCTCGAGGGAATTATCAAATATCGCAATTCAAACAAAATATATTTCTTTAAGGAAAAAAACCTAACTTAACGCTATTACAACTAATTTATCTAAATGTATAAAACGCACATACGTAGCCATAGTTATAAATATTAACATAACATTATGCAGGCAGGTATATAATATGAGGTTTTATTATTGTGCAAATATAACAGTTATAGATAATATATATGTATATGATATAGGTATATTTATTATGTATATATAAATATGAAATATAATTGATAATATAAATGGAAAAGTACAAACTATATAGGTATTTATTTTGTTCTAAATGTTATTTATATTTTTAACAATGTCTATGCATACTGCCAAATCACTCTGTATATTGTCTACTGGATGTATAATGTATATACCTAGTTACTATAATATACTGAATTCTACTGTTGTAATGGGTGTGTCGGTCATTATTTGTATGAGCGTGTATCGCACGCATGTGATAATATGTGTTTATAACGCGCATACAATCTTATATTATACGTATACACTATACATAAATGGATAAAAAAAATATAGATTGTGGTATGAAACATATGGTATCGATAACAATTATTGTTCATTGTATTTAGTAAATGGATTTCGATTTTCAATAAATACGATTATACAAGTTATCAGCGTATATGACCGTATCTGTATACTAAATTTTAGTCTAAAACCTTTTTTTTATTATGTTAGAAATATTTTTATTAATATCTAATTAAAAATATTAATATTTAATTTATACTAAGTTATCCTTTGTATGTGGTGAAAATTTCGTTTCTTAGTTATGCCTGTAGGAAGTAGGCTTGTATCCTTCTCGGTTATTTCCCGCGCAAAACGGTTTTTGCTATGCTGTATTTGTAAGACGGAGACAACAAATGCGGGTGAAACGTCCTCTTAACAGGAGCCAGAGTTGAACCAACAATTGGAAAACCGTGCTAATCCATCGGCCACAGGGCAAACGGCTGAATATATATAAGGTCATATTATAAAGTATCAATCGATCAGAAATATTGTGCAGAAACGGGGGAACGGAGAGACTCGCAAGCAGATTGGTTTTAAAAATTACAACCAAAAATCAAAAATTTTCAAGTATATTTTTAAGTCCGACCGCTACTAAAAATATTGTGAAATATAATATTATTGTCACCCCAATCCGCCGCTTATCCATCCCACTACTCTCGTTGCTGCGACAACGTGTACAATATTTAAATATAACTAGTGGATTGTAGTGGGTGCCTATAGTGACATATAATATAAATAACACATTAAATGTAAAGTATCGTGGCGCGATCGTGGCGCAGAGCTAAGTACCTTCAAAAAAAGAGCTCGTGACGACGATGGCAGTATATTACACGAGATGGCCAACTCGTATTTAACCTGTGTAATTTTACAAAAAATGGTCCGACCTCTAAGTAGCCTAAACTAATGAACTGTCTTGGAATTTACACGGGTTAATCAGTATGCTATATAGATGATACTTTTATAAATTTCAAATTGATCGGAGGATTACAACTTGAGTAATATGCAAAAGTATTAGCATAAATATTAATCAAAACGCTATTTTTTTCAACAATTTTTATGTTATACGCGCTGCCGCGTTTGTGCTGGCAGCCAGTAGAAACCAGACTATGATTTCGGACATGAATAATTTTCACCGCGCGTCGGTTACCATCGCTATTTGAACAGTTGGTGGTAGTCGTCCTTGCCACAGTAAAGTGACATTAAATTCTATTTTTGAAACTATTTCAGAAAAAGTTATGATCGATGGCGTTAGGTTTGAAAATTGTCAGACTTATTGCCCTCATGGCCTCATACACATCACACATAATCGCAATAACTATTTATCATTCAATTCAATTTAAGTATAACAGTGACTTACTCAATGTCTAATGACAAGGTATACTCAATAGTCGATACCATATGTATTTCCCGATTATTATGAAAAGTTCTGGGAAATTATTACTTTTGTAATACTAGATCCAATGTTCAGATGTTCTACCAGTAACCACTTTTTATGTTGAAAATCGAGACATTTTTCTACTGTAAATCGTGACGTCAAATTAAACATTAAATGAAAAAAGGTGGGCAAGTAGGTCACAGTAATGGATGGTGTTAAATTTGAATTCAAAGATATAATATCATTGTATAAGAAAAACGATTCTGAACTAAAACTATCAGTCAGCCTATGATATTACCAAGTATACTTGATGATATTATTGTGAATAAAGTAATTAATATATTTACCTATTTATGTGGATGTGGAACCTTGTTTTAAATTATCAATCCTTAGCTATAAAAGTTGAACATTTTATAAATTGTTAACTACAAAAAAATAATTAAATTTTAAATTTGATAAATGTTGTCAAAATTTGAACTTTTGTGTCGTGTTGTGTTGTAATTGCTTATAAAAAAAAAATTGTGCATATGTATTTTTAATATTTTTCAACTGCTATTAGAACGATATATCAGGAGCCTTATATTAAATTATCACGCTTTTTACCCAACAAATAAAATTTTATTGATATTTATAGAAAAAAAAACTAAAAAAATTGAAAACTGACAATGTCCGTAAACAGCTCAAAAAGAGTAAAAATATTTTATAAATTTTATGGTATATAGAAAATGCTAATATAAACATTCAGTGAAATTTTCAAGTATCTACAGTCATTCGTTTTTTAATTACAATAAAATAAGAAAACTGTTACATGAGAAATCAAGTGAATATCAAATGTTGTAAAAATATAAATTTCAGACGCTCATAAAAATTTAATTTAAGTTTCTTGTAGACATTTTTTTTTGCTAAAGGTAGACAAACTTATGAGTAATCTTATATTACATTTTCAAATCTTAGATTTAAAAATAAAAATTTTTATGAATTCTCAACTCAAAATAATTTGCTAATTTTCGTGATTTTTCCGTATTTTGTCAAAATTTGAACTTTAAATGCTTATAAATAAAAACTGTGACTAAGGATTTTTAATTTTTTTTCATCTGCCTTTGAAACAATAACCTAGGCGCCTTCTATTTAATTATCAAGCTATTTTACTCAACAGATGGAATTTTATTGATATTTATAGAAAAAAAAACTAAAAAAAGTAGAAATTGACAATGTCCGTAAACAGCTCAAAATAAGTCAAAATATTTGGAAAATGTTATGGTGTATAGGAAATGCAATTATAAACATTCAGTCAAAATTTCATGTCCCTACGGTCATTTGTTTTAGAGTTACACCAAAAACTAAAATCGATTTTCTCAAAAACAGATTTTGCGTAAAAATTCCCGTTTTTCCTTAATTTTTCTTTTGTTTTTCACGTCGCTTTTGAAAACTACTGGGAAACTTTTACTTTTGACCCCCCAAAGTACCAACTAGATTCACTTTCCTATCAGAAAAGTTACTGTTGAAGAAAATCCAAGCATTTTTACTGTCCTAAAAGGTGATGACAGACACAAAAATAAAAATAAAAACACACATCATTGTAAAATCAATACATTCATCGTTCCACTCAGAATCTAAAATAAGAAAAACACAGAATTATAAAATCATAATTCCATCTTTCCGTTCAGAATCCAAAAGTTAAAACTTTTGTTTTTCTTTATTTAAGTTTAAAGTCGCATAAAACTTTATTTGAAAAAGCATTTTTTTTTTGCCTATTAAATGTAATTTTAATAAGTTATTCAATAGTAATTGATCGTTCAGACCACGTGATATAGAAAAAATGACGTTTTCACTTAAATTTGAAGTATAGGTATCAAAATATTATCTGCAGTCGACCATTACCCATATTTTTCATAATCCATAAATGTAGTGGTATAAAATATTTAAATATCGACTTTTATAACTTAATTGCTTTATGCCTGCATCTAAAATTTTGGTATAGAATTTTGCTCGTGAACACTGTCAATTAAATCGTTTTGCGGTGACGCGATTCGTCCACAGCCGCTCCCCACTCATTGTCGTCAGTTCGAAGCGCGACGATACATATACCCACCTAAGTCCACGTCGGTGACTGAGAGCTAATCTATGGTATTCGTGCAGTGTTCGTCGGTTTAGAACGTTTCAGCTCGGATACTAGTGGTGTATTATATACTGTAACGGTCCGGTGAGACCCTGCACGATGGCCATTGCTGCGGCAAACCTGCAGCTTTTGAAAATTATTGGATCTGCATGGAACGTAGTGTGTCGGGCTTTGACGTCCGTAGTCACGGCGTTGATGGACATGACGGTCGTAGTGGCCGCTACGGTCATCGCGTGGAACAGGACTGTCGGCGTGGACGATCCCGCCGTACCGCTAAGCGTTAACTACCATTTTACGCGCCAGTGCAACTATAGCTGCGGCTTTTGCTTCCACACGGCCAAGACGTCGTTTGTGCTGCCACTGGACGAGGCGAAGCGTGGGCTGACCATGCTGGCGGAAGCCGGCATGAAAAAACTAAACTTTTCGGGCGGCGAGCCGTTCGTCCGGGACGGCGGCCGCTTCATGGGCAAACTCATCAAATACTGTAAGACGGAACTGAGTTGGGCGGGCATCAGCATTTCAATTGTTAGTAACGGCAGCTTGATCCAGGAAAAGTGGATGAGGCAGTACGGCGAGCACGTGGACATGCTGGCCGTGTCATGCGACTCGTTCAACGCTGACACAAACCGAACGATCGGCCGGCAACAGGGCGCAAGAACCGATCACGTTGCAAAATTATACCAGGTACGTGAGTGGTGCGGACAGCACAAGATCGCGTTCAAGATCAATACGGTGGTCAACACGTATAATGTGAACGAACTGTTCACCGAGCACATCGACCGGTTACGGCCGGTCCGGTGGAAGGTGTTCCAGTGCCTGTTGCTGGAGGGCGAGAACGCGGGCGAGGGAGCGTTGCGTAACGCCGCCCGGTTCTACGTAACCGACGAAGAGTTCGACGGGTTCCTGCGCCGGCACGCTGAAGTTCAGATGCTGGTGCCCGAAAACAACGACGCGATGCGCGACAGTTACCTGATCCTAGACGAGTATATGCGGTTCCTCAACTGTCGCAACGGCAAGAAGGAACCCTCCGCGTCCCTGCTGGACGTCGGCGTCCAGCACGCGCTCCGTGGTTCCGGTTTCGACGAACAGGCGTTCCTAGAGCGGGGCGGCGTGTACATGTGGAGTAAGCAGCAGCTGTCCGAAGCTGAGCTCGAGTGGTGACGGACCAAACATTTTTTTCTTTCATCACTGCTACATCTCTATATCTTGCCTATATATTATATTATACTTATTGCAATTATTAAGGTACGCACAGCTTAGTTTTATATATTTTTTGGTGTGGTGATATTTTTCAAGTTACGATCAGCCGGTTTCTAAATTATATGAAACATATTCATTTGGACGATTTTTTTAAAATAAATATGCTTAATCCATGCCGATTTTCATAAATCAGTAATAACTATTAACGGAATAAGATATTGATAAAGGAATAAAATTAAAATATACAGACCGGGTCCCGTGAGAATATACCCAATGGCCGTAGAGGGGACTCGCTCGAAAAAAAATCTTTAACTGTTTCAAAAATAAAAATTACATTTTTTTTTACTTTTTTACCAAAATATTTAATTTAATTAAAAAATAAAATATATTATGTAGTCTTTGTCTTTGCGAGAGTCTAATAAAAAAAACAGATTTATGATAAATTTATTAGCTTATGAGATATCTTAATTCTTAATGGGTAAATCTAAACTATTACCTTTTTCATATCCAGAAAGGATTCAAAGTTTTAAATTATTTTCTTATACACAGACTTATATGGTAATATGAACACATTTAATATCTTGAAGTTTTCCTTAGTTGAACCTATTAAAGTATTTTTACTTAAACATATCCTCAAAATTTTCTTTTGTAAAAGTTGTGGTGGTCCAGACACATTTTGATTAAGTCCCCCCCCCCCTAAACCAATAAACCATATTGGAATATTGCCTGAAATAGTGATAAATAAATTATACGTATAATAGTTTGCATTTGTAGCGACAGTATATATAATGATAAATGTAGCTATAAATAAAAAAATTAAAAATAAATTGCATTTCAAAGAAAATCGACCGAATCATAACATTTAAAAATTACACAAATTACACCTTCCACAGTCTATTACCTAGCTTTGAATTAAAAAGAAATATTGATAGCTGTGCGTTTACTTAAATAACACACCCACACATTTGATTTGATTTGGTGGACTGGTCAGCTCCCATTTCGCTGCGGTACCGTTTCGCCGAATTTATTTTTTCGCAGTTCCATTTCACCGAATTTATTTTTTAGGTAACTCTTTAACTCTCAACTTAAGATTACTCAACAATTATTCATTGTGTTTAATTAAATAACTAATATTGAGCTGTCATGGTCTTAAAATATAAAATGTGCCCAATTTAAAATATTGACGATGAAAATCATTAATTCATCAATTGATAATACTCATAATAATATTATCCCAAATCTGCAAAATAATTTGATTTTTATACTATTTTTTTTTTTCAAATATTCCTATTGTAATGACGTGAAGTGTGAACTATGAGATTGTGATGCGTGGTAGATAACACCAGTGATTTGAACGCATTGATATTTGCATAAATGCATAATAATCATGATTGTCAGAACTAATAAAAACTCTTTTCTTCCACACCTCAACTAAGAAGAAAAATATATATTTATATAATATATTATACTTGCCTATAGTTTAGTATTACCTATTAATTGTTATACCTTTACGTTTTATAATATACGTATTGAAATTTTTTGTTTAATCCTACATAAATTATTGTATTTAAAAAAGTTAAATATATCTTCAATAATTATATATAAAAAAAAAATTGTTTTCTAAATATTCTGATTTTTTTATTTGCTTATCTATTATACAAGGTGTAACAGAAAGTGTCTATTTATCACTTTTCAAATCACAAATTCATAACCATGTTCTAAGACAAAAATAATTTTACGCGGCGAAATGGGTCAGCGGCAAAATGGGATTAATTTGGCGGCCAAATGGGATACGACCGGTGGACTTGGGAAAGGTATGCTTTAACCGGCTATGCCTATTATAGATTCATAGCCTCATAGAATAACTATTATAAATCATAATCATTCGTAGACCATAGTTGACGATAACCTGATTCTGGGAAAAACATCGTAAAAACATAAATACAAATTGAAGTTGAACAACTTCCTCGGAGCAATCCCGGTGAGTTAATAATATATACCTAATACAGTAATACCTAAAAAGGTAGGTATATATATTTTTTTTTTTCTTAAGGGTGGCATTTTACCTCACTTGACTCCCTAATTACAGCACTGCTAAAATCTAATATCTCTAAATCTAAAATAATATATTTCACACTATATTATCACGAATTAAATGAATAATTGAGTCGATGAAAAATGCCTATATTATGTTAGAATTGCATTCAAATTTCAAACGGTCATTAAGTTTATCGTTTATGGTATAAAACAGGGAAGTCCAACCCGCGGTTGTCGAAGCCTTTTTTTGGTCTTCCTTTGAAGGATATGTAATACATAATATATTTAATACGGCGCTGGGAGATGGCTTGACGGCAGTCGGTCATATCTCCGACTAATAAAAATAATAATAGTAATAATACCATAGGTCTGTGAATAATACGTACCTTATAATGTGATAACATTGATCACTTATGTTTGTTAATTTAATACGAACTATAATTAATTTTTTTTCTTTTGCCGGCCCCCCAGTGTTTATAAATGTATAAATTGGCCCGCCAACTACAAAAGGTTTGATCACCCTGGTATAAAAGATGTAATATATAGGTAATCTGAAATATTTAGTCATATTGTATATTTTATATAGTAAACTAATATTTTATAATCAATTTAGGATATATACGCGGATATGTACGATTATAATATACTATAGTATGTACAGTTGTTGTAGGTACTATCACAGTATCACAGAATATAACAATGGTACATTGTACTATGTTTATATTAATAATATAATCTAATAAATATTTCTCAAATCTTGGTCCCGTTCTATATAAAATATAAAGTCTTCATTAGTTCATTAAAAGGACGCTATACCCCAATGTGTTACAAACGCATACAAAATCACATAATACAATATAATATTATGTGTTCGGGCGTTCAGCTCTTCAGCAGTAACAATTATAACCTATAAGCTATTAAAACTTATGAGTTCATTACTAATATGTGATAACTATATTCCGGCCCACGAGAGAAAATTACAGTTTCACGCATACAGACTGTCGGTGGAGACCGTTCCGATGCCGCGTTGCCCCCTCCCCCATTTCCGAGACTGTAGCGTCGGGAGACGGTAATATTTTTCTCTCGTGGCCCGGTGTATAGTTATCACGTATTATATAGTATTTAGTAATGATCTCATAAGTTATAATACCTTATTACACAAAATTGTAACTGTTGCAGTGCTGAACACATAATATTACGACGTATTATGTTATATTGTATGCGTTTGTACAACGGAGACAACACATGCGGGTATAGCGTCCTTTTAATGAACTAATGAAGACGTTTATTTGTAATATAATATATTAGCTATTATAAAATTTAATGGTAAGAACACTAAGGACATTATCAGGGTTTTCTCGTGGGTTTTCACCATATTTTAACACGTTATTGTTATGCTTATGAGTACGTTATAACTTAATAAGAGTAGGTAAGTAAAATATTAAAAAAAAACTTAAAAAAATTTTTATTCTTTATGAATTTAAACTTTAAAGTGTTTCTTAGGATTGGATCAACTTTAGTCTTTATTCAACAAAAAAAATGAGATTTAAAAAATAAACTACGTGACTTAAATAAATGTTTTTACAATCATCATTTTTCTAAAACCAGATTTACAAATTAACTACTTTGAATTTTTCAAAAAAAAATATCAATTTTTAAATTTTTTTATTCAGTATTTATTAAAAAATAAAAATGTTTATACTATAGGTACTAAACGTGTAGCTGAGTCTGTAAGTTATATAAAAAACAATTTTATTGATTAGAACTAAAGCTATATTTGACAGGTCTTCCTGTTACATCCTATAATATATCGTATTTTAATGAAGACGTTTATTTGTACAGAAGAGGACCAAGAGAAATAAAATATACATAGGTACAGATTATAATATGAAAATTAAACGTCAAATACTTTTGTAGGATTCACGACATACGACGGTTATAACTTATAATTATAACCATTGATTATAAATACTAGTATACTACAATAGTATTTATAAATTATAATCAATGGTATAACTAAGACAGTAATATAAAAATAAAACTCAAGCTATCCTCGTGGCTCAGGATACCTATGTCCTATGGTAGAAATCATTATAATATATTTGTTCATTATTTATTAGACATTAGTCAATAGCCATTACTCATTAGTCATTAGTATAATATGCTATTAGTGCAACCTATATGCATGATGTGTCCGGTAATGCTTTTAGAGTAAAATAAACCAAACCATTGTAATAGTGTAACTAATATAATATTATATAAGTACTTCAGTTATGTATCAATATATCAGATGTATAATTTTTTTTTAATAAAAATATATTTTTACACGTGAACACAATGATTATTATTATATTTTATCATTATTATCTAGGGTTGATCCAGCCTCCAGTAAATGAATTTCATTCATTATTTTCTGTTATTCCTATTATTCCCATTTATATGCATAGTATGTGTAGCTGTGTAGGCTTGCGCGGTTCTACTTTTTCTTTTGTTCGTTATCTCGACCAAAATAGTTTTTATTATGATTTCCATTCTTATTTTAAATATCTAATTTTAGTTTGAGACAAAATGTTATAAAAATTCATATATTTTTCAAAAGAACAACACTAACGGTTGTATCTGAAAAAGTTTGTACATTACTGAAAATGCGTAGCTGCGTGCTTAATATTATATTAAAAATATACTTATCTGATGGAAAAGTATTACATTATAATGATAAAGACATAAATACATAATGGCATAATGCGTAGGTAGGTACTTCTATTGACTATTGTAAGACAAATTCCAATCAATTGTTATTGCTTATTAGATATAATATCTTTATGTGCATTACATTGGGGGGGGTCTCCTTCACCCCCTCCTCATCCTGTTAAGATTTTGGACCCTCCCTCATACAACACGTATTGGGGCATTGAGCCCGTGGCTCGTGTATGGTAATTTGGAGTATCTGTGTATCAGTATTCATTATTTCATTATTCAGTTCATTTTATTGTAATCTCTCCGGCCCGCAGACAAGAAAAAAAAATAAAAACCATTTATATTATAATATTATGTTTTAGTGTTGTAATTTATTATTTCTGTTCATTGGTTTTACCTTTTAACCAAAGCTCGACGTCTGAAATATTTATGGCCCGCGGACAATTTCAAGATTCCTTTTGTGGCCCTTCAAAAATATTAATTTGTGAGTTAGTGACTCCTGGTATAGTGTATCAAAAACAAAAGTATTCTTTAAAACTAAATTGAACTATAACTTAGAAGATTAATTATTTAAAAAGTTACGAGTTTCCATAACAATATAATATGCGGTAATCCAGCACCAATGGTAGGTAGCGTTGGTACTTGGTGTAAGCACGACTGTAGATACCTACTACATACATATTATAATATACCTATAGCACTATCCTATCAGCCGTGGTTGTTATTTAATATTAGCAATATGCCGAAAAATGAATTGAATTATAGTATAATACTATATCATAATATGTTTCCGGTTTTGTTGAACCGAAGATTAATTAACTTACATACATAAAATAGCTATAGTCACAGTAGTTTGAAATGGACGATTATTGATTAAATGATTGGATGAAAATATATAAATGATATAATAGTGGTGTAACTGAGACAATATATTTTTTTTTGTAAAATTTTATAACTTTATAGATATCAAAATTTGTTACAATATTTTTATGATAAACTATAATAGTATATGGCGCATATTAACAAATTAATAATTATAAATTTATAACATAAGTACAGTAATGTACATATTAAATGGTTATAAACCTTGTAAAAATAATATATTATATAGATAATGATAAATAATAATGACTTCAGAGTACAGATTATTATTATATAGTGTCACATTCCTTTTCTAGAAACTCAAACACCACAAACTATGGTCTATGATCAATTGACAACTACATTGAAAATATACAAGAATGACGATTGTAAAATATTCTATAAATACTGAATTATATTATATCACATAAACAGCCGCATAAGTTATTATCGAAACATTATGAAGTTATTTACAACAATGTGTTTTTATAAATAGACGAAATAAAATCCAACCGTGTATAATAATAGAAACTAATTTGATTTTTCATACCTTTTCCAATAAATAAATAAATATATATTCATTTTAATATTGAATTTCTATCAATTATATAGATGGTTATATATAGTATTTAATTTGGACCTCGGGATATCAAAACAAAACTTTAAACTCCTCAATTACGCCACTGAGCCACTGATTACAATAATTTATAGATAATACTGCAATATCGTGTGTCGCAGTGTTTGGAAAGAATGTCGTATTGTCGTTCATGAACCTAACGCTCGTTCACGCGTTAACGTTCATATTTAGTGAACGATATGTGAACGTCAGTACGTCACTAGTTTTTTTCAAATAGAACGTGAACGACGTTTATATATTTAATGAATTCGAACGATTTTTGAGACGTTCAAATGTATTTATTATTTAACAAATATTGATTGATAATACTAATTAAATAAGTACCGAAATATGTTTTAAAAATCAATTTCTATTTAATAATGTACAAGTGCGTAACATTGTTAGAGATAGGAATATTGTACCCAAAAAATTAGGTAAATTTTACGTAAATTTTTTATAGGTTTGTTAGTTGTTACTCGTGATAAAAAGATTAGAGCTCTCATCTCTCAACATTGTACGTTGACTATTACAATATTTTTATTTTTAAGCGAGATGTTAGTATGTAAGATATTGAAATTTAAAAATACTCATATAACTTGCTTGAAAAGTAAGCGAAGGTTTAAAAAATGGTTTTAACAATTTTAATTTACCTTCAACAATTATTTCTGACATACATTTTGGTTTTGGTGGCTTTATACCCTCTATGATTTCGAATAGTTTTTTTAAGTAATCTTCCCTCGGCAATTCGGTTAATGTTAATACACTCTACGGAACATTTAGTATTGCACTTGAACAAATTTGACTAGGTGAGTTGTTGGTTATTTTGGCTTTTGCCTTCATAATTTTTTGAATTTTTACTGCAGAAAGCATGTTTTCATTCGCTTTGTGTACTCACGTGATCGTATTCAATAAAGTTGGACTATCTATATTTAAATCGGTTTTTGAAATACAGGGACACTGCATTGAACTTGATTTAGTACATCTCCAACGAATCATATAGTTTTGCAATCTTTTTGAATGTTGTACAAATATCCACCGTATGGAATTTGAGGTTTTTATTATTATTTTGAATCACTTCCATTATATTATATTCGCACAATTAATTAATAATAATCAACGTTCCACGTTAATAACCAGATGAACGAAAAATGCGTACTGAAGAAAATGTCATACCTAACATGTAGCCATGGCCCATATAGGTATAGGTACCCACTTTTAATTAAAAATAATCACAACAATAACTTACTATATGAACAAAAAAACCACATTTGTAATAAATAATAATAAAATGTTGTAGATACTAAGATACCAACAGGCAATAACAGTTCACAGATAGAGACTACAATAAAATAGAATAGCTTTATCATTTTTAAGATAAAGTTAAATGCCAATTACTTTTATTACTATAAATACTTTAATAGTTTAATCTCTTATATTTCAAATGTATATTTATACATATACAGTTTAAAATATTTGGTGTATTATTTCATTAAATATTATTAATATTTATTATGATATAAAAGTATATGAAAATTGTTAAACGAATATTATATATTATATATATGGTTATTATAGATGCCTATGTCAAAAAAAGTTTTACACAATTATATTGAAATATAGATAAATGGTTTAAACATTTAAAATTATAAAATGTACTGCACTATAGTAAAAAAGTGTTATGTATTTAGTTGGTACTGGGCTTTTTTTACAGTATTTTGATATCGGGGATTTTTTTTTCCGATTACCCTTGCGTAACATTTTTGGCTCACAGATACTGCATGTCGGCAATCGATGCCTGCCCATTATATCTTAATCCGTGCTGCAGCTCACTTGAATTCCTAGATGACCTTACCAAACCTTACCCCACCTTACCAATGATTGAATTTGGATATTATATTAACTATTTTACCGCCATATGCGGAAATCCATTATTGTTTGGAGGTGGCAAATATAATGTTTAAGTGTTTAATATAGTATAATATTAAAATATATACTAATATGTACAACTTGGGGTGCTGCCTTTGTGGTTGGTTACGTAAAGCTTAGTCTCTACGAATTACGAATAATATTTTTCAAACTATAACAATATAATTAAAACTGTTATTTTTTGTTTAAGGCTGTTGAAAGCGAACCATCAAAATCAAAATTGGACTTCTAGAAAGTGGAAGTATGTTTTCTTTCTTCTAGTTTAAATGCACGAAAAAACGACTGTTTTTAAGGAGTTCGATATAGGCAATTTTTCATGCGTTTGTGTGCGTAGTAAGTGATCATTATAATATTATAGGATTTGTGTGAATTTTAGTGAAACACTGTAACTTGATTTCGTGTTTCCAATGATATAATATAATAATATACTTCATCGAGTGACATAGTATGAATTACAACACTAAAACAAATGACCGTAGGTATATGAAATTTTGACTAAATGTTTATATTAGCATTTTCTATACACCATAACATTTTCCAAATATTTTGACTTATTTTGAGCTGTTTACAGACATTTTCAGTTTCCATTTTTTTTAGTTTTTTTTTATATAAATATCAATAAAATTTTATCTGTTGGGTAAAAATTCTTGAAAATTTAATAGAAGGCTCCTAGGTTATTGTTTCAAAGGCAGATGAAAAAAATTAAAAATCCTTAATCACAGTTTTTATGTATAAGAATTTAAAGTTAAAATCTTGACAAAATACGTAAAAATCACAAAAACTAGCAAATTATTTTGAGTTGAGAATTCATAAAAATTTTTCTTTTTAAATCTATAAGATACTCTACTTAATAATTCCCAATTCGAGCACTGGGCCGTAAAGTGGCGCCATTTACACATTAAAGTTAAATAGAGGTGCCAATATTTAAGCAGGCCATTTTTTCTTCATCATGGTAAATATATTTATTATTGGGTTGAAGGGTTAATGGTTATAAAGTTATAATATATTTTTTTTCTCACTATTTTAGTATAATTTAAGCCTTTATATTTTTAATACATTTTTAGGCAAGCTGAACTATTTTTAAATGTAATGTAATATTGAGCTTTTACTTTTTCAACTTGTTTGTTAACCAATGTTAAATTTAACAGATCAAAATTAATTCACATGGTTTATCACTTCAAATAATTTACAATCATAAGGTGATAAAAGTATAAATGTATTGTGGTATTGTTTAAGGCCTCGGCAAATGTGTCATTTTTAGGGAGTTGTGTTTAGGCAATTATTTCGTTCCTGCCATTACTGATTGTCTTTGTGTGTGTAGTAAATGATCATTAGTGTGTATACACCTCGATCATCACCCACGGCCGCATCAATTTACAATTCATTGTTATTTCTTAACTGGTTATGGTCCCACGCACAAGTCATATGATCAAAATATTCAAAACCAATTTATGGACGTGAAATAGCCGTCGCACTGACAAAAATTAAGGTACTTCTAGTGGTTTGATTTAAAAAATGTAATAATGTTTGTGTTGGTAAACAAGTTTACTTTGCATCGGTCGGAGCACTTTTTCAAATTTAGCAAATTCTTGACAAGAATAAATATTTTACATTTCATAAATTTATCTAAAATATAAAAAATATGCTCCGACCGATGCAATGTAGACTTGTTGACCAATTAAAACATAATTACATTTTTTAAATCGAACCAATAGAAGTACTTTAATATTTGTCAGTCGCTAAGGTCGTTTTGATGAAAAATTAATAGGATTTGCAGGGGCCTTAACACAACAAACTATTTAATACTTGATCATTGAGTAGAACATTATCCAAAACGGCAATACTTGATTTAGTCATAATAGGCATTAGGCTTTCATATAATAGTTAAACATTATTCAATTAAATTGCAAATTGTTTTATTTTCACTTTTTTCAATTTTGGAATTACAGTGGTTCTATTTATGTTTTGTTTTTAACACAAACTGTTAACGTGTTTTCAAATTCAATATTATCACAATGAACATTTATAAATGTATATAAATTATTTAAAAAATGAATTTTGCATTAGGTAAAAAAATTCCAATTTTTTTTTATTTCACAATATCAAAAAAAATTATTTTTTTATTAACAATAGTTTTTAACGTGCATTGCTTGTATAAATAATTTACTTAAAAAACATTCCATACTTCTCATAAAAAAATACACAAAAGTTTGTAACTTAAACTCTATGCATGACAGCCTTTTTTTTCTCTATACCATTACTAACAAAAAAAAAAAAAAACAAATGGCACCTGATGAGCTATATTCTAGATAAGACATTAGTTTTGGTGAAAACGTTCGCATATTCTGCGGACTAACCTGTCTAATTATACAATATATTAATATAGGTACCTTGTTGGTTTTCTATAAGAAAAAAAAATAACAAACTTATTGATTTTGTTAACCATACCCGAAAGTTTACATATTAATGGCACCATAATACAAAACGTGTTGCCAAACATTGGAATTATCACAAATTTTAATTATTACCTTTTTTTTTTTTTGAAGACTGAGCTTTTCAAAGTACAAAAATAAGTCTGTATTTATATATATTATATAATAACATAACTATTAAGTTATTATTTTATAATATTTATTGCGTATTTTAGTCTTTATAAAAAAAACAGATACATGACTATTAGTTAAAAAAAAAAAATTGTCAATTCATATTTGTATTTAAATTATTTCCAAATTTTTGTTTTCTAATGATTTTAATTAGTATAAAAAAAGTGGAGAGGTAATGAATGTAGGAGGCATGTTAAACTCTAGCCGCTAGGAGATGCAATGATTGGTAATTGAGCAGGAGCTCGGTTACCAGTAGTTTCGTTGGAACATTGTGGTTTACCAAGTGACCTACGCTGTACAATCATGGAATGCGATGGCGGTGAAAGTCTTTTAGCAGCAGCAAGAGGTACATCAGATGATGAAAACAAACTGAAATGCTGCAGGAACACTCGATTAGCCGACATAGCAGACTCTGCAAATGTAGAAAGGGCGCGAGCACTATTGTTGCGTCTTATAACACATGGTGTACTTAGTTCACGATCTTTAGGTTTTTCTTGCTGTAATCTAAAGACCCATGGATGATTTAAGACCTCAGCAGCACTTGGTCGAGCACTAGCTTCTTTAACCAGCAATTTGCTGATCAAATCTTTGGCTTCGCTTGATATGTCTGCCCACTCACGGTCTGGGAATTCATAACGACCCTCGTGAATGCTTATAAAAAGCAAACCCTAAAACAAATATTCACCATTAAAAATTTGATCATTTAATTATCATTCCAAGATAGTCTTACTTGGCATTCTGGACAAGCATTTCCTGATTCCCATCCACAATTGGAGCCGCAATTCCCATAAAATGGCGGGTAGCCACAAAGTAGTATGTATGCTACTACTCCAAGTGACCACAAGTCGCAACGCTTATCATAATAATGGTAATTGGAGTCTGGACTTCCAACAAATGCATCTACAACTTCAGGAGCCATGAAATCAGCACTTCCTACTGGAGTTAATAGTTGTGGCGTTGCACTGCCATCAACTGGATTTAACTTAATACCAGATCCAAGATCAAAATCACATAACTTAACAGGAGTTAATGCTACAGGATCCACACAAAGGATATTTTCGGGTTTCAAATCACGATGAGCTATTCCTGTATAATACAATTTTAAATTTAAATACATTTCAGAAAATCAAATAAAATCTATTATATAAGGTACCTTTTTGATGTAGAAAATTTAATGCACTGGCTAAATCTTTGACAATAAGACTAGCTTCACATTCTGTAAATCTCTTTCGTTCCTGTATTCTATCAAGCAGTTGTCCACCTACCACCTTTTCAAACACCATGTAAAATTTGTCATCAGCCTCAAAGAATTCAAGCATTTGAATGATGTTTGGGTGGCCTTGGCAATGGTAAAATGTTTCAACTTCACGGAATACACGTGCTCGAGCATGTTCGGCAATTTTGTCAATTACTTTAACAGCAAATTCTAAGCCAGTTAACACGCTTACACACGTTTGAACAGATGCATAAGCACCTTGACCCAATACTTCACCAGTCAATTTATATGCATCTAAATAAATAAAATATAATACATTATTATTAATTTGCTAATAAACAAACAAAATTAAACTTAAATTATATTATCTAGGAAAACAAAATTTACTACAAATTGACAATGACCATGATATTACAAGAATCAAATATTTAACCATTTAAAATGTTTTCTTTATCAGCTCATACATTAGTTTATAATTTTTTTTTTTTTATTGATCCTTAAGCATGTATGGCCTTTAGCTGTTTGTAGGGTTGTATTGTGGTGGTGGTAGGGTTTGGAACGGTGAGTGTTTGTTTGGTAGAATTTTTAAGTGGGCACCCGTATGTATCTGCCATGCCTGGGTGAAGGATGGCGGTCTTTCACCCCAGACACCGTGACTGCCCGAAGAAAAATGCCACCCATAGCTGAGATCGAACCGGCGTCGGTACGCGTTGAAACCGACGCCTTAATCCCCCCACAGTTCATAATTAGTTCAAATACATATTTGATTAAATATTTTATGTATCTACAATTCTGATCATATAATAAAATAAACCTAAGTATTTATCAACAAAACGGTTTATACATAATAAATAACCAACAACTAATAACATTTATAAATGTATCATGGGTTGTATCCAAAAACCACACTCATTATCGGCTCGTTGTATAGCAGAATACCGCACATTATTTTTAATCTACACCAAACGTATTCTGAACATCTAAAACTTTTACCAAGTTCACCAAAAGGTTTGGTAGAAGCACTAAATTATGTTTTAAATTACGATATTCTTACCACCCAAAATTAAACAATGACTCAGGTATGTTTTCAATAAGATGAAATTTCTATTTTAACATATAAAATAATATAGACCTCTCATGTAATTATTATGATGAGTACCTACTTGACTGACAAAAATGTCTATTATTTATATTTTAAATAATAAATTTATTATTATATATTTAAAAATATATACATTTTTAAGTAATTATAAAATTTACAGTTTTTGGATACAACAACCTTCAGAAATTGTATGGTTGTGTCCTATATTTGATCTGAAGTGTGCGGTTTTTAGATTTAACAGTATCATGATTAACTCAATAATTTTAATCTACCCAATAAAGTTTAAAAAAATATATTTATCATTAACAGAGGTAATGAAGGCAAATTTCATATTTAATAAAAACAAATGTATAACAAATGTATCTATATCTGCTGTGTTATTATTATAGCAATAATACGTTTAAGTACCTAAATAAAGTAAATTTTCTAAAAAAAATGTTATCAAATACCTAGTAATATTTTACAACAATTTTATATTTAGAACAATAAATTATTCTTTATTTTAAAACATCAAATTTGATATTGGTATTATGAGTTACAAATCTTTTTTATATTAAATTATAATGCAGATAGTTTAGAAACAATTGTCGATTACAATTTTAATTTCCTTATCATTAAAGTAAATTGTACCTATTATGATAATAACACATAACAATATGTCATCATTAAATAATTATTAAGTACTTACTACTTATTACTAGACTCACATTAATTACAGATTAAAATCAGAAGAAAACAAATGTTTTTAGATTTAATTGTTTATATTTATAAAAACTTGTTCTGGTTATTATTTATCTAAAAAAAAAACTACAAACTGAAATTACTAAGATAAATATTATTGTATTCCTGGAGTAATTATAATATTTAGAAAATTTAAGTAAGAAAATGATACTGTATAGAACAATAACATTTCAATATTTTAATCTTTGGTATTTTTAAATTATACTGGTAATAATTTATTGATTTGTACATATAAAAGTTTACTAATGGTAAAATATTCAATCTTACTAGATGTTAATAAAAAATAATAGAAAATTAAGCATTAGGTATATCACAGGAAATACCAAACTCAGAAACTTATTCCTGTTAGTCATAGTTTGGCCAACTCATTGTGTGTTTAAATGTTGGCAAATGTAGTTGTTTTATTAACAGTAAAAAAAACTATTAAAAGAAAATGACCTACAAATGGTTTTCAAGTAGACAACTATCACCATTTCGAGCAAATAAATTATACCTAAACTACAGAACGTAATCTACCTACCTAATAAATTAATATTAATTGTTTTGTAATTTTTGTAACAAACAATATACATCTCATTGAGCATACATACCTTGGAAACAAGATGTCACAAGGCTGTTGGTGATCTTCTTCTTCTTGCGCTTGTTACGAGCCTCTTCTTTTCTCAACGATAGTGATTCAGACTTTTTTTCAACCGGGACATCTGTCAATCAAAATTGACAAGCACATTAGAAAACTACAATCTATGTACACAAATTGTATCTATGCACGACAACGCAGAGGAACTAATACTTACTTTGGGTGCTCTCAGTCTGTCCGGGTGTTTCTTCTTCAATGATACTCTCGACCATTTTTAATGAGTGCGTTGCGTACGAAGATCAGTGGATAATACTTTAGGGAGTGGATAATGGAACACGGCGTATGTGTACGTTAACAGACGGCGCAATCACAAAATAATTTAATAACGAATAAATATTTAATTTAAACTTAAAAAAAGTAATATATCACAGCACTTAATTATCCGCCGGCGAGCGTAATATTTTAAATTTCTAGTAAAATATCACGATTCTTCGCCCGTATATGACTATAAATATAATATCTTTTATCAACTTGTTTCCTTTTTTCCCGTCTTATCAGCGGGTTTTTTCCTCGGTATTTATACAGGGCAAAAGATAATATATCGAAATACTTAATAAATAACGAATAATTTACAAAAACCGGGACGCTTGGGACGACGACGTGTAATACTTTTGAACGGCCGACGATATTCTTAAATCATTCGATCCTGGGAGCGTTGTTACAGTCGCACAGACACAGAAAGTTCTCGACTACACGATTCCGACGGTATAACAACAACAACAACAACCGTTACGCTAAGACGACTGTATTGTATTATATTATATTCTTCTACTGTTGTAAACCACCACGCGAACTCCAACACACCACAAGAGTTTACAAACACGAACGCATAAGCCGACAGTGAAACGGACTAGGACACTACTCTCGACTGACTGACTGGCTGAACACGGCGGACGGTGGACCGGCCTGCTGCTGCTGCTGTTGTTGTTGTTGTTCGCTCTCTCGCACACACCGAAACACACTACGGCTGGTTGTGCAGTGTTGATGGAAAACGGCGCACGACGACACTACCGGCGCGGCTGTGCGTCGCGTCCCCTTATATACGGGACACCGCGCGTTCCGCCCGCCATTCCATGTCAACGGCACGTTTTATTTAGGCGGCGTGCACACAGACCTACCGACCTCCTCCGTCCGCGTGTACGACGCGCCATACAAGAAACGCACATCTCTGTATAGTCTGTAACGACACTCGCCGTGACGTCGTCGTCGTTACTCGTTACCACTCACCGCCCGACCACCGTCGGCCGTCGTTGTTGTTGTTGTTTTTCGGCCGACGGTGAGCTCTATTCAATTTTTTCTTCTCCTTTTCACCCGTCTTCATTTACGTTGACGTCACATTATGATCATCGGAGAGGGAACCCATTACAGTGATGATGATCGTCATCATAAATATTAATAATAATAGTTTTATGTGCTCGTAATAGCGGCGTAGAGCGTCTTTTACCCCCCCCCCCCCTGGCTCCCTCCTAGGCATTTGTTTTTTATTTTTTAAATAAATTAAAGTTATAATAATATGGTCAACCGTCGTGGCGTCGTCTAACTTAGACTCTAACATACTTTGTTGTTTTGTTTTTTATTGTTCGTCCGGTCCCGGCATTCATTGGTGGGTGAGGGGGTGGGGGAGTTAGATATTGGTAGGTACGTGTTGTGTGTAATAACTAAAGACCGGATTTATATGTTTTTACATATCGTTACTGGGTCTATGCAGTCTTATGAGAGTAAAAAATGTGGATGATTTGTTCAATTCTGAATGCATAGAAAAAAGTTTTTTTTGCATATTTGAGAATATTTTATGGGTTAGAGAATATTTAACTCATTTAGCATATTTTGGAATATTTCGTAAATTGTGAGAAAAAATTTGTATTTATTTTTAATTTTAATATTACGGTACCCAGAAAAAATTTTTTTGAACATTTTTTACAATTTTCATTTTATCATTTCCAACTCTTACTAAAGTGCAATAATATTCCATTAGAATACGAAACTTTAAATACCTAATAATTAACTCACTATTAATATAAAATTGAAAAAAAAAAATTTTAAATGCATATTAAAGTAAATATAATGATGTTTATTGATTATTTTTGCATATTTTTGCTTTTTTTTGTATATTTTGCATATTTTAGCATATTTTTTAAATTTTTAAGAGAATATAATGAGAATATTTTAAGGTTTTTTCGAGAATATTAGCATCATATTTAAGGTATTTTAAGAGAATATAAATCCGGTCTTTAGTAATAACTAATAACTAATAATTATAACTAATAAGGAATAACTATAATAACGCTCCCATAAATCGTAGTCTGATTGAAATAAAATATGGTACGATATCGTGTTTCGTGTATGGTGTGCGGTATAATATCTATATACTAGGTAGAGGTAGACTACACGGTCTACACGTGTCTACTGCGTCTCGTGATTTCTAAAATGTTGTAGTTAATCCGAGTAAAATAATTTAATCATGCTGTTCTCGGCGCGGCGACCGGCGTGTAAACACGGAAAAAAATCGCCCTCCAATTTATTTTGTAGATGTTACGGTGCCATACAGCAGTGCACGCGGCTTAGTTAGGTTGGGGCCCGTGTACTACGCATTATACTTATGCCACATCTATTGAAAATAATACACGAAACCCGTCATATTATACGCTAGTTGTTATTGAACATTTGAACGTTAAATTATAGAGGCTTTACTGCTTTAGTATGCCACACACTACCGTCTCTACCTCGCGGAAGACACATTATATGACAGTATATAATATTAGTCAGTATAGGTACTATTTTTTTTTTTTTATATGTACTCAGCATATTGTCGTCGTAGTATAATACTCGCATTTATTTTATAACATATAACATTTTTATCACAACGGAACGTAGGTTGATTAGGGGACTTGTACCTTGTACATACAGTATAGTGTACAACTGTGTTCCTACCAACCTACGGTATCCACTAACCATAATATCATTGGAGTATAATTTTAGTGGTAAACGTATTTCTTATATTATTCTAAACAACTCGACTCATGATCGTTTAAAATATTAATATTTTAATTTTACATTTTCGGAAATGATGTATCAATTGTTGATATGCGTTTTAAACGTGGGCTTATTTTACAATAATTAAATACTTTATTGTACATGTTGGCTAGTTGAAAACGCTCAGTGGTAACTGTTCACTAGTTTACCAATATCCATTTCTCAGGTGAAATATTTGTTTACCAAATTTTTAACCATACCTAGTATATTAAATATTTACTTAGAATATTATAAACAATTAAATTTTGATTAAATAATTTTTGAGGAAAAAACACATTTTAAAACTAGATAGATATTAGGTACCCATTATAATTCCGTACCTATACCAGATGGCAGATACGAGCTTATAGCTCAGTTGGTATTCGTATCATCTACCTATTCTTAATGTATTTTATTGTAATTGATTTGGCTGAATAAATAAATAAATAAATACAATTATAAATATAGCATATTAGATTGATCTTTTTATTTATTATTCAATTATTGTGTACCTACCTATTGGCTATTAGCACCATTATTAAATAGTTTAATTATCACATCAAACGAACGTTATCGTTAAAATGCCAGTTTATATATTATGTATAATAAATAATTATATAATATTATTATTAAATAAAATTTAATAAGCAGTAATATAAAATATAAATGATCGAATTACACGTATTATACAGCTATACTCTTATAGCTTATAAGCTGTCACCTAAAATCGTAACAATTCGTTACTTGTAGTGATGCACAGTGTACACATACACAATTATACAAAATAGTTTTAAATATAATTGGATAATTGATGTTAAATATAAATGCATTTAATAATTATGCCTATATATTGCAGACTGCAGTATATATTCTCAGAGCCATATTTGGCTTTGCAGGGGCTTTTTTGGAAGCAAAAAAATAAATTCCAATGTGCAATGAAAACAACAAAATGTCGAAGGCCCCCATTGGCCTGGGGGCCCTGGGCTCGTGCCCTCAGGGTAAATTCGGCTATGTATATTGTATATTGTATATACAATATTACTAAATATACTATATAGTATATTCTATATTTCTGCTGTGATGTGCTTTTTGGCTAACAATCCTTAGTAATTTGTTGTATATAATGATTAATGACTGTATACATAATTTTATTATAGGTTCTAATACTAGTAATATTATCTATATTTTAAAATCTTAAATCAATAGTTGTATACGTTACACAATATAAACATTATATATGACGTATTCGTAAAAACACGAGATGAAATTGGTATGATAGGCATTGGTAACAAAAACCAAGATATTATCAAATATATTAGTTGTTACTAGTAAATTATGTATTTTATTAGTTTAATATATTATTTACCTATATCATAACGTTGAACAAGACGTGTGTACAGATATTATACAGTAACAATCAAAAACTCAGAAATCAGACAAACGATGGTTAAAAATATATCTGTTATTCTTTAAGATGATATATAATTTACATTTAAGATTTAACAATTATCTGTTTTGAATTTTTGATAGTAATAATTCTATATGATCAGTGATTACACAGGACGTATATACTATATACTATGATTTATAATAGGTATGAGTGTAAATTGTTGAATTTTATTATTATTTATTTGTGTGTATTATAATTTATAGTACTATAATACTAGTCATCATGTCATATTATATTCATATAGGTTAGCCGTTGGGTTATGTATACTTACGTTTATTTATTTTAGATCTTTTATTATTTTAATATCGAAACATTTTATATTAATATAATAATTGATTGGTGATTTTAGGACACACATTTTATTTTAACAATTCAATTTGGGATTTAAAGAATAATATATAACTAGAAAAAAATGAATAAAACATAAATGCTAAATATTTAGATTGTCTAAAAAAACAAATAATTTAATGAAATACGTTGAGTTGAGTGGGCTATAAATCATAATAAAAAATAATTTTATCTAATAAATGATATCAGTAAACAATATTATATTCGAGCAAAATATGTTATATAACTGAGTATTATAATGTTGAAAAATTGGAAATGCTTGCGTATACGCATAATAGCGTATACAAGTATGTATTTTCATTTGTATATCTACTCAAATTACGTCCTGTGTACATTTTTCTTGAATTGTATATATTTTACGAACAGGTAAAATTTCTTGTCCTTAGAGATAACACAAACTAGAGATGAACTGCTTTATTCTGAAAGCAAAAACACAAACAGTAAGTTATTCTAGTCCTTGGATACAATTATACAAATATACAATCATTTATAGCTGTTGCATTCACAAATATTGGTTCATTGGACAAATTGTTTGATGTTTCTTGATGACCTCGTATAGCACTTTAATAAAATAATTACGGATCCAAGTCATGTCCAACAAAATATAGGTAACCTTTGATGTTTAACGGTTCACTGTATAGTGTATAACGTTTAAGTATAAATAAATAGTAAAAACTATAATATATAAAAACGTTATAATAAGAATATAGAATTAATAATGATATAACAATTAATAGGATATGATGACTATGCACTATGGACAGCCTCTGTATTAGAATATCAACTTATTAAAACAGATATAATATCTATTTCTAATTTATATTATTTTGTGAAATACCTTATACTAATAAAAATCATTTCATTATATTAAAGTAATTAAACTATTAAAGACTCACTAAAATCCATTAAAAATATATCAATATAAATAAATTAGTTTTAAAATTAATTTCGAGTGTAATTCGATATATCTTTGAATTGTGTATCATATGAATCATAATATTATTATAAATTATAATGTATTATATTATTATTATTATTATTATTATTATTCCTAATTGATTAGACAAAAATACCATGATTTTCGAGAATTCGGAGTAAACGCCAGTTATCGATAAAAAAAAATGATCGACTGTTTTTTACACAATATAAAGCTGCAATACAAGCATCTCAAATTGAACGTATTCTTAGAACTTATAAATAGACTGTGATGGAATTTTTTTGTACATGGTTTGCATTCGAACAGCGAAAGTTCAGAATATCGTACCAACTACCCGTTACTCGAATATCGTGATAAATTACTCACACTACGATTTACGATTAGTGACGTATACATAACTTTTATATGGGGTGGAAGGGGGTTCAGAGTTATGAAGTTAGGCTATATGTTATTTATTTGTAGGTATATAATATTATACGAACAGGGGACCCATAATTAGATGTTTTATTAATTATAACATTATATTATCAGTCATTATCGTGGTAATAACTATTAATAGTAATATGGTAATATGGACGCGATCTGAGGGCTGCGACGATCGAACTTAAGCAATTTAGTATGATATGCCTGATGCCAAAATAGAGCGTACCGATTTGCCCCCCGTCAAATTATATAACGTACCTTTTAGGTACGTATAAAACGCAAAACTGATTTTATTAAAATAATTAATGTACTAGCCACGAATCACGATAATAAAATATATTAAATACATATTAGTAATAACTAATAATAATAATAACTTAATCAACCACGTCTAAGCTATCGCGGTTTTGCTCGTTTGTTGTACTTGTAAACGAAATATGAATAGGAATACACAATGACCTGTAACGGTTCACCCGTCAGCGAATAAATTGTTAAATTTTAACTAAGCAAGTATATAGTAAAGTTAGGTACCTAATTATACTATGGAGTCGTATATTTGTACACTCTTAGTTCTTACACTTACACAGTTGCACTGTTTAAAGGTCGTATATTTTGATAATCGCCGCACCTGTCCCGTATATCCATTAAGTTTCAAAATTGTTTTATAACTTTTTGGCTTTTACGAATTCCAAATATTACAATTATAATATAATATTACCTACGGTATTTTTATAATTTATTGATGATAATATACAACATTGTTAAGTGTAAGCTAATAAGTAATAACTATATTCAGTATTATTGAGTTTATCTTAATGACTTAGTTGATTATACATACTAGCATTTCGATGTCGATACGTCGTAGTAAATTATTATTACGTATGTTTACCATTTTAATAAAACAGTATTGATACATATACATAATCATACAATCATAATGATAAGTGAGAGGATATGTATGTACCTAATAACTAATAAATATAGTTATTAGTGGCTCGGAAAAAAATAATGTAGACATTGTTAGTGCTTTTTTAAGATAACACTTGCGCATAATATTTGAAACGTGAAAAAAGGAAATTGTGATATATAAATTTAATCATGTGGTGTGTAACGTGTGTTACTGTTTTTTTCCTGTTAATCCGGAATCCCTTTATTGTAGGTACTACTGTAACATCATGAAATGATAATAATATCTACTAAATAGAAAATATTAATACGTATAGTTGTAGTACACTTGTACAAATTACACCGAGGCCATTTACCAATATTATATAATATTATTTCTAGTCAGTAAGTAAAGTTGTAGTCACCCAGGCCAACGCGATCGTTTCTCGTTTCTCCACGTCGCGCACACAGCAACAGCACACCTGACCAACACGTAATCACTGCGCGTACCACGTGTTACCACAGTGCGGCGTCGACGGTGTTGCCGCGTTCGAATGATATAAAATTATCAGACGTGAAAAAATAAATTAAATTACGATAAATTATCGAAAAATTATTGTTGTTGAAATGCTGATTGCCAGATTGCGTATATATTTATACTACTACCACAGACTCGTATAGGTATAATATTATGTCTGTGCTACTACTAATAAGTAATAATAACACAGAATAAATCATTCCGTGATAATAATATTATTATTATTATTATTGTTTTGGCGTTGGCGCGTTGCTCGTCGTTATTATTTCGAGTCCGCTGTCGTCCATTCCCAACGCCACCGCCGAGCCGGCGTCTACATAGTGCGTAAGCGCCGGCAGGCAGACGGGCCGGCCGGCCGGCAACCCGAAACTACGCAGTACTGATTGCGCACGCACCGGTGCCCTCGCCCTCACCCACACACATCGAAAAACAACACATACAGAGCGTTATGGTGCGCATACAATCGTACAATCCGTTCTATAATAATATGGTGTATTACGTATACAGTATACAGTCTGATACAGTCATACTCGTACAGATCAGTATTTTAGAGCTCTTGGCTTGTGATTTTGATGGACGGGCGGAGGGGAGAATGTTCTTCACCACGTCGAAAAACGTTAACACAATAATAATATTAATAATAAAGTTATCACCGTCTTCCGTAATATTTTTATATGTAATTATAATAATATTTGTATTATAATATTGTTATAATTTTCGTTGGAGTGGGCGAACAATTTAAAAAAATATGTAGTTTTGAAATTATATGTTGGTACCTCCTACTACCTACATTTATTATGGCATTTTTATTTTCTGTAAATTTTTTTTAACAATCTATCATTTAATTACAATTTGAAGAAATGACTACTATATAATACAGAGCCGGGCAACCCCCGTCCCCCCCCTTATCCTAAAAATATGTTGATTTTACGCTCCTTCACTCATTCAATATGTGCGCCCCTGACAGGCGAGCCTTGCCAGACCCTCGGTCCTGCAATGCTATTATGGTACTATTTATTTTCATTCCTACGATATCTTGTTATAATATGGAGGAGGCTTGATTCGGATCCCTCATAATTTTTATATGTTGATGCCCGGGATATAAAAGATTTTAGACTTTTTTAACAATATTTTTGTAGACCGGAAGCATGTTAGCACAGTCACAGCTCAAAAAATGTTTTTATTTTTTGTGTAATTTTACAGTTAGAAACAATCTTGAATTATTTACCTCCACTCTATAGTTAAAGTGTATATTATTGTTCTTACAAAATATTGTTAGGTTAGGCCCACCAAATATAATATTGTCAATGTGACGATATTATTATTAATAATTATAAATTATAATTACTTATAATATATTTTTATAAATCGTTTAGATCGTTCATCCAGTATACAAACGCATAACAGACCGCGTCGGTGGATTACCAATATTTCGTTGGGCATTTCCATATCAGTACCTGTATCGCGGCCCCAAAATCGAAATAACGAATTAAATTAATGGAATCTGAAAAAAAACACGTTGTGCAGGTCATGGGTGTTTGCTGTTGGCGTGAGTGAGGGATGGGTGCTTACAACCCTCGTGTTTTTGGGAAGTACGGACTAGGGTCACTTTGTTTGGATGGACTCGCAGCGGTGCCGTCGGCGCGCGGTGAATTCGGCATCGGCGCACGTTGATTGGCGCGCGCCGTACGGAACGTTTTCGTAAGCCTTCTAGAACATTCGTTCATCATCGGCCAGTGGTTGTCAACATTTTTCGTCCTCACCACAATTTATTTGAGTGTAGTATTGCATAGGTATTTATAAATAAAATTTTCGTTGCGAAAAAATCGCACTAAAATGTTTAACTATTAGACGTCTAGTGGGTCGTGTGCACACTGCAGCACGATACTTGCAGAACTGTATCGATGATGTCATACAGAATGGACAGCCCCCCCCCCCCTATATTGACATACACGTATACACCATTCGCCTGTATTATATTTATGAAATTCTTACACTAGGCACGATGTGGTACATAACTTGACTATAATTGCTTGGCTTAATGCCTATATTATTGTAATAAATAAGTTAGGAACAAATAAATAAATAAAATTGTTTAGGGGAAGATTTATACCACCTTCGCCACAAACCCATAGGACTATATTGGAAAACGAATATTACCCGCATATGTGTCCAGTGTTGTATCCAAATGGAAAATTGTACGTACATAATAATTTTTATATTAGAAGAAATTAATGTATAGGTATTATAATAGTTTATCAGTGTTATTGAAGGTAAACATAATATTATTATCTACCGCTCTATGGTAGGTTGTTTTGATATTTTAAATTAAAAAAAAATTATGAACATTTTAAAATTGGAAATTTTGTGTTTGTAAAACGGAGACAGACAAGTGCAGACAATACACGGTAGGAGGTTAGTGTACAATAGATACCCGCACATCGACATCAGGCACATGTGTTATTTTGATACGCCTTTGTTGTCATCGTAGGTCTGATGAGTATTGTCAGATGACTCAGGCGTATAGTTGAATATTTATTACCGTCTATACTCTGTAGTCTGTTAATATTGAATTACTGTTAACGGCGCGAAAAATATTTTTTCAAATAATTAATAATTTGATAATATATTATGTATATTTTTATATTATTTATAAATAATATCGCATCGTTGTTGAACTAAACGTCAATTATCGCGCTTTATCAACGAAAATACAGAATAATAACTTGATTGTATGGCGAAGATTAGTCCATCTTCGCCATATGATGACGGTTGGACAATCAAGCTATTATTCCAAGAATATTTTCCAGGCTTGGCAATAAAATATTGTATAAAACGATATGGTGTCGATAATATTTACATTGTGTGACGTGTGTATTGATTGGATGAATCTTAATTTTATGTCGATAGTTATTTTTAAAACTGAAGCTCAGACTCTTCTAAATTCAAAATGTATTCGTTTCGGAACAATTATTATTTTTTTTTGTAGATAAATTGTCAGATTTATAAAAAAAGTCGAGTAACTTGCTCTGCAGTATAGTAGGTTTCGAATTTTGAATATACTTCGTCATTAGTAGGTCACTGTAGCAGGTGTGTTAAATTTGAACTAAATGATAAATAATTTTATACGAACAACAAATCTCAGCAGAGCATCACTGTTTCAGCCCCTATTTCTAAGGTATTGGTCGAATTGCACTTATTTTAGTCAAACTGTCCTTTGACTCAAAAAAAGGTATTATTCCAACAAAAATATCATGCATTTGAAGGGGTTAAACGTTTATATACACTCATTTCCCTTCCCACTTACATGCTTAGGACTCACAATGATTTTAATTATTGGCGTAGTTAAAAGTTATTGTTTTATACATACCATTGTCCATTATGTTAATATAATATTATATATAACTATATTAAATCATCAAATATTATTATTGTCATTATTTTAACTTTTTTTTTTTAACTAATTTTTATAATTTTTGTAGTAATAATATAGATATAATTTTGTTATTCTTTTTTTAAACCTTCAAATATTATTATAATAATAAAAGTGAACGTCCAAAGTGACCTTAAATTTTAACTCCTTTTTTTGAACGAGTGCAGTTTGACCATTACCTGTTTTTTACCCGAGTGCAATTCGACTATTTTTTTTAGGTAATAAGTGCAATTCGACTATCCCGTTTCTAAGGATAAGTTATGTTAAATTTTTTTTTGTACCTATTAGTAATAATTTCAATTTTCAACTGTAAAATAATTTTCGAATTTTTTATATCTATAGGTAATATAGGATAAAAATAATATTCAGCTTGTATAATAGCCTGTATAATAATATAATAATACTTACCTACGATAAATAGTAATTAAGTAGGCACTTATTGTTGAAATAAAACATTTATATAATTAACCTATACTTTTTAAAAATAAATATAATTAAATTACTCGAATATGAATATTGTGTATAGAAATTAAATAAATGATAACATTACAATTTACAAACGTTAGTTTGCATATTAATTATTATTTTATGATTTACTTTCCGGAACAAAAAGTGTTCGACCATGTCATAATGAGTAGTGGACAAATTATTGCGTTATAAATGGGTTCAGGTTTTGGGTTTTTCTAAAAAATCTATTTGTAGAAAAATTGTTTAATGTAAAAATGTGTTTAGAAACAACTAAAAAATCTAGAACACATGTGTCATTTAAATTAATGACTGACGACTTTTGACTACAAAATTAATTTGCATATTAAGTTTTAATTTTTATTAATAGGTTCAACCGTTTTTGAACCATTAAAAATCACGTGGTTAGACAACTCGTAAGATGAACTGTATAATTATTAATTAATAATGATTAATTATTGAGTTAATTCTAATTGTAAACTGTTATGGAAAAAAAGATAATTTATTTTTAAATTATAAACTAGAAAATTAAATTTCCATGGTTTATAAAGACGTTAATAATTAATTTTAACTATATAAATTTTAATTTATAAAAATAAAATAAAATATTTTGTATAGATACATATAAGATGAATCACGGACATTTTTCCCCTGACTGTTTTCGGTGTAGTAGGACATTTTCCCCCCATTTTTTTAAAAGTTTATTATTCAATAATATAATATTATTATTTAATATAAAATTAATTTTTTGCCTATTGTCTAATATTTTCAAATATTTTCATAAATATAATAAATGATAGGTGAATATTTTTGATCAACTGAACTATTTGAATCAAATTCACAAGCAATTATTAAATTTAAAGTATCTAAACTGGTACAGTTTTAACAAAAAAAAAAATTAAATGAATATGAACAAAGGTTATAAATATAAGTTAAAAAATAACAAAAGAATCAGAAGTCAAATGTTTTTTACAAAATATATCATTTTTATGTCTGAGTTTTTAGCCAATCTTATTAATCATTAATTACCTATATTGTATTTAATACTTATTTTTTTTCAATTTTTAATGTTTCAAGTAGTGTGTTGATCAAACATATTACATATACATTTATAATCTATTATAATATTTATGAAAATAAAAACTAATATAATTAACTAAAATAATTTCATAATAAATAATAAATAATATTAGGCATCTATATTATTAATTTCAATATTATTAGTCAATAATAAACTTTTAAAAAAAATGGGGGGAAAATGTCCACATCAAAAATATATCGGGAGGGGATGGGGGAAATGTCCATTTACCATTTTAGATTTTGAGCGAAGAAAGGTATATTTGGCTTTACAATGATGTATTTTTTTGGAGCAATAATTTTAATTCAATCTGTTTTTGATTTATATTATTTATATTATTAATAAAACTGTTTTTCTTTATCTAAATACTGGACAACTTAATAAGTTGTAAAATTGTTGAATCACTATTATAACAAAACACGTAACGTTAAAAAATATATCATAGTCACATTTTGTTCCATATAGGTAATGCGTTTTAGGTTGAAATATTTTTGAAAATGGATATTCAAACAAAAAAAAACATTTGTTCCTCAAACGATTTTGATTATTTTGTTGTCATTTTTGCTGTCATTCATGCATAATGTAGTAAGACAATTTGATACTTGAACTCATGAATAAAATATCATTACCTACCTACTGATTATTTTGTTTCTTTTTTATTAAAGTTATTTTATTTAAAAAAACAAATAAACACGACAAAGTGTAATTCCTGCAGCTTTCACGCTCGCTAAAATCATACAATTTGGAAATATTGAGTACCTACGTAATAGTTGCAGGTGTCCTTATTGTAAGCGGTTTTTTAATTTTGAAAAATGTATTAAATTGTTAAATAAGGTTGGTAACTTAATAATAGGTATTTATGCGAAATTTTTTATAAGATTCTATAGTTGTATGAAAAATTAATTAATTCTTCGCTTCCCTCAGAATCTAAAATGTATATATAACTGCCTTTTGATATTGCATTAAAATAACTTTACTATTAATTAATTTAGATTTAGAATTTTAAGTTTTAAAAATACTCTTTCACGTTTTAATTGTGTGTACGGCACTACGGCGGAAATTTAAGAACGTATATTTGAATACTATGCACAATGTGTTGAATAAACCAGACTTTTTCATTAGTTCAAATATATTTTAAAATTTCTGAGTTACGAATTATGATTCAATTAATGTATATTTTATCATTTGGCTATGGTCCCTCAATATTGAAAAATATTTTAGGTCCCCTGGAAATCCCCGGGTAGCTAGGTGGGTTTACCAATGTTTTTTTGTAATTGAGAAAATGTCAATATAATCAGTATTTAAAAATACACAATTCCCAATAGACGCATGTACATAAAACAATACCTAATGTTTTGAACGTTAGCCTGTATTTACTTTTAAAAGTACTAGAAAATGATTAGTTAGCAAGTTGAACACGTGCGAAGTCTTAATGAATTAAATCAAACTTTGAAATAACTATAAGGGAATACATATTATATGAATACAGTATGATTGATTAATAGTATTGACTAAATTATTGGATTCTTTTATAAATATAAAATATTTGTAATATTTATGTATAAATATTATTTTTAGAGATTTACAGCAGTTAAAGCCACGTATTAATTATTATAATTATTACATAAATGAAAATATCTGTTAACCTTTAATAAGTACCTATATAACAGTCATAATAATAAATAATTTCAACTATATTGTCGACAAATGACTTAGAATTAGCAATTTTTTGCATTTTTGACATACAAAATTGTTCATGGTTATAATCTTATAACTTATAAATTCGTTTTTACTTTTTAGCTATATTTGATCAACACCAGAGGTAAATATTGATTATTTTAACTTTTCTATTGACTAATTAAATTTACCACTTGGTTGGTTTATAAAAGAGTAAACACAATAATTATATTTCTTGTATGGTTGCCACGGTAAATTAGTATAATTACGTCTATATATATATAATATATAAAAATCTTGTATTACGGTGTTTGTGGTCGCACTCATGCAAAATGGCCAACATTTTTGTCTATAAATGGTTGTTATTGGTTATAGGATAAATAATTAGTAGAAATTAGTATTTATTAGTTGGTCGCCACTGGTTCGGGCAGATCAGGTGCAAGCATGCATCAAATCAAATTTTCGCACATTTGCTACTTAATTATATGCTGTTGAACATTGTCCGCGATCCGATGTAGTCGGAATAGTCGGATTGCCTACCGGGGAGGCTGAGTTGCACCTAAAAGGAGTTGAACAATCATAATTTTTTTAAAAGTTGTAATTTTTTATGAGCGACGAAGTGCGTGGGACTAGCTAGTATATGTATATAATATTCTATGACTGTAAATTGGTTGTCATGATAACACGTATAACTTATTATGTGTGTAATGCACATTATACTGTGTGACAAGACCACCTTTCCATTTTTTATACAGCAAAGGTGTCTTACCATTAGAAATTAAATCCACTGATAATATTGTGACACATGTATCTAGTACAACCAGGTTTTATTTCGCATGATAGTATTCGTATCAAATAAATTTTTACTTTCTATACTTTGAATTTTTCTTATCTATTTGTTTTAAATTGATTAAATTGGTGGCCAATTCTAATCATCTAGTACTTAGTAAGTACCATATATAATGTAATTAGACACAATGTTTAATGTATTATAGTTATATACATATCGGTTCAAATTACTTATAGCATTCCAATATAAAGTGAGTAGTAAATCGCGTAAGTAACTCGGAACTTCTATACAATCGTATATTTGAATTTGAGTTCAGAAATTATTGAATACCTACTCAAATAGTAATAAACTAATAAGATATCATTGTGAAATCAGTTATTATAAAATATAAAAGTACCCTACCTCACCAATTTTAAGTGCGTTTATGAACGACTATTTTTTAGTAGGTTCATCGTACTTTATCTATTAGGTATAGTGTTAAAAGTTCATACTTACGATAATTTTTATATCAATTTGATCGTATGACTAAATGACTTATATTGTAAGTTTTTTTAAAGTTAAAATATTATTACTGATATTTATTTTACATTAGTGATATTGCAGTCATTTTATTTTTTTCATAGGAAAATGATAAGATTTATTATCAAAAATGTTAATGTATGTTAAACGCAATAAGTATGATGAAATGTGCAATATGTAATTACTAATTACATAGATATAATGTGTTAAATATAAAATGAAAATCATAGTTATACTTAAATATATTATTTTTTCTTTTTTCTTTCAAGTTTTGAATATCATACATTCATACAACGAATATTAAATAAAGAACTTAACAAAATTTGAATCATGTACCTATGAGGTGAGATTTTTTAACAGCCAACAAATTGCATGGGGTCAGCTAGTGAAATTTATGTAAGCCCTCTGAAAATCTCACAGAATGTTTTTATCTTTTTTTTTTAAAAAATTGTGCTTATTTTTCTCATTTCAACTTACTAATAAGTAATAAACAATTGAGTAGGTAGTTGAAACATTTAGAAGATAACACTATAGTCTCTACTGTAGACGGTTATCTTGTTTTATAGGTGTACTTGTACTGGACTACATAGTACATTTAGGTATTTTAAAATACATAGGTATACTATTTAAGTAAATTTTTTAAACACCAAACAAATTATATTTGAAAATTATTGAGTTCCTATACTGTAAAATAATCGACAAGTTGATATTGAAAAATATTTATTTTTATATTTTTATAAACTTATGTGTAATGACTATAATTTTCCTTAGCTTATTTACTTCAAAATTATATTTCTTTCATTATACACTTAAAGGGATGAATGATGCAGATGGGTTTTTATAAAATACAATTAAAACTTTTTACAAACAAAATAAACAAGACAATTTTTATACTTTATAAACAAATTTAACAAATAATTATTATTTTCCAGTTGGGCATTATTGCGTTAACATACAAAAATTATACATAATACAAAGACACCTAATAAATGATAACGTAGGTAGTTAACACTTAACACAATAAAGACATACTTTTTCTAAATCGATGAGTAAATTAATTTTAAAAATATTGAGATAGTTTGTTCACGTATTTAAAATCTTGTTAAATACTCTCGAAATCTCGAAACAATTTTTATTTAAAAATACACATAATATATTATTTGAAAATTGTTTTGTTATTTAACTAATGTTTTTATAATGACTTATTGTATTTATTATCTTTTAATCGTAGTACTATAACTACATCCAATTCAATAAAAATACTAAATGATACATATCTTTTGTGACAGTGATTAAGAAAATAAACAGTGCATGGCTTACAAGGCCGTATCTGATGGGGGGGGGGGGGAGCGGGTCTAGGGGGTCTGGACCTCCCCGACATTTTTTCAATATCTTATTTTTAACCAAATATTAAAACTTAAATTCAATAAAATTACAATATACATGTTTTGGACCCCCCCCCCTAAAAAAAAAATTTCTGGAACGGCCTTGATGGCTTATAATTTGAATAGAAAATAATGGTAATCATGTTAAAATTAAAGAATAAATAATGTTCTCCGTAATGATCTTGGACTATTTTCAATTAAGTACAGATAGAATATATTAATATAACAGTACCTATGTAAATATTTTTAATATAATATATTGGTCTCCGTAGATGACTATTGAGGTCCCAATTACACCAGTATTATTTGTAACAGTTAAATAGGACCTTTAATATTTTCTAAATAAAAAAATATATAAGTATTATATATAATAATACAGAGAATATCATTATTCATACAATATCAAAATTAATATCAATTTTATTTATTAATTAAAATTATAATAAAATAAATATTAACTAGGTATTTAAGTATTATAAATGGCCTCATTATTTTTACTTTAGTAATTACTATAGTTACAACTTGCATGACACCTATTCCCAGAGATCAGTCACAGACCACATGTCCATGTCAACATTTATTATATACCATGTTTATACTTTATAGTATATTATGTACTGTTTATTATCATTGTTAATTGTTGAGTGATGACGTCCATGGTAATATCTCCCTATAGAATCCAAGATTATAACTTGTCTGAGTATTAATAATTCAGATTGTTATGATACGTTTTGGTAAATTGCTCAGAAAATTACTTATATAACTTGTCTTAATGTTCATATTCCATTTAAGAAGAAATTATATAATTTCTCAAAGTTAATGTATTATTTTCTATACGTCACAAACTTTAAAAAGGGGGAATGTAGATAACCGATCAGCTGTACAGTAGGAGTTGAGTGTAACTCGGCATTGACTATAGGTCGCTGTAATGGATGTGTTAAATTTGAATTCAATGATAAATCATTGCATACCTACGAAAAATGATATTTTCATATATATTGCTATTAAATTATTATATTAATTTATTTTACTATTTTTAGTAAGATGGTATAATATAATATTATAATTCTTTAAATAGACAATAGCATAAAATAATTCTTAGGGCCGTATTCATAGTCGATGCTTAAGAATAAGTATCATAGATTCATAAACGAGACTTTTGCTTAAGAAAAGAAAAAGTATTAGTTATTTTTAAGGTTGGTCGATACCTACCTCAAGCATTGCTTTTAGTTATTATCACAATTTTTTTATTTTTTAAATAATTTATCAAAATAAATTAGCTTAAGCAATACTTATTCTTAAGCATCGACTATGAATACTGCCCTTAATGTTTCGAAAATGCCATTGTGTAAATAAAATATTATAACAATGTACGTAAAAATGTTTTCAAATCCCCTCGAAAAATATTTTTAAATTACAACAAAATAACTAAAATTGTTAATTTTGTTTTAATATTGAATTTCGTCCAAATTTGAACTTCAAATATCTATAAAAAAAATCAAGTTTATAATATGTTTTTTTAGGTTCCAGTGTGAACTACTTATGAAGAACCTTGTATTAATTTCCAAGCTATAAAAATCTTATAGCTACAAAAATCACTTTGTACACTTTTTATTATGAAATAATTTGCAAATTTTCGTAATTTTGACTAATTTCGTCAACAATTACTTCAAATATTTATAAAAAAATTGTTGTTATGTATCTTTAATATTTTTAAATGATTATAATAAAATATATTATGTATATACATATATCATCAGTGATTGTTATATATGTACCTCATATGAGGCTCATATAGGTAGGTACTTGTATAATTGTTTGTAATGACCTTTTTAAAAGTTCAGGTTTTGAGACAACACTCTTCGAGATAAAAAATAAAAATAAAAATAAATTTAATGTAGCGTATTCAAATCAAGTCGTAACCTTTGTCACTTATTAATTTATATTAAAAACTGATAAAGTAACATAATGATTGAAATTACTTAATGACGTCAATAGTATAGCAATACTTTAAAATTTTAATTCTATTGAAGAGTGAAACTGAAGTAAATTGTCTAATATATAGCACGTATAGTTATTTTAAATTATTAACTGTAGTCACGTAGTTTTGTCTTTTGGGAAAATTTTAAAATTTAGTTGATTGAATAGCTAATTGTCATACCATGTGAAAAAGTCAATAGATATAACAATTATTATTTGTAAAAACATAACAAAAGTTGTACAAAAAAAAAAATAAAATAATAAAGATAGTATTAATTAATAATGCCAACATAAAATCTATTGATGTTTTATTCAAATAAAATCAAAGATAACAATATGTACGTTAAACGATTTTATTCCTGACAAATATATAGGTTCACGTTCACTTACTGTTCACCTACGTGGATACTAACCTTCCTACTGTTTTATAAAGTGTTATGTAAATAGAATAATTAATAACTATAATAACATAATAATAATATTGAATAATACCTAATTATTATTATTTATGGAAAAAAGTAGGTATTATTGTTTAAATGATGATGTTTCAAATTTCAGGTATTATCAATATATTATTTTCATATTGTGTACTGTCATAACATGTTTTTTATTAATTCAAAAAATATAATTTTGCTATTAAACAATAGATTCTTAAACACAATAGTAAACTTTATATAAAAATATTGTACACGATGATAAGTTCTTAAAATATGTCTATGCATTGGCATATAGATTCCAATAATAATTTTCGAATATATCAATAAATGATAATCGAGTTAAGATTACTACCTACCTATTGTACCTATTGTATATTACGATACCTATAGGTACCACTAGTTAGAAAATCAAGTCTGGAATTTTTGCAACGAAATTATTATTTGCAAAATATGGGTATTATAAATATAATTTCAATATATTATAAGTATAGATGTTACTATATTAGGCTGATGTTACAGTAGGTAGGTACAAAATTAGTTTAAGATATTATGTTTTAATAATTAATTTTTAATGCGAATGCAATGACTATAATAATAAACATATATTATATATATATATAGTGTAGTAAAATAGGTGTTAAAATACCAAGTTAATATTATATTTATGATCTAAAACATGCAACCTTTTAAAAGTTGTTATTTTTGTTGATCACATAATTTAGCGACTAAATCGTAGACACGTAGGTATACTTTTATCCTTGAAATATATTATAAATACTGGTGCAATAATAATGTTATAAATCACATGTTTACTCAGATGAGATGACCTGCTATTGCCATAGTATTATGATTATAATATACTACAAGTTCCTACAACAGAATAACAGATTACGGTCTTATACTTTTATACAACTGTATTGGGCTAAAAATGTATACGAAATTATTGACAGTATCAGCCTAAATGTTATTTAAAATACATATTAAATTGCATCAGTTAACAATTAATATGATTATGTGTTTTAATATCTTCTATAATAATAATTATTTTAAGCTCTGAAGCTGATATATGTATTGGTTTTACAATTATGTGTTTTTTTTCTTTGACATAATCTTTAAGTGCATTACAATGCTTCGATTTTTAACTAGGGTGGTTTCTGGTAGCAAATTTGAGTTATTTTATAAATTACTTGGAAAACTAAAAACAAAATACGGAAAAAGGGAATTTTTAGGCAAAACAAGTTTTAGACCAAATTGATTTTGTAACTTCGTGTATAACTGTAATGATTTTAAATTTTCAAAAAATATTCATATCAGAAATTACTAGAGAAGATACAATTTTTTAAATATTTTAGTTCTTTTTGTTCTATTTATAATGTTTGAACATTTTTATCTCAGTCCAAAAAAGCTTGAGAATTAAATAAAAGATTCCTTTTAATTCAAAAATATTAAAAATCCTTTGTCACAGTTTTTTTTATAAGCATTTAAAGTTCAAATATTGACAAAATACGAAAAAATCAAGAAAATTAGCAAATTATTTTGAATTGAGAATTCATAAAAATTTTTCTTTTTAAATCTAAGATTTGAAAATGTAATAAAAAATTATTCATAAGTTTGTTTACCTTTATCAAAAAAAAAAAATGTCTAGAAGTAAATCAAATAAAATTTTTATGAGCGTTTGAAATTCATATATTTACAATATTGGATATTCACTCGATTTCTCATGTAGTGCTTTTGTTATTTTATCGTTATTCAAAAACGAATAACTGTATAGATACATGAAAATTTTGCTGAATGTTTATATTTTCATTTTCTTTACACCATAAAATTTTGACTCTTTTTGGGCTGTTTACGGACATTGTCAGTTTTCAATTTTTTAGTTTTTAAGTTTATTTTTCCTATAAATACCAATACAATTTTATTTGTTTGATAAAAAAGCGTGAAAATTTAATGCAAGGCCTGATATATTGTTAGAAAGCAGTTAAAAAATATTATAAATACATAGGCACAATTTTTTTTATAAGCATTTTAAGTTCAAATTTTGACAAATTTATCAAATTTAAAATTTAATAATTATTTTGTAGTTAACAATTTATAAAATGTTCAACTTTTATAGCTAAGGATTGAAAATTTAAAACAAGGTTCCACGTAAATAGGTAATATATAAATTACTTTATTCACAATAATATCATCAAATATACTTGCAGGTAATATCATGGGCTGACTGACCGTTTTCGCTCAGAATCATTTTTCTTATACAATGATATTGTATCATTGAATTCAAATTTAACACCATCCATTACAGTGACCCACTTGTAACCTACTGTACAGCAGAGCGAAATCCACTTACCCACTTTTTTGTTATTTTGTTGTAATTAAAAAATATTATTAGTAGGAATTTGAATTCATTCTTCATTACGTATATTATATTGTTTACTAAACATAATATATTTTTCAAAATATTTATATTGATTTTAAGCTATTTTAAGAGTTTTTAACACACTGTTCACAGTTTATACCGTTCTACTGTACTTTGCGATTGACTTATATGTTAATGCAGCTAGTCAAGCATACATAGCACTTTATAACATATTATGCTATTTTTTTTTGGCAAAAATTAGTTTAACCTTTCGTATAACCAATAGAAAAATAAATTACTTATAACAATATATATTATAACAAAATATACGCAGAATCGTTTAATTATTGAATTCAAATAAAACACATTGACCTAGGACCCTATACTTAATAACAACTTACGAAGTACACTCTGCAATACGTCCTAATATACAGCAGAGCGAATATACAGCAGTAACAGCCAACAGCTGATGTTTTGTTATTTTACTTCATACTTCATAGTTCATATGCATTTTCATATTTTGCTTTAAATATACTTATTTCAGTATTTAAATACCTATATTATATTATTATTATTATATATAAAATATATAAATATCTATATTTGTTATTAATTATTTTAATTTCCTCAGCTTATAGATACATAAAGTTGAAAGAGGCATGTAAACACTAAACATGTTGTATAGGGATACATTCAACCCACATCCTATTACAAATTGTCTGGTCTATACAAATTTAGCCAAATAGTAATATATTAATAGAGAAGGTATTTTTTTTTAGGCTTCACGAGTAACTTACACTCTTGGCCGCCAAAACTATTTCCTTCCACCACTCTCCATCATACGCCTGTTCCCAGTCCGCTCCAATTTCTTCTAAATTTCCCTGACGCTGTTCTTTCGCCTCCTTGGTGGTCTTCCCCTTGGTCTCTTTACCCTCATCATATCTGCAGTCAATCCTTATTTCAACATGTTTCCATAATATATGTGGCTTGCCCATTCTCTAATGAATTGAACCACATCTTCTCCTTAATTTGTTTAGCTGGTATATAGTTGAGCATTAGTTCTTAATTCTTATTAGTTATTTCCCATTTTTGTTACATATTGTTTAATATGGGTCCACACGGATCTTACAGAGAACGTAGCTTTTCCTGATCCCGTCTCGTTATTGCTCATGTGTATTTAAATAAAGTTTGGACATAGCTTAAATATATATTATTGTTCTTTTATTTTCCTTGACAACGCTTAGATTTAAAGAAGTTGTTTTGCGCATAAATAGGCATTGGTTATAGTAGAACCTAGTCTGATATTCATTTCTCCGTGCATGATATTTTGACTATTTAGGATAGTACCCTGTACTGGGGGAGGGTACTGTAAGGTGTAAACACGTGCAGTGTGTTGTTTTGGCAGATTTTCAAGTAAGCACCGGTAGGTATATGCCATGTTCGGGTAGAAGATGGCACTTGACGATGACATCGTGACTTGCCCGAAGAAAAATGCCACCCGCGGCCGAGGTATCGAACCGGCGCCGGTGTGCGTCGCAACCTACGCCCTAGTCCGTTCGGTCACTCCGTCCACCATTAAATGTTTGTATGTTATTAAAAAGTTAATTTAATAAAAATTAAACTTCTCACATTTCAATATCATAAACAATTCTACATAAGATTCTTTTAAAAATATTGTTTTTCTTATTCTAAATATAAAAGTATTTATACTAAAGTCATATCTATATAACTAATAACTTATAAATGAACTACGTGAACTTGTTTTTGTTACGTTACGTGCGTGTGAGAGAAAAATAAAGTAAAAATATATTATTGTATGACGTCTTTTTATATAAGTGTGCGGTTTTAATATTATAATAGTTTTTAATTTTTAGCAATAATAACAATACGTCAACAGCTATGAAAGGTTGTTCTCAACAGTCGACTTAAATAGGTACAAGAAAACCAGTTATCATTCTTGAGAAAAATAATATAGGTAATATAGAAAAACAAAAATACCATTGCAGGTATTTGTCTTATATATTTTGGGTATTTATCTATTTCCGACGCACTTGGGACATTAAATAAGGGTAATTTTGGAACGTACTCGAGAAACTACTATTTACCTAACAGTTTTTTTTTAATTACCAAAAATATTGTGAGTATTTTTTTTCGTTTGAACCTTACCTAGGATAATATTATTATTATTACATATCTATGATTCAAACCAGTCTTATAAAGAATTTTTTTTAAATGTATTGAGACTACGTATTTAAATACTTGGTGTCATTTGTATTTGAAATTCATATTCGAGTACTGTCTTTCAAAAGGATTTGAATGTTTTTGCAAATACATTTTAAAAGTATTCAAAATACTTTACAAGTACTTTTTTTTAATTATATTCAAATATTTTACGTTTATCACAAATTATACTTAAAATTAATAATAAATATTTAAATTAAATAATTAATACATAAGAATTATTGAAAAATTTCAGATGTCACATAGCTGCTTTTTATATTGGTAAGTTAAACTCCAGCGAGGTAGATATGAATTTTAGGTATTGTGTATAATAAAACATTTGTTGGTAAGTACTATTCATTTTTTTTACGTCAACACACATTCGTTTAAAACTATTTTGCTATTTTCATGAATACTAATTGTAATTATTGCAGTTTGGAATATCGATGAATATCATGTTATGTGGGTACAAATATTTTTACACGATATTAAAAATGTAGAAATAAATAGGTATACTGCAGTATATTCAAAGAAAAATACATAAAAAATATTTTTTATAGACTACTAGGAAATGATATTCGCTGAGCGCTGACTGCGGGCGTAATTACGTGTTATAGCTTGGTTAGGTACGTATTGCGCGCTTATTTGAGAAACCACACTGTGGACGGCAGTTCACGGAGGACCTAGTATAGGATAATTATATTATAAAATGTACGCAGTGAACACTCTTATTTTTATTCCGCCAAGGTTGCACCGGCTGTGCACATATAGTATACACATCATACACACCGCGTATAATATACATGTTTATATATACGATAGTTCATTATTATCACACATTCACACCGATACAACAGTTATAAATAGCAATTAAAAGCTCAGTGAAACGGCAGAAGCAGGCGTCTAAAGTCGCAAGTGGTAATAACGTCGCATTTTCTGTCGAGTTAAACTCCATTCGATTTTAATCATGCGTAGTGATACTAGGGATATGTAAAAAAATGATAAACTTATAACATTAATAACTAGGGCTGCGATTTTAATGCCCTAAAAATTCTGAATAATGCACTAAAAGAATGCACCAATTCTAACAGAAGTTTGTATTGTCACAGGATCATCCTTAACAGAATATCCTTAAGTGGTACAAAATATATCAAATACCTATTCAAAAATATGGCCTTCAAATGGTTTTTAAAAATTCCAAAAATCAGAATTTGAATATAAGCAAAAAATAGGGTAAATCTTATTCTATAAAATCGCAAGAAAAACAGCTGATCTATAGGGAATTCATGGAGGATCTCATGGTGGAATAAATTAAACACCGCTCCGTTTCCCCAGTCCGCCGGACCCATCCCGTCGATTCCCTATAGCGCGGCCAATCGCGTACCTTCGCAGCGGCGGCGGCGGTCGGTTTTTAAACGTTTTCGAAAAACGTTACGCTTTTTACGCTGTTTTTCGACTTTTAGACATTTTCACATATAGTTCGTTTGTTTTAAAAGCCGCGTGGTTTGTACGCGATATCGGTCCATAGCCATCGCAATCGACGCCAGCGTAGGTCGTTATTATCGCTTTTCGTTTCGTCTTTTCAATTGCCGTTTGTGCTCTATTTGTTAAGTTTCAAAAGAAAACCCCGTGAATATGCGGTTTCTACACTTAAAAATTCGCGTTCACGAAATGTCAGTCGGTCTTCGTTCCAACGCACAAGTGCACAATAAATATATACTGTTTTTTTTGTTTTGTTTTTGATTCAATAAATATTGCATTATGTGATTGTAGACGTATTATTTGGTCCTTAATAACGTAGCTGGTATATTGCTTAACGTAAACACAATTACATATATTATTAAACACAAAATAAATGTATTATTCAAGCATACATAATAACGGTCAGATAAGTGAATAAAATACAATTAAAGTTTAAACAGTGTGTAGAATTATGATACATAAAATTATATACGATTACATCGATGTATATCGAATATATTGGTTTACGTCGCTCCGTAGACACACAGCTTAATTGTTGAAGTTTTGACCGTGATTTGCATCACAAACTGTGGCTCGATAGGTTAGGCGTAGGTTCCCCAATTATAGGATGATAGGTAGGTCCGGGTTCGAAACCGTCGTAGCTCAATTCGGGCGGCAAGACTGTACCGTGTATTCTAATGCACGGCCGCCCGAAGATTGACTTTTTTGCATTTTTTTTCACTTTATATTTATTTTCATAAATAATATAATAATATACATGTTAATTTTACATTATATGACTGTATATTATATATAATGTACCTATATGTTATTTAAATTATTAGGAATATAACTCATATTATTTTCTTTAAATTGTCTTTATTTTTCGTAAGTTATTTCGAATGTTGTGTGATTGGGTTTTTGGAAAATACTATTTTTTCTCTTCACTTATAGAAGCTATACATACTAGACTTATTTTCTGCAGCACATTGTTCGCTATCCGACTAAGTCGGATAGCCAACCTAGCTGACGAACTTTAAAGTTAATAGATTTTGACTTGATATGACTGACTTTCTAGACACTCCAACACGGTTTCGACTTTACACTTTTTACATAAGAAAAAGCACCGGACATGTGACGGCACATACCATTCTATCCGCAGTAGACGGATTGTTCATTTTGATTTCGTCTTAGACGGTGCTGACTGACTTGCTTAACACTTAAACATGCAGGTTTTTTTTTTTTTTTTGATATAATTATATATACATTACAGGTACATGTTTATATGTATTGTATTGGTTAATATAATATTATGTATCTATATGTTATTTTTTTTATGAATTATAATAAATAGGTACAATATATTATAATTGTTTGTATTTATATTGTATAGTCATAGTTTGTATTTTTCGTAAATTATTTCTTAAGTTGTGTAATAGGGTTTTCACTTATAGCCGCCCAACGTCGGGTCTGCAATCCACCGCAGGTGGATTGCCTACTTGATATGCTGTAGCACATTGTCCGCGATCCGACGAATTCGGATTGCCTACGGCCGCCCGTAAATTGACTTTTTTGCATTTTTTTTTCACGTTATATTTCATAAATAATATAATAATATACATGTTAATTTTACATTATATGACTGTATATTATATATTATATTATTATATACTATATTATTAGGAATTTAACACATATTATTTTCTTTTTGTCATTGTTATTATATCATACTAATTTATTTTATTTTTCGTAAGTCATTTCGAATGTTGTGTGATTGGGTTTTTGGAAAATACTATTTTTTCTCTTCACTTATAGCAGCTATACATACTAGACTTATTTTCTGCAGCACATTGTTCGCTATCCGACTAAGTCGGATAGCCTACCTAGCTGATGAACTTTAAAGTTAATAGATTTTGACTTAATATGACTGACTTTCTAGACACTCCAACACGGTTTTCGACTTTACACTTTTTACATAAGAAAAACTACCGGACATGCGACGGCACATACCTACCATTCAATCCGCCGTAGACGGATTGCTCATTTTGGTTTCGTCTTAGACGGTGATGACTGACTTCCTTAACACTTAAACATGCAGGTTTTTGCATTTTTTTTTTTTTGATATAATTATATATACATTACAGGTACATGTTTATATGTATTGTATTGGTTAATATGATATTATGTATCTATATGTTATTTTTTTTATGAATTATAATAAATAGGTACAATATATTATAGTTATAGTTTGTATTTTTCCTAAATTATTTCGTAAGTTGTATGATAGGGTTTTCACTTATAGCCGCCCAACGTCAGGTCTGCAATCCACCGCAGGTGGATTGCCTACTTGATATGCTGTAGCACATTGTCCGCGATCCGACGAATTCGGATTGCCTACCTAGGTGGCTAATTGGATGTTAATCGATTTTGACTTGAGATGACAGACTTGCTAGACAATCCAACTCGGGTTTTGACTTTACACTTTTTACATAAGAAAGAGCACCGGACATGCGACGGCACATACCACTCTATCCGCCGCAGGTGGATTGCTTATTTTTGTTTTGTCACTCTAACATGCAGATTTTCGAATTAACATTTTCTTACACGTACAAAAAAAGCACCAGACATACGATGGGGGATAGTATTATCATTGAATTGCCGGTTTTCATGGGCCATGGGAGATTTCTAGACACTGAATCTTGACTGTCAAACGTTCCCACCTTCGAAACGAGACCGCCAAAGAGCCAGGTCATATCAGAAATTCTTATCACCTTCTATATGTATAAGTGCGACATTTATAATTCGAATGTGTCTCCAAAATCGGTACTCACTTACGACTAACACGGTCAAGGGGTCCAACTATTTTTTCAATTATTCACCCATCTACGCAACTAACGGGGTCCGCAATCCACCGCAGGTGGATTGCATACCTGGTGATATACGCTTCGTTTATAGTCCGCGATCCGACGCAGTCGGATCGCCTACCTATGTGATTTTATGACTGATAGCTAGACAATCAAATAAACCTATCGACTCTACACTTTTTAACAATTTTAACAACCAAAAGCAGCGGAGAAACGGGAGATGATCCTGGAGATCGTATCCAGCCTATCCATTTACAACGTTCGTGACGGATTGCTAGACGCTCAAACTTTTAAACATTCCCGCCAAAGCGCCAAGCCTTATCTCCAATCCATATCACTAATCCTTATCACAAATCCTAAACTTTCGTCTTACAGCCTTTGCGACTTTTATATTCCAAAATTGGTACCCACTCTCAGCGAGTCCAACTTTCCCAGAGTTTCACTTAGAGCTAGTATGCTTATAACATCATCCTGTATACAAGCCTGGGAAAGTTAGTGATCCTTTTTAATTGGGTTAAGTAAAACTTAAATCAATAGAAAACATTTAAAAAAGTTTAAAGTTAATAGTTATCCTAATTTTTTTAACTCAGTTTAGTTGAGTTTATTTATATATAAATATTTAGTAATAAGGTGTATAAGATAAAAAAAAGTAAAATTTTTTAAGCAATATATTAATTTGCATTATTAATAATAATTGTATTATATTAATAATTAAATAATTTATAAAGTAACTTAGATTTGATTAAAAAGGAACTCGTTATTTATTAAGTCTATATGTCAATAAAAAATCATAAAAGTTAAAATTAAGTTGATGAAAATTAAATTTAAAAAAGTTTAGTTAAAATTAACATAACTTTAACTTTTTAACTTATTTGTTGTAAATACAAACAAGTTAGTTACAGGGTTGTAAATATATAACATATATATTAGGATAATAATAATTAATTAGTTGACGACCAGAAGGCAGAAATGATTATAAAATAAAGAGTATAGAATACTTAAGGTTTACCAAAAGTACTATAAACCCATGATTTTAATCATCTAAGTTAATACTTTTTTTTTTGAGACCTTTTTAATTGCATTTATTTAAAATATTACCATAATAATAAATATTTCATATGATATCATGTTTCATGTTAATTTATTAATTCTAAAACAAAATAGAAACTTTTCGAGAATATTATAACCTGAGATTTACGGTGAGATTTGCGAGTTCAAAATAAAACTACATCTACTTTCGATATCGCTATCTAATCGTATATTATCGTGAATTGTTGAACTAACATAATTTATATAAATGGCATAAAAACATGTTAGATAATAATATAATATCTAGATTTCCCAGTTACTAATATGAAATAATTAACCAGTATTAATAAACTAAAATTCAAAAAATGATATATAATCAATATTGTAGAAAATGTAGTCGTTTTTGAGTCTATAAAGTTCAAACAAAAAAAAAACATTCATTTTTATATATATTAAAAAATGTAAACAGTTTGCTCTATTGTACATCTGTTGATATGTTTGTGAACTTGCAGTTTTATTTTGACAATACTAAACTGTAAAATGCATGAACATTAATTTTGTAAATGGCTTACCGATACTTAAGGCATACTGCCCATATAGCCTACTGCGGCTATTTGTCTTCGTTATAGTCTTTTTTTTTTTTTTTTTTTTTTTATTGAGTAACCCGCGGCAACATAGGCCATTGGGTGTGGGGAGGGTACTGTAGGTTTTATATTGGGTAGGTTTGGTAGGTTTTATATTGGGTAGGTTGGTACACGTGTGTGTTGTGTTTGGCAGAATTTCTAATGGGGCACCCGTAGGTTTCTGCCGTGCCCCGGGGTGGGGGGATGGCGGCACTTGTTCTCCGGACACCGTGACTTGCCCGAAGAAAAATGCCGCCCAGTGGCCGGGAGTCGAACCCGCGACTGCCAGCGCCGCAGTCGACGCGTTAGACCGCTCGGCCACCTCGTCCCCCCGTTATAGTCTTTGTTGCATTATTAATAGAAAGTATAAAATCTCGAATATTGTGTTCATAAACACGAGGACGGTACCTATATCCAATGTGTTCACGAGAGTACGAGACTGCATGTCTTTATATTTATCATGGATTTTTGTGAACACTATTGTCATAGAAACATCAAGCTGTCGGCTGATTTATCGTTTTTTAACAACACAACATTAATACATTATTTCTTGTTATTATTTTATTATTATTCATATTATGATGTGTATAATATTATTATCGGTATAATATACTGACTGATTTCATATCGTGAATCGATACTATTAAAAATCACTTGCACTTACGTATACGGTGTAATCATATTTGATTTAACAGGTGAACGACCTTAGATAGGAGGTAGGTGAGGGGGTACATAGGCACATTTCAATGTTTTGCAGAGCGAATTCACAACAACAGTCTGTCCGCGCTGTCGCCGGCCTTGCCGATGCGAGTGAAAGTTGTGGTGCTCGCGTCCTTCCTTCACCGTTATTGTGTATCGGATCGTCGGGTCGAACAAACGTTAGCGAAATGACACACTGTTAAAAAAGAATCTTGTGATAGTCAAACGTATTATACATATATCATTACTCCATACTCATAGCCGCAAGTCCCTTAACATTTCTGAAGGGGGCTAATATTTTTAACATCAATTTTCGATCCCACACAACTAAAAAATTTTATATTTTAGGGGAGGGGGCTAGTGGAATAATTTTGGCGGTGGCTATGCCCCTTGGCCCCCCTGTGATTCGTGCCCATGTGACCATACTAAACTTTGTACTATATCGGCAGAAATGTAATGGACTCAAGCAGGAAAAATAGAATAAAATCTATAGTAGTAATCGTAACAAACATGCTGTCACGCATATTTCTTAAAGCATTGGTTAGTACCCAATTATATGATTTTAAAATGTGAATGAATAATGAAATATACACTCACATCGCTTTGTTGAAATCCTTTTGATTCAAAACGCATTTGAACTTTGAGTAAGAAAATGTAATGCTTAATACCTTGCAGAATTATTTAAATTAAACGGAAGTTTACATTATCGAAACATTTGGACATTGTAAATCGATGAATACATTAACTAGTCGAGTATGTACAGATCAATTTGTGTGTCGAGGTATTTGTATACTATACATTATACAAGCATTAATAATTCTAATAATTCTACAATATATTATACTATTCGGCATTCGCAATATGCATTATTAAAATATATTATGAAAAAATCTTTGTGTGTGTGTGTGTAAGTGATATACAGCCAAATCTACTACACTCATGGTTTTGAAACTTTATACATAGATAATTCTATACCCGACGATTTGCACCTCAACGAAGCCAATTTTTAAATTTTAAATTTTAAAGAGAGGCTCACTGAAGGATTTTTTAGCTCACGAAAAACAAATATTTAATTGTTTGTATAAGGTTGACATTGATTACATAAAAATAAAATTTTTATTGTTATTGTATATAATTATAGACCTTTTTATATTTGGCCTAAACCACCCAAATGACTGTTAAAAATATATAATAAAAACGGGTTCACAATTTATGGCTTGTAGTTCGTATACAATTTAGACTGAACACAATATCAATGTAATACAATATTTTAAAAATTTTTATTATAATTTATAATCATTTACATAGATAATAACTTTTAAGTTGAAAATGCATTAGTCATTATGTAAATATAAAATATTTTTCACTTTTTGTGAGCATCTTATTGATTTTGTATAAAATATTCAATGAATTATAAGTTTAAAAACATATACTCCTTCGAAAACTTCTATTTCGAATTTATTTCTCGTGCAGTAGAACATTCTGTGTAGCAGCGATGCCCAACCCGTGGCCCGCTAAAGCTAAAGTAGTGACCCGCGGCCTGCTTTTGTGTTAAAAACAAGATAACTTCATTGTAAAGTGTAAACGGTGTATATGCAAAAGATACATCATATGGGCATTATACGACTAGTAGGTACAATATAGCAATGAAATATTAAATTAATATTATTGGTGGCCCGCTGCACAAAAGCAATATTTTACAAATGTGGACCGCCGAAGAAAAAAAAGTAGGTATCACTGCCGTATAGTATTCTTTAACATTAATATAACATTACAGTTTTATGATTTTCAAAAAAAAATAAAAATGCTAGTAACAAACATTTTTGGTTCGATATTTAAATTCGTTATAGATTATCGATGTAAACTCCGAACATCCGCTGGGAAGTCATAGCAAACGGGGAAAGGACCAAACCAGAAACTGACAAAGGACACTCATTACACGAACATAATATACCAAATTTCAGACTTAAGTCCAGAAACAGTTTCATTAAAATGACAAAATCTTTAGAAAAACCTCCCGAAGAAATACAAAGAGAAAAATGGAAACTCTCTCTATCCAAATACAATAGTACACTGGAGTTTGAACCAATTGAATCCCTGCTGGCAGCGCACGAATTAGACTGGCCAACCTGGAGATCCCTCGATTGACTCAGAGTAGATCTAAAAACAACCTAAAGAAATAGGGTATCCTTCTGACTCTGCATTGTATTTATGTATTTATTTATTTAAGTTATGTATTTATGACTTATCGCCATTTGTTCTCTTATTGTGGCTGTATGAAATGAAAAAAAATCCTTGTAAATTACAATTGTATTTCTATAACAGATAGAAAAAATAGGAATTTTAATATGAATTTAACTTGGTGTAAATACTAAAAAGTAAAAATAATATTAAATAGTTTCTTTAATTTAATTAAATGTAATAATAATTAACTATAAAGAGCCATAATTTCTATACTAGAGATTTATAATTGTGGTAAATTTAAATATTTTTATTTTTTTTCCATTAAATACACTTGTAGTACCTATCTATCTTAGTTCTATATTATCAGTATTCAGTATTATATATTGAATAACGTAATTAGTATGCATCATACATGTTTATTTAACTAGCAGTTGAGATTATTTAATTATGATTAATCATAATTAAACAATCTCAAACGTATGTCCCAAATTTCAAAACACTCACTTTTCACATCCAAAGTTAAAATAAAAAATTATATTTTCAGTGTTACGTCTAATCTCGTGGTTAAAATAACAAATATATGTGTTTTATATTGTCATCATAATATATATATTATATAAAGTAAAAGTGATGAGTGGATTATCGTAAATGATTTTATGTGAAGTATAATATTGTATGTAAACAAAGTTCCCTCGCAACTGCAGCTCAGGATTTAAGACTAAACCGGTAGACAATATAATATGGTTTTTGTACGCATACAAAGTTATTAGGTAGTTATAGAGTAGTGTACTATCTAGAGTCTAGAGCTCTAGACTTTATAGTCTTAAGATGGTATACCGTATATTACGCTTGATTTGATATTGTATTATTGTTATTGTTGAAACGTTATTATAGTTTTTAAAAGATTGAATATTCTATATTATTATTATTGAAGTGTTGCTTCAATGTTTTATTTCAGATTTTTTGATTATTAATTATTATACATTGCTACTATCAATTATTAGAATTTACGTGGCAAACTAGGTGTTAATATCGTTTAAATATATTCTGTATAAGTTTATTGTTTTTTAATGTTGTTGCAACGAATTATTAATTATTTCAACAAAATATGAGATAATTTAAATAGGGGTAATGTTCCTCGTAGATTTTAATTATTTTATTTATAATGACTTTAATATTTTAGTAAAAACAATGTGCTTTAAGCAAATTAAAAAAAAAACATTAGGTTAGATTAGGTTTACCATTGAACTACAATATATACATATATATGTATTTTAGGACACCTGTAGTAATAGTCGTATTGTGTATTATTGCAACTTGTCTAAAATCTATTTTTAAATTTTTCTTAGCCATATTGATAAAAATTAAAAACTATAAACACATAATATTAAAAAAAATTATTTCGTTTGCTTAATTTTCACGATATTTTTTTTTTTGTACTTGTTGTATTGAAGTTAACGCTATAGTAGTATAGTACTCTTTTTTATACAAACTATATTTACTGTCATATTTTAATATGTTACATTGAAATGTGGTAATTTAAATGGTCAATAATAAGGTAAATATTATGTAGTACATCAATGTCCGTTTAACTATTTTATCTATCTTATAATAACAAGTTTTACTCATACCCATTTCTCATATTTTAAATTTATTCCCGGGGTTATTATTCTATTATGGCGAAACTATTCGATAGCAATTCAGGCCGTTCCATTTAATAATGCCTATTGAAATATAGCCTAATGTAATATAATATTTACAGGCGATTACGATTCATTAAGCATGGTCACCCTTATTTTTCTTCAATAATGTAGTTATTAAAAATTAAATTTTTGGAATTTTTCAATTTAGTTCAAGACCATATTTTGATGTTTTGTGCTACTGAAGGAGGGAATTGTGGAGATATAAATGTCTGTTTTTCAAATGAGAACCCCTTTGCAACTGTACATTATTTAGCGGCCTATTTTTCTGAAAATGTTTATGTATCAAAATCAAAATTCGATTGACCATAATTTGAGTTACATATTTAACTTTGTTTTCTAAGGATAATAGCTCCATGATAATGGGTTTGGGAAATATGGAGGCTAAAGTGATTGGAAAATGTTAGTAATTAAGGTATCAATATTTATAATTTTGAAAAATGTCCATATGTAATAAATACAATATCACATCTATTTTATATTTTTATCAAATCATTTTTAGGACTATTATCCTTAATATAAATATTTTAATAACTGAAATCAACATTTTGGTACTTATCATAATGATAGAATAACTATTTCTTTTTTTGAAAACGGTGCCAGTGTAAACGGCTTTATGAAATGCACTTCATAATAATATAATTATTTTCGAAGGTAAACTCGTAGGTATACAACAATTATATTTTCTTACAATTCATAAACAATTCTAAAAAATAAACAAACATAACATGCATATGAGTATAATAACTGTAGCATTAATTGATTATCGATGCAAAAATACGGATAACCTCTAAGTGTAATAAAAAAAAAAACCTTGAGTGTGTAAACATAAACACCACTTCACATAGATAACAGCAAGCGAGAAGGGCGAAAAATACTCAAAACTTATATTATCATCAAACACTACACTAGTAGTATATATATTTAGCAAATATACCAAGTAGTTGTAACCAATACCTGAAATATATTTATACATGATTATTCATCAATCTATTATTCATTCAATTCACCTTTCCCTCCCCCTTTTTTTCCAATAATGCAATTATAAAAAGGTGAGCAAATGGGTGTTGCTCTGCTGTACAGTAGGTTACAAGTGGGTCCAGTGCTTGAATTGAGGAGAGATACGGTCAGAGTCCCGTTTCTTTGTAGAAAATATTTATGCATTCCCCTTCTAATTATATCCAAGTCAATAAGATATTTCAATATTCAGGTACGCACAATTTTTTTACACTTTTGCACCCCCCTTCTAATTTTTTCCCAATTCAAGGGTTTTAAGAGTGGATCACTGTAATCGATAGAGTTAAATTTGAATTCAATGACATAGGTACTATCATTGTATACGAAAAACGATTCTGATAGAAGACGGTCAGCCATCCTATGATATTACTAAGTACATTTGATGATATTATTGTGAACAAAGTAATTTATTTACCTATTTACGTGGAACCTTATTTTGAAATTGCAATACTTAGCGATAAAATAAGTTGAACATTTTATACATTTTCAACTACAAAATAATTTTTAAATTTTGAATTTTGTCAAATTTCAAATGTTTATAAAAAAAATGATGTCCATGTATTTTTAATATTTTTCGACTGCTATTGTAACAATATATTAGGCACCTTGTGTTTAATTATTCAATTTTAAAGTTTTTTGACCCAACGAAGAAAATTTTATTGACATCTGAAAAAACTGAAAAAATTGGAAACTGAAGATGTCAAGATGTTAAGTGTTAACAGCTCAAAGCAAGTCAAAATATTTTGAATATTTTATGGTGTATAGAAAATACTAATATAAATGTTCAGTGAAAATTGCATGTATCTACTGCCATTAGTTTTAGAGTTACGACAAAATCAAAATCGATTTTGTCGAAAACCGATTTTGCAGCATCTTGAAATGCCACCCAATATGTGTAAATGCACGTCTCCTGTTTGACTGCTGTTCAGCATTTAAAACACGTCGTCTTTGTGACTCTTCGACCTACAGCTATCGTTGACGCTCAGCATCTAAAAGCCGACGTGACCGAGTTTGCTCTAATGTCTCATCGGTCCTTTGAGTTGCCTTATGTTCGACATTTAAAGTCAAACTACGTCCTAGATTAGATTTTCTTTTGCGAGGCATATTGAAATAAAGTAAAATAAGCAAACTGCTTGCTCGTGCAACGCGGGAGTATTAAAGCTAACAAATTAGCTGCAACGTGTTAGCAACGGATTATTATTTTATTTTAGTTCATACCTACATCTTACGACAGTGTTGAAAAAATTCCTTTTTACTCATTTTTTTGCGTCAAAAGGTAGCCTTTGTCTTTCTCTTAGGTCTAATCTGTCCTCGTATACCAAATTTGTTTAATTGGTTTAGGCGTGAACGCGTTACATAGGTACAGACAGACGGAGTTACTTTCACATTTATAATATAAGTAGGGAAGTAGGAATTAATAAGAAAATAATACATTTCATTACGTAATATTTATTTGCAAAAACGTGGGATTGGATACCAAAAAATCGTATAATTTAAACACATAGATACACATTACACATAATATATGCCTACGTCATACATCATCATCACATACAAATACGTCACATCCATGTTTACATATTTATATTAAAACGTTATTAATAATAAATTATAATATATTTCGGCGGGTTGAAATTATTTTCGTAACATCCTGCAGTGAAAATCATGCAACTTTTATATCGTCTTGTGTTAACACATTTCCGTCCATTATTGTGTTGAATCCGGCCAACTATATAATATATGCGCATTATGGTGAGGCATATTTTAAAGAAGGGGTTATGAAACTCCTGCCATCAAACCGAGTTTATATAATAATTATATATTATGTAACCTTATAATATTATAATAATCATAATAATCATAATACAAATCATAATTGTGTCCGTAAAACATTATTTTTTTTATAATATTATTAATTTTTAATAGAGCGCACATCCATTGAGATTTCTTAGATACGACGACCCTGATGGTAATAAGAGTTAAAAGGCAAAACAACAGTATAAAACTAATATCGTACAATTCAAAGGAATTACTTGTACTAACTTGTACTAATTTTTGGAAATGGGTGGGTGTGCTGAGGCCAGTGGCGGATCCAGAGGGGGGACAGGGGCCTCGGCCCACCCAGACCTCTTCAACAGACAACAGACTCCTCTTTTTACTTACCTACAGAAATATTTTAAAGTGTGTAATGTATTTATGGCTTAGAAGTAATTTTTTTAGGAGGCCCCCCAAAATTAAACCCTGGATCCGCCACTGGCTGAGGCAGGATATCGAATTGTCTTTGGAAAATATTGATATATCATTGTATCAACTTCGTCAAAAATCGTGCAAATGCATGTTTATTGTGTATTTGTGTGTTAATTTAAGTTAAAAATATAACTATTTAACATGACCCTCGTATAGTCGTATTTAAGGGTTAACATTACTCTCCCAAAAATATCTATTGATATATCTTACAAATACTAAAAACGATCATGCAAATTACCGTGTTAATTGCATGCTAATTATTTGAAAATTTGAACGAGCAGTTATTGATGTTTATACTAAGTATTTGTCCTTAAAAATTGTTTCACAAAAATATTAAAATATTGTATCCATTCCATAGTATTTATTATACTTGAAGGAATTTTTACGAATTATAAATATTGATAGAATATATTATAATGTATATTTATTAAAATATTATGGTCATTAAGTATATTTAAAAATTATAAAAATCATATTTTGATGTATTTGATACATTATTTTAGATTTTGAGTGGAGCAATAAATGTATTAATTTTAGTATTTTACAATAATATGTTTTTTTTTTAATTAAAATTTTTTTTTGTGTCTATGTACACAATAAGTATTCGAAATAATGCTCCGATTTTCAACTTCAGTATCTTGTTCGATGGGAAAGTGAATCTAGTTGGTGCACTTAGGAGGTCAAAATCCCCAGTAGTTTTCAAAAAGAAAAACTGGAATTTTTACGCAAAATCGGTTTTAAAAAAAAATTGATTTTTGTTTTTGGTGTAACTCTAAAACAAATGACCAAAGACCGTGACATGAAATTTTCATTGAATGTTTGTATTCGCATTTTCTATACACCATAAAACTTTCAAAATATTTGATTTGCTTTTTTACTGTCCTAAAAGGTGATGACACACAAAAAAAAACAAACATCATTGTAAAATCAATACATTCATCGCTCCGCTTGTAATCTAAAAGAAGACAAAACGATCTAAAAATAAATAAATAAATAAATTTGTAAAATTTATTGTAAATAAATCAATATGAATAAGATATTATCCAGGTAGGAGTATTTACATGGCATTTAAATTATAATAGTATAAACTATAATATAGCAGCCAGAATGTACTATATAGTAGTATAACACCTATTTAGTAATATATCATGTACTAAAAATGTGCGTGCTATAGTGCTGCAGTTTGAAACCGTTGATGTCGAGAGTATTAAAACGTTGAATTATTCACGTTGCATATTTGTATATCTCGCAATATGAAAATATAATACATTTATATATTATATTTGTGTTTGGAATTTTGGAGTGATGTTCTTGATGTTATCATTAAGTTTAACATAATGAATTCTCGAGATTTGTTGTAAATTGTAATAACGCAACAATAAGATGCGAGTTACACAAAATTCACTGTTCCAAAATCATATTTGAATTTATTGCCGTGTCGGAGATGGATTTTATGGAAGTGTTAAAATGACTATTTTGAATAAATCAAGGAATATATCATACAGTTTTATATTTTTTTTATTATCTGTTTCTGTGAACACCTTTTTGTGTAAAAGGACTGTGCTTCTAAAGTTTAAAATAATCTACTGTAAATGTGTAATAAAAATAAAAACCAATAAAAGAATAGGTGTTCGTGTTATTGAAGAAAAAACTAAGCAAATGTGGCTTGCTTAAAACAAATTGATTTTTGATTGCGAAATTCAGCTTGCAATTATATCATTCTGTTTTCAAATTAATATCAAGACAAATTAGGACCGATTATGTGGCTACTTTTTTAGGAATTATAATTATTTTATTATCAAATTATACCAATACGTCATAACGTAACATTTTTTAAAATTAAATGTTCAAGTTGATATTATTAAAATATTAATAAAAATGCAAGATTGTTTGAGAAATAACATAATAAATGCTAGGATGATTACAACTATAAATTGATTATTTGCACAGTGAAATATCTATTTCAAAACATTAAATATATTTACGATAATAAACAGACAGAGAAAATAATATGAATAATATAGATGGAGAGTTTCAAAAAAGTGTTCATTGGAGTTTATAGTTAAAACTTAAAAGGTACCAAATCTTAACACTATGCTTACTGTTTTAAGCTACGCGTTTATTTCTTTGAAATGTTTTGACGGTTTTAGTTAATATTTTCTCTTGCGTAAAGAAACTGTTGAGAAAGTTATAAAAGCCCTTTTAAAGACACAAAACTCTCTATTTGAATTGATTTATATAACATTTAAACTTTAAAGCGTCTTCAAGTGTTATGAAACTTTTTAACCAAAAAATAACATAATATTACACACGTTACTGATCCGATTACCTAACCTAACCTAACCTAACCGATTAAATTTAGTATTAATTATACTAATTTCTATTAGGTATATTTTTGTATTGTTTATATCGTTTAATTCGTTAATCATCAGAACCTTTTTCTTATAACTTATAAGGTTACTACTTGCAGGCTTATAGTTATTTTATGTTTTCTTTATTAAATTAATGGTGGGTAACTGGATAAGTATTTAGTAATGTTATCCGACAGGTTAAAAAGGTTTATATAAGTAGTTTAAACACCAGGTTTTTCTAAATTGATAAATTATAGTATAAATATTATCAAATCGATGAAAAAATTCACATTTTTAATCAATTAAATTATACTTATTCAATTAATTCTAAGTAATTATACTCGTACATGGTTATTATTGTGAATTTTGCCCACAGCCAAACTACACCAGCTATGTTCTTATTAATACGTTTCATTCAGTGACGTATCCAGAATATTTTGGGAAGTGGGTTAAAATTAATTTTTGACAAATTTTATCTGAAAATAATTTATTAATGAAAATGTTGTTATTATTCAACAATTTTTTTGGGGAGTACAACCCCTTATTACACCCCCTCCTGGATACGCCACTGGTTTCATTATTTACACAATTTGTTTTAAAAACATTAGAACATATTAATATATTTTATTAATTATTTGTTTTATTTTATGTTGTATGTAATAATAATAATAACAGTAATAATATTAAATTACTTGTTATGTATATTATATTCAAAACATGTCTTTGTATAAATTGGGCTCTGCCCGTTATTGTTATTAAACAAATAAATAAGTATATTTTATGAATCAAGACTATAATGGAGTAAAGAAGAAATCAACATCGGGAGCAAGTTTATTACACAAGGCCATGGCTCATAGGAGAGTTTTTTAAAAATAATTTGTGCTGTGTGGTGGCAAGTAAAATATAGGAGTGGTTCGATTATTATGGGCTGGAATGTTAAATTGAAAATTTTGTGATAAATAAGGGGAATCGATGTTGAATATATGTATGTAATATTGTAATAATTATTTGATAACAATATAATAATTTGGTGTAATATTATTACAGGGTATTACAGGTATTCGATTACACTGATAATTGAATACTGTAAATTTATGTCTTTTATTCTAAAAAATATGATTTTAAAGTAACAATTAAATTATTATTTTGCCATTCTTATTTTTTAATAAGTGAAATGAAAAACTTAAAAAGAACATACCTTATTATTATCATACTGTTGATTCTGTATAAAACTACTTTTAATTTTTATCAATTTTAAAAGCTTAGGTTATAGATTAGATTAGAGCAAGAAATGTTTTTAAATAATTACTTTTTAAAAGAATTGTTTTAATTTCCTTGGAACCTAAGAAAATAATATTTCTTAGACGTTTAATCGATTCGTTTTGTTATGAATTTCAATCATTAATATTTATAACGTTAATAATTGCATTAAATATTTCAATTTACAATATTAATTTAATTTTTCATTAATTTGTAAGTATTTATAAATAGTGTATTATTAAAACAATGTAGGTATATAAATATTTAATATATACATACATGAGTTTGAAATAATTTTAAAACAGATAATGTTAGTGATGAAAGAAATTGGATTTTTTTCAAAGTCACATCTGAATAGGATATGAAAAATAACTAAATAATTTTATTTTCGTGAATCAAATAGGTTCTGGTCTACAACTATATGCGTACGGGAAAACTTAAAAACATTCCTTTGTTTATTCACTAAATTTCATTTGTAGGTTTTTGGCATAAACACATATTACGTTCGGTAAACATGACAGTTCATAGCCCGTAAATACAACAGCAAGTAGTTTATTTGAAAAAAAACTATATTTGTCGTTATTGATGGTTGAAATTGATTCATTAAAAATTAAAATAACATAACCAACCATCATATTATGGAGAAATATTCAATCATTCAACGTTATGCCCATTAATAGTAATACTATTATAATAAAATTATAGTATTTACAACTCAAAAGTAAAACTTACTCGTATGTTAGTATGTTACTTTACCTATAACATGAATTATTTTATAGTTCTAATGTTCTTTAGATACTACTATTATGTATGTACATGTTGAAGTCCGGAAAAATACGTTTCTATTCTAACGTTTTGAGTCTTTGAGTTTTTTTTATTTTATACAATTGTGTCATTGACATGGAACTGTTGACGCTGATTCAGTTTATATTAGATGACTCGCGTTAAAACTAAATTGTGGATATTTCGGTAATTGGATCAACGTCAATCAACGTACTTAAAAAATGTCACGACTAATATTGTCGTCTCTATTTTCATAATATCAATGAATATCATCGATATTTGAGTTTTGTTAACTTTGATACTCTCTCTGACCCACGCGTGACATATAAAATGTGTTTAAAGCAGAATCAGTTTTGTGTTGTTAACTTTAATATTGGATGGAATTAAGAAAATTTGCTGTTAGGAAATATATATATTTATATATATATAGGAAAACAATTAGTGCGTCCTCTTAAGCATTTAATTTAATTTATATGGTCGATTGACATTATAAAGTGATCAGCGTATTACATAATAATATGTTATAAAATATAATATAATATATCCAATCGATTTGATAATATGGTTTTCTACATACAAAAATGAGAAAACCATGCGCAAAATGTATCATTGCATTTGGGGGGGGGGGGGGGGGGGTGTTAAATTTGACATATATTTTGTATAGGAAAATGATTTCAAAATGTATGATGGTATTCCGGAAACCTAAAGACAAGATGTGGGGTATACGCAAGAGTCCTTGACTGTATATTTTAAATTAATTTAAAAAGTACCCAACATTTCATGGTGCGTCCTGCAGCATACGTTATAATAATACTAATATGTTATTACTAGAAACAAGTTGATCGTATTATCACAATATGAATATCACATGTTATTGATAAATTGATCACTAGTTACTACTGTAATTTAAGATATAAAAAAATGTTATTGTTGACTTTCATTGTTTAGTCACATAAAATATTTAACCGCACATTATAGTGTGTTATGTACTTACATAGTACATACAATTCAAATATGAGTAATTTAATATAGTTGAACTATTTGTCCAATGCTTATTTCAAGTTAAATATTGATATGTAGAAGTAATAGTTTACTATAACATATAAAAAAAGGCTGTACGTGGTTTAAAATTATATTATTATATAATATTTATTTATATTATTATTATTATTTCAACTGAATTAATTTCCTGTATTTACTATTTAGGTAAAAAAATATGATTAGGCTGGTTTTATTTTTTTGTCAGATTACAATATTATTACGACATATTCTTAAATTGTTTATTCACTGTGGTTTCTAATGACGATTTATTGTTATTCAGAAATATATCACGGAATCGCTTAACTTTATAGGCCATAGGGAATCGATAAGATTTCAATATTATTATAAATTAAATATTAAAATAATAAACCATATCTGAATTGAGTTGTTGTTTGTTTTGACTGCAACTAAAAAAAAAGTATATACATAACAAATCACCTTGTTTTTTAATTGAAAAAATCCTTGGCTTTACTGCTTTAGTTTTTCGAGTCACAGTGACGTGACTTGCACTTGTTGACTGTTGTTTTGCTCGTTTTAACGCTTTAATTATATAACCTGCACAGCAAAATAACTATGTTGATATATATTATTATATACTGTAAAATCAGGAACATAATTAATATTGCATAAAGTTCAAGTTTTAGTAATAATTATAATCATTATTTCTTAAAAGATTGCTCACATACGAATTAATGTAGAATTTAAATATCTATAAACACCAATAATCAATGTATAATATTGTATATATACCTAATATGTAGGTTATTGGTCGTTATGTTTAAAATTGCCAAAATATTATTGGTGCGTTTGCTATAACTCAAAAATATACTAAATGATAAACTATAACTACTATAACTAAATAATAAACTATGACATCATTTAATTCAAATGTAATACAATCCATTATACACTTGTAACCTACTGTACAGCAGAGCGACATCCACTTACCTGCTTTTTATTTTTCAAATTCAAATTGCGTAACCTAACCGTAAAAAATAGGTAGGAAATACTGTTTGTTGTTTTAACAAAATAAATATCCCAATTGCGTTATAGGTATGTTAATATAAATAATATTATACATTTATACAGCGTATTCACACGTATTCGGAGTAAATATTCTAAAAATATTAAGGTTTTATACGAAATTCATTAATTCATTAATTTAAACTTAACGTCCATGTAACTATATATTTAAATTTTAAAACAATACCAAACAAACATGTGAATCATTAAGACATTTATATATTATTATTTAATTGTTCCATAAAAAATGCACTTTTTAACTTTCGAAAATTATAGATACTATTATGAGTTAGCTGTGTTAATAATAATTTTCTATGACTGACTAATATTTAAAAGTTGATATTTGAGTAAATATGTGTAAAAAGTTTAAATAACATTATGTTTTTATGATAAAACAAATTAATATAAATAATACATTTTTTTAAGTTTATAAATTTTTTTTATAATATGATTATAAACCATAACTATTCGGATACCAAAGGTACCTACTTGATTTTTTCAAATTAATATGGGCAATATTTTTTTTTTTACAATAAGATAAAAAATTAAACGCTTAGGTATAAAGTAATCATTGTAATATTGTATTCATTTTTATTTTACTTAAAATATTTTTATATTTTTTATAAAAACAGTTTCATAGTTACTATAATATGTTTATTTATCATTGGTTTTCCTAGAGATGTAAGAGATAACTAATAAAAGAAAGTATGAAATATTAGAAAAAATGCAGTTTAGCTGAAAATCGATTTTCGTGAATTTTTTTCTTCAAAATTTGTGTTTTTCACGCTTAATGATGGTACTATAAGAAAAGTCGGTCAAATTTTTCTGTAGAAGTTATAAAATTAAAAAACTTCATTACCTTAAAATATTATTATTAAAATACCAAAACTAACATTTTTAATATTGTTTTTTGTAGATGTGAGTTTTTTAACCTCGTGTAATTTTGGTGAAATCAGAAATTACCTATTGTTCTTACTGTATATTATATTGTTAATAAAAAAAAAACCCCTGACGGATGAGAATTCGCATACTCGTGTATAACTTTGAAACCAAGTCCGACTGACAAATTCTGTTGGCATCACTAATTGTTCTTAACTCGTTAAAAACAAAGGTTTTCAAAAAAAAAAAAAATGTTCAAAATCTAACCACATTTATGAGTTATAAATTATGACCCAAAATAAAAGGTACCTTACATTTAAAAAAATAACTTTTTGGGGGTGGAAAATGTCCAAATACGGCCCTGAATATAGGGCTACCTAAATTTGGGCCACAATCATGCATCTAAGATACAGGTAAAGTTTGTAGGTCCATTTCAATGGCCCCCCCCCCCACTTTCGAAATTTGAACTTCTGACCACGCCAAACGTTTGTGCATCGTTTTTGTACAATCGTCCCGACGTTTGTGCACAAAAACTCCCAGCGCTATCCAAAAAACAAAGTGGGGGGGGGGGCATTGAAACGAGACACCCTCTTTTTGGAAAATTGAAAATTTTAATGCGCCAAACGTTTGTGCATCGTTTGTGCAGAAATGTGCACCAGGTCCCGACGTTTGTGCACAAAAACTCCCAGTGCCATCCAAAAAACAAAGTTAGGGGTATTTAACACGAGGGTCCCCCTTTTTTGAAATTTTAAATATTTGTCATATTAATAAATGTTGTTTACGTACCTAATAGGTTTAATAGAATTTTACTATTGCCATGTAAACGTCTAGAAATAGTAGTGCAGTAGGTTCATAATATATTATATTTAAATATTGTATTACCTATAATAATATGAATAATATAATAATATTATGTTTTAAATATTCCTAGGTTATTTAAAAATTAAATACCAGTGTTTCTAAAATACAAATACAAAAATCTTAATTTAAAATATCTAAAAACATAACTACCGCTTATAAATTATAACCACAGGTTAGCAATACTAACTTAAAAATAAAAAGTTATAAATTAATATAATAATTGCTTAAGTGGTATACAACCGAACGCAACTTAACCTAATAACTATTAGTTGTTACATCTTATAATACGTATTTTGGGTATAACATTTAATTTTACACTTTTAATTTAATTCTGAATTGAAAATGTATCCCTCATACAGTTTTTACTGTTACTAAAATAAACATTATTATTTATATGTAATATTATACCCACTCAGCCCTCAATATTTTTATAATTGGCAAGAAAAAATACATTTGCACCAATAAACACATTATCTTTCTTGAATTACTGTTAGAAGCAATCATAATAAAATATACAGCAAGTTTATAATTTAATTTAATTTTTTTATAGCTTAATATAGCTGCAAAATACTTAAGTATGTTTGGATCCACTTACGTGTGTGAACATGCCTTTTCTCATATGAAAAAAATTAAAAATCCATACCGTTAACGTTTAATTAATGACCATCTTCACCATGTACTTCGAGCCAGCACAAGAAATTTTAATGTGGAAATTTAAAAAATAATAAACAATATCCAACAACAAAAATCAAATTAAGCCTAAAGCAGTTGTAATTTCCATACTTTTATATTATAATTATTATATTATTAAAAACTGTAATTTTTATGCTCTATTATTTTAAAGTTTTAAACAGTTATTTTTTTCTTTTTACCTTCTTAAAAAGGTTGCCGACCACTGCACTATACTATATTAATAACTATCAGGCACATCATTAGAAGTTTTTTTCAGGGTGTTCTGAGTAGTTCAGATACATTTTGTACATGAAAAATGCCACAACAGACTGTTTTTTTCATAAGCTACAGTGATTACTTAGATAAATAATTTAATTTATTTTAACACAACATAGGTAGAGTAGCACTGCACGTACTATGGTTTTAAATTTATATTCTAAGTTATAAATGGATATTATATAATATGAACTTTTGATTAATTAACAATGTTTAAATAATACTACCTATATGGCTATATAATGTTTTTTTCATATAAATAAGGAAATATTTTAACACAGACGTTTAACGACTACATTAACAATGAAGTACAATGTTGACAATTTTATTTTAAATATTACTACTGTTAATGTAAATTAAATAAGTAATAACAATGGTTATGATTTATTTACATAATTTCAAATTAACTCTGTGAATACCTAATTTATCCAAAAGGTATTATTTGTTGACTATAATAAACAAAACATCAAAATAATAAATATAAGTCTTGTAAATATATTATAACTAATAAGTGTAACATAAGTCGTAAATGTATCCATATATAATACACTATATATTATATTCTGTATTCTGGAACACAGTTGTTAAATTATTATTTAAATCTATAATCTATTAGAATGTTAGTTTAACAATTAATATAATACTTACTAGAAAAAATACTTTTTAAGAGTATTCAAATACAGATACCTGTTTTGAAAAGTATGTAAAATACGCGTATTCAAGTGATTAAAAAGTATTTGAATACTTTTGCTCAAGTAGGTACCTACTTAATGAGAATTTATCATAGCTGATCTGAGTTCCAAAAATTGAACTTTAGATTTATAGTTTTTTTAAAAATACTTGAAACCATAACTTCATCAATATTAGTCTTATCGACTTGAAGTCTTTAAGATACAACGCAGTCAAGTCTTTTAAATTGTTTGATATGCTTTTCAAATTCGTATTATATCGAAAACGTAAATCGTTCAATATTGGTCGTATCGACTTAAAGTCTTCAAAATTCAACGCAGCCAAGCCTTGAAATCAAATTTATATTCTCAAAAAAGTATCGACATTAAGATTGACAAACAAAAATTTCCCACAAAATTAATTTTTGAATAATTTAAATTTTGAACACATTTTTGAATTTATCATGTATTAAAAAACTAAAAAACCCAACCAACTGTACCAACATTCCCTACAAATTATACGAATGGTGATACCAATATAAAAATTAATTTATGTAGGTATTCTATGAAAAATATCTATTTCCATATTCAAATATTATTGAATAATTCAAAAAAACTTCAAAATCAATATTTAATATTCAATATTCATAAAGGCAACTGCCTTATAGGAAACCGAAAAAAAATATTGAATACATATAACTGTAGGAATACACATTACAAAGTACAAACTAAAATGCCCAGAATCTTAAACAAAAAAAACCATTTAAAATATTTAGTTCATTAAAGAATGATTATTCATAGGGCACCAAGTTATCAATTTTGGAACTTTTCTACTTTACAAGACACCCTTTTTTTGGTCATTTTTTAGGGGAACTTTTGAATAAATTTAACTGTAGGAATACACATTACAAAGTACAAACTAAAATGCCCAGAACCTTAAACAAAAAAAACCATTTAATATATTTAGTTTATTAAAAATAGGGATTATCCAAGGGTACCCGATTGTCAAAGTTTAAAAAATTTGGCTAGAGGTAAAATCATAAAAAAAAAAATTGAAGGAGGGTGTTGGCGCCCGCAGGCAAATGCTTTTTAGGAAACCAAAAAAAATTTTGAAAAAATTTAACTGTAGGAATAAACATTACAAAGTACAAACTAAATTGCACAGAATCTTAAACAGAAAAAACTATTGAAAATATTTAGTTCATTGAAGAATGATTATTCATAGGGCACCAAGTTATCAATTTTCAAGTAAATACAAAATATTCAACTAGAGTTACAATACTAAAAAAAAAAATTGAAGGGGGGTGTTGGCGCCTGCAGGCAAATGCATTTTAGGAAACCAAAAAAAAATTTTGAATAAATTTAACTGTAGGAATACACATTACAAAGTACAAGCTAAAATGCCCAGAATCTTAAGCAGAAAAAACTATTTAAAATATTAAGTTCATTAAAGAATGATTATTCATAGGGCCCAAGTTATCAATTTTCAAGTAAATACAAAATATTCAACTAGAGTTACGCATTTGTAAAAAATAAAATTGAAGGAGGGTGTTGGCGCCCGCAGGCAAATGCATTTTAGGAAACCAAAAAAAAAGTTTTGAAAAAATTTAACTGTAGGAATAAACATTACAAAGTACAAACTAAATTGCCCAGAATCTTAAACAGAAAAAACTATTTAAAATATTTAGTTCATTAAAGAATGATTATTCATAGGGCACCAAGTTATCAATTTTCAAGTAAATACAAAATATTTAACTAGAGTTACATTACTAAAAAAAAAAAATTAAAGGAGGGTGTTGGCGCCCGCAGGCAAATGCATTTTAGAAAACTAAAAAAAAATTTTGAAAAACTTTAACTGTAGGAATACACATTACAAATTACAAACTAGAATGCCCAGAATCTTAAACAAAAAAAAACCATTTAAAATATTTAGTTCATTAAAGATAAGGATTATCCAAGGGTACCCGATTGTCAAAGTTTAAAAAATTTGGCTAGAGGTAAAATCATAAAAAAAAAATTGAAGGAGGGTGTTGGCGCCCGCAGGCAAATGCTTTTTAGGAAACCAAAAAAAATTTTGAAAAAATTTAACTGTAGGAATAAACATTACAAAGTACAAACTAAATTGCACAGAATCTTAAACAGAAAAAACTATTTAAAATATTTAGTTCATTGAAGAATGATTATTCATAGGGCACCAAGTTATCAATTTTCAAGTAAATACAAAATATTCAACTAGAGTTACGCATTTGTAAAAAATAAAATTGAAGGAGGGTGTTGGCGCCCGCAGGCAAATGCATTTTAGGAAACCAAAAAAAAAGTTTTGAAAAAATTTAACTGTAGGAATAAACATTACAAAGTACAAACTAAATTGCACAGAATCTTAAACAGAAAAAACTATTTAAAATATTTAGTTCATTGAAGAATGATTATTCATAGGGCACCAAGTTATCAATTTTCAAGTAAATACAAAATATTTAACTAGAGTTACATTACTAAAAAAAAAAAATTAAAGGAGGGTGTTGGCGCCCGCAGGCAAATGCATTTTAGAAAACTAAAAAAAAATTTTGAAAAAATTTAACTGAAGAAAAATACATTTCAAAGTTCAAACTAAAATGCACAGAATCTTAAACAAAAAAAAACCATTTAAAATATTTAGTTCATTAAAGATAAGGATTATTCAAGGGTACCCGATTGTCAATGTTTAAAAAATTTGGCTAGAGGTAAAATCACAAAAAAAAATATGAAGGAGGGTGTTGGCGCCCGCAGGCAAATGCATTTTAGGAAACCAAAAAAAAAGTTTTGAAAAAATTTAACTGTAGGAATACACATTACAAAGTACAAACTAAAATGCCCCGAATCTTAAGCAGAAAAAAACTATTTAAAATATTTAGTTCATTAAAGAATGATTATTCATAGGGAACCAAGTTATCAATTTTCAAGTAAATACAAAATATTCAACTAGAGTTACAATACTAAAAAAAAAAAAATTGAAGGGGGGTGTTGGCGCCCGCAGGCAAATGCATTTTAGGAAACCAAAAAAAAAGTTTTGTAAAAATTTAACTGTAGGAATACACATTACAAAGTACAAACTAAAATGCCCAGAATCTTAAGCAGAAAAAACTATTTAAAATATTTAGTTCATTAAAGAATGATTATTCATAGGGAACCAAGTTATCAATTTTCAAGTAAATACAAAATATTCAACTAGAGTTACAATACTAAAAAACAAAATTGAAGGGGGGTGTTGGCGCCTGCAGGCAAATGCATTTTAGGAAACCAAAAAAAAATGTTGAATAAATTTAACTGTAGGAATACACATTACAAAATATAAACTAAAATGCCCAGAATCTTTAACAAAAAAAACCATTTAATATATTTAGTTTATTAAAGATAAGGATTATCCAAGGGTACCCGATTGTCAAAGTTTAAAAAATTTGGCTAGAGGTAAAATCATAAAAAAAAATTGAAGGAGGGTGTTGGCGCCCGCAAGCAAATGCATTTTAGGAAACCAAAAAAAATTTTGAAAAAATTTAACTGTAGGAATAAACATTACAAAGTACAAACTAAATTGCCCAGAATCTTAAACAGAAAAAACTATTCAAAATATTTAGTTCATTAAAGAATGATTATTCATAGGGCCCAAGTTATCAATTTTCAAGTAAATACAAAATATTCAACTAGAGTTACGCATTTGTAAAAAATAAAATTGAAGGAGGGTGTTGGCGCCCGCAGGCAAATGCATTTTAGGAAACCAAAAAAAAAGTTTTGAAAAAATTTAACTGTAGGAATAAACATTACAAAGTACAAACTAAATTGCCCAGAATCTTAAACAGAAAAAACTATTTAAAATATTTAGTTCATTAAAGAATGATTATTCATAGGGCACCAAGTTATCAATTTTCAAGTAAATACAAAATATTTAACTAGAGTTACATTACTAAAAAAAAAAAATTAAAGGAGGGTGTTGGCGCCCGCAGGCAAATGCATTTTAGAAAACTAAAAAAAAATTTTGAAAAAATTTAACTGAAGAAAAATACATTTCAAAGTTCAAACTAAAATGCACAGAATCTTAAACAAAAAAAAACCATTTAAAATATTTAGTTCATTAAAGATAAGGATTATTCAAGGGTACCCGATTGTCAATGTTTAAAAAATTTGGCTAATAGAGGTAAAATCACAAAAAAAAATATGAAGGAGGGTGTTGGCGCCGGCTTGTCAGTGTTTAAAAAATCTATATAGAAAGATCTAGATAGGAATTAAATAACAGAACAAAATTTTCGGAAGACTCACAAATTTGAAAATATTTATATTAAAAATCAATTGAATTAAATTTATGAAAAAAAATTGAAAGGGGAACGTGGGCTACCTCAGGCAAACGCATTTTAAGAAGCAGATAAAAAATTTTAAAAAATCATATGGCACCATGTTGTTAATGTTTTAAAAAAAGATATATATAAAAGAATCAAAAAAAGTTAAATATATAAAAAAATAAATTAAAAAAAATTACAAAAAAATCTACTGAGTTTAAGGAAGTGAAAAAAAAATTGTTTGAGAAATCTGGGTGAAATAACACTAAACAAAAGAATACGCTGGAAGCTATATACTGCAATACATATTAACTACAATCCAAAAACTAGGTGTTGTTTACATTATAATAATGAGAACAGTTATTATGATCAGAGGTGTATCACGGTAATATATGTATTAGAAAATGCATAAAAATGAATGTAAATTATAAAGGTTGCAAAAAAATTAAATGATAAAAGGTCCTGCACGGACTCTATTATGTGATTGTAATTTATAAAGGACATAAAATGTTTAATTTAAAATAATATTGTGTTTGGTGGGTCTACAGTCAATATTAAATTACAAACTATAAAGTCTAAATGCAAATAAAAACATAGTCAGATATTTGTTTTAGTCTTTGTAAATATGTGCAGAAAAAAGTTAGATTTAGTACAATGTAAAAAAATGTGGAAAGGAAACCCTGAGAACTCTTTAACAATAGGATATTAAAACACAAAACCATATATTAAATTAAAACTATTGATTTTATACATTTTCTATTTACAAAAACTCATAAGTATTGAAAACCTTATAAAACCCTAATAAAATAATATTTTGTTATATTTTAAAATACATTTTATAATTTGTTGTGTTAAAAAAATCATTATTTAATGTTGGCTGTATTTAAGTTTTTAATAACTATACTGGTACAACTCTTGCTGACAGTCTTTAATACCGTGTTAAAAACTATGATAATTAGTTAACATCTAATTTCCTGCCCTATCCTAACCTAACCTAACCTAACCAAATTAATAATATTTAAATATTTTCTTTCATTGTTATGTTTACAATATCGAATACCTTGATAGTTAGTAGGAAAAGATCATCGCAAAGATCACGACCGGTAATGGTAGTCGTCTATCATTACCATAGCTTTAACTATCCATAGGTTTTCCTAACTAACCTTCTTATGACTTATTAGGACACGTTGAATAAAAAGATCCTGATTTGCAGGTTGCTGAACTTAAGTATTTGATTATCAAGTTGATTCTTAGATTGTTGACACCTTAATCCGTGCTATGGATGAAGCCCATAGATAATAAAGATATGGATAGTCCACGCCTATGTTAAATACATTTGAGGCCGCGTTCCCGCGGAAGGCAATTGAGGCTCCTTTATATTGATAGTCGATACTCGATTTAGGTATACTTTATTTGGTTGCATCCAAAAACCGCACACTTTTGATTTTAGCCCTAAAAAGGTCGATAGCCAAAACCGCACAGCTTATCGGTCATTGCATAATAAATTACCGTACATTTATAGTGGGTTAAAACCGCACACTATTTTTAATGAAAATAGTGAAAAGATAAGGTTATATGATATGTACTATAATATGTACTATTGTTTCAATTTTGGGAAGAATTTTTACGTGACGGACATCGTATAAAGTTTTTAAAAAACGTCGGCAGTCGGTTTCAGCCAATCAAACTTTGAAAGTTTTAATTATTTTTTAAATTAATATTTAAAATTTTTGAATATACCTATGTCCTATATACGTTTTTCGTTTTACATTTTTTTTAAATTATTTAATTTTAAATTATTGAATATATACATTTTTAAGTTGACATTTTTTTAAAATTGATATTTAAAATGTTTAAATGTATAAATTTTTTTGATGAACTGTGAGAATAATGAGAACAAATAATTAATTATACATATTACATATACATATGCGTTTTTTGTTTATCAACCTTTTTGGGGTCAAAATCATAACTGTGCGGTTTTTGGATACGACAATTTTTAAAATTGTGCGGTTTTAACCTATTAAATGTGTGCGGTTTTAACCTACCAAAAGTGTGCGGTTCTGTCCTGTATTTTATTAAAAGTGTGCGGTTTTTGGAGTCAACGCTTTATTTGGCCTCAATTGTTCCCCTCGAAGACCGCTGATAATACCATTATGTTATATCTTTATTATCTATGATGGAGCCATACCCAGCTCACTCGTGTAAACAATTTGAAGCACATAAAAGCGATCAACGCGTCTCTTTTAATGATTTATCAGCATCTAAGCCCACCTTCATATTATTCTCTATGCAAAAAGTAAATTTAAGACAAATTTGTAAATCAATGCACAGCCTCTCTATTGTACCTACTAATATTTGTGATTTCATTAATTTTCAGTATTTTGTATTATTAGATTGGGAAAACATAAGACAATATAATTTACACAAGACTGTGGCTAACACAATCATATTTTGATAAAAGTATATGATATAAGTACCTTCTATATTTGAATTAATCGTTATTTTTCGGGTCATTTATTGGTGGACGGCACTTTAACTACGGTCCCTCAACTTACTGAGGCAACCTTGAGGCATTTCCTTTTAGGAAATTAATTAAATCCTCAAACATAACTCTTAATTAAAGAGTTTGTAACTAATACAATCATAATATAATATGAGTATAGTACATTTCGTAATATTTTTTTATAATATTTACTGTTAGTGAAATATTAAGTTTGTATTTCTAATCTGTATATATACAAATTTCGTGTCACGATGTATGTTCGCGATAATCTCCGAAACTACTGGACCTATTTTGATGAAATTGTTTACACCGTGTGTAATTTGGTCCAACTTAAAAGATAGGATAGTTTTTATTTCAATTTTTTTAATATTTTAAATATTTTAATTAACTTTTTAATAAATTTGTATAATTGCATGATGTATTTCGGGTTTTCCTGTGACCGACCGCGACAGTATCTATATAGCTAACTGTAATCTGACATTCTGACTTCTTTTCTATTGTGTGTGTTTTATCGTCGGCGGCGTGTAGATATGAATTGTTCCAAGAATTATCTCCATAATATATAGGATAGTTTTTATCTCAATCTGTATATATAAAAATTTCGTGTCACGATGTATGTTCGCGATAATCTCCGAAACTACTGGTAATATATAGGATAGTTTTTATCTCAATATTAGCAGTCCACGGAGCATGCAGGAATACATACAAGATGCGATGACTTATGTACGTCATTACGGTCGACCTGATTTGTTTGTTACATTTACGTGTAATCCAAATTGGGAAGAAATAAAAAGTTTGTTATTACCAGGCTAACAATCAATACATCGTCACGATATCGTTACACGTGTGTTCAAACAAAAGTTAAAATCTTTAATTAATTTAATCGTAAAATATTCAGTTTTTGGTAACACACGTTGCTGGCTGTATTCTATTGAGTGGCAAAAGCGAGGTTTGCCTCATTCTCATATTTTGGTTTGGCTTGAAGAAAAAATCCGTCCAGAAGAAATTGACCAAATAATTTCTGCCGAAATTCCGGATCCACTAACTGACTCAGAATTGTTTGATATTGTTATCAGTCACATGATCCACGGACCATGTGGTGCTTTTAACATGACATCATCATGCATGGAAGAAGGAACGTGTTAGAAACGTTTCCCGAAACCCTTTACCAATGATACTATTACGGATATCGATGGTTATCCATTGTATCGCCGCAGAGACCCTGAGTATGGTGGTCACACATTTACAATGCGAAAGCCGAATTCTATAAATGAAGTTGAAATTGATAATCGGTGGGTAGTTCCGTACTCACCATTGCTGTCAAAAGCGTATAAGGCTCATATTAATGTCGAGTTTTGCAGTTCCGTCAAATCCATTAAGTACATTTGTAAATATGTTAACAAAAGTAGTGATTTGGCCGTATTTGAAATACAAGATATAAACAAAAATGACGAAATAGCAAGATACCAAATGGGTAGAAATATAAGCAGCAGCGAAGCTATCTGGCGTATTTTCAGTTTTCCCATACATAAGTAAGGCCAAACAATGTCTATTTGCGGTTTGGATTTGGAAAACACATGTTTCTCACATGGACAGCTATATGTTGCCTGCTCACGTGTAGGAAAACCATCAAATCTCTTCGTGTTAGCGAAAGACAGGTTAACCAGGAATGTTGTACACAAAGTAGTACTTTGATAATTTTTAGTTTTAATAATTTAATTTATTTTTGTATGTTTTTAATGTATATAGTATATTTTGTAAGTAGGTCACTTGTTTTCTAATATACTTTTTCATAAATTAATATTTATTACAGTTGGCCTTTATGATTTGTTTGAACTAATAGTACGTATTTTTTTGGGAGATCCCTATTATCACAACACCGTTACCAATATGCGTTTTTTTTTTTTGTTAGTTAATATAATTGCATGTTTTCATGATTTCTTCGTATTTATGCTTATTTTCTTAAAATGTTTTTATATTTTTGGTTCATCCGTTACCTACCTACATACCTACTTACCAAGTGTGTAAATAAAGAATTTTTTTTGTAAACCAATTTGAATTATAATTTATTAATTTAAAAAAATGTTAATAAAAACGTTTTCATTCAGTATTTTTTTGAATATTTCAGTGCATATATTTGTCTGTTTTTAGTGCATACATGCAGGCAAATATTTAACACTTTTTCATTGCATTAAATTCACAGCCCTGCTAATTACTTTTACTTCCAATCATAATACCTACCACAGTTAATGTTAAATGTCAAATTGTCAACAATCAACTGCTTCTTCAACTTGATAACACTAAGAGGATGTCAGATTTTTAGCGCACCATTTATTTCTCTCTCTGACCCAATCATTTTAGTGTTTTCTTAATTGTACATTTGGTATGATACGCGTGGATCAAAGATGGAAAACAAATAGTGCGCTGATATCCCAACCGGCAACAAGTTTACACGAGTGAGCTGGGTATAGCTCCATCATAGATAATAAAGATATGGATAGGACATAATGGTTTTATCAGCGGTCTTCGAGGGGAACAATAAATTGAGGATAAATAAAGTATACTTATATCGAGTATCGACTATCGACTATCAATATAAAGAAGCCTCAATTGCCTTCCCGTCCGGGAGCGCGGCCTCAAATGTATTTAACATAGGCGTGGACTATCCATATCTTTATTATCTATGGGCTTCATCCATAGCATGGATTAAGGTGTCAACAATCAAAGGATCAACTTGATAATCAAACACTTAAGTTTAGCAACCTGCAACTCAGGATCTTTTTATTCAAAGTGTCCTAATGAGTCATAAGAAGGTTAGTTAGGTAAACCTATGGTTAGTTGAAGCCAAAGAGTCAATAGGGCCTTTGCAATTCAAGATCTTTTCCTACGTATTCGGCATTGTTAACATAACTATTCTACCTTTACACTTTTTCTTCCCCCAACTCTCACAGCTATATACAGGTTCAGCCACTCTCATTCCACACCTCCATATGATCGGTATTCTGTCTACACATCTCTTCTTCAGTCTTCTCGTCCATTATTTCTCCCCTAAATTAACTTATATAGCCACTCTCACTATCTCTTATCATACAGTGACCGAACCACCTAAACCTATTCTCTCTTGTTTTCACTACAATATGTACACTACCCTACACTACCCTTAATTAATTAATTTCTTATTCTATCCTCTTTTGTACCTTAACACCTTACTTATTATTCTCATATCTGCTACTCTCACTCCGCTTACCTACCCTAACCTTACATTTCTTTTTCATCTTTCCCTTTCATACACCAAACATTCTGAAATCCTGTTGACCCATTTCCTTATCTTCGCCATATTACACACTTCCTAATTCCTATTCATTCAGTCTCTAGTTACCTACAAGTCATCGTACTTGATTATCGGTGAAAATATTTAAATATCATCGAGCGAATTCCCTACTAGAAAGAATTGCTTAAAAAAATATCATACCTCACCAATTTTCTAATTTTGAACACGACTTTATTGATAGCCCGAATAGTGTTATACCAGTATAGTTACAATACCTACAAATATTGAAAATTTTCGGGCAATACATCCCCTGATCAATTAACTATAATAAAAAAAAACCTACTGAGAAATAAGAAAATACATACCCCGTGACGGAATCAAAATCTGCTACGAAACTTAGTCTTCGAAACACTGAAACGTTCACACATTTCAATCTGCTTATGATATATTATTCTCAGTTTGAAAATGTTCACTGACGAATACCATTTCTGAAATAACACGCATCTTATGCAGTAAAATGTTCTACAATATTCTAATGACCTATGCGTTACAGTCTACAGATATTATATAAACCTACCAATAAATACCTAATATTAATTTTTATTACACAGAGTTTGTACATCTCGCTCCATCTCCATCTCTCTCTACATCTCGCTAATTGAAACTTATCTAGTATACAACACTAGTATCTTTATGATCTGTAATATATTCTGGTTTTCTATTTCAGGGGGGGGGGGGGGGGGGTGTTCGATGAAAAAGATTGAAATAAGATCAAAATACATATTTTTTTGGTTATGAATATGAAAGCTGTGAGATGATCGATATGAATTTTGTGAGAAATCTAGAGGTACTAGAAAACTGAGACGAGTGTGTTGAATGAAATAAATTAAAAAATTGATTAACACAACAATCGCTTAAAAATCAATTTAATTCAAATAATGAGATGAACCTTATTAGATCATTTAAATTTTCCAGAACAAGCCCCCAGTTGTTGGTCGCATGCCAATTTTAACCATATACTAGACCACAAGTTTATAGACATTCTATAATGCACTCTGCTGCATGCCGGTGGCCCTAGACACTGTTGGGGAAATTATATTTCTTTAGTAATTAAATTACGATACGAATTATAAGTTACGTAGGTACTTGTCCAATACTCGATTACCAGAATTTAAATTTAAAAATGTGATATACCTAGGTAACATATCGATCGATTCTAAAACAGAAACTTAACCTAGGTACAAATAATATCACAATATCAAATAGTGAAATGTGAAAATTTGAAGAAAATTTCCTATAGGTATATCCCGTAAAACCCCCAAAATAAAACGTACGTTTGAGGTGTTCTCTTAAAACCCAAATCTTTAATGTCCGTATCCCGTATGCATAGAAAATGTATGTTTCACATTTAACGAAAACTAAAACTATCGTGACGGAACTGAATTACGAAGAACGTATAAAACAAAAATAATCGTCACTCAGTGATAGGTATAATCTGCTATGTACTTACAAATCATATTAAATAACATTAATCATTATGTATTTTCTTATTTTGTTAGGTAGGTATAAAAACCTACCTTCCTACTTATAAAAGCATTACCTAATCATTGATTTAAAATTTTAAAAATTATTCTACTATAACTATAAATTAACAGTTGTAGGCAAAGTAGGTATTATAATTTAAGGTATTTTTCATAATGTCCTAATTTTTGTACACCTATAACAACTGGATTTTAAAAACTACTCTACGTCTAGCGGGTATATAAGTTTGTCTGACAATAAATATTTACATACGTAAACTATAACTTACGTAATTATTTATTCTTGCGGCGAAACGCGGTCCCTTTGAGTGTATAATATTGTCTAGTGTCAGAGCTGTACGTCTCCGTCAAGGAAAATGCAGCGCGCGTCTTCATATATCCGATCCAAAAGTTCAGTCTAGAAGTATTGAGATTAATGACATTTATAAAAATAGGCACCTAGCTTAATAACCAGAATGGAATAAAATATGTGAGTACGTATTGGAATCGCTGTTCGTCTCAAACGATTGTCATTTGCCATAGATTATTTATAATTATAACCTAACCGTCCCAATCATAGAAAATATATATATGGTCTTAACCGATGGATGATGGATATTTTTACATTATCTTCAAAAAAACATTTATTTGTTTCTACTAGACGCAAATGCGGTAAATTTAATTCAAATTTATAATATAGATAACGGTTTTTTCACTTGGTAACCATTTATTTATTACTTGGTTTATAAACAAATTCTAATTGATATAAAATAGTAATTATATAAAAATAGTTTTATTGATCCCAATATTTAAAAATAATGTTTCAAATAAAATAATAAAAAAAATTCAGCCATATCCTCCCCCCCCCACCCCTTGACAAAATCATTTGACTCATTTAGCTACTTTATGAATTAAGAACGATACATTGAACGTACAAAACTGTACCTACCTACATAATAGTTATCAACCTATTAACCCATCAATAATATTATATTTTTCATTGTGTACACTAATCGATTGGTATATACAAAATAACGTTAAGTTATAAATAGGACGTGGATTTAAATGCATTAAAAATAAGAAAAATGCCTTAAAAATACGATTTAATGGACTTATATTACAAAGCTTAATAAAATGGCCAGAAAAATTAAAAGTCCAATTTAAACGAATATAAAATAGAATTTAGATAAGTGTACCTATAGGTAGTGTATTCGTTATATTTTGAGTTTCATTATAGCACATCAGTCCATCAGATGCTATTTAATATTTTAAAATAAAAAAATTCGACAGTAATTCCATATTGGCAAGTGTTGTTTTCTATAACTGAAGACTGAAGTTATAGTATCGAACATAATGGGTACGTAAAAAAATAGAAATATAAGAAAAAAAATTACCTTTATTTAATTGTATTTAATTTTTTTCTAATAAGTTTTTATAAAATTGACTTTATCCCATATAAATGTTCTAATTTCATTTTTCAATTCGCTGATAATAATATATGAAACGAATTCTTTGCTTGGAAAGCAATGTTTTAGAAAATTCAGAAAATGCAGTTTATATTTAAATATTATAAATAATAATTTCTGATGCATTGATGCGGAAGAGTGAGGGGGTGGACAATCAGCCGAACCGAAATCTAACATCTTAAACACTTAATATAAACAATTTTTCACACACGCGTCATGGTATGAAAATAAAAAAATATTTATAATTCATGTTTATACCGATTTTCTACCGAAAAAATAAATTACTTTAATCTCAATATTATTTATTAGTCAACGATATCTTTGCTCAGAATCGTTTTTCGTTTGTTCGTTTTGTATTTTAATAATTTATACGTGGATATATTATTATTACTAATAATTATAGTAGTTGTGTTTGTTTTATTTCATTAATTTATTTAGTACTATACCAATAAATTATAAATTAATTAATAATTTTTAAAACATTGTGTTCAAAAAAATAAAAAAAAAATGTGATTTTAATTAGAGTCTTGTAATGTATACCTACCTATATTTAAAAAATAAATAAATATAATAATAACTGTTAAACTTTTAGGGACATAATAGGTAACACATTCGTGTATGTAGTATTACACTATTTATATAGGTATATTTATATACCTATACGAGTATATGAGTAGGTATATTATTCATAAGTGCGCACACGTCAGGATAGGCAGTTGACCATTCCGTGAATATACTTTTATGTGTACATGGTTATACATCCCTAATCCCTATGATATAGAATATAGATATTAGGTGAACATTAGAAGTTAAGTATGTGACACTAAATTAATAGTTACCTATAACTTATAACGTTGTATTTGGAAAAAAAATTACCAGTTATTAATTAAAATTGTATCTTATGACTATTATCAGTTATAAGTCATAACATATATTTCTATAAATTAAACCAAAATATTTATATATTTATATTAAGTACCCTGTATAGGTATGCACCTATTAATTATAATTATTCTACAAACAGGGACTGGAAAAACGACGACGGCGTTTATATCTCGCGTATTTTATACATTTCTAGTCCGGAACTAAAATATGCGCCTACAACACTTGGATAGCACATTTTTCGTGACATTAAATATTTGTTTTAAGTCTTAAAAGTAAATTTAAGCCAAAAGAATATAAAAACAAACTTACTTTAATTATCGACTCATTCGGCGGAATCCGTGACGTGTGTGAACTGCGACGCCCATGAGGAAATGCTCCAGAATACAGCCAGAACTTAGAATATTGTGATTTATGAAAAATAAAATTATACGAAACGCAGTAAGTTTTTTGCTCATATCTTCTTTGCTTATTGAAATTTTAGAATTTTTAATCGACTGTGTCTTCTGCAACGACTTTGAGATTTGCCATAGATTAAATAAATAAATGATAGATATTATACAAGGTACGTCAATATGATGAATCCACGGATATAATATAATGCAACTTTTTATATCAAAGAGTTCTGTGTTAAGGACCAATTTGTTTATTGAAATTTGATATGACAATAAACCAAAATAGTTTATAATTTTGAATTTGAATTATAATAATATGATATAGGTATTATTTAAATTATTATTTTCGTTTATCAATTTAATTATTGATTAAGGTGGTGAATAGATATCAGAAGCACAAGAATATTTTTATAAGAGCATATTGTATTTTATGAATTATTAAATAAAAATGTGATTACTGGATTTTAGAGTTAACATAAAGCCATAAACGTATACAGAAAATTTATCAAATACTATAATAAACTATATTTTTACAATGATGTGTGTTTTTTTTTTTTTAATATTTTTAATTATTTTTTCTTGTGGTCTGTGTAAACGATAAGTATTCGTAATAAAGATTAAATTTTCATATATAATATTATATTATAGGCACTCAGTATGTAATCATATGTTTATTTTTAGTTTAATTTAATTGTAGGTGTTTAGTAAATAATAATAGGTATACGAAATTGTGTTTTCCAATAGCAATTTATTGTTTGTATTAATGGGAAATATTTATGGGAAATAAAATTTTGTAAATGATGTACAAATGTATTTTTGGTGTTTTAAGGCTGCTGTAAGATCAATTTATGAGAATCCTTGCATTAAATTGTTAGGATTATTTGATATGAATAATTATTTTATTACATATTGGTTTATTACATATTGGTAAGTCGATCAGAAACTATATTTACACTGAATGTTAATAGTAAAAAGCTATTAAAAAATCTATTATTTGTATTTATTTGTTAATAATTAAGACTTAAATATTAGCAGTAATCTTGTTCCTTTCACAAAATGTTTTTTAATTATTTTTAATTTAATTTACATTTATCCCAAAGTGATCTCTGAATAATCATTCAATGATGAATTTAATAGTTACATTCTCGGTTACATTAATTGGATTATAAATTTAAATAAACTATAGTTTCCAGCTTCTACTACAACATTATTTTATATTTTATTTTATGTTTTTAATTTTTTAAACGCAGTCTGCACCTTGTGTTGGTGATTTTACACGTAATATAATAAAATTGATACTAGTGATGAGTAGGTAAGTACCTTATTGTTTAATCAAATTATTTACACGATTATTAACTAAAAAAATATCTATGAAGTATAAACATCCGCATTTCCATTAACTATAAATTCATAATTGTATGAGCTATACATGTTACATATATTTTTCGAAAAAACTATTTAAAAAAACAAGAATAATTCCTATTTGATGTCACACGGGTTGATCTAGCAACTGATTGCTACGACAACTGTGCAATTTTTTTAAGCATAATACGTTTTGAAAACGTCCAGAAAAGAGTTTATTTTAAGACTGTCTGTCTTGATAACAACTAATTTAATTTAGTGTGTATTGTTATATTATATTATAATGCAATTAATAATTATAGTAAAATATATAATTGCAAGACATTTAATACCTATATCTATAGCCATCTAGGGTATAAACTACACTAAAAAAGGTGTAAGTATGCTAATAAAATATATGAAGTGTATAATGTATTTATGTATATAAAAATATAAAATATAAAGATTAATAACATTATATTGTTTTAAATACTTCGCGGTGATACCCGGCGTATAGTATAACATGCAAAAAGGTGCGTATTAAACTTGGCGTGGTGAAACGAAGACGGTCTCGCGTATTTTATACATTGCGCTATTGAGATTAAACTTATAAATGCTTCTACGTCACAAAGTTAACAGATTGTCCGTGGCAATAAATATTTAATTTAAGTCTAAAAAGTAAATGTAAAATAGTAGGTAATAATATGAAAACAAACTTACTCGTAAACATCTACTCTTCCGGTGAAACGTAGCTAGAGTGCCACCATCGCCGAAGAAACAGCTATCTTCATCCATCTTTATCTAATCATCTCACTCCGATGAGCTGAAACTTGAAAGTATCGAAATATTTTATGAAAATAACCTGATCAAACGAAATTTGCGAGTCTGTGTTACAACTTATCCGGTTTAACGAACTGTCCGTTTATATTTGTGGCCTATTATTTTTTTGTTCACTGAAATCAAAATATACAATATATTATATTTATAATACAATAGTATTTCTGAAACTATTAGAATTGTTAACCGTCGCCGACGAATTTCGACAATTGACGATTGCCATAGATATTATAAAATATATAATGCCATAGACATTCTAATACATTCTCCCGCCAGTGCCAATAGACAAAGTGTTTGAGAAGTTATATTTTTTTGGTATCTAATTAATTTACAATATGAATTATTATAAGTTACCTATGTAGGTACATGTCCAAAACTCGACTACCTGCAAATCATTGGTTTTTATGGTATAGCCTTACGAAGTTCACGATTTTCGGTGTTTTACACACCTGTACAACGCTTAATGTTAACCGAGCTTAAGTATTAAAAATCAATTTTTTTTTAATCTAGGTAAATCAACGTTTTAAAATTGATGATGCAAAAATAATTCTGACACCCACCCATGGTGGTTTTACATAACAAGTCGAGGGATGTTTTTGATTTTAATTGTTCGAGCAAGCGCAGTGTGGTACACCGGGTACATATGAAAATACCAAAAATTTAAATTAGTTATAATACATATAACTTAAAAATAAGACTGACCGCCAAGTTCAGACTTCCCTGTCGTTTTCAGTTAAAAACTAATGATTTCCGGCAATTATTTTTTGCAATATCGTTCTTAATTCGTTGTTACTTGTAATATATACATATGCCTATTTTAAAAATATTATTCGTGGGTAATTGAAACGTCTAAAATATATTATCATATACAAATACGATAATAAACAAATAATAATAATTCAACTTAACAGGCTACGGTATTAATAATATTTAATAATATCAATATAAATATAGTATACAATATCCTAAGCTGACAAATCGTCTCCACTTAAAATCGTTTTTCGTATACTATGATATTATACCATTGAATTCAAATTTAACACTATCCATAACAGTCACCCACTTGTAACCTACTGTTCAGCAGTCACTTCCAATTTTTTTTTTTAGATTCCGAGGGAAGCGATGAATGTATTGATTTTACAATGATGTGTGTTTTTTTTTTATTTTTTTTTGTGTCTGTCATCACCTTTTAGGACAGTAAAAGTGCTTGAATTTTCTTTAACAGTAACTTTTCTGATAGGAAAGTGAATCTAGTTGGTATTATAGGGGGGTCAAAAGTAAAATTTCCCCAGTAGTTTTCAAAAGCGACGTGAAAAACAAAGGAAAAACGGGAATTTTTTACGCAAAGTCCGTTTTCGATAAAATCGATTTTGGTTTTTGGTGCAACTCTAAAACAAATGACTGTAGGTACATTAAATTTTGACTGAATGCTTTTATTAGCATTTTCTATACACCATAACCCTTTTCCAAATATATTGACTTATTTTGAGCTGTTTCGGACATTTTCAGTTTCCATTTTATTTTAGTTTTTTTTTCTATAAATATCAATAAAATGTTATTTGTTGGTTAAAAAAGATTGAAAATTTAATGGAAGGTTCCTAGGTTATTGTTTCAAAGGCAGATGAAAAAAATTAAAAATCCTTAGTCACAGTTTTTATTTATAAGCATTTAAAGTTCAAATTTTGACAAAATACGGAAAAATCACGAAAATTATCAAATATTATTTTGAGTTGAGAATTCATAAAATTTTTTCTTTTTCAATCTAAGATTCGAAAATGTAATACAAGATTATCCATAAGTTTACCTACCTATATCAAAAAAAAAATGTCTACAAGAAAGTCAAATTAAATTTTTATGAACGTTTGAAATTCATATTTTTACAACATTTGATATTCACTCGATTTCTCATGTAACGATTTTCAATACAATTTTATTTGTTGAGTAAAAAAGCGTGAAAATGTAATATAAGGCTGCTGATATATCGTTCTAATAGCAGTTAAAAAATATTAAAAGCACATAGGCTCAACTTTTATTTATAAGCATTTAAAGTTCAAATTTTGACAACATTTATCAAATTTATAATTTAATAATTATTTTGTAGTTAAAAATTTATAATATGTTCAACTTTTGTAGCTAAGGATTAAAAATTTAAAACAAGGTTCCACGTAAATAGGTTATATATAAATTACTTTATTCACTATAATATCATCAAATATACTTGGTAATATCATAGGCTGACGGACCGTTTTCGCTCAGAATCGTTTTTCTTATACAATGGTATTATATCATTGAATTCAAATTTAACACCATCCATTACAGTGACCCACTTGTAACCTACTGTACAGCAGAGCGACATCCACTTACCCACCTTTTTTTACTTGACCTCCCTTTTTATTTAATTCCTGATAAACGAGTTTTGGATAAGTACCTTCCTACATAATAGGTACCTGTCCTACCTATATTAATTAAAAACTATTTTTAACACGACATATTTACTTATTATTTTTGTCTTTTAGTTTATCTAATTTTGTAAGATTAAAATATGTTTCCTTTATACCCAAATAATTTTTAAGTACCTACAAATAATATAGAACTCAATTTTATTTTCACAATACATACTTTTATTAATACAGTGTTGACTTTGTAGATGGGTAGTAATAAATTAACTGTACATTCAGGATTACATGCATTCAGGTGAATAGCAGTAGGTACTATATTAATATAGTCTATTAATTATTTTTTTACTATGCTTTTATCGTATTAAAATATACACAATGACTTACATTATTGGACCGGACATACAGCAACGTCGAGTTGAGGTACCTGTCCATAAACACATTTTCATCAGCAAAATATAATATAAAATATAAAGTAAAGAAATGCATAAAGAAAAAACTGTATTTATTCATACAATTTTGAAATCAAAAACATTAGAACAAGATAATGCTTTCTTGATAAATTAAAAATATTTGAAGATTTTATTTGTCATACGTTGACATGGCAATGGTAAAATTATATTAAACCTATTAGGTACGTAAACAACATTTATTAATATGACAAATATTTAAAATTTCAAAAAAGGGGGACCCTCGTGTTAAATACCCCTAACTTTGTTTTTTGGATGGCACTGGGAGTTTTTGTGCACAAACGTCGGGACCTGGTGCACATTTCTGCACAAACGATGCACAAACGTTTGGCGCATTAAAATTTTCAATTTTCCAAAAAGAGGGTGTCTCGTTTCAATGCCCCCCCCCACTTTGTTTTTTGGATAGCGCTGGGAGTTTTTGTGCAAAAATGTCGGGACCTGGTGCACATTTCTGCACAAACGATGCACAAACGTTTGGCACATTCAAAAATCCAAATATTCAATGTCGGGGGGCTACCGTTTCAATGGCCCCCCCATTTTGTTTTAGGGATAGAGCTTTCAGTTTTTGTGCACAAACGATTGGACTTGGTGCACATTTCTACACAAACGATGCACAAACGTTTGGCGTGGTCAGAAGTTCAAATTTCGAAAGTGGGGGGGCCATTGAAATGGACCTAAAGTTTGTTCTAGTGAGGGAAAACTAGATGGGTTTTTATAGTACTACGAAATAATATCGTTTTATATATTGTACTTTAAAGTTAGGGGAGGATTTTTTCCTCTCGCCAATCCCAATGTGGATACACCGGCTGGCCATAGATTAGTGGAAGCCCCCCTCTCTAATCAATATTTTATATTTGGCTTCGAAAATTCTATTAAGTCTATCGCCGCAACAAATAAATAACATGTAATGGTTTCCTATAATAAATGTTAAATAATTATTATAAATACATAACGTTAAAAAATGAACTATGGGTACCGTCCACATAAATCATTAATTACATTTTACAATTTTGTTATGTAAATAAAAATATATATATTGTTTATAGTTTATGTATAATATACTTACGCATCGGCCAGATACGATAATTTCCTGTTTACAATGAATAATAAATTCAAACATAACATTTTATTTAATCTATAATTAATTTTGAAAATATAAACAAATATTGTTATAAATGTGTTTATTGTTTTGTGATGGACTTTATTATGAGTATATCATATTAAAAGTACAATATATTATAGATTTTCGTAATATTTTGGACTGTTTCAACATATTTAGATTGATTTTAATATATATATATACCTTAAACCTATTTTCAGCGTTTTAAGGTACATCATTAAAAGTTACTGTCCAAATCAGATTAATATACACAAACATAATATATTGATACGTTTTGTCTAATCTATTAAATACTATAATAATATATTTTTTTAGATGGTAGGTATACGTTATTGACAGGTTGTTCCATTAAACAGTTCGGCCAATCTAGATACCAATAACAGTCCGTTATAGACTACCATATTATCGATAGGTGATTTTGGAGTTGGCGGCATAGGTGTGACAAAGAATATAGTATGTGTGGCTCATGTGAGAAGACAATTTCAGTTTTGGGCAAAATGCAGCCCTCGTGTCATAAATGTTGCCGGCGACTGATGGCAGCTCACTTCCCGCCCTTTTCTCACCTATACTATTTCCGGTGGTTTGTGGTTATTATTTTTAAATGATCTTCTGTAAACTTGAAAGTTGATTTTTCTCCATCGTCCTCATAGTTATAATATTATTCTGTGCGTTATTATGACGGACTAAAGTCTATAGTCTCTAGGATTCTTTTTTTTTCCAGGATTCTAGAATATATTTTTCACACATGTTGATTTTTCAAAACATCATTTGTCCCCTCAAGTGGCCAAGCTCATTTTGCAGGTATCCCTATAGCCCTAAGTATACGTACGCCACGCGTGTCTGATTAATGGATTCAAATTATTTATTTCTATTTTTAAATTAGCCAATTTACAATATTTAACATTGTTAAGAATTTTTAAATCACAACGATCAATATATTATATTCCTATAGGCTATAGCTACTTAAATCCCCATCGCCCACAGAACACATAAATACATATGTGTTGTGTATACTAAACTATGTTTTTGAGGGCCCCTCAAATTAATATATTCCAAAACGTCGTACACGCCCTGTAATGAAGTGTGTACCATTTCATTGTTGTATTTTTTTTTTACAAATAGGTAGGTATAAATTAAGTTACAATTTAAAATGTATTTAAGAGGTGAAGTCGATTTAGTTATTTAAATTAAATAGTAGGTAAATACGGTTATCATACGACGTAAAATATACATAATATACAATATAATATAAACATTGATTGTGTATATGGGTACACTTACTGTGCGAATTGCCTTCCGATTGCGATTACGAGAATAATCCCTGAACAGTGAACATCATAGTAAAGTTATTGTAATTTCAACGATTTACGCAAAGTAAACTATTTTCTGTAGCAGTCTACTGTCTACATACGCAATCGGACCATAAAATATAAAATATTATAATGTAATAATAGTAGTTTTAGAACTATATTATAATATAGTGATTCTGAAATATATTTGGGGGAGGGACCTTAATAGTATTTGGTTGCAAACAGAACATCCCTCCCATATATCTTACCGTTAAAATATTTTACTTTTTAATAGGTAGAACTTTTTGTTACGTTACTGAAATCGACACAACTGAACAGAATAAATAGAACATTTTACGAAACTATAGTACATTCAATTTTTTTAAGCTACCGTCTACCTTAAATCAAGATGTAGTTCGTATATAGAAGTGGACCGTGGCCCCTAGCCCCTAGCTCCCCCCCACCCGGAACCACCCGTGATTTTACACCAGAAAATGTTGTATGGTGATACAAACTTTTTTCAACTGAGAACCAACTTTTTTACTGTAAAGTATGAAGCAGATGATTTTTTTGATTATTTTGTATTTAAATCAACATTCAAACGAGTAGTTTTTGAGTTACAAATTTAACTTCATGTACTAAGGATATTAGGTTTGGAAGATATGGGGGCTATAATGATGATTTGAAAATTATAGTCTATATATATAAATTAATGTTTGTCTGTCTGTCTGTCTGTGTGTGTGTCCTTTATGCATTCCTAAACGGCTGGACAGATGTTGATGACATTTGGTACAGAGATAGATTAGACCTCTGGGCAGAAGATAGGCTAATTTAAAAAGGGAGCGGACCAACCCCAGGAGGTTCTCAAACAGGGATTTTGAGATTTCCGATGATGGAAATTATTGCTTATAAATGATTGCCATGGGTTTTAAAGCTATTATAATAATAATTATTGATTGCCATTGGTTTAAAATGGTTGCTATTCATATAGAGTTGGTATTTTTAATGGGCAACGAAGTGCATGGGATCACCTAGTAATTAATATTAATCTATCAACATTTTATATTTTCTAAAAATTGTCTGAGTTTAATAAGTAGTAAATTAAATATTTCATCTATTTTATAGTACTGTTAAACCATTTTTAAGGATTATTATTCTTAACATATATACCAACTAATATATTTTAATAACTCAGAAATTACTCGTTCGAATATCGAATTGGGTACCTACATCAACATTTCCCAAAAAATCATCTTCATAATTTACAATAAAAAAGGTTGTTGTTCTCACTTGAAAAAAAATAATAATTATCGTCACACGATACTCCTTAAATGGTGTAAAAAATCTAAGTATTTGAAAATATGGACTTTAAATAAGTATACTTATAATAATAATTACAAAAGTCAGAATTTGAATAAATGCATTATTAAAAAGTGAAAAAATAGGGTTGAGCATGCTTGATGTTTCCTATACATATATGGGAATCATCCTGTATATATAGGTACTCGACTTTGTCCGGGGAAAATATTATCAAATATAAAATACGGAGCTATTGGTGTATTTTAGTTTGTGTGTATAGGTACCTCAGTTCAAAGGCAAGTCCGTGTCGGTGTAATCATATACCTACTTGAACCCGTACACATATATATATATTTATATTTAATATATGCGCACGTATATAATAGACGTATCATTGTATGGCGACTGTACATTATAAATTATAATATATAATATACAATATATTATAGTATTTGTTGTACGCACATAAGTATACATTATGTGTACCGATTATTCAAATTAAAAACAATTTGTGAGGATCCAAGGTCGGACCGCGTACAATGCACTGTTCAACATTACACGCGATTGATAAATTCGTAGACCGTATGTCCGCATCATACGCATATTGCGTATGGACTACAGTGTCAGTACCTACTACACATGTACATATAAATGTATTAAATTAACAAGTGGGACTTTCGTTTATGATACCGGTGACGAGATTTGTGCGCGTTGCGAATGGGTGACGGTAAATACAACTTAATTTCGGTACAGCGATGCGATCGTAAAACTTAATTGGGCTGCAGTCATAATCCATAATATATATATCACCGCAGCATTCCCAAAGACGTCAACGATATTATGGACAATAAATATAATAATGGTGATATATTTTGAATTTGTATGCACGTGTGCGACGGAGACCACCTGATCGAGTACTGCTGCAGGATTTTAAGGCCCGACAAACAGTTTTTTGTCACTATTGTCTATTATCACAATATATACGTCCGCGTTATAACATAATATATGGATATTGGATGTAGGCGCGATTTGTGGTTTGAACAAAATGTTTCAGCACAACTTAATGACTATATGACTTTAGGATGGCTTTGGAAAATCGTCTCGCTATCACCTACGACACGTCGACACCCTAATACGTGATTTGATAACAAATTCTACGTTAAAAAATGATAAAAATCTTGCAGGTATTTTCACATTTTGACTATATAATAAAGCATTATGCACACGCAAAAATATTACGAAGATATAATTAATGTATAATAAATATGTAAGGTAACATACACATAACAAAACGTGCGCTCAAACAAAACAAAGAACTGGGAACTCTATTGGGTTATGGTCTCTAATCGTTAGCCATAGATAATTAGGTTCGTATTAATTATTAGCTATTCGATAATAGGACGGTTTAATAATAATCTGCTCTCGCGATAGCAGTATTATTAAAATAATAAAATTCTGAACGTGCCTAAGGTAATAACATACACTACCATATTAGTACAAAAATTTTTACTTTAATTATTATTGTCTGATGTCGCGATGTACGTTAACTATGACACGTAATTGTTAAAATTAAGTCAAATTTGTCGCGTAAAATTGTAGGTAACCGTACTCGTATTCGTATATCATTTCGTGGATTAATTAGCTTTTATAGTGTTATTTTACAAGTCTGTGCTCAGACAATGCGTAGGTGCATACGATATTTAGGTAATATGAGATACTTTACACGTTCCTAGTATAATGTATAATTCACAGTGTCACCGTAAAACGTGATATAGCGTGCGTACATGATACATTGATACACTTAAAAAGGTGGATAAGTGGATGTCGCTCTGCTGTACAGTAGGTTACAAGTGGGTCACTGTAATGGATGGTGTTAAATTTGAATTCAATGATATAATATCATTGTATAAGAAAAACGATTCTGAGCGAAAACGATCAGTCAGCCTATGATTTTACCAAGTATATTTGATGATATTATTGTGAATAAAGTAATTTATATATAACCTATTTACGTGGAGCCTTGTTTTAAATTTTCAATCCTTAGCCATAAAAGTTAAAAATTTATAAATTTTTAACCACAAAATAATTAATAAATTATAAATTTGATAAATGTTGTCAAAATTTGAACTTTAAATGCTTATAAAAAAAAATTGTGCCTATGTATTTTAATATTTTTCAACTGCTATTAGAACGATATATCAGGAGCCTTATATTAAATTTTCACGCTTTTTTACCCAACAAATAAAAATTTATTGATATTTATAGAAAAAAAACTAAAAAAATTGAAAACTGACAATGTCCGTAAACAGCTTAAAAAGAGTCAAAATATTTTCAACATTTTATGGTGTATAGAAAATGCTAATATAAACATTCAGTGAAATTTTCAAGTATCTACAGTCATTCGTTTTTTAATTACAATAAAATAAGAAAATTGTTACAAGAGAAATCGAGTAAATATCAAATGTTGTAAAAATATAAATTTCAGACGCTCATAAAAATTTAATTTAAGTTTCTTCTAGACATTTTTTTTTTGTGAAGGTAGACAAACTTATGAGTAATCTTATATTACATTTTCAAATCTTAGATTTAAAAAGAAAAATTTTTATGAATTCTCATCTCAAAATAATTTGCTATTTTTCGTGATTTTTCCGTATTTTGTCAAAATTTTAACTTTAAATGCTTATAAAAAAAAATTGTGCCTATGTATTTTAATATTTTTCAACTGCTATTAGAACGATATATCAGGAGCCTTATATTAAATTTTCACGCTTTTTTACCCAACAAATAAAAATTTATTGATATTTATAGAAAAAAAAACTAAAAAAATTGAAAACTGACAATGACCGTAAACAGCTCAAAAAGAGTCAAAATATTTTGTAAATTTTATGGTGTATAGAAAATGCTAATATAAACATTCAGTCAAAATTTCATGTCCCTACGGTCATTTGTTTTAGAGTTACACCAAAAACCAAAATCGATTTTCTCGAAAACAGATTTTGCGTAAAAATTCCCGTTTTTCCTTAATTTTTCTTTTGTTTTTCACGTCGCTTGTGAAAACTACTGGGAAATTTTTACTTTTTACCCCCCAAAGTACCAACTAGATTCACTTTCCTATCAGAAAAGTTACTATTGAAGAAAATCCAAGCACTTTTACTGTCCTAAAAGGTGATGACAGACACAAAAATAAAAAAAAAAATTTAAAAAAAAAAAACACACATCATTGTAAAATCAATAGATTCATCGCTTCGCTCAGAATCTAAAAGTCTCGAATAGTTGAATGATTGTGCAACGGTGATGTTTTATTCTGTAATGAAATAAATTTAATGTAAGGACGATTTTACGACGGTCGCGATCTAGTCTAGTACGTCCCTCTGCAGTGGCGGGGTAAGTGTTTCGTTTTTTCGATGCTCTGGGTTACCGATAATCAATATTATGACAATATCATTTACACTATTATGATGCAATCAAATAGTCAATATAAAGAAATGTATTATACGTTATACTTCTTATACTGCCAATAAGAGGTGATAACAAAAAAACATCCTCGTAATATTCGTATTAGGTACTTTGCTCAGTACTTAAGTTCGTGATGAATAGGTTTTTAGGCGTCGAATATACTTCAACAAAATATTTTAAACATTAATTATTTAATTCCACTTTGCGCGTACGTAGTCTTTTATAATATTTCAATACAGTTATGGTTTATTTAAATATTGTTTATACGTTTGTTGAGCCCTATAAAATAAAATAGAAACATGTCATATCAATAATAATAATTAATATTGTACAAACAATCAAAATAACGAAAAACCTATAAAAAACGAAAGAAGGAAATTTCACCCTAAAATATATCATATGATAATCTCTTTTTGAGTTTTATCTTTACCGGGCACCTTGTAATAAATGATGAAAATAGCACGCAGGTCGTAATATTTTTTATGGACCACGAGGTTTTTCGAATAGGTCGCGTATTATTCAAGCTGCGATAAATTTTAAAACACGAACCCGACGTGCTAATGGCATGAATGCATGATATATTATACGACCCGACGTTTTGTAGTGGGATTTCCGGATACCGATTTCAACATTTCCTGTACAGCTATACAGAGTGTGAGGGGTAACTCTAATCGCACAACAGATTCCCTAGCTCCCTGCCGTTATAATTTCTTCTAAAATATTCTTATTTAGTTATTTTTTACACTTACACACATACAGCCCATACAGGTATTGTATAATAATAATATATTGTATTCTTTATCGTACAGGAACCGTGACGACCGCGAATATATTGTTTTGTTTTTTACAACCTCCGATTTGCAATGTTATCGGAGCCATTAAATTATTATTGTGTACTGCGCTCCAGAAAATCTTCCGACTGCCTAAGGTACCTATACAATCAAACACTGAAGCCGGGTTCACACTACACCGTGTTGTGTGATTTCGTATTTTTATGTTTATAATACTTTATACCAAAATGCAATACCAATGATATGAATATTGTACCTGATGATAAGATAATATAATTTTATTTTAGTTATCACTTTTCCGCACAAATGAAACCACACGGTCAAAAGATGATCAACTATGCGGCGTCGTCTGATTACTATGATTATTTTAACGTCACGGTATGAAGTGTGAACTCGGCTTTACCTGCCATATAGAATAAGTGTATTAAAATTTAAAATATTATAATAAACCGAACAAGATTCGGTTGAAATACCTACGACGTAAAAACCAAACTAGTTACCCCCGGGACGTTGTCGGTGTAATTACATAATAATAATAATACAATTCTATACGTATATAAAAATATTATGTTGTGTTGTGAGTGAGGAAAGAGGTTTAAAAACGAAAAAAACCAAACAATAACAAATCCCCTCCTTCTACGCAGCAGTTCAGAGTGGGAGTGGCTGTTCATAGTGGTTGTAGGTCAAATGCGCACTACATCATACTATTATAATACCTACTTTGTACTTAGTAGGCCGTTATTCCAAACAAAATAATAATAATACATTCGCCCCTATTATTCCGAGTTGCTGGTCTACTGATTTTCGCCAACGATCACATTACGAGAGTCGAGAGATATCTTTTCGTAACTCATCCGCGTGGAAGTGTATAATATACTTTATTGATTTTGAGACTGTGTGCAACAATATATTGTCGGCAATAATATAAAAATATTGGGTATCTAATATCTATACATTGCTTATTCATGGTTAACATTTTGGAATTTATATCGTACACTGCAGTGCGTTTGTATTACAAATACATAATTTTAATACATCCTTATTTTCTTCCTGATATTTTTCGGGTGCCACGGTTCGTCGTCTGGCAACCGTCTATTATTAAATTCCGTATATTTGTGCGAGGGGAGAAAAGTGAAAGCCAAGTCAGATAGATACTCAGATGTACGCGTTAACAACCCAGAAACTTGAATTGTAAATCCCAAGTTGAGTTAATCGTACCATATAGTTTCTGAAATGAAAAAATATTCTTTTCATAAGAATTTTTTTTTATGTATAGGGATTACTTACGTATTATTTTTGTCCATCATGTTTTATTTATAAAACTGTTAATATTATGTAATAGTATTAATTTATAGTTTTGACGATATTTTGAACCCTTTATCTTTTCATAAACACGAATCAGACGTCATCGTGGATCTAGTGTCGTTGAAGAGCATTTCGTATGTAGAATTGTAGACATATTAATGTACATAAATTATGTAATTGTGGGATACCTCGCACACGAATAACTTAATAAATAATAACTTATGTATGATGTACCTAGTTATTTACAATATGTGGACGTCCCTACATAATGCCCCCGCGCGTTTAAATTATCACTTTTATCGGTTTGAATTTAAATATTTTAATACGAATTTGAATCATAGAAAAACAATTTCGGAAATTCATAAGGTCGTTCCTGAATCGTTGAATGCGATAAATACTAAATAGGAATAAAAATGTTATTAGGTGTACATATTTCAGTACTCTAAATAGTAAATGCCCAGTAATGAATAATTATCTAATAATATTATACTTATTAATGGGCGGTGCTGGCGCAACGTACGTTGAATAACAATACTATATTATTACTATATACTACTATATTATACAGTGGCGTATAAAAAGGGGAATGTAAAGGACAGATCCACGTATGGCATTTTTTTAATAAAGATTTTATGAAATAATGTAAGTTTGGTATGCTGATGATGTACTGATGTACTGATGCAACTTTCATACTTATTACAATATATATGACATTTATGACTACGTCTTAGGCCTGAGAGGATGTAAATCCGAATCATTTTCAGTGGTAAAAATAAGTTAACTCAAAACAAATGAAACAGCATCATTGTTAGGTAATTAGAGTAAAACGCATATTATGAAATTATGTATATATTACTAGCTGATCCCGTGCACTTCGTTACCCATTAAAAAAGCCAACTCTATATGAATATGTTTTAAACTAATGGCAATAACTATTATTATAATAGCTTCAAAACCCATGGCAATCATTATATATGAAACATATTTACTTACTCAATATTTAAAAGAAATTTAAATGACGACAACAAACTAAACAAAAGACGAAATAAATTTAGCATTGGAATCTCTGACCTCATCATTACGGAATGCTACTTTGTGTGCCTCCATTTCAAAAACTAACCAAACCACGCAGAATAAAATGCCCCAATACATCAAAAACGTACTAGCAGAGAAACGTAACGCTAGAGCAAAGTGGCAACAATTTAAATACCCCAACAACAAGATTAAAGTTAACCAATTAAGTAACAAACCTAAAAAGGTAATTCGTAAACATAAAAATGACTCTTATAACTTATACGTTGAAGCTCTCACTACAACCAACTGCTCCCTATCTTCTCCTCCTCATCGAAAAGCAGACCACTCTTGGGCTATAACTGACCTTGAAAAAGCTAAAATACTAGCTGAGCATCTATCTAAATGCTTTACTCCACATAATATACAGCCTAGTGTTTCACAACTACAAATAGTGGATATTTGTCTCAAATCACCCCTTCCCGTGTCACTTCCCGCTAAAAGCACCTCTTCTAGAGAAATCAAATATATTATCAAAAAACTACCAGTTAAAAAATCACCAGGCCATGATCTAATCAGTAATATCATTGCAAATAAACTATCCAATAAAACCATTATTTTCTTATCACACATATATTCAGGCTATGATACTTTCCAAGCACTTGGAAACACTCGGTCGTCATTTTAATCCTTAAACCCAACAAACCACTACAAGATCCATCCTCATATAGACCAGCTATAAGTCGTCTCCCAACCTTTTTTAAAATATTTGAGAAAATCTTTTTAAAAGGCTCCTTTCTCTCGGTTCTTCTTCTTCTAATACCCCATACCCAATAAAAATAAAACAATAGGTAATACCTAAAAAGTACCTTGTCGGGTGGCACTGCCGAATGCCTGCCCATGGAAGCTACCTCCTGTTAATAACCTTGTATAAAATGTACCCATTGTATACTGATTGTATTATATTGTAAATAAAATGTTAAATAAATAAAAAAAAACATATTTACTATTTAGGCATTACTAGGCCTTTGCTTTTGAGGCTATTTAGTATCCACAAAAATTATTTTTTATACGCGTGACTATTTTTTAGGGCATTTTAAATACTTTTAAGTTTTTAAAACACCTAATTTCTGTACACACAAAAGTTATGTATGCGTCATTGATATAATACATCGTGTTTATAGGCTCAAAATCTGGTCACGACTCACAAAACGGAATATAGAAACAAACCTCTACCCTACATCTACCTTGCAGCTACCTTGCCTAATGGCTCATTATTATTTGGGCCTCGGCTATCGTTGAGTATAGTTTATTATACTCAGTATTAATTAATATATTATTTATTATTGTAATTTTTAGCTGTATTATAACATTAATATTGTACAAATTATTATTAAGACCGTTCGCCTTCGCATCGCCATTCTATTTTAACTTACTAGTTACTATTATAGTTTATAGTATTACAGAAGTTCTTGAACTGCCAACAGACAGTCTGGGCCTCTGGGGTGCTGTAATAGTCAAACCACTCTAACCCTTTAGGCTCTACGCCTCTACAACGTGTATAGCACGCAGTACTGCCGTAGTATAGAAAAAGTTGCTCTTGTCATGTTTCAAACGACTTTCGTCGGTAAACAAATTATACTGTACCATGTGTAGGTTTTATTTTTAAACTTGTATATTATTATTTATAATTGTACGCGCTATGTTTATGTATATACGAGAAGATTTCCTGAAACGGTTATCGAAAGGTTAAAACTCGAATCAGCAAGTTAGTTGTGCAGGATTAATTATTATTTTATTCTTTACGCTTCCCCGGATCCAGTAGTACCTACTACAAAATATTATGATTATATTATATAAATACTTGCTACATACCTAACCACTACCCGAAATACCTACCCACCCACTCACCTATCTGTACAGTGAACGTACGAGTGCACGTTTGTTTGGTGAAATTCTGTAGATCTAACAGAACAATTACATATGAACACAATGTAATGATTATAAATATTATAATATTATTATGTTCGTCGTGTTCAGACTTTAGATTAAACGCGGATTACGAAATTCTGCTGTGCTTGTTCACAGAAAAACTAGCCGTGTTACCAACTACAATACTATAATTTATTATTTTATTAATATAATAATATTATAGTACCTATACTGTTTACTGTAAAATATGCGTAAACCATAGCAGATTATATACCTAGGTATCATTATATAATATTATCTATGGTGTAAACGTGGTACGCCATTATAGTTAGTGTAATATGACATTTTAACGCTGAAAACTGTGTTCAAACCGAATCTAGTGATGATATTATTATTCTAATAATATTCTATAATATAATGTGTTCTCCGTGCAACAAGTTTTTTCTTTAACTTATGGACGATAATATTATTGTTGTTATTATCATCTCACAATGAACTCACAATAAATAATAATTATTTTCTATGTGCAAAATATCTACCGTCCGACGCTCAGATCGTTTTTATTGAACAGAACATACGAAAAATACCGCCCCGATAATTTGTAGGTACATCATTTTTACATTATATTATATTTAATTTTCACTCACGTGTGCGGTGTGTAGTTAATAGTAAACTTAGAGGTGGTCCATTAAAAATACGACGCCAAGTAAAAATCGTCAAATTTACTCACGTATACCTATAGTATCTATTTATTATAATATGATAACCTATATCCATCCGACCAAACTGAAGTTATCAAGCGTATAGATTTTTGGTCTGTTTTTCTAACTACTATATAATCTGACGTTGTGAAAAACAACATCATCATCTTTTTATGACATCGATTCGTTACTAACGTCAGACACTCAGTCCGAAAACGAAATAAATTTAACGTGGTACCAAATGATACCAAAGTGTTAAAGTAATACAGTAGGTTGTAGGTACAAGGTAGGTACTACATAGCAGACAGTAGTCCACTAATTTCTACTAGATTGCACCTATGCAGAGGTGTCGGAAAAACGTATAGGTACGAGGTACGATGTACCTAAATATTATGCACAATGCGCTTAATACTGCCAAAAATCAAAATATTATATTTCTGTACAGAGTGTACAGAGTAGACATATTTTGAAAAATTCAGAGGCGCATTTTCTATGTCTGCAACTAGTTTTGTAAAATTAACACAGATTTTTATTTTAATCACAGTTTTTTGAAACACTGCTTGTGCCATGTTTAAGCAAGAAAGTAATATAATATTATACTATTATCCAGCGCCACGGTCGTTTCACGAGCTAAGTAAAAAAAAATATATAACTGCACGACGGTGCGTGTATTATATTATAGTATATCGAAGCAGGGAGTTGCCTATTCAAACTGTCTAAAATACAGGTAAATGTGTTATACGACATAACTAATTTTCTAATGCACAAATTAACTCCTAGTAAACTTCAAAACATCAGAAATATTGTGTAGAACGTGCTTTTGTGAAAATAATCAAAATCGTACGTTTAGAAATTAAGTTATAAATGAAAACGTGCGAATTTTTTAATGGAAATTTATATTAAATTCAGAATCACGGTAGCCGTCGTCGTCGTCGCATCAGCGTTGCCAATGTTTGTTATCTAGTCATCGGGGAAAATATGACAAAATTACCGTACTATAAACAATATTACCGTTCTTATAGATTATTGTGTAAATACTCAATATATACTCAGTATTTACACAAACAATTGTTGTTCGTACTTAACGCCGTATTTTATAAAATATACTATATATATATAAATATAGATACATTATCATTATTTGCACTGATGATAAAAATTAGTGATATCACAACAAAAACCCTTCGTAAACTACGTGTAAAATTGGCTAAGTAAAAAAAAATATTAAGATCTTTAAGCACTATAAATATGCGATATCATGAATAAATGCTAAGTATATTGAATTTAAGAAAACTTATTTTGTTTCAATAATTTATTTACTTGGCGAGGAATTATTTAGAATAGTATATAAATATTAATAATAATATTTTTTAAATAATAATAAGTTATATTTTAATAGTCCTTTGCTATTTCATATTTAATCACACTTTGTTTCTTTTAAGAAACAATTCCTTGCCAAGTAAATAAATTATTGAAACAAAATAAGTTTACATTTTTAGCTATACATTTTTTTTACTTAGCCATTTTTACACGTAGTTTATGAAGGGTTTTTGTTGTGATATTATAATATTATGTGATCAGAATTTACCGCATTTTTGTGAAGTATATCCGTGCATGCGTCTTTCTTAATTCTTGATATAAACTATTGACATTTTTAAGTAATATGTAATATGTATATATTATTAATAATTGAATATTTTCAATTTTGTTATATACTTTACTATATTACTTTGTATATTATTCTAGTTCGTCCATTAAATTTATTTTTATTTCATCACAATAATCACAAAACCGAAGTACTTATGTTTTTATTTAAATTGGTATAGTTACTGCCATTATGGCATAATAATTAATATTACAAATATTACAACAAGCAGGGCTTACTATGCTACATTATCAAACATTTTGTTTTTAATATTACACGGGTATCACCGATCTCCGGTGTATTAAATATTTCACTAACAAGCGGAAAAACAATAATGAGAAGTTTTATAACATTTGTGTTCGGGGAAATATTTTGAACATAGAGGTTGCACATATATTTTCATAATTTGGACCACCGATGTTATTACACTATTTCGGGTGCGTGGAACAATCGTCGTTTCGATCTCGCAAGACGGTGTTGACGATGAGTTTTTGACGAAAATTCTGGCGAAACAGAAATCGTGAAATAGGGAGGTGGTGGTGTTCAAACGAAATCCACGCAGAACAGCCAACATCGACACGTGGGAATCGGTGATGATCACAATGACATTAACAACAACAACAACAACAACAATAATAATAATAATAATAATAATATTATTGTACGGCTCTTGAATGACGACACGCATGCGCATTAGGGGTATTTTCATCATTATTAAAACTGTTTTGCTTCGGTTTCATGTTTTTCTCTCCAGCCAGGCAGCAATGCGATCACGTTGACCTTGGGCCGGCCCACCGGTGGTGATGACGGCGGTGGCGGTGGCGGCGGCGACGTTCGGGGTGTACCGTCGCGTCTTCAGTGAGCAACCAACCAAATAATATTTACAATTTATTTAAGACGCAGTTTTTTTATTTCTCAAACACCTATTACAACACCGCCGCCACCATGTGGTACGTCGTGCGTATCGTCACCACCGAAGCGTGCGTGTTGGCGGTGTCACACGTTTTCAGAGATTTTAGTAAAAATTTGAATTTTTTTTATGTTTTTACGATTGTTGACGATAGAACTCGGAAGTGCAAAAAGCGTATTTTGTAACCTTTAATAATTAATTATATAATATTAAACACTCCCCTGAAATATGAAAAAAATTATGTTGATATACCACCCCAAGCGTTTTTGAATTTCAATGCCGGGGGGGGGGGGGCTAAAGCCACCTCATCCCCCTCATAAATACGCTACTTTACAGTGTCTATTATAGTCTATACCTACATAATATAAAACATAATATATGAACTGCTATGATCAGTGCCGCATTAAGCCAAATTGCCGCCCCGGGGCAATATAAAATTTGCCGCCTATATATATTTAAAAAAATCATATGATAAAATCATATGATTTTCACCTCTCTTTTTTCGCTATCATAAACACTGTGAGTTGATCTCGTGTTGTTACATCAGGAGTCGAGTCTACTATAAGTGAAAAATATTTAAATAATTTTTAGTTTTTTTTTCTATAAATATCAATACAATTTTATCTGTTGAGTAAAAAATCTTGAAAATTTAATAGAAGGCTCCTAGGTTATTGTTTCAAAGGCAGAAGAAAAAAATTAAAAATCTTTAGTCACAGTTTTTATTTATAAGCATTTAAAGTTCAAATTTTGACAAAATACGGAAAAATCACGAAAATTAGCAAATTATTTTGAGTTGAGAATTCATAAAAATTTTTCTTTTTAAATCTAAGATTTGAAAATGTAATATAAGATTACTCATAAGTTTGTCTACCTTTATCAAAAAAAAAATGTCTACAAGAAACTTAATTTAAATTTTTATGAGCGTCTGAAATTTATATTTTTACAACATTTGATATTTTCTCGATTTCTCATGTAACAATTTTCTTATTTTATTGTAATTAAAAAACGAATGACTGTAGATACTTGAAAAATTCATTAAATGTTTATATTAGCATTTTCTATACACCATAAAATGTTGAAAATATTTTGACTCTTTTTGAGCTGTTTACGGACATTGTCAGTTTTCAATTTTTTTAGTTTTTTTTTCTATAAATATCAATAAATTTTCATTTGTTGGGTAAAAAAGCGTGAAAATTTAATATAAGGCTCCTGATATATCGTCCTAATAGCAGTTGAAAAATATTAAAAATACATGGGCACAATTTTTTTTTATAAGCATTTAAAGTTCAAATTTTAATAACATTTATCAAATTTATAATTTATTAACTATTTTGTAGTTAAAAATGTATAAAATGTTTAACTTTTATGGCTAAGGATTGAAAATTTAAAACAAGGCTCCACGTAAATAGGTTATATATAAATTACTTTATTCACAATAATATCATCAAATATACTTGATAATATCATAGGCTGACTGACCGTTTTCGCTCAGAATCGTTTTTCTTATACAATGATATTATATCATTGAATTCAAATTTATCACCATCCATTGCAGTGACCCATTTGTAACCTACTGTACAGCAGAGCGACTTCCACTTATCCACCTTTTTTTCTTTTGCTGCTTTTTGGTAAGCTGCACCACTTAATTTAATTCGCTTACCAGACATAGTATAGTATTCAATAACATACATTTAACAAACACAACACTGTTGTCTACCGAAATTGCGTCGATACTGTGGTCGTCAACAGACGACAGTCGATGATAAGATTACTAAAATGATCGTCAAATACGTTTTTTCACGATTATTATTAGATCATACAGCTCGCATTGCCCGCAACAGCAAACAGGCGACAGCTCTTCGATGTGATTGAGTCACTCGCCGAAAATTAAAAGCTATAAATAACACAGACACACAACTGTGATGCATTTAGTTATTATTGAATCGTTGATAGATAAAATTATTATTGGTATTAATATTTTTAATATAATAATAATTATTTTAAAAATTTAATACAAAATTCGTAACGGAGAACGTATAATATTATAATATGATATATTTTTTAAAAATCTGCCGCCCCTCAAATCACCTTAAAATTGCCGCCCCGGGGCAATTGCCCCCCCTTGCCCCCCGTTAAATGCGGCTCTGGCTATGATATCCAAACTGAATTCTAATATTGCATTAATATGCGAGAATTTGTCTTCGCATGTAAAATCATGTATAAGCATTCGACAAAAGAATGACGACAATATCCATATGAGTTGAATAATGCACAAGATCGATGACATTATATTATAATATAAAAACAACGATTTACACTGCAGTAGTCGGTACTCGTGTACCTATATACCGTCTAGTTTATTTATAACCCCAAGTGTATTGCACTTAAAGTGGATCAACATAGGCGTATTTTGAAATATATAATGTGAAGAGGGATTGCGATGGTTTTCCTGCAACTGCACCTGTTTTAGATTCATGTATATAAATATACCTACAACAAAACATACTTTCTGAATATAAATTTAATACTAACCACCTAATTTTATACATTATATGAGTTTCCAAAAACGTTCATAAACTACTGACATATAATTATTGTTAAAAAGTTTGAAATTTCACATACCTAAATTTCACATACCTAAATTTTACATAACCTAACCTAGGGAGGTTTTCGAGATAAGTCGAACAAGGTTTTCACATCCACTCCGTAAATATACACCCTTGTACTGTTAATACATTTCCCTATTGGCTATTATAGGTAGGTCTTGCTAGTTATATATTTATATATTACCTATATCGAAATATTAAACATTCTCAAACGAATTAGTCGGTTCAAAAAATACCTAGACACACTTTATTATCTTATCCATCATGCAAATAAATAAATAAATAACGTAAATACTAAATAATAAATATCCGTTCCCCGGAGTCCAGTGTACACAATCATTATCTGCACAAAATCGTTACAGGGTCGTAAGTTGTTCAAAAATCAAAGCCTTTGTTTATTCGCCATGAACGTAAAAAAAATGTTGAGCTCATTAGTCGTTGCTGTATATAGCAAAAATATAATATATATTAAGTACACAGTACGATAAGTAACAACACAATTTGGGTGCTTCGCGTCATTGTCGAGACAACAAGGAAATCAGTAAGTAAAATTGTCAATTTCCATGTGATCCATAAAAAAACTAAATAAATGTTACATTAATTTGATACTTCACGTGGCCATAACATATAAATACATCACACACATTTTATTGCGCACACAAATATATGTCTTATTAGTTATTATCAATTTATTATATTAAAACTATGAATAATATATCGGAAGGTGAAATTGAGAAAATAATTTGTTTTTTAGGAGGAGAGGGGGATTTATATACATATACCTACCCTCTTAAGACCATACCGTCCGGCGTATATTACAAAAACAAAAAAAAGTTTGACTAAAAATTAAAATGTCAAATAATAATGATGGAGATATTATTATTGAACTGAATGTATAATCGTAACTAAGCATGTGTAATACACTTTACAGGTCTTAGGAGTTAGGGATACAACCCTTTTTCCCATCGAAATGTGTTTCGGTATTAGCCCCTGATGGATGTAATGTAGATAGTTACAAATATCGTATGTGATGTGATAAAATTTAGATGATAAACTAGTTTAAAAGTGTGTCGAGCATTACAATTAGTTTTCAAAAGCAGAACAAGTATATTATTATACATATTATTATAGCATTTTTCATAACTACGTGTTTCAATGTTTGCATGCGTATAGTATCTATAAATTATAATTGGCAAATATAGAATTCGTGAAATACTTGTATACAATGTTTAACTGCTGAATGCCGTTACAATATAATACAAATTCAGCAACTCCATAAATACATTGGTAGTTAAGTATTACATTTTTTTTAGTTAAATAATGTGCACATGTCAAACAAACTAATATTTAAATAAAACAATTATTTTTCAGATACAACTTAATATTACCTAACGGCTAACCTTACTCTTTATTTTTATACTATACAGTTGGAGTGGTAATATATTATAATACATGTAATATTAATTTATTTTTTAATTGTCATGAGAATTTTTTTGTATTTTTTTTTTAGTAATTTCTGCATTTTTTCTACATCGACCTCCAGGGTTTCTCAAGTATGTTTTCGTTGGTATCGCCGATGCTACTACAGGAACTGTTGTGGTGCTGACTGCACGTGGTCCAAGGATATAAAAGTATATTGACTATATTGATTAAATTCGATTTAATCGTATTCATCAATAGAAACTAAGTCTATCAAGGAGCAAAGGGGTCAATAATAATGTTTTCTACATTACGGCACTCACTTTAATTGTGTTTCCACCGTATATCATAATCATATTATTTATAATTTTATGTTTAGTCATCGCGACGCACGCTGGAAAGAACGTGTATAATATTATATATTATAATACATTAATACCTGAATACACATAACAAATACCCATAGGTTAAACTGCAGTAATCTAAAATTTCTCCAATTCTTTTCTCCGTCTTTCTTATTTTTCTATACAATATACTTCGATTTATATATACGTGTTAATTAATAAATTAATGATATTTCTTAGATCCATAATTACTATAAATTTGCATTACTAATTATATATATGTATATTGTATACCTATACCAAGTAATAAATATTATATTAAACGTGAAACTCGTTAAACATAATTTTTTCACGTCTCTTTATTTCGTAGTCACTATTTATTGTGTCTTTAATATATAGTATAATAATTATTAATTGATAACTATAATAATTATAATTTCTTATACAGCGCGTCCCAAAGGTCAAAAGTATCACCCTAATTGTCTCCGTGTCAAATCAATATATCTAAATGCGATTTTCTTAACAGTTATCTATAAGAAATTTATGAATTTGAAATTTTATTTGAAATTTTCTTACACTTGACTGTTGAAAAAACAGGATTTAAATATTCTATTGATGTATCAGTGTATCACAGTTTTATATTATAGAGATACTTCGAGTGATACGAGACTTGTGACAAACTATAATATACTCTCTAAAGTGCTTAAACCCACACTGACTTTCACGTGATTCATTTAGTCTAAATTTGAATCCAACAGAAATCGTAAAATCAGATTTCAAAACGAATAAATAATAGGTAGTGTATAACTGTACAATATCTTTACAGACCTACATAAACATTATATTGTACATACATTTAAACCGTTTAAAATAGTTTAAAATGATTAATTTTTATTTTTTGTAGCTATACCTATCATCTGATTTGATAAATTTAAGCTTTATTACAGCATTAATAGAAAATGTTTTAAGTTAAGAGAACAATGATACGTGTTATAATGATATTATTTACTGTAATGACAAATGACAATATACGATAAATATGTTCTGTATGCAGTTTATTTTATATGCAATGTGCGTTTTATATATTTATTATTGTCGTGACATTTTGTTAATAATATTATAACATTACCGATACATACAATGTTTCGTGTTAAAATGCCAATAATATTTTCGGATAGGCGTGCTTTGTTTAGATTATAGCCAACAGGTAAGGTATATACAATAATTTTGGGGTAATCTCTAAGAATATGCCAAAATGCATAGTAGGGAGTAGGGATTTATGATAAATATAACATGATTATTTAATAATTAATTGTATTATGACTTAAATTTATTAGATTTTGCACTCGGGGGGAGAATTTTTGCGCAGATATGAGTTAAAAATAAGAATTTGTTTGATATATATAAAATATATATAGTTTACATTTTTTGGGTCCATGCCCGTAGCAATTAAAACGTCCATTGTGTATTATAATTTATTTTCTATTGAAGATAAAATTAAAAAAGAAGTGTATCTAACTATAGCTCATCGTCTCGAACTTTAAAATGTTTTGCATATATATTGTATACTTCGCGTCTAAATACAATATATTATATATTGTTTTCGTTATTATTATTATAACACTATTTGTCTATTTATCTCGCGTAACATTTTTAATTATTAATTAACGATTGCTGTTCAACATTGTAAACTTCATTACACAATTTGCAATTTGCATGACGCACTCGACTCGTCGACAACTTCAGAACACACCGAAACTGCAGGTGCAGTCGAAACCGGTTTAGACGCGCAATTTTTTTAACGACATCCAATTCGCGAGTAATTCACTAAACACGCTTATATAGTTATACATGACAATTGTAACTATTTGTTTGTTGAAATTAAATTACTCAACTACTATCAATTACCTCAGCGAGTATCATTCAAATAATTATTACATGCAGTACCTACAATCTGTGAAAAATTAAAATTGGCTTGATAGAATACTTAATATAATATAATCGTTCGAATGAATATTATAATAATAATGTATCATCTACAATTATCGACACAAAAGCACTATAAATAAGTCATAAATTATGACATTCAAAACATGATCGGCGGTGGTGGATGGTACAAACCTGAACAGTGTTAAATAAGGAATTCAAATTCGTACCACTGCAGATGGCAGATGATGGTATTTTAAATGAAATAAGTAAATCGCAAGACTTGTCGACTTACGACTATAGGTACCTATGTATTATAATAATTAATATTATATTTTAACTTATATTATATATCATATTGTTATTTAATTAATCGTATTAATGCAAATAGTTCACGAGATTTTATTGTATTAAGGACATTGAGGTCGTACATTGATCATATTATAATATTATTACGCCTCGTGCGGCGCGGTGTGCACGGTTATCATAAACTTGTAACGATGGCTATCGACGTTGCAGATCAATTAATATAATTAACACTTACCGTGCGGTAAGTATTCGGTTACGACAAATAACAACATTGTCTAAAGAGTACATTCTTCGGTACGGATTCCATGCCGTAAAATTTGTCAACGTTTTGAATAATGATTTCAATATTATGTGCGACGTACCTATATAATCTGCGGATTGCCGACCCGCTGCACCTATAAGCAACGCCTAATGCCTACCTATTATAGTCCAACATCATAAAATGTTATACGACGTATAATATAGGTACCTACGGGCTACGTGCATTATAGGTGTCAGGTACCATAATATTGTTATAGCTACGGACTGCGGTTAGTGGTTGAACTACGTGTAATTACTATAATATTCTATTAATATGTATTTATAAGACAAATCGGCACGCGTTAACAGAAATCTAAATGATTTATAATCGACAACTATAATATAAATATATAATACATAGATTATATAGGTATATATAACTTTCATACCATTAAAAATGAATTTAATAGACAATTTGTACTTAAGTGGACGCCACACTGGCATGTGTTGTCTCCGTCTTACTTCTTACAAGTGCGTAACACAGCAAATTGTACGCTAAGCAGAACACGTATTGTTTGTGCATTTTAAAATACTGATAACTTGTTTTAAAATTAAAATATAAAAAAAAACCAACGAGGTTCACTAAATAATATTCTTACTTCTAAATTTGATAATAGGTCAATTCACTCTAATTTTTTAACTAACGGAGCTACACGTGTTCTGCTGAGCGTACAATTTGCTATGTTACGCACTTGTAAGACGGAGACAACGCGTGCGGGTGTGGCGTCCTCTTAAGAGGAGTCAGCGCACTATTGGTTTTCTCTCTCTGGCCCACGCGCAACATAGACAAAACGTATTTGAGCAGAATCGTTTTTTCTATGTTTTTAAGTGATCTTAGAGTAAAATCACCCATTACAAAAAAGATAGAGAATAATATTTTTGAGGAAATGTTATGTCGATTTCTCTAAATGTTGTTTCAAAACAATTTAAACATCATTTAAATTTACAACATTTTTTTGTTTATTTTGAAACTCAAATGCAAAGTCAAATAACAATAAAATCTAAAATCGATATAATATTCCCTCAAAAATATTATTCTCTATCTTTTTTGTTATGGGTTATTTTACTCTAAGTTTACTTGGAAACATAGAAAAAACGATTCTGCGTAAATGCGTTTTGTCTATGTTGCGCGTGGGTCAAAGAGAGAAAACAAATAGTGCGCTGACAACCTCTTAACGGATAGACGCTATACTATTGTTATTAGATCTGAACTGCCTATATAGTCTATACTATTAGTACCCTATAATATACCTATTATAAAAAGTATTTATAATATAATATAGGTAATATATTATTATTCTATTTAGGATTGTATTTATGTTTAGGTTTTTATCGAAAAATTGATTAACGATGATCCCAATCGGTTCATTTACACAGTTACACTTTACACTGCAGTGCAATGGTATACCTTATTTATGTAATATATAAGTAAGTATTCGAATTCCGAAATTTCCAAATTTTTTAACACAAAATGAGTTTTCTCTAATATTGTATATATATATTATATTTCTATACGTTTTAAATTGCATACTTCACCGTTTCATCAAAAGCTAAAGTCAAGAAGAATTAAATAATAAGGGAGTATAACTTTTCTTAAACAATTTAAAGGTTTGTATGTAGATAGTAATATTATAGTAGTCATAGTAGACTAAAGAGTAGACACCTGTTCTGGCCCCCTCACCAGCGAACGTCAGTCGCTGTCTCGCCAATTTTACGCATATTACGCCGTTGTACACATACATGCAGGTAGGTATTACGTTAATTCTGATATAAATTTATATATTATATTAATTTCACTAGTACACGATACGAGCTGTAGAACCGAGACAAGAAACACGCAGAACGCACGCGTTGAGTATTATACCTATGGGCTATGGGTTTTGAGAAGATTGTTATAAATTATAATATTATAGGTACCTATAGTACCTACGCATTTTTTTCTGTTCGGCGGCCGTGAGCGGCTGTTGTTTTTCCTCGTGGAAATAAATGAAATAAAATGATATAATATTTTGTCGACTAATTTTTTTTTTTTGTAAATTTGCTATCGCGGGTTCACGTTTTATCTCAAACACGCGTTTATATATGTAGTAAATTAGCTAAATATATAACATTACCGCGGCCGTCTGAATAATATAGACTCGGATACACATTCACACATCACACCGAACAAAAAATCGCGACCTCGACTGGTTTGGCCTTTTACGTTTACGTGCGCATTTAATATGACGTTGAATAATAAATATATATTATAATAATATACACTAAATATAAAAATGTACAATGCACAAAAGTCGCGGCTAAACGCGCCTTTTTTTTCATAATGTAATACCTTTGTTTTGTAGAAAATATAATAAATAGGTGCCATTACGTGGTTTGATGCACGTACTTATAATCTATATTAATATATACCGATGTCGAAACGGAATATTTCTGCGAGATAACATGTCATTCAAATTTAGTGATAATATTATACATTTTAGTTCCTTAGACTGAAACCAAAACAGCAAACGCATCGCCCCACGTGTCATTAAGGTTAAAACGATTGGAAATAATTATATGTATAATTATTATTTACCTATATTACCATATATATGGCATAATGGCATATAGGTATTTATTATATTGTACCTATACAAGTCACAAGTTAATACATTTAAGTACCTATACAGTCATTATTTGGAAAAGCTTTAACTTTTTTGAAAATATTATTTTAATGTAATTTCAATACAATATTTTTGAAAAAATATTATATTTTTACAATTTTTAATCCTTATTATTTTTTAAGTGTTCTACCTACTTATTTAAATAAAAACATAATTTTAATTTCATGTTCCAATATACAATATTTTTTATGTATAGTTCAATACTTAAAAATTGAACTTCGAAAGAGTAGTTAAGTTATAAGTAACTACAAAGTATTATATATAATAACTTTTAAGTTTAAATACTTATAGGTATAAAATTATAACTATAAAATTAACTACTTTTCGAAGTTAAATTTTACGTATACCTATATAAGTAGGTATATATACTTACTAGGTATACTTCAAAAATATTCTGCTTCGGAATATGAAATTGAAAATTGATTATGTATTGTTGAAAATTGTCATTGAAAAAAGTAAATAAGTTCTTACTTAAAAAACGATAACGATAAAAAATATAATTTTTTTTCAAAAATTGTGTTTTGCAATGACACCAAATATTATAAGAAAAAAATATCTTCAAAAAAGTTGATATTTTTTGAAATATTGAGTGACAAATAATAATATTTGTATAGATCACCTTGTATATAAGGTAAGACTTAAAGGTAAAAAATTATTCCAAAACGATTGACCCAAAAGTGACATTGGACTTTCTCATGCCATCGTATGGATATATCATATATAATATATACCTAAATATTAATTATACTATACATTATTCATAGTTATGCATAATGTCGTGCAGTTTTTGGTATTTTGATTATATGGGAGGCGTCTTGCAGTGTAGGCATTGTTGTTTTGGTCGAGTGTCGACTGTAAAACATATTATTCATTAATTCTTATTTATTTATTTGTATACAACTATAGTGTAATATCGTCTATACGTTATAATTATTAAAATATTTAATATTTGCAGGTATATTCGATGTCATGACACCATCATGTCGGTGTACTTCAGTATTTGTAGATTTTTTGTTGCGTGTCTTGAAGGTCTTGAATATAATATGTCAGTCGGCACCAGAGTTAATACATATATGATGGAAGTTTTAGCTCTTGTATTTTGTTTTTACCCATATATGAAGATGGGGGGGGGAATATGTGTATATATATTATATATATATTATAGGTGAAATCCAATTTTTTTTATCGTATATACGACGTATGTCATCACATCTGTACTACGCGTGAACAAGGCTGGCGGATTGGTTAGGCGAGCTACTGAGAAAATCTCGGTGGGCTGCTTAAAGTTTGGGCCGGTGGTGTGAGTGTGAGTGAAAATAAATTCATGTTTAAAATACGATTGGCCACCTATAAACTCGTAATAATTATAGACGTAATTTTGGGCCACCTAATATGTAAATGAGCCGCTTATAGAAGTGAAAATCTCGATGGGCCGATACATACCAATCCGGCCCTGCGCGTGAATGTAGTCTTATAGGATGAAACTAGCCAAATATTACATTTTTCACTGTACGTTATATGATTAGCTATACATCTATAGAGGGGTGGTTTAAGCTCCTAGTTCATTCTGTACGACTGTTCCTTTATAATATGCAACTGTATATTATATACAGTAGGTACGGAGTGTTCGATTTGAAAATATGACAGAACAACAATAATATTTTATAAATAAATATATACGTACACGTATGTAGCTTACGAACGAATTAATAATAACAAAAATTGACGTCTACAGACGAGTCTGTAGTTTTCGGACGCATCTTGTACCTACACTTAATAGTTTAAACGCAGTGTATTATACGTCTAGATGGCCATTATTATACCATTCATATGATCGATCCATACTACCAAGTCTCTTAGGCAAAAAAAATATTCGTATCATGTAGAGAAATTTGGTAAATAGAATTAAATACATTTGGTTCTAATTTGGTTTGGTTCTCAAAAATTCGTTTAACAGAACATTTTGTTAAACGGAAGTTCGTTACATGTAAGTTTCTCTGTATATAATATTTATACATCGAGAGAGTGATATATATATATAGTATGGCATAGTGCTCTCATATACACGAATTATATATATGTATATGTGTGTGTACGTTCGAGACGAAGGGGAAATAAACGAATTTCGTTCAATGTCAAGGACGCGGCCATATTGTGTACTGCGTACCTCCGTGTGGATGGACGCGCATCGATCGGGCGGCGGCGTTTGAGCGCGCGACGGGCCGAGCGGGGTTTTTGCGTAGTAGTCTCGAGCTCAGCGGCGGCGATGTGCCCGCAGCCGCAAACCACGGGTCGTCGTGCGCGGTATGTTATGCGTATTGTATTTATTTAATAAATTATAATTTATAATTTAGAGATACGGTACGATAGACACGGAAAAGTGTGTACGATAAACGAGTATAATATTCATAGCGCTGCAGCAACCACGCGGCTTGCGTTATAATAAATAATAATATAATATTGTACTAGGGCAATATTTAGATAATAATAATATATAATATGTAAAGCCACAGCAATTTACATATTATATTATAGTTTCGCGCGATCGTTTAGCGCGCGACGTGTTTGCGTCGCACGTTCTTATGGATATTTTCCTGTTCGCACGGGGTTAATATATAAATCGTTGTGAGGCGTAAAATGAAAACGGCAAAAAAACGTTATATTATGCAGCGCGATTTATAAAAAAACTGCGTCCACCGTTGCAGTATAATGTATAGAGTTCTGGGTAATTTGATACATAAAAAAAAAAATTGGTTCCCCTCAAAATTGCACGTGTAACGCACCCGAGACGATTACGCGTAGTTTCTGCTCCGATGTACGTTTTGTGCGTATCGCATTAGAAGTAAGGGTTTTCGGTTTGTTAAGTTTTTGACGTTTGGCGTGTTCCACGATTTTCTTTTGTTGCGCCTATTAGTTATATACTTATATACATTTAAGTTGATTCATACACGTTTTTTTTTTTTAAGAAATTATCAGCTATAACTGATATATTTGCGTTTGCTATACTTGTGTGGACTGTGAAGTATACATTATTGTTTTTATTATTGAAAGAAAATACATCTATGCACCAAATATTTTGGGTCTTTCGTGTTTTTTGTTGTATTTTATTGTATTTTGCGAGTACAGGAATTAATATGTTTAATGTATAATAGTACTAAACGTCTAAACAGTACACGTATGGTCATCTTAACTAATTAGTATAGCCAGTAAAGGTAGGTAAGGTATTCTGAGTCCTGTATCCCACTTAAGGAAACAATATTATGAAGGTTGATTTGAATTCTCGTAACAAGTTTATTTGTCGATTCACAGTCCACTTATCTTTAACTCATAAAGTTATGCCAAAGCCCATACTAGATATTACTAGCTAGTGGTGGTTATTCAGGTCTATCGACTTTGTTACTATTAAAGCATTTTCGAAACTCAAACCATCAAGTATCATAAATCATATAAACTATTCTATTTTTGAGTCAGTGTGAGTATCGTTATGCAGTACCTATATCAGTCACCCGAGTTGTATATAATATCGTATATTCTGCCACGGTATTAATACAATCCAATATCAATGTTTAATTGTTTAAATGAAAATCAACAGCTGTGAATAGTGTGACGCGAAAAATTTACCAACCTATTTTTTGTTAAAAAATCTTTATAATGAATCGAATCGCCGACGACTGCAATTTTCTCTCGGAATACCAAAAGTCACGGTTTCAGGTAATCCTGAATCTGATACTTCCTTCCGTGTAATAGGTAGTAGGTACACTGCAATGTGTACCGAAATTTATATAATATATTATATAATTATGTTACATTTATTGTCTATGAAAAATTGGTTTGGCAGAGCTGCCGCTCGAACTGTTCACCTATTCACTCGTAATTATTTAACTTGTCGGGAAAAACGAATCAAATCGGCGTATCGCGTATGCTATATAATATCAACTATGTACCTACTCATTGTGCGTAAGACAATTATATTATGTATTATTGGTAATATTATTAATACTGCTGCAGTAAAATATAGAGTGTGGCGTTTCGACATAATATATGTGATAACAGATAAGTGATAAGCAATAAAAATGTGTAAGGCTGTAGTAAATAATAGCATTACCTGTGAATAATTGTTCGTGAATAAATTCTACTGTAATCGTCGGACGTTATAATCTCTGCCGAGTTGTAAGGGAAAAAAATACATGTATACGCAATAGTGTATAACATAATAATATAATCGTTACTCGCGTCGTTGGTGACGAGACAGTGAGTATGACCATTTTAATATTATTATTATATTATATAAAACTAAGTAGTAGGTTCAAAAGAGAATATTAATACGAATTAGTTTGCAGAAACAAAACTGTGAGAAACGAACGAGATTTGTGAAAGAAATAGTCGAACCGCGAGTATTGAAATGATACGATGACGTAAAAAACAAATATGAAAACATAAAATGTAATTTCCACGACTAAAATATTTATGTAAGGAAAGTAATATTTTTCGAAAGGTTTCCTTTTTAATTATTTGAAAACCATTGTAAATATACATATTATATCCATACTTTGTGTATCATACAGTTGTTTGTTTTTGTAATCACAAAAATGAAATCGAATTAAACTCAGAACTACAAAAGTATATATTGTATGAACTTTTGAAGCTAAGTTTTGAGATGAGTTTTGTAGGACTTTATATTTTTAATATAGTGACAATTTATAACTACTTGTTAGTTTTCAATATAAAAATTCGGGGAAAAATCTTGAAATAAAATAACAAATAATTTTTAAGAGCCATTATAGGAACAGAACAAGAATATTTGTTCATGTTTTTGCCAGTTACGTTACATAAATATTTATCGCTTTGCGAATACTGCAAATGCAAATTATTAGTACTTAGCACAATTACAGTAATAAAGTAATAACATAATAATAACAGGTTAGTACTTAAATTAAATGATTCATAAGTCATAACAAGGTGGTACGATGTAATATTTAAGTGACCATGAAAACGAGGAGTAAAATCTAGGCAATTTATGTACACCACAGAATGTGCGACGAAAACGTAATTTAATAATTATATAATACAAAAAACACTTCTATCAAGCACACAAGTACACTTAATTTCGATTTATTTTAACACAATAACACGTTAAAATAAAATTTCAAAAAGATTTTACACAAAAGATGTACGCTGATGGAATGGAATTATAATGTGTATTATAATATTGTATCTAGGTACATTCTACGTTTTTTCTGAACGGTGCATATTATGTACAGACAGGGTACCTAAAGCAAAACGTTTTCAGCGTTTTATTTTATATACCTAGGTAACCGATGTTGCGTAATAGTGGTGTGTAGGTATTTGGTATTTCGATCATTAATTTGTTTTCCTTTAACCGTCGCGAATATAAACCACCTACGCATTTTTCTCGGATACTATACGAAACGTTTTTAACGATGTCAAAATAGAAAAAAAAACAAAACTATTTATTTTCTAAATTGCTTAATAAATTATCATTAAACGAGATTTACTTTTATTTTCGATTTGAAGGGCCCTCGCATGTCTACGTGACTATATTATTCCGTTTGTCAACAATAAACAAAACAAAGTGGCGTGACATAGAACGGTGCTTCGCGTATAGTATTGTATTTATATAGTTTCCGTGTGTGTCTGTGTGTGTGCTGTGCGATAAGCGGATCGATATTCCCGTGACTTCCAGGCAAGTTTTCTTTCGGAAACGAAACCGTCTGGTGTTCGAGTTTTACAAACTATTGTCACTTAATGCGTAGTTCCAAATATATAAACTATATAAATTATTTTGTAAACATAATATTGTTTGCTCCAACCAGTATGTATATCGTATATGGGTATTTCAAGTTTTGTCCGATCATATTATTTACAGTGATTAGGGATGTATAAAGTTCTTGTATGCAATCCCTAAAAATCATACACACTTTTTAAGATCCTAGGACATACCTATAACCTACAAAACAATTTTGTCCGCTATTCAGAAGGTTCGGATTGTAGAAAGTTTGTAGTCGGTTCTCAAGAAAACATCCGCTATTGAGAAGTGTCCGTTAGGGGACGTTTCGCTTTATAACGAGATGAAAAAAAAACACTGTTCTCTGACCTCTGTTAATGACGACCCTTGAGGCACTTATCGCCTATCATAATTTGCAACATGCGTGATGGCCGCATATTATTCAGGTTGGGAACGAGTAAAATTATCATTCTAAAAAATAATGAAACGTCAACTTAATTATTTTTAGCGTATCAAATAAAGGTACTTTACTTTCTCGATTTATGTTTTAAATTTTTTTTCTCTACCGATATACGTAACATATACCTACCAGCTATGCCTAATAGTACCTAACATCAGCATTCGATGTGCAGTGCATCGCGTAATATTATATTACTATCTATAATATAATAATCCGTGTGCACTGCAGTGTCCGGAGATGCAGATAGACCGGACTATCTAGGAGGTACCTGTATATAAATATAATATAATATTATTATGTATGTTATATATTGAGTGGACCATAGCGTTTTTTCGGTTTTATGCGGCGCTTGTTTATACGCATAACTCGTTTACTCGTATGGTATATACCGGGTATGCAATATATATCGTGTGGTATATTATAGCTGTAAACACGTGCACTGGAAAACACCGTGGCCCACACCCTGTATGCACGAATAGTATATACATACTCGTGTGTACACGAACGAATAGTAAAGGAGGTGTATGCCTTATACGACGAAGGTCACCTTCGTGCTCGATTACAATAGGTTCGCGTGTGTTGTGTGTACATGTATGTTGTATAAAAAATATATATAGTCACACGCGCTATACAGCGCGTGCGCTTGTTCAAAACGCATATTATGATATTATAAGTAAGTAGGTACCTATAAAATGTAGGTAAATGCGAATGCGGAATAGTGTTTAGGTAGGTAGATAGGTAAGTTAATTTTGGCGAGCAGTGGTCATTGCTATACCGAACATACCTACTGATGTAGGCTGTAGCAATACAGTTGCAATTTTATACGGCTACGGCTGTGGCGTGTAATGTGTATACCTCCATGTGTGATGGTTCCAAATAGACGAAAAAAAAACTGTCGGTGGTCCCGTGCCTGTAGTGTGTGAGTGTGTGTGTGTGTGTGTGTGTGTGTGTGTGTGTGTGTGTGTGTGTAAGGTGGTGGTGGAGGTGGTGGGGAGGAGGCGAAAAAAGGAGAACAAATCCGTTTCCGCGCGCGTCCGAAAAATTTGGACTGATGTCAAAAAAACACGTTTTCGTCTGTATATAATATTATAATATTCTATAATATATCATCGCGTGTGCATAAATTTATTGTATTCGATAATCGCGCCCACTCCCATGTCTCTTGTATAACGGCGACCGAAAGCACACCGCGGAAACGCGACCGCAGCTGTGCAGAGGTCAACTACAAATTTATCATACCGGTGAGCAGCGTAGGCTTAAATACTTAATACAAAAATATCTTATATCTAATATGTGTAATATGTGTCTAAATATTGTGAGCGGCGCTTCCGAGACGGTTATACTGATTTTTTCGTATTATTTGTTTCACGATGAAAACCAAACTCTTCAAAATGTTTGGGACTAATTGACTAATTAGTCATTACTAATTGATTAGTTAGATCGAAATAAAGCGTATGACAATATTTGTACGTATATTGTCGTTCTCACATTGGGCCGATACTTTGGGAAAACTTTGAAGCCAATACAGCTGCAGGCGCGTCGACGGTCATTATAATATTAATTAATTATGATATAATCGCCTTTGATTGTTATTGCGCTCAGATCGAGCGTATACCGTGAGCAGGCAACACAACCAACGCCGACGCGTAAGTTCAGTCTCATAGGTTACTCACTAGGGGGGTGGTATATTTTAGTAGACACGTCATAGGTATTGCATAAAAAAAATTAAGAGGGAGTCAGGGAGTCTGAGGAGACTAAAGCCACCCCCAAAATATCAGAAAAATTGTTTAGTGTTCTGTAACGTATCTATGTATTAAAATTAGACTATTAGTCTATATAAAAAATTATCAAAAAAATTAATTACGGTTACTGATTTAATATTGTATTTATAACGATATACATGTAACATTTTATTCGTCATTAAATTCTTTGAAATTATGTTTTTTGGCTTTTCTACATTAAATCAAACTTAACACTATTATTATTCACTATTCAATCATGTACACGATTTGACCACGTGATTTTCGATTATTTTAAGTATGGTAATTGGAATGAAAAAAGTCTAAATTTTTAAATCTTCAAGAATTTGTGATAAATAGGAAAATAATAAAAATGTAACTCAGTAATGATGAGTAGGAAGGTAATTTAGCTAGCTTTAATATAAAATATTAATGAGAGGGATTTGATATCACACCCAAGCGGTATAACCACTTGAATTCATAAAAACGTCGGCGTGAACAGTCCCAAAATTTCTATTTTTTAACTTTTTTTCCTAAACTATGATTAAAATTATTTAATTTTTTACAGATAAAAAAAGAGTTATTTTTCGATAGATTTTCATTTAGCGAGGTAGATTTCCGAAACTGGAGAACGGATTTTGTTGTTTGGGGTCTTGTTAGATTCACATTGGCTAGGAGACGTGCAGTGAAGATTTTCAGAACTTTATCTCCAATCGTTAATTCACTATTGAGCTATAAATCTGAAAATCATCAAAAAACGCCCAATAAAATTTGTTTTAACTTTTTTTAATGTTCTGTAGTGAATTAACTATTAAATATAAAGTTCTGAAATCTTCACTGCAGTTTAACTAACCAATGTGAATCTAACAAGACCCCAAACAAAGAAATCCACTCTCCAGTTTCGGAGATCTATCTCACTAAATGAAAATGAAAATGATTTTTTGTGGGGCTGTTCACATAGACATTTTTCTGGATTCAAATTGTTATACCGCTTGGGTGTGACATCAGTTAATAAATTTCTAATAATTAAAAATCAAGAAGTTTTACATGCCAATCCCTGACTTGGCAAGCGTTTTTTAAATGTAATTAATACTTATCAACTATATAATATGTGGTCAACGAATAGTATTTTTTTAAGACTTACGTGTCCGTGTGCATATACTATTCTAATTTATTTACACGATTTAAATTTTAAAAAGCTACTTATTAGTAGATACAAGCAAACCGTTTAGTTTGCATAGTAAAATTAATATATCATCGTTCTGACTTGGTCGCTAATAATTTCAGACGTTTGTGGAACCCACTCAAACGTGAGACACATCGCACATGTCACTTATAGTTAAACTCTGTGATAAATAATGTAGTTTACGTTAATATTTATCCTTACTGTCACCAATGTTACCTGAAATTTGACATTTTTATAATTGTTTTTAGACACGAATACTGCAAATCCCTATAATCTTTCTATTCAAACACTGTCAATTTGAGCACTATATAATATTATAACCATCACAATATATAATATTTTATCATGATTTTAAGACGGTTCCTAAGATTATTCATGGGCGATCGACATTAATTTTTCATTTTTGTTAGTTTCACGAAGTTTCTAGTCTCCGAAACACTGACCCCGTGTCCCCGTGGTTCGAAAACAGGAACCAATAACACCGATTAAAATGCATCAGTTGCGACCAATTTGAAAATTTAAATTTGAATTCAATGATAAAATATCATTGTACAAGAAAACCGATTCTGAGCGAAGACGGTCAGTCAGTCTATGGTTCGTGATTTTTCCGTATTTTGTCAAGATTTGAACTTAAAAACACACACATCATTGTAAAATCAATTCATTCATCGCGAATCTAAAAAAAAATATCACTGTGTGTGTGTGCGTGTTTGAGTGAAAGAGTATAATGATAATATTGAAATCGCAACAACAGTCGTGGACAGAATATTATTTCCGTGCATCCGTAACGATAATTATTATAATCAGACCTACCGAGCGCGTAAACAGTGGTCAAGGACTCACTGCGGGACTATATACTATTATGATACCCAGATACCTATACCATACTATTAGATAATTTACCAATATGTGATATATTATACATCGTCACACAGTACATTCAGTACAAGCAAGTGCTACCGGTGAATAAAATGCGGTGGCGGTCGGTAACGACACAAAGCTTACCAAACTTTGTGCAACGAGTCTGCGTTGTTTCTTATGTTTTGTAATTGATATTGTCGTAATTGTTTTGTTTTTCGCTTTTGTCACGCACTCGCCGACGACTCGGCTTGCGACTGCCCTAGGAGGCGATCGGCCGCGGTTTGAAATCTCGCCAGATCGTTTTTAAAACACGTGCTCAAACGCACGTATCCTATAGCTGTAGGATTGTATTATATGTGCGCGAGAATTGGCTATTTCATTTTCCGTAACCTTGGAGATTTTATAGTCCCTGCAAGGACGTTCTTCGTTTCCCTAGAGAATTGACCATGTTATTATTTATTTGTTAATTCAATCCATAACAATCGGTGTCGGCAGGGACGTAAGCAAGGATGGATGTTGGCGTCAGATCCTCCATAGCCAATTTTTTTCAAATACAATATTGTACAAATAAATGTATTTATTTCAGTACAATAATTAACATTTCACACTTTGACCTAAAATTTGATACATACGTAGGTAGTAAATAGTAATACGTAGGTGTATTTAGGGAGGACTTAGCCCCCCCCCCCCCCCCAGTGTGAATATTAACCCCTCCAGAATTATTGTTAATGTAAAATCATGACAATATTATAATACCTTCTAATATTATCACTTTTGTAATTATTTATCACAATAGTGTTTCACAACAGAACATAATAAATAATATCATTTTAGATTCTGAGCAGAGTGAGTTTGTACTTTTGAGAGGTAAAAATTGAAAATGTCCAATACTTTTCATAATAATAATCGGGAAAAAGAAAAAAGTAAGGAAAAACGGGAATTTTTAAGCAATACCTACCTGCAGTTTTCGACAGAATCAATATTGTTTTTTTGGTGATCTCAAGTAGATCTCAAAAACAAATACAACCGTAAATACCTACTTAAAAATATTGTACTTAAGATATCTAATGACATTTTTTATTTTACGTAGGTTTTTTCTACTTTCTATGTCGATATTTTCAGTTGGTCAAAAAGTTGGAAAATTGAAAACAAAGTTGTTCATATTATAAAATTTAAAAAATATTGAATACCAATAAACCACATTTTTATAAGTGTTTGAAGGTTTTTGACATCCTCCCTTAAATTTAGTATTTCTACTCAATCGGTTTGGTTGTAATTCAAAAACGAATAACCGTAGATACTTGACATTTTCACAAAATGCTTATATTAGCATGTTCTATGGACATGGAAATATTTTGAAATTATTTTGTCGTCTTATAATATTTTAGCAATTTAAAAATATTAAAGATACATAGACATGATAAAAAAAAATATTATTTCATTATCATAAATCGTTCAAAGAACAAATACCATTGAAAATGTACTGAACAGACCCCCCCACCAATATATTTGATTGATGTAGGAATAACTATTACTGTACAAGTGTGCAACTGTACAAGAGGGTTATTGTGTAAAAATTGTATCACTGCTAAAATATGGTAGTGGGTAGGTACCTAATGGTTTCTGAGAAGTATTAGGTATTTTTATTTATATAAGATTTATTTTAGGAGGAGGGGGCAAAAGAGGGCTGTTAGGTATGTTAATTTTTTTAAACTTTCATTGTTGTAAACTTTTCATAACTCCATTAAGTTATTTCATATAATTAATTTTATATTACTTTCTTGATTTTTAATCAAGTAAGTATGGTAATTGAAATGAAAAAAGTCTGAATTTTGAAAACTTCAAGAATTTGTGTTAAATAGGAAAATAATAAATATGTAACTCAGTAATGATAAGTAGGTGGGTAATTTAGCTAGCTATAATATAAAATATTAATGAGAGGGATTTGATATCACACTCAAGCGGTATAACCACTTGAATTCACAAAAACGCTGGCGTGAACAGTCCCAAAATATTTATTTTTTTAACTTTTCTCCTAAATTATGATAGCTAGAAAGTTGGTTGATAACTCATTACAAAGGGATTACAAAGTAGATACTAAAATAAAAAATTATTTTATTTTTCACAGATAAAGAGTTATTTTTTGCTAGATTTTCATTTAGCGAGGTAGATTTCCGAAACTGGAGAACGGATTTTGTTTTTGGGATTTAGTTAGATTCACATTGGCTAGGAGAAGTGCAGTGAAGATTTTCAGAACTTTATCTCACTACAAAGCTGTAAAGCTGAAAAACACCAATAAAATTTGTTTTAATTTTTTTTTTGTTCTGTAATGAATTAACTATTAAAAATAAAGTTCTGAAAATCTTCACTGCACTTGTCCTAACCAATGTGAATCTAACAAGACCCCAAACAACGAAATCCGCTCTCTGGTTTTGGAGATCTATCTCACTAAAAGAAAATGAAAATTATTTTTTGTGGGGCTGTTCACACCGTCATTTTTCTGGATTCAAATTGTTATACCACTTGGGTGTGATATCAGTTAATAAATTTCTAAAAATTAAAAATCAAGAAAGTTTACATGCCGATCCCTGATTTGACAAGCGTTTATATATTAAAATTTGTTGCCATAGTTATTAACCCATTAGCGCCGGAGTTTTTTTATTTACAATTTTAACCAAAATTTTGTTGAAAATGTATATATTATAGTATTATACCTCAAAAATGATTGTAATAAATCTATGTTGCCATATGGCAACGCACGGCGTTAATGGGTTAATATTATAATATTAGCATTTATGTCTTAATCATATTAAACATTGAAATTGATCTATCCTTCACCAAAAATTATGATGGTGTATATTACATTTTTTAATTGTCACTATTTTTAAATCTAATATTTTTTTTTTTTGTTGCACCTGGGCGGAAAGATCAGATTTATTTACTTATTTATTTATTTATTCAGTAGGCGAATCTAGTAGTATTTTATATGGGATGATATGATTATTATTATTTCACATATTTATCAGAGACAAAAATGATGGTAAATAATTTAATTTCTTATTGAACAAAATACTTTAACATGGACTAATGCAAACTTTGCAACTTTTTTTTTAGTTTTAGCTTTCTTAATAATACAGGAACACTTGACGAGGTTTACAAAATAAAAATATTATAAATAAAATAGCAATTTTGTATAAAATTAAATTATTATAATTTATTAAGTAAAGTATTCATAATAAATTAATAATAAATTAATAATAAATTGCATAATAAAACATGTAAAAATAATACTGTGATGTTAAAATTAAAATTAAGACATAAACATTCTAAATAAAACTGATGCAAAAAGAAAATTATTGACTTGTTTTACGTAAATACAATCTTAACATTTATTTTTTAGTATATTTGTGAACCATGCCACCGTATCTAGCTATGAAAGCATTTATGTCAAACTTTCTCTTGCACCCTGCATAGTTCATATACCTAATTTTTCCAAAAATGTCTCTTTCTTTCCACCCCTGATCATGAATACCACATATTGACCACATACATCCAACAAAACCACTTGGATCACGACCATCCATGCTATATTTGTCATTGAGATAAATTGCATCTGCTAGTGCTCTATCTGGAGTATCAGTCCATTCCAGTATCTTTTTTGCCCAGTACATGCGTAGGAAACCGTGCATCTTGCCTTCCTTTACCAACTGTATTTGTGCAGAATTCCACAGATCGTCATGTGTGCGTGAACCTTCCAACTCTTCTCTAGTGTACACAAACATTCGTTTATCTTTTCTAAACAAAATATACAATATGTTTATTAATTATTATGATTTACCACTGAAAGCAGAGTAATACAAACAAAAATAGAACTTGCCTGTGTTCATTTAAGGAGGTTTGAGCCCAGTTAGGTGCACCTTCAATTTTATCATATTTTGGGTTGTAGAAACAAAAGTTGTCAGAGAGTTCTCGTCGAACAATTGCTTCTTCCCTATAAGCTGCCACACTATCTGGGTACTGTTTTGATAGTTTACTAACTTCTAAGATACATCTTTGAGCTGATATCTGACCTGAAAATTATAAATGTTTTAAATAAAATAAACTATTTAACATAAATATAATACATTCTTACCAAAATGCAACCAAGGTGACAGTTTGCTAAGACCGTCTTTTACTGGATTATTTCGATCTGTAGAATATTTTGGCAATCTTTTTTTCAGAAACAGTTCTAATTCGCTCATACCAGCTTTGAAACCAGCCTTTAGGCCTGGTACAGATACAACGCTACGGTCCACTTCTAAGGTTTTGTCGGCTTCATCCCAATTCGTTGGCTAATAGTATTGAATTAAAAACAAAAATAAGTTATTTTTATTGAAATGTTTTAAACTAATCAATTCCAACACATACTTTAGCTTTAAATGTACTGCGAAATGGATGTTTGATCACTGGTGGGAATTCTGTTAAAAACTCTGGTAATTTGTTATTGATTTTGTTTCGTATTGTTCTTGCAGCATATTCTTGTTTGTCAGAAGCCACCCAACAAGGTACAATATTATGGGCATCTACCTGTATAACAGGTACTTCAGATCCAATGCGATCAGCTAATTGTTTAGTCCATAACATATGTTCTCGCACAGGCATAAAATCTACAACTATTGCACCCAGTTTATGCTTCTTCACAAAATCTGGTAGTATGTCTGCTGCACAACCAATTAAGAAATGAAATTGGATATCTAGTGATTTACACTCAGTTTCTAGTTCTTCCAAGCCTATTATAAAAAAAATAAAAAAATAGTTAAGTTCAGTTTTTAGTTAAAGAAACAATATAGTTCATACATAAAATACATTATTAAAAGTTTAACTAAAACTTTTTTTATTTCATCAGCTAATGATAAGTTTTACTTTTAACTAATATGTTAATTTTGTTTTACATGAAGTAAATTCAGTAAAATACTTATGGGATTGGTATTGCCATTAAATATTGATTATACAAATCAAATAAATATATTTAGCCATGATACAATTAATAATATAATCAACGGTAGTACCATATTTTTTTTAACAAATACAAGCAAACACAGTGAAATACTTTTTAAAAAGAAAAACTCTAAATAGCGTAAACATTGCTTAATAATGGTTGGTTTGATTTATAACCCATATATTAGTTCACTCTCAATAATGAAACAATATTTTACATTTAATTTTTATTGACATGTAGTTATTATATAATAACAATCGGTATTAATGCTAACATTTCCAAGAAAGACAAATTTTTTTTACTATTTTTATTGTTAAATAAGCATTTATTTATGCACACAAAAATTCAAAGATACTCCTTAAGCAGTACAAAAATCTAAAGACTTCAAAAATATGGTCTTTAAATATATTTTTAAATTCCAAAAATCAGATTTTGAATAATTGGATTATTGAGGGTAAAAAGGGGTTGAGCATGCTCGGCGAGTCACCTTGTATATTTGTCATAAGTACAATGGTAATAATTTTAGTATACATTAGAAACCAATTTGTATTAAAATATTAAATATATTATTTTTTTTACCTTGAAATATATGCTTATAATGCCGTAAGCTGCAGTCCAAAAATTGTTTCAGTCTACAAAATGTGATATGTAATGAAACTTTGTTTTTAATTGCTAATTTTTGTGCATAAAGTAATGCCCAGTTATCTGGAAAAAAAATGTTATAAAATGATCCAAATTTACATTAAATATTTAATTTACCATGAATACGTTCATCTCTGAAAGTCCAATAAATAACTCCTTCAGCCCATTCAGGGACTTCTTTTTGTTCAGATAACACACGTACACGTTTCTTATTGAATTTAAATTCCATTATAGAAGAAGCTGTCTATAGATAAGAATTTTGTTATATTAATGTACTAATTGATCAAAGAATTAGCTTACTTTATTACGCTCTGCTGCTACATCGTTCAAGAAGTTACTGGTTTTGGAAGTGCCAACTTCAGAAATTGTTTTCTTAAATTTCTTGGTAAGCGGTTCATTTCCAGACATTTTATATCTTATACTAAAAAAAATATAATCATTCTTTTTTAAGTGTTAAATTGTAGTATTTTGAATAATAATAAAATCAAGTAGTAGTATCTGGATTCATTAAATTGATAACGAGCAAGTACTGGCAACAAAGAGCAAGTGCTTGCAATGTCTTGCAACAGGGTGCAAGAACTTACAACAGCTAGCAAGTACTTGCAACAGCTAGCAAATACTTGCAACAGGGAGCTCTTGACATTCAAGCGGATGCAAGAACTTGCAATGGCGAGTAAGGACTTGCAACAGCCAACAAGTACTTGCAAATTGCAATGACTTTTAACAGGATGTATTATGTACTTGCAACAGGGAGCAAGGACATTCAACAGGGTGCTTCTAAAGTACTTGCATGTGAAGTACTTGCTAGCTGTTGAAAGTATTTGCTCCTTGTTGCAAGTCATTGTTCGTTGTTGCTCACCGTTGCAAATCCTTGCTAGCTGTTGTATGCCCTTACACCCTGTTGTAAGTCTTCGTAGCTCATCATTGCAAACACTTGCTCTTTGTTTCCAGTACTTGCTTGTTGTTTCAAGCCAATATTTGCCATTGCAAGTCCTTGCTCCCTGTTGCAAATTATAAAAAAATAACTAGTATAACGTACCTTCCTTAACTTATATTCAAATTCCGTAGTTACTAGTTTGATACTTCAAATTCTTCAATAGTTTATTGTAAAGTGATATTGTGTGAAGTAGATAATTTTAATTTTTAATTTGTAATTTGTAAAAGTCTTTCTAATCTATAGACTATATTATAATTTCGTATTTTTTTATGATAATATAATTTATAAATAAATCATAAAAAATATTTAAAAGTAATAGGTAACAAATTTAAAATAATAATGAAACAATACTAAAATTTAAAATACAAAAATAATAAATTAATGAAATATGTTAAATGCTTGTAATCGTAATTTGATTAAAGATCTGGTTTAGTTAAGGCATTACATAATATAATGGGTTATGGCCTATGGGTATGCTATGCCACCATTTTGCGACTCATTTATCAATGATAAAATGATAAAAATATAAAGGGGGGAAAATTCATATTCACAAAACATTCATAGTCGCAAAATGGCGGCGTAGCATACCTAGATGCTAGTATCTAAAGTGCCCTTGTTTAGTGGTTTGTTTTAGAGTCATAGATAATAATCTTTATTAGAGCACGGTAGATTATAAACCATAATAGATTAATGAATATAATCTACCGTGATTTGGAGCCACAGACTTCTACACTATAGTACTATATAGAAATCTGTGTTTGGAGCACGGTTATCTACTCGAGTAGGTAACCGTGGTTTGGAGCATAGGAGAATTTGGAGGTTTGATTAGTCAGTGGTTTGAATATACTAACCACTGTCTGGTTACCGCTGATATGGAAATTAGGATGAAATTGGTTGATACTGCGGAAGTATATTAAATTTAATTTACTAGAAATATTGAGAGGGTCATTAAAATAACTAAATATAATTATTTTTTAAAACAAACAATTATTTCAACCAAAATGTACCAATCTTTTGTCGATCATATCGATGGGCCTGATAACGCGATAAAACTTCTGAAAACTGATTTGAATTTGTTAATATTTCAGATCGATCAGGCCACATTTTAAGATATTCGAATAATCAAAATTTAAAATTTCCTATCATTAAATATACTTGGTAATATAGGTCTTCGCTCAAAATGGTTTTTCGTATGTAATGATTTATGATTGAAATTAAATTTTACACATGCAGTGACACATACAATGATGAGGTACATTATTTATTCGACACCTACTGTAAAACAGAGTGGTTATCTGTTTTCTCCCCTTTTTCTATACATCGTTGCCATCTTTACGGCTGAATATATTATAACATAATATATTTATTATAGTTAACTACGTACTATTTACATTATCCGTATTACAATTTTTAACAGTAAACACAAAATTTATTCGCAAATTTCAACACCAAACACATTTCATTCGTTTTTTGGACCGCGTTGGACACCTGTAGATGGCCTGTAATAACCACAATGAACTCAAAGAAAACGGTGGCAAGAGATCCAACAATAATGGCGTATGCGGTAAGTTGTCGTCGTCGTCGTGCAATGAGTCGGCCGATAGGACTCGAAAGGTCACGTTGAACGTCGGCGGCGAAAAGTCGTCCAAGGGCTCAAACGCTAAGTCTTCCCGCGGAAAGTTACGTCGAGGCAAGAACTACTCGGTAGGCACCCTGGACCAGGCGATCCGCCAGAGAAAAATATTTACCGCGGTGGCCAAAATGCCGACCGAAATTCAGACGATGTTGATCGAAAACGGCTGGATCGGCAAAATTATGGTCGCCGACGACTGTTTCCGTCGGAACGGTGAGTACCTCCCACTGAACTGAATACGGGATATGGCCGTTTTTTTAACATGCACTATTTGTTTATTAAAGATATAATTTACGGTTAACAGATCTTACACATTGAAAAAAAGGTCGTGGAGGGATCTATCCTCCCCCCACTCTTTTGTCCACCCCTGCCTGATACATCAATTATTAACAAAACATTTAATTTTTATTAAACACTTTATTATGTGTATTATAATATTGTTGAACAATTTTTAATAGAATACTACCAAACAATATTATAGATTTTATTAGAAAACTAAACTCGGTAGGGACTTATGATTTTCGACGATGACACATTTCCCGCCATTGTTTTTAGAGATAATTTGAATTGTTATAACTTATAATATGTAAGTATTAATTTTGGTCGAAAAGTTAAAAGTTCTAGTAACATGAAAATTGAAAAGTATATTGCGTAGTAAGTATAATATGCTACTATACCTATAGGCTAGTCGTATTCTACCTATGGTGGATTAATATAATCAATTAATACAAAATCCTAACATAACCTATTGCGTCACTGTATTTTTAACATCCAGATTTCCTACTTTTCCAGAGGATTTTCCTAAAATGTTCTTTCATAGAACCCTTCTCCGTAATATACTATTTCGTTAAAAAAAAAATCAAGAAGATCTCTGATAAGTTATGCCAGAGTTTACCCTGTACAAAGATTTTCATTTCACATTTATATAGTTAGAAAATATATACATATTGACAAAAAATAATAATACAAGTCAACAAACATGCCCGTAACTAATAGCAAGCAATATACAATACACTATTATTATTTTAATCTGCAACTAAATTTTGTATTATTTAGTTTATTTTTTTTCTGGAGAGATGGCGCCACTGTTGTATTTTTTGACATCCAAATTTTCTACTTTTCCGGTGGATTTTCCTAAAATTGTGTTGCATAAGAACCTTCTCCTGACAATTACGAACACAACAAAAAAATAATTAGCAAAATCGGTCCAGCCGTTCACGCGTGACGCGATGACCAAGGGAATCAGGGATCCATTTATATATATAGCGATATAATATATAATATGATGATAATCCTTTTCCTATATTATTGGGTTTATATCGATATATTATATCAATACAAGTGTACACTGGAAAATTAGATCTACAAAATCCAAAGATAAAGTAGAAAAACTATAAAAAGTAAATTTTTATATTTATTAAAAGTGTGCGGTTTTAAGTATAAAATATAATACGTGGTTTTGTAATATATATATATATATATATATGTTACGGTAAATGATGTTAAATGGAAATTAACGTTATTCGCCGGTTATTAACGTTTTTTACCAAATACACAGATAATTATCGTTGTAAACCGGATAATCACGTTAATGACCAAATATAAAGGTAATTGTTGTTATAGATCAGATACATGTACGCGATGAATCTCAAATACTACAATTTGAAAAATAAGGATTTTTAAAAATAGAAAAAATGCAATATTATTTTGTATTTATTTTTACAAGCTGTACTCCCATGACATTTACTATTGCATAATATTTCAGCCCCACGGCAGGCACAACGCTTATTATTGCAACCAGTTTTGCAATGGCAACGCTGGTATACCCTTGAGGGCCCGCAACCGAACTATTACTAGCTGCTCCCCTCAGTGTCGACTGTCTACCATCTGCTAATTTTATCACATTGTCTATATCTAATAGATTTTCTTCGCAAGCAGCTATTTTAATAATTTTAATAACATATTTTTTCATTAAGAATTAACTTACAGAGTTTGTATAAGTCGTGTTCAAGTTGGGTGACAACTGCTAGTATATTTCGTGGAGAACCACGAGCTCTATCAACGTCCGCCACAGTTACACGTACAGTCTATTTCAAGTTGAGCAAACTTTTCTTTCGAAAGTTTCATCATTTTCTCTCCTTGTTTTGAAATAAGTGGTAAATACGACGACAGTTGTACATATACTGAGGTTATAATCAATATAAATTTTTGTTAGGTATGATATTTTCAAATGTAACCTCCACCGATATTATTATATGTATATTGTATATACTCCGCGCCACGAGAGAATGCATACGGCACGCGCATCCAAATGACTGCGCTCCGCTGTCTCGAGGCCAAATGTCCCCACCATGCGGCAACTGGTCTCTGCATACAGCGGTTCAAGTAACACAATAGAAACACGAGCCGTGTCGCGTATTTACGTATAAATATTATTATTATTATTATTATTTACTTATATTCGTATAATTTTTATTATTATTTACTTATATTCGTATAATTTTTATTATTATTTACCTGTAGTATTATTTACCTGGTACCATTCAATTTATGTTTGTATACCAAAAATCAAGACCTATTTTTTTGGTATTTTCTTTTATCAAAATCGCAAATAATTAAACATAACAAAATTACAAATTAATCATTTATTGTCAGTGCATATAAATACATAATACAAATAAAAATATATAATATATACAAATACATAATACAAAAATACAAAATTAAAAATATTATATTAATTTAATCGGAATCGGAATATGAATCAGACGTGTCACCCGTAATTGTTAGAACGTGTGGTGTTACTTCAGCATCTAACAATTCGTTGGATATAAAATCTACCTCCCAGAATTTATCTTCTACCTTAATGATATGGCCAACAAAGTTCTTCCACATATCGGGCGTAACCCGTTCGACTCCTTCTTCTAATAATTTCTTAACGTCATTAATTTTATAAGTACGATTGTTCATTCTAACATAATTTTTCACCGACGCCCACGCAAGTTCTATTGGATTTAATTCACAGTGATACGGGGGTAGGCGTAACACAGTTTTATTTGCAGATTTCGCCAATTCGTCTATCACATATTCATTATACTGTGATTTTAAAATTTGCGCTCGATCCAACAGTTGTTCCTTGACCATTGGTTTATCTATTACCTCGCCTTTATCTGTCAACCAATCAATGATGTCTTGTTTTTTCCAAGATCTTACTGGAAACGTGTGCTTCTTCACAGAATGATACGACGCGTTGTCCATGACTATAACGGCATTTTCACGAAGTAGCGGTAAAATGTTGGCGAACCAGTCATAAAAGGTATCACCGTTCATCTCATCGTGGTAATCGTCTGTATTTTTTTTCGATTCAAAACATAATAATCCACCAACAACAAAGCCGTCAGATGAACCTATGTGTACCACGATGAGACGTTTTCCTTTACCGGACGGTTCCTTTTGTCCAGTCGTTAATCCTCTTAGGAATGCGTCTCGTGGTGACTTCACAGTTTTATCGACCCATGTTTTCGATGTGGTTTCACCAGCATTCACCCATGTCTCGTCCAGATAATAGATGGGTCTACCTAACTGACGGTATTCTTTTATGGACTCCAAGTACCTTCGACGCCAACACACAATATCAATTCGTTCAATAAGAGCGCTATTACGAGATTTTCGAACATACTCAAAATTGAGATGTTTTAAAAGTCTACGTAATGTTGTTTCGGAAAAATTTGGTAATGTTGTATCTTCGTTGACCGTAGTTAAAATTTTCTTTAAAGTTGGAATTTCTCGCCTGTGCCAAAACTCGTGTACTTTTTTCCTAATGGCATTTTGGTCAAAATCATCAACTTTTTCCGTAACAGTTGGTCGGATTTTGGTTTTGTTAGGTGATGATACACTGCCTTTATTTCGGTATTCCGATAGAGTAACACTCACTGTCCTTTGCCCTATACCACTCTCTTCGGATATTTGCTTAATAATCTCCTTCGCTTTTAATTTTGGGCCGTCTGCATTGTCTTGCTTAGCCATTTTAGTCTTGTAAAGGTTTACGATCATCAATTTCTGTCGAGAACCAACAAACTAAAAAATAAAAATTTATTGAACATTAAAAAAACATATTGAAAAAAAAATGAAAAGTAAATATTTTCATATAATATATTCGAATAACTAATTCTAATGATTATTTGTATTATAATTATTACATTTTCGAGATTTTTTTAGTATGACATATCATTTTTATATTTCATTGTTATTTTACTTTGTATACGACTTCAAAAAAAAAGTACATGTAAATAATGTTTAAATTGATTTAAAACTATATTAAGGTAAATCGATGTGTCATACCCTCAAAAATATTATTCTATATCGTTTTTGTAATAGGTGATTTACTCTAAAATTACACAAAAACATTAAAAAAAATGATTCTGCGTAAATATGTTTTGCCTATGTTGCGCATGGGCCAGAGACAAAAAAAACAGTGCGCTGACATCCTATTAAATAAATGTTTTAAAAATCTTACTTTTCCACGAGGATTTCTTTTCATCGGTGAAATGTTGATGGATCCACAGTCTTCGTCCATTGTATTGACAGAGTTAAAAATGTAAAATTGGCAAGTAAAAAACAAAAAAACGGGCGCAAAATAGGAAACGTTGATAAACGAAAATCGGTAAACGACTAACGACGTGATGAAAAAATGTTTGTTGTTGTAATCGCAGTGTACACACCTGCCGACAAAATCGATGTGCTCCGTAGAGCTCCGACGGGTGGCGATCGTGCTGGTAAAGTGGTGGGGATGCGCGAAAAAGAACGTGTTTTGGTGGGCCGCCGTATGCATTCTCTCGTGGCGCGGAGTATAGTAATTGTATACTGTATAGGTCCACATTATCTGTGGCTGATAAAGTTATATTGGTTCACCCAATTCAATTAGTACCACAATTAGTTTGGCGATCACCTTATCATTGCTCGTTGAACATTATTTTATAATCAAATAAACATTTCCCAAATCATACGGTTATTAACGTTATTATTAGAAATTAACGATAATTCCCTCATTCGTAGGTAAATAACGTTAATAACCGGCGAATAACGTTAATTTCCGATATAACATCATTTACCGTAACATATATTATATTATATATATATATATAAATAAAAATAATAGGCGGTTTATATATTTATTTTGTCCATAACGCTCCTATATAATATTAGTAGGTACCTATAACTATATTGGCATATTGCATATTAAGTTTCTGATTGACTGCATCATCGTTAACATTAGCGTTTAAAACTTTATAGTAACCTGTAACACTTAACTTAACGCGTAGTATTTAATAGTATGTATCTACTATCTACCATTAAATTAATCTAATCATCCTACCTACCCAAAAGGTATTTTTAACCCCCCAATCTTTTTTACGTCAAAGAAAATATGTCTTTGCAGTTTGCAGTGGACTTACAACGGTTTAGAAAATTAACTAAATAAAGATAAAAAAAAAAATATAGTTTCGATGAACCTAGTAAATTGTTGTGCTATATGGAAATATTAGTACCTACCCACGTAGCAACGTATATAATAGATTGCTAATTACACACGATTATAATAATATTACAACGATGTAGCCTGTGGGTTTTGGGTAAACCCTTTCTCTTTCATTCCATTCCCTTAATTCCTTATATTTAGCAAAAACTAGTAGTAGATTTTTTTTGAAAACTATGATTATGAATTTATGACAGTTATTTTTTGTACTATATACCTACTTAACTATATATAACGTACTCACTACTTTACTGAGTAAAGACTTCTATTTGAGTTGCATTATCGTGGATTGGAATATTTTTTGTTTTTTCTATTCTGGTTTCATTTTTGTTTTTGACAAATACAATTTAATATAGTCAGTGTTTCGGTTAATAATACCAAAACATTTTGAATCAAAGAATTAAAAATACTACAATTATTAAAAAAACTATATTAAAAGAACCGGTATTTTTTTTAATTTAATAAGTAGTTTGGTACAATAAGGACAAAAATGATGTATACTTACATATTTTTATAAAAGACAAATTATTTTTAATTAATTTTATTATTAAAATATAGTTACTTAACTATAATCATATCAGTGATATATTTAAGAAATAACTCAATTTACAAACGTCATACACAAAACAGTTTAGAATACAATTTGAATAAATTAAATCGTTAAATATTATATTATGTAGATATTCTTAACATCTACTTACATCATATTGAAATATTGTTTATCTATTGTTATAACATAATAGAATAACGGAATTCGGCAATATGATTGTTATAATAGTACCTATTTTAGTTTTATATAGAGTATTAATTTTAAACTGTTCATTTGGACCGGTAAACTGGTTTAATAAATGTTCTCTATTCTCTAAATGACTAAATGTTAGTCAAGTTCGTGGTTCGATTTTGATGTAACAACCATCAACTAATTTAAGTGTCATTAAAAACATTAATCTTAAGTCTTCTGGTGTAGGACATCTGTCAGACGGGGAAAATTTTATTTTTCTCACTAGAGTGGAAATTACAGTTTTTATTTGAAGCATAGCATATTTGATTCCGATACAGTTTCTAAGCCCCGCACCGAATGGAATGTATGCATACGAATGTCGACTACTACAAGCGTCGGGCAAGAAGTTGTCCGGGTTAAACTTTTCTGAATCGGTGTAATACAATGGACTTGATTGTACAAATATTGGGCAAATAATTAACGCAGCACCTTGAAATTTGTAATTCACATATTTTTAGTACACCGTAAATTTATGTTTGTTTTAAAATTACCAGCTGGGCACATATATTCTCCTATTTTCATATCTTCATCTAATCTTCTGCCAAGAAATGGCAACGGAGGGAAAAGTCGCAATGTCTCTTTGATTACCATTTCGACGTATTTCATTTGTTGAAAATCTTTATAAGTAGGTGGTCCATTACGATCTTCGTTCACAAATATCGATTGTAACTCCTCAAATACCTGCAACTTAATTAAATTAATTACTTTTAATTAACTATACAATATACATTTATACGTAATGTAAATATCTATTAGTAAAATATAATTTGTGCCTTGTTTTGTACGTCCTGATGATGAGCTAACATGAAAATAGTACAAGTAATCGCCATAGCAGTTGTTTCTTGTCCTCCTGAAATATGATTAATATTATTTCGAGTAATTATATTTTAGCTTATAAATTATAATATTTATAGAAAATCTTGTAACAAATCCTCTTGAAGTATCATGTTTACAAATTAAAGATGTGTACTGTACTTATTTATATATATATCATATATGGGGGTCGGAGTGGCCGAGCGGACTACGGCATAGGTTCCGACGCGTACCGTCGCCGGTTCGAATCTCGACCACGGGCGGCTTTTCTCTCTGGGCAGGCAACTGTCTTTATTGATTCAATTAATTAAATAATAGTGGTGATAACAAGTGGAGAACGAGCATTTATAAGAAGTTGAATATCAGGATAGGGTAACCTAAGAAAGACCATTGAAATGGGTGGTTCTATATGGAAATAATAATGATGGGCAATGAAAGAGAATATGTATATTATTCAAAATAATAATTATTTTTATTCGATATTGAAGAGAGCAAAATGGGTGTGGAGAATTAAGATAAAGAATTTTATTTTATTTTAAATATGTCTGGATGTTTTCTTTGGAACGATACTAAGTGGGATATTAGACGAAATATTTTAATGTTTTTTGATATTTACCAATCATAACTGTTACAATTTCGTCTCGTATTTGTTCATGGTCCATTTTATGAGAGCTTCCTAAAAGAATTTCTAAAACGGTTTTTGATTTTTGGCAACAGTCTTCATTATCTCTTTCTATTTTTTTCTCACTGTTATTTATATTTTGGGATAATTCAATGATTTTTTGTTTTATTATTTCATCTGTCAATTTGTTAATGATTTTTTGACTTCGATCGTGTTCACGTTTCACCGATGAAAATCGGAATAATGTATTGTTTAAGTACCATGGGTGTGTAACTCTATACTCCCATGCCTAAAATAAGCGGTAAATTATTAAAAGATGTGAACTTATTAATATGATCATATGAACAACTGAATAAGTATCTCACAAAATATGATAGCATACATGCATTGCAGTTTGTAAATGTTCAACAAATTGATTGCAGCCTCCTGTTTGAGCATTAAATGTTACACCTAAAGCTGTTTTTCCGATCATTTCCATTGTGGCCATACTAACAGGACCACTAATATTACATTCATTTGATTTCAGGACACATTTTTCTTGAAGTATTTCGGCAAGCACGTTTGCTTCTTGGTAAAATATTGGTATAAATGATTTTGTAGGTGTGAAATTCAAACCTTTAATTACCATTTTTCTAAAATAATATAGATAAAATATATATTATTTTCTGCCACATATAACTTAGAATAACATAATTAAACGCTATTTTTAGTTAATTAGAAAATTAAACTATTATATAGTATTTTAAATATTTTTATAATTTACCTGTTATTTTTCCATTTTCCAATATCGTCAATGGAAAATATTCCTTGTCCCATGATAGACTCTTGTAAAACCATATAATCCTTGGATTTTCTTAAAAATTTTGGATTGCTAAGAATTAATTCTATATCTTGATGTCGCGTAAGTACAATATATAAATTATTAAAAAGCCAGAATTTAACTATATGTTTCTCATATCTAAAACAGTTTTTAAAAAAATATCTAAAAATTATATACACAGTACATTTGCTTGCCAATTAAAGTATTTTTATTTTTTAGTTTTTGGTTTTTAATTTTTTAGTTTTGGTAATTTTGGTATGCATAAATATACCTATATAACATTTTATATTTGTAATTTCATATTGACGGTACAATATAGGCTTTATAGAGTATGATAATTAATAAGTATAAAAATGAATGAATAAATTATGTTTAATAAAACTGAATATATTAAAACTAGAATATATATATTATTAAATTTTTAAACTTACATTCGGTATTCCCTTAATATATTTTTGATTAATTTTTCTGGCCCTTGTAAGAACAGTGGTAACATACCAACAAGAAACCATCCATTTGGCCCAGGTATTCGATTCGCTAATATTCTATTCTTTCTGCCTTTAAGTATTAATATCACTATAGTTATTACCAGTATAGAAGAAAGCATCGTAAAAGTTAGATACTCCATATTTTATCGATATTCAACCTGCAAATACATTTTAATTTTTTTTAAATAATATTTTAATTGTAATAATACCATATATTTTTATCTATAAGATTTAGTTTAGATACCTACCTTCAAAAACAGTTAATAAATTATTAAAATATTAATTTTTTTCAAATAATTATAATGTCTTAAAAATATCATATTATTTTAAGGCATTTAAATACAATTAAGTGTGTATGTTCTGTCTAACTATTAAATATGTTCAGTTTTTTTTTTTTATTAAAATAAAAAATTTACAATCTGTAGCAAAATTTGTACTATCAGCAAATAGGATAAATATGATGGAGAGTATTTACATGATAATATATTATTATGAAAAGGGAGGGTGTCCAGTAAAAGAACTCTAAAGCGGTATTTTGATTAGGGATTTAGTAAATAAAATAATGTTAACTAATAAAATATTATATTATTTTATTATGATGGATATTCCAAATTTTTAATTAAGTTATGTATCATTTGGCAAAAACAAGTGGTAAATAAATTTAGCTACCTAAGAAGTTAGTTTAAGAGGACGTCGCGACCGCATATTATGTTGTCTCCGTTTTACACACGTAAATTAACGTCAAATTTTCGTTCATCAGTTTCAATATAGTCTGCGGTTAGTTTTGATATTAGAATAAATTGACCTTTTATCAAACTTTTAAGTAAGAATATTATATGTGTTTTTTCGTTAGTTTTTTACGATATTTTAATTTTTAAGTGAGTTATGAGTATAAAATATTTGAAAATACTCATAGTAAAATACTCACTGAAAAATTAAAATATTGTAAAAAACTAACGAGAGAACGCAGATAATGTTCTTACCTTATTGTTTTATAATAGGTCAATTCACTTTAATATCAAAGCTAACAGCACACTATTGAAATTGGTGAGCGAACATTTGCTTTATCGTATATACGTGTGTAAGACGGAGACAATATATATTATACGGTACGACGTCCTTTTATTAAATTAATGTGTGAACTAGAGATTAACTAGGTAATACATTTACATGTTCTTTTAGTTACTTATTGAAGAAATTAAGTTTGGTTAAATTGTGTTTTACACTTACGCATAATACAACGCATATACGTATATACGCATTTCTAGTACTTACATATAAACATATAACCAATTTACAAACGTCTTGACAAATAAGAATATAGCTAAATGGTACCTAAAAATTATAACAAAGTTTAACGGAGACGTAAAAACTAATAAAACTAAAAAGCTCCAATGAACTATATATTCTGATATCTGGACACTTTCTGTTCTGCTTGAATATTGTGTCGTAGTAAGAATAGTATAACAGTATATTATAGTAATCGAAAAGAAACTCGTCGTTTAGATAGGCTATACCAATAAATAATAATATTCTACTTGGGTAACTCATGATTTTGCTTCTGTTGCTAATTTTTGTCTGTTTTTGATGATATTATGTTTGTATGTCTACGTGACCTTAATATCATATATTTCAACAGTTGAAACATTATATTATTATATTACTGTGTCAGCATTATTCATTTAATTTACCAAATATCGAACTATTTAACATATAATGATGCTTGCCACTTGGGGACCTGCCTCAAAGAATCTTATTAAAATTTAACAAACACAAGTAATATTTAAAATTGAAATTTAATATTTTTTAAATTAATAATATCTATGCCTCCTGTTTTATCAGAAACACGACACTACATAACAGCTTCCAGATTCCTATCATAAAAAATTATATTAAAATATTATGAAATAATTTTCAAGTATTAACTTACTGTAAATAAATTATCATTTATCATCTATTGACTATCTGAACGTCCTCAACACGAGGGCAGGGCTTATATTTTCGGCTGCTCAAGGAAAATTTAATTTAAGCTGTCCCTATTTTATAGTTAATTTTTTAGGGGGAGGATGGTATAAAAAAATAAATATTAAAACAAATGTGATGAAACAGTACAACCAGTAAAATTGTATAACCAACATTATACACTATCATACATTCAAAAATATTAAATAAATACGTTTTACATTGAAAAATACAAATACAATATCAAATTATTTATTATTAATAATAGTATTGTTTATATTTTTAAAGTTTTCAAACAAATTATGTTTTTCATAGACATTAAATACATTGGTCTTTACATCAACACTTTTAACAATGTTTTATCTACCTAATAATAACATAAATCTTAGCTTAACTTAACTTAAATTTATTCAACTTAATCGGTTCGTGTCATATTATATGGATAGGTACCTCCGTCGAGGTGATATCGCTGCACAATAACGTTGAGCGCGTAAAAGTGGTCGTCAAACGTTACGAATCTGGCCTGATGTGGACGGACGCACGCAGCGGCGGCGTCAACTGGATGACACTGCACCCGGACGTCGTGGTCAATCGGTTCCCGAGGGACGGGAATGCCGCATTGAAGTTGTGTGGCCACGCTCTAGCTGGACAATCCGAGTTCGACAACCACTACCCGAGGGCGTACCCGGCGTGCACCGAAGGTATTCATGCAGAGAGCTTCGTCGCGGATTACTCGCTAACCGCTTGTGTGTCGTTACTGCGGGCATTCGTGGACGGTGGTCATCACACCATGTGCGCCAAAAACGGTCAGGTGAGCGTACCAGGAAAACTGTTTATTTTCGTATTAGCTTAGGTTTATAAATCATAGCTGGGTATACTGATAACCGAAATTATTATTAATCGTTACACGTTAAAAATGAATTCCTATTCATAGTATAACTATTTTATTTTTGGTTGACCGTTTTATATCGATGTTGTTTATTTTGACGATTTGGTTAATTATTTAGTTCATCAATTTTGAGATAATATAATTTTCAAGCATTATTCGTTTTTATTCCATATTATTGTTTGCTGGGTTAGCACAAGATCTATCCCACACTATTGTGTCATTTAGAACACGGACTTTTTATAATCTACTGACTATTAATATTATTATTTATAATATTATGTTAATGGTTTTTTCAGTTTTAAAACATATTTTATTGTTACCAATATTCAAAAATAATTTTAGTTTTGCAGTCATTTAAAGTTATTGGAGCACCCTATCTTATGTGTGGTTTTAGACAAATAAGTGGAAGGTACTCATCTACTTCCTGATGTCCGATTACTGTTTTAAATATAAGTATGAGTGTATAAGCTTGTAAATCAAGGTTATATAGGAAAATATTTTTAAGTAACACACCTTAAAATTAAAACTATATTTTTTTTAAAAGCAATCAAGTAACCACTTTGCTGTACAGTAGCCAGTAGGTGTTAAGTTTACTTCGTCATTGGGTAAGTTACTGTAATGTTTGTGTTAAATTAAAATATTTAAAATAAATTTATAAATAAAAACAATTTGAATTAATTTGCATAGAAATTGACTCAGTGGCGTCGGTCGATCCTATGGTTAATGTGTATTGCTTCAGCAATACATACAAAATTTGGTGGGTGGTTGGATGTAAGATGTTTATTTATAATACAATGACCAATATTAGTGTAACATAATTAAAAATAAAACAGTACTAAATACAAGTTTTGAAATAAATCATTTTTAGAAGAAAACGTAGCATTTATAATGTTATTTATATTAATTATCCTACTAGTAAATTGTAATCAAAATAATACCTACAGTGTGTGTGGACTTTAATTCTTGCTATTTTAGATTCAGAGCGAAGCAATACCAATTTTTGACAAATCCTATTAATTTTTTTGATGTAACACAAAAACGATTGACCGTCGATCCTTTAATTTTTTTTTTGTCAAAATTGTTTTTTATATCAACATAATTATATATTGGCATTTAAATATCATAAATATCATCAACAGGTATGTCGCCACACCTTATATGTTTGAAAAAATAACGTTTTTCAAATATTTTTTCTATTAACGAATTAATCACCATTTAAATAAATAGTGTTGCGCAGTTTGAGGTGTCAAAATAAGCTTCTTCTTTTTAAAACCTAAGTAACAAAAACGTCGTTTTAAAAACGGTTTTCAATCCCTTTCCTATTTAAAACAAACATTTTTGAACATTTTTTTGGGCAAAATAGTTACTGGACGGTGTCGTAAACTATCTAGCTTAGTTTTAAATTTTACTCCGAAATCCTTCCATCACAAAATTGTCTCTAAGTGAAATTTGTATTAAAAAGCCATAACATAAACGACGTTTATAAAAACTGTTTTCAATTCCTTAATAATTGTCTATTATATATATTTTTTCTTTTAAAAAAATGGTTGTTTCAATTAAAAATATTACATTTTTTGTAACAAATTTATAAAAAAGCGGGTAAGTGGATGTCGCTCTGCTGTACAGTAGGTTACAAGTGAGTCAGTGTATAATGGATTGTATTAAATTTGAATTCAATGATATAATATCATTGTATAAGAAAAACGATTCTGAGCGGAGACGGTTTTTATCAGTCTGGATTTTTTAAATTTTTATTAATTATTATAGCCTTTAAGTTAAATTAATATTATAATATTATAATAATTTTTTATTCGTTGCTACGGTGATACACAAAGCGTTAGAAATTAAAATTCCATTTTAAGCGGTTTTTCGTAATTTGTCAGTAATTTTTCCCGTGGAATTAAATAACTATTGAGAAACGCGAAAAATTACCTCTCAAAAGTACCATCTTGATCCAATTTAAAAATCTAAAAGTTAAGGTACTATATGTTGAAATCGAAGCACTCCTTCTAGTAGAAATTTGGTGGGTTTTCAGAATTTTTTTCAGCAATACATATTTATTTGAGGATAGCTGTCACTGGAAATTGTATTTCGGATTCTTTGCGGAGCGATGGAGTGTATAAATGTATTGTATTTACTATGATGTGTATTTTTTTTCTGTCTGTCGTCAACGTTTATTATTGCTTATACATTTTATGATCAATTTTTTATCCGTTATTTATTTGGTAGGCTTTGACAATTTAATTTTTCTATTTCATGATATCACAGGTTCCTCTTTCGGCACTTAACTTCGCCGCGATTAAATGTCACCAATACCTAACCGACGGCAGATCGCTAAGGGCGGCTTCGTTTCCAGGGAAGGGCGATGTTTGGGAAAAGTTTTTTGAACATTACTACAAGATCGTACACGACCGACGGAAGTTCACAGTGCCGGTAGCGGCCGACGACGAGGAAGCGGCGCTGCGCTACCTGACGACGTTTAGTGGCCAGTTGGTTGACCAGTTGACAACGGTGAGGCCGCAAACGGCGATGGACGGTTACGAGAACGTGTGGATTGTTAAGCCTACGGTGGCCCTGCAGTGCGGCCGGCCGGTGATGCTGAATAAGATCAGCGATGTCCTTGACTGTTGCGCGCGCGTAGTTGGTGCCCACCACATCGTTCAGAAGTATATCGAGACACCACTGCTGTGCGATAACGTCAAGTCAGACGTGCACACGTGGATCGTGCTCTCGACGCTTGATGGTCGGCTGACTGTGTGGCTGCACCGGACGTGCGCTGTGCAACCGTACACGCACGGGTTCTCGCTGCACCCGGGCGCCACCAAGGACGGGCATTTCCATCGGGTCAAGTCAGGTGTACTACACGGGATGCTGCGGCCGACGGCACTGACTTGCGGCCTCAATCAGCTCGTCGAGACCATACGGCATGGCAAGAAAACGGGTAAGCAGCAGAAGAAACGGCGGCATCAGCAGCAGAAACAGCAGCTGGCGGTGAACGACGATGGAGAAGACAACGACGACGATTTATACTTGGCGGTCAAGCGGTCTGTGGGGTCGGCAATGGCCACGGCCGCGACGGCCGGCTCGCTTGACCTGAGACCCAATTGTTTGGAACTGTTCCGTGGCACGTTCGTCCTGGGTGAAGATACGCGGCCGTGGCTGATCGACATCGTATCGGACGATCCGTGTCTGGACACTGACTGTAGCAAGAAATGTGACCGGATGGCGCCATTGGCCGTCGTAGCGCGGAGCGTGGCCCGTGGCGTGGCCAAGATGTTGGTGGACAGTGGTCGCGGTCGGGCCACCCGGATAGGCATGTTTGACATGGTGCACGAGTGTTCGATGCCAGTCGGCGCTGTTCCGTACGCGCCGCGACCATTCGCCGAGTCCGCGCCCACATCCGCCGCGTACAAGTTGCTGGCCAGCAGGATCGATCGACCGCGCAGCCACGTGTCCACACAAGCTTCGCGCAGTCACGCCCGTCACCATCACCACTGGTGGGACGACAATTCCATCAGCACGTACGTGCAGACGGTTAGTGTGGACGACGTGCAGGATAAACCTCTAACACCCTCACCGGCGGCCGGTGTGAAGGTGGAAGCGGTGTCAGTAGACGATGCAGAGCTGTGCTCAGCAGACGATGTGGAGTTTGGGTCGTCCGAAAACCACAACCTTTGCGGCCCACGCAAAACCTGTCGTTGCTCGAAGCTATTCAAAAAGTGTAAGACGAAAATCTCGTCTGTGCAAAAGATTTGCAAGTCCATCATACGCCGAGACCGCAACAACAACAGTCGAAAAGCGTGACGAAACTCAGTTTTTGCAGCGACGACCGTTAAATGAGTATGATTATTATTATTACTATTATTATATGTACATATTACTATAATGTGGCTTTGCAGAATTATCCAGCTAGAGGCAGGATGGACAATATTGAAAATATTGTTTTTTTCGATTATTAATAATGTTTTTGAAAAAAATGTTAGGTTTGTGCGGGCTGAAAATGTCATGATTTTCGGATCGTCTGCATCGTCTGCTGCCCAACTAGCTGCAGACAGGTCACCGGTTAAACTGAAGTCGCAGTTCATCACGTCGTCCCACTGGTCGTCTCGGATTTTAAAGAATTTAACTATCAAAAGCAAAACTGATTAGACTGATATCAAGAACCAAGAGCACGATCAATTAAAATTAACACGCACATTATAGAAATGTTAAATGCAATTTATTAACAAAGTGTGTAAAAGAACTTTGAAGTCTTTAAAGTTTAACCCAATGTGAATGTACTAATATATAATTTCTTTACAGTTTACCTACTTCAGTATTTACTCGTAGGTCGGACATCGGTTAGTGATAAACATTATTCGCGCTTTGTTGTTTCAACAAATAATATATTACAGTTGTGTATGTTATAATTTACACGTCAAAAATCAGTGGTTAATTTCTTCAGATGCCTATTATTCTGTTGAAATAAATAAAAATATACTCATAAATACGAGAAATAAGAAACAACATTTTATTATTTTTAACAAACGTAAAAAAATATATGAATAATATAATAATTTTACAATAAAGATTAAAATAATCATAAACTAATAAATGGTTTTAAATTAAGAAAAAAAACAAGACATGAATTATAACAAAATATAAGAATAATTAATTATTCCCGGATATGTGACCACTGACCACCCGGGTTTTTAGTTACAAACCCTTGCCACACGTACACACACGTGTACTTATAAAACCGTACGCCCACTCTTATATCAAACAGATAATGGCCATAGTTGCCGGGCTTAAAGATCAATAGTAAAAAAAAAATTAAAAAAAGATATTATATTAATCATAAATATTATGAATTTAATATACATGAAATTTTAAAATAATTTCATTATTAAACGCCGTGGTTAAAAATATAAGAAATAAAAAGGAAACAAAAACTGGTGAGTGGGTACAGATGATGTTGGTAAGTCAATCATTTTAATTTTAATTTATAATTTTTTTATTATATGTAATCAATTGTAATCTATTACTAATGGAAATCAAAAAAATTGTATAATATGCGATATTTCAACTAATATTTTCTGGGCTTCCATATGGGTTTCCACTCAGTGAAGCTCAGTTATATTTTTGATATCAAATAAAATAAATAATAAATAAAATATGCGTTTATACAAACCAACGTTCGTATACGGTGTACGAAATTCCCGCTCGGTGAAGCCGTATTGCGTAAACATGACGACGTGTAATTTTTTTAAGCTATTTATTACTGCTGTTTTTATTGATTTTAAATTTTTTTTCTAACATTTTTGAAACAGTCTATATTTACTTAAATGTTTATTTGTTTACCTTAATTGACATTAAATAAATCGACATTGACTCAATTAACTCAATTTATTAAGAGGAATAAATAGTATGGAAAAATGCTATGAAAATTAATTTTTGTATTTCCAAGAATATGGTTTATTGAGTGGTTTAAGAGTATAAACACCTATTATCAATGCTGTAGCAGAGAAGTTAATCTGTGCCTATTTAAAAGTAAATGTTTGATATTTTAATAAAATTACTAAGCTCAATAATTCAAATATAAAAAGTAAAATAACTCAAGATATAGAGCTAAATATTGGACATTGAAAATAAAATATCAAAAATCGACTCATATACAACAGTCCTATATAAACTTTTTAACTTAAATTTGTATAATAAGTGTTCATGCTATAATGTCACTCAGTAAGCTATATTATTGGAAATACGAAACTTAGTTTCAGTGTTTCACTAAAATTTACCTTTGTAATTAGTGTGTAAAGTGCTGCGTTATTGGCATGTACGTACTACGTGTAGTGGTGCAACTTGATAACAAGGGGCCAATCTAAAAGTTTCAAAACTGGGGTCCTTGCCCCTTACCTGCTAATAAAAATGAAAAACAGTCATATCTTAGTATAAGTTGACGCAGATTATAGCAAAAAACACCTTATACTTACTGTATAAAATAATTCACATGGAATAAATGATTAATTTATAGTTTACATGATATGTAATCAACAAAATCATTTAAAATAATGTTTTTTCAGCACCATATTATATTACGATCGGACATTATGGTTCAAACAACTTACTCAAACTTCCTGGCTGTCAAAAATTAATTGAAAATCTGCGGTCTAGTAAGTAATGGTTGAGTCTATAGACTATAAAAACAAACATAAATCAATTAAATTATGTCGTATAAGTGTTTTCGTTCTTCAGTCTTCACTCATTGTCCTATTTATTTAGCTAAAATTCAAAACTGTAAAAATACGTTGTATAACTTACACTATTATATTAAAATACATCGTTAAGAAATTTATATATATATTTTTTTATTGGTGTATATAGTGTATTGACAAATCGGTAATATTACATAACAATATTAAGAAATTAACTACTTAGCTGTCAAATATATTACGGAGGACGCTTGTCTGTAATATTATTTACATGTGGTAAATAATATGTTTTGAGGTCACCTAATCATAACCGTTATATTTTAATATTTTTAACTATTATAGCCTATAGGTAGTCAAATCTATTAAGAATAATCGCCCACCTCAATATTTTATTTTATTTTTTGATTTCTCTTCAAATATTATAAATACCTAGCCTCATACCTATAAGTACAGGATGTAACAGGAAGACCCGACAGATGAAATAACGTTTGTTCTAATCAATATTAAATTTTTTTTAAATATATAATTTATAGTAACTTGTACTACACGTATAATATAAAAACAATAATTTTTATTTTTTATTTAAATTTTTTTTGGATAAATTCAAAATAGTTAATTTGTGAATCTGATTATAAGAACAATTTTGATAGTAAAAACAATTATCTAAATCAAGTAGTTTTTTTTTATTTTTTTAAAATATCAATATTTTTTTAATTAAATTAATTTGAAACGTAATAACTTTTTTCAAAATATTATTTTTGGAAATTTGTTGACATGAGTATATTTCTTAAATAATTTTCAAAATCGATTTTCATATACAATGATTTTATATCATTGAATTCAAATTTAACATCTTCCATTACAGTGACGTGGGTTACAAGTGGTTGTAACCTACTGTACATTAGAGCAACACCCACTTACCTGCTTTTTTGTTTAGAAATTACATTTTGTTAACTCAGGTTAAGGGAATAAGTGATTTTACTAAAATTTGGGATGTAGGAACCATAGAAAATAATTTGCCAATCCCAAAAAACTACGTACATATTGAATTATGTTAGTCGGAGAACTTAACTGTGTAATTGCTGTAAGCCCTTCGTCTGTAGGACAGATACCTTTGATATAAATTATATTTCTATAAAATATTATATGGTTAAGTACAACGATAAACTGTTTTTAGTATCGGATAATTTTTTTAATATTTTCAACATATAGTATTTTTTATGTTATTTTAATACATTCATGGGGTCAACTCTCGAACTGCGTATATAACAGTGAGGAAGTACCTAAAATCATATAGTAAAGTTGCATGAAATATAAGATAATATAACACGATTCAGTAACATAATAAAAATGTATTTAAACGAACAAATAAACCTTCAGACACTTAAAGCATGACAAAAATATACACATAACAATCTTAATAATGAATTAATACTAATATGGAATCATGAGCTGCTTCAGTGAGAAGGTTTTTTAATTTAGAATGCCTGAAAAATGTTTTTAAAGATGACAATTTTTTTTCCTGACGTCTAACAGTTTCGTTTAGAACTTTAATTTTTTTTCTTTGAACGATCTGAAGTTTAGCTTTGTTGAAATGTCTTTTAGCTTTCTCATTGGGGTGGATAGGTCAGGTTTTTCACCAACATAAGATTTTTGTTTTTTACGATTAGGCGTATCAATGACTAAGTAACAAATAAATATAATTAATTGGAAAAGAAAGAAGATTAACATTTATTAGTTACCTTCAATATGACTAGTAATAAAAATTGGTGATGATAGCTCAGAGATTATTTTATCTGGACTCAGTCGAATTTGCGTTTTAGAATTTCTATTATTATTTGAAATAAAATAAAATTTAAATAAATAAATACAATCATACGATAAAAATATTTTACAATAAGCTATATCTCTACACTTATACAAGATTATAGGTGATTTATAGGAAAAAAATATAATATGATAACAATAATAATTATAATAATAATAATAATAATAACAATAATAGTAAAGCCAGGTTCACAGCTACGTTGTCTGTCATGTAGTAGTGTACAAAAGTTGATCTCGGATCGACTTCCTCGGTAGATCATAATTAGTGTATGATACCATGGTTATAACGACGCATCAGAACACGATGAAAGCCACACGACACGGCAATAACGTCGTAGCTGAGAACTCGGTTTAACAATAATAATAACAATAATATACTGTATGTTTTTGACCAGCTCGGTATACACGTTGGTATAAAATGTGGCACACACCCCCAGCAGCTGATCACTCCGGTCCCCGCGGCTCAACTTTGACATAACAGCCGTCGGCCAGCTTGAGCGTCGTCAAGAACATGAGACGCAGTCGGTCCGGCGTTGGGCACCTGTCAGACGGCAGGAACCTGTGGTGGCGGATCAGCGTGGATGCGACCGTCTTCATCTGGAGCATCGCGTACTTGATACCGATGCAATTCCGGGGTCCGGAGCTGAACGGGATGTACGCATACGGATGCCGCCCGTGACAGGCTTCCGGCAAGAAGTTGTCCGGATCGAACGCATCCGGTCCGCGAGCTGTGCTGCCGTAGTGCTGCGGACTCGAATGCAGGAACAACGGGCAGATGATCAGCGTGGAACCTATAAGGATTGCACCGGTGTAAGCGATATTTTAATTTTACAGTATGATTTATTAACGTATTTTTTGTACACCCTCCGACTTTGTATGACGCGGTTTCCGCAGAAATTCAAAAAACGATTCAATTTTGGTTTCCGTCAAAAATATTTCAATGGAAAAAAAGGTGGGTAAGTGGATGTCGCTCTGCTGTACAGTAGGTTACAAGTGGGTCACTGTAATGGATGGTGTTAAATTTGAATTCAATGATATGATATCATTGTATAAGAAAAACGATTCTGAGCGAAAACGGTTAGTCAGCCTATGATATTACCAATAGTATATTTGATGATATTATTGTGAATAAAGTAATTTATATATAACCTATTTACGTGGAACCTTGTTTTAAATTTTCAATCCTTAGCTATAAAAGTTGAACATTTTATAAATTTTAACTACAAAATAATTATTAAATTTTAAATTTGATAAATGTTGTCAAAATTTGAACTTTAAATGCTTATAAAAAAAAATCGTGCCTATGTATTTTTAATATTTTTCAACTGCTATTAGAACGATATATCAGGAGCCTTGCATTAAATTTTCACGCTTTTTTACCCAACAAATAAAATTTTATTGATATTTATAGAAAAATAAACTAAAAAAATTAAAAATTACAATGTCCGTAAACAGCTCAAAAAGTGTCAAATTATTTTCAAAATTTTATGTTGTATAGAAAAGGATAATATAAACATTCAGTAAAATTTTCAGTTATTCGTTTTTTAATTACAAAAAAATAAGAAAACCGTTACATGATAAATCGAGTGAATATCAAATGTTGTAAAAATATGAACTTCAAACAATCATAAAAATTTAATTTGATTTTCTTGTAAAAATTTTTTTTTTTGATAAAGGTAGACAAACTTATGGATAATCTTGTATTACATTTTCAAATCTTATAATGCCTTATATGTGCCTACGGTTATTTGTTTTAAAGTTACGCCAAAAACCAAAATCGATTTTCTCGAAAACAGTTTTTGCGTAAAAATTCCCGTATGTTGTTCGTTATGTTCTTAGTTACACGCATAACATACACGCATCAAATAATTTTAAGCAAAATATATGAACGGTATTTATTATTTCGTCATTGATAGTCGTCAAAAGGATGTGTCGTATAACCACGGGCGTTCATTTATAAAGGAGCCAAGCGATATTATTATTCAAAATTGGATTTCATGTACATAATTAATTATTCTCTTAATAATACGTAATTTGGTATATACTTGTTTGTTCACATCCGAAAATTGTTTAAGAAATGGGTAACTAAGTTCCAGCTAATACCAGAGTATAAGGTTTAGCAGAATCTGCTGATGAATCGTCTCAACTGTTTATGCGACCCTCTTAATAGCGTATAATATAATAATATAGTTTACGAACAATATTATACGCCTTGTAAAAGTCGCAGCAGCGCATTATTATATCTACACCATTATACGTTGAAAACTTGGAACGTATACCATACCAGCGGGGCATAGGTAATCTCCGATTGTCGTGTCTTCATTTAGATCTCTACCAAACACTGGAAGTGGAGGGAAAAGTCGAAGCGTTTCTTTGATCACCCGTTCCAGGTACTCCATCTGAAGCAAATCGTTGTATGTGACCGGTCTGTTACGATCTCCGATCGAAAATATTGATTCCTGCTCCTTGAACACCTGTACAATTATACATATACACAGATTAAAGGCGTTTGTAAATTAATCCGTAGTTTAGTATTTACACGTAAATCGTATGTCAAAATCAGAGCCGTAGCAATGTTCATTAGCGCTCCTGGCCATTTATCATATTTCCGCCCTTGTAAAATTTTTTGTGCTTCAAGCACACCCCCTATCCACTATACCTATATACAGTATGCACATGACACGCTTGTAATTATTATATTTACCTTGTCTTGTACGTCTTGATGATGAGCCAACATGAAAACAACACAAGCATTCGCCATAGCAGTTGTTTCTTGTCCTCCTATATTCACATATATCATATTGTTTATATTATATATAAAAATAACGACTTACAATAATTTAAATAAATGTGGCTCGGCGCGGCGCAGTGGCTGAAATCAATCACGCGACATGATTGAGAGTAAGCAACGGCCGTTGCCACTAGTTCTCGGATGGGTGACCACCAGGGTTCGTAGTGCGTAAAAACCTTGCCACAAATGGCGTACACGTGTTCCTAACCGACTGTACAAACAGTCCCAACCCTATTGTACCAACCCTACCAACCTACAGGCTAATGAATTCAGTCGTCAAAGCCTTACACCTAATCGAAAAAATAATATAAATTACTTAGCCATTTAGGTACCTATACATTTCAAATTTTTATTGAAAAAATACTATTTTACAACAATGAACGACTGCGATATCTATAATGATAAAATGCAATGTATATAATATTAATACATCACAATCATATTTGTGATGCTAAATATCTTATTAGGTACCTAAGCCATATTAATCATGTAGACATTTGATATTTCTAGAATTATTATTATTTAGGTGTATTTTTAGAATATTATGTCATACTACTGTCCTACTTATCAGTTATCAATATATTGTTGAGAAGCTTATAAATAATCACGAAAAATTAAAAAGTTAAAAATTAAAAATAATAAGAATAAAGGACATTTCAATGAAACTAAGTAATCGTATCATGGCCTTATCCTTAAAAATGATCTTCCAAAAATTTTTCTTTGTTACGTGTGATCTACTATTTATTACCTATATTACGTATACCTACATAATTATTCATTATAAGTATTACTATAAATTAAATGGTTTTGTTATAAAATTGATTTATTATTTAAAAAAATAATTAATTGTCGAAAATTGTATAACAAAAAATGATAATACTAGTACAAATGTATATAATATAATATGGTATGGACATTAAGGCTCTGTTAATTGAAACTAAAAATTAAAAACAAAATTTATCTTATATGAATCATCAGAAAATGTGCCGTAGGTTCGGTTTTGTATAAGTTGAATTGCCCATAACTAAAAAACTAAAAAGTTAGACCTCCCTTTAAATTGTCTTTTTCATAACTTAAGGTATACTATCACAATCTGTTTTTGACGTACGGTAAAATTGTAACGTTACGGTCAATTACATAAACGGAAAATAACGTTATTCAGCGCCCATCGGTCATTATCATTATTGACATAGGTAGATAATTATCATAAAAATCAGATATTCACGTGCGTGAAGTTGGTCCCGCCTCCAAGACTAATTTGAAAGTTATGTTGTGCTTTTGAAATGAAGCACAAAATTTAAAAAAGTTTTTCTGTCGAATATTAACTCTGTTGGAGTTGAAATTGTTGAAATTGGTCCTTCAATAATGTCCACTAAATCGAGATCAAAATTTGAACGCGAGACAAAATTCGTTACTAAAAAATTGTGATATTAGAGTATAGTTATGGGAGTGCATTAAATTAAAATTGGGGAGTGCTCCAAGATAAACCGTATTATAATATATTATATCCCGTATAAATATCCTCTACCTATGTGATTATTATCAACATTTCCCATTTCATACGATTATTAACGTGATTCACTAAAAAATAACGATAATTCTCTTATATTGTAGACAAAATATAACTTAAAGACCGGTGAATAACATTATACTCTGTTAGTCTGTTATAACGTGAATTTCTAAATATGGCCCTGACAATAAGACACAGTCATACATAGTACCTATAGCATAATAGCACAGTGGAGAAGTCAAAACTTGGGTGTTGGGTGAACTGGACACTGGTGTGATATAGGTACTCACCAATCATGACTGTTACAAGTTCGTCTCGTATCTGCTCAAGAGTCATATTTTCATGGGAGTTTTCTAGGAAAATTTTTGTGAGCGTTTTCGTATTTTGTCCAATGTCGTCGTCGTCTGCATTCACACCGTTCTCGCTTCCTGAATTGTTTAACTCGACGATTTTCGTTTTGATTATTTCGTCGGTGAACTCGTTGATGATTTTTTGACTACGATCGTGTTTTTGTTTAATCGACGAAAACTGGAATAGCGTACTGCTCAAGTACCACGGATGGGTAATCCTATATTCCCAAGCCTAAAATTAAAATACATTAAAATATGTTAATAGATACCAAACGAAATAACCATATGTAAAATGAACGAAAACAAAAATTCCTAGAATAAGCACTAATATCGCGCGGAGAAAAAGAAAACCTGCAGATTATAGATATAATAATATTATGATTAATAAACAATTTCATAAGACTTTAATAAGATTTTTCCGTAATATACGTATAGTATATAATAGAAGTAAGTATACTACCGAAAGATAGGGTAATTAATATGTAATCCTTGTAACTTTTATCGTTAAGGCGCCCGGTGCCGATGCCATTTTGTCCTCAAAAATACACTCTGCGGGAATAACGATACCGCCTTGTAGAATCAACCAAATTTCATAATTCTTTTTTAATTGCGAGAGGGAAATATTCTATAGCCCGCATCGATCTCTGTTTTTCAATATTTTATTCTCAAACTTTACAATATGTCTAAAAAAATACAAGATAAAAAGCATTTTTTTACACATTTTTTAATACAATTATTTGAAATAAAATACAAAATCAGATGCGGGCTGTAGGAAGTCTTCTTCTTTCAGATAAAAAAATAGCCATCAAAATCCGACAGTTCTACAAAGCTTGAGTGAAAAAGTCTCATAATTGAAGTGGAAACTAAAATATAAAATTTAATTTTCAAATTTTATAGGATTGTGGAAAATTTGAAAAACTGGCATCGGGACCCTTAAAGTGATGTTAAATTACTAAAATTTGACATCTGTATACTGACTGTACATAGTGAAATGCTATCGTAACATTTTTCGTGATAGCGTGTTTTAATTTAAATTTTGTTAAGCGTCTTAAATGGAATTTAAATTAGTGAAACATGCAACAATAATAAGGATAACATTTTTTTTCCCGGGAAAAATACGTAAGCATTTGTAAATTAAATCTGTTGTGTAATTTCATGTGCCTTTTAGTGGTATTTTACGCGTAAGTACTTATCGATTTTTTAGTAGCAATTTAGTTGCTATAATTGCGTTAGTTAAAAATGTATTGTATTTTACTTTGTTTAAGTTGACTATAATAGTGTTAGTGTTTGTATTACCATAATGATAACACTATAACAGTACCTACCTATCCCTATAATAAGTGTATTTGATTCCACAAGAACTACAACTTATTAATTAATTTTTTAATGGTTATTTTTACGTAGCAAAAGAAATATGTACAATATATTACGGAAAAACTAGAAAATTATAATATTATAAAAATCATTATTATTATCATACGTGCATCGCTGTTAGTAAATTTTCGACAAATCGATTACAGCCGCCCTTTTGAGCGTTAAACGTGACCCCCAAAGCGGTTTTCCCGATCATTTCCATCGTAGCCATACTGACAGGAACGCTGATGTCACATTCTTTTGATGTCGAGTCGCTATTGTCCCCGAGTATTTCGGCAAGAACTAGTGCTTCTTCGTAAAATATCGGTATAAATTCTTTTAAAAGTTTAAAACTGAAACCTTTAGTCACCAATTTTCTGAAAAGGTTAAAAAATCATTATCGTGTATTTATCTCACGTGCAATGGCGGGTTTGATTTACAATATTAAATTTCGGGAAACTCGTATGCACTGTGCCACCGTTAATACCATTTTAGTCCTTAAATGGCTTAAATATATAATAGAAACGATATGATTCATTATAATTTGGTACCTGTTAATTTTCCATTTATTTATGTCTTCGATCGTAAATATCCCTTGTCCCATGATGGATTGTTGCAAAACCATATACTCCTTAGATTTTCTTAGAAATTTAGGACTGGCAAGAATAAATTCAATATCTTCGGGCCGAGTAAGAATAATGTATAATTTATTGAACAACCAAGCTTTAAACATTGATTTTTCGTATCTAAAATAATGCCATAAATTACAATATATATTACAACTAAAATAGATTAATTATAGCAATTATTCGTGTACACTTATATGACTATAATAATAAATATAATATAACATAATAGTATACACAGTTACAATATACTCATAAGAAGAAAAATCCTTATTTACCTATTATTTTAAATTTAAAAATAAAAAATATCCAAATAGGTACCTACTGTAGGAACTCATAAAGACCTACTAATTTAAATAATTATGCAAATTTAAAATATAGTTTTGTAGTATAATAGTATACATTTATATTATAGGTATAAGTAGTGACTAGGGTGACCATTTTTATAAAAAAAAAACGGGACAAACGGTTACTCTTAGAAAAAACCCCAATCGTATTTTAATTTTAATTTTTAGTATTTTACAATTTAAATAATTTGAATGACTTTAATATTTTAATAAAACTTGTCTTGTTAACTTTTACATTAATTTTTTGTTGTGAGTTTGGAAAAATTGGTATTCTTACTCTTATTGGGTTGATGTTGATTACTTCTCATTTTCTGTATTACAACTTACAATCAACTGTTTCGTATTTTTTTGACGAACTGATTGCGTTTAATAATTTTGGTTAAGTTAACACAAAAACCATAAAAACCATTACAGGAATATTTTTTAAAATTATTTTCTAGAATTATAACTGCTTTGATAGTAGGTACAAGAAAGCGATTTTTTTCGTCCGTCCATAACACATTTGTGATAGAAAATATTCTCTCTATTGCTGCGTAAGTTCCTGCAGGCATTTATAGAGAATATTTTACAATCTTCCAAAAGTTATTGATAAAAATATTTTTTAAATTGTGCTATCTGGTAGCCCAGTAAATTTGAATACTACGAGATTTGTTTTCCAATTTAAAATTTGCTCAAAAATAATATTTCAGTAGACCGTTTAGAATAATTTTTAAATTAATAATATTACAGAAGTGTATAGTTTACTATTTTATAAGTTGTTTTACAATAATTGTACGAAACTCACATTCGGTATAAGTCTTGTGCGCTTTTGATTTTTTGTTCAGCTCCTTGTATGGCCAACGGTAACATGCCTACTATAAATGATCCTTCTGGGCCTGGTATTCGGTTAGCTAACATTCTCCTGTTTCTGCCTTTAATGCTTAATACTATTGAAGCAATCGCTAAAACGGCCAAGAGCGTCGTGAAAATCGGAAGCCACATATTTTCACGATCAGTTGAAATTAATTATATAATTATCTGTAAACGTATTTTTATAAAATAATATATTAGTCATGTCGATCGTTATAGTCAGAGCTTGACTTGTAAAAGAAATAGTAGAGGAATTCTGATGACACAAAAAAATTTGCATCCATGGCTATTGGCTATACCTAATATAACTGTGGGGGGCTTGAGTCTTCGAATTTTCCATCCCCTTTATTACACGCTCAAACCAACAACCAACAAACATTTCATAAATTATTAGACCGGCTTAGTGCTTACTTTAAAATATTCAACCATAAGTGTTCGTAGATGGTAGACTATAGCAGGCAATTGAAGTAATACTGGTATTTTTCTTAATGGATCAATTATCAATTATAAAGTATATTTTAAAATATTTTAATGAAGTTAAATATTTATAATAATATGTTCTATATGTCTAAATATTTTTAGTAAAAATATTTTTTGTCTAAAATGTTTATAATCAGTTCAAAATTGTCACTTTATAGTGTTCTTATTCGAAAAGGGGTGTGATAAAACATCAGCGTGAGTTTACTTAATTATTCTCGCAGGCACGTAGCTAAGGGGTGGCATGGGGTGGCTTGGAGTAGCCTGAGGTCCCAATGGCCACCTCATCATATTGTTAAAATATCCAAGGCTCAAATAATTGAGTAAAAAAGTTAAACCATATTCAAAAGTTTCTATTATGATATTTGTTATTACTACATAATTATCTTGAACGCTGTGTTCTCACGACGATTACAAATATGAATATAATAGCTTGTAATTTACCGCATCAGATGCAATTTGTTTTTCGAACGCCATGGTATGATTGCCAGAACTCTGAATGGAAATCGTTCTTCGATACTCGTCATGCATCTATATTATTATGAACCCGCATTCCTATTTCATTAATTCTGCATTTCTCATCACGGCTTCGCTTCATTGCTTGGTTATAGGCTATAGCGATGGTTAGCTTGGTACCTACCATAACTATTATGCGTATTATGCGCAATAATATATTTAGTAGGTACTGTATACCTATTTATAATCCATAAATATGAATACAATTGCCGATTTCCTACTATCATCAACTATAACATATAATAGTATGATAATATATTTATATATACCTATATATACTTATGCCTATTATACTTTAATATGTTACTTCATAACCTCAAATTTAAATGAAAAAATAGCTTCATCGGAGCAACCAGAATCTAATATTAGGTATATTAAAATAGTATAAAAATACTTATAAATTAAATTAATGCCCAGTTGCCCGGGGGAGGGGGGGAGTATTCTCAATTCAATAAAAATATCGGTGATAATTGGCCAACTCTAATTGTATAATCCTAGCTACGTGCCTGTATTCTCGTATTATGTACTCTGCTGGAATTGTTATTTTAATTTGTTTGTAGATAATCGAAAAATTTCTGTTTTAGATACTGAGTGCTCCAATAAATGCATTGATGTTACAATTATGTGTTTTCTTTTTAAATTTTTATGATTGTTTTTTGTCTGTGTACAAGATAAGTAGACAAAATAATGCTTCGCATTTCAACTTCAGTGTCTTTTCCAGCGGGAAAGTTAATCTAGTTGGTGCATATGGTATCGTATGTATATAATAAACTTAAAAAGTTTGAAAATTTAATACTAGGCTCCTGATATATTGTTACAACAGTAGTTGAAAAATATTAAAAATACATAGGCAGGTTTTTTTTTATAATCATTTAAAGTTCAGATGTTTACGAAATTTATCAAATTGAAAATGTACCAATTATTAAATAGTTAAAAATGTATAAAATGTTCAACTTTTGTAGCTGAGTATTAAACATTTAAAACCAATACTAAGTAGCTAATTCTGTAACCAAAAAATCAAGTTCAAATTTGGACGAAATTAAATATTAAATAACTAATAATAACGATTTTAGTTATTCTGTTGTAATTAAAAAATATTTTTTGTGGGTACTTAAAACTTCTCAAGTATATTATTATATACAATTATACAACATTCAACTTACCGGCTACCGTATTAATAATAACAATATAAATATAATATAAATTATCCTAGGCGGACAATCCGTCTCCGCTCAGAATCGTTTTTGGTAAACAATGATATTATTATATCATTGAATTTAAATTTAACACCATCCATTACAGTGACTCACTTCCCAGACAGCAATTTGTAATGATAATATTATAATAATGTTATACTAATATTATCCGTTATTACAATGTTATAATAATATTATTAATCAAAAAATTGTTGTCTGGGTTGTAACCTACTGTACAGCAGAGTGATACCCACTTTTTATTTTTTTTTTTCTATAAATGTGAATACAATTTTATTCGTGGGGTTAAAAAGCTTGAAAATTTAATACAAGGCTCCTAACACGTTGTTATAATATCAGTTTAAAAATATAAAAAATACACAGACAAGATTTTTTTTATAGTTATTTTATGTTTACATTTGGTTGAAATTTTAGTTATGTTGTTGTAATTTAAAAATATTATTGGGTACTTGAATCTTTTAGAGTACTTATAAGTATATTATTATATTTTATAAACGCATGACATTTTCGTCAGCTAGCGAAGATACTGTATTATAACTCGTATTTATTGCAGGCCGGAATATTATTATTATACATTTTACTATTTTAGTGAAGTAAACAAAAATAGTTAGTGGGACTTCGTGGTAACATACAGAATAAATGTAAGATGACACACACGTCTTGTTATGTGTAATGTGTACAATGTAGGTAGTAGGTACATACTATAAGTGTAATGTATAGGTATATTAAATATTATAGTTAAACTATAAAATACCATAATGGTGATGACTGATGAACCACCATTGTCCATTAAACGTGTAGAATATTAAATCTTGAATTATAATTTTTCTACTTAAAGAACGGTTAGGTAATGTGTTAATATTTATTATATTATGTTTACATACCTTAAAATATTTGATCAGCTATGTAATACTCGTACCTATGTTTTTCGTATACCTATATCATACGTAGGTACTTGACGAAAAAAATTTCATCTATTTTTCTGTCGTTGAAAATATAAGCAATAATGTCTTCTTATTATTCTTATTCACACTGAACAAATTAATTGTTTATTGTTTTATCTGTTTGTTAATTTCAGGACACCTAGAGCACTCAAAAGTATGAACTGAAACTGAATAATTAAATTTGAGAATAATATTGAAGTAAAAATTGAATATAAATTACAATCATATACTAAATTGAATATTAATTGAAACCAACGACATTCATTACGCATACCTAATAAGTAATAATAAATATTGGAAATAATTTAGGTTAAAGATATGATGAATTTATACGGGATAAGTTGTACATAGTATATAATATGTATTATATTGAAGAAAATTAATTTTAACAGATGATACTCTGATTAAGTGTATTATAGGATTCATCTTAAAAGTTTTGTATACAAGTATGTTTGTTTGTACACGTCTAAGTCCTAACAGTAAATATTAAAATACAATAGAAATCAATATGTACAGAGTTTCGTTACAACTATACGTATTTTGTTTTCGCTTAAATGTAAATCGCATTCAATCATTATGATTACATTAACAATAAGGATCAAAAGTCTATAGGAGATGGCCTAGTTATAAATAGTGCCAATAACCTTATTTTTCGTTTAGATATCCAATTTGTGAAATTTTAACTTGAATTGTCTATGAAAAATTGTGTATTTGTATTATTGTGATAAACACTTACCAGAAACTAGCTATTACATTTTTAAGTGGTAGCTATAATTATTTTATACATTTTTAACCACAGAACAAGTGTAAGAATAGTTATTTTGACAGTTTTGGTCAAAATTTGAATTTTAAATTCTTATAAAAAAATAGCATTTTAAGAAATATTGTCAAATACCTATAAATAGTTTAAGTTTAGTCTAAATATTTTGAAATTTTCATTGAATATAGAAAATTATAAATTAAGTAATATTTTTATATGACTGTAACATACCTGCAATATACCTACATACATATTTTCCAGAGAAATTCAAAGAATAAAAAGGTGGGTAAGTGGATGTCGCTCTGTTGTACAGTAGTTTACAAGTGGGTTACTGTAATGGATAGTGTTAAAATTTAATTCAATGATATAATATCATTGTATAAGAAAAACACGATTCTGAGCAAAACGGTCAGACAGCCTATGATATTACCAAGTATATTTGATGATATTATTGTGAATAAAGTAATTTATATATAACCTATTTACGTGGAGCCTTGTTTTAAATTTTCAATCATTACCTATAAAAGTTGAACATTTTATAAATTTTTAACCACAAAATAATTAATAAATTATAAATTTGATAAATGTTGTCAAAATTTGAACTTTAAATTCTTATAAAAAAAAATTGTGCCTATGTATTTTTAATATTTTTCAACTGCTATTAGAATGATATATCAGGAGCCTTATATTAAATTTTCACGCTTTTTTACTCAACAAATAAAAATTTATTGATATTTATAGAAAAAAAAAACTAAAAAAATTGAAAACTGACAATGTCCGTAAACAGCTCAAAAAGAGTCAAAATATTTTGTAAATTTTATGGTGTATAGAAAATGCTAATATAAACATTCAGTCAAAATTTCATGTCCTTACGGTCATTTGTTTTATAGTTATACCAAAAACCAAAATCGATTTTCTCGAAAACAGATTTTGTGTAAAAATTCCCGTTTTTCCTTAATTTTTCTTTTGTTTTTCATGTCGCTTGTGAAAACTACTGGGAAATTTTTATTTTTGACACCCAAAGTACCAACTAGATTCACTTTCCTATCAGAAAAGTTACTATTGAAGAAAATCCAAGCACTTTTACTGTCCTAAAAGGTGATGACAGACACAAAAATAAAAAAATAAATAAAAAAAAACACACATCATTGTAAAATCAATACATTCATCGCTTCGCTCAGAATCTAAAATAAAAACGATTACATTTATTTAATTCTAAGTATTTAAAGTTTTTATAAGCAGAGCTATGGACCAATACTTTGTGGGGTGCCATTGTGTTATGCCCCACTCACCTCAACAAAACTTTGGGAGGACAATTGGCCTATTTTCATCTATCAACCTAAATTTTAAAACTGGTCCTTAAAAAGAATCATCCTGTACCACGGACTAAGATAGAATGGACTGGAAACAAATAGGTGGGTGGTTGACCGTTTTTGGATGGTCTTGTGTGGAGGGGGTATATAATACATAATACGGACTCCATTTATTTAGTTCTGTGATCGAGCGTTACCTATATTCATCAATCATCATTAAGTTTATATGATGAATAACGCTCGATACGTGATTGTCGATTTCCCTCTCAAAGTTCGCACAAGCCTACCTTAAATCTTAAACGGCCCGGTGGCTCTTGTTTTCAGTCCATTTATCGTAGTTCGTGTCCAGTACCTAAAGTGTACATATTTTATGTATACCTACCACCTACACTTAACTCTAAAATTTTGTCAATTTTGCTCTATTTTATAACGTAGTTTACACAGGGACTTAAGCAATTCTGGACGTGAGTATTGTATATCCTTGTCCCACACCACACCCTAAGAGAATAAGTGGAGACCCACTTCGCTAAATTCTCAGAGGGTGGTCATCCACTACTATACGCTGAAACAATATCTTTATACATGTACTATTATAAGGTAGGTTTGCTTGCACAGTTGCACTATATGCGATAGAATTCCGTATTATTATAATATTACAATATCATCGTGTAAAATGGAAATTGCACATTGAACCAAGGAGGTTATAGTTTAGATTACAAAATAAAACTCAAAATGTCCGTTGTCGTCATTCCCCAAACCTAGGTCAATTATGCCATTTATCAAAACTGGTGGTAACTGATGATAAATCTCAAATAATACACTGATTGTTTTAATATATTGTATCCTTGTATTTAATAATGATTCATTGTTAGTAGGTAATTCAATTTTGAAATCTATTTAAATTAAATTAAATTAGGTTAAATTAAATTAATAAAATAGATGCATATTATAAATTATTTATTTGGAACTGCAGTTCTGGTTTCCGTGACATTTTGAACTGCACAAAATCTCTGCTGCATTGCAAGCACATTTTTTAGTGCCACAACCAGTTTTGCAGTTGCATCGATTGAAGACTTGATGATCAGCTATTGTCCAGCGGCTTCACGTAATGCTATTTCTTTATATTTAATTTTTTTTTATAGCTTCACCTAGTTCTAGAAATTTTCTTTACATGGGGAACATTAGCGCTCCTGTATATTTATGTTTCAACACGCCATATTCTGTACTTGATTCAAACATTCAGGTACTTATTTTATTTAAAATTAAATATATATTATCAAATTAAAATTGGTTACATATTTTATATATGTCATTTCCACACAAAATAATAACAGCAAAGTAACATCGTTTTTAATGGTAAAATAAAATAGAAAATGTAAAATGATAAATAAATAAATCATAATATTAATCTTATTGCCGTATAAAATACCATCAACTGCCAACCGATCTTGAAGCTTCAATTTATGGTGGGATTTCGCTATCTAGTACTATATACTAATCTGTGGTTAACACTGACATAAATGTATTGAACATCATTCTCCAACTAGACTGGGGATTGACGTCAATAACCGGGGAATGTCTACATTTACAACATTTACCACGTTTATATCATTCACTGCAACATACTAACATATATATATATGTATGTATATATGCGTGTGCATGTGTCTATGTGAATGTGTAATTTTTACAAAATATACGGGAACATAAATTAAATAATTATTGTCGTGTCTAAGCGGAAGTGACAGTCATGAAAATTTAATCGCAATATCGTAAACACAATGATAATAATGTACTCGTTTATTATAATTTAACTACCTATAATATATTGTTTGCCGTATAATTGCGTGGCCTAAAACCGGAATATAGCATAAATATTAGACTTGTACTTGCACCCCATGACTATAATATATTATGTTATGCACGGACGCACGGTTTATACCGGTGTAAAAATGTATTGTTGAATATCGTTACGCACTTCAGAGTTATGCTACTTTAGATATCGAAAATTTGGACTATTATTTTCTTTTTTGATAAAATTCAAGGATTAAATATTGATTTATATAATAATAATAATTCATTCGGTTGCTGTACATTGTAAAATATATTAATTTTAAGGCCATATCATAATGTTTTCACTTGATTCATATATTATATCCTCATTCCTCTTATTTATTTTAGATACCTATTGCACATTTCTCAGTTTTTTCTGTCAATTTGCATGTCATCCCTAAATGCTTTTTTTATTTTGCATAAGTGCCATAAGCTAATAATTGTGAATGGCGATCAGTGACTACCGAATATTCCAACCTGCCATAGATTTATATTTGTTACTTATTTATCCTATTCGAGTTTGGTTGTAATGCCAATTGCCATTATCCTATAGCCATCTAGTGCTAAAGAATTCTAAGAGAATAATAATGATATATATTATTAGTAATAATTAATAATAATATAAATGTATAATAAATGACATAATATACAATAATAATATTATATTAGTTTAAAATAGCTAAATGATAAACAAATGTTTTTCATTACATCATTATTCTAAATTTTTTTAACAATTTTTTGTTATAGTGCTACATTTATTCATCTATAAAATCATTTTGAAATAATAATAACAATTTTTTTCTACTAAATAAAATTATTTAAAATAAAAATATATTGATGATTAATAATTAGCATAATACCTAACTATTTTTCATGAAAAAAACTGTAAAATAAATGCCAATAAGTACCTAATCAATTGTATTATAAATTATAATATATAAATTTAAATGAATGTAAAGGTACATTTTAAAAATACTTGTTTGCTGGTTTATTATAAATTAACTCAATCGAGGAAAATTTTTTCCTCCAAGATGAGGGTTCAATTAGTTTAGTTTAATTACTATTATAAAAATAAAATAATTTCTTTCAAATTAAAAATAGTTTTAATGCATAATTTTAGTGCTTAATAAATTATTGTTTATGGCAGGGGAGTCAGCGCTCAAAATATAACTAACAATTCAAATTGAATTCAGAAATACCGGCGGCGATGGCTATGGCCTATGAGTAACAGACATATAGACGCATAGTTGTTGCTGCAGATGTACCTACGTACTTTTTTGTATTTATCTGTACAATATATTTATATGGGCGTTGTCACTACGAACGATATCGTTTTTAATCTGATTTTTAAATTCAAAGCGTGTAATCGTCTTTTCCGAGCATAATGACATGTAAATTTCGGCAACGTAGATCACAACAACGGGCCCACACCATACGCTTCGTCATACGATCTTCGCTTCCCTATCCTATAGTCGTTACCGCTTACGATTATACTACCTATACTCTTCAAATTGTATTATATTTTATTGATGCAAAGTCGGAGTACGATACAATTTGTAAATTATTGTTGTCCTTGTGTCGGATTTGAATTATCGGGATCCATACGATCGTACAAGAGAGATTGAACACAAATCGCAGTCATGAGATACGTAAGAAAGATGATTCGTTCTTTTAAATTATTATTTGTACGTTAAACTGCGGTCTTAAAACGACCGCAGATTAATGAGTATTATTATATGATTATTTTTTTACGTTTATGAGGACGTCACACACATCCACCTGTGGGGTTTTCGTATTACAAACATAAGTACCTACGATTTGCAAAGCCTTACTTGGTAATATTTGGGCCCAGGTCTATTTTTATAGGTGGGTCCCTTAACTTAAACTTTTTTTATTATTTCGGTATTTTTATATTCAATTTATACTTTAAGATTATAAATAATATACCACAAGTTTATAAGTAATTTTATTATTTTATGTTGATCGATATAAATAAATCGTATAATTGTACTTATTACAGTAATATATGGGGGCCCTAATTTTGTTAATAGGAGTGTGTGTTCGCCTGTTCGGTGATACCAGATTGAGCACGGTTGTTATTGGCCGACCTTTTAGACGACCGATTGAGCACGATAAAAAAAATAAATATTGTGTACAACGTTGTCAGATTTTCACTAGTACCTACGTATGTTGTGTAGATATTACTAATAGGTAATTACTAACATATTAGGCGAAAACGATTTTGCTATCGATCGATGGGTACCCACGGAAGTTGAAAATAACTGGGATAGATAGAAAACCAGAATTTTATCTACAACAATTGCACTAAATTGTGATTAACTGTTATTGTATGTACCCACACTGTGAATAAGACTTGGTTACAGTCAGTCTGTTCTGTTGTCTCGTGCTCGTGTTCCTTCAAAAATAGGTAGTGTGCAAATTTTACGATTTTTATGATGGAAAATAATGAAATAAAAATTATTTTATCCGAGAGAGGTAAAGAGTTGGCAAATGTTGGAGCTTTCAAGTACAGGTTTAAAAGGTCATAACCTATTCGCAAATATCGTATAATATAAAATAATATAGTCTCGTTGTAATATATATAATTTATTAATAAGGAGCATAAATATTAGACGCAACTAGGAACAACATTTTTTGGAGAGGAGGACTGAGTTCATTCCTTCATACTAAAACATGTAAAAGACATACACCACCTCCCCCGACCAGTGATTTTTTTTTGGAGGGTGAAATGTTTAGGTTTTACAATCCCCCCATAATTGTGACTATAATTGGAGGATATTTATATTATATATATATATCTTTTAATATTTTCTGCTTTCTGCAAACTCCGACTATACCTATATAGATACGTGCACAATGCGCATATGTTATACGCGTACAATGCATATAATAATATTATTACAAACAAATGCAGCCAATCAAAACGATTGTCAAGACGACAATGGAACATGTATTTTAATGAAAATAAAATGTTTTTGGACCGCGTTTACAACTGCTGTCTAATTAGCATATAACATGCAAAGCGCGTTACACGATCGGACCGGTGTTATAAAAAGCGTAGTGAGGGCGGAACGATTAATAATACCGTCTTGATCAAAAGCGTTTGTCACACTGGCATACACACTAACACATACCTACACGCGTGCATACACGTGTTATCATGATATATACGTGATTCTTTCGTGATTAATAACGACCAAGACCGTTCGCAGAGGCTGATTTACACATTGCTGACCACCGCGCAAGAGCTTCTGTTCGGCAAGAAATTGTTTTTTGACTGGCAGCTCGGCGACAACTGGGCGCTGAAGAGCATGGATATTTTGGACAAAGACTTGATGGCGGCCGAAAATGATCGTAAAGAAGGCGGTAGCCCGGGAACGAAGGATCAGCCGGAGTACGTGTACCGCCGGCAGATCGTCTGGTTCAACACCATCGGGTTCCTCGTGCTCCACTTGGGCGCCGTGTACGGCATGTACTTGTTCTTGACATCTTCGATGGTACTCACTATGCTGTGGAGTAAGTATAATAACTGATAACTAATTAGTACTTGCAGTGCCTATAGCATGGTATATAAGTAAAGGATCTAAGTCCGATATCGATAACGACGAGGTGATCTACATACTTAAAATTGGCCACACTCTGATCTAGAAAATAAATATTTTTCCTATACCAGTTTTTGATTTTAGTGATTTTGTAGGTTTTTTAAAAAAACTCTTTGACAATCAATTTTTCTTATTTGGGTATAATTTCATATAATTTGGATCAGAATTCATATCACAAAGGTACTGAAAAATACCTTTCTTTTTACATTTTTATTAATTTATTAATATATTAATAAAAATGGTATATTTTCAGTTTAGACTAACTGAGTTAAATTTGGCTAGTTGAAAATACCCCGTAAAAGTTGTGCTCATCTAAACATTAAAGTTTAAATGTTCATGCTTTAAATAAAAAAACCCGTTTTTATTAATATAATAATTATATGCAATATTTATTCATCAATATTCTTAAAAAAAAATAGTCCAATTAAAAAGTTAACAATATAAATTGTCATTAAAAAAAATGTAATTTCATAAAATATCGCAATGATAAAAATAGTGAAAAATCATTTGATTTCATACGACGTTATAAAAACTTCAAATTAATAGAATTTTTGTTTCAAAATCACAAAATGATTTCATAAATTATTGTTATATAAAAATATAGTTGAAATAAAAAAAAATAGTTCATGGTTTACGTCGTATATTATCTGGGGGCGTCCTATTAAAACGCACCTATTCATTTTACTGCGAGACAACAATAATTCAATTTATTGTACAATGTACATGCTTAATGCCTTTATTTATTTATTTATTTTTTTTTATTGATCGTGAAGCCCGGCAACTATGGCCATTAGCTGTTTGTTTTTGTTTGTAGGAGAGGGAACTGTAGGTGTAACACGTGTGTGTAGTTTTGACAGATTTTTTTAGTGGGCACCCGTGGGTATCTGCCATGCCCGGGTGGGGGACGGCGGCACTTCTCTCCGGACACCGTGACTTGCCCGAAGAAAAATGCCACCCGTGAACCGAGGTTTGAACCAGCGTCGGTGTGCGTCACAACCGACGCCTTAGTCCGCTCGGCCACTCCGTCCCCCACTTATTTATTTTAGACATACGAAGTGCTCAGTCTGTTAAATATAAGTTTATATAAATTATCCCGTTTCAAGGATAATTAATTATATGTAATAAAAATACCCAATATTAAAAATCACAACTTTTATAACAATTTCATATTATTTACTATTTAGTACTTTGAACGGGTGTTTATTTTTAGCATTACCTCAGTCATTGTATAACTGTTTTCTGTATTATTGTGCAGAATTATATGTTATTTTTAAATTTTTATGAATGGATAACATCGAAATGTTAATCCACTAATCCGCCAATCTAAATGTTGCTTTTGTTAATTATAATTTAACTAATTTAGCGCACACTTTAACAATTTAATTTAATACATCTCGAAATAATCTAAAAAATAATCTGTTTAGGAATATAAAATTTGAAATGTACCTATAAGTTGTCATTAAAAAAAGTTAACAACATAAAAATGTATAAATAATAAAAAAATAGGTAGTGATAAGTATTATTTTTTTGATTGGTTTGATGATATTTTTATAAATTTATGACAAATTACGTGAACAAATATTTAAAAAATCGTCAATTTTCGAAATAATGAGTGTTTTACGTTAAGATTCACTCAGTGTGAGTAATAAGTGTTGAGAATTTCATTAAAATGTTTCGGTGTGATTAGCAATGCTGGTAGCTGGCGCAAGTGCGTTTTCCGTCACCATGGGCGCTCACAGATTATACACGCACAGGACTTTCAAATGTAACGATTGGGTAAAAGCCCTGCTGGTGTTGGGGCAGACGGTCGCAGGACAGGTGAGCCTATATAGTATTATTACAGTTCAATAATGTTGTGGTTATTTTTGCGGAAAACTGTCGGACTTTTCGTGCTTGTTATAATTTTCCTAAATGTTTTCTGTCGTTTTTCCTCAGAACTGCTTGTACGTTTGGATCAGAGACCATCGGCAGCATCACAAGTACAGCGACACGGTGGCCGACCCGCACAACGCGTCACGGGGATTCTTCTTCTCGCACATCGGGTGGTTGATGGTGCGCAAACATCCGGAAGTCATTGAAAAGGGCAAGAAGATCGACATGACTGACATCGAAATGGATCCGTACGCCATGTTTCAAAAAAAGTAAGTCGTATCTCGTTGATTATGATACTTCCGTGTCGCGCGTACGGGTGTGGTTCGATTAAAAAGGCACCAATAAAATAATAATATCTGCTGTCGTCGCTTTTCTACACACATGATATTCACATTCACTGCAAAGTGAAACAAAAATTGGACTTGGCGCGATTTTTACCTCACCCTTTGAGTAGGTATTATAGTTTACAATCTAATCAATGTCAAGTTGACATAAAATTTTGCGAATAATCGTGCAATTTTGAAAGGAAAAAGTCACTCATATGGTGCCTTTAATTCGAACGTACACGATTGATTGTACGTGCACACCTACCTATAAGATCGTAATACGTTTGCCGCACACAGATATTACAAAGTACTGTTCACGATCTTGGCCATGCTGATGCCGATGGTCGTACCATTCGTCTTCTGGCGGGAAACCCTGTGGAATGGCTTCTTCGTGTGCTTCCTGTTTCGGCTGATGACAGTCCTGAACTTGACCTGGCTGGTCAACAGTGCTGCGCATCTGTACGGCAACAAACCATTTACCAAGTGAGTACATTATTTTATATGACCTCTAAACGTTCCAAAAACGTATAGGTGCCTATTCAAGTTCAGTGTAGCATGAATTACATTTTTTTTTTTGTATGATCGGGTGGTTTTTTGTTGCCCCCAGGTGTCGAATTTCTAAATAGTGCCCTAATTAACTTAAAGTCAAGAATATTACCTATCTATGTTTGTACATTGAATTATTACAATATTTCAATTTTTTTGCAAATATGATACATTTTTAAATTGTAATATTTTACTAAAGTATTTCATAACTTGCATAAAATTTAAATATAGTAAAAAATATTTATGTATAATGAATACGCATTACCATTAATCTCTGACCACAGCAATCGTTTATTCAAAAACTAAAGTTCCTATACAATGTCTCCCTTTTGGGAAATACATAAGATCATTAATAAATAATATGTATTGGACATGTAATCTTAGCTTTAAACAAACAATGACATTAATTTTAGTCAATACATTTTTCATTCATGTCGAAACTTAGCAATCTATAGAAACAACAGATTACACTTATTGAAAGGGATGAAGCGGGGGACGAGTTTCAACACCTAAATTTATTCGTTTATACATTATACCATTATAATATTATGGTTCAAATTTCAAGTTTCTAGCACCACGGTCAACACACCAACAAACGTTGCATTTTTTTCGTTATAAACATTTTTTTTACCCTAGACACATCAATATTAAAAGTCGACGTACAAACACAGATAATGTACTAATATGTTTTATAATAGGTTAATCTTTTTGTAAGACTGATACAACACGCGTGGGTCCTATAATTAAGCCTATTTGAAAAAAAAAATAAGGTAGGTAAGTGGATGTCGCTCTGCTGTACAGTAGGTTACAAGTGGGTCACTGTAATGGATGGTGTTAAATTTGAACTCAATGATATAATATTATTGTATAAGAAAAACGATTCTGAGCGAAAACGGTCAGTCAGCCTATGATATTACCAAGTATAATTTCAAGATATAACCTTGCATTCAATTTTCACGCTTTTTTACCCAACAAATAAACCCAAAAATAGTATACGACTCCACGCCGTTTATTGGCAGGTGTATGGGTTAGGTCGGATTATAAACAAACGTATATTATTGTAATAATAATATTATTATGCAAACGTTTACGTCGGTTCGTAGCGACATAATGCCCGCGGAGAACGTTTACGTGTCCATGTTCGGGCTGGGCGAGGGCTGGCACAACTATCACCACTCGTTCCCGTGGGACTATCGGGCCGCCGAGTTCGGGCAGTACTTCAACTTGACGACGATGCTGATCGACTTTTTCGAAGAGATGGGCTGGGTGTGGGACAAGAAGTACGCGACGCCGGCCATGGTCCGGAGCCGAGTGGCCAAGCGTGGGGACGGCACGCACTGCAAATACGCCCGGCCGCAGTTGAAGGACGGCGGCGGCGATCCCCCGGAGGCGGTGGCGGACGACGAGACTTACGAGGAGTTGTTCTGGCTGGAGGAACGGTCGACGAAGACCGCCGAGCGCGTGGTCGAGGCTCAGAAGGGCTAAACATCACCTAGCCCGCGAAACACATAATATCACTTAATAAATTATATTATACACGTATATACACTGTATAGTTATTACTTATAACTTATTATTATTATTATTATTATTATTATACGTCACCAGTGTATATTTTTAAGAAATATTTTTTTCTTAGACTTTATTTAAATTTTTGTATGTCGACCGATGACGTGTGGCTCTCTCTCTCTTTCTTTCTCGCTCTTTGTACATAATATTTGCGTGGCTTGACGATACCGTAAAAATATGCATAACGGATATATAAGAATCACGAACATATTTTGTAATAATAATAATGATAATAATATATTTACAGTAGGTACTCGAATTGTAAAAATAAAACTGGGACTTTTTGAGAAAAAATGTGTGTCCTCGAAATTATTGAACTCGACCTAACTTAGAGGGGGAGAGGGGTGACACACGATTCCGCACAATATACCTTTTTATCTACCCGATTCCGCACATTTTCGTAATACAAAAGATTTTTTTTTATCTAACCGGAATGTAACACGATTCCCCATAAAAATTGTTGTGACGTTGTCAGTTATGGTAAAAATATAAATAGTAATAATAATATTAATATGAAATAAAACAAACAATTAAAAATAAAGTATAAATAACAATTTATTTCAATTTGTTCCTTGATATCCACGACTAATACATTTATAATAAATGTGAATAATATGGTAATTTGATTTTTGTGAATAAATAGTTTTATATAATTTTTATTTTAAAACTATTGTTAAAGTAAAATCAATACAACAAAAAAATAGTCGAAATTATGTTGCAATAAGTACAGGAAAATGTATTTTTCTAATTTCTATCTGACACAATAATACGAATTTCTGAATTATTCATTTTAATTTATAAACTCACGAGGAATAAAATGTATAAGTCAACAGTAAAACACAAAAATGTGATCGAAATATACGTATTAGTGCTCGAACTGCAGGCAACTGATGAGTCCAGATAAAAATTACAACGTATACTATTCAGATATTAAACTAGAATTTGGGATAAAACTAAAATAATGTTATAATATGTCTAATATGGAATATTGATATTAACTTTTTTTATGTCTAAAATTATTTTTGCCCTAACCATCAATCAAGTAACAAATATTTAAAATATATTTTATCATACCAGTAACAATTACTTATATGAGCGAATATTTCTGAACAATAATCATTTATATATGGCCAATAAAATATGTATATTTATGCGTGTAAACAACGAACCCGTAAAATATAATAATAATAATAAAGGTAGTTCCGTTTCGTGTTCGATAATGTAAAACTATACAGTAGGTATGCTAATTCGTTGTTTACGCGCTGCACTATAAGTACCTACTAGAAAATCACATCCTTTTCAATTATAATATTATACACAGCGTGTATTGCTGTATCAGATATTACAATGTATATGTACACATAGCCGGCACGGTCGCCTACGTTTTTAAAGTTTGTTTGTTAGTCAGTGACACTCGAGCCAATGTGCATATTAATACGTTTAATAAACAGTGTGTGCCCTGACAGTAGTCTAGGTGGGGTAGCACCTATGCAGCAGTGTATATACCATTATACCTATATAATCAGTGTCGAGCATAAAAACACTGAGACCAAACGATGATTAAAATTTGTAAAGATTATGTCTATACATATATTATTTTTAGATGATAAATTTAATTAAATAGGTAAGTATACGTTTATTGAATTTGTAGATACTAAAACACTGTCGATGATTGATGACAAATAAAATAAAATATGACTACGAAAAAAAATCATAGCGGTTACTTTTATAGGTAGTTTCACTCCACAATTTTTAGTTGTCAATTCGTAGTAAGCTCTTCAAATGTTTATAATAATATGATAGAATATGGAAAATATAAAGAAACGCATCGAAAACTTATAACTATCTCAATATTTTATGATATAATGGTTATTTAAGAAAAACAAAGAATGCTATGAATTTGAACACTATATGGCATCTCAAATTCACATAGATATTGCAAACGTAAAATTCTACACAGCAACACGCAATAAACTGAAATGTTTTAAGAACTTAATGTTACCTCCATTCACCACTCACTCTAGAATCGTAACTATCAAGTTAAGCCATTAAGATATTCTTAAATTTTAATGCAAATATGATTATATAACGTTAAAATACTTTTTTCCAAAAAATATTTTACATTTGAAGATGAGAATTATTTCTGGTTTGATTTTACCAAAAATATTTAATATGATACTATTATAATGAACGATACGAATAAAAAAATTAAAACCTAGTTTTCCATTTGGTTACATACTTGTGCAACGGTCACCGTCTAGTAAGTATCAAAACTTTTGATGAGTCGGTGTATAGTATGTTTACCTGTCTATATTTTATTTCAGTGTTCCGTCTTTCCGGAACATCAATCATTTTGTATATGGCCGCCACTGGTTTATAGGCTAAAGTTATAATATGACGAGTATTAATATATGCTTCCACTTCTTTTACAAAATTATGATTCACATGTTTTTAAATAAAATAAATTTTTTCGGGCATAAAAAAAAATAAACGCGACCGGAAATATTGCTATAGACCAATTCTTGATGTCAACTTGACCAGTTTGCGATGTAATAATAATAATGATATTTTAATGTTTCAAAATTTATACCTTTATAATCTTCATGTCTTATCGGCCTGAACTTGTGTTTTTTAGGTATATGTTCCGAAAACGGTGGTGACGAGGAGAACGAACATGACAGGTTATAGGTTGGGTGAGCAATCGATTCGCTCGTGGTACAATAATAATATTATCATTAATCACCGTTGTGCCAGAAAATTACACGATACCTATTATAAGCATTTACGCCGTTTCCGATTCCCAGCGGTCGTGCATTACACTAATATACGATAGGAAAATGAGGAATACAGCGTATAAAATATTACAATAACGTAATATTGCAATATTACGATTTGATGGATTATTAATTACCGGTCATTAGGTCCACGAAATCGCGATGACGAACGTAATATACGCGGACCGCAGTCGTGGTTAGTCGATCGTTTGGCAGTTTCGCCGCAGTATACAAAAGTTATTATTATATTCTGGGAATTGTGGATAAAGATTTTTTTATAACAAAAAAAATGTGTCATCTGTACTGTTTATGATAAGAGTATTGTCTGATATACATACAATATATTATGTTATACACTCGACGAACATAATATACAATTCACGATGGAGTTATCGCTGCAGCTATTGTCGTTAATTGCATCGCTTTTGTGTCACCATGTCGTTTTGGTGTCAGCCCGACGGAATATCACTAGAAATGTAAGTATATAAAGAGGTACATTAACTATTATAATAAAACCCGGTCGAAATCGAGTGACATAATCGATTTTTGGGGATAGCGAGAGGGTCGTACTTTTTTACTTCATGGGGGAAGAATGTATGTATATCAATCCATATGTGTTTTAGACATTTTTAAGCCATCACATTATATAAAACATTTTTATTTGTCTACTGCAGTGTTTTACTGTAGACTGGAATTTGTTATTATATCTGCTGGAATCGTGGACATTCCCCCCCCCCCCCCCCCCCCCCCGATTGTTTTCGGTGTGTAAGACATTTCCCCCTAATTTTTTCTTAAAGTTTACTTTTTCATAATATTATTTTATTATTTAATATGAAATTATTTTTTTTTTCCTATTGTCTAATATTTTCAAATATTTTCATAAATATAATAAATTATAGATGTATATTTTTGATTAACTGAACTACTCTTAGTGATGGGCAAACCAAGACCAAGACCAAGACTATGGCAAAGTCTTGTCTTGCAGACTCAATCTTGGTCTTGGTCTTGCAAAACCATTTATTGTCTTGGTCTTGGTCTTGGTCTTGGTCTTGGTCTTGCTGCAAGACTTGCAATATTTAAAAAAAAAAGAATCTAACCTGGGTTATTCTAATATAATATAAATTATTTATAAAATTAGATGAGTATATTTCTTGTTATTATTGCCAACGACAATATTACGATAATAGCCATCGTTAAGCCCGCATGCAGATTCTCGTATTATCGTAATATTGTCGTTGGCAATAATAACAAGAAATATACTCATCTAATTTTATAAATAATTTATATTATATTAGAATTTTAGTAACATTGGTTTTATAATTTTGTAGGGGCACTATAATATTTATCTAGATAAGCCCATTTTTTATCTAAGCTAAACATTAAATCATAACATAATTATCTAGATACCTACTTTAAAAGATAATTTGTTTCAAAAAATCTTATCTAGATAATTCCCAACACTGGGTGTATAATATATGTATCTGTAAATCGGGGTTCTCGTGACTGGTGTACATCATCAAGTACTTGCCAAGTGCCAAATATTCGTCACTTGTGAAGTTGTGAGTTATGGACGGATGCCTGTCACACTGGTTAACGGTCCACTTCTACTATTATTTTTCGTGGGGATATCGTGTATTAACATTATTTTATCGCACCATATAGGTATATTATGGCCGCGGCAACCAAAGGACCGAAAATGGAGCAGTAGATTTGAGATGTCAACCGTGCAGTGAGGCACATATTATATTATTATGATATTATGCTTAAGAGGACGGCATACTTATGAGTGGTTATTTGGTAATATCTCTGGTGGAGGGAGGGGGTTGAAAAGAATAAACATGGTCTACGAGACGTATTGTTTGTTACATATTATTAGTGATACGGGGAGTATTTATTAATCTTATATCAAGGTACTTAAGATCTCCCCAAACCCCCTTCAAAATAACCACATTCGTTATCTACGACTTATGTTAACATAGAAAAATTAGGTTCAGCAGAACACGTTTCGTTCCATTAGGTTCAATATTTAAGGATATCAACATTACCTACCCGTGATTTATCTTCACTTGTTTTCTCGATATATTAATTCGGATGCGAGTTATGACTTATGAGCATTGAGCATGAATACATTTTAATATATTATTACATACATGCAGTAATATTCTTATATTAATCACTTAAAAATTTACCCTAATGTAGATACATAAGTACATTTGTTTATTTATTTATTTATTTATTCTCATGCCACGAACTCGCTAAGATGGAAACATCAAATTGTGGGTGTGACGATTACTCGATCAAATATGAAAAAATATGTAATTAAATATCTTTGGGAACGCTAATTTTCGAGTAGGTATATATTTTCGCGTTACCTATATACTTGGGAATCCGAACCAGCTTGTCGTACTATATCTATTGTATATATATATTATGAATGTTGCATTTATTCGTATTATTACGTATTGTGCATACAGCCTGCGGTGTTGGATATCCCGGATCAAGGATCGTGGGTGGCAGCGAAGTCAGAGAGAACGAATATCCTTGGATGGCATCGCTGTGGAACGTCAAGAGGAAGTTCTTTTGCGGTGGTTCTATCGTCACAGATCAATACGTGCTCACGGCTGCCCACTGTTTTAGGTAAGTGATTTATCACGATTTACCTATCCGCATACGACAATCCCGTAGAGGAAGATTTTGCATTTGCTGGTCTTTACTCTTTAAGTAAGTACACATAATATGCACCAAAGGGCCGAAACACCTTTTCCAACAGTCCTTTTCCAAAGTCACTCTCTTTCTACGTGCTATAAATATAGAAACAACCCCTGCTTCCCTTCATAAATTAAAATATCTATAATTTCTCATTTCTGTCTAATTATCTTGAAACAGTGTTAGTATAAGGGTTAAACAAAACAAATACTTTTTATCCTTCATAAATAGAGCCCAAACTTAAATGCTCTTAAAGTTTAAAAATGTATGAAAAGTTTACTTTAAATGTTCTTTATAAAATATCAATATGATCAGTGGCGGACTGAACTTAAATTTTAAATGACGCATTTTCATAATTAAGTACTTATTGCCACCGTCGCCCCCTACCCCACCATTATTACTTATATAACAAAGTTATGATGTAAATAAAATGTACCCGAAAGAGCCTAGAGGTCGGGTCTAAAATGTAATTCTGTCCCACAGTCACGGGGTAGTACCACCCCCTTTAAAAAGTTGACGCAACTGCGTAAAAATAATGAAATAGAACCCTTTACCCTTCTACTCGCCACTGAATATGATTTTCTATCTTAAAGTACCCTTCATATCTATTATCAGTTACCAGTAGATAGGTATAATAATAGTATTTTAAAGTAAACACAAGGATTGCAATTTGAAGCATAAATATTGATCGTCTTGATTTCATGATACAAAATTAAAATATCAATTCAATGTCTCTAATTCTCTATTTTAATTTGCAAAATGTAGAATCTGCATAATATTATTATTTATTACTATTTTCTAGTATCATATATTGTTCTATTAAAAGTTGTATTAATTACCAAATAACATTCGTAAACTCATAAAATATGCCTATAAGAATGAAAAAATCTCAAAATAATAAATAAGCATTACAAGAATATAATATGAACTAATAGCTTTTTATTTTTTATTCGTTAAGACATGAAATTAATTTTTAACTTATATAATATTATATTATATAGCAATAATAGTATGCATTTGAGGTTAGTTTGAACTAAAGTCCGCGAACTTTGCAACGCCGCTGCTCACGAATGACATTTGAAATTAAAATAATATTTAAACATAAATATGTATACCCCCACCCAAGTGCGCCCGCAGCATAAAATCCCACCCGTGGCAAAATAAAAATTATTTTTAATCTAATATTAGTTATAGCAATATTAATATTAAAGTACATGCAGTTAAAAATTTCCAGGGGGGCAATGGCCCCCTTGACCCCCCCCCCCCCTGCGGGCGCCCATGCCCCCACCTACCACCTACTGATTATCTAACCATAATAATAATATAATTTATGATCGTCCGAACGTCTAAGCGAAGTACCGGCTACTAATTATCGAGAGATACACGTTGTGCTCGGGCAGACCAGAAGGCCCGGCAGGCTGTATCCGGGCGGTCCGAACGTCATCCGAGCCGCAGTAGTGAAGATACACCACAAGTATGACCGACAGGGAGCGAATGTGCACGACAACGACATAGCGCTGGTCAAGATGGTCAGACCAGTAAAATTCGAACGCACCACCCAGGCCATTTGTCTGCCTATGATCAGTAAGTAAATAATTCTTATAAGACACGAGCTACACTGCATCAGAACGTTTATTGACAACGCGTAGTTTTAAAAACCAATATATACATATATATATAATATTAATTCATAAGTTGTATTTCCGACAATTTTTTTTTTTTTTAACTATACGAATTGCTTTTTTTTTACGTTCGGCGTAAGTATTATAATTTATAAATATAATATACTATAGATTAAATATTCTCTGGGAATTATTAAAATAGTGGATACCATATTTTTAATATTTAAAGTAAAGAGACTAGAGTTGTGTTATAAAGAAGATATACAATATGTTTGTACAAAGCGAAAGCACAAACTATACGTCTATGAGCAGTTGTGAGTCTATAAATCTAGAACTGGTGTAGGGGGAGCCTATTTTTTTTTCATAACATCTATGAATTTAATACAGCACATAGCAGTGGTATTGGATAATATATTTTTCAAAATCATGACAAATTAGACAATATACTTACATAATATTTTATATAACATCCAAAGGGCAGGCCTGACTAGAAAGGAGGGAAGAGAGAATTCCCCCCGAGCCAGGAAATTTGGGGCTACTCAATTTTCTTTAACTAAAGAAACAATTAAAAATAAGAATTTGATAAGTACTCTACTTCTAACAGTTATCTGAAAAAGTTAATGATAGGTGGTCAAAAATAGTGGGGCCCCCAAAATATTACCACAGGGCTCGGGCTTCTCTCTCCACGGCTTTGCCAAAGGGGGGGACCTAAAGCCCCGTAGGGCTCTTTCCTGGATCTGCGCCTACATCGACGAAGTTTGATTTTTACGTTTTTAATTCTATATACGAAGGATAAAACGATGTCCATGAATTTGACCCACCCACTTTCTATGATAAGACCCAAACCAATACCAAAAGTTAGCAAATAGTTAGCAAATAATAGCAAATTTACTATAGAAGTTAGCAAATCATTATTGAGGCAGTTATAAGCATTATTTATTTGGGTGGGCCAAGTTCAGGTAACCCACCCACTTTATCCGATCGTCTCCAAACAAACGCCGGTAGTTAGCAAACAGTTAGCAAATAATAGCAAATCAATTTTTGAAGTTAGCAAATCAAAATTCTATTTTTGGCCGATTTTAGAAAAAAAAATTCCAGCCCACCCACTTTGTCCGATCGTCTCCAAACAAACGCCGGTAGTTAGCAAATAGTTAGCGAAATAATAGCAAATCAATTTTTGAAGTTAGCAAATCAAAATTCTATTTTTGGCCGATTTTAGAAAAAAAAATTCCAGCCCACCCACTTTGTCCGATCGTCTCCAAACAAACGCCGTTAGTTAGCAAACAGTTAGCAAATAATAGCAAATCAATTTTTGAAGTTAGCAAATCAAAATTCTATTTTTGGCCGATTTTAAAAAAAAAAATTCCAGCCCACCCACTTTGTCCGATTGTCTCCAAACAAACGCCGTTAGTTAGCAAACAGTTAGCAAATAATAGCAAATCAATTATTGAAATTAGCAAATCAAAATTCTATTTTTGGCCGATTTTAGAAAAAAAAATTCCAGCCCACCCACTTTGTCCGATTGTTTCCAAACAAACGCCGTTAGTTAGCAAACAGTTAGCAAATAATAGCAAATCAATTTTTGAAGTTAGCAAATCAAAATTCTATTTTTGGCCGATTTTAGAAAAAAAAATTCCAGCCCACCCATTTTGTCCGATCGTCTCCAAACAAACGCCGTTAGTTAGCAAACAGTTAGCAAATAATAGCAAATCAATTTTTGAAGTTAGCAAATCAAAATTCTATTTTTGGCCGATTTTAGAAAAAAATAATTCCAGCCCACCCACTTTGTCCGATCGTCTCCAAACAAACGCCGTTAGTTAGCAAACAGTTAGCAAATAATAGCAAATCAATTATTGAAATTAGCAAATCAAAATTCTATTTTTGGCCGATTTTAGAAAAAAAAATACCAGCCCACCCACTTTGTCCGATCGTTTCCAAACAAACGCCGTTAGTTAGCAAACAGTTAGCAAATAATAGCAAATCAATTTTTGAAGTTAGCAAATCAAAATTCTATTTTTGGCCGATTTTAGAAAAAAAAATTCCAGCCTACCCACTTTGTCCGATCGTCTCCAAACAAACGCCGTTAGTTAGCAAACAGTTAGCAAATAATAGCAAATCAATTTTTGAACTTAGCAAATCAAAATTCTATTTTTGGCCGATTTCAGAAAAAAAAATTCCAGCCCACCCACTTTGTCCGATCGTCTCCAAACAAACGCCGGTAGTTAGCAAACAGTTAGCAAATAATAGCAAATCAATTTTTGAAGCTAGCAAATCAAAATTCTATTTTTGGCCGATTTTATAATAGTTAGCGAAATAATAGCAAATTATTAATTATTATTTTTGCATTACTCTTTTATATTATTATTTTTAGATTATGAATTACGATAGTATCCATAATAAAACTCATATACTCATATACGATATTAGTTATTACTTATTAGGTGTAATTGTTAGTGTTTTATAAAATAGATACGTGTATGAGTATGAGTATGAGTATGAGTAAACGTGTTGTGTTATTTTACCACCTCAATCCAAACTAGTGGTGAAGTGCTGAAGTCCCCAACAAATATTATTTGTGTTCCATAATCCTGTTTAATATTAATATCTTAGTCCGTTAATAGATTTACATTTGTCGTGTTCATCTTATTAGCAGTAACCACGATATGTGATGATACCAGAAGACATTAATCGTGTGAAAAAAACACAGACTACAGAGTGGGATGCATACACGATGATTGAACACTGGTTGATCATGATCCGGTCGTAGTGTTAGTTTGGATTGAGGTGGTAAAATAACACAACACGTTTATTTGCTTTATGTCACTAATTAGTATATAATATTATTACAGCCAAATAATACACAGGCATGAAGTTCGTGAAAGTGATGTAGGTTTTAACTATACTATTTATAACATGGTCAAATCCCATATAATGTAGATATGAAAATATTTTTGTAACCCCCCATCCATAAAAAAGGCTTATGTACGCTACTCAAGCAGATTGAGAATATTTTAGAAGTTGTCATATCACCAAGGATACGAAAAATCATACTCATACACGTATCTATTTTATAAAACACTAAAAATTACACCTAATAAGTAATAACTAATATCGTATATGAGTATATGAGTTTTATTATGGATATTATCGTAATTCATAATCTAAAAATAATATAAAAGAGTAATGCAAAAATAATAATTAATAATTTGCTATTATTTCGCTAACTATTTGCTAACTACCGGCGTTTGTTTGGAGACGATCGGACAAAGTGGGTGGGCTGGAATTTTTTTTTCTAAAATCGGCCAAAAATAGAATTTTGATTTGCTAACTTCAAAAATTGATTTGCTATTATTTGCTAACTGTTTGCTAACTACCGGCGTTTGTTTGGAGACGATCGGACAAAGTGGGTGGGCTGGAATTTTTTTTTCTAAAATCGGCCAAAAATAGAATTTTGATTTGCTAACTTCAAAAATTGATTTGCTATTATTTGCTAACTGTTTGCTAACTACCGGCGTTTGTTTGGAGACGATCGGACAAAGTGGGTGGGTTACCTGAACTTGGCCCACCCAAATAAATAATGCTTATAACTGCCTCAATAATGATTTGCTAACTTCTATAGTAAATTTGCTATTATTTGCTAACTATTTGCTAACTTTTGGTATTGGTTTGGGTCTTATCATAGAAAGTGGGTGGGTCAAATTCATGGACATGATAAAACGCCTCCGAGTGGAGCAACAAACAAAGCGATTAATGTATTGTCTTAAAAAAAAATGGTTGGATTAACTACAAAATATAAAATAAGTAAATCTATTCCCGCTTTTATTTGTAGTAAAGCTATATTATTTGATTGTTTTAACTATATTGTTAAGTGAATTCAACAACGTATTACATAATAGGAAATTAATAACTACAGTGGTAGGTTAGGTTAGGTTACCGGTAGGTTTTAATCTATAGGTAGTAGGTATTATATAAAATTGTTAAAATATCACTACACAAGGCTTCAACGGCAACAAATCAACTATTTTTATGTAGTCAGTACAATCGAACAATACTAATTATTAATTACCTACTAAATAATTTAATCATTACATGCCGACATGCCGTACTTACTATATTATTTTAATAGTGAAGTTCAGCAACTATAATAATTTACAAAAGTGAAGTAATGTGATTCCTATACTTTTTTGATTTCTTATTACCTCTTCATAAACCGTTTGTCGTCGTTATGATACTTAGGGTACGACTATGGTGGGTTGACAGCGGTCGTAGCCGGATGGGGGCAGTTGAGCGAGTACAGCCGCACGTCGCTGAGCCTCAGGCACGCCACGCTTCCCATGTGGACCGAAAAGGAATGCGCTGCCGTTCCCGGGATCGAGAAAACGGGATTCACACCCAACATGATGTGCGCCGGGCTCCGGGAAGGAGGAGTGGATTCGTGTCAGGTACCCATATTATAATAATATAATATAAACATAGTAATCAATATTTCTAAGCCTATTTAGGTACTTAATAATTAGTATTTTTACCTATATGGCTACTAGGTGTTGGGGTTATTGTAAACTCCGCCAGAATACCGGTTAGATAAAAAGGTAGGCAGGGGCGGAGTGGGAACCAAATCCAGGCCGGGAGTTTAAAATTTATCCAGGCCACCCTCCAAAAATTTTTTACTCGCTGCGCTCGAATGTGGTTTTTATATTCACCTATTTCATAACTATTATATAAGTAGATTCAATAGCAATTTTCATTACTACTTTCAGTATTATTAAAGTATTTCAATCACTATTTTGCCATTTCTTCTGTCTTCTAACGCATTATATTAATATCAATGATGGGCATTAACTTGTTAAAAATTTAAAGTTAAGTTAAACATTTTTTAACTTAACTAGTCAGTAATTTTTTTTTTAACTTATTAACTTATTCAGTTAAATTTTATATTAATTTAACTTAGCTTTTTATAGTTGATTATCATTATTGGACAATTAAGTACATTTTTTTTTGTTAACTTTTAAATTTAACTGAAGCCTGAAAGCAATTTAATAGAATTAACTTAACTAGCCAGAGTTAATTATTATTTAATAAGAATGATTATTATTATAAAATTATGATCTTTTGTTGATGAAACCGTAACCATCAAAATTTGAAATGGTTTAAATCCCTGATTAAAGTTGAGTCCCGTTTTCCCAAAATTACATCTATTAGCTAATTAATTCCTAAAAATAACCTAATCCAGTCCAAATTATAACCTAATGGAATCTGAAAAAGAATACATAATTGAGCAAAAAAAATTTTTAAAAAAAGTGAGCCGTCGCGGGACGCCTGGGCGGCTGGGCCTAGCAGATTGAAACATCGAAATTATTTTGTATAGAAAATATGAATGAAAATTGAAAGGAAATAACCAAGGCATAATCAAAAACAAAATGTTCATATTTTTTTATGAATTTTATTTCTTTATTTGAAAGGCCCATTAGATGGTTGTGGCTACACGCGCTTTGAGTGCTTTCCGCGTAAAGACGTCACCACGTCAACAAACGGTTTCACCCTGTCTTTAAACATTTTAACATTTTCTTTACCACTTTACAGACTAGGAGTCTCGGTTACACAATGTCATTATACCATATATAGTTAGTCTTTACTTTATATATTTATATGAAAATAATCATCTCACCCTACGTAGAATTACTATCATTTATAATGTGTGTCGTTACTCGTAAGAAATAAATGACGTAGTTAGGTCGAATATAACAATAGGAAAATCTAATATTAACTAGGTAGGTAGCTGTTGATTCGAAATCAATAAAGTGTACGGTGTACCCAAGGTGTATTTATATAAATTATGAATAAAACAATAAGAAATAAGTGGGTAAGTGGATGTCGCTCTGCTGTACGGTAGGTTAAAAGTGGGTCACTGTAATGGATGGTGTTAAACTTGAATTCAATGATATATCATTGTATAAGAAAAGCAATTCTGAGTGAAAACGGTCAGCCATTAGTACCTATATTAGTATATTACTAAGTATATTTGATGATATTATTGTGAATAAAGTAATTTATATATTTACCTATTTACGTGGAACCTTTTTGAATTACATAAAAATAACAAAATCGCTACAAGAGAAATCGAGTGAATATCCAATATTGTAAAAATATGAACTTCAAACGCTCATAAAAATTTAATTTGATTTACTTGTAGACATTTTTCATAAACTTATGAATAAATCTTACATCACATTTTAAAACCTTAGATTTAAAAAGAAAAATTTTTATGAATTCTCAACTCAAAATAATTTGCTAATTTTTGTGATTTTTCCGTGTTTTGTCAAGATTTGAACTTTAAATGCTTATTAAAAAAAACTGTGCCTAAGGATTTTTAATAATTCTTAAATATAATTGTAACAATATAGTAAAAGCCTTGTATTAAATTTTCAAGCTTTTTTATCCAACAAATAAAGTTTTATTGACATCCATAGAAAAAATACTAATAAAATTGGAAACTGAAAATGTTTCTAAACAATTCAAAACAAATCAAAATATTTTTAAAATTTTATCGTGTATAGAAAATGCAAATATAGTAATATTATAATATAGTATAATATAGTAAATAACCATTGGAAATTTCATGAATATACGTTCATTTGTTTTAAAGTTACACCAAAAACCAAAATCGATAATGTCAAAAACTGATTTTGCGTACAATTTCCCGGGTTTCCTTAATTTTTATGTTGTTTTTTTCGGTGCTTTAGAAAACTATTGAGAATTTTAAAATTTGACCTCCCGAATGCACCAACTAGATTCACCTTCCCATCGAATAAGAAACTGTTGAAGAAAATCGAAGCAGTTTTACTTGCCCAGACCGTGATGACAGACACAAAAAAAAACAAAATTAATAAGTAAAAAAAAAACACACATCATTGTAAAATCAATACATTCATCTAAAATAAATAAATTTGTATACCTAGGGCACAGATCCAGAACAATGATCTGGCCCTCTGTGGGGGGAGGGGGCAACAATTTTCTTACAACACAAATACAATTAAAATATAGGTATACCTACATTTTATTCTTAATTTCAATTTTTTTCCATATATTAGTTAAATAATCTTTATGTAATAAATCAATTAATGATTATAATATATTTAATAACAAAATTAAAACGTCTTTTCATATTGTCGTTTTTCCAAAATGGTCAATTATTAGATTAATGTTGATGTAAATTACAATTACCCTATGAAAATTGGAGAATTAATATATATCTGGGGGGGGGCTGAACCGCTAGGCCCCCTCTGCAGCCGTCCCTGATAGGTATACCTTGGCCCTTTGGTGTACGGAATTCATCCTTAAATATAGTTCCAAATCTAGGATTGAACTGTAACTCTTAGGTTAAGAGGTTTTATCGTAAAGCCACCGCTAGAAAAAATCCACCAAGCTTGCGGTCTGCCTTTGCATATATATTATTGTCATTGAAGGTTGAATAATAGGTAATTGTTTTAGGGCGACAGCGGTGGACCTCTGATGCTTTATGATAATAGCGAAAAAATAACAGTGGCAGGTAAGCTTACAGTAAACAATGTTGTTAGATTATAATTTATAATATCTTTCAAGTAATATAACAGTTAAATACACTGGTATTATAACTGTGATAGTGTAAAATGGTTTATTTTCCAGGAATCGTTTCTTGGGGCATTGGGTGCGGAGCTCCAAAACTCCCAGGAGTGTACACAAGGGTCGACAAATATCTAGGATGGATAATGAGAAACACGAAGGACAGTTGTCACTGTACAAATTGAATCCAGTTTTCATGACCATTGAACACTAATGTGAAAATCTGAGTTTCCATTGTTTAATTAGGTAATCTTATTTATATATAGGTACCTACCTTATATAATATACGACTCGTATTAACACTCAGGTTTGCTTGGGATACATATTTTTATTATGAATTATGATAAATTCACATTAAGAAAAAAAAAACATTGAATAACTAGGTAGGTATTTGAAATAAATACCCAAATTAAAAATCTGGGAAAGTCACTCAGCTGTGTAATAAATAGCCAAATAGGTTGGTAAATGTATAGTTACCTATAAAATATGTATTGATATTGATGACATATAGATTACTGCAATGCTCAATGGATGTGATACATTTGATTATTTGAATTCAATGATATTTCATAGGATATGAAAACGATTCTCGGCAGAAACGGTGTGTCGCCTACTCGCCTCTATAGTTCCATATTCATATTCTATTTATTAAGGTAGGTATTCATAGGTACCTAGCTTTAGACTTTATGACTATCGTCTGTTAGTACTTAGTAGGTACTATATTTTACCTATGGAAATATTGTATTACTAATATAAAGGTATGCACTATAAAAATAAAAGGATTAAAAAAAGAAGAAATCATAAGTATTTTTTGAGATTGCAAGAAATATCCAATATCCATTCGTATTTGTAATCATTTTACGTTGCCACAATTGCCATACATTTTATAGAGTGACTAACCGGCACCACTGCGAGCATTATAGCCAAGGCTGGGCAACTTAATGATTTTTTTTAACTCAGTTAAGGGCCGTTCTTACAATATCCGGTTAAAGTTAATCGACACTTAACCGGCCGAATTCTGCCGGTAATAAAATCTGTTATCAGTCGGTTAGCGTTAACCGACACTTTACCGGACATTGTAAGAACGGCCCTAAGTTAAGTTAATATTATGCACCAATAACAAAAAGTTAATACACACTTTTTGTTAACTTTTCATTAAGTTAAAAAAAAGTTAATTTGTTTATACAACGCTAGTGTACCTACTTAATTATTTTCCAACCCAAAACTAAATTATAGACTAGTGTTTATACTTTATACAGTATTTCCATATAAGTTAGATTCAAATGATATAAATTATTAACTTTAAACAATTTACGATTTATATTTCTTGACATGAAAACGAAATAGACTGAAATAATGAAATTAATAAAATTTAAAATTAAATAAATTAACTTAACATACTTTTTAAAATGAAAAATTAACTCTTTTAATTTCATGTTAATTAAAAGAGAAATTTAGTAAGTTAACAGTTAAGTTATTGAAAAGCCAAAAGTAAACTTAAAATTAAAACTAAAAATTAAATTAAATTTTTAACTCGTTAATGCCCAGCCTTGATTATAGCATTAAATACATCTTAGCAAGATTGATATGCAAATGCATGAACTTACGAGCCCTGTTTATGAATTATAATAGGGCTGGATTTTTATAGGTACCCAGGTACCCTAAATAATATTAAAAAAATAGAAAAAAATGCATTTTAACAGTTATGTTTTAAAAAATGACCAAAAAATTGTCTTAACTTTTTTTGAGCAAACAAACTTTCGAACTTAACGAAATAAACGCGGTTATGATATAACACCAAATACCAACGGACTAATATTAGTTATTACTGGTTATTGGAAAGGAGTCAGCTGTATCAAAATCACAAATACTTAGTTCGATCGACAAAATTGAAAATATGATAAATGCCAGATTGTCAACGGAACAAAAGTTTTTTAGTTATCAACTAAGTCTAATCTAAAAATGTATAAATATGCACTAAAATTAACAAAATTACTTGATAATTATAACAAGTGCTCGAAAAAATACAAATAAAAGTTGTTTTAAATTCTGAAGTATGAAATGGATTTTGTACCTAGTTGAAAAATATTGCCCAAAAAATAATTTTGCATTAAAATCCGGCCCTTAGTTATAAGTATTTAAAATTTAGTTACCGGAGAGGATCATGTTGGTCCATTACCAAGGTAGATTAATTTGTATCAGCGCGGGGCACATGATATGACACCAGCCCACTGTGCAATAATTGCAGCGGACTGCTCCTGCCTCAATTTCCAAAGTACCAAGTAGATCCAACTTTTAATTTCATATGACAACATTCTTATATTTTTATTTTCAGTATTGGAATAATCAATATTTTAATTATAGGTAAATGAGTACATAGATTAAAGTTTGGGATGAAAGTATGAGCAAATATGTTCATATATGTATTTTAATCCAGAAACACTGCTGTACGTGGAGTGGATAACTTAATGCGTAGGAATATGTAAAGAACAAACATAGATAGATGATAATTTTACTTTTATATATAGAGATGTATTAAGTATGTTGTATAAAATGTCCCTTTTTTTTTGTTGAATAAAAAAGACAAACTATGAACTTATTACAAATTTAAGTATTCATGTTTTTTTTTTTGGACAGTTAAAAAGTTAAGATCAACAGTTTATAATTAATATCAAAATAAAAGCTAAAGGTTCCTAAAAAAGTCGTAAAATTTATATATACAAATTTTCATCACAGAATTTTTTCTAACTTAAAAATATATATCCCATTAAAAATTTGACAATTGTTATAGGAAATTCTTCAATCAACAACCACTCAACATCACAACATTGAGAGTCTAAGACTAATTTAGTTTTTGCAATATAAATCGCTGAAGATAATACGTTTCATCAAAACACAGTTGATCCATCATCAGTCTCTACTTTCAAATAACTAGAAGTATTTGGTCGCCTTCGGTGGTTAGTACTTCGCCGTCCTTCAATTAAAAGTGCAATTATCTGAAATGAGATAACATTATATAAGAATAGTTTGAAGAGAGAAAGAGAGAGACACAAAGAATCTTTTACATAAACATATTTATTTATAATATGTATCTTAATTATTTTTGTTAGATAATGTTGTATAGTTTATTATTATTATTTTCTTATGTAATGTCCTAGCTGATAAAAGTGATTTCTAATTTGACCCTGGTGCACACAGTGTGTTGCCCGCATGCAGAGAAATACAAGCTATTTTGTTTTCCTCGCATGCGTGCTAATTAACTAGGACACGGCGTTAAAATGTATTTACAAGTCACAAAATATGATAATGCATTCAAGTTGATGGTTATAGTTTTAAAAATTGTTTGCTTACTTTTTTCTTATTGTATAGAGCTAAATAAAACAGCATTGATAGTATAGTCATTATGCTGAAGTAGAAAAGGAAATGTGAGTCTTCTGTATCGCCAAACGCACGATTTGGAAATTTAGGCTTAGGACCTAATCTTGATACAACTTCTTTGGTCTCTGCAAAAGTATGATGCATGTATTATTTTAATTTTAAAATACTTAAGATACATGCCATAAATAAAATATGAAATTGTTGAAACAATATATAATACTTCATTCACATTTTGTTCATACTTTATTTTATTCAACAAAATAACTGGCATTTCAAAAAAAAAAAAAATTAAGTTTACCTGATTGGTTAATGGTACCGTCGCTCTCTTTAGGATAATCAACACTAGATTCTAAAAGAAATAACACATGTATATTATTATATTATAAATATTACATTAAATCTTAGATGGTTTTATAATTATGGATATTAAATAGGAACTCACTTGAATCAGGTTTAGAATCGATCGGAGTTTGGGCATCTATTTCTTCAATTTGTTTTTCATCTTCAGTAGTAGTTTCATCGTCTTCAATGTTAATATTGTTATCCTTTGGTATTTCTGCAGGAAGTTCTTCATCATTATTACTATCATTATTGACATCAACTACTTTTTGAGTATTGTCTACCTAAATAATATTTTAATCAATTATTGAATTAGTCTTAAGAAATAGTTGAATTAATCCTAAAGACATATTATATTATGTCCATATAAAATTGTGTTGACATTGGTGTATTTAAGAAAAAGTGATGTTAAGTATAGTTAATTGAGTCTCTCACACAGTAGACTAAACAAAAACAATACCTATTATTAACACAAAAATACACATTCACACAACACAATTATTAAATAAACAATCAAAAGATATATTTTTTTAGTAGCATAGGTATAACTTCAATTAATTTGATTTAAAAAGTAGTAACTTACTAAATGTCACTATATAATATAACAAACTTATTGATTAAGAAATGTTATTAGATATGGTTATTTTTAACAAATATTTTAAAATAATATTATACTTACGATTATTTCAGGAGATTTATCAACCTCAATTTGAGGTAGGCCCTCAGGTTTTTTCGGCTCTTCAATAGCAGTACTAGGAACAACTGATTCTTTAATGTTTTTTGATGGATTGGCAATATTTTTTTTTATAGCTAAAATCAAGTATTAAATACAGAATTGTGCATTGCTATTTGCTAGTGTATATTAAATTATAATATAACTTACATGTTTTAGACTTTTCCAAATAGCTACTGTGTAACAGTAACACCTCTACATTTAAAAATTTACAGTACGTATGCAATTCATTTTTCAAATTATAACAGACCTTATTCCATTTAGTTACATTGTTTAATGGATCCATTAGTAATTTCATTGATTGTGAGATTTTGGTCACATTTTTCCACATGCCATACATGGTTTCGTCTTTAAACTTGTGATCATTAGTTGTGTATTTTGCTGCTTCTAAGTCGATGGAATTTAGGAGACTGTATTCAAATTCACAGCTAACGTTGTAAATTACTGTACAAAAACACTGAAAAGCATATTCGTTTTCTACTGTCTTGAAACTGTTGACGTCTAGTAATGGATAATTGCAAAATTTGTCGAGATTCAGGTCTTTGAAATAATTCAACAGACCAAATTTGCTAAACTTGTCGGCAGATGACATCATGAGTTGACTGACAGTTTTCTCAGTCGGTGGTGCTGTCGACACATTTCCTATTTGCAACGTGACGACGATCAGACCAGCAAGTATTAACCGTCTCCCGACCGTGATCATGTTATTATTTCGCTATTATTTTTCGTTTCACCCAAACACACTCGATCTCACATTATAAAGTGAACACAGAGTTTTGAAAACTGAACAAGCGCCAAATATAAACAGAAACCGAGGAGGACAAGTTTGTCGACACACTCCGCGAATCCAATGTCAACCAGTAATAATCAAATTCCAAGCCGAGTCGTGCGTCATCAAATTTCTATTAAAAATAAACATATACAAACCTATACCTGATGAATTGAGTAAATAATACAAAACTACAAAAAAGTAAACTCGAATGTCGAATAAATTATGCGGATGCGGAATAAATATCTTATATCACTGAACATTACTATTGGAGTCGGTACTCGTAGCGGCCAGCGGTTCTGTTAATTGTTATCAGAATTTATTTTCGTTTTTATGTTCATGCCGGTAAACATAACCTCAAATCATCTGACAAGGTAAAAGCATCTATGGGCAAAAGTATAAGGATCGACTGCGGACCGACAATGACTACATTTCGATTTTCGATAATAACAATAGTAAACACTAAAAGCTAATGAGTGGAAAGTAACAACTACTTGTAACAGATTTTCAGATTTAACATTTACAAATTAACGGAATACAGACACACAAGTTAGTAACCCACGATCATAACGTACAGAATTATTATTATATTATAATATTTATTGTTTATGTTAGTAGTCAGTATCAAAAATATAAATAGTTGACGAGTAGGTCAACTTTTAAACAAGAACTGTTCCGCGATCAAAATGGTAAAGCGCAAGAGCGAAATAGCTCTGGCTGACGCTGATCAGAACAGATCGATCAGAGAAAAGTATTTCAAGACCGACAAAGTAAGTTCTGGGATTATTGGTTGCTTTAAAGCTTAATATGTAGTTATGTTGATTTCGATTTTATTTGCTGCAGTCCAATGTTCGAACATCCAGTCTTTTTATGCCCATCATGGCGCTGGAAGGTCACGAAGGTGATATATTTACGACAAAATTTCATCCTGAAGGGGATTATCTGGCATCGTCAGGTTACGATAGAAAGATTTGTAAGTACAAGTTTGTCCGCCGTTTAGGTATTGTCTGATTTGTGTAAATTAATTTAAATTGAGTTAACATGTTTCAGTCATATGGAGCGTGTTTGGTGAATGTGAAAACTTGGGCGTCCTCGCTGGCCATTCTGGAGCTGTTTTAGATATGAAATTCTCCACTGATGGAACGTTAATATACACTAGTAGTACCGATATGACAGTTTCTTTTTGGGATATTTATAAGGGCCAAAGAGTCAAGAAACTTAAAGGTATTTTATAATATTCAGATAAAGTAGAAAGCGAATTACAATGATAAGCATTTTTATTCGTTTTTAGTAATAATTTGAATACATTTGTTTAGTATGAATGTGTATATGTTGAAAAGTTCACTTATAATTAGTTTTTCTTCAGTGTTATAAATGTAAAGAGAAGTCACTTTTCATAAATACATTTCAAATTGTTATTGCACTACTTTATGTAGCCAAACTTGAGACAAATGCCTAACTATTAATTTAACGTTTTTATATTATCTTAGTAAAAATAATGAAAATGTATTGATATCAAATAGTATGTAGAAGTTTCTATCTTTCATGTTTTTTTCTTGCCATTTACCTATTATATATTTTTTATTTAATGAAATGTAAAACATTTCTCTCTAACTCAATTTATTTTGTAGGACATACTGGGTTTGTTAATTCCTGTGACTCTGCAAGACGTGGACCTCAAATGATCACAAGTGCTTCAGACGATTGCACCATAAAAGTATGGGATCCTAGAAAACGAGGAGGCGATGCAGTTACTACTTTCAATAATAATTTTCAAGTGATGTCCGTATGTTTTAATGATACAGCTGATCAAGTCATAACTGGTGGTTTAGATAACGAAATAAAAGTAATTTGTTATTTATATGATATAGTTTTTATTTTAAATTTTAACCGACAGCAGTGCGCACATTACTACTCCAATATAGTTAGTATTACTAATGTTTAGTATAATTATGTATGCTAGATTTGGGATTTGCGTAAAAATGCGTTACTTCATCGTTTACCTGGCCATACAGATACAGTGACTGGACTTGAATTGTCACCCGATGGCTGTTATTTATTGTCTAATGCAATGGATAACAGCTTGAGAATATGGGATGTGAGACCTTATGCACCTGCTGATAGATGTTTAAAAGTTTTCTCAGGACATACTCATAATTTTGAAAAGGTACTAATATAAAAAAAGTATATTGTGCTTAATTATATTTGTCTAATTTATGTATTATTTCATACTTATTTAATTTTAAATTGTTTTCTACTTTTTGTTATAAGAACTTATTGCGGTGTGCGTGGTCACCAGATGGTTCAAAAGTGTCAGCAGGTTCAGCTGATAGATATGTGTATATTTGGGATGCCAACACTCGTAGAATATTGTACAAATTACCAGGTCATAATGGGAGTGTAAATGATGTGGATTTCCATCCGAAAGAACCGATTAGTAAGTAAAATTATTAAGAGTTATAAATACACTTGTTAGAAAGTTATAGCATAATTTATCACTGGGAAATAGGGCAATATTTTGTATTAAACTGTAATGCTGTTTATGTGTATTTTTGTTTACTGATATTAGTGATGATTTAATAATGTTATTAAGTTTAAGTATTTATTTACTGTTGCAAGAAAAGCTATCATCATTTTAGTATCATTGTGTCTATTCTGAGGGTTCTTAGAGGACTAAGTCACTTTCTAAATTTTTCAAGAGAGCAAAAACATTTGCATTTTATAGTTAGGAAAATTAACCCTTTGATTACTGCATTGATAATATAATATATCTCTATGCCTCAATGCACTGAATAAAATTAACTTTATTGGAAATTACTATTTTGATTGGATATTTCCATTCTATATCCTGTAAACAAAAAGAAAGTTTACACTTGACAGCAGGAGGTTAGCGATGTTTAGTGCTGTCGCATATACCCTCTACTTTAGTCATAGCGTTAAAACATTATTTAATTTGAAATACAGTTGTTTTATTTCAATAAGAAAATAGCATACTTGCAATAGTAGTTTAAAGGTTATTAAAGTACTCTACCTTCTTTTAGATAATATAATCATAATATAACCATTATCATTAATTTTAAAATACTATTTGTCATGATATACTTGATGTTAAATGGGAAATTTCCTACCGCCAGCTATTTTTGGACTATTGCTGGAGTAACACATTTTTCCTGGTACATATTTTAATAAATAATATAATTTTATCAAAATGGAAAAATAACATATACATTAAAATAATATAATACATACTATATTTTGTTATTCTAAAGTTAAAACCACAGCTGTGTAATCAAGTTGATGCGAGAATAGGTTGTCAGACTTCTTAAACGATGGTTGCAAGTTGATTGACTACAAACTATTAAATTAAAAATATCTTTTGATAAGCAAGCTTGTGCAATGTCTTATACTAATGTTATGCTGTATATTTCCAAACCCCGTGGTGCGTCATGTTATAAGCCCATAAAGCGACATATAATAGTGAGGAAAGTATATTGACATCTATTTATGTATGATTATTGATTGGAAACAAATTAAGTAGTGGATTTTTAATAGAGTTAATATATAAAATAACTAAAACCCAGAATTTATCAGGATTAGATTTGTCACTAAAACGTGATATTTTATCAATAATTATTTAAATATAAATGAGGGTAGACATTATTTCATTGTATTTTTTAGTACTTCACTACTAAAGCTAACAAATTGAAAAAAAATGTTCCTAAATTATTAATACAATATGTGCATTCATTATTAAAGTATTAACTACAATCATAGTTAATTGTTAAATTGTACATTTTATTTTTTCAGTTATGTCTGGATCCAGTGACAAAGTTGTATACCTCGGTGAGTTCGATTGAATCCATTTGAAACTGAACTGACACTTTTGTAATTTTAAATTTATGTTTAGCTTTTTCATTACTTTGTATTTATTCGATTAAACTCAGAGTCATATAATAAAATGTATGTTTTTATATTTTAATTATAGTAATATTTATGTATTCATATTATTCAAAATACACATTACACATACGACATACAATTACAAAATATTTCATTTTCAGAGTATTGATATTTTTAAATCGTGCCTTGAACGGTCTGACAATAAATTAATTTCTGGGAGGAGGAGGTATAATAATAAACCACTGATTTCTAACTATTTAAATGTTAAAATAAGAATATTATTTTATTGAACATAATTTTCTTTATTGTAGGTTCTATTAGCACACAACACAAAACAAAAATTTCTTTACATTTTTTTTTTAAATGTTAAACTATTGTAGCTATGGATATATTAAATGATTTAGTGAAAATCCGATGTAAAAAAAATGATTACTTTAAGAGATATTAGGAAATGTTGAAAAGCCGCGTGATGTCATTGGGCCCAGCTCATCGTAATTCCCTATCTTATACGTGTAAAAGTTCCTTACTTTCCTCACTTTCCTCGCTTCACACCAAGATTTACCAATTTAAAAATTTTATTTTTGAAATCTAGTTTAAGTATAAATGTGTGATTTCATGTGTTTAAGATAATATAAGTATCAGAAATTCAATATTTAGTTTTTTTAAATATTAATACATCTTAAAAGTGCTATTTTTGTTAAATGGCGCGTCATGGCTATTTAAATATAAAATAAAAATTCAAATATATCTCTTCTAAGCGTAGCAGCAATTTGGGGGGGGGGGGGCCTTAGCTCCCTAGTTTAAATTAATCCTGCTCATATTTGTAAATATATTTATTCTTAAATCAATAATCAGTAAGACAAAACCCTATAAAAAAAATAAACAAATTAAAAAAAAAATTTAACTGTGGGATTTCTTAGCCAACTTATAGTCGGTGTACAAGCATGTTGTCTAATAAGTAATATTTAATATCGATTTACAGAATATAATATAGTCAATTGTTAATTATGTTAGCAACTATTAGCATTTAAAGTCAATGATATGATATATTGTTGTATAACAGTTAAAGTATAGATAATCTGTATCATAGTAGTAACACGAGTATAAATATTATTATTGCATACCTATTAGTTATTTTTTGATTATGGAATTTACGTACAGTATATTATTAATTTATTATAACTTCTTAACGCTATTCCAAGGAAACGCTGAACGCAACGTTTCTGTCTTACTCACTGCTCTAGCCTCTAATACTTTATATTCTATAATAGTATAATAATATAATAGAAACTCACTTAGAAACTGTGTAGGTTATATCCTGTAAATCCAAATTAATTTTAATTCTTACTGGACTACAATTCATTCTAATGTTTTATTTTTTATAGTATAATAATTAATAGTTTAATTTATCAAAAACAACTTTATTTCTTCGTGTGTTAAGTATTTTTTTCTTGATATTTCTACACGGCCGGCGTATATGACATTCCGCTGCATGGGTACTTTTGAACCACAGCGGGCCCGCCCGACTGCGCTCGTCCCCAAGGCGAGTCAGTCATTGTCAGTCCAACAAAGCCTCCACAAATCTGTGTATTTTTGTATTAACATAGTGTTCAAATAAAGTATAGTGGTTAACTACCTCATTGCGTGTTTCATTTATTTAGTTGTGTAGACGTACATAACATCAGATGTTTTTGGAAGTTAAATAATATCAAGAACAATAATATGTTTAACATTTTTAAATTCTATGAGATTTCCTCTAAAAAATTGTTGAAAATAACAAAGATAACGCTATGAAAATGATTATAAGTGGGAGATGGAGTGCGGGGCGTAACCCCTGCAGGTCTGTTGATTTTGTAAATTTAGCCCCCCCCCCTCCAAAAAAAAAATACAGTTGTCCAAATTTCACTTATGCGTTACAGCATAAATTATAAAAAAAAACAATATGGTGATAAACATACCACTGGTTTAGTCTCCCCAATAGAATTTACATAATTGGATAGGAATATAGGATACTGAAAAGTTTTAATTAATGATCTGTCATGATCAAATTGTAAAATAAGAATTTCAAGAGTCAAGACTTCAAATAAAATCAAAACATTTACATTGGCCATATAATTACATTTATTGTTGATCTTACAAGTGTATATTATACTTCAATATTAACTAAATTGTCATTGTATCTACTTATTATGTAATATTATTAAAAATTAAATATAGAGTTTAAATAACTTATCAATTTTAAAAATAAAATACTTTTGTCTGGGATGCATGAAAAATTTATTAATTTAATGGACCATTAGCTCACTATTGATTCGTTAAATGTTTATTGATTGTTCACGCAACCCGGCACATAACTATTTTTAGCTGTATGCTCAGGTTTTATACATTTTAAATATGTATCTAATATTTATTCCAATTACAAATTTGCAAAGTTTATGTATTTATGGTTTATTAATTAATATACGTAACAAAATTATTTAACATTCAAAAATTCACACAAATTTTTGTAAATGCTTTTCTGTTAATTTTACACAATAATATACTGTATGTTAATTAATTAGAAAATCATAAACCCTATTTCACGATGAAGGTAGTGCGTTTATTTTAATGGAATATAATATTACTAATGGTAATTTACCATATTTTACCATGATTTATAATATATGAATTAAAAAACAATTTTTTTTTTTTTTTTTAAATAGAAATTTAAATAGGGTTATTGATTACAACTAAAATTAACACAGTGTACACTATTTAGGATGTTTCATGAAGATGTTGAAAGACATGTTTAAATTTTAAATAATGTAATTTTTAATTGAGGCCTTCAGTGCTGTAATGGCTTAACTCACAAACTACTAATTGACAATAATTAACTAATCTACAATATTTGAGTTAGTTACATTAATAGCAAATATACACCAAACAATTCCATACATAAACGGTCTAAGCCACTTTTACTTAATACTCACTACATAGCAGCACCTAAGCCGTTATTGCATTTTAAACCTTTAAAGTGTAGTTTAGTTTTAGTGTAGATTATTTTAAAGTTACTAAAGTACCTACCAAAGTTTGTTAGTCATTACTGCACTGAAGCTGAAGCCTTCAATTTTAATTGTCAGATTTCCATGTCCATGATGCACCCAGTTTATTCTATATTTATATAATTCAATCACAATAATTAACGATAGGTAGGCAGGGGCGGCTCCAGAGGCATAGTAGAGGGGGGGAGCAAGTAATAATTTTCAGAAAATTTTGATGATTTTTTTGGTAATTTTGATTTTAACAGTATAAAATTGTTTAGAAATAGAGCTTGGGGGCGCTGTGGTGCCTAGGCCACCCCCTCGGTGCCGCCCCTGTAGGTAGGTACTATTATAATATGATAACTACCTAGGTAAGTTCTTAGCTTTGAATTAATAATAAATTATGCCTCCTCGTTTAAACATGATATTACTATAATATTCCTACTATGTATCTATAGGTAGGTTTATATTATATATATTGAAATTTCCAGTCGTATATTTAGTATTGTCTCCTCACTTTTCTTATCATTGCGAACAATAACATCCTTCTTTGGAGTTTTCTTTGATCCAAGGTAAATATTTGGCAACTCTGGTGTATACTCCAGGATATCCAGGACGGGCGCATCCGTGACCCCAACTCACGATCCCTATACGAAACACGGATATCATTTAACATACAATATTATTATATACTCTAAGCCGTTTATACATCGTTCTGTCATATACCGAGTTTTTAGCAGAAATTGCATTGCATAATCTGCCCGAGCAAACACTAATTTACCGGTACCATTGATCAATTAATATATTTAATCCTTTCCGGTACCTCGTACCTAGCCACCTAGGTGGCTAGGTACGTATTTAAAAATGGTATGGAGTTAGCCTTATTTCAACAAACAGTAGAACAGTAGTAAGGGAAAACTCTTTTGGATAAGAATTATGGTAAAGTAAATATCTATTTACTATTTAGTATGTAATAGTTCTAGGTTTAATCCACAATGTATGGATAATGTTATTTCAGGGGCGCAAATAAAATTTAAAGTGTTAATGTTTTTACATAGGTATCAAAATAAGTTAAAAGTTAAAAGTTAAAAAAAAATAGCTAGATATGTTTAAAGTTGAGACAGAAAATAAACTTGACTTAACTCAGTTAAAAAAAGTTAATTTTTTTTTCAAGTTACTATAATATTTTCAAGTCATAAACTGCCCTAGTATTTTTGATTTACATAAACATGTGCAAAAAATTAGATTATTATAATATAAAATGATTAGAAAAAAATTACCAAAATCAAAAAAGAGTCATTGAATGAGTATTGTCTAGTTGGTTTCGCATGACACGAAAAGAAAATGAACTTAATTTCACGAAAATGATAATTAACTATAATAAATTAAATTACAACAATACAAAGTTTAACCAAATAAGTTAATAAGTTAAAAAAAAATAATTAACTAGGCAATTAAGTTAAAAGGTTAAAAATAATAACTTTTTAACATAACTTTAACTTTTTAACAAGTTAATGCCCACTTTTGGTATTTTAAAAATTAAATATTAATAGTATAATAAATGCAACGTTTTGAGCATAAATTAATTCAACCTACTGTATTACTAATACAGTACCTACCTAATACCTATCGTGTAAACTAAATTAGGTACTATATAACATCAATATAATTAATATATCACAAATTATTATTTGTAATACAGGCTGACCGCTGATAGATTATCTTCGCTCAAAACCATTTTTCGTATGCAATGATATATCATTGCCTTCATATTGAACACATCCGTCATCAATCATCATACATTTTATTCATACAACACCTAACACTCGACACATATACAAATTACAGCTTGCTGTACAGCAGAGCGGTCCCCCAATTTAACGATTTTTTTTATTTCATAATATTATGTTCGGTTCGTTTGACGTCACTTGTAACAATGTATAAAATAATAATTATATCTGTTCAGAATTAATTCAGGGGGGCTTGACGACGCGTAACGACTTATATTAACGTTGACATCACGGCTGAATTGCTTTTAAAACCTGGGCACCGCGGCAATTCGATTTTTACGGTCGTATAATATTATAAAAGCTCAACGACGTGTTTATTACGCTACCTGCATTTTACATTTTATCGAATTTTATGGAAAGGTTTTTAAACGATAATAGAATTTTTCACGTCAATTTTCTGAGAAGGGAAATAATCGTATTAGATTAATAATTGTTTTTGTTCCTGTAAAATACAAACAACACAATATCTGTTGTCTTGTAAAGACTGTAACCAACGGCCTTAGATTCCGGGTTATTTCTGAGATCAATAAAAAAAAAAAACTGTATAATATGTACCTTAAGAGGATGTCAGCGAACTGTTTGTTTCCTCTTTCTGGCCCACGCGGGCACACGAACCATAGATAGACAAAACGCATTTACACATAATTTTTTTTTTTTATGGTTTTCAGTTATCTCAGAGTAATATTATCTATTATTTACATGATAGAGAATAATATTTTTTAGGGTATGACATAATACCTATCGAGTGGACTAAATATTGACTAAAAACAATTATAATAGATATTTAAATTTACAAACAATTTTTTTTTATTTTGAAAGTCGTATACAAAGTCAAAAAATAATAAAATTAAAGTGAAACCCTCAAAAATATTAATATCAATAATTTTTGTAATAGGTGATTTTATTCTAAGATTACTCATAAATTATGAAAAATGACTGCCTTGATGAAAGCGTTTTATCCATGTTGCGCGTGGGTCTGAGAAAGAAAATAGATATTGTGCCGACACGAGGGCGCAATAATGAACAAAATATGGCATAAAAACATGGTTTTGTAGTTCAAGTAATACGGCTTAGTGAAGTGGTTTACTATAAAAATATCAATTATAAAAATTGTAGAGGAAAATTTTATCTAGAATCGTAAGAGGCCCGATTTTTGGTGTTTTTATTAATAGTTAAATTTAATTAATTTGTGTCAAATAATAAAAAATAAGCTTATAGTTAATAAAGTTAATTTATCCTGTGGGCTGCGATATTGTATGATTGGAAAACGATATCATAAATCGGGCTTCTTACGATTATAGATAAAATTCTTCTCTACATTTTGATCATAGGTATTTAGGTATAGTGTAAAACCCTTCAATAAGCAGTATTACAACTATTACTTGAAGTGAAAAACCATGTTTTTCAGTAAAAAAATGTTTAGTTACTTCCGGCATGTGCTGCGCCCGATAAAAAGCCGCATCCTTCGATCGTAATAGGTAAAATATATTATACACGAGGGTTCTAAATTATAATATATTATATAGAATTAAATATAGGCGGGTACTTAATTTAATTTGTACAGTCGTTTAGGTACATAATATTTAGTTTGCAATGATATGATATACCTGGCCATTAAAGATAATTGATTTCGGTATAGTTATAATTTATAAACTTATAATTTATAATACTAATAAAATCGTATTATTATATAGTTTAATGGTCTCATCTATCATATTAAATAATTTAATGGGTGTAAAAAATAGTATTTAAAACGAAGTTTATGTTACTTAAATTTTTAAAAGGAATGAGCTTATTTTGACGCCTCCAACTGCGCTACACTAATTATTTAAATGACTATCTATACGGTCTAAAACGTCTAAAAATTTGAAAAATATTACTTTTTTTCGAACTTAGGTGGTGGCGACATACCTGTTGATGGTGTTTTAAATACAAATTTAACTTTTAGAGAATTTTATAGTAGCAAGATTTCCGAGCGAACTTCAAAACTAAGCTAGAGTAAAAATTTTGCAAAAAAAAATTAAGTGGGTCGACGGTCAATCGTTTTTGAGTTAAACAAAAAAACAAAATCTAATCGTCAAAAATTGGTATTGCTTCGCCCCGAATCTAAAATAACAAGATTCATAGTCCACACATAATGTAGGTATATTTTCATTACAATTCACTATAGTAGGATAATTAATATAAATAACATTATAAATGCTACGGTTTCTTCTAAAAATGATTTATTTCCAAACTTTAATTTATTATTGTTTTGTTTTTAATTATGTTATGGAAGGTTTTGAAGTACAAATTTATTTTTTATAAATAATACATATTTAATATTAGATTACCTACTTACTATAAATATAATGCATACTGTTGTCATGTATAATATATAAACATAACCATTATTAATGTTAAAACTATTATATTAGGTTATGTAAACATGTATGTAATGTGTAACAAAATTTAGTATTAAGTCTTAGTCATTAAGTTTTAGTAGGTGTAGCAAAATTTAAACTATGTTAGCGAGTAAGTGATAGTAAGTGGTAGAGTAGACAAAATATGTGGGGTCGTTCAGGGGTGATCACTGTTGGATAAAAAACAGTAGTAAAGTGTTATATTTTAATATTATTATGTGTGTTTGATAGTGTACGTTGGAAGCGATCGACGTGTACAACAATGCATATAGAAAAGAAAATATAAAATATTTTAAGTATGAAATTCGAGTAAATGATCAGTAGCTATTTTCCGTAAAACTTTATATTGTACATTTATTACTTTGGTATGATTGCAGTTTAGTGAGTTGCAACTTAGTTTATAGGTCTACGGTAAGTTGCCATATATCTAAATATTAATTATACTTTGTAGATAATGAACACTATGATAATAATTGTATGCGTACCGATGATCTCGAACCGTTTGTTTTCCATGAGTCTCATCAGCGGTCCACCGCTATCACCCTGGCAAGAGTCCTTTCCACCCATCTCGTGCCCCGCGCAAATCATGTTATCCGTGATCAGGTCACCTGTGTAGTTGGTCTTGGCGCACTCCTTGTTGTCGATTATCGGCACGTCCACTTGTCTCAGGTGACACGACGGACTTCCGTTCTCGTACAGCGTACCCCAACCGGCAGCCTTTCCCACGCCGTTACTGTACGTGTCGTCTGCAACGTTATTCGTATCGTAATATTTGGTCGTCGTAGTTGTCATCGATAGCAATATTGCATTGTAGGTCGACTTTCTTATAATAATCAAAATTTTTGTATAGGTGCCCATGGCTATATCGGAATTTGCATTAGGTATACGCAAACCGTATCGGTATTATTAATTGATTGTACACCGTGTTTGCAGACACTAGGAATTTATGGAACTTGAAGACTATGGCGATTTAAAATTTATTTTTTTGAAAAAGTAGTAGGTACCTATCCCGCTGTTTTCTGCGAATCGTCAAGGCTGTTATTGGGTGTAGACGTGTAGTTGTAAACTCGGAACAACTTATATAGAAACATTTTTAAAATATACTTTTTTATAATTTCCTTTATACCTAGTCGTGTTGTGTTTACGATTACCCCCAAAAAAGTAAATTCTAAAGTCAGCCCTGGTTTTGAAATGACCCGAGTAGGTACCTACAGATTTTTTTAAACTGCTCAACGTGATTTTCCAGAGAAAGTCCGTAGAAAAAACAACCCGCGTCTTAGAAAAGGATATTTTAACATATGTCGATAGTAGTCAGTATAGCAGGGCTTAAATTTAAAATAAATATATCGTTTTTACGTTTTCGGATATTTAAACGTTATAGGTACAATTTTTATCGTTATTGTACTTTCAAACGTTATTTGATTTTTTTGGTTTATCGTTTTTTATTTTTTAACGTTATTTTAATTTTTTTTTTTTATACATTTTATTGTTATTTTTGGTATAAATAGGTATAGCCGTATACTGTATAGGTATAGGTATGGTATAGAACCACACTTTTATGTAAGAACTATCAAAGTAGTAGAAATTGTTGTCCAGGATAGGTTATTTTTAATAATCCTAGGATTTTTAGTAAGTAGCTATAACTCGCCAGTTAGTGTTAGGTGTCAAATATTGCTTAAATATTATGGCTTGAATGAAAGATGTAAAAATAGATTATTTATAACAATAATACAACTTGAAATAGCATAATAATGATAATGTTATATAAGATGTATTTAGTAGGTAGGTAGGTCGTAGGTACCTACATTAAACCACGCGCTTGCAGTTTTGTATCTTATTGAAATTTGAATTACAGAAAAAAACTAATATTCTATTAAATTCAATATTTATAAATCAAACAGATATAAAGTATTTCAAAAATATAAATTACTTTTAACATAGGTTTGCCAAATCTGAATTGTTTATAGTTATAACTTTTAAGATTCATACTTATATAGACTACAAGATTTAAAAACAATAGTAATGTTAAGTTCAACGTAAAAATAAGCACAAACATTATTTCGTTATTTGTAATTTTTTTATGTTACGTTAATTGTTTTTTTTTTCATTATTTTCTGTTATAACGTTATAAATAACGTTTTGAAGGCCTGGTACTCAATAGTGAGACTTTTTAGTTTTTTTAAACATGAATATGATTTGGGCTGGGTACAGATTTTATTTTTCTAACCAATTTTTTCCAACACTTTGTTTATCACGGTAGAAACGAATAAAATGGAAAAAATTACCTAATTTTCACTAGCCACTAGATAATATACAATTAATGGTTACTTATTAATATATATATTTATGATTCATAAATTTTCTTCAAAGTGGAAAATATCGTTCTACGTTTATGACACACGATAATTTGATTCCCTTATAAATTATAGCCCTACTAAATTGGCACTGCAGGTGGATCGCACAACTGTGTAATCTTTTTTAAATCAACAGTTCATACATTATCTTATATTTTAAAATATATCACAGCCACACAGACAAGGTTGAAGGTGACCTCATCGGCCAGCTTAGGGTAAAAGCCAGTCCGGCCTTTCCAGGTTGTTTACCTTATAAACCAACTGAACTGATTTTGTTATTTTAGAGGGCCCTAAAAATTTTAAAAATTACAAATATAAATTTCAACAGGCCCATATTTTACAGGTCCAACAGACCCCCCCCCCTCCGTTCAACACACCTTTTGGGGGCTCTGTGTGTAAGCATAAATTGGTATATAATTATTTTATATAATATAACGCACTTGTGTCGGTCGGCAAACAAACGGGCTTTATTGTAGCAGACATCGGCACTCGGTCGTTGAGCCTCAACAGCGCCAAATCGTTTTGGAAATTCAGGTAACTGAACTCACCTACGATGGACCTCAAGACGAATCGGGTTTCCGGTTTTCTAGTGGCATTGCAATAATCGTGTTCGCCAAAGGTGACTTTGATCAGCGGCCAAAAGAATCTAAACATTAGTAATTATAATATTATTTATTATGTGATGTAGGTATACTATATATAAATAACTCATTTTTAATCATGCTATAATATATTATATAGTATACTGGTATACGAACGGAGTAATTTTGTTGTAGTTATTGTTTATATCCACCTACTGGATGATTATTTTAACGGTAAACACTCGAATAAATTATACTAAACACGAGTTCGGAAAAATAGTTTTAAATAAATTATTATAATTTTTTCATTTTTGTAAAAAAGATAATTTTACTAACAATCTATATTAATTATTAAGTACTTGCGTAATACAATAAGTAAATTTGATCAAAGACTTAAAAAATAACACGGGATTCACATGATCATAGAAAATATTCATGACATGACTACAAATAGTAAACATAATATAATATACAAAAGTAATTATAACATTATATTGAGTTAACTCAATCAGAGATACCTACTAGAGAAAGGCAAACTTGTCTATATTCTGTAAATAATAATATTAGTACCTACATTAGGTAATCTCTTATAAATTATAATCAGTGGTTCTAACCTCTAGATTGATAAATACATCAATACGTCATTTGTTGGGCATAAATTTGGCTTAAATTTTGCTTAAGCTCTAACGTTTTTACTAAAGACCATAATGTGTTTAGTAAAAAAAAAAATAGGGGAAAGTATAGGTTACCCCGCTTTGCAGCGTCGGATGTACCTATACGGTACTCTCAGTATAGCCGTATTATATGTATATTGTATATATTAAGTCATTGAGTAACTCTTTAAGTTCTGCGGATAAATGTTTGTTATTTTGAAAAGTACTGAGCATTTTTCATTTTTTTTTAAAAAACACATATCATTGTACGCTCCGCTTAGAATCTAAAAAGTTTACCTTAAAGTTACCGGAACCATAATTATAATTTTTCTAGTCTCAAAATATAGATGGCACAAAAATATAAAATTAAGTCTCTAATTATTCGATCCCGAACGTTTTCAAGGAGTTTAATATAAGCAATTTTTTATGTGTGTGCATGTGGATTGTGTACTTGTGCGCTTAGTGAGTGATCATTGTATAGTGTGAGTGACTGTGTATAAAATAAATAACGGTGCGCACCTCTACATGCACGTACATTATAATAACGCATTATACAAATATTAATTGTGTGTTTTTTTGGTCAAATGTATCAATCTTTTGCCAATAATATTAACCAACTTGTTTATCCGATAACATTTCTGAAAATATATTTGAATTTGTCACTACATTTAGTTGAAAACAACTTTCTCACATTTTTAAATTAAATTTTAAACTTCAATATTATTAAAATTTAAAAAAAATCTTAAAGTTGAAAATTTAAAAATCTAATTTTGAAAGGTTAATGTGTTAATGTAAAATTTCAAAAAAGTTCAGAGTCATTTTCAAGAAAACTTTATGACGGATTCAAATATGTTCACAGAAGTTTTATTCGACGATAGGACCCACACAGCATAAAAATATTTCCTAACTATGGTAAAAATATTTTCAGGAAAATAAAATAGTTGTAAAAATATTTAAAAAAAGTTGCGTTAATTTGGAAATATTTTAGTTATATTCTTTGACCGAGAAATTCATATTTTTTATAAAATATTTTCAAAACATTTTAACCATATTTATTTTCAACAAACATTTTTATGGAATCATATAGTACAATATTTTGTTATAATGAGAAGAAAATATCTATATAAGTCAATAATATATTAGTCAAATGTTCATTATTCAAGCACTTTAAAATTTTCACAAAATATTATCATTTTCCGAATGCTGTGTGGGGACAGTTGGCTTAAAATAGGTCTATTTTGATAGAAAACGGGATCGAAAGTGTTCGGTGTGCCGTATTGTATTAAATAAAAAATAAAAAAACCTGTGCTTTAAATCTATGAACCATATATAGGTACCAATCACCGTTATCGTCGTTATATAAATGCATTATAAGTACCCTTTGACACAATGAGCAGCCGTCAGCACGTATCTATCGTTGATCAGCGTACCGCCGCAGTAGAATTGATTGAAATACGACAGACGGACCATCCAGGGGTATTCGTGCACACCCGAAGGGTCACCGCCCACGATCTTAGTGTCGACGTTCGGAGATCCGCAACCTGTTTTTGATTTTTCGCACAAAACACGTGTAGGTATTAAATATTTTAAAGCTAAAAATTTGTACTTAAAATTCGTCGCGAGTAGGTATGACATTAGGGGTTATGTGTATACTATATTTCAGCGTTTGAATTCAGTTTAACAAATAACAATAATTATTACAATTATTAATTATAACTATCAAATATTTCGTCACATTTCTCGATTGTTTAAAATGTATTTTTTTATGACTCGGTATCGAGTACGTACATTTTATTATACACACTTGTTGAATAATTTTGAATTGGTTTTTAACTCTATATATATATATATGTGTGATTTTTTAAAATAAAAGACAGCAGTTGTAAGACAGTTTATATTCGACAATCGTCTCTTGTCTATACAGTATAAATACGCACTAATAGTTTGTGCGAGTTCATTATTTTTTTTAAGAATCAACTACATGATGTTATTAGCTATAACGTTAAATTATTTACATTTATATTTTCATTATAGATTAGTCTATATAATTAAATTTTTTTTGAATTTTTAACGTTTTTTAACCAGGGACTTGGTCGCTAGGATATAGATGTGTAATAATATATTATATGATATAATGTTTTCTTTTGGTTACCCACACATCACTACTAACCCTCGAGACTATACGCACATTTCTGTAAAATATTTATACATAATATTTATTATAAATTATTTTTCTGGTTACCGTGCCTATATATTGCGAAGTCACCTGGGTATTAATACCTCAACGCAATCTTCAGAGAAAAGTGCAAAATACTAGAAACGTTAAATATACATATATAGGTACCTAACCTAACTTATATACTGTATTATTTTTATATGATTATAAGAAATGTGTGGTTTTCAGTCAATGAACGGTGACCGTGGGTATTAACATACGCAAATATAATATATTATACAAGGTTTGCGCTTAAATCTATAAGAAAAAAAATGAATTATATATATAATTATGTAATTATGTTTTTTTATTTATTTGATAGGTTTATCAGTCAATAAGATCAAAATCGTGTAAAACTATCGTAATTTAACGTAAATTAAATTGCGTTCCAGGTTATTGACGTTATTAATAATAATCATAATAACAATATAAATTTATTATATTTATGTTTTATGAAAATAATTTAGTAAACAGTTTTTGTTTACAGATATACAAACTAACAAACTAATATTCAACTAATAATTTATTATTATTATGGATTCATTTAATATCTGGAGTTGTTACTTTTTAATCATTGGATTGGTTATAAGTTTATAACTTATAAAATATGTATTATAAATTAAAACTTACTTACATTTTGTGAGAACGTGGACGGGTTTACAGGGAATTCAAAAGTTTAAACCAGCTATTGAGTATATTAATTATTAGTTTTAACGATATAATATGGTAATATGGTATGGAGTATTTCATTTCTATATACTCGATCATAGTAGAACTTTGAGCGATGCTCTTCGAATGAGTTTCTTTTTGTATTTCATAAAGTTGCGTCAAATTATTATGTATTTTTTTTTCTCAAATATTAAACTCTACTAAGAACTAATGAAAAATATATAATCTCTGAATTACATCAATTCAAATTTTAACTGATCTCATGATTGTAAAATAATATAGTGTGTTGGGGAAAATATAATACCAAATGTAATTTTCTATAGACGTCCGGAGTTTACCAAAGTCGTAAACCAGTAGATTTCGTATAAATAAAAGTCTAAACGAAAAGTGGATGCAATTTATTATATATGGGTAGGTATGCGGATTAAATTCAACGGTGCTGGCCATCGGACATCTAAAAGACAATAAATGTTTAGGTATACTCACTGCAGTCGCACTCTTGGCCATTTTTGGTGACCGAATTCACTGCGATTTGAGGCGTAGGTCTGCGAAATCCGAAGTCTGTGAATACGTTTCTTATGCCATGACCCTGCACCGAAACATCAGTCGGATATTGTAATATTATTAGATCACTTTTCAATGTATGATAATATTATTATATACGTGCAATGCACAAAACCGAGGATTCACAAACCATTACGTTATAATAAATTATATATTTTATAAAATGTAGGTACTTGCCTGTTGCGTTGCACATGCTATTACGAGCAGAACGCCCGCGACAAACGAACCTTGGCGACTCGGTGTCATGACTGTGACCCGAAGCGGCCACAAGTATTATACGTTTAACGGTATCGGACATCGTTAAAATGTGTACACACACACACACACACACACACACACACACACACACACACACACACACACACACACACACACACACACACACACACATACACACACACACACACGTCTTGGATATAACAAACGGGAATCCACTTTTCTACACGCCAATTCAAGACTGACCGCCAGGTCCAGTAAATATATTATATTAGATACACATGTGTGTGTGGGTATTATTAAAACGTGTTCGGATTGCGTAATGCGTCCGCGAGGCTAATAGACACGTTGTGTGCGTTTTATGCGGAATTTCAAAAATGCGTCTGACGGAAGTATCTGTCATACATATTATTATTATTATATAGGTACACCGCGAGACGGTGAAAGAAGAAGAAGAAGAAAATACGAACGACAGAAACGATGACGACGAGCAACGCGTAGGCAATGTATACGTCTTTTCATATATTATACTACGCGGACACGCTGTGATATCGCAGAGCTGTACATTATTGTACACCTACCGAAATATAATATCAATTGTACATATTATTGTTTGTCATATTTTACTATTATACCGCCGCCGAAACTTGAAAGTGAGACGGCGTCGGTGACGTTTTTTGTCCGCAGACGGTTATGCACGAGTACCAATAAATATAAAACGGATGAGATGTGTATATTATATTATATAGTTTTATGTAACGTTTTGTTCGAGTTTTTTTTCCTCCAAACAAAACGTATATTAGGTATATGTTTTTAGACACAGGATGTAGAGTAAAAAATAAAAAATACAAGATCAAATAAATAATATAATTTAAGGACTTAGATAAGTAATAATATATGTACAATACATTTAATATTCGCATATAGGTACGTATAAATTATTTGTTATTAACGTGTAATTTTATGGAAGTCCGGCCGCTATCTGACGCAAGCGCAGGTGTCCCTCATATTCTTTTGAATCCAATCCAGGTATTTGGTAACTCTGGTATACACGCCCGGGTAACCGGGTCTACCACAGCCGACGCCCCAAGACACTATGCCTGGAAAACGACGTTATGAACAATTACGAAAAAAACACGAATATAGATAGGCACCTAAGCGATTGTTTGACCGAATTCAATATTACAGTAAATTATAGTGAATGAATCTTTCAACAGTGATCACTCGTTATTTCGAAAAATATTATGTTTTTAGAAAATATTTTTTACATGAAAAAGTCACGCAAAAATCATTTTTCAGATAAAATTTTTACAATTTTAGTATACAATTTTAATTTTGAATTATTTAAGGTTTCAACACTTTTAAAAATTAACTAGGTAGGTTAGTATTACCTATAGGTATATTTATAAGTATACACATCAAAATTCTCAGAAAATAGTCTGCTTTGGCACAGAAATTAAAATTGTATGCTGTCATTATCAAAACATGAATTAGGTACTTAAAACAAATTATAATGATAATAGAATAGGTAAGTACTAAAGTACCTACTAAAGGTCCCCACACACTACAGCAGTTGTGGTGGCGATGGCGGTGAATTGCTGCAGGAGTGCAGGACACATTTCACCGCTCACCGCGGCGGTATAAAGCCAAGTAAATAGAATTTATCGCCACCGCCACCGCTGCAGCGTTAAAGGTTTTTTTTTAAAATGTTATTTTGTAAATTGTAATGCGACGTTGTATGACGTAATTGTAATTATGTGAAAAAAATATTTTAAAAACGTTAATACTTTGCGAGACGGCGAGTATCATTACGGTTATCTTCTCCATATATTATACTCACCAACTATTTCCAACTTGTCATCGACATCGCTATTTATCAACAAGGGACCTCCACTGTCACCCTGCAACGACAATAATCAATATTATTAAATATGCTTATATAGAATGGTGGGCGACGCGAGTGAGGTATAAAAAATGGTCGGTTTTTTGTATAAAAAAATTGTTTTCGCGTCCTAAAAGAGTTTCAAACGCATTCAGACTTCCACTTGAAATGTACATAATAATATTAGACAGTGATAATATAGTGATAATATAGTGATAAAAAATATGTAGAGTAATCAACTGAAATATATTACATGACAATGACGCGTATCAAATACTAAGAACGCAGTTATACATTAGAAAGTTTCTGAGTCGCTATTTCCGGAAAATTTCAGGGTGTTTCTGTTGCAGAAGTATATTGCGCTTGGAAATTGTGATAAATAATATAACGATATACCTAATATAATATAGACAGTGGTAATTATGACCACGCTCGTCGTATATAATTTTATATGAATCATGGTTCGTCGGAAGTGGACTTATTCTCGGGACCACGGGCTTTTATCGTTTCAAACCGGTATAATATAATAAATCGATAGGTATATAGTAACAAAATTGTGATTTAAAAAAAAAGTTCGTAAAAAAACAGGAATCGAATTAGTAACAAATCAGGGGTGGAAATTCGATTATTTCACTCAATCGCACAAAATAAAATAACAAACCTGACAAGAGTCCTCGACTCCCTTTCCGGCGCAAATCATGTTGGCGGTGATTCTCTGTGGTCGGTATTTTGAAGCCCTGCACTGTGCCAACGACAGGATCGGCACTTGAACTTCTTGCACAACGTCCGCCAGATTTCCACCTTCTGACACACGGCCCCAACCGACCACGGTTCCTACTTTTCCAGACGGTTCGCGGGCTACACATGAAATAACGTTGATTAAATAATGTGCTTGCGATAAGACATAAGATGAGTTTGAAAAAGTCATCATATAGTGATTTTTCACGTCTCTTCTATGTAATTTAGTTATCGCTTTCGTCAAATCCACTATAACATCGTAGATTGACTCACACGTCACTGAGACTAGGACCTAACTTAAAAAAAACCGGTGTTTTGAAAATCGATTGGACTAGAAACTTTTTGGCCAGTTAGAGGTAGGGGTTTTTTTGGATTTTTGGATTTTAATGTACTATAATATTAATACATAATTTAAGTTTTGTTATTCTCGGATTTTAGCTATATTTTAATTTTATACATTCTAAACTGTGTAGTTTTTTAAGTATAAAAAAAGTTATCAACTGAAACCTACAAAATCATTTTAAGCCTTCACAGCAGGACTATACAACTTTCGGCAAGCGATTACATGGTAAAAGACGACGGACAAGAATAAGTGTGGAATTTTAAAAGTTAATTTATTATACTGTCGGTATTTGTCATAGTCCACTCGGCTATATCAGTGGCGAGTATAAAAAAAAAAATTGGTGTTGCTCAGTTAATTTTAGGTGACCTACCCCTGATAACATTGTCATATACCGACCTAGAAAATGTTCTATTTTCCTTCTATATCAATAACCACCCACCCATATTTAAGGCGTTGCTTGAGAGACACTTGGACCCTATATGTTACACGCCACTAAGTTATATTACTTATATTATAATATTATGTACTTACTAGCTAACGGCAAACATATCGGCCTCACTGATTTGGTAAACGGTACCGCCTTCCGCAGCCGTAGCAGAGCCACGTCGTGGTTGTACGAGTTCACGTCAAAGTTTCGATGACGCACGATCGAAGATACCATCCTGGTAATCGTTTCACCGTCGGTCGTCGTGCTCTGGTCGTGGTCGCCGAATATCACACGTATACGAGATTTTTTCAATCTATAAACACCGTTCGTTATAATATTTTACAGTCGTTATTGCTTGTTAAAAGACGATAATATATTTTATGTTTTATGTATAACTTGACTTGACGAGAAAGAATAAAAAGCCGAATCACTATGTTTAATAATATTATGCTTCGGTAATAACGACGCCGTTATATCGCGTGGTATAGACAACTATATTATATTATTCCAAATAAACTGCAGTACAGAAGAAAATAAAAGTATCTATTTTATCTTTTTCCAAATGCATGGATCTTAATCAGACGATAATGCCTGTTTATCGTTATAATTCGAAAACATGTATATGCATATGTGTTTGACTTTCTCCAAGTCCCCGATTAACAATAACTGGTACAATCTCGAAATCACGTTGCCTGCATATGTATATGTATATGTATACATTATATTTTATATATTACCTAGGTATATTATGTTCTATAACGAGAACGAGTAAGAGTATAAAAAAGCAAATATTTAACAGAACACGATTTTTACATCGATAAAAGCACATCAATCGTATAATATTATATTCAATGGTATGTTTAATTACCTATTGTCTTCGATCTAATATAATATTATTACAATGTGATATTATAAATTATTATGTAATAATAATTATTAAAAAAATTGATCGTAGAAAATGTTCCGATCGCAATCGTCGCCGTGTATAACTTACTGTCGTAAGTACGTTTTAAATTTTAATTGGCAAACACACACACACACACACACACACACACTTGTATGTAAACGATGTTCGCGTTCCACGTGTGTTCGTGAAATGAAAATGTGTACGTTTCGCGTATTCGAAATTGTTTTTATGAATAATTTCGCAATGGAAAGTTATTATGCGCGCGGTATAGGTATAAAGTACCGTGGCTATCGTATTATTATCTATCGGATGTGTATTATAACCTCGTTTGTTTACTCCACGCTGGTAAAGCAACAATTTAGGACGAAATCTCTCGGCGCGGCGACGGGGAATTGAAATATATACTATACAAACGTATAATAGTATAATATATTATAATGACGGTGCGAATTGACGGTGGAAATGCAATACTACGGTTTTACGCTATGGTATTATACTGTCATACACACACGGTCATACGGGTATTCCGTCATCGGAGGTAATATCTACACACATACGGAGTGATCCTAAGTGGCTACTTTATAATAATTTTCATAGTCAATTTAATATATTGTGTTTCTGATATATATGTGTATACATATTACACACGCAGTTATCAAAGTATTATTACCGCTACATTTTTGTGCGCGATTTGATAAAATTCTGAAGCAAAATAATTTTTTATGACATTTGACGCATAAATATTTCGGATAAGTATTAAAAATATAACTCATGTTGAAGTGAGCGGTGTATTAATACAGTGCGTAGGCACACGTCATACTGTTTTTAATAATATATTATAATTTTAGAAAAGTATTTTGCTACAGATTATAAAATTAACAATATAGTAGACGTTGAAAATTTAAAAATCCTCAGAACGTCAGAATCCAAAAAAATAGTGCTACATAATTTTTTAGTGTACATTTGGTTGGAAAACAAAAATCGATTAAGAACACTATTTACGATGCTTGAATGAATCACCCCGTATATTGCAGTACATGCTAGTACTTATACATATCTGACCGCAAGCGTTTGCGGTTTTTCGAGTGATTTTTATGGTGTGGTGGATTCGTTTTTACGGCACAAAATTACAATATATGGGTGTCTATATTATTATTACAATAACGGTTGTTCCAAAATCAGAGACGAACAATAATGATGATAATAATAATAATAATAATAATTATTATAATGGATCGGTGTCACGCGTAGCATGTATTAATGTATTATGGATTCATGATGTATTTACAAAACGCGTACGCTGACATATTATACATAAATAGTTAATAGTACTCGACAGCTTCTGAAACGGCAATGTGTAGTGTATGAGTGTATATAGAAAGTCAGGAAACCCCAAATTCGCGGTCTGTACCGCGTATTGCTATATAGTATTGTAACGACGACGAGGCATTCGAGGACGGTATAATACATCGATAACCGATCGTTCGCAATCAAAAATTAATTTTTAATCATACAGCGTGTACTAGTTATTACCTATATCATCGACTATCGGCCACCGCCACGAATTGAGGGTTTTAAAACTTTCTATGCAGACCCAATAGTTACGCGTCTATAAAAACGGCAGCAGGTCTCTCTCTCTCTCTTTGTCTTTCTCTCTCTGGTATACTCGTATAATATGTACATATGCGGCTATTTATTAAAAATGAATCACTTAGTAATTTACGATAACTCGGAGTATGGGTTCTAGACTTTTAAAATATATTTCCTTGTACCACTTTTAGATTTTCTAAACAAAATACTAATGAGTCTCAAAACTTCCGTGGACGTAAATTGCTCAGTTAATTTTTTTCGATTAGAACAATGCATATGTAACTATGACACATTACCTACTTATACCATTTTTCTGACTGAATTATGAGATTATTTTAACGGACTGTCTTATTGGTTTCCGTATTACGCCATTGTAATTTTATAGTAACTCTCTCCACCTTACAATGCCTATTCGATTACGCGAGCCTCATATGCACAGACACAGACACAAACGCAAATGTATGTTAATATTTTTATATCTTATCATTTACTTCATAAAACTGAGTCTTATAATAGTACAAAAATAAAAGAAAATACATTCCAATATCTTCAGATTTCGATCAAATCAAAGTATACATCATTATAGCTTAGTATTTCATTACAATATATTGTAATCAAAATGAATGAATAAACAGTAAGTCATTATAAGTTTAAACCATTTTAAAGACATATAGTATATTTAACAAATAATATGCACTCACTTCCGGACGCAATGAGCTGCGGTTAGCACGTAATCGCTGTTGATGAGTGATCCGCCGCAGTGGAAATGGCTTTCGTACATGAGTTTCGCTACCCATGGATACCTGTGCACCCCGGTGGGGCGGCCACCCACTATGCGGATTTCTTGGTTGGGCACTCCACAATCTATATGTATAAACAAATGTTTAAAATATTGATCGATTTGAAACAATGTTATTGACCGCTAAGGGGGCTATACACCAAGATTAATGAATAACTTTTGCGCTATGGCGCACTTTAAAACATGAGTGTAATTGATATGTGTTGATATTGGTACGAGTCGTGGTTGAACAGTCCAAAAAACTTGTGGCTGAGTTTTATGTAACGATGATCTATGTTTGACCAGTAAAGTCTATATTATACTGCTTAGGAACATAATTTAGTATGCTATATGCACAAAATAATTACACAGAATCGATATAAAAACTGACTAGAAATCGAGTGATAGTGACTTTAACAACCGGCGTGGAAGACGGCTGAAAAAAGACAACGAATACCAAATGAAAAGCCCATACGATGAATGTATGTGTCTTATATGTAATCTAAATATACAAACATTATTCGACGTGGGAGATATTGACGTGTGATATTATAAAACGATATAATACATTGAAACCGTCGGTGTCTATTGAATAAAACTGATTTTATGCATATTGTGTAGTTGTATGCGTGAAAGAAACGGTAAACCTTCTTGTCAGGAAGTATTTCGGACGCTTTCCGTTACGAATTTAAAACATGCATTAATAGACATTAAACGCGCATTTCGTCGCGACGGTAAAAGTATAATATAATAATATTATGTATTTACATTCTGACCCGAAAACCGTGTAGCACACTAGCGCCACTGTAACCGGTATGATTGGTGTTTCCGAAACATATCCGAAAAACGGTAACCAGGTCGAACAGCGTCCTTAATAGCGTTTTGGCACAATATAATATTATTGTGTTAATAATGTGACATTAATATTCGTTTATTGTATTGGGTATTGATAGTCTCGCAACAACTAATAATGTAATCCGTAGACATATAATTAAATGACATATTATAGTATGCACTCACTGCAAGTGCAGTTGGACACAGGTAACTTCTCCTCGGGCTCGTAGCTGACTGAACCAAATATGTCGTCAAAGAATATTCGCTTGTCGTCCTGCCTGTCGGGTCTGGACGTGCCGTCGTCGTCGTTGTCCTGCGGAAAGAAAGTGCAAACTATCAACACACACACACTTACTCACATTTCTATAGGGTAAACCACAAAGACCTGGCATGTTAAAATGCTTTTTCAAGATCTTCCCGATAAACCTTTACCTATACGTAATATAAGTAGGTTAGTTAGTTGGGTGGGTTAGTGGTTCACACACACGACATGTGATTGCAAATATTAAAAGACGTGTAACGATAATATCGATAGCACGTTATTTTAAGCGCACTCGCAAAACGTTATTTTGTCGTTGTCGTTTTCGTTTTCGTACACACATGACGAATGTGTTTTCTATCTTTCGCGGTGGCGGCAGAACTACTTTTACCGCAGAAATGTAACGCGCCGGCCCAGTCTCAAACCAGTCACCAGAGAGAACGACAACGAAGACACCGAGACACGATTATTATTATTATTAATTTTTTTAATTTTTGTATCGTCGGGGTGCGTCTGCGGAGACGCTGTGGACGGTTTGGGGCGCGGAGCGTTATACTGCGCTCACCCCACAGAAGCTTACCGTGGACGCGGACGCCGGGGTGGTGGCCGATCCGTGGCCGACGGTCGAGGCGACGGCCGCGGTCAGCATACACACGTGCACCACCATCTGCTGCAGCTGCTGCGACCGCATCGTCGACGGCGGCCGAGCAACATAAACGCGCGGTGGCCGCGGTCTGCGCGCGCGTTCGTCCGTCCGCACGAGCGAGCTACGGATAGCGATCGAGCGCGTACTTGTTGGCGAGTGCGACGAGCGGCCGTCCGAGCGATGTGACGATGTTCCAGACGCGTCGCGCGTATTACACACCGCGGTAAGTGGTTACCTCCTATACGACGTCGCGACCGTGTGCACACTAAACCGAGTTATCGCGTCGTACTGAGTGCCGCTTCCACTGAGAGACGGCGACGGCGGCGGAAAGAAAGTGCACCCGCCAGCGGACCGGACGCGAGTAAAAGCGGACGTGCACGCGCGAGGTATCGGTAGCTGCGTAATATTGTTGGTATTGTTGCCGTGGTATATACCATATACGTATATTATATATCTATATATATTATGTACCTACACGACGATAATATAATAATAATATAATGCATATGACTTGTTACCGGCCGCCGCGTATACCTACTCTCACTTTCTTGCGGACGCGACGACCTTGAAGGCGCCCCCCCCCCCCCCCACTGACGGCCGACCGTGGCTCAAGCCAGCAATATAATAGGTATATTATGTACTATCATAAATTCGACGTGTATGTATAATATCGAAGAAAAATCTCGTCAAATCGGAATGTCACGGACCGAAAAATAAAAATTTCATTTCAAGCAAGCGTTTTCCGTTTTGTGTTCGATAATCCAGTGGCGTGCCGGGGACAACTGTTTTTTGACGACAAGTCCAATTCAGTATTTACCACCTCACACAACCCACTAGAGCCCTACTTAGGACTTTTGGTGCCCGAGGCTAATTTTTTGGTCGGGCCACAAAACTTGCCATATAAATTCTGCTTTTTTGTTAAATCACATTCATATAATGAATTTATTTTTAAGATTTTAGACCATCGCCTTAAGACTTAATCACATTATGCGACGTATGTTACACGACAAACGCTGTTTGCCACGGCGATTTAAAATTATTATCTGCAGTCAACGAACTTGCAAAAAATTATTGTAAAAAGTTCCAATCAAAGATTTAAACCACTTCAACTCTATTTATATTTAGACATTTATGTCCCACTATCCAGACTTGGGTATAGCACTTTTTAAAAGGATTTCAAATACATATACCGAATACTCAAAAAAAGTATTCAGAATATGTATTCGAATACTTTATGATAATAATATTCCGAAGTATTTGGAATACTTCACAAAAAGTATTTTTAAGTATTTTTTTTAGTAAAAGTAAATATTTTTCGAATACCTTTTTAGAAGATTTAGTTTTCGATAACAAAAATATTATTTTTTCAATTCTATGTTTATAAATGAACATTATTATAATCTCGATAATACACACCTATCTATTAGTTATAAATTATATTCAAATTAATATAGTTAATAAGTAATAATTAGTAATATATAAGAGTATACCTATATAAGAAAAAAAGTATTCAAAATACCGTATTGAATACTTTCAAAAAAAGTATTTGGAATACTACTCAAGTGGCATTATCTCAAAACATTCACCGTCGTTTTAAAAGAAATTGGCCCAAATAACTAGGTATTATTAAAAAAATCTAGTAAGACCACCTAAATTGAGACCACTTAAGGGTCTATTACAGAATTGTCTCATTTATTGTACTACATCTTATTTATTAATCAGTGTTAAGGTTTAACAGATATCGCAATGTATTTTATGAAATAAAATAAAATAAATAAAAATATGTGTTAATTGCAGGGGTCACTAATAATTATTGTTAAATTTAAATGCAATTTTCCAAGTGAAATAAAAACCTTTAAAAATTATTAAACTGTATATAAGTAACATACCTATAACATTTTTCTTTGTAAAATGATTTAATTATTGTTATGAGTGCTTATTATTTGATATTTACTATTTAATTTGTTTTCTCTGATTAAATGTAAAAGTTAAAATATCTTCTCATTACCCGGAACTTCAAATGACGGAGTTTGAAAAAGAAATTAATCTAGATACGTATAGTACACCTACGTCCAACAGTAAATTACTATGAAAATTATACCTAGAGGTTAAACTCATGAAACATTTTTTATACGTTTTTAATTATAACAGTATCAAAACCCTGACACTAATTTTAGTACCTAATTTATTATGGATTAGACATCTCGTAAACTTTTTACAAAGATGGATGGACATTTTACAAGTAAGTTTAGTTTAAGTGATTAATGATTTTTGAAATTTATCTGTTTTGTTTAGTTTTAAAACGACACGATATAATAAATAATAATTCTATTGCACACCTGCACCAGCGTTAATAAGTCGGCTAATTTAAATTCAAACAATTTTTTTTTTTTTTTTTGGCACGAATAGTTTGGATAACATAACAATGTACAATTATTATAGTGTTCAACACTACGTGATGGTTTTTTTTTTTACAAATTAATGTATTAACGTATATTACATTAATATTATAGATAAATCATTATAATATTGTGATGTGCGGCTTCACCTACGACGATCCACGTGTATAAATGTATAATATATGTATTTATATAATATATAGTGTGTCCCGTCTTATATGCACCACTATAAATATCTCAGCCCGTTGACCTTACATTGAAAAACGGTTTGCTGTGATGGATAGAGGGTACAAGAGTACATATTTTTAACTTCTTTACGCAGTACAACTTAAGTTTTTTTGAATATCAACCCTAATTTTTGTCACCAGATATAGGTAGATCATTTTTTCTAAGTAATTTTGATTCATTTACCATGGTTCTAAACCTAAAATTAACTGAGTTACAAATTTTTGAAATTTTAAAATAATCCGATTTTTCCAAAAACAAGGTATTAATATTGAGCAGATTGTAAAACCTTTGTAAAAGTATTAACTACTTGTATGAAAGACCTTCTATTTAATTTCTAAGCCTTAGATATACAAATTTAATATATTTTCTTAAATATTGAAGTAAAAGTGGTTTTGTCAAAATTCGAACTTTAAATGCTTATAAAAAAATAACCGTACCTATATTGTACCATTAATATTTTTAAATAGCTATAATAATAATTTATGAGGAACCTTGTATTCAATTTTACAAAGCTCTTTGACCGAAAATAATAATTTGTTATTAACATTTTTAGACAAAAATTAACCTAATCAAATACAATCCAAGCGAAGACGGTCAACCAAGTTTACTAAATATTTTAACACATTTTAATTTATTAATTTTTGTTTTTCTTGATTATTTTAAAAAGCACTGAGAATTTTCCATCCCGACCTTCTTGAAGTACAAACTAGATCCAATTTTAGATATATTCATATTTAGTGATACATATAAGACGGGACCACTGTATAATGTATATACAGTGAAACTTCCATATAACGAAGTCGAATAAGCAGCAAAAAAAATTCGTTATATAGAGGAATTCGTTAAATAGAATTACGTATTTTTTTCAACTTTTTTTTTATTATTTTTTTATTATGTATATTGTATGTATGTAAAAACAACATCAAACATCATATTACAGTTTAATTTAATTTTTAACCTTAAATATAATTTAAAAGAAATAATCAGTAATAGTTTTGTTTGCTTATTATTTTTGAAAATTGTCCTTCTTTCGTAAAAAGTTTCTATATCGTCAAGTTTTAAAAAAATCACTTCTCCAAGCTTTCGATACCTCAGAAATACAATCTCGCAGAGTAATTGTTGTTCTCTGTTCAAGAACTATGACATAAACTATCAATTTGATGGTGACAAAATTTACAAAAACTGGTTTTTATCGAATAATTTTTTCGTTATATAGAAACATCAGATTCGTTATTTGGAGATAAATTTACGTGTAATTAACAATGAAGGTCATAGTTCTTAAAAATATTTCGTTAAACAGAAAATTCCGTTAAATGGAAGTTCGTTATATGGAAGTTTCACTGTACTTATTTTGTCTTATTTTCGTCTCGAAGTCGTTAAAAATTATTCACAAAAAGTATACCATAATATACTTATACGGTAAACATTATTAACCAGTGCGAGAATTTAAAACCGAGATTAAATGTTCAAAGGCAAAGATCCGTCATAATAATAATAATAATTAATAATACCTATATAATAACATACTTTCATAAAATACTTTCGCATGATACGACATTAAGACTCGTGCAGTTCCCGAAATAGTTTTACGCGCTCAACAAATGTAAAACTAATAAGCAATCACTCTTGTTTGCAGCTCTCGTAGTGCCTTATATTATACGACTTGTATATAATATAATATAATATAATATGGTAGCAAAGTTTTAATGTATTTCGCGTCAATGAAATTCGTCGGAAGTCAAGTTATTGCAGAAATGTCACGTGCACACTTTTCTGCGAAGACGAACGTCGAATTTTGATTGACTTACAACCAGAAAGTTGGGCAAAAGTGTATTAAATGAACGTGCGCGTCGACCTGCAGCAGCCCTGCCTGTCTGCCAGATCTGCCTGCCTATACCTACATATACATACACGATAAACACACATGGTTTACTATAAACCGTTTGCTAACGTATACATTTTGCGCACAGTATAGTATTATGTTAGGTATTGTACGACGCGGAATAACTTTTTGCTCGATTTGAATAATTTGCCACGAGGGGATCGGTTTAAAAACGACCATTGCAGCATTTTTCTACTGTCCTAAAAAAGGTTATGCAGTGAGAACTGAGAACAATATACAAAATACATTATTCGAACGCGTAAATGTGACTAAACTACCTTCTCAAATGATTTTAACTCGCAATCGGTATACGTTTCGTCGATTCTTACTTCCGACTAATATTATGAAATATTATATTCATCAATGGTAAAAGTATGTATACTATTCTTCTATGTATTATGACGAAAAAACAGTTTTAGAACTATCGTGGGTTGACAAATTACCAGTATACATATAGGTGATAATATTTATATATAGATAATATGACGTGTTGTATCCGTCTTACTAACGCATAATATACCAAAATGTACGTCCCTCAGTTCCGATTTTGTGTTGTTAGCTTAAATATTAGAGTGAATTGACCTATTATCAAACTTAAATGTAAGAACATTATCTGTGTTTTTTTGATGGTCTTTTTACGATATTTTAATTTTTAAGTGAATTATGAGCATTTTTCAATGTTAATATTTGACATACTATATCATATAACCCACTCAAGATACGGTATACTATATTATTATCCTCTTAAGATTTTATTAATATCCTAGAAATTAATTCTGAATTTTAAGTTGTTTTTTTGTTTTTATCACTTCACATTAACTTTTCTCAAATCATCAAAATAAATATGTAATATTTCTTTTTAGTTCTGACAATAATTAACGTAAAACGTGTGGTCGGATCAGTCGGCCATTTACTGCAAAGCGTATTTAGGTTAACTTACTGATCGCTTACAGTTTTATCTCGATTTTACGTATATGATACCGAGTAACACTTAACATCGTAAGTTTTGGATAGGTACATCATTTATATTATTATATAGGCGTATTCGTAATGTTTCATCGATTCTGCTAAAACACTGCGGTATAGAAACATACATAGATTTCAAAATTATTTTAACGAGGTAAATCACTCATTACTGAAATGCGTGAACAATATTAGTTGTGTAGAATGTAGATATTAAAGCTTGATGATTTCTGTTATTATAATAATATGTTTGAAGGTATACGCTTAGCTATAATATGACGACCAAATTAATGAATTTCATTAATACTCTATAAATATATTTATGATGCACGCATATAGTTGAAAAACGAAAATAGAAAGCGCAATGTACTTTTATGACAGTAATAACAGTTTTATGCTATCAGAGTTAAAAAAACCACACATTTCAATATTTATTCATCGTGCCCACGCGATCAAACTCCATCACGGTGCGTCGAAAGTTATAGCTGACCGTGTTGCGCAATCACAATTTTTCTCCACTATTTATTTTAGGTTAAAATGTTTGTTGCACTACTCCGCGGCTTGACTAAATTCAACAAAATACTTATCAATTTATTAGAAACTACGAATGTCGAATATTCAATATAATATTTTATGCATCAACTTCTTGAATAAGTTTGTTTGAGAAATTTAAATATTAATTAAAAAAAATAACATTTAAAAAATCACAATTGAAACAATATATTGCATAAATGTATAACATATTATAATAACTTCAAACAAAATAGATTAAAAATATTATTATTTTAAAGAATCACAAAAATTGACTGAGAAAATTAACACACAATTATCAATCTGCAGAAATTGTTTACTTTTTTTTTCTATTGGAGTGCGCAATTTGATAGTTAAAGAAAAATTGTGTCGTCTGTATGACGTCTTTTTGCTTATACCTTTTACCGGTATATGTAGGTAACTATTGTAACCGTATAGTGCAGAAGAATCAGTTGTTCATTGTTTAGGATAATTTTTTAATATAGTATAATATATACATTATGTATAAATAGATTGGTACTTAATGTTTATCAACGATTTAATTGGAAATCGGTATGTTATAGTGTAATTTTTATTAGAACGTGATAATAGCGTCAGACCGCGGGCTTTACGAAAGTGAAAATGTTTACTTTGCAGACCGCGTTCGTCGTCGGTAGAAGTGCGTTCGCTCAAATCAAGACGTGTACACTGTACACACACTAAAAAAAAATCGGGTAAGAACCAGCATTGACGATTTCTATCTAAACCGCAAAGTAAATACGAATCTTTAAGACAGTTCGATTTACATGTTTTATAGAAGGTATATAATTATAGTTTATACGTATGCGTAGGTATATTTCTGCTAGTAATATCACACCAAAAACACTTCGTTATAACACCTTGTAAAAAAAAGCTAAGTTAAAAAAAAATAAATTTAGTAATGGTTAAATCTTTAAAAGACATGATATAATATGGAAACTAAGTAAAATGTCATTTTATAATATTACAAATACCTATGATGACAAATAGGATCAATTGTAATGTTAAATACTTATAGTCAACACAATATTATTTATACATTATTAATTACGAAAAATACTATAGTGGACAGTGGTTACTTAATTGTATTTATTTAAGTATACTTTTACGTTCTGCCAAATAGTTAAACCAAATATGTTGACTAAGTATTTAACATTACAATTGATCCTATTTATCATCATAGGTATTTGTAATATTATAAAATGGCATTTTACTTAGTTTCCATAATATATCATATCTTTTAAAGATTTAATCATTACTAAATTTATTTTTTTTTAACTTAGCTTTTTTTTACAAGGAGTTATAACGAAATGTTTTTGGTGTGATATCAGCTATTTTTTTATGAAAAAGTCGCGATGTTATTTGACTGTATATAATAATAATAATCCATAATATAGCATGCATCGTTGGTCTCCTGTTGTTATATCTTTTTTTCTAAAACTATAATGTAAACATCTTTTCCACCACGAGGCCAGCGTTCCATACTTATAGACATATCGTTACATCTAACCCATATTTTATTATTATATTTAATAATTGATGTGTAATGGGCTTGAGACTAGAGTCATAGATGGACCATGATGGCAAATCATAGAATTAAGAGCATATGATTTGCCATCGACCTTAATTGTTGCCACGGGTAATGAATTAATCACCAGATTGTTTATTTTCTTATTAAAATTGCTCCAAGTTTTCAGCATAATAATATGATACCGTCGCGCTGGATCACAAATTCACTAAACAATCACAGTCGTTGAGTAGTATATTCACGAAATACACGCAATACACGCAATACTACGAGTAGTGGGGATGGATAAGCAGTGGGGCGGGGGACATTTACGATATTTTCGTTCCGTACGCAAAATCGGTCTTAAAGTACTTGAACATTTTTGCTTATAACTTATAAACTATCTAACCAATGAGTTCCTCTGTTCCAATTGGCACAATATTTCTGATCGATTGATACCTTATACGACTTTATATGTTCAGCCGTTTGCCCTGTAGAGGTTGACAAAGGATTGACATAAATTAGGACGGGTTTTCAATGGTAAAACTCTGGCTCCTGTTATTATACGTGGCTACTCCGCTATTTTTTTTTACTTAGCTTCGCGCCACTACCGTCGCGCTGGATAGGTAATATTACTATAGGAAATTTGTAATATGCTAATTTGCACCAAAATTGGTATCTATGCGTATTCAATTATTTGATATTCATTATGTTAAATATTTTACTGACAGTTATTGTTTATAATATTAAGAGTTTATTTGTACCTACTACCTAGTACAAAAATACACATGTAATTATAAATTTACTACAGATATATAGCTACACTTTTGCGTTGGTACCATTTACTAATGTATATACCATCAAAAATGATCAATTTGAATTTTGGTGCAAATTACTTACACATGTTGTATATTATATTTTGAGTCAATATTGGTGCAAATTGACTACAGCCTTTTTTTTACACTTTAATCGCTCAGCTTATATATTGTTATATATACAGGGCTCAAGTGATTAAGTATAATATAGAATACCACAGGGTAACAACACTTGTAAATATTACTAAAACTGTTGCAGCTATAACTGCAGCGTAACCCATGGGAAAGTAGGCTGTAAGACGTTCTATATTATAATAAAGCTCAACACTCACAATATTATTACTTTTATCTTCAAGAGCGAAATGGAAGCTGAAACGTATACCTAGTTGTCGTTATTTGTTTACACTGCACACTCTTCTTCCACAAAACATTAAAATGTTACTTTATTCAAAAATCCAATAATATGTTTCGGTGTTCGAGTACGTAATGAGTATGACGATAATAAAAATAATAATACAGTGGCTTGATGTGATGCGGTGTTTGCATTCAGCCACGAATGTGTTTTGAGTGTACGCACTAGCCGGTGTCACTAGTAGAATTTTTAGTGACAAATCCTTGCCACACCTACACACACGTGTTCAAATAAACAGTACCCTCCCCAACAGTAGCAGGCTAATGAAATCAGTTGTCAAAGCCTTAATTTCAAATTAAAAAAAAAAAAAATATATTAATAATAACAATAATAACAGCAGTCAACGATCCGGTTTCCTTTTTTCTACGCGATTGATATAATATACATACATCATAAATATATAATATGTAACATTTTATATTTCAGTTATCGGGGTTACGCCCTGAGCGTTTAATATCAAACCACCGTTTTAAAAAAGAATCGGAAACGTATTTTCCACGTAACAGCTGGTACACATTTTATTTAAAAAAAACATATTTCTACTAATTCTATAGTACAAATATTGTTGTGTGCATTTGTGCGCGTCTTTTCCACGGAATACGACATCAAAGCTTTCGAGCGCGGTACAAAAATCCAACTGTTAAATACGGTTTTGTATTCCCGGGATCAGTACTGCTGCATTGGCTTATTATTGTAAATATTTTTTTTATTATTATTATAATATATTTTATACATAATATTTTAATTGCATTTATTGTATAATTTCCTAGTACTGCACTGCGGGACGGAAATGGTTCCGATAAAAAAAACCGTTTCATCTTCTTCTGCCCCTCACCGTAATAAGATATATAAAAAAAAATAAAAATATTTTTTTCATTCCGCCACAGCACTTATAGGTATTCGTATATTTTCTTGTTGACCTAGATATGCTGTAATGGTTTAATGGTGACTCAAACTCTCGAATAGTTCAAATACGATACAAGGGCCATAGCGAGTATATATTGTTATGTTAAGTCGAATAGACTAAATAGCAAATTATTACCTATACCTACCTAAAAAAAAGTTTTTATGTCACTATAGAAACATTGGATATCAAGGGTCACTTGATTTTAACAATGCTTAAAAAGATGTACCCGATAAAATGAGAATTGGTAAACTAATATACGTAAACTTACTGAGATCAGAACTTAAAATATTTTACTTTATTTATATAGCTTATATTAGTAATATTGTAGTGCTGTCGTGCTGATACACACTCGTCGAATTAATTGTGTAATATGTTGTCTACTTATAAAATTGTATTGTAATTTGTAATTGTAATACAAAAATCGGATGTGACAAATAAAATCTTTGCTAATAGATAAAAATAAAGATACAGGTTAAAATGCTCATAGTATTATAGTACTGCTATATTGATTTATAAGAATATTTTATTTATTTATTAAGTAATCAAAAAAAATGTATATATTATATTAAAAACATTTTACTTACTTTTATTATCAAAAGTGCAGAGGGCATTAACTAGATATCCAAAAAATTGTTTTTAACTAAACTAGTTGGTTAATATTCTTATTGATTAAGTTGAACAGTCAACATAATATTCATATTGTAATAAATTTTTTCAGTTAATTAAAAAAATGGTGATAAGTTAGAACTATGTTTGTACATAAATATATCTGCAGCTATCACTACCTAATTAATTATCATTGCTTGTTTAATCACAATGCACACAATGATATTGAATACAAAATTAAATATTATAAGTATAGGTATTTCATAGTTTAATAACTTAATTGGAACAAACGTTGAAACATGTCACCCACTACAAGTGAGTTTACAACTAGTGTACAATAAGAAGAAATACTATAAAATGATTTTTAAAAAAGTTGTTAACTTATTATTTAAATTGTACTATCGCCTAGTTTTAAAAACAAAATATAAATAAAGCATAGAACAACCACTGTATGGATTCACTAGTTTTAATATACTATACTATACTAAATGTCTAAATAACATATTATATGGTAATCATTACTATAAATTGGTAATTTTTCATAATTTCTGGTCATACTTAAATAGCTAATAGCTTGATTTAAATAGTTTGATAGTACCTACAGTTAAAACATTTTAAATATTGACAATTTTTTTTTTTTGCGATTATTATCAAATCTAACTCATTAGATTTTGAAATAAAATGTATTATTTTAATATTTTATATTGATTTATTGTAACTTTAGAAATATAATGGCAAAAAAATAAATATATTTTAGCCATATATTAATGGGGAAAGTAAAATAAATTTGAAAAATAACCTACACAAAAATTATAGCACAACTATAAAACTCATTGTTATAACCCATATTGTAAAGAAAGCATCGATTTAAAAACTTTGTACAATGACCATGGAGTCAAGATTATCAATATAATTTAAATATTTTTTTCTACTTCTTATCTAGGCGTTTGATTTTAAATTGTCCTTTTATATTTTAGATAATACCTATAATACTAATAATATTAAAGACTACAGTTTTAATAATAAAAAATAATTGAAAAAAATATGAATAATTATACAGTGAACATATATATAGTGTTCACAATATTTGATTTTGAATAGTACACTAACTAATAATATATAAAACGTGTACAACCTGGATAATTTTTTTATTAGACAATCTGTTACAAAAGTTGAACAATAAGCTTAATTATCGTTTGATAATTAAACCTGGATAATTTAACTGACTTTATCTTTAAAATATTACGTATTATACTAAACTATATTACCTAATTTTTTTTATATTATTTATTAATCTTTATAATGTAAAGATGAAAGTCCTAGAAAACCTTTATTATTAATTAATTAATAAATATCTATTCATTATTCATAGGTACGAATTAATGTTAACTTATAAATTGTGTATATATTGTATAACATGATAGTAAGAATATGGTATTTGCTATTGCGTATATTAAAATATAATAGATACCTACCTATTATGTTGCTATAATTATTACGGTTTGCAGCGTCTGTGCGTGCATTTTATAAAGACGAGATATCGTTCGTAGTGCGCAAACCGCATTATTTGCAGTACGCCCGTTCGACATAATATTATATTATTACCACCGCCGCTGTCGTCGGCGTCGTCGTCCTTTGTCCGTATTATTATAATAATATATCCTGTAAATAATTATTGTAATATGCGTGTTGTATGCGTACCTACTTAAAGTGATTATAATAGTCGTTACGGAAGCGCAAATAGGTACCATTCTTCCGAGGAAGACCCACAATTAAAACGGAATCCGCAGTGCTATATAATCTAATACAATCTAATACAATTCTGTTTTGAATTCCGTGACGAACGTATCCAAAAATTAACATTTTCAGGTCCATACACTGTATGTTTTAATAGGTGTATACCTACGTATATATTATAATATGATGCTCTCGGCCAGTCATTGGCCTGGTTATCGGCTTACAAAAACTTGGTATTCTAACTAGTACCTACATATTTTACTAAGCTTAGTAAACGAAATAAACAGTTATTTGAAAACGTTAAAATATTCTCTAGGTAGCAGTAAATGAGCTTGTAAATATGCAAAATCTATATAATGTTAAACTGCAGTTTTTCTTTTAAATGAAAGACTAACAAAACTTTTTGTTTGGTTATTATAAAGCAACAAATTGAAGTAGTTACCTACACATTAGGACCACTACTGCAATATATCTCTTGGTAACAAGTCTAGGCAATACCGAGGCTAATCGGTAATAATGGCCTACGTAAAATAGGCTACGGAAAATTTGTCCAACAGAAAATATTTGTTTAAAAATAGTGATAAAATAACAAAAACATAGTATATACTAGTATTTATAATCAATGATAATACATAGGTTTAATGCATAAATAGATAAATGCATAAGAATTATACATCATTATAATAAAATAAAAGTTAATACAAATACATCCAAAAATACAGTCATTATATACAAAAAAAATATATAATAAAAAAAAATCTTTGAAGATACTGCCTTTAAAAAGTTTTTGAAATTTAGTTGACATAATTTATTTAGTTTTTCGTGGTCTATTTCACTTTGGCTATTTTTTTCGTTGTCATCATTACCGATTACCCTCTGCAGTCGCACATAAATCGGCTATACATTCTGGGGTAAGGTTTTATTATATTGCACAATGCATGTCATTTAAGATTTTAAAGATTGAATTATAATATATTCCATACCTGTATATACGTATATTTATTGATATATTATAGACACATAAAATTACAATTTTTGTTAGATTATCTCCAAAAACTTTAGACTTATGCTAACCCTATGCAGGAGATAATAATATTTCATATATTCAATGTTTTATCATTGAATTCAAATTCAACACCTAGGTATATTACATTGACTTACTCAATGACGAGGTAGTTTTATTAATTAATTAAATTTATTAATATGTCGAATTTCAATATAAAGATCAAATAAAAATATGAAAACAAAATAAGACAGCTTTGAGGAAATATTATTTTATATAACAGAATTAATTTTATAAAGGTTTAAGCAAGGTTTGTTAAGCAATGTTAAAACACTATTATTTAGGATAAAATGAACGGACGAATATTATTTTTTGTAAATACAACTTCATTAATTACCTAGGTATTAAGTATTAGGTACCTATCATATGTTTTTTAGATTTTTAATTGTTGCTTAAGTAGATTAATATTATTCATGAATCATGACGTACAGTGGCAGTCAAATGATTTTGTTATGGGGAGGGATATGGCTAATTTTTTAACATATGCATTATTTTATCATTAAAAATATAATTCATGGTTATGTCTAATATCAATTAATAAAATTATGGTAAATACAAACTTTATTTATAACTTAGGTTTACAGACTCACTTTTTTTTTTAAGTTTACTATTTAATAATAATATAAATACAAATATATGAAATTATTATTTTGCCTATTGTCTAATATTTTCAAATATTTTCATAAATATAATAAATTAATAATTATAGATGTATATTTTTGATCAACTGAACTACTTGAATCAAATTCAAAAGCAATTATTAAATTGTTAAATATCCAAACTGGTATAGTCTTAACAAAAAAATATGACCAAAGGCTAAAAAATATGTGTTTAGAAATAACAAAAGAATTAGTAATCAAATGTTTTTTACAAAATGTATCATTTTTATACCGGAATTTTTAGCTATTTTTATTAATTATTAATTATATTTTATTGTATGCTTATTTTTTTTTTAATTTTTATTTTTTTAGTAGTTCAGTGGATCGAACATATAGATTTATAACCTATTATATTTATGAAAAAAAAATGTTTATAATATATATTTTTATATATAAAAAAAAAATAATTTCATGTTAAATAATAAATAATATTGTATTATTAAATTCAATATCATTACTTATTAGTCAATAATAAACTTTTAAAAAGAAGATAGGGGGAAATGTCTGCATCAAAAATATATCGGGGGGAAATGTTTAAATGTCCTACTAGACCGAAAACAGTCGGGGGAAAATCTCCGGGGGAAAAATGTCCGTTTACCATACAGACTTGATAAATATATTATATAGTATTAACAATATTTTTATTATATTAGTAAATCTATTTTTTGTTTTTTTTTTTGCTAATTTGTCCAGTACTTCGTTGGATGTTATCTTTATAACCTCACGATGAACAGCCATAGTAAAAATATTACCACTAAGTCCACAACTTGATTTTTGTAACGATATTAGTGATCTTACTTATTTTTTCATCCACCGAGCGTTTAGAAGTAGAGTAACTTGCATAAAAATAGCTAGTAATTTTTCTTTCATTAGACATAGAAAATATAAAAAGACAATATTGTCAATATTACAAAAGATATCGACTGTATGATAGTTATACACTATTATAGTGCACTACACGGACACACAGTAGAAAACACGAGTACGAAAGAGTAAAGACGAATCACGTTGATTACTAAATATTATGAGTTATGACAAAGAATATAAAGCAATCGATGTTTCAAGTTTTCAACCAACTAATGACCTGTGGCTGGAGGTACGTAATATTATAAAATATACCTACCGATCGCACTATTGCCTGTATGGGTCAATGTTCTGGGATAGTGTAGAGCTGGTTGTTATTGAGAATTCTCGATCATCTAGTGGGATAATTCCCATATTATATTTTGTGTAAACAACTAAATATTAATAATAATATCCTAGTTCCTAGATATGAGTCTAGATAATAATAATATAGTCATGTCATATAAACTCATATAAACACATATAAACATGTTTAGACAAGAAAAAAAATTGAACAAAATTTAATGTATTATAGAATATACTTAATTATAAATTGTTATAAATATTGAAAAAAAAATCCATGGGGGATCTATCTCCCTCATCCCCCCCCCCCCCCCCCCCCCCCCGTTTGACCACCACTGATGACGTTTCATCTGTGATTCTTTAAAAAAAAAAAATGTTTAAGAAAAATTACTAAATGTTATTGAAGAAATAATAAGACCAAAATCTTTGGATTCTGTGCACTCTGTCAGTCTTTTAGTATGTGTTTTATCAGATCACTATCATTCTTATAAGCATTATCGCATTGAGTATAATATTCTATATTATTATATATGCTGTACAACATATTATATTTAATGTTATAAGATACCGAAAAAATTAACCCATGGCAGTGGTGTAGCGAAATAGCCTATCTATAACGCCATGTGAATATCAGAATATTATATTGTGATCATATTATTATCTTTATTTCAAGTTTCAGGCGCAGCAGCAGCTAGCCCGACATAAAACCTTCCCATTTCATAATTCTATTCTTATAATATAAGTTTGACTGAAACAATCAATTTAATATATTTTTATTTCTTATAAGAAATTCTGAATAATATGTACTTTAATTAAATGTTTTCATAATTTATCAAAGAATCATCTTGCAGTACTTTTGTATGTATATTGTGATTTATTATAATTAGTAAACCTACCATACCTGTATAGTTAAGAAATATAGTAAATAAAGATATGCGCATATCATTAAAATAATGGAAATGTTGATGGTTATCCCAAGGTTTGATAATGATATTAATTATTATTTGTTCATTTAATTAGACGACGGTTTTGTGACTGTTCAGCACTCAAGTAGACTCAGCTATTGTATATTATATATTGTATAGAATATAGATAGAAATTTCGACCCACCTATAATCACGTCCGCAAAAAAGTGCTGAAGACGTGGTTAAGCCTCAGATGAAAATATATCTTATTAACGGTTATGCACTAGCACTATTTATCTAATACGGTAGGCAGTCCAGTGGAGGTGATCAATTAGTCCATGTGTTGCTTCAGCATTCGTTTGACAATCTTTCCACCACAAAATTGTCTAAAAGTAATTTTATATTAAAATAGCCTTCAACAGGTAGGTCGGCAATACCTAAGATCGATAAAAAGTAACATTTTCCACATTTTTTATCTATTAACGAATAAGTTACAGTTCAAATAAATAGTATAGCACAGTTTGAGATGACAAAATAAACTCCTTCATTTAAAAAATCTAAGTAGCAAAAACATCGTTTTAAAAACTGTTTTCATTCCCTTTCCTATTTAGAACAAACATTTTTGAAAATTTTTTGGCAAAATTGTTACTGGACGCTGCTGTAAAAAATCTAATTTAGTTTTTATTTTCGCTCGGAAATCCTTCGAACACTAAATTGTCGAAAAGTAATTTTATATTAAAATAGCCTTCAACAGGTAGGTCGGCAATACCTAAGATCAAAAAAAAGTAAAATTTTCCACATTTTTTATTTATTAACGAATAAGTTACAGTTCAAATAAATAGTATAGCGCAGTTTGAAATGACAAAATAAACTCCTTCATTTAAAAAATCTAAGTATCGAAAACATCGTTTTAAAAACTGTTTTCATTCCCTTTCCTATTTAGAACAAATATTTTTGGAGATTTTTTAGCAAAATTGTTACTCGACGCTGCCGTAAAAAATCTAATTTAGTTTTTATTTTCGCTCGGAAATCCTTCGAACACTAAATTGTCGAAAAGTAATTTTATATTAAAATAGCCTTCAACAGGTAGGTCGGCAATACCTAAGATCAAAAAAAAAGTAAAATTTTCCATATTTTTTATCTATTAACGAATAAGTTACAGTTCAAATAAATAGTATAGCACAGTTTGAGATGACAAAATAAACTCCTTCATTTAAAAAATCTAAGTAGCAAAAACATCGTTTTAAAAACTGTTTTCATTCCCTTTCCTATTTAGAACAAATATTTTTGAAAATTTTTTGGCAAAATTGTTACTGGACGCTGCCGTAAAAAATCTAATTTAGTTTTGATGTTCGCTTGGAAATCCTTCGAACACTAAATTGTCGAATAGTAATTTTATATTAAAATAGCCTTCAACAGGTAGGTCGGCAATACCTAAGATCGATAAAAAGTAACATTTTCCACATTTTTTATCTATTAACGAATAAGTTACAGTTCAAATAAATAGTATAGCACAGTTTGAGATGACAAAATAAACTCCTTCATTTAAAAAATCTAAGTAGCAAAAACATCGTTTTAAAAACTGTTTTCATTCCCTTTCCTATTTAGAACAAACATTTTTGAAAATTTTTTGCAAAATTGTTACTGGACGCTGCTGTAAAAAATCTAATTTAGTTTTTATTTTCGCTCGGAAATCCTCCGAACACTAAATTGTCGAAAAGTAATTTTATATTAAAATAGCCTTCAACAGGTAGGTCGGCAATACCTAAGATCAAAAAAAAGTAAAATTTTCCACATTTTTTATTTATTAACGAATAAGTTACAGTTCAAATAAATAGTATAGCGCAGTTTGAAATGACAAAATAAACTCCTTCATTTGAAAAATCTAAGTAACAAAAACATCGTTTTAAAAACTGTTTTCATTCCCTTTCCTATTTAGAACAAATATTTTTGGAGATTTTTTGGCAAAATTGTTACTGGACGCTGCCGTAAAAAATCTAACTTAGTTTTGATTTTCGCTCGGAAATCATTCGAACACTAAATTGTCTAAAAGTAATTTTATATTAAAATAGCGTTCAACAGGTAAGTCGGCAATACCTAAAATCGAAAAAAAGTAACATTTTTTTTGTTTTAACACAAATGTTGTTTTAAAGACGGTTTTAAATTACTTAATAATTGTCTATTATATATATTTTTTCCTTTAGAAAATGTTGATTCTATTAGAAATATTATATATTTTGTATCTAATTCATAAAAATAAAGATTTGTTTAAAAACAAAAAATATTAGATACATCATATTTTGGTATCGTTCAAAAATATTTCTCATATTTGCTTGTAGATTGGTGGGTCCTCAGAGTTTTTCATCAATACATATTTATTCGAGGATAACAGCTACTGGTACGTACCTCTACGCTCCAGGAGAGTCGATCTGAGAGATGATATATTAGTTTTGTCTACAATAATATGTATATGTATATATATAATATACTACTTTCGTCGAGAGATATTTCGCGGGGACCGCGATGTGTTCTATTATATGTTGTCGTGAATAGGACAATGGCTTGCACACGTCGAATAAACACCTTCGATTTCTAATGACCAGTATTATATTATAATTTATAGCCATTATATATCGGTATGTCTATAACATTATTAGATACTCATAGTATATTTTATATTATTATAATAAAGTGATAAGACCACTTCCGATACGTAATTAATAGCATATAATAATATCGGCGGGCAGACGATGATAGGGCGCGGCTCGTTTACACTTCCTATTTAAATTATGTATACAAGATCGAACGATAAGACAGCTCTATTACCATTATCATGGGACGAATTGTTTGGTGGTGGCGTGCTGGGTGGCGGCCAACGGGGACTAGGAACAATGAGCGTATAAAATAAAAATCACTTAACGTTTCGTGTTGAGCGCGAATGATATTTATGTAACGCTATACAGTCGGCAAAACCTTAAACATATATTAATATGTAGAGGTACTATATATTCAGGCCCGTTGTTGGATCACAAGCAAGTCATGCGTTGCTTTAGGTTGGCATTCAATAGAAATTGATGGCGGCAAAATTAAATAAATATTGGTTGAGAAGGGAGGTATTAAAATTGTGGGCGGAAAATATCTAACGACGGGCCTGTCTATATTATAGGAAAACCGCGAGCAATCCGATTTCGAATTCGACACATCCGCGAAAAACAGTACGTTTACGCCGCTTGAAAGTGAATATCGCTCCACGTTATAGCGCCGCCAACGGTGCGACGATAAGTCGGCCGTCAATCTAAATGTATACGAAACGATAAAGTGTCTTATGAATCAAAAGCAATTTATACTGACCCGTAAAACGTCGCACGTCGTAATGTGATAACGAAAGTATTATTATCGGTATAAATATTTGAGTCGACGAGGTTTACGCGCAATCTACGCACACACATTTTGTTTTGTCCGAACAAAAGGGTTCAACCTCGTTTACCTATACGTTTTGAACCACCAATCAAAAATAACGAGCGTATCACAGAGATTTGACGTAATTGCGGAGTACCTGATGTATATTTGAATTTCCCTTACATTTTAAACCGTGTAATGTCGATTATTACGATCACTAATTTAGGATCGACCGTAGGTACTTCATTGCGGATATTTGACAATTTAGGGACTTGCAGAAAAAGTTATTCGTATAATTCCTGTTATCACGACTACTTATACTTTAGACCTATAACCACGTCATTTGTGCGCAGTCGCGTTTCCAGTTCTTTATATCTTAGTCCATGATAATATGCAACACATATTACTATGTATATTTTACTTCGTCGTTTAGAGTTGTTAATCGCCGTGGAAACGTGGCTATAAAATACGTTTATCTAGTGAGTAAAACGGTTCGGTTGTCACGGTTTTATATCCGGAGTAACTGGCGCAGGCGCTGGCGCGACCAACCGATAATACCGGAAACTAACTTTTAACGCATACAGTTATTGTACATATAAGGACATTAGGTAGAGGTATTATATTATAATATATAATAATGTAGAACAATGTTAAAATCGTATTAATTAATGCTATTTAAAATTCAATAATTATACATGCGTGTGTTGACTAGACTTTACGTAATTTACATCGTATATATAAATAACAATATAATATTAAAATGTAGGTAATCATATTCGGTGGTTAATACAATTATAAACTATGTAGTAACATTATATAAATATATACGTTTAGATTTATACTTAATTATGCACACGAGAGTAATATTAATAATAATAATAATTTTAAGTGTGGTATATTCAAATGTAAGTTGTGAAAATGAGGTAACGAATAAATGTGTTCAGGAACTTTCGGCTCCACAAATGCATTCGTCTCCTGTGTGATCCATAATCCAGTCCAAGTAGTTGGCCACTCTAGTGTACACTCCTGGATAATTTTCCCTGGCACATCCTTTGCCCCAAGACACGATACCTGTAAAGAGATTTACGCGATTGATTAATATATAGATTACTAATTTCACTAGTAACTAGGTATATTATGTATGTTATACATACCGATAACTTCCATAGTATCAGAAGAATCTATGTGTCTGTGCATCGGTCCACCACTGTCACCCTGCAAAAAATATAATACATTTACGGTACCTAATTTACTCACAAGTCATAATATTTAACATTTTCACGCACACAAAGTTGTAAGCATCCGCAAAGAACGATTTTGTCGTAAATGTTATAATATTATTAAAATCATACGGTTTATACCTGACAGGCGTCCTGTTGGCCTTCCTTGTATCCAGCGCATATCATGTTACCGGTGATCTTCTCAGGCGAATATCCCATATCCTTGCAGTCCGCGTTCGATATGATTGGTACGTCAACTTTCTGCAGGATGTTGGAGGACTTTTTGCGTTCGCCCAATCTGCCCCATCCGATCACGGTTCCCTTGATACCTTCGTAGGACGTGTCGGCTGCGTATGGAAAAATTCTTGTTAAGTTTGGTATTTATAATATATATATATATATATGGTAGATACTCACCGGACTTGGGTAAGCACGCGACGCGAACCCACGGGCTGTTGATGGGCACGGGTTCACGAAGTTCTATGATTGCGATGTCGTTGTCGAAAGTGCTCAGTCTGAAGTCTTGGTGTCGGTGGATTTGGGCCACGTGGTGCACGGACTTGCGGCCGGTTTCAACTTTCCGGTCGTGTTCACCGATGGTCACGGTTAGATCTTTGGGGCTGAAACTGAAAAACCGAAACGGAAATCGTGATGAAAAACGTGTAGCAGCACTGTAAAGTGGTTTGATAAATCGGCTATATCCCAGACTACACGGAACCAACGGAAATGATACTTAAAATATTCTGAAATTCATAATTCTAGGTAGGTATATATATCAATACCAAAAATGTCATCGTACCTATGGACGATTAAAGATTTTCACAACCGATCGTATAACCGTTGATCGCGGTATACCTAGTGTCAATACAGTATTTTGTCGTAGACACGCAGTATATGTAAATATAAGTACTGTGCACTTATATAGTATACTTACTTCTCGACGCAATGGGCAGCGGTAAGCACGTGCTTCTTGGTGATGAGTGTGCCGCCGCAATAGAACTGACCTCGTCGCGCCAACGTAGCCGCCCAGCCGAATTCGTTTTCTCGTGTATCTTTGCCGTTGACGATCTTTGCAAAAGCCGACCTCCGTTCCGGTTGGGTCCCGCACGGTTTATCTATTTCGAAAACAAAACCACGGTCAGACGATATAATGGACATTATGACGTAATGACGTATGATAGATACTTAGTCGGTGAAGCTCAAAAGCGCAAATTGTCTATTTTGTTCGATAGACCAAAAGCGCAAAACGAATTTGCTCTTTTGTACGTTAGTAATGGTATAAAAGGCCAAAAATAAATTGTATTACCTGATACAATATTGTACTTGTTACACTATAGGTTTAGATTGGATTACTTAAAAAACTGCGGGCTTCAAATTTAAAATTTAATATTAAGGTACTATTTATAATATTATACTAATTAAATGAAATGAAATGAAATGAAATTTTTTTTTTTCTAATGTAAATTCTTAATTATAATGTTTTATAATTAAATTGATTATCTTGATTGTGGGTGTTTTTATAATAATTAATATTTACTACTAATATGTAATTTAAATTTTTTAAATTCATTTTATAATCACGAACAGCATAGTATTAATAACTATATGGTTTTAATAAAATACACTTTTTTTTATAAAATTAATTTGCACTTATGGGATATTTATTTTTGTGATTTTGGGTTGCGTTTGGGTCATATTTTGCGCTTTGGGCTACAGCCATACCAAGCTAGACTATACTCGATTGTGTATAATATTCATGTGACATGAATAAATAATATTACGCATGTTTTTTGTTAATAAAGACGAACATTTATTTCAGGCCCTGCATCTGTTCATTTCTATTGTAGGTACATTCGATTTATTATTATGAAATTAACCACAAATAGGAATTTGGCGATAAGTCGTCGTGCTGTTGTAGTTATATATATAGGTATGTCGTACGACGATGATAATGTTTGCCATGTCCTATATGGGTTATAATTATTAGTATTACGGCTCGCACATTCTTCTAAACGGGAAACTGGCATTATAATCTGCTGTGCTTAAAATGTTAGTACCTAAATACCATTGTACATATTATTTCGTGCCTAAATAATAATAATAGAATAGTTAATAATGTAATATATTAAAAAAGTTATATTAAGATTAAAAATGTTAAGAGATTTAGGTAAGACTATTAAAGTAATCTACGGTCGCGTTTCCGGAACATCGTAATAATATTGTAATGTGTATGGAGATCATAATATTATAATATATGCATCATACGTGGCCGTCGTTACACGGAAGCACAATCAATTCCGCCAAAAAGACCATCAATTAAAATTTGAAAATATAGCTATTATACACGATATCGTTTGCCGAATCTATACATGCGCAGTGTTTCTTCGGATTTCCCTCTTGGTCGGGGTTCCGTGACGGACGTTTCCGAACTGACATAATCTATTAACCGCGTAATAGTGTTATACCTATAGGTGTTGTGAACAGTAATAATATTGTTGTTATTTTTAATCACTGCAGCGCTCACCCCATTTTTTACAATTACGTGAACTCTACGCTTGTTATGATTCAAACTCAAATTTTTGGAATTTTGGGATGTCTGCGGTTTGTGGCGGTACGGACATTTTTTTAACGCAAATCTTCGAACAAACGGGTTGTGACGTTGTTGAAAACATCGACTTCTTAATCAAATCTGAATTTGAACGAATTGTTGTTTCTGAGGTATGCAGTAATAATATATAACATGTATATGTAATTATTAGATAACAGTTGTAGGTACACGTGACGTAGACGAGCGCACATATTATAAGTACACAGATTTTGTCGCAGTTGCCGAAAACGAAATGGTTCAGAATAACTACACGCACGCTGTGAAATGTTATCGTCGTGTACGACGTACAATAATGACAATAATATGTAATACGCCACCGACGACGACGTGCTTTATGATATAGGTAAATGTGGTTAAAATTATGTGCGTTTTGTACAATGTAAACGTAAATATAGAGGAGTCGTTAAAATTTACGTTACAATGTGATTATGTAGCATATTATGAGCGAGAAAATGGAACGAGCAGTTAAATGTTAATATATGTCGCTGGACAGGTGCAGCGGCAACTGACGAGGTTTCGTGTTTCTTTTTCGTACGTAAATTACTTCCGAAACGATATATTATACTATATAATATTATGTCTCCACTCTCCATTCATATTCAAAATATAATAAATGTCGTTATTTAGTGAAATACTGTTTATAGTATATTAGGCCGATCGAAGAAAGTTAAACGTGTTTTATATTATAGGTAACAGCGAGCGCGCCAGGCGACCGCTGTTTATAATAAAAATATGTTTACATACCTACATCAAATACGGCGACGTTTAAATATTAAAATGACAAGTTTATTGCTATTTGTATTTATGGCAACACCTTTTCAGTACCTGCCCACCTATCTACTACCTGGTATAAACCATGATTCGTCAGGTGTATATTGGACACTCGAAAGTAGGGTAGTTGCAGTTATTATGCGCGATGTATACGGATGCATTTTAATATTATTAATAATTATTAAAAACAGTCTAATGTCCTTACCTAAATCCTAAAGTTAATATTATTTATTATCATGCGCAAAAAGTAAAAACTAAATAAAGTGCCGATCCAATATAGGTATCTTATAACTGACATTACAAGTTAACTAAATAGGTAAAAGACTAACTGTCAAGTACAGAATAAGTAAGATAGCTAGGGAGGGGGTACGAATTCTTTGTTTTTAGGAGCCCATCTCTTTTTACAAAATATTGTTTTTAATGCACAGATTCAAAATAATTAAAAAAAAGTAAAATAAAGATGTGCACATTACGAATAGATATTTGACTACTTGATAAATTCATAATAAATTAATATTTGATAACATATACCTATATAATATTATAATAAGTTTGTAAGTGTTGGTGAGAATGAAAGTTGTGCAGATTGTTATTCAATGTAAAGATATTATACCATGTGATAGGTAGGTAATTAATTTTTTTTTAAGTTAGTGAGGAAGTTGAGATTTAACAGTTCACGGTTGAAATGGACAAACTGAGTGTATCATAAACAAAATTGGTGTTGCTAAAATAATATCAGGTGACCTACCCCTGATAATATTGTTATACCTTCCATTAACCTATTTTTCTTCTATCAATACACGCCCACCCATATTTAAGGAGTTTCCTGAGCAAATCTTGAACTCTATATGTTACACTCCACTGCAGGAGTGTCTATAGTGTCTTTCGGGGACCGATATATCTTTAACCCATATTTGTTAACTGTTCGTATACATGCACTTACATACATGCAACGTATATCTGTGTATAATTATTTTGTTCTATAGTAAAAATGCTTAAATCGATTTTAAATGATATCTATTATGCCGACAGTCGCAACGCGGATTTTATCGGTACCTACGCCCTACATAATATACACTGATTAACGACATAATTAATAACCGAAAGCTTCTGTACAAGCGACTATAATATTCTATAATCGAAGTGATGTACACCGCCTAACCATAACACTGCAACTCGTAAGTACGTAACAAAGGATTACGTACTATTATTATTGTTTATAATTTGATCATATTATAGTACCTATCATCATATATTATTACATTTACTCCACGAACACGATAAATCGCGATTGGGAACGAGTGAGTAACCGTTACTTAACCCTTTACGCGCAGCTATATTACTTATATAGTTTACCCAAACAGAATATGGAAAAAATTAATGTAATGCGTAATAATGTTTGCAAAATATCTCAAAACGTTATCATTTTAGAACAGAGGGATTAAGAAGATTTGCCCTATTATCATTTTTAATAATACATTTATGGGACCAAGAAAATCTTTTGTAAAAACAAAACAAAAATTATAATAAAAAATTTAAATTAATAATACTTTTAGTTTAGAACTTGACACGAATTCAATTAAAATTTAATTAACACGCCGTTAAGAATAACAAATTCTTGACGTTTATGTTTATTTAGCCCCACTTAATAACACCTACGTCATACATGTATTATAGACATTATAGTTGCAGATATTATAGATATTTAATATTAATTATGCATTTATAATTATTATCTAATTAAAATATAAAATAAAAAACTAAAATATTGTGTTCGTCAAATTATATTTAAAAACGTCCCGAATTAGGTGACTGGTAGAAAACGGTTAATCTATTAATTGTGAAAATTTGAAGAAATAATATAAGCTCTGAACGAGTCTTGTCACTTTATTATAGAAAAAACTGACTATTGAGTGACTAATGCAATAACATTTGTTATAATCAATACTTAAAAAAATATTTTATATAATATTTCATAAAAACATGCGCTATACATTTATAGTATACGTTTTTTCAATTTTATTTCCTGAAACTGAAACTGAAAATTTTAAAATTTGATGCAACATTTTTTGGAAGATTTTAAAATAGCCAAATTTGCAAATGTGACTATAGGAACAATTTTATACGTAGTAAAAACATTAATCTAAATTAAGTAGCTTATTTTTTAGAATTTTTTTAAAAATCAATATTTTTTTGGAGTACTTAAATTAATTTAAGACGTAATTACTTTTTTAAAAATAATATCTTTGGGAATTTCCCGACATGAGTATATTTCTTAAATTATTTATTATCCATATAATTTTCACAATTTTAGTCATACGTTTAACTAGCATCAATTTTTTGTTTTGTTTTGTTTTTTTTTTTGTCAAATCTTTCTGTTATATCCTGTATATTGTACATAGCAATAAAGCTTTGATGTAGGTAGGTATACATAGACATTTAGAAAATCATATACCTACGTTCAACAATGTTTACACGCCTTACGATTTAAAATCTCGTTTGACGCAAGCACCAATAGCTGTCATATGCAGAGCTTCTAATATATATTGTAATGATAGGTATTAGTATAAAAATCCGAATAAATAACGAACATTGTACCTACTATAGTTACAAGTACCACCGCTCGAGTGGACGTTTGGAAATTTGGAGGATCGACAAATAATAATTTATGAAAAACGTACCACAGACAGGCGAATAATTTTTCGAAAATCGTATCTGGGTTAAGGTTACCTGCACAATAATTTATAATATTTATATTATGTATATGATCGCCGCCGTTCGGGTCGATTAAACTGCCATGTGTACGAAATTCGATTTTGAACGCTACTCGTTCGATTGCGCCGCGGTGTTATCGTAACGCGCGAAACGTCGATTTGCAGCGAAAACACAACGACGCGTGCCAGCGTGTCGTAAATCAATTTTCTGTCTGTTTCGGAGGTTTAAGGGGACAACACTATATTATAATAATATACAAGTATAAGAACCTATGAATTTGCTCTTTCCATTTGGTCGCAAAAATAACAAGACTGTTTCAATGGAGTTGTCATTGCAGCCATGGCGGGAGAGGGGAATCTAAAACAATATTATTTACCAAATGGAAACGAAAACATCACTCGGATTCCTTTAGTGTACAATATAATATGTGTACCTACCCAGGACCTTCGGGTTCACTTCGACCTGCAGAGAGCATCGCGTGTGTGCTGTGTTTTTGCGTATATATATATAGCCTTAAGAGCTGGCCTTTTAAAAACAAATACAATAAAACTATCTCCGAAACAGCTGTACTATTATCGAAATATCTCAACGATTCGGGAGATGTGACTGAAGGCATACTATAGCCTTTTATGTTTCGTCCGATGGCGGAGTACCCCATTTGTGTACAGAAAATAATGCGTAAGAATGACGTAAGTCCCCCCCCCCCCCCCCCCCCCCCCCCGTGAACGTGATTTTCATGTGTTTTTCTAGCGTTTACTCAATAATAATAATACTCTATATAGTAACGACAATAACTATATACTTAACCCTGCTGTAGGAGGTTAAATCTCCGGTAAAACGCGATCACTTATAATGGACCGAAGAGTGTGCTTGTTTTGGAAAACACGGAACAGCGAAAAACAACGGAAAAAAAAATTATGAAGAAATAAACGTTACGTCCGGAACTCATACGTTTATACATATATATTTTGTAATATTTTTTTTTATAACAATATAATGTTTGTATACATGACGTGATTAGTATTGGTTTTTATTGTTATATATTTACCACACGCCGCGCAATATCTGGTAGGCCGTTCGTCCGGCACCTGTTCATCCCGGTAGTCGAACAAATGATCCTGAAAACAAAACGCACGACACGTAAATAAATTCAATATAACAATATATTCATTTCAGCACACTGGCGGTATCGCGTGCATATGACTCCCGGGGAGGACCTTATACTCTCGTCGAGGTCGCCATCGTTATTATGTGATTATACTATACTGCTGCAGTACTATTAATACGCTATGGACCCGGCCGTGCAACAGGTGATTTCGAAACAGTCGAATTCGAATAGCGCATAGGTACGTGGATTTGGCGATTTGTCAATGTGGGGAAAATCGTCTTTCGAAATCTGTTACCTCGGAAAAAAAAATTAGCTCAATCTCAATATTCTCTGCCCCACCCAATTTTCCGGTCCAAGCTATCCACCAGCAAAAAAATCTTAATTTATCAAACTATTATTAGACCAACCAGTGGCTGCCACGGTTAAGGTTCTATAAGTCATTCTCCGGCATGGAGCTCTACTGAATCTTCCAGCCTTAGTAGTATAATATAAGCCTACTGATCCTTGGTTGATAAAGAAAAGATTACCTCTATTCTTTTCGTTTTGTCAACGTTAATCCATTATTAAAACTAGCTGATTAATTGTCTTTCCTCCCGCAAAATTCCCGATTACCCCAAGAGACGTCTACAACGGACCTGGCCTGGAGATTGTCTCCAAAGTTTGGAAATTTTATGATTTGTTTGGTTCTTAACTACAGAATATATATTCTTGTAAATACTATGGTAAGTAGTGTTTATAAGTACATTTTTTTTCAAAAGGTAAAAAAAATTAAATAAGTAGGTATAAATCTGATATCTAAAATAATTATAAAATCAAATAATAGCTGTCTTAATTAAAGTAACTTGAAGTGAGTTTATAATATATTTATATATTACAATTTTGGTAACTACTTATATTTTATCGATTTCCGAAACTTTTGTATAGTATAGAAATAGAAAATAATAAATCCATGTAGGTTTACATTTACAATCAAAGTCTATGAGCTAATTATCGTTACTTAAATACATAAAATAGCGAAATAATATTGGAACCAAAACTTCACTATCAACAAAAATCGGTTCCGGTTTCTGTTTAGGTTGAAGGTTCTTGAAAAAATCGAAACAAGGTTCCGTTAATGTTTCGGTCCCAATATTGGTATTTTGAATTTCGGTTCCTAACTCTGTTATTGATATCTACTAAACGAAACTGTCAAGTGGCACTGCTGAGTGCTTTCCCTGCAATATTCTGTCATTGTATCATTTATCACGTGCCTACCTAATCAAAATGACATTTTTTTTTGACGTACAGATAAATTGTTATTATTTATTTAAAAAAAAATTACATAAAATAAGTATGAACACAATGTCATATAATATCATACTGACCCATGGTGTGTAGGCGCCGGCGACTTGAACGACCTGGACGGCGGCAATCAACAGGACGGCGGCGACAATCGGGAGCATCTTGCGGCTGGTTTACAGCGAAGTACACGGAGAAGTTGCGACGATAATATTATCGTTATAAGATATAATAAATTATATCGTTCGCCTGCAGTGGTTATAAAACGATAATATAACGATGCTCTGTGTGCGCACGTAAAGCCGGATCGATGCGAATGTTACACGCGGTGGGCGGCACACGAGTCGGTTCGTCCGGCGGCGTCTACCGGTCGGCGGAATCGTCTGCGATGGTCGTCGACGGTGTTGGCTGACAGTCGGCTGAGACGCGCGGATTACGTGACGAGAGGACGAGACGAAGCGGACCACGGGCGCACAGGATCGGCGGCACCGGTGTTATATACGCTCCGGCCGGCCGTCGCGCGACTGTTGGAAACGCGTTAGCGCGCGCGATAACGCGGCCGCGGAGGAGAACACACACGCGCGCAGCCTTGAACGGACGGCGCCGGCCGTAAGGTTACGCCGCCGCCGTCAGGTATTATTATTATTATTGTTGTTACCGTCGTAGGCGCGCAATAATATTATAATTATTGTTGTGGTTATTAGCGCGACGTACACCATGCGCGCCCGCCCACGTATTATCTAATGGTAATGATGATAATAATAATAATAAATAATAGTGGTAATACCTAAACGGTATTACGTGTACGTATAATAATATTATGTGTGTGTTTTTATTAAAGCGACACTGGCCGTTTGTAGGTCAAGCGTCGAACGCCCGGGTGTACTGCTGCAGTTCATGTTATTATATAATATCATATCTGTAAGTACTTGCCAATTTTAACTCATAATACTTGCTACTCTACACTTTTTCTGTGAATAAGTTAAGCTCACGCGGAACGTGGAGAGACGAAGTGTAGTCGCAACAATAGTTAGAATATCACTTATACCTACTATGTATTATTACTTGTACGGCCTGTTGGTATTTATCCTTTGGCGTTAGGTACCGCGTAGAAGACAGCTCGTAAAAATGTTAAAATTTTCCATTTCGATTCGAATTTAGTCGAGATACTGATAGTGGAACACTGGAATTTCTCTTATGACAAATTGACACAAACTGATGTTGGTTATTTTTTGTATTATTATTATTATTATTATTATTCAGTAAGCTGCCTCGGCGACTTGGACCATTGGCTACAGGAATCTTAGCTTAATTATATTTGAGAAATCATTTTACAATATTATAATTTAGAGAAACGAAAAAAAAAACAATTAACATAATATAGATAGTTACAATGATGAATAAACAAATACAGTTCTAAACGTTTGTGAGTAGTTCAGTATCTTTTAGGAATTTTGGTAGGTAGGTAATTTATATTAGGTATATTAGGGGTACCAGTCACCAGAGCATAGATTTTTAGATAATTGGTTTGTTAATTCATACCTCTGACGTTGTAGTTCGTACTTCCTGCATTCGGTTAAAAAAAGTTTAATCGCCAGAGGATATAATTGCAGGTCGAGCATCTTGGAGGATCTTCTTTCTTCACCAGGTAATCATGTTTTATGAAATGCTGTACTATACAGGGGTTGGTTATTGATCATTAAGTAAAGTTAATATACGTTTGTAGAGAAAAAGCGTACATAATACATATGTTTAGAGTAAGTACCTTTATAATATACTAATTGACTACTGAGGAATCCTTTAAATTGATATTTAGATTCTGAATAGAGTGAGGAAACTATAAAAAAAATCGCATGTATGTGTGTGTGTTACACAGTGGTGGCACGAACTATTTTTATAAATGTACAGCACATGTTCGTTTGATACTCACTCACACATTTTTATTAAAAAAACACATTTGAAATTTTGCCCCGAGACACATCTAGGTAGTGGCGTATTTAGGAATTTTTCATGGAGGGACCCAGCTAATTTTCCAAACAAATTTAAGTGGGACTCCGCTACAGAATAGATTAATACATATAAATTAGATGTTTAGATAGGTATTTATGGGGTCAATGGGGAGGGGGGGTCATCCAACAACCCCCCCCCCCCCCAACCGTAAATACACCAATGGTGGTAGCCGGTAAGGTAGGTCGTAGGTACATATTTTGTTTTGTTGGTGGCGTTGCTGCAGAGTGTACTACATGCAGACCTATGACGTTCAAAGCTCAGTTGTTACCTATTTTAGATTCTGAGCGAAGCGTTGAATTGATTTTACAATGATGTATGTTTTTTTTTTTTTTTGTGTCTGTCATTACCTTTTAGGACAGTAAAAGTGCTTGGATTTTCTTCAACAGTAACTTTTCTGATAGGAAAGTGAATCTAGTTGGTACTTTGGGGGGTCAAAAGTAAAAGTAAAAAAAGTAGTTTTCAAAAGCGACGTGAAAAACAAAAGAAAAATTAAGGGAAAACGGGAATTTTTACGCAAAATCTGTTTTTGAGAAAATCGATTTTGGTTTTTGATGCAACTCTAAAACAAATGATCGTAGGTACATGAAATTTTGACTGAATGTTTATATCAGCACTTTCTATATACCATAACATTTTTCCAAATATTTTGACTTATTTTGAGCTGTTTACGGGCATTTTCAGTTTCCATTTTTTTTCTATAAGTTTTAATAAAAATTTATCTGTTGGGTAAAAAAGCTTGAAAATTTAATAGAAGGCTCCTAGGTTATTTTTCCAAAGGCAGATGAAAAAAATTAAAAATCCTTGGTCACAGTTTTTATTTATAAACATTTAAAGTTCAAATCTTGACAAAATATGGAAAAATCACGAAAATTAGCAAATTATTTTGAGTTGAGAATTCATAAAAATTTTTATTTTTAAATCTAAGATTTGAAAATGTAATACAAGATTATCAATAAGTTTGTCTACCTTTATCAAAAAAAAAAAAAATGTCTACATGAAAGTTAAATTAAATTTTTGAGCGTTTGAAATTCATATTTTTACAACATTTGATATTCACTCGATATCTCATGTAATGGTTTTCTTATTTTGTTGTAATTAAAAAACGTATGACTGTAGGATGTAGATACTTGAAATTTTTACTGAATGTTTGTATTAGTATTTTCTATACACGATAAGATTTTGAAAATAATTTGACTCTTTTTGAGCTGTTTACGGACATTGTCAGTTTTCAATTTTTTTAGTTTTTTTTTCTATAAATAGCAATACAATTTTATTTGTTGGGTAAAAAAGCATGACAATTTAATATAAGGCTCCTGATATATGTTTCTAATAGCACTTGAAAAATATTAAAAATATATAGGCACAATTTTTTTTATAAGCATTTAAAATTCAAATTTTGAAAAAATTTATCAAATTTATAATTTAATAATTATTTTGTAGTTAAAAATTTACAAAATGTTCAACTTTTATAGCTAAGGATTGACAATTGAAAACAAGGCTCTTAGGCTCCACGTAAATAGGTTAAATATAAATTACTTTACTCACAATAATATCATCAAATATACTTGGTAATATCTTAGGCTGACTGACCGTTTTCGCTCATAATCGTTTTTCTTATACAATGATAGTATATCATTGAATTCAAATTTAACACCATCCATTACAGTGGACCCACTTGTAACCTACTATACAACAGAGCGACATCTACTTACCCACCTTTTTAAAATGTAATTTTTATTAATTTCATCTTGGTAATTATGTTTTTGTATATAACATTATAACTTAAAAGTTATAACAATTGTTTTTTTATTTGCAGTTCACATTATCAGTGCAAGATCGAATTTCTTACACTTAACTAAGTCACAGTGTTTAGTGTGCCTGTGTACTCGATCGCAATGATTATCGTTTTTACTGATTCTTAACGCGAGCCTGTATATTTAGTTGAAAAGCTGTAAGCATGTCGGTGAATCTTCTGCATGACTATAGTTTAATAATAATATTAGTTGTAAAGTATGATGTTTCCTGCTGGGTGGTGGGAGATTGAAATTTGACAACTTTTTACTACTGAACTAGGTACGAATAAAAAAAATCATAAATATAGTTCACGCCATATAATTTGAAACAGATTTTTATTTTCGATAGGTACGTATATATTTTTATACACGACGTACACGTTACACAAATTATTAAAATTTCACTTGTAGAATGTGATGCGTAGGTTGTATAGGTATAACAATAATGTACTCACCAAGAAATTATTAAACAACATAAAACACAAATTATAACGTTATTATAATATGTTACATGACATAATATTATCAGCAGTAACCCAGTTTGGTCTTGCAAATATTAAATATTTTTTTTACTATTCGTGAAATTGCTGTCCCGCAGATTTTGTAACGATATAATATGTAGATCATCTGAACCATCGTGTAACCGCTAATAGTACGTGTTATTATTTATTATTCACATGTATACGTATCATCCATATTGTATAGGTACAAATCATAATAGTAATATAGTCGGGTAAATATATAATTATAATATTCCGTTTTATACATTTTAATTATTTTTATTTACACTAATTGATCAGGCCATTTTTTTTAACGTCGAGGATTTTAGTTTACATTCTTTTTACCATGTACATTTATATGTTTTTTTAAATTAACAAACATTTACCATCATATTATTATAATAAATAACATCGCATCGGCCATATCCAACTAAAATCAAAATTGCTAATATTATGTATTGTTACTTTGAAAGCGACGATGAAATTAATTACGCGTTGACTACCTGTTTATACGTTATTTATTATAACGCGTATTATATTATTGATATTTTATACCATATAGGTGAGTGTAAAATTAATTTACGTATTGTTCGAAAAAAACTGAACTGTAAAAAACTACCGTTGCAGGGTTTGGGTTATGGTGATCGAGTTGTACATTATATTATAATATTCACTTAATAAAAAAATTATCATAATAATAAATACAGTGTGTGGAGGGGGGGGGGCAATACTAGACATTTACCAGACCACCCATCATTAATCATCTACAATATTCCGAACATGTCTTTTTACTGCTTTATGAGTTAATCATACGGAACATTACATATTTTACAATAGATATAATTAATAAGTATATAACCACTATTAGCTAGTATAGGGTTCACCATATTATACACACATAATATAACTACCACCAAATTATTATTTTTGATAACCAGATGGGCAACCGGGATAGTGCCCCCCGGCCACCCTGTTCCCGTAGATTTGCGCTACTGAATAAATAGTGTATACCTACTAAAATTCACTTTTTGGTAAGTTCACCTACCGACTAATAAATAAATGCATTTGAAATTGAAAACTACGTTTTAGTTTTACCAATATATTGTTAAAACAATTTGTATGATTTTATTCAACTTGATACAAGTTTTACCATGTAGAAATCTGAAATGAAAAAAACTTAAAATAATATGTTATTATGTTCTTTATCTTTTTACCATCATGTATATAAATCGAATGTTAAAAGCGTTTTTGAGTAGGATTTTAAACCAGTTTTTACAACACTCTACGTCAAGTTAAGTCTTCCAATGCGTAAATAAATATATATGTATATATGATTAAATATCGGATAGATTTTAATGGATAGATTATACAAAGTAAGAAAATCATCGTGCTGTGACGTTACGAGAGAAAATCATTTCGTAAATAAAAACCAATTAGGTAGTTTAATAATATGACGGAGGTAAACCTTTTTTTTTTAAAAAAAAAAAGATTAAATATCAGATAAACATAATATTATTTAAGTTTGTATTTTTATATAAAACTATCAATTTATATTATGTTTGTCACTATATTGATACGATCAAACCATAAATTATACCTAAGTAATATCATAATATTAAAATATTTCGATTTACATTTCATTGTAACACACGGACCCGAATCTCGTTGCGTAACGTAATATTATTATAATACATCGTATAATATAATTATATGCAATCAAGATTAAAATTGTTCATAGTGATTTATAATATATCTATATGTCATATAGTGTAACGAACGAGCGACTCGTTTGATATTGTCAATTCGAAACGTCAAAACTTCCAATTCAAAAGATAAATAACAAAAATCAGAATGAGGATAGAAAGTGAGAAAAGAAGTTTTTTAATATCCTAAAATACGAGAATTGCCCGCCGTGACGCCAATATTTAAGGGCAGATTCGGCTTGGGTATAATATTTTACCAAGGTATAAATACATATATATATACACATACACGGGTCCCCGGTTCGAGATTTATCACTCGTCGGAGTCAAGTTGGCCTATACGTATATTGTACCTATACGTATATTATACAGTGTTATGTTCACATAGCAATACGGCTTTAAATGCAATTTTATTTGGGGCGCGGAGCGTCTCAAGGTGGAACGAAATAATGTCCCGAGGGAATTCGTTTGATTCTCTATTATTAGTCAGACGCACACGCACCTCACATCGTATAATATATAAACCTTAAGTCTCCTCATGTTTCATGTATATTTTCTGTGACTATATATATGTATAATATATTATATCGACTACCTGCTATGTACATACGCATTATATCGGCGAGTTTCCTTCCGGATGACGTGACATTTATTTTACTCGTGACATAACGTTCTCGATAAAAAAAATAAAAAAAAATACCAATTTCGCTTTAGCAACGAACTTTATTAGTCCTCTTTTTATGTACATATAAATATATATTTTATACTATCTAATAAATAATAATATATAGATTATATTATTACATTTGGCATATCGACGGTTTTCACTATTGACAATAATATATAATAATAACTCTTTTGAAGTTATTGATGGCTTATATAATATAGACTTGATTCGATGTTAACCACTGCAGCTTCAGCGACATAATTAATCTGTTTTTATTATTACTAATTTTATTTTATTTATTTGCTCAGTCCCTTTGATGTAGTGGGCACCAACCAATATTAATATTTCTTCTATAATGGAAAATAATATAATAATGTACACGGTAGTGGTAAAATATAAAATACATCAATGATTATTATCTCTATGTTTTATTCGTACAGTTTTTTTTTAATTTAATCTATATTATATTACTTTATCTTGTGTCAAGAAGACGTGTTTTTCGAAATCTCGTTAAACAGAGTCATCGGTACAGCGGCATGGTAGGGGAGGTACCCACCGCTGTTATATAAAACAAACGATTTAAAACAAACGCCGAACCGTCAACGCTAATTAAGAATAAATTGATTTCTGTAATATTATAGCTAGGTATTTATATAGAACATTTTGTGATTAACCGTACGACCAAAAAAAATGTATACATTTTTGAACAGATCGTCGTCGTGCGTTTTGTTTGAAATGTAATAACGTAACGATTGGATAAGCCCACCCGAAACCTAAATACGGGTTAGTATTGGTATATACCAAATCGTGTTTAGTAGAATTATACAGATGGTACATACTATAATGGTGATTGATCGCGCACTGCTGTTGTAGCTTCCGGATAAATCGATTTCGGAGCGGCCGGAAATTGTATGGCTCCGGGAGATATTTTCTCGACCAGTGTGTAATTCCGGTCGGTATAGGTTAATCTCGTTATTGGTTCGAAATCCCGTATACTGATTTGATAATGCCTTCCACGCGTGTTACGGACTCGTAGAAAATCCCGAAAACCACAAGACAAGCGGCCAACGTATATATCCGGATAACTTTTTTTTTTTTTTTTTTGATTAAAAACGCCGTATACATGTGCCGATATATGTATTTACTATATTATGTAATTAAATTGAGGATTTTAAAACCGTATCTTCAATAATTGAAAACTTCCGAAATCTCATTATTTATCCACAAAACTCGACACAAAAATAATTAATATTATACGTCCCACATATATGTGGGATAATGTATCGGTTATTCGCGAGTTTCGAATGTTTCGTGGAATAGTCTACATTATGGGTATATTACCTATATATTATATACAACCTCTGTATAGAGTGAATTTACGAGTAGGTACCTAGATTTAAATAAAACGGTGATTCGCACAAATATTAATTGTAAGTAGATATAATATATAGTAGGTACGTTTAAATGTCCCGAGTAGAACACTATGCGAAGACTTGGCTTAAATTATAAACATTCAAAATGTTATACATTACTATAGCTGTCCCACCCGGCGTTGCCCGTGCCAAACATTTTTTTTTTTTATAAATATATCCCATGAAAAAAAGGTCTTTGAGTTTTCCCTAAATTTTTAAATTTCCGTGCAACTGTTCCTATTCTTTCCCCTTAAAAATCCCATTAGGAATATTACGAACTTAAAAAATAAACCAAGCAAATCGGTCCAGCCGTTCCCGATTGATGCGCTTACCAACGAACAGCTTTTCATTTGTATTATATAGAAGATTATGTCATTGTTCAAATCTTATACTAACTTAAGCTCTAAGTAATAATAATTATATGATTCAGATCTGAAAGTCTAAGACAGCTAGTGGTCTAGAAAGTTTGTGGGGTTGATCATTTATCGCAAATTCATTATACACTCTTAATTCTACGACATACCCTAAGTCTATTTATAATTTCGGTCTAGTTGTTATTGAATACATTTCACATTTTACTGTACTTAACATCAGCTAATGCACTATAATAGTCGTAGGCCGTGGCTGTGTCGCATAAGCGTGCACAGAATTTCTGGCAGGATAGTCATACATAAGTAAGTACATAACACATTAACACACACACATATTACGTACCTATATATTACATTCATATTCACACCTGAGTTATAAAAACTAATTTGGATGGGGTATCCTCATTTAACTACATTTACCATAGTAAAATGATATTTTATGATTGACTACCATTATATTATATTGAGGTGGGAAAGTTCGCAGAGTAGTCAAGTGCCTACCATGACTACCCCGTTCGCACGCTTAATGTGACCGTGTATGACTGAGTGTAATATTATGCGAGGCAACTTATAATGCAATGAAAATTCTGATACTGCGCTAAACAGAGAATTATAAATTATTATAATACTAATACTAATCGGTAGGAATTTTCATCAGTTCATTGCTCAAAATCAATTTATACACGCGCACAATATAACGCATGTATTGATGGGTCATTATTCCACGCGATCAAATACGCGTTCGTGTACCGGTTTTAGTTTTATTTCGAAATACATGCAGGTAGATTAAACCTAATATATACCTACTATACATTATATACAAACTGCAGTGTCCGAAAGATAGTAGAGAAATGTCTTATAAAAACAAAGCGCACCGCGCTTTTACTACGAGTCACGCAAACGAATTTCTTAATCTGAAATTAATTAAAAACAAAGAGGCATTCGTAAAATATTACCGATTGTATTCGTTCGTTAAAAAAAAACCCCGAACGCGATGGTAAATGTATAAACATGTCCTTATCGGATTTTTTTATTTTGGGGGAAACTTTCTTAAGTAGATATACCAGGTCCTATAAGATGGTATATTATAATAATATATAGCGCTCACCGATATGTAAATAACTGGTGTGTTTAGCAACCATTAGTGTAGTCGAAACACGACGGGTCGAATTTTTAATTAGTTCTCGTTCGTAAAATATGTTTATATGCACCTACAAGCCGCAAGCATAGTATAATATGTTTGGTGGATTTTGTCATCATTTATATTCTATTTTGTACACCATGTGGGCCGTGGTGGTGTTACGTTTTCTAATATTTGTTTCTCAAAAATCTAAAATGCTAATGTAACTTTTTACCCGTAAAAAAAGAATAACAACAAAAATGGTCGCTTTTCCAATAAAATGCCAAAAGTCCATATTATATTGAATGAAAAACGCACTTAAAAGAAACATAATATAATTTATATTCGTTGAATTCGTATAATGGAAAAACAGATTGCTTTTAGGAATAACTATAGTGAATTTTTTGGGTTTCCCAAAGAAAATCTCGTTACTTTTTTTTACCTCCGTCGAAATAAATACACGAGAAAACGTCCAAAGTTATTATATATTATTCTCACGAAAATCGCACGAAAGCAATTTACCGTCGGAATCACTTCAACACAAACGAAGAGGTTGACAGTTATCAAAACACAATTTAATAGAGCTAACACCGAAGAAAAATCGTTAACTTCATTCGAATCGCGCAATTATTATTACTATTGTTATTTTAGATATTGTTTAAAATAAATGTACATAATAATATATATTATTTTTGCAACTTTTATAGGATTTTCACGAGTATTATTTTTTTAAATGTCCTAATGTAATGCATAATTCTACTTAATATGATATTCATCATTCATATTTTTATGAGTCGACATTACTATACAAATGACGCTTTGCGGCAATGTCTAAAGATTTAATTAGTAACCTATCGAAAAACTATTAAAGACTGCACCCTTTTCCTAACAACACACGTCTTAAATTACTATCATCATCACCAACAAAAGGTCAACCTTTTTTTTTTTTTAGAATTTATCTAATACTATTATAAGTAATATAAAGCGGGTAAATGGATGTCGCTCTACTGTACAGTAGGTTATAAGTGGGTCATTGTATAATGGATTGTATTAAACTTGAATTCAATGATATAATATCATTGTATAAGAAAAACGATTCTGAGCGGAGACGGTTTGTCAGTCTGGATATTTTATATTGTTATTATGTACCTACCTAAGTTGAATTAATATTATAATATTATAATTTTTTATTCGTTGCTACGGTGATACACAAATCGTTAGAAATTAAAATTCCATTTTAAGCGGTTTTTCGTAATCTGTCAGTAGTTATTCCCGTGGTATTAAATAACTATTGATATATAAACACCATTGTAAAACCACTAGCTTCCTCGGTCCGCTCAGAATCTAAAATGAGTAGCTGTCCGTTGGTAACCGCATCAAGTAGAGAACGGCTGAATCGATTTGGCTCATTTCTTATTTACATTTTCGTTATATCCCAAATGAGATTTTTACGGAAAGAAAAATTAGAAAAGTATCCCGGAAAATTGAAAAATTCGGGAAAAACTGAAAGACCTTTTTTCAATGAGATTATTCTATATAGTTGTCATTGGGTACATATTATAATAATATAGTAGTAGTACAATAGTACCAAATTAGTTGAAATTAGTATTTACACGGTTGCCACAGGTTCCATACTATAATACAATTTATCGGATATAATAATTTTAACTTATAATTTTGATATTTTAGTCTCTAAGTTTTTGACCAGCGGTGGTTTATCTGAAGTTAATACTTAATAGACTCAAAAACTATACTGAGGTACCTACTGGACAACAATAAATGTTATGTCAATAGATTCCTTGAAACTTGGAAGATGTTTATAGCTTATTTTTTCTCTCCTATAAGTAGATAAAGAATAGGTCATACAGTCATACACTTTTAGTTCACGAAAAAAGAATATTTTTTTTTTTGTTAATTTATGTTTGTTAAAAACAAATCTTTGGCACGGTCAATTCCTTGTGGGATAGCTATACATATAGGTTTATTTATCAAACTTTTCAAAACAAAATAACTAATAACCACAGTTTCAGCCCTATTTATAACTTATTTATAATGTAATTAGTAGGTGCATCACAACCTTTACAGGATGCATTTTGACAATGGACTATAATAACCACCCATCGTAATCAGGTGATTTATTTTTCACTTCCATTTCAAAATCAAAGTTTTGTCTGGTAAACTTAAGCACTCTTAAGCGCATTTTCTTAACCAAGCCGAAGTAAAATAATAATAAGTCATTTTTACATTTAAAAGTTACGGCGCAATAATTTCTCTGAAGTCGTAAAACCTATATATATATATTATACACATACCTATATTATATACAATATGCGGTGTACAACAAAATACGGTCTTTCGAGTGATTGAACGAGTTTTAATATTTATTTTTTCTGGTGGCTCCACGAGGAAAATAACGACCGTTACGGGTTTTCCTTGGTAACGGTATTGTTGTTGTTCGGATGTCTGTGCGTTTTTAGCCGATTTGACGTATTAAAATATTATATTTTCCGAAAAGAAATGTATATTATGCATTATGTAGGTACTGCCAAAGCAGCTGGCGGAGGTCGGGTGGACGGATTAAAACGTCTTTATATTATAAATTTTTTTTGTTGTCGTCATTATTACAGTTACAGTCGTATAACGTATATTATTGACTGCGAAAACCCGCCTCGGAAAACATTTGGGAGACTCTTTGTGTCACTTGATTCGACTTCGCACAAAGGACGACCGACAGAGAAGTTTTTGTTCGGCTCCTACAGTACTCTAATTTATTTTTGCGACTGTTGTCACGTGTAACGGCTTTGCCCGAATATAGACGTGTCAAATATTTGCGGGAAAAGCCTTTACTTGCGCGCAAAGGTTTATGTATTTTGCAATCGCGCGTACTTAGGTGTAATGAGATTTCGCAACTCGAACTCTATAATATTATTATTCCATAGGTAAAACGTTATGAAATCGTAATGCCACTTATTATAAAATATAATTGTATTGAACCATGGTCGCCTTTTTGCATTGTTCGTCGTCATTGATCGTCTCTTCGCGGGCGATTTAGTAGTTTTGATAGTATAATACTTATAACATTATGTTCACTTTATCGTACTTATCACTCAACTTGTTCGAGTTTTTATAAGACGATATTTTGTTAGTGGTAAACTCTAAGCACAATACAATAAATATAATAATAGGTTACTTTGTGCTAGTTATTAGTGTTACCGACTGAAACTCGAATACGTTTTATATATCATATTATATTTTTGTCTCGACTAGAAAATTAGTATTATATGTAGCACTCATGGTTATCTAAGAATAGATAACCATGGTAGTGATATTCAACATGTTTAGGTATAATTTATAAAGCGCTGTCAGTGGTGTATTTTTCAGGAGGCGTATTTAAATTTTAAAAATTAAAAATTTTTTTTTAGAAAATTATGATTACACGAATAAATAATAATAATAATTGTTTAATTTTTGTTTATCATACCAAGTTATTATGGTAGGTAGGTAACCAAAAAAAATATTGTACTTAGCTAAAAGCAATGGATATTGTTTGATAAGACTTTGGCCAATGTCAAAAGGAAAGTAAGAATAACATAATGGGAAAATAAATGTGTAAATGATTCTTATCATAAAATTTGTGACTAAATATAGAAGTATGGACCACAAATTGCAAAGGAAAACCTAAAACACATAGCAGGTAATTAAAATTATTGTGAATTAATAAATATTTCTATTTACAGCTATTAAGTCTGTTAATGAAATTTGAATACGTCATTTAACATATTGGTATGGAAATGGAATGTAGAATCCTAGTTAATGAAATAATATTAAAATAATTATGCATTTAAATGTTGATTATTACTTTCGAGTAAAAATAAAAGTATAAGATAATATGCCAATTTTTTTCATAACCATATCATGTAATAATCAGTTATAGGAAATAATTATTTTGTTTTTTTTTGCCTGTGGCCGACGGTGACGCCCCGTGACGGTATAGGTAAAAATATTTATTTTTTTTATGAGGCTTCAACGTCTATGGTCATTAGCCTGAAGGTTATTTTAGTAGGTTTTTAACTTTGGGGGAGGGTATTGTGGGTTAGTACAAGTGTGTACATTATGTGACAAGGATTTTTTACTAAAACCCGGGTGGTCACCCATCCGGGAGCTAGTGGCACCAGCCGATGCTTGTCCTCAGAACACGTTTTGTAACGACTGAGGACAACCACCGGGCCACACCAGGCGACGTACAAATATTTCTTATAATATTATTGTATTGTAAGCCATGCCGCCATGGTAATGCATCACTTATATAGCTAGAAGCAACCTACGCATAATAATAGGTTAAGAGCGTTCAATATACAATACAAAACGACTGGTACGATTGCTTCGATTTACATAATATTATATATACTCAAGTGCTGTCATGCCCATAGAGCCTGTGACTCGTGGATTTCTGTGTAATAATCCTTACTGCACCCGCGACCGTACATTATAATCTAATTAATAATTAAAATATATTGTAATTTATAATATTATTATTGCTGGTAAACACCTCACAGATTGCAGCGCACAAGATAATCGAAAGGTCGAAACGATTAAATCATTGGCCCGGGTCCTCGGAACATTGTGAAGGGCATTATATGATATTATTTTGTACGAAATTCTTAGAAAACGAATTTGTGTGTATATTATTATTTTTATTTTTTACCGGGGCAACAATTTTAAATTTATTTTGTAGTATAATAGTATCCCCTTCCATCCCCACCCCCACCAACCGTTTAAGTGTTTGGTGCATATTATATACACACACAAGCAGCATCATAAGATATAGAATATATTAATATATGATACATTTGTTGTAAATTTATAATACAAATGGTATTACATTCAAAAATCATAATACATTTCAAAACGTCTACATAGTTTCTCCTAATTGTAGGCACTACATTAAATATGTATATTATATAATTATAATATATTATATATTATGTATAAATATAAAAATATTTTTTAAATTGTATTAATTTATATCTATATATATATTATATCTATATCTTACGTTTAGTAGCAAAATCAATAAATTTCATCAGTTATATTCCTACAGTTAGGCTAGGATCAAATCAGCTGTTTGAAATGATTACTAATTTGGAGTGTTTTTTTTGATAATATATATAATTTAGATCTTTATTTTACACTTTTGCAACATTTTAATATATATTTTATTGGGTAGGCACAGAGTATTAGTTTTAATATTTTTATAAATTATAGAACAATATGATGTATTAATGTTTAAAATCGATATAAAAAAATTAAGAAGTAAAATTATTTGGTCCAATAGTTTCTTTTTTTAACGAAACTTTTTATCCATATGTGATTAAAATATTTCCTCAAAAAATTAATCATTACAATAATTAGGCACGACTGTACGAGCGATAGTTGATTAATTTATGAGACGCGTAATTTAAATATACGTGTTTTATTCAAACGTTTATGATTAAAATAAAAATTAAACATTTTCTACAATGAATTCGATTTATAACACAAACTAAACATACAAAAATAGGTAAATGAAAACATTTATTAGATTCGTTCGTTTAAGTGCCAAAATAGGTTTTGTTAACTAGGTATCGAATGAAAATGAAATACAATTTACTGTGATGAAATAAAAACGAAAGTCGATAAAAAGTGGATTACAAACAACAGACCTGAGACGTTATCGTCTACGACTTACGGATATCCGTTTTGGCCGTGTTTGAATGGAAAACGTTTGAGAGCGATATAAGAACTAAGTTAATGTCCCTCCAAATAATATAATAATGGTCATGCACTCTAAATAAAAATAAAGTTTATTAATTGCCAAATGGGTTTCCAATAGATACCAAAAAGATGGGCAAGTAGGTATCCTATACCACTGTACTGTACAGTAGCTGGTGTCGAGTGGGTCACTGTAATACATGTGTTAAGGGGATTGCAAACAGACAGTTTTTTAAGGAGTTCAAAATAGGCAATTTTCAATGTGTGCGTAGTAAGTGATCATTAGTGTGTGTGCCTGTGTGTAAATAAAATAATGGAGCGCTTCCGCACGCGCACGTACAAGTTTTATATAATTAAATTTTGTACATTTTAAGTATTCAAACAAAATGTATAGGTGTTTAGGAATTACATTTTAAAAAAATGGTCTGATCGATCTCAAGTAGACATCGATCTCAGTTTTCTGAAAGTCTTATCGCGTTATCAGGTCCATCGGTATGGTTCACAAAATATTGATACATTTTATTTGAAAGATATTGTCCGTTTGCAATTCGTTATGAATTCGATGATATAAAATCATTGTATACGAAAAATGATTTTGAGCGAAGACGGATATTACCAAGTATATTTTATGATATTATTGCTATTATAGTAATTTATTTTACTATAGGACATTGGTAACACAGTAAGTAGGATGAATTAAATTTTGCCAAAAAAAATTGCGTTTTAAAATGTCATTAGGTGCATATATTAGAAGACTTAACTAGGTACCTACAAATAATATTTTTAAATTACAACAAAATAGCTAAAACTGTAATTCTTCGTTTAAATATATCTAATTTTGTCCAAATTTGAATTAAAAATATCTATTAAAAAGTCTGTATTTGTATATTTTTCAGATATTTTGTTTACAGTATGAATTAATATAATGAGAAACTTTGTTTTGAATTTTCAATAATTGGCTCAATGTTTAATTTAAATAAACATTTAACCTTATAGATTCTAAGTGAAGCGATAAATGTATTTATTTTACAATGACTTTTAGTTTATTTGTGCCTGTTATAACCTTTTGGGAATGTAAAAATGCTTTGATTTTCTCCTTCAACATCTTTTTTGATAGGAAAGTCAATCTAGTTGGTACCTAAAACCACGTTACGTTTTGCGTAGATTTTCGTTATTTCTTTATTTTTTGTTTTTCCCAATGTACTTAAAAATGGAATTTTTGATTTTGACTTCTCGAATGCACACATTTAGATTTTTACACTTTATCGCCAGAAAAGTGACTGTGATTAAAATTTAAAATCGAAGCATTATTTCAACTACCTATCAATGCATTTATCGCTCCACTTAGAATCTAAAATACTAAATAAACATTGCGCATAAACAACTGTCAAATATTTGTTATAATTGATACCAACTATTTTGTTAAAAATATATCCTATATTCCTTCTTTTTTCAAAAACGTTTTCCAAATTTAATTAATCTCACCGGGCTGGTCTCCATTGGGAATTGCTTATAATATGTTATTTTGTTTTTTTTATTTAACTAACTAGTTATTAATTCTATAATAGTAAGTTTTACAATTAAAAATAATACAATTTAATCTTAACTTTTTTTTTTTTTTATTGAACATTTAAGCTTCGACAGCATAGGTCATTAGCTTTTAAGATATATACAATTAAAATATATAAACTTTTGAAGAGAAAAAAGAAATGTTTACAATATTAGTGGCTTATTTCTAATTAATTATATGTTTTTTTCAAAAATCTTAACTGTTCAACTAGTTAGTAGTGTTAATACCAATCCTTCGCAGTGTTTAAAAAAATGTCAAATCTATTAAATCGTCTACCCTAATTCGCAATGAATTTTAATTTTATTAATTTAAAATAATGAAAAACTGTTATTATAAAAATATGATTATATATAATATTATGTGTTTTATTATTAAATATTATAGCTTTGAAGAGCCCACGTCCAGTATTTCAGTACATATATTATTATTACACCACTCTGTGTACATTGCAATGTATTTCTGTTTGATTGACTTTATACTGTGAACCGGCAAATGATCGGAGAGCATTAAATGTCACCGTATATTTTACGTAAAAGTGTTTGCCGAAGAAATAAACAGTATCGTCGTAAAATCAATAACTCCAATGGGCAGTGACGCACGTAGCCAGAGAATTAGAGCCTCGGGGTAACATTTTCCCCGCAGCCTCTGCACGGGAAATCCAAACATTACCCCATATTAAAAGCAAACAAAAATCATGTAAATATTTACTGAAGCGTGCGCACACACATATAATAGACGCGATCCTGCCTAATCATAAAATAAGCCCTTAAAATTGTTTGAAAAACTATTAGTTCAAACGCGCACAAAATGAGATATCATACTAAGGGACGAAATATTATATGAAACACGGGTGGATTTCGTAATTTAATTATACTATATTTCATCAACAAAAATAAAACCGACATTTTATCCCAAAAAAAGCGTGCCGGTTTCTAGTAATATATTTTATTGTATTTTCTGCGGCAATGTGGCCATGATAAATGTAATGGGTTATACCTATTATAGTTGAACCGTTTGCTCGGACTACCTTAATCTATATCTAATTGATTGGTTAAATTATTTTAGAACTTTCACTATTTTGTACATATTATATATTTATACTATTATTATAACAATTATCAAATATAGTATAATAATTTCGAATAAATTGATGAAGATTTCGTGGTTCACTACATAAAATATTACACATTTCATGTTTGGAGCGGACCGAATAGTTGGGTTTCACAGTAATGTATTTATTTATTTCGGCGCTTCAAAAGAATTAAAAGTGATCTAATGACTGCTATGAGTACCTATATGATTAAATAACTAAGCTCGTCGTAAAACACATGCGTCGGAAAATCTTTCTGCTCTAAACATATTTTTTTCCAATTTTTCATCGAGAGCCACATTAAAATAAAAATTAAATACATAAAAATACAATTTTAATACAATACACCTATATTACTTAAAATTATTTTAGTAATATCAAATATCATATAATGAGTTCCAGGGGCATGTTCAAGGAGGGGTGAGTGGTCAGGGGTCTCAATATAACACTTGACATAATATATTTATGTACTTTATAGTTTATATATACAGGCGAGTCTGGATAACTCGAACCTCCATAATTCGAAAAACTTGACAACTCGAATTGTGTTTTATTCCAATAGAAAATTTCCCCCTATAAATTAGTTATATATCTCGAATAATACATATATCTTGAAGTGAATCTGTATCCCCCTTGAACTTCGAGTTATCGTGACTCGACTGTATAATTATATTTATTGTAATCCTCAAATTTAGATCAGGAAATTTGCTATTCTTTTTAAGCTCTCCCCCCAATTCAAAATTCCTGCGCATGCATTTCATGATTTCTAGCGTTCGGTTGTCATCTTTAAATACTATTTTTAATCAATATATTAGGGAATATTTTTTTTAAAAAAGGCGTCAAGTAGGCAACCGCTTTATTGTACTGTACAGCTACAAGTGTACATCGTCATTGAGTAGGTCATAAAATGGATTCGTTAAATTACTTAAATTTGAATTAAATGATAAAGCATCGTATACGATGAAAAATGATTTCAAGCAAAGACTATCAATACTTTTTGATAACCTTCACTCGATTCCTAGAACAGTACCTACAGCCGAGTGGTTTCTTATTTTCCCCCTTATTTTTGTTTTTCTCGATTATTATAACAAGTACCTACTGAGAAATTCCTACTTTTGCTCCATAAACTAGATAACATTTTCTACTTTAATCCTACCTAGAAGTTGTTTTCCAAGCAATCATTCTACTAGAAACAATGTTTTTAGACACAAAATAACGTCTGTACACGGATGTAGATATACTCAAAGTAGTTTTATTTCTACCATTTATTACATGTGAATTTGTTTTCTTTTACCTATTTTCGTACTACCTGTGAACTGTGAAATATTATTGTATGAAGATATAATATTATATGATATTATTATGCCAAAAGAACGTTTTAGATTCTAAGCGGAGCGAGGAAGCTAGTGGTTTTATAATGGTGTTTATTATTATTATTTTTTTTTCTATATTCTGTATACAACATTTCTAACAGAAGGAGTGCTTCAATTTCAACATAATATAATACCTTATTTTTAGTAAATTAGATCAAGATAGTACTTTAAAGAGGTCATTTTTCGATTTTCCCAATAGTTATTTAATGCCACGGGAAAAACTAGTGACAAATTACGAAAAACCGCTTAAAATGAGATTTTAATTTCTAACGCTTTGTTTATCAAGGGTAGCAACGAATAAAAAATTATAATATTATAATATTAATTCAACTTAAAGGCTATAATAAATAATAAAAATTAAAAAAATCCAGACTGATAAACCGTCTCCGCTTAGAATCGTTTTTCTTATACAATGATATTATAATCATTGAATTCAAGTTTAATACAATCCATTATACATTGACTCACTTGTAACCTACTGTACAGCAGAACGACATCCACTTACCCGCTTTTTTATTTTAAATTAATTTATTGTACTGACATACGCTTTTCAACTAATTGACTGCATCAATAAAAATGCACAATTTTTGCACTTCATAAATTCATTCTTCAATGTCTATAATATAACACGAAGAAAAAATAATTATAGTTCTTACAAGAAAAAAAGTAGATTATCTATCTAGGTTAATATAGATTTTTAAACGATTGATATGATGAGTGGTATGGTTTAGTTTTTGACGATTCGTTAGTGGACTAAATTTTTGAGAGATCGATAGAAGAGTTTGTATATCATATCCGTAGGCCTATATATAGCATGTTCGATTAAATCGTGAATCATGAAGTATTTTTAGGAATTTAGGCTAGGGTTAAGACTAACTTAATTATTTCGAGTAACGACTCATAAAAACCTATTATTCTGTTGGGTAGAATGTAATTTATTTTGTGGCAATGTGCCGACGAGGGGAGCTTATATTATCATTATAAAGATTGGATCGGTCGGTAAAAAACATTGGCGTTTGCAGCATTGGCGTGTACACATGGGGAGCTGTCGTGCTGCAAGGGGTGCCCAACAAAGGCCCTAATTATTAAATAAAGACCCTAATGGATTTATAAGGTATTTTTCGATATTTTTTTGTTTGTGAAAGGTATTTATATTCTGTATGTGAATAATTGTAACACCTAAAGTATTTAGTTTTGAAGCTTTATTTAAAATAAGTTCTACAAATATCAAAAGCGCAAAGCTGATGATAATTTTAATTTATAGCGTTAATGAAAATTTCCAATAATCCAAAACAAAAATTCTATCAAAAAACAACTGGCTGGGTTGGAGTCGTTAACTGAAAATTTGTATAATTTCTCTAAAAACGGTATGTTACCAGTTATTTATACAGGTAATGCTTTTTTATATATTGTTTTCTACATAATTTATTTTATCTATATATACACTTATTTTTTTTTAGATAGAGTGTTGACTGTGAGAATAGTTAGTATAAAATATATTTACTATACCTAAGCACTCAAATGTATATTCCTATACATTTTTACCTGACGATATTGAATCATTGAGCAATGTGTATAACGCGGTCCGTGTAGCGTCGTATCAGCTGATGTATATAGTATGCGTGATATTCACGTCTGTGTGCACAAGAATATAATGTGATTGAGTGTAAATAACACGATACGAATCGAAGTCGAGGACATGAGATTAATCGAGACGATATAATACGGTATAGGTACTATTTAATATTATTATAATACAGCCCCACTGGATATAATATGTTTTTGTATCTGTTTTATCATTATTATTATATTTTGTCATTTAACTCATGTGTTTTGACTTCCATTGGCGATAATAAGCTTTACAATGTATAGTGATTTAAAAAATCATTAATGGACATAATATATCTATGTTATTAAATTATTGTTTTAATTTTTTTGACTTTAAACAATATTTTTTTTACGAGATTATAATATAATTATAGATATTTTAAATAATAAATAAATACATCAGGTGTCACCGCGTCAACAGGTGTTGTATAGCTGCAGTATTAGAGGCGAACAGGGGCGATTTTATTCCTATATCATTATTATTTGTTAGTGCAAAAAATTCACCAATCATAATTTTGTGGTCATATCAATTTGTCAACGAAATTATAGTTTTTCAACTATAAATTACGATATTTATGATTAAACTTTAGACTACATACCTACCTACTATTATTTCTAGATAAAATTTAACGTCAATTCACATAAATCATAATATCGTTTTCTGCGGTGAAAATCTGTATCAAAATCGTTTTGTCTCATTATAGAACGGCTGCAGTCACTGCGGTCTTTGATGCATAATATTATGGACTATGGTATTCATACGTTTAAAATTCAATATTCCAGCCATCGGTCACTAAAACCAGGCATTGCCTACACTATGAAACCGTAGGTAGGTAGGTAGCAAAGAAAACAAAAGATTACAATTCTAACGGCAGTCGGTCATTTGTGGGAAGCATACTAAATAATAATATATACGACATTATACGTGCATCACGGGAGATAAATCAAATACACTATAATAGTTAGTAATTATTAATTACGTATCTAATAATAACGTGCCTTTGGAGTGAGTGGACAAAATCCTTGAATACGAGTAAGAACTCTTTCGGAGTAATCTGCAGCTATATGTGCCTATAGCTATTCATGCACCGCAAAGGTCGTCATCAGGATAGATGCCATTGCAGATATCAAACGCTGTAATCCCGATTTCCAACCGAGTTTAAGTACATAATATAATACACGTGCGTGTATAATAGGTACGGCAGCAAAGGGCTATGTAATTATTTATATAAGTCACTCTTCTCGGACTCGATACATGACGCGCGTGCGCGCACACACACACACACACACACACACACACACACACACACACACACACACTCACGTTGACTTCAATTAAGATTTTGTGCCGACTATTGTTCGGCGTTAATATCGTATTACGTGTAGTTCACATATAATATATATACCGTCCAACCATCTATATTATTACGTTACTATAATGTGTAACGATACAATACAATGACGAACAGACAAAAGGGAAGATGAGCTGGCGCCGCCTGCTGTAAAATAATATTATATAATACAACGATTTGATATTTAATAATAATAATAATAAGAATAAGAATGATGATTATGACGATAATCATAGAACGGAGATGACATATTGTGCGCCGGCCGTTTGATTAGGTCGGCGAGGACGGATATTACAAGTCGGCGCGGCGTCGAAGCACCGCATGGCCGTCCGCGTTTTGCTGTAAATTTACAATATATTATAATTTATAATAATATATTATGTGGGTGCTGGTCACTGCCACATATTATAGTATATGGGTGAGGGCTGAGGAGGAACGATCATATTATTATCCCTGACCCACTTTCTACACGCACTTGTGACGTGTACTTATAGACAAATTGTAATATGTGCATCGCAGGTAAAACACATATTCAATATATACATATATATATATATTATATACGCCACGATAATATTGTTTATGTCACATGTCTGCATCCCGACCTGTCTCAATATTATAACTACGTCATAACTCATAATAATTAGAGTTCAATAAAATTGTATAAATAAAAAAAGTTTAAATTATGTAAGTGTAGGTATAGTCTATAAAAATTAAAAAAAAAAACAATTATCTATTCCATCTATTTAAAAACATATTTGTTAAATCCTAATACTCAGAAAAATATACATCGTAAGATTGAATTAAAAAATTAAAAAAATTAACATCCACAGTTTCAGCACGTTATACACTCACATAATATTATTATAATATGTACTATATTTTGATCTGAAATCTCTTTTTTTTTTTTATTATTTAAGAAAATTTACATCTATATACAATTTTATATAATAAGTAAATATGATGAGATGAATGTTACAGGACATGAAAATCTTGAGGGAAGGGAGTGTCCAGTGACACTACTTCCAATTGATCTGAAATCTAATAATATCATTACATGGTTAGTGGTCAAATTATTACAGTAGTTATGTATGTCTTTCGTGTTACTGTGGCATCTGCAGTATATACCTAAAGGTATGCGAAAATGTTTTATAGTTTGAAGTTATTTCAATCAAACGTGAGACATAATAATATGATATCTTAAACGTGTCTATATAATAAAATGACGTATAGGCAACTGCTGGATGAAAGCCGTCGCAGATCGAGCATAACAATATAATATAGGCATTCGTATTTAAAAGAGGAAAGAAACAATTTCACTATTACATTTTCTGAAGAATTTGTTTTCCTTAAACGAGCGGTCGCTGTCGCTGATAAATCGATTAAGCAAGGAGTTTCTATAACTTATGTCACCATTAGGATATGCATATATTGGTATTCGGAAAAAAGCCCCCAAAAAAATTCCTGAAAAAAACACCGGGAAAAAAATATCATTAGTTAGATAAATTTGATAAGAATTTTTATTTACATAATATTATAAACCAAATCTAAATATTTATTTTATTAGCAATAAGGCTTATTACTTAAAATTGTACTTATACTAGTTTTACTAATATATTATTTTATTAGAATTAGCTAATACTTATTTATTTAAATATTACTTATTTTATTGTATTATATTACATTCATAGAATATTTTGGTTTATGATTGTTTTATATTTTTAATTCTATTTCATATGATTTTCAAAAGTTTGGACAATATTATAATATACAATTACATAAGTATATTATTATAGATTGCCTAATGAAAAACAATGTTTAATATATTTACATATTGTTATTAAATAACATTAAAATTATACAAAATAAATCTAGACTTAAATATGAAATTAAAAAAAGCTTTATGTGACGCTCTGCTGTAAAGTAGGTAGGTTACAAGTGGGTCATTGTGATAGATTTTTTGGTTACAGAATTAACTACAACTTACGTGGAACCTTGTTTTAAATTTTGTTAAATGTAAAAATAAAATATAATAAATAATATCAATAATTAGAGCATAATCGTTGAATATTATTGAGTTTGTTGGTAAGGGGTTTTTTTTCTATACTGCATACATTATATTGTATGAAGTGGTCCGTTAACTTTATTTTTAAGATCTTGTACTCACACCGTAGATAGTAACATATAATGTCGGAACCTAATGGCACACATTAGGGTGAAAATTGGAGCTAGAATTGCGTGACAAATCGTATCACATGGAGGACACATTGTATGGGGTACTAATATACAATGAGGACTTTTTATTTTTAAACTGTAAACGTTATTTTTAGAACAACAATTTAAAAAAAAATTACTGAACATTTTGTTTTTTGATCACTTTGCAGCCGAGTAGGTTTATCATAATGGTGACATTCGTTGTAGAAACTCCATGTACCTACGCAATTTGTACTTACGATTAAATTGTCACTTCAAATATAATTGATACGTATAATAGTAGTACACTTCTTGTATTACCTATATATCATACTTTATTATAGGTAAAGACGATATAGAGCAAAATATAACATGATAATACTTGTAATTGAAATTATTTGTCGGTATTGGCGTTGATCAATAATACGATTTGAATAGTTACGCATACACTGTTCACTATATTATGTAGGTACGTATAGTATACTGTAGTACTGTAATAGGTACCATTGCACCTACATTATTGGTAGTTTAATATTAGTATACATTTATACTACAGAAAACAAAAGGTATGGTTACGTTAAGTAGGTAAGATTTGAGCAAAATAATTAGTACGCTCGTTTAGAAAAAAAAAGATTTCCATTTGCTATTGAACATCTATACATTTTACATTATTACCTATTAAGACGTTTTTTTAGTGACTGGGATTAATTGATTCGACATTTCGGTCTATTTACGGTTCATACCATGATATTATAATGTTTTTATCGGTATAAACCGTATACTTTATAGCTTATACTACTATATTTAGGTATTTAATCATCGGTATTGTATACGTAAATACGAGAATTATTTCGAATAGGTGAGCAAAAGATAAATCCCACAGAGTAAATTAATACTTTTTAGGTTATAGGTTAAAATATATCTTGCAAAAATATGCATGGAAAAAAACATTATATTACATCAAAAATACCTCCAGTCAATACAACTAAAAAAAAAGAATATTTCGAATAGGTTCGCTACGCTACTTCACGTGCCTACTTCGAAAAGATCTGACCCTTGAAAATTTCCAATTATACCTTGTTGTTTATACCATGATTAGTATGATAATATTGCGTATCGGCACGTGAAACGAATTTTTGAGAAGTTTTCCTAATAGTCCACCATCGAGATCGCATCGACAGCAACTTGTTGTTATTTGTACCAGGTACGATATCCGATAACAAGTATAAACGCACTGTGTGATATCATATACATAATATCAATATATCATAATATGTACCTATCATAGTACCTACATGATATTATAATCATAATATGTGAGGATTGGTCATTGATCTAAATTTGCACGTCCAGTATTATAAAGATGTAAAAATATTTTCAAAATATTTGATGAAAATAGACCTACATACTGTACACGAAACTTTTTGCCAATAATTCAATAATATTTCTGATGAAATGTTTTATAGTAACTCTTTTAAAATATTTTGAAAATATTGCTTTCAAAATGCTGTGTGTGTATAGACGTATACAACCCAAAATTCGGTAGCTGACTTAGATCAGTTGGAATAATATAATCATATACATTATTATAGTTTATATACATTATTACATACATTATAGTTTAATTATATTAATTTTTATTCCAATAAGTTTCTGTAATTAGGTTCTATATAATATCAAAATAATAATAAACAATTACGCCAACTACTCTCTCATCACCATAGTATCGGATTTCAACATTTTACTTTTGGCAATAGGGACAATTTCTTTAACAGGATAATGGTAAGTTCCATATCGTATTGCTTCTGTGATATTCGTCGTGGAAAAAGAATCGCCGAAGTATAATATTATATATATATACTCACACAATGCTCTGCACAAGGCTGGACATTAACGATTTAAAAGTTAAAATAAGTTAAAATAAGTTAAAACGTTAAGTTAATTAACTCGTTATTCTTTTTTTTCAAATTAACTTTTGACTTAATAGGTTATTTTTTTTTCAAGATTAACGTGTTACTTCAAGTTAATTTTATTTCAAAAGTATCTAAATTAAGTTAATTTTCGCCCGAAGAATAATGCAAATTTTTTAATGGGTTTTTACTTTGATGTATATCATTTTAAATTTCCCCAGTAATTTTCTTGAGTGTAAAGAAGAACTATCTAATAAACCATATTATGAGTCTGGAATTTTTTATTTTTGAAAATTACCAAATTTTGACTTTACACTAAGTTAAGTTACTTTTTTTTCAAAGTTAACTCCTAACTTAACAATTAACGAAAAAATACGAGTAACTTTTAACTTAACTTAACTTTATTATTTTAAAATGACTTAACTTAACGAGTTGACTTACCCAGCCTTGGTACTGCATATAACCATTGTATTGGTATATAGATACTACGGTTGAATAATGGTATAGATTCCGAAAATTACGATCTCGATACGATGCGTGCCGGATGAATATAATATCATTTTATTATGTTATATTATCATTGAGATGAATTTTCTGTAAACAATAATCGTACGATCGGAATACCAAAAACGCTACCAAACTCATTTATTCGAGCAGACTCGATTTCGTTTTAACGCCGCAGCGGTTTCTATACGATGGTAATATTATATATTTATATTATACAGACAGGTACGTGCGCGATTGTTACGCGAGTTTTCGTTCAGCATTATAAATTTGGTCAGTAAATATCATTATCCTTAGGTAAAAACTTTATTTGATTATGATAATAATATTTTGATATTCCAGCTTTATTGCCAATGAAAAGAACGCATCGTAATTTCAAAAAGTGCGTTTTTTTGATAAATATGGAATGTATATAATATTATATTGAACCGAGCACATATATGCATAAATATTAAATATATTATTAGGTGTATATTATATGACAGGGTACCTGCGCCTAGATCAACATCAAAATAATCTTAAAATGTGTATATTTTATTCTCTACTGTTCTAACGCATCCAAATTTCTATAATGACAACGGATGATGAATGTGAAGAGTAAAGACTTGGAAACAGAAACTTTATAACTTCTAAAAAGTAATAAATTAAGTTATTTAAAAAAACACATTATATTTTATGAACAAATTATAAAATATAAGACGTAGTTGCAGCTTGTAAGTATATTATTTTACGGTAACATGAAAAAGAAATAACAATTTTGTATAATTTTACTTAGCGTTTTACTGATATACAAAATTATTATTTATATAAAATCGGTATATTACATTAGTGATCATTTTAGATGAAATAAATTAATAATAATTTTTTTTTAAATACAAAACGACGTCGGCAAACTGACGAAATACTTTTGTAAATCGAAAAAAATTGTCTCACACTCTCATCTGAATCATGTATATGGATAAGATATAACTTTACAGAAATTACAGAATATTACAGAATTACAGAATCGACGATTGATATACGGTACAAGGACGATGATGGCACCGCGCTTTAATGGACATTTTTACCTATACATATAACACCACAGAGTGTATTTGAAATTTCAATTGAATTAAATCGTTTTAAACAAACTTATCTCGGGATGAAACGCAAACGATTTTCTGTTAATAGGTACGACATAATGACAAAATACAAACATAATATAACGCCAACCTCCGTATAACATTGTAGACAAATAAAGCGACGATTATGATTAAAGACTTAGCAACAAAGGACAGAAATGTTCGTGTAACGACTGCGCGTCTTGGGTGGGACTAAACACATAATGTATTGAAATATATTAGGTACAAAATCAGCGTATTTAATTATTATATCCGATTTGATTCCGACGTTGACGGGTAGTATAATTACTATGCACAATATACATATACCTAACTTCGCGACTGGTAATTGGAAATCGCTCAAAGGTGAATTGTTTTTAACTGAGCAAACAGTTATACGAATGTTATTGCTAGATTGGTTGGAATCCAGATCTCATCGAAGACTGTATAATGTATATTGTATATATATTATTTCAATAATTGCATAATGCTATGAATAAAGGTACAAATTGTATACGGTTAATATACTATAGGTAGCAAGGTAGGGTTACGCCTTTTGTCGGAAATCAATTAAAAGTGATATGTTCTTTCCAAAATTCCAATGAAAATTATATTTTTAGCCTATAATATTATTAAATGTATTTTATAATATAATTTTGATCAAAGTAATTTATTTTACTATTAAGCATTAGTATAACCTTGAATTACATTTTTGATCTTTTTGATCCAATGAATAAAATTGTATTGACATTTATAGAATGAAAAACTAAGAAAATTGAAAATGTCTATAAATAATGTATCATGACGTGTAGAAAATGATAGAATAAATAATTGATTTAAATGATAAGTACTTAAGATTATTAGTTTTTAAATAACGACAAAATAAGAAAATCGTTGTATGAGAATTTGTTAACTTACGGGTGAATATCTAATGTCTAGCTTCAAAAGCTCTCAAAAAAATTTCAAACTTATATTTAAAATAAAATATATAAAATTTATTATGAATTTTCGTGATTTTGATGAATTTTGTCAACAGTTTAACTTCAGACGCTCGTAAAAAATATTGTGGATTTAAGGTTAACTTTTTTTTAATTTCACATAACTTCCACTTATGAGGAATGTTGTATTCACTATTCAGTTTCAAGTTTTTTGACGGACCGAAAAATTATGATTCGACAAGCATAGAAATTGCTAATATAAACATTCTGTGAAAATATTATCGAGTATTCGAGTTAGGTACATTAATTATAAACAAAATCAATTTTTTCAAAAACCGGTTTTGCGTAAAAATCTTAGATTTTCCTAAATGTTACGTTTGTTTTTCCTGACGATTTTGAAACTATTGGGAATTTTTTAATTTTGATTTCTCAAAGTACCTATACTAGATTCACTTTCCTATCAGAAAAGATGCTGTTTAAGAAAATTGAAGCATTTTTGGTGTCCCAAATGATGACGGACACAAAAAAAACCACACATCATTGTAAAATAAATACATTCATCGCTCCGCTCAAAATCTAAAAAAATGTATGAAGTTAACCTAAACTTCAGAATTTAAGAACAAAAAAAAAAACAAATTAATTATAATAATACATTAATACCAATACTGGTATAATCCCAATGTTATTGTTATTCAATGAAAGTCTACCCTTTATAAGAATCGTAATTATTTATATTTAAAACATTACGTGCGTTAGTATACGTAAAGGTAAGTACATGGTTTATTATTAGATAATAAGCATTATATACTTTACATACTTGATAGTAATATATGCATTTATTATTGGTAACACGCGTTAATATAATGATAACGCATGAACGATTTTAGGTCATTTATGTATATTACATGAATATTATACATATTAACAATAATAATGTTAATATACATATTTAGTGATGACAAAGAATAAAGATAGCCATATATATAGGTACGCAATACATAAAATAATCATAATGTTATTCTACAAAAACTTATCGCACGAGAGTAATTATTATAGACTTTAAGTCGAGAGGAAATTATTTAGACGAATATTATACTATTGGTAAACGCACTATTATACAGGTACAACCAATTATAAATAACAGTCTGATTAGTTACGTTTAAAATTTAAATTCTATTTGATAATGGATTTAAATCCGTAATTGCAGTGTTCATTCAAATTATGTAAACTAGGTCAACGTGTTTTATTGTTTACCTTTACCGTTTATGATACATAATGTATGTGTGTCAATACTGCACTAATTTATCACGGTCACAAACGATCTTCAGACTATAATAATATGTACCTATACGATGTGAGTAATTGAGTAGGTACCTATGGTAAAAGTGTGAAGTAAAAACAAAAACATTCTCTTATCATCCGCAAATATGTAACTATTTACGATCGAAAACAACGAAAGTAATATTTAAGTATCCTATAAACGACTTGGTATATAGTATAGGTGCAACTGACATAATAATATAATGAACGCTGCTCACTTAAAATAAGACAATCATAGGTATAGAAATAATCAATTATTTCAAAATAAAAATAATAACTATAATAGCTAGGTAGGTACTATAATAATATAATGAACACTGCGTATTTAAAATAAGATAGTAGTACGCATACAAATAGTAAATTATTTTAAAATCAAAAAAATAACTGTATTATAATAGTATAATAAACATATTGTTACGACGAGGTGGATTATAAGAGTTTTTTTTTCAATAAATCGAAATGGCCCTACAGTCAAGTCCATTAAAATGTTTCAAAATATTGTTGATTATAAGGTTTGTTGACAAATATTCATCCTATCATACACGTATGTACAGAACTAAAACATTTTCAATCAAAAGTATTAGTATAATTGGTATATTATTTGTATTTTCATACGACAAACATATTAAACGTAAGATGTACATTTTTAATAAAAAAATTGTATACTTTTAAACGAAATTAATAATATTGATAGTAACTGACGTTAGATAGCACGTAATAATATAATACATGTGTTCAGTTTTTTAATAAATGTAATATACTTTCGTCGAATTCTCAATAACGTGTGATGTATTATAAAATATTTGATGTCTTCAATGTTTTTAATGTGTAAAGGGAATTGCGTTTTTAACCGCGATGAAAAATGGTAGTATAAAAAAAAATCAGTTCGTCATAAGAATTATACATATAATTATTTCTCAGAAAATATCGGTTGACCTTTTGTGAGGAAATCACATCGTTAAATTTTTCGCGGAGCCACAGGTTCTAAAAAGGTTTTCTTTATAAATACGTATTCAGAAATATAATATTATATCATACATTTTACGGTTTGTAATTTGTACCTAATATTTCATGAATTCGATCGATATCAACTGGAAGTGTGGTGTGTATGCACTATAATGCATAATATAGCAACGTGAAAATACGAAGCTGAACCCATAAAATAATAATAGAATTGCAAAAACGAAAAATATACATAGTTGTATATGGCTTCAATAATTCTATGCACCTATATTTAATATAAAATATACTATTAAACATTGTACATATTATTTTTAATCAACGAATTACAAATATAATTATATAAACGTCACGTCATATTATAATAGTTATATTATTGATATTTTCCAATATTGCCGACCTCAATAATATTTTCATCAAGCAGTGTTCTGCGTAAAAAGGAATCAAAATTAATTAAAACCTTGGTTAAAGATATCCACTTGAATAAGCAGTGATATATTTTCATGCTCACCACCCATTTTATTTCAAATTTCAATTTTTGGAATAGGTTTTTTTGACATGAATAAATTACTTTTAGCGGAGATTTATCTGAAATTCGTAAGACTTTTTTTTCGATACACTTACGTACCTAAATAATATTGGTATAACAATAAAAATATTATTTTTTGAATTCCTTGTAATTAAAATTACATTTTTCTAGCTTATGAATCATGGTTTAAAATCTTTCCTGATTTGTAGGGTGTTACCACTGGGTAGCTTCTCTAATCTGATTGTTCATATCATGCTTACTTGTCACTTATCAAACCTACTTATTATACTAAGAACATGTATAGATTGTAGATTTACTTCAAATAAATAAAATAAAAAAAAAATAAAGATTTTGAGTGGAGCGTTAAATGTATTAATTTTACAATGATATGTGTTTTTTTATTTTTTTTATTTTTGTGTCTTTCATCACCGTTAGGAGCAGTAAAACTGCATAGATTTTCTTCAACAATATCTTGTTTGATGGGAAAGTGAATCTAGTTGGTGATGTATTTGGGAGGTCAAAATTTAAAATTTCCAATAATTGCGGGAAAAACATCATAACAATTAAGGAAAAACGGAAAAATAGATTTTGGTTTTTGGTGTAACTCTAAAAAAAATGACCGTAATAGATAAAATGTTCACTGAATATTTATATTAGCATTCGCTATACACCATAAAATATTCAAAACATGTTGACTTGTTTTGAGCTGTTTACGGAAATTATCAATTTTCAATTTTAGATTCTGAGTGGAACGATGAATGTATTGATATTACAATGATGTGTGTTTTTTTTTTAATTTTTTAATTAATTTTTAATTAATTTTTGGTGTTTGTCATGAACTGGTGGGCGTGGCTAAAGTGTTAGAGATTTCGGGTATGTTCTTATCGCTTTTAAATACCCGGAATTCAGTAATCATGGAGCATTGGTCGAGTGAACAGCGTGCGTTCGCGGTAAAAGTGTTTATTTTGCAAAAGTAATGATATATTATGTAGTAGATGTGTGGCTAACTAAGGAAGGTTGGCTGACACAATCTTTGAAAAATGAAGTTTTTAAATATATAACATAAACGATTTTCTTATTTTGTTGTTATTCAAAAACGAATAACCATACTCGAGATATATTATATCATAAGTTTATTTTATCAATTCCTGAACTTTAAATTTTGACTGAATGTTTATATTAACATTTTCTGTACACCATAAAATTTTCAAAATATTTTGACTTTTTTAATTTGCTTACGGACAATTTCAAATTTCAATTTTTTTAGTTTTTTTTCTATAAATATCAATAAAACTTTATTTGTTGGGCTAAAAAGCTTGAAATTTAATACAAGTTTCCTGATATATATTGTTTCAATAGCTGTTACTTTTATAGCCAAGAATAAAAAAATTAAAAACAGAGTTCCACGAAAATAGGTTATAATGTATAAATTACTTTATTCACAACAGTATCATTAAATATACTTAGTAATATCATAGACTGACTGACCAGTGACACCGTCTTCGCTGAGAATCGTTTTTCTTATACAATGATATTACAAAATTGAATTCAAAGTTAATACAATCCATTACAGTGACCCACTTGTAACCTAGTGTACAGCAGAGTGACACCCACTTGCCTACCTTTTTTTAATTATAACCACCTTATTGTTAAGCAGATCATGGTAATAATTAACAGTGGTAAATGTAAGTGAGACCCTGCGTTAATAGGTATACTGCACTTTACAGGCGCTATTCTCTAAAACAAATTGTTTACAATTTAAATTATGAACATTGGCACTTTGATGTGCGTAAACACACACACACACACACAATTCAATTATAATATTATATTCATGGGAATCCCAGATTAAAATTTGCGACGTTTTAATTAAGCCGGTATGATATTTTATTCTACCTCCATAATTAAATCCTTCCTCTTTTAATTTCGGATGGGGATCTCTAGAGTCTTGTGATTTGCATATAATTTTCAATCTTAAGAACGTATATTAGTATATTATATAACTCTATAGCTGTATAATGTCTAAACGTCTAACGATGATATAACAGTTAAAACTAAAACGAATAACGGAATAAGCTCTATAATTTGTTTCGTAAAATCTCTGGAACGCAGACTTGAATTGATATATTTTTATGTATACGTAATATAAATAAAGAACGCTCCAAACTCCTTGTAAAATGTATTATATTATATTATACTAGCTGTCGAATTAGACTTCTTTGATGAAAAAACTAACAATATACTATATAAATTAAATTATACGTGACATTTGGTGTACTAAGGTTCAAGTATAGGTACTTCATTTTATGGACACATCCAACGAAGGTAGGCAATCAACCAATGGCGAATTGGATACAGCTCTAGGTGTAATTCGGTTTAAGTAGATAAAATAACTTCATGAATCTGTTCAGGTGCACGGTATACCTCTAGACACGAAAATAAACAATTTTAAAATACAGCATATTTTGTTATTATTGTTTATATAGTAATTTATATTATAGCGTATAATCAATTAACCAAAAAAATTATTTATTCAGTGCCACCTTTTAAACGTGGTTCAACCTACTCTTAAAATTTTTCCGGTGTCTCTTAAAAAACTCTTTGAAATGTTCGTACAAATTGGTCATGTGGTTTTTGAGCCTATAAACCACAACCACACACACACATATATTTTATAGCCTTGCATAATATTATAATATTTAGATAATGTAATTAATATTATTTTTGAAATTCGTAGTGCTTAATCAGTGGTGATCTTATTCACAATAACATTTTAAGTTTTTTAAAGTTTAAATTGTCATGTCATTATACAAATATTATTTTATGTGTGATAATTGGTTATGCAATTTGGAAAAACCTATGATAAGTTAGCAACTTATCTTTGTGTTTATAGTGCCTAGGTATATCTCGAGTTTCAATACATAAATTATAAGGATGAACAAATATTATAGATAAATAGGTATGCAAAAGTACTTACCGAATATTAATAAATTGTTCTCTCGGTTATTATATTTGAAAAAAATCTCTTGGAAATTGGATTTTAGAACTACTGTAAATTGAAAAGTATATTGTAGACAAATTGTATATCTATTATTAGGAACTAGGAATATAAATAGTGTGAGCTAAACACAAAATATGTGTCTATATTAGGTAGTTACATAAACTAAATATTAATAGTTTCAATTGCTTATAATTGCTGATTGTTGATAAATCACTAACATGTGAAGTATTGTAGCTACCCACTGATTACTGGTAGAAAGTATAATGTATTACACCTTTTTGTAATTTTACTAATATAAACTAGAAAAAAAACATTTGAAGTAGTATCTAAACTCTAAAGGGATGCTCTACCTATTTAGCCACCTTTTGTATCTACCTCTTCTGTCAATATTATTACACTTTGAGGTCCATTACCATTCACCAACATTACGGAAGGCCCAATTTTATGGTGGTAGAAAAAAAAATCAAATATCTATTAATTGTGGACGTTTGTTTTATTTTATTTTATTTTAGCATACAATACGGACGTGAGCCCTATTTACATTTAATATTAATACAAATTATTACAATAGTGGTATATAACAAAGCAATTTAATGATACATAAATATTGGATTAGGTTTGTGAGATGGTAAAGGAGGGGTCTGAATTGGCAATAGACATACAGCGCCGAAGTGGTTCGTTTAAACCATAGTTATTGGAGGAGGTAGGTAAATTAAAAGTGGTGTGTTGACGGGTGAAGCGAGGAGGAACATTTAAAGGAATGAGAGAGAGAAGGTGCGGTGAGTCAATCTGCCCATTTAATAGTTTGGATAGAAATGTAAGGTTTTTACGCCCAGAAATATATGGCCAACACTTATGTTGAAATAATATTATACATTTATACTGGGTACGTGTTTAATCGTATCGTGACGGCTGTAATAAAGTTATTATGATTAATAAGTTATTCATAATAATAACTTTTACTTTTTATAGTGTATTGTTAGTACTTATTAGTTATTACTTATTATAGTACCTAATAACTAATAAGTATTAATAACAATAATATTATGACCGAAATATTGATGCAATTTCAACGACTACAAGTAATAGTATAATAATTAATAACATATTAGATCATCTTATCGTCATGTAATAGATAATAGATTATCAATAGTAGGCATAATGTAATAATTATTGTTGCCATTTAAGTATTCTATAATATGTACAACCTTCTACATTGGTGTGCAAGTTGTCATCACAGTTCACAAACTCTGTTACAACGAAAAAAATGTATTTTCATATTTATCTACAAGAATTGCAGATAATATTATAATAACACGTAACTAAAATTATAAAATATGATTTTAAGACGATAAAATTGTTTTAATATTTAATGTACAAAATTCAATTTTAAAAATAACCTCCTATCTTTTTTTTATCTATTAGTATTACACAAATATTTTCATCATATTATATCAATTACTCTAAAAAATTAAAAACTAAATTATTATATTAATTTTTTATTAAGATAAACTTCGGGATCTAGGCCATTGACTGACAATATTTCACTTCATATTTTAATAATATACAATTATTGTAGTTTATAATATATTATAGCTATTTATTCTTCACCTATTACGTATACATCTTACTATGAATATTAGTACATTTTTGTGGCAAGCATGGCAAGTTCTTGGCGTCCATAATAATATAATAATATGTACATTCAATTACTGGTACACATTGCATTCTGTTTAGTGGTTCTTTCATTTTTAACTATTCTATCAAAACAATACTAGGTATTCTATATTTTTACCTAATAATTGTAAATACCTACTTAATTTAGATTACCTATAAAAAGCGTAATTATTATTATTTGTATTCAATTGAGTGTACCTATATTGTTTACAAACCTATTTTTACTGCAAATGATTGCCTTAACTTGATTTCTTATAAAAGTTTTAAATAATGAGTCTCATTTTATATCAGAAGTAAAATGATAATCACAAGTAGAATGTTAGCGGAATACCTATATAGACGTAAATTAATAATTGTTTTAATTAAATTTAAGTTATTTACCCATATATAGTGTAGGTAACTATACCTCTAAAGCTTTCATCCACGCAACATGCTTCAGAGTTCAAAAACTAATTCGAATAAAGGTTGACATTCCATGTCACCAGTATTAGAAACACAACACAAGTTTTGCAGTATACACTCTTTGCAGTTTACACCATTGTTTTTCCCGAGTAATCAAGTCAAGCCAAGTAGCAATTTATGTTGTATTTTCATACCTCTTTTTTCATTAATCGTGTATAAGGGGAATGTGTAGGTATGTGTGCTTAAAGTAACATTTTAGTCTAAGTCACCGGTGGTCAATATGCTTGCATTACTTTATTCCATATTATATTGTTATTGTTGTCGATAATCTTACACAAAATATTAAAATCACAAAGAAAAAAAATATAGTGTTTTCAATTAAAAATAAATAGATAAAAAAAAGTTGGGATATTGTGATACCCTCATCCCATGATCACGTCCTTGGCCTACTCGTTTGTTTCATAATCATAATAGTTGTGACTAATTCTTAATACCAGTCCCAATCGCCGAGAGATGAAGTTCGAAAAGTCGAACTTCGTTATACTGCATATACGTTGGTATGGTAACAATAATACGCTTATTATATACCGACTCGAAACGCGTGTGCGGGAAAACATTAAAAGCGATCAAATGACTTGGCCCGCAGCGAATATTATTAAACGTGATATTTTACTAGGTATGATAATAATATTATTATGTGTTATCGCGTAGGTATTTCGTTTGTTGTTCTCGGAGATACTTCCAACGGATGCGCCGACGGTTCCGCGTGTCTGCGGAAATCAAAAGAATACCGCAATAATGATATTATATTGTCTAGACGAAATCCCTTGTGCATTTGACGATCTTCGCTTTTGTGTATGAACCGCAAACGCGGCAGGCAGCAGCAGGCATAATATTATGTAACATAATTAAGAGCCCACAACCTTTATAGAATATACTTACCATTACATTTGCGATGTACGCGATTTGGAGATCAAAGTGACTATACCGGCGTGTATGTAACCGACAGATAAGTCGGTGTAATCGATCGCTTGGAAATTGTCGCAGACATAATAATATGTTGATATTACGCGTAAATACATATTTGCATCAATCAATTAATGTACTGCAGCAATATATTTACCTACACATTCTATATAGGTAAGCTATAATTAAACATAATATACCGCGTTGTTTACGATGGTCGATTTAACTAGGTAGCTATACGTTCTATGTGAGTGATACGTAATATTAATTATTATGTGAATCAACTATCAACAGTTTTAATTTGTCGGCGTTTTAGACGACGAAAAACATATATTATTATAAGTATATAAAAATGTGAATTTCGTGTATTTTGCAACCATAAATTGTTAATAATAATTTGATTTTTTTGGAAATGTTGAGTTCAAGGAATCTAAATTGAAATTTGGACGGGTATAGTTAGGTCATTATTAATCTTTCTGTAGGTACTTACTACATAGGATAATAGTCTATATTCCTTGATAATGGTTTGATAAAATAAAATACTTAGATTTAATATTTACTATTTAGTCTAGAACTTATTATTATACTTCGAAAATTTTTAAAAATATTAATACATTTATATTAGTTTCTAATATAATATTCATTTATCGTGTTCACCGAAATCTCTTAACCTATTATGGTGGATTATTATCGTAAGTAATTAAAGCTTAATAACTTATAAAGTACAAGTTCAAATATAGATTTATTAAAGTAGATAATAGATATGCTTACGAATAAAAAAAAATAAATATATTCTATAACAATTTTAAATTTTAAGAAAAGTGGATCACGTCAAAAAAAATAAGTCTGTCCTTAAATTGCATAAAATAAAATCTGAAGTATTTGAATATAGGTATGGCTCTTGAGTATATTATTTAAACCATAATTTGTATGCATTTATTATTGAAGTATAAGTGGGTGAGTATGGTTGTTGAATCATCCTGTATACATAACTTATAAGTGTTATAACTTATAACGATGGCAATTTATCAAAAGTTCAAAACTGTATTTAACCATACTCATCACAGATGATGAGTTATGTCACCGACTTCTCATTATTATAGTACACTGTAACTCTATACACTCTAATTTTGTTCATGTCATGCTCAATATTCAGAATGAATATGACAAAATAAAAAAAAAAACATATTAAATTATTATTAATATTGTTAATAATAATAGTAAGAAAAGTTCAGTTGTATTATATATTGAACATTTTAATTAAAATAACGTCATATCAGATGAATGATTAATTTTCGGACTGAAATTAGTTTTAAACTTGAATAAATAACATGCATTGCATACAGGCATAGGTATACCTACTAATAATTTTAACACATAACGTATAGAATTTTTATTTATACGAATATGAGAGGTTAGAACAAATGTCATACAATTATATTTTGTAGTAATTTTTATTGGAACAAATTACTCCAGTATGACATTTAATATTATTATATAATATTAACTACCTAGCCCCCAATAATACGCGTACTTTGTTCGGTAGGTGCGTACAGTGCTTAATTACATTTTCTCTTACGCTCATAGCCGAGTACGAAATATTCCCTTATGTATATATACATTGAATATCATCCGGATTAAATGAAGGTTTGTTAAAAAGTAATTCCTATAAATATAACGTAATTCGTGAAGTCGTGATGTCCTACTGCAATGTATATTATATTATTTAATTATCCGTCTGGTAGATGCAACTTATTAAAACATCGACACGATATTATACGCATCCACAACGTCCAAACGAACCACATTACTTGATGGGTAGTAAAATATAAACACCTACTTACAAAATACACAACGCAGTAAGTATAGTTAAGTTTTCAAACGAATTTATAATGCAATCATTACCCCTTTAAATTGTCTATTTTATATATATTTTTGTCGTCTTCATTATTCGTAAATACTAAACTGGACTTATATTATAATTATTTGTATTTTAATAAATTTGAAATTAGGGGTTTTTACGGAAAATGTTTTGTATATTGCTTGACTTGCAAAAATTTTATTTATTTTTAGTTATTATTTTAAAATTTTTAATGATTATTCAACCCAAATAATTAGGTAATTAAAAGAGAAAATATTGTTTATTTTTTAAGTTGTTATTTTTTAGTACCTATAATTTAAAAATGAACCTACCTATAAGCGTATTAAAATACAACCTAACCAACATAATTCTTTGGTATTAAATATAATTTTAGATTCTGAGCAGATGTATGTTTTTTTCAACTTAAAATTAAAAAATGATTTTGTTGTTAAAAATTTATGAAATGTTCAACTTTTATAGCTAAAGATTGAAAACTTAAGACAACGTTCCACATAAGTAGGTTATTCTATAACCAAAAAATTTCAAAAATATTTTTTTTTTATAGTTATTTTATGTTTAAATTTAAATGAGATTCAATATTAAACGATGAAGAATAATAATTTTAGTCTTGTGAAAATTGACACTTATAATTTTCTAATAAAAATCATCTCAGATTTCTTATAAAAAAAATTTGATTGTTTTAAAAAAAGGATACCTAACTTAAATTGTATTAAATATCTGTATGCAAATTGGTTGAATTACATAAAAGAGGAACACAATGTATGGAAATAATACATTTTTTCAAAACCTCAACCAATACAATTATCATTATTGACTTTAATGTCAACCCAAATAATAAAATAATAATGCAGCTATTAGAGCAAACAGTAATAATGAAATGGCAAAAAAAAATGTATAGCAATAAACAATAAAAAAACAGTGCTTTGGCACAGACCAAAACAGTTTTGAGACTGATACAAATTAATGCAATAACTACGCAGCATTTTAAAAATAAAGTCTTAGTCTTAAAGGTTTTTTTAAAATTGAAATTTAAAAATCTTCTTCCTAAATATCCCAGATAAAATATCAATGAATTCATACATAGGTTACGTACATTAAAAATTTAAAATCAGACATCGGGAAGTATTCTTATTTTTAATTTTCCATTGTATTGAAATAAATTACCTACTTCATAATAATAATTGTACAATTATTTAAAATAAAAAAATATTCACCAGATGACGTGTTGATAGACTAGGTAAACTATATTCACAGCACGATCTGGGCGTTGTCATTAACGAATCGTTGACGAATAACTAAAAGAAAAAAGTGCAAATATAGACTAGGTACCTACGTGTAGTCCGATATAGCAAACTAGTTTTAATCGCTGATAATTATTGTATATAAGTTTTTGGGGAACTTTATCGTGATTTGATTCGGTTCATGTTTGCCAACTAACCCGTAAAGATAATCTCGAATCAACAATTCTAGCGGCTAGCCAATGTTATATTGTTTTTAATAGGTACTTATTTAGCAAATACTAGAAAATATAACACAATACCAGACAAAATAATACAATAATTGCCAATAAAAATGCCAAAAGTTAAATGTTCCAATACTGCTCGAGTACACAAATTTATTTTGGAGTTTAGAGAGGATGTACTTTCAGCGGATGGGTGGATGGATGTACTTTCAACACAAGAAGACACAAACATTTATCTCGGACACAAAAAAAATCATAGTTCAATGAAGAACTTTCTCAAGTATTTTTATCATCAAATATACCATTAAATAAATTGAACAACGTAGAATTTCGAAGTTTTCTTGAAAAATATATCGTGTTTGACATACCAAATGAGTTCACGTTGCGCAAAAATTATTTAAATCAATGTTACATTAATACAATGGATAAAATCAGAAAATATGTTTGGAATAATAAAATATGGGTTTCAATTGATGAAAGTACGGATACAAATGGACGATATGTCGGCAATGTAATTATTGGAAGATTGGAAGTTAATAAACCCGGTAAAACTTTTTTACTAAACTCTGAAATTTTAAAAAAGACAAACCATTCAACAATTTATTGTTCAACTATTCGAAAATTCTATGCTTTTATTATGGCCAGAAGGCATACAACGAGAAAATATTTTGCTTTTTATTACTGATGCCTTACATGATAAAAGTTGGAAAAACTATAAAAGTGTTGTATTCAAAATTTTAACATCTAACGTGTTTGCACATGCGTTACACCGAGTCACAGAATAAATCAGAGGCAAATTTAAAAACCCGAACCTATTTTGACCAGGTGGAGCACGTGGTTATCGGCAGTGAACTATTATTGCAAAAACTACGATGGTCTTAAATCAGTTATTTCGAATTAAATTCTGAAGATACAATTTGCATAACAAGCGCTCAACAAATGTTTGAAAAATCGAATTTAGAAACCAACTTAAATTATATAAATGCTAATTTTAGCTTTTTATCAATGGAAATAATTCGTTTAGAAACCAGTGGATTATTATTAACTGAATCTCTTAAAATTATACAGAACGTTGAAGTATCTTTGGGAAATGTACAAAACCATTTCGGAGAAATTATTAAAAATATAAAAATAAAATAAATTGTGTTTTAAACAAAAATCTGGATGTAAAAATAATATTGAAAATCGTTCAAATAATTAGTGGAAATGAAACTTCGAAAGACAGTTTACCAGCTGAACTAACAGCAGATGAATAATGTGTACACATTTTAAATATACGCACATCACATCCATTGATGTTGGACGAAGTTTTTTGGCTTAAAAAAATGTATTATCCAACAACCGATGCAAGTTGCTATTTGAAAACCTTAAAAAAATCTTTATCGTTCAAGTTAATTCAGAGAATTTATACCAAAAGTGAAACAATGAAAATTAGTGGCAATAACTCTACACATTTGTATGTATATTTGTGTGTTTGAGTAAAAACAAAATTAAATATAAGTACCGATATTTTTAATTTCAAAAATTTCATATTTTTGTATACTTATTACCTATGTATTTATTTTTAAGTTTAAAGTTAAAAAAAAAGTTGTAAATTAATTTAGAATACATTTTGGATTAGTAATAAACTAATTTTAAAGACATATATAATTTTTTAAGTGCATATTTTCATGCATTTTTTAGTGTTTTTAAGGTCATTGACATCCTAACCTTAAATTAATGAGTAATGGTGAAAAATACATATTTTTATTTATACACGAAGCCACCCCTAAGGTTCAAATTTGCTGCTCTGCATTAAGGGGATAAGAAATGGTGACAAATTCAAATATGTCATTAGAATTCTTAGCACTTCACTAGATCAAAACACGTTTATATTCCTTTATGTTCCACGTGTGTTGGACAAATACAGAAAATTACCGCTTCCAATCCCCTTAACGCTGTAATGTACTTATGTACCAACATAATTTTCGACAGTTAATTTCACTAGTATTAAAATAATTACGTTAACTTTAAAAACTCTTTAAATCTTGTTTGGTTTCTGAAAATACCAAACACATTTTTTTAAGTAATGATATAGAGATTACAAATATGTACATCATTATGTATGTTTGATGGAACCAATTAATTCATTAGCATCTGAAAGTTTTAATTAACTACACTTAAAACTAAATTTAATGTTAAGTTATTACAAGGGGTTTTTATCCACATTTAGTCAAACTAAAATGTATAAACAAACATGCAATATCATCAGTTAAATAAATTTATTAAAACGTGACACATTTCAAACCACAAAATTTAGCGGCACCCACGTTGATTTCAGAAAATCTTAAATAAAAAGTACCCGTAAGAATATAATTGTGATATTGTATATTATTATGTTTTATACAATTCAGAAGTTATTGTTACTTTATTTAATTCTATATTTCTATCGTTATATATTTTGTATTCGTTTATTTTATAGCTGTCAATGGTATTCTGTCTGTTGAATGCATATTTTGAATTAGGTCTTTCACGTATTATTTCAATAAAAGAATACAATTTTATATGATGCACAATATTATATAATAAATTTGTATGTCGAATGCAATGAGTGTTATCGTAATATGCCATTATGAAAATTGTACAATATTAATACTAGCATACCCAGCATACTAAGGAAAACCAAGGTGATTAATAGTCTTAACATTTGAAAAGATAAATTTTAAATGTTTAAGATTATTTGCAGTTAGATAGTGTATGTGAAATATACGATTTATTAAATATAAATCGTTAAATTATGTAAATATTAATTTTTATGCATGTGATAATATTGTTGTTATTTTAATTTCTATAGTTACTCCAATTTTGTTCGATATTTTATGTGAACTACTACTATAGTAAATTAGTTTAATTGAAAATAAAAGAAATTTATTTTTATTACGAATATTTACTATAATAGTATGGTGCGGATAAACGTCTTTGCCGGTTTCAACGAGTAGTTTTTAAATGTATAATTTTATTATTCGGTCTTGATTCCATCAATATAATATCATACACTATAATATACGTGTACTGTTCCATATTAGGTTGGATTTTACTTAAGACTTAACGTTTCGTTAGACAACTGTGGACTGTGGTCTAGGAATGAGCACAAACGTTACACAGCGATTGACCGATAATGAAACTGCATTTGTTCTACCATTATTTTTATCACATTTACTGATATGCATTTATATATATTATACAGGGACTGTATGTGTAATTTCGTTTTCTCGAGAAATTGCATTAGCCAACTGATTTTTCGTCCAGATTTCGATGTAATACAATACTTTCTGTACCGAATTACTGTAATAATGGAAAAAAATAAACTTCGATGTGATTATTACATGGTGTATTAAACTGTTTATACACTTCCAAGGTTATACGATTTGTTTAAAATAGATTTGCTGATAGTAGTATAAGAGCTTCAAGCCTTTATATTAAATATTATAATATTATAGTCTGATTCAGGGGCGTCATTTCAACTTTTTTTTGGTTGGTGCCAAAATGTTTGCAGGATCATTACCAGGCCACATAGAAAACTTTTTTTTTTTTTGGGGGGGGGGGGGGTCAAGTGGGGACAAAAACTGTAGAATATTTGTATAATTTGTTTAATATGTCACTTATATTAGTATGAAAATGTCACAATATTGTATGTCACAACTTTTAATGTATTTATTTTATATTGTGGATACTAGTGGTATTTACACTTGGTAAATAAATGTATGGGTATAAATCACCTTTATAATAAAAAAACCTAACCTACACATTTGTTCTCCCTGCATACTCAAAATATATAATATAGCTAGCTTAATTAAACCAGAAATTTATTTTATTGATATCCTTCTTCACAATGTTTGTATTATAATTTTATCAATTATAATATTGTGGAACCACAAAATCTCATCAAACATTCTTGGAAATTAAACATTAGTACAATACATTTTTTTTAATACTGAAAAAATATAAAATATCTCTAACTGTATAAAGCAGAAACCCGAGGGCGCTCCTCTGACGATTTTTCGAACTAGCGTAAGAGACTACCAATGAAAAAATTCGATGGGTGGTTCCCCGGGTCTCTGCTTTGTAATATTATAAATATCAGGAAAAAAATGTATTTTTACGAAGAACTTAGAGAATATAAGTTTGAAGATGTATAGAAAATATTATCAGAAAAAAAAGGTATATTTACGAAGAACTTTGTATTTTTATACTTAAAGATGAAAACTAATATATTTTATTGATGTTAAATTATGTTAAAATATAAATATGAAATAAAGGAATTAATTATTATACATAATAACATTAGGCTTAACAATATTTTCTATTGATAAACATAATATGTACAAGGCGTCCAGTAAAGAGCAAAGCAAACGTTAACCAAATATTTGAAAATTGACAATTTGAAAGAAAAGTTTAAATGAAAGTTATATATTTATTTAAAGTTTGGCCATCTCTTTATTGAGCGTGAGCGTTCTGTACAAATATATATTATTATATACACTTAAAAATGTAAGTCTTAGCTAAATCGTGCTCTGGACCACATAGGTACCAAGTGCAGGATACTGAATAAACTAACCTGAAAAATAGTGGTAGACTGTAAGCAAGTATATAAAGTATTTATCATTATCTATTGGATAAAAAAAGGTATGATAAAATGTGTATAAATAATAAATTAGAATGGAAGGTACATTAAGTATTATGTAAAAGAGGAATAAAATAGTATACTACCTACGTTTTATGTATTTTATATTTGTATCATCATTCAATTAAAATATACACAAGTATAGTACATAATAGTATGGGCATAGGAAATAAAGGAAAATACAGGTAATTGATTTGAAAAATGGAAAAACTGTTTTGTCATTCAATTAAAATGTACACAAGTACTATACTTATACTATTCTGGTTGTTGTCGCACAAATTCACACTAATGACGCACTAATGTTTGGCAAAAGAAAATTTTGAAAATTGTAATTTTTTCTATGAGGGGGGGGCTGGGGAAATGCTCAAAATGGAAAAACGATTTTTCCGAGTATAACGGGTGTCGCACGAATTCTGGTTGTTGTCGCACAAATTCACACTAATGACGCACTAATGTTTGGCAAAAGAAAATTTTGAAAATTGTAATTTTTTCTATGAGGGGGGCTGGGGAAATGCTCAAAATGGAAAAACGATTTTTCCGAGTATAACGGGTGTCGCACGAATTCTGGTTGTTGTCGCACAAATTCACACTAATGACGCACTAATGTTTGGCAAAAGAAAATTTTGAAAATTGTAATTTTTTCTATGAGGGGGGGCTGGGGAACATTTCTACAGCCCCCCATATATATTTTTGAATTTACGGTTAAACCAGTATCGCACAAATTCTGAAAATAGTCACACAAATTCACACTAATGGCACACTAATGTTTCGCAAAAAAAAAATGTCAAAAATTATATTTGGGGGGGCTGGTGAAATGTACGTGTACGTGGGTACATGTATATATTATAATAAATAATAAATGTATAAATATTAATTATATAATAAAATATCCTAGCTCGAGTCGAGTCGACTATACTATAGGTATGTTTAATCATGAGCATAAAATCAAATTAATAACTAACCTACATGTATACTATATGACTTAATGAGAATTCATTTATTTATTAATATATATTATATAGTAACTGTAGCAGTATTTGTATGCTACATTAAATTATAAATTACCAAAATAAGAAAGTGGCTATTTGATTACCTCAACCAGTTAACTAATCTGATAACTGTAATATTATATTGATATGTATGTATTTATTAGTTCATATATCATCGGTATACACAATATGTTTTTTTGGGTTGTGTAGTATATCGTTTGCATTGTGTGTAGTTATATACTACGGCGAACGTCATTCGAGGTGACTGACCTGCTAGACACCCAAAAAAATACTGCGGCTATTTATGATTTGCATGGACGCCCAAATTTTTTTAAATTTTTTTTCACGTAATGTCGCGTTTTTGGCGGCAGTAAAGAACGTTGTCAGCGATCCGACGCAGTTGGATTGCATACCTGATGCCGTAACCCGGCTGTCCCACATTATCCACTATCCGACAAAGTAAGATTGCCTAACCGGATAACTGAGATGACTGACCTGCTAGACACCAAAAAAATTGCGGCGGCTATATGATTTTTTTTACGGAATTTCGAATTTCCAGCGGCATAACCCGGGCTACCACGTCGAACCTAAGGTGGTGGTCTTAACCTTATCACAGTTCCTTATCACCAGACCTCCTTATCACACACCAACCGGCTCGAGACCAACGACGACCAGACCAAAATACCACTGCAGCTTTCGACATCGGTTAAGACTCTTCCCCAACTCGGGGGGGTTTGGGGGTCTCCCCCAGCGACGCTCGGAGAGCTAGTATATAATATAAAACATTTAGGTATATCGGCGCTTATATTTATTGTTGGCAGGTCAAAGAAAGCATTTTAAAAAAAAGTTGGTGCAGATGTACACCCCTGGTCTGATTTCTAGTAAATTATTAAGTATTCAAAATTGCACGCTTAACCAAAGGCACCAAACCTATTATAGCTCCACTTAGGCTTTGGAGTAAAAGTGTAAAACAATATTTAAAAAAAATATTATATAAAAAAAATTTTGTTTATACCACCATGTCTAGTACTCGGAAGGAAACAATAGTATAGTTAACAAAAAAATCAATCTGTACAAACTACAAAAATCATTATGGATTTCGCTTTTTATGGGAATAATATTTCAAATCAATTAGTATAATATATTATATTTAAAATGACGAATTAATTATACAGGTACATACATTTTGTTTTTTTAGGGCCTTGTATAATAAGGTCACATCTATTGATTGCGGGTGCAGATCCAGGGGTCCCTCCCCTCACATCCCACCGGTGAAATATGTTTAAAATGTACATTTCTTTTTGATTAATACAATACAATTATATATAATTCGGAACAAAAAACAATTACCTATATTATTAATTTATGACCTCCACCAAAATCAAAATATCTTTGGCCTTGTGTTGACGGTTTTGATGTAGGTATATAGTAGATATATAATAATATTATTATGTATGTATACTGATATTAATGTGTATACGAATAAACGCAAATCGATCACATATGTTATTATATCGGAAGATATTATAATAACACAACCTGCAGCACGAAAATTACGAGTAAAATTAATTTAATAAAATGGAAAAACGGGTTATATTGTTATACATTATTATAAATTATAATATCACGTTTATATACACTGTTCAATTTTTCAATTGTTCAATCGTGTATGGGTATAGTAAATCCGTTATTGTTGCTGCATAACACGTCGTATGCACTATACAGACGTATTTATATGGATATTATGTTATTAGATATTATCTGTTCTCTCGCGAAATATTGAAAACATCACGTATATGAAAATACGTACTGGTGTATGTTATTATCACGTGCGTTATAAAATATCATTACAAAAATAATACTTGTTAAAAATATTAGCTAACTTTATATATATAAATATATGATATATTGTATCAGACATCGGCTCTGAAAATTAAGACGCTAATAAGATTTAATCTGAATTAATAAGACTCATTGAAACATATTATTATAGATGATCCGAGACGAAAACAAAGTTCTTAGTTGCTGTTTATTATAATAATTATATATTACAGTTTTAGCTTGAATTCGTGTTCAAATTTCTGGTTAAACATAGAAATTCTAGATATTATACGGGTTAAAAAAATCTCAATTTAACAAGCATAAGAAATATACATTTTATGTGCTCATAATATAAACGTTGAAATAATAATATTCCGGAGGAGAAGTAATGCTAACGCGGTTCCTCCTCCGGTCCTCGATTTAACCGGAAAAAAAAAAATAATAATATAAGCTTATACGTAAACAACCTAACCTATAATAGATAAAATGTGGTAAACTAGTATATTATTATGATAATATGAAACTTTCGTATCAATTTTATTTTAAAACCAGTCGAGAATTATGTATAACATAATGTAAAATACTAATATTATGTTTCATTATTTATAAAACACTAAGACAATTTGAATTCGATCAAGTTATAAAAATCTCCAAAAAATTGAATTATGCAGTTGAAATCGTAAGATTAGGCCAAGACCAGTGGCGTATATAGCGAGTGTTAGGGTTCAACCTCCTCCCCCTCTGAAATTATATTCTATAAAAGCCACTGGCCAAAACATCATAAAACTCAAATAAATATTATGCAAATGACATGTGAATGTGTTAAAAACAATTCATACATATTTTATGAAAAACGGAACACAAATCCTGTCTTTGAAACAAAAAATTGAAAACATAATTTAAATTAAATATATTTTTTTTTTTATTTAATAAGTTAAGGCTTTAGCATCTAAGGCTATAAGCCTGAAGGTTATTTAGTAGGTTTTTGAATTATTGTGGGGGGAGGTACGGTTGGTTAGAATACGTGTATGAGTGGCGAGGATTTGTCACTATAAAACCCGGGTGGTCACCCATCCGGGAGCTGATACTTGACCTCAGAACACGTTAGTGACTGAGGCCAACCACTGCACCACACTAGGCCACTCAAATTAAATTGTTTGTTTTCATTTTCAGTTGCACTAGTAGACAATCGTGGGGGGGAGGGTCTGAGCGGCTCACTAACTAATAATTGTAATAATTATAGACGGTCGTTGCATTGACGCGTATGGGTAGGTCGCAGGTATATAATATTTTAAAATACTTGGTGGTGGTTCACCGTTTATTCTCATTTTATCATCTAACGAAGACGGGAAAACGGAATATCACGGCGGACGATGGTCCCCATGTAGGTACAAGAATACTTCATTTTGATTTTTAGAAAAACGCTCGGGGTCTCTGATAGTGTACAAGACGAGCGCCCGTACAGGGTACACACATTATCTTTGATATATTATAAATTATTATCATCATACCACGCAAAATAAGTGGAGCGAGTTTGCACATATTTTAACACATATCGCGTGCGGGTATTATATTATATTAGTAGCGGACGTGACGCGCGTGCAGCAGTGTCCACGTCGCCTACGTATTATTATTATTATTATTATTTAACTGCTACAACGGCTATCATATAGGTAGTATATATAATATGTTATAGGTACTATAATATTGTACCAGACTATAATAATATTGTACAATGCGACGCGAGTAAGTATTTTCTTCCCGACCACGGGCGTGAAATGAAAAATGTGCCACCTGTCCACGTGCAGAATTTTTGAGGGCGCGAAGGTAAAGGGCAGAGAAGAATAATACCGTAAAAAAATAATATTAGTCCTGCGAAGTTTGTCATTACTCGGGTTGTAAAAAAACGAAACGTGCAGCGCACAAAGAAAGGAAATCTTTCATAAATATATACGAAGTATGCGCTCTCTCACTATCTCTCTCTCTCTCTCACACACACACACACACACACATACACACACACACACACACACACACACACACACACACACACACACACACACCGCTCTGTAAACAGTTTTTCGCCCTGCGGATGAGCTCGTAAATACTTACACAAAACCTTTCTCGATATAGACTCGCGCGACATATCATGCGCCCGACCATTGTTGTATAACATTTTAATATATGGTTTGAATTCGAAAGTTTTGATATTCCGTGTGAAAACGCAACTGAAACGATGACGATAATAATCATGAAAATTCCACCTACGACACAATGTGCTCTTGAAATAAAATGACACACGCCGCGTCACGGTCTACAGTTTTGAATTATTGAAAAGAAAATTTCCATAAATATAACGTTTGCGTATAGAAACTAATTAAACATGTAACGGAAAAAATGTTCATGTCCCTAAAATTAATACCGTTTGAATTACTACATCGTAATTATACGTTTCAATATCCAATTTTGTCAAAACCAGAACTTCATAAAATTTAGGTATGTGAAAAAAATTGTGCAGACAAACATTTTATAATTTCAGAATTCTGTTAGACCAACCTTGATGAAGAATCTTGTACTAAAATTACAGGCCTTAGCAATAGAAATTGAAAATTAGATGAATTTTTAACTAAAAAATAATTTGCAAATTTTTGTAGTTTTGTAGAATTTGGTCAAAATCTAAAACACTTAAAAGCCGTGACTATATTTATTTTCGATAATAGTCCATCGATTTTCAAATAAAATACTAAATATTGTTCGCAAACGGCTAATCCGTTGATACTTACGTAGTTATTCTACGCCGGGTACAATAACAAAACGAGCTGCTGATACTCAAACGATTACAATATTATATTATATAATGTTACGCAATTTGCACAATAAATACTATGCAATATAGTATTTAGGTATACATAGGTTTACTCCACTAAGCGGCTACGCCATTGGCTGCACAACAATTGAGTCGTTTTAAATAAAAATTTCCCTCCTGCGAGTATTGAAAATGACAAAATATAATCGCTTTTAACGTGCGAAAATTATCACGTTTCTTATACATGTGTGAATTGTATTTATTAAAATTGTCACGTGACGCACTAAGCGTCATCAAAATATTATTTTACATATTCCTATTATGTTATATTAATCGTCGCGCTTGGGTGGACAATACAATATATATAATTTATAAGTATGCGTATTCACATAAAAACACACAAGTGAAATATTGACATTTTTTTTCATTCGTTAATTTTGTGTGAAATTTTACGCCCGATTGAATCATGTCGTTGTCGCACAAGGATCTGTCATCATAATATTTTAAAATGCGAAAAAGCACAAGTCAAAAATATTTTATGTAAAAGACCTGGAGTTGTTTATTAGTATTTTTTCATCATATTATTATTAAATTAATATATTTACGTTATTTTTATTTTATACCTAGGTATTACAAAAGCTTACAAGTTATGTACCTATTTGCAATCCAAAAAAACTTATACAATTATAAATAAAACATAAATAAAAAAACAAATATGTATACAATTAACTAAATAATAATTTTAAAGTAATTTGCGTCTAATGAAAACCAACGAAAATTGACTAACCATTACATAAAAACCGTCCAATTCAAGTATTATTATTTAGATAGACGTCGCCCAATACCGCACGAATGTGCAAAATACGTATATGGGACAAAACCGCACACAGATTTTAAAATACTAAATATCTGGATATGCCTTTACACACATTTAGTGCCATATTTTTCACATGATACAAAAAAGCTATAATTTAGAATTTGGACACTCGGAGAAATTCTTTGAAACTAGTTTGACTGTTGGACACTTTTTTATTCTTTCAGTTGTTCATAATATATTATTACTGCAAAACTCTTTTGACAAAAGGTATATTAGTGCGAGTCGTCTGGTTTTACTGTAGTCCTATAACTTCTGGTACTCACAAATTGTATTTTTTATATTTGTTGATTGTTGGTCTATCTTCTGAAAACGCAACATTTTAGTGTACCTACGGAAATTTCCCAGTGGACAACAGGACAGAGGCACCAAAAATGGGACGTATGATGGTCACCCTATTATATAAATCTACTTATGGATGCTATTTTTAATTATTTTGATGTAATACACACATTTTTGATTTTATGGAATTTTAATTTAATAAATTTGTGCGGTATTGTATTATTTTTGTGTTCGGAATTAGGCTTTATATTTTTATAAATCTGTGCGGTATCATACTATTTTTGCGTGCGGTATATTGATTAATGTTTGTGTGGTAATGGAAAGCTTCGTTTTAGGAAGATGCTGTATCGAAAAACACCAAACTTAATAATAACCGATATAATATCGTAAATTACAATATATTATTTTCTTGTACTGATTTTTCTCACTCTCTCCCTAATTCACTTATAATTTCACGGACCCAATTACTTATGAAAAAAGTTTTACTTACCCAGTGTGTAATGGTGGACTCACACACTCTCTCACTTTTTTTTGATTATTAGTTATTACAATTGTCTATCATTATTTTATAACATAATATTGGCCATTGCAACTTGTATGATTTGTTCGAACAATTATTATTTTTATTTTTAAGTTTTTTATGTTTTTTGGCATATACTTATTTAATAAGGATAATTATTATTATAAAATTACAATATTTTGTTTAAGAATAATCTGTATATTATATTATATTAATTGTATAGTGTATACTCATGGACGTAAATAGGGTCCTCAACCATTGTCAAAACAATAAAAATACTTTTTTCCCATTCATTATACAAGGTAAACAACATACAAATTGTAAAACTAATAACTAATCAGTAGGTAATATATTATATTTTGAGTATCTGACAAAATTTAAATTATTTTAACAAGTCGTAAAATATCTAAAAACATTTTTGAAATTATAACTGGTAATTGGATAATATCAACTGATAAAACTATAATATGATGAACATAATATTATAATATGATAATATAATCACTAATTAATAAATGCGTAACTAAAAAAATTACAATTAATCAAAATCTATAGGTATTGCAGGTACACACCGCACGGCTTTTTTTTTTATCCTGTCATTTTTTTTTTTTGGAGGCACTGTCTGCCGGGGGGGCCATTCCTCCTAAGCCCCCCCCCTATTTACGTCCATGTGTATACTGTTACTTGATTTTTTTTTTACTGGCGGAGTTTACATAAACTCAATTTTACCTGATTTTTGTCACTGGCGGAGTTTACATGAACCCAATTTTACATGTTTTAATATCCTGGCGGAGTTTACACTAAAAATAGGTTCTCGTGGCGGAGTTTACATGCACCCATAAACCATCAGTGGCGTATACACACACGTGTAGGGGGGGGGGGGTTGTCGGGCGTTTAGAACTGGTATTAACCTGGTATTTACTATATGTATGGATGTATAAAAATTAGTTAAATTAAAATAAAATTTTTGATATATTATATACATATATGCATATAATTATTAATTGTTGAATGTAAATCCTCCCATTGAAAATATCTGTGTACGCCACTGTAAAACATACATCAAATAGTATTAGACTAATAATAAATGTGACGTTCGTAAAATATCACTGATAATGTACAGGAGAGCAAATACTGTCAATTTATATGGACATTTGATATTCACTGATATAACTATAGAAGTATATCAACGAAAATATTTCAAATATCTGAAAATCGAAATAATAATCCAATGTAGGCAGTCCCATTGAATATCGTGATGCTCCTTGGGGCATAGCGATGATTTACGGTAAATAACAGTAAATAATAGTTATTGAATGTACATAATATTATTTATACGGTATCCGATTATAGGTACTACGTCTTATTGGTCATATATATTGAAAAATAATACAGTTGAGTCGCGATTACTCGAATCTCAAGGGAAATAAAAATAAATTCGACTTATGTATTTTTTGAGTTACATACCTCAAATATAACGTAAAACAGATCAGTCAAGGGGCGAGAAAAAAATTTGAGTTATCGTGACTCGGACTGCGCAGTATAATATCAAGTCACGAATGGTTTTGTAAACTGTATTTACTAATAATTATATAGTATAATTGTATAATCATCATTAAAATAATAATAATAATAAAATTTAAATTAAAAATATTTAGTTAAAAATTCATAGTTTAAAACGAGACAAAACCGTGTAAATGAATTTCACATGTTTTTCCAACGTTGGATGCAAACAATACCAGTGGCGGCGTGAACTATTTTATTTTATGAGTATTATTATTTTATGTATAAATACTCGACCACCACCACCACCTAAATTTGTTTCACATAGGACCGTGGCGGCTTTGCCCCCACACCCCAAATTCACAATTCTACAACAATAATATACTTTGTTATGTTAATATCAAAAATATATTAAAATTACTTATGTTTGTGCCTCATATAACCTATGATATTAAACAACAATACATTGCTGCAAAAGTATCAATGGCCAAATTATAATCTATGTTGATATCTCTTTCACAGTTTCAAATAATCAAACTTTGCAAGCCTCTAAATGTCGACCCCAATTTACAGAATTTAAATTACCACAGACACATACTGACCCTACTGTCAAACTCATAATTTGGACCAAATAGGTATCACAGTCTAGTTTAATATTAGTAAAAAACGGTTTTTTTCCCTGTTTCCTTTTACTCATTGCCACAAAAAAATGTAAAGCCCCCTCTAATTTACAATTTACTTTTTCCCTCCATTAAAAGTGCAGGTACCTATAAACCGGTATAAAACCGAAATCGAAAAAAATTGATAACTGTTATTAACTTCAAAACCGAAACAGGAAAAAATTGGATATCAGTATTAACTTTAAAACCGAAACCAAAAAAAATTGGATACCGGTATCATTATTAAAAACCAAACCAAAAAATATAATTTAAAAAAGATGGGTAAGTGGATGTCATATGTTGTACAGTAGGTTACAAGTGGGTCACTGTAATGGATGGTGTTAAATTTGAATTCAATAATATAATATCATTGTATAAGAAAAACGATTATGAGCGAAAACGGTCAGTCAGCCTAAGATATTACCAAGTATATTTGATGATATTATTGTGAATAAAGTAATTTATATATAACCTATTTACCTGGAACCTTGTTTTAAATTTTCAATCCTAAGCTATACAAGTTGAACATTTTATAAATTGTTGACTACAAAATAATTATTAAATTTTAAACTTGATAAATTTTGTTAAAATTCGAACTTTAAATGACTATAAAAAATAATTGTGCCAATGTATTTTTAATATTTTTCAACTGCTATTGTAACTATATATCAGGAGCCTTGCATTACATTTTCACGCATTTTTAACCAACAAATACAATTTTATTGATATTTATAAAAAAAAAAACTAAAAAAATTGAAAACTGACAATGTCCGTAAACAGCTCAAAAAGTCAAATTATTTTATAAATTGTATCCTGTATAAAAAATGCTAATACAAACATTCAGTGAAATAACGTTTTTTTAATTACAACAAAATAAGAAAATCGTTACATGAGATGTCGAGTGAATATCAAATGTTGTAAAAATATGAATTTCAAACGCTCATACCTAGGTACCTATTCTATATTGTAATTATTACTATAGAATCTGAAGACAATTAAAAAATATAATATGCAAATAAACAGAAATCACAAACGTCACGATGTTATGTCGCTTTCATCTCAAATAATTTGAATATTATAATACACGCATTTAATTTTGGTATCGATAAAAGTATAAACATTTTTTTTATTAATATACATATACATAAAATTTCTCATTTTTTCGTGACACGTTGAAAAATTACGGAACAATGTGCATCAAAATACAATAGTAAAACTGAAATTTTTTTTTAACCGGTAATCAAGTAAAATAAAATATCGTTCACATTAGGAACTGTACATAAGGAATAGTTTGATCAACATTTAAACCAAAAGAATCTTTGGTTTACCGCGTAGTATCAATTTAAAGTTCATGAACAGAAAAATAATACTTTGTTATTATAGTATAAATAGCAAATAACTTGTAAACTTCCGCTCGATTGTAAATATTATTAAACAAAATGTAATTTCTCGACATTTTGGACAGGTAGACGTTACGCTTAAACGAGCGTAAAACTAAAGATAAAATATAACAACGAAAGTAAATAATACAATAACCCAGAGTTGTGCAGCAGCAGTAGTTATTTATCAACGACTAGAGTCTAGATTGAATTAGAAGTTGATTCAATATTTTAAAAGTGGCTATTAACACAAAACAACTTTCAAATATTAGCAACAATCATTGCATTACCATTACCTAACTGTTCGTTGTTTACTTTATAATCTTATAATAACATAATGTAAGGCAATCATCATTTAGTTTGGGGACGGAGTGGCTGAGCGGACTAAGGCGTCGGTTGTGACGCACACCGGCGCTGGTTCAAATCTCGGTTCACGGGCGGCATTTTTCTTCGGTCAAGTCGCGGTGTCCGGAAAACAAGTGCCGCCATCCCCCACCCGGGCATAGCAGATACCTACGGTTAATATTAAGATGAAGAGAATCATTTACATTGCTTTGGTTCAATCTATTTTTAGTTATGGAATAATGTTTTGGTGTTGTACTTACAACACACACATTGAGAAACTAAAAGTCATAATAAATAGTATTATTACATTTTTATTGAACCTAAATCTTATAGTACAAAGCTTATTATTAAGGAACTCGATGTACAAAACTTTGATAAAATATTTTATACCAATGCATTATTGTTATTATTATTATTATAAAAACATAAGCATCTATTGACCAATTTAAATCATGATTATAATACCAGATATAAACGTAATATTAATATTGTTTATAAATTATAATAGTGGTACAACTTTTGGCTCTCATTGTACTTTAAATGTAGGATCAAATTTATGTAAAAAATTGAGTATTAATTTATTTAACTTTAAAAGTGTTCAGGAATTTAATTTTTTTTTTTATAATCTTAACTTCAATATTATATAAACAAATCTTAATTAGTATTTTGTTAAATTTCTATACCTTGCTTAGTCTTAAAATTTGTTTATTCTTTCTGATATTTTTGGCATAATAACATGTAACCTCAATTATTATAATCTGGACTCTACTCTTCTAATTCAAGCTATGCTTACAAGAAGTGTTGCATACTGTCTATTGTCTTATTTTTGAAATGTATTTTATTCTTATTTGCAAAATGAATTATTATTATTATTATTAGCTTCCATTTTTTTTTTATATGATTTATTTATGTTTGAAATACATATAAATATATAATTATATAATTTTTATTTATATATTAAACGCATTTTAAAATAGAAATTATATTATTTTAGCCTTTGACAACGAATACCGTTAGCGCTAAAGCTAAAATATTATCCTGTCATGAGTAGTTTCATCAAACGAGAAATTTTTAGTATAATAATATTTTCTTCTATAAAGGTCTGTCATTTAAAACATTTAATATTTGACATAACGTCTTTGAGGCAAACCCTTTTAACGGGATAAATTCATACAAAATAACTCAAATAGTGATCTTTAAGGTGGCCTTTAAACGGAATTTGTTATTGCTGAGTTCCTACTTTGTGTAAAAGGACGAATAAAACGGTACGAGACGTATTATTTTCTTAATATTCTCTTTTACGCATAAATCGCAACCGGTGGAATGGAATTTCGTTCGACAAAAGTTAATTTTTTTTCTCATTAATTTCGTGATATTATTAAGTAGATATTTAAAAGTGTTCCTGCAGAAGATTTTTGTGAAACGGATAATTAAGCTCAAAGAGACTTAGGGTTAACTGGAAAAAGTCAAGACTACTACAAACTAAATATAAAAAAATACTAAAAATTACTACATTTATTATTAGTTTCAATTAATCTATATATTCTTCTTTTTTAGATTCTGAAAGGATTGATGAATGTATTGATTTTACAATGATGTGGGTTTTTTATTTATTTATTTTTTCTTATTTTTATTTGGGTCAGTGTACACGATAAAAAGTTGATATAATAATATTCGATATCCAACTTCAGTATCTTTTCCGGTAGGATAGTGAATCTAGTTTCAACTGTCTACCTTCAACACAAGCTCCGCTTTTAGAAGATAGATAAATCTCTTTGTTTATTATGTAATTTTTATATTTTATGTAATAAATAGATTTATTTAATAAAAAAAAAAAAATTATTATGAATTTAGCGACTTGCTGTTAAAAGTTTTGGAATGCGAACGTATTATGACTGAGTTATTCGCAGTAGGTATGTGCAAATAAAATATTTATCCGGAAAGCTGACGTAGTTTTATAATTTTGAAGAGCTTAGAGCAACTTTGTAAAATCTTCATGTTGAGATACACGTGACTTTTACGAATATAGACAGACGTATTTGGTTCGTCGTACACGTACAAAATATGAGGAGGACTAAGAGAGAGATTAACTAATTTTGTTAATTTAATTAAAGTACGCACGTAGTGTACACAAACAATCAAAGAACATTTAAATTTTGGTTCGACGAAGTATCTGTTGAATTGAATACTAGCCACGGAGAAAAAGATAAATTAAATAATTAAATGCGGGGGATACTGAAGGAACCTAAACATATTACTTAAATTAAGTATAATATGTATAGTGTGTGTATAGTAAAACCTCCTCCAAGACGAAAATCTCTTTACAACGGAAATAACAATGGTCCCATATAACTTATATCCCACATATTTTAGTCTCCCTACAATTAAAACTCCTTTATAACGGAAAAATCAGTTGGTACCGATTGATTCCGTTTTAAGGAGGTTTTACTATACTGTGTACAGGGTGGTTCTCCTTTAAATGAACTCATTGCAGTATAAACTACATATTATTATCACGAAATCTATCGATTTACTTCTTACGCCTAGATATGTGTAATTTATTTACTTTGTACAGGGTGATTTTTTTTGTAATGTACACGTTGTATTATGAACTATATATATTATGTTATATTATACTGAATACTTATACTACCTTTAAACCTTGTTTTAGAATTTTTTAATAGCGAAAAATTGATTTTTTTGCCAGAAGGGTGGGTGGTTAATAATTGTGAGTTTGGGAGAGCGATGTTTGCATTATTATGTGATCTAAAATGTGAACTAGTCACATGATTGCGACGCGTGAACTGAATTCGTAAAATATGTAAAAGCGAATAAAACGCGAAAATTATCATAATTCATAACTAAATAATATTTTCCAGAACGTTTTGCAAACTTGAAAATTTGATCAGTTCATTTGTCCAATACAAACATATTTTACATTTTAAGAACGTAAATTGTATTAGCTTTGGGTGCTTAGTGTACAATCGCATACGTTAAACATCATGTATTTATTATTATGTAAAAGTCCAGATACGAGGGTTATAATTTTGGTAGCTAAAGGTTTGGAAATTGTGATTGAACAATATATTGAGTTATATTTTTCAAGAAACACTCTTTTTAGCATATTATACAATATTATTCTCGAAGTTAGAACCAATATATTATTTTCTTATGACGATTTGGAGGAAGAAAAAATAAACACATATATAACATGCTTGCGTATTCTAAAAAAAATTATGAGTATGTAGATAAAAGTACCCTCATGTGTATGCGACATAAAGATATAAAAACTTGTAAATTTAGTAGGCGTTCGAGAAGTTTGAGTTAAAAATAAATACAATTTCACAGCGTAGGCAACGCTTGTTGTGGATCGCGGATCATTGTGCGTTTATTTTTATTTTTTACATTTGTATAACTGTAACTCGTAAAATTGTAAATACTTTGTGCCATCACTAAAATATATTTTATGGTACAGGCCACAGGATTACTGAGGGCCCAACTTCGCTTAGTGCTCCGGGAAGATTGTATATAATTATATAATATGCAAATAATAACCCTATGCTGCTTTTCTAGGGTACAGGACACTATTAAATGTTATATTATATTTGATTAAGTATATTAACGTAGTGAACATAAAATGATTTTCAACAAATAAAATTACCATGATATATAAATATATTTTAGATTCTGAGCGGAGCAAGGAAGCTAGTGGTTTTACAATGGTGTTTATTTTTCATTTTTTTTTTTATCCTGTTAACAAATGTCTACCAGAAGGAGTGCTTTGATTTCAACATTTTCGATTTTCTCAATAGTTATTTAATGTCACGGAAAAAACCACCGACAAATTACGAAAAATCGCTAAAAATGGGATTTTAATTTATAACGACGCTTTGTTTATCACCATAGAACCGAATAAAAAATAATAATATTACAATATAAATTCAACTTACAGGATATAATAAATAATAACAATATAAAATATCCAGACTGACAAACCGTCTCCGCTCAGAATCGTTTTTTTTATACAATGATATTATATCTTTGAATTTAAGTTTAATACAATCCATTATACATTGACCCACTTGTAAACTACTGTACAGCAGAGTGATATCCACTTAGCCACTTTTTTAATTTAACTTTTTTATATGGAATGCTTAAAAAATATGTATCACAATATAGGTATATGATTCCTTATACAATCTAACTGTATTTAAAAAATTATCAACGATTGCAAATATACTGGGTGCTTCACCAAGCACGCTTACGCCCTTTTTTCTTTAATAATGTAGTTATTCAAATCTGATTTTTGGAATCATTAAATACATATAGGTACTTAAAGACCAAATTTTAAAATTCTTGATACTTTTTGTACCACTTTTGGACTGTTATCTGGCGGTACAAACATCTGTTTTACAAATTAGAACCCTTTTACTGTTTACATTTTCATGTAATCAATTCAAAATTCGGACGAGTAGTTTCTCAGTTATTAAAAAGTTTATTCTAATGATAATGTCCTTAATAGTGGTTTTACAAAAAAATAAAACAGATGTATAATATTAGATCTAGTATTTATTATACTTGAACCATTTTCACAAATTATTAATGTTGATGAATTCATAGTAATCAACAACATCTTAAAATCACTATAGCCTTCAAATCTTCCAAAACCATAGAGCTATCACCCTTAGTACTTACACGAAGTTAAATAGCTCAAAAACTACATGTTTGAATTTTGATTCTGATACATCAACGTTTCAGAAAAATTGTCTGATAAATAGATTACTTTCGAAAAGGGTGGTCTCATTTACAAAATAAAAGTTTGAGTCGCCACAAGAATCTCCTTAAGTACTACAAAAATTCAAGAACTAAAAAAAATGGTTTGTGAGTATATTTAAAAATTCCAAAAATCAGATTTTGGACAATTTCATTAAATGAAAAATGGGGGATGAGCATGGTAGGTGAATTACTCTGTATTATAATGTTGCCTAAGTCTTAAGTTGTCACAGTTGAAATGAGTGAAAAATAAACAGTTTTCGTTATAAAATTATATATTTTCATTTAGTATCCTTAGTCCTCACGACTTCACGATTAGAGCTTTCAAAGTCTCAAATATCATTAAGTATTAACGATGTACCCAATTTAACTTCGCAATCTTAAGAATAAAATATAATTATAACTATTATATGATAAGACTGTGGCTTAAAATACAAATGTTAAAAACGTGAACATAAAATGCAAATCATTTACATTGCCCGCGGTTTAATGACTTATGAATTATGATTATCTACCTAATCAGTTGAATGCAAAATATTTTTAGATACATTTCAGTTGTGAAATTTTGAGGGTGGCTGCTAAGTGTGCAGTGTTCACACTTTTCGTAATGTTACACAATTCCTATTTCCTTTATAATAATATAGGTACCTATAAACATTTGAGTAATCAACTATCAACAAACAATTCATGAATGCACTTCAGAGAGCTCGTGGTCGGTATTTTTGTTTTATTTTTTGGTGCTCAATTATTATTATTATTATTATTATTATAATTATTATTAAATAGTTTACGCTGCAGTGAGTTGACATCGAAAAAATAAAAAATAAGTAACCTCCAAGTTTACTTTCGGCGTGGGTATAGAAATAACATTTAGGTAGTTATACGTCTTGTAAAATAAAGCACTCGTTACGTCAACAAAATTACTTTGAATCTGTCCAATAAATAACCAAGAATGCGACTTTTTTCTAACGCGCCGCTTCGGTAATTAACTTTAGCGTCGTTTCGTCACCGAATTTTCGTATACAATAAACGTCCCGAGTAATCTAATATTATTCGGCGAGAAAAACACTCTCAGTTCTCGTCGGTGCCGAGACGTATTGGCGTGATTGGATTTAGAATCAATCGTCTTTTGTAAGACTAAAACAGCAGTAAAACCGACTATCGCATAATATAATTATGCACACAAAGCGTAAACGTAAACGACTACGACGAGTATAATATTATTTACGGACGACGGAAAACTCTGTTTGGTGTATGCGCACGTTCTATGGCTATAGTAATTAATATCGTAAATTGTGATCATTATTATAACCGTCATAATAATTAAATAATTTGCTTTAGCAATATGACACAATTATCAATGTGATTTTAAGTACACGCGCCTAAAAACACTACATAATATTTGTATATTTCTGGGAAACACAGGGTGCCGTTTGGAAGTTAATTTCTTAATTACATTTTCGATCATCGTGACAGACTTACCAAAGCCAGAATTATAAATTATAATTTGCATTTTTAATAAAAGCTCCCCCTCCTCCTAACGTGATTTTATTTTATATCCGATACGCTAGTGTCATAAATTCTTTAATTCATTAATTCCACTAACAAATTTGCATTCTCCATTAAATAACTATATTATGTCATGTTGATTTTTGAAAAAAATGTGGCGAGAAATTTTAGTACAAATAGGAAGGTACGTTGTGCACTATTGTACATATAAGTTCATAATTTACAATTCGTATGTGACTGTAATACCATACATAAGTCGAGGTGGAGATAGAATTAAAAAAAAGGTGGATAAGTGGATGTCGCTCTGCTGTACAGTAGGTTACAAGTGGGTCACTGTAATGGATGGTGTTAAATTTGAATTCAATGATATAATATCATTGTATAAGAAAAACGATTCTGAGCGAAAACGGTCAGTCACCCTATGATATTACCAAGTATATTTGATGATATTATTGTGAATAAAGTAATTTATATATAACCTATTAACGTGGAGCCTTGTTTTAAATTTTCAATCCTTAGCCATAAAAGTTAAACATTTTATAAATTTTTAACCACAAAATAATTAATAAATTATAAATTTGATAAATGTTGTCAAAATTTGAACTTTAAATGCTTATAAAAAAAAACTGTGCCTATGTATTTTCAATATTTTTCAACTGCTATTGTAAAAATATATCAGGAGTCTTGTATTAAATTTTCACGCTTTTTTACCCAACAAATAAAAATTTATTGATATTTATAGAAAAAAAAAACTAAAAAAATTGAAAACTGAAAATGCCCGTAAACAGCTCAAAAAGTGTCAAAATATTTTCAAAATTGTATGGTGTATAGGAAATGCTAATATAAACATTCAGTGAAATTTTCATGTATCTACAGTTATTCGTTTTTGAATTACAAGAAAATAAGGAAATCGGTACATGAGAAATCGAGTGAATATCTAATGTTGTAAAAATATGAATTTAAAACGCTCATAAAAATTTAATTTGACTTTCTTGTAGAAATTTTTTTTTTGATAAAGTTAGACAAACTTATGAGGAATCTTGTATTAGATTTTAAAATCTTAGATTTAAAAAGAAAATTTTTTATGAATTTCTAACTCAAAATAATTTGCAAATTTTCGTGATTTTTCCGTATTTTTTCAAGATTTGAACTTTAAACGTGTATAAAAAAAAACTGTGATTAAGGATTTTTAATTTTTTTCATCTGCCTTTGAAACAATAACTTAGGAGCCTTCTATTAAATTTTCAAGCTTTTTTACCCAACAAATAAAATTTTATTGATATTTATAGAAAAAAAATTTAAAAAAACTGAAAACTGACAATGTCCGTAAACAGTTCAAAAAAAGTCAAATTATTTTCAAAATTGTATTGTGTATAGAAAATGCAAATATAAACAACTAGTGAAAATTTCATGCATCTACGGTCATTTGTTTTAGAGTTACACCAATAACCAAAATCGATTTTGTTAAAAATCGATTTTGCGTAAAAATTTCCGTTTTTCCTTAATTTTTCTTTTGTTTTTCACATCGCTTTTGAAAACTACTGGGAAATTAAAATTTTGACCTCCCCAATGCACCAACGATATTCACTTTCCCATCGAACAAGATACTGAAGTCGAAAATCGAAGCATTATTTCGACTACTTATCGTGTACACAGACACAAAAATAAAAAAATAAAAAAAAAAAAAAAAAAACACACATCATTGTAAAATCAATACATTCATCGTTTCACTCAGAATCTAAAAGATTGAAGATGATGAATTAAAAAAAAAGAGGATACCGCTTTGCTGTGACAAGTGGGTCGATGTAATGGATGTGTTAAATTTGAATTAAATTGTATGAATACGTTGTAAATGGTTTTGAGCAAAGTCAGTCTGTCAGCGGTCAGCCTATATTATTGAGTATATTATCTTATGATTTTATTGCTATTAAACTTCAAAGTAATTTATTTTATTATTGGATATTAGTAATAAAGTAGGTTGAATTCATTTTTTTGAATTCACATTTGAAAATGTCATTGTGCGTATATAATATAATAATAATATTATACATAAAAATTTTAAAGTACCTTCGAATAATTGTTTTAACTAAAATCATTATTCTCCGTTTAAATATTTAATTTAGTCCAAATTTTAATTTAAACATTAAAGTATCTATTAAAAAAAACTATTTTTATATATTTTTTTTAGATTTACCTTACAGTATCAATTATTTATAAGGAACCTTGCTTTAAGCGGCCAATCTTTAGCTAAAAAAACTGATAATTTTATTAATTTTTAACTACAAAATAATTTTCAAATTTTGAAACTAAATACTTATATAAACCTATTCCTACCTAACCACGTATCTTTAATATTTTTAAGCTGCTATTATAATACTTAGATTTTCAAGATTTTTGACTGTATTAAAAAAAAAAATTGACATTTATAGAAACAAAGCTAGAATAAACATTTGGTGAAAATGTCAAGTATCTGCAGTTGTTCCTTTTTGAATTATAACAAAATAAAAAAATCGTTCCCAGATTTCCCTTAAATTTTTTTTGGTTTTTCTCGATGCCTTTAAAGTTTACTGGGAATTTTTTACTTTTGATCTCCAGAGTACCTCTCAGATTCATTTTCCTGCAAGAATAGATGCTGAAGTAAAAAATCGAAGCATTTTCATTGCCCCAAAAGATAATGACAAAAATACAAAAAAAACAATACCACTCATAAAATCTATGAATCACATATATGTTTTTGTTAATAAGTAACCTTGACAACAAAATCCTCACGAAAAATCAATCAGTAACAAAAAATGTGAATACAGCTCAAAAACACATTATATTTATGTCAACGAAAAACACTCATCATTGAAAAATTAATACATTCATCGCTCCGCTCAGAATCTATAACTAACAGTGTAACGTAAGTAATAAATTGTTAACATATGTAGGTATGCGAATACGAAATAACGATTAATTTAACTGCGATTACAACGAAAAATATCATATACCTACATCAGTGGCGTAACTATTCAATTTTTTCGAGAGCGAAACTTCAGTGGGTCATCCCCGTCATATATGGAATTATATTATATTATTGATTGTAATTTGATAGCTATTTACGATTAAAGTGTTAATGCGTACCTAGGTATTATACCTACCGCAGTGATAAGATATTTCCATATAAAATATATCTTTTATAAATTGTGAAAATTATTTAATAATGTTTTAAGTGGCGTAAACTATGCGAATGGTTGCAACGTCATTTCACCAATAAATTGATATAATAATGGCTAGGTGCATCGCAGAAAAGTACCTACACTTATAATTATACGTGATTGGTGTGTTTTTTTTTTTTTTTAATTAAACTCTACGAAAATATATTTGTTTAAAACTAAAAAAATCGCATATCCTCTTCTAAAGCCTCCTTCGATCAGATACGTCTGTAGTAAATGCCTAATTTTTTTTTTTAAACCCGGTGACTATGGACGTTAATTGTTATAGTGGATTATGTACCATGGTTGGTAAGGTGTTTTTATGGTTGTTACGATAGGTAAGCAAACACGTGTATGTGTGACAAGGTTTTTACTACTACGAACCCGGATGGTCACCCATCCGGGAGCTAGTAGCAGCGGGCGTTACTTACTCTCAATCGCATTCCACGCAGTCAATGCGCCAAGCCAAGCCACCAAACCTAAATATTAATATAATATAATAACCTCATAATGTGATATTGATAATAACACGCTTCACGCTCTGGGCCCTTTTATCATGTGTAGTAACATAGAATTTTTTCCTCGAAAATGCTACACGTATAGGAATGGGTCGGAAAGAAAATATGTCTTAATAAATTATCCACACTAAACGTTACCACGTGAGACAAAACCGTGGAACCTAAGTCCAGGGTGAATTGCAGCTATATTATAGTCCCGTAAACGAACGACGCACAATATTATATTAATTAAATCACACACACACACATTACAAAGCGTAATATATTGATTGGGTTAAGCCCGACGGGTGGCGAAAATTACAGAGTTTGTCGTACTATGCACACACACACACGAAGACACGACACACACTTAGAAAGTAAACAGTCGAATCAAATTCGTGCAGGATTTGGATGAGACAACGATGACGAATTGTAGGTTAGCCCTTCAATAATATATTGATAGGGGTCTACAAATTACAATACGATGGACCGTTACCCATTGTGTAATCCGCCAAACGGAAAATCTCGTTACCTAGTGAATTATTTTTCAAAAACGACCGGCCAACAAATACATGAACGGGACGGGAATCAAAGAAAACCCTATATATGTACACATAACACAATGTATTGTGTACAATTATATATACAGTGTGTTTCCGTCTTAAATGATGCACCACTATGGTGATAGCTTTATATTTTTAACTCTTTCGGAGCCAGCAAACACACGGTTTCAAAAAAAAACCATTATTTTCGTCATTATAGATATGAATAGTTAATTATTCGTTTTAAGCTTTTTTCGATACACGATCATATTCCGACCACTAAATAATATAGAATTACAGCTATTCGTAATTTAAACACTTTTATATGGTGTGATATTTATTTTTTTATCGGGTTGAATGTGAATGTGATCACTTAAGTACCTACCTCTTAGGGCAGTAGTTCTCAACCTTTTTTGATTCATGTCACCTTTAGCCACTAAAATCAAACATCGCGTCACCCTAACTGTGTAATGTAAAAAAAAAAAAAACCTAACATCAAAATAATAAACAATCTTGGCTGTATATATTAAAATTATTCTTTTATTAAAAAAAAAAATACAGTACAGAAAAAAATTAAAGTTAAAAAAAAAAATAATGATTTATATAAATTTAATGTGAAATTTGACCCTGGTGTTTTTTACAAAGTTGGGGAATCCTAGGGTTGATGGTGGAAAGAGCGAGTCTCATATCGTCTTCTATAGTTGTTTTTGTGAGTCTGTTGCGTTTTTTTGTTTTTATATTTGTTAGTGCACTGAAGCCATGCTCACATAACCAAGACGTAGAAAACTGAAGGAGCACTTCAATAGCCTTTTTTGATAATCGAGAGTATTCATTGTTAAGAGCCACCCAAAAGCTGTCTAGCGTGACCTCATTAAACTTAACTTTTATTTTTTAAATTTTTTCTTTTCTTGTTAAAATTCTGCGTCACCCCTAAGCTAGGTCCACGTCACCCTAAGGTGACATGTCACCCCGGTTGAGAACTACCTAAGACTTAGGGCCTTAGCTATCACAGAAAATCTTATTTCAATTTTAATTATTTACCAATAATTGGGCTGAGATATTTTGTGGTATCTACAATGTGTAAGGCGGGAGTGCGGGACACGCTGTATATATTGTATAGACTATACAAACATTTGATTACACAAGGAACCCGAGCTTGACGTAGCAAGCAATCCCGTGGGTGAAACAGATTCGGGTGGTGACTAATGGTGGATCACGTCGACGACAAGTCATGACATTTCCGATTAGACCACAGAGTATCTTATTGTATACATACATGTATAATAATATATATTACAAATGGCAAACTATACTATTGCCTACTGGCTATTACGACGCGTGTAAGGTTTACCAGTGGATATTGTAACGATATACTAATACAGTAATAATACCAATATATATATATGTATGGACATGCAATGTAGGTACACGTATTTCCGGTGGATTTGCTGGGTCGGAAGTAGGAACTCGCGTTCGCACAGTGGGCGTATATAAAATAGCAATAACGTCTGAACGAGCCAAACAATAAACGTACGACTAACAGCGGTAGATCTGTTCTTATAAATCTTATTGTTCATTATAATATAATTATCGTATCACTCGTTTATGAGGCTGTGTAACTGTGTTTAAAACCTACAGTATCCTCTCACACAGTAAAAACCACCCAATGGGCTAAGTTGCCGCGAATTAATTAATAAAAAAATAATAATAATAATAATACATATTATTAATATTATATGAATGTAAAATAATTACGACATTACAATTAAAAAAAAAAACGTTAACCCGCTATTACCACGGTAAAAAATCTTGTCCTCGCCGTCGCTGATATATTCAAAAAACAAGACGACGCGGTCTTCTATGGATTCTATACTATTGACATTTTGGTAATTTTGGTGTGTAAATTGCGCTCATAGAGAACTGGTTGTAAAAAGAGTAATTTATTATAGTAAACTGCACCAGGAATTTCTAAAATAGGAATAGTAATTTGAGCGCTTAATGTATTTAATCAACCTTGAACTCATGGATATCCCTATATCAGTTTTGTATGCTGTTGTGTTTATCGCTTTAAACGCTTATAATCTATGATTTTATGAGGCAGTTGTTCGTGCGACACCACGGATACCCAATATTATAGTGGATAAAGAAAAAACAAAATTAACTTATAATTTACAAAAATAATAAAGTTTCAAAATTAATCTCGAATTGGCTTCATGTGAAACAAAATGGAAAGTAGCGTAAAAACTTGTAGAGAAATTTCCAGTTTGAAAAAACATTGATGTTACTGAAAAACATAAAACATAAACACGAAAGTGATATCCAAAAATAACACTGAAAAATTATGTCGTATAGGTAATATGGTAAAAATAATATTACTTACGAAAATCTCCAGGTGCTAATTAAAACACGGAAATGAATATCTCAAAATTTATCGTGCACAATTTAAAATTTGTTCCCTTGCAGGTTTGGCGTAATATACATTGGTCTAAAATTTTTCTCCAAAATATTACCTAACGATTTCGATCGAACAAGGTCAGAGTTAACCGACGTTCAACCGTTAAACGTCATGAAAATCAATTCGTCTTGATCACATGGCCAAGGTATGTTCAGTACAATAATACATTAATATGTATATACAATATCATACAATATATTATTATAATATTATTATGGTTGTATCGTGATTATCGTAAAAATGATTTATCGACTATTGTGAACTATTGTATGTGTTTGTGGCTTGTGCATAACTATAATGTAAACATTAAACAATATACAATAATAATATACAATTATTTGCGAACATCCATCAAGGATAGGTACAATACTACAATGTACATAAACCAAAGTAACATTATAGTACGATGATATTATGTGTTCTATATAATATATAATAATGAATTATCTAGGAACGTTTGCTTACACTAGGGGGCAATGTCACCATGTTTTTAAAAATACGATCATGTGCATATATTGCACATTACATGTATACGCCCGTAATCCGTAGGTACTTTCGACATGATTGTTGCGTCATGTCAGTATGAATTATGAATATCAATAATAATATTGTACCATATCGTTATTTGACTCGATTCGAACAACATCATGGATCACGGAGCTCCTATGGAAAATCTGTTCTTGTGGCCGCGAAAAATTAAGCTGAACCATTACCTACATGAGAAGATCGCTACAATAGTTATTCTAAATCACTATTCAAGAATATGTAATAAAATGAGTAGGTATTAAAAATATTTTTACCTATATTACATCTTTGAATACTTGATTAAAATAAGATTAATGGGGTTATTATAAAATAATAAATATTATAAATTAATAATTATACATAATAATATTATACTAACGTTATTAACTATATTTATTGATAATGAATCTGAGTATAAAAAAATAACATTCCAAATAAAGGTACTTATCGTAGACGTAGGTACTGACATCATAAAAGTTTTTGAACATTTTTTTTATAATTATGGTCATTTTATCAATAAATGTATTATTTTTTTTGAAAACATTTTTGTTTTTAAGTATTCTGCTTCAAGAAATGTATTTTCAATACACAGTACAACACACAGTTACTACATTTCACGGCGAACTGTCTGATAATTGAATAAACAGTTCATAATATCTGAAGAGTACAGGGAAAAAACCAAAAAAGCCACTTTTTCATTTCGAGAAAAACATGTTTTTATTTTCAAAACTTAATACATTTTTTTTCCAATATAAAAAGTTTGAGTTAAGTGAAATTACGAACATAGAAAATAACGTAGTCAACAGAATTAATAATGTTTGATAAAAATAAGTACAATCAAATTAAAAAAATATAATAAAAAATATGAGAATTAATATAAGATTCTAATGTTTATACATGTACAATAAATAATGGTTAACAACGCGTTTCCCTGTGTGAAAACGTACTTAAAGGAAATTTTTTTTTTCAAAGTCATTTTTTTCATCTCTTCACAGCAACGTATGACTTGCGATTCCTATTGCCGGTTACGAACAAATTGTGTACAATTTAATTTATAGGTACGTACTATGTTAATGCTACCGCAAGTAAATTGCGCGTTGGTATATATTTTATTCAATACGTGGTTTTATATTACTCGTAATGGAAAACTTTTTTATTTTAATTAAAACCCCATTAATGGGCTTTGTGATTATTGAATTGCCAGCGTCGCGGTCGGTAGATTTAACTATGAAAAAAAACATTCGTAAAAACACTTTAATAGTTGTACACACACTACATGAAACCCAAACACTTGAGTTAACAAAAAAATGCAGATTACAAGATATAAATAAGCACATGCCATACGTTGTACACTTGTACACGATACACTCCTAATAAACCTATAATATACAGTATAATATTATTATAATATGTTCATGTACAGGACTTAATTTAGGTGAAAAGGTCAATAATTAGTCTATTGTGAGGAGGGGGGGGGGATTGAAAAAATGTTATGTCATCCAAAATGCGGGAAATTTTTATTCATTACGATTAAGTCTTTACTTTCTATGTGTTATTTATCATAATATGTTTGCAACTTGAAACTACAAATAATCATCAAATATATTATTTAAATATATGAAGACAATATGATATATAATCTAGTACGTAAGGTAATTAAAACAAATTTGGTAATGTTGAACAACCAATATAATATGATGACGATGAACTGTATTATTATTATTATTAGTCATAACTTATTACCAGGGACTGAACCATATTCTGTATTGAAGTTTTGTGGTCTTTGAGGCTACTTATGAAGGCACGATGTTGGAAGCTGCCGGTTGGCGGGTTTGGGTAGTGCGGTCCTTCGCCACTTCACGAAATCGATCTTTTCATGAAAAAATTACCACTTTATGAAGTGGAAACTGCACTTTCTGAAATTCGAAAACATTTCATAAAATTGACACTTTTTTATGAAATGGTCCCTCCAATTCAACATCAAGTAAACAAGTAGTTTTTTTGACAATGTGGCAGTTCATTTTGTTTACTGAAATATAACATCGCACACATCTTTTGGTTTGGCAATAAACATTTTTGCATTAATAACTTATGCATCTCTGATCTCCAGATACAACTTGGACAGTTTCACGCAAGGTTAAACAAAGGTTCTAAGATGTTTAAGAAAAAACATAGACTTAGACAACAATAATTTACATTTTTTCTGTGTTTATCAGTATTATTTTCTTCTAAAATTCAAAAAAAAATTTTAAAATTCCCCATATATTTTTTTGGAAATAAATTGTCCGTACAGAGAATTACTACATGTACAATATAATACGTAGGTAGCAAAACTAAAAAAACGTACCACGAAAAATCAAACGCGCCAAAGTGCTCGTTGATAAAAAAAGAGCATATTTTCGAAAATAACGACGAGTGTAAAAATATATTCTTGTAAGCTTCTATTTTTTTGTAAAAAATATACGAGCAAACGCAATATTTTCAAAGAAGAGTTCGACGATAACACCAATTCGTATTATTCACTTTCAAGAAAAAACGCGTATAATATCGCTATAATTTTTTTTTTTTTTGTATTATTACTATATCCCGAAGTAGTTTCAGAAAAACGCAATCTCTTATCATTTCTTGTGTACTTATCCAATTCTTTTATGCATTGTGGAAAATGCTGAAAATCGTATTTTCTCCGAACGCGTTTTCCCTTCAGGGCGTATAATTGGGTATATACTATATTTAGCTCTTGTAAATTAAACCTTTATCAATTATTTCAATTAAAGTATTAATGCATTTTTACTAAACTTTAGAGGACCATAGTTAATAAACTAGCGAACCAAAATTGATTATTTGAGTATCAACATTTTCAGAAAAAAAAGCTTTACCAGAATCCATTAAAAATTATAGTAGTTACCATTTGGAAAAATAAAATTGATTTTAATATTGTTACACCTGCGTGTTTAAGAACTTTGAAATTGTTATAAAAAAATTGCCTGTTAAAAATAAAGAAACACGTCTTCTTTTATCTCTTTGATTTATGGATTGTTTAATATGGAGATATAGGTGACTTTTGACTATTATCGTTTTGCTTTTATAGATGGTATGCCTGCAGGTTAGTCTTTTATTAAGAATAATATCAAAGTATTTTGCATCTGAGGAAATAGAGAATTTATATTGACGTGCAGTTCTTTGAAAATATCAATTGTAACGAACATGCGAGCAAATTCAAAATGTATACAATAAAATTACAGTTTCTATAAAAAAATAATCGTCAAAACGCTGGGGGACTATAACTGATTTTTCCCCAACCCACATAAAAAAACGATGTGGGTATTAGGTATCTATTACGAATGTAAAATAAATATTATCAACATTTGATGAAGTCATCTTATTCAAATATACTGCTATACGACCAATTTACCAACATAAAAATTAAACACGTAATTATAGGATAAGCGTAGTTCAAGTTACTATATTTTAGCTGGGTACCTTTACTATAAATGCGCGCGAACGTTCTTATAATATTATTATCATATTGTGATAAATCATATATACCATCTTGAGCTCCCACGGTCATGATCAGCACAAAAATAACATGACAATTGACGCGAAAAATTAAATTGACTTTTAAATTGATAGATACCGCGTGTCTTGTTGTCAATTGTGTGCCTATATAATAATATAATATTGTGTGTATAAAACGTCATAACATAATGGGACAGCTCCGGCCCCATGCCGGGTTCGCGTCCAGCTCGCCAGAATCCATTTTCCTCGCATACAGATAAGAGCTACTGTGTTGGCTTTTATTATTTTTCACAGCCGTTAAACAAATTAATTACTCTCGAAAAATTGGTGCTATTGTAATCCTTAAATTCTATTATCTGTGCGGCTTATGGGGTCAAATGCGGCGTCTATCGGTGTTACAATAACGCTGCAACCGTGACACGAATTATGCCGCATACCATCATCGCATTATGTTATTATTTTATCTCTACCGCAATAAATGTACGCGCGGCGGCCTTGTCCGTTTCCCAATGTCATGGAGGCTGATTTTATTATTAATACCTAATTAATATATTATATTCTTATCAAATTCGCGTTTGCATTACTTTGCGCACGCCGGACACACGTGCTGTGCCTACATGTATAACGATGACCGAGCTTTACCACGCGTTGTTTGTTTGTATAAACTTTCACGGTTCTCGAGGTTGGAGCCCGCGCCTCGTCCAAACGAAACATAATATATCGCGAGCGTATAGGTATAGAACAAAAATAATAGTGAATACATTATAGGAGTCGTCATATATAATGTCATCGACGAACGCGTCCGGAATATATTAAACGGTATATTGGTTCTAATATGTCACATAATATTTTGATGCATTATTACGTTTGATGCCCTAATAATGGTCTTACGTGAAGCAATATTAATACTTGTTATATATAATGAATAATGAAACCGGTTTGCTTGATTAAATAATCGCATATGGATACCTATGTTATACTATAATATTTATGTTTTCGTTACGTACCTATAGTCTACACCCCTCGGTAAAAGGGTAGTACAAAAATGAAATTGTTCTGAATAATAGCATAATATTATGTCATCGTGAACAGCAATAAAATTCGCCCAACAATAGGATAGAATTATATATAGTCGCCAAAAATAAATAAATATAAGATTATAACTTTGAATTTTGAATTTTGAAACATGAAGGTACCACATTACGTAACCTAACCTAACCAGGTACTTACATGACTATTAATTTAGACATTTAGTAGTCTATAGAGTAACTACAGATCACACTTATTAAAAGGGCTGAAGAGGGCGAATTTCAACTCGTAAATTCATATTTTGCATGAAACGATTATAATAGGAAGCTATGGTTAAAATATCAAGTTTCTAGTAATACGAGAAATGCATCCAAAAACGTTGCAATTTTATCTTTAATTTTTTTTTTACCTCCAGACACAAGACATAATGTATTAATGTAAAAATAATAGTATACTCGTATGAACATAAAAAAGGGAACTATCACTGGATAGTCTATCCCCTCTTTCTCATCCTAGATTATTGTTCGTCTATATTTTATATTGCATACCTATGTTAAAGAAAATATCTTATTTTGTCATATGAGTAGGCACATATCGTAAATATTATTTTAATAAATAAAAACATAAATAAATCTTCATATTATATATTCACACGTGATCAACATATTTTTATAAAGAGGTGCAAAGATTGGTTTGCGTTTGAAAATAATATATCAACGTAGTTATAACCATATGCCATAATATAGTATAGATAGTATGCATATACGTGTACTATATATATACCTACAATATAGGTGCACAGGCCCGAGCAATCATTGTCATGGAAGTCCTTATACAGATAAGTGTTGTCGTAATATTGTAAAATGTATATCTATATAGTTAATTTATCGTTATTAAGAATATTTAAGATGTCTTGATATAGATATATACTTTTCTTAAAAGGAAATTATCAACATTTTCTAAATGATTTATTCGGCCTAAATATCATTATATTCCTCTGTACCCCTCCCCCCTCCCCTTAAAAAAAAAATACTACGGCCTTGAGTGCAATCATTATACAAAACAAATATCGTGTTTTGAGTTTACATAACTATAGTATAAGAGTATATTATGGATAGCGGTACGCTAGATAGCCGATTTATACGCATTACGCACCTAGGTACCTAAAAAAAAAAACACGTATTACTATAAATTATAACAGTATATAATATAATAGCTTAAAAAAATATATATCTATATTTATTTTATTCGAAAGGAAGTAAGTATACGTTTGGTTTACGATTGTTATCAGCAATTGATCACAATATTCATTTCTAAAGAATTACCTTCGAAATTCTGTAATCGAAAAAGTAGCTACAATTATTATTATTGCCCGTAAATAATCCTGTTCGATCCAGTGATTATGTTTAGTGCATAGGTACTATAAAATATAATATGGAAACACCGATTTTGTCAAACATAATAATATTACGAAAGTGATGTAATTGTGTTAATAGTTTGACCCCATTCGTATTATTGTCTTTACGAACTTGGCACGGCTGTTGTATCTAAAATAGTTTTTTTTTAACGTTTCGACAATAATTATTATTATGCCGTGAAACCATATTTACATTTAAATTTTTTTTGTGTACCGACGTAAAACTATATACCTGATACTCAGATTTATCTTCACTTAAAAGTATATAGTATTGTTAAAAGTAGGAACAAGTTACACTGTTTGAAAATGTTTTAAAAATAATTGTATACTTGTCGAGTATAATATATCTTGACCATGAATATTATTATTGTAATATATTGTTTGTTTATGGCAAAAGCTGTTATAATGTATGTACCGATTTTGTAAAGATAATCACTGTAGTTTTCCACGAATTTTGTTGATGAGTTCAGACAATGATTGTTATAAATTATTATACATACCTTTACACATAATAGATGATTGTAGGTAACTTTAAATATCGCAAACAATAAAATATTATGATAATACTATACAAATTGTGATATCCAATAAAACAATTAAACAAACATTATACCTAACCTACTACGCAAAATCTAATTTTTACACATAAAATGACTTTTTACAGAAATTAAAATAATTTAAGCGAAATTAACACGCATTTTAAATCTGACGATAAGTATGTAAAATAGATCGTTAAATATATTTTAAGCATGACAATTTGTTTTCTAATGTGTAGGCATCAACGATTAAAATCAATTTTCATAATAATAATAAAATGGCTCGTCGCTCCATTAAAATTCTAGACTGTTTAACATTGTTGTATAACGGATAATTTAAATAAACAGCTAGTAAGTTCTGAAAAATAATATTTTTAATTTATATAGTAACTATCCAACTATATAGGTATTTAAATTACTTTTGTTTGACCTAGTAAAATAATATTGCGTATTAAAATATGTTTATACAAAGTGATTTTTTTAGTTAACGACTGAACGAGGCTAATATATTATTTCAAAAAGATATTTGTAATTTTTATTTTGTTTTTATTTTTATTTTCATAATATTAAACATTAATCCCCACATTGTCATCCCCTTCTCTTAATAATAATATATTGTAAAAACAATATAAAAAAATATGCATATCAATAACTAATACATTTTAGCTTCAAAATCTGAATTTTACTGAATTTTGTTGGTAATATTTTACATACATTTTAAATCAAATTACAATTTTACAGTGAAAGTCGTAGTTTATTTTTAAAACATTTATAACAGGAAATGGAAAAAAACTATAAGTTATCTCTTTTTAGATTACTCTTACTCTATGAAAGTACCATTAATACGTCATAACTTTTTACTTAACTACACAATTAAACATTTTAGGTGCTTATCATATTATGAATCACAAAACAATATAATATTCAAATCTTACTAAATTATTTATGATGCAAATACAATCATTTTTAAACGTTTACAATATATTATAATGAAAGTTTTTTGTGCTTAGTTATCTATATATAGTTGTTAATACAAATTATAAATATGATAGTATATTATTATGATGCGTAGGCAGTATTCTGTATTCAGATTTGATGAATAATTTGTGCTTTCACTCTACATCCGACAGATTACGAAACTCGTGTTGTAGTTCCTTTTGTTTTATTTCGCTTAAAATAAAATATGTACGCATTTTTAAAACTTAGGTATAGGTATACTAGGTCAATACCATCCACCAGGTTTAAAAATTCTCACGGTCCAAACGTCAGAGAAAATCGCCCTACAACTCAGATAAGAGTATATTATGAAAGGCTTTTGCCTTTTATTAGGAATTAAATAATTATGAAAAAAGTATTTTCTATGATTGACGTTTATTGCACAATAATTAAAATCAAATACGGTCGAGTACGACACGGCTCAATGTAATATAACACCTATGTTATACTCGGATAATATAGAAATCATACCATTCGCAAAATTGGCAAAGATGATAAAATATTATATGCAAATTGTGCCCGTCTCGTCATTGTTGTCAATAAAATATTTACAATCGCTATTCCGATAGCTAAATTAATATTAAAAATAATAAAAATACCGTTTCATTTGTCATTACTAAATACACACATGAATTCGTCGTCCGATAAGATATAATAATATTATTTAATATAAGTTGTATAAAGTTTATATTTTGTTGTATCGTTAAAATCGATTGACTTCTAAACTTTACTGCGTCGAACGCAGCACTTGTCTGCGTTCGTTTACAGCAATGTCATTATTCAAGTTACGATATTTTTCATAACTTGCGACGATTTCGTTTTAACGATTTAAACTTTAACGGCTATCGGATTGCGCGGACGTTGTGTATATAAATCGTAATTCGCTCGACGAAACTCGGAGATCCGCTCGTGGTATAAAATACTATTTACTAGATATGATATAAGTATATATAAATCGGACAAAAAGATGAATAGTAAAATACTAAAATTTAACGAGACGATTCAATATGATATACGATAAAAAAAGACGTATTATATAGGTCACTAACCATGAAACAGCGTACGATTTTTATTCGAAAACCGTTGTTTATTTTTAATTTGTTAAGTACACAATAATATTCAACAACCAATTATTTATTTCTCTCGAAACCCGTGGCTTACTCCTAAGGGCTTGTGCAGTAATATTAACCATCGGTGATATTCGAATCCAGTCACGTGACGTACTGTAACAAAGATATTATTATCGTTTAAAAAAATATGCACATAATAACGAAAACTACATTTTATCTAAAATATTATTTTATTTACATCTACATCCACCTATAATTACATAGTTTTGTGACTGGGTTATTACCTATTTAAAATATTATTAGTTTGTTCATGTTGCTATACCTATTGACATTCAAAGTAAAGTTTTGAATAGTTGACATGTTTTAAAAAATAAACTTTAAAATATGTAATTACTTATTACTTGCCTATTTGATTATTATACATAAAAACATTTACGCAGTTTACTTGGCTAGACATTATGTGGTCACATATTATATATTATAACTGATGAGTTATAAATAGGAAGGTAAGTCAAACTGAACTTGACTAATTGCATTACCTATTACAAATTGGTTCGAAATATTATATCGACGCTTAAATGAGACATAAAACACATTATGTATTTATTTTTTATTCCCTGTAAAGACGTATTGTGATAAAATTAGTTTGGCCATAACCAGTGTCCCATTAAAAATAAATATTATTTAACTCATTCAAGTAGGTATGAATTGTGCGCAATAGATTTATTTCTTAATTCTTTTGGATTGCATTTATTTATTTAAAAAACCATAGAGACATTTTTTTTTTAAATTGTGTACATCATGTCAACGTTATATTTTATTTTATACATTTATACATTTATACATTTATAACGTAGGTAGGTAATTCCAGATAAATAGGTGAAACAATTTTAAAACTTATTCATCAAGAAAATCGTAACACAAACGTTATAGTTTTTTATGACTTATAGTTTGACAGATGGTATATATTAGTTATTAAAATCCAGAGTTATGGTTATTGACATTGAAGGAAGTTTTGAATAAAAAATGACGGCCTGGTTGTCAAATTCACTTAATTTTCTCAATGTATTTTTAGCAACTATATAAGCATTATATTATTGTTTTAAGAGGTCGATTGACATTAGGTACTTGAAATACTACTCTATAATATATATTATATAAGGGACACTCTATACCTATAATGCAATTTAGTATTTTTAGGTTTGGTTTATTCCATCATTAATTTGGTAGTCAACCACTGTGAAAGTTAATATAGTGTATTATACTAATATTATCGTTGTAAAATATGTATGTACTAATAATGGGTTACCTTAGCTGAAAGCTGGCACTTCGTAGATATTCGGCCATAACCATTCAACATGATATTTGAAATACCTATCATTAGTTTCCTAGAAAGAATCGTAGGGGTCGACGGAAAACACTAGCGCTACGGAAATTGGGCGAGCCGGCTATGCAGAAACGTAAAAAACACGATTCAGATAAGGGCGTTAGGTACTGCAAGATAACTACTGTCTTACTTATTTTGTAAACATGAGATAAAACAACGAAATAATTATTAAGTCGATAATATTGTCTAGGTCGATTTGTATTATAGGAGGAAACGATATATCTAATACCTATTATACTTATTGACTATTGTAATTATTTTTTTTTATCGATTTCAATGTTATATAAGCATATAACTAACGAATAGTAACTTGTGGTAATGGAATAATAAAGACTTTTTTTGGTTTTAATCGTTTGTGACAATTTTTATTTCATGTTCAACAGTATTCAATTTGTTTTTTTTTTCGTTTAGCAGTAGATTTAGATAAATAGTGATAGGTATACAGTGAATCAATTTAATTAGTTAAACATAATTGCCCGTAAATATATAGGTTATACAAATCTAGAATATTTTGATTTACTGGATGATTAGTGGTTATATTAGAATACTGGACAATAAAAATTATCTAGTTAAAGCTTATTAGTTGGTTTTGGTTTATTATCTTTACTTTTTGATTTAAAAGTAACATAATAATTTTTCAATCATCTAATCGAATTAAAATGATTTTGAATTTTAATTACCTGATAAATATTTGTATGTCTATCCCTATAAAATATGAACACAGTACCAGCTGCTAACTTTTAAAGGCAACATGATTTTGATTATATAAATATAACATAATGTCACTTAAACATAATGTGTTACATATAGATGCATGTCCAAGTTAGGTATATTTTTGTACGGTGAACAAAATTAATGATGTATATTTTAATATTAAGTTTATTGAAGTTGTGATATTGGTTAGACAGTTTCATTAACCCGGTCATCCTTGAATAGATATAACAAAAACACGTGATATTTTCGATCGTTCTAGGTTAGGCTATAGGTCACACGAGGCTCGCTTGTAGACCATTGCGGGTTATTAGCTATATGAACAATAATATCATACCCACGAACGAATTTGAACAATATTAAAGGACACGGCAGTGAACCGAATGATGTCACCATTATCATACAAATTATGTGGGATACCTACAGCTGATCCATTATTTTCGATCGGTTTTTTTCCCTCCCCCATGATTCACTTCAATTCCGCCGAAATCCAAGCATAGATTCATTCGCATTTGTGTTATATCGTTATTCGGGACGATTAATATGCGGAATTAGGACGTGACCTAGAAACCGCGGTAGTGGCCGATGCTCACCCGACCCGTGTCGGACGTTGTTATCAGCAATAAACCATGTTGCGGAAGCCTCGCGTCGTTAGACCCAGGCGCCACCGTTATCACAATCATCGTCATTAACATTGCCATCATCGTCGTTATTATTATTAACGTCTGCAGGCACACAGACGACCGACGACCGGTGGTGCCCGGCAAGGCCCGGATCCGACCATGACCTTGGTATTGGTCGAAATCATACGCGGACGCGATGCGCGCGATCGCAATACGACGCGAAAAACCGACGAAAAAAAATCCGAGTCGGGCCAATATAAATACTCGCGTCCGGTGTGAGTTTATGATCAGTGCAGTTCACTCAATCGAACAGTCGACACACATCATCGCCTGCGTCCGAAATCTAAACATTCGTTGGATTTTTCTGCACATATTATAAACTGTCACCCGTCGCGTTTTCAGAAACCTAAAATTGTATATATATTATATACATAATATCCAACCATGTGGAAAGTCTTGTGTTTGATGACCGTCGCGGCGCTGGTCGGACCATCTTGCCAGCGGGCACCGGTGAGTGGATAAGCGCCTGATACACACATTCGGTCGACCTATAAATGATCGATTCGTATTTCACCGAGATTTCGTTTATCGTATAATTGTTGACTGACACCTGTGTGCGCGTTGTTTTTAAGGTACTCATCACGGCCAACCACTCCGAGGGCAAGCCCGGTGATCTCAGCCAATCAGCGTTCGCGGATTACGTCAATTGGTGGCAAAACATTATCGGCATCATCAACCACACCGAAGAACCCGCCGCAGAGCCGCCCGTAACGCCGATCGACCAGTCCACGTGCACCCCGTGCAGTGAGTATACATAAATGATATCGTTAAATAAACTCATCGATAATGTTCATATAATATCTTACTATAATATCATATTCACGAGTATACGGGGCGGGCCACTGTGCAGTTTTCCCGTTAACCACAAAGTCACCGCAGAAAAACACTGAGCATACTACCCTGCATTATATACTTATCGCCGTGTTCATAATATACGCGCATTAACGATAGTAATAATAACTGTTATTCAAGCATGTGGAGCGTTGGGCAAGAAGAACAGAATCGTCGGCGGCACCCCCACGTACATGCACCAATACCCGTGGATGGCCATGCTCACGTACAAGGGCAAATTCTACTGCGGCGCGACGGTCATCAATCACAAATACGTCATGACGGCCGCCCATTGCGTGCACGGGTAACTTATACACATAATATTATACATGCACACCATAATATATAATTATAATATGTGCGTACACGGGCCCGATCAAATTCAAAAATGTTACTATCATAAACTTTAACATAATACCGTATTTTTGGGACACTATATAGTACCTATTACTTACAATTGTTTATTATATTATAACTTACCTATAAAATATTTTATTTTATAAATTAAGATTATTCAGAGTACTAATTACACGTCCAATTTCAATGCCGGGATGATTAACGATAATTTTATCATAACATCATAATAATTTTTTCACTGACGAAATAACTTTCACGGTGCACATAATATGCGTACCTACGATACGGAACTGCCGTCGGCCGTTGCAATAATAATTGTCTATTTGTCTACCTATATTATATATATTATCGTCGAAGAAGATTGACGACTACAATGTTTCGTGAAAACACATTTTCGACCAACGACAAAAATATAATAAACTTTTACTTTAAGTGGGGTGTTCGATACACCTTCAGCAATTCCCCAAATAGTTTTATAAGTACCTACTTAAAAACTTTAAAAAATCAAAACTTTCACTCGCGAATGATTTCCGTTAAGATGCGCCCAAACAGACGCGACGGAGCTTAATGGTTTTCGAACGTCAAGTTTTGGGAAAAATATCCGATAAAATCTCCGTGGGTTAAAATAAAATCTCTTAAAAAGTTTGAAAGTACATAACTTGATTTTAACCTTGTTCGGGAGTGTGCCATTAGTCAAAACGATTTTTAAAATTCATTTGGAATTAAATTTGTTTATGACTGTCACATTATCTAATTATATATATTATGCAGTGTAAAGCTGCGATTTGACGGATTACATTTTTGTTTTCAATCACTCTTCCATGTTTCTGTCGAGTCCACATATATTATAATATAGCCGTTGTTTAATATATAAAAAATATCAACTATAATATTCCGAACGATTTCAAACATGATATAGATTCGAAGCGAAAAACATCGGCGTGCGACTTTTGGAACACGATCGCAGCAATACAGAAGAAGCGAAACACATCGACTTCAAAGTGTTAAGGGTGATCAAGCACAAGGGGTATAGCCCGAAGTCTTACAACAACGACATCGCACTGTTGCGTATGGAAACCGATGGAGTGGAATTCGGACCCAACACCGGTATTCATCCGGTTTGTCTGCCGACCGAAGGTAACCGCGGTATTCAGAACTCAAATCGGGTCGTGGTCGGGCTGGATTACCCATAACGACACGGCGGTGCCAATGCGTAATATTATAATATTATACATAAATACGACCGTTTACCGTTGCAGGCAAGAGTTTCGCTGGTTACGAGGGCGTCATCACCGGTTGGGGAGCAAAGAAACAGGGAGGTTCGTCGTCACCGGTTCTGCACGAGGTGTACGTGCCGATCATGAGCAACGACGATTGCAAGAAGACGGAATACGACGAGAAACGCATTACGGCCAACATGATGTGCGCCGGATATCCAGAAGGCAAAAAGGACTCGTGCCAAGTAATAATTTGTCAGCGATTGTTTTTCTCACTATAAGATACCATTTTAAGTGACGTTGGTTGCGTGGAAGAGCGTTCACGTAAATCCAATTACACCTGTATGAATGATAATAATTATCATACCATTATCATACGTTCAAACGTTTTTGGGTTGATGTCGATGGTTTTTGTACACGCCGCGAGTTTTCGTTGGAAGGGTGCAGGTGGGGGGGGGGCATGTTTTCCGAGGCATCACGAACAGAACGAACAAGCGAGTATAGTTTTGATATTATGCACAACCAATAATAAGTATATAGTATTGTAATTGTTATTATTACCGTGATAATTATTATTGTGCGCCGTCATCACATTATACCGAGGCGGAAGTTTACGGTTAAGAGCACACGGGCGCGTACTTAAGTCATAATCGTCGTTATACTCGGAAAGCATTTGAAATCCTACTCGAGGCCGCCCAAAGTTCGTCAGGTAAGTTTCGATAAGACAACGCGGTTCGCCGATTCGCATTTATAATAATATTAATGCGCTCCCTACTCGTGTGTAGTATATTATTATTATTACTTATATACGTACACGTTGTGGCTGCGAATCGCGTTTGATACGACTGAATCTGACGTATTCAGACTTACAATACGGTGTAATAATAATACTACAACGAGTAGGAATAACGATATTTCAATAATACCTGCTCCCGAAACAATCGAAACGTGTGACAGTTACAAAACAACGCGCACCGCGGTATGGTATTTATTGTAATAATTAATAATAATAATAATAATAATAATATAATTGAATAATAATTTTAATTAACGAACCGGCGCAGTTAAAGTTTTCGATCGGCCCCCTGCAGACGGTTGAAGTACAACAAGATGATATTGTCATTACAACTTCAGATACCAATATGCATAATATTAATATTTCCATTACGATGTGTTGCGCATTTTCGGAAATGTCATCTACATTTTTTTCCGTGCGTATTGTACATGTACAAGTACAATAATAAAAAATTTTGAGTTCTCGGGCGATCATACAGCAGTAGGAATTCGGTATCATTTCGGGCACTTTCGGGACTTTGGGCCGCAAAATATCTTGCACCTGCTTTGGTATCGATCACTGGGAATCTACCCGATCATGGCAATCGTTATTTATTTTAATTGTAGTTTTATTTGTTCCCCGTGATCTTGATTGCGTTTTTCGTTTGTGTTCACAGGGCGACAGCGGCGGCCCGATGCACATCGCCAACAATACGGCTTACCACATAGTCGGTGAGTATACAAAATATAATATTAATCGAAATTCGTAAACTCGGGTACAACTTCCGATTTAATTGTTTTGTTTTTCGTTTCGTTCGTTCTTCCAGGAGTGGTATCCTGGGGAGAAGGATGCGCCCAGGCCAACCGACCAGGCGTGTACTCCCGAGTGAACAGATACCTGAACTGGGTGGCCAACCACACGGCAGACGCCTGTCCGTGTACGAACATTTACGCTCCGTCGGAATAATTCATCTCTAACAGCTGCAGCTGCAGTGTTATCGTTGTGCTGACGTCACTCAACTACCGTACTTGCAGTTCCCCTGCATACAATGTCATCACAATGGATTTTATTTGGATCTCACATTATCACGACTCGCTGTTGTAATCGACATCATAATATCATTATTATATTATTTATTATAATTATATTTATTTATTATATAATTTATTGCAACACTATTATTATTATTATTATTATTTATTACACTATATTATATTAATGTGCGATTGGCGAGTCAAAAATATGCAAATATATTTTTTATTCTACGCAATATGAAAACGTGTATTATATTATGCAATAATTATTTTCCTATATTATACGAACCAAACGGATTTTTGGGGTACGTCGACTGTACATTTTCATTATACCAAAATGTAAACAGACCTATTATTGATTTCGTTCTGTTGCGGCGATTGAGACTTCTCGTCTTCACTACCAGCGCATGCGGTAATTGAAATGCAATAATTGCGAATCTGATGAAATCAAATCGCGAAAACGTTGTTCTCGTGTAGACGCAAAGCAAATGATTACTCCTCCGTGCAATACGCATTGAATATTCCCCCACTTTCCCCACGTCGTCGTGAAGCGGACATCCGATTTCTTTCATCTATTTTAGATGACTCAATCGACGCACCTGATCAAGCCAGCATTAACTACTGCATGTACCATCATATATCTCCAAAAGTCAAACACCTTTCCATCTCAGTCCAATTCCAATAGTCATAAGCAGGGCTCGAGACTTCTAGCACTAAAAATCCATGAAATATGCGCTATAATATGCCTAAAAAAATGATAAAATATGCACTGTAATATGCTCAATAAAAAAATTTAAAAAAATTTATTTTGAATAATTCTAATTCTAATCCTAAATATTCCCAAGTATTTTTTTTTTTGTCGTCCATTGTACATGTATGATTTCTTCATTCTGTAAACATTTTTGGTAAAATTCAATGAATCAGTAAGTAAATAAATATTATAGTTATTTATAAATTATAAATTTTAGTTTATACCTTGAAGATTGCACTGTATTATTACGTGTTTGTGAATATTTTTAAATTTGAACGATCTTCTATTATTGGTCAGGAATGTTTTGTACGTTGAGAATGAACGTTCTACATCGACTGATGTGATAGTGGCGAGCTTGAAATATGGAATATCACTACTAGAAATATAATTTGGAAAACCTTCTAATTCTTCAATGTCTCTTATACCCAATAAAATGCAAGACATTTTTTTCAAAAGTGATAGACCAGTATTTTTTTCTAGCACTTGTTTTAATTTTGACTGTATTTCCAATCCACTCGTAGAGTTTCAAATGATTTTTCTACATCGTTAATTATTTCAATATAGTCAGATAATAACAACTCCTGTGTTTGTAATTTTTTTAAAGATTTAGTAAGAGACAAAAAATTTGATTTGATGAAAATAAGATCTACGTCTATTCCGTTTCTATTGATATATTTTTTCGCATCTTTGATGCTGACTGCATCGTCATTGTCAAGTAATTCAAAAATAGAACGAATTGTGCTTAAATTATTGCAGTAATAATTTGCTGCATTGATCCAGGTATCCCAACGGGTAATTACAGAATCTGGAGGTAGACTTATTTCAGGGGCTTTGGATTTGAAAATTTGAATGTGACTTAAAGTTTTTTAACGCTGGCTATAACCTTATAAACTGATTTAAATTGACCTCTTACTTCTTCTGCCACTCTATGTAAGCCATGAGGAACGCACGTAACATGGATCATTTTATAGTATAGGGCTTTAAGCATTGTGACTGATTTTACCATGTATGGCGCTGCGTCAGTTAAAAATAGTAACACGTGATCACGCTGAATATTCATTAACTTTAAGGAGTCATCAAACAGTTTGCTTATTGTTGAGAAGTTTGTTTTTTCTAATTCTGCACAATTTATTAAAAATTGTTTCCCAGGTCTATCTAGTTCCAAAGTGCCATCTACAACATTCACAATAACGGACTTTACAATCTACATTACGTGTTCTTCAAAGAAACAATTAAGATACGAGATACAATAAACATGGTATCTCCCATATTACTGTAATTATTTTTATCTATAGGTAGACAATAAAATATAAATCACTTGGCGAGTAACGGCGTGGTGTCGATAAACTTTGCCACTCTTTGAGTACAAACCACAAAACTACTTCATTTTTGCAGATTAATAAATTATATGCAAAAAATAGCATGATACTTATAAAAATAGCAGAAAAAATGAAAAAACTCTAAAATATGCAAAAATATGCACTAAAAACTTTTAAAGCTGCGTTCCTTTTAGTATGAAACGGATTTGTAGCTTACTCTGCTATCTTTGATTGTGCTACAAACAAATATGCAAATGCTAGAAGTCTCGAGCCCTGAGTCAAAACTATTAAGTCGAACTCATAAGTCATAACCACCCAATAACACCCTTAATAATGCCACTATAACTTAATGTTAGTTTTTTTTCCCTTTTCTTTCTTCGTGTACCTATCTATTACTTTTTGTTATTAATTATAAATTGTATTATAATTATTGTGAATACCATACTACATGTATATAATTATATTATATATCGTGTGTACGCGAAAACAGGGTATACTGGATAATTAATATTACTCAGTAACCCATAACTTTCGAGTTTTGTTTGTGGGATATAAAATAGTAGGCAATTGGATCATCAATCTCTCACAGACAGAATTCTAAAATATGTATAGGGTACAGGTCCATTTCAATGCCCCCCCCCCACTTTCGAAATTTGAACTTCTGATCACGCCAAACGTTTGTGCATCGTTTTTGCAGAAATGTGCACCAAGTCCAATCGTTTGTGCACAAAAACTGAAAGCTCTATCCCTAAAACAAAATGGGGGGGGGCCATTGAAACGAGATACCCTCTTTTTGGAAAGTTGAAATTTTTAAGGTGCCAAACGTTTGTGCATCGTTTGTGCAGAAATGTGCACCAGATCCCGACGTTTTTGCACAAAAACTCCCAGCGCTATCCAAAAAACAAAGTGAGGGGTATTAACACGAGGGTCCCCCTTTTTTGAAATTTTAAATATTTGTCATATTAATAAATTTTGTTTACGTACCTAATAGGTTTAATAGAATTTTACTATTGCCATGTAAACGTATGACAAATAAAATCTTCAAATATTTTTAATTTATCAAGAAAGCATTATCTTGTTCTAATGTTTTTGATTTCAAAATTGTATGAATAAATACAGTTTTTTCTTTATGCATTTCTTTACTTTATATTTTATGTTATATTTTGCTGACGAAAATGTGTTTATGGACAGGTACCTCAACTCGACGTTGCTGTATGTCCGGTCCAATAATGTAAGTTATAAGTCATTGTGTATATTTTAATACAATAAAAGCATAGTAAAAAAATAATTAATAGACTATATTAATATAGTACCTACTTAATTAATTTAATATACCTAACCGTACCTATATACATATAAAAATATTATAATAATATATTATTTATGTTTGAATTCATTAGAACAATGGCGTATCAGACGTCGCTCCCAAACCGGTCGACATCCATCTGCATAACTGTGAGTTGAAAACGTCTATATTTAAAAATTGTTATAGTATAATATTTATCTAATAAATTACTTTTCTTTAGCATTCCGCAAAAATGAGCGGTATAGTTTGAAAACTTACCAAAGTTATCTGGTGGATGTCGATACGTTGGTGAGCAGCCGTCGCACATAGGTCTGATATACCTATGGAAAGTTATTATTGGATCGGTCATAATATTACGTTGAGAAGTTATCTGTCCATAAACTTATTTTCAGATTTGTAGGCCAATTCCGTTGCCATTTTTTAATCATTCTTTGTTTTTATTAAGGTTGAGGTGTAACAGCATTTTAAGGGCTATTGTAATTCCCACTTCCAGGACTTTATCATACATACAGCCGACAGCCCGATGACCTACATTTTTGTGTATTCTGGTCTACCCTATGATGGCCGCGAAGTAACGATCACGTCACCGTTTATCAGATTGTCCAGTTTGAAAGAGTCTCCAACAATTTCATCGGATAGGTACGCCATAAACCGTGGCATAGCGCTGGGCTAGCATCATTTTGTCCGGATCAATATCTACAAAAATGACGTCCCAATTATTAGAAGCTAATAATATAGGTACATAATATTTATTGTAATATAATATAATATTAAACTCATTATACCCAGTTATTACGATTAAGTAGAAATAATATTTTTCAAATAATATTACAGTGTCTTTGTCGAACAGTCAGCTGTACGAAGTTTCCGCTGTGCCACAAAACGGGTCGACGCCGGTCGCTGAACATCCTCAAGTCCACCCAGCATCGTATTGATGAATCAACAATACATCTTACATCTTACATCTAACATCTTACATCTTACATCTATCATTGCAATCTTATAATTATTCACCTGAATGCATGTAATCCTGAATGTACAGTTAATTTATTACTTAGCCTTTGATATTACCAAGTATATTTGATGATATTATAGTGAATAAAGTAATTTATATATAACCTATTTACATGGAACCTTGTTTTAAATATTTAATCCTTAGCTACATAAGTTGAACATTTTATAAATTTTTAACTACAAAATATATATTAAATTATAAATTTGATAAATTTTGTCAAAATTTGAACTTTAAATGCTTATAAATAAAAATTGAGCCTATGTATTTTTAATATTTTTTAACTGCTATTAAAACGATATATCAGCAGCCTTATATTAAATTTTCACCCTTTTTTACCCAACAAATAACATTTTATTGATATTTATAGAAAAAAAAACTAAAATAATTGAAAACTGACTATGTCCGTAAACAGCTCAAAAAGAGTCCAAATATTTTCAAAATTTTATGGTGTATAGAAAATGCTAATATAAACACTCAGTGAAATTTTCAAGTATCTACAATCATACGTTTTTTAATTACAACAAAATAAGAAAATCGTTACATGAGAAATCGAGTGAATATCAAATGTTGTAAAAATATGAATTTCAAACGTTCATAAAAATTAAATTTGACTTTCTTGTAGACATTTTTTTTTCGTTAAAGGTAGACAAACTTATGAGAAATCTTATATTACATTTTCAAATCTTAGATTTAAAAAGAAAAATTTTTATGAATTCTCAACTCAAAATAATTTGCTAATTTTCGTGATTTTTCAGTATTTTGTCAAAATTTGAACTTCAAATGCTTATAAATAAAAACTGTGACTAAAGGATTTTTAATTTTTTTCATCTGTCTTTGAAACAATAACTTATGAGCCTTCTATTAAATTTTCAAGCTTTTTTACTCAACAGATAAAATTTTATTGATATTTATAGAAAAAAAAAAACTAAAAAAATTGAAAACTGACAATGTCCGTAAACAGCTCAAAATAAGTCAAAATATTTGGAAAATGTTATGGTGTATAGAAAATGCTAATATGTTTATTATCGTATTTGTATATGATAATATATTTTAGACGTTTCAATTACCCTCGAATAATATCTTTAAAATAGGCATACGTATATATTACAAGTAACAACGAATTAAGAACGATATTGCAAAAAATAATTGCCGGAAATCATTAGTTTTTAACTGAAAACGACAGGGAAGTCTGAACTTGGCGGTCAGTCTTATTTTTAAGTTATATGTATTACTAATGTATAACTAATTGAAATTTTTGGTAATTTCATATGTACCCGGTGTACCACACTGCGCTTGCTCGAACAATTAAAATCAAAAACATCCCTCGAATTGTTATGTAAAACCACCATGGGTGGGTGTCAAAATGATTTTTGCATCATCAATTTTAAAACGTTGATTTACCTAGATTAAAAAAAAATTAATTGCGTGAAAATCGTGAACTTCGTAAGGCTATACCATAAAAACCAATGATTTGCAGGTAGTCGAGTTTTGGACAAGTACCTACATAGGTAACTTATAATAATTCATATTGTAAATTAATTAGGTACCAAAAAAATATAACTTCTCAAACACTTTGTCTATTGGCACTGGCGGGAGAATGTATTAGAATGTCTATAAACTTGCGGACCAGTTTGTATAGTTAAATTTGGCATGCGAACTATAATTGAAATAGAAAACCAGAATAGGTGCATTGCAGATCACAAAGATTTCTGTAAAAGAACATACGATTTATAAATATACCGTATAGGTATACTGAGTACTTATATAATAGTATATAAGTTCTTTGGATTTATCATAGTAAATAATATATTTTATAATATCTATGGCATTATATATTTTATAATATCTATGGCAATCGTCAATTGTCGAAATTCGTCGGCGATGGTTAACGATTCTAATAGTTTCAGAAATACTATTGTATTAATATATTATATTATATAATATATTGTATATTTTGATTTCAGTGAACAAAAAAATAATAGGCCACAAATATAAACGGACAGTTCGTTAAACCGGATAAATTGTAACACAAACTCGCAAATTTCGTTTGATCAGGTTATTTTCATAAAATATTTCAATACTTTCAAGTTTCAGCTCATCGGAGTGAGATGATTAGATGAAGATGGATGAAGATAGCTGTTTTTTCGGCGATGGCGGCACTAGCTACGTTTCACCGGAAGAGTAGATGTTTACGAGTAAGTTTGTTTTCATATTACCTACTATTTTAAATTTACTTTTTAGACTTAAATTAAATATTTATTGCCACGGACAATCTGTTAACTTGGTGACGTAGAAGCATTTATAAGTTTAATCCCAATAGCGCAAACTATAAAATACGCGAGACCGTCTTCGTTTCACAACGCCAAGTTTAATACGCACCTTTTTGCATGTTATACTATACGCCGGGTATCACCTTAGGTTTGCGCGAAGTATTTAAGACAATATAATGTTATTAATCTTTATATTTTATATTTTTATATACATAAATACATTATACACCTCATATATTTTATTAGCATAATTACACCTTTTTTAGTGTAGTTTATACCCTAGATGGCTATAGATATAGGTATTAAATGTCTTGCAATTATATATTGTACTATAATTATTAATTTCATTTTAATATAATATAACAATACACTCTAAATTAAATTAGTTGTTATCAAGACAGACAGTCTTAAAACAAACTCTTTTCTAGACGTTTTCAAAACGTATTATGCTTAAAAAAAATTGCACAGTTGTCGTAGCAGTCAGTTGCTAGATTAACCCGTGTGACATCAAATAGGAATTATTCTTGTTTTTTTAAATAGTTTTTTCGAAAAATATATGTAACATGTACAGCTCATACAATTATGAATTTATAGTTAACGGAAATGCGGATGTTTATACTTCATAGATATTTTTTTAGTTAATAATCGTGTAAATAATTTGATTAAACAATAAGGTACTTACCTACTCATCACTAGTATCAATTTTATTATATTACGTGTAAAATCACCAACACAAGGTGCAGACTGCGTTTAAAAAATTAAAAACATAAAATAAAATATAAAATAATGTTGTAGTAGAAGCTGGAAACTGTAGTTTATTTTAATTTATAATCCAATTAATGTATCCGAGAATGTAACTATTAAATTCATCATTGAATGATTATTCAGAGATCACTTTGGGATAAATGTAAATTAAATTAAAAATAATTAAAAAACATTTTTTGAAAGGAACAAGATTACTGCTAATATTTAAGTCTTAATTATTATTAACAAATAAATACAAATAATAGATTTTTTAATAGCTTTTTACTATTAACATTCAGTGTAAATATAGTTTCTGATCGACTTACCAATATGTAATAAACCTATATGTAATAAAATAATTATTCATATCAAATAATCCTAACAATTTAATGCAAGGATTCTCATAAATGATCTTACAGCAGCTTTAAAACACCACAAATACATTTGTACATCATTTACAAAATTTTAGTTCTCTATTATGGTGTAGGTATTAATACAAACAATAAATTGCTATTCGAAAACACAATTTCGTATACCTATTATTATTTACTAAATACCTACAATTAAATTAAACTAAAAATATACATATGATTACATACTGAGTGCCTATAATATAATATTATATATGAAAATTGAATCTTTATTACGAATACTTATCGTTTACACAGACCACAAGAAAAAATAATTAAAAATATTAAAAAAAAAAACACACATCATTGTAAAAATATAGTTGGTATTATAGTATTTGATGAATTTACTGTATACGTTTATGGCTTTATGTTAACTCTAAAATCCAGTAATCACATTTTTATTTAATAATTCATAAAATACAATATGCTTTTATAAAAATATTCTTGTGCTTCTGATATCTATTCACCACCTTAATCAATAATCAAATTGATAAACGAAAATAATAATTTAAATAATACCTATATCATATTATTATAATTCAAATTCAAAATTATAAACTATTTTGGTTTATTGTCATATCAAATTTCAATGAACAAATTATTCCTTAACACGGAACTCTTTGATATAAGAAGTTGCATTAAATTATATCCGTGGATTCATCATATTGACGTACCTAGTATAATATCTATCATTTATTTATTTAATCTATGGCAAATCTCAAAGTCGTTGCAGAAGACACAGTCGATTAAAAATTCTAAAATTTCAATAAGCAAAGAAGATATGAGCAAAAAACTTACTGCGTTTCGTATAATTTTATTTTTCATAAATCACAATATTCTAAGTTCTGGCTGTATTCTGGAGCATTTCCTCATGGGCGTCGCAGTTCACACACGTCACGGATTCCGCCGAAGGAGTCGATAATTAAAGTAAGTTTGTTTTTATATTCTTTTGGGGCTTAAATTTACTTTCAAGACTTAAACAAATATTTAATGTCACGAAAAATGTGCTATCCAAGTGTTGTAGGCGCATATTTTAGTTCCGGACTAGAAATGTATAAAATACGCGAGATATAAACGCCGTCGTCTTTTTTCCAGTCCCTGTTTGTAGAATAATTATAATTAATAGGTGCATACCTATACAGAGTACTTAATATAAATATATAAATATTTTGGTTTAATTTATAGAAATATATGTTATGACTTATAACTGATAATAGTCATAAGATACAATTTTAATAAATAACTGGTAATTTTTTTTCCAAATACAACGTTATAAGTTATAGGTAACTATTAATTTAGTGTCACATACTTAACTTCTAATGTTCACCTAATATCTATATTCTATATCATAGGAATTAGGGATGTATAACCATGTACACATAAAAGTATATTCACGGAATGTTCAACTGCCTTTCCTGACGTGTGCGCACTTATTAATAATATACCTACTCATATACTCGTATAATTATATAAATATACCTATATAAATAGTGTAATACTACATACACGAATGTATTACCTATTATGTCCCTAAAAATTCAACAGTTATTATTATATTTATTTATTTTTTTAATATAGGTAGGTGACATTACAAGACTCTAATTAAAATCACATTTTTTTTTTTTTTTTTTTTGAACACAATGTTTTAAAAATTATTAATTAATATATAATTTATTGGTATAGTACTAAATAAATTAATGAAACAAAACAAACACAACTACTATAATTATTAGTAATAATAATATATCCACGTATACATTATTAAAATACAAAACGAACAAACGAAAAACGATTCTGAGCAAAGATATCGTTGACTACTAAATAATATTGAGATTAAAGTAATTTATTTTTTCGGTAGGAAATCGGTATAAATATTTTTTTATTTTCATACCATGACGCGTGTGTGAAAAATTGTTTGTATTAAGTGTTTAAGATGTTAGATTTCGGTTCGGCTGATTGTCCACCCCCTCACTCTTCCGCATCAATGCATCAGAAATTATTATTTATGATATTTAAATATAAACTGCATTTTCTGAATTTTCTAAAACATTGCTTTCCAAGCAAAGAAATCGTTTCATATATTATCAACGAATTGAAAAATGAAATTAGAACATTTATATGGGATAAAGTCAATTTTATAAAAACTTATTAGAAAAAAATTAAATACAATTAAATAAAGGTAATTTTTTTTCTTATATTTCTATTTTTTTACGTACCCATTATGTTCGATACTATAACTTCAGTCTTCAGTTATAGAAAACAACACTTGCCAATATGGAATTACTGTCGAATTTTTTTATTTTTAAATATTAATTAGCATCTGATCGACTGATGAAACTCAAAATATAACAAATACACTACCTATACACTTATCTAAATTCTATTTTATATTCGTTTAAATTGGACTTTTAATTTTTTTTGGCCATTTTATTAAGCTTTGTAATATAAGTGCATTAAATCGTATTTTTAAGGCATTTTTCTTATTTTTAATGCATTTAAATCCACGTCCTATTTATAACTTAACGTTATTTTGTATATACCAATCGATTAGTGTACACAATAAAAAATATAATATTATTGATGGGTTAATAGGTTGATAACTATTATGTAGGTAGGTACAGTTTTGTACGTTCAATGTATCGATCTTAATTCATAAAGTAGCTAAATGAGTCGAATGATTTTGTCAAGGGGTGGTGGGGGGGGAGGATATGACTGATTTTTTAACATGCACTATTTCAAGGGCTCTTAACCTAAGGGGCGCACCACTCTAAGGATGAGTGACACAATTTCGTAAGGGGGGGGGGGGGACGTGAAAATGTTTAAAAAAAAACACGAATTTATTTAGTTATTTTGTTATTTAGGTAATACATATTAATTAATAGGTATTTCTTAAATTTGTTTTATTATTTTATTTGAAACATTATTTTTAAATATTGAGATCAATAAAACTATTTTTATATAATTACTATTTTATATCAATTAGAATTTGTTTATAAACCAAGTAATAAATAAATGGTTACCAAGTAAAAAAACCGTTATCTATATTATAAATTTGAATTCAATTTACCGCATTTGCGTCTAGTAGAAACAAATAAATGTTTTTTTTGAAGATAATGTAAAAATATCCATCATCCATCGGTTAGGACCATATATATATTTTCCATGGTTGGGACGGTTAGGTTATAATTATAAATAATCTATGACAAATGACAATCGTTTGAGACGAACAGCGATTCCAATACGTACTCACATATTTCGTTCCATTCTGGTTATTAAGCTAGGTGCCTATTTTTATAAATGTCATTAATCTCAATACTTCCAGACTGAACTTTTGGATCGGATATATGAAGACGCGCGCTGCATTTTCCTTGACGGAGACGCACAGCTCTGACACTAGACAATATTATACACTCAAAGGGACCGCGTTTCGCCGCAAGAATAAATAATTACGTAAGTTATAGTTTACGTATGTAAATATTTATTGTCAGACAAACTTATATACCCGCTAGACGTAGAGTAGTTTTTAAAATCCAGTTGTTATAGGTGTACAAAAATTAGGACATTATGAAAAATACCTTAAATTATAATACCTACTTTGCCTACAACTGTTAATTTATAGTTATAGTAGAATAATTTTTAAAATTTTAAATCAATGATTAGGTAATGCTTTTATAAGTAGGAAGGTAGGTTTTTATACCTACCTAACAAAATAAGAAAATACATAATGATTAATGTTATTTAATATGATTTGTAAGTACATAGCAGATTATACCTATCACTGAGTGACGATTATTTTTGTTTTATACGTTCTTCGTAATTCAGTTTCGTCACGATAGTTTTAGTTTTCGTTAAATGTGAAACATACATTTTCTATGCATACGGGATACGGGCATTAAATATTTGGGTTTTTAAGAGAACACCTCAAACGTACGTTTTATTTTGGGGGTTTTACGGGATATACCTATAGGAAATTTTCTTCAAATTTTCACATTTCACTATTTGATATTGTGATATTATTTGTTCCTAGGTTAAGTTTCTGTTTTAGAATCGATCGATATGTTACCTAGGTATATCACATTTTTTAATTTAAATTCTGGTAATCGAGTATTGGACAAGTACCTACGTAACTTATAATTCGTATCGTAATTTAATTACTAAAGAAATATAATTTCCCCAACAGTGTCTAGGGCCACCGGCATACAGCAGAGTGCATTATAGAATGTCTATAAACTTGTGGTCTAGTATATGGTTAAAATTGGCATGCGACCAACAACTGGGGGCTTGTTCTGGAAAATTTAAATGATCTAATAAGGTTCATCTCATTATTTGAATTAAATTGATTTTTAAGCGATTGTTGTGTTAATCAATTTTTTAATTTATTTCATTCAACACACTCGTCTCAGTTTTCTAGTATCTCTAGATTTCTCACAAAATTCATATCGATCATCTCACAGCTTTCATATTCATAACCAAAAAAATATGTATTTTGATCTTATTTCAATCTTTTTCATCGAACACCCCCCCCCCCCCCCTGAAATAGAAAACCAGAATATATTACAGATCATAAAGATACTAGTTTTGTATACTAGATAAGTTTCAATTAGCGAGATGTAGAGAGAGATGGAGATGGAGCGAGATGTACAAACTCTGTGTAATAAAAAATTAATATTAGGTATTTATTGGTAGGTTTATATAATATCTGTAGACTGTAACGCATAGGTCATTAGAATATTGTAGAACATTTTACTGCATAAGATGCGTGTTATTTCAGAAATGGTATTCGTCAGTGAACATTTTCAAACTGGGAATAATATATCATAAGCAGATTGAAATGTGTGAACGTTTCAGTGTTTCGAAGACTAAGTTTCGTAGCAGATTTTGATTCCGTCACGGGGTATGTATTTTCTTATTTCTCAGTAGGTTTTTTTTTATTATAGTTAATTGATCAGGGGATGTATTGCCCGAAAATTTTCAATATTTGTATTGTAACTATACTGGTATAACACTATTCGGGCTATCAATAAAGTCGTATTCAAAATTAGAAAATTGGTGAGGTATGATATTTTTTTAAGCAATTCTTTCGAGTAGGGAATTCGCTCGATGATATTTAAATATTTTCACCGATAATTAAGTACGATGACTTGTAGGTAACTAGAGACTGAGTGAATAGGAATTAGGAAGTGTGTGATATGGCGAAGATAAGGAAATGGGTCAACAGGATTTCAGAATGTTTGGTGTATGAAAGGGAAAGATGAAAAAGAAATGTAAGGTTAGGGTAGGTAAGTGGAGTGAGAGTAGCAGATATGAGAATAATAAGTAAGGTGTTAAGGTACAAAAGAGGATAGAATAAGAAATTAATTAATTAAGGGTAGTGTAGGGTAGTGTACATATTGTAGTGAAAACAAGAGAGAATAGGTTTAGGTGGTTCGGTCACTGTATGATAAGAGATAGTGAGAGTGGCTATATAAGTTAATTTAGGGGAGAAATAATGGACGAGAAGACTGAAGAAGAGATGTGTAGACAGAATACCGATCATATGGAGGTGTGGAATGAGAGTGGCTGAACCTGTATATAGCTGTGAGAGACGGGGGAAGAAAAAGTGTAAAGGTAGAATAGTTATGTTAACAATGCCGAATACGTAGGAAAAGATCTTGAATTGCAAAGGCCCTATTGACTCTTTGGCTTCAACTAACCATAGGTTTACCTAATTAACCTTCTTATGACTCATTAGGACACTTTGAATAAAAAGATCCTGAGTTGCAGGTTGCTAAACTTAAGTGTTTGATTATCAAGTTGATCCTTTGATTGTTGACACCTTAATCCATGCTATGGATGAAGCCCATAGATAATAAAGATATGGATAGTCCACGCCTATGTTAAATATATTTGAGGCCGCGCTCCCGGACGGGAAGGCAATTGAGGCTTCTTTATATTGATAGTCGATAGTCGATACTCGATATAAGTATACTTTATTTGGCCTCAATTTATTGTTCCCCTCGAAGACCGCTGATAAAACCATTATGTCCTATCCATATCTTTATTATCTATGATGGAGCTATACCCAGCTCACTCGTGTAAACTTGTTGCCGGTTGGGATATCAGCGCACTATTTGTTTTCCATCTTTGATCCACGCGTATCATACCAAATGTACGATTAAGAAAACACTAAAATGATTGGGTCAGAGAGAGAAATAAATGGTGCGCTAAAAATCTGACATCCTCTTAGTGTTATCAAGTTGAAGAAGCAGTTGATTGTTGACAATTTGACATTTAACATTAACTGTGGTAGGTATTATGATTGGAAGTAAAAGTAATTAGCAGGGCTGTGAATTTAATGCAATGAAAAAGTGTTAAATATTTGCCTGCATGTATGCACTAAAAACAGACAAATATATGCACTGAAATATTCAAAAGTATGCACTTAAAATTCAAAAAAATACTGAATGAAAACGTTTTTATTAACATTTTTTTTAAATTAATAAATTATAATTCAAATTGGTTTACAAAAAAAATTCTTTATTTACACACTTGGTAGATAGGTATTTAGGTAGGTAACGGATGAACCGAAAATATAAAAACATTTTAAGAAAATAAGCATAAATACGAAGAAATCATGAAAACATGCAATTATATTATTAACTAACCCAAAAAAAAACGCATATTGGTAACGGTGTTGTAATAATAGGGATCTCCCAAAAAAATACGTACTATTAGTTCAAACAAATCATAAAGGCCAACTATAATAAATATTAATTTATGAAAAAGTATATTAGAAAGCAAGTGACCTACTTACAAAATATACTATATACATTAAAAACATACAAAAATAAATTAATTATTAAAACTAAAAATTATCTAAGTACTACTTTGTGTACAACATTCCTGGTTAACCTGTCTTTCGCTAACACGAAGAGATTTGATGGTTTTCCTACACGTGAGCAGGCAACATATAGCTGTCCATGTGAGAAACATGTGTTTTCCAAATCCAAACCGCAAATAGACATTGTTTGGCCTTACTTATGTATGGGGAAACTGAAAATACGCCAGATAGCTTCGCTGCTGCTTATATTTCTACCCATTTGGTATCTTGCTATTTCGTCATTTTTGTTTATATCTTGTATTTCAAATACGGCCAAATCACTACTTTTGTTAACATATTTACAAATGTACTTAATGGATTTGACGGAACTGCAAAACTCGACATTAATATGAGCCTTATACGCTTTTGACAGCAATGGTGAGTACGGAACTACCCACCGATTATCAATTTCAACTTCATTTATAGAATTCGGCTTTCGCATTGTAAATGTGTGACCACCATGCTCAGGGTCTCTGCGGCGATACAATGGATAACCATCGATATCCGTAATAATATCATTGGTAAAGGGTTTCGGGAAACGTTTCTTACACGTTCCTTCTTCCATGCATGGTGATGTCATGTTAAAAGCACCACATGGTCCGTGGATCATGTGACTGGTAACAATATCAAACAATTCTGAGTCAGTTAGTGGATCCGGAATTTCGGCAGAAATTATTTGGTCAATTTCTTCTGGACGGATTTTACCTTCAAACCAAACCAAAATATGAGAATGAGGCAAACCTCGCTTTTGCCACTCAATAGAATACAGCCAGCAACGTGTGTTACCAAAAACTGAATATATTACGATTAAATTAATTAAAGATTTTAACTTTTGTTTGAACACACGTGTAACGATATCGTGACGATGTATTGATTGTTAGCCTGGTAATAACAAACTTTTTATTTCTTCCCAATTTGGATTACACGTAAATGTAACAAACAAATCAGGTCGACCGTAATGACGTACATAAGTCATCGCATCTTGTATGTATTCCTGCATGCTCCGTGGACTGCTAATATTGAGATAAAAACTATTCTATATATTACCAGTAGTTTCGGAGATTATCGCGAACATACATCGTGACACGAAATTTTTATATATACAGATTGAGATAAAAACTATCCTATATATTATGGAGATAATTCTTGGAACAATTCATATCTACACGCGGCCGACGATAAAACACACACAATAGAAAAGAAGTCAGATTACAGTTAGCTATATAGATACTGTCGCGGTCGGTCACGGGAAAACCCGAAATACATCATGCAATTATACAAATTTATTAAAAAGTTAATTAAAATATTTAAAATATTAAAAAAATTGAAATAAAAACTATCCTATCTTTTAAGTTGGATCAAATTACACACGGTGTAAACAATTTGATCAAAACAGGTCCAGTAGTTTCGGAGATTATCGCGAACATACATCGTGACACGAAATTTTTATATATACAGATTAGAAATACAAACTTAATATTTCACTAACAGTAAATATTATAAAAAAATATTACGAAACGTACTATACTCATATTATATTATGATTGTATTAGTTACAAACTCTTGAATTAAGAGTTATGTTTGAGGATTTAATTAATTTTCTAAAAGGAAATGCCTCAAGGTTGCCTCAGTAAGTTGAGGGACCGTAGTTAAAGTGCCGTCCACCAATAAATGACCCGAAAAAAAAAAAACGATTAATTCAAATATAGAAGGTACTTATATCATATATTTTTATCAAAATATCATTGTGTTAGCCACAGTCTTGTGTAAATTATATTGTCTTATGTTTTCCCAATCTAATAATACAAAATACTGAAAATTAATGAAATCACAAATATTAGTAGGTACAATAGAGAGACTGTGCATTGATTTACAAATTTGTCTTAAATTTACTTTTTGCATAGAGAATAATATGAAGGTGGGCTGGGCTTAGATGCTGATAAATCATTAATAGAGACGCGTTGATCGCTTTTATGTGCTTCAAATTGTTTACACGAGTGAGCTGGGTTAGGTTAGGTTATCAGCGGTCTTCGAGGGGAACAATTGAGGCCAAATAAAGCGTTGACTCCAAAAACCGCACACTTTTAATAAAATACAGGACAGAACCGCACACATTTAATAGGTTAAAACTGCACAATTTTAAAAATTGTCGTATCCAAAAACCGCACAGTTATGATTTTGACCCCAAAAAGGTCGATAAACAAAAAACGCATATGTATATGTATAATTAATTATTTGTTCTCATTATTCTCACAGTTCATCAAAAAAAATTTATACATTTAAACATTTTAAATATAAATTTTAAAAAAATGTCAACTTAAAAATGTATACATTCAATAATTTAAAATTAAATAATTTAAAAAAAATGTAAAACGAAAAATGTATATAGGTATATTCAAAAATTTTAAATATTAATTTTAAAAATAATTAAAACTTTCAAAGTTTGATTGGCTGAAACCGACTGCCGACGTTTTTTAAAAACTTTATACGATGCCCGTCACGTAAAAATTCTTCCCAAAATTGAAACAATAGTACATATTATAGTACATATCATATAACCTTATCTTTTCACTATTTTCACTAAAAATAGTGTGCGGTTTTAACCCACTATAAATGTACGGTAATTTATTATGCAATGACCGATAAGCTGTGCAGTTTTGGCTATCGACCTTTTTAGGGCTAAAATCAAAAGTGTGCGGTTTTTGGATGCAACCAAATAAAGTATACCTAATCGAGTATCGACTATCAATATAAAGGAGCCTCAATTGCCTTCCGTGGGAACGCGGCCTCAAATGTATTTAACATAGGCGTGGACTATCCATATCTTTATTATCTATGGGCTTCATCCATAGCACGGATTAAGGTGTCAACAATCTAAGGATCAACCTGATAATCAAACACTTAAGTTCAGCAACCTACAAATCAGGATCTTTTTATTCAAAGTGTCCTAATTAGTCATAACAAGGTTAGTTAGGTAAACCTATGGTTAGTTGAAGCTATGGTAATGATAGACGACTACCATCACCGGTCGTGAGCTTTGCGATGATCTTTTCCTACTAACTATCAAGGTATTCGATATTGTAAACATAACAATGAAAGAAAATATTTAAATATTATTAATTTGGTTAGGTTAGTTTAGGTTAGGATAGGGCAGGAAATTAGATGTTAACTAATTATCATAGTTTTTAACACGGTATTAAAGACTGTCAGCAAGAGTTGTACCAGTATAGTTATTAAAAACTTAAATACAGCCAACAATAAATAATGATTTTTTTACCACAACAAATTATAAAATGTATTTTAAAATATAACAAAATATTATTTTATTAGGGTTTTATAAGGTTTTCAATACTTATGAGTTTTTGTAAATAGAAAATGTATAAAATCAATAGTTTTAATTTAATATATTATGGTTTTGTGTTTTAATATCCTATTGTCAAAGAATTCTCAGGGTTTCCTTTCCACATTTTTTTACATTGTACTAAATCTAACTTTTTTCTGCACATATTTACAAAGACTAAAACAAATATCTGACTATGTTTTTATTTGCATTATAGTTTGTAATTTAATATTGACTGTAGACCCACCAAACACAATATTATTTTAAATTAAACATTTTATGTCCTTTATAAATTACAATCACATAGTAGAGTCCGTGCAGGACCTTTTATCATTAAATTTCTTTATAACCTTTATAATTTACATTCATTTTTATACATTTTCTAATACATTTATTACCGTGATACACCTCTGATCATTATAACTGTTCTCATTATTATAATGTAAACAACACCTAGTTTTTGGATTGTAGTTAATATGTATTGCAGTATTTAGCTTCCAGCATATTCTTTTGTTTAGTGTTATTTCACCCAGATTTCTCAAACAATTTTTTTTTCACTTCATTGAACTCTAGTAGATATTTACTTTTAGTAGATTTTAATTCCTATCTAGATCTTTCTATATAGATTTTTTAAAAACTGACAAGCCGGCGCCAACACCCTCCTTCAATTTTTTTTTTTAGTAATGTAACTCTAGTCGAATATTTTTTATTGACTTGAAATTTGATGACTTGGTGTCTTATGAATAATCATTCTTTAATGAACTAAATATTTTGAATAGTTTTTTCTGTTTAAGATTCTGGGCATTTTAGTTTGTACTTTGTAATGTTTATTCCTACAATTAAATTTTTTCAAAATTTCCTTTTTGGTTTCCTAAAATGAATTTGCCTGCGGGCGCCAACACCCTCCTTCAATTTTTTTTTTTAGAAATGTAACTCTAGTTGTATATTTTGTATATACTTGAAAATTGATAACTTGGTTTCCTTTGAATAATCATTCTTTAATGAACTAAATATTTTGAATAGTTTTTTCTGTTTAAGATACTGGGCATTTTAGTATGTACTTTGTAATGTTTATTCCTACAGTTAAATTTTTTCAAAACTTTTTTTTTGGTTTCCTAAAATGCATTTGCCTGCGGGCGCCAACACCCTCCTTCAATTTTTTTTTTATGATTTTACCTCTAGCCAAATTTTTTAAACACTGACAATCGGGTACCCTTGAATAATCCTTGTTCTATGAAATACATATTTTAAATAGTTTTTTCTGTTTAATATTCTGGGCATTTTAGTTTGTACTTTGTAATGTGTAATCATACAGTTAAATTTATTCAAAATTTTTTTTTGGTTTCCTAAAATGCATTTGACTGCGGGCGCCAACACCCTCCTTCAATTTTTTTTTTTAGAAATGTAACTCTAGTTGAATATTTTGTATATACTTGAAAATTGATAACTTGGTTTCCTTTGAATAATCATTCTTTAATGAACTAAATATTTTGAATAGTTTTTTCTGTTTAAGATACTGGGCATTTTAGTATGTACTTTGTAATGTTTATTCCTACAGTTAAATTTATTCAAAATTTTTTTTTGGTTTCCTAAAATGCATTTGCCTGCGGGCGCCAACACCCTCCTTCAATTTTTTTTTTATGATTTTACCTCTAGCCAAATTTTTTAAACATTGAAAATCTGGTACCTCTTGAATAATCCTTATCTTTAATGAACTAAATATTTTAAATGGTTTTTTTTTGTTTTAGATTCTGGGCATTCTAGTTTGTAATTTGTAATGTGTATTCCTACAGTTATATTTATTCAAAATTTTTTTTGATTTCCTAAAATGCATTTGCCTGCGGGCGTCAACACCCTCCTTCAATTTTTTTTTTAGTTATGTAACTCTAGTTAAATATTTTGTATTTACTTGAAAATTGATAACTTGGTGCCCTATGAATAATCATTCTTTAATGAACTAAATATTTTGAATAGTTTTTTCTGTTTAAGATTCTGGGCATTTTAGTTTGTACTTTGTAATGTTTATTCCTACAGTTAATTTTTTTCAAAACTTTTTTTTTGGTATCCTAAAATGCATTTGCCTGCGGGCGCCAACACCCTCCTTCAATTTTTTTTTTATGATTTTACCTCTAGCCAAATTTTTTAAACATTGACAATCGGGTACCCTTGAATAATCCTTGTTCTATGAAATACATATTTTAAATAGTTTTTTCTGTTTAATATTCTGGGCATTTTAGTTTGTACTTTGTAATGTGTAATCATACAGTTAAATTTATTCAAAATTTTTTTTTGGTTTCCTAAAATGCATTTGACTGCGGGCGCCAACACCCTCCTTCAATTTTTTTTTTTAGAAATGTAACTCTAGTTGAATATTTTGTATATACTTGAAAATTGATAACTTGGTTTCCTTTGAATAATCATTCTTTAATGAACTAAATATTTTGAATAGTTTTTTCTGTTTAAGATACTGGGCATTTTAGTATGTACTTTGTAATGTTTATTCCTACAGTTAAATTTATTCAAAATTTTTTTTTGGTTTCCTAAAATGCATTTGCCTGCGGGCGCCAACACCCTCCTTCAATTTTTTTTTTATGATTTTACCTCTAGCCAAATTTTTTAAACATTGAAAATCTGGTACCTCTTGAATAATCCTTATCTTTAATGAACTAAATATTTTAAATGTTTTTTTTTTGTTTTAGATTCTGGGCATTCTAGTTTGTAATTTGTAATGTGTATTCCTACAGTTAAATTTATTCAAAATTTTTTTTGATTTCCTAAAATGCATTTGCCTGCGGGCGTCAACACCCTCCTTCAATTTTTTTTTTAGTTATGTAACTCTAGTTAAATATTTTGTATTTACTTGAAAATTGATAACTTGGTGCCCTATGAATAATCATTCTTTAATGAACTAAATATTTTGAATAGTTTTTTCTGTTTAAGATTCTGGGCATTTTAGTTTGTACTTTGTAATGTTTATTCCTACAGTTAATTTTTTTCAAAACTTTTTTTTTGGTATCCTAAAATGCATTTGCCTGCGGGCGCCAACACCCTCCTTCAATTTTTTTTTTATGATTTTACCTCTAGCCAAATTTTTTAAACATTGACAATCGGGTACCCTTGAATAATCCTTGTTCTATGAAATACATATTTTAAATAGTTTTTTCTGTTTAAGATTCTGGGCATTTTAGTTTGTACTTTGTAATGTTTATTCCTACAATTAAATTTTTTCAAAATTTCCTTTTTGGTTTCCTAAAATGAATTTGCCTGCGGGCGCCAACACCCTCCTTCAATTTTTTTTTTTAGAAATGTAACTCTAGTTGTATATTTTGTATATACTTGAAAATTGATAACTTGGTTTCCTTTGAATAATCATTCTTTAATGAACTAAATATTTTGAATAGTTTTTTCTGTTTAAGATACTGGGCATTTTAGTATGTACTTTGTAATGTTTATTCCTACAGTTAAATTTTTTCAAAACTTTTTTTTTGGTTTCCTAAAATGCATTTGCCTGCGGGCGCCAACACCCTCCTTCAATTTTTTTTTTATGATTTTACCTCTAGCCAAATTTTTTAAACACTGACAATCGGGTACCCTTGAATAATCCTTGTTCTATGAAATACATATTTTAAATAGTTTTTTCTGTTTAATATTCTGGGCATTTTAGTTTGTACTTTGTAATGTGTAATCATACAGTTAAATTTATTCAAAATTTTTTTTTGGTTTCCTAAAATGCATTTGCCTGCGGGCGCCAAAACCCTCCTTCAATTTTTTTTTAAGATTTTACCTCTAGCCACATTTTTCAAACATTGAAAATCTGGTACCTCTTGAATAATCCTTATCTTTAATGAACTAAATATTTTAAATGGTTTTTTTTTGTTTTAGATTCTGGGCATTCTAGTTTGTAATTTGTAATGTGTATTCCTACAGTTAAATTTATTCAAAATTTTTTTTGATTTCCTAAAATGCATTTGCCTGCGGGCGCCAACACCCTCCTTCAATTTTTTTTTTTAGAAATGTAACTCTAGTTGTATATTTTGTATATACTTGAAAATTGATAACTTGGTTTCCTTTGAATAATCATTCTTTAATGAACTAAATATTTTGAATAGTTTTTTCTGTTCAAGATACTGGGCATTTTAGTATGTACTTTGTAATGTTTATTCCTACAGTTAAATTTATTCAAAATTTTTTTTTGGTTTCCTAAAATGCATTTGCCTGCGGGCGCCAACACCCTCCTTCAATTTTTTTTTTTAGAAATGTAAGTCTAGTTGAATATTTTGTATATACTTGAAAATTGATAACTTGGTTTCCTTTGAATAATCATTCTTTAAAGAACTAAATATTTTGAATATTTTTTTCTGTTTAAGATTCTGGGCATTTTATTTTGTACTTTATAATGTTTATTCCTACAGTTAAATTTTTTCAAAATATCTTTTTTGGTTTCCTAAAATGCATTTGCCTGCGGGCGCCAACACCCTCCTTCAATTTTTTTTTTTAGAAATGTAACTCTAGTTGAATATTTTGTATATACTTGAAAATTGATAACTTGGTTTCCTTTGAATAATCATTCTTTAATGAACTAAATATTTTGAATAGTTTTTTCTGTTTAAGATACTGGGCATTTTAGTATGTACTTTGTAATGTTTATTCCTACAGTTAAATTTTTTCAAAACCTTTTTTTTGGTTTCCTAAAATGCATTTGCCTGCGGGCGCCAGCACCCTCCTTCAATTTTTTTTTATGATTTTACCTCTAGCCAAATTTTTTAAACATTGACAATCGGGTACTCTTGAATAATCCTTGTTCTATGAAATACATATTTTAAATAGTTTTTTCTGTTTAATATTCTGGGCATTTTAGTTTGTACTTTGTAATGTGTAATCATACAGTTAAATTTATTCAAAATTTTTTTTTGGTTTCCTAAAATGCATTTGCCTGCGGGCGCCAAAACCCTCCTTCAATTTTTTTTTAAGATTTTACCTCTAGCCAAATTTTTTAAACATTGACAATCGGGTACCCTTGAATAATCCTTGTTCTATGAAATACATATTTTAAATAGTTTTTTCTGTTTAATATTCTGGGCATTTTAGTTTGTACTTTGTAATGTGTAATCATACAGTTAAATTTATTCAAAATTTTTTTTTGGTTTCCTAAAATGCATTTGCCTGTGGGCGCCAAAACCCTCCTTCAATTTTTTTTTTATGATTTTACCTCTAGCCAAATTTTTTAAACATTGAAAATCTGGTACCTCTTGAATAATCCTTATCTTTAATGAACTAAATATTTTAAATGGTTTTTTTTTGTTTTAGATTCTGGGCATTCTAGTTTGTAATTTGTAATGTGTATTCCTACAGTTAAATTTATTCAAAATTTTTTTTGATTTCCTAAAATGCATTTGCCTGCGGGCGCCAACACCCTCCTTCAATTTTTTTTTTTAGAAATGTAACTCTAGTTGAATATTTTGTATATACTTGAAAATTGATAACTTGGTTTCCTTTGAATAATCATTCTTTAATGAACTAAATATTTTGAATAGTTTTTTCTGTTTAAGATACTGGGCATTTTAGTATGTTCTTTGTAATGTTTATTCCTACAGTTAAATTTTTTCAAAACTTTTTTTTTGGTATCCTAAAATGCATTTGCCTGTGGGCGCCAACACCCTCCTTTCATTTTTTTTTTATGATTTTACCTCTAGCCAAATTTTTTAAACATTGACAATCGGGTACCCTTGAATAATCCTTGTTCTATGAAATACATATTTTAAATAGTTTTTTCTGTTTAAGATACTGGGCATTTTAGTATGTACTTTGTAATGTTTATTCCTACAGTTAAATTTATTCAAAATTTTTTTTTGGTTTCCTAAAATGCATTTGCCTGTGGGCGCCAACACCCTCCTTCAATTTTTTTTTTTAGAAATGTAACTCTAGTTGAATATTTTGTATATACTTGAAAATTGATAACTTGGTTTCCTTTGAATAATCATTCTTTAATGAACTAAATATTTTGAATAGTTTTTTCTGTTTAAGATACTGGGCATTTTAGTATGTACTTTGTAATGTTTATTCGTACAGTTAAATTTTTTCAAAACCTTTTTTTTGGTTTCCTAAAATGCATTTGCCTGCGGGCGCCAGCACCCTCCTTCAATTTTTTTTTATGATTTTACCTCTAGCCAAATTTTTTAAACATTGAAAATCTGGTACCTCTTGAATAATCCTTATCTTTAATGAACTAAATATTTTAAATGGTTTTTTTTTGTTTTAGATTCTGGGCATTCTAGTTTGTAATTTGTAATGTGTATTCCTACAGTTAAATTTATTCAAAATTTTTTTTGATTTCCTAAAATGCATTTGCCTGCGGGCGCCAACACCCTCCTTCAATTTTTTTTTTTAGAAATGTAACTCTAGTTGAATATTTTGTATATACTTGAAAATTGATAACTTGGTTTCCTTTGAATAATCATTCTTTAATGAACTAAATATTTTGAATAGTTTTTTCTGTTTAATATTCTGGGCATTTTAGTTTGTACTTTGTAATGTGTAATCATACAGTTAAATTTATTCAAAATTTTTTTTTGGTTTCCTAAAATGCATTTGCCTGCGGGCGCCAAAACCCTCCTTCAATTTTTTTTTAAGATTTTACCTCTAGCCAAATTTTTTAAACATTGACAATCGGGTACCCTTGAATAATCCTTGTTCTATGAAATACATATTTTAAATAGTTTTTTCTGTTTAATATTCTGGGCATTTTAGTTTGTACTTTGTAATGTGTAATCATACAGTTAAATTTATTCAAAATTTTTTTTTGGTTTCCTAAAATGCATTTACCTGCGGGCGCCAAAACCCTCCTTCAATTTTTTTTTTATGATTTTACCTCTAGCCAAATTTTTTAAACATTGAAAATCTGGTACCTCTTGAATAATCCTTGTTCTATGAAATACATATTTTAAATAGTTTTTTCTGTTTAAGATTCTGGGCATTTTAGTTTGTACTTTGTAATGTTTATTCCTACAATAAAATTTTTTCAAAATTTCCTTTTTGGTTTCCTAAAATGAATTTGCCTGCGGGCGCCAACACCCTCCTTCAATTTTTTTTTTTAGAAATGTAACTCTAGTTGTATATTTTGTATATACTTGAAAATTGATAACTTGGTTTCCTTTGAATAATCATTCTTTAATGAACTAAATATTTTGAATAGTTTTTTCTGTTCAAGATACTGGGCATTTTAGTATGTACTTTGTAATGTTTATTCCTACAGTTAAATTAATTCAAAATTTTTTTTTGGTTTCCTAAAATGCATTTGCCTGCGGGCGCCAACACCCTCCTTCAATTTTTTTTTTTAGAATTGTAAGTCTAGTTGAATATTTTGTATATACTGGAAAATTGATAACTTGGTTTCCTTTGAATAATCATTCTTTAAAGAACTAAATATTTTGAATATTTTTTTCTGTTTAAGATTCTGGGCATTTTATTTTGTACTTTATAATGTTTATTCCTACAGTTAAATTTTTTCAAAATATCTTTTTTGGTTTCCTAAAATGCATTTGCCTGCGGGCGCCAACACCCTCCTTCAATTTTTTTTTTATGATTTTACCTCTAGCCAAATTTTTTAAACATTGAAAATCTGGTACCTCTTGAATAATCCTTATCTTTAATGAACTAAATATTTTAAATGGTTTTTTTTTGTTTTAGATTCTGGGCATTCTAGTTTGTAATTTGTAATGTGTATTCCTACAGTTAAATTTATTCAAAATTTTTTTTGATTTCCTAAAATGCATTTGCCTGCGGGCGCCAACACCCTCCTTCAATTTTTTTTTTTAGAAATGTAACTCTAGTTGAATATTTTGTATATACTTGAAAATTGATAACTTGGTTTCCTTTGAATAATCATTCTTTAATGAACTAAATATTTTGAATAGTTTTTTCTGTTTAAGATACTGGGCATTTTAGTATGTACTTTGTAATGTTTATTCCTACAGTTAAATTTTTTCAAAACTTTTTTTTTGGTTTCCTAAAATGCATTTGCCTGCGGGCGCCAACACCCTCCTTCAATTTTTTTTTTATGATTTTACCTCTAGCCAAATTTTTTAAACATTGACAATCGGGTACCCTTGAATAATCCTTGTTCTATGAAATACATATTTTAAATAGTTTTTTCTGTTTAATATTCTGGGCATTTTAGTTTGTACTTTGTAATGTGTAATCATACAGTTAAATTTATTCAAAATTTTTTTTTGGTTTCCTAAAATGCATTTGCCTGCGGGCGCCAAAACCCTCCTTCAATTTTTTTTTAAGATTTTACCTCTAGCCACATTTTTCAAACATTGAAAATCTGGTACCTCTTGAATAATCCTTATCTTTAATGAACTAAATATTTTGAATAGTTTTTTTCTGTTTAAGATTCTGGGCATTTTAGTTTGTACTTTGTAATGTTTATTCCTACAATTAAATTTTTTCAAAATTTCCTTTTTGGTTTCCTAAAATGAATTTGCCTGCGGGCGCCAACACCCTCCTTCAATTTTTTTTTTAGTAATGTAACTCTAGTTAAATATTTTGTATTTACTTGAAAATTGATAACTTGGTGCCCTATGAATAATCATTCTTTAATGAACTAAATATTTTGAATAGTTTTTTCTGTTTAAGATTCTGGGCATTTTAGTTTGTACTTTGTAATGTTTATTCCTACAGTTAATTTTTTTCAAAACTTTTTTTTTGGTATCCTAAAATGCATTTGCCTGCGGGCGCCAACACCCTCCTTCAATTTTTTTTTTATGATTTTACCTATAGCCAAATTTTTTAAACATTGACAATCGGGTACCCTTGAATAATCCTTGTTCTATGAAATACATATTTTAAATAGTTTTTTCTGTTTAAGATTCTGGGCATTTTAGTTTGTACTTTGTAATGATTATTCCTACAATTAATTTTTTTCAAAATTTCCTTTTTGGTTTCCTAAAATGAATTTGCCTGCGGGCGCCAACACCCTCCTTCAATTTTTTTTTTTAGAAATGTAACTCTAGTTGTATATTTTGTATATACTTGAAAATTGATAACTTGGTTTCCTTTGAATAATCATTCTTTAATGAACTAAATATTTTGAATAGTTTTTTCTGTTTAAGATACTGGGCATTTTAGTATGTACTTTGTAATGTTTATTCCTACAGTTAAATTTATTCAAAATTTTTTTTTGGTTTCCTAAAATGCATTTGCCTGCGGGCGCCAACACCCTCCTTTAATTTTTTTTTTTAGAAATGTAACTCTAGTTGAATATTTTGTATATACTTGAAAATTGATAACTTGGTTTCCTTTGAATAATCATTCTTTAAAGAACTAAATATTTTGAATATTTTTTTCTGTTTAAGATTCTGGGCATTTTATTTTGTACTTTATAATGTTTATTCCTACAGTTAAATTTTTTCAAAATATCTTTTTTGGTTTCCTAAAATGCATTTGCCTGCGGGCGCCAACACCCTCCTTCAATTTTTTTTTTTAGAAATGTAACTCTAGTTGAATATTTTGTATATACTTGAAAATTGATAACTTGGTTTCCTTTGAATAATCATTCTTTAATGAACTAAATATTTTGAATAGTTTTTTCTGTTTAAGATACTGGGCATTTTAGTATGTACTTTGTAATGTTTATTCCTACAGTTAAATTTTTTCAAAACCTTTTTTTTGGTTTCCTAAAATGCATTTGCCTGCGGGCGCCAGCACCCTCCTTCAATTTTTTTTTATGATTTTACCTCTAGCCAAATTTTTTAAACATTGACAATCGGGTACCCTTGAATAATCCTTGTTCTATGAAATACATATTTTAAATAGTTTTTTCTGTTTAATATTCTGGGCATTTTAGTTTGTACTTTGTAATGTGTAATCATACAGTTAAATTTATTCAAAATTTTTTTTTGGTTTCCTAAAATGCATTTGCCTGCGGGCGCCAAAACCCTCCTTCAATTTTTTTTTAAGATTTTATCTCTAGCCAAATTTTTTAAACATTGACAATCGGGTACCCTTGAATAATCCTTGTTCTATGAAATACATATTTTAAATAGTTTTTTCTGTTTAATATTCTGGGCATTTTAGTTTGTACTTTGTAATGTGTAATCATACAGTTAAATTTATTTAAAATTTTTTTTTGGTTTCCTAAAATGCATTTGCCTGCGGGCGCCAAAACCCTCCTTCAATTTTTTTTTTATGATTTTACCTCTAGCCAAATTTTTTAAACATTGAAAATCTGGTACCTCTTGAATAATCCTTATCTTTAATGAACTAAATATTTTAAATGGTTTTTTTTTGTTTTAGATTCTGGGCATTCTAGTTTGTAATTTGTAATGTGTATTCCTACAGTTAAATTTATTCAAAAATTTTTTTTGATTTCCTAAAATGCATTTGCCTGCGGGCGCCAACACCCTCCTTCAATTTTTTTTTTATGATTTTACCTCTAGCCAAATTTTTTAAACATTGACAATCGGGTACCCTTGAATAATCCTTGTTCTATGAAATACATATTTTAAATAGTTTTTTCTGTTTAAGATTCTGGGCATTTTAGTTTGTACTTTGTAATGTTTATTCCTACAGTTAAATTTATTCAAAATTTTTTTTGATTTCCTAAAATGCATTTGCCTGCGGCCGCCAACACCCTCCTTCAATTTTTTTTTTTAGAAATGTAACTCTAGTTGAATATTTTGTATATACTTGAAAATTGATAACTTGGTTTCCTTTGAATAATCATTCTTTAATGAACTAAATATTTTGAATAGTTTTTTCTGTTTAAGATACTGGGCATTTTAGTATGTACTTTGTAATGTTTATTCCTACAGTTAAATTTTTTCAAAACTTTTTTTTTGGTTTCCTAAAATGCATTTGCCTGCGGGCGCCAAAACCCTCCTTCAATTTTTTTTTAAGATTTTACCTCTAGCCACATTTTTCAAACATTGAAAATCTGGTACCTCTTGAATAATCCTTATCTTTAATGAACTAAATATTTTGAATAGTTTTTTCTGTTTAAGATTCTGGGCATTTTAGTTTGTACTTTGTAATGTTTATTCCTACAATTAAATTTTTTCAAAATTTCCTTTTTGGTTTCCTAAAATGAATTTGCCTGCGGGCGCCAACACCCTCCTTCAATTTTTTTTTTAGTAATGTAACTCTAGTTAAATATTTTGTATTTACTTGAAAATTGATAACTTGGTGCCCTATGAATAATCATTCTTTAATGAACTAAATATTTTGAATAGTTTTTTCTGTTTAAGATACTGGGCATTTTAGTATGTACTTTGTAATGTTTATTCCTACAGTTATTTTTTTTCAAAACTTTTTTTTTGGTATCCTAAAATGCATTTGCCTGCGGGCGCCAACACCCTCCTTCAATTTTTTTTTTTATGATTTTACCTCTAGCCAAATTTTTTAAACATTGAAAATCTGGTACCTCTTGAATAATCCTTATCTTTAATGAACTAAATATTTTAAATGGTATTTTTTGTTTTAGATTCTGGGCATTCTAGTTTGTAATTTGTAATGTGTATTCCTACAGTTAAATTTATTCAAAATTTTTTTTGATTTCCTAAAATGCATTTGCCTGCGGGCGCCAACACCCTCCTTCAATTTTTTTTTTTAGAAATGTAACTCTAGTTGAATATTTTGTATATACTTGAAAATTGATAACTTGGTTTCCTTTGAATAATCATTCTTTAATGAACTAAATATTTTGAATAGTTTTTTCTGTTTAAGATACTGGGCATTTTAGTATGTACTTTATAATGTTTATTCCTACAGTTAAATTTTTTCAAAATATCTTTTTTGGTTTCCTAAAATGCATTTGCCTGCGGGCGCCAACACCCTCCTTCAATTTTTTTTTTATGATTTTACCTCTAGCCAAATTTTTTAAACATTGACAATCGGTCACCCTTGAATAATCCTTGTTCTATGAAATAAATATTTTAAATAGTTTTTTTTGTTTAATATTCTGGGCATTTTAGTTTGAACTTTGAAATGTATTTTTCTTCTGTAAAATTTTTCCAAATTTTTTTTTTGTTTTTTAAAATGAATTTTCCTGCGGGCGCCAACACCCTCCTTCAATTTTTTTTTTAGTAATGTAACTCTAGTTAAATATTTTGTATTTACTTGAAAATTGATAACTTGGTGCCCTATGAATAATCATTCTTTAATGAACTTAATATTTTGAATAGTTTTTTCTGTTTAAGATTCTGGGCATTTTAGTTTGTACTTTGTAATGTTTATTCCTACAATTAATTTGCTATTACTTATTTGTTAACTGTTTTCAAAATTTACATTAACAGTAGTAATATTTAAAATAAAATTGTCAAAATTGTACTTCATTGTTAATGTAGCCGTTAAACGTCTGTGTTAAAATATTTCCTTATTTATATGAAAAAAACATTATATAGGTAGTATTATTTAAACATTGTTAAAAATCAAAAGTTCATATTATATAATATCCATTTATAACTTAGAATATAAATTTAAAACCATAGTACGTGCAGTGCTACTCTACCTATGTTGTGTTAAAATAAATTAAATTATTTATCTAAGTAATCACTGTAGCTTATGAAAAAAACAGTCTGTTGTGGCATTGTTCATGTACAAAATGTATCTGAACCACTCAGAACACCCTGAAAAAAAGTTCTAATGATATGCCTGATAGTTATTAATATAGTATAGTGCAGTGGTCGGCAACCTTTTGAAGAAGGTATAAAGAAAAAAATAACTGTTTAAAACTTTAAAATAATAGAGCATAAAAATTACAGTTTTTAATAATATAATAATTATAATATAAAAGTATGGAAATTACAACTGCTTTAGGCTTAATTTGATTTTTGTTGTTGGATATTGTTTATTATTTTTTAAATTTCCACATTAAAATGTCTTGTGCTGGCTCGAAGTACATGGTGGATATGGTCATTAATTAAATGTGAACGGTATGGATTTTTAATTTTTTTCATATGAGAAAAGGCATGTTCACACACGTAAGTGGATCCAAACATACTGAAGTATTTTGCGGCTATATTTTTAATTTTTGAAAATGATGCCGGAAGTTCAACGAAAAAAAGTAAAGGAGATGCTTTGAATGAGTCTTTTAAGATATCTTGTGACTGTAAATCTATTATTTCCATTTGAAGCTCAACATCAACATCTTCATAATCAATATTAAATGGATTGGCGATTAGTTGAAAAACGCAACGTTTTACTTTACTGAACAGAATAGAAAATTTGATATTATAATCCAAATACACTCGTCGTATCTACTCTAGGTATCTTATCGGTAACTGTCAAGGTATATCTACCATTATAAAATATGACTGATAAAAACGTTCAATTGTATATTTTATACAATATGATTTTTTTGATATAATATTCGATTAAATGTCGTTGTCGTAGAATTTAAAGCGGGCCGCCGGTTGCCGACCACTGGTATAGTGTGTACTGAAAGAATTCAGATTTGTTTGTTTAATTAATATAGTATTAAAACAATATTGTTAATTTAACACAAGAAATCGATAATATTTTTAATATTTTTTAAAAAAATTAACTTAAATTATAAACTTGCTGTATATTTTATTATGATTGCTTCTAACAGTAATTCAAGAAAGATAATGTGTTTATTGGTGCAAATGTATGTTTTCTTGCCAATTATAAAAATATTTAGTGCTGAGTGGGTATAATATTTCATATAAATAATAATGTTTATTTTAGTAACAGTAAAAAACTGTATGAGGGATACATTTTCAATTCAGAATTTAATTAAAAGTGTAAAATTCAATGTTATACCCAAAATACGTCTTATAAGATGTAACAACTAATAGTTATTAGGTTAAGTTGCGTTCGGTTGTATACGACTTAAGCAATTATTATATTAATTTATAACTTTTTATTTTTAAGTTAGTATTGCTAACCTGTGGTTATAATTTATAAGCGGTAGTTATGTTTTTAGATATTTTAAATTAAGATTTTTGTATTTGTATTTTAGAAACACTGGTATTTAATTTTTAAATAACCTAGGAATATTTAAAACATAATATTATTATATTATTCATATTATTATAATACAATATTTAAATATAATATATTATGAGCCTACTGCCCTACTATTTCTAGACGTTTACATGGTAATAGTAAAATTCTATTAAACCTATTAGGTACGTAAAGAACATTTATTAATATGACAAATATTTAAAATTTCAAAAAAGGGGGACCCTCGTGTTTATACCCCTCACTTTGTTTTTTGGATAGCGCTGGGAGTTTTTGTGCACAAACGTCGGGACCTGGTGCACATTTCTGCACAAACGATGCACAAACGTTTGGCACATTCAAAAATCCAAATATTTAATGTGGGGGGGCTACCGTTTCAATGCCCCCCCATTTTGTTTTAGGGATAGAGCTTTCAGTTTTTGTGCACAAACGATTGGACTTGGTGCACATTTCTTCACAAACGATGCACAAACGTTTGGTGTGGTCAGAAGTTCAAATTTCAAAAGTGGGGGGGGCCATTGAAATGGACCTATAGGGTACTTAATAATGAAGGTAAATGAGTTATAGAGTGTACCCAAATTTCACGGGGTATAATAAATGCTTTATATTATGTTATTTTAAATTGCCATAAGGCGTTGAGACGTTAAAATAAAAATAAAATAGTAAATTATTAAAAACCTAACGCACGGTAGACTTTTCGGATAATTTGGTTGATCGGTATACACTTTTAGCTGAAATTATATAGCACCCCGTCAGTGAGTAATCGGACGTATCGCAGTCACCTGCACATCAACAGTGCAGTTGATCATTATTACTGATTAATACACAAACACTATCGCAGACGTACGATTTGTTGCCGACGTTGAACTCCTCCAATCTCATATAAAAATTTTCGTTCGGTGATGAATTTAAGTTTGCATAAATATGCTATTTCAAACATAAATAACGTTTTAATTTAAACCATTTTGATTTTAAATTAAAGCATGTTGCTTAAACTTTTCAACATAATTCTTATTCCATTGCGTACTCTGAATACAAGGGAAATTTAAATTTTAAAAGCGAAATGTTTCATTTGGCTGTCAATTTCTTCCCGGATCTATCTTGTTCGGACTTCATAAAAAATTACTACCATTCTCGTTAATGATAATCAATATTCCGAACATATTTTAATAAGTAAGAACGTTAAATTGTGAACGTAAAGAACTAAAAATATATACCTAACAGTTATAATCATTATTCATTACTCAATGTTCGTTTTAATTTTTCGTTTAGTTCCGGGTTAGCATTGTATTGGTAGGTAGGTATGCAATAGAATAAATTGCTCTGTAATAACTAATAACATATTAGTTCAGCTACGTGCGTGGATTTGCTCCTGACATAACATCGTAAATTGATTTTTTCAGATGAATTCGAAATAATGTTACTAAAATGAAACGCCATATAATATTATTATGGCTTTTTAAGCATAGAAGGGTTTTAAATTGAAACAGTCTACGACCGAAAAGTTACTGTAGTACCTGTCTGCTCGACTGCAATGACCAGCGGGCAGCGGGTAACGATGAGTTTTTAAAATACATTATGCGACTGACAATTATATAAATATACAGACTTGGCAAAATTCTATTGTATTTTTAACACTTTGGACAGAACACGATAGTTCAATTAATCGTTCACCGGTCTACGACAGATACGCACTTCTCGCCCGCTAGCTGATAACCTATACGTACTGTCGTATATTGCAGACAGTCGTCAAAATAATATTATTTAATATATATGTAATATAGGTGGGAATATTTTAAATTGTAAATTATTGACATAGGTCAGGCCAGCGAAGCAATATGTGCTGAGGCGACAATAATATTTTCTATATAACACCGCCGTACGCGCAGGCACGGGGCCCCCGTTGTCGCTGAGTGATTCGGCGAAGACGTAGGTACGACGTGCGTGTGAAACGCCGATCGTAGTACGGGCTAGGTGATCTGAATTTATTTATGTTTTATTTAATACAATAAAAGTGTTTCCGACCTGAAAACCCGAGTTAAACATTATTTTAGTCATTCTTACCTTCTTACCTTTTATAGGAACAGCGCCGGGATATACGTACTATGTGTCAATGAAGTTATATTAAACTGAATAGTGCCAAGGTATATTATGTAATCTTTGAGTCATTTCAACTAGATAGGAACGAACTAAGAATTGACAAGCGCATACCATCGTACCTCAATGAGTTAACAGTGCCATTCTAATTAACTTTAGAGAGTGTCATTAACTAGAGAATACGAGGGTAAGGCGTATAGTTGGTTTACCGCGTATTTTCTAATACGGGGGTACCACAGTACCAATTAAACAGTTTTTAACCAACAACGTGCAATTAACATAATATTATAATAATATGATTTAGGTAATGATTGAAAAGGCAGTATAGACGTATTTTCGAAATTATTAACATAATAGATAAGTACTGCCTAATAATTATATCGGTCGACCATTTCTTGTAAATCATATTGTAGGTAGTAGTTTTTATTTTGCTAGGTACGTGCATTGTAATATTATATTTTATTTCCTTAAGTATAAATGTGTAGTTTATGTGGACAATTTATTCATAAAAGTTGAGAAAACAATTAAAAATAGACATGGTATATTATATTAATAGTATTATTATAAAATGAAAGTAAACAATCAAATGCAGACGATCATACACTGTGGCGTTTTTCCGTTTGTGGGCTTCTGGGTTTCCTGTCGACCCAAAAAGTCTCCATTTTACCTTTTCCCTGGACAAAAAAAAAAACAAAAACATAAAAGATATATGACTACAAACATGTCTAATATCGACAATATGCGTTTCATTTTCGTCATTAACTTCCGCCACATTATAACTTTGTTATTGTTGTGTGTCTTACCTTAACGGTCACAAGTCCCCTCGACGTCAACGTGTACAAGTTCTGCGGCAAAAGTCGCTTGGTCGTGACGGATATATGAATTTTTCCCGGCTGATAGATAGAACAAACGAAATACACAATAAAAACACACTGACCCATCACCCATTACGATCTAGCGATAATAATGATTTGGTGCAGGTTATAGGCATGATCAGTGGCGTACGCAGGGGCAGGGTTCTAGAATTCTGACCTCTCCTGAAATTTCTTTTTTCTACAAAAAAATATTATTTACCACCATTTTAATACACATACAGATGGTGCCATAATCGATGATGGTGTATCATCGTCCATCGGTTATTACCACGTTTATTACGGCCCGAGAGGTTCTATAATATATTATAGATTATTATATATTATAGATTGCCAAGTTACACACTGTAAATGTAGACTAAATTTGAGACTAAATATAATTTGTTATATAAAAACTGTTCGGAAAAAAATATTATTTTCCTCAGGTAAAAGTGTAAATCCCTAACCGAACTAAAATCCTGCGTACGCTACTGGGCATGATAATGGTAGTATACTGCATAAATGCATAATACATTTAGATATAAAACACTGCACGGATTTCGAGTTTCGATATTATTCGGTACGACGTTTACCTGGCTGGTGGTTTGCATCCTGGACGCTGTGTTGACGGTGTCGCCGAACAGACAGTACCGTGGAACTTTCATGCCGACCACTCCAGCGACGACGGGACCCGAATGGATGCCTATACATATTTATACTGAATAATTATTGTATAAAATATAAGTATAATATAGATATACAGGGCGTTGACTCGTACACACTCGTTCGCAGCTTACTATATAGGTTCACACCATCAAAGTCCTCCACCCGCACCCACCGCCTAACCTTTAAAACGTATACACTACTGTTTGTTGAATACTATGAATAAAACTGATACTTCCATTTTCTTCAATATTTACATAAATATTGACTCTTATTAAACACAACAATGTTGGGATTTTTTTTTTTTAGTTTAGTTAGGTAAGTAAAATAAATTGATATACATTTTATGAATAATTGTAGATCTCTGCTAATCAAGTAATAATTTCTAAAAACTACCATATTTCAAAAAAGTCATTGATTTACAAAGTAGACCGTCCAGTACAATATCATGAACATGACTGTGCTATAACTTATATATTATTATATCGATCCAAAAAGAGTGATTTATAAAAACCAAACACTTCAAATCGTGATAATATGTTATACTAGTCAGTGGTTGTGTAAAAAAATAGGGTAGGTTGTGAATTGTACATCCGAATTTGTTGAACAAACCGAAACCTTATATCTAATAACTTTTAAGAGAATGTCAGAGCACTATTTGTTTTCTCTTTGGACCACGCGCAACATATACAAAATGCATTAACGCAGAATCATTTTTCCTATGTTTTTAAGTAATCTTAGAGTAAAATTACCCATAACAAAAAGATAGAAAATAATATTTTTGAGGGAATAATAATAATATTGATTTTATATTTTATTTTTATTTTACATTGTAGTCGACTTTCAAAATAAACAAAAAAATTTTAAAAATTTAAGTTATGTTTAAATTGTTTTGAGACAATATTTAGACAAATCGATATGTCATTCCCTCAGAAATATTATTCTCTATATTTTTTGTAATGGCTGATTTTACTCTAAGATTATTTAAAAACAAAGAAAAAATGATTCTGTGTAAATACGTTTTGTCTATGTCGCTGAAAATAGAGCGAGTCCTATCCTCTTAATAATAATTGGATATAATATTATTGTCGTTCTGAGGAAATTTGTTATTTTTCAACTCTAACTCACGGACTTACGTTTCACTTGTCGATATACATTGTTGAATTCTTATCGTACTATTTTATTATATTTAACCCCAGTTATATAATATTGTGTTTGGTTCTTTTCTCATAGGCCTTTCCCAGTACTGGGTTATCCCCCATACTCCAGTATAGACTGACAACCGACTTGGACATTGATTTAATTTCACCCTCGCTGTAAGATTTGTCTTTTTTTCCATTTGCCCCACGAATGGCTATGAGACCTATTCTATTTGCGCAGTTGGGTTCTAATTTCTATATATAACATAACGAGGAATATTTTAGACCGGAACTGTTCGGTTCACAATCTCTGTTATTACTACTGAATCGGTCAGTAGCAGGTAGGTACACCAAACGCATATCCCACATGTCATTATAAATAAATATGGTGGGGTGGATATTTCCGTGTTCGAGGGGTAAGACTATATAGAAAACGATGTGAACTTCACATAATAATATAACAACGAAAAGCGAAGGGGGAAAAATATTTATTTCATAACGATAAAGCGTGCTAGAGTGTATATGAGTATATAGGTAGGACCTAAGATTACCACGGTTACACCACTATAATATAATATAACACCACTTTTATTCGATCCTCTCGCATTTGGGACGATATTAATAATAACGATGACGGCTACGACGACAATCATAAAAACAATAAACCTAAGCCCAACTCGAGCCGCCTATAAAATATGTTATATTAGTTTTGATACCGATTTTGATCTGGATCTGGATATTGCACGGGAACTGCAGGTCTCTAATGTTTTCTGCAAACTCTAAGCTCAGGTCGGTGACGTTGCGCGCGTGCTCTCCTGTGTACTCGGGAGCTCCGCTAACGGCCATGTACACTTGGTTCACGGTTTCCACCTGTTTTCGGGAAAACAAGCGAACGAAATATAATTAATATGCACCCCGGGAAACGTGACAGATACCGAATCGAATTGAATTAAACGTTACACGACGGCGGGGGGGGGGGAGAGAGGGGTGCCACGAGCGTTTCGGATTATCGTATTAATTTTACAAACCGCGAGATATAGGTACACGGCTCGCGCGACTTTATTATAATATACCTATATAATATGGCCATGTGCGTCTGTGCATTTCACAAACACAAACAATATAATACGCAGTATCGTTCGTCTGGTTTGCTTTATCGATTGCCGTTGTACACTAATATACCACGACGGTGTGCACTATATACTTTAGAGAGTACTATAGACGATATTATAATATTATGACATGCGGGGTTTCGTGTTAATAATGACCATCAATGATTTTTTCGTAAATCTGGCATCGTGACTACGTGAAGGTACTAACTACATAATAATACATAATATTATTATTAGTTATTATAACAGTAGGTAGGTATATTATTATTATTATTATGCTGACGCAGTGACGCGCACGCCTAGAAATGAATATTTTATTATATTCTATGGTACTAATTAATATATTATAAGAAAATATTTAATTTATTTTACGTACTGTTCTATTTTTTATTTTTATTTTATGATTATATTCTTTTACAATAACTGTATGGACTACGTTTAACGATAAACTGAAAAAATTAATTAACATAACGTAGGAAGGTACTTAGTTTATTATTACTTACAACAAAATGACTATTATTACCTTGTAAACGTTAAATCGGTCAGTGAGTGAATCGAAGCAGCTAAAAACGGTGTTCATACATTCAACGACATCCATTACTCCTTTTATTGTTGCTTGTGGTCTTAGCCCTTCGACTTCACAAAACATGACAGATATCAAATTAAAAGCCTACATAAACAAAACACACATTTGACCGTTATGATATGAATGTTTACGAAAGATAATATTATACAGTAATAAATACATTAATCAAGGACGGCATGTGGGTGTCACTTTGCTGTACAGTAGGTTACAAGTGGGTCACTGTAATGGATAGTGTTAAGTTTAAAAAAAAAAACGATTCTGACCGGAGACGGTCAGTCAGCCTATGATATATTAGTAACTATATTTCATATATTATTGTGAATAAAGTAATTTATATAAAACCAATTTACGTGAAACCTTGTTTTAAATGTTCAACCCTTAGCTATAAAAGTTGAATATTTTATACATTTTTAACTACCAAATAATTATTAAATTTAAAATTTGATTAATGTTGTCGAAAATAAAATTATAAATGCTTATAAAAAAAATTGTGTAGGTATATGTATTTTTAATATTTTAAAACGACTATTGTAACAATATATATCAGGAGTTTTGTATTAAATTTTCAAGCTTTTTTACCCAAAAAATAAAATTTAATTGATATTCATAGAAAAAAAAGGTGGGTAAGTGGATGTTACTCTGCTGTACAGTAGGTTACAAGTGAGTCACTGTAATTGATGGTGTTAAATTTGAATTCAATGATATAATATCATTGTATAAGAAAAACGATTCTGAGCGAAAACGGTCAGTCAGCCTATGGTATTACTAATATATTTGATGATATTATTGTGAATAAAGTAATTTATATATAACTTATTTACATGGAACCTTGTTTTCAATTTTCAATCCTTAGCTATAAAAGTTGAACATTTTATACATTTTTAACTACAAAATATATATTAAATTTGAAATTTGATAAATTTTGCCAAAATTTAAACTTTAAATGCTTATAAAAAAAATTGTGCCTATGTATTTTTAATATTTTTTAACTGCTATTGTAAAAATATATCAGGAGCCTTATATTACATTTTCACGCTTTTTTACCCAACAAATAAAATTTTACTGATATTATAGAAAAAAAAATAAAAAAATTGAAAACTGACAATGTCCGTAAACAGCTCAAAAAGAGTCGAATTATTATCAAAATTTTATCGTTTATAGAAAATGCTAATATAAGCATTCAGTGAAATTATCTACAGTCATACGCTTTTTAATTACAACAAAATAAGAAAATCGTTACACGAGAAATCGAGTGAATATCAAATGTTGTAAAAATATGAATTTCAAACGATCATAAAAATTTAATTTGACTTTCTTGTAGACATTTTTTTTTTGAAAAAGGTAGACAAACTTATGAGGAATTTTGCATTACATTTTCAAATCTTAGATTTAAAAAGAAAAATTTTTATGAATTCTCAACTCAAAATAATTTGCTAATTGTTGTGATTTTTCCGTATTTTGTCAAGATTTGAACTTTAAATGCTTATAAATAAAAACTGTGACAAAGGATTTTTAATATTTTTCAAATATCATTGTAACAATATAGTAGGAGATTGGTATTAAATTTTCAAACTTTTTTACCCAACAAATAAAGTTACATTAACATCCTTATAAAAAAAGACTAATAAAATTGGAAACTGAAAATGTTCCTAATTAGTTCAAAACAAATAACAAAATATTTTTAACATTTATATAGAAAATGCTAATATAAATGACCAGTGAAAATTTCATGTGTATATACGTTCATTTGTTTTAGAGTTACACCAAAAACCAAAATCGATTTTGTGGAAAACGGATTTTGCGTAAAAATTCCTGTTTTTCCCGGCGCTTTTGAAAACTATTGGAAATTTGAAATTTTGACCTCCCCAAAGCACCAACGATATTCACTTTGCCATCAAACAAAATACTATTAAAGAAGAGCGATGTAGTGTCACTCCCCCAAACAGAGATGTCAGATACAACAATTTTTTAAAATTTTAAAAAAAAGCACACATCATTGTAAAATCAATACATTCATTGCTCTACTTAGAATGTAAATAATGTGTGTTGTTAATTTGTTTATTATGTAGATAAAAATAATAAAAACATAATTTGGAAGTTTAATTCCCACAAAGTGAGTACGATGTATCTACCTACTAATAAAGCAATAATTAAGAAAACATTATATAGACAAGATTGTATGCCATATGGGCAGTGTTGGTACTTTTATTATAATTATTTGGTAATTTCATACAATCGTTATAAACCTAAAAGTAATAATTATACAAATTTCAATATATTCGTCCATGTTGTTTAGATTTAATTTTCGTATCTAATCGATACATCAAAAAGCTTTTATAAAATCCGAGTATTTATCGCAATGATGACTTTTCGATGTAAAAGTTCGATGGTTTGATTTGTTTAATTTTTGCTCTATGTGTAGCCGTTACGAATCTAATTTTTTTTTAAGTACAGTGTATGCCAAAAAAAAAAACAAAAATAATATTTATTGGTTTGTAATTTACGGGCGTGTTAGTCCCAAATAATATTATTATATTTCGTCACCCCGAGCACCCCCAGTTTCGTCAACTATATAATATAATGTCGGTCTCGCAATAACGTCAAATCATAAAATAAATACGTTCGTGTTGTTTTAGTATAACTGCGAGTTGCGATAATCCTGAATAGTGCTAAAACGGTCACGGTGCTGATTTTAAAACGACGCGTATATCTAAACAATATATAATATGGCACAACGTAATACATTATGTAAATAATAATGTGTTTATGGTCGGTATAATCTTCTCGCAAAAATAAATGATAAATATATAAATTAATGTAGATTGATCCTGAAGGACTATTGCATTTTTTATGAAAATACACCGGAACTCATCGACGAAATGAGATGATGTAAAATATTATAATTTATACTTTTAAAAATATAAAGTTAGACTTTTGGTTGTATTTTAATGAACTTACTTGTTTATTTTTTCAATTTTTATTTTTTGTTTATTTTATTTTTACTAATTACTTTTGCCTAATTGTATTCTGAAAAAATAAGTAGTGAGTTTATAATATATATTGTTAAATAAACAAACAAAAGTTTAATTAAAAAGAAAAAAAAATAGGAACATTGTGTTGTAATTTATAACAATTTACGTCCTGTTGTTGTGAATTATTAATACCAGACATTATGTTTGTCTAGGTTGTACAGTACGTCATATTCTCAAAAGTAAAATGTTCGCGCCCCCTCCATCGATCAAGGCACAGTGACGTCTAATAGATAGGTTAGTAGGTCGTCGGTATTAGTAAGGTGCCTGTTAGCAGTATACTACAACATTGGTGTATTATAATTAGTATAATAAAATCTGGGGATATAATATGCAAAAACATGATGTATAATAATTGTTATATTAAAATCTTGGGGTATAATACGTAAATATGATATTTGCCTTGCACGTATTCATCGTGCTCTGTTCGTTTTGTAGCTGATCGGCGACGCTCCTAGGTAACATCGAATACAACAGTGAATCACCCTTGCGTTTCCATTTATCCAACTGTTCGTAGTTGTCTTCGAGATCTTGCGACCATTGCTCCGCCCTTTCGAACATCAGCTCCAATCTATAAAAATCGACAAATTTCACGCGATTTTTACCACATAATAAAGGTGGACATAATTTCCCGATTTTGAACTTGCGTGCTTATAATATCAATATGCATACGAGATAATAAAATTATAATATTTATTATTATTAAATATTTTACCTATGACCAAACGATGATAACAAAAATCACGATTTCTGCATACGAACAAAATTCGACACGCGTACAATAATTGTTACGGGAAACAAAAACGTGGACAAATCACACGTTTACAATCATAATATTTTGATGGACCTCGAAATATCTTATAATAGAGTAATAAAAATTATAACTATTACAACTTATAAGTATGTGAACAGCTAGTTTGTTTTTCGGATTAACGAGATATATATTTCTATGGTTGGGCAAGTTAATTAATTTTTATAACTCATGAAGTTAATATAGAAAGATGTAACTTAAATTTAAATTCAAAAAATAACTTTTCTATTTTTGGATTCTGAAATAAATGTAATGATTTTACAATGATGTACCTATTTTTTATATATATTTTTCCTAGCTTATAATTTTAATTAAAATATATTTTCCAGTGAAAAAATTAATTTGGTTTGTATTTTCGAAAGTTCAAAATGGAAAACTCCCAATAGTTTTTAAAAACGTCGGGATAAACCAAAAAAAACAAATCAAGAAAAAACTGGAATATTTGTACGAAACCAGTTATTGACAAAATCTATTTTGTTTATTTTTGTGTGAAACTCATCAGATACATGGACTTTTCTACCTTGAATATTTCACAGTAAAATGTTTGATATTTTAACGTCTGAGAAGTTATCATTACCCACGATGTGAGTTTCACACGAATCAATGAATTGTCAGTTCTGGACTGACCGAATATGATCCTTACAAAAATGATGGATTATTAGAATACCTACCCACATAATAACATAGTATTATGAGTTGTCATGAATGATCACATTTGCACATGCATAAAATAATAATAATGTACTTCTAAGCATAATCGCGTAGGGAACACAGTATACAATATGGAATCGGACATCCGTGATTGTACCTCAGGGAGTATATACATAAAATATATTTAAATGCAAAAAAAAAAACCATCTGCAGTGAACTTGCCGAAAGGGGCAATGCAAATTTACAATATATGAGGTCACTTATTATTATTAAAAAATGTACGAGACGATTCATCATCGATTTTGAATTTAAAAACGACAGCGCCCACCTAATACAATATATAATACATATAGTAATACAGACACCTGAAATCGTATTTACCCCCAAGTCCTCGCAGCGATACGCAACGCACGTTTGACAATATATTTAAATAATATGTTTGTACTTCACGAAAATCCATCATAATAATCGAACGTCTCCTTATACGACTTTTCAATCTGAACACGTTTCGTGTAACTCGTGTATACACAGGACACTGCGACGTCGGTATTATATTCTATATGTATATTATGATTGAAAAAGATTTTCGATTTATCTTTGGGCACATCGTAATAGGTATATTTCGTATACGTACAACAAGTAAGGCCGCAACACGAACGAGCTTTGGACTTTCAAAACCACGAATCCATAAATTGAAAATTCGGGTGAATATTCCGTGGTAGGTACTGTGTAAATATTAAAAAATAAATATTCGGGATATTCCATTAAGTATCACGGTGATCATCGTTCATAGACTTTTCTGGTAATGGAACGATGGAATTTCACGAGCCCTCGGCAAAATTCTGAATATTGCAAGACGAATATTGTGTATGAATGTATTATAAAAATTTAAAGGATCTATGGTTATTCATTTTTGAGTTACACCAAAAAAATAAAATCGATTTTTTCAAAAATTTGTTTTGCGTAAAAATTACCACTTTTTTTACTTTTTTTTGTTGTTCTTGACGCTTTCTAAAATTACTTGGAATTTTCAATTTTGACTTACCAAAAACAGCGACTACATTCACTTCTCTATCAGAAAAGACACTGATCCCTAAACTTGGAACAATTTTAGTACCCAATGTTGATGACAGGTAAAAAAAAAATACATATCATTGTAAAATCAATACATTTGCTCCGCTCAGAACCTAAAAATTTTAAAATGTCAAATTTCTTAACAGTACAAAGAGAGACAAAATATTTTAATAATTACATCATATCTAGTTTAACGCTTATATGAATATTTAGTAAAAATTTCAAGCCTCGTCTACAGTTGTTCAATTTTGGAACAAAAAAATGAAAATGATTTCAAAAACAAAAACTGGTAGGTGAAAATTTCTTTTTTTCCATAATTGTAGGTACTGAGAATTGTTTAACTTTCGATCTACGTAAGTACCAACAAGATCTAATTTAATACTAGACACCGCATTCAAAGTTTAATATTAAAGTATTTTTACTGATCTATAGGATGTTGTCAGACACAAATAAACAAATCATTGTAAAACCAATAAATTCATCGCTCCACTTAGAATCGAAAAGAGACTACCACCCCACAGGATATACCTTCAATGGTACAAAAAAATCTTAGTTATTGAAATTATTGAAAGTAATAAAATATTGTTCTTAAGTACACTTAAAAATTCTATAAATATGAATTTGAATTAATAATTTATAATTGAAGAAAAAATGTGTTCATACTTGTTGAATCGTTCTGTATAATATGCTTGTGAAGTATTATTTTACCTGGAACAGTGTTGCCAGCCAGCCAGTACTAGCTCTCTGCTCAATCCATGCAAGTTCAGGTCGTTCATGAACAGACTCATGGCCTGTAGTTCATCCAAGTTGTTCACTCTGCAATTGATAATTAGTTTATAGACGCGTCGGTTTTGGTTAAGTAGAAAATGTATTATTAATACTTAATATACAGATTGATTATCCAAACATACTCAACCCTTTAATTTCTTCAATAATAAAATTTTTAAATTCTGATTTTTGGGGTTTTTAAATTTTCTTAAGAGGACGTAATACCCGTATGTGTTGTCTCCGTCTTACAAGTGCTTAACATAGCAAATTTTACGCAAAGCAGAACACATGTAGCTCCGTTAGTTTAAAAATTAGAGTGAATTGACCTCTTATAAAATCTTAAGGTAAGATTATTATCTAGACAACCTCATGAGCTTTTCATTATGTTTTAATTTTGAAGCAAGTTATGAGTACTTTAAAATATACAAACAATTTACAATTTTAAAATACTCATAGTTTACTTTAAAATTAAGATATAATAAAAAGCCCATGAGGTTGTCTAGATAATATTCTTACCTTTAGATTTTATAAGAGGTCTAATTTTTAAACGAATGGAGCTACACGTGTTCTGTTTTGCGTAAAATTTGCCATGTTACGCACTTGTAAGACGGAGACAACACATGCGGGTATCACGTCCTCTTAAAGACCATATATTTTTAAAATTCTCAAGATTTTTGTAGTACTTAAGGAGTGTTCTGTGACGATACAAACTTATGTTTTTAAAATAATAACCGTTTTTTTGCTGTAAATTGTTTTTGAGTTATCTAAGTTTGTGCAACAAAGATAATAGGTACATGATAATGGGTTTAGAAGATACGGAAGCTATAGCGATTTGAAAATTTTAATAATTAATATTAATCTACCAACATTTTTATTTTGTAAAAAAAAGTCTATATATAATAAATACTAAAGATAATAGACAAATAATACTATTTTTATTTATTTTATATTTAAGTGGATGTCACTCTGCTGTACAGTAGGTTACAAGTGGGTCACTGTAATGGATGGTTTTACATTTGAATTTAATGATATAATATCATTGTATAAGAAAAACGATTCTGAGCGAAAACGGTCAGTCAGCCTATGATATTAACAAGTATATTTGATGATATTATTGTGAATAAAGTAATTTATATATAACTTATTTACATGGAGCTTTGTTTCAAATTTTTAATCCTTAGCTATAAAAGTTGAACATTTTATACATTTTTAACTACAAAATAATTATTAAATTTGAAATTTGATAAATTTTGTCAAAATTGAAACTTTAAATGCTTATAAAAAAAAATTGTGCCTATGTATTTTTAATATTTTCAACTGCTATTGTAACATATCATTGTAATATATCAGGAGCCTTGCATTAGATTTTCAAGCTTTTTAAACCAACAAATAAAATTTTATTGATATTTAAAGAAAAAAGAACTAAAAAAATTGAAAACTGATAATGTCCGTAAACAGCTCAAAAAGGGTCAAATTATAGTAAAATTATAGTTAAATTATAAACTATTTTATCGTGTATAGAAAATACTAATATTAACATTCAGTGAAATTTTCAATTATCTACAGTCATACGTTTTTTTAATTACAACAAAATAAGAAAATCGTTACATGAGAAATCGAGTGAATATCAAATGTTGTAAAAATATGAATTTCAAACGCTCATAAAAATTAAATTTGACTTTCTTGTATGCATTTTTTTTTGATAAAGGTAGATAAACTTATGGATAATCTTGTATTACATTTTCAAATCTTAGATTTAAATAGAAAAATTTTTATGAATTCTCAACTCAAAATGGTTTGCTCATTTTCGTAATTTTTCCGTATTTTGTCAAGATTTGAACTTTAAATGCTTATAAATAAAACTGTGACTAAGGATTTTTAATATTTTTCAAATACCATTGTAACAATATAGTAGGAGCCTCGTATTAATTTTTCAAGCTTTTTTAACTAACAAATAAAGTTTTATTGACACCCATAGAAAAAAATACTAATAAAATTGGAAACTGAAAATATTCCTAAACAGTTCAAAACAAATCAAAATATTTTTAAAATTGTATCGAAAATGCAAATATAAACAACTAGTGAAAATTTCATGTACATACGTTCATTTGTTTTAGAGTTACACCAAAAACCAAAATTGTTTTTCTCAAAAACACATTTTGCGTAAAAATTTCCGTTTCTCCTTAATTTTTTTTTGTTTTTCACGGCGCTTTTGAAAACCACTGGGAAATGTTTACTTTCGACCCCCTTAAGTACTAACTAGATTCACTTTCCTTTTTGATTTCTCAAAATGATATAATAAACATTAAGGTTATAGTCTCTAGAATATTTTTTTCCAATAATATAATAATATAAATTGAATTACACAATTACAACAATCATAATACAAAATCATTATCTAATTATAAATTGAAAATTGTTTAGGTATTGACATTTTCTGCACTCAAACGATTGTGTTTTTATATTTTTTGACAAACAACAAACAACAATATGCAATTATTTTTTATTAATGTGTATTTTTTTAAAAGGGTTTCTGGAAAGTTAAAAGGAACCAAAAACTGAAATTTGTTTGTAAAATAAATATTTTTATTTACTCACACGGGACTGCATAAGAACACGACCACGTCAATCTCCTTGAAGTGCCTCATCTGTCCTTTCAGAAGTATACTCCGTGATCCATAACTACCCCTTCTATCCAAAGTAGCCGGCAGCTGACTTAATGATTTCTTTTCTCCTTTTGTTGGGTTGAGTTTTTTTTCGGGCATCGTAGCATGTGTTCCACGTAGCACTTCAAGTTCAAAGGTCACCGATGCCAAATACATCAACTAAAACATATTTCACAAATTAACACGTGTTGAAACGCATTTCATAATATTTTATTTAATTGCTAAAGAGAAATATTCTACAGCCCGCTCGATCTCTGTTTTTCAATATTTCATTCTCAAACTTTATAATATGTCTAAAAAAATACAAGATAAAAAGCATTTTTTTTACACATTTTTTAATACAATTATTTGAAATAAAATACAAAATCAGAGATTGGTGTGGGTTGTAGGAAGTCTTCTTCTTTCAGATAAAAAAAAAGTCATCAGAATCCGACAATTCTACAAAGCTTGATCGTTATTCCCGTAAAGTCGTTTTTTTTTTTATATAATACACCCTATCAACCCCCCCCCCCCCCCTAAATAGGTATCAGGTAGTAGATTAGTGTAAAAGTCTTATAATTAAAGTGGCAACTAAAATATAAAATTTAATTTTCAAATTTTATAGAATTGTGAAAAATTTGAAAAACTGGTAACGTGACCCTAAAGACGAACAGCTAATCACTTTCAACAAAAAAATATTTTTTTTGTAACTATATTTTTGTGTTTATCTTATAAAAATTTAAATGCATATTTTTGCATATTTTGGTAAATAAAATGCATATTTTACCGTTTTTTATTGCATACAAATCCTAGCCCTGCTAATAAGTAACTGAGTTATAATATGACGTACCCTTTTTTTGTACACACGGTATATTATATAAGCTGCGTTGTTAGTTGTTTCGGATAACATTTTCTTCGAACTAAAAGCTTTTAGATCGTTCCGTTTACTTTATGAAATACTCCGACAGACGAACCATTTGGCTTATAATTTACTGTTCAAACAAAGCTCACCGCTAGTATTTGATTACTTTGATGAACTTCTATGTAGTTGCTTATACAAGTGCCTATTATTTCACCCACTTCGTTTGAACTTTAAGTCTTATAGTATTTACGTCTTATTACCCATTAACTGTCAATATCTCCAAGCACAAACAAAACTTACGCACACAAAGTTGCATCGTTTTTTTCGTGCATATTAATATATTATTTATTATCAACTGTGTAAACTCAAAATGCTATATTATGGAATTCCAGAAATTATATTTACATCAATAATAGTTTATAATATTTTGTATTATACAATTATTTATCAGTTCTTGTGTGCAGACCGCAATTATATAGAAATATACATTTTGTCATTTTCTAAAAATGTAAATACGTATTCTGCAGAGATTGACATTCTTTACTATACTACTTCATAAAATAATAAATCTAAATAGCTATTTTTGATTTTTTAACAAAAATCAATTCATCATAATATGATAATATTATATTTACAAATCACAGTACCGTAGTATAAAACAAGGAATTTGGAATACACATATATATATACACAATAACCTACTTTAACTCTGGGACTGTTTGTTCCTGTTCAATTCCGTCTATAATCTAAATAATAGATAAATATGAACATAATATAATGCACTAATTGAGCGGGTCACCCTATTTCGTATTAAAAAATGTAATTTTTAAAATGTATTGAAAAAATATGCCCAAGGCCACATATTGTCTTCTTAGTTGTACCTAAATGGAGGGGCTCTTTTTTATTTAGCCGTTCATTCAAGCAATGTGTGTCCAGGCCGCCACTGTGAACTATTTTTTAATAGGTAGGTACTTAAATTGTTTTAAAGTTTAATAATTCAAAAACTACTCCTCAAAATTTTAATTTTGTTACTTAAAAATATTCAGAAAAATTATCCGCTAAATAATGTGCATTAGGTCGAATCAATCGAGGTTTTCATTTGAAAAACAAAAATTTGTATCTCTACAAGACACTCCAAAATAGCACAAAAAAAATCTTAATAACTTGAAAATATCGTCTTTTAGTAGTTTAGGTATTTAATAAATCCCAAAATTACAATTTCAATTATTTTGGAAAAGGGGAGAGTGAGCACGCTTATCGTGTGAGTCACTCTGTATAATATGTATAACACGCACCGCGACAAAGGTACACCTACCATTATAATATATTGTTTCGGGACGAACGGACATGTCGTCGTAAATGGAAGATGATTTCTCACGAAAACGCTGTGTGGTCGTCGTAGGACGTTGATGGAACATCAGCTGCAGTGTTATATATTATAGACTCGGACGCCGACCGAACCCAAATACTGAATTATGTCCCTAAGATCGCGCGTAATAATTGCTCCGAATATCGTTGGGTTAATCGTCCACAAAACGACAACATTAATGCATTATTATAGCTGTGTACGATATTGCACCGCTGCACTGGAGCGTAGTAGTTATATTATACACAGCAGCGTCATCGATATATTCAAAAGTATTATACCGAACACCATTCTGGATATTTCGGTCATTTCATATAATCGCAGACCATCCGGAAAACAATTTGGAGCTTCGAGGTATACTGAAATGAATGTACTGCAGTTGTGGTCGTCAATATTATATAATATTGCTTGACGAAGAGGAAAATAATTATTGTAATCGACTCGAACGACAGAAATTCCAGAAACGGAATTCCAGGCACCTGTAGGTAATATAATATATTATGTATATAGGTGAATACGTATATTATAATATTATTATTGTGCGTTAATGGAAATTACGCCGAAGTACTATTACCCTCCTCCTCCCCCCAAATAAAATAGATCGATACGATAAGTAATTACTAATTAGTATTTGCAGTGTGACCGCGATAAATTATTGATAAGCATTGCCACGACACATCAATACGTTTTCGAGCTTCGTTGATTAGACGAGCTTGTGGATGTTGCGGAAAAATTTTTACGTAGGTAAATTTTTTTTAATGGGCTGTAGGATACAAGATTTTTGTTTCTGACAGATTTCTTGAAAGATTTCCGTTATCATGGTTACTTATTAACAAAACTTATTATCCACATTTGTACCAAGTTTAAACAATTTAATTATACAAATAAAATAATGTATAATTTTATATACCTAGCTCGTTTTAGAATTATTTTCTTGACGCCCGGTGCCATTGTAATTGTGTTCATAAAAATACGCTCTACGGGAATAATGCTCATGTTCTGTAAAGTCAACCAAACTTGATAATTTTTTTTTAACTACAAAAGGGTAATATTCAACAGGCCGCATCGAATTGTGGTTTTCAATATTTTAATCTCAAACTTTTAAAATATGTCTTCAAAAATAATACAATTTTAAGAGTTTTTTTTTTCATAAATTAAATTATACCATTATTTCAAATAAAATAAATATCGGAGTTTGTTGCGGCCTGTATGAAGTCTTTTTCTCTCAGATAAAAAAATAGTTATCACAATTCTACAAGGCCTGAGAATTATTCCCATAAAGTAAGTTTTTCTCGATATAATACATCCTATTAACTCCCCCCCCCCCCCCCCAAATAGGTACCGGGCAGTAGATTAGTGAAAAAGTATTATAATTAAGATGGCAACTAAAATAAATAATTTATTTTTCAAATTTTATAGAATTGCGGAAAATTTGGCACCGGGAGAGCCTTAAAAGTAAATATATTTAAGAAATTATGAATTATATGAATTATTATGCTAGATACCAGAAAGCGTTCAGTGGACGGAAACGTAATAAGTTAGAACAAAGAGATTTTATCAATAAATTTATAGTTGTAGTAATTCCGTTAGTTAAAATTATGTTTTATTTGACTTTATTTTTTGATTATTTGTAATTTAGTAAAAAATTAACTTAAAACGTACTACTTGATATTTTTCAAATTACATTAAAAACAAAAAAATATATTTATGATTTATAAATTTTCCCTAAAATGGAAATTATCGTGTAGCTCGACAAAATATACAGAGATAGATTCCGTTTATTATTAGTTATGAGTTTATGACATTCAATAAGGGACTAGTCAAAATTAGTCATAATAACGATATAATATATAATATATATTTATTATATAATAAAATATAATTTAAAAACTTGATTTTATGTTTATAATTTATATATTGTACAAACTATTGTACTACAATCAATCTGTCATATAATAGTATTAACTATACTCATATTTGTATCACTAATTTGGGACTTCACTACACAAAAGAAAATATAAAATAAAAAAAAGTTTACATCGTGTTAAAAAAATCTGTTATCTTAGTTTGTACTTTGTTTAAAAATCATGCTGTATTTTTTTTCAATTTCTTTAAAATTTTTGTTAATTACCTATTATCGGTTGTTACATTATAACCTTCAATAAAAGTTTAATACAGTTATTATAGATGAAGATTTTTCAAATATAACCAAATATAACCTTAATAATATCCATATAGTCATTATACAGATGTCATAATAATTATCGATTTTGCCGGAGCCTTTAATCTTAAGACCTAAGGTCATTGCACCCGATATGTCACTACCGCCAGTTGTCGTTTGCGCATCACTTTTGTTGATTTTACCTTTTTTGTAAGACAGTTGCGCATCGTTCGATTTTTGGGTTATATGTACATCATTTGCGCATCAATATTATTTTTCAATAGAACTAAAAAAAAGGTGTATACCAAAAGTCAGAATTTGTTTTCTAAATTTCTACTGATATCTATTATTTACAACGGGCTCCTGAGGTCAAAAACTAGACTATAAATTAAATATAAAAAAGTGGATGTCGCTTTGCTGTACAGTAAGATACTATTTTTTACTCAACAAATAAAGTTTAATGTCATTCATAGAAAAAAACACTAATAAAATCGGAAACAGAAAATTCCTAAACAGTTCAAAATAAATGAAAATATTTTGAAAATTTTATCGTGTATAGAAAATGCAAATATATATGACCAGTGAAAATGTCATGCATATACGTTCATTTGTTTTAAAGTTACACCAAAAACCAAAATCGATTTTGTGGAAAGCCAATTTTACATAAAAATTCCCGTTTTTCCTTAATTTTTATGTTGTTTCCTCGGAGCTTTTGAAAACTAATGGGAATTTTAAATTTTGACTTCCCGAATGCACCAACTAGATTCACTTTCCCATCGAACAAGATACTGAAGTTTAAAATCGAAGCATTATTTCGACTACTTATCGTGTACATAGAAAAAAAAAAAACACACATCATTGTAAAATCAATACATTCATCGTTCCACTCAGAATCTAAAAATAAGAATAAAAAAGAGTTCGCCACTATACAACCGGTGTCATTATAAACAGTTTCTACCGTATGTTCGTATAATAAGTTTTATTTATCATGAGTACGAATCAGTATAATAGTAAGTTGAGGCATTGAAATTTTACATAACATAATAGTTTTGTTATCTTTTTTTCCCATTCCATCCAAATACAATCAGATAATTTTACATAAATTAGTGCACATTATTATTTATAATTTTAATAGACTAATGATATTTTTGTGAAATACATTTTTACTAAGTATGCATTTTCGTCGTAAAAACAATAAAGTTTATTATTTACTTATTTCTATACGAACAAAGCAATTCAGACGACTTATTATTGTTATTATTATTATTATTATTACTTATTATTACAAATGTAAGAATAATAAATATTAAATATACATAATAGATATTTTTTTTATAGCTCTTGAATAAACATAGCCCACTTTTTTTTTGATACCGATGATTAATATATTCATGTCCGATATTATATCAAAACAAACCAGGGACAAACATAAAAAAAACAACTTTACTTTGTGCTCTCTATAATAGTTCCCTTTAGAAACCTACCACGATCTTATGTGAATAACAAAATAATATTATCATAAGTATTTTTGTTTTAAATGATTAAAATAATATATTCAGTCACAATAATATAGTATTATTATAGTAGTGTGTGATCTATATTATATATTTAGTATATCAAAATATCAATTTCTAAAAAGCTCAGCGTAAAAAAAAAAACAATAGATACACTAAAGACAGATAAAACGAAAGAGAATTATTATTACTCGTAACAAATAATATAATCAATACTTTAATATTATAAATATGAAGAGTTTGTTAGTTTGAACGCGCTAATCTCAGGAACTACTGGTTCGAATTGAAAAATTCTTCTTGTGTTGGATAGTCCATTTGTCGAGGAAGGCTTTCAGCTATATAACATTACGATGCGACCAATAGGAGCGAATCATCAGTGAAAAATGTTGCAAAAACGGGGAAAATTATTCATATTTGAAGGCTTCCGTTGCGTGCGCTGCGTAAACGGTCCAAGTTACCCAAAAAATATGTATAAAAGAATAAATTATTCCTCTTTAAATGATTTAAAAAAATTTTCACGACAGAATATGTCTATCTTTTAAGATTGACTCACTATGACCTTTTTTATGGTAATCAAATTTGGTCGAAATGAATGCATTATTGCCAATTATTTGCTACAGAGTTATATCGACATAATATTAATCCTTATCCAAATAAATGTGTTGTTGATTAACACGTTGAGTGCCACAGTATTTATGAAGCGCATATAGTGTGTTTCCGCGCCAAAACTGAGCCGCAACGCCGTCGTCCGTCGGTCGACTACATGTCGACACCGGTTCCGCGCGCCGTGCACCAATAAATGAAATATGAGCACTCTGTACTAACGTTCTCGGAATATTGAGGTGTTTTATAAATAATCGGTAGTACCAAGTAATAATAATTTTGTCGTAGACAAATGGGTATCAAAATAAATGTATAATTAACAATAAGTAAAAATATGAATATAGAGTGTAGCATATTCTGCGAACATAAATATACACTTATTGTTATTATACATCCAAGCAAGATACATTATGTACATTATTAAAATAAACTAATATTATTTCGTCAGAATATTATAGTAACAACTATAAAAAAAAAGGTGGGTAAGTGGATGTGGCTCTACTGTACAGTAGGTTACAAGTGGGTCACTGTAATGGATGGTGTTAAATTTGAATTCAATGATATTATAATATCATTGTATAAGAAAAACGATTCTGAGCGAAAACGGTCAGTCAGCCTATGATAGGAGCCTATGAAATAAGTATATTTGATGATATTATTGTGAATAAAGTAATTTATATATAACCTATTTACGTGGAGCCTTGTTTTAAATTTTCAATCCTTAGCCATAAAAGTTAAACATTTTATACATTTTTAACTACAAAATAATTAATAAATTATAAATTTGATAAATTTTGTCAAAATTTAAACTTTAAATGCTTATAAAAAAAATTGTGCTTATGTATTTTTAATATTTTTCAACTGCTATTAGAACGATATATTAGGAGCCTTATATTAAATTTTCACGCTTTTTTTACCCAACAAATAAATTTTATTGATATTTATAGAAAAAAAAAAAAAAAATTGAAAACTGACAATGTCCGTAAACAGCTCAAAAAGAGTCAAAATATTATATGGTGTATAGAAAATGCTAATATAAACATTTAGTAAAAATTTCAAGCATCTACAGTCATTCGTTTTTTAATTACAATAAAATAAGAAAATTGTTACATGAGAAATCGAGTGAATATCAAATGTTGTAAAAATATAAATTTCAGACGCTCATAAAAATTTAATTTAAGTTTCTTGTAGACATTTTTTTTTTGATAAAGGTAGACAAACTTATGAGTAATCTTATATTACATTTTCAAATCTTAGATTTAAAAAGAAAATTTTTTATGAATTCTTAACTCAAAATAATTTGCTAATTTTCGTGATTTTTCCGTATTTTGTCAAAATTTGAACTTTAAATGTTTATAAATAAAAACTGTGACTAAGGATTTTTAATTTTTTTCATCTGCCTTTGAAACAATAACCTAGGAGCCTTCTATTAAATTTTCAAGCTTTTTTACTCAACAGATACAATTTTATTGATATTTATAGAAAAAAAAACTAAAAAAAATAGGAATTGACAATGTCCGTAAACAGCTCAAAATAAGTCAAAATTTTTGGAAAATGTTATGGTGTATAGAAAATGCAATTATAAACATTCAGTCAAAATTTCATGTTCCTACGGTCATTTGTTTTAGAGTTACATCAAAAACCAAAATCGATTTTCTCAAAAACAGATTTTGCGTGAAAATTCCCGTTTTTTCTTAATTTTTCTTTTGTTTTTCACGTCGCTTTTGAAAACTACTGGGAAATTTTTACTTATTAAATAAATTCTCATTTATTGTTTAACATTGACAATAATTTCAACACGTATACGAATTACGAAGGAATGCATCGTTACTGGTCGGCGGGCAACGTCGAGTAATTCATTACATAAAATAAAACATATTATAATAGTTAGCACTATTAATGGGCAACGAAGTGCACGGGATCAGCTAGTATTAAATATAAAATAATATAAAGTGATATAGTTCAGAGGACGCTACACCAGCATGCATTGTCTCCATCTTGGGTTAGGTTTCGGAAGGTTTCGTATGTGTTGTGGAATTTTGGTAATTCTACTATAAATAAATACAGAGGGAGCATTGTTGTCCCGCGGAAAACAGTTTTTGCTATGTTGTGCACTTGTAAGATGGAGACAACGCACGCGGGTGTAGCGTCCTCTTAATTATATTTATAAGCATTTTATTATTTTATTACTATAATATAATACTAGCTAATTCCACGCACTTCATTTCCCGTCAAAAGTGTTAACTCTATATGATTCAAACTTTGTTCAGTTCGTTATTTAATATTTGGTGTATGGTGTTCAAAACTTAAAAATGTTCACTGATCGTCTTGAATCTTAAAATACTTGTGCAAGCACCACATTAAAATGAGAATTTTGATCAGTCGGGACATATGTTCTATTATAGTAATATATATTACAGCCATCCCACCATGCGTTGCCCATGAGACATGCCTGTGATTATGCGAGCAGTATATTTACAGGTAGGTATTGGCAATCCACATGTGGTGGATTGCAGACCTCGCAAGGTGCGTACGCAATTATGAATGTTTTATTAACACGTTGTTTATGATGTGCATGTGTAGGTTTCCGAATCCCGGGACACCGGTAGAAAAATTAGCGTTAGGAATAAAATTTTCACCAAGTTATTATGGTTTTTATTTTTGGCCAAATAGAAAATACCAGTCTAAAATTATATTCAATCATAATAACTATATTATTTTTTCTAACCAACAACTGTAGAATAAACAAAAAAACACATATTTAGCTGTCTTGCCCGACGTTGTCCAGGCCAAAGATTTGCACCTATTCTTAATAAATATATTTATACTAATAAAATGTATAATATACCATATTTCTTCTAATTGTTATATAAATATAATATTTAAACAATATTTCACAAAATGGGTTAAGTAGTTGTTGAGAACCTATATAATATAATAGCTACAAATATACATTCAACTCTCATATTTGTATTAAGACATAATTTCTTTATTCGAAACCTTAAACTTGACGATTTGATGAATTATTTTACCTCATCTGCCAGAGTGAATGGCAACCATTCAAATACAAAAAAATACTAATATCTAATAATTATTTCTCCTATAAGCAATAGCAACCATTCATAAACAACAATTTCCATAGTAAATCTTAAAATCCTTGTTGAGCACCTCTTCAGGTGGGACCTACCAATTATGAATCTAAATCATTTAGGGACTCACTCAAAAACACATAAAACATTTCTAGATGTTTAGGAGGTGTTCAATGACGTACAGACAACCATTCATTTATACCTATATATTATATTTCTATGACATAAATGTTGTCTAAATCTGCTTAGTATGGTCGACAGACTTAAAAAAAAAACTTCCACCCGACTGCTATTGGTAATATCATGTACAACGATCGCAGGATGGTATATCACGACGATTTAGATGTGTGGCGTGTATTATAATACGATTTCGACAATATATTTTATGGCATATAATGATGAAAATAATATTATCTATACTTTCCTTACGTGATTTTGAGATGAAGGATGAATCATGTTTTATTCGTCACTTACATCGTGATAATAACATAAACGTCTGTCAATATAATATTATTATAATAGTTACACTGCTCCATCCATCGTGCTCGCGTTTTAGTATTTTATAATTAAACGCACTCACCGGGCCGAACGGAAAGCAATTAAACGTCGATGACGTGAAAATCCACGACCTGTGGCGACAGTACGACTACCTATTAGACGCACGTCGAAACGAATATCATATTATTATTCCGATTAACTTGACAGCTAAATCGAATCCACCCTATCCAAAGCACCCCACCGCTCACACAACCGCCGAAACCTACAATCATCACTGAAAGTGTTGCAGTAAAACGAATAACATGTAATTACATGCCCTGCACGGTCAGTTTTTAAAATTAGAATCCTCCCCTTCCCCCTCGAAAACTACCTAACCGAGTTTCACAACCCCGGTATGAATACTATTTTATCAAGCTCACAGCGCGGACGTCACGTGTCGAATCCGACTCGTCACTTTTCAACACGTCATTGTGGACTTGAATCGCGTTCGTCAAACCATCGTGTCACCTCACGCAATTTATATGATAATGACGGACGATAATAATAACAATATAACTATCGTTTTTAATTCGTTTCGTGTCGGTTTCGTGAACCCGTTCTGGTGGAAGTCCGACATCGTTTATTCAGATCTGGGGGGGGGGAGAGGGGTTGACGGCGACGTATGTCACGTATCCAGGCCGTTTATATAATAATTACAATCGCGTCTAAATATAATATACGAGCAGTATATTAGTATAGTATACGTCAGTAATATTTTGCTCGCAATATTTTATTCTGACGAACAATGTTATCAAAAAAATTATATTGCCCACGGTCGCCCAATTTTTGTGCCATAAATTACAACATATAGATTGAAGCTATTTTCATTGGAGGAAAAACTAGTTTGAATAAGCAATATAGATCCAAATGGCTACCTAGTCGTTTCGAACATTGGTTTCTGGACGATTCGTGTTTTACTAACATGCCATTGAAAAAACAGTCATATTCAACGCGTGTCAAAGAATTTTTTTTCTGATTTAATAATTTCAATCGAACTGTATAATATTGGCAAACGAATATAAAGTCATACATCATTATGTATAAGATGTGTATGTTTACCAAGAAAACAGCAAAAGTGAAAAAGTGGAAAAACTTATCTCACGCAATAAAAAAATAACGTCCAAAAAGAACAAAGTTAGAAATTGAATTTATTATTTCTTGTTTATTATTTTTCAAAGTTCAAAAGAAAAATGTCTCGTAAAAAGTGCGTACAATTCCCTGCTGTGGATATTTTGTTTGGAAACTCGTGATTCTATTTAACTTTAAGTTATATTGAGGGGCGAGTTACTCGTAAAGTTATGGATTCCGTTTGAAGTACTAAAATAACTATAATATAGTTTATTAAATAAAGTTTTATTTTTTTGTTGATTTAGTGATACTGTATATTTCATAGTAATATATATGGACGTTCATCAAATCGCAAAGAACTTACATTTTTACGTTTTACCCTCGACCACACTAGTATTGCCTATATATTATGGTAAAAACGGATTAGAAAATATTTGAAAATGTGCTGCTAGGACATTGCTAAAATCGGATTTAATATAATACTAGTTGATCCTTCACGGCTGCATCGGCGTCACCCAGGACAAATTAAATAAAGCCTTTGGATTTACCTCGTCCTAAACTCCATTAAATGTAAGCTACACAGATTTTAACACAGTATACTTTGGCCCAATATAATATATGTTAACATTTTTTCTAGAAGTAGAAGTACAGAAAAAATTACACGTTATATTTTATGTAGAGTTAATAAAAGTAAGAGTTACCTAATAATTTGTTGAATATTACTAATTATTAGTACATTTTTTTTAAAAAAAACTATAATATAGGTACATATAGTTTAAAAAAAAAAATTAACATTTCATAATATTATATTCGAATATAGGTACTAACGGATATTATTATATCCTTTAAATATAAAATAGTGTACCTTATAAAAACCACTTGTTTAAGTTATATCAATACTTTTAAAAACTAATTTGCTTAGAAATAAATATGCGCACAGAAAAATCAAAGGTTCTCTTTTCGCAAATCGAAAAGTTGTGATTGTTAAAATATGCCTCCCTTGAATTCCTCGAAAGACAGTTAACGTTTTCAAATATATTATAATGGCATTTGAGTTCACTCAAATAATTCCAAAAATAAATCAGGACTGAATAAATTTGTTGTTCAAGCATGAATAAATTAGCACGTTTAAAATGAAATCTCAGTGTATAATCAATACGGACCCACGTATTACATGTACGAGGATCTTAATAAATAATTCATACATAATTCATGGTGATGAACAGTGGTAAAATTGAGAGGTGTCCTCCTAGAGACGTTAAAGGTAGTCACAAAGTAAAAAAGTGTGTCAGAGTAATCCTAAAGTAGGTACTTGGATAAGAACGGTGAAAGCATAGGAGGGTGAGTCGTGCATTTCTATAACGAGTACAGAAAAATGCACTCGTATCTGACAATATTGTTAAGTTCACCACTTCATTGCATATTATATTTTTATATTAAATTTATATAATATTATTAAGTACGAATTGAATGTTTTATAAGTGTAGATACTCACGTTAGTCCATGTGAACGGTATGTCCCTGGGTCGCCTGAGCACCAAATGTTGGACCAACAGGTGGCCGCGGACTTCATCGGCCGTGGCCGCACCCCACACGCTGAGCAGCTTCTCGCCGGCGTCCATGATACGTATGTCCTGGTTGATGACGACGCCGAACGGGAAAAGCCGGAGCAGCAGCCCTATGGGTATGGACGGAAGCTGCAAACACCGGTCGAAAGTATGAACGGCCGCGTGCTGGTCGACGAACGCGCTGTTATCGAAGTCTAACCGGTACTTGACGAGAACGTTCTGCAAGCCGGTCGCCGCCGCCGCCGCAGTCGCCACCGCCGACTGGTGCGAGGATACCGTGGCCGTGGACGTCTTCTCACACTGCAGCACGCGGATCTTGAGGTTTGTGTCGTACACCTCCTCGGCGATCTGGTCCAGTTGCCCTGTGAAACAAGTATTTAGGTTTTTTTTTTGCTGTCGTTGCTCGTTACCAGCACACAAGCGCTGGATATTGAGAGTAAAAGCCAAAAATTTAAGTTTTTGAGACTCGTGACAAAATGTCTGAGTGTTGAAAATATGTTAAAACCAAAATTGAATGATAGGGTTGCAGAACAGTACAGTCCTGCAATCAATTAAAAATATTATTACGTTGATACATTCTAAATGCAAATACGCGCAGTGTCGTGTGGAAATCTTAATCATTGCCGGTTTTTTAATAATTGTTATTATATTTTTCAACCATTTGTCGAAGATCGAGAATTTTATTTGTGTCACGTGTTCGATTTCTGTGAAAAATATTGAATTTAAGATTAATTATCGCAGAAATCAAAATCGAAAAAAAGCGGGTAAGTGGATGTTGCTTTGCTGTACAGTAGGTTACAATTGGGTTAGTGTATAATGGATTGTATTAAACTTTAATTCGATGATATAATATCATTGTATATTAAGAAAAACGATTCTGAGCGGAGATTGTTTGTCAGTCTGGATATTTTATATTGCTATTATTTATTATAGCATGTAAGTTAAATCAATAATATTATAATATATTATTGTTATTTATTCATTTCTATCTTCTATGGTGATAAACAAAGCATTAGAGATTGAAATCCTGTTTTACCTGTTTTCCAAAATTTGTCAGTGGTTTTTTCCGTGGAATTAAATAACTATTGAGAAAATCGAAAAATGACCTTTTTATAGTACCATCTTGATCAGATTTGCTAAAAGATAAGATACTATATGTTGAAATCGAAGTACCTACTCCTTTTGGTAGAAATTTTGTATACAGAATAAAAAAAATAAAAAATAAACACCATTGTGTTTCACCATAAACTATTAGCTTCATCCCTCCGCTCAGAATCTAAAAGGTCTAAATAATATAATTACGCGGAGATTAACCACGCTACTCATCTTTTCAATAATGCAGTTAATGAAAATCTGATTTTTAGAAAAGTACTTTTTCTAATATACTACTAAAGATCATATTTTCAGTCTTGAAAGTGTTTTTTAACTACTTTTGTACGACTAATATCTTAAGCATAAATATTTTAATAACTGAAAAACTACTCGTTCGGATTTTGAATTAGATAAATCAAAATTTTCAAAAAATAATCCATGAGTATGCTTATTGCTTGGTTATTCACTCTGTATGAATATTGTATTTAAATTTAAAAAGAACAGTGACATGATGGCTCAAAAAAAATTAGAAAAAGATTATTTAAGTCGTATCGAAAATGTTATTTTGTGTTTAAAATTAATTTTATTTAAGTAGTAGGTACTATTATATATTATAATATATTAGTTTTACATGCGTACGTGTAATTAACATCTTATGCTTAATTTATGTAGGTACTGCCTTTGATATTAAACATAATATGGAAAGATAACAATATTATTTAAGGTTGTAGAATTGTCCATATTTTTTAGTTATGTGCGTATTGTGGTCCATTGCTATAGTGTTATGGAGAATTTTCCAAAATCAAAAACATGTAAAATAATAAATCATTTAACGAATATTAATTTACGAATACGTACCTATACATGGGGCCAATTGCGTGTGGAAATAATACCAAACCTGACGTTCATTGGTGTTTTATAATAAATTCATAGTAATAATTATATTCAGAATAATAGAATAAAAAATTAATATTATGTAGGCTGTTAAATAAGAAGTTTATAAATGTGGATTTCTCCTCCGTAACTCCGTCCTCCTCTGTATTCAAAAATTACAATCACCATCCTCTCTTTTTTGATCAAACATGAGATACTCCACTGCTTAGTACATATAATATATTGGTCCGTACCTAATTATATATTTGTACACATTTTATAGAATATCGTTATTCGCGATAACCATCCACGGCCGGGATGGTGTGCAGGTGTACCCCTTAGTAATGACCCCCTTTGCCTCACACCTGGATCCACCACTTGTCTATGTATAATCGTTTGGTTGTGAAGTCCTGTAGTCGTCTTGATGATATCGCGGATCGCCGAAAACGGGATTTCGCATAATAATTCCACATGAGCCATAGATATCCGTACTGCATCAAATCACTCTATGTCGCTCCGCATTTATAATTAATATCAGGAGTATAATATTATTATAGAGTAATAATAATAATAATAATAGTATACAATTACTATGAAATGTTTGACGAGTTTGATTGAATATCGCTGCAAATCGTGTAGTGGGTTTAAAAAGTTTCTCCGTGAACGGTACACACACAATAACCCGTGGCGCTGAGTGCATATATTTTATGAGCGTGTGTGGTGTTTATATTAAAATAAAATAATATGATAATGGATTACCCGGTGCACGGGTGCATAATATAATAATATAACATACAATAATACTGACGACAGGCTTGCTGCGTTGCGTGCATTTGATTTGCCGCGGACGACCTTTGAAAGTTTATGGACTATGACAGTGCGGATCGGACGATCGAATCGGCGCGGTTAAAATTCGTAATTTGACGTTTTCGACGATCGCAGTGGCCGTGTTGTGTTTTTCCAGCGACGGCAAAAGTTTAATTGAACGATTGCCGGGGATGATGTGCCCGCCAAATGCATTTGTTTTCGGGACTTAATCCGTGATTCTGCGGTACAGCGGTGTAATAATAATAATAATAATAATAATAATAATAATTAATATAGTAATTGTTTTGCCGAAACTTTTGGTACAATAATATTATTATTCTCCCGCATGGCGTAGGTATATAGGTATAATAATATCATACCACTGTATATCACCATTTCGACTTCCACTTATCTCCATCGCTCGAATGGGTGTACAAATTGATTTCGCGAGCACTAATATAAAACTGCAGGTGCAGCGGTGCGATGCGCCGCGGAACGTCAATCATCCTGTTGCATTTACAATCCCCACCGCGAGGAACAGCTGATGTTTTTCAGACAGTTCCGTATGAGATATAATATTATAATACGAGGATCAACCTATAAAACTTTATGTACAATAGACATTAGCGGGCGCTATAATAGCCGTGTTTCGTTCATGTGCGTACGTACGTATATATATTATACGCAACAAAAGGAAAATGGAATATCCAGATTAATTTCAATAAAAAAAAACTCCTATGTGGTCGTCTAGTACGCGTGGATCGAATTCGACGTGTGTGTGCAGGAGAACCGAGGGGAGGAGACTCGCGATCCTAAATTATTATAACATAATAATAAATCATGGCCGTTTATGTATACTTTGCGGGCTGTAAGAATAATATCAACTTATAATATTGATATAGAAATGCTACACCGCAGCGGTATCCGTTATTGAAACACCACGATATATGTATTATACACATCATCACGTAGGTAGGCGCATATATTTGCAATAGGACTTTTTTCGCTCTCCCCGATAAAATGTATAATAAAATAATAATATCTGAATGTGCGTATTATTATTATTTTACCTATACGTCATACTGTATATACCTACTCGTCGTCGTATTGCTATACGCGCATAACGAAATCACTAAGAATAAATTAGTTTTCTTTTTGTATAGAGTTTAAAAAATATCACGGAAAACCTACGCGGGGGTACAATTGTACGTCGTATATAATTTATAGGTATCAATATTATTTTGATACCGAGTTGAATTTAAATACGTAGTGTATATTTTATACACAAACATACAATTATATCGTTCGGATTGTTAACATAAATTCAATTTCGTTGCAAATTGAAATTAAAGTCCCACCTTTTGTCCGACCAATAAAAATAAACTACATAGAATAATAATAATGTCGTTTTTTTTTTATAAAATCGTCTTTTTATACTTTTCTGTGTGTAGGTTTTGTATTTATATATACTACTCACTACCTACCTATATAGTACCTACAGTGAAAAAGAAATTATAGTGCTGGCAAAACAGGAAAATAATTTAAAGTAATGATTGAGGAATAATATATTTTGAGGGTTTCCTATATAATATTATACTCTCCTATTCATACTCTGCATATTCTGAAGGTAATAGTTTTTTTTTTTTTGACGCTTGTGCAATTTCGGGAGAGCAATATAATAGTCTGTGACGCATTGGAAAAACATTTTAATATAAAACAGATGTAATGAGAATCTTCAAGAAGTTCGTTACAGTAAAATTAAATTGCTATTTTACCTTTATGAAAAGCGGACTTGGTTAATTTGTCCTCACCAAAAAACTAAATTAGATTCGGATCGCAAAAATAACCTAATTCGTTAAAAAAATTGAATGTTAGTTATAGCCTATAGGTATAGGTACTGAAAAACAGCTGAGTCGCGTCTCACACCACCACCACCCCTCCCAATCGAGCGAATCTTTAACACGCGGCACCGTCATATTAACTCTATATCTATATAAAGTGTATTATAATATATATTAAACTAGCTACATTATAATATACACCGAATAACCGTGTCGAATATCGACTGTAATTATTATAACATAATATAAACTTATCATCGTCGACGAATCGGATTCACACTCACCCATGAAGTACTGCGTGAACCCGCGCCTGGTGCTCCGGTACACGAGCACGCATCCGTTGCGGTCCACGTGCGACATGTACATGGACGGGCTCTTCATCTTCGGGTACGCGAACCGCATCTGCAGGTGCAGGTTGTCAACGTTCTTGAGGAACTCGCAAAAGTACCGGCCGGTGGCTCGGATTGGCGCGTCGTAGCCCAGGTTGCTGAAGAACCGCACGAAGCACCGGCCGAAGTACCGCATGAACCCGTCGGCGGTCGGCTGGACGCGCGCCCCGGGCCGGTCCGTCGGGTCGGTGAGCAGCTCTGCGGCTGCGGCCGCCAGCTCCGGCATCAGCCCGTCCGGATATATCTGGTGGGTGTTGAACACAATCCACTTGCACCGGGCCAACCGGACCACCTCGCGCCAGGCGCTCTCGCCGTACTCGAGCTGTAACAACGGCGAGTGCCCGCGGCGGTCTTGTAAGAGATATTATTTAAAAGTGTCCGAGTTCAGATAGGTACATGTTTTTAATAGTATTTAAAATACGTATTTGAATACTCGGTAATATTTGAGTACAAATGATTTAAATAAGTAACTGCATTCAAATATTTGACATTTTTTATAAATATTATTTTTACCTTATATAAATCATGAGTATTCGCACTGAGCCGATTTTCAATTTTTAATTTTATACAACATTTTACACCGTATCTTTTGGTGTAATTATAAAGTACTCAAATACTTTTACTCGAGTACTTTACAACGGACTGACTGCGCGTAATATAGTATCATAACAAGAATAATAATATTATGTAGGGTGTAACAGGAAGACCTGACAAAAAGATGCTACTTAAACATAATTTAATAAATATACTCATGTCAGGAAATTCCTAAAAATAATATTTTGAAAAAAAATATTATTAAGTTCTAAATTAATTCACTCAAAAAAATATTGATATTTAAAATAATTCTAAAAAATAAACTACTTGACTAAGATAAATGTTTTCATCATCAAAATTGTTCTTATAATCAGATTTACAAATTTGATATTTATTTTGAATTTTTCCAAACAACTTTAAATCAAATTTAAAATTTTTATTTTCAATATTCAAAAATAAAATAATATTTTTATTATATGTGTAGTGAACTAGCGAGTGACTATAAATTATACTGTAAAAAAAAAATTAAGAATATTTATTGGAACAAAATTTATTTGTCAGGTCTTCCTGTTACACGCCCTATAGTTGCTGTATATAATTAATAATAACTATATATTATTATTTGATGGGTAGATTTATTTATTCATTACACTGGACGTGGGCTAAGCCCTTTGATTTAATTACGTATAATCTATTATTTATATTAACACGGTACGTCTTACGGTCGTATAAAATGTAAGTATAGGTACTACATAATTATTTATATATGCTATAATATAGTATAAGTCTAATATTCTATGCTAAAAAATTAACGACTAATTAGATATACTTTAAAGTGGGAATCGTTTTATCATAGGATTTTCGACAGGCACGTACACAAAAAAAAATTCGGAGGGGGGGGGGGGGGGTTGAGAATTACCTCGTTTAATTATATTATATTATTATTATTGTTACTCCGCCTATCGTTCTGATTTTTGTTTTTTTTCACGACGTCTCCGTATACTATATACACTGCACAGATATTGTGATTTTTTGTGATGGATATATAGTATATAATATATATATTATAACATGTTTGACTGTATGAGTATATCAGGACCGTGAGCATCAAACGCACCACCATACCAAAATTGTATTTTAAGTATTTTAAATCTATAATTAACGCTTTCCTTTATTGAAACTACTTTTACAAAGTAATTAAACTACTGATTATTCAATATTAAAAATTTCGCTATCTACAGTAAGAATATATATTTTTTTAAAAAATACAGTAATAATTCGATGGAAAACAAAACTGTAAATTGAAACATTAAAAAAATTAATCATAAAAATACAGATCCTATAATATTATCTCGAAATTATATTATTCAAATGTGACACATATTACATTATAGCTCCTACCAAAAATGATAAGATTTTGAAACCTCGAAGAAAGAAGATTTTAGAATGAAATACTTAAACTCTCTTATAAAGTGAAGATTATAAAAAACACGTCTAACACACTCAGTCAAGAGAGATGCACGGATAACGTTATTCCCACAAACTAAGTCCAAGACGAGACACTTTTTTTTATAAGATTTATCGAGAGAGAGGGAGAGAGGATTACGCAATATTATATTTTATATCTCAAACATACATAAAATATTTTGATGTGACTGATTTCTGTCGGTAACAAATCGGACACTTTATTTTATTGAATTATAATAAAACTGTTTTTATTATGTTATAAAATCAAGCGTTACATCAGTATACGTTTAGTGAATTAAATCAGAGACGTATATTATATATAATATTAAAGCAATAAAACAAATTGATTCTTAGCTGCTTATATATTATATTGATTTCACAACATTTAACAGTTAAAAAAATTTTAAAACTCACATTGGATACTCATATTTTTTTAACGACCACCTCTACAGTTATTTATTTGTATATACTATATACTATATTATATTGTATAATGAGGAGTTTCTAAAAGTGTACAAAAAAACATGAAATTCTATTTATCAAAAAAGAGCGTATTTTAATTACATTTTGGTATAATATGAAATATTTATTATTCTTAATAATTTTCAAAACGTAAATATAAACCAAATCGTCAATTTTAGATTTTTAATTGACAATTAAAATGTGTTCATGCGTACTTTTAACTTTATAGTGACTATAGTGTTATATTAATTAAAAAAAGGTGGGCGATTGGGTTTTGCTCTGCTGTACAGAAGGTTACAAGTAGGTCACTGTAATGGATGGTGTTAAATTTGAATTCAATGATATAATATCATTGCATAAGAAAAACGATTCTGAGCGAAAACGGTCAGTCAGCCTATGATATTATTGAGCATATTTGATGATATTATTGTGAATAAAGTAATTTATATATTATAACCTATTTTCGTGAAACTCTGTTTTAAATTTTCAATCCTAAGGTATAAAACCTTTATAAGGTTCAACACATTTTATAAGTTTTTAACTACAAAATAATTATTAAATTTTGAATTTTATAAATTTTGTCTAAATACGATTTTTAATATTCTTCAACTGCTATTGTAACAATATATCAGGAGCCTTGCATTAAATGTTCACGCTTTTTTATCCAACATAAATTGAAAACTGACTATGTCCATAAACAGCTCAAAAAGAGTCAAAGTATTTTCAAAATTGTATGGTGTATAGAAAATGCTAATATAAATATTCAGTGAAATTTTCAAGTATCTACAGTTATTCGTTTTCAAATTACAACCAAATAAGAAAATCGTTACGTGAGAAATCAAGCCCCGTTTTTCCTTAATTTTTTTTTTGTTTTTCGTGGCGCTTTTGAAAACCACTGGGAAATGTTTACTTTCGAACCCCTAAAGTACTAACTAGATTCACATTCCTATCAGAAAAGATACTGTTAAAGAAAATCTAAGCATTTTTACTCTCCTAAAAGGTGATGATAGACTCAAGAATAAAAGACACGAAACCCCAAACTTGAAATTTCTGGACACGTTTTTACTCTCACATTGACTCATTCTATCAACAAACAACTCTTATACCTAGCTTAATTGATACAATCAACTAAAATAACAACAATTCTTTTTTTAAGTATTTTTTTCTGATATTTTCATAATGCAAATACTATAATAACCTAACTTATCTACTTAAACCTACAACTGTTACTTTTTATAATATTATTATATTATTCACTGAGATGAATATTATAATCGGTTTATTCCATTTTGTGTTGTATATTATGTTAGTATCAACAAAAATAATTTAGATTTTAGAGTAAAGAAATTTAGTTATTCTCTTATATTATCTATATCTATACTTTTATCAATTAAAATATTATAATAATAATTCTATATTATGAACACTTTACAGGTTTGCATTTATCAAGGATGTTGGAATATCATCAGTTGCGGATTAAAAAGTAAAGTACCTATACTGTTTATAAACTAAAACAATTTTTAATATCTAATAATTATCATTATTATTAGGTTATTGCTTTAGTGGTTCGTAACTTTTTTTGAATGACGGAACACTTATTTTTTTTTTGATTTTCACGGAACACAGCCGTAAAATTAGACAGTATTTAAATACTATATTCAAATAATATATATCAAACAATGTATGTATAGTACAAAACAGCTTACATACATATTAGTCACTAAAAAATAATAGAATCAATAAATAAAATTAGAACAAATTTCACAATTTTATCATTTTCCACGGATTTTAAAACTTTGGTGGAACATTGGTTAAGAACCACTGTGCTAGCGTGAAGTAGAATATACGAAATATACTCGTGAATAGTTTGCAATAAAAATATTTTATGAGTATTATTATGTAAAAACATTAATTATTTTTAATACAACAACTTAGTATAGATGATACTTATCTATTTATAAAAAAAAAATATTTAAGTATATTTTTATCAAATTCGAATAGTCAGTTATTTTATCAACTTAAGACGTAAATAGTGATTATCTTTGATAAATTACGACGGTAACGATGAATATTATATGATTGACGTCACGGTCACGCACGTGATTCTTCGGAGTATAAGGTGCAAGAAACACAGTATGGATCGAGTGGGTAATAATAATTAACATTAACGATTAATTTGAAGGTTTATAAGGGGGTCATGACTTGTGAACCAATATGTAATGTGTAGTATTTACAGTGAATACAATTTGCAAATTATAAAATGCATATTAATGTACTTATTTAAAATATTTAAAATGAAATTTGTCTTTTATACAAGATATATATATTATATAATACATTATGATATATTTTATACGATCGGTACAATATATTAAAATATAATTTGTGTAAAAAGTCATATAGAGTGAACTCAAAAAAAACAAAACAAAAAAAAAACGATCGGGTAACTATATTTCACGTGTACCTACGTACTAATATTATACAGATAAGCGCATGTACAAGACAAACTCAGCTCACTGCACATAATATAGGTAGATCGTTTTCGAAGTTTATTACTTATTAGGCTAGGGAGTCTCTGAACAATCGAAATCGTAAACTCGTCAAGTATAATTTCCACACTATTCGAATGGAAAACAATCGCGTTGACATTTTAGTCACGCGTGACGAGATCGGGTACGGAATACATAACTGCACTGAGGTATATTGCAATTTATTATTAAAAATCAGTGTAGACTGTAGACAAAAGCATAAGAAGGGGTTACGTGGAAATCTTTTGAACTAGGAAATGACAGGCAAATAACAACACCCTACCTGCGCCGATCGCTGTACTGAATCTAAATATATATTTTTAGGTTAGGTTTGTGCGCTATTGGTTTTACGGTGGATTTTTATGATTTGTTAAAATAGATTGCAAATGTATAATTATTTCAACCAAAATGTACCAATCTTTATTTAATCGTACCGATGGACCTGATAACGCGATAAGACTTCTGAAAACTGATTTGAATTCGTTAATATGTTTACTTGAGGCTAATGAGTCTTGAGATCAGGCCACTTTTTTAAAAATTGTTTCCTAAAACACATTAATTTTGTTGGAATATTTAAAATGTCGATTATTCGAAAATTAAATTAAATATCCTAAAATGTGTCCTGATTAATCTCAAGTAGACATATTAACAAATCCAAATCAGTTTTTAAAAGTCTTATCGCGTTATCAGGTCCATCGGTATGATTGACAAAAGTACTTACAAATGAATCATAAATTGTTTACCGTTCACGTGCGCAACGCCGTGGCGGTGACTTGTACTCGCGTGTGCGGGAGCTCTCCGCTATTTTATTTACACACATTCACACGATCACTTACAACACACATTTACAAGACCCGCATGCATACAATTTGAAATTGCCTATTTTGAACTCATTAAAAAATGTCCATTTGCAATCTCCTTAAAACCGCTTTATGGGGTACCGAGTCCAAAATTTATATTGTGAAAATGTTGTTTTCGGTGAATATATAGTTGATACAATAAAACGTAATTGAATACATAATGTAGGTATGGAAAAACTTTTTACACCCGTCGTAAACGTTTAAAGAAATATCAGCCAGTATGATAAGAAATCGAGTTACGATTTACCACAATATTATTCGGTAATAAATAATTAATCATTCCAATATAAGATTGATGTCAAAACGCCTGCAGTCTGGTGTAAAACTGCACAGTTGTGTGCTAAAAATAAATATAGTTTAACAAAATGAATTGGCAGTCCGAGATAGAGATAGGTTTAGTAATGGCGTAAAAAATCTTAGATAGTAGTCATGCCAGAGAAAGAAGAAAAGAAGAACAAAATTAATAACGCATCAAATGACTATATTAATTGTTTATATAAAAAACTCAGCAAAAACCGAGTAAAAATACGACTTACAAATAATATACTACTTTACTACTCATATATACCTGAATGAAGTGTTGTACGCTTTCTAATAACATGCCGTACATTTTGTGACGTTTCCTCAAACAAACCGTGACACGAGCACTTCGATAACACACTGATGATTATTTTCACAGCTAAACATAATGGTTCCGTTTCGACGCACGATTTTTAAACGTGCCGAAAATAATTAATAATCATTTGACGCAATCGACGATGTCCAGCCCGTAAAAATCATACAATAACGAAGGAAAAATAACTCGATTCGACGAAGGACAATAATATATTCTATAATAATTGTGTTCAAAACAAACTATATAGTGTATACCTACCAGGTAGACAAAAAAATAAAATAAATATTTTTATTCCTAACGTGTATAAATGAAATACCAATTACATATAAAAATGTTTAGTTTTGTTTATTTAATTTAAATCAAACATTTAAGTTTTATTTAAAATTGGGTTTAAGGTTTACAGTTTTAGATTTTGGTCGGTATATTAGTTTTTTTACAATGTTGGGTATTTTTTGTGACCTTTTGGAATTATAAAAATAGTTCAAATTCAACCTTAATGGAGGCCGGTGGGTTTTGAAAGAAAGTACTACAAAAATATAAAATATAAAAAGAAAGGTGCAAAGTCCAATGAGGTCAATGTTTTTCTTTATATATAATACTAAAATGTCTATAACTATAGGTAGGCATAATATAGTGTATAACCGGCCATCCAGTTCATCTTTAAAATATATTTTAATACCGCGGTTGACAAGGGGTAAACACGATAAAAAAAGAGGGAATCAATCTCCCAAATCACAACCCCACTATACGTCTGGATAGTTTGGGTGTTTTTAATATAATTATTGATGGTGTAATATAATAATTTTATATAATAAAGTCAGCGGAGGTGTTTGCGATCGTAATGCGTATAAACGTGCTATACGCGTGGCCAAAACGCTTACACTACAGTACTACACGAAGATAATATACACATTACACATTCCGTGTTTTATTTAGTTCACTATGTACCTATATAGTATCTATATTAGTACAATTAATATGCACATATCATGCTGCTTAAAACAGAAACCGCCCTGTTTAACGCGTGTTCCAATAAAATACATTTCATTTATCTATTATCGTACGCGAATTATATATATATATGTAAATAGGTTTATAATTATTATTATAGCACCGTAAACCATAAAAAGTATACGAATACAAAATCGCGTTTTAGGTTATTAAACATAAGTTTAGAACATATTATTATATCCCCGTTGTGTCCGTCCGTCCGTTGGTTACCTGTAGTACCTTTACATAGTTGCCATTGTTGATATTAAGATATTTATTTACTGTCCGTAGTTAATGTACATAGTTATGAATCTAAGATTGTCTGTATTAAGAAAAATTTAATTGCGATTGTTGATATTAAAATAATTACTAATTGTATAAGTGTTTAAAATATATTCATACTAGCCGAAATATAATACTGCCGTCTGCCAGAGATTACCGAATTCTGTTTGAATTGTATTTGAAATCATAGAATAAACTATAGCTTTGTGTTAAACCGGATAGTTAGCAAACTCACTTATTTCTTCCAAGAGCCTGCAAGGAGGATTATAAAATTAAAATGGATCGATTATACAATATTTTTTTTTTATTCAAGGGAAATACTGATTTTAATTGATTAGAAAATATTTTTATATATTAATTGATAATAACTGATATAATTAAACGCCTTGTCAGGCATATCGATAAATAGATGAGTACCTACTACGAAGTCAGAATGGTTATGACATTCAGTTTACATAGACTTTTATTAGTCGTGAATTTAATGTGGAATTATTATTTATTGTGATCAGCACTGAAAATGTGCGCAAAATTTGGAATAACGCTAAGTACATCGATTAATTGAAGAGTATTGTAATAATATGCTGTGAAGTTAAGTAGTATATACAACGTGACGAGAACTTGATATCGAGCAAACTGTAAACCATATAACTATAATAACTATCAGTGGACTCCTATGAATATCCTAACCTTGTACAAGTTTAATGACAAAAACACTTTTTTTTAACAATGGATCGATAAACAGATATTTTTTTCTTATATATTTTTTATATCAACAATAGAGTTATAAGCCGAAAGTGAGAGGTTAAACCATATGAATAATCTTATTTTTAACTAAAGGGATACTTTTCAGTATCTGTATGTAATATAGCCGAATAATGAATAAATCATACCAATTTTCAATTAGTTAAATCAACACACGTGCGTGATTTTCTCTCGATGATGTATAAATGTATAATACTACAATATACAGGGTGTATCTAGGTATCACATGCAAAGTATGAATTTAGGAGTTGAAATTCATAACCCTTCATATTTTTAGTTTTGGACATTTACATTTTATTTCGTACTTTTCCTGTCATGAGTTCTTATCATACTTATCTTACAATAGCATTAATTTGGATTCTTCATTAGGTAGCTAAGGTAATACCCTATGGTATTTTATTCTGGTTATAATATTATTGGATATCTGTAATTAGTTCAGATTAAAAGTATGCCTAAGTTAGGTATAAACCTATATTGAGATTGACTATTTATCTAAATACCTTGCAAATAGCTTATTTTAAATCATGATTATTAAATAATTCTTAAAGAATTTCAACTGCTAAATTCATACTTTGCATGCGATACCTACCAATATAGGGAACTTATGGTTTAAATTTCAAGTTATAAAAGTTAGTTAAAAAAAAAATCATTTAGCTCTTGTAAATTAAACATATATCAATTATTTCAATCAAAAGTATTAATGCATATTTTACTAAACTTTAGAGGACCATAGTTAATAAACTAGCGAACCAAAATTGATGATTTGACTATCAGAATTTTCAGAAAAAAAAGCTTCACCAGAATCCATTAAAAATATAGCAGTTATCATTTGAAAAAATAAAGTTGATTTTGCTATTGGTACAACTGCATATTTAAAAATTTGAGATTGTTATAAAAAATTTGTTTGTTATAAATAAAGAAACACGTCTTTTTTCGTTTTAACGAAATTCTATGTCATCGATCCATAAACGTTAAAAACCGCCGCGTACAATGGCATAAGAGCCATGTACATACACCATGTATAGTAAATGTAACCTAACCTTTTTTTTTTTTTTTTTTCAGTTTGTAACCGACGACGCCGCGGGAACTGCTTTCGCAATATTTCCACGACGCCGCCATCGTTTATTTGAAAGAAACAAATATATTATACATACGGAGGAGGTAGACGGGACAATACCCCAACTTACCCCCCCTAAACATAACATTTATGGTAAATTTCGGTTAATTTTGAGACTTAGGCACCTTCCTTGTGTGTTCTAGGGCCGACCGGAGTCCGCCGCTCTGGTCGTCTCGTTCGTCCTATGCAGACTTCCGGTGTGGTCTAGATCCCTCCCGTGGTGTCATCGTGGGGGATGAAGAACGGTGGTCGGTGACACCTCCGACGTATCGCTGTTGCGAAGTCAAAATGTGTACGCGAGCCATTCTTCATCCTGCCGCTGACGTAAATCGTGCAGCTGATCATCCCGCTCGTCCGCTTCTTTTCTCTTCATGATTGATTCCACCATAACTGTGAACTCACGTCTGTTCGTCATGGCCTGTTCTACGATCCTTCCCCGGGCTGTCGGTTAATCCGGTAGTTCGTCGAGCCGAGGGCCGCACAGGATTTCCTGCACGTCCCCGGGATCTGTTGGGCGTCGGAGAATCCTGGACAGGACAGATCGTTCGTCCTCCCACCTGGGGCACGCAAATGTAACCTAACCTAACCTAACCTAACCTAACCTAACCTAAATGTATTGAAAATACTGCACATCGCCACCACGGTCCACGAGTTTTAAACTTTAAATAAATGCATAAACAGCTATATGTATACTATAATATCCATACGATATCGATCACAACCGTTGATCGACTACAATATTGCTCCTCGTCTTAGTCCACCCACCGACCACTACCTATATATTATAGTGTCCCAGTATCCGTAAAAAATAAGCTTATAGATTAAAAATGATACATATGTCATATCTTCATACACTGATCGATCATTCGCAAAAACGAAGAGCCCGACAAGTCCTGCAGCATTCAAATAATGCAACACGAAACATTATTAAAATATATAAGTATATGTAGGTCGTATAGGAAGTCTTTGACACGTTTCTCCACGGTATAACGTATGATACCGTTTAAAAAAAAAAAAGATCTGTAAAACTTCAATTTCTTATTCGTGCGCGGGTACAGACTTCGTCAAACGCCTTTTACAAAAGCTCCCTCAAAATATAATAATAACGTTAATATTCGTGACTGCCATTTCGAAAACACCAAGACTTCAATGGCTAAGTTTAAAGTAGGTATATACAACATATACATTATACAATTTATATATACTATTATTATTTACCTAAGCTGTTAAATTCTTTCACAATGAGAGTATAAATATTAAATAAAATTATAAACTGCACAGCAATTCCAAGAAGTTGTTTGACTTTTCTAAAGATCGATATCATTCCATTGAATATTTATTTTATAACTTGCTACTAATTATGAAATTCCATCAAAGAATGAATATACTATATTAAATACAATATAATATATTATACATACTTATATGTATATTGGTTAGGTCATAAGCTAGTATTACTACGTAAGTATACAAATAAATAAGCTAAACATATAAAGTATAGTGAACAATTGAATATAATAATACAGTTTTATCGCAACAATTACGTATAACATGAAGTTTGTAATTTTATTATATTATAATAATAAGATGTGTAACAGAAAGTATTGTGCTTTTCCCTCAACATCTTTCTTCTAATGACAATACGGAAAAATGCTTCTTCTGGTATATTATACTTTATGATTTTGGAATATTATATTATTTGCACAGTATACAACAGCCAACAGGTATATACTGTTATGTAGGTGTGTATATTCAAGAACTGTGAGGCCAATTAATTACAATAATGTCACTTTATTTGCTATGTTATTGAGTACCTAAGTACTATATTAAATTATATTATTATAATATATTATATTATATTACTATACCTACTCACCTGATATCAATACAAATTATTTGATTTATGTTTTTAGTTTCCTTGTCGTAGTAAATCAAACAAATATTAATTGGCGAATTAAAAGTATTAACTTAATTATAAAATATAAATTCATAACTAAATAATATAATTATAAAAATAATCAACAATCAACACGATTTTAATTTAAAAAAAGGTGGGGAAGTGGGTGTCGCTCTGCTGTAAGTGGATCACTGTAATGGATGGTGTTAAATTTAAATTCAATAATTGTATAAGAAAAACGATTCTGAGCGAAAACGGTCAGTCAGCCTATGATTTTACCAAGTAAATTTGACGATATTATTGTGAATAAAGTAATTTATACATAACCTATTTACGTGGAGTCTTGTTTTCAATTTTCAATCCTTAGCTATAAAAGTTGAACATTTTATACATTTTTAACTACAAAATAATTATTAAATTATAAATTTGATAAATTTTGTCAACATTTGAACTTTAAATGCTTATAAAAACAATTGTGCATATGTATTTTTAATATTTTCCAACTGCTATTAGAACGATATATTAGAAGCCTTATATTAAATTTTCACGCTTTTTACCCAACAAATTTTATTGATATTTATAGAAAAAAAAACTAAAAAAATTGAAAACTGACTGTCCGTAAACAGCTCAAAAAGAGTCGAATTATTTTCAAAATTTTATCGTGTATAGTAAATGCTAGTACAAACATTCAGTGAAATTTTCAAGTATTTACAGTCATACCTTTTTTAATAACAACAAAATAGCAAAATCGTTACATGAGAAAACAAATGAATATCTAATGTTGTAAAAATACGAATTTCAAACGCTCATAAAAATTTAATTTGACTTTCTTGTAGACATTTTTTTTTGATAAAGGTAGAAAAACTTATGGATAATCTTTTATTACATTTTCAAATCTTAGATTTAAAAAAAAAAAATTTTATGAATTCTCAACTCAAAATAATTTGCTAATTTTCGTGATTTTTCCGTATTTTGTCAAAATTTGAACTTTAAATGCTTATAAATAAAAACTGTGACTAAGGATTTTTAATTTTTTTCATCTGCCTTTGAAACAATAACCTAGAAGCCTTCTATTAAATTTTCAAGCTTTTTTAACCAACAAATAAAATTTTATTGATATTTATAGAAAAAAAAACTAAAAAAAATGGAAACTGAAAATGTCCGTAAACAGCTCAAAATAAGTCAAAATATTTGGAAAATGTTATGGTGTATAGAAAATGGTAATATAAACGTACGGTCATTTGTTTTAGAGTTGCACCAAAAACCAAAATCGATTTTCTCGAAAACAGATTTTGCGTAAAAATTCCCGTTTTTCCTTAATTTTTCTTTTGTTTTTCACGTCGCGTTTGATAACTACTGAGACATTTTTACTTTTGATCTCCCAAAGTACTAACTACATTCACTTTCCTATCAGAAAAAATACCGTTGAAAAAAATCCAGGCACTTTTACTGTCCTAAAAGGTGATGACAGACAAAAAAAAAATAAAAAAATAACACACATCATTGTAAAATCAATACATTTCATCGCTTTGCTCAGAATCTAAAATTATATTAATTTCGTTTTTGAAAATCCTGGCACAATAAAATATTTTTGAAGATTTTAAACGTGAAATACACACAAAAAATGTTTGGTGATATTAATATCGCTATATATTATATTACAATATTTAATACCCAAATTGATCATTTTTTACTGCGGATACTGTAACATGACGTTATAATATAAGATGATAAAAAATTTATTCTAACTATATAACATCGCATTTTTAAGCATCCTAACATTGTGTCATAACTTATATTATATGATACGAATTCATATATCTTAATTATTTATTATTTATTTCAATTAAAAATGTAAATCTAGTTTTTTATAATCAATGTTTTTAAAAATCTGAAAACGATCGTGATTTTTCAAAAAATTTTTTTTTCTACAATTCCGACACGAGTGAATGATATTATGAATATCGTCTATAATCCGGTACCTAAGTACCTATAATATAATGATAAGTAGTATATATTTAATTTTTCTATCGAGCTCATTTCGTATCCTTTATAAAGAAATTATAATTTTATTAAGTCAAAATATAGTATACTAGCTGATCCCACGCACCGTAAAAAATGACAATTCTTAAAAAAATTGTGATTGTTCAACTCTTTTTGGGTGTAACTCACTGCAGCAGGTGATACTCAGCCACCTTTGTAGGCAATGTGTGAAAATTTGATTTCATACCACGGCAGTTGTCCAATTTATAGCCCGTATACAATAGTCAATTACACTTCAATTACGCTTAACCCACTGATTTTACCGGCTGAATTCCGTGGTTTAACCGGAGATCGACTATTATTGTAATACATGCCTTTACTGTCACCCTTTATTAGTACCTACACCCACCACCCTACTCCACAATACGATTGTCCACGAACATGTGCTAAGTCCGGCAACCCTCTACCACGCGCATGTCAGCGGGACTAGCGCCTTTGCGCACCACCGACACGCCTACCCACGTCGCAGGACTCGATCGGATGCCGTCCCCTGACGGTACACGAGTCACCACGCAGGCGTACGTATGTGTGTGTGTGCGTGCGTTTACTTACAAAACAGCATTACAGCAGCACACACACGTGCGGTTTACTTACGAGTATCAAACGTCCTCCCCGGGGGTACCGTTTCGCTGATTTTCATTGGCCATAGCGCAGGCGGCAAGCAGAGACGGGTGATCCGTCTGCTAGAGCATCGGGATATCCTGACTGAACTTTCAATTCAAATTCACACGTCGACTTTCATAGACTTGCCCTCTCTCATTTTCTAATAGTTACGGTCACTGGTTCGACTACACACTTCGGCTTTAAATTACTCGACAATCCAGCAATAATTCTACTTCAATTTTTTTTTTCTATTTCTCGTTTTCCTTTAACTCACAACGTGTCCAGGTCCACTGCAGGGATCAAAGCTGCGTCGAACATCTAGCCGTTGAACCGTTGTACATGCTTACATATCGGTGATCGTTACATTTTTGGTGAGTTTGTGGAATTCGAAAATTGTACACACTTTTTCGAGTAGTTTATAGTATTTAGCTATTATTAATATACTTTCAAGAAATTTCGTTCAATTCATATACATACTTTTTCTAATAAAAAAACAACAATAAGTTGCAATATCATATACCTACTTTCAAAATTTTTTCAAAATTCTTAGAAAAATTGATTTCACAAATTTTCAGACGAAACACCTTAAAAATTAATGTGTTGTATATATATTTTGGTTTATTATCCAACATAATTTAATGTTTATATATTTATATGCATTTGTGCATTGATAAAAATCATTTCCAAATTCTAAAACAATTATCTCAACAGTTTTTTGCAAATAACTCTATTTTTCTAGACAGGAATTATATGTACCTATTCAAGGCTGGGCAAGTTAATGGTATTTTTCATTTTTTTCTTAATGATAGTTAAGTTAAGATATTTATTTTTTCAATTAAATTAAAAGTTAAGTTAATAGACATTTTTAATAACTTAAAATATCAATGTAAATATGATTTAAGCTTAAATTAAATGAACAAATACTATTAACTTAACTCTAATTAATAAGTTTAATAAGTGTCATCTTATTTTACAACTAAGTTATTCAAAATATTATAATAAATATTAAATTTTAATAACAGCATTAACTGTATTAATATAAATGTATAATTAAAGTATAATACACCAGTATAGTTAGATAGGTATTTTTGTAATAAAATTATAATATAAAATAAAATATAAAATACAGGGTGTCACAGGAAGACATGACAAAAAAAAAAAAATTATGCTATTGATAGGCTTTGAAAATTATATGGTTAATAAATGATTTAAAAAATATACTCATGTCAATAAATTCCCAAAAATAATATTTTGAAATAATTTTTACGATCTAAATTAATTTACACAACAAATATTGATATTTATAAAAATTCAAAAAAATAAACTACTTGACTTAGATAAATGTTTTTACCATCAAAATTGGTCTTATAATCAGATTAACAAATTGAATATTTTGAATATTTCCAAAAAAAATTTAGTTAAATTTTAAATTTTTTATTTTCAGTATTAAAAAATTAAAATTTATTTTTTTATACAACATATGTAGCGCAAGTGACTACAAATTATATATACGATTTTTTTTTAAATATTGATTAGAACAAAAGTTATTTCATATATTAGGTCTTCCTGTATAATATATAAATCTAAATGGTCATAATTCATGGGAATCGTAGAATATTGTATTAAATATTAATAAATAATAAGTAATAACTATAATGAGTACCTAATAAATAGGCATTATGAATTTTGACTTCGTGGGATCTTATTTATTAATTCTTTATACTGGCGACTAATGTTAAATTATTATTAATTAGTACCTTATTAACAGTGTTGTGCTTAGATAAAATAATTTTTATCTATATAAGGCATTACCTCAAAATTTAAATTTATAATAATAATTTAAATTTAAAATAAATTTGTATTTTTATTACAATATTTACATAATTACACGATTTGTTTTGCATATTTTTAGCGCATATTTAGCAATATTTAGCGATGTTTTTGGTGTTAATTTAATAAATTATTAATCAATAAATTTCTGTTTTTTTTAATATTTTGTTATTTATTGTATATTTAGCGATATTTAAGCCTTGAGGTATTATTATAGTACATATTAGTTATGCAATTTTAAGTGGTATAAGCTCCCAGCCCTGAACTTATTACTAATTGGTTACGGATTTTGTGTATCATCTAGATGGCTATAATTTTTATCTAGATAAATTTAGCTATTGCACAACACTGCTTATTAATACGACATATTAGTTATTACTTAGTATCTATAAAATATAATATCCAAAATTCTATATATAAAAAATATTTTTTTTTTTCTTATAATATTTCCTACATATTCTACAAATGTATAACTTATATAAATAATATTTTTCGGGATAATTATAAAATTCAAAATCAACTTAAAATCTTGAATATTAAAAATAATATAAGATGATTTTAAGGTAAAGTAGATATAAATGAATTGAGTTAAGTTAATTAAAATAGGGAACTATTAAGTTAAGTTAATAAGTTAAAAATAACTTAGGTATATTTTAACTTATTAACTCGTTAGTGCCCAGCCTCACGTGTACCACCTACATATTATTATTATATTTACAGGATATTTAATTAATTAATTGTTATTGTTTAATTAATTTATATTGCAGTTTAATTTAGATTTAAAGTTATTCTTAAGATAATGAATTGGACGAAATATCTTGTATATAATTATAAAGTACTTAGTTATTAAAAATTAAAATAAATAAACAAATAAACAAAACTATAATATTATAAGAAAAATATACAAAAACATACATTCGTAACTGTAAGATTAAATTTAATTAATTAGTTATAATTATAAAATAACTTAAAATGTACTTATTATAAGCTGAACATATTTAATTTCGTAAAAACAATGTGAAAAAAAATATTTTAAAGTTATAAAACATAATTGAAACGCGTGAATAGCACGCCTCAATTTATCTAAATATTATAAAAAGTAAATAAATAGGGTATTTCACAAATTAAAATTACTTATTTTCTCATCTTCCATTATTTAACCATTTCGTATAACATGACGAATATTTGTCAAAAATGAACACCAAAATATAACTGTAGAAAAAATTTTAATTAGTGGAAATTCGTTGGATTCGTTGAAACTGTATGTCTTGATACCATTGTGAAGACATTTGAAATATGAAAAACATGAAACATAAACTGGTTCAGAAGAAATCTCTTATTTGATTATAATGCAAAAAAAGATGAATATTATTTTGAGAACATAGCATGATAATATCATATAATATTAATATAATAATGTTATAATAATATCATATAATCTCACATATTATGTGCTCAAAGTAATTTCAAATTTAAATATATTTACTTTATTTAATTTGTCCATATTAAATTCAATTGGTAAACGCAAAAAAAGAACCATGAAATGCAATGCAAATGAAATGTAAAATAATTTAACTTTGTCAATTGAAGATTGATGAATATGAGAAACGAACCAGCACCCCCACACAGCATAAAAATATTTCCTAACTATGGTAAAAATATTTTAATAATATTGTCGTCATGATATTTTTAAAAGTTGCGTAAATAATTAGGAAATATTTTTATTATATTCTTTGGCCAAGGAGTTCATATTTTTGAAAATATTTTATAAAAACCATTTACAAAATATTTTAATTATATATTTTCAAAAAAATTTTTTAAGTCAACATTTTTATGCAATCATAGAGTACAATATTTTGTTATCATGAGAAGAAAATATTTATAAAACATTATTAGTCAAATATTCATTATTCAAGCACATTAAAACATTCACAAAATATTATAATTTCCCAAATGCTGTGTGGGGCATGCGTGTAAATGTTAAGCTTTATCATCTTGATAAGTTTAACCTCACAGCGCTTAAAACGTAATCTAATTTATTTAATAAATTAGAGGTTAGAGGTTGTCAAAAATCATTTTAAGTAAAATACTAAGTTGGTTTAAACAATCAAACCTAATCAATGAAATATTTGATTGTTTCTTACTTAACTTGTATTTTATTTAAACTGTATGAAATATTTAAGAGTAACATTTTTATAAATTAGATGACATGTCGTATATGGGTGAGGAGGATATTGCCCAATGGCAATACCAAAACATATTTATCCTAATAAATGAAATTTTGGTAGAAAGACACACCTTCCATCAAAGGTAAAATTATTTTTAACATAGTCAATTAAATATTGGTGATCATGAAAAACAAACCTTATATAATTTTCAATGTTCTCAACTTGATATATTTAACTTAAATTATTATACAAACTTTAAATTAACTATATTTAATCAATTTTATGATTGACGAACGTGAAAACGAACAATCAATTAACGTAATATAATTTTTAACACAATCAATTAAATATTGGTTAACGTGAAAACGAGCCATATATAATTTTAAATGTTTTCAACTTGATATATTTAACTTAAATTATTATACAAACTTTGAATTAACTATACTTAATCAATTTATGATTGGCTAACGTGAAAACGAACCATCAATTAACGTAATATAATTTTTAACACAATCAATTAAATATTGGTTAACGTGAAAACGAGCCATATATAATTTTAAATGTTTTCAACTTGATATATTTAACTTAAATTATTATACAAACTTTGAATTACTATATTTAATCACTAAATCTTGTGTGAGAACACCAAATGTATCATAAAAAGAGTAGTTACCATTTTCAAAAGAAAATTTTAAATTTTAAATTTAAAATAGTGATGATCGTAGAACACGATCATACTATGATGGAAGATAGGTTATATACATAGGTTGCAAACATTTACCTCGTGTGTTAAATCGTATTGTGGAGTGCAGAGAGTTACTACGCGTTTGTGATCCTGTCGATCTGTCAAAGGGTACGTCAGTACGCAATGACGCATCAACATTAGGGAGTTATTTATTTATTTACTGTGATATTTTGCTATTTATATTTACTGAATTTCGTTGTTTTTATTTACTGTACCTATATTCCTCTATTGTTTCTAATACGATACCTTTATGGTTTGTAACTAGACACAAAAATGTAGAACTTTGTAAAACAGGTAGAACAATATTGTATGCGACATACGTGTTTAGAGTACACATTATAAATTACATATTATTAAGTGTTCTTGGAAAACGAGGCATTTAGAAATCACTCAAAAAAATAAAATAAAATGTATTTTCAGGTTTTATTATTAAAAACAAAATGTAAATTATATGACGTTATAAAAGTTCAGAGGTTAAAAATCTCATATTTGTATGTTGATAGTTGATGTCCATCTAATATCCATTCGTATGTAGGTAGATATACATTCCTGGAATCGATCATGTCGTCCTGAACTGTATTGGCTTTAAATTTCGACGCCAACAAACACCCTTACAAAGAACGGTGTGAACCGATCCACTGGTCCCTGATTACTAACTGACGTCTGACAGTTGTGCTTGTACAATGTGCAAAACTTATTCTACCCCACCGTTTTACCAGGTCTACAGTGGCGCTGCCAATACTACTTTAAAATTGTCCCGTTTCCTTTAGAAAACCCCGTATATATACACAAAAATCTTACACACTAAATCTTACTTACACTTTTTCTAATTCTATCGTATAAATTACCAATACACTGCAAGGTGATCCTCAAACCATACTCACTCGCATATTCTTCTTTGGCTATTATTTTATTTAAATTGTAATTATTAGAAGTTTTAAATTACCCACATAAATACTATATTTTAAATTAATTAGATTTCTTGTTATACTTTATAATTTATGTATAACCTTTGAATATATCATTATTATGATCAGTGGTGTGTTGACCATGATTTTGAAGGGCACTTGCTTTTAAAGGGGTGAGTCGGTGGGTGGATGATAAGTAATTACACTGGTGAAATTGAAGTACAAGACTAACTTCATATGAATATGATATTTATTAAAAATAATAACTTCAATAATAAGTATTATATTAAGTAGCCAAGGGGTGGTAGGTCATTCATAAAATTAATCGACCAATAAAATATTTCAATTCGCCACGCCACTGATCATGATGATGGAATTTTGTTTCATAGGTAAGTATTTTGTATACATTCGTGTTAATTTAAAAATGTACAAAACATACTTCCTTTAGGGAAGTTTTAACCTTTTCATTTGAATAAAACCACGGGAGTTCATTTTATAATAGGTAATACAATTAGTGAATTAGAGTAACCTGGGGTATTATGTTACGCTTACATAATAGGTGTTATGTATTGGCATCTTGGAAATATTACACATTTTAGAAATATTGTTTTATTGTTCTCCTATTATACAAATAACGTAGATTGAAATTTTCAAGTTTAAAGTTGATTTACCAAAGCAAATATAATAAATGTTATAATAATTATTCGTTTTTAATTATAATTGGCTAAAAGTCTGCATGCTAAATTAATTATAAAAATTTTAAATATAAAAACATATATTATTAAAAGAAAATTACTATACAATATAACTTGAAAGTCGGTTATAATCTATTTCTAAATAAAATAACTATAAAATAAATTAAATTAAAACAATGTCAACTTTTTGAATAATGAATAGAACAATATAACAATAATAAAAAAAAAATTATAAAGGTGGGTGAATGGATGTTGCTCTGCTGTACAGTGGGTCATTGTATAATGGATTGTATTAAACTTGAATTCAATGATATAATATCACTGTATAAGAAAAACGATTTTGATTGGAGACGGTTTGTCAATCTGGATATTTTATATTGTTAGTATTTATTATAGCCTGTAAGTTGAATTAATATTATAATATTATAATTTTCTATTTATTTCTATAGAGATAAATTAAGCGTTAGAAATTAAAATATTGCTTTTAGCTGTTTTTTGTAATTTGTCGGTGGTTTTTCTCATAGCATTTAATAACTATTGAGAAAATCAAAAAATTACCTGTCTAAAGTACTATCTTGATCCAATTTGCTAAAAGATAAGATACTATAATATGTTGAAATCCAAGCACTTCTTCTGATAGAAATTTTGTATACAGGATAAAAATAAAATAAACACCATTGTAAAACTACTAATTTCCTTGCTCTGCTCAGAATTTAAAATACATTTTAAAATAAAAAAACCGCGGATAGTCGCACTGCTGTATTTTACTAGATGTCTATAAAAGTTACTGTAATGGATGTTTTAAATTTGAATTTTATGATATTAAATCAATGTTTACGAAAAACGATTCTGAGCGAAGACAATCTATAATATTACTAAGTATAATTTATGATATTATTGTGATTAAAGTAATTAATTTTACAATTAGCTATTAGGCATTGTAATACTACCGTATATTAAATTAATTTTGCTGAAACATTGCACTTAAAAATTGCATTGCTTATAAAATATAATAATATATTATAAAAGTTTTATGTAGCCAGAAGTAATATTATTATTACAACAAAACTATGTTTATATATTTTTTTAGATTTTTTGGTTACACTATGAATTACAACTACCGGAACCTTGTTTTACATTTTCATTTCTTAGCTATAAAAATTGAATATTTTATAATTTTTTAACTACAAAATAATTAGTACTTTTTCCATATGATACATTTGTCAAAATTTGAACTTTCAATGCTTATAAAGAAAAATCATGCCTGTATATTTTTATTATTATTAAACCACTATTATAAAAATGTGTGAGAAGCCTCGTAAGACTTGTTCAAGCTTTTTGACTAAAACTAAAAAATATTAAATTTCAAATTGGTTTACAATTCAAAACTTTTCAAAATATTTTGAAAATTATATTAAGTATAAAAGATAAAATGAATATTTGGTGTAAATTTCAAGTATCCACAGTTATTTTTTTTTTAAGTTGACGAAATAATAAAATCATTCTATGAGAAGTCGAGTGAATATTCAATGTCGTAAAAATTTGACACTCATAAAAATTCCTCAGACTTTTTGGTAGACGTTTTTTTTTTTTGTTAATAGTAAAATAACGTATGAGAAATCTTGTATCAAATTTTCAAATCTTAGATATAAAAAGAAAAAATTTTATGACTTAAACTCAAAATAATTTGCAAATTTTCGTGATGTTGACGAATTTTGTCAAAATTCTAACTTCAAACGCTCATAAAAATTATTGTATCCTTACGTTCAACATTTTTTTCATTTTCCAACTAACATAAACTTATGAGGAATCTTGTATTAAATTTTTAAGTATTTTAACCAAGCAAAAATGTTTTATCGACATAAATTTTAAAAATATTTATAAAAAGGTGGGTAAGTGGATGTCGCTCTGCTGTACAGTAGGTTACAAGTGGGTCACTGTAATGGATGGGGTTAAATTTGAATTCAATTATATAATATCATTGTATAAGAAAAACGATTCTGAGTGAAAACGGTCAGTCAGCCTATGATATTACCAAGTAAATTTGATGATATTGTTGTGAATAAAGTAATTATATATAACCAATTTACGTGGAGTCTTGTTTTCAATTTTCAATCCTTAGCTATACAAGTTGAACATTTTATACATTTTTAATTACAAAATAATTATTAAATTATAAATTTGATAAATTTTGTCAAAATTTGAACTTTAAATGCTTATAAAAAAAATTGTGCCCATGTATTTTTAACATTATTTATAGCCTTATATTCAATTTTCACGCTTTTTTAACCAGCAAATAAAATTTTATTGATTATAGAAAAAAAAACTAAAAAAATTGAAAACTGACAATGTCCGTAAACAGCTCAAAAAGAGTCGAATTATTTTCAAAATTATATCGTGTATAGAAAATTTTTAATTACAAAAAATAAGAAAATCGTTACATGAGAAATCGAGTGAATATCAAATGTTGTAAAAATATGAATTTCAAACACTCATAAAAATTTAATTTGACTTTCTTGTAGACATTTTTTTTTTTTTGATAAAGGTAGACAAACTTTTGGATAATCTTTCATCACATTTTCAAATCTTAGATTTAAAAAGAAAAATTTTTATGAATTCTCAACTCAAAATAATTTGCTAATTTTCGTGATTTTTCCGTATTTTGTCAAGATTTGAACTTTAAATGCTTATAAATAAAAACTGTGACTATGGATTTTTAATTTTTTTCATCTGCTTTTGAAATAATAACCTAGGAGCCTTCTATTAAATTTTCAAGCTTTTTTATTGATATTTATAGAAAAAAAAAAACAAAAAAATTGGAAACTGAAAATGTCCGTAAACAGCTCAAAATAAGTCAAAATATTTGGAAAATTTTATGGTGTATAGAAAATTCTAATATAAACATTCAGTCAACATTTCATGTACCTACGGTCATTTGTTTTAGAGTTGCACCAAAAACCAAAATAAATTTCTCAAAAACAGATTTTGCATAAAAATCCCGTTTTCCTTAATTTTTCTTTTGTTTTTCACGTCGCTTTTGAAAACTCTTGGGAATTTTTTACTTTTGACCCCCCAATGTACCAACTACATTCACTTTCCTATCAAAAAAGTTACTGTTGAAGAAAATCCAAGCATTTTTACTGTCCTAAAAGGTAATGACAGACACAAAAATAAAAAAAAAACACACATAATTATAAAATCAATACATTCATCGCTTCACTCAGAATCTAAAATCTAAAATGTCTTATGTCTATAAATTGCTCAAAATGAATCATAAAATAATTTTGAATGGCTTAATTTATGGTGTATATAAAATGCTTATATAAACATTCAGTGATAATCTAATATCTACAATAATTTTTTTTAGAGTTCAACAAAAACCAAAATTAATTTTGTTGAAACCGATTTTGCGTAAAAATTAACGTTTTCCTTAATTTGTTTGTTTTTGTTTTTCCGGGGCCTTTGAAAGCTACTGAACATTTTTAATGTTGACCTTTCAAATGCTCGTCCTAAATTCACTTTCCCACCAAAAACGATACTGACTGAAGTCTAAAATCGAAGCATTATTTCGTCTACTTATGTATGAACAACACAAAAAAAATTATAAAATAAAAACACACATAATTGTAAAATCAATACATTCATCGTTCCGCTCAGAAACTAAAACTTTAATATTGATGGCGGCCTCTCTCTCCAGACACCGTGACTGCCCGAAGAGAAGTGCCGCCCGCGACCTAGGTTCGAACCGCCGACGGTGCACGTCGCAACCGACGCCTTAGTCCGCTAGGGTACTCCGTCCCTTTAATATTTTTTTGAGTAAATTAATTTAGAACGTAATATTATACTAATAACTTATTTAAAAATAATATTGTTGGGAATTCCTCGACATGAGTATATTTCTTAGATTGTTTATTAACTATATAATTTTCTCATTTTTTGTTATACGTTTAAGTAGCATTATTTTAAATTCTGAGCGGAGCGATGATTGTATAGATTTTACAATGATGTGTGTTTTTTTTTTAATTTTTAGTCTGTCATCACCTTTTAGGACAGTAAAAGTGTTTATATTTTCTCCAACAGTATCTTTTCTGATAGGAAAGTGAATCTAGTTGATACTTTGGGGGGTGAAATGTAAAAATGTCCAGTAGTTTTCAAAAAAGCCGTGATAAATAAATAAAAAATTAAGGAAAAACGGGAATATTTACGCAAAATTGATTTCGGTTTTTGGTGTAACTTATTTAGACCGTATAGAATATAGATACATGCAATTTTTACTGAATGTTTATATTAGCATTTTCTATACACGATAACATTTTCCAAATATTTTGAAAAATTTTTCTTTTTAAATCTAAGATTTGAAAATGTGATATACATGATTCTTCTTAAGTTTATCTACCTTTAAAAAAAAAAATGTCTACACGAAAATCAAATTAAATTTTTATGAGCGTTTGAAGTTCATATTCTTACAAGATTGGATATTCACTAGATTTCTCATGTGGCGATTTTGTTATTTTGTTGTAATTCAAAAACGAATAACCTGTAGATACATGAAAACTTCACTGAATGTTTATTTTATCAATTTCTATACTTGGTAAAATGTTCAAAATATTTTAACTGGTTTTGAGCGTTTTACGAACAATTTCAAATTTCAATTTTTTTAGTTTTTTTTTTCTATGAATATCAATAAAGTTTTATCTGTTGGGCCAAAAACTGTGTAAACTTAAAACAAGGTACCTGATATATTCTTACAATAGCAGTTGAAAAATATTAAAAATACATAAGTGCAATTTTTTTTAAGATTGGAATTTTGACAACATTTATCAAATTTAAAATTTAATAATTATTTTGTAGTTAAAAATTTATAAAATGTTCAACTTATATAGCTAAAGATTAAAAATGTATAACAAGGTTCCACGAAACTAGGTTATATATCAATAATTAATTACTTAATTCACAATAATATCATCAAATATAGGTACCTACTTAGTAATATCATAAGGTGACTGACTGTCTTCGCTCAGAATCGTTTTTCTTATACAATGATATTATATCATTGAATTCAAATTTTACACCATCCATTACAGTGACCCACTTACAGCAGAGCGACACCCACTTGCACAAATTTTTTTAATTTTATTTTTTGTCAGGTCTTCTTTTTACACCCTAAATATCACTTTTCTATTTCTATAGACTATAATACTCAAATATTACCTCAAACGAACAAACTTAATACCTACATTTCTCATATTCCCGCCAAAACTTCATCAAAATCTACCTTTATCAAAAAAAAAATGTTTACAAGAAAGTCAAATAAAATTTTTATGAGCGTTTGAAATTCATATTTTTTTAACATTTGATATTAACTCGATTTCTTACGTAACGATTTTCCTATTTTGTTTTAATTTAAAAACAAATAACTGTAGATATATGAACATTTCACTGAATGTTTATATAAGTATTTTCTATACACCATACAATTTTGAAAATATTTTGAATCTTTTTGAACTGTTTACGGACATAGTCAGTTTTCAATATATGTGAAAATGTAATACAAGGCTCCTGATATATTGTTACAATAGCAGTTGAAGAATATTAAAAATCAAATTTAAAATTTAATAATTATATTGTAGTTAAAAATTTATAAAATGTTCAACTTTTATAGCTAAGGATTGAAAATTTAAAATAAGGTTCGACGTAAATAGGTTATATATAAATTAATTTATTCACAATAATATCATCAAATATGCTTAATAATATCATAGGGTGACTGACCGTCTTCGCTTAGAATTGTTTTTCTTATACAATGATATTTTATCATTGAATTCAAAATTAACACCATCTATTACAGTGACCCACTTACAGCAGAGCGACACCCACTTGCCCAAATTTTTTTTATTTTATTTTTTGTCCGGTCCTTTTTTTACACCCTTAATATCACTTTTTCTATTTCTATAGACTATAATACTCAAATACGGTGTGTACTAGTTGCGGTCATAATCAAAAATTACATACTAGTTGCGGTCACCCCTCAAAAAGGTTACATACTTAGGACTGTCTACACTTTTATTTTTTGTGTAGGTATGGTTAAAAATGTTGATACTTATGTTTAAATTACGTGGTTAAACTTGTGTCGAAATATAGTATATAATAGTAAACTTGTGTCAAAATATAATATGTATATAATAATAATAATAAATTAAAATTTTAAAATTTTGTAGAAATAAATTTAAAGGAAATTGACTTTAGATATTCAAGCCGATTTATTTCACCTTCTTCACAATATTGTATTTGTTGCGCTAAAAAATGCTCTTTTTCTATTGAAATTTTATTAACACGACTGGTCACGACTTTTGTACAATTCATTTTTAAATAGCCATTCGTTTGAATTTCATTTAAAGCGTCAATAAATATAAAAATATTAGGATGAGAATGGTAAAATTGAGCTTTGAATGAAAACTTTCGCATACATTTGTTGTTCGTGTTATGGAAGACGAACATTCAGCCCATAATGACGGTGGATATCTCAAATATTCGAAACTATCGGAGTATACAATTTAATCAATTTTATTTATAAACATTACAGATAAGTAGTGGTGTTCCCACATATTATATACGCTGTGTGCATTATATACAACTTTGATAAGCTATGAACGCAACTAAGATATTACCTAAATTGGCGTGACCGCAACTGTTATATCTGTTTATCTCAAAAATCGTCATGACCGCAACTAGTATGCAGCCCTCAAATATTACATCAAACGAACAAACTTAATACATTATCTCATATTGCCGCCAAAACTTCATCAAAATGTATCGAGAAAATGTTTTTTGATCACATTTGGCTATGATAACAAAAAAGTTTGACCCGATGGCAAATATTAAATTATTTATACAGAATAGTTAATTTTGCCCCATGCGCCTTTATACCCCAGGTTACATACAGTCAAAAATAAATTTTACGTCATAATCAGGTTTTTAATTAAATATATAAAATTATTTTATAAATCCATAATCAGTAGGTATAGGTTTTTTATGGCTTATGGATATTTTATCATAATCATTGATGAATATTACGTTCCATAGGCGGACATTTGGTTGAATTTTTAGGGAGTCTAGAGTAATCCAATGGAAAGTGACTCACAGCGGCCACGCCCCCGCACCCCCTATCAAAGAACTAGTACACTATAGAGTATAGGTGCCTATTGTAATATACTATACCTAATAGTATAATACTATTGTCTACTTTTATCAAGCTAATACCTATATTTACCATCTTCAAAAACTAAAAGACGTTTTCAAACGGTGAACTTAGATAATACCCACCTAAACACTGAAAACAAAACTCACACGATTTCCGTTATCTGCACTGTTCTTTAATCGTTATTATCATTATAATATTATCTAGGATCTAATGACCATTCATTATCGCCACCTTAGCTCATTGTCTATTTGTAGGTACTTTGTCTATAATGCTCGCAACCAGTTCGGAGAATATAACTTTTTATAACGGTTATGGGGTTCTTGTCGTTTCATGTCGTGTTTTAATGTGTCTTCGTGTCATGCATTTTTTTGTTTATACCACGATTTAAGATAGTATGGTTGCACAACGACCCATTAGAAAAATGTTATCACATGGCATTGAATCGAAAAGTCATGTGATCTACGGGGGCCCCCGCATACAGCGCTCATATCGGTTCAAATTAAAACTAATAAAAATTGTTATGTTATACCTATATACAATAAAAATATATATAATGATCGTATTATATTATAAATTATAAAATAGTCAACTAGAAGCGCTAGTGCTGGGGGTTCGATTTAAATCCAATGCCGTCTTATCAGGGGTATGAAACTCCGTGAATTGGCCGATTCGGGTGATTATGGCCTTGAACACGATTTCCAGGGGGGCGTGGCATACGTGAAATAGGGAATGGTAAACAAGCCGACCCTGCGTAGCGTATCCCGCCATAGTCTTGGAACCGTTTTCATAATATTGGTAACCATGGGTCTAACATCAGGTTGGTGCGTGGAACCGTTTTCATGTTTTTAACAGGTTCAGACTTCAGATCATAGGTAACCAAGACCCCAATCAGCTGATCGAGTTTCACTTCTATATTGTTCTATGATATAACGCATCTCAATGAGGGACTATATAATATTTATTATATATAATGTGCTTATAATTATTTACATGGAGGGAATACGCTATATATCCATCCAAAGTATAATAATTAATGATCTAATCATAAATGTAACCACACGGCCAAAAGTTTAATAATTTATATTTTTCAACTATGCGGTATCGTGTGATAAAATAACGATATACCGTATGACACGCATGTTTGAAATATACAGGTTATTGCATAATGACTCGGATTGTTATCATCAGAAACAAAATGGCTGTGTAAAAGGATATCACAAATATAAATTATTCTTATCATCAAAAACACGCTGACAAAAACTAACAAATTCAAAATTTCCGTACATGTATACTTGATTATTATTGACTCCATTTATACCATTTTTGTTTTTATCATCAAATATTTGTTTGAGAAGAGGTATAAATGCAATAACTTTATATATTTAAACCATGGTATGATATAATGTATAATAATTTATTATCTAAATAGAACACACTGTTCAGCCAATCAGAGAAAATTTTTTTTTTTTTTTATTTTTATTAGCTTTTAGTCGGATACTATTACAGCTCAACAATTATACATCATACATATTATAATAAGATATTGTACATTATACATGATAAGAAAGCAATTAAAGTTAGAAAGGTATATACTATTTAGACAGATAAAGAAATAACAATGCTATTAGTATGGAAAACATTTTACAGAAATAGCTACGGAGATAGGGAAGTTTTGGGGATTAATGTGTGAAGAAATGAAGAGAGGAGAGTAATTAGAGGACTGATTAAAGAATTGAGATTAGTGATAAAGTTAGAAAATAGGACGGAAAAATTATCTGTGAAAGAATCTTGAGTCCGGGTGGCTTCAGCGTATGATTTTGGTCTGGAATGAGGGTTAAGCGCCGGAACTTTGACTGGAGAAACATTGAGGAGTCTTGAGTTTTTTTTTTTTGAGCACTTTGGAGAACAGGACAACCCCTGAAGTTGGCGGTGTGGTCACCGGAGCACAGGGCACATTTAGCCGGACTATTCCGATCTTTGGAACATTCATTTGTGTGATGATTTGCTCCGCATTTAACGCAGCGCGCGACGTGGTGACAATAGTTTTGCGTGTGGCCGTATGATTGGCAATTATGGCACTGAGGAGCACCGCGGTTCTTTTTGTGTGGTTTTTCTATAATAACTTTGGTATTAAGTAAAGACGAAATTTTAGTGATATCCACATTGTTTGTATCTTGGGAAACTTCTATAAAAAATAGAGGTAAGGGGCGTTTGTTTTTATCTAATATGTTTTGAACACGTACGACAGAATGTCCCAATTCAGATAGAGCAGAAACAATATCAGTTTCAGTGGTAGAGAAGTGTAAATTTCTGATAACAAAATATCTGACTGGACGAAATTGACGAGGTTTGAATGTGTGGAATTTGGCGTCGGTGTCATTTAAATGTTTCACAATTATGTTGAAATTTGACATACCCGAGGGCTGAACAATGAGATATGAAGTTGACGATTTGCAAGTGAATCCATTCGGACCGATAAGATTCGTTAAGAGGTTTTTGAATGATGAATAGTTTAAGATATCTTTGATGTAAATTGGTGGTGCTGGAGAATCTTCACCCTGATCGGGAATGTGTGGGTTGCCATGAGTAGATTTGGATGGCGTTTCATTTTCGTCGGAGTCGAGAACGGCGTATCTGTTTGGTGTGACGAAAAACTTTGATTTTTTTTTATCGCCAGGAGTAGGTGATAAAGACGAATTGGACAGATTACGTTTAGAATGTTTTAAGTTGGAGGGAGTAAGTGACGAAACGGGACTCTTACTCGGATCTGGGGTTTTCACAAGAAAGTAATTATCGTCGACCTTGGTCAAATGAATCATTTTTAGGTCTAAGATAACAACCGATTGTTGACAATAAAATCAATTAACGAGCGTACAACGGAGATAACGGAACGAACACAGTGCGAGATACGTGCGTTCATGATGAGCGCAGCGGCCGAACTGATCAGAGAAAATTATTTTACACAACACGACACGATACAATTTTTCAGTAGTATTATAGCTGTAATATATTATATATATTTGACCATGAGTAGCATCACCGTACATTTTTACCTCCATCTGTTGGCTGAATATTTAACAGTTTTTAAATAATAGTAGAAAAGATAATTAAAGTAAATAACGGTAATAATAACATTTCGAATAGCTTAAATTTTGTAGGGCTATTGAAATTTCTGGGGGGAGGGGGTGGCAAAGCCCATGGTAGGTACACAGAATATAACCTATACTCTACAGTATACACAAATAATAAACTGTACCGAATACAAATTATCACACTTATTCACATGTATTGTGCTGGACAAGGGGCGTTCTATACAATATTCATAGTATATAATTTAATATAATAGTCATGGTTGAATATACAAGGTTATTGCATTTATATCTTACATCCATCTCAATCAAATATTTGATGATAAAAACAAAAAAGGCACCACAAAAATGATTATTTATTTTTTATACATGTTTAAATGTCGATAAAAGCTAACATATTATACATTTGTTATTAGGTATTAACACGATTTAATATAGTCTTAAATCGTGGGTTATAGCAATATTCAATATCAGACAAAAATGTTTCGTTAAAAATTTGATTACTTAAATTAGATTAGTAAGTTATCAATAAATCAATCCACAGATTGGCCTTTATCAAAAATAACTTAAACGGATGCCAAATAAGACTTCGTGATAAGCACGTTATTATTTACCAAGTCTTCTACTATGTTACTATACTACGCTCTTAAATCTTAATCTACAATGCAAAATGTTCCATAATTTTCGGGAATATTTCTGAATAACACATTATGTTATCCTTCAGTTTGTTCTAAAATCCTTAAAATAATATAATGTATAACAAAATTGGTTCAATAAATAAATTATAGAAGCTGGCATGTACGCACTCGGGATTTTTGTTTGAGGGAGTAGGGGCTTACAAATTTCCCTACTTTTTTTACATACAAGTAAACTATTACCACTAATTTTTATAATCATTTTTTTAAATTAATTTTCACAAAATAGTAGGTATGTACTTACATAATAATATTATGTTGTACCTATGTGTTTATAATTACATTCATAATATTTATAAATATCAAAGGTAACTATAAATATTATAATATAACTAAACATGACGTATCAGTTTAAAATTAAATCAGTTTTTGATTTATTATAGAGATTTTTTCGGAGTTGATATTTATTATGTTAAGAATAAGTACCTACCTACAACAAATTTTTAATTTAGATTTTAAACTATAATAATCACATTCGAACACGCATACATAATAAACACAACGGTTAAATCGAATAATCTGAACGTCCAAATGAGACTTCATGCCATATACAGTATCGACAGTCATAATTATTATTATTAAGCACTTATCGATCAAAGGTGACTGCTGACAATCCGACGTAGTCACTATAGTACCTACCTATAAAGGATAGAATACGTTAGAAATCTAAAAAAATTATTTTCACCGAAATAATCGATCAGCGATTGCCACAAACCTTATGTATTTATTTAGGTATTACAACTATTAATGTGTATCATTATCAAACATAATAATCAATTTTGAAGAACAAAGCATCATCATTCATAATTAATTTAAGATATTTGTAACAAAACACTATGCTATGATAATAACAATTAATTTTTTGGGTGAGGGGCTCAGTAATAAACCTCCTTCGGTGTGCCACTGGAATCCGGACTAAATGTAAATTATTCATATTGGATTGTAAAATTATCGTTGGTTAAATTATAATTTTACTTTCCAAATTTCCAAACTATTTAAAATGATTTTATAAATATTAATGGATAATTAATTATCAAACAATAAGTAAAATTATGAAAAACACCTTATTAACCTTAAATATCACCACACATATTTTTTATCGTACCTACAGAATTAAACAAAATTAATTATAAATATTATATATTTATAAATTAAAATAGTAATATAATATAGGCAAGCAATATTTGACAGACCCGCTACTTGTATACGAAAAACGATTCTGAGAGGATTTGATCGTTAGCCTATAATCTATTGGGTACTAATTATATTTTATTATATAACTAGCTGCTGGTGTAACTCACTGAGACTAGGTACTGATTTCGGAGACAATATCGTTAAAATTATATTTGACCTGTCAGTAACGTCGCACGTTAGTGGTTGGTTAAAACTCAAAAATTTGAGAAGATGATAAGGATTTGTGATATGGATTGATCATAAAGATTAGGTATAAGGATTTTTGATAAGGCTTGGCACTTAAGTAATATCGATCCAAAAGTAAGAAAGTTTAAAAGTCGAGTTCGAGTATCTAGAAAGTACTCATGGTCCGTGGAAATCGGTTATTTAACGGACTTGTAACGGTTCCCGGCGTATTCCTGGTGCTTAGTCACCTAGGTATATCGCAAAAAATATGCAACAGCATAACAGATGGTACGCAATCCGCTGCGGGTTGTGAATACAATGATGAGTGACAGAAAGTTAAAATTGTAATTTGCAAAAACCCATTAAAGGACATAGGGCGTGGTCACTCACACACTCAGATATGGTTCAGTCTTGTGTGATTTTATGAAAGTTGAAAAGTCTAAATCGATATTATGATTACACGAAAGCTGCGTTCGATTGTCTAGCGTACACGTAAGCCACCCACGATTTCGATCTCGTGGTTTTATTAAGTTCAGATTGTGGTTACATTCATCGGTGACGAAGGTACATTGGTACCACTGATCCCGGTGGTATGACGTTTTTTTCTAATTCCGGAGGAATTATTATAGAAGTAATTGGTAGGTACTCAGATATTTAGAAATCGTTATTTGAAATCATTATTATTTGTTTAAATATTCATTTTCATCAACATATCAACACATCAATATGTGAGTGTGGATTTTTTAAAGTTTCTGTAAGAACTTCCCATGAGGAATCTTGTATCATATTTTCAAGTTTTAGCTATAAATCTGTAGCTATAATAATAAATTTATCAAGACAAAATCCGTCCATTCACATTGATTCTCCATAATTGGGAATTTTAATAAGCGTTTTTCTTCCTGGACCCTTTTACATTCACATAGGTGGAAAGAATCATTTTTCTTGATTTTGTCCACCTCTGCTCACGACTACTGAACTGATACAAATCTTCCCATTAAATTTCTAGTTCTCTGTTTGAATTTCTATTTCTTAAGTAAAAAAATAACACATTTGCGTTTTATTAGGATTTGGGTTTAAGTGGTGTTTCTTGTAGTAGATGGATATTTCTTTCAGAGCTTTTTCTACTTATTAAACGTGTGTTTTTGGGAGGAGATCGCTAGGCCATCATCATACAAGTGTTTTGTATCGAGGTTCGTTGGGCGATCATTTGTGTAAATATTAAAAAGAGTTAGTTCTAATACGCTACTCTGTGGTAAACCACTGCGTTGGTTTCACCATCTACTATTTTTACCTTGTAGACTGACATAGAAACGTCTTTTATATAGGAACATTTCAAAAATTATGGTAAATGTTATGTCTAGAGTTAGTTCGTAAGCTTTTCGCTTTAGTTTCCCAAAGTTTAATGTGGCAAAAGCTGCACTCAGATTCAATCAAAAACAGCTGTGACTTTTTTTACAAAACCGTCCTCTATGTGCTGTGTCAGGCTTAATACCTGGCTCGTGCAACTCTTTCCTCCTCCACATTTTGGGAATTCGCATTTGTTCAATACATTAAATACATACTTGAGCCATTTTCAGGCTTGGGGTCCTAGATTTGTATTTACTTTGTTTAAATACCGTTGATTCCTGCTGCTTTCCTTTTTTCATGATTTTTATGCGAGTTTTTAGTTCTTTGATTGTGAAATGAACATCAAAAAGGCTGGTCTCGTGCTTTTTAATTTAAACTTTCCAGTTTTAAAGTTTAGGATCAGTTGGCCACCTCATTTGCGGTCACGTTGTATTTATTGGTTCGTTACATTTTTCACTGTTGAATTTTCAAATAAGGCACCATTGCTCTTTGACCTCGTATCTAACTCTTCCACTTTTTTTCCACTCCTTTTTTATCTCTTCGACAATTTCATGTAACAGTATAATATCTCATACCTTCAACATTTTGACAAAAAACGCGCCTTCGTTATTGTTTATTTCGTATTCTTGTAATCTGGATTGTAGTGATTGGGATGAAAGTTGTTCGACATCCTTTTGCTATGTGTCTCTTTGAGACTTTCTTTATTATTTGAACAATAAGGTTTCGTAGTTAGGAAAGTAAGGACAGTATGTTTAAATTTATCGTCCCCTTGCACAAATAGCTCTTGTAAATCATTGCTGAACATGAGATGACAGTTATTTGGTAGTTGTATAGAAGACGATTTGCATGGATCTGATTATACGGGTAGTATGTGTATTAATTCTTCTAATGAAGAAATACTAATATACCTATTTAATCTACTATTATTTCTTGAATGTTGTTATTCTACAACCCATATTTCTGAATTCTTGGGATTCTTCTGAAAGTCGTCCTACGAAAAATAAATATGATAAAACATAATTTCAGTATTATTTTAAAAAAAAATGTTTATCAATAGGCAGAACGGTGAATCGTATAAGATCAGCTCCATAAGGAAGTACTTCATATACACTTAGAATAACCTGGGGTATGATGGTATTCAATATTTACCATCTGGTTAGGTTAGGTCAAACTTTTTTGTTATCATAATTTTATTATCATAGCCGAACGTGATATAAACATTTTCTCAACAATTGATAAAGTATTGCGGCAATATGAGATAAAATATATTGTTTGTTTGATAATTATATCTCATTAATTGTGAGTTTTATAAAAGTAGTGATATATAGTGGTTAAAACACGTCAGGTGTTGCTTTCATTTACTTTAGCTTAGCACAAATAAGTAGTCACTTATATATGTTTGTCACTCATAGTATGTCACTATAAATACGTCCACACCAGTAAAATATTGACATAATGACAACTGAATATACTACAATACTGTTTATTCAGAAAAACATATTGTGGTAAAATGGTGCGATGGATTTGGGGCAAAAATACGCAGTGATTAATTGCTTACCTGATTACCTACAATTGTAAACATTTTATAATTATAACTTCAAAATTAATATCTAGACATTTAATTATATTTATACATAGGTATATAATATTTAAAATGATTAAATTTAATAATAATATGTAATATGTATTGAATAGCCTAACCAAAAAAAAATTACTTTGGCTTGGTATTTTCTACTAACATAGTAGAGCTTATATATTTTCAGATTTTTTGGTTATAGTATGAAGTATGTATGAGAAACAATATTTTAAAATTGCAATAATTTGGTATAAAATTGAAAACATTATCAGTATTAACTACAAAATACATTTGCAAATTTTCATAATTTTAATGAATTTTGATCAAAATGTGAACTTTAAATACCTATAAAAATTGTGACTATATGTATCAGTATCTTTAATATGTCTCAACATCTTTAATATTTAGTTGGTATTCTATAACTGCCCTCACAGCCTTTGTTTCATTTGTCCTCATTATATTACCGAACCATTGTAATTGTTGATCTTTTATATACCTAATTGATAACCTTATGACTTTGCGTAATTTCTCGGATTTCGTGGTTTGCTCTTCTACTTGCAAGTTTGCATCATATAGCGCAAGCGCACCATCGATTTTTTACAATATCAAAGGATTGTAATCTTTTCTCCATTTGTACTGTAAGTTATCGTCTACACCTCACTCCCATACATCGGCGTCGATCTAACTATAGTCATATAGGTATAGCCTGAACATATATTCGTTCTTCTCGAGAATAATTTGGATTTAAAAAATGTCAATAGTGCATAATAGGCTTTTTCTGCTTGTTGTATGAGGTTTACTATTTCACCATTCAGTCATTGTGACTCCGGACTCGTAATGTTAGTTCCCAGGTATTTATAAACTGGTCTACTTTTTCAAAAATCAGTTCTTCTACTGCAAATATACCATAGCCGTTACCCTATAACTCCATTACAATAGTCTTTTCTTCGTTTACTACTAAGCCTACTGCTTTCACTTAATTAATTTTTGTTGCTGTATTATTTTGCACCACAATTTATTTGTTCTCTCTAATTAGGTTTATGTGTTCCGTGAAACTCAATACATTTACCAACGATGTACTGACCTCCAGCCCACACCTATTCTGTTGTACACCTTTTTTCACCTTTTCCAATGCTATATTGAATACTAAAGCGTGATACCTAATGGATCTCCATGTCTTAAACATTTAATAACTCGAAACTCTTCAGATGCGATGTGGTCTACCCTTATCTGGTATTTCGTACCTTTCATACACATTGCTGTTAGTTCTATTAGTTTCGAAACCCAAATTCAGAAATTATATTATACAAGCTTTCCTGGTGTATGATGTGTAGGCTTTATTGAAATCAACAAATACATGCCATACTTTTTATCGAAATTCATATTTCTTTTCGATAATAAGTCCAATTATCGACAGCTGTTCAACTGTACATTTACCTCTACAAAATCTACATTGGCATTCTTCGATACACTCCTCTGATATGGATTGAAATCGCTTCAATAATACTTCAGAGAACACCTTGAACGCTATACTTAATATCGCAATTTCTCTGTAGTGACCTAACTTGTCTTCTTACTTATGTAGTGGAATAAAAATTGTTTTGTTCCAATCCTCTGGAAGATTTTCCTCCCTCCATATGATCAAGCAAAGTTCAAGAATATTTTTGTGTAATGTCTCACCACCATATTTCCGAAGTTCAACTGGGATCCCGTCAGTACCTTCTAGTTCTTCAGGCTGTCAACTACAAACTTCGTTTCTTCAAAAATTATTTGGCCTACATTATCTTACTCAGCCCTTTGTTTTTCCCATCTAGGGATTGGATTATCGGATACGTCCCCATTGAGCAGCATTTTGAAGTATTCCATCCTTCTAACTACTTTTTTACTTGGTTCCAACAATATTCTTTCATCGTCATTATTGACCCCTTTCAATGTTGGGTAAATTTTTTTATACTTCCCAATTTTCATGAAAAAGTTATGATGTACCTTACCCTACCAATTATCTCGTTCATATAATTTATCTTTAATCTTTGTTTGGTCCTTTTACATATCTTGCATTCTTGCGTTTAAAGTGTTCTTTCGCTTCTGTGGAGCATGATACAAGATAGTTTTGTCGCCGGGTATCTATTCACCTTGCTATTGCGCTTCTTCACTCTGTTTTAAACTATTTCATTGTTTGGCTTTTTGATACAGTGATAAATCCACTAGTATTTACAGATAATATGTTCCCAACATGTTTAAGTAAGTAATGTAAAATCAATCTCAGTTATATCAGTGCTCATTTTTGGGTTTTTAAAAAATCTTCTTGCAGTGTTGCTATCGTTTGTACTTACTTCCTTTTCCTGAAATATTTGAAAAAGTATTTGCGTCTACATAATTCATATTGTACCAAATTAATATCAGTTCATTTTTACTTTGTGGCACAACATCAATAAATGAACCTATTTTTGTACAAAAACATCCTTGGATACTTTTTTGTCGTTGGGCAAAACTATAAATTAAGGGCTGGTTTTCTAACCTAAAATGTAACTTTTAATGTTTAATACAATAATTGGTTGAACGAATTTTGTATATTATAACAGTCTTATATACTTGCCATGTCTTGAATTCCAACTGATATGAAATGTATAACAAACATTCAAAGAACCGTATCCATGCATGAAGTGTGGATAGTTCAAACCTCAATGATTCCTGATGAATTGATTTATTTTTAACTCGTTGAATATTATTTATATTTTTTGGTGAAGAATCACAAATAAAACATTTTTGACTTAAGGTCTCTGTTATGATGTTATACATACTTTTATAATAACAACACAAGTAATTGAGAACTTAATAAACATTACGGATGTAAAAAAAAAATATATTAAAACTTATTTACTTTTCCGTCAACATTATGAACACTAGTGTATGCTTCACTGCTTATTTTTACCATTAAAAATGATGTGTGAAGCAAAAAGCTTTTTCATATTTTGGTATTGTCTTTGTTTGATATTGGAATTTGAACTTTATTGGTCTACAACATTTTGTGGAAGAAATTCTTATATTTTTGCATGTTTGCTTCATTAAAAGAGTAAAAATAAAGAGGAGCAATTGAAAAAATAAAAAAATCACTGTCAGAACATATGCTAAAATGAGCATACTATTACTTATAGAGTGACTGTCAATTACTTCCACCACAAGTCACAGCCCTATTTATAAATAATATTAAAATCTTTCAAATAGTTTTGATAAAATTGATGGAAGTAATTTCAAATATTTTTTTAAGGTGTAATCAAGAGACCTTGAAGTCCTATTTCATAAAATGATTCAGATACCTGTATCATATCATATCAGCATTACATTGTTTCCTAGTCAATCTAATATTTAAATATTGGAGTTTTGTTAAGTCCTTTTTAATAAAAATGACATTGCTTCATCAGAAGTAAGAGGTCTAATTGTTTATGTGTCTTTAAAAAATCTGAAGTTTTATCACATGATTTTACCTTTTTAAAAAATTGGACAATATTTCGTTTCCCAGTCATTGTAAATTTATTTTGTGAAGCTTAATAATATTAACATATTATGTCAGTAGTTGTCATAATAGAAGTAGCTATCGACATTTTATTATTCCCTTTTTTAGAACAATCTGCACATTCAATAAAATATATAATAGGTCCATAAATATTCAGAGATTTTGAAACATTATAATATTATAATTTTTGTTTGTGGCTAAGTATTTTGAAGTACGAATCAAGTCGTTCTGTATGCATTTTAGTAAACTAATTATTATTTCGGCATACTTTTATAAATTGTTTTGATAATGCCAAAAAAAAATTAAAAATTTCCGTTTCTATACTTTGGTATAAGCACCATTTCACTTTAAACACACGTTACATTTTTGACGCTGGTCAATATTACAATATCTACTGAAACTATATGTAATAACCACTTGAGCGTTATAAATTATAATAATTATCAAACAATATTAAAAATCAATTCTCTTATGAATCAATATTCAATAGATATATATATATAAGTTTTCTCTTACCTTCAAATGTGGGCTATACATAATGTTTTTTTTTTATTTTATTATTTAAGAAAATTTACAATCTATGTACAAATTTATATAATAAGTAAATATGATGAGATGAATATTACAGGACATGAAAATCTTGAGGGAAGGGAGTGTCCAGTGACACTACTTCCAATTTAAACTTAATGGGGATGTAACTTTATAATAATAGCACTAGGCATTATTTAATAAATCACGCGGCCATTTGCGTTTGAGGCGACGAGGGGGGTTATCAGGTATTGTGCAAGAAGAAAGTTTAGATATGAGTGGGTTTGGATGGTTAAAGGTATTTTTAAGAAATTTGTTATAATGATTAGAGGCAATTGATGGTATGTTAAGATCATGATGTAGGGTGCGGTTGCTAACGTACCAGGGAGCATTTGAGAGGACACGCAGAGATATTGATTGGAACGCTTGGAATTAGGTTTGAATTTTTTGTGGTACCCCACAGTTGAATTCCGTAAGTCATTGCTGGACGTAATATTTGTTTATATATTAGTGTTTTGTTATTTAAAGAGATTTTGGATCGAAGAAGTGGTCTTAATTTGTGAAGCCTGAGGTTAAGGGAAGTTCTTTTAGCTTTGATGTGATTAGCCCAAGTTAGTCTTTTGTCGAGAAGGAGTCCTAGGTATTTAACGGAATCGACAATGGGAATTGTTTGGTTATTTATGTAAACTGGAGGAATTGATGTAGGCCTGAGGGTAAAAGTGATGTGAGAGGATTTATTTTCATTAACTTTAATTTTCCATAAGCTGAACCAATCCTGTAGTTGGGTTAGGTGGTCTTGGAGGTTGTTTGTAGTGGTGGCTATTTCGGAGTTGGTTGATATTATGGCTGTGTCATCGGCGAAGGTAGCTAGAGTAGTGTTGATAGATTGTGGTAGATCTGCTGTATATATTTTATAGAGAGTCGGGGAAAGAATACTGCCCTGAGGGACGCCTGTTTTAATAGGATGTGGGTCAGAAGTTTCGTCTTCACATCTTACTGAAAAAGTACGGTTTGATAGGAAGGATTTGAGTAAGAAGAATGACGGAGTGGGCAAAATAATAATTTGAACAGTAGTCCTTCATGCCAGACCCGATCAAACGCCTGAGCAACATCAAGAAAGACCCCAGAATAAAATTTTTTTGTTCAAGAGATAAGCAAAAGTGTCAACTAGTCTGTGTAGTTGGCGGAGAGAGGAGTGCTTACTTCTAAAGCTGAATTGAGCGTTTGGAATACTTTGTTTCTCGTTAAGTATCGGATAAATTTTTTTTAATTTGATTTTTTCTAAAATTTTTGAGAAAGTAGGAAGTAAGCGAATAGGCCTATATGAGGAGGGTTGGTCAGGAGGTTTTCCTGGCTTGTAGGTGGGAGGGATATAGGATAGACGAAGAATGCTATTGTAAATATAAGTGAGAAGTAAGATTGCTTTCTTAGGCAGGTATTTAGCAATAGTATTGGTTATCAGGTCGTGGCCTGGGGATTTATTATTTTTTAAGTTTTTAATTATATTTAGGACTTCAGAAGGGGAGGTATGTTTTGTAGGGAGACACATTGGGAGAGTGTTTAGAAGTGATGCTTCAATATTAGAGTAGTGGCTTCTAGTGAGAAAGTTTGGATGTGGTGAAAATCTATTTTCAAGATCTGATGCGAATTAGTTTGCTTTGTCAAGATTTGACGAGGCTAGGGAATTGTTGGGGTACCGTAGGGGAGGTATTTTACTTTTTTCCTTTAGGATATTTTTAGTGGCTTTCCAAAGAGGGTTGTCTGTATTAGAGAGAGATTCCAAGTAGTTGTGAAATTTGTCAGAATTGTATTTTCGAAGAATATTTTTTAAGGAGTTATTGAGAGTGTTGAAATGCTTTTTATCACTCGGCAAGTGAGTTCTTTGCCATATACGGCGGGCTCGACGCTTTTCTGTAATGAGTTGTATTATGTGTGAGGGTAAAATATTGGTTGTGTGAGTGGTGGAAGAGTTGTTTTTAGAAGCATCGAGTGCAGCATCTTGGATGATATTTGTGAGAGAGTGTACTGCAGTATCTAAGTCAGATATGTTCTTTAAGTAGATGTTAAGAGTGATGGCATTTTCTATAGTTTGACTAATTTTTTTCCAGTTTGTTTTGTCTGGAGTGATAGTTGGGTAGTTTTTTGTAGCAGTTGAAGTATCGTTTAGAGTGAGTTATATTGGTGTATGGTCAGAAGAGAGGTCTGAGGAATTGGTAATAGTGTACTTTATATGGCTAGGGAGCGTAGTGATAAAAAAGTCTAGAACGTCGGGACGTCTATTGACATGTGAAGGCCAATATGTAGGGTAAGGAGGAGATATTATTTTAAGATTGTGATCGAGAATAAATTTGTTGAGAGTTCGACCTCTAGTATTAGGTTGACTAAAACCCCACCGGGGATGTTTGGTGTTGAAGTCCCCACCTACCAGGAAGTGAGTACAAGGAATTAAAGAAGTGCTCAAAATCATTGGGATTTAATTTAGTGCCTGGACGGATGTAAGTCGATGAGATAGTGGTAGGAATATGATTTAGTGTTAGGGAGATGTTAGTGGACTGTATGACATTATTTTGATATGGGGGAAGAATGGTATGTTAAATATTTGACTTTAATAATACTGCAGAGCCCACGTGGGAAGAGCCATCGGGATGGTTACATTGATATGTAGTATAGCCAGGAATGTTAAAGGAAGAGTTTTGTGTCAGGTGTGTTTCACAGATGAGTAAAATATCAATGGAGTTTATAGAGAGGAAGGCATGAAGTTCGTTTTTTGACGCACTAGTCCATTGACATTCTATTGAAGGATTGAGATAGAGTGAGGAATATCATTTTGTCTATTTATCATTAGACAAAATTAGTTTTTCAATGAGAGTAGTAAGTAGAGAGATCAGTGGATTAATGGTGGATTGGAAGTTTTTGAGAAAGAGCGCCATTTGGTGGGCTAGGTGGTTGGGATTTTGGGATGCGTTGGAGGGGATGGTTTGGCTCGGTAAATCGGTTGTTGTAGCTTGAGCATAAGATTTTTTGGTTTGGGTGTTCATATTGGAAGTAGAGTTTACATTAGTGAATTTTACATTAGAGGGTACTTCTTTCAGGTTAGCTTGAGTTGGGTTTGACCTTTTGAGATGGTGAACAGCTTGAATTTTTTTGAACACGGGGCATCCTCTGTAATTGGCTGGGTGGGCACCACTACATAGTGCGCATGTTGCTGGTTGCTCAGCCGGTTTTACACAGCTTTCAGACGCGTGAGAGTCTCCACAGCGAACACATTTTGGCGGGTGGTTGCAGTATGATTTTGTATGGCCGAAGCCTTGGCAACGGAGACATTGGATTGGTTGGTTGTTTGGTCGGGGCTCTTCAATTTTTATCTTAGTATAGTAAAGGTGGTCAATTTTAAAGACATATTTGTTGTTGATATCAGGCTCCAAATCAACGAAAAAGAGCGGGAGAGGTTGTTTCGTGGTTCTATGTAAAACATTTGTGACGTTACGAGGTATGTTCCCGATAGCTAAGAGTTCTTTCTCTATTTCATTAATTGGTGTAGAGTGGTGGAGATTTCTAATAACTATTCTGAAGGCTCTGTCTTGTTTTAGTTGATAAGTGTAAAAAGCAGCTTTATTAGATTGTAGAAATTTAATGACAGAACGATATGAATCTGGTGAGCTTGTAGATAGTGTTATGCCTTTAATGGAACTTTTACATACGAAGGGTTCACCATTCGTAAGTTTCTTAATGTTGTCACAGAAAGCCTTGTAATCATTAACCACGCGAATAAAAATAGGTGGTGGGGGTTTGGTAGGTGCGGAAGAGTTTTCTAAGTGCTCAGGTTCTTGCTCCATTTTTTCGGTTTCTGGATTGTTTTTGGGTGCGTCGATCGTATCCGAGAATAAGGAAAATCGATTTTGAGTAACAAATGCTTTTTTTGTTGCTTGCGGTCTTGAGGTTGGGGTAGATGGAGAAGTAATTGTGCGTTTTCCTGAAGTGGGGGGATCAGCCATCGTCGGGATCAGAGTTTAAAGATTTATTAGGTGATCTATTTGGCACGCTCTGTATACGTGCTTTAGAAATGATAAGTGGAGATACGACGGTTTTAGATTTTTGTGATGGCATGGTGGTTTATCGCTTATTGAGTGCGTTGCGCAATCGAACGTCGATTAACGGGACGGACGGCCGAGTGCGTCCGCCGTAGATAACGATTACAATTAAATAGAGGTACCTAATTAATTTGTTTAAAGTTACCAGAGCTAGAAGCCGGAACTGCTTCGGTTGGATGTCGTTGCGCTTGATTTGGTTGTATATCACTTTTAACGAGAAACACGTTTTTGAATGATAAAAATCGGAGCAGAATTGTTTGAGTAATTTAGAAATTACGGAACAATATAGTGGCGAACAATGATTCATGGTCAACGGTCGCCACGAGACTGATACATAATGTTAACAAAATAAAAATGCGTATGCATAAAATACATATACACTATTAGTCGTCGTGGTCGTACCAGTCGTACCCATAGTATTAACCATGTCATTTTTCAAATTTTTTTTTTTCGTATAATATTGTTATATGAAATATTATATTATATATAATATATTGATTTTTCAATATATAACACTCCAGAGTTGTAATTGATGTTGACAATTTTACATTTTATGTTAAACACAATAATTGTAAAATGTCTGACGAACTATACAACCTACCAATAATGCTCGGTGACTGCCGTTCAGTTATTTTTATTTTGTGTTAAAGTCGAATATATAGGTATTAGGTATAGCTAGGTAATATTTCCCTAAGGCTATAATATAGACTATAATTACATAATGCCATAATATGATATACAAACTATCAACGAATACAATTTTTTTCCATTTTTTTATTGAAGGCAGTATCCGTCATGTTATATGAAACAATTTTAAGTTTCACTATCCATTTAATAAACAAAATACAATTAACCAAACTAAAAATAGTTTTAGTTATAATTAAAAATAACTATTTTAAAAAAACATGGAATGATGAGTTATAAGTTATAACACATGAGTTTGTGTAATTACCTATTAGTGAGGAAAACTGTTTATTATATTATGACTTATAAGTATTATAACATAAAATTGCATAGAACTGTTGACTAATATCTTTGTTTTAATAATTAGCCATTAGGTAGTTAAAAATCATACTTATGAATTTGCATTAATGTATAAAAATAAATAAACTTTTAATCCCAAATCAATAATAAGTAAGATAAAACTATAGTAGTAGGTAGATTAAAATTTACAAAAACTAAAAACTATAATATTATATTTGATAATTTATTTAATTAAATATTGTAACAGAATATTTATATTCCAAAAATATTCACAAACTAGTTTTAAACGGCGCAAATAAAAATCTTTTTTATAAAATATGTATTTCACTCAAACCCTTATTGCACCTGCAGGCAAATATTGGGTGCATAAAATAAATACAAATAAAATAATATGTACACAGTAAAGTTGTTTGGGCATTTTTACGACATCCCGAAGGTGGACTTATACATTAGAGGCCGAACACCGCGGACGAATGCAAATGAATGCTACCGGACGAATTCGATTGCATATCGATTATCGAACGCTTTGGTCCACCGTCTTTGGAGCGAACGTTTCCAAAGGCGACCCAATGCATTCGTCCGTTTACATCGGTTCGTTCAGTAGCATTCGCTTGCATTTGTTCGTGTTTGGCTAGACCGTTGTTTACATAATATTGGTTCGCTCGGTAGCATTCGAAAAATTACACATTATTTATGTAATATTGATAACTTACTTATTAAAAAATAAATTTACATTAAACCTGCACTTATTGCCATAGTAGTAAGCGACAACAAAATCAAAAATACCGGCTTGACAATATTACGAGCTAACCTAACGGTTTTAAATGTTATATTGTCATAAGCATATAGGAAAATGTTGATATTTTATGTACACAATCAATAGATATATTATATATAGCAGACAAGGTTTGCTTAACACCAACATTTTTAAAATTAGAATAACATATAATAGTTACCTATGGTATAGAAATTCCTAGAAATATTCAACTTTGAATAATAATTCAAAACTTTTAACTATTTATAAGTACCTAATTAATATATTAACTACGATATTGGTCAACAGATAAAATAAATCAACTTTGATCCCTTTAGTACCTACTAAGTGTTCAAAAATTATTCATAGTTTAAATTATAAGAAATATATATTACTTATTTATTATTTAAAAAATAGAAATTATTAGATTTAAAATAAGTGAAATAATTACGATAGGATTCAGACTTCAAATCTACAGACACCGCTGAAGATAACAATCATAATGGCACCTACTCCGAAAATTCCACTTTCGATCATGCAAAATTTACACAGCATTAGATTTGTAGCTTTTAAATTCAGAGACTCTGTAACAATAATTAAAGAGGCTATGAGAAAAGCTGACTTACCGATAACACATAATAGTGTGATCAAACGAAATGTGATTTTTTACTTAAGGAGATTCAGGAACACGAATAGGATATCATATTATTATTATTCATAAAAACGGCAAACAATCAATACTGGACGAAGTGTACCTACATTAAAGTGCAAACTATGTATTTAGATATAATATTTTTGTTAAAAATTAAATTACACAAAATACTTGTCAATTTTTTAACTATAAAATTATTATAGTAATTAATTGTAAGTATACTAAGTTTTTTTTTGATGATGATGATGAATAGTGGTATTAAGAATCCGATTTAATATGAATGTCCCTAAATTATATAACAATCACAAAAATAAAATCACAATTACATATTAACTTATAAAACCATATAAAACCACAATGCACGTTTCGTAATAGATTGTAAATGTACTATATTTCTTTATAATACAAATCTAAAATTGTATAAACATTTACTAAGACAATTTTTTAACTCTTGATCAACTTGAAACAGATTGTGAATATCGAAATTTAGGTTTTGAATAAAAAGCTTCTATATTATATTTATTTTACCTTTTATCATATACAATTAGGTAATTTTTGAGATTTTACTTGAGGTTTTAATGCAATCAGTATTAACAGATTGTACCTACATTATTAGAAATACTTTCCGTAGGTAGGTACTATCTTATTTCATAGTATGGTTTTGTTAATAATTGCAAGTTGTAGACAAATTAACCAATTTACAAACTTTTCATACTAGTCCAACATAATATAATTACATTATATCTTTAGATTTAACATAAAAAAATGTGATCACAAATATTAATAAAATATTTACAATTTGAAAAATATAAGAAAATGCATAAGGGATTTAGAAAAATATAGCGATGAGAAACTATATTATCGTTACATGCGACATTTCAGCTTTCATCGTTAAAATAATTGAATACACACATTCAAATATACCACAAACAAATAAAATTATTTAAACAGCATTCAAACATCATGAAATAAAATATAAACGTAATATTATGAAACTTTTCTGAAATTTCAAAATTATTGTCTCGGACTCTCAACTTTTCAGAAACAATTCCTCCCATAAAAATGCATTCAATGATTTTTGTTTGTTTTTTTTTTTTTTTTTTATTAAAAGAATAATTACAATCTATACAAACATTTTATACAATAAGTAATTTTTTTTGATGGAGAATAGCGTTGATATAACAGAGAGGGAAGGTACTCAGTAGTACCACCCGACTAAATTTTTATTTGTTAGAAGCGATCACTATACAATATATTTTCAAAGAAATTGCATATTATGGTCTCAGTCGCTATAAATGGAAATTGGGTCAAACTATAAAATATTCAAATACCTACACCCATTTTCGAAATTTCCATGTATTTTCAAAACAATTTCAAAAACACTTTAAAGAAAAGTTTATATAAATCATCATTCATCAAGTACAGAAGTATTCCCACTAAAGTTTAATCACGAAATAGATATTTTTAACTTATGAACACGTCTATTAACCAATATATTATGTCCCGTTATTCAATTAGAAAGGTGGTAGAAGATTAAATTTATAGATTAAAATTAAGTACAAAAATAATAATTACAGTACAAAACAATAGTACAACTATTTTATGGTTCAAAATGTTATTATACGGTTATATAATTATATCTAAATGTATATTTTGCCAAAGGTACAAAAAAAAAATATAAAACATTAAAAAAAAATGAATGTGTGAAATGTGAAATAGCTAGACAGCGTGTTGTGTGTATTATGTAGTATTAGATAATTTTGCAGATTTATTTGCACTTTTGCAGTAAACTTTTAACGTAGGTATAGAACACGTTTAAATATACATACGTGGGTAGATAATATTATATAGTCATTTTTTATAAATTGCCAAAGCTTAATTTGAATAACAATAACGCATTATACACGATATTTTGTCAGGTTCGCCGTCGGTCTTATTTTCATACCTACACAATTAACTCAACACTATTTAGACCGATTTTTCAAGACGAAATCACTGCAAAAATACACCAGGAAATTATTATAAAACTTTTGAACGGGAAACACTGCTCTACATATGAGCCTTTGATGCTGTTTGAGGCTATAATAATATTTTTAATGGCTCTAATTCTTTTTAGGGAGTTCTTTGCCTAATTTGTTCAATCGTTAATAATACATAATATCACTGACGATATTGTCCGAAATTATACCAAATAATTTTTTTTAACTAATTTTACCCGTCTCCACTCATAATAGACTAAAAATCCAACTTTGGCATTTTTATCGATAAATACCGTTTTAAGTATATCAATTTTAAATATAGGTAATATATAACTATTGGTACCTACCTAAATTATAATATTATTTTTTTTCAATGAATTGCATTACTTATAGTATGTTAGATTCATAGATAAAATTAATGTTAATTTCAATAGCCTGTTGGAATATAAACAACAATGTCTTCATAGTAATAATATTAATTCTATTAACATTTTAGCTAATTATTATTATTATTATTGTTATCATAGTTAGTATTATTTCTCTCATTATTATTACAATTGTTTTTGTTATTGTTATTATTATTGTAATCAAAGCTATTATTATAACTATTATAGTCATTATTATTATTATCATTACTATCAAAATTATTATTACTATTATTGTTATTATCATTATTACTTAGATATTGTTATCATTATAATCACTATCATTGCTATTTAAATACCTATTAACAAATATTAAATTTAACATATTCATATAATTTTAAATAATATGCCAGTAACAATCTACTCGATTTTAGTAATTTCTTTTATTTCTATTATGTTATTATTATTATTATATTATTGTATATTCATAATCCAATCATATATTATATTATATTTTTATGCTTACTTAAGATCATAATACTATTCGTATGTAATTATTGTACGTAGAGATGTAGATTGCTTATAATTAATAAACATTAAACACATTCATCCAAATTTTGTAATTCTTACTTTTATTTACTTTTTTATTCGCATTTTATGTACATATACCTTGAGCCTTACATAGTATAACATAATATTAATTATTGACTATATACCTAATATAACTATAATAATATTATGTATTAATTAATTAACGTTATTCAATTAGATTATTTTTTATAGATTATACAGTTTGTCGGATGTCCATAAATACTAACTCATAAGTTTGAATATTAAAAGATTGATTTATACTAAACTTCATTGGCCATTAAAAAAAAAAGAAATTTTTGTTTACTATTTAAAAACAATGAGCGACCAGTGTTTTAAAGTTTTATAAACTGTACTTACTAAAATATATTATGACTTTTATACATTTTTCCTCACTTATACGTAATTCGGTAACTTTTAATATTTTTTTAATTAGCATAATATTAATAATTAATAAGGGAAAACTATATAATCTTAATTCTCAAAGTTTTCAGTTAATACCCTTATAGATTATATATATCATACATATTATATACTATTGACATAATAATATCATTCAATTTCACATCAAACACAATAAATGTTGATTTTATTTTTAAATTAACTCTTACATTTATCGTAGCGTACGAATCTCTAAATATGTGAAAAATTACGTTTACTAATTAAAAATGTTATTTCTTATTAATTATCTATTAGCAACTGCTTTCCGTATTCCATGTTTATTGCAGTTCTCGATACAAAATCTAATTGCATATAACTTTAAGTCATTAACTGGGGCGGACTTACCATTTTTCCGCTCCTAGGCATTGCAACATTAACGCTCCGTACATTGGCGTGCTCCCATGCTTAATCTGTAATATTGTAATTAATGTTTTCTTATAGGTAGCTAGGTAGGTACTGATTAAAGTGATGAATACTCTAGTTTCTATAATCGTAATCGATTAGCAGATTTCTGAGCAGTATGCACTATGCAGGTGATGGGCGACAGTGCCAGCATCGCGTATCGTCGCAATATTTATTGTTATTAATTACTTTATCACGACATCCGATTTCCAGAATTAATTCCAGTATTCTATAAGAATAGACTAGTTTGGTGGCCGTGCACCCGCGCACACTTATTGTGGTGCCGGGTACGGGATGAGGCGGGTTATTCTATTTATTATCAAATAATTTACTTGCTAAGGACTGTGCGAGCTGTCTTCCACTTAGCTAGTAGAACGGCTATATACCATGTACCCGGCGACCCGAGGCAGTATATTTAACTGCCTTGGCTGGCGTTTTGCGCATGCGCCATTCACAATATTGTATGTGTTTACGCCACACACCCCGTATACCACCTCCCATGCTTTAACATAGGCAACGCCGGAAACTGCCTTGTCGAGTGTCAATGTTGAACGTCAAACGGTCGCGGCGCGGTGCGGCGCGCGCCGGTCGCAGGGTTAAACTCAAACGGCAAGGTTATTATAGCTTATAAATTAAAACGTTACTGCGACGTGACTACGTGAGCCATTCTCTAGTTTCATGCAAGTTGTATACAAATAAAATTAATATAAAATATAAATTTAGGTAAATATAATTATGAAATTATGAAAAAATAAAAAGTAAAAATTAACTAAAAAATTGCGCCCCGAAAAATATTGCGCCCTAGGCACGTGCCTAGGTGGCCTATGGGTAAATCCGACCCTGGTCATTAATACCACCTAGGTATGTTATGTCTATATGTACTCGATCAAAGAATGCGACAGTAAAATAATAAAACAGTACAATTGGTATCACTTATCTCACTGGATTATACATAATATCAATACAAAACTAATACATATCACATGTAATTAGAAAAATATTTTTAAAATACGTACATATAGTAATAACATTATTGTATTGCTTTTACTTAGAGATTATATAAATAAATACATATAAATGTAATAGGAGTATACATATTCCCATATAGCCCATATAGGTATATTATATTCAACATATTATATATATTCCAATTATTTTCTATGAAATGGAACAATCGTAATAAGCGCCTAACTGAATTAATTTCTAGAATACATTATCTTTAAAACAATAAATCTTTCAACTTTCAACTGAAAACGTCTCGTTTATGAGCATTTTGAGTGGATAACTGGACTCTTCAAATATAAATACATCAATTGGTTATTGCGGCAAATAGTCCATATTTTTAAAATCTGTTAAGAGGACCATTGGCGCAACTAGGGGGTCTAGGGGGTGCTTAGCCCCCCTGACTAAGATTGAGCCCACCACAAATATCCTTCATTGATTAAGATATAAGCCCCTTATGGGTTATTTTTAATAAATAGTTTTTTTAGCCCCCCAGAATTTTAACCCGAGTTGCGCCTATGAAGAGGAAGCTACACAAAAATTTGCTGTCTCCGTCTTACAAGTGCGTAACATAGTAAATTGTACGCTCATTAGAACATGTTTAGCTGCGTTAGTTCAAAAATAGAGTGAAATAACCTCTTATAAAATATAAAGGTAAGATTATTATATAGAGCATCTCATAGGGTTTTTGTTATATTTTAATTTTAAAGCGAGTTATGATTATTTTAAGATGTACAAACCATTTACAGTTTTAAAATACTCATAATTCGCTCTAAAATTAAAATATAATAAAAAGCCTATGGAGTATGAGATGCCCTAGTTAATAATATTACCTTTAAACTTTATTAGAGGTGAATTTACTCTAATAAAATTGTTAAACTAGTGGACCTAAATTTGATGTAAAATTTGGTATGTTACGCACTTGTAAGATGGAAACAACAAATGTCTGTATGAGTCCTCTTAATGAAAAATTATAAACTTGAGCCAATCATTTTTCTCGACGCCTAACCGTCGAAAACCGAACTCATATCATAATAGGTGCATACATGGGAGAAGTGCCTTCGAGATTTGAAAATACAAAACAATTGCATATACACGGCGAGTATATCCATGATTCTTGGTTTTTGTAATAAAATGGAATGACACTAAGGAAATAAAAATTTGGAAAATAATTTAAATAGTTACACAACTTTTCTAAAGGAATATGACGTAAGAATTAATTATGCTATTTTTAACTTAATCAATGTTCTGCTTGGAAATACACTTAAGTTTTTTTCTCAGGTCTACGCACTGAAGTGCCACTGTAGAAGACGTCCACCGAAACATAATACTGATACGAATTGTGGCAGTTCTAGCTATAACGATACAAACGTTGTGGTGTATATAAAAATCTGATCTTCGAACGAGAAATATCTAGCAACATGCCCATATTCAGCATAAAGCGTTTAGAAGTAAAGGAGCTGTTTTCTTTTAAGAGGACGTAATATCCGCATAAATTGTCTCCATCTTACAAACTTGTACTCAGCAGAATCCATTTTAGATCATTAATTCATAATATTATTGTAATACATATTATATAAGTGTAAATTTACCTATGTCAATATATTCGAAGTATAACTATATTCAAATTTAAAGTTAAGAATATTATTATCTGGTAGGCTTATATTGATACTTACATTTTGAACCAATCTATGTGTGTAAAATATCATATTAAAATTAAAATATCATTAAAAACCTGCAGTATGGCCTACTTACATAATATTTTTTGCCTTTAAATTGTAGAATAAGTCCGATTCACTATAATAATTTAACTGACAACACATAACAAATAATAGATTTTTCTGAACGCAATTTTGGTATAGGTATATAATATATATTATAGGTTTGTAAGATGTGAGACAACACATGTGCAGGTTGTAGCATCCTCAAACGTATGGCTGACTATTTACTATATAATGTTGTAGGATATAATTAATATGTAGGTAATGACTTTTACTTTTATTACAGAATAATATCGCCAATGACAACAATTACATTCAAATAAGACCACCGGATCCATTTGTATCAATAACAGATAACAATACAGAACAAATTGAACCAATGGACTTGTCTTGTGTGAAAATTGCGAATTCAAACGTGGTAAAAAAAACTCGCTATGAGGTATAGAGCTATTTGATAATACATTGGTACTCGTAAATCCATTTATTTATTATTCACTGTATTCACTTTATTATTTATAGCATTATACAAACTAATCGGTTAAAAAAATAATAACTGCGAACTTATTATACCTAAATCATTGGTAATCTTCATTCATACATACGAAATCTTTATTATAAAAGCTTAAAATATTATAAAATGAATACATTATTTTGATGTAAAAAAGCAACATCATCGCTGAACCAACCATGTCCATAAATAAGATAAATATAACACAAACGTTAAATCGAATATGTTTGTTATATTCCAGGTTAAACATCACAATTACTTTGAGCCCTGCAACTCCGATGTACCATTGCCGTTGCCATCAAATATAAACGAAGCGACGTTATTGATACTAAAGAGCGTATACGGTATTTATCTACTTTATCAATTATTATCTTAATTCAATATACCTTCTATACTCATTAATCCAACGCCGTAAATAAGATCAAAAATATCTATATTTTCTATTTTATGTATTTCTATTGTCTTATATATGTCTGCAAGGTATAAAATAAATCCGTTTTTCTTTTATGAGGTTATGTTCTCATATGATGCACCTACCATTCTAAATTCTTTATTTCTATAAAGGGTGATATTTTTATCACACTAAACAGTAACTTGTTTTGGTAAATCGTAAATATATGTGCTTATGAAATCATATTAATATTTTTACATAATCATTAATTATATATGTACCTAACCTCTAAGTTACAAAACTTATACTTTTGAAAATTTTTATTCCATAACACTACCTCGCTCTTATAAACTTGAAATACTTTAAATTATGATTCATAACCAATTAACAGTACCTACCTATAGATACTAATAATATACTGGTCGGAAATCCAAAATGTATAAAATATATGTATATATACAAACCCCAGGGCTTGAAACCGTTATCAAAATTATCGGTTACCGCTAAAGCGTAAATTTTTGATACTGTTTACCGGTTTTAAACAGATACTGTCGTTAGCGGTAATCTATTACCGGTACTAAATTTAATACTGATGATTACTGATTAATCAGTAACCGCTTCAAAAAAAATTCCTGTGGAGCTGCGAGCTCATCATTATTTATGTAGCTAAAATAAATTAAACATATTATAGTTCATAAGTAACGGTAGTCGATTACCTGGATAACGAGCAAATTATATAGCGGAAACCGTTTTGCAGTACGAACGCCAACGTTCGAAACGTTGAAAAGGTTGAAATTCGTAATCGCTTGATGAGGTATGTAAATTAACTGAGGTATAAGTCATACATAATGATACCATTGGTATTCCGTGATAACACAGATAATAATATAACAGAATAATATATGAAACATACATATGTTTGATATTCTTATACCAAGGTATTGGTTATTGGGACTGGACAAACAGAACGCTGAGTCATGGCGTTCACAATGTTTGCAAACGTTTACCTCATTGTTAAGCAAACAGACAGTCCAAATTTCTCTTTAATCAATTGTTTCCAACGTGTACCGCTATAGAATTTGCTCAACGTTTTATGTTAATTTAAAAACCGTGACGGTAACCGGCAACCGATTACTGGGAATAAAAATGTGTTTAAAATAACAATAACCGATTTTTAGGTTCCCAAATTTCCGGGAAATTGTTTTTCATTGTAAATTTTAACACTTGGCTCACGTTTCACAGATATCAAATACCACCGCAAGCCCAACTGCGATCAGATATTCCACGAGGACCCGGACAATCCCAAATTGTACGTGTGCAAGGTGTGCGCCAAGCACGTGCGAAGCAAATGGCATCACTTCCAGACGCACTACTCGCGGGACCACAAGTGCTCGGACTGCGACGCCGTGTACAGCCGCATCGACACGCTGAGGACACACGCCAAGAAACGGCACCACACCGTCATACCGCGGTACTATTATGGCATCCCCGCCAACGTGTGGCACCGCGTCGTCGTCCAGGTCCCGGACCCGTTGCCCAGACCGGCCAGACCTAAACCGGTGAGGCCCTGCGGCAGCGGCCACTGATGACCCTGTAGCAGCTCTGCCCGACTACGAAACCGTGCGCACCTGCCGCGCGTATGTATATATTAATATATTATATTGCTAGGAGACCGGTACTTGACGATTTGTGGTGCAAGGGTGCCAAAGCTAGACGACAACCCCCTCCCCCGTCGACCACGCTTACGTATCTTTCATTTTCGGTATCGCCGATGTCCCACAACATTCTATTGCGCCAATATCGATTTTAATTTTGTTTATTTTTTGTATTGTCAGTCGCTGAATTGATAACGCCCGTTTTATATTATACAATTTTTATATAAATTAACTCATGTACTGCGCAATAGTATATAAATATATATTATGCGCATTGCCGCAAACACTTCCCGCTATAATATATAATTATATTAAAATATAATAAATTATATATTATAATTATATTTTATACTACAACTATTATATGTTTAATAATTAATATATTAATATATATATATATATGGTAGGTACCTACTTCACTATTACGTATATTTGTGATGTAATGACTAAATGGTATAAATATTTAAATAGTATACGTATTTATATACTTAAATTAATTGTTAATTATTAATACTATTATTATTTATATATAATTAATATTCTCGAGTATCAAAATAGTTTAAAAAGTAGTATTTTATAAAACTTTACAATTTAGTAGTTGTTGAAAGGAAAAGTACCTATATTTATCACGCTTTTCATAAATATCTATATTATATTATGATCTAGGCATATTGTAAGGTGTAAAATAAGTAATTATAATTTAAAACACTATGATGTATGTATAATACATATTATTTTAAAATTTTATTATTAGAGGAAGAAAAGATTTTTATTTTTGAAACAATCTTGTCACGATTATAATGATATTTAATTAAGCTAAAATATATTTATAAGTACCCCTCAGGGGAGCACTAAGTATTTAGTGCTACGGGCTTTGCGGACCTGGGGCCCCGAGCTACGGGCTGGCTTTAATTAGTTGGCCCAAAATGGTCCTCCAGGTTTGGGGGTTAAGCGATGGACTAACAATCCATCCTTGTAAAAATCCATTTGTTGTAAATCTTCTAACAAAGTCTCAAAATTTGGATAACAATGGGAATTCATGTGAAAACTTGAACTCATGGAACTCAAAACAGAAAACTTTTGAAGCTTGGTATGGAATATTGAATATCCTTAACCTCTATAAAGCAGGAGCTCTAAAAATATTGTGGAAGAAATTTATAATTAAAATACAAATTCCAATAGTTATGAAACAAGAAATCTGTTAACTAGGAAATGGAAATATTCAATCTGGAAACTCATCTATCTTCTTTAGTTGCAAAGAGACCGGCAAACATGAACAAGGGGTAGGTTTTGTAATTAGAAGACCGTAGATAACAATAATGACAAAAGATAAAATATTACCGTCGGCACATGCGCCGCGGTGGGGCGGTGTATCGTTCTTGTAACGTGTGCAAATATTCCGTCGACCAACGGCGCCAGAAGTGCTGGTGACAGTGGTCCAACAGCTTCCAACGGTACGTGAGCGGACGTTTCGGAAACTCGGTAGTACGCGGCGGGAGCGCTAACAGCGGCTGGCCGATCAAAAAATGGCCGGGCGTTAGACAGTCGATGTCGTGAGAGTCGGTCGATGCTGGAGTGAGGGGGCGTGAGTTCAACATGGTTTCAACTCGGCACAATATGGTTGTAAATTATTCATAAGTGAACGTGTGGGCACCCATGATTCGGACCAGCAGGCGTTTAGCCGAGCGTACTACGGCCTCCCACAACCCACCAAAATGCGGTGCACTAGGGGGATTAAACTTCCAGTCGCAGTAGGACTTCCCCGACGTAATAATCGATTATGCAGCGGGGCTATTAATCAGCTGACGCAATTGTCTGTCGGCACCAACAAAATTTGTCCCACAGTCGGAATAAACCGTCGTAGGCAAGCCGCGCCGATCGACGAACCGGTAAAAGGCGGCGAGAAAGGCCAAATGGACAAATCTGATACGAGTTCCAAATGGACGGCTTCGACGCTCATACATACGAACACGGCTATATATGCCTTGTACGTCCGAGATTTCCGTAGTTTATTTTCACCCATAGGTATAGGCCCGCCGTAATCAACACCGACACAAGAAAACGGGTGACATTTCGACACCCGCGATTCTGGCAAGTCCGCCATGATGGGCGTGGGGATGGACGCACGGAGACGCACGCACCGTGTGCATTGACTAATGACGGAATGGATAACGGAACGCAGCGACACAATCCAATACTGCCGATGTATTAAGGAGGTCATTACCCGTGGTCCCGAGTGCCCAGTGATTTTGTGCCAGTGACGACACACCAGCAGCGCGAGGTACGAACCTTTTGCTGACAAAATTGGATGTCGACAATCGTACGGTAACTCTGAATGACGTAAGCGTCCACCGATGCGGATTATACCTCCGGAATCGACAAAAGGGCACAGCCGTGCCAACGGCTTGGATGCTAAGCGATGTAATTTTCACAGGTCGTTGATTAATGTCGGAAATGTGACACGTTGAGACGCAGGGATTACCACACGAGTTGCACCGTCGAGCTCCGCTCGAGTAAACGCATTCGATCTCTCGGCAGGACGTCGGCGACAAATATCGATAAACCGGCGCACATGCGCGACCACACGTATAAGTGCGTCGTAAGACGAGAAACGCGTGAACCATTCGACCGTGGGGGCAGCTAAACAAACTGCAGATGACATGAATTTAACTTCGGGTAGTTCCGCAATTGGCAAACGCGCGATGTCACTCCCCCATTCCTGTGGTGGGTCACGGAGAAAGGCGGGGCCCTGCCAATATAACTGATGGTGCGGCAACTCAGGCGGCATCTACCCACGGGACGCGCAATCAGCTGGGTTCATCTCCGAACTGACGTGGCGCCATTGACAACTCGGCAACAATGTCCGTACCTGGTGAACACGGTTTGATACATATTGCTTGAACGTGTCGTGGGGCACTGTTAACCATGACAATACAATCAACGAATCTGTCCAGGCACACATGTCAACGATATCAATGTGCGCATTTAATAATAAAAATATTCGGCTCATCCAGCGCGACAATAACACTGCGGCATTCAGCTCGAGCCTCGGAATCTATAACGGTTTAAGCGGTGCTAACTTGGTCTTGGAACCGACCAACATGACTGACGACGCGCGAGGGGCATCATGGACGCGCAAAAACACTACCGCGGCATAGCCGCGTTGCGACGCGTCGCAAAATCCACACAACGAACACTGAGCTCTAGCGGTTGTATTGAAATAACGCGGAACACGCACGGAGGCTAGCGCGGGCAATTCGTCGATGAACCGCGACCAATCTGAATAAATCTCGGTAGGCAAACGCTGGTCCCACGTACAATTGGACTGCCAGGTGCGTTGCATGATGTGCTTGGCAAGGAAGATTGACGGCGCAAATAAACCTAACGGATCGAAGAAACGTGCGGTTAGTGACAATATACCACGTTTGGTAAACATCATGGCTGAGTCGAGGTGAGCTTCGCATCCGAAATAATCGCCACCGGTATGCCAAGACCGAGTCCTTCGTGTCACCGCCCTCATCACCGGCAAACGTCGTACATTTGATCACCTGGAATTCTTCCGGAACAGCATGCACAACAGCTGCGGTATTGCTAGCTCATTTTCGCAATTCAAACCCCGCGCCGTTAAGGACAGCCGTTAATTCTACTTGAATACTGAGCGCGTCTTCCACAGTGTCGGCGCCGTAACAAATGTCGTCTATATACGTCTGGTGACGCAACGCGTCACATGCGTGGGCGGAACCACGGCAGTCAACCTCAGCGACCTCTTGCAAAACACGTAGCGCGCGAAACGGCGCACAATTTACGCCATAAGTCACTGTATTTAACTCGCATTCGACGAGCTCTATGTGCGGGGACGATCGCCATAAAATATGCTGATACGCACGATATTGCGGAAGGACCGTAATCTTTCGTTACATTTTGCAAATATCGGTGGTATATGCGTGACGGAACAAACGAAAGCGCGTGAGCATACGATGTCCAGTTGTAACTTTGGTCCCGGGAATAACGATGTGTTTAATGACGAGCCATCAGCGACCGAAGCGGATGCGTCGAATACTACGCGGAATTTTTCATCGGCGCCACACACGGCATGAAGCGGAATAAAATACCGGCCAGGAGTGGCCGTCACTGACATGGGTCCGAGTGACAAGTATTCCGACATAAAATCGTTATACTTAGTGCGCATTCGATCGTTCGAGCTTAGCTTCCACTCGAGATGCTCGAACCGTTTCGCCGCGACCGCCCGAGACCCAGGAAATAAATCATCATGCAACGGCACGAAACGGCAATGGAACCGAAAAACGGCTGGACTCGTTACGGACAACATTATCACGGAATACGGCTTCGCATTTGCCGACATCGGTAAACTTCAACAGGGCTACGTCGGACTCCTCAATGTGCCAAAAACGGTCGATTAATTGTTCCACGGAAGTGAGTAGAGACACGGTGGTTGTTTGCGGGATCGATATATCCGACGGCGACACTGAACCAATAAGGATCCACCCGAAGCATGAACTGAACACGGCAGGCAATGACTTATTCACAACAACCTGACACCCGTTAATAATGGATGAAAACAGGTCAGCGCCTAATAATAGATCAATTGGCGCAGCGATATGGAAATCCGGGTCCGAGACGGTGGTACAGACGGTGCCAATGAATGCCACGGGAGGTCACCGGTTATAGATGGTAGAACCCATGACTCGAACGCTAAAACTGGATCGGACGCGTAGCGTGGCACAACATGGCAATCGACTCGTCCTTGTACCGTGACTACCGGAGACATAGTCGCTTCGCGCATGACAGTGAAATCGCGTTTATTTGTGACGCCGAATCAATCAACGCGCGGGCCACTTGGAAACTTCCAGAACGATCACGTATATGTACCAACGCCGTGCCAAGCACGACGGACGGCGACCCGAGCCCGGATAATAGCGATGTGGGGACAACAGCTGATTCCACCTCCGATAACGGCGCAACGTCCTTAGCTGTCGGATGTAACAAACTATGATGACGGCGTGAACAAACTGCACATTTGGCGGGCGCCTTACAGCTAGGCGACCAACGATCGGGACTGAGGCACGAGAAACAAATACGTTGAGCACGCGCCCATTTCGTGCGTTCATCCGCGGGAAGCGAACTAAATTTACGGCACACATCGAGCGCGTGTAAATTATTGCAATATTGACACGACAATGTATGCGGCGACGGCGGCGGTACTTGCACAGCTGAGACTAACGATGTCGGCGATGGTCGATCCACTTTATGTGACCACTTCGACGGCACAGACGGTCGGTCCTTAGAACGGGACGCGAGCATGGCCTGTTTACCGGCGACGCCCTGTACGCGCTCGAGAATAGCAATACGATTTTTAATAAATGTGAACAAGTCATCCACCGTGGGAAGTCACCTGTCGTTCCCGTCTCAAATAACGTGCGACACGACGACGAAAGGCACCGTGACGCCAGTGAAAATAAAATGAAATCGCCTAAGTCCGGAACCTGTAATGCGGTAAGGACTGAAATACCTTCACCAAACACCGACATAAATTTACTCAGGTCCGACAAACTATCCACGGACGACACAGGTACTTGCAACAATTGGTCGACGAATGATCCCGCGACTAAACGCGGCTTGTCGTAACGCGATACTGATGTGGCCCAAGCTACGGTGAATGTGGCTCCCGAAACCAGTATGCCACGGATAACGTCGGCAGCGCCTCCGTGAACGCAGCTTCGCAAATGATAAAACCGCTCGATGTCGGGTATGTCCGGAAATTGAGACACTACAGCGAGGAACTGATCTCGGGATGCAGGCCACTTATGAATATCGCCGTCGAATTGTGGTTATGGAATTTCAGGTAGTCGGCGGAAAACGCGGGTTTGTGCCACGTGATAGTCACCTCCGGCAACAGATCCCAGCGGCGGCGTAGGTTGAACATGGTATTGTGACACAATAGACCTGATATAATCTACCCAACCGTTCACTTGAACGAGCAGGTCAGTCGTGTATTCGCACAACATATCGAAAACACAATAAGCGTCGAACACGGCATCGACCTCAATCTCGAACCCAGTCAACAGATTATCCAGCCTGGTAGATGCCGCGAGCAGCTAAGGCGCCAGGGTCGCATCAGCACTGGCCAGTCGAGCCGTCGCGTGGATAGCCTTAATGCTCGCGACGTACGATTCTCGTTTGGCCAACGCTCGGTCTTTCGCGAGCTTATCACGCTCCACCTCCTCGTCAGAAGCCATGACACGGCTGGTTACGAATTCGGGAGGATGCAAACAAAAGGTGCGCGCATGTAACAACGGGGCAATCACTCAGTCTAGCAGCACTCAAATACAATAACTAACGGGGACACTGGTCCTACTCAAGCTGTCACAAACCCAATCCAAACGTGAACACCACAATTAAATATGAAACAACCACGCTCTGCTACCAAATGTTTGGGCTGCCAGCTATTCACTAGCATTTGGTCGAGCAGCTACTTAAGTGACGAGAAAATGGTGTTCAAATTTGGACGGAATAGGTGACCGATATATATAATAATAACACTATTGTTGTAATAATAATAATAAGTTGTGTATTGCCACGGTGGGGTGGTGTATCGGCGGCTGAGCCAGCTGCTGCGACGATGGCGACGACAAGCAGGTGAACGGGGCGCAGCGGCTGTTGGCGGCGGCACCGGACGACGGCGAGTGACCGGATTACATAATACGCAAGTTACGTGATCACGGCACCGAGCGTGGCGTCACACGAGGGATACACCACAGTACCATACGTATAAACAATAATAATAGCACGCCGGACGGTGCGATCACGAAGCAATGCACTAGCGCGAAATAATAATCGACACACAGCGAGGAATATAATAACATAACATAAATCGCACTACACGCAGTGACCGAACGACGGACGGTCGTGACACACGGTGGGCTCGCCTGGAGCGTACGGAGAGGACTGGTATAAAGTTGCCGGCAGCGATTCGTCCGGAGCCCGGTGTCCGCGGTCCGCGCGATGCGCCGTCCGTCGCGCAGACCGGTTGCCAACTGTTGCACAATAAACGGCGGCAAGTTCGAACAATGCATAACGAGATAAATCCAGCATAAATGCAACAAATCGAGGGTACCACGCAATGCGTAAAATGTTCACATCGAAACTCCTTTCAAGAGACACAAAGAAAAAACTTACGTCTCATTGTCATGTATGGATGTGAAACATGATCAACGACGCAGGGTGACAAGAATAAGCTTTGAAAGGAAAATACTTGGAAACATATATGTGAAACCCCAATACTGTTGTATACGAGTGGATAAAAACGTAGACTTAAAGCTAACTGTATTAATTCACCCAATTTATAAGATTTTTTGAGGTAAAAAAAGCCATAGTAAGCCTATCACATATGGCGTGCAGAGTGTTGATTGTTTAGACAGGTACTCATCGACACGCCAAATAAAAACGACCTGTGCTCTGTGGAAGACCATGACAACGGTGGATGGTTGGAGTAAAAGATGACTTAAAAAGATTAAGAAATGGAGCGATTATTGAGGATTCATAAGATCGAGAAGTTTGGAGAGATCTGCTAAAAGACTCCAAAGCGTCTGAATGACACGTGAAGCAAAAACAAAAAAAAAATGTTTATAAGTTTAGTTGGCATTAAATGTATAATATAATAATCATATTAGTTATTACGTTGTAGGTACATTACTAGTTAGTAATCTCTATAAATTGGTAGAAAGGTACCTCCAAGCTATTACATTGGCGTAGCGCGATGAATTTATATGGTGGGGGGGGGGGGGTTATAGTCTATAATTTTTCAGGTATACAACATATATTTTAAAAATGTAACAAATAAGAAATTAAGGGTGGAGCTAAACAAAATTCTGGGAGGGATATAATAGCCCTCATAGCTCCCTTCTCCCATTCTACACCTAGGAATTCAAGGGGCTCCAGTCGATGATAAAAAGTGACTTTTAGACCAAAAATCCAGGAAAAACTGGAGGAATTTGGTTTGATGGATTTTAATTTTGAAAACCGATTATGATTCATTAAAAAGTTCATTAGGTTTGACTAGAGACGATTTTTAAAACTCCAATTATTGTTAGTGTTATAATGAATAATATAAATACAAAAATATCATATTTTTATTATGGATATCACAGCTGAAAAAATTAGATATTGTAAATCGCCTCAGCCGAAACCTAGTAAACTTGGTAATCAATGAAAATCAGTTTTAAAAATTTTAATTCGTCATACCAAATTCTTTCAGTTTTAAAAGGATTTTTGGTCTAAAAACCACTTAATTTGAAAGTTTATCTAATTAATTTCTTCGCCAATGCCTGCGCGTACGTAAATTAATTGACGGCAACATAAATAACGACCGACTTACCGGTCGGTACCTATTATTATAATTCAGGATATTTCTAGGAAATATTGATCGAAACGATACAGATTAAACTCACATATTCTAATGTTCGTTTACTTTGTACACAATTCATTTGAATGTGATCCTGTCAAATTGTCTATATTAATTTCCTTAAAACACGACCCACTGGAGCCCCCTTAAGAAATATTTTTAGAAAAATGATTTCAAATTTATTTTGAAGGTAAATGCTTGACATAATACAATTGCTTGTTGAATGGTGGCATGGTGCTATAAAAAATATAATTCAGTGTTCGGTGTGAATTGTGAATATATTGTTATACATTGATTGTAGAGTACCTTTATCGTATATAATTATTATAAGTTTATAAATTAAAAATATACATTTATAACTGCAGTATTCTTATTCCCGCAATGCTTATACATTGCCCAATTTTAGTTTAATAATTGTATTATCAAATACCGAACCCAGATTTATACTATGAAATGTATAACTATTTATACAATTTTAAGTATTTCTCATAAAATATTAATAATAATACAATTATTAGTATACGTATTAACATAATTTTATATAAATACTACACAGTATTAATAATTGATATATACAAATATATACAATATGCTACAAACACACACATTATAATAATAATATTATGATATAATATAATATAGAAAACTAATCTCCGATCTGAATACCAAATAATTTTTAAACGCAATGTTTTCTTTTAATTATTTAATGATGCCATTTATGATTTATACTTATAAGATTTTTTATAAGATCAATAGTTTTTAAATTGCATAATAATAATTTGTAATTTAATAAAAATTATATAGTGACTTGATTTGTTTCAAATAAAAAATCTAGATCACTAGATCAGTAGGTGGAGCGTTAGAGATATTCTAAATTAGAACATAAGTAAAATATTATGTTATAATTACCTAGATACACTACTTATTTTTAATTTATATAATACAATGATTAAGATTTAAACAATATAATATTATGTGTTAATATTTTAAACATATTTTTATTATGACTTTAAGTAAAATAACGTCGGTTTTATAATAATAAAATATATTTGATAACGTTTTATAAAACCATAATTATCTTTATAAAGTGCTCGGATATACTTGTTCAATATAATATAGTACTATTATAGTAGTATTGTTTTAAGTTGTATTTTATTAAATCATGATAATAGGTATTATGGTAAGTATTATAAAGATATAATTATGTAACCTTAAGGTACTTATCGTCTATCATTTATATTAAATTTATACGTGATATACTTTTTACTACTTAACATAAGTACCCAGGTTAAGAAATCTAGAAATACTTCTAAATTATATAGATTTAGAAATGGAAAGTAATAATGATACTTATGTTTATAATACTGTGAGAAGTGAACACCAATTCATATAGATGAATTCAAATCCATATCTGGATAGAATCCTCTATTATATGAACTAGTAGGATAGATGATTATTATTTATTACCAACTTTCTACTTTCAGTGCTTGAATTGGAGGAAGATGCGGGGGGGGGGGGGTGGAGTGTCACTTATATACACAAATATTTTAGCGTACACAGTCTTGGTAATCAAAACGACATTTTAATATCCAGGTACGCAATTTTTTTATAGTTACACATCCCCTTCCTATTTTTCCCCCAATTCAAACACTTTCTTCTTTAACATACCCATATCTCGCTTATTATCATTGCTATGGTTTTGTATTTATAATTATGACATGTATGTGTACTTGAAACATTAAACAACTTTAATTTTTTTTTCAAAACTAACGATTTTTATTGAATCACAGTTAGAGTCATAGGTCACACATAAACCATAATATATAAAACCAGAGTATCTTCACCCACCTGTTTTTATTTGCCATACCTACCTATTCAGTATTCATAATAAATAATTATTTTTAAATGTAATTATTATTAGGCGATTTGATAAAGTGTATTCAATTTGTGAATAAAATATGATTAATGATTAAGTATTTATAATTTGTATTACTATAAATGTTTCTAAAATAGTTAATTTCATATAATTCACTAGTGAAGGCGTAGATATTAGATGGAAATAAAACAACATAAGTTTCTTTTTATATGACATTATATTGTATTGAATTAGTTATTGAATAAGAATTTACTAATCAAATAAATTGTAACAAGTAAATATTATAAGTGGGATTCACTCACAGATATCCATGGATTATATCGAATTTTTGACGATTTAAAATAAACATTATATTGTATTAATAACTATTTAGCTGTATAGATAATGTTAAGTACTGTTTAACATGTTTTATTTTACAAAATGTATAAACATAAAATATGTTTTAGTGTTACTTATATTCTATGTTATATTGAATATTATAGTTTTGTCTATGGGCAATAGTCATGCATTATATAAGTATACATAACTAAATTTAAGTTATGTGATTTCTGTTAATTTAAAATAATATAAATACATAATATAATGTTACGTGTAGTTATATAAAGTTTGTTTTTATTTAAAATAGTGGGGTATATCTTATTGAAATCATTACAATTAATATGTAACTACCTACTGCAGTACTGCGGGCTAATGAGTAAATAAAATAGATTGTTATTCAGAAATTACGAGGTTTAAGAATTATATTTATTAATATTTGAAATCTTACTGGTTCACTAAATGTGAAATTATGTGGATAGAATGACGTAAGTAGCTACCTAATATTTGTCTTCGCCCGAAAGTAAGTAGATATATTTGAGTTACAGAAGTATAAAGAACACTTGATATGATCTACAAACTACCGAAAACCGTATCTAATCCGTAACAAACATAAAGGTAAATTTTAATACACATAGATACATTCTTAGTCCTACAAATGCAATTATTACAATAAAAAAAACCTATGTTAGGCACATGGTGTCTTGTCTTATAATCATAAAAAAAACAACGATTACAATTTTAAAAGTTTTGTGTATATAAACCAATTGATTCAGTAAGTATAATTATACATTTATGTTGAGGTTCTATAAAATTGTTAAAAATCCAAGTAAAAAGAAAATTATTCGAATATGGATGTCTATAAATCAAATTAAAGATCCAGAGTGACGGACATCAGATAAATAGGTACCTACCTATGATCATAATTTATATCATATAGTGAGTTAAATCAATGAATAAATATATATTTAAATATGTTTACTAAAATACTTCTCTTTTTCAGGTATGAAATCTAATAATAGTCACGGCGAAGAAATGCCTCTAACTTGTACTAAAAAAAACTATTCCAATAATAGATACTTAATATTCCATCGTACCAATAATACCATTGTCAAGTTATAAACATTCGAGCAAGGTTTTATGTACTATTAATTATTATACGTAAGTATGTGATGTCTGTGCGATTATAATTATGAATTAAAATATAATTTAATGAAAATTTATTTTTTGTTTTTAATTTATAGAAGAGAATTTCTAAACAGAATATAAGAAAATGACAATATTATTTTATGCAGCTATTCGAAAAATAACTAATAAGTATGATCTTAATTAAATTGATTTAGGTAGCCTCAAATCAAATGTAAATTACATTTGTGCCAAATATTCATCGTTGAAAAAGGTAAAATCTTTGTATATATGAATTTATAATTTTTTTAATTCGACGATTCAAAAGGTAATTATTATTCAATATTGAGTTTAGTGTTAATTTTATTTGCTTTCAAAAATCATACTTCAATTTTATAATAAAAATTATTAACTATAATAACTATTGTTGTTGGAGATTACGATTATCGACGCGCCGCCGTTTTGACCGGTTTCACGTATTAGTGCACAGAGTCGTGATCACTCGTGGACTTTGGTCCCGACGGCCGGTCAACGGTGTTTATCTCTGTGATTTTCAAAGGCCCGTGTATCGCTTCTGGAGGCAGTCAACTGTTCTAATGTTCCAAAACATCCTACTCACACTCATAGTCATTCGAAACCAGTTCCAACTAGGTTGGGATCAAAAGGTTCGAAGGTTTCGTTGCTGTCTTCAAAGACTGACGCTTCGACCTCATCAAAGTGTCTGTTCTGTTCGGGAAGCCATGCATCAGTCGCGTGTAATGAGTTTTCAAAAATGTCTCTGGATGAGAGGTATGACGTCGCCCGTAAGACTAGGATCTGTTTTCGGTGTCTTAATTCAACTCATTGGTCTAATCATTGTAAAACAGCCAAACCGTGTACTAAGTGTTCTGGTCGTCATCACACTTTATTACACCCTGTAAGTAAGCCCTCGTCGTCTTCTGACTCGACTCCGGCTGTCACAGCGTCAACAACCTCCTCAATTACGAGCTCACTAAACAAAACAACTGTACTTTTGGGAACAGCCTTAGTTCACGTGCGTGACCGTGCTGGTTATATGCAATCTGTTCGAGTTCTTATTGACTCTGCCTCTCAGATCACCGCAATGTCCATCGCCTGTGTGGATCGTCTGGAACTAAAAAGAAGTAGATGGACCGCACCGATAACTGGCTTGACTGGCGTATCGATACCAATAATATCAGGAAAAGTCGATTGTTATATGACGCCCAGACATACTACGGACCCAACATTTTCCTTAACTGCTTGGGTCATGCGAACTATAGTTTCAGATATGCCATCTCAACATCTACCGAAGCTTATCAAGGACAAGTGTTCCCATCCTGCACTAGCTGACCCTCACTTTGACCTGTCCACATCTATTGATATGCTACTGGGAGCAGACGTGTTTGCTCGAATCATGGATGGAAAACGGGTGTCAATCGATGATTCTCTACCTGTCGCATACGGATCAGTCTTTGGTTGGGTCTTGATAGGCGAACTCCCTGTTCAACAGTACCATTGTAACACCGCTGTATCCCTGTCGGTATCACTGGAAGGGCTGGTCCAACGTTTTTGGCAACTCGAAGAACCGGATGAAGCTCCTACTACGTTTACTAGTGATGGACAATGAGAGTCCATTTATGCTTCTGAAAGCCGTCGAGACAACTTTGGTCGATTCCTAGTTCCTTTGCCATTCATACCGAAACACCGCGATGAAACATTTCCTGGTTCTCGCAATATTGCCGAACGTCGTTTTCAAAACCTTGAGCGGAAGCTTCAAAACGACGATGTGCTATATACCGCATACAAGCATTTTATGAGCGAATATGAAACCTTAGGTCATATGTCAGTTGCCACTGAACCTGGTGCCTACTTCATTCCTCATCACCCTGTTTTCAAGCTCAACTGTCCATCGAGCAAAATCCGAGTGGTATTCGATGGATCGGCTAAGGCTGCCTCTCTGTTGTCATTAAATCAATGTCTATACGCCGGCCCGAAGTTACAGCTGGATATCGTGGACATTCTATTTCGATTCCGACTTCACCAGTTCGTCTTTACTGCAGATGTCTACAAGATGTACAGACAAATTCTCGTTCCTCCAGACTACCGTCGCTTTCAGCACATTCTATGGAGGCCATCTCCACTAGACGAGTTGAAAGAGTATCAGCTCAATACCGTGACATACGGCATCAATAGTGCCCCCTTTTTGGCATTGAGAGTCTTAAAGGATATCGCTGACAATGATTGTACAGGATTTCCTGAAGTACAATTGGGGCTCAGGGAACAAACCTATGTAGATGACATTTGTCTTGGTGCCGACACCGAGGATGAATTGTTGAGTTTACAGTCAAATCTTTGTTCCGTCCTGAAACGTGCTGGTCTTGAGTTAAAGAAGTGGTCGAGTAACACCGTGTCTGTGTTAGAAGCTGTATCGCCAGAGGATCGTGTCATGGAAAGTCTAAGCTTCGATGAAGACGTTTGTGAAACCACCAAGATCCTGGGGCTGCAGTGGGATCCAGCCAAAGAAATTTTTAAATTCAACGGCCATTCAACCTACGCCGTCGTCACAAAGCGGGCAATTCTATCGACTATCGCGCGCATTTTTGACCCTATTGGGTTTTTAGCACCGGTGACCTTCTATGCTAAACATATCCTACATGAAATTTGGGAAGAGGAATTGGCATGGGACGACCCTTTACCTCTGAGATTATGTCAGAATTGGAAAACATTTACGGATGAGCTACCGGTTCTATCTGCGATCAAGATTCCACGTTATGTCGCTACTCAACGTCAATCATACGTCGAATTGTGTGGATTCTGTGACGCCTCCGAACGCGGATTCGTTGCAGTGGTATACCTTCGGGTAATAGTTTCAGACGACGACGTGTCTGTGTTCCTGCTTGGATCCAAAACAAAGATGGCACCGATGAAAACCGTATCCATCCCGAGACTTGAATTATGTGCTTCAGTTTTGCTCGCTCGATGGATGGCACGCATATTAAAAATGTTCGATGGAAACTCACGATTAACGGGCTTTACGCCTGGTCCGATTCCCAAGTCGCTTTGGCCTGGTTAATGAACTCGCATGTTTCCTTTAAGGTGTTCATTTCAAATCGTGTACATCAGGTGCGTCAACTTATTCCGTCATGCCGCTGGCTCTATGTACGCTCAGCTGAAAATCCTGCGGACTGTGCTTCAAGAGGAATACTCCCTTCGGAGCTACCCGTACATGCATTGTATTGGTCCGGCCCTACGTTCCTAAAAAACCCAATTGAAACTTGGAGCATGCTGGTCCCTTCGGTTCCTGTTGAACAACTACCAGAGTTCAAACCCGTGTCGCTGGCCGTTCAAGTTACCTCAAATAAAGAATGGTTCTGTCGCTTCTCGTCTTTTCTCAATATGATCAAGGTCGTCGCTTGGATGCGCAGGTTTATCAGCTTATGTAAGAAACGAACGTATTCCAACATTTTTTTGTCACGTGAAGAGATAAATCATTCGTTAATGGTAATTGTACAATCTTCTCAACAACGTTGGTTTCCTGATCTGATTTTGGGTCTGTCACGTGGCCGTGGTGCAGCTCGCCCATTATCTAGTCTACGGCCATTTTTGAATTCGCAAAATATTGTGTGTGTTGGTGGCCGATTACTGAAGTCCGATTTAGCTGATGCGGAAAAACATCCGATGCTGCTGTCCAAGGAGTCACATCTTTCTTTGTTAATTGCACGCCATTGGCACTTAGTTACGTGCCACTCAGGTCCCCGTGTCATCACGTCTTTAATCATACGGCAATTTCGGATCTTATCGATGAGATCGGTAATTCGCAAGGTGATCGTTCAATGTACTCCATGTGTCAGAGATATTGCCCAATCGCCACATCCCGTGATGGGTAATCTTCCCAGTTCACGAGTCCAAGCATGTCGACCCTTTTCAAAAGTTGGAGAAGATTATGCTGGCCCACTGCCAATGCGTGAGAGTAAGTTGCGAAAATCCTAAAAACAATCCTAAAAACAATATTTAAAATGATGATAGCACAAAAACATTTTTTTATTTATTTATTAAGTTGACGCCTTATAGGATCAAGTGCAGATAGATAATATACATTTACAAATCAGACGAGTCGTTCTCAAGTAATGCGGGAACCAATGGACCGAAATTCATGTTTTTTTATACATGAATCTATATAGGTTACTATCAGAACAAAATACGTAACAATATTATTTTTATGTGTATCTGTGAAATTTAAATACATTAAAATATTTTTTTTTATTATTTCTTGAACTTAATACGTATAATACGCAACAAAATAACACAGAAGAAATCTACAAAAATATGCCCAACCTATACAAAAATCATTTGATATAAATATAATACATATTATAACCTAATGGCATTTATAACAAATTAAAATAACATACGTCATGTTTATCAATTTAAATTTCAAATTTTTAAAAGGGTAGATAATATTATAATAATTAAATATTGTGTTAAGTTTATATTTTGATTACTTTTAATGCCATAATATTTTAGGAGAATTATACAAAGATGGACAAGTGAGTGTCACTCTGCTGTACAGTAGGTTACAAGTGGGTCACTGTAATGGATGGTGTTAAATTTGAATTAAATGAATTAAATGATATAATATCAATGTATAAGAAAAACACCGGCGTAGGGAAAGTGGCGCTCCCATCGCCCAGCACAAGCTGCTGCAATAGCCACCTCCTGGCCTTAGTTGGCTGGGGGGTCTGGTCCTCCAGGTTGGGGGTTTAGCGTAGGGCTAATAAGTAACAACCCTACCTAGTAAAAACTTTGTGTTATGATATCACAAATATCGAAGCCTCGGATAAGAGATTACGGATTAAAGACTTGAAAATGGAAACGGAACACTGAATTAAAAATAGCAACCTGGAATGTAACAAGCCTCTTTAAAACTGGCGCTTGCCAACATTTAGCTGACGTATTAATCAAATATAAGTTAGACGCTGTAGCCATACAGGAAGTACAACGTTGGCTAGACATTTGTCAAATTACTAGACACGAAGCCAATAAACACAATGTCATGTTAAGTAACCACGCACGTTCCAACGGAAGTTAGCAATCAAAATAAAAAATATGAATTTTATGAAGAATTGACGAAAATATAATATGAGGGAATACGAAAAAATTCAATAAAAATTGTGATGTGTGATTTGAATTCCAAATGTTGTAGAGAATCACAATTTATCCCCACAATTGGGAGAGAAAGCCTACATGATCATTGCAACGGTAAAGGGCTGAGACTAGTACCGTTTAGAGCATCCAATGGCATGACGATAAGCAGTATTATATTTCCCCACAAAGAAATCCACACAGCAACATGGAAATTACCAGATGACAGAACGAGAAACCCAATTGACCGACCATGTATTAATCGAACGCAGATATAGGAGTATTATAGTAAATGTCAGAAGTTATAATAGTGCTGACTGTGACACAGACCACTTTCTGGTTATTGCAAAATTTAAAATAAAGTTGAAATGTCCGGAATAAATTAAAACCAAGAAGAAATCTAGGATAAATATCAAAATGCTAAACGATTTAGAAGTAAAAAAAACAATATCAAACGGCTATCGACAAAGCCACCGAAGAAGTTGATGAAAACAATGCTGAGCTAGACTGTGATGTAATTAGGAAAACGATCATAAAAATAGCAAAATATTGGTGTATTGAAGAGGTCAAAAAATGCTTGGTATAACAGTCACTGTCAAAAAGCTATCGAATAACGCCGAAAAGCAAGAGAGAGTCATCTAAGATGGGGAACAAATGATAGTCAAAAATTTTTCATATCCGAACGTAAGAAAATAATACAACAAAAAAAAGAAAATGTTTAACAATAAACTCCGAACCGCAGAAGAAGACTTGTCACGACGGCTACATAGAGGAGGCTAGGAACATACCAAAATAAGATATGACGAAAAATAGCCCTGCAGTGTTTGACACGAATATGGGAAGTTGGCGAAGAAGATACAATAGGGAACTGCAGGAAATGATTAATTTGGCTCCAGTAACTAACTTCATCAAAGGTTAAAAAATCCAATGGCTAGGCCATATTCTAATAAGAGAAGAAAATGACCCTCACGGGTTGCTTCCGAATGGAAACCTGTTGTAAAACGACCAAGGAGACGTCCCAGAAAGAGATGGATTGATAGAGTGTCAGAAGACCTAAACGCAATGGGCATAGTAGAGTGGCATGACATTTTACAAGACAGAAAAAAGTTGCGGGATATGGTAGTGATGACTAAAACTCTTAGAGAGTAGTATGGCCAGAAGAAGAAAAAGTATTAGAAAACGGTTCTGAGCGAACCCGGTCAGTCAGCCTGTGATAATGCTAAGTATAAAATTTGATGATATTATTGTGAATAAATTAATATATTAATTAATATAACATATTTACGGGGAACCTTGTTTTCTAACTGAAAATGTCCGTAAACAGTTCAAAACAAATCAAAATATTTTTAAAATGTAATCGTGTATAGAAAATGCTAATATAAACAACCAGTGAAAATTTTATGTATCTACGGTCATTTGTTTTACAGTTTCACCGAAAACCAATATGAATTTTGTCAAAAACTGATTTTGCGTACAAGTTCCTGGTTTTCCTAAATTTTTTTTTTGTTTTTCTCGGCTTTTTGAAAATTACTGGAAATTTTACCTCCAAAATGTGTCAACTAGTTTCACTTTCCCATTGAACAAGAAACTGAAGTTGAAAATCGAATCATTATTTCGGAAACTTATCATGTACAAAGCACAAAAAAAATATTAAAAAAACACGCATCATTGTAAAATCAATACATTTATCCCTTCGTTCAGAATCTAAAACTATGAACTATAGTGAATTGTGATGGATTCTCAATAGTTCAGTATTCTAATTAGTAACTTATATTATATTTGTAAAATTAGTAATATCATACAATGTACCACGTACATATTCATATTCGTTTACAAGGGTGGAATTTCAATGAAAAAACTAAGGGCGCTGAAGCCCTTCTATTTTTTTTTCATATTATATTATGGTTATGAATACCCACATATTATAATGACTACTGAATTATAAATGAACATGAAAAAATTCGAGGGTGCTAATCACAAAATTGGTGGAGCTGAGCACACTCTAATGGCCTAGCCCCTCAAGATCTCGTCCATGTTCGTTTAATATTTATGTTACAATCAAATATAATTAATATATTATGCTGAATTTCAGAGCATTAAAACCAGAACCTTACAATAAAACATAATCAAAGAACGTCATTGATGAGCAGTAATAAATGTTGTTTGACATAAAAACCAAATCACACAAATCACAATTTTTGGAAACAAATTTTTAAGCTACTAAACGGATACTTATTTATTGAGAAGAATATCATAATTAACTATGAATAATACAGTTTAAATGTTCTCAGTGATACAACCAAGTTACCGATGGTCCATTTTTATTGAAATGAAATGGTTAGCATGAGCAGTCAAAACTTTAGACTATATATAAATATTTGAACAACATCTATAAACAAATCAGTTATTAATAATATTTTTCTATGAGTTTATAATAACACATTAAAATATACTTAAATGTTTAATCTGTTTAAATATGTATGTAACCGAAGCTACAACCGAAGCTACTATTTATGCATCTAACCGAAAAATAACTCAAACACAGGACCTTAATTTTTCATAGCTTCTCGGTAACCGAAAGTTGATGGAAATAACTGTGTAAAGACAATCATTGTTGTAGTGAGATAGTGAGATGGTTGGATATTTAAATAGGTATGTAAGTATTAAATCACCTACTTATAATTTATATCAATTAGTTATTATCAATATGTCTGCATTTCAAGGCAACGGGACGTGTGTTCAGATTTTGGATAGGGGAAAGGCCATTATACTATTATGGAATGATTAAAAGTGAATATGTCATAAATGGTCATGGATAATTAGATTCGGTATAGGTTACGAATTCTAAAATATGACCTAAAACAGTATTTACCCACCAATGGTTTCGCAAAATAACCATGACAATATTATTATAACTACCTGGATGAGATAGAAAAATGCTGAAAGTGGAGTTTAACAAATAGAAACTCTAGGTTATCACATATAGTAATGCAATTTTGGTATATATTAGATAAAATTGCATTGCTAATCTGTGTCAACTTATTGTTTCACATTCTCGATCAAGATAAATAGACAATAAGCTATCTGCAGATGCTGGAAGATAATATATTATGATCTCTACGTCCTAAACTGGACGTATTTTTGAAAGAATACCACTAACTTTACACCAGACGCCAAATGTTTCCAAAAACATCAAAAACCATCCAAGACTTTACTATGTAGGACATTGTTGGAAAGGGCCCATCATTTGTTTGACCTACAAACCGTAATAAACAATTTTGTATGATTTTTGAAGTTTTCGGGAAAAATTATCGGCCTCTTTCAAAAATTCATATAAAAAAACCTATTTTCAACAAATGATGGGGTCTTTCCAACAATGTCCAATATTCCGTAACAAACAGTTTTAGAGGGCTTTTAAGATGTTCTATTAAGTTTTGTCCTTTTGTGTGCACTTAGTGGCAATTTTGGAAAAGTGCTTATATCTTTTTAACAAATGTTACTTAAATTGTATAAACATAATATTAACATAACTCATAACAAACATAAAAGTATATTAATTAAATCTTTGTAGTATAATTAATTCAATCTAATAACAGTATTTTAATATGTTAGTTACACGGTTTTTTGTCTTATTATCTTAAAAATAAAAACCAAAAAACCTAATATAATTTAATAGTTTTTGTGAATTTATTATGAAAATACATTTATATCAAATATAAAAAAAAAAATATCGAGGTAATTAATTTATGTTAAGGCTCGATAGAACTGTTGAAAATCCTAATTACAAAGAAGGTGAATCGAATATAGAACTCAAAATGGTCATCTAAAATTTAAAATAAATAGTAGAATTATAATATAACAGTAAGTTAAATCAATGTAGGTATATGTTTATGTTTGTGACTGGTCTGAACTTCAATTTGAGGACGGCTGTTAACGACACAAAGATGGTAACACGACAGGTGACGCTTCAGGGCTTAGAAACGTCATACATTTACTAGAAAACATTCAAGAGACAATATCAAAATTCATCAAAAAGAAGAGGAGATTATTGAACCTCCTCCAGTCATCTTCCCCTAAGGAGGGTAGAAACGATGCCCCACAAACTATAGCATCTGTCATGGCAGTTCCAGCAAGGTGGTTATGATCGACGCCGATAACGATACTATCCTGACCCCCAGCTGGTGGAATAGTGATAAAACGATCGAGGCAAGAGCATCTACGAAAATCTAGGTCCTAAGACCTAAGTTCAGATCAGCCGCTTTGCCTACCGTTCATCTTCACGATACGGAGGCTGAATCCACCTTGGAGACTGACACCGATACCTGGAGCAACGTCCCTGGAGGGTACACACGACCAAATCTGATATACGTACTGCTGCGATCACAGCAACTACCCAACAAAGCAAAAGATTAGCAATAAAAATAACCCACCATCCTAATTAGACCGTCGGATGGCGAAATTGGTGGGAATTCCACATCAGATCTATTTTAGAGTAGCAGTCAAGGTATACAAGTCTGCAATGACGCTTTCTAGACTAATGCCTAATATTGGTGGCCCCTGTCAGTGGAGAAGGAAGCTTCTCTCTACTGTGGTAGAAATCCAACTGCTGTACGCCACCCCAGTATGCACCCATAACGCCATATTAGTAGCGTTGACCAGGGCCAATATAATAAGACCTCAGAGGTTAGCCACTCTGAGGGTGATCAAGGCGTACAGGATAGTATCAGAATATCAGATCTCTCAGCTCTTATGTTAGCTGGCATGTCCCCTAGGGACTTTCTATCGACTGAAATGTCCAGGATACGAACGGAGCTCAACACCGTCTTGCCTACCGGAAATCCTCCGGTAACATGCAAACAAATTAAAAGTGAAGAGAGGAAGGTCACAATAACGCAGTGGCCGATAGTGGAGTTCCTTGCCAAAAGTGCAGTGGACCCATTGCCTCTGACCGGCTGTTAGGAGATAGGCTGAGTGGACATTACACAGATTATCACGGGACACGGGTGCTTCCAGTTCTACATATATTGGATAGGCAAGGCCCTGAGCCCCAAGTGCATGCACTGCCCTATATATCTATCTCTGCTGAACACACCGTGTTTCATTGCCACAGATGCCATAGGTTGGAAATGCATACTCACTTGGGACATTTTCTCACTAGTCACTACGGCTGACATGCCTGAACTAATTCGTCGACAGGCAATCGACAACCTATCCCAACTGACGAAAACGCAACGACTCTACTTAAAGCGGAAGAATCGTAAAGATTATTCTCTACCGCATGGTAGAGCCATTAATGTCTTCGAACCAGGACGAAAAGCGATTGAGACACATCCAGGAGATACTGTACCGACCAGACATCTGACGTAACGCAGATCACGACTCTTCACTATATCCCATACTCTATAGCACCAAGGGAGGGACAGGCGATCACGGCAGCCATGATGACCTTATTGTTGTTTTGATGTTTATATTTTGTAATGTAATTGTAATTTTTTTTTTTGTTCTATAAATTATGTTACATGGGGGTAAGTATTGTGTAAAGGGTTCACCCCATGCAGCGATACTACAAGAAAATAAAAAGGTATACCTATATTTATGTGTGCCACCATAAATTTATATAGAAATTAATAGTATTACTAAAATACTTCTTATTTTCAGGTACATGTGAAGCAAAATGGTGATACCTAGTACTAAAAATCTAATTCTGAACTAACTTAATAACTATCCGATCATAACAGTTTACAATAATACCATTGATTAGTTATTAACTTTCGAGCAAGATTCTATATATTTTCATACATAAGTAGGTATTTTATGTGTAGTTATCATGATTATGAATTAAATACTAATTTAATAAAAGTTTCTTTTTTTCGTTTATAGAAGAGCATTTTTAAACAGTATATAAGGTAATAGAAATTATTTCACGCATTTATCCAAGAAATAACTCAATCAGAAAAGCTTAATTTTTAATAACGTCTCCGGAATTGAAAGTTAATGGAAATACATTTTTTAAAGACAATCAATGTTGGAGTGAGATGACTGAATATTTAAATATGTAAGTATTAAATCACCTAGTTAGCTAGGTATATCAATTACACATCATATTCTGTGTTAATTTTCAGACATAATAATATAGAACTTTGACGAATTGTACTCTTAATCAAAGTATTTTTTGAGATCATCTTAAAATTTTCAATAGACACTGTCGAATTGACGCACCCACTGTTTTTTTCTACAACATTAGGCTTCATTTCAATTTATGTGTAAATCTTTTAAAACTTATTTTAATGTCAAAAAATACCAAAAACTATCAAGTTGACAAAATATATGACCGGACGTACGGACGCATACCCACGTTGCGGATTGGGAAATGGCCACTATTATGATGTAATAGTAAATCATAAAAATTAAATAAATGGTATTGAACAGTTATAGCCATCAGAATGATAAAGATAATTATAGTTCTTGTTTACCCTCCAATAGTTTCAAAAATGTAACATTTTTTTTGGTTTGTGACTCTGAAACTGCATTGGTATTCCTTCGAAGCGACATAATTACCTGAAGGAGGTAGTTATAGGCTGAAAGTGGAATTTAACAAATTATATTAGGTACTAGTTGTTGGAAACGTATTGTTTTAAAGAATCATTCGAGATTATTAGACAATAAGACATCTGCAGATGCTGGAAGAAAATATAATATGATTGAGAATATTTATTATTATTTTATATAATAAAATAATTAAATTATGTTATTTTACGACATATCCAGGGCCGGATTGGTTAGGCGAGCTACCGAGAAAATCTCGGTGGGCCGCTTGAAGTTTGGGCCGGTCGTGTGAGTGTGAGTGAAAATAAATTCAAGTTTAAAATATGATTAGCCACCTATAATCTCGTAATAATTATAGACGTAATTTTGGGCTACTGAATATTAAAATGGGCCGCTTATAAAAGTGAAAATCCCGATGGGCCGATACATACCAATCCGGCCCTGGACATATCTAGCCATATAGGTTTCTTACCTATATAAATGCCAAATACCACTCACTCACTAATTCACTCAATGATCGCTACATCTCAATAACTACAAAACGTATAAATTTGAATATTTATACTAAGCGTTTTTTTACACGGAGTTTGGCGGAATGTTTTTGTTGGGATATCACACATTTTTTTTTTATACCTCATTATTTCATTATATCAGGAACATATTAATTTTACAATGATGTTTTATTTTATTTTATTTTTTTAATTATTATTTTATAAAATAAGGTTCTATAATATGTTTACAAATGGTTGCCATTGGTTGCAGATTATAACAGTAATAGTAGAAATTAACTTTTGAAAATACGCTACAATAATTTCTATTTAAATTAGTAATAACTCTGTTAAAATTGTTAAGAATAATTTGAAAAATACTGCATGCACATCTAGGTGAAATATCCAATAAGATGATTATATTTTCAAACTTTATTATGTAGTGGAATAAAATAACGAAGTGATGGAAAGTCGGGTGGAGTGCGGGCTATAGGCGGCAAATTATAAAGGGTGTGGGTGAGTATGAGGTAATAGCTTATTGGCACTTATACTACGCAATTTTTATTCTACTATACTAATTATTATTAGTTAAATACGGAATTGAAAATTTGTCTTCGAGTGTAAAATATATGTATGTTCACTTACCTCGCGTTTATTACGTGAATTGCGTACGCGTGTGCATTAATGTTGTGTTTTTGCACAATGTCGTTGGTTTTTGGCAATAATGGTCCGAAAGGGATGTTTTTTATGTTTGATGCTATTGTAATTCTCCTTTTGCGCATGGTTTTAGTACTGATATCTGGTTGCTAACTTTTAACTTAACTAAAGGCACTTTAATTGAATTAACTTAACTTGCCGCAGTTAATTATTTTCATTAATTTGCCACCTTTGCTTTTTTTGTTGTGTTTTGCACATTGTCGTTGGTTTTTGGCACTACTTACACGAGAGGGGTATTTTGTATGATAGGTGTTATTGTAATTTTCCTTTTGCGCAAGCTTTTAGCACTGTTATCTGGTAATTTGACCGAATGTTGTATAGTGCGCATTTACGTCCATTTATGTTGTATTTTGCATGTTGTCGTTGGTTTTTGGCACTATTTGCGCGAAAGCAATGTTTCGTTAAGTCGCATGTTTATGAGTGTTATTGTTATTATCCCTTTGTAAAATATTTTAGCACTAATATTTTGTTGCTTTGAGTAAATGTTACATAGTGCGAATGCGCGAAGGATGTTTTTGTGTCGAGTAAGTTATACTTGCTTTGTATAGTGATGAATGAAATATTTGGTATTACGGCTTTGTAAGTTAGTATAATATTTATATAGGTTCATGTATGTAAGTGCTGTAGTATATTTCTGATGAGGTGTTGTTCTGATTCCCTTCATGATAATATTATATTGTTGCTATTTTTTATTCTCCCTTTGTATATTTTTTAGCAGTGGTATTCTGTTGCTTAAGTGCTTAAGTAAATGCTATATTTTTGCTCATGTGTCATCGTTTGTTTTTGTAATATTTACACGAAGGAGGTGTTTCGTTAGGTCATGTGTTCATGTATGCTGTTGTTGTTTTTCCTTTGTGTAAAATGTGAGCAATAGTTTTTGGTATTTAAGTGAATATTGTATTGGTGCGCATGCGTAGGTGTAAATAATGTATGCTGTTTTTTTGATACAATGGAATTCTGGTTGCGTAATAATGTATTGGTGTTGCATAATGTTCTCTTATCTTTATTATTTCTTTACGCCCAAATATGGGTAGCTTTTAGAGTGCGTACATCTCATAATGTTAATGGCTTATTGTGGAGATGTGTTGTTTTTTAAATGATAATGTAATCGTTAAGGAAAGTATGGTTACCTAATATTATTTTATATTGCGTAATATATTTTAGTTGCGTTTGATTTTTCACACTCAAATAATATGTTCGTTTTGGTGAATTCATTCTATAAGTTTATTTAAGTATATAAGAGTATATTATTTATATATTGCAATTATTTAACTGCAACTTTGCTATGCTTCCACAAAACATTTTTTTCGTGAGTCGTATTGCTTTCTGTAAATAATAATACATGGCAAATTTTCGTGTGTTGTATTGCCTATGTGTGCATTTTAAGGCGCTCTTTTTTTTATACTTAGCGTGACCCATGAGCTTATAATATATTCTATTTTATTTTATAGTTGTATCATCATACGTGGTTATTGGTGATTTCACTTTTGCTGTTTTGTGTTTATCGTGGAATAGAATACATAAGCCTGCCAAAGTCATGAACAGAACACGAGACCGCCGAACCTTAAACTGTGATGCAGCCCGTATAAAATGGAGTACGACCAACCAACCACTAACTTGTCTTTCATCTGCATCGTAGCAAGACCCACCCGGGCAGACTTGCGCGATCGAGGTGAAAGACATTCCCACACTCCGTTCGTGCTCAACTTTGTAGTGAGACCCGCCCAGGCAAAATCAAGACCACCAGCTGTGGAGCCTGTATAAAAGGCTACACGACCAACTACTCGTTATCAGTATTTCATCTGATTCGTAGCAAGACCCACCCGGGCAGACTTGCGCGATTCAGGTGAGAGACATCCTCACACTTCGCTCGTGTTCAACTTTTTAGTGAGTTCCATTTGGACAGACTCAAGACCACCTAGGAGCCCATATAAAAAGCTACACGACCGACCACTAATTATATACGCTTTCATCTGTATCGTAGCAAGACCCACCCGGGCAGACTTGCGCGATTCAGATGAGCGATATCCTCTTTCCTCATCCTTCGTTCGTGTTCAACTTTGTAGTGAGATCCACCAAGGTAGACTCAAAACCGTCGAAGCTTAATAGATGATGGAGCCTGTATAAAAGGCTACACAACCGACTACTCAACATCTGATCTTTCATCTGCATCGTAGCAAGACCCACCCGGGCAGACTTGCGCGATTCAGGTGAGAGATATCCTCTTTCCTCATCCTTCGTTCGTGTTCAACTTTGTAGTGAGATCCACCAAGGTAGACTCAAAACTGTCGAAGCTTAATAGATGATGGAGCCTGTATAAAAGGCTACACAACCGACTACTCATCATCTGATCTTTCATCTGCATCGTAGCAAGACCCACCCGGGCAGACTTGCGCGATTCAGGTGAGAGACATCCTACACTTCGCTCGTGTTCAACTTTGTAGTGAGATCCACCCGGGCACACTCAAGACCACCAGCTTTGGCGCATGTAAGACTACTCGACTGACTATTCATTATCTAGTCTTTCATCTGCATCGTAGCAAGACCCACTCGAGCAGACTTTTGCGATTCAGGTAAGAGACATCCTAACGCTTTCCTCGTGCTCAACTTTATAGTGAGACCCACCCGGGCAGACTCACATGAAGTTTGAGAATGAGCCGGATAGTTCTCCGTTTACAGTGTATCGCTGTCATTGGAGTGTCAAACGTTTATTTTTTTTTTCTATTTAATTTATAAATCGTAAAATATTTACTTTTGTTCTTTAATATATTGACCATCAATATGACAAACATTTGTTCAATTTTAATTGTGAGTGCATGATCACTTGCTCTCCTTGGCCATAACTCGGAGTAGCGAAGAAACCTACCCGGGTAGCAATTTAGGTATCAGAAAAGTGCCAAAACTGATCAAAATGGTCCAGGACCGTTCCTATATGGTGACGGACTAGTGCCTCCACTGGTCCCATGGCAATTTTGAATACTGAATATTAACATTGAAGGACCGTCCAAAACTCTTAAATGGCACGTTCCAGAAAAGTGCTCTAATGGATTACTTATCTATAGGCACCATTTATTCAGGCTAAATATAGTGCCTACACTATTTTGTAACTATGCGGGCACCAGATTTAGGGACGTATAAAAGAGGCATGTGGGGGGGGGGCGTTTTGAAATAGCCTCACGATCGTATTTTTACTTAGGTAGCAGTGCCGTAGCTCGCGGGGGGGGGGGGGCTTAAGGGCTTAAGCCTCCTCTGAAATATTAAATTGGAAATTTAATATTTGCCTGTTGCAGCTGGCATGAATCGTTACTCATTTCTTGTATCTACATTCTACCATGATTGTAGTACTCTCTATATTCACTATTCATTTTTTTTTTTTTTTTTTTGAAATGACTTAAAACCAGCAATTACTTTTTATGAATAAGATTTGGTTATAGAAAATTACAAATTACTTGAGAAGGGAATTGAATTTTGTAATCAAAAATGGTCCAATGAAAAAATTGTATTCCAAAAAGTCCCTTGATTACAATACCTAAGTGTCCAGAAGAATTGTTTCCAAATATAAATGTTTTTTTAAAAATACTATCTTTATTACCAGTATTAACTGCATCAGTCGAAAGAAGTTCTTCTACTTTAAAAAGAATAAAGCTGTATTTAAGGAACTCTACAGGAAAGACAAGACTAAATGATTTAGTACTGATGAATATTCACAGCTGATATACATATTGATTCTGAAGTAATAATTAATAATATGTTTGCTTCATAAAAAGAAGGAAAATTAGATTTTAAATTATCAAAATATTGTTTAATTATTTACGTATCTTTGGTTTTTTTTTTTTATTATTATTATCAAAGTTAGTAAAATCTGTATTTTTAGTTAATTTTACAATTATTTAATTGACTTCATTTATATACCTAATATAGTTCTTATATTTATATGACTAAATTATAGATAAAAAATATTTTTGATTTAATGTTATTATTTCTTGTAACTTCTAATGCATAATTCATTTAAATTTGATTCTACATGAATTGTAAATGGTAACAACAATTTTCTTGGTTTTTAGGACATGTTACGTATAAAGAAAATTTAGATGGGCACCACAACTTTTTAAGGTACTAAACGGATACTAAACTATTGATAAGAATATCATAATTAATTATGAATAATACAGTTTACATTTTCTCAGCAATACAACAAGTTTACCAATGGTCCGTAATTATTGCGTAATTAAATGGTGTGCAAGAGCAGTCGAAAATGTATAAATATTTAAAAAACATCCATAAACAAATCAGTAATAAATAATTATTTTCTATGCGTTTATATTATCACATTAATTTATTTATCCGTCTAAATATATATAGAGCAACAACCAAAGCTACTTAATGTATCCAACCAAAAATTTAACTCAATCATAGGACCTTAATTTTTTATAGCTTCTCATCAAACAAAAGTTCATGGAAATATAACTTTGTAAAGATAATCAATGTTGGAGTGAGATAGCTGAATATTAATATATAAGTACTAGGTAGTATGTAATAAAGTACGGGTACAACACGATTGCGAACGTTTTACCTTTTTTATAACACGATTGCGAACGAATGACGCTCATCAGAGAATTTGGTGTTTTACCTGAAAAACGGAACGATTGCGAACGTTTTTATAGACCACGTTGCCAAGTTTACAAAATATTTTTTTTAAATAAAAACTATTGATATTAATTACACAATGAAAACAACAACTACGTTACAAACTAAAATAAAATAAAATAATATTCAATTATAATTATTAATAATACTATTACAAAATCTACGTGTTAATGTTACGTTAAAAGCTGAAAAATAAATAAAATAACGGCTTTTAAAAATTGTTTTCTACATTTTTGCTTTTTTTTAATTTTTTCCCTGGTAGGAATCTTCCAGTTTTTCTTAAATATAAAATTAGATCCTTGTGTATTTTATAATCATTATAATTTTGTAATGTTAATTCAATTTTAGATTTATCTTTTTTGGCCATAGGATTATATACGTTGTTTTTAATTGAATTTATAATTGTCAAATTTTGAGCTTGTGTTTCTTTTAAAACTGATATCACGACGTGTGTTGGAGGATGGGGGCTATAAAACTGACCATTGTACGTCCTATGAAAGCTCTCTGGGCCATTGTTAGTTCTACAAAATAATTATAAAAACTTAGAGATCTTGTATTTACTGGTAAAATTTAAGTGGGAAGGAACAAGAATTCAAGTTATTTTTTTTAAATCATACCTTGGATTTACTGAAGGTTCTTGTGCCCAAAGATATGGTGGAAATAATGCATCAGGTGGAATATATGTCGATACTAAATAGTCTGTAAATACATGACCTTCTTCAAGGCTGGGGCATTCGGGCATTTAAAAATTTGTTATTGACTAACACCAAATCTGACAACACCGCACGATTAAAGGCAGGTAAAAACGTTCGCAATCGTGTTACCGGAAAAGGTCCGTTCGCAATCGTTCCATTCGGAATGATTATTTCCTATCTAACCTATCTAATATAAACTAGTAGCTTATCTTGTTCTGTGATTATTCTGAGATATAATATACAACTTCGACAACTGGTAGGTCATTTAATAAAGGCGTATTCTTTGAGACCATAGATAAAATGTTCAATAGGAACTGACGTAAATACTTACTGTCTTTATTAAAACTTCAAACTTTATTATAGTGTCTGCGTAAATCATTATTAACTCATTACCTTGTCAATAAAAATATATATTATATATATATTACTATTTACTATCTTAGAATGATTCCTAATACTTATATTACCTTTAACACTAGAACAACATCCTGTGGAATTTATTTATGAGTACTTAACCTACCATCCGTGCCTGGACAAGGCAACTGCATGTGTAGGTACACGGTACGTTGAGGATAGGGGAATGGCAATTATATTATTATGTAATATTGTAATAGTTAATCGTGAATATCAAATTAACAGTCGTCTGAATGATGTAATTATGGTTCAATAATATGGCTTATAACAATATTCAGATACCCACCAATGGTTTCGAAAAATAAACATGACAATATAACTACCTGGAGGAGGGCTGAAACTTGAAAGTGGAGCTTAACAATTAGAAACTCTAGGTTATCAGAGCTAATAAGTATTGTAACTTTGGTATGTATTAGACATGTAGTGGACAAAATTATATAACTAGTCAGTGTCAATTTGTTGTTTCAAATTCTCAATCAATATCAATAGACATAAGATACATGAAGATGCTGGAAGCTGATATAATATGATTGAGGACATATATTACTATTTTATAAAATTAGAATGTTTTATATTATATACATTAATTTTATAAGTTAGAAATATATGGCCACGACTTATACCTTACTCAGATTCAAAACGTCGGTTTGGAAAACATTATATTATATGAATAAAATCCCTGTAAGGATATGTGATAAGAATCATTGTAAAATAAACATTATTATATTTAATCTTATACTCATTAATATAAGTAATATGATTGTACTTGGTACAACTGTACCAATGCTTGTTTGCATATTAGTTATTAGATACTATCGGGTATCTGCTTATCGGAGCAGGAGCGTCTTTGGGTCAATTCCATAAAAGGGGAGGGGCGGATAATTTTAAAAGGTCTTGAATACCGCTTTTAACAATTAACAAAATATATATAAAATATATTTATCTATTAGCCCAAACAGAACATCTCACGACTTACGGGGGGATCATCGCCTCCATCGCCCTCTCCCTCAGGGACGTACCGGTAAGTGTAATACATAATTTGGATCATCGCCATAGCCGCAACTATGGAAGTGCTTTGGGGTTCTAACACTGCTAACAGCTTTATGCACTCTTACAGTTCCCACAAACCTAGTCCCAAATGTAATTCATTGAAGATAAGAGGAAAACAAATAATATATAAGACTGAACGAATCTAGATTCAATTTTTTAAAAACCATGGCATTGAAAAATCAGCCAAAAAAATAATAATAATACAAAAATATATCTACGTTCACCTCTCACCTAACATTTTAAAAATGGGTGTAATCCAAAATAATAAAATTAATAATAATAACCAAATATTTTTGGGGTGTAAGCCAGTTCACCTCTTCATGGCCTGAGTAACTCTACATAAACTGGGCCGCACTTGGGCTACGTTAAACCTGTTTTTCTTGGGACACACTTGTCAGACGACCGAGTCAATTAGGGCTGTACAATTAGGGAATGTAATATGAAGCCAATGGTGATCGGTGGATGATAACCACTGCCCACTGGTTGTTAGCCAATTTCGTACGGCGTACACGCTTCACACAACAGTACATACAAGACGTGTAGCCGTGTAGGCACAACACACTATACAGAACCACAAGACAAAATAGATCTATTCTGTTATGCAGAACAACTGAAATCTGAATATTATAATTACGGTCACTGCGCACTGTGGCGCAGTTTTACATACTACAATAATAAAAAATATTATGATATCTTGGTCTTATCACCGTAAGCAAATCGTGTTATCATTGTATCACAAATTCCGTTGAAATAATAATATATTATGGCAATCGCGAACTAAAAGTAAGTAAGTTGTTGTAAGTAGTTGTATACTGTAGTTGTAGTAGTTTGTGATGGCAATAATATCATTATCAATAAAATTATCATTTATCACAAAAGCTTACTAAAAAAAAAAATCAACGAGCTCAACCGACTAAAAAACACTAATACAACTGCGGTTCGCCGGGAGGCCCGGGAATGGGTAGATTATTTTGCGTTCTAAGAATGTTTTTATTGCTCTTCACGTCGTCGTTCCCTGATAATGACGATTGTTTCGAGTCCACCGAACGTGCGCGCCAATTAAAACGACCAATAATTACATCAACGTCCAATTACGCGTAGACTGCTGCAGCCGCAGAGCTATGGAATATTAATATCCCCTTTATCTAATAATAATAACATATTATTATTGTATTATTAGTAATTATCTGTGATAAAAATCTAGCCGCAGCTGATTTCTCAATAAATTTTGAATGTACGAAATAGTTGATAATAATATATTTTGTTACTCGAGTGACGAGTAGTGCCGTTGTGGGCCCTACGCCTACCTACCTATCGAGGGGACGTTGCGAAACGATGGACAATACTCAAAATACTAAGTTGAACTTCCGTCATTGAACATTCTGCTGTTGAATTGGAAACCCCGCTTCGAATGACACAACAGCCCGGCAGGACGTGTCTGTTGGACGACAAGAGCACAAGTAAGGTCTGCTTTGCTAAATACTAAGATTTATCACAATTAGGTATATGTATCTAGAATACTATCTTTAGATTTATTGATGTTCAATGATCAACGTCTATAGTATGGACGATGAAACAGATCTCGGTGAGTCGTTGGCTTCAAACCAAGATTGTTCGCCAAACAGTTCATCTAGTTTGTCCAAATCCGATGTGATGTCTGGGAATCAGATGATTGATAACTGGTGTAAGATTTATTTGTTGATTTCCCGATAAAAACGTAACTATTGTCTAAAGCTAATAACAGTAGATACCTACATGCTAATTTTAATTTGCTTACACTAATGAAATATTTATAGAACTTTGTAAAATCCAACATTAGTTATATTATATATATTTTCAGTGGGTCTAAGTGTACATTGCACTACCTCTATTGAAGATTTTTGTGATGGAGATTTGGAGCAACCAGACACAGATCCATCACCATCCAATTCTGGACTGTCTTATGATTTAACAGCATTTCCGAAAACAACATCAGCAATGACTATGTTTTATCCACACTTAAATGGTTATGACATTCACCCATTGCTTTTAAACCAAAGACGACGAAATCAAATGGAATCGTCATTTATAGATCCATTAAATTTACCACCACATCCTCTTATGCCTGATGTTCCACGTCAAATGATTCATAAAAATAAGGCTAGTATTTGTAAAAGTTATCTTTAATTTTTAATGAATATGAATAAATAAAAACATTAAATTAATATAAATTATAAGTTACTTATAGTTTTCAAATAAGTGAATCAACTTAATAGTAGGTATTTACTTTATTATTATAAAATATATTTCTGATGGTCTGTTTTTAGTATTTATACATTTTGTGACTGAACTTTACGAACAACTTTCACATCATCTATGCCAAAATTACTCCAATTCGGTGATGGTTGGCGCAAGATCAATTTTATTTTATACAAATCTGACCAATCTATTTCACTTTCAGACGATTTAATGCATACATAGTCTTGTGATTCAAATTCTGTATGAGCATTATCCATTAACTTCTAAAATTTGTGAAAATAAAATATAATTTTCTCATTTTTACTGAAATTTTATAATTGCTAAATATGTGCACAACCTTTTGTCTTATAGCTATGTACCATTTTTTTAATCTTTTCGAATCAGTATTTGATATTTTCATGACTAAAATTGAAATAATATAAGTATAATAATTTTTAAAGTATATTTCACCAACATCTTGTGGGATAGAACCAAAGTCTAATATCATCGCAGTACATTTAGGATTATAATCTGGATTTTCCTGGTCATTAATGTTTAAATAAATCGGTATTACAGTAGCTCCAAATTCAATAGAATTATGATTATTCTCTGCTGATGAACTCACTATACTCAAGTCGGAATTTAGTTCATAAATATAATTTTCCATTTTTTTAATGTTTGGTTCTATAAGCACTAGACTTGTTTATATGCATAGCAATAAGTATTAAATAATAATATTTTATTATAAATAATTTGTACCAGCATAAAATAAATTAATGAACATTTTTCTATATTTTAGGTACGTCCAAAAGTATCTCACAGGCGATCAGATTTTACAAATGCCCAGTCATCAGATTTTGAACAACCTTTAATCGTCGATACAGAAAAATATCATCGCAAATCGTTTTATTGTGTGGCATGTAGTAAAACGTTTAAATTCCAAACATCGTTGTTGCGACACAATAACAAAGTGCACATTAGTAAGTACCAGTGTCAATCTTGCCATCGTGTATTTTCAAGGCAGGCATATCTTGACGTGCACACATCTAAACAGGGAAGTTCATGTTACCTGGGTAATGAATATGGCATTGCAAAGTCAAAAAAATAATTGTTTTCTTAAAGGAAAAAGTTATAAAGTTTTTTAACCAAATATAATATAATACTTATATATTTATTTTACATATACAATACTTATAGGGTAGAATAAGTTCAAATCTTCACTTGTGAAGTGTGGCTCAGAAATAAAATAAAAATTTCTTATGAGTTCACTGTTTATTGTTTGTTATATTTATTGTTTATAGTTTATATTTATTTAAAGATTACATAATAATCATGAAATATTTATTCTAGTCAGAGAACAGTCCATTCTAGTCTGTTCAGTAGTTCATCCATATTAGAATTAAAACATTAATTACCATTTGTCATTACTCTGGGAATAATTGTACATCAAGAAAAATAATTTTTAGTCTAAAATGTATAACATAAAACATAATGTATGTTTCAATTATTAATTAACATATTTATACATTTTATAAAAAATTAAATGTATAATTCATTAAATTGTACTCTATATTGAATGTTTCAAAACATGTTGTATTGCAATATTTGTAAGATTCTGATTATACTATACAGAAGTTTAGACTGACTATTTTTGAATTAACAAAACAAAAATTATCCACATGTGTAGTGTAGTAATATATTTATTTATTATTTTACACTACATACTTTTCTCTTTTACTTTTATATATATAAAAATTGGTAATAAACCAAAATTGATAAATCATTCATTCCTCGATACCAAAAAACATTCAAGACGAGCTTAATATAATTTTCTAAGAAAGTTAATATTTTTACTGTCAAAATTATTTTTCTACTTTTTAATTATTTTAATTATTACATATTGTTAATTAATCGTTAAGTGTTAAATATTAATCATAACCTGTGATTTAAAAAGAAATGTTTGTTATTCATAAGTCATAACTGTTGAAAAATTGTAATTTGTATAACATATTTATAGTTATTATTGAATACTAAGAAAAGACATAATCAATTATATTTTTATATACCTATTATATAATAATAATTTACAACCAAAAATCAATTTTTATGTATCCTAATATATAAACCATTATATTATGTTTAAAACTATTTTATAGTTTATTTAGAAATAATTGAAAATTAAATGTTTGATTGTTTTATTCTGTTATTGACTTGGGAAAAATGAAAGATTGATATTTTTTTTTAAAGTTACTTTAAGCATAATATTAAAATACATGATAATATTATATTGTATAACTATTATCGTTTTATTATTATTATTATTATGTTATTATGTTATTAAAATATTTAAATGTACGTAATACCGTATTTTTTATTATTACCTATTCAAGATTGGTTATTACATGCTTTAATTTGATAGGTTAATATTATTATTTTTTTGATCTATTACTCCATTTCATACAAGTTTATTTCTTTTTTCTGTATCTAATGTATAATATAGTATAATTATTAAAGTTTGAATTATGTTCATTTTAAAATGTAACCATATTTTCATATCAAAAACTGTTATGTCACTCTCATGCTACACTGTTAATTTAATTATTTACAATGATTGCAGTTAAATTTAACAAAATTAGTCAACTGTTTAATATTGTCTTTGCCTAATATTTTAATTTTTAAAGTGCCCTTTTATTGATCAAGAATTTAATGTAGATTCAATGTTATGTAATTATTCTTCATTTTGTTAATCATATTTTAATTTTTTAAAAAAAAATCAAAATCAACATTTTTTAAGATTTAGCAAGTAGATTACATACTGCAAATTCAACATGGGAACTAAAATATAATGGCAAGATTAACAAAATAGCAAGAACTTGTAACAAAGATTATAAGCTAATGACTAACTTCCAATTATTTTTGATAGAAATTCATGAACTTAAAAATCATGTTGAAGACAGTATATTATTATTTAATAAACCAATTAAAATGTTTATTATAGACTAAGTGTATGATAATTTAGTATTTACAAAGTAATTGTCTTCTACATTGTAGACTACACTCTACACCATAATTTTTAACTATTCTAAAACTGCAAATTATTGGTAACAGATATTAAATAATATTATTATCAGAGTGTAATTTGAAAACAAAATAAAAAATGGAGGGATCAGCTTAACATTTGAATCCAAACTTTGATGTATTAATAAGTTTTTCAAAAAAACGACATGAATATTAAATGACAGTTATATTATAAAGATTTAATCATAATAATATAATAAATTACATATCTACTATACTCGTATACCCAATCGCACTTCTGAAATATACAAAAGTAACAATTTGAAAACAATGATTTTATTATATTAATATGGAATTGTTTAACAAGAATATAATTTTAAAATTCAAGATGATAGGTTGATAAATATTGTTAATATGGCATAGTTAATATAAATATAAAATTTATAATATTAAATATTTAATAATACTACCAAACAATATTTAACTAATTTCAATTACATTTTTGGATGATAAAATCATATCTTACCATTTATAATAATCATAACTATTTGTAGCCTGGTGTGGCAAGGTGATTGGCTGCAGTCACTAAGATGTGCTGCGGTCAAACATCGTACGGCGTCACTGACTCCCGGATGGGTAACCATCTAAGTACTTGGTGACTAATCTTTTACCCTCATAAAAATACCATCCATACCCTCCATACACTTATTGGCCCACGTTGCCGAGGGTCACCAAAAAAAAAAAATTATAACTATTTATAAATAAATAAATATTAGCATACAACATCTTACTTAACTTAATATAATATAATAATATATTCGTATAACAAACAAATTTTAAACAAGATGGTTTATTGTTCAGTTTTAATAATATAGTTAATTGGCGAAGGAAAACATAATGACACTTTTAGTTCTTAGTAGGTATTAAAATTAATTAAAAATAATATATTGTTTCAATAAGCTGGTTGCTTTTTCATTCTTTTAAGTACACCAAAATAACCGAGTATGTTTGCTAATAAACAAAATGTAAGCAATATCGTTATGTCAAAATATAAATCACTGCTTACAAAACCGTAATTATTTAAAACTGCTTTGCCGTTGTCCAAACAATTAGCGACATCAGTGCATGCTATAAAAATATAAAATAATTGAAATATTAAGACGAGCCTGCATTTAGTTTTCAATAGTGGCATATTTACATAAGAAGACAGAAGTGGTAGATTAACACAGTCCCCCCTTAAATATTGTAATAGTATATTAATGTACATCTAAAAATTTATAATTTTATTTAAAATAAAAATAAAAATTGTTATCATCATTAATGTTGAATAAAATTCTATGCATCTAAAATACACCACTAAGTCCCCAATTAATGATTAAATATGCTTACGTAATGATTTAATTCTTTCCCAAAACAGAGAAGACACTGTTTCACAACCAAGGAAAAATAATGACAAATATCTTAGTGAGTATAACACTTTTGGTAATGACCTGATAACATTCAAAAATATTTTATATTTAGTAACACTTACAATGTAACACTTACACTTACAACTGAATAAACTATACCAGGAGCGGCTCCAGGGGGCCCTAGAGGCCACCCTCTAACCACGAGCCCGTATTTACTAAAAAAAACTGTATATTTTTTAAAAAAACTGCTATTGAAAGTTTTCTAAAAAATATGACCCCCAAACCAAGTTTCTGAAGCAGCATTGCAGCAACTGAACTATGCCTTAGTACAACTTACCTGAATGATAGATAAGCACCACTAAGAGGCAATGCTAAGTACTCATAAACTGTTGAAAATACCACAGCTTCCTCTACGCGACTAAAGTATGCTGACAACAGACTTCCTGAAATAATAATAATATTACTATAATTTTGTTCAATAATATGTTTTATAGATTATTATTCATTAATCATTAATTGACTTAAGGGTGTCGGTACAGATTTTACCAATTTTCCGCAATTCTATAAAATTTGAAAATTATATTTTATATTTAATTTACTACCTACCTTAATCATAATACTTTTCTGCTAATCTACTATCCAATACATATTTAGGGGGAGGCGGAATTGATGCGGTGTATTATACCAACAAAAATTACTTTACAGGAAAAACTCTCACACATCATTTATGTCGAATTTTCATATTTTTTTTATATCTAAAAGACGAGGACTTATTTCAGGTTGGTTAAAGATAAAATTTTTAATTAACTTTAAATAGTGGTAGAAAAATACGCTTAAAAAAAAGCAAATATTGTACATTATTCAAATTCATATTTTAACTTCTATAATTATAATTTTTAAAATAGGGCTTTGCAAAATGTTCTCCTTTTAAATAAAAAAAATTAACAAAATCCGACTATTCAACAGGCTACAGGACGTGAAAGTTTTTCCTGTACAACATATTTTTGTACTAAAAACGCTCCGGCTCCGATGCCCTTAATGTTAAATATAATGATGGTATTATAAATTTAATTCAATTACCATATGAAACTGATGCAAATGAGATTATCATAAACACTAATAATTGCATATAAACCCAATTGACACCAACAATCCAAAACACGACCATGCAGAAGAGTACTGTCTTTATAAATACCCAAACATACTATAAATAAAGACAAAATTATATCACTGTTAAAAGCTTGATGTACATTATTCATATTGCATACTAATAAAATTATTTCAGACACGTAGTATGCACTCAAGGAGTATATTTTATTGCTGACTTCTCGATGTACAACTGAAAACTTTATTTGATGTGTGGCTATAGCCGAATAACTGAATTGGAACACAGTGTTAATAGTTAAGCATAACCAAAATCCTTGCCAATTTTGAACTGCTTTTGTATCGAATTGTAAGTTTGCATAAGGACTAGCATTAATAACACCTAAAAACTATAATATAAACATAAATTGTTTTATTCATATAAATTAAGCAGTGTTCTATTAAATGTTAATATTTATATTTTACTATTAATGTTCCAAATTCCAATAACTTTTCCTTGTAATTTCTTATAAAACATATGATGGATATATACAGCAGAAGCAATACTTGAGTTATCCAGCTAAGTTTTTCTCTAAGATCCAAAAAAAAAACCTCAGAAACTTTCACTAATACTTCAAAACAGAGACTTACGCTTGTAAATGATGCCCATATTCTGACTGAACCTAAAGTTACAATTTGTATTATCAATTTAGCTTATTACTAGGGCTCAGAAGTTGATGAAACAAAAACATTAAATAATGATCTAAAAACCGTATTTTACATAATATAACACACAAATGTCATTAAAAGACTTAACATTTTTACCTAAAGTTTTGCAAGGTATTGCATTTAAATGGTGATTTATAAATTGATGATTTTTTCTCAATTAGTGGAACATAGATTAAAATAACAAATTACTAAAAGATACCCCTAACAATACAAATTACAAAAATTAGAAAAAAAATCAAGTAAAAATGAATTATTTAGATTTAAAAGTTACTGAAAAGGATTTTTTAGGAAAGCATAATCTAATAGATGTTCTAAAACAATATAAAGAAGTCATCAACTTCTGAGCTGTTTATTACAAATAATTAATCTCAAATCTCAACATACATCCTTATTGAATGAATTAAACTTAATGTCCATTTGTGCTACGTTTGAAGATAGTTCACACATATTGTTTACATTGTTTCTATCCAACACACCATCTGAATTCAAAACTGATACAATAAAGTCAGCTTTGTTATAGGTGGCAGGGCAAATGTAACCATACCTAATAATAATTTTAACTAATTAATTCATCTAAAATTGCTTTTATAAAAATTATTTTAAGGTTATACTTTTGAAAAAAATTATTGACCAAAGATACTGATCCTTGGTAAGCCAACCGACCATTAGTTAAAAGTATGACTTCTTGAAACTGATCAAACAAACCAGATGCAGGTTGGTGTATGGTGCATATGACAATTTTTCCACCATGTGCTACTCTTCTTAATGTGTTTACTATGTGTGCAGCAGAGTAACTATCTAATCCTGTAGTTATTTCATCACAAAATAGAATTGGTGGATCATTTATAAGTTGAACAGCTAGAGCTACTTTTTTTCGTTCCCCTCCAGAGAGAAAACACAAACGTGAATTTATGATTTTATTCAAACCTAAATGAGCTGCAAGATAATCTATGCGGTCCTTGATTACTTTGTCAGATGTGGTCCGATCCATTTTTAATTTAGCCTGTAAAAATATATTATTTTCACAGTGTTTCCTATTGCATTATTTATAATTATAATAATAGTTTGATAAATTCATATAAAATACCTACCATCAACTTAAGTTGTTCCAAAACAGTTAATTGGACGAAACTTATATCTTCCTGAGCAACAAACCCAGATATTTTTATCATGACATCTTCAGATACTGAACGTCCATTCAGTAAGAGTTCTCCATTAAAATTTCCTTTAATAATAATATATGCAATAGAAGTTGGTTTTGTTAATATCCAAACTATTAGTGGTTTACATTTGTATGACTTGTACTACCTACCATTTCAATAATTAATTTCAACATTTTAATTAAAAATATTATTACCAAATGTTTTATAATAAAAAAGTCTTTATTTTTACAAAAGTATTTAATAGATAATACATTAGTAGTTAATAGTTATTACATTGGTTCTGGTAGAAGACTCAAATTCGGATACATTTAATTCAGCTTTTCTACACGACAATAGTTGTATACAGTTGAGAAACACATTATACAATTGTATATATTTTCGAAATTATGTAAATATGTAAAAAAAGAAATATGGAACTATTGAGAAATATATAAAAAGTATGTAATATCAAGTATAGCTCATTTTATTACAAATTTATGTTTTTAAATTACTAACCTAAGCCTAACCTAAATTAAAGTATCTAGTAAGTAGTAACAGCAAAAATATGATATATATATTTACATATAAATTTGAGCCTTACTGATTAAATAGTGATTATAAATTAAAGGACATTTCAAATTTTGTAATATTTTTTTGTACAACTCATCCAAATATAAGTATTGAGTTTTTTTTAGAAATTAAATTTAGACTATCGTTGCCTTCTTTATATTATGGTACATTATTTCGACTTACATTTTATGAAAATGTAATAAATAAGACCGTTACTCACAACTTAAGTAAATTGTATAATTAAAATATATAATACACAATTGTTTTCAGTTTTTCTATATTATAGAATAATATAATATAAGAAGTGTAATGTAAATGTCTTACATAATATAATATTGTAACATACCAAATGGAAATTTGAAGTATAGAATACAGAAAAAATATGTTTTTAATGGATAAAATATTTTATTGTAGGTTAGTCAATATGGGCCTAAACCTTTTTTATCTTCCTTTAAAATGTCTAAATCATGCTCTGAATTAGTAGCTCACGTAGGTTATAACTTACAATTGATATTTTTATGGACAATATCTATCGCACTTAAATTATAATTATTAGTTTTTATTTTCCTCTTATGTATGAATACTGACTAACCTTTTGTTCGATGACTTATTGTAGCCATTAGTGTAGTCTTTCCCGAACCGCTAGATTAAATAGAATAAAATAAAAACCCATTTTAATACATAACTTAGTAGTTAGTGTTTAAAATTATATATTTATATTTTATAATTACTAACCTTGGACCCATTATTCCCAAAAGAGTACCACATTCAACATTTCCACTAACTGAAAATATTATATGAATATTTTATTAGTTATCACTTATCAATATCATAGTATTTCAAATAAGTAACCATGTAAAAATATTATCTGTAATATTTACAAAATATACCTTTCAGAAATTAAGGGTTCAAATGTTTATATACTTGTGGACTAGGTAACTGAACTTGTTTGAATGTTAAGTGAATCATTGATAGTTAAAGTTTAATTATTTGAATAAGAAGTATTGTTATTGTTTAATTTAAATTGATTATTTATTGTATGTTTTAGTATTAAACTATGCATAAAAGTGCTTTGTTTTTAGTATACTACAGGCTGATAACTATTGTTTGATTGAACATTTTTTCAATCAATTATCATGAGGCAGTATTAAATAGTTAGTATGAGAGTGAATGTTTGGACAGAGTAACAAAATCTAGAAAAAAAAAACTTGAACTCAACTAAAAGTATTACTTGCACTAACAAAGAGTATTATTGTATTACCAGAATCACAACTATTACATAATAGTAATACATCTTTTTTACTTTTTATCCATTGTTATTTTTTATTGAAATATTTTTCCTAAAAAATAGATTAAAGATGTTTTAAAATAGCTTTAAATTAAACATTCATATAAATATAGTTATAGTTTTACTAGTAAATTTATATCTTCCAAAGCAAAAAAAATTATGATTGGTTAAGAATTCAATATAAACAATATTGTTGAATTTAATATGCTTTTGCTAACTTACCATTGTTCAAAATTTGTTTAGTTACTACCTCACTACTACCAAACAGTTTAGGAATTTTCCTCACAACCGTTACATTCAACTGTTTCCATGACAGTACCAAATCCCGTTTAAACAATGGTGAAGAATAATCATCCACTTCTTCATTAGTGCTATTCCAAGCCTTCCACATTTCATTGTACCTCAAATCCAATATTTTTTTCTGTAAATAAAATGATTACAAAAATATATTGAAATAAATAAATTAATTAAAATATACAATTTAAAATTAGCTACTCACCGTCGTCATGGTAAAGCAAACAGCAACCCAAACCCGTTACAATATAAAATGCTATAAATTATAATATACTACAAGCACATTGTTTGTACTTTTTTCAGTATATCGCTAAAACTTATCAGCCTGATGACCTTGGATTTTAATAGTGATCTTTGGGCTTATGGACTTATACATTTCAAATTTTGAGCCATTTTCAATTGCGCTTCACTGCTATAATAGTACTATCTATTGTTAGGACGTGTTAACAACTCATCTTTTTTTTGAAACTTTATCAAGACAGTTAGGTTCAACTTATAACTTTCAAAGGATTAATCATACTTCAAGATTTAATAACATACTTTCTTACAAAGTACACACTCTACATCTGTAATGAACAGAGTTGTACACGGAGGAATTAGTAGACTACAGAATAACCTTTCACCTACAAAGATAACTCAGTATTTTGTACTAGTAATAAATTATAATTAGTTATTTTATTATCACAGGCTTATATAGACATTAAATATTATGTTATATAAATTATTAAAACTTATAATATTAAAAAATTATACAAAACTCATAATATAAATAATTATAATCAAAACCCATAATCAGGTTTATACAACAAAAAGTATGTAGTTATATAATCAATAATCAGTTATTAAAATACCCTAGTTTACCTATTTACAATATTAACAAATGTACAAAAAAACAATAAATAATGTTAAAATTAGATACTGGGTGTCTAGAACAAATGGAACATGTTTTAAATGTGCATAGAGACAATGTAAAACTTTTTATATTTCTAGACTCTACAATAGTAAATTAAATTACGATTATGATAATGCATGAATAAATTATTATATATTACTCCTTTAATAATTCAACTACACTATGTTGTTTTATTTGAAACCATACTAGTAGGCGATAGTTTTGAAGTCTGTTCTGCATCTCCGATTGATATAACTACAGAGTCTCTTCTTTCAGATTCAATGTTATCTATTCTTGGAGTATCTTTGGTAGTATCAACTAATCGGCTATTAAGAGCTTTCAAGGCTAACAATCTATAATAAAACATAGAACAAGTTATAAAAAGGTAAGTTAATATTATAAGGTATACTATATCAACAATTTAAGTGGTAGAATAATTTATAAATCATATTATATTGTGTATATCACAATCAGGGCTTTATAGAACTTAGTGTATTAGCATATAAGTCATTATTTAAGCAGTTGCATACATAGAATAAAGATACGGGTTGCATATTTCAAATCGGTTCGAAAAAAATTTTTCTTTAGATTATAATATTATTCATCTCAAATTCAAACACTTATTGTTGTTCATTCTTCCATATTTTACCAACATTTTAGTGGTTTCGTAGGTATATTAAGGCCCTAATCAAATCCAAGTTACAATAATTTATAAATAATTAAATAATAAATATAATACAATTATTATAGATGATACATGTTGCGTAATCATTTACATTTTATTATTTTAAACCATATTACTAGATATTTATAAATTTTAAAAAGAAAAAAGAAATAACTTAATTTAAGCTAGTAAGTTAATTGTAAGATTCCGTATAACTTTTAACTTAACTGAGTTAAAAAAAAATTAGGATAACCATAAACTATAAACTTTTTAAAATATTTTCTATCAACTTAAGGGGATTCGATACCGTGATTTTCTGCTTTTGTCTAACACACGCGTGACATAGTATTTTAGACGTGTTTTTTGCCAAACATACCAATTGATCTAATGAAGCGATAATAATACTAAAAATAGATTTGAATTTGTCGTCTAGTCTACTTGAAATTGACTTTCCCACATTTTTGATATTATCCCCCAAATTCCTAAGAAATGTCATATTAAAAAAGAGTGTTTAAAAATTGTTGTATTTCAATTTTCAGAGAAGTTAAAATCAAAAAATCAAAAATGTGGGAAAGTTGATTTCAAGTACACTTGACGACAAATTCAATTCTGTCAGAATTCTTATTGCTTCATTAGATAAATTGGTATGTTTGGCAAAAAATATGTCTAAAATACTATGTTGTGCACTTGTGCGTGTATTAGACAAAAGCAGAAAATCACGGTATCAAATCTCCTTAATTTAACTTAATTAAAAATTATCATTAACTTGCCCAGGCTTGGATGATGGTATACTTAGGTATCTTATCAGTTATCACAGTTTTAAATATATTTGAATACCTAGCACCTCACTATTACTTAATAATTCAGATGTTTATTTTCAATTATCAACCAGTTTTGTAACAAAAAAATATATGACTTAAAAACCATACAGAAATTTAAATTATCCAAAAATAATTTATAAATACTATAAAATAGTTATTTTATTTTTATTTTATTCATGTTAGGTAATAGGTAGATGGTAGATATATTAAATATTATTTTATTATTTTTTTTTATTTTTGATAAATTAAATAAGGCATAGAAATAATCGATATTCATTTACTTTCTTCTGTCCATATCAAGTGATCGAATACCAGGCAATGCGACAGTAATACCAGTTGGTGCACTGGCAATATCAACTCTACGAACAGTCTTTCTGCATATACCAGCTTTTACAAAAATGCTATATACTGAATTTGACAACACTGAAATCGGTGGTTGAACAATAACTGGGAAAAAACTATAAAAAAAAATCAAGTTAAAAATGCACACAAGTAGGTAATATGGTATTTTACCTTGCAAAAGTAAAATTGTCAGCCATATCACCTCTTGTTCCGTTTGTATGAATCTGATAAAACCTCAAATACGTCCAACTCATCAACACTCCACTGATAACCATTGTCGGTTTCGTGCCATCGACAAAACCGATGAACCAGAGTACGAGTGCAATGAATATTGTGAACAAGGGTACATTGCGGTTGGTGATGCGACCGGCTGGCGTGTCAAGCACGGTGCTATCAGGCATGATCTGTTTTACAGCCACAGTGACACCAGCTAGATATCCTGCCAAGCCTCGCACGTGCACCGAGAACAACAATTCCGGGTCCCAGGTGCACATGTAAAGGATGTAATAGAACACCGCGCATGCCAACGCCACTCCTACATTGACGACCGCAAAGAACACAAGCACTTGTAGTTCACCCCACAGGGGTTCGATGAGCTTGCTACACACAGCCACCATGGCGATGTCGAGCAATACTTGCCACAGGTGCGTTTCGAAGAAACAAAATGTGAATGGTGTCCATAGCCAGAACGATGGCGGAAACAAGTAACCGGGAGTCACACCGAAAACCGTCGAGCTCTTGGACCAAAACGAGAAGAAATAACACACAGACAACAAGCACGATATGATTTTAATACACAACCCAGTGTTGTTGAATAGCAGTTCGGTGTTTTGCTTGATGTGAGGTAAATTTTTACGTACTTTGTTGAAAACGGACATAGTGATGTTGGCAGTGACACGCGAAAGCTCCAAAAACAAATATCAATTTGCACACGCACGTACTTTCATCGTATATTTGTATTGTATTAATCGTACTCGGCGTTCTACAATTGCACATAAGTACATAACATAATAACTATAATAATTAATTGTGAATTGTAATAGTATTTTTTTTTTTTTATTAATAATAACTAATATCATAGAAGTCATCAAAAATGATAACAATGTGTTTTTCACAATTTCACAGGACACAGACTGTGATAATATTTTGATGGTTGTTTTTAAAATCCCATTATCAGTCAACTCAACTGTGATTACCCCTATTAAAAAATAACTGTTACACCGGCTTGCATATAAGCAAACCATACATTGCTAGAGACCCATAGGAAATAGAGAGCTCTCATTGGTCCTATTACATTTGTGATAACATGATAAAATTATCAATATTTTCAAATTTTATGCTTTTTCTAGTTCATACATGAATACATGATTCATATATAAAATATAATGACAATAAAGTATAAGTTCTCAAGTTAAAATTCAAATCACGTGTATAGGTATGTACATCAAGTCAATTTCTACAATTCATAATAATAATAAAATATAAGTTCTCAAGTTAAAATTCAAATTACATGTATAGGTATGTACATCTAATCAATTTCTACAGTTCATAATAATAATAAAGTATAAGTTTTCTAGTTAAAATTCAAATTCAAATTAAGTGTATAGATACATATTATAGTCAGTTTTAAAATACTAAAAATTAAAAATAAATTTTAAAATTACAAATAGGTATTTAAAGTGAACCGTGACTTTTAGCATTAGGTTGATTACAATTAATATTTTGGTTCAAATTTCTTTTCCTTTTTTTAGCAACATTTTCTCCTAATGGAGGTCTACCAGCTAATAACCGTTTGCTACCTTTTGTAGTACCAGATTTTATAGTATGGGTATGATGATTATATATTTCTATACAACATACTAAACCTTTCTGTAATATAAATATTACATATTTATTGTAATGCTTATATTATTATTATTATTATTTATTTTCAATTATTAAGTGTTGTTAATTTTTAAATCACATCATTAATTGGAAAATATTGTGGATGTATTGTTTACAATACTATACCAGAAACAGTGTAATACAATATAGACTTTATTATTTGTTAATAAATAATGAACACACATTAATTAATTTTATATATTTCTATGTAACATACTAAACCTTTCTGTAATATAAATATTAAATATCTATTTATTGTAAAGCTTGTATTATTACTGCTTATTACCAATTGTTAAGTACATATTAAGTGTTGTTAATTTTTATTTTTTAAATCACATCATTAAAGTATAATATACAGTGTAATACAATAAAGACTGTATAATACAGTGGAAAATATTGTGGATGTATTGTTTACAATACTATACCAGAAACAGTGTAATACAATATAGTCTGTATTATTTGTTAGTAAATAATGAACACAAATTTAAAGTACCAATTTATTTTTATCAGACAGACATAACATAAATTGTTTACTATGACTTGTCAATCAATCTGTAAAAATGTAGAATTCATTTTTATTTCACAAATTTAACACATATTTGGAGTCTGCAAAAAAAAAAACTAATTGTGAAAATTAAAATGAAAATAGTATCAGAATAATATATTACCATAGATGATCTGGACAAATTCACAAGCTAAACAAAAAGACAAAAAAATTAATTATGAGTTTAATTGAATTTATAAATACCTTAATAAATGGATCTTTCTTCCTTGTAGATACTGTGTCCAGTTTAATAACAGCCTTAACCTTAGCTGGACATTCAGCATTTTTCGAAATTCCTTTTTGATTTTCAGATATACTAGGCTTCTGAAATCCACTATGTTGACAAACAAAGTTTTTTCTAAAAAATGTTTAAAGATGTTTTTTAGTTAAGATTTCTACAACATAAATAGTAATGTAAATACAATATAAAATACTTACGAACACACAATTCGCTGCCCATTTGGAACACTAGTTCTAACGTTCCAATTTAAATAATTTATTTTACCAAACTCAGCAACCCACACATTGATGTCTTCCATAGATTTCACATCACATCTTAAAGTTATATTTACATTGTCATCTTTGACAATTTCATATTTAAATGATGGTGGGTAAATCATTTTATTAAATAATTAAAAATGTTAATCAACAAATCTATTCTAATTAGAAAAAGCATAAAATTTGAAAATATTGATAATTTTATCATGTTATCACAAATGTAATAGGACCAATGAGAGCTCTCTATTTCCTATGGGTCTCTAGCAATGTATGGTTTGCTTATATGCCACCGGCTTGACCGTGGGCACAGATATCTATATACTAACTATAGATAAGGTACTCCTATATAATTTACATTGTTATCAAGTGAAGCTCAGCTGTCGACGGCCGCCATTTTCTCGGGGGGCAAAACATTTCATTCATTATACAAAATGTATTAGGAACAACATCGCTTTTAATGGTAAAATAAAATAGTACATGTAAAATGACTTCTATAAAATATTTTTTTTGTTTTTAAAACTACAGGTTTAGAAATAATAAAATACAATACAAAATAAATCGTAATTAATCTTATTTGTCATATGAAATACCATGCAATTGCCCCCCAACGTTGATGCTTCAATTCACTGTGAGAGTTCACTATCTAGTACTATATAGATATATTCTGTGACTGTGGGTTACCCCGATTAAAGATAGTGTACTATCTATCACGGACTTTCTATAGAACACATCATACAAATTTCTAGTTCCATTAGTACCTATCCACTAAGTACAGCGCTAGTAATGCTAAAATGACAATACCCCCCGAACTCCGCCTGTTGTATAACATTTCGTGGTCAACCCCCCACACCGTCCAACCATGACGTGTCCAGTCCTGTGCGCAGCTATCTATAGCCGTGGTGGTTACTGATAACTGATAAGCTTAGATCATATCGTACTCCAGGGGCGTCATTAAAAAAACAACCGTCAAAATATTCACTAGTGGAATTCACAATATGATATAAATCGTATAGGGGGGTAAATATTATACCTAGTGGTACCTATCAAAACCTAAGGGTAACCTAAGGGTTAAAATATCACTTCGGTAATTCACTAGATGATATTAATGGCTAGGGCTCAGAATCTTATGAAATATAAAAGACAAAATATTATGTAAATATTTATGTTGTTATTTTACCAAAATATGTTTAAATACCATGAAATATTTAACAAAAAGCTTTTATTCAACATACGTTTTTTAAATTTTAATCATACCTATATAAAAAAGAAAAGTATTAAAAATAAAAATAAATGAATGAACTAGAGCCACTGCTAGCCGTGATATAGAGAAAAATAAATTGTACAACAGATTTATCAATATCATAAAAGTCGTTTATGTTTATCCATTTTATTTTATATATTACGACGTTATCTATTACGATTTACGCCTGATTGAAAATAATTCTGGCAGAATAATGATTACTCTAAAAAAATACGAAATATTTAAAAAAAATATGGTCTTAATCGTAAAATATTTAAGAAAATGTATTTACTACAAAATATGCAAAAATATTTTATAATTAATATTTAGTATATATTTTATTAGATTTAAAGTGTTATACCTAAAACGTGCTTAATCTGCAGAATTAAGAGATCTACATTCATTAATATTATGTATTTACATAAAAATCTGCACCCTTTTAATGACGTATCTAAAGAAAGTTATCAAACGATTAATTACAATAAGAAAGCATCCAAAAATATATCAAAAGACGCTGCAGCAAATTCTGCGGATACCTATCAATAACATTGCTGAAGCTGACAATGAAATTGACATGAACAATAAAGATAAAATTACATCCCAAATCCCAAAAGCAACCAAAACGGAAATAATCAAAATTCCGGACGTAAATTTAGAAAGCATATTATTAGAGGTTATAGGCATCATACGTTTAATCGAGGTTTGCCTTGAAAATGTGGTCCCTAAAACTGTTTAATGATAGGTTAAATACGATTAAAATGGTATTCGTGGTAATTATGGTTATTCGTTGTTTAATGTTCAACCAGGACAACTGGAAAAATACAATAAACTCAGAATACTATATATTATACAAATTGTCAAAGAAATTGATTTTCGTCCGGATTAAAGTTAACAATAAAAAGTCTATATATATAGATACTTAATCTATAGATTTATTATTATTTCGTCGTCGTCCGGGCTATTAGCTCGAAAACAGTAAATTGAATGAAACAAAAATGGATTGTGTAAGTATAAGTAATTTACATAGATATATGAAAATACAATTGTTTTTATACATTAAATATAATTTAAAAAATGATTTTTATTTTTTGATTATTAGTAATCGATAGATTTTAAATATTATTTACCTATTCGCTTTGAGTTTTAGAATTACCTACTTTCAAATTGAAAAATATAATATAGGTACATTAATGGTCCATCGCATCGTTTATATGGTTTCATAAATGGCTTTTTAACAACTTAATATGAACAACTATTATACTACTATAGTACTATTAATTATTATAGGCCTATTATATAGTAGGTACCAATGTACCATTATATTCATTAACCAATAGTATGTAACTATACGTTATATTGTCTACATATTACATATTATATCGTTGTACCTACCTATTAAATAATAAATCTAGTCTCAAATATTAAACAAAACAGTCAAAATTTAATATAAACAAATACGATAGTTACGCACCTAACAATAAATATAATGAAATTCATTTGTATTTCAATGTATTTTAATTATTTATTGATCCGTTAAATATTAATTCAAATTCGTTCTGTATAGTACCTATATATATATTGTATATTTGTATTCCGTACAATAACTATACAGGTTTATGAACATCATCGATTCCTAAGGAAAATTATTATTTTAGTTTTTTTAATTTGTTTATTTTAAGGCATCAACAAAAAAATTAGCTACCTACCAAGGTAATAGCCAACTTAAAAATTTCAATGACACATTTTGTGTTAACAATATTATTCTTCTATTATTTTTTACTATGTATTAAATTAGTTGTTATAGATTGGCTTAATAGATGAATCTAGATTCTAGAGAGTTTCTGGAAGTTGAATTTTGAGGAGTATTTTGGTGTATTGTAGGCATTATTTAGATTTTATTTAGAATTAACAATTTGAAATATTTCTCTTTAAATGCATAATAAATATCTATTAAAAACCATTGTGTTGTTTTAGATTCTAAGCATAGCAATGAATATCGAATGTATTGATTTAACAGTGATGTGTGTTTTATTTTTTGTGGGTCTGGAAACACTTTTTCTTTAGGCAAAACAGACAGATTGTACAACTTTGAAAGAGGTTTTTGGTAGAACATTGGATCTAGTTGGAACTATTTAATATACTTTTTAAATTAATCGGGAAAAATAAAACAAAACAGCTGGTTAGTAGATGTTGATCTGTTGTACAGTGGGTTACAAGAGGGTCACTGTAATAGATGGTATTAAATTTAAATTCAATATGATATTATATACTTGTACCTATATACGAAAAACGATTCTGAGCGCCGAGCGGGGACGGTTTGTCAGTCTAAGATATTTTATATTATATTTATATTGTTAATACTTATTATTAATATGGTAGCAGGTAAGTTGAATTAATGTTATAAATAACAAAAAAATAACTAAAATCGTTATTCTTGGTTATTTAATATGGAATTTCGTCGAATTTATAGATAAACTTAAATTAACTAAAACAAAACTGTGTTTATGTATATTTTTAGATTTTTTGGTTACGGAATTAACTACTTACGTGTAACCTTGTTTTAAATTTTCAATCCTTAGCTATAAAAGTTGAACATCTTATACATTTTTTATAATTAAAAATAATTAGTAAATTTTCAATTTGATAAATTATGTCAACATTTGAACTTTAAAAGCTTATAAAAATGTAATTTGACTTTCTGGTAGACATTTTTTTTTATAAAGGTAGACAAACTTATGAGGAATCTTATTTTAAATTTTCAATCCTCAGCTATAAAAGTTGAACCTTTTATACATTTTTAACTAGAAAATCATTTTTTAATTTTAAATTTCTTCTAAGATTTAAAAATTACATTTTTTCTTAATTCAAAATAATTTGCACATTTCCCTGATTTGTACGTCTTTTGTCAAAATTCGAACTTTAAATGCTAATAAAAAAAAAATTGTATTTTTAATATTTATTAACTGCTGTTATAAAAATCTATTAGGCACCTTGTATTGAATTTTCAAGCTTTTTGACCCAACGAATAAATATTTAATTGACATTAAGAGAAAAAAAAATAAAAAATTGGAAACTGAAAATGTCCGTAAACAGATCAAAACAATTCAAAATATTTTGGTCATGTTATGGGGTATATAAAAGCTATTAAAAACATTCAGTGAAAATGTCAAAGGTATTTATATGGCCATTTGTTTTAAATTTACACCAAAAACCAAAATCGATTTTGTCGAAAACCGATTTTATGTAAACATTTTGACCTCCCCAAGCACCAACTAAATACACTTTTCCATCGAACAAGATAGGTACTGAAGTTGAAAATCAAAGCATTTTCACTGTCCCAAAAGGCGATGACAGACACAAAAAAAAATTTAAAAATTAAAAATAAAAACACTTCATTGTAACCAATACATACTGTACTGTACCATTTTGTATTTAGCCAATACAGTCAGGATCTAAAATACGGACATTTAGTAAAATAATTGTTTGGTAACTGACAACTATGCAGTTTACTAAAAAGTTATAAGTAAGTACCGTCTTTATTTAGATATGTCTTCGATTTATTTTAGTTTTTCTTCTATAAAGGTCGTTAAAAAAGTATTCGTTCCGTCAAAAAGTTTTAAAATGTAATACCATATTATTAAGATTCTTCATATAAATTGTTTTTATAGCTATTTAAAAATATGAAAGATACGCATAAGCACATTTTATTTTGTAAGCATTTAAAATTTAAATTTTTTCAAACGTTGTCGAAATCACGACACTTTGACTGGTCATTATGTTACACTTAGTATAAATACCTATAATAAAATAATTATTAATATATATGTCACCGAAAAACAATAAACTATTATAATTTTCATGAAATTCATAAAAAAATAGGTAAGGCGTACAGTGGTTGAGGATCAATGTACAACATAAATACAATACGCCTGAATACTTAAGGTTTAATATCATTAGGTAGTTAATACTTAATAATATCAGTCATAATAATATACTCATATCATATTAAAAACAACAATAATGTAACTTATAATATTTACAATCGATAAATCATATTTTCTTAAGTACCTACCTATATCTATGTCTGTATAATGTTTAAACGTTATAACATTTTTTAATATGCTAAATAATTTAATAGCTATGAGCTATTTTTAAATAGAAACATATAAATATACAAATATATTTCAAACAGTTTCTTAGAATAAGGATTATAACTATAGATAGTACTATAGTAGTATAGTGGGTACTATATTGTTTGAGTAAATAAAATATTAGTTAGTAGTTACAGTGTATCTTGTTAACCTACATTTATAAAAAGTCCAAACAATAAAAGTTGTATGTATGTAATAACGTATGGATTATAATAATTAATATTATATATTGTCGATATTAGCATATTATAATTTAATTTATATTTTGATTTTGATTTTGGCGCATATATTTTGGTGGACGTATATAGTATTCTATATATTATACAGTATAATAAAAATATGATAAAAAAATGTTCATTCACAATGTAATGCAACCATAATTATTAGTTCAAGTAGGTATGTAATTAATGTAAATGTAAAAGTAGGATAATGATTTTTAAGACTATTCTAAATAATAAAAATAATAATAATTAAACATAATGACTTTTCCTTCACTTTTGATCTCGTTATTCTCGCTCATTTAACTTTTGAAACATGTATAGCAACCTACTCAGTACTCATGTACTTAAATCTTCTTAAATCGAATTCATTTTAAATAACAAAATACTGCTGATAGAAATAGGAAGAACAATATATACCAAATGTATTGACGCCGCAATAGATATAAACCATAGACAATAGACATATCTGATATCATATAATTGATTTATGAAAAAATATGTGATTATGATTATAGTCCAAAAATCACAGTAATGTGGTCCTTGAATTCTGCAACAATCCGGCCAATTAGATCTTTGCCTGCAGAGTTGACCTTGACCCGGGTGTTGTACCAGCAGAACGAGCACATTTTATTTAATAACCTTAGGGGCACAAGACGTATATAACGATTTTTGTTTGGTATTTTATTTGCACAGTCAGAGCATGCAGGCTGCTATAAATGGCGAGGCGGCTAGCTGCAGTATATTGTGTAGGTATACTTCCTATTGTGTACTTACATGCGTATAATATGGGTATTAAATATTTATATATGTGTAATGTGTACAGTGTACACTCTCCGTAGTCTACATCGTGACGTTATAATATGTTGTACTTAATACTATAGTCTATAATATATTAACATCATAGTAATTATAATATATATATACATATTTCTGATAAGTCATATGTACATATAAATAATAATAATAAACGTACTGCAGGGTCACCTTGCAGCTATATTATAATATACAAAACATTAAATTTGAGGATTTTTAAAATGTTTTATGAAATTCTCACCTCATATTATAGTCATAATATTCAATATAATATTATATTCTGTTAATAATTTATATTATTATTAAAATCTAAATGACAAATACATTATGCGTCCAAAAAACATCTGATGTAAATGGGTAAACGTTTAATATTAGTTAAGAGGGGGGATCAAAAATTATACTTTTGACCCACCGGGTATATATCTGGGGATTCAGTTACTCTCCCTGCGCCCCCCTCCCCCTGTACTCCAGCGCCACTGAGCATACCTACCTACCTATTACAACTATATAATATTTCAATATATATAGGTATATTATAATATAATGTATTAATTATATTACCTATTGAAGTTTATTAAATTGTTTACAGGTAATCTATAAAATAATACGTATCGCATTTAAAATGTATAGACGAGTGAAGTATAAATGGCATTGGGTATAGGTTCTTAGCCAAAGTTGCGGTTCACCGTCCATTAATCTAAGCTCACCCAAAGTTTAAACGATTGGGTATTTGTTAGACATCCAGCATCCAATAAAATTAATCGGAAAAGTTTAGAAAATAGTGTAATTCTCCTCCTGATTATGAAATCGAAAATAATGAAGAACCCAAAAACCACTATGATAAAAATTAGATTTATATTTGAAAAACATGGTGATTTGGTATAGTTTTAAATGAACGACCAGGTATAATAATATTACCACCTATAATACGAGCATAATATAAAGGTAATAGGTTTATAATAATATTATTATATGTATACTGTACAGTATTGACTATAATATAGTGATTCGCAGACCAAGCTTTTTAATTATACCGTAATTATAAAATATGTATAAAGCTGTTATGATAGAACTCGCGACGAGGCAGTGGCGGGTCCAGTGAGCGGCGGTGGCGGCCGTACAGTAAGTATGGTCGTATAGTAGCGGCAGCGGGCATCAGCCGCCGTACGCTGTCGCCGAACGGGACGCGCGCGCGCCGCCGCCGGCCAATTAGCGCCGCCAGAGGTCGGTCCCTGTGTGTCGGCGGTGGGTGGAAAAATCAATTGCGGTCGCATGCCAGGAGCACGAAAGAGAGAGAGGAGAAAGGCACCTAGTGGGATTGCGATCGGGACGGACGGAGAAGGAAGAACGAAGAGAGAAACGGGAAAGAAAACGGCGAAATAACCGCTCGCTCGAGTGGTAGGTACCTAGTATAATACGCGCGCGTTCGCTTTGCTGCAGTTTTATGTACGGCTCGGAGTCGGATCGGACTACGCGAGCAGGGTTACCGGGTCACCGTGACGATTAACATATAATATAAGTACGCGTCGTGTTAAATTGTTGGACGCGATGTAATTAAGATACCTAAAATATCACTGCGCGATATGTAGCTTTTCGTCTCGGTAAGTAGAATATTGCATGATATTATTATAACCGGCTGTATAGAACGCGTGTGAGACTTGAATATTTGACATACGCCGTCCGGGCTCCACGACCGTTTTGTATTTCGAATATTTTTTTTTACATAATATACGATTATGATATGATATTATACTTAACAACAATCAATATTGTATGTTATATTATAATAGTACTCGATCAATCGTATCTTGACCACACGCGTGATGAGAGCCGTCTGCTGTTTTCTCTTGTCTCATCGTCCCGAAAGTTCTGCAACGATATGATTTCGAAAGCAAACGTACGACGTCGTCTTATTGTTCCCCCGACCAGTTTGAAGGTAAGACTTCACAAATTAATTTAAATATACACGTGGTTTATAGAACACGTGACGATTTAAATAATATAAATAGGCGTATAATGTTACCGTATGGCGTATAATTATCGTGTCTGTACCTATAATCCATATCGTTTGAATTACAGCTATACAAAATCGACTGTACTTATATTAAGACATTAAGTGGTCTGCAGCTAGATACATGTTATTAATATTGTTGCCATATTATATACAATAATAGGGATGCAGCCTATGAATTTGCAGAAAATGTATTTATTTTTTAATGATTGTCGTGAGGCATAGAGTTTTTAATAGTAGGTTGTAGGTACCCAAATTTCAATTAAAATGTATATTGGAACATAATTTTACAATTTAGCATACTTGATGATACTTTAATAATAATAAAATACTTTAACTTATATTTTGCAGTTGTTACTAATTTGTTAACCTTCATGATAATCTTTTAATCACCATTTTATCATAGCATTTCAGTTAATCACAGTATTTTTTTATTATTTTTATATTTATGTGATGAACAAATTGTTACGATTAGATTAGATATGATAATGAAGACGTATTTTGATGTATTACGTTAAATTTGAAATTTGTTCATTTTTCATTGCGTAATGCAAAATATTGAATAAATAATTTTTTGAATCAATTTTGTTTGTCCTAAATGTCACATTATCAAATTTATAAAATGTTTAGTTACCTATATTAAGCGTTTTAATTACAAGTGGTGCAATATTTTTGACATATTTTTTGTAAGACAACTTTTTAAGTGTGAAATATAAAATATATTTTTTTACATTCTCATTGCATGTTTTGAAGTTTATAATGCATTATTTTTCACCACCCCATATTTATGTATCTTTACAAATTATTGATTTACATTTACTTATACTGTATTATAGTCACCTGTATAAGTACGTTCAGTACTACTACCCCACAGTAAATTATCAGGAAGACCTTATTCTTAGTTATAATATGTATTTAAGTTATCAATGTATTCCCCGAGGTATTCCCTATATTATAATACATACTCCGATAGTCGAGCAATTGGGGGGGGGGGTTTATAGGGGGGCATATCCCCCCTAGTTTTATTTAAGCCCCCGTAAGTTTTTAAATATATTCATTCTTAAATCCACCTACTAAAAAAATTATGCGGGTCTGTATTGATTTTATAAATTTAGCCCCCCAAATCAGTTGTCCAAATTGCGCCTATGTCTACCACATAATATTACTTACTAATTACTATATTTTTTGAAGTCCATCGTCTAGTGTTATTGCTAATAAACTGGTTCATTTTCAGTAGTAGTAAAATAACATACATTCATGAAGTCACTTATATAATAAGTTATAAGTATAAAATATGTAATTTAAAAATGTACTGTAATTATAGGTAGGTACCTATATTATTAATAAAAATATTGTAAATGAAAAAATTAAATAACTCTTAAAGATATTTCTGAATCACACGAGCATATATTATGTAGTTTATACCTCAAATTATATATTTATTGCTTTTAGGTAGGTACATTAATTTAGACTAAAAATAGTACCTAATAATCGACCTTAAATAAAACGTTTACACAGCCACTCAACTTATTAGTTAGGAATACTTCCTAACTAATAACGTGATTCTATAGAAAAACTTATAACCAAACCTATCACATCGGAATGATTGAATAAAAAATAATGCTCTCTGATATTTACAATTTAGGTAAAGTAAACAAGTATAGAAATTGAAATATCTATGAAGATAATTGATAAGTTCTAACCATTATAATAAATAATAATTAATAACTAATAGAATTTATTTTATAATATAGTTAAATATTGGTTAAATATTATTATAAAGTCAAATAATCTTAATAATCACAACAGCTGAGTAGTGCAGTACATCACTGACGATTTCACATCATTATATAATATATTTGCATGCGAAAATTGTTTTTGCATTTACCAAGTAAAAATTAAAGACCAAAAAAAAAAAATAATAAAAAAGAAAACCGTCTGTTTGGGACAAGGGAAATTTAAAACTGCAACTACATTCACTAATACATCATCACAAGGGTGAATAATTAATTGTCAAATTTAATTGACCAACGTTATACAAATATTGTTTTTAAAAGAACGCAGATAGGTAATTTAGGAATGGAGATAAAATGTTTTATGTGGGTACTACATAATATACATATACATTTGGACAGTCTCCAAATACAATTTTTAAGTGGTCGTGTAATAAATATTTACTTATACCATTATACCTATTGTTATTACCTTAAGTTTCAAAACTTAAACTTAATAACAAATCCATACATAATCGCAATTTTAACTTATAGTTATTAAAACATAAGATTTTTTCGTAATAGATTTAATAAAAAAAAAAATGGTTTTTTGGATTAGTTTTAAATATAACACTTTTGTCAGTATAAAAGGCTAGGGTAATATTATTCGTATTCCGACATATCGGGCGGGCAAATTACGTAATCCATATTTTTATCGACTTGTTGAATACTGTTTAATGCACTAATTAATTCAACGGACCGATTGTCGTTATTATCACTCAGATGCGTGGACCGTTCAGTAAATTGGGGCTTACAATCGAATCAGCTATACTGTCCTGTACGATTTGGCATAATATTACAAAACGCGCGAACCGAATGAATAAATTACATCGCCCGCAATGTTCGCTTGGGCATAACCTAACAGCCTAACCCAACTTAACCTAAGTGACGGCTTTATGATTTTTTAGATACTCGAGTGATGAAGGTTGAAAACAGTGATGTGCCCACAATATTCAACCCACGGAAGCCTAGACTTTCGCAAAGTAATGCCGTGCTGACGTCAGACCACAGGCCTTATGGTCCTTTCTCGCACGTGCTGTCCAGAAGTGAATCTCGTACGTGTCTGGTTGTGCCGCGTTGATCTAACAACGGATGGATTTGATGGCCGAGGCGTGCAGGGCGTATACATAATTAATATGTGAAGAATTGGATTAATCTTCAGTGGAGCGTAACCTTATCATTAATTGATTATTATTCGAGTGAAATTCAAAGAATAAAATTAATCGTGTACCTTCGATGTGTTAAATCGTTTTGAAAGGAGATGGCAAACATATTGTATAGAAAATAATAATATAACACTCATCTCCAGGATTGAACATTTCTGCACGCCTCGAACAAAATACATCTCGTTTCCCGAAATTTATCCTAATGTCGTGTGTGTGTGTGTTTATGACTTAAATTCTTGTCTCGTTTGGTATCGTTTTTCTAGTGTGTCAGCCCGAAGATGTGGAACAAGTGGAACAGTGCCAGCGGAGGCAGTTGGGCGTGTTCAAGAGGCTGAAGAACAAATGCTGTTCGAAACATGCGAGGAAGGTTTGTAAAGTGCGCGTATAGTTTATGTGCTATTCGTTAATTTTTTTTCAAATCCAGGCAGCATAAAAAATTATAGGTAGCTATGTAGGTACCTTAAAAAAGTCCATTTCTAGGCTTATTGAAAAAAGCTTACCCAAAACATACCAATTTTCTCTATAGGTTCTTAAGATATTGTATTGTGTATAATACGCGTGTACCTCTATGTCCACAGGTATACTACGGTTTGTGCGTCACTTTTTTCGTCACCGCGTCTTGGGTTGGTGCCACGCACGCTATCAAGTACCTATATATGTATCATCCGACCAAATATCCGGTGCTCACAGGCAGCGGGTTCAATTTTTCATCCATACACCAACAAACGGTATATATTATAAATAAATAAAAAAAATGTATCAAAATATTATCGATTTCACGAAATTGGCTAAACGTGTGCCTCGCACACACACACACATATTATATACATAGGTAGTATATAAACATTAGCCACATAGGTATACGCGCAGACGAGGTGTTTATGAGTCAGATTATGCTTGGACTGTATTGTTTGTATGCGAGGTCGGAATTATTGCTCGCTGACGGTAGAAGAATAAAACTCCAAAATTACCATTTTACACGCCATTATATTATATATTATAATGTATTTTAAACGGGCGCATTACACGAGCGGTCGAAAACGAGACTTTATAATATTTTTTAGCAGCGGCGTGCGTGCGCTGTTCAACACACTTTATCTGCAAGTATATCATTATTCATTAACATAATATATTGTATATAGGTACATATATTTTTTTATACAAATGATTAATACGGATTTTATACAATTCTTTTTCTAAAACGAAATATTTAAAACATATAGGTATTATTATACTTTCGGTTATTTTTATAAATATACATCATTAAAAAAAACCCTTCGTGGAAATCGCATCTCTTTTTATTCGATAATACCCACTATTATGTTATTGATGATTAATTGTTCTTTCTGCCAGAGAATTTTAAATGAAAGAGAATAAGGATTAAGTGTATAAAATATTATGTATATTAATTCTAAATCAAAAAATCGGGAGCCCTTCCCCTCAAAGTGGTATAATACCATAAAACGTTTAGTATATCTTTGGATAGGTTGGATGGGATGGTGTACAGTGTACACGAATAGCCACCTAAATCTAGGTAGGTGAAATTCTTTTACTCAAAATTCCTGCAAAAAAATCAATTCAAGAACATAATATAGTCTATAGCATAGACTCTGTACTATTTATTATAACATCCTATTATGAAAAAAGGTATACATCGAGCTCACAGGTTACTGTTCATTATTAACCATAAGTTATAAATCAGATTAATATTCGTGTGTATTCCACATTAAAATAAATAATTTATTACAAAAATTGACTTTTGATCATTATTAGGCCCTTCTTATCAAAATAAATTTGCGGGCTTTTTTTTACATTTTTGGATGCACGCACTATTTTGGCAGCATATGGAGGTAATTCGAGTGTGCTCGGGAGATGAGTGTGGCTTGATGCGAACGGGTGGTCTGTTGCCTAGATCAAAATTGACTAGTTACCTGCAAAAGCATCGATGGCCTCATTCGGTCACACGGATATACGCACACATACTAGAAATTCGCTGGGCTAAACCGGTGTGAAAAATAATGCACCGGGATGTTTGGACCATAATATCATTTACAATATTTACATGGTTCATAATGCCGGTGCGGGATAATGTGGGATAATTTTGAACCGGTCTAGCTTAGCGAATTTCTAGATACGCGCGTCTATGTCATTACACATTATTAGAATAATTATTATAGTTTTAATTAGGTATAAAATATATACGCATTATATAATATCATGTCGTTTTACCGGGCGAACTTACAGCTGATGACGTACAACGCACCGTTCTTCACCACGTGGTTTTGCACGAACTGGACCGTGCTGTTCTTCCCGCTGTACTTCTTCTGTCAGCTGGGCAGCCCCAACTACCAGACACCCACCGACATACTGGGAGAGAGCGTCCGGAATTTCCGGGACCGCGGGTTCACCGCCGCACACTTCCTGACGCGGTGCTGCATGTTCTGCATGTTGTGGGTGTTCACCAACTACCTGTACATACATGCGCTCAGCATACTCGTAGCCACCGACGCCCTGGCATTGTTCGCCATCAACGTGTGCTGCGTGTACCTGCTGTCTTGGGTCATACTCCACGATCAGTTCGTCGGCGTCCGGGTGAGTGTGTCGGGGCTCCTCTCCCGACCCCCCCCCCCTCACCGCCACTATCATCGCAAACCGAAAGCCGTCAAGCCACGTGGGTCTGTGGTGATGGGCTTCGGCGGCGGTGGCGGGGTGGGAGGCAATGGGAGATGTTCTCGCAGGGATTGTGATAGGTACGACTGTTGGCATTGCTTTCAAAGCGGTGTATTTAAGGGGGTGTAGAGACTAGAGACGACAGCGGCAGGGACAACTGTAAAAAGATAAATAAAGAGGGAAATATTATAAGTTCTTATATATCCATGGAGAGACGTGACAAGTAAAAACCACTCATGCGCGAACTCCTGCACGGGATTAAAAATATGTTGAGTCTTCCATACGGCAATATTTTACAAAATGTTTATTAACAACGAGTTGTCCCAGACTATTGTCATTCTGCAGGAATGAATATGGTAACATATTATTTTAATAATTTTATGAAAAGAGATAGCTGGTAAAAGCAATTAACAACACAAACAAAAACAAACACATTTTAAACACACGGCACACCAACTATACTCTATAGGTATACATAATTATTTAGTTATCGATCCTAATAAGTCTGATTCAAGTTAGTATGGAATATTTTTGGATATAAAAGTTTAATATTCTTACTTTAATTATAATAGTATGTATAATATGTATTTAATTTTTTTTACTCCTAAGAACTCACATATTCAACTCGTTTTTATTCCGTATATTGGACTTACATAGTTGATTGTTTACCTATTGTGTCTCATATGGGAACTCAGACTTACCAAAAGATAAATTTGTAAATTCTTTATTATACGTTATACCTATAATGTAATTATGAGGTATGTCTGTTTGTTAGCCATGGGCCAAGACGAACTCTCAAATACGCCACTGTTTTTAGGTTTGTGTATTTTATAAAAAATTATAATATATTCTCAGTGCTCAGATTGGCCGAGGAGCGTAGGGGGCTACCCTTAATTTATCATTTTGTAAAGTTGTACCAAATTTATTTTTCAATAAGATATTAAAATTCAATTTAATGGTTTTTTTTATGATAATCGATAACGCTGTCAAAAGCACGGACCTAACCTAAACTAATCATTGTAAGGAACGATAATTTTTTTCAAGTCTCGGAGTTTCCTTTCATTTATTTCATCTATTCGAGCACTGAATACAGTATAATGTACTATATTGTATATACTAGATATTATATTATAAAAACATTATACCTAATACTATATACGAAACAACGTATGACATGTTTATAATATTCTACAAAATAAATGTTTGGACTCCATATCTTACATGTTTTCGATAATTTTATGGGGTGATGGTGGTTATCTACTCATAGGCAATAGCTCAACCAGTGGTGGAGTGTTTGGGGGTTGTGACCCGCTCCTTTCGCAAAAAAATACTTAGTTGCGCCACTGCCCAATGGCATAAATAGGTAATTGAATCAATGATAGGTTTACGCATTATAATATAACGGAAAACTCATCATTTGGGATAATCAACTTCTTAGTCATTATCAGCGAAACGGACTTTTGGCCGCTATATTAATATTATTAAGTCCATGTCAAGATGATAAACGATAAAAATTTAATTTTGTCGATTTATCATAATTGATTGAACAATATTAATTTTATTATTGTTATTATTTCAAGTAGCTATAATATGTATGTCGTAGATCATAATTTATACCATTTATATACTATATAGTGTATATTTTACACTATACATTGACATAATATATACTGTATATTCTATGTATAATATAAACATGTTGTTATACAATTTTTTTTAGTAATGCGTGCACTCATCCGCATGATTTAGATAAAATAGATTAAAAATGTTCATGGATTAGGGAAGGGGGAATTTCTCCCTGTACTCCAACTTATTTGCACCTATGGACTTACCCTGTACCTACGCTCTAAATTGTACAGTGTATACCTAATAGTATACGTCCATGTTTACAAATATAATCGTCTACCTACTATAATAAAAAATATATATCATTATGCATGCGATCAACTGCGATGACGTAGATATTATATTATTATAGTGCTTTTATTGATTGGAACGCTATATTAAAATATGTAGTGTTTAAAAAGTTCGGGGATTTTAGTAAATCGTATTAAGTGACGCACGTTGCGGGACCACGTCGATGTCATGCGACCCGTCCCGTTTTCAGTAATGATCGTTTGCAGATCGTGGCTGTCATCCTGTGCAGCACAGGGGTGGCTTTACTAGCCTACATGGACGCCGGCATTACGAACAAAAAGAAGACCATGACCGGGGTTCTGTTAGCGGCTTTAGCTGCTGCCGGGTCGGCAGTATATAAAGTGAGTACCTCTGGCAGGTACACTGCTATTAAAATTAACAACATAATATTTGTACGTATATTCAGTCGATATAGTTCTATACATAACACTATACCTAATATACGTCTTGTGAAAAACTTTAAAGTTTAATATAGAGTCATAAATCATAATCATCACATTCACACTAAATACCTACAGAATCCCTATCGTACCTTCTAAATATATAAATACCTACTACCTATTTTACCTAATATAATTAGGTGTATCTTTATTTAAATCGTTTATACAACTGTGTTGTGTCTTACACAAATTATTTTATATTCGCATTAATATATATATACGAATTATAATTATACAGATATAAAAATACATAATATATATACATATATTTTATACAGATATAAAAAAAAATTAAAATCTATAAACAAGTTGCAATTTTATAATATAATATAATTTATTAGGTAGTTGCATGAGTGATAAATACATTATATTTGTCTTCGTTAGTAGTTAATACTATTTGATTAAATTTTATAAAAGGCAGCTTCATGGATTTCTATTATGAAACTAGAAATCGGCCAATATTGTAAAATACCTAATGGCAAATTATTTATGCACAATTATTAAGAATGATATAATACTTAACACCTTTAGATAATTAACGACAAAACAATGACAACACCAATATTCGAAAAACTGCGTATAATAAATATTATTATTTTTATTTTAAAAATGTTGATCTATAATTAATATTTAATTTTAATTTTTAGGCTGAATAAATAAACATATAGGGCAGTAGGCAATTTACCTTTTTGCTTCCTGCTTAATCCGGCCCTGGCACAGATATCTAAATTCTATACGGATATTAATTATATTATATGCATTATAGTATATATATATTTGAAAATGTTATATATAAATATATTTTAACTATTTGACGAACAATATTAATAGATATTAAGACTAAGGTTATAATTATTTGTTGAATAAACGCTATTGTGAAGGAAACATCATTGTAATTTAAGCAATATTATGTTAACTGATGAGCAAACGCTCAAAAATAATGTCGAGAAGATGAAAATAATTGAGAAACTAGAAGCATTGAGTATATATTATACAATATAATATACTCAATGCTAGAAGTTAGTATATTTGTGATTGAAATATTGTATTGTACATTACAGGTCATGTTCAAAAAAATGATCGGCGATGCTACTTACGGTCAAGTGTCGCTATTTTTTTCACTCATAGGTCTTTTGAACGCCGCACTTCTCTGGCCAGTGTGTTTAGTTTTGTACTTTTCCGAAGTCGAAATACTTCATTGGGACCGCTTGCCTTGGATGATACTATTATCGGCCAGCACGCTGTCATTGGGTACAAAACAAATATCTGTATCTGCGCCACACTGTCTTATTATTTTATATACATTACCATTTTCAGTCGCGAACTTACTGGGAAATTTGAGCGTTGCGTTCACTTACGACATATTCATTACGTTCGGACTAATCACCGCTGTTCCCGTGTCTGCAGGTAAATTTTTCCATTGGACTAAATCACGAAATACTTATACTATGTTTGTACGAGTAATTACACCAAGTTTGACGTGTTTCGTGTTTATGAAACATAAATTGTGTATTAAAAATACATTTTATTATACACACGAAATACAATATATAGTTGACGCGATTTACTTATAATATAGTATATACTATATTATAAGTTTATCGAAATTAATTTCAGCAAAAAATATATAAGTACCCTTTTTTTGTTCACACGGCCTTTTGTACTTGGCCTATTTTACTGTTTCAGCCATTGACATAACCATACACGATGTACAGTTTTATGGTATGAAACTTGCTGGCATCATACTTATATCGATCGGTTTCTTATTGGTCATGTTTCCTAACAACTGGCCAGAATACATTTTTCGATTGCTCAGGTAAATTGCACATAAATATAAGATTCAATGCGAGCGGTTTAGGCATTTCTTACTACAGCGCTGGCAAACAAATCGGACGAAACACTCACCTATTATGTTTTTAACAATTATTTTCAGGAATATAATACTACTGAGTCATAGCGCTAGGTGAGTGTAGCGTGAACCAAAAAAAAAAGCATGAATTTTTTTGTGGAAATTGTTGAAAGAGTGGACCAATATATACATAATATAATATATAATAATATAATATTAATAATAATAATAATCTAATAATAAGATGAATTGTAGCTTGGGGAAGGCCTTGTGATAGATGCTGCAGTAGTAGGATTAAAAAAAAAAGAAAAGAAGTGGTTGGCTAACAGCGTAAAAAATAGACGATATTACGTATATTATTATATGTATACTTGGCCGACCTTTATTTGATTATACGCCTAAATTATAATGCAGAGGTCGGCGCGTGTTTCGTGTGCGTATGCGTGTGCGTGTGTGATACGTTAATAACGACAACAATAATTTATTTATTTATTATGATAACACAATAACTAATGTAGTGAAATATATTATGTAGTAAAAACAATTTACATCAATAGATGTGGAATGACGTTAATATTAATAATAATATTTAATAATAATAATAATAATAATATATAATCACGAGATCGCTTCTATCCTGTTACGCGCAACCTCTTCTTTTTGTATACCCCGTGTGGGCGTTATATACATATATATTATATTATATACACTTTGCATGGCGATTTAGAACGGTAATTGCATGCGGTTTTTGGTGATGTAAAAAATAAATGTAAAAAAAATAAAATATATACCAAAGATTGTTTAGATCACTGGTGCGAGTGCAAAAGATCGATTGAAAATGTAATTAGAACCCTTTCGATTGCGCCGCCGGGAGTGTAACGTGTATGTACGTTCTGTCTGTTGTTGTACCCGCAGGTGGAGCCGGAAGAACCGGGGACTACCACCCAACCCACCCAAAGTGGAAATCGACTACCGGACCGGGTACATCAGGTCGCATTTGCGATCTCCGTCTGGTCGGGTCAGGTGACCGACTACTGCCATTGCCGCTCACGCACCGCGGACGTGGACATCGTTATTCGTCGTGATCGATAAATCGACCGGCAAACCTTGTAATAATAATAATAATAATGATAATAATTGTCATAAAATTGTCGTCGACGTATGTGACTGCAGCAACAGTATTGCGAATGTTCCGATTTCATTTCTTAGCCGTTTTACTTCTATATACATGTAAATAATATTCCTTAGAGGCCGTGCTTGAATTAATAGGGGGAGGGGGGGGGGGGAGAAAGGCGAACTGCCTCGAGAATTTTTGGAATCAGAGAAATTATAAATTTATATTATTTCATAACCTAGGCTCTGAGGCCCTCTGGACCTTGAAGGCGTGGCTATATGGGAACCAAAAAAGTGTACCAGGAAATTACTTTTTCGTGAATTGGGTGCTTTATTGTACTAACTACTAACACTTGATTTGATTGTATAATCAATAACTAATAAAAGCATGTATAATATAAGATAGTGTGTTTGGTTATTATAATATTGTAACTAATGTCTTTGGCGTTTAAGTAGGTAGGTACCTATAATTTTTCTTGGAACTCCCAAATTTAGACTTGACACGCAACAAAAATATGCGTCCCCCTTCAATTTTATTATTTTTCCAATTTAAGCACACCTTAGAGGCATATAACGTTAACACATATCCGAGCATAATATTACTAGCCTGCTAGTAATATTATACATTTATAATATTACATGTTGTTCGTTGACATTTTTGTAAAATACGTTCGTGTTTCGAGTATACTGTATAATATGTAATATATTATTATGTACAATTGTTATTATTATCATTATTATTAGGTATGTAGATAATGTTTGTCAAACGAAAACAGAATTGAACATAAATTTACACATTTTTCTTGTTTCTTGTTTAATATTTTTAAAAAAAAAAACGTAATCAACTCGCCTATTCGTATTATATAGGTACATATTATTGACATAAAATTACGTTAATCACTCGAATTTTAATTTGTAATGTATTTCAAAATGTATACTTATCCCTCGATGGCGTGAATTTATAACAGATTGCAGGAAACATCTTGTGGATTATAAAGACGACAATATATCCGTCCACGAGCAATATGATATGTGTTTTTACTGCTAATAATACCTTGTCCTTCACAGTTCACTCTTAATATATATAATAACTCCATACAGCATTAAGGCTATATAATAATAGTTTTATACCTACTGTCCTACTCCTGAACGATACAACAAAATATAAAACATGATATCCTACATTTTACGCGATTATTTGTTGAAGGTCTATAATCGTTGTTTCGAAAATGAAAACCATAAGACGTATAATTGTATAAACAATACAAAACGATTGAATAATAATAAAAAAAAAATGACAAATGTAACATAACTTTTAGATTACTCGTTTTGTATAGGCGTATTGGTAGATATAAGTAGGTACTTATAGTAGTAAGTGAATTGAGAAATTCTGTTCACCTAATTAAGAACTTCGTTAGCTTAAAAAGCTCGAAATGCCTACTGTTAGATACTTGTCTTATAAGTTATAACAGTTATAACTTTATAAGTATTAAAATAATCTGTAAGCTATGTGTCTATGTCTATGATCAATAAGTAAACATAACGACTAAGGATCTAACAACTAAAAAAAAAAATAATAAAAAATGAGTTAATTATGCCATTTTTGTTGTTCGTTCTCATTTTCAAAACAATAAATTATAATTCAAAAACTCAATAAAAATTAGTTAAATGATTGACCACTAGAAAGCTCTTACATCGGTTTAGAATAACATAATATACAGGTCCATTTCAATGGCCCCCCCACTTTCGAAATTTGAACTTCTGACCACGCCAAACGTTTGTGCATCGTTTGTGCAGAAATGTGCACCAGGTCCCGACGTTTGTGCACAAAAACTGAAAGCTCTATCCCTAAAACAAAATGGGGGGGCCATTGAAACGGTAGCCCCCCCCACATTGAATATTTGGATTTTTGATTGTGCCAAACGTTTGTGCATCGTTTGTGCAGAAATGTGCACCAGGTCCCGACGTTTGTGCACAAAAACTCCCAGCGCTATCCAAAAAACAAAGTGAGGGGTATTAACACGAGGGTCCCCCTTTTTTGAAATTTTAAATATTTGTCATATTAATAAATGTTGTTTACGTACCTAATAGGTTTAATAGAATTTTACAATTGCCATGTAAACGTCTAGAAATAGTAGGGCAGTAGGTTCATAATATATTATATTTAAATATTGTATTATAATAATATGAATAATATAATAATATTATGTTTTAAATATTCCTAGGTTATTTAAAAATTAAATACCAGCGTTTCTAAAATACAAATACAAAAATCTTAATTTAAAATATCTAAAAACATAACTACCGCTTATAAATTATAACCACAGGTTAGCAATACTAACTTAAAAATAAAAAGTTATAAATTAATATAATAATTGCTTAAGTCGTATACAACCGAACGCAACTTAACCTAATAACTATTAGTTGTTACCTACATCTTATCATACGTATTTTGGTTATAACATTTAATTTTACACTTTTAATTTAATTCTGAATTGAAAATGTATCCCTCATACAGTTTTTTACTGTTAATTTTACTATAAATAAACAATATCCAACAACAAAAATCAAATTAAGCCTAAAGCAGTTGTAATTTCCATACTTTTATATTATAATTATTATGTTATTAAAAACTGTAATTTTTATGCTCTATTATTTTAAAGTTTTAAACAGTTATTTTTTTCTTTTTACCTTCTTAAAAAGGTTGCCGACCACTGCACTATACTATATTAATAACTATCAGGCACATCATTAGAAGTTTTTTTCAGGGTGTTCTGAGTAGTTCAGATACATTTTGTACACGAAAAATGCCACAACAGACTGTTTTTTTCATAAGCTACAGTGATTACTTAGATAAATAATTTAATTTATTTTAACACAATATAGGTAGAGTAGCACTGCACGTACTATGATTTTAAATTTATATTCTAAGTTATAAATGGATATTATATAATATGAACTTTTGATTAATTAACAATGTTTAAATAATACTAGCTATATGGCTATATAATGTTTTTTTCATATAAATAAGGAAATATTTTAACACAGACGTTTAACGACTACATTAACAATGAAGTACAATTTTGACAATTTTATTTTAAATATTACTACTGTTAATGTAAATTAAATAAGTAATAACAATGGTTATGATTTATTAACATAATTTCAAATTAACTCTGTGAATACCTAATTTATCCAAAAGGTATTATTTGTTGACTATAATAAACAAAACATCAAAATAATAAATATAAGTCTTGTAAATATATTATAACTAATAAGTGTAACATAAGTCGTAAATGTATCCATATATAATACACTATATATTATATTCTGTATTCTGGAACACAGTTGTTAAATTATTATTTAAATCTATAATCTATTAGAATGTTAGTTTAACAATTAATATAATACTTACTAGAAAAAATACTTTTTAAGAGTATTCAAATACAGATACCTGTTTTGAAAAGTATGTAAAATACGCGTATTCAAGTGATTAAAAAGTATTTGAATACTTTTGCTCAAGTAGGTACTTAATGAGAATTTATCATAGCTGATCTGAGTTCCAAAAATTGAACTTGAGATTTATAGTTTTTTTAAAAATACTTGAAATCATAACTTCATCAATAATACTCTTATCGACTTGAAGTCTTTAAGATACAACGCAGTCAAGTCTTTTAAATTGTTTGATATGCTTTTCAAATTCGTATTATATCGAAAACGTAAATCATTCAATATTGGTCGTATCGACTTAAAGTCTTCAAAATTCAACGCAGCCAAGCCTTGAAATTAAATTTATATTCTCAAAAAAGTATCGACATTAAGATTGACAAACAAAAATTTCCCACCAAATTAATTTTTGAATAATTTAAATTTTGAACACATTTTTGAATTTATCATGTATTAAAAAACTAAAAAACCCAACCAACTGTACCAACATTCCCTACTAATTATACGAATGGCGATACCAATATAAAAATTAATTTATGTAGGTATTCTATGAAAAATATCTATTTCCATATTCAAATATTATTGAATAATTCAAAAAAACTTCAAAATCAATATTTAATATTCAATATTCATAAAGGCAACTACCTTATAGGAAACCGAAAAAAAATATTAAATACATATAACTGTAGGAATAAACATTACAAAGTACAAACTAAAATGCCCAGAATCTTAAACAAAAAAATCCATTTAAAATATTTAGTTCATTAAAGAATGCTTATTCATAGGGCACCAAGTTATCAATTTTGGAAATTTTCTACTGTACAAGACACCCTTTTTTTTGGTCATTTTTTGGGGGAACTTTTGACTAAATTTAACTGTAGGAATACACATTACAAAGTACAAACTAAAATGCCCAGAATCTTTAACAAAAAAAACCATTTAATATATTTAGTTTATTAAAGATAAGGATTATCCAAGGGTACCCGATTGTCAAAGTTTAAAAAATTTGGCTAGAGGTAAAATCATAAAAAAAAAATTGAAGGAGGATGTTGCCACCCGCAAGCAAATGCATTTTAGGAAACCAAAAAAAATTTTGAAAAAATTTAACTGTAGGAATAAACATTAGAAAGTACAAACTAAAATGCACAGAATCTTAAACAGAAAAACTATTCAAAATATTTAGTTCATTAAACAAGGATTATTCATAGGGCACCAAGTTATCAATTTTCAAGTCAATACAAAATTTTCGACTAGAGTTATATAACTAAAAAGAAAAAATCGTAGGAAGATGTTGGAGCCTGTAGGCAAATGCATATTAAAAAAGAAAAAAATTTAAATAAATTATATTGTGGGAATTCACATTACAAAGTACAAACTTAAAAGCCCAGAATCTTAAACAGAAAAAACTATTCAAAATATTTAGTTCATTAAAGAATGATTATTCATAGGGCACCAAGTTATCAATTTTCAAGTAAATACAAAATATTCAACTAGACTTACAATACTAAAAAAAAAAATTGAAGGAGGGTGTTGGCGCCCGCAGGCAAATGCATTTTAGGAAACCAAAAAAAAATGTTGAATAAATTTAACTGTAGGAATACACATTACAATGTACAAACTAAAATGCCCAGAATCTTAAACAAAAAAAACCATTTAATATATTTAGTTTATTAAAGATAAGGATTATCCAAGGGTACCCGATTGTCAAAGTTTAAAAAATTTGGCTAGAGGTAAAATCATAAAAAAAAAAATTGAAGGAGGGTGTTTGCGCCTGAAGGCAAATGCATTTGAGGAAACCAAAAAAAAATGTTGAATAAATTTAACTGTAGGAATACACATTACAAAGTACAAACTAAAATGCCCAGAATCTTTAACAAAAAAAACCATTTAATATATTTAGTTTATTAAAGATAAGGATTATCCAAGAGTACCCGATTGTCAAAGTTTAAAAAATTTGGTTAGAGGTAAAATCATAAAAAAAAAAATTGAACGAGGGTGTTTGCGCCCGAAGGCAAATGCATTTGAGGAAACCAAAAAAAAATTTTGAATAAATTAATTGTAGGAAAACACATTACAAAGTACAAACTAAAATTCCAAGAATCTTAAACAGAAAAAACTATTCAAAATATTTAGTTCATTAAAGAATGATTATTCATAGGGTTCCAAGTTATCAATTTTCAAGTAAATACAAAATATTCAACTAGACTTACAATACTAAAAAAAAAAATTGAAGGAGGGTGTTGGCGCCCGCAGGCAAATGCATTTTAGGAAACCAAAAAAAAATGTTGAATAAATTTAACTGTAGGAATACACATTACAAAGTACAAACTAAAATGCCCAGAATCTTTAACAAAAAAAACCATTTAATATATTTAGTTTATTAAAGATAAGGATTATCCAAGAGTACCCGATTGTCAAAGTTTAAAAAATTTGGCTAGAGGTAAAATCATAAAAAAAAAAATTGAAGGAGGGTGTTTGCGCCCGAAGGCAAATGCATTTGAGGAAACCAAAAAAAAATTTTGAATAAATTAATTGTAGGAAAACACATTACAAAGTACAAACTAAAATTCCAAGAATCTTAAACAGAAAAAACTATTCAAAATATTTAGTTCATTAAAGAATGATTATTCATAGGGCACCAAGTTATCAATTTTCAAGTAAATACAAAATATTCAACTAGACTTACAATACTAAAAAAAAAAATTGAAGGAGGGTATTGGCGCCCGCAGGCAAATGCATTTTAGGAAACAAAAAAAATTTTGAAAAAATTTAACAGAAGAAAAATACATTTCAAAGTTCAAACTAAAACGCCCAGAATATTAAACAGAAAAAACCATTTAAAATATTTATTTCATGAAGCAAGGATTATGCAAAGGGTACCAGATTGTCAATGTTGAAAAAATTTGCCTAGAGATAAAATCATAAAAAAAAAATTGAAGGAGGGTGTTGGCGCTTGCAGGCAAATGCATTTTAGAAAACTACAAAAAAAATTTTGAATTAATTTAACTGTATTATTACACATTACAAAGTACAATCTAAAATGCCCAGAATCTTTAACAAAAAAAACCATTTAATATATTTAGTTTATTAAAGATAAGGATTATCCAAGAGTACCCGATTGTCAAAGTTTAAAAAATTTGGCTAGAGGTAAAATCATAAAAAAAAAAATTGAAGGAGGGTGTTTGCGCCCGAAGGCAAATGCATTTGAGGAAACCAAAAAAAAATTTTGAATAAATTAATTGTAGGAAAACACATTACAAAGTACAAACTAAAATTCCAAGAATCTTAAACAGAAAAAACTATTCAAAATATTTAGTTCATTAAAGAATGATTATTCATAGGGCACCAAGTTATCAATTTTCAAGTAAATACAAAATATTTAACTAGAGTTACATTACTAAAAAAAAAAATTAAAGGAGGGTGTTGGCGCCCGCAGGCAAATGAATTTTAGGAAACTAAAAAAAATTTTTGAATAAATTTAACTGTAAGAATACATATTACAAAGTACAAACTAAAATGCCCAATATATTAAACAGAAAAAACTATTTAAAATACTTATTTCATTAAACAAGGATTATTGAAGAGGTACCAGATTGTCAATGTTTAAAAAATTTGGCTAGAGGTAAAATCATAAAAAAAAATTGAAGGAGGGTATTGGCGCCCGCAGGCAAATGCATTTTAGGAAACCAAATAAAATTTTGAAAAAATTTAACTATAGGAACACACATTACAATGTACAAACTAAACTGCCCAGAATCTTAAACAGAAAAAACTATTCAAAATATTTAGTTCATTAAAGAATGATTATTCGTAGGGCACCAAGTTATCAATTTTCAAGTCAATACAAAATATTCAACTAGAGTTACATTTCTTAAAAATAATTGAAGGAGGGTGTTGGCGGCTGCAGGCAAATGCATTTTAGAAAAAAAAAAATTTTGAAAAAATTTAACAGAAGAAAAATACATTTCAAAGTTCAAACTAAAATGCCCAGAATCTTAAACAGAAAAAACTATTTAAAATATTTAGTTCATTAAAGAATGATTATTCATAGGGCACCAAGTTATCAATTTTCAAGTAAATACAAAATATTCAACTAGAGTTACAATACTAAAAAAAAAAATTGAAGGGGGGTGTTGGCGCCTGCAGGCAAATGCATTTTAGGAAACCAAAAAAAATGTTGAATTAATTTAACTGTATTATTACACATTACAAAGTACAATCTAAAATGCCCAGAATCTTAAACAAAAAAAAACCATTTAAAATATTTAGTTCATTACAGATAAGGATTATTCAAGGGTACCAGATTGTCAATGTTAAAAAAATTTGCTAGAGGTAAAATCATAAAAAAAAAATTGAAGGAGGGTATTGGCGCACGCAGGCAAATGAATTTTAGGAAACCAAAAAAAAATTTTGAAAAAATTTAACAGAAGATAAATACATTTCAAAGTTCAAACTAAAATGCCCAGAATATTAAACAGAAAAAACCATTTAAAATATTTATTTCATGAAACAAGGATTATGCAAAGGGTACCAGATTGTCAATGATTAAAATATTTAGCTAGAGGTAAAATCATAAAAAAAAAATTGAAGGAGGGTGTTGGCGCCCGCAGGCAAATGCATTTTAGGAAACCAAAAAAAAATTTTGAAAAAATTTAACTGTAGGAACACATATTACAAAGTACAAACTAAAATGCCCAATATATTAAACAGAAAAAACTATTTAAAATACTTATTTCATTAAACAAGGATTATTGAAGAGGTACCAGATTGTCAATGTTTAAAAAATTTGGCTACAGGTAAAATCATAAAAAAAAATTGAAGGAGGGTATTGGCGCCCGCAGGCAAATGCATTTTAGGAAACCAAATAAAATTTTGAAAAAATTTAACTGTAGGAACACACATTACAATGTACAAACTAAACTGCCCAGAATCTTAAGCAGAAAAAACTATTCAAAATATTTAGTTCATTAAAGATAAGGATTATTCAAAAAAAATTGAAAGGGGAACGTGGGCTACCGCAGGCAAACGCATCTTAAGAAGCAGATAAAAAATTTAAAAAAAATCATTTGGCTCCAAGTTGTTAATGTCTTAAATAAGATATATATAAAAGAATCAAAAAATGTTAAATATATAAAAAAATAAATTAAATGGGGAACGTGAGAGAACCTAGCCAGTCTCTTTTCAAATTATATATTATGTACACAGGTACTCAGCATACTCCCAGGTATAGCCGGTTAATCTTGAAAAATTTTTATACAAAAAAATCTATTAGAGTTAAATGAAGTGAAAAAAAAATTGTTTGAGAAATCTGGGTGAAATAACACTAAACAAAAGAATACGCTGGTAGCTAAATACTGCAATACATATGAACTACAATCCAAAAACTAGGTGTTGTTTACATTATAATAATGCGAACAGTTATTATGATCAGAGGTGTATCACGGTAATATATGTATTAGAAAATGTATAAAAATGAATGTAAATTATAAAGGATGCAAAGAAATTAAATGATAAAAGGTCCTGCACGGACTCTACTATGTGATTGTAATTTACAAAGGACATAAAATGTTTAATTTAAAATAATATTGTGTTTGGTGGGTCTACAGTCAATATTAAATTACAAACTATAAAGTCTAAATGCAAATAAAAACATAGTCAGATATCTGTTTTAGTCTTTGTAAATATGTGCGGAAAAAAATTAGATTTAGTACAATGTCAAAAAATGTGGAAAGGAAATCCTGAGAATTCTTTGACAATAGGATATTAAAACACAAAACCATATATTAAATTAAAACTATTGATTTTATACATTTTCTATTTACAAAAACTCATAAGTATTGAAAACCTTATAAAACCCTGATAAAATAATATTTTGTTATATTTTAAAATACATTTTATAATTTGTTGTGGTAAAAAAATCATTATTTAATGTTGGCTGTATTTAAGTTTTTAATAACTATACTGGTACAACTCTTGCTGACAGTCTTTAAGACCGTGTTAAAAACTATGATAATTAGTTAACATCTAATTTCCTGCCCTATCCTAACCTAACCTACCTAAACAAATTAATAATATTTAAATATTTTCTTTCATTGTTTTGTTTACAATATCGAATACCTTGATAGTTAGTAGGAAAAGATCATCGCAAAGCTCACGACCGGTGATGGTAGTCGTCTATCATAACCATAGCTTCAACTAACCATAGGTTTACCTAACTAACCTTCTTATGACTTATTAGGACACTTTGAATAAAAAGATCCTGATTTGCAGGTTGCTGAACTTAAGTGTTTGATTGTCAAGTTGATCGTTAAATTGTTGGACACCTTAAGCCATGCTATGGATGAAGCCCATAGATAATAAAGATATGGATAGTCCACTCCTATGTTAAATACATTCGAGGCCGCGTTCCCGTGGAAGGCAATTGAGACTCCTTTATATCAATAGTCGATACTCAATTTGGTCTCAATTGTTCCCCTCGAAGATCAGACCGCTGATAAGAGTATTATGTCCTATCCATTATGTTATATCTTTATTATCTATGATGGAGGCATACCCAGCTCACTCGTGTAAACAATTTGAAGCACATAAAAGTGATCAACGCGTCTCTATTAATGATTTATCAGCATCATTGGCGCACATACGGGGGTGCCAGGTGGTGCTTAAATTAGCACCCCCCATCTTCTATTGTGCAAAAAATATTATTTAAACTGTAATTTTGCGTTTATAAGAATGAGTTTCCAGTTTGTATTGGTATACACTAACGGGACGTAAATATTTTATACATGAATACAGTAATTGGGTAATTGGGTTTGGGAATTGTGATGTTGGTATGAGTGTATGACGGTATATTCCCTATTTTTAATGCATGTTATCTTATCGGCTGTTTTAACACAAGTTTATGTGTAGTACTGAATAGGATTTTGTTTTTGTATACCGGTGTTATGGTTTATTGATATGAATATAATATTATTAATTGGGGGACGAGGTGGCTTGCTGTCTAACGCGACGGATTCGGCAAAGCCGGTCCGAGTTCGATCCTCGACCACCGGGCGGCATTTTTCTCCGTGCAAGTCACGGTGTCCTGAGAACAAGTGCCGCCATCCCCCACCCGGGCAGATACCTACGGGTGCCCAATCAAAAATTCTGCCAAACCCAACACACACGTGTTCCTTCCCCTACCAACACTAACAACCCACAAACAAACCACTACAGTTAATGGCCATAGTTGCCGAAGCTTAAGATCAATAAAAAAAAAAAAAATATTACTAATTAATATTATTTAGTTTGATAAACAACCGTCTATTCTTAGTAGACAAATGACTACAGTTCTGATATTGACTAATTTTATTTTATTGTTGTTTCCATTTTTCTACATAAATACCAACAATTTATTTGTGCGGTGTAAAGTAGTTTATGTGATTTATATTTAATTTGCGTACGTATATAAAATTACTTCCTTAAATATGTTTAGTATATTTGAATGTAATAAAACAAACAATAAAAACGAAAATAATGAAAGTAGTGAAAATGTGGACGATCCTGACCTATTAATTTGTAAAAATTGTAGTTAATTGATTTAATATTTTGCTGGTATGTATTACTGTTTAGGGGGGTGTGGGGGGCAAAGCCCCCCATTTGTCACTTTGTGCTAAAAAATTTTAGCACTCCCAAGTTTAAGACTGAATGTGCGCCTATGCAATAAGCATCTAAGCCCAGCCCACCTTCATATTATTCTCTATGCAAAAATTAAATTTAAGACAAATTTGTAAATCAATGCACAGTCTCTCTATTGTACCTACTGATATTTGTGATTTCATTAATTTTCAGTATTTTGTATTATTAGATTGGGAAAACATAAGACAATATAATTTACACAAGACTGTGGCTAAACAATCATACTTTGATAAAAGTATATGATATAAGTACCTTCTATATTTGAATTAATCGTTTTTTTTTCGGGTCATTTATTGGTGGACGGCACTTTAACTACGGTCCCTCAACTTACTGAGGCAACCTTGAGGCATTTCCTTTTAGGAAATTAATTAAATCCTCAAACATATGATATTTATGGACGACACTTGCACCATGGCCCCTCGATATAGTAATGTGGCGACCCGGCACATCTCTTTTAGATAAATGATTAAATACTTATTCAAGTCTTCCAATTTACTAAACATTTATATTTTGTAGATGATTTGAAGAAAAATTTAAAATTGAAGAGAGACTGTGTGAATTAACAACATTTTTGGTATGAAATGTTTATTTGAACACCTGTTATAATGTGTTATATTGAACTTAAGTTAATTTTTTATAATGTACTATAGTAAACATTTGAACATTTATTACAATATACGTATATTACACATAGATTTCAAGTATGATTTTTTTTAGTTTTTTTTTTTGAAAGTTACCTACCTACTACAATACAAGACACTTTATTTTTATATTTTGAAGCAATATATGTTTTGGATTATTTATATCTATATAAACTAAATTTCAGACCCATAGTTTAGTATTTAAAGTTTGTATGATCAAAGTCCTGGAACCAAATTTTGTCAGACTCTACTAGAATGTTGTAGTTAAATTAAACTATAATAAGTATGTGGAATAACAGTACCTAACCTTCTATGATAATTTGTTATGAATATAATATTTTAAGTAATAGCTCAAATTTAGCACTTTTACGGTAGGTACTTAATACATTTTCCTAATATTTTAACAGAAATTATGGAGCTAAAAATATAGAAATACCTATATTATGTCACGGTCCATAGTTCATAGTTTTGTTTCATTTATAATAATAATGCTTTTTAATATACTTTTTCATAAATTAATATTTATTACAGTTGGCCTTTATGATTTGTTTGAACTATTAGTACGTATTTTTTTTTGGGAGATCCCTATTATTACAACACCGTTACCAATATGCGTTTTTTTTTGGGTTAGTTAATATAATTGCATGTTTTCATGATTTCTTCGTATTTATGCTTATTTTCTTAAAATGTTTTTATATTTTCGGTTCATCCGTTACCTACCTACCAAGTGTGTATATAAAGAATTTTTTTTGTAAACCAATTTGAATTATAATTTATTAATTTTAAAAAATGTTAATAAAAACGTTTTCATTCAGTATTTTTTTGAATTTTAAGTGCACACTTTTGAATATTTCAGTGCATATATTAGTCTGTTTTTAGTGCATACATGCAGGCAAATATTTAACACTTTTTCATTACATTAAATTCACAGCCCTGCTAATTACTTTTACTTCCAATCATAATACCTACCACAGTCAGTGCCGTAAAAACCGGGTGTGTTAAGTGTGTGGAACACACTGGCCCAGGGCCAAAGAAAATTTTTAGGGGCCCACTCAGATCTCTCAAAAATTCGTCTCTGAAAAATGAGACAAGAGTACGAAAAAATAACTGACAACGCAAGAAAATTGTGTGAAACATGGAATATACCATTTAAATTTGATAAAAAGCGTCATCGATTTGCTGTAAGGCATTTTGACGAAGTAGATAGTGATTATCGACTTACAGTAATGGAAGATAATTTTAAGGTAAATGTATTTTACCCAGTAATTGATACAACATTGATGCAACTTAGAGAAAGGTTTAAAGCAGACATTCTCAAAGTGGGCGATAGCGCCCCCTAATGGGCGTTGAGTTAGGTTTAGGGGGCGATACAAAAAATTATATATATAAATATTATAATTATATTATATTAAAAAAAGTCTCATTTATATATTTATACATATATTAATACAAAATGTAATATAGTAAATCTATATTTATTAAAACAAAATCCTTTTTCAATTTATAAATTTTATATTTTGAATTCATAACTTTTTTAGCATGATTTTAATAAAAATAATTTTAATGTGAATAATTTTAATTATAAATGTTTCGTTTTAATAAAAATACTTTTAAGTATGAAAAAGTATGCGTTTTAATTGCTGTCATCCAAAAAGCTAATTTAAAATGTATGTTAGAACTCGGAAATTAGATATAGCATATTTATATATTATAAATTGTAATATCTATTTTTAAAAGACATAACAGATGCTAAGTTATTTTTTTTTTTGTGGGGGGGGGGGGGGGGGGGGCGCTAGAAAATTTTTAATTCTCAATGTGGGCGTTGGATGAAATAAGTTTGAGAACCTATGGTTTAAAGGAATGCAAATGGTTTGTGATGATTTTAGTATACTTATTCCTCAAACATAAGTAGAAATGTCTGAAGAACTTTTAATAAAATCAGCGTATGACTTTACCATTAAATACATAGATGATATAAGTTCAGATTTTACAAGACAAATTATCTCTTTGAAAGCATATTTATCATCAACTTATCAAGAAAACTCACTTCAAAAAATGACTGTTCAAAATTTAGGAGATATCATTATCAAAGATGACTTAACTTCCATATTTCCAGATGTTTTTACTGGTATAATCATTTTTATGACTATACCAGTAATAACTGCTTCAGCAGAAAGGTCATTCTCAAAGTTAAAACTTATTAAAAACTATTTGCGCAACTCTATAGGTCAAGACCGGTTATCTAACATCGCTATTCTGAACATTGAAAGACTTCAAGCAGAAAATATTAATGTAGACAAAATCATTGAAGACTTTGCAAATTTAAAAGCAAGAAAAAAGAATTTTCTTCGATAGCTTATAATTTAGTTTTGAAAATTTTATACTTTTAACATTTTTAATTAATATTATTATTTTATTCAATTACATTTATGATGTTCAAATTTCAAAATATTTTTTATGACTTACCTACCTAAGAGTTATAATTATATTATTTATTTACCCACATTTATATGTAAAATTATTTAATTTTTATGTTGTTTCGAAACTACAAGTTATACTTATTGTTAAAAAAAAATGTCTTATTAGGAAAATAAATATGGAGATTTTCAAAAAAGTAAATTTTTTAGGAAAAAGGGGCCCAACAGAGTTTTCACACACGGGCCCAATCAAATCTAGTTACGGCACTGACCACAGTTAATGTTAAATGTCAAATTGTCAACAATCAACTGCTTCTTCAACTTGATAACACTAAGAGGATGTCAGATTTTTAGCGCACCATTTATTTCTCTCTCTGACCCAATCATTTTAGTGTTTTCTTAATCGTACATTTGGTATGCTACACGTGGGTCAAAGATGGAAAACAAATAGTGCGCTGACATCCCAACCGGCAACAAGTTTACACGAGTGAGCTGGGTATGGCTCCATCATAGATATGGATAGGACATAATGGTCTTATCAGCGGTCTTCGAGGGGAACAATAAATTGAGGCCAAATAAAGTATACTTATATCGAGTATCGACTATCGACTATCAATATAAAGGAGCCTCAATTGCCTTCCCCTCCAGGAACGCGGCCTCAAATGTATTTAACATAGGCGTGGACTATCCATATCTTTATTATCTATGGGCTACATCCATAGCATGGATTAAGGTGTCAACAACCAAAGGATCAACTTGATAATCAAACACTTAAGTTCGGCAACCTGCAACTCAGGATCTTTTTATTCAAAGTGTCCTAATGAGTCATAAGAAGGTTAGTTAGGTAAACCTATGGTTAGTTGAAGCCAAAGAGTCAATAGAGCCTTTGCAATTCAAGATCTTTTCCTACGTATTCGGCATTGTTAACATAACTATTCTACCTTTACACTTTTTCTTCCCCCGTCTCTCACAGCTATATACAGGTTCAGCCATTCTGTCTATCCATCTCTTCTTCAGTCTTCTCGCCCATCATTTCTCCGTTAAATTAACTTCTATAGCCACTCTCGCTATCTCTTATCATACAGTGACCGAACCACCTAAACCTATTCTCTCTTGTTTTCACTACAATATGTACACTACCCTACACTACCCTTAATTAATTAATTTCTTATTCTATCCTCTTTTGTACCTTAACACCTTACTTATTATTTTCATATCTGCTACTCTCACTCCACTTACCTACCATAACCTAACATTTCTTTTTCATCTTTGCCTTTCATACACCAAACATTCTGAAATCCTGTTGACCCATTTCCTTATCTTCGCCATATCACACACTTCCTAATTCCTATTCACTCAGTCTCTAGTTACCTACAAGTCATCGTACTTGATTATCGGTGAAAATATTTAAATATCATTGAGCGAATTCACTACTCGAAAGAATTGCTTAAAAAAATATCATACCTCACCAATTTTCTAATTTTGAACACGACGTTATTGATAGCCCGAATAGTGTTATACCAGTATAGTTACAATACAAATATTGAAAATTTTCGGGCAATACATCCCCTGATCAATTAACTATAATAAAAAAAAACCTACTGAGAAATAAGAAAATACATACCCCGTGACGGAATCAAAATCTGCTACGAAACTTAGTCTTCGAAACACTGAAACGTTCACACATTTCAATCTGCTTATGATATATTATTCCAAGTTTGAAAATGTTCACTGACGAATACCATTTCTGAAATAACACGCATCTTATGCAGTAAAATGTTCTACAATATTCTAATGACCTATGCGTTACAGTCTACAGATATTATATAAACCTACCAATAAATACCTAATATTAATTTTTATTACACAGAGTTTGTATTTTTAAATGTTGTATTCAAGGTTTTATTAGTTTTATTTTTATACCTAACAAAAATTACATTTATTCACAAGTCAGTTATCAACTAGAACTCGACTACGAGTAAGACAGCGTTTGGATTGTTCGGACTGGCGTATAATTTATTATTATTATACATTGCGCCTTTGGTAGGCAGTAGTAAACGTATATGCTTCTACGTTACTTAATTAACAGATTTTCCGCGACAATAAATATATTCTGGTGTTCGATGAAAAAGATTGAAATAAGATAAAAATACATATTTTTTTGGTTTTGAATATGAAAGCTGTGAGATGATCAATATGAATTTTGTGAGAAATCTAGAGGTACTAGAAAACTGAGACGAGTGTGTTGAATGAAATAAATTAAAAAATTGATTAACACAACAATCGCTTAAAAATTTATTTAATTCAAATAATGAGATGAACCTTATTAGATCATTTAAATTTTCCAGAACAAGCCCCCAGTTGTTAGTCGTATGCCAATTTTAACCATGTACTAGACCACAAGTTTATAGACATTCTATAATGCATTCTGCTGCCGGTGGCCCTAGACACTGTTGGGGAAATTATATTTCTTTAGTAATTAAATTACGATACGAATTATAAGTTACGTAGGTACTTGTACAATACTCGACTACCAGAATTTAAATTAAAGAATGTGATATACCTAGGTAACCTATCGATCGATTCTAAAACAGAAACTTAACCTAGGTACAAATAATATCACAATATCAAATAGTGAAATGTGAAAATTTGAAGAAAATTTCCTATAGGTAAATCCCGTAAAACCTCCAAAATAAAACGTACGTTTGAGGTGTTCTCTTAAAACCCAAATATTTAATGCCCGTCTCCCGTATAAAGAAAATGTATTTAGAAAATGTATGTTTCACATTTAACGAAAACTAAAACTATCGTGACCGAACTGAATTATTACGAAGAACGTATAAAACAAAAATAATCGTCACCAAGTGATAGGTATAATCTGCAATGTACTTACAAATCATATTAAATAACATTAATCATTATGTATTTTCTTATTTTGTTAGGTAGGTATAAAAACCTACCTTCACAGTTCCTACTTATAAAAGCATTACCTAATCATTGATTTAAAATTTTAAAAATTATTCTACTATAACAATAAATTAACAGTTGTAGGCTAAGTATTATAATTTAAGGTATTTTTCATAATATCCAAATGCGGTAAATTGAATTCAAATTTATAATATAGATAACGATTATTTTACTTGGTAACCATTTATTTATTAGTAGGTTTATAAACAAATTCTAATTGATATAAAATAGTAATTATATAAAAATAGTTTTATTGATCCCAATATTTAAAAATAATGTTTCAAATAAAAAAATAAAAAAAATTTAAGAAATACCTATTAATTAATATGTATCACCTAAATAACAAAATAACTAAAAAAATTCGTGTTTTTTTTTTAACATTTTCATGTCCCCCCCTCTTACGAAATTGTGTCACTCCTCCTTAGAGTGGTGCGCCCCTTAGGTTAAGAGCCCTTGAAATAGTGCATGTTAAAAAATCAACCATATCCTCCCCCCCCCCACCCCTTGACAAAATCATTTGACTCATTTAGCTACTTTATGAATTAAGAACGATACATTGAACGTACAAAACTGTACTTACCTACATAATAGTTATCAACCTATTAACCCATCAATAATGTTATATTTTTTATTGTGTACACTAATCGAATGGTATATACAAAATAACGTTAAATTATAAATAGGACGTGGATTTAAATGCATTAAAAATAAGAAAAATGCCTTAAAAATACGATTTAATGCACTTATATTACAAAGCTTAATAAAATGCCCAGAAAAATTAAAAGTCCCATTTAAACGAATATAAAATAGAATTTAGATAGGTAGTGTATTTGTTATATTTTAAATTTCATTATAACACATCAGTCAATCAGATACTATTTAATATTAAAAAAAAAAAACTTCGACATAGTAATTCCATATTGGCAAGTGTTGTTTTCTATAACTGAAGACTGAAGTTATAGTATCGAACATAATAGGTAGATAAGTAATAAAATAGAAATATAAGTAAAAAAAATTACCTTTATTTAATTGTATTTAATTTTTTTTTGAAGGAATTTTTGCTAAGTTTTTATAAAATTGACTTCAACCCATATAATTGTTCTAATTTCATTTTTAAATTCGTTGATAATAATGAAACGAATTCTTTGCTTGGAAAGCAATGTTTTAGAAAATTCAGAAAATGCAGTTTACATTTAAATCCGCGGCCTAAATATAAATAATAATTTCTGATGCATTGATGCTGAAGAGTGAGGGGGTGGACAATCAGCTGAACCGAAATCTATAACTTCTTAAACACTTAATATAAACAATTTTTTCACACACGCGTCATGGTATGAAAATAAAAAATATTTATAATTCATATATTTATACCGATTTTCTACAGATTTATACCGATCTTCTATATTAATAATAATTATAAATATATAACAATAACAAATCATTTTTGAGTAGCGGCCCACCGGGAAAGTTCCCAGTATCCCGCCGGCCCAGTCCGCCCCTGGTTCATATTGTAACCGAAAAATCCAAAAAATCTATTTTAAACACAGTTACTTTTTACAGATATTATAAGTTAAAATTTGGACGAAATTACATATTAAAACCAAGAATAACGATTTTAGTTATTTTGTTGTGATTTAAAAATAGTAGGTATTCGCGGATTTATGAAACTTTTAGAGTATATTATTATTATAATTTATATACACGATGACACTTTCAAATGTAATTTTTTGGGCAAAAATGACTTTAACCTACTATTGTAGGTACTAATGCCTAAAAGTAAAATAAATTACTTTAATCTCAATATTATTTATACGTTAACAATGTCTTTACTCAGAATCATTTTTCGTTTGTTCGTTTTGTATTTTAATAATTTATGCATGGATACATTATTATTACTAATAATTATAGTAGGTGTGTTTGTATTATTTCATTAATTTATTTAATACTATACCAATGAATTATATATTAATTAATAATTTTTGAAACATTGTGTTCGAAAAAATAAAAATAAATGTGATTTTAATTAGAGTCTAGTAGTATACCTACCTATATGTAAAAAATAAATAAAGATAATAATGTTAAACTTTTAGGGACATAATAGGTAACACATTCGTGTGTGTAGTATTACACTATTTATATAGGTATATTTATATACCTATACGAGTATATGAGTAAGTATATAATTCATAAGTGCGCACACGTCAGGATAGGCAGTTGACCATTCCGTGAATATTACTTTTATGTGTACATGGTTATACGTCCCTGATCCCTATTATATAGAATATCGATATTAGGTGAACAATAGAAGTTAAGTATGTGACACTAAATTAATAGTTACCTATAACTTATAACGTTGTATTTGGAAAAAAAATTACCAGTTATTAATTAAAATTGTATCTTATGACTATTATAAGTTATAAGTTATGACATATATTTCTATAAATTAAACCAAAGCATATAAATATTAAGTACCCTATATAGGTATGCATCCATTAATTATAATTATTCTACGAACAGGGACTGGAAAAACGACGACGACGTTTATATCTCGCGTAGTTTATACATTTCTAGTTCGGAACTAAAATTCTTGGATAGCACATTTTTCGTGACATTAAATATTTATTTTAAGTCTTAAAAGTAAATTTAAGCCCCAAAAGAATATAAAAACAAACTTACTTTAATTATCGACTCTTTCGGCGGAATCCGTGACGTGAACTGCGACGCCCATGAGGAAACGCTTCAGAATACAGAACTTAGAATATTGTGATTTATGAAAAATAAAATTATACGAAACGCGGTAAGTTTTTTGCTCGTATCTTCTTTGCTTATTGAAATTTTAGAATTTTTAATCGACTGTGTCTTCTGCAACGGCTTTGAGATTTGCCATAGATAAATAAATAAATGATAGATATTATACTAGGTACGTCAATATGATGAATCCACGGATATAATATAATGCAACTTTTTATATCAAAGAGTTCCGTGTTAAGGAACAATTTGTTCACTTAAATTTGATATGACAATAAACCAAAATAGTTTATAATTTTGAGTTTTAATTATAATAATATGATATAGGTATTATTTAAATTATTATTTTCATTTATCAATTTAATTATTGATTAAGGTGGTGAATAGATATCTGCAGAAGCACAAGAATATTTTTATAAGAGCATATTGCATTTTATCAATCATTAAATAAAAATGTGATTAGGTACCGGATTTTAGAGTTAACATAAAGCCATAAACGTATACAGTTAATTAGTAAATTCATCAAATACTATAATACCAACTAGATTTCTAAAACTCGAAAAGAGTTTGTTTTAAGACTGTCTGTTTTGATAACAACTAATTTAATTTAAAGTGTATTGTTATATTATATTATAATGAAATTAATAATTATAGTAAAATATATAATTGCATGACATTTAATACCTATATAATATGTATATAGCCATCTAGGGTATAAACTACACTAAAAAAAGGTGTAAGTATGCTAATAAAACATATGAGGTGTATAATATATTTATGTATATAAAAATATAAAATATAAAGAATAATAACATTATATTGCTTTAAATTACTTCGCGCAAACCTAAGGTGATACCCGGTGTATAGTATAACATGCAAAAAGGTGCGTATTAAACTTGGCGTGGTGAAACGAAGACGGTCTCGCGTATTTTATAAATTGGGCTTTTAGGATTAAACTTATAAATGCTTCTACGTCACCTAGTTAACAGATTATCCGTGGCAATAAATATTTAATTTAAGTCCAAAAAGTAAATGTAAAATAGTAGGTAACAATATGAAAACAAACTTACTCGTAAACATCTACTCTTCCGGTGAAACGTAGCTAGAGTGCCGCCATCGCCGAAGAAACAGCCATGTTCATCCATCTTCATTTAATCATCTCACCCCGATGAGCTGAAACTTGGAAGTATCGAAATATTTTATGAAAATAACCTGATCATAACGAAATTGGCTAGTTTGTGTAAAAACTCACATTATAATATATACGGTTTAACGAATTTTCTGTTTATATTGGTGGCTTATTATTTTTTTGTTCACTGAAATCAAACATAGGTACAATAGTATTTGCTGAAATTATTAGGATTGTTCACCGTCGCCGACGAATTTCGACAATTGACGATTGCCATAGATATTATAAAATATATTATTTGCTATCAGTATGAATTTACAACTCTGCGTTGTCAATAATAAACGTAGCACAATTTATAATAATATCTGTATATATAAAAAGACTTGGCCTGGGTGATTCATCATCGCCTAGCCGGAACTGCTGAAGCTATGGATATGAAATTTTCAGTAAATGTACTTATTACTATGTATAGGCGCACTAAGAAATGATTTTTCGAAATTCGCATTTTAAAGGGTAAAAATAGCATAAAATAGTTAATTTTTAACGGTGGGTGAGGGGTTCGCGGTGCGGTAGCCGTCGACGCGCGGTGGCTAGACGTGGCCGCCCAAATTTCCCCTTCCATGTCACCGCCGCCGACACCGCCAACCACCGCGCCGCCGACGAGCAGACGATAGAGCAATAGACCGACGAGCAGATATATAGATATGTCTCGGATATTCAAAACTTTATCGATAACACATTATAATATTATTAATTTCGATTTTAAATTAACATGGTGGCATGACGTGTCATTTATGATTCTATTATAACGCTTGCCGCAATAATCGACGACGCACACAGGCTTTCCCAACAGGAGTAGAAGTGGGGGTAGGCATGCTGTACTCTATGGCATGCTGTCCTACGCAGTACGCAGTACGCTCGCACCACTGACCAACATACGCGTAGCGTTTATAATGTTTATATTTCATTTGTATAACGACACTCACGGCTTGCGAACTGTTTTACTTATTATTGTAGTATTCGGCACATGCTGTGAAGTTGTGATACGTCTTTAGCGTTTTTTTATTTTCAGGTGTTTTACTTATTATTTTTGAATAATAACGCGTCTTCGTATACGCACACTTACCTACATACTTCATGAACGGTTTTTTCTACATATTTAAAATTGAAATGTATTAAAATAACATGAAGTCGTGAGATCTTAGATATCTTTCTGTTGTAAATTATTTTTGATATCATTGCCGTATTCGGCACACGCTGTAAAGTCGTGAAATATCCTATACGTTTACGTATAGTTACACAAGGTGTTTTACTTATTATTTTTGAATAATAAGCGTCTTTGTATACGTACACATACAAAGTTTATGTACAGTTTTTTATAAGTTTTAGTTTTAAGTGTATTTAAATAAAATGAAGTCGTAAAATATCCTACGCATACACAAGGACAAGGTGTTTTACTTATTATTACGAATATTAATGCGTCATCGTATACGCACCCCAGTTTATGTACGGTTCTTTCTAAACATTGAAGTGTATTAAAATAAAATTTACATACTTAAAAATTAATAAAAAAATAATTAATATGGTTGTCGAATTATTGAACATAAATGGCATAATGATGTCCCACACTATCATTCCAATTATTGGTGACGGAGCTTGCCTGTTTAGGGCAATATCTTTTGTGTTATATGACACTCAAGATAAGGCCCAAGAAGTACGTAAAAAGATAGTAACCCATGTGATAAATAATTGGGAAGATTATTCAATAATGTCACATGATAGTGATGGAAATAATTATCGTAGTTCTGCTGACTACTTTAGTGATATGTTAAAATTTAATACTTATGGAGGTTTATGTGAGCTGGTGGCAGCCTGACAATTATTTTTGGTATTTATTGAGGTGTACCTCAATGGTGAACTGTATGAAAAATTTGGTTCAGAAAGGAACCCCGTAAAGAGATTTCGTTTTAGTTCTATGCAAAACCTATCTAATGGGCATTTTGAAGTTTATTTACCATATGAAGATGAATTGACTAACTCTGTATCTGATGAGTTTGATAACATACCCAGCTCTCAGAAGCATACTAAAAAACGACGGAAGAGATTTACAAATAATATCAGAAAAAAACAGCTTATACAATCTGCTACTAAATATCAGCTCAAAAATAAAGAAGTTCATAAAGTAGCAGCAGCCAAGTATAAAAAAAAATCCAGAAGTAAATAGAGTGCAAGTTCATAGATATGAACAAAATAATTCAGGAGGACGAACAGAAAGGCGAATCCTTCCATCCAAGAAAGGATTTTTCAAAATTCGCATTTTAAAGAGTAAAAAGAGCATAAAATAGTTAATTTTTAATTAACGGTGAGTGAGATTCGCGGTACGGCAGCCGTCGACGCGCGGTGGCTAGACGTGGCCGCCCAAATTTCCCCTTCCGTGTCACCGCCACCGACACCGACCGGCTTAATACCGAACCGAAAATAAACCGAACGACGAGCAGATATATAGATATGTCTCGGATACTCAACACTTTATCGATAACACATTATATTATTAATTTCGATTTTAAAATAATACGGTGGCATGTGCCGTTTATGATTCTATTATAACGCTTGCCATAATCGACGACGCGCGAAGCACACAGGCTTTTCCAACAGGAGTAGTAGTGGGGGTAGGCATGCTGAGAGTTGTTAGTATAGATAAAAATGAATGGTCGTGTGTAGATTAGACCTCTGGGAAGAAGATAGGCTAATTTAAAAAGTGTTAAATTTGTTTTTTTTTTATTCATCGGATTTTAATACGGTTGCGTTAGGCTTTTGTATTAATTGATTATATTAATCCTCCGTGGGTGGAATTAAGTAAAAATGACAAACTTGGTACAATTTTTATACTTTAGAGTTAAATCTTACACTTACGTACAAACAGCACGGGGTCCCTGATCTACCGCAGGTAGATTGCCTACCTGATAAAATACTGCTGCGAATCAGAATTTTTATTCCTGGCAACAGAAAAGTTAGGATAAATTGTGAACACCATACACCATACACCGAATATTAAATAACGAATTGAACAAAGTTTGAGTCTTATACAATTGGTACATTTAACGGGCAACGAAGTGCCAGCGGGATCAGCTAGTTATGTATAAATAACTAACTAATGTCTTCTATCATATTATAAAATACAACAAAATAATAAGTAATTCAAACATCAGTTTCATCAAATACTATAGATTAGAATACGAGAAGCTCTGTAGAAACCTGCTAGCATCATAGCGCTCCAAAATGTATGTGATTGCCTATTCAGCCCCTTTCTCCTTATCACTTTTATGTACTCGTTAACTAATACAAATAATTTGGCGCCATATTTTACCTATATTGTATTATATTATACACCTGATTATTAATTTAACATATTATATCATAAATATAAAAATATTGTTCATACATATTTTATAATGTTCTCATACCTAAGTTCTATTTCTTTTATTATTTTGTATTTGTACATTGTACATAATATTATGACTTGTAATGATGGTGTACACTGTTGCAAATATTTAGTAGGTACCTACATTTTAGATTCTGAGCGAAGCGATGAATGTATTGATTCTACAATGATGTGTGTTTTTTTTTTTATTTTTTTATTTTTTTTTTATTTTTGTGTCTGTCATCACCTTTTAGGACAGTAAAAGTGCTTGGATTTTCTTCAATAGTAACTTTTCTGATAGGAAAGTGAATCCAGTTGGTACTTTGGGGGGTCAAAGTAAAAATTTCCCAGTAGTTTTCACAAGCGACGTGAAAAACAAAAGAAAAATTAAGGAAAAACGGGAATTTTTACGCAAAATCTGTTTTCGAGAAAATCGATTTTGGTTTTTGGTGTAACTCTAAGACAAATGACCGTAGGGACATGAAATTTTGACTGAATGTTTATATTAGCATTTTCTATACACCATAAAATTTACAAAATATTTTGACTCTTTTTGAGCTGTTTACGGCCATTGTCAGTTTTCAATTTTTTTAGTTTTTTTTTCTATAAATATCAATAAAATTTTATCTGTTGAGTAAAAAAGCTTGAAAATTTAATAGAAGGCTCCTAGGTTATTGTTTCAAAGGCAGATGAAAAAAATTAAAAATCCTTAGTCACAGTTTTTAGTTATAAGCATTTAAAGTTCAAATTTTGACAAAATACGGAAAAATAGCAAATTATTTTGATGAGAATTCATAAAAAATTTTCTTTTTAAATCTAAGATTTGAAAATGTAATATAAGATTACTCATAAGTTTGTCTACCTTTATCAAAAAAAAAATGTCTAGAAGAATCTTAAATTAAATTTTTATGAGCGTCTGAAATTTATATTTTTACAACATTTGATATTTACTCGATTTCTCATGTAACAATTTTCTTATTTTATTGTAATTAAAAAACGAATGACTGTAGATACTTGAAAATTTCACTGAATGTTTATATTAGCATTTTCTATACACCATAAAATGTTGAAAATATTTTGACTCTTTTTGAGCTGTTTACGGACATTGTCAGTTTTCAATTTTTTTAGTTTTTTTTCTATAAATATCAATAAATTTTTATTTGTTGGGTAAAAAAGGGTGAAAATTTAATATAAGGCTCCTGATATATCGTTCTAATAGCAGTTGAAAAATATTAAAAATACAAAGGCACAATTTTTTTTATAAGCATTTAAAGTTCAAATTTTGACAACATTTATCAAATTTATAATTTATTAATTATTTTGTAGTTAAAAATTTATAAATTTATAAATTTTTAACTTTTATGGCTAAGGATTGAAAATTTAAAACAAGGCTCCACGTAAATAGGTTATATATAAATTACTTTATTCACAATAATATCATCAAATATACTTGGTAAAATCATAGGCTGACTGACCGTTTTCGCTCAGAATCGTTTTTCTTATACAATGATATTATATCATTGAATTCAAATTTAACACCATCTATTACAGTGACCCACTTGTAACCTACCGTACAGCAGAGCGACATCCACTTATCCACCTTTTTTATATTGTTTTAATAATATTTTGTATTAATCTTTATGTCACACATTTCTCACTGTACATATTTTTTAGTTAGTATAATCAATATTTTATGATAATTATATAATTATTTTTTCACAACTATCGATATCATTAAAATGTTTAAAACTTAAGACCCGTATAACCGTGTAGAACTGTATCAAATTATTGTAAAAACAATAAGCTAACCATCAAGTATTACTCTATGAAATAAACCTTGTTTTAGTAATCCAGTGTCCATAATCCAAACAGCCATACACTTGATACAGGTAAATGGTAATGATGTATTGCACGTTTTATTATAAACTATGTATATATTTTTATATTTTAACACTAATAACACTATAATATTAAGTACCTAAAGGCTAATGGACTATTGGACTTAATTTAAAAATTAGAAAAAAGCTAAGTAGTTGTTCTTTTGTACTAATAACTTATCAGTTAATAGTTATCAGTGTCTAAAAAAGAAAAATTAAGGGGCTTATATGGGCAACCTACTATAATATGTAGCAGCGCTACAGTGTCCCCTAGCAAATCTAAGAGCTTCCCGTATTCTAATCTATAGTATTTGATATAACTTAAAAATAAGTCTGGCCGCCAAATTCAGACTTCCCTGTCGTATTCTGTTAAAAACTAATTATTTCCGGCAATTAATTTTTGCAATATCGTTCTTAATTTGTTGTAACTTGTAATATATTATATAACTATTTTAAAAATATTATTCGTGGGTAATTGAAACGTCTAAAATATATTATTATATACAAATATGATAATAAACAAATAATAATAATAATACAACTTAACAGTTAACCGGCTACGGTATTAATAATATTTAATAATATCAATATAAGTATAGTATACAATATCCTAGGCTGACAAATCGTCTCCATTTAGAATCGTTTTTCGTATACAATGATATTATATCAATGAATTCAAATTTAACACTATCCATAACAGTCACCCACTTGTAACCTACTGTTCAGCTGAGTGACTTCCAATTTTTTTTTTTTTCCATTGACCTCCCTTTTTATTTAAATCCTGATAAACGAGTTTTGGATAAGTACCTACCAACATAATAGGTACCTAACTTATAATTCATATTGTAATTTAATTACCAAAGAAATATAACTTCCCAGGCACGCCCGGTAAACCGTCGTCTGTCGAACTTTAGTATATAGTGTACAGTGATGAAAGAACAGTAGTACCACGCATCTCTTAATATATTTATTTTGGTAATTTATGATATTATTATTAATTTCGTTAATCCATAGACATAAAAAACAACATTTTTTAATTGTTATATATGCCTATACGGTTACATCTTATATTATACTATAATTTATTTCTTCTTATTTAATAAGAGTTTCTTATTTAGCATGAACAAATAACTGCTGCAAGCAGGTATAATAATAAATTATAACACATTAGTCATATACTTATAAATTTTATATTACAATCTAACTATAAATACGACAAATATGAAAACTATGATAGTATAATTAATAAAAAATTTTAATACTTTTCACTTCAATTATAAAATTTAAAAATAAAGTTTTCTTATAATATTATGAATAAGTCTTTGATAAATAATTTTATTCACAAACATGATTCAGAGTACAACTGAAGGTAATTGGTGTACACTTAGTCTTCTTTCAAAGAAGTTTGTCTTTCCTTGTTGAGAAGTAAATTCCATGAATGGCAACGGGTTTGACGACGGAGTAAACCTATAATTTAAATATTTAATTAAATTTAATAATTAATATCATAACAGCTGATGGGCAACATCTTCAATATACATACTAAAACATTGCAAGCATTTATTTGTATTTTTTTTAAAAAAAACAAGTTATGGATATTTTAAGATTGTAACAAATAATTATTAATTTATTAATTTATTTTGACTAAATGGGCCGAGCCCTTTCGATATACAAATTTATGTCCACGCACATAATTAGATATTATACAATGTATTGCGTGAACAGGTAGGGATGTTAGTTAATAGCTTTAAAATAAAAACCTATCAACAATATTTTGACCTTTATAAGTTTCATAATTCACGCCAATATTGTATGGCTTCATCTGAGCCGGAAGACTTGTCTATACATTGGCTCGAATTCCTAGTTCCTTGTATGTGATACATTAAATATTTCAGTTTTGAAAACAAGAATAAGTATAAACCACTGTATGAACTAAAAACGATAAACCACTAAGTAAATTTTGGTTTTGACAAACGTTTAAAATCGGAGACTTGAGTAATATCCAAACATAAGTGTGTATGAAGTAGACATCGTTAAGTTTATCAGGCTTCTCTGGGTGAATTAAAATCATCAACTGTAACAGCAACCAACAAACTGTATAGCACCAGGCTATCAATGTTTAAAAAATTCAGTGAGTGTTAAAATCATAGGGAGATGTTGGCGCCCGCAGGCAAATGCATTTCAGAAACCATAAAGAAATGTAGAAAAAATTAAATAGTAGGAACACACATTAAAGAGTTCAAACTTAAATACCCAGAATCTTGACAGATAAAATTATTCAAACTTATAGGTAGTTTATTAAAGAAGAATTATTCATAGGGCACCAAGTTATCAATGTTCAAGTCTATACAAAAAATTCAAGTAAAGTTACATTCCTAAAAAAAAAAATTGAAGGAGGGTGTTGGCGCCCGCGGGCAAATACATTTTAGAAAATATAAAAAAATTTAAATAAATTATATTAAGGGAATACACTTTACAAAGTTCAAACTAAGATTGCCAGAATCTTAAACAGAAAAACTATTCAAAATGTTTAGTTCATTAAAGAAGGATTATTCGTATGGCACCAGGTTATCAATGTAAAAGTGCATACAAAAAATTCAACTGGTTCCATTCCTAAAAATAAGAAATTGAAGAAGGGTGTCGGCGCCCGCAGGCAAATGCATTTTAGAAATCCAAAAAAAAAGTGGAAAAAATTGTATTTTAGGAAAACACATCACAAATTACAAACTAAAATGTCCAGAATTCAAACATAAAAAATGTGTGTGTATTATTTACATAAACTAATAGTTAATATGATCGGAGGTGTATTGTTATAAACTAGCAATTGGGATAACTGCTTAGTTTATAATTTGCAGGTAGCAAGACTGTTGGTAGAGGATTTCTTAGGTATTAGAGTTGACGAAATAATTAGACTGGTTGAAAGTTTAAGTTGTTTATTGAATTCTTCTGCATAAAATATTCTAAGTCTAATTCCACTAGTTGATATGTTGTCTTTCGCGAAGGTGCTCGTCTGTACTGTGGTGTCACACGTCTAATCTTCAGGCCGTTTCGGGTATGGTTTTATAGGGCTTCCTGCTCTCCCATTTCCCCCTAGTCTATCGACTTATCTGTAGACTTCACAGGACGTTGTTTAATTAATAATGGATATATTCCCACGCCTGGTTAATCCGTGAATCGTGTCCTGTTGTGTTTGCAATATATGTTATACGACATCCGTCAATATTTAGATACTGTGCATTATATATATATATGTTCATTTCGTAAGCAATTTCTAAATATTATATTCATACATTTATGATTTTTGATTAAGGCGAGGTGTAGAACCTATTGTAATGCGAGTTCAAGATCGCATTGCCCTCTCGTTATATTCCCATAGATTTTCTAATCGGATATATGATTTTGATTAATTTAGTCGAATTTCTATGTGCTGATATTTATCTAATCTTCTTGTTGCCAAATGTAGCCGAAGGCGAAACGATCACAATAATATATCATGTGTATTATTGGGTTCGTTACAGTATCACCGTAATATATGTATTAGAAAATGTATAAAAAGAATGTAATTTATTAATAGAAATATTTAGTTAAAGAATAATCAAAGAATAATTATTCATTGGGCACCAAGTTATCAATGTTAAAGTGTATACAAAAAATTCGACTAGTTCCATTCCTAAAAATAAGAAATTGAAGGAGGGTGTTGGCGCACGCAGGAAAATGCATTTTAGTAAACAAAAAAAAAAAAAGGAAAAAATTTTATTTTAGGATACACATTACAAAGTTCAAACTAAGATGTCCAGAATCTTAACCAAAAAAACTATTCATAATCTTTAGTTCATTAAAGAAGGATTATTCGTATAGCACCAGGTTATCAATATTTAAAAAATTCGGTTAGTGTTAAAATCATAAAAAAAAAATTGAAGGAAGGTGTTGGCGCCCGCAAACAAATGAATTTTAGAAAACATAAAAAAATTTAAATAAATTATATTGTGGGAATACACATTATAAAATACAAACTAAAAAACCCAAGAATCTTAAACAGAAAAACTAGTCAAAATGATAAGCTCACAAAAGAATGATGATACAGAGGGTATCAGATTATCAATGTTTAAAAAATTCAGTTAGGGTTAAAATCATAAAAAAAAAAATTGAAGGGAGGTGTTGTCAAATTAACAACAATCAACTGCTTCATCAACTTGATAACACTTAAGCAGATGTCAGATTTTTATTTTTATTTTATTTTGTTGATATATTAAACTAAACAGAAAAAACTATTCAAAATATTTATTTCTTTAAAGAAGGATTATTCGCATGGCAACAAGTTATCTAAGTTCAAGTCTATACAAGAAATCAACTAGTTACATTCCTAAAAAAATATTTGAAAGAGGGTGTTGGCGCCCGCAGGCAAATACTTTTTAGAAAACCAAAAAAAAATGTGGAAAATATTTACTGTATGAATACACATTACAAAGTACAAATAAAAAATTTCGAAAAAAAATGGAGCGATATGTTGGTGCCCGCAGGCAAATGCTTTTTAGAAAACAAAAATAAAATTTGGAAAAAATTTTACAGAAGAAAAATACATTTCAAAGTTCAAAATAAAATGCCCAGAATATTAAACAGAAAAAACTATTTAAAATATTTATTTCATAAAACAAGGATTAGTCAAAAAGGTACCAGATTGTCAATGTTTAAAATATTTGTCTAGAGGTTAAATCATAAATTAAAATTGAAGGAGGGTGTTGGCGCCCGCATGCAAATGCATTTTAGGAAACCAAAAAAAAATTTTGAAAAAATAGTTTGTATGATTACACATTACAAAGTACAAACTAAAATGCCCAGATTCTTAAACAAAAAAACTATTTAAAATATTTAGTGCATTAAACATGAGGATTATTCAAGGGTACCCGATAGTCAATGTTTGAAAAATTTGGCTAGAGGTTAAATCATAAAAAAAAATTGAAGGAAGCTGTGGGCGCCCGCAGGCAAATGCATTTTAGGAAACAAAAATAAAATTTGGAAAACATTTTACAGAAGAATAATACATTTCAAAGTTCAAACTAAAATGCCCAGAATCTTAAACAAAAAAACTATTTAAAATATTTATTTCATTAAACAAGGATTAGTCAAAAAGGTACCAGATTGTCAATGTTTAAAAAATTTGGCTAGAGGTTAAATCATAAAAAAAAATTGAAGGATGGTGTTGGCGCCCGCAGGCAAATGCATTTTAGAAAACAAAAATAAAATTTAGAAAAAATTTTACAGAAGAAAAATACATTTCAAAGTTCAAACTAAAATGCCCAGAATATTAAACAGAAAAAACTATTTAAAATATTTATTTTATAAAACAAGGATTAGTCAAAAAGGTACCGGATTGGCAATGTTTAAAAAATTTGGCTAGAGGTTAAATCGTAAAAAAAAATTGAAGGAGGGTGTTGGCGCCCGCAGGCAAATGCATTTTAGAAAACAAAAATAAAATTTAGAAAAAATTTTACAGAAGAAAAATACATTTCAAAGTTCAAACTAAAATGCCCAGAATATTAAACAGAAAAAACGATTTAAAATATTTATTTCATAAAACAAGGAATAGTCAAAAAGGTACCAGATTGTCAATGTTTAAAAAATTTGGCTAGAGGTTAAATCATAAAAAAAAATTGAAGGAGGGTGTTGGCGCCCGCAGGCAAATGAGTTTTAGGAAACCAAAAAAAATTTTTGAATAAATTTAACTGTAAGAATACATATTACAAAGTACAAACTAAAATGCCCAATATATTAAACAGAAAAAACTATTTAAAATATTTATTTCATAAAACAAGGATTAGTCAAAAAGGTACCGGATTGGCAATGTTTAAAAAATTTGGCTAGAGGTTAAATCGTAAAAAAAAATTGAAGGAGGGTGTTGGCGCCCGCAGGCAAATGCATTTTAGGAAACCAAAAAAAAATTTTGAAAAAATTTAACTGTATGATTACACATTACAAAGTACAAACTAAAATGCCCAGAATCTTAAACAGAAAAAACTATTCAAAATATTTAGTTCATTAAAGAATGATTATTCATAGGGCACCAAGTTATCAATTTTCAAGTCAATACAAAATATTCAACTGGAGTTACATAACTAAAAAAAGAAAATTGAAGGAGGGTGTTGGCGCCCGCAGTTAAATGCATTTTAGGAAACCAAAAAAAAATGTTGAATAAATTTAACTGTAGGAATACACATTACAAAGTACAAACTAAAATGCCCAGAATCTTTAACAAAAAAAACCATTTAATATATTTAGTTTATTAAAGATAAGGATTATCCAAGAGTACCCGATTGTCAAAGTTTAAAAAATTTGGCTAGAGGTAAAATCATAAAAAAAAAAATTGAAGGAGGGTGTTTGCGCCCGAAGGCAAAAGCATTTGTGGAAACCAAAAAAAAATTTTGAATAAATTAATTGTAGGAAAACACATTACAAAGTACAAACTAAAATTCCAAGAATCTTAAACAGAAAAAACTATTCAAAATATTTAGTTCATTAAAGATTGATTATTCATAGGGCACCAAGTTATCAATTTTCAAGTAAATACAAAATATTTAACTAGAGTTACAATACTAAAAAAAAAAAATGAAGGGGGGTGTTGGCACTTGCAGGCAAATGCATTTTAGGTAACCAAAAAAAAATTTTGAATAAATTTAACTGTAGGAATACACATTACAAAGTACAAACTAAAATTCCAAGAATCTTAAACAGAAAAAACTATTCAAAATATTTAGTTCATGAAAGAATGATTATTCATAGGGCACCAAGTTATCAATTTTCAAGTCAATACAAAATATTCAACTAGAGTTACATAACTAAAAAAAAAAATTGAAGGAGGGTGTTGGCGCCCGCAGGCAAATGCATTTTAGAAAACAAAAATAAAATTTGGAAAAAATTTTACAGAAGAAAAATACATTTCAAAGTTCAAAATAAAATGCCCAGAATATTAAACAGAAAAAACTATTTAAAATATTTATTTCATAAAACAAGGATTAGTCAAAAAGGTACCAGATTGTCAATGTTTAAAAAATTTGGCTAGAGGTTAAATCATAAAAAAAAATTGAAGGATGGTGTTGGCGCCCGCAGGCAAATGCATTTTAGAAAACAAAAATAAAATTTAGAAAAAATTTTACAGAAGAAAAATACATTTCAAAGTTCAAACTAAAATGCCCAGAATATTAAACAGAAAAAACTATTTAAAATATTTATTTTATAAAACAAGGATTAGTCAAAAAGGTACCGGATTGGCAATGTTTAAAAAATTTGGCTAGAGGTTAAATCGTTAAAAAAAATTGAAGGAGGGTGTTGGCGCCCGCAGGCAAATGCATTTTAGAAAACAAAAATAAAATTTAGAAAAAATTTTACAGAAGAAAAATACATTTCAAAGTTCAAACTAAAATTCCAAGAATCTTAAACAGAAAAAACTATTCAAAATATTTAGTTCATTAAAGAATGATTATTCACCAAGTTATCAATTTTCAAGTAAATACAAAATATTCAACTAGACTTACAATACTAAAAAAAAAATGGAAGGAGGGTGTTGGCGCCCGCAGTTAAATGCATTTTAGGAAACCAAAAAAAAATGTTAAATAAATTTTAACTGTAGGAATACACATTACAAAGTACAAACTAAAATGCCCAGAATCTTTAACAAAAAAAACCATTTAATATATTTAGTTTATTAAAGATAAGGATTATCCAAGAGTACCCGATTGTCAAAGTTTAAAAAATTTGGCTAGAGGTAAAATCATAAAAAAAAAAATTGAAGGAGGGTATTGGCGCCCGCAGGCAAATGCATTTTAGGAAACAAAAAAAATTTTGAAAAAATTTAACAGAAAAAAAATACATTTCAAAGTTCAAACTAAAACACCGAGAATATTAAACAGAAAAAACCATTTAAAATATTTATTTCATGAAGCAAGGATTATGCAAAGGGTACCAGATTGTCAATGTTGAAAAAATTTGCCTAGAGGTAAAATCATAAAAAAAAAATTGAAGGACGGTGTTGGCGCCCGCAGGCAAATGCATTTTAGAAAACTACAAAAAAAATTTTGAATTAATTTAACTGTATTATTACACATTACAAAGTACAATCTAAAATGCCCAGAATCTTAAACAAAAAAAAACCATTTAAAATATTTAGTTTATTACAGATAAGGATTATTCAAGGGTACCAGATTGTCAATGTTTAAAAAATTTGGCTAGAGGTTAAATCATAAAAAAAAAATTGAAGGAGGGTGTTGGCGCCCGCAGTTAAATGCATTTTAGGAAACCAAAAAAAAATGTTGAATAAATTTAACTGTAGGAATACACATTACAAAGTACAAACTAAAATGCCCAGAATCTTTAACAAAAAAAACCATTTAATATATTTAGTTTATTAAAGATAAGGATTATCCAAGAGTACCCGATTGTCAAAGTTTAAAAAATTTGGCTAGAGGTTAAATCATAAAAAAAAAAATTGAAGGAGGGTGTTTGCGCCCGAAGGCAAAAGCATTTGTGGAAACCAAAAAAAAATTTTGAATAAATTTAACTGTAGGAATACACATTACAAAGTACAAACTAAAATTTCAAGAATCTTAAACAGAAAAAACTATTCAAAATATTTAGTTCATTATATATAGTCAAAAAGGTACCGGATTGTCAAAATTTAAAAAATTTGGCTAAAGGTAAAATCATAAAAAAAAAATTGAAGGAGGGTATTGGCGCCCGCAGGCAAATGCATTTTAGGAAACCAAATAAAATTTTGAAAAAATTTGCCTTGAGGTAAAATCATAAAAAAAAAATTGAAGGAGGGTGTTGGCGCCCGCAGGCAAATGCATTTTAGGAAACCAAAAAAAAATTTTGAAAAAATTTAACTGTAGGAACACACATTACAAAGTACAAACTAAAATGCCCAGAATCTTAAACAGAAAAAACTATTTAAAATATTTAGTTCATTAAGGAATGATTATTCATAGGGCACCAAGTTATCAATTTTCAAGTAAATACAAAATATTCAACTAGAGTTACAATACTAAAAAAAAAAATTGAAGGGGGGTGTTGGCGCCTGCAGGCAAATGCATTTTAGGAAACCAAAAAAAAATGTTGAATTAATTTAACTGTATTATTACACATTACAAAGTACAATCTAAAATGCCCAGAATATTAAACAAAAAAAAACCATTTAAAATATTTAGTTCATTACAGATAAGGATTATTCAAGGGTACCAGATTATCAATGTTTAAAAAATTTGGCTCGAGGTGAAATCATAAAAAAAAAATTGAAGGAGGGTGTTGGCCCCCGCAGGCAAATGCATTTTAGGAAACCAAAAAAAAATTTTGAAAAAATTTAACTGTAGGAACACATATTACAAAGTACAAACTAAAATGCCCAATATATTAAACAGAAAAAACTATTTAAAATACTTATTTCACTAAACAAGGATTATTGAAGAGGTACCAGATTGTCAATGTTTAAAAAATTTGGCTAGAGGTAAAATCATAAAAAAAAATTGAAGGAGGGTATTGGCGCCCGCAGGCAAATGCATTTTAGGAAACCAAATAAAATTTTGAAAAAATTTTACTGAAGAAAAATACATTTCAAAGTTCAAACTAAAATGCCCAGAATCTTAAACAGAAAAAACTATTCTAAAAATATTTAGTTCATTAAAGAATAATTATTCATAGGGCACCAAGTTATCAATTTTCAAGTCAATACAAAATATTCAACTAGAGTTACATTACTAAAAAAAAAAATTGAAGGAGGGTGTTGGTGGCTGCAGGCAAATGCATTTTAGGAAACAAAAAAAATTTTGAAAAAATTTAACAGAAGAAAAATACATTTCAAAGTTCAAACTAAAATGCCCAGAATATTAAACAGAAAAAACCATTTAAAATATTTATTTCATGAAGCAAGGATTATGCAAAGGGTACCAGATTGTCAATGTTGAAAAAATTTGCCTTGAGGTAAAATCATAAAAAAAAAATTGAAGGAGGGTGTTGGCGCCCGCAGGCAAATGCATTTTAGGAAACCAAAAAAAAATTTTGAAAAAATTTAACTGTAGGAACACACATTACAAAGTACAAACTAAAATGCCCAGAATCTTAAACAGAAAAAACTATTTAAAATATTTAGTTCATTAAAGAATGATTATTCATAGGGCACCAAGTTATCAATTTTCAAGTAAATACAAAATATTCAACTAGAGTTACAATACTAAAAAAAAAAATTGAAGGGGGGTGTTGGCGCCTGCAGGCAAATGCATTTTAGGAAACCAAAAAAAAATGTTGAATTAATTTAACTGTATTATTACACATTACAAAGTACAATCTAAAATGCCCAGAATATTAAACAAAAAAAAACCATTTAAAATATTTAGTTCATTACAGATAAGGATTATTCAAGGGTACCAGATTATCAATGTTTAAAAAATTTGGCTAGAGGTAAAATCATAAAAAAAAATTTGAAGGAGGGTATTGGCGCCCGCAGGCAAATGCATTTTAGGAAACAAAAAAAATTTTGAAAAAATTTAACTGTAGGAATACACATTACAAAGTACAATCTAAAATGCCCAGAATATTAAACAAAAAAAAACCATTTAAAATATTTAGTTCATTACAGATAAGGATTATTTAAGGGTACCAGATTATCAATTTTTAAAAAATTTGGCTAGAGGTTAAATCATAAAAAAAAAATTGAAGGAGGGTGTTGGCGCCTGCAGGCAAATGCATTTTAGGAAACCAAAAAAACATTTTGAATAAATTTAACTGTATGATTACATATTACAAAGTAGAATCTAAAATGCCTAGAATCTTAAACAGAAAAAACTATTCAGAATATTTATTTCATAAAACAAGGATTATTCAAGAGGTACCAGATTGTCAATTTTTAAAAAATTTGGCTAGAGGTTAATCATAAAAAAAAATTTGAAGGAGGGTATTGGCGCCCGCAGGCAAATGCATTTTAGGAAACAAAAAAAATTTTGAAAAAATTTAACTGTATGATTACATATTACAAAGTACAAACTTTGTAAATTTTTATACAAATAAATCTACTAGAGGTCAATGAAGTGAAAAATAAAGTTGTTTGAGAAGTCTGGGTGAAATAACACTAAGCAAAAGAATACGCTAGAAGCTAAATACTACAATACATATGAACTACAATCCAAAAACTAGGTGTTGTTTACATTATAATAATGCGAACAGTTATTATGATCAGAGGTGTATCACGGTAATATATGTATTAGAAAATGTATAAAAATGAATGTAAATTATAAAGGATGCAAAGAAATTATATGATAAAAGGTCCTGCACGGACTCTACTATGTGATTGTAATTTATAATGGACATAAAATGTTTAATTTAAAATAATATTGTTTTTGGTGGGTCTACAGTCAATATTAAATTACAAACTATAAAGTCTAAATGCAAATAAAAACATAGTCAGATATCTGTTTTAGTCTTTGTAAATATGTGCGGAAAAAAGTTAGATTTAGTACAATGTCAAAATATGTGGAAAGGAAACCCTGAGAATTCTTTGACAATAGGATATTAAAACACAAAACCATATATTAAAACTATTGATTTTATACATTTTCTATTTACAAAAACTCATAAGTATTAAAAACCTTATAAAACCCTAATAAAATTATATTTTGTTATATTTTAAAATACATTTTATAATTTGTTGTGGTAAAAAAATCATTATTTAATGTTGGCTGTCTTTAAGTTTTTAATAACTATACTGGTACAACTCTTGCTGACAGTCTTTAAGACCGTGTTAAAAACTATGATTATTAGTTAACATCTAATTTCCTGCCCTAACCTAACCTAACCTAACATAACCAAATTAATAATATTTAAATATTTTCTTTCATTGTTATGTTTACAATATCGAATACCTTTGTAGTTTGTAGGAAAAGATCATCGCAAAGCTCACGACCAGTGATTGTAGTCGTCTATCATTACCATAGCTTCAACTAACCTTAGGTTTACCAAACTAGCCTTCTTATGACTAATTACATTAGGACACTTTGAATAAAAAGTTCCTGAGTTGCAGGTTGCCGAACTTATAAGTGATTGATTATCAAGTTGATCCTTAGATTGTTGACACCTTAGTTCCCCTCGAAGACCGCTGGTAAGACTATTACCATATACTATTATGTCCTATCCATTATGTTATATCTATATTATCTATGATGGAGCCATACCCAGCTCACTCGTGTAAACAATTTGAAGCACATAAAAGCGATTAACGTGTCTCTATTAATGATAATATGAAATCCCAGACCTGTCCTCCATATTTTGATATTAAGAGCCCAGCCCACCTTCATATTTTCTATGCAAAAAGTAAATTTAAGACAAATTTGTAAATCAATGCACAGTCTCTCTATTGTACTAATATTTGTGATTTCATTAATTTTCAGTATTTTGTATAATTAGATTGGGAAAACATAAGACAATATCATTTACAAGACTGTGACTAACACAATCATACTTTGATAAAAGTATATGATATAAGTACCTTCTATATTTGAATTATTCGTTTTTTTCCCGGTACTTAAAATACGTGAAATATTAAGTTTGTATTTCTAATATAATATATTATGTTATGATATTAATTATGGACGACACTTGCACCATGGTCCCTCGATATAGTAATGTGGCGACCCGGCACATCTCTTTTAGATAAATGATTAAATACTTAATCAAGTCTTCCAATTTACTAAACATTTATATTTTGTAGATAATTTGAAGAAAAATTTAAAATTGAAGAGAGACTGTGTGAATTAACAACATTTTTGGTATGAAATGTTTATTTGAACACCTGTTATAATGTGTTATATTGAACTTAAGTTAATTTTTTATAATGTACTATAGTAAACATTTGAACATTTATTACAATATACGTATATTACACATAGATTTCAAGTATGATTTTTTTTAGTTTTTTTTTTTGAAAGTTACCTACCTACTACAATACAAGACACTTTATTTTTATATTTTGAAGCAATATATGTTTTGGATTATTTATATCTATATAAACTAAATTTCAGACCCATAGTTTAGTATTTAAAGTTTGTATGATCAAAGTCCTGGAACCAAATTTTGTCAGACTCTACTAGAATGTTGTAGTTAAATTAAGCTATAATAAGTATGTGGAATAACAGTACCTAACCTTCTATGATAATTTGTTATGAATATAATATTTTAAGTAATAGCTCAAATTTAGCACTTTTACGGTACTTAATACATTTTCCTAATATTTTAACAGAAATTATGGAGCTAAAAATATAGAAATACCTATATTATGTCACGGTTCATAGTTGATAGTTTTGTTTCATTTATAATAATAATGCTTTTTAATTTACTTTTTCATAAATTAATATTTATTAAAGTTGGCTTTTATGATTTGTTTGAACTATTAGTACGTATTTTTTTGGGGAGATCCCTATTATTACAACACCGTTACCAATATGCGTTTTTTTCTGGTTAGTTTATATAATTGCATGTTTTCATGATTTCTTCGTATTTATGCTTATTTTCTTAAAATGTTTTTATATTTTCGGTTCATCCGTTACCTACCTACATACCTAACTACCAAGTGTGTAAATAAAGAATTTTTTTTGTAAACCAATTTGAATAATTATTTATTAATTTAAAAACATTTTAATAAAAATGTTTTTATTCAGTATTTTTTTGAATATTTTATTATTTTTAATATTTTTGAATATTTCAGTGCATATATTTGCCTGTTTTTAGTGCATACATGCAGGCAAATATTTAACACTTAAGAGGATGTCAGATTTTTAGCGCACCATTTATTTCTCTCTCCGCCCCACGCACAATCATTTTAGTGTTTTCTTAATCGTACATTTGGTATTCTACGCGTGGGTCAAAGATGGAAAACAAATAGTGCGCTGACATCCCAACCAGCAACAAGTTTACACGAGTGAGCTTTGTATGGCTCCATCATAGATAATAAAGATATGGATAGGACATAATGGTCTTATCAGCGGTCTTCGTCCTTCGAGGGGAACAATTGAGGCCAAATAAAGCATACTCATATCGAGTATCGACTATCAATATAAAGGAGCCTCAATTGCTTTCCCCTCCGGGAACGCGGCCTCAAATGTATTTAACATAGGCGTGGACTATCCATGGTGTGAACAATCAGAGGATCAACTTGATAATCAAACACTTAAGTTCGGCAACCTTTAACTCAGGATCTTTTTATTCAAAGTGTCCTAATGAGTCATAATAAGGTTAGTTAGGTAAACCTATGGTTAGTTGAAGCTAGTTGCTTTTGCAATTCAAGATCTTTTCCTACGTATTCAACATTGTTAACATAACTATTCTACCTTTACACTTTTTCTTCCCCCGTCTCTCACAGCTATATACAGGTTCAGCCACTCTCATTCCACACCTCCATATGATCGGTATTCTGTCTATCCATCTATTCTTCAGTCTTCTCACCCCTCATTTCCCACCTAAATTAACTAACTTCTATAGCCACATTCACTATCTCTTATCATACAGTGACCGAACCACCTAAACCTATTCTCTCTTGTTTTCACTACAATATGTACACTAACCTACACTACCCTTAATTAATTAATTTCTTATTCTATCCTCTTTTGTACCTTAACACCTAACTTATTATTCTCATATCTGCTACCCTCACTCCACTTACCTACCCTAACCTTACATTTCTTTTTCATCTTTCCCTTTCATACACCAAACATTCTGAAATCCTGTTGACCCATTTCCTTATCTTCGCCATATTACACACTACCTAATTCCTATTCACCCAGTCTCTAGTTACCTACAAGTCATCGTACTTGATTATCGGTGAAAATATTTAAATATCATTGAGCGAATTCCCTACTCGAAAGAATTACTTAAAAAAATATCATACCTCCCAATTTTCTAATTTTTAACACGACTTTATTGATAGCCGGAATAGTGTTATACCAGTATAATTACAATACAAATATTGAAAAATTTCGGGCAATACATCCTTTGATCAATTAACAATAATAAAAAAAAAAACCTACTGAGAAATAAGAAAATACATACCCCGTGACGGAATCTAGAAATCCAGAGGTACTAGAAAACTGAGACGAGTGTGTTGAATGAAATAAATTAAAAAATTGATTAACACAACAATCGCTTAAAAATTAATTTAATTCAAATAATGAGATGAACCTTATTAGATCAATTAAATTGTCCAGAACAAGCCCCCAGTTGTTGGTCGCATGCCAATTGTAACCATATACTAGACCACAAGTTTATAGACATTCTATAATGCATTCTGCTGCCGGTGGCCCTAGACACTGTTGGGGAAATTATATTTCTTTAGTAATTAAATTACGATACGAATTATAAGTTACGTAGGTACTTGTCCAATACTCGACTACCAGAATTTAAATTAAAGAATGTGATATACCTAGGTAACATATCGATCGATTCTAAAACAGAAACTTAACCTAGGTACAAATAATATCACAATATCAAATAGTGAAATGTGAAAATTTTAAAACCCCCATAATAAAACGTACGTTTGAGGTGTTCTCTTAAAACCCAAATATTTAATGCCCGTATACATAGAAAATGTATGTTTCACATTTAATGAAAACTAAAACTATCGTGACGGAACTGAATTACGAAGAACGTATAAAACAAAAATAATCGTCACCAAGTGATAGGTATAATCTGCTATGTACTTACAAATCATATTAAATAACATTAATCATTATGTATTTTCTTATTTTGTTAGGTCGGTATAAAAACCTACCTTCCTACTTATAAAGCATTACCTAATCATTGATTTTAAATTTTAAAAATTATTCTACTATAACAATAAATTAACAGTTGTAGGCAAAGTATTATAATTTAAGGTATTTTTCATAATATCCTAATTTTTGTACACCTATAATAACTGGATTTTAAAAACTACTCTACGTCTAGCGGGTATATAAGTTTGTCTGACAATAAATATTTACATTAGGTCTACCGCGTCAACAGAGTAGTAGGACAAAACTTACGTTATTATTTATTCTTCCGGCGAAACGCGGTCCCTTTGAGTGTATAATATTTTCTAGTGTCAGAGCTGTGCGTCTCCGCCAAGCAAAATGCGCGTCTTCATATCTCCGATCCAAAAGTTCAGTCTGGAAGTATTGAGATTAATGACATTTATAAAAATAGGCACCTTGCTTAATAACCAGAATGGAACGAAATATGTGAGTACGTATTAGAATCGATGTTCGTCTCAAACGATTGTCATTTTCCATAGATTATTTATAATTATAACCTAACCGTCCCAATCATAGAAAATATATATGGTCCTAACCAATAGATGATGGATATTTTTACATTATCTTCAAAAAAACATTTATTTGTTTCTACTAGACGCAAATGCGGTAAATTGAATTCAAATGTATAATATAGATAACGGTATTTTTACTTGGTAACCATTTATTTATTACTTGGTTTATAAACAAATTCTAATTGATATAAAATAGTAATTATATAAAAATAGTTTTATTGATCCCAATATTTAAAAATAATGTTTCAAATAAAATAATAAAAAAAAATTAAGAAATACCTATTAATTAATATGTATTAGCTAAATAACAAAATAACTAAATAAATTCGTGTTTTTTTTTAAACATTTTCACGCCCCCCCCCCCCCCACCCCTTGTTAAAATCATTTGACTCATTTAGATACTTTTTGAATTAAGAACGTTACATTGAACGTACAAAACTGTACCTACCTACATAATAGTTATCAACCTATTAACCCATCAATAATATTATATTTTTTATTGTGTACACTAATCGATTGGTATATACAAAATAACGTTAAGTTATAAATAGGACGTGGATTTAAATGCATTAAAAATAAGAAAAATGCCTTAAAAATACGATCTAATGCACTTATATTACAAGGCTTAATAAAGTGGCCAGAAAAATTAAAAGTCCAATTTAAACGAATATAAAATAGAATTTAGATAAGTGTATAGGTAGTGTATTCGTTATATTTTGAATTTCATTATAGCACATCAGTCGATCAGATGCTATTTAATATTTTAAAATAAAAAAATTCGACAGTAATTCCATATTGGCAAGTGTTGTTTTCTATAACTGAAGACTGAAGTTATAGTATCGAACATAATGGGTACGTAAAAAAATAGAAATATAAGAAAAAAAATTACCTTTATTTAATTGTATTTAATTTTTTTCTAATAAGTTTTTATAAAAGTGACTTTATCCCATATAAATGTTCTAATTTCATCTTTCAATACGTTGATAATATATGAAACGAATTCTTTGCTAGGAAAGCAATGTTTTAGAAAATTCAGAAAATGCAGTTTATATTTAAATATTATAAATAATAATTTCTGATGCATTGATGCGGAAGAGTGAGGGGGTGGACAATCAGCCTAACCGAAATCTAACATCTTAAACACTTAATACAAACAATTTTTCACACACGCGTCATGGTATGAAAATAAAAAAATATTTATACCGATTTTCTGCCGAAAAAATAAATTATTTTAATCTCAATATTATTTATTAGTTAACGATATCTTTGCTCAGAATCGTTTTTCGTTTGTTCGTTTTGTATTTTAATAATGTATACGTGGATATATTATTATTACTAATAATTATAGTAGTAGTGTTTGTTTTATTTCATTAATTTATTTAGTACTATACCAATAAATTATATATTAATTAATAATTTTTAAAACATTGTGTTCAAAAAAATTTTAAAAAAATGTGATTTTAATTAGAGTCTTGTAATGGCACCTACCTATATTTAAAAAATAAATAAATATAATAATAACTGTTGAACTTTTAGGGTCATAATAGGTAACACATTCGTGTATGTAGTATTACACTATTTATATAGGTATATTTATATACCTATACGAGTATACGAGTAGGTATATTATTCATAAGTGCGCACACGTCAGGATAGGCAGTTGACCATTCTGTGAATATACTTTTATGTGTACATGGTTATATATCCCTCATCCCTATGATATAGAATATAGATATTAGGTGAACAATAGAAGTTAAGCATGTGACACTAAATTAATAGTTACCTATAACTTATAACGTTGTATTTGGAAAAAAAATTACCAGTTATTAATTAAAATTGTATCTTATGACTATTATCAGTTATAACTTATAAGTCATAACATATATTTCTATAAATTAAACCAAAATATTTATATATTTATATTAAGTACCCTGTATAGGTATGCACCTATTAATTATAATTATTCTACAAACAAGGACTGGAAAAACGACGACGCCGTTTATATCTCGCGTATTTTATACATTTCTAGTCCGGAATTAAAATATGCGCCTACAACACTTGGCTAGCACATTTTTCGTGACATTAAATATTTGTTTTAAGTCTTAAAAGTAAATTTAAGCCCCAAAAGAATATAAAAACAAACTTACTTTAATTATCGACTCCTTCGGCGGAATCCGTGACGTGTGTGAACTGCGACGCCCATGAGGAAACGCTCCAGAATACAGCCAGAACTTAGAATATTGTGATTTATGAAAAATAAAATTATGCGAAACACAGTAAGTTTTTTGCTCATATCTTCTTTGCTTATTGAAATTTTAGAATTTTTAATCGACTGTGTCTTCTGCAACGACTTTGAGATTTGCCATAGATTAAATAAATAAATGATAGATATTATACTAGGTACGTCATATGATGAATCCACGGATATAATATAATGCAACTTTTTATATCAAAGAGTTCTGTGTTAAGGACCAATTTGTTCATTGAAATTTGATATGACAATAAACCAAAATAGTTTATAATTTTGAATTTGAATTATAATAATATGATATAGGTATTATTTAAATTATTATTTTCGTTTATCAATTTAATTATTGATTAAGGTGGTGAATAGATATCAGATGCACAAGAATATTTTTATAAGAGCATATTGTATTTTATGAATTATTAAATAAAAATTTAATTACTGGATTTTAGAGTTAACATAAAGCCATAAACGTATACAGTAAATTCATCAAATACTATAATACCAACTATATTTTTACAATGATGTGTGTTTTTTTTTTTAATATTTTTAATTATTTTTTCTTGTGGTCTGTGTAAACGATAAGTATTTGTAATAAAGATTCAATTTTCATATATAATATTATATTATAGGCACTCAGTATGTAATCATATGTTTATTTTTAGTTTAATTTAATTGTAGGTATTTAGTAAATAATAATAGGTATACGAAATTGTGTTTTCGAATAGCAATTTATTGTTTGTATTAATACCTACACCATAATAGAGAACTACAATTTTGTAAATGATGTACAAATGTATTTGTGGTGTTTTAAGGCTGCTGTAAGATCATTTATGAGAATCCTTGCATTAAATTGTTAGGATTATTTGATATGAATAATTATTTTATTACATATAGGTTTATTACATATTGGTAAGTCGATCAGAAACTATATTTACACTGAATGTTAATAGTAAAAAGCTATTAAAAAATCTATTATTTGTATTTATTTGTTAATAATAATTAAGACTCAAATATTAGCAGTAATCTTGTTCCTTTCAAAAAATGTTTTTTTAATTATTTTTAATTTAATTTACATTTATCCCAAAGTGATCTCTGAATAATCATTCAATGATGAATTTAATAGTTACATTCTCGGATACATTAATTGGATTATAAATTAAAATAAACTACAGTTTCCAGTTTCTACTACAACATTATTTTATATTTTATTTTATATTTTTAATTTTTTAAACACAGTCTGCACCTTGTGTTGGTGATTTTACACGTAATATAATAAAATTGATACTAGTGATGAGTAGGTAAGTACCTTATTGTTTAATCAAATTATTTACACGATTATTAACTAAAAAAATATCTATGAAGTATAAACATCCGCATTTCCGTTAACTATAAATTCATAATTGTATGAGCTGTACATGTTACATATATTTTTCGAAAAAACTATTTAAAAAAACAAGAATAATTCCTATTTGATGTCACACGGGTTAATCTAGCAACTGACTGCTACGACAACTGTGCAATTTTTTTTAAGCATAATACGTTTTGATAACGTCCAGAAAAGAGTTTGTTTTAATACTGTCTGTCTTGATAACAACTAATTTAATTTAGAGTATATTGTTATATTATATTATAACGAAATTAATAATTATAGTAAAATATAAAATTGCAAGACATTTAATACCTATATCTATAGCCATTTAGGGTATAAACTACACTAAAAAAGGTGTAAGTATGCTAATAAAATATATGAGGTGTATAATGTATTTATGTATATAAAAATATAAAATATAAAGATTAATAACATTATATTGTTTTAAATACTACGCGCAAACCTAAGGTGATACCCGGCGTATAGTATAACATGCAAAAAGGTGCGTATTAAACTTGGCGTGGTGAAACGAAGACGGTCTCGCGTATTTTATACATTGCGCTATTGGGATTAAACTTATAAATGCTTCTACGTCACGTAGTTAACAGATTGTCCGTGGCAATAAATATTTAATTTAAGTCTAAAAAGTAAATGTAAAATAGTAGGTAATAATATGAAAACAAAATTACTCGTAAACATCTACTCTTCCGGTGAAACGTAGCTAGAGTGCCGCCATCGCCAAAGAAACAGCTATAATCATCCATCTTCATCTAATCATCTCACTCCGATGAGCTGAAACTTGAAAGTATCGAAATATTTTATGAAAATAACCTGATCAAACGAAATTTGCGAGTTTGTGTTACAACTTATCCGGTTTAACGAACTGTCCGTTTATATTTGTGGCCTTTTATTTTTTTGTTCACTGAAATCAAAATATACAATATATTATATAATATAATATAATATATTAATACAATAGTATTTCTGAAACTATTAGAATTGTTAACCGTCGCCGACGAATTTCGACAATTGACGATTGCCATAGATATTATAAAATATATAATGCCATAGATATTATAAAATATATTATTTACTATGATAAATCCAAAGAACTTATATATTATTATATAAGTACTCAGTATACCTATACGGTATATTTATAAATCGTATGTTCTTTTACAGAAATCTTTGTGATCTGCAATGCACCTATTCTGGTTTTCTATTTCAATTATAGTTCGCATGCCAAATTTAACTATACAAACTGGTCCGCAAGTTTATAGACATTCTAATACATTCTCCCGCCAGTGCCAATAGACAAAGTGTTTGAGAAGTTATATTTTTTTGGTACCTAATTAATTTACAATATGAATTATTATAAGTTACCTATGTAGGTACTTGTCCAAAACTCGACTATCTGCAAATCATTGGTTTTTATGGTATAGCCTTACGAAGTTCACGAATTTCGGTGTTTTACGCATCCGTACAACGCTTAAAGTTTGCCGAGTTAAGTTTTACAAATTAATTTTTTTTTTAATCTAGGTAAATCAACGTTTTAAAATTGATGATGCAAAAATCATTTTGACACCCACCCATGGTGGTTTTACATAACAATTCGAGGGATGTTTTTGATTTTAATTGTTCGAGCAAGCGCAGTGTGGTACACCGGGTACATATGAAAATACCAAAAATTTCAATTAGTTATAATACATATAACTTAAAAATAAGACTGACCGCCAAGTTCAGACTTCCCTGTCGTTTTCAGTTAAAAACTAATGATTTCCGGCAATTATTTTTTGCAATATCGTTCTTAATTCGTTGTTACTTGTAATATATACATATGCCTATTTTAAAAATATTATTCGTGGGTAATTGAAACGTCTAAAATATATTATCATATACAAATACGATAATATACAAATAATAATAATTCAACTTAACAGGCTACGGTATTAATAATATTTAATAATATCAATATAAATATAGTATACAATATCCTAGGCTGACAAATCGTCTCCACTTAAAATCGTTTTTCGTATACTATGATATTATATCATTGAATTCAAATTTAACACTATCCATAACAGTCACCCACTTGTAACCTACTGTTCAGCAGAGTCACTTCCAATTTTTTTTTTTAGATTCTGAGATTATTCATAAGTTTACCTACCTATATTAAAAAAAAAAAATGTCTACAAGAAAGTCAAATTAAATTTTTATGAACGTTTGAAATTCATATTTTTACAACATTTTACAACATATTCACTCGATTTCTTATGTAACGATTTTCTTATTTTGTTGTAATTAAAAAAACGTATGACTGTAGATACTTAAAAATTTCACTGAATGTTTATATTAGCATTTTCTATACACGATAAAATTTTGAAAATAATTTGATTCTTTTTGAGCTGTCTACGGACATAGTCAGTTTTCAATTATTTTAGTTTTTTTTTCTATAAATATCAATAAAATTTTATTTTTTGGGTAAAAAAGCGTGAAAATTTAATATAAAGCTCCTGATATATCGTTCTTATAGCAGTTGAAAAATATTAAAAATACATAGGCACAATCTTTTTTTATAAGCATTTAAAGTTCAAATGTTGACAACATTTATCAAATTTATAATTTAATAATTATTTTGTAGTTAAAAATGTATAAAATGTTCAACTTTTGTAGCTAAGGATTAAAAATTTTAAACAAGGTTCCACGTAAATAGGTTATATATAAATTACTTTATTCACTATAATATCATCAAATATACTTGTTAAAATCATAGGCTAACTGACCGTTTTCGCTCAGAATCGTTTTTCTTATACAATGGTATTATATCATTGAATTCAAATTTAACACCATCCATTACAGTGACCCACTTGTAACCTACTGTACAGCAGAGCGACATCCACTTACCCACCTTTTTTTAATTGACCTCCCTTTTTATTTAATTCCTGATAAACGAGTTTTGGATAAGTACCTACCTACATATAGGTAGGTACCTGTCCTACCTATATTAATTAAAAACTATTTTTAACACGACGTATTTACTTATTATTTTTGTCTTTTAGTTTATCTAATTTTGTATGATTAAAATATGTTTTCTTTATACCCAAATAATTTTTAAGTACCTACAAATAATATAGAACTCAATTTTATTTTAACAATAAATACTTTTATTAATACAGTGTTGACTTTGTAGATGGGTAGTAATAAATTAACTGTACATTCAGGATTACATGCATTCAGGTGAATAATTATAAGATTTCAATGATAGATGTAAGATGTAAGATGTTAGATGTAAGATGTAAGATGTATTGTTGATTCATCAATACGATGCTGGGTGGACTTGAGGACTTCCCATGTTCAGCGACCGGCGTCGACTCGTCTTGTGTGGCACAGCGGAAACTTCGTACAGCTGACTGTTCGACAAAGACACTGTAATATTATTTGAAAAATATTATTTCTACTTAATCATAATAACTGGGTATAATGAGTTTAATATTATATTATATTACAATAAATATTAAGTACCTATATTATTAGCTTCTAATAATTGGGACGTCATTTTTGTAGATATTGATCCGGACAAAATGATGCAGGCCCAACGCTATGCCACGGTTTATGGCGTACCTATCCGATGAAATTGTTGGAGACTCTTTCAAACTGGGCAATCTGATAAACGGTGACGTGATCGTTACTTCGCGGCCATCATAGGGTAGACCAGAATACACAAAAATGTAGGTCATCGGGCTGTCGGCTGTATGTATGATAAAGTCCTGGAAGTGGGAATTACAATAGCCCCTAAAATGCTGTTACATCTCAACCTTAATAAAAACAAAGAGTGATTAAAAAATGGCAACGAAATTGGCCTACAAATCTGAAAATAAGTTTATGGACAGATAACTTCCTAACCTAACCTAACCGGTATATTAAATTAATTAAGTAGGTACTATATTAATATAGTCTGTTAATTATTTTTTTACTATGCTTTTATTGTATTAAAATATACACAATGACTTACAACCCACCGTGCAAAAAACAATTACGATTATATAAAAGGAATATTCCTACGGAACATTGAAACATTCCTACGGAACTTCCATTTAAGTTCCAAAAACATTCTAATAACGCAATATGCCGTGTTGTTTGTAACAATGAATAAACCATCATAGAGCTATAAAATAGGTTATATTACTTGAATAGTTTTTCGGGAACATTACAGTAACGTTATTCTAAAACTATTTCTGGGATATTTATTCGCAATTCAAATAATAGTTTTAAATTTTATGTTCCAGTAATATATTTATCTATAAGTTTTTAGGAACATTCAAATACATATCTCTCCTCTACTATGCAGTTTGTGGGGAGGCATAATTGGATCGACCACTCATCCCCTCCACCACTAGAAGTTATATATTTATTATTTGTTGTATATTATGTAAAATATAACCATGATCCATACACAGGAGCAAATAAGGAAAAAAAAACTTACTTCAAGAATTATCATTTAAGTAATCCCCAAATTATACATTGGTATATATTTCAAAATACTTACACTAGTGATTACATAATAATTTTTTTGAAATATAATTTACTGATAGAAATAAAAATAAAACACAAATTAAACTATAGTTTTAAGCAACTGTGGTTTTGTTTACAGTTGTATAAAATGTGCTTTTTTGTAATATATGTGTTTAGACAATTCAATGTTAAAAAAACGAAGTACTTAAAAATACACGTAATATTTAGTACTGTAATTAAAATAATTATTTGTTATATAAAGAGGCTAACACATATTTTATATTATACACATTACCTATATTCAGTATTGGATAGGCAACCACCACGTTTTTTTTGGGCTTTGTCAGTGATTCATAATGTTGAGTGTGGGTAAATGGGTAATGGGTCGACCGGAAAACAAGTTAATTTTAATTTGATTTTTTGATTTAATTTGTAACAAATTTTAAGTAGGTATTCAATATTTCAATGTTTACATATTTATCAAAAGGAATAAAACAGTGTATTACGCGTCAATTCAAATACTTACCTACTTCTTACATTGTAGAAACACCAGATTGGTAGTCATATAAATTATTTTAAACATCGTGTGCTGCAACATCATCTGGTGGAAGAATTCTGATACCGGTTCGTCGGCGCACGCGAACAATAGACAATAGATAATTATTGAAAACAACGATAGCACTATGGCAGACCAACTTCGTCCAAACACGTGGTTGGCTCGCGGTGTAAATAATTGTATATCAATTTTACAAATCGCAGAATAATATCATTGAATATTTCTTCCATTATCAAATTTATTTATAGTATTTACTATTTAATAATATTGATTGTAAATAAAAAAGTATTTATCGTGCGTTGAGTGTTGAGACAGAGTTTTCAATCCCTTTCCTATTTAGAACAAATTTTTTTGGGCAAATTTGTTGTTCGACGGTACCGTAAACTATCTAGCGTAGTTTTGAAGTTAACTCGGACTTTCTTACACCATAAAATTCACTAAAACTAAAATTTATATTAAAAAAGACATCAACAGGTTTGTCGCCAACACCTATAAGTTCCGAAAAAGTAACATTTTGACATTTTGTAGTTAACTCGGACATCCTTACACCACAAAATTCACTTAAACTAAAATTATTATCAAAACAGCGATCAACAAGTATGTCACTGTAGACTGTTCATCGGTTAACCAATGTATATTCTTAGCAAGTAGCAACGCTCAATATTTTTCGTTAATCAAAACAAATGTACATCGCAATCGCACGTAATAAAAAATAATGTATAAATATTATAATTTATCAATTAAATGTAAAACACGTTGCTTTTATATCAAGACTTTTAATCGTTAAATCGTTAATATATGACGAGCATACAAATATAAGGTATAAACAGTATACACTATACACCATAGGTATATACATGAGTAAAAAATACGGTTTTTAAATAGTAATACAATAAAATATATATGTAATTTATATATTATTATATTACATTCATATTATTTCGATCATCAATAATTATTATCTTATTGTATAAGGTCTACCGCCAGTAACTTAAGTCATAATAATATAATTATATAATGAAAAAAACTCATAAAAACTACAATATTATAATCGCACCACGCAGTGATTTTAGAATGGATGAACCGTGTCGCCACTGTAAACCTCCGTGGTGCCACGATATGCCTAGGACCACTTAATTTTGACGCCCCTGAGATTTCGAGAAGCGATGGCGGGTGGTACACAATATTGAACGGTAGGTACATATTATGATATATTATAATATTAAGTGGCGCGCAGATGGTACACAATATTGGGCACCATAAATGTTAAAATCATTTACACTGCATGTCTGATTAGCGTCACAAATACCCGTAGCCAGTGACGGATCTAGTGGCGGCAGTGGGTCGCCGGAGCGGTGGCGGCGGTGACGACTGGCCCCGTCCGCAGTGGCGACGCCGGAACAGCAACGTGGCCACGTCTCGGTCATCGTCGTCGTCGTCTTCGTCGTAATCGTCAGCGCCACCACCTCCGCCGCCGCCGCCGACGCCACTGCCGAAGCCTCCAACGCTGCCACCCCTGTGGCCGCGGCCGCGACGACGCCGGTCCCCGACAGGTCTCGGGAACACGTCCGACTGGGTCTCCCAGCACGGCGCCCGGGCCGCGTCCGGCGGCGGCACAATTCCCAGCGGCAGGCAGCTGCCGTACGGTATGTACCCCTCTTCGGCGTGCGGCGTCTGCACGTACAGCCACTGCTCGTTCTTGAACACCGCGTTCACCACCATGCCCAGTGGTAGCGCCACCTCCGTCTGGTAGTGGTCGTCAAGCTGCGTCTGGTACAGCAGACATCCCGTGCACAGCACCATCGGTATGTTGCCCGGCCGACCGATCGACGACTGTGTAAAGACATCGTAACAATTATTAACAATGATTAAATAATATATTAAATATTAGTACAATAATTTGAGTACAGACGCATAATGGTATTCGGATATGCCCACCCAACCTCCCCGAAACTTCAACCCAGATGATTATTCTGAGTCACCAGACGTCTCGCATAAGTCGCGGCCCTGAGGCCCCGCACTAGAAACGAAAATTCTTACCAGGCAAATGTAAATTGTTTTTATTTATTTTTAGTTTTGACTAAGTATATTATATAAAGCGTATTATTATATTAGTTGACACTATAATAATAATATGTAATATGTAGGTATTGATTGACTCGCTCCTTTTCTTGAATATGTTTGAATAAGCTAAGCTATATAGATAATTAATCAGTACGCCGAGAACGGTATGGAATAATATTATTGATTTACAACTACGGTTAAAATGAAACATCCAAATTTAAGCGGTTAATAATTTTGATCTACATTTAAGATATTCGAGTTAAAATTTTAAACTGCAGATTGAAATTCAAATATTCATGTATGTGTTAAATATGTTGAATTATTTACAAGCTGTAAGTTATTGTTGGTATGCAATCTATTCAATCTCATTTGGATACACAAAAAAATTCTATTATTATGATACGATATATTCATCTGTCCATTATTATTTACATTTGTTGGGTAATTATAGGTTAATTTGAAACATAATAATATTTTGCATGTAACAATATTACAGTAAAGTTTGTTTATTTCAATTTATGAATACTAATTGTACTAGGTATGTTGTTATAAATGTTGTATTTATTAGAAGGGAGAAAGTCCAACTCGCCGTGGATCTAGTAAACATTCTAAATAATGATTTTAGGAATCACACCAGTCGTAAATCCGTTTCGTGTCGAATAATTCAAAAACAAATCGTTTTAACCTAATAACCTATCTTGATGAAACTGTTACAATAATAAGAATACTATATGACTTATTAAAATTTTAAATAATCAAGTCTAAATGACGTGAAAATATTACTTAGGTACATGTATTTTATGGATTTAAAACTTATGAACAACTAAACTTGTTTTTGTAATTGAATACTTTTTAAGGCATATTACAGTCTAGTCCGCTTTAGAAATACTATTTTTTTTAACCATGTGCCTTACGTCGTCGATCGTTCGGTCTAATCGTTTTTTCTCGAACGCTAACGACTATCTAAATACTAAATATGAAATAAGATGAATACCTACTCAAACGTAATATGCAATTAACCGTCATCCCATAAACAAAACAAAAATACCTCAAATAATTAATTTCATCGCGAATCTTTGACGATGTGAAGCATTAAAAATATATATCTCCTGGAGTCAAGCTGCATAATAATATAATATATTCAATATTAATATTTTGAACGTGCACCGTACTGCGTAAGTAGATATTAAAAACTAATTAGAAACGATTGATGAAACTCGACGAATGATTAGACAAGTTACATAGGTATCAGCTATCGGCTATCGTAATTTGGAAACAGGTGGGAACCGTCGAACGTCGAATACAGAACATAATTAAATTAAAACTAAAGTATACTCGTTGTTAGTCAACAGGTATTGACGAAATACCTGAGAGTTAAGAGGACCTCAATATAATATATTGCAATTCGAAATAACCTATGACGTATAAACTATAAAGACAAAACACAAAAATACAACAAGTTTTCTGTAAAACCAATTGATTATATACCCTTATGGCTTACCTATTGTTTTAATATTTTATAAAGATCGACATAACAATATAAGAGAAACGCGAAGTGAATAACGATTGGCGAAGATAAATGACGTAAGTATATTTTTGTTGCCATAGTTGTAAAGTGTGGACAATTGTCAATATATATAGGTAAGTTGGCCAATACAGAAGTGAATATATTTATTAAGATTTAAGGTAAAACGCCAAATTTTCAACAGACTCAAAAAAATTAAGTTTTAACAACTAAAACTAATTAAGTATAACAAAAAGAAACGTCATAAAATAATAATTTTTGAGGTAAAAAGTTTTTAAAAAGTAAGTAATTATAACATTTTATTTAAGACAAGTGACATTTTATAATAGTAATTGCATGTCAGACTAATCCATAAATTTAATATAAATTAGGTATAAACATGCCGTGACCGTATGGTAAAACCTAATATACATTGTAAACCTATACCTACTATAATACAGGTAATAGCATTGATTATTATACATGTACGAGTATAACCAATGGTAATAGCGGTATTGAAAATTTATAAACATTTCAATATGTCCCTTTTCTACAAATTAATATAGATGCTTATCAAATCGTTTATTCTCGATAATGCATTCCTATTTTCCGAGGGCCTATAGATTTAATTTTTTCTAACTTGAAAGATAGGACGTTGTTCTAATAACAAAAATGTAGTATAATTAGGTATTATTAATTTTATTATATTGTGTCCAGAATTTAGTATTGCACATTCTCGCAGATGTCTCCCGAACGCGTGGGACTCATTCAACTGATGCACGTATAATATAGTTGAGATACAATATAAATACAATAATATAGTCAAGACAATATTATAATATTATGTGATAAATTGTTATCTTAGGACTTTTTACTTTTGAGAGGAAATCGTCCAAATCAGATATTCCGTAGCCGTACGTCTGTTCGGGCTTGCCGTAGTCCAATATGTTTGAGTGCACGTGGTTTCTTCTTTTTCTCTGAACATGGTTGTTGTGCCTTCTTCCTCGATACTCGGACGATGTCGAACCACCGTACGATTTCCTGACAAGTAGCGTATAACATAATTATTATTATAATATTATGTTATTAAAGTAATAAAGTATCATAGTTTTCATCTTAAAAACCTACTGACGAATACTTCGAAACACCAAACACGTTGATGTATATAATATATTAGACTATAATATTATATTATTTAGTCACCGCACGTTCATAGTAAATAATAACATAGAATAGTATCAAAATGCGCAATGCAGTGGCATCAGTTGGTGGGAGGGAATATAGAGGAAATTTGCCTGTCTGATTTTAAAAGCACAGCGATTGGGTGGTTGTTGGTAAAAACATGAATATTTTTATAATTTTGAGGAAACATAATAATTGTGTAGGTACTGTGAAATTATTATTACAATATTAACTAATATAAATATACATGGTATTTTGTTGGATGCAGAGTGTTACAGAAAGATCTGGTAAATTAAATATAAAAATGTATGCTAGTTAAGCTTAAGAAAAATTTATTAAAATTATATAGAATATGGATGATAGGTATCTGAAAAGAATATTTTAAAAAATGTTATTACGTTTCGAATAAAAATTTATTCCAAAAAAAATTTTAATTTTTAGAAAAATAAAAAATAAATAAATTTCTTGAATTAAATAAGCGTTATTACCATCAACATTATTCGAAAAATTATATTTACAAATTTGCGAGCGGAAAGACGCATACGTATTATATTTATATTCGTATTCCATTTGCATTTGTATGCGGGCATGTAAGTACAACATAAATAATAATATAATCCCATATATTATTTTTTAAATTACTTTTTTGATTTTTGCATTACGGTAGTGCCCGTTTCAAATGACATAAAAAAATTTCTAAAAACATAACTGAAAACAACCATTTTAAAATTCATCCGTGATTTCTTAATAACCGCCGTGCCATGAGGGTATTTAATATTTTATAAACTAAGTTATACTGTATTGTGATAACATATTTGAAAAACTCACGTTTCATGAGGCTTCTGGTCGGTTTCTTGTTGACAAAGATCTCTTCTGTGCAACACCCATGTCAGTGTATCGTCGTTTTTTTTTGGCCAGCGATGAACTTCGAAGTCCCATCAGTTTCGTTTCCCATCGGGTGCCTTCTTTAATTCTAAAACTCCTGTAATATTTGGTACTTATAATATGGATACCGCGTGAATAAACGTACTACAGCATACAAATGTACTGCACATTATAATGCATTAGCATTACTTAGTTGTATTTTAACATTATAATATCGAGTTCCTGAGCTTTTAGAATAATCGAGAGAAAAAAATATTGACACTTGTAGCGTTTCGAGTTTTTAAAAGACTAATAAAGTCGTCGTTTTAAATAAGAATATAATGCCTGTTATTAATGTAAAAATTTAAAACTAAATTCCAAATCTTATATGTTCGTTCGATGCTGGACCTGGGTTTCGATTGATTTAAAACAAAATATGCAGATTGTTGCTGGGTATATTATTATATATATTATAATGTTTATCTTCCGCTGTTTCAGGAATTATTCGTGGTAATATTATAGTGTGGAATAATATTTATATATCTACAAAATCTAAAAAGCGCACCACTTCCGGGTTTCGATTTCGAGCGCAAGTCGAGCGTTGTTCGAAACACACTAAATACTTAATCGCCGCCGCGGTTGTTTAATAAATCCGGGAAAACCCGGGAACGTATCGCGTAAGAAATAAAACAAAACCTTACCCGACACATCCCACGCCGACGGAGATCCAAATGCCTTTACTGATGACGGACTCGGCGTGCGGCAACCGGCGGATGAGGAGATAGTCTGCACCGGCACGTCACCGGCGTAATATATGGTATAGCTGGTATTATAATGAAAAAGAACGTATTGGACGTACCGAGTTTCCTCGTTTGCGTTCGACTCGGACGTCGGCGGTGTCCGACGGTATTGCACGCGCGACCGTAATATTATTATCATCATCATGATAATTATTATTATTATATAATATAACATATTATAATACGTATACGCACATATGCATGCATACATATTATACATGTGGATAATATATATTTTTTTTAATGCATAAAAAATACGCCGTTTCCATCGTCGTTGTGTGTTATCGATGCGGCTTTAATTGTTTGGGGGCGTCTTTGGTCAGGCGCTCGTGCACACACGCACACACGCGCACACAGAAACGCGTGCGCGGGCCCGACGACGACGTCGAGTTCCCCGTACGGACCGGCCGGCGAAGAGGCGTGACTTGACCCAAGCTCCGCAGCGTGCCCGGCCCGGGCCGACCGTGGGAACGTGTTATAGATGACCCGAGTGCACCGCCGCCGTCCTCTCGCACACACACACACTCACACACATGCACGCACACACACACACACACACACGCACACACACACACACACACACACACACTATATTATACGTGATGTGTATTATGCTATATTGTACACGATCATTTTTTTTTTTTAAACGTAAGACAATCATAATTTCGAAAACTATTAACATTTTTTATCATTATTATTTTTAAAAAATCTTACTCTTTTGAACGACAACATACATATTTATTATCATGGAATATTTGTTCTGAGTGTTTCGCTGTATAATATTATAAAGATCGAATTTCGAACTAGAACACCTAGTTCATTTTTTATAACTTATACAAGTACTTATATGTTTTAAGTCTAGACGAGTAGAGTAGTGAACCATCGTTTTGCGGGATACAGCTGTGCGGCCGTTACAGTCCTCGTATTATAATAACTATAAATAAATATTAGTTATTAGTTATAACGGATAAGTTAACTATTCATTCGAAATTCGATTTTAGTATAGGTACATCTAAATACTCCAATTAATATTCTGCTCCGGACTACGAAATTAAAAACGTATGTTATGTTTTTATCCTACAAAAAAGTAAAACAATCTAAAATAATAACGATAAAAATAGTAAAAATATCAGGTTTTTTAAAAATAGTTTTGTCATAAAATTATAATATTATGTAAAAAAATTATTTTAAAAAACGTATAGTTTTTGAAAGTATGAGAGTTCTTTATTAAAAGAATCATCCTACATATTATATATATTTCCAACTCTGTGATGCGTTCTCCTCCTCATCTTACTTAAATAGGCGTTTGTTAATTAGTACTATATTATTATAAACAGCGACTCATTACAAAAACGAAATAACAAATCAGACGAGGGGATACGAGATCGGGTGGTTTTCGACGTGTATGAGACGGGCCATAATATATTAGGTAGATATGCTCTTGATCAACCGCATACCATGATATACGAGCTATAATATAGCTCTTTGCGGTACACACTGAAGTGTACCTGAGTACCTGGCCGATCAACCAATCAAGTATCGTTTATTTTCATTCCACCGAACACGGTCCATGTGTATAATAATATGGAGTAAAACACATTTTAAAAGTTGAACTACCCGAAAACGCTATAACGAAAAAACAGCCTCCCGGCGATGGAAGATCGGGCCGCGAAGTACGACGGAAAAAAATTAAACCCCAATCATAATATATTATGCTCGTATTCAGCGTGATCTCGAACAAACGACCCAGTCGGTGTTTGCAGCGAAAAACTCGCGAGACAATGCCAATATTATATTATTAGGTAGTATAATTATTATATTATACACAATACACTGTATTATAATATACACAATATATTATATTAATACTCTGCGCGACTGTGTATATTACAATAATCGCCACGGCTGCACGAAAAACGTGCCGGACGTTTATAATTATAAAGTACCTCCAATTCGCATCGTTTGTGATAACGGTTGGAAGACTCAGCCCCGCCCGCGCATTCGGTGTTGCGAACCGTGTCTACGTGTATACTTAAGAAGATGCTATACACACGCAATCGTTAATTTTGTTGTTCCTGTCTTGCACACACACACACACACGCCGAGCACATATTTAGGGTGCTGTATGGAAAAATCGCCCAGGGAAGCGGATTTTTACGGACATCACTTTTTTTTATAATAAATGTAATTATTATTACGATGCTATTTAATTTTCTAATCGTTAGAAATATTAATTTTTATTGTAATAAAAATCTATTGAACTAAATTTTCTCGCATTTTTTTCTTTGTTGAATTTGTGTCATCGATATCACTAACTAATATAATATAAATATAATATGATCAATGTGTTAAAGTATAAAACAAAAAAACCCCATAAGATTATGCACTATAATATACAAAACGCTATATTACTCATATTATATTATTTGAGGTGCGCTGATATACATAATATAACATAGTTCTATTGATTAAATGAAATACTACTAAAATGTCAAATTGCATAAAAAAATTGATTAATTTAATGGTTAGCTAAAATTTCACTGATAAATCATGGGCCACTAATTCATGTTTAACGCACCATAATAGCTATTGATTCATTTAATTTTTTGTGGCTGTTTATACTGCAAGTATACAACCTAGCCTCAGCGATCATAATCAAAGCTACGTAGGCTAGGTTAGTATGTGAGTTATTACTTACGTTAAGTCTTTAATTTTTTGAAAAAACGATCTCCATATACATATATTATTTAAATGATCTGGAACTCACTTGTGTCAACCAGAATAAGGATCTAGGTATACTTTTCGACAAGACAGTCTTTCTTTTAATACCTATACTCATTGCACTGCACATGTGCAAAGCAAAGCTTCATCCATTATGTTAGGTTGTATAACACGGAACTGCAATAACTTCAAAAATCTAATTGTGTTAATCACTATATACTTGGCATACATAGGCGTGCGCAGACTTAAATGTCTGGTCGAGCCTAGGCAATTATTATAATTATAAATAACTATAATAGTTACTTAATATTTAGACAGCGCCCCTAATTTTTTTTAACACATCAACATACTACATACATGTTGATGTATTTATCTATTAATATCTATAGTACTATAGTTATTGTATATTTGTATAAATGTTTAATGTTTTTGTTAAATTAATAAAATTATGTATCTATATCTATAGTGCAGTTGTACACACAAATATTTTTGATTTTATTATACTTTCACGACAAATAAAATTTCCATGATCTCCAGTTTCCTACAAAGCTGGGCAAGTTAACCAATTTTTTTAACTAGTTAAAGTTAAGTTATCCTAAAATAAAAAATAACTAAGCTAAGTTAAAATTAGTTTTAAAAAGTTACTGAATTTGAGTAACTAAGTTAAGTTACAAATTTTCATGAAAATACCTTTAACTTACTCATAAAAGTTTTTTTTTATCTCATCGTAGGAAACTAACTAACTAGTTTTGGTATAAAGTAAAACAAACGCTCAAATGATAACATTGACACACTACTACATAAGCTGATATTATATAATATAGAGACTTAAATTGATAATAATTAATTCTTATATATTATTTTATTTATATACCAATATAATATTATAGGAATGTAGAGTGTAGTTTGTAGAAAACACGACGTAAGTATCACCGTATCAGAAATTATTAACTAGGTCCGTTCTGGAAATTGTATTATTACCTAATGTACACAGTACACTATAGTAACAATGTAAAATACATCTTAACCGTTGTCATTTAATAGAAAATTTAAACTTCCTAGTTATATTTCAAATAAGTAATAAATAAATAATAATAATCACTATTCACTATAATACGAATAATTAGTAATAACTATATGTCTATATTATAGTATATTATAGTAAATAGTTATAAATATAATAATATACATACCTACAATCGTCGGTAGATATACTTCCGTCCTGGCGGTTCTCAGAAATATCAATGCAAATAATATACAGTTCATAAATCATAATAACATTTTACAAATAACTTTAATTTTAACAAAATAACTAAGTTAAGTTACAATTATTTATAAAAAGAAATAACTTAGTTACTAACTAAATTATTTTCTACATTCTTTTTTTTTTTTAACTAGTTAAGTTAAAAGTTATCAAAAAAAGTAACTTTTTAACTAGATACTGCCCAGCTTTGAGTCTCCACAAACATATTATTATTATAATACAAGCATTATAAATAAAATATAAACGCACATTTTACCATGCCCCAAAAAAGTTTTAGGTCGAGCCTGGGCTTGACCGGATCGTGCCGTGACCACGCCTATAATATGTTGGCTTATATAGGTACGTTCAATATTCTTGATTATAATTCCATTGTTATTAGTTTGCAGGTCACCAAGTATAGTAAGTTCAAAACAAGCTATAGCTTCTATATATAGAATCAATACAAAGCCGATTTTTGAGAACAGTATCGTTAAATCGTGTAGATGTAATGTTATACATACCATGGCCGTAGCGGGAACAAATTTTCGGGAGGGGTTTAAACCCAAATCGTATATTTTTATAAATTTATAATATAAAAAAAAATTAACTTAAATAAAATGTACCTATATGTAATATAAAATAAATAATAATACATTTAAATAAAGATTTTTATGCATCATACATGTGATAAATGTATACAATTTTAAACTAAATATTTTTATAGTATAAAGTCCAACAGTCCAGCAAATTCTAATAGTACAGTTTTTAAAAAAAACAAGAAAACTAACATTAATTTTAAAGAAATAATATAAATTGTAGGTATTTTAGATGATGAGCCGAGCGATGAGTATTTTGATGTTACAATAATAATATGTGATTTTTATTTTTTTAGTTTTGTGTCTGAACGACACGTTTTAATTAGAAAAAATGATCTGATTGACAACATTGATGGAGGTTTCTGGTATAAAATTTGATCTACATGTACCCACTTTTGAGAGGTAAATATTGAAATATCTCAGTATTTTTTGAAATATTCGAGTAAATCAAGAAAAATACGAACATAATAACAATAAGTTAAAATTTTAATATATTAAGTAAAATTGGTTACCTCAGAATTTGGTCAAAACTGAGAAATTTTCCAAATTATTTTTAATATTCGTACAATCATATTTAAGATGTAAAATTTAATACAATATTCCTTATAGCTAGCCGTTATTACTGTCCTTAATTTAAAAAAAAGTTCAGTGTGATTTCACAAATAAATATTTTCAATAAAATGTAAAAAAAAAATTATTATTATTATATAAATAACTAAATCAACTTACTGTAATAAATAAATAATTGTAAGTGTCATGTCAAAAAAACATACCTACCATAATAATAATTAATTGACGACCTTCGCTTAGAATTGTTTTTCTTAAAATCAGTGGTTAATCATTGAATATTTGAATGCAATAATGCATTAAACACGTATATATTACAGAGTAGAGTTACTCAATCGAGGTGTACACTCGATACCTATACTACTGTTGTACAACAGTGCGGGTTACAGTCTAACAGTACAAATCCACGGACAGCTTTATTATACATCGTTCTGTTTTTGAAATCACAGTGTTTTTGGTATTTTCGATGTACTATGTTGTAAATTTTTTTTGTTCATTCATCAAAATCTTAAGAATTTAATAATATCAAATAAAAACCAAATGAATTACATAACAATAATAACGTTTATTAGTGTAAATACTAAATGTACATAAGATTACGACAATATAGCCATATATTTTATATATTATAAGTATCATATTTTTACATAAACAATTATTTTGGTTCAGGGCTAGAATTCTGACCACAGTAACTTCGGCTTATTTTAAGCGATTAAAAGGAGTTAAGTAACCGTTGCTGCAGATCGTCGACTAAATACTAAATGCACACAGAATTGCGGCAATATATTATGCACATTTAAAAGCCACTGCCCAAACACCTAAAACTGCACCAAAACGTATAATCTATACTTGACTATCTATGTCGGGAACACCGCAACAAAACATTCGCCGGACGAATCTCTTCGCCCGACTCTACAGTGTGCGACGTCTGGGTCGGACCATGGTTACTGCCGTGTCCGTTGCTGCAGCATCTCCACATTCGCCTCGGGTAACCATATCCTGTAAGCCACCGGTCGTCTCGTGGTCCAGCGGATTTGTCGAGCCATATTTTTCGGCTAGGTATCACCGATTAACTGCGTTTCAGTGTTCGGTATCGAACTTAACTGCTGGACGACGGAATCGACCGGCTGAACAGGTGGCAAAGTCGACGAGGCGGGTAACAACGACTCGATGTCGCTATCTCCTACAGCGGTAGGTGTCATGTCTTCGCTGTTCATTATTAGTTATTTATCATGTAACTTGTATTTTACTTTATTTGTAAATTGTCTGCAAGGTGTAGGTACCTACATAACTATTTAATAATATTATATAAAAATAATTGACTTATAAACCAATTCATACTTATTCACCCTGTAAACGGTATTTTTTATGTGGAATAAACACTCACTCAATCGGCAGGCATAAACTATTCAACGAAATATACCACTTTTTGGGTCAATTCGCCCGAATGGTCTACGCAACCTCCAATAAGGGACATCTAAATTTAAAAAATACACATATCGCTATAGACGACAACATCGCGCGCCTTCGCATTCACCTGTCGCGGATGGCACGGACGCATGATAGGTACACCCTATACACTCCATAGTTACTTCCATTCATTAATTGTACCTACTTGTATTTTAATTCTAAACAAATAATCCAACAATATTTCATACAGTTAAAACAACTTATTCCACGTAGTTATTTTCAAGGGAGGCGCCTCGTTCTAAATCGCGTCTGGTAAAATCGCCACCGAATTACACACTCGTCGGAGCGGTCTTTACCGCAAAATATATTATTGTCGTCGGGCGACGTCACCACAACAATAAGCCCCGCTATACTGCAACTCAACGACCGTTTCCAAACCGCTGTTCTTTTGTGCGGCTCTTGCTCCGCAAATGATAGCTTATTATTATTGCCACACGCGCTTTAGGGGCGAGTAATGTCAAAAGGGCTGGATTTTGTGTTATCCCGCGTAGTCAGTGGTCTTTCACATCCGCACGTGTACAAGGCTGCACACTCACACAATACGTTTCTCTATAATATATGACGTGTATTATAATACAATATGTGTTCTATTTGAAATTAGCGGAAACAATGTTCATTATTTGAAAGCAATCAGCTGCTGTCCCGGTGACGATGACGAAGGGGCTTCGCCGTAAAATGTGATGTGATGTTATACAACATACGCCATTTTATAACAGGGACGTCGGAAGTATACCAATATTAGGTTTTGCATCCATCTCGACATTGAGAATGTATAGTATGTCACTGTATTATTGTGTATTTGTGTGTATTCAATTCTAATTCCACGATAAATAAAATGTAATCATTGCGTACGAAAATCGATTTTGAGTGGTAATAATGATCTGTCAACCCCTATTTTTGAGGATATTAAATTGTACTTAGATTAATGGGTATTAGTTTATCTGTTTATTTGACTAATTATTATTTTATTGTATTTGGAATTTTAATTTAAATCAAATATTATTTAAATATTTAAAATATTTATTGTGTTGTAGGTACTGTCTGTTTGATCAATACGACAATAATAATTACTATCAAGTATCAGTAATATGTATGGTAGATACTAGATTTATCTAATAACTAATTGTTGACAAAAACATCGGTTGTACTATAAAATATTACTGTTGACTCAATAAAAAAAAACAGCGTATGTACCTACCATTATATTATATTTAACATTTCTTTTTATTTTAAACATACTCAATGTTTTGTTAATTATATAGCAACAAATAGTATCAAAGATTTTGCATCAAATTAAGCAGATAGTAATATTATCATTCTTATGATTTTTAATTGCCTATAATATTAGTGAATAATATCATGAAATATAACTCTAGTCTATAATGTCATAACATAAAAATAAACAAATAATATAGGCACAACACATAAATAAGTGTTGCGTACAAATAAATCTGAAATCTATATATATATTTATAATTAGTAAACGATATACGCAGTCCAATTCAATTAGGTGCTATTATAAGTACTATAAGAAAGGAAAATGTACAAGTACAGTTCTCATTTCTTATACACCAAATTCATTGTACTTGGTCAAATAATCAACAAAATTTAATTTAAACACAAGGTATAGGTAGGTAAAGTAATAAGTAATTATTAATTAATAATGTAATAATAAAATCAATCTTATTGCAATAATAATATTATAACAATAGGTATAATTAATAATTAATTAAAACCTAAAATTGCCCAAGTTTGTTTGATTTACACATCTTTATACTCATAGGTCATAACAGTCATACAACTTCACTATAGTTAATATTTATTATTTTTAACAAGCCAATAAATAAAACCAATAGTAAGTTTAATAAATTGTTTATTTAAAATTAATATCTGCTCACATCAACATAACAATACTTAAATTGTAGTGTGTCAACTACTACTTCTACTTTAAAATCTAATAAAAATTATCATTTTGGTGAGATAATTGGACAATACAGACCACAACCCGGTACATATGAAGGTAAAACATTCAAAAACATTGGCATTTATTGAACAGGTTATTGACCGAATTATGTAAAAGAGAAAATGAATGAAAAATAAAAACAAAGAAACAGACTGAAAGATAGAAAGGAAGAAAAAAAAAGTCAAATTATCAGAGCTCAAAAAATACTTTACAAAGCAATAAACTATACTTTAAATAATAAAAATAATAATAATGAAATAAAGGTAAAGAAAATACTAAAAAGTAAAATAATTCTACACAAAAAAAAAAACAGTCTCATTGTGTCGCGTACGACGTTTCTGCGCTTCATCATTACCGCAAAGTACTTATACACAAAACAAATGAAACACGGGTAAAAATTTATTAGTGGAAGCTTCTGCGTCCCAAAAAAGAAGGCAAACAACATATTATATAGTTTTTTTTTATACAACCTACTTGATCTACGACTTAAACATAATATACATATATAATATAATATAATATCAATATATTCTTTGACTAGAAATAATAGGTATTTTTTTTTTTAATAGGTAGTTTGTTTGCACTATATAAGTTCAAAACATTAAAATGATTAGTGTTTATTTTCTAACTTATTAATATACTATAATTATTTTTTTTAACTAAGACGGTCCAAACGGGTAGCCCTCGAATGTCGTGATATTGTTTATTAAGTATTGCATAACATATATAATATATGGACGGCTGTATGATTTTAGATTAGTTTCGAAAACTGTTTTTTCCCCCAGTTTTTTTTTGTAAGTAGAATAAGGTAATATACCTATTTTTTGGTATTAGTGTTATTGTACAATGTGCACAAAATACGCACTGGGTGGTATCTACTGAAACAATAGTTATTACATTTTTCAAATGTCATAATAGTTTAGAAGCATGTGATGAGGTTATGCCCGAAAATCTGTAATGCAAGTCTGTCCAACAAAATCATACTATTTACATTATCACAGAAAAATAAAAAATAATACCATCATACTGTCACAAATGTTTTTTCTTTAAATGGCACAGAGAAATTAAAACAATGAACGTTTGATTAAAATACATTTCTAAATAAATTAGAATATTGTAGAATAATATATAATATGTGCGTATAAATGTTCACCATTAATGTGTGACTTTAGTTTAGTATAATATTTTATATAATTATTTGTAATTAGGCATTGCTTAAATATATTATATTAATTATTAATATCTGTGGTAACTGTTCAGTTTAAGGGGGCAATTCATTATGGAATACCATCATAGTTTTTAAAAAAAAACCTACATACATAACATATAAATGTACAAGTTACAACCGTTGAACTATTCATTAAAATATTAAATTTAGTATTTTGATATTAAAAGGTATTGAAAAACATTGTTAGATTTGAATATTATGTACAAAAGTATATAAAATTAAGTTGCAAGCAATAATAGGTTACAAACTAAAAAATTAAAAATAATCAACAATTAAATTTAACAAAAATGTTTAGGTTAATGATAATATTGATCTAAAAGGGAAATGGCTTAAACAATATTATCAAAATAGTGATACAATAAATTAGGAACATTCAGAGAAACACGTGTAGAGCGAAATATTGGAAACTTAATTATTATTAACAGCGGCAATAATAATTGTCGTATATAATATAAAAAAATAGGAAATAACGAAGGTATCATTTAGCACAGATGTAACACAACTCATCTATTTTTATTTTTATTTCTTTTTCTATCTGTAATATTATTGCGATTCAAATATTTTTAACAATAATTTAGGTTAAGGAACTAATGTTTTTGTATTAACTTATTATACAAACTGTGTAAGCTTGTTTGAATAGGTACATGTTATTATAATATAAACTAGAAGTTAATTTTTTTTCATTATGTAAGTCCGAGAAATAAATCTTAAGTAGATATATAAAAACATCAATATAAGATTATATTTTGTAAATAAATTTAAATAAATTAAGTTTATTTTAGAAAGAATTTTCAGAAGATACATATTTAGTAGCAAAGGCTAATAATGTATCGACTATAGATATCGTGTTTATATAGGTAATAATAATAATAATATAGTCATTAGGTACCGTCATGTATCCAACAACCAAAAACAACCTAATTTAAAATGTTTACTGTAGAAATTTGGGTTACAGTTTACCTTACAACCGTAAGCGTGAGAACAGCTAACATCGTTATACGCCTTTTTCAATATAATACTGAAGCTGAAATTTAAACTTTTTGGTGTCAACTACTATAGAGCGTACCTATGTATAATATTATAGTATTTTATTATATATGGGTGTACATAGTTTATACAGCGACAACCTTTGAATTAATTGACTTTTTGTGTGCAACAGTAAGATAGAGGAAGAAATAGTGAGATGGCCGGGAGCGAGGATGGGATAAGGCGAATGAGCCGCGTGCAGGTGTCCACTGTGGTGGTGTGAGCGCGTGTATGGTTATTGGTTACTGGTAACAGGGGAGGGGGTGCGAAACGACACGGGTTTGCGGTTGGCAATGACGAATCAAGCGTTTGACTCTTTCAGGTTGTCAAAGTACTCCATTAGCTGTTTGTAGTCCATGCCGAGGTTTAGGTCGTCGAGTTTGATCGTGTCGCTGGCTCCGGCGTTCTGATGTTTCTGGTCAACGGACGCGGGATCGAAGGCAAACATCGGATTCCCGATGATTGCCGCCCGTTTCACGTCCATCGATCTCCGGTTACAGGACTCTACGAATAGCGGGTCGGAGTTCCTCTCCGGCAGTTTAGGGTTGTTATGGTTGCCAGCGATGGACGAAGATCTGCCACCACCTGTACGAAAAAATACAAATAAAAAATTTAAAGATACGGATCCCGAGTATATATTTATTAAGCCACCGGGGCCTAGACGTTTACACACCTTGACTGCGGTTGCGGTGATGGTGATGGTGGTGATGGTGTTGCCGTTTTGGGGGTGGCGGCGCTTGTTCGTCATTGTCGTCGTCGCCGATCATCATGTTGTCCTCGTTGTTCAACTGTGTCCTGTGCGGAGGTACCGGTGGTCTGTAGTCAGCTGGTTTCTCGAGATTTTGGTCGTTCGGTGTCGGAAGTCTGGTGGGAGATTAATACAAATAAATAAATAAATAAAATACAATCAGTAATCAGGCACCATGGATCAAAAACGATTATTTTCCAAGATCTTATAATAGTGAGTATTTTTCATTAGAAAATACAATTTGTTTTATAAATATATATTATATGCAAATTGTCTATATATAATATAATATATTAAAGTAACTCCCTTATACTATAGTTTATACTCTATACCACCTGCAGCTATACAGTATACTGATATAGGAATACCCGAATTCGTATTATTATAGTTTACACAGTTTAGAGTAAAAGCAATCGTTAATAAAGTACGGAGTGTTATACTTTCTCCATACGTAAAAGGATTAAGGTATGTATAGTACCTATTTGGTTTTTACTTTTTGTACAGACATAATAATAAAATATATTAGAAATACCTACAGGACGTATATTGGTATACCTGAATAAATACAACCAAGATAAATACACGAATTTAAAGAAAAATACTTGTAAAATTGTTCACTAATTTCGTACAAAGGTGGGTACTTAAAATTTATTTTTATATTGCCAATGTTCTATGCCGTTAAATTTCGGAGCACCAGATGTATATTTACATCAATATTTTATTATTACAATTCTTATGTTTTTAGCAAAGTACTTAATAACATTTTAACTTTTAAGTTGTACTCGAAAAAATTTGAATGTTTTATAAATAAAATATTGTATACGTCAATAGAAACGCATCGAACGATGAATGTTATTTATTTACCATTATACTTTAATTTAAACAAACAGAAAAATGTTAAACAGAGGAAACATAAATAAATAGTTCTCGCTGAGCTAAAAGTCAAATTTCTTTAATAGAAAATACACGAATTACTTTAACTTTAGGTAGTAACTATTGGAAATATATTTCAATGAATCGTTGAAATCAAAACCATTATAAGCTCTCTTATAAGTCGTTAATAATAATATTCAAATTTATTTTCAATACACCAAATTATAGCCAAGTTATAAGTATGCTATGTACATACAAATATATACAAAATACGCATACATATATATTGATACACATTTTATTATATTTCAACTGTTTAAACCGACACATATAAAACGCATTATTATGAAATAATATAATCTGTGCACCCTACCACAAAACAACGATAACCCAAAAGTACCTACTTAGAAACATAATGCGAGTGTTATTTACAAAAGGCAGAGTGCTGCAGAACAAAAGTAATAACTTTATATAGTGCTCTTTAGGTGAATTTTTGATAATCATTACGAACACATGCTAGTTTTAGATATTTTATCTAAAATTTCTGTTGGTAAAATCTAAAGAAGAAGAATCTTAAACGATGAGCGGCACGATACTTAACTGGAAATAATAGTACCCTCAAAACATTCAACTAACTAAATCCAGTTAAATATTTTACGAAATTCGTGTTGTTTTAAGTAAAGTATAATGGTGATATTGTTATGTTTTACTACTTTAGAAATAATAAATCGATAATTTTCTCAACTTTCACTATATATATGTATATTACGTGTACAGACTACAGAATAATGGTGATGGAGCACTGTTGGATGTAGTGAAAAACTAAATGTTGAAAATAAAATATAATTAAAACGATTAGTTGGAGAGAATAGAGGTTTAATAATCAGACGAGTTTGTGGAAGCTGTTAACGCAGCCGAAATATTAGTGAGTAGAATTCGGATACCAAATATGGACTCGTAATTTGTAAATAATAATAACGATGAAACAGCATTGGAAAAATACCACCAAAAATGGTCTTGTCCAACATTTCAGATAGTTCATAAGTCATAACGGAATTATATACGAAAGATCTTTCGGTGCGGTGTGGCCGGGGAGAGGGAGGGGCGATCTTATTGAGCTCTTCCGTAGTTCCGTCTGTGTTAATCGTATCTACGCGTAATCATCATGAAGGTTAGCAATATTGACATAAATAAATGTCGTGCTAACATAATATATTCAAATTCAAGTAGGAAATAATTCAAAATTATGAAAGTTCAAATAATAATAGAATATTTATCGACAAAGTGTCTGATACCACATAACCGACTCCCTACTTCTCTGCACTGTTAATATTTTATTTATAGTTCACAGTTGTCAGATTTTACAAGAGAAAATTTATAGTAATCGATCGGGACCAACTTCTTACGCGCTGGTAATTTAGACGTTCTTGTGTAAACGAGATACATCATATAATAATAAGAGCAGACGACGGAATATCTAATACGTTTGATCGGGAACATGTCACGTTCCGATCACAAACCTAATGGGTAGCAGCAAGTGGAGCAAACGTTTTCGTACCTCTCCTCTACCACCCCAACCCATTGACGCTGTAAAAGAGAAACGAACGATTCTCTAAAATATAATCTCTTTGTCGTTAAAACTGATACTTACACTTTCCATAGTTTATTGAAAACGATATTGCCATTGGACAGTCGGTCCTTAACGCTGTACGTTGAAGTATTGATCTGTGGAGGAGGATTTCTGCTGCAAACTTGCTGTTGCTGCTGCTGGTGGTTACCGATGTTACCACTACCGTTGTTGTCCACGCCATAAATGGGGTTTGACATGATTCTCATATTGTGCTCGTTGATTTGTTGGTTGTTGTTATTATTGTTGTTATTGTTGTTGTTATTGTGTGATTTGTTGCCCATGGACGGTACCAGCATGCCGGACGAACGTTCCAACGTTGATCTGCCCAACCACACCCAATCGTGGGCGTTCATGGTCGGTTCATCTGACAAAGGTTTGGCACTGCCTCCACCACCACCGATGCCTCCACCACCGTCCTTAGCCCCGTTCATGTTACCCATGAACGATTTTGCTAAAAAAAACACAATAATAATATTATTTAGGTATGATTACAAAATAAAATATTTCGATTTGAAAACAGATATAAATTCACCGCGAAGTCTATAATACTTGAGAATAACTGGCAAATTTTTAAATTTCATATAAATACGTCATTCTCAAGCCGATTTCCCGGTAAACTCGCATCCGTGCAATTGAAATATAATACGACCGAATAGACGGTTCTTACTCATCAATGTGGTAGTGGGCATTTCCAACGAGTTCTGTTTGTATCTGGATGCGTAGACGACGCATGATATGACGAACGCCACGATGGCGAAACACAGAGCCGCCAACAGGGTATACATGCCGAGTTCAAACGGGCTGACCTGAGAGGGTACTTTATGGGCATGCACAGTTGTGCTCCCAATACTGTTGGTGATAGGGTTGACGACGTTGTTATATGTGTGTCGAGCTTGCACCGTGGGTTCATCGTTGTTTTCGTCTATAATGCCAGCCATTCCTAATCGTTGGATGAAAAAATTTCGTATTAGCTAGGATGACGCTCTATAGGTACGTCTGCTGCATTGCAGAGCGATTACGATTTATTCGAATCGCGTTGTTATAAAATCTAATAGAGAAATGTGCAATTTGAAATTCGCATTACAAAAGCCTCTCATGTATATTATAATATTCCCTTTAAATCGCCACGAATACTATGCAAAGTTGTTGACAAAACATCTTTTAATTAAAATTGTAAACGTATTATGGAATTTGAATAACTATTCTACAAGCGAAATAGCGAACGTATATACGGTCTAAAACAATAAACTGTATTAATCCAATTCCGGTGTGTGCGCGCGGCGTTAAATTTAATTTAGCACCACTTATATTGTGTTCTAATGTGAAAGTTAGTAATTTGAAAAGTAGTCACGGTTTGACAATAAAGTAGTTTAGAGTGCTTTTATTGGATTTATTATGTCATAATAATTATAATCGATAACAATAATCAAATATGTAACAAAAGAACAATCCACCGTAAAATTAAAAATATTACCGATGGGTTTGTTATATAAAAGTGAGAAAAGTTTATAATAAATTGACATAAAAAATAACATTATGTAAACACTGTCTATCAGGTAATTCTACACTAATGGACGTAGAAACTGAATATATATTACAGCAGTACATTTTGTTTCATTCACCTATTTAATATTTCAACGTGAAAGGTAAACCTTAAAAATCGATCAGAATACGAAAAATGTCATCTTCGTGAACGAATATTAGAAATAAATTAAAATCTGTTCGCGTGTCGAGAACTAAAGTACCTACATTATACTATTTATATTTTATGCGACCTAACTTCAAATCGTTGTGGACATTATAAGTTTAGTAGCTACTGCGCACAGTGGCAATCGTGTTAAATTTAATTCTCCCGACGTGACGCGAAATTTACAAGAGAAAAGCTTCTTTGTGAGGTTAAACAAAAAAATAAATAAAAGAGTGGGCGAAATGAAAATGGTGATTCGGCGGAGATCTTTGTGGTTATAATACTGTAATAGTAATAACGGATAGAGTGATAGAAACGCACACTGTAACTATAATATGATCGTTACAAAACGAAAATGTGGATGATAAAAGTTAAAAATGAAAACTATGTGGCGGACAACAACTATAAATGCGCGTTACCAATTTCACTGTCTTAGAAATGTCGTCGTGAACTCGCCTTTAAAGTGCGCTCTCGGATAAAGAGTATAATATAATGCATTCGCCTTCGCCAAAACGACATAATACAATATTACACTACAAAAGTCTCGTTACATATTATTGTTATTATTGTTCATATTATATTATACTATAATATTATGTAGATCGACTTACCCGACGAGTCCTTGTTGTGATCCTTTTTGTCGCGGGGCGGTCCTACGTTCAGTACGCCACTGCCGCCGCCACCACCGCCGTCGTTCTGAACGAACTGTTCGACCGAGTACGGAGACGAAGAAAAGTCCACCTGGACTTCGGCCGCCGTTTCACTGAGCGTGGTAGGCAGGACAGTTTTCCGGCCCCCGCTGACCGCCACCGGCTCATGTTTGCCGCAAGCGTCGGGCGGGCCGAACGAAACGCGCAGCAGCTGCCCCTTACCGGAACCCACTGCTATGACCCGAGGATGCGGAGAGGCGGCCATCGGGGCGAACGCCACCACGTCGGGGTTGGTGGACTCGACGCGGAGTGCGTAGTCGGACATGGCCACCGACCGTAGGGGTGTACGCGTGTCGTCCGTGAACCACAGGTCGATGTCCAGCAGGCCCTCCTGGTACTTGGCCGTCAGCTTTCTGGTCACGGACGTCTCGGCAATGTAGTTGTTGTCCACGGCCGCGTCCGGCCGGATGTTCAACTGCAACCCGGACACGACGTTCACTGCCAACCGGGCCACGCTCACCTTGTCGCTGACCACCCGGATCTCCTTCGACACGAGCACGTGCCCAGACAGCGCCGAGATCACCTGCACCTCTGTCCGGCCCGGGTTGTGTCCGCGCACGATCTGACCCGTGATGGACGCAACCCGCGGGTCCGAAGACCGCAGGTAGTGCAGTAGTAGATCGGTCACCTTTAGCCACGTCCGACGGTTGACGAAGTAGCTCACCCGGCCCGAGTCGTGGTCCGTCGCCTTGAACCTGGCGTATATCTGCAAACGACACGAAAATGTTAGCATTAGGTTAGTGTGTACATGACATATATATTAGTCCGGTTTAATCAAAGAGCTATACCCCGAGCTATATATATATAGAAGCAATAGATTTTTAAGATTTGTATCCGTCAATTGTAATATCTATAGAGAACCACACTTATCCTAGTATGTTTGATTCCAACATTACTAAAAGTTTTAAATTTAAATACCTTAAAAATAGGGAGTAACAAATTATTTTTGTAAAGTTGCTGTGCGGCACAGTGGCTGTAAGAGTAAGTTATGAGAGTAAGCAATGACCGCTGCTACCAGTTCCCGGATGGATGACCAGCCGGGTCCATAGAGGAAAAAACCTTGCTACACATAGGTACTCGTATTACTAACCAATCCTACCAACCTTACCAACCGTAACTCAATAGCTAATAGCCATAGTTGACCGGCTCTAGACCAATAAAAACAAAATTTACATTTTTTTTATAAGTTTCTCAACGATTTAATTGATTTCTCGAAATTATTAACTGTGATTAATTTTAAGGTACCTACCTAATATTTGTATATATACCTACCTAATAATAATAAAAATCCGAATTAGTTATCACACGCAATAAAATTGTTATATTTTGAAATTAAAAACGATTATAACCTACGTGTAATCTCGAGAAAAACTCTATTTGGTACACGTGAAGGTCAGCCAAATTCAATAAGTCTATTAAATGCGGAAGCGTTGATTTAGAATAATAATAATAATAATAATAATATACTTATTACTTATATACACCTGACGATTAACTCGAAGCACGTGATTTTCGAAAATTACATTACATCAAGTCATATGGTATTACCGTGGAGTATAGATAGTGCTATAATAGGTACACACTCAATGGTACTACGTTTTATAAAAATGCACGTAACCCGATATGGGAGCGACTGTATTATAACCGCGTACCTATATCGAAAGCCCAGAAAATGTACTTACCTATATTATGACGGTAGAGGGTGTGAAAGGGAATTACCGCAGTGATTCTACCTCGTTTCACTCCGATTCGAGTGCGTATTGTAACTGTTCATTAGTTTTTATTATGATTATTTCTTTTTTTTTTCTGCGGTGGACGTGTGTGGCTTGAAATGTTTGAATAGGATGTTTTCAGAGATAAAGCCGTACGGAATAATACGCCTCTTTCTGGGATTATACAACTACATATTATTATGCGAGCTTTCCCTCGACGACTATATTTACGATGGTCGTTGTCCAATTAATCCTGAGTTAGGATTTAATTTATATTAATTCATTAAAATCCCTGTTTTTATAAAATCCCACGTTTTAATACTGTATTAAGGTTTTTTTTATTTTTTTTTTTATAAATCGTTTTTAAATTGTTAATTAAAAAGTATTATATTACTCACGTAGGTATTCATATTTTATAAAGTAGCGGTAGGTAATCATTTTATCAAAATTCGTATAAAAACCAAACTAATTTGATAACCATAGCGGGTTATATTTATATTTTTATCACAAACTATAATTAATAAATTTTCGTATTTTCCTCGTGATGGAGATTAGAGTGTCTTAGATAATGTAATATATTCTCGTAACTCAATGATAAAGGTCAATTAGCCGTTGTATAAGTTGGCTAATGAACGGAAAAAGTAAAAAAAACTTTCACTTTTATCGAACATTGTGTTCATAAAATGAAAGCACTGAAAAGTCGTTTTACAAAAGACTATTATTCTTTTCTACTGTTCTTGATTATTTAGTACGGTTGTTTAAGTTTTTTTTCCCCAAACTTTTTACGAGTTTGGAGTTTTCATTAACCGAGAATAATACAAGCTAATAAAATTGTATTATGGCCTAATGAACAATTATTGTTTAAGTAATTTTTATTTTGCAAAGAATCGAATAATTTATTTTCATGGTAATCGTTTATTTAAGAAAGGTGATGAATAATTTTGTTTTATATGTTTTTTTCTTTTAACTCGAAAATTATTGTGAATAACTATTATAATTATGCATTATATGAATAATGTGAATAATCGAAATATTAGCCAGTAGGTTTTATATCTTACTATAACATTATGGGGTATAAAGATGATTAGGATGCGGTGATTTAATTGCAATACATATATATTTATTCAGTGTGTTTATAAAAACATTGCTTTTCTAGCATAAAACTCGTTTCATAAATCTAAAAATGTAATATAGAAACTTTGATTTTAGATTTTTGACAGTTTTCGAATATTTTAATAAGTCATATTTTTTGTAGAAATAGATTAAAAATAAATAAATATAAGATATGTGGCACTGTGGTGTTTTATTCATAATTTTTAAATATATTTTTAGTAAATGAAAATGTGTCCTTCTATATATCAGGTGTTTGATGATATATTTTAATAATTTATCTCATCATTATAGTATATTATGTATAATTTTAGGGATTTAAATGGGTACCTATGGTTATTATAATATTATCTTACCTCGACCGACGTCTGTTGAAATCTCAACTGGCAGCTGGTCTTTCTGTCGTAGGCATCGGCAACCATATCCTCGGTGATCATTTCGTTCAACCGGAAATCACCGTCCGGCATCGGTGATTTCATGTGAGCACCACCTTTGCCCTCTGCGGACCTTTTCAACTTGTTGACGTAACTGTAACACACCGCGAACATCACATAATTTATGATATTATACTTTGTGCATATACTTCGCCCGACACGACTTTGGCATATAGTTAGGTGAAACTATATTGTTAGACTTAACAATGAGTAGTAGAAAATAAAATCGAAACTCACTCGTCCATGTCGTCATCGGCTTCTAGGCTCACCGGTACCCGCCAGCCTTTGATCTGGTTCAGTTTCTGGTCAGCAATGGTTAGGTCCATTTCATTGATTTCTGGCACCCACACGATGAAATGCGCCGTGCCTGTATACGTTTCGTACTTGACGATTACCGTAGCATTGGACGATCCCCGGATTTCCGATCCGTCCACGTACACCGAACTGCACGAAGACGTGACCTGTACGGGAACGAGTTAAATGCATAAATATCATATTATGTACTCAAAGGGAACCGGTCGGTTAGAACATTTACGCCAATAATAATAATATTTTACCTATATTTACTTTTTTGAATATTGTATTACATTATTATACATTAATAGCATTTATGGAACCTACCTTAAGCACGCTGTCGTCCTCTATCTGACACACGGACTGTCGGGTGACGTCGGATATTTTGCCCGCGTAGCTGACCACGAACACTTTCATCGCATGCGATATCTGCTTTCCGGTCAATACGGCCGTGTTGATTATTTCCCAGTTCTGTATAAAATATATAATATGCACGCGTATAATAATCAAATTTCATCTAATACTCTAATCTTAAATTTTAAAATGTATACTGTATAATATTATTGTTGTATCAATTATAATAAACGTTTCGAGGTAATAATAAATAGGCACCGCAGCGGCGACCCCCCGCGGGCCATTGAAATATTAATTTTCCATAATGACACCACGGTGCGTTTCGTGAGTTATTTCACTCGAATACGTAATTCCCTGCGCAAATCAGTTACTCCACGAAATACTCGGGGGGATCTAAATAATTTTACAGCGCGGCGACCTATATTATACACTATACACACCCACCCACCCACTCACACACGCCTAACATATCAGATGCACGTTTCACGGATGCAACACGGCACCTGCACCCGTCCCACGACGCTACGACGATGACAAATTTCGCTCTTCTGTACGCGTCCCCGGAAGCGAATCGATCTGTCATTGCCATCCACCGAAATATATATGGTACACGCATTTCATATAGGTATAGGTGCTAGGTATGATACACTAACCGACCAACCCTTTACGCGGTGATTCATGATGCTGTAAACGGACGGTGTTCGCTGTTCATACTCGCTGGGGATTCGAAAAGTTGTCGTATAATATACCACGCGCCTGCAAAACGGTCGGGACCCCAGACCGCGATAACACGAAATCCCTATTAATTGACTCGCCGCATGTGTTGTACACGCTATAATACGAGCAAGAAAATCGAAATACGTCGACGCTCGTGTGTGTATAAAAATAACACTATATTATGTTATATAGGTTAGGTTATATACGCGAAAATACGATTTCTTTACCGCTATTATCGGCCGGGCTTTGTCGGGAGCTCGTCGTCGGACAATAAACTCTTGCAAAAACGTCATAATCGTTGGATTTACGAGGTATTCCTTGCGATAATTAACCCACTCGAACACGCCAGGTTTTCGGTTGGTTTTTATAAACGCGCCCGGCGGCACGGGTCGTCCTTTGTGTTACCATTTGCACGTGTAGTCGTGGGAAACTCACCGGCAACACTACACACAACTGCAGCTGCTGACAGTTACAAAAGAAGCGTATTGCTAAGACGTAACAAGACATTTTTAATTCGATTTCAAGCTTACGAAAACATATCATATGATTACACGTTCCTATTTTTCGAAGTAAGAGAGCGGAGTAAGAAGTACTAGTAAATTACATTTAGTATAGATATACCTATTACCTACTACTAAATTACTACTACATTTATTTACTATTTTAAAGAGATCATTTTTCCGTTTTCTCAAAAGAATTTTTATCTGCAGTGAAACATTTACGAGTAGAATGGGAATCGTTTTTCCCTGCAACAATTTTTCATCGTTTTACAATTTTAAAGACTAACATTAAGTATCTAACTAGTTATACAATGTGTATAAAAATATATAACACACCGACACATTCGCAACACATTTACCTCAACGCTCTATCAGTGCTACTAAAATTAAAAAGTATGATAATCATAATATAGTATCAACATGTAAACAAATATAATAAAATATCTTGAGTTCAAATGTGTTGTTTATACTGTATAGAGATATAATCATGATTATCAATTTAATTATTATAAAGGTATAATATTATATATATATATAGATTCTTGAATAATATTATTATTACAATATTGATACCCAATATATTATTTTAAGTACCTACTTCATAATGATAATATATATTTATATAATGAATTGGTATAAAACAAAATAATGTAGTAAGTAAACCATAGTAAAAATTAGAACTTTGCAATTCCTTGAAAATCAGTGAGCAAATGTTGAGAAATGTTGTGAGGTTTTGATAAAAGTGAAAATTATAGATGTTGAAAATTCTAGTTGAAAGGGAAGGTTTGCAAAGTATTTAAATTGTTATATTTTATACGCTGTGATTTTTAAACGTACACTATATGAAATGTAATATTGCATGAACCAATAGCCAGACGGATACATTTGGCTGTTGTCTGTCTGATTGTTCGAGAAAGACTTCAAATGGATAAACCTATTCTGACGGGGTTTTCACTTTTTACTGGTATTGTATTATATAACGGAAAATGAAAGAGTCCGTATGTTTGTAGCATATGGATTAAAAAAATACCCAACCAGTTTTTGACGAAAATGTCAGGGGGATCGTTTTTAGAGTGATGTTAACATGACACAGTTGGCACAACAATAATATTTTACAACACAAAACATCAGACGGACTTACCTTGGATATGGGAAGTACAGCTTCGGTGTCGTCCTTGTGTATCTCGAACCGGGCGGAAATCTTGCGCTTGACGCCGTCCAACACGCCGTTGACGCCGTCCAGGTAGAGCATCTTGGTCGCGGCCCCGGATAGCCGGGCCGTCCTCCTCCGTCCGGCCAGTACGGCTGCCTGCCGCCGGTGATGTTTGTACGCGGCGCGGTGACGGTCAACCTTGGGCTGGCCTCCCTGAACGGCTGCGGCCGACGTCCAGTTGGTCACGTTACCCGCCGCCTCCATAACGTACTGCACGGTCCAAACTACCCGGCCCTCCTCCCACACGTCCTCCGCCTCCGAGTCCACCTGCAGCAACCACTGCAACACCTCCTCGTACCGAGAATTCGGCCACGTAGCCCCGGCGGCCGTGGGCAGACCCTTGTGCACAGCCGTCACCGTGATCTGAGTGCCCCTCGGGTTCGATGTGTAGTTGATTGTCCATCGTTCCGGGTCGCTGTTTTCTGCACTCAACACCCGCAGTCCGTTCTTCACTTTGGCCCTGAGAATAAATCCTTTGATGTTCTGCTCCTTGGGTCCGGCGTCGAAAAACACGGGCACGTACGTGAACGACTTGGGATAGAGCGGAACGGACGGGACGAGAGTCAACAGGTACGCGTCCGTCTTGAGCTCCTTGTACGGGCGTTGGGCGTGTTCCAGGGCCGCCTGTCCGATGTAAGTGAACGGCTGGAGCTGCACGTCCGACTGACTGCACCGGTGGTCGGACTCGAGCAGCGCGTAAGAGATCTGTACGTACCGCTGCGGCGTCTTGACCGGCTTGGCGTCCGGTGGGTTCAGCGGCGGCCACCATTTGGCCGGCAACACCAGCCGAGCGGTGCAAACGCCGTCCTTGGGGTCGGGCTTGCACGCGGCAGTGACCGGCCGCTCAGCTCCCTCGAACGTGGCCTTGGCCACCGCGCACAGTTTACCGTACGACGACGAGCCAGAGGCCGACCGCGCAGAACCACCGCCGGCCGCGTCCGCGGCGGACAGCGGCATCGGAGGCGGAGGACCGGAACCGGCAGACTGCGACCTGACCACGCTGTAGCCGACGTGGAACAGCGTCCGGACCACCGGGTTCTCGCGGTACACGCGCCTCTGCACCAGGTGTGCGGACACGTCCATCGACGATATGTCCACGGCCGATGAGTAGCCGACTGACGAACCGGAACCGTTAACGCCGCCGGACATACCGGCCGAGTTCGGATCTGGTATCAGGTAACGCGACGGTACCGTTTGCTTGGTAGAGAACGGCCCATAACTGGCCCTGATCGACGTCTGCGGTACGTCCTGCAACACGGTGAACCTGTCCACGCTGAGCACGGCACCACCGCCGACGTCGTCCTCGCCGTCGTCATCCTCGCTGCCAACGCCCATTTGCTGTTGCTGCTGACGGTTATTGCCGGGACCGCCACCAATCGGGTGCCGGACGAAGAATCCTCCGTCTGGGTTGTCGAAATGCACCTCGACAGGAGTCACGAAACCTATAAACATAGATTTATTAATTGTAATTTATAAGCAAAAGATGTTATTGCAAAATGTTTTGTACATATAGAGGGTTGAGGTCGGGGAGGGTGGATAAGGCGTATACGATACTTATGAGTTAAGGTTCTTATTGTGTTTGGTTAAAATGCGATCGCGCGTGATTGAATTGTGTACAATTTGTGTCTGTGAATTTATCGAATCAATTCCATTACATGTTTATTTTATCATCCATCAAATAATAAAACAAAATAATATAGTTAGCCAAACGTTCAATAAAGGCAATAGAGGCCAAATGGCTCGAAACGGCTCAGGCTTGGATTTTTGTGTAATACACACACGAACACATAAATATATATTGTATACATATAGGAGTAGAAACGAGTTTATTGTTTATTATATTCGATGAGCATTTTGTCTTATAGTCTCGTCATATAACATGGTCATATAACGACTTTAGGCTTGAAAAATTTATATTCTTCGCATTGATTTGATTTAATAAGTAACATAAAAACCCAAAGGATCAATATTTTGCAAAATACCTACATTTATATGTGCGGTTAATATTTAAACTCGACACGCGCAATACTATCGATATCAAAGTTGTTTCATTTATTGAATTTTTAATGAAATTCATAAGAGGTCTCATATAACAGCTAGTAACAATTTCGATTGTCGGGATACCGTACGAAATTGGTTAAAACAACACATTTTTTATGTAGGATAAAATAATTGTAAATCAACAATTAGTTTCTACGAATGAAGAACACTTTACCCGTGAAGATTCTTTCTTAGTACTTACTTACACCCTTTGCATATTTCATTAGTAAAAAAATTAAGTATTTTCAAACGCAAATAAAAACACAAGACAGAGCTTATTGAAATTAAAAAGAATTTACTGTTCTACGACCATGCGACCATTTTATTCTGTCAAAAATCAAAATATTATGTTATGACAGTTCTATTATTTAGCTAGGTAGTTTAGCGGCATCTAAAAAAATAACGAAAATACGTTTAACGACGAAACTGCTTACGACAAACCAAAACTATCGAATAGTTTTACGAAAACTTCTACGAAATAAACTGAACATATTTAACAGTGAGCGGTGTGTGTCACATTGCATTTGAAAGACCAACGAAGACAACGGAAGTCTAAACTTGCGGTATTATTCAATATTTAATTTTCTCGTTTCATGTACTATGACATCTGTCAACCATCGCCACAACAAATATAAACGAAATAAACGTTTTCATATATACATATACCTACGATACGAATAATAAATTACGACTGCTGCAGTAACGTCGTCGGCGAAATAGCGTGTTGCTAAAATTTGAAAACTATGCACGTCCGTCGTCCACCACTTCACCCACCACCCACAACGTTGCACGCGTGCGTTACGCAGAATTCAATAAAGTTTTGGGGCTGAAAAGTTCTGACACAAATCGCCCGCTCCACTTTACAGCGTATATACTACGCCTTATATACACTAATGCACACACACACACATATATATATATATGTAGTATAAGGTGCATAGAGTTGACTATATATACATTTATGTAGGGTTTATTAACTGTATGTTATGTATATACACCTATGTATGCCAATTCAAGATATATTCCGAACGGAAGGCACGTCCGGATGTATATTGTGTATATAATACATAATACCGACGAAACTATATATTCGTACATTCGATATAATATGTTGAAAACGAAATAAACAAAACAAGTATTTATATATATATATACCTACGCGAGTGTACCTACTAGGTCCCTTACTCCCTTCTATATATACACGTGATGCGGATATATTAATAAAACGAGAAAATTCGCTGCGGGGTAAGTTTCAATATACAATATATAATATATATATATATATATTGTTGCAATTTAACTCACACGCGGGCTGCAAGTGATAGGTATTATGTATATACGGTGTGATCCATTTAACGCGTAAGTTTTTGTTATTTCAGAAAACAATCAAAGTTTTTGAAAATATTTCTTTTACATAATTTTAAGTCGTTACAAAACAACATTTTAGGAAACAATTATAATATTTTTATTATTTTTCATCGTTATATTTTTTTAAAGGTTTTTATTCTTTTGAATGATAACATATTATAAACATTTGCAAGAAATTTATCAGGGAAGTGCATAATGAAAGCAATAAGCAAACACCAAAAAGTACACTAAAAAAGTTAAGTTAAAATTTTCAACATTATATTTAAATCCCAAGTGGGTCAAATGACCCGTCTTGCCCTCCCTCTCCGGGCGCCCACGCTTATAAGTAAAAACTCATAAGCTACTCAACGAATATTTGATTTTTATACACCAAAGTACCCTACAAAATATTCTACTTTGGAATAGAGAATAAAAATGCACGTTGTCATTAAAAATGTACTTAAAAAAAAATAACAATAACAAATAGTAAAAACAATATTTAAAAAAATGTTAGTAGTTTTTTAAATTATGAGTATTACGTTAAATGGATCACTCGGTATATACATATATTGTCGCAGAAGGGGATGGGGGGATGTTTTGGCGTAACGGCTTTCCCAGCAACGACATTTCAAACGCCCCACATTTTTTTTTGTCTAAAACCGTATTGATTCGGGGTTTTTCAAGACCAGCCTTTGATGGGGGAAAAAAAAATAATAAAAACAGCAACAACTACAACAACAACTTCCACGCGAAATAAAATCATTCGTACGCTCTCCCTTAGCTTACAATTAAGTGCGCAACTGTTATTCGAAAAACTAGCTCACAGAGCTAATGCGAGGTCCGCGATTGTAACCGCTATGCCGGCATATCAAACCCGGGAGATCTAGTATTATTCCAAGACTTTTGAACTAAAAAAAGATAATAATATTATATACCTACACTAATACAATTATTGACTTATATAATAGAATGTAGGTATGTATAATAATATAGTTTTCGTCGTAATTACCTGTCACGACCACTGACACAGAATATACGTGGGGAAATGTGGTATACAATCTATATATGTTTTATTATATCGGTCGGACGTTATTAATCACAACTCGCGTGGGTATACGTCCTATTATACGGCTGTTATACCTACTGTAATATAGACAATATATAGTATTGCGCTGCTACGCAATATATACCCGGCCATATAGTCATATAATATATATATGTCAGCTGTGGTATAGAATTATCCCAGGTACCCATCCCTCGCTATGGACGCGGCCCGGTTAAGTAATAATATTATTTAAGTTTGTTTTTAGTATATTATGCATTCGTGAAACCGTCGGACCTTTAATTAATTTCAGAACGCCGCGTAGATTATACCCGATGTAATGCAATGATATCGTAATGATATGTGCGTTCGGTTAATAATGATAATATCTATATACAAACTACAAACAGATTTTAAATTGAAATTATGGAAAACTTTTGCCGGGCCGTTTAATTTATTTCGACGGGCTTAATACGCATCGCACGTGTGAGTGTGTGTAACCTAACATAATCGCGACTAATTAAAATTTCAATCGCTATGAAATAATATGTACATAATAATAATAATAATAATAATAATAATAATAATATATGAATATGTATTACGTTTGAGTTTGGAAGTGCAACCGCAAAACTAATATAATAATAGTACCAGACGGAACGTATACATTATATTAAACGTGTACCATGGATGTATTATTTAATATTTATGATACAATATGTCAGGGCTTGAAACCGATTGAAATAATTTCGGTTTCGGTTTCGACTTTAATACCGGTATCCAATTTTTTTCGGTTTCGTTTTTGATTATACGGTTTTGGTTTTGGTTTTAAAACGGTTTATACTTGGTTTATACCGGTTTCTGAAATCGGTTTTAAAAACGGTTTCAAGCCCTGCAATATGTATTAGGATCGAGGGTGTAGTGCCTATATATATATTATGGTGTGTGTGTATATTACATATATATATAATACGCTGACAATATTAATACATGCGGTAATTAAAATCGAATTTAAATCCTCCACGTATGATCGGACAACAATATTATTTTTAAATCAAACATTGTCGTAATATTTTAGTAATAATGTGCAGTATAATGACGTCTAATCGGACTAATCCGTAATACGGCACCCTCGCAGATAAGTGGCTCACTAGGTGCAAAATACTTTTGATGACAATGTATCAGCGGTGGGGTGCTTTTTATACCCTGTACTAAAGTTTGACATACGACTGTTTCTTAGAATAGGTATTTACTATATTGGGCATAATAATGGACATAAATTATAAATGTACAGAGAAGGAATTTTTATATTTTATTTTTATTTGAAAAATCCAAATTATTAAAATTCTCAGGTGGTACATTTGCACCGCCTGCCCCCTCCCCCCCCCCCCCCCCCCCCCCCCCGGAGCGTGCCTGAATATAACCGTAGGTATAATATTATAGAACACGTGTTATTTGTACATTTTCCCGACGCTTGCACCCACTTAAAGCGTCACATTTGTCGCTCATTGTTTCGACTTGGGGGAACGGTGTATAGGTAAATACATAGTTTATAATTTCATTTTCGCTTCATACATAATACATCACGTCCTACGGGCGACTGCCGCTGTACGTTTCGGCTTATTTCTCACCGCGTATAACATAATATTATAATAATAATATACATTTAATATTTATACATATTAATAGGTATATTACGTGTGTACGACGTATTTACATTTATCGCACTTAACAGATTGATATTCCGTCTTAGAGTTGATATTGTATAATATTATTATGAGTGTGTACACACGAACACGTCATGAAATAAACTTTACTCCGCGGGACTAATTGCATTATTTATACGTCCTATAATGTTTTGTTATTTAAATCATTTAATCGTACAACATAATTATACGAATTTAAAACAAGTTATATTCATAATAGTTTAATGTTATGTAATTAATTTAACATCAATGTTAATATGTTAAAAATCAGGTTTTTGTGAAAACATGATTCACGTTACGAAAAAACTGGTTTCGAAAAAAACATTTTACGCATATTATACATATTATTAGTATAAAACTATAGGCCCTGAGATTTTGTTTTATGTTTTTCGCGCACAAATGTTTTAACCGCGCGCGGCGCTCTGTCACATATAAATTATTATTAGGTACCATTGAAACACACGAGTGCCCTATAGTCATTTGTATATCCGTTGATTATTGCTATATTGCATATTGTAATATATATAAATAATATACATTCACGTGTGTATAATAAATGCATTAGGCACTCGAACCGAACGTCGACAGAGAATACGCTATTTGGTCAGGCGCTGCAGCACCAGCTGCACAGTACGCACCTATTCTGTTTTACTCATATATTATATATATCTATAATTTCAGCATATATATATAAGTAACTATCGTGTTCTGCGAGTGATACGCGAACGCCCGAATGGATTTTTATGAAACTAGATTTTTTTATCCCGATTCTCGTGTATGCTGCAATAGCAGCTGACACGGGACGGTTTTCGAAATTACCAAATTATACGGGTTTAATACGCTGTGGATTTTTTTCGAGATTACCCCGGTTTATATATATAGTTTATTGTACACCTCCACTCAGCACAAAAAACGTACGACGACGACGACGACGACGGTACGTGCGACGAATACGATTTGTTCGATCCGATGGAGTTTTCGTGTATTTGCGAGATAGATGTTAGGTACGCGTTTGTACATCAATACGTGTTAGGGAGACGGGCGATGTGAGAAAAAAATAACTTTGAGCGATTTTTATCAATTTTTGCACGTGCGTGCCAATCCTATACAGCCGCCATCGGGACACAGTCATCACCGTTGTGAAGTAAATCCCGCTACGTCGGCGGCGGCCAAAATGTGTGGTACCTTTGTTTTTATTACAACGGATTTTTGCGAAAAAAAAATATAACACGGCGGTCTTAACAAAACAATGGCGCGGGAGAAAAGTTGTAATTTATACCGTTGAAACTTTTTTAATAACACTACGTTTATACTGGAGAGAAGAAAAACGTTGTCACGCGGACAAACGAAACAAAAAACAAAATATGAAAAGTATTTATTTATTTATGCCCCGTCGGACGCACATAATATATTATAATATCTACTTACGAAAATTTAAATTCAAGCCTCTCTCGTCCGGCGAAATTTTCATGTATATACCAGTGGAAACGTGATCGTGCCGTATTATATTATGTATATCATATAAACCGGAGACCGCTGCGTCTCTTTCCTCAGCTGTGAGGAAAATGAGATGATAATGAATGCATGCATGCATGCGTGCAAATAAAAAAGGTTTTTGGCGGAAAGGAAAATATATAGACATATTATAATACGAAAAACGTAACGCGTATTATCGTCCGCGGAGCCCATCTCCGCCGAACAAAATCGAATACCACGTATACAGCACATAATATTAATACATAAACCTATATTATAATATGTCACGCTGCCTTGTGATGTTGCATGTGTGCCAGTAGAAAATTTGTTGAATATTAGTGTATAATATATAGACACCGGGAGAGAGACGGGGAGGGAAAGAGCGAGAGAAGATGGATACAAATACGAACGGCGATGAAGAACAAACACCCGCAGGCCGATTAGCGTTATTATACGTAGTTACGTCTGATCTTCATGATTGTTTTTCGTTTCAACAATTTTCGCTGCCGCGAGGGCGGTAAGACGAAAATAAAATAACATTTGCATATTGAATTAAAAAATACTAGGAAAAAAACGAACGTATAAATAAATCCATCGGATCGTATATGTATAAAAAAACATAGGTATCTAAAATCTAGATGCACCTATTCGGTTGTACACCTAAGAGTATAATATATGGACGAAAAATAAAGAAGTGCACTACACAACCGTCTGCGCGCAGGTAGAACGGAAGGGTTACCACCTGCCGGAGGGGCGGCGCAAACAGGTGTTGTCCGATGAGGATTGTGGCGCGTATATATTCGTCGTGCATTAAACACCGGTTTCCAATTTCGGGATTTAATTAATCGATAACCGCAACAGTGGCGGCGGTGGATTCTAAAAGATACAGTGTATCGATATAATATTATTCGGTATGACGGTATATACCTAGACGTGGTGCACTCCACGTCTTCACGTGCCCGAGCCACGGCCAAGGTGGCCATAGGTACTATTCTTACTACTTATTACTATATATGTAACCGCGTCCATTACCAAGACGTAACCGCTGCAGTACCTATGCATTATAATATGTTGGTATAATATATGTATGATCGTGGTATATTATTACGTAGCAGTGGATGGATGCAAAACCTCACCCGGGGTCTGATGGCGCCTGCACTAGGACGGAGGCCTAAATTCATATTCTTAGTTGTACATTTCCAAACAGAGACGTCGCGGTATTATAGCGTACATATATAATATAATATTAAATATTATACGTTGCACACATGCGATGACGACGACTACAACAATAATAATATACACGACGAGGGGACGAAAAATAGACAAAAAAGAAAAAAAAATGAATAGAACGCACAACAATAGTGGCGAGGACGAAAAAAGAAATAAAAACGACACGCATTCCACCGAAGGCAGCTCTTACACGAATACGTCATATGTTATATATATATATATATATTATGCGTATTATATACACACGTGTATACGCAGACCGTGCAGTTCTGTTTTGGAATATTATGGACTACCCTGCGGAGAGCACAATGGCGTTCACACAGTGAATATACATATATAATATAATAATAATATTTTTAATACATATATTATATATTATATACACATATCGAGCGTGTATATTATTATACGAGGAGTACTACTACAGTGTACTGTAAGTATATGGACTCCGTCGAGATGCAGTGTGCAGCCACGGCAGTCTGGGCTGAACGGGGGCGCATTTTATATTTTTATGGTCACGTTTTTATTTCGACGAATCATCCCCTTTGCGGGAGACCGTGCCCGAGATAAAGCGAGACCACGCCGAGCGAAACGAACGTTTTACGATTTATTGTAAATACCGTAACGTTATATTATTATACTGCACCAAATCTTTTCCGTCCACTCAAATCATATCACCCGTTTGTTCAGTGGCGTCATTTGAGGAAAGGAGAGGGGGTAAAGTGGGCATTTGCCTCTGTTTGATTTTAAAAGCAGCCAATGGGATAGTTCTTGGTTAAAAATTATAACTACATGTTTATAAATTTAGAGAAATATAATAGGTAATGTGTAGGTACTAGAAATTTATTGTAACAATAATGATGTATATAGTTTGTAATAGTTCGAATATGTTTAGCCGCTGGGCCCGTTATATATTATTATATCTATAAGTTGAACCCTGCCTTTATATTATTTATTTTTAAATTCGAGCATTATTATGTATTCTTCTTCTTCTGTCCAACGGAATTATGCTGTTATATTATATAGCCATAATACCATATAGGTAAACTTTAACAACGATTTGTATGCGGGAAGCGGGCATGTAGAATAATGATATTATAATCCTTTACAATTTTCTTTCTATACATCCTTTTTTTCATGTAGTATATGTCAATGTATCAACTATAAACTGACAAAATAATAATTCTAAAAATAAAACGATCATTTTTAAATTCACCCGTGGTTTCTAAGAAACTTCTAACAGTGTTTTTATTTTTACTATTTCAGCAGTTGTGTATTGTAATTTTAGTTTGTTCGACCTCTACTGTATAGAAAAATCTTAAATGAACAGAGGTAAGTTAGCTCCCCATTTGAATATTTTAGTCTATAATAATACATATTATACAATTACTTAAGATAGGAATTGTATTGAAATAAAAAAAAGTAAATGGAAATGAACTTGTAAGCGAAGCGATCAGATTTTTTTTTAGCTATATATTGGTCAAAACTTTTTCTTCCTCTATTTAAAGCTGAAATGACGCCACTGCGTTGGTTGTTTTTCGGGCAATTTAATAAGCCAAGATGTCCGATTTAAAGTAAACGAAAAATGTATTATCAAAATCATTAAAAACCCAGAATTCTTATATCAGGAGTAAAAATGTTAACGTTAAACGGATTTAAAAAATAAATAGTGTATGCAGAGGAAAATGCACTAAAGGAGATGATATGACCAAAAGACTTCGATAAAAACAACATCACATTATATTAAATTTATGTTGTATTGTACTATGTATATTATATTTATCTACATGCAATTTGTATTATTTGTCTCCACCGCGATCGAATATTTACTCGGAATAATTTACAACGCGGTGGTGCACGTTTCGTATTATATACATTTTCGGAAAAATAATATCAAATTGTCTGGTATATTTATTTTTATTATCCTCTCTCGTGTTCGGTTGCTTACACTTTACACCGAGCTCCGCTTTTGTGTTATATTATAATTTTTTAATAAAAGGAACGATACTCATTGGTCTTAATAATAATTTTAGGCGATGTATATACGTTGTTGGCGCTGTATAGGTACCTATCAGTACGATTCAGAAGATTTAAAGAATTTTCGGGACTTAACATTTATTGCGGCGGAAATGAAAAAAAAGTAAGTTATAAACTATAATAAAGTAATAACATGCACTTCGATAAAAGATACAGCGCAATAAATTACATCACAAAATATATAATACCTATATCTATGGACACGTATTATTTAGTCTCCTTTCATGGTCGTATAGCGTTTTTCTTTATCGTTCAGCAGAATGTGATCTCATTATTACTAACGAGTTTTATTTTAATAAGTGTAATTTTTCTTAAGGAATATAATTTAGAGTGCCATTTATTATTTAAACTGTTCGTATCGTACAATAATTACCAACTAGGGAACACACCGGCAATAAACGCGGCGCAGCGAGCGTAAGACTGGCTATATTATAGTATATACATAAATATTTTTGGACGCCATTCAAACGGTTGAATTAAATATCATACAAAAGGAGATGAAAAGCGTGCCACTGCGATGCGGCTAAGTCTAGATCCACACAACGAATGCGACAATACGTTTAAATACATCGAAAGAGTATGACAATATACTGTCACCGGAAAAACGAAAAAATAATAAGTAATAACAATAATACTCATAATAGTACGTACGTATATTATATTGCTATCATACAGGTCCGTACCACGAACTTAACCTTTACATAATGTCTGCTCTGCCGGCGAGACGACGACGCGCACGACCGAGCAAATACGAGTACATACTATTATTGTCACATTATAACAGGCTAACCTACCCATAGTTTTGAAAAAAAGGAAAAAACAAAACAATAAAAACCTACACGTGTTTGTCAATTATTACGCGCCACCGAAAGACGTACCAATATTTACGCTTGTACACGATAAATAATATAATATATTACATCAAACACTTGCATATCATGTTAAATCTTGTATTCACGCGTATAGGTAGTATATGAGTGTACAACATTATAATATTAAATTGTTATTGAGAAATTTAGTTGGACAATACGAGTCGGCGAAGTACAGCACCAGTGTATACGTATATCATATAAAATATATTTTGTAGGCAGGTACTAAACCGCGTTTTTACGTTCACCGATATTTTACGTCTCTTTCGGTCTTTTACCTTTATTATTTTTTTTACGTCCCGAAAACTCCGCCTATGCCGATGACGACGTGCAGAGCGTGTAACGACGACGACGACGACGACGACGGTGGTGGTTCGGAGACCGTCGGCGCCGCCGCTGGCGTCTACCCTCGGCGAAAATCAATACGCCGGCGTATATATATATATTTTAGAACACACACACACGCACACAATGTGGCACACAAATCTCGTAGACGTTATGTACGTGGCCAAAAGTATACACATTTACCTTTTTTTTACCTCACTGCCGCCACGACCGACCCAACCGGCAGTGCACAACCCACCCCTATGAGTACAGAGGAAAAAAGGACCAGGCCGCACAAAATCCGACAACCCATAATATGAATATAGTGTTTAATACATATGTATATAAGTATATATAAATAGGTAGGATGTATAGTTCTCCACTAGTGTCCATTGACGACAATATAGAGATAATATAGGTACCGGAAAAACGACAACTGCTCGTCGTCGACCGCTTAATATTGCACCATCATTATTTTTATATTTATGCGTATAAACTGTATGCATGCGTACGAAGTCGTTTCGAGGCGGTATATAGACAGTCGGTCTCGTAGAACGTATAATATGTGTCAAAAACCGAAAGGCAGACCAAGCCCGTATATGTGAGTGCGTTGTGTATTTATTATTTTTTTTAATTACAAGCATAATATATTATTAATGTGCGTGTGACAAAAATGTAATTCAAAGACGAACGGCCAAAAAAAAAATAAATATATTACAATAATAATAATAAATAAACAAACATACGACGCTTATATCGCATATATTATAATAATTCTAATGGACTCGCATCGGAACGAATTAAAATAACGAACCAACGCCACGACACGATTGTTTTTCTTCGTTTTTTTTTCACACAATGTACGGAATACTATTCGTTTATTTTTTTTTTTTGCATCGCGGCCGTGTCTTGCTGAACGGCTTTCAAGACATCACAAAATATTAGTGGTCGGCGTTGTTGTGCTTTAATAAGTAGAAAAAATAACCTGACGACCTCACGCAATTTCATTTTGCTACAGCAGCCGACGACGTGACAGTTCGTTACATTTCGGCGGCTATATAATTTGCCACCATATAATCCACGACTATATTCCATTGGTCAATTTTTTTTCTTACATAATATTATGTATTTATCTATAAAGATCTCCCGACATTATTTTCGTCACTTTGAAAATCCACAGCGACTTTCGTGTCGGGTCTAAATTTTTTTTTTAATATATAATTTCAAGACCGTCCTACGGTTATCTTTTAGTATAACGACTGTATAAAAATACGATTTTATTCACTGATAAGAACGGAATCTTCGTCATAAAGAAAATAAACTAGTTTCTCAACTAGTTTTATTATTATTATTATTATTATTTTAACAACATAAAATTCCTCTGAAGATATCAGATGTCCGATATTATTTGTTCGTTACATACGATAAACGCATACTTTGGGAAAAATATTTGACAGAAAAAATAACGAACATTACATTATAATAATAATTATAGGTAGCGTATAATCTGGTACAGCACAATATTATACAATTACAGAACACTATTAGGTATAAATGTAAAATTGAATATACAGGATGATTCATCAAACATGCTCACCCCCATTTATTCCCTTTATAATGAATTTATTTTTTAGGTGTACTTAAAAACTATATCACCACAAACTTAGATTTTTAAATAATTTAAAGAGTGTACTGGAGTATGTGATGACACATGATGCTTTTTTTTCAAACTAGAACCAATCATTTTTACTATTTATTTGTTAAGCTGATAATTTACTGTTTTGAACATTTTGATGTAGGTACCTAAATCAAAATTCTAATAAGTATATTTTGAGTTATTCAAATACTGTACTGATGATAATAGACCTTAAAAATGGTTTTACAAAAATATAAATTACCTATACCTATGTTATATTTAATAAATCTAGAACTCAAATAATTTTTACAAAGTATACAATTTTGATATATTAATATCAATTACTATAATATTTGTAAATCACCATGATCGTCATATCTTATAAGCAATAGTATCAATGACCTACTCATAGTTAATTTACCTTAATTAAACAAAATCAAACAACTTAAATATTTTCAAAAAAATCACATGCTTTATTAACAATTTATAAAGAAAAAGGAGATGCTCATTTAAAAAAAATCTTTATCACCACAGGACACCACTATTTTTTTAACATACAAATCCAAGTCCTACTTAAAATGTGTAATAATCAGTATTTGAGTAAATACTAAATTCACTATCGAAGAAATAAATAGGGGATGAGCATGCTTGGCTATATACACACTATATATACTATAATGTGATCAAGAGCAGCCGATATTTTTATATTGAAAATCCGATAACATATGATCAACATCCAAACTCCAAAGTACATAATATGTATGTGTATATATAGCTTATATTTATAAAAGGTAGGCACTAAACTAATATTTAGCTTAGAGCAAAATATTAAAATGTACTTATAATTTGATACGTCATATTATATAATTTATTTTTAAGATTATGATTATTATGGTTCGTGTTAAAAATCATAATAAAATTCACAACACATGCCTGAATTCAGCTGCAGATCAAAAGATGAAAGTTACGGTTATTTTTTGAATTTATTATCAACTATCGATAAAATCGTACTAAAAATAAAAATAGATAAAAATAATCCAAATGGTTAAGACTCTTTTTTGGTTAGACAAACTCAGCTTACAGTTGTATCCAACGACTATCCATTATATATTATGATCTAAGGTTATACACGTAATATTATAGGAAAAATGGGTGCAGAAATGTTGGGGGTTTGCATCAACCGTCGACTTCGAGTGAGTATAACGTCAAGGGGCCTACTACCGATGCGATCTTAACTGGGCTTGTTATTCTAACTTACCTTATCCTAAACGATAAAGCATGACGGGTGACGTATATGCGGATTCAACCGACTGTAAGAACGTTTTTAACGATATAATTAACCGTCTACGGGCAGTCCATTAATGTTGCAGAGTTTTAAACTTCACGTTAGAGTGGGCACGAAAAGTTGGCTCATAGAATGTTTTATACAGTGTTTAGCTGGTTTCATACGCGCGGTGTGCGTGCTATACGGCTTGGCGTCACGTTGCTTAGCGACGCACCCCCTCCCAAGACGTATTAGGTCGTTTTGGCTCCACAAATCGGAAACGGTTCGAGCTTTTAAGAGGCGCCATAAGACACGCGTGTGTACATGATTTACACGCCTGTGCGACGTATATAAAAATTATATATTATATTAGGTATATAGGTAGGTAGTCAATAACCCGTTTAACGGGTGATTATATACATAATATATTATATATATTTGTAATATATATACATACATTGATAGCAGAAACCCCCTGTCACCCTCCTGATACGATTCCACCCTATCGTCTACCGGACTAATGTTTTTGGCATAGTTTTCACGTTCAAGCTTTTTTTTATACCTCACATTATTTCATGCTACCGTGGCATTACGGGCATTATATTATTATGAAACACTAACGATATACACACTCCAGCAGAAAGACATGGAACATTATAATAATATAGTACTAACGTCTAACATGGTCGTTTCTTTGGTTAATATGAATATTATACTGAAAAGCTTTAACGTTGGTATAATAATATTATGTTCAAGTTACATAAGTATGTAGAGGTGTTATTTTTGTGGTTATTATTATCTGTACAACGAAAATCAAAATAATATTTTAAAGTTTGAAAACTATTATACGTTTTGTCGACAGAGAAAACAATTTATATACAATATAGGTATATAGTCCATATATAAAATAAGACCATCAGCCGGAACCGAATTTAGAGTGTATCGAGAACGTATATAAGACGTAATGCGCGTTCGATAGTTGCAGTGTCCAACATAATAATACATTTTTAACGACGTAGTCGAATTTTTAGGGTTGGAAATTTGGAATTTTATACTGTATGAACGTCGTTTTTGTTTCTGACACTTCTTTGCAGTAAAACTTCAGCTGACTATCACATACGCCGCGCCTTTATAATAGTTGTACCTATATGACGTATATATGTAACGTAAACTATCTCGAAAAATGTCATCCACACGAGTCACGTCGACTAATATTACCGTTCGAAACAAATTATCTGCGTATGACTGTATGTGTATAATGTATATAATATGAAAAAATATTTTATATAGGTAGTATTAAATAGAAGGCTTCAAACAAAATAATATGTCAGACATCCGTGCGTACCTTCTGTGTGCTGCAGTAATTGGTTCTGAGGAAATATCGCAAGTCGTCACATTTCACAGTTACAAACATATTTTCACTATCACACTGTATAATAATATATATAGATTACAATTTCCAACTGGCGGAGCACCTCCATATTAATAACGCATAATAGATAATATTCAAATTATACAACGCTCGTAACCGTTGTTATACAGCATCGTCTACGATTCTTGGCAGATAACAATTTATCATTATTATAATGTGTACGTAGCCAATTTTTTTTATGCACATCAATTTAGCCACGCGTGACACCGACAATGGTAAACGCAAATTGTGCGAACAAACGGATGTACCGTGAATGCACATAATATCAAAGAGATGACATACAATTTAACTCAGAGATGAAAAATAATTTTTATCTGTTATCGGTGTTAGCTGTCATGATTATACTTGCTTTGCGTAGTCGACAACAATTAAAATTATAGCTACTATTAGTCATTAGAACAGTCAGTGCGTAAATAATATTATATCGAAGAAAATATGTTTTGATAATATTGTTTTGTACTGCACGAAGAGACATGTGTACGCCTTATATTATATTTTGATCGCCTTGCAGTAATTTACACTTAGCTATATGATTACAATTTACAACAATACTATTAACGCTTTGATCAAACCGACCATTCGAAATAGCACAGAGGATTTCGTTTAAAACCCAAAGATTGGGTTTTTAAAAGAATATCAAAACATTATATTATATTAATTTAATCTTGCATTATCTTGTTTCGGAGTAAAAAGACAAATATATAATAGAAATAAAATATACCAATCAACAATTAATGAAAAAAATTGTATACAAGGCTTTAATTCCATATTTTTAAAATAATATAATTAAAACATGATATAAAATATGGTTATTTTTACCGACGCAGATTCCATAAGAGTATTCGTTTAGACCAGTCAAAAAAAATTAAAATTTACAACCTTTTTAGATTGATTTTGGGGATCTGATTAGGTCAAATAAAATTACGCACCGCATGTTTCCCTCGTTGCAGTCGAACTTGTGCGCAAAATTATACTATTTTACACCAACGGCGGATAACATAATGCATATAATACATGTGTTTCATTTTAAACATCATAATAATATGAGTTACCGTTCTGAATTGTATTTCATATTTTGTAATTATTTTATAATGATTAATGATATTGTTACCAGTAATAGTGATATGTGCAAATGTTTGTTAATCATTTTTTTTATTGAAGTGTGTATCCCGTTCAAAACTGAAATACTCAGAAATCGTTTGATATAAGTTAAAACACGATGGACGTTTGGATTGGATGCACAACGAACCGATTGATGTAACATAGGGCACATTCGGTGAATTAATACAGTTATGTTACAATGTTACATTGCATCAAAGTCCCAAACATGCATATTATATGTGTTTCCAAACCAACCCATATTATTATAATATGTAAATATAATAAATTCGAATTCCTAAAATCTAAATAACGGTTATAGAGGGGTATGCAAATTGACTGTCCCTACAAGAAACCTGTGAATAATATAAGTTGACTTCGTGTCCCTATTGGCGCGTGATCCGCGGGAAACGGATGATATGGATGTGGAGGTGATCAAGAGTCGTTACATCACCACACAATACCACTACATAATATATAGTATGTAATATACACTCGCGCACGGCGACGCTATGACGGTCGAAGATTATAAGTTAAGATTTGAGACCGAAATTCCGTAGCATTGAGTATAATGTTGCTATAATACGTAGGCACTCGTGGACCCAAAAATAAAAAATATGAAAATGATGGTAGGTACTATAGGTATATTATCAAGGATTGGGCTGTGGAGAACGCCTATAAAGTATATATGTAATAATGGCGGTGACAAAGCCATTGATAGTTTTCTATTGCTTTGATGTTTTCTTCACTGATTCACGGACGCCATATTTAGCCATGATCAGCCTTAAACATCCTCAAAACCGTTTTGCTATTATAATAGATACTGGTGTCTTTTAAAGATTAATTAGTTTAGGTTAATGTTTATATTTTAAAAATCTATAATTTAGTATAATGTGATGTTTAGTCTATCAAGAAAAATTATAAAGTAGCTAAAAAATATTTTAAATATTTTATCATACAAATTATATTATTATAATTAAAATATTGATAAAGTCTAAATTTAAATAGTGTTTAAAAACAAGGTAAATGTGTGTATTTACATCATTAGTATCTGTAAAAAAAATATAATTATTTTAAAATTAAACTCAATTTTTATCATTAAGAGGAAGATAAAAATATTTTACACGTATATTGTTCTATACTTCTATCGCACGTACCTGTTTGCCTGCCCGTGTGCGTATAGCTTAATAATTAAGTTTAATCAAAGTTACGTGATAATTGACTGTTATAGTTCCATACTTAATACAGTACGCCATAGTTGAGGCTATCGGTGCTAGCTAGGACAAGGACATATTATATTATATACTATATAGACTATTGATATAGGCAAAATATCCGATACAATACTATAATCAGTAGGTATAAGCAATAAGCATGTGTTATAACTAATAATATATCAATAAAAATAATTTAATGATTTTGACTTAACTATACCCATACGAATTACACAAGAGCGTTATTTGTTTGAGCTGAACAGATTTAATATAATATAATATTATATTTTACTATATACAATATACATGTATACCTATATACTGTTTTGTATATAACTAGATACTTACAAGTTTATTTTAGAGATAATTCAACCGGAACTTCTTTTTACAATATAAATGTGGTATAAAACCTGACTGCGCGTACGTATTATGGTAATACTGAATTGTCGTAAATGTCACTCTCGAACCGATACAATTAGGAAGTAAACATTTTTACATTTTTACAGTCCATTGTTTAACTTGTTTAACTTAATTTTAATAAGTTTAATGGGCTTTCAGATAGATTTACAACTCCACCGGGCACAGAGTACCAATAATTTGTGTGATCAATTTATACACAAAAGGATGTACGAAATGTGATGCATTGTTTTTATAGTACACGTACACAAATATTTTTCATAGCGACGTTTATATTTTAAGTTTTAATACTATGTAAACTATACGTCTATACATTGAATATTAGAAAAAAAAATTATTTTTAATGAATAAAGTTTTCAGCGGGGGTGGTATTTTTAAAGCTGCAAATAAGAAAAAATATTAAACATCTGCTGTAAAGAAATTACTTGTGTACATAACTATTAAATAGTTACATACACCTATACAATATACATATATAATTACTGTACATGCATAATGATAATATTTAATATAGTAATATATTATGATTTATATTTTAGAATAATATATACCAGCAGCTATACCAATATAATATTATAATATCGAAAGACAACTGTTTTAATAGGGGTTTTAATAATGTTATCGTTGTACCTGCAGCCGTAAGTTTAATATTATTATATTATTCTACGGCTCCCACTTATTATGGTTACCGTTAAATAATAATTTAAAAAATAAGTACTATTAACTATCAAGTGAGAAACCAAGACGACTAACATCTAATTTCAACGTCAACGCGCAGAATAAGAAGGTTGATCTCGCGGTTCGACATCGACATATTATATGAATAACCACCAGGTTTTCTCATCCAGATAAATAGACAAAAGTGTTATAATATTATCATCATTTATCTTTATCTTGATATTTTATACTTTTACTATATATAATATTTTAATCTGTATCTAGATTCCAGATACATTAGGTATATACGATTATGTTCTTTTCTTTATCTAGAAAAATATGTACAGTTATATTTGCGAATATTAGCTGGTTAGTGTTTACCAAGAAAAACAAAATAGCTGTATACTTATCTTGTTTTTAAATTATAATAATTCACATTAATACTCGAGAGCCGTACTATATAACTGTAGAATTAATACTATTTGTTTGTTTAAAAATATTTTCTTGGTTTTAGTATGAAAGCAGAAAGATGCTATTTTATTAAGATCATAAATCTATACGGGTTTATATACACTTGTGTTTATATACATTTATTTTTTCTCTATGAAAAGAAAAACACGTTTGTTGGAGCATGATTCCATTTTGTAATAAACAAGTAAAATAAATAATCTCGAGCGGGTTGTCTGGTTGTCGGGTACGGCGAGCAATACGATATAGGGCCGAAGACAATTTATTTATTCTCTAAAGCACATTGTTGTGTATAGCAAATAATTACTATACCAGTAGCACTTAGAGGGTCGTGTTTTCGTTAACTTCAACACTTTAAAAGGTTCCAGTAGGTAGGTATACAGCAAAGTACTATTATAGTAATTGCATAGGTACGGTAGACAATTAAGGGAAACACGACCGAGCGTTTAGCTTAATAGTTTTTAATTTTAATAATTAATAAATATAATTTGTATTATAGTCGAAAATGCCAGAACATTGTTTCTAGAAATGCTGAGAAATAAACGTACCTATGCGTTTAATGGGATATAATCCGATAGTAATTATTGTGTACACTGTACAATATGATGATAATATGGCAATGCAGTAATAATAGTAGGTACCTATAGTTCGTGTTATTGAAACGCTGATTTTTAAAATCTCAACGTTACTTTATACTTTTATAGAGTAATTGCAACTGTTTTAATTCCATAAGACAAACAGAAAAATATAATTATTTTCATAACTAATTTTATTTTATCCCATCAAAATAAATAGTTAAAACATATGGTTTAATAATATTATATGATTTTCAAGTAGAATATTCACCAAATTATATTAAGAAATATGAAGTATTGAGCAATCACTGTCATTGCAGCGTACCTACGTCTGTTTGACGACGACATAGCGGTCGAATAATTTGAATTTGGGTTTAAATTCCTGCTTTTCTCTCTTTGTATAATACATCATTTTAAATTGAATTACACATTTTAGTCGTTATATTATTGTTTGAATATACAATAATTAATAATTATTATGTACGAAACATCACACAACAATGGTAAAATAATCTAATTTATATTTTAATTATTTTGTTGCCCAATAATCACACGCCCCTCCGTTACAAGACCACTTACAGAGGGGTTGGATATTTCTCTATGAACGAAGTTATTTTAAATAACGAAAATAAACCGTCCCAGGCATAAAATTATAAATGCATTATTAATAATTAAAACATGTTGGTTTATGCAAATGTTTAATACTTGAAATGTAATTTAAGGGACAAAAAAAAAGAATTTTAAAATATACAATTCCTAGTTAGTAGTTGGTATATTTGTATACATATTACAATATATTTACACTCTTGTTTACATATATTATAATATATAATATATATATATATTGATAACCTAACCTATCCTGAATATTTATAAGCACATAAAATCTCAATAAAATTTATTTTAATCATAGGATATTTGATCAAAGTTTAAAACAATATATATACTCTCTATCAGCGATTCTGTGAGTCACTGTTGCGTTTTTAGAAATAATTCAATAATTCAATTAAGTGTTTTAATTCACTAATTAATACTTAATAATTACTAAATTTAATATTTATTTTTTATTTTATATCTTTCATAGTTTCATAAGAGTGATTTTTTGTGTTATGCGCAAAAATAATTGGATATTATTTTATATTACATTGTACCAGAAATGCGTCATTCGAGGATTGCATTTGAAACGTTCAATAATAAATTGTTACAGGTATCGTTTAAAAAATAATAACTCACAAAACTCCGATATTTCCAATTTGCATGTTAAAAAACTCCCGTATTTAATAACATTCACAAATATAATTTTTTACAAATGAATAATCGTCGTCCGGACTCGTTCGTTTTCCCATTGTGAATTATTTCTCAAAAAAAAAAACACCATTAGTTGAAATCAACTATGTATACTGAGTAAATTGAGTTTATAATATAATGGTGGTCGGTAGTCTTTGGTTAACAATAAATAACAATATAGTACCTATATTCATATATTATATATTTTCTGATATAATATCGAAGAGCTATATGCTCAAAATATTATTGGTGCCTAGTAATAGGAGCTCTTAAATGCATTAGAAATACTAATAAATTCAAAATAAATTAAATTCCCTTAAAAAGAAAATAATAAAATTAATTAATTATTTTTTAAGTCTATATCACAACGTGCAAAACTAAAGTAGGTATATCATTCAAAAATGGCAAAAGTTATTATTATTATCATTATCATATTTTGGTACCTAATTTATCATTATAATAAAAAGAAAATGCCAGTGCCCATTTATAATTTGAAAGTTTAAAACGGCGAGATGAAAAAGTCAAAACGCCGTGTGGGATTATTATACATTTTGTTAATTACCGGTAGTGCAAGGGTATACCTATATATATATATAAGTTTCAACGAACAATACGAAATTAATTTCACTGGGCATTGCGCCAGTCATAGTTTTATAAATATAAACAATTAAACAAAATAACTGCAAAATCGTTCTTCAGTATATTATGCACACAATTCCCCGCAGCGTTTAATATTCATATTTGATCGCACTAAGCTACTGCAGTCGGCACAGCAGGCCCCGCAAGCAATGTCGAATAATATTCATTTAAATTTCCAACAAATGTGATTTTCAAGCTTTCCCGTTCGTCGTCATCCCCGCGGTATTGTATACATATATATTATATTCATATAATATATATTATATGGTAGATTGGTTTGCCTCGACTATCCAAACAAATATTCCTTAAGCGGATTTATCGTATATACATATATATTGTACTATAAATATATATATATATACGCTGTACACACAATGCGTATATATAGTACTCCGTAGTCCGTATATAATAATATAATATATTATACGCGCAACGGTTAAAAACAACTAGAAAATCATCGCTAGCGATAAGAAGGCTTTTCGAGGGTTCCATAAATACAACCCGAATGGAATTATACATGTCGCACCCGGTCCGAGAGAAATGTCCCTAACCACCGTCGCCAATCGAATTTTCAAAATCAAAATTTATCGTCGGCTTATATAATCTAATATTTTAATAGAACAATCGGATAATTTTTCGGTGCCAAATACACGCCGGGGGACACGGGATGGGACCACAGTCAAGTGGGTATTATTGTATATACGTTTGCCCGAGGGAATTCACCGACGTAGCGTTTTCATTTTTAATGAAAAAACCTGGTCAAACACCATTATGTATAGTATCTACTCAAACTCTCTCACCCTTTTTTTCTGTATACTTATACACGCACGTCCGATTGCGAGTGGTCATCATTAATGAACGCATTTCCCCGAGTCGACCACCTCCGCGGCAGCACGACGTCGGTGTAAAAAATACACCCTGAATATTCAATTACTGCGTATACCTAACCATATTTATTTGGTTTTCATATAAAATACGTACGTTTGAATAATGATACAAAGCATATTATATTATTTATTATACTCCGTGAATACAGAAACGATTGAACAGTATATACCAGATAACCTACCTATTAGACCCTTTCGCTTCAATATACATTTTTACATACGTATTTCTGCGTTACATATTATTATAATTATATTATAAGCGTAACGCAGAAATCAATGTGACAATATTGAAGCGAAATAGTCGTCGATAAACAACACACGCACGCGCATAGTATCTGACCTCGTTTATAATGCATCTATATTCAATATATGTATAGAAAATTGTCCTTGTCAAATACCGAAATATCAGTAATGAATGGTTCTGCAGGAGCAGGTATACGTTTGTGATTGTGCAGAAAAAAAATTGTAAACGATTGCCGAAGTTTAAAAAATATATGTTTAAAAAAAACACTATACCTTTTTGCCTCGGGCGACCGTAGAATAATATACGTATATATGTATGTAGCTCCGACACATAATAACCTACCTATATATATATTATATATATACGCTCTACGGGGACACGACACAAGACATATGGATCGTTTATGCGACCAAACGATCAGGTCCTTTTTTCGCCGCCCGTTATGTAGAACGGAAAGCGATTTTTCAAAATGACAAAAAAATTGCTTGGCTCGTTTTTTACAATTGGCGATGTATAGTTCATATTATATCCGGGTATGTTTTATCCGTAGCATTTATTCGGTGTGACAGTGATCAAAACGTAATTTACAACGAAACGACTTCGTGCACCGCAATATATTACTTTTTAATCAATTTTTGTAAATACGACCAACTATCTGTAGGTATCCCACGTATTCTTTAGACATGTTCATTTGTTGTACCATATTACTCGTTTATTTGTTTTATATAAAAAATAGTGGAGGTTTGATTAATTTCAAGAAAACAAGACCAATTGAATTTTCAATAATTTTCTACACATATTGTACGCGATGCTTCAAGTATATGTAATATTTTATATGAATAAACAATGAAAAAAAATAAAGTAGTTAGTCTCCGATCCAGTGGGGAATTGGGCTTAATTGGGCCTTTTTGTAAGTGCATTATATTATGTAAATAATAAATACTTAATGATAGTACCTATCCATAAATTATTAAAACATAATTATAATTGTTAGTATTGGTTGCTGCTTACCTATCAAATTTGTAAAATTCCTCATAATTTCTGGAAAAAAAATGAAGCACTCTTTTTAAGTTTCATCACATCTGAGAGGTACCCATAATACCGGTTCCTAACTAAATACTTGGAAAATCAAAAACGTTTTAAATGTATTCAGTTAAAGGCGAAACAGGGATACTATATACATGCAGAAATGTAGGTTTTGCAAACATACACGTATATCAATAAGTATATTATACAAGTCGGTTTGGCTTTGGATTACTCGGAGACGGAAGAGAAACATTTTATTATATGCGCACTGTACTATAAATATATACAGCCTATATATACGTTTACGATGTACATTCTACTGTTGGAAAACACAATTACCGTCTATATACACGAAATAAACCACTACCCACGTGAATGGTTCGTTTTTCAATTACTTATATACGTGTACACACTCGGACGCTAAGCCGCGGTATAAACTTCAGAATATATCTTAGCAAAAACGCGCGTTTCAAAAAAAACGCGTGTGAATTTTCCCCAGAATCGTACCCCGCGAACGAACACCGATCGATCGCTTTTTTTGTAACATGACTTCCCGACAGCTCGGCGTAACGGCAAGACAAAATTACGGCGCCTTGCTGGCTCTCATCTAATACAATTTAATATGCACCAAGGCGGAATGTTTGATAAAAGGTAACCATAAACATTGTGAATTTTGTCGGAGTGGTTTTTTAACATTAAAGTCAACCAAACACATGGAACGTGGTCGGTTTTAAGTTGGGTATACAGTACCAAAGCTAATGAAATCAAACATGAATTTCCGAACGTAAATTTGGTATGTTTCTACGTAGGTGTATGGCGAAGACAACACATTCGGGAGTGGTGTCCTTGCTCTGCAAGAGCAGGAAATCAAACATAATATTATCGGAGCTGTACGAAAAATACGAAGTGCTCATAACGTTTCCGAACCGGACCGGGGAAAAGGGCCACCATATAGCGGGGCGCAGGACGACGATATTATTGTTTTGGCCGGCACGCGGACACTTGTATCCCGGTTTTCAATTAATCTCTCTCCGTCGTTATACATTTCCCCTCTTGCACACGGCCGCCGCGTGTGTGTATACCGTATACACATGTAATCGGATAAAACGTTCAAGAATAGAACACACACGCGCAGCATACGGCGGTGGTGGTGGCGGCAGCGGCGGCGGCAACCCGATGGACAGTAAAGATTTTTCATTATTATTTTCGACTTGGCAGAGAAACGATGTACATAAACTGTGTGTGCGCGCCGGGTATTTATGTTATAGTACGACGCGCGCCTGGTCGGTCCGTGTGATCATCACCATCATCATCATCGTCATCATCTGCGACGGCGGTGGTTCAAGTTTCTCTCTGTTTAACAATGCATGCCCACGCATATAATGATGTCTGTCAAGTGACTCGAACCCCACATAACGCGATTTGATGAATTATTATAATGATAAACGTCTGTACGCACTTTATTATAATACCGTATGTATATTATAATATAGTAAACTGCCACAGCACCCCCCCCCCCCCTCCCACCCGCCAACATTAATACCACCACCACCGGCAGTGGATTCTATTTAGACGACGACGTATATCCGCTTGTGCGCGCGCGTACCCCGTTGATAATTTAATTTTAATTAGCGCAGCATCCCTTCTTGGCGGTGTGTGTGCGAGTGTAATTAATTCTCCCCGGGACGATTATGTGGATAAGAAGATTGTCGGAGATATTATAATATTACAGGAAGATGCGAGTAACATATATTGTATAATAATATACATACATAAATATATAATATATATGTACTTTTCTAAACGTTTTGTTGTGTACACACATATATACACAGCGACCGTAGTCTTCTTCGATGAGGTCCCACATCGACGTATATAAACACAATAATGCGGTCCGGAGAAATCGTTAAAAATACAATGCAGCTCTTAATGGCCCACGGGCGTTTTGTCTCTTTTTTTTTTCTCCGGCCATCTTCGTGTCTCTCCCTCTTCGCTCTTTCTGTGTCTCACTCTCGCTCTACGGTAGGTACTCACACCGCGGCGAAGAGGAGCTCTTTATCGAAAAACTATTACTGCTGCGGTCGTTTCGATACGGACAGAAGGAGAGGAACGCATGCCCATTGATGACTATGTTCCGGGCCAACGATTAAAATCTATAGGTACGCTCGTTTATCGCACTCGCCGCCGTACTTGGGCGTCGGCGATGGTGTGCGCGGAACATATTTTTATTTTTTTCCTCCTTTATCTCTTTATCAGCCTCGTGTACGTATATTATGCACTATATTATAATAATATATTATACACACATAGGTTTCACGGCCCAGCGGTTTGCGTCCACAAGAGTTTTGCACGTCGCATTCTCAGCGTCAGGTTGGAGCAAATACGGTTTCCAGAGTGAAATCGTGCCGTTGTCGTGTATGCATATTATATAGGTACCGATGCTTCCCCCGACTGCGGGTATATTTCCGTACGCTCGCGTAGTCACGTGTTTAATGGACATTTTAATCCTTACGAGAACGCTGCAACGACCCAAAAAAAAAAAAATACAGCAGATTGCATTTTTTTTCAATTCGAAACGACCGTCCCGAGAATAAACAGTCCGTCGATGGATTACGGTAAGCCTGAAATCCTCAAACGAGTTTCTCGTCCACGCGGACGACGACATCGGGACTCAATATTCAGACGGCATAGTTTATCGTATGTTTCTGATTTCAGAAATCTTATTTTCATCATTCCTCCGACGCGTAAAGCTCGTCGCAGCGTGGGTACGCGGAAACGATGAAAAGTCACGTTGGAAGGCAAAACCCAGAATATTATTACTACGACGTGTCTGCACATTCGTTATACTCCAACCGTACGGCAAAGGCGAGATGATGTGTGTAGTGTGTTTCTCCGGATTCGAAATAATTGAGTTTATAAAACTATCAGACTTTTAATCAGCTAAAGAAGGATATCCGATACGTGGTATCGACCACGTAGTTTAATTAATTCCCACACTAGGCCGCAGGTGTGCACGTTCGTGTTCAGCGTTTGGTTGCAATATTAATATTTACATACTGTCCCATTGTCAATCGAAACCGGATTAGGTAGACATTATATTATTATGCGCAACGAAGCGATTGTTCAAAAGAATCGAGAAATTCAAGAAACCGATTGAGATTTGATAAACAAACGTTTCAAGTAAATACCTTCGAGCCGTATAAAAGTCTAACTATTTTAATAAAACTTCAGTTTTCAAATATTTACTTTCTCCGTGCGTTTGGTCCAGTGAAGCGAGAAAATGTCCAACGTTCAGAACTTTTTGCTTAGTGACACAAAACTAAAAATATTGTCATATTGATATTGTGCGTATAAAATGTAATTCCTAAATCATTAGTTTTCTAGTTTAATACATACATTTATATTTAAATATTTTATAGATGCTAAAAAATGTCATACTAATTTAAGGATATAATTACCACAGACATTATTGGTTTGTGAACAAAAAAACTCCACATAAACAATAAATTGAAGCACGCGTTGAGCATGATAATGGTGTGAAATAAAAAAAAACTGTTTGAACGTCGTTCCCACATTTAAAGATACTCATAAAAATATATTGAGTGCCAATTGACAATAAAGAGTGGAAAATGGAATATTATTTTTAGGTAATTTGTTTAATATATTATTTAACTATGTACCTATTTCACTCATTGCACCAAATCAGCCATTCTCATGGTTATTAACGTTTCTAAAAATAATACCTGAGCACTTGAAAAAAAGGTAGGTATATTCATTGTCAAACGGGTCATCAACGTCAACCGTTATCTTTTGATTGTTTCATCTAACATCAATATCGTAGTCTACACCTTTGTTCTATTCTTTATTTCATATTATTCTTTTGTTCTTTAAATCAATTTAACGACTAACTATTGTTGACTTTTGAGAAACATCATTCTTGTCACGTTCTGTAGGTATAATTATACAGACCAGGAACGATAAATAACTCACTAATAGAAAATCTTATAGATTTTTTTTTAATTATCTTTATATGAAAGACACACAGAAGTAGATTCATATATAGTAGTAATAAATTATAAAAGCAGTACGTTTTTTTATCACACGCAGTAAGACCACTGGAAAGATGTTTTAAAAATGTGAACATATCATTAATAATTCAGCGTCTATTACAATATTTTAAAATTAACTATATAAGTACTATATTTTAGAATTCCTTGAAATATTTAGATTTTATACTTAAACATTCAATACAACTGTAAAATTATTCCGGCTGACAATGGCCTAAGAACTTTTGTAAATTGTTGAAACAACATAATTGCATTGAGTATTATTATATTTTTGATTTATTAAAAGTATATAATATACACAAGCCTCAAAAGATTATGCAATATTATCAGCGATACCTGTTATAAGTTCTAACAACATTTCTAGTGCCTAATTATTCGTGAATTATCAAATACGAATATTTACTATGTCCATACAAGTGGTATTGGAACAACCAACCGCCAGAAATATAATTAATTCACTTGTTATAATGTTTTGAGCTACAGGCGATGCAGTCAAGATATTTTCTGCTCGAAGATTGTTAAAAGACTGGCTGACGAATAAAAGAAAATATAGGTCCTTGAAATACTATTGGATACGATTCAATACGAATCACAATAACGGAATGTCTGGACGGTCTTATAAATCACATTGTAGATCGACATAATATATCGTTTATTGAAATTTGGAGATTCTAAAATGGGATAAAATAAACAAACCTTCGGGCTTATACTTTATACGTAAGTGTTGATAAAATTAATTTAAGCTTTTAATTTTATCCCATGATGATTAGTTAAATTATTTTGAAACCGAAAGTATTTGAGGTTAAACATGTCGAGTGGAGTATTCTTCCTCTTAATATTACAGGCTCTTATGATGATGGTCAAATAATACGTTCAGGTTTCGAACAAATTCGATTTCGAGCAAACTACCTTATGGCTTATGACCTAAATGTTCGGTAAGTACTTAAATCGCAGGTAAGAGTTCAAACAAAATTAATATAATTACTATAAAAATGAAAAAAAAATTACAATACCCCCTTATAATTATTTATCGTTTTTCTAATATAGATAACATTTTTAATATAATTTTCATGCGTTGATTTTTTGAAAAGGAAAAAACTGATGGAAACTAAAAATATATTTTTCAATAAAATAAAACAAAAAAATCAATATTATGAAACAGAATTTTGTTTCATGCTTTAAAAACATTTATATAGCCATGCTTAGATATGCGAAAACGATGGTTAATAATTCAATAGAATATACTGGTATTCTCTGGATTGTTTCTCATTGGTATTGTATTCTGACTGAGGTTTAGAAAACGTCATTGATTATTAATGAATTTATGGTGCATACAAACCCGTCGAATTGTTATCGACTCTATAGTCTATACTCTATAGGTTTAGTTGTGTATAAATAACTTGCACAAATATATAGTAAACATGTAACTAAATTATAATAACAAAAATTACGTAATGCAAATATAACGATGGTATAAATTCGAAAAAAAATAGCAAGAATTAGATTTATAATAACCTTGTCCCAATAATGCAACAAATAATGTCCAAAAAAACACATAAACGATCTCTAGACATTGAATTAAAAATAAGTTTTCAAGTAATTTTTTTCCCATCATATTGGTAGAAAAAAAAGTCGTTAACAACTTCAGGGAAAAGGCAGATGAATAAGGACGGATTTATGACATGCCAAAAACGAGTTTTTTTCAATCGGATATAAACTCGGCGCCACATAAAACATTATGACGGTACACATTATGTCGGGATTCGTTGTGTATGATATATTATATTCTCTACAATTCTAGAACACGACGTGCATTTATATTAATTATTAATTGACAAAACATTTTTCAAATTAAAAATAAAATCACACCAACGGACATAGATTACTATAAAAAAAAAGCGAACCACTGTTGACATAATTAAGTAGGTATCTACGAGGCTACGCTGCGTGGGTAGCAATGTAGCATACTAAAATAGACGGCATATAATCAAACCTTTTATTTTATGTAAGTATTAGGTAAACTATAGTATAATATTCAATTTTCAATAGAATATATTTGATTCTATTATATACAATATAGGTAATAAATATTAGATATAGAAATATTATACTGGGGGTTTGGACATGACTGCGACGTTTATAACTGAATACTGATCAATATAAAATGTCAAGTTCGTAATGCTTATAAAGAAAAAGGGCACACATGTCAAACTGTATTGTTTAGGTATATAAAAATTGATCTGATGACAATCTTGCACGGTCGCATGGATATAACTTTACAAAAGGTAAGTTTTATTGAAAACATATTAGTAAATTGTCAGTATGGCTCACAACTTTTGTTCGTGTAGATACTTATCAATGTTAGTATTTACATTTTTGTCACTGTTGTTCATTTTATGAATTTAATAATAAACTATGACGGCACAACATATTGAAGGGGCTGCGGGGGGAGGGGGAAACTGATGTACGTGCTAGTTACAAAGGGTAGCAAATTTCAAACTACCTACTGAGTAATTGGCAAATTAATCAACCCATTATTACATAAGTATTTTTTTCATTACAAATTAATTATATATCGATTCTATAAATACTTATGTGTTTTCATAAAGTGAATATTGAATAATACCTATTACACATATAAGTATTATCATTATTTTAGTTTGAAATTACATTATTATATAATCAATGGTATAATGCTATAAATCATATTTAAAATAAATATTCATTTCAGTACTCATAAAATAGGTGTAGCATAAAATACTGGAAGAAATCTTTCATGAAATACATAAAGTTATAAATATTAAATACATCAATAATATTCGACATGATGAACACAACTATTTAAAATGAGTATTGTTCTTAGAACGACGAGACAAGAGAGTTGAGATCAAACGAATCCACGAAGGAGATAAAAAAACAATCTTTACGAAATTGCTTTTATACATTAATTTTGGTCACCTTTATAGTAATGAGTTGTACTCAAATCCATTTGCATTCTAATTCCAATACCATTTTATCTTCTCTTCTCAGGCATGAAAATATAATCCTTAAGAGAAATGGTCGATTCATAGTTAACGATATAATGTTCAAATAATAATAAAATTAATAAATATTAAATAACAATGTTTAATGATAATATAATCTCTATTTTTCAACTGAAATGCCAATACACTTTACGATTGTGTAATTTTTCTCCTAATCGAATTTATAATAAAAATGATTCACAATAGAAGAAGTAAAGTATATTGTAGGTCTGTATATATTCCTTAAATCCCTTTCACTTGACAATATATTTCTCGATTTATAATTGTTTCATACAAATTAAATACGATACGTCAATACTATTTTATAACAACAACAAACTAAATGGCATTACTATTTATTTTTGCTACTTTATTAAAAATTTAAAAATTTCAATGAAGTATATTATTAAATATTATACCTATGCATAGTTCTAAATGTAATGACTAATGACTATAGGCAATAGGCATGCCAAAATAATATCCTAGAACTAAAATATAATTACATTATAGGTAGTTCAAAAAGCTGTGTAATTATTTTCTAAAATTAAAAATTAAAATTTATTCCTAATGAAAATCAAAATGAGAAATAATCTAATCCTAATTTTAATACAAATTACAATCAAGCAAATATTTTAACCAAAAATACAATTGTAATGACAATACTTCTAAAATTATTTCAAATGTCTCTAAAATTGGCAAAAGGACCTACCAGTGTTTCTAGTATAAAAATAATAAATAATATTAATATATTATTATTTATTATTTATTAAAATATAAGTGGAAAAAATTGTGAAAAACTAAACATTAAAAATGTTTATTTGCATTAGTTTATTTCGGCTTTTTGTTATATTTCAATTTTAAAGTGAATTATGAGTATGTTAAAATTGTAAATTGTTCATACTTTTTTAATATTCATAACTCAATTTAAAATTAAAATATAACAAAAAGCTGATGAGATGCCCTAGATAATATTCTTACCTTTAAATTTTATATTTTTCAATTCACTCTAATTTTAAAATTAACGGAGCTAAACGTGATCTCCTGAGCGTAAAATTTGGTATGTCGTACACGTGTAAGACGGAGACAACATATACGCGGGTGCGTCGTCTTCTTAAATACTTAAGATGTAATTCAAGATACGTCCACACTACACACGCATAAAATGATTTATTTATCTAGTTTATCTTTATTTTTGTTCTAGAAGTCCTAATCGACCTAATATAGATAACTAATTATATAAAGACAGTAACACCGCGGTATTGTCGATATAACTACCAATATTATATCAGTACCTGGTAGTAAGTAATAAAACGAATATTGAATTAAGGTTTATTATCTGCAATAAACTAATAAGAACTTTCAATAAATCATGTTCAATTTCTACGGCCCAGTACACTAAACTAATAACATAAGTACATAATAAACTATTAAAACAAGTAACTATATTATTATGAGATAACAATATTTTAAGCGGTGTAAAATGCCAATAAATAGAAAGACATGGATGAGTTACCGTATCTTTCGAAACGTATGCGTCTATATAATATGAGTTTATTTTTTGTACTATACTATTACTATAATAATAATTAATTAGCTTAAAAAATCAAGTTGATGGAATTCTTACAAAATATTATCACATAAATATACCCTATAACCAAGTACCTACTACTTACACATGTGCCAATAATCTTTACATCACCGCCATCACGAATCAATAATGCTTAAAATAATTTTACGTCTGTTATAGACCCAGGCGGTCTCATTTCAATTTTTCTTCAGCGAGTTATAATCAGAACATTGCACGAACTAATGAATTATGTCGAGAAATTAAAGTTCTTTTAAAATTTTTTTTTTTTAAGATTTAGGTTTTCAAACTATTTATGATAGGCTTCCGTGTTGTCCGACCATTACATTATTACAATGGTTCTCTTCATGACCGCGACTGTCAAATATTTTATCTACAATTCCCACAACGTAATTTAGTACTTACATTAGTACCCCCCGTCAAATTATTATTCTAAAATATTTTACTTTATAACATAATATTATTCTCAATTCAGCCCTTCGTTATTATAGTTTTTGAATCATATACCTATGTATAAAACCAATTATAATAGGTATGTACAGTGGTGGAAACTAGGGTTGGTCCGTGATAGACTAGATGGAGCGTTCAATAGTAATAATTCTATGGTTTTAAAAATATATTATACTTCATAATATATTTAGTAGTTTTGAACTTTGAATTATGTACGAACTACCAGATAATGTGTGTATTAGTTGATTAATTATTATTTTACTATACATACTGTTGTATTAAGCGTTTAATACAGGTATAAGTTAAAAAATATTGGACCAACATACATTATGGAGTTGGCCAAAATATTATTATTATATAGAGTGGTAATGATCAAAAGTAGAATTTAACTGCAATCATGCGATGTCCTCCCTCAATATTTACTGGCAAAATAGTAAATACACTCCCTCTCCCCCCCCCCCCCCCCGATTTAGTGATAAGCATATTCGTCACCATTGTCTATTGATTATATTATGCACGACGTTATAGGTACTAGATTTATTATAGGTAGTAAATAGTAGCACGTACTTATTGTTATTATGCTTTTAAGTGTTTAACATAATGTACGTTTGTACAAAAATATCACAATATCCAATCAGGTGATGTAAATTATATTATTATGTATTGCGATTTTACTACCATGTACCGGAATATCCTGATTAGGGTGACAGGATGACGGTCCTTCAAAACTATAGCCAAAGTGTTTCGCGGAATCCATTGAATCCGATGTCCACGTTTTCGGAACACAAGCGAATAACAAACGCACCAACTTTACCAAACGCATATTATATTTATATACATTATACACTATACATGTATTTAACTGTCGGTTCGACTCTGCTAGACACATAATTTAGGTACTTATACTAAACAGCAGTACCTACCAAATATATAATGTAGGTAATGTATAGTCGTAGTCGTTGTTTTCACCGAATTTTAAGCTATCCTCCCATCCCCGCGAAATTACTGCTGGACCGTAATCGTCGATCCGGTGATGTTCATCGTACGCGTATGATATACGTGTAATACACCACACACGAGACCGCCGCAGGATAGAACACATTATTATTATGATGGACGGGAGGCGGCACGAGAAGCGTCTCTCATCGCATAGCATATGAATAACGGGCGTACATCTCGTAATGTACAGGGTAAGCGTATTATGGTGTTTTCCCGAAAACCCCACGGCCCACACACACATAGGCACACATGTGAGTACACGACACACCCACCCCGTATACAAAATACCTAGCCTCCTATATAAAACTGCCCTCGTCGGCTATATTAATGTGCGGGACGCAGCCTGCACCACCGCCTCTGGTGTGATAAATTACGGTTATTCCCTAGACACATGACGGCAGACTTTCTGTAATTGACCGGCGCGGTGCGGGGATTAGAATATAGTATGGGCTTTTGCGCGGGACAAAACAATAATAGTGAAACGCTAGGCTTTGACACCATACCACAACGGTGGTGCACGCTGCATGCAGGAACAATGAACTCATATTTTTCTTTCTTCTTTATATAATTTTTAATTTTGTATTAAATCTGGATATCGATATTATATATTATTAATATGAACTAGTCCACAACTAAACCACCATCGGGGCACGCCACCACCTGTCACTAGAGTGTTATACTTATTATGTTATTATGCGCCTATACGTATTATGTCGAAAATTGAAATCCTCACGGCGGAAATAACACGAAATACGAACAGACATTTCTACCGCAGCTGCGACAGGCAGCTATACACGGCACAGGAAGAGAAATAATAATAATACCGGCGAGTGTGTAATATGTATATGAGTTGTAATTAATACGCAGTTGTGGCGATGGGACATAGGTGTAGTCGTGTAAACGACGTACTACAGCGCATTCGCCTGTTTCGAAATGATACCCGAGATCATACACAATACGGATTTCCGGCCACCATCCGATCGAGAAATCCGGAAGCTTTGCGCCTCCGAAACTAGCTGCTGCATACGGAGACTTATAGATACTGTGAATTTATGATTTCGCTTCTGTTCCGTGCTATTTGACCAAACCATATGATAGTAGTATTCAATATTGTTATTATAATATTATATATTTATATTAATGTTACTGCGTTGGCGTCGAACGACGGTTACGTCATTACCCCATATTATTATTTGCCAGATTGTCAAGAGACATCAACGTTCACTTACTCGCGCAGTCCGCTCCTATTCCGGATAATTTCAGTGTCGTATTGTCGTTTATAATTATTGTTATTATACTACTATATCATGTCTAATAATTATTATTATTGGTTGAATGGAAATGTATGATCCCCGGTCGGTTCTGATGAGATTCATTTTTTTTTATTACAGCAATACTTGGATTTAATTAAACGGCCAAAAGACAATGGCCCCCAAATATATTTTCTAAACAATCAAACATTTGTTTCTAAAGGATTTATTTTTCATTAAGATTTTATTTAACAGATATTATACAGTTTGTCGTGACAATAGTAAATAGAATAATAATATAATAGTAATAATTATCAACCATAATTCAGGACTTATTTCAGTAGTCTGTTTTGTGTCGTTAACTTCATTTAATTGGCTGTATAATTAAATCGGAACGTACGAAACGTGTAGAGGTGTAGTCTTTGGGTTTTATTTAGATATGCTTAACACACCATGATTAATATCCATCAGCGAACACTGTGTATATGATTCTAAGCGAACGACCGTACGACACTATAATATATTAATATAATAATAATAATAATATGATGTCCTATAATAATACTCCTGTTACAACAACTCTCGGGCAAAGGTCAGTCATTAAATCTAATATACGCGGCACGTTGGCTTAATATGGCAAGTCTCGTTTGATATAAATACCACTATAATTCAAAATATTAACTTTTAAATAGACGCAAGTACGCAACGTACAAGACGTACATAATATTTTCGTCTCAGAACGGCGTCTGCATTATGGTATACTTAAATACTTTAGTAGAATTCTTCCACACACGCAAGACCGCATCCGGATGAAAATAAATCTAAGGCAATTATTTAATAATTTACATTTATCAATAAACTATAATCGTCGAAGAGTGAATCCCACCAAACGAGTGGTGGCCGGTGGGTATAAACAATTATTTAACGTTCGCAATTAAAAGCGTTATGTTTGGATGGAAAACATAATAAAATATCGCCCATACACTTGGCGATAAGGCGACGGCGTATATAGTTACGAGTAGTTACGAGTATATATCGAAACTCCCCGTTTCATACATAATATATATTATATTTAACCAAAGGGTCTAAAAGAATTCGGCGGGAAAAGACTTAATTAGATATCTTTGTTTTGAGCTGACCCTATATTTCACATTGATTGATTATAGCAAATAATGTTCGTCTACAGCAATACAGGCGTTTGCTTTCAGACGCGGCAGCTGCACCGAGTAGAGCTGTAGATTAAAATGGACTGAGGACCAACAGTTATTAATGTTTTTTTAGAGACGGTGACATTTTAAAGACAACCGATTGTGGTTTCATCCGAGTCGTGAAAGGTTAATTGAAGATAAAAGAATCAGACATGCATTATTTTTATGTGTCAAACCGAGAGACATTAAACATGTGCTTGGCCAATGACCGTCCGGTCGAGTGTCTATAATATGATTCACGATTGTATCGTTTTAATATATTCTATTCTAATACAATATTATGAATTATGATCCCATCCATCTGAATGTCCAAAAGTACACAACTATGATAAAAAAAAAAAAATCTTAATTTAAGGGTTACTATCATATTATATATTATAAACCAATATTTCGCTTTAGCGTTTAGTTATAGTAATATTTAATATAATCAATAAAATATATTATCGAACGGTAATGAGTATTTACCAACATTTTAGCTTATTTAAACATACCTACATTTGAAAAGTCAAAATAAACCTACAATAATTATATGCCACAAAATGTATAAAATATTTTTTAACAATAATATATCCAAAAAAAAGTAGGTATAAATAAAAAAAATAATTACTTTAATATAAATTTTTAATTCTGACTAAAAAAATACACAGGAATAAAAATTTAAAAAAAAACAATTTTTTAATCAGTCGTCCTGGCATTATTATTAAATAGGCACAATTTTACTAGGTTAATTTTATTTAAATGAAGTATTCTAAAATCACAAATACATAGAACCACAATGATTTTGCTGATGTTAGATTGTAAAGACCTTCAAAGATCCGATTTATAATTTAATAAATTGAAAAATACTACTCCGAGTTGCGTCGTACGTACATTTAAATTAACAATATCGTTTTATAATATATATATTAGATAATATTATCTCATAACTAATATGCTACTAACACTAGACATAATATTATTACATGCAAATATATGCTCAGAAATATTATATTTGCAAAATAAGTTTACAGATTTAAAATGTATACTTCATAAATCAAAAATATGTCATACTTTGGTATAATTCTGATGAATTAAAAAAAAAATTGCAAAGTCATCAACATCCGACTTCTATAGCTATATATAACACTGTTTAGTTTTATAATTATTCAGTTTTAGTCATAGATACCACAGAGGTATATAAAGGTATAGGACATAGGTTTAAGTGTGATCCAAGTAAAAATACTAAATATTAGATTTAAACAAAATGATTTTATTTTATTCCTAACAAAATAAATATAAAATCGAAATGTAATCTATGAGAAAATCTGTTTCAATACTGTTCGAGACGAAAAAAGTTTCACACGGGAACGCATGCTCAATGTTACGGTATTGTCAGTGGATGTAGAAAATGACCATGTTTGGATTCGATGATACACCGCCGTTTCTGCGATGTTTTATAGCTGTTGAACGAGTGATTACATTTAACAAACGGCATTTTGTTTACACCTAATTAACCGATAACGTATGGAGATAAAGCTAAAAGCGAAATAGCAATAATAAGGAAGTCTAATGTAAGACGTCTAAGTAGCAAATCATTGTTTAATTAAATCGCTGATTAAATGCTAATTATTAAACATTTTTTTCCGAGAAGTTTTGAATTATTGTCCGTCGAGAACGGATGTCTTAATCAAAAAATATTAGGTAGGTATTAATAAAAACGATTATTTCAATCGAATGTAATAACAATACTAATTAACTGTACTCAGATGTGCAGAATAACAATAACTATTCATTTTTAAAAACACGATTCGATACATTCAAACTTAAAACGTTTTTAAAAATACCTGTATTACAGGAGTATAATAAAATATAATATAATCTGATGCAATTATATGGTTTTAAACAAAAATTTATGAAAAGTAAGATGACTCAAGTAAATAAAAAAAAATGTTTAAGATACTTTTGAATATGACTTTATTAGTAAGTATACATTATTATAACTTGTAGGTAAGTACATTTATAACGTACATATTAATTATATTTTTATTTGCATTGAGTTTATAATACCTATACAATATAAAATATATTATACAATATAGCCCCGACCTAATTTATAAGCATTAAATAGTCGTGAATTAATTAATGTTTATAAATTATAATATACCTATATTATATATAGTAATGTCTACAACTTACAATGCCCACAATAAAGTTGATGGTTGAATCGCAGCATTAAAAATATGTAATAAATACTTACATTCGTCTATTTATTTTTATTTCATTAGTAATTTATTTTATTAGCCATGTTAGTACATTGGGATTTGTTGCTTTGGCAATTGAAAATTAATGACTAACGTTGGTCCATACTTTATCAGATAATAATTCACAAACGCAATTTGTTATTAAACCCCGATAACATAAATAATTAATAGTTAGGTATACCTACTACAACTGTACTAGTAATTGTCATTCGTGTCTTGGGAATACGTCTTATGTCTCAATTAAGTGAAATCATATATCATTTGACATTTGTTTATAGGTAAGAGAATATTACTCGGAATATTATATAGAATTCTTAAAATTATGTCAAAGATGGAGTTAATATTTTTTTTATAATTTTACTAAAACTCAACCAGAACTTTCACAAAGAAAATTAAAGCCATTTCATTATGAGTTTCTATAAGATTACTAAAATAAAAAAATCTCCTTAACAATGCGTTATTCAGAGTTCTTTACAACCCATTATTAGAACAATACAGATTAAGAAAAATTGTATTTCATTTTGAACTTTGAGTAGAATAATGATAATAATAATTAAAAATATAACGTTATGCTGTAACAACGATGTTTAGGTACTTGACACTTTTAGAACTTATTAAATATTAGAAATATAACTGAAACCGTGAAATGAATTATGAAACGGAGTTAAAACTTCGTAAAAATTATGTAGGAAATTCTGAACTGAATATTTGATAACGCAGGTATACAGAGATAAAAATGATCATCCTTTTCACGTATACTATGTATGGGGATGCTGAAGCACAAAGGGAAGCATCACATTAGAACTCTGTAAGTAGGTACCTAATCTAAATAATAAAAAAATATCGGCTTTTTTCCAATCTTACTAATAAAGTATAGAACTTTAATAGCTGGGCGGTTTCTCGAGACATTTAAGTATATACACCGATAAATTATATTTTTAAACGACGACGTGACCTACCTAGGTATATACTATATATATACTACAAAATGTATAATATATAAATTACAGGTGTATATAAGTGCATTCATATTATAATATATTATTATTACGTTTTCGAAGTGTTGGTAAGGCAGTAGCGGCTATTAATAATTTCGTCTTCTAGGCGCATTTGTTAAGGATGCCACATTTTATTATGGGTTGTATGCTCGTTTTTACTCCCATAGAATATGAACGAGATACATATACAAATAAAATATATACCTACATTTGAAAGTACTCTAATATGTATACGTTCAATTCATTCAGTGTTTTACCCCCTGGGTTGCGTGGCGGGTTACAAATTGGATGATGACATTTTGGCCTGTACTAGCTCTGTACAAAACACGTGATGTTATATTTCAAAGTCATGGGCCGTGGCTATCAGTTTCACGTATGACTAACAAGCCAAATAATATGTATTTACGATACATATTTTGCTAACACTCAAATATTTATGAATTTATGATACAATAATGTCGTCGAATTTACCCCCTGGAATAATTTGGAATACTCCATTGTATTTGGGAACCGAAAAACCTCATTCAGTAATATTATTAAGTTCATTGTTGATTCATACCGACAATAATAATATACTACTCAGTATAGTTAAGTTAAAAACATTATAGGTATAATTATCGGGTTGTGGTAAATTTATTAACCATGTCTATTTATTTTCTACTTTCGACAAAAGTATATAGATTTTAAGTATAAAAATAACGCCATTATTGCCCTTATTACATAGAAAAATAATATAAGTTTTAAAATGTATTTATTATATTTTGAGACACACTCGACATATGAAATCCTGAGCTCGTGGGTATATAATAGTTATAATCGGATTCACATGATAAAATAACATTGTATAATGAACCCAATAATAACATAATATATATACTAAAGGTAGGTATTTGAAATAAAAAATATAAACTTTTCAATATTTATACTCAAAACGAGTACTATACTTGAAGGTTCTTTTAGGACTGGGGACGGGCTCACATATGACACCTCGTATGACACTATAATATTTGAAGAATTTGATATTGATCAAATTACAATAATAACAATACTTAAAATGCGAGGTACCTAAATATTTTTCTTGGACAGGCACATTGGTTCTTTAGCAATAAATATTTTTAGAGCTTCCTCCCTTGAGATTTAAAAATACATTATTTACCGAAAACAACAAAAAAATACAGCCAAAAAAGTAGTTGTATTCTTGAAGCACTTGTTCAATAATTCCACAAAATGTTTTTTTTTTTAAATTATTACGACTGTTTTATTAATGAGTTAGTTTTGCGCACTTATGTACAATGATCTGAAAAATAAACTGGATAATATGCTATATATTTATAATATATGTTAATATTTGAAATTATTTTTATTATACATTTTTGACTTTATAATATAATATTATGTTATGTATAAATGTATACTATAAATGTAGGTACCCATTACGCATATAGCTATCACAAAAACATGCATAAAAGTTTAGTGCATTTCAATTTTATTTATTATACATTTAAACCTACAGAAAACAGAACAACTGAAAACAAAAATCATGCGTCTGATTAATGTTTTCATTTTATAGAAAACTGGTATACACGCCTATATTATATAAATTAATACGACGAAAATACAAGAAATGTATAATTTTATTTTATACACAAAATAAAAATATATAGTTCCTTACAACCTTTTTGACGAATAACGTAAAAGAGCATTATATTTTAAACAGGATATACGCGATGATATCCTGATTAGATCCGTAACGATTAATACGTGGGCTTTTTAAAGAAACCAATTCAATATGCGTAGGCTTTGTCTAAAGACATACTAAATATAATATTATTATCAATCAAACAGTAGCTGTAGTTTATTACTATTAAAACAACACGATATCCTTGAAAGTTTAAATGTTAGTTTCCATGGCAGTACTGTTTTGAAATGTAATTTGCGATTTCTTCAATCGAATTATTAGTTTGCCAAAATTCAGGAGAAATAATATTTCTATTACAATATTATAATGTACCTAATAAAACTATTGAAACTTAAGATAGAAGTTAAAAATATTTTTTGATAATATAAATTATTTTAAACTTAAAGATCGATCAATTATATGTTATAATGCTTAATGCTAAGTGTATAAGTGTACATTTGCAGATAAATATAGCATACATAATTTGCACTGTATAAAATATATAATTGCATTTATATATTTTTTATCTTTAATATTAGGTAGATAAAGGTACTTAATATCATACAAAATATTATTCCAAGTAAAGAGCTCGGTAAAGAGGTACAAAATTAACTATAATTATAATTAAAGTGTATTTATATTAGTACGACATAGGTACAATGTTTATAAAATAATAAATAAATATTATCATATTTTGTCTATTTCTTTACAATTATAATTATGACATTAGTACATTACATGATATGCAATATTCGTTCACTCCGAACCTAAAGATATGGGAGGATTTTGACTTAGTTAACGGAGCTCCGTAATATTTAATCAATAAACTATCATGTATCCGTAAAAACAAAAACAAAGGGCACTGAAACTTAGAGAAAATTCCGGATTAAAATTTTAAAAAATAATATTTTTTTAGAAACTCCGATATGAGTTTAATAGTAAAACGAACATAATACTTTTGGATACTTTTATTGTTCAATTGTTGCATGCAATAAATAATAATGAAGTATACTTTAAATAGAATGGCGATTAAACTCAATCAACTAGGAGTGATTCGTGCGAAAATAACGCTACCATACGATATAATAATATTAATAATATAATATATTATAATCGGACGTGTAAAGACTTAATCTCAAGTGTACAGACATGTCGTGACAAGACAGGTAAAAACAAAACGCCTGATTGTCGGTTTGACAAACACGCCAAACAACCATATTATTATAATGACGATAACTACCTTCTCCCAGGCTATCAGCTCAGAATTTGTTTCCATAAATGGTACATGCGTTGCGCGACTTTTCTCATTATGGAAAACACCCGTTTGATAAAAATATGACAAGAACAATGAAGCAAGTGCGGAAAGAGGACGTAGTTGAAAAACATAAGCAATACGATATTATAACATCAAAGAGATAAAGTGCGCACTATGTGTTTAGGTACTGTGGACGGTGTGGTGTGGTGTGGTGTGTTATAAAAACGTGTTAAGTTTGTACCTCATAATCTAATGTATAAAAATCTCGTGTCACGGTGTTTTATAATAATATATTATATTATTATTTTATGGATATGATTTATCTAGCTCTGCAATTCGGCCTAGAAAGTTCCGGAGGAGCTCGTGCGTAATTTTTTTTTCTCTGTGTTAGTCCACGGATTGTCGTCAGTGATATGGTACTGGGAGCGAAAGACAAGGGGATAGACAAGACTCTATAATATGTGCTCGGGATAATTGGCCATCCTCTTTGGTCCGTTGATTGACACACGCGCGCGCGCCCCCTCGACCACGAGTGGCGTCCCGCACGTCAACATGGTATATTATAGTATTATATTATAGTAGTCGTATATAATATTATATACACTGTATTATATAGTAGTAGACCACTCTAATAAAAAAAAAATAATAATAATAATATTACACGCCGCCGCCGCTTACAACCGTGAAAACGTTTTTGTCGAGTGTTTACTGAACACTGTTCCTATTACGACGACTACTACTCTACCCACCCATACAGTCGGTGTATAGACTATAGCCTATATGAGGACCTATTGGGCGAAATCCAACGGAAACACAACACACAAACACACGCAAGCAGCGAGTGATATTCGAAATTCCGACGAATGTTGGTTTTTTTTTTTAGATAAACAACAGGATGTTCTTAACAAAAAAATACAGTGACGACGACCCTCAGGACATTGTCAGTCCTGCACTCCTGCTCAAATATTATCGATGAATTAACCAGTTTCCCACCGTACTTGGAAAATGTATAGCATAATAACATATAGGTGGCTGATATTATGTTTGCCATTGGACGGTCGACGTCAAAAAAAAAAAAACTACCTTTATATTTATAATTTTACCACCGCGTCGACCACTCTGACAAAATATTGTAACTTTAAATAAATTATAAGTGGACATCTATGAATAAATTCTAAAAAAAAAGACAATAGCGAAGTTCAGAGGCACTTAACTTCAAAAAAGTGGGTCACGATTTTCCGTTTTTTTATTACTTCTATATTATTCCACGTTTGTACATTTTATTATGACTTATAAGTTATAACCCTTCTGCATATTATGTACCCACACTGTTTTATTATGACGATATTTTTAGAAACGCAATTACTACCGATATGGGATTTCGATTTCAGATTTAAATTGTATGCATATTATACACCCTATGACAGAAGGGTCGGTATAAAACAGCTGTTTTACACATATAGCCGTCGTTCGGAATTTGAAACGAACGGAATTTTAATCATTTGGAATTCAAGTCGGTTTACCATGTACAACAACGTACGCTATTATAACAATAATAATATTATACATTCTTTTATATTATAATATATTGTGCTTGCTTAATATCTTATAACCAACAGCATATATTATAGTACGTAGGTACCTATTAAGGATAGGTTTGAGCACATATAGCAATAGCCAATAATCAAATACCTAGTTCGGTATATTATGTTATCTCTTTCTTTCGTATCAGAAACATAAAAACGGAATACCGTATCGGTATCGCAATGTGCAATACACACACTGACGTCGGTAAAAGGAAAAACGAACGGGTAAAATATAGTGTGTGATGTTGATAGTTTTCAGAAAAATAGCACCTGAGGGGTGAATTTGAAATATGACGTTATTAATTATGGTCGACTTGTCTGCGGCGTGGTGTGAGCGTTTTAGACAGCGAAGGGTCCACATGGTAGAATAAGGGTAGTGGGTAACCAGGAAAAACTGGAAAATCTCCGAGAAAAACCCGTTTGGTGAGCGGAATCGATATTTTCCGGCCGCGAGCACATCATTTTCACGTCGCGTCGCGCCCCACCCGCACCCACGACCACAAACCGTCAATCGCCGGCACACAAAATATTATATTTATTTCGAGATTTATTCAAGTGTTATTTTAATACAATATAGATGGATCCAGGAAATGTGCAAGTGGACTTACCGATCGTGGCCGAGTGCAGAAGCAGCACCCAAATCACTACCGCCGCCGCCGTGTTCATCGTGTGAAGGTGTAACTCTGTTGCGATTTCTTCTCACCCAACTTGGTCCCACGGTGCGTGGGCGGGGGGTTGGAGTGACTCGACTTTGGCGAAACTCTCGTTCCGGCTTTACGCCGGCGGTTTGCGCGGCGCCGGCGGCCGAACGGCCATCATCCAACGGTATACAACAATCAGCGATCTGCGACGATGATTTATAGAGATCGAAAAGAAATAAAGAACGATTGACGGACGAGGACAACAACAGTTTTAATAATAACGATATTAAACGAAGGCGTTATAATCGGGCGGCGAGATGATAAGAGGCGGTAAAAAAAAATTAAAACCGATCACCTTTGATTTCTATACAACCATAATATAGTTAAAAAAACCAATTATAATTTAATCGATAATAATTAATACTTAATAGCAATAAGTAATAACGATGACGACGACGATACGCGTACCTGCGATAAGATAAGGCTGAAATCAAATGCGCCGCTAACATGCAAACGCCACACGCGGGTCGCGTCTCCCGATATCGGTGAAGTCAGTTCGATTTTGAAATTGTTATATTTTTTTCCTGTATTTTGCCGCTCGACGAATCGCACGCGCGGACACGCACACACCGGCCGACTTACGGTAGTAGACTGATCTGCGGCGGGCCGGTTACCGGCAGCGCTATATAGATATAATAATATGGTAGTGGTAGTAACAGTTGTTGTTATTGTTGTAGTAGTAGTAGTAGTAGTAGTAATAGTAATAGTTGTGGTAGTGGTGTGCGCGCGAAGAGCACAACTACTATACGTAGAGTCACGCGGGGGAAACGCGCGCGCTAGTCGTCGCGGGGCGAATTACACACTGCCGCCGCTCGCCACCGTCATCGCCGCCGTCGTCGTCGCCGTAGTCGTCGTCGTCGTCGTCGTCATCGTCGGCACTCGGCGGCCGATACCGCCGCGCCGCCGACGTACAGCGCGACGGCGGCGGCGGCCGGTGTGTGCGTGTGTGTGTGCGTGTTGGACCAGCCGCCGCCGTCGCTCCCTTCGGAATCACAAGTATTGACCCGAGAGAGTGCGTACGCGACCGACGTACACACGCAAACGAGGCCCGCGGCGCTCTTTTTTTCCATTTCACCCCTCCACCACCACCACCATCGGCGCTAACCGCTCGCGGTATACGTGGTGTATGATGTATTTTATATATATTTTTTTTGTTACCTTTGAGGGTTTCGCTTTTTTCCTACACCCCCAAACCGCGCCCACCCCCGCGAGAAGGCCATGGTCAAGTCACTGGGCGGTTGCCTCCCCCTCGTTCACCTCATCCCGTTCGTATCGTTCGCGCTCGTCCTGCACCTATACACGCCATTCTGATCGGTTATATGCTATATAATACCAAACGTCCTACGTGCAAGATCAAACAGTTTTACAACACAATAATAATATATATATATATATTATTATACTTATAATATAATATTACATATTATAAAATATTCAAATTTTTGAGCACATAATATTACCTCTTTAATACGGATTATGATTTGGTCGAGGCGTGGCGGGGGAGGATGACCGTTGCGGGAAAAGTTTTACCGATAAATGCGCTTTGACTTTGAGCGTCCGTGATCTTGAAATAGTATTATAGCGTTGCAAGTTTATGAAATTATATTACACAGCCATATAGTGGCACGAAAGTCGAGAGGGATATCGCATAACCACGCTCAAATCGCTAATAATATATTACATGGACAGGCACGGGTACTTATACGATATTTATATTACTTACGAAGATTAAACGAACGAGACTTATCATATGATGAATCATTTTTTCCGCTCTATAGCGGAATATTTTTCGGGAAATATTTGGAATAACGTTTGTGCACTCAAGTAATGAATAATGATGATGATGATACTGCATGAGGTGCCAGAATATGTAATCTTGCTATTATACCTATAACGTGTATTATACACTTAAAAATGATCAGCGTTAACGTTATTGACTGCTAGAAATTGTGTAACGTGTAGTGTGTAGTCATAATACAGAATCAAATCGATATATAGATCACTATCCGTGTATCCAACAATATTTTTTTCACCACGACATACTAAATTTTACTATAATATCATATTTTGAAAATTATTTGTAAATTTTTAAACCGAAAGTACATACTTGAAAAAAAGTGATCACGCGTTTATTTCGTGTGGAAAAATAAATAAATAATTTACATACCGACAATATTTTATGCGCACTAGTATTAATGTCTTATATATAAGTAAACAGCTTGTTCCGAAAAAATGAAAAATATAAATTACTTTTTTCTATCAAGAACACGGCAAAAACCATTGTTGCATTTTTAAAACGATTCATAAATAATATTTTAGAGAAAGCATCCGGTTTACTAGCTTGGTAACGACTTAAAATGCACAATACCTACCTACCGTTTGGTAGATCTTGTAATATTTAGAATATATAATACAACACTATAAATTGTATTATAACACTTAGTAGTAACTAGTAAGATGGTCATTGAAAAACTGTCAAGTGTACATTATCGCGATACAAATTAATTTTCTTTGCCGATTTTTGAGATTTTGAATACTGATATTTACCAATACTGTTCAGTTATTATTTATGAAAAAAAAATGGTGAAAATGACATACATTTACAATTTACTCAAAGTTTGAGTCTAACAAGTTAAAAGGATCTCTGTACATTTAGCACTTAAATAGTTCAAGTGATGTATATACTATAATATAGTAAACAGTATAAATAGCATATACTATATATTATAATATTCGATATTGTATATATAATTAATAGGATAATAATATAATGCTGTCGTTATTTATGTCGCATGAAGTTTATCATATTGTAATAATAGGTATTTTTCATTCTATGATTAGGTACATAATATTGAGACGTATCACGTATAAATGTGTTAGAGTAGTCCATACATATAGAGGAATACTCTACCCCATAGATCATAGTACCTATACATTATACATACCTATAGTCTATATAGGTAGGTAAACTGATAAGTAGTAACTAATAACACGTGATCTTAATTTCATCTTGACCGATTTTCTTCGCAACATTAATAATTATTATTATTATACAATAAAAAAGTAGAAGAGTACAATATCGTCCATTTTAGACCTTACTTATACTTACTATTTAACTCAGTAGGTACCTGCTGCAAATTGCAATATAAAATGTATCTACCTCCAAGTTCCTTACAAAATATATTATTTTTAAATTATTTTTCCGTTTACATAGGTACAGTTTATATATTTTGAAATTAATTGTTTTAATGTCAGGCATCAGATAATCAATCAGTGGTTTCCCATCAACATAGTATCAAAAGTCCAAATAACTAATAATATATAAATTATAGGCTATATAAAAATATCGGAAAGTGACAGAACATCATAAATTATTAAAAACAATAAACAATACAATATAGTTTTGTTGAACTATAAATGTCATGTAAAAAATGTACATGTAATATGTATAGTAAAATGTCAATGGTTTTAATTTTGAATCGATTGCATTTTAGACTTAAAGATCACACTATCACACCATCAAAGTATCCAAATGTATTTATATTTAATGTCAGATGCATAATGAAAATATAAATATACAAGGACATAAGAATGACGATTTAATGTTTTCAAAATGTAGGTAAATGTTAATAAAATATTAAATAGGTATAGGTTATACTCACGTCTCAAAATATAGACGATACACCCAGGGTTTATGATATACGATGGTATATAATATAAGATATATTTTAAACTATGGATAGACCTACCTCTGTTATTGGGCTTGCTGTATTTAAGTATTTTAGTTTTCCTATTTTAACTGAGAAGCGCTATCAACCATACAAAGCTTATTATTGATTATGTGCCAATTTCATGCATAATATAATATTGAATTAATATTTTCATAACGATTGTGATTTATTAAACTTTATTATTAATATTTTTTTTATTATATATACATATATATACTATCTGATATGGCAGATTTGTTTTTTTTAGAATTAGATGCTAATCAGAAATAAAAGCTAATTTAATGATAAAAAAAAAACTGTTGTGAATATTTTTAGGTATTTACAGAAATGTTACTATCGCACAGACATCAATCAAGAATAACAACCTTATCGGCTATCATCACTATACAAAGTATACAATATGTCCTGTATTTTTATTTTTAAATTTCTGTTTTTATTTAAAAAGTATTTATCATTTAAAGTTGAAAAATATTTGGTTTTTCATAATTATTATCATCTAATTATTCTAAATTTTTTTTTTATTGAACAAAAATTTATATTTACAACTGTATTTACAAGTTATACAATAAGTAAATTGGGTGTGGTTTGATTGAAGGGAGGGGGAAGTCACCTAATGGCAGCACCCCGAAATATTCTAACTTATAATACTGATTTAATCTGATTATACATTTATTTTCTAGTTAACGAAGAATTAAGAAATTTATTATTAAAATTACACTCATTCTGATTTTTGTACAAGAAAAACAACCAATAAATATAACAATCCAACCTATCATTAAATTTGTAGGAACTATATTGCCATATTGGTTAGTTAATAATATAGTAAGACACTAGCTATGTAGTTAATGTTCTATTATTTAATTTGTCTAAAATTATTAAATTACACTTTTTATATAATACCTTTATATTAAAATACTTTTATCTAAGCTGAAACATTCACATTAAAACTATAAGAAATATAAAGTTATTTAAAATTTGGATTATACTCCCAGTAACTTTGAACTATATTTATACATAATTTTCGCCAAGTTTGTTTAAGTCGAGTATTAGTTAATTTCCATCCTTAATATAATTACATTAAACCAACTATCTTGTTTTGAGAGATTAAAACTTTGAAATGCAAAATTGCATTTTTCGTTTCACGATTATATTAATTAATATTTCAAAGAACCTTATAATATGTGTTTAGTTTAAAGTTTAAATTAATATCCACTTTAGATTTTCTGGTTTTCAAATGTATATTTTAACGAGTAAAACTAAAATGAAATAAAAAAAATGCATTTTCTTTCTTTGAAAGCGATTTTTCTTTTAGACGATTAAAAGATGTTGAAACTTGTCCAAATAATTATGATAATTGATTTGGATAGCTATTCGTTTTGAAAGTAATGTACCTATAATATTGCTGTATAAAGATTTATTAGAAAAAATATATTTTACTGTATTTCTAAAAGTGTTAAGATTCTAAAATAAATTTGTCATTTTCTTTTCGAATATGCATTTAAATGAGAGTTATTAAAACCCACATCGTTCGAAAATATTCCCCGATGCCCGCCGAAAATATTCCAATTAATATTATCTCTCACGGGACATATTTTTTTTTATGAAACATTTGTAAGGTAACGAGACAACTCAGTTTAAATCGTTTATATATGAGAAAAGTGGAAAACATAATATGTTTTGTATAATATTAGTATTGTGCATATTGTGCACAATACTTATATTGTTTAATATTATGTCACCATAGGACCACCTATTAATATAATATAATTATGCTCATAAAATTAATTATAGACAATAAATGATTAATTAAATAAAAAAAAACATAATGCAGATATTATTTTTTGCGGTAAACATTTTCTTGCAAAAACCAATAACGCATATTAAATTACTTGTATTTATTATTATATAATAAAGAAGTTTAATATTTATAATATTGATAATAATAATAATGAAATATGATTGCATTCGTACAATCATTTTATTATTGTATAAATGAAAAAAAAGTAGCAAAATATGTTATATGAATATTAACTTAATAAATATTGCACCTAGAAATGTTGCCACAATAATATATCCTTCTCGAATAACAGATACCATATAAAACAACAAAATCAATTTTTTTCAGATACCAGCTTATGGGTCTTTACCACTATTACAATATTTACGCTACTTACAGTAAAAAATTTGAGTTATCATTTGAAAAAAAAAAGTTTGTATCCACAAAACCCTTTTTATTAGTAAGTACCTAGTAGGTACAAACAATCTATAAAAATATGGTACTTACGTATAAATTTATAAAAGTGCTATATTATATTATGGTATTTATGACGTAATTGTCTATTCTCAAAAATATTATACATATATTATATTATATTATATTATATATATACCAAAAAGATTGAAAATATAATACAATAAGGTACCTCACAATTTTTTCTTAAACCGATTAAAGAGTATCGTAATTACATATTTGCAATATTTTTTTTATAAGCGTTTAAAGTTAGAATGTAGACAAAATTCGTCATAATCATGTACATTTGAAAATTATTTTGAGCTAGAAATGCATAAATATTTTTCTTTCTATATATAATATTTAAAAAACTAATACCAGATTCCTTATAAGTTTTATACTTTTATTAAACAAAAAAGTTAACCAGATATCACATCAATTTTTTATGAGCGTTTTAATTTTTACGACATTGGGCCCGTAAATGAACGATTTCTCATCGAATGTTTTTCTTATTTCATTGTTATTCAAAAACGAATAACCGCAGATACCTGAAATTTTCACCAAAATATATTAGCGTTTACTATACAGGTATAATTTTCAATTTTCTATAAATAAAATAATTTCAGCATGGTGAAAAAGTTTGAAAATTTAATACAAGGTCCGTAATAAGTTTTTATAATATCAGTTTAAAAATATTAAAGAAACATATTTTTATGAGCATTTAAAGCTCAAATTCGGGAAAATTGTTCAAGATCACGAAAATATATGCAAATTATTTTGTGCCCGCAGTTAAATATGTATAAAATGTTTAATTTTATAGCTAAGGATATTGAAAATTTAAAACAAAGTTTCTCATAAGTAGTTCATACTGTAATAAAAAAATCTAAATAATAAATAATTACATTTTTTTTTTTATAGATACCTATTAATTTATGATCAAATTTGTACTAAATTATATATTTACATAAAAAATAAAAATTTCAGTTATTTTTATTTAATTTGAAACAATATTTGTGGGTACTGAAAACTTTCGAAGTATATTATTATATTTTACACACAAATCGGACTGTCTATCTATTCTTTATTGTATGTATTACTGTAAATGATTGTCGATCAAAACCAATGTATTTACGACAATTTTATTTATTATTTTATTTACTATAATAAATAGGTTGATAGGCGTACTAGTAGGTACTTAAAATAATAATATTCCAATTAATACGGAATACCTATAAGACGTGTAGACGTATTATCTATTTATCTCAGTTATTGTTTTATACTTTTATTAATATAAATTATAATATTATGATTGAACATTTTGTGTATTAGATCAATTAATATATCATGCTATTTAAACGTGTTAATTAGGTAATATAACAAAAAATAGATGTCTACGTCGACAGCCGAGGTGACTGCCACGAACATACCTATTTTTTTTGAACGACACTGATAAGTTATAACTTTTACGAGTTTCGACGACGAGTAGCTGCCACCCAACAGTTTATCTTATATATTATTTTTTTCAAATTTTTTGTTATAAACTAGACTACATTTTTTTTCCCCGTCTAATGTTACTTCACGCACTTTGCGTACCTCTGGTGCGCACAATGCTTTAATTCGACGCCGTTTTGTACATTTTTCTAAACCATTCTGTACCTTCCTGTAACGTAAGTATACCTATAATAAAAGTACTCTAGTAATTCATTAGTTTCTGATGGATCGACGGCTTTCATCAATTTTGTTTATATTATTTGTAATATAGCCAATAGCCATATAAAGGTAATGTGTGTTTGTTTATGTTATTTATTTAATATAACATATACATATTTATTAATTACTTTAATACAGTATTAGTTATTATGACATTCATGAAAGACAATTAGACAAATGTAAAATAGTTTTATTATATTTTTCAAGTCACATTATTTTGTGTAAGTAGTCATTTCTAACCTCACATTTTACAATTAGTAATAATTAATAACCTAACCTAACCTAATATAGTAACAATTTGTAATTAATATAATATTTATTATCATATTATCATTTACCCACACAATGTGTATAATATATGGTAATATAATACTAATATGTATGTAATAGGTATGGCCAGTGATGGTCTGGTCTCTGGTCTACCCGCGGCTCCTCTTGAATATATTTTTATAAATTAAAGTTTACTCGTGATTCTCACGAATTTCTTAATGTAATATTGTTCAATATGACAACATATCCACTATGATGTGCTATGCACAAGTCAATTGTATAGACCCATGATCTTTGTAATTTTGTAACGAAATTATAAAGCCATATAATTAAAAATCAGCTAGTTATTCTCAACAAGAATTGTCAAGTTAATTTCGTTACAAAAATCATGGTTCTATAAAATTGACTTGTGCAGTTTTTATAAATATATTGAACAATATTATATAAAAAAAAATACCACTTACCTACTCATCGCTTCGTTTGTATTGGGTTTTTGTTTTGTACAAATTATAATTATTAACGGTGTGTTGGTATATAGCCATATTAGCTACATTATTATAGTTATTATAGTCACATTATTATAGGTATAAATTATTATAAGTTATGAATAAAAAAAATATATAGTTTGTAATCAATATTAATCCATAATATTTTTTTCTTAATTAATCTAAAACATATACATTTTTTAGATTTTATAATACGAAAATAATAAACGATTGAATAACTCCAAGTGGATAGAAAAAATGGTGAGTTGTTGGACGTCAGTTGTCAAGCAGATGAATTACAGACTTGTTTAAAACAGTTTTTGGCCCACGATCGCTGCAGAAAAACCGGTCATTGACCATTCAGACACATCTATGAGCATAAACGCTGGTGCAAAATCAGGAAACGTCCATTCCGGCACTACAGATATATTGCACGAAAGACACCAAGATAATTGAGGTGGACTTTCAGACCGGGCCTGCAGATTCTCCTCATTGGGCATTGACGATGGTGTGGGTGCACTACAATGTACGGTCGACAGCAGTTCAACCGACAGTACTGTAGACGGAGCAAGAGGATGTGGTGCTCGACGGCGATAACTATTATAGAATAAATAAGTCATCATAGAATAAAAACTGGTCGTCGCCGAGGTTCCTTTTTAATGTAAAATTTACATTAAGAAGGAACTTCCATTTAATGGAGTATATAGAGCGAGGATTTTTATGCAATTGTATATTTTTTTCTTTTCACATTTTGAGGATTTTTTTCAGTAATCTTTACGAATTCTAATAGTTTGAAGCTAAAGGCGATTTATTTTTTTGCATATTATTGCATATTTAATGGATATTGCATATTACTGCATATTTTGACAAAATTCAAAATGTATTGCTTAGATCTATTGAAGCAAAAATTTATAAAAAAAATATTTTGTCAAGCATAAAATTAATATTATTAAATTATAGGCTTCTTCAACGATATCAATATTTCGATTCGATATCGATATCGCGAACTTTTTTTCAGAAATGTAGGTATCGATAATCGTAATATATCGATAATCGAAATATATCGATAATCGATGTACATCAAAAAACTGATTTTCATGCCAAAGCTCTTGAAAAATATATTTCAAAACAATTAATTGTTAATATAATACCTACTAGTTACTACTTAGTACCCAGTCAATTGAGTATTTGAGTATTGGCAATTGGCATTTATGATAGTCATAGTGATATCGGAATATCGATATATCGAAACCTAAATTATTTTTCGATATCGCGATTCAATATCGCACAATTCAAAACGATATCGATATTCAAAAAAGTAGATTCCTACCTATCATTATAATTATATGTTATTTAATTTGTTTTAAATTAGTTTTTAGTCATACATTTATAAACTATCAAATTGTGAATATTTTACCATATTATTACACAATTTAAAGTTTTTTTCTTGCATATTTCTTGGAAATTTTTACGATTTTAACTGCATATTATATGACATATTTTGAGACTTTTTAGTGCATGAAAATCCGCCCTCTAGTGATGATATTGTGTACAGCTGTCTCTGGTGAGTTTAATAATAATTTATTTAATATTGCCAGTTAAAATATTGTACAGGTTAAAAATATACAAAAAGAGAAAAAAACTAGCATTGCTCTTCACTGAAGTGGAATTCAGTTGATTCAAAAGTATATAGTGCTATTAACGATTAAGATTTATTCGTAAAAATAGGCTGCCGGAATTTTTTTCCTAATAAAAGATAAAAAAACTTGTTATGCACAGCACCTAGAGTGTCAGCATAGAAAAAATTTATGTAAAATAATATTACAACGAAAATACCAAGGAACCTCGCTACTTCATGCGCAGGGGAGAAAAGGATGGCGACTTAGGTATCTTAATAATTAAAAAAAAATCTATTTGAATATTTTGTGGAATGTGGAACATTAATTTATTTAATCTTATAATATTAAATTTATGAAAATATACATTGAAATCTAGAACTAAAACATTTCTTTTCAATATTATTATTATAAGTATCAGCCACATAATCGAAATCCAATATTGAAAGCTATGATATAATAAAATTGGAATTGTGCTAGCAAACTAATCAGTTGCCTATCACTATAATAACAATATAAGTACACCAAACAAAAAGATCAAAGCAACAACTTTTATTCGATTTCATCGATCAATATTATACCAGACAGGTAAAAAAAGTTGGATTTCGCTGAGTTATTTATATATACACTAACCATTATTGCAACTAACTGCCATTGAGTCCGTGAGTTGAAAAAGTCATAATCCAGTATCCTAATAAATTAGCCTACTTGCTTCTCATGGAACAGACAGATGCAGTATATATAATATAGGAACAGTTAATAAAAAAAAATAAAAAAAAATGAATGCCGCAGACGTTACGCTCTTGTCACGGGGAAAAAAAGGTTTCTATAAAAACGACGAGACGGAACACGCGTTGAAATGAATAGGTCCGAGGCTCGACATGTATTCTGCCGCCGTAAAAATCGAAGTCAGAGCGTATAAAATGTTGTATAATATGTTACGGGAAAAGTAGAAAATCTTTGAAGGCAAAGTTGGAATAAGTTAACATTGTCCGGGCATTGTTTACAATAAGATTTGGGAATTGTAGGTTAAATATTGAATATTATATTAACAATTATATTAAATATTTTAATGAGTATGTACATAAACAATCATAAACTTGAAGAAGATTAAATGATCATTCTTACATTGCCTTGACAAATACACGTTTCGATGGCACAACTATGGTAGGCGGCTAGGGGGTTAAGCTCCCTCTTAATACGATTTAGCCCCCCCCCCCAAAAAAAAATAAAAATAAAATATATTCCTTACTGATTTAAATACCTACATGGGTTATTTTAAATTAAAAATTTTATTAGATGGACTGTAAGCCCCCCATCATAATTGTAACCCTAGTTGCGCCTATGGTCACAGGTGCTATAGTTTGTTGAGTAAATTGGATTTTATGGTGACAGAGATTGAGTTGGAGTTCTAATTTATCGATTTCGTGATTTTGGAAGCTTAGAATTTTGTCTTTCCTTGGTGTATGTGTGGAATTAAGTAAAAATATGTTTAATGTTTATATGAACTATGAACCCCATTGGACACCAACTTTTTAGATTACTCTAGAGTCCAGATTATTAGAGAGACTGGGAATCCAGAATATTAAAATTTTGACAACTAAAAACGTATGATCGACGACCGTCATGTGATATGTATACTGTTATTATCAGTATAGGTGTACATAGTACATTAAAATAAATAAATTTCACTATATTATTTTTATTGTAACATACTAATATCTATATATAAATAAACTATAATTTTGTATACATGAAAAAAGTGACTGTGAATTTTTATTTTATTGGGGGGGGATCCCCCCCTGGGAAATATAAGTTTGCCTTGTACTCTGAATTCTGAATCACCCCCTTCCAACCGGACACACTGGAAAAAAATCTCCCGACGTTGTGCCTGCCCCGGAGACGAAAACTGCTCTTTACATTATAATAATTCGCTGTGCTACTAAACAATTTTACAGAACCATAGAATATAAAAAAAAAAATCTCGTTATTTTGACGATATTATCATAGTCGACCATTGACAGACTCCCGGGGGTAGTTTACACAAGGAACGCGTCTGCAACACCGTCTGTCCTGCACCCTGCATATACCGATCCCGTTTTTTAGTTGGCTGTATTATTTTTTCAAACGAATAGATGTTGTTTTATTCAGAACTAAAGTTTTGGATAAAAAAAAAAAATCTCGAAAACTGCACTGCTGTCGGATAATTCCTTTCGAATGTAAAAAGTTGATGCCGTTTCAAACGTCACAGTGCGGGCGTACTTCCTATGTGTATATTATATTTATATAGTTACTGCAACGTGGGAGGAATGAGAGAAAAAATTCAAATACTATTTCCGAAAAAAATTTAAGTTTTACGTGCTTACATTATTATTATATTATTGTAGCAGCGATCTGAATTTCGTGCAATGACCGCACTCGTATATACCTACCTATATAATATTATATTATATATACTGGTGTTACCAAGGTAACCGGTTTTTACATACCGGGCGACCGGCTACCTATTTATTCTTACCCGATAGTATACCATGATATACAATAGCTGATACATAAAAACATCGCCTATCGGTCACCATATCGAAGATAAACCCTTTCACTAATAACAAAAATAATTCTTGGCGGCGGCGCGCGGCGGCGATATTATCATTATATTCAGGTACACATGTGCATCGACCGGAGACGAACGTCGTGTAAATTTTTTTCTTAAACGACGCAAACCAAACAATAAAACTATGACGATAATATACCTATTATATTATATTGTAACGACATTCCGTCCACCAACCGACTGTTTTTTTTTCGTCTGCACACACGATTTTTTTTCGGATTTTTTTTTTAGAAACACGTACAGCCCCGTCGCCGCCGCGACTAATCGAGTTATACACACGATAATATTATGATACTGTGGTTGTATTATATTATTATTATTTTATTACATTACGTTAAAACGTTCAATACTTCGATCGAAAAAATTATACTTGTTATGCGTACGTAGGTACGTGCATTTGTTCTATTTTATATTTCTGTATCTATTTTTGCTGTCCAGACGATAAAAACCGATCGTGCGGAATGTCGGCGTCGCGGTCGTCGCGTCGTGTTTACTGCTTTTTATCGTCGAGCGATAGGGACTTGTAATACGTTCGCGCAAGGCTCGGTGTAAGTACTCAGGTGTATGTATATATCATTATTCATTATTGTGTACTTGAACGGGTTTGCGAACCATGGTTGTAGTAGACTTCTCGCAGAGCGGTTTTGTAACACAGAGCTTAAAATAAAAAAGAAATTTTAAATTATAACGTCGCTACAAAAGGATCGCGTACAATATTATTTTCACCCCCAAGTCGGTCACACCCGCACATTGTGTTACCTCCGCCCGACAAACGTACAACATTGTACATTTTACGCTCACAATAATCGTTTTGACTCTGTTATTTTTAAAATCTGAGTGAATTGACCTATTATAAAATTAAAAGGTATACCTAACCTACCTTATCCTACCTTACCTAGATTATTATCCATGGAATCTCGGAAGCTTTTTTTTTAATTATTCATGAATTGTATTTTTAAAATACTTATAACTTGCTTCGAAATTAAAATATCAATACAAGTCTCCAAGATTTCCTAAGACGGAGACAACACATGCGGGTGTACAGTCGTTGCCAGATAAATTGAGGCGGCGGCAGCGGCGCTTTTCAGTAAGTGTGGCCCAAACTAGTCGCTGGCAGTGTGGTGCAAAGGTCACACAGTTGGCTACGACGCGCGCAGTCACCAGTTCGAACCCGACTCGGTGCAAACAATTTTATTTATTATTATTATTATTATAATATTATTTATGTTAGTTTACAATTTCTACTTTTTGTTCTTAAATAAAAGATTATTATCAGAATATTTGATTTTAAATTAATATCGTAAAATAATTTTTGTGACAATTGTTGGTTTATTGATGTATTTTCGGTAATAATATTCAAATACGGAGAATCACTGGTTTTCCGATATCGCGCCGTCGCCGCCTCAATTTATCTGGCAACGACTGTACAAACATACAATAAATAAATAATCTAAATCACACGGTCGTATGAATTTTTTTCAAAAAATATCAATGGAAAAACGTGGCCTGATTTAAGTGAGTTCCGACTACCGAGTACCTGTGTATTATATACCTATAATGGTTGACAACTGATAATTAACCTCCTTGTTACAACATTTTGAAAGGGCTCGCAAAATCACTCACCATACATTCCAGTCATACTATTACAGGACACCCCTCACTACCAGACGGTCCCATGTTCAGATCCACACCAACGGGATTCGTAGAAAATCGTTTTGCTATAATAAAATAGTAATTAACCTTTACAGGTTATTATTATTACCGAAGACATGTGCACAATAACTTTTATAAAATATATATATTTTGATCAGTGAAGTTATTGTGCACGTGTCATATTTAATATCGTCACGGGTCGAGGTCGAGGGTGTTTTTCTTTTTTAGTTAGTATTCATAGTTGGTATATAGCTTTTAGCAATATCGTATAATAAAAACTTAATATTAGTGTATTTTGTTTACTTATATACCTAATATTAAATCTCTATTGATTTTTCTTAGCTCTTGTATATGCATGTATATATATATACACACACATATATATATATATACACACATATATATATATTATATACATATATACTTGTATATCAATCGGTAATCGCATATTATGTGTAGCGCAGCGTTTCCCAACTGGCGTGCCGCGTCACATTGGTGTGCCGTGATATGTCATGAATCATGATTATTAATAAACGCTTAAGTAAGATGTCGATAATAAGTTGAAATATATTGAAAGGGAACCAGTCCCGAATTTCTCACTAGGACTAGATTTTTATAATGTAGTCGTAACATAACCGTAATGTAATATCTCGGTTTTCCATATCAATAAATTTAATATTTGTAATAAATTAAAATATGATTTTACAAGAGTTTTCCTAGCCTAAATAAACACACCATTTTAAATTATTTGCTAGTAATTTATTCTATTTTGGTATTAATATGATGAAAGCCTAATGTTCTAATATTAAAAAAAAATATATTAATTATTTATATTATATATCAGTCATATATAAGTCAGTGACAAGTGTGCCACGGCTAAATATGCTTAGGAATAGTGTGTCGTGAGAGGAAAAGGTTGGGAAACGCTGGTGTAGTGACTAGTGGAGGGCCGGCGTTGTTGGGTACAAACTTTGAGGGCTGAAAGTTGTTAAACTATATACATGACTATTGACTACAATTGAGTTATTATGTATTTTCAACTCCATTTTCTAACTGTGCAGACTGAAGCAATGAATTATTATATTATCATTAAGAGGACACGTTCTCCCGCATGCGTTGTCTCTATCTTACAGACGCAATACATACCAAATAGTACATTTTGAATAATCCATTTAACTCTGTCATGTTTAATATTAGAGTCAATATATATATCATATAAATAATAAATGTATTACATTAATTTTTTATTATGAATGTTTAACTATATAATGCCTATATGATGTGTACTATATTATTATTATTTTTTTTTTTTTATTGATCTCAAAAAAATAACGTCCACAACAAAGGCCATTAGTTACAAATAAGGATTGTTACATTAATTAAATACTAAATAATAAACATTTTTTTTTTTTTTTTATAAGATTGAACAATTTGGTTTGTTTCATAAACTTTATTAAATCAAGGTTTTTTTCTTGATTGGGTCCGAGTGAAGAGTCTAGGTTGTAGGATATCTTATGTGTGGCCCGCTCTTGGTTGAACATTAAATAGTCTGCTATTATATGTTTGACGGTTAACAAGGTTCCGCAGGTTTGACATATGGGAGATTCCTCTCTTGCCATCAGGAAGCCGTGAGTCATTCTAGTGTGACCAGAACGGAGTCTATTGAGAACAGTATCTTCTTTACGGTTGATGTTAGGGTTTGTCCAACGATGTATGTCTCTTTTTATTTCGTTTAATTTGGTGTTTTGTAAGTTCCAAATTTTTTGCCATTTATATTTTGTGCGCTCATTTATGATTTTTTTTGCGTCATCATATGACATTTTATTAATTAAGACGGTACTATATTATTATTTAGTCATAATATAGATATATATTTTATTTTTTATTTTTTCATTGGTCTTACTGTATAGTAATTATCGAGTATGCGTCGAACATATGTTATTTGAATTCAATGATACACCACTGTATACAAAAAACGATTCTGTATAAAATATAATCAAAAATGTACCTAATAATAAAAATTTTTTATAAAAATCGTAAATTAACTTTACGGTAAAATTTTTATTTTAGTTTATGATGGAAAAATTAGTAAAGAATCTTCTATTACAATGTATAATGTTAGCAATGGGAAGAAAAACTTTTATGTATTTCTAACCAAAAACAATTTGAACATTTTCGAGATTTTGATGAATTTTGTCAAAAAAAAATTGAACTTTAAATGCATATAAAAAATAATCGTGCCTATATGTATTTTTAATATTTTTGGAATTCCACTAAATAAACTTATGAGCTATGAGAAACCATGCGTCCATATGCATTACATTTTTAAGCTTTTTTACTAAGCTTAAAAGATTTATCGGGAATAATTAAAAAAATTTCAATAATTTCAACAATTTCTCAAGGCTATTTATAGCTCAAAAAAGTCAAAAAATTTCAAAAATTTTACCATGTATTGAAAATGATTTTTTTCTGGGAATCTTGCATTCGTCACAAAAACGGATTTTACTCCGCGAGGATAATATTATTATTATCATTAAGCCCGACGCACTCCTGCCAACTAGCTCGCCGCTCAGCCATGAGTTTCCCTGCAACTGTACTATATGATGCATTATAATTTTACAATTCCCAGTGGTGATAATAAAAAGACGGGAAAACCTAACCAGTAGCAGCCCACGTCATATCCTATAATGTGCATGTGATGACGCGGGGTGTCTCATGAGACTTTGCTGATTTAAAGTGGTACGGTAATGGAGCTTTCATTACTCCAGCCACTATTTAAAATGGTAAATGCTCGCGAGATGTCCTGAATATAATCTACCCTCCATTGCAACCCAAAACACCCAAATCAAACGCATGGTCATAATAATATTAACGAGTAGTGTTAAATTACTAATAATCTATACATACGCGCATTGTAATATCGTCAGGTATCTGAGATCTAGATCTAATCTTATACTTTAAATTATGACGCAGAGGTATTTTATTAGTCACGCTGTTAATAAGTCTTAATTAATTTAAGATTTTAAAACGTATGATACCTATCAATTTCATAGTGTACTCGCGGGGAGGAAGGAGGAGCGCACTATATAAAAACTTTCAAATATTTTTATAAAACACATTTATATTATTTTAATATACCTTCCTCGCCCTGTGTCATCATATACGATCCTATGTTTATAATACCGGTACACTAATTTAGTCAACCTAGGAACTATGCGGTGACCTGTTCACACAAGCGTAATAAGGGATGACATAAAGAGGGTACTAAAATTCTTAAAACCATTCATAAAGTCATTTTTATGGTAGGTACTATATGGTAGTACAGATATGGGTTAACTATGCTCCAATTTTCCCTGTAAAACCAGCACTGTGTTCATGATCCTACAGTTTTTAATCCCGTTATATTTAATAATATAACTAGGTAATAATTATTTATAATACAAATTTGGTTTAGCAATGAAAATGGAAATTACGACTATTGTGTCTATAGGAACTTTGTGTCCCATATACATATGCATTGTAACATATTACATATAGTATAATATAATAAGTTAAAACGTATGATAACATTGTAACTTCTATGTGGTAGGATAATTTTCTATAGGGGGTGTCAAGACGTGATCTCAGCCAGGTTAGAGCTGCATATATAGTGCACCCCGTAAACGCTTGGTAACAAGTCGATAACCTATTATCCACCCGGCTAAAGTATACGGAATCTTGGTCAGCGGACTGTGCATTCAGCGGGGGGCTATAATAATCCGGAAAGTATATGTCCGGACCGTATAATTCCGGAATGTATTTATCCGGACCGTATTTCGACGGAATCCAAAAAATATAAACCGTATTTTAACGGAACGTATAGTTCCGGAAAGTATATGTCCGGACCGTATAATTCCGGAACGTATTTATCCGGACCGTATTTCGACGGAATCCAAAAAGTATAAACCGTATTCTTCCGGAACGTATATGACCGGAACGTATTTGCCCGGACTCTTAAAAGGTAAAAACCGTATTCATCCGGACCGTATTTGCCCGGAACGTATTTGTCCGGAAAGTGTTGTAAATTGCCTATATTAAACCCCTTGCATAACACCAGATTACAATTAATAATCAGTTGGTGTATTTTTATGTTAAAAAAATTGTTTGTTTTGAACTGTTTTTTTCTGTTCAAAATGGTTTTTAAACAAAAAAATTTGTTTGAGTTTCAAGCAGTTCAAACAGTATATATTTTTAAACGGTTCAAAACAAAAAAAACTCAATATTACTTGGAGTTACACTGTTTTAAACATATTACGTTTTATTCGTTTTAAACAATTAACGAAATATTCAAAATAAATGTTTTGAATTTATGTTTTAAACATGTTTAAAACAAGTTGTTTAAAACTTGTTTTGTAAACATATTTGTAATTACGTAATTAAGTATTGTCGTATACTCCGATTGCTTTCGACGTACATAATAATTAAACTCACACCATGTCACACACGAATCGCGGACATTCTCCCCCCCCCCCCCCCGGTACTGTTTTGGTGTAGTAGGACATTCCCCCCTTTTTTTAAAAGTTTACTATTTAAAAATATAATATTATTATTTAGTATAAATATATTTATGCCTAATTTCAAATATTTTCATAAATATAATAAATTATTAATTAATAAATTACTTATTATTTTTTAAATTTTTATTGTTTCAAGTAAGTAGTTCAGTTAATCAAACATATACATTTATAATCTATTACATTTATGAAAATAAAAACTATTTTATATATTTTATATTTTATTTAAAAAAAAAATTTCATATTAAATAATAAATAATATTATATTGTTAAATTCAATATTATTAGTCAATAATTAATTAAAAAAAATTGGAGAAAAATGTCCGCATCAAAAATATAGGGGGGGATGTCCTACTAAACCGAAAACAGTCGGGGGGGGAGGGAAATGTCCATTTACCGTCACACACACCGCGGCCCAATGTATTGATTTTACAACGATTTGTGCTTTTATATTTTATTTTTATTTTGTGTCTACCATCACCTATTAGGACAGCAAAAATTATGTGATTGTATACTTCAGCATTTTTTCTAATAGGAAAGTGAATCTAGTCATTACTTTGTTGGCTCAAAACTCAAAAGTAAAAAATTCCCAGTAGTTTCAAAGCGCCATGAAAACGAAAAAAAATTAAGAAAAAAAGGTAGTTTCTACACAAAACCAGTTATCGACAAAATCATTTTTCTGTCGTACTCAAAAATGAATAACCGCTCCACCGTAGAAACTTTTAATTTTAACAACATTTTTATATGATATAATATGTGCATTAACACAACAAGAAAACCAACTGAACATAGATAGGTACTTAAAATTGTCACCAAATAATTAAAATAAAATATTATAATTTATAATCGTCTGTACCCAGTGTCGGCTGGCTAATATTGGACTCCCACGACAATAATTTTCAATAGGCCCCTTTACACAAAAAAAAAAAAATTAAAAATTGTTTTTTACATAATATGTAGTTTTACTTTTCGTGTAAGTGCGAATAAAATTAATTCATAACTATAACAATACTAGAATCCAAAGTCCAAACTTATGAACATGGTGTTATAATTATGAGATAAATAAATAAATAAATAAATGGTTTGACAATGGTTTTGGTAAAAAATATATTGGTACTTTTTATGTTTAAATAGATACAAAATAAAAATAAAAATAGTTAGGTATACAATTATTATACATCTACGGTATATTTAATAATTGGAAAGTCAGTTACTCTAATTCGATAATATATAGATATTCTAGTACAGTTTTTTTTGTATGTGTATCGTATGAATAATAGCCTCCTTTTCCCAATGTCTAAAAAAAATATATTTTTAAAACGTTTAAAATCTGTTATGTAGATTTAAATATGGATAAAACACAATTTTAAAATCGGTTTAATTTTGATCGAACTAAAGCAACTTATATTTTCAAAAATACTATATAATAATATAACTAGTATTGTAAAATTGTATATGGTTTAGACACTTTTATAAGTAATGCTAATCAAATAGGTAAATATTAATAAAGAACACATACAACTTGAATTCAATGATATAATATTATCATTGTATAAGAAAAACGATTCTGAGCGGAGATGATTTGTCAGTCTGGATATTTTATATTGAAATATATTTATTTTTTTATTCGTTTTTATGGTGATAAACAAAGCGTTAGAAATTAAAATCCCAATTTTAGCGGTTTTTTGTAATTTGTCGGTGGTTTTTCCGTGTCATTAAATAACTATTGAGAAAATCAAAAAATGACGTCCCTAAAGTACCGCCTTGATCCAATTTGCTAAAAGATAAGATACTACATATTGAAATCAAAGCACTCCTTCTAGTAGAAATTTTGTATACAGGATAAAAAAAATAAAATAAATAAACATCATTGTAAAACCACTAGCTTCATAGCTCCGCTCAGAGAATTTGATATAGTTATGTTATAACTTATAACTTTTATAAAAATATTTCCTAAAATACATTACTTCATTCATTGTTGATCTTAGATAACTTTTCAACTTTTAACTTTTTAAGGTTGAAAAAAATCGCCCTGGCAATGTACAAAACTACAAAATATTTGATTTAAAAAATAAACTCGGTATTTTTCAACCATTTTCGGTACCAAACTGATAACGGGCCGGGAGAGGCTGTCTATACCTACTACCTACATGATAAAATGTTCATAATAGGCAATTTAAATGTTGAAAACTTTTTTTTCTTATTATTGATCAATGAAATCTAAAATCTTGAACAATTAATACAAGGTTCTTCATAATAGTTGTTATGAAGATAAACAATGAAGATTTTAAGTTCAGATTTCTACAAAATTAGTCAATCTCAATATCACGAACATTTGCAAATCATTTTTCGGTTCAAAATGTATAAGATGTTTAATTTTTAATGCTTGGAAATTTAAAACGAGATATCTCATAAGTGGGTAATATTGTAACTAAAAAATCTAAAAAAATATATAAGCACAGATTTTTTTATAGTTATTTTAAGTTGAAACTTGGAGAAAATTAGATGTTTAAATGAATATTAATGATATTTTTTATTTCATTATAACTCAAAAACATTATTTTTGGTGACTATTATAACTTTTACCTATAATATTATATTTTATACACACAATGAAATTGTATAATGCAATGTTTTCTGCAAAATGTAATGGCACATGGCGTGTACCCTACAAACTCCTGTTTTTTTATGAATGTACATATAATCATACATAAATCATGCATGAATCATGATATACCATTGTATGTAGGTACACAGACCTGCTCAGGACGTGTTAACGTTGGAACAATATTCTAGTTTACAGCCTTCGCTTGTAAGTTAACGGCGAAAAATTTCAAAAAATATTGTTTTCCCAAAACGCGATTTTGTTAAAAGAGCACTTAGAATTAAATTTGAGATGAATTTGAACTAAAAATGAGATGCAAGTACTTATTGCCTATAAGAAAAAAAATTGTTTTGTTTCAGGTCTAATAACACCCTAAGATCCCAAAGTAACGTAACTTTTTGTTATATATTATTATATAAATGTTTTATGATCTTCATTCTTAAATTTATTTTATTTAGTTAAAATACATATATTATGTCAACTAAAAAAATAACAAGAAGTACATATAGTAAAGTAAATGTGTTTAAAAATTAAATAAATTAAAACAGATAATTATTTTTAGGTTCTATTTAATACTTGACGATACCAGTTACATTGGTAAAAAAAAAACTTTTATACTGTAGGTACCATGGTCGTTTATTTTTATTAAAAACTATAATTTAGAACAATGCAAATATGTAGCATAAATTATAAATTTGTCGATCGCAACGTAGTGTTGTCGAAATAAACCAAGAAGACAAGATCGTGATAGCGCAAGGCAAAACGTATTAGGTACCTTTAGACAAGGTAAAAATTAAAACTAATAATTTGTGTTAAGTTATATTATTTTATTTTATTTATTATTGTTAATTAGTCTAGACACATTTAATGTAACAGTTACCTAGAATGGGTATCATTTATTAATTTGAAATAGCGGATCCTTGGAAATAATAATATAATATTTAATTCCACGTAACCCGTACAATTGTAGGTCTATAAAGGTAAGTAAGCATAATGTCTAGACTCTTTTGTTTTGTTTTTATAACAATTTTAAATCAGTTATAATATTTACTTATACCTCTTATATATATAATTAATTTATATATATCAATACGGGTATATAGTTATTTATTATATTTCTTATTTTTGAGTTTTGAAATTTGTCATTCTTCATCAAGACTTCAAGGAGGATTAATGTTGGTAGTTTAAAATTTTGAATATTATAAATTATAATATTCAAAATTTATAATATTATATTTATTATATCTGCTCAAATATATACACACTTTTACAATGAACCATGATGGATACCGATATGACAATAATGGTAAAAAAAATGGAATCACGTAAGTACCTAATCACACATCATATTATAATAAAAATATACTATATATATAATATATACCGATTTTTTTTTAACCATAGTTCATTAAGCTAATACACATTATAACTATTACATTTTTTTATAAATAATTTTATGTATACATTATATATTATTTTATATTAGATTCTGAGCGGATGTGTTTTTTTTATAAAATTTGTTTCCGTGTACACGATAAGTAGGTAGTTGAAATAATGCTTCGTTTTCCAACTTTGAAAGTTTTACACTAGAGTGAATCTATATTGTATAAATCAAAAAAAAAACCCTTCGTAAACTTCTTGTAAAAATGGCTAAGAAAAAAAATATTAGATCATTAAGCACTATAAAGATGTGATATAATGAATTAATGCTAAGTATATTGAATTTAAGTAAACGTATTTTGTTTCAATAATTTATTTACTTGGCGAGGAATTAACAAAGTGTGATGAACAAAATAATTAAATGGCCAGTGCCGTATTTCCCAGTAAACACTTTAAGCTAGTGCTTTGGGCGGTAAATTATTTTTAATATTACATTTTTATTATTATATGTTACTAGAACTGAAAGCAATGCAACTAATTATAAAATGTTTTTAGAGCAACGAGATTGTGGTAATTTTTATTGTAAGGTGATTTTTAATTTCAAATTTGTAGAGTTTATCACCTTATAATAGCATTGCTGCGTTAGATATTTATGATTATTTTAATAATATTATTATTAATATTTATATTAATCAAAATTTTTTTTTAAGAAATAATTCTTCGCCAAGTAAATAAATTATTGAAACAAAATACGTTTACTTAAATTCAATATACTTAGCATTAATTGATATCACATCTTTATAGTGCTTAATGATCTAATATTTTTTTTTTACTTAGCCATTTTTGCACGAAGTTTACGAAGGGTTTTTGTTGTGATTTATACAATATAGATGGTTATGACCCGCCGACCGCAGACACTCGTCGTCATTTGCTCCCACCTAGGCCTCGAGCTGCATACACGAAATTGAGTGGGGGAACCGGCCGATGCGACGACGACGGCTAGCGTGATTCTGAATTTAATATAAATTTCCTTTAAAAATGCCGCACTTTTTCATGAATAACGTAAGCGCCGCCCCTAATCGAATCTATTTTTCTACTACAGATTATCCAAACAAACACAAAAAAATTAAATAAATATCACTCCATTGTAAAATCAATACATTCATTGTTCCGCTTAGAATCTAAAATCTAATTATTATATAATTAAATAATTTTAAATATAACAAAATATATTGTGTATAATATGATATTATAAAATTGATATTTTAAATTAAATTATCCTTTGGTGTGCTTAAATGTGTGTGGATTGACTGTTAATACTTTTATTTTTTAACTCTCGATCCTTTTTATTATTTTGAAATACATAATAGGTACCTAATACTATATTATATTTTACAAATTTTTTTTTTGCTTTAAATTTTTAATTATTAGAAAATATAGCTTATATGAATTCTTGTAGTTCATAAATATTGTATATTGTTATTCAATAGTTATTACAAATGTAGCAAAAGTACCATGCACTTTAGTCCTGGAACCATGAAAAATATGGCCGACGGAACAATTATAGTGATGAGGTCTCACTCTAATCATGAGCGTGAAGATGATACCCCTCAGTTAATAGATGCTTTAAAAGCAGTACTAAAAAGAAGAGCTGCTGCTGAAAATATTTTATTAAAAGAAATTTACGACGAAGAGTGCTTAAGGTAAATTTTAGAAGTTTTATTATTGAAAAATTAATTATAATTGCTTATACTTATTTATTGATTTAGGCATCCAATAGCAGCTAGCTTATATCCATAGCCTACAGCTGAATCTTTAATGCGTTTGGCCCGTAGGTCAGTAATGCCTAGATTGCCTGGGAACCTTCAGGAACTAGCATCCTTATTTGATAATGGGCATCTTCAAAGATTCAATTGTTGTGACATTACGATATTTAGGAGCTGTATTCGTGACCTTGATGGTAAAACTAGCCTGATATTTGCATGTCCAGTTTTGTCACAAAGTTTTTGTGGTACTGGAATTGAGGAGCTTCATGTAGACGCTACTTTTAAAGTGGTTCCAGTAAACATGGGCTATCAATTATTGAGCGTACATGCTATGATACAAAATTATGTAAGTATATTATACCTAAAACAAAAATTTAACTTACAATTGTTTTTATTATATTGATGTTCATTCATTTATTTATTTATCTATAGTCAATACCAATTATATTCGCACTAATGGAATCAAAGTCTAGGAATTCATATGACAGTGTATTTCGATATGTTAAAGATAATCTTTTAGCAAACATTTCTCCAAGGATTATCATAAGTGATTATGAATCTACACTTAGAGATGTTCTACAATCATATTTCCCTGAAGCTCGAACATCTGGTTGTTGGTTCCACCATAATCAAGTACCTACCTAAAAAATACAAATTTTTATTTTTATTATAATTTTGCTTAATGATTAGTATACTTAAGTTATTTATATTTAAATCTTTTTAGGCAGTTTTTAAAAATATGAAAAGTAAAGGATACTATAGGCTTGTAAATACTAATCAATTTGCACTGCAAAGCTTAAACCTTTTATTTGGCCTTCCACTGCTTCCATATCAGGATATAGAAAGAGCATTTCAATTAATTAAAATGTATGCAATCAACCATGGAGTAGCGATGCATAATTTATTTGACTATTATGAGAGGTAATTAGTTGTTAATATTTAAAAATCAATACATATTGGATTGTTGTAAAACTATTAATGTACAATGGTTTTATGTTTTTTTTCTTTGTCATAATTTTTTGGAGCAGTAAAATATTTTGATGTTCTACTTTAACTCAGTATTTAAAGGTGTTTTCTAGAAGAAAATTGGATCTAATTGGTACTTTGGGAATTAGGTCGTTAAAAGTAAAAATGCATAGTATTTTTTTATAAATATTTAAAAGGTTTTTTTTGCTATTTGTAGATATTAAAATTTTTTTTTTATTAGCATTTTTTTTTTTGTTTAGGTAGTATAAATTTAGTTTTTGGTTAAAAAGTACAGTAATAAGTAGTTCTGATTGAAATTCAAAAATCTAATAAATATGTATAGGAAAATACATTTTTTTTATACACATTTGAAGTTCAAATTTTAACGAAATTCGATATTTAAACAAAGTATATCAACTGTATTTTTTTTTTTTTTTTTTAATAATTCAAAAGAAATTTTTAGTAGTAACTTGAAACTGTTATGTATATTTTGTATTTTACTATCACAGTGACTTTTATAACTTATATTTAGATTCATTTAAAGGTGAATATCTATACACTATACCCTAAACCTAATTACTTATAGTAGCTTTTTAAGTAAATACTTGGTTTGTAATGTTTGTATTGTACAGTTGAATATTTGAATACCATAAATAATACTTATTTATTATATATTTATACCTGTGTTAACTATAGGTATTGGTTGCACCGTGTGGGAACTCAGATAATTTCAGTTCATGGACTTCCTAGGCGTACAAACAATAATATTGAAAGTTTCCACAATAAATTAAGATTACAATTTTCAGTGACTCATCCCAATCTATGGATATTTTTAAGTATGTTAATCAATATGATTAATTAAATACTACTTGTTTTAAAAGTTATTTTTAACGTTTGTAAACTGAAAATACTAATTATATATATGTATGGATTGTGATAAATATTTTATAATATAATTTATATTATCTAATGTATTACCAAACAAATAAGTATGCATCTTCTGATAATTTATGTTTCTGAAATTTACTTATAACGTTTTTCTTATAGGTAATTTGAGTAATTTATTTAATAATTACCATGTTATAATGAGGCAGCTTGAAAATAATCTTCAACCTACTAGGAGTCTGAAGGCAAAATATTTATTACAATCCAAAAGACTTAAAAATGCCACAAGCCAATACGATGCTGGGATCATAAGTATGTGGCAGTTCATGCAATTGACTTCGTATACCACATCAAGATATATATCTCCACATATAAATTGGATCAATGAGGTAGATCCAAATTCTGAGCCAGAAGTGGAAGCTGCTGCTGTTGTACAGCCAATTCAGGAACCACAACTGCCAATAGCTCCACAAGTGTCAACGTGCATAGTATGTTTGAATGCAAGAGCAGCAAATATTCAACAGCATATTGTTATTCCTTGTGGTCATGCATGGGTTTGCAACAATTGCATTACATCCCTTCCAGCACCAACAAGATGCCCATTATGTCGAATGGAAGAAGTCACTTTTCAAAGAATTTTCTTAAATTAAACTTTTCTATTAGTTTTAAAATATTTAATTGTTCATCAAACAAAACTACACAATATGACATACAAATTAATTGAAAAATGTTGTGATAGCTATGAAGTATTTCAAGAAACTGTTGATTTTTTCTTGGAAAACAGCCAACATCTTCTAGCATTTCCATGTGCTGATCACAAAAATGACATTTTTTTATTTATAATTACTTATTATATTACCATGAGAATGAGACAATACTCACGTATTTATAACATTATAACACCTTTATTCGTGCAATAAAATGCATTTTTGGAAAAATGTCAGTTAACACCTTTGTCCATTGACCCCTTCAATTAAGAATAGTTTATCACCTATAATATTATTTTTTTTCATATTTTTATTCAAGTTGCAGTACACAATAATAATATGACATGTCTGTGTTGCAATCAGTATTTTCGATCAGTTATTATCGGGCATATACTTTCCGGAACTATACGTTTCGTTAAAAAACGCGCGTTGTTGTCCTGTTAATTAGGTATTTAGGAATAGTGGAAAATTAAAATATAATGTATTAATTGTTATTATACGAATATTAACATGATAAGACGTTATAATAATAATAATATGTACCTAAGTATTAGCCATTAAGGCTTTAAAAATTTAAAGTCCCAAGCTAATAATACATAGTTAGCTATTATACATGTTTAATATTTTAAAATATATTACAATTTTCTACTATTTTTTGAACCATCAAAATAACTAAACTGGATTGTTTTTATTTAATGCAATACCTATCAATAAGAATTTATTTATACCTATTTAAGATACAATTAAAATGAATATAAAACCCTTTTGGTTATTAATAAATAATAATATAAATATACAATTGTTGTAGGTACTTATGATACTATGCATTTTTTGACTACATCATCCTATTTTATTATAACATCATATAATATATTATATATTATATTATATCAATGTAATGGTTAATGGTTATGATGATTTAATAAATAAATAATATATATTGTTGGAAAAATTAACTGCATGTGCCAATTAAACAGGAACTTCATAAATTAATGAATTAAACAGATTGCCTGTTTAAACTATTTGAAAAAATATCCATCGAGCTCTCATAATATGGTATGTAATATGGTAATTTGTTAATGTATCTGCATCTTATTTTTAAGCTCCAAATTATATAGTTCTGAAGCGTACTGAATGGTCCACAATGTTCGAAAGTTTACTTTCTTAAAAACAAATTACGCGTTCATCCTGGAGTGATCATACGACATACGTTTTAATTATTATTTAATTCAACTCTGTGAAGGTACTAAATGTTTTAAAAAAAGTTGTTTTTTTAAATATCCAATGATTATAAAAATTCGTCAAGTATTTAACAGCTTTACTGTAATGGATGTGTTAAATTTAAAGCACACGACAAGAAATTATTCTGAGTGAAGACTGTCTAACTTTTTGGTAGATACTTAACCTAAGTTACAGAGAAATAATTTTAATTACAAACAGATTTAAATAAAAAACTGACATTTTTGTAAAGTAAATTCATATTCATCGCTCCATTGACCACTAATAGAATAATAAAAAATATATTGTATTATGGGTATTATTTATTTTTATTTATACAAAATTTATTATAATATAATATGACCAAATTATGATCACATATTATCTTTGTAATAAATAAAAATGAACACTGGCAATAAAGATCTAGCAATAAAGTTCTCAACTTTCTTTTTCAGGGGTTTCAAATAGGCAATTTACAATACTTTCCGTAAATATACGGTCCGGATAAATACGTTCCGGTTAAATACGGTTTATTAGATTTTTTTAATTCCGGAGGTATACGTTCCGGCCAAATACGGTTTTTAACTTTTGGATTCCGGCAATATACGTTCCGGAATTATACAGTCCGGATAAATACGTTCCGGGAAAATACGGTTTAGTATTTTTTTTAATTCCGGAGGTATACGTTCCGGCCAAATACGGTTTTTTCACTTTTGGATTCCGGCGATATACGTTCCGGATTTATACGGTCCGGAATTTATACGTTCCGCCCATTTATTTTCCGGATTAATACGGCCTCCCCATTCAGCATCTCCCGCTAAATTCAAGCAACAACAACAACAATAATAATAATATTATGTTTATCGTTTGATGATGTGATTGCTACCAGTGCCGTGCTAACTCTCATTGGTGCCCCAGGTCTGACAGTCCGCCGAAAAATGTCCTATCGTCGTCCTTAGTGCAGTATGTCCATAAGCCGGACATTCCCTGATATCCAAAACCAGCGTTTCTACTCGACGGTTGAAAAAAAAATTTTAGATTATAGTTATTATGTTTTTTATGATTTAGATTAATAAAGAAAAATGTATGGATTAATATTGATATTATTTTTTTTTTCATCACTTATAATAATATATACTTATAACTAAAATAACTAGTATAACTATGTACACCAATACGCCGCGCATTAATAATATTGTAGTTTATACAAAATACAGACCCATAAACGAGAAGCGAGTACGTATGAGAAATTGTTTTCAATAATTATCGATAGGTGTCTTTATACACGCTCATGCGCGTTGTACAACATAAACAACAATTAGAGTGCAAATCGGGAATTGGCGAAATACTTTCATAAATTGTCTTAAATTTCAAAATACATTTGATTTTAATGAGCAATTGTCAAATACAGAATACTTTATAGATAGTAGATACACTTGAAAAAAAACCTAGATACATAAAAATAAATTGTAAATTGTTTAAGTATTTTCAATAATTTTTTTTATTTATTGTTGAGTCACGGTTCTATGGAAATAAACAAAGCGTTTCTTACGAAAATCGATTTCCCAAAAATCGATTAAAAACAAAAAAAGTTGTACCCTGCAGCCTAAAGTTATATCTATGTTAAAAAAGCGGGTAAGTGAATGTCGCTCAGCTGTACAGTAGGTTACAAATGGGTCAATGTATAAATGTATAATGGATTGTATTAAACTTGAGTTCAATGATATAATATATTAATATCATTGTATAAGAAAAACGATTCTGAGAGGAGACGGTTTGTCAGTCTGGATATTAGATTCTGGGCGGAGCGAAAGAATGTATTTTATATTGGTTTTATTCATTATATCCTATAAGTTGAATTAATTATATAATATTATTATTTTTTATTCGTGATAAACAAAGCGTTAGAAATTAAAATCCCATTTTTAGCGGTTTTTTGTAATTTGTCGGTGGTTTTTCCAGTGGCATCAAATAATTATTGAGAAAATCGAAAAATGCCCTGTCTAAAGTACCATCTTGATCCAATTTTCTAAAAGATAAGATACTATATGTTGAAATCAAAACACTCCTTCTAGTAGAAATTCTGTATACGGGATAAAAAAAATTAAAAAAATTAAAAGAAAAAAGCGTATAAGTGGATGTCGCTCTGCTGTACAGTAGGTTACAAGTGAGTCACTGTATAACTAAGGATTGTATTAAATTTGAATTCAATGATATCATATCATTGTATACGAAAAACGATTCTGAGCTTAGACGGTTTGTCAGTCTAGATATTTTATATATTGTTAATATTATAAATTACAACAAAATAACTAAAATCGTTATTTTTATTTTTATTTTAATTCATTTCTATGGTGATAAACAAAGCGTTAGAAATTAAAATCCCATTTTTAGCGGGTTTTTTGTCATTTGTCGGTAGTGTTTCCCGTGGGCCATGGCATTAAATAACTATTGAGAAAATCGAAAAATTACCTCTTCAAAGTACCATCTTGATCCAATTTGTTAAAAGATAAGATGCGATGTGTTGAAATCGAAGCACTCCTTCTGGTAGAAATTTTGTATACAGGATAAAAAAATTTAAAATCATAGAAAAATAAAATTAGTTGCGCCAGATTTGTACTAGAAATTATTATATTATTAGTAATAGAAATATTTAACTTAGTACTTTTTATAAAGTATTGGCTTTATTTCAGACTGGATAATGTCTAAACGTTATTACACACAATATTATGTTAGTATGTACAATGTATATAATAAATTATTTATATATTATGAATATATTTCAGCTGCTAACGTACATACTTAGACGAATACTTGATTGCATTCCATGGACGGTTTTAATTAATTAATTAAAATATTATTATATTGTTAGGTATTGTTATTTTCGGTCTCTAGTTCTCTTAAAAAGAAAAATCTACAACGAGCGCCGTGGTGGCTCGTGGCTGCAGCACCATGCAAAATACGTTTGTGAATAATTCAATTTGATTTATTATTATTTTCACAAACGGCGTTTTTATTTCTCTGACCGTGTAGTACCGTTTGAATATTTGATTTGACAACAACAGCGACAAAAATTACGCGGGACCACCCGGAAACGAGTGGTGTTTTTTTGTCTCTGTACCGGAATAATATTGCGGACGTCACTAAATTTTAATACCAACATTATATTATTAAAATAGTGTACGTTTTTTTGTGCGAGAAATCGTTCAAATCCCATGCTAGTGTGTTAGTGTGTTAGTGTGTACCTACACAGTAATATTTGAAGAATAATATTATGAAGAAAAAATACTCAACAGCCAGCTTCTATTTTTCACACTGTTTATCTTTACATAAAATTTTATAGGGCACAGACAAATGCTATACATTTAAACTCTATGCCAAGTACCGAACCGTTCCAGCGTTCAATAAAATAGTAAAAAATAAAAGATATAAACAGTGTTGAGTTTATCTAGATAAATAGTGAATATTAATTTACACAGTTATCTAAGATAAAAATCCCCGTTATCTAGATGAATTTAACCAGATAATTTAATTTATTAAACGGATTTTATTTATTATAATTTATATGTAGACAATTAAGTAATTTACGGAGAGTGCCATAATCCAATATAAAAAAAGGTGGGTAAGTGAATGTCGCTCTGCTGTACAGTAGGTTACAAGTAATGGGTGGTGTTAAATTTGAATTCAATGATATAATATCATTGTATAAGAAAAACGATTCTGAGCAAAACCGGTCAGTCAGCCTATGATACTACTATATTAGGTACTAAGTATATTTGATGATTAAGGTGAATAAAGTAATTTATACATAACCTATTTACGTGGAATTTCGTTTTAAATTTTCAATCCTTAGCTATAAAAGTTGAACATTTTATAAATTTTTAACTACAAAACAATTATTAAATTTTAGATTTGATAAATGTTGTCAAAATTTGAACTTTAAATGCTTATGAAAAAAAATTGTGCCTATGTATTCAACTGCTATTGTAACAATATATCAGGAGCCTTGCATTAAATTTTCACGCTTTTTACATAACAAATAAAATTTTATTGATATTTATAGACTAAAAAAATTGAAAACTGACAATGTCCGTAAACAGCTCTAAATAAGTCAAAATATTTGGAAAATGTTATCGTGTATAGAAAATGCTAATACAAACATCCAGTGAAATTTTCAAGTATATACAGACATTTGTTTAAGAGTTGCACCAAAAACCAAAATCGATTTTTTCAAATCAGATTTTGCGTAAAAATTCCTGTTTTTCCTTAATTTTACTTTTGTTTTCCACGGCGCTTTTGAAAACTACTAGGAAATTTTTACTTTTGACCTCCCAAAGTACCAACTAGATTCACTTTTCTATCAGAAAAGATACTGTTGAAGAAAATCTAAGCATTTTTACTGTCCTAAAAGGTGATAACAGATACACAAAAAAAATACAGATCATTGTAAAGTCAATACATTCATCGCTCTACTCAGAATCTAAAATGTATCCGATAATTTATCTAGATAAAAATATTCCTCGGTCATGGGCGGAATTTTTCTTCGGAGAAGTCACGGTGTACGGAGAACAAGTGCCGCCATCCCCCACCCGGGCATGGCAGATACCTACAAATGCCCAAATCAAATATTCTGACAAAAAAAAACATACACGTGTTCCTTCCCCTACCAACATAAAAACCTACAAACAAAAAAATAGCTAATGGCCTTAGTAAAAAAATATTATGTATTACCAAAATGTCCGAGAGAAAATATATAAATCCCAATTCGATTTGACAATGTACGTTTTGTATTATAATAAATATCTAATAAATTATAAAAGTGACGCAGATTGTTTGCGATTTTTCCAATTACACATTTAATCGAATGTAGTATTTTCCCTAATGTCCGCTTCAAATATTTTTGAAATTTTCATGATAGATGCTTTAACTTAGTTTTTGACGCAAACGTAGATTATTGTTTTCGTCGTCAATAATGTGTCAGTCTATCTTACACCAGTTGTTGGTAGTTGTTGACTCGTAACATGTTATTTTATATAATATGGAAAAAGTATTATTTTGGTTATTGGTGTAACTTTAAAACAAACAATAACAAACAAAATAATAATATTATATCATTGAGTTAAAATATAACACCATCCATTATAGTAACCCACTTGTAACCTATACTGTACAATAGAGCGACATCCACTGAATCTTTAGTTTAATTTTTATAACTATGCACAGTAACTTTTTATTATAATTTTTTTTTTAAATTGTTAAATTCTTACGTTTTAGTTTTAGCAGCTTCAATCTCCGTGATCATTTGAATCTGTTCCTCTTGACTTAAAGGTTTTTTCTTCGGCTTCGTAGCATAATAATCTTGTAACTTCTCATAAAATAATACTTTTTACATATTATATAAAATAACGTGTTACTAGTCAACAACTACCAATAACTGGTATAAGACAGATTGACACATTATTGTCAACGGGATTTCGGGATCATACGCTATCTGTATATTACTATGTATCTGTACAATCATCTTCAATTATTTGATATCTTATCTTGAAATTACCTGATCGACTGACGAACCAGTTTATACAGTGTACAAGTTACAAATTATATCAAGTAACTTTTATATTTATTTTATACACAATTACCTAGTGCAAATCGTACAATAACCCAATATCAAAAATACTCGTCTGTCAGAAGCCCTCCACCCATACATCATAAGACGCATGATAACCTTTATTACTAAGTCCAACCTTATCAATAGTATTTAATATGTAACTTATATAACATGTAAATAATTTAGAGTTAAACTCTTTGTCACCAATGGCCATAGTTTCCGAGGCCTAATTCAATTAAAAAAAAAAAAAAAAATACTCGTGTATAATAGTAATATTACAGTAATATTACATCAAGATGTGCCTGTTTTAAAAAAAAATGTTGTGCAATAGTCGTTGCCATAACTCTGAACCATGTAAAAAAATAATAAAATATAAATTAAAGTTTAAGAAAACTTTTAATTTAATTTTTATACTTCATTATTTAAGGTTACTTATATTATATTATTTAATTATTATCATATTATACACAATTACCTAGTGCAAATCGTACAATAACCCAATATCAAATATACTCGTATACATAAATAGTAATATTACAGAATGTGGATAAAATGAATTTCATCTACTTCATAAAAAGGTCAACAAATTGTCCATATAGTGTAGTAGAACCTCATTTTCACTAAATGGATACATTTCATGAAGTGAACATCCACTTCATGAAATGAGTGATTTCACTAAGTGGATGCGACATATATACAACTGGATACTTCTCTTCTTGAAGCTTAGCGTAAACTTCAAAATTCACTAACTTACATAATATGAATATTTGATAATAGAAATAATAAGTCCAAATTTTAAATTACTTATTTACATAAATTATATGCCAAACTCCTACCAAATTGTTCATCTCTGATTTCTACATAATTAACACGATAACCCAATAAAAAAAGAATAGTGAATCTTTTAATTTTCTAAACTTCTTTATTAAACATATTATTTTGTATTCACAATATGACTTATTAAAGCAATTTATATAACTATAAGCTGTAAATATTGGTTACAAAAACTAGTATTTAAAATAAAATACTTAAATATTGACCTATATTATATAAAAATGTAGGTATGTAACATTATCATTCAGATATTATAATTTATTCGCATCTATTTTCTATATACGTCAGAATAGTATGTTGATGCAAAATAAAAATTTGTTGTTTATTTCGTAGCAGATAGGTATGCATGTAGATGTAGTATGCAAAGTCATGGATCTACCAGAACTCTGTCAAACTTTAGTTTTTTTTATAAAATGTGTTAATGTTTTTAAACTGAGTTAGTGAGTTCTCCTTCGTTTTCTATTTTACTTAAAAAACCGTAATCGTTTTCGTTTCTAAAATAATAAAAATACTTACCTGCAGTATATGATTTAGTAAACCTCAAGAGTATGCAAGTACTGTAAAAACAAAAATAGTATTTGCTAACGTCTTAACTTATTATATTTTAACGACTTTTTATTCGTAATAAGTAATAACTAATCTATTAAATCATTATAATAGTTGATTATATCTGCTTCCTGAAAATTTCAAGTTCATCGTATTTATATAAAATTATTATTGATATTTTTGTCATCCTCTTTTGCGGTTAATTTGAAAATGCGACTAAAAAAGTCTTTAAAAATACCAATTCAAAAATGCTTAAAACAGTTAAAACTAGTTCGTATACAATACTCATTTGTCGTACATACACGATGGCATACGCATAATGACGTTCATTATGCAGCATATTGTGAGGTGCAATCAAAGTAGTGTTGAAAGAATTTTCTGAAATCAAGTTAGGTACCGTGGTAGTAACAACGTCATGGTTGCAAACATTGATTTTCGCGCGGGATAAAACGCACCGGGACGAGGTGAGTGACAATAATAATATTATGATAACTATAATATTACAGCCCGGACGCTTCCCCGAAGTAAACCCCGAGGAAATACCCACCTTTGAATTGAAAACGTGTTTCATTGTTCTGCAGGGTTTAATTTTAATAATTCTAATATTTATTATTCTCACGAACGTTTATTAATTTTCCTTATAAAAAAAACTTATTTTTTTTTTCAAATATCAACCATTCAAAAAGGTTTACGGATTGAGTTCTTATACCTGAAAATATTCTTAAATTATAATTAATAGTTATCACTATAATATAGCTATGTGCCTGTGTACGTCTTTTTAATTGAAAAAAAATGGTAAATTTTCGACAAAATAAGTATTTTACTGTTTTGCGTAAATAACTATGGCACCTAAAGGTAAATCGTCAATGTTTATATTTTACTTAAATATGAAGTACATACCTAGAAAGCAACTTCAAATAGAGCAAGAATTTTTAAATTAAAATTGTTTGGGATCAGTCAAGAACTATTTACAGCTGTAGAAATTGTTTTCTCAATTTTGCACATGTTGTCCTTCGTATAGAGTAGATATAATATTCTTTACGATTTAAAAATTGAGAAAAAATACTTTATACATTTGAAGAGTTTTTACAAGTTTCGGCTCTGCTATAGACCATCTTATAATCGAATAAGGGGGGCTGGGGTGCTTAGACCCCCCGAAAACTAATGATTTCACTACTATAATTTAAAAGCATCAAAAAAGTATCAAGTATAGACCTGAGCCCCCCCCCCCCCCAAAAAAAAACACTATTTACGCTTATGCTTATAATATATATTAACTACCTATAATAAGATACTACATAGTACAGTGCCATCTATATATATATATGTATTATGATATTATAAGTAAGTACTACTCGTTTAACCTATAACTTACACGAATTCGGCACTTTTTGAAAATAATTCTCGATAACAAAGCACCGTTCAATGACACAAATCAAATTGCCATTGGTTATGTAGGGACCTACATTTTTATATCATACGCTTGTTGGAACGCAGCGGCAGAAGCAGTCCACGACTTTCCATAAACTTTGAAATCATCACAATAGAAAATATTATAGAAACATTTCGGAATCACTTCAATTTTAATTATTTTTAAAACGGATCATAAACATATTCCATCATATTATACAAGAATTTATGTTGATATCTAGTTTACGAATTGAAAATCATAATACCGTCACAGAACCATATATAAATAATAGACTAGAAGAATAATAAATAATATATTAGATTTATTAAATATTTCATGAAAATGTCAATAAAATTCTAGGAAAAAAATTGCGAATTACAATTTTATAAATGTTACTAGCTTTCAGCTCGCTGGAGGTTAAACAAACCGCCATTTGTTAGCTGAAAGTGATGGGTACCGATTTTGGAGACCGAGTCGTTTGACAACTCACGCCTTAGGGTCAGTCAGAATTCAAAATCTTGGAGCTTTGGCGATCTCGTTTCGAATTCAGAAATGTTTGAAAGTCGAGTTTGAGCGTCTAGAAACCATATTCGAGTGTCTAGAAAGTCAGTTACCTTGAGTGAAAATATATAGTACCTATAATATAGTTTAGCAATATTTAATACTTTTTAGAAACTATATATCTATACATGCTCAGTATTCTTATGTAACTTAATTATTTATATGTACTTATTTAAAAAAATACAATATAAGTGTCATCAACGTCTGGCCCCTACTCATTTATAATTATAGCCTTCTGTCACGTATAGTCACGTCACATATACGTGCGTGTGTGTAACCCTTGCTGCAGTATTGTAAAGTGCTCCAGAGTTTAAATAATAATATATTAATTGAAGTTTTCCAAAAAAACTGCAGAGTATTGTATCGAACGTCGTAAGATATTGCCATATTGAATGTTTTTTTTTTGTTATATAAAAAAAAATCCAGCGCTTATATTATAACTATATCAGTCTTGTATAGTGCTATGATTTATGAATTCATAATGGCTTTCTGTATCTAATAATTGATTATATTTATATGAGAAATTATATAATTATGTATGAACGGGGGGGGGGGGGGGGCGTAAAAAAATAAATCCAACATGCTGGTCATAATAATTTTTTATATTATGGTATTCTATTTTTTAATTAGCAATTCAGTTGGATCTTGAGTAGAGATAAGAGGTGTAAAATATGAATCAAGATTTGGTTTGAAAATCTGTTAGTACCGTAACTATATATGGTTAAACTTCAGTACTCTAAAAAATGTATTAAATACGGGTTTATCATTCAACCAAAATAAAATCGATTAACTATTTTGGAAATTATTATGTCTGCCAATACACCTCTGTCCTTCTAGCAATCTAGCCAATATTCATAGGTAATATTTTTTCAGATAAAACTTTTATGGGTGTGTGTGTAATTTTGTGGTCATCATAACTCACTCATATGTCATAATCATGCAGTATAAAAAAAAGGTCGTCGTTCAAATCCACACACTTCTATACATCGATAGTTCGTGTTCGTGAAATTTCCCCATAATCACATCCTCCAATATCAGACGCACTGTCGCACTGATATGTAGGTATCAATAACGTCCACATTTATCTTAAATTACATTATGTTATAAACCAGGCGCCAGTATATCATTTAATCAATAATCACAAAATAATAAAAATAAAACTTTCAATGTTAGGTATACCTACTATTATTTATTCCAGTCTTCTCAGTTTTTTCTCATCTTTAGATTTAGAATTTGGAGCTATATAATAGTTCCTCTTTTTACTTCATTAATCACTTTAATCAAAGTACGTGGCAAGAGGGAGCATAAACTTTAAAAATATTTCCAGATGATTCTTTGAAAAGAATAATACAGGTACCTATATGTTAACATTCGGATGATACAACCAATATTATTTACAATGTAAGTTTTGTCATAATTACTAAATGCTCTGGCATTATAATATAATATATATTCGTTTACGGGTTAGTCACGTTGCTCATAATAATAGCATCGTAATATTATGATAATAGTTTTTCACTTTTTCATACACTTTACCACTACAAAATATAAGAAAACAATTTACGTATTATTTTTGGCAGAAACAAAAACTATACAAACACAGTACAATAGTCGCCTGGGGCCCGATAAAAATGTATTAGATAATATTTGATGTTGACGCTCGATGGAATACGCGCATCTATAGTGACGCAGATTATATTATTATATTATGGCGAGGCAATGGGACAAAAGGGATCGAGAAGAACGCGTTTTGAGTCATCGCCGAGGGGGTGAATGATGCAAGATTTGCGAATAAAAGTCGCAATGTACCTTATATGTATATATAAATAATATATATAATATCATGTAATATTATACCATCATCGAAAATTAAAATAATAACAATAATATAATCATGATGTTTAATGTTAGGTGTTATTATTATTATTAATATTACACTCGTATGAGTCATGATATAATATATTATATAGGTATATCTATAACTATAATGACGTAAAAATTGATTTAAGTTTACTAAATATTAAATAATAATATAGTATGATGAAATAATTAAAATACCACTTTAATTCGTCGACTTCAATATAATATTTAATTTATGATATTTAGGTATCCCGACATTTTTTTTTGTCAATTTCTGTTTACCATTTTACTTATATTATTCTACAAAAATATTTCCATATTATAAAAGGGTGTAATAAATTGAAGTGCATTTATTGTAATATTATAGTAACAAATTGAATGTAGAATTGGTATATTATTTTAACTTTTAAGAAATCCATAAAAATATAATTGATCAACAAGTTTTGAAATTGTTTGTAAAGTTTTCAAGTAAAGCGAAAAAAAACAAAATATGATATTTTATTGATAGAATGTTAGTTGGATAGTACTAACAATTTAATAGCACTCAAGAGATAAAAATATAAACTGAAAAAAATAAGTTTGTAAAACAAGACTTGTTTATAATTGCTACAGATTTTTAATCATCAACTATATTTATGTAAAACACAAAAATAAATTTATTCAGAATTAGATACTATAAATTGCGAACACCGAAACACGAGTGTACACGACCCGTACACGGTTATACATATTATATGGGTAGGTTGTTCAATAACTAGTTGTTACCTACTTGTTTGTTATGTATTGATGTATTATAATAGATACGCGTAATATATACGCAATGTACGTACAACGGAATATAATTGCTCAAACTGCGATGAATCAAAATTAAAGCAAAAATATAAAATCGATCGTACCAGGTATGGGTTTTTTTTTTCGCAAACGATATTATGTATTATAAAAATGTTTTCTGCGTGAGGGGACTGCAGCAGAAGCGCTCGGCGTTCGTCGCGGAGAACTACGCGTTTTGAGTCATCGCCGAGGGGGATGATATGGCACGGCCGCGATTCGCGAATAAAATTACCGTCGTAATAACGATATTTTATATTATTACTATATACCGTTGGACACGCTCGTGGTGTGTGTGTGTGTGTGTGAGGGGGGGGGGGGGGTGGTAGAGGGTGTGTGCGGATTTATCAAAACGATAGCACCGCTCGAGACTAATAACAACAATAATAATATATGCATAAGAAATGGCGAGGGGAGAAAATAAAAACGATTAAATGAATTCGACACGACGGTGAGAGAGAGAGAAAAATTGCATTCGTTCAAATCGTATACGACCGAATTATATTCTCGAGAGGCGAGAGCACTCCACGCGCGTAAACGACACCCGCCACGCAAATTCATACCCCTCTTATATTAGTTTATTTTTATTTTCTTCGAAGGGGTTGTTGTAAAAATGTGTCGTATATACATCGTATACACATTTGCAGTAAATTGTTCCATTCTGTTTTGGGTTATTTATTGTTCCCGTGATATCAATAACCGGTTGTTCCGAAAATATGTGTGACAGAGGCCCTACAGAAGGAGCAATATAGCACTGCTACGTAAAATATTATGCAAAAAGTTGAAACATATCTTGTTTCTAGATTTTTGTGAGCGTTAGTAATTTATAATTTCGTTTAAATCAGTGGTATTTATTACCTATAAAACTTTCAATTACCTATTATTGATTTATAATTTAAAGCCTAAAGGCGTTCAATATATTATTATAACTAGGGCCCGGATTTATATGAAAATGCATATTCTTTTACAATTCACCTAGAATAATTTTGATTATAAATGTCGACGTTTCGTAATGTGTAAATTCTAGGGTTAATTTTTTTTTTTTTGCATATTTTTGCATATTTATTGCATATTTCTTGATAGTTGCATAAATGTTGCATATTCTACAATTTGTAGAATTTACGTCTATAAAGATACCTACTGTCGATTGTAAATAACCCATTATACATCGATAAGCGATCGTCAATCGACATCATCGTTATCGACGGCCGACGAATGACAAGTATTGGATTTTCTACATAGTGGTAAATTTATTACAGTGAAACTTCCATATAACGAACTTCCATTTAACGAAATTTTCTGTTTAACGAAATATTTTTAAGAACTATGACCTTCATTGTTAATTACACGTAAATTTATCTCCAAATAACGAATCTGATGTTTCTATATAACGAAATAATTATTCGATAAAAATCAGTTTTTGTAAATGTTGTCACTATCAAATTGATAGTTTATATCATAGTTCTAAAATTGTACATGAACAATGTACCTGATAAAGATAAGACACCGAAACTTGACAATAAAAAAACTTTTTACGAAAGAAGGACAATTTTCAAAAATAATAAGCAAACAAAACTTACTGATTATTTCTTTTAAATTATATTTAAGGTTAAAAATTAAATTAAACTGTAATATGATGTTTGATGTTGTTTTACATACATACAATATACATAATAAAAAAATAATAAAAAAAAAAGTTGAAAAAAATACGTAATTCTATTTAACGAATTCCTCTATATAACGAATTTTTTTTGCTGCTTATTCGACTTCGTTATATGGAAGTTTCACTGTATTACCCAAACTCGTTCCCGTTAGATAACAGTATAGTATACTATACAATACGTATTGGGTAACACAAAAATCGATGGTATAATCAACGGCGAGGTAGATGAATGTGATGAAGACGAGGAACTGTCAGTTGAAGATTTATCGAGTTTTAAATATGCACCAATTGTATCTTGTGTCGTGGAAAGAAGTTTTTCCAAATACAAAAGTATGCTTCGAGATAATCATAGGAGTTTTCAATTCGAAAACTTGAAATTGATATTTATTACTTCATGCAGCTGGTACCAGTGACGTATTTATGGGGGGGGATATGGGGGATAGATCCCCTCCCTTGACCTTTTTTTTAGTTTAGGTATAAAGTTTAAGCTGCAGTACTGTTGCTATTTATATTTTATAATTTTGTTATCCTGTGGGCTGCGAGTGATATTACCCAACAATAACAACAAAATTAAAATAGGACTATATTCGAGAGAAGTCGGGTAAAACCCGCTAGTACCTAACCTATTATACTGTTATATACGTAGAACACGAAACTAATTGCGACAGCGGACAGAAAACGATAAGGAATTGGTAAATTTTAAAATAAATATTAAAAAAGGTGGATAAGTGGATGTCGCTCTGCTGTACAGTAGGTTACAAGTGGGTCACTGTCATAGATGGTGTTAAATTTGAATTCAATGATATAATATCATTGTATAAGAAAAACGATTCTGAGGGAAAACGAGTCAGCCTATGATTTTACCAAGTATATTTGATGATATTATTGTGAATAAAGTAATTTATATATAACCTATTTACGTGGAGCCTTGTTTTAAATTTTCAATCCTTAGCCATAAAAGTTAAAAATTTATACATTTTTAACCACAAAATAATTAATAAATTATAAATTTGATAAATGTTGTCAAAATTTGAACTTTAAATGCTTATAAAAAAAAATTGTGCCTATGTATTTTTAATATTTTTCAACTGCTATTAGAACGATATATCAGGAGCCTTATATTAAATTTTCACGCTTTTTTACCCAACAAATAAAAATTTATTGATATTTATAGAAAAAAAAACTAAAAAAAATTGAAAACTGACAATGTCCGTAAACAGCTCAAAAAGAGTCAAAATATTTTCAACATTTTATGGTGTATAGAAAATGCTAATATAAATATTCATGCTTTCTTGTCACAGAGAGGTCGAAATTACAACAGATGAAGTAATTGATGAGTTGTGCTTAAAAAACAGAAAACTAGAGTTTATTTTATAAATTAATAAAACAGAGTAAAATTAAAATCAATATTATTGTTTTTATTGTTAGCCTTACATGGAGTAACTAACAAAAGGTTGCATCAACACTAAAAAATTTTGATATCCCCCTCCTCAAGAAAATCCTATATACGCCCCTGGCTGGTACTCGTCCAATAATAATAAATAATAATTTAATATAAATAGTAATACTTTAATTAATTTATAATACTTTTATACTTACACAATGTCATTAAAAATGTTATTTTTTTTTTTTTAATAAACAATTTTTATACATAATAATATATTGTTAATTTGTAAAAAAATCATTTTGCATATTTTTTGCATATTTATGATATGAATATGCATATTTTATAGATTTTTATTGCATATAAATCCGAGCTCTAATTATAACATAGTAGATCGTCAGATGTATAGTTGTATTAGTTAAGTTGTCAAGTAGTTTAAATGTATTCTCCATTTTATATCTACCTGTGTACTTGACGTATAGTATTTATGAATAATGTTATTTGATAATAATTTGTAGATACTATACATTATACTACTAATGATCGATAACAGTATACCACTCCGGCACTCATATTTTTAAATCACAAATCACAATTACTTTTATAGATTAGTTTTTATTTTTTAAACCATAATGTGATATTGATGACTGGAACAATATCATTAGCTTCAGATATTAAATATCCTGGTATATGACAGCTTCTGATTTGTTTCAGATTAATATGATAATAAATTATTAAATTCATTTTTTTAATATTATGCTGCATTATTAATATATAGGTTAATTATAAGCTATTGTTTAAAAAAAATGACCACTCCATTGTCTAGCTTTGTTAATGTAAAATAATTAGCTACTTGCAAAAAGATAAAGGTTCATAACTATAACTGTAACATTACTGTACAAATTGTTGTTTAATCATAATTGTAAATATGACACTAAATAATATCGTTGGTTTCTTTTTATTTACATCCATCTATAATAGGGATGAGCAACTCAAAGCTACTAGAGGGCCAATTTTGAATGTGTGAAATGTAGTGGGATAGAGAACATAGAAAGAAAATAAAAAACCTAATGTTAACAATACCCCTATAAATAATATAATTTTATTTACATTTAATAGTTCAATACCAGATAAGAATTTATATCTACGTTTTACGATAAACATTAAATCGGTTTTGATAATTTTATAAATATAATAAAATAAAATACAGAGAAATCTTAACATTTCATATTTTTATAAGCTAAATTGAAATGTAGCACGGATCAGTGAAAAATGGTACGCAGCCCACCCCTGATCTATAAAATAGAAAAAAAATGTTAATTGATGATAACACGATCACAATTGTTACATTGATGAGTCACTATAAACAAAATGTATTAACAATTTTCAGATCGATGGGTATTCACTATTCAACAATATTCAATCGACAACGCATCACCGGTAACGGCAACTCTGATTAATTCACCACAGTAGTTTATCATTTATATTAACGCGTGCACTTAGAACTACCAGCGAATGCAATTCACAATAATATCTATTCTGTAAATGTCTCTGCCGTATAAGATTTTAGTTTTTCATATTTCCGTTTTCAAAGCTAATCAACACAGTAGATAATAAGTTTAATTGAGTTAGAACAGTTTGATTAACGATGGATAACCGTGGATTAGCATTACCATATTGATTTGTATAATATACTATATAATCAATGGTAGTACCCAAAGATATACCTATCATATATTTTAATATTATAATAATAAAATGTTTATTTTTTATTTGTGAGTTGTGGTCACCGAACTGTGAATATTATTATAAGATAGGAGCGGGTATAGATATTTAGATTTAAATTTATATTTCTTAGATGAAATTGTAATAGCTTCCATCTGCCGATTGCCTTAGATTATATTCCCAGCGAAGGTATCACTATGGAAATATAGATAGTTCAAATATGTTATAAAATAGGTTAAGATATTATAATGTCTTGACTCTAGATGTCATATAGCATCCGTTTTCATTAGATCGTTACTGGTATGGGATAAAATATATCAATGAATAATGATATTCCATAATATACTTCAATAACATTCTTCAGAAAATAAATAAGGCCAAAACATATTATTAAAACAATGTTTTAAATCGGAACTAACAATTTCAAAAACGATTTTTGTTTTTTATAGTCTTATGCATTAATTTCATGCAAATAAATTCAGATTAAAAATACGTAATATAAAATAAGTTGAACAAAAACAGTGACGAGTTTTTAAAAATTGATTACTACGGTATCTATTTACTGATTAAATAAATGTTTACACCATAAAAAACACCGATAATTCGCAGTAGGTACCAAATATTAATTAAACTAAAATATCAATATTTTTTTCAAAACTATTGTGACACTTAGATTTTATGATGATTACAAAAACAAGGTCTTATATGTCAATGTGTTTGTAATATATAATGTTTTATTAATATATTATACTAGGTACTTACTAAAAATTGAACTTGTCTCCTCGTAGCAAAGAAGTATAAAGTTAGAAGCGGATTATGTAACGTCCAACGAGTACGGTCTCTTCATTGGACCCTTAGCGTACTTTAAGTAACGGTACTTATAGCCATAATGATTTTTTCAAATTTTATTTTCAGATAAAATTCATAAAAGTTTTTGTTTCCATGCTAACATTAGAAATTTTAATAGAAGGTTCCAACAAGTTTTTTACCTCCATTGAAAAGAAAAAGTTCATCAGAGAGTCACACTATTTGATACATTTTCGATTTCTATACATTTTTTTTAACTTTAAAATTTGATTATTTATTCAATTATGATAGGCTGATACGACGTCTCTGATCAGAATTGTTTTTCGTATACAATGATTTATCATTGAATTTAAATATAACACATCCATTACATCGACTTGTTCTACAACTACTGTACAGCAGGCAGTACCCACTTGTCCATGTTTTTTATAATGATTTTTAAAACAATTACAATCGAATAAAAAATGCCGAATCGTATGCTACAAAACCACTACGACTGGACGCGTATTAACACATGAGTCCCTGTTACACAATGCTTACGAATTTCATAACCACAAGCCTACACTAGCGTAAAATATAATGTCTTGAGCAGACAATGGACAAAATATGAGTTCAGACACACAATTATTTAATGTTTCTCACTCTTTTCACAAATTTAATATAGGTACGTTCAACAAAATATATTGACTAGGAAAATATTGACAAAATTATGACAAATAATATATAATATTGAAAGCACATATTATATTTAACATAATTTATATTGACAAACTTTATTAATTATATATCAGCCTTATTTTATCATCTTACCTATATAATGGTTAATATAAATTGGTTATTAGTTGTAGTATATAAGTTTGAACAAAATTAAATTTAGTTTACGTTCTCCTATTTATATTCTGAAAAACCCGAAATCACCAGAAAATTGTCGGTGTCCCAACGTCTGTCACCGGAAAACTGAGCGATTTTATACTAGAGTATACTAGAATATACTCCGATAATAGAATATAGGAATATTTCCGTGGCGCCATCTATTCCCTTTAGCGTGGTCCGTGGCATTTTAATGTATTGATTTTCCAATTATTTGTACATTTTTTTATTGTAGACAAGTTATTAGATAATCAACTTTGAGGGTGGTTTCTGATAGAATTGGATCTAGGTGGTACTTTTGGAAGGTTAAAATTAAAAATACCTTAGGGAAAAAAAGGATTTTTGTTTATTTTTTTTTGTAAATCAAAAATAAATAACTGTGGGGACTTGAAATGGTTACAAATATTTTGATTAACTCTAGCTATTGCCTATTGATACCACGGATCTGCGGTAAGTCGGTATTGATTCAAAAGTTATTAACAATAATTGTCAATTGACAATGATATAAGATACAATTATTATATATATGTCGTATCCACTTCTAGTGGTTATAGTGTAAATGTGTAATATTATTATCTATAAAATGAATATTTTTTTCATGAACGACGATCATATCAGGAGTTTCCTGAGTCCGTCCTGAAATTATCGTTATTTTATCTTCAAAGTCCGAATACGTAAGTAATAAGGTAGGTACCGCCCAAGTACGTCTCAAGAAAAAATGGCTATATTTTAACGCCTCCCGTGTGCTTCCCAGCTCATTTAGAGTTATTCAACGTGTGCCATGAGGATGTGAACTGTTTCACACCCCAAAAAGATTTGGTTATTATTATTTGTTTTAATATTTTGGCTCACCAAAGATTTCCGATTGTGGCCCAAATTTAAGTAGTTGTGCTTTGTCCCAAATATAAGTATCCCGATTGCGTCCAACCACACATTTATCCACAAAATAGCGCATCACTAATAAAATAGTTTTAGTATAATATGTATAGCCGTCTAGGTAAGAAAGTAAAATAAAAATAATGTTTTATAAACATATATTTTCATAAAAAATTAAAATGCATCATAATGATAGTATAGTTTAGGTGCCTACATCATATAAATAGTCTAATTCATTAAAGGCAAAACATATTTATTATAACATAATATAATACCTAATACCTATAAAATAGTAATGTTTACAATAACAAAAGATATTATGAAATAAAATAAATATAGCAATAAACAAATAATATTGTTTACGCAAGCAACACTGCCCTTGACAAAATATTATCGGCAAATAACGTCGCAACGATCGTTGGACTTCGCCGCCGCAGATACTCGCGCCACCGCCGACTTGTCGTCGCCGCCGGTCAACCAGTAACACTAGGTATGTAAGTACTAAGTACAACTCACGATTTAAGATATACAGGTTGCGTATCGAACTCCCATAACTTGACCGGTGAACTAACTATCTCAAACAGCTGTTCCCGGTACTACTAGCACACCCTGAGGACAAATTTAAAGATTCAATAATACTATATAGTATATACGGTAAACGGTCACTTTGTACGGTCCATTGTTCAAAATGTATAACGCGGACACTTTGTACGGTCGGGTAAAAAGGTACATTGCAGAACGCGGACACTTTGTACTATTATATACATAAAGTATATATATTATAAATACAAGTGATATACCTAAGTTAGCAAGTAAATAATACTATATATTATTATATATGACAAATTTTACTAAGTTTTTGGACGGTTTTGCGAGCAATACAATTGGATGAATGTGGCAATAGACTTCATAAGAGACAAAAATCCTATACTGCTGGCTGCAATAATAAACTATTAAATTTATGTAACAAACATCAAAAAAAGGAAATAACAAATATGGAATTTTTAAATTCCATATATTATACATGTAGTTTTTAAAGATTTTTTTAAATATTAAAGAATGGAAATTTTATATTTTATAGATCGTTAATTTTGACGAATTATTTCCATATTATAGGTAAAAAATTATTAAAAACTACATGCATAGAGTTTTTATTAATTTTTTTCGTTATTATATTTTATTTGTCATTATGACATATTTATACTGTACACGTTTTTAATTTGCTTTAAACTAATATCTAATATTATAATACAATTAAGATTTATAATAATATTATTGATTGTTTGATTATTTTGATCATTATTAATATACGATGAAACAATTTACTTTTTATTTTTAGTTTTTCTATTTTAATAATTTACATTATAATTTATAATATTATATATACTTACTACTTAGGTATATAACTTATATTTAACTTATATAATAGTACAAAGTGTCCGCGTTCTTCAATGTACCTTTTTACCCGACCGTACAAAGTGTCCGTGTTTCGCACTTTTAATGCTCGACCGTACAAAGTGACCTAGAACCAGTATATACTATAGGTATTATTGGTATCAAAAGCAGATAACCGTGGTAAGTGGTTTATATCGTTATGATATTATATATATATTTAACATATTTAAACCACAACGAGCGTTAGTGATTTTGGGCCCTCAGCTGTTTCAGATAGTTGGTTCACCAGTCACCCTAGAGCACTATTCATTATAGGCCGATGTTTAACCTGTATATCTTAAATCGTGGTACAACCTGTAAGTACGCACATCTTTGTGCTGGGCCGGTCGACACGACGTCCACCTGCGTCGCCTGTATTTTCGCCGGACAAAGCATTTAAATGTCTACCTACGCCATAGTGCGCATTTGTCGCTTAAGGATCGGTCGAACAGAGAGCGGGCTGCCATGGTCTACGGGTACGCTGACCGCGGCGAGCAGCGGTCGGTTGTATTATTTTACAGTGCCCGCGCGGGCAGACCGCTTTCTGTTTGACTGAGCCTTTAACGTTGACGTCTCCCGTCCTCACCATTGTACACGCGTTGCCTGTCCTGCCATCGTCAATGTTTCGTGGCTTGGCGACGATCTACGGCCGAGTGTGTGTTCGCCTGTTCGGTGATACCTGATTGAGCACGGTCGTTATCGGCTGACCTTTTAGACGACCCGATTGAGCACGATAAAAAAAATAAATATTGTGTACAACGTTGTCAGATTTTTACTAGTACCTACGTATATTGTGTAGATATCACTAATAGGTACTTACTAACATATTAGTCGAAAACGATTTTGCTATCGATCGATGGGTACACACGGAAGTTGAAAATAACTGGGATATTCATCAATTATAAAATATTATAATACATGTCATAATATGTAGGTAGTGTAATCAATTTAATAATTCTTACAAGCTCTACAATGATTTATGAATCCTATCACATGCGCTGAAATAATGTAATGCAATGGCTTGAATTTTGCATTTTTTATTTAGATTCACAGTCATATAATAAACAATGATTACAATTACTTACTAAAATTGTCAGAGTAGCTTATGTCTTGTACTAATAAGCAATACGAGTAATACAATATGAATAAAATATAATATGATTGACGACTAAGGTTTTTTTTTTTATAAATAGGTTTGTAAAAAAATGTTTATGTCATATTTCTACTAGGTATATTATTTTTAAGATTAGGTTTCAGCAGCCTTCGTTTGGATGCCCAAACGGGGTGCGTTCTTATCTTGAAAATAGTTTGATTATAATAGTAATACAATATATTGTAATCACATAATAATATGTAATGGCAACCATTTAAATAAACTAAATAAATATTATTGAATTAGTATGCAAAATTAGCATGTATTGCTTGTACCTAATCTTCTCGATTAACCAATAGCAACCAATAATAAATAAATACTATTGTCTATTTCTACTAATTATTTCTTCTATACCCAATAGCAACCATTTATAAACAAACATTTCCATCTTAAATCTCAAAATCCCTGTTTAAGCCCTTCCCAGGGATTCTATTGGTCTTGACGTGATGTTATATAGCCTTCGTCGATAAATGGACTATCCAAGACAAAAATACACTGGTGAAAATATTGTGTTTTACTATTTATTTAAAAACAACATCATCTGGATTCTGGATCTCTTGCAGTCCACTACAACAATAATTATGATACGTGGAAACCAAATTGCCAGTACGTACATACTCAGTAGATAATATATCAATATACCTCGCTACTACGGCTAAAGAAACTGCGGTGACGACGGCGACGGCGGGCTCGGATCCCCCGTTGCTGAGCGGAAACCGACCGTTACAAACAACACGAGGCCACCAGAACTCTGAAGGCGGCAGAGCGAGGGCAGGTCTGGGGGACTGCTGGTTACACCGGGCTGGTGTTCCCGCGCCCTTACGGGTGAAGCGCCCGCCGGTCGGGAAAGGGCTGGCGGGCCCCTGGAGCGGTCTGACCTAGGTTGCTGGAAGGGCATCGAGGTAACCCCGTGAAGACTTACTGGCACGCTCACCCGCCTGGCAAGGACAGCCCAACCGGGTCACGACGAGTCAGGCGGGTAGACTGACCAGTACAAGTACACACCTGCTACCGACCGCGCCAAGACGAGTCACGTTGAGAGACTGGCTGACTAATCTGGTCCGGGAAAGGGGCAGGCGGGGTACGGTCTTAACGAAGCTAGCCCTAGAGCTTCGAGTTAACTGAACTGTAATCACAAGGGCTCGGGGCAGGTCATGCTTGGTGCTAGCGAAATGACCAAGGACCTCCGAGTTCCCTGGGCCACCTGTACCTTCCAGGGTGGCAACCCGGTGGTTTAGAGCACGCTAAGTCACAAAAGGTCTGAAATGGGTAGGAAGGCGGGGGGCGCCCGAACAAGGCTACACCCTCGAGCGCCCTCACGAAAAGCTTACTCATGATTGTGCAGAATCGTGCGGAGCAAAAAAGAGCCGCGGGATTGAGACCGCGGCTGACGATGTCCTGCCTGGGTACAGGACTGGGCGGATGACGAACGGCCGGAAGGCGTCTTCGCACCCCCGGGTCACCTGAGGACCCCGTTCCGATCTCAACGCCAGTGGAGGGCGCATCTCCAAACCGAACTTCCCGGGGTAATAGGAAGTACCTGGAGGTGGTCTCAGAGACTTACCGGTGGTGACGGGGAAGGGTCATCAATGAAGGAAAAGAGGACTGGCTAGGCAGTTTTCAGCAGACCAGCTATTCTAACAGTATACCCCAGAGATGGGCAGCTTGCCAAACGCAGGTCCTCAAGGACCGCAGAGCATCTGCTTACACATACGACTGCCCGCCCGTCAACCACGAAAAAGCTCCGCGCTCAAGGTGCAAGCGATCGGAGCGGACCGAATCACAGAGCGCGGACTCACGGGAAAAACCAATAACCGTGTTCCAGGCGTATCAACGCACTGAGGAAGGGAAGACCTGATAGGCACGTCAAAAGACCTCGACGTGGGTCCCCGAATAAGGACGACTGAGGTGATGGAGGGCACCTTCCTTTTCCGCACGGGAACCATCTACCCAAGTGGGGGAACTATACCACCTGCGACAAACCAGTGGGCTTGGGCGAGAGGCGCCAGAGCATGACGAGTGAAGCAGACGCGGACCTCCGTGAGCGCGCTGGTGCTTCTAGCACGAACCTGACTGAGAGCACACGGGCCCGACCAACTCATGTGTGAACACGTGCAAGGTGGAAGTCCGGCTGGGGGACACCCACCGACAAGCACTCAAACCCGAGCATTCGGTACGGACACGGCACCCGGCAAAAGAAAACCGTACCACTCAAAAAAGGTCACATCGCGTCAGTGTAAGAACTGCCCCGGTGTCGATGCTAGTGGGAAAAGAGTCGTTGTGAGTACTCTGGATAACGGATCCTTCAATCTCATCCCGTGGGCGACGAGGACAGCCCCACTGAAAACCCGACTTAGCTAACACCCGAACGGTATCAGTGCCCGTCGAGCTATGTGGCGTGCGTCCGGCCGACGCGCGCGTGTACCTCGCGTGCTCGCGCTTGCCGGCCGCGCGTTCGCGACATATGTGGATGGCCCCGCGAGGGCTGTCGGGAGTAGTGCCTTAGTAGAAGGGGAGCTATTTGACTGGGTCGAATCCAGCGCTCGCCGACGCGGTTATACGAAACCCACCGATCTATCTCGAACGAGAGCAGCCGGCGGGAGACTGTCAGCCTGGCGCCAGGGCGCCCTGACGTAACCCGTCGGAGGGATGTTTCCGCGTCACCCAAAGGCGTGAAGGAGCCGCCCTCGCGACATATGGCTAAAGGTGTAAAAACCCCCGAGGGAATGGTCTTATAACTCCCCGTCACACAGTGGTTTGAAATACCTCGCTACTAACCTTATCATCGCTAAAACCACAGATAGGTAGGTATATAATATAGATAATATCTAGTATCTACCTATATCTGTGATGAAAACCCGTAAACATAGATATGAAATATATGATAATGTCAACTGCAGAGGCATGAACCTTAAAATTATCAAATATTATTGTATAAATAATGAATGTATACTTACTCCAAAGTTGAGCTTGGGTCTTAGTAAATATTTTATCATCGTAATAATTTCCTGAATTGTAACATTTATGTCGTTGTAAAATGTTTCGATTTCAGCTCATTGCAAGGAAATAGGAATGCATATGAAGAAACAAAATAGGTATGTAGTATATTATTACACTTATTATTACAGTTAACAAAGTTACGGTTGTATGTTAATCACAGCTAGTTAAGATAATATTTTGTTCTCTTATCTGTGCAATTAACGGTCAATGTCCAATAGCGTTATGGTGTTTACTTATTCGTACTTTTATCTGTATATTTTCCGGTTAATGTTTAAAAGTGTTACATCATGTTGTGCACAGTATGTAATTAAGACATTTTTCAAGACGACGAGTTAAAATGTATTGCCTGTAAAGAATTTTTACATTTTACTTGCGCCAGCCTCAGAGAAGCATCATTTCAAAAAATGGGAAAAGCAGCGAGGGATAAGTGGTGTTGTGCTAACTACAAATCTGCAACAGTTTGTAACACAGCTCTTAACCAGAATGAAAACTCTATTGTTGGGTCCAATGAATCTCTTACTTGCTTAACCGAATCGGTGAAGTTTATGAGTACTCAATTTTATAGTTTCTCTAAACAGGTAAGTGAGGTCCTTAACACTATAAAAGAGCTAAAAGAAGAGAATAAGTGTTTAGTGATGAAAAACAGTAAACTAAATGACAGCGTAAACATATTGTCAAGGAAGGTAAATTTATTGGAGCAATAATGTGGAAATTATTAGAGTACCTGAATCGCCTAATGAAAGTTGTGTGGAAATTTTGAAGAACATTGCATACAAGTTGGGAGTAAATTTATCAGTAAACAAAACCTACCGTATGTATTCTAAGATTTTTAATAAACCCAAGAAAATTATTGCTGTATTAGACTCGATCGATAATAAAAACAAAACAATGGAGAATATGAAAATTTAAAATTTAAACGCTAATAATTTTAATATCAACTGGGGAAACTGTAAAATTGTTATTAATAACGCACTTTCACCTTTTAATAGAGATCTCTTTTATTAAGTTAGAATATTTGCTAAAAATAACGATTTTTAATATATGTGGTACAATGACTTTAAAATATTTATAAAAAAAATGAAAATTGTAAAGCATTTATTATATTTGATGAATCTGATCTGGCGAAGCTTCAGTAAAGTAAAATTATCATTCGTGTTGTAAAATAAACTTTGATAAATAACAAGCATTTCATGAATGACTTTATTGTATTAAATAATTATTTAGATTATAAAACAAAATATTTTAATTCCTTTTCTGAATTTGTAAATATGTATAAATATCTTAATGGTAAATTTATAAGCGTTTTCTGTAATAATATTAAGAGCATTGACGCTCATTTTGATGAATTTTTATTGTTTCTTAACAGTGATATTAACTGCTGTAAATTAGATGTAATAATATTAACTGAAACTGAAGATCCTGGATATAGACTGTTTTTCTCGAGTGTTAAAAGAAACCAAAATGATGGTATAATTGTATTCACCAGAACACAATTATGTATAGAATTAGTTGAATAAAAACATACTCTGGCTAATCTTATGAAACTAAGTTTTGTAATAAACAATAAATAGGTATAGGTATATAGGTCCCCTTCAAGTGATATCAACGAATTTTTGACCATCTTAGATAATATTCTAAAAGACGAAATAAATAATAAAAGCTATCAAATTAGAATCGGTGATATGAGTATAAACATTGTGGGTCCGAATTTCACTAATAACGAATATCTTGATAAGATATCAGATATGGATAAGAATCATTTATTAATGTGTTTACTAGAACGCCGGTAGGTAGAAAACATTCTTGTTATTTTTGTCAAAAGTAATAACAATGTAAACATAAACGGTAAAATTGAGGCAGGTGTAATTCAAACCAATATCACGGACCATTTCTCAAAAGTTATAGGTATTCAAATTAATAATCAAAATCAACAAACAATTAATAACGTATACAAGACAATCAATCACAGCAAAGTAAATGAAATATTAAAAAAAGAAAATTGGAATGAAGTGTATATTAATAACAATGTTAATGAATACTATAATGAACAAATCAATATAATACCAAAAAGGTCTTTCTCAAGGCCACGAAATCAAACAGTATGACAAACAAGTGCAACACTGATAACATAGGGAACACACTTACAAAAGTGTATTTTAAACAATTATACCTCGGCATTATGACGGATGAAAAGCACACCAACTAAAGAGAAACAACTAGACAACGTTGTGGTTTTATCCGGTAAACCAACAAAACGTCAACCAATCAGCACCGGTATAGATAGCTCAGTCCTTCACCACGTCATCATCAGAGTTATCCAGTGTTCATTCATCATTCAACGTTCAGTTCACATCCGAGCAAGACGTCCTCTGCCAACTACTCTACAGCCAGCCGTTCTCACCGCTTCAACAGGGCAACAGCGCCCACGGTTCACACCACGAACCTTCAACTCAAACAGCCGTTTTCACCGCTCTCCAACAGGGCACCAGCGCCCACAAGTAAGCCGTCGCGGAAGCGACGTCCCTCCGTTATAGCTGTCGTGGGGCCGCGCCCTCACATAGCCACAGCAACCCATCCCCTCCCTAAACAAACCCACGCCCATCAAACATGGGCAAAAAACGCAAAGGGGGTAACCCCCCTACCAACCACCTACTAAAATTCGCACGTCAGCGTTCTGCTCCTCCCTCTCCAACACCATCAAAAACTTCCGACTCCGAAACGTTAGACTCCTTCTCTGACTCAAGCGCCTCGACACAACACTCTCGATCCTCACTAACTTCCGTACAATCTACAGATACATTAACTTCCGTACCTAAACCAAACCAAACAAATAGCTCCGCACAAAATCAGACCACCTCCGTACAAAACCAAACCTCCTCCACACTAAACCAAATAACCTCCACACCAAATCAAACCACCACCGCATCTAATCAATCTACTTCCGCACCAAACACACCAAAAACTCCGACTAAACCTACATCCGCTAGACCACCACCAATCATGCTAAGCTCCGGCTCCTGGCGGAAGATCGCTCCCGTGATCTACGCCCTCCCAAACCTTGCCCCTACCTCTCTAACCGCCAAATCGTCCTCCAACGGCCAAGTCACCGTCCAAACTTCTGACGCGACCCTTTTCCGACTAATCCAAAAAACCCTACTGCATCATGGTATCGAATTCCACACCTTTTCACTCCCCGAAGAACGATCCATCAAAGTCGTGCTGAAGGGCATCCCAAATGATATCCCGGTCGACGAAATCCAAGGGGAGCTGGAAACCCTTGGATTCTCCGTTAAATTCATCCGCCGTTTCGGCACCCCGGAAAAACCGATGCCAATTTGTGTGGTACACATCGCGTCAAATCCAAATTCAAAAGACATTTTCCTGTTAAACAATCTCTTCTATATACAAATTTCCGTCGAACCCCTCAAACCCTCCGGCCCAGCCCAATGCTTTTCGTGCCAACGCTTCGGCCACGGTTCACGCAACTGCGGTCACCCACCTAGATGTGTGAAATGTGCAGGTAACCACTTGGCTAGCGACTGCCAAAAAACCCGCGAACAAGCCCCAACATGCTGCAACTGCGGCGGATCACATACCGCAAACTTCCGAGGCTGCCCCCACTTACTGGCTCAAAACCAACCAAAACTAGAAACTCAGGCCCAAAACATCCCAAAACCAAACAAAACCCTTCCAATTCAAAAAACACCACCTCCCCCACCTGCACCTAGGCCCACCCTGTCCTACGCTACTGCAACTGCCGGAGCAGCTCCCCCCTCCCCCACTCCCCAAGCACCACAAATCAACCTGTCCCTGATTCTAAACCTCCTGACCAACCTACTGACTGCCCTGGCAACCAACCAGGACCCCAAAACACTGATGGAAACGACCATAAAAGCATTCCTGACAATTCTCACGCCTCCCAATGAATAACTTAAAAATCCTGTTTTGGAACTCCAACGGTATTACACACAAACTTAATGAACTAACAGCTCTCGCGCTCCAACTAAAAACCGACATAATCTTACTTAACGAAACTCGTCTATCTCCCTCCACCAACCTTCACATTCCAAATTACTTCACGTACAGGAACGACCTACCGACTACCCGGGGCTCGCCCCCTCACGGCGGCACGGCCGTCCTTATTCACCGTCGCATCGTCCACCAACCTATGACTCTTAACACAACCATTCAAACCTCTTCAGTCCTTATCAAACTTAACAACCATGAAATACTTGTATCAGCGGTATACAAACCACCTGGCGCCACTCTCTCGACACCTGACTTAGACTTACTTACCCAAAGCGCGGAATGGCAAATATCGGCAGGCGATTTCAACGCCAAACACCCACTGTGGTACAGCCACTCAACAAACGCAGCCGGCCGTGTTCTCTTCGATCACGTTCAACATTCGGACTATGTCATTACTGCCCCCTCTTCACCCACACATTTTCCCACTTACACCCGTCACAGACCCGACGTACTCGACATCGCCCTCGCACGTCTACCATACCCGACCCAAATCGAAAACCTCAACGAACTATCTTCCGACCATAACCCTATACTTCTCGAGACTCTATGTACTCCGATCTCATCGTCTCCTCCTACTACTAACCGCTTCATTAACTGGACAAAATACAAAACGATCCTTACCAACTTACCAAACTCTCCCGTACCACCGACAAATGACAAACATTCAATTGACCTAGCAGTCGATTGTCTGACCAAAAACCTGCAACACGCTATCGAAGCTAGCGTATTTACTCCTAAACTCAAAAACTCGTCCCTCTTACTTCCCGACTACATAAAACTAGAAATAACTGGAAAAAACCAACTACGCCGTCTATGGCAGAGAAACCGTGACCCAACCGTTAAACGCCAACTTAACGCCAAAATCGCACTAATTCGTACATTACTTCTAACTCACAAAACTGACCAATGGGACTCCTTCCTAAACTCTCTCGACCAACAAGACAACTCCATTTACAAACTCAACAAAAGCCTCCTTCATAAACGTCCAGCTTCTCACCCTCTGACCGGGCCAAACGGTCTTGTCTTTCCGGCCAAAGACCGAGCCGAGCTGATAGCGGACTCTCTCGAACAACAATTCCAAACCAACCCCGGTCCCGACATACCAGAAGTGACCGCGTACTACCATTCACTACAAAACCACAATACTATAAAATCTAACCTGTTCACCACCCCCGGCACCGTTCAAAAAATCATAAGCGACCTTCGCAAGAAGAAAGCCCCAGGCGATGATCTCATCACCAACACGGCTCTTAAATTTCTTCCCAACAATATCTTACTATCCCTAACGCAAATTATAAACAGCTCCTTCAGAATCTGCTACTTTCCACTTGCCTGGAAAAAAGCAGTCATAATTTCCATTCCCAAACCAGGCAAAGACCACAAACTACCCGTAAACTACCGCCCAATCGCTCTGCTTTCCTCCCTATCAAAAATCTACGAACGACTCATACTCACTCACCTGCAAAACATACTCCGTGACAAAATCCGCCCAGAACAGTTTGCCTTCAGACCCGAACACTCTACTACCCACCAACTGACCAAACTCACTCACCAACTCAGCCAGAACTTTAACAACAACATTAACACCGCTTCTATATTTCTTGATGTGGAGAAAGCTTTCGACAGAGTCTGGCACGCCGGACTCCTTTACAAACTTTCTCAACTCAACATCCCGACCGAAATCATTAAAATTATAGAATCCTTTCTCACCGACCGCACTTTTATCGCTAAAATCGAAGACTCTTTCTCGTCCACCAGACACATTCTCGCAGGCGTCCCTCAAGGATCCTGCCTATCACCAACTCTCTACTTGACCTACATAAACGACATTCCGACGACTTCAAAAGCTCATCTCTCGTTATTCGCCGACGACACGATGTTCTTTACTTACGACCACAACCAAAAACGAGCCGCCATACAGTTACAACACCAACTTAACCTTGCAACCACATGGTTTCACCGATGGCGAATCAAAATAAACGCGACCAAAACTGTAGGTATCATTTTCGGACACTCAAATACCACCCACGTACCACCACTACTACTCGACAACCACTCCATTAACTGGTCCGACAAAGCAAAATACCTCGGCGTCACCATCGGGCGCAAACTCACTTTCGGCAAACATATTCAAAACATCACCAAAAAGGCCACCCGCATCCGAGGTTTGCTTTACCCCATACTAAATCGCACTAGCCCCGTCCCAACGACAACGAAACTTAACATACTAAAACTTTACGTCTCACCAATCCTAACGTACGCTGGCTCTTCTTGGGCACCCTTTATAGGACCCTCTCAATGGAACCAAATCGAATCCGTCCAAAACATCGGCATACGCACCATAACGCGTATGCCCACTATCGTTAGAAATTCGGTCCTTCTAAAATCGACAAATTTCAAATCTATTCAAACCTCCATTCGTTCCCAAACCAAATCAATGTTCTACAAAAATTCTTTCTCGAATCATACTCACATCCGACTTCTAGGTAAAACACACCCTCCCCCAAATACTAAACGTAAATTGAAACCCTACCCACTCTCTTGGACAGAACAATAAATTTAACCATTTCTTCTTAATTTCCATCCACTAGTAGAGGCATAAGCCTGGAATAGTAAACGGCATAGCCATCCCTTTCAAAGCAAAGCAAAGCCAGTGTTCATTCAGTGCAGACGTGAGATAATAGTCATCTTCATTGACACATCCCGAACGAAACACCATGGGCGGCCGCAGAGCCGGTTCCAAAAGGAATCGGACTCCTCCAGTCACCAAATCGAAGAAACTCCGCAACGAGACCTTCTCACCACCATCTCTACAGGTTGCCGCCACACAGCGGCAGCGTGATGAACCTTCATCGTCCGATCCATCAGACTCTGAATCGCTGTCAGGCGACTCTTGTGTCTCAACGGAAAACTCTCAACCAACCAGTGAACTTTCGGACACAGAACTGCCTCAGACCACACCGATCGGATCTTCTTCCACTCTCACACCGGGTAAGTCAAATACTATAAGTAAAATTTTAACCCAAACGTTGGACCCCTCCGCCCAAAGTATACCAAAAACCCCGTTACCACCGCCTATCATTATTACTGCGTCATTGTGGCGTCAAGCAGCACCGCTCATCTTCCAAAATCAAGAAATCTCCCCTATTGGCCTTACTGCCAAATCCTCATCCGACGGTAAAATCTATATCAAAACCACTCAATTCCGTCAAATTCAAAAGACTCTTCTGGCTAATAAAATAGATTTCCACACTTTCTCACTCGCTGCTGAAAGTAGTTATCAAAGGTATTCCTACTGATATCTCTGCTGATGAACTCGAAAACGAACTGGTAGCCCGTAACTTCGAAGTAAAACTAATAAAACGCTTCGGTCCGACAGACAAACCTATGCCCATCTGCCTCGTTATCTTATCCGGCACCCAAGCCAAAGAAATTTATGAACTATCCGAATTATTCTACCTTAAGATCACGGTTAAATCTTATAAGAAATCCGGCCCTTCTCAATGCCACTCCTGCCAAAAATTTGGCCACGGGTTGAAAAACTGCGGCAACTCTCCTCGTTGCGTCAAATGTGCAGGCTCGCTTGTGCAAACTGCAATGATGCTCACACAGCAAACTTCCGTCCGCTTTTTACGGACCATTTCAAATTTGAATTTTTTTAGTTTTTTTTCTATAAATATCAATTAAATGTTATTTGTTGGGTAAAAAAGCGTGAAAATGTAATGCAAGGCTGCTGATATATTGTTACAATTGCAGTTGAAAAATATTAAAAATACATAGGCACAAATTTTTTTTATAAGCATTTAAAATTCAAATTTTGACAAAATTTAATAATTATTTTGTAGTTAAAAATTTATAAAATGTTCAACTTTTATAGGTAAGAATTAAAAATTTAAAACAAGGCTCCACGTAAATAAGTTATATATAAATTACTTATTCACAATAATATCATCAAATATACTTGGTAATATCATAGGCTGAATGACCATTTTCGCTCACAATCGTTTTTCTTACACAATGATATTATATCATTGAATTCAAATTTAACACCATCCATTACAGTGACCCAATTGTAACCTACTACTGTACAGCAGAGTGACATCTACTTAGCCACTATTTTTTTTAAATCTAAGATTTGATAAAGGTAATACAATATTTCTCATAAATTTGTCTACCTTTATCAAAAAAAAATGTCTACAAGCAAATCAAATTACATTTTTATGAGCGTTTGAAGTTCATATTTTTACAAGATTGGATATTCACTTGATTTCTCATTTAGCGATTTTGTTATTTTGTTATAATTTAGAAACGAATAACTGTAGATACATTAAAATTACACTTAATGTTAATTTAATCAATTCCTACACTTGAAATTTGAAAATTGCTGGCATTTTTGATACAAAACGATCATCTTCTCTAATAACGAACGCTTGGGAAAAAATATTTTGATTATGCAATTTCGATCATTGTTAATCGGGTAATCATACAAAATCTGATGGATTTTAAATTAAATTTCAAAAAGGGTCTATGTAGACTTATAGTATTCAATATGATGTATAGAAATGCTAATATGTTCAAATATTTTGCGAAAATGTCGAGTATCTTCCTACGGGTAATTCGTATTTGAATTCATCATAAGAACAAAATCGGTTTCGTTGAAAACTTTTTTTTTCTATGCCACGTATAATATCGATTATACACAGTATGTTTAAAATGCATATTATAATAGCGTCTGCGGCGTATATAATTTGAACACTAATTGTTTACTCAGGTGGCGTATTAGTTTCTTTTCAGTTGTTTTTTTTTTGTGGATAAAAAAAAATTGAACGTCACGCGTTATACAATATCTCCCATAAGTTTTATAATAATTATTCAAATCTACTTAGTACCCTTTACTCAAATCGACATATTATAACTTGATTAAAATTTAGGTAGATACGAAACAAATAATAATCTAAAAATGTGTATAATAATCGTAACAGTTTCTGAATAAACATGTTCTAATAAACACCATTGTTTCAATGTAAGAACCTTACTTGAAACTACTTGAAATTATATTCCTATAATTCAAAAGACATATGCGCAATATAAAAATGGAATTATAAGCTATAGGATACCTGTACAGTGTACCTATATGTATACTTAATTTTCTTTGAACTTTAATCGCTCATTAAAAAATTACATATTATGTATATGTTTTTTTCAAATCTAAAAAGTCTGATGTGACGTATTTTTAGATGGGTTATAATTAATAATGTAATTATACTATGTAATAATTAGCTACTTTAGTTTAAACTTTAAACATTATAGTTAATCGATTTATTATAAAACTTGATGGTAAGAACATTATCTGTGTTCGTATATTAGTTTTTTATGATTGTTCAGTTTTTAATTTCAAGTGCCCACGAATAATATTTTTAAATTATACAACAAAATAATTAAAACCGTATATAATATTCGTAAAAAAATATATATTATGCATTCATCGATAACCCCATGCAACAACTAGATTATAGTTATATGACAAAAATATATTTCATGAAAGAAACGATTTGGTTTTATTTATTTTAAGCGTGACGCATGGAGGTTATATATAATATGATTATGAGATGTAACCAAAAGTTTATAATTTGTAAGGAACCGACGACCATGGTATAGATTTCAATGACTGTTTGTGCAGGGTGTACGTACGTCGCGTCGCGCGTGAAATATGCGCGCAGCCCTTTTGGGGATTTCCACTTTACCGCCCGGCACTAATAGAGATTCCCACTTTACCGCCCGCTGGACGGAAAAAGGACGCTTTCCAACGCTTCAACCACTATCGAAAACCAAACTTTCGGTTCAGACGTGACAAAAAATAAATAAAACCGTATATAATATTTGTAAAAAAATATATATTATGTATATAAAAAGTAAAAATCACGGAATAATCTATACCTACTAAATATTATAAAGAGGAAATGTTTAATTGTTTGTAACGAATATACTCCTAAAAAAATAAAGGGTTTAAATCCCTTGTTTGAGAACCCCCTCGGGTTGGACCTCTTATTTACCTTTTTTTCGCCACAAAATGTCGCCAATCTCCTTTCCCGGTAGTCTACAACTTTAATCTACCTCTATACTATATTTCAGGGAATGGTAAACACCTAAATATGTAGGTAATTTCCTACATAGACATAGTGTGAACTTCTACAAACGATAATAAAATGATAATTTTTACAAAAAAGTCAAATTTATTTGTAAAAAGGTGAACAAATGGGTATCGCTTGTACCACTTTCGTGTCCTCTGAATGATTTTACAATGATGTGTTTTATTTTGTTTATATATATTTTTTTTTTAATTTGTGTATCTGTCAACACCTTTTAGGACAGTAAAAGTGCTTAGATTTTCGTCAACAGTATCTCTTCTGATAGGAAATTGAATCTAGTTGGGACTGTTGGAGTTACGTAGGGAAGTAAAAATTTCGCAGTAGTTTTCAAAAACATCGTGAAAAACAAAAGAAAAATTAAGGAAAAACTGGAATTTTTACGCAAAATCGGTTTTCCACAAAATCGATTTTGGTTTTTGGTGTAACTCTAAGACAAATAAACGCATATATACATGACATTTTCACTGCTTATTTTTTTAAAATTTTTTTTTATATTTGCATTTTCTATTCACTGTAAAATTTTCAAAATTTACAAAATATTTTTTTTGCTTTGAATATTTTAGGAACATTTTCAGTTTCCAATTGTATTGGTCTTTTTTTCAATGAATGACAGTTAAACTTTATTTGTTGGCTAAAAAACTTGAAAATTTAACACAAGACTCCTACTATATCGCTACAATGACTATTGAAAAATCTTTAGTCACGTTTTTTTTTTATAAGTATTTGAAGTTCAAATCTTGACAAAATATGGATTTCATAAAATTTTTTCTAAGGTTTAAAAATTTAATACAAGATAATTCATAAGTTTGTCTAATTTTGTAAAAAAAAAATGTCTACAAGCTAATCATATTAAATTTTTATGAGCGTTTTAAGTTCATATTTTTACAAGATTTTTATTAGATAATCACTTGATTTCTCATGTAGTGGTTTTATTATTTTATTGCTATTCCAAAAAGAATAACTGTAGATACATGAACATTTTACTGAATGTTTATATTTTCATTTTCTATGCACCATAAAATTTTCAAAATAATTTGACTCTTTTTGAGCTGTTACGGACATTGTCAGTTTTCAATTTTTTTTTTAAATATCAATACAATTTTATTTGTTGGGAAAAAATCGTGAAAATTTAATGCAAGGCTCCTGATATATTTTTACAATAGCAATTGAAAAATATTATAATCACATGATCACAATTTTTTTTTATAAGCATTAAAAATTCTAATTTTGACAAAATTTATTAAATTTAAAATTTAATAATTATGTTGTAGTTAAAAATGTATTAAATATTCAACTTTTATAGCTAAGGATTGAAAATTTAAATCAAGGTTTCACGTAAATAGGTTATATATAAATTACTTAAGTTCCAATAATATCATCAAATATATTTAGTAATATCATAGGTTGACTGACTGTTTTCGCTCAGAATCGTTTTTCATATACAATGATATTATATCATTGAATTCAAATTTAACACCATCCATTACAATTTCCCACTTGTAACCTACTGTACTTCAGAGCGACATCTACTTACCCACCATTTTTCTTTTTAAAAAATCCAAGATTTGAAAATCTATTACAATATTTGTCATAAAGTTGTCTATCTTTATCAAAAAAAAAATGTCTACAAGCAAATCAAATTAAAATTTTATGAGGGTTTGAAGTTTATATTTTTACAAGATTGGATAATCACTTGATTTTTCGTGTAGCGATTTTATTATTTTTTTATAATTTATTTAAAAACTCGAATAACTGTTGTGAATAACTGTCAACTCTTTTTGAGCTGTTTATGGACATTTTTCTTTAAGTGTCATAACTTATATAATTTTCTATAATTATTTTTTAGGTAAAAATGCATGAACATTTAATACAAGTCCCCTGATATACTGTTACAAAGCAGTTGAAAAATAAAAAATACATAGGCACAATTTTTTTTTATAATCATTTAAGGTTTAAATGTTGACAAAATTTAATAATTATATCGTTTTTCTTATACAATGATATTATATCATTGAATTCAAATTTAACACCATCCATTACAGTGACCCACTTGTAACTTACTGTACTTCAGAGCGACATCTACTTGCCCACCTTTTTTTATGTATGAAATTCACAAAAAAAATATTCTGTTTCGAAAAACTAAATTGGCAATGTAGGTACATGCATTGTTTATTCAGTAATAATAAACATGTAGCAGATGCTATAGACATTTAAACCATATGTATAATCGTAATTATGCGTGGCCTAATAGCTAACACAGTAGGTTGAATAAATTTTTTCCAAAAACAATAATGCATTGCAAAATGTAAATATGTGTAAAAAATATAACAATTTTAATTACAACCAAATAACTAAAATTGATATTCTTCGTTTAAACAATTGATTACATCGAAATTTGAACATAAAATAGCTAAAAGAAAATACGGTGTTTATATATATATTTTGAAGTTTAAGTTGAAAGGGGGCCCACTAAGTGTATGGTGTCCCCGGGCCCAATTGATCCTTAATCCGGGCTTGCATAAGCTCCACAGTTAACAAAGCCAAAGCTTTCAAACACTCTCTCTATACCCTATGTTATCCTGTCCAACTCTTTACGTCATCACCAAACTATAGAGTTGCTCTACTATTTAGATTTCTTATTAAATATTCATTTTTATCAGATATAATTTCTTTATAAAGATTTTTTATCAATTCTGAATAAAAAATCTAAACAAAAAACATATATATATCTGTTCTGATTTAATTTTGTACTTTAGCAATGATATTAATTGCGTCAGCCAACGTTAATCCAGATGTTTCCAATGTAGTAATATATTTTGCTAAATTTCCATATTTAGCTTTTATAAATGTCAAGTTTAGATCCAAATTATTATCATTTAACAGTTTTTGTGCATTCTCAATTGCTACAGCATCTTCTTTATCAAACTCCATCACAACAGATTTAATCAATTGATCATTTTCACAATAGTATATGGCTGCCGATAACCATGTACCCCACCTAGTTAGTATTGGTTGAGGGGGCATTGGTATCCCTGGCGCCATTTCTTTGAATTTCAATACTCGAGATGGGCATTTCAAAAAAATCTTTTTTACGTCCGAAATAAAAGCATCTATTTCGGGAAATTGTTTACGTATTTCTTCAGCTACTCTGTGTAGAGAATGTGCCAAACATAATTACCTATTAGACATTAGTAATACAGTAGGTTAAATTAATTTTTGTGAGAAAATTACATTTTAAAATATCGTTGTGTGTTTGCAATATAATTATAATTTATATTATACCTACTTTAAAAGTATCAAGTTCAAGTGCTCATGAATAGTGGGTAACAATCAATTCCATCAATAATTTAAAAAAAGAAAGAGTTAAAATAAATAATGTGGAAAATTATACCTATCATATTGTACTATTGTGTAGAATATAATATCAAGTAGGTATTTAAGGTTATTTTGTTTTCGCATTACAATAAAATATAAAAATGTTTTGATGAGAGATCTTTATTTTACAATAAATTTTGACATCAAAATACAAACATAGAGATATATTTGTGGATTCAGCTAGGCCGCTAGGGCAATATATTTTTTTTTATTTTCAATAAAGAAGTCAAATGAGAAACTTTGTACTTTATTTTCAAATCTTAGGTATGAAAATTAAACATGCAATGATTGTTTGAATGTAAAAAAATTTGAAAATTTTTCGAGTTTTTGATATAAAATCGATAATCTTCTCTAATAACAAACGCTTGGGAAAAAGTATTTTGACTATGCAATTTCGTTCATTTTTAATCGGGTATTCATACAAAATGAGAGGGATATTAAATTAAATTTCAAAAAGTGTCTTTATAGACATATAGTATTTAATATGACGTATAGAAATGCTATTACAAATATTTTGCGAAAATGTCGAGTATCTTCCTACGGGTAATTCGTATTTGAAATCCAATCATAAAAACAAAATCGGTTTTGTTGAAAACTTTTTTTTCTATGCCACGTATAAAAATATCGATTATACATAGTATCTATGTTTAAAATTCATATAGCATCTGCGGCGTATATAATTTGAACACTAATTATTTACTCAGGTGGCGTATTAGTTTCTTTTCAGTTGTTGTTTTTTTTGTGCGTTAAAAAGATTGAACGTCACGCGTTATACAATATTTCCCATAAGTTTTATATTAATTATTCAAATCTACTTAGTATCCTTTACTTAAATCGACATATTATAACTTAATTAAACTTTAGGTAGGTACGCTACAATTGATATCTAAAAATTTGTATAATAATCATGACAGTTTCCGAATAAACACCATTGTTTCAATGTAAGAACCTTACTTGAAACTACATGAAATTTTATTACTATAATTCAAAAGACATATGCGCAATATCAAAAGGGAATTATAAGCTATAGAAACTCACAAACCACGAAAAAGATCAGACCGCGAGGTGAAACCATTGGCCCAGTGGCGGGCTTCGCCTGACCTAGTCAAGGGATGGCCTCCTAGGCATTAGGTGATATCTGTCGGTGATCATCAACACCGTACAGAGTTCCTACTCGGTTGCTAGCGTCCGCAACACCGGGCTCTTGGTTGGCCACGAGGGAAGGGACTGAAACGATGCCTCCTCCCACGGCGTGGAAAGCCAGCACCGCAGAAGGCCACCATTAGCTTTTCACGCTTAAAATAGTGCGTCCGGTAGGACTGGCCCCGAACGGTTATCATGAGGCGATCCAAGGGGCCTTTATCCTTAGATGAGGTACCCAGCGGATGTCAAACCGGTAGGCGGGACAACGGATCGGTGACGGGAGGTACCGGGAAGGCAGTCTCGGGCTCTCGAAATACCGGCCGGGGCAAATCTCGTTGAAAAACTGGCTGACTCTCCCCGTACGCGTGGTGGGTACCTTTACGGAGATTACCACTAAAAAGCTCCAAGTCTCAAGGGCTAAAATGGCAAAGAATTCCAAGGTAGGTAATTATGGGCTGAATAATTATCGGCAAAGACACGGGACAACCGTTACGGTCCATACTGAAAGTCATGAACGATTATACCGATGAACCTTGACTTAAACTGGCTGGTAGCGACGGAACCTGGTGAAATACCAGAATTCCTAGCCTCGAATTAGAGAGGGAAAATGTGGGCGTCCACATATGTCCACTACACAGGGCACCCACATCCCGCCCGCTCAATGGTATGGCGTTTAGCGGGCAAACAGGCCGAGGGCTCTGAGTCCTCAGCCGGCGTACCCCGCTGATAGGTGGGGTGAGGGGCGGGCGAGACAAGGACACACTCGCCTGCCGCTGGATCAATTTTTTCAAAACTTAACCGCCCACCCGACTAACAGTGGACTCTGGAGACCAGTTGACTCCAGTTTTAAACAGACTTCCTATGAATAGTAATCAAGCCAAGGTACACACCCCGCCGGACTGCGGTCCGGAAGGTGAGGACTCGGATTTCGGGGCCTCACCACTTGATGAGTTCATAGGAATCCTTCATAGGCCCGTCAAACAATAGCCCCTCTGGGCGGAACGAGGTCCTCGCTTCGGCAGAGGGCACCGTGTCGCCCTCAATTACGGGCAACAGCATGGGCCGTCGCAATTATTGGAGAAAGAGATGGCGAAACGCGGTGGCCGATCTACCCCCGGACGAAATAGTCGATCCAAAAATGAACAAGAGACGGTTAACTGTAGATGAGACCACTTGCCACGGCATATCAGTTTGTAATGAGCCAAGCTCTACGCAAGCAACAGCTGAGTCGAACGGTAGCACAGCTGAAGTAGACCCTAGTCTTTCCAAAACAGCCGGAAACGAGCCACTAACAATAATTAAAGTCATACAGATAAACGCAGCGAGATCCCAACGTGTTACGCATGAAATTGAAGGGCTTTTATTGAGTAAAAGTATTGACGTCTGCTTTATACAAGAGCCAGCAGTCAACAGTAAAGGGATTTATCTGTTTAACAGACGTCCGTAGAGGGTAGTACCGAGCGGTGACAAGCCTAAAGCCGCCAACGTTATCGCGAATCCCGCTGTCGGTATCTTGAGCTTGCAACATCTCAGTACCCCTCATACTGTCAACACCTTTTAGGACAGTAAAAGTGCTTAGAATTTCGTCAACAGTATCTCTTCTGATAGGAAAGTGAATCTAGTTGGTACTGTCGGAGTTACGTAAGGAAGTAAAAATTTCGCAGTAGTTTTCAAAAACACCGTGAAAAACGAAAGAAAAATTAAGGAAAAACTTGAATTTTTACGCAAAATCGGTTTTCTACAAAATCGATTTTGGTTTTTGGTGTAACTCTAAAACAAATAAACGCATATATACATGACATTTTCCATGGCTATTTATATTTGCATTTTCTATTCACTGTAAAATTTTCAAAATATTTTAATTTGCTTTGAACTTTTTAGGAAAATTTTGGTTTTTGGTGCAACTCTAAAACAAATGACTGTAGGTACATGAAATTTTGACTGAATGTTTATATTAGCATTTTCTATACACCATAACATTTTCCAAATATTTTGACTTATTTTGAGCTGTTTACGGACATTGTCAGTTTTCAATATTTGTAGTTTTTTTTTTCTATAAATATTAATAAAATTTTATTTGTTGTGTAAAAAAGCGTGACAATTTAATGTAAGGCTCCTGATATTATATTGTTCTAATAGCAGTTGAAAAATATTAAAATTATATAGACTCAATTTTTTTTATAAGCATTTGAAGTTCAAATTTTGACAACATTTATCAAATTTATAATTTAAAAATTATTTTGTAGTTAAAAATTTATAAAATGTTCAACTTTTATAGCTAAGGATTGAAAATTGAAAACAAGGCTCTTAGGCTCCACGTAAATAGGTTAAATATAAATTACTTTATTCACAATAATATCATCAAATATACTTGGTAATATCATAGGCTTACTGACCGTTTTCACTCAGAATCGTTTTTCTTATACAATGATATTATATCATAGAATTCAAATTTAACACCATCCATTACAGTGACCCACTTGTAACGTACTGTACAGTAGAGCGACATCCACTTACCAACCTTTTTATTATATTATATTTGACTGCCTTTTGTCCTTTTGCCTACTCGGTCACGCCGTGGCTTCCTTATATTGGTGTTTAATAACTAAAATTATCTTAAAACTTTTGAGCCATGGTCAAAGTAATGATTCAAAAAAACGTAAAACGAATTTTTGTCTTTCAAATACAACCCCTGATTTTAATCTGCCATAACATATTGGGGTAAAAATAATATTATACTATAATTATTACTACCTATTTTTTAATATATTATTATGGTGACAAGGACTTCATAAACATCCACCGACATGATAGTGTTAGATAACCTAATCAATGCAATTCACTCCGGTGCAACTTATTTTGCATTGCGATTTGTAAGATAAGTCTAACGACGGAAAAAAACATATAATTGTAAAAACTATACTAAAATAATGTCTTGTGTAATAGAATACAATTATAAAAATCGGGTGAGTTGATGTCACTCTGCTGTAGCCTATAGTACTGTACAGTCGGTACAAGTGGGTCACTGTAAATTGTTATATATGGTATATTACAGTGCCGTAGCATTAAAAACTTTTATTTTTTTTTTTTGGGGGGGGGGCGCTTAATTTTTTTCTCTTGCCTTTGAAATGCTAGAATATCTAATTATGACCACTTTGTTCATAAAGTGTATCTACTCTTTTTATGACTATATATTTATGTTAACAACTATGGTACCTACATTTAATATAACAATGTATTAATATTATTGTAAACCGTAGGTTAATGGATTCATTAATATATTATCATTATTTCAAAATGTGTTGTAAACAAAACATTCCATTTTTTGTTCGAATATTATTAAAATTTACTAACAAAAATACAGGGCTACTCGTATAATAGGGCTTTTGAAAGCTAGTCGTTTTTTGTGCATTTAGACCAATAAGCTGAAAACAATATACCTCCAGAAGTACAATTTCAATTTTGAAAAATATAAGAATATCTATGCACTTGTCACTTTGTTGGAAGCGAATTTTTTTTTTTAGTAATACTAAAGTAAAAGTGAATAAAAATTAATTTGGTACTATACGTCTATACTGATTAAACGATACTACAAATCAAAAATCCATTTCCTACATAACCTAGAAAAGAAATTAAGGAATTCAAATATGTTTTCAAAATTAAAATAGGGCTTTTGGTACTGGGTGAATTTTTGTTCCGCTTTTTGGGAGTTTCGTGGCACATGGGAGTTGAATATTATTTATCACAAAATATAGTAACGTGACTGCGCGTATGTACTCTTAGCCGTTGTTTATCTTCAATTACATTAAACGTTGAGGGAACTCACATACACTAATGATTAGTCATTATACACACTGTCACTGTACTAACGATGGATGTACAATATTTTCTAAATCCAACTCTTTCAAAATGATTCGCTTTCAACAGCCTTAACTTTTAATTTTTATCAAACATATAATATAAAATAAAACAAGCCAAAAAAAAATTTTGGGGGGGGGGGGGGGCACGTGCCCCCAGCGTCCATCCCCTGGGTACTGGTAAATTATAATTTAATATCATTATTCATTGTATATACGAAAACGCTTCTGAGCTGAGACGGTTGGTCAGCCAAGGTTATTTTATATTATATTTATATTATTATTATTAATACGATAGGCCATTTTCCACTTAATAAAATGAATATATTCACTTAGTCAAAAATTCTCGATACAGACATTAAAAATGTACAAACAATTTACAATTTTAAAACGTGCATAAATCGGTTAAAACTTTTTTTATTATAATATCTAGATTATATTTACAAAATTCAAAATAAAACAGTTGCGTATAATTAATTTTCTTTTTTCATTTGTTTTCTTATTGTTTTATCAAGTTTTAGGGAATCATTTGTGTGGTGTAGGTAGTTACTGATAAGTAACAATGCAGTGATCAGTAAGGAAAACAAACACTAATTTTAAATAACATACAACACATATTTTATTTTCTTATAACATGTGTAATAAACATTTGTACCTTCTATTTTCTAGATTTGTTTATTCAATTGTTTATGGATATATATGTTTTGTTTGCTGAATAACCATTTAAATACTAAAGTATAAACTCAACGCTGTGAATATTATTCATTTCTTGCTCCTACGTCTTATTTCGTCCTACAAACATGATTAAAAATATTAAAAATATGTTATCTATATTTTTGGTATTAATTTATATTGGTTGTATACACGCTGGAGGTAAGTACCTACGTATATTATTTTTACTTTACTTCATACATCAAAGATTAATATTAATGGAGAATCATAGGTATAAAATGGGCTTAATGTCCTCTCCAAAGCCAAATATTTTACAACCTCATAATTATTTTAATATTTTTTACTAACCATTAACTATTTTGTATTTAGTTAAGGAAGTTTGTTTGGGTAAATATTATTATATTTTACTTTATTACATACATATACACTACACATGTGACATGTATAAGTACATAAACAGTGAGTTCCACTTTATTCATAATGTGATCACTCTTCTACTGTATAATTATCATTTATATAAAAGTAAATTGGATAAGTATTTTAATTTTATGCAAATATGAAAAATAATTTATGTATTGCTAATTTTTAAATTGTATCGGAATCGTGTACCTATTATAGTTCTATTATTGTTTGTAATTATTTTTTTCAAACATATTATGTATACCTAGCCAGGTACAGTATGTTACTTTTATTAAATTAGTAAGCATAACAATAATGAATCATTGAATAAGGTAGAAAGTAGGGAACCGCTCTGAAAACCTGGTTTTGCGTGAACTGTCGTTTACGGCATTAAGCGACTTCGACTCCATAGTTCTACGACATTTTCCTAAGGTCTTATTGAACTTTTCAATGATTTACAATAAATGAACATATTTGTATGATGTAATAACATAATATGCAATTGACCTACTGGTGTTTGATACTTTGATTATGTAGAGTGTATATAATATTATAATATTATATTAATAAATTAAAAATGTTTTATGTTGTAAGATGTAATACTATTAATTTTATGGTGTATACAAATTGCTTATATAAACATTCAGTCAAAATTCCACGAATCTCAGTTACTTGTTTTAGAGTTACACCAACAACTAAAATAAATTGTTCGTAAATATTCCATTTTTCCTTAATTTTTCTTTTGTTTTTTACGACGCTTTTGAAAACTACTAAGACATTTTTACTTTCAACCACGATTTAAGATAGTATGGTTGCCAAACGAGCTATGATAAGACGGCATTGGATTTAAATCGTACCTTCTAGTGTACCATATTATAATTTATAATATTATACGATAATTATATATGTTTTTACTGTATAGTGTAGAGGTATAACCTAACAATTTGTATTAGTTTTAATTTGAACCAATATGAGCGCTGTATGCGAGGGCCCCCGTAGATCACGTGACTTTTCGATTCAAACCATATGCCGTGTGATAAAATTTTTCTAATGAGCCGTTTGGTTAACTATACTATCTAAAATCGTGCTTTCAACCCCCAAAGTTCCAACTAGATTCACTTTCCTATTAGAAAAGATACTGTAAAAATAAAAAACACACATCATTGAAAAATCAATACATTCATCGCTTCGCTCAGACTCTATAAAATATTGTAAATATTCATTGTTACTTGAAATATCATATCATTACAGGGGAAATGAATGCTTTAGGCTTAGTAGTTTTGAGAAACGGTGAGTATTTAATTTAGATCTTTGAATATCAAAACTATTTTTAACAGTATATTTGTATGTCGTTCAATGTAAACCATAGGTGTGCGCACGGGTGGTGCAGGGTAGAGCTCTGCGTGGGCTGATATATTTAAGCCAAAACCATCCCATATCTCAGGTTTTATGAAAAACCTGGTCCATTGAAGCCATCCAGTGTTCTAATCTATGAAACCCAAGCCCTCCCAAAGTTGGAATGTTAAAATGTAGCCCACCTAGCCCTGTCCACTTTAATAAAATATCCAGAGTACATATACATATTGCATACTAGGTGTTTAAAAATATTATATTTTATATTTATATAATTATTATTACTCCGTGGTTATATTGATCACAATTCGCGGTACGTGTCGTGTGGAGTGTTATTATACAATGTAAACAATATTATATTATATATAGACGATACTACGATAGCGGATAGACTAGGAAGTAGGTACCTACTAGGAACTAGCCACTAGGTAGTGGTAATTTATTGTAATTTATAGTAATGTCTCAATATAGCGATTACGACAATATTTAATCACTACCACATTTTTACCGGGGTCTTCTAATATGATAATTCATAACTCGCTAGACAAATTAACTGTAAATGACTTGTCTAAAAGTTTCTCAAACATATTTAAAATATTATCGCTTTTTGTCACAATTCCAGTTACAAGTATTGTAGCCGATTACTAGCTGTAAAAGAGTCTTTTCGAAATGAATTTCAGTCAAAAACCTGCAAGCAATGTCTGCACATGCCTATGAATGTTTATACTTAAAAGGAGACTACACGGCCATTTATTGTCTCCATCTTACAAGTGCTTAATATTGAAAATGTACGCTCAGCAGATCACATTTAGCTCGGTTGAATTAAAAATTAGAGTGAATCGACCTAATGATTAGGGGTCGGCAACCTGCGGCTCGCGAGCCACATGTGGCTCTTTCGGTCTAAAGTTGCGGCTCTCCAGCTACACACACAAAATTTAATATTTTATGTTCAAAAACAATATTTTATGATATAATAAAAGTATATTATTTTTGTTGCTTTTGGAAATATGAAATAATACATAACAAAACTAATTTGATAGGGCCCGCATGGAGTACTCTATCGTTGTAAAATGTTTATTATAGAGTATAATAAAATCGCGACGCTATCTACAACTAATTAGTCATACGCCGTCACGAGAAGTTAACAACGTGAACAAAGTCCAAAATAATACGATATCATTTTACGACTTATTTTGTTCGACGAATTGACATCCGTCAATCAGTCTCAGTCGTACAGCGCAGATGATACGTTGCATGTGCATGTTAATTTAATTTAATTTAATTTTCTGGTTTTTGGCTGTATTGTCACTATATTTTATTTTTTCGCTCATTGTTTCATTATAGAGAAGAAGACTATTTAGAAGCAAATTATTTATTGAAAGGTGTGTATACAAAAATTACTTATTTTGAGTGAAGACATGGAGAGCGGTAAATTACTTTATTTTAGAAATCTAAAGCAATATTGTGATGAAACCAATGCAAATATTGACATTAATTACTTCTGCATAACTATAAAAAAAATGAAGGATGAATTCGCCAAAAGATTCGAGCAATTCAAAACAAACAAAAGTACTCTCGCATTTATAGTAAATCTTTCTCAACACAAACACACATGAAATCAACATTGAACCATTTGAAATTGATGCTGGATTGTTTCAAATGCAATTGCTCGATTTAAAAAACAAAGATCTGTGGAGTGACAAGTTCATAGAACTCAAGAGTAAGTTGGAAGAATTGGAGGTTCAGAAATGCATGCACGTCGCGCAGAACAAGTGGACAGCTCTAAAAAAAATGCCGAGAGTAGAGGAATTTATATTCGAAGCATGGAATAGTCTTCCAGAATGCTACAGTAAGGTGAAAAAGTTGGCATTTGGAGTGCTGGCAATTTTTGGATCAACATATTCGTGTGAGCAAGCGTTCTCTTGCATGAATACAATAAAAATAAAGTAAGAAGCCAACTAACAAATAAAAATCTAGAGTCGTGCTTGAAACTTAAAACAACAAGTTATGAGCCAAATTTAAAAGAACTTTCAAAAGACATGCAAAGCCAATGCTCCCATTGATGTATTTCCCTATTATTAAAAACTGTTTTTTTTATTATAAATTTATTATATTATTATAATTAATTTGATTATTATTATGTCTATTAAAATTTAAAAATAAAATTATATTAAAAAAATTACGAAAATTTTTAGTGGCTCTTTAAAATCTGGAAATCTTTGTATATTGTAACTTTTGGCTCTTCCGTCAAAAAAGGTTGCCGACCCCCGACCTAATCCAATAATATGAAACTTGATGGCAAGAACATTAACTGTGTTTGTATGTGGGTTTTTTCAGTTTTTAGGTGAGTTATGATCACTTTTAATTTACGGTGTATAATATACGCATAACATACTAAAAAATTGAACAATAGTAAAAAGCCCACATACAAACACAGATAATGTTCTTACTACAAGTTTCATAATAGGTTGATTCACTCTAATAATTTTTTAACTAACGGGGTTAAACGTGATCTGCTGAGCATAAATTAGCTTTGCTATACGCACTTGTAAGACGGATACAGCAAATATCTGTGTGGCGTCCTCTTATTAATACTCTTAAAACTTAAAATTTATAATATACTACATACCTATTTTGTGTATTCATATGCATTTCTATTTCCTTGCAATAAGCTGAAATCGAGATATTTTACAACGACATAAATGTTATAATTTAGGACAATATGAGGATGAAGCAGATTTTACCAAAAATCAGGTTGATACTTGGAGTAAGTATACATTCATTATTTATACAATTACATTCGATAATTTTAAGGTTCATGCCACTGCAGTTGAAAAGTACCGTTAATAAAAAGGTTTACCTATTGATATATTATCTGCTGAGTATGTACGTACTAGCGAATCGCTTTCCACGTATCATAATTATTGTTGTAGCGGACTGCATGAGATCCAGATGATGTTGTTTTTAAATAAATAGTTGAACACAATTTTCAACAGTGAAAAAAAATTAATAAAAAAGACAGTTCCGGAGTGGACTAATTTTTAAAACGTGACAATAAAAATAAAAATTATCAAATCCGTAGTACAATAAAATATAAATAATAATATAATATGTATTTATTGTATTAGATAAAACAGAAATGTGCAACAGAAATACGTATAATATAATATAACTAGCTGATCCATTGCACTGGCGGTGGCAGTTTGGTTTCAATAATATTCGACTGTTTATTTGATTCTGATTCTAGCTCCATACTGGTGACCTGGTGGAAAGGGTCGACGGTTTCATCTGTCGACCATTATGAAAAACGATTTTTAGAGTTGTAATAGGATTTGTAATAGATTGGATGCATTGAAGAATTATTTGGCACGCTCTGTATACGAGATTTAGGAATTATTAGGGACGTTTTTTAGAATTAAAACGAGATAACGTTAATTGTCTGCTGGTAGACCGTCGGCTGGCCGCCGCGAGTCGAACTAACTGTCAGTACCTAACGAATTTAATTAGTTTAATTATAACTATAGTTTGAGTACCAGATGAAGTAAGGCGGAGTTCCTTCTCTTCATCGAGATGTGATGTTTGGCTGAGTGAAAAGTTGATATTTTTTGAAAAGTATGTGATTTTGTTTGAAAAAACTGATGAAAATATGAGATGTGGACAAGTGGTCGCAGGAAAAGAAATAATAGCGGAACACACTGCGTTTCATAATAGCCACTCATCGCCGATGTCCGCGATCCAACGTAGTTGGATTGCCCACCAGGGTGGTTGAGCTGCACTTGGTATAGCGAGTTACGCCCAAAAGGAGTTGTACAATCACAATTTTTTTAAGAGTTGTCATTTTTTACGGGCCATGATTTACTAAGTGTGCGGGACGAGCTAGTTATTTATATTAAGCACTAAATTCTTCGGGACTCTTAGGGTGTTTATAGCTTATTTTTCCGATCTATATTATAATAGCTAAGGGGTAGGTGGTAGGCGGTAGCTAACACATGATTTTTTCAGCTCACGAGAAAATAATATTTTTTTAGTTTATTTAAATGGTTGCCATTACATATTATTATATGATTACAATATTATATTGTATTACTATTATAACCAAACTATTTTCAAGATAAGAACGCACCCCGCTCGGGCATCCAAACGATGGCTTCTGAAACCTTATCTTGAAAATAATATAGTTGACATATAACATAAACATTTTTTTACAAACATATTTTTAAAAAAAAACCTTGGACGTAAATTATATTATATTTTATTCATATTGTATTACTTGTATTGCTTATTAGTTACTAATGGCTACCCTGTCGGTTATCGTAAGTAATTGTAATCAATGTTCTATATGGATTAGATACGATGATTATTGTATTTAAATAAAATTCTGTTTGAATTATTAAGCATTTATAGTTGATGAATATATTTTATCATAGGATTTCGCATCTAAATAAAAAATTCAAAATTCAAGCTAATGTATTACATTATTTCAGCGTATGTGACAGCATACATAAATCATTGTGTAACTTGTAAGAATTATTAAACTTATTACACTATCTACATATTATTACATGTATTATAATATTTTATAATTGACTAGCTCTAAGTGAAACTCTGGGAGAGTTGGACCCGCTGAGAGTGGGTACCAATTTTGGAGGCAATGTCGTTGGAACTATAAAAGTCGCAAAAGCTGTAAGACGAAAGTTTAGGATTTGTGATAAGGATTAGTGATAAAAATTGGAGATAAGGCTTGGCGCTTTGGCGGGAATGTTTAAAAGTTTGAGCGTCTAGAAATCCGTCACGAACGTTGTAAATGGATAGGCTGGATACGATCTCCAGGATCATCTCCCGTTTCTCCGCTGCTTTTGGTTGTTAAAATTGTTAAAAAGTGTAGAGTCGATAGGTTTATTTGATTGTCTAGCTATCAGTCATAAAATCACATAGGTAGGCGATCCGACTGTGTCGGATCGCGGACTATATGCGAAGCGTATATCACCAGGTATGAAATCCACCTGCGGTGGATAGCGGACCCCGTTAGTTGCGTAGATAGTTGAATAATCGAAAAAAAAGTTGGACCCCTTGACCGTGTTAGTTGTAAGTGAGTACCGATTTTGGAGACACATTCGACATTATAAATGTCGCACTTAAACGGAGCGGTGTTTAATTTTTTCCACCATGAGATCCTCCATGAATTCCCTATAGATCAGCTGTTTTTCTTGTGATTTTATAGTATTAGGTAGACTAGCTGATCCCGCTGGCACTTCGTTTCCCGTTAAATGTATCAATTCTATATGACTCAAACTTTGTTCAATTCGTTATTTAATATTCGGTGTATGGTGTATGGTGTTCAAAATTTATCTTAACTTTTTTGTTGCCCGGAATAAAAATTCTGATTCGCAGCAGTATATTATCAGGTAGGCAATCTACCTGTGGTAGATCGCGGACCCCGTGCTGTTTGTACGTAAGTGTATGATTTAACTCTAAAGTATCAAAATTGTACCAAGTTTGTCATTTTTACTTAATTTTACCTACGGAGGATTAATATAATCAATTAATACAAAAGCCTAACGCAACCGTACTAAAATCCGATGAATAAAAAAAAAACAAATTTAACACTTTTTAAATTAGCCTATCTTCTTCCCAGAGGTCTAATCTACACACAAATACTCATTTGTATCTATACTAATATATAATCTGTATCTATACTAATATATAAAATGATAGCGTTTGTTTGTATGTTCGGGATAAACTCCGAAACTACTGAACCGATTTCGAAAATTCTTTCACCAATACAAAGCCACATTCTTTGTGAGTGTCATAGGCTAATTTAAAAAGGGAAGTGATCACCCCCGGTAGGTGCTCAAACAGAAATGTTGAGATTTACGATAGAAATTTTTGTTTTGTATTGGTTGCTATGGGTTATATATATAGATAAAAATAATTTTATAGACGTTGTTGTTTTTTTGGCCAAGTCGCCAGGTGTGCACTTAAGAGACCATTACTCCGGAACCACTTATCACACAGCGTACAAACTTCACAGAAACCATCTACACATCAATCTTAATATGCCCTGAAATTGTCATCAAAATCGGTTTAGTAGATCTTGAGTTATAAAATGTATTCAAAATGTACACTTATTTTTATATATATAGATTAAAAATTATAATACACACTAAATAAATACCAAAAATTGGTTCTATAATTATATTCAAGCCAAAAAATTAAAAATGAACCCTAATCAAACTGTTATTATTTTTTAGTTGGGCATAAAACGACGGCAAAGAAATTTTGTAATGGTATATGATTAATACATAGAAATTTTTTTTTTTATATACCTACTTGTCATATTGTACTTTTAATAAAATACGATGATTGCTAAATGTAAGAAAATTCGTACTTTATTAAATAAGACGATTTTATATTGTAATGATTTATATAATATATTATATATTTATTAATCATCTATAATAATACCTAACTCTGATTTAATATTCTAATTACATTAATTTATTTGATAAAGCATAATTATTTTCCTATAATATTATATTAAGAATTGATAAAGTCTCACCATTATAATGTAGGTAGGTATACCTGGTTTTTTTTAGTAATATGTGCATATGATGTTATTGACGTACCTAATTAATATATTTTGTATAACTTTAAAATTCATAATAAAATTGATGAATTAATAAAACCTTTTTTTTTTTCCTGTTTTAACCGACGACGCCGCGGGAACAGCTTTCGCATTCTTCCGTGACGCCGCCATCGTTTATTGAAAAATCAAAGCAATACGGCCGATGGTCAAAATGAGGTAGTCTTGACAATCCCCTGACATACCCCCTCACATTGATCAATTACATGTTAACATTTTATACAATTCAAATGGTTTTTTGATGCTTGTTTACGTTGTTTTCGTGAGCCGACCAGAGTCAGATGCTCTGGAAATCTAGTTCCGTTTGTCCTATATGGCGGTTCCAATGAAGTCCGCCGCCCTGGTAGTCACGTTCGTGGCTATCTTGGAAGTCCTGTGATGCCGTGACCGCGATGCCGGGCGTTAACCGGATCGGTTAGGCTAGCCTACCGATCGATTACGTCATGAATTAATAAAACTACATTTTATTAAGTTTATTTAATTTACATTATATCAGAGCGTTTAAATACAGGAATGCTCGTGGTGCGCATGCGAAGTTGATCGGTGCATAGGTTGCATCCAAAAACCGCACACTTTTGATTTTTACCCTAAAAAGGTCAATACCAAAAAACCGCACATCTTAACGGTCATTGTATAACAAATTACCGTACATTTATAGGGGATTAAAACCGCACACTATTTTTATTGAAAATAGTGAAAAGATAAGATTATAAGATAATATGTACAATTCAATAATCAAGTCTTTAGTTTTATATAAGTTTGGAGTTAGGACAAGTTTTAAATATAAATATTATCCATCTCGATTTTGAGATGGCTGCTCATATGGCTGTGCAAAACACATTTTCTGGAGTAACAGTTAAAGGCTGTAGATTCAACTTTGGTCAAGCTTTATGGCGGAAAATCCAATCAAACAATAACCTTCGACAATCATATAATGCTAATCAAAATGAAACTGGTGAGTGGCTAAAAATGTTTTTTGGATTACCATTTTTACCAGTTTTTTTGATGAACTATAAGAATAATGAGAACAAATAATTAATTATACATATACATATGCGTTTTCGTTTATCGACCTTTTGGGGTAAAAATCATAACTGTGCGGTTTTTGGATACGAAAATTTTTAAAATTGTGCGGTTTTAACCTATTAGTTGTGTGCGGTTTTAACCTACCAAAAGTGTGTGGTTTTGTCTTGTATTTTATCAAAAGTGTGCGGTTTTTGGAGTCAACGGGTGCATACTAGTTGCCTCCCAAAATATACGAATTGCCTCCCATCCTTATCGTAAATAAAAAGGTTAATATACACTAGTTGCCTCCGATGATCAGGTAGTTCATAATTACATATGAGTTGCCTCCCAAGAATTTTCACACTAGTTGCCTCAAGTACAGAATTAAGTAGTGGTTCATAAACTTCACTAAAAAAATCGACATAAATAGATAAATTAACATAATTAATAAATATTTTTTAAATTTTAATTATATTATATAGGTACAAAAAAATAATAATATAAGCAACAATAATAATATAAAAGTAATATTAATTAATAATTTTATATTATATTATATTATATGTATATTGTATACATTATACATTACTAAGTCATTAGGTTCTTAAAAACATATAGTTCAGTTAAAAAAAAATAAGTAATATTAATTGATAATTTTATATTATATTATATTATATGTATACATTATTACATTAATTTTGAATAAATATGCTATTATGGTATGATATTCAAAACTTACAAGCTCTTACCCAAACAGGTTTTAAGCTATTATTATGATGCTATTTTATTTAAGGTGACTGGTAAAACACATTTTACCTAAGGGTGACCGCACACTGGTAAAGCAAAACTGCTTTAAAGCGACTAAAGTCTACTAAAGTCGCTTTATTATGACTTATCAAAAATAAAACCTTTATATTTTATGGAAAACACGCATACTGATAAAGCGTAGTCAAAACAAAACATTTTTGTCTTCAGTCATGACCAATATTGTTTTATTGAAATAGAACGTGCGCTATTTTCATTAATCATTGTCAAGCAGTCACTGGATAATTATATAAAAATTGTGCCAAATATTATTTATTTATGCTAAATTGACTACAATATAAAGGTAATTATACATTATATATTATATATTATACATTATACATTTATACACTATATCTACAAGTACTGAAATACGTAATTTTGCATTGAAAACATTTATTTGATTTTTTTGTTTTTATTTTTAAGTACCTAATAATTTGTGAAAGAAATATAAATATCTATAACATTCATACAAACTAAATATTTTAACTATAATATAATAGTTCAAAATATGTTAGCATATATTTTACTTTATTCTGGGATTTCTTGACACGCGCATGACATAAGAATTTAGAGCATTTAGACATGTTCTATTTCCAACAAATTGATTGAAGCTAGATTATAAAAACTTAATAGGTGGGAATTTATAAATATCCACTGATGAATAGGATATACTAAAATCTGATCTATATTAGTTAGCGTATAACTATCTTGAATGCACGATATATTATTTCTTTTTTCAAATGGATTTTCCTTGTGATATTTGTAAGAAATTACAAAGAAATACTCACTAGAGAGACATAAAAACATATTATATAATACAAATAAAATTACTATCAGCTCGTGTTTAGCCTAAGAATGCGAATATTGTTTTTCCAAACAAATAAGTATGCTGATATCCTGATAACGTGGAATAAACTAGACCATTCCATAATAATTTTAGATTCTGAGCGAAGCAATAATGTATTGATTTTACAATGATGTGTGTTTTTTTTTTTTTTAAATTTTTTTTTTTTGTGTCTGTCCTCACCTTTTAGGACAGTAAAAGTGCTTGAATTGTCTTCAACAGTAACTTTTCTGATAGGAAAGTGAATCTAGTTGGTACTTTGGGGGGTCAAAAGTAAAAATTTCCCAGTAGTTTTCAAAAGCGACGTGAAAAACAAAAGAAAAATTAAGGAAAAACGGGAATTTTTTTGGTTTTTGGTGTAACTCTAAAACAAATGACCGTAGGGACATGAAATTTTGACTGGATGTTTATATTAGCATTTTCTATGCACCATAAAATTTACAAAATATTTTGACTCTTTTTGAGCTGTTTACGGCCATTGTCAGTTTTTAATTTTTTTGGTTTTTTTTTCTATAAATATCAATAAAATTTTATCTGTTGAGTAAAAAAGCTTGAAAATTTAATAGAAGGCTCCCAGGTTATTGTTTCAAAGGCAGATGAAAAAAATTAAAAATCCTTAGTCACAGTTTTTAATTATAAGCATTTAAAGTTCAAATTTTGACAAAATACGGAAAAATCACGAAAAATAGCAAATTATTTTGAGTTGAGAATTCATAAAAATTTTTCTTTTTAAATCTAAGATTTGAAAATGTAATATAAGATTGCTCATAAGTTTGTCTACCTTTATCAAAAAAAAAATGTCTAGAAGAAACTTAAATTAAATTTTTATGAGCGTCTGAAATTTATATTTTTACAACATTTGATATTTACTCGATTTCTCATGTAACAATTTTCTTATTTTATTGTAATTAAAAAACGAATGACTGTAGATACTTGAAAATTTCACTGAATGTTTATATTAGCATTTTCTATACACCATAAAATGTTGAAAATATTTTGACTCTTTTTGAGCTGTTTACGGAAATATATCTTAAATCGTGGCTGTTGCATTTATAAATATTTGATGATAAAAACAAAAAAGGTGGATAAGTGGATGTCGCTCTGCTGTACAGTAGGTTAGAAGTGGGTCACTGTAATGGATGGTGTTAAATTTGAATTCAATGATATAATATCATTGTATAAGAAAAACGATTCTGAGCGATAACGGTCAGTCAGCCTATGATTTTACCAAGTATATTTGATGATATTATTGTGAATAAAGTAATTTATATATAACCTATTTACTCGGAGCCTTGTTTTAAATTTTCAATCTTTAGCCATAAAAGTTAAACATTTTTTACATTTTTAACCACAAAATAATTAATAAATTATAAATTTGATAAATGTTGTCAAAATTTGAACTTTAAATGCTTATAAAAAAAAATTGTGCCTATGTATTTTTAATATTTTTCAACTGCTATTAAAACGATATATCAGGAGCCTTATATTAAATTTTCACGCTTTTTTACCCAACAAATAAAAATTTATTGATATTTATAGAAAAAAAAACTAAAAAAATTAAAAACTGACAATGTCCGTAAACAGCTCAAAAAATGTCAAAATATTTTCAACATTTTATGGTGTATAGAAAAAGCTAATATGAACATTCAGTGAAATTTTCAAGTATCTACAGTCATTCGTTTTTTAATTACAATAAAATAAGAAAATTGTTACATGAGAAATGGAGTAAATATCAAATGTTGTAAAAATATAAATTTCAGACGCTCATAAAAATTTAATTTAAGTTTCTTCTAGACATTTTTTTTTTTGATAAAGGTAGACAAACTTATGAGTAATCTTATATTACATTTTCAAATCTTAGATTTAAAAAGAAAAATTTTTATGAATTCTCAACTCAAAATAATTTGCTATTTTTCGTGATTTTTCCGTATTTTGTCAAAATTTGAACTTTAAATGCTTATAAAAAAAAATTGTGCCTATGTATTTTTAATATTTTTCAACTGCTATTAAAACGATATATCAGGAGCCTTATATTAAATTTTCACGCTTTTTTACCCAACAAATAAAAATTTATTGATATTTATAGAAAAAAAAACTAAAAAAATTGAAAACTGACAATGGCCGTAAACAGCTCAAAAAGAGTCAAAATATTTTGTAAATTTTATGGTGTATAGAAAATGCTAATATAAACATTCAGTCAAAATTTCATGTCCCTACGGTCATTTGTTTTAGAGTTACACCAAAAACCAAAATCGATTTTCTCGAAAACAGATTTTGCGTAAAAATTCCCGTTTTTCCTTAATTTTTCTTTTGTTTTTCACGTCGCTTGTGAAAACTACTGGGAAATTTTTACTTTTGACCCCCCAAAGTACCAACTAGATTCACTTTCCTATCAGAAAAGTTACTATTGAAGAAAATCCAAGCACTTTTACTGTCCTAAAAGGTGATGACAGACACAAAAATAAAAAAAAAAATAAAAAAAAAAACACACATCATTGTAGAATCAATACATTCATCGCTTCGCTCAGAATCTAAAATGATAGCGTAAAGGGAGCCAATAATAATCAAATATACACATGAGCGGGAATTTTGAATTTGTTAGCTTTTGTTAGCGTGTTTTTTTGATATCCATTCACGCAACTATTTTATTTCTGACAAAAATCCTAGTCAATATGCAATAAACTGTATATTTCAACCATGTTCCATACGGAGGAGCTTTTTCCACACTGCATGGCTGTGGAAAATGTTCAAACAATTATGACTCTTTTTTACAGACATGATCAATTTTCAACATTTTGTAAATTATTTTTCAGTTAGAAATTCATAAAAGTTTTAACATTTCTCAAAAGTTTTAATTGATATTTTGTTATATTTCCAAAACGAATAAACTTAGATTCTTGAAATTTTGATATTAGTATTTGCCATACATGGTAAAATTTTCAAACTTTTTTGATTTTTTCTAGTTACTTATAGTTATAATAATTTTTTCAAATTTTATACCCAGTTAGAAATGCATAAAAGTTTTTGTTTCCATGCTAACATTAGACATTTTAATAGAAGGTTTCTAACAAGTTTTTCTACCTCCATTAAAAAGAAAAAGTTCATCAGAGAGTCACACTGTTTGATACATTTTCGATTTTTATAAATTTTTTTTTTAACTTTAAAATTTGATTATTTATTCAATGATGATATGTTGATACAACGTCTCTAATCAGAATCGTTTTTCGTATACAATAATTCATCATTGAATTTAAATATAACACATCCATTACAATGACATGTTCTACAACTACTGTACAGCAGCCAGTACCCACTTGTGACTTGTCCATGTTTTTTATAATGTTAAAATTATTTTTTAAACAATTATAATCGAATAAAAAATGCCACATCATCTTGACACGTATGCTACAAAACCACTACGACTGGACGCGTCTTAACACATGAGTCCCTGTTACACAATGCTAACGAATTTCATAACCACAAGCCTAGTTAGGTTAGGTTAGGTAAAATACATTTTTACGATATTGGATTTTCATAGGTAAATTAAAGAATATTCATCAATCAATTTTCAATAATTTAATGTAATTTAAAAACGAATGAACCTAGATACTTGCCATTTTTACTAAATATTAAAACGACCATTATCCATATGTAATAATATTTTCAAACAATTTTGAAACTTTTTCAGCTATTAATAGCCATGAGAAATTTTTTAAATGTTGTAAATTATTATTTAGTTATAAATTCTTATTTGGCCAGTGATCGATGAAGCACTCAGGAAAAAGGAGACCCCTGAGTACCTAGTTCTTATGATTCGCTCCTGGCTATCTGATAGGGAGCTCCTGGTCGGTGACCAAAGAGCCTCCAAACCCGTCGCGTCCCCCAGGGGTTGGTTCTGGGACCTATCTTGTGGAACGTTTCTTATGATGACCTTCTTAACATAGCTGTACCACCGGGTGTCCAACTGGTTGGCTTCGCGGATGACCTAGCGGTCGTGGGCGTGGCCAGGATGGGTGAGCTTCTCGAGAGCCTGGTCAACCCAGTGCTCGAGAAGATTTACGGTTGGATGGCTGGCCGCGGACTGCAGCTTGCCCACCACAAGACCAAAGCCGTCATGCTGACAAAGAGGAGGGCCTACAACCCCCCTCGTCTAAACATCGCAGGCCAGCCTATCACCCTTAGCTAACACCTAAGGTACTTGGGGGTCATCCTGGACACGCGGCTCTCCTTCGGGAAGCACGTGGAAACGATGGCCAGCATAGCGTCTGCCTAACATCAGCGGTCCATGCCAGTGGAAAAGGAGAATACTTGGTTCGGTAGTAGAGAGCCAGCTCCTCTATGCGGCCCCGGTCTGGTCTACGTCCATCAGCGCTATAGCAAAGTACACGACGAATCTGAGGAGACCCTAGGGTCAAGCTGCGCTGATCGCGTGGGCAATCGGGCCTACAGGACGGTCTCTAACGAAGCCGCCTTTCTACTGGCGGACATGCCCCCCGTAGATCTTGTGGCTGAAGAGAAGCGGAGGGTGAAGGTCAGGCTGTCTGAGGACCCCCTACCTGGCGCTCCTCCCCTTTCCAAGGCCAAAATCAAGAAAGATGAAAGGAAAACCGCCATTTCCAACTGGCAAACGAAGTGGAGTGCCATCGGCCGTCTCATACCAGACCTAGTCAACAACAGGACTACACCGAGAACTCCTTGGACCTACTAAATGACTCAAGCACTCACTGGGCATGAGTGCTTCTAGTATCACCCCCGCCGCTTTGTCAGAGTTCCTAGCCCCAGCTGCAAGCATTGCCCCTCTGGATCAGACACCGCCAAACACACGATATTCCACTGCCCCAACTGGAATGGGTATCGTACTGAACTTCGGGAGCGGGTGGGATGCCCCCCAGAGGCTGTAGATGTACAGGATATACTGTGCGGACCGGTCTTTGGAGATCTCCCGGTTGATCTCCAAGAGAAGACAATAGCCCTTCGCGATGCAGAGGAGACGTTCAGGATATTCTACAAAATGGTGGAGGAGATCTTGACCCTCGAAGAGGAAAAGAGGGCTAGTCAGGCGGCTGAAGCTGCAGGTGAGTGACCAATCAAGCGCGTGAAGCGAGAGTGGCAGGTTACGGCCGGCTCGAGAAGTTCAGAACGGGAAGTCTAGGCGGTGGCTGATTTAGGCCGGCCCGAAAAGAGGACCACCCTCTGAACAAGATGTCTAGGATGGCTGGCTTAGGATGGAAGACTTCTGTTTCGGCTCAGTTTGTAATTGAATAAATATAAAAAAAAAAACTAGTGGACTGTATAAATGATTGATAATAAAAACTATTTTAATTACGTTTAATATAATGAGTGATTATTAGTTTACGTTGTAACGTCTCCTCTTCACCTGGGCTCTTACCCGTTTCGGTGTCGTTTTGTTTTTATTAACGAGGTCTCGGAGACTCGACCTCGGTGTGTGATATTATTACTAGGGATCAGGGTTACCTTATGTGAAGCAAGTACTCAACGTAATGTATATATATATATATATATCTGTTATTGATGTATTATTATTATTTACTACAAGTTACAATATTGAAATATACTTATAAATTATAACTCCGGGCTACCGATCGGGCCATGGTGTGTCGTGGGTGCCGATGTCCAAATGTGGGTTGAGCTGGTCGTCCGCAGGTCCTCTTCAGGTCGTTGTCAGCCCTCGAGTTCCACTATCGACCACCTCACTGTCTCTTCATTCTTGACAATCCAACTATCAACCGCCGACTCCATTCTATCGACTACCTCACTGTCGACTCTATCATCACTGACCCCCGCCAGGCGTCCAGGTCGGTATTTACACGATGTGAGCTAAACATCGCGTCAGCATAATATACATTTCATATATATATACACATTTGTCATTACTAACACTCAGCATATTAGCCGTGCTCAACGTAGGGAGTAATGTACGATGTCGATGACGATAATTGTTACATGTACCCCTTGTCCATTTAAATCTGGACCCCAGATTTGGGAAGTCAAGCAACGGTAGCTGTGTTAGTGGTAGTGTTGTATTTTCTGATTTCATGTTCATTGTTCATCCAGTAGCAAAGAATAACGGTACTCCAACCTCCTCCGACTGTATTTTCTTGCTTGGACTGTGAAACATGATTTTTTTAGGTATACAAACACCAAGCCACCAAGGCAATGGTCATGCGTATATAATAATATTAATAATATATCGTCGCCGTCGTGCAAAAAGTGTCTAAGTGCAAAAAATGACCAAGTGAAATAATATGGCCAAATAGTTACCATAGTCCTCCAATAACTATAGAAAAAAACGACCAAGTGAAAATGTTAAATATATACCAAGTTATGTCTAGTGTTTTAACTAGTACAAAACCTAATTACATAATTTAGTACATAATTTTTATTAATCAAAACTGTACTAGTTAACTATAAATAAACTCAACAGTAGAGCACCAATTTTTGGCTAAACTTGGATTGGTTGTTAATTCAATAACGCAGTATTTTTACATTAAAAATGTATTTTTTTCAAAATTTCTCGACAAAAACGGAAATATTTACATGTGTTAGTAAGATAAATTCACTCGAATATACTCTCATTTTATAAATTGGTTCATAATAAATACCCGATCCATGTCCTTGGTAGTTGTCGATAATTGTCTCTTCTGTTTGCAACGTATCTGGTATTATCACGCTTAATGCTAGAACAACTGTAACTATTGCGAACATTTTACAATTTATTAAATTAAAACGAAATGATTAATTATAATATAGTATAAAGATTGCCGATTAAATATTATTAATGTTAAATATTAAATTACAATTTTAAAAACGATAGTTATGACACATTGTTCATTGACTGTCGTAGTCACGCTCTAGGTGTGTTATTATAATATCATTCGCTAATGTATACGCTATATATATATCCTTACTTATAATATTAATAATATTATAATATATGCCCATGAATGAAATTGTGCTGAATTAATATTTATGTTGTTCACTCATTGACCTATATTTATTCAGCTAAAATACCAAACTGTTAAAAATTACGTTATATACCTACACTATAATATTATATTAAAATCTATCGTTAGGAAATGAAGTGATGAACACACACATTTTTTTTTACAAATAACTTAGCTTCGTTAATATTGCTTAACAATATTAAGAAATTAAGTAGTTGTGAAATATATTATGGTGGTCTCTCGACAGTAATATTATTTACAACGTGGTAAATAATATGTTGTGAGAGACCATGCAAATTGTCTTTATATTTTAATATTTTTAATTACATTTAATATTGTGTGGGGACCCTAGCTCATATCTATCCGAAAATGTATTTTTTCTTGTATTAATCTTTACTGTCGTGAGGTAGATTTTGGTCGACTTTTTGAAATGCCATATAAGGTTTTATATTTCTATCTTGGCAAAGAATATTTGGATTGTTTGAATTTAATAAAATGTGTTTTATTTCGCGAACTTCGGTCAATGGACAATTTGCGCGTTTTAAGTCGTTTTCATTGTTTATTACCTCGGTTTCGGGTAACTTGATTGCTTCTAACATTTTCCTTTCCCTTAGCAAAGCACGAGAAGTATGAAGAGAACGAAAATCATGCGTAAAAGTAACTTGTGTCATTTCTAGGTCGGGATTATCATATTTTTTGTCATAACATCCTGGTGTCCAATGATCATTTTCAAAAAAAACTACTAGAAATTTCCTACCTGGTTTATAAAACCCTAAACCTGCAGTTTTTTTAGAATTTTCGTAATTTGGGCATATGATTATTAAATTGAAATTATAAAAATCAGCTACTGCTGCTACGTCCTCACCGTCTAACCAAATTGGTTTTTCGTGTAAATTTAAATCAAGTAAATGGGAAATGGTTTCTGCAGTTACATAAATATTTTCGTGCGCCAGCATTACTGTCAACGCATATATTGCACAAAATCCGTCTCCCGGGACCTCAATCAACTTACTACTACATCTAACAATTTCACGTAACGTCGGCTGAATTAATATTAAATTTCTCATTTTTTCAATTTTGTTGTCATTATCCGTATCCCTATTTAATGTAGTTTCATCAACTATTTTTTCAATTTTCAATTTAATATTATCTAACATTCTACGTTTTTGATCGAATTCCAAAACAACTAAACCTTTATCACCTGTTAAAACTATCTGTTTATTAACAAAATTTATTTTGGCTTGATATAATTCTAAAAAGTCTGTACCTATTAAACTAGGTCCAACTAAGTTCCTAACTACCATGCATTTAATAAGGAATTTAATATTTTCGAACACAACAACTGTATTAATAATACCAAGTAGTTCTAAATCGGAACCGTTTGCCGCAATTAGCTTTACGCAATCGATTGCCTTTGGAGTGATTCCTACTGGTAAATTGTCAGCATTAATTATAGACGCAGTGGCCCCTGTGTCTATTACAAAATTATGTTCTATGTTTTCAATTTTGCCTACTACCTCAAGTCTTTGACCTGGTTCGAATGCTGCCGGAAGCGAGGTCGGATTACACGTCGTTATACATTTTTGTATCGTATTGTCATTATTTTTTTGCTTTTCAACAGTTACTGAATTTTTACTTGCGAATTTGTGATGAATATTATGGTCACTCATGACTGCTACTTTTTTTTCATTGAATAAACTATCTATATTATAATCGTCTATGTCAGTGTTTTTATTAATATCAATTTCATTATGTTTATCGTTAATTTTTAAGTTTTTTAATTGTTTTGGAATTGGAAATAAGGTTTCGTCATTTTTATATTTTTTCGCTATTATTGTTTCCAACAATGTTGTACTAGAAATGGTATCGTTAGAATTTTTTTGCTGGCATAGAGGGAGTCTAACCACTCTCTCTTGCCTTAATAGTTTTTTTGATTATTATGAAAATATGTTTTATTCAAATTACGTGTATCATTATCAGGCACCTGACCGATAGTGTGCTGATTCATCACGTTATTTACGTCTACATTATTTTGATTGATACCATTTGTAGCATGCGATGGATTTTGATAATTTTGGCCTACGTTTTGTTCGTTAAAATTTGCACCTTGATTACTATTATACACATTATTTTTATAATATTGCTGACTTTTTTGGTTAGGCCTATTTTTATACCTATCATCCCACTTTGGTTGTGTATAGCCATTATTACTATTAAAATGATTTGGAGGGTTATATGTATTTTTTCGATGGAAGTGTTTATTAGGATCTATATATTGATTCGGTCTAATTTCATTATTTGTGTTGTAATTATTATTTGGATAAAAAGTATTGTTTGGGTGATAATTTAGATTATTAACATAATCGTTTGGAATAAATGAATTATTTGAACTATAGTTTTGATTACTAAAATTGTTGTTTGGATAAAATGAATTATTTAAATTCTGTTTTTGATTACTATAACTATTATTGTTATTATTGCATGGGTCGTAATTGCACATATTATTATTGAATGCATTGTTTGGATTATTTTGAAGATTGTGATATGGGCTAGGACTATTCACATGCATATTATTATTAAATTTCTTTTTCTGGTTAAAATTTCTATTACCATTGTTAATATTATTTAATTTAGATTTTAAAAATTCATTTTCTTTCCTAAGAGTGTCAATATCTACAGAACTTATATTTTGAAAATCTGTGTGCATCAATTTCGAATTTTCTATTTTTTTTAAATTAATTTCCAAATTGTCTAAAGTGTCATTATTCATAATAGTTACGGTGTTATAATATTCTGGTGTAAGTGCCTCTAATATTATATCAATTTTCTCGGTTTCAGGAATGGTGCAATTTGTTTGACTGATTAAGTATAAAATATCTGCTAAGAACTCCGATATTGTTTCTGTCGATTTTAATTTTTTATTTCGTAATTTGTTTCTTAACATACGATTCCTAGCCGGCGATGCAAATTTTTCCTTAAATATTTGTTCTATTTCATCAAAAGTCGGATATAAGTTATTAATTGTTAATGTTTTGTATAATTTATAAGCGGAATTTTTAAATATAATGGCAAATAAGTTAGTTTTATTTGCGGAGACCACTCATTAGCAGTAGCTACCACATTAAAGTACTCGAAAAATTCTAAAACGCATTCATCGCCCGAACCGTTGAAAATATTAGGTACAAATTGTTGAGGTCTTGCCATTTTATTTTTCGTATTTAATTTAACTATATTATCAATTTTTGAACTAGCGTCCAATTTATTATTTTGATTTACCTCTACAGATTCAAATTTTAAATTATTCGGTTGCTCAGTATTTTTAATTTGTGAAAGTGATTGGTCTATTAAGAGATTTTCTAACTGTTGGGCCACGTCTTTAGGTCCAACCGTATCGGTACCCTTATTTTCTAATTCTACCTCTAAGTCTGGTTCGCTAATATTTTTTTCACAATGATTTTTCTGGCTATTATTGAAATCTAATGATAACTTAGTTTCAGTAAAGGTAAGATCTGCAGTACTATCGTTATAATTATCTTTATCTTCGGTATCAAGAAGTCCAACTCTAAAAGTTTTTATTGCTGATTTCGCGAGATCCCTTAAGTGTAAGAGAGTTGACGATTCTTCACAATGTATGTTACAAAATTTTAAAAAACCGACTACTTCAGATTTATCTAACAAAAGTATCCACGATACCGTTTTCTGAGATATTATGAATTCAAATTTTTTTTTTACTGGTGTTAGTTTATTAAATTCATCTTTACTTAAACATTCGACTTCGTATAATGTGCAAAGCGTAAATTTTTTAACTAACTTAGCCGATAAAGGTATCTTTCCAAATTTCGAATTTTCAAAAAAATCTCCTAATTTATTCTCATCGATTTGTCGTAATATGCCGATCAATTCTGTTGCATTTATTTCTGAATCGAAGTGTTCATTTAAAAATAAAATATTTAATTTTGTTACTTTAGCAATCTGATTATTAGTATTTCGTTTAATATAAAATTTGACATCCATTAAGAATTATTAGGCCAATAACTTCACATAAGATTCACATGACACCCAACAATAATATCACAACACAAGGGGTGTACCTTAGAATCGAAATTTTTCTCGAGAAAAAACAAAATATATATTCTAAAAAAAAATCGGGACTCCAGGGACGGGCGCCTCCACCAACTGTAACGTCTCCTCTTCACCTGGGCTCTTACCCGTTTCGGTGTCGTTCTGTTTTTATTAACGAGGTCTCGGAGACTCGACCTCGGTGTGTGATATTATTACTAGGGATCAGGGTTACCTTATGTGAAGCAAGTACTCAACGTAATGTATATATATATATATATATCTGTTATTGTTATTATTATTTACTACAAGTTACAATATTGAAATATACTTATAAATTATAACTCCGGGCTACCGATCGGGCCATGGTGTGTCGTGGGTGCCGATGTCCAAATGTGGGTTGAGCTGGTCGTCCGCAGGTCCTCTTCAGGTCGTTGTCAGCCCTCGAGTTCCACTATCGACCACCTCACTGTCTCTTCATTCTTGACAATCCAACTATCAACCGCCGACTCCATTCTATCGACTACCTCACTGTCGACTCTATCATCACTGACCCCCGCCAGGCGTCCAGGTCGGTATTTACACGATGTGAGCTAAACATCGCGTCAGCATAATATACATTTCATATATATATACACATTTGTCATTACTAACACTCAGCATATTAGCCGTGCTCAACGTAGGGAGTAATGTACGATGTCGATGACGATAATTGTTACAACGTCGCATATATTGACCGGCATTGTCACCGATGCGTCGTCGAGAACGAACTGGCGACCCGTGCCTTTTATTACCCCACCTGGGATGGCATAATAAATACTATCTACATTCAATGTACAGATAACGACGATCGTCGGTAATACTTATTACCTGTATATTGAACAACTTCGAACACTGTTGTGCTGCAAAATTCACTATGTGAAGGGATTGCCCGGACTATTCCCATTTGGACTAGACATTTTAATGACGTGTAAGGTATCATGGAGCTCGTAGCATAGGAATATATACCAGTGATAGCTGCTGAAGCTATGTTATGGACCATGTGAGCTAAAACCAACTGCTGTACACATTTATATGCTTACTTATTTAAATAAATGATGCTGCATGGGGGCTAAGGAATGTGAAAGTGTACGGGTCCCTTGTAATGATAAAACCAAAAAAAAAAAGTTAGAAATTCATAAAAGTTTTTCTTTTCATACGTAAGGTTTAAAAATTTTAATAGAAGATTTTGCATAAGTTTTCCTACCTAAAACAAACAAAAAAAAATGTACTTAAATGGAACTTTATTTTTGTATGAGCTTTTGAACTTTTGATATTCAGCGGTAAATTATTGATCGATTTTTTATATTTTCAAAACGAATAACCATACTCATTAAATGTTTATCATATATTTATATCAGCATTTTCCATACACGATGAATTTTTTTTACTATTTTGACGCTTTTTGAGCTATTTAAAGCCATAATATTTTTTTCAAATGTTGTAAATTATTTTTTTCAGTTAGAAATTCATAAAAGTCTTTCTTTTCAGAGCTAAGATGAGAAATTTTAATAAAAGATTCCCAACAAAATTTTCTACTTATAACAAAACAATTAAGTTTAGCGTTAAGCAACAATATTTTTTTATGAGCGTTGGAATATATAATTTTTACGATATTGTATTTTTAGTAGTAATTTATCGAATTCAACAAGACCTTAAAGCACTAAGCAGTCTCCCACCTCATATAAAAGTTATGGTGTATTTACCTCAGTTATACGTGTTCGGCACCACTGAGCTAGGCCTAGGCTAACGCACCGTCTCCGCTCGGAATCGTTTTTCGTATCCAATGATTCATCATTGAATTCAATTATACCACATCCATTACAATGACATACTTGACAACTACTATACAGCAGAGCGGTAGCCACTTTTCCAGCTTTTTCAATTGGGCTGAGGTCGCACTCGGGATATCCCCATCAAATCGTGCAAGTCAAATTTAGGTATAATTTTTAATATTTTATCCATTTTATAAAACGGAAACCCTTATTTTAACACTTTACCATATTATGAATAAGTTTTTGTGAAATTGAAATAATAATTTACCTAGGTATATTGTATTAACATCGTCCTATATATAACATATATGTTATTACTTATTATACAAGTTATTTTTTTATATTTCATTATTGGACTACAAAGTGCATGATGAAAAATGATCAGCATTTAAATTAAATTAAATTTTTAAACTACTAAATATAATATGTATTTATTATTATCATCATCATTTATAACTTATGTAGTTGTGTAGTAGATATAATTTATTATTACAAAAAGTTGGTAGTGTTATGGTTATGACTTATGGCAACAATTATTATCACAAAAGCTATTTGCAGTATGCACAATGTTTTGTTACACATTGCCGTTTACAAACACAAGTTACAACTAAAAAAACCTTATACCCATGAAACATGAGAAACTGTATCAAGTAGGTAATATGTAAGTTCTTCATCAAGTATTACATATTAACTTTTTTTTTAAATTAGATGTCGCACATTTCTACTGCCTTTTTACAGTTTTATTAAATCATATAGGTATATTATTTAGTTCCGAGTTTGTGAAACTTAATAATATGTTCGTTCTGATTGGTTATGAGACTACGAATGCTCAATTACATTGGTGGAATCTGACGGTCTTCGATCTACTTTTGCACTGTTATTAAGAGTTAAGACTTATTATTATTAACCATTAATAATATTTTTTTTTTCATTTATTTACATAGTCAAATAATTGTATATAAAACACATTTTACAACTATAATATTATTATCTTAATATACTTGTTCAATTTTATCGATTTCATCTCCACTTCTTATTAAACTTAACATTTGTTTTTTGGCCTCAAAACATAAAATACCTACAGCTGTAGCAGAATTTAAGCTTTCTATTCCATTTTCAAGTGGAATATTTACGCGGATACCTTTTCGTAATCTAGCAAACTCGTACCCTTCATCACTCAATCCATGTGTCTCACCTCCAATAATGAGTATCAAAGGAGTGGTTTTACAGTAATCTATTTCATAGTAAGGAGCTATTGGTAATTCAATTGGAGCTGTTTTTCTAAAAACATTTACATTTGTGTCTTCATTGATAATTGAATAATCAATATTGCCCACATAGTTGTTATCGGCCAAACAGACTTGACCTTTGATATTTTCCAAAAAGCTCCAGCTGACATCTGATATTATTTTCATTCTGAAATGTGCACCACAACCGGCTCTCAATACTTTATCTCCCCACAAATTAGTACAGCCTAAATAACAAGAATTATTGGTTTTGAAACATAATACAAAGTATAAAAGGTAAGATTATTGGGATTGGGTGCCAATTTATGTTGTCTATGTCTTTCACATGACATACAACTTAGTAAAAGTTATCAGTTTTCTATCCATTAATACAATTAATGTAATGAAGCAAAAAATATTAAATTAACAAATTTGAATTTAGCGTACACTGCACTTACATTTTTGAATTTTACTCCTTAACTATCAAAAATTTGATTCAAGTTTGAAATTATAATTTATTATTTCAAAATTAACTAAAACTGAATTGAAAAAAGTGACCTGGTAATCTCATATACATTCACACTAAATCCAAATCTGACATCTGTTTTATAATATTTATCAGTTCATTACATTTATTGTACTTATCTTTGCAAAATGGGTAGTCTTTCCATGTTGCACTTGTTAAGGACAGACAACAAACATCAGTACCCAATCAATTTTTCAAAATTCATTTTTTATTTGATTATTTACCTTTCATTAAAATAACTTGTGATGCTCCAACAGCTGTTACAGTTCTTAGCACAGCACCTAAATTACCAGGTTCGCGGATATTATCACAGATTACTGTAATTGGAAATGCATTTTTCTGAGCTCTATGATCAATAGTTGGAATTTCAAAAATACCTTAATTTTAAAAATATAAATATTAAATTTAATAATCTAGGTAGGTACTTGTAACGTTTTAATTTTATTAAATGTTACATGTTTATTCTAATTGTACCCATTATTCCTTGAGATGTCTCAGTCTCCGAAAATAGTTGAATCATTTTATATGGAGCCTTATAAAATATTGTACTTGAGGCTGGTAGATCTCGTAGTTCTTCGGGTAAACATAAGTTTTCTAATACTCTTTTCTGGCTAAAGAATATTTGTTTTGGCTTCACACCGGCGTTTAATGCATCCTGTATCAAACGTTTACCTTCCAAAAGTATGCTACTATTTTGTTGACGTCTTTTTTTGTTTTTTATTTCCATCATGGCTTGACTGAAAAAAAAACATTAATTTTAAAGCTATTCAACCGTACAACTGCCTAATAACTACAAAAAAATTCTTCATCATAATTTCAGAAATGACACATCTTATGCAGTAGTTCTGTACAATTAATTTAGAGTATTTATATTTTATATTATTTAAGGTTTATGTGCAACCAAATGTTTAATAATTAATATAATATAGAGTAGATAGTACTAACATATTCGATAGGTACTAACCTCAGTAAGGGACTAGTTTCTTTAAGTATGAGATATGAAGGAAATCCACTGTTATCTTTTTCAACCACTGACAGTATTCCGCCTCGCATATGAGGCTTAATACTGTTCAACGGGTCTTCATTTGACCGTTGCTTGTTCAACCGTTGATGGTCTGAATCCTTTACATCCGACCGTTTAACGTCTGACGCATATGCTCGTATGGCAGCGACATTGCACACTGCTCGTCTGAAATTTACCGTAAAACTACTAGTGATCGCTTTCATTTTCGACCAATTCCGTTGAAGGGTTCAAATAATTTCTCAGTATATTTTGTTATTTTGTTATTTAATAATTTATGGGTTTGTTATGGCAGTAGAAAATGCCTACTATTAAATTATGTAGGTACGTTTCGAATAAGACACAAATTAGCAATAGCAGCGGTTTGCCTACAGAAGTGATTAGCGAGATCAGTAAAAAATAAATGTAAAATGTGCAATGCTTTATTTCAAAATTGAAACGTCTCAGAAGTTGGAGGTCCGTCCAGTGTCCCGATTCCAGGTATTAATGCATTGTAGTATTGTACACATTATTAAATTTTAAAATATAATATTATAACCTGTAAAAACGTGTGGAACCTAGAAAGAATCACCATCACGGACTACCGAGGTGATAACGATAAGTGATAATAACTATCGTTTATTAGCTCAATAAAATAATTGTACGAATCTCGACTCTCGAACAGCTGCAGCTACTGCTAGACAGCTGTTTCGATGTTAACATGATTGAACATGTGGCGTATACGACGTATCACGACCATAGTGAATATTGTACTAAACGGGGTAGTGACTAGAGAGTAGAGAGTGATAACTTCTAAACTTTCTACAACCTTAATGGCTTATTGGATATCAGTCGACGTCGTACCATTTCTCGTCCATGTTCCACTAATTTACTCTTGAAAATGTATAATAGTAACAATCGTGATTCTTTTCGATAACATTTTAAAATTTCATCGACACTTTTTGGTCAGAATATTTTATTTAAACGGTCTCCAATTTACAATCCATAATATTCAATATGATTTTTCAGCAGTTTTACATAAACGATTATGGTATTCGTATTTCATTCTAGCAAGACTTTTGGCCATAATTTCACCTCCATTCTCTCGTTCCGATGATGGATTTTCACACTTTACTCTACCAGGCGCAAAAAAACAATACAAGAGACAAAGATGTAAGTAAATCAAAAACTAATAGTTAGGGTTAAAAAAATATATTAATTACTATAGTTACAATTGCCTACTTATACATACAAATTTTTAAACAACCTGTTGACTATTGTTAAAATTAAAAATATATAATTCTGAACATCCGTGTAGATTTATAACTGCCTCCCAGGATATATTCCTATACAACGTCTAGCTACCATATTGAACAGGATCTACATCCATAAACATGTATTGGTGACTCAACTCTGGTTTCTTATCCTTCCGCCGAACACAAATTAGTATCTACCATATGCCTATTATACTCATAGTTAAATATGGTATAGTGTGTAGACCAGTGAAGCCCAACCTATACTATTTTTTCATCTTTTCAAGTTGAAAAATTTACAAACTATTGATACACATTTATTTTCCTAATTATTTCTATTGCTTTTGCTGATAAATACTCTACTTCATAACAAAGTTAGAATATATGTAAGCCAAAAAAAAAAAAAAAAAACACAAATAATTTATTACATTGCACATATTTCAATTAATTGTCACTAAGAGTATAATATTTTATGGTATTTTCAATTAAAAGAGAGCTAGCTAAATCATTATAACTTATAAGAATTCTAGAAGAAACACCAATTTACTTGACAAACATACCTCATTAATCATTATACTAAGATTTCATTCTGTTCAGGTTAAATATTTCAAAGCATCATTGGATCCACCAAAAAAAGAAACAAAAGAAAGTAGACAATTGTCTGACAGTATTAAGAAGTTTTTAGCAAAAAAAGATGAAGAAGATCGACTCAAACAAATAGAAGAACAGAAGAAAAAAGATGAATTAATATCGTTGCGTAGTCAAGATAGGAAATCTTTCAAAAGGGTCCAGTCTATGTTAAACCGAACTAAATCAGCAAATAAATCAGTTATTGAGGATGCCAAAGATGATGTTAATACATCTGTTACCATGGCTGGTTAGTACATATATTTTTTACTTTATAATTACAGATGTAAATTAATATTATTTCTATGGGAGCCGGAAAAAAAGTTAATTAATTAGTTTAAAAAAAAATAAAATTACTAAATGTATAATACCTATATAATATTAATTTAATTTAAAACTATAAATAATTAAAATGTAAAACTAATATTTATTTCGTTTTCGAATGCAATGGCCAATATTAATTAAAAATTCTTCCACCGATATTTCGTCAATGGCCACTCTAGAACATAAGATTTTTAAACGTTCACCGGTACGTTTTTTTGGTGTTTGAATCCCTTCACCTAATTCTTGTAACGCTATTTGAGCTCTATCTACTCTTAACTCTTCACGCATTTTAGAAATTAACTTCCATTCATATTTTATCTTTTAATACAGATTAATTGTGCTATCTTTATTGCCTTGTAATGTACATACACAATTTTTCTTTAATATATTCTAGTATATTTTTTCTATCTACCTTACCTTAATACCTTCTATTTCTGTAGATTGTATAACGACGTGAAATTTTAATTCTTTATAGTTTTAAATTATATTAGATCATACCAATCATATATATTATTAATTTTGAATTAATTCAATAAGTTTAATTATTTTTTATGAAACAATAAATCAAACCGGACTTTTTTTCCGTATAATAATTTTCTTGTCGGACTTTTTTTCTCGGGATTCTATTTCTATAGTGCTCAAATTAAAAAAAAAATGTAGCACTTATATTTTATGATACTGTTAGTGATAATCATGGTAGATTATAGTAGATACTAAATTGTAATCTACTGTGGTGATAATTAAAATAATAATAACAAAAACAAACAGTTATTGTGTGCCATGGATTGTATACACAAATTCACTGTTCTGCCACACTTAAATCTTGGGAATTGTAATTTATCTGATTAATATTTCTTACAATAGGGTTGTTAATTTAAGTTGTTTTTTTTTTGTAATGAGTAAAGTTGTTATCTTTAAAAGTATTAAATAAAATACTTATTAAATTTGATACCCAATTTGATAGAAACTTACTAACAATTATATCAAATAAAATATTATACTCTACTCAGAATAGAGTATATCAGGTGATGAACAAAAACATGTCGAGACTGCGCGGTATATGGGTATACGTCCCCACTGCCGACTACTGGTAGTAAGTGGTGGGGTTCTGGTAACATTCAAAGTTCAGGCTTTAGTGTTCTCTTATTCTGAGAAGAGTATAGAATAAAATGTAAATGTAATATCAATAATTGTGAAAAAGACTAATTATAATAATAATAATAATATTATAATTATAACAATTTAGTACAAGATATACATATTCAAATGTTTAATAATTAATTAATTATAGGATTTAATCAACCTGATGAGGATGACTATGGATATGTTTCTAAAGATGCCATGGCCATCTATAATAATATTATGAACAAATATGTGAATACTCCAGCAGATTCAAGAAATGTAAAAACTCCCAATCACAGAAGTCATGACATTTCTGGTACTAAAGTATGTAATTTGGCTCGAGATAAAAATAAAATAAAACTTATTGAGATTTAAACAAGTAACAAAGTAACAAAATTATGTATTATTATTGAATGTATTGATTGGTTTAACACATTGGCTGCGAATGTTTTTTTGCCGTATTTACACAGTGAATATGATAAAAATAAAAACAAGTTCTAAAAAAAAAATAAAGAAACTGCTTTTAACGACGTATGTATACATATTTAAAAACATGAGTTTAATCCACACTAAATAATAATAAAATAACATTCAGCCACGCGGGAATAATAAACCATTTATTTTAAATGTATATTGGACACCAAATGGTGTCAGTAAACATTCAACATGTAATACTGTTTTATTAATGTATAATTTAAATTGTATTCAGCGTTACATTTTTAAAAGATGTCACAACTATTTTTATAGTTTTATTATTTTTTCATTTTTACCCAATATATACATATATAAATATCAACATTTGAATAATATAATAAAATACAAATTTTGAACTATTAAATGAATATTATATTTAAATATTAGTAGAAACGAATATTGAATACATTACATAGCATTTTTAACATAACATATAAATTACAAAACTAAACAATGCCTCACCATTATAAATCTAAAATTATAATCAGTTTTAAAATCAAAAATTTCAAATAATTATAAATATATAACTACATATAATTTAAAATTATATTTGTATCATATTAAATTATATTTTTTTAAATCATATACAAAACAATTTTAACTGTTTTAATTTCTTTTTTTATAGTTCTTTAATAATAAATCATAATTATTTAATGATTTTTAGGATCGTGTTAGAGCAGCGCTACTAAAAGAAGAAGAAGATCAATTATTGCCACATAAGCGAAAAAGAAAACCTAAAGATATAGACAATGCTGAAGATTGTCAGGATAGTGTCGAGCCAGAGCAAAAAAAATCCAGACCTGACACAGAGAAAATTAAAAAACGTCCTGCACAACCTCCGCCATTAAATTTCCATGAATTACTTAAAATTGCTGAAAAAAAACAATATGAACCCATAATTATTGAAAAACCTAAGAAAGAAGAACCTTTACCTATGATGACCAAGAAAGAAAGACATAAATATTTAGAAGACAAGAGAATTGAAGAAATACGACTAGCTCGACGACAAGGCAAGGGCTTACCTATTACTGAAAAACCCAAAGAAATTAAACCAGTTGAAAGAATTCAAAAAGCATGTGCATCTTCTTCAAAAGTCGATATACACGCAGAAGAAAAACTAAAAAAGAATGCTTCTGTATGGTCTAAAGATTTAAAAATTAGTAAAGAGCTGAATAATAATTGTAAAAATGATAAATATATACCAAGGCCATTGAATAATTCAGAAAGTTTACGTATGAATTCAAATGGGAATAGAACCACCTCTAAAAGTTCATTAGAACAACATTTGTTGAATGAAAAGAGGTATAGTTCTAATGATGAACGGTATTCACCGAAACCAAAATCAGTCAAAGATCAATATATACCTAAAGCTAAAAATTCAATTGAAAATAATTTTTCACCAAAACCTAGAGGTATGCCAAATAATGATAGATATGTATCTCAATCTAGAAGTTCATCATCTGACAAGTATTCACCAAAACCCAAGAGTTCAATGCCATCCGATAAAAATTTGTCAAAACCAACCCCCATCGAAAGATATGTGCCTAAATCAAGAAGTCCGCCATCTAAAAAGTATTCTCCAAAACCCAAGGATTTAATGCCTACAAATAAATATGTTTCAAAACCTACACCCACTGAAAGATATGTGCCTAAATCGAGAAGTCCACGATCCGACAAATATTCTCCAAAACCAACACCCACTGAAAGATATGTACCTAAATCGAGAAGTCCACCATCTGACAAATATTCTCCAAAACCAACACCCACTGAAAGATATGTGCCTAAACCAAAATTCTCAGCCGATGAAAAATATTCACCGAAAATTAAAATTTCTGCACAACCAGAAAGATATGTGCCCAAGGGAAAAGGCTCATCTTCCTCAGAACAATATACACCTAGTGCAGTCAATCATTCAAATGAAAAATATAGACCTAGACCAACGTCATCTCAAAGCATGAAATCAAAACCTACCAGTTCAAATAATAAATATGTCCCAATGCCAGTTGATAAATCTAAGAAGTTACCAATCAGCAATAATATTAAACCTAGACAACTACCGCCTAAGGAAATGGCATCCAAACAATTTCCTCCCAGAGATATGATACCTAAGCAGTTCCCACCTAGAGACATGGTGCCTAAGCAGTTCCCACCCAGAGACATGATGCCTAAGCAGTTCCCACCCAGAGATATGATCCCTAAACAATTTCCACCTCCTGATATGAGAAGGCGAGATGATCGACATATGCCAATTCGCAACAAACGTCAAGTCATTGAATCAGATTCAGAGTATGATTCTGAATTAGATGACTTTATTGATGATGGGCCTGAAGATGAAGCTGATTATTCCAAAGTTATTTCAGAAATTTTCAGATATGACAAATCAAAGTAAAATTATTTTATTCTAGTAGGTATCTTTTTAAGCAAGTTTTAAACAATATTATTATTTTCATTTTTAGATATAGAGGAATGGATGAAGATGATGAATGTATGGAATCTGATTATCGTACTCTTCAAAAAGAAGAGTATAAAAGTACTAGAGCTGGTAAGGCATATTTTACATTTTAAATTTAATCTATACATAATATGTGTTATCAAACCTTTACAAAAATAACCATATTATAGTTTTACTAAGTTGTTGGTGATAGAAATTTAAAAGTCCCAATCATACAAATTTCAATTGTTTACAATTCATAAATAACTTATAATGATATAATTAGCTGTATAGATTATATAATTTATTTATTTTAACTTTGCTTATAAATCTATGTTTTTTTAAAAGGACTTTTGGAAGATTTAGCAGATATCCGAAGAGAGAAACAAATGATGAAAAAACGAAAAAAACTTTAATGTTGAAACCAATTATAATTTGTTGTGTATATTTTTGTTACCTTAATTTTTATAAGCTTGTTTCTTACGGTTTACTAACCTTCACAAACAAATATTTTTGGTGTAACTAAGTATAATATGTATTTTGTACAATATATATAGGTTACATGTTACTCATTCAAATCACTTTGGCTGAGCTCAACAAACTAAACAATTTACTTACTAGCCATATTTGGTAAATTGCTTTTTTTAGTAATACTTGTATTACAAACTTAATTTGCTTTTTATAAATTGTACATACATTTATTATCACCTTATATTATTGATCCAAAATGCTCATGATTTTTGATTGTGTATAATTATTTTTTTTAGACCTCATTTATAAACTAATTGTTATTGTGTTATTTATCTTTTCATGATCGTCATTATTTTTTCCAATATTTGAGTAAAATATAATTAAATTATTGTTTGAGATTATGAATATTATTGTAATAAACTAATAAAAGAATAATTATTAACAAATTATTTTATACTATATTATGATTATTGATTAGTTTCTGGATATTTTGCATGAATTAATTAAACTGGTTTTTAATTGTCATTACTTTTTTTCTCTAAAAACAAAATAATACGATCATTCAATTTTTATTTAGTAACTAAAAGACTTCAAATCATCTCAGTAATGGTACAGTTGGAAGTAAAAATTTGTTGTCTAATTAAATTAAGTTTAAAAGACATTGGAAATGTACATAATATTATGTCAAATGTCAACCAATAAGTTTTTAATAATTGTTGTTACCACCGAGAGTTGGTAAGTATGATAGTATTGTCTTAGATAAATATAATATAACAAGATGTCATATGTTGGGTTACATACTAAAAACATGTATTTTTATTGTATAATTTAATTATTATTTAAAATATAGTTCTACATTTAATTTTAATTTCTTCCAGATTTTTGTAGGTATTATTATTATTATTTTTTTTTTTTTGTGGTAATAGAGTTGTTTTTTTGTTTTTTTTTTTTCATATACATAATTCTTTGTTAATTTGAATAATATTATACTTTTATATCATTATATTATCCAAAGTTGAGTATACCCGTCACCCTGATAACTATTTTCCTTGTTTACAGGTATCCATAAAGTTATATTTGAAGGCTATGCTCCCCTGATGACCTATGCTTATAATGTATAATGACCAAATTTTTTTTGTCAATTTATTTGTGTACATTGAATAATATAAAATATAAATAATTGTTATAAACATGTTAATTTTTTACTTTCTTGATTTAAAATGTAACTCAGTAATGATGAGTAGGAGGGTAATTTAACTAGCTTTAATATAAAATATTAATGTAAAAAAGTTAAAACAAATTTTGTTGGGAATTTTTTAATGTTTTTCAGTTTAACAGCTTTGTAGTGAATAGCCCCACAAAAAATTATTTTCATTTTCATTTAGCAAAGTAGATTTCCGAAACTGGTAAACGGATTTTGTTGTTAGGGGTCTTGTTAGATTCACATTGGCTAGGAGAAGTGCACTGTAGATTTTCAGAACTTTATCTTTATAATAGTTAATTCACTACAAAGCTGTAAAACTGAAAAACATCAAAAAACGCCCAATAAAATTTGTTTTAACTTTTTTTATTTTCTGTAGTGAATTAATTATTAAAGATAAAGTTCTGAAAATCTTCACTACAGTTCTCCTAACCAATGTGAATCTAACAAGACCCTAAACAAAGAAATCCGTTTTCTGGTTTCGGAGATCTATCTCACTAAATGAAAATGAAAATGATTTTTTGTGGGACTGTTCATACCGACATTTTTCTGGATTCAAATTATTGTTATACCGCGTGGGTGTGATATCAGTTAATACATTTCTAAAAATTAAAAATCAAGAAAGTTTACATGCTGATCCTGACTTTTTTTTCAAGTTAATTATTAATATTGTAAATATAACTGTCCAGTGTCCATGTTTATTCACTCGTGATTGAATTGGAAAATATTAAATTATTGTTATTTTTGTTAAATTGTATAGGGGTAGGTAACATACATTATTTGATTTTATTTTTAAATAAAAATATATTAACAACCTACCTAAATATGTAAAATTAAATTACGATTCCATCTAAGTTGTGTGTGTTTTTAAGTATTCAATTTATAGTTTGGTTAATACTTTGGGCTAACGGTATGATAAGAAATGGAATATGAAAAAGAAAAATGAATAAAGCATGCCAAAGAACCTACCGCAGGCTATCACCTAACAAAACATGTATTGTCATTTGATAAATTATAAGTTATAACAATGAATATTATACTATTTGTAGATGAAATAATCTATAATGTAGAATAATCAATAGTTATTATAAACTATTTTAACCGTGTATTTTAGTATTACTTGATTTTTAATGTAGGAACCTAATCAACTATACACTAGGTACTTGAAACCGAAAATATTTTTTCGATTTTTTTTTTCAGTTTTTAACGGTACAAACCCGTATTGAAATCGGTATCCAATATCGGTTTCAAGTCCTGTATTATTATTATATTATTATAATGACCGGAGCTTGAAACCGAAAATATTTTTTCCTATTTCGATTTCGGTTTCAGCTATCGGTATTTATTTTTTCCTATTTTGATTTCGGTATTATTTTTTCCCGATTTTGATTTCGGTTTTTGGATATTGGTTTTATTTTTTCTGATTTCGTTTTTGGTTTATGACGGTTATAACCGGTATACAAAATCGTGATCCATTATCGGTTTCAAGCCCTGACACTACACCAGTGTCATATTAATTATTATTTGACCCCTCGGTGCGATGGTTCATAAGCGCTGCAGAGGCGTGTTAACGGGGGATATAGAAGGCACTTGCCCCCGGCAGCGTAATTTTAAAATATTTTATAGATGGAATTCATGTACCTAGATGATTATAGATTCTTCATAAGATTTTTTCGTTTTATCGTAATAAATTAATTTTTCCATCAGTGACTTAAAATATTATAAATGTTAAAATGTTTAAGTATTTTACGAAACATACGCATCTATATATTTTTAATAATAATAAAACTTATACCTATAACATATAAGTACAGAGATCTAAATAAGCTAGATTCGAATAAATGCAATGCGTTAATGCAGTCGAGGCTCGATGGACGAGGATATCTTATAATAATCAATATTGTAATTTGTAGTTATAATACGTATCAATACTATCTATCAACACTATTCACTTCTAACTTTAAAAAGTTCTCCTAATTAATATCATACCTATACCCACTAATTTTGCATATTTTTATGTTTTTGTTGCCTATTTTTGAGATGTTTAAGATTATAAATTATAATATAGACTATATAGTACATATTTTATGCAATTTTAAGTGCTATAAAATCCCAACCACGATTATTATATTATGCAGTTACTCATATATCTATTCACTGTATTGTAGTCAGTGCCCAGTGGACAGTTTGTTAACGCACCACAAATCATACTACAATCATCAGCATTTAGTAATTGTTGATAATTAACAAGTGTATTTTTTTTTAATTTTAAATATTTTCGAAAAGGGTGAAATTAGGTGGCACAGCGAAGTACTGCAGAATATACTTAAAAAAAAAACAAAAGCCAAACACTTAAAACTGGAAGAGATTCCAAAGTATCCTCACCATAAACTATTATACCTACATATTAGTCAAGAAAAAAAATGGTTATATAATTACACAATACCGATGTAACATTTTAAAGTTGATATTAAAATATACACAATTTTATATTCTATACCGATGGATATTTTAGTTTTACAATGATGTAGGTATTGGTGTGTGCTTTTTTGTGTATATGCATTGGCTCTGGTAGTAAAATGTACGTAAAAGTGTCATTCATAATCTATATACTCTATAGTCTATAGATCGCAGACATTCTTCTACTTGGTACTTTATACTGGGCCATTTTTTGAAATTATCATTTTGTTTTCTACACATCAAAACGTATTTTTCGTAGTTTCAGTCGTTTTTATTAGTTTCTATTGCAACAAAAGAAAATACTAATTATATTTTATATGATTGATTAGGTTATCAATTATATTGTATGTAGGTAATTGACTTATAGCACCTATATTTCTATAGATGACTCTGTGCACTTCGTTGTTCGTTAAAAATGTCAACTCTATAAATCTACTTTTAGAAATCTTTCTTTTAGAAAAATCGTACACCTATATCAATAGTAATCGCATTAAAACATTTAAAACAACTATAATAATATTATAATAATACTGTCAACTATAACTAATAGAAACTATTTATTAACAAAAATTTCAAACGTAAATCTCAAAATTCATTCTTAAATGTCCAATAAAAAAAAATTATTGAGATAATAACTATCCTATATTTTAAGTTAGACCAATTCACACATCTTATCAAAATCGGTTGAGTAGATAGTTTTGGAGTGCATTGCACGTAAACTCGTTGTATGCGTGATTTGTATACAAATAGACAGGGCGAACTTAGAAAAAAAGTTGTCAGATGAAATCAAGATTTAACGGCAACAATAATTATTATGTCGAGTAGCGCGTAACATAGGGTCCAAGGCAACACTTTAAATATGGGTGGGCGGGCATTGATATAGAAGGAAAATAGAACATTTATCAGTAAGTTAAATCCCAGGTCTTAGCTATAAAAATTCAACATTTCATACATACACGAGATAATATTGTTCATAATTTGTTAATTTACCATTACAATTTTATACAATACAATTTACACCAAAAGAGAAATAAAATGTCACAAATAAAAACGAAATGGCCTAGGTACATACCTATATAATACTAATAAAGTAATATTATACCTACTATAGTTACTATATTTTGTAATATCGATTCATTTATTTAGTAAAAAAATATCCTAGCAGTAAAAATACAATAGGTGTATTACCTACTAAAAAATTAATAATTTAAAGTAAAATCAAAATATTTCTTACAATTATCAACTTAAAAAAAAATAAAAATCTTAGAATTACGGAACAAAATTGAAAATACCATCATAATAATTAAAAAGATTATTTATTTATCTAACCTACGCTGCCGATACTAGACATCGTAAAGATTATTCAGCGATCCCCTATTATAATGTTACCAATATTTTTGGCGACTCTTCTGGCCTTCTATTATGATAGCATTAAAAAGTGTAAGTATTGGAAACCATAAACAATTAACTGGCGACCCCCCCCCCCCAGTTTGTGAATTGCTGGGATACAACACTTATAATGGCTAATGCCTAACCCACCTTCAGATTCTATTTAGGTACAGAAATAAATTTAAGACAAAATTATAAAATTAATAATTATAAATCAAGTCACAGTCTCGTTTTTGGAATATTTGTGAATGCATTAATTTTCAGTATTTCCGATTTCGTTTGACTACGATTTGACTACGATTTGACTACGGGAGATACTATATAGAAGCCGATATCATTTTCACAAGATTTTGACTACCACAATCATACTTTTATAAAAGAATATGATTATATGAATATAGGTATGAATGTGTATGATATACTATTTTTGCATTATGTAACTGATTTGTTTTCTTATATTATATTGGTGAACGTCACTTGAACCACGGCCCCTTACCCTAGTGGGATGACCGGGCTCGTCTCTTTTAGGAAATCGATTGAATCCTCAATCATATTATAACTCCCAATTCAAGAGGTTATGACTAACACAATCATAATATATAACTATATATAGGCTAGTATAGTTCATTTGGTAATCTTTTATTTATGAAAGAATATAATTTATAGATACTTGAAATATTCGTTTTGTATTTCTTAAATATGGCCCGATATTGGTGGACATTGCTTGCACTACGGCTCCTAGATCTAGTGAGGCGACGGGGCACGTCTTTTTTAGATAATTGATTAAATACTCAATCGAGTATTCCGATTCCCTATAATATTTATATTTTGTGACGGGATAATTCAAAAAAAAAAAAATAAGAAATTGAAGAGAGACTGTGTGAAGTGAGAAAATATTGTGCAGCCATAAAACAAGTGGTTTACACATTGACCAAAGAAAATACAAAAAGTAAATTTAATACAACATTTATTTGTTCTATACAAATAAAATATATTTAAACAAACTCCATCTATAAGGACTGTATGACTTAACTAATATTATAGTTTTAGCTGACAGTAGTATGTACTTATTGGCTATTTTGGGGGTTTCTAGTCATTTTTACAGGAGATGAAAAAAGTTCAAATGCAGAATACTCCCATACGTTGAACAATTATATTGTACACAGTACACATTGTGTACTTGTGTGTGAGTTGTTTGTTATGTTATCCATTCGTATCAAATAATATCTAAAATTCACTACCGTTTTCCAAGCCTATAATTGGGGGGGGGGATGGGGGGTATATAAGTATTAATGTAATAATATGTTTATTTTAAAAAATAATTAAATAAATATATTTTTAGAAAATGGATGCGTATTAATTTATAATAATATCATAGACCAAATCATCATAGGCGTGCGCAGACTTTGTCCGCAGGGAGGAGCCCTTAAAAATGTCTGAACCAAAGATTCTTGTACTAATGACTACCGTAAAAAGGGGTGACTTCGGATATGTGGGTGAATTCGGACAACACCATGTTTTTTTAGTTATCTTATATAATTTTAGAGTACACGTTTAATAAACGTTGAAAACTGATACTCTACGTTAATATCTATTATAACCTCCATAGAAAATAATATTTATTGATGACATAATAGTCGTGTCATAGTACATGGTATGGAGGTAAATACAAAATATTATATTTTTGTATTTTTAAATTACATAACTACATTGATTACTGTAGCTCAACAGCAAATATAAATATTTGATTGCGGTTTTCGGTCACCTATACCCGTTAACTTCTCTGTGTTAATTGGTAATTGCATTGATTTTATAATATACTATACAATCAATGGTAATTAGTACAAATATGTGCAAATTGTTAAGTAACTTGATCTCACGCTGTAGTGTTAAATCGTCTTAATTATTACCAAACGTGAGTGACTTCGGACAACACATTAACTTACTATGCCCAGATCATAATAATATGTCAACAATGTAGGAGGTCGTCCGTATATAAGAATTATAATCCTAATGTTATTTAAAATGTCGTTGATGGTGTTAGTTATAAAAAATGACAACACAATAAGTAAAAACAGAAAAGTAAAAAATACATTTTAAGTTGACATGTTTATAGAAAAGTAAATAATTTTTTTTTTTAGAATATTTAATAAATTATGTTGTATTTGAGATAAATGTATACGTACATTTCACCAACCCCCCAAATATAATTTTTGACATTTTTTTTTTTGCTAAACATTTGTGTGCCATTAGTGTGAATTTATGTGACTATTTTCAGAATTTGTGCGATACTGGTTTAACCATAAATTCAAAAATATATATGGGGGGCTGTAGAAATGTTCCCCAGCCCCCCCTCATGGAAAAATTAACAATTTTCAAAATTTTATTTTGCCAAACATTAGTGCGTCATTAGTATGAATTTGTGCGACAACAACCAGAATTCGTGCGACACCCGTTGTACTCAGAAAATTTTGAGCATTTCCCCAGCCCCCCACATGGAAAAAATTACAATTTTCAAAATTTTCTTTTGTCAAACATTAGTGCGTCATTAGTGTGAATTTGTGCGACTACAACCAAAATTCGTGCTACACCCGTTATACTCGGAAAAATCATTTTTACATTTTGAGCATTTTCTCAGCCCCCTTCATGGAAAATTACAATTTTCAAAATTTTCTTTTGCCAAACATTAGTGCGTCATTAGTGTGAATTTGTGCGAATTTGTGTGACTAATTCATTATTTTAATTATAAATTACAAAATTAATTTAGCTTAAATTAAAAAGATTAATTACATAGGTACATAATTTTAGAAACCTTATTTTGATTCATTGATATAATATTGTGTTGTCTATAGTTTGTACATTTACATATTTAAATTTAATAAGACCTGCCACAACGATTTGTTAAAAAAAAAATAAAAAAAATCGTATTTAAAATTATACTGAAAGTACAATAATGTGATATTATTTTCTAAACAAGCATGCAATATATAAAAGGTCTAATTTTATATCTGAATACATTAAGTAATATTGGTGATGACTGAATATGAAAATTTTTGATTTTGATCCAATGTTAAAATTGAATATTTCGACTTACCTGGAAGACAGCGCAAAAATGTATGGTGGCAAAAGAAAAATTTGCAAATTGTAATTTTTTCCATAAGGGGGGGGGGGGGGGAAATGCTCAAAATGTTCCGAGTACAACGGGTGTCGCACGAATTCTGGTTGTAATCGCACAAATTCACACTAATGACGCACTAATGTTTGGCAAAATAAAATTTTGAAAATTGTTAATTTTTCCATGAGGGGGGCTGGGGAACATTTCTACAGCCCCCCATATATATTTTTGAATGTATGGTTAAACCAGTATCGTACAAATTCTGAAAATAGTCACACAAATTCACACTAATGGCACACTAATGTTTAGCAAAAAAAAATGTCAAAAATTATATTTGGGGGGGCTGGTGAAATGTACGTTAAATGTATGGGGTTTTTTTTATTTCAATTCATTACATTTTTTTTTTAAATATCTATATTGTCCGAAGTCACCCATTGTAATTATAACATCAGTTTTTAATGAAATGTAATAGGTACGTGTCCGAAGTCACCCCATTTTACGGGTCACTCCGGACAGAATTCAACTTTTAAAAAAAGTGTGAACTTTTATGACCCTAATGATTATTCTTCTGCTATATGATCTTCTTTTCACTCATTATAATAGTATTTTATTTACTAGTTAGGTATAATATGTAAAAGTTTAATGTAGAAACCTACTAAATAAGAATATTCTGTTTTTTAGGTCTAAAATATTCATTATTTGTAATTACTATTTTAACTAACCTATGTTGTGTGTAATATTATAAACAAGTTACAACCGTAAAATAACGTAAGTATATAAATAAAGTAGTTGATAGATCACACGACTGTGATAAAAAAAAAATAGTCTACTAGCTAATATAGTGGATAGTAGAGAAGTAGAGTATTCAGAGTATTCTATGATATTAATAAATCATTCGGTCGATGATAACTGATAATATATTAATAACTCTATTACATTTATTCACAGATATCTATACTATGAGATTTAAACTGGCTTCATTTTTTTCATGTAAAATGTAAAAACGTTCGCTATCTAGAATTCGCCTAGATATCTAAGTATTTATTAAAGAAAATGCCAGGGGCCGCAAGGGGGGCACGCCTATGCAAATCATTAATTTATAATAATATCATAGACCAAATCAGTAAATTAGAACAGACATCTATGGATAACGAGAAGAGTGCAAGAATAAGACATATTATTAAACATTTAAACAAAAAATTATAACTTGTTTTAGATTGAATAATTAATATAAGCAAATTGAAGTATAAAAAATACTTAGGTAGTCCCTGCTATAATATTTTAATGATCAAATAGATATATTTGACTGCATCTCCGACTACGTAATTATTATAAATGTTGAATATATATAACGACAAAATAAGATTATTAGTAATATTAAACATTAGTCATCACTTAGCATTTATATTAGTTAACTTCGCAGAAAGTTTAAACGTAATGATATATTTATACTTGTGAAATAAAATACATTGAACAAGGTTTGGAGGTTCCTCATAAGTCATAAGTAGTTAATACTGTAACCAAAAAATGTAAAAAAATTTGACACATTTTTAAGACATTTAAATTCAAATTTGGGCGAAATTAGATATTTAAACAAAGAATAACGATGGTTATTATTTTGTATTATACCTAATAAATTAAATTTAAATTATGTATTTTACTATAGGTGTTTACTAATTTTACTCTTATTAAACAGAGTATAATATATACGCAATGATATTTTGAAAATATTTATATTAATTTTAAACTATTACTTATTTTATACTATGAACCTTGGGGGTATGGGGGGATGTAGTTCATCAGAACCGTATTTCAGTTGAAAAGAGTAGAGTCATATCTTCGTTCAACAACGGAGTCAGATATCTTCGAGATTAAACGCGACTTCAATAAATTTTATAATATAGTCTGAATATAGCTTAGTGGTATAAATAATAATAGTTGACGAGTTACATGTGTAATTAATATCCTAAATGATTCAAAAAAGGTCGTCGCTAAATGTAATAGGTTTACATTACATGTAAACAATAATTTATTATTCTGTCGTATCTATATCATTTTTATAATTTTATATTTTATATTAAAACCTAAGTCAAATAATTGAAATTTGTGTTGATGAATTCTTACAAAAAAAAAAAAGTGGGAGAGCAGTTGCTCAAAATCCAGCCCTGCGTTCGTTGTGTTATGTACCTATATTATGTATATTGTATATTATGTAAATGTAATGTACGTCACGCGCTCCGACATCCGGCCATCCGGGTTCTGCCAACAGTGACGCCGGGCGGTTCTCGGAGGACAGCTCTCAACCACTCGACCGAAGCGGTTCGGAACTGCAGACGAAAGCTTACCACAGCCGCGTCAGCTGATCTCGGCGGAGACCTTCGCGTCGTCAAACAAATTTTGGGATGGCTCGAGCGTTCTGTATCAGTATTTTTGACTGTTCTGCGTCCTCTCGTCCGGGCTCGTTTCACAGCGACCGCCGCTGCTACACGAAATCGAAGACGATACAATTATTACGACGACAAAGACTCCGAACAGGGAGGACTCAATTTCGTCGGAAAGATAATCCACCAGTGTGTTAGACATCCAAGTGTTTTCAAAAATATTTATGTCGCTTTTCGTTCCGACGTCGGCCGCATCGCCATATCTGCACCATCGACCGTCACGTTAACAAAGGTGTTCTGAAATGTAGATTTGCAATGCAAATCAATAATTAATAAAAAACCAAAAAAATCGGCAGTCGTCTTCCCATTTTGTAATAAATTAATAAATAAATCTAATAATTGTATTCGTTTAATTTTTTAAATAGTATTAAAACACCAATTAATATCCATGGTTACTGCCGTCGCGTTACTGTTTTTTTCTTCGTGTGAAAAATAGATCTTATAAGATCTATGATTGATAATTAGTAATTACCACGGATAAATTAAAATACTGGATTTAGATAATGGATTCTCAATATTGAGCATTTTTGTTGCACAGCATTTGCGACAATTTCTCGCTGCACGGATATAGTGTGTGGCGTGTGTCCCAGTGGCGGATCCAGGGCTTAATTTTGGGAGGGTCATGAGTGGCAAAAGTACAAAAAGTTCCAAAATAGGCTAAACATAAAGTAAAACAAAGGAAAACTACGGTGATTGGAGGGGGGAAATGCCCCCTCTGTCCTCCCCCTGGATCCTCCACTGCGTGGGCATGGCCTAACACAACAGCCACACACAATAAGAAAAATGTTCGTTGTTAAAAAACATATAGGGTGTGATTCACCAAGGATGCTCACTCACGTTTTAGATTTAGAATGGAGCGATGGATGTATTAATATTTAATTTTACAATGATGTGGGTTTTTTTTGTGTCCGTGTACACGGCATTAGTTGTAGAAAAAAGTTTTATCTTCAACTTTGAGGGTGGCTTCTGATACCAAATTAGATCTAGTTAGTACATTGAAAGAACTGCAAAATCGAAAATGTCCACTATTAAAAAAAAAACAAAAATAGATCAACATATAGCCTCCATAATATCTTCTAAACCTAGCTATTATACTCTCATCTAAATTTCGATTTGGATACATAGACATTTTCAAAAAAATCATAAGATTAACAATTTAAGAAAACATTTTTCAATTCCTATTAAAAAATTATTTAAAAACCCAAATATTTGAAAAATAAGGTGATTAAGAATACTTAAAAATTCCAAAAGTCAGAACTTGTATAACTTCATGAAAAACTGGAGGTGAGCATAGTGCAAAGTGAATACCTAATAATAATAATAATAATAATACTAATAATATATTTAACGATACATTTTTTTCAAATAACATTTAACATAATAAGTTTGCTAAGTGGATTTACCTCCTTAAGCAGCAATCGAATCACTCTAAATAATAAAAATAACAAAACTGTGTCATGTTATTTTTCCAAGTTTAATATTTTATTTTAGCTATAGTTAAGTCTGGTCTTGTGAGTGGTTTGGACTAAGTGTATAGGTTTTTGAATTTAAAATGTTTATGAGTTTTGCAAGTGTCGAGGATAAGGCTTGTTTAACTATACATGCACAGAATATCTGAATATCTATAGGCGATGCACTACTTCAAGATTTATGCATGTGAAAAATAAGTTTAAAATATATATAGTAATTAATAAATAAGTAGTGTGTATTTTTAACTTATATTATTATTACAAAAATATATACAATAAAAGAGAACGTTACAAAGTAGTTCTAATAGTTTTATGCTAATTGAAAATGCATACAATATTCTAGTCAATGATTTTGATCATTATTGATATTATGCTGTTTACATATTATATTATTATACAGTATGGAACAAAACTACCATTAATTTTAAAGCGAGTTATGAGTATTTTAAAATTGTAAATTGTTTGTACATCTTAAAATACTCATAACTCGCTTTAAAAATAAAATATAATAAAAAGCCTACATGCGATGTCCTAAATAATAATCTTATGCCTTTAAATTTTGTAAGAGGTCATTTCACTCAAATTGTAGAAATTATAATTAGTGATTATAATCATTAATCATTATTGTGAACGTAAAAATATGTGCCATGTTGCGCGTGGGTCAGAGAGAGAAAACCAAAAGTGTGCTGACATGATATTAACCTGCAGAAAAAATGTAATGGACAGTAGTGTATCTAAATTGCCTATCCAAGACGCCGCGTAACCAAAATATTATTTCATTGTATGTTGTTTTTAAAATTTAAACGAGAAACAAGAAATAAGCGTACCTAGGAACACGTTTATAAAAACAATATAGGTTGTTGATATTTGTGGTTTATGGTGATGCACTGCCATTGCGATTTTATATAATATATTATACACAAGGTAAGCTTGAACGATAGACGATCGACATATTATTCCATACCAATACTGTATTATTAATCGATTTGGGAAAAAAACTGAAATACCTGTGCTGGCGTTGGACGGGAAACGAGGATGGTTTCCTATATTTATGTTGAATTTTGAACGGAGAGATGATAAATCATCGTTCAACTCAAATAACCATTCAGCGTAGGCCGCCCAAACCAAAAATCGTCAAAACTACAGCAGGTGTTTTCTTACTTACGTCTCTTTTCACCGCTCATTTTTTTTCTCTGCATAGTTCTTTTCACGGTTTTATCAATAACCATAATTTGGGAAACATTACCTCTTTAAAATGCAATCTGTATCTGATCCAATCTACTGCAGTGGTGGCGGGTGATATGTAAAACTTTTTGCGGTTTTTTACTTCACTGAAAAGTATTTTTCGATAAAACAATAAGAACACTATACCTACATATAGCTGTATAAAGCCTGCAATAAAGGTTCTAGCAGTCTAGCTGCAGCAGTGCCATTCTGATAAGAATTTCGATTGCGTAGGGGATACCCGTTGATCCCCTCACTGGCACACAGTATATAATTTGAGACAGACAAACAAATTCTTCCTTTTAAAAAATATAATCAGGTTACAGGTCGTTATATATTGTATCCGCTACGTGCGGTTTCGAGAGAGAGATTTGTTTTTGTTTTTTATATACCACTGTCATACGTTATGAGTGTTATGACTTATGGGTATAGATTTTTCGCTGCAGAGTATGTATGTATAATGATATAATACGATAATAGTGACGATTTATTCACTCGAACATTACATAGTAAATGTTTAATCTATTGATGAAATTTGGCACTTCCATGATGTTTAACCAGTATGTCATTATATTATTTATGCTGCAGGAAACAATCATATTTTTATACGGAGCAGGTATAAGTTTCGAAGTAATTACAAATTATTCGAAAAATCAGAGCTTTCGCAGCTTAAATCGAAGTATAATATAAAATTTTATCACTGTCTTACAACCATATGCCGGCTGCCGCCACCGTACTATACAAACATTTAAAATACTGTTGCAATTGTCAATAAGACTTTTATATAACATTGAATCGATTTAACTTTAATTACATGACACCGCATGTTCGTGTGTTTCTAAAATAATATATAAATAATAAAAATATATATTATTATTATATACTAAATATAATAGTCTATCTCGTGAAAGAATGGTACCGTTCATTATAAACATAAGCATAATAATATATTAAATCTATATACCTTTCAAAAATGTTCGCTTAGACTATTTCGAACCAGCATTAGTTTAAGTTAAAACATTATCATAAGTACAGACTACAAAGTATCTAAATATAAAACAACATAATATTATGTTTTCGAAATAAAAAAATATGTGTAAATTAATATATTATACTAATGATATAAAATATTTGAAAAAATAGATCTTGCAGAATTATGAAAATATCGTAACAGTAATTATATACATATATAAAATAAATTATACATTTATTCTCATATATTTGTAATATACAGAATAAACTAACATACAGGTAGAATCCTAATTATTGATAATCTATATTATAGATAGATTATAATAATTGTTACATAATATTATATTGTTATCGTGATTCGTGAAAATACAATAAACCATAAATTATCTATTAAAAAATAAAAATAACTGATTTGTATCAAAAACTTTAAATGATACATTTTTATATTTAACGACAAGACATAATATTATACAATTCATTTTTTGCAAATTTAACCATTAAACGGAGAATCTAACCTGTAGTAGTGGTAAATTTAATGTGAATGGGGTTGATCTTAGGGATTGGTATTCTAGATAACCGTGCTTATACAAATAATAATTAATGTCACACACCCCAATAATAATTTAATAAAAATAAAATGCAATTCCAATACCTTTATCGAGAAAAAAACTTGAGTAATTTCCGGATCGATTACACTTGAATTCCAGATACATAGCAAAATATTAAATCTTCGAGAAAATTGTAAATATAAACGAGAGTCTTCACTATACGGTATCAAACACGTCATATTGTGTAAAGTCTCAAACGTTGCCACGAGCTTATGAAAAATAAGAAGAAGGAAAAAAAGAAGTCCAACTTCGCGTACCTAATGACGATGACTTAGCCACAATTTAAAATCAGTGAGGAGGGTTTAATCGTAAAAATACGGTGGAGGCGCGCTGTAACCGCGTTTTAGCGGTTTCCTGACAACACACACATATATATATACAGGTACTCCCTATATCACCATTCATGTATAATGTATACCTATGTACAACGTATAATGCTCGGTAGAGTGATTTTCCCGTTTCGACTTTGGATAGGAATTTTATGAACACGCATGCACCGACTACAACATTTGGGCGTCCGTCGTATAATAACTCGTCGGTGTGAATTATCAGCCCGAACGGGGGTGGTAACCACAGTTGAGTTTTATTATTCTACATGTATATTATATATATTAATACATACATACAATATATATACATACATACATACGTACATATATACATACACACAGTAGAAAAACCTTTAAATGGTATATTTTTTTTTAAATTTATTTACCTAGGTATATAGGTAAAATGTTAAAACTAAATAAGTTCTTATAGGAAGTCCTATATTTTTGAACTGCTATTATAATAATTATTAATTATAAATTATTTATAACAACTTTTGAACCAACAAATTTTTTTATCAATATTTATTCAAATTTCAAATTTCCATAAATAGCTCAAAAAGAGTCAAAATAAGTATAATATGTGGTTATTGATTTTTGAATAACAACTAAATAAGAATATATATTTATGTAATGGTTTATAAAGCGAAAATTTAAATTACAAAACCTCATACAAAATTAATGTAACTTTTTGGTAAACTTTTTTTTGTTTTATGTATATAACGTATGAAGAATCTTGTATATTACATTTTAGATTCTGACCGAAGCGATGAATGTATTGATTTTATAGTTATATGTTTTTTTGTGTGTCTGTCATCACCTTTTAGGACAGTAAAAATGCTTGGATTTTTTTTCAAAAGTAAACATTTCCCAGTAGTTTTCAAACGCGACGTGAAAAACAAAAGAAAAATTAAGGGAAAACTGGAATTTTTACGCAAAAGCTGTTTTTGAGAAAATCGATTTTTGTTTTTGGTGCAACTCTAAAACAAATGACTGTAGGTACCTAACCATAGGTACATGAAATTTTGACTGAATGTTTATAATAGAATTTTCTATACACGATAAAATTTTGAAAATAATTTAACTCTTTTTGAGCTGTTTACGGATATTGTCAGTTTTCAATTTTTTTAGTTTTTTTTCTATAAATATCAATTAAATTTTATTTGTTGGGTAAAACAGCGTGAAAATTTAATATAAGGCTCCTGATACATCGTTCTAATAGCAGTTGAAAAATATTAAAATTACCTTGGCACAATTTTTTTTATAAGCATTTAAAGTTCAAATTTAGACAAAATTTATCAAATTTATAATTTAATAATTATTTTGTAGTTAAAAATTTATAAAATGTTTAACTTTTATAGCTAAAGATTGAAAATTGAAAACAAGGCTCTACGTAAATAGGTTATATATAAATTACTTTATTCACAATAATATCATCAAATATATACTTGGTAATATCATATAGGCTGACTGACCGTTTTCGCTCAGAATCGTTTTTCTTATACAATGATATTATATCATTGAATTCAAATTTAACACCATCCATTACAGTGACCCACTTGTAACCTACTGTACAGCAGAGCGACATCCACTTACCCACCTTTTTTAATAACAAAATCATCTTAAAACTTTTGAGCCATGGTCAAAGTTCAAATTCAAAAAAAAACGTAAAACGAATTTTTGTCTTTCAAATACAACCCTTGATTTATATTGATTAATATTATAACTATAATATTTTTGATAATTCAAATTGTGGAAATTACGTTTTTTTAGAAAACCTCCTATTAAATTTAATGACTGGTATATGTGCAATGGGGTTAAGTTAAAGACCATTTTTTATGTTGGTAGCGTTACTTCTTAATTAAATTAATAATATTTAACAATCAATTATGTAAATATTTTGTAATAGTTTAAATTACTTAAAAGTCGTTGCTTAGTGGAGACTTATGCAGCGTGTAACGTTTTCCTAGCTCCCTTATTGTTATCCCTTCAAGTTGAATAATAAAGTGACTACCTAATGAACAATTAGTCGTGACTAAATTATTATTAGTCTGATGTATGATTCCTGCGGTAATTTTATTTGAAAGTTAACAATTATTTTGAAAACTTATTCATAGCTAGGTATCTAATCCATTTACACAATCTCATCGAATGCTTCAGTATAGTCTATAATATTCTTGAGAAATCATAATATTTAGAATCAGACGAAAAAATGTTCTTAGTTATAATAATTATGCCATACACTAATCTATACTAATATATAAAGCTGTAGAGTTTGTGTGTTTGAATCTCAGGAACTACTGGTTCGAATTGAAAAATGATTTTTTTGTTGAATAGTCCATTCATTGATGAATTAATAGAAGTGCTCAAACAGTGATTTTGAGATTTAAGATGGAAATATTTGTTTATAAATGGTTGCTATTGGCGATAGGATAAATAATTAATGGAAATAGTATTTATTTATTATTGGTTGCTATTGATTAATCGAGCCGATCAGGTACCAGCATGCATCAAATCGAATTTTCACACATTGCCTACCAGAGTGGCTGAGTTGCACTTACTGCAGTGAGTTACACCAAAAAGAAGTTGAACAATCACAATTTGTTGTCATTTTTTATGGGCTACGAAGTGCACAGGATCAGCTATATTATATATAAATGAATGTTTGTGTGCAGATCTCTGGGAAGAAGATTTAAAAAGGGTTAAATTTGGTTTTTTTATTCATCGGATTTTAGTACGGTTAGGTTAGGTTAGGATTATATATTAATTGATTATATTAATCCACCATATTATATCAAAATAAACTTGGTATGACTTTGATACTTAAGAGTTAAATCATACACTTACGTACAAACAGCATTGGGTCTGCGATATATACCTTAGGTAGATTGCCTACCTGATAATATACTGCTGCGAATCAGAATTTTTATTCCAGGCAACAGAAAAGTTAAGATAAATTTTGAACACCATACACCGAATATTAAATAATGAATTGAACAAAGTTTGAGTCATATAGAGTTGGTACATTTAACGGGCAACGAAGTGCACAGGATCAGCTAGTAAATAATAATATGAAAGTGTAAAATAGGAATTGTGTACTCTTTTCCATAATAAATACAAATATTGAGCCAACCAACCAGTATAATGGTCATAATATAGATGATATGTTATAAACGTTTGAAATCAGGTGTCACTATTTTCTAATGGGGAACGCCAGGAGAATAATTATAAAGAAGTTTTGTATATTCGTGACCGCAAGAACCTAATCTAAAATGAAAACTATATACATCTGTGATATAAAATTGTATTTATAAAAATATATTATTTATTTATAAACAAAATTTAATTAGATGTTGCGGATGACAGTAAAAAAATGGACGAGAACGGCAGTGCTGTTGCTGTACTGTGTTGAACATGTTGAGGTAGTGCGTGGAAGGTTTTATTATGACCACTGCGATTACACTACGGCTCCCCGATAGTAAACTCTACGGGCAAGCCGCGTGAACAGTAGCCAAAAGCTTCTTTTATGGCTGAATTTTGAAATGATTGCATTTTGTGAAAACGAATTCATTAAAATCAAAAGTATAAAATATGCTCAAATTTAATTGTAAAAATAGTTTAATGCATTTCTGGTAATAAACATAATATTATAGGAGTTATTTAATCAATATTCGTGACTCGTGGTAGGTATCAAGTGTAAACACTTACATATTATAAAATACTTTAGATAGCAAGCTTTGTTGTATATTTGTCCTTAAATCTTGAACGCTGTCATAAAACCACGTTCTCAGATTTTTTTCGCTCCAAACGACGTCATTTGGAAGCAGCTGTTGTATTTTTGAATGTCTTGTAGAAAGAGTTTTGATTCTGGAGTTGTTCCTGATGTGAGCGAAGACAACGGTTCTGCCGGATTCTTGAGAGATGTTAATTTTATTTTTCCATTAGAGCAACACATTGAAGGAGTTTCTGATTTGAATTTCAGGCTTCAGCGCAGAACAAAATGGACAAACAATGGTCACATCTCCTATCAAAGCCCTAGAGTGTAAGTGATAATCGACATCTGGTTCATAATGTAGAGCTGCTAACTCCAGATTAATAACCTCTCGTTGGCATCGCTGCAAAGATACGTAATTAATTTCAACAGCTATATTGTTCCTAGATAAGCGCATTCTCTTGGCACCATTTGTGGAGCGGCCAAGGTTTGATTTCCTCTTTATGGGCATTATAAAACAATACATTTCGACCAATAAATAAAAATTATTCAAAACTAACAACTAAAACTATAGTTATAACCAATAGCAACCTTACAATAAATAAAAATATATTATTAATAGGTATGTTTATTTTTCTCCTGGATAGATGGCACCACTATTGTATTTTTGACTTCCAGATTTCCTATTTTTCTGGTGGATTTTCCTAAAATTTTCTTTCATAAGAACCTTGTCCTGACAATTACAAACATAACAAAAAAAAAAGAATCAGCCAAATCGGTCAAGCCGTTTCGGAGCCAACCCGTGACACAAAATCTGGACTTGCTTTTATAGTATAGAAGATAAGATAGGTAAGATAAGAAAATAAAATATTTAGAATTTACCATGCCCATGTTTAAAAACTCTTGTAAAATATTTAAAAAAAAGTTTATACTTTTCGTACGTTAACTGGATCATTACTTACTTAACAAAAATATTGAGATTTTAAAAATTTTAAAAAATAAACTACATAATTAAAATTTTAAATAAATGTTTTGCCATACAAATTGTTATAAAAATCAGATTTACAAATTGGCATTTTGAATTTTGCCAAAAACATTTTTATCACATTTAAATTAGTAATTTTTTTTTTTTTTTTATTGAACTTAAGCCCGGCGACTATGGCCATTAGCTGTTGTAGGAGTTATGAACTGTGGTAAGGGTAAGGTTGGTACGGTAGGTTGATTTTACGATTGTTTTAACGGTTGTTACGGTAGGTAGCAAACACGTGTATGTGTGGCAAGGTTTTTAACTACTATGAACCCGGGTGATCGCCCATCCGAGAGCTAGTAGCTGTGGCCGTTACTTACTCCCAGTCACATTCCGCGACTGGTATAGCAGCCAACGCGCCACGCCAAGCCACTAAATTTGTAATGTTTAGTATTAAAAAAATAATGTACAATGTTATTTGTTGTAGTGCAAGTGTCTGTAAATTAAATAAAAAGAAACAATATTAAAAAATATCGATTAGAATAAAAGTTATTTCACTAGTCAGTTACTCAGTTCTTTCTGTTACATAGTATATACCTATATTAATCATTTTTGTACCTGTGTGCTGTGTATATTATAATATTATGTTACTAATTACGACAATACACGTGTTTTGCACTTGTACATTTGTACACTTGTACCTACTTATAATATTATGCGTATGTGTACTACAGTACGGTACTCGGCTCTACGTAATACGTGATAAAAATATAAAAGTGTATAATAGGTACCTAACTGTAATATATTATGCTTCTGCGACTCCTCTGCAAAATTCTACTTGTCGTACATAATTCAATAATCGTATACTCACTCGACCGCCACTGGTGTGCATTTGATACAACTTGACGTTTGACGGACACTTCACCAATATCACCGCACTATTAGACGGGGTGCGTATGTATAGGCTATTATATTATAATGCGATTAATAATACATAATATTATCACATGACCATATAATATATACGCGTGTACGGTGTACACAACATAATCTGTTGGCTGACTCGCGTCACTCTCTGCAACTACACTAATATTGTCCAATTATAATATAATATAAGGTAGGTACATGCAGGTGTACTGCAGTATAGATTAAAACTAAAGATTATAATATAATATTAAATTTTCATGGGTATAATCTATAATGAAGATACATTACGATGGGTTATTATTCGTGATATCATTATTGGTCATCGATGTGTTACTTTTGAAGATGCAGTAATGGTGTGAACACTATCGCAGTATATTTTGTAATATATTATTATTACTTAATATAATAATAATAATAATAATAATAATAATAATAATTTATTTACGGAAATAAATTCCAATTACAAAAATATTGTAGTGACAGTTTGTGTTAAGTGGACATAATATGGGTTACAACTTAAAAGTAATGTGAATACAAATAACATAAAACAGAACAAAATAGAGAAAAGAACAAAAGAAAAAAGAAAAAAAAAAGTATATGTATACAAATCTTAAATATTAAATTGATTAATATTATATTTAAAATTTTAAACTTAAAGATTTTATATAAAGGCAGCATAATATGAATAAATAATTATATTGAGAGTATAGTGGTTATAAATGTAGGTAGAAGAAATAAAAAGGGGGAAAATATGATATAGAAAGCAGAGAAATAGAAGAGGATAAGAGATGATTAGATCAAATATTAGACAAATTAAATAAGGTAGTGTTAAATAAATCTAAGTCTTTAGTTGAATTAGCTGCTGACATAAGTATATTTGCAGGGGTATATAGCATATAGTTTGAAGAGAAAGAGGAAAGATAAAAAGTGGAATTATTTCTGGAATTAGATTGGTTTACTCTAAAATTTAAACGTTCGATTATTTCGGGACAATCTATAATATTATGTAATAATTTATATAAAAATTTACAGTTTAAGATAATAAATCTTTTATTTAGGGGCATTATTTTAAAGAGATTACAAACGGTTTCATATCCAGAATGAGGAGTTCTTATATAATGATATTTTTATGATAGGTATCTTAAAAAGTTATTCTGTACAGTAGATAGACTATGGTTTTGGATAATATTATTAGTACGCCAAATTATAGAGGCATAGTCAAAGTTAGAACGAACTAGCGTAAAGTACAAGATTTTTAGGGCTGAATCATCGTAAAAATCTTTACACATACGTTTTACTAAGCCAAGTTTCTTGTAGGATTTGTTTCTTATATAATTAACATGAAAATTGAATGAAAGTTTTGTATCGAAAAAAACACCTAAGTCTTTAATTACATAATTACGTGTTAAGATTGAATTATTTAATGTGTAATCAAAAAGTAAAGTATTCTTTTTTAAAGAAAATGAGACTATCGCACATTTATCAATATTCAAAGACATATCATTTTCAATACACCATTGATAAAGGCTGTTTAAGTCACATTGTAGTTCTAATGCATTATTAGTGCATTTAATATTCTTATATATTTTTGTGTCATCCGCAAGTAAAAGACAACTTGAATGTTTTAAAATTTTATTAATGTCGTTTATAGTTATTAGTTATTATTAAATGTTACTTGCCCATAAGATGGTTGATAAGAATTTCTAATTTTACCTGCCAAGGTAAGTTGTGTCCCACATATGGCATATGCTCGGACACTATAACTTACCTATCGTATATATTGGCAGGTACCTAGTTTTGTATCAATATTATTTGATATCTAAAATATACTAAATTAAGATGAATACCTTGAACTACCTCCTGTAGCGGAAGTGATATTTTAGAAATATACGAGTACTATACCTGTCTATGAACAATTTGTAGCTTAATAATATATTTATATATATCCTAGACGCGGATTTTGATTAGGCACTTTACAAAATGTATAATAATAGTCTTTCAGCCTAATAGATAATATAGGTACGTGTGACGAATCAGTGTTGTTTTATCACTTGCTCGGTGTATTACAATTTACATCCTGATCATTGGTAAAGTAAAATATATTATATTAGCATTTTATATTATTATATATTTTATATATTTTATATTATTATGTGCGTTAAATTTTACTTTAAGTGTCTAGTCTAATATTATTTATCGCAATAACTCTATATCTGAATTTTTCTTATATTATGATAAAAATTGTTTGTATACAAATGTACCTTTACAGTATACTTATAAAATATTATAAATCTACTTAAGGATTTATTTTTATTTTTTGTAAGACGTTTATTTTAAAATGGAAGATCGCTTTATGTTCAGCTTTTAACAACAGCATGCTATATTTTAGATAAAAGTATATTTTTGCATATTTCTTAAACGTTTTAGAAATATAATATTACTGAAGGAGCATATTTTAAGGTACCTAGTTAAATGCATAAATGCATACCTATTTAATTAAATTATTTTATTGCATACAAATCCGGGATTTAATTATCATAATATAACTGATGCCTATATAGCGTTTGCGTTTGTAGGGCGTATGCCGAGCTCGGATGAGCATTTTATACTTCGAAGTGTCTGCGGCGGCGCAGCGCAGCTATATTAACTATAGTTTGCGACGGTGTACCGTGTACATAAGGTGTCACGAATTAATGAAGGTGTGTTCAGCCGGAAACACGTCAATTCCGAAATCGAAACAGAATGTAATTATTATTATTATACGGCCCGGCAAAGGATATTTCATTCACTACCATCCCGTTTATATAGAATTATAGTGCGTGTGGATCTATATATAGTATATTACATTATATTATATTATAATATAATGCACTGCGCCGCTGAACAAATACTATATTGCGTACGTATATGGCCATATAATATAAACGCTTATTTCGGCTACACAATATAATATGTATGTATACGTATACTATGTGTAGGTGTGCAAGTTTTATACTGTGTTGAATTCGTATTATTATTATTGTTATTACCAGTCACCAGATTGAGTTCGATAAAGTATAGGTATGTATACCATCCTAAATCCGTTGATGATATTATTATGTAATGTGCGTAAACAAAATAATGTATATAATATTATTACCTACCCATGTCTAATAGGAATATATTTAATGCCGAGTAGTTTAGTTCAATTATAAAACGCTACAGATTAATTAATTTGTTATACCATATTTATTGAATATATTTTTGATGTTTTTTTCCGTATAAACTAACACGTAATAATTGTTATTATTAGTTATAGTTATCATCGACATAGGTGCAATGTGCATGGTTTTGATGGACGTACTAAAATTTGTTAATTTCTATTTGACTAGATTCTATAAAAAAAAAGTAATAATTTAATGAGTACTAATTGAAAAGTAATATAACGTACAATGTCTAATTTATTAGTTAGATACATGTTATATATTATTTTGAAACCTGATTTACTACATGTAAATTATGAAACGCCGCAAAGAGTGACTACTGACTAATTTTAAAATATACTATATTAGGTGTACCTACGTATAAGAATTTATACGATAAATCTGGGACCATATTATTATGTTCATATTATTCTAAGAATATTTTCTTGAATTTTCTTCGTCACATGGCGTCTATAAACCGAAATGGTATAGTTTTGGTTGCATATTTTTACTTTGTATCTGTTGCAAATATACCATTCAAAATAGACATTCAAAATATTAGCAATCGAAGTATTATACTTAAAATTCGACTGTGGAAAACACATAGGTACCTAAATACCTTTATATCTAACAAAATATATAACGTAAACCTATTTATATAACAGTGGTCAATTGGCTGGGGAAGGGTAGAACCATATATTATTAAAGAGCTCGCAGAAACACAATTTTCAGATGTATTTTGTCATTGAGTCCAAAGCTTTACGCCAGTCAAGTTTATGATTTTATCTTTAGTACCTACTTAGACAAATTACATCGTTTTATTTTATTGTGAACATTATATTATTTTTGATTTGGAAAGTATTACGAACTTATATATTAGTTTGGTTGGTACTTATGTTTATTTCATTACGTATCGTAATATTTCATTACTAACTATAATGGTTTGAATAATAATCTACTGTTAATTGTTATTTAAAACCTCACTTCTTGTCAATAGTCAGCTCTCACCAATGTATGGTTGATTGATAGTTTTATAATAGTTTACTGGTAAAATAATAAAATCGACCTAATGAAATCGTGACTTTAAAAATATATTGGTAAATGGACTCGTAAATGGATGAATAATTATTTTTGGCTTCTTATCCATCGATAAATCATGTTATGCAGCACACAAATGTAACATAGGTATAGCATTATTTTTTCATGCACTAACGAGGATATCCGGTTTTGTAACTTGGAAAAAGCTCCTTATCACAGTTTAAGATGATAATATTCTGGTTAGTGATAAGGAGTTATAATGATCTATACCTAAGTCATCGGATTTTTATAATATATAGGTTAGGTATTAAATTAATTCTAAATGTTGATCTTGGTATGGACTCTTAAGTCTTAGTATAAGTTTATTAGTTTTTACCGATATTTTATTGTTTTATACTTTTATGCAATTATCACCGTATTAATCAATTATTTGAAAGCCTCTGATCATAGAGCTATGGCCTTTTTTTTTTCGTATTATCGAGGACCGGGGGGAGAACCACGTTTTGCATTACAGCTCTCCGGCCCCCATCGTTTATTGACATAAAACAGGTAATACATCAATAGCATTCAGCATTAACCCCCGCGACCTGGCAGACTTTCCTTAGCTATCGCTGGTAAGTATATATCTGCCAGCGAGCGCATTTCTCGGGGGGGGGGGGGGGGGGCAAGGTCCTATGGCCTATTGGTAACTATAGACTATAGTATATATTATCATTTTAAATCCAACTCCTTGCATAGTACATACACGACACACTGCACTATACTAGTATACTGCGGTGTGCAACTAAAAATTTCGCGATTGGGTAGAAACTAGGAACATTGTAAAAAACGCGGCGCCACCATGCATTTATTTTTGTTCTTATGTTTGTATAGTATACGTGGTGGTGGTGTTTTCTCTTGTTGCTGAAATAAACATAAATTAGTTTTTCCAATTTTTTTTTTTGTTATTTTACGTGTGGCCGTCGTATAGCCCTATAGGTAGGTACATATCGTTATTTGGTTTTTATGCGTAAACAAGTATACAATATACATAAAAACACTACGCATATTGCAGCCGCCCATCATCCATCCACGCTAGAACCGACCTTTTTCCACCCAAACGCACCGTGTACATGCGTTTATAATAGTCGTACGCTTGACACGTATATCATAATATTGTATAGGTACACAATATATATTAAATATATAAATATATATCTTACCAATAAGACCTATTTCACATTGCCGACGTCATCCGCATGTCATAAATAAATCTATAATGATATTGCGATGTCGTTGACATAATATTATGTAATTTTTTTTTTTTTTTATTGATCTTGAGCCCGGCAGCTGAGGCCATTAGCTATTGGGTGTGGGGGAGGGCACTGTAGGTTTTTATATTGGGTAGGTTGGTACACGTGTGTGTTGTGTTTTGGCAGAATTTCTAATGGGGCACCCGTAGGTTTCTGCCGTGCCCCGGGTGGGGGGATGGCGGCACTTGTTTTCCGGACACCGTGACTTGCACGGAGAAAAATGCCACCCGGTGGTCGAGGATCGAACTCGGACCGGCTGTGCCGAATCCGTCGCGTTAGACCGCTCGGCCACCTCGTGTGTAATTGAAAAGTGAGTAATTTAAAATTTCCATCCCACACGAGCCACACATACTATTTTTGTCATGCCTCTGTTTCATACAGAACAATATGGGAGTAACCCATCTACCAGCTAGTATTCAGAATATATATTTTAATCTGATTTGGACGAATTACCTCATACCATTATCGTAAATAAAATTGACAATAGTATACACTAGTTGCCCCGATGGTTAGATAGTTCGTAATTAAATACGAGTTGCATCTTAAAAATGTTCACACCGTACTCTGTCCAGCGAGAGATTGAGTGAACGCGCCTTGGACCGAACAAAATCGGTTCTTCTACACATCTCCATGTGACACTCCCCCCATAAGGGAACCGGCTATGATACCAGTGTAATGGGTGGACACACAATGTTTTAAACATATTATTTAAAACATGAATTTAAAACATTTGTTTTGAACGTTTTGTTCATTGTCAAAACTTTAACTAAACTTTAGACTCTAAAACGAATAAAACAGTGTAAAATCCAAGTAAATATTGTGTTTTTTTTTTGGTTTATTATAAATAATAAATAATAATAAATAGCCTTCAAAAAAAAGTTAAAGTATAAAATAACTATATCTATTGCATTGTAATCATCATTGTAAAAAATAAACAGTGAAACATATGTTACATATACTATATATAGTAGGGTTCCCATTATTTATACATAAACGATTTTTTTTTTCAAAATCCGAGGAGTGCCGCCCAGGAATTTTTTTCTATGGGTCTAAAAATAAGATCTACAAAATTTGAGCTTTATATAACACGATTAACAGGGTGCGCTCTAAGCTCAAAGTTTAGAGAAAACGTAAACTTCTTTAGTTTTTTTAATATTTTTGCGCAAGTTTTGGTTTTTTTCGAAAAAGTCATAAGAAACTTTTTATAGAATTTGTTATTTACTAAAAAAAGTGTTCTTATACATTTTTTGTACAGTCAATATTTTTTTGTAAAAGCTAAACAAATTAGATGAAAGTAACATTTTGTGAAAAATTCCCGTTTTTAGGTTTTTTGCAATTATCTCTTTAAATATTAAAGACACAAAAAAATGTTATATCACTAAAATTGATCCAATTTATTTTATCTAAAATAAATGTAACTATACAATTTTGCGTTAAGCCAACTCATTTTAAATAAATTAAGAAAACATATAAAAATAACTAATTTTTCTGAAAAACAAATTTAATAATATTTAAATAAATTATACTAATAGTTTTATTACCGAGAAAAGTTAATTTATTTAAGTAAATATTCTAGGGATAGTTTTATTTTTATTTTAACATGATAATATAATTGACGACGGTCGCCCGCAGGTCAAATCATGTCGGTGCATGCCAAATCGACTTCGGCGTTCAACGTGTTAAATAGATATTTTGTAGTGCTATCTATAATAGTTTCGTTCTAACCGAGCAACGCGTTCAGTAGGTCAATATACTTTTTAGTTTCTACATTATTATAATTATTTTATTAGTTTTAAATAGTTATTAGCTATATAAAAGTATTCATAATGTCATCATCTCGATATATTATATAGTGTACACGGCATATTGGCATATGAGTAAATAACGTATTAAATAAAAATTAAGTTATTTTAAATATACTGCTTAAAACACTGTTTTAAACTGTTAAAAACATTGTTTTTAACTAATTAAAACTCAAACAATTTATTTTGTTTAAATCAAAAAATCCTTTTTTTGTTTTTTTTTTTCAAAAATGAAAAAATACACAAACTTTGAAAGTATTTGAAATGTATTTTAAATATTTTCTGAATGGATGTTTTATGTGGACATTATATTATGTATATACATAATATATTAATTATTAAGTAAAAACATTTTAAATTTGGTAATTTATTCAATAAAATTAAAAAAAAAAATAAAATGAAGGATGGTAATAGATATCATTATTTGATACCTTAACTATTTTTTGAAGGATATTTATTATTATTCATTATTAATAATAATAAAAAAACACAATATTCACTTGGATTTTACACTGTTTTAAACATGTTATATTCATTTTAAAAATGTTTAAAACAAGTTGTGTAAAACATTGTGTATTAAACATAACAACCCTGCATATAGTATATACCTGTTATATATAACATCTATGAAATAATATTCACAGAATAAAATATTTTCGAAGAGGATAATTATTTTAAAAGCATTTTGTGTACATGACGTAATACTGTATAGTAGACCACACAAAATCACAATACACTTTTTAAAATACATTTTTTTTTATAAAATTCTATTTACCTACGTCTACGATTATAATAAATGATAAAATATAAATAATTCTGGAAGTAGGGGTGTAAGAGTCCTATTTATAAGGAACGGTTATGATCGGTTGGGTGTGATCGCAGAGCGTACCTAGGTATATTAAATGGTGCAAACTGCAAGGCATTTATATGTAGGTACGGGGTACATTAAATTTAACGGTATCGATGAAAATAAAATATGTCATTCTTATCGACGGCTGAAAGTATTGAAGTTGAATTAAAATTTTTTTCGGATATTTTTACTGTTTCTGTTTAATATAATAGATAGACGGAAGCCACCTTTTTAGTCATTTGAATAGCTTATACGAGAAGATACTTGTATAATATAATACTTCGTATCTTATATATATATATATATATATATTTAGATACATATTACAAACATTATGCATAGATAGGTAGGTTTGCCATCATTTTTGGGGGGCGCACCGAACCGGAAAGTGGTTCAATTATTATTATTATAATATGCGGCGTTTAACACGCGGGGAAAACTTTCTCTGCCATCACAGCGTTAAAAGTGATAAATTTTGACGGCTATTTTATGTATATGTATGTACCGGCCTGGGTGATCCATTTATCATATTACGTTGTTATTATTATTATTATTAATTTATTATTTTCGTTATGTTTAACACATTCGGAACGTTTTCTTCTTACAACTTTTTAGCAATATTGTAAAAGTAAACCTATACTTTTGATTTTCAAATGGTAACCTTTATTTTCGATTTCAAACTGTTACGCAAAATAATTTTCTAAAAATGTTAGGTACCTGCGTATAATATAAATGTCAAAATATGTTGGACAAGTTATGAAATATGTTTAAAGTTTGGATATAATGCAGGCGAGTTATGAAAGAGAGGTACCTATATGTAGTAGAGAAATACATTTTTCACTGCAGCTGCCCAAAACGTATAATGTATTGCATATTTGTCAGAAATTCACTTAAAAAGTAAAAGTTCTATTAGAAGATTAAATTGAAAAATTAGATGCTTGAAATTCAAAATTCGATATAATTGTTTAGATAGTATAGTTCCAAAAAGTTGAGGAACAAAACGTAGGTAACTAGGTATCTATAGAAATACATTATTTTAACGTCATGAAAAAATAAGAATACAATAAACATAATATTATAATGCGTATCCGATACAACAGTGGCGTACACGCAGGGGGATTGCAACCCTCCCCCCCCACCGCAACATAAGTATTTTTTTCAATATACGTTATTACGTAAAACTGAATAAAATAATAAAAAATAATAAAAATGAATATAATTTAAGAGGACACCACACCCGCATGAGTTGTCTCCGTCTTACAAACGCGTAACATACCAAATTTACGCTCAGAAATTTACGTTTTAGGTCGTTAGCTTAAAATTCAGGGCTTGAAACCGGTTACCGGTTTTTACCAAAAACCAGTAATTCCCCGAATTTTGGGGAACCTATAATATAACCGGTACTTATAAATACTGACTACAGTTACGTATTATGTTTAATTTATTTTAGCTACATAAATGATTATACGCTCGTAGCTACTAATGGTTTGATAAATAATAACTTCTTAAAACTATTCTTAAATCATACTATTATATCTTCGTTTTTTCCCTAGTCTAAATTCTTGTAATAATAATTCAAATAATTGAAATTCTACATTTCTATTTCCTACCCACGATTTATGATTATACAGGTTGCGTATCGAACTCCCATAATTTGACCGGTGAACTAACTATCTGAAACAGCTGTTCCCAGTACTACTAGCGCACCCTGAGGACAAATTTAAAGATTCAATAATACTATATACTATAGGTATTATTGGTATCAAAAACAGATAACCGTGGTAAGTGGTTTATGTCGTTATGATATTATATATATATTTAACTTATTTAAACCACAACGAGCGCTAGTGATTCTGGGCCATCAGCTGTTTCAAATAGTTGGTTCACCAGTCATCGTAAAGTACTATTCGTTATAGGCCGATGTTTAACCTGTATATCTTAAATCATGTTCCTACCTACCTATAATATAAAATATCGTTGGTTGGCAATTACGGTACTCGATAGTCAATAGTCCCGGTCTCCCTCATCGTATATTGTACTGGGAAATCTAAAAATAGCATAATTTTTATAAGAACACGAATATTATATTACTGTAAGTATACAGGTACAAATGTGTAGTACAATTTTTTTTTTAAATATTTATTTCATTAAACAAGGATTATTCAAGAGGTACCAGATTGTCAATGTTTAAAATATTTGGCTAAAGGTTAAATCCTAAAAAAAAAATTGAAGGAGGGTGTTGGCGCCCGCAGGCAAATGCTTTTTAGGAAACCACAAAAAAATTTTGAATAAATTTAACTTTATGAATACACATTACAAAGTACAAACTAAAATGCCCAGAATCTTAAACAGAAATAACTATTCAAAATATTTAGTTCATTAAAGAATGATTATTCATAGGGCACCAAGTTATCAATTTTCAAGTCAATACAAAATATTCAACTTGAGTTACATAACTATAAAAAAAATTGAAGGAGGGTGTTGGCGCCCGCAGGCAAATGCATTTTAGGAAACCAAAAAAAAATTTTGAATAAATTTAACTGTAGGAATACACATTACAAAGTACAAACTACAATGCCCAGAATATTAAACAAAAAAAACTATTTAAAATATTTATTTCATAAAACAAGGATTATTCAAGAGGTACCAGATTGTCAATGTTTAAAATATTTGTCTAGAGGTTAAAACCTAAAAAAAAAATTGAAGGAGGGTGTTGGCGCCCGCAGGCAAATGCATTTTAGAAAACCACAAAAAAATTTTGAAAAAATTTAACCGTAGGAATACACATTACAAAGTACAAACTAAAATGCCCAGAATATTAAAAAATAAAAACCATTTAAAATATTTATTTCATTAAACAAGGATTCATTACAGATAAGGATTATTCAAGGGTACCAGATTGTCAATGTTTAAAAAATTTGGCTAGAGGTAAAATCATAAAAAAAAAATTGAAGGAGGGTGTTGGCGCCCGCAGGCAAATGCATTTTAGAAAACCACAAAAAAATTTTGAAAAAATTTAACCGTAGGAATACACATTACAAAGTACAAACTAAAATGCCCAGAATATTAAAAAATAAAAACCATTTAAAATATTTATTTCATTAAACAAGGATTCATTACAGATAAGGATTATTCAAGGGTACCAGATTGTCAATGTTTAAAAAATTTGGCTAGAGGTAAAATCATAAAAAAAAAATTGAAGGAGGGTGTTGGCGCCCGCAGGCAAATGCATTTTAGGAAACCAAAAAAAAATTTTGAATAAATTTGACTGTAGGAATACACATTACAAAGTACAAACTACAATGCCCAGAATATTAAACAGAAAAAACTATTTAAAATATTTATTTCTTTACAGATAAGGATTATTCAAGGGTACCAGATTGTCAATGTTTAAAAAATTTGGCTAGAGGTAAAATCATAAATAAAAAAATTGAAGGAGGGTGTTGGCGCCTGCAGGCAAATGCATTTTAGAAAACAAAAAAAAAAATTGGAAAAAATTTTACAAAAGAAAAATACATTACAAAGTACAAACTACAATGCCCAGAATATTAAACAGAAAAAACTATTTAAAATATTTATTTCGTTAAACAAGGATTATTCAAATGGTACCAGATTGTCAATGTTTAAAATATTTGGCTAGAGGTTAAATCCTAAAAAAAAAATTGAAGGAGGGTGTTGGCGCCCGCAGGCAAATGCATTTTAGGAAACCAAAAAAAAATTTTGAATAAATTTAACTGTAGGAATACACATTACAAAGTACAAACTACAATGCCCAGAATATTAAACAAAAAAAAATATTTAAAATATTTATTTCATAAAACAAGGATTATTCAAGAGGTACCAGATTGTCAATGTTTAAAATATTTGGCTAGAGGTTAAATCCTAAAAAAAAAATTGAAGGAGGGTGTTGGCGCCTGCAGGCAAATGCTTTTTAGGAAACCACAAAAAAATTTTGAATATATTTAACTTTATGATTACACATTACAAAGTACAAACTAAAATGCCCGGAATATTTAACTGAAAAAACCATTTAAAATATTTATTTCATGAAACAAGGATTCATTACAGATAAGGATTATTCAAGGGTACCAGATTGTCAATGTTTAAAAAATTTGGCTAGAGGTAAAATCATAAAAAAAAAATTGAAGGAGGGTGTTGGCGCCCGCAGGCAAATGCATTTTAGGAAACCAAAAAAAAATTTTGAATACATTTGAATGTAGGAATACACATTACAAAGTACAAACTACAATGCCCAGAATATTAAACAAAAAAAACTATTTAAAATATTTATTTCATAAAACAAGGATTATTCAAGAGGTACCAGATTGTCAATGTTTAAAATATTTGGCTAGAGGTTAAATCCTAAAAAAAAAATTGAAGGAGGGTGTTGGCGCCCGCAGGCAAATGATTTTTAGGAAACCACAAAAAAATTTTGAATATATTTAACTTTATGATTACACATTACAAAGTACAAACTAAAATGCCCGGAATATTAAACTGAAAAAACCATTTAAAATATTTATTTCATGAAACAAGGATTCATTACAGATAAGGATTATTCAAGGGTACCAGATTGTCAATGTTTAAAAAATTTGGCTAGAGGTAAAATCATAAATAAAAAAATTGAAGGAGGGTGTTGGCGCCTGCAGGCAAATGCATTTTAGAAAACAAAAAAAAAAATTGGAAAAAATTTTACAAAAGAAAAATACATTACAAAGTACAAACTAAAATGCCCAGAATATTTAACTGAAAAAACCATTTAAAATATTTATTTCATGAAACAAGGATTCTTTACAGATAAGGATTATTCAAGGGTACCAGATTGTCAATGTTTAAAAATTTGGCTAGAGGTTAAATCATAACAAAAAATTGAAGGAGGCTTTTGTCGCCCGCAGGCAAATGCATTTTAGAAAACAAAAAAAAATTGGAAAAAATTTGACTGTAGGAATACACATTACAAAGTACAAACTAAAATGCCCAGTATCTTAAACAGAAAAAACTATTCAAAATATTTAGTTCATTAAAGAATGATTATTCATAGGGCACTAAGTTATCAATTTTAAAGTCAATACAAAATATTCAACTAGAGTGACAATACTAAAAAAAGAAAAAATTGAAGGAGGGTGTTGAAGCCCGCAGGCAAATGCATTTTAGGAAACCAAAAAAAGAATATTGAATAAATTTAACTGTATGATTACACATTACAAAGTACAATCTAAATACCCAGAATATTAAACAGAAAAAACTATTTAAAATATTTATTTCGTTAAACAAGGATTATTCAAATGGTACCAGATTGTCAATGATTAAAAAATTTGGCTAGTGGTTAAATCATAAATAAAAAAATTGAAGGAGGATGTTGGCGCCTGCAGGCAAATGCATTTTAGAAAACAAAAAAAAAAATTGGAAAAAATTTTACAAAAGAAAAATACATTACAAAGTACAAACTAAAATGCCCGGAATATTTAACTGAAAAAACCATTTAAAATATTTATTTCATGAAACAAGGATTCATTACAGATAAGGATTATTCAAGGGTACCAGATTGTCAATGTTTAAAAAATTTGGCTAGAGGTAAAATCATAAAAAAAAAATTGAAGGAGGGTGTTGGCGCCCGCGGGCAAATGCATTTTAGGAAACCAAAAAAAAATTTTGAATACATTTGACTGTAGGAATACACATTACAAAGTACAAACTACAATGCCCAGAATATTAAACAAAAAAAACTATTTAAAAAATTTATTTCATAAAACAAGGATTATTCAAGAGGTACCAGATTGTCAATGTTTAAAATATTTGGCTAGAGGTTAAATCCTAAAAAAAAAATTGAAGGAGGGTGTTGGCGCCCGCAGGCAAATGCTTTTTAGGAAACCACAAAAAAACTTTGAATATATTTAACTTTATGATTACACATTACAAAGTACAAACTAAAATGCCCGGAATATTAAACTGATAAAACCATTTAAAATATTTATTTCATGAAACAAGGATTCATTACAGATAAGGATTATTCAAGGGTACCAGATTGTCAATGTTTAAAAAATTTGGCTAGAGGTAAAATCATATATAAAAAAATTGAAGGAGGGTGTTGGCGCCTGCAGGCAAATGCATTTTAGAAAACAAAAAAAAAAATTGGAAAAAATTTTACAAAAGAAAAATACATTACAAAGTACAAACTAAAATGCCCGGAATATTTAACTGAAAAAACCATTTAAAATATTTATTTCATGAAACAAGGATCCATTACAGATAAGGATTATTCAAGGGTACCAGATTGTCAATGTTTAAAAAATTTGGCTAGAGGTAAAATCATAAAAAAAAAATTGAAGGAGGGTGTTGGCGCCCGCAGGCAAATGCATTTTAGGAAACCAAAAAAAAATTTTGAATACATTTGACTGTAGGAATACACATTACAAAGTACAAACTACAATGCCCAGAATATTAAACAAAAAAAACTATTTAAAATATTTATTTCATAAAACAAAGATTATTCAAGAGGTACCAGATTGTCAATGTTTAAAATATTTGGCTAGAGGTTAAAACCTAAAAAAAAAATTGAAGGAGGGTGTTGGCGCCCGCAGGCAAATGCATTTTAGAAAACCACAAAAAAATTTTGAAAAAATTTAACCGTAGGAATACACATTACAAAGTACAAACTAAAATGCCCAGAATATTAAACAATAAAAACCATTTAAAATATTTATTTCATTAAACAAGGATTATTCAAGAGGTACCAGATTGTCAATGTTTAAAATATTTGGCTAGAGGTTAAATCCTAAAAAAAAAATTGAAGGAGGGTGTTGGCGCCTGCAGGCAAATGCTTTTTAGGAAACCACAAAAAAATTTTGAATATATTTAACTTTATGATTACACATTACAAAGTACAAACTAAAATGCCCGGAATATTTAACTGAAAAAACCATTTAAAATATTTATTTCATGAAACAAGGATTCATTACAGATAAGGATTATTCAAGGGTACCAGATTGTCAATGTTTAAAAAATTTGGCTAGAGGTAAAATCATAAAAAAAAAATTGAAGGAGGGTGTTGGCGCCTGCAGGCAAATGCATTTTAGGAAACCAAAAAAAAATTTTGAATACATTTGACGGTAGGAATACACATTACAAAGTACAAACTACAATGCCCAGAATATTAAACAAAAAAAACTATTTAAAATATTTATTTCATAAAACAAGGATTATTCAAGAGGTACCAGATTGTCAATGTTTAAAATATTTGGCTAGAGGTTAAATCCTAAAAAAAAAATTGAAGGAGGGTGTTGGCGCCCGCAGGCAAATGATTTTTAGGAAACCACAAAAAAATTTTGAATATATTTAACTTTATGATTACACATTACAAAGTACAAACTAAAATGCCCGGAATATTAAACTGAAAAAACCATTTAAAATATTTATTTCATGAAACAAGGATTCATTACAGATAAGGATTATTCAAGGGTACCAGATTGTCAATGTTTAAAAAATTTGGCTAGAGGTAAAATCATAAATAAAAAAATTGAAGGAGGGTGTTGGCGCCTGCAGGCAAATGCATTTTAGAAAACAAAAAAAAAAATTGGAAAAAATTTTACAAAAGAAAAATACATTACAAAGTACAAACTAAAATGCCCGGAATATTTAACTGAAAAAACCATTTAAAATATTTATTTCATGAAACAAGGATTCTTTACAGATAAGGATTATTCAAGGGTACCAGATTGTCAATGTTTAAAAAATTTGGCTAGAGGTTAAATCATAACAAAAAATTGAAGGAGGCTTTTGTCACCCGCAGGCAAATGCATTTTAGAAAACAAAAAAAAAAATTGGAAAAAATTTGACTGTAGGAATACACATTACAAAGTACAAACTAAAATGCCCAGTATCTTAAACAGAAAAAACTATTCAAAATATTTAGTTCATTAAAGAATGATTATTCATAGGGCACTAAGTTATCAATTTTAAAGTCAATACAAAATATTCAACTAGAGTGACAATACTAAAAAAAGAAAAAATTGAAGGAGGGTGTTGAAGCCCGCAGGCAAATGCATTTTAGGAAACCAAAAAAAGAATATTGAATAAATTTAACTGTATGATCACACATTACAAAGTACAATCTAAATACCCAGAATATTAAACAGAAAAAACTATTTAAAATATTTATTTCGTTAAACAAGGATTATTCAAATGGTACCAGATTGTCAATGTTTAAAAAATTTGGCTAGTGGTTAAATCATAAATAAAAAAATTGAAGGAGGGTGTTGGCGCCTGCAGGCAAATGCATTATAGAAAACAAAAAAAAAAATTGGAAAAAATTTTACAAAAGAAAAATACATTTCAAAGTTCAAACTAAAATGCCCAGAATATTAAACAGAAAAAACTATTTAAAATATTTATTTCATAAAACAAGGATTATTCAAGAGGTACCAGATTTTCAATGTTTAAAATATTTGGCTAGAGGTTAAATCCTAAAAAAAAAATTGAAGGAGGGTGTTGGCGCCCGCAGGCAAATGCATTTTAGGAAACCAAAAAAAAATTTTGAATAAATTTAACTGTAGGAATACACATTACAAAGTACAAACTACAATGCCCAGAATATTAAACAAAAAAAAATATTTAAAATATTTATTTCATAAAACAAGGATTATTCAAGAGGTACCAGATTGTCAATGTTTAAAATATTTGGCTAGAGGTTAAAACCTAAAAAAAAAATTGAAGGAGGGTGTTGGCGCCCGCAGGCAAATGCTTTTTAGGAAACCACAAAAAAACTTTGAATATATTTAACTTTATGATTACACATTACAAAGTACAAACTAAAATGCCCGGAATATTAAACTGAAAAAACCATTTAAAATATTTATTTCATGAAACAAGGATTCATTACAGATAAGGATTATTCAAGGGTACCAGATTGTCAATGTTTAAAAAATTTGGCTAGAGGTAAAATCATATATAAAAAAATTGAAGGAGGGTGTTGGCGCCTGCAGGCAAATGCATTTTAGAAAACAAAAAAAAAAATTGGAAAAAATTTTACAAAAGAAAAATACATTACAAAGTACAAACTAAAATGCCCGGAATATTTAACTGAAAAAACCATTTAAAATATTTATTTCATGAAACAAGGATTCATTACAGATAAGGATTATTCAAGGGTACCAGATTGTCTATGTTTAAAAAATTTGGCTAGAGGTTAAAACCTAAAAAAAAAATTGAAGGAGGGTGTTGGCGCCCGCTGGCAAATGCATTTTAGAAAACCAAAAAAAAATTTTGAATAAATTTAACTGTAGGAATACACATTACAAAGTACAAACTACAATGCCCAGAATATTAAACAAAAAAAACTATTTAAAATATTTATTTCATAAAACAAGGATTATTCAAGAGGTACCAGATTGTCAATGTTTAAAATATTTGGCTAGAGGTTAAAACCTAAAAAAAAAATTGAAGGAGGGTGTTGGCGCCCGCAGGCAAATGCATTTTAGAAAACCAAAAAAAAATTTTGAATAAATTTAACTGTAGGAATACACATTACAAAGTACAAACTACAATGCCCAGAATATTAAACAAAAAAAAATATTTAAAATATTTATTTCATAAAACAAGGATTATTCAAGAGGTACCAGATTGTCAATGTTTAAAATATTTGGCTAGAGGTTAAAACCTAAAAAAAAAATTGAAGGAGGGTGTTGGCGCCCGCAGGCAAATGCATTTTAGGAAACCAAAAAAAAATTTTGAATACATTTGACTGTAGGAATACACATTACAAAGTACAAACTACAATGCCCAGAATATTAAACAAAAAAAACTATTTAAAATATTTATTTCATAAAACAAGGATTATTCAAGAGGTACCAGATTGTCAATGTTTAAAATATTTGGCTAGAGGTTAAATCCTAAAAAAAAAATTGAAGGAGGGTGTTGGCGCCCGCAGGCAAATGCATTTTAGGAAACCAAAAAAAAATTTTGAATAAATTTAACTGTAGGAATACACATTACAAAGTACAAACTACAATGCCCAGAATATTAAACAAAAAAAACTATTTAAAATATTTATTTCATAAAACAAGGATTATTCAAGAGGTACCAGATTGTCAATGTTTAAAATATTTGGCTAGAGGTTAAAACCTAAAAAAAAAATTGAAGGAGGGTGTTGGCGCCCGCAGGCAAATGCATTTTAGAAAACCAAAAAAAAATTTTGAATAAATTTAACTGTAGGAATACACATTACAAAGTACAAACTACAATGCCCAGAATATTAAACAAAAAAAAATATTTAAAATATTTATTTCATAAAACAAGGATTATTCAAGAGGTACCAGATTGTCAATGTTTAAAATATTTGGCTAGAGGTTAAAACCTAAAAAAAAAATTGAAGGAGGGTGTTGGCGCCCGCAGGCAAATGCTTTTTAGGAAACCACAAAAAAACTTTGAATATATTTAACTTTATGATTACACATTACAAAGTACAAACTAAAATGCCCGGAATATTAAACTGAAAAAACCATTTAAAATATTTATTTCATGAAACAAGGATTCATTACAGATAAGGATTATTCAAGGGTACCAGATTGTCAATGTTTAAAAAATTTGGCTAGAGGTAAAATCATATATAAAAAAATTGAAGGAGGGTGTTGGCGCCTGCAGGCAAATGCATTTTAGAAAACAAAAAAAAAAATTGGAAAAAATTTTACAAAAGAAAAATACATTACAAAGTACAAACTAAAATGCCCGGAATATTTAACTGAAAAAACCATTTAAAATATTTATTTCATGAAACAAGGATTCATTACAGATAAGGATTATTCAAGGGTACCAGATTGTCTATGTTTAAAAAATTTGGCTAGAGGTAAAATCATAAAAAAAAAATTGAAGGAGGGTGTTGGCGCCCGCAGGCAAATGCATTTTAGGAAACCAAAAAAAAATTTTGAATACATTTGACTGTAGGAATACACATTACAAAGTACAAACTACAATGCCCAGAATATTAAACAAAAAAAACTATTTAAAATATTTATTTCATAAAACAAGGATTATTCAAGAGGTACCAGATTGTCAATGTTTAAAATATTTGGCTAGAGGTTAAATCCTAAAAAAAAAATTGAAGGAGGGTGTTGGCGCCCGCAGGCAAATGCATTTTAGGAAACCAAAAAAAAATTTTGAATAAATTTAACTGTAGGAATACACATTACAAAGTACAAACTACAATGCCCAGAATATTAAACAAAAAAAACTATTTAAAATATTTATTTCATAAAACAAGGATTATTCAAGAGGTACCAGATTGTCAATGTTTAAAATATTTGGCTAGAGGTTAAAACCTAAAAAAAAAATTGAAGGAGGGTGTTGGCGCCCGCAGGCAAATGCATTTTAGAAAACCACAAAAAAATTTTGAAAAAATTTAACCGTAGGAATACACATTACAAAGTACAAACTAAAATGCCCAGAATATTAAACAATAAAAACCATTTAAAATATTTATTTCATTAAACAAGGATTATTCAAGAGGTACCAGATTGTCAATGTTTAAAATATTTGGCTAGAGGTTCAATCCTAAAAAAAAAATTGAAGGAGGGTGTTGGCGCCCGCAGGCAAATGCTTTTTAGGAAACCACAAAAAAATTTTGAATATATTTAACTTTATGATTACACATTACAAAGTACAAACTAAAATGCCCGGAATATTTAACTGAAAAAACCATTTAAAATATTTATTTCATGAAACAAGGATTCATTACAGATAAGGATTATTCAAGGGTACCAGATTGTCAATGTTTAAAAAATTTGGCTAGAGGTAAAATCATAAAAAAAAAATTGAAGGAGGGTGTTGGCGCCCGCAGGCAAATGCATTTTAGGAAACCAAAAAAAAATTTTGAATACATTTGACTGTAGGAATACACATTACAAAGTACAAACTACAATGCCCAGAATATTAAACAGAAAAAACTATTTAAAATATTTATTTCGTTAAACAAGGATTATTCAAATGGTACCAGATTGTCAATGTTTAAAAAATTTGGCTAGTGGTTAAATCATAAATAAAAAAATTGAAGGAGGGTGTTGGCGCCTGCAGGCAAATGCATTTTAGAAAACAAAAAAAAAAATTGGAAAAAATTTTACAAAAGAAAAATACATTTCAAAGTTCAAACTAAAATGCCCAGAATATTAAACAGAAAAAACTATTTAAAATATTTATTTCATAAAACAAGGATTATTCAAGGATACCAGATTGTCAATGTTTAAAATATTTGGCTAGAGGTTAAATCCTAAAAAAAAATTTGAAGGAGGGTGTTGGCGCCCGCAGGCAAATGCATTTTAGGAAACCAAAAAAAAATTTTGAATAAATTTAACTGTAGGAATACACATTACAAAGTACAAACTACAATGCCCAGAATATTAAACAAAAAAAACTATTTAAAATATTTATTTCATAAGACAAGGATTATTCAAGAGGTACCAGATTGTCAATGTTTAAAATATTTGGCTAGAGGTTAAAACCTAAAAAAAAAATTGAAGGAGGGTGTTGGCGCCCGCAGGCAAATGCATTTTAGAAAACCACAAAAAAATTTTGAAAAAATTTAACCGTAGGAATACACATTACAAAGTACAATCTAAAATGCCCAGAATATTAAACAATAAAAACCATTTAAAATATTTATTTCATTAAACAAGGATTATTCAAGAGGTACCAGATTGTCAATGTTTAAAATATTTGGCTAGAGGTTAAATCCTAAAAAAAATTGAAGGAGGGTGTTGGCGCCCGCAGGCAAATGCTTTTTAGGAAACCACAAAAAAATTTTGAATATATTTAACTTTATGATTACACATTACAAAGTACAAACTAAAATGCCCGGAATATTAAACTGAAAAAACCATTTAAAATATTTATTTCATGAAACAAGGATTCATTACAGATAAGGATTATTCAAGGGTACCAGATTGTCAATGTTTAAAAAATTTGGCTAGAGGTAAAATCATAAATAAAAAAATTGAAGGAGGGTGTTGGCGCCTGCAGGCAAATGCATTTTAGAAAACAAAAAAAAAAATTGGAAAAAATTTTACAAAAGAAAAATACATTACAAAGTACAAACTAAAATGCCCGGAATATTTAACTGAAAAAACCATTTAAAATATTTATTTCATGAAACAAGGATTCATTACAGATAAGGATTATTCAAGGGTACCAGATTGTCAATGTTTAAAAAATTTGGCTAGAGGTTAAATCATAACAAAAAATTGAAGGAGGCTGTTGTCGCCCGCAGGCAAATGCATTTTAGAAAACAAAAAAAAAAATTTGAAAAAATTTGACTGTAGGAATACACATTACAAAGTACAAACTAAAATGCCCAGTATCTTAAACAGAAAAAACTATTCAAAATATTTAGTTCATTAAAGAATGATTATTCATAGGGCACTAAGTTATCAATTTTAAAGTCAATACAAAATATTCAACTAGAGTGACAATACTAAAAAAAGAAAAAATTGAAGGAGGGTGTTGAAGCCCGCAGGCAAATGCATTTTAGGAAACCAAAAAAAGAATATTGAATAAATTTAACTGTATGATTACACATTACAAAGTACAATCTAAATACCCAGAATATTAAACAGAAAAAACTATTTAAAATATTTATTTCGTTAAACAAGGATTATTCAAATGGTACCAGATTGTCAATGTTTAAAAAATTTGGCTAGTGGTTAAATCATAAATAAAAAAATTGAAGGAGGGTGTTGGCGCCTGCAGGCAAATGCATTTTAGAAAACAAAAAAAAAAATTGGAAAAAATTTTACAAAAGAAAAATACATTTCAAAGTTCAAACTAAAATGCCCAGAATATTAAACAGAAAAAACTATTTAAAATATTTATTTCATAAAACAAGGATTATTCAAGGATACCAGATTGTCAATGTTTAAAAAATTTGGCTAGAGGTAAAATCATAAAAAAAAATTGAAGGAGGGTGTTGGCGCCCGCAGGCAAATGCTTTTTAGGAAACCACAAAAAAATTTTGAATATATTTAACTTTATGATTACACATTACAAAGTACAAACTAAAATGCCCGGAATATTTAACTGAAAAAACCATTTAAAATATTTATTTCATGAAACAAGGATTCATTACAGATAAGGATTATTCAAGGGTACCAGATTGTCAATGTTTAAAAATTTTGGTAGAGGTAAAATCATAAAAAAAAAATTGAAGGAGGGTGTTGGCGCCCGCAGGCAAATGCATTTTAGGAAACCAAAAAAAAATTTTGAATAAATTTGACTGTAGGAATACACATTACAAAGTACAAACTACAATGCCCAGAATATTAAACAAAAAAAACTATTTAAAATATTTATTTCATAAAACAAGGATTATTCAAGAGGTACCAGATTGTCAATGTTTAAAATATTTGGCTAGAGGTTAAATCCTAAAAAAAAAATTGAAGGAGGGTGTTGGCGCCCGCAGGCAAATGCTTTTTAGGAAACCACAAAAAAATTTTGAATAAATTTAACTTTATGATTACACATTACAAAGTACAAACTAAAATGCCCAGAATATTAAACAGAAAAAACTATTTAAAATATTTATTTCATTAAAGATAAGGATTATTCAAGGGTACCCGATTGTCAATGTTTAAAAAATTTGGCTAGAGGTTAAATCATAACAAAAAATTGAAGGAGGCTGTTGTCGCCCGCAGGCAAATGCATTTTAGAAAACCACAAAAAAATTTTGAAAAAATTTAACCGTAGGAATACACATTACAAAGTACAATCTAAAATGCCCAGAATATTAAACAATAAAAACCATTTAAAATATTTATTTCATTAAACAAGGATTATTCAAGAGGTACCAGATTGTCAATGTTTAAAATATTTGGCTAGAGGTTAAATCCTAAAAAAAATTGAAGGAGGGTGTTGGCGCCCGCAGGCAAATGCTTTTTAGGAAACCACAAAAAAAATTTGAATATATTTAACTTTATGATTACACATTACAAAGTACAAACTAAAATGCCCGGAATATTAAACTGAAAAAACCATTTAAAATATTTATTTCATGAAACAAGGATTCATTACAGATAAGGATTATTCAAGGGTACCAGATTGTCAATGTTTAAAAAATTTGGCTAGAGGTAAAATCATAAATAAAAAAATTGAAGGAGGGTGTTGGCGCCTGCAGGCAAATGCATTTTAGAAAACAAAAAAAAAAATTGGAAAAAATTTTACAAAAGAAAAATACATTACAAAGTACAAACTAAAATGCCCGGAATATTTAACTGAAAAAACCATTTAAAATATTTATTTCATGAAACAAGGATTCATTACAGATAAGGATTATTCAAGGGTACCAGATTGTCAATGTTTAAAAAATTTGGCTAGAGGTTAAATCATAACAAAAAATTGAAGGCGGCTGTTGTCGCCCGCAGGCAAATGCATTTTAGAAAACAAAAAAAAAAATTGGAAAAAATTTGACTGTAGGAATACACATTACAAAGTACAAACTAAAATGCCCAGTATCTTAAACAGAAAAAACTATTCAAAATATTTAGTTCATTAAAGAATGATTATTCATAGGGCACTAAGTTATCAATTTTAAAGTCAATACAAAATATTCAACTAGAGTGACAATACTAAAAAAAGAAAAAATTGAAGGAGGGTGTTGAAGCCCGCAGGCAAATGCATTTTAGGAAACCAAAAAAAGAATATTGAATAAATTTAACTGTATGATTACACATTACAAAGTACAATCTAAATACCCAGAATATTAAACAGAAAAAACTATTTAAAATATTTATTTCGTTAAACAAGGATTATTCAAATGGTACCAGATTGTCAATGTTTAAAAAATTTGGCTAGTGGTTAAATCATAAATAAAAAAATTGAAGGAGGGTGTTGGCGCCTGCAGGCAAATGCATTTTAGAAAACAAAAAAAAAAATTGGAAAAAATTTTACAAAAGAAAAATACATTTCAAAGTTCAAACTAAAATGCCCAGAATATTAAACAGAAAAAACTATTTAAAATATTTATTTCATAAAACAAGGATTATTCAAGGATACCAGATTGTCAATGTTTAAAAAATTTGGCTAGAGGTAAAATCATAAAAAAAAATTGAAGAAGGGTGTTGGCGCCCGCAGGCAAATGCTTTTTAGGAAACCACAAAAAAATTTTGAATATATTTAACTTTATGATTACACATTACAAAGTACAAACTAAAATGCCCGGAATATTTAACTGAAAAAACCATTTAAAATATTAATTTCATGAAACAAGGATTCATTACAGATAAGGATTATTCAAGGGTACCAGATTGTCAATGTTTAAAAATTTTGGTAGAGGTAAAATCATAAAAAAAAAATTGAAGGAGGGTGTTGGCGCCCGCAGGCAAATGCATTTTAGGAAACCAAAAAAAAATTTTGAATAAATTTGACTGTAGGAATACACATTACAAAGTACAAACTACAATGCCCAGAATATTAAACAAAAAAAACTATTTAAAATATTTATTTCATAAAACAAGGATTATTCAAGAGGTACCAGATTGTCAATGTTTAAAATATTTGGCTAGAGGTTAAATCCTAAAAAAAAAATTGAAGGAGGGTGTTGGCGCCCGCAGGCAAATGCTTTTTAGGAAACCACAAAAAAATTTTGAATAAATTTAACTTTATGATTACACATTACAAAGTACAAACTAAAATGCCCAGAATATTAAACAGAAAAAACTATTTAAAATATTTATTTCATTAAAGATAAGGATTATTCAAGGGTACCCGATTGTCAATGTTTAAAAAATTTGGCTAGAGGTTAAATCATAACAAAAAATTGAAGGAGGCTGTTGTCGCCCGCAGGCAAATGCATTTTAGAAAACAAAAAAAAAAATTGGAAAAAATTTTACAGAAGAAAAATACATTTCAAAATTCAATCTAAAATAACCTGAATATTAAACAGAAATGAAAATATTTAGTTCATTAAAGAAAGATTATTTACAGGCACCAAGTTTTCAATTTTCACGTCAATACTAAAATTTCAAGTAGAGTTACATTACAAAAAAAAAATATGAAGGAGGGTGTTGGCGTCGGCTTGTCAGTGTTTAAAAAATCTATATAGAAAGATCTAGATAGGAATTAAATAACAGAAAAAAATTCTCTGAGGACTCACAAATTTGAAAATTTTCATATTAAAAATCAATTGAATTAAATTTATGAAAAAAAATTGAAAGGGGAACGTGGGCTACCGCAGGCAAACGCATTTTAAGAAGCAGATAAAAAAATTTAAAAAAATCATGTGGCACCAAGTTGTTAATGTTTTAAAAAAAAGATATTTATAAAAGAATCAAAAAAAGTGAAATATATAAAAAATTAAATTGAATGGGGAACGTGAGAGAACCTAGCCAGTCTCTTTTCAAATTATATATTATGTTCACAGGTACTCAGCGTACTCCAAGGTATAGCCGGTTAATCTTGAAAAATTTTTATACAAAAAAATCTACTAGGGTTCAATGAAGTGAAAAAAAAATTGTTTGAGAAATCTGGGTGAAATAACACTAAACAAAAGAATACGCTGGAAGCTAAATACTGCAATACATATATTAACTACAATCCAAAAACTAGGTGTTGTTTACATTATAATAATGCGAACAGTTATTATGATCAGAGGTGTATCACGGTAATATATGTATTAGAAAATGTATAAAAATGAATGTAAATTATAAAGGATGCAAAGAAATTAAATGATAAAAGGTCCTGCACGGACTCTACAATGTGATTGTAATTTATAAAGGACATAAAATGTTTAATTTAAAATAATATTGTGTTTGGTGGGTCTACAATCAATATTAAATTACAAACTATAAAGTCTAAATGCAAATAAAAACATAGTCAGATATCTGTTTTAATCTTTGTAAATATGTGCGGAAAAAAGTTAGATTTAGTACAATGTAAAAAAATGTGGAAAGGAAACCCTGAGAATTCTTTGACAATAGGATATTAAAACACAAAACCATATATTAAATTAAAACTATTGATTTTATACATTTTCTATTTACAAAAACTTATAAGTATTGAAAACCTTATAAAACCCTAATAAAATAATATTTTGTTATATTTTAAAATTCATTTTATAATTTGTTGTGGTAAAAAAATCATTATTTAATGTTGGCTGTATTTAAGTTTTTAATAACTATACTGGTACAACTCATGCTGACAGTCTTTAAGAACGTGTTAAAAACTATGATTATTAGTTAACATCTAATTTCCTGCCCTAACCTAACCTAACCTAACCAAATTAATAATATTTAAATATTTTCTTTCATTGTTATGTTTACAATATCGAATACCTTGATAGTTAGTAGTAAAAGATCATCGCTAAGCTCACGACCGGTGATGGTAGTTTTCTATCATTACCATAGCTTCCACTATCCATAGGTTTACCTAACTAACCTTCTTATGACTTATCAGGACACTTTGAATAAAAAGATCCTGATTTGCAGGTTGCTGAACTTAAGTGTTTGATTATCAAGTTAATCCTTAGATTGTTGACACCTTAATACATGCTATGGATGAATCCCATAGATAATAAAGATATGGATAGTCCACGCCTATGTAAATACATTTGAGGCCGCGTTCCCGCGGAAGGCAATTGAGGCTCCTTTATATTGATAGTCGATACTCGATATAGGTATACTTTATTTAGCCTCAATTGTTCCCCTCGAAGACCATTATGTTATATCTTTATTATCTATGATGGAGCCATACCCAGCTCACTCGTGTAAACAATTTGAAGCAGTAGCGCATACATACAGCACTTGCCCCCAGACTGAATGAGCTGGACGGTATTTCAATACCGCCACGAACGGACATTCTACAGTTTGTCCCGGCATATACCCTCCACCACCGCCGCAGTGAGTCGCGAGGTATATATTGTCTTTACGCGTCCACCATCACTGAGCATCGCCGTCCGAGCCGAGTCAGCCAGTTCCATCCGACCAACGTACGACCACCAACGGAACAGATTGTAGAAGGTCCAACACCGTTCGCCGTTTTTTTTTTTATCAGCATACAGCCATCCGAGCCAAGTCACTGCTGAAGCCGCCCAGCTGTTCACGCCGGTAATAATTATATTACCGTGCTACTGATCCCGTCATAATTAACACCCGACCAAAAACCGTGAGTTTTATGTTCACGCCTTCCCTCCCATGTTTTATGTGATCCTTTATTAAACTATTTTATCTGTACACTCGTAAGAGTATAACTAATTAATTCAAAAGAAATACTGTACTTCAAATTATTAAAATTGTGTCTGTATGAAAAATAATAAGTTTTTGAGAATAAACGCATCAACAATTCAACCAAAAACACCCTGCGTTTAATTTTCATTACAATCTCCACCTTCATATTCTCTATGCAAAAAGTAAATTTAAGACAAATTTGTAAATCAATGCACAGTCTCTCTATTGTACTAATATTTGTGATTTCATTAATGTTCAGTATTTTGTATAATTAGATTGGGAAAACCTAAGACAATAACATTTACACAAGACTGTGACTAACACAATCATACTTTGATAAAAGTATATGATATAAGTACCTTCTATATTTGAATTAATCGTTTTTTTTTCCCGGTACTTTATTATAGTACATTTCGTAATATTTTTTTATAATATTTACTGTTAGTGAAATATTAAGTTTGTATTTCTAATATAATATAATATGTTATGATATTTATGGACGACACTTGCACCATGGCCCCTCGATATAGTAATGTGGCGACCCGGCACATCTCTTTTAGATAAATGATTAAATACTTAATCAAGTCTTCCAATTTACTAAACATTTATGTTTTGTAGATAATTTGAAGAAAAATTTAAAATTGAAGAGAGACTGTGTGAATTAACAAAATTTGTGGTATGAAATGTTTATTTGAACACCTGTTATAATGTATTATATTGAACTTAAGTTAATTTTTTATAATGTACTATAGTAAACATTTGATCATTTATTACAATATACGTATATTATACATAGATTTCAAGTATGATTTTTTAAAATTTTTTTTTTGATAGTTACCTACCTACTACAATACAAGACACTTTATTTTTATATTTTGAAGCAATATATGTTTTGGATTATTTAGATCTATATAAACTAAATTTCAGACCCATAGTTTAGTATTTAGTAGTTTGTATGATCAAAGTCGTGGAACCAAATTTTATCAGACTCTACTAGAATGTTGTAGTTAAATTAAACTATAATAATTATGTGGAATAACAGTACCTAACCTTCTATGATAATTTGTTATGAATAAAATATTTTAAGTAATAGCTCAAATTTAGCACTTTTACGATACTTAATACATTTTCCTAATATTTTAACAGAAATTATGGAGCTAAAAATATAGAAATACCTATATTATGTCACGGTCCATAGTTCATAGTTTTGTTTCATTTATAATAATAATGCTTTTTAATATACTTTTTCATAAATTAATATTTATTACAGTTGGCTTTTATGATTTGTTTGAACTATTAGTACGTATTTTTTTGGGGAGATCCCTATTATTACAACACCGTTACCAATATGCGTTTTTTTTGGGTTAGTTAATATAATTGCATGTTTTCATGATTTCTTCGTATTTATGCTTATTTTCTTTAAATGTTTTTATATTTTCGGTTCATCCGTTACCTACCTACATACCTATCTACCAAGTGTGTAAATAAAGAATTTTTTTTGTAAACCAATTTGAATTATAATTTATTTATTTAAAAAAATGTTAATAAAAACGTTTTCATTCAGTATTTTTTTGAATTTTAAGTGCATACTTTTGAATATTTCAGTGCATATATTTGTCTGTTTTTAGTGCATACATGCAGGCAAATATTTAACACTTTTTCATTGCATTAAATTCACAGCCCTGCTAATTACTTTTACTTCCAAACATAATACCTACCACAGTTAATGTTAAATGTCAAATTGTCAACAATCAACTGCTTCTTCAACTTGATAACACTAAGAGGATGTCAGATTTTTAGCGCACCATTTATTTCTCTCTCTGACCCAATCATTTTAGTGTTTTCTTAATCGTACATTTGGTATGCTACGCGTGGATCAAAGATGGAAAACAAATAGTGCGCTGATATCCCAACCGGCAACAAGTTTACACGAGTGAGCTGGGTATAGCTCCATCATAGATAATAAAGATATGGATAGGACATAATGGTTTTATCAGCGGTCTTCGAGGGGAACAATAAATTGAGGCCAAATAAAGGCTGCATACTAGTTGCGGTCACGCCAATTTAGGTAATATCTTAGTTGCCGTCATAGCTTATCAAAGCTGTCTATAATGCACACAGCGTATATATGTGGGAACACCACTACTACTTATCTGTAATGTTTATAAATAAAATAGATTAAATTGTATACTCCGATAGTTTCGAATATTTGAGATATCCACCGTCATTATGGGCTGAATGTTCGTCTTCCATAACACGAACAACCAATGCATGCGAAAGTTTTCATTCAAAGCTCAATAGCATGTTTTACCACTCTCATCCTAATATTTTTATATTTATTGATGCTTTAAATGAAATTCAAACGAATGGCTATTTAAAAATGAATTGTACAAAAACCAGTCGTGTTAATAAAATTTCAATAGAAAAAGAGCATTTTTTAGCGCAACAAATACAATATTGTGAAGAAGGTGAAATAAATCGGCTTGAATATCTAAAGTCCATTTCCTTTAAATTTATACCTACAAATTTTAAAATTTAAAATTATTATTATTATTATACTATTATATACATATTATATTTTGACACAAGTTTACTATTATATACTATATTTTGACACAAGTTTAACCACGTAATTTAAACATAAGTATCAACATTTTTAACCATACCTACACAAAAAATAAAAGTGTAGACAGTCCTAAGTATGTAACCTTTTTGATGGGTGACCGCAACTAGTATGTAACCTTTTTGAGGGGTGACCGCAATAGTATGTAATTTTTGATTATGACCGCAACTAGTAGGTACACACCGCTAATAAAGTATACTTATATCGAGTATCGACTATCGACTATCAATATAAAGGAACCTCAATTGCCTTCCCCTCCGGGAACGCGGCCTCAAATGTATTTAACATAGGCGTGGACTATCCATATATTATTTATTATCTATGGGCTTCATCCATAGCATGGATTAAGGTGTCAACAATCAAAGAATCAACTTGATAATCAAACACTTAAGTTCGGAAACCTGCAACTCAGGATCTTTTTATTCAAAGTGTCCTAATGAGTCATAAGAAGGTTAGTTAGGTAAACCTATGGTTAGTTTAAGCCAAAGAGTCAATAGAGCCTTTGCAATTCAAGATCTTTTCCTACGTATTCGGCATTGTTAACATAACTATTCTACCTTTACACTTTTTCTTCCCCCGTCTCTCACAGCTATATACAGGTTCAGCCACTCTCATTCCACACCTCCATATGATTGGTATTCTGTCTATCCATCTCTTCTTCAGTCTTCTCGTCCATCATTTCTCCCCTAAATTAACTTCTATGGCCACTCTCACTATCTCTTATCATACAGTGACCGAACCACCTAAACCTATTCTCTCTTGTTTTCACTACAATATGTACACTACCCTACAATACCCTTAATTAATTAATTTCTTATTCTATCCTCTTTTGTACCTTAACACATTACTTATTATTCTCATATCTGCTACTCTCACTCCACTTACCTACCCTAACCTTACATTTCTTTTTCATCTTTCCCTTTCATACACCAAACATTCTGAAATCCTGTTGACCCATTTCCTTATCTTCGCCATATCACACTCTTCCTAATTCCTATTCACTCAGTCTCTAGTTACCTACAAGTCATCGTACTTGATTATTGGTGAAAATATTTAAATATCATTGAGCGATTTCCCTACTCGAAAGAATTGCTTAAAAAAATATCATACCTCACCAATTTTCTAATTTTGAACACGACTTTATTGATAGCCCGAATAGTGTTATACCAGTATAGTTACAATACAAATATTAAATATTTTCGGGCAATACATCCCCTGATCAATTAACTATAATAAAAAAAAGCCTACTGAGAAATAAGAAAATACATACCCCGTGACGGAATCAAAATCTGCTACGAAACTTAGTCTTCGAAACACTGAAACGTTCACACATTTCAATCTGCTTATGATATATTATTCCCAGTTTGAAAATGTTCACTGACGAATACCATTTCTGAAATAACACGCATCTTATGCATTAAAATGTTCTACAATATTCTAATGACCTATGCGTTACAGTCTACAGATATTATATAAACCTACCAATAAATACCTAATATTAATTTTTATTACACAGAGTTTGTATTTTTAAATGTTGTATTCAAGGATTTATTAGTTTTATTTGTATACCTAACAAAAATTACATTTATTCACAAGTCAGTTATCAACTAGAACTCGACTACGAGTAAGACAGCGTTTGGATTGTTCGGACTGGCGTATAATTTATTATTATTATACATTGCGCCTTTGGTAGGCAGTAGTAAACGTATATGCTTCTACGTCACTTAGTTAACAGATTTTCCGCGACAATAAATATTTAATTCAAGTCTAAAAAGTAAATGTAAGACCAAAATAATATAAAAACAAACTTACGCATAAACATCGACTCTTCCAGTGAAACCTAGCTGTACTGCAGCACACGCTGTCGTCGAAGAAACAGCTATCTTTATCCGTCTACATCTCGCTCCATCTCCATTTCTCTCTACATCTTGCTAATTGAAACTTATCTAGTATACAATACTAGTATCTTTATGATCTGTAATATATTCTGGTGTTCGATAAAAATGATTGAAAAAAGATAAAAATACATATTTTTTTGGTTTTGAATATGAAAGCTGTGAGATGATCGATATGAATTTTGTGAGAAATCTAGAGATACTAGAAAACAGAGACGAATGTGTTGAATGAAAAAAATTAAAAAATTGATTAACACAACAATTGCTTAAAAATTAATTTAATTCAAATATTGAGATGAACCTTATTAGATCATTTAAATTTTCCAGAACAAGCCCCCAGTTGTTGGTCGCATGCCAATTTTAACCATATTATACTAGACCACAAGTTTATAGACATTCTGCTGCCGGTGGCCCTAGACACTGTTGAGGAAATTATAATATTTCTTTAGTAATTAAATTACGATACGAATTATAAGTTACGTAGGTACTTGTCCAATACTCGACTACCAGAATTTAAATTAAAGAATGTGATATACCTAGGTAACATATCGATCGATTCTAAAACAGAAACTTAACCTAGGTACAAATAATATCACAATATCAAATAGTGAAATGTGAAAATTTGAAGAAAATTTCCTATAGATATATCCCGTAAAACCCCCAAAATAAAACGTACGTTTGAGGTGTTTTCTTAAAACCCAAATATTTAATGCCCGTATCCCGTATGCATAGAAAATGTATGTTTCACAATTAATGAAAACTAAAACTATCGTGACGGAACTGAATTACGAAGAACGTATAAAATAAAAATAATCGTCACCAAGTGATAGGTATAATCTGCTATGTACTTACAAATCATATTAAATAACATTAATCATTATGTATTTTCTTATTTTGTTAGGTATGTATAAAAACCTACCTTCCTATTTATAAAAGCATTACCTAATCATTGATTTAAAATTTTAAAAATTATTCTACTATAACAATAAATTAACAGTTGTAGGCAAAGTATTATAATTTAAGGTATTTTTCATAATATCCTAATTTTTGTACACCTATAACCACTGGATTTTAAAAACTACTCTACGTCTAGCGGGTATATAAGTTTGTCTGACAATAAATATTTACATTAGGTCTACCGCGTCAACAGAGTAGTAGGACAAAACTTACGTAATTATTTATTCTTCTGGCGAAACGCGGTCCCTTTGAGTGTATAATATTGTCTAGTGTCAGAGCTGTGCGTCTCCGTCAAGGAAAATGCAGCGCACGTCTTCATATATCCGATCCAAAAGTTCAGTCTGGAAGTATTGAGATTAATGACATTTATAAAAATAGGCACCTAGCTTAATATGCTTAATATCACCTAACGAAATATGTGAGTACGTATTGGAATCGCTGTTCGTCTCAAACGATTGTCATTTGCCATAGATTATTTACAATTATAACCTAACCGTCCCAATCATATAAAATATATATATGGTCCTAACCGATGGATGATGGATATTTTTACATTATCTTCAAAAAAACATTTATTTGTTTCTACTAGACGCAAATGCGGTAAATTGAATTCAAATTTATAATATAGATAACGGTTTTTATACTTGGTAACCATTTATTTATTACTTGGTTTATAAACAAATTCTAATTGATATAAAATAGTAATTATATAAAAATAGTTTTATTGATCCCAATATTTAAAAATAATGTTTCAAATAAAATAATAAAAAAAATTTAAGAAATACCTATTAATTAATATGTATTACCTAAATAACAAAATAACTAAATAAATTCGTGTTTTTTTTAAACATTTTCACGTACCCCCCCCCCCCCCCCCCCCCCATACGAAATTGTGTCACTCCTCCTTAGAGTGGTGCGCCCCTTAGGTTAAGAGCCCTTAAAATAGTGCATGTTAAAAAATCAGCCATATCCTCCCCCCCACCACCCCTTGACAAAATCATTTGACTCATTTAGCTACTTTATGAATTAAGAACGATACATTGAACGTACAAAACTGTACCTATCTACATAATAGTTATCAACCTATTAACCACCCATCAATAATATTATATTTTTTATTGTGTACACTAATCGATTGGTATATACAAAATAACGTTAAGTTATAAATAGGACGTGGATTTAAATGCATTAAAAATAAGAAAAATGCCTTAAAAATACGATCTAATGCACTTATATTACAAGGCTTAATAAAATGGCCAGAAAAATTAAAAGTCCAATTTAAACGAATATAAAATAAAATTTAGATAAGTGTATAGGTAGTGTATTCGTTATATTTTGAGTTTCATTATAGCACATCAGTCGATCAGATGCTATTTAATATTTTAAAATAAAAAAATTCGACAGTAATTCCATATTGGCAAGGTTGTTTTCTATAACTGAAGACTGAAGTTATAGTATCGAACATAATGGGTACGTATAAAAATAAAAAAATAAGAAAAAAAATTACCTTTATTTAATTGTTTTTAATTTTTTTCTAATTTCATTTTTCAATTCGTTGATAATATATGAAACGAATTCATTGCTTGGAAAGCATTGTTTTAGAAAATTCAGAAAATGCAGTTTATATTTAAATATTATAAATAATAATTTCTGATGCATTGATGCGGAAGAGTGAGGGGGTGGACAATCAGCCGAACCGAAATCTAACATCTTAAACACTTAATATAAACAATTTTTCACACACGCGTCATGGTATGAAAATAAAAAAATATTTATAATTCATGTTTATACCGATTTTCTACCGAAAAAATAAAATTCTTTAATCTCAATATTATTTATTAGTCAACGATATCTTTGCTCAGAATCTTTTTTCGTTTGTTTGTTTTGTATTTTAATAATTTATACTTGGATATATTATTATTACTAATGATTATAGTAGTTGTGTTTGTTTTATTTCATTAATTTATTTAGTACTATACCAATAAATTATATATTAATTAATAATTTTTAAAACATTGTGTTAAAAAAAATCAAAATAAATGTGATTTTAATTAGAGTCTTGTGATGTACCTACCTATATTTAAAAAATAAATAAATATAATAATAAATGTTGAACTTTTAGGGACATAATAGGTAACACATTCGTGTATGTAGTATTACACTATTTATATAGGTATATTTACCTATATAATATACCTATTACATATACGAGTATATGAGTAGGTATATTATTCATAAGTGCGCACACGTCAGGATAGGCAGTTGACCATTCCGTGAATATACTTTTATGTGTACATGGTTATACATCCCTAATCCCTATGATATAGAATATAGATATTAGGTGAACAATAGAAGTTAAGTATGTGACACTAAATTAATAGTTACCTATAACTTATAAAGTTATAACGTTGTATTTGGAAAAAAAATTACCAGTTATTAATTAAAATTGTATCTTATGACTATTATCAGTTATAAGTCATAACATATATTTCTATAAATTAAACCAAAATATTTAAATATTTATATTAAGTACCCTGTATAGGTATGCACCTATTAATTATAATTATTCTACAAACAGGGACTGGAAAAACGACGACGGCGTTTATATCTCGCGTATTTTATACATTTCTAGTCCGGAACTAAAATATGCGCCTACAACACTTGGATAGCACATTTTTCGTGACATTAAATATTTGTTTTAAGTCTTAAAAGTAAATTTATGCCCCAAAAGAATATAAAAACAAACTTACTTTAATTATCGACTCCTTCGGCGGAATCCGTGACGTGTGTGAACTGCGACGCCCACGTGGAAACGCCCCAGAATACAGCCAGAACTTAGAATATTGTGATTTATGAAAAATAAAATTATACGAAACGCTGTTAGTTTTTTGCTCATATCTTCTTTGCTTATTGAAATTTTAGAATTTTTAATCGACTGTGTCTTCTGCAACGACTTTGAGATTTGCCATAGATTAAATAAATAAATCGATATTATACTAGGTGCGTCAATATGATGAATCCAGGGATATAATATAATGCAACTATTTATATCAAAGAGTTCTGTGTTAAGGACCAATTTATTCATTGAAATGTGATATGACAATAAACCAAAATAGTTTATAATTTTGAATTTGAATTATAATAATATGATATAGGTATTATTTAAATTATTATTTTCGTTTATCAATTTAATTATTGATTAAGGTGGTGAATAGATATCAGAAGCACAAGAATATTTTTATAAGAGCATATTGTATTTTATGAATTATTAAATAAAAATGTAATTACTGGATTTTAGAGTTAACATAAAGCCATAAACGTATACAGTAAATTCATCAAATACTATAATACCAACTATATTTTTACAATGATGTGTGTTTTTTTTTTTAATATTTTTAATTATTTTTTCTTGTGGTCTGTGTAAACGATAAGTATTCGTAATAAAGATTCAATTTTCATATATAATATTATATTATAGGCACTCAGTATGTAATCATCTGTTTATTTTTAGTTTAATTTAATTGTAGGTATTTAGTAAATAATAATAGGTATACGAAATTGTGTTTTCGAATAGCAATTTATTGTTTGTATTAATACCTACACCATAATAGAGAACTAAAATTTTGTAAATGATGTACAAATGTATTTTTGGTGTTTTAAGGCTGCTGTAAGATCAATTTATGAAAATCCTTGCATTAAATTGTTAGGATTATTTGATATGAATAATTATTTTATTACATATAGGTTTATTACATATTGGTAAGTCGATCAGAAACTATATTTACACTGAATGTTAATAGTAAAAAGCTATTAAAAAATCTATTATTTGTATTTATTTGTTAATAATAATTAAGACTTAATTATTAGCAGTAATCTTGTTCCTTTCACAAAATGTTTTTTAATTATTTTTAATTTAATTTACATTTATCCCAAAGTGATCTCTGAATAATCATTCAATGATGAATTTAATAGTTACATTCTCGGTTACATTAATTGGATTATAAATTAAAATAAACTACAGTTTCCAGCTTCTACTACAACATTATTTTATATTTTATTTTATGTTTTTAATTTTTTAAACGCAGTCCGCACCTTGTGTTGGTGATTTTACACGTAATATAATAAAATTGATACTAGTGATGAGTAGGTAAGTACCTTATTGATTAATCAAATTATTTACACGATTATTAACTAAAAAAATATCTATGAAGTATAAACATCCGCATTTCCATTAACTATAAATTCATAATTGTATGAGCTGTACATGTTACATATATTTTTCGAAAAAACTATTTAAAAAAACAAGAATAATTCCTATTTGATGTCACACGGGTTAATCTAGCAACTGACTGCTACGACAACTGTGCAATTTTTTTTAAGCATAATACGTTTTGAAAACGTCTAGAAAAGAGTTTGTTTTAAGACTGTCGGTCTTGATAACAACTAATTTAATTTAGAGTGTATTGTTATATTATATTATACCTAATGAAATTAATAATTATAGTAAAATATATAATTGCAAGACATTTAATACCTATATCTATAGCCATCTAGGGTATAAACTACACTAAAAAAGGTGTAAGTATGCTAATAAAATATATGAGGTGTATAATGTATTTATGTATATAAAAATATAAAATATAAAGATTAATAACATTATATTGTCTTAAATACTTCGCGCAAACCTAAGGTGATACCCGGCGTATAGTATAACATGCAAAAAGGTGCGTATTAAACTTGGCGTTATGAAACGAAGACGGTCTCGCGTATTTTATAGTTTGCGCTATTGGGATTAAACTTATAAATGCTTCTACGACACCTAGTTAACAGATTGTCCGTGGCAATAAATATTTAACTTAAGTCTAAAAAGTAAATGTAAAATAGTAGGTAATAATATGAAAACAAACTTACTCGTAAACATCTACTCTTCCGGTGAAACGTAGCTAGAGTGCCGCCATCGCCAAAGAAACAGCTATTATCATCCATCTTCATCTAATCATCTCACTCCGATGAGCTGAAACTTGAAAGTATCGAAATATTTTATGAAAATAACCTGATCAAACGAAATTTGCGAGTTTGTGTTACAACTTATCCGGTTTAACGAACTGTCCGTTTATATTTGTGGCCTATTATTTTTTTGTTCACTGAAATCAAAATATACAATATATTATATTTATAATACAATAGTATTTCTGAAACTATTAGAATTGTTAACCGTCGCCGACGAATTTCGACAATTGACGATTGCCATAGATATTATAAAATATATGATGCCATAGATATTATAAAATATATGATGCCATAGATATTATAAAATATATTATTTACTATGATAAATCCAAAGAACTTATATATTATTATATAAGTACTCAGTATACCTATACGGTATATTTATAAATCGTATGTTCTTTTACAGAAATCTTTGTGATCTGCAATGCACCTATTCTGGTTTTCTATTTCAATTATAGTTCGCATGCCAAATTTAACTATACAAACTGGTCCGCAAGTTTATAGACATTCTAATACATTCTCCCGCCAGTGTCAATAGACAAAGTGTTTGAGAAGTTATATTTTTTTGGTACCTAATTAATTTACAATATGAATTATTATAAGTTACCTATGTAGGTACTTGTCCAAAACTCGACTACCTGCAAATCATTAGTTTTTATGGTATAGCATTACGAAGTTCACGATTTTCGGTGTTTTACACACCTGTACAACGCTTAAAGTTTACCGAGCTTAAGTATTACAAATTAATTTTTTTTTAATCTAGGTAAATCAACGTTTTAAAATTGATGATGCAAAAATAATTCTGACACCCACCCATGGTGGTTTTACATAACAAGTCGAGGGATGTTTTTGATTTTAATTGTTCGAGCAAGCGCAGTGTGGTACACCGGGTACATATATAACTTAAAAATAAGACTGACCGCCAAGTTCAGACTTCCCTGTCGTTTTCAGTTAAAAACTAATGATTTCCGGCAATTATTTTTTGCAATATCGTTCTTAATTCGTTGTTACTTGTAATATATACATATGCCTATTTTAAAAATATTATTCGTGGGTAATTGAAACGTCTAAAATATATTATCATATACAAATACGATAATAAACAAATAATAATAATTCAACTTAACAGGCTACGGTATTAATAATATTTAATAATATCAATATAAATATAGTATATTAATATCCTAGGCTGACAAATCGTCTCCACTTAAAATCGTTTTTCGTATACTATGATATTATATCATTGAATTCAAATTTAACAGTATCCATAACAGTCACCCACTTGTAACCTACTGTTCAGCAGAGTCACTTTCAATTTTTTTTTTAGATTCTGAGGGAAGCGATGAATGTATTGATTTTACAATGATGTTTGTAAAATTTTTTTTTTTTGTGTCTGTCATCACCTTTTAGGACAGTAGCGACGTGAAAAACAAAGGAAAAATGGGAATTTTTTACGCAAAGTCCGTTTTCGAGAAAATCGATTTTGGTTTTTGGTGCAAGTGTGCAACTCTAAAACAAACGACCGTAGGTACATTAAATTTTGACTGAATGCTTATATTAGCATTTTCTATACACCATAACATTTTCCAAATATTTTGACTTATTTTGAGCTGTTTACGGACATTTTCAGTTTCCATTTTATTTTAGTTTTTTTTTCTATAAATTTATCAATAAAATGTTATTTGTTGGTTAAAAAAGCTTGAAAATTTAATAGAAGGTTCCTAGGTTATTGTTTCAAAGGCAGATGAAAAAAATTAAAAATCCTTAGTCACGGTTTTTATTTATAAGTATTTAAAGTTCAAATATTGACAAAATATGGAAAAATCACGAAAATTATCAAATTATTTTGAGTTGAGAATTCATAAAAATTTTTCTTTTTCAATCTAAGATTCGAAAATGTAATACAAGATTATCCATAAGTTTACCCACCTATATCAAAAAAAAAAAATGTCTACAAGAAAGTCAAATTAAATTTTTATGAACGTTTGAAATTCATATTTTTACAACATTTGATATTCACTCGATTTCTCATGTAACGATTTTCTTATTTTGTTGTAATTAAAAAACGTATGACTGTAGATACTTAAAAATTTCACTGAATGTGTATATTAGCATTTTCTATACACGATAAAATTTTGAAAATAATTTGATTCATTTTGAGCTGTCTACGGACATAGTCAGTTTTCAATTATTTTAGTTTTTTTTTTCTATAAATATCAATAAAATTTTATTTGTTGGGTAAAAAAGCGTGAAAATTTAATATAAGGCTGCTGATATATCGTTCTAATAGCAGTTAAAAAATATTAAAAATACATAGGCTCAATTTTTATTTATAAGCATTTAAAGTTCAAAATTTGACAACATTTATCAAATTTATAATTTATTAATTATTTTGTGGTTAAAAATGTAAAAAATGTTTAACTTTTATGGCTAAAGATTGAAAATTTAAAACAAGGCTCCGAGTAAATAGGTTATATATAAATTACTTTATTCACTATAATATCATTAAATATACTTGGTAATATCATAGGTTGACGGACCGTTTTCGCTCAGAATCGTTTTTCTTATACAATGGTATTGTATCATTGAATTCAAATTTAACACCATCCATTACAGTGACCCACTTGTAACCTACTGTACAGCAGAGCGACATCCACTTACCCACCTTTTTTTAATTGACCTCCCTTTTTATTTAATTCCTGATAAACGAGTTTTGGATAAGTACCTACCTACATAATAGGTACCTGTCCTACCTATATTAATTAAAAACTATTTTTAACACGACGTATTTACTTATTATTTTTTTCTTTTAGTTTATCTAATTTTGTATGATTAAAATGTGTTTACTTTATACCCAAGTACCTACAAATAATATAGAACTCAATTTTATTTTAACAATAAATACTTTTATTAATACTGTGTTGACTTTGTAGATGGGTAGTAATAAATTAACTGTACATTCAGGATTACATGCATTCAGGTGAATAATTATAAGATTGCAATGATAGATGTAAGATGTAAGATGTTAGATGTAATATGTAAGATGTATTGTTGATTCATCAATACGATGCTGGGTGGACTTGAGGACTTCCCATGTTCAGCGACCGGCGTCGACCCGTCTTGTGGCACAGCGGAAACTTCGTACAGCTGACTGTTCGACAAAGACACTGTAATATTATTTGAAAAATATTATTTCTACTTAATCGTAATAACTGGGTATAATGAGTTTACTATAGTAATAAACTCATTAAAAAATTGTAAATATTAATACTAAAAATGTTAATATTATTACAATAAATATTAAGTACCTGTATTATTTATTATATTATAATTTTAATTTTCCAAAAAGAGGGTGTCTCGTTTCAATGGCCCCCCCCACTTTGTTTCTTGTATAGCGCTGGGAGTTTTTGTGCACAAACGTCGGGACCTGGTGCACATTTCTGCACAAACGATGCACAAACGTTTGGCACATTCAATAATCCAAATATTCAATGTGGGGGGCTACCGATTCAATGCCCCCCCCCCCCCATTTTGTTTTAGGGATAGAGCTTTCAGTTTTTGTGCACAAACGATTGGACTTGGTGCACATTTCTGCACAAACGATGCACAAACGTTTGGCGTGGTCAGAAGTTCAAATTTCGAAAGTGGGGGGGGGGGGCATTGAAATGGACCTTTATAATACAACTGTGGCAGGTAATCTATAAGTAACGAGAGATTTCTTAGAGACCATTTGTATGTGAGTATATACTACTTATGTGTAATATTTATAATCTAATAGGTACACTATAATTAATTAAATAGAACATCAATTGAATATTTTGCTGGATTTATTCAAGATCGCTTGCATATATTATATAGCGTGCAGCCAAGGATGGGCAAATAAATCAAAAATGAGAAGGTAGTTTACAAACTACAATAAATCTTGGAAGTTAATATTAATTAATTATTAGGTATGTACCTACTACCTACCTACATTGATATTATATTCTGTGTTCAGTTACAAATAAATTACAATCAATAAATCTAGTTGTTTTATGTGATAAAAAACTAGGTAAGCAATAATTATTATTGCATTAGGTACATTTTATTATAGTACAATAAATTATTTTAATCATAATAATGAATTATATCTTTCATGTGGTATCCTATTAAGATCATTATATTTGTAAAGTTGGTGGATTTTTAGACTTATAATATGTATTTGGACACACGAGACACGAGATAGTAAGGTACCTAAATATATTAAATATGCAGGTATTGACGTGGTGTATATAGGTAAGTACGTGCTTAAATGTTTTATTCTGCATGAAAAAAGTAAAAATTTATCAATTTATCTACTTTCTAATCTACTCGTATAACGTACAAGATATCAATAATGCTGAATTATAATATTAATATCAAACTAATTATTTATTTATTTATTTTATTTTACGGGCTTAGCCTTTTGATAAAAGTGTAAACATATACCTAATATAAACAATCTTGCAGTATCTAATAGTAAGGACATATTTTACAAACAAATCTATACTAATAAGTATAATAAGTAATAACGTATATGTGTACAAAAGACAAATAAAAACGAAGTACTTAGATTACAATATAAGGTTATTTACAAGGCTGGGTTAAAAAGTTAAAGTTAAGTTAAAAAGTTAATTCAGTTAATTTTATTTTAACTTTTTAACTTTACTAGTTATTTTTGGCTTTTCATTAACTTAACTGTTAACTTTCTAAATTTCTTTTTTAATTAACGTTAAAGTAACAAATTAATTTTTCATTTTAAGAGGTAAGTTAAGTTAATTTATTTTGTTTTTAATTTTAGTAGATTTCACTATTTCAGTCTATTTCGTTTTCATGTCAAAAATTATTTACTGTGATATCATTCGAATCTAACTTATATGGAAATACTGTATAAAGTATAAACACTATAGTCTATAATTTAGTTTTGGATTGGAAAAAAATTAAGTACGCTAGCGTTGTATAAACAAATTAACTTTTTAAAAAGTTAACAAAAAGTGTGTATTAACTTTCAACTTAACTGAGTTAACCAATAGTTAAATTAACTTTTAACTTTTTGTTATTGGTGCATATTAATTTAACTTAACTGAGTTTAAAAAAATCATTAACTTGCCCAGCCTTGGTTATTTATATACCTATTTCAAATATACTAAAATAATATATTGTTAAATATTTATTTTTAATTTTTCAACAATTATACTTTTATAAAAATAATAGGTATAAGGTACCCCAGAAAAATGTTGAAACTCCGCCACTGATCAGGTATCTATATTAAGTTGGAAACCATCGACATTGGCAAGTGATAACAATCTTCTAAAAGTTCGTTATATTTATGTCCCATTTTTTTTTTAAATAAAAATATAGTACCTATATCCATTCTTTAAAATGTTGGCCTTTGGGCGAGGTTTATCTAACTATTATTGTATACATTATTATTATATATGCGAAATATAATACAATTTAAATCTTACAAACATCAAACTGATGTAGGTACACTGTAAGTATGAACAGAAATTACGATATTATATACTATAATATTACTATACCTACATTACGAAAATAAATTATTTTATGTTATATTGACACAACGTTGCAAGTTACACGCACTACATTTATACATTATTTATAAAACGACTCTATTATATAGTACGCGACGTAGAGTATCCACGATATCCACCTATTGGCCCGATTAGATTTGGCATCGTCGTAAAGCTAAACTCGGATAACTAGCAATCAGAATTTTTTGTAGTCCAATGAAGAAATACATTTCTTTTGATTTTAAAATATATTATAATAATATTTTACTTACCTGTACATTATACTTGATGCGTATCACGCGATAGGGTAAATTTGTTTTCTACACGCTCGTCGGCAAACGCACCGGCATTAGTCTGTCTGCTTCTCACAGAACACGACAGAAGTATGTATCTCGAGATTTACGAGTTGTACAGATGCAGTAGCGGTATGTAAAATATGGTGGTAAAATAATAGTGGTACCACTCACTGCGAAGACTATAGTACCTGCCATGGTTAAATTATACAGGTTATTGCATATTATTGACTCGGATTGTTATCATCAGAAACAAAATGGCTGCGTAAAGGGATATCACAAATATACATTTTTCTCATCATCAAAAACACGTTCACCATTGTCGCAAATAGGGGGGGGGGGGCTTGGTGCCCCCAGTTCAAAATTTAGTTATTAGGACTAATTTTTATATTCTGTGGTACTAAGCAATATGGCCTATGAAGGGTGGGGGGGCTTGAGCCACCTCAAAAAATTTAGTCAATTTGCGCCTATGACACTGACAAAAGCTAACAAATTCAAAATTCCCGCGCATGTATACTTGATTATTATTGGCTCCCTTTACGCTGCCATTTTTGTTTTTATCATAAAATATTTGATCTAGAAGGGGTATAAATGCAATCACCTTGTATATGTCAATCATGGTACCTACCTACGTTGAAACCGCTTCTCAAAGAGCGGTCAGTCGTACCCGCTCGTTTAGAGAGAAACCCGTCCCTATACTGGCGTATTCAAGAATTTTGTATAAGGGGGCTATAGGACTTTTGTAAAATCATTTTTTTTTTAATATACCTAATATTAAAAAATAAACACGGCCATTGGTTGGGGCTATCGGCTATAGGCCCCTTAGACCCCCTGGTTACGCCTCTGGAGTCTTGACTATACTATACAGCGAAATTGTCATGCCTATCTCGGGGCTACGATCCTCAACGGTATATTATTATTATTGTTAAAATAATAGTTGTTAGACGTTTAAATAGAAATTGTTGCGTCACAACAGCACATCACGTACATTGATCCCGAGTACGGCTTGTACAATACACACGGTCAAGTGTACATAATATTGGTGTAAGCAAAAAATAAAAACGAAAATCTGTTGAACTTCTTGAAAGAAAAAACGTTCCAAGAGTTTATTCGATAGTAGTTTGCTCGGACGTTAAAGCGAAACATCATAATCCCACTTTCGATATTTTGAGATTTCTCCGATTTTTTTTCGTCATATTTTTTGATCCCTACCTCAGAAATTACGGATTTTATTAGTTTTAAATCTCACAAAGTAGATGAAGTGTACCTACACAAATACGACATGAAAGTGTGTGAATGTTATTTTATTTTTCTGTCCTTGAATTGGCAAAATAACACATCATCATGCATTGTCACGCTAGGTACTATGTTTTATTCCATTTAGCAATAAAATATTTTGGAATTAATTGAACATGCTATACGGTCACTTGAATTGCAACAGAGATGACTTTGACTTTATAATACAAATTAGGAATAACACATAATGTGTGTGCTTACGGTAATAACTTATTCAACACAGATTTAAACAAATATAATCTTCTATTATATAATAATAGATGGTTAAAATAATATTAATGTAATATTTATACATAGAAAAAAAAATTAAAACACACATGTATAGTGCAAAAATTAAAACTAGTCATCACATAATTCCGTTTAAAGCTTTTGGTGAGCTTGAGTTTAGTTCCTGCATAGGCACTATTGGTGGCCGTTTATAACTTGACTCATCACTGTCGTGTATCAATGGGGACTGCGAGGAATACTGCCTGCTTTTACCATTGACACCATTTGTGTATTTGATTTCATGTCTAAAAATAATAATAATAAAAGTTAATCCAAATGAAATTTTTCTGAAATATACAATTTAATATATTAACCTCTCTGCATGTAGAGGTTGTTCTTTGCTATTTGTCTGAACAAGAGTGATGACTTTCAACAACTTGGTGACCGTATTGTCCAAGTCAATCACTTGGTCTAAGAGATCAGCATCTGGTGCTCGGAAGTCCTCCAAAAATTCAAAGTCAAAGTTTCCAGTGGAAGTATTGTTCATGCTCAACTCCAATTGTTGTCTGGCTACTATGGCCTCTGACAGATTATTCAAGGATTCACTTTCGGCCGATTGTAAATCACTACAATCTAAAATCAAAGAATGAACAATCACTACAGATTAATCAAAAATTATTACAACATGGACCTGTTAATATTATAAATAAAACATTTTTTAAATTAGTTAGTTTTATAAAATAATTAATAAAACCCATACCGTCTAAGGAATCAGTTTGTGATAATAGGTCACCAGTTGATCCGTTTCGTTTACAAATGGGAGAATGATATGTTCTTTGTAATTCTTTCATAGATTCGGACGTTTGTAGACGTTTCTTAGGAGAACATGGAGATTCTTGGGATTTTGTACTGGCTGAAAAATTAAGTTTATTAATTAGGTATAGTATTAGAAATAAAAAATAAAAAAACTATATAAATTATTATAAACAATATTTACCTGTAAAGTTTTTATCGATTTTCCCTTTATGCCAGTTAGTTGGTGCTGATTTAATAGCAGACACAATAGCAGACATAAGGCTTTTGGAGTCAGACTTATTGGATGAACTATTCATTTGTTCAGAATCACTGCTGCTGTCTCCATTTGTATATGCTTCATTAAAATATACTTCATCCTATGATTAAAAATGATCAAGTAGAAAATAATTATTTAAATGACAAATAGTAGATTTCCAGTAAAAGTAATAAGTATATACTTCAATATCAACTTCTGAAATGGAATAGGATTTAACGAGTCTATCCAACAGTGCATCGAGACGACCGCCTAATCCAGACAGACCCACAACAGCACTTGACACAGTCGCTTCTTGTTGTTGTAATAATTCACGACTTTTATTTTCCATCACGCGCATCTTTGCTTGTAGTGACAAATTCTCTTGTCTTCGTTGTTCAGATATACGTACTAAATGTGTACATTGATCCATAGTTTTGGAAGCCTCTTTCCCTTTTACAGCCAATTGTTCTTTGTAATCCTTGACCTGTAATGAAAACCGTCCATTGGGTTAAAAACTAAATAAGTAAAAGCTATTATATTACACCAATTATGGTCACAATATTTTACATTTACATGTTTTCATTAGGCATAATACAATTGATTGCTGCTAGTTTAAAGAAATAAATCACAACACATTATAAACAACATACTTCTTTTTCTAGTTCCTTAATTGTGTCTGAAAGCATAGCCTTCTCAGCTTGCAAAAAGTCTTGAATTTCAGAGGATTCCATCTCAGAGGCTTGATTTGCTTGTAAAAGTGACTTTTGAGCTGCATAGCTCTTTTCTAAATCCTATAGTAGAAGTAAACACCAAAATCAATATATATATATAATATATATGATAAATATTTTAATAATATATACCGATTGTAACTTACTCTATGTAAAGAAGTGCAAAGAGTTTTAAGGTGGTTGAGTTCTTTTTGCTGTTCATTGATCACCGAGGAAGTGGTAGTCACTTGATTCTCTAATATTTCTAAGATATTTGAAGGCGATGGATCCAAACAATCTGTAAAAATATATAAAAGCTTAAAATTTAATATAAAAGACAAAAATAAGACAAATATTACTATTTATTTGAAAAATGTTGCATATTCGAAGACTATAAGCATCAATTTGTCTACATGTGTCCAAATCATCATGATTTAGCCGTTCTTGTAAATTTTTAAGGCACTCTTGTTGTTCATTGAATTTTTTTGTTCTACAGTCTAATTGTTCAGTCTTTTCCTTTAGCTCAGTCTCAAGTGCATTGATCCTTTTCTCCACTAAATCGACCTAGACATTGATGAATACGTAAAATCGATTTCAAAATTCTTACAGAGAAGGATATAATTGATTAACATGTACGAGGATAAGAACAAGAAATAAGAACAATAATAACCAACCTGTACTTCGGCGTCATTAGTTTCAACCCTGTTTTCGACCGGAGGCAATATACTGCCCGATAACACTTTAGTGATGTCTTCGCTAGTCAGGTAGGTCTGCGAACACACCTCGTGGTAAATCTTCGTCCTGGAGACAACCGGTGGCGGCCTAGTGGATTTCGGAAGAGCTGGTTTCACCGGCGATGTGGTACCGGCAATAGTACCACTACCACCACCACCACCACCACTTCCAACACCGTTGAGGTGGGCAAGGGCACCCTGTTCAATGTGCTTTCTCCTCAGACTGGCCGCCCGGTTTAGGCTGGGTTCCCTGGGCGTCGTAGGGGCGACCGCGGTACCAGCCGGCGTAGCAGAGGTGACCGCTAGATTTTCCTTGGACTTCCTCCTCCGCCTGGGTAACGTGGCGAACTTGTCCAGCGATTTGACCATGTCATACGTGCTGACTAACTTCTTGACCGTCGAGACCTTGGACTGTTTGGCTGCCGCATTCAGGTCAGTCTTCTTCGGCGGCTCCACCCTGGGTGGGCTGTTTCTGGCTGTCTCAAAGTGGAACGACGACGACATGCTTCCCGGTAGCTTGCACGGCTGCCGGTCAGCGGACCTGCGCCAAGTCGGCGTTGACGGCCTGCTGTAGCTGATGGCTGTCGGGTAACAGGGTAACGAGGACGGGCCACCTGTTTCGGTCGGACTGAACGGGCCCAGCGGGCTCTTGCAAGGGTCATAACAGCCCGACGCCAGGCTTGAGTCACATGACACAGCCGGTGTCACGTCCACACCGCTGTCGCTACCACAACCTCCCGCTGTTTCCTCGACGTTTAAGTTCAATGGGACCTTGGCGGGTATCTCATCGTCCGCGCCGGTGGCGGAGGCAGCGATCTCGCCGTCCATGATTAGAATTGGAAATTCTAAAGACGGAACATATAAAAAAATATTATTTATGTTATTTATGATTATTATGGTTATTTTTACAGAGTTACAGACAACGTGCGATCGTAAATCACTAACATGGTTTATATTATTATATCCACGCGGGGAAGACGGGAACGTCCATTCCGGACGACGTTTCCGACACGCGTCCGCCACGCGTTACAGTGGTATACTATTGCTTTATAATATTACATTATAATATAGAAAACGCGCTCAGTAATTTAGCAGTCGTATGTGTGTACTTGTGTGTCGAACAGCTGACGAATAGGTTTACGGTGGCGGGGAGGGGCGATATCACCACCACCGCCACCCTGTTGAATAGGGGAGTTGCCACGGCAACACGTCTTCGTGCCCTTGGGCATTGCTCGACAACGTGATATTTCACGTTCGTATAGTCACGCGGTGGCTAGACCATAATATACATGTATGTATGCGTACATATAGGATATACGTGAATGCAAGTAAGCATACGTAGCAGGGGTGTGCTGTACGGCGTTCTATTATGACGGCGCGATGAGTTTGGCGGGAAATCCGCATACACCCCTCGAGGGAGGGGGTAGTGGCGCTATAGGCCGCCAGCTGCTGCTGCAGCAGACCCGGCGGCGCGTTTTGTGCGTATTTTTACAGCGATACAAATTATTATTGTCGCGAGAATTCGTCGTGTCTTGGACAATATATATTAGGTATATCGTATATAACATGCGTCCCCCGAGCGACTTCCACGCGAGTGTATGTTTAAATTTTGTACGTCGTTTTGTTTTCAATTTAAATGCGTCCCGAAAAACGAGAGGGTTGTATATATTAGAATAAATGTCATCATTATTATACTCGAGTCACGGGCACGCTGGAAAGAGGTTGTCTGCTGCAGCGGCTATAGCAATTCGTACATTATCATTGTTGTTGTTTATTAAATGGCGTGCTCGCGTTTATTCGAGAACGGACCGATTGTTTTAATCGTCTATGGAAAGAGAGAGTTCAACGATTATTTTATAAACACTATAAAAGGTTTGAAAAACAAATCTACCTGCTGTACGAGGTCAAATCGGATGCGATGTAAAACCGATTTAAATAAATTAAAAGAGTTTTTAAATAGTAGTTTTGCTTTACGAGGAATACTATAATAGTATTTTACGTATTCAATTTCTTTACTTTTATACTTTAGAATACCTACCTAAATGAATTTATCATAAATTAAAAAAAAAATATATTACGATTTTAGTAATTATATACTTGACAACAGTGCTTGTATGAATGGAATATATGAAAAAAAGATTGATAAGTGATAACCAATAAAACGAACAATAATAATGATATATATATATATAACTTTCGACTGCCGTAACGTTATGACATAAGAACGCACGTCGAGTGTTTATCCTAATATGACTATGATACGAATTTATTTAGAGAAAAACGATGCAAATAAAAAAAAATTTAACTTTGCGACAAAAATATATTTGGTTCAAACAAAGAGAACTGCACCGCACTGGTACCTATAACAAATTTAAGAGATTTCGGTGATAGCCGATTTTGAATATTGTTTTTAAAATAAAATAACGCTAATGAGTCGTGTATACAGGTAGGCTGTAGGTGGGTCATAGTACCTACATGCACACAACAGTGTATAAAACAACAATAATAAAATAAACTTTGGCTCCGAATGTGATTCTGTCACGTGGAGAAACGTTATACTACAGTGAAATGTGAGGCCTCCGTAGGTGCATATATATCGGTTAAAACCATATATTATTATTGTTATTATACATTCATACCATATATACCTATATACACCGTATTGGAAACTGTGCGAAAGCGTTGTGCGTTCGATCTGTATATAATACTGTGTATTATACCTATACTATTTTTTTTTTAATACAATATAAAAACGGAGCATCGATGCACGTTTGTCGTAGTATTTCATCTATTTTTTTGGCTTCTATATATATAAATCACACAAAGCGACCTACGGGCAATAAAAACTTGAGATATCGGTTTCCTTCTGCGCATATGATATTATAAAGCGGCGGTGATGGTATAGGGGAAACTATAGGTGGTATAATAATGCACTGTACAGTGATTTACAATTTCCAGTGACATAGTCGCGATATAACGGGAAAGACATGAACCTATATGAGCGGAATTAATTTTTTTTTGTCACGTGAAAAGAACGTACCCGTCGCCGTTGTAATGGCGTCACAATATTGATGTTTAAATAGCCAATAAATCGCTAAATCGCTAAAGTATAGTAATCGCTAACTGTAAAATCCGCATAACATAAACAGCGTGATTTATTGCACCGTGCTCGATATACCAATATGTATAGGTACATTGCATAAAAGTTGAACATCGTTGGCCGTATTGTACTATGGTATGATTGCACGCCCCAAACATACCGCGATGACGATAAAAATAAAGAAACACGTTGTTTATATATATATTACGTGTATACATAATATTATACGTTATTTTCCGGCATCCGAAAACGAGTCTCGACGAAACTGTTGTATATACTATATAGCCGGTATATATAATATACATTTATCATAAATTTACTTACATATCCGCGGTATACGCGTCGCACGGTATATATAAATAAATTTGGCACGTGAATATCCAATCTCTGCCAATACAACGGAATTGATATATGCCTCTGCAGCAGGCTGGAGTCGCGTGTCCGATGCTAATCTCGACATAGCGGTGGCGGAGGTGATGGTCCAGACGACCGCGCGCATGCGTTGTCGTGATAGTATTATAATATTATTATTGTGATTGTTTGATTTCCGGTACAAATGTAAAAGAATGTCTGAGCCAAAGCGGAGGACACGGACGACGAGTAATTTTCGCTATTTTCACGCCTAAAGTTACCCGCATAATATGTATGTATAATATATTATATTATGATTGAAAGCTAAATAATTGAATACGAAATAATAATATAATAGGATGCTTCGGGAGTGCGTGTGCGGCAAGATAATTTCTCCGTTTTTCTTGAGTGTCAATAAAGTATAGTAAATTATTCACGCACAAGTTTTGATTTAGTCTTCGTATTTTCCTAGATTATCCTCTGACAATAATTTTTCATTCAATAATAAATATTTTTGAAATACGATTTTGAGAAATATTATATTACACCATATTATTTATATAAATAAGGGGCACAATAATTCTATCATTTATTTACCCGTGTTTCTTAAAAATCCAAAACAACTTTCCAAAAATTCTATATGCTATATCTATGTGCCCAAATATATTTTATTATATTTTATATTAAAAACTTAATATTTATTTTTAAATATTATGAAACAGATAAGTATGCAACAAAATATATTAAATATACAGTTAAGTAATTAACAATAATTTCCAAGCTATTATTAACTAAGTGAAAGTGAAGCATCTTTTTAAAGAATGCTAAATACTTATATTAGTTAATGACTGTCAATATTTTGTTCAAATATCATAAGCATTAAACACATAACAAGAGTTTTATTATACTGTAATATTATAGTGTGATGTTATTGTAAATTACAATTAAATATTAATATAAACGAATAATGATCTCAACCATATGTTATATGCAAAAGTAGATATAGCATATATTAAAGTTAACAACACGAAATTAGTTCTGCTGAACGTAAATTTGCTATATTGTATGCACCTACACTAATTATAAAAATCGGACATATTTCAGGGTCTGGAGTAATAAGGTAAAGAAAAAAAATTTCCAAAAAGAAAAACTGAATATTTTCAAAAACCGTTCTTGATACCGATAAATTTGAAAAACCGATCTTAAAACCTAAACCAAAACCATAAAATGTAGAAAACCGTTCTCAAAAACCGAAATCTTAACCGATAAAATTTGAAACGGTTTCGATCCCTGTTTTATAGTAATAAAATATGCAATAATATGGAAAATTGAAAATAGATCATATTTTCTATTAATATATAAGGTGAATTTGTGGATATTAAAAACCAAATTTGTAAAATTATGACACTGTAATAAAAACATAACCAAACATAACATTTTTAGCCCAAAACGTATACCTATCTACCTATAATATATATAATATATTATAACTAGAGTTAGGATTTATATGCTCTACAAAACTACAAAACATGCTGAAATGCTGCAAAAATGTTAAATGCCTATTCTCAAAAATAAACTCAAAAAAATATTATGTTATTTTATTTAAAAAGTAGGAACCATAGACGATATAGGTGCATATAAATATGACCGTGATAAAAGATAGGCATTAGACAAAATCAAAAATGTTCGTATAAAAAAATGTATTAGGAAATTTTACAAAGAAACTCAATAATATGACCTAAAAAATTTCGAATTATTAAAATAGGTAGGCACTGATCTTCGAAATCTCCAAAATATGCAAAATAAAAATGGCATAATTTTAATCTCCAGTAAGTGAAACGGATTTTTATTTCACTTGGCTATATTTGGGACTTACCAAAAAAATATGCAACATGCTACAACATCCTAACCCTAATTATAACTTATACGTGTACGAGTTTAGGTAGGACTCGTAGATGTGCAGGGATATGCACTATATTATAAAAAGTATGCGCGCCAGTGATACATTCTGCATGAATTATAATATATAGGTAAAATCTTCTATAAAAAAATTTAGATTCTTTGAGGGAGTGAGGCGAGAAAATCTTCATTGCAGCGTGGCTCAAATTGCAAAAATAATAATATTATAAAGGTGTACAAGGTATAATAATATAATATTATATTTTATCATAGAATCACGTCATCGTACTTGGAGGAACTTAGGTATAATATGTGTATTATACGTCATAAAAACACCTAGTGTACAAACATTAGAAGTGACCACACATACACACATTGATCATCATCATCATTACTGAACATTATATTGCAATTTGTCATGTGATTGTCAGTCGCCGTAAACACTCGGTATCCCCCGCGAGCACCACCCACCGATCGGCTGACGTGCGTTTATCGCGTTCGCCAATAACGCTAATGAACCGTAAACAAACCGTAAGGAGTAGGTAGGCGATATTATATATGTGTACACAAACACACACACACACACACACACTACAAGTCGTATATTTTTTTCTCCTTATAAAATAGAGTATAAAAGTTTTCTCGCCGACACACGTATATATAGCAGTTTGTCCGTTTTGACGATTGAAGCGATACAATACCTTCCTATCGTTATAATATCGCAAAAAACGCACTCTACTATATTATTAAGTTATTGCGAACAATGAAAACGAACGCGACGATCAAATTGGCGAGGAAAACAGCCGTGTTTGTGAGATTATAAGGCAGAAAAGAAAACGCACCTAATGCGTACCGATATGCGCCGGCCGTTTACAACAGTTAAACGTCGCGGTATTATTGCAGTTACGTGTCGTAACTACACATATAAAAGGAGTAACTAGACCGGAAAAAGTAAACTTTCAAAAATCAATAACATACATTATGCGTTTAAAACTGCTATACATATATATATATATATCCCCCACCTCACCTCGAAAGTTGCATTGGTGTTGGCTTTGGTGTTTTTAGTTTTTACGTATTCATGATTGTACTTGCACCAATAAATTTGTCTAATTGATACTAAATAAAAAAAATATTAATATTGTAATAAAGGGTTTCGATTTAAATGTTAATACATATTTTTTATACTGTGAATCTATAAATTAATTTGTGAAGTGATGTAAGAGTTCGTTTCAAAAGAATTGTACTACAATAAGTCATGCCCCCGGCCATACCCTACTTCATTTTACATATTTCACAATAATTATTATCCTCAAATATTTATACAATTTTGTTAAAATACCTATATATTATTCTTATAGTAATAACTGTTCCCTAATTATTAGGTGATTAATAAAAAAAATATAAGATGTTAATCAATGTGAGGCGTTGATATGAGTCTCCGTATCAAGTCTAGAGTTGTATTAAAAAATTGTAATCTGTAGCCACGCCACTGCAGCCCACGACGTGAAAGTACGCGTTAGAATTTTTCCCCGTGCTCCAAGTCTACGCGATCCAATATAGTTTTAAACGCAAACTGCACGAATCTATATCGTTTATCTCTCGTCAGTTGTCGTACAGCACAACAATATATTATTAAAACATTATTTATTGCTGTAACTTATATATTTTCCGTTTTTTAAAACATCAGAGTTCCCAACGCTTTAAATTGCGAATTCACTTATAACGTCACGACGCTACTATAAATATATATATATAAATATGAATATATATATATATATATATTTATATATTATATTATAGGTATAGTATAGATGGGGGTAATGAGTAATGACCTTATATCCACGAACCAGATTCGCCTACGGTTTTTCATTTGGATTTAGAATGTGTGAGCAATGTATATATATGATGCTCCGTGGGCTATACAACTGTTTATGTTCCGCGGGACGTCATCGATGAATGGTTTATGGTTTTTAACAGGGTAAACGGTAGACGACAGTTTGGCTGGTGGGCAGTGCATAATTGTATTATATTATTATTTCATGATGTAGCGCACAGTGCGCGTATCTTCCAGTGACTTTCACAATATTTTTCACCGCCAAAAGCAAAATTTATTTTAGTCAGAATTGAAAAATTAAAATTAAAAAACCGATAAACATCATATAATACATACACATACCTCTACTTTGTATATAATATTGTATTTAACTCATAGTATACCATGGTGCAGTCAAATATGAAACTTAATTCCTTTTTTTAATTATACCTACGAATTAGTTTTGTTTAATTTTCCGAGTGCTAACTAAACGATAATATAAATGTATACATAATAATATGTAGGAACTTGGGTAAGAACATAATACTATTATACGACTATAGTTTTTTTTTCGTTTGTTTGTTGGCTGCAAATGAAATGCCAAAAATATTTCATTTAGTCCATGACTAACCTCGCTTTGACATTCAAAAGTTTGACCAATGACTCTCGTGGGGGCTTAAAGTGTATATTATATAAAAAAAAAGTACTAAAACGGAATCGGATAAACTACTATATATATACACATTAGTGAAATTCATCTGGGACCGTAAACGCCGTGCCATTTCTTTTGACGTATCACAGTGTAAATTATCAACAAAACTGTTAGTGCGTGTCCAGAGCAGCGCAGATCATTTCACGGATATATGTAAGTTGAATTTTTTTTTTTAAAGTCTAGTTTTCCGATAGCAATCGCGATTAAAAGAAAAAAATACCGACGCAATCTATACTTTAGTATACCTATAAAAGAACGGAAAAAGATGATAAACGCAGTAATTTAAATTAAAACGTTTTTCCTTCAGTGTATACATACAATTTTATGCCGTCCCACGGAGTCCCACGAACCTGACACGAAAAAAAATCGCAGTGGCTTCCTATATACATAATATAATACATAAATATATAATATATTATACGGCTGTACACGGAGGAGGTCGATTGCTGAAGACCCGGCGTCTTTTAATGTTATCAATAATTTAAATTTTGGTCTTGCATTTTAAAACAACCGCCGACTTTGCACGGCCGTAATGACTTTTTTCGACATTAATTAAAAACCAAGACTGTAATAATATACACCACCGCAGAGAATGGAAATTATTAGTGAATCAAAGAAAATATACGCGGTTTAAAATTCTACTTATTTACTATTTTTCCAATATAGATTTTTTTTACCAGGTCGACAATACTAAATATATATTATATTAGTAAAGTTAATTTTAATTTTAATTTTTTTTTTAATCGTAGACGTAAAAAATAAGTGACAAATGCGAAGCATGAAGAAGAAAAACTATTGAAATGGTTATTTATTTTGTTTTTTTGGTCGTTACAAAAATTATTATAATTTATATCCCCTGCTGCAGTAAACAGCTGTGCGTCATGTGTAATGAAAAAAAAAACGTACACGCCGTCGTTCGCATCAACGATATACACTCTATAATATTATATAGCCGATGGAAGTGACCGAATTACACAAGTGATATGTAGACGAAGTTTTATTAAATTTACATTGTATACTCGGGTATACACTGCACCGCAGGGACGTGGTATGTTTAATACATGTTTTTAATTAAAATAAACAGGATTTTTATTCGTTACAACTATATTTAGCGTATGGATACAAATATACATACATACATAATATTATGTGCGTGTGTAAATTTAGGGTTTTGTATAGATGCCTACAACACGATTAGAATAATAGAATATAATATAGATAAGTAGGTATACCGCTTATATTAATATTATTATTATTTTTCCGCCGTGTCCACCGCCACGGTATAACTATATAGTATGTCAATATATATTATATATAGTATACCTACTATACTGTCGGCATATTATTAATTCAAAATCAACGATTTAATATTTTGTCCGCCTATATACTAATCAACTGCACATGCATGTAGATTTTTGAGTAAAAAATAACAACAGTCGTAAGTATATTGTTTTATCGATATTAAATTGGTTAAATTTTTTTTCGTTATTTCATAAAGACTGATTGGTGATTGGCTATTATACAACGGGCATTTCATAAATATATATTGTGTACACGTATATACACGTACTCTTCAGTATCACGGGTTGTTTAGATAATATTATAGTAGGTACCTATATACGTCCGTTGTATTAGTAAAGTCAACAACAGATTCGCATTAATAAATTATTATTGGTCGTAGCTGCACAACACATTATATAGGTACACCGCAGCAGATCAGTATACATTATTTACGTATGTATAGAGTCACATAGAAACCAGCTGGAACTCTCTCTCTCTGCGTGCGTCTCCTTAAAAGGGGTGGAATGAGAAAAAAATCACGAATCTTATGAAACGATCTCGCTTTAACTAGTCTAACTGTGTATATAATGTCATTTAACGTATACTGTCTCACACACACACACACGCCGATAACTGAATACATATATTGTCCAGTGTTTCGACGGCGGACTATACAGAGGGAAAATCACATCAGTGACAGTATACTTAATTTCCTATATACCACAGACAGTACGGTGGCATTTCAATAGAAAACGCGATGCCATGACGTGTCGTTACATTCGCAAATACGGGTGAACACGTATCGCGACATATATTACGTTGTACCTACGTGTATTATGTACTCGTCGTGAATGTTATAACGCCTCGTGACCAATCTCCACTGCCCACCGCATGACTGTAAATCCGTATATATAATATACAATAATATTATCGTACATAAATAATAGTATATATAGACATCGCGTGACGGAGGTCACTATACGGCTGAATATGATAACTGATAAGTTTGTGACGAAAGCCTAGATAGGGATGTGTAAAACGATCATCGAGAAAATTATTAAAAATATATTTTACATAAATATTATACAGTGTATCTGATAGATTTTAAGATTTAAATAACAATCTAAATACGAGTAATGGTCAATATCTACTAGGATAAATTAATAACACTAATATTATTAATTATTAATTAATTATGTGGTACGTATATATTATATTATATTTCAGATCATATTATGACCACCACCTTTATAATATTATATAAATAACGATTGTATATACGTATGTACATAATATTATGCGGCATTGAGTAGTGGTGAGATAACAGCCGACGGTCACAACTGCAACTGACAGTAAAATATTTCGATAATTCTACCGGTTGATATAATAATATATTATTACAACGTTTACGAAATATTATTATTATTATTATCTGGGTTTGAAACTGGCCGAAAATTATTTGATGCCCTGCGGTAACTTGATGTCGCAACACTGTTACAATTTACATCTATATATAATATATATATATTACAAAATAATTCACTGCTGGTTTGCGTGTGTCTTTGCGGTGGTCGTCATCGAATTCGTTTCGACCCCTCGGCGAGTAAGTAAAATGGCCTCAACGTACGACGGTACGAAAGTTTTTGGGAGAGAAAGAGGGACGGGTCCAAAGGGTCGTTTGGTGGACAACCAAGAGGCACGTGCGGGGGGGAAGGAGCGTTGTCGACAAAAACTAGTGACAGTCGTCGTCATCGTCATCATCATCATCATCATCATCATCACCGTCGTCATCGTCGTCGTAGTCCCAGACCTACCGATTTTTAAGGAAACTCGTAACATGGGTAAACGTAATATATATAATAATATAATACCGTTGCGATAATGTGACCCTGTTAGTCAAAGGCTTAACCGACAAAGTACCAACATCTACGCGCTTTTTCTATCCGTGACGTAGGTACAGCTGCGTGTAAGTCCACAACAGCTGCAGTTATACTATATTATAGTATACACACGTATATTATAAAGAGAATAAAAAATTCCAGAGATTTAGGCGTGATCGTATAATATATGTGAATGAGTGAGATAGGGCGAGGGAGTGGAAAAACGGACGTTCACCCACACTCACGCTCGCACCGGCGTTCGGATACTAAATTGTAATATCGTTATCTTCTCACGGCGTAAGATTTTTTTCTCAAATACAATACCTATTCACGTTTCGACGTAAGGATATACAGGGTGTTACCGGCCCCGCGTGGATTTACTGTTGTCAGAGCGATTGGGAGAGAATAGTGTTTGCGTGTTATCTCCAACATCCTGAATTCTCGTGGGACACTCTGTATACAACATTAATGTATTATATTCATGTACGCCGTTTTCGCCGGATAACCTATACTCGGCAAGACAAAAGGACGGTGTTTACAAATTGCCACAAAGCATGATTATAATAGTGCGGCGGCGGATGGTATAGATACACGGACGTCTAAACAGTGTAACTGGTTTATTAGCCAGTTTTCCTTGCGACGGACTTGTTTTTTTATTAAAATTGTGGTCCGTGAATACGACGTTCCGTCATCTGGCTGAGCGTATTGCAATATATTATGACAAACACCAAGGAAGCACGCTGCATCGACATTTTCCCAAATAAATATATTGTAGCCGTAGCCCATAGCGGTAATCATTATTACAGGAACTGGTAATCGGAAGTAAATTATCTACAAATCTACACCGCGTACCTAAATGGTATAAATATATACTATGATAATAATATGTAGGTATAGTAAAATATAGTTATATCGTATTCTATTATGTAATTTTTGTTGTTCGCGGCAATCGAATTGCGTTATTTTTTGGCGTTGTTGAAACGAATACTGTTACAAATACGTGTTCGAATAGCCAGAAATTCAGAAAAATATTATTTTCAAGAAAATGGTGTTAATAATTTGGTTTCTGGTTTTGAAGCCTACTGTGCGTAAGCAGTTATAGACAACCGCAACTTCCGTGTCCGGCATCAAAACGTCTCCTTGTTCGTTGTGGCGATCCCGGGTCGGGCCTAATTAAAAGGTCACTACAACAAGGCGGACGCAGTCGTCTGGCAACAATATAGTTTCTGCGGACATGATTTCCCGACAACGACGACGGTCCGGCAATGCGTAATGTGTCTGGCTATGAAAACCGACACCCAATCCCCACTTAGAATCTACCACCGGAGGACTATTAATTATTTATTGCATTTGCATATTCCACGACCACGACGTTCGAAATATTAAGAATTGTATGTTTGATTTATAATTAAAAATATAAACGAATTAAAATCGTGTTGTTTCAAGTCACTTACGTTTCCGAGAAAACCCGAAAAAAGTACAAGAAAACTCTATAGAGTTATACCTATAAATTGTATCACTGATATTTGTTTTTTTCGCCTTGAGCAAAGGATAATTATACTAATTTAAGTTATGCTATACCATACCCCTTAACACTATAGGTACATAGTTTTCAAAACGGCCAACGAAATGTATATAATTAGTGATGCCTATAATGCATTGTGTGTACATAAAATGTAGATCATTGATGGTATAGTAGTATGGTACATTGGTACAATGGTACTATGGCAACCTAGATGGTAACAAATTCACATTACATTATTGGTGAGTGACCAACAAAACATAACTGTAAAACACAACGTCCTGTATTGTTAAACATAATAATATAGTCTATTAAGGTTAGACATTTTATACAACTCAAATAGACAACAAAACTAATTTAGTTTTGACGATATGAATTTTAAAAACCTTGTTCTGAAAAGAGAAGGCCAATTAATAATGAATGCAATTATAGTTTACAATATTGTATAGAATATAATGAATAATGTTTTCTCATAAATTATTATTTCCTTGTAGCCTGTAGGTACAAAAGGAGTACCTACCTACGTATACAGTGTTAATGATTTAAATACAAACTGTTAATATTCTATATGTTTTTACGATTTTCACAAATATTTTAAACACACATAGAGGATACAATAATAAAAAATTCCGTGATGAACGCTTCAAAATAAAAGTAATTATAATATTTTAAATTGATTATAGGTACCCTCGAATCAATATATATGACTAATAAAAAGCAGAATTCGTCCGATTTTATTGTATACTTACTCTTTACACAAAATGAATTTAAAACCAGGATTTAATGTGAATTATACAGTAATTAAATAAGAAAAGCAACATTTTAAATATTAAGTGTTAGTGCTATTGGTATATAAGTACGTTAAAATAAATAAGTTATTTGAGTTAATGTAAATGGACTAATTATCGATCCGATAAACGTATGTGTATTTTTGTAGAAAACTGTGTGTTTCCAGGTCACAGGTGTTCCCATATATAATAATGTGATTTGTTTTGTTCGCCGTTTTTTCGGAATATCCGATATTTGTTTTACCCACATAGGTACTGTAATATTATCTGGTTTGGCCAAAACAATTGTCTACTTATAAAATCTACTTTTTTAATAGAAAATTGTCGAAACGAGGGCAATTCGTCCACAGAACAATTTGGAATATCCACTGCTCCCTCTCCAAGCAACACAACAATAATCAAATATGTCGACAACACGTTCCCAATAATATTGATGTATATTTAACGTTAAATCGTGCTCTTCTGGTCCATGATTCCGTTTCGTTCTGCTGGATTTCGGCGGCAGTTTTACAGTTTGCCACACAGAACAGGAAAGAAAATTATTTTTTGGAATACTCCCAAATACCGCGATGGGGGGAAAAAAAGACTAAACTTGATGAACTGTTCTTTCCGCGACGGTGGACTAATTACTGTCGTGATCGTGTCTTTTAGTTGGGTCGATATATAACGACAAAAGTACGCTCTTCTCTTTCGTCTATCCAATTGTACCACATAAAGTATAAAATTACCCGGCTGATATAATACTTGACAGTGTTTATGATATACGCAGGTATACTTTCCAAACAAATTCAATATCAAAATACTGTGCGCGGCTATGTTATAGCTATATATGCTATAACATATGCTATATATGCTATATTGTTGAAATTCGAACTTGAGTACGTTTATATTTTTATAGGATTTACATTTACACAACACAATGTTCTTGCTAAAATATATTTAATGGTATAAAATATATTACATTATTTATACGAGATAACAACAATAACTAAGCTGTTTGGTAATACGCAAATATTATTTAGGTAACTATATTAAAGCTTGTTTTCAAAGATAAGTAGATAGGTACCTAAAGTGAGTTACTATACAAATACTGCAGTGTTAAAACCGTCGTTCACTTAAGTTCTTAATAAAACAACACATATTATAGATAGGTAGATGGTTTGAAATAATGTTAGGCGCAATGGTTAAACAAATTTCAATATTATTTCAAAAGTCCACAGGAGTATAAATAATTATTTCAAATGATATAAACGTATACGTACAACATAACCGTTGGGTACTTTATTTATATATTATCCAAAATGCCAAGTTAATTGGGTTTCTGGTGAAAATGACAGTGTACAATGCAACTATTCTTGCATACCAATGCCGACTGATATGTATAATACTTATACCGAGCTATCAACCTAACGATCCACAGCCTGATGAAATTATATAGCTAATGAAGCATATAATTTTGTTTATTGTTATCAGCGGACCATTAGACATTTTACTAATAAAACATTTATCTCGTTAATATATTTCTGTGTATTAACGCATATTTAATACTATATCCATACAAAAACTTAAATGTTTAAAAAACATACTGTTTGTTTATAAGAAACCGGTACGAATTTTACATTATATCATAGAATACCTAATTATAATTTAGAAGTAAATACACAAGAAAAAAACCTGTATGAATGTAAAGGTATGAACTATTTTGCAATAAAAATAAATGTGTACAGTTCGCATATGAAAATGTATTATTATTATTTTATGAATGAATTCATTAATTTACGATAAATTACGTTGATATAAATCAAAAAGCATTTGTCAATTACAACATTTTTACAAAAAATAGGAATTTACGTGTATGCGTTACCTATGAGTCTTTAGTATTTTAAATAAAATAAAAGAAGCCAATTCCTAATGCAACGCAACGTTTTCCGAAATATACAAAAAGGTAGCGAAAGGTAAAGTACCACCGTTCAGCGGAAGGAAATAAAGGTGACTAACTTCAAATATAGGTATAAAAATATTTTTCGGCATTATATATAGTTAAATACTAAAATGAAAAAAACAGCTTATAGTTTTTTTTTCACTGCATCAAATTCGTTTAAATGAATTACAAATGCACACATATTATACCTATTAATTTATATCTTGTATGTTAAGGTACCTATATTATTATTATTTTTTTTTTATCAATCTAGAGCCAGGCAACTATGGTCATTAGCTATTCCTATATACCTATATAGTATTATATATATTTATGTATTTAGTATTTATGGCAAAACATTCGACTTTAACAGGATTTCTAAAATCTATAAATGGTAGTAACATAATATGTTGAAAAAAACATTGAAATACAATAAAATATTTATTAAATTACAATTAGGTATACCTGTGCTTTTTTATTTTACAATCTGTACCCCACGGGTTTTACATTACTTAATATATAAAAAATATGTGGGATAAATTATAAAACAAACCTTAAAACGTTTAAACACCATTATAGTGTTATTAATTATAATATTGTAATAAGTCCTAACGAGTATAAACGAGATACGACTTCAATAACTATTATTAATCTTATTACTATAAGTTGTAACTTATAAACGTTATATAATGTATAAGCCATGAAATTACCAATGTATTATCACGAAGTAAGTTTAATATTATATCGTATAACGCAAACTACTCAAAGTATTAACAGTGATTAAAATCATGTGGCATTTAAATCTCTTGCAAATTTATAACTCGTATTGTTATTTTAAATTAGTTTTAAGTTAAATTGTCTCCACTCGATGAAAAAAAGGTAACTTTTAGACCAAAAAGCCAGACAAAACTGGAATTTGGTTTGACAGATTTTAATTTTGATTATGATTGATCAACAAGTTTAAGTACTAGGTTTCTATCGAGGCGATTTTTAATATTTTTAATATTATTAGTGTCATAATTCGTATTAATGTATTAATATAAATACAAAAATATAATATTCATGGGTATCACAGCTGAAAAAATCGGAAAAAAAAGATATTCAAAAACGCCTCGAAGGAAACCTAGTAAACTTGATAATCAACGAAAATCAGTTTTAAAAATTTAAATCAGTCAAACCAAATTTCTTCAGTCTTGCCTGACTTTATGGTAAAAAAAAACACTTTTTTTCATCGACTGCAGCCCCCTGCAGCCTCCATTAGATTTATTTTATGATACGGAATTTAAATAGATATATTTAAAAATATTAAAACAAACTAAATTTATGTTTAGATTGGTCAAATATAAATTAGTTTTGACTTTTGACGAAACCGACTGGAGCCCCCTTAATGTATTTTTCAAATAAATTATGTATATTAATAATAAAAGAAAACTTACATTGGAAACAATAGTTTCGAACATATTAACGATACTAGGTATATAAATTATAAACTTACTTATTTTGGCTAAATTGTTACCAAATGAAATAGTATGTATTTAATCAAATCCATTGGATAGATTTGTGTTTATCTAATCAATATTTTAAATAAAATATTATAAGAAAAATGATAATTTAATTTTCCGATTTAAATAATTTTATGCTATGTATAACTATACTATAAAATATCATTCCTTACAAAATGCAGTATAAAGTTCTATGTTAAGTCGACGAACAGCAGTTACTATTGTACCATCAAGGTTACAAATGTAATATTATGGAAAAAGTAACCGTCAGACATTTGACGCCCGAACTTGAATGCCATGAACATTAGGGTCATCTTTATTTGAAGTTTTCAAGAAAATGTCATGAAAAGGGCACTATAGTTGGTAATAAATCATATTACCTTAGTACATACTTTAGTACATACTTTAGTGCGTGGGTCGGTATGTTCAAAATATAATCAACCAGAAAATATGTTTTATTTTTTCGTTTGAAATTTGAATACCTACCTAGTTCATTTGTATACATCGCTAGCTACTGAATATGTGGATGATATTGTATAGGTACTCAAAGGAAACAACCTAACGAACATTTGAAAAATAAAAATTATTGACTCTTTCCAACAACGTATGAAAGTCTGACTTATATAGCTAAACCCTTTGCTAATTTTCTTGTCCCTTAAAAAGTTATTTATATAATAACTATCTATGTCATAAAAAAACATTCACAAGAAAAACTTAGTTAGACGACTTGTCAACACAATAACTAGACAAATACTATATTTCACTAGTTAAGTACCTATATACTTAGGTACTAGAGTATCTTTACTTAAAAGTGTTAAGTTTATAAAATATGACATGAATAGTGAAAAGAGTCTTGAAAAAACATTAAATTATACATAAACAAAAAATACGTACATTGTACTCTTAATTTTATAAACTTAGATATGTTATTATTTTTATAATTTATTAATATGATTTGGCATATAAAAGTATTATCCAAATATAATCGTATTATATTATACCTACATACTTTTATTTTATCCGGTAACGGATATATTATAATATCATGTATTTCTAATAATATTGTATTTTACACTATTCAATATTCATATATACATTTTATTCGGTCCATACGTACCTGAAAGAAAATTAATGTATAAATCTTACTTTAATGACAGAAACAAATGTTTAGGCATTTGTATTATTGTTTCTGTAACACGTCATTTATTTTGAAACGGGTTTTCGATTATCCGCATTTCAAATAATCTTATAATCTCTGGTCATTACGTCTAGTGTCTACGAAGTACAAACCCTTTTTTTTTATAAACGGTCATAAGTTTTTCTGATAAACGCAGGGATTATAAGTTTAGATGAACGCTAATATAAAAGACACACTTAAAATCAAACAATTTTACAAAAGTACGATGAACAGACACTTATAAAATGATATTTTGAAACCACAAGCGTTATAAAAAACAAGAATTGCTTGTGTATAATATGTTGAAAATATATTAATTTCACGGTTGGCCATTAATCATTATCAATAATTATTAATAAGAAATATGAAGTAAAGTGTGCAGTAATTCTTACTAAAAAATACATTTTAATAATTTACCTTTGTAAATTTTAATTCAAATGAGTGGAAAATTGTAGACATTATATTTTTAACCACATAATATTGCATAAAAAAACATATTAATACATAGGTTTACCGAAAGTAAATATTAAATTATTAAACATTTCAAACATAGGAGGTGTTGCTATTAAAAATAATATATTTCGATAATATACATTCAAAGTTCCTCGAACAGTGGGTCCATTATAATATTAGATCCATTGTCCATATAATAATATATTCCAGAATATTATGTGCCTACCAAAAAGTAAATAAATGAATTTAATTGATGTTGTGCAGGGAAACTGTTCGGAACCGGTTCAGGGGTTGGCATCACTGGACCGTATTTCCTGTGCTGCTGACGCCCGCAGATCAACGGCGAATAATAATAATGGAAAAATATAAATTGCTGTTCACCGTCGACATCAGTATAACAGACAAGGGGTACCCCTTGCGACGTTGCATTTTGTGCACACACACGCACACACACACACACACACACACACACACACACACACACACACACACCAATCACCAGATATTATTACAACCAAAAATAAAAATCGAGAACGTATATTAAAAACTAATACATCATTATCTAACTGCGTTTTATGTACGATCTGTCTCGTTGGTTGTATCCATCAATTCAGTGACCACTTATTAGTTATTGAACACTGATTTGTAATATTTGTCTTTCGTTCCAAAATCCGGACAAGTTATTTGACATTAAACCTTCAGCAAAAAATCAATTCCATACTGTTAATAAATGTCAGCCGGACGCGTTTCACGAAACGGTGGGAAAGCGTAAATACTCAACCGTACGCACTTATTACTCGTAGATAAATAGGTTTGTGATAAGTGCAAAATACATCAGGGAATACGATTATTAATGGTAAATATTTTATGAACGTTTAAAACTTGTTATTGAACTTTACCTAACATGCTTGATGCTTCCGAGATTGAAATTGAAAAATAAAAATGTTTCTGGTTTTGTTACATTTTACTTAAAAACGTCTAAAAACAAATGTGTCATTTAAACAGGTTGATTTAAAAATAAAGTTTGAATATTTTATACACGGTTGCAAACAAAATATTAATAAATAAATAAAATAATGTAAGCTAATCAAAAATGTAACAGGTAACTTCAGTGTACGTTCTCTACCTATAGAAAACATAGGTAGGTATATGAAAAACTGGTGCCAGACACGTAGCAACGAAGAGGAAACGGTCAATTATTCTGACCGTCCTTGGGGCTTTATGGATAATTAACCACCGTGTGCGCGCCTGTAAACCTATCAGGCAATCATCATAAAATAAAATATTAATTAATAACAATACATTATAAATTAGGAAATGTCGACTTGCATGACAGACAGGAGAAAAACATTGGTCGTATGGGAAACACATGGACAATTACGAAATAATAAATCCAGAGTGACTGATAATTAAACTACATAACTGTTTAATGTCTCTTTTAACAGCTTATTTAGTTATTTATTATAACCTTAAGTGGTGTAAAATGTAAGATATTTTTTCAGAAATCATTTTGAAATGTTTATAAAATATAAATCATTAACAATAAACAACAATTTGAAAAACAAATAGGTACCTACCTAATGTCAACAAATACGTAAACAAATATATAGGTAAGGTATCTATACTATTAATTATGAATTTTAATTACCTATTATTACTCGAACACACCTATTGAGACACAATTGTATAGCAAGAAACAATCACACTAATCACAATTTTACAAGACTTCCAAATATTTTGACCGGGAAAAGCTGTTAAAATGGCTTAAAATAATTATTGAAATAGGGCCTGGACTACAGTTTTTGTTTAGGAAATTGTATGGAGGGCTGTACATAAATGTTTTACTTGTTTTTTGTAATTAATTTTATAATACCTACGTTGCGATTGCATAAAGAAAAAAAAGATAGTAGATATTCGATTTGGATACAACAATTATAAGAGGGGGGAAATGCGCAATTGCATAACTTTTTACATGGTAGGTCATTGCTGGTAGGGAAATTCGAAAACGGGATAATTGACAATATCCGCTGTTATAAAAGTGAATCAAGATTTTAATATATTTATAAATTGCTATTTCGTCTGTCTATAAAAAAATTTATAAATAACATTTGGTTACAGTTGACATGATAATTATAACTGTTAGGTAACTATTTACAAAAAAAATTGTTTACTTGTAATAAGTATAAATTTCAAAATAACCAGATATCAATAAATCATAGGCACTCGCTGTCATAAACTCATTTTTCAATGATTAAATATTATAACTATACCTAATAGTTAATACTTTACATAATACTTTAACTTTCAACGTTAATATTTGTAAATTTATAATAATGATAAAATTATATTAGTGCGATTCTTTACGTTTTAAATGACACAGTGTATCATCATTTATTAGATGATGATAGTTACTATATACTATTACGTTACTATTATAATAATGTACTGTACATGTCAATTATAAATTAGATAGGTCGTGTAACCTTAACAATCGTGATTAACACTTATTGAACATAATATTATTTAAATATTTTCTCACAATGAATTACACTTTATAAGTGATATTGATTGTACAAAACCCGAGATAAAACCCCTTTGAAGTTTTAATTTTTAAATAATGACTACCTATATTGTATTTACTGAGGTCTTCACTTAGTTAATGGTCAATAATAATTAAGTACTCAATAAATTAATTGATTATTATCTGGATGAAAGAACATGATTATTTTTTTTTTAATAAATGTTTCAAACATGATTTTAGAATTAGTCTATGATTTTTAAACACCGATAGGGTAATTTGGTATTAAAAATACGAATATTGATAATATAGGTATTCCGAATTTTAATATCAGAAAGTAACAAAAGTAGTTCGTCCTTGACCTATATTAACATGTTGGTTTTTAGCCCCACAGATCGTCCTTCAATTATTATGTTTAAACAATTTAAAAGCAGACGGTTCTCACAATCCCATTGCCCCTCGCATTGTACATACGAATATTATCATTCGGAGGACCTTCGAAATTGGATAACAAACTCAAATCGTATATGCGAAGGAGACGAGAATAGAATAAAACTAATATTGATTCAAATACCATATTAGGTACCTAATAGTTGTATTATTTATGAAAATAGAAAAAAATCTAAATTGTAGGCATGCTAGAGATCAAAAATATTATTAAGACATAAAATGTATACATTTTATTTGATTGCAATTGCAAGGTAGGTAACTAGATATATTGTTTACTTAATTTATTAAAATTATATTCCCATACTATAAACACGAATCTTGCTTTGCTTATTTAAATTTTTTTAACATAAATAAATAAATAATAGGTAAACAAATGATTTAAAATGTTTAAGTTTTGGTTTGAAAGCATTATTATATCCGATAACAAAATTAGAATGTAAAGGGATTAAACAAATATTTAGGTAGGTACCTACTCCGAGTGCTACTGTGATTCTTTAAAATTATGAATTGATTATTCTTTTATTTTTTAGCTAACATTAAAGCCATTCCTATTTTATTTATAATCTTCTATTTTATATGCGTAATATGTAGGTATGTGATTTTGGTTAGGTTGAGGGGGCTTAGCCCACCAAAAATCCGTCAGGCCCCCTCCTTTTCTAGTTTTGTAGGACCGTATCCCCCCCACTCCCGCTCACATTGATATTACTAATGTTATTAGTCTCCCTTGAAATTGTAATGGATTTCCGCCTATGTAGGTAATGGTCGAGGTAATGGAAAAACGTTTCAAATGCCTACAAATCATATTTTTTTGAATTACAATTTACGGTAAAATATCCAAAAAATCGATCATTTTTGTTTTAATTCCAATTTCAACATTTTTATTGGAATAATATCAATAAAAACTGATACAGAAATGTTCTATATTTTTAAATTTCTATAGGTAAGTATGTACAACTTATGAGGGATCTTCATATTTTCAAGCATTTTGACCAAGCAATACAAACTCTATTATCGATTGGGTATAAAAAAAAATTCTTAAAAATGTTAAATGCATATAAATAGCTTAAGACTAGTCTTACTATTGACAAAATAAATTCATTGTGAACAGAAAATAATAGGTAGGTAATTTAAGTAAGAGTAGAATATTTCAAAGTTCCAGGTATACGATTAATTTTTTTAAATTAACAATTTACAACAAAATAGATTTTGTCAAAAATTGATGTACCTAACGTAAATATTTCCGTTTTCCGCATTTATTTTTTAGTTATTCCTGAAGTAACCAAAGCAATGTACTTTTTTTGACAACTTCAAAGAATACTCGAAGTATACCAACCTTAAATACTTAAAGTTGTTAAATTGCTTAAATTGCTCCAAAAGGTGAGTCACAAAAAAAACTCATGATCGCTAAACTAATACCTACATCAATCTCTGCATTCATCACTCCACTCAGAATCACCTAATACCTCTTTTAAGATACTTATATTTTTTTTTAATGTTATGTGTGCAGTAAAGACAGCAGATCGATTTTTGTATTATATTATCTTTTTTTTTTTTATTTATTATTAAAATATTTACAATCTATGCTACAATAGGCATAATAAGCAAATTTGAACACAAACATACAATTTAATTATATAATCCTAAACCTTAGTTTGTCAACATTTTTACGTAGGTAATATAATTATATTGTTATTTCCAATCCAATAATAATGAATATTTTCTGATCTACAGTTTACTCGTAATTGTTTGCTATAATCATATATGTATAATATGCAAACTTTTTTACTTTTTTAACCTATAGTGAAAATAATAACCACAATTTTACTGGTTTAATAAAAATATATAAACGCAGCTTTAAACATTTAAGACGAAACAAACTATAAAAAGGGGAATGAAAAAAAAAAATAAAAAAAAAATATCAAGACAATCGATTATAAACGATTATAAATTAGGTATAATATTATATCATTTAAGATTAGTTTTCGTTTAATGTTTGAAATCCAAAATATTGACATGAATGAAATGACAGTTCCATTAAGTTTAATGGTTTAATTCATTTTCACTGAAAATAATTTATTTCCATATTTAACTTAACAAATAATTTAGCTAATTTTTTTTTCCTTGAATTATTGGAGCCCGTATGGTATTATTTTATAATCTTATCAATAAACAAATTAGTATTTCCTGTTATTTACAATATTAATTCATGATTACCAGTACCTATATCGAACGTATAGAACAACCCAGATGATTTATAAAATATAATATTATAATACCTAATATTATCTAATTTAAATGTGTTACCCATACTCAAATATAAACACGTAAATAACGTTATTATATTACCATAAACTTTAAGTTTTCGGAATTAGACACACAGTAGGTATATATTATACAATATTTGGAGGGAAAACGATAAAATATACTAATATAGATTAATTAGGAATTAGGGTTCCTGTTGTGTAAGTTTTTAAATTGGGAACTGGTGTTTGGAATAGTAACCGAAGACTGCCACCGACAGAGGTCATTGGGCTGCTATACAGTATACACACAACGGACGGAGTGTGTAAATATTTATTACGCGTATTCTCGGCACCCGGACACTGGACAGGCGGACTCGGACGCCGCGAACTCACAACTATAATATTTTAATAGTCATCAGATTGAAAAATCGTATTTCGTTTTAAATTAATTATTATCATTGTTCCGAGTGGGCACAGATGATGATGATGAGAGACTACAATATTATTGTAATCTCTTATATTATAAAATGTTCTCTTAAAACACGAACCTATCGCACAGTGGGTCGCCGTTCGTCGTGGACGTTATGATATCAGCGGTCGGGGGATCGGCCAAGTCGACCGTAAAATGTGTTTTCGATTTACTTGGAGAATATTATACGTAGGTTTCCGTCGGCAGGTAGCGAAAAAATACGATTGCGACCGCATTGTTATTTTACACTACACCGGCTGTGCGTCGTCGTATCGGACGCACGTTGCACACAGTTATCGTGAAATACAATAAATATTAGGTACGCGACCTCCCCCGCCCGGAGACCCGTTGTACAACACTACATCCCCCGCGATATGCGCACCGCACTGCACAATACTCTGTAGAATGAAAAATGCCATTTGATAAGGGTCGTCGGCGCCCGTTGAATGGATGTAAAACACGTCGGCGAGATGTTTTCTCGAGATTGTCGCGGCGGTGGTGGTGGCGGCAAGGGGTAGTTGGTAAACGCGGTGTCCGATAATAACGAAAATAAGAATGACAACAATAATAATAAAAATAATTATTATTAGGTACAACAACAATATTAGTGTCGGACTGTTCTCTGTATTATTGTTGTTGTTACTGTCGTTGTTGCGCGGGCGGGCGGGCGGGAGAAGATTCTGGGAATCGGTTTCTGCGCGAATCGGTCTGCACCATGCCGATGGTAATCGTGCAACGTGTGCGCCCTACAATGCGTGCGTACGGAAATAAAAAGGCCGTCGGTGTTTTCCCCAAAGCGACATCGTATCGTTAGAAAAATAATGTTACAATGAACAACAATCCATTGGTGATGTTGGTTGGTTATCACCCGATCGACCCGATCGAGCATTCCAAAACGATAAGCGACGGCGAGGCGTGAAAGCCGAACACTCGGCCGGTCGGACACGCGGGTTTTCCTATTAAACATTATTCTCTCGTTCTCTCGGTTAATGTGTTGCCTACCGAACGGTAACGCTTTTTCCCTCCGTTTTCGACCAAACCGGTCCGCGACCCAAACAACCGTTGTTTTCACCCCGAGCGCGTTAGTTTTTACCGAAGTAAGTACTGACCTTTGGGACGACGGTTGAGTTCTCGTGCTGCGTTCACGTAGTATGTCGTAAATTTATATTATTGATGCGCGCGCGCGTCGAACACAAACCGGCGGCGGCGGCGGCGGCGACGGCACTTAATCCAATATCGTCACGTTCGTAACACTGCCGACGCGATGGTTACGCACAGACTGCGTCGGCCGTCGGGCAGGGGCCTCGCCGGGTATCAACACGCTGCCGCCGCCGCCGCCGTTTCCTCCTCCAGTCAGCCGCCGCCGTTCGGGCGGCCGTGACGAATCGGCGGCGGCCGAATGCAGACGTATTATTATTATTTTCGCGGGGAAGGGGGTGTTGGTGCGGAGGAGTGACCGGTGTTGACTACGCGCGCGTGTGTACGATATCGTCCTAGCGTAATTAAGGCACTGCGGCGACGGACCGAACGCGCCGATGTCCTCGTCGTAGGCTCAAAGCAAGCTTGTTGGTCCGGCGGTCGTTCGGACCCAAACACTTTGGGCGCTCGTACCAAGTGGTCCGGACAACCACATAATACATTAATACACTAAATTTATTTCAGAAAAAATATACAACGATCGTTACATTTGCCGCCTTATTTGAGCTAAACAACCTTTCATCCGTTTCTCACAACTGCATTCATTAGCGTTTCATCGAGTCGGGGCGTCACAATTCAATGCTTGTTCGCCGAGACTTCGGAGGAACCTGCGAACGGCGCCGGTCGAGTCCCGCCAAGAGAGAGAGAGAGAGAAATAGATAAAGGTGTAATATGCGAAAACCTATACTTGGCGATGGTAGGTACTTATATAATAGCTATGCTGCTGTTATGTTCCGTGACTCTCCGATACTTTGAGATCGGTTTAACAAGCAAGCGACGTCGATTTGTTTCGTTTCCCGAAAATAGAAATCGCATTAACTTGTTCCGTGAAAATAAATACTGGCAATAAAAAATAAACGTTTTTACTCGCAGTGCTATAACGATTTCTCATCATTTCTGTTCTCTTAACTATAAGTACATATAGTTAATACACTTTTATTTTATTTTCAATGAAAAGTAATATTTTTTTATACTTAGTGTTTATAACACTTGTCTTAGGTATTTCGTAACGTGTAAACAAACGTTTGCACCAATATAGTAGAAAACACGTCAGCTATAATGTATACACATTTATAAAGTAATAATTGTCGTTAAGGTTAAAGTATTTTCCGTAGATGCGGTCCAATAAAAAAGTGAAATGTTCCTATTCAAGATATTTGATTTATAAAACAAAAAAGTTGATGCATTGTATCCACGTATATATAGTTACGTTAGAATTATTTTAAGGACAAGAGTTCTGACCATTTATATATTATGCGGTGTTACGTTAGTGTTATAGAACCTGTACGACGTACGTGGTACAGCGGTAGGTATAATATAACAGTAAGTAAAAAGTAAATGTAGGTAAGTATTATAAATATTGAAAAAGTGGATATATTACCAATACCTAATATAGGTTTAGGGACAAAGTGCAAAAATCGAGTTTATATATACACCGTTTTTTTTATTGGGGGAGGAGAGTAGCTTTTTCATAATTTTTCCTAAAAATGATTGAATTTATTAAAACGGTTATTTAGCAATAAGTATATACAAAGTAAAAAGTATAGAATTATAATTGAATATAAATAAATTATAAGTTCATTAGATAGGTATTATATAGGTATATTATCTAATAAAAATGAATTTTTAATGATTAGGAAATAACGAGTGGATTGTGATAAAGGTTAATTAATTGTAAATCATACTATCGTTGATGCTATGATCATGCCTACATAATAATATATATATATTATATATAACTGTACATAGTATAGTTTATTATAGGTTTATAATTAATATATTATAACAAAATACATAATACAATTTTTTTTGAGAATGTTTACCTGGTTTCGAAGATGATATCACATAAAGCCATAAAGTAAATCTAATAAAAAGAACGAATATGTAGGTAGTTTATTGATTCGAAAGTACAAAATAAATAAATATTCTATTTCAATCTGCCATCAAATTTCAATTCCCAAATGAAATTGACATTAACTTTTATAATGTACCGTATACATACCAATAATCTACCGTACCTACATAATATAGTATAGTACATAATATATTATTATTTGTTGACTTAATTTTTTTTTTAAATTAGATTTAAAAAAAAGTCAGCAAGTAAGAAAGTAGGTAACTATTCTGGTGTACAGTATAGATGCCAATTGTACATAATCATTGAGTGAGTCCAGAGTCGCTGTAATAAAAGTGTTATAATTCTCTAAATCTCAACGGACAAAATGTAGCATGGTCTCATAATATTAAATAATATTTTATGGAGCAATATAATATAAGATAAAAAAAACTTACCGGGAATCCTACTGGCTACCACATATCTTCCAAATTACAGCGAGGATAACAACGTTTAAAAATATTATACCCACAAATGTATTGTCAAACTTCGCTGAGCTGGAACTGTTCATTAGTTAGATGAACAAATTATTGGTCCTCTACTAGGTATTCTATATGCGGTCTGGGGTCAATGTGCTACATTGTCAAGTTACAACTCGCATAAATTAAATACAAGTCCTGCAATCCAAAGTCGTACGTGTGATTTCAAATGCTCCAGGGATTGTTCGAAATGATGCACTGCACACAGACTTCTAAATACCAACAATATCAAAAACTACATCAAGGACCTATCGATAAGCTTCTTCAGTAATTTAAACAAAGCAAACGGTCCACAACATTTCGGGCTAACAATGCCCATCCTAACAGACACTGCAGACTCCAACATGGTCGTCCTCACGACGTTTTATATTAGCTCATTTAATTTTACTATTATTGTAAATATAATTTATTTTGTATAATTGAATAATTGTTATGTGTAACATAATAATATATTGTATAAAGTAAAATTTGTTATTGTATACTCTGTTAAATTTAAAACCTAGTATTCTTACTATACTTACTTACTATGACACAATGATATCTGATGATCAAATAATGTTAAAAACTTAAAATCTATCTACGTTAAGACGATTTAACTAAAAATAAAAGACTAAAAAAATTAAAGTGTTAAATTTAAATCCAATGATAAATCATTATTAGACTATAATCTATATATTGTTATGTAAATTGTATGATAGGTATATTTATATTGCTATTATAGTAATATATTCAGGTAGATAACTATTTGCTAAACGGTAGGTTGAATTAATTTTTGCCGAAAACTTTGTATTTATTTTATGATTCAAGTTTAATTATTATTATAGTATATATTTAATATTTATATCATACATCATTGTTATTACTATTGAGTCAATAACGGTGTGATTCTGTGATTAAGTTCGAGGTATAAATAAGCAATAGATTAAAATTAATCTAAATATTTTGAAAATGTCATTATTGTGTGATAAAATATAATAATAAACGTAAAAGTTTCAAGTCCCGACGAATAATATTTTTGAGTTATAGAAAATGATAATTTAAAGAATTACTATGAAATGTATACCTATCAAGTTTCTACGATTGATACTTTTTATGTTACAACAAAAAACTAATTCAATTTGATTAAAAATCGTTAATTTACACGTGAATATCCCACAAAGTCTAAATTTTAACTTCAGCCGATCATAAAAAAAATAGTTGTGGAAATCCGCTAAACGATTTTAGATTCTGAGCGAAGCGATGAATGTATTGATTTTACAATGATGATTTTTTTTGTGTCTGTCATCACCTTTTAGGACAGTAAAAATGCTTGGATTTTCTTCAACAGTTACTTTTCTGATAAGAATGTGAATCTAGTTGGTACTTTGGGGGGTCAAAAGTAAAAATTTCTCAGTAGTATTCAACACGACGTGAAAAACAAAATAAAAATTTAGGAAAAACAGGATGCATTTTTGACTGAATGCTTGTATAAGAATTTTCTATACACCATAACATTTTCTAAATATTTTGACTTATTTTGAGCTGTTTACGGACATTTTAATTTCCATTTTTTTTTAGTTTTTTTTTCTATAAATATCAATAAAATTTTATTTGTTGGTTAAAAAAGCTTGAAAATTTAATAGGATCGAAAAAATAGGATGAAAAAAATTAAAAATCCATAGTCACAATTTTTTTTTATAAGCATTTAAAGTTCAAATATTGACAAAATACGTATATTGCCATTGCTATATGGCTATTGCTATATGTATAATTAAGTTATTTTTCCTTAAGAATACTGGTTAATAGAACAATAAATAAATTTAACTATATTTCTAATTTCCTATTTTAGTAAATGGTTATGTAATATGCATCATCAATATAATAATTTTTATTTTTATTATATTTATTATTTAACTATTTATAAATTAGCTTAACTTAAATTTGCTTAAAAGTAACTCGTTATTTATTAAGTTTATATCAATCAAAATAAGTTCAGTTAAAAATTAAGTTAATGAATATTAATTTTAAAAAAGTTAAAATAACTTAACTTTTTATAAATTATAAATTATTAGTGATTTGGATTTAGTCAAATTGAAATTGACAAGTATAAATACTAAATAGAAAATTCTTTAAGACGGTTTATCAAAATGTTAAGTTATTATTTTAGTAAGTATTTAGTTTTTTAATAATTTGTTATAACAGAGTAGATATCCAGTATGTTTTACAAATGGCCATGATATATCAGAGAATAATAAGCAATATTATCGTGTGCATACGTAATTATCTATTTGTGAGTCACAATTAATGCTGTTAATAGTATGCACATTACAAACAAAATTGGACCCAACACCTCAGGAAACACCACGTTTAGTACAAACTACTAAGTTAATTTCCTACGCAACGTCATTTAACATAACCATTTTCGTTCTGTTTTTTAAATAACTCTAAAACCAGTTAATAATTTGATTGTTTATTCCAAAACTTGGTAAAATGTTTAAAGAGGACGTTGTATGGTCGACACTCGACAGTATCAAATGCTTTAACAAAATCTAAAAAAAAGGTAGGTATAATTTTATATCAAGACTATGCATCATCGATATTTTATAATTAGTAGGTACATGAACAAGTTATGAGGAACCACGTGTTACATTTTTAAGTAATTATAACTCAAAAATAAAAATTGTATAAATATTTAAAAAAAAGTGTAATTTTAAAAATATAATTTTATTTACATAATATAGTAAATGCTAACATGAGTATTTAATGAAAACTTCATTTTATTGCTGTATTGAAACACATTGTACTCCCTATATTATATTATACACATACGACGTACATTAATAATATAATATTATATGAAATTTAAAATTTTTAATATACCTACTCGATTTTGATATTACTCTAAAAAAGTAATTAACTAAAATAAATACTCAACATTAAAACAGTTATTTACAATATTTATGCGTACAATGTATATAAAATAATAACATGTTACCTCACAGATTACTCATATATTATTTTTATAATAATTAATTTTCTATGGGTTGGTAATAATATGACGTTATTAATCAAACGACAATTTTTATAAATTTTATTACTTAAAATGTATAAAAATATATAATGAAAAATGCAAACAAGTAACTCACTGTTGCTGAGTAAAGAAAATATTTTTAATGCATGTGTTGAGTGCTGTATCCTGTTCTATCTTTTGTAATTCATATGGTAATGTATTGGGCTGGTTTTTTCTTTTTTGACCGTGTGATATTAGTAACATAATAATATGGTATATGCGTAAATAGTTTTAAATGATGTAGTCATTTGTTTGTGTCCATTCGACTAAATATATTAATTATACATTTATACCTATATACAGTCGAGTCACGATAACTCGAACTTGAAGGGGGATAACAATTCGCATCGAGATAATAATATGTATTATTCGAGGTTTCTAACTAATTTATAGGGGAAAATTTTTCTAGGGGAATAAAAAAATTCAAGTTGACGAGTTTCTCGAGTTATCTAGGTTCGAGTTATCGCGACTCCACTGTAGTATGTATAATGCATATATATGTATAATGTTATATTTCACTTTACACACTTCTTTGTACAGACAACCAGCCGTGATCAACTCTAAGAAAGACAATAGAATTTCTAAAAAAAATTATATTATGAATTTCAGTGTTTAGATATATGACTAAGTTTATAACCGATTAGTAGATTAGTATTCATGACTAAACATAATTTGTTTATATTATTTTTAATTTTATGTGAATTGTATTTCCCAAATATTTGATTTAAAGAAAATTAAGAGATGATTTCACTTTAAAGTTTAGACAATATAATTTTTTGTTTACTTTGACGCGTTTATACATTGTTGATTGTTCCATGACAGCATAACCCATTAACCCATGTGGCAATATATTACAGTTTTACACTGCTGTTATGTGTGTTTGACAGGACTTCTTGAAAACTCGAACAGTTTTACACATTTATTGTGACATTGAAAACTCACGAAATTCGCGCAAACCCCATTTAGTAAGATATTTATCTGTGATCACGTTTTGTAATGTCGGAGGCAATTTAAGTCGATTAATTACAATCGTAAAATATATTTATTAATAAAACTATAGCATTTATTAAAACTATATAAATCTACTTTAAACCAGAGCTTGAAACAGATTAAAATAATTTCTGTTTCGGTTTCGATTTTGTATATCAGTTTTGAAATTTTACGATTTCAGTTTCAACTTATCAATACCGGTATTAAGAAATTTTGGTTTCGGTTTAGGTTTTAAATACAGGTTTCCAATTTTCTTTTGTGAATAATGAAATTATTATCAACATTTTAATCATGATCTCAATTTTATTATTTGTATTAATTATGCGTAATAATGGAATTTACGTATTTAAAAAAACGTCAGTTAAAAAAAAAAAATAACGATTTCCAATTTTTTTCAGATTTTGGTTTTGAATTTAATACCGGTTTCCAATTTTTTACGGTTTTGATTTTGAATTTAATACCGGTATCTAATTTTTTTTAAACAAATATAATAGCACAATTAATAGCTAAAGAAAACTACGACTTAATAATATGTATGAGTGCTGATTTTAATTTACATTTACGTAATAATATTACTCTATTAGTGACTATAATATTATGTTTAGGTATGCAGTATGCAATGGAAAATTAATTATCATTCATAGGTTACATTTTTAGTATTTCTATAGCATTGTGCATTACACATTTTCAATGATCACTATATTTATTTTACTCAATCTTGATCTACTTTTTGTTGCCAAATTTTATTGTTGTAGATATTATGTATGTTTGATGCAAAACTACCTATAATATGTTCAACTAATCATTAGTTCGGTAGTAGGTACCTATAGATTTTGTATATAAAAAATGCACTCCAATATGGTATAACATAATGCGTTTTCACCAAATACTCAATAATATAATTTTGTCTTTTACTATGATCCAAATATCAACTAGACTTAATAAAACAATGAAAAAATAGTAAAAATCGTAAACTTTCTCTTAACACGACATCACTTAAATTTATTGATTTCATAATATTGGTACATTAAAAATAAATAATTTTGTTGACTTATTGTGTGAGTCATTATTTTTTCCACTACAAATATAAATATTATTACGTCATCAAATAAAACTGTTAAACTGAATTTTAGTTTTAAAATTATTATAAAAAGCAATAATAATATTTATATCCTTTAAATTATAATGCACAATTCATATAGGTATGTTTTAATAAATACCTATTTTTTTTTTTAACAAAACTACCTATACGTATTTAAGTACACTATTCATAAATAAATGAGGCGAGTAGAATGATTACAAAATACAAATTAATTTTATCTCCACATTCCGTATTTTAATATACTTATATATTATTTTATTTTACTAATTACAACTACTATATGAGTACCCGTGAAATACTCTTCTGGATTTGTAAATTTCTTATTTGTTATAATATGATTTTTTATAGATATCAATTGATAAGTGATATTATCACTGTGATTACTGTCTCTCGAAATTCATCACTCACGATAACTCAAAGTTCACCAGAACGACAAAACTTAACATAAATGTTTATATTAAATAACAATCGAATACCATTAAAGCTTCTTAGAATAGTTTTTATCAAAATAATAAATGCTTAAAATAATGCAAATTTCACTCAATACAATTCTCGTTATTTATCAAATCTTTAAATAGGTACTAAAGTTTTCATTTATAAATCTGTGGCCTTTTGTTAGATGGGCCATGTCAAATGACAAAATGTATTTAATCATTTTATTGATTTTATATAATCTTAAAATAACAACTATGACTGAATTTTACTCAAATAAAAATAGCCTATTTTTAATTCTTAAGTTAGTCACATTGATTCCTTTATGTTAACTTTTATGTAAACTACTAAAAACCAGCAACAAAAATAATATTTAACAAACAACAAATCTTAATTTTACCAAAATTTATTTCATAGTGATACATTATACATTAGTCATTTTGCACCGAGGCATAGAAATATAATATATCTACGTACCTGTCGTACAAATACTTTATACAAATAATAAAATAAGAAGAATTATTTACCAACAGTTTTGTTGAAATACATATTTTATCATGGATCCAAGAATATTTATAAAAATATATTAATAGAAATTTCACAATTTTATTTTATCAACTGTCAATATTGTATTTCTAATTGTGATAACTTTTATAAATATTTGCAATATGTTTTATATTATGAACAAAAAAACACACACCAAAAATTAACATAGTTGTTTATTTGGTTCAACAGTACATTGTATATCTAATATTACAACTACAGTGCAATTATTAATTATTATACTGTCCGACAAGTAACTGTCGTATTACTTCCTACGTACCAACTACCAATATTGATAAATCAAAACGCACATAACTAAAACATAATCACTTTATTGCTGTTTTGTTCTACTACATCACATGCTGAAGAACCCCTTTCCTTTTAGTTCGGTACATAATAATAAACCAAGAATTGGTATTATATTTGCACCTTGAAAAGATGCAAATCGATAGTATAATTATATCTATATAATTATTCGAGAGCGCGGACGTTTAAAAATATAAAAACAAATTTGTTTTATATTCGTTCCTTTGAAACAGCACGAACAAAGGACGTTTCGTTTAAATGAAAATTGCCAAGAGACCATCAGGGTCCCAATATAATTACGCGTGATACAACGTAACCCCAACACCACGCGCATAATATGCGCAACCACTATAATCTTGCACGTGTTTTAGTGAATATGGGTTCAAAACCATTATATTAAAAGGATAGTCAATGTTAGTTATATACTTATATTTAGTCGGGAACTACAAAATTCTAGTCTCCAAATTACACGCGATTTATTACAGCTTTTCATCCCATCTGCATCGTCGGACAACAGTATTAGGTACCTATAATAATAATATATATAATATACCTATACTATATATTAATATAGTATAATACCAAGTCATAATCTCCATCATGGTATATAGATAATTGGTTTCAGGTAAACCGAAAATGTACAAGCTAAAAATTGAACGTAATTGTTATGAATGTATATCAAATAAAAATATAAGCCTAAGGCAGTAAGGCCATATTGATTGCGTACTTGCACGTATTAAATTCAACAAGTTCGACAAATTCGAGAGGTTCTTGTCGTAATTTAACAAAACAATAATTTTCGAATATCTATCTAGATAATAGATAAAATATGACCAAATGCATATTGTTTAAAAAACAAATAATTTAAAACTCAAATTAGAATAAATTATCATGTTTGCTATATTTTTATTTTAAACATAATAATATATATATGTAAATATAAGCTTAAATTTTTACACAAGTCATCGGATTATTCATCAGAGTTAACAGACGATGAACAATATAAATTATACTACAAAATAACTACAGTATAATACAGTAGCAATAGTTTAGAAAATTCAACTACTCACAAAAATAAAAAAATGTTATACAAACATAAAATTGAAACATCAATGGGAAGATTGCAGGCTACAAAAAAAACGTGGAGTGGGATGAACAGAACTCAGGTTGGCGTAGAAATGGATAGAGAAAGATGGTAGGTATGACTTTTTTTTTCAATATGCACTTGAAGTCGGACTGCATCTACAAATAAGAAGATCAAGGAGGAGAAAATTTAAAATCTTGTCACAAAAAATTATCCAGATAATTTATCTCAGGTGAACGTTTTATTTAAATAGATAAGATAAATTTTTTTTCTAGATAATGCAAGCACCGTCAAAATGTTTATGACTAGTTATGAGTAATTAGATAACAAATCATATACTAAAATAGAAAGCCTAGAATTCAGTTTAGTTTAGATTATTATTTAATTAGTTTAACCTGATTACATGCAATTAAGAATAAAATATTATATCAAAATTAATCAGTGAATGTGTACATAATAAGAACAATACATGTAAATAATTTAAAGAAGTTATACAATTTAAGACGATAAAAACAATATTAAGATTTTAGTTAAATGTTCAAAAGCCTTATAAATAGTTCTAATTATTTGTACAGTTATATTATATAAAAAAAATGTATTATAATTTATTGATCTCTTCTGTTTTATTACCAACATTGTTTCCCTTTTAGCTTTATTTTAGCAAATAATTATTGCTAAAAACGTAATAAATAAAACCATAACACAATGGGTTTTATTATTTTTATTACATGTTCGTATATTTTATTGCACATCATACTTCTAAACTTTATGTAAATAACCCATATTTATTCTTTTTTTTTTAGTATTTTGTATTTTTGTGTGGTTTTAAATGGTGATGAAAGTTATTGAAACATTCGTTTGTAATATATATATTTTAATATTCAATGTTTGTAGAATATTATAGGTACATATTTATTTTCAAAATTAAATATAACATAAAATTGGATTTAAAATTTAATTATTAATTATTATTTATTAAAGTAGGTATTTTAAAAGTTTTTTGCAAAATTTTATTGTTAAACCATGTTCTTAAGTTTTGATTAATTTGATTGAAATAAATGGCAAACTGATAAGTTTGTATTTTTGAAAAACTTTATAACAAGAATTCTTTCATCAGCTGTAGGAACAGTTCAGTTGATAAAGTCTAAAATGAGACTAACGTTTTCGAATTATTATTTAACAAACTTATTTTTCTACAAAGTTCATGTAGGTATAAACTGATAGCGGTAAATGGACATTTCCCCCCGGACATTTTCCCTCGACTGTTTTCGGTCTAGTAGGACATTTCCCCCCCCCCCCTCCCCGGATATATTTTTGATGCGGAAATTTCCCCCCCCCCCCCCCATATTTTTTTAAAGTTAATTATTGACTAATAATATTGAATTTAATAATATAATATTAATTATTATTTATTATTTATTATTTAATATGAATTTTTTTTATGAATAGAATATAAAATAATTTTTATTTTCATAAATATAATAGATTATAAATGTATATGTTTGATCAACTGAACTACTTACTTGAAACAATAAAAATTAAGAAAAAAAATAGGTAAGTGTAAAGTAAGATATAATTAATAACTAATAAAAATTGTTAAAAACTCCGACATAAAAAAGATACATTTTGTAAAAACATTTGAATTCTGATTCTTTTGTTATTTGTTATTTCTTAACTTATATTTTTTAGCCTTTGTTCATATTTATTTTGTTTTTTTTTTTTTTGTTAAAACTGTACCAGTTTGAATATTTAACAATTTAATAATTGCTTGTGAATTTGATCCAAGTAGTTCAGTTGATCAAAAATATAAATCTATAATTTATATTTTATTATATTTATAAATATATTTGAAAATATTATACAATAGGCATAAATTAATTTCATATTAAATAATAATATTATATTATTAAATAGTAAACTTAAAAAAAAAATGGGGGGAAAATATCCGTATCAAAAATATGTCATGGGGGGGGGGGGGATGTCCGTGATTCCTGATAGCATATAGACTATACTTAGGAACTAAATTTTTAACTACAAAAATCATTGGTAAATTATACAATTTTTTATATAATATTATACACTAATATTTTATTTTTGTTTTTAATCTACATGACGTATCTCTTGTCGATTTTTTAAGTTTTAAATGTTTAGAATTTATACTACAAAATGCAAATGATTTTTGTAAGTTTTATTTACATGGTATAATTATTTTATTTTAAATATTACGTCTATGCTGGGATGACTTTTATAATACATTCAACATAATATGTTAACTGAAAAAATAATTCACATCTTAAATATATTATATAAAGACAATTAAACTAATAATAAGTTTAATTATATCATTATCGATAAATTGACATACGCACTTATAAGTGTAAGCCTATATGTAAATATAAAATAATATACAGGCTGTTCAAAAAGTGTGTAAACGGCCATCATACTAATATTAGGACTGATAAATTATAATATTATAAAATACCTATAATTAATAAGGTGATTAGATATTGTAAATATTGGTGTGTAATATTTTACCTATAAGTAATAAATTTTCAACAGTGTTATCTGTTATTGCTATATGCAGATATAAAAATATGCAAACAGTAATTGAAATGTTTTCAAATTTTTTGAACACCTAGTATAATATGTACTTAAATATGTAATATATATTTATTAGTAGGACACGAGTGCAACTGTACAATAGGCATAGACTTTAGTTATTTGAGTTTATCATTCGTTTCTTACGATCTTCCTAGTTTTGTTCTAGTAAGTTATATTATAATTTATAATAATATAAAACAAAAGAATACGTATATTTTTATAAAAGAAACAAAAATGAAAATATCTAAATCTGTAGAAATATATTCTGTTTAAAGGATTTTTTTTTCTAATTTTTAATATAGACAACCAGAGCTTATTTATGAAATTTGCGTGGAATGTAAAAACAATTACCAATACCCGACTAGAATCAGAGGCGCTTGCTTAGCTCTAAAAATACTCTTATATTTAAAGAATTTTATAGTTAAATCGTAATACTTAAAAAACGGCCAACAATCGATCTTTCTTGAATACATAGGAAAACAAATACAAAGGTACTTAATAACATAATGAGATATTATTAATATTTTTATAATTTTAAATGATTTAGTAGAAGGAAATTCAGAAGGTAGTGTTTTTCAGATAATTAATATTAAAGTAGGGACCTAAAATATTATGGAAAAAGATTTAGATAAAGAGAATTTAAATTTTATAAAATGGCTTCTAATAAGCTTCTATTAATTTAAACAACATAACCATGAAATATAAAAAGCATTCATGGAGTGTCTACCTTTCCTTTGCATCCATAATATTCGCCCTTGCTTAATTATATATTAATGTTGGCTTAAAATACATAAATTTCACTTAAAAGTGTAGCAAACTGATGTTCTACTGAGTGAAATCTGTTGTCATAATAATATGTATACAGATTACAAGTATACTTATAGAGTTGAACAACGATTTTTTTCAAAGGATCATGTGATTTTACTCGATATTAATAAATAATTTCGATAACGTAGATTAATAAATTGACAGACTGATTACCAGATTTGGTATACATATACAGCTATAATACACCTATAGGTGCATTCCATATTATGAACATTAAAACAATTTTAGTTGTATGGTCTAGGATTAAGTCATTTGATTTATTATTTTTTACACGTCATGCATATTGCCCCGCATTTGTGTATTTTAAACAAAGTTCAATTTTTTACATCGTGCCTTGATTTTTTCTCTGGTCCTTGTCCTGTTTTCAACCAAGATGAAGTATATCAGATTATAATATTGACATATTTGCTTTGAGATACTACAACACAGTTTTTATACATATTTATTTAAGGATATGATTGATTAGATGGTCGTATTACGTTACGTACTTGAAATGCAATCAAGTAATTTGTTTTCAAATAATTTATAACCTTATTTTTTTTAATGTATTTTTTATATTGGTTACTAAATTAATTTATTAAATAAAAATTAAGAATAGTACCTTTTCAATGTAGGTATATTATGCTAATTTGACGGTCACCTTGTTTTGTTCCTTATAGTTCAGTTAGTTAGTTTTTCTATAGACAAATTATTTGTAAATGTGTTTCAGGTGGTACCCACTTATTGTTATTGAACGTATAATATATTTTTACTCCCAAATTGATACATTTTATGCATAGATAATTAAGACAATTATAAATTTAGTCATGTAATATCGTATACACTATACATTCATCAATAGATGATTTACACTGCTAAATGTAAAACTATAATTCTTTTCGATAAAATTATCATGTATTTTTTGTGACTTTCATAGCATAATGATTACCCGAGTAATTTTTTCATCAATATGGATTGTCGGTTTAGTACGTGACTATTATACAGTATGTCCATAAAAATGAAACGGATATAACAGGCAATTATAAAATTACAATACTTTTATTCGAACGCTTTATATTTAAAATAATGTCTATTTATGTGATTTTTTTTGGATATTGGTAAAATACTTTAACGGTATAATGGATAACTAATACCTGAGTTTTTTATTGCGTATAAAACAAATTAAATATTTAAATTATAACTATAAATATTAACTATTATTACACGCACAAAGACTGTGCAGAATTCAGTTCACATTTCAAAGATGTTTTTTTAAATATATATTTATATAGGTAGGTAACTATAGTTTGATTTATCAAACTTTTAATTCGTTTTCATAGTATTTATTTTTATATTTTATGGATTTACCTGACTTAAGTAAACCCTGGGATTTTAAATCCATAATTTTCGACTCGACCATTTTATAATTGTTGATTTTTCTAAACGAAATTAGTATTTTCGATTCCGATTTTTTTTTTTGAAAAAATCAGATTGGATTAACAACAACTTCCTGAAATAATTTCGGATACCTTATCTCCTAGTAGAAAACCCCATCTACTATTTGATTTTTCGTAACCTCCGTCTTTAATAAAATCCGTAGGTATCCGAGATAAAATGGTGCGTGTATAATGGACACTGCACGTATATCAAAACCTCTGCGCAGTTGTTTTATGCAATTTTGGGTACCAATGTTCAACGAGCCAGGTGCATTTTTCATCTGTTCATTGAATGCGCCCAGGAAAAATAACATCTGGCATACAGATCAACCGGTTCGAAAATGGTACGGAAAGCGATAAAGCATTATATTTGTTTTTCTCTTATATGTTTTACTTACGCAGTAAACACCATATAGGTATAATATTATACTTTTATCGTTATTATTTTCAAGATACACATTACTGTAATTTACTTCTACAATATATTTCCATAACATGATCTTTATAACTAAGACATAGGCACTACAAGTTACACCTATTCCTAATGTTATATTCCTAGAGTTATAAAAATCATTTCATTTCAAAAAAAAAAATGCATAAACGAGGTGCAGCTATTGTAAAAAAACTTTTTAAAACAGGCATATATATATTTTATGTCACTATTGTCATGTATAGGTAATCATCTATGGAAGTAAAATGTAGAGTACCTGTGTTCCTAATATATGACAAGAATACAACTATTTTTATTCTAAGAAAGGCAACATACTCTCATTAAATGTGCTAATGGAGAATCAACGTATTATAATATATTATAATATGTATACTATATTTTATATAGTTGGAATGTTAAGTATTATAGCTATTAGAGTGCATGAGATTCTAATGAAGGTATATAGTATTCGTTGATTACGATAACTTAAATTGTTGGAATCACGTGATATATGCATATAGGCTCAAATCACCTAAAAATATCAGGGGGCTTAAGCACCAACATTTTTTTAATCTGTATTTGAATTTTTAATAAATGTAGTTATAATGGAAATATTATCGTGGTAGTAGTATATAAGTTATACTCACGGGATTCGAGGTGCTAGCATTAAAATGCAGGGTGCTAAGCACCCTTAGCACCCCTGCGATTTGCGTTAATGGTGATATTATATTGAAATTTGGTAGATGTCAGATACCGCTTGTGATATCAATATAATATAATATTATACATTTTGGACATTTTTTAATTATTGATTTATAATTAACAATACAATAAAGTTAACTGAGGTTAGATAATTAATTATTTAACTTAATTACACATTAATAGCTCCTATTTTTAGAATCAAAGTAACATAATATTATAGAATAAGCAACTGGTAGGTAGCAAACCTACATATTATAAAACTAAAATAATTATTGTATATTGTCATGAAATTGTATTATTTAATAGCGCGTATGAGGATAATACGATCATGTAGGTTACATCATCCAATATACGGGTGAAACGGCAAAGTGACTATCCACGGTCTGAGACAATTTTTTGGTGTGTTAGTTTTAACACTACAACTTGGACACAATTTTTTTAATTGTCGTTTTTGTACCAGTTAAAGTAAAATAATCTTTTCAAAGATTTAAAAATTGAAAATTTCTTAAGAATTGTGTCGTTTTATAGAGAGGGTAGTTTTAAACGCGTGAAATAATATGATAATAATTAATTATCTATAATATAGTAATTGTATTGTGCATAGGTTTCAATTGGTAATTTAGGTAGCACTCTAATGCTAAATTATGACATTAATCTAATCTTTGTTGTTGTTTTGTTGCCTTCGCAATTGTAACGGTCAGAAAAAAATTGGCTAGGAAAATAATGTATCCAACCCAAAAATATATAACATTATGAACATTTAATTCTATTCTAATATAGAGAAAAAATTACATTTATCTAATCGATGTATTCTCGCAAAGTGATTTGTAGAAAATCAAGTGTTATGTAGATATATATATATATATATATACCTTCTTATATATTATGAAATACTCGTTGATGATGTTTTCTTCGAATTTTTAGATAAATATTTTATGACCGTGAGTAGTGAGAACAATAATCAGGCCTGTCACAGTAGAATATTCAGTATGAAGAATAGCACCAATACACTGTGATGGTTACATATTATACGAGTAAATTCACAAAAATGCATTTTGCAGTGCAATTTCATTCGTACTTGTGTATGTACATTGCAGAATTTGGCCCCTTAATAAATAGCAATTTCAGATTTCCATAATAGAAGAGCACATATACTATTTGTCTGATAAAAACGTTAACCCAAATAAACTCTTCTACCGAGTACCGCATAAAGTAATATTTTTTATGTTTTTGCATTATTCGATTTCGTGCGACGGTGGCCAATAGTACTTTTCTCATTTTTTTTTTTTTTATAACATTACGGTTGTATGCACGTAGAATGAAAATAATTTAAAAGTACATAGATGTGGTTACGCATACACAATGCACTCCTTTTGTTATTGATTAGTCGATTCATTTCGTTCGGGCTTAATTTTCATCAATTTTTTACGGAACATTGAACTAGAATGAATAGTAGGTATAAGTACAGTATTTTTCGAGTAAACCTGCAAGTATGATAGATCGAGAAATTTGTTTAACTTGTTTTTGTTACCTATATACTGTTGAAGCCATTTCATCATTAGGCTGTTAAAATGTTGTTATTAAATGAGTAAATAAGTTATTATATAATTAAATTCAAGTTGTAATATTAATTATGAAACAAATATTCTTTACCATTAGATGTAGGAATAAAAAAAAGGTGGACAAGTAGGTCTGCTATACAGTATAGGTGTTAAGTGCATAGGGTCACAACAATGCAGGAGTCGCGATCGACTGATCGATATTTAGAGGAATTAAGCACAATTGTACGCTTTATTTATACAAAATAAAATATTTATTAGCAAAGAAACACATGAAGAAATAATAAAAGAATATTATTATGTTGCATGTAATAATATAAATAATATACCTAAACAAATAGTGGTCGATCACCAAGTAGCTGGTATTTAAAATGTTTAATGTAGTCCACTTGTTGGAAAAGGTTGACGACGATGTGTTAAATTAGAATTATTGTTTTGATATATTTAAACTTCAAATACTTATAAAAAAATCGTACCGATGTATGCTTGGGGTATTTTTTAATTGGTATATGAACCATTTATAAGTAACTTCTTATTCAATTTTCAAACTTTTTGACCAAGCAAAACAATTTTTCCCTACATTTATCTATAGAAAAAAAAAATTTCAAATTTAAAGTGTCCATAAATATATAGTTCAAAAAGAGTCAAGATATTTTAAAAATTTAATCTAGTATGGAAAATGATCATACTAACATTAACATCTTAGGTCATTCGTTTTTGATTCACTACAAAATAAAATACAATTTGTCTTTAACTGGTTTTGCATAATAATTCCCGTTTTTCCTTAATTTTTCTTTTGTCCACTAGCCGGTAGGGAATATTAATTGTATCTACATAATAAATAAATTTCCATAGGAGACATCTAGACAATTACGTTTGGTACCTACTAACATTGGAATTCCCCTCATCCTCAACTTTTACTAAATATCACTATCATAATTTTTTTCAAATCAATTGGACATTATGCACAGTTATTTAGTTTTTCATAAATTGATAAATGGCCTACCAGAAAAATTAATAAAACACTAATAGTTACTAGTTTTAATTGTGTGCATTCCAATTGGATTTTTCGATTTTTCATTTAAACAGACATAATATATTTTAACGAGACAGTTTTCATAATTTTATTTTTCAAATGTAATACGAAATAAAGACCTTTACTTTAATTGTAATAAATAGATGGCAGTTTGGTCTGGGTCGACTCTAGATTCGAGTTGAGTAGAATATGGATGTATATTTTATACGTACACAAACTCCTATACAGATTTTGATTAAAATTTAAAATATGTTTATGTGTTTTAAGCTGTTGTATTTAGTTTTGGTTATGGGATAATGTTACAGTCCATCGACTTTTTTGGTAATATTGTTATTTACTAACTATTATATTATACTAATTACTAAGGGAGTATTCCAAACATTTACACCAATAACTAAATGTTGATCAAATGATTTTCAATAACTCTCAACTGAACTAATTATTAGATGTACTTACCTACTTATTTCATAAATAATTCTTCAACCCATGGGAGGTGAAACTCTGAAAGTACATAATACTATGAAGGTAGGTATTTGATTAATTACTATCAGCTATAAAATATATTTTACAACATATCGATTATTTACTATTAATTATTATAATGTATAAGTAGGTGAAATATACAATTACCAATAAATATTAAGAATTGTACCTTTAAATTATAACTAGAATATATATAAATTATGTTACTTAACCATAGGTACACATTCATTAATTTTCATTCGCATTTTCTATACCTTTCTGTAAACACTTTTCCCGGTTAGTATAATATTATAGGAGCAGTGCTCGAATAGTTAGAATAGAATTTAAATCTATCGATAAATATTGTTTTGCAATCGAGTCTGGTTGATACTTCACACTTTTATAAAAGATCCGGAACAGAGGTGGTTTTTCGTTTTGGTTAGTATTTTCTGTAAAAATTGCCGATGGTAATATAAAAACGTTAAAGAATTATCAGCAAGGCCCAAGAACTAATAACACATTAATTCAAACATAATATTATAAAATAAACACATTCCACAATATCATCACATAATATTATATTATACTCGTTGTGCTAATTTGTACAGATAGTGTATTTAAGTATTTAAATAATAAAAAAAAATGTTCATTATTCACACTACACTGTATATATATGTATAGGTGCACTATTACTACATCGCCAGTGTTGCAGATAACCAACAAAGTAAAAGTGTCCCCAGGCCCAGGCCTGCATTGGGGGGGGGGGGGGGGGGCGGCGCTGGGTACAACTGCCCCGGGTGCCAAAATTTTGTCGTCAGAAATTTGTTTACTTGTGAATTATTAAAATTTTATAATATTAATTATTTTAATAACAGTATATTATAATGTAATATAATTTAGTATAATAGTATTATATATATTAATATACTGTTTGAAATTTATTATTCAAACAACCAATGTATTTATAGCAATATCGATCGATAATTATTAATATACCTAATACCTAACAGTTCTCAAATTCGTTGTGATTATGTCAATAGACATCAATTATTTACAATACGGCGTATTTCGCTATCGTTTGCGGCGTGCTATTTTACAACACAATTATTACTTATTACTTATTAGGTACTTAGTAGGCCGATAAAAAAAGCTAAGTAGTAATCGAAATCGTAAAAAAACTTTGTTAAAACACAAAAAACAACTAATTGTTGTTAACAAATGTAAAAAAATTCAAGACTAGTTTGGTGAAAAAACCTCAACAGTTGAAAGTAAATATAAGTACACTGTATGTCTTATGTCTATACAATATAAATTATACTTACAAGTTACATTGTAAGTTATAACTACCTATGTATTAATCAAAGTTAACCTAAACTAATCAAAATGTGCAAAAATAAATAGTTTAAAATATGTAAAACCAAGTAATTTAAGAATTTGCAACACTACGGAGTAGAAGAAAAATTTAAATATTATATTATATAGTTACATTATATTTATAAAATACTATATACAAAAAAATATAAAAAATTAATTTTCATAGTTTTATATAATTTTATTTTATTTATTCATGAAGTACCTATTTAAATATGTTAAAGAAAAAACGACTTAGATGATGAATCATAAGCAAGGTTTAAGTGACATAAATTTAAATGTATCTTTGCGGAGAGAGGATCAAGCAATTACTAAACAATATTTTAAAAAAAAGCACACATTGTAAAACAAATATTCTTTTCTTTGCTCAAAATCTAAAGGATTAATGAGGATCTATCTCCCATATTTTCCGTAATTTTAATTCATTTTATTAAAATTTTATCTTCAGACGCTCATAAAAAATTATTGTGGATTTACGCTCAACTTTTTTTTTAATTTCCACGGTTAACAACTTTTGAGGAACGTTTTAATACATTTTGAAGGTTTTTGACTGAACATAAAATAACAATAATTTTAAAAAAACTAATATAACTCGAAATTTTCTTATGTCTGTAAATAGCTCAAAAAGAGTCGCCATATTTCAAAAGTTTTATTTTATTCATGTATCTAGGAAATTTTTTTAAGAGTTACACCAAAAACCAAAATTTCCGTGTTTCTATAATTTTGTTTTTGTTTTTCCAAGTGCTTTTGAAAACCACTGGGAATTTAAAATGTTGACTTTCCCAATATCAACTAGATTCACTTTCCCATCGGAAAAGATACGGAAGTTGAAAATGTAAGCATTATTTGGACTACTTATCGTGTAAACAGACACAAATAAAAAAATAATAAAACACACACATCATTGTAAGATCAATATATTCAACGCTCCGCTCAGAATCCAAAATTAAGTTTTATCAATCAATAACCTTTGAAATTACAATATGTCAATATATTATGAAATACATAACTATTACTGAATGAAATTTATATTAAGTAATATTTATTATTTAAATAATTAAATCATTCATATTAAGTAATATTTATTATTTAAATAATTAAATCCATCAACGTCGAACGCAGATAACAATTTGCCCACACTGTCTAAGTCAAGTTTTAAATTTAATTCATATTACAACAGGTGTTTAAGAATATCTTATTTTACTTCGTTACGTTTATTCATATCATTATAATATTATAAAATATTTTAATTATTAGCAGCCATAATGACCGTTGACAGAGCTTGAATTACTAATTATGACGGTGTCAATCTTGTTTGATTTGAATATGAAATTAGTGTTTTTAATTTTTATACCTGTAGAAAATACATTTTAAAAATCAATTTGATATATTTTAAATACAATATAATAACTTTATAGAATTTACAACAAAACTGCTGTATCTTTAATATTTAAATTTCTAAACAAAATGTTTTCTAAAAAGATGAAATAAACTAAACGTAGTTACACTTATATTATTAGCTTTCAAATGTCTAATAATAATAATTCAAATATCAAACTTTTGTGTCATACCATTGACATAATAGTTTATGAAAGTTTTGTATTGTTGGCTAATCGTATCAGTATATCACATAATATTTCTGAAAGCAATGATAAATAATCGATTAAGGATTTTGAGAAATAGCTGGTTTTAAGTCTACCATATAATAATCAAACGTTTTAACTATTATATAACTATAAGTATATAAATTGTCTGAACTAAACTTTAAATCTTTGAAGTAGATAGAATATAACTACAAGGCTGGGCATTAACGAGTTAAAAAGTTAATTTAATTTTAAGTTTTTAACTTAACTATTACTTTTGACTTTTCACTAACTTAACTGTTAACTTACTAAATTTCTTTTCTAAATTAACGTGAAATTAACGAGTTAGTTTTTAATTTTAAGAAGTAAGTTAAGTTAATTTAATTTGTATTTAATTTTATTATATTTCACTATTTCAGTCTATTTTGTTTTCATGTCAAAAAATATTTACCGTGAATTGTTTTAAGTTGTTTATATCATTCGAATCTAACTTATATGGAAATACTGTATAAAGTATAAACACTATATATTATAGTCTATATTTTAGTTTTGGGTTGGAAAAAATTAAGTACGTTAGCGTTGTATAAGCAAATTAACTTTTTTTTAACTTAATAAATGTATTAACTTTTAACTTAACTGAGTTAACCCATAGTTAAATTAACTTTTAACTTTTAACTTTTTGTTATTGGTGCATATTAACTTAATTTAACTGAGTTAAAAAAAATCATTAACTTGCCCAACCTTGTATAACTATACATAATACATATATTATATTATGTTAATTTCAGGTCATCTAGCTACGAAATATTAAGATTGTGAATCAAATAATTAATCTATAAAATACAAAATATCAAACTAAATATACTGAGGAATTTCGCTCTGTTGTACCTATACTGTATAGTTGTAGATGTTGAGTGTACAACATTCAGTATGCCACAGTAAATATTGTAATGGGTGTGTTAAATTTGAATTGAATGATAAATGTATGCGAACATACGATGAAAAAGTACCCTGGTCAGACAGACTAAATTTATAACTAGGCATTTTTTACTATATTGTATTATTATACTACTATAAAGTATAACTAGTAATTTATTTTACTAATGAAATAACTAATTAGTTAGGTTGGACTAACTTTTAAAATAACAAATTTCATATATTTTATTACAATTATTATAATTTCATTTCATATGTGAATATACGATTACTTGTTGTTATTAAGTTATTAGTCTAGTTATTAGTTAAGTTATTTAGTCAATACTGTAGAACGGTATCGGTAGGGTTTGTGGACTAAATGTTTTGAAAAAGTTTCATTTCTCACCAAATAATATTTTTTGGTCACAACAAAATAACTAAAATTGTTATTTATCGTTCAAATATCAAATTTCATAAAAAAATGAATTTCAAATTTCTATAAAAAAAATCGTGCCTTGCAATACCAACATTTAAAAAAAATTATATCATGCATAGAAAATGAAATAGGTATAGGTGCCTAAATAATTGGTGAAAAATGCTACAAATCTTGAGTGCCTGCAGTTATTATACTGAATACTTAATAACAAAAAAAAAAAAAAAATCAATTTTGTTGAAAAATGGTTAAGCGGAAAAAATCTTGCTTTTCCATTATTTTTTTTGTTTTTCCTGATTATTTTGAAAAGTACTGAGAATCTAATTAGATTCGATTTGAAATGAAAAATAAAATCACACATTATTTTAAAAACAATGCATTCATTGCTCCACTTAAAATCTTAAAACAACTAAATTTTGGAAATCGTTCACATTTTATAATATACATAAATATATTTAGGAAAATATAAAGACCGAAAACCTTAAAATATTCAATGTATTTCGACTCGTTATATCAACCAAGATAAATTATGGTTAAAATGTCAATTCCCTATAGAGATTAAAAAATTGTAAAATACTGTTAAGTTGATAAAAGTTGTAATGACGTATCACCAAAGTTTTGGTCGATCTTGGTATCGAACCAGTCACTTGCGTTTTACCTTTAAGGGGCTATTCAATTGTTTTAGAATATTTTTTCGAAAACTATGAAAATTATACTCGAAAATAACCTAGTTTGTATATTTTAATCTTATGACTAGAAACTTTTGATATAAAATTATTCCCAATACGATCATTTTAATGGACATATAAAAATTAAATAAAAATACATAACTATATAAAACATGCAATATATTTCTTAGTAAGAATCTAAAATAAAATATTAATATATAATATACCTAAATACCTATGAATAATATGCTAGTAAAAGTACCAATATTTATATATAAATAAAGCAATGAAATTCACTTAAAATAGACAAATTTGATATATGTTCTATATATTTTATTATGAGTTTTTTTTTTATTGTTGATAACTATTTGAATGTTAAGTATGGTGATACGATGATTCCGTATTTTGAATGACTATCTATACATAATTTAAGTATTACAGTCGCTATAATATAATTACAGTTTTTTAAATGACAAGTAATCATGACAAATTATTATTCTTACACCGTGAAATGTTGTATATTTTTTTATGATGAGTATAATAATACTGATAAATAATAAAATAAGTTGGTAGTAGGTAGGTATAGGCATTAAGAAAAAAAATGAAAGTATTAACGATGGAAAAACTGATGTTAATAGGTACATTATTTATTATTTGATTATTTAATATGATAGTTATTTGATGTTTGTTCTTACAATTATTGATTCCTTCTTTTTTCACATTTTTCTTTAATTTAAAGCATTTAGGTATAAGTGCATAAACATTAAACATGTTATTACTTACAAAATATATTATGTGAGACGAACTGGTGAACCATCGTGGATCTACTTTGTAATAACTTTTTTTCTTTATATAATAATTAATAGTTTGTAAAGTTCTGATATCTGATTTTAAAACTATATTTTAATTTTCTAAATTTCTTTAGAAAAATCCTGTCCAGATAACTAATATATAGATGGATATCTAAAAAAATTAAGAACCATTAGGATTAAGGAAAGAAAGGATAGAACATATTAATATGTGGCCTCATTTAATACAGTTATATTAATATTACACAAAATCAGATTTCAAGGAAAATCATTAGGCACCAGGTTAGAAAAGAAAGTGCTCAGTGGGATATTCATGAAATGTACCAGTATAATATAAATGAACAGCTTACACCGCTTGCAGTAAAATTTGTATTTACACGTCTTACCTATAACTTACAAATTGTAAGCATTCCATAGTCGAGTACAATATTATAATAATAAAACATCGTGTTTGTTCGAAGAAAATACATTTTACTTTTTACAATGTGTAACAAACATTTGTATTCATTTTATACCGTGTAGGCGTACGTACGAATATAATAATATGTAATATTCGACAACGGTAGGAAAATCATCCTACAGCGTCGACATATTATTGTGTTTAAAGAATAAGGAGAGAAATTCATATTTTTTCGTATTGTTATTTATTTACTAGTGAGAATCGTAGACGCAGCATACGTCGTCATAATAAAAATATTATTATTATAATACGAATCATTACAAACGTCCTTTGGGTACCATCGCCGTCGTCACTCCTTTTCACCGAAACGATGCGATGTCCCACAAATTATGTGGGTACACGTGGCGAGAGCCGGGTAATATTATTATTATTATTACTACCTCTCGTGGTAGTAGTTCGTCTCGGTTTCCCGACGGAAAATATTATATCATTTTGTATCACGCTGTATAACATACGTCCAGCGAGACATTTGAATTCCAGTCGTTCAACGGGATCTAAATCTATTTCCCCGGCGAATGACTAATGATGTTATTGTGTACCGAAATAGAGACAGATGCACCGCGGCCGCCTGGAATTCGTGGGGGGGGGGGGGAGGAATGAAGGAACGCGTGCGCATTTTATTGGCTTCGGCGTGCACTTTTTTATTTTTATATTATTATTATTATTATTTATATTAGTTGTTTTATTTTTTTCCACCTCTGACATTTCGCCCGACTATGTTTGTTTTGCGAGTCACCTCTGCCGTTGGATTTATTATTTTATTTTTAAAAACGTACTCACATAACGTGAACGCAGGTACGTATTGACAATACGTGGCATCGGGCGGCGTTTTATATATATATATATAATATGTATATACTATGTATATATAAATCACGGCCATAGACAAAAGTTATCTCCGCGAGTATATACGTGTCGGTCGTCGTGGGCCGCAATCAGTGTGTATAGGTACCGGCGGAGTTGACTGCACCACCTACATACATAAATAATAATAATATTACGTATAACTCGGAATATACAACGCGATGTACGAGAGTGAAATCATATTCTTTCAAAGTCACCATCAATACAAGTTGGTTTTTTTTTTTATTAACGTTTTGTGGTTGATTGAAAATCCGAAATGATTCACTCCACTGGTAAGAAGTCTGGTCACAGGTTTTGGACAAATTTTTTTTTTACATAATTATTCAATTTATTAAATTTTTTGAGCATCTATATTGACTATTTTGTAGTCGAATCAACATGAATGAAATACAAATTATAGGTACCAATATCTGTTTTATAAATAATTTTTTTTATCGATGATAAAATAATTAAGATATTGAAAATTGAAATCCGATTGATTGATTATTAGATTAGCCATAATAAGAATATTTTTAATAGATAAACTTCTCATTATACACAAGTTCCATTTGTTTTCTAAATAAATTGTTAAACAAATATAATATAATGACTAAATAAGACTGAAATTTCTATAAATATTCAAGTACTTAGTCATAGACCATAGTATTCATCAATGAGTGCCACAAGTCATTACACACCTTTTGTAATGCGTCCTTTCTTCCGTGGGTGTCAGGTGTCGAATAGTTTAAAATACCTTTAGGCTATAAAGAAACAATCACACAACTTACTTATTATAATACTATAGGAGGTGATGATCATTGCTATACCTATATACAAACTATTTAGGAATACAATAAAGTATACAAGTTTCTATTAAATAAAACATGAATGTCGCATTGTCGCCTATTTATTATTCCTATAAAATCACATTTTTTTATTTGTATTTTATGAATACCATTCTATTGAGGTTTAGTGGCACACGCACTACAGTCAATCAGAAAATATCATGGTGACTAGCTAACCTCTTCTTTATAGATCTTGCCACGTAAGTACTTGGAAAATTGTTTATCGTCGATGAAAACCCATGAGTGATGACGGTACACAATATAGCAATAATAGCCTATAAAATAGTATAAATACTAAATAGTTTAGTAATATTATTTTGATTTCGTCATTTAATTACTAACGAAAATTATAATACTCTATTTCAATGAAATACGAAAATAATCTTGATACAGCCTACAAAAGGCTACATGGGCAACGTGCGTAACTTGCTACGAGCATAGATTAAAATATATACTAATAATAGTATATTTTTAATCTATGCTTCGAGACACTCAACGTGTTTTAATAACGAACAGAGAGCAGCTCAATTTATCATTATTATTTTGTTCAACTTCAACATACATCGCTTCGATCAGGTATTGCATAGGTATACTATTGTCTATTTGAATTACCTACATAAAATAAATATTTTTGACCATGGATTACGGAATATGTGTACGATATTTTAATATCTTGACTTGATTATACGTCTGTATGTCGCCTGCGTGATACACGCATAATGTAACGCACATAATAATACACATTACAACTAGATACGTTAAGCGCATCTATTTACTCTATAAATATCTGAAATTAATATATAAAAAAAATAATATTTTTTGTAACAAACCAAATTTCACATTTATCCATGGATTACAACGTTCTATTTTCACTAGGTGTATTCTTCACAGTCACCAATCACCATTCTATCACGAATCAAATCAACTGTTAGGAAACCGTTCCGGTCACTCTGGATACAGTTCTCACCATTATTGACTACATCGATGGTGAGCGTCTCATGTGCAATGTGCGCGGTTTTCATTACGTTGTTGATGTACGTCGGTGTAGCCTTACCGTTAATGGATTGCACGGTATTCACCGAGGTTACAAGACGCACCCCGTTGTAGAATACAGATAATGTGTTCATGGCGTTTAACAGATACTCGGTATTAGATCTGATCTAATTAGACGCAATGTGGAACAGGTTAGTAGAATCCACAGTCTACACGACTACGTCTACGCCTGACCAAATTATTTATACGGATAACGATGTCTCTGTTGTTATAAACCCATTTCATTAGTAATATAAGTATTTGTAATATAAGCATTTCTTTGACATATATATATGTAACCATGTATCCGCCGTGGGAACGAACACGGCCGGCATATATGGCATTTCGCTGCATGGACACTTTTGAGCCACAGCGGGCCCGCCCGACCGTGCTCGTCCCCAAGGCGAGTGAGTCGTTGTCAGTCCAACAGAGCCTCCACAAATCCGTGTATTTTTGTATTAACATAGTGTTCAAATATAGTATAGTGGTTAACTACCTCACTGCGTGTTTCATTTATTTAGTTGTGTAGACGTACATAACAGTATAACACTGTTATTTTCGATAAAATTAATTATAGATACCGAATTTGATAAGTTAGTTGCGGTATCGGATTTGTAGTCACAAGCCTAACCTAAGTTTTAAGATGAAATACCTATCCGAAAAAGGTGTAGATTTGGTTTGCACACATACAGTATCACAGACATTACAAATACCTTATTACTATTTAATTCGATATAGTTGACTTCAGGGTCAATTACAATTAATGTATTTTTCTCATATAGGATGGGTAGAGAAATAGGGTGGTACATGGTATATTCTTTGCTATTTACTAGGGGAACGCCTATGGAGAATACTAAGTAATCATCCCGATGGAAAATTGTTGTTTCAGAAATTCGAATAGATATTCGGTATTTACTTTTAATGGAATAGCGTAGTTCCTACTGGAAGTTTTATTTTAATTTCTCTTTACTCCAGGAGAAATTGTCTCGAAGTAAAACACTGGTATGGATCTTGTCATCCAATGCGGAGTAAACTATAGACATTAGGTTTTGTGTTTCATAGGCATATAATTAATGTAACTTCAAATAGGAATGAAAAAGTTGAAACTAAGGTACAACTGGTGTAACTTGTCAATTTGTGAATCAAGATTCCAGAAAGCAACGGGGTGATAAGAAACATAACACCCACTTCGCCGCCAGCCATGAAACGACCGCCACTACTACCTCTTCACCACACCTAATCAACAACGCAATCGCCGCCACCGACGCCGTACCTGGTATTGCGACAACCGATTCCCTCTCAATCAGTTCCAATACTATCTACACTGCGTCTATAAACAACCAAGACGTACAATATAATAATACTCACCCAAACCAAACCCAAACAATTCTTACGTTAACAACCACCTCTAACAGATATTTCGCTTCAATAACTGCAAATTTTAATACACCTAAAAGAGCCCAAGCAATGGTTTTCAACTTCATTGGTAGGGTTCCTCAAAAAGATTATGTTATAGTCATAGGACAAATTGTATCTCCAAAAAAACATTATATTCGTATCTATAATATCTATAATAATCAGTTTTGCATATTCTTATCAAAAAAAGTACACTAGACGCATTGGCGAAAAAACCAAAGTAATTACAAGAAATGAACAAGAAATACAACTACGTCGATTAATCAATCCAGCAAAGTGAAAAATTATTTCTAATGTTTGGCCTCCATATCAAGTCAAGAAATACTTAATGTGCTTAAAGGCATTGATACTACTCCCACATCCCATATAAACTATTTAAAAGCAGAGTTAAAAATCGAAGGATATGATCATATTCTGATCTTTAGAAGACATATGTATATAAATCATGAAGATACACCTAAGCTCCCGGGATCACTGATAATTAATTTAAATGTTTAGATCTATAAGTTGACAATTGAACATTATAGCAATATTGCAGAAAACAGAATACAATTAATCATTACAAAGGTAATAATTTCTATACATCGTAAGAAACTCAAAACTACTAATATAATGAGTATGATTGAGGAGAGAACACAGGGCCGTGTCATACCTATATTATAGCATTTTAGATACCAATATGAGGTAAGTATTGGATCAGAAGTAAATATAATAGAGTAAGCATAAATAGTAATTTTTGATGGAAAACTTAGTATTTTTAGTTGGAAATTTTTGATAACCACCACCTCATATGATCACATTTATTTTGTAAAGCAACTGCATAGAGTTTCATGACGTATAAACGTGTACAATAGAATTAAAACAATAGAATTCGTTAAAGTAGTAAAAATTTAAATAATTTGTACAACGTTCATTAATGTGAAGTTACACTGGAAAGCCTGTAATTTATTTATGTAGGTACGTACAAAAAACATATTATTATAGAATAAAAAAAACCGAGGAAGTCGCTCTGCTGGACTGCTGTACAGTAGGTTTCAAGTGCACCCAGTTATTGAGTATAAGTCACTGCAATGGATGTGTTAAATTTAAATTCAATGATAATTGATAAATTATTGCATAATATGAAAAATGGTTCTCAGTGAATACGGTATATCAGATTTTATTTCTAAGGATATTTTATAATTTATTTATATTAAGAGGACGAAACACTGGTATTTGTTGTCTCCGCCTTACAAGTGCGTAACATAGCAAATTTACGCTCAGCAGAACATGTGTGGTTTCGTAAGTTTAAAAATTAGAGTGAATTGACCTATTATGAAACTTAATGGTAAGAAGATTATCTGTATTTGTACGTTTGTTTATTACGATAATTCAGTTTTTAAGTAAGTTATGAGAATTTTTAATTTATGGTATATTATATACTCATAACTTGCTAAAAAATTGAACTATCGTAAAAAACCAACATACAAACACAGATAATATTCTTACCATCAAGATTTTCTTATTAAAAGTACGGTAAGTAGGTATGTTGAAACAATTTTTCCCAAAACATAAGTTAGCAATACCACTATAATACTATTATAATACTCGTACATCATCCATTGTTATTAACTTCTAACTCAATACCATGCACTAAAACGGTGTAAATAGGTTAGGTTTTGTATAAGTGTCGCCAAACTAAAATTAAATTGGGGGGGGGGGGGACAATTATTTCTCATTACCCTCCACGTTTTGCACCATACATGGCTACATATCTTTTATATTTATGCTGACCATATGTATTTATTGTATAGGGTCAAGGGGTACCACCAGTTGAGTATCCACTGATCCCAACCAACCGAAAAAAGGGTGGGTGGTTGCCTCTCTTGGGTTATAGGTTTGGCGCTACTGTTTAGTATTAAATTGGTCTAAATATTATGAAAGTTGCAAATTGTATATAGAAAATAATTATATACAATAGGTTATACGTAATTTATACTAAAAAGTTTCAAATCTCAAAAAATTAATGTTTTGAAAATGACAATATAATAAAATTGTAATAGTTCGTTAAAAATTTAATTTCACCAAACTTAAAACTTCTAATGTCAATATAAAAAAAGGTAAGCAAGTGGGTGTCGCTCTGCTGTACAGTAGGTTACAAGTGGGTAACAGGTAACAGGTTACTTCTTTCAATTCTTGATTGAACTTCCTACACCATTGACCGGTCCTCGTATCCCTGACCGGACGGCATATCCTTCTCCAGATTTTATTTTCAAACACTTGTATAGTAGTTCATACTTTGGAACCATATGTTAAAATCTACCTTAATATTTATGCGTATAGTCTTTGAAAAGAGTTTAGATTTAAAATTTAAAGAACATTGATAGAGGAAAGAACGTTTCCTCTGTTATTATTATTCTCGATCTTATTTCCCGGGACCAATAATTTTTTGTACCCTGTAGTGTACCTATAGATAGTAGATACTACAACTTTTCGACTTTGAATACATAACTTACAATACTTTAATTGCCTACTAAACACAAAACTATATAAAATACAATTATTTTAATTTTTAATATCAAAACTAAAATGGATTATTCAGTTTCTATAGAAATTAGTTTCTAATCACATTTTTTATACATGGTATACATCGAAAGATCTCATTACATTTTAGTGTAGGTCACTAATATTTAGGTTGGTAATTTTAGTGGGTGGATTAGAGGTGGGCTGTAAATTTAAATTTGAAAGCCATGAATAATCGTACTCAAAAATCGTTTCTATAGAACTGTGGTGTTCAATTCATTGATAAATAGTAAATTTATAACATTTTGTGTCAAAAAAATGGATTATGATTGTATTGGTTTTTAGATTTTTAGTGTCAGTATAATCATAATTTATGTACTTATGTTTGGTTTAGTGTGTTTAAATATGTATACTATTTTAAACCGTATAGATATTCGATTGAAATATTTAATCGTTTATATTATCATAAATTTAGTTAATTAATTTTTAGTATAAACTATACTCGTGATTTTGATATAATTTAATATTTATCAATGGTAGGTATTCAAAAATATTCCAAAGCTATGAAAAATAATGACTATTATAATTTGTACTGTTGAGTTGTTATTATTATTTTTATTTTTTGCCAATTTCACTTCGAGGGTTAACATATATTTTTAATCTTCTGTATAACCTATAAGTTATAACCTACGTGTAATATACCCAAACATCGGAATAAGGTTTTTACTGTACTAAAAAGAGATTACAGATAAAAAAATATGGCCATTATCGTCGTAAAACCAATACATATAGATTCTGTTTGGAATCTATAATGTAGAATGTAAAAACCTAAATAATTACAAAGTTAGTAATGGTATTAAATTTAGTTAACCGTGTTATGCGATAAACCTTATTGCATTATTTAATACACTTATCAGTTAGCACCAAAGTGAAGTTAAAATTATGAAAGGTATTAAGAAGGCATAGATTGAGCTCCAAAATGATGTATAAAAACAATTATTTAATAATACCAACATGACGTGTGACATAATTTAAAAAAAAAGGTACTACCTCTTTTTATATTTCCAATATTTCTGTTGTAAAATAGTTGGGTATTAGTTAGGGTGCATCGTACATAGGTGCTATGAACTTGCCAGTTGGCAATTGGTGATATTTGTATTTTAGAAGTTATAAAAGTCACTATTAAAAATATTGATTTCCATTCATTCAGCCACTGAAATCAGTTATAGCTGTATACCAATATATATTATATATTTATATAATTAATCCACGTAATATTATTTTCAGAATTTATAATAACATACATTATTTTGTTAAAATTGCTAATATCATATGAATTAAAATTAACAGATTTTTTCTTTGCTTAGCTTAAAAACGATCGTATCATAATAGTATCAAATTATAGTATCAAAATATTGTTTGAAATATAATATAGGTAATACTTATACATATAATTAGGTAGTAAAAATGTAGTCCGACTCTTGAGCATTATTATAATTTTATTTACAAAAATATAACTAAAATCGATTTTACTAAAAGTGGGTATGCTATAAATTTCTCACGTTTTTGTTATTTTTTGTCTTAAAGTTTAGGGAAACTAATGAAATAATAAAAATATGATTTGTCTATAGTAACAACTAGATACAATTTTCAATCGATAAATAAGGCTACTTGAAACTTTTGGAGCAGTCTTTTTAGTAGAAAAAATAACAGCAATAAAATAAACATATCATTGTAAAACAAATATACATTTTTCACTTCGTTGAAAATCTAAAAAAATGTGCTCTAGTTGAGAAAGCAAACCGTGTGACCATTTTTAATAAACTTATTATTGGGTTTCATACTTTAATATTTCAATTTGAAACTACTTTTTATGCTTGTTGGGTCCACGGTTAACTATAGTGTTAAACATAATATATTTGTATTTAACATAAATTAACTTTTTTTTTTAGATAATACATTTAGTTTATATAGCCTTATATTTCCATAAATGGGTTTTTTTTTTAAAAAAACTTTTAATTTGATAAAATACTTCTTAGAGTTTTAGTCAATTATGAATATTTCCTTCAAATAAAAATCTATGTTTCTTCATTCGGTTTTTATTTTAATTTGCAATTAACATAATTAAACATCCGTTAAATTTCGAATTATTACATACAAGTCAAATATCAAGAGTATGCAATGAACAAGTTTTTTTACATCCACGTGAAGGTTAATTTCACGATAAAAAAACATTTTTGAAGTGGTATTATACCTGTAAAAATAAAAAGCATAACAGTATAAAGACAATAGATCATTGTATACGTTACTATAATAATGTTGCACTTATATAGCCTAAAAACTATAATGGCAAGGTCGATCTAGGTACCTTATATATCTACCTACGAGTAGCTGGATAAGGTATACGTATTTTTGTGGCTGTAATTAATTTATATTATCATTTTTAATAATCACATGCAATGACAATATAACACTATATCCGTAAATACATTGTTGCATTATGTTTAAAGTGTATCAGTGTAATGAATAATGAAAACATTATTAATTTACAAAATGTTGCGTAACCATATTATAAGTACGTTGTGGGATATTGAAATTTTACTATAATGCACATTGAGACCGTAATATAAAAAAGATACACGCATTTTACTATATTATATTCTATTCTGCCTCGACCTCGATGCTTAAGAAGACTGCAGCATGACGGAATGACGGTCGTTATGTTTATAGTGAAAAGTTTTCGAAATCTAAAATTGATGTACGAAAATGGAAGTTACTGGTTTTCCATATTACAACGACGACAATATTATTATGGTCAGAATTCCACAAAATATTATAATACTCTGTTTATAATAATTATTATACTCCACTGTAATTGGTGGTTGGGTTAAGTCGACAGGCCCGCACGTTATTATTATTCCAAGTCATTATTCTTTTTTACTCGAATATAAAATGTTTTAATCTGATATAATTTATTAATCGGTATTTAGAACGGTCGCGTAGTATAATATGGGAGATCCCAATTACACCTACCTGTACAAAGGACCGAATTGATCTTTATAATGTTATCGTAATAATATTTTTATTCGGATAGCGGTTTTATTAGCAGAATTTATATGGCTTTAAAAAATATCACAATCATTCTCCATTAACTATTATATAATACATTATATACGCGCGCAGTAAAGTGACAAACGGTAATTGCCACATAAAATCGAGAGGAAAAAATGTTGTCAAAAATCTTTTCCTAAGGTCATTAAATATTTCGTGTTTATTTTTATTTTTAGTACGTCATTTAAATTAAAGTGTGAAATGTCCGAAAGCCCAAAATGTTATATACGTGAGCTTTGGGGTACATATAATATGACGTAATTAAGTTGTCTTTGTGTTGTCGGTAGTCAGTGTAACAGTATCAACATTATACGTATTACATAATAATTGTAATATATATATCATATATGTTAATAATATGTAATATGTAATAATTGTAATTATTTGTAGTATATTATTATTTCTGAAATAGTTGTCTAATATATTTATTTATAATAAGTAAATATGTGTTATTTTAGACGACGGTATTTCTGTTATATCTAGAGAAATTAGCCCTTTTTGACTGCGCCGTTTTATTTAACAAAAACTATTAAATCCATATTTTTTTTAGATTGTCAAACTATATCCCATTAAATCATTAGTAGGTCTCATCGTCAGTCGATAGTAATGTTCAGTTGTACGTCTAGTTTGAATGTTCGTTTGATTACTCTTCAGGGAGAACAAGACATTTTTATTTCAATATTAACTTGAGAAGCAAGTATAGAGTTTCATCCTAAAAATTCTTCAGCCATCGACGTAGGCCGGTAGGTTACGTTATATAGCCTTATAGGTTAGGTTACTATAAAGTCATTTCATCTGGATGTAAGTGGATATTAGAATAGATAATAAATAATAAATAAATATAATATGAAAAATTAGTCAATATTTTCAAATTAAGTTTTGGATTACAACACGATAATAATACGCCAGTAAATGGGTGGAGAGGGGAGGGTGCCCGTTATAAGCCACTTCTCATGTATATTTTAATCTACCCACGAGGCCACGACTACCTATGGATACCACTGGATATCTGGATGCACTTATATAATGTATACAACTACAATCATTAGCTATATATTATTATTAAATAACCGTCTGACTTATCCCGTGTCGTGCACGACGATATACAATGAATGCTTTGCGGTTTTTTATGCACGAAATGCTTATTCACGTATATAACCGGACTCTGGCCAGCTGTAAATGACCTAAAAGAGGTAGTACTACCGAAATGGATTTCCGTCATGTGGTCCGTATTTAAACCCCACAAGTCATGTTTATACCACAGTTTTAAATTCAACTTGAAGTTTGAACTTCGGTTAATAATTAAATATCTAAAACGGTTGAAAGCAAAAAGCATTAATCTCGATATAATATTTTACATCATGATTTACGGCGAGCTTACCCTCTTTTTCTCTTAATAATTCAGTAATTTAAAATTTGATTTTTGGATTTTTTAAATATGTTGAATGGTCATATTTTCACATTCTCGAGGTTTTTGTACTATTTAAGAAGTATCTTGTGGATATGCTATCATATAATTTTCAAACGAAATCCCCTCTTTTTTATGCAGCAAATAATTTTTCTGAAAATGTTGACGTATAAAAATCAAAATTTCAACGAGTAACGTTTGAGTTATTTTTTAACATTGAGGTACCTACTAAGGATAATAGGTTTATGATAATGGGTTTGGAAGATATGGGGTTTATGGTGGTTTGAACATTTTAGTAATTATTATTTATTAATGTTAATCTATAAACATTCGGAACCTGCATTTGTGCAAGGCTCAAAACATTAGATTATATTATTAAGTGAGTAGGAAATGTATTCAAAACACTCCGAAAGGCTTTATATTGTGCATTCGTCAAACCAATATTAAAATATGGTTCTGTCCTCTGTGATCCTTCAATCCTGTCAGCTATAACTTCTTATCAATTTAATATGGTTCAACGTAAATTTATAAATTGATTGCCCCTTTTATGATAACTCTACAGTGTCAGTACATCTATGCATTCTATTGTCGACAGATATTAAAGCTGAATATATAGAACCAAGTTATAGCGAACAACAATTTTTGTTAGTGGAAAAGTGGAAAATTGGAAAACCGTACTATAGTGGTCAAAAATAAAAATTTAAATCCTTAACCATGCAATATGGTAACTAAGCAATAACAAAAAGATACAGTGAGACAGAGGCAACATCGAAAGAAGTAAGCAGTAGTGTTGACGCTGAGTCTAGGTAAAAATGTCCATGAAAAAATGTCCAAGTAAATATGTGGTCCAATACAAAAATAGCAAGAGTAAAATTAAAAATACTTAAATATAACATTATTTAAAAATCTTCAAGCACTGACCCAACAATTAAATATTGATTTAAATATTGATTTCAAAAAATATGTTATCTATGCTTCAACAACTATTTTGGAGGATCACATTAGAATTCCGAGATCTTATTATAATTCTCGTCACTCAACTCATCAGGAAATACAATCCCTAGACTTAAGGAAAATAAATTATTTAATAATATGTTCTATTGTAGGTTTGATGAATTAGTGATTTTACCCATAGATGATGTTCTTGAAGTAATATGTTTTTTTTAAATTGTTATTTTGGTACTACGTATGAAGGGGTACATTTAGTATTATTTAGTATGAATTATTATTACCATGGCGAGGCCTAATTTAAACAGAAAAGTACTTGCATGTTTTTAGGGAATGTTTACAAATGTATAATGTAATATTAAATTGTAATCAACGTACACACAACCAACTACCCAAGTAGGTAGGGTGGAATTGTAGATATTCGAAACTAATTTAATATTTATATTATAAATATTTTTATGAACAATGTTTATGAATGTAAGATGACTTTGGTGAAATGTCTATTGTTATTTGTTACATACCACGTGTGAGAGACAGGTGACACAAGGACAAATGATAACAAAACTGAATGTGTAACGTTATGACCATATTTGATAATAACACTGAAAAAAAATTAGATAATAATATTATCATTATTACGTTTTGAAAATTCTTCCTCGATATAGCTACCGCGATGGTTATTCCCGTATTGTCCTGTGATATAAAATGTATACACCTCTATAATTTGTTTGTTTGTACGAGCCGAAGTGGAAGCTATACTTAATGCAAGTTTAATTCTAATTTCTAACAAACTCAATAGCTTTCTTAGTTGACTGTTAACTGTTAAGTACATTTCAATAGAGTTAATAATGTCATTTATAGTCCTTCCTATTTGTATGGTACCATTTATCGTCGTCATCATAAAAGTCTCCGTTTCCCTCTCCATATATTAGGTATATAGCCTATAATATTGTCCTTATTGTAAAATAGTAATATTATTTACATATTACGTCTTATATTTGGTTAATTACTTATCCTATCACAACCATTATTTATTACAGTATGGAGAATATAATTTGAATGTGAAAATATTATATATAATAATTATATGCTAGGGGCTCTGTCCATGAAACTATTCACTGTACACATCAAACACAATTTATTATTCATTGTCAGTTTTCAATTTTTTTAGTTTGTTTTTCTATAAATATCAATAAAGTTTTATTTGTTGGTAAAAAAGCGTAAAAATTTAAAATAAGGCTCCTGATACATCGTTTTAATAGCAGTTGAAAATTATAAAAAATACATAGGCACAATTTTTTTTATAAGCATTTAAAGTTTAAATTTTGACAAAATTTATCACATTTAAAATTTAATAATTATTTTGTAGTTAAAAATTTATAAAATGTTCAACTTTTATAGCTAAGGATAGAAAATCGAAAACAAGGCTCCACGTAAATAGGTTATATATAAATTACTTTATTCAAAATAATATCATCAAATATACTTGGTAATATCATAGGCTGACTAACCGTTTACGCTCTGAATCGTTTTTCTTATATAATGATATTATATCATTGAATTCAAATTTAACACCATTCATTACAGTGACCTACTTGTAACCTACTGTACAGCAGAGCGACATCCACTTACCCACCTTTTTATATATTATCCTAGTACACATAGTAAAAAAAAATAGAGTGAATTGACCTCTAACGAAATTTAAAGGTATTTGAAAATGAAAATGACCGTTTACCTTCGCAAGAAGATCCAAATATCGCTAAATAAATATTACCTTGTATAGATTTAGGTTAATCACAAACATTCAACAATTTGTATATTAGAGGACGAGATACCCGCATGTGTTGTCTCCGTCTTACAAGTGCGTAACATAGCAATTTTTACGCTCAGCGGAACACGTGTAGCTCCGTTAATTTAAAAATTAATGTGAACTGACCTCTTTCGAAATTTAAAGGCAAAATTATTATCTATCATTAAAAATTAATCTTCTGAATATCATTTAGTTGTATAGACTTTGATTAGGGCTTTTCAAAAATAGTTTTGAAAATGATAGGAATCAAAGCAAACGTTTTTATAAATATTATTTATTATTTTTAAGCATTTTGTTTTTAGGTACCTATATTATAAACGATGGTACTGCTGCATTTTATTTATATCTTATTATAGTATAAAAATTGTATGATATTTTTCAAAAGTATAAAACACATAGTTTTTCATAAAAATATAATTATAAACAAAAATGATAAATATTTGTAGGTACTGGGCTATTAATAATTAAAGAAAAAAAATACAAATATTTATGTATTCATTATTCTTTAGTAATTACAATCCAGTTGGTATTATGAATTCAATTATTTAAGAAAAAAACAATACAAGTATCTTTTTTTCTTTTTTTTCTTGTTCAAAAAAACCGGAAACGGGGGGAAATGCAATACAAGTATCAAGTTGGTCCTTAATGTATCTTGAATAGTGAATTGTATTTGTTAATTATTTATTAATATTATGAACGTAGACACGTAGTATTATTTTATAAGCTTCCAATATATTGGATTCATTTAACATGTCCTGGCGATACTTTCATCTAAACCCACAACACATTATTGATTTGAACATTTCGTTTTTAGCTGTGTTAACAACCATCAATATAATAATATTATTAGTGTATGTTCGTATTCGTGTATTTATAGAAGAATTATGTTTACTAGCATAATATATTTATTTTTAGAGATAAATAATATTTAAAATATATACGTCATAATCAGAACAATAAGCAATTTTGATAACATGTTTAAAGTAACGGGAATAACTCAAGTCTCAGTAGTGCCACCCGACCGATTAAATTAGTAAATATTTAGGCCATGGTAGATCCGTTTGAGACGTCTCTGAGGGTTATCAGGGATTGTGCTGGAGGATAGTCGATTACTAATAGGGTTGTAATGGTAGGTTAACGATATTTATTAACATAATGTAACCTATACACTAAACTATTTAAATAATTTTTCCTGATAGGTGCGCATAAATAATTTTTATTTTTAAAAACCCTTTAATTCATGATTTCAGTAAATAGGTATAAATCGTTTTGTCACACAAGAATACAAGTTCATTGGATTTTCAGTTGAATTTACACGTGTAAACACTTATCGTAAAAGTATCGTAGGTACCTAAATATCTTTAATTTTTCACTAGTAAAGTAGTAACTTGTACATGCTTGTACCATGTGTCGATTGCGTGTTTTTTGTTATTGTTTATTCCAGACAAGAAAACCTATCGCACGTAAGTACAACTGTACTGCACGTTCATTGTAAACATACAATAATATTATTATAATGCAGTTTATAAATACTTTTCAGAGGCAAATCCCTTCTCGTCACTACGCAGGACGCTGTATACACCAGTATTATAATACGTACATTGTAATGGAAGCACAGTTGAATGACGTGCACATTTCGCGTTCTATAATTGGAATTGGACGACATACCTATTATAATTTAGTGTTGTACTGTGAATATCGCATATTATATAGAACGGAATAGAATAGCCACATGCTTATACCTAGCGAGTGGAGCAGTGGGCATTATTCGCGTCGCATTGATGACATCCAGCACGCGTGTTCGGGACCATTTATATGAACCGTCCATTGAGTGATAAATACGGCGAAATTCTTTCACACGAGGACGTTGAAAGCCATTATGTGCACCATAATATCCGTTCTATATATTGCAGCAGTATTCTAATATTGACTGGCGATTATATGCTAAGCCATAAACGGGTCTGAAATGGGTAGGAAGGCGGGGGGGGCGCTCGAACAAGGCTACACCCTCGAGCGCCCTCACGAAAAGCTCACTCATGACTGTGTGGAATCATGAGGAGCAAAAAGAGCCGCGGAATTGAGGCCGCGGCTGACGATGTCCTGCTCGGGTACAGGACTGGGCGGTTGACGAACGGCCTGAAGGCGTCTTCGCACCCCCGGGCCACCGGAGGGCCCCGTCCCGATCTCAACGCCAGTGGAGGGCGCATCTCCAAACCGAGCTTCCCGGGGGAATAGGAAGCACCTTGAGGTGGTCTCAGAGACTTACCGGTGGCAACGGGATAGGGTCATCAATGAAGGAAAAGAGGACTGGCTAGGCAGCTTCCAGCAGACCAGCCATTCCAACAGTAACCCCAGAGATGGGCAGCTTGCCAAATGCAGGTCCCCAAGGATCGCAGAGCATCTGCTTACGCATACGACTGCCCGACCGTCGGCTACGAAAAAGATCCGCGCTCAAGGTGCAAGCGATCGGAGCGGACCGAAACGCTGAGCGCGGACTCACGGGAGAAACCAAAAACCGTGTTCCGGGCGTATCAACGCACTGACGATAGGGAGACCTGTTAGGCACGTCAAAAGACCCCGACGTGGGTCCTCGTATAACGATGACCGAGGTGATGAAGGGCACCTTCCTTTTCCGCACGGGAACCATCTACCCAAGTGGGAAATCTATATCACCTGCGACAAACCAGTGGGCTTGGGCGAGAAGCGCCAGAGCATGACGAGAGAAGCAGACGCGGACCTCCGTCGACGCGCTGGGGCTTCTAGCACGAACCCGACTGAGAGCACACGGGCCCGACCAACTCGTGTGCGAACACGTGCAAGGTGGAAGTCCGGCCGGGGGACACCCTCCGTCAAGCACTCAAAACCCGAACACTCGGTACGGACACGGCACCCGGCAAAGAAAACCGTACCACTCATAAAAGGTCGCGTCGCGACAGTGTAAACAGCTGCCCCGACGCCGATGCTAGTGGGAAAAGAGTCGTTGTGAGTACTCTGGATAACGGATCCTTCAAGCTCATCTCGCGGGCGACGAGGATAGCCCCACTGGAAACCCGACTTAGCTAACGCCCGAACGGTAACAGTGCCCGTCGAGCTGTGTGGCGTGCGTCCGACTGACGTGCGCGGGTACCTCGAGTGCTCGCGCCCGCCGGCCGCGCGTTCGCGACATATGTGGATGGCCTCGCGGGGGCTGCTGGGAGTAGCGCCTTAGTAGAAGGGGGGGTTATTTGCCTGGAGTCGAATCCAGCGCTCGCCGACGCGGTTATACGAAACCCACCGATCTATCTCGTACGAGAGTAGCCGGCGGGGGACCGTCAGTCTGGCGCCAGGGCGCCCTGACGTAACCCGTCGGAGGGATGTTTCCGCGTCACCCAAAGGCGTGAAGGAGTCGCCCTCGAGACATATGGCTAATGGTGTAAAAACCCCCGAGGTGTCGGCCTTATAACTCCCCGTCACACAGTGGTTAGTAATGGCGATTATATGGTTAAATAAAATGATTGTGGCGGATATATTATCATTAAAAATGATTCTTCATCGATCAGATTGGGAAATCGGATAAATTGGGAATAGTCCGGTGAATCTATTGCTAGGGTCCCCTCCCCCGACATTTTAGTGTCAGTTGCGTCACTACGCTTACAAATTAAACAAATAGGTTTTTTTTTTAAATTGCAGACTTAATTTTTTTGTTAACTATTTTTTTGTTAACTACTTTTTTGTACTTTTATGTGTTTCTCTGAGTTTTAAACAAGTTATAATTTATAATAATTATGTGCGTAATAGACAAGCACCCCTCCACCGATGAACGAAATGTGCAGGGTTGTATATATATATAAATTCATATATGAATAAAGATAACATAGTATTTTGTTTTAATTTTCTTGACGTTGTAGAAAGCTTAGGTCATGTACAATATATTATATAATAATTATATTATATTATGATGTATCTATGGTTGAAACATAAAGAATCTCCAATAATGATATAAGTTACAACTCATTTATTGTATTTTTCTTTTGCCATAAAAAATGTTGATTGTATTTTTATGTAAATATAAATGTAAAATATGTTGTTGTTTGTTTGAATTTCCGACGAAAAACTTGATGTAGAGGATAAAGCTTAAAAAATGAAAGTTATCAAAGACTGTATAAGTAGGTTTATCGGTGATTGTTTATAACTGTTATAATAATGTACCACCTATACAGTGTTGTACCTATAATACTTTAAGTGCGATACTCAAAAAGGATACGGTATCCGATACCGTGGAAAATACAGATGACGCTATGGTGCCATTATTCAACTTGTAATAGGTACCTGTACTTTGGTAAAATATACGTAGCCACGTAACAATTTTTTGATGTTTGAGAAACAAAAAAAAATCGTTATTATGTCGATCGAACGTGCATTATGTGAAATACATTTGCTCCGTCGAACTTTTTTCGTATATATGTTTAGCATGATTGAAACACACGTTTTACGGGTGAAAAATCTAAAATTGCGAAGGTGAAATGGGTTTATTATACGCTACGAGTATATAATTTATTTTATGCGAGAGCAATAATACGTTTCGGATGTTTGCTAAGCGCGTGCTTATCGCGGTAGTATTTTTATTTTTATACAACAAAAATTCTCTGAGAAACTACACAAATGCCTTCGATACAAATCTAGTTTAAAATAGAGTAGTCGTATTACACTCGTCGTTTGAAAGGAAAAACAAATTGTCTTCATATATGCGTGGCGCTGAATATATACACGCATTACATATAATATGCGAGCTAGTGTGAAATCGAATATAATAATAGTATTAAGGGAAAAATATGTTCGGGTAGAAATATTGAATGGAAAAACGTACTATAAACGTAATATTTTGATATATATAGTTTATAATAAATATTATTGATTCACAAAAAATAAAATTGTTTTCAACTATACTTTATACTTATTATTAGATTTATCGATTTTAATTCGGCATAAGTGGATTGGTGGATACCCTGCACTCTGTAGACCTTAAATTCATATTTGTTCACATCTATATTTAAGTGAGTAATTATTCGTGAGATAGAGGTTTTTTTGTACTTCAGTATTTTACTATTATAAACGTGAAAGACGTGTAGGTGTAACACAATACTTATATTATTTATTAGTTAGGTATTAGGTCTGTATAAAAAAAATGATTAAATTTATGAAATTTATAAAAACTATCTAGGTAGGTACTCGATAACTCGTCTTAACCTTTAACCATAGTCACTCTTTTTAAAAATGAGATAACTGTTTATTAAAACACTAGGTTTATAATTAAAAATGTATAATCACCTACGCATTCTACACTTAATAATTTTTTAAATAATTAAATTTATGACAAGAACACTTGAATGATAAACCTATAGGCTCCATGGTTAAAATGTAAACCATAACTTTAGCTTAATCTACCGTTATGATAATATCGCATTAAATGTCACCTCGGTGCTATATATTTTTTTATACTGAGATATTTCACATTATTTTTAAATGTATAATACCTGTGTTGTGTTTATATGTATGGCTTACAGAATTTTGTGGGTGAGGAAGCAGTATGTACTCTTACATCCCACAGGGTAAACCCACTTAAGCTCATTTTATATCATTGCATTGACATAAGAACAAAATAAATTAAATTAAACAAGACATTGTTAGGTAGCCAGGTTAATATCTAAAATATATACACACCATGGTTTACAGAAAATCCTGACCATATACGAATAGGTAGGTACATATGTATTGTTGTTAACATATCATTACATTTTATGATTAATCTGGAAGTGAACTGTTATAATAATTGCGTAAAGAGTACTTGTACATAATATTATGTTGAAGGTTAATCACGAATTTATAGACCAATGCTTTTAAATGCAATCATGCGTTATTGATATATTATTAATACACACACATAATTCATATTTTGTATGGATACTTTTTTTTTAAATTTAAAAATGTTGAGCAGACGTTAAACTTTAAACCAATTTATTTGGACACAATATTACTAATGATTAGTTATTTTTATTATATTTATGAGGTTATCGACTAGTATTTAGTATTATATACAGTTATTAAATAGCTGTAGTTATTAATTAATATATTTTTTAAAACTATTATTACTATATAATAATATACGCTATTATACTGGAACTGACCATCCGAAAATGTAATTTATTATTATTTTTTCACATCATATTTTTAATCATAAAATGTTTTTAAATACTGTAGCGCGCAAGGTTCCTTGCGGCCACATAACAATATTTTACAAAACACAGGTAGCCGGTAGGTACGCATATAATAATTACATATTAAATTCAAGATTAAAGTATAAATTATTATGTAAAATTATTATCGGAGAGCGTTGTTTAAATCTCAGTGGCGGAGGGCAGCTGCAGCTGATGTATAGTTAACAGAAACGTTGTAATAGGTATAGATAAACACGCGTTCAATAATAGTACGAGGGGATATGGTATATTCAAAGCTCTACACCAATATCAATATGTTTAGGTATACCTATTGATAATATATTATAATATAATATACTATGCGTTGTACGGTAATATTATTATGTGCGTGCGTATATAATATTAAACCTACAACTTAACCTGACTATTTACTATAGGGTTGTAATAGATGGCATTTTGGAGTGGCGTTTCGAACACGAAATGTGTATATAAGGATATATTAATATATTGGTGATAGGACGAACATCGATGATCGCAATCGAGAATCGCGTATCTAATTTGAAACTAATTTCCCGACTGAAGTCATCGTGAAACGAGGAGACTATATATGGTTGAACCACATATTATAACTATTACAATAGCCACCCTCGATCAAGGGTGGATCCAGAGTTAGGAAACTGTGGGTCAGGACATTTCAAGGGGCCATTTATTAAAACCAGATTAGAAATTTATACTTGTGTACTAGGTATATAAAACAAAAAAATTAATTTATACTGTATGTGTGTTTATTCGAGGATCCAAGTGTCCATCTACCCAAGAACTGAAAAGAGGCCAATTTGATCAGCAAATATTAATGTTGGTCAGCTGACCTCCTGAACCCCCCCCCCCCCCCCACCTCCCCTAAATCCACCCCTGCCATCGATGTAGGTAAGTATACACAGTGCAGGATTTGCCATAGGGTATATACAAATACTATACGCAAATACGCAATACACATAAGTCATACACTATTGAGATTTGTTGAAAATGTACGACTCATATAGGTCATATTGCGTCAGTCGACAGTCGATAGAGCACATTATTTTATATTCGTTTCTCTCAAATACAAAAATGTCCTCGTTATCCCGGCAGAGGTCCCATCGGTGTCTTTGATTGAAATTATGATGAGTTTGAATCACGTCTGAGTAGGTTGTCTTTGTCAACGATTTTAATTCATCGATTTTTTTTTTTTTTTTATACCTATTGATTTTAAGATAAACTAGTCGTTCCGCCCGGGTGTGACCCGTGCCAAAAGTTTAGTTTTTTATAATATGTGAATTTATAAAAAATGTACATGCAATATCTCTACTAATTATAACAGTAATATAATATGTAATCAATGGCCAACCATTTAAATCAACAAAAAAATATGGGTTTTTCGTGAGTTGAAAAAAAATTCATGTGCGAGCCAATTTCTAGCTACCATAGTGGTTGAAAAAATAAGCAATAATCACTTTCTAAGTCTCAAGGAATCTATTGATATACTCGTAAGTATATAACTTTTATTGAAAACGGTCTAGTAGTTTTTAAGTTTATTAATTAAGTACAGGCGGACAAACATCTATTTTTAATTTTTATAAATTTAGAAGATATGTGATTTTCATTTTTATTTTCTACCCTTTCTTATTAACACCACGTATCAATGAAATATAAAAAATTCGACAGCCTAATATGCTCGTCGGCTTTATACCTTCAAAAAAAAAAAAAATCTTTGGGACCATCATTAGATGTACAGGATTCCCATCCATACATTTTTTTTTATTAATTTTGTTAGCATCATTTACTACATCTGGTATTATTCTGAATTAGATAATCAGTCACATTTTTTCACGTAGTTTTGGTATTTGTTGTTTTGTGAAAAATCTGAAGTAAATGAAAATGAAATAATATACATCATCGGTTAGGTCATTTTCTTTCGGCTGATTGTTTTTTATTATATTTTCATTTTAAAGTTGTCTTTTTATAAATTATATACACCGAGTACTGCTACGTTGATATAGTTACGATGATGTATTTTATAAGGGGCGGGTGGTGATTAAATAATTTTAACGAGAATCCAAGCAAACGAGATAAATCTAGTACTTTAAAAGCCGACGGCGTGGCGGTGACCGGAGGCGTCCAAGAAATTATATTGATGCGAATAATTATTGTTCGTTAAATATTCGTTTCCGGTCGTTTCGCAACAAAATATGTATTGTGTTGTCGAGGTCAAAACATATTATCTTGTTGTTGGTATAGTACGATCGTATAATCATATTATAATAGCGGACCAAATTAATAATAATCAGTCACCGCAAGAGAGACACACGCGCTACGGGTATTCTTCGCGATCGAAAGGGTTACGGCGGAGGGACTCGTTTATTATTATTATATTATGTCTTATCGGTTTGCCGCAAGTTTGACAACTATTTCCGCGCCATCAAGGCCACTGCAGCCGCCCACAATGCCGACGGCAGCATAATGCGCAGCACAAACCGCCTATATCATATAATAAATGTATATACAATATGAGACGTGTCTATACCATAATAAAATATTGTTTGTCCAACTTACCATTTCAACCGCGGTGGCGGTGGCTCATCGACCGTCTCGTAAATCGTTCAAAAACTTTGGTTTACCCGTCAATCGGGATCGGAACGAAAATATACGCTCGTTGCACAGCGAGCTGCAGTGAACCGAAAGAATAATTCACACTCGCGCGCTCAACTTTTTCCCAAACTTCCGTAGCCCAAACTTAACGCACAAAACGTAACGTCTTATCTCATATGCACTCTCGTTATTTTATTTATTTTAACTCAAAAAGCGAAATGTTCACAAGTATTCCGAACCGACCCTTCCGTTCCCTGCTCAAGTATTGCGTATGCATAAATAATAATACATGTATCTGCTATTCGTTATCTGAGCGCATAGCGTTTATGATATGACTTTATAAATCAAAAGTTCGCATATATTTTATATTAATAATATTATTATATGATAATAATAGTATTGTACAATTGTGTGCTTCGTATAATAAACGTAAATGATTTTTTGTTGTACCGTATTACTTGTATTAGTAAAAAAACACATGCCCGCGAATTAAAACTTTCCATCTGATGTCTTTGGTACAAGAATATATAACCTATAGAAATATTGTGAAACTTACCTATCCAGTCATCAAGTTATGAATATAAATTTATCTTTTATCATATCCAGGTAAAAATGGTAAAATATAAATCGAAAAATTGATTTACAGTTTACACAGTCGTTATTTCATGTATACAGATCGTCCTTATCTAGATAATTTTATTCGGATAGGAAAATTTATTCAACAGTTTTTTTTTGTTATTATTTTACAATTTATAGGCACCAATAAGGGCGCAATTGTATTAATATACAAGCTATTATATGCCTATATAGGTATTATCATGATTCATACTATTGGTATACTATTTTAATGATTTGACTTTCATTAATAAATTAATTGCGACTAAATGACTTATGGCCTATTATGTAAATAATTACATGTATTGAATTGTATATTTTAAATACATAAAGAATGAGTGCCATAAACACATTAAAAAATGTATCCAACATTTTATCTAGATAAAAATGATTTTTCATCTATATCTGAATAAAATTTAATATTTTAATTTATCTGGGCTCAACACTGAAAATTATATTGATGGTCAACGATATCGGTAGATACTGTATTGTATCGTGGAAAATAATCGATACCGATATTCGTTTTCGAGGAATCGAATAAATGATAATATTATACTGTTTGGTCGAAAGCAGCTACATATTGAATCCTAGGTTAGTGAATAAAATGTTTATCCAATGAACGTACCTACTACTTTCATGTGGAGTGGAATTGAAATTGTGCTACTAAAAATATAAATTCCAACTATTGGCCTATATTAAATATAGCTAAACTTTATTTGGGAAGTATAGGTTAGGTTAGGCGTGGGCTCTTTATACTAAAATCGTGCATGAGGCCCTGGTCCGGTGGACCACCCCCACCGTGGTTTTTATACGGCACTGTTTGAATCCAGAAGGTTAAATTTTCATAAATGTTGACCAAAAAAAATATACAAAACATATTTTATAGTTTACACCATCACGGGTAGTAAATAAATATGAATTGTAATATGCACCAAAATTCAAATCGATTATTCTTTCGACAGTATGTTTTATACGTTTCGATCTACAGTATACTAATATAATATAAGATATTGAAATAATGAAATATGAGAAGCGCTATAAACACTGAATATTCCATTTTAGATTATGAGCGATTATTTCACTATAACTTATTCATACCGTTATACGGTATGACCGTATTGACTTTAAACCTATACCGAATAATAATATAAAAATGAAAGACATACAATATTAATATAATAATTAATAATAGAATAAAATAAGTATTATTTTTGTCAGAGTATCATCATGTTACTGATAAAAAATAAATCACTTTAGCGTATTATAATTTGTAATAATGAATTTAATTTATGGTGCTTTGGAATATGAAATTTAAAATGTATGTTGTCATAGTAAAAAAAAAAAGTTTTAAAAAAATGTTAAGATAGAAAATGGTAAAATATATATTTTTTATAGAAAATTTTGTTTTGGACGACTTAAAATTATGTAAAATATAATATTTTCAATAGTTTTTGAAATATTGAGTGTCTTACACCAAATATATATGTTTACTTCATGTTTACTTTTATACTATTGTATGTAGGTACGTATATGTTTCAAAATCAGCAAGAACTTTAATGAAGCCGATAATTTGAGGATGTAATAATACTTTTAAGTAAATTTACTGTGAAATTATTCATAGGCATTCGTTTTTGGCGTAGACGACGATGATACCCAAATATGTGGTGGATATAATGAATACTCGTCTGTAAAATTGTCAGTCAAATAGTCATCAAACATTTTAAATTTAATATCGGTTGGTATATACCTAATGTTGACATCAAATCGTCAACAGAATATGAGCCTACTTCATTAGGTTAATATAAATAAGTATTAATTTAAAAATATTAACCTAAATATATTATTAAGCCATTAGTATCCTAGTGTTTTATTATTTTATACGTTTTCCAAAATTGTGCGTTTTTGTGTATCAAACATTGGCGTAGAATGGAGGGGGGTGGCTATAGCCCTATCTCGTAAATTTTGTTTAGTTACAATTTTAAAATATATAATGATGTGTACCGGAAACATACTAGGATATAGCCCCCCCCCCCTTCATCACGCTACGTCTATGGACTATAAAGACTGCAAAATGAAAACGATATCCGAATATATTATATATTATAATTACAGTTACAGGTTTTCCAAGTTTCTGGTTATGTGATATGAATAGATTTTTTTAAATCACATACCTATGATTGTTATAGTTTTTACTTTTTAATATTATATATTTAGACTTAGGTATAATTGAGTTATTCAAAATGTCGTTTGTACGTTTGTCTTGTTTTATTAGGTAGGCAAATCAGTAAATAGTTAATATTATTAATACAAATAAAATGTAATGATAATAATAATTTGATTATTAAAAGCGTAAATAAATGTAACAACACGATTACGGGGATCCGACGACGTCAAATTTTGTAATGATTACCTAATAAGGCGGCGGGTAGTTAGAAATTTCGAAAACTTATTATTGTCATTCGAGTCCTTTGAGTGTCGAGACGTCAACGAGGGTATACCAACGAAATAATCGAATGATTGATAATAGAACACTCGATAATCGAATATGCCATGCAAGATACTAATTTTGGTGCATATTACAAACACCAAACACTAATTTTGACTACCTACGATGGTGAAAATTATCTACATACACTTATTTTAGTGAAAATTAAAAACGCTATTTTCAGCTACCTGTGGTGGTGCAAATTACTAACTTCCATTCAGGAGAACCTTGCGTGTCACAGGGACCAAAGGTGCAAAAGGCCACAATTGTGATCCTAGAGGTCAGTATGTGACGAAGATATAATCAGTTTTCATTAAAAATACGAAATTACGGAATACGTATACATTTTTATTTTTAATGGCGAGTCTAGTTGAAATTGGAAACTTTTGTCGATACCTATCGATATTTAAAACTATGTCGTTATTGAGTCTTCGTTCACTATAGTATTTGTATTATAATACTATCTAGTATAATATTACTATAGCCTATAGGTGAGTTTTACGTATGACATAAACGACATAAGTATCCGTTAATTATTATACTATTTCACTGATCGTGGATAAAAGTTGTGAAGGCAGCTGCAGCTGGGACTATTGACGTGTCAGACTTTCGAGGCTAAAATAAACTAAAAAAAGCGTCAAAGTTATTCCGATACCAACTCCTTCTATGCTGCGGAAAACAACTGCAGTAGCAAAAAAAAAAAAAAACGTTTTAATTAAAATAAAACTTACGAATAGGTAGGTAGTGAAAATTATTAAATCACGTCGTTGTATCGTAAAATATTGTAGCAAAGACCGAACGGTGTTCGCGTCGTAAATAACAGCATATTTCTATATTTCGTTACAGCATTGGATATCAATTTCATGGAGCGACACGATCTCCACAAAAATCCTTCTGAGCTCATTATACTGAGATGCAAAATCAGTCTTATATAGATTTTCCACATGTATTGGTATCAAACAATCTGTGCTTAATGTTTATAGCATATTATAATAATTTTATGCATGATGTATTGATAACATAATGTTTATTATAGGTATAACGTACATACCTAATAATATGATATGTTTTATACAATGTATAGGTACATATTAAATTATGATATACAAAAATAAAATATTACTATAGGTATAAGTACAATCTGTATAGGTACAACGTAAAACTACGGTACAGTGTACAAGCAATCTATAACAATAATTATTAGACAAAATATATGGACTACGGGCTTCGAACTATAAATATTGTTCGTTATGGATTTAGGACAATGCTATGAGATACAAATTTAAAAACCATGACTTCAGACTTATCAATTTTTAAAAATTTATTTATGTATTTCTTAATAAAATTACATTAAAAAATAGTATTAATTATCAAATGACAAATACCCATTAAAAATCGTGAAAGCATCCGTTTTTGATTTGGTAGCATGTGAAGATCGATTTTTTTGACCATAAAATATTACGTAAACATCGCGCATGCGGATAAACGTTAAAAATAGAAGCAGTTTATTATACGCTATTATCATACGTACCTAACATACAAAGATTAACTGCGTACTTACAATGTATTATTGTTCCGACATTATGATACTGCTTACTATATTATGTTCTACGTAACTATGAATACTACTTTGGTTGGGGAAAGTATTTTTAAATAGTGTTTTTTTCTGGTCGTATACACTGGAATGATACCGGTATCCGGTGAACACTAGCGCTGGACAAAAGTACAAGTAATACGTATGTAAAAAATGGTGTATTGTCAAATCAAATTGAGAACGACTCCAGTATGACTCGGCCAAACGGGAAAGATCTAGAAAGTTATATATTTTAATGACATATTGACACAAAAGCACAAATCGTCTATAAACATAATATTTAAGGTCAATGACCACTAGTAAATTATTATGGGATCTTAGGGTCGTGTGATTAGACTCTGTTACAGTATTTTTGATATTACTCGATTGGTGGCGAACATTTTTAAATTTATAGGTCAGGTAATTCATTTTTTAAATTGTTCCCAACATTATGGTGGAAGGGAGGAGGTTTGACACCAGCGTTCGCTACTCCACTAAAATAGTACATTATGTCGAACAACATCTAAAAGATTGTGATACAAATTCCTCAAAATTACATAAGTACTTACAAAATATTTGGAGTAATTTTAGACAACAATTTTCAAAAATATCTTTTTCAGTTTGACGAGTGTTGAGGAATGAGTTTTTGTAGATATATTATATCACATACGAATATACGATAAAACTTTTTCCATCATATTATATGTAATTAGTTAATATAATACACCTATCTACCAATATTCTATATTATATTATATTTAAAAGCTAATATGGAAATCTTTGTAACGGGTTGGCTCCGAAACTACTCACCCAATTGTTATTCAGTGTTTTTTAAATGAATGTAACGGAGTTGTTTTTAGACATACATTTAGTTCGATTGTGGTCCGATAAAGTTGCGGGAGCGAAAGGATGATAATACTAAATCTAGATGGCAAAAATACAACAGTGGCTGAATCTGTTCAGCCAAAAAATGAACTAAATAATATTATATTTTTGTTTATTGTAAGGTTGATATTAGTTACAGATTAAAATAGTTATGATAGAAATTACTATTATAATTTTTTTTTGTATATTAGTTGCCATTGGTTAATCGATCAGATCAATTACGAGCTTGTGATAATTTATGAAATGTTTTCCAAAATCTTTTTTCATGTACGATACGTTAATGTCATACGCCCTTATTTCACGTACATTAATAACTTCTTTGCATTCTAATTGTTTAAACTCGTCTAATATGGCAAATTGCATGTACAGAGACCTGATCGGAAGTTAATAAAGTTCAATGTAATTATTTTTGGTGGATCCTATTAAATCTTTTTTATTTAGACATTATCTTACCATCAGGTTTTGTTGCACTTCTCAAGGTCCCCAAATTATTAAACCATATTGAATGATGGATTTGTATAAAGCTTGATAAATAGTACGCATCATTTCAGTAGGTATAATTTTATTTAATTTGTACATCTTAAAGACAATAGATCTTGAACGCATAACTAAATTTTTTTATATGAAAATTCCACCGTTAATGGCAGTCTATAATTAAACCAAGATATTTTACGATATTTACTCTTTCAATTTTCTGACAGTTTTGACACTTTGTTCTAATACCATTACAAGAATGAATTTCTATATCATTGAATTCAATAACGGGTAGACTTCTGATACTAAAAGCGACAAAAACAGTTTTATTAATATTTAAAGAAAGTTTTTTGTCATTCAGCTCATTATAAATTTTATTAAATCCTATTTCTGCTTTTTTTTTGTACAGATTCCCACGAGTAACTAGAAAAAAAGGAGACATGTATCATCTGCATACGCAACTATTAAACCATCAATATTTAAATGACATATATGGTTTATATAATATAAAATGAACAAAATCGGCCCCAAAACGCTACCCTGAGGTACACCATAAGAGATTCGCTTTTCATTAGCGTACCGGAGCATATCGTTTATAGTTACCATTTGTTGTCTGTTATCTAGATTGCTTTTAAACCACCGCAAACTTTCCTTTGCTATGCCAAATCTAGGCAGTATTCTGATTAATTCATTGTGATCAACAGTATCAAAAGCTTTTGCTATGTCTAAGAAAATTGCAATTACCTTTTCATTATTGTCATTTTTTTTATAGATAAATTCAGTAGTCTGATATAGTGCTCCAATCATACTCTTACCGGGTTTGAAGCCAAATTGGTTTTTAGATAAGAATGCTTTGCTTTCCAAGTAGAATATAAGTCTGGTTTTAATTATTTATGAAAAATTAAAGAGTATGGATATAGGCCTATAATTTGACAATGTTTCTTTATTTCCTGATTTGAACAAAGGTTTAACAATGGCAAGTTTAAACGTATCAGGAAAATTACCACTTTTTAAACATAAATTTATTATATAGGTTAAGGGCTCAACAATAATATTGGATATGTATTTTAGGAGTTTTCCAGATATTTTATCGGAACCAGTGGCTGTATCATCTTTGAGTTTATTTATTATATTTAATATTTCAGAGTTTTCAACTTTTTTAAGAAATATTTCATTGAAAGATTAATTACTTGATGAGTTATTTTGTTTTTGTGAATTCTTTTTAAATTTATTCGAATTATAATTGACCAACATTAGCAAAATAGCAAGGCTGGGCAAGTTAATGATTTGTTTTAACTCTGTTAAGTTAAGTTAATATGCACCAATAACAAAAAGTTAATTTAACTTTAGCTTAACTCGGTTAAGTTAAAAGTTAATACACACTTTTTGATAACTTTTTATTAAGTTAAAAAAAAGTTAATTTGTTTATACAACGCTAGCGTACTTAATTTTTTTCCAACCCAAAACTAAACTATAGGATATACTGTCAATACTTCATACAGTATTTCAATATAAGTTAGATTCGAAAGATATAAACTTTTAACTTTAAACAATTTACGATACATATTTTTTGACATGAAAACAAAATAGACTGAAATAGTTAAATATTATAAAATTAAAAACAAAATATATTAACAACTTATTTCTTAAAATGAAAAATTAACTCGTTAATTTCATGTTAATTAAGAAAGACATTTAGTAAGTTAACAGTTAAGTTAATGAAAAGCCAAAAGTAACTAGTTAAGTTAAAAAGTTAAAATAAAATTAACTTTTTAACTTAACTTCAACTTTTTAACTCGTTGATGCCCAACCTTGGAAAATAGTCATTAAAAGCATTTGCTGTATCAAAAGGATGCTTTTTTGGATCATAAATGTTGTCATCAGTAACTATATTTTATAAAATTTCTTCAGAGTTTTTAGTATTTTGCACTCCAATTATTTCATAAACTAAATTTCCAAGTTCGTTTGGGATCACATTGTACTTAAGAAAACTTTTTTTTATAAAAATGTATTTTTGCTTATCTAACAATTGAGTTGAATTTATTCCTGTAAGTATTATAAAATCTACGTAAATTTAGATTAGATTGATGTTTTTTTACTTTTTTTGATAAATCAGTCCTATTGTCATCCATTCTTTTATTTTATGATTTTTTGAATTTATTTTTTTAAATCTTTATTAAATGTTTAATATTATATTCGTTTGCAGCGATCATTGTGTTGATTATCCATTTAGTGTTTTCATAAAATACGTGTACCTATTGAAGGTTTCTGAGTTCTGACTAATGGTATTGTTATTAAAATATTAGTATTTTATATAATTATTTTTAAATCAATAACTGAATAACATAACTATTTTAACTAGTTGCGTAGCCAGGGGGATGGCTAAAGGGGCTATAACCCCCCCCCCCCCCCCCATTGACCATGTTGACCTTAGAATTTTATCAAGATTAATAAAAAATAAAAAGTGTAAATAAAAGACATATTGTATTTGTATACTTAGCCCCCCCACCATCATACAAACTTCCTGTCTACGCCACTGATTTTAACATGACTTAATATCTTTGGTTGTACATGTAAAATACCTATATGATATTGCTAGTCTATTAGTCTGTCAATAGGTAATATGGAGTAAAAAAATAACGATTTTCCCTCCACGACACCATTTTTTTTAACATCGTATAATATGATAATATTTTCTGTGTGTTTAGGTTTTGGGCGAGGGTGTGCAAAATTTACATATATTCAGGCCATCTATTATAATTTTTATTTACTTAGGTTTTATTGTACAAACATACTTAAAATTAATATGATCACCAATTATAGACATACTATGATCGATATTAAAATTACCATATTAAACTATTTGATGCGGGCCAATGACACGTACAAAAAAATTGGGGGGAAAACGTATAATAATATGTATAATACATTGTGTATAGACGTATACCTGACTCCCTTGAATTACAGGAAACGCGTAAAAACCAGGAATGTTAAAATCCGGAAATCTGGGCGGTAAAAATTTGGAATTTAAAAATTTTAAATCCACAATAATCTGGACCGTACATGCATGGAATTTTGATAACGGGACTGTACGAATCTGGACGTCCCGATTTATAAGTGATCATAAGCACTTGTTCGAAAAATGATGAGAGTATAAATACGGCAGTTACCCTGTCACCAACTTAATATTATAGTATTTTCGTGGTATAAGCTTCCTTATCAAGTTTGTATCATCCCGTTTTGTCCGGTCCAGATTTCTACGGATGTCAAATTTTGAAATTCATGACTTAATGTCTAGATTTTTACGGTCCACTTTTTTCTGGTGCAGATTTTTACTTATTTCAAGTTTTTAAATTCCAGACTTTTACCGTCCAAATTTTTAGAGTTCAGATTTCTACTGCCCTGGTTTTAAATTCCAGATTTTAACATTCAGGTTGTTGCAGGTCACCCTTTTTAGTTACCAAATTTTTTTGTGTTTTTACTTGTTTAATTTTATTCATTTTTTTTTTGTTTACCTAATTACTTCTCTATTTTATTTTAAATTTTGTTACGTTATTCCGAAGACATATGCTAATATAGGTAACATAATAATAAACTGTATAATCTTATCGATTTTATTATTTCTTAATAAGATAATATTATTTTCACAATAATTCATCCCGTTTATTTCTTTACAATCTATTAATTTTACTGCAGATGTATGTGTTTATATGTAGGTAAAGACGCATCTTATATTTTATAAGAAACGAGTTTAACGAGTATTATTTTTAATAATAATAAAAAATCATTATAGTTTCACTCGAAACGCAGTACCTACCTTGGTACTATAAAATACACACGATAAAATTATTCAGATAGAACAAAAATAATGAGAATAATATATTATATTATTATTTTCTTTTCACTGCTAAATAAACATATTATTATTTATGTTATCATTTATTACCATTATTATGGTTGACCTCCTATATACTGTTTATTGTAACTATCATTATTCGTTATCAAAACGAACACGCTTACATTGTAAATAAACTAGTCAGTGTATTATAATATTGTGATATTGACAAAACGTGTAAAATTCAATAAAATAATTAAAGTTAAAAAATATATAATGTGTTATTTTATTTGTTTTTATGGAATATCAAATTGTATACGTTTAGTTTATTCGCAAAATCGGTTGTTTTTCTATTATTTTTAAAATAAAATTAAACCTCTATGATAATAATTTATTACGCCTTATAATTATATTATAGTCAATATAGTTAATAATTGTTTAGTTTACAAGTTATTATAATATTATTGACTATTGTACTCAATGATTTTATATATGCGATGTATTTAAATAGTTATTTCTTTGGCCCAATTTGGTCCAAATATCGAATAATATCTCATTGTCGCAGTGTAAAGACGATCATATTGTGTTTAGTATCGTAATGTAAAATGGAAAAGTTAACTTTGCGCGGGGCCATTGCCATGCAGGCACAGACGCCGCACAGCATACGCATAATATAACTGCGCAGGACCGTAAACAAACGAATGCGCATAGATTAAAATGTCGTCTCGAAATTTCACGCAACGGAATGCGAAATGTACGACTGGCTAGCTATATTGTGCACGGTATGTGCAGCCCGTGTCACCTTAAGATTTAAATCGGTAGAGTAGTATACTACCACGGTAGGCGGTACGTGACTTGTTAGCTACAAAATAAATAACTCGCGAGCAAATAAAAGCACAATTTATACACGCGACTGCAATTTAATAATCTCCTTTAAATGTTATATTAAGTATTTAGTTAACCGTTTGTACAGCGGCGATTATAACGCGCGTTTAAATTACAACGACGTAGACGTTATATACATTAAAGAAATAATAATAATAACAATATAATGTTGTGAAATATTACGCGCTAATGACCCGCCATTATTCGAAAGGAAATATTTTGTCATTAGTGGTCTTGCGCCAAACTACTGTTTTTGCTGTGGACGCCTCTTTCCCAGACCCACCCCGCTGCGAAGTCAATAATAATAATTGTTGTCGAAATTATATTATTAGTGCGATGGCATTATGCATTATTGCTATATAATCGTATTTTATTCTATTATTTATAATTATTAATTAAACTCGATCCACCGAAATAATTGCCATCACAAATTATTGTTATTATAATAAATTAAACGTATAAATATTAATTGTTGCTATATATGAATTGAATCCTGGATATTTGTTTAATGCCTCATCAGTACCGCGATTAATATCGGATGGTTCACTAGACGTGCTCATTTCATTGTTGTCCTTAATGAACGCAGTTATTAACATGTTTTGGAATTTTTTAGGTTTACTTAAATTAGTTAAACCACACCATATTCTCAGATATTTCGATAATTTTTTTTACATTTTAAAGATTAGATATTTTTTGATACAAATTTCATTTATCGAATATCATAACAACCCTTTTTTACTTTTGTAGGTAATTTTGTTAATCATGTTGCGAAACATCTTAAAATTATAACGATTAGCTTGTAGTAATTGAACTTTATATACTTATTAAATATTCTTTAAGAAAATAAATGAGACACCGAAAGAGAATATTAAAGTCTACTCACAATCCAAAAATCTTGCAAAAAAATATACAAAATGCGCGTACCAACATCCTAAAATTTAAAAAAAATCACTTAGAATTCTGACCGACAGTAGTCTATGGAATACCTATGTTTGAAGCTTAATCTCTTTTATTCGACTAGACCGTAAATTATAACATTCCACAAATTCTCCGTCACACGAATAAATGTCATTCAAAATCTAGTTGATTGTAAATAATGCAACTAAATATAGAAAATTAAAGTATTTATACAATGTATATAATTTACTGTAGGCGTATACCATGTAAGTTATAACTTTAAAAATGTTAAGAAAACTGCAACAGAGTTGAAAACAATAGTCGTTTTTAAATTTTTATCAAATAATTCGTTAGTTTTCATACGTTAAATTATTTATTACAATAAACGTTCTTAACTACGCTTTCTCGGAAGTTGAGTCAACTTTAAATGTATAGAGGTATTAATAGTTTAATAGTTTAACATTACATGAAAGTAATTTAACGGCTTAAACTGTAATCGTATTATATGCTTGTTGAGAAGTTCTCAGACAAATATGTAATTTATGTCTTTTTTTTATCAAGTTGAGAAGAAAAAAATAATAATGTTTTTGCGTGATAATATTAATTGCAAATGATTCGCTGAAAACATTTCCATTATACTTGAAAATCAGGCAACTACGTTTTCGTGTTTCCGACCATTATTGACAAACAACGAATACCTACGCCATTAAAGAATCGATTCTAAGCGAGAACGCGTCTTTCGTGATTTCTGTATGAAAAAAAATAAAAGAGTACCTGCAGAAGACGATATAATACTGTACGACGAACGTGAGTTACAGACTACAGTAATAACGAAAAGAAATATAATACATTTTATTTTATAATATAATATTATTATATACTATATGTCTATATTATAATATATATATAGGCAGTAGGAGGCACTGGTGAAACGAAAAACCGTCATTATAATATTATATCCATGTATTCTTGAGCATCTACACCAGCTGTGGAACGCGGCGGGAAATAATAATAATCCGTACACGACATAGTCGCATATTATAAATATTATGCATTATGTGGTTTGCATAAGTATAATAATAGTCGTCGCAAATATAATAATTTAAAGCGTTAGCGGTTTCTCCGCACTCGGTCGTATAAAATGTGTTTCGTTCGATATACCGCGGCGGTTAGTCCGCGAAAACTATGGGTACACTGAGTACTGCCTACCCTCTATTATAACACTCGGTCACCTACATTGCTCAGTGCCCTATACATATTTTAGTATTTTACAGAATTCTGTCTGCGGGAGATTAATGATCCAACAATAATAGTCTAGTTTCATGCCCCGCAGACGGAATCCAAAAATATGAAAAGGGTATACTACAACAGAGAAATTTTATTATATGGGTATTTTAATTATACAGCGTACTCGGTTTTCGCGGACACCCGGTATTAATAATATGAACTATATATTATACCTACACATACATCGAACTTATTCGTCTAATTAATATGTATATAGTAAAGTTTGACGCGAATCACCGATAGGCATATTATACAGATCCATTTGACAGGCTACACAAATTTTCTAAATGTATTTTGGAATAATATACTTTGGTTTTCACTCGTATACCAATTACCAATACATAGTAAAGCTAGAAATATCGTAAAAACAGATTTTTCTATTTTGATCGTTGTGTTGTACCTAGTTTTTTTGAATTGAATACCTATGTAAAATATTATTTTTTCTTTAAATCTCCCTTTAAGAATTTTTATAAATGGTTAAATTACTATAATATTATTCTACCTATAGGTATAATAAAAATGAAACGCTGTTAATTATTGGTAACCACAAAAATCGTGAACAGCTGTACCGATTTAAGTCATTTTTATTTTTTAATGTTCGTAACATTTTGAATGAGATTTTACGGAAAGAACAATAATTAGAAAAGATGGCAGGCAAATTGAAAAACTCGGGAAAAACTGGAGCTTTATTTTTGTATGTAAACTGTTGCTACAGGTTACATAATATTATATAATTGATCGGATATAATAATTTTAACTTATAGTTTTGATATTTGGTCACTATATTATATAACTCGCGTTGGTTTATCCGAAGTTAATAGACTCAAAAACTACTGGACCGTTTTCAATGAAAAGATATATCAATTGATTCCTTGAGACTTATAGGGTGTTTATAGTTTATTTTTTCAATCCCTATACCTAGGTAGGTTGCTAAAAGGGACCTAAGAAATTAATTTTTATCGGCTCACGAAAAAAGAATATTTTTTTGTTTATTCATAGGGTTGTTACTTACCATTAGTCACATCATATTATATTACAATTAAAATTATAATAAAATATTATGGTACGTGCATTTTTTTTACAAATATATTTATAAAAAAAGTCAAAAATCTTTGGCACGGGCAGCGCCGGGTGGAACAACTATAGTTATATAATATTTAAGCGGTAAACTGCACGTGGTGGTATGCCTATTACAGGTAATATATTGTGCACCTAACATCATATTATTATTATTATTATACATTGACGCGCCTAACACGTCATTTCAATATAATATTATTATTATTATGCACAACAGTAAATGAGATTTAGGGTTATACGAGAAAGAGCCAAAAGTAATAACTTTCCTCGCAGCGACCATTGTTTTTTTTTTTACATCCTAGCATAATATATTTTGCGCAGAACACTATAAGTTATTCGACCAAAGGTTATAGGTATTCGGTATATAACATACAGTATTTGTTCAGCGAACATACATAATATTATTATTATAATGTGTGCACAAAAATTATTATTATAAGTCTTAACATGTGCTTTGAAAGCGCAATCGAGCGGCAAAAAGAATAAAAAAAAAATTATCGTTTGTGCATGACGTTTTAAATACTATAATGTAGTATATTATTGTATAAGTATCGCAAGGCATTATAAGAGTTAAATGTGTATAAAATTATGCGTATCGCTAACAGTATATTATGATATGCAAATGGCAAAGGGCAAACGATCATTACGCGGGGAACGCGCTGAACAAAAATAATTCCCCAAAACTTACCAAAATCCGCTAAGGTCAATTAGTTATTAATGCGTTTGAAAATATTATAATATGCATACGTTTGTTATTATAATAACACGGTATAAGTTGTGTGTAATATATTATGCTAATAACAACAATGGTTAACTTTTCAAATTTAAAGCCTAGTTAATGTAATTGGCTTAACATTGCGTATTATGACGTATAATGTTATATTATAGTTGTTACGTGTTATACCTAAATGCGTCACATATTAATATATTAATATAAATTATTCACTGTAATGCTTTAGCCCGTGTATCATCATGCAGTGCTTATAATAATAATATTAATAATAATAATATATAATGACGCGAAGGTGCACGTGGCCAAAATAATAACAAACATTTTATATAAAATATAAAATACGAGTAGATATATACGACTATTATGCAAAAGGATGAATATCACTTCACACAAAATCTTATTTACTATGTTGGTTCTTTTAACTTTTAACAGTAAACACTACCATTATCACAAAGAGTATTAAAGTTTTTGAAATTTTATTTTTATGAACCTAATTTGAATTCATTACAAAACATCATTATTGAAAAAAAATAATATTTTTATTATTTTTCATCGGTATTGTATTTTAAATTGTATACATATTTTGATGATAAAAATACAATATAATTTCCATATTTTTAAGTTGAATATTTTTAAAATATTGAACGAATAGTTAATTAGTCATTAGTAGCCAGTAGGTAGATATTTATTAAATCTTAAACATGCGGAGAAATGGACCAACATTTTGTGAGGTACTCCACTCATTAACTCCACTACATTATACTTAACCAGTTATATACTTGTCTGATTCGATTTGTATAAAAATTATCAGAAAAATATTCTACTTTGGATTATGAAATTAAAAATGTATGTTGTCAGAAAAAAATAAAAAAAAACTTGTATGATAATAACGAAAAAAGTAGGTATTTTTTTCTTTAAATATCTTGTGATGAATTAAAATTATGTAAAATAAATACTTAAAAAATGTCGAAACTTACCAAATTAATGAATAGGTGGCGAAAAATTGATTTTCTTATCGAAATAATCTAACATTTTATTTGTACAAATACATCATTGAATGTAGGTTCAAAATTAAGTTTATTTAAATAGTACAGTTATATCCCGTTAATGTGATATAATTAAAGACAGGAAAGGGAGAGACATCGAAGACAACTATAGTTACCTGGGATATGTGTCAAGGTGCGACTATTTTTAGGGGATTTGGGTGATTTTTAAACCCTTTGATGAGTTTTTTATAAGTAAGAGAAGTAAATATATGTTGAAATGCAATAACATATATTTACTTCACTTACTCATGATTCATAACTCATAAGTAATAAGTCAGGAGTAGGTTGCTTTTATATTTGGAACAAATACATTGACTAAAAATTGTATGTTAAAATGTATTTACTTTTATCCTCACCAATTTTAAATCAAAAAAGTAATTTATATTATTATCCTCATAATACAACACACGTGTTTCTATGAAATAAAACTGGTTAGTGCAAAAACACATTTAAAAGTTTTCAAGAGTTCAGTTTTTAACTAAGGAAAACAGTGCATGATACAATCTTGAATTATTACGAAAGTTTATATACAACTATTGTTTTATTTTTACACTGGTATAATACAGGTATACTATAAAGTAATACACATTTAAATTTAAAATTTACACGCTGTGATAAAAAGCAATATTAATAAAAAATAATACTAACATTTTAAAAACTATCCAGACTATGTGTAATATCTGTAATTGTATTTAAACAAATAATATTATCTATTATTATGCTAATGGTAAGTATAATATTATATCATGATAATATACTATGTGGCACACTTTATCAAATATACAATAAATTACTATGTAACAATATGGGAAAAATAAAATATGGTATTATGTATCAGAATATTATATTTAGTGTATCTATGAAAACACAAATGTAGTTTTGACAAGTAAGTTTAACTAAGTAGGTATACAGTTAATAAATTATTATACCTACCTGCTCTTAAGATTTAACGGTAAAATTATACTATATGGTTTTATCTACGTATACGTACATAGTAGTATAGCGGCTTTTATTGCTCTTTCGTGGTTTTTCATGGGATTTATGGGAGACTACATGCCAGCTTATAATAATAATTAATTAGCACATATTTTGTAATAATGGCGACTATAATAATAGTAACAATATTATGTTTTTGAACAATTTATTATTATTTTAAGCACCATTATACATTGAAATGTATTTAACTATTAAGTAGGTATTAACTAATAATAATAATAATAATAATAATAATATATTTGTGACAGTGTCAATTAAATTAGTTATTTAGACACCATTGCAATAATTGCAATGGTGTCTAAATTATTCGAATTATTCGTCTCTGTATCTCGGAAGTAAGAAAGAAAAAAATGCATTTCCATTTTATTGGTCAAAACTTCAAACATACAATGGATTGTGTATGCAAGACGTTTAATGTTTTACTTATGGTATAATGTAAGAGGAATCGTGAAAAGTTTTTATCTACGGTTGAGTAGGGTATGAAAATAATATATAATATACATCAGTCGTACAAGTATTACATGCGGTATACCTAAAAATAAAACTTTTTTATATTTATATATAATATGTGTTATGATATAATAATATTATCCACTATGTTCAGAATGTAATGGTCCAGTGATCATAAGTCAATAGAAGATTATAATAACGAAAATAATATAATCTTAACGCGTGCGCAATAAAAATAATATATTAAATCGAGACTTGTTTTTGATATGTTTTTCAATAACATCGTATAATTGTACCTACTACGGAAATACGAAGCAATAACCTACACGATAATAATATAATCGTACTCAATACAATATTGTGTCGGCAACGGATTTGTACATAATATTATTATAATATTATTACGTACCATTAATATGATAATAATATGACGTATATAATATTATTATAGATGATTGCATCTAAATATACATATTATTATTATGCGGATGTACCGTCGTCTCGACACAGATAATTTTATTTTAACATTTCAACGTTATAACATTTTAACATTCTTAACACGTATTTGGGATCGTTTTCGAAACGAAAATAAATATTATTGGCACGGCGAGTAACACGTCATTATAATGTAGCTGTACATATTGTATATTATTATCTGTACTCTTATTCGGTTGTTTCGAACTTTGATTCGGCGGTACACAGCTATAATAATGTCACATAACATTTTAGGAAACGTCCCTCCTATATATAGGTACCTATGTGGCCAAAAAAGACAGCGATCGGCTGAATGCTGACTGAATTTAAAAAGAAAAGTCCTCCGGATCGGGACGTCTTGTCGATTTCGGTTGTTAGTAATGACGAATGGTTCTCCTCCGGATTTTCTTTTACGTATTTTCTTTTTGATACACGAAAAAACTAAAAAAAAACCTCCCGGGTCCATGTCAGCGCGGTGTTGGTACGTGATAATTTTCAAACTATTGTTGTTATGTGCACTCAAACGTTTCTAAAGTTTTCCATTCTGTGTCTAATAATAATTTCAACGGGAAGCCATGTCTTAAGCTTAACAATTATACGTAGATATATTTAAATATATACAATAATATATAGGAATATAAATGCGTGTTGAAAACTGTATTTGTATTTCATTTCCAGAAATATCTGGCAGTAGAATTTTTTTTGCGACTGTGAATGTGATTTTCAAAAAAAAATCCAACGTGTTTTTTTGACGTCAACTCTTCACGATCTCATATAAATATCTTTAAAAACATTTTTTTTCATTGTGTTTCCGATTTTTAGCAATCTTGTCATTTTTGTTAGTACTATAACTTTTAATGATGTAATAATAAATTATACATTTATATAATAATAACAATATTTTCTTTGTTAGGGAAATAAATTCCAATTAAGTACAGTTTTTTTATTTCATATAATATGTATATTGTATATAATATATTATATACGTACATTATCAGAAATTTAAGTATAATAATAATAATTATACTAACAATTTAAGAAATAAAAGAACAAATAGGTAGGTATTAATATCATACATTATTAATATCTAAATTGAAAAAACAAAGTGAAATAAAAACGAGATATTAATTATGCTTCTAGTAATTTGTTAAGTATTTTTTAAAACATTTGACATAAAAATATTTAAAGATTTGAGATGTGTAGAATACATTTAAGAATCAGCAGTTTAAAGGCTTTATTTGAAAAAATTTATATTTTGTTGTAATTCCGGACATTCAATAATATTATTTGGTAATTTTTATAAAAATTATAATTTAATTTACATAAATCAGTTCTAACGACTGTATAATATTGAAAAAAGGTTAAGTAAGTGTGTGTCGCTCTGCATATTTTCACTGTATATTTATAGAAAAAAAAAAACAAAAAAAATTGGAAACTGAAAATGTCCGTAAACAGTTTAAAACAAATCAAAATATTTTGAAAATGTTATCGCTTATAAAAAATGCTAATATAAACAATCAGTAATAATTGTATGTATACAGTCATTTACGGTCAAAAAGTTTATGGTCCCTGAAAGTTGAAAGATAGTTTGGAGTCAAATTTTATCCCAACATCGTGTACTGTAGAAACCCTTAATAAATTTATATAACCCAAAGAATAATATTAAATTTTAAGCAGCTAATATTTTTGAAAATGTTTGTATTATCGGCTAATAATATAATTTTAGAATAAAAAATAGAAAAATAACATCTGAAATATAATTTATAAAAAAGCCAAACAATATTGAGGACAAATGATCTCCTTGGGGAACACCGAAAATAGCGAGGATTTGTTCAGAGATATAATTTTTATATTTTACAATTTGGGTATGACCAGAAATGAATGAATAAAACCAAAAAATAAGTGGATCAGTGAATCCATACATTTTAAAATTATTAATTAATAATTTATGATTAATCCTATCAAAGGCATTTTCCATATCGGTATAAATGACATCAGTTTGTGATTAATTTTTAAATGAATCCAAGATTGCTTGTTTAATTATACATACATTTGTTACTGTTGATCTATTTTGCCTAAATCTGTGTTGGTAGTTTGTTAATAATTTATTGCATAAAGGTGTAATATTATTGTTTACTAGTTTTGAGAATAATTTAGGTATACTATTGACAGTTTAGATATGGGACGATAATTATTTACTAAGCATTTGTTGCCTTTTATGAAAATCGGGGTTAAGTAATATGAAGATTTCCGTTGTTCTGAAAAAATACTTGATAATAATGATTTATTAAATAAAGAGGTTATAACTGGAGTGAGAGTACAGTCTTGGTGTTTTCAAAATATAATTTTCTCGATCATCATTGATTGGCCACGAAAAAAATATATGAAACTATAATATATTAAAACACAATAATTCTATTCGTCTTGTTTGAAAAAAACATCAATCGCTTATAAAAAGAATAATGTCTACAGTTTTAAACAAAAAGAGACTAAAATAGCTCAATTTTTGTAAGTTCAAAACTTGTATGTTTTTGTCAAATTGCAGGTTACTTCTTATTTACCTATTCACTTTTATGATCACAATTTTTAATTCGAAAAGCATTTTATTTTACAAATGAAACTAAAGATGTAAAGAATATGGCTTTTGTAAATTATGAAAAATAAATTTTAATATATAAATAACAAATTGTTTCTTATAAAAGACAAAGGCAGGGTAGCTTTTCGAATAATATAAAAAAAAAATGTTTATGTATTAAAAGACTTGCGTGGAAAATTAATGCCTTCAAAGACAAAAGGAAATTATCAAAAGAATATAATATCATAGCAAATGCAAATTATTTTTATATTTTATATTTAAACACGCTTTTCGTTGTGGGTTAGACATTTCAGTAGGATGAAAGAAAACTATAGGTAAGATTAAAATAAATCGTGTAATAAGCCATGGAATTTACGTTAGTCATCGAGCCAATAAATAAAAATAGAAACAAACAATACATACTTGACCTATATGGTAATTAAATATTGATTGTCCTGAATAATATGGACTTAAATGACTTGTTTCATAGATTTACTCCATTTCAACGTTTGTTAAATGACAGGTGTAGTATTCGGATAGTTGGCTAACCTTAGCAGTTGACTGGAACAGTAACAATAGTAAGAACATTAGTAAAAGTAAAATAAAATAACAGTTTGGAAATTTCTTCTCGTACAGTTTTATTACTTGTTTATGACTGAAAATTGATATCAAATTCTGCGAAGTCGCTATTAGAAATGTAGAAAGTCATAATAATATTATAATTTATGATAATATAAAATGTTGTCTACAAATTTCAATCGCACCAAGGCGACGTAGATAGGCAACTAGAAGTACATTATGTTATGTTTGCAGGTATAGGTTTTCCTTTAAGGTGATTATAATATTGTATGACTAAAATGGATTGAAAGCAACGCTTTTATAAAATATTTTGTTTTAATCATTATAAAAAAATTGCCTGGATATAATATATTATATTATGTAATTATACATAATATAAGTACTTAACATACCTATATAATATATTATATTAAAATTGTATGTATATTGTATTCAAATGTTTGTCATCTAATCAAATTTATCTCACAGTATCTTTGTCGAGGTATATTATAAAATATTATTAAAATTCACAATATTATGATCTGCATTTTCCACTTCAGTTAATACAGTTTTGTAAGCATTTAAATTTTCCGAGACAATATCAAAAGCACATTAAAATTTCATTTGAAATTGTGAATGTCTATAACAAATAACAATTATATTATTCTTTATTTACGTCATCCAATAGCTTTCGTGTTTAAGGTCGCATTAAATAAGTTCGCAAAAGAAAAGCTTCGTCACCTACAATTTGATTGAACATTTGAATTTCCAGACATCTTGGTTTAAGTAACTCAAATCTATTATTTGTAAATGTAGGTACATAATTAGAAAATACATCACCGTCAGCTTCTTTTTCATAAGAACCTATGTTAACCTATGTTAACCTATGTTAACCTATGTAGTGCGGGGTAGTACGGTAAGATATATAGAAATATAGATTATTGTATTTTGTCGTAAAGACAGCCTACATAACTGCGATATGTTTGCACGCCGCTTGTAATTCTGTTGATGTACACAGTTCTTGTCTGTATTAGTATAAGGTCTATGGTTAAAACTTAAAATTAAAATATAAGTTCTTAAAAAACGAAAATTGATAAAAAAATATTCATTTGAAAATTAACGATTGAAATTGTTAAATGTTACTACAAAATTTGCTGCTTTATTAGAACTAAAATCTCCAAAGAAGAATTCCTATTTTGTAAATCATTGATTATAATCATTGAACTGTACATCCAAGAAAGTAAAAAATTAAGAAATTATCAGATTAAGATTTAGACGTATAATACAAGATTCATTGTTATCTGAAATTTACCCTCAACAATTTTCTAACAGTCTCAATATATAAAATTATTATCATACAAATCCACTATCGACATGATAATCTACATGGTATCTCTAATTCCGAATTTATGAATGGACCAACTTCATTCCATTCAAACAATATTAACGAATTGGGGGTAGATACATGAATAGTTCCCATAATATATTAAAGTTTTAAACTATAAAATACATGCAAATGTTAGTATTTTACTCTAAAGTTAAAACAATTATGCAAAACTAATTCGATCATTTAATGAATGCGAAATGTCACTTTTTTATTTAATAAAATAAAAATAAAATGTAAATATCATTAAATTGTTTATTGTATATCAATAATATTTTTAATTATCTTTTTAAAATGAGAATAATTACATTAAATAATCTTTCCTCCATTGAAGTCGGGTTTTTTAAAATTATTTTTGCTATGTGAACAGTGAACATGATGTGAATATAGTTTCGTCTTCACGAAATAACTGTGGGTAAAGTTGATAAAATTTACCAAAAGTAAAATTATCTTTATAAACAGAAGGTAGGTGCTTATGTTATTTCTACTATTTTTATTTTTAAACTAATGTATTAGATTCTGAGCGAAGCGATGAATGTATTTTTACTTTAAGTTTTCAGAAAGCAATAACTTTAGCTGTGTATCCATTAGTGGCATATATTAAAAACTGGCATAGAGAAATAAAAATTTGGCTGCAACCCGTCTCGTAATCTCTAATCTTGTATTTAATTTTTCCATATTAATAATCTCATAAAAAGTATTAACTTATCATATGTGCATGCATCATTCAAGAAGGTAGTCAAAAGCCACCAACAGTCTAGGTCATATATATAAGATGAAAGTAAATGATATTGCTTTTTGATTGTCGACGAATGAGATACGTAGGTACATGTAGAATAAATCCTTATCCCTAAAAACAAGGGTAAATGTATTTTTTTAACAAAAGCATAAAAATATAGTTCAAATGCCTGCATATTATTACATATTATACTTGTTTCTGTCATTTTGTTTGTATTCGACATTTTGATATAATATAATGTAAATTATTTTTTTTAAATTCTTGTATTTTTTCTTTGATTTGCTGGTTAGAGTTGTGGAAACATTACTATGCAAATCTTATTTTATTTTTATCAATTTATCGACCATGAACATAAAGCAGATACATATTTTGACCTAACCTAACTACAGTCCACAACTGATAGTCTATTTGGTTATTTTTATTTTAGTTCTTTTCGATTTTTTTTTTTTTTCATTGAACTTTAAGCCCGCTGCAACTAAGGCCATTAGCTGTTTTGTTGTTTTTTTGTAGTTGTGAGGGGGTGGGGAGAACGGTTGGTTGAAACACGTTTTTTTAGGTTTGGCAGAATTTCAAGTTGGGCACCCGTATGTTTCTGCCATGCCTGGGTGGGGGATGGTGCATCTTTTTCCGGACACCGTGACTTGTCCGAAGAAAAATATCGCCAGTGGCCGTTTGGCCACTCCGTCCCCCAGTGTTCTATTCATTATAGTTCACGCTAATTTAACATTAACGTGTTTAATTATCAAATCAATAACATTTCGATTGTTGATATCTGAAGCTATAAATTAAGTCTACAAAAAGCCCATAATTGTTAATAAGAATATAATCATTAGGAAACTATTCTATTCTTAATACAATATAATAAAATGTAATTTATTTAAGATATTAATTATGTTTTGTTTTAGAGTAATTTTTAAGTAAATTACACTGCGCCACTCACTATCGATGTTTTTTTAAAAATAAACTATGCAACTAATTTAGCATGCCATTAGTATGAATTTGCAAGACTATTTTGAAATATTGTCATTTGTCATGACTTTTATTTACGAGTTATTAATACAAAAGGATGAGGGACAGGCGTAACGTTACCCTAGCCTCCCACACTGAATTACTACAAATTATTACTTATTACAATTTTTTTTACTAAAGGTAAGAATGATTTGTTCAATATAAAATTGATTTTTCCTATACTATGACTGATTATACTTAAAATTAAAAATATGAAGTAAAAATCATCAAAGAGCATATTAATATATTCATCTTTTATTTCCAAAACCTTAAAATCAGTATCTAAGAAATTAGGGGTTTTTCAAGTCAATAAAATCTATAAGAGAGTGCTGAATTCAAATAAAGTGTTTTTTTGATATTTTTAGAGCTATCTTACTTTTTATGTTTTATTTTAACTTTCAATAATTAGAGATACCTACTGATTTTTTTTTAATAAATATAAAAAAAAAATCATCTTTACTTCTTTATTTTTAATAATTCTGGTAGCTTTAAGGTTAAAAAATAAAATTTCAGATCTGATTTCTACGATTACGATTATGTAAAATAAAAATAAAAATCTATGGATCATATTTACCTATGTACCCTATGTTAAGGATACAACTGTAGGAACTCAACTTTATTCAGTTAATACTATATGTATATGTCCAGAGCATACTTTAGTAAGAAATGTGAATTGTTGTGAGACAATTTGATATAACGTTACAGCAGCTACCATGAAAATCAAAGTTATTTTGTAAAAAAAATTGTATAAAAAAAGATGATTTCACTTGTGGGGGAGGGGCTTTAATGTTACGCCGACCTCAATCATAGTTTTTATAAAATAACTCGTAAATAAAGGTCGTGTAAATGTATGCTAATGGCATGCTAATAAGTGACAAAGTTTATTTTAAAAAAGTTCAGCGTTTGTGTGTGTTGTGGGGAGGGGAGGCGTTAAGAGAATGTACGTTTTGAAATCGGTTAAAAATATACCTATATCGGCTCTATCGGTAGATACGTATTTTCAAATCCATAAGACACTTAAATATATGTGTCACCGAAATTAACCTAAGGTTGCAATCGTTGCAATGACGCGAATATTTCGTTATACATACGATATGTTATTGATAAAATCTATGTTGTTCGTTTTACGATAACTTTTGAAAATATGTTTCTTATATATATATTTGTTAAACAATCATATTATGGTCGTATTGTGTGACGCATAAATATATGCATCTGTACAAATCCTATAATAGACTTAGAACCTGTATTTCGTACTTAAAAAACAAGCCTATAAGTTATAAGTTATAACACTATAATTGACAGGCGCGTAGCCAGGATTTGTTTTAGGGAGGGTTTTTATTTAATACTTAAATATATAAAAGGTGCGGCATTACACACTCTCCATGATTGTAGTCATCAATTATTGCATATTAATAATATAAAATAAGAAACAGAACTATACGACAAGATATTTTGTTGAAATCAGAATCATATAGTTCTATATATTATATTATTTTCATAAATACGGCCGATTTAAACACCCAAAACACCTTATGGTTAAAAAATAAAAAGGATTAAACCATTTAAAATATAAATAAGATAATGGCTCTTCATTCATTCTACGTTTTGTGAATGAAAACGAATTGTTTTCGAAACTTTATAATAAGAAGTAATAATGATAATACAAATAATAATGATGGTTATTATTTGGGAATTAAAAAAAAAAATGCTAAATTAATTAACTAATGGTTTTTTTATAAGCTTTCAATTATCATAAAATGATTATAATTTACAGCTTCTACATTAATTTGTTACATTATTATTATTTTTTGTTGACTTAATTTATGTTTTATGATTTTTTTTTGTAGATTCATCATAATATAATTTGTATGGTTTTAGTGTTTTACCTTTACGGGTTTACAAATAATTTATTGTTTTTATCAATATAATAAATTAATTACCATGTTCGTTTTTCATAGAGTATACTATTTTAAATTACACCACTATCTCTCATCTAGTACAATCACTAAAATAGTAAAACACTAAGGCATTACCTACTATATATTTGCATAGTATAAACGTCAAATAATACAAATCAATATAATATCATAGAGACCTGTGTCACTTGCAAGTGCGCAGTAGATGCATAACATGTTTGTAATCATTTTGTCTACGATTCGCATTCAACGGATGTGAAAACACGAACATACAAACAATACCTTGAAAACGTTATACGTTGTGATAATAATATGTGAACGCGTAATGTAGTTTTAAAACTTTGGAATGAAAAACGAATCGACGACAATCGTAACGTTCTTCGAATTTATGACTATAATATATGTATATACGTATATTATATTATGAATGTATTCGCGTATATATATAATATATATATACACCGAATAATATAATGTACGGAGGGCTGTAACGGGGCTTAACCTCCATGTACGACTAGCTTTTTACGAAAAGGATTTTATTACATTATTATTATTGTATATAATAATATACACCATGCACCGGTTAGACGCTCAGACCACACAAATTTTCTACATCGTTGTCTTGAGCCAACATAACCCAATATAATAATGTAGAGATTACTTCACGTGACGTTTTCGGTTTCGCATAGGGCGCTTTTTCTTTTTCTCTTTCGTTATTCCGCCGCTAATGGTCTCGTGCGCTAGGAAATAGTAAAAGATTTTGTCACGATAATAATATAACATCGTTATCATTATAATATATTATTATTGTGTCGCGCTTGTAGTGTATAACGGTTCACGAGATTTTAACGCATTAGATAAATATTGCGCCGTAAAACACGCTATTTGTTTTGTGTTAATTTTGATTCGAGGTCTCTCTCCTCCTCACCCACCCGCACTCCCCGTCGACACCGTCGCCATCACCGCATAAAAACTATTAAAATGAATTATAACCACAAAACGTGTAATTTAACAAGCAAAGTTTATCATTATTAAGAGCGTTATTAAATAAATCGTTAATGTCTATTAAAACCGTTATTTTCTTTTTCGTTTTATATCAATGATAAAACAGATCGAGACACGATGAAACCATATTATTTTACGGAATATTCAACTCATCATCACCACGACATTATATCACTTAAGACTTGCGATATTATAATAGTCTTACTCTTACATGAAACCGATAATGTGTAATCACTAATATAACTGTTGTTGTAATATTTGTATTACCACACATACATTGTTCTGTGACATTACGGAACCACCGGAAAAATTGGATAAAAATACAAAATTAATTAATATTCAAAACGAGCCATTAATAAACAGCCTGCAGGTATTAATTATTACTACTATTTAGCTATGTTAAAAATTTGTGAACCCTTTTTTTTTTTTAGTAAGTATACTAAACAGTTATAATATGACATGTCACTTAGTCGCAAGGACATTAAATCGTAAAATACACGTATTACATTATTATAATTGTTCCATTGAAAACTTTTTGTGAAACATACGCATGCCTATAAATAATTTTGCGTGCGTAATATTTTTTTTTATTTTTATAAACAATAAAATAGTTTTGACATATAATTTGGCGTCCAAATAATATGTCGGTGTTTTGAATAAAACGTGCCATATTATACCGGCTTACATATTATATTATGTATTCTGTTTTTAAATTTATCGTTTTGCAAAAACGATTCTGTGGCGGATTTCGAGAGTGGCTTTGCTGAGTTGGGTTAATACGTATCTGACGCCAACGAATTTCGGAAAATCCTGATAAGAGTAATTCGCAATTATATATATATGTGTATAAAATTATTGGTTACTCTTCCATGAGTAAATATTTTGGTAGCGGAGAACGCGAGGTAAACGGCACCAGCCCGGTACTTTATGTGCAGCATAATTTCACCGCAGTCTGGTTCTTTTATAATAATCGATATCTCAAACGACTCAAACACAGTGTGCCTAGGTGGTTAGTATATTTTCTTGTAAATAAGTGAACAAATGGACCGTTATACGAACGGAGATAATGTTATACGTATATTATAAATAAAGCAATAACAAATATAACCTACCGTCTACGGTTTATGTAATGACTAATGACTACATAAGTCGCAGTATTCTAATGATGCACTCGTCGGGCTTTAATGCTAATAAAACCTGAGACAACTATAGTATATAAGTAAGTATAAATATATAAAACGTCAACAACAAATTTATTATTAATTATTATTTTTTATCTATTAAAGGTTTATTATATTTTAGATTTGAGTTGTAACAAAAAAAAATTAATTGAATTATCTTGAATTAAATTTATCCTCACAGTTATCTTCAAAATGTATATTCAATATTAACTGAAAAACAAATACTGTCAAATATGTTATCAGTTATATAAACAAAAAATAAATCTGATTTTAAACGCAAATTCGATTAAATGTCACTAAAAATCTAAAATGTATAACGTTATGCAATTAAATGTTACGGACAATTTTATTTTTTGAATACTTGATACATAATACCATTGTATTGCTGACTATACTATTTGTATCAGTAATTTATAATAATTATTAGCAAATTCTATAAAACTGCCAATAGATCCCAGTTATTTGTTAATATCAATGTGACTTCGAATAGTTTAATCACTACGTATACCTACCTAGATTTGAAAAAAATTAATACTAATTGCTATTGGAAATATATTTACGGCGTTCGTGCAATCGTGTATGCTACCGCTGAGAAAATAAACCATTACTACCTATCGCCGATTTCTTTGCGGAGGGCCCGGGTATAATAATTGAAATCAATAGCTAGAGGGAAAAATTATTTATTCCTGAGAAGGACGAAAAAAAAAACTGAGGTTTTGAACGTCGGAGAATCGTACATTGGTATTTTATGCATATATGCACTAACGTGTAATGTACATAGAGTTTTCCAACACAATGTAATTCCTTTAATATAAAAAATATAAATATATATATATATATAAAAGTATAATATGATAATACGTATAATATGTATATTATACTCTTTCATATGGTTTCATAATTATTTGTATTCCTACACACATAACACATTATATACAGAGAGATTCAGCAATCATGCTCACAACTATTTTTTTTTTATTCAAATTCAGATTTTTGAAATTTGTTATGAATTACAAGTACTTAACGACCATGTTTCCGAATTCTTGAGATTTCTTGTACTACTTATGGGGTGTCCTACGGAGATGCAAACTTCTGTTTTTCAAATGAAAACCACCTTTCATACTGTAAGATATTTAATGGGGATTTTTTTTGAAAACGTTGATGTAGGTAGTAGTACCTTATTCCTAATTCAAACGACTAGTTTCTCAGTTATTAAAATGTTTGGACCGACTAATAAATATGAAATATATATAATTTCGTATATAGAATTTGTTATGCTTGGACCATTTTTACAAATTATAAATGTTTATAGTTTAACCTAAGTTACTAACATTTTAAAATCACCATTGCCTCCATACCTTCCAAAGTCATTATCACGGACATAATATTATCCAATGTACACAGAATTAAATAACTCAAAAACTACTAGTTCGAATTCTGATTTTGGTACACCAAAATGTATAGAATATATTGTATCAACGAAATAATTTACAGTAGAAGGGGTTTTCATTTGAAAAACAGAAATTTGTAACACCACAGGACACTCTTCAGGTAGCAAAAACAATCACAAGTACCTATTTGAAAATATTGCCTTTAAGTAATGGTATATTTAAAAATGTCAAAATCTGATTCAAATACGACTATAAATCTTTCGTATTTCGAACTTCAATAATTGTGTACGCAAGTGAGACGTACGCATGTGCACCAACACCTTTTTGAATAACTGCATAAGCAAAGAAAAATAGTGGTGATCCTGCTCAGCGAATCCCTCTGTATGCACACACAGTGAACACGTATGTATTCATATGTATTCATATAGCACAAGTATAGGGGATGTCCCCCGTCTACACATCGCGCCGGCACGGTAACCGTTTAATCGCGACGACCTGAGTGGAGTTTTCGTCAAAACGAAATGCATTATTTTCCACCGACGTCCTGTGAAATAGATGATGAGATACACGGAGAGAGAGAGAGAGACAGAGACAGACGGACAGAGCGAGAAAGAGAGAAATAGAGTGAAAAGCGCTGCAGAGAAGATATTATTATGGTAAAACGACGACGTGTTCTCGTTCATAAGGCTTGTTTACATTAGAGTGGAAAATGTAATATTATATTATATTATATTTGCGTGTGAAATGTTTTACGAGGAAGACGGGGGTACCGATAAAATTGTATCCGTACATTTCAATGAACTCGTGTGCACGTGTACACTGGAGCGAAAATATTATACACACCATTCCTCGGCGAGATTATATCGCGAAATCGATATACCGCGTGCGCGAAAGTTTCACCGCGTACCTACCTATATGTATATAGGATGTGAAATACGCGTATATGGAACGGTCGCGAGCACATTTTCCGCTCTAACGCGATCACGATTTCACGTGCCGCCCAGATACTAATTCCAGATAAAATAATAAAATTTTCTTCCTCCAAGTGTAGCGAGTGCCTTACATGATGTTAATATAGCTATAATATAGGTACCCGCGCGCACGTTATATATGTGTACAACGTATATTATTATTATTATTATTATGAAAAGTGCGCGCAGTTCACGTTTAACAATAAAAATACATATATTTGAACTGGATGATCTTCGATTGAAATGATGGTGTTTCCGGGACCGAAGTACACACTTGGAGCAAATGTCAATTTTTTTTTTATACAGATTGGGATATTTAATTTTTTTAATGTTTGTACAAAAAGTTTATTTTTTAATCATAGTACTATATTTACAGAGTTAGAATAAGTTAAGACTTCCGAATAATCTGTATTGTATGAAATATAAACCAGTTGATTTTATTATTGAGGTTTCTTCAACAATGTAAAATTACTATTTTTAGTTTGCAAACATAAAAAACGTATATAAATAAATAAACAAATAAACAAATTTGTAATGCGGTAATTTTTATAATTTTATTAGGTACCTTAAATGATTTTTTTTTTTATCTCGCAATTATGAATGAATACAATTAGAGTAAATTACGAAAACAAAGAAGTGGTTAACATGGATTATTCGTAAATTTCAACTACATAATATAATTTGGTCAAAAAACTTTTGAAACAATAATTACATAAAAAAATTGGCAGAAAAATTGGATATAGAATTATTCTTATTTACATTAATAGAAATAGATTTTTTTAGGTACAGCGGCAATGAATTAAAATTAGTTGGACCTAAATAGTATCTATTAATATTACGAAGTATCAATTAGGTGAAATTGCGCATACCTATAAAATTTATTAAGCGCATGTGCCACCATTATAAAAAAAAAATGAAATATATTATAGGTATTTATAAAATATGTTCTACTATTGTATGCATAAATTAATTGATTTTTATCCATAAAGAATTTGACATATCCCATACGGATCAATGTTTATTTTATTTTAAATTTATTTCATATATTTTAAATTATAAACATTATGAATAGTAAAAAAAGAATCATAACTTAATTGTTTGTATCATAATATCATACTTTTTTTTTTTTTAATTATTAAAAAAATCTTACATTGGTGAACAAAATAGTGCACTGGCCGAAAGGGAAAGGTTCATTTCGACCGAAAACGCTTCCACCCAATAATAATAATAACAATAATATCATGTGCGAGCACTCAAACCCTGGAAAAAACAGCGATGTCGGGATCGTAGGTATAACGTATAAGGTATTACCTGGTTAGGTATACATCCAGCGGGTTGATTTTCGTCCCGTCCCTGTCGTTATTGTTGCGCAGAGATAGTGGAGAGAACATTTGTGTAAGAGATGAGGAACGAGACTTTACGGTCGTAATGTATTATTATAATAGTTGTCGTGTGCACAGTAGGTATAGAGTATAGACTATAGGTATGTGTAACGTGGATACCTGCTTCACGGACGGGGCGGAAGAATTATACGTAAAAATAACGATCCGCAACTGCCGCAGTGCCTTCCGGCGGAAATCGGTTTCCTAACCCGTATTATATGCGTGTAGTACGCCGCACGATATTATTTTATATCATAATATTATTATTATTATTATTACATACAAAACTCGCGAGGGTTGTTATTTATTTATTTAATAGTGATTACGCCCGTGGGGGCAATATAGAGAACAGCGTATTATGTTACACATTGATATACCTAAATACATAATATTATATATTATATTATACCGTGTCGATATTGTACCATTAAAATATTATTTTCGTATAATACGGTGTACTGCGAAACGATACATACACACATAATTATCGGGTACCTATTATTGGGTTTACTTGAATTTCCATGCCGTATGACGGTTGTTTTTTTCTCATAAAAAGTCAAGAACATAGCCGAGTATAGTAAGATGCACACCTATATAAGTTTCAAGAAGACAGTGTGTAAAATGTTGTCGTTTTCCGAATTCCGATTGTAGTTTTTTGTAGTACTTACTATAATATTGATTCTATTTTCAGTATATTTTGTAAATACCTCGTCAGATGATTAGTCTCTCGCGAGCAATAGTTCAATGTTATAATAATATTATTGAGCATTGTTTATACGTTTTTAAGTGCTAAATATTATTATTGACAATATTTATTACACATTGAACGATGAAGATGATAGTTGAACAAAAAGCTTGAAGAGGAACATACAGTATAATGTAGTGATGGATCTATTTAAACGGATCGTGACTTTGAAATAAATATTTAAGTGAATCGTACCAAACAAAAGTTTAGAAAGTTGGACATTTTTGCCATAGGTACTTAATATGTCGTCTGACGGCAAAACCGCATAAGTTTATAGAGATTAGAGGATAAAGTTGTAATCGTGAGGTGGGTAGGGACCTTCAAAATATATGCAGAAAAACATCAGCTATAGCATGTTCGTTAAACTTTCTCAATCGATTAAGAATCTGTTGAAGGGTCGCACAGAACACATCCGTACTCTTTGAGTAGACCGCCTAAAGAGCAAACAGATTCTTTAGCGAGTTATCAGAATTGAACTTGGAATATGAAATACTTTCCCTGACGTATATCTGCACGCGCGCGTGATGCGGTTTCCGCAAGAAACGTAAAACCAGCTGTAGCGCAGTAGTTTTGAGGTAACGGACAATATTATAATATTATTATTATTATTATTACGCAACGGAATGAGAATTTAACTATGTAGGCATACTTACCAATTTATCGCGACGGGCGCAATGTGGTCGAGAATTTCCGGAAGCGAGCGCGTATGCGTTTTGTTAACAAGTATAGGCCTACTACAGTATTATATGTATAGAAACAACGATAAACTCTGAAATTCAATCCGTAGGTAGGTAGGTTAGGTAGGTATAAGGTTGGTATAAGGTTGGTAAGTACATATACATACCTACCTACGTCATGTTTCAAATAGACTTGGGTCGCCACGCGAATTTCTAGTCCGTTTTCCTAAAGCCGATAAAGTTTTATTACCACGCCACTAAGGCATAAATAAGCTCTCCGGTAGTGAATATATTGTCTTTTGTGCTAATAATATTTGGATTCGATTAAGCATTATAGGTACTTACGCATAATGTTTAATCACGATCGTCTACCAATCCATACAATATAATATACGGCTTCGGGTAATGTCTTCGTTTGAACTGCGGTTTATTGTCAATTTTATGAATAGATACGCTTTGGATCGAAAGCGACTTTTCTAATTTATATGTTGTATACATGTTATAGCATATTATATTATAGTATATTATGCTACTGAAAAAAAGGTCACGCTTTGAAATCTTATCCTAGCTCGTATTATATTAAAAATGAAACGCTAGTCTATTCGACGTTCGTTTATGAAATATTATTTTCATATCAGTGCGTAAAATTCCAAACAATTTATACATTCTAGATTATTACATTTTGTATTACTGCATGGTCTCGTTGATTATTTATTGATATCAAAATCAATGCTATTGAAAACTAATATAATATTCAAGTAAAGGCGGCTCGCTCGCAATTGGACATATTTTTCCTATATTCAAAGATCCTGCTTATTGAATAAATAAGTTAATTATAGTTCAATAGTGTACCTAATATGATATACGAGTATATTATGATTTATTTATTTTTTTACACAAGGAATAGTATTATTATTTTATTGTTTGCGATTTGTGTACACAATTAAGTAATTTGTTAGGAATAAATAAAAAAATATATTATTGTACCATCGTTATCGTCTTAGATATTTATATTATATATTTTTTTAATTTTTTTTTTTAAAATTGTATTATAAATCATAATATGAAATAACGATTCGTTAGAAAACCGCAAAAGTACATATATAAGCACAGACCTGTATTATAGTCGAATGCATTTTTGCCGATCACGGGTTTCAAACGAACGTAATTTAATACCATAGGTATTATTACGCTTGCGTTCATTAAATGTCGATATTGAGAAGTTTTCAGAAAAGTAAATAACTGTTATCGGAGTAATGCTACGAGGAGTAATATAATATGTGAGGCTGAACTACATTACGTACACTTATGTAGAATACGTCCTACATATTTTATACATAAACCTATATTATATTATACCTTATATTATGTACCTATACTTATATATAGGTAGGTACCTAATATTATATTATTATGTATCGATCGGAAGCCAAATCGGTGTTAACGCGTTTCAGTTTTATTACTCGAGAATGTATAGTATTATTACGCGGATACCTAAATAAATAAATTATCATCAGATTTATATTATGTCGGTAGAACCGGGATATGCGAAAAACCGAAAACGAACCACTTATGATTTGCTTTCAATCTGGATGCACTCTCTCCGCCACGCGTACGTTATGTAGACAGGGTTCAGAAACACGCCTCTACAAACGTCGAGTATGATATTATATTATATTATTGAGTGGAATCAAAAACCTATTTTGTGGTTAACAAAAGCGCGGGACTTTCAAGGGTAGCTTCAATTTCTTAATTGATAAGTACTTATCCTTATTAAGTTGCCATTTACGAACAATACGTCATTCTCTCGACAGATTTTCGTCTCACAAAACCAGTAGGTATTTAGATACCTACATCACAGTTCGGACGCCTACAATCGCATAAACCGTTGGACATATGAAACTAAGGATTTGAGGAGGGGGGACGAACATATTCTGGTAGACGGTATAGTGAATAATAAATAAATTATAAACAGTAACATATTGCAGCGTTATTATGTCAACGATTAAATGTGATCTCACATTCACAAAACGCAACATAGATTTTCAAACACGCGTCCCTCGACTAATTTTTTTATAGCCCGCGGATAGCAATATTAATGGACAATCGGTTGAAAAAAAAATTATACAATTTTCCTTTCGTGTCACAAATTTTTTGTCCAATCTTCTGATAATCTGTAATTGAACAAGACGTACCTGTAGTATTGTAAGTAGGCACATAATAAATACAATTGAAAATCTGTATAAAAAGTTTTTTTTTCGATAAATAATTATTTAGCATAATATTATAGTAAACTATTCAATTTATTTATATATTTGGCCCACATAATACTTTGAGTTTGACATGGCTACTGTACAATATATAATAATATAACGGCGACGCATATACAGAGGGCGCCCCGCGGCAGTGGTTGAGCGGTCTAATGAGGAACCCATATTGTATAAACTAGGGTGCGCGATATTGGAACCGTCGCGGTTGCTGTTGTACCACTCGTATAACAATAATTACAATACGCGCGTGGTACATGCATAAATCAGGCCGGCCGACAGTTTTCAACTAATACGTTACAATTATTATTATTAAAGTTCAACGGTACGATTATTTATCGTTTGTAAACGGCGATGATTCGAGTTCTACCGAGCGTAAAATATCATATGTTAATTATTACAATTTATGGTAATGTGTACAAAAAAATTAATGTGATGTATTTAAGTATTATTTAAGAGTTTTTACAAAAAAAAATATTTTTTTATAGGTAATAATATGTATGGTGCAATTTGTATTTTTCATTTTACCCACACATTATCAGTACATTTGTAGATAGTAAACCAATAAAAGTTATATTATCACGTATACCTATACTATAATATATAAATAGTAACAAACTTACCGACGTCAAAATTCGAGTAGTCGAAGTTTTACATTAGGTATGCATATCAAGATAACAAAACTAAAATAACGTTGTAGTAATAAGGAAACCCTAAGGGACCGACGCTTTTCAAGTTATTTAAGTGCGAGATATTCAAGCGAATTTACTATATAATTATTAACTTTTATGGAACACATAACATACTAATTGTGTTGTATTATAATATTTATCAGGGCGAATGCAATAGGTATATTGAAATATTGATATATATATATATATATAGGTTGATTTTTTTTAAACATATGATCATCCCTATTTTTTCTTTAATAGTACATTTTTCAAATTATGATTTTAGATTTTGAGTGGAGCGAGGAAACTAGTGGTTTTTGGTTTTACAATAGTTTTTTTTTATCCTGTATACAAAATTTCTATCAGAAAGAGTACTTCGATTTCATTATAAAGTACGTTATCTTTTAGAAAATTAGACTAAGATAGTACTTTAGACTTTAGATTTCTTCAATAGTTATTAAATGCCACGGGAAAAACCACCGAAAATTTACGAAAAATCGCTAAAAATGGAATTTTAATTTCTAACGCTTTGTTTATCACCATAGAAACGAATAAGAATTATAATATTATAATATTAATTCAACTTACAGGATATAATAAATAAGAACGGTATAAAATATCCAGACTGACAAACCGTCTCCGCTCAGAATCGTTTTTCTTATACAATGATATTATATCATTGAATTCAAGTTTAATACAATCCATTATACATAGACCCACTAGTAACCTACTGTACAGCAGAGCGATATCCACTTACCCGCTTTTTAGAATTTTAAGTGTAGCTAAGGATCATCTTTTTAAATTACTGATTTTTTTGTGTACTTAATAAGTGTTCTGTGGTGATATCAACTTTCATTTTTTAAATGAGAACTACCTCACTCCCTTTTTCTACTGAAACTTATTTAGCGGATGCTTTTATTGAAAATGTTGATGTATATAAATCAAAATTCTAATGAGTAGTTTCTGAGTTATTCAAAAGTTAATGCTTACAATAATAATCTTTACAAATGGTTTTACAAAAATATAAACAATATGTAATATTAAATGATGTACTATATATTATTTTTGGATTATTTTTACAAATTATTTATATTGATAGATCAATAGTACTGTGGGGACTGGTAACATTTTAAAATCAACTAAGCATTCATATCTACACTACCCATTACCATAGGAATTGTCTAGTAGGTACACAAACTTAAATAACTCAAGAACTACTTGTTCAAATTTTTGATTTAGATACATAAAAATTCTCACTAAAATGGGCTATTCTTATAGATTTCTATTTGAAAAACAGAAGTTTGTACCTATTGATCATCCTTAAGGAGTACAAAAAGCTCAAATACTCGAAAATAAAGTCTTCAAATGTAATAAAAATTTCCAAAAATCAGAATTTAAAAATATGCATAATTTAAGTAAAAACATAGAGTAATTATGCTTAAATAATCACCCTGGATACTATATACGTAGTTATAACAGCCGAAAAGTTATATCAACGATAACTTTAATATTTTTTTTAATCCAAAATATTGGCTTAAGGGCATTACCACTCCACATTTCCACCTCGATGGAAGAATTAGCCAATATATCTATAAAGAAAATAAGTGAGCCAAATTTAATTAGTTATTAAAAACTATTCGAGGTATATCAACAGCTAATGTCGTTAAATCATTATGGATTTTTTTCCAAAAACAATAATATGTATAGGTACTATTTTAATCATCATTTTTTTTTTAGGCGCCCATTGATATTTTTAAAATTTTGGGCCTATAATATTTTACTTATTAATACTATTAAAATAGGCATTGCTATATAATTATTTGTTGCGAAAAAAATGTTAACATTATTAGATGCGTATGATATAACAGATTGTTTTGAACAAGTTTTAAATGGATATGTTGTGGAGAACTTTTCGTTTAAAAAAATGACAGCCTCAGTCGTAATAATAATACACGGTAATACGGCGATTAGATTCGGATGGAGTTTAGAAGTCCGACCGGACTTTCACAATGTCCAGATGAAAACTCTCACCGAGTGATAAACACTAACTAGATTTTTAATGACAATTATTGTTGGAGGACAAACGAAAACAATAAACGCATTCTGCACTGCGCCACGTTATCGTTGTTTTACATTTTTTTTTTTATTTGTTTAGGTAATTCCGACGTATAGGCACCACACGTTGCACGCATCGTATGAGTGCGCCTACCTGTATATATTAATTGATAATTTTGAAACTGACAAACACAAATTAGAACACGGTTGGTTTTTTTTCCCGTCCACCCACATTCTGATATCACAATGTTCTAGAGGAAAATATTTCCATCAGACGTTTCAAAACGTTACAGTATAATATCGGTAAACTAATTTTTATATACATATTATTATATGGTTTTGGATGAGATGTGTGAAGCGCTGACTATAATATAAGGTGTACGATACCTAGTACACTATAACGAAATAATTGCGATACAATTTTCAGCTGCCCTGCAGTTTTATTTAAAGAGCTATTTAATAATATTAATTTCAATGTACTTAGGAATTTATTATGCACCCACAAAATTTCGGGAAAAATGTAGAAATTCGAAATCAGTTAATAAAATAACGGGTGTTGTTTAAAAAAAACAAACACACCTTGCCATTAGATAGCGAATTAAGATGACCACCCTGTGTAACATGTAAGGTTTCAACCACGCTGTACTACAGTGGTTTTGTAACGGATATGTTTAATTTGGATCTCGCAACTTGTCTTGTCGAGCACACGGTCAGTACAACATTGCCGGCGAATTAATTCGGATCCGTTCTACTCTGCGTGGGCTGATTACTGCGAGCGTTCACGACGTTTGCTAATTATTATACTCAACTGCAGAGCCACCTTATCGGGACGGTTATGCGGACCGTTCTATGGAAACTAATTATTTTGGGCAGGTGTCAAAGAACTTTTTGCAGGACTCGCGGTAAAAATATAGACAATGGAAGACACAAATTGTACACGTGATAATAACATTATTAAAGTATTATGTTTCACTACTCGCACCGAGTACATAAACCGCAGATGATATCAATACAATAACTGACAAATTTTAACGTGATTTCGTTGACGTTTCAATATTATTGTCACTCTCTACCCTCCATAACTTTGATAAACATTTATCCGCCACTTGATAATAGACAAAATATCTTAGTCACTTAATATGACACGTTAAGTACGGATTGCAGATGTAAGGTACCATTTCAAAGAATTTCAGTTTACAGTAGCCAATCCTTATTGGATCGATAATAATACAGTCTTCCGATAATATTTTGCATTTGTTCGATAAAAGTACAATTCATATACCAACGACTCTGACCAGGACAAAGTGAGATCGTTTGACATTTGTTTCGTGAAAATCAGTACAGCGATTTACCTTTTAACGGGGATATAATATTCATACCCAATATCAAGTTTGTAAAATGGCGCATACTATGTGAACTACTGCTAAACACATAATCCCCCCTTTGTGGCACGTAGCAGGAAAAATAATGATCAAAGCTTTATTTTGACAATTTATTTTTTATTGAAAAACATGGTTTTTCCCTTTGAAAATCTTATATTAATAAAATGGATTTCTTGATTTTCTATGTTCTGTGTTATTTCCTCTGACGCACAATGAAAATATCCGTCAACATAAACATAAACTCAACATATGAATAAATTATTATTTATATTAATATACTAAAATGACTGTTAACATTTTTTTATGGAAACTGGAAAGCTCAAATACTTCAATTCGAAAATACATTATACGTTATAAATAATAATTCATGAATTATAATAAGCTTATACTTATTTAGTAGAAACCTAAAGTATGATATCATTAGTGTCAATTTTTTTTTTAATTTCTCCATTTGCATTAGTACTACAAATGCAAGTGAATGTGTAACCTAAGTTAATCTTAGAACTAATTTCTTATTTCTAGCTTTTAAATTATTAATTATCTAACGTTTTAATATAAGTCTGATTGTAAAATATTAAATTACAAACATAATAAATATAGAGTAAATATCTCTAAACTGACGTTAATGTAGGTATATGTATATAAATACGATAAGATAATATATTGGACGTGTACCTAGTAGTTAATATATTAATGGTTGAGTATAAAATATGTTCTCACGAAGAAACTAAAAATCTCTTAAATATTAGGTTTAGAACAATATAATACAGAACACTCGATGAACTCGTATAATAAAATTGTAGAATGTACATGAAATTTTCATCGCGTATGATGTAGTCCACTATAGTTTATATTGTTATATTACATTGGTAACTTATTTAAATTAACATACTTCAATCTATTTATTCTTCTTCACATTTTTCCAATTTAGAATGAAACAGAGAATAATACTATTATCACTTATCAGTTTGATATTGTTAAAATTGCGTACGTTATTTGATACATAACGTCGCGTCGAATTTTATTGTGCACTAACCAAATTTGACACCGACCTAACATAGTAGTACTACTGTTGCGTTTTATTTAAATGCAATCATCGATGAACATAAAAGAAAAATAAAGATATTGGAAAATGTAAATTAAATTTCTAAGGCTTTTAAGCTATTTAAAAGGATTTCGAACGTCATGAAATCTAATCCCGTCTGGTATATAATATATAACACATTTATCCTCAATTTGACATTTTGTATGTGCACTAAAACGAAACATTAAACTTTAAGTTATTTAATTTGATATCGGATCTACGTTTTCAGATGTCATTCGACATTCTTCCTTTGGGAGATAATAATAATAATATCCCCAAAAAATCTCAAACTAGTTTTGTGTACGTACACACATTTAGCTGTAGTACAGAATATTATAATGTGTCAAAAAAAATGTTCTTACACGTATTATAATAATATTTTAAAAGTAAATTATTTTTCGACAACACCAATGATAAAAGACGATTTTTAAGTAAAACGGGTATCAAATATAATAGTTTGAACAATAGAGCTCTTTTGCATTGTGGAATTTAAATTTAACTCAAGTTACAAGAAGAAAAAACCAATTTAACAGAATAGGTATCAATAAAAAAAAGTAATTTGTGTACCTAGGTATATTGTTTGTAAAAATAATGTATTCCAACAGTTATTTGCTTCTCATTAAAAGTGGCTTTATTTGGTTTTAAATTACCCGGTGCGGGTAAGTGGCCAAATACAGTGATATATTACGTTGAAAATAAACGGCAGGTACTCGTGGTACGAGCCCGTGGATGGGTGACCACCTGGGATTTTCGGTGATGGGTAGCCTCACTCCGTCATTCCATTATTGCAGATTAACTCACTGCAAATTTAAGATGTGAGTTGAAGTCCACGATTAATCACTCGTAGATGAAGATATATAATATATAAATGTATTATGGATTACAAACGAAAACAATAAAAATGCCAATGTACGATCTAAAACAGCGTCCACGTCATGATATATAACATTAGAACTATAGGAACAACTACCATTAATAGTAAACATACTATACAATACTATAAACTTTTAGTTGGAATTACCAAAATATAGGTAAAAAACTAAAAGTATTCACCTATAATTATACAGTCAGGCCTACCATTTAATGTTCGTATTTCTTATTTTATTACTATAATTTATGCAAGTTAACCAAATATTTTTTTTCCGTCACAGTTTTGTATACATGTTACTAGGTAGGTACGTGTTTCATAATTGTTCAACGATCGAAACATCAAGTCATTATAATATTGTTACTACCGCAATCATTTCAGTTTGTATATACGTCGTACAACTACAACACTGAAAAGTGGTACTTATTGCGACGGTTTGATTGTTCTACACATGTTGTTGCCGACGGAGGAAATGCACGGACCTTGGGTTTTGTTCTTGTATTTGCGGACATTCTGCCAGTTTCAGATAGACCATGGCGTGTGTACTTAGGTACACGGTGTGTGAGTCCAACGGCTAAGGCATTAAAGATAATTATTACACAAATATCATTATGTTATGGGTAATAATAATAATTTTCATAACTCGAAGACAATGAGTCCTGTGAAAATGACTTACCTATGTATTGTCGTATTGGTCGTTAATCGGAAGTATGTTCTGCGGATTGTATAATATAAGCTAACGCAAATATAATCAAAGCGTAACAAAACTAGTCGCACAATTCTACAGCAGGACATATGATTTTATCTTAACGACAGTAAATAGTTAAATTACAAAATATACGGATTGTACCTAAATATGTGCTGCGTTTTCAGAATCATTCAAATCCAAGCGTAATACGAAATGTTGGGCTATATAGTATTGTCCGTTGGAAATACGGCGAAACAGTCGTGTACAACAAATTAAAGTCATTTGTTTTGCGATTCGGGATGGCTTCAAACAAGAACTAAAAAAAATATGTTGTTCTTTATTCCAGCTAGTTTAACAATAAATAAGTAAATTAGTGATGTTTGATAGTGCGCATCGAGCTACGATCAAGGTGTACTGTAATTTTGATGCAATCTTATTATTATTTTAACTGACAATTTAATTTATTTTTTATCGTCTGTACGATTCGTGGTTATCGTAAAAGTTGAATAATATAGTGTATTAATATAAAACAGTATTCCATCCGCATTCAGTTATTTTACGTTTATTTATCTATTTTGATAATGATGTACTTACTGAACGATAAAAATAGAACGGATGTCTGTGAAACTATTGACCATTGATAAAAAAAAATTTATAGATATACATTCTAATACAAAAGCGTGCATAATATTTCCGTTTCGTTAACGAGGAAAACCCGACGGTCAAATCTGTTGTCATTGCATTGAAAACTTACCTGTGAATCAAATCGGACGACTTGCTGGTGCTTATACATATAGATTATATTACGTATTTACTGTTTTTATTTTTATTTCACAATCCCCACTTTTTTATACTGAATTTTGTTTCTATGAAAAGAGATTTTGTATCTTTTCATCTTGGAATTACTTCAACCCCTTTTGTAGTTGTCGATATACTAAGGCATAAGTATAGTTAACAATTATAGATAAATATTTTTATTGTTAGGTAGTAATGTTATTATATTTTTTGATATCAGTAGGTAGTAAACTACTATATAGATTATATTTACTTTGGAAAACATTGCCCCCGACGTTTTAGTTTGAAAGGATAAAGGTAAGTAGGACTTTTAACCAGGGCTTGAAACCGTTATTAATTTAATAGCGGTAACCGAAAATTTTTTGGATACCGGTTACCGGTTTTATACCGGTCCTGTTGTAAGCGGTAACCAATTACCGGTACTAGATTCAAAATTACAAGTTACCGTTAAATAATAATCGTTTTTAAAAAATGTCGGTTACCGGTAAAAAAAAATTGTACTACACCTTTGTACCCGTATACTTCATACAATATTCGTGTTGTTATAGGAATCAAGCTATTTTTAGATTTCCAAGTACAATATACGATGAGGGAGACCGGGACTATCGACTATCGAGTACCGCCATTACTCATTACCAACCAACGATATTTTATGTTATAGGTAGGTAGGAAATAGAAATGTAGAATACCAATTATTTGAATTATTATTACAAGAATTTAGACTAGGGAAAAAAACGAAGATACAATAGTATGATTTAAGAATAGTTTTAAGAAGTTATTATTTATTATACCATTACGCTCGTAGCTAGTATAATCATTTATGTAGCTAAAATAAATTAAACATAATATTATTATAGTTCATACGTAACGGTAGTCAGTATTTATAAATACCGGTAATCGGTTCTTAACCGGTTAAAACATATTACGTTATTATAACGTTTTATGTTAGCTGAAAAATTGTCACGGTAACCGGTAACCGATAACCGGGAGTACAAATAGGTTTATAATAACGGTAACCTATTATAGGTTCCCCAAAATTCCGCGAAATTACCGGTTTTTACAAAGTCCTGCTTTCAACTATCATTTATCTTTTTATAATAATATTATAGGTATCTACATTTTAGGAACAGTATGCACTCACTATATTATTGCATATTGTCATTTGTCACGTATTATATGGTATCGTGAACTGATACCTAAGTTCATAACTATGGCTAGGAATTTAATGCACTAAAAATATGCTATTATATGACATACCCTAAAGATTCAAATAATGCAGTAAAATAAACTTAAATCTTTTTGTTTTAAACAAGTTTTTTGAACCAAAAAATATATATTTATAAAATTTGAAAAAAGTTTTACACGATTGCACATTTTCAGGTCTTTTACGTGGACTTAGATCTGAAAAAAGAATTATACTCATTTAATTTGCGGTTGACAATTTTTACGTATTATATATGTAATTAGTTTAAAATGTATCAATTAAAAATTAGTAATATTCAATTTGGTAAAAACCTTGTTAGCAATTAGTTACAAAGTTAAATTTATAATTAATAATCTTAAAAAAAAATTTAAGTATAAGTCATGAAATAACTTCTTTTAAATGAAACTGGATTTTAGTGTTAAAAATGTCTAGGAATTCTAAAAAAAATTTAAAAATATTCAATATTAAAATATAGGTACCTTAAAATTTAACTGTAAAAAATAAAATTTCTTATTTTGTTTCAAAAAACCACGAAACGTAAATATAATTATAAAATGAGCATCGCGTAACTCATTTTGAAATACAGTCCAACCCTATTCGTAAAATTATTTATTATAAACTAACTTAAAATGTAGATTGTTGGTACAAAAAAGATAATACATAATTATAAATTATACCAAAATTACAAGAACGAATTATCAAAATGTATAAACTATAAAACAGAATGGAAAAATGTGTTTGACGAGCTATGCGTTTTTAGCTATCAACAAAAATGCTAATAAACAAAATATAATTTTGTCACGATAAAAACTTATTGCTGTGTCAGAATATTCAGTGATAATCAAAATTTAATAATTACTAGAGAAAACAAAAGAGTTTACGCCAGTGCGCACATCAAATGTATTAAGCAAATACGACACTTTTATTTGTTTAGATATAAATTATCAAATTCAAAAGTTTGATATGACAGATGCCAGAGGAATACAAAACGTAATTAGTCTATAGCTCATTATACTTGAACGATTTCTTCTTGCCAAAAATAATATCCCACCAAATAATGTTTATATTGTTACATTTATATAGACAAATTCAGTACCTACCCAAACATTTTGTTAATTTAATATTTTTTGATGTGCGAAAAACCTTATCGTTGTCACATAATAATACAATGTACTTAGTAGACGGATGATGAGCAAAAATCCATAAAACCGATAAGTTAAGTCCAATCCCTACCCATTCGTTGGTTTTTCGTATCTCACGATAACCGGGTAGAGATTTATTAGGGTACACAGCTGTATGAATTGAAGCTCAATAGTATCAAATTTTATAATTTATTTCTAAATATTAAATATAAGTGTGCAAAACAACCGACGAATACATAAGCCACTAACTAAGTCTTTAGCTATTATCTACAACAATCAAATGACACCGTTGAACCGTTTTTAAAACCTATTTTTATAATATTATATTGTTTTATTGTAGTTGGTTGAACGAAAAAGTGAAATTTAACCATTTTGTTATTATTAACAAACGTTTACGATAACACGTATATTATAATATAGGTATATGATTATATTTTTATTTTTGTATGGGAAAATCATATCAAATAAATAAATATTATAAATACATAAATATACAAAGTTATGGCTAATGAAATTATTGAGCATATTATTATTACATTTTTATGTACTGCCAATAGTATAATAAGCCACTTTTAAAGTTTCAATTAGCAGCCATTGTTCGATTTTAAAAATCATATTTGTACAGTTTTGTAATTATTTGCAATTTTTATTTATTTTTTTTTTTAAAACAAACACACAATGAAACAATACGTTTAAGTATGATATATTCGCTTTGTCCACTTTTTAATAATTCAGTTCCACCCCGAAAAGGCCTCATTGTTTATAAATTAATGCATGGATTTCGAATAAACATTTAAAAAAATCAGTTTGTTTTTCTATTATTATTGCATAGTAATTCAAAATTCAGTGAAGTGTGTTGATGGTTTCTTATGTGGCATTGACCTTAGAAAAAAATTTATTTATTTTCACGGCCATTATGCGTAACTAATTGATTATGAATTCGTATGAATTGGTCAACATAAAAATGCGGGGTAATTCTTTTTAAAGTGCTAAATTAATATTGTTTTGCAAAAATATTACTTTTTATTTTATATTTGTTTATGGCTAAATGTTCAACCATTTTTTTCAGACATTGACCACTGTTCCTTGCTTGAACTACTGAAGCAGAATAAACTACTCTATACTAACTACTCCCATAACCTAGACATTGAGTGCTCATATGATTTGATTAATATTCTACTTTTATACAACACCAATGTTCAATATCTTAGAATGATTTTTGCTTATAAATGAAATAAAAAAATGTAATTTTTCATTTTACAAATTAAGGAATATGTAAGAGTGGAAGACAAATATAATAACACTTGAGATGTAAGTATTTCATAACAAGATTGCAATTCTTATTTCTTACTCATTTATAAAAAAATATTTTAGTGGTTTAAGCTTTTTTTTTTTTTTTTTAAATAATGCAAAAACACATCAATGAGTGTGCAAATCAAAAAAAACCTTCCCTGTAAATAGTTATCATTTTTTTCAGTGTTTATTCGTCAATGATATTATAATAATAATTGTGATCGGAAACAATTCGGAAATTGTATCCAACAAAAGAATAATAATGTCGATGATAATATTTAAAATAATAATAAAAAAAAAATAATATGAAAAGGTTCATTTTGTTATGGAATTTTATAAAAAAAACCAAATCAGTCTTTGAACAAAGATTGGAGTTTATTATCTCCGAAAACCTTTCATAATTTCGACCAAAGAAAAAAACAAACGCCTGAAATATAATTTTAAATATTTTTATTTTGGTATTAAATAACTCAAACAACAATGATTCTATTATAAACTTTATTTTCATATTTCAGAAAAGCAATTAAGAATATTTATGAACGATTTTTAAATTTGGAACTCTCTGGTAATATTTTATTCGAATACAATATATTTATATATACATAAATAGGATATAAGTAAAATATTATAAGGTTTATATGGTAATAGTTTTGATTATCATGTACTATTGCTTTTACCATGTGGTTAAGATTGCATAATCCATATAATTTATTTTCTGTAAACATTATTCTGTGAGGATGAAGTGCTAAAAAATGTGCAGAATCCTTTTATTTCGAATAACGAAAGAGGCGGATTTCCTATTAGACAATTTTGAGCAGCAGCTGTCTAGGGTGGCCAAATTCAGGGGACAGAAAATTCTGTAGTGTTTTACAAAAACACTTTATACGTAAGAAAAAAGAAAAAAATGAAAAATGAATTACTTAATATTTACGAAAAATAGTTGTATAATAATATTGTATACCTATATTTTTGTATGCATATTGTTTTAATGTATATGGTATATCAATTTTGTTTCATATTAAATTCGTAAAAATAATCTGCGGGTCGTATGCGCATTGTATATAAATTATAAAACAGTTTTCAACAAAACTAATGTTGAACTAGTAGAGCCTGGTATAATAGCCAGCGAAATACAGATCCCTTGTCGCCACGTTGAAAATACGTACAGTCGACTGCGTGTCATAATAATATATCAAGTAACAATAATGGTATATTATTCTTATCGGCGATCGATGTTATCGTAATTTAGGGGAAAAATTAATAAATACTCACATATAGCCATACTATATAACTAATTTGACAATCCTAGCGGTATTACTGTTATATTAAGAACTGTTTTGTGCGGAGGATAACAATAACAATAATCAAAAACTAGAAACGGTATTCGGTAGTAATTATTATATTATTTTGCATTTGTCCGGTTTGGGTTTAAGGGGATTGGAAGCTGCGATTTTCTATCTTTGTCTTTCACACGTGCAACATAGGATTATAGACGTATTCTATTTCAAACGTACTGATTAATCTAGTAGAGTGATAAGAATTCTGAAAACAGATTTGAATTTATCGTTAAATCTTCTTGAGATCGACTTCCCCAGATTTTTGATTTTTTAATTTAAACTTCTCCAAAAATTGAATTATGTCAATTTTTTAATTACTCTTTTTAATATATCGTTTTTATGATTTTGAGGGGATAATAGACTTGACAACAAATTCAAATCTGTTTTCAGAATTCTTATCGCTTCACTAGATTAATCGGTACGTTGGAAATAGAACACGTCTATAAGCCTATGTTGCACGTGTGTTAGACAAAGACAGAAAATCACCGCTTCTAATCCCCTTAAGAGATCGTGGCGTGTGTGGACTGTGTCCGTGCAGTAATTTTACAAATCGACGAGAAAGTATCTAGGTGCCCAGTGCCCTAGGTAAGTACTATTGTACCAAGTACTAAGAAGATGTTTTAAAAGCAAGACGTCCACTTCTAAAATTAAAACAGTTAAGTTAAGAATTGTTATATAAAAATATTTATTGTAACATGTGTTTTCGATGCCTATTATTATAAAAACAATTTAAATTTTAAAGTTTTACTTAATGTTCCGATTAATGGTTTTAATTTTGTTTTATGTGATAGTTCATAATATTTAAAAAAATGATCAATGTAGTTTTTCATTAAAATTTGGTGAACATTTGTTGAAATTTTTCCAAAATAGGCTAAATATAATTACTAAAAACTATTTAAAATCGAGAAAAAACTAGTCTAAAAATTCAAAAGGTTTTATTTACTTATGTATATTATTATATTATGTATATTATATATTTAATTTTAGATTCTGAGCGAAACGATGAATGTATTGATTTTACAATAATGTATGTTTTATTTCAAATTTTTTTTTGTGTCTGTCATCACCTTTTAGGACAGTAAAAATGCTTGGATTTTCTTCAACAGTAACTTTTCTGATAGGAAATGGAATCTAGTTGGTACTTTGGGGGGGGGGGGGTCAAAAGTTAACATTTCCCAGTAGTTTTCAAAAGCAACGTGAAAAACAAAAGAAAAATTAAGGAAAAACGGGAATTTTTACGCAAAATCTATTTTCGATTTTGGTTTTTGGCGTAACTCTAAAACAAATGACCGTAGAAACATGAAATGTTGACTGAATGTTTATAATTGCATTTCCTATACACCATAACATTTTCCAAATATTTTGACTCTTTTTGAGCTGTTTACGGACATTGTCAGTTTTCAATTTTTTTAGTTTTTTTTTCTATAAATATCAATAAAATTTTATTTGTTGGGTAAAAAAGCGTGAAAACTTAATATAAGGCTCCTGATATATCTTTCTAATAGAAGTTGAAAAATATTAAAAATACATAGGCACAATTTTTTTTTTATAAGCATTTAAAGTTCAAATTTTGAAAAACATTTATCAAATTTATGATTTGTTAATTATTTTGTAGTTAAAAATGTATAAAATATGTTTAACTTTTATGGCTAAGGATTGAAAATTTAAAACAAGGCTCCACGTAAATAGGTTATATATAAATTACTTTATTCACAATAATATCATCAAATATACTTGGTAATATCATAGGCTGACTGACCGTTTTCGCTCAGAATCGTTTTTCTTATACAATGATATTATATCATTGAATTCAAATTGAACACCATCCATTACAGTGACCCACTTGTAACCTACCGTACAGCAGAGCGACATCCACTTATCCACCTTTTTTTTTTTTATTTTATATTCCGAAACAGGAGTACTTCGATTCATAAAATGGAATTTCAAACGTGTAGATTGTTAATTAGTTGCTTAAAAGTATTTAAAGTATACAATATAAAATATACATGTACCAACATTTTAAAGGGTACCTACTTGTTCCACTTAATTCCGGTCGTTTACGCGTTCAAAATTCGATTTCTATGTGTCGAAGTATTTTGAAAAATATTCTGCTTTGCAATATAAAATTACTAATGTTGTCATACAAAACAAAATAAAAACTTGACGTGACTATAAAAATTGTAAAAATATAATTAAAAAAATAAATAACACTTCGATATGATAAGTGTTGACACTTTAATGGATCACATTGTATAAAGCAAAAGATGGAGCTAAAAATTCAAACACTAAACAAAACAGAATATTATTACTTATTATTATGTTCATCCAAATCTAAGTTTGGAAATGTTAGGCTCTTTATACATAAAAAATATATGTTTTTATTTGCATGAGTTGTATTTAAATTGAATAAGCAAATAAAGTGTGTTAACGGGTTTACATTCGTACCGCACGCCACAGTAAAAACTCTCAAATAGGTATAATTAATTTAATTGTATAATACTTGTTTATCCTTTGCTTTATTAGCATTCGGACAAATGCATAGAGGTGCCTTCAATAAACGTAGCTACTGACTACTGTGTACAGTGTATAGTAGCTAGTGGCTACTGGTAAAATTATTTGGTGGAATGCCTTTTCTACGGCTTATATATTTTGGATTAACGGTTTAAAAAATACTTTCTCACATACGATTAGTGTTGTGCTTAGATAAAGAAAATGATCTACATATAGATAGATAAAATGATTTTTAACTATATAAGGCATCACCTCAAAATTTAAATTTATAATATTATAATATAATAATATAATAATAATAATATAATATATTATAATATCGCTCCACTCAGAATCTAATAATAATTTTAAAATTTTAAAAATGCAAATCCAAAAAGTTTTATAGAAATTATTTAAATATTTAATTTATTTGAAATACTTCATGAGTACATGACGTATAATGTACATTTTCAAATAAGTACTAATTTCTGTTACATTGATTATCTATTAACGGTATTATAAAAAAGTGTTCTTATTATTGAATAATTATAATCATTATATTATTCGAAAGCTTTAATCATTAGACTTCTATAATATTAGTATAACATAATATTAATATTTTATAGTTCCCTACTATAATGTTATATGGCCTTGACCACCTATACCTACCCACCCAATAATACAAAATTAGTAGACCACCCCTAAACAAATCACGGTCATGGCCTCTATCATATTATACCATGTCCCGAGTTAAATAACCAAAATAAAAAAATTGAGTGTTTCTATAAAGAATTATCCAAATACTGTAATTTAGAGTTTCTGTTAAGAATTATCCAAATACTGTAAGTAAATAATATATTAATATAATATTTTATTGTGGTGTGCTTCGTAAATGGCGGGGTCTATTTTTTAAAATCGTGACTATTTACAAGATTGGCACTGCGTTGAATTATATAATTTTTGATTAACTGTTAAATGTATCCTTAGAACTTAATCCTAAATAGAATTGTCTTACTAACGTCACTGAGTATACACTGTTTAATGTTAATTAGAATACGTAACAATGTAACATATAATTATACAGTAGGTACAGTATTGTGTACTACATCTGTCGAAATATACGAATGTGTTCAATAGAATTGCATGAAAAGTGTCGTACCGATTAAGGTGGGTCGTCGCTAATCGATGTTATTATTTTGATTTTACACATAGGTACATAAAACCGTTAAAAAAGTTCAAAGAACAATACGGCAATGGTATATATTCTATTATTGTATTTTGTATACCATTGGAACATACTGCCTGGCATGCGATAATGGTAATTTATTGTTTTTTCGAATCGTCGTTATTAGTTTTACAGTTTTCCAAGGGCAACCGCGCTAAATAGATTTATAATAATAAAAATAATAATAATAACTACAAGTACCCTATCTTCCATTGATTGCAATTCTACAATAAAAAGCGTTTTGATTGTAAAATCAACACGTTCTAAAATATTGCATTTTTTATCGCACACACAGTTCGGGATCGTTGTTTATGATTATTCTCTTTTTATTCGGAAAAAACAAATATTTTGTACTTTAGTTTTTGAGTCTATAAAAGCTTCAATTGTATAAACAGTGACTTTTCACGAGCATTTGAATAAAAAATAATAATTAGCTAATATTGAATTGTATTGTGCAACTTAATTTATTACCTTTTATATTTCATATAACCCGACTTCGCCCGGGAAATGTTCTTAATTTTATTTTACTGGGTGGATAGTGTCACACTGAAGCCGTTCTTTTTTGTATTTTACCTGCCTTAACGCCATCATAAAATGTGTGACATTTGTTTGGTGCAAATCTATTTTCCCTCTACTATATGTATTTGTATGGAGTTATTGGTATGGCAAAAAAATGTGGTCGCGTACTTATATATAGATAGAGTAGTTATAACAAAATAATAGGAACAGTAATCGTAGCAATAACTATATACTATATACGCCCACAGTGAAACTAGTGCCCACGATTGATGATACAGCTATGTGACGCCGTCACAGACAAGCAGTGTCGAATATTGCTAGAGCACGCCAGTCGTGATCCCCAACATATTCTATTTAAATAGATCATTTATTGATATTTTACGTTAATGTTAAGCGCGTCAATGCCGGCGTAAAGGAAACGACGGCCGACGGGAGAAAACGGAAAGCCAAAGTGCTCATAATGTCACAATATTAGCGTTGTTCTTAGTCCCGCGTTCGACCGAAAAGGGAAAGGTGAGGCAGTTTTCGGGGGTGAAAAGTGTTTGACAACAATAATAATAATAACAATAATATAGTTACGCCCGACGGTTCCGGCTATCGCCCGGACGAACATGACGTGGTTCGACCTCGACGAAGACGATTATAATGTGTGTGCGTGTGTGTGTTTGATTGCGGCGATGAAAACTACGAGACAAACGTCGCGGGTCGTCATGAAAACGAAGTCATCGAGACGCGGTAAACGAATCAAGGCTGCGTGAAGGAGAGAGCGCATATTATTATTGTTATCATCATCACATGCGTACGACATGAGATACCTAGTGGCACGGCGAATTATAATAACATTATTATAATGATGTTGTATTGGGCACAATATATAGGTATTACGCGCTACCGGTCTTCCGTCGACGGCGGCGGCGGCGGCTGACAGTCATCTCGGATCCTTGGTGGGAAGGTCACGACGACGACCGCGCTGAAAAACGGCTGTGGCTCTGGTAAAGGAGGAAAAAAATATTTGCCGCGGAAGAGGTGGAAGCGAAGTGAAAAACGATATCGTCGTACAACAATATTATTATTATGCTTGCGAATTACACTATACACGTCCGGGCGGCGATAATTCGGTTTCGTATAAAAAACAGATTCTCCGAGGAGATCCTCCGCATATAGCGAACGTCTTTCGTCCGGTGAGATCGTCTCGTGCAGTTATATACTATATTGTTATCGACATAGGTAGATATTGTTATCATCGTAATCGCCGTCTGTTGTAGTGGTCTTGTCGTTGGTACCGCAAAGACATTATATCACTGCACGTCGTTACGATAAGACATAATAATATAATATCCGTTTTTAATATAATATAATATAGTAGGCCCGGTGACGATTTTTATCTCTCCACGCGCTGATAATACGACCAATTCACGCGATATTTCGGCAGAATTGTACGACGGAAATATTGTAATTATTATCTGTTAGTATTAATTGTCGTATTGTACAGCGTACTTGCGGTCTACATCAAAGACATTCATATACATATCACACAGCTGACGTCATGTTGCCGCGGATTTTGGTGGCCGTTCAGATATTGCACGCCGTCGTGTTGGCTGAAATCTTGAAACCCACCTGGCACCAGTACTATTACCCGGGACATCACGCGTGAGTATATCTTCTATAACATGTGATTACTACTTACCAGCTGCGTATTTTCGTTTTTATCCGGGGTTGATGGAAAAAGAAACTAGCTTATTGCTAGGCACTTTGAGAATGTCCTAAACTATTCTTCTATACAACTATTCTATGCATCCATCATATTACAAACAAAATAGTAAATTTTGAGTAAAATATTTATACGAAAACCTCATTGTAATGTTCTACGAAAACAAACATACACAATTAATTTTTTTGATTTATAACCATGAATGAGCGTGGGCCGGATACTTTCAAATCATTCTATTTAATAATATTTATTAAATAAATCATTAAAACATAAAAATAAATAATGGATCTGGAGGATGATATATTACCCTGGTCACCCTCCACCCACATGTCACTCATCACTGTGATTTGAAAATATAATAAATGTTATAATAATTCTAAATTACCGCGGTCTATATAATTATTAATGGCAGTAGCTATTTTCCTGAAAAAATTAATATTGACCGCTTCCATCATTATCAAAATAAGAGATCGTTAGAATATAAAATTATATTTAGTATTTATAAAGCATTCTTATTATAAGAATATATTTTTTTTGGTCATAATATATTAATTACAAATGAAATAAATAACAAATAGGTAAGTTATAACCAAATAACTAACAATAATATGTCATATTTTTATATTAATATTTATTATATTTACTTATGAATTATTAGTTATTAACAGTTAATAATTTTAGATTCTAAGCGATGAATTTATTGATCTTACAATGATGTGTGTTTTTATTTGTTATTTTTATTTGTGTCTGTGTAAACGATAAGTAGTCGAAAAAATGCTTCAATAATCAACTTCAGTATCTCTTCCGATGAGAAAATGAATCTAGTTAGTGTATTGTGGAAGTTAAAATTTAAAATTCCCAGTAGTTTTCATAAGCGCCGGGAAAAACAGGAATTTTTAAGCAAAATCGGCTTTCAACAAAGTAGATTTTGGTTTTTGGGGTAACTCTAAAACAAATGATTGTAAATACATAACATTTTCAATGAATGTTTATATTAGCATTTTATATACACTATACAATTTTCAAAATATTCTGAGTGGTTTCGAGCTGTAAACGAACATTTTAAGTTTCCAATTTTTTAATTTTTTTTTTCTATAAATATCATTTATATTTTATTCAGTGGATTAAGAAGCTTGAAAATTGTTCCTGATATATCGCTACAATAGCAGTTGAAAAATATAAAAAATACATATGTACAATTTTTTTTATAGGCATTTAAAGTTCAAATGTTGACAAAATGTATCAACATTTTAATTTAAAAATGATTTTATAGTTAAAAATATATAAAATGTTCAACTTTTATAGCTAAGGATTCAAAATTTAAAAAAATGTTCCACGTAAGTAAGTTATTCTGTAAACAAAAAATATAAAAATAGTTTTTTTATAGTTATTTTATGTTCAAATTTGGACGAAATTAGATATTTAAACGAAGAAGAACGATTTTAGTTGTGTGTTATATTTAAAAATATTATTGGTGGGTAATTGACACTTGAAAAGTATTTATTATTATATACAAATATGATAATAAATAAATTTACAAATAATAATTCAACTCAACCGGCTATCGTATTAATAATAATAATATAAATATAATATAAAATATCCTATGCTGAAAAACCGTCTCTGCTCAGAATTGTTTTTCGTATACTATATTATTGAATTCAAATTTAACACCATCCATTACAGTGACCCAATTGTAACCTTTTATACAGAAGAGCGACTTCCATTTACCCGCTTTTTTTTTATAACTATATGACATTTTAACTACAAATAAAATAATATATACCTCCCCATTTTTTCCTTTAATAATGAATTTATTCAAATTCTGATTTTTGGAATTTTTAAAAATGCTCTTCTATTTTTATATTCTTGAATTCCTACAGTTGATGCTGGTACCTAATTCAATATTTGAATGAGTAGTTTTTTAGTTATTAAAATGTTTATATTATGGATAATAGTACGCTATCCATGCATTCGTTGTCTCCGTTCTACACACGTACGACATAGCAAATTTACATTCAATAGTTTCAATACTATGTACTGTTAGTTTTATATTAGAGTGAATTGACCTCATCAAACTATTGGGTCAAAACATTATCTGTGCGTCTGCGCTCTTCTCGATATTTTAATTTTCAAGCAAGATTTGGGTATAATAAATAATATCATAAATGAAAAATGCTCATATTTCACTAGGAAATTAAATTATTCAAAAATCGCCGACGATTAAGTGCATATAATGTTCTTACCTAAATGCTTGATAATAGGTAAATTCATTAAAACTAACAGCACACTATTGCAACTAGTGAATGAAAATTGGCTATGTCATACGTGTTAAAACAAAAAAAACAAATGCACGGGTAGTGTCCTCTTAAAAATGGTTTTAAAAAATATAAAACAGACCTAAAATTATCTATTATTTATTATACGAGGGCTATTTTTACAAACTATTAATATTGATAGATTAATATTAATGACTAAAATTGTCAAATCACCATGGCCCCCATATCTTAAACCATTACAATGGACATTTTATCATTAAAACACAAAGTTAAATAACTTAAAACTACTCTTATGAATTTTGATTCTGATACGTCAACATTTTCACGTATAAGATTATCTACTGTATAATATTTACAGTTGTAAAAGGAAGTTATCATCTGAAAAACTAAAGTTTGTATTTCCACAGGAGGCTCCTATAAAAAAATTCAAGAATTTGAAAATACGGTCTTAAAATATATTTAAAAATTCCAAAAATTAGATTTATTATTGAAGAAAAAGGGAGTGAACATGCTTGGTGAATCGCTCCATATACATTTATATGTTACACAAATATCTACTTACTAAAATAACTTTAAAAAAATCTTGAATATATTGAATGGAACAAAATAGTTATTCTATAAGTCAGATAAAAACTAATTTACTTTTTATAATTTCCTAGAAATTTCTTTGTTTTTTAGTCCACTAATTGATTGCACCACGTCATTCGGTAGTTTTTTCTTTTAGTCTGAATACTTTTTATTTTACAGTAAATATAATTTTGGATTTTCTTCAAAATATTCAACGATATAAAATATATATTTGGTTTTCTTTATAAAAATGATATAATTACATTTACTTCTATACTAGAGTCTATATTATATATTATACTTATATAATTCCATGTATAAAAGAATCGATGATAATATGAATGAAAACGGATAGGCTTAATAGATAATTATTAGAGTTTTGGGATTAATGAACTGGTATTGTCTTACTCTTTCTTTATAATACAGACATACAGTGCACAACACTACAACAGATACGTTTGTTGTTAGTGGCTAAAATATTGGTAATTTTTTTATTACACTTTGGAATGTTTGAAAGAAAAGTACATAATACAAGAATTTTTGAAGGAAAATGAAAACTAACCTTTTTTTGAGGTTAAACGGACAGTGACGGAACCTAGTTCCGCCCCTCTGTATGATAAACCTAATAGTCATCAACTGTACGTGCTAAAATAAATTCAACTAGGAGCAATCTATAGTACCCCAAACTCCTAAGTACCCTTTAGTGGTGCTAATGGCTTAGTAAAATATTATTGGCGATTTTCGAAAGTCATTTTTTTTCTCGACAGCACTGCGCGTTAGAGTGCAACGTGTCCTTTCCGCTCGTCAATCCTGACCACCCCAAGTCACCGCGGGTTATACTGAAGACGCTGCGAAAAAATTGTTATCCGCGACAACATTATACATTATTGCATCGAAAACGAATGTCGACAGCTGAAAATATATTTTATCCGATTCGTTCGAACGGTGTGTGCGCACATTTTTTTTTTTAGACTTTTCACCACACGTCATAATAAGTCTTTTACGGGTATTTTTATATATATATTTTAAAGTACGGAATAAAATATAGATGTCGTAATCTAGTTTGCAAAAGCGCGTAAAACTTTTGAAAATATTGTGAAAGACGTGTACGTCGGAGAACGTATAAAAAGTATGGCATTTTTTATATTTTTTGTTCGATCGACTAGAATAAAGTTTGACTACACGTACGGTGTTGAGGATTTTTTAATTACGCTTAAAATATTTTCTGGATTATTTTCAGTGCAATCTACTCGACAAAATTATAATAAATTTAATCCTACCGACAGTTTACAAAATTTAATCAGTTCGAGACGCCATTCAGAGAATTCTTAAATAAAAGAAACGTTTCGCAGACGTATTGTTTTTGCGGTATATTGTACGTATTTATATACGACACAGACGCGTACGGGGGAAGCTCGAGCTATTATAGAAACACTTTACCATAAAAACAATAGTGTTGTTTTTCTTTCTTTTAGAACTTTGAATTTAAAAAAAAACCGCCTTGATTTAAAAAGAGTTTATATATTTATGTATACATATATATTATGTAGTCAGTATATTAATTGTTATTGGTCGTTTTTCATATCTATTGAAAATGGTTTCTTTAAAACGAGGTTTTTATTGTTATCATTATTTTTTTTTTTAATAAAATGAAAAGAGTCAATCTCTACACGACGGGTTTACGTGCTCCGACACATTTAAACGATGAATTTTAAATTGCGTTAGGATTTTTTTGTCACGTATTTGACATTTTTAAATCGTACTATACCATACCGTACCATATACCGTAGTTGCATGCTTGAAATGGTATTTTTTTCGATGACATTATTCATCGAATGTTTTTATTTTAATCGTCGAAATGTATTATTCAAAATTGTCTGAAACTATCCGACAACATTAAAATACTTTGAGTACAAAATACAAATGAACAATTAGTATTATTCAAATGTAATTAGGTACTGAATAAAAACCCAAATATTTTGTATTTCGCACCACCAATTAGTCAGTTTTGAACAAAAAAAAGCGAATTTTGGAATACTATGCACACGGACTTCACCCTTCCCGGAACGTAATTATTTGAATATATTGTATTTATAGTGCATTGTGAGGTTTTTAAAGTTATGTGCTCCCTTTTTCTTTTTCTTTCCCTGTCCCGGCGTTTGACCAACCCGGAAGTGCTTCCGCAGTTTTACTTCAAGAGCCACAAAACATTGACTGACCCAGTAGAATAATATCATACCGGACGTTTCAGGGATTAGAGCGTATAATAACGCATACAATAACCGACCCTCTTGACAGGCAACAAAACTGCAAACTCGGTTAATATTAAATTATTACCTACTTTAATATCTTTAATACAAAGAGATTATAATATTTGTGTAGTTACAAAAGTTCGTTCATTATATTATACGTATATAATAATATTATATAATATATATATATATATATGAACACAATGTAATAAACAGAATATCGGTATAACAGGGGAGAGAAATATTCCAGGGAACATGCTAGAACTCACAGGCATCGTAAAGATATTTCGGAAACGAATTATTATTGATTCATCAATAACGCCAAACATTGGTGTACTAAAGCCCTGGTTGATTAACCATCGTGGACTCAGCATCTACAGGGGTTAATTTATTTTTTTTTAATCCAATTTTTGATACAATGCTAGTGTATTGATCAATACTCTATAATCCAAGCTCATATCCAACCTTGTAGATCCATTATTAAAAGATTTATCCAGAACTAAAATGTACTAAATCTATCAAATGTGCACATTTGTTATTTGATAGCGACCTAAATAGCACCTATTTTGGTTCTTAACAATAGTGTTAAAACCAAAAATGTTCTAGCTACATACTATAGTAATAGTAATACTCATTATTATATACTATATATTTATACTTGTTTAAAAATACATAACTCAACACATGAGACAATAAAAATATCAATGTAACATGTCTTTAATATCTGAAAAAAAATTGTAATTAAATAATTTAGGCATTTCCTAGAATTTCAAAACAATTTGGAAATTGATATATTACTTCTCGTGAATTTTCGGAAGTCCTATGCCTAGGTATAGCCAGCGTTACTCGATGGTGGATTATGATATAATGTACAACTTTCGAATTTTACACTCGTTTATTTATTATTTAACGTAGTCGTGTCTCGTGATACTAAAACAATAACGTTATCCGTAAAAAAAGCTTTTTGTGTGTTTATTAAGTAAGAAAAAGAACAAAAATAAAAATGAGCAGGACGTTCGTACCTAACATTGATGAATTAACAATGTAATTAAAAGTGATGAGCAACGGAAAATCAAAATTTCTCTGAAATCTAATTAAAACATTTATTGTTCGATTAATATTAATATATATATATATATATTTATCAAGTTTAGTTACTTATACAAAGACGTTTTTCTTTCCATTAAGCGGTGTCGTTAAAAAAAAAATGTTTGAGCAAAAAAGTAGTGTTTCTTTGTCCAAGAGAAGAAGCTTTTTAAAATGTCTCCATACAATTTGGCACGAAATATTACAGCCCTTTGACCGTTTACAAGCACGTGTCCACATCACAATCTTACGTATATTACAGTAAAACACACACACACACACACACACACACACACACACACACACACACACACACACATCACACATATTATACGCATATACGTGAATATGTGTGTTTGAGTAGGAATCGTAATAAAACCTTCACTATACACTTTGTTTTAGACTTTTAGTATACATATAAGCTCACACACGATCTGACGCAGTTTATTTTTGTTTCAGTTACGGTATACGGTATTTTGAAAAGTTGGCTTCGATGCGAGAGAACTTCCAGAAGGGAATACCATACAACAAGTAATGATTTATCTAGGACTGGAAAAATACATTAGAATATAATATAACAGGGTACAAAATATTCTAGTTTCGGGAATACCTAATTTGAACACATAAATATATTTGTAATCATTTACGAGTTATATAAGAAGTGTTGTTTAAACGTTTTCTTCCTTTACATATTACTATTTCATACCTACATAGCACTTAACACCCTAACGTTAAAGATTGTACAAATTAAATTTCATTAAAAAAAATTATAATAGCAATAATTTATTTCAACTCATGTAACTTAATACAATCTTAAATTAAAAGTGTCTTATATGAGTTCGGTTATGAATAAAAATGTTTCGTCTCATATGATTAGTGGTTTAATTTCTGCAATCTCGAAGATTCATTAAAATAATTATCATAAAAATGCGGTTCATTGAAAATTGTAGGAGGATTTAAAAATCTCCATTTCAGAGGATTAACGTTCAATATCATCATTATAATAATTTCTAATTACGCAACTTTGATGGAAGACCGTGAAATTTATTGAAGTAACCGATCGCTGTCGGCCCTCGAATATAACACGTAGCGTCGGCAATCATCATAATATAGTATAATATCATAAGGTGCACTTTGCAGGTAACCAATATAAGCTCGTTTGACGCCCAACCTGACTTTATCTGCGAAAACGTTCAAAAGAGCGCGATGATCGTCGAGGTATCAGACGGTTCTCGCGTAGTTTTTTTGTTTTTCGTTTTCAATTTGTCCGATTTATTATGCGCCATGGTTAATCCACACCCATATGCGTACACGTTAAAAAGTTACAACGCATATCGACTCGATGTGGGTACGTGTTTTCGGGACGTTAAATATCGTTACGCCCGCGCGACACGCTCGTCGGCACTCGGCATCCCTCTAAACGATTTCGCATCACTCGTATAAACGCGTGTTATTTTTTTTTTCCAGAGTGGATAATTTTTTTATGCACCGTGCTAGGCGGCATTTCGGTGGACTTTAGTTGAAAAAAAAACCGTACACGAACACACCGTTCAGGCTCGTAACAACCGTGCACCCACATCAATATAATATTGTTATCACGCATTATAACTACTCGTACAGGGTGTGATGCACCAGGCATGCTCGGTCACTTTTTTTCTCTTTAATATTGAATTTGGCCAAATCCTGATTTATCGGATTTTTTAAGTACTTACACATAAAGCAGGTATAATACCTATTTTCAAATATTTAGATTTTTATTCATTGGAATTCCTTAAATGGTATAAAAACCCAAGTCTTGTAACGATGTAAACTTTTTTCAAATGAGAACTTTAATATTATATTTACTGTTAGTATACGTTTTCAAGCAGACACGACTTTTTATTTTTTGAAAATAGGTATGTTATGATGTATCTACTATCAAAATGCAAAGAAAGTTCAAGTTCAAACAATAAGTATTTGTAAATTACAAAAAAACAACTAAAATCGGTTTTTTTTGTTGAAATGGGCCGTTATGGTGGTGTTTTGATATTAAATATTTTTGCGTGGGCAATGGTTTTGATAGGTATCAAATTTAAATAGGTTTTGAGAATATTATCATGTTGCGATGAAACAAACTCATTATATGGTATTAATATATACGTTTTATAGAACCCCTAAGCTCGCTATGCACGAGTCAAACATAAACATCGGATTCAGCGTAACTAGAGGCCCCCTCCCCAAAGATGTTAAAACGTGTAAGGAATAAAAGCCCATCCTGACTAAAAAAAAAATAACTGACATGGGTTCTATGTGTAAAATTATGAATAGTTAAAAACATACGTCAGTTCGACTATGATCCAAAACAGATTCAGAGAACTAGCTATAATAAAACATAGCTTCGGTTTGTACATATTTTACTTGTGGTAAAATGTTCTGATAAAAAAAATATATTGAAATTCCTCTATCCCTCTTTTAGTTTTTTTGTTTTATTTTTATAATTTTTTATTCGTTAAATGCCTATGACAGTTTTGTTAATTTAAAAATTGTATAAATTGTTAAGTAGACAATATTTGAAGTGGAAACGGCATGAACGAAAACAATGGCGTTTCAAACCCAATTATTTTGATTAACAACACGGGAAAGTAATAATGATGATTATAATCATATCACATATAATTGTGTACAAAATAAATATACAACGAAACCGAAAATCTAATTATATTTTTTAACAACGGATTAAGGACAACACAGACTATCGAAATATGAATAATTTCACATAATATGTGTTTTAGATTTGAGCAAGATATGTACTTGGTGTCAAATTAAAACATGAATATAGTGTAATTCGAATAATATTCTAGACAAAAACCGATGTTAAGTTAAAAAAAAACAAAAGTTTATACCGATTTCTGGTGAGGTATTTTATACTCCCTACAACGATCAAATCTCATTACTTATTAGATATACGATGTGCTATACGGGTAAACAGAAAATCGGTTTTATTCCATTTAGTTTTAAAATTAATTCCACTACTGTAGATAACGATCATAATATATTATTATAATTTATAAGTTTTAAGAAAAATTTTAAGAAAAAAAAACTATAAATAAAAAAAATTGTTATACACTCATTATTTTATCATGGTTTATCATGTAACACCATACATTTAAACTATATTTGCTTTGCAGTAGTTAACCAAATAAAATATGACGATATTTTTATCATCAACAAATTTGTAGGATTTTATTCTAATTATTTGAATATAAAATCATATTTCATATTTCTAGTTTTATATAATAATATATTATTACGTAATTTAAATGTATTGTAAATACATTTTAAAGTACTTCATTAGTATTGTAACTATTTATAGTTAGTTTTTAAAATGCGTTCAAAGAAAACAATTGTTTTTAGAATTGTATTGATTGACATTTAAATGTACAAAAGAACACTTGTAGAATAAAATTAATTATATTAAAACATTTTCTTTTTATATATTCTAGAAAAACTATTAAAAAATTATTTTAGTATAACATAAATTAACACTAATTGATAAACTTTGAGGCTATTAATTGTAATTAATGTTTGTATTAGATTAAAATTCCACTATTTTTACTACAATATAATATTAGGTGTACGCAAAAAACTTTTAACTGGCTAAAGAAAAAAATGCCTTGAATATGAATGTAAAATACAAATGGGCTGATTTGATTTACTTTCTGTTTTTTTGTTTATAATATCAGTGTGATTGTAAATTGTCATTGATTTCTATAACGGCTATCGACATTTATGGATAATTAATATTTCAGGGTACTTGGATAACATAATTTTGAAATATTTCAAAAATTGGCTTGCTGTTTTCTGATTTTAAAACAACACAATATATTTATTATTTGCATGATAAACTATAATGTGATGTATTATTACGTTCTTCTACCGACCTTAATATTCTTGTTAGGTATCTAAAAATGCTAGTGTTTCAAAGAGGGCAGAGGAAATTGGAATTTTTCGAATTGTTTTGAAAATATTTATCTACACCTACTATACCAGCTGCAGGTGATAGATATAAGTAGAATGAAAATAATTCCGTATAACAGCTAAATAATAAGAGAAACAATACACTTATATTATTGTAAGTAAATAATTCTTAGAAAATGTTTACAGATGGGGATTTTACAACCGAATAGACACTGCGTCGGTGACGGAGAGCAAAAAGACACGAAGACTGCGGGTGGGCAGTGGATGGTGGAAGCTGGTTCCACCGACGGGCGCCGAGATAAATTGTGAATTTCCGAGTACTGTGCCGGTGATATCTGTAAGTCCATGTCTGACAAAATAGAATTAACGCTAATTGGGATAGACAAGTGACGCAGAAAACCAAACAGATAAAAAAAAAAAAAAAACATTATATGTTTAATGATATTGCACCACCGTTATACTAATTATAAGTCCAATAATAATATTATAGTCTGAAAGAATGGGTTTTTGAAAACACATTTATGACACCGACGAGAGTACTTACGATCATGAGACACAATGTGCACATTGTGCCTGGTGCAGATTTTTCTCATTTTACCCGAAATGGTCGGACTCTTGACGTGTTACGCCGTTACTATATAAAATTGTTATTTTCCTAGTAAGACCCCATACTACTAACTAAAAGGAATTTTTAATGCCATTCGGTGAAGAATCAATAATGAGGTTTATATGAACTTTTTTCGTTACGTTATTGTTTGTGTAAACGGAGGTGGTGATGCGAGTAGCAGGAGCTTTTATTAGAATGGTTTTTGTTTTTAAAGAGAGAGAATAAGAATTCTAGTAAAATATGGTTGACTGGGTTGATGTTTGATCAATGCTTACTTAAATGTTAAAATAATGTGTACAGAACAATTATTATTACTTTAAGTTTTAAGGGTTGTATTAGAAAAATAAATCATACACCTGATTAAAAAGCGGGTTTTCTTGAATTTTTTTAGCTGGTTAGGAGCCCTCTGTAGCTGTATAACCCATATTCCATAATAATAATTCGCAACTGAAGTTATGACTTATGACGATGATAATATTATAAGCGTGTGCAGCTTGTACGCTTGATTTCGTGTCCGGCGATTTTATACGTAAAATATGATATTATACACTCGTTAAAATACATTATTGTTGTACTACGTATAATTTTATATCTTAAAAAACGTTAAAATGTTTCACGGCCATGAGCACGAATCAATATTACCTACCTATAAGTTACGAAGAACAAATGCGATCATGGAAAAAATAACCAGAATAATAATAAAAAAAAACTTTGTTTCTGTATATTTAAAATATTTATTAGTTGACTAAAAAATTCCTTGTAACAACTCTGAATAAAATATGGAAAAAAAAACTTTGTTTTAAAAAAATAAATTATACCGTTTGCGTGTAAACACAATACAGTTATAGATCGGACGCGATAAACGTTTTATTGTGGTTGGAGCACAACATTATTATGTAAATATAATACCGGATGATTATTTAAACGTAAAACTCATTATTTACAAAAGTGTTAACGTTTTTGAAAATATTGTTTTTTCACAATATAATATATAATATATTTTACACAATATCTCAATATTTTAAAACAACGTTTTTGAAATTATTTAATATAAGTGTTTTTTAGGAGGGTTTTTTTTGAATAGCAACGTGCATTATTAATTTTTTATTCCAAGCAGAATATTTTTTTGGAGTAGTCACCTATTTGAAATTTTGTCCGAGTTACTAATTAATTATAGATAATATAATAATATATACATTTAAAGTTTTGATGAACGGAGTAGTAGACCAACGTCTTGCGAGGTATCCTTGCTATGCTTCTTCACTCTGCCCATCTATGTTTGAATTTTGAAATACAATAGGTACCTACTTAAATACCTTAAATAACTATCCATTAAATACGTCGATTCGAATATAGAACAATTTTTTTTTCCAATAATTTAGTTTTGTATTGACTTCTAATTATTATGCATGCAAAATTAAATAATTCCAAAACCATTAAAATTATCAACCGGTATAATATTACAATAACTGTATATTACACATTCCATAAAAAAACATCATGTACCCCACGTGGCTGTATTTTCTACAGTTTACGAGACAGTATTCCCTGCAGTCGTCGTATACGCCGTGGAATCCGAGATAAGATGATTATCGCACATGCACTTACAGAGGCAGTTTTACTTATTCAATGTACACAATATTACATTTTTGTGGCGGCGTTCGGTAGTGTCGCTAACGGTCTTAGGTTTCATAAGCAGACATGCGCGTTGCCGAATAACGCGTGATTTCAAGTGTATAGGTCAGGCGTGGCCACGGGTGTTCGAATCCGGCCCAGTGGAAGTATTCCAACCGGCCCGTGAAAATTTTATAAAATTAGAAATTTATTTAGCTAGGCAGTATAAATAAAAATAAAAAGGGTGACTGAGTGGCCGAGTAGATTAAGGCGTCAGTTGCGAAGCACACCGGCGCCGGTTTGAATCCAGCCGCGGGTGGCATTTTTCTTCGGGCAAGTCACGGTGTCCGGAGAGAAGTGCCGTCCTCGGGCACCCGGGTATAACAGATACATTGGCATGACAAATTGACATGCAGACAGTAATGTTAAAGCGATTGTGTCGTTAAGATAATATAAAATCCCGGTAATCGCCTAAATAGTCGTTCGAGGACTTTGGGTTTTAATATTTGCTTTATATAGTCTCGTGCATTTTTTAAACCTAATATAAAAGCTCACACGCCGAAGTCGTTTAATTCAATCGAGGGTGGTTACTCTTTCATACTGATAGTGGTTTTGTCGCGTACACCGCCTACCCTCTCAGACTCGGAATTCATAACGACGTGAAATCGTGGTTTACGGTGTATAATTTGTCGGTTTTCAGAACATCGTGTGGGAACGAGTGGACCCGGGCAAAGCGGACAAGGAGATGGCCATGAGGCGAATGGGCGAGGTGCAGACGTACGACATGCACCTGAGGCCCAAAGGCAGCACCTTGCATTTCCACGACGTGACGCCCCTGGACAAGGGCCTTTACAGGTGTCTGGCGTCGTCCGTGGACAGGCTGACGGGCGAACCGCAGACGGTGTTTCAAGACACGGACTTCTACCCGGATGTGGTCTGAGCTACGCGCCCGCTGATCAACTCTCGGGATAAACGGCGACGACGAGGACGACGGCCACAGCTGTTGCAAGCGAGTGGTGAGACTGACAGCGGAATTCGCGTCGTTCTATTATATTATGTAATAATATAACTAAGATCCCGCCGCAGTGTCGCGTACGTTGTATTATTTAAACTATTGTTGTTATTACTAATATTATTATTATTATTATTATTATTACTATTGATATCGTCATTTTCGTCGCATTACCAAAATATTCACGGGCTGATCTAGTAATCAAAAAGTGGAGAGGACCCAGACTTAAGATGTGCACCTATCATTATGAATTAATAAAAACGTATAATTAATATTAAAAATAGATAATCATATACCCAGATTTAAATAGTCATAAACCACCAACATGTCATAGAGTTTTGTAGGCACTGTTAAAAACAAAGTTCCTTTAGTTTTTTGTACACATATTATATATTTCATTTATTTTAATTTTATCTAGATTATGTCATATAATTGTACAAGCACGAAAGGTATATAATTTATGAAACAGTATCTAAGGGTTCCGCCTTTACAACCCTAAACCACTACGAATATATTGTGATATCGTTTACTCGAGAGTATAATATCATGTAATATGTTGGACGTTAGTAGTGTCCGTTTGGTAGCCACATCGAAGCGTTAATCCGATGGTTTTACGGATCAAACGTGATCGCGCACTCTGAAAAAAATGTCAAGGCTATCCGTCACGCAAACTATTTTATTTTGAGATAATAATAAATTATGATGAGCGAAACGTTTTGTTTGGTTTTTTTATTCATATAATTTTTTATTATTATTATTATTATTATTATTATTATACGCCACCGTTTTTTTTTATTGTTTGTAATACGTTAATACGTGACAAAAAGAAAATCGGCCGACTATATCTTTAGGTTATATGCGTTTTGCTATTAGATTTTGATTATAGGCAATTAACTATGTAAAATTATAGCTATAATAACTCCTTGTTAAAAGCTAATAAAACAAAAATTACCGCTGTACAATAAGGTTTCGTGTGCACGGCTTCGTTTCAATTCGAATGGTATAATGTAATTTATCTGTTCCGAGTTTTATACAGGAAAGTGGTTTGAATTCAGTTTGTCTACTGCAAAGTACATAATATATAGTGATATACATGTCCATCGTCCATGAAGATGACAAATCCTGGGAACGGACTCGCAAATTCAAGCAAATTACTCGCACAATTCATGGTCCTGTGATTTACTCGCAATACTTAATTCGTATACAAGGGTTTATAAAATATTCATTTTTCTAATATAACATAATATCGTGGTATTTCTAGTTTATATAAAAATTTATAAAAAAATGAACATTACGATAAATACAATTAATGGAACACTAAAATATATAAACTAAAACATAGAAAGACAGAAAAACCAAAACTCATAAGTTATAACACTACGTGTAAGAATGCATATGTAAAACAGTAGGTACTCACAGATTTATGCTACATATTTGTCTATAATTATATTGCAGGTAACGAGTAGGTAATAATCAATTTTTAATTTACAATAAGTCCCGTGAAGAAGTGAACGACCGGCGTCAATTAAATTGGACCCACCCTTTAAATGGGTTTTTTCGTACCTATCTTAAAGTCTAGATACTACCTATCATATGACGCCGGCCGGTGACTTCCTCAAGGGACACATTGTATAATGTTACATTAATGTGATTGGTATTACAATACACGTCAAAAACGATTTTTTCTTTCAGGGTCAAAATAAAAAAATGTGTTATTAACAGAATTTATTTTAGAGAGATTGTAACGTTCGGGTAACAATTTCATTATAATTAAATCTTTTGATCAGTGGTTATAGATAAAAAATTAAATAAATACGATCAGTCAAAATATTATATTATGCATACCATTGTCTGGATAATGAAACGTGAAAACAAACGGAAAAGTGTAATATCCACCACTATAATAACTGTAATAATGTTTTAAAATATGTCAGAAAGTCTGTACACCCGAAGATAAACTGTACAAAGACGCTGTTTTGGAAATTGGAAGCGAAATTCTCTACTTACGCTACGTCGCTACGCCGCATGGGATGTATAAAGAAAACAGATCTTTTGTCGTGATCCCTGAATATATGTTTTCAAATTAAAACTTACACGCGTCGCTTACTTTATAAGCGAAATAACCTAAACTTCGTCGTTCAGTGTTATAATATTATACCAACAGTATGTTTTTTATTTCGTTGTATGGTTAGCTAATAAAAACGAGTTGTTGTTATTGTTTTTATTATGTTTCTCGAATGATCAGTAGACACGAAGTCTAATAATTTACCACTTTGGAGGATAGGATGACAGTATTATTTTCGACGTATTTACATCGAAATATATTTTTAGGATAACAAAATTATTTTATACAGTGATGTCAAATGTTTGAAATTAAACAGTTTTAAAATAAAACCTATACTTATAGATATAATATATAATATTATTGTACATATTTTGTAATTTTCAATACTGAAATTAAAATAAATTTGAATAGATATTAACAAATACCATGCGGTCTAAATACTAATGTAATGTACCTATATATAATATTATAATATATTATTTTATTAAGATTTTTTTTTTTTTGAAAATCGCTTTTTCAAAATGTCTGACATTTTAACACATCTTACTTATAATATCACTATTTAATAATGAAGTGGAATTCGGTTCACAATACTAAATATTCTTTATATTTTTACCAAAGTGTTCTTATGATAACAATAATAATATACATTTATATTACAGCTATTACAGGTATTATTATTATGTAAAGTGTATTTGTGAATATATTATGATATATATAGTTTCTATTGAATTAAGTGGTCATCTAATGGTCTTTATGGCACTTGTAAGTTCTAAAACCCGATTACATTTTTATAATATTACTTATATGCTTACATAATATACAATATAATATTCTATTTATTGAAAAAAATACACAACAATAGGTACTTATTTAATTGTATAAAATAATCAAACAACAGTATCTTAATTTATCTTCGACATTTTCAAGCGGTTCTTCTTAAATTTTCAGAGTTTCTTCGATTGTGTTTAATACAAGTATTATTTTAACAATAAGCATTCATTTTTTGCAAAACTTAAGACGGTTACTAGCATTGGAAATATCGAGGGTTTCCTGTTGGAATAATTAGCATTCAGTATCTAATAATATCAATTTTAATTTTTTTTTTGTAGGTGGGTGGGGTCATATTAAACGTCTATTAAGTTTAATCTTGGTTAAGGTTGCACAAGTTTATCTGTGGTATACCCAAAACATTCTTTCTTATACCCCTATCTGTGTATGAATTTGACTGATAATTTCGGTAATTTGCTTTCATACACTGGACATCAGTTTATAGTGTATTATCATAACACACTCAGTCTGATTATGATTTGAATTACTTACCTAATGGCTAATATCGATGGCTAAGAGGCCAAAACTCAAAAGTTGTAAGTCCAATTTTTCTCAAAATCATTTTATTAGTCCATAGGGTTTATCTCTGGGTTGTCTTTTTGATTCGATAAAACATTACAAGTCAGTATCATAATTAAAACATGTTTTATTTATACTTTAACAAAAATCTACAACACAAATGTTTTGGTGTAGAATAATTTAAAATCTTAAAACTGCTCTCCTGTAAAATGTAATGTTTGGGACATACAACTTTTGGCCACTTAGCCATCGATATGATATAACTTTATGCTATATACGGTCACTCCATAATGATGTGGTCGGTGTACGAGTACAATGTTCATATATACAATGAAACGATTTACATTTAGCTAGTATGTGCTGAGAGCTGTAAATCGAGTGGAATTTAGCGAACAAAATGTTATTGGTGTTTTGAATGTTCGGTAGTGGCATCCAAGAGCCAGCTTATATGCAGAGTGATTCGTCTATAGTATTTTCAAAAACTTTGTTACACAATTTAAAAACCAAATATTGTAATTGTTAAGCTTGTTATTTTTTTTTTAAAACTTTTGATGTTTCTAAATCGAAAGTGTAACGAGTAATTGTCGAGTTATATTATATAGGTACTCAATTCATTAAGGATAATAGTCCTTAATAATGGTTTTACATAAAATATACAACATAAGTAGAAAATATTTAGTCCAGACCTTTGCTCCCGAATTAACGCAAACCTGTGCACCCCTAAAAACCCTTTAAAAACGCAAACACCCGAAACCCATACAACAAAAATTATTTTTTTTTCCAAAATACCCGAATTAACCAAAAACCAGATAATTTTTAATTTTAAAATTGATTTGAATAATAATTACCTTCTAAGAGAAATATTTATATTAAATAGGTATGCTCAACATTTTTGTTGTGTAGAAAAGATTTTTGATGACATCCGAAAAATATTTTCCTTGTCTTAAATATTTACATCCTGTATTATTATTTAATATCTATTAATACTAAGTTATTAATACTTAAACATTTGTTTAAAAGTCGTATTTCGGTTATGAATACATGAATATATCCAGAATCTGAAATCGAAACCGAAGTCTTAATTTAGCCAGTAGTTTTTATTCTTTGAAAATGTTTAATAATTACTAAATATTTATTACTCACCGTAATACCAATATAATTTTAAAATAAGCAAAGCCTAATATTCGTTTTACGTATTTTATCATGAACAATGGATTATACTTAGTATGTGCGTTTAAGTAACCTTTTTTTTTTTTGTTATGGATAAAAAAAACTTGAAATGTGAAAAATAAATCTTCAATTATCATTTTTAGTCATAGATATGAAAAGAAAAACTTTTATTGATTTCAACCTGAAAAATAATTTACAAAATTTAAAAAAATTCTCATGGCTACACATAGTTCAATAAGAGTCAAAATTGGATGAAAATGTTACTATGTATTATAACTTTTGTTGAAAGTTTCAAGTGTTATTCGTTTTTAAATTACAACGAAATATCAAAAATTGATAGATGAAAGTTCGTTAATTTACCGATGAAAATCCAATAGTGTAAACATTTTGAATTAAAATGGTCATAAAATATTAACGTTGCTATCCGGTAAAAACGTTTTTCTTTTTTTTCAGGTAGGACAATTTTTTATTGAATTTTCCATAAAAAATGTCTAACGTCAGCTATGAAAGGAAAAACTTTTATGAATTTCAAATTAAATAATAGCTTAACAACTGTCTAAATATTGATGAATTTTGTGAACATTTGAATTTTAAATGCATATTATAAAAAATAATCGTGCCTATGCATCTTTAATATTTTTGACTTTATATTAAGTAAGCTTATAAGGAAACTTGCATTAAATGTAAAATAATAAAGTTTTTAAGGAAAAATTTTTCAAGGCTATAACTAGCTCAAAAAGAGTCAAAATATTTCTAAAACACTACCATTGATTGAAAATGTCAATATAAATATTTTTAAAACTTTTAATGTTTACCTCCCAAAAGTATGAAAAAGATTCACTTTTATATCAAAAAAGATGCTGATCTTGAAAATTGGAGCATTTTTTCAACCCATAATGTTGCTGACAGACAGAAAAAACACGCATCATTGTAAAATCAATATGTACATACTTTTGCTCCGCTCAGAATCTAATAGTAATCAAAAAACTGTCATTTTTTGGTGAAGTTATAAAACCAAACAATCGAAAATGTGGGAAAGTCGATTTCAAGTAAACTTGACGATCAATTCAAATCTGTTTTCAGAATTCTTATTACTTCACTATATCTTTCAGTACGTTTAGCAAATAATAGGTCTAAAAACCTATGACAAACGTGTGCTATGGACAAAGACAGAAATCACGGTATTGAATCCTTTTAGACATACGCATATTATGAAATTTCAAATACCAGAATATGAATAGTTGGGTGCTTGGTGGATCGCTGCATTGTTCAATAATATACTTGAACAATTGATCGTTAACATCAATAACGTGTGCATAATATCATTTTGAGACAATGAAAAATATTGAAGTAATTTAGTCATTACACTACCGGACTGTATGTAAAATAAGTATACCTATTATAATCTTATTGACCTAAGAACAAGACAACGAGTGACAGGATATATTTAAATATTATTAATATAATATGATGATTATTAGATTGCGTAAATTAGATATCTGCGGCCGTTAGTCATCAGTGTCGTCGGCTTTGTACCTGCCTGCTCGCTCAACGTATTTTCTCATTCGGGGGCACCCGGCATTTCTTGTTTTGAAATATATAACTCTATTCCCTGAGGTAATCACGAAGAACCGCGGCAAAGAGAAAACCAAATTTACGGCACAAATTCACCCATAATTAATATTGTAATAATACGATGTATGTATGTAACCACGTCTGGTGTTGTTTTACACGTGTATAGTATTATAGTATTGTATACAGATATTTAGGTCCGAAATAGAACGAAACGATTGCGGTACCAAACAAATCTGACTCTATATCTGTTGTTTCAGCGAAACGAAAATGTTTCAAAATGTTCAATAGTTAGGTACTAATATAGTAGTACGTAGTATTATAATAATATCAAATGACATAATAACTTATAAAATGCTGTACCTATTATTATTTGTTAAGTACCTATTTACAATTTATTGTTTAAATTAGAAACAGTTTTTGGTATTCATTATTTATGTCGACTATCTAAATATGAATGTGGCCTACAGGTAAACCATAGGTAATCGATGTAAGGCTTACCAATTTCTTACATGAATATTGCCTATTATTTGTCTTTTTTACAGTATTTTAATAATATCTATAATATCTATATTATTCTAAATTCCCATTGAAAGTGTTTTTAAAATACAATTTAGAGTTCTATCGACGCTTCTGTAGAATGACGTGATATTGACACTTAAAAAAAAAAGCACAAAAACGTTTTCTTTAGACGGCAAATCTCATATTTTATGATAAGGATTAAAATTGATCAAAGAAAAAATATGCAATAACCAATACGTATCAATTTAAAATTTAAACGCTTATAGTTTATGTTTTTAAACGTATGGAATGAATTCATCGAAATCTTTAACTGGAATCAGTATACATATCGTTTGACAAGGACGTGGTTTCTTTCTATTTTATTCACAATATGTTAAGTTTTGTATATTTTTATCACTTATCACTGTCTAAGTCAAAAACCCGAAACTTGATAGGGTCTCGCACAATCTTCATTCGGTCCAGCGTAAATCGGCAAACGAGATTACTGAGCGTCATCCGATCGCAAATTGTCTTCCGGCACGTCATCCGGACACGACGCTTTTACGATAACAATATACGAGCATCTTATATTCACCAAGCATTGTTGTCATTCTTTATTTTTTGTTGTTGATATAACGATATTGATATATCGGCTACAAAACTTTTACGTGACATTATAATCGTTTACCATTGTATCCGTTTATCACTGGTCGAAATCACATGAGCCACAAATCATATGATTCCGAATTATATATAATCTTAATTATTTTCATATAATATTATAATATTATTGTTTCGTATCGTCTATGCGCGTGTGTGTGTGTTGTACGACTATAAGTCTACACAGTACACTGTATTCGAATTATCCAAATTATCTGTGTAATTGTGTAACACTAACGTTACTACGACCACTCTTTGTAGTTTAACAAAGACTACAACAATACTAATAATTATTATTATAATAAATAATAATCTATTAATGCCGTGAACACTTACATGACCTGTTTCGCACTAACAAATATTGCCATAAGTATTAAAATGTGCACAGATACTTTTTGATAGAGGTGTTATAACTAAGCTACTCCACTTATAAAACTATTGTTCTTCTCTCGTCAACTTTGTGAGTTATAAAAATCCACAATTCTTCACCGGGTTCCAAAAAACTTTATAAATTATAACCTTTGATGGACGCAGTACCTATGACTGGAAAAACATTGAGTAAGTATTTATTTATTTTATCAATATTGATATGTACAGTAGAAATCACTATAACGAGCATCGCTTAGAACGAGATACAGCTTACAACAAGCAAAACGTTAAGCCCCGGCACGAGCACATATGATTGTATATAAATTATTTCACAGTGGATCTTTTAAAAGTAAAAATTAATTTTCTGGAGAGAAGTCTACCCTTATTTACATTTGATAAATTAATAACAAAATAAAATGTTTGAAAAAAATGAGAATTTTCTTTTTTTATCATGAGTTATTCAATTTTTTTTTACGGTATTTTTTTTTAATTTCATATTCAAAACCATAGTATTTTTTTGAAAAATTTTAAATCTATATAAATATCGAATTTAAATTAAGTTATTTTGATAGTTATAACTTATAAATAAATAAATATATTTCCTACAAGTAATTAAAGTTAGTTTACCGAATTTTTTATGAGTTCCTTTTCACTTATAAAATCTATAAAATATCAATACTTGGCCGTCATTCAAAAAATGTAAAAATAAAAAAAAAGATTTTAATCTACATTTTTTTTTCATAAATTACTTCACATCACGTAATACAAATATTTTAGAATACAGAGAAACTTTTCGATGGAATGAGTATTTACCTTTGAAATAATTAAATTGTATGCATTTCCTGCCCAGTATGCTCTAACGTTCTAACTGAATTGCGTTAACATAACTTATCAAACATCACGTACATATAATATGCAACGTTCTTTATTACTGTTATTATTTTATTTTTCGTTTTACTTGAATCTTTTGCCGGCAGAATATTATATTGTATACTAATAACTGGATAAAAAACAAACCTTGTATATTTACCTTATTTTTATGTAGCTCGTCGTTTGCCACCCCGAGTGTAAAATTAAACGTACAGGTATAATTGTGTCAAGTATTTTAAATATTATGTAAATGATCCGAACAAGATATTTTATAGTAGTATATACTTAAATGTTGTAGTATACATGGAATAAATTGTATTGATTGACGGAGTGTTTTTAACATATTTTTGGAGCAATTTACAAAGATTTGTGTTTTTTTAAAATTTTTTATTTGTGTATCATCACCTTTTGGTTCAGTAAAAACGCTTCAATTCTGATGGGAAAGTGAATCTAGATGGGACTTTGGGGAGCCAAAAGTAAAAATTCCCAATAGATTTTAAAAGCATCAGGACAAAAAAACAAAAAATAAGAATTTTACACAAAACTAGTTTTTGAAAAAATGTATTTTATTTTTTAGTGTAACTCTAAAGAAATGACAGAATATGGATGCAATTTTGACTAAAAGTTTATATTTAACAATTTCCGTGCACCATAATATTTTCGAAATTTTGCAACCTTTTTGTGCTATTTATAAGAAAATTTAGATTTTTTTTAGTTTTTCATAACTATTCTCAATACTAATATTTTCGGCCAGTAAAAAACTTGAAAATGTAATACAACGTTCTATGAGTCGTTATTACTAGAAATTAAAAATAAAGTAAAGATTAAGAACTAAATCAATAGTCATTATAATAATTATCAAAATAACAATTTTACATAAAATATAATTAATATTCTGTTTACTTTTTGTGCAATAATTTTTTTTTTTTCATAATATTGATTCCAATAAAAGCTCCTAACCTGGAAAATTAAAAACCTACGCATTTTGTAATATGACGTATACATATTTTTATAAGCAAAAAAAAGGTATTATTAAGTCCAAGTGGAACATTTTCAAAATTGGAGGTGGTTAATGTCATTCTATACATAAATGTAACAATATTTTATGCAGGGATCAAAGTTATATTATAACTTCATAATATTATCATAAAACATTTTTTTTATAATATATTTGACACGGCGCATTGAATATGCAATTTTAATACACAATACGTAATTTTATTATTAATAATGTCGTCCCACGTAAAACGAAACAATGTGATGGCTTACAAGACGTTTCAAATTTATAATAATACATTTTAGATTCTGAGCTGAGCGTATTTATTTCATTTTGCAATATGTTCATAAATCGAACAATAAGCACCTGTGATAAAGATGTTGTGCGTGGTAAAATAATAAGAAATTAATTCAGATTGAAGAATTATTAATAAAAAATAAGACATTCCTTGTTAATTTTCTATCTACTTCTATGGATTTTATTACTAAGAATTGACATACCCAATAAAATCTATGTGTGTATAGCTCGCCAGCTATTTGGTGTGAAATTAGTTATCCAAGACTACTAACATCCGCCATACCTCATAATATAAAATATTATAAGTGTCTCAACCCATACTTCAGAACTATATATAAACTTATGATTGTAGTTAGCGCCTAATCAAGTTTAGGTTCTAACTTCTTATACATCCAGAATTCTCACATATTATACTTATTGTATTATATTTAATAATAATCATCTTAGTTTCTGAATGCTCCGACCGTCATACTGTACGAACTCGGTAATAGCCAAATTAGTACATTTTACTGTATCGTAGAACGAACCAACGTATTCTCTATTGTTCGTTATGAAAACAGCAAACATTTAAGTATAAGAAATTTCGTACGTTGTATTGTTACATATTAGATATAATCAGGGAAGTTGATCCAAACAAATCTATAACTAACTGATAACTTATGTTAATAAATATCACATATATAATTGAAAATTGAATCTTAAAAAGTTTTAATCAATAATAGTATACATTTATTTAATTTGTATGTAGGTTTATAATTAGTATTAAGATGTATTATTGATGTATAAATATAATTTAATTAGGTATGGAAAAATACTAGTTGATAAAAAAATCTTATAAATCAAAGTATAGTATATTATGATTAAAATAAATATGGTTAATATTACATTTATTAATCATAATATATTTTAACTAAAATCATTATTACATTGATAAGTTGTATGGGTATTGTCAATCACACCTAACCCGCTCCCCTAAAACTTCTTATAAAATAATTGAGATGTGTTTATACATAATATATATTGTTATAGGTATCAAGGTACGCGCTCAACGTAAATATATGCATTATAGAACCGTACCCAGAGTGCATAAGAACCATAGCGTAATTTCAAAAGCTATGCTAATTTAAGACGCACGTAATATTTACCTTATATGCGTCCAATTCACAGTCACACTGCAACAGCACGATTGTGTTGTGCATAAGAATACTACGCGGGTACACTCGGTGCATTCATAAACGGGTCGACATAGGTGATCGCATAACCTGGCCGGGTTTTTGTGGCGTAGCAGACCGTGAGCTGGTAAGCATTGGATTGTCACGGTTGACAAAAGTGAATATTAGACAACTATAGCTTGCCTGTTTGTACTTGGTTTTTTTCCCATTTCGTTCGCTATATCATTTTTTTTTTTTTTTTTGAAACAATTATTGTTTTTAATATTATGATAATTATATTCATATACGTTATTACGGTTATGGGTAGAACCGTTGCAAAAGTGGTCGCGAAGAAGATTGGTACAATTTTTATAAAATGATATAGTTTAAGTATCTAAACACTAATAAAAACTATAGACTTTTGCGAAATAGAATTAGGCACAGGTGTTCGATATTACATTAAAGTGGTTTGAACACACTACTAATACAATCATCAAATAAGAAATATTAAATTAGCCATATATATGCCGAACGTAATGATGTTCACACTTTTAATACGTATAGGGCACTCCTTCATGACGCACATACATATTCTTTAAATGCCTGATAAGTTTTGTAGATATAACTTAGTAAAGGATACAAAATAGTTGAAGGATAAAGATACGCTATCAGAGATTGTAAATAAACTTCGATTCGTCCGTTATTGCTATCTAATTCAAAATTAATTTGTCGTTTTCCGGAACTACTGAACAGTACTTAAATAAGTTATACATTTTCGTATCATGCGTTTTTCTGTTTTTCCAGGAAACACTTTTTATAGTAGTGAAAGTGCTTGAAAAGTTGCATAACACACTACACGACTATAGATTGAAAATTGAACACACATATGGTACCTACTTAAAACGGATTAAATTTTAAAATGTTATTTGTCAGTTATTCGGAGAAAATTGAAAGAAAAAAAAACGGTCGAATGAGTTATTTAAATCATTAAAATTATTATAACCTTAAAGCACCAGAGTGCTAAAGCTTTGGTGAAATCCATATAGAATAATACTGATGTCACTTGTATGTATTTTTTATGGTACTAAAAAAGGTGCACATGTGTTACCTTTTACTGAATATATTACATAAAAAATTCACAGATTTATTTTAAAACAAAAACAAATGTTACATTATCTGATAGAATATTAATATATTATGTTTTATTTGTATAGGTTTTATGTTAGGGTGAGTAAATTTGCCTATCTGATCATAGTAAATACTATTTTTAGTTTACGGGGCCTCATTAAAAATCTTTCAATGAAAACGATGAAAATAATTTAGTAATCAACAAATTTAAAACAAATGTATTATTACCTAGGTGAATAAATTAGGTTGATGGTCATCAAATAAGATAAACAATTAATATTTGTACACGTTTTTATGAATTTAGTTACGAATGAAATTAAAATGTTTACCTATCATAATATCGAACTTTTTTAATAATAATTTCTAAATATAAAAACAATATTCAAATATGTTTAGTTATGTTTATATAAGTCCATACTTTTTTTTTTTATAATATTATACCTAACAGTATTTTTAATTATCATAATAATATTATAATTAAATAATAATAATAATAATAATAATAATATTATAATTAAATAATAATAATAATAATAATAATAATCATAACTATTTATATCAATTAGTTTTTCTTAGGAAAACTCAACAATCTTAGTCAAGGATTTTTCAACATCTGTTATTTCCTACTAATGTATGTATAACGTGTTCTGAGTATAAATTAAAAATGGAACAGAAAAATATTATTATTTATTCATAAAAGGTATTCGTATTGATATTATAACAATTATATGGATATGAACTAATCTAATGGTTTTAAATTACTATATTTATTGCTGGTAAATTGTTGCTGGGTACATTTAATTAAAAAAGAAAGGTGTTTTCGTAAAATTAATTAAATATTATGTAATATCCAATTAAAGATAGAGATAGAAGTGAAAGTCGAAACAATGTCCAGTACTGAATATAAATGGATTTCCAGTTCTATATTAGAACCACCAAAACTCAAATAATACGATACCAAATATATTATTATATAACATAGATGATGATTTGGTTCAATAGTCGCGTCTCATTTGAGATTAAAATCCCAAAGTTGTTAGAATATCTTCTTCAGTTCGTTCGGTCTACTCAGACTGACATTCTATTGAATAATGGAATCCCTGGACCTCGACAATCAAAGACAAAATATTTTCGTGGAATACGTCTCCTAATAAATGAGGAGTCTTCTTTGCTGACTCGTTCAACGCGTTTTGTAAATAACGAGAAAAACAGTACCTATAGTGGTAAAACGAATATTAAAACGGATTACTTAAAAATTAGACGTTACATGGGAGTGTGCAGCTAATGCATGAAAAGTTAAAGAATTTGTTTAAATCGCCATGTTAAGTTTTGTTTAAAGTTAAATAATATATGTTTAATAACTTCGTTAAGCTAAAAATTAACCGATAAAAATCTAATTAATACCTATAAAGGTAACAATTAATTTTTAGTCGGGAAGAAAATTAGAATACCTGCGAAATTCACAAATTCAGCTTTGAGTTTTGTCCCATGTACCTAGGAGGCAACGTAATTTTTACTATTTACGGAGGACAATATATTATATAATGTGGGTAGTTGATTCTAGCCATTTTTACCCCCTCCCATCAAAGAACGATCATAATATAGAGCAGGCGCCCCCAACCCCAAAGGCCCACGGAAATATTCCAACCGGTCCGTGAAAATTTTATAAAATTAGAAATTTGTATAGGTAGGTAGTATAAATAAAAATAAAATTATAATTTAAAATAATTGTATATTAATAAGATTTAAAGAATTATAAATTTTCTTACAATTCTGTAGTTTATACTGACAAAAACAAATTTTTAACTAGCAACTATTGTGGAAATATTCAGCGAACAAAGATTATATTCACACATGTGTTCCTTCCCCTACCAACACTAACAACCCACAAACAAACCACTACAGCTAATGGCCATAGTTGCCGAAGCTTAAGATCAATAAAAAAAAAAAAAAGATTATATTATATTTATTGTATTTATCAAAATAAAAACCGTGAATTATATTCGGCCCAAAGTATAAATATGAATTTAAAACGTGGCCCGCTAGCAGAAAAAGGTTGGGCACACCTAATATAGAGTTAAAATGAATTACCTATAGGGTTACTTCACGTTACATTTTGATCTTTAAACACATTTTTACGGCACCTATAAAGAAATATAATTTTTCAATAATACAAACAGGTAAAGGATAGTCAATATCCAGTCGTTCCAAGTAAATCCAAATCATATTTCCGTATGACTTTTAATTTTAAACTTTTATCACGTCTTGATGCTTACACAAGCTACACATATAAGGAAAAAAAATACACGGCGCAGCGGTTGGAAATCCCAACTCTAATGTTTAATTTAATCTATCTGTGACTTCATGCTATTATATTAATAATAATAATAATAATAATAATAATAATATAGTAATAGTATAATAATGGTTGTAAAGGTTACAACTGAAAAACGATTCTCAGCAGATCTGCCTGTACACCATAAACTTATTTTGTTGATTATAATATGTATCTTCTGATAATGATTTCTCACGATTTTGCGGAACAAATAAAGCTGTAATACACGTCGATTGGTGACCGATATACATCTAATGATATAATATGACGTATACATAAATACAATTGAATAACCACGTGAACGTCGTACTTACATAGTTTTGTACTGCTCGCTGAAAAAAAGTTGCACACGCGTTTTGTATAGTAAATATTATTGTCGTATGAAAATAGGTCACTCGCCGAGCGATTTCATAGATAGACCGAAAATTTTTTCGGCGGGTACCCCGGGCTAACAGACCGTTGATCCGGAACGTGAGAGACACTATAGTATGATATTATATGCATTATATTATAGTATTATTATTATTATTTTTATAATAACTAGGATTATGATTTTCGAAGGAGCTGGCGTGGAATAATTAATCGCCAGTCGCAACACCGTTCGTGCACCACATCGAATACTAATAATCGTTATAAATAATAATATTATGATTTATAATTTTGTTATAATTCTATTATCGCCCTGACGAAAATGCAAATCGCCGGTAACAAATGTTCGTTAGGCATTCGTATTCGACGGCTGGTCGGGAGACGACTGCGTTATAGTGCGCACACACGCACGTGCACGTTGTACGGTATATATATGCATAAAATTCAACAATAGTTGATATCTACTGCCTAACGCGTAAATGTACCTCGACCTGATACCCGGTATAGTAATGGCAGTCGTAGTATGTGTGGCGTGGGCGCGGCCACGGTACGAGTTGTCAGGTCGAGAGTGACTGATGAGAGAATTAATGGGTTGCCTCTATACGTGCGCGTATGAATGCAATTCTGAATTTACCACGTAAACTACTACAACTACTACACTACGATTTGCCAATACTATTCACCTGTACGACTATAGTACCACTACATGCTATTATTGTTATTATCATTAGTATCACCGCTGCGTGCGGTGCGGTGAGATTTTGTCGGTTCATACGCTGTCCGAGAGAGAATGTGTGTGAGAGAGAGAGTAAGAGAGGGTGGGTTAGGGGGAGAGAAGGAAGGAAAGACAGAGTGATGGAGACACGGAGAGAGAGAGTTTGAGGGAGAGAGTGAGAGGGTGCGAGCGAGTGAGAGAGGGTGAAGGATAGGGATGATATCAAAAATAACGATCGTTACCTTTTACGCGAACGGCCTGCAATTATTTAAAATAATGACCGCTGAATGAAAAATACAATTGTTCCGATCGCACACAAAACGACCGCCACCGACTAACGCGCCCGGTAATAATTATTCGAAAACACTATTAGTACTATTGTTATTATTATTTTATTATATGCCTAACGTGGTTATTGGCTGACTGTCATCATCAATGCTATATTCGTCATCCGGGACAACAAAACTTTTGGTCAAATAACCGACATTAGTCAATATAGTAAATAGATAATACATTCAATGTTTTGTAATATGTATTTTGTTCGAATAGCTTACGCGCAATTGATATCGTAGTAGGTAGTGCTATAGTTAGGTGAATGCAAAATGGACATTAATTGTAAAAGGGTATTATTGTAAATGTTTAACATTTCAGGAAAAACAAGAAATCTATTTATGCTCTTCATTAGCTTATATTTTAAGAGCAATCACTATAACTCTGAAAAAGCGAAAATAAATACCTTTGTTTATTGGATTTGTCCCTATAAATATCCAACGACTACAAGTAACATAGATTCCTTTTAACGAACTCTAATATTTTTACAATTTTACCACTAACATGAATATATTTGATTAATAATATTAAATTAAATTAATTCACCAATAACACAAATTTAAAAATTCAATACTATTTTTGTATTTTCTGAAATAGTTTTATACAATATAATACTTTATAGAATACTTAAACAGAACAATATGCTTGTTTAATAAGATTAATAATTCACCATAAAATAATTTTACATATATATGTGGCACGTATACATGTAAGACATGTAGGCTTTTTATATTAGTTTTATGGTTTATTTAAAAAAAAAAAAAATAAATACGAATTACTGTTTTGGTATATAGTGACGTACCTATCTATTGGCGTGTATTAACTGTTGTTATAATATGTGTAGTCAGATTGAAAGATCCACAAATTACATATAATGTGTTGTAGCGTCGTTCTATACAGAATATGCCTTCAACTCGGGATGCACTTAATTGAGTAGTTTTTCGATTTTTATAGTTGTTTCTACGAGTGCTAGAAATGAAACCACCATGAATTATCTAAACAAAGAGCTAAAACGGTTATTTTAGTGCAATCAAAAAATGAATTATAATAATTAATGGACTTTAAATTATAACCAAGTATATTGTATGTTTTCAAAGAGTCATAGACGTAAAATAATTTTCAAAATTAGGTTTACCATACTGTTATCCATGTATATCATCAAATGTCAAAAACGTAGATCCATAATTAATAAGGGACAGTATCAAACCGAGCTCAACTAGAAACGGTTTTCAAACACCATATTATATTGTTGCTAACAAAATAATCGTCAATAATGATAAATAATAAAAAATCAACACTGCATTATTGTACACGGGTAAATCAATTAAGTTTTGTTATACAGTATACACGATAATACACCCGGTCACTAAATAATAATAATGGCAATGACAATGACAATGACAATGACAATGACAAATCACAATGACAAGGACAATGACAATCAATACGATAACAATAATGATAACGACCCAGACAGCATTTTGTAATGATAATATTATAATAATGTTATAATAACGTTATACTAATATTATTCGTTATTATAATGTTATAATAATATTATTAAACAAAAAATTGCTTTCTGGGCGATAACGATAGCGATAGCGATAATGATAATATTATAATTATAATATCATCCATTCAGTATTGTTTTTGTAACACGGCGTGATGTATAGGCAAAACAGCTACATTACCACAATTTGGCATTCTTCGTGTATTACTCGTATCCATTTTTGTTATTCGTATCTTTTGTTATTATAATAAATAATTATACAGTTAGGAGTGTTACGAACTAGAATAGATTAATACGAAGAAAATAGGAAGTATAATTTGTTTAATTTAATATATTAGTTGATATTATGCATTGATTCAAATTTCTGTGCATCGTATATTTTGCTTGAGTTATAATAGCTAAAAGTTATATTATCCTGACTGACTGATTCATCATTCATGCAGGAATTACCGAAGAGATGAACATGGCATTTGGTCAGTAGTTTTGTTGTTTAATGTAATGATCCACTAAGAAAAGATTTTCTGAAATTCCCATTTTAAGAACCTCTTGGTCAAATTATTTCACAAAGCTATACTGATACTATTTTGTCCGTGAACTGAGGTACAGTAAAACTGAAATACACTCAAACCGAGAAATACCAAAATACCGTATATACTATATATTGGATTTTCCGCAAAAAAAAAACAGTACACAGCATTAGGTTATTCAGATAATAAAATGTAATATAAGCCAAACGCTGTTTACCAGTTATGACTCTAAATGCTTCAATCCGGTCATCTACGGTACTAATCAACTTTTATTTTTTGTGGCATGATTATTGTATACAACAATCAGCTGTACAGAGTCGATTTGACCCAATTATTTAAACTGAAATCCCTAATTAATTCTGTAAACTTTGAGCGTTTATGATTCGATCACCGATTTTTACCTTAAATAAACGTTGACTGAAATTCCCTATTATAGTGGCTTAAGTTTCTAAAAAAAAAAAAATTTGTTTAAACCCAACAATTATAGAGTTGCAAATATGTATAGGACAATATAGTGAAAATACCCAGAAAACATAATAGCAATTTCGTAAACAATATATAAATTTCACATTTTAGCGATGCACTGCTCACCAATTAAGATAATAATAATTACTTCGCTGGTAGAACATATATACCTCATATAATAATAATATATACATATAATTTAAGCTCACGACTAAATAAACAGACATGTCAGCACACTCGCGTATTTTTCCGATCACTACGCATGTGTGCTGTTAGATACGTAAAACTACTAGTTGTGTGTGCTTCAGACTTGTAATAAACGATAATTTACATCCAAAATACATTAGGGTGTTGATAAAGAACTAGCTTATTCCATGTCTGGCGAACACTATATGTGCAGAACGATTTTGCAGACATGTTAGTCATGTGTAAGCTTTTAAACTCCGCTGTAAAATGGTTAGGTCGTGGTTCGACGACTTTAAAGGATTCTTATCGTTGATTTTAAAACTGTACCGACAAGAATATTACTAAAGTTTATACGAAGATATCGGCATAAAAGATATTTTCATCGGTACTTTCGCTCGGACGGCAACAATTCCCGTATTTATTCAATGAAATTCGGGACGTACAGTCGCTGCGTTTTCTACATTGTCTTATCATCAAAAAATATCTTCGTTTTGTTTTCACATCACCCGAGGGCACAACAACAATATACATCTCCGGCGCTGCGCGTAATGGTATACATAATATATATATATCATTATTTTACCTTTAGAGTTTGATGAATTATTATTGTTTCGCCAAATTAAAAATCTCGAATTCCTAATTAAATAATTGAACGCCGCCAGACGTTGCGATGACTAAAAAAAAAAAAGGCTCGTGTGCGTCATATTATTATCATAGTTATTTTTGTAAAACTGTCAATGCAATGCTTGTTGATAATTCGTAGAAAATGACTCGAGCAATAATCTGAGAATGCTGGTGTATAATATTTTGACATGCACAATGTTCGTTTTTTCACGTCAATTGTATTTCCTACATTATATTAAACTTTGTTTTATTGCTGGTATAATTTTCAAGTATTATATTCTTGAAATCTACATATTATAGTGTGTTGTTTTTATTCAAACACGACATGCCAGAGAGTTAATTAATTTACAACATTTTTTTTTATGTGGAATTCACGCGTTAATAATAAGGATAAAGTTCAATATAGGAAAAAAGTACAACGCTCTGTTTAAATATGAGTAGGGGTTTGATCGTCTGTTTTCACGAATTTCTACCATCGGATGGACGAAATATGGTATGTCACTAGTATTATTCAGATCATTTGAATCGAAAACGGTGTTTTAAGTAGTAGAACTGAACATTTTAAGTGTTATAAGGTTCATATTGAAATTAATTCCTTTTTTTACGGTTTCAAAATTTTAATTAATTAAATTTTAATATACTATGCAGTAGTAGGGGAGTAGTATTAGTAGGAAAGGGTTGCAAAGGTAATTTTACTGAAATTTGCAGATTATATTGTAGGTATAGTGCAACATAATAGTATAAAACGTAAAAGTGGAATACGGTAATGTTCTTAAAACCTATTAATACTATTAACTCGCGGTGATCACTGTGTTTAATACATAACTTTTATATTATTCTCGTAAGACTATGACTTTACCTACATTATAAATACATTTCATTATAATATAATATTTGAATATAAACCTATTTAATCTATATTTATACAATTTAATATAATATATTTAGCTCACCGGTTTCAAAGATTATTAAATAAACACAATATAAATTATTATGCTGGCTAAGAAATACGAGATCAGTATTCCTCATTGGAATAGTGAATGAATACAAATGTGATAAATATATTAATATGTGTGACTCGATAATAATATAACAGTGACATCTTATATCATGTGTAATTGTGAACGGATTTTGGTCTTAATTACTAAATAGCAATGTAAATAATATTATTAACAAACTCACACTGAAAGTATTATTATTACGGACTTTTTATGTCCGTTTTTTTATTACGTATCATTTCAGTAACGAACCAAAGGAAACAATTTTGGATTACAGTTTACAATCACAATAATGATTATTCGGTGTCTTGCATTTTTCTGAATATTATATAGAAACAATATTTTAAGTTCCATTTGTAAATGAATTGGATTTTGAAAACTATTACAGACAACAGTAATCAGACGAAAATATTCACTTCAACAAATTTTTATTAAGTTTTTGTCGAGAAAATAATATAAAACATTATAATCTAGATGACATAATAAGTAGATTAAACTCGGAAAAATATTTCTAGGGAGACGGAGAGATTTATACTTAACTTTGGTTACATTTTTGGCACTTCTAAAAGTGTTTTATCTTGTATTTTAAAACATAAAAAAAATATTTTAACATCCTCTTAGAAGGAAGCTTGTCATAAATATTGGCAACCATTTTATTTCGATCCAATGTCAGTTCGTTGATCATAATGGTTGAATAAAAAATGAAATAAAATTATAATAATTAAATTCGATCTGTATTGGTTATTCGAATTTATTTTTGACGACATTGGAATATTGTATGCGCTAGAGCGTTTTCTTTTTGTCTGAAAGCCACGTGAATAGAGAATTATACGTTTTCATTCGAATATTATATTGTGCGGGTGTAACGTCTTTGATGTACTAAAAACAGCTAGCTACATCAACTATCTGGGATTAATTCAATTAATTCTGGAGAAATTCAATTCAGAACAGATTTGTTGAAGGCTACAATAATACGTACCTAGCAATAATACAATTGTCAATTTCGAAATGACAAATTACCATCAGCGGAGGACTACATTGGCACATTATATGGATATGCAGGTGAGCGTATCGAATTTAGCTGAAAACTAGTACCTCGGCCTTAGGGGATCGCCTAAATTATATCTAGTAAAATGGCCGTACCCGTAGGCCCTTGATTATTACAGACCGAACGGACGACTGCTTCAAAACGAACCATCGGTAGCAGGTAGCCGTTTTTGTCAGATGTCGTATTTTTTAACACGTACATGTTGAACGCCATAACGACGACCAGTGCCAAGATAATGATAGGTGGCAAAGGGGACTTTGCTCTGAGGTGCCTAAGCTTGGTTAAATTATAGGACGCTCACATATAAATAATAATTAAGGCGTCCGATGTCATTTTGTCCACAAGATAATTGTCTACGAGAATAATGATACTGTCGTGTAAAACCAACCAAATTTGATAACTTTTTTTTGAACTAATAGAGTGTAATATTATAAATGCATCATTTAACTCCGTTTTTCAAAATTTAAATCTCAAACTTAATAATACGTATTAAAAAACAAAACTATTTTAAACTATTTTTACAAATTAGGTATATGATACCATCGTTTAAAATAAAATAATAAAATTGGAGTTCAACGCAACATGTAGGAAGTATTCTTCTTTCAGATATAAAAATAGTTATCAAAATCCGACAATTCAACAAAGCCTGATAATTATTCCTGTGAACACGTTTTTTCGATCTCATACACAGTATAAACACCCACTTTTAGAAATACGCATCAGTCAGCAGATAAGAGAAAAAGTATTACAGTTAAAGTGGTAACTAAAATATAAAATATAATATTTTAAAATTTTATATAATAGCAGAAAATCTAATAAACTGGCACCGGACACCTTAATAATTACTATTTGATTATTGAAAAAAAAAACAAAAATACTACTGTATTTTCCACTATCACTATATACCAGTTCTATATTTTCTAACCATGGTTATGTACTTCCGTTGCCGTGCTACAATCAGTTTTCATTCAATTTATTTTCAATAAGAACGTTTATGAAATGTGAGAGGAGTTTTTTTATTGTTAGAAAAATAAAAATTTAATGAGAATAATTTATTATTAATTAAACCATTTTTTCATAGGTAGAATACACTATAATCTGTAATACTTTAAGTCACCTCTTCTGTTAGGAGGATTTACCCTTCACCGCCTAGTTTATATAGAGTGAGCGGAGGAGAGACGCTAGCAATTTTTGTCTCTGCGCACAAAACGGGTTAGCACGGTTCTAAGTCGACGACATACATATCACGTCTCTTTTATTCCAATTTAACTCGGTCACTATTTGCTTTATATATTTTTACTCTAACAACAATCGAGTTTGTGAGCTAGTCGTAAACATTTAACGGGGATTCATGGTTGGCTTTAAGCCGAACGCCTTGATGCGCGAATCCTTTGATATTATTTCCAGTGGAAATCGATTTTAATGATGTCTCGCAGAAGCGATCGACGACCGCGGATATTATTTATAGCTCATCCAGAGGTAATAATTAACACCTCTAGGCATTAAACTATCGTCACTCAGGTATACGATGACAAAAACCACAACGACGACGTCAACAATACTATTAATATAATATTTCACCAGAACTCGAATTACCAATGACCGTTTGATTCGAACTTTGATCCGGGAGCCTAGAGGTCCAGTAAGACATACCAGTGTGATTGTCATACACTCTCAATAATTATACTATATGCGCAGTTCGATGAAATGATGAGTCACAATAGTCCCATCAAATACGAAAAAAGTGTATTTAGATACCGAAAATGGTGTATGAATCTAGTATAATAAGTTCTAAAGAATAATTATGTATGTCTTATTAAATACGTTTTATTCTAACTGGTATACAAATACATTATCACGAATACAATTTTAGAAAACACTTTAAAAATAGTTTGATATTATTTAAAGACATAATTTATGAAGTGCTGGAGCACGTGTCTGTTTGACTTCTATGTAGACACCATTTATGCAATTTCATGGTGCTTTGTAGTACTTACTGATATTATAGTAGCTAGGTATTTACCTAAAATTATTTTGATTTGATTCGCGTTTGTGCTTATCTAGTTTGACTACTACAATATGCGTGACATATTTAAAAAGATCCTGATAATAATTATTAGACGTAATATAATATGAAATAAAATATTATCGCGGGTAAAAATTTTACACGATATTATATACAGACGTCCCTGATTGGACACTCTGCATGTTACACTCAAAACACTATAGTTGCGTTCAAACCATGATAGTGTCAGGAAATTAAATCAACTCGGAGTGTCATACTGAACATAGTGTTCACCCCCAATTGTATTTCTCTGTTAATGCATTTGTTTAAATTCTGATTTTTGAAATATTAAGTATATTTTTGAATACTTTGATTTTATGCAATTTATGGAGTTCCTGAGTTGATAGTATGAAAATTATGAGGTTAATTGTTGTTAAAAAAATTCGAAAATCAGAATTTTAATAATTAATCTATTATTTATGGATAATGGGGTGTAAGCATGTTTGGTCAATCACCTTGTACCTATATATAATTATATGGAGTATAATACCTACGGGCTACGGCAGACATCGAGTGCGTGCAGAAAACGTATAATATATTCACGCCAGTAAAATGTAATATTTGTCATGTGGAATCGTATATAATATACACCCGACCTAACCTGGCGGTGGATTGATCGAATCGGGGCGTCCCTCGTTTTTTTTTTCCACCGTCACTGACACACTACAGCTACCTCCACCACCATCGCCGCCACCGTAAATTCTACTGCCACCTCTAGGACCACCGCCACCGCCATACTGTGACGACACGCGGACACGCCGACCTGACCGCGTCCCACATGTGTTGACGAGATAACGGATCTGTCGATTAAAAAAAAAAAGAAAAAAAAGAGAGTGTGTGTGTGAGAGAGAGAGAGAGAGAGATATAGTGACAGAGGAAAAAACATCCAACCTACACCGACCGTATCTCTCAAGGCGAACTCCGCCGTCACCGCTCCGGAGAATTGGGCACGGGTGGAGACACGACGACGCGACGCGTGTGGGGTGGTTCATGCGTACACACGCGAATATATAGAGGAATGATTCCTTCCCCCGCGAAATTCGCTCCGACTACGCACCGCCACCGCAATCTATACAAACCACCCTTACTCGCCCGCGCTGTACGCTGCCGTCCCGATATACCGTTTCGGCCACCGCCGCCGACGCTCCCGCCAGTTTCCGAGCAACCCTTCGACCGGCCGGTGCGGTGTTCGTCGTCGTTGTCGTCGTCGTCGTAGTCGTTCGCTTTCTGTTTTTTTGCGTACACACCCACATACACGTAAATCCACACACACACACACACACACACAGACATACACAAACACGAACACACAATCACATACACACACACATACACAGACACAAACACAAACATACACATATGACATACATACACATACATGCGTACATTAAATATTAGGAATTAAAAAATTAAAGTGTTCTGCCGTGCACAGTGCGATCGCTATTTTAAAATATTTTTTTTTTAAATTGTGTTGTTATATTTTTATCTTCATATTGTGTGTCTTATTTAGATTGTTAATAAAGTTTATTTTTGTGTGCCCGTTCTGATGTGGTGTGCGAATGTTTAATGACGTCTCCGTCGCCGTCTTCGTCAGCCTCCCGAATACACCGTATAAATATAGTGGTGAGTGCTATCACACACACACAGATAGACACACACACATACACTCCTCATCACACAAGCACGCATGCATGAAAAAAAAAAACAAATGAAAAAAGCACCTACTTTGGAATAGGTTTTTCTGCGCCATCGATTTGATTTATTGCGTCATTATATCGGTACTCGTCCGGAACGAGATTAAGATGCGATCTCGTCTCGTGCGCGACACATTGCAATTTCAAAACGAGTTCTTCGGCGATACAACAATGAATTATTAGTATACTCTACCGATTTCCAAAATGGTGGAAATTCACAGATACGTGCTCATAAACTATTAAGCTGTAGTCGACGCATAGATAAACACAAAATAAACTTTTAATTACTCGATGCATTAATAAAAATTGCGACGAGTGGGGAGTCGAAATAGATTTTCACTCAATAATTAATTGGTAGTTCAGATTCGTTTTAATCGAAAAATCGTTTGGTTAGTATTATTTTGTCTTTATGTTTTATTGTTTTTGACTTTATCGAGATACACGATGCTTTTATAATGCTACATAAATAAAGTATAGTCTTTGTACGCTTTCAAATACACGCTGGTCAATACATAATAATATATAGGTACACGCGTTGCAGTGATCCGACCTTTTACACCTCTGAAATTAAGATATTTATTTTAGTATTAACGCTTTCGTAATTTCTACTAATTGCGAACCTCTATATACTAAAACGATGATACGTGGGTTTTAATAAGTATATGCGAACATAGGTCGGTCATAACTCATGAAAGTTTTGAACGAAATACCCTATATTTTAGGGACAAATATAAAACATAAAAAGTTAATTTTTGGATAGCGTTCAAAGCAAATAAGAAAACTATTTATGAGCGAAAAAACTTATTTTTTCTGCGTTTTGTTTTTGTTTTTTATTTTTTTTAACATTTTAAAAAGAACAACGTTGCCGCTAAAGGCGACATTGAAGTTTTTATGGATTTGCAAGTAGTATTAGTTTCACATTTGAAATATTCATCATCGTATATACTGTATACATAAATTGTTTTTTCTCTCTCTCGACCGTACCGTGGGCTTGATAAACTTTTTCGTCGGTATTCCCGCTACGATTCTAGTAACCGCATTATATATTATTTTGCGTACATAAATGTTAAACATTTGTAATTTAATTCAATCGTGCGATCGGTTCATAATTGTGTTCGATTAGAAATTATTATCGTAACGACACCGCCTGCACCTAAACGGTATTATGGCGTCGTTTTGACGAACGCAGTTTATCATCGTCGAAACTTCGCGTCAAACATGTATTACATAATATAAAACAATATGTACAGAAGCGAATCGTCATGACTAAATTTTAAATCTTCTCGTTGAATTGGATGAACGCCCGCCGCCGAGTTAGCGAGGCCTGTAATGAAAAACCCGTAGACCTTAATATAACTGCGGTTGAACGCTGAAATGACAAAGATATTAATTAGTTCAACGTGACATTACCCTCCCTTTCTACACACACATACACACACACACACACATTTATAAATATATTATATACTACAATCATCTCCTCGTAATTATTTGTCCTTTGAATCTTAAGAATGAGGCCGTGTAGCAATTAAAATGCTACAAAGCTCGTAAACGCAGTACATTAGACCAGTATTATTTTTCTTCGTTTTCTCCTGCTTGTCTTGTTAAAATAATATTAAATATTTTTTACTGTGCTGTGATTTATGTTTTTTTTTTCATACGGTACACACTGCAGTTATTGTATAAAATCATCGATTGAATTTTTTTTCAGTTACTCACCTCTCAGACCTCTAGAGGCAATTCGAAAAAAAATAACAAATTATATAAAAATAAACCCTTCTGTTGTATGGAACTATCTCTCGAGAGCGTCATGTCATTTATTTTTTATTTTTTCCCCTAGTACTCAATTGGAGCTGTTACGGATAATAATCGAACCACTAGTGGCCGAGTTCAAGGGACTATACGGAATTGGCACTCTTGGGAAAACGTGCACTTGATATTTTCAAATTATATTTTAATCGATTCCAATGATCAATATCCCGCTGGGGGGTTGTATTATTTGGTTTAAATTCGTTTATATATTTTAGAAATCGATTATTATTGCTATATCTTAGTAATATTAATAACAAAATAATTCACCTATGTTTATAACGTATGTAGAGAGGTCACATAGTAAAATACTGTTTTTATATTTGGTTGAAGTATTTTAAAGACTCATATTGAAGATCGAAATAAATACAAAAATTAAAATCATGTCATTCCAAAAACTATTAAAAAAATTCACTGTAATACATTTGCAAATCAAATTTATTTTCGAAACTTATAGATTTTTTAAAAGGTGTGAACGTAAATATTATTTATCAACTCGAAATGTCAAGTACCTATATAATATAACAGTAACAAAATTAAAATAGGAACACAAAATATGACAGAATAGACTATTGTAACTTTAAAAACCACTAGGATTGAAAATGTCGATATTTTTATACGATTTTTTAGGAAAATAATGAAAATGTCAAGATATTATAATATACAATACGTATATGCAGCCGATTTAAAACTGAATGGTAAATCACTTGATGATGTTTGAGTACTCACATTATCCATCCTTAAAAAGGTTTCAGGGAAAAATATAAGTCGTCGTGGATGAAACCAATAACTTTCTCGTTCAGATTTGAATAAAAACATGATAATAATACGTTAGAGAAAAATTTGAATTTTTTTAAAAATATATTTAGCAGCACAGAAAAATACTTAGAATTTCTTCATGGCAATTACGCGTTTTATTTGAACATGACATTAAATTTTGAATGCTGGTTTTATTTATCGATAACTTCTTGATACCATGATTGAATTTTTGCGCGCGTACCGTACTGACCAACTAAATTACACTATATTTTTTAAATTTAATTTTGTGTTTGGTTCTCTCTTTCTCTTTCTCTTTTATTTTCTTACACTTTTCAGGGGGAAACCCGAAGGAATTTTGACCTCAAGCCGCGTACATTTTTTTAGGATTCCGGCAGTCAGATAAATGATGGCAGTCCTATTACAGTACGAATCGGTACCATTTATTATTAACACGTCAACACTATAATAATAATAATAATAAAAAAAACAATACATAATTGAAAAATTTATTTCGATATGAAAACTGCAGTTGCAGTTGTTGGAATTCGTAACAAGTATAGGCGTCCAAATTATATCTTTTTTTTGATCGATTGGAGTATTCACCGCCGTTCGTTTGCATAAGTTTCGTACGCAATTTTCTGAATCTGAAATTTCGATTGTTGTACATTTAGAACTTTGTCTGCGTTTTCTGTTGATCATCAATCAACGTGTCATGCGCGGGTCGTTTATTTTCTTTCCGGAAGTGCAAAAGTTTTAAAAACCACAAATACTTGTCAAAAGGAAACAAAATGACCACACCACAATTCGTTATATTGTGCGTATGATAAAATATATAAACTATTAGGTACAGTATTACGTTGAAACAATAATAAATATTTATTATTTTCATAATCTGATACTATGAAGACAATACGTAATATAATATATAATGCATTATTGCAGCAGAAATTAGATTACCTATTTATTTCATATTTTTTTTAATATTCATCAAAGTAAATAAACATTTAATCATATATTATATTTTCAACACGAGTAATTAACAGTAAAAAAAGAAAACTAAAACTTCCGATGAGTTATGGTTGGTGAAATTACATAATTTGATATATAAACGTTTTAAAATACAAACATGTACACGATGATTAATGGCGTTTGGTTTTAAGCAGTAGTTCAATCTTAACGAATAAAAGTGGGGAAATGTAATATAAAAATATATTTTTTCCGTTACGTTATTCATGTTTGTTATTAATTTTCTGATTGAATTTATGCAAAACCATCAGTGAAAAAAATAGTAAACTATAAATTATTATATTATATGATAGTGATATGAAAATATGTAGTTGAATAATTATTATGCTAGGAATTACTCGCATAAGCAGCTTTGATTGCAAACAATAATATTATAACGGTTGCTTCCATAGTCGCAAACCGTAACCATATACCTAACCTAATGTTAGTGTACTATTTTTATCGCATTGCACCAATATATTATTACAATAATTGAATTAACTATACCATGCTCTACAGGTTTGACGTATTTTGCATATAACCTCCGTTATTAAAATTGTTATGCGTTATAGAATTTATCGAATGCAAAATGCAGCTGGCTGTAAAAAAAAACAATGACATTTTCATAAGAAAAATAATAAATATACTATTATTTAAAAAAAACAAAAAGCTTTTAAAGTTCTAATAATATTTTTTATTATTATTTTTATTTGCACTTATTCAATAGGTAGTTTAGTATATCATATACTCAAATATTATATAAATTAAATTCACGTATAGCTAAAATAATTAAATTTATACCTATAAATTAATTACAAAAAATATGCGATGGATGAAAACGTCAGGAATTTCTAACGTGCAAATAACTAAAATCAATATTAGTTTGATTATAAACCATAGTTGAAAACTTTAACAAGATGTTTATGCCCAAAGCCGTTTGTTAAGAAGAGAATCACAATACATTATCAATTAATGTAAGTAAGTAATATTATTAACTGTATGAATACATAGTTAGGGTTTGTTATAAATCAGTTTACTCTATCACTATAATATTGAACATGTCTACCATCACAGATAAATAATAATAGTATGATACATTTATTTCGGTTTTAAACATATTTTTTCATCGTTTTTCCAACAGTCATCGACTTGTAAAAATTGTATTATTTTATTTGTGTAGATAGATAATATTATGTTTTCATGATTGTTTCGTATTTCATTTTCCGAGTACAATCTTTTTCAACAACTAAACGTTTAAAAAAAATATATAGAATCCAGCTCGTTGATAAACGCTTAAAAAAGGTAGGTAATCTTCATAACATTTCCCAGATTCAGTTTAATATTATGAATTATGTATTACAGTCTGAGTTATTAACTATATATTAAGCTGGATGATAATACAATTGTTTTATACATTTTTTTTGAAAATGTTTCTTTTCCGCCTAGCTTATTGATACTGCGTTTAATTTAAATGATGTGTTGTTGTAACGAATAACTTAAAAGCAAACGTTAAACACATTATACAGTATATTTTATGTCGAGACATCTTTTCTTATTTTTATGTAAGTCTACATAGATTATCATATTTTTTTTATTTATTGATAAAGTTAACCTATTAAAATGTTTTTAATCAGTTCCTGCAAGACGTAAGTGTTTTGTATTATACATTTTGCTTTAATACATTTAATAACACTTTCACAAGTCTGCTATTGTTAAGCTTTATACTTTTAATAAAACGATTATCGATTTCTTCAAGAATTTAATATTTAAAAAAAAAGAGAGATTAATGGTGTTTATTTGATAGATTGATATTAGCTAGATTTCAGTTATGATAATAACTTTCAACGAAGCTTTTAAACAATAACATCATCTCCAAGACGACATTGATTTATAATTAAACGTTAGGTCCTAAACAATAATATAAGTAGGTATTGTTTTTTTGTGCTTATTTTGTACTCTTTGAAATTGTTTAATAATAACAATTTTTTTAACGTAATTTTTGTAAAAACATACAACGTAAACCAATACAAAACATATTAGACGAACTTAATGCGTGTCATCGTATTTCGTTGCAAACGTTTTAGGTAATATAAAACCATAAAGTTGAAACTACTTAACTATAATTAGGAATTAAAATACTATTAACGGACGATTTTTAAAATGAAGAAAAGTATCACAAAAAAAAAAGCTCTCAACGCTAATATGTATACTTACCTACTGTATAATATTATATACAAAATACCTACCTAATACTCATTTAGCTCTTTTAATAAATATAACATATTATTATTATTGTACTCTCTAACCTCGCCACTGACTTGAACTATAGTTTAAGAAGTTCTAGAGGTGAGATGAGCTATGTTGTTGAATTGTACCGCCAAGCAACAGATTCTCGGCGCACCGTTCATTTCCCATGGTAATTTAACATGTTATGTTAGTACACTTCTTATTATTTATTTATTTTAATTTTTTTGTTGTTGAAACGTGGTATAGTGGTTTGTGAAGTTTATCTTCGAACATTGCGCATTGTGTTAAAATTCACATTTGTTTAATTTTTTTTTTTGCACGGCGTTATACGTTACGGCTTAAATATTTTGATCTTTTTTCGGGAAACGAAACTTTTTTTTCTCATAAATTAGCATACCCAATTACTTAAGATTTTCAAGCAGTTTTATTTGCATATAGACAATTTAAATCATTTGCAAAGTTTTGAATTTTAAATAATTCTATTCAACCGTCCAAATTGACATGTTATTTTTGAAAGTCACTGAAGTCGGCACATCGTTATGTTGACGATTTTCTAAATCCATGTAAATAACAAAATAGAAAGTAATACAAGACATAGGTATTTTATTATTTTATTTTTTGTATTACAAATATAGACAACCTATATGAATCGAACTGCGATCGTACCGTATAATTATGTGTAGTATAACTTAGTTTATAACAATAATAATCCGGGAGTTGATATTTTGAAAAATGCGTTGGGAATCTTACATCGATCATTACACTTAGTATACTACTTATAGGTAGTATCGGTATTGCTTTAGGCTTTATGTTTCTAAAAACCATGCACCTATTTATATTAAAATTCACTAAATTATTTTATTGGTGCGTAATGCATGTACTCCAAATACAAAATATTATTCAGTACAATACGAAAATGTATTTATTTTTTTATTATTTGTAAGTCCGTCCACTAAATATCAAACATGATATCAAAGGAGACGAGCCCTCTTAATTGTCGAATTTTACCATGCAAGAGTGAGCAGATTCGGCGGGATATAAAGAAATGTGGAATGTCACGTTATGTAAGGTCAAGTAAATGGAGACTTTGATGTCCGTTCTCACTAAGGGAACTGGTAGCCAACGAAAGTTTCCTAAAAAAAAAAAAATAAAAATGCCGAGAAATATTATTTAACTTGCGTTATATACGTGCACACATATTGTTGAACTCGTATTGGTTAACATAAGATCATTTTTAAATGATTTCCGTTGGGCTAACTTTTGATAAACGTCTAACCTGGAGCCCACACATAAAACTTAAGCGTAAAACCGTTAACTTTTGACTTCCCCTGCTAAGACCACTCTTGAAATCTTAACTCTCACTATCCATTAAACTTACCATATACAAGTCAATAATGTGAATAGTTTGGACATACGGTATTCAGTTATGAGGTTCTACAAAGCCATCCAATACCAAAACGCTTCAAACGTTTCAATCCATATACATACGTCTAGTAATATCTTCTCCTTGGTATTTCACAAACAATAATATTCACAAATACCTAAAAATTCCTAACCTTAGCCAATTAGCAAAATTACATAACTTAAAATTTCATATTAAATTAAACTCTCACAGTAACCCATTAACCAAACACGAAACACCTAGCCTCAATCTCACTTCCTGATAATGAACGTAGAAGACTCAAAAGACAGTGGCCCAGAAACCTACTAAAATAAAAATAAAAAATAAATAAAACAATAGATAATACCTGAAAAGTGCCGGGTCGGGTGGCATTTCTGATTGCCGGCCCATAAACGCCACCTCTTGTTAATAAACATCTATCAAATTTACCCATTGTACTAATTTTGTATTGTATGGAAACAAAATGTTTAATAATAATAATAATAAAAAAAATTACTACCGAGGAGCCGTGTGACAGAAATGTTTTCCGACATCTTTATAATTCAAATATAATAATATGGTAATACTGTAATTTGGTCGTCCGCTGTCGAGCGGCCGCGTCGGACCGATCCATCGTCCCTATGATTGTTATTTATTCACGTGACGCTCGAGTGTATGCATATCATTATATCTGTGCTCGCGTTTACATTGTACCGCACAGACGATATAATATTTTAAATGGAAACTTTTCACTATCGTTGGATTTCGGACTGTTTTCAAAAGTCCTGGACGTTGCCGATTTGCATAAAACACACAGGTGAAAGTTTGTAAATGTAATTAACGCCGCTGTGCTTGAAGAGTTTGCACAGGTCATTTGTGCTACACCACCCTGTAGGGCCCCTGAGTTGCTAATACCACCTGACCGAGACAAAACTTTCTGCTAAAAGTTCGTAATATCAACGAAGTTTGGGTCCAGTCTGCAGACAACGGTATAGCGTAAGCAAACAAACCGAGACGAAAACACCTCAACCGCAGAGATGAGAGAATATACCTATATAGTTACACGCACGCGTCATGTATAATATCATATAATAATATACGCGTACTTGTTCACTTGCGACGAAACACCATTACAAAATATAATGTATCATATTCAAAAATCATATTTTTTGATCTATACCTTCACAGAACATGAACGTTTCTTACAACAATATTAATTTTTTTATAAATAATAAAAAGGTACACTTACTTACATTAATCCGGGTTATCCGTCTGTTTCTCTCTCTCTTTCTCTCTGTGTCGTTATTCATGCATTTTATATGTGTTGTTTTGGATCTTATTGTTATCATAAGGTTTATTATAGTAATAATAATAATTATTTTTAAGTATTATACAGTTACATTGGAGAAAAAATGTTTTTGAGTAAAATAAATGTTTGACAAGGTACCTACCTAGTTTTTTGATTTACGAAAGATATTTATTTTTATTTTTATCTCACCACTTTGACGAAAAACTCTTGGTGGTAGAATATAATATGTTTGCCGAATTAAAATTAATCAACATACATTTTTTTTCAAACCCACAACAATATTGTACTTACATCATTTTTACGTTATATTTTAAATATAATATAAATCATAAGTAATATATGTGCTTATGGAATAGTATTACACAATAGTTAAATAATTAGCTTTTTTTATGTAGAAACTACATTATTGATAAATATTCAACCACAAATATCTAAAAATAATCTTATATTAATCTTAAAAATGGGTGTTTGCCTGTTAGTTATATACTCAAAATGGTCCATTTTTAATAAAAGTTATATTAATAGATTACTTGAGACTTGAAGGGTGTATAGTATTAGTATACTATATAGGACCAACCCCTATATAGGTAGCTCAATGCTTATATTTTGGCTAACACAAATCGTATATTTCTTTTTTGTTTATTTATAGGATCATCATTGGTTACGTATTATATTACTATTATGGTTAGTAGAAAATATATTATACATTTTTTTTTTTGGTTGCCATTGGTTACAGAAATATTTATAAAGAAAAACAAATCTTTGGTTCGGTCCACACCGATTGGCCTTTGGTTATAACTAATAAAATATTTATAATTTTAGTATTTTTCATTCACTCATATGGTTTTTGATGTTGGAAACAAACTCTGAGCCCAACTGATTTGTACACAACTCAATGACCTTTGAATAGTTATCTCATATGTCAACAAATATTAAGTGCTAGACATTATTTGAAATGGCACTAAAAAAATCCTACGTGGAAAATGTAATAACCAGATATTGCAACTGTCAGCCAGGAGATCTGCTGAGACATATTAAGAGCGAAGCGCGCTCCATATACCTAATATGATGTTGGATGTTGGCTTATCTAAAGTTAATAGACTCAACGACTCCGTTTTTAATAAAAGTTTTATCAATAGATTTATTGATAACAGGGTGTTTATAGCTTATTTTATTAACCCCTATATGTAGATAAAGGATGGCACACACATGCATTTTTTTTCAGCTCACAAATAATTAGTATTTTATTATTTATTTAGATTGTTGCTAATGATTACATAATATTATATTAATATTATACTTAGTAGGAATATAGCATATACATTTTTTTATACATATATTTATAAAAAAAACAAATTTTTCCACTGTCAACTCCGTTTAAAAGCTAGTACATTAGTAAACACTAGATTGAAAAATGCATTACTTATCTAAAACTAAATTCTTACGAATTCATCATTAATAATATTAATTATATTGTATAATAATATTTCATTATTAATAAACTACAATGTCTGGACAATTAAATTAAGTCGTATACAAAGTTATGATTATTTTTATATTTTGTAGAATTAGTAATATTCATAGGACTAAAAAGTATACAATACACTTATTACGAATACCTCTGTGCAGGTCAGTATTATTTCCATAATTTTTTTTTTTCAATTTAAATTCTAAAAGTTAAATTTAGTTAAATTTAAGTTAATTTAAGTTATTTTTAGTTTTTTGGTTCACAAACAATTTTATGTAGAAGCTGAAGTTTTCCCCAAAATGGGCAACGTTAATTTGATTACGGGTTTTTCGAGATTTATTAAACACTGATTGGATGTGTTACAGTTTGCATTGAACTACAATTATTATTATAGTGTTAATTTAAATGATATTGGTGTTGAATTGTACATGTTGAGTGAGTTATTACTACAAACAATTGATGAATAATCTGTTTGTTCATTGATAGTACACAATATCCAGGAGAGTTAACGTATAGTAAATTATTTGAAACAAATGTTTATTAAGACGTTATTTCATTCATGATTCTTGCCACCTATTATATTTTAAATATTTATTCACGTTGAAGTATAGCATGTCAGTTGAAATAAAATCGAATTTGTGTACGTCGAAATGAAAATTGTATTATTGAAAGGAAAGTTCTTATTTTATAGCTCATTATTATATTTGCTCCATTGAGCAGGAGTTTGCTACTCCATTGTCAGTATTGCGCGAGAGGTAGATATTGGCTCATATCAGTGTAGCATCCTCTCAAAACTACTAATCCCACTTCACTTAATTGAAAAATGAACAACAATGGATATTATAGACGTGTTATTATGAACGAAAATATTTTAATAACTTTTACATAACAAAGTTACAATATGTGAACAATATCGCGTTTTTTATAAAAAAAATGCAATTATACTATATTATTAAGTGTTGTCCTATCTCGACATTTAAAATTTCTGCGTTAAGCTACGTGATTAATCTATTGTATTGAGAACGATTCGAAGACGTATATAATTTATTTATTCAACGATTAGTAAGTAGATATTCTCTACACTGGGTATTTAATGTATACAGGTAAGAAACTTAACAACCGGTAGTTTTTAAAATGTACTTTTTGAGATAATCACAAAAATAGACATTTGTTTTTGGAAGCAATTTATTAAAATAAATTCGTATACCTATATTCACCAAATTTTGATCAATTTTAGACTTCGGGTTGTCTTTTTTCTGATCAGTATCGTTAATCCAAAGCAATGATTTTAAAATGCTTTCAAATTTAAAGGCGATCACTGGGAGTCAATACGCGTGTCACAACAAATATTTTGAATTAAATAAATATTTTTATTTTTGCATGGAATATTTGTGAAAGGTAAAATGTTTCCGAAATATTTTCCAATGGAGTGATTATTTGCTATCTTTCTCTCGGTGAATTATTTATGAAAAAAATAAAGTTAAAATACATTTTTCTTAAATGCAAACTAAAAAAGTGTATCAAAATGAATAAAAACCAAATTAATATGATTTTCGTTTTTATTCCATTCGTATTTTATAATTGGAAACTAAAAACTAGAGTTTTTTCCCTGGAAATGATTAGCCATGTTTACCTCAATAATATATATTTTTGATTGAAAAATAAGTTAATATGAAAAGTGTTACAGTACTAAGGATATTTCACAGACATCGTAAACTCTTAAATGTGAACATGAATGCTCTCACTTGCATTTTATCAAATTTTACTTTACTTTTTTAAAGATTATTTATAAAAAAATAATCAACCTTTCTAATGTTCAATTTATTATTTTCAAATCAACTTCAAGCAATTTTATTGCCATATAAAAAATATAACATTATAAAATAATATTTACCTTTTGTTTTGCTCTAAAAATAAATCTAAAACATTTTAAATTTTCAATCACAAAATATTTAACAAGGTGTTTAAAATATTATATTATATATAGATTTAATTTGGTTTAACTACTGCTCCACGATGATGACGTCTGGTTTATTAAAATTGCATATTTGGAAAATTTTTTAACAAGGATTATACACCTATTTGATATTTTAAATTTAAACTATAGTGTTTGGATTTGATATGATTAATCACTTCATATACATTTAAACGTCTCTCTAAAACTTGAGTTACACAAATAATAATCTTAAATATTCTGTCTGTATAAGTCACGAACTCGTACATAGTTAAAAATTCTCTATTAGATACAAAAATAAAATAATCAAGTATAATAATTGTACTTCCATGTATATATAAATGTAAATTGTCGACAATAAATGTAAGTATGAATTAATATGATAATGCATTTACAATGTATAATATGATATAGGACTACCTACATATATTAATACCATAATATTATAGTCTTAAAGGTACACTTCAGTATCAATGTAAACGCGGCCATAAAATATTTTGGTATAATGGGTTATAATTATATATATTATACAATTATAACCAGACAACGTACAGAGCAGTAATTACACGTTTTGTAACTAACTCGTGAATTTAATAATTATTGGAATAGTTTCATATAAGAAAATTCTGCATCTACCGTGGTGTCTCGGGAATGGAAATAATAATAATAATATAAGTAGTCACGAACCATTAATGAACACGTCAAGTATGATTTAATCTATGCAAAATGAATTTACGATGAGTCGATAATCATAACGATAACATTAACATAATATTTCTTTTGATAATCTCATACAATAATGATAAGTATAACCTTAATTGCAACAATACAAAACAATACAAAATGATACATAAATTAACAATGGAATACAATATTTCAGCACCCCCTAAAACTCTTGCTTGTGTCAGGACCGGTATAATACAATTTTGAACGGAGGGGGGAGGGGGGGGGGGGTGAGATCAAGTATTTGCTGACTGTAAAAATGTCGACCCGTAATTTCTTAAAACAAACTATGTGAAGTACCTATAAAAATTCCTGGTTTTTCTGTATAATAGGTAAGGTGCGCTAAAATAATTAAAATTTGGTAAATATAATACTAAAAAACATTTAAAAAAAAAATTTAAAAAAATTGAAATAAAACATTTTGAACAGTTCTATGCATAATATAGTCTGTTATACTACTAATTTTTACTTGTATATAATACAGCCGATAGCCGTACAGGTACAGGATTGTCTGGATTATTTAAACTTTAAAAATTGTGTATTATTAAATCAATATATGATAAAGGTTATAGGAACCAAAATCTAAAATAAAACTTCTATGTTACACTTACGGAAGAACTTAGGTATCCACCGCCGTGTAAAAATTGATCAGGAACATAATATATTAATATGTGATTGCCAGTGGTTGTTTTTTAAGTTACCCATTTGGGCTGATCGAAACTTTTACGCCCTCTATTAAAAACTGAAATGACACCACAGACTATAATAATAACAATATAGGCCTACCACCCACAGCCCACAGATAGGTGCTTCACATAGCGATTAGCGATAGAATGCCGATGGACGACGGTACTAAAAAAGTTATTATGGGTATTATACATATACGTATAGCAATCGGTAGTATTTTGATTTCTAAATCAGTAAACTCTTAAAATGTCAAGTGTGTATAGTCGAAGTCAATGGGAATAAGGAAAACCAAGAGTTCTACTTCCCCTTATTTATATACTAACATTACTGGAGTCATTGATTAAATAATAAATATCCACTTATATTTTAAAATTTGTATAACATAGTAAACTGTTAATAGTGTCATCCTCTGCAAGTACCAATTTAGAATTTAAAATACTGCTGACTTGCCGAGGACCCGTTCTCGCTTTTATTATTAAAATTATAACCTAAGGAAATCTAGAAAAACAGTTTTTGACAAGTTGTATAATTTCTGACAGCTCTCTGTTATTAAGAAAATGCCGACTGATAGTTACGAAAAATTCAAACGGGGGGTGTGACGGGCCCACTGTATCCCTTTGCCGCCGGCCCTGGCTTGTGTCGGGAGAGCGAGATCTTATCACTTTAAGAATAACACTAAAATAATTATTTACTGAGCCTAAACTACGACATTGTTGAAATGACCCTTAATACTATTTATATTGATATGGGAAACGGTAAAACTATCATTAAATAACGGTATAATATCTACTACAGAATCAACATAAATATAAAATATAATATTGATATTTAATAGGTTATCTAAATTTAACATATTGTTATATTCATTTAAAAATAAGATGTATTTTAAGATAATTGTAATATATTAACATTAATTATCTAATTACAACTTCTCGATTTCTTCAGATTATCTAATTTTTATAATATTGGAGATTTCATTTTTTCTCACCAGGATCAGATAACCAAATAAATTTGTATTGTTTTCCATTTGCCGATAACCAGCTAGTTTGGGAAAATAATAGTGTCTTTTGAATTTTGTTAACCGCTCATCAAATAGCAATTTTTTTTTAGGCCAGTTACTATTTATCATATCCACAGTTACCGTCGTACCTTTACGGTTTCACATTGCTAATTAAATTTGTACGCATTTCAAGTGTGGCTAATTTAACCACTTGTTATATTTGTCCTTGATACAATAAAAAATATGCGATTTTATTTAACACCTAACATTTCAGAGAATCATCTTTATTTTCGTTAACGATTGGCAAAATATTCAAAATCTAACATCATTGTAGATAAAAGTAAATATTGCTATCGTCAACTATAAAAATCTGATAAAATATCGTTCAAATACGGACTATATAGCGTGCGTATAATGACGGGAACTCTCACAAAACTGATATACTTATAAACAAAAAACATTATAGTGGCCTGATGTGGCGTTATTATAATTAGCCTCAGTCACAAACGCGTTCTGAGGTCAAGCATCAGTCGGTTTCGCTAGTGCCCCCATATATACCTACATATAGTTCACATATACACGTGTTCGTCGTGTTCTAACCAATTATAACCTCCTCACAGTTTAAATCCTACTAAATAACCTTCAGGCTAATGGCCATAGATTTTGAAGCCTTAATAGTCAATAAAAAAAATTAAATATGATACTGATAAAGTGTTAAACTTCGATTTAAGTATGGAAGACAAACTCACGATATTGCCTCTATCGAAGTCGGAATTGAACTGAAAGTGTTTTTCCGAATCAAATTTAACTGTGACATTTCGTGCTACACCAAGCATTACTATTTGCAGTTGCACGACGGATGTTTGTCGAGCAATATTGAAAGTGGCGAATAATAGTCAAACGTTTTACGGTCCTGCAGGTGTACATTTCAGGATGCAGTATAATATTGTCATCTCAGTCCGATGAACGTCGGCTATATAAAGTAACATTACGTCCGATTCGTAATTTTCCACGCGTTCAAAAAACTATGACATTTCGACTAGAACTCTTTTTCTCGAGCGTTGAAACGTCTGGCCATAGGTGGAGGGGCTATCAAGTGTGCTTGTGCTATATTCTTGCAGTTTCCTTCGGATTTTGCACACAACTCAATTGGACACCGGACGTTCGGAAAAACTTTTAAGCTACGCGATAATGTAAAGTTTTGGCCCTGTTGCCCAGTTCGAAAACCACCCTTCCTAACGCGCACCCCTTATTGAACAAGTGCAGGGCACCGATGCGCTGAGATAACTTACGTGTAAAAGCTAGTTTACACAACTACCGATCGTAAATAAGTGGTGAAATGGAGTGGCGTTCTGCGTACACGCGGATCGGATATATCTACGCATAGGTACTTGTTTAAAATTAATTTTAAAATAATAATAATAATATAAACTAAAATACTGTTTGTTGCTTCGTGGGTGGCACTCTTGAGTGGGTAAAAGGTTATAGTGTAACAATACATATGGCGGACTAGACGATATTATATTATAATATAATATAATATATATATCGTTGAAAAGGTCATCGATTTTCACTTTTAATAATATCAAAAATAAACCCTTCGTATTAGCCTTAATGCAGTAGTATGGATTATGAATTACAATGGATTAGGTTAAGTATCAGTAGGCACTCAAGTCAGTTTAAATCGCAATTGAAACAAATTTATAACGTTTGTACGACAACCTCACGCTTATGATAATAATATAACGTACGTTTGGCCAACCCGATGTAAATTCCATAAATTCCATAAATGTATAGGTACAAGTTGTACAAGTTACTATTATTTACAACTTGTGACTTGTAACTAGTTACGAATTTTCCTGTAACTTTATACACAAGTTCAAGTTACTATTAAAAGTTATATTGTGCTTTTTGTGCTTTGATAATTCATAAGTAAGTCTGCAAAAACGACAAAAAAAAAAACGTTTAATACAAGATACCCAGTAAGTTTGTCTACCTTAATCAAAAAAAAAAAATTCTACCATAAAATCAAATTAAATTTTAACGATTATTTGAAGTTAGACATCGGATATTTTCCCGTAAATTAACACATTTTCATAATATAACGGTTGTCTTATTCTGTTGTTATTCAATTACTAATAACCGTAGATACTTCAAATTTACACCACATTATTACACCATTTTATCATTTTAGATTCTGAGTGAAACGATGAATGTATTGATTTTACAATGATGTGTGTTTTTTTTTTTTTTATTTTTTTTTTTATTATTTTTTTTATTTTTGTGTCTGTGTACACGATAAGTAGTCGAAATAATGCTTCGATTTTCGACTTCAGTATCTTGTTCGATGGGAAAGTGAATATCGTTGGTGCATTTGGGAGGTCAAAATTTTAATTTCCCAGTAGTTTTCAAAAGCGATGTGAAAAACAAAAGAAAAATTAAGGAAAAACGGGAATTTTTACGCAAAATCGATTTTTAACAAAATCGATTTTGGTTATTGGTGTAACTCTAAAACAAATGACCGTAGATGCATGAAATTTTCACTGGTTGTTTATATTTGCATTTCCTATACACAATACAATTTTGAAAATAATTTGACTTTTTTTGAACTGTTTACGGACATTGTCAGTTTTCAGTTTTTTTAAATTTTTTTTCTATAAATATCAATAAAATTTTATTTGTTGGGTAAAAAAGCTTGAAAATTTAATAGAAGGCTCCTAGGTTATTGTTTCAAAGGCAGATGAAAAAAATTAAAAATCCTTAGTCACAGTTTTTTTTTATACACGTTTAAAGTTCAAATCTTGAAAAAATACGGAAAAATCACGAAAATTTGCAAATTATTTTGAGTTAGAAATTCATAAAAAATTTTCTTTTTAAATCTAAGATTTTAAAATCTAATACAAGATTCCTCATAAGTTTGTCTAACTTTATCAAAAAAAAAATTTCTACAAGAAAGTCAAATTAAATTTTTATGAGCGTTTTAAATTCATATTTTTACAACATTAGATATTCACTCGATTTCTCATGTACCGATTTCCTTATTTTCTTGTAATTCAAAAACGAATAACTGTAGATACATGAAAATTTCACTGAATGTTTATATTAGCATTTCCTATACACCATACAATTTTGAAAATATTTTGACACTTTTTGAGCTGTTTACGGGCATTTTCAGTTTTCAATTTTTTTAGTTTTTTTTTCTATAAATATCAATAAAGTTTTATCTGTTGGGCCAAAAAGTGTAAAAATTTAATACAAGACTCCTGATATATTTTTACAATAGCAGTTGAAAAATATTGAAAATACATAGGCACAGTTTTTTTTTATAAGCATTTAAAGATCAAATTTGGACAGAATTTATCAAATTTATAATTTAATAATTATTTTGTAGTTAAAAATTTATAAAATGTTCAACTTTTATAGCTAAGGATTGAAAATTGAAAACAAGGCTCCACGTAAATAGGTTATTTATAAATTACTTTATTCACAATAATATCATCAAATATACTTGGTAATATCATAGGCTGACTGACCGTTTTCGCTCAGAATCATTTTTCTTATACAATGATATTATATCATTGAATTCAAATTTAACACCATCCATTACAGTGACCCACTTGTAACCTACTGTACAGCAGAGCGACATCCACTTATCCACCTTTTTTTATACTTGATACAGTTTTCAAAATATTTGAACTATTTTCGAGTTGTTTACGGACATTTTTAAGTAATCTTTTAGTTTTTTTTTTAATAAATGTAAATTTTATTTTATTAATTTGGTCAATATGCTTGAAAATTTAATACAAGGCTGAAGGCTCCTCACACATTGTTACAATACTAGTTTATAAATATTGAAAATATATGGTTTTTTATATTCGATCATTTTGGTTTTCACAATTAATTTGGTCACTGGATACTCAGTAGTTGTACGATTATAGTCGGTACATCTTTTTTTTCTAACAAAACGACGATAACGTGATTTTACCTGGCCCCTGGTCGGCTAATAATTCGTTATACATTTACCAAAGTGACTTTTAACTTTAAATGTAACTTAGTTACATATATAACTGTAACTTGTATCTAGTTATTCAATATAGAACTATCTAGTAACTTGTAACTAGTTAAATAGTTTTTGAGTAGCTTGTAACTTTCTACAAGATCTAAATGGAAATATAATATTCATATCATACATGCAACCGTAAACCAGGTTCCTCCTAGAAGTATAAAGATAATTTTCTCCAAAAACAATTTGAGACGTATTTGTCAAAAAAAAAAAAAACACTAATTGCTCAATAGTAAGTAATATATAGTATGATATAAAACATTATTAATATGTTTGAATTTAAATAGTTTAATGATTTGTTTTTATAGGTGAAATAAATAGAGAGAGAGAGAGAGAGAGAGAGAGAGAGATGGAGTCATGGGAGAGCACAAAAGAGACGGTGAAGTGAAAATGATAGGATGGTGATATGAAAGAAAAAATAAATATTATCTTCTCTTGGCAAACTGTAATCAGTGATATTTTTTTACAGCTGAGTAAAAATGGTCAAATAGGATGTTTAACAGAGTGCACAAAATAACTTTTTAAATCAATTTAAAATCTAGCCAAATGGGTACAAACTACGAAGTGATTGAAAATCTCTATTTTTGACGTCTAAAAATAATAAAATTTATAAAACGTATTTTTGAAACAAAACGTTTAATTATTTTAACTCAACATTCTTGTTATTAAATCAAAATGATTTGATACCTACCTAGTCTATAGTTCTAAAAGTTTGTTGCTACTTTTGGTCAATCGTCCATTAAGATGGCAATAAAAAATGTATACATTTTATAAAAAACACACATTTTTTGATTCATTTTTGTACAATATATTATATATTGTAAATCAATCAAATGTTTTCACTTGAAAAAATACATATATCTACTACTTATAAAAATGTATTTTTACTTTTAAGTAAATGTGCCTATAACTACAATATACCTAGGTAGCAACATGAATTAATTCAATTTACTGCCAATATTTATAGATTAAAACGAACATCTTAAACACTGTTTTTGATTGTTTATTATTCTGTTTTCTGGAGTTTTTATCAAAGCGAATTAATGGTTTTTCAATTTTCTCATCACTTGAAAAAATATTCTTTCATCTGGTATGGGTGATGTTACTAAGCTCTTATTCGGCAAATGTCAATATGCATTAACGCGTCCTTTTAAATTTTGTTGAATTTATTTCAGTTGAATAAGATTATTCCGTGTTTGGAAGAAGTTGACTTTGTTTGTTATATTTCCGAATCTGCAGATACCGTGGAACGTCTTCGAATGCTAAAATTGGAGAGAACTATTTGTATTCTTTTGCCAAACGTTACGCAGGAATACAGGACTTTTTTAATTTGGCAAAAAACTTAACAAAAGCAGTTGTTATCAAAAAATGTTTGAATATTTAAAAATAAATAATAATATAGACACCAATATAAAAACATAAGAGTGAACGAATTTTTATTTTTGTCAATAAAAATAGAAGTACACATATAATTTATTTTATCAGATATTTATGATTATGATATAATAATTCTGTTTACCTTTATAAATTATCAGTTTATTTCGTTAACATTGGTCAGTTTTAACGTGAAGTATTTCGTAGAGTTTAAAATAATAATTTTTCATTTATTGTATAATATTAACCTACATAAAAGTACTCATAACTTATCGCCATTAAATATGTACATATTTTTTTTCTTTTACGTGAGCCATATTTAAATAACAACAAAATTGTGTTATTTATTTATTATGTTTTATGAAAAATGCATTTGTTTTCATACACGTATCTTCTACGTGCACTGTAAAATGTGTTTAAAATGTCAATTTGCGTTTTTCAATTAAATTTAAAAATGGAACTTTTTTTTACGTATGTCAATTGAATGTTTACCTTATAGTTATTTAATCATGTACATGAGTTAACAATGTTGACTGGACGAGATGACGGGAACTATGCTGACGGTATCTATTTAGTTCCATACAGTCCTTGATTGAAAAATAAAATCAGTAATAGATTGATGAAATACAAATTGACATGAAAAAGATAGAATACATATTAGTGCCATAACAATAAATTATAACAAGTAGACAGTAGACAGTATAGTTAGATAATAAGTATAATATTATAAATAAAAAAATAATTTCTTCTGTTTAGTTATAACTCATCGCTTATCCTACAAAATTCCCGATATATACAATCATAACGTTATTGATAGGTATAATAGGAACAAACAGTAGCCAAAACCATAAATTTCCTCAGGGGGTCTGTAATGCGTACTATTTGTGTCTTATACCTGTAAAATGTTATTATTTTTATTATGTCGAATAAAGTGCATCACTTGATTATAATTTGAACACTCGAATGCGGCTCACTATGTACCTATTATAGTGCAGACAATAATAATAATTATCATAGTGGTTAACCTTTTGTCCCGATGGTGGACACTATGTTCGTGTGACATTAACATTGTACCGTAAACTAAATCGACAGACGTTTTTATTAAGAGATAAGAATTATATTATTATAATCATCGTCGTCGTACATTTTATTACTGTTCGACGTCTCATAACGTGTTTCATCGACGTTTTGTACGGCGACACGTGGTTGTGACGTATAGCTAAAGTAGATATAATAATTATTACCTATCTACAATTTTATTGTCCAGTTGTTACTTGTTATGCACATATCATTACAAATGTATATTCTATGGATTTGAATTGATTTCGTTTTGAAAGCACCTTATGGCTTATTGTCCGTTTAATATAAATTAGAATACGTTTCAGTGATCCGGAATCCTTTACAAATTATTAAACCACATAAATTATTTCTACCAAATTCAATAATGTTTAAAACGTTAATTATTTTCACTTACGTTACATAATACCAATCCGAGAATCCAACTAATGAAATAGGGTTGTAGTGCGCGGGAAACGCATTAACGTATAATATCTAGGTTTGTAATTACGAAATTTGTGCGTAATTAAATTTAACATTTTTCAATATTTTATTTTTACCTCTGCAGCGTCTCGTTTGTGATTCATGAACACTTTTCCCCCAACTCGGTTTACATCTCCACGATTCCACGTGGTAGCAACAGTTAATACTTAATAGTAAATTTAAATAGATGATACGCGTTTATATAATATATACTGTTTAAATGTTTAATGTTATATGGTATAGAGTTAATGTTATATCGACATAGTATATACGTATACATGCAGTATGCTGAGACTTATCTAGATAACAAATTACTCATATATTATCTTATATAGATAACTATTGTGACATTAGATGCTTAGATCATATACTATGGATGAAGCCACAGCGTATTAAATCAATACAATAAAACGTTGTCGATATCAGCGACGAGTCGCGAATTTGGGGGTCGATATGCACATGCGCAACGTATCTTCTCGCATATTTATCCACAGATAACTATTGTACCTATGGATAATTATGCGAGGAGTTGCATTGCTTTTGTGCACATCCATCACCCAATTCGGTGCTCGTCGCTATATTATCGGCAACAAAATCATACGCTGTAGCTCCATCCATAGTATATGATCTAAGATTAGATGACACATTTACTTATCTAAGTATCTACATTTAATTTAAATCATATTTATTTTTCATGAATAAAATGGAAAAAACGATTTTAGTTTTACTAAAATCGTTCTATCAGAATACCAAACCATTAGTATTATATTATAATTATTGACTATTAATTACTTTATGTTCACGTAGGTAAAGAAGTAAATTTGTTGTTTAAATATAATACAAAGTAGTTTTATCTACCGATTATCAAGATAAATGTAAAATGTCTTTATCTTTATTTGTATCTTATCTAGATGACATTTTCGTTATCTATTCTATTTTTAAAACTGCTTACATACAATAATATTTTGTGCTTGGTTTATACTTTAGTCGTCATTACATGTTTTTTTAAATCCAAAAATATTCCAAAATACAGCACTGCATTTAAGCAATAATTGATTCATTATATTGTTTATCTATATTGATTGGCATACATGCAGCTGTTCTTTCAATTAAAAAATATATCCTCCTATATATTTTAATAATCCCGAAAAGAATAATGTTGATTTTTAATTTATTTTGTTGCTATCATCATAATTCATAATATTATGATGGAGATATCCTAAAATAAATGTTCATTTAAAAAATCCTGTTCATACCTTTATACTTTTAGGCAGGTACAATATTTTTGTTGAAAACCTACAAGTCGAAACAATTCTGGAATGATATCAGTATATAGAATATTAAATATTCTTTATCGTGAGTTAAATTCTTTTTTTAGGTGAATGGGACATAACATTATGATGTAAATATATATAATATTTAAAAATGAAAATATTTAGAATATTAAGCATTAGTGTTTAACAGGTAAGTGCCTAATCCTAATATATGATATTGAATATTATAACAAATTTAGAGTACAATTACATATTTACAATACGGTTGGTTTTTTGTATGATGTACAATTCGATTTATTTCCTATGATGTATGTAAGGATTATAATATAATAGACGTTCGTAGATTTCTTAAATAATCAAAAGCAGTTTTATAGAAAAACAATAATCCATTATAAGTATGAAAGTACATATTATGTTAATTGTAAACAGTTTGTTAAGTCATATTATGTACAATTTATATAAATTGTAATTATTAATATAAAATCGTTGTCTAATTTAATTCATAATGATTTTTCCACTTCCGTTTTTTATTAGAACTTTATAATAAGAAACTTAGAATTCGATTTCTTAATATTATTCAAACTCAATTTAAATTCGTATCCAGAGAGCTATTTTTAAATGGAAATGCCTCTATTCATTCACTATCCATTTAATATCAGGTGGACGGTTTATTGATTAAAATAATCCAAAGTAAAATAATTGTAAAAAAAATATATACTTTGAAACAAATTATTTTCGTATTTTTTTAGATTACTCGGGTATACTTCTCATAAAAATGACGCATTACTGGTAACATTTAAAATTAATATCATTTTTGAATCAATTTGATCAATATATTTATTATTTAAAATATAAAAAAATAAATAAATAAATAAATAAATATTATTGTTTCCTATGTGAAAACTAATCACTTTTAACTTTTGAGGTATAAGAAAAGGAAACATTACTGTCTTTATGATAATTTTATTATGAAAATTTTTTTCAAAAGTTTAAAAAAAAACCTCAACAAAAACAACAACAAAACTACTAGCCATAAATTATCAACAACTCTCAATGCATGCCCGGTGAACTTAAAAAAATAAAAAATTCCCTGTATATTAATAGCTAGAATACATTACATTATCAAAATTAAGGGAGTAAAACATTTTTTTGTAGTTCACTGTTTACCCACATAAATGTTGTAGTATGTATACTAATGAAAAAAGTCTCATTTTTCGACGTTGAATACAACAAAAATTCTCAAAAACTCGTTGAAATGAAAAACCATACACAACACAACACTACGGTTTTGTTTCATTCAAATCATACTTCTGAATAAGTTAATATGGGTAGTCATGCTCTTGCATATTTTCATCAAAAATAAGTCTCATGCCTACTAACAATTGGAAAAAGTAAATAAATAAAATCTTTGACAATTTAGAACTAGAATGACATACAACCCACAGGCTAGAGGTAGGTCGGATCAGTGATATAATATCATAATATTATAAGTCAAGTTTTAATAGCCGATTTCGTATATGAATGATAGATTTAAATCAAAACAAAAAATATCACATATTTGTTAGAGTGGGTGATCGACCAAGAATTCTCATCTTCTTTTTAAATTTAGTAAAACCATGAATAATAATTGCAACTGCAGGACTCTTCAACATCCATTCATTTTAGAATTTACTACCAAGTAATAATTGTCAAAATATTTTTCATTTGTTTGTGAAATTGTTTGATTTATGTGTGATAAAAATTTCGTCTTTCAATAAAAAAGCTTGAACTTTTAATTTAACGCAACTCTAATTCATTCAAATTTCAATATTTAAAAACTTCGAAAACATGTACATACGTCATGCGCACAATTTTTCATAATCTTTTGAATATTTATATGAAATTAATAAATCATCAAAAACACCAACATTTGAAAATTATTTTTCCTCTAATGATTTTTGTTGTTTTGTTATCAATAAGTGTCAGGTCGAGAGTGACCAGAAGAAGTTTTTGAAATTATGTTCTTTTGTTTTACAAATTGAATGTCTACCACAAGATTATACTCCGGTTCTTCAGGTTCTTGACTTAAACATTATCTGATAGAAGGGTTGATAATAATCTATTGTTTCTGTCTAAACTTATAAATTCCTGTATAGACGCTCCAATGTTATTGGGTAATATAAATGTCCATCATCGGAACCTTTGCTATATTCATTGATTTACTATTCCCATTTTGTCAAACACTTTATTAAAAAAAAACAATCTATTGTACATGGTGATGAAGCTGAGTACCCATCGTTCCTATTTTGAATTATTATTGTTTTATTTTATATGTATTATAAATGCATAGTAATTCTATAACTAATATTATTATTATTATTATTATTTGTCAATGTAATTTTTATTATTTTATATTTTAATTTGTTAAATCTTTTGCTTGTTTATTTTTAAATAATTAAATAATTAGAAATATATTATATTAATTGTAGAAACTTTTCACTACTGAGTGTATGATTATTTACTTGACACAATAAAATGTTCAAACTATTTAAATGACTTTAAGCTATTTATAAATATAACGACATTAACAACTGACGTTTTCACAACAATCTATGGTACGTCTCCACTAAGAATCGTTTTTCGAATGTAATGATTTATCATTAAATTCATATGCAATATAAGCGTTACAATTTTTTTTTAAAAACCTTTTTATTTAAATTGATTTTTATTTTAGGAATTTTGATGGGATTAAACCAGTTTCCGAGTAGTTTCCGAGTAGTTTCCGAGTATTAAATTCAATGTACATACTACGAATATAAGTCCTGCACGAAATTACAAAAGATTAAAAGATATGGAGGTTTTGATGACTTGAACATCAAAGTATATTTTAATAGTACTACATTGATATATTATAAATTGTAAATATTTCTAAGAATAATTTTTAAATAGGATCCTACTTAACTAAATAATAATTATATTTTATATTTTATGTAAGCCCGTTATTAAAGACTATGTAATATTATCAGTAGTACATAAAGTTATTGTGAATAATTTACATACTAGGTATTCGTTCAAATTTTAATAATTAGTATATACAAATATTATATCATACATTTAATAAAAATCATCTGCAAAATAAGATCAAATAAATCAAAATCAGAAGTTTGTATTGCTAAGGGATGCGATATAAATTGTTTAAAAATCCGAGAATTTAGAAATAGGAAGTTTAAGTACCTATATTTAAAAATATAAAAATTACAACTTATTAAAGGATAAAACCTGGTTCATGTTTAGTTAGATGTACGTTTTAAAACAGTACAACAAAAAAGTAAAACTCAAGTTATTTTGCAAACATTAAGTATATTACAGGAAGTAGTATTTTGCAATGCGTAATATAACTATTTGCTTTGCAAAGATATTATGAAAATATTATTATTTGTTTTTGTCTAATATTTACAATATTTAATTGGTAACTGGTTTTAACCTATTTAAACGTTTTTCAAAACACCGTGATTATTATACTACCTAAAGCATATTTCGTTTCATGGGTTAAACACATTTTTTAGTTGTTTTTCATTTTGTTTTCTTTTAAGTTTTTAATAGTTAAATAATGCTTACATTATTGTATAACTGCAAAACATTTTAATTATTTTCTTCTTTTAATGTCAATGAATGTAAAGAATGCATTTGTGTATTCTAAATACATCCGACTCTGAATCAGTAGCATATTATAATTTATAAATAAATAATTGATATATTTATCAAATTTTAGTTTAGAGTGTCGTACTGACAACTAGTATGCAAATATTGTGAACAAGGTTGTATCTTTCGTAATTAAACGCTAACCTAAAGACGCGCAGCATAAACTAACCCTGGGAACTAGGGAATACCAGTAGGTAACTATTTATCAATAATAAAAACATGAATTGATGGCTATTAAAAAATTCAATAATAATAATAATTTTGTTACCAAAATAAATTACATTAGTATAACGGTATTACAAAACCGCAAACAAATGTGTGTCTCGTTGATTTGGATACCGCCATACCGGATATCTATTGTTAAATAATGTAAATTTGTTTTAGGTAAGAGTATAATATGATTACATAAATTTCTGTTAGTCAGTTTGATGTCTGCATTTTTAAAGTGCGTAAAAATCTCGGAAGCTTGTCTTATTTATAGTTTTTCAGTAGGGTCTCTAATTTCATGGATTTTAACTGTTATCGGATTTAAACTCTGCCGAAGTACTTACATTTTATACCGATGTGTCAATAATAAAATCCTTCTCAATTTGATGTTTTATAAAGAACAAATTATTATAATATTATTATATTTTGAGAAAAGTACAATAAATTATTCGACCATATATTTTAGAATCTATGTGGTTTTTAATATTAAAATGTCAAATGTGTTACTGCCCTTAATAGCTTACAAAATATATTATGATTATATTATATTTATTTATATTTATTTTTTCGTTACAAAAATAGAAACGCATATTTAAAATAGTTGCTTCAATAACAAATATAAGTCAAGAGAAAATTTGAGCGTTCTTAAATGTCCAAAAATTGGAAAGTAAATATTTATGGAAATGTCATAAACTCATTAAGATCTTGTTAAAAACAGCATTTATTTTAACTACTCCATCAATGTTAATGAGAGAAAACGCATTTAGCTTTAATGAAATTAAGTGGTTTACTGACTTATTATTTTAAATATTTTAAATTACCAAAACAGCCTATAAAGTTAGAAAACGTCAAGCGCGCCCACAGGATAAAAATCCACACGGGACGAAAGATGAAAATTATCTGAAATTTTAATTGAATAAATAATATTACTTATAGTAAAATTGATATTATAATATATTTTTATGATACGAATAAGGCTTTCTTATTTAAAATTACGCAAAAAGGGTATTTCGTGAACTTCACTTCGTTTCCAATGACATTCTTAATCCACGGTGGTAAAAAATGAAAAAAAAATTAATTCTTATAATATCATATTGCATCGGATGATCAAAAGTGGTCTTATTTTGAAATCTTATCTTTGACCGGTCGTAATTTTATCGTTATAATTAATATTGTAGACCGATAGTAAATATTATTATTTTATTTAATCTAATAATAAATAAATTATTGCCTACTTTCATAAGTAGTTTGATAATTGATACATTATTATATGGCTGTGAACGTAAAAATATAAGATGAAAGTACGAAACAAAAAGATTATACACTTTAAAATTACGTATTGTAATAAATATGCAAATATTATGCAAAATACAATTAGTTTTATTTTAATAGATAAGAATGATATTAGTATGGGACATTTTTCATCTAATGTAAAATAGCTTATTTCAATACATATATGCATTTACATATATTATATCTGTTTCCTAGTTATTAGCGTATTACATATTTTCTAATATCATATTGTATTTATATTATGTGGTATTATATTACTGTCGTCGATAATAGACATCGTAAACTGTAAACGTCTTCATTCGGGAAAAAACAAATGTATCCTTAGATCCATAAGACAGTTGTTACCTACAATACCATCAAAACGTTATCTCATAACCAAAAACATTATTAACGATACGTCGAATGTGTATCAAGTTGTGAAGTAGCACATGATAACCATTCGGTTAATATTGGAATGTGGTAAGCAAAATGGCAAATTCTGATGTATATGCGAGTACAGAGTACAGTGTGTTTTATACTTCAAATCCATAAAAGTAAAAAACATCAACGCCGTTAAACGCAATCAATTTTTTTCTTCGAAATCGTCTATTGCTATTTGCTAGTTACGTATAATGTACAAAACCACAATAAAATTGTACCGGTTAAAATGTAGCGTGGTGATATAGAAGTGTGAACGTTATAATAATATTACGGTAAAATATTTTAACTAACATAGTACGTCCAACTAGAAATGTATGAATAAAAGAACCGTTTGTATAAACGGCTTTAACGGAAGTTTATTTATGATAAGCCACGGTACTAAAATATAACTATTGTAATTACGCATGTACACGATGATAAATATTTTAGGTACATAAATATTATTTTAGATTCTGAGTGAGCGGTGCGATTTTAAAAATTTTTTTTTTTTGAGTGTCTGTGTTCACGAAATGTAGTAAAAAAATGCTCTGATTTTCAACTCTAAAGGTGGTTTCTGATAGCAAATTGGTTCTAGTTGGTACTTGAAACACTTTAAATTCCACAAATTATGTAGTTAAAAATAGAAAAAACGTTTCATTTTTATAGCTATGGATTGAAAATCGGATACAAGGTTTTTCACAAGTAGTTCATACTGTATTAAAAAAAAATATGAGAGAGTGTGTGAGCCAACCATTACACTCTGAGGAAGTAAAACTTTTTTTATAAGTAATTAGGCCTGTGAAATTATAAGAGAATAAGAGAGAAAGATGTGAGAAACCAGTGAGAAAAATCAATACAATAAAAATATATGTAATTTATGATGAACATTTTTGTTTATTTTTTTTATGGTTGCTACCTACGGACATAATATATAAATAAATAAACAAACGTGTCGTTTAATTTATCGTTAAGATTTTTTTTCACCCACACCTCAAGAAACACGTTTTACTTCAAAATCTAAAAATATATAAACATTAAACACAGTTTTGTTTAAAGAGATTTTCAATTCAAATTGAGAGGAAATTAGATATTTAAACATAGAATAACAATTTTAATTATATTGTTGAAATTTAAAACTATTATTCGTGAAAACTTTAAACTTTGAAGTTCGTACATACATATTATTATATTTTATACACACAATGATATTTTCGTATGCAATCTTTTCGGAAAAAATTAATTAAAATCACAGCATTTCTAATAGCTTAATAAATTACATTAATAGTAATAATATCATAAAATATACCTAGTAATATACTAATATAGACTGACAAACCGTCTTCTAAGCTATTGTTAGATAAATTATGCTTAAAACAATATTTTATTCATTTGAAATGTAGCTAGTTTATAAATACAACGATATTTATGAGTAGGTATTTTGTTTAAATCATAATTTAAACATAGTACCTACTAATATACCTAACAGTATCGAACGCTATAAATTATAAAAAATATATTTGGTGTCATTATTAATACATTCTTTAATAAATTATATTCAACATTGTAATTGTTCTATTATGTATTATGAATAAAAATACCATTTGTCTTTTTTTCTTCATAGAAGTCTATGATAACGTTATAATTTATTGTCGAATCTTGTTTGTTTAAATACATTGATGGCCGTACCCTGAGATTCTGTAAGTATAGGTACCTACGCAATGTTAATATACGTCATAAACTTGCAACGAAACAGTATCTACCATTTATTCGTGATCTTTTACAAAATTACGAAAAAATAAATAGTAATAGTCCAGTAAAATATTACGAGTATAATATTTTGTAAAATTAAACTCCATAAAAGATTACATTTTAGAGAGTTTTAAATTAGATTTCATGAAATAACCGAATACATTAAATGGAAAAATAATAATAATAAAAAAACTCATACCGTTAAGGCCTTAATATAATACAATGAACGATTGTTATGAGTTAATCAATAATCCACGTTTACTTAAGTCCACAGTTCAGGGTAAGTTATTTATCACAAGCAAAATAAATGGCGATATGTCAGTGACAATATTTATATATATCATATATATTATAATTTATATTATTTCATAATTTAGTAATTGTGTTCTATAATATTGTTGCCATTTCGAATGACGTGATCGCAACACATGTTCAAGGCACTTGTTTTAATTGAATCATACCTTACCAGTTAATGTGTAGGCAGTTAATAATATTATATTATATCATATTATAGTGAGCACTTTGCTTATGACGAATGCTTACGACACTGAAGTCGTAGATCCGACGTAAATGGCAATCGTGAGCACCCGTCAGCTGCATATCAGCTCCGATATACAGTAATGAAAATAATTGTATTTATTTCGCCGTGTAACAGAATCAGTGGTAAATTATATTAAATGCGTTTCTCAAAATCTGGAATATCATGGGTGTTGCCGGGCCGAGTATTGGCTTGCGGAGGCGTACACTTGAAGTGGAAATATACCTATACCTGGGACCTACCACCCTTCACCCGAGCGAAAAATTTGACGACCATCTATTCACTGCGCGAAACGATCGATCAGACGTGGTTAGTACGTTGTATATATATATAATATATGATACGCTTCGGAGATTTTTGATTTTCACGAATCTGAGGTCCGCGAGGGTTATTCAGTCGCGAACTACGATCAAAAGTATGTCGCCGAACGCGATTCGTCTTCGTCTCAATAATATTATATTACTATAACGCTGCACGTTCCGGTTGATTTTTATTATACCTATAGGGCTTTGTTATCATCGACGATATTGTATATGCAGATAACTCAAGAGTTTTCGTACACGAAACGTCACTTATTTAATAATGTAATTAGGTCGATCGAGTGTTTTTTGCGCTCAACTCGGGTACTGTGTATGGTCTTAATCATAGTAAAAATATGAAATACGTTTGTACGATATTTTTATAATGCATCTACCTATAATATTGTGAGCAGAGTTAAACCACTAGTCGTCGTCCCATTACTAAATTGTTGCGGCGCCGTACGGCTGTACTGAAACAACTATGTCACCGAAACATACGTACCTACCTATAATATAATAATATGTTACGAAAGTTTAACTTTTTCATTACTCCCGAATGCGTTTGAAACTAGATGCCAAATTAAATAATTGTGTGTGTGTGTGTGTGCAAAACTTCCAAGAGAACTGTAGTTTGGTTAAATGAACTGCAGCTGTATTAGGGTCGAGGTTCTAAAACAAATATTAACCAATTACCTAACCTATGATTTAAAAAAAAAAAGATCTTTCTCTAGCTACATTTCTAATTAAAACCTTTGTATGACGTACCATTTGGTATACAAACAATAAAATGGCTTATCAAATAAGCCTACACCAAAAGTACCTTAAATAAACATTCATACTACACGAGTTCCTTGATTACATTTGCTTTAAAGTTATAAGACTTTTCACCGATTCGTAATAAATAAATTTTTAATAAGTTAAGAAAATCCCACAAATTAATTTTCTTTGAGACGTTATTCATCAGTATGCACTTATATATTAAATAAAGAAAAACTGTTTGTCGCTAAATAATATTGTTATTGACATGTGAACGTCCAGAAATCTGAAATGTATACAAATTTTTTCAGAAAATATAGATTTATATTTTTAGTACATTCTGCATATAGTTCATATAATATGTTATGAACATAAATAAAGAAATAAATTAAATAAATATAATATAAAACACGTTCAAAGTGGTGGGGGGGGGGGGGGGGGGTAGTCAAAGCCTTTGGACCCGTGCCTGCGGTTATTACCTAATCATCCGAGTGAGTTGGTATAAAAACTAAGTTGTATAATGTACCTAGAAATATTATTTTTACTTAATGTTTGTTTTTTTTTTTTAATTATGGACCATTAAATCAATATAAGTCTTCTACTTTTTTCACTCCCAAACTATTCATTATTTTGGATTATTTATTGACTATGGTGTAAAACTGTTAAGTCGCATGACATTTAAATCTTACTCCACTGAAACTGGTATTAAATACAATTTGAAAAAAGTTCATATTATATTTCAGATACATTTTTTTATTATGATTTATCTTTGTCTAACAATTCAACAAACATAATATATAAAGCTATATACATTGTTTAAAGTTTTTATGAGTGGAGTTGTTTGAAAGAGAAATATCTCTTCACGATTTTTTAACAAACCACTAAGTAGGTGGAAACAAAAAACTACCTACACTGTGTTGAACAGAATTCCTAAAAAAATTATTGTTGCCCCGTTCAATAGCAAAAATTATATTAAAATCTCAAAAAAAGTATAAAAACACGAGTATCAAAGTTCTAATAGTTATATTATTTTGTTTGTGTTATTCCGAATTCCACGCGTTAATTGTAGGTGCACCGTACGCCTGTCATTGTATACCTAATAATATATCGGTAATGTCCAAACTGCGTGTGTTGATGAGCGATACTTTAGTATAATTAATAGGTACTGATCAATGTTCATCATAAGTATTTTTTTTTCTCTAAAATATGATAAATAAATAGTTTTTTGTGTACAATAAATCCAAAATTGAAACGAACGACTATGATAATAGTCACACAATTTAGATAATATGCAATAGAAATAATAAACCGATGAACCAAACGGCGAAAAGGAATAATATAAATCGCATTGTGTGCGGAGTATCAATACAGACAATTAGTCTCCCACGGGCTTTGCGCATAATATCGCATATTATAATTCAGCAAACACGATGCTGTGAAGCTCGAAATCAAAGACGGGTCACGTCACAATTATTATTTTGATTCGTCACCGTCGGCCCTGTATACTATTGCATGCAATGATTGTACGAGACGCAATATTGATATTTGTTTCGTGTTCTCTTCGTTTATTCGCGGTGCGTAGCGTATTGCCATCGTGGTCATCAGGGTTCAGGAATTTCCTATCCATAATATTCCCATTTTATAATTTGCTATTATTCTTTAACCCCCTCACAGAAATATTATGTAATCATGCTTCTAGGTGTAAAAGATAATAATATTATACTTATAAAAATGCAGACTGATATCAATACAACTATTATCGCGTCCGGTTTTCTCGACGTGACATCAAAAACCTGTTTTTTCAACTGAAATTATCATTTTTCTTTTTGTATCCATGTTTGTACAGGAGGATTGACGTCGCGGGTCGTACTATTGGACGGCAGTTGTAGCGGAGGCGGCGGCGGCGGCGCCTGCAGGACTGTGGACGCGATGTGCGTCGTGAGGGGCGACCGTTACTGTTAGCGTTGTCGCCGCCACCGTCGCCGTCGGCCACCCGGGCAGCGGTGGTGACGGCGATCATGGTGCCGCCGTGGTGGCTGCTAGTGGCGTTCGTGTTCGGTGGTGTCAGCGCCGCGCTCACGTCCAGCCGGGTGGTGCGCACCAAGTACGGCGACGTGAGCGGCGTGATCGTGACGCCCGACAACCGGCGGCTGGACGCGGTCGAGGTATTCCGTGGCGTGCCATACGCCTCGCCACCGGTCGGCTCGCTTCGGTTCATGCCGCCGGTAACCGGTTCACTGTGGTCGGGCGTCAAGGTGGCCGACCGGTTCGGGCCGGTGTGCCCGCAGCGGCTGCCCAACGTGTCCGATGAGACGGCCGCTCTGAAGACGATGGCCCGCGGCCGCATGCAGTACTTGCGCCGGCTGTTGCCCTACCTGCAAAACCAGAGTGAGGACTGCCTGTACTTGAACATCTACGCCCCAGCCCAAGGTAAGTGCATTGCCCCTCCCCCCAAAAAATCAATCCCAAAATCGGTGGTCGTCTTCGTCGAGATGGTATTTGGCAGCCATTGGGCATAGCCGAGGCTTGCGCAAACCCATTTAAACCTTAACGGATTTGGTGTGCAGAATTCCAAGCCCCGGACTTTTTTTTTAGTCGAGTAGATCGTCGGGCATTGGTTGCGCCGACGGATTCACAGACTTTGAGGGTCAGCCACATCCGAAGGTTTTTTGAACGAAATTAGTATACTGAAAATGTAAAATGCTTTTCAAAGTTTGAACCAATTCCTCATTTCTTTCAATATCATATGCGTATCTGGGGAGTTATTTAGAAATTATTACAATATTCGAATTGGTTTTGTTCTTATTCGCCTGCTGTTTACTGAATTCTGTGCCACTGACTTAACGAAACAGGAATACTTAAACCTAAAATTACCCGTATCTTGCTATAACGTAGGTATCTGATTTTAAATGGTTGTTTGGTTTGTCTAGACAGTCACAGTTTTTCATTAATTGGTTCTATATTTTCCGAAACTGCTTAGACGTTTGTCATTACTATTACTACTACTCTTACCGGTACTACCTACACACTTGATTTACTATAATATTATCACGATGTTCCGTTAACTCGTGGTCGGACCAAAGACATTGACAGGTCTACAGACTTAATTTTAATAGATACTGATATCGTCTTACTGTACGATATTAGGCGCCTTGATTGTGTCGATCGATTGACTTACGTATATAATAATAAATCGGGTATTAGAATGTTCACATGTCAAACAAAGTACTCTTCACACTTGTGTGAAAGATTATAATAAAACTAAGACCATATAGCATCACCGCACCATACGTCTACGAGTTACGACTAATTGTCGAGCCTATATATAGAGCATTCAATGTTTTGTTTCTCATCGTGCAATTCGTCTGATAGGATAACTGTAACTAGCACATCAAAAGTTCTAAATCGAATGGTGTATAATTCCGATGGCATTGTTATATGGCACTCTTAGTTATTTGTGTTCGTTTGAAGTAAGTTTCAACATACGAATGCACATACCTAAAAATAATAATATAATATGCCTTATAACTTATAATCACGTAAGTTCTCGATCTATTGATTTATATTATGGCATATACATAATATTAAGGATACGCGATTGTAATATTATAATTACTTAAGCTATACATACTTTGATTATTTACCGACTACCGAGTCATCCCGTTAGTCCGCCATTACCGCCTACCGTGCGCCGTTTTACGTGACGGATTTCGCGTTTTCGAGACGGCAATTACCTACACGGATTTGTGGAACTGCAGTTACACGAATGTAGTGACGAAACACTCGGATATCGATCGTCACGATTGGCACGGCAGTCAACTGAAATTGCACACCATTACACTTTGCGAGATCCTATATATTATACCTGTATTATTACAAACGCGCCTACGATTGGCAGTATTTTTTTCTTCCGGTGGGGCGTCTCTAACCCGGTAACCTGTTGTAGGTTTTGTCATGATTCATTAATAATAATTATATACGATTGTATTCCGGTCACCCGTCCATGATAGTAGTTCGGTGGAAGACTTATAAAATCGTTTGACGGTTCACCCGTTTACAACCACTATCAATCCCGTCGCGCCGTTCCGCACGGTATTATGATTATTATGATTATTATTATTATTATTATTATTATTATTATCCCGTGTCCCGGAAAACCGTACTTCCACTAATTAAGCCCCGACGTGTACGCGGTGTAATTATTTCGGGTAGATCACATTATAGTTTAGATTTTTAACGCCGATACGCAGTGAACTCGGTCGTATTAATAACGCACGCGTTCCGGCGTTTCGACGATAACACAGGGGAGTTATGGTGGTGTTTTTTTTTTCACAACACGCCCGTTTTTCACCTCCACCCACCACCCTCCCCCTGAGCACTAGGTGTGTTACGTGTGTGTATATATGTATATAATGTTTGAACACTCGAAATTTTTCCCCAAACGCACGGCTGTTCGATTTTATCGTCTGCACGTCGAACGACCATATTGTTCTTGCGTGATTTAGGCATTAAATTTTACCAGAGTTTTATTCATGGAATAATAATAATAATACATAGAACACGAACCGTAAAACATGATTTAGAATAATTATATTCATTACACAATTGCAGTGTACGTACAGACGGACTCGGTTTGTTCACGAGCAGTCGGCAATGAATAATAATAATATCGAATCGGTCTTGTTATGATGAATATTATGTAGCTTTTCGGGGTCGATGGACGAAAGTACAGTAATATTATAGCTGTGGTGCCATGCAACATTTACTTATCATAAATCCGATGATGCGGCTTTTGAGGCTATTATCGTTGTAGTAGTATGGTCCATCTCATAACGTATTCGAGACGAAAGACGGATGTGCATGGAATAAAATTCTGATAATAATAAATAATAAGTAATACGTATACCACTTCAGTCATGCGCTCAACCGTCGTGTATATTATGGTTTTGTTTTGTTTTTTTTTTTTTTTTGCTATAACCACGGCGGTCATGTTAAACATTTTCGAACAGCATTTTGGTCGTGTGCAATAAAACAAACCAGAAACGCCTATGGCCACAAAATAAACTAATTTATTTAAATTCATTAATGAAAAACTAAATAAATATATAATATTATATTAATATGATATTTAATACAGTGATTTATCTAAAATTAATATCATAATATAGTCTTATACAGTGTTATAAATATCAGGCTAAAAAAAAACGATCATTATTAAATGTTCAGATGGTTTTTGTTAATATTATGATAACCCCGTACGGTTAGTATAAAAATAGTAATTATTCATCACTTTAAGACCAACAAATAATATTTTTATCAATAAAAAACATTGTCAAATAAAAAAAAAACATTACTTAAATACTTTTTTTACACGGAAATTCAACAATCCAATGATATTGTTGTAGGTACATTCAAAAAACACAGATTTATAATATTGACCGCTGTATTATTATATAATTATTATAAATAAATCGATGAACGATATTTTGTCCAACCTGCAATATGTAAGTATATTGTATATTGTCAAATAATCGAGTCAGGAAAGTATGCTTATTCACATTACGAACAAAATAATGATAACATGTCGTTAGTGTACATACGTCTATACAATGCTACCTTTGTGACAAACTTTTAAAAGTTTAGCATCGGGACCAAACGCACATATAATATTATTATTGTTACTATAATATATTGTCAAACTGTAATTTGCAATATGAAATCATATTACGTTTTTGTTTGCGATAAAGTACAGTGTATACTTACTTGTAATACTATTATTACAATGGATGTTGCGCCGTGCGCACGTTTTCCCTATTTTTATCTTTGACGTCTCTTTTTGTTTTATGCCGTCGTTCGCCCTCGCGAATTTTCCTTCTTATACATTTGATGAATTGCATTCGATCGTTTAAAATGCAAATACTACATTCTACTCATGTAAACATCAGATGTTTTATATAACTTGTGGTGATCAACTGACAGAATTTCGGTACTGTTTCTAAATTATATTATATGTATGTATATATAGATACGCTTAAATATATGTATACCAGATGCGTCGCATTACGAACATGAAACGTGATCACTATTTTATGGCTGGGTAATTTGCGGACTAAATTACTTCACAACAAAAAAAAAATAACAGTGAGCGTGTCTTGTGGATATTCTTTGCTGTTCGTCGGATAAAACAGTGGTTTAACAACAATATATTCTTCTATCGTCCGCTTAAAAATAATAGTCAAGTATCACAAAAATCAGTTGATGAAATTTACCAATAATAGTCGGTCCTAGATCTTTGTAATCTTCACTTTTATTTTAGTTTTCTTGAAAATAATTGGTATGTAATGAGCTATTCCATACCTATATATCTTTTAGGGATGACCAAGCTATTTATCGTTAAAAATACTACATACCTACGTATTTAAAAACTGAAACTATAAAAATGTACTGTTTAGCATATTTTATCACACTCTAAGAAATAAATTTAACTCTAACATTATAATAATGGTATATTGATTTATATTGATATTATAAAACATAGTGAAAAAATGTACACAATTTGCTACCCGATGCTTCACAAATTATGTTTTTACTGGCTCTTAGTGTTATTATCATGGCTCAGCAATTAAGTGATGGGAAAACTTTTTTTGGTTAATAACATATTGATAACACCCTAAGTAGTAAAACTTGGATAATATAATGATCTAGGTAGCGATAAATTTAGCAATTATATTTCAATTTTCAATTTCCTATGCCTTGCCAATTATTTTAAACTTAATGTGGCCTTTCCTTCCTTCGAACGAAAGTACTAGTAACTTTTAGGCCAATGTAGATTAATTTTACTCCACCAACCTCACTTTATGGTGTAAACTCAGGAATTTCCTTAAACGAGCTAAGTTCGGTGGAGTCGTAAAGAACACAACAATAAATATTCCCTGGCAGTATAACTATTAACTTTTGTGAGAATTCGAGACATACAAAAATTCAATGCACATCGATCTCTTAGTTTTGTAGTTTCAAAAGTACTGTAGGGTTAAATTACTAAAAGTGTAAATTTCTTGACAATATCTTTTCCGTCCACCAGAAACTAGGTGATGTTTAAAATCAAATGTTTATAATTTATTGTTTAAATTGTACGCAAGTCTATTACTCGTTGATCAATAATATTAAATTTTTTTTTCTTCAATTAATATTACCTTCTAAACAAAATCTGTTAATATAGTAGGTATATATTATTTTACTGTCTAAGCACTCTTATAATATAGGTAATATAATAAATTACTCAATACAATATTTCAATATTGTATTTCATTTAGTTGGTTATTAATTATTATCAATAACATATACTTGGTTCAGATTAGTTTAATGAAAACAATATGTTTGCATTTTTATCTTTACCTACCTACATATTTTAATTTTAGATGATTTCGATACGACAAAATTGATTGTCATTAATTTTTATCGTATTGTAATTTATCTAATGCAACGGCAACATACCGGATAATGATAATATTATGATCGTTGCTCGGTGCATAGGTTGTTTAATAATATAATCGCTGCAGCTTCATGGATTGATGGGCATAGTTGTGCAGCCCAGACTGATCAATACGAAAGTGGCTTCTCGTTAAAAAGCACCATTGGGAAATCATTCCAGAATGTCCTTTATAGGTCCATGCCTGGAACAGTTTTTAATATTTAAAGTGCGTTTTTCCGAAGATCCGGCCGAGACATTTTTTGGTTATAAGTAACACCACCCCGTGTCAAAACGTAGGCGATAAAATACGGTCGCCAAGCAAATGGCTCGGAATACGTATACACAGTATACACGTTCGGTGGTGGAGAACACGAAAACGATCGTTCCGTCGTCATAAACGCCCTATATAATGTCCGAAAGCCCCTGCCCGCCCACCGCGAAACGGCTGCAGCTCGATTTTACGACACAGGGAAATGAAAAAAAAAAAAGAAAAAAACATAGCACGAAAAAAATAAAAGACCCAGCGACAGCGGCGTTGATAATAATAATAATAATAATGATAATAAAAATAATAATAATAATAACAGGACCGTCGTAGCGGCGCGCGTTTATGTGATATATAGGTGATGATGGTGGGGATTTGTACGAGAACGACTCGAACGGACGAAGTGCGTGGTCCGGACATTCGGGCGGCCTACGTCAATAATTTATGCCGGCGGCGGGGGTGTTGAACGAAAAAAGAAAACCTTATCGGAAACGACGAACTGGTTTTATTTATAATATTCATGCCCCGGTGAAAACCCAATAGTCTTGGCTCGCGTTTATTGCGATAAATTGGTTTCCGATTATTGGTCTCCGTAACAGCTGATGTGGTAAGTCTGTGTCGTGTGGAGAACGAAAAAGTAACACGATACAACGCGGCACAGAATAAACGATCGGGACGGAGAGGTTCTTGTGAAATTTTGCGGGGTCGGCTTTGGGCGTCGTCTAGTTGCATTCAGTTTCGTTACCATCATTATGAATCGCAGAGCCCTATACTCAGGAATTTTGGGGCCCGGCCCTAGTTTTTGACTTAAATTATAAATTCAGATTTTTTTTTTGCTATCTCGTTATTTATATTTTAAGATTATTAAATATATTATTAATTATTTAATCATACCACATCATATATTCATGTCTATAAGTAATTTTATTATTTAATGTTGATCGATATAAATAAGTCGTATACGACCTATACTAACCGTGTCGGGGCCCGGGGGAACTGCAACGCCCCTAAGTAGGGCTCTGATGACTCGTTTCTATCTCGTGTATCACCGTGGTGACGTATACGCGTAGTGTAGTCATCGCCCCGACTATTTCTGGTCGTCTGACTCGGATTCTCCTTTAAGTTTTTTACAATCGAAATACTCGCGTGAGCACAGACGTCCCCCAAGTGTGTGTTCCGTTCGGATTTCTGGCACGCGTCTCTCGACTGCATCTGCAGCGGCGGCTATACAGATTGCCGTGCATGCCGGTGTTAGGGGAGGTTTTCGCGTACATGGGGTAACGTGTGGAGGAGTCGTGGGGGGGGGGGGTGGCTGGCACCCATGACCCATGATAATATGATAACGGACCGTTTCCCCCCGCACAATACAATTGACTGCGTGCGAGGGCTAATTGATGCAAATTAGAGGTTTCCACTTAATCATCTTACTATAATATACGACGTTAAGAGCAGAAAAGTTGATACCACCACTGCTGCAGTGGATTTTGCAGCGCACTATAATTCCACGGGATTTCGTATATAAACTGTTATATTACATATACATATTATATTATGCCGGCGTTTAAGTAACCGAATAATGGGTTTGCGAAATATAATACGAACGGAACGCCAACCAGGTCACTGTAGTACAACGCTATAATGATATTATGGTTATTACCTCTCTGGAAAACGTGCGATAATCAAAAAAAAAAAAAATAAAACAACAACTATACAATGCAACGGCGCTCGTCGTGAAAACACGAACCAACAATGTATATTATAGTGTACCTGTTTTGCTAAACGGATACGATTCGTTTGAACGCGAGTCGTGTACGCGTGTAAACTTCTAATATTGCATTCTATATCAGAAATGCAGGTAAATTTAAACCCACTAATTAAAATGAAAATAATATTAACTATATCATCTAACATTTAGTACGTACATTTTAGATTCTGGGCGTAGCAATGAATGTATTGATTTTACAATGATGTGTGTTTTTTTTTTGTATTTTTTGTACTTATTTATTTTTTTATTTTTGTGTCTGTCAACCTAACTTCGGGACAGTAAAAGTGCTTCATATTTCCTCAACAGTATCTTGTTCGATGAGAAAATGAATCTAGTTAGTGCATTCGGAAGATCAAATTTTAAAATTCTCAATAGTTTTCAAAAGCGCCGTGAAAAACAACATAAAAGTTAAGGAAAAACGGGAATTTTCACACAAAATTGGTTTTTGACAAATACGGTTTTGGTTTTTGGTGCAACTTCAAAACAAATGAACGTGTATACGTGCAAATTTCACTGATTATTTATATTTGCATTTTCTATACACGATAAAATTTTCAAAATATTTTGATTTGTTTTGAACTGTTTAGGAAAATTTTCTATTTCCAATTTTATTAGTCTTTTTTTCTATGAATGTCCATAAAACTTTATTTGTTGGGTAAAAAAGTTTGAAAATTTAATACAAGGCTCCTAAAAATGTATAAAATGAACATCTTACTTTTGTAGCTAAGAATTGAAAATTTAAAACAAGGTTCCACGTAAATAGGTAAATATATAAATTACTTTATTCACAATAATATCATCAAATATACTATTAGTAGTAAAATCATAGGCTGACTGACCGTTTTCGCTCAGAATCGTTTTTCTTATACAATGATATTAAATCATTGAATTCAAATTTAATACCATCCATTACAGTGACCCACTTGTAACCTACTTTACAGCAGAGCGACATCGACTTACCCATCTTTTTTTTTTTTTTTAAACGGGCATAATAACATGATATTTTTTTTTATTTTCATTCCCAGTTCTACGGTTAATCGAACCCATCATTGTGATGAATTGAATATTTTAAATAACCGATATTTGTTTGAGATGAGAGAAAATTCCTATGCCAATACTTCGTATACTTTGCGTGACCTAAGTAAATAACTATCTAGCCTGTATAAATATTAATATTTTCTGGAAAAATATATCAAATGATTTTCACGATTACACCCGACATGAACAACGTACATAATAATATTTTGTATAAATATTTGAATATGACATTTGAATTACTCTGAATTTGACTGCGATGGTCGTAAACTCGTAAATATAAACGGATGCTTAAAGGATGGTACAATTTTTACTCAAACGCAATGTCCGACCAAACGTAATATCATTTCCCGTCAGTTACATAAAATATTGTTGTCGGGGGAAAAATGCGTTCAGTGTTCAAAATGAATAATTGTATAAGTCATAAAACGTTGTGTACCTGATCAAATATTGAGTATTGATCACGCGAAAGAAATATAATACCTACATGAAAATATAACGCTACAACTACCTATAAATATTATTTGCCGAAAATAATAATATTACTCATGCAATTTTTGAAATTAATTTCATATTGAAAATTTGCGTCAAATGTCAAAACGTACGTCGAAAAAATAAGAACGTGAATTAAAGCTTACTATCAACAATTTTTTATTTATTATAAAACATCGTCTTTAGACGATTTGTGTGGTTATTGACACGTGGAAATATATCACAGATGATAATGTTCAATTAGATTCTTTGAATCAGAATTTTCCGATGCGATATGAAATGATAGTGAGTGGTTGTATCGTAATGCGTTTTCGTTTTATCAAATACACAATTAGTAGACTCAAATTCATTGTTTGATGAATAAAATTGTTATTTTTTACTGGAAACTCGCCTCAACAATTAAAAGTGGTGCAATTCCAATATTTGGGAATCGTTTCAAGATCGCCGTTGGGAATTTTAAAATTAAAAACAATTCAATTCTATTATTTGGCTCGTCAAAATGTACTTGGATCGAAATACAAACACCGAAAACAACCACTTTTTCAAATCGTACGTAATATGTCAATGCACCCTCCTTCGACTACAAGTGAACAAACAAAGGTGGCTAATAAAAACAGCCACTTTCACTTTCTGACGTAATTATATATTGTGTACCTCTAACGACGAATAGCCTGCCACTCTATGTTCTATATAAATGTACGATGTCTTCGTCGGCAGTAGAAAATGTCCAGTCGTTTGTTATTGACCGCATTTGTATTATGTATAGTAATCAAAACTGCGAGCAACTTCAGTACACGTTCTATAAGTATATGACACGTGTTCATTCCATTGAGGTAATTATTGGTGCATATATTGACAACCATTGTATAATATTATTACAATCACGTTTATCATATGTTTTTTTGTGGAACATTAAAAATAATATTGAACTACTTAATATCATTGCTCACTACAATAATAGCATTCACTTTAAGTTATAAATTGCATTAGCGTCACCATATACATACCATATACCTATTATGAGTGTATCCATATCCACATTTCATGCATTGTTTTTTCTGGAATTTCAAATGATTCATTAATGGCGAAGAAATTCTGATATTAAATTCACTACTAAATCTTACTACATGACTTGAAATTTTTTTCGTTCAGAGGCTTTATATTTTTCATTATAATTCAGAAATTTTTGAAATAAGTTAATAATTAAATTCATTGAACAAAAACCGTCCATTCTATTATCAAGCTATATGGTAAAAGATATTTCTTATTACAAACTAATAGTAGCTGGTATTAGTTTTTTAGTATTGTATATTTAGTTGTTTGTACAGTTTTTATAATAATTAATATTATTAGTAAATAATAAAATGGCATGAATAATGCATATTATAACAAATTATATCAGCTGCGTTTGAATTTTATAAATATTATTATTATTATAAATTTTATTTCATTTTATGTGGTATAAATAAAAATATATTATTTTTCCAAGCAGAAATAATGACACAAGTCAAACTGATATAAGATTTACAATAAAACAAATATGAAAAGGTACTTAAATTATTATTTTAAGCATATAAAAAAAAGTAAACTATACAATATTAAGAATAATATAAGATTGAAAAAAGAAAAATTAATTAAAAATACAATTTATTATGACAAAATGAAACATTAAAAGTCGATTTCTTAACATTTTGATATTTTGGTTTGTTTCACTATTTTTTTAGTGGTGCGATAACATATTGTGTATGATGTACGCGCTGTTTAATCGTAGGTAGGTATGCAATAAGAATAAATGTTTTATTTTTCAACACATAAGTTCTCTTCAAGAAATGAAACAGAAAACAGAATTTAAAAAAAAACTTGTTAGCAAAATGTATTATAATATATTTAAAAAAGAATATATCAAAGTAAACATTTACAATCAAAATTTCGACGATCTTTATGTAAGGTACAAATATAATATCTTTTGAAAAAAAATACAATAATAGAGCGATAAAACAAAATAATTAATACGTAAACGTTTTAAATACTGAAAACATTTATTACGTCCTATATAATATACACTATTTAGTAAATACACACTATACAATTTACCAACACAAAATATGTAAATACTCGACACATTTTTACAAATGGTTGTTTGTTATTAAAACGACATACAGCAGGCAAATCGACATTGATCGCCATTAATACGAGCAAACTGTTATATGCAGTAAAAAACTAATTAAAATATAATAGGTACCTAATAGTTTCAGAGTTGGAAACTAAGCGAGTCTTATTACTTATCTATACTAATATATAAAGCTGTAGAGTTTGTTTGTTTGTTTGAATGCGCTAATCTCAGGAACTACTGGTTTGAATTGAAAAATTATTTTTTGGTTGGATAGTCCATTCGTCGTGGAAGACTGTAGGCTATATAACACCACGCTACGAGAAGGCTGGGGAAGTGCTCAAACGGGGATTTTGAGATTTACGGTGAAAATGTTCGTTTATAAACGGTCGCTATTGGTTATAGAATAAATAATTAATAGATAAAGTATTTATTTATTATTGGTTGCCATTGGTTAATCGGGCAGATCAGGTACAACCATGCATTAAAACAAATGTTCACACATTGCCTACCAGGGTGGCTGAGTTGCACTGCAGTGAGTTACTCCCAAAAGGAGTTGAACAATCACAACTTTTTTAAGGGTTGTCATTTTTTACGAAGTGCACAGGAGCAGCTAGTTATTGATAAAACCTCTCGTAAGACCTCTTGTAAAAGTGCTCGAATCCCCGCTACTGAAAACTTATCCAAAAGGAGTAAAAACACTTCCCTGGATATTAATTTATATCGTAATTTAAATTCCCCGATCAGGTTACATATTTGATGGAGTCACCGAAGTTTGGAGCACTTAGTACACAGTTATCAATAATATTTGATTATGCTAGGTTTATATCTCAATTTGTTAAATATGTTTGAACGTAGTTATAATATTAAAATTTTTTTTTTTGAATGTAAAACAAAAATTTTGTTTTGTGGCCATTGAAACTTGCAAGCAGTGATTTTTATTTCTTAAAATATATATTTATTTATATAAAAATGTAATTTTAACCAATCGGGAATTTTAAGTACTTACCTACCTTGTGTTTTCGTTCATTAATATTTTATAGTATTTTAAATATTACTTAAATAGGGATCAAAATACAAAGTAATAGATTATACAGCGGGTGTAGATAGTCTAAGATTTATTTTTCTATATTGTTTCAGAAATGTAGGAAAATAGTTTTGCAACCTACAGTGGAGGAGCCTAGGAATTAAAATGTTTTTTTTGGTATGTTGTTTTATAAAAAAATTAACTAGGATACTTCACTAGGCAAGATCACCCATTATTTTCTTCAATAATTCAGTTATTCAATACCAAATAATTTTTCTCATTACGTTGACGTATCATAATCAAAATTTGAACACATCATTATTGAGTTATTTAACTTACTTATAATTAATATGTCCTTGATAACGTAGGTGTTTTAAAATTATTATTAGCTAATATTAATCTATCACCTTTATAACTTTGGAAAAATGTCAAAGCATAATAAATACTAGAGATCCCATATTGCGTATATTTTGTATATGTACTTATATGTTTTGTAGCAGAAAAAGTTAAGATAAGCATAGTTGTTATGTTCTACAATTAATATAAATTCATAAGCGTAAAATGTTTGATTTATGTTTAAATATAAATAATATGTACAGTTAGTAGTGTTGTACAGAGTTGTCTATTAAGTACATTTTTTTATCAGAATAAAATATATAATACATATAATTAAATAAGCAGAGTAAAAATATTTATAATATAATGTTGAAACCGTATGAATTTAAAAAAAAAACTGTATTATACCTATGCAAAAAAAAACACTCCACATCACATCTATCATATTATTTATTGAGAGTTCTGATTAAAATCTAGTTAGCGATTAATCCATCATCATTTTCCCATTATATTTTTCGATAGATTACTTTTCTTTAATGTTCACGTTGTTTATAATTAGTTTAATCCATATTTTAAACAAACATCTACAGTAGGAAGCGTAATCTATTTGTTGAATATCTAATATACATTCTAGCTTAGATTACTTCAGAATCGACTAGTGAAATATTGTTTTGAATTAAAAAACGTTTTTACCATATTTATGAGAATGTATAATATTCAGGAATTTCTTTCTTGTTTAACGCAAAACAAAACGTTAAACTTTATAACGATTTTGTTTAAAACAAAAAGTGGAAACTCCACAAAAAGTTTCTTTGAAATTTATCCTATATTATCATTGTTTTATTCCACTTGTATTTGAAGTGGTTTAAAATTTAAAGCGTATGATTTTCTAAGCCCAATTTTCATTTTTAACAATTGTTTTCGATAAAAAAAAATAGTAATGGTTTTTTTTTCAATTTTTGAGCGATTAGTACCTACCTAAACATTATCAATGATACTGGTATAATACTCAATTTATTTCATAACGTTTGTCCATTAAAATGAACTATAAAAAACACCCAAAAATATTAATCTTAAACGATGGCTTTCCAAAATGTAAAAATAAAAAAATAATAAATATTTATGGAACAATCTTTTATTACTATACTATTTTGCTTTAGTCGTTTATAACAAGTCATTATAAACTCAAATGTGCACTGTGCTATACTACGTATTATATACTGTATATTTTATGATGGAAATTAATGTAATTTTATTATTATTGTCATTATTTTAATATTCTTCTCTGACTATGGTAAAACATTTTTATGTTACAAGACGTAAACTGTAGTCCACACTGAACTTGTAATATACACTGTAGCTTTTGGTTATGGTTTTGTACAATAGGTACTATTTAAAAATGAATTCACGAGATTAAAAAAAAATATCGATATAATAATACTAATAATAAATCTACAATAACATTATTTAACTTTTTATACTTTCTCAAGTTTCAAGAAATTCTATATAACTGTTATAATGAATACCTACCCGTATCACGTGACCAATCCATCAGAAAAAAAGAAATTCGTCCATGTGCTCCATTTTAGATTTATAAGCATATTTCATTTTTCAGAAATGTTTAATACATGAATATCTGATGATATTTCGTTGAATTACAATGTGTCTTGATTTTTGAACAGCGTAACAAATGACCGACCGTAAAAAACAAATGTGCAATTAGCATGGTTGAAAATTCGATACCGGGTTTCGCATAATTATGGCTTAACGCAAAGCTTATTACTTAAGTACATCACATTTATATTGGATTAAGAATATTATCATAATTTCCTTTCCTATTCAACCATGATAATAAAAGGGAACAGAGTTTCACCGATACGTGCGTAATTAATCAAAACCTCATCGTCGGGCAACAATAACGTCTGGAAATATTTCTACTTGTTTCCACGCCCAAACTATCTTGTTTTCTAATCCTAAAATCTACGGTTGCTAAATACAAAATATACCATACATACCATCGTATTTTAAATCCAAATCGCTTTCCGCTATTCTCTATGCAACACGATTCAAGTACCTATACGTATCGTACTACCATTAGTTATTGCAATAATGATTTATTAATCATGATTAATGCTACGAAACCGACGATTTCTTACACGTTAATATCAAGCCGAGTCATTGTTCCGTGATCATTTCATACGGCTTGATTTACATTCGAGAGGTTCTTCAACATACTCCTCTATACAGCATACACGAAGACCAATAGTACCATAAATTATACAATTGTTAATAACCGACCACGACAACCAATAGTTTTTCCTCGTCAACTCTATCGTATTTGGACGTAAACCGTTACGGTTTTATTTTATGCGACGCAACGACAAGAAGAAAATCGACGCTCTTCAGTCTCGTCCGTAGCTTTAGAACAATTCCAGTAGAATAACTACTTACCAGTTACCACTGACTTTTATACAAATGTGATTCGCGAGCGCGTTACGGCGCATGTATAAATAGTAAAAGTTTTGTACAGCAGTGTTAACATTCTACCAGCACGTACACGAATAAGTCGGAGGTTTGTGCGTAAACGGTGGCCTCCGGGATCAAAGAACATATACGACGAAATTGTAGGATTACGACACCCAAGAGGCCATTCGGAGTTCCTGAGTGCAAATGTTCAAAAAAGGTGCATTGCCAAGTCGTTTAATATTTATCACAACAAAAAACTGATTACTCAAGTTGGCAACAAAAAAGTTAGTGTGAATCCCTATGACACGTTCATTATAAAGTATTTTGGTATTTTTTTTATTTTTATTTATTGGACAAAAAACCAATTTTTGCTCCACGAAAAATATTTTGTTCTGATAAAAAAAAAAGAATATATAATATATTATATATTAATATGTAATATGTACACTATAAAGAAGGCTTTAACAATACGATTTTACAAGATTAAACAGAATTATTATCATATTAAAATTTAATTATTATTCTCATTCGATAAATTATGGTGTGGTGAAGCAATAATCATGTTTACTTAAAAGTGAATATTAATTTGTTTTATTATTTTATTTATTTATAATTTTTTTTTGTTTTTTTTTGCACAGAAATAATATTTTTGTAAATACATTGACGGATATTGTCTAGAGACTAATACTAGTGATTTTTTTTTGCACTTGTGGTAACTGATAATAATAACATTTAAGTTTTTTTGAGTAACGACAATCATAAATTTCGGTTTATGTGAAATTTCCTATTTGTGTTGCTGTTCGGGATTCATTTTGGTCTAAAATAATAACGTTTCAAAACGATATACACGTCGGCCGCTTTCCCTCTGGATTAATTTTTTTCACGATTTTCCCTAAAGATAAATAGCTTTAGTAACTTAATTAGAAATTAAAACGCTCCTTTTATATTATACAAAAGTTATGAATAAAAGAGCTTGAGAAATGTGAAATAGATTTTAAAAATTCAGAAAATTTAAAAACCGTTTTTGAAACTTAAACTAAACTTAGCTAAGTAATATCACAAAAACACAAAATATAAATTCTATGTAGGTGTTCAATGAAATATTAACATAAGTATATAATTTAACTAAATGTAATAAATATGAAAAAGATGATTTTTATTTTTATTAATTAATAACGGGTACTTACCAAAACATTGTTTTGTAAAATACGATACCTAATTGAATTACTTCTTATTATTTGCACACATTTGTTTCATTTGAGTTATGAAAATAATATCAATATAAGAAGACTATTTTATCTAATTTCATAAATTGCATTTAATTCCATATACATATGAATGCTGGGCGCCAATAAGAAGACCCGTGTGGGGGCCCAGGAATTTTAAGACAAATTATATAAAAAATAACACTTTTATTTTGTATACATGATTAAAGTTAAATTATTTTTAATTGATTAAGGTTAATTAATACAATATTATTTCTGTAATATATTATTAATTCGTCAGAAGTATGAAAGTTTATAAGGCACATTATGTAAAATTATCTATACAATTAATGTTCAATTATTTTTTTTCTTGTAAATACATTATAATATAACGAGCCCATCAACTCTTATGACGAGGTTAGCCAATGATGATCCATCAATTCATCTTTAATATTTATGATTTTATTGATTTATGTCCTATATTGCATTTTAATTTGTTATCTTACTAGGTGCCACTTTTGTAACTTTACGCCCGTTTGAATTTGATAAATAAATAAATGTCACTTATACGCGTTGTAATCGTCTTTTCGGTTTTAACATTATAAGATTGCATACTGTTGAAAACGTTATGGTATTGGTTTTAGCGGAGAATGATTGCATGGAACCAAGCATATTTGAAAACTTAATTTAAAGTTATTTTTACAAAATAATATTTTAGACCAACAAAGTATCTAATTTAGAGAAAACTTTTATCGACGTGTTGTGAAAATGACCTTGATAAATCATACGGTGGAAATGTTAGACACGATCGTAAGTACTGCGTTGTAGAACGTAGGTCAATGTCTAGCAATTCGTTCTCGTGGAAAGTCGATAGATGTTTTTTAATGAGTGAAAAACTTTAAAAAGTTTTTATTACAACTTCTCTCGTTACACTGCTTCATTGCGTATTTTATTTTTTTTTTTGCTTTGCCCAACGTACATGATAATTTTAAATCATCACGTTTGCTGTCAAAACGACACTTTAACCCAACGATTCATTTGTCACAAGTTTTTTGTTGCTTCAGACTAAACACCATAGGGTTATATACAATATACATGGCATCCTTTTTGTCGTAAAGTGTACATACACATAACGATAATGCGTATATACCGGTCTCGTGAAAACAGCTCGACGTTTAATAGAAAGACGTTTTATATTATTATGTGATTTTTTAAATTTGGTTTTGACCGCCACTATTATTTTTACTTATTTATCGTACGTATATTTTCGTAGAGAGCTCACGACCAATTACAATATTGTTTACTCAATGAATCATTTGATAAATTCCTATGCACATAATAACAATAATCAATCCATTAAAATTGAATGTACAGTAAACAACGGTATATATAATTTAATAAACACTTTTAAAAGCTTTACTATAACATGTCTACGCAAAGTGTGAAAACTCTCAAATAGATTGGTTTCAGTCAAACGAATTTTGTATTTATTAAATCAATGTCGTCTAACGTTCTCACTTGGATACACGACGTAGCAATTATTCACGTTTAGAAAATACGTTTTACCCCGGCATCAGAACTTTTTAATAGTTTTGCTTGGAACAATTTCTTGATAGCATTGTGTATTCCGTTGTCTACAAAAATGTAAGATATTTCAAATTCGTCGTAATATTCAAATCAATACATTTAAGGAGATCGCAAACGTTTATTTGTCAAGGACATCAATAAAATAATACGAGTGTATGAGCCATGTGATTGTGTTCGTAGTAAACAATCATCAATGAATGTGAAGCACATACCGCACGACGCGTATCATCTACATGCTAAGTCCATGCATTTTGATTCGAGTAAGTCAATATGTAAAGTTTTTTTATAAATTCATATAATATGTTTTCAAACATTGAATAACTTTATTATTTTGATTGGAATCATGAGTATTATGTTTTGTCAATATTATTTTCATTTTAAATAAATATCTTTCAGTTTCATAAAAATATTATTCTTATTATTTAGACTTTAGAGTAATTATTTACAAATTTGTATTTTGATGACAAAATTGTTTATAAAATATATAATATTCTAATAATAAAAGTATTATTACTATGTATCAAAACTAAGGTAAATATTTGTTTAGTAAAAAAAAATAAAATAAATATAATAATAATATTTATAATTTTTATATTGATTTTCAATATATAACTTCCAACCAATTGTGTTTAAAATATTACATTGATTTTATTTGTTTCGTTAAACTATTACAAATAATGAACAACTAATATACTGTGAGTTAAAATATTCACTAATTGTACATCTAATTTAATTTCACTGAAATTATCTGTTCCGTCCAATTGTATATATTTGTTCAAACTCATCCATCAATAGTATAACCAGTATAATTGCATTAAATTAATTGTGGTAATCACACAGCGTTCTCCGTAGGCTACACTGGCGTGTACTACAATGCAGACTTGCGGTAAAGGTTTTTTCGTTTACGAAAAACAAAAATACATAAATGCATAAATAAAATATAAAAACATTTAAAATACTTAAAATGTTTTCAGTTTTAGTTAATGTTATCTTTCTATTCGATTGCAATGACATATGGAGTCTATAAATATTTTACTCAAATAACGATCGATGAGAATAATATAATTTTTTTATTGGCCGGGTCCAGCAGTATATGTTGATTTGGTTTATAAGTTACATTATGCATGTTATTCCGGTGTCCTCTCACACTAAGTGGCGTCCAAAGCCTCAGCTATTATTGGGGACCTACATACGTGTTCATGGCTAGTATGCTCCGGCACGCAGTACTACTGTAATTCCACGACCTGTTGAGTCAATATATAAGTCGGGTCCGTGTTGAAAAAGTGATTTTTACCACTTTCCCGACACCTGATCGGCCGAGACGTTTATTCGAGTGCCGACATAAATCACGGGAACGTGTTCACGCGTGCATAAATATATATCGGACAAAGGTCATAATATTTGTTTGATTGTGACATCAACCGTGATGGTACAACAACGTAAAATAGATGCAAATAAAATGTATAATAATAATTAAAGGTAATATACTTATTGTATTATAATCTACAAGTTAAAGTTTATGGAATATTTTATAACGCGTGATAATTAATGTATATCTAATAGATTACCTATTAAGAGGACGTTACACAGACATTTTTTTAAGTGCAATGTGCATAACATAGCAAATTGTACGCTTAGCAGAATAAAATTAGCTCCGTTAGTTTAAAAATGAGAGTGAATTGACTTCTTATAAAATTTAAAGGTAAGAATATTATCTAGACAATCTCGTTGGCTTTTTATTATATTTTAATTTTAAAGCGAGCTATACTTAGTATTATAAGATGTACAAGCAATTTTAAATTTTGAAATAATCATAACTCGCTTTAAAATTAAAATATAATAAAAAGCCCACGAAATTGCCGGGATAATAATTTTATCTTTAAATTGTATAAGAGGTCAATTCACTCTAATTTTTAAGATAACGGAGCTAAACGTGTTCTGCTGAGCGTACAATTTGCTATGTTGCCCACTTGTAAGACGGATACAACAAATTTCGGTGTAACGTCCTCTTAACAATAAATAATTATTAAAAATCGATGTTATGTATAATATTATATTACTTATGTTTGCATGGTTATACAATAATCTATTTAAAAACATTTCTTTATCACTGTTATTCTCTTTCAAAATGTTTGGTGTTCATTACGGGGCCATAACTTATTTCAGTAAAATGTTGTTTTATACAAAAGGTACTCTTGCAGATTATTAGAATCAAATTAAGAACTTGAACAACATGACGATAACTTATATTTTTTAATATGATCACCTATATACCTTACTCTTAACCAGTTTATTTATCGTTCTTGTGTTCGAACATTATCATATGAACGAACAATTAATATTATTATATGTAATTCAACAAGAACTAGTTAGTCGCAATTAATTTAGGCAATGGATTACCACACTCTCTATGCGACTTCTTCCTTCGCGGTGATAATAACAATAAGTTCTTCATTCCGTATAGTATAAATTATTATCATGGAGATAATATGACGTTCTATGTGGCTACAATATTTCTACGTGAATGACTTGTCACGGAATTTGTCGAATTTGGTGAACAGAGTTTCTTATTTTTACGGCAATAATAATACCCAAGAAATCATTAGGTAGGTGTACAATACTAAATTATACTATTACAAATTTAGTTCAATCTAAGTCGTAAGATAATATTACAAATGTTTGACTGTTTTGTAAAGTGGATTAGTTTTCAAATGGAAAGTGTCGCGACTTTCAACCACACTTGTCTTATATCCTAATCCCAATATTACAGTAATGTAATGTTGTTTCACAATTTTCGTCAAAATAACAGAGGTTCTACTACATATGAGAAATTAAAAAATAATAATACAATTTTGTCGTCGAAATAGGTTAGTGCATGTGCTCATGGAATTTCATAAGAGTCGTTGTTGTGGAGGATCTGAGACTTAAATGGCTGAGGATCATCTATTAGGGTGCTATTTCATTAAGTACGACTAGTCGTGACGACGGGTCTCGCAACAGCGCGGGACGGGTAACACACCGACAATCGTGACCCGGAATAAATTAACGCCAGACCATGGTGGTCGAATATAATTTCCTCGGCTGTCAGAGGTCGGAAAAATGCTCCGGGGACTTAAGTAATTTTTATTCAGATGTTTTTTTTTTTTTATTTTAAATTATTGCGTCGACAATTATTATTATAAATTAACATTATTTGTATTATTATTGTTATCGTTGGATGTAAATCATTTTTAAACGTCAACAATATTATACCATCGCAGCGGATAAACAACGTGAAAGTCTGTTATTATGTCTACACTAAAGTACGATGGTACAATTATCATGGTGTTCATGCGAACGATGCAATTGTTATATGCTGTGGGCACGATTAAAAAGATTCTTATTTTCTGTCTGTAGCCGTGAGACCAAGTGTTAAAATTGTTTTGTTTGGTATTCATTGCACTGATTGATCGCCAAGAAACTAAACATTTTATTTTAAATTAAAAATGAAGCTTTTGATCAAATTTGTTGGAATCAAAAATAATACATTGAAATGCCAACGCACATTTTAATTATAATATTCATAGTGTTTTAAAAATGAGAAGAGAAATATAAATTGTGAATAAGAAAGAATTTTCAATATCTCAAACAGATTCTACGTCTCAGGTCACGTATTACTTGAATACATTATTAGATTCTGATCCAATTAGTTCAGTAACAAAACACTAAGTCTCATTGAATTATTACGGACCGTTAAAAGAAACTTCGTCTTCTGAATAAATTAAAGAATTAATCCGTAATACTTTGACGTTTAATGATATATAAACTGCATTTGTTACAGTTTATCTTCACACAAAAATGTAATTAAAATATTGTAAATACTCACATCATGACTTAATATAAATTGAAAATTATTTTGATTGCAAAATACAATAATTATATAATTTTTGATTTTAATGTTTGTTTCCCAATATGTAGTTTACTTTAGTGATATAAATTTTAACAAGCTATTTATAAGAATATTTTTATTTTTAGTTTGCACATGTCGTAGTTAAGTTATAATTTACCTTATACGTCAGGTCCTATTATTTAATTACTATAAAAGTACTGCACGGAGCTCTGATACTCGGCACTAATTATAATATTTTACCATATAACACACTAATTCAATTCCTCAATCAATAAAATTAACATATCATTAAAGGGAAATACTCGTATATGGATACGTGTTATTATAGTGCATTCAAGAGTAAAAGAAAAGATAATTATTTATTTTTTGTTAACAAATATTTGACATACAAAACTCTATGTTTCAATATTTCAATAAATACAAATGTAGTATTAAAGTTACTATTAAACAAAAAATATAGCAAATTGAAGTAACAAATTTAAATAATGTATCAGATGAAATAAACGTAATTTATCCATATGAACAAATTGAAATAATGAATATACATTTTAAAGTTAAAGTTTTGCATTTTTTTCCGAAGAATCGTATGAGCAATTTGAATTTTAACATACCAACAAAATATTATTTTTCACTTTATGGCATAATATAATAATGGGATTGCGGCTTAAAAATAAGGGTTTTATTTTAATTCATAAAATAATTTATTCAGCCTCATATTCATTTAAATGTACAATTAAAGCACAAATTTTTTTTAATCGTGTACCTGCTGTGTACCTATTTTGTTATCTTGATATTTATTTTTTGTTACAAAATGTTTCATGATAATATTTGATTAAAATAATTATTTATATTAGACATATAATAATTATAGTTGTATAAATATGTAACTAATATTGTGACAACAAAATATCAATATAATATTTATTCACTGTTCAATGATCTATATTATATTGTATATATATTGTACCCGAATACCAGATTAGTTATATATATATTTAAAAATCATAACAAATTTCAACGGATTGTCATCGTGTTATGTTAATGAGTCATAATATATTTTATTCAGGCTCCATTAGAAAAGAAGCAACGAACACAAATCTATGTCGATGTTAGTTATTCGGATCAAATTTAAATCCTCGCTTTCATAGTTATCCAAAATAAGCTTGCCTTTACGTACCTATCTGCGGTATTACTTAGAAATTTAAAAAAAAAAGCAATCAAACACAAAATGGTATGGCGTTCGACAAAAATATAATAATATAATAATATGATAAATTGATAATTTTAAACGTCGCGCCTCCAAAAAAGCACAGGATTCTGTGCACAGTTCACAGGATATCATGATCGGTGTGAAAAAAGTAATAAAAACGATATTCGGCCTACGTATTCAAAAGATTCTTCGGTCATTGCGGACAGCTGTGTGCTGACCCGTTAACCGTTAAACTCGCGAAAATTCGTCGTGTACAAAAGCTAAATCGGACAAAACTGAAACCTTTTCTCGTTTCTCTGTATTTTTTTTCTCGGCCGTTGCTCGGTGTGTGTGTGTGTGAGAGAGAGAGAGAGAGAGAGAGAAAGGAATGTTTATACAGAAAGAAAGAAACAAACAACAATAATATATAATACATATACGCCGCACTACGCGCACGCACATTCGCGTGTGACCATTCCGTCGTGACAAATGAACAAGCTGACTCCACCGTTTGGAAAGACAGAGAGCAGAAAGAGAGAGAGAGAGAGAGAGAGAGAGAGAGAGAGAGTGAGAGGAGAAAATAACAAGAAGTTTTCTTAGAAAGCCGAAAATATACGCTCACTTGGGCTGTACGGTGCCCGCCACCATGTCGTATATGTATATAAATATATATATAGTGTCTATCGGGCCGCAATATGTTGTACCAAAATAAACGATGCAGCACTGATAAAAGACGTGTACACGGCGAATAACACATAAAGATCTTATATGTACACGCCAAAAACACGGTTATGGTCCGCGTGTTGTTTTTATCGTGTATACGCGTAAATCCTCTGCACAAATTATTACACGCACGAGAATATTGTACGCTATATAGGCGGGGCGGGCAGTCGAACGAGCCGATGGGTATCTCTGGTCCGACAGTGCCCGGCTGTAATATCATCACCAGTAAACGTTACAAAACCTTATAGGTGACTACCTTATAGACTACACCTACCTGTAGTCCGTCTGAACACGCAGCTACGTTACTCTGCGGCCTTGGTATATATATACGCGGTATTCGACCGATTTTATACCGCGGTCTCGGTCGAACTTCGGTATAAATGTTCGGTGTCCACCAAAGTAATTAAACGTGTGAAGTTTAATATTGGCGACGGAAAGCTTATCAAATTTTAGGCCTGGGGGGAGGCGGGAATCTGTAATAGTCCCTGGATAAATAACATATAAATACGTGCCCGTCACAACTTATCACTCTCTATTGCCAATTTAGTCGACCGCCGGCAAAATATACCATCGTATCGTGGCTTTCGTATGAACTTAATGTGAACTGCACTGTTATAATATATATATACAAAAAAACAAAAAAAAACATCATTGTAAAACCAATATGTTCCCGAAATAATAAAGTATCAAATTAAAATTAGTGATATCCCATCAAAACACTCCGCTATACTCCGTGTAAAAAAAATTCTAAAAAAAACGACTCTAAAAGTTGTGATATCATTTTAAGGGTCGCTAAGTCTTTGAACAATAGATATCATTTATGTAAAATAATCTGCTAAAGAAAAAAAAATTATTTTAGGAAATTTATTAGTACATGCGTGAATTAAAGCATTTTAAACTCAAATGTATCTTTTATGTATTATATGAGATACGAAAATTCAGAATTTCGGAGTGTTATTTGAAGAAAAAATAATGATGGTCGTACATTGTCGATCATCTTATGTTTTTGTAACTTATTGAACATCAGCAGCACATTTTTCCATAGATCTTTTAAAATATGCAGATGCAGTTTATTTTCTCAAGTATCGTCTATTCATGAATGCAGATTACAATAATTTTAGTCAAGACTTAGTAGTCTATATATTCCCTCCCAAAAAATAAACTCATATCGTATTTCGTTTGAAATAACATGGATCATCAATCTGAAATACAAAATGGTGGTCTAAAATTTAAATTCCAAAAAAAATAAAATACTTTGCCACGTTTTGTAGCCGTACGTCACGCAGGTACTTCAGGAGCCATCCATTGTACGGATTTCACTGTCTCCAAAGGTTACCAATTACAAAATATCGGTGTGCGTTATTGGTGTTTATCGTGCCGTCGACTATTACCTGGTGGAAGACGATGCAAACGGTCGAAACCATGACAATTTGCACCGACACTCGAGGTCCGTTCGGTTTCGTTGTTTGTCCTAAACATATATATTATTATGTATATAATAGTAGACAATATTTTTTTTATCATGGCGTACAGGACGTGCCACGAACTTACACGCTGTCTCAATGTGATGCAAAGCACGCGAGGCCTCCGATATTAAATTAGCTACAATATCATCGCCGTGCACACCATGAAATAAGCTGATAACATAGCACAAACGTGCTATACACATGCGATACAGCCCGCTAGTCGAGCGTATCGCTTATTTTATAATCCGATTTTTCAATCCTAACACGAAAATTACCCGTCTGCCGTCGCATAAAAAGATTTATTCATTCATTTCGGTTCGAACCACGAACACGGTTACATCCGTCTACTGCAGTGCGTCGCCTCCGTTTACAGAGACAGGTGAATATTTTTCACGCACACGATGCCGCCGTAAACGGTCTGGCGGGTGACACGGTCGTTGAGCTTACAAATACGCACCCTCTTCCCATAACCTATTTTGTGTTACCCGCTCCATTAACAATGTGGTGGCGTCACTATCATATGGTAAGATTTGTTGCGTTTTTATGTGTATCTATTTTTTTTATTTTTTTATTTTTGATATTTCATACGAATACCTACATTGTCGATGGTAATAAGATACTCGAATGTAAAATATTTATACTTTGGTGCAATTCCATTGATTTTTGCGCACCTTTCTGAACTTTTCGATATTAAAGTTCACTAAATCGTTTTGTTTCTGATCGATAGTTTAATATCGCAGAATATTGTCATCGACTGTTTTTAAATATAAACTACCTATGAAAGTGTTCTGATAATTCAATTTAATTAATATTGCAGCAGAATAGTGGAATAAGAACGAATAAAAATAAACAAGTATTCTAGTAAAGAGGAAGCAACAAACAATTTAAATTCGTGTAAATACTAAAACAATTATGGAAAGTGAATAACTTCTGAGAAAAATAAACATCTTTACATAAACGCACTCCTAAAAATATTATAAAGTGAATAGTATCTTAAGTGCTCTATTGTGTAAGCGCGTTTCTGTTTACAAAAACACATTCATTTTCAATATTAATAGCTTTCAGAATATCGATTTAGCAAAAGTACGAATAACGATTTTGTGATTTTTTTCTATATATTTATTATTTACACACCATTCGCGTAAACACTGTTGTTATATATTACAATGTTCATAATAAACAGTATGTTTATGACTTATTTTGTTAAAAAACATGATTATGGACAGAAGACTTGAAAGCATGTAGCGATAATTGGGTTGAAGATATCGAGGAATTAGTTTTTAGTGTAAAAACGTTTAGTTTGAGAACTCTAACCATGTAACGTCATTAATATTATGTAGGTAGTACGGAGACGTACATGCATCATGTACCATAATGATATTTTAGACTAACCAAGTACCACGCACCTAATTATTATCATGTACATTTATTGCATAATTCAATCATAGTATAAAATAACATAGTATTATGTCAAATATTAAAAACATAAACTTTCTCTACTAGCCAAAGGCTTTTATAAAACTAATTATCTTTTGGGCTGGGTACAGATATTTTATTTTTCTAACGCTTTGTTTATCACCATAGAAACAAATAAAATTTAAAAATTACCTTATTCCCACTATATGTATATAACATTATGAAATTATAATGGTTACTTATTAATACATATTTATATTTATGATTAACACATTTTCTTCGAAGTGTAAAATGTCGAGTATTTGTAATATGGCTGTTTGGTTTTCAAACAAAATCACGGGCTATGAACAATCGAACCGTATAAATAAATTTAAGTTTTTAATTTCATTAATTAATATAGGTAATGATGATGATATTATACTTATTTGAGAGACTGTACAATTATAATCATATTATTATTCCACTAGAAACACAAAGGAAATTTATCGTTATTAATATCATTGTGAATATTAATTTAACAATAAATTGTAATTCGTAGAGCTTGATTTTGCTAAGACCGGTGTCCATCTCAAAAACACAATAAATTCATTGAGTGAAACATTAGGAAAATCAACAGAAGTCAAATAAAGCTTTTGAATAAATTCATTGTAATGTCTTCTATCAAACTATATTATATAATATATGTGAGTTTCTTTTAATGTCCCACTTTTGATGGCCTGAATTATAAATTTGTCTTGGACGTGCTGTGTTGATTCGATATGTCATCGTGGGATATCACAATCCCTAAACATTGATAGATAGAACGTAACTCCCGAGAGGTTATGCCGGATTACTATAATATCCGTACTCAACTCAGAAGATCCTTCCCTAAGGGTGATTCTCCGTTTCATCCTTTACTGGAAGACACCAGAAGTAAAATTGGCAATCCTATATACCAGTGATCACTACGTTACAAAAGATGCACATACTTTGAAATACTTTAATTTCGAATTACCGAATCGGAATGAAGAAAGTTGATATCTAGTCATTTGGTAGTATTGAACCTGCAGTATTATCAGCAATTCGGAAAGGAGTCACTATCTGGAATGAGTGGAAGTACGTTTAGGTTACTAAAAATTAGTATAATATTGATGAAAGTATATTTGAAATATATTGAATTGTAATTTATTAAACACATAAAAAATATGTATATTGTACTCCATTTTACAGTATCTCTATATCTATATACAACAAATTTTCATCACAAATGTTTGATAATATTTTGTGATTTTGTGTTTTTATTTTTTTCATCGATCTCAGATTACTTTTTGTAAAAAAATAAATTAAAAAACATTTAGCTTTAAACTAAAAACATTTTTCATTAGTTCGTGTGATTGAATTCAAAGTTGGTATTTATTTTTGAGCTTCGGAATGAATTTAAAATTAGTTTGAAAATATTTTTTTTATAGACGACAAACACTATACGGTGTGGCATATACAAACTTTGTCACAAGCTGGTTCAATTGATTTCTGTTCAATCATGAGAAATAACACACGGGACGAATTTCTGGTAGGCAAAAACTATTTAAATGGTTTGCCGTTTCTACTCCTTTGCGTTTCCAAAAAGTTTGGATCATAAAAACGTGAGCAGTTTCGATTGAACTTTTCACTACGACTTTTCCGGTATGTCTGAGACTTCCCGGTTTTTGATTGGTAATAATATTCTTTCGTCCTTCCAAAACATTTGTCCCTGCACCAATTATTCTACAAAGTCTATAAATTCCCCCCGTCCATTCTCCATGCACGTCCACAACACAACTCTTGAACTCAACATTTTTATATACTTTTGTATATACATTAAAACATTATATACATATTATATTATGTATACATACACGTGTAATAAGTATGTGTATGTGTAAAATATATTTATCTTCTGCGCCATAAATCGTGTGCAATAGCCGTGCAAATACGCGTTCCCTCCGCATCAACGTCAATCCGTTTCTTTTTTCCCCTAAGTCTACACTCTGTGATAAATGCATAATAATATACTTAGTCATCACACTAGCGACGTCCGTAAAAGTATATAATGTTATATTATGGCCAAATATTTTTTTCTTATATTTTATCACTATGGTTTCCAAGATAAAAAAAAATTCTGATCAAAATATTATTTACATTTTGATGATAATTATTTCATTTAATATTTATTTTATTAATTATTTTTTTGACAATTTACTGTTTTATTGCATTTCTTTTACGACATTTTATTGAATCTATAAATTTTAGATTGTTGATTGTTGAATCAAAAGTTTAAAAAATAAACAGACAATACGAATACAATTATTATATTTTTAACTGTATACACAGATGTTTCTTTTTAACCGTAAATCAACTATAAGGGTTGGTTATTAAATACTGTATTTTTTCAAATAATATATTTTTGAATTTGCTATGAAATTGTCATGTATACAACATTTGTTTGCTAATGTTTATGGTTTAATTGTGTGAAATATCAGTGATAGTATAGATATTATTTAGTGCTGAGCATCAAATACGGATGATTCCATGTTCGGATTATACATATCCGGATTGAAACAAATGTTATAATCCGTTTAATCAGGATTTAAATTACCAATCCAGATTATGATCATAAATCCGAATTATATTATAATAATAATACGATTATTATTTTGTTATTTAATTTTAGATTCTAACCTAACCTAACCTAACCTAGCGATTCTACAATGATGTGTGTTTTTTTTTTTATTTTTTTTTTTTTTTTGTGTCTGTCATCACCTTTTAGGACAGTAAAAGTGCTTGGATTTTCTTCAATAGTAACTTTTCTGATAGGAAAGTGAATCTAGTTGGTACTTTGGGGGGTCAAAAGTAAAAATTTCCCAGTGGTTTTCACAAGCGACGTGAAAAACGAAAGAAAAATTAAGGAAAAACAGGAATTTTCGATTTTGGTTTTTGGTGTAACTCTAAAACAAATGACCGTAGGGACATGAAATTTTGACTGAATGTTTATATTAGCATTTTCTATACACCATACAATTTTGAAAATATTTTGACTCTTTTTGAGCTGTTTACGGCCATTGTCAGTTTTCAATTTTTTTAGTTTTTTTTTCTATAAATATCAATAAAATTTTATCTGTTGAGTAAAAAAGCTTGAAAATTTAATAGAAGGCTCCTAGGTTATTGTTTCAAAGGCAGATGAAAAAAATAAAAAATCCTTAGTCACAGTTTTTAATTATAAGCATTTAAAGTTCAAATTTTGACAAAATACGGAAAAATCACGAAAAATAGCAAATTATTTTGATGAGAATTCATAAAAATTTTTCTTTTTAAATCTAAGATTTGAAAATGTAATATAAGATTACTCATAAGTTTGTCTACCTTTATCAAAAAAAAAAATGTAAATTAAAAACTTAAATTAAATTTTTATGAGCGTCTGAAATTTATATTTTTACAACATTTGATATTTACTCGATTTCTCATGTAACAATTTTCTTATTTTATTGTAATTAAAAAACGAATGACTGTAGATACTTGAAAATTTCACTGAATGTTTATATTAGCATTTTCTATACACCATAAAATGTTGAAAATATTTTGACTCTTTTTGAGCTGTTTACGGACATTGTCAGTTTTCAATTTTTTTAGTTTTTTTTTTCTATAAATATCAATAAATTTTTATTTGTTGGGTAAAAAAGCGTGAAAATTTAATATAAGGCTCCTGATATATCGTTCTAATAGCAGTTGAAAAATATTAAAAATACATAGGCACAATTTTTTTTTATAAGCATTTAAAGTTCAAATTTTGACAACATTTATCAAATTTATAATTTATTAATTCATTTGTGGTTAAAAATTTGTAAATTTATAAATTTATAAATTTTTAACTTTTATGGCTAAGGATTGAAAATTTAAAACAAGGCTCCACGTAAATAGGTTATATATAAATTACTTTATTCACAATAATATCATCAAATATACTTGGTAAAATCATAGGCTGACTGACCGTTTTCGCTCAGAATCGTTTTTCTTATACAATGATATTATATCATTGAATTCAAATTTAACACCATCTATTACAGTGACCCACTTGTAACCTACTGTACAGCAGAGCGACATCCACTTATCCACCTTTTTATTAATGATAATATTATACTAAAAAGATTAAATTACTATTATACTAATAAATAATATATTATTTTCTTTTAATAATTTTTTTATTTACTACATTAATTTATTTAAATAATATCAAATATATATTAGTCTTATAAATGCATAATGTACACATTCATGTTTTAAGCATTTCATTTATCATTTTAAATAAAATTGTACACGTTCAGTATCTAGTGTATACTTCTAGTTCATTTTATGAAAATAAATGGATTGAATTTGAAATCTGGATTGATGGATCCGATCCAAAAATCCAGATAAAACGGATTGAATCTGAAATTCAAATCATATAATTGTAATTCGGATAACGGATTCGTCTAAATATTGATCAGCATTAAGGTAATATATTGGCTTATTATTTAGGTAATTTTTTATGACGGCCTCCCAGCATTTTCGGTTTAAACATCGTTTAAACATTGATAGTATTTTTTTTCTATAACATTTTCAGTAAAAATAGTGTGTTTGATTCATCAATTTATTGTGTTCCTTAGTTTAAATTATATTTTCAAAGGCCATCATCGTATGTGACTTTTTAATTTTTACTCAGTTATATTATAATGTTTTTTTTTTTACTCTGTCCCGGCAAATAATAAAGTCATAAGCTAATAATTTTACGACGAGTCATTTTATTATAGTTACAAAATTAGTGCATGCCTTATGTGATGCTAACGGCATCAGATTGTATTCAACGTAATCAGTGGTGCCGTAGCTACCAATGTTAACGAACATTTGAAACGGTAGTTAAAGTTACAATTTTCTATTGTATCTATTAGATCTTAAATTATTAGTTAGAGTACCTAATCAAACTGTGATATGTACATATTTAACTGTGTTGTTCTTATAATCAAAGTTATGAGTTATAAATGTGTCGTGTTAGTAAGGAATAAAAATCGCAAAATTATATTATTTAAATATTTAAAAATTAATTTTATAACAATCAAATTTTTCATTTACAAAAAATACTCTGTTCCAAAAAAAAGGATATATGTATATAATATAAAGTTTTTATAATAAAATATACAGAAATAGAAGCAATGTATTTCAGTCTTAATATCATCCTATTAATAAATCGGTCTAATAAATTGGTAACATAGATTATCGTTTTATTTAAAACAATAAATTAGAAACTAATATTGTCTTATTCATTATATTTTAACATTTAATGAAATTTTAAATTAACTGCAGTGTAGTAAACTAAATAAAAATAATTTAATAAAATAAATAAGAATAGGTAGGTTATTATTCTAGTAATAATAGAAAAAAAAGTAAAAGTTTAAAGATAATGTATACCAGTCGTACTAATTTATAATTTAGACACATAAATTACTCAATGGTTTCACATTTTGGACAGTTCAAAAAGAGACGCGTGCGTTGAAAAGATTTGAAATTAAAAAGTAAAAATACGTGTTAACCGCATGTTATTACGTACGTTGCGCCAGCCCGGCCCATTTCGAAATTTTGGAAAATTTTTTCACCAATATTTAGCATGCAATTAGCATGAATTTGCACGACTAAAATTAGAATTTGCATGATATTGGTTTAACGGTTAAATCCAAAATTTGATGAGCCGGGCTGGCGCAACGTTGCGCTAGCCCGGCACAAAAGAAAAAAATATAGATATCGAATATTTAAATATACCAATATTTAGCACGCCATTCGCATGGATTAGCACGACTGTCCCCGGAATTCGCACGACATTTTTTTACGGTTAAAAAACAATTTTAGTGTTTTTACCGTTGCGCCAGCCCGGCCCGTAATAGAAATTTTGGGATATTTGCGATTATGATACGGCCAATATTTAGCACGCCATTCGCATGAATTCGCACGACTGTCCCCGGAATTCGCACGACATTTTTTTACGGTTAAAAAACAATTTTAGTGTTTTTACCGTTGCGCCAGCCCGGCCCATTATATAAATTCTGCGAATTTTGGGACTTTGACTATACCAATATTTAGCACGTCATTCGCATGAATTCGCACGACTGTCCCCGGAATTCGCACGACATTTTTTTACGGTTAAAAAACAATTTTAGTGTTTTTTACCGTTGCGCCGGCCCGGCCCATTATATAAATTCTGCGAATTTTGGGACTTTGACTATACCAATATTTAGCACGCCATTCGCATGAATTCGCACGACTGTCCCCGGAATTCGCACGACATTTTTTTACGGTTAAAAAACAATTTTAGTTGTAATACATAGTAAATATTTTTACTTAACAATTTTTAAATATAAATAAAATACTTTGTTTGTTTTAATATACGACGTAATAACAGTCACATTCACAGTAAATGATAAATAAAATAATATTTGTTTCTATTATTTATCAGGCTTTTTTTTTATATTTAATCTAAACTGCTCATCATAATAAGTATTTGAGAAAAAACACAGAACGCATGAAAAATTTGAAGAAGAAGTCACCCAATAGTGAACCTCTATTTGAAGAGTAAATGAGGAAAAAACAGTGAAGGAAATATTGAAGAGAGAAGAGACAAGGAGAAGAGAATTGAGATTGATTTAAGACCACAGTTGTTGAAGATCATTAGACCAAATTGGTTTTAAGTTTTAACAATGATTCCAAACTGTTTTTTTTTAGGGCGAGACCGAAATATTTAACTGTTCCGAGGCGTTTCTACACGACAGTTCATATTTTGTCTACTGATGGTCATGCGTAGGGTTATTGTGTCTAAAAGTTTTTGGTCGTCAACTTCCAACTGAGTGTAATTACTAATTAATATATTATTTCTAATCATCTATATCCGAACACGTTTAAAAGAAGAAAAAATATTTTCATAATTACATTGAAATATTTCAAGAAGAGTGAAATTTTCAATTTCGAAATATTTCAAGAAGAGTGAAATTTTCAATTTCGAAATATTTCAAATGAAAAATTTCAATTGAAATATTTCAAATTCAGAACCATAGTCATACGTATCATAACCTAACCTAACCGTAGTCCTCCCTCAAAAATAATAGGTACTTCCAGCACGTCCGCACAAAAAAAAACCCACCTAGTAAAATATTTAAACATAAATAGTTTTAATAACCTATCATGTATATTATAAATTAGTACAATAATAAATCGAAAATTAATGAATTTCAAGTTATTTTTTGCTGGTAATAATTTAACTTATAATTTTGTTTGGATAATATTACTCTATAATATAGTTTATGCATATGAACGATTTTATAACATATTAAGATGATCTATACTATAAAGGGTCGTTCAGAGCAAGTTAAAACATTTTAATATTTTATCGATGATGAATGATGATTGTTTATATTCTTCATACCTGCATATTATATTTCAAAAAATATAAATATTTTTTTTTTTTATTATGGGTTGAGGCTTCGACAAATAAGATCATTATCATGCTAATATAAATAGTGTGGTACGAAAACAGTATCATAATCGCAAAATTCGCAAAATTTCTATTACGGGCCGGGCTGGCGCAACGGTAAAAACACTAAAATTGTTTTTTAACCGTAAAAAAATGTCGTGCGAATTCCGGGGACAGTCGTGCGAATTCATGCGAATGACGTGCTAAATATTGGTATAGTCAAAGTCCCAAAATTCGCAGAATTTATATAATGGGCCGGGCTGGCGCAACGGTAAAAACACTAAAATTGTTTTTTAACCGTAAAAAAATGTCGTGCGAATTCCGGGGACAGTCGTGCGAATTCATGCGAATGGCGTGCTAAATATTGGTATAGTCAAAGTCCCAAAATTCGCAGAATTTATATAATGGGCCGGGCTGGCGCAACGGTAAAAACACTAAAATTGTTTTTTAACCGTAAAAAAATGTCGTGCGAATTCCGGGGACAGTCGTGCGAATTCATGCGAATGACGTGCTAAATATTGGTATAGTCAAAGTCCCAAAATTCGCAGAATTTATATAATGGGCCGGGCTGGCGCAACGGTAAAAACACTAAAATTGTTTTTTAACCGTAAAAAAATGTCGTGCAAATTCCGGGGACAGTCGTGCGAATTCATGCGAATGGCGTGCTAAATATTGGTATAGTCAAAGTCCCAAAATTCGCAGAATTTATATAATGGGCCGGGCTGGCGCAACGGTAAAAACACTAAAATTGTTTTTTAACCGTAAAAAAATGTCGTGCGAATTCCGGGGACAGTCGTGCGAATTCATGCGAATGACGTGCTAAATATTGGTATAGTCAAAGTCCCAAAATTCGCAGAATTTATATAATGGGCCGGGCTGGCGCAACGGTAAAAACACTAAAATTGTTTTTTAACCGTAAAAAAATGTCGAGCGAATTCCGGGGACAGTCGTGCGAATTCATGCGAATGGCGTGCTAAATATTGGCCGTATCATAATCGCAAATATCCCAAAATTTCTATTACGGGCCGGGCTGGCGCAACGGTAAAAACACTAAAATTGTTTTTTAACCGTAAAAAAATGTCGTGCGAATTCCGGGGACAGTCGTGCTAATCCATGCGAATGGCGTGCTAAATATTGGTATATTTAAATATTCGATATCTATATTTTTTCTTTTGTGCCGGGCTAGCGCAACGTTGCGCCAGCCCGGCTCATCAAATTTTGGATTTAACCGTTAAACCAATATCATGCAAATTCTAATTTTAGTCGTGCAAATTCATGCTAATTGCATGCTAAATATTGGTGAAAAAATTTTCCAAAATTTCGAAATGGGCCGGGCTGGCGCAACGTACGTCATGTTATTTCGATATTATTTCTGACGCATTTGATATAACTTGGTTGTGTTCGCTAAGATAAATAAATACCAAAAGTCTGCTTAGTAATAAATTATTGATTTTAGATTGGAAAAACATACTTATTACTCCAACACTCATTATAATATTTTCATTATCACACTTTTTATAAATAGCCTTATCGTATTAATTATTATTTTAAAGCCTATGATAAGTAATCGTAAAACGTACAAAAAATATTAAAAAGTGTTCAGCGAGTAATAGTATAGTCGCAAGACATATTATAATCTTGAAAACTACTGACTATACATATCGAAATATCTGTGCACATTCCTCCAAGAAATGTCCGACATATGTTTAGGAATAGTTGGGCCGATCTTGAAGTAAAAGTGAGTAAGTTTTAGTATCTATAAATGTGACGAGCTCGTTTTAAGTGTTTTTCTTTACACTCAGGCTTTTTATGTTCAAACTTAACAATTATTTAGAGTGCCTCAAATCGATATCGGTCATCGTGTTCGTCCATCGGATATTATAGAAAATACGTTTAAAATGTTATAAAATTATATTTACGAAGTCTATCGTATAGAATATTGTATTTTTAATATTTTATTTGGGCATCCATAAGAATCATAATAAATGTATTGATTTCATTTCTGATTATAAGCTAATTATAAAATAGTCAATAAACCCACGACATGGTCTTTATATGGAAAATGGAAAATTTGCCGGTACAAATGCTATATATGCTATATATATTTTTTTTATGACGTGTAGACGTTTTGTAAGATATAATTTAATAATATATTTTTTTAAATATATATTTTTTTAGATATTGATTATGTATAAACAGTTCATATTGAAATTTGGGCAAGCCGGGAAAAAACACCTAAAACTGAACCTACAAACAAAAAACTATTAAAAAAATGTGATAACCTAAAAGTTTTTGGGTATTATAATTATGAACTATATAATATGTACAAACGTCCCTGTTGGGGGAAATAATCTCATTTGATCTATATGGTATATTTAAGATAATTAATGTTTACTAGTTATATGGAAACATTTGGAAGTATATGAATGGGCACCAATTTAAAATAAAAAATCTAATTAACCAGTAAGGTAACGATAAAAAAAAAAGAAGGTATATATTATTTTAGTTATATGACTGGACTACTAAAGTGTCATAAAAATAAATTTACATAATTTTATGACTTTTACAATACATTATTCAGTTAACCACCATAAAGTTTTATAGGAGAATTTTCAAAAAAACGTTAAAGACATATGCTTTAACTATAGGTTGGTACCCACCAGTTCTTTAAGTATGTAAATTATTATTTCACTATTTTTTAACATTTTTGAATATTTTTTTTCTACAAGAAAAGACCCAAGAAAATAAAACAAACACAAAGTACCATCTTGAAGAAAATGTTTTATTTTTTAAGGTACTGTATATTATTATAATATAAAAAGATGGATGATGAGTGTATACCGAAAAAGTGTTTACAGAAAGAAAACAATTTTAAGACCGAGAGATCGTATCATCTGATTGGAAACTAAAATTGTCCAGTCCATTAAAAACGTCCAGACGAATAAAAGTAATAAACGAAAAAATGAGGAAACTTTTTCGCTATTCAAAATTAAAGTTAATCGTTTTGTAATGTTTATTTTAAATTAATGATTATAAGTTAGATTAAAATATATAATAACAAGGCAAGACGTTGTATAAATTTGAATTGTAATTTCAGATAAATTACATATTCGGTGTACGATTTAGAAGTTTTCTTTTTTGAGAGTTAATACGCTGAGAGAAGAAAACGATCGGATGACAATGCAATGGTACTGCAGATGAAGGTCTACGGGCGCAGCGGCAGATAATTTATTCACCTTGGCCATTAAATCCGTCGCAAAGACGTTTTTAATTATAAACTTCTCACAGCGATAGCCACTACACACAATATATATTCCCTGACGACTCTCCGTTTGTTTTAGACATAAAACTCGGAAAACGACTTTATGAAATAATAATAATACGAATAATCATAATAATAATGATAATTATACTTTTGGAATGGCACCAGATCCCTGCCGGAACAAAAGGGAACCATCCTCGATGGGAACTTTGTACAAGTGCAGTATTATAAATTTACATATGGACAGCATCTATTTGCACTTCGGTCTTAACGGTACTTTCATGCCTGTAACGATTGTAAAAACAACGGCAACAACTGACGGTGCCAAGACTTTGAACAAGAAATTAATAATCGCTGGTGTAAATGAAAAAAAAAATAATGAGACGAAGTCCCACTCCCTCCCAGCAGCAATTAAATCATAAGGTGAAATTTGCGAGCGAATATTATTTTTCCAGGTCAGCAACAATCTTATCGCGTACAATGCCATAGATCATAAATGCGTAAAAACATCTAATTTTATATTCGTAACTTCCTTACGCCAAAGTACCTTGCGCCATTTCACTAAAATATATATAAATATATATATACTATTTGAAAAAACCAGACTGAGCACGGTTTTTTATTGTGGTTTTTATTTATGATGATTGATTACTTGGTAATAATATACAGAGTGTAATAGGAAGACCTGACAGATGAAATAACTTTTATTCTAATCAATAGGTATTTTAAAATTGTTTTTTATATATGTTAAGGTGAATGACGACATTTGGTGAATGTTGACATTCACCGGTGAATGTTGACATTCACTGCTGTTTTTGGTGAATGTCAACATTTTGAATGGATATTAAAAATTTGCCAACAGTCACCGGTGAATGTCAACATTCGCAACGATTATCGGTGAGTGTTGACATTCACAATTGAGTTTTGGTGAATGTTAGACATTTTTAGTTAAAATTGGAGTATAGACGTTATCGTGTCATACGTTAAGATAGTAAATGTTTATAGATATGATATTGTTCACACAATATTTAATCGAACGGTGTTTAATGATCTATATAATATTATCCTAGACATTTAGGCATTTAATGTTACGGTATGTGTCTGTCTGCCTGTATCCACTACCTATCTCTCTCTCTCTCAAACACACCAAGCTTAGTTTAAGGGGAAAGTCTAACCTAACTTATGGTTAATTAATTTGTAAAAATTATTTTATCACTAGGTATTCATCTTTTTTTACAACATGTTAACATTCACCAAAAACAGATGGTGCATGTCAACATTCACCAGTGAATGTCTACATCTAAGAAAAAATTGACATTCACCAGAAATTTCGGTGAATGTGACATTCACCGGTGAATGTCAACATTCACCAAATGTCGTCATTCACCTTAACATATATAATTTATAGTCACTTGCGTTACACGTATAATAATATACAAAACACGTTTGAAAAATACTGAGGATAAAAAATTTAAAATTTAATTAAAATTGTTTTAGATAAATTCCAATAAGCTAATTTGCGAATCTGATTATAAGAACAATTTTTATGGTAAAAACATTTATCTAAGTCAAGTCGTTTATTTGTTAGAAGTTTTTAAAATATCAACATTTTTTTCAGGGTTTGTAACCGAAAAAATTAATTTCGATTTCGGTTTTGATATTGGTTACCGGTTTTTAATTTTTTCGATTTTTATTTCGATATTGATGACTGGTTTTAATTTTTTTCATTTTAATTTCAATTTTGAATACTGGATTTACATTTTTCAGTTTTGATTTCGATATTGATTAACGGTTTTCATATTTCACTTGCAATTATTTTTCAATTAAAATATTTTAAAATTGAAAATTTCACTCTTCTTGAAATATTTCAATGAAATTATGAAAAATATTTTCTCTTCTTTTAAACGTGTTTGGTTACAGATGATTAGAAATAATAGATTGATTACACACTTAGAAATAAAGAGAAACATATTATTTTTGTTGATTTTTTATTTCATATTTGTATAATATTCTTTATGTAGTGCTGAAAAATATTCCTAGCATTATTTTGAGAGTAAAAACATTTTTTTTATGAGTCTTAAAATATTGTTGTATGCTGACCACCAGCGATCCAAAAGATAATGGTTTGAAATAAAGTTTGAAATAAAAGAATCACTTGACTTTTTATTTTACTTAATTTTATGAAAATAATTTATCCACTACACAAAGCACAAATTCACAATATTATTATAATATCAATATGGCATTACAGCAGCACGGCATACCTAGTAGAAATTATTATTTGTCGAATTTATTCTGGATTTATTTTTGGATTTTAGATTAGAAAATGCTGTGCTTATAGTGTTATAACGCGTCAGTATATTATTTCTAGTAATTTTGTAAGGGAGTTTTCTAAAATGTTCTATAGATCCCCGATACTTATAAAACAAATACTAAACAATGTTAAGTAATTATAACAGTTTTACTTGTATTAAAATTTGAAACCAAAGTTATAAAATAGAACAGTTTTCATGGAACTAGTGTGGATTAACGATGAACAATAATTTTCAACGATAAGTATAACCTATATTGAACTAATGTATTATCTATACTTGTATGCACAGAGTAATTTATTTATTATGTGCCCTCATCCAAAACTCTCCCAATACATCTGATTGTTGGAATAAATGACAATTGTATCTTAAGTACGTTTATTTTCATACTATTTTCGAACAATATTATATGAAATAATTAACACAGCAGTTGACATATTATACCCTATAATATTATGTAGGTAACTTTAACCTATGTAAGATATTACTATTTGATTTAGCTTTGAGTTAACATTTAACAAATAATAGTATAACTAATGTCCAATATCTATTAATTTTATATCATACCTTATATAAAAATCATTATTTCTAAACAAATTAATACAACTCCACGATTAACAAAATATTGTTTTTTGTGTTTAAAACTAGTTTATATATTTTTGGAAATGGTCCTCAAATTTGTTCTGCCATAAGGTGCAAACTGAGATGCATAAGTAATTGACTAGTTGTTAATTAGCAGGCTCACCTGCTCATATTTAATATAAACCTTAGACTATTATTTTGTATTTCATAATTTGTAATAAAAACAGCACCTTCCTAAGTTCTACATATTATTATCTATTAACCCAACCTAAGATATAGGTGTAGATACTAGTGTACTACTGTACTACGTTAAAGCGAAACGTCTCCTCAACGAGGAACTTATTACCAGAGCAGAGCTTAAAACCGACAATTGTTTTTATTTTTATTTCAATATTGGTTATCGTTTTATTATTTTTCGATTTTGGTTTTGATATTGTTTACCGGTTTCATTATTTTCGATTTTAGTTTCAATTTTGAATACCGGTTTTAAATTGTTGAGGTTTTGATTTCGATATTGATTACCGGTATTGTATTTTTGAGCTTTCAATTTTGATTTTGATTTCAATTTCGGTTCTTTAACGGTTTTAACCGGTATTCAAAATCGATTTCGAAACCGGTTTTAAACCCTGATTTTTGTTTAAATTTATTTGGAATGTAATAACTTTTTTTCAAAACATTATTTTTGGGAATATTTTTCATGAGTTTATTTCTTAAATTATTTACTATTCATAATATAATTTTTACAATTTTTGTCAGACGTTTAAGTAGCATCATTTTTTTTTTTATCAGGTTCTTCTGTTACAATTTAAATTGTTAATAAAAATAATAAATAAATACATGGCATGGAAATAATGTGTTTCAGAATAAATTATAAATGACGAGATATCAGTAGTAATTATATGGCTTGTTTTTTTTTATAATGATTCAACAAACAAATAGTTTAAAATTACTGAATCATTTTTTCGCTGGAAAATGTAAAACTGTTATAATTAGTGCAATTCAAATAACTAATCAAAAATATATATATTATCCAATCTTTTTGTAGAACAATCGCTCATGTATATTTTCAAATAATATGGCAAACAAATACAGTAGATAAGACGTAATTAATGATTTCTAAATAAAAAACAATTCGCATGAATTATAAGATTATAGTGTTCTTAAATATTAATTTAACCAAAAAAAAGTCTAATGGTTTGGGACATCACTTTTCTTGGAAACATTCTGGGATATTAGAATAATTCACCGTGAGTTATTTCGTTAAATATAATAATGTAGGTTTCTGGTGAATATTACCCTGGGATAGATTATTATAATTTTACTTCCAAGAAAAAAATCAAAATACGTATTGTATGAGGTTATAGAATTGTATCTTATTAATATTATATTATTATATTGCTATATTGTACAGAAATAGGAACGAGCAAAATACGAGTATGCACACAAATAATCAGATTGAATACGATTTGCGATTTATATGGCATATTTTATTAAATTGAAAATGAATGCTCAATAATATTTAGTATTATAATATTAAACTAATATTCATTCTTGTGTAATTTAATATTATTACGAGTAAAAAAAACAATTATTATTGTCATCGACCAATACAGTCAAGCAATAATAATTATGTAATAATAGGTGCGGTGTGTCCATATCAAAAGATATTAGGTCAGTTAACACAGAAATTTTTAATACCGTTCAATAATTATTCATAACGTTTACACACGAATACTGTGATACTGTGTATATAATATCGTTAACGTTATTTTAATTTAATTCACTATTGTATGCCGTACCATAATATGTAGATAATTATGAAGTTAGGTATTATTTTAAGAATTATTGTGTGGAAAATGTTGTTCGGCTAACACATTCGACAGTTATACCGTGGTTTTTTTTCAAAACATATTATTTATGCAAAAAAAAACCTCAATATCATAATATGTTAATTATAATTATATTAAGTAATACTCGGGTACTTGTAAGTTGTCTTACGTAAATATAGAAAATAGAAAATCGCGTGACCCAGTGTACAATATTCTACGAGGGTAGATGGAATGCCAACTTATGGACCGACCGTATAACGTAAGTATATGTGTACATCAATATAATATAATTTATATATATATATATATAAAGGAACCCTTGAACATTACGCTTCAATATAGTTTACAGTCTCTAGATATACAAATATAGATAATATTTATTTATAAATCTGTATACGCATTGAAGGACCCACAGGGTGATTTTGTACGAGTTACAAACCATACTTGCAATTTTAGAATATTAAATAAACGTTTAAATAGTTAATACGTATTTTTTGAAACAGTACTCACTTATTGTACTTATACAAACCATTTTTTATTACATTTTCAACAAGTCCCAAAAATGCCACTCATTCTTTCATTACAAACAAATGTTTTTTTTTTTTTAGTTTTTTAGTTCATTTTTATGCTGAGGTTTATTGCCATAAACCTAAACCACCCTGTAGACTATATATTTATATTACCACACACACCTATGTTCGTATTTTTTCTTCAGCACTTTTCCAATGACACAAACTAGGAACACATTAAAGATACGTTCTCTTCAATATCAAATCGAATGGGCCATATATTTTTTTTTAAACTACCGAGCCCGATTTTATGGATTTGGCCGCAATTTCGTAAATTATATGCCTTGCAATGTTTATTTGTATTTGTGTTACTTAGATTATTTTTTTTTGTCAGTTTCACATAAAAACCATTATATTATGATAAAACACACCTGTTATTCTATAATTACCCAATTTATCAATAGATCGTAATATTATAATCAAGATCATCCTGATAACTATATTCGTATTGAAATACAATTAATAATTTATTGATATTTGTATGCTTTTTGTTTATAATATATAATATATTTAATTTAATGTAAAAATCAAAAATATAATGAATTATTATTTGTTATTAAATAATCATAAAATAGGTATGATACATTTTCAATATTATACCAAAATAATATTATGATAGATATTAAATCATATTAAAATTGCACAACATAATGAACACAATTGATTGACTTAATTAAATAGTTGAGATATTTAAATTAATACTAAATAAACGGCTTAGATCCCTTTTTGTTTTTTTATTTAAAAGTAAATTCCGAATAAAATAAACTACAGTTTATTGCAATAAGCAAAATATTTAATGAAAAAGTATACAATTATTAAAATAACAAAAAATATAGTATGATGAGAAAAACCCATTGGTCTTACCAAATTTACCTAACCAGCCTTATAATTTATTTGTAAATTAACATTTTATTTTAAAGTGATATCTTAGACTGAGAAGAGAACGGAGAAAGTGTAATATATTCTCCGCTGATATTATTTTTTCTTTTAGATGAGGACCACATTATTAGTCGTTTATCTAAAGTGATATCTAAATATTGTACCTCAGTTCTGTCAGGTATTATAATTTTGTGCATTTCAAGTTGTTGGCACTCTTGGGGGAGGTGGTTACCTGCAAACAAAAATGTAAAATAACGACAAACAAACTGGACTAATCTGCGAACACGCAATTACAGTACTTTATGATAAAATAAAAATGAATTCATTTTTAAATAAATATTTATGATAAAATAATGTTTTTAGACTTAAATATGTCATTTCTAGCACCGTTTTTAGATACTTAGTGTATGTCATATCAGTATAAATGTCATAACACGAATCTAATAAACTTCAAAAGAGGACAAAGTGAATCTGTTTTTGTGAAGAACGAACCTTTTTTTACAATATATATTTATATTCATGGTACATATTTTGCGCTCTAATGAAAAAAACATATGTATTTAAATATTTTCTTAATCCATCATAAACTACAATGATTTTCTACAGTATTTATTTTTAAACACTGAGACAACATTGTGAAACACGTTTAAGACAATCATAATCAAAATATTTTTTATTTTAAAGATTTTCATTATAAGGATAAAAGTTTGTAACTGTTTATTTTAGATGTAGTATAATTTTCCTTACATTTTGCAGGATTCTATTTTTACCGTTAAAGAGATTCCCCAGGTGATTGCCTGTTTTCCTTGTTTTTTTTATACTATCCCCAAATTCATAAAAAGTTATATTGAAAAAGAGTAAATAAAAAATTGTCCTATTTCAATTTCTGGAGAAGTTAAAACCAAAAATCAGGGAAAATCGATTTCAAGTAGACTTGACGGCAAATTCAAATTTGTTCTTAGAATTCTTATAAATGTATTAGAACAGTTTGTATGTTTGGCAAAGAACACGTCTAAAATCCTATGTCACGCGTGTGTTAGTTAATTACTGAAGATGACATGGCGGAATCCCTTTAATTAAAATGTGAGACGTGTGTATTAATCATGTTCAGCTTACTGATTTTTTTTTTAACCTGTATTATTTGTAGTCTTCTGAATAAATAAGTGAAAACAAAAAAAAAATCATGATTTTAAAATTAAATATAATAATAATTACCGTATTTCTCCTGGCCATTTATTTATTTAATGATAAATAATAAGTTCTTATTTTGATTTTGAGTTTTGCAAATAATTGGTATTCTTACTTAAAGCCTCAAAGAACATATTTTTAAATACTTACATTTTTTTAATACATGAAGTGTTTTCTAGCGATAAATAATTTTATGTGTATTAATGAAAATCATCATTTTTTTTTCTAAATTATTAAGAAGGTACAATTTTGGAAATGTTTATTTTAAATAAATCGTAATTTAAAAGCGTTATTACAATATATAATATACCAAACATAATCAACGATCCATGATAACATGTATCCTAAAAAGATAAGAGTATTCGATGTCTTGACAATTATTTATTGTAATAAATAAATACATAATATTACATAATATTGTTAATATTTACTAATTTGTAAATATTTTCTGAAAGCATTAGACCAAATAATCTTCTGTTTGGTTAGATGAGTACCGTTATAATAATCGCAGATAATTATTTATATATTAAATATATATGATAAAATATGACAAAATATGTATCTAGATAAGTCTAAAACGCAGGATTTTTTAACTTTGTTTACACATTTAATACTAACATCTTAAACGGCGTTATAGATAGGCAATATCGCTACATTTCCGCATTTTCATTAGATATTGCCTATATTTATTTGACAATGTATTGAATATTACTGCTAAGTACCACGAGAGGCTTATGCATGAATATGAGACGTAATATGGCCAACAACCCCGACCACACAAACGCACTCTCGTTAATTTATATTTCATATTAAAATGTTAATAAAGTAATAAGTTATATTAATATATATATATTGAATTATCGTAAACATGTATATACTATACATTGCATAGTGTATACCTATATGTTAAATTTATACTCGCGCAGAGCATTGTAATATTTTCGACTGGCAAATGTTCATTTTTTTAAGACCATTGATGCCTTTCAATAATCGAATTTTCACCAATGGTTCATTAAAATGTTCAGACAATCTGCGAAAATTGCATCATTCCGAATTCGTATATACTCACAGTAAATAATCTGTTCTCATAATAATTAATATAATTAAAATAAATTGAAGTAATTTGTCTTTATATTAATTCAACATATTAAAGTGTTATTTAATAATTTAATTTAAGTTGTTTGAGTGCAAATGGCGTACTGTACATAAACTGTACCCTTTTATTCGATACTCTTAGAATGTGTATTTATTCAAACTTCGGTCAATAATTGTAAACCCGTAATATTTACTTCACAATCAACGTTTTCATTGCGATGATAATAATACAAAATATATAAAAATATGTCTTTGTCTCTTGTTTCATAAATATCTATTGTCCTGTATATTTTAGCATTTCCATACCAGCATCGTATAAAATAGTGTTTTCTATTTATACCCCTGCGTTTGGTTTAAACATTTAGTCACTGTATTTGCGTTTGTTTTTTTACCAATAATAAATTGTAATGTATTCCATTTTCTATTCGTGTCCAATCACTATAATAGTAATAATATATATGACCTACATCGTACATGTTAATTCAGTGTAGAGAATGGTTGTAAATTTGGTTTTGATGTCATATACAAATTTCGTATGTGATAATGTTTTATTAGTCCAATAAATCATTATTATACTATAATGTATCGGATGGTCATGAAATAAATGAAACATTTATTTGACCTACAGCGCAATCAATAAATTATACTTTAACATAATATAAGATAGAAATAAATCAAATTAAATTAGAATTAAATCAATTCATTTTTTTCCATTTGCTTGATAACTATAAATTGATAATTACTTTAAAAAATAATGGATCTATAGGTATGATCTATAAAACTCTTGAAACATAAAACAAATTAGAATAAATTCATATTTTATATATATATATACGAGTATATATTATATCCGTAGGGCGTTTTAAGTTTCAGGGGTTAAACTCTGAAATCGTAAAAAAAAAATTAAATCCATAGAAAAAATTGTTATTTACGAAAATATATATAAGTTATAAGTGATATAACTACATGTTGTAGTGCAAAATGTAACTCTCTTAATTACTTTCTGGTGATTGATATTAGTGAAATTAATCAATTTTGCCAACACTTTTGAATTTATTACGTTTTGATGTGATCGATACATGTTTTATTACTGTTGTAATAATATAGGGCTCGGATTTTAAAGTAAATGCTTCTTTTTGTATATATAAAATAGAAATCTAATTTTTATACATACATTTATTTCACGTAATTCTGATTCCAAATAAACGATTTTATTTTGGTTTTTTTTGTGTAAATGCTTTTTTTGCTTTTTTTCAGTTATTGCAACTGAATTATTGTTGTTAATTATTATTGTATTTGAAGTGAGAGTTTTCACTTAAAAAAATGTTTGTCTAATTAATAAGAAATGCGAAAACCCGGAATATGGACTAAATGGTTGTATTGGATTATTATAGTTTTCGTTATCGGCTTGATTTTATATCTATGTATAATATAAATAGGTATAGATGTTATTGTAGATTATCGATCTACAGACAGGTCGATAGCGCATCAGCTATTGCATATAGCCTGTAGAACCTACGCTCAGTATTCGTATAACATCATTATCGACCAGTTCAAAATTTAAGTTTTATAGTGTTGTAATTTATAAAAATACCTAAAATTAAAACAAATTCATTTTTAAAAAAATTAGTGTTAGAAGTTGATGAAGAATTTTTTCAAACAAATGGATCGATTTTATATTGCAAACTTTGTGAAATAAAAGTGTCATATGAAAAAATATATAATGTACAACAGCATGTACGGAGATAAAAACATGTGCAAGCTGTTAAAAGACACAAACATCTTGCCAGATACATGGTAGTAAATTCTTTTTTTTAATTTAAATTAATTTTTCAATTTTTATTCAGTTTTATAACTAATTCATGTTAATTTTTGGTCATGCTTTTTTTTGCTTTTTAAAAAAATAAATATGCTTCATTATTGCTTATTTAAAACAAATTTTGTGCTTTTTTGTTATTTAATCTGCTTTAAAATCTGAGCCCTATATATAACTTAAATATGTGTGTTTTTAAAAGAATGAATCCTATATAGTGTCTTGCTGTAGGCGACAAATAAAAAAACCTGGATCGTGATTCATCGCATGATATCATGCCATTTTGTCAAAGAAATATAATAATATGTATTGTGTGCAAATCATACACGGTGTGCTTTAAGGGCGAAACCAAGTCAAATACAACGAAAAACGCAGTGGCCTCAGGTGAAAAAAAAACCGTTTTCGGAAAACGAATAATACGAAAGTAAATACTCAGGCACCACATTTTATAATATAAAGTTTTGTTGTAGGTTGGACATTCTTATTTATTTAGTAATTTCCTAAAAATAACTTCTCACAAAATGATTGGAATTTCAACAAAACAGACATAATATTATTATATCGTCTAATTTTACCAGCTTCTCAGAAGCTTTTAAGTAGTAATATTAAACAATTTTGTTCATCTTAATCATTATTATTCATCTTTTGTTATAATAAATTCCGACGCTAAGAAAAAATGTTACACCAAATAACTCTTATACAAGTTAATTAATCATAATTACTAATTTATGATATCTATAGTTTCTTATACTTTCTATATATTTATAGAAAGTTTAGTCAGTGTTAAAATGTTTTAATTTTGTTTTTATATTTATTTTAATTTCAATTTGTTCAAAACTATGTTCCATCATATTATTATTGCTCTTGCGAGAAGAAAATATAGTGCACAAGTTTTCATCGGGACTTTTGGTATGCGGCTGGCGGCGGCGGTGTAAACGTTCAATCGATAGACGGTCGGTATATCGGGCTGAATAAATTCCATCCCTGAGTGTAATATCACTATTTGGAGGGCATAGACGAATGTTTCAATGTCTCCATGTACTTCACGCCACGACGTATTACGCAATTTTCGTCATCTGCCCCGCCACCGAGCAATAATAACTGTCAGTGATTTAACGAGGAAACCGCCGGTGTAGCCCAACATGCGTGTGATGAATTGCATTTTTTTTTTACTTTGTGTTTCTTTACTCGGAGATTACATTTTCCGAAGAATAACTACGTGCTGACAGAAAACGATGGTTTTTCAAAATACGAGATTCACCCCCCGAGATCTCGATCGAATTCTCAACGAGATTGAGGTACAGGTACAACAGAACACTTGGTAACGGCTATTGCGATGAGTCGACGACAAACCCATTATGTGTCACTCTGGCTCGGCTACAGCGCGGTCGGTTCAATCGAGGCAACGTCATGTGCTGTATACTATTATATTGTTGCTGTTTTTATTATTATTGAAGTGAATCTTCTTTACGGAGGGTAAACGGTATTATACATAGAAGAAAAAACGACAACATTTTCTCAGCAGTGTTTTTGACCAATTTATCGCGTTGAGAAATTAAATTAAGGGGCCAGTATTTCAATTTTACGCTATTCTATAAAATTTGAAAATTAAATTTTATATTTTAGTTGCCACCTTGATAATAATACTATACCACTAATCTATGGCCTGATACCTATTGAGGGGGGGGGATAGGATGTATTATATGGAAAAAAATGACTTCACTGGAATAGTTATTCTCAGGCCTTGTAGAATTGTCAGATTTTGATAACTATTTTTTATCCGAAAAAACTTCCTACTGGCTGTATCGAACTTCGATTTTTATTTTATTTCAAATAATGGTATAATATAATTAATAAAATAATGCTTAAAATTGTATTATTTTTGAAGACATATTATTATGAAGTTTAAGATTAAAATATTTAAAAACAGAGTTCGATGTGATTAGTAGAATATTACCTTCTATTATCCTATCGAATCGATATCGCCGACAGCAGTTTCACTCACCCACGTGTATTCACCCCATGCACCACGCACACTTGTATTATAAGTGTGTCATTAGCAGTGCTCGAATTGGTCAAATAAAAGAAAGGGGACTCCGTGACTTAAAAAAAAATATGCATTCCTTACAATGATTAGGTTAGGTGGGTTAGGTCCGTGCTTTTGATCCACGTTATCAATTATCATAAAAAAAATCATTAAATTGTATTTTAATATATCTTATTGAATGGGTGCAACTTTACGAAATAATAATTTAAGAAGAGCTCCGTCTCCTTACACCCCCTGCCAATTCGAGCACTGGACTTAAAAGTGTGTTTCTGTGTTCTGAAAACATCAAATATGGCACTTGAATGTATAGTTAGACAGCGTCGTTATGTCTCCTATATCGTCTGCACGCACACATGTCTATTATTCCAAAGAGTAATATTTTTTCTCCAGAAACAGACATTTCTAGTCAGTTATTCGTGACTTGAAAAGTTTTCAAAACGCTAGTTAACGACTTTTGTAAAAACGATATAAACGGCATAGACGTCACTGGTTTCAATCACACACATCTTTCTGAAGAAGAATATTTTTCTGCACACAAAGGTTTCCACATGAAAATTTCATATTATTTAATAACCGATTATTGCGTAACCAACAGTGCAGTATTTAACTAGACGTTTTTGATTTAAAACTGAGCAGGAATGTATTTTATTGGCGTAGAATATTCTACACACATTTTATTTGATGATATGTAGTCGAGGGGAGTCTAATCAGATATCTCCGGATGCGAAATATATACCAACATTTACAAACTAAATTGATTTAAACGTATATAATAATAGCATTGTGAATTTCTTGTCCAAACAAAATTCACGGGAAGTTGAGGGAGTTTGAAGTGCAAAATATTTACCGTTAGGTACATAGTTAGGTACATAGTTTTATGTTTGTGTTGTAGATTGTGATCAAGCAACTAAATATATTACTACAATTTATAGATGAGTACAATTCGTAATACAACATAATATATGAATGTATTATAATTTAAACGTATTATTTCTTTACTCGTCTCGGCCTCTTGTCTCCCCCCCCCTAATCGCTCGGTCCGCGAAGGGATGATAAGACGTAACAAGATGTGTCATTGTTATGTGGCGCATAACTTGTTAAACTGCGCGTTAAGTTACCGGATGGGTGGCCCGCAGTTATTTGCAAGCGACGCGTCCTCGCCTTCCAATGATGTGCCAATTTTTATTTTTACAAAAATCTACGGTATCGTTTCACCGAACGCTTCGATAAACTTTCACAAAAAAAAAAAAAAAACATAAATAAAAAAAACCGTTGGAAAACACAAAGGGCATCGACGAAACAGCTGTGGATATGGTGAAAAATATCATTCCGTGTACGGTTTTGTACGCAAAACGCCGTTCAAATGAGTAGACGAATTACATATAGGCAGATACTCGTCTCCGCGGAGAGCGATTGGATCGGCGTTCGGGTCCTGGTCCCGCCGACCTTTTTGTGATTGAATTAGTAGCGCGTGTCGGCCATTTGCGTACGTGCGAAACGGTATTTAGATAAGCCGACAGCGAAGACTATAATATACCTACCTACGTGTGATTACACGACGGTGTAATGTGTTTTGCGTGAAAACCGGCGCCCCGGTGGCGTTCATCGGGTGGAAGTGATAACGACGTATACACTGCAGTTTGATACGAAATCTATCAGTTTTGGAAAACTTTGTCAGTCAGTATACACGCGATAGACTGTTAACGCGATTAAAGCAACGTTCAAAAAATATAACAATATCGTACTGAACGTATTCTCCAATAATTGTTTTCGCCGATGTTCGTCTGCAGGCGTGGGGAGCGTACACGCGGGTCATGGCTCGAAATCGATTTTCTCGTTTTTGTATTGTTTTATATCGATTATGGACGAATCGATATTATAGTTATTGAGTATTACAATGGATCAAACGACTGTTTTTCAATAATATCGGAAGTACGGACACGTTTAACAACCTATAATAATTTAATAATATTGTGTGCTTAAGAAAATTAAACGACAACAATATCAGCAATGACAATATATTGAAAGCTCATTTGACAACTTAAACATTTCGTTGTGCGACAAATATTAATTGTACACGTCCGTGGTATAAACAAATAGTAGTACACTTTTGTAATTGTATGGATTATTCGGAACAGGTTCGTTTTAATTAACGCTCTGGATAACAAAACAACTGGAATATTTTAAACTAATTTTAATTAAAAATAATTATGATAAGAAACAGTGTAAAAATAATTAAGAAAAATGACATCCGTCGACGCACACATAAGTAATTTGGCAACGATGTAGCAAGCTTATACTGACAAACTCTAGACAAGTTCTCACATAATGTTGCCATTTCGATGTCACAAATAAACTGAGTGAAGTTAATTAAAAAATTGAAAACATATTTATAAATATATTCTTAGCTCCAATATTAACGAAATACATACGAAATGTACATTATAGTTTTTTTTTTTTTTATTGATCTTGAGCCCGGCAGCTGAGGCCATTAGCTATTTTTTAGTTCGTAGGTTGTTAAGTTGGTAGGGGGAGGAACATGTATGTGTTTAGTTTGGCAGAATTTTTGATTGGGCGCCCGTAGGTATCTACCATGCCCGGGTGGGGGATGGCGGCACTTGTTCTCCGCACACCGTGACTTGCCCGAAGAAAAATGCCGCCCGCGGCCAAGGTATCGAACTCGGGCCGGCTGCGTCCACTCCGTCCCCCTAAAAACATTATAGTTTATAATATACAATAATTCAATAATTTAAATTAGGTAATAAGATTGCAACTTTTAATATCATTGTTGCATATAATAAATTATCAAATATTTCGTGCGTCGTTTTATTATTTACATATTTCGAACACAACATAATATATTGAGTTTAATAAACATTGTTGGTTAGTGATTGGATTTCGTCATGGACAAATTATAAACAATTTAAATTTAAACCAGAAACTAATGCTCATAGATTATGTTTATTAAAAACCAAAATTGCAGTGTTTAACGTTAGTTAGCTATTTATATCAATAGGTACATAATAAGAAAGTGAAAGAATAAATCATAATTAATTTCATTTCATTTATATATTTTATTAGTGAGTAATTTACATAATTGAATGGCAGTACTATATTTAAAATTATAGTTTTGTGTTATCACTGATATTTTATAACAAATTATTGTAAACTAAAGTTAAACGAGGGAAAAATGTTGTGGTTCAATTTTTTTAATAAAGTATTTGGGTTTCATATCACTGAGGTTTATTTATTCTTCAATATTAAAATTCAAAAACCATATGTCGTCATAAATATGTCTTTGTTACAAAGTCAAAAAGGAACAGCAGCTGTGTACGAGATAGTGAAACTTTGCATTGGGAGTTAGCTCCGTTCCTTGACCTAATAGTATTATACGGATACAACATAATATTAAAATGTCACTTAAAGACTTAAGTGGTAGATTGGTTTTAAGATTCCACAGTTCATATAATTTTTAAGTTTTGATAAATATTTATTTTTAGATTCTGAGCGGAGCGATGAACGTATTGATTTTATAATGATGTGTGTTTTTTTTAAAATTTTTTTTTGGTGTACACGATAAGTAGCCGAAATAACACTTCGATTTTCAACTTCAGTATCTTGTTCAACGGGACAGTGAATATTTTTGGTGCATTGGGGAGGTCAAAATTTAAAATTCTTGATAGTTTTCAAAAGCGACGGAAAAAACAACATAAAAATTAATACGATAGTTCTTTATTTCAAAAAAGTTAACATTTTAAATGTTTATAATTATATTAAATATTTTATGCATATGATAATTTATATAGAACGTAAATGTTTTCGTTATAATTACATTAATATCCCTACTAAATCAGCTAAGGGCATAAAAATATACAATTCAATGGAACGTAACCAATGCAGTTAAATCAAACAAATTGTATGTGTTGCAATAACTTAAAAAAATCAAAAACATGATGAATGGATATTGTTTTTTTGGGAGTTTTTAATTTGCACCAAAATTAAAATCAATTATATTTTTGATACTATCTCGATAGTACCAACTTAAAAGTTTCTATATCCTATTATAAATTTAGATTAGTTTTTATTTATAAAATAGCTGAGCTTATACACATATTGTTGTAAGTTTATATAACTTATTATATGTAAAATTATTTTAATTGGCTACTTTTTTTTATATTTATAATAATACGATTTTATATAAACTTACAACAATATGTACCTACAACAACTTGTAAGTTGGTACTATCGAAAAAATAATCGATTTTAATTTTGGCGCAAATTACATATCCTAATTTTGGTTCAAATTACAAATGCATTTAAAAAAAAAATGGTGCAAATTACACATGTTGTATATATTTTGGGTCAATTTTGGTCAAATTTACTACAGCTGTTTTTTTTTATCATCACCTACTATTTTTTAGTTGACGTGCCAAAAAAAAACGACAATAAAATGTGATACAAATCAAAATGTAAATCTTGCAGTATGTACCACGATTTATTTAGTTAAATGTACAACTCTTTGCACAGCTGTGGTTCACTCGCGTGATTGCTTTTTTGGCTTCACAAGGTTTATTGCTGTGCATAATAATTAGTACACTATATACGACTAATATAACCCTATAACGCCTGTTAATACTGACACGACCGATAAAAACAATACTACAAATTTCGATGTTTGATATTGAATAAAATGTAACATTAAATATTTGTGAACAAATAATAATATTATATACAATGTAAATAAAATTGTGTCGTTCAAATGGTGTTATCTGTAAACTCATTAAATATCATTCAACTAAAATTGCATTTATATTTTCGTTTTATTGCGATAAAGGAACATACAATTATTATTACAAAAATAACCACGCACAACTAAAATGTTAAAAACATATTGTATTTCGAGACGATCAAAGTGTTTAAGGTAATTCAATGTATTTAGAAACACGATCTTAAAAAATATACCTTAGATAAAATATATTATTTTATCCCAATCGCTTCTCTTTATGATATTATAAAATGTTTCTTTTCCAATTTTATTGGGACATATAATACATTACCTACTGTAATATTATGTAAATAATATCAACGATATTGTATTATAGTGCTTGTCATTATGTATATCGTTTGTGTGTGTATTTAATGACATCATCGAACAAGAAAATGAGAAAAATAATCTTTTTAGAATTCGGCGAATGAAAATGACAACATAATAATTATAATTTGTGCTTTGACATTTTTTGGTAAGATGATAGAATAGAAAGACTAAAAAATAAAACATCCGAGTATAATATGTCGTCGTAATAATATGTTATAGCCTATATAGGTATGAAGTATAATTTCGTAAGCAATTTCGGTTCCTCGATCTGCGAATTAATCACGGAATCCAACTGTCTAGACCGTCGGTATTTTTGGAAAAATCAAACCGAGTCTTATATTATTATTAAGAATTATTGATTTATTCGAGGACCACGGTACTGTTGAAAAATCTTAAATTGAAAAACCCAAATACCGCGCGGAAACCTAAAACACACGATATCTCTCCGCAGGCTATTATTTTACTGTAATGCGAACGAGTCGGTTTCGAGCGAGTTTTTATTTTAAGACATTATATTGTATCACGGTGGTGATTACGACACCCTGGTGGTTCACCAATGAACGACCTACCCCCGACGCCAGGTACGGCGGGTGCTGACGGGTCTCGGTCACTGTATAAAATAATAATTTATTATTATTATTATTATTATTATATTATTTTTATTATTATTATAATAATAATAAATGTTGTTTTCGTTGTATGATAATATTATAGCGAAGGTTAGTCGTGACTTCGTGAGCTCCTCCTCATCGGCCCGCCGACCGGGTCTGAGCCTCTCTAATATTTGTGCGAATGCAAATGATGGATAATTATTTGGCTGCGGGTTGGTTACGCGGGTCGGTTATCAATGATAAGGGGCTATGGGGAAAAAAGGGGGGAGGAGGGGCATCGGACCGAATTAAAACCTGGCTGAATGCCATTTTCTTGGGAACGATTTATCGGTTTCCGTACAAAAAGAATCGTTTCCGTCCGCCGCCGCCTCCGGAACCGAACGCGTATACACGTACGCTGGTCGATTCGCGTACGGTACATAATAATATTTTATGTGTATTATATACGTGTGTGCGTCCGTGTAAGTATACGCTTCGGCGCCGGTCACCGGAGATAAAATAATACGATTTTCCATAATAGTATAATATAATATATCGCGAAAATGACCTCGCGCCGCCAATTCTTTTTTTATTTTAGGTCTCCTCGCAGACGATAAAATACTCCGGTGCAGGTGCACAATATTATCACCACTACGACGTTCCGTGGTTTAGGCACGGCATAATTATTGTATTCCTTAATAGGCGTAGTGGTTGGTACCTCCTAATACACTGTAAATTAAAATTTTTTCAACGAGACACAAGATCGCCGTGGCGTTTTTTATTTACGCAGCCTTCGATGACGCATGTGAACGCCTCGTTAAGCATTTTTTTTCGGGTACGTGTATAATAATAATAATACGAACACACGTCTTACCAACCTACCTCTTTTTCATCCACCAAAACGCAAACCGTATTGCTACTAAAAACACACATGGTAATAAATATTATATTATTAAATATTGTTAATTCTATTTTTTTACGCAATACAATGGTTTCACTACAATATTTTTGTGTAATCTACTAGGTACTATGTAAAAGTAATTTGTAATTTGCAACGTAATAACTAATTTAGAGCATGGAATTTTGTGCGACTGCGTATTTTAATGTTTTTAATATTCAAATTTATAAATCATGCTAATTTTAAGGTGCATTAACAACATGTTATTTTGGATATTATTTGACCATGATTCCATGTTTATTGCATATTTTAGTGAAATTGTATGTAATATCATATTAAATTTGAAATTTCTTATAGATTAAGAAACACAGGAGTACCTACTATGTACTAAGTCGATCACTGCCTATAATCTTGTCGTTATCGATATAATAAATTAATCATTAAGCTAAAATATCAAAATTATAATATCAGAAATATGCTGATTTTCAATAAAATTAATTTAATTTAATTTAAACATTATTAATTTATTTATCATACCAACAGAGTTATGAAACAAAAATATGTACAGTTAACTACTAATGTCTATACTGTAGAACGATTGTAAGACCGTTACCGCACTATTGCCGACAATCGATACTGACATCGTACAACATTTATAAATAAATAATATAAATAACCAAATATTATTTTATTTTCAAAGTTCAAAATCAAATATGTGTAAAATACACGAGTGAAATTAATTAACTGAAAATCTTGCAGAGGTTTCATGTAGATATGGAATAATACTACTTTGTAATGAATATAAAAACATAAAAGATATATTTATCAAATGTATAATTCAAAGCCATTCAATTATCCACTGTATGGATCTAGAATAAAAGTAATTGATATACATGGTATAATATACTATAAATTTCACTTACTTAATTTTAGAAAAAACAAATGTTAAAATATTATGTTTATTTATCACATTTAAGTTACAGAATATTAATATCAATATTTTTTGAATCCACTAAAATTAAAAACGTTTAATATTGTTTTTTATTTCACATTTTCATCACACTTACTGCACATTATACTATGACATAGCTTAATATTTTTTAGAGCAAATTAAAATATTATGGTCTAATTATTTCTTATATAATATATCTTTTATACATGATTAAAATATGAAATATCCAGTTTTTTTTTAAATCTTGGTTAGACAATATTATATTTACTATAACGTTATGTGTAGATTGGTTTGTTATTTAAATTAACAAGTAATAATATATCTTGCATTAATCTCAATAATATTTTATTTTTATATTTTTTTTATTTTTCTTATTGAAAATATTTAATTACAATCTATACAACATCTGTACAATAAGTAATTTTGATTTAAGATATTTACATAGCGAGACTGGCAGATAATAGGGGGCACTCAGTAGTGTCAATAATTACAACAGTTTATTAATATTTATAGTAATCATAGCTTTCAGGAATTTATTACAGGTTCAACATAGGCTGTAATAACTATGGTTCATGCTGTATAATATAATTAAATATTATTACTCACATAGACTATGGTGACTATTATACAGTGAGGTTATTGAATGAAGAACTGTGGACAATAATTTTATTTATTTGTGGAATTGTTTATTTATTTTTCTTCGTTTGGAAATAAAATAAAAATAAGTCGTGTATGCACTGGTATAATATATATATTATATTAATCCTACAAATCTTAACCCCTACAATAGCTAATGGCCATAGTTGCCGTGTTCTAGATCAAAAAAAAAAAAAAATAATATATATATTATCATATCTATTCTCCACTTTCAATTACAGAACATGATGTCTATTTTATATATAAATTGTCTGATTGTAATTATTTAATCGTATTTGCATACGTTTCCCTATGTCCAAAATACGTATATTTTTAAAAAATATTTTGAGTATTTACATTTTTAATAAGATTAAAATTATTATAATGTTTTCGATGAAATACTATTCCATTCAAAGTGAAAATAATAATTTTGTCGCCATGAATTCTTCTTTATTCCGTAATAATAGCACAGGAGTTATTCTATCGCGTAAATTTTTTGTTTTCGTGGTATTTACTTATACTATAAGTAGCATGTACTGTAGTGTATAGTAGCCTGTAGAAGTGAAATGTTGAAAAAAAGAAGCCCTTTCAAAAATCTAGCCCTTGGCATACCTCGGGTACTGAAAGTCAACCCAGCTCTATGTTCGTACGTCAAACGAAAACATTGGCTGCATATTATGTAAATGAATTAGCATGTGGGGTACGGCGGCGATGTCAGTGGCAGTGGCAGTGGTGACGCCGCTAAAACACTATAGTGAGTGTACAACCGTTTATATAATAATATGACATCAACATTCGTAATAAACCCAGTTTTTGCGGTTTGTGGCGTCGTCGCCCTCTCTGTCCGCGACCTACCCTTCGATGGGGACATGTGTTTCTAGTTTTTGTGCTCACACGAATTCACCCAGTCGTATTACAGTCGCCCACACGCAATGCACAATGCCTGCAAATCGTTATAACCGCAACCGGATAATGTTAATTAAGGGACAGTTGCTGTATAATAATAGTAATAATGATAATAACGGCTCCGTCCCTCCAATAAATACGTAAACTTTACGCCAACCAACAAACGCCTATGGATCAACACCTCGTCCACCTCCCAACAGCCAAAAGGTAAGTACACAATATACATTTCAACGACGACGATTCTCGTACCTTTGAGTCTCTTGCTGAAACGGCCGATCGTCATTCCTCCCACCACTCCCCGCCACTCATCATCCACCCACTACCCATTACCATGATTGTGGTCGCACGTATTTTGTATAGGTATATACACGCACACATAGTTATTATGTCATCATCGGTCCATCGCAATGGTAAATCACCCGCACCGCGACCAATTATTATTATTATGATTTTATTGTTATACAGCCACGCACACCACACAAATCAGTAGCGTTCGTCCCCTTTCCGGTGATAGCGTAGTTACGTGAATTTACATATTATTATAATATAATATTATATTATGTTATATATATATATTAGTAGCAGTAACGACCACAAAGTTATTATTACGTTGTTAACTCCTCCTCTAGCGATATCACATTTTTATGACCGATAACAAACTAGGTGTAATAGATCCGAATTCGAATATGTCCACATTTCGGCATTCATTTATGGAAATCTCCTTTACGTCTAGCTATGTCTCTCACCTTTTCCCTAACCTACCAGTGCAATCGAATCCAACGGAAAACTAAAGAAATAATTTTCTTTAATGCAACTATACTAATTTTACAGATATGAAATTACACAATTAAATATTCACCGATGAGCATAGGTAGTAGTTGTGCACAAGACGTTTACAACATTAACACTTGTATTAGTACATCGTATTTATACTATCCAGGTTACTACACAATTATTTTAATAATGTTAACATTTTACAACTATTCGATTTTTTTATTAATTATCTACCAATTTTGATTATTTTAAAAAGTACTGACTATTTTCAACTTTAACCTCCAATGCGTACCGACTAGATCAGTTTTTCTACCAGAAACCATCCTCGAAGTTGATGAGAATTTTTTTACTAGCAAAAGTGTCTTTAGACACAACAATGAAATATAATATAAATAAATAAATAAAAAACACAAATCATAACAAAATCGATACCATTCTTCGCTTTGCTCAGAATATAAAATGTTAGAACAACGAAAATTACATTTGTGAACAGACATAACAGGTGTTTAAAAAAAATCCTATCTACTTTTGAGTAAACCACAATTTGTTTTGTTTTATTTTTTGAAATTCAATCGTTGTTCTTTAAAATGTTATGACAAGATACCAATAATTTGTGAACCTATCTTAATTTTTTATCACTTAATATATTATTAAACCATGAAATGTTGTAGTTAAACTTTAGTAATTCGTATTGTTTTAAGGCTTTTAGTTAATTATTAAGCCATTATGTGTTTTATAATTTATTCAAATAAAATTTGATAATATAGAATAAATAATAAAGTTAAGTTATAGTGTCCCCATGTGGGTTAGTGGGAAAATTGCCAAAATCAGTTTATCCACTAAACAACTATAAAAGTCCTCCGAGTTTTTAGACCTCATTATTGTCTTTGAATAATATATGTTTATAATATGAACCGTGACAGAAAACGACTAGAGTAATAGTTTAATTGGTACTAAAATAATATATCCATACACTCACAGTCAAGTTTATCCTCTAAGGCCCTAAATAAATAAAATTTGGAAAATGTTTAAAAGTTACAGTCATCATAAATTCATAGCAGAGTTATATCAATAAGTTTAGGTATGTTAAACATTAGGTACATGTACATATAAACGCATAAGTGCTTAAGGCTTAGATGTAATTGAAAAAACATGATTTAATTTAAAAACTATACAATTATTTACTTAATGTCTGACTGAAAAAGAATTCAGAATATAATATATACCATATTATACTTAAAATACATATATATATATATGTACATTAAATTTTTTACACGATGTAATATTTTGTTATAATAAATTGAAAAGGACTTTTTAAAATATACTTTATACTCTGTTATTGTCTTACTGGTAAAGCGTGTATATAGAAAAAAATTAGTTTTTGAGTAAAGTCATTTTTTGTATTGTTGTATAAAATATAAGACGTTATACAACTTGAAAAAAAATTCTCATATCCTTTAGAATTTTTTTTCAAAACAAAGTAATAACAATTATAATAAAAAAAATATTGAATAGATAATTGATTGAAACACTATTTCTTTTCCTACGAGTACAAAGTAAATGAATTTACGACAATACCAAATTTAATCAACCCGTTCAGATATAGCGTAGATATAGCCTAACCTAACCCATCTACTCGTTTACTCAGAATCACGAGTACGGTTGAACCGAAAAGAATAGTTACTTGTCCGATGGGTACAGTTTCGAGTGTTTTTTTTTATCTTTAAATAACAATATATGCGCTTGTAGAAATCAGAGGAAGTTAAATATTTAAAAGACAATATTATTACTATTATTATTATTATTATTATTATTTATTATGCATTCGCCGTAATTCGTAAAACGATGTCATGGTTACGCCTCAAATGGGATTATCATATTATTATGAAGTTAAGATAATAATGTAATATATAATCTCACTTTTGAAAGTATTAAAAATACTATTGATAATAATCTGGTTTTTAAAAATAATATAGTTTAAGACAATATATAAGCGCCTAGTACTGAATAATAAAAGTGTACCTAAATATGTGGTAATACGGTTTTATTATAATATACAAGTAAATAATATATAAAACACACAGTGAACACCTAGAAGACTTCATACACTTATGTGTTATATGACACTTGTTTCGGGTCGTTGAATATACATTGTATTAAAATATCACGATTGTCCCTGAAATGGTGCTTGAAAACACTATATCTTACCAACTATAATATAATTACAGGTATAATAATAATTACTATAATATTGTATTGTGTATATTTACTGTTCATGAATTTATTCTTCTTTCATCGACACATTTAAACGCACTACAAAATGTAGCTGCGAGTACCTACCTATCTTGATAACGGCGAGGAAAAACTTTCCATATCAGTGCACCTTTTGGGTATATTATTATTAAAATATTGCAACTTAATGATTGTTACTATTACTACAATTATTTTTTTTTTCATTGGAGCAAAGAAAAAACCTCAGCTGTGCCGATCAAAACGTTAACGACATCAGTCGAAATTGTGCAAATTACGGACGTAGTGAATTGCATACTGTTATTACACAATCATACCCGATGTAGGTACTAGTCAGAGGAGAAAAAATATTACGATTATATTATGTACACCTGGATTGTCATTTTGCAAACATCATGATCATCTTGCCATTTAGGGTAAACCAGAGACAAACACGTAGGTACATTCCAGTTCGTGAACTATTTACAGAACAAAATAATACTAGTTTGTTAATTTTAATATTCTTATCAAAAAAATTCCGCTTTTCTCACTAATGTATTATAATATTATGTGTTGCGCACTGTAAGCTCGATTGACACGTTCCTAAAAATTGTATAGTTGTGTGGTTTTCCGGACGGGATTATTATTTTTTGTGAATACCTCGACGTAATTGCTCTACGTGGAAGGTATATATCGTATTACGTGGAAAATAAATTAATGTCGTAGGTATTTATGTATTAGGAGGTTATACACGTTTCCCCACAATGGACCAGTTTTAATCAATATTTCTGAGAAAAAACTACTTAATGCACTGTTGTCAACTATTCATCATTGGAATTAATTTAATATTGTTGGGGGTAATAAGTGAAGCTATGCGTTCAACTCTGTGGCGATATATTTTTTTCGTTCTCAATATGACTTTAGATGAGGAAACAAAAATTAAAAATTCTGACAAATCAACATAATTTATGAGTGTAAATAATATGATGAGTGAAATGAACGTGTAACGATAAAATAGTGAATAGTGATTATATCGTTTTATAGTTTTGATCTTGACGTTGTAAATGAAATTAAATTTAATGCATAAAACCAACAAGAAAGTTTCTAACGGAGTTGTCGTTCGGGTTTTGTGTGACTTAAAAACAAAAATCATTTTTATCATCTCAAGTCCGATACACTTCTATCTATTGTGTGCGCGTTCTACGGTTTATGAGATAACGTGACCTCGCCATGAATTGGAGCTGAAATAGTGTTTAATAAAGATGATAATATTCTAAGTGAATAAATAAGAAGATTTTGCTCATGAATATTTATCATGAAGTTACATACCTATATAATGGATTTATAGAAAACAAATGCTTATAACAAAAGCAGTGAATACGAAGTATGTGAAAGTCAAAACAAACATATTTGTATAAAAAGGGATTCAATATCTAAGGTATCAAACATAGGAAATTAATACAGCTATAGTAATTTATTAATTTAGCTCACCACAGTATAAATAACCATCAAGCCTCATGTCAGTGATACCTAATAACATAATTATAGTTGAAACATGCAGTATTGCAAAAATTGAAAATATGTATAACCTAACCCTGATAGTTTTTTTGTGATTGTACTATATAACCTATTAAAATGTTAACAGCAATATATATATTTTTTGAAGACATTTTAAAAGAAAGAGACATCCCGACATCCAGTACTATATTTAACATAGGTATTACTAGCTTTTTAATACACATTTTTTTTTTTAATGATGGTAATAATATTAAAACAACAAATTTTATATTTTAATTAAAATAATCTATGTAATGCCAAAAGAAATCGTCAAAAGAATAGTGAGTGAAAAAAATTACATCTATTTCAAAACATAAAACATATTTCTACATGGTTGGCTCACAAGGGAAATATAAACTACAAAAAAATATTCTTGGGTTATAACTAAAATTACTTTTATAGAAATAAAATATCATTTTACTAATATGCAATTTTAAAAACAAATGAAATATTTGTTACCATTTTGAAATCATCTACATTTTTCATTTTATTTAGTACTAACATATTTCAACGCTAAAAAAAATACCACAGATTATTTGTCATAATAAAATATTTGAAACAATAGGTATCTACAATATTATAATGATAATTTTTTTTTTTTTTTTTAATTGAATTAGGCCTCGGCAACTATGGTCATTGGTGACAAAGAGTTTAACTCTAAATTATTTACATGTTATATAAGTTACATATTAAATACTATTGATAAGGTTGGACTTAGTAATAAAGGTTATCATGCATCTTATGTTGTCTGGGTGGAGGGCTTCTGACAGAATGTTTGAGATGTCTGCTTCACGTCTATCCATTTCATATGAAAAACATTCAGTTATGATGTGTTTAATTGTGAGAAGTATACCGCAGCTGGCGCATAGGGGTGGGTCTTCCTTCTTCATCAGATACTGATGGGTTATCGATGTATGTCCTATACGAATTCTGTTGATTGAGGTTTCCATTTTCCTTGAGAAGTCTGGTGGATGTGGCCATGTGTGGATGGTATTTTTAATTTCGTTTAATTTTGAAGTACCTAGTTTCCATGCCCGTTGCCATATGTTGTTTGATATTATTCTAGTTATGGCTTTGGCGTCGTGTAGGGTAAAACAATGAAGTCTGATGGCATTAGTTGAGGTTATTGCTTGGCGTGCTTTTTCGTCAGCTCTTTCGTTTCCCGGAATTTGATTGTGACTGGGTATCCATATTAAGGTGATTGAGTAGCCGGTGTGTGTGAAGTTGTAGATCTGGTTCTGGATTTTTCTGGTGATCTCGTTTGGATTGGAGATGTTTTCAATACTCCTCAAGGTACTATAAGTGAGTCGCTAAGGATTACTACTTTAATTATGCATTTTGTTTTAATGAGGTCTAAGGCAAATGAAATTGCCATTGCTTCGGCTGTGTATATTGAGCAAAAATTGGGTAGTCTCAGCATGGACACGTGGTCTTGGACTACTACAGCTGCTCCGACGCCGTTTTACATTTTGGAGCCATCCGTGTATATTTCGGTATAATCGTGAAAATTGGAGGTGATTGAACGTAGATGTTGTTTGTAAATTATGGGCGCGGTGTCGTTCTTTGCATATTCACTTAGTTCTCTATTGATGGGGTTGTTTAATGGCCAATAAAACATGATTTTTTTAAGACTCTGGATAATTTTATAATAATGTTGAAATTATAATATTTAAGATTTAATCTAGTTCAAAAGTTATTATAATATTGATGTTACTTAATTGCTGTCTGAAATACTGGTTATAATTTTAAAATTATTTGTACTTTCATCTATCGTTTCATAGTGATTTGTCTTGCACAATTATTTACCAATATCCGAATATATACATATTCGATCGAGTATGTGTGTAGAGCTAAAATATAAGAAAGTAAATGTAGTAGTATAATATTAGATTAGATAATATAGAATCTATTAGAATTTTATGATTTATCAAAATAGTGAGAATATTAAGTAGGTACCTACTTACTGATTAGTCAAAATATAACGTATTTTTTATACCTCATTTTATGTGTTTGATTTCTATACATTTTAACCTATTATCATCTATAGACTATACACTTGAGTGTTCCGTATAAACACTATTTGAATATATTTTTGATAACAAAGGACATAATTGAAGTGAGCGGGCTTGGTGAATCACCCTGTATTTAGAAACGTATATTTTAGGTTAAGTTAGGTACGGACGTATTATTATTGTGTTATACTGTAGTCACCGGACTTGGTGTAATTTATCGATGAATAATATGTTTTTAAAGCCAAGTCACGTTTCAGTCCATTATTACGCGTTATAATAATATTATTACTGTCGCGTTGTATTGTCCGTACCAACACTCCATAGCAGTATATGTTACATAGAAATTACGATATCATAATATAACAATATACGATCTGCTGACGAGCCGCTTGACCTCTAAATCGATGAATTAACGAATCATAACGATATAGATTTCGAACGAATTTTCCACCTTTGGATGAAAACGTCTCCTATGCTTACCGTAGTCATGACAATGATGTCCGTAGGTTCTCTATAATGTAGCATAATATTATTGCACCTACCTATAGGACTGTGTGTAATTTCAAAGTCGACGTAGCACCCGATTTGCTCTTTCGAGTCAAGCAACAGTCAGCGATCGTTGAAGCGACACAATAATATTATAAACTGTTTCGGGCACCGTACGATTTGCATTCAGGAATTCGTGAGGATTATCGTCATGTCCGGAAAACGATTCTGGTCAGTATCGATACGATATCGATCATCCCTTTTTCAGTCCGGCTGACTGACCATCCCGGTTAGGTTACGATGATTGTCAAAAAAAAAAAAAAAAACGTGATTTGAAATAAAAACCTATATAATATATTGTATAACCTAAATCATTATTGTCAGTGATGTGCTTATAATAATATTATGTTTTAATTGTTTTGTTCACAGGTAAGTCTATTGTTCCATCACTGCTAGCGAATATAATTATTCGCATTCGGGGGCTGTTCATAGTAAGTAATATCGTACTTACTATGAATACTCTGAATTCCGTCAGTGATAGATACGGATGTCGGATATGCGTTATCGTCAAATCATCCATAAGGTACATAATATTCGGAATACAGTTAGGAACAGTTCGGAATCAAATAGGTAAAAACTGATCCAAATATTATTTAATAGAAATATAATAAAACAACAATCATGTATACCTATAATGTTATTAAATTATTCATTTAAGGGCCGTTTTTACAATGTCTGGTTAAAGTTAACCGACACTTGACCGGCCGAATTCTGCCGGTAATAAAATCTATTATCAGTCAGTTAGCGTTAACCGACATTTTACCGGACATTGTAAGAACGGCCCTAAGACATACATAGCTTATTTAATACTACAATACCACATAATATAGAATATAGATACGTGGAGTATATAATATGAGTACCTTATACACTAGAGAATGTCGAGAAAATGAAAAATATTTATGTTTTCATACTAAATTGATAGTTAAGAGTTTTTAAAACCATTGGTGTTGGTATTATGATCGTTTACATTATTATTTTTAAATATTATGTAAATTCAACTACGGTTTTAAAAACACTGATTTGTACGTTATATCTTATTATGATGTGTTACAATAGGAGAATTAAATCTATGCAAAATTTAATTTACCTACTTATATTAATTTGTGAATATCACAAGACAATTTTTAAAATAAATATTTCGTCTATAATTTGATATTGATATTTGATAATACATATTTTATTTCTGAAATAATTATATTTAACATGATCAATAATTTAGAGCCATAGAATACGTAACGGAATAACATTATATAAAATATTTTATATATTTCAGCTTAAATTTTAAATATCTTGGAGATTCAGAAGAATCGTACAAACATAAAACACCCAATATGTCTATAAGTACAATATATAATATTTATACAGTTTATAAATTATTATTATTATTATTATTTATGTTTTTTTCATTGGTCTTAAGTCTGGTCACTGAGGCCATTAGCTGTAGGATGGTACTGTAGGGTTTTTGGCACGGTGGGGAACGGTTGGAGGAACACGTTTTTATGTTTGGCAGAATTTTCTAGTGGGCATCCGTAGGTTAGGTAGGTGTCTGCCATGACCGGGTGGGGGGGGTGGCGGTCTCTCTCTTCGGACACCATGACTGCCCGTGCCCGGGATCGAACCGGCGTCGGTGCGCGTACATTATTCCATCAGAAATTTAATACTTGTACAACACTACTCATATATACTTCCATTGTTGAACAACAAATACCTAACCTTTTTTTATTTACTAGGTAATTTAAGTAACGATGATATTATTAATACTTATAATATTACCTATCTCGTTATTATGGAACAGTAAATAATACGGTAATCTGAATGCATAGTTATTACAACGTTGGTCAACTTCGGTAACTCATGTTTACAGCTTACGTATAGAACATGTAACAAGTCTTGTTTTCATAACCTCTGAGCTAGTAAACTTATTAGACTTAATAGTATATTGCTTAAATGTGTTAAAAGACCATTTATTAAGTGGAAATAATATTACAATTTACGTGCAACACACGTGCTGCAGTCTTTTCTAATAAGAACTAACATTATTAGTGGTTTTACAGTTATTTTATATTATTTTTTGGTTTATAATTTTGGGTACAATAAAGTAGTACTTACCTATATTTTTTTTATGAAAATTAGAATGGCTAGTTTAATAATAAATAAAAATATTCCATTTTAATTTCATTTTCACTATCGATATTGATTTTTTTTTAAGAACATTAACCTGGTACCCCTATGTCAGAATTTTCAACATGTACTTTTAATATATCAAATTAAGATACTATATGCATTTTATAATATTTAATGACTTTTATGTTTTCGTGCAATATTATTGATTTATAGTTGTTTTTTGATTTAAAATTCGATATTAAACATTTTATTTCGATTTAAAAATATCATTTTTACATTTTTTTTTTTTATTATTACCTACCTACGAGTCATACCTGCAGAGTTGTCGTTAGCTCGTTCAATACTTGTCATTATGCGATAGTTGTAAAACGGGGCAAAGAAAATGAAAATAATATATAAATTAACACTATTGATGAACAATATTATATAGACTTACTACCGTGATATCGCTGTGTCTAAGTTCCATAAATCGATTTGTAAGTACCTTCCCAATAACACGAAAAAATATTATTTTATAGTAGTAATCACCAAACTATTTAACTGTAAATATTTTGATCAATTATATATTTAAATCCCGATTTTCCGTTATAGCTTATAATTAATAAGTACACACCAACGATTATAATATGGTAGTAGTTATCTATTAGATAATAATATTTAAATAATAATGCCTTTAGTGGCTTGGCGTGGCGCGTTGGCTGCTACTAGTCGCGGAATGCGACTGGGCGTAAGTAACGGCCACAGCTACTAGCTCCCGGATGGGTGACCACCCGGGTTCATAGTAGTTAAAAACCTTGCCACACATACACGTGTTTGCTACCTACCGTAACAACCGTTAAAACAATCGTAAAATCAACCTACCGTACCAACTTTACCCCTACCACAGTTCATAACCCCTACAACAGCTAATGGCCATAGTCGCCGGGCTTAAGTTCAATATAAAAAAAAAAAAGATAATGCCGTTATTAAAATTGTGAAAATAATTTTTGCTAAATGTTTATTGACAATGATTAGCCATTGAATAACAGCTGGTGCCTATAAAATATATTAGAATTCACGTTTATTTTTAGTACCTAACGTATATCAGGTTAAGTATTTAGTGATATCGTCATAAATTTCCATGGATATTGGTATCAAATAATAAATCTAAAAAAATTCCATCATAATATCAATATAATCATATCGAATTATCAATACCATTGGCTGATACTAATTACTAAAAACATAAAATTCTTATTATTTTTAGAGGGTGTAGTGAAAATGGTAAAGATTCGTGATAAATTTCCAATATGTTATAATAAACCCTACTACATATTAAAAATTAATGTAACGATCCCTTTAAAAAGTTCACTATGACTTTTTGAGTATTTATGAGTGCAATAAACAATCAAACTCGTCAGCCATCATAAAGTAGACCTTTAAGGGATATTTCACTAGCTGCGTGTACTGAAAATTGTAGTGACTATTGAATTTGAATAATTCAGACACACGGCGGCCTTTTGGGTTTGGGGTTTTGTCCATATAAAAGGTTAGTCACCGTAAAACCACAATATTACCATCATAATTTAAAACTTTTAAACCAAATTGAAAAATGGCAAACGCTCGATTGCATACAAATTATAAAACATTTTGACGAATTATGTTAACTATAATTTATGTTATTGTTTATATTATAAATGAAGGACAATATTCTAAATCGTTACAAAAGGAACATTTTCCACAGCGCATTTAAATTGATTTCAAAACGTACCTAATGTGGATGATGTAACTAAATTAATTGAAATAAAACTTATTAAATTATTCATATATATATTTTTATCGACCAAGAAACCATTCATTACGATTTTTCATTCGTAATTTCCTTGTAATTATTTATGCAATATAATAATAATTTTTGTTCAACCAATGAAATACTGAAATAAAATATTAAAATTTCATATTAATTCTGAGCTCATTATGTTAGGTATTATACAAGATAAATTAAAATAGGCATTGGAATTAAACTAAAATGGAATCTGTCAAAGTTCAATTAAAAATTCTATATTTTATTCAGTCAGGGATAATAATTTTAATTTGTATAATATAATATGTAGGTACATACACTCGTAATAAATGCATTTTTAATTTGAAGTTTTTATACGGTTTCGGAGAAACCTCTGTAAAATGTCCATTAGAGACGACTTAATAAATCGAGTAAAAGCTTATTTTATTTTTACATCTAAAGAAAGAAGATTCGTACCTAACTATATTTCTTGTCAAGCCTTAGAAGTTAGAATAATTAGCCTACAAACTGACGTATAATTATATAATTACGAGCGATTGAAGTTAAGACAAATCGTAGGTACATTATTTTAATATCTCGTGTTATCTAATATTAGAATCGTAATAACGACAAAATTTTACATATTTAAATAAGTATATCGTATATCAACTATTGATAGGATAATTTAAAAATGTCTATATTTATATTAAACGTTCAAAACAAAAAGTATTTAGAATATATCCGTGGCTAAGATAAAAAAAGGTCAATTGTTTTATAAAACAATAAATAAATGGTGCATTTTTAAATGGTTGAGGTTATATTTCTTATCACTATTGTTATTATTTAATCCAAACGTATTGTTATAACTTGGTTCAAAATCTTAAAAACGATACAATAAACGGCCATTGAAATTGTAGCAATATCGCTCTAATGATGAAAAAACAAAATTTTCGTGTGACAAAACAATGACATTTTTTTAATAGCTCCATCAAATGGTAATTTTAAATATCTATAATATAATATTTATTTTACTATTATTAAGTGACGCCATAAACTATGAGAATCTATAATATTTAAAAAATAATAGAACGCAAATAAAATTAATAAATATATACTAATCTGAAATGTTTATTAATAGTATAATAATATACGAAAATGTACATATATTATTGTCTGCTTGTAGTTCGTATTACTATAAAATCAAATTCTTCAAATTATTATCAGATTGAACTAAACATGTTGTGCAGTACATTTGTTTAATAAGCCATCGAAAATCTAAACTTGAGTTTAAAGTTTAAGATAAAACAAAATGACGTAAATAGTTTAATTAAAGTTTAAAATGGATAATAATATAACTGAAAAATAGTTGAAGTTTTCAAATTTAAATAGTAAATCGATATTTTTTGTACGGTGTAAATTATAGTACTATTCTTAAAATATGTAAAATGTTGTTCCAGAACAAAAAAAAATGGAAAATTAAATTATTTTACTCTTAATAAAATACTCAGGGAAAGTTTTAAGTTTTTAATATTGCTATTTCCTGTATTACAGAAAATAGCCAAAATTGATTTTGTTGACTATAGTGTATATTATACCTTTGTGATATTTTATTTTATTATTCCCAAATGTTCAAGTAGCTGTGCTTTACGCGTAAATGAACCAGTGTAAATTGGAAAAATGACTCTTTAAAGTACCTAAGTTACTAGATGAATTTTTTTATATAAAAAGTTTCTGCATGAAACTTTTAAAACATTATCCTACCGTAAATAGTCTTATACATAATCAATTTTAAAACCAATATACTCCAAGCTCCGCTTAGAACTTAATATCAATGTGCATAATATGCAATAATATTATAATTAGTGATATGTATAATATTATTAATGGGATATCAAAAAAAAAAAAAATTATTAATTTTATTTTTGTTAACTTAATTATTAGGGTATTATCTTTAAATGATTTTAGGTAAATATTACGTCATAGAGTAAACTATCTCGTGGCCATCTAAAGCGTAGATGATCGCTTTAAATTTTAACGCTGGAAATGTTATAAATCTGTAAAATCAGTTTTATACAGACTAAAACCGATTAATGACCCCTGTTGGCATATTGTGATTTGCAACAGTGAATTTTCATCTTTAATCTATGCTATGTAACAATTTTTTTTCGAATGCGTATCAATTGAGTCAATATACATTTTTATAATATTATATTACTTTATTATTTTATTTAAAATGTCCATTAAAACAATCATAAATTAGTTATAAAAGTTACTGGTTAAAATCATAATACTAAACTAGACATAAACTTAGAATCGCTACAAAATATATAATACTGTTAAAACTATGAAATATTTTTGAAATTCAATCGTTCAAAGAAGATTATTATTAAGTTCAATAAAAACTGATCTAATGCTTAAAGAATAAACATTTATTTGAAAATCCATATTAAATCAACTGTTACTTAAAATAAGTGTAAAAGTAACAATAAATCATTGCTCTACCCATTAAAAACATTCCAAAGTAAAGTTTATACTACCTATTTTTGAGAATTTTATTTATACAATTTCATAGAAAAATATTGGGTGGTTTAAAAAGGACTGTGCTAAATACCATTTATATTTTTCCAACTCAAAATATAATATAGTTAGTGTTACCTAGGTTTAACATTCGTACCACATATTTTATACCCTAAAATTTGTTTCTAGAAGAAGAATGTCCCACACATTCTTATTTTTTGGAAATCAATGGTACCATCCTCCCTCATGAATTATAATATTATTACGTAAAATAAAAATTTGAAAATGACTGGGTATTATAATAATATTATAATATATATAGGTGATGTATACTGTGATTTTTAATAATATATAAAACAAAAACATTAGGTATTGTTACTTTTGATAGTGTTTGGTAAAAATACGAAATGGAATACAATAATACGTAACGCTGTGCTATACGATGATTTTATAAACGTGTATCAGTATTATTCGTATTCGTTTAAATAGAATATGTGTAGAATTATATTTAAAAAATTAATTTCTTGAGGAGCTGACTAGGTTTTCTGTTCTTGTACACCATCCAAATCGTTTTGGGTCATCGTTTAAACGATTTACTTTATATTTTCCTCTTTCATTTCCATTAATTTCTTTTTACAAAGCTTGTTTTTTTGGTTTTTTTTTTTACTTCAAAATCTTTTTGATACCACGCCAAACTTTTTTTCAGTGTCTCTTCTTTATTATAAACTCAACGGTCAACTTCGGTTATTTTCCAGTTCCTTAAATTTTTATTGTGGCGCATAGTTCTTGTAAATATTAATCATTGAACCTCCTTGGCATACCTACGTGGAAATCAATACAAGTAAATATAAATATAAATAAAAATTGAAGATCCAGTTATAATGTATGCAATGTGTACATACATGTCTTATAGGAAGGTACTCGATATTTATAAATAAAACTGCATTTCCCAAGGTATTTACAATTTTAACAGTATATAGCATACGTTGCGTTTCATCAATAGTTTGGTAAAAAAATCGAATTTTTTCAATTTTTTGTTAACGTGCTCACTTTAAGGAAGTGGTGGAAGGCACGAGGTAGTTCCGTACAAGAGTCAAAACCGTATGATATGGTTTTCTGAACATTGAATCATATTATTAATTGTTCTAACTACTATAAATATTACCTTAATTTGTCACTACACGTTGTAAATGTATTTATTTTACTTATAATATCTTATTGTAATAATAATAACCCATAATGTATTCATTTATAAATTATATTAAACCTAAATTGTATATTAATATGCATAGATGGAAAAAAATAAGTTGCTAAAACTAAAAATGGTGTTTGGCAGGGGTGTATTCGATGTCCAATGCTATATAATCTATACATAGAAAGTTAAGTATACAAATAATGCAATGAGTTGAAAATCAATTAATTCACTTTAATTTTCTGATAAAAGCCTTTTGAGCGGAAACTGGATGATTTGCAAAAATGTCTAGTTGGGATAAAGAAAACATTAAGAAACAGATACGAAATGTGGTAAAAGAAAAAGACGAAAGTCATGGCGAGTAGAAAAATATAACTTAATCATCTTAATAGAAAAATAGGTAAGTTAAACATAGAACCAGTTCAATACTTTAATTACTTATAAAGTATAACAACTGAAGATAGTTGAAGTAAAGCAAGCATAGTTATAAGGATAATACCAATACCAGAAAAGACGGCGTTTTAAGATGAAAATCGTCTACTGACCACTAATAGTGTGACCTTATAGGTAACAAAAAATGTACTATATGTATATGTTTGGAGTGTAAATCTATAAAAACTTGGACAATCGGTACAAAAGATAAAAGAAAACTATAGTGACATTAGAAATGTGTTGGTATAGGTACTGATAAATTCTTAAGATTCAATAGACAGAAAGAATAACAAACGAAGAATTTCTTGTTTCTGAACAGAATAAAAGAAAAACGAGTATTTTTACATAGTATCAAAGTTCAAAACGATGCAATGATAGGGCATCTATTGCACCACGATAGCTTAACAAAAATCACAATATATAAGGCCACATTGAAAGACAAAGACCAAGGAGTATATGAAACAAATCAAGATAGACATGGATAATAAAGTTAAAAGGATTTAAGTGAATTAAGATTCGAAAGGAAGAATTGAGAACTGTAGCAAAACAATAAGATTATTGGAGATGTGAAGAAGATGTACTTTGTATTATTTTTTACTTGAAAAGTATCAATCTCGATCGTATTATAATATAAGTATTTGTGCTGAAGAATTTTGAATAGTAGAGAATGTTATGAACACACATTAAAAAAAAAAGTTATCATATAAGGTACCTTGCTATAAATGCTCGTAACATTATTTTATCGTTGTAGGTAATATTTATTTTATACTAATTTTTTTAAATTATTTTTAGATAAGTAGTATAAGGAATTTAATGATCAAGCGTCATAATTCAAAGTACCAGTACCTACCAATACCAGTACCTACCAAATTTAAAAATGAAATATATTTACGTGCAAAATGTAATTTTAGATTTTACCTGCCTAAATAAAATAAATATCGACCAGTAAACTTTATAATTTTTTAGATCATAAAATATTGTTTGTATAAATACAGAATAACTATTTAGATCTCAAAAAAAATATACAATATATCATTTGATTTATGTTTATGGACAAATACTCATTGGATATATTATTTTTTTTTTTTTTTTTATTAGATTTTTAAGGCTTCGACTGATATATTATTATACTATAGGTATACCTACTACTTTAGTGTTATTGTAATATTAAGCAATTAGTGAAGAGTAATTCACAATTGAATGGTACAGAATTTGATACTGTCAGTGGCTATGTCATTGATACTAATTTTAGTTGTCAGATTTTCTTGTTTAATCATATTTCCTTCATTAAATTAACTCTTTAAACTATGTACTGTGATGGAATACTCGCTGGCGGGTAAAGATGAAGTTAACGGTCTGTGTGGTTTCACGTTTTCGTGAAAGGAAATGGTTTGCTTGTTTCGAGATATCTATCTCATTCTTTCTTGACTTTCGGGGGTAATGAAAATAATTTAAATCAAATCTATAAGAATGTATTATACAGATTCTGTATTTAAAGATAATTATTTATCTAAATAAAATATAATTACGTTATACTACCTAGTATAAATATCGTTTCTATATTTTCAAAGTTGAACACTTGAGTTATGATCTTAAAAATTCAAATAATGTAAAGATGTAGTTATATATTATATTATACAATCATTAGAATATAGATGTAAATGAAAACAAATTGAATTTAAAATTGAAGGGTATGATGAATGACACAACATCACTTTTTTGAACCCAATTGTATAAAATATTTTTTTGATTTGGAAAAAGCACGTGTAAGTTATATAAAATATTTCTTATTAAATCAAATATTGTTTAAAATAAAATGTATTACATATTCTGGTATAATGTGAGTATTAGGTATACTATGTTAAATGTCTAAAAATAATATTATGTTATAGATAATACAGTCCTGATGATAACCGTAAAGAAAAATATATAAAACATTATAATGATGTCCCTCGGTTAGGTTGTACAATAGCATAATATTATAATACTAAAATATTATAAAAATATATAGTTGAATATGTAATAATCACATTCCATTATGTCATATTATATTATAAATTAGATACTCAAAGTCTGTAAATGACCAACGTGTTGGTATATAGCTATATAGTATACACTCACTCGACATTTAACAGCACTGTACAAAATATTATACATTATTAAAATGATACAGGGCAGTTAGTTCGAAATTCACCATCGACACAAGCAAACTTGAAGAAGACTCGGTTATTATAGCAACCATTTTGTGATATACAGTAAAGTACTAACTAAAATATATTAATAATATTAGAGTTGTAAACAAAACATGCCCTTTTGTTGGTAAAAGCTTCTCTCAATTATTATGGTGCTCAAAGTGCCTCAAACTCTGGCTAGGGAAAAATAATTCATGAGGAATAGAAATCCTTTCCTGGATATTTAATATTGTACAAAACTAGGTACCTTCGCCCACGTTACAAGTCAAACATGTGTTATGAAGTCATGCATGCGATCTTATTTTTACAAAAATAGTAACATAATGTGGTGCGTGTATGCATATTTTAATAGTGATTCATAATTAATTTTCATTTTAAATTAATACATTTGAAATACGAGTTTCAGACTCCAGACTATATGACGTCTCACGTATATTTTCAAACGTATGTATTTCATTGAATAATTAGTGTTAAACTGTAAGACCCATACCATACTTCTTAGATAATGACATACGTTATTAAATCTAAGCAAACTTATGTTAGTGTTGTGTTGTCCTTTAATACTAATGTTATAACTCAATTAATTCAAATATCATAAGTCATAACTTATATTTTGTTATATAATGATTTTGTTAAACATTTTATAATTGAGTGGACGGAGAGTGGAGACAAATTCAAATGTAGACTTAGGCTCATAGATCTAACACAAGACCATAGGCACTATGTTTTCTTTTTTCTATATTGTGTTGCTTTAACAAAAAAAAATTTAAATACCTATAATATGTACATAACGCGTTTGAATACCTCAGAGATTTAGCGTCCCGTAGACGGCTTACGGGTAACGACTATAATGTCTATAATTGACTATAATGTAGTATCGTTATTCATTCTCGAAAAACGAATCATCTAAAGCAAATCGCGTATGGCTGACGACCACGCTTGTCGCTTATAATATACTATTTCAGAGTACCTATCGGAATCGATAACTGATATTATAAACGTCAACAATTATACGAACAGCGAGATAACATTAATAATACGTAATAATATGTCCACACGAAAAACACCAGCCATATCACACGGCACAATAATATTGATAAATCGCGTATTACGCGATTTGAGTCGCAGATGGTTTGTTATTGTGGGCGCGGTCACGTCGGCGGAGAAACGATGATGGAGGTAGTATTACGTCTGGCAGCTGAGCTCCTTCGCAATCGTACATACCTGGTATTATTAAATCAGAGGACAAGACGCATTGTATTATGGGCATAATAATATATACATCGGCGGACGAGCCGATATTATTATATTATAGCAGCTATCGTACTCGAATATTGTAATACCACGTTAGATGTTTCGATTTGGTATGTGCAGAATTTTAATCCGCCCGATATTGCATTTCGTACAATATAATAATAATAATATGACGTGTGCGCTACGATGGTAAAATACTATACGGCTCTAAATCATCGGCTTTTGAAATGCGCAAAAAAAATATCGGCGCTGAGATCGATATGGCGCTTGACTCTTTCGTGTTTGTGCGCCGTGATTATACAAAACAATGTTTACGATGACGTTACGAGCTAATACGCAGTCATTCAAAAAATATTATACAATATTAATATTGTAGAACTACGATCTGCTGATGTCTTCGTCGTGTTTATGACGCATCCAATACATTATTATAAGTTGGTATAAGGTAACCACTACGGTGATAGTGGTATATTATATTATTATTACAGTGGTGGCGGGGGCAGCAATATCTTGAGACGAGTGAGTAACAAAACGGTCGACAATCGTGACCTTACCTATTATCGTCAACTCGGGGTGAGTCATTGATTAATAGTCACAGCCGCTGAACGGAGGCGGTGCGTTTATGAATAATCCACTTTGCAGGAATCGCGGCTGCCGCTGATGGATTCCATTAGACCCGAATCATTTACATGCCATTGTATTTGGGTCCTTTTCCTTGAGAAAATCGTTTTCGTTGAATTAATTATGAGCCACCTAGACGATACGCCACGGACGGAGTTGTGTCGGCAGAGAATAAAAATCATTTCTCCGTTTTAGGTTTTTTGGCGCGGCTTTTTTTTTTTTTGAGACGTGTTCATAATTTGTTTGCGTAAATTATATTTCAAAAACCACGATAATACCGACGACGATGATATGATAATGTACGTCCCATGTTAGACGATAGTCATTCCATATACTGAGACAACAATTTGATATGATAAGCACGGGCTTCCCGCCTACCACACGCCACGTCCACTCGAACCAGCTTTGAGTGTAAATATTAAACCTACTGCTCGAGGTTAATAATATAGCTCTATCTATATGCACAGTCTATATCTTGTAGTGAATTAAGTTATGTGGGTAAATATTGTGCATATATATACATGTAATTACCACGTTGCCGTGGGTTGACTCATCATTCACTTTAATTTTTTTTATTTAATTAATGAAAAATAAACGTTAATATTTTATATTTTATGAATTATGAACAAATTTTAGATGGGTTTAATGCTTACGACTTATTGTATACCATTTTTACAGTGTTTGACAAGTAAACTTTATTTAATACTCAGTTCAATTGAGTTACCTGTTTCGTTTTTTTTTTTTCAATTAAGTTAAAAATGAAATTAATAGACAATTTGAACACATCAGTTAAGTTAAAAATTAAGTTAAAAAGTTTCGTGTCAAGTTTGTTATTAAAAAAAAATGCATGGGAAACTTGGATAACTATTGACCGTGTGATCATATATAATAGGAGTAAATAAATAAATAATAGTGACGAAATAAAAGTTTCTATGACATGGAAACTGACTAGCAAGTGACAATTACTAAGTTCTAAGTCGTAAAAATGAATATTATGTATCTACTAAATAATACTACAGCAGTGCAATAGTGTAATGAGCTGCGGGAAATGAAAAATTATATAAATATATAGTTTAGTAACGTGGTAATTTATGATTATACCTAATATTAATATTAATTTTTTTTCCAAATAATAATTTTTGTGTATTATGAATTCATAAAAATTCTAAACGGTAACTTACAATATATTTTACTGATTATTGTAAAAATTCAAAATTAACTCTAACTAAAAAATATTAATTTATTTTATGTTAACGTAGATGCAAATGAGTTATATTGAAATTAGGTTAGTTAAGTCATCAAACTGTTAAGTCGTGTTAATAAGTTTCAATTAACTTTACTTTTAACCTATTACTTTGTTAATATCTAGCCAGTTGTATAATTATCTATAACAGACAGCCAGAAACTTTTTAAAGGGGGAGGGGCACAACATTTATATTTTCAGAAAATTAATTATATATTGTATATTTATTAATATAAATTATATAAATAAAAAAAAAATATACGTTAATACCGAATAATTACAAATCCAATTGAAGTTTTCTTTCACGATTTTTTTACAAATATGTCCAATACCTCTTCTGGAGTAGCAATTAGAGGATATTTCAAATCAACAGGTGGAACCATGGATGACATACAATGCTATAACGTTGTTGATCTGATATTTTATTTGATATTATATTTTTATCAATATAGTTCCCCATGTAATTTATGGTATACATTTCAATTTACATAGTCGATATAAAAGGAATTCCAATAGATTAATTATTAATACCGAACCTAAGTAAGTAACAACTATCTATACATTTATAATTTATACTCTCCTTTATTTTATTTATCTAGGTAGGGATATCATTATAAATATGTTAAAATGAAGATTATTAAATCTTAATTATTTAATGAAGATTATTTTGAAATTTTCAAATGTTGAATGTTGTTTGAATGTTAAGATTTATCATCAAAATAAACTTTTACTCGTTTATACCTCTAACTTAATTGAATTATTTATTTAATTAAATTTTCAAAATCGTTTATAATATTATAATTAAATATTATACTCATTAAATGTATATCAACCGTTTTTACGTCATTGAGTTATATTTGAAATCCTTATTTTTGAATTAAATCATTTTTATTACATTCAGAATATGTTAAAAGACACTGTAATGAGTGGTGCAAGGAGGAATATAATATAATACTGAATCTTTTTATCTTGTCTGATTTTTTTTTTTTTTGGCAGATATTTAATCAATTGTTATAGTATGTAATATAATATGTTTTATAGGTAACTACAAATGGTTTTAAGAACGACATTATATTATTTTGTTGAATATTATATTTAGATACTTTTAGTATAAATTCGATTTATTGAATTCTAGTAATTATCTCGATATTTTGCAATTTATGTTTGTTTTAATTTATATACACTAGTATTTATGATAAAATAATATAAGAGATATTACAAGGACTATAAAACAAGGCATGTGGTTATCAGAAAACCACAATTTCAAATAATAAGTCAAAATCAAGAACGTTAGAATCTTTGAAAATATTCATGTTATGGAAAAATCAATGTCATAAAATTAGTAGTGATGGGTCGAACTGTTCGAATCTCGAACCTAACCGAACAGAACCCTATAATGGTTCGATTTAAAAAAATCAGGATTTGACCCATCACTAAATTTTAGTTATGTATATTATCATCTAAACAAGTATAATAATTATTTCAATGAGATTTTTAAATACAATATAAAGTTTTTTAAAACCGCACACTGTCTATTATATTATGTCTTGTTTTATACTAAATTTTAAATGAATTGAAATTGCATTCAATCATAATATAAAAAATAGTAAATTTGTTTTAATTCTATATTGTTAAAAAATAAGTATATATTAATATATTTTGCTGAAAATAATAGTTTTTGATTATAATATCCTATAATACCTATAGGTAATAAAATATATAATATCTTAATAGGTACGTACCTAGGTAGTAATAAATATAATATCTAATAATATTTTAGCTATTCACATAATATTCTCAATTTAATGTTAAATAAGTTGGTACCCAATGTATTTTAATTTAATGTTAGACAGTCTTATATTTAGATGCCGAATACCTACCTGATTAGCTATACGATTGCTATAAGAGTAGCAAGATGCACGGTATTTAGACAAAGTTGTATTATTATTACAATACCCAATGGTTAGTATTTTCGTTGATAAGATACCTTTTTATTTTTATCCGTGTAAGAAGAGACTAAAGTCATTAGTATTGGATTTGTTAGATTTAACTTACTCAAAGGCTCACCCTAAAGTTTGAATTCAAAATATACCTCATTGTTCTATAATATTATAAAGATAAAACTATCTATATCAATATGATTATTTAAAAATCAATACATTTTGTACTATCCGTGGACAAATACATTTTCGGCTTTGTACCGAAAAATGTGGTGTTAATAATTTGGAAATTATGAAAGTTTTGAGATATTGGTTCCGATAATTAATTACCAACGAATAATAAATTACGTGTCTCTATACCAAGTATTTAATAATAACTAAAACATCGTTATATTCGTCTGTGACCTCTATTCAAATTCTTATCAAAGGCTCTTGCAAGTCGTTTCATGGATTTTAGATTTACGCCCCCAAACGCAACAAACTCAAATATTTTTATATTATAAAGTATCAAATAATAATCAGTTAAACATTTAAATATTGTACTATAGTACTAAAATACTTAGTATTTACAGTAGTCAATAGACAAAATAATAGGCAGTGCATACAAATTGACACTTAAAAAAATGTCTTTAAAATCCCATCAAATACAATTTAAAATGCACTTATAATTCCAATCATTAAAATTGAAAAATTTTAAAATATGCTCTTAACATATTTAAAAATATAAAATGTATAAAGTACCATTAAAAAAAAAAAAAAACCATTATTTTATATTGCTTACAAATTACATCAAAACACAGTGCTACAGCATTTGTAAACGAAAAAAAATTAAAATCATATAAAAATGAGTCAAAAAAAATATTAACCGACAGAAATTATTATTAAAAAAAAATAACAGAAAAACGAAAAAATGTCAAAATGGGTAAGTATACTATTATGCAAAAAAAAAAAAACTCGCCTTAGCCTTATCATACTTAAGTCACAACGTAACCTCTAGCGTACATACTTATATAATAATATGGTTTCCACCGCGTCTAACGTCCAATATCGTTAGCCGATTGTCGGTGTGTGATGGACATATTTTATTATTATTATTATTATTATTATTATTGATAGAAGATCTACGGATGGCGGCGAGCGGCAAGCGCACATTGTAATACGCCATTCAACGTCAAGGTTTGTGAGGGGCAGGGGGGAGGGGGGAGGTGTTTATTAAAAACCCCGGTATTTCACCATTTTTACCATTACCTACATAGTATGTGTTACGTACGCACACGTATATTATAGGAGTCACGGGGATAAAATATGAGTTCAAGACCTGTGTCACGCGTAAGGGAAACATACAGAGCGTATACGATGCATCATGCATACACCGAACACGCTTATAATACGTATATTTGATATATATATATATCATATAGGTATATACGGGGTGTAACAGATAGACCGACTTTTGTTCTAATCAATATTTTAATTTTTTTTTTTTATATATTATAATTTATAGTCACTTGCGCTACACGTATTATATTATACAAAAAATTATTTTTATTTTTTAACACTGAAAATAAAAATTTAAAATTTGATTTAAATTTTTTTGGTTATAATCAAACTATCTAATTTGTGAATCTGATTATAAGAACAATTTTGATAATAAAAAATTTTGATACAAGTCAAGTAGTTATTTTTTGGAATTGTATAAATATCAATACCTATGTTTTTGATTAAATGAATTTGAAACTATAACTATAACTTTTTTCAAAATATTTTTTTTGGGGATTTGTTGACATGAGTATATTTTTTAAATTATTTACTACCTAATGATATAACATTATGACTTAACGTGTTAACAATTTTTGTCATACGTTTAAGTAGCAACATTTTTTTTCTGTCAAGTCTTTTTGTTACACCTTTTATATAATATATATATGTGTGTGCGAGCGTATATTACTCGAACAATATACATAATATTTAAAAAAAAAAAGAAGAAGCAGTAGCAGACAATCAAACAAACAAAAACACACTATTTGTGTTGAAACATAGTACCTGTACCAAAAGTATTATATATTGGGCCTCCATACGAGAATACTCAGTGAGGCCCAGTATATTCCTTTTTTAGAGAAATAAATTAATAATAATAATAATATAGTACACACGTATGCATCATACGTATATACGAGATACCTGATGTAAAATCGTTCCACTATTCGGGGGTACCGATTCACGATTAATTATATTTTTTAACGCGCTGGTCCATTGTTGTAGTTTGAGACCAATATTGTGATACTATTATACATTGTTACATATATATATATATGTAATTATATACATGTTCGGTAAAACGCATGCGGTATTGTTGTCGTGCAATCAGATTGGTATTTGGAATTGCACTTCGATAACGTAATTATATTCTAAGACAATTGTTGTACGGTTGATTGTATGGCGGTTTATGACTGCCTACTGTGTGAAATCCGTATTACCACAATTTATCTAGTTGTACCTATTTTTAATTGACAATTTGTAATGGTACGATTACTTACAATACGTATATATGTTGGTGGTCATTTTTAAAAATATAAACTTAAGGCTGTTGAAAATGGGTAGTTTTTACATCGTTTTTTCGTGCATCTAGACCAATAAGCGGAAAATAATAAATATTTCCAGACGTCCAATTTTTATTTTGGAAAATGTTTGAATTCCAATTCCTTTTTTCTAGTTTATGTAGAAAATGGATTTTTGGTTTTTTTATTTTTAATAACACTAAAGGTAAATTTTGAAAGAAAATCCATTTGGTTATTATCGGTACTAACTAAACAATACAAAAAAAATCAAAAATCCATTTCCTATATAACCTAGAAAAGAGAATAAGGGATTTAAATATGTATTAAAAATTTGGGGCTTTTGAAACTGAGTGAACTTTTCTTCTGGTTTTTGGGGCTTTTATGTTGAAACTTTTTTGATCGCAGAATATAGTGACGTGAGACTGCGCGTATGTACGTTGCTGATTTCCAAGGATCTTAGCCGTAGTTTATCTTAAATTAAATACAGTGTTCGGAGAACTCACTCACACTAATGATCAGTCACTAGTCACTACACACGTCATAGTCACACTTCACTCACGAAGGATATAGAATATTGCCTGAATACGACTTCATAAAAATAGTTCGCTTCCAACAGCCTTATATTACATCGGTTGGTACATCAGTTCGATTATTTAAAACGATATTTTAAATTATATATTTTGGTATCGTTTTTATATTATATATTAAGTGAATCTGTGGGCTGTGACTACAATTAATAAACTCGTATACCGAACTATAAAAACCAAATCAACTCAATATAGTTTAACGTCAAATATTAACTAGCAGAGTATGCTAATGGCCAACGGGTATTTAATCGAATAATACAACTTAACATTTGAATTTACTTTAAATTATGTTGATTGGCTGTATTGTCTCTTTAATTATTCGATTTGAACGATTTTTACAAAAAATACCTAGTACAAAATTATGGAAATAATAATATAATTGAATTGGCAGTCATTATAGCCTGTTAACGCTTATCTACTGATTATACCGTTAGATAAAATGTATTTTTATAAGCTAGGCATAACTACTAGTAGTCATATTATATTTCAAATTAATTTAATCAAAGTAGGTAGTGAAATATTACTTACTAGGATTAATCGTCAATTGTATTCATCTAAATTTAAGTACAACAATGAAAATATGTTACAAAACTAGTTTTCTTATAACACTTTATCAATCTGACAATGCTTTCATAAGAATCTGAGCGGAGAGATGGATTTATAGACTATAGATCTGACAAACCATTTTAAAATTATGTGTGTTTTTATTGTTGTACTAATTACATTTTTTGTGATTGAATACATTTTTTCTAGTAGGAAAAATTATGAGATCATCAACTTCGAACGGGCTTTCTAGAAAAAGTTTGGATCTATTGACACTTAAATTAAAGTACTATCTACCTCTCTTAACATATTTAGCGGTTCTATATTTAACAAGATCAGCCGCAAATTCATACATTTGCATCAAAATTATAGTATGCTCTGGGTACTGTTTTTCCTTATTGTACAGCTTAGTTATGATGTATATTAATTTAAGAAGAAAATCAAATAAAAGCATTATATTGTATAGGTTAACTTCCTGTATGCTGTCTTATGTTTTTTTTTTATTTTAAATACATGACAATGTCAATAATATCAATCCACATATTCATTTTATAATTTAAATCATACTATTAGATTTATAAAGGTAATATCGTACATTATTATTATTATTATTTATTCATATATGTTATTATTTAAAGTACAATAAACAATTATTTTAGTATTTTTTTAACAAAACATAAAATATTTATCCAAAAGTTATAACTTAAAAAAAAATATATTGAATTAACCAAAAAAAGATAATTTTTTGTAATTAGATATTCTTAGATAAAATCATGTAATAATAGTATATTTGAGAAATTTATTCAGAGTTAAATTTCAGATATAAATAATTAATTTGACTATGCACACGAAAATATTTTTAAAAAAAATCCATCAAGAATACAGATATCATAATAATCTCAAAAATATTCATTAATATTCTTGAAATATGCAAATATCAAGTTAGGAACTCGACAAGGAATTTAATTATAATATTATGCGCTCCCTACCTACTATCGATTGCTGAGTGTTGGTATGAATAATACAGTTATATTTTCAGTATAAATCAGAGAAATATAAAATATAAACAAATTTAGGTATATGTGTATAATATATAAAACAGGTGGTACATTTAAAAATGTTTCACTAATCGTTTTACTTTAAATTATGATGCAAGAAAAAGAGTATAATCAAAAAGTTCCAATATCTTTAAAGAGGTTATATTTGGATATAAATAAGTCTTAAATCCGTTGATTTAGATTCAAATAGCGTATCTAGAGAGCTATTGGTTTTATTATTAATGGTGTGTGTCTTTTGTTAATTATATTTTTATGTTGACTGTAACAGTGTTTGTAAGTTTAAATGGATACTTTTAAAGTTTTTATAGCTGCTTTTTAGAGCCTTTAGACAATTAATTTTTACAATTGTATAGTTTTAGAAACAATTGAAAAAGTAAAAAAAACTAAAAGTGAAACAAAAGACAATGCCATTTAAAATAAACTCTATTCTGAGTTTGATAATATTACGCAGTTCTTCGTGGAACAACGTTTCTGTATAAGAGAGGGCTATAGCCTTACAATTTCGAATTATATTTTATATTAGCATTAAGACATTTTATTTTTGTACGTTGTACCTATGACAATAACAGATACATAATACACATACACACGTTAGTCAAATAATAAATACAAATAAATGTTTGTTTGTTCGTCATCTATAGACTCAAAAACTACTAAACCGTTTTCAATAAAAGTTATATTAATAAATTCTATGAGACTCTATGAGGGATTGGAGCTTCGTCTTAAAACAATTAATTTTTGCATTCTATAAATCGTTATAAGGTATTGGTCACGCATGAATTCATTGTTTCGGCTCACGAAAATTGTATATTTTTTGTTTATATTATATACCTATAGGGTTGTAATTTAACACAGGTTATAAAATAGTTATTATGATTGGATTTAATGTTATTATGTATTGTATTATATTTGGCCAGTAAAACTATTCTGTATATAAATGTAAAATTGAGTAACAGCTATAATTATATTAGAGGCAAAGTCTATGATTGAGGTATATATACTAAAAAAAAAAATACTTGGCCAATTTTGACAAAAATCCATTGAGAATATTTCGATTGATGAAAAACTAAACGATAGATAAAATAGATCATAACGATTATAAAAGACAGTTGGATTATATCATCTTAATGACAAATAATAATGACAATCCACAGTTTTTGAGACCAATTGGCAGCAAATTTTGTAGACATATTATTTGGAATCTTGGGAAAGGGTCGTACGAAAATTATAATAGAAGTCACGTGTAACATATATTTTGATCATCTTATACGGTACTGATACGTAGCCCACACAATCGTAATAATGTGCAGACGGCGAGACAGACAGAGTATTAATATAGTGATTCGGAGTATGATTGTAATATGATTGCAATCTTCACAGATACGTTTCGCCCACAGCTAAGCGTCTCTCGTCAAATTCACATAATTGTATAGGTCCACGAGAAAAAAAAAGACGGTGATAATACTCCAAAAAATCTGTACACAAATTAAAAAAGATTTCACGCCATGGATTTTTACGAATAGTGTAGGTCTTGCGTTGTAATTATATAAAGTGCCACTATAACAATGTAGATAATAATATAATACACCTATATAATAATTATTAATAACCATGGAAAGTTTCTATTATCTTACGTCTCATTATTAAAATTATATTTTTGCACAGCGCACATTTTATCGTATTTTAAGACTATGAATGATTAACAGATTTTGCTTCAAAATTCGAAGTTCTTATAATAATACCACATTTAATTCAACGAATTCAAGCATTCAATTAAAATAATAATTTCTCGAAAATTGTTGAAAGTACATATTATACAAGTTTGATGCATTAAATATATTTTTTTTCTATTATGTAAATAATGTATTTGAAACGTTATAGCTCAACTTCTATCTTCATAATATTAAGAAATATTGTAAGTAAATAACTGTTGAAATTTTAAGACAACCGAAAATCAGAAACACTGTAATATTTTATTATTGTCATAATTTAATAATACATTAAGCACGAAACGGTCGGAATGGTGTTCGGTAGTGATCTCTATTGAGCAAATTAGTCGACAGAGAACTTTTATCATTTTCTTTCAACGAAGGAATAATATAGCTTCTAGAAGTGGTTAAATATATACTTCGTGTACAAAAATTCCAAATGTCGTAAATATTAAAAGGATACACTGCACACACACTATTGTTTCACCAGCACGAGAAATACATTTTTTTCTGATAACAGTTTAATACTTAAATGCGTATTAAAACAATTCTTGATCTGAAGTAGATACATTTCACCATCATTGTTAACTTTCAAGTTAATGTTTTTTTTTTTAATTTTCGTTTTTAACCAATTGTATGTGGCGATGCCCAGTGTTTACGAATCCTCGCATAAATAATTCTTTTGTTGTATATACCGTTTTGCAAGTTTTTGTCAGAAAGCTCTATATTTTCCAATGTTTTTGGTTATGCATGTTGGTTTTAATTGCAAACCCTTTCTGCAACCATTTACACGATCAGGATCCAGTACAGGAAAAGACAATAATTAACAAACAATAATTATCCGTGGAAATATTTTGTGTTCTATTGAGTATAAAATAATGAAACTAATATAATAGGTATTAGGTAGATGTACCTACGACCTACCTATATGCATATTAATATTTTTTTAAATGTTGATATATTATTCAACTATCAAACACGTAGGTACGACGAATTATATTGTTGAGATACGTGACTAGTATATTATTGTTTTTTGGAAAAAATAATTTACGAAACGATTTTTTAATACTTTTACTCATTATAATAATATAACACTAAAGTTAATTAAAATAAATTTTAATTATAATTAAAATGCAATTTTTTTATTCACATACAATTAAACTACAATAATAATTCATACTAGTCTATTGGCAGATATAGTTTAAAATGTTGATAAGAAAAATTGAGTTACAGATAATACTCTATCTCTCATTTGTTATGTCGGAAAATACATAGAATATTCAATTTTTACCTCTTAAAAGTATCAACTAGATCCAATTTTCTACTAAAAAACTCCTCCAAAGTTGAAAATCAAAGCATTTTTTTTTTATAAAAATCATGTAGGTACACATACACAAAATAACACACTTCATTGTAAAATCAATACATTAATTTACCTAGAATCTAAAGTCAAATGCTATAATTATTCTTCTTTAAAATAAATGAGCAATTATATTATGCCAAATGAATTTCTATATTTGTTATTCTGTTGTGTTAATGAATAAACATAGTCTTCCATCAGTTTTAATAAAATTGAGAAGTAAATATTTATATGTTCAATAAATTTAGATTCAAATTTGAAATTATATATTCTATTATATTTAAAGAAACTAATATGCTTTCAACTTTCAACTAATTATTCATGAAAAAAAAGTAAAAACTCATTTATATCTTCTATATTATATATAAAATCGGGTTAGTTACACCATTTATAACTCGAGAACGGCTGGACCAATTGTAATGATCTCTTATTAGTTGAATTCGTCTCCACCCCGAATAGCTGGAAGCAGAATGCCCCTAGAAATATCCAAAAAAATCGACGAAAAAGTAGAAAATCTGTCCAAAAAAAAAAAAAAAAAATAAGCAAAATAATAATATATTTTTGTTGGTGCGTACGTAATTACGAATGTCTTATTAACCTAACGTATTGGTTATGATTGAATATAGTTTTAGACCTGTATGTAATATTCGGTCAATACCATATAAGTAACTTGGAAAAAAAATGGTGTTCCTAACGCTAATTTCTCGACCGTTGTCCCGGGGAACTAAATATGCACACCATAAGCCATAAAACAATAATAAATCATTTGTAATTACGTACGCACCCTACGAGGTATACAATCATCCGCAGGTGGATTGTCCACCTGAAAATATACTGCTCGCGTTATCACAAGCGTGTCTCACGGCTAACGACGGGCAGGATGGCTATAATAATATAATACAATCAAACGTGTCCTGACTGACTGATCAACACGTAGATAGAGCCTATATAGTAAATAATGACAGCTTGAGGTTTGCAATTTTCACGGTACCTTCGTATAACCTAAGTGTGCACTGAGAAAACATCTTCCAAAATTCACATTTTAAAGTGATGCTTGCACAAGTATTTTGAGATTCAAGATTCAAGATGAACATTTTTAAGTTTTGAATACTATACACCAAATATTAAATTAACTATTTAATTGAACAAAGTTTGAATCATATAGAGTTGCCATAATTTTAATGGGCAATGAAGTGAACTGGATCAGCTAGCTTAAAAATTATAAAAAGATTTTTTTCTTTAAAGTATGAGTATTCAATTTTTTTTTGTAATTCATTCAGTCTTTCGACTCCAAGTTGATCGTTTGATTTTTCTATGTATACAAAAAGAGGTAATGATCTTGACTGTCGTTTCTTTTTTGATACTAACATTTCTAAATTTAAAAGCGTTTAGAACTGTGCCCCACTTGGAATCGGTAAATTAACTCTATAGATTATCATTTACTTTAAATTAATTATAAAATCACAGTGTCGAGCCAAAAGGTAAGTGAAACTTGACAAAAACCCAACATATTTTATCTGTACCTATGTTGTTTACAATTAAATCATACAATAAATATAGTATTGAATTTATGAATTTATAATGTTATTTTAAATAACAATCGGCAATAATATTATTATTATAAAATTGTTGTATTATCTATATTATTATTTATAATACCAATACATATTACAATGTAGACTGAGGAGTGGTTCTTGACTCAAATTTCTTACAAGCATATAAATATATATATATTTTTATAATTTACCTATAGTTGAAAGGCCTGCAACATAAATTCCCTGAACTCGACATTTTTTTTCTTACAATTCATTCAAATATGAATACAAAAAAAATATAGATTTTGTTTATTCCTTTAAAAAATATGGAATGTGCTCCGCACTGAATTTATTATGTAATTTTTCTATTACTATGTATTAATAATTTAAAGTTAAATTATGATTGTTTTATGTCTTAACAGTTAACTTTAACATAATAATATAATACATCAATTGTCTATTATAGATTTTGAGTAGGAATCTGAATTATAACTCGTTAAAACTAAGTAATAATATGGTTTAATATTGTTAAATTGGAGTATTCTGGTTCCTCGGACAAACAGTAATATTATGTAATTTAATTATTTGTTGTTCTTAAAACTATTATTTATTTGTCTATTAATTTTCAACAAAACTAAACGTTTGAAATGATTTCAAACACTCATAAAATTATTATAATAAATAATTATTTACACGTTTGAAAAACATAATGTAAATATCTAAAAATAATAAGTTCAAATATATTTATTTTCCATCGGTGGTAGGTATAACGGAAGATATTGGACATTTGCCAAATATTATTTAAATCTACCCTCTGCCACTATAAAAGTATTAGTGAATAATTTAAATATTTATTATACTTTAAAATAAAATATAACCGCCTCAAAATAGAAATAGTTGAAGCGCTTTGATTTACTAAAAATTATTCAGACCATTAATATTTTATTATATTAATTGCAAATGTATAATAATAATTGTGGTTTTGTACTTTAGATTAAAATTTTTTTTCAATTAGTTTTTAAAACTAGTTAATTAAAAAATATATAATATTCTTTATCTGAAGATACGATTTCTCTTTATTAACTAACTGTGAATTCGTAACAATAGTACATTTGCACGGATATTGAACAAAAGTATTGTCTTGGGTCCATCCTTCAGTTCATATTCCGCTACAATACAAGTTTCTGCAAACACCAACTTATCATATTGTGTAAGTAGAAACTATTATCTTACTTAAAATTCAAAATTCGAAATTACTTTGTGTCATTAGTCAAAGGACACAGTGTCTTTTACTTTTCAGATTTCATTAACTTTTCGAGAAATGTATACATATAAATTATTTATTATATATTATACAAATATTGTTCAAAACGTGTATACAATAGTAGTTATAACTATAAGATAATTATAGCGCTAATATTAAAAATCGTATAAACATTACATTTCCTGCTAATTCTTGTAAATCTATATTGTAACGACAGATTTTTTTTGTTTTAGTATTGTAAACCGATCACTATAGTTTCGCGTAAAGACACTTTCGATACACGCTGCCAAAATCGATAAAGATTTACATCGATAATGGGATTTTTCGAATTTTCTCTGACAACTATAACGTAAAATTTGATATCCCAACAGACACATTCATCATACAAACGGTCATAAAAATATAATATAAAACGAGAACAACAAAACGAAGAATAATAGAGGGAAAAAATACACAGACATACACATACACACGTACATACACACATACACACAAACACATGCACACACACACACACAGGATGATCGATGGAGGGCAAACCGTTGTGTGTCCGAGCACTTTCATTTTTGCCATATCCCACAACCCCGACGGAATTCGAATTTCCAAATCTGTTTGTTAATCTCGCCCGCCCGCAAAACGATCATCGTCGATACGTCATATATTATTATTGCTTTATCGCTTTTATAATGCCGTTTTGGAGTTACTCGCGGTAGGATCCGAACCGCCACTGAAATCACAAAATAGAATCCTACACGTGTTATGGCCCGTCATTAATCTTGCGTCAACTTAAGCTGGGCACGGGAAGAGAAGAAAAAAATAAATGAATTAACTTTGCATCATAATCTCGATTGATTTGGGAGCTCCGTGAATCATGACCACCACTGCCTAGAGACTTCGAACCCTCGCCGTACCAAAGCAGTGGCATATGTGATATCAGCGCTCGGTCATGAGCAAACGAGTTACCGTACTTTCTATATAACGTCGTACGAGTTACAATTTGCGATAAACTGTGTATTAACTATTAATCATAATATTCCACTCGACCTGATCATTTTAAACATATTTATCTGAATGGCCAAATATTTTCTGCCACCAATCGACTATTTTAGCTTTCAATTGGATGTCAATATAGTCTACTAAATATTGGTAAATATAAAAAATCAAAATTCAATTCAAAAATTGTCAAAACATACCTACTCAAATTAAAATGTATATATTATACGTCAGAAACCTACCAACTTTCCTTTGATTAATTTGTTTTACATTTCCAGAAGTATTTGTATTAATACTTACCTACCTTTAGTATGAATATAAAAAAATATATTTAAAAAACTATTTATCGATATCAATAAATCCAGTTTTTTCTAATTATTTCTATTAGGTATGCGACAATAATTATTTCAATAAGTAGAAAAATGGACTGTTAATATTGTTAAAAAAAAAAATAAAAGATTTAAATAAAATCATCCAAATGATTAATTTAAGTCTCGATACAAATTATAATGATATAAAAGTATCGGCTTCAAGAACCAAACTGTTAGAATTGTATTACATAATTAACATAAACTCAATTTATTATTAATATTTTTGATTAAAATATGAAACAGAATGTTAGGTTTATAATAATAATATACAACAATTCGTTTTATAAGTTATACTTTTCAATAGTCGAGTGTCACTGCTGGGTAGCTACTCGCCTCACGCTGACACAGTCATTGTAAATTCCACTTATATTATGTTCATTGTAAATAATATTACAGATTGTATATCTTCTAATAAATGTTAATAATAAAAAAATAAAAATATTTTTCATTGAATGTCTTTGATTCCACTTATTAATCATTTTGACGCTATTATCATATATGGATACACCAGACCATTATAAAAAGCATCTACCTATTTAACCTAATCAGGTTAAATCCTGCTAATGAAATGTACTCTACTGCTATATAATTTCGAAAACAATGAGACCTCTCCCTATACACATGCTCTAAAATGAGCTGTTGCATCAAAAACTAAAATTAAAATACCAAAACTCTCTAATTCAAATCCCTGATAATAACATGAAAAGCTCATTAGTTTATGCGGAATAAACAGCCTTTCCGCGAAACGGGATTGATCTATACCTATCACCGAGGATAACAAATCAATTTACAAACTTCTACGACAGACTAAATAAAACCAAAAGAACTCTCCATTTCAAAATTGGCGAAAAAACCTCTAAACCTAGACCCAAATCATGCCTACCTCAATATATCTTCTTAGAAGAAAACAAAAACCAATCATACAACTTAGCAATATGTTTTTTTCTGTTTTTACATGTGTCTAACGTATTGCATTGGATAAATTATAAATATATAACGTCGATAACAATGTAATATTTGTAATGTTTTTTTTTTTTTTTTTGGTTGAGGCTTTGACAACTGAGGTGTGGAACTGTGGGGGAGGGTACTATAGGTTTCGAACACGTTGTGTTTGTTTTGACAGAACTTTTAAGTGGGCCCCTTAGGTAACTGCCATGAGCGGTGGGGGATGGCGGCCTCTCTCTCCGGATACCGTGACTGCCCGAAGAAAAATGCCGTCCGTGGCCGAGTTCGAATTTGTAATATTATTATTGTAATATAAAAAAAAAACAAGTGATATTGATGACAATGAATTAAACACAAAATATAATATTGTATTTTATAAATTCATTAAATAATATGGTGGTAGTATTATTTATCAATTTGACAATTATTATAAAAAAAATCATTTCAATTTAACCAAATGATATTTTGTTTTTTACTTAGTGAAACGAAATAGATTTTTAAAATCTAAAAATATATACTGCTATTAAAAGGTTCTATAAATACATTTAATGAACAAAAATTATGTTTTGTAAATCATTTCTAATACAAAGTATATTATCTTATTATTGTAGGTACTATAAAATTAAATATGTCTCCTAAAATAAATGCCAATAATATTATTAATATACCTAGAATTATATTTAAAGCGGCATGTTTGTAATACATTATTAGATTTAATTAGTTTACAATGAGAAATGCATTCGAGTTATACTGATTAGTGATTAGTATTTATTTTATTTATATAATTACATTAATAAATTATATTAGGTATGGTACCTTAACTGTATTTTACGTTTCCAAAAATATAATAATTTTCCGGATTAATTCGCCAAAAATAACAGAGTTATTTCCATTAAAATTTGCACTGGATCTTTATTATCTAGTCGTAGAATATAATTACATTTTGGGCCTTATTTATTAAGCTAGACTCGCGTAAACTCACAAGCAGAAAATTCCTGCTCAGAAGTTTCATTACGAGTGTATACAATATTATAGTGGCTAACGAATCCGAAAAACAATGGCGTACATAAGATCCTTGGAGGAACTTAGACTTGGGAAATGGTCTAGCGTACTATAGGTTAATTTGACGTTTGGCGCAGCGATGCGTAACGTCTGATAAGTGCCAGTTAAAGAAAGCGCCAACTTCAATCATTGGATTTTATGAGCTGTTGTCCCGCGGCCCTGGTGCCGTCCCTATATAGCTCTGGGGAAATCACAAATGAGAGCTCCCAATTTGGATGGCCAATAATTTCAAATCATACACGATATATTATAATGCCATGTATAAACTATGGCCTATGGGACTTAAAAAGAAATCGTATAAACAACGGTTTGAACCGTGTACGACTTATTATGAGATTTGTTTACAACACGAGTGATTCTTGTAAAACAATAATAATACACTATTTACTTTTGACGTGATTCTCTTAACAGCAAATACACAATATCTCAGAGTATTACGTGTCTTAAAATTAATTTTGTTCCTATGTACATTGCAAAGTAATTGAAAATTTAATTTACAAAATGCATAAATAATTTATAAATAGTGTTGTTTTCTGATGAATTCAAAGAATGCAAAAAGTATTTTAAAAAAAACGTTGATATTTTGTAAGGTTATGAGCATTTACTTTAAATAGGTATCAGAATCACTCACTATATTATATTAAATTGATTGATTCGTTTCAATGATAACCCGTTCGAACCACACTTGAACTAAACGGCTAATACTCTCTAACGTAAGACATTAATATGTTACGGTTTGCATATTAATATGCATAAATAAAATCAAAATACATTTTACCGTAACTGTTTACATAGTTTAGGGAATATATACCATTACGTTAATGATTTATTCAAAATATTTTCCAACTAATAATTGTTTTACTTTTTCGAAAGCTGAAGCAAATTATTTGTATAATATATGAATTTAAAATATTTATATGCACATCAGTACATGTAATGGTTATATTATTTGACGATACTATGTGGATATAATGAGAATTTAACACTTGCAAATTATTACAAGAATACATTTTACACATTTTGTTTGCCATAATGAGTATTTTATATCATTTATATTTTTGAAAAAATCAAAAAGTATTAGAAATTTAAATTGCATTTGATTTATCATTGTTACTAACGAAATGCATGACACGAAAATATTTCAACCAAAATAAAATATATGTAGGTAACACCGTAATATTTACTTATGGTATTTCTATTAATCTTTTAACTCATATCAAGCACACAAGATTAATGGCGTAGACAGTAGAGACTTGTAAAATTAAAAATAAACAAAGCAATAACTTAAAAATTTCAATAAATTGAAAAAATAAACAAGTAGGAAACGTCACCAATGGGTGCATTTTTTGTCAAGCTGTTAAATGTATAATTTTATTCAGCTGATACTTATATTCTACAAGTTCAGGTTGTGTACACAAAAAAAAAAAAAACAATATTGTAATTTATTGGTTTAGTAAAGTGTGTAATACAATAAAACACGTCATGTATAGAATAATTGTCAACAATTTTTTTTAATATAACTTTGTTTATTGACCCTGGTGATAAAAAATACATATTTATATAATGGTCATCTAATTTTATATTTGGAATGGGTTCAGTACATATCTATGTATTTTAAAATACGTACCTAAACTAAGCTAAAAATCTATAGTGTATAAAAATGTATAATTTGTCAATTTATCAATTAATTAGGTAACTATACGTACATTAGTATTTATTTTAATAAACATGAATCATTATTATTAAATATATTTCTTTAATCAGATACATTGTTTAGAAATCACTAGAAAAAAAATAATGATTCGTAAGAATAAAATAATTTATAATACAACAATATTATAACTATTATTTTGTCAACCTTTTGACTGTCGGGTTCTGTATTTCTGTTTATGTTGGAGGAATTATGATTCACCAAGTCCCAATTATTACTATAGAAACAACATCAGTATTTTTTGTTAACTTAATGGTTTTTTTTTTACAGGAGTACTTAAATTTGGATGGGTCTAAAACAAATGTTGATTAATCTCTAGTACACAGAATCCACCATAATACTTAATTTTACTTTTTAATAAACGTGAAATTAACAGAAATAACACTGTCTCACAACTTTATATTTAAAGCACCAGACTTGATGGTTGTTGTTGCACTTAATAAATGTCACTCATCTTGCTTTGAACACTTAAAACATAAAAACACGGAGGGAAAGAAAATAATTATAATTTAAAAACGTTAGTGAATTTATAAGACTGCATATAACGTGTTGATTTATAAGCTAACAACAACAACTACCAACTAACATTATAATATGGTTCATATAATGTATGCGTGTACATGTAGTGCACGTTCTTACATTTTGAAATGTTATACAAATTAAATTGCAACTGCGATATGAGAATAATTATACAATTACCTAACTGATTATAAACTAAAATATATTTTTAATCATGATTAAACCTATTATTTTCTTATTAATTTAAATTCGTTTTAATTATTTTATAATTGAAATTTCCTAAAAACATGATGTAGTTGATGTTTATGCCACACACATGGTATTAAAATTTGAACTCAACATTTACATAATTTCCAAAATTAACAGAATTTTCCTTTAAAATTTTTTTTCTTCAAGTTTAAATATTTGATTTAATGATTGTACATAATATTCTATAAGATAAATTATTTATTATTTCCTTAATACATAACGAATATTATATCGACCATCATAATATTAACGCTGTGGTTGTTAAATCTCAAAAATTGGGGATTTAAATCAAATTATTTAGAGAATGGTTACCAAACATATTCTCGTTGTTGCTATAATTAATGCCCCTTTCAATGTATTAGATTAGAGGTTAATGTAGTTTTCGCACGTTAAGTGATAACGGCTGTTGTGTTATTTATTGTTTACTTTAGGGACGAAGATTAAGTAGACGAGTCACGCGAAACCAAAATGGTTTCGTGCATCATGATAAAAAAAAAATAACAAAAACAATTGATTAAATGAATTATTATACCTATTATATATTTATATATATAACATATTTTAGTTAAAATACAGTGTAATTGGATTGGTTGCAAGTATATGTGTATTGTATACAAGTCTTCAAGTCAAACATTCATCAATTTTATAATAATTTAATGCTGCCATAGGTAATGCATATTGTGATGTGTTCTTAAATATATATATAGTTGAAACAATGTGCAATTTATAATCGTTTATTAAATTCTATTATTCTTTTCTCATCATATCTCATTTATAAGTTATAATTACCAATTACTTGGTAATAAATTGATGCGCTTGAACTATTTTTTGAGTGAACATAATATAGATAATTGTATTGATAATCATACGATATATGATATTATGATATGATATCCAAACATCATTATTTTATATTTATATTTATTCTACATTATTTAATTAAATTTAAAAAAATATTATTTATTGTTTTTCAATAAGACTAGTTGAGTAGGTAAACCTTTATTTTTAGAACGTTCTTATAATTTATAAGTCAAGAATACAAATGAAAAAAAAAATAACTCAAATATTAATTTTTTTTTTCAAAGATCAAAGCATGTATTAATACATTAATTCAAATTTACTCGAGATGTATTCACTATTTTTTTTTTATAATATAATAAATTTTGAATATTATGTATTAAAACAAACAATTTTAAATTTAATTTCTACAATTTTGTATGTTATATTTATTAGGCTATATTATTAAAAAATCAGTGTTTACTCCATAAATCTTTAGCAAGCATAAAATATTAATCTTATTATCTTTGATGCGTCTTCGCAGTCAATCAATCACTGTCATTTAAAATATATTTTCCTAGATAGAAGATTTATCATCTAAATGGCGTCTGATTCATTTATTTTTGAAAATGAAATCGTGATCCCATTTGAAGGTGTTGGTCTTAAATCATTATTATTATTTTTTACAGGATTAGATTACATTAAAATTGTTCGATTATTTTAAACTCAACAGATATTGATAACAGTTATAATATTCACGTAAGATTTTATAAGAAAAATAATGGGATTTTGGAAACATATCAATAACGTTCTTAAAATTGTTGTGAAAAATTACATAAAGAATGGTAAGCCTAAAGAATTCGAAGAAAAGTCTTATATGTATATCCTTAAAAACCTAATAAAATATAATACTTTTTGACTATACAGAATATTTTTTTTATCAATTACTTAATTTTAACATGATAATATAATTACGATGTACATATTGTCATCAAAGAATAAGAATTGAGAATGTACCTCTGTGTACGATGGGTGTAAAACCGAAGCCAGGAATCAGGATACATTAAAACTCCAAATTGAACAGGTGTCACTGAACTTCTAGGAATATACACTGAAATTTAAAAAAATAAAAACCGGAAAATTGTTTCTGCTGAATAGTTGATATCGGGTGTACCAATTATTATTGAGTAGATCCCCTGTAATAGATATGTGTAAAATATTTGAATTCAATAATTAATCATTGTACAAGTACGATGAAAAACGATTCTGAGCAAAGTCAATCTGCCAGCCTATATTTTTGAGGATATGTTAAAATACTATATACTTATATTGTTATTTGTAATTTATAATTCTTTAGTGATACAGAAGGTAAAAATATTTTTTGCCCAACATAACTCGTAATTTTTTACCTAGTTGTATTTAATTGGATAATACTTGTTGTTATAAATTTAAAAGTCAATACCAACGTTGATACCGTTGATCATTGTGAATATTATAGGTTTGTGGTCTAAATAGCTTAAAATGAATCTAAATATTTGTTAAATGTAATTTATTATTGTCAATATTGTAGTCAGTAGGTAATATTGGTATACTAATATTAGTCAGTATTTCTAGTTGCAAATGATTCAAGTAGGAACTTACGAACGATGTTCAATATATATTTAATATTGACACTCAAGTGTGGTAAAATTAGCAGCTGTGACAATTGTATTATTGAATAGGAAATATAGTTCAATTTATAAAGTTTTGAAAAATGGAGTGAGCTGGGAAAGTCTGGTGTGCCTGTTTGATTATCGTAAAGAGAACAAGACTGCTGGTCAACCGAAAAAAAACGGTGGCTTATAACAGATACGGTGAATCTGAAATCAGGACCAGGTGGCATAGGAATATAACCTAAAAGAAGAAAATGTGGAAAAAATTGTATAAATGCTAAGATTTTTATTTTATTATTGATAAGAATAAAAAAAAACTTATTTATTATTTTCAGAAAAAATACCATTAGATATTATAAGTATATTTTATGTCCATGAATTAACAATGCTATAAATGTATGATTAATCTGTTTTTCCAAAATAATGTATTAACATTGCTGATAATGAATAATGGATGGAAAATGATATAGGTACTTATTAATTTTAAAATTGATATAAGGAATTATATAATTTGGTATAATTTGAAAAATAGGTATTTCTATTTTGCATTTATGTTGCAACGCAGTTTATACTTTTACCTAATTAACTTTACTTTATTAGCAACAAACACAAAGTATATAAATCATACAAGTATGCGTATTAGATACCATAGTTTTTAATTATACTACGTTTAAAAATAATTGAAAAAAATGTTTATGCATACTATATACTAATATTAATTGAGTATTTTCTCACGCTACTTAATTATAATCATAAATAAAATAGTTTATAAAATATATTGTGAACAATTATATGATATTGCAGTTATCAAATTTAAACTTTGTACATAAATATTAATTTCATAAACAATAAACACATATTGTATGAGATTCAATTGAATTTATATTTGAATGATATAATATGTAATCGAATACCTAATTAAATTGAATATTTTTGTAATTCATTTTAAAATATCAAAAAATTGCAATATATTGTTAGTTTTAACACGTTTTCAATTGAGATCAAAATTATTAATATAACTCTCACGTATTTTAATTATTATAACCATCACGTATTTTAATTATAATAAGCTATTGCTTACTACAACATAGAACAAGGAATACATATTATTACACGGGAATCGGACACATTGCAATAATAAAATTTCGAACTTCAGGTAAGTTCGTACAGTAGTCATTAGATCATAAGAAATCATAACTCTAATTTTGTGAATAATTATAAACCTACTGGTATAGTAAAATAATAAGATGTTCACCGACGGACACGTCCCTATTTCTACCGAACCAATATTTTTTCCTTGTGTATACCTACCTAAGTCTTAAATATTGTGCTATCATGATATGTTGGTCTTATAGTACCATAGCCGCTTTTGATTCTTCCCTTCTAATCAAATTTAAGTTTTATGTTATATACTATATATATTTTTTCTATTCATTGTATATTACTTTTAAATGAAAACTATTGTTGATTTTCCCACACATGCTTTTGTTACTATAAGTTTTTATGTCCAATAGGATGCGATATGGTTATTATCTTCATAATCATATTATGTAAATATTAATTTCTTGGGTGTTACCGTTATTGCAGTTTAAATACAGTAGATAGGTCTATACATTGTTATATGGAAAACTTAAATGTTTATTAAACGTTTTTTGTTGCGTAGAAGCAGTTCATTGAACAATTAATACATCGATTAATAGTTACATATTCTAACAAACCCTTAGTAATAATATGTTCTTATGATATTATTTTACCATTTAATCTCTATTCGTGAGAAAATTGTTAGTGACGAATGATTTACATTTCAGTATTCCAACATCTTACAATATTATTTTGAATATAATAATTTATTTGCACCTATATGCACTGTGAATTGACATTCTGACATTCTGACTGAATACAATAGATAAAATATAATAACTTAATCGTTTTCGTCATATATTTACTGCAATGAACCAAATCAAATTTCAGTTTGTCTTCCTCTCAAATGAAAAGCGTAGGTAGTTGTTTAAATTCTGATTTAATATTATAAAACAAATAATAAATATGTACAAACAAAATAATATTCCACGAAATATATCAAACTATCAAATTACTGAAATGTTAAAGTTTATGTTTCTGTATCTCATAATATATTTGTACTTATAGATACTAATTTAATAACTCATATAAATGAATAATTAATATTACAAAGCTATACAATTAAACTTTATATACTGTAATTTACAAAGTGTATTTTCAAAGCCATATTCGTCAAAGTTCTTAATTTTTAAGCTAGTTTTAACGATAATGTATTTTTTAATCCAGTAGGTACAGAGTCATACCTAACGGTTTAAATTCAAAAACGTTCTCTTCTCTTTTCTTTATTTTAAAAATTGAATGATTTCTACACATGTGAGGTTAAGAACAAAACGTAAAGATAAAATTGGCAAGTGTGGTTGGAAAAAAAATAAAATGTTAACATAGTAACTCCGCTTACCAATACAAGATGGGTGGTAAACAATAATATTTTGAGTTTTGACATACAAAATAGGATTACTTATAATGAGTATTTTAGTTAGTTTAGAGACGTGCTTGTACTGGGTTACATTTTTTAACCCTTTATTTAATACTTTGTAAATATTCGACACACTTTCAAAAAAATAGAAAACCACGTTTTTAATTCTGTGATTTGATATTTTAATATCATATGATAATATTATGTTAATTTAAAAACTACACAATTAATAATATCATAATTTTTACGGTTAAAATAAAATATGGTAACAATAATACTTATATTTCACAGTCAGAATTCATTGAAACAAATTGTTGAAAGCAATTCAATAGTATACCTACAACAACTAATAACGGGTATTTAATAACATGTTATGTTTTTTGAACTTGATACCGGCAAATAATAATATGTAGATGCGATAAGTACCTATTATCGGTCGTTAGATAATATAGTTATATTTGTTAAACTTAAACATTTTTGGTGTTTGAATGAAAATCGAATTTTTGTGTATATTTGTGTGTGCGTGTGTAATTTATATTATATAAGCACCATTGTGCATCTCCAGAGAATAATAAATAATATCACTGACAATTGTATTCATTTTTCCTTTGACATATTGATTTGTCCCCAAGCTAGAACAATAAAACAGCAATGATTACCAAAATACGTAAGTAGTATACTAGTGTCACGAAATATACATTTTTAGTAGTTATTGTTAAGTTTAGTATTAATAATAATAATTCTAATATTATATTATCAAATATAAATCTAGTTTATTAAGTTGACCTACTCTTTACCATATTATAATACAATTATTTTTATAAATTACAGCTGTTTAAAGTATTTCATAGGTACATAAATTTAATCATAATTAATGTGTATAAATAGAATGCCTTTATATTTGATTTCAACAAAATAACCAATAGAAATATTTTATCAAATTACCCAGCTTTTAGTTGAATAATAATACAAAATTAATACATAAAATATACACATATGAAAAATACATAAATCGAATTATAGTTTTTATTATTGTTTAATAACATTGTTGATTTATTTAATTTTTTTATTTAATACTTTAAAAGGAAAATTGTCTTAAGAATTATAATTTCCGATTAAAAAAAGGCAATATTTACTTTTTTAATTTAAAAATATATTTTTGATCGTAGTATGCCTTGATGGTTTTAAACTTCTAAAAAATAGAAGAAAAAATATTTTTGCTTGGACCTATTCTACCAAAACAATAATATGCCTTATTATTATGAAATTAACATTAATTATAATAATATAAATTAATATTAATATATTTATATAGATTCTAATAAGATGTATATTGAATTATATATTATATATATTTGTTAATTTATTAATTATATATTACCTATATTGAATTTTAGACACAAATTATATTAACCATTGAGTTTGTATACGATATAGTTGTGTTGTTAGTTAATCTAATTTTCATGTATAGCCGAATTATAAATTATTTTAACAACGTAAACAAAATAATATGTGTGTAATTTTTAGAATTATTCATTCATTTAACTATAACGTTACATTTATAATGATTATAATGTTCGTTATGTTGATTTGTGTGAACTAAAATTCATTTCGTAACGAGTTATACCCCTGTTTCAATTTTATACTCGAGTATTAGTATGGTCGTTTATTATTTATTCCGTGTACATTGTGTAAACTGTAGTTGACATGCAAATACTTTATAGATAAGAGATCTTTAATAAATAACCTATCGCTTTTGTTATATTTTAGCGTGTCACAATAAATAGTATCAATTCATGAATAAATAAAATGTAAAAATATTTTCGTTGCTTTAATAGTTGTTTATTTTTCCACTATCTCGATCCCTAAAAACAATACTGATCTCGGTAGTTATTAGACATACTTTACCGTATTTTATGCATGCATTCGAATCGCATTGAAGAACCTTATATATTAATCTACAATATAAATATTTGGTTAAAAGTTTTTAAATTTGAATAATTTAAAATATTTGGCATTATAATATACGAGCTAATTACCAACATCGCGTTCATTACGATAACAGCTCAGAAGTGAAAAAAACAACAATAGTCTCACCATCGTATCACTTATGTAAAATACCAATCAGAACAAATACAATAACTCTCACGGAGTTATATCACGAGAGAAAAACCCGTTCCTAGGGTCGTCTGTACTCGGATAGAATATTATGACGAGCACTTAATAATATAGTGCCCATTTCTCAACATTTTATTATTATTATGATCGACGACCTAGGTACCTACCTCTTGTGGCGCTACTTATATCAGAATTACTGAAAAACATTAAATATCCATCAGTTTACACGTCGTACAGAAAACCCAGATTCAATCAACAATGTCTCCGCATGCCAGTTTCCATTAGCGATGCTCAGAAGACCCGTTCACGGGCTAATTACCGACATGACGGCCATTTTTGCCACGGTTAGCAGCAGCGGGATTACTTTATTTGCAACGCTCATTTCACATGGTGTACGCGCATTTGGCGTTATACGAATGTGGCTCATTAGCGTTTCTACACTTGGCAGTTATGACGTGATTACAATTATTTTTTGCTGGCATGTATATTATAGTTGTCAGTTGATTATCACGTTCATTCACCGATCATTGGAAAACTACGCAATATTTCCTATCGTGATGGGCAATATAGTGCTTAATAGGTGATAAGAGTTTAAAACTGAATACTTCTATGCGCCGTTATAGTATACACACCAGTGGATATGAATTTTGTATAACTCTACACGATATGTATAATAATCTATACATTATACATTGTATATACTATTATTTCATCAAAAGAACGTTTTACTTACTAGACTCTTCTAAAAAAACATTACATTTTAAAATTTAAAATTATGTGAATGACATTGTTCTACGAATACAAATTGTCTTTGCTGAGTTTTATCAACTTAAAAATAAAATAATAACAACAAAAATATCTACAAAGTAAAGGCCCTAGTAATATGTTTTTCCCTCTAAAACGATGCAATTTATAAAGTGGACAATTTCTTGAATATGACAACAATTTCTTTAAAATAGAATCAATTCATTTACTTTATCGACGGAAATTGTAATGTATGAGTGGATCATTGTGCCCAAGGTCCAGTATCCAAGGATTGTGGGGACACACGTCTGATTTGGTCATTGAAGCCAGTGAAGTGAAGCAGTATAAATTGCCACCTACTTATATTTGACTTTTTCTGACATTAGTGACATATATCCTGGTACATCCGAAAGCTTTCTACATGTAACAGTGTATCGTAATATTAACAGCATTAAAATCATTTCAAAAATAGAAAATTCATTCACAGCTGTAAGAATTTTCTCGCTATCTCAGGTCCGTCCTGTCAGTAAAATCGCTATCTGTACTAGAATATTTGTCCGTGGGTACACTACGACTCATTGTGTAAACTGGGATTTTTGACATGGTCTTCATTATGATCGTCATCTTCCTACAAGATCTTTTATGATTTCAGACGGCTTTTCAATAACATGAAGTCGATTTTTTTTGCCGTTTTCCAATCGCTGGCTGACTGGCAATAATAACCATTTCACCAATGTACAATTTAACGCCACTGCGATGTCATTCGTTTTTCTTTATCTGTTTTGACCAAATACTAGTGTCACTCACCTCGGCTTGCTATTCTATTGAATCTATCTACTCTTCTCACGTTCCCTCTATGATTTTTTAATTAAGAGCTGTGTAAGAACTCACATGACATTATGCGGAGGTTTGGTTGTTCACACGCTTTCTTTGTCAATTTGAATGTTACTCGTTTCAGAAATGGTAATCATTTTACTTATGACATAAATTATACGTGAAGATTGGTGCTCAGATTATTAATCTCTTTAAAAGTATGCCCAAAAGTGAATAAGAACTGGCGTCCACGTGTATTTACGTCACTGGAGCCCTGAAGAGTACCTACCTCCATGGGCACTACCGGTTCATTACACAGCCTTGTCTTCAGTGACAGAAACGCCATTTGCTCGTTGATCGGATCATTTAAATTTAATTTGTAATTTGTTCTGCTGTCAATCGAGTAAAAAGTATTTTTTGAATTTCGTGGATTAAAATTACAAACGTGCCTGGCTATACTAAGTAAGCATTGAACTTTGTGTTCGTCACGTGGTTGTAGGAACGATGATATTACTTCAGTTTTTCGTCCTGGTTGTATGACGTACTTAGATATTTGAAGCTCGAGTAATCTAGTTTTGGTCTGTGCCAATGATTCAAATACATACCTTTAAACTTTTCATAATTTCACTCCAATCCCTCGATGTTATCGTTATGTCATCAATGTGGGTAAATGTGTTAATGATTTCTGACTCTCTGTAACCAGTGGTCATCAGTTTATGAAATAACCTTAGGATATTTAATATCAATATTCGTATAATAAATGTAATTACCATTTTAATAACTCATATTCATAGTCGTAAATTTAATTTAATATTGTTCAAATGAATTAACAATAATAAAACAACTTATAAAGATTAAAAATAACTAAATAAAAACTTTAATTTTTTTTTATTAACCTTTGATTTTTTTTTTAATCCAACGAAAATATCAATATCATAGAGATTAAAGAATATCTCACATTTTTAATTACATATTTTTAAAATTACTTTGAAAACTAAAAATAAATATAATCAAATATTATTAAAATTCATCCTTTTAACAAGAATATGTTTTTTTTTGGCTGGGAACTGATTTTTTTTCCAACCTATATTTTTCTAACGCATTGTCTATCACCATAGAACCGAATAAAATGTAAAAATTACCTAATTATTCATATTAGGTACCTATATATTATAATACAATTAATGTGTTTATATATCAATGTATACTTATGATTTATACATTTTCTTAGAAGTGGAAAATATCGAGTAGCGTGTTACGTTTATATCACACAATCACCACTAACTAGTAACTACTAAGTGCATCTATGTAGCCATATAGGCAATATGTATACAGAATTATAAAAGTTACTATGTTACATAATTCCATATTGTTCGAAAAAGTTTTTGATACATTTACATAACCATAAACAATTTATACTGAAACACTTTAGATATTGATTTACCGATAATTTGGTAAATTCCTCTGAAAATAATATTTGAAAAAAACTAACAATATTAGATTAATTTACGACACACCTACTTATTTAATTAAGCAGGAAATTATATAAATATTAAACTGGATTACATTATTTTCCAACTTTATGTAATTTAAGCAACGTTCATAAAATAAAAAATGTATTTATTCAAAATATTATTGTTGTTAAACTCAATAAACAAGAATTTTTTGTTTTTATATACCGCTATTTTATTATATATGTTTCACAACAAAACATTCTTAAATATCAATTCGTTTCTCACTAATTTTAAAATTTAACATTACTAACAAATTTAAATTATATTAACTTGATTTAAATAAAACAGTGATTTAATAATATTAGACTAAGCATTTTATTTACAACTACCTTAAGATATATCTCAAATAAAGGGTGCATAATTAATTATTTATGAAGGAAAGTAATATATTATTATTGAATAAATAACAAATACATAAAATCAAAACCAAGTCTCGCATATAAATTATTCGAAAATCTAATAATATATGAAATATAATAATGGAAATGTAACAACAAGTCTTTTGGATGATAAATTACATTTCATTGTTATATTTTATTTAAAACTAATTTTTTTTTTTGCACATAAATTGAAATGTTATTTATACTTAAATTATTTATAAGTTATATATTATTTAATTGTGTTCTTGGAAATATCGTTAAGTTTGTAATAATAATATGTTAAAATGTAAAAACAGTATAAAATAAAACATCAAATAAAATTAAAAATATTCTAGAAACACATTTCAATAAAACTAACTTTTTTGTTTATTAAATAAATAAATCGAATGCAACTAATTGTACCTTTGTACCTGGGTAATAATGAGAAAAAAATTGATGTTAATTAAATATAATTATAGTTTGATACAATTATACTTTAAATTGGTTTGGATAAATGTATTAATAATACATTTAATAGTCGAACCAAAATCTTACCAATAAATATGTACCTAATCAGTAGGTATCATTAAGTAGGTAGGTAGTTTTTGTTATATGTATAAAAAAAAATAATATTATTTTATGAAATTACAATATTACAATACCTAATACCCATTGAAAGCATTACTGAGTAAATATTTTAGGTTTTTTTAGTTTTATTTGTTGCAAGCCTGTATCAAAAACTTGACCAACAATATTATTATAATTTGAATTTTTCAATTATTTCTGCTACCTATATACAATTGCAAGGTTCGTACATAAAACGTAACAGAAATATTCAATTTCCACATTTTGTTTATCAATATTGTAATAAAACGAAATCGAATATTCAGAAAACAAATACGGTAAAGTTCTCAAGACTTTCCATGCCTTGTTTTTTTAAATGTAAAAAGAATAGCCTAAAGTGATTTACGAAATGGTTTGTGTTTTCAATTTGTGGATTTCTCAATTTGAGGGGAGGCAATCGCCTTTGAGATTACCAACTTTTTTTTTAGGTTTATTTTACATGATATGACCTATGCGTTCATATAAGAAATATATTTTCAAATCTCATTACAAAATTGTGTTTTTACTTTTTAATTCGTCGTAACTTCAAAAAAAAAAGTTGAATTCCTCATATTTAATGAGGCTTGTATAGTGTTATCTAAGTTATGTATATATCGTATCTGCGCCCATATCTATCTTTAAATCTATATAATATTATATGATGGTATGTCTTCTTGTCTCTAGAGTTAACGATTTTTGTGGTCTTTGAAATGAAATCGGAGAATTCGGCGCAATTTATTTTGTAGTTAGATTTATATTTAAGCCATCGCGCGCGTTCAGTATCATACCGCAGAAGGGTATTAATTTCGAATCGATATTTTGTTTAGCATGTAAGGCGCAGAAATTGGTTTCTGTTTGTGTCTTCGCCTCGTTCGGGTTTGAAACACTATGGCGACGAGCCTGTTATAATATTATCACAATCATATTGTATTGTTTTACGCGATACCGACACGGTGACGATGGCGACGGTTTGATCGTCAGTTGTAGTACGTCTGTGCACCCCTCGTTGGACGAATCCTCCTCACCAGCAAACATCACTGGCTAAACGTCGATCGCACGTTGTAGGTACCTACCTACGTGAAACGATGCGATACTTCGGCGGCGTTTGCGTTTTTATAGTGTTCGTGACTACGGCTCATCTGTTGGGCGCGCCGCCGCGATGTCGCGCACATCCGGTACCGGCCGAGGGCGGCGACTCAGAAGACGGATACCACTTCCGGGAAGACTATCCGGACGCGTTGCAGATCACATGTACGGCACCGGTACGGTTGACGCCGTGCGCGACGGGACCTGCCGACCGGAAACCCCGCCGCCGCCCGGCCGATCGTCCTGGGACCCGGTGCCCGCGGCCCGCCGCTGCACGACGAGATGACACGTCTATTTAGATTTCTTCCGCGGAACGGATGGACTTATACGTCAGAACTTTCATCATCGCGCTCGTTATTGTTATGATATAAACTATTAATGTTGTTACGATTACTTTGAAGCTCTTCTCTCGGTGTACGCGACGATATTATCTTTATAAATTGTTGTCATAACAGTATAGATACCTCAAACTTCAATGACACGAAAACTTTAACAACTTGAGACAGCACCGAGCCATTTTGAATTTCACAATACATAATTCATTGTTTTAGTATCGTCGTCTCCAAGATAAATATATGTAAAAATTGACATCTCAACGTTTTATTAGGCGTGCATTTAAACATATAAACGCTATAAGACATTTAGTCACCTTTTGTAACAGTAAAAAAGCTTAGATTTTTAACTTTGAGGGTGGTTTCTAGAAGAAAACTGGATGAGTTGGTATTTTGTGTGATCAGAGGTAAAAAAAATACCCCGTAGTTAATTGGGAAAAAGAATGGAAAACGTGAATTTCTACGCAAAACTAATTTTCTAAAAAATCAATTTTCTTATTTTCTTGTTATTCAACCTATAACCACAGACACTTGAAAACCATATTAGCATTTTTCATACATGGAATAATTTTCATGGTAATATTTCTGAGCTATTTATAGACATTCGATATTTTCGATACGTCGGTAAAAGAATATTGGCCCGGTAAACACTTTTAAAAATGTAATTCGCAAGCCTCACGTAAGTTTTTTATAGTAATTTAAAATATTTAAAATACCTAAAAGCACTATTTTTTGTATGAGCGATTGAAGTTAAAATTATTTTGTCAAAATCACGAACGTGTGCCAATTATATTTAAGTCAAAAAACTTATAAAATGTTCCAATTATTTTCTTATACCTGCAGGGGCTTAAAATACAACGTTACTCATAAGTAGTTCATACTTAAACATAAAATCTAAAAAAACTATTTATGCACAGTTTTTTTTATACATATTTATTAAGTTCAAATTTGATAAAATTGTATATTTAAACGAATAATAACGATTAACGAGGTCAACAAAGATTCATTAGGGCATACCTTATTTGGATGGGAAACTTTGTTCCGGAACGATATTAATAATATAGTAATAGTAAAAATCGATAAGTAGCCGATATTCGATTTGGATGCAGGGTTCTGGAATACACACGTCAACCATTCAAACTGATCACATGCCAAAAATATAATATTAATATAATTTACCATAAAAAATTATTAATTATCAGTAAGGTTAACTAATATTTAAATATACTTCGCGTCTGCGGTTATATATTGCGTCATTTGGACACAATGAATATTGGTTTTGGTTGTTTAATCAGTGATTTCAACAGTCTTTTACCATTATAATGATTGTTATCTCAATTTGTAATAATTATTGAAAATAAATTGTAGTTATATTATATGGTCGTTTTTGTTGATATTATGAATTATAATACTGCAGTTACAATAATTTATGGAGCACAATCGTTTTTATATGAATTTATTATTATTTTTTGGTGTGTGGTTTGGTTGGCGTTGTTGGGTGGTGCAGTTGCTCCGGTAAAAGAATGCATGATTGGTAGAAGTGCATTCATCACCGAAGTTTTGTCGAAATACAGTTATCACGTGTACATTTTTGTTGTTCTTGACGCGTATAAGTAATAAAATGATTATAGAATTAACAAATGTATTAAATTAATTCTCATCATATGATAACACAAGAAACTGAACCACTGACACCCAAATGGTGTGTACCTAAATTGCCTACACATGACGCCGTCATACAAAAATTGTCTTTTGAAACGAAGAAAAAAGACACGCGCATTCTTATCAGACACTGAAAACTGTTCCCAATAACGGTATGAACGCAAAACCAAAAAAATTAAAAATTCTTGCACACTTATTATATAAAACAGGATAGGTATATGAGAACCTATATTAGTATGTTTGTTCATTGTTGTATAACAAAACATTTATAAATAATTTTAGGTTTGTCAACATTAAAGTTGTATTATTCACCGATCTATATTCATACCGTTATTCTACCTCAAAAATGTTCTATTTAAACAAAAAAGATTGATTTTCTCGCAATACTGAAATTACATTTTTAGTGATTTTGATTTTTTTTAGACATTTTACAAGTTACAAAAAGTTGGAATTATTTATAAATAAGGTTACATTTATTGAAAACTATGGACTATGGTACGATTTAAAAGTAAATATTATCTTATAATATGTAATCCTTATTAATATTATGTTCAAATAAATATTTAAAATTTCGTATTCCAAGTAGGAACATTTATTTTAAAACTTTGATGTATAGAAATTTAATTTTGAACTTGCAGTTTATTATTTAAAGTTATTTTAAGTTTAGACGTATGAAATAGTGTTCCACTACACTCCTCTCAGAAAAACTTTGAATACTTTTTATTTTATTTACTAAGAAAGAGAATATTTACAGTCGGTATACAATTAATACAATAAGTATTATAAGCGAAATAAGATATAATAACACTATTTCTTGAGTAGAGCGACACCCTATTGAGTATTGACAATACTTCAAAAAACTTTAAATACTTTCTTAACTGATAAACTTTTTATTCAAAATTATTTTTTTTTCTAGAAAATCCTAAAAGAAAAATTAGTTTAGGAAATACATACAGTTATTAATATACTATGTTATCACTCTAATATGTAAACTCTTATAATGATAACGATAAAATATAGAACAATACAAATACGATTGGAAGATTTCGTTTTTTTAATATCTAAGTAATTACTTAAAATAACGTTAAGCAAATAAACATAAAAATGTCAATACACTTTGAAATTATGCGTGTTTACAGAAAAATAAAATAAATTTGTAAAAACAAACACTTAGAAACTTGCCTTTAATCAATATTGTATTTTGTAATATCGGTTTGTTTTTAATTTTCGTTATTTTTGATTGTTTTCGTGCTCTATCTAAAAATAATAAAGTATTTTTTATTAACAGAATAAACATACCTCCGTTAAGAAACTCCGTTAAAAATCACACACTGAACGTAACATAATACGAGTGAATATAAATACATATTAGTTATAGTTGAATATACAATTGAATATATAATTATTATTAATAAATTAATAATTAAATATCCAATCGATAAAATAACATAAAGATAATATAACTTATTATAAATACAGTTTTTTTTTAACTATTTAAAATTAAAAATAGTACCTAACACTGATTTCAACATACAATAAATTAATTGTGGATATTAAATTATATTTGTATATTTGAAATTTTTAAATTGCTTTACCCTTTAGAATATTCCGAATATTTCCCAATGATTTATTTATTTTCATAAAGTAATATATAATAGTATTAAACAACTCAATTTATTTATGTTTATGAAATCTAACACAAATCATGTTTTATGGGTGACTGTCTAAAATTATTACAATGTTTTAAATGTTTGCTAGGAATATTATTACCATAAAAAATCGCATTAATAATACCAGCAACTCCAAGTTGCTATATTTTGATGTTTTGACATTTATATCGTCACATTTTCAGTTACTAAAAACTATTATAAAATTAATGACTGAATATAATTCTGAAAACTATCAACAGACTGATATCATTTAATGACATTTTTCTTATTAAAGTTAATTATAGAGTAAGACGTAATTTTACGTACACTTAATAATAACTGAATTTTTCGAAACGGTAAAACTTTAAAATACTCATGTTGGTTGAAAAGTTTTCTCAAATTTCAAAAGTTTGGTAAATGTGATAAACATTTTTATAAATTGTTAATCGTTTAACTTATATTAAATATAGACAGTAATCTATAGGTTACTTCACAAAAAAATAAAATATTCGATAACATTTCTTAATTTGTTTCAATGAATGGATGTATACAAGAAAATATAATATTATACAATGTTACGACATTATTTACAAATAATTTAACAAATTTTTATTATTTTTTTTTTCGGCGATGAAACTAGAAAATATAATGTATTTTTGTTTATAGTAAATTTTAAATTGCACCCTCAATGTGTTAGTGAAATAATACGTATAGTAATTTATGTTTAATAAATAAATTATTGATGTGCAAATTAATATAATATTATATACAATATAATAATTAGTGTTACGGAGACTCTAGTGGTAGGTGATTGCGATAAAGAGTGATATTGGAAATAAATTATTTTAGCCGCCACATATTATGTTTTACTAAAAATACAAAATACTTAGATATACCAGACGAGATTTGTTGTTCGTGCATGCCGTGCATCCAACCATATCAATACATAATAATAAAATTTACAACGGAGCATATTTATTGTTGTTATAATTGTTTTTAACGGGGAAAACTGTGTGCAATAAAAACTGAATTTTATTTTTTTTCAGGTAAGACAAAACACTGATTCAATCATTATTGGCGTACTGCGAGGGATTTGGTAATAGTATTTATGCATCATAGTATCCTAAGATAGTTAATCATTTTAAGTAATACCTATGCATCCAAAATGTATTGCATACGTCATATTTATTGGTATCGCTACAAAAATAATTTGAAACCTTAATTTTTATATTAAAAAAATATCGTTGATTGTGACCTGTTATTATTTGAAAATATAATTTATCACATGATCGTACTCCTACGTTTTAAATCAAGAAATAATTATAAATACTGTTTAAAATATTTAGTACAAATTAACATAACATTTCGTAATCAATTTTTTTACAGTGGAAAATTAATCTCCGCTATATAATTTACAATCAGGTGAATTGTAAATTGACCATATTTTAAAGGTTAATATTGAACAATCCATCAGGTTTGTACATTATAATTTTATATTTAGGTAATAGCAAATCATTGCAAATTTATTTATTTTTATCTAAAAAATGAATATCATTTGTTATAATGTGTAAATTAATGCAGTGTCATTTTCTAAAATTGTTATGAACATTATTTTCTTGTATTCAATTTCTGTGAACGTTACTAATTTTGTTATAGTTCAAAATTGAATGACAATGATTTTCTGTGTAAAATTAAACAACTTTATTTTTTTTTTTTAAATATGGGCAAGTGTATATCCTTCTGCTGTAGAGCAGGTTTCAAGTGGGTCACTGTATAATGAATAGTATTAAAATTGAATTCAATAATATAATATCATTGTATACGAAAACCGATTCTGAGCGGTGACGGTTTGTTAGTGTGGATATTTTATATTATATTTATATTGATTATTAATACGGTAGGCGATAAGTTAAATTAATATTATAAAATTACAAACGAAATAACTAAAATCGTTATTCTTGGTTATTTAATATGTAATTTCTTCCAAATTTGAACATAAAATAACTATAACAACTATAAAATGTTTTAATATTTATAGAAAAAAAAACTAAAAAAATTGAAATTTATAATTGTCCGTAAACAACTCGAATTTTTCTTTTAATTTTATGGTGTATAGAAAACGAGAATATAAACATTCAGTGAAATATAAAAAAATGATTTTACACAAATAACTAGTCAAAAATGGTTTAAACATAATATCTGAATAATGTATTCAATATCAGAAATTACATACCAGCTACACTACAGGCTACTGCAGTTGTCAATGTCGTAATATTATCTCCTGCATCGTAGATGTGATTTAAATACTCCATGTCCTAAACAATTATCTATTACCGTCGATATTCTTTTGTCTATATTGGTTGTGGCTAAAGAAGTAAATATTTATAACAAGAAAAAAAATTAATACGCAAAATATGTAATAAATAAATATGTTTTCATTGATATAATTTTATTTGTTAAACATAATATAATAATATTATTCGTAGTATACAGTCATTTTTTTATAATTTACGAACCAACTTTATTTTGCACTCAATTTACTCAATTTATTATACAATTATACGTATATTAAGTGTTAATGTAATAATTCAGATTTAAAATTAAATTGATAGGTTTCGTGTGTAATATCTATTACAATTTGTGTTGGTGCAATAAACATGGATGCGTATATTATAGCATTAAATGTATAATATTTGTATACAATGTTTTATAATATATTCATAGAATCTATACATTGTAATAAAAAACCACTCGTTTAGTCAAATTAATCATAATTCAAACAAATAATTTACTATGACGTAGATAGATACATCGAATTCATTGTTTATGTAAATGTATTAACAATAATATGCATACAGTTTACATATTATGCGATCTACATAATAAATTAATTTTTGCGCATAGAAACAATCCTTTTTGTGATAAATCGTTTATAACATAACCATTGTCCATATACTTATTATGCCACATATACTATAAAAATAATCTATTATATTGTTATAAACTTATTTTATTATACTGACCAAACATAATCTACACTAAACGCTGTTTTCAAAATACAGACCACTATTGATGTACTTAATGATTATTTTTGAAACTGTTTTAAACATTTAACTGAATATTGCCGAACTTGATAGGAGGTTGTGTTTCGTAAAAGCAAATAGGTCATATTATAATATACTGTTCAGATTATAAATATTCAAAACTATCGGAATGGTTATAAGTCGGAAGTATTTTGAATATTTATCGCTCAATGATCGTATCTATGATTGAAACAGTCCCGTTACAATAACATGCATAAAATATACTATTTTTTTAATCCAAATTACATAATAATATTTTGTTGATGGATATAAACGAGAAACAATCTTGAAATAGACATATTCTTTATCTGTCGAATCAAGGAAAGTAGATTTTCTTATAATAGTATTTATTCATACTAGGACGTTTAATATATAATAATATATACCTACTCATTTTGGTAATTGTTATATTATATTTTCGTTGAAATTATAAAACACAATATACCTACACATAACAACAGTATATGGAAAAATACTGAACTTAATTTCAATTCGTGTGTGAATATAATACAGTATTGATCAGTTATACATATAAAATATCAATAAGAAGGGTAAAAATAAAATTGAAATAATTAAATTTATATAATTTTAATATTACAAACAGCATTAATAACTATAAAAGTTACACATTTAAAAAAAATATAGATTGGAAATGGTCAGTAATTGAACAACCGCGATTGTTAAAAGTAACAATATATTTTGTATCAGCATTTTACCACAAAGTATTTAAATAATTTATGTTACCTAATTAATATTAAAACTTACAATATGACATTAAAATCTTTTTTTTGTTATTAATTTAATGCCGTATTTGACTAATAAATATAGGTAGGTCGTCATTTTTCAACTCAAAATAACTTATGATTAATTATCCATAATTTGCGTTGATTTTTACTTAGCCCATTTTATTCAGAGCAATCTCATTGTAGAGTAATACAATTAGTGCGCAGTGTTGGGCAGTAATACAATAATAAATTATTCTACATAGATACTCAAAGGTTGTTGAAAAATAATTGTATTTTTAAGCTTATTGATAACATGAATATAATATATAATCATATATTGTTATAATTATTCTAAATATTACAAATCTGAATAACACAAAAGACCACATTCATAAAGAAAAAAATTAATACCATATAGTTACAATATTGTAAAGGGTAATCATTTAATTAAACTCATCATTTTTTTTCTGTATATTAAAATACTCATCACTTTGTAAGTATTACGGGTAAAAAAAAATTTTAATTCTGCAACTACTATTATATTAAAATGTACATATATAAACATTTTTATATTAAATATGTATCACAAAAATAAATATTTTATGGCATGACACAATATTTTATTATAAAATTAACAATATTCATATGAAAATGTAATATAAAATGGAATGCCTTTGTCTAAAAGAATGTATACGATACGCCATTGGTAGGTATTGGGATAATTATCATTTATATAAAATAGTAAAACGACCTAATATTTTACTTTTTCACTTAGTTTTGAAATATTGGACTATGTGGAAGATCGTGATACCTTCAGTTTATCTTAATTTTCTAAATCACTTTGCACAACAAAACTTTATTATTTAATTAGCTTCTATCATTACTTGTCTATCTAAAAAGAAAAGTTTAATGTATCTTTATAAGTTTGTAATAATTTTAGATCGTTATTGTAATAAAGAACATGCGGTATAGTGACATGATTAGTATTTAGTGCCTTAAAATATTATGACCTACTTCTAATTTAATGTAATAATAATAATTATAAATCATTTTATGTAAAAGGATATCATGATAAATCACCTACTGACAACAACTATAAAGTTTTTCTTCAACTATAAATATTATTATAATATTTTAAGACAGTATAATAGATTGTAAACCTACTATATTAAAAAAAATCACATCTCGCATCTACATTGTTGCACATAAAAGGTGTATACTTTAATGGTATCTCACTAAGTCGTCATGGTTAATAACAGTAGAGGACAATTAGTTGTATAAATCAAAAAACTCACTAAAATGTAAACGGTTTATAAATACCAACAGACTACTATATTATTTTATTAAACATTTTCAATTTTCTTCTTTTTAAATATAATATAGATGATACTGTAGTAATACATCTATATTATATTTTTTTTTTTACACAAATGTATGATTCTATTATAGCTTGGTAAGAGAATAATAATATTAATTACCATTCATACTCGATTATTATAAAAGTTAACAACAGTTTATACAATAAAACATCAATTATTACTCGCAGAATAATATGTGTATTATATTACATTATATACATACTATGCAACTGTAACGAAAAAAGTTTCTACTATTTCTCTAGTCTAATTTTTATTTTTCGGCAACGTATTTAAGAATGACATTATTACTTATTGTTGAATTAAAATTGTTTAAAAGATAATTAATTTTACGTTACGCATGTACCTAAACGTTTCCAATGTAATTTGTGTGTAAAAGAAAAAAAGAAAAAAAAATCCCTCTACACACAATATTATTGTTATGCATTCTGCTGCGTTCTAGTTTTAAATAATTAATACAATGATATTGTAGGATTGTTTAAAAAAAAAACAAAACAAGCCTTCGCATCCAAATAGTTATTGTTTTTTTTTTTTACCATTTAGCGAGAACTATTATCACACGAAAACGCGATTTGTTCACATTATAATATTTCATACGATATTAATTTGACAACAGACGATATTATCATTATAATAACAATAGAATAATAATATACACTAGAATTTTACGGCGACAGCAGAGCGAGTGGTTTCGATAAAACAATTTGTAGGCGCGTGGGATTTTCGCGAATTAAAAATTCATCTAAAAAATTTAACGAATTCCTAGCGGCCAGCCCGAGCGGAGGGCATTAAATTATCATTATTACGACGTATCCACACGGTGATAATATTTTTGTTTGCACATCACTCGTCCGCGCGGGGTGCGATGTCCGTATATGGGAGTACTATAATACGTATATACTATTTATTGTAACATCGTTTATTAATCCGTTGAATTTATGGCTGCCGATCGGCCGCGCACATATTATTATTATTATTATTATATATAAATGTATAATATTATCAAATTGTATAATATAGTCACCGCCGCCGGATTGGGGCGTGTGTTCGGTTGATTCGGGCAGCGGTAATAATAATTCCTGACCGTCCAAAAGTGACCGAAACTTTGCAGGCCTGGTGCCGAATATTAAACAGGCGGGATCGTCTATATTGCGCCCCACAGCACAGCCCTTTGGATTCTGAAACCAAATAACTGACCGATATTTACGAGCTAAGTTTAGGATTATTATTTCTTTCTCTTTTTTTTTTTTGCCTCCTTGTGTATATACACACACATATATATATATATATATAGTGCATCGAAAAGCTCCGCCGCCGTCCGGAGCTTATCGAGTCGAGGATTATGGTGCTTTGCCGAGACGGGTCCTGAGGATTAAAAACAGTCTACTGCTCGGACGATGAGGCACATTAGTAGGCGCTCCGCGTCTCAAAGACCGTACCCTTTTGATGTGGATATTCGTTTATCGATACTTCGGAAAATGCGACGTACAACAATTATTATTACTATTATATCGAGCGAAGACGAATTCCCGCGACCCGCGTAAAGGTAAGAACCTACCTCGCACTCGGGACACGATTTTTTTTTTCATTAGTCGATCCGACGCCACCGCTCGAAAATTATTATTGCATGACTACGATCATATAGATGTACACGATGATCGAATTGATCTTAATAACTGGCCAAAAGAGTTAAATATTTGAGAACAATAATTATCAGATGAAACAATGTTATGTACATTGTTTTATAGTTATTTTACACGAATATCAGCCATTAACAATATATATTATATTATGTCCCAATCATTCAACAATTATTTAAAAATATATATACCGTTACTATTACACTATTAGTATACAGCTCACACATTTCATGTAACATAATTATTTACATTGTTTTTAGGTTTACTTTAAAAAAAAAACAACATAAAAGACTAATTATATAAGCAACTATTATAAACATAAATCCCAATAGGCATCTGTTTTTTTTCGTAATAACTATAAAATTGTTTTGTTTGACATTTATTATGATGTAATATTTATTGGAAAATTAATATTAAGACAACATAATATCATGTTTTGTAATTTATTAAAATGTAGCTATAATACTACCTAACATATTTTTTAATATTTCTATCATGTAATTTCATGAATTTATCTTAATAAAAAAAAAATATGCAATTTGAATGTTTGTAGTTAATAATTATTCAACTGCACCGTAAATATAATTTTAGTTAAAAAAATACTTTTAAACAAATAGTTCATAGTAATTTAAAATTATAAGTTAAACATTATATAATAATAATACGATTCAGCCTATGAAAACTGTTCACATCTTCTGTCTGTTAAATGTTTATTAAATCGAGAGAATTATTTATGCAAACAGGATTTAATTAAATATACCTTGGTATACCTTCGTACGTGTAGAAAATATATTACGCTTCGTGCAAAAAATAAAATATTGCATACCGTTGACGATAATAAGTTAGTGCAATGAAAAAATATAATTTGTATACATGTGATGTACAACACTTAACTATAGCTATATAGCGGTGATAACAAAACTGAACGATTCATCAACGGTGTACAAATATTATAATTCACTTGATATGTACAAATGATGTATTCATTTATTCATAAACTGTTGGCGTAGGGAGAAAAATATGTAACGAATGCTTAATTAAATTGAAAAGTTCATGTAGCATAACACAAATTTATAGATTTATCTAGTGCTGGGTCGGAGTGGTTGAATAAAACGATTTAAAACCATTAGAAACTAGTATTAATTGTATCAGAATAATGTAGGCGATATTGGATATTTACTTAGCACGGTGTACTTCTTATTACAACGAATTGTTAATATCATAATATTGCGCTATTTCAGTGAACTTTGTTTATGAGTTCCGACCCATAAGTGCTTATCACATAATTATGCAGTTTAAAACCTCTTGGTAATTTATCAATATGCCACGCTCGTTATTATTCAACACGATAAACGTATCCTAACAATACCAGATAGCAATAGAAATATATGGTATTTAATGTTTTCACTTAACTATACGAATACATTGTAGTCTGTACCACTTAAATACTTCACATAATAAAAATATATATTGTAAAATAATTAAATATTGATGTATTTCAAAGCAGAAAATTAACATTTATGGTGTAGGTACCATCAGAATCCACTTAAAATAAATAAAAAAAAAAAGACGAACGTCTTGTCGTTTTCACACCGATAAGTCATGAAACACTAGGACAAAATGAAAAATTGAATATTTTATAATATCTTTACCAGTATAGGTTACAACCATTACCTAATTATTTTTCAACAACATACCCCAGACCTCTATACTCCTATATTGATGATATTGTGACAACAAATAGTGTATTTACAATTCAATTTAATTGAATAATTTAAATTAATTTTTTTTTTCATCAATATGATCGGTTTTTTTTATAAAAATAAACATTTAGAATATAATTACTAATACCAAGTACAAAAAAACCAATTACTAATAATTCATTGCATTTAACTTGAAAGTCGATACATAAATTTTTTAAGATTCCACTAAAATGTGTGTATTATCATATTAAATACGCAATATTAAAATACAATAATCTTATAATACCTATATAAATTATAGAGTACTATTATATTTTGAATACCTACAGGAAAATGGGTCACGTAAATAGGGATTAAAACATATACAATTATATTAAGATATTGAAGACTTTTGTACAACCATTTTATTTATAATTTTTGGAATGGAAATAAAACGTGTCATTAAAAGTTTCAAAAATAATATCAATAGTATGATGTCCGTAGCAAGAACCAATGTGATCCAACATTTTTATGTGAACGCTCTGATGCAAGACTTCTCCAATAATACAGTTTCTTCCAGACTTCCCCTCGTGCATTGAGAAAAATCAATCTATTTTTAGCTCTATTTAACCCACTCTATATATTTTATCTTATATAAATCATTTAATCATTCTTCAGAATTAAATTAAACAATCGCATTATAATATTTTAAACTTCATTCGAAAAATAATATTTATTTTTCACACTAGGTACTGAATAATAATTAAAAATATGGACACTTTCGTAGCTCGATAATACATTTTCAACCTAGACTCTTCACTCGGACCCAATCATGAAAAAAACATTGATTTAATAAAGTTTATAAAACAAACCAAATTGTTCAATCTTATATAAAAAAAAAAAAAAAATGTTATTATTTTGTATTTAATTAATGTTTATTTGTAAACTAATGGCCTTTGCTGTCGATGTTAATTTTTTTTGAGATCAATAAAAAAAAAAAAAATACATTTTCAAATAATATTTTTTACTCACAATTTTATACTAAGTTCATATTATTATAGTAATATATGTTTACTGAATTATTTTCTTGTAAGAACTCTTTTTATTAATCGTTATATTATATATTATATGGGCTGTAATTTGTATCTGAATAATCTAACTATAACTGCACATGTATCTTGAACATAGAATCCTTTTGATAATACTAGTTATAATTAAAAATTAAGACAGATCTCCAAATCAATTTAAAACCGCAATATATATTTATTTAAAAAAAAATTAATAATTAATTGGAACTAAAATCAAAAAATACAATACTAAGGTGACTTTTTTTAATTAAAAATAAAACATGTTATATTTATAAATTTAAACTTTTAAGTGGAAAAATAAAATTTAGTTTCTTCTGAAGTTCAACATAATATAATATGTGGATTGATTCTAATAAAGTAATATATTTTATTTGTTCATATACATACGTCTTTTTGAATAGTTTTCCACTGCTTTTGAATATTGATCCTTACAATACACCAAGTTGAATAACGTCAAGAAATACATTACTTGTGTTTATAATTTACATGTAGCTTATTTAAAATGTAGGTAATTAATTTTTCATTTATGTTTTTTTTATATTATTCAGAGTGTAAAAATAACTATAAACAAGATATTTTATTTATGAAAAATTAATATTTTGTTCGGATTATCATAAACAATAAATTATAATTATTTGGTATTTTTTGTTAGTTCTTATTTATTTCTTTTAGTTTTTGAGATACCGAAGTCAACTTGGTTTTTAATGTTAAATGAGCGTTTTATATTGTAGACGTATAGCATAACTTTTAAATTCATATTTGTTTTAAGTACAATATAAACGTAATATATAAATACAAGTAAGGCGATAATTCCGCAAAATAACTATCAATATGTTAAGAGGGACTAGAGAGAGATTTAATGTCTATTACTGCTGCCCAAAATTCTCTCGGAGGACAGACACGATAAAATACAAATATAATTTAAAACATATTTATGGCATTTCTATGGAAACCATTTGATACTTCAAGTCTTAGTATTGAAGAACCTTTACACTTTTAGCCTTTGTACATTTCATCTGATTGATATTTCCTTCTCGTTTTAACTGCCTTCCTTTCAGTATATGTTAACATAAAACTTACATTCCGAATGTATAAAGCTCACAAACGAACTGAAATAACGTGACAGGGGCTTGAAATGGAGTACGTACCTATGAATACAAATAATGTCAAATAACATAAGAGTTTATATATTATTATAATATCAAACATGATTCACTTTTTGTAGTTCATATAAATAATAACAGTGTAGGGTTACAATAAAAAAAGAGGCAGTAAAAGTTAAATATTTAATTTATTATGATTTGTTAAATTTAAAATTATAAAATATATAAAATAAAAATAATTTTCGTTTGAAATATACTTGTACGAAGTGAAATCATTAGGCAACTCTTATTTGGTCGAATTAAAACATTTTGTTAAATATGTATTATTGAATATTAAAATTAATAATTGATTTAAATGGTACAACGTATACAAACATAAACCATACTGTTGTGACATTAATATATAAGGAAATAAATTAGTTAAACATTTTTCACTCTATTCATTTTAATAGTTAAATAGAGCTTTCTATTTTATTTCATAATAGTAGGAGAAAAATATACATAATTCAATTTTTAATTAATTTCAGAAAATTTCAAGTCATATTATAATAAATTAATTTCAGAAACTAAAACTGATGTATATTTATTTTATGTCTAACTCAATTGAGGTAACCAGTTATTAACAGAACCATGAAAGGCATAAATTCACTATAATTTTAATTAAAATTTATCCTGGGGCAAGTTTTTGTTCAGTTACCTTGAACGAATTGTCAAAGATCTAGTCAGAGTAAGCAATGGAAATAGTGTATAAGTGACTTAGTTTTTGTTGGAGTTTAGTTTGACATGAAATCATTTGAGTTAAGTTTAGAGTGTTCTTATCCTGTTGGTATTTAAAGATGATTATTCCGTTTTAATACACTAAAAAGCGAAAAGTGTATGTACAAGTATGCAAAGGTCTAAGATATATTAAATCAAATTCAATGATCTTTTTGTTGTTTTTTGATTGTTTTTCTCAATTCCATTTCGATTTTATGGGAACATGTTGAAATTTATTATTAACTTCAATTTGGAAAATAGACTTACAATAATATAGAGAAAAAAAGGTGGGTAAGTGGATGTCGCTCTGCTGTAACGTAGTTTACAAGTGGGTCACTGTAGTGGATGGTGTTAAATCTGAATTCAATGATATAATATCATTGTATAAGAAAAATGATTCTGAGCGAAAACGGTCAGTTAGCCTATGATATTTTTGTATATTTGATGATATTATTGTGAATAAAGTAATTTATATATAACCTATTTACGAGGAGCCTTATTTTTAATTTTCAATCCTTAGTTATAAAAGTTGAACATTTTATAAATTTTTAACTACAAAATAATTATTAAATTATAAATTTGATAAATATTTTCAAAATTTGAACTTTAAATGCTTATAAAAAAAATTGTGCCTATCTATTTTCAATATTTTTCAACCGCTATTTGAACGATTTATCAGGAGCCTTAATTTTTCTTTTGTTTTTCACGTCAATTTTGAAAACTACTATTTTTACTTTTGAACCCCCAAAGAACCAACTAGATTCACTTTCCTATCAGAAAAGTTACTGTTGAAGAAAATCCAAGCACTTTCCTGTCCTAAAAAGTGATGACAGACACAAAAAAAAAATAAAAATAAAAATAAAAATAAAACACACATCATTGTAAAATCAATACATTCATCGCTTCGCTCAGAATTTAAAATGTAACAGATTTATTGTAAAATACGAAAGAAATTATCAAAACCAGACAAAATGCCAGTGAAATTATAAGCTCTGACACGTTAGCATAATGATATCCATGACATTCAATCGAACAATAATTATTTTGCAGCAAATTCAAACAATGTTGTAATAAATTAAAACAAACAAAAAAAAAATCATTGTTACTAAAAATAAAAATACAAAACAACAGAGGGAAAAAGATTTGTAAAAATTAAAACGCATTATTCACATTTCCCTGTGCTTAGCATGTAAAATACTAATCCTCTACGGAATATTAAAACTAAATTTGTATTCCGACATGTGTGGTGTACAGCGCAAATGAACTAGAACCCAGAACTAGTGAAAAAAAAAAACACAAACACACACACACACGTATTATATATGGATATGTAAAAGTGAAAAAAAAATAACAGGGGTGGCAGGAAACGGTTCTCCTCCCCCGTAATGTGAGTTCAACTCTTTTTCTAATTTATGAGCACACGTCATCCTTGACCAACAACAGCACTGCGACAAATCCTTGTTTTGACATTTTTCCTTGCCCATTACCCAGCAAATCCAAAGGTTTTAACTTCACGTTTCCCGCTGCCCCATGCTAATAGCCATTTAATTTCTCTTATATTTGATCTCGGCGTAATTTGCATTTATGTCAGAAATAAGAACACTTAAATAAATACGGTTTTGTAGTTTTGTGCGTTTCCATTAACGTTAAAACTATTCCCGGAGGACTCGATGTAATTAGGGACGACGGAATCACTTTATCCGAACATTGTATTCAAAGTTATGGCGTACGCTTCAGAAAATTATCATAATTCTGATAATTTTAGTTGAATGCCATACATTTTTCAATCTGGGTTACACAAAAATAACGGGTTATCGTTCATCTAATATCATCAAAAATATTTTTTACGTGCCTATACGCAGTTCATCTTTAACGCAATTTGCATTATTTTTTTTTCAGTTTTTCAGTTTTCAATATTTCTAATCAATTAAAGTTTTAAAATCCACAACTTCACATGGATAATATTATAGTAATACATAATATTTAACCATAACAGTGTTCATAAATTATCATACATACTTCCATTCTGGTATCGAGAGAAATAATTCATTAAGTGCTTGGGCTAATAAATGTGTAATAATAACAACTGGTCGAATAAGAAAGTATAAGGAAGTTTATTCTTGATTCTGTAGAAAATAGGAAAAAAATGGTAGTAATTAGTGACTTGCTAATCCGATGTTTAAAAGATAATGCTGCGCTTTGTTTAAATCCATTCGCTGTGTTGGTGTTATTAATGCGGCGGTTACATAAAATAATGAACCGAAGCATTTGAATCCAAGGCAGAAATTTAAAAAAAAATGTATAAAAACGATTTCAAGTAAATGTGTTTTGTAGTAGTAAAAACCATTTGGAAATGTATAGACTAGAAATGAAGTATACCACTATAGTATTATTAAATAAAAAAAATGTTATTTGAACTATGTGTATAGAATTTGGGTACTGATTTTTATAAAACAAATAATAATAATATAATAATCAAAATACAAGTAAAAATGAGCATTTACAATTAATAAATATTTTTTTTTTAGATTTTGTTTTTCAATATACAAATTAGGATAATGTATTATCAGTTTAACGGTTAAGGGATAGTATTGCATTCAATTAAATAATATTAGACGAGTTCATGTTACCTTTAGGTAAATTAAACATACTCAAATTGTTTCCTTACCCATTTTTTAATTTACAAAGCACAGGGTATCGAAATTAATTTGATACAAAATAATATTCAATAGAAGAAGATACAAAATTATAATTAGTGCAATGATTAATTTAAAATTTATAGTTTAACAAAAATTAAATAAGTATACATTGTCAGGTTTAAATTGCTTTTATAAGCCTCTTGAAGTTTGTGTGTGGCATAATTATTAAGATATTTTATGGTCATATACCACCTTTTCAATAAGTGTTGAATGTTATAATTATTTTTATGACAGTACAATTTTTCGATTGCATATTAGTTAATTATTTTTCAGCAGATATATTATATTTAAACTGATTATTTTTATTGCTTTATTTTAACATCCAATATGATTAAAGATTTTAAAGTATTTATGTAACAAACCTTTATATTGTACTGAGACTAACAATCCTCACTGATTTGTCATTATTTATTTTTAACATCTTAAACATCTTGATACAATAGGTAGTTATTTTATATTGATGAGCATTTTATACAGTTTATTGTATCGTACTATAATCTCATACTGATTAGTTTTTAAAACGTAAAAAGTCGTGACAAACTTTATCAATAACTGGTAATTTGAATCTGTGGATCTTCTACCACGTAAAGATCATTGAAGTCTATTTCAGTTATATAGCATCATATTGTATTTATTGTTAATAGGTCTAAAAAAAAAAACATTGTAATTTGGGTTTTAATAGAACCATATATTTTGGTTATCATAATATTTCAAACAAATATTATGTTATATCTATGTAAGTATATATGCTGTAACAAAATGTTGCGTATTTTATACGAATTAATATAATTAATACTTGAATAATGTACACACTTATATTTTCAAAAAAAATAAAAAAAAATAGATCTTAAACAATATTTTAACAACTAGCAAAATAATTCTTTTTACTACTATAAAAAATTGAGACGCCAAGATCGCAATATCCTTGAATATTGTGCTCTTTTTAGTTATGACGTGAAGGTTATACATGTTTATATAGTATTGTATGTGTGGTGCTTAATAATGTCATACAACTAGTTTTTATGACAAAATGCCCGTTATGACACTTTAAACTAGGGTTATGGTGCAATACTAGAACGAATATAACAATGTAACGTTTATTGTTATCATGGTAATATTATACAATGACGATCAAATAACTTTTAGACCAAAAAAAAAAACCCAAATGTTTTAGTGTTATGTAAATTTCTTGGACGAATTTTAAACACACTAAACTATTATAGGTTAGTAACTCTTTGTAATAGGTTAGAGAAAAAATAAAGAGGGCTTCGGAAGGATAGCAATTAATAAGGAGGTGTTTTATTCGGGTGTTTAAATTGGTGGTAGGTATTCTCTAGTCTATTACTCGAGTTATATAGGTATTATATTAATGTAATTCACTTTTGTAAAACGCTTTTATGTAGGACCTGAACTGTAGGTAATGATTATTTTGTGATTGATATTTTCAGAGGGTTTGTGGTAACGACGGTCTTTATACACTTATTAATATGCATTTACTGCGGTAGTTCATCATCATAATGAATTTATTACTAAACAATATGATATTGTATTGAACTATATTATGATAAAAGAGTCGTGGTCTTAACCGACTCGGGGAACTTGTTCAAATATTAAAAATTAAAATATTATGTTATATTATAATAGGTATGGCTTAAACATTCCCCGTTTCAACTTCGATCGAAAAATTCATTCACTGATTAAGTTTGATACTTGGTAACGATTTGTAGGAACTGTGGTCATCGATCGTTCGGGTTCTTACAACTTTATAATATCGATATTTTTGGAAGGTAGGCACTCTCAAAATTGTAAGTGAACTAATTAGTTTGGTGGATTGTGGAGCAAAGTATTAGTGTATTATAATTGCTCTGAATCTTAATTGTGTCTGATGTACCATGTAACTATTTATTGAAGGAATATAATATTATAATTGGATAGTAGATAATGGAGTGGCAAAATAGTATAAGCTATTAATAACTTTGATTTTATGACTGTAATTCCGTGTAAATAGTGTAGCTGGTCGCTGGAGGGTTAATTAGTTAATTATCACTGTCTTTGAACATAGTAATACACATATATCATATAGGGTACCTATGTTATATTTTTTATCGATCCATCGTATCCCTTATAAAGATAAACAGTGATAAATAAATACATACAATATAATATGATACATTTACTTATTGTTGGTAACATACGAGTAATTACATATTAATGCATTCAAATAGCTTTTTATTTATATTTAACAAATGTAAATACGAATGCGTTACGCGATTACTTCAACTACCATGTCCCGAGCAAGTCTAAAACTTTTAAAATAATTTAAAGCATTAAAATATTTATTTTTATTTATTTTTTTCGAATTAATGTTGATGAATTGTGGCTGAATAAAAGCTGAAGAAAGGCAATGTAATATTATACGATTTGATTCATGACCAAGTACTGTTTGGGCAAATTAAATCAGATATTGTCTGGCGTCTAATTACAATTATAGTATTGTACCCATACCTATAACCTATTTTAGGGTTTTGTGTCAATCGAATCAACGTTACGCGAGAACTAAGTCATGCATAAAATGTGATAACCCACGAGGGAGAAATTTATAGAAATTACTAATTACCTAGCATTGTAGATATCCTTTCGTTCTGTCAAAATTTAGATTTCTGAATAGCTTAGTAGACAACGTGATCCTTGACAAGTTTAAAATAATTGTTTATAACAATGAAAATTATTATCATATCAAAATGCCAAATATCAAATTTGTTATTACTTAATAATAATAAATGTTATTGTGTTGGATTAAAATGTTTTCATTTTATAAATACATTATAATATTATTCTAAACTTATATTTTTAAATTTTTTTATATCAATCACTTATAGAAAAAAACTTAATTTAATGTTATATATTTATCAAATAATGATTTAATGAACTGATTGCTTTTTCAAACAAACAAACAAACTAATAATATTGTAAATGTTTGAATTAAACCGAATGCCTAAAAGACAGGTTCAAATACCAAATAAAGAAATCGAAATTAATACTGAATTTGGCAAATACAAAAAATAAAATAAAAATAGAAATATTGTTTGGTGCAATATAATAGTTTTTATATTTTTCATTATAATGATTAACTGTTTTAAAATATTTAGGAGTTCGATTTAGGTTAAAATTAAAAACCGCAAGTTTAGTTTGGTTAAATTTCATAAAATTAAAAACAAGTGCATATCAGGTCTGACACATCATAAAATGTCACATCAAAAGTATTCACGAAATTCCTTGGAGATTATCAAAGCAACTCATCCCTGTGTTTACCCTATAACAATGAAGTTATTCAAATTTTTAAGTGAAATACTTAATGATCATAATATTTTACTTATTTATATTTTCTTCATCCGGTGGTACAAATATATTTTCATTCAAATAAAAATCATCGTTTTTTACTGCTGACATTTTTTTTTGAAAATGTCGGTGTATTTTTATTAAAATTTGATTGTTTCTTAGATATTATTAAAGAATGAGGTTAATTAATAGTCCTCAAAAATGATTTTACAAACATTTTAACATTAGCTTTATGATAGATATAATATTTAATCTAGTGCCCATAAATAATACCAGTGAATTGTTCACAAGATAGAAACTGTTGATAGATTACTATTAATTTTTATATAATTTTCAAAAAATCTTAGCCTCCATATAATCCAAATATAATATTATTATGGACAAAAAAAATCACTAACCCAATAATAATTACAAAGTTAAATGGTGATTTTCAATGAAAAAATAAATTTGTAACACATTAGAACAAAATAAATAATAAATAAAGTTTAAGTACTCAAAAAGAAGGTCATTAAATGAAAACAATGGGGATGAGCATACTTTGTGAAAAACTCTGCATAATAGAGATTTATAATTTTAAAAAAAAGGAAAAACGCTGCTAACTATCTATACAACAGTAAAAATTTGGGTAACTGGATGTCGCTCTGCTGTATAGTAGGTTACAAGTGGGTCACTGTAATGGATGGTGTTAAATTTGAATTCAATGATATAATATCATTGTATAAGAAAAACGATTCTGAGCGAAAACGGTCAGTCAGCCTATGATATTACCAAGTATATTTGATGATATTATTGTGAATAAAGTAATTTATATATAACCTATTTACGTGGAGCCTTGTTTTCAATTTTAAATCCTTAGCTATAAAAGTTGAACATTTTATATATTTTCAACTACAAAATAACAATTAAATTTTAAATGTGATAAGTTTTGTCAAAATTCGAACTTTAAATAATTATAAAAAAAAGTCGTGCCTATGACGTATTTTTCAACTGCTATTACAACTATATATCAGGAGCCTTATATTAAATGTTCACGCTTTTTTACCCAACAAATAAAATTTTATTGATATTTATAGAAAATAAAACTAAAAAAATTGAAAACTGACAATGTCCGTAAACAGCTCAAAAGAAGTCAAAATATTTGGAAAATGTTATGGTGTATAGAAAATGCAAATATAAACATTTAGTAAATTTTCATGTACCTACTCATTTGTTTTAGAGTTGCACAAAAAACCAAAATCGATTTTCTCGAAAATAGTTCCCCGTTTTTCCTTAATTTTTCTTTTGTTTTTCATGTCAATTTTGAAAACTACTTTACAACTTTAATTTTGACCAAAGTACCAACTAGATTCACTTTCTTATCAGAAAAGTTACTGTTGAAGAGAATCCAAGAATTTTTACTGTCCTAAAAGGTGATTATCATTTATGTCAGAGCGTACACATTAAATATTAGCTGCCGGAAAATGGTTTAAAACTACATTAATTGCATGAAATAAAATAACGATATAAATTATATAAAAAAAAAATGTGTTTCATAATATATTTATGTCACACCGCGGAGACATCGCTGTGTATAATATGGATTTTCTTACACAAAAGTTACCGAAATCGAGAGTCGTCCGTCCATTAGATGGGCCGTTTTCCGAAATACTAACAACAATAGGTAATAATGCAAAGATGACGAATTGTCGAGGTGGTGACGGCAGTCATGTGACTGACAACCGCAACACGGCCACATTGTGAAGAAGAAAAAAAATCGTTTTAATCATTCGAGAATAGAACGATCTGCCGACGTTAACCAAATAAACATTCGGCTGAGCTGGGGAAAAAAAAGAAACTTCGCGTTTATGGTCCGGAGGGAGGGGGAGAGGGACGGACCACTGCAGATAACTCGGCCAGCAGTGGTGAGAAAAAGGGTGTCGGCGGTGGCGGAGGTGGTGGGAGGCGGCGAGGTGGATTTAAGTTTGATGGCTAAACCTGGTCAGGGCGCCGCGGGCCGTCGGCGATTTGGTGTGTTCTTCGAGAGTAGCGGCGGGGCGTTCGGGCGGGACGAAGCCAACGTTTAATTTATCACGTTTTAATATATACGACGAGGCGTCGATGGCGAGGCGTGTTCGCGGTCTGATGGTGATTAATTGAAGATAGGCCCGGGCGGATCGACTTTTAGACGTAAACTTCCATCGCCGTGACCGAGAGATCGACCGGTGGCAATAAGGACCAGGTACACGGGGCAGGACACAGCTGATGGCGGCGCAGTGGTGAGCGGTGGCGTTAAGGTGGCCGCGGGAGTGTCTCTCCTACCAGCGTTCGCGCCTTTCGTTTTGTGTGTGTCTGTGTGTATAATAATGTATACGTAGGGTAGGTATATATTCTATAGCGTCTTAATGAATAGGTAGACGTAATGGAGGAGTAAGTCGCCGATACGAGCGGCACTGGTGGAGGGGCGTCGAATAACGCAGGTGCGTAGCCTTTTATATATTGTAAAATGCAATTTTTCCCATTAAAGAAAAACACAGAGTGGAATTTGAAGCTTTCCAGATGAGCACCCATAAGAAAAATGTTTAAAAATACCGACGGGTGACGAGACGGTTGGCGGAGAGAACCGTATCCGATTATAGTGGTTTCTAGAGAATAATAAATTAATGACGGTGACTACGGTTATCTTGTGTACCAAAATCTTCATTGAAATAAATCTTAAAACAAAAAAAAGCAAAAAAAACCGAGACAGAAGTCATTATATAAGAACACGGTATCTATAATATAATACTGTACTTGGTAAAGATATCAGATTGGATTATGTAAACTTTAAGCTCGTAAAAGTTTTGGACATGTTATTCTATATTTTTATTTGTTTTTCCATTGATAAAAAAAATATATATTATGACTTATTGGATATATTCAAAGTAATACATTTAAAAATACAACATCAAATCATTTATACGATTAAAAATAATATCCAACCTATTCAAAGTTATTTTATTATGTTATAATATGCTGGTAATTTAAAATTTAAAGGCTATACAGTTTCAAAAGATTATACGGTATTTATGAGATATTGTTTAAGTATAATAATAAGAAATTAATGGTTTAAAGTTGTAAGCTGTAAATATCCTATTTCCTATTTATTATAAATGTATGTTTGATGATGATAGTTATGCCATGAGTTCAATAATGGAATATTTTTGTTTTCAATAAACAATAGACAAACTTAAGTTTCAAGCATGCACGGGTTTCTGATTTATGATCATCTTGGTTCTGATTTTATTTAGAGTGAAAGTAAAATAGTTAAATCCATTTATTGATGATTTACTCATTAGATGTTTTCGAGTTTCTTAATTTGTTAGATAGATCCTTCATTCTGATATCAAAATAAAATATAAAGATTAATTTAAATATTAACACTAGACAATTTATATTTTATTAATAATAATCATTGAAGAAATATATTTATTGTTTTTATAAGTCATTAGCTGTATTTCACTTTCTAACAGATACTTGTAATGTATGTTGTCTCAACTATTAACTAATAAACACCTGACACCGAAGTCATGTAGTTTAATGTTTATAATTTTCCATGAAACTATAATTACAGTATAAAAAATGTATCTCCGAATCAAGTAATATATTCTTCTATAACATACATTTTCTGTATACCATAACGCTATGCGTTATTAAAAATTAAATTTAAAAAAAGGTAATTTAAGTCAATATTTAACATTTACGTCATATGAAATACATAATATCATAGTATTTTCATTCATTAATCGCATGTTGTTATATCAATCGTAATCTATTCATAATTTAATAATCAATGTTTATAAAAATATTGCCAATAAACCAATTTAATATTTGTTTGGAAAAAAATGATAATGACTATGTTATAAGATTAGTTTCAATTTTAAATAGGATAAATTATTATAATATAATTAATATCAACTATTGCATTAGTTAAAGAAATTGTTATACTTAAGAGTAATGACTAATGACTAATGAGGAACAAATTCGCCCACGACCGTGACATGACGATACTTAATATTGTTTTATGTTTAAAAGTGTACCTACATTATTTCACAACAATTTTTTTTTTACTGTTCTTTCCTGAAACGGATAAGTGGAAATAATGGAGAGCGTTTAAATATAGCTTAGAGTTCATAAATATTCATCTTAAAAATGTTAAATGTTCGAAACAGTTGGGATCTACTTTTAAGGCAGTTTAACTCGTAAACGACAGTTGTTTAGTAAGCAATAATATATTGATAAACGAATACGCTGTGCCTCGAAAAGCATAATAACCTCGATTCACAAATAGGCACAATATTATGAATAATATTGAATGTGGATTGGAAATTGTCGATTAATGCGGACAATTTATTAGACTAACATTAAATCACATATATTATATATATTTAAATTATTTACATAAAACGGTAATCAAATAAGAGATGGGTCGTGTTTCACGTGTTGAATAATAATTAAACAATGACGCACTAACCGCAAACGGACGAGATGTCAGCTGTTTGCCATAAACACTCATACGATATTAAAATACTATTGTTACATTACATATTATTATGTTAAATAGTACCAAGCAAAATATTCAAATCCGGAAAACTGAATTTTATGGGAGGGGGGGGGGGGTGGTATTAAAAACTGGGTTGAATGTAACTCGCCCATCGTACCTATAGATGAAAAAAAACGATCACAATAATAGCCGATGGATTGCTGGATTAGCATCTAGTATTCTAGTTATAAAGATAGTTCATTATTAGTTGTAGTTATATTTTTAATTCAATTGGTTAAATAATTGTTGCCATGAACATAAAACTCATAATCTCTGCTCTGAATGTAAAATAATTAATTTTCAGAAATCGTAATATGTATTATTGCTATTCTTAGCACCAAAATAATATTATATCATAGAATATAATATATATACATAATTAATTGCATTATAGAGTAAATTAACGAATACGTAGTTTTTTAAATTGACAGAAAACATTAATCCAATGAAAACTCGTATTATTATTATTATTATTATTATTATCATTATTATTTTAAATTTTATTGCGTAGGTCACATTCAGTCGTAGTACATCTTTCATGTGTTAGCGTATATTATTGTAAAGGATATTAATTTTAAATTCAAAAATATGATTGACATGAAAACCAATACACGATACATCAACAAGTTGGGGGGGGGGGGTATCTTGTATCATATTATCAAAGCATGGCGGGGACAATATTATATTTACACATTGGTTAATTTCAGTGGCTAACCACAGTACTATAGTCTAATTCTCGAGTTGAATAATTTACTCAGACATTAACCGATGGCATTAACGTCGCGAGGCGTTTTGTGACCGTTTGATAAATTAAGGATCCACGAGGGATAATTTATGTTTGCGAATGTGCCACTGACAGCTGCGTAGCCTATTGCCCGCGGTGGACTTAATACATATATATATATATGTGAGTGTGTGTGTGTGTGTATATGTGTCTGTGTGTCTATGTGTCTGTGTGTGTACACCTGTATTATTTATTAGCCACAGCCAGCTAGCGTACAGTCCCAGTGTTTCCAGTTGTAAGAGGATCATGTCCGGTTAGCACTTAATGGCGACGGGCCAGGAATCCCTGCTTTATTTACGCAGATTAGATGTCTCGCGCAGATGTGGATGTTCGCACAAACTCTTGTTCGCACTAATTAAACGCTGCTCAGTCGATACAATCGGTACGATGTGTCTTATTGTCCGCGGTGCTTTGAAAATCAACTATATAGTATTCTACATATTTGATTTTGTTCGAGACCTATAATTTCGGACCAACAGGTTTCCGGTTTTTCGCCGATTCCGCCGATATAAGCGAATATTGTCGACATAGTATCGAACCATACCCATTGTTCGAAACACGAACAATTTACGGGACACTGACGGGTCCTTAAAGGTTCGGATCCAGTCAATATTGTCGTCTTAGTCCAGATGTGGTAACTTGTGAAATCGTTTAGATTCCAACCAAATTCCCCGACCAGAGTTTACGAGTCAATATAATGGTTGTTATAGAATTAACCTATATTGAGTATACATTGTAAAACGCTGTTTTAACATATTATTTTTTTTAAATAAAACGGTTTGATTTCTTTGTAGTACCTGCGAGAACAGTTGTGTTTTATATTAGATAATATATTGTATTATTACCATGACAGTTATCAAATAACAAAAGTCTTATCAAAAAATTAAAATTATCTTATTTGAAAAAAAAAAATTTTAATATCTGCAGTTTTTTAAACAAAATTTTTATTAATATGCCAATAATCTAACAACAAATTTAAACGAAAGTAATTAAAGTAATGATATACTATTATTTTTGAACAATACATATACATGTCTCAGTGCCTCACACACATTTAAATAGTCTTAGAACATTGTAAGAAAGAACAAAAATAACTAATTACAAGAAATGTCATTAGAACCCACGCAGTTTGATACGTATAACTTGATAAAATTGATAACAATTTTAACCAAGACACATTTAGAGAAAGCTTTATTTCTAAGTGGTAGTACAGATATAAATTGGATTTCTACATTTTTAAAAGAAAATTGTATTATTCTTATATTAATTTTATAACACGCAAAAAAAAAAAAATGAGAAGAAACAATGAAACTCACTCTATTGTAGGTGTCTAGTGTATACTTCGATTGAGTAGGTTAGGTTAGTTAGGTCAATTTAATAGATGTATTTCATTTTAACTCAATAACATTATATCTTTGTATCCAAAAAACGATTTTACACAAAGTCAGTTTTCAAAGATATTTTCTATTTTTCTATTACAGTAATACGCTAACACGGTAGTTCAAACTAAAGTTTTGAAAATATTATTTTACATAGCCAAGCCAAATAACTTATAAGTACTGTAATAATTTACATAATGGTGAAAGATTTCATATTATTATCCCTGTAAAAAATATTTTTTTAATTACAACAATTTATCTAAAATCGTTTTTTCGTGACTAAATTCACTGAAATGTTATTTTCAAATATCCATAAAAAAAATTGAGCCTCATATATAATTTCAGTTAGAAAAAACTATTTTAAACTTTGTATTCAATTCTTAAATCTTTGCTAATTCAATTTAAAATTATACCTATACATTTTAACTATAAAATAATTTTAAAATATTCGTCATTATGACAAAATTTGAACTTCAGACAGTACCGAAATAAAAACTGTAGTAATAGGTTCTTATCATTTTTAAATTGGTATAATTGTATAAGTCCAACTTTCAGAAATCTTATGTTACGCATTTCCTATCTTTTTGATTGAGCATAAACATTATAATATCAACACTTTGACAAAAAAAATTCAAAAGTCTCAATAGTATAATGACGATAAATAGTTAACAATAATTATAGTAACCATTATTTTAAATGTAAATATCCAATTTCACATTAATTTGATCTTCAAGCGCTTTTATTGTCTTTTTTATTTCTGACCCCAAAGTATCAACTAAATTCAATCATCTATCAGCGATCACCTTTTAAGTTGACAATCGAATTATATTTATATACATTTTGTAACGATTTACTGATTACTGACTTGTCGTTGATGTCGCATTCAGTAAATTTCCCTAGGTGAAAAAAACACAAAAACGAGGCGAGTATGGGTTTTTTTCTGTATTTGTTCATTGAAACGACCACCAGGCCTTTGTCAATGCTTAGCAAAAGTGGGTAGTAGGAAGATCAAAGGATCTATTTATCTATGTATATATCACTATATGTAAGATCCTACCCTCCTCCTCCAAGAGGAGACATGTGTGGTCTTCATTTCCTGTGGAGTGGGACCTAGTTGGAAACCGAATGACGAAATCGGACTACAGCACGATAAAATTGTGATCGTGTAGAACCACGCAAATTGTATGCACTTTGCTATGAATCGAACCGATGACTGTGTGAGTGGTAGTCAATTGTGTGACCACTGCATCACATATATTATGGCTATTGTATAATATATAATATATTATTTGCATAGCCAAGACGGTGTAACAGGCGATCTTTACCCCTTCCCCCCTTTGGTAAAATTGTTCATCTGAGGAGTAAAAATATACTGGGATATTTTTACCCCTGGTAAGGTTTTCCTAGTATAATTTTATCCCCTGGGGTAAAAACATATGAGGGTATTAGAAACTTGTGACACCGGGCCTGACCTGCGACTAACTTCAGTCAACTCTACTTTTTTTACACATAATTTTAAATCGATTTACTACCTAGTATAAGTAATAACTTATCTTATAGACAAAATGTATCATAATACATTTTGCCATTATATTATATCAATACATGTACCTAATTGTTAAAATCGTAGTTCGCTTCTCCCGTGCGGACTCCGATTATTTATCTCCATACCGACCTCAAGAACAGGGTTACTGATGTGATGGTGTACTATATTATTTTATTAGTATATTACTATTTCAGACATTACATAAACCTATGTGTTGGTATATCGTGTTCGATTGTGATAGTTTCAACTCGGGTCATGCGTTTCTGACCTGTGGAATGGAACTTAAAAATCTATATTATTATATCTGTCCAACAACCCATTCACATGACCCGTTCGTGTTGAGGGAATAACACCAACTATTCATAACTACTATTCATTGGATTAAGTATAATTACCGACAGCCACTTGGTTTGAAACAATAAATTAGGGGTGTTGCAGTATCCAAAGTCTAAAACCAATGAATGTATTTATTCATTGGTCCACTCAGAATCTATAATAAGATAATTTAATTTAAAAACAGTGGAAATATTTAATAATATTATTAGAAAGTACCTAGCATAATATCGTTTTTATTATGAATTATCCATACTACTCGAATTTAATCATCCAACCAACTTATATCTATTATATCATATTAAAGAACTAAAATAATATATCTTTCAACATTCAAATCTGTTTTGTTTGGAAACAAACAGATCATGATAAATAAACTAGTGTGTTGACTTCAAAGAATACTATTACCTATATTCTATTCCTTCAATTATAGAAGAGAATTGTTCACATTGAATTATTTATCAAATGATAAATTGATTGTACAATATATTATAATCTTATTCCTTATTTATTTATTTATTTATTTATTTATTCATTAATACGGACAAAAGTCCAATTCACAATATATTTGTATAGATAACAATAATATAATATAATTTAAAATAATAAAATATAACATAATAATAGATGAAACGATTAATATATAGAATAATAGGAATAATAATAATACAAATAATAATAATAATAATAAAAAAAATACATTCAATGTTTATTAAAATAATTTACTATTTTCCGAAGACATTAAAATATTTATGGGGTCGTATGACGTATACTTTTTAGATGAATGAGGAATATAAAATAAATGATTGTTGCAAGTGTAGTGGTTTTTGACTTTGAAATTTAATTGACTTAATAAAAATGAATCATCAATCTTGTTATTTATCAATTTGGTAAGAAAGGTGTTGTATGATAAGTGTCTACTAGACACTGTCTACGAACATTTAAATGTTCTAAGTTTAATAATTTTAAAATATTTTCGTAACCAGAGTGAGGAGTTCTTTGAATATTACATTTATGACCTATAAATCTGATAGCTTTATTTTGAACTTTTTCAAGTTGATCATTATGTCCTACATTGTTGTGGTCCCAAATTAATGGAGCGTATTCTAATAAAGAGCGGACTAGTGATTGCTATCAAATTGTGCTTAATTGTTTGACATTTGTACAATGGTATTTTTATACTGCAATTATTAAAATTGTTGTTATTTTTTTTTTCTTACTAGACAATCTTTATTGTTTGCTGGAATGATTTTTCTTATAGAACTTGGTTTTAAAAATCAATAACATAAGAAATATGAATCTGAAAGATGTATTTTAACATTGCATTATTCACTTATTACTAGCATATTATTATATGAAACATAATTTTAATACATTTCACAATTATACAAATTATCATAGTTATATTATCATTAAATCAATACAAATATTGATTTTTTGATTTTTGTTTGTAATGAACAACTTGTGATAGAAAAGTCACAAAAAAGAAGGAATAAGACAATTACTTCGAATCAAGCATAGCGCCAATGCAACTCGAAATAATGACGAACAGTCATCTTTAGATGGCAGCAGGGATAGTTTTCTGACTGTTTTTCTGGAATTTACAAAAAAGACCATTAGATTAAAACGAACAAATCCAAATAAAAATGAAAATACCAGCTCAAAAAGACAGCGGTCGGACATTTTTCATTAAAGATCCACTAATTGGCACTTAACATTTGTGTTACCTAACTCTTGCGGATAAACCTATAATAAATAGATATTATAAATTATGAGCTGGACAAATAATTCATTTTTAAATAAACAAAAGATGTTTAAAAAATATCCAACTATTGCACTATAATTAAGTGACTATTTAACTCTGAAATAATTGTTTTTTAATAACTTACGTATCATAATAATAATACGGTAGCGAATTATTATAAATATGATTGTGATTAACTAATTAATATAAAAATGATAATTATTATTATCATTTCCACAACGTCTACTACTACCTATATTTATTTATTTTTAATTTATTCAACACTGTTTAGTTTGACTGATGTACAATATGATATTCATCATCAAACATTGATTTTAATTTTAACGCTCCCCTTCTATAGTTTTATAATATGAATAATTTGTTTCATACTACTAGCTGCGATGGTTATAAATATGCCAATTAAAAACGTATATAATGCTTCTAATACTGAAATAATCTCAATTTTTTTTTCATTTACTATATTTTGTTATGTTTTTTGGAGTATTTACATAATTTAATTTTAAGATAGGTCTATAATAATGTAATTTATATATATATATATTTTAATCTAAAATTGATATAAATTATATTCCATCTATTCGTTGTTTATGGAATTAAAATGTTCAATTAAATAAAATAAAATTTTTGAACTGAACAACATTAATTTTGATTTAACTCCAGTAGTTTTGGATGTTGAAGCTTTCGTTTGAACATCCAATCAAATAATTAGTACATTTTATGGTAAGGTCAAAATTAAGAAATAATGGGGAAAAGTTTTAAAAATATGAATCGTGTAATAATAATTAAAAAAAACACCCCATTTACAATAGTCGTAAAAAAAGTACTGTTATACAACACAAAATACCATAATATTACGTTAAATGTATACAACAATATGTATGAAGTGGATCTCCGTTGCAGGTTGTCGTGCGATCTATTCGTTTCGCTGTTGACGACAGCATTGGGGGTGCGTAGATGAGAAGAAAAATGCAAAACCATGTAGAGTCCTTATATACTATCGTTTCACGTCGCGATGGCAATGGAAACGGATAAAGACTTACACCGAGTGCACGGGCTTTAGGAATTGATGCCGATGGGGAGGGCAGACGATGTTAGATGAAGAGAGAATTCGTAATAGCACGTGTTATTCGCGACCGAAGTTTTCGGGGCGGGTAACCCCGTCGGACACGTGCGGCACATCCAGAACGTTCCCATACCGGATGCTTATACTTACCGAATGCATCTTGCAAAACGATAATGGAGTTTGTGGTGTGGCACGGCAGCAGTCATCGTCGGCGCGGCCGCAGTAGTCGTCATCGTCGTCGTCGTTAAACTCGAAAGCATTAACGGCGAATGCAAAATGTTCTCACGTCCGTGTGCCGAGCGAAAGAGTAAAATATGTACCTACGTATGTGCGAGCGTGAGTGCACGTGAAAGTGTATTTGTGTCACTCGCACCAAAACGCAATCGGACGGCGAGCGTTTTCCCTGGCCATAAATTAGACAGTCGTCATCGTTCTCGCTAACGATTTATACACACAAACACGTACGCACACACCTTACCACAATATATTGTTATCGTTATTATAACCACACGACTATTATACCTGCTGCAGCGGGTTCTAAGCGCGCACGAATAAAAGGTGCCATTATAAATATAAATAAATATATATGTTAAATATTATTCTATACACAACAAGAACATGCGAAAATAATAAAATAAAATAAGAAGAAAAGAGAGAGTCTATAACTTTTGACCAGTTTAATGCGCGCGTGTTTAACACACCGGAAACGTTATTCAAATCGTTATAAACGGACCGATGTGCGGAAAGAAAAACGAACGAGAGGAGAATTGAATTTTTATTGTACGACGACGTGGACGCCGTGGGTGAATTAAACGCGGACCGTTTTATTTTATCGTCCGTTTTCCGCTACCGAAGCTTTTGCGGGTCGGCGGCGTCGTTTCGATCGAAACAACATGAAAACGAGATCGTAAACGACGACAAAAGGGAGGTAGATAATATTATTATTATTATACGATTTTATATACACACATGCATATACGTATATACTATAATATATACACAACAGCGTGATGGTGTGATGGCAGGACAATTGGTAACGGCTGGTCACATCGCTCCCGTCTAATGTACCGTGAGTCGCTTCGGTGAAAAAAAAAAAATAATAATAATACAAAATTCAATACGATAATCATGCGACTCTTGTGGGTGTTCTATAACGATCTGAAAAGGCAGCGGTTTACCGTCATCGACCGGTGTCCTTTTTAAAAATATGTTTGGACCATTGCGACAACAAGCGCGATTATGATAATATATCGTAATTTGATCGTTGAACCGTGAAAACTTATCTCGGTAGTGGTAATAACCATAATAATATATGAACGCATTCACACCATTCAAACGCTTCGTCGTACTATTAGGTCAAAATAAAGCCATTTTGCGGGAATTCATAATTTTTTTTATTCGATAAATGAAATTATATTATATAATATATTTGTATACTTATATAAGTATCGGCCAAATGAACACATTACCTATTCTGAGGTTCTCGAGACAATATTTATCATTTGAAAAATACAGTGTATCTGCAGTATTGAACGAGATTCAAACAATAAATACGTTAATTTATAAAACTATATAAGTAACTCGATTTCATATTTTGTTAACAAAATGTTGGTATCTAATATTATTTTAAATAGGATATTAAATGATACTCTGAATCGTTATTTAATTTCAAATAATATTTAGTTTCTTATAAATAAACAAAAATCACTATCTATAATATGTACGGTTTTAATAAAACAAACAAATGGTTGTTTTTTAATGTCCATTGGCATCGCTGCAATATATTTTGAGTTTAATATCAGTTTTGGTAAAGAATATAGCGAAGTATGCAGCAGTTGGGTAATTAAAATTTACTTTGGTGTAAATTGCCGCAACGAGAAAGTATCCAAATTAAACGTCCCGAGATTCGAATCACAGACTTAAATGTTGCTACATAGCAGTATGGTGGTGGATGAAGAGGAGATTAAATTAATTGCAAATCGCATGATCATTACTTCAACGGAACTCCCAGGAAATTAAGGGCAGAGCTGCAGGTTTGCAGGTTTTCCGAACATACCGTTAGTACATAGCTAATGACCCGGGCCCAGGAAAATATGATATTATACGTTTACAGGAAAACGTGGTGTGGTGGGTGCACCGGTGAGGAGAGCACGGAGAAAAGGATGGGTCTTAGCTGGCTGTGCTCCTTAATGTTTCCCCTCGACAGAAGATTTACCTTGGCTTTAATACGTAATTTACCGGGAGCTTAACAAAAATATTGCATTCGTTTAAAACAATACTGCTGTTCGGCAATAATGTGCACACGGTATCAGTGACAAAATATAATTTTTTTTTGTGCCTGAACTGAAATTAAAGCGTAGTTTAACGTACAATTTCGATATAAATTTCAAGTATTATAAGCTACAAACGATTTTGTTCTGAATTTAAATGTAAAAAACTTTCAAAGCACTTTATTTAATACTCAAACAAAGTTTTTTTTTTTAAAATAAAAAAAACACTTTTGTTAACTAATATTCTACTCGGTACCTAACTATTTTGCATATTTACATTTCTTAATGAAAGTATTTTATGAAACATGTATTCTGTCTTATTAGTATCGAATTCCAATCGATTCTGTTTCTGAATAAATTTAAACGAAATTCTCCATGTAATTGATATACAGTGGGTTAAACTTAAAAATTCAATAACTATTATAGAGCACAGTCAACATATTATTGAATAACAAAAATTACTTTAAAGAAACGAAACTAAATCAAATATAAGTTATAGTCAATATTACTTTCCTATAATATACATAAGCCTAAAACTACGTCATTGTGTACGTAACCGCAAAAACATCAATTACACAGTGTTTATAATCAGACTATCAGAGGTTGATTGGAAATAATTAAAAAACAAATAACAATAATAATTTTGTTTAGGTTTTTATTTGTCCATTCTGCGGTATAAAAGAGTGATCGCTTAATCACACCGAGACCCACCGGAAATACGTGAAAAGTAGTATATGCGAAAGATTATTGTATTTATTTTTTTACGATTACGGCCTTGACCGAAGTCCGTGACCAGTGAACTGATATGAAGGTATCGATACAAAATCAATTATTGTTCTCGAAATCTGTAAAGGCATCGTCGTGATAAAAAAAATGTAAGGTTGACAACAATCTCGCTTAACAATACTCACGGTCGAGACTGAGCAGGGTTATCGTTGCGGCCAAGCGTCGGGTAATTTTCCCGAAGATTACTTCGACGGTGGCGGCGGCAAATTATTTGAAATCGCGGCTACGACACGAATGGAAAACACGGACGTGCGAGACCTCACGACGTTATACGGTTGTAAGCTGCGGTTTGGCGGAACCTTCATTGTGCGGAAAACCCAACAATAGCCGCGATACCTGCGGGGGATTTGAGCCTTTGCAAGATAACTCCGGTTAATTGATTACTGGATGTTGGACCACGTGTAACGATATTGCCGTGATTGTATCCGGTTGCTACAAATAGCTGAAAAGACATAGCAATTGCATTAGGTATTAACATAATAATCGTTTTGTTACCGCCGGCTCAAATGCACTTAACTCCGGCGGATCGATAGAGGGTATCTTGTTATTTTTCTTTCAGCACGTGACTGGTGCTCAAAAGACCCGCTCACCGTACGGTGATTCATTTCAAATCGATTATTAGACGATAATAACTGTCCTCGTATTTCCCGTCTTACGCTGCGGGATTAAAATATCTACAAATATAACGGTTCAGTCGGTGCTGTATACGTTGTCTTGCGTTTACCTACAACATAATATATTATTGGATTCGAGCAATGTTCAGGATAATCTATACAATAACGTTATATAATATGTACCTAGGTATAATACAAATACGATTTCTTTAAGACAGGCTATATTTCTTTTGGATTGTGTTAAGTAAAAGATTTGATTGCTTCGAGGTGAATATTGAGATTATTCTTGTACAAGAATGTGTGTTGTGTTGCACACGTTGTGTTTTTCATTATAATATTATACTATATTAAACTAAACAATTATTATTGATATTTTTGTTTTTGACCTATGAACTACAGATTACAGTATGGAAAATTGAATCATTGCTAAATAATAAGAATTAATAACTATTTCATTTAAAACATTTATTGTTAAATTTCAATAGTAATAATTATTTTATGATCAAAACGTTATTAATTATAATTATTTACAATGTATGTATATAGACATTTTATTGATTTTACATAACCGATCCCACCACGCATATAGTATACATTCAATTACCATTTGGATTACTGTTATTAGAATACCTAAACATACTCCCATTACCCGATAGTAATAAATAATAAATATATAGCATTATAAAATATGTAATTTTAGTAAAAAATATATAACTAAAATAGCTTTTAAGTAAATATGAGCACTATGTTTGTTTTTTATCTCTCTAGCCCACGTGCAACATAGACCAAACGCATTCATAAAAAATAATTTTTTATAATATGTTTTTGCGTAATTTTAGATTAAAATCATCCATTAAAAAATGTGTAGAGAATACTATTAATGGGGATATGGCATATAGATATATCTCAAAACAATTTAATATTCATTTAAATGTACAAACAATTATTTTTATTTTTAAAATCAAATAATAATAAAGTATTAAACTGATATGTCAAACATTCAGAAATGTTATCCTCTATAGTTCTTTTAATCGGTGATTTAACTCGAAAATCATAAAAAAAAACCATTTTACGCGAATGTGCCTTATCAATATTGTGCTTCATTCTGAGAGAAAACTGAGCACCTTCTTTAATAATGTTTAAAACATGACTGTGTATGTTTTTCAGTATAATTATACAATTAATAATAACAATCTTTGAACAATTTACATAAATACATAATATCTATGAACCTATTATTTTATACAGGTAATATTAAAAATATACAATGACAAACGGGAGGCATATAAAAAAAAATTACAATTTAAATAATTATAGAAAATCGTGAGTTATGACTACATAATAATTGAAGAAATATGATTAAATACAATATTTAAGTTTATCGAGTACTAGAAAATCCCTATCGTGACGAATAACAATTTAATACCAATTAAATACACTAAGATAGGGACGCATAATGCATATTAAATTATTTAGGTATAGGTCACAACAATAAATAATGATTATACTGTAACAAATCATAGGATATCATTATTCACGTCTTGTGTTTAAGTTTGCACAAGTAAAACTATTGCCTCGTACGATGTTACGATATAAATGAAAATTTAAAATGATTGGTTATAAAAAAATTAAAATATTAAATTTCGTGTTGTGTAAACGTGTTAGCCGGCGTCATGTATAGGCAATATTGCTACATTCATGTGAAGATTTCACGACAATAACTGGTGAAATTTTTTTTTTTTTAATAACATTTTATTACAGTTTATTATTTTATTATATTTTCTATGATCTTTATTTAAGTATAATAATTTCAAAATACGTAATTTTAAACATACTATAGGATTTTTTTATTACAATTTATAATTATAATTCTAACTTCAAATTTTTTTTATATTAATATTTATAACTTATTAATGGATATATATTAACAATAATGAGCTAAATTGGGTACTTTATTAGTGATCACAAATTAGTTTCCATTGAATTTTTTCAATTCCGATACAGTATTTAATTTAAACTGATATTATGCTTCTATTATACTATAATAATATTATAGTATTAGTATATATAGGTACGTATGTAGTTTTTAAATAAAAGTATTCCTATGACCCAGGCAGAAAACCAGGAATGATAAGTTCGTATTATTGAATTGTATAGAAATCTTATAAATTGCAATAAATTCATTGGTCTAGACTTTCATTGTAACAGGGAAATATTACTCGTATAGCAATATTAATATTGATTCTATAAAAAAAATTAATATTATTTTACTACACAGCCATAATATTATATTGTTATATTGTCATTAAACTAATTAAATATTGAACTGCAATTTAAGATGTCTTACATAGTATCTTATACTATCATTTAATTAATATAAATTTGTGTAAATAAAATTAAACCGTAACATATTCTATTTTCTTATTTTTCTTATAACATTATTTTACTAAAAACAAAATCAGGTTAACTCTGAATTTATGATATTTATTTGTTGTTCACAAATACATTTTGAAACTTTTCTCTAAATGTTAAAACAATTTTAATCCAATAACAATAACATAAATCAAATTATTTAGTGATTATATCAATATTAAACAATGATTAATACTGTTGAAAATATTATAATATTATTACAATATCAAGTTATCATCGAGGTTGTTTAATTAAAATAAATTGCATATATAAATATGTATTTGTGAGAAAATAATATATGTGATCAGTTTTAAGAGTCATACTATATTTTGTACGTAATATACTTATACATATAAAAAAAAACCAACATTATATAAAACAAAAGGTTTTTGTATCAAATGCACAATTAATTATAAACATGGACGGTTTATAAGTTAAAAACAATTAATGTATAATATTACAATATGTAGGTATAAGATATATTTTCAGTAACTAAAATAATTATAATATTATATTTTCTTAATTAATTTACTTATGGAATAAAAATATTATCCAATTTACTAACAAATCAAATTATCACTAAACGTGAAAATGTCTAAAATTTGTCTCTTATAAATTGATACGCATAATTATAACTGTTCCCTATTAAAAAAAAACAAAAAACATAAGTTTTGCATTTTATTTGTATTTTAATAACAATAGTAAACTAAATAGATACTTCTAATGATAGGTATAGTTATAATAATATGTTAGTTTTTAAAAAATCTTTCCGGATTCCGTTTAAATTGTTACAAAAATGACATAATTGATTGTATTAAACGGAATAAGCATGCATTCATTGTGCAATTAATTTGGTGCACCAATATTATGTTCAGTTGAGGTACATTATCTAAAAGACTATAGAAAGTAATATACTAATATCAAACTCCAAACAAATATTTTAAATAAAAACTATTATATATTAAATATTAAAATATATATTAATATACATGCTTATATTCAGTGGCAAAGCATCATAAGAAACAATGATACAACCGACACATAATACGGACGAATGATTTGGTTTTATAATAGTATAATAAATATTATTTAAATAAAATATTGTTTATAATATACAATATAATATAGTTTTCTAGCAGAAATCCTTTCTAATGTACAGATTGGTGCATTTCTTTAGTCTTAAAACGTGATGACCGACACGACAAATTCCTTAAATAAAATCAGAAAACACGCAAACACATTCACATCATCGTACAACTATTATTATATACATCGCTCCACTAAGAATCCAAAATAAGTGAGGCTTTAATGACATTAAAAGTTGGTCATATATAAATTGTACGTCGACATTTGATGAAAAGGTATTGTTCGTAGAGCATTGACAATTTCTAGCAGTGATTCTACGAATGAAATACATTTCATGCAACTTAATTTTCCCTTAAACTTGAAAAAGGTAAATATCATCAATATTATTTTTCAATTCTATAGTTGTTCGATATATAAGTGAATATATGTCTGCATCGGGAACAACTCTCATCCAGTGTGTCCATCTGTACATGGACCATATAAATTATAATTATAGCCTCAGAATAATTGACACGTCAATCAATAGAACACCATAGGCCCAAAAATAGATCTTGCCTGTTGTTAATTAAATTATTTTTCTGTTTCTATTTATATTTCTGTGGTTCGTCATCCCATCGGCACACCCAACACCATTTTAAACTTTTTTCGTTGGTATATACCACAGCAAAATATAATATACCTCGATCTTCCATTATCGTTTCGTAGTTCTCAAGCTTGTGGCTTTGCCAAAAACTAAACATTTCACATGCACAACAAATTAGTGCACCAAAAATAGTGTATTAAATATTAATAATATAACATCATTATCTGCATTTTCTTATAAAACTTCAACGTGTATAAATTATACATTAAAATAGTACACTTCAAGACGTTTACTTTGAATTAAAATCAACAGTGATTCCCGACATTTACCTTAAAATAAATATGTGAATTACTTATATTAAACATGGTTAATTAACTATTCAGAAAATTCTGAATGCATAATAAATTCCAAAATTTATATTAAATTTAGGTTTGAATATTTCCATACTACTCTAAAACTGTACATCCACAACGTGGAGTTTAAACTTTTGATGTTGATGTATATCTAAAATATATTTAATATATTTTTAAACTCATTTCAACAGTAAATTAAATTGAACCTATCCGTTATGAGGTTAGTGTATAGCATGAATGATTTCCATTCGTAAACCTAACTCAGATAGAAACCCAAGTAAAGTAAATCGTATATGTTTTTTATCAGTATTGCTAAAGTAGAAAACAAATCGTTTTCAATCATTTGTCTAAAATCGTTAACCTTCTTTTCAATTTGTCGAAAATCTTCAATTGTGCAATCAAAGTCTGCGTTGGGCTTACAAGCTTAACCTAACAAAGATGTTTTTGACCGAGAAATTCGGTAAATACTAAATGTACATAATATATTTCGTTGGTATCTTATAAAAATTGTAACATTTTAGATTTGTAAACAACATAAAGCCAATATATTATATGTCTGGTAAATAAGCTTGGTGGAATATAAAACGTGTTTTGGTTTAAACTAGGTATTGAAAAACATGACTTTATTCTTTGGTTTAGCTTATATTTTTTTGTATTCTTGGTGTTGAGAATTTAAAATAAAAACAATACATTTATAATTATTATTCGTGCTGACGTGTGTGTGTGAATATCTACCAAACTTTTCTAGACAGATCAGAATCAAAATCAAAATGTGAGAATATTTATGTTTGAATTCTCAAGCCGTTGAATGTATTGTTTTAAAATAAATATTTTTTCCAACTAACATATTTAAAATCAACATTTTTATCATCATATCCATGGTATTCACTAAATTGTATGTATTCACCTCAACTATATTTACTTTACCAATATACATGTAAAAAATATCTACAGCAAAAGTCTTAATACCATATTATATATTATTTTGTGTAAAAAGGCTTTAGCGAATACATTTTTAATTTCTCCAAAGTGTATATAGGTACGCAAATAATTTTACCTTAAAAATAGTCAGTTATAGAGATTCTATTTTAATACCTTTATATCGGAAAGACCAGCATACAAATCAATTGGCCAATCGCAGATATTTTAATTGATTAAAAAAATGCACTTGTTATATTTTGTATGAATAGTTTGAATTTTGTAGTTTTATAAATATTTTTGATGAAATGAATAGTCTAATATCAAACATCTTCTGAAACCATTAACTTACTATATTTAATTTATTTTTTAATTAAATATACGCTCAGTCCCTTGCACATCAAACTATAATACGCAATAATAACACAATACGCTGTGATCTAATTTATATATACCTAAAACATTCAAGCGAGTGACTTACAACCTTATCGGTTGTTTAATAAAAGCACTCTGTTTGACGTAAGTAATTTATTCCATTGTGGGGTTTGAATCAGACAGTTAACGTTGTTCCATACATAGAATAAGTTCAACGTAAAATAATGTAGAATTAAAATAAACACTGAATTCGTTTTTTCTAACTCATATATTACTATAATTATGTTTAAGAATCTTTACTACATCAATAAATTTATTGAAGTAGTATGTTATCTCCATAAGAATATTTTACATTCCTTTAAATGAACATTTTTTTATTTTTATTTTAAGAATAATAGAATCTAAATGGATTTTTAGCAATCTATTATTGTTATATCTTTATGTTGTCATCTTAAGAAAGTAGAATGTACAGTTGAGTTTAAAAAAAAATGTCTACTGATATACGAGAAGTAATTTTTTTAAGGTGTTAGATAAAAATATTTGATAACTGTAGAGTTTTTATTTCGTTCACCAAAGTTGACAGTTTTTTTTCCTCTTTTCATTGTCCCGGGGGTAGGTACATGTCACTGTTGTTGCCTTTGATCGACGAAATCGAATTACGAATGATCTAGCAACTGTTCCTATATATGATTATTCTGGTAGTTATTGTGAGCAGAAATAGACACTCCGACGATGCACGTGTTCGTTAGTGTTAAAATATTGAATCGAAATACAAAATTGGAAGTTGAAAGATAACATTGCGTCAAATAGAAAAATTATAAATTATCACACATGTCAATAGTCTACACAAATGTAATTATATTTCCCACAATTCAACGAAAATTGAATTCAAAAAATATATAATAGTGTGAGAGCACAGTAACAATAATAAATAATAACGAACTAAAATTGGCTCAAATGTTACATATTATGCACTTACGTAAAAAAGTGATTTATTTTTCTATATTAAGTTTAACAATTTATAAATTGCGCTAGTATAGAATAACGATATTGAGCAGCTATTTGAATATTAAATACAATACAGGCATTACTAAAAGTATTGTGCTATTATAATTTACAAGTGTGATAACCATTTATACGTTATTACTTTAAAAGTGAATGCATTATTATTAATAGTAATATTATCAAACTAATTATAAAAGAGAACCTACGGATCCACTAAAATTTAAATTTATCAACATAAACGTTTAATTTTCAAGCAAGAAAATATTATTCTTTAAAGTATCAAGTATAGAGCATAGATGCATCTTACATTTTGAAACAAAAGTATTCTATATTGCCTATGTGATAACCTTATTTTCAGATTTAGCACCTGAAATTCAAACCAACCTTTTTTTCTCATTGAATCGTATTTTATTGTTCACCAACATTGTTATTCTGATTGTAGATGCCATTTTTAATTCTGAGCGGAGCGATGAATGTATTGTATTACAACTATGTGTGTTATTAAAAAAATATTTTTTAAATGTTTGTGACTATTATCACCTTTTACTTTTTAGGACAGTAAAAAAGTTCTTCGACAGTATCTTTTCTGATAGATTCGATCTAGTTGGGTCAAAAGTAAAAAATTCCGAGTAGTTTTTTATAGAAAAACGGGAATTTTTTCGTAAAATCGGTTTTCAACAAAATCGATTTTGGTTTTTAGTGTAATTCTAAAAAATTCTAAAATGATACATGCAATTTTTACTGAATGTTTATATTAGCATTTTCTATACACCCTAACATTTTCAAAATATTTTGAATCGTTTTAAACTGTCATCGGACATTTTCAGTTTTCAATTTTTTTAGTTTTTTTTTTCTATAAATGTCAATAAAATTTCTTCGGTAAAAAAACATGAAAATTCAATACAAGGCTCCTAGTTCATTGTTATAATAGCAGTTGAAAAAAATTTTAAATACTTATTTTTTTATAAGCATTTTAATTTAAAAATTTGCCAAAATTTATCAAATTTTTAATTTTTAAAATCATTTTGTAGTTTTAAATTTATAAAATGTTCAACATTTATTGCTAAAGATTGAATATTTAAAACAAGGTTCCACGTAAGTAGGTTATTTTGTAAACAATAATATAAAAACACGGATTTATTTTATGGTTATTTTATGTTCAAATTTGGGCGAAATTAGATATTTAAACAAAGAAGAACGATTTTAGTTGTGTGTTATATTTTAAAAATATTATTCGTGGTTATTTGAAAATACTCCTAAAATATATTGTTATATACAAATATGGTAATAAGCAAATTATAATACTTCAACTTAACCGGCAACTGTATTAATAATAACAATATAAATATTATATAAAATATCCTAAGCTGACAAACCATCTCCGCTCAGAATCGTTTTTCGTATACAATGATACCTACTATTGTATCATTAAATTCAAATTTAACACTATCTATTACAGTCGACCACTTGTAACTTACTGTACATTAGAGCAACAACCACTTACCTGCTTTTTAGAGCTTTTTAGCTTTAAAGTCGTGTAATTCTTTAAAATTGATTTATTATTTAATTTTAAATTAAATCGTATTAGAATGTTATTCGTCGTTATATTTAAATAGAACACATTATTATTTGTGTCAAAAACAAAAACCATTTTATATATTTAGATTTAATTAACTGTTAAGATATTACATCAATATGTAAATTACCATCCGTTATTCAAATTCAGAATAACTATCACACAAAGTTCAAACATTTAATAACAATAAACTATTCACAAATCACAATATATTATTCATCAGCCATAGACACCTAAATTAATTGAATGTTAACGCCATCATGAATATTTTTCATACAAAGCAGATTTTAATGTACAAAAATGAATACATTTTTTTTTTTAATTTAGAGAGAAATTAACGTTAGCAATATAATATATTATTATATAGGTTAATAGCATATTGGAAAAAATCGACGAAAATTATGATTTCGAAAATCAGTGAATGGTATAAAGTTGAAGCGTAAACGTTTTGTTAGTAGTTATGACATATTATGATACTAAAAAAAACCCATCTCGTTTAACCCTGAGCTTTGTTTAAAAATTAATTAAAAATATTAAAGACAATACACCGTAATAATTATTCTGTAACAATAAACCATCTGTTTATTGGAAAAAAATATATATATATACTTATAATTACATTATAATATATACCTCCTATATACATTACGGATATTACAATAATAATATAATATTATTTGTTAGTTTGTAAAACCATGATACTACGTCATCATTACACGTTGTGCTTTATTGGGCGTCGGAGTAATAGGTATTGTCTATTGTACGAAAGAAAAATAACGCCAATGGTCGTGGTTATATAATATAATGTATTAGTGTTGTCAGTTTTGCCGGCCGAGTTGTTTTTGTCAGGGCTTTCAGGTCGGGGTGGGTTCGTGACGGCTGTGCAGGAAGAAGAATGGTTTTGCACGTCAACGATACCCGCGAGATGCGCGTAAAACCCGCGACCGCAACCGTGTTAATGAAACGTGACCGAACAACAACGGTCGTCGATGGTTGTGGACGTGGTGGCGGCGGTGGAGGCGAGGTGGTTTATGACGGTGGTAGTGGACGAGGAGGTAAAGGCTGTACGTCCCGGCACCGGCACGGCGACCCCGTCCATTATTTGTCATCATTATTGTAGTTTCCGGTAAACGAATTTAAGGCCCCCGTCCTCGTGCAGGGGTCACAAATCTATTCGTGGGAGCAAATTGATTTCACGGGTCAGCGGTATATTATATTATGATATTCCCTACAGGGCTCGCCTGCAGTCCGCGAGCATACTTGGATGCTGCCCCCCCCCCCCACGTTGCGCGCCGCTCGCCGACAATTGATCCCGCGGGCTGCGTTTGTCCGGTCGGTAGTCGGATTCATATTTTGAAGTAAAACTTCTTTCTTAAGGTGTGGGTGGAAAAAAAATCGAAACGAAAAATGAAACGACACGTCTGTTTATTTATATGTCCATAGAGCAACCATTAGTAAACAAAATAGTCCATCGTAAATTACATATTTTTTTGTTGTATTGATTTTTCTCACTGTCTCCCTCCTAATTCACTAATAATTTTACGGGCCCAATTACTTATGAAAGAAGTTTTACTTCCCCAGAGTGTAATCTCTCACTTTTTTTTTGTGTTTCTTCCCAAAATTGTCGTGTCGTACATCGGACGGCCTCGGAGACGATGGCATCACGTGCATGGCGGCTAAAGTTGCAGACGGGTACAGCAGTGCCGAACAACCCGAATAAATAATAATAATAATAATAATAATAATGATATAATATTATGGAAATTCGAAGTCCGTCTCCCTTGCATTTCGACGGGTAATGCCATACTCTGTAACGTATTCCGATTACGATATTATAACCACCGTCGTTGTCGCAGCAGTGCCTTTGGAGACTTTTAATAATATATACGATGTGGAAACAACCCGTTTTTTCGCTCATTAGGACTCCCTCGGTGTACTTTATAATACATAATATTATAGCACGCGTTTATAGTGTTTATTATACAATCGAAACGACGTGACAATTAAATCTGGGGATTTATACTTCAACAATAAATACTTCGCTACGGTGTTTACTACCGAGTTTTATTTTGGAATAATTAACATATTTTATATTAATTTGTCGAAAGTATAATACTATAAAATAAACTGAAGTCGTTACATGTTCTAACGAATCAGGATTATAAACTTTAGATTTAAATTAACTTCTTTATTTATGTAATCTTTGTAGTTTTTTAATATTCGAGAACCAAATGTATAGACGGATAATATATTATAATATTTACGGCGTTTTTTTTTCCATTCAATAATTGGTTTCACTAATTGATACAAGACAATAACTCGAGAAGAGGCAGATTAAAAAAAATGAAGTTGAAAGCTAATGAGAATTTACTGAATTTTGGATATAATTGGCCATCATGGGAAAACTTTGGACGAAACCCAGAATCGATAGAAGGGCAACAAAAGTTGCATTTTTGTTTACGAAATTATAGACACAGTTTAGTCCTTAGTGTTTTATATTTTATGCGTTTACATGACGTAAATAATTTTACGACGTTAATATATTTTTTTAATCAAATAATCGTAAACGAAAATTAGCGTATTAGACAAAAATTAAATTCAATCTTTTTTTTTGGACAGTAGTTATGCATGATTTGTTTTAAGTAAAAATAAAATAGGTATACGGAAGTAGGTATATTAAAGACAAATAAATGTTATCAAGAATCTGTTTTCTGTGAGCTCTAGATATGTGATAGTTATGTATCGGTCTATGTTGAATTTAATAGGTAGCAGGTACCAACAGTTTCATAAAATAATAAAATAATTTAAAAGTATCAACAAAATTGTTTTGATTTTAAACTGAAACATAACTATAATAGTCAATTTAAATCTCGTACTCTGCATCTTTAAAGGTATTCGCTGTGGATAAGGGATTACTGGGTTTATTTACTTAGTAGTATAATTTTTAAATTGTTTTATTCTAAAATCATGTTTATAATTCAAATTTTATTTTATTTTATGTCACAGTGAATTTTGGAAGTGCGGATAAAATATCTCCGAAGCCTGTGCTTGTGTTCATACATGGCGAATCGTACGAGTGGAATTCGGGGAATCCATACGACGGTACAGTTTTGGCAAGCTACGGTGGTCTAGTCGTAGTCACCATAAATTACAGACTAGGAATATTGGGTAAGTATATAAATTACGATTAAAAAATAAAATATTTGAATGCCAACAATTTTAGAGACGATGCGTGTCTGAAATGCTTGATATTTATTTCGTGAACGATTATAGTAATTCAGGTTAAGCACAATAGTTCAGTAGGTACACAATGTTAGTGTTCTGTGGACATTGAAATTTTCAATGTAATTTACACGAATAACGGTCAGTAATTGACCCTTTATGCTGTCCTTAACAGAGATATTTCAAGTATATTAATGTCGGTTTTACAAAAGTTCTAAACTCAAATAAACAAAGTGAAATATAATTGAACACAGTGTGAACAACAATTAAATACCATTCAATAATTTTGCTGAAATTTTAATTTCTTTTTAATAAAAACAAACATTCTAATATGATAAAATGCGTTTTTTCCACACGAAATTATTGCCGGAATTAGGTATGGATATAGACGAATATACTGTGACACAAAATGTAATTATTATATTGTGGGCTTTCCCAATCAAAGAGTGATAGTCATTGATAAGAAATTTCGCGCGTAAAAACACGTTATGATTTCATATAGAAACAAAATACCAAAATCATGTAGATATTTTTAGGTTATAAATACATTATCAAAAATTACTTAGGTAATAACTAATATTTTATTATAAATATAGTATATTTATATGTTTTTTTATAAGAGCAAATAAAGAAATGTATTAAAACTACTATTATCGTTTTAAAAGGTGAGACTGATGTAATATTGGTAGGTATGTACATTTTTTTTTCGAGCGGATACTTTAGGAATGCTTTAGAAATACCTACGTTAAACTTTATCTCTTCATCATATTTTCCTGTCGTAAACCCTTTGAAAGCCGTAGTTCGTGTTCATTTTTCCTGAATTTTTTGACATTCCAGGCACCTTCCATGTAATTACGATGACGCCTATTAATAATTCATAATCCCCGGCCGTAATACCGTTGCTGAACACGAGTTTTGTTTTTTTTTCCCCTATCATGTGTCATCGCCATGACGCATCGATGATTGATTACGTTTGGCATAGAGAAAAAAAAACGGCGAACGAAATATGACCGTACACCATATCCGAACAGATATTGTTTTCCTGATAAATTAATCGTAAAAAACAAATTGTCGGTTGTCGGTGACATTCAAAAATATGGATTTGTGTAAGCAAACAGTTCATAAAAAAAAATTATTTGTAATGACTAGTAAATATGTTATTAGTACCATCCGTTTGAATTTGTATTTAATACGGACAGAAACGGTAACCCACTTTTGTTATACTATTATTTGTACTGTATCCGTTTAAATTTGAAAAAACATAACAGACCGACAGACATACAATTTCAAATCAAATAGTGAAGTCGCTATTATATATTTATATACCATATGTATAAATGAAAACAGTGGATCAACTATTCATTTATTGCATCATTCGTTATTGCAGTGGCATATTTTCTGATATGTATCAAAATTGACACGATAAAACTATTTGCCATAAACTCGTAATAAATAGAAAAATGATAATTGTATGAAAGTATATTCTTAAATCATAAAACAGAAAATAGATATTTTTAGATTCTGAGCGAAAACAATGATTGTATTGATTTTTCAATGATGAGTACCTAGTCGAAATTATGCTTTGATTTTCAACTTCAGTATCAGTTCTGGTGAAAAGCAAATCTAGTTTTGGCATTCAAAAAAAAAAAAAAAATGTTAACAGGAATTTTTATTCAAAATCAGTTTCGGCCAAAATCGATTTGTTTTTTTTTTCTTTTGTAACTCGAAAAAACATAACCGTAGAGATATTATTATCTATAATATTTGATACATTTTTTTCACTGATTCAAACAGATTGAAAATATGATTCAAGATTTCTTATAAGTTATCATACTAAAATATTAAAAAATATTAAAGATAGGAAGACACAATTTTTTTATAAGAATTTAAAGTTACAACTTTTACAAAATTCATTAAATTTATAAAAATTAGAAAATGACTGTAGCTATAAGCATTGAAATAGTAAATTCGTTGCGTATAGTAAAATAAATTACTTTAATATCATAACATTTACTTAGTAATATGTGTTGGAAGACGGTCTTCGCTCAGAATCGTTTTTCGTATGCAATGATTTTATATCATTGAATTCAAATTTGACACAATATTCGTTATGGTGACCAACTTCTGTACATCTACTGTACAGCAGAGCAGTACCCGATTGCCCACCTTTTTTTTAAAAAGTATTTGATTTCGGAACATGGTAATTTTTTTTTATTTAACAAAATATATTATTTTACAATAATGTAGGGACTAGCCATTTCAACACTGCTTACACTTAGTTACATGTGGATACCAAAGAAAACTAAGAGTAGTTTTATAATTATTATTGTTTATACAGTTTTAGAGGCACATAGTAAGTACATAATACTAATATTATATATTGTTTTTAAACATTTATAATATTGATACTAAATTAATAAGAGTTCGTAAAGAAATAAATCAATTTACATTCCATTCCATATTTGTTTATACTGACAATGCTTTTATTGGAATTTATATTTACAATAGATTTTCCACACATTTCAATTGTAAATGTTTTTGTTAACAAAAGTACTGTAGTGTTCACAGATGTGAACGCGTTGTTATAATATTCGTAAAAATATTGGATATTGCCAGTGGATTTGTGAACAAAAGTTTTAATAATATCGCAATAATACTTAGATTGCAAATCAGCTTACATTCTGTGTACTGTAAATAAGTTTTTTCGCGAATAAATGTAACACATTTACAATAATAAAAATACCATGTCGAGAACAATTCGTTTTAGCGTTGTTTTTTTTTCTTGACAAAACCGTTCAGAAAAAAGAATACACGGCGTCTTTACAAAGACCGTTCCTAATACTATATGTGTATTATAATATTATTATTATTGTCATTTTGACGGGGAGATTTGCAGGAATGGAGAAATTAATTATTTGAAACCGCGCGACAGTAACCCGACCGATATGAGTCATTGCGTGATGCCTTAAATTTTGATTTTAAAATATTAACGGTAATAATAATTATCAAGCACCGAGTGCCAAAATTGCGACGCGTTCCGAGTAAAAATTAAAAAGTCCTTGAGTGTTTATGGCCATAAAAACCACACGTCTGCGTCTGCCGCTGCGCGCCGGCACGGGGTTTGACACGGACTTATACAGCCATTTAGGTGTAAAACGTTACACTACGCGATATTATAACAACATCAAAAATCAATTTCATGGTTGTTAGAGATTGACGTTTTGCCCAAGGCCAAGGGAATATATGCATGCGTATAATATAATATAATATATATATATATATATATTTGTGTATCCAACGTGGTTTTTAAACGAAAAAGTAATTGATGGGTTTTACCCACCACAGACAAGAACCATTAAAACGGATTGTATTTTAAAATGTGCTTAGGGCTGGGTAGTTCTTAAATTTAGAGTATAGCTTATTTTTTTTTCAAATAATCCACCCCGTTTCGTGTTGAAAGCAACAGACCGGAAAATATAATGCAACTAAAATAGTTTGAGGCGTAAAAACCGCTTGTAACATTTGACGGCGATATTTTAATTCGACGACTCATTTCGTTCGGTTGATTTACATGAAATAATTATTACGGGAAAAAAATGAAAAATGACTTTTCATCAAATAGAGAAATACGTAGCGCTTAGTTTTGTCAGAGTCACGCAACGTTTGTTTACATTCATAATGATTTAAATTGTTTTAGATTTGGTTTTTGTTGATTCAGCACGAACTCAGAGCTTTCAATCTTTTTATTGAAATAAAAACATTATTTTTAAAACACGTTTTTGAAATGTCACTTTTAAATAGGTACTAATAAATAACGTACAATAGCAAATCAGTTACGCATTATGAAGAAGTTTTCAACCCGTTTTGTTCGTTTACAACTTACCGTTTGTATAATGTGACACCCAATAATTATTCACTAATCAGATATTCGACGGACATCCACAAGTCTTGAAAAACCATCTAGAAAGTTAACATATTAATACATTTCTATTGAAAATGTCTAAGAATATTTCCAATAAATTTAACTATGATGAAATCCCGACGTACAAACGAGCTTTCATCAATTTTGATGTGCTTATCAATTAATTTCAAAATAATTTTACTCTATAAACAACTATAGCACGCACTTGAAAATATTTAAAAAGGGTCAATGTTAAGTGCTTACAACCCGCTGATTCAATATCACAAAGACAAGTGGCTCTTCGCTCCCTGCCAACACCCTAAGCAATTTCACATTAAAATGTGCATCCTCGACCGGACACACTAATGGTACCTAACTGAACCTTCTTGTGCGTGGCACTGATATATTATTTGATATTTCCCGTATCACTTGTTCTATAATCGTTAGTCCTTACAAATATTAGTCCTGTATCTGAACACTATTAGTAGGTATCTAACATCATAAACCGTTAGTTCATATTAAATTCTATATGTAAAACGTCTATGTATTATAACGCGTACAAGACATGTTTATTTAACGTTAGTTTAATAGTAGGTAGCTTTGAAAGACGAACAGCATTAAACTGAAACAATTATTTTTCTCGTGAAACTATTAATTAATTTTGTTTTATTTGTCCAATTTAGCAGTGTAAAACGGTTAAAAGTAAACATGTTCTAGTTATCATTTTTGCGCGTAAGGCGGTTGATGCATGTTTGATGGATCAGCTAGTATGAACGAAAATTGTGTATATAATATATAGTCCCTACGAAGAAAATAACCATAAACACTGTGGCTCAACAGTTAATAATGGACGCCACGGGTAGTATAATATATGAAATACGTAGAATAACAATTTTAGAAGGGTAAAAATTTAATTTACAAGAAAACGAACCAATTTTAAGATAGTTTACCTACTAAAATTAAAGCGTATGACATGATGTGACTGTAAAATATTTTGGAACGATAAAAAAAATAAAATATTATCATGTTTATATTATTCATTACAATAATATAATATTAATCAACGCATTGCATGATGCACCATAAGACTTAACAATTTTGAAATAGTAAATAATATTAGTAAGTAATATATACTAATATGTATTTATAATATTAGGTACTTGATAATTGTATGTGAACAAATATAATATATTTTGAGTGCTTAAATTACGATCACATTAATTTGCATTTGAAGATAACGGAGTAATTTAATAAGAATTAGTAATTAATTTCCATTTAAAGCGATAAAACAACAGTGGTACGTAATTAGTGTCTTCAACGAACGAACTGTAATTTTTTTAAAAGATTTTTTCTAATATTTTCAACTTCCAGAAAAATATAACGATATGGAAGACACAAATCAGCAATTATTGTTTATCGATTTTTGGTTTTTCAATATAATATGTAAATATGCATATTTTAACATAAACAGTATTAAAAAATATATCGAATGTGTACACACTACACAGCAAAAACATAATAATAGTAAAATATTAATATTATTACCTGGTTAATTACTTTTAAAAATTGTCTGGACTCCGATAATGGCGGTAGACAAAAACTTGTGTCAGGCCGTGTTGAAGTGCCGACACATTAGCTTAGCTCCATCAGGACGGCAGTGTGACATGTAAAATTGGATGCCCCTTTTTTTCGACTTAGACCGAAAGTAGGGTCTGTGTGAACATTACTACCACAAAATTGGACGCACCTAGGACGGGAAGGGCTGGTGTCAAATCGTTTTCGCGGCATCAATTGGGCTCGCCGCCACAGCCACACGCTCCACGGCACCCGCACACTATTTATCCTCCGTCTCAGTCGCTGCATCTCGTATTCTCTCGCACTGTTTCCCTCTCTAATTCTCTCCGTACATTTCCCTACCACCCGGATATCTCTATCGTACACACATACGTGAATGACAACATGGCCTGTGTCGATGCATAAATTATAGATTTTACATTTCGTATTTCAAGGGAGAGGAAAAGAGGATGCCGCGCCACCGTCACCACTATAATGCTATATATATATATATATAATATATATATATATTATACACAAACGCGCGGTATCCGAAACCGTCTTTCCTATTTTCCACTTTCAATTTATCCTCCATCCCCACCACCCTCCTTTCACTGCGCACTCTCACAGAGATCTCCTTCGACGTCGTCGTTGTCCCCGAAAAGCTAACATCGCACGTGTTCACACACATACACACACACATCTAAAGCCGGAAATACATAGGGATCCGGAGCTCTTGTGTAAAGGGTTGGTTTTTTATTTATCTTCTTATATATTACCTGCTTCCACGGAGACGTATCCAATATTACACATGTCAATAATAATATATATTACATACCTAATACCTATATACAACTTATATGTATGCATGTATGTACACAGGCTTGCAAAGGTCGCGGCACACACATATATGCTCGCCGTATTCGTGAAATTATTGCTGCGCGTGGAGTTTGGTTTGTTTTCACATTTGTCCGCCTTTCCCCTTCACCTGCACCTGTTCAGCTAACGTCAATCAGTATAAAATACTCATTAATATATCCGCATTTTGGCGTTGTTGTAAAAAGTAAATACATCCGATATATATATATAAATATATACATTATACACTATAATTGCATATGAACTGTGAACGTTTATATTGCAATAATTGCAATGCTCGTGCACATTGTGACTGTGTGCAGAGACGATCAGCATGAGGACGCGGATGAATGATTCAGCATCAACAAGTTACACGATATATTAGTAGTACTAAGTAATAAGTAATTATATTACATTGACGTTAAATGGGAAAAGCTCTCACTGCGCGGCACCATCCTGATTATCCTCGGTATCAGTAACGAAAGTTGACCATACCGATCAGTCATTGTTGTACGCATAAGAATATAATTATAGCATGGACTTTTTTTTTTTATATTAATTAAGTGAGATTTTGTAATACAAACAAAAAAAATCGGACATTTTATAATAATATGTAACTTTCATGTTTTTATGATATTATATGTCGAAAACCATTCGTGTTGAATGTCCAACTAATTGTATTAATAACAAAAAATAAATTACGCTGTTGGACTCTTTTTAGTTATATTCATTATAGTGTTTGTTCATAATACATAAAATACCTTAAAAAATGTATCTTATTAAATATTAATTTTTAAATTCACAATGATTTTGTGTTTTTAATTTTTACTCAAACGCAAAGATGCTTATGTTTTCTGTTTACAATCCATTAATTTTTGAAAATAGCATACGTATTATTTAATATATAAAAATGGATGTCTGTACGTTTGTCCGTCCTGTACTCCTGTATAATATAGACTCAAAAACTATCGGACTGTTTTAAATAAAAGTTATATCGATTGATTCCTCGAGATTCGAGGAATATTTTTAGTTTATAGGTCGCTATATGTGGTTAACACATAAATTTTGTTTTGGCTCACAAAAATCGAATATTTTTTTGTTTTAAGGCTTCCATTGGTTACATATAGTAAAATTAAAGTTCTTATGATTTGATATAATTGTCTGTGTTGTATTATATTTTGTAATTTAGACTAATAAAGCTTCTCTATGCAAATGTAAAATTTATTAAAAGTTATTATATTTTAGAGGAAAGGTGTATGATTAAAGTTTGTATACAACTACCAAAACAACTCGACAGATTTTGACATAAAAACGATTGAGAATATAAAATGTAATAAAATGGAAACGATAGATAGCAGATTATAACATATAGCTAGTCGGCTAGTACAGACATTATTAGTCGGGTTATATTATACCTAAATGACGCATAATATGCAAATGCACAGTTGTTATCAATCGTCACCAAATTTGCACACATATTATTAGGTATTCTAGACGGGTCATACAAGTATTAGAATAGAAACCACGGAAAACAGCTGTTAGGTGTATTATATTATGAAAGGCAAAGTGTATATGGTCGAAGATTATAGAATCATCAAATATTTGAATCGTTTCTACGATTCAAGGAAGTTTTGGGTAATAAATTGAACCAGTTATTTTAGGGTAGCTTATCTGCTATTAATAATATTAAAATCATATTTACATATACGTTTATTCCTGTTTGCAATTGATTCCTGAAAAAAAAAGAAGTTATTTGTTACAATCTGTCGCGAGAGGATTGCTCATATCGGTTTCATTTATCTGCTAGTAATACATACAATAGGTATAAAAAAAATACATATTATAACAAACTATTCTAGTATAGTACTTTAATTTGTTTAGTTAAAACAAAACACTGAAAATATAACACTGTTTTTAACATGGCATCGTTGTGTCTTATTACAATTAACAAATAAATCCCATATAATTAACTTCTCAAGATTAAGTAACATTAGAGAGGATTAACATTAGCCCAAACATCTGATTAGAAAATCCACTATACCATGTCACGAGCTGTTAAATAATTGTTTTTTGACTTTAAATTGCTGTAAAAAATATTACAAGAAATCACGATGATATTTTTGAATGGATACTTACAAAATTAATACATTTAAATTAAATAATGTGACTCTCACGAGATATAATTCATAATATGCATATTTAATTTAAACGGGGTTGATTGATATAATAATTGTTTAGAATTCACGATTAATATAAAATCCGTTTATTGTATGAATGTATACTTAAAAATTCAAAACAAAAAATGTATACATGACTTGACCTGGAGACTGAATTGTGATAATTTTAATATGAACAATAAACAAATTAAGTAAGTAAGAATAAATTATAGTGTTCATTTTATGGGATAACTTTTGTATCAACACAATTTCAATTTGATTATCGATTATCCTAAGAATGATATTATTAAGATATTTTGTCCGTAAAAAAATACGTACAGATAGTGTCACGAAACGATTCAATACTATTTAAAACTGTAGAATGATCGAGTCGACGACATAATATTATCATTACGATCATCATTCATAACCATTATATTATCTTCAGCAAATCTTTGCAAGACACGTCATATAGCTATGTGCACGTCATAGCGATTGACTTTTAACCGCATATGGTTTCGTTACGAGAACTTATGTCGGTCCCGACTTTGTGTTTTATCACGTAGGAATATGATACGTCATATCGGTCGATTGTTGTACACTTTTGTTCACTATTATTACAATACTGAGCTCAATATTAATTATGGCGCATTTCATCGGTTACGTCCACGCGTCTTATCCTCTCTGTTATCGATCCTGCACTTTCGGGCGAATACCGCAGAAGTTTACTAATATTGCAAATGATTGCATTACGGCACTATAGGTATGCGTACACAAAAAAGGACTGGCGCATACGTTATACGATTAGAGGTACAACAAAACGGGAAACTTTCCCGACGTAATAATAATAATAATAATAATAATAATACTAATATGTAACGCGTTTATGTTGTACCTGCCTGCCCGTACTGTGCGCGTACGTTTCGAGAAGTGCTTTTTTTCATCGAAAGTGTGAGAAAAGAATAAGGTTTCCATACAAATATGTGTGAACGACGAAATTCCGCATTCGTGTGTATTTATTGTATATTATGTACGCGTGTGTACACGTGTTATGGTCGATGGAGTTCTACTAATGGAGGAGCAAACACATGTGAACGAAAACGTACGCGTAGGTATATAAGTAAGTTGATGTATTACCGAACGCGTCTCTACCGGCTCCACTCTGACCGTACTTTTCATTGGCCAAAAGGAATAAAAATTGTCGTTGGTTTTGACAGAAAAACCATTAACAACACGACGCGGAGAAAAAAAAAGTATCTATTGGAAATGAAAATGTGTCGAAGAGGGTATTAGTGCTTTGCGGCGAATGATAAAAACCACATTATAAATTCAATTTTCAGTATAGGTACGTCTTCACTGTAACAATCAAAACACATCGCATGGCGATATTGTGTTAAATTGTATTTTATAATATGATATTAGTTTATCTCTTTCCGTAACATTTCCGTATCCGTAAAAGCCTACCTGTTTAAAAAAAAAAATACAAATATAGTAAACTAGTTCGGTTTGCTTGTTAGTATAATAATACATCGAAATAGCAATTTGTTTCTCCAAAGTGCATTTGTTGACGACGCGGTAGTTAAGATATAAGTTGTAGATTAACACCGTTTTTACTTTCACCTCCCGGTAGGTACCTACTATACGTCATCAAAATGTCCACGTCTTCATAAAAACGCTGAACAAACATTGTTGTCCCAGTTATTTTGTTTCCCAGTTATCGTTGTTTCCCAGTAATGTTCTTCAAATCACTATAAGATAATAGACATAATTATTATATAGTGATACCACCGTTTGCTTTGGATACTTCGAAATCAGTTTTTTTTTTCATGGTACTATCTTATTTTTTATAACATTATTTGGAAATGTTGATTGTTAGCACAATAATATTAACTGTTATGTTATAAAATATATCAAAATAATGTGTAAATATTTACAGTTTAATTATGGGTATACTTTGGATATCATGAATTAACACATTAATATGAAGGAATAGTCGGTTTTTGAAATTTATATCCATGTGTTTTACTAAAGAGCATTATTGTTTATTCTCTGGAAAGCTAAAATAGTAATTAGGTGTGGCTTGGTGTGGCGTGGTGTGGTGCGGTGTGTGCATTCAGTTATGAAACCCGTTCTGAGTGTACTCACTGGCTGGTGTCACTAGCTCCCGGATGGGTGACCACCCGGGATTTTTAGAGACAAAACCTTGCCACACATACACACATGTGTCAAAAACCTACAGTACCTTCCCCCACAGTACCCCAGGCTAATGACCTCAGTTGTCGAAGCCTTAACCATGGTACAAAAATTAATAAATAATTAGGTATTCTTAATTTCTGCTGTATTCATAACAGTGTAAAAATCATTAATTAAAAATATTTATCCGTAACCAAATATTATATTTTTTATAATGATACAAGCGAGGTAAATAATTTATTACTATGAATATTTTTTTAATGAATAAAATATTGTTAAACTTTAAGGCAAATCTCTTTGTCAAATGTCTATCAAAATATAACTTTTTAATTTAGGTATGTTTATGTTTATGGAAATACGATAAACGGGTAACTATTACAATAAACTAATACTATTATTAGATAATAAAAATTGTTAAGTAATTATTTACAGAAATATTTTTTTTCCAACCAATCCATAATGTAATGTTCAAATATAATTGTAGATGATGATAACAAATACGATTTTACAATAAGTTATTACAGTATAATATTATTAATCTTAAATTAACTATTAGTTAATATTTATATACCTACCTATAACTAATAACTATACATTTACAATATTATGACTGTTATCATAGATAGGTACATTTACACAGATTTAATGTATTATTGTTTATTATCTTAATGAGTACGTGTGTACTCATAATAATCTATCTCAAGTCTCCATTGGATATAGAAATTTAAATTTTTAATCTAATTAGTAATAAAAATATACATATTTTTTTAATGTTAATTAGTTTGTTGAATTCTAGAAATGTAACACCCTACTTAAGATTCTTAGTTAGTGCAATGAAACTGTTATAGTCTTACAACTATGTTTTCCTTTCCGAGAGTAGTTCCTGAGTACAAGATCTCCAAAAGTTTTATGTTACATGCGTCGTTTAATTAGAAACCAGTAAAATAATTTACTGCAGTTAAAACATATTATTATATAGAATTATTGTCCTTATTATGCTGAACAAATGAGAAAAATATCTAAATTGAATGTAAAATGTCTATTAAGTTATTTAATACACGTTCAGTGAATTGTGTATTTTTTCGTACTATACTGACCAAAAAATATTTCTACTAAATATTATTAAAATATTGATTAAATGTTAAAATCTAATTTAAAAATAATAAAATGTTTACAAAAATATATTCACTTATTAGTTATTAGGTATGTCTTTAATAACGGACATGACTGAACGTAGTACGTCTAATTATTGTTCTTTATCTTTGGATGCCATTATTATTAATTCACAATGGTGACAATCCTGAATTATTCGCGTTGCCTTGGCCTGACATACAAACATGTATTACATTATTTATATGTTATATAATATTGAACAAGTAACAGAATTACTAATGATAACACCGTAAAATATAATATGCTTAAGTAAATGTGAAAAACAGAGAAAGAGGGTGAATATAATAGGAGCGGTGTTGTAGATGTGTATGTAAAAGATACCAAGCTAAAAAACAAAATGACGGCAAAAAGAGAATTCTTAAGAGAATATATAATGAGAAGCACGAAGAAAATATTATAATATGGTAAGGGCTCTGAAAACTGCAGGGAACGCAGACATAAAAGTATAATAGTTTTCATAAACACATGATTAATATTTTAAGTTTTAACCAGCCATATAATGTGTTACTTAAATTCATTTTTAAAAAAATATCCATTGTCATTATTTTATTCATATTATATGAGTTTAAAAAATTGTATTAATAATAATATATTATATAATATAAGCATAGGTAAGTTATATAGCTAGACACTCGTATTGTAGAACAATTATGTTACTGCTTACATATTATTATTAATGTTAAGATACATTTTTAAACTTAAAATTACTAAACAGATAAAATAAAAGAGTATAATAACCATAATAACAATGATAATATCTTCATATTTATTATAGTCACCTGCATAATATTATTTTATAAATCTATTTTATTACAATGAGTTATTATTACAGTTGTCATTGCATAATGATCAACCCAATTAAATGAAAATGATTTTTCGTCTAAAATAATTTATTACATGGTGAAAGAAGTGTATGCATTTTCAATGTGTGTGTAGTGTTTCGTTTGTCAAAAACTATTATGGTCATGATTATTATTTTTCGGCCAAAAATACAATATTTTCAACGTCGCATTTACACTGGGCCAAGAGAAGCGTTATTAAATCGAAAAGTTCGCTCATAAATATTAAAAATCGCATACAGGCCAACGAGGGTCGGATGGGATATCGCGGTCGCGGGGAAAGTCGCTTTTGTTTGGCGATCATGCACATACGCATAAAAGCGGTTTACGTCGTTTCTAACTTGGACCGCTTCGGTAAAAAAAAAAAAAAAATAAAGAAAAAAGAACGCTTCCTAAGCAAGAAAAACTGCCTTTACGCCAAAAAAAATAAATAAAAGTGCGAGGATGTGTGAGTGTTTATGTATTGTTGTGTGTGCCCTGTATATTATTATATTATTCAGATACATATTATGCAATGTAATATAAATATGCACTGGTACCTACCAGTATTACCGCTGTCGTCTGCGAGTTGTTATTATATATGAATAAAATATATTTTATACGCCGCGCGCGATAGGTGAGTTGAAGACGATGAATAATTTCCTTGTGAAATTGCTGCGAATCGTTTCCGCCGTTGAAATAAAGAAAGCTGACGTCGATTTATACTGTGTGTGTGCTCTTCATAATTTCCTCGACGAAAATGTAAAATGTTTATTAAAAACCGATAGTATATGTGCGGCGTACACGTGAGCACTTCTAAACAAGTGTCCGTTGAATAAAACCTTCGTCAACCCCATAAACGCAGACGTCTGCATAATATTATTATTCTTTACGATTGTTCATTTTGGTCTACCAAATTCGGGGCACTCGTGAATCCCACCCTGTTCCACTCATCGTTAATATAAACTATATTTTTTCTACACGAAAATAAAAATCTCGGTGCATCGGCGCCCCCCTACCTCACTTCGTCCTATCAAAGGGCGTCGCCGACTGAACCGACATCATTAAACAGTGTACTACATGATGGTGTGTCGTTAATTTTATATTTTTATTATTGACCAGCAGTCGTCTACAACTTTGTCGGACCCGTGTTTAACGGTCGTTCAAGTTCGATTTAATTGTCCGAAATGAAACGATAGTCTTATAGAGAAATGATTAACACAAGCTCCTAAAACAGTGTATTCGTCTTGTCAAATTAAAAGGGCCTATTCAATAACGTGTCACCACACACACACACAGTAGAGAACAAATGTTTAAAACAAAAATTATTGATGTTTCATTGGTGGAATTTAATAAGAATACTAATTATTATTTCAATTAATTCATTAGAAATATATTGATCTCGAGTGCCGTATTGACGTTTGATATTATATATGCCATGTGATAATAAATAAGATAGCGTTACTTAACACGCCAAGTATACTGTTATCAGCCGCGAATACAAGGGAGGTTATTGGGGCTGACCCCCCCCCCCCCCCATCATCAGGTCATAGGTACTCTAAATATTTTGCTTATATTATAATATTATATGCAACAAAAAGTGATTTTATTATTATTATTTTATAAAATCCACGTGAATGATGAATATATTTATATTCACTGTAAAAACTCAAATATCTTGCCTATGCTTTTATGTATTTGAGTCTTGAAATGAATTTTTTCGTCTAGCTATCCCCAATTTTTTTATTTCTAAATCCACGATGGATTATTACCGCATAAATAAATATGGGATCGATATTTAATAATAATAACATTCATAAATATTTTGAAGTAGGTATTTATTTATATTTAATTAAATAAAATTCTAAGTTTTAAAATATATTATAATATGTATGTATTAAATATTTATTTATTGATCTTATGTTTTGAATTTGAATATTATTTCTTAAATTTACAACACACATGATATCGACAAAATAAATTCCTAATTCGACATGAAGGTATATTGTACTATGATACGATTGGTAAAATATTAAATAATCCTATCTCCATAATGGTGAATAACGAAGATAGTATAGTTATCGATAATGACATAGTTGGACAGGTATCGATTTTAATGACGAGTCGATAACCATCGTAAGTAGTAACCTTCAATTAATCCGAATAGTCGATTTCGTCATTATGTTTTTCAAATTTATTGCTATCGCTCTTGGAGCTCATGTACCTATACATCATAACGTAATATTATAATCTATAGCTTCCGAGCCGCGAGCACTAGCTGTTTATTGGATTTTCACTCGGTAAATCCTCCTGATACCGAAATATTATTACAGTTAGCTGCTTACCGGAGTGATATTCATTTTTCCAATTTGGTTTTGCAAAAACGATTGCCACGAGATCGAGAACAACATTTCCTCGGTATAGCGCACCACGAAATTCGGTTATTACGTCCATTATCAACAAGAACTTACTCTCTCCCTTTTGTGCGCACGAAGAATAATACACTAGTACTCCGATAACGGTACTTATAAATTTCGAGATTATAATATAATACGGCGTTTCTTTTAACGTTCTGGGCCAACAAAAATGTATAGGTACTTCATGTGGAATATATAGGTACATTGTATGCCAACACACTAGCTGTAGACAGTTGGTCAGTAAAAGTATGGTATCTACCTACTGATATAAATCTGGATTTCGTCGGTTTATCCGAGACCAGAGTACCTATAAAACACTTTATTCGGCTGCAATAAATGTTTATAGTAGCTATACCTACAATCAATAAATAACCATGGTCTAAAATGTATTTTATATACACGATGTAAATTTTTTTTAGATTTTATAGAAACCTAACCTAACCATACCTACCAAATAATAAAACGTGATCGATTATATTTTATTCATTCAGGTATTATAATTATATTTTTTTTTTGTGGATCAAGTGTGTTTGTTTGAGGGTTAACTTGTTTTTCTTTGTATGATAGTAACGAAATTATCATTTGACTTAAAACTCTTTTTCACACATAAAATTATTAATATGCTGGTCAGTGGTCATCTACCTGCATCCGATTTGCCAACCAATACGTGGCATATCCTGTAAATCGAGTTCCGCTCAAAGCATAATATCATCATAATAGAAATACGATAATATTTTGAATATAGTTTTTGTATGATTACATGTGAGTACAATTTACGACTATGTTCTAGAAAATTATAACGCTAATCTCGTTCGTAATTATGAGGCCAGAGAAAATGTTTAAAAGGAACATACAGTCACCTAAGATAGATATATACCCATTTTAGCTAGACTACTGTCAACTGTTTCAGTAAGCTCCAGCATTACTGTGGTCGTGGTGTTATGCAAACGTTTTCATGTACAGTTAAGTACACAACACTAAAGGATAAGTTGTAGTGATATGGCACCCTTCTAGTTTTAGAAAATCCTTTTCAGCTGGATTCACATTTTAAATATTTGATGGTAATAAATTACACGGGGATAAGAAAATAAGTTTGTACACACTTTACGCATGAGACTTTCCATAAAACATATTCTTAATATTTTGTCAATTACAATAATAATTAATTATCATGATTACTCGTCAGATGACAAAAAACCGTAATTATTCACTTACTATTTCAATTTGAAAATAATTTAATAGAATTTTTTAGATAATATCATAATAGTATTATATTCAAATATTTCACTAAATCTGTGCTATTATTATTTTTTTAAGTTTCAATAGTATTGAATTTGCATTCTATCGCATGAACGTATTTTGTCTTTATGCAATAATTACATTGACTTGTAATAAATTTTTTCCGTGTTGGGTCTAAACTCATGTCTTTAGAAACCATAATATTATACAGTAGGTATCGACTATTTTAATGTTATGGTGAATTATATATTTTCCCGGAGTAGCATCGTTAATCCATGCAATTAGATGGGCGTGTGGATTGCTCCATAGTTTTTAAATTTAATTTGTATAAAGTAATGTTGTTCAACGTAGTATTAACTGAATGGACTTGGACATTTTAGCTCGTATTTTAAGTCAATTACTATAGTGACTATAGTTCATTCAAATGGATGGCACGTGCTACTAGATCTTTGTTTATAAACATTACCTTGGTTAAGTTATAATGAAAATTAACAATTCTCTATTATTTTGTAATGCATGGAGAAGTATCTAATGATACAATCAAGTCATATTTATATTTTTTAATTTTTAAAAATACGAAAATTTAGGTTGAGATTTAACCATCACATCATGTTCGATTAAAGTAATACATATTAAGATTAACCTAACATGTATAATAATAACGATCCGATTACTGAGTACAGAAAATGGTCATCACTAATGTTATAAATGTGAAGTAATAACATAAGAGTCTGCTTTGGTTGTGTATTAGGAAAGTTGGTCGTACTCACTACTCATAATCTGATAATCACATGAAACTCGCTTTTCACGCAATGAGTTATGAACTAGATAGGTAATGATATAACGTAAAATTTTAGGCTTTTTTCTATGACCTGTGTTACAAGAGCGTACTGCCCAAAAAGGACTTGTTCTGCGAGAACGAAATTATCTGCGGAACAGGATAAACACTTTGATAAAACCACCTGTCGATTTCTGATTGCCACACAACATGATGTGTAACAATATTGTAACTGCAGTTTCAACATTTCATTGGTGTGCGCCATGGCGTGCGTTATTTCGAATACACCTATCTAGCTTGTGAGTTACCGACTTCGAGTGCAAAGGTGAGTCCGATATCACTAGCAATCTCGGGTACGAGTGAGTGTGCACTAACCAGGATTATGAGTTGTTCGGGTCCTGCATACAATTAATGGCATTACGACTGCAGCAGTATACAGATTGTCTTGTAATTTAAATTAATTATACTTTAAAATACACGTCATGTACTTTCGAAGCATTTTTTCTTCTACTTTTCGTGTATAGGTACTCAGACACAAAAAAAAAAACACATCATTATGAAATCAATTCATTCATTGCTTCGCTCAGAATCAAAAAAATATATATCTAATTCGTTACCGTAGATAAAAAATTTGTAATTGTATTTAATATATTATTATTATATTTTTTCTTATAATATAATGGAAATATAATGAATTCAAGAACAGTATTTAAACATAAATAACTTTGGTAGGAATAAAATCTTTTCATTACTCCATAAAACTTAAGGCACTGTAGAAATGTTTTTTTTTTGTTTTTGCAGAAATAAAAAGTTCAAAAAATATCTATTCGATTTATGTAACGTGATTTTCCCTTAACTTCACTAAAATTATAAACGTTTAAAGTCACCCCACAATTCAACAGCTTATACTTTCGTGAATCTCAACTCGCAAATCTAAATAAACAGTTTTTGAATGATAATAATAAGTATATACATAGTTATAATTCAGTTTATTCTGGAAAAGTTTATGTCCCTCGTCCGTATGAAATGAAAATTATTCTCAACTTAAATGCTCACCAAAGTTTATCGCGTGATAAAATAACTGTATGAATAGTAAAAACCGTTTAAAATAAATACATGTTCCTACTTGCTAGAATACTATTCTATCTAATTCAATGAGTTAACATTTCGAATGTATAAGTTCAGCGCCATAATATTCAGCGCAACTAACTAGAACCAAGCAAATTATGTATAATTTCCGGTGGCCAAATGTGAGTCCATGCACCGTTCGTCCATCCCACGCAGTGATTTAATTCATCGTGTTTAGTGAACATAATCTACAATTATGTTATCTGAAACGTTCTCATCCATATTTCATCCTTAACTGAAACACGAGGTGCCCGTTACCGGTAATTAAATTAGTGTATAACACTAAATCGCCAACTCGCATGTTTACTCTCGTACAACGACGTCAGCTATAACCCAATATTTATCGACATTATAGAATTACCATTCGGTCGAAAATGTCTGATATTGGCTATCGTTTTGTATGGAAATAAATAAAACATGTTTCGATGGGACTGATATCTGTGCGTGCGATAATATTATGTGCATACGCAATATTATATTAAAACACAATAATATATTTATAGGTACACCATGAAAGTATTTTGCCGGTTATAAAAGCAAATGAAATGTTAAAAGTGTTTGTAATGAAATCAAAGAAAAATAGTTACTCTCGTGTATTGTGGGTTTTGGATTACTCATTGCATACAAAAAAGGATGATGTGCAGATATGGATACTCAGATACAGAGACTATTATACATTGTCGGTCGTCTACCTATTAAATGTCTATGGATAAAGGATATTTTATAATTTGTTTATATTATACTCTCACCATTAGTAATATATTTTAGTCTAAATACTTTTAATATGGCATAGTATATAAAAAATAATGTTTGTAATATTGCAGGTACGTGACGTCAAAAAATTTCAATTAAAACAAAATAACCAAGCTCGTTAAAAAAAAAAAATATTTATTTTAAAATGTCCATCTTTAATATAACATTTTTAATTACATTCTATAAAATATTAAAAATAATTATTTGGAGAGAAATTTTACGTTTGAGTATTAAATTTCTATCATGTCTATAAAAAGATATTAAAAATAATATTAAATGTTTAGTGGAAATTTCAAGTATGTAGGTTATTTGTTGTCTATAATTACAACAAAAAGCTAAAGTTTGCATTGTAAAAAACTGGTAATGCTTAAATGTTTAAGTTTTTCTGTAATTTTTTTTAGTTTTTCTTGATTTTTTTAAAACTACAGGAATTTTTTACTTTAAACGTGAACTTCTAGATACAATTTTCTACCAGAAATCACCATCAAAATCGAAGAAATTTTTCTGCTCCAAAATGTGATGACGAACAAACAATAATCATAAATGTAAAACCAATAAGTCATTCATCGCTCTCCTTTAAATTTATAATCTATGGTTAAATAAAAATGAATAAATTACAATTATATAATTGTATTTAAATTTCAGTGCAGCTAACTTCATTTTCAATACAAAATAATATAAGGAATAAATTAATTTTAGTAAATTAAAAATAATATATTCAATTTTATATTTTATCATAACATCAACGTTTTTAGTGAAATATTTAACGAAACTAAACTGAACATAAAAATGTTCCTCGAACAATATTTACTTAATTGACAATATATTTAAAAGAAAGTAAAAATGTATAATATACATTTTAATTAAATGTGTTATATTAATATCATATTTTTATGTATTTATAAATTTATATTATAAAATGTAATTATCTTTACACATTATGTTATGTCAATTTTATGAAATAAAATTCGTTTCATAAAGATAGTTTTAATATTTGAAAATTTAAACTAGACAGCTATAGTGATATATTTCACTCCTTGCAGTAAATGCTACCTATACAAATCATACATCAATATAAAAATATATTTAATATAGTAAAATTGTTCAATACATCGATACTATCATATTATAATACTATATTATGCTATTAATATTAAAAAATATATATGGAGATGGCTGATGAGTGGTTAATATTCTAATATTTAGTATACGTTTGGTAATTATTAATATTAAACCATATATTATATAATATATCGATGGCTAAGACGCCAAAATTTGTAAGTCCAATTTTTCTCAAAATCGTTTTATTAGTCCATAGGGTTTATCTGGGTCATATTTTTGATTCGGTAAAACATTACAAGTCAATATCATAATTAAAACATGTTTTATTTACACTTTAATTTTTGTATTTTTAGTGCAAGATAGGTTTTTTTAGTGCACACATGTAACAAGTCATAATTTAATAAGACATACAATAAATACTTTAAAGTAATCTAAATATCAAGTGGACAAATATAACAAGTCCAGACTTGTTACTTTTTTCAAAAACAATACATTCAATTTTGGACGTGTAATGTGAAAAATAAATAGTATTATTTTAAATAATAAAAAAATTTTATTTTAAATTACACTAAATCATATGATATCTTCAATTAGCATAAAATATCATTAAACACGGGTTTTATTTGACTAAAATTTGATCAATAATGCTACTTTATTATTTTTTACATTCAATAAAAAATTGCAATATTTTTTATATTTTTTACTTTTTTACTGAAATTATATAAGCAAATTGAATTTTTTATATCAACAAAATTATTTGTGCGTACATTTTAACTATTTATATAATAAACAACTTTTAAAATGTCCATCAAAACCTTATATGTCCACGGTAAAAATATATTATAATTGCCATTCATAACAAGTCCCATTTCAATTTAAAAGAAACATTATAATTACGTTGAAAACAAATTTTAAGTCCTAAAAGTAATAATTTATGTAATCTACAGAATATTTTACAAATAAATCAGTTGCAACACTGAAAAACACAAATGTTTTGGTGTTGAATAATTTAAAATCTTAAAACTGCTCTCCTGTAAAATTTGATGTTTGGGACATACAACTTTTGGCCTCTTAGTCATCGATATACAATCCCACCATATACACTGAAATAGATTTTTAGTGAATCATGTTTCTTCATGAAGTCATCTGATTAACCAAGGATAATTTAAAAACATTCGATTAAAAAGGTAAAATATACAATTTTATATATGAAAATAATGGAAACTCATTCATAGAAACCATGAGCTTGTTACATTTACTCTTCTTCAAATCGAAGGTCGTTCTCACCAAATCAATTATTCTCTTAAAAGAATCTGATCAGAAAAACCTCATCCACCAAACAAAGAAATACATCCCATTAAAACTTTCACAGAAACCACAAGTAAAGATGCAATATAAAAAATACGGGCAAGTGGAAGTCGCTCTGCTTGTACAGCAAGTGGGTGCCTGTAATGCATTGTGATAAACTTGAATTCAATGATATAATATTATTATGTATGAAAAACGATTCTGAGCGGGGACGGTTGGTTAGCCTAGGATATATTTTTATATTGTTATTATTAATACGGTAGCCGGTTAAGTTGAATTATTATTATTTGTTTATCATCATATTTTTGTATATAATATTATACTTAAGAAATTTCAAGTACCCAAGAATAATATTTTAAGGATATAACACAAAACTACGTCAAATCGTTCTTCTTCGTTTAAATGTCTAATTTCGTTCAAATTTGAATATAAAATAACTATAAAGAAATCTGTGTTTATATATTTTTTAGATTTTTTGGTTACCGAATAACCTACTTACGTGGAACTTAGATTCAAATTTTCAATCCTTACCTATAAAAGTTGAACATTTTATAAATTTTTAACAACAAAATCGTTTTAAATTTTGAGTTTGATAAATTTTGTGGAAATTGAATACTTATTAACAAAAATTGTGCCTTAGTATTTTTAAATTTATCTTATTTTCATTAAGTATAGGAATTGATAAAATAAATATATAGTGTAAATTTAAAGTATTTATATTTATTCGTTTTTGAATTACAACAAAATAAGAACATCGCTACATGAGAAATCGAGTGGATATCCATTGTTGAAAAATTCTTAAAAACATCAAACGCTCATAAACATTTATTTTGACTTTCCGTCAAAAAAAAAGGCTTTGCATCGACAGGATTAGTAGAAAACCTAATTTCCTGTAAATTACAGAACAATTGAAATTAAAAACAAACTCATAGCCAATAACATTACGTAATTTATACAATACAGATAAACGCTTTTTTCTCAAATTTCTATATTAACAAACCTAAGAATGTAATAATAGGAGTAACAAATAACGATATCATATCATCCCACCTAGCCCAACTACCCGTCTCAGAGCTGGCTTAAAGAATTAATATAACGAACATATTATACCAATAAGTTACAAGTGGAAAGTATTCATTCAATTCTAAGGACTAAGACATACAAAAATTCTAACTACTTATCAACTTTGATGGAACAAACCATCAAATATTTATATCGGAAGAATAAGTAAATTGTATCCTCTACGAGTCAACTGGATATACGGCATAAACATGACCATAAATCGACGTACTCCAAACAACTTAACTGTTAACACCAATAGTTATAACTTATAAGTACAGCGAACATAATTGAACTAATAAATATAACGAACTCTGATTCAAACGATAAGATGGACTAACAAATTAAAAGTTTGGTTAAGACAACTAATAAAGTCACGTATACATATATATAGAAAAAACCAAACGCAAAAAACTCAATAAAGTAAAACTTATTTTTCTTGCTCAAGCACAAATCCTGAGTTACCATGGCACCACCAAATATCAATCTCAAACAATTCATACATGACGATGAAAATAAAGAGTTACACTGTACCTACACTACGTTGCACCTACACTAGGATACAATATTTTGTAAATTCTGTCGTGTATAGAAAGTGCTAATATAAACAACCAGTGAAAATTTCAAATGACATATGAATATAATATAAAATTATTATCTACAGTCATTTGTTTTAGAGTTACACCAAAAACCAAAATCGATTAGTTGTCAAAAACAGATTTTGCGTAAAAATTCCCGATTTTCCTAAATTTTTTTTTTTGTTTTTCTCGGTGCTTTTGAAAATTACTGGGAATATTGACCTCCCAATGCACCAACAATAATCACTTCCCCATCGAATAAGATACTGAAGTTGAAATTTGAATCATTATTTTAACTATTTATCGTGAACACAGACACAAAAAAAAATGTTTAAAAAAAAACACACACATTATTGTAAAACCAATACATTCATCGCTCCGCTCAGAATATAAAAATAATAAATATGACTTTTTTATATTGGTACCTATTTAATTCTTCTTTTGCTAGTGTTGAAGATTATAGATAGATATTCAATTATATTTAATTTTAAGTTGTATTAAAATTTAAAGTTTAAACAACTAAACTTGTCACATATTATTAAAAATAATAATTATTACCTAGCTTTTGGATAAACAAATAATCAAATCTTTTCTTTAAAGTGATATTATAATTTATTACGTCCAATACCCTAAAATAGTGACTTCACTGCTAAGTATTGTCGTAAGTCACTAGGGTTGGCGGTTTAATGGCCAATTTCAATTGAACGGTTGCGTAGAGTATAGGTACCTTGGGAGTAGAAAAACAATGTAAACTATTATAAGAACCGAGAGTGTATAATAATATGGCTACCTAGTATGATTTTCATCGTTGGTATACTTTTAAAGAAAGTCAGTTTTCTAAATCGTTGACAACGAACAAATCTAAATGTATAACAGTATACTATGTAACTAAATAAATTGTAAGTATTATAGAAAGAAAATGTATATTAATACGCAAAATATAATAATAATGATAATAATATTGCTTTCACTAATTAATTTCATATTGGTAGCATCGTTAATGTATTTCAGCAGTATAAAATTATTATGAATTGTTTTTAAAACATTATCTCACCGTCCCTAACAATACATATTGTAAAAACTATCATTATATAAATAAAAAATATATAAATAATTAGTATTTATACATACAAGTGTGTAATGCTAACAGCAGCTTTAAGTAATTTGTCAGTCATTAATTAAGTAAACACAATTTATTGATAAGACATGTCATATAGACAAGTCAATAACTATTATTCAATTTAACTACCTAGATATAATAGAAAGAATGGTTAAAATACAAATTTATTTTGAACATAAACTAGAAGTGTATTATAATAGACGTGTTTACAATAGATTACTATTTTCACTTGAAAATAATCGTGATTCTATTGTGTTATAAAAACACCACTACCATTTATAGAACACCAATTTTTGAGTATTTCTAAAAAAAATTGTTTGTTTATTTATGTTTAAATTAAACGAGTACTAAAAACTAAACGATACTGGTACTTAACAATAAAAAAAAACTAAAAACTATAATGATAAAATATTATGTTAAAATTAGAAAGTGTTTAAATACAATTTAGTTATTAAAATAAAATATAATTAAAACATATTATAATAATATACAATACACCTATAGGTACATAATAATCATATATTCTGATTCAAACATAATTCCTCATGAATTAGATTTTTTTTTTGTTTTAATGATATATGCACAAAACATGTTTATGGTGCCATAATTTTTCGTAAGACTGAAGATTAAATTTATGATCTTAATTTGATATAATTTCGTATTTGGAATTACATTATAATTATAAATTATAAAACAGTTTCTCTAAATCTTTTACTTGATTAATGGGAATTCTTAAAATATTTGACGCTCACTAGGTAGGTCCCATTATGCGTAATATATTATGCGTAATTTAAGGCGAAAAGGTTGATTAAAAATAAATAATGCTACAAGAAAGAGGAGGGACTGGGTGCACACCAAAATTATTAAGTTAATGTAAGAGTATCTTCTTTAACATACAAAATTAATTAAAGGTTATGTATGGAGGATTTAATGATAATTTAATATAAAATAGGTACTGTATCAGTGTATCACTATTGTTTCTTCTAATAAATTATATTGGCATCAAGCTATGGTTTATTAATTATAACTCACACCTTCACCATTGTATTTTAATCAACCTCTACCAGATGTGTATAAACAATAAATTGTCTATTCTAAATATTTAAATATTTCGTTTAAAAAAAAACAGCAATTGTGATTCATCACGATATAATGTTTAAAACTTAAATGCTTATAAAATCACAGACCTATCCATTATTTCCCATGATAGAATTATGTTGTATATATCTGTAAGGGATAAAGGTGTAATTCGAGCTCAATAAAGCTGGCTTAAGTTTTTATGTTTTAAAAAATGAATCATAGGTATATACTCTGAAATGCATAAACAATAAAAAACATAAAATTTTTAGAGTATTTTATGATACAAAAGTGTTGGTAATATGATGTCAATAATATCATTACCAAGATTATTTTTACTAGCTGGGTTTTATAAATTTTGCTATATATATTTCACTATGGTATTCTGATAATTTGATGATATTTTTTTGGAAAAATGCATCAAACAGTATACAATATGCTAATAAATTAATAAAATGGTTTTATTATTCAATTATCACATTGTTCAATGAATTAAATTTATATTGTAAATTACAGATTAATAAAAACATAAATATTATAATAATAAATGATATGTTGTATTAAAAGTAATAATAATAACAATTTTAAAATTTGTAATTATTAAAAAAAATAAATATAAATACATTGCATTATACCCTATATTATGATTGTATCGTATCTATTTATACATTACTTTTTAAGTATTCTTGTACACAATCCGTAAATTATATGAAATAATTCTCAAAGAATAAGAGATGGTATGATATTTAACTTTATTTGAATACATTATTTTATTATTATTTTTTCACAGACATATTATACCATATTAAATTTTAATATAGTTGCTTAGGACCGAGTATCATAAAGGAGTTTTGTTTTTCTATACTCATTATTACTTATATACGTATTATATGAAGCAAGGATACCTTTTATAACCTATTCAATATTTCAATACGGTCACAATAAGTCACATTAAGTGTACCTATACCGCGTTATAATACATTTTCTTATGGTCCTTAATGGTAATTTCAAAATTAAATTTATACGAGAAGATAATGTAACTTCAGAACAGAAGTGCCTATCTACATAATTTACTATTAGTTAATTAATTAATAGATTTAGTCATATTAAACAATATAGCTTGTTTGTACCGTAAACTAATAAATTATTATTTAGATTTATAAATGAACAGTGCATACCCTATTTTGAGTAAATTAGAACAACAATAAAATATGTACAAGGGGTATAATAATAAGTACGAATGAATATTCACAGAATTCAAGCATATTAATATTCAGGAAATATCAATATTTCAATTTTGAATTATAACTAGGTAACTAATCTTATTCAGCTTCTACCTATCTAATTTGTTTATAATATAAATCAATACAAATACTACCCCTTCAAATTTTGATTTATATAATATATTATATCAACATTTTCAAAAAAAATATTTCCTTCTTGATAGATTAAAAATAAAATTAGTGGTTATCATTTGAAAAAAAATTAATTTGTATCGCCATAGTATTGTATACTTCTTTAGCATACAAATAAAGTATTTGTGGCAAAACGGTATTTGAGTATATTTAAAATTCACTTGAAACTTTAAAACTTGAATTAGTAAAAAAAAAATTTGTGTATTATGCTTGATCAGTTACTTCTTAAAAAACAGTCTGAATTTAATAATAACAAGAATATAAATATTATAGTTCTTATCTATTTTTAATTTATTTGTGACAATAAGTCGTTCAAATTTCGATTTAGATGTTATATTGGTTTGTGTCTAAAGACACTTTTTAAAAATGAAAAAATGCTCTTGATTTCTGATCTTCTGCAACTTCTGAAAAGGTTCTGGTAGTAAATTGGATCTTTTTAGTACTTTTGGGAGGTCAAACTATCACTGATACTTTCAAAATTATCTGTTGAAATAAAAAAAAAAAATTAAGAAAAGGTGGACATTTTACACAAATACTGTGTTTGACAAAATTGATTTTGTTTTTTCGTTCTAATCCAAAAATGAAGAACTATGAACTTTAAATATGCACAACATATTTATATTATCATTTTCTAAACATTTTGTATTTTTCAAAATATTTTGCAACTAGTAATTTTTTTAAGTATATATAAATATTTTAATTTGTCAACCTTCTTTTTAGTTATTGTTCAATGTATGCATCATATCAAATTTTTGTTTTTGTGTAAAAAAGTTTAATATTTCAATACAATTTTCTTCATAAGTTATTATAACCGAAATTAAAAATACCATCAATACATATACTTAACATTTTATTCGTGCCTATATGCATTTAAGTTTAGTTTTTTTTTGATTCGATAATATCACGAATATTTCAATATTATTTTGTAGTCATAAGATTCATAAAATTTTAAATTTTAGCTTATATTATATGATGACGTTTTTAATTAGTAACTATAGTAATTGCAATACCTATTATTCCAATGGTGTGTGATTTTTGTGAATAAATTTCTAAAAATTAAAAATCAAGAAAGTTTACATGCCGATCCCTGACTTGGCAAGCGTTTTTTATCTGTCTTCGCATTATAGAGCAGAGCAAATTCTTCAATATTTAACTTTGAGTGTGATTTCTGATATAAAATTGGATCTAGTTGGAATTTAGTAAAAATTAAAAACTAATCAAGTAAACTAAAAAAAAAAAAAAAACAGACAAAATAATTACGCACTAATTAACCACTATACCTACTGCTGAGTGAGTTCTCCAATTTTACATAAATATACTATTTATTTCAATCATAAAAATCAATACATTCATCGGAGGGCTGAAAATCTGAAATGTATACCTACATGATTTTGTGTGATTTTCGGTAGTAATAATATATCATTTTATAGCAGTTGAGTTGATATCCAACAGGAATGATAGTCCAACAATCGTCTCCAAACAGTTGTTGGGCGGTTGCCATTGATTTATCCGTTTAGCTTCACGCCGTCCGTTTTCTTGTTACGAGTAATTGCTTTTTTCCGACTTCCTTTTCTTGCTTTTTTTTTTCTAATAGAACCCAATCCCAGTCATTGTATATATATATATATACACTCCCTGTGAAATCCTATCTCTGAAAAGCGCGTTTTCGTGTCTCTCCAGAGAATACACTGTTTAGGTGAAAAAGAAGCTCGTTTTCATTTCGCTTCGGATGCGTAAAAGAAAATGATTTGCAATGCCTTATATGTCTGTTACCCTAGCTCTCGTTTCATTTCTCCAGGGATAACGATGTTTAAAAACTTCACCGCGACGACAAATTACCGGAAACTAATTAGATAACGAGCAATAATTATCATGGAACTTTTTCGGTCATTATCGTTTTAATAACAAAGCAATTGTGCTCATTGTAAATTCTCATTTAGTTTAGAGTCGCACTTCAAAACACAAAAACTGAACGCTCGTGCACAATAATATAATAATAATATGTTTTATTGTAAGGAACGTGGATGTGTTCGGCAGGTCGCACCCGCTTATATATAAGAACATTTTGCCATTTCTCTTACGTATGGCTATATTTGATTTAATGTCTCTGCCATCATATATAATAGTATCTGCCCAGGCTTATATTAGAAAATCAATGATGTCCCAAGTAAAATAAATTGAACTATACGCACTTGTCGTCCACAGACACTCCCAATAATTCTAATCAGATCAAGAATTCTAAATGAATAGCCAATAATAATCGGTTATGGAAAACAGTGTCGTTTTTTTTTTCTAGTCTAACATCTGTAGACTAGTAAAAGACCTAAAACAAAAGTAGGTATACCACAAACATATTATATCTCTATAAACTGAAAACAGATTTTTGAAAAATTAATGAAAACTACAGAGAAAAATATAATATTAATGTATAATATGCATATCGTCAACATGAAATTATAATATTATATTCTTTCAATCAATTTTAGATTCTGAGTGGAACGATGAATGTATTGATTTTACAATGATGTGTGTTTTTTTTTAGTTTTTTTTTTATTTTTGTGCCTGTCATCACCTTTTAGGACAGTAAAAGTGCTTGGATTTTCTTCAACAGTAACTTTTCTGATAGGAAAGTGAATCTAGTTGGTACTTTGGGGGGGTCAAAAGTAAAAATTTTCCAGTAGTTTTCAAAAGAGTAACTCTAAAAAAATGACCAGGACATGAAATTTTGACTGAATGTTTATATTAGCATTTTCTATACACCATAAAATTTTGAAAATATTTTGACTCTTTTTGAGCTGTTTACGGACATTGTCAGTTTTCAATTTATTTATTTTTTTTTTTCTATAAATATCTATAAAATTTTATCTGTTGAGTTAAAAAGCTTGAAAATTTAATAGAAGGCTCCTAGGTTATTGTTCCAAAGGCAGATGAAAAAAATTAAAAATTCTTAGTCACAGTTTTTATTTATAAGAATTTAAAGTTCAAATTTTGACAAAATGTATCACATTTAAAGTTTAATAATTTTTTTGTAGTTAAAAATTTATAAAATGTTCAACTTTTATAGCTAAGGATTGAAAATTGAAAACAAGGCTCCACGTAAATAGGTTATAGGTATATAAATTACTTTATTCACAGTAATATCATCAAATATACTTGGTAATATCATAGGCTGACTGACCGTTTTCGCTCAGAATCGTTTTTCTTATACAATGATATTATATCATTGAATTCAAATTTAACACCATCCATTACAGTGACCCACTTGTAACCTAATGTACAGCAGAGCGACATTTACTTACCCACCTTTTTTTTTATTGCATTGTTCACGGTTAATCTATTTATTAATCATACATAATTCATAAAATAGGTGACGTAATATAATATTATAATTATTGTGTATTTACTACAACAACATCAGCACTTTCTTTAATGGATTAATACAGGCCAAAAGTTAAGTATAAAATGTTTGACACATCATATTATTATATACTTTGTTTGATGTTGTTTGTTCTTGTATATCAATTATCTCTCTATACGTAATGTATCTACATTAATATAATGGTTATATGTCCATTACACTACCTTACGAGAGTCTCTAGCACAAAACACTCACTTGTGATATTAAAAAGCGAATGGACTGTGTTTTTATTGCTGGTAAATACGCTTAGAAGTTTTCAACTTTTTGTTTTTAGATGCTAATTTTTACCATCAAAACTTATATTATATTTAGTAATCCCTTGTTTCAAAACTAAAAAAATAATAACAATATTAATATACGTACCTCCTAGATGTCAGTCAGAAATAAACATGTTAAAAATGTAATACTCCCTTAAGTACACAGTTTTTTATACATCTAAAATAAAATAGTTATAGTATAAAGTATGTTATTTTCTTAAATAAAATATTATCTGTGATAATGTACCTAACATTTGTACCTATTATTTAATAGGTTATAATTTGCATTTTTTTATCAATAAATATTTTTATTGTTTTTTAAAACTAATAATATTATACATTTTGGCAAACAATTTTTTCTTAGTGTTTTCTTGTTGGTATAATTTACAATAGTAAAATTACAGCTGAAATGTATACACTTTTTAGTATTATAAAATATGTTTAATTTATTATATACATTTATACAAAAAACATATGGTAAAGGGTTATTATCATATTATGATATGTTCGAATATACGTGGTTTTATTTGTGGAGGCTACCTTTAAAATATTTATAATAAATACAATATTGTTCATAATATTCTTAAAATCTTGATAGATATAAAAAAATAATTAAAGGTTGTTCTGGTTGGCATACATGATTCAACCCCCCCCCCCCACCACCACCACCACCCGTCATACCCAAGAAAAAAATCGCTTATGTATACTAGTCATAGAAATAAATTAGTATGTTCAAGATATTTTACAGAATTAATAACGTTTAAAATTATTGCGAGGAAACGGTCGTAAATTAAAAAGTTTAACTAATTAAAAATATTACTTTCTTAATTTTTTTTTAAATTTATTATTACTCAGTCGTCATGATCTTGTTTATCCTCCTACTTTATTCCGTAGCAGACTTTAGTTTGGGAAAATAAAGATTTATGATAAGAAAGTAATTTCGTACAGAACACTTCCCAGATAGTTCTTCGTTGCCCGTGCCATTGCCACTGAAACATTTGTATCCGCTGTAGTTGTGTTGTATGTCCGATAAAGTTGCAAATTTCTATTCAAAACTTGTTCGCATAATATTCGATATATACCTTATTTATAATATTATATTATACCATGCACGAAAAACTTGCAGCAAAAGTAAGATCGGTGTATCTTAAATAAAAAAATCGTGCCTTAACAAATATACAAATAAATTATATTAATTCCTTATAATATTATACTGCTACAATTATTTTATAATAAATTATACTAGTGTAGTATAAATTATAGTCAACACGCATCGTCAAAATTGATAGGCTGTCACCTATCATACTAAAATTATTATTGTATTCGTAATTTTCAATTCCATTGACGTAGGTACTATATGTTTACCTGCCGATTCGTCGGCCGCAGTATATTTAAGTGTTGAACACAAACGCAAAATGCAAATGTAATTAATTCGACTTTTGAATAAATAAATTAATAAAAAATGTAATGTGCAGACACATTGGACGTCATTGGACCTGTCAATATTTCAATAGGTACTATATACTATTAAAATTAATCTTTTATTAAAACTTACACTAAATACGATCATATTATATGATATTAAAAATCGACCACAAACAACTGTGTTGTTTTTAAATTAATCACAAAACTTAAAATGAGGTTACTGCAATAATTATAGACGATTATTTAATCATTTCGGGCTGTGTATAGATTAAGTGGATATATTAGTTCGAAATTCTATTGCGGTCGATGAATAATGAAGGTTAAATGAATAAAATTCAATTTCACAACACTCCTTTAGAAAAGTTCCCTGGTAACATTCTGTTACACGTAGACAAGAAATCATATTTCCGTAGGGTAGTCATGTTATAGCTCATGACTGATGGAATATCTGATCCTTTATTCAATTAGTTTTTAAAAAGTGGGCGAGGACCGCTGCAATTGCAATATTATTGATAGCGACATTGTATCATATTGATATATCGTTTGGTTTTCTTTAACTGAACGTCCAGTTCAGTTTTATCTGTAAAACTCTCAGCAAAATAATCTTTAGACTCGTATGTATAGAGTTGAAGTGACTTCCATTAATTGTACACTACAATACCTATCTATAATTGAATTTGATTCGTAATTTATACCTACCTAAAACTATATGCTCGTATGTTGAGGATTATATAATTATTATTACAACATACAACTGTGTGATATCAGCAAACTTTAATTTCGTATTGTTTGTCCAATTGATGCATTATTGTGTTATATGTTTACTATTTTGATCCATTCAAAATTAATTGCATCATTCTATATTATGTTTAATAAAAATTGCACGCTATATACGAGTAAGTACAAAAAATTGTTCTTTAATTTAAAATTATGATATTATTGTCATAATAGTTCAATTTTATTTTAACTACTTATACACCTATTTATAGGTATACGAAAATAAAATATTATATTGAAATTACTAAAACTTTACTATACCTACCTACTTCCATTCATATTCTCCCCTGTTATTTGAAATATTTTTTTACTTCACACTGCGTTAATATACGTCAAATAATATCTGTACGTCAATATTTACTAGGATTTATGGCCACAATTGTAATTTATGATAATACACATTTTATCTTATGTCCGTTTCAAAAAATCCCCCAAAAAAATATATTCTGAAATAAAACACTCATTTTATGTCATTATTATTCTATTATTTTGGCACGCTTTAAAAACCATAGAATAAATTGAAAAAAGTTTTTATAAAGATGTTGCTAAATATTAAGTGTTTTAAAAATCTAAATTTTAAATGAGTTTCGTTTTAAGGGAAATGGACATTGGACGAAGTTTTTGGCAATTTAAACATAGCACTATGTCGTTGCTAGAAATAACGGAGGACTAAAAAAACAAAGTTTTTGTTTACATTGATTTAAAAACGATCACAATGATTAGTAACAATTTTAAATATTCAATGATAAAAAATAATTTAATATAATTATTATATTGAATGCATATTGGAATCGCCAAATTTCGGAATATGTTTATTAAATATCATTCAATTATATTATTGAACATTTATTTTATTTGTTTGGTATGATGAACTATGAAGTACAAAATTTTATTATAATTTATATGATTTTTATTTCTATTTCAAATTTCAATCATGAATCAAAATATTGATGTTAATAATGATGGCTATTATTAATTATTATCATAAATTATGATAAACTATGGTTTAGTTATAGGTGCCCAAAGTTAATTTACATTAAAAATTATCAATTTATTTTCACAAAATATGCACATTCAATTAGGTATAAAAAATTTTAAATTTTACATCTCTGTTATCATACTTATTAAACACATTACATATGTATTATAATATCTTATGCGGTTACGCTGTATGACGTGATAACACCTATTTTTTACATCTCTGATGATCACTATTATGTAATTTTATCATTTACAAACGCAATAGAAGTTATTTATACAACACTATGCAATATTATAATAATCGTCATATAACATTATTAATCACTTGTCAAAAATCTTACCAAATTCATCACAAATAAAACGAAATTAGATTACAGAACGCAAATGCTGATATCGTGTCAACCATCCTTGATTTAACATAAATTAATGTCAGTTGAAATGCGCGATGGATTTTACAACCTATCTTTGATAATCCAATGCATACCAATAAAATCAAACCACGCTGCAGACTGTTGGTGGTATATCACGAATGATTGACTGCTTTAAATGCCTATAGCTTTATAAAATTATACATTATGTTATTTCTTCAAACTCCTGACAGTTGGCGTATACAGAAATTATCCATCCGATTAGATTAAATTATAAATAACGTGATTCAAAAAATCTACCCAATAAAACCTAATAATCTATATCATAACTCATAAGCATGTGATTTATATTCTATTCGAATGATTCAATAATAATTTGCAAGCTACTTATTTATTTCTAATCCACTAAATCAGTTTCAAAACAAACATAGGTCCCTACTGCATTTAAAAATGATAAGCATAATTTTATCAATGGAATTCAATTATAAGCATATTATTATACAGTATATAATAACTGATAATAGGTATGCATTGTTTACTCATTTTATATGTAAGCAACTTAATATGTTGAACACAAAATGTCAATTAAAACTCCGTATCATGCATACATACGGTACCCAAGTAAAAAATTAGTGTTATAGTATATAAAATAACATATCCTAGTACGATTTTCCATATAAAATAAACTTATTGGTATTTCATATTCCATATTAATATAGTTAAATTACTTATAATGTCTAACGTTAGCTTTCAGCTATAATTAAACAATGTACAATAATTCAGTAAAGACAACTTATTATAAAATACAAACAATTATTTTGTCATAACGATAAGTCTATTAAATCGTCAAGTTTATGTAGGAATACCTATTACTATTTTAAATTCTTATAATCTAAATAAAAATATACCGTAGAAAAAACAAACAAGAGCAATTTACTAAAAATATCTTTCTCGTCAATTGTCGCCGTCGTCATTCATCGATATCATCTGGTAACCATCTACTGAGCCGAATTCCCAGAAGCATTTATTGTCATGGATTATGTGTAGCGCTTCTCTCCGTCTTAAAGTCACATCCGCCCGTTAAGACTACACTTTAACGGGCCTGGGAGAGTGGAAAAAGGAGCTCAACGTGGAACAAACCTTCTTCCTACTGATTCCTCTCTCTCCCTCGACCGTATAAACTAAAAGACTTTCGTCTCTTCTCCTCAGACCCCTACCACAGCCCTTTCCATGGATCTTAAGTGTACATCATGAACAAATGGCTGCCGGATTTAAGCTCGTGTCTGCTTGCTGTAAATCAATGTTGCATTGTCCCCGTTTATCTCTTTTTATTATTATTACTATTAGGTATTATTATTATTGTTTAATATTATTCATGTGAGATTTTATGTATTTTTTTTTTAGGTTTTTTAAATCTCAACTCTAATCAGCACCTCAAGTCACCGTCCAACTACGGTCTCATGGACCAAATAGCAGCCCTGCACTGGATACAGGAGAATATAGCGGTATTTGGTGGTGACCCTAGTAACGTAACATTAATGGGTCATGGCACCGGGGCCGCTTGCGTCGGTTTCTTGATGGCATCGTCCGCGGTACCAGATGGTAAGTTTCCAAAAATGAATATCGTATTTAAACCTGATAAAAACGATTGTACAGCGTATTATGAGGGTCCAATTTAGTCATGTGGTCGATTAGAGGTCATTAATAGCGACACATTATTTTAATCGTTTCAGTTGCACCTTAATATCTTTTACGCAATAAACACACTAAATAAATATTTATTCGTTTAATCAATTTTACAAATAATTCCAACATATTTAAATTATCAACTATATAAGTATGATATATATTATGCTTATGCGTAGTGAATACCTGTGTATTTGATTAAAACAAACAAAATATAAATTATTTACAGCCCTTAATATTGATAATTTAACATTTAAAAAATATATATCCATAAATGTTTGATGAAGCCAATGACGACATGGGTAAAAATTCGTATTTTACTAACTAGAATACCTATTCGTGTTTAATTGGTTTTCATGATATTTAAAAAAAAAAGTATTTGAAATATCGATGGCTAAGAGGCCAAAAGTTGTATGTCCTAAACATTAAATTTTACAAGAGAGCAGTTTTAAGATTTAAAATTATTCTACACCAAAACATTTGTGTTTTTCAGTGTTGCAACTGATTTATTTGTAAAATATTCTGTAGATTACATAAATTATTACTTTTAGGTCTTAAAATTTGTTTTCAACGTAATTATAATGTTTCTTTTAAATTTAAATGGGACTTGTTATGAATGGTAATTATAATATATTTTTACCGTGGACATATAAGGTTTTGATGGACATATTAAAAGTTGTTAATTTAATATAAACTCTAATTTATTTATTGTATAAATAGTTAAAATGTACGTAAGACTAATTTTTTTGATATATAAATTCAATTTGCTTATATAATTGCAGTAAAAAAGTAAAAAATATAAAAAATATTGCAATTTTTTATTGAATGTAAAAAATAATAAAGTAGCATTTTTCATCAAATTTTTAGTCAAATAAAACCCGTGTTTAATGATATGTTATGTTAATTGAAGATATCATATTATTTAGTGTAATTTAAAATTAAAAAAATTTATTATTTAAAATAATACGTCCAGACATATTCATTTTTTTATAAATAGATAAACAAATTCAATATTATCTAGAACATTACACGTCCAAAATGTAATGTATTGTTTTTGACAAAAGTAACAAGTCCGGACTTGTTGTATTTGCCCGCTTGATATTTAGATCACGTTAAAATATTTATTGTATGTTTCACTAAATTAGGACTTGTTATATGTGTGTACTAAAAAAATCTATCTTGCACTAAAAACACAAAAATTTTAAGCATAAATAAAACATGTTTTTAATTATGATATTGACTTGTAATGTTTTACCGAATCAAAAAGACGACCCAGATAAACCCTATGGACTAATAAAACGATTTTGAGAAAAATTGGACTTACAACTTTTGGCCTCTTAGCCATCGATATGATGTCCTTTTAGATGGAAAATCAAACAAAAAGCTAAATACAAATATGTATTTAATATTTATGTACTTTTAAATGTTGGCAAACATGTGTTTTAATTTGTTTAATGATTTAAATTAAATGTTAAAACTATTTATTATTTGTATTTTTATCCCAATAGTTGGATAGGTATCTAATTCTGTAATGTATGTAATAATATCTATTCATACTTCGTATTGTAGATAAAGGAAGGGCAGGCTGTATTTTTTTATAAAATCAAAATAGTACATAAAAAAATTCAATTTATTAGTGCATGGAATAGAAAGATATATTATTATACGCGTACAAACTATAAACGCCTTTGTTGTTAAAAGGAACCGTGCCAAATCTCTTGACTTTACTTAAAAAAGTTTGTTTTGTGAGAGATTGTTTTTGTCTTTTACGTAACCTCACTCACCATAGCAACACATTATAAAATTCAACCAAGGACGTTAGAAATGATAGCAATATTTTTGTTGTTGAAAATATTTTAAATAGGAATGTAATGAGTTATTTTAAGTTAGAAAATAGTAAGAAGTTTTTGTTTTGTAAATTTTAATTGAAAAATGTATGACAATACTATTAGTCGATAAATTAATAGTATTCATAGTTTAAATTAATTAAACAAAATTAAAAAAATATTGGATAAATCAGATATTTTGAAATGCTTGTTTTATTTTGCAGTTTATAATATTATTATATTGACGTAAATATGTTTTTGGTCAGGGAAACGATATTTTATTTTTCTAACCAATTTTGTTGTTATGGTATGACTTATTTATAAAAACATATTTATTATGATTCATAGATTTTCCTCGTAGAGAAAAAAAATCGAGTAGGGTGCTATAGTTTTTATAAAATATTTACTATAAAATACGGAGATTGTGGCAGTTGTTAGTTTTTCTAATTTATTTAAAAATACTTTTACTGATAAAAATAATAAAATAGTGGCTTGGTGTGGCTTGGTGTGTGCATTCAGTCACGAAACCCATTTTGAGTGTACGCACTAGCCAGTATCACTAGCTCCCGGATGGGTGACCACCCGAGATTATTAGTGACAAATCCTTGCCACACATACTCACACGTGTTAAAAATCCTACAGTATCCTCCCCACAGTACATTAACCTGAGTACCTAACTTCAGGGTACCTAACCTCAGTTGATGAAGACTTAAAAAAAAGTACAATAAAAAAAAACAATAATAATAATAAAATAAAATATATCTGGCCGATAAAAATTATCAATAATAATTTTGATTCAATTATTTCTAAAGTAGGCATGAGTTTGTGATTTAGTCAATTATTATAATAATCCATATGAAAAACAAATATGACTAGGCTGATCCGGTTGTTTTTCAGTCATTTAAATACAATTTTGCTTTAACTAATAATAAATTTACTTGAATTTCTTTATTAATATGGATTCAGTGAAAATAAAAAATACTAAGTATTATTTTATAATAAACCAATCTAAGTTTTAGATAAGCCATTTTTTATGAATTATAATACAAACAATATAACTATAGATATTCGGGATTTAAATCCTAAAAACTATGTTTTTTTTTTTTTAAATGTTCTTTTAATTTGTATTTCCTTTGTTTTAACCGATAGATTAATTGAATACCTACTGAGCTATCGGCGCTTCACTCAATAATAATGTTTTACCATTCCTAAAGTAGGCTTTAATAAAAATATATCTGATCGAGTTTTCGTGATTCTTGTTTTTTTATAGGAGTACTATTTAACGCCACAATAATTATGGCTCCAAAAACTATGGACGTTGCCCGAAAACGATTAAGGTTAATACGCTTAATTTCGAGTAGTTTCTTAATTCTTTGTTCATTTCAAAACCAGTGATATATAATCCACTCTAGATTGCAACGTCGTGCTCGGGTACAACATTGAGGGAACAGTTGTTAAAAAGCGCGTACGGCATACCAATACACGGCTAATAATAATTAATTTTTTTTTTTGCCAGCTGCATTGGGGGCTTTTATCGGGTCGTTTATAACGTCCCGCTCGTCGTTTTCCCCATCGACTTTCACGGAATAAACTCCTATAAAGACATAAAGGTTTTAGCCTTTCTCAGGCCAAGACGGTGTGATATGAATTCGTAAGCAGAGCCCGAGAAGGGTCGATCCAGTCCGACCGACCGTAAAATTCCTGTTGAGATTTATTGTCTGTGGCCTGCGCTATGTCGTTTCTTTTTGTTTTCATTCGAATTCTTACGGGTTTTTTTTTTGTGTTCACTTCATTGTTTTCCCCATCGTACGTTAAAAACAAATCCCGTGATGAATTTTACCAGAACGGTAGTTTTTTCCTTTAATTGTGCGTTTGGTTACTATTTGCTTTGGAATTTTCCACATTAGAGTATTGGGAAAAACTTTTACGCTGGCGCCACAAGATGAACTCGAGCCGCAATCGTATAGTCTTCCGTCACAATCTACACTCCCTTTTGTACAATATCATAGTACTTCAGAGAGCCTCGACCGACTTAGTCTAATGGATAATTTGAAAGTGCAAAATGTTTAAATTACCAAAATTAAGAGCCCCAATAAGAGCAACTAACTGTTCAAATAATACAGTACTTAAAATGTTCGAGTGAAATGTCAAAAATATATTTATTTTATGTTACTTGGACTATTTTTACATTTCTACAGTTGTAAACGAGGTAATATTATTTTCTGAAATATTCTTGTCGGAATAACACGTCTTATTACGTTCAAACATGAAATATTTTTTTAACCAATTTCAGATTTATATCATTCCTATCATTTATACGAGTTTTATACTATGATATCGACTTATAATTTATAATCTGTATTTAATATTTTTGTTTATTATCAGAATATAAAATAATACTAATAATAAATAATAATATTGTATGGCACCATTCGCTATAAAGATTAATATTAATGGCAAGTTACCTGTTCATACCTATTATATTTATATAGTTCATGGTTTTGTTTATAGCTACTACCATTAGGTGATTTGTAGGTTTTTGGTTTATTTTAATTCAATAATTTTTAAAAAGAACCATTCCAAGAAACGTATTAAAGAGTTTAGCAAGTAGGTCAGCTAGACATTATTATTAATTGTAATGTTCATAACCATTTATGCTATGGTATATTGAAAAATATCATAAATCACGCGAGTACCACAAAGGAAGCATTTAAAATAAAATGTATTGTACTTGCAGAATAAATGTATAACATGGATATTTTAAAAAAATCAACAATAATGACATTAATAAATTAATAATGTAATGTACAATATATGACATATATAATATATTATAATTGCGTAAAATATACCTAATGCAGTAATAATTATGATTTTATGCGTAATGTTTGGTCGGAAATCAGAATATAATTTTAAATTTTAATATTAACATTTAGGTAAATGTATTTTAGTAGGTGGTAAGAACAAAAATTATAACGATATAATGATGTGTTTATACAGTAACGTTTGCTTGTGCTACACCCTTACACGTTATATCTACTATACTATCATGATAAATATATAAACTGTAACAAAAATGTTTATGAAATGTATAAAACATAATTTACAGTTAACATAAAATTATTATTATTATTAATTTTTTTTTTTACTAATGACTCTTAAGGAATCAAAAATTGATACCTACTATTGACGAACTAGCCAAAATCGACTACAATAGGTTTCATTTAATAACTCCAATACCATCTAAAGCTTATAATCTCTCATCTAATGTCACGCACTATCCCTGATAACCTCCATACTACGTCGCGTCATCGCCTCAAAAGATGCTAGTGCTGTAAGACATAACCTCCTAAATTAACCAGTGTGATAAATAAATAAACTCTGTCTTAAAGGGTTGTATCAATAGATGGCTTCTCTCGCCACGTGTTTTTGTTTATACCTGCGTTACTTATTATTAGTATGTACATTATCAAATTTACTCTTTTTGTTTGAAATACAGATACTAAAAATTATTTTGATATTAACAAAATCCAACTAGGTATAACCTCTGCACTAGCATATTAAACGCTTTGTAAAATCTTTTAATGTTTAATAGTCTTAGTCGTACGAGTTTATGAATTGAAAATAAAAAGAAATACCTTAGCGAAAAAGAGGAAAACTGAACTAAAATATACTTAACGAGATAACTTATATCATAAAATCATTTCAATTTTTAATAACCACTGTAGAAAATTTGGAATTCATTTATCACAAGTAGCTATTTATTTATTTCATTGTCTTGCAATTGATTTTACCAAAAAAATTATTTTTTGTTTATATGCGGGGACCTTAATTGTATCTTCAAAATATTTACATTAGACTGATTGTTGACCATTATAAAACCATGTTTGGTTATAGTTTCATAAAACCGTATCTATGGACTGTGCAGTAAAAATGTAGACATTTACACGATGTATCCAGAAGTCTCCCAACGCGACGACCGACGAGTCAACATTGCCTTATCGATTACCGGTATTGTCCCGGTGCCGTATCAACAGTTCTTCGTTTCAGTGCTTCAATACTCAACTGTCTCCACTTTTTTTTATATTAAGTCCCCTGCAGTGACTTTCAGCCGCTTTTGGTTTCCGGGATTCTTCTATTATACCCATACCTCAGAAGTATGGAAACTGTGCTTCGCGGATTCAAAAGGCTTCGTGAGAATTTGTCAGATACATGGCACATGAGAGAAAAAAAATAATGTGGTTTACCTCATGTGTTACAACCACAGCAGTCGTTGAAATGTCATGTGCCTTCGTTGACATCACCCATGTTGTTCGTTAAAAACTCGAATTCCTTTAAAACAAAAAAAAAATTTAAAGATTTTCTTCTAAGAATTTCTCTCTAATGTCTAATATTTTGTTATAATATTCAACCTTAAAAGAATTGAAATTTGAACTCATATAAAAAAACTCGTATTTTTCAGAATACATAGTATTAAAAACCAAGGATAGGTTTAAGTTAACTTTAACTTAACTTAAATTTTTTAAATGTAATTTTCATTAACTTAATTTTTAACCTGACTGATTTTTATTGTTATAAATTTAATAAATAACAAGTTACTTTTAATCGAATCCAAGTTACGTTGATTTATAAATAATAAAACAATAAATATAATACAATTATTATTGATGATGCATCTTGCATAAACATTCACTTTTTATTATTTTAAACCATATTACTGGCTAGGTATTTATGCGTTAAAAAAAAAATAAATAAATAACTTAACTTAATAATATGTTGGTTGTAAGTTTCCATATAACTTAAATTTGAAAAAAAAAATAGGATAACTATTAACTTTAAACTTTTTAAAATATTTTCTATCAATTTAACTTAACTCAATTAAAAATAATCACTAACTTGCCCAGACTTGTTAAAAACTCAGACTTAACGCCAAGTATTTAGCGCGATTTTTGGTGTTCGAACAATAATATTAGGCTAATTCCGCGCCACTTCAGCTATTGCATCACCGCGTGGGATTACTACGGATAGCAAGCAGTTTGTTTCTTGCATTTTAACGGTTGATCGCCACGGTAAAGAGGTATAACGTCCACGTGTCTGTATACTGTTGGTTTCTGGGGGGAGTAAATAATAAAAACTAAACGAATGTTTCGTTTGGCCGAAACGTGTATGAACGGTCCAATGACGTTTATGCAGGACGATAAAAAACAATAGTTCGGCCGACCGTAATAGCAGGAGAAGGGGGGGAGCGATACGATTCTAATATTTCGGACTTGAAGTGTCTCTCTAAACGTCGATAAACGGCAAACGGTATCTCGCCTGCGATCCCTGTTATTCCCTCGTATTACAACCTTTATTGTTTTAGCAAAATAACACTTACACTCAAAGACGCTGACGACATCTGTGCGAAGTGCTCACCATAAAATCTAGTGAATTGAAAAAAAAAAGAAATTGCTAAATTTTCTTCTTATTCTTCTTCGAAATTCTACTAGTAGTTATCTTTTTGAAAACGGTAATTTCACACTATAAAATGTATAGTGTGAAAATTACTGTTCTTTATTATTTTTTAAAAAACAAAAATTCGTAGTTTTTATTCTTAAAAGTATTTATGGCATAAATACTTTTAAGAAAAACCCAATTATTGAATTATATTCATCAAATAGTTAATATCATCCATGTTATTAATACAATACTGAAAACAGTTGTTATAACACCTATTGAATGACACTACCAACCTCAAATTTGAATTTTTATTATGAACGCCTGGGATTGAGTTTTCATGTTAAACGAACAATTATTGTTTGATGTCAAAATAAAAACTGATAGGATAAACATTGTAAAGTATATTGGACATTATTTCAAGTATTTTTATATTATTATTATTAAATAACAATTATAAACGTAATTTTGATTTCGGCATTCCATTCGTAACCCCGTTTTCAATAGACCTTGAAAAATATATAAATAAGTAGGTTAATAGGTAATTTAGTGAAAATCTGTTGACAGTATTAACGAATACATTTAACAATATTATTAGTTTGATCGTAAGAGTAAAGGGAGGAAAACCATTTTATGGTACCGTTTTTAACGTTTCCTGCAGGACAAAATAGTATTCTATCGGGGTCGCCGTATCTTCTAAACACCCCGTATAACAATAATAGTAATACAACAAAACAAAAATTGAACATAAAATAATGTATTAAATACTTATTATTATTTATTTTGTAATTCCGTATCAATAATATAAAAGTATCAGCTAAACACATACACGCGCGCAAACCACTCATAAAACGCAAACTTTTACCAAATCGTATAAATTTCGCACGCGTCCGTTTTCGATCCGATCGTTTTCGCTTCGAATCTTTTTTTTTTTCACGGCACTTGTGATTTATGTACGTCGGGTTTTACGCCACACCCCGTCGACGACGGCGTTTATTATATTATTTTTGTCGCTCGCGATTTTTTTTTTCTAGCCTCGCAGTACACGCGGCTTGTAATAAATCCGATTTTTTTTTTTTTTTAATTCGAAATCATTTGTTCTCCGCTTTATTTTCCATTAAGCCGTCACACCCGGGCGGCCGACGGTCCAACGACGCTGAGGAGGTATAGTGGCACGGGCGGACGTGACGGCCACGGCGGGCGGCAATCGACTGCACGATGACCGTAGTTTCTGTACAATATAATATAATTTATATATATCACATGACTACCTACAACTGTATCGGGTGTACACGCGGTTTGTGGTGACAGCGGTATATAGCGGCTTCGGAGGGGGTTGCCGGTCGCGGTGCAGTTTCCGGGCGAATACCTGTGCGGGGGGCGGCCGGCGAGTACAAGCGAAAATCGGTCGGTCGTGTTTTAGGGGATGGACGCGATTAAGCGCCATGCGACCGATCGGGGTGAACGGACGTCGCACGTCATTCGATCCGGGCCAAGTCCGGTTAGGTTATTATTATTATCATGTTGTACTGTAATTGTACACGTCGTGTCTGTGCTGCTCTGACAACAATATCTGGTGATTACGCCGATTGTCATCCTGCGATGGTCGTCCATTGCGAGTGACTCGTTCATTCTGGCACGAAGTATTATATAATATTATCATTTTAATGTTAGTATTATTAAATCAAAGTGCACTCGCTTAGGAGAATTGTATTTTTTTCATACACGTCATTGTTAAGAAAAACATTCGTAAGGTTCTATCCACGTTATATTATTCACGTGTCAATATACACAGTCGAAATGGATGACGTTTTAAATAAAAGGTCATAATAATATTTGAATGATAAATTTTATATTTCAAATTATGGTCTTTTTTGGTGAAAACATACGTAAACTTTTAACAAACTAAATAACAAATAACAAATACTTAACTCGTTACTCATATTATACTATAACTAATAGCTGAAAAAACATATTAGGTATATGAATAATACAAAACCCTTATCTATAAGATACATATATACATAAATTAATACATAAATGTCGGCGGTAACATGTATTTTTGATGGTAACAAAATTAATACCAATGAAATAAACAGATCTTATTTCCATCTCTAAAGGCGCACTTCTAGGCTACGTAGCCACTCTAGTGCCTCGGTGTCGCCTTTGTGGAGCCCTTCTGTTTTTCCTTCATATTTTGTTAGACAGCATATCGACGATGTGCTTGATGATTTGAACCTGTCCACATTCACAGAGTGGTGTATCTGACATTTTCCATTTTTCCAAAAGAAAAGAAAATTCAAAATCACTTGCTCGCCTTTTTTATTATTATTTTCATTCGATTTGATCAGCTCTACAGAACTTGTACTAGTGTCGTCGGTATACAATTTAAATTTATCAAAAACATTTACCCACCGTATATATACGTAGATACATTTTGTAATTTTTATGTTGATGTTTATCATGCACTTCGTTGAATGATTACATTTATATGTTTAGATAGAATTGACGCATGGACATTTTCATTTCAGCCCATTGTATTTTTTTCGAGATTTAATACAAATAAAAATTATAATTCAATGTATAGGCATATATTGTTTATCTAATGGCTATATGTTCAATATCAGATTTGTAACATAAATCATATTTTTATATTTCTCAGGAAGTGCGTATTAAAAATATCATATTTATAGTTATACTCATTCCCACATTTGTTTCATAATATATAATATTTATTCGTGCATTGCAGGGATAGAAATTAAATATGTATATATTGTGTTTACACGTATTATTTCTAAATATACGTTTTTTGAAGTGTTTTATAGGTATAAAAAAACAATATTACGTATTTACATATTATAAAAAACGGCTTATATTGCCATTGAGTTTCGATACGTACTCGACGCCTCAATAGTATTACATTGCATAGTCTAGGTAGGTATATTAGTTTTTTTTTCAACAAGTATTCGTGCATAATTTTATGCATTGCTCGTAGTCACTGTTTTTTGAGTGCCCGATTGGAAACGAAATGTCAATGTGTATAGCAAAATACGTATTCAAAACCTCTGTGCGCAGGACGTAATATCATTATTACACGTCAATGTTAATTTCCATTTAATTTTTTCGAAATATAAATTTAAAAACGGTTTCAAGTCCAAATTCCAGATAGATGAGATATCCGTCACCTACAATATAATATTATATAAATATTGTTGTATATTCATTTATAATGCTGTTATTTCATGAAATAGTTGAAAAGTCAAAATGTCATAAATTATCAATTTCTGTTAAGTATTTCAAAACGAATGATAATATTTTAAACTTGAGGCTGTATATGGCAAAGAATAATGTCATATACATAAAACGACAAGGGTTATACTTACGAGAACAGACACGGTAGGACATAACTGTTATACATATATATATAATATTATATTGTACACTATACAAATAATGTACCTATTCGCCGCCGCACGCGTTAGCCATACGTTTTGTATGCTCATTCTCGACCGGAAGACGTCACGCTTCGCCGACGTGATTTACACGCCGTACGACGTCCACAATGGCTTTATATAATAGATTCACCCATGAATTAATATAATATTATACACGCAAAGACGCGCATTTCACGTCCAGTGTCGTCTGCAAATTTACTGACCATGTTGTGTTATACCATTAGTTCGATACCCATCAAATGCGTCTTCCGTTGGGTTTGACGAGGGTCGTACATTTTTCTTATTTTTTTTTTTTAATGGAAAAATACCATTTTATAGGCTCTTTGGACGTATTGAACACATCCCGTGTGCGTGCCTCCGACGAGTATCCTGCATGGACGCGGCGGCGAAGTTTGTCTATCAATTTCTGGACACTGCACGCTGCTGTTGTACCTAAGCGGCTTTTTCATACATACCTACTAAAAATTTGTTTTAATAGGATTATACTGAGTATCGTATGGAAATTATCAATTTATCGATTGTACTCGTGAGTACTTACTGTAACTGTATCACTATTGACACGATTTTCAATTGATTATGCCAAGAAAACAATATTAAGATGCATCATTTTTAAATTTTTTTTTAAACCCACATTATGTATTCATCAAAAATTTATTTGGAACGAAAAAAAATAATGGACATTAAATCAAAAACAAAATGTTCATACCCAAACACAGTAACTTAGTTGATACATATATTTATTATACAAGGCTCTAATAATTAAAATTATGTAAAATTAATATTCAATAGACAAACCAATAGTAATAGTTCGAACACTACATTTGATATAAAAGTTAGGTCTTAATAGAGAAATTAAAATGTCCATTATCAATTATACAATGCATAAAATTATCCAGCATATACTTGGGATAAAATTTGATTTATTCCATATCATCAATATCATCCAGGTAGGTAGTGTAAATGTTTATATTAATACTTATATTATAAATATGCTGATGTCTGATGTATAAATATGTTTTTACAAATAATAATTATAAGAATATTACACGTACCGTATAAATATATGCAATATACATTATAGGTTCTTTATATTACGCTGAAAGGAAGCTGAATATAGGAATAATGTGTGTAAACAATAATAAATTGTGTTAGATAGGTAGTGAGTAGATAAAAATATGTAATAGTTTGTTTAACAAAAAGTTTAAATAAAACTAAAGCGATGTTAGAACCTTCACTCCGAATTTATTATAATAATTAATACAAACAATAATTCCAATGTAAGTGGGTTAGATATTGAATGAGCAAGAGTTGACATGCCGTGAAAAATTAATTAGTAATATTGATTATTATTGATGTATGTTGTAAAAAGTAATATAATTAATAATATACCTTTATCTTCAACTAAATTAAAACGAAAAATTAGTAGGTATAACAAATTAAAAATATAAGTGCTCAAGTGTCAATACAATGATCGATGGACAGTAAAATAAAAAAAATGAAAATGTACATAGTAAAAGTATTCACGAAACAAAAAGTTGAAGGACCTAATGGAAAACGTATTCGTTCATTTTGATGCAAAATAATTTAAATAATTCCATTACCAATTTAACGTATGATGAATAATTTTGCACTTAACGTGTGTTGTATAGTAATTCTATGTACATAATCGTCACAATCTATTTATCAAATCACGCGTATTGACTATGATAATAATTTATCTTAAAAATCATTAAATCTATACCAGGGCTTGAAACCGGTTACTGGTTTTTACCGAAAACCGGTAATTTCCCGGAATTTTGGGGAACCTATAATCGGTTATCGTTATTATAAACCTATTTGTACTCCCGGTTATCGGTTACCGGTTACCGTGACAATTTTTCAGCTAACATAAAACGTTATAATAACGTAATATGTTTTAACCAGTTAAGAACCGATTACCGGTATTTATAAATACTGACTACCGTTACGTATGAACTATAATAATATTATGTTTAATTTATTTTAGCTACATAAATGATTATACGCTCGTAGCTACTAATGGTATAATAAATAATAACTTCTTAAAACTATTCTTAAATCATACTATTGTATCTTCGTTTTTTTCCCTAGTCTCAATTCTTGTAATAATAATTCAAATAATTGGTATTCTACATTTCTATTTCCTACCTACCTATAACATAAAATATCGTTGGTTGGTAATGAGTAATGACGGTACTCGATAGTCGATAGTCCCGGTCTCCCTCATCGTATATTGTACTGGGAAATCTAAAAATAGCTTGATTCCTATAACAACACGAATATTGTATGAAGTATACGGGTACAAAGGTGTAGTACAATTTTTTTTTACCGGTAACCGACATTTTTTGGAAGCGGTTATTATTTAACGGTAACCTGTAATTTTGAATCTAGTACCGGTAATTGGTTACCGCTAACAACAGGACCGGTATAAAACCGGTAACTGGTATCCAAAAAAATGTCGGTAACCTAACCGATTAATTTAATAATGGTTTCAAGCCCTGAATTATATACTATTTATTGTTATATAATTATGTTAAATTGATTATACACAATTTTATCACCAATCACGATATTCCAACTACGTAAAAAAATAAAAACGAAATTTGATAACGTTTTCAGCATTAAAAATCTTGATGGGTCTGTGTTGGATATGAAAGGACAGCCTCCAAACTAATTCAAATACATGGTTGTATACCGTGAATTTTAAATTATTAAAATGTCACACAAAAAAATAAAATGTATGGCCCGTCAGCGGTTGTCTGATTGCACTTTAAATAGGAATATAAGTGCAACGAAAATCGATTAGATAATAAATAAAATATATATTTATTTATTTATAAGTAATTTGACTGATCGCCACATACTGATACGTATGATGGAAATACACTAAAATAATATCCAAACCTTCTCAATGTTATTTAAGACTTGGCTGTAAATATTGCATATAATATTAAAATTAAAATTATGTTATACCTAATTATCGTGATAAACTTGTAATTTAAAATGGAACGTCTAAAGTTGTCAAAGATTATTATACCAAATAAAAAATTAAATTAAAAAAAAAAAATTTAAATAATTTGTAACATTTTGTTTGTATAATCCTTGTCTGAAAACAATTGTTAAAGATAAAAAAATTTAATAATAATACCATCAAAGTTTTTCGAATATAAGAAAAAATAAAAAATACATTTATTTGGCAGTTATAAATTATGTTGTTAATTTTATTTTGTTGTAAGTTGCCATAATTGTTTTTAAACTTTCAAGGCGAGAAAAGTATTTAAATAAATAATTACATCAAACAAAGATGGTCTGTCTGCCTATATTATTAAGTATATTTTATGATATACATATTTATAACGCTGTTAAAGTAATTTATTTCAATATAAGTAATACTGTAAGTTATATTAATTATTTCCGAAATCATTGTTTTATTATATTATTTATTTATATTATTGTTATTAACTTTTGAGTCAATAAAGGATTTCTGTAGATTGACCATAAGCTAAAAATGTTTTGAAAATTTCATTGTGTATATTATAAAATACGATAAATACCTACGTCCAAATCTTTATATTGTCAACATAAAATATTTTTGAATAACCACAAGATAACAAAAAATGTTTAAGAAAAAGTCGTTACCTATGAATCTTTACAATGAAATTGTAATATATATATATATATGAATTTAAAAATATTCATTTTTAAAGCAAAAAATAGGGGTGAGCATTTTTGTTGAATCATTCAGTTTAAATATTTGGTGAAAAATTCGAGTAACCACGAAATGGTAACGGTTATTTGTTTTGAGTAATGTAAAAATAAGAAAACTGATTTTGCCAACAACCGTGTGTGTGCGAATAAATTGCTGTTTTTATTAATTTTTTTTTTTTTTTGTTTTTCCGGATTATTTTAAAAGTCCTGGGCATTTTCAATTTTCACCTTTTAAAAGTACGTGCCAACTATAAAATCCAATATTCCACAAGAAACCACCCTCAGAGTTTAATATCGTAGCTTTTTTCTACTATTAATCATGTAGGTACACATGTACAAAAAAACATACAACATTGTAAAATCAATACATTCATCGTTTCACTCAGAATCTAAAATATTAGTTTCAACAAAATATTAATGTAATTAACAAAAAATTCAATGTAGAGAAACGCATGAGTTTTCGAAAAATATTAGAAATTAGTGGTATGATGAAAACTTAAGGGTAGTCGGTTCACCCTTTATTGTCTTCGGGGAAACTTTCAAGACATTAATCTTGACATGAGGTCTTTTGAAAACTGGATCGAGCACGACGGCAACGATGAATAATAATAACAATAACGTTAATGATAATAATAATAATAATAATAATGATGATAAACATTAAGCACGGACAAACCGGATTAGCATATATGGACGAACATCCTGGACCATTATTTTCTGTTGTGTGTTTACGACGAAAGTACAGGAAGAATAGACAAAGGCGACCAAGCGTGTTATAAGTCTTTAGATATGAATACGGCATGGTAATACATAACATCCAGTATAGACTAGGCTTCGTCTCCTCGCTATAAGTGATACTTTGAAAAGGCGACAAACCTTGACAAGAATACCGAAAGTTTGGACAACGCAGGCCAAAGTTTGCTTCCGAATAAGTGCATTATGCACAAACAACAATAAAGTCACGAGACACTAACATGTAAAAATCAATAGTTACAGTCTGATTAGTGTGACTTGAGTGGTTATATTTAAATGATTATACGACAACAAAAATACTTACTAAACTGTACTATATTTTTCTTTCGCACTATTTGTTCCCAAACAGATCTAACAACAGTGACAATTATTGTTTCCGCCGAGTTATTCGGGTGATTAATACATAACGAATGTCGTTTTCACGTGAATAATAAAGATAGAAACCGAGCAGACAGAGGAAAAAAGACACTTAGAGAACCCGAAAACCTGTCCCTATATAATATTTAATTAATTAAAGAAAATGCTGAGAAGGAATGTGACTGAGAATTTTCAATTGCGACGTTTAAGCCGGGGAGAATTATGCTGTAACAAATATATTTATGGATATTTATTAGTTTCGAGGTATTGGAAAAATTATTATAATAACGATTTCCCAATCGCAACTGGTGCAGAGATCTTCTTAACCTGTAAAATACATTTATAGTACTCATATAAATTTTATTTCATTGTAAAAGGTGACTCGACTGCGAGTCTTCCTACACGTCACTCAAAGCCTTTATTCTCTTTATATTATTTATTTTGCCATATCATATTTACTTATTGTATAATGTAATGTACAGATTGTAAATTTTCAATAAACGCCATTTATATATAAAAAAAAAAAAATAACGATTTCCAAGAATAATATCAGAAAATTGATTAAATATATTAATTTAATTTGAACTGCTTATTATAGTGTCTGAATAAAAACATTATAATCATTTTTGTCAAGAAAAACATGGATTCCGCGCATTTTAAATTGTAGTTATTTTTCATTTTTGTGATCTGGTTAAAATATTTAGTGTGTTAGGTATAAAGATATCGCTCACCGGACCATTAAAAATACCATTTTGTTTTGTCCTCTCATCTAAATGATTTAAACGAAATAACTAACGATTCATAATTATAAAATGTTATCGCAGTGTAACGTGCATTTGTTAGTAAAATGTCTAAAAGTTACAAGTTGCATTTTGCCGCCCTATGAAAGCCGTTACAGACAATTTTAAATTATATTTCCGAGTTATTATAATTTAATAATAAAAGTATAAAAAGTTTGAATCTGCTACAAGTAAAATTAATGACTCACGCCACATGGCGGAATAGCTCATTTTTCAAATTTATATCTATCAAGTATATTATAATATACCGGGTAATCCATTTAACGCAAGACACTCATAGTTATTCCCAAAACTATTGAAGCTTTTTAACGAATTTTTACATAATTATATGTCGTTAATAAACAACATTTTTCTAAAAAAATTTTCACTGTTTAAATTTGTTTGTAAACTTTTAAAAAAACGTACATCTTTAACTCGTCATTACAAAACAGAATATTTTTTGAAGTATAAAATCAAAATTTTAGACGTGTAGTTAGTGAGTATTTAAAATTTAGATGAGCGGAGTGGATGGCTCAGTGGTACAGGTGTATTTTGCAAAATTCAGGGCTACTATTGCGCTTTTAAACTTTAAATGCTTATATCTACTAAACTACTTGTCCAAAGTTCTATTTTGATAAATTAAAATTCTCCAAATAATATTCGGCTTATTCTACCTATGTGAAATTAAAAATGTATATCTTCATTTGAAAGAGTAGAAAACTTAAGAATTATTACAATAAAAATAGTAAAAATACAATGTATTTTCAAAAATATTGTTTTATAACCACTTATGATCCTGTAAAATAAATATTTTCAATAGCATTAGTATTTTCTGAAATAATGAGTACCTTAGGTTTCACGGATCACTTCTCATAAGACATAATATAATTGTGTGTACTGAAATGCTAAAAATAAAACGGATCGGCATTACAGAAACACAAACGTGTAGTATTTATTTTTCAAACTAAATAAGTATGCTTAAAAATATTATCAAAATCTAGAAAATGTGTACACTTGTAAAATATACATTTTTTTACAAACGAATTTGCGAAACTTATTAAGAATAATTTGTTCTTTTATATTAAAAATAAATGCGTATTTATATAATATGAATAATCACATTCAGAATAATGAGTTAATGAACTAAATTGAAAAAACCTATGTATTCAACAATAATTATTTAACTTCCCGACCTTAAATTAAATTTGAACATTTTTTTAAAAGGTTAGTTGTTCATTTAAAATATGTTTATTTTTGTTTCAATCAAAGATTAAATATTTACCACAAATGATTTCTTATAAAACGTTTTGAAATTTAAAAAATGTTTATATCGTTGTGTTTATAATATTCTAATAAAAATAATTTATTATTTGCGTATAATATTATGTAAAGAGTAAAATAATGTATCAATAAGGTATGGACAAATAGTAGATATGGTAAATATCTACTATAACTATAACGTGTATATAATATTTAAATTGGACATACATTTTATTGAATAGAAGACATGGAACGACTGCATTAAATCACACCAATTTATATTTACTTGTATGTACGTCTAGAAAGTTTGAAAACTCTAAATTTTCCGTACGAATAAATTGCATAATATTATGTAACGCAACTCATTATCATAAGAACTATTCAATAAATTAAATGTTATTAAGTTAAAACTAGTCTTTGGATTATTAATCAAGACTTATTTTTTTGTAAGCCAATTTCAACTTATTCTCGGCATCTAATTCGATTCAAATGATTTATAATTACTTACAAAATATTTAAAATAAAATAAAGATAATGCCTACCTTCTCTACTTATATTATACAGTGAAAACTAAGCTATTGAATCTCAGTTTTAAAATTATTGTTGAAAATATCTTTTTTAACACAACAATACTATTATTTTTCTCAATAGGTAGTTGTTTTTTTTTTTAATTGTAAATGTGTTAATTTAATAATTCCACATCATTGTGAAGTGGAGAATATTTGTTTTATTATTATTCTGTACTCAATCATTATTTATAACGAATGCACTTCCCTACGTATGTAATATTAAATAATTGCTTAATATTTTATGCTTATTATGAATTTTATCAACCTTAAATTATCATAAAAGTTTTACAAAATTCAAAAATATTCGGAATTTATAAAAAATATGTAAAAAATAGTATATAATTTACATGTTTGATATTAATTTTAATAATTGACTTTTCTATTGTTTTTATTTTATATATAACTAACAATTAATATACATACTTAAGTCGTTTTAATGAATTTGTATTTCAACATAATAATAAACGAGATGTTTAATGAAAGTTGAATACGTATTTTTATTATTACACTTTTAGAATAATATTTGACATTCTGACTAAATTTCTGTCCAAAACCTTTAAAACCAATTCAGTGATGCAGGATGAATCTAATTTCGATTATTTTATATTTTGAAATATCCAATCATAATATTCAACTCAATAGCTGATTCAATGGTCTGCTTCACCATATTTCAAAATATTAAACAATGACTTTGGATGGCATAATGTTATACACTGCTTTAATTTATTCGTCCTGAATATCAAATAACTTTTTAGTCTTATCGATCCCAAAAAAGTTACAATTTGATTTCTTGAAACATTTGATTAAATAATTACATTTTAAATTGGATGTGGTTATGAAGAAAGAATACAACATTTTGAGAAAAAATAAAAATAATGAATATAATATTAAACTGGTACATTTTTAAGTAGTTGATTTTTATAAATTGTATGGTTGTTTGGTTTTTATTGGGTTTGGTCCAACAGAAGTGTCTAGATTTTTAGATATGTATTTAGGATTAGTCTTTCAGTTTAGTATTTCTGTTGCCAGCACTTAATTAAAGGGCATATTTGACGATGGCGAAAGGACATCCCTCCCCCAACACTCGTATTGTTCTTCTAAATCAGGAATGGGCAACTCAGTGCTACTAGAGGGCCAATTTTGAATGTGCGAAAATCTAACTGGCCAGAGAACATAGAAAGCAAAAAAAAACCTTATGTTAACTATACTTCTATAAAAAAATATTATATTATTTACATTTAATAGTTCAATACTAGATAAGAATTTATATCTACGTTTTACGATAAACATTATATTGGTTTTAAAAATTTTATTAATAAATAAATAAAGTAACAAAATCTTAACATTTTATATTTTTGTAAACTAAATTAAAACGGGCGAGTAAAAAACTGATCCGTTTTTTCCACGATCTTATTGTATATATTTGAGACGTACTCCTTTTATATTGTAATAATATTTGCGGATTCAACGTTCGCCGGGCCACCAAGGTTTGCTGCGTTCGACGACGTAACTCCATCCTAAATCGTATGTATTACAAATTATTAATATCGAAATTAAAAAAAAACTATACGATCGTTTAAAACCAATGTGATTGTATTTTTAAGAAGTGGTGGTATGCTACTACAGGCTACAGTGTACACTGTTTCAATTTTTTAAATTTTTTTTTTCTTTAAAAGTCAATAAAACATTTTTTGACTGTCAAAAATTTTAAAATGATATAACACAATGTTACTAATAAATTGCAAGTTCTGAAATAAAAAAGAAAATTTATCGTAAATCCACAATATTTTTTTAGAAGTGTGTGAAGCTAACATTTTGACAGAGCATTAAAAGTTGCATATTATTTTGTAATTAAAAATGTATAAAATGTTTAATATTATATTAAGATTTGAAAATATAATAAAAGGTTTCTCATAAGTTGTTATTACTGGAATTTAAAAAAAAAGTTGACTGTAATTCTAAAAATATTTTTATGAGAACTGAAGTTTAAATTATGATAAAATTTGAATATTTACGCATTAAATAACGATTTTTTATCAGTGTTGTAAAGAAACGATTCCTGTAATTGATTCTTTTTTAGAAGAACGAATGGAGGAATTAATTCCAGTATTTTTTAAAGGAATATAAACGTGAATAAATTAGTTCCTTATTTTCAGGAATTTGGGGACAAAAATTACGTTTACTTATCATGTTTTTAATCTATAAAAAACATAATAGACGAGACTACAATTTTTTATTCACATATGACTTGGTGTTCTGATTAATGATTATGATGATAATTGACAACTTATGAACCATGAGGAACGAGGAAGATAATGAGTCACTTTTGTATTCGAACGAGGAATTGAACGGATTCCTATATAAAAGGAACGTTAACAACACTGTTTTTGATCATGTGATTTTCTTACAGGCTGAAAGTCCGTCTTATCCCAGAATCGTTTTTAGTATACATTAAAGATTTATCATTAAATTCAAATTTAACACATATAAATGACTTAAAAAATTAACAGGTATACTCACACCTACTAGATTTTGAACATATATTATTACGATTTGTTGAAACTCTAGTTACTACTAATGATCTTCATTAAAATAATTTAACGAGAATCAAAATAGTGCGTTACGCACATAAATCAGCCTGCACATGTATAATAATTCAGAGTTTGAAATAATAACGTCACTTGAGTGACAAAGCGGATCGATATCTTATATTATTAAATCATCCTCTCATACACGCGCCATAATACCTTAATGATAATTAATTAATTAAATTCATATCTCGCTAAACATGAATAACTTACTATTCACATTTACTTCGCTCAAATCTTAGTACCTACCTAGTGTAATGCTTACATGGATAGATGGCTGTTCATTTAGCACAAGATTATAGTGTATATGTATATCTACATTATACGTATATTTAAACTGAATTGGTTCGCATAACACTTGTTCACTGTCAAAAACACCTCGTCAGCCTTGAAATGTAGGGGCTAAATTTTGAGTAAGATAAAAGAATAATTACTATACCAGATCGAATAAAACTTCTTAATTAGGTAGTGAATTATGATACACGAATTATATACCGATAATGATAAATATATTACAAAAATGTCTAACAAATATATTTGTAAGCCATTAAGTTTTTAGATTACCACAGGTTACCATGTAAGACGGCCATGGGATAGTACCGTGATTATAATAATAGTATAACTTTATACCCTGAGGAGACACATTCTCAGCACATTGCCAAAAAGCTTCCATAAACAAACTCTCTTTGACAATGCAACGGTGATACACATTTGTAGACATACAGTCGTACAGAATAACATTATGATATAACATTATTCCATGACACGCATGTTTAATGCTTTCATAGATTTGCATAGTGTGGGTAACATTCAGCTTCAGTGGTTCGTTATTACATAGTTAACCTAAATAATATAATATTTTGTGGTTTTAATATTATTATAGTTTTTTACTTGAAAATAGTTCGGCAGATAATACAAATTAAGAGTAGGTAATTTAAAATATTCGATACCATAGCGCATTAAGATTGATATTATGTTGGTTAGGCAACTGAAAAACAGAATCTTAACGGCATTATTCGCAGCAAACATGTTTATTACAACCTGTGTGTAAGTATTTTCTTTGATAACATCGAACAAAGGTTGTTTTAAAAATTATAAACTAAAGCTAAATAGTTTTGTTTTCGAGTTCTTACTACAGATGGCTTACAATGTCAAAACAACCCAACATACATATTATATGTATTTGAAGGGATATAATGTACGTTTCATTTTCATAAATGAAATGTTTTTAATACCAAAAAATACGATATTAGGGTCCCAAGTTAAACTGAATACGTCTCCACAGCTTTTCAGAATGATGAGGCGAAAATATTGAAGATTAAGCCGTATACAGTTGTGTGCTTGAGCTGGTAAGACCAAAGAGATACACAAAGTCCCTTGACGATATTGTAACATCCGATCTTAATGCAAATATAGAACTATTTCGAATATCTCGTCTGTCAAGGTTTATAATCATCCTACCACGTATAGTCTGGTAAGCCATTGACAGCCGTATAATAATATGAAAATATATGGTCTAAATGGTTGACGCTTGCGTCTTTGAACTCAAGGAAAATTAAAAAATTGTTAACTGATTATAACATAACGTAATCTAATTAACTATTTCATGCATGAAGAGAAAATTATGTATATAAAATAAATTAACATTCATATATTATTATAGGTAGGTACTTCAGATGTTTGTATATTATTTTAATTTGTGGAAGACATTGTGGATTTTACTACAATATGTTATTTAATAATTTTGAAACGCTTCAACGCGCATTATTGACCACTATTTACGCTTATAAAATTTCATATTTTTGATATCAAGGTCAAATAATGAATAAAGTAACAAATACAAACAAATCGTCGTCATTCATATTATTTCAAATAATATTTTTACAAAATTTTTCCTTAAAATCTTTGATTCTCAATTTAAAATTCTAGTTTGAAGATTTAACACAATATAATTTTATATGTAGAATTTGTACAAGCAATTGACTCACAATATTACCATTGAATTTATATAGAGAATATCCCTTGAATTTTGTTTCGGAAAAGATCAATGTTTTATAAAATCTTTTAAATTGTAGAAAACGCTCTAAAATATAATTGTTATAAGATTAATAAACAATACATAATGTATTATAATTCTTATAAATTATACATTTTACAGTGAATAATATTATACAGAAGCTTTTTCATACAACTAAATATAAATAAACCAAACTAATTATGGCTGAGCAAGATTTATTGGGTTTCTTGGATTCGCAGACAGGGTACGACTGTGTATAATATAAGTACCTAATACTTTTACTAACTACAATAATAATAATAATACTCTTGCAGTTGTAACAAGTATTCTCGTTAATGATATTCATATAGCCTCTTACATTTCATCATCATATTATTATAATTTATGCATTAAAAATGGTTCAGAATAATAATTAATAACGTACCTATAAAGCAACATTACATAATTCTCATTTAACTAACGATGATCATAATATTATGTTCCAACAATTTTACGGTTTGATTCAGTACTTTAATTCGAATTGTCCGTGCGTTATAATAAGGTAGGTAGTAACTAAAATTTGGAATTTAATAATAATTTGTCATCTAGTTATTGTATGTCCAATGTCCATTGTACTATACCGTTGTGTGTCTCTTATTTAATTCATTGTATTAGGTAATAAAATTAACAAATTCAAAACAATACTAAAATATAATCATATAGGCATTATAATATAGATGATAATATTACGTATAAAATCATTACATACTCATATTTTACAGTCTATATTAATCGATAAGGTATGTGTATGCTGTTGTAAAAATGTTATCTAGTCTTTTCGTCAACTTCTAGTATCTATATGCATTATGCTTATACAAAAATGTAAGTACTTTTGTCAACTTATGGTATGCTTTATTTGTAATGTAATATTGTTTAGTGGGTACAGTCTTTTAAGAGATTATTTTGTAACACAAGGAAAAAAATATTTCAAGTTTTTGTTTCAGTTTTCTTTTTCAAATCAGACAATTTAAATTCAAAACAGATGTTTGTGCTTGTAATTAGATCTTGTTCTTAGATAACTTTATACGAACAAAGTTTACATTTCATATTTTTTCTCACCTTTCTCCTCTTTTTTTTTTTGTTATCAAAACATTATTGTCATTGTTCAATGGAAAGTTTCCTAAACTTTTCAGCTTTAGGGCATTGTCTTGGGCGTGTGTAATTAATGTCTAGGGAATATCAATAATTTCCCAACCTTATCTTGGATATGTGAAAAAGCAACTGTATAACTTGTAGTATGAGTGATGATGGTGATTTAAAGATGTATTTTATTTTCAAAAAAAAAATATTATCATTTATTTTAAGATTTCTTAATTTCTTAATTTCTCTACAATGACAATGTAAAAATTAATCTGCTTTTCTATATCATCGTATAATTTATTATACTAAAATATTAACGAAAAACAATAATATAATTAATATAATAATATAATAAATAATTCTTTAATACCTAGAAATGTAAGATGTAAACTGAAATACAAATGTAAACAGTATTTACAGTAAATTTAAACAAAAATGTGAAGATTTTTATATTGTTTACAATCTACACAATTTGTTCAACCTAATGAATTTTTAAAAATAAATAATAAAATTTAATTAAATACTTTAACTTACGTAGTGGTTTACAGTTTCCATAGTAAGACTGTTTCGTACCTACTTTAACTTAATTATATTACTATTACTATTGTCTACTACTACTACTACTACTACTTCTACTACTACTACATATAATTGTCTTAGTAAATAATTATACAATAACAAACATTGTTTTGCATGACAAATATCGTTCGTACTGTCTCCTAGTTTAAGTTGTTTTATGATTGAAACTTTAGCGAGAAAGAAAAAAATACAATCACCCGTTTTTAATTATATTAATTTTATAATATTTTACATTTCATGATAAATTATCCATACTTTTAATGCGGTATCATTTAATGACAATAATATTATGTTGAAATCTACTAATGTTTTTTGTGATTTATTTCAAAAAAAAATAAACATGATTGCGTTTTTAATCACTAAAATTGTTGAGCCTAGAAACCGTGTTTTATTTACAAACGATCATTAGTGCCCTCAGCTACTGTTAACGAACATAATATTATTATCTCATAATATTCTAATGTCATAGTAGGTAACCACGGTGTTATGCGGTATCTATAGATGACCACACGAAGATGCGACGAACAAGACGTCTGTTGAGATTTACACGGGCGAAAAGCGCGTTTAAAACAGCATATTGTACCGTTTCCGTCCGCATACGATTATTTATCGTCGTTCATAACTTAGTGTCATATTATACCCGGTGTTTTTCGTTTTGATTATCAAATGCCCAAATTTATGGCGGTTATTCGGACAGTCCGCGATTGGAAGACGAACGGCTTTGAAGTAATAAACAATAATATAACAATATCACGACCGCGCGGTATATATACGTCCGTTATCGTGATATATATATTATTTATACAGATAAAACTCATTATTCATATCCAAATGGGCTTGTACGTATAGAAACAAACTAGGTCGCTGTGCATTAATAATAATAATAATAATAATAATAATAATGATAATATGGTTGAATTCTGCAGTGCGCATGATGCGTCGCGCACGATTATTTCTACCGATTCCTGCACGTTTCTCACGTCCAATCGACCTCACACGTTATGCCATTTTATTATCATAATATGTATCATAATATTATTATTATCATTGTTGTTAATATTAATTCGAGTCCACAGACATTGCGTTTTTACAAATAACTAACGCCCCAAACGCGGTAAGTGTCCGACGCGTCCCGAACACATTTTTTTATTTTTTTTCTTATCATTATTCCACGAAGTACAAAAACGACGACGTTATCAAAGATGCGATAACTCAGAAAATGTAATAATATAGGTAATGCGAACGGCGAAACCCACCCCTCAAACCACACCAAAACCGCAGGTACATTATGCGGTGTAATAATTATTAATTCACGGCTACTGTTATACTATATGCATTCACTCGTATAATATGTATATATATATAATTATATAGCTATGCAGTAGTATTATATTATATATAGTCTTCGGTACGCGTTATGACACGTGTTCACGAGATAATAATATAACAGTTATAAGTTATAACCATATATTATAATATTATAAACCTACACTGCAATAGACGTCGTACCTACTCACCGAGACGAATGTCTGATTATTATTATTATTACTAACCGTCGCGCCGGTAGCTTATTAGTGTGAGCTCGAAATGATAATAGTTCGCGAAGGCGGAAAATTTCGGATTAATTTCTAGGCAATTGTTATACACGGGGACGACGTCTCTTTGGGTTTCCACTCGATCGGTCCGAAGTATCATTATTATAATATTATAAAAACAGCAAACGTAAAAAATCATTCCCCCCCCCCCAAATCTTGACCACTGCTAGCAAACACACAGTGATCGTCTACACAATCATCATCCAAGTCGTCGGGTAGGACCTATCTTCATAGTATTCTATGTACAGGAATGCACAATAATATTGCTAATAGGACTATGCCGTCCATCGTATAGCACACTTTTATATGGACTACGACTGCTGGTCACCGTATTACACTGTGATTTCAATATTTGGTAATAGGACTTATGGTAGCTGTGAGGCAACGGTACCCAGTTAATGAATAATAGAGATCCGCGGTAATGAAAGGGTATACCGAACACGCTAAAAATCACTTAGAAGCAGTGCTTTAAAAAAAAATACCGAACAGTATTCAATATGTTTCAAATACTTTCAAACGAACAAATGAAAATAAAAATAACTTGAAACTGTCTTATACGATTATATTATTTTCAACTTATTACTATATTATGATCATGACAGATACCTACTATAATAAGACTCGATACGACAGAAAAATATACAAATATCTGTAGGTACTCAAATACTTTTCAGAACTGCGCATGACACGTGAGGAAGCGTTTACGCTAAATAATAATTTATCAAATTATTATACTTAATTGTTATTTTCGTATGTCTGTGTAATTAAATATTACGTTGACAAAATGTATATTGTCGTCAGTCGATCGCATTTATTGAATTATTAAAATATTTTTAAACACAAGACATAAATACCATGAACAGACACATTTTACGGATTAGTTCACACTCAAAAAATATGAATGAAAACATATCTCGTTTATATTTTAAACACTATTTGATTGACAATTTTGTATCCAAACTCAGAACATGTTTGGTGTACAGTCGCCTTTGGTTATTTTAGAGTTTTCATAGTTATTTTTGTTTGAAGTACTTACATAAAACGACTTCTAGGAAATAACATATTATTATAGTAAATAAAATATAATGACATTTTAAAACCAACAACAAGTTCAGGGTTACCATGAAGGTATTATATTGTGTATAGGCTATTCACAGAGAACCGAATCTCAGAAGGAAATATAGTAACTACAATATTATGTTTGGACAAATGGTATTTGAGTATCTCTTCGGGTTGACATTTTAGTTATTATTATGTACTCACTAGAGTAGTGAAATGTTTTATGGTTTTTAATGAACAAAATATTATATTTTGTCAACAGCGCAAATGTAACGTAAGTCAAATTTAATTATTTAACCGTATATTATAATAACGAGCGACGTCGAATAATATTTTATAACCGTCAATATTTGAACGTCCTCTTATATAATATTATACTGTCCTTCATTAAACTTTGTACAGATGAGATTTTTTTTGTTTAATTTTGAATACACTTACAACAGCCAGATAGGTTGAAATTGTTTTATCATATATATAATATTATATTTATTTATTTATTTATGTCCCATAGACGACCAACCGTAAGTACATATATTGTCGAAGAGATGTAGTGTGAAGGGAGAAGAGCATATATTATAATATACTCGTATATATAATATATTGTAATATTATAATAAATGAAAAAAAAACCTGGGTGGTGATTTATTTTTTTCCCCTCGATGCACTGATTGCACACTCCAACGTCACGGAGTGTGGTAAAAAAATTAGCTTTTTCCCCGGGTTTTTGGACCACCGGAATTTATTGCGAGCAAATCCCTACCCGGCCCGTGTCTCCGCGTGCGGTCGTTAACAACAGGCAATTTCGGGCATACATTTAAGTAATGCCACTTTATCTAAATATATCTGTGCGCGCCGATGGTTTTTTGCACTCTCTCTATTCCTTGTGCCAAACGCTAGTTTCTTGACGGGTTTTCCCGGCTGACCATTAAAAGCCGCACCTGCTGACCGTAGGTTTTCCTGCGAAAACGGTTAAAAAAATGGCTGCTCGCTCACACGAAGAACAACAAAAATGTTGGTCAATTATTTGTACACTTTTACGTCTCCGAAACAAAAACGCAAGTATTAGATACGAGTTTTTTTATGCGTTGATTGACATAACTATTACATTATTCTGTAATATTATGATAAGCGTACTGGTTCGATCTTTTCTAAAATTAAAATAACTTTTAATCATATTTTGTTTACCAGGAAAATTACAATAACACAGAAATATTAATATTTTTCTAACTATAGTAGATAAATAGTTGTGTTTCATATCGACACTATTCGTTCGTGCAATAATATTGTGCATGTAACTAACCACAGGTAATATTATTGGCAGTTATTATTAAATCCAAAATGAATTTATTTTTGTGATTTATCTTGTAAAAATAAAATCATATTAATTTATTAAAATCATAATCTCATGGTAGTGATTTAAAATAAACTAAGTAGATTGGACAAAATACATATTAATATAGTATACGTCTTAAGGTATCTCTTTATTGACACGGGTACATATCATATTACATTTGAATAATTGGTGGTTAAGTCGCCATTTGAGATGTTTAATATCGCTGTATACTAATTGAGTCCCTATACCTGAACGGGGAAAAAATAATACACTAATTGAGTCCAGGGTACAAACGGTACATATACTAATTGAGTCCGGGGTTAGAAAACTAATAGTACACGAATTGGGTCCGAGGATTATTTAAGTAAAATATAAAATCAACCGTCCATAGTCCAGACACAGCGGAAATTATGCCGCACAGCCGTGTCACGCGTCAAAAGCGTATCGATCATATTATCATTTTTATGACTTTTTTCAGATAATATAGTAACATGTTATACTATAGGCTAGGAATTATAGATTTTTTTTTATCATCGCCAGTATAATTATTACCGTCTACCGATATCATTATAGAAGACTGAGCGATATTGTTAATTTCATTGTTATACATACAGTCCTAAGTCTGTAAAAATGGGAAGGAATTTTTTTCATTTGGTGGGACTCGGTTAGTATTAAAAGATGGACTCAATTAGTATTATACCTATAATTTCACTGGACTCAATTGGTATATACCCTAAAACAACCCGGGACTCAATTCGTTACAAAAGGTCATACTGGGACTCAGTTCGTATGCAGCCTTTAATATCAATGCCAACATTTAAGAAGGCTAGTTATTTTATTTTCATCCTTAGATGACTTCTTACCAGTGTTGAGTTTATCTAGATAGGCAAAATTGTATTATACAACTAAAATTGAATAATGATTCATCCGAAGTTAATAGCCACAAAAAACGACTGAGATATTTTCAATAAAAGTTAAAACAATAGATTACTTGAAACTTGGATGATGTTTATAGCTTAATTTTTCAACTCCTATATTATAGGCTATAGATATCTAAAGGGTAACTCACATATTATGGTTTTATTTTAGCTTATGAAAAAATAAAAATTTTTTGTTTATCTAAATGGTTGCAATTGGTCACATATTATATTAATATTATAATTAAAAACAATATGGCATATACATTTTGTACAAATATATTAATTAAAAATACAAATCATTAGCCTCAACAACGTCGAGCGGGACATAACTTATAAAAAAAAAAACATATTATTCATAGTATAGAATTGTTATTTTTAATGAGCAACGAAGTTGCGGGATCAGTTAGTAGTATAACAAATCTAAATATTTTAAAATATCTATAAAAAAAAAAAAATCTGTGCTTATACATATCTTTGATTACAGTATGAACTATTGATGAAAAACCTTGTCTTACATTTTCAATCCTTAGCTATAAAAATTTAACATTAATTGATACATATTTAACTACAATATATTTTTCAAATTTTCGAGATTTTGATGAATTTTATCAAAAATTGAGCTTTAAATACTTTTATGATCATGAAATAAAAAGGTGCCTATAAATCTTTACTATTCAACTGATATAAAAATCTAAGAGGTACCTTGTATTAAATTTAGAATAGTTAAAATAAACACATATAAAAATCTAAATTTCGTTATTCCTATAAATAGCTCTAACGAAGACAAAATATTTTGAAAATTGCATGCTGTTTAGAAAATTAAAACAGTATGAATAATCGGAAAATGTCATGTATCTATAGTTATTTTTTTTACAGTCACATCAAAAACCAAAATTGATTTTTTTCGAATACTGATATAGTGTAAAAATCCCCATTTTTCCATTTTTTTTAGATTCTGAGCGAAGCGATGAATGTATTGATTTTACAATGATGTGTGTGTGTTTTTTTTATTTTTTTTTTTTATTTTTGTGTCTGTCATCACCTTTTAGGACAGTCAAAAGTAAAAATTTCCGAGCAGTTTTCAAAAGCGTCATGAAAAACAAAAGAAAAATTAAGGAAAAACGGGAATTTTTACGCAAAATCTGTATTCGAGAAAATAGATTTTGGTTTTTGGTGTAACTCTAAAACAAATGACCGTAGGGATATGACATTTTGACTGAGTGTTTATAATTGTATTTCCTATACACCATAACATTTTCCAAATATTTTGACTTATTTTGAGCTGTTACGGACATTGTCAATTTCCATTTTTTTAGTTTTTTTTTCTATAAATAATAATAAAATTTTATCTTTTGAGTAAAAAAGCTTGAAATTTTAATAGAAGGCTCCTAGGTTATTGTTTCAAAGGCAGATGAAAAAAATTAAAAATCCTTAGTCACAGTTTTTATTTATAAGCATTTAAAGTTCAAATCTTGACAAAATACGGAAAAATCACAAAAATTAGCAAATTATTTTGAGTTGAGGATTCATAAAATTTTTCTTTTTAAATCTAAGATTTTAAAATGTAATATAAGATTACTCATAAGTTTTTCTACCTTTATCAAAAAAAAAAATGTCTACAAGAAACTTAAATTAAATTGTTATGAGCGTCTGAAATTTATATTTTTACAACACTTGATATTCACTCGATATCTCATGTAACGATTTTCTTATTTTGTTGAATTGAAAATTTAAAACAAGGCCCCACGTAAATAGGTTATATATAAATTACTTTATTCACAATAATATCATCAAATATACTTATTTCATAGGCTCCTATCATAGGCTGACTGACCGTTTTCGCTCAGAATCGTTTTTCTTATACAATGATATTATATTATTGAATTCAAATTTAATACCATCCATAACAGTGACCCACTTGTAACCTACTGTACAGTAGAGCGACATCCACTTATCCACCTTTTTTCTTTTATTGTTGCTTTCGAAAACTATTGGGAGTTTTCAGTTTGACCACTCGAATGCGACAACTAGATTTATTTTGCCAACATAAAAGTTACTCTGGAGTTTAAAATCGAATCATTATTTCGATAACTTATCTTGTATATAGTCACGAAAAAAAACACACACACACATCATTATAAAATCAATACAACTGTAATATCCTCTTTAAAAATATACAATGCGTATCGGTAAGGGAATCATCGATAATTTCATTCATTTCTATAGCATCAATATTTAAATATTCAAGTTATGTGTATTAATTAAACAGACATTCATAACTATTTACCAAAAACACTGTTCATAATAAATAAATTAACTTGGAGTGACAATATAGGCATTTTAATACAATGTAACTGAAAATGAACACACAGAAAGGACAACGGTCCGACATTTCTGATGGAAACGTAGAGAAATGTGTTTCCATCACCGACCGCAAAACAATGGACACCCAACAAGTAGAACACAATTATACAAACTACTGCAGTGTCGCGTAAAATAAATGCCTACAAAAAATGTTTTAGAGTCGTATTGAGGCTGTAAACGTTTCTACGTGTTACATATTTTTAAATCCTCAACGATCCTCAACGAAGAAATATTTAATTTTTTATATATATACATTGTAGGTATACATACAACATAATATTACGTGTGTAAAAAGTCAAGAATTTCAGAATGCTACAAACTGCATATTATGATAAGAGTTAAAATAATTCAAATGAGCTCATAATTTTTATTCATCTTGGCTTAATAGCAGTTTCAGTTATATTATATAGATTCATATATTATTTTTGTTATTTCAGAAATATTAAAATGCAAAATCTCCTACAGGAATCGATATTATCATAATAATCATTTTTTACAAATCAAATCAAACCATAAATCATCCTTTTTTTAAGTAGACGTATTCATTTAATTTCATTCAAAGAACCAGATAATTTTCAATAATTTACTTCATACCTGCCTACTTAATAGTTAATATTGTATTCAATACACTGCATTAAATAATATTCTTATTGAAAATAATATGTGATCGTAGTTTACTTAAATGATAAATTGGATATAAATGAGAGATAATATCCAATCACGTAAAAATAACGTAATATCTTAAATTTCGGATAACTCGTGCCCATTAGAGAATCCAAGTATAAAACTTTACGTTAACAGTTTGGTTTGATTATATAATATATATTTTATAAATGTATATATGTATATGTTGTGGTGGGATTTTATATGGAACAGTTTATGGCAGCGCTGTTATAATATGCCAAGTACGCTAAAGCCCTTAATCATTTGCAGATAAAAGGGACTCTATACGCGGACAATTAAGCCGTAGAAGTTTTTGCTTATCCGATTCCAAAGTTTTCCGATCGAATAAAATATCACAAATATTTGAAATCGATATCCACCATAACCTCATTAAACGTATTTTACGATGTTTATGTTGATACTTAAAAAAAAACCCAACCTATAATGAAATTTGAGAATATTTAAATTGTGCAGTATCCGTTGTCATGGGGATGATTTTAATTGATAGTCATTACATATTATTATAATGATTAGATTTTAATAGTTGTAGTATCAGATTTATTTTTTTAAATAAAAAATATCACACAATCGAATTCCATATTTTAATTACATACGAGAATACATTTTTATTAATTTAAATACGTATTCCTGTTATTAGGACTGTAGGTAGGTTATTAGTGGATTATTGGAGATATTTTTTAATATCACACTTTTAAGAGACTTGAATTAAGAAAATTATATTGTGAACAAAATAGTTATATTAATAAATTGTATACTTATCAATTATAATTAATAGAAAAACAATTATAAACAATTTATGATTGGTTTTCGTAGTGGAATGCCTTGTAAATTTTTAGACATCATTGCTATAAAATGGATTCATAAACATTTTCATGGATTTTTATAAAATGTGAACTAATATAACAGAAAAACTGAATAAGCTATAAATATTAATTATTGTTAAAGGACCATGATTTTTTATTTTTATTTTATACACTCAGTATATTGGTAATATATAATGAAACTATGATCTTGAATTTCAATATAACCCATCGGTCTTGTATTAATTTGTCTTTTTATTGTCTTTTTTTCTTTTTAATCGTATTGTGATCCTCTTATCAACACCTTATATAATTGTGGGAAATTTCTAATTATTTATATTTTATATACATTCAATATCTTAAATATCACATTTTTTATCAACTTCATATATTATACTTTATTTTATATTTATTTTTTGTCAGTAGTATTAATACTTTACATAAGGTAATATTTTATAATTTATGTTACATTTGTTTTATAAACACTCAAACTTAAGTCACTCTAGACAGTTGTTAGTCAAGCATATTCAATTTTCGAGTTCATATTTAATTGTTTTTAGTTCTAAATAAACGTATTTTAGGTCATCGTGGTTCAGAGTATTAATATGACACAGTGCATGAGGAGAAAAGGCTACACTTTCACGTTTAATTTAACTTAAGTATTTTCATCAAGTATTGCATTTTTTTATTAGATAACTGAAAATTAAAATGAGTAACGACTCAATACTTAATTAAGTTAATAAAAATAAATAAAATTATCATTAAAACGTTGCAAAATATATTAGTAATTTTTTATTTTATCGAGATATTCAACAAGACAACAACTCATGCATTTATTAACAATATAAAATACCTAAATCACTATGGTCTGATCTAAATATTTTATTATTCCTCATGTATAAAGCATTCACTTACAGCATACTTTAATTATTATTTATTTTAGCCCAAGTAAATATAACATTTTTTTTTGATATTATTTTGTTAATTAAATAACTTTAAAGCAAAAATTAAAACCTCAACTATTTTTCAGAGCACAGCCAGTGTTATAAATAATAGTTTCATTTTATTAATAACTCTTTCAAGTTCTATTTTATTTTTTCTTATATCAAAATCATAATAATATATATTTTCTCGGTAAAAAAAAACAAAATGAAAGAATTCAACAAATTCAAAATTAGTTTAAGGTATGAAATATAAATACTAATTTCTGCATATTTGCACCAAGTAATATTCCCCCGTTCAAATACTTGGATTATTATGTTACTATTGTAAACAGTAGTTATATCCGGAGTTGTATCCATTAATATTAGATATTACTCGTGTACAATACATTTTCAGTACGGAATATTTGATCGTGATATTTTAATATATACACGTTATATGACTTAAGGCTCCCTTTTTCTGTTTTATTTCAATAATTTTTTTATAAGTCTGAACACTTGTACATAACAAATCACAGTTTCATCAAATATCAAACGCAACACAAATCAGATGGCCGCTTTATTATTATGTTTTTTTTGCTATTATCGCCCACTGTTATTAGTATTTTGCAACTTCTTGTATTTGCCGTGTTATCGTCAATGTTAAAAATTCCATGGATTTTGTTCTTAAAGCCATTGATAATCTATGTAGTATAACTTTAGCATCCATGTTTGGTTCGACTCCAATTCAATATTAAAATATCCCCTGCTCGAAAAAAAAGTAATACAAAATACATATTTTTTTTCACTATAATGTTTTAAATGTGCTTTAAAAACAACATGCTATCGACTTATCGTTATATTGAATAATTAATAACAACCTGAAAATATTTTACAGATAATAGTATATTGTACTGTTTTTTTTTCTTATTTATTTTTAATGCTGTATTATCATGTTAACCATGACTTTAATTTCCTCGTGTACTAAGATAATTTATGAGCGTTTTACGGTAATTAAGCTAAATATTTTCTTGCTTGAGTCTTTATGAGAGCGTTACTAATGTAAACGCATTAGTTAAATTTATAAATGAAACGTATCGTCAATGATGTTTTGACGTTTGTAAATACCTTATTTTTTCATAAGTAGACAGGTAAAACCAATTTTAACACCAAGTAAAAAACAGTAAAATGCACAAAATATGCAATCGTTTAATAATATAATATACTAATAATATCATTAAACGATAGTAAAAAATCAATATAGGTACTTATCAATTATTTATTTAAATTTATTTTTTCAATACAATGTTTATAACTTATTACAACTTAGATGTAAGACATGCTGACATATGTTTATAATTCACATCAACATTAAGCAAGATAGGAATTGTTAGGAATATGTTAGGTACATTAAATTGGAATAATTTGTTTAATCCCCGTTAAATTTACTTAACAAAACTGGAGTAGGCTTGGACAGGTTTAGCTACGATTATTATTACCATCCCTAGAAAGTTACAAGATAATACAACATAAACTACCGAAAGATAAATGCTCTGCGTACAACCCTATCGCGTTATGCATATTTCACTGACAAAAGTATTTAAATTAAAAGTCACCAAATAAATATTTAAGTACTTATACACATTAATAAAATATATACATTCTAAAAATTGTTTGTATAAGTTCGTAATAGGCAGTTAAATAATTAATACATTTTATAAAAAAAAACTCAATGAACCATGTTTTTCTGCTAACAATTTATTAATCTACTTTATTTTTTTAAATCTTTATTTTTATACCTTTTTGTAATTGTTATAATTATTATTTATGTACTTTTTATTTTTAAACTCACTTTTTTCTTGTATAATAAATGCTGAATTTTCAACAGATTTCTCTAGCACTGATACATTAGGTTAACCGGTGTGAAAATACAATGAATTTGGTAGAAACGAATTGGAGCATGTGGAAGTAGAACGCAAAGTAAATAGGAATAATAAATTAGTGGATTGCATTTCGGTGCAATCGATCTCAGAATAAGTTATACAACCATCGTTTACAATTGAATTGTATTCTTGATTCTAAAGTTTCTGTATTAAATTTAATAGCAAGTATGTTTAAGAAGGTCCTATAGTGTACTAAAGTTGGTTTAATTCAAATAGTAACACACATAGAAACCTAAATTATTCGTTTTTTTTCATACATCAAACAATCTAGGCATGAGCTTTAATAAATGTACCTCTGTTTAGTTTTTAATAATATATTAATAAAGTAATTCATTCTATAGTTTTATAGTTTGTATTATTTAAATATCGATAATTACAATATTAAATCTATATTGAAGTTGCAATGTAGTACATTACTTTCAATATATCAATGAAAAATCATACTGACAGGCCATTAACGGATGTTTGTGTTCCCAGATATATATTGAAATATCACAACCCAACAAAAAAAAAACGACAACGGAATCAATTTAATATGTTGAAAAAAATATTGAAATTTTGAAATTATTGTTAAATTTGCATATTAATACACTGATATACCTACTATAATTTTAAAATGCTGAGAAGTATAAAAATGTATCATTATAAAACTGTTATAAATATTAGTTATCTTAAGTTATCTTTATTCATACATACACAGTCAAATCGTAGAAATTATTTGATTAACATATTGTAAGTTTGAACAGTGCTTTGTTTAAGCTATTTTCACGTATACGTATTACGTAATGATGTTGCCGATGTTAGTTGGACATTTTTTACTGTTCAACATTTCTGAAAAATTTATATTTCTTGTAGAATATTTAAATAAATTGTAATATATTATCATACACATACGATGTCTTGTATATAGTTTTATTTGATATATTTTCCAACTAAATAAATTCTTGACATTTTTGAAATTTTTTGAAATTTATTGTTCTCATAAAATTATCAAATTTAGAAAGTGTGCAGCCATTCGCATACGATAAAGATCATTTAAAAATTGTATTATGTTTAAAATAACTATAATAGTAATTACTAAATGATAATAAGAGATTTATATTGTACTACAACCGGTTGAGTCCAATGATTGTACTCCAATCAGCTGAATAAGTTCGAAACTATGTAAAATATCATTCGTTATGTCCAATGTGCTGATCAGAATATCCCAGTATTTTTACGAATTAAATTTCCATAATTGAACTACGTTCCAACAGTTATTAGTTATTAGTTATTATCTACTTATATTTAGTTGAAAAAGACAAAATATGATAAATTGGATATAGATGATATAGAACAGACAAGTAAATATATAAAGATCCAGTAAAATCTACAATACTCATGGCATAATATTATACCAACATTAACCACACCAAAAGTACACTAAATACTTATTAAAATACACGATGTTGGCAGAATTGTTCTTTGATGTTTCTAAAATTGCTTTTCATGCAGTAAATAACAGTCGGTAAAATCAAGTTATGTTACTTATTACATAATTTAATATTTGAATCGACATGGTTTCATCTCCAAAATAGCAAAAATTAAAATCAAACACAAAATATATAATAAAAACAACAAAAATCATGTAATTGAAAAAAAAAAACAGTAAATAACAAAATTTAATATAGAAAATAAACTATATGAATCGGCTTTAGAGTGGTTTAAACTAATATCTTAAGTTGTATAAACAAGTCATTTTAAACATTTTAAATTATCATTTTTGTCATGTGGGTTTACTCATTTTTTAATATATCCAGCAAAATATGTGTGCTTCTTTTTTCTCATATTATTCATTCCAGATGGATACAGCTTATATTTAATTTCTTTAAATGTCTAACCAAATAAAATGTGTAGCTAACAACGAGCTGAAACCTCAAAAGCATTATTGGTTTTGGCCCATCGGCGTTTGGAAATTTCGTAACAATCCCATAATTTAAAATATTATATTAAAATACAGAAATGTACATACAAATCTTCTTCGTCGATGTCCAATCCATGCCTCCTCAAATATTTAAAAAACGGGTTAAGACATTTTTAATTTTCATGAAAAATTTATATTAAATTATATTTAAAAAAAAATAGAATCTAATCAGTACTTAGTTCATAGTCCAAGGATTTGTTGAATGTGCTTCCGTACAGATTGTGCAAAATGAAAATGGCAACCATTTTGTTTTATATTTGGAAACATATATTTGAATGCGTTATAGCACTTCGTTCAAAGTCTTTCATTATTTATTTCGGGTTCTAAGCAGAATTTTTTTTAAACTGTTAAGTCTTAATAGACGGTAAATATGATTCTTCAATTTGTTTGGCAGTAAGCATATAATATAATATGGTAGGTGTAATGAAGTTTTCTAAAACATTAACTAAGTACATTTATGAAAAAAATTAAGGTTATGTTTTAAACGTACCATCAGCAAACCAATCAACATAACGGTCTATTATCTCTAAATTATCAGGTGTAGAAAATATAATTATTCAATCATTGGATAGGCCTGAATCGTGTAACAGTATGAGACAAAATTATTTACAACACCATTTAGGATGTACATAAGCTAAGAACAAACCCAAGCAGTTACCTAACAATAATCGTTGGGATAATTTAAAATCCACTATACGCAGAGTGAAAGAATACTATTTCAACTGTTTTAACTCCATAAACCAAATAATTGACACTTTAATACATAAGAAAAAGAAAATATATAACACCGACGCATTACGTATCATACTTCAATTTGGTGTGTGCAAATCTTGGACAAACATTTGCTTTCCCGTATACGTTAAGATTTCATCAAAAATTAACTATAATATACATTATGTATTGTTATACATATCATCGTTTTTATTTTTTACAAACATTATGTCATCACAGCGGTTACATGCATACCTAACTTTATTCATGGGCTGAATTCGTTTTTCAATAGTGACGCCATAGATGATATTATGATACGCATTATACGGTACTTATATAAAAAAAAAATCGATTTTCAGATTTTATACAATATGTATATCCACCTATATATTATATACAATATATACAACAACAAAGATCGTCGAGTATAATAAATTGCTTACCCATCAGCTGTCTTCTTAAATTTCGTTCATCGCTTTTAGACACTCTAAACTCAAAAAATATCATACAATTTATCGAGTGAATGCGTCTCGAATTTTAACGTAAATATTATGTCATAAAAAGGACGAAAAAAATACAATATAATGACAGTTATTAGTTTCCTGTTGACTCGTGGAATCTAATAAGGAAAAACCTCATCTGTGATCAGTTTTTACACGTAATCCGTCGTACTATAATATTATGTGTGTATTACAACAAGGAAATAATATAATAAAATACCATGGTTGTGCCTTTGTTAAAAATTAAAAATTATTACGCTACATAAAATTTTTCTTAGAGGTATTCATTTTAATATATTATTGTTCAAACTTCTCGGTCTGGTAATAATATTTGTGTATTTTATTGTTTGAGGTGCCAAAGTATAAATGTGTAATTTCTTATAACAATATGATAACATTTTATTCGGCTTTCAGGAAATTACAAAACCTGAATTTTCTTTAATAATAATAAGTTTATGTACTAGATAAATAAATTAAAAAACTAATTTATTTAATACTTAGTATTGTTTGAAAATTCTTCAATATTGCAAGTTGTAAAGGAAAATTTATGTTTTATTTTCAAAAATAAAACATCAAAGAAATTCAAAACTGATTGCTGTTTCGTAATCGTATTATTTTACAAAATATAATCTGTTTAAAATCATGTAGAAAATAAATACAAAATGGTTAATTAATCGTATGCGTATATAAAACCACAATGTGTCAAAAACACTAGTGTAATTTAATTTAACACTGTAATGTGTATTAATATTAATAATGATTTAAACGCGATTTGATAATTATTTGATTTAATTGCAGTAAAAAAATGTAAAACCCGAATTAAATGAAAAGTATAACAATCATTAATTGTAGCTTTAACTTTTTGATTAGCCCATTGCAATATAAGTAGGTACCTATAGGTATTTGGGAACAGGCCGATTACTACGATCCCACGAAATATCATCTCGATACGAGTAGAATAATAATACTATGTAGGCCACGTTTTCGTTATTTTTATCCATATAATATTTTTCTTCGTTAATTTCAAAAATAATTATCCAGAAAAGCCATTAGGAGCGAAAATCATCTTCGCTCGAATTCGGGAACGCTATAGCTGTATATAATACGCTTTGTATACGACCACAGAAATGATCACATAAAAGCAAAATTTCGATCCGAACGTAATAATATGTAACGATAATTATAATTATAACCGTTCGAACGGGCCTTTTATACGGTTAATATTATGTTTGTCCCCGGAAATCGACGGTTCGAGAAAGCGCGTGCAAAAATGTCACCACCCCAAACGACGATTTTCAGCCCTATATTATATGCACGTCCACGATTGTAATATCGATCGTTATCTCATATCACACCTATTTGTCTTGATAATTTTTCCTTACGTTTTATTTTCGCAGTGTTATTCCACCGGGCCATCCTGCTCAGCGGTTCTCCGCTAAGTCCACTGTCTCTGGTCAGGGACCCTGTGTACTACGGCCATCAGGTGGCCAAGTTGGTCAACTGTTCGCCGGATTTGCAACACTTGCATCTGCTCAACTGCCTGCGCGACACGCCACTGGATCAGTTGTTGAACGCGCAGCTCCACGTGCCCGAGTTCACCACTGCGTTCGGGCCCAGCGTGGACGGTGTCATCATCGACGTTGGAACTGCTGCCGAGTCCAGCAGGCTCGGCGCGCAGTCGAGTGAGTAAAATAATATTAAATATATTCCGTCGACTTGATGAACAATAACTATGTGAAATTTCAGAGATTAAATTGTTCAGGCATACTTAGGGAAAATGTCTAGTCTAGAAATTGTTTAATATTAAAATAATAATTTAAAAATGAAACCTAAATAATATGTAATATTGTTAATACGCACAGTGTACAGATTTTTCGGAGTCAAAAATACTACTAATATCGTTGTATGCTAATTTTTTTATTGATTGATTTTTAAGAAATTACCTACAAACATCACTAAGGCCACCTAACCGTATACGTTCGACTGTATACAGTAAAAGTGCGTCATAAATCTTAACACGACGTATTGTTTTTTTGTTACAGAATGGTTACAGACGTGATTGTAATAATAATACGTATAATAAAAATATACTTCTTTTTAATATTTTTCAATGTGAATTTAAATTTACACAATTTAATTCAACTTTACGATTTTCAATTTGTGAGTATCGTTATATAACAATTTAAAAGGATTTGATGTGGAAAATTATTAAAAGAGCGGAAATTGTTATGCTGATGTAATAAAAATACATTATAGTTACGTTTCAAATTGAAATCAGTTTCCTAAAGTTGTTTTATTTAATTATACATTTATCTAAAACCAATTATATTTCGTTATTTAGAATAAGTATCTGATTCAAATATTCCACAAGCACAAAATATTATATCTACCGAGTCCTACGAATTACGATACCACAGTTTTCCGTATTCGCTGCAAGTAGTTTACTTTATAAATTATATAATATAATAATAGTTATAAACAATAAATTATAGTTTCAACATTCGATATTTATTTATACATTTTTTCAGTTAAGTACGTTTCATTCAGTATATACAACTAAAATACTTTTTTTTTATCCATTCAAAACATACTTAATTGTCGTCTACATTTCTACCTTTTTGATTTTTTTTAGATACACTTGATCAAGTTTAACTTGAATTTAAATGAAACAATAATTTATATAGCTTATATTAATAATGGTGATTATGTAAATATTTACATTGATTTTTTTCTACGATATAATATATTGTATGTATGTATTAATATTATTATTATTATATTGCTTTTTCTTTTGTTCTATTTGATATCATTTTGGTCATAAAATTATTTTGTAACTTCTAATTACTGCATTTATGTTTTGTATTTAGACTTATGTCCGTAATCAAATAAATAAATGAAATGGGCTGTTAGTGTAAAATGTGTAATTAATCAACAAATTCTAAATTCACGAGGTATCACAAAAAAAAAGATAAGGTCTTTATTATTTTTATAACAAATAATAATATTATGCATTGTAGTCTTTACAAAAATACAATCACAATGGTTTAAATTCGTGAACAACTTTAGTGGATAAAAAATTAAGACGCTTAAATTGCCAAAACCAGGTGAAGCCGTATCAAATAACAACTTACAACTCAGCCAACCGTATCTGTTTTGTAATCAAAATGAAATCCGCAATGCGTTGAAACTTTTTTTTAAGTCATTTTTAAAAAATGTGTATTTTTAACACGCTATGATGAATCGCGAACATAAAAACACTGTATTTTACAGGTTTATAATCTGTGGAAGTCATTAATGCGGAAAGGCGGAAAAAAAGTTAAATCATAATAGTAAATTCAGTCGTCATTATTTTCGATCTATATATTATATTATAGTCGCCACGGACAAACGTGCGCTAATTGCTTCGGATACAAATTTATATTCGTCTGGACCTTAGGTCACGGGGAAGAAGGATGGGGGACAATAAAGATACTGTAAAAATAAAATAATACGCCGGAAACGAAAAAACCTCTATATCGCTGCCAGCCGCCCGGAGAGTATTGGTTTCCATTGGAAACTTAATCCAAAGTGCGAGAAACTCGACGAGGTTTTGTTTATCCCGGGAGGGCTCTTATCGTTCATGCTAATGGGCCCGGAGAGGTTTCGGTTAGGTCGACCTGAATAAATGGGATTGGTTTGTAGAGCGCAGAGTTTTGAATAAGCGGATTTTTATGTGAATAAATGGATACAATGTCGGGCAAAGGGGTGGAGGCGTGCGTGCGAGTATAATATATTTTTTGTACGGTCTTGACTTATATTTTATGCTTTTTGTACATAATATGAACGACACTGGCCCCCATACGGAGTTGTTATTGTCCACCAAAGTCACACCCGGAAATAGATGATCGAATACCTTCCGTCATTCCCTTTCCGCCGTCCACATCGTCTCGCCAACAGAAAATAAAATTGTTTCCGCCGTGACGACTGTTTAGTCCCGATACGGTTGTACCGTGCAGCAGGATGTGTCCTTAACGCTCTTTTTCGTCTGATTTTCGTTCACGATTCGTTTGTTAGACATCATGCATATACGTGTCTACGAATAATAATAAGGAGAATGCACGTACCGAACTATGTTTATGTATAATATTATATAATGTCACCGTGTGCGATACCACACCGCCCCAGCCTGCAGTCAACTACAATATTCCATCGTTATCTGCAATCCGCCTTTGCGATTACGTGATAAATTAAACTGATACGTTGTTTACAAGTTCAAACAAAACGCAATTTCGGATATCGCGGCCCCGTAACGTTGGCTTTAACACGCGTGAAATTCGGCCGAATTGCATTCTACAAACTCGTTAGGCAGTACATACTATTATCGTACACCATATCCGAATGTATAATATTGCCAAACAACTTTTGGACGACCGAGTTTATTAACAATCTCGCTGACGGTGCACATACATAGTTTTAGGTTGCATTTGATATTCACGCGGTAAGCCACCGCGTGCGTCTTAACCCTACAGCTGATGGCCGCTGAATTCACATGGCGCAACTAGCGGGCAAGTTGGCGAAGTGAAACTTTGGGCTCTCTAATAATACAAGTGACCGTTCGGTGGAGTGTGGACGGACAAATAAAAATTGGTTTTCAGTTTATTTTTTCACATTTTATAATTATTATTACCTATATTTCATTAATATAAACATTTACGTTATGACTTATTATAATAGCTTAAAACGATATAGCTGTTATACTATAATTATATACTGTTATAGTTAATAGCATATGGAGCATAATATTACCCTACGAGTTATTAATTTAAGACTGTTGAAAGCGAACCAATTTCAAGGAGTCGGATTTAGGCAATATTCTATAACCATCGTGAGTGATGTGTGACTGTGTGTGTGTAGTGACTGATCATTAGTGAGTACCCCAAACGCTTTATATAATTAAAGATGAACTACGGCTAAGATTCTTGGAAATCCGTAATAACGTACATACGCCCGGTCACGTGTCACTATATTTTGCGATCAAAAAAGGTTCAACATATGAAAGTCTCAAAAATTGGAAGAAAAATTCACCCACTACCAAAAGCCCGATTTTAATTTTGGAAACATATTTTCATTTCTTATTTTCATTTCTATGTTATGTAGAAAATGGTTTTTCGATTTTTTTTTGTATTGTCCAGTTAGTTAAGTACCTACTAAATTAATTAAATTTCTTTTTTTTTCAAAATACACCTTTACTTTAGTGTTACAAGAAAAAATAATCAAAAACCCATTTCCTACATAACCTAGAAAAGAGAATAAGGAATTCAAAATTAAATTGGACTTCTGAAAGTATATTTTTTTCTTTTGCTTATTGGTCTAAATGCACTAAAAAACGACCCGCTTTCGAAATAATGGTAATGGTTTTGATCATCTTCGGGGGGGGGGGGGGAGGAGTATGTAGTGTACCATGTACCTTGGATTGTTTAAGATCATTTATATTTTTGGGTAGGAGGCCCCATTTTATAATTGACTTCAGGGCCCCCAAGTGTCTAGTTGCGCCACTGCCGCTAATTATCGTCATTTTTTTTTCTTTTCTCAACTGCGTTTAGTGTGTGTATGTATTTGTGTATTTGCTATTTTTTTTACTGTTCACATTTTTTTTTTGTTTTTGTTTTTATTTATATTGCTACCAATGGTTATAATTTGATTTATGAGTTGATTGATGTCTTATTCGCTAAGAGTTCGAGTCTTTTGTTGTTTCCGTTATTTCCACGTAACCAGAAATCAATGTTCAGAAGCTTTTTTCGTATTTTGTATATTGTTCACCTTAATGTATTTCTTTAGTTTAACATTTAATTCCGGACTACTTATAATACAATTGTATTGTTCGTATAAACGTGATTCCAAAATATAAATAATAAATATCACAAGTGACAACAATAATGACAAGAAACAAAATATAAACCTTTCATAAATAATTCTTTACATCCTTACCTCCGATCGTTGTTGAATTTGTACTCTGATGTTTGTATGAATTTATTGGATGAGTCATCAACCCTCACTCCCGACTAATGGCAGTAAGAGATACGAGACCCATTACAACACCCTCAAGTATTTATAAATCTTACGTCTACTGATTTCCGGTCGACTTCCGTGTCACTGCCTGCTGGATCATTAAAGTTTGATCAGTTTCACCGATTGTTGCTTGTACTGTTATCCGGGAATACGCGTCGTAAATAGTAATAAAAAATATAAAGAAAAATAAAGAAATAAAAAATAGTAAAGGCAATGCATTTTTGTTTTTATCGTTTGAGACAGGGCTTTACGTCGTTTCTATTCAAATAAGATTTGCGTAGTTTATTCTATTGGTGCTCGTTGGCAGACTCACTACAGGCCAATCGATATAATATTATGGTGTATGCGTGTGTAGTGTGTGTGAGGTGTATTGTTGGGTGAATTGAAATCAACAGTGGTTGATGGCTAATACTAACGAGCTACGTAATGGAATGAGTGTGTGGGTATGTATATTATATAATATTATGTATAATATGTGTACAAACTTAGTACTTACCTATAGTATAATATGAACAAAAGGTTACAATAGGTACGTGATTAGTCATAAGGTATTGCTGTATAATAAACTAATTTTGAATAATAAATATAACATAATACGTGGTGATTAGCGTTTATGATTATATTATATTATCTATAATATCTAACCTAACCTAATATACGTAAATAATTTGGTGATTCAAATAGAATAGAATATTAAAAATATGAGGAAATTCGCTACCACCAGTATTATATTATAACAACAACAGTAATTTAAAGAAATCAGCACCCAAAAAATTTAAGAAATGTTCAACTGGTACCAAATAAACGTGTGGCTTAGCTATCGAGACAATACTTATAATACTCATATTATTATATAGATATCATTGTGGTGAAACTTACCTAAACAAAAAAAAAAAACTCACAATTACCAGAATAAATATTTTATTATAATTACGTGTGTGCGTGTGTTATTCCGGCCAGGCATATACTATTATATAGGCCGTTTACCAATAATTACCCATTTCTTCTGGACTGTTATAGCTTGCGGGTGTTGGCGAACGGTTATCATAATTCGGAGCAAACTGTATACCATGTCAAATATGATGAAAATAATAGTCAAATAAATATTATTTCTTAACGCTAATAAATTCAAGGAAAATAGGATGGGTGCTTAAGTGAAAAATTGAAATAATATTATAACATTATATAAAATTCTTTAGGAAAATTTACTTAAATATTAATACATTAATTTAAACATTTTAATTAAAAAATTGTTTATTTGTTTATTTTTAACACGATGAATAATGAAAATTTTATTACGCAGCAAAAGTTAGAGTTTTACTTAAATAGATGGAATAAGATAATAACAAATAAAAAAAAAAAGTCTCTTATCAACATTTAAAACGAAAACACACGAACACACTATGCTTACGCGTTATTTTTCTGTATAATATAATATATTGCACTATGTAAAGTTATTACATTTTCTGATTTCAATGAATTCGAATAAATTACCAATATGAATTTATCATTATTGTTATTATTATTATTATTATTATTATTATTATTATTAATTGTATCTACGAGAACATTGTCAAACATAATATAACATTTTATTGAGCATTATTAGAAAAATATACCTACACGTCTTGATGTTTGATAAGATGTATCCAATTCACTACATATCACATAATAAATTAATGATGTGACAAAAATCACTTTTTTCGTTTTGTTTTAGACGGTCAAGATATTGGACCCGGTAGACCGCCAGAGGATCCAAAGGAATTGGTATTGGCCAACGGATTCGGGCCAGCTATTCTTGCTAATCCGTCGGCCCGGCAACGGTTGCTTTCCAGGTTGTCTAGATTCGATCTGATGTTGGGCGTGGTGCGGGCCGAATCGTTCTTCGCATTTACCGGCGACGATGTCCAATACGGTATCGAAGCCGATCGGAGGACTAAAATCCTAAAGACCTACGTCAAAAACACATACAAGTGAGCGTTCGCCACTCCGCCGCCGGTCCTCGTACGAAATCGTTAATTTTCGCGGTTTTATTCGCAGGTACCATTTGACCGAAATATTAGCGACCATCGTAAACGAATACACCGACTGGGACAGACCGGTACAACATCCGGTGAACATCAGAGACGAGACATTGGAAGCCCTGTCCGACGCCCAAGTCGTAGCACCCGTGATCAACACGGCCGATCTCCATTCGGCTAATCGCAGGAACTCGTACTTATTCGTGTTCGATTACCAGACGAAGTACGGCGACTATCAACAAGTGAGTACTGACATCCGTCCATCGTTAAATTAAGATTAATCGATTTCGATTCGCGGGCGCTTACAATATAGCAAATAGTAGGTATATTATGTCGTCGTTCGATGTCAATCAAATACATTTCAAACGGCGTAAGCACGACACGCAGCATTCGTTTCTATTCGGCCGTCGATTTTTTGTTTTACACAATATTTTGTATCCCGCTTTCGATTTTAGCCATTAATTAATATTGTTCGGTGCGACAAGACACCTATTACAGGTACGTGTAATTGTCGTGTATATGGTATGGGTGTATAATGTATACGGACTGAAGATTATAGTATAGCGCTTCCTATGTTGTTTTCGGTTTATGATCTTTCGATTAGCTGGTCACCAGGTCACTTGAACAGTATAATATTAACGTTTTCAAATTCAATACCTACCATATTATTCCGATACGTGTCCACAATAGTTATACCCATCCATTAATAACCAACAAATACATATTCAAGACTGGATATATTTTTGTGTAATGAATAAAATTTAAAAATAATTTTGATAATTATTATGAATATTATGAAGCACATTTAAGTTACGTTAAGATTAAAGTTCATACATTTTAGTTTATTTAGCTTAGGTATACACTATACAGTATACAGGTAGGTATAGTCGTTTGTGCTTCATATGGTTTTATGTATATCAAAAATAAAAATATAAACTTCGTATTAAAAATTGTGATGGATAAATGTATAATAATTTAATATGTGTACCTTGCTAACCAACACAATTATTGCAACACAAATAGTTCAAGAATATTGTGAATAATAAGTGCCTCTCATATAAGTACTAATGCCTCTATTTCAATAACAAATACTTATAATATAGGTATATTATACACTGTTATATTAATAACGTTATAATTTATCATTTGTAATTAAAAACCACTCTGCGGTCTGTAAACAAATATACCTTAGATAGTCATATTATTAAAATGATATTTATTTTATAATTTTACTAATAAGTTTCCAATTCAATAAAATACAAAGGTAATATTACGGTGAATCGTGCTATCTAATATAAAGTATGTAACAAGTTTTTTTCTGAATATACGTATACCACAGTGACAAACATATTTATTTATTTTTTTGTAATTTATATTATAAATATAAAATAATGAATAGGTACTTATTCAGCTATGATATAACTTGAGCTATAACTAAAATATAAACGCATGAGTATTCTATTAAAATATGTTGGTAATTAGTATATTAACTTGTGGTATAAACAACAAAATATAAGATTCAAGTAAGTAAGTAAGATACAATATTCATTATTAATCAATACTTAAATGTAATTATATTTTACAATAATGGAATGAATTAGTATTAATATTTTAATCGATTTATTTTTAAATTTGTATCAGTTGAACTCGGTTGATGATTCATTCACATAATTTAATTCAAAAGCAATACCTACAATTTGAAATTGAAATCAAAATAACTATTAAACATTTAAATTTTTTCATAACATTAATTTTTTTGGTTATTTTCTGATGGAAATATTAAACTAGAGAATTGTAATAGGTACCTACTAGTGTTTTCTTAATACTAAAATATGAATCTATTGTAATATTTTTGGTTGAATTTTTCTCAAATACGTATATTATTTGAAAAAAAACGACAAAACGAGAATATTGTATTAAAAATTTCACGAGTGAGAAAAGACAAAAGTACATATTAATGTATCATTGATTTAATTATTAAATATAATTTATCACTCCTCGGTTGTTAGTGCATTTGAAAATTTCATACTACATTTAACGTAATAAAAGTGTTTTTTATGTGAACATGTATCTGCAATTTGTCTGTCCTCGGAAAATCCGATTTTTTTCATCATGTGTAACAATCATTGACATATTCGTCTCAAACCTTGTGATTGTTCCGTATTGTTATCATCGCTCTGATTCGCCGAAACGCATAAAAAAAAAAACTGTGCAAAACATTGACATATTTTAACGGATCAAAACCTACGCAGTTCTATAATGCACGCTTTTTCACAACAGACTTCGATCATTTACACTAAAATGATCAGTGACGAAACGCAGTAGTACCTACGCGTTCATAATATTATACCTGCGGCTATTTGTTGCTGTTAAGTATCTATACAGTACCTATATTATAGTAAATAGATAACCGTACCATGCACAATGGAAATGGTCGATATTCCAATCGGCATTATAGCAGTGCGATAAAATACCATAATATCATATCAACACTTATAAACTGAACGAACAAACTCGTACGAAAATATATTGAAACGTTAGTTTCCGCATCAGACACTTTTGTTAATGGAATGACTGTAACATGAGCGAATGCTATGAGGTTACATTGAAACATTATTTTGTATTATATTGGTTCTGTCTATACATCTAGCTGTTGTATTACTTGTTCGATGCACTGCACTACCACGAGTAAATACAAAACGAGATGTTTGTCCGCCTGTATCCCAGCGGGAAATCCAATTTTTTCGGGAAACTGATTTTAGTGATCAATGAACAGGTTAAAAAAAATAACAATAAGCAAACATCCGTCAGTTCGTGACGTGGATGCAGCGGTGGCAATACCCCGATAACAATATGTCTGAAATACGTATCATTTACACATTATACGGAGTCCGGCACTTGAAACGGTGTTTGATTTACTGAGAAATTGAAAGTTGATAAATATATGTAAATTACCTAGTATATATACCAAAAGTTCAATATAAAGAGCAGTGTGTCTCTGGCAAACTAATATTGTCGTCGGGGATAGAAAACAGAACTCTGGCCCGATGACTAAAACGAGGTATATGAATGGTTAGTAAATTATTAATAAAACGTATCAATTACCAGCTGTCACGATGAAACAAAAATTATTATTGATATATTTGGGTACCCACTTATACCTACTTTTAATTTTACCTACTACCATCATCACATTTAATATATTATATATTTCAATGTTCTAAATCATCCGTAAAAACTAGATTAAAATATTACGATAATGTGCAGAATTAGAAAAAATTCTCTTACAGAAAAAAATTTAATCGTTTAACTGACACTTTGTTATTTACGATATAAGACAGCAGTAATAAACTATAAAACATTGTCATAATTATTCTGAAACGTGAAAAATATCCACTGTTCTGAAGTAAAAAATTATCAGATAATAATATTTAGAGACTAAGTCATTAATAAAACATTTATAAATAATCTTTAGTCGGTGGCACCGGAAACCTAACAGCAGCCACACCTTTTTTTAAGGGGTGGGTGGGTAAGTGGGACCTATATGGTATGTAGGTAATGTGCAGTCATATTTAAGTATCCTTAGGGAAATTACTATTATAACATAGACATTTCTGGTTGATTTAAATTCAACACTATCGATATTTATATTCACTTAAATGTTTGGTATGTGGGTGTAATTATAAAATATCGTATTACACCTTTTATGGTAGAACTGCGCCATGGCCACTAGTTAAAGTCATTCCGTCCAAGACGGCTTGGATATTGTTTCTGATATTCGATCTCTAAACCACAATTTTTTTTTTTTAATTTCATCAAAATGTCTTTACATTTCGATATGGAAATTTCATGGATTTTGAGAACAGTGTGCAGACTTTGTTTTACAATCCTTAATGAAAACAAAATAGATACAGTTACAGAACAATTGTATACCTACAAAAAAAAATCATTCAATGTTCCGTCCGTCGGACAAACACGTCGATAATAGTTTTATGTCAAAACTGTGTTTAGGTACCTATAATAATAATATAATCCTCGTGTTATCGGACCAGGGGGAAGGAAAATGGCTGAACTGTTGTCGGTCTTTGGACCGAGGGACGGGGGCCACAACATATTATAGTAACTCGGAGATGGTTACGTGGAGAAGGGTAGATAAAATACAAAATTCCTATGCATCCCGATTGTCAAGGGTATTTAATAGTATAATATCTATTCAGAATATTCAAAAAATCCCCATTTTACCCCGAGTATCCCCGCTGCAAATTAAAATATTTAAATTAGGGTTTTCTAACAATAGTACGTATAAAAGGAAAAATTATGATCTGATGGCAACAGTTAAAAAAAATTCATTTAGTGAAAATTGACTGATCAAATTAGAGCCAGTTTTTTATTTTGTTGTCATGTAAAGATAATGATATAAATAATTGTTATGTTAGCAAAAATAATATTAAAATTGCTATCAAATCTTTCACTTTCAAATTTCTTAAACTCAAGGGAAAAATTGTTTCTTGTCAAAATATTAATTTAGTCTTAGAAAAGTTTTTAGTGCGATTTAATAATTGTTGCATTTTTTTCGTCAAATTGTAACTTTTAAGTAGGGTTTTTTTATAACAGCGTGGTACATAAATATACACTATAATATAAATTAAAAACAACATTATTTATAACTATTTGCATTCTTAATCGATTTGGAATTAATTATAAATGTTGATGTTACTTATACAACGGACAATTATAATATATTATATAAATACAACTAGGTTAAACTCGTACAACTCGAACATAATACATCATATCGTGTAAGGTCAATAATATTATATTATATATAAATAGTATTTGTTTGCGCTGTAACGGTATATGGAGGTAGTAGTGACTTTCGCCATCACTCTTATAGAGAGTGTCGAGAGTAACTTTTCGAACTTTTGATAGTGCCAACGGGTGTGGTGTGGTGGCTGGTGGTGTTGCACGCGCGGTAAGGGATATGAAAAATGCGGCGAGCGACCGTGAGGCTACCGGCGGCGGCGGGCGATGGCTATAAAAAGGAAATCGACCTATCTGGACCTACGGGGACAAGAGGTCGTATGCTGTGTCGATAGGGCGTGTGGTGGTGGTGGTGGTGTGGGGAGAGACGGTAAATTTCATTTGTGACAGTGGGTTCGCGGACGGGTCGGACGACGTTGGGGGAGGTAGCTACAGTAATGAATAAGACCGGCAGGAAATAAAAGACAAACAACGCTCGTGTTGAACTCTTCTGGCCCGGTCTCTGATTTATAACGCAGGCCTTGTGTATATATATATATAAACACACCCACCGCGCCCGCGCCCTTATTTACCGTCCGACCGGCTCCTAGCCGCCCCTAACCGATCGCCGCCCGTTAACTTCCTCTCGCCCACTGCACCGACCGGCCGAGCGGATAAAACGTGGGCGCGGAATATTTTTCAATTAACCACCACTTTTGGTACGCAAGTGTCCGCTCTAGACGTTTTATGACAGTACACAACTACAACCCCCGCCCCTCCCCCCACACGCATACAAACCACTTTTATGCAGTTGCAATCAGATCGCAAACTAAATGTTTTTGTTTACCGTATATGCCTGTATGTGCATTAATACTTGTACACACAATCGTTTGGACCAGCTGGCTGAGCTGGATTAACACCGATTCACATAGTCCAGATGATGATATAAACCCGTACCTCGTTGGGAAGGGGGACGGCGAGGCCAATCAAAACGTCCCATATAAAATAATATCTAATGATGCAGTCTTGCTGGTCAGCTTCACGTATATATTATCCGAGATAAGCGAATATTTACCACCAGCAATCATACCTCAAGACGTTTTCAACACCGGGGATCGAGAATATTTTAGGGGGTTATCAAATTATCGTGACGTCGCACAGTGGGATGAAACACGAATTTAGCCAGCCAAAAGTACCATTTTTTAAACTATTTAAAATTATTAGTTTTTTTTTTTATCAATAATTTATCGTTACAATATTCTAACGCTTAAACCAGAATTTCAAAAGAATTAATTAACATACACCTGACTTACACCTCTTTGTATAAAATATATACATTATATTTTGATTGATGTACAAAAAAAAAAATTAATTAAAATAAATTAATAATATTTCATTATTAAATTTAAGACAAATATATAATAATTCGTTATACTATATTCGTATGATAAAGTCGTTGTTACGTGTAAGTATACGATGTAATAAATGTGTAAAAAAAATTCTATTTTTATCGTTGAATTGTGAAAATTAAATAAACAAATAAAAATATGTATAAAAGTTTGAAAATATCAATCAAATAATGTATATATTTTATACAAACAGCTGTAAGTCAGGTGTATGTTAATTAATTCTTTTGAAATGCTGGTTTAAGCGTCAGAATATTGTGACGATAAATTATTGATAAAAAAAACCAATAATTTTTTAGTTTAAAAATGGTACTTTTGGCACGCTAAACTCGTGTTTCATCCCACTGTGCGTCGGACGGAATATTCTGGAGATCAGCGTCCATCCATAAATGAAACACCACGAAAGACATGAAACACCGCCGGTTTGCAGTGTCCGACGTTGTTTGGACTCGATCTGATACAAATATTTATTTTTTTTACCTAATTTTTACACTGTGTCTTCACCTTCGGATTATAAAATAATTGTTAATGAACTACATTAAAACATATTCTAGTCAAATCTAGACTACAGTTTTTCTTATTAAAATAGAAAATAAGCTAATAAATATAAATACCTGGCAAACAAACTATTGCGTCTATACAAAATTTCTGTCCTCGAATCATGGACCGAAGTATTAACTGTTGTTTATACTATTTAGTATTTACCAATGGGAATAGTAAAAATATTTTATATTGAAAGTCAATACAAAACATTATTATGACATAGATATAAGTATTATACTTGAGTATAAAATATAAAATTGTATTTACCTATGTATCGTAAGGACCTAGAAGGCAAATGTTATTTGTGCACCAAGATCGGAAAGATAAAATAAATCATAAAATTATGTAACCTAATGTTTTTATTATAATATGGGGTAATGGCATTACTATGAATTTATTATATGTGGGCGCTGTAGAAAAGTCGAAATCTCTAAAAAAATTCAGTTTCCGAAAACCATAAGAAAAAGAAAAATTGTTTATTATTTACTCATTGAAAATAACAATGCATTTCTTTTATTTAAATTTGAAAAATACAATTATTGTTCTAAACTGAAGGACATTTTTTTACTGTCGTGCGTTAAATTTTCGAACTCATCCTCAACTGACAAAATACAATTTTCACATAGGTACTCACCCAACCACACATATACTGATATACACGTACGGGGATTCTGTATATATATATTTTATAATAATAAGTAATTACATTTTTACAATTTTCCGATAAACATATACATTGCACAATGCTCTTCTACTATATTATACCAACATTCCGATAGCCCGTACCAAAAATGTCGGTCAACTCGAGTTTTACAGAGTAGATCAGAAGGATGGATGGATAAAATACAAGGGATCGGTGTGTGTGGTTTGATATAAGAGGGAGTGAGGGTAAAAATGAGAGAAAGAGACAGAGAGAGAGAGAGAGACAGACAGACAGAGATGGAGATATGGCCCCGTTGTTATTGCTTGTGACGGTATAGCAATTACGTCGTCCACGGAAAAATGATGAAGGACCGGCTGAGGAATGAGAAAACTCCGTCATTCCATCTCCGGATCGCTTAATTTCTTTTTTGCTCCACTCTCCGCCTATCCATTTTGCCGTTCACCTAAGGAAATAACATACACTGTCAGCACGGGTGTAATGAATGGTGCTCCAGACTCTAAACGGCCGAATAATGAATCTTTTCCCGACCGACCATCTCGAGTGCTTTAGACATGTAATCTCAAAAAATAAAAAAAATACTCTAAAACCAAACGTTAAACGACCGGTAAAAAAACCTCTTCCCAATCTCATATATATATATATTTAACGACAATTATTATTATCGTGACAAAAATAAAAATACACGACTTCGTGCGTGCTCTTCGCGTGACGCTTGCGTTAGACTTGTCACGGCGACAGATTATCGCATGGGAAATGATAAAATAATATAATAATAACGCTATTTCCCAATGCATTGTCTTTTGAACGATTTTTTTTTTTTTGTCCAACAACATTTCCCTGGGAGACGCAACCCACGTTTCCGGAACTCCGGATTGTCCGAGTTAGACCAAAAGCACAACGACTGCTGTCAGAAATTCACGCGTGTCGTCGTAATAGACGGGAAAACGTTAAATTAACAGCGAACAAATAATGGATAGAAAAAGCGTTCGTTTTTTTTTTCGGGGTAAATTGAAAATGCTGAACGGTCCTCTCCGTAAAGTACCACACTGCCAGAGATGTCGGACTTCTGACATCTGAGAAATAAAAACATTTTCAATTCCACATTCAATTTAATTGTCAATAGATAGGAAAAATGGGAGGAAAATACCTAGCTAAAAAAAAATTAACATCCAGACAAGATACAAAAGCCCAGGATACCAAAGGTACTCTCTTTTGGTTCTATTCACTAAGTATGACGAGATAGTGTAGTTGCGTTATTGCTTTTAATTGAAAGCAATGATAATATATCATACACATTAATAATATTTAATATAATATAATGATTTTCCCTAAAGACTTTATAGACTCTAGCTTTAGAAACTTAATTAGAAATTAAAACGGTCCTTTTATATTATTCAACATTCAAAAGTTATGAATAAAGGAGCTTGGGAAACGTGAAATAGATTTTAAAAAGTCGGAAAATTCAATAACAGTTTTTGAAACTTAAACCAAACTTAGCTGAGTAAATTCACAAAAACATATAAATATAAAATATAAATTCTATGTAGGTGTTTTAGTTAAAGACGGACATTAGTATATAATTCAATTAAATGTAATAAATATGAAAAATATGATTTTTATTTTTATTTATGAATAACAAGTACTTATATACTACTTTATTATTATCGATTATAAATAAAGTATTTATAATCAATGATATTATGAAAGAAAAGCAATTTTCTTGAAATAAATTATACTACATACATAATTATTTCCATTTTATTTCGTTGTTTTGATAAAATTGATTTCCAGTTTTAGATTTTGAGCACTTGCTTTTTTCCAAAAATTAACTTTTAAAAATTATTTCATGTTGATAAAATAATACTAACAGTATACCTACACGAGAACATATACATTTAAGAAAATATTCTGCTTATTTATAAAATTGTATTTTATAGTCTGACCTAAATACTTTTATTTAGATCTTTCTTATTTGAGCAAGAATTCATTTTAACCGTTAATATTTTACAAGATCTACTACATAATTTTGAATTTTGAATCTAGTTATAAATTGAATCACAGAAATACATACCTCATGACTGAAAACAAAATATTTAATGTATAATCATTCATAACATACTATCTGTAGTTATGTATTCGTAATGGATTTAAGTGTACGTACTTGAAATGTTTGACTGAATTTCCACTTAATTGCACTTCGTAAATATTTATAGTTATTTTTGCTTTAAAACTATCATTACGTTGAGACTTTATAGCCAACGGATCGTTTGTAATTATTACTGTTCATTATGTATACATAATTACATTGTATCGTATTGTAGACACAACGATTTTGTACGTAGATACAATTACATATTCTTATTGATCATATTATTTACGAGTTTAGTACAATATAATGAAAGACATAATGAGAAGCACATATGTCTATAGAAATTCAGTTTAGATTATCATTCAAATTATATTCCCAGTACAATGATTCCTGGTGTGCCGTTACTACCTATTTATCGTTCATTTATTTTTTTAGATACATAAAATTATCAATGAGGTGGTAGCCAAGTATATAATATAAAAATGTATGCCTACATTTTTTTAAATGTTTATAAAAACAAAAATGTGTAGAATTTAATACGACCAAAATATTTTTAATAATAAAATATTAAGATCTATTTTTAAACTACTCAGTTTAAATAATAAAAGTTTTTTTAAAAAATTAAAAATGAATATTAATTATATAAACTTTAATTTTTTTATTTCCATAATATTATAGATAGTATCCTATAATTGTAATATTTTGGATTCCATTCCGAATCTAGTACAATGCGTAAAGCTACAATGAGTAATTTGAAAATATTTAAATACGTTAACATCTCATATTATAAATTGATTTTGTTATAATAATAATAATATTTATTCAAATAAATAAATAAATGAATACAATGGGCCAAAGTCCCAGTGGTACATAGTGATTATCAATATTACACTATGACTAATATGACTAATATAGAATACAGTATACATAATATGATATAATTAAGATTTATATAAAAATAATATAATCATCGTTACTATCTATCCGAATATGTCCGCCTAATAATTATCCGAATAACTCACTTGAAGATCGATAGAAATATTGAATGTTGTTCGACGAGGATACCTGTCCGTGTTAAATTCTATATTGAATTTAATTGCACTATAATGTCTTTAACTCACTACAATATAGTATAAACGCTAAATAAAAAAAAGTTGAAGAGAGATTAGATGACATCCTCACCATTATCAGTTTTGTTGGCCATATTTTATAAAAGCCTGAACTAGATTCAAGTATTATCCGATTAGTAATTTAAAATTGTAAATAAATATACAATTGATAATCAAAGATCGTCCAGACTGACGTGAGAAGTTATGATATGCTAATTTCGATTTAATTTTAAAATTGGTTTTTATATTTATACAATATTCAAAATAATATTTATGCGATAAATGATACATTTCATCAAGATAAGACAGTTCAATAATATACAGTTTTATTCATTTTCGTATCAAGAGTATATAATGTGAAAGTTGACAGTAAATTTTATTTCAGGGGATATTCAATCACACTTCAAGTTAATACAGTTAGACGAATAAAGCTCCAAGTGCATATTTATGTCAAGTGAATAGTTTGACGGGCAATTTGATTATTTTTTTTTTACGAGAAGTTTCACAGAACTATTTCAATACAACGGTGACACGTCGATGGCAGAAGACAAATATTATTAAATTAAAAACTAAATAGTGAGCTTGTTGAACACATTGAAAAGGTTTAAATTAATTTAAATAGAAATTTGTTTACGAATACGTTTCAATCGTTGTAACCGCATACAATGATCGCAATAGTATATACGTCGTGTATAGTATAAATAAAGTTTAAACGGGTTGACAGTATTGGTCTGCTAACCAATCCGGATGAATATCGAATACTTACAGCATAATATTTCCTAATAGGTATCATGCTCCTGTTCACTAGAAAGGAGTTTCGCTAAAACTTTGCATCATGACGTGTAATTTTGCGTACCCAATGGCTACGTAAGACATGAGCCGATTTCAAAAACATAAAATTCATTATGCAGCAAAATATCATCCGAAAATACTGACGAGTATAATTATTACGATTTTGACCACTCCATTCGGTCGTTACAATAAAACAGTTTTTCAAATTCCGAGGTTTACCTAACATGCCCAACCCTTCAACACCGGTCATCGTCGTCGTTACCGTTGGCTTTTATCTAGTCAAAAAAAAAATATAAAATTTAAAATATATATTTTTTATACGTAATTTATATAAAACAAAATTTGTAAAATTGGCACGTGACATACGACGATCGTCGTCGAAAACAAGAAGAACCTTCATGAACCACTATCTGCAGTGATATGGCTTTCTGTGAATAGGAGAGAGCGATCAAGCTGGGCATATACCTAATAAAAAAGGGATATCCGTTTCCACCGTTCAATTTCCGGTGAATTGCGATTTCAAAAATATCAAACCAATAAACACGTACACCAGTCGAAATGTTTTGTCGGCCAGAACATTATTCTCAGACGAAAACGTACTCGAGTCTGAGCACAAATACGCCGGTCAACACAATATAATCTCAACCATTTTTCTTTTTTACTTTTTTTTCGTTCCTGCGAGACCAAAAGTCAGTGATTCTAATAGACATATTGCCACTGAATTTTATCTCGCAGTAAGATTTTCCCACGAAATGTGACCGTCGTGTTTTATACAACCGTCTAAAGTAGATAATATACGTCTTTGTTTAGATGAAACAATCAGTCGATTGATAAACAAAAATTATAGGTAGTCCAAAAACTACGCTATTATAATATTGTAATAAAATATATATTTTAAATAGTATTATAGAAATTGTCGCACCACCTGCTTATCCTCGTACCTAAATATAGGCCGCAGAAAAAAATATTATCATCGTATATAATTGATATTATATACCTACCTCCTACCAGCATTACAAATTACAAATTACTACTTAATTAAAAAAATTTAAATATTGATACAAGCTTTTAAAACATATTAAAAATATAATTTACATTTAAACTTGATGCTAGGATAGTGAACTCTAGTATTATAACTAACAAAACTAAACACGAATTATTGAACGAAAATTCGTTGTGTTAGACGAATAGAACAAAATCGGGTGTGGTATACTCTAGAAAAAATATGTGTACTTACCTATATTTTAATGAAAACCAACACGGAGAAAAATGTGAAACGCAGTTTATTTTATTCCTTTTGATAATATTCTCTGTCGCACACTGTAATCCAAGACTTTGCATCTACCTACCTCGTTAATAATATAAACTACTATAATATATACTATAACTATAGGTATATTTTATATATTTAAATTTAAATAACGTGTGAAATACGAATGCTTGGAATCAAGAGAAAAATGTTAGTACTGTATTTATACATATATTATTTACTAACAGCATACATCATGATCAGAGCGGAACGTTTTTTTTCCTCTTAACTTTACAGGTACTTATCGTAAAATTATATGTGCCATTTTAAATTACATATCAATCAAATTAGCTGTTCCAGATGAACTTTGCGCTATTTCCTAATATAAAACTCATACATTCCATAAAAAGTAACATACATTTTACAGCAGACGCTGTAAAGGTTACGATATTCGTTTTCATTTGTCACGGACGAGTATATTATTGCACTATTACTGAATTCTACTAGACGTTAAATTCTGAGAGAAAGATCTCAGAGGGATTACCAGAAATCCGGTGCAACTTTCAAAAAGACATAAATACCGATTAAAAATGCCGAAATTCACGTTTAGTCGTTTTTCTGAACGATTTAACTCAAATGTGTAATAATTATTAAATTGTCCATATAGTTATTATTTTTACCGCTAGCATAATATTATATCGCGATGAGAAAAATAATACATCATAAAATCTTAAAAACCTTATAATGGTTAGTCACGAATTAAGTAAAAAATATAATTACACATCAATATTACCATTAATGTATTTATTTATTTAAAAATATATATTTTATTGCACTGCAATATAATTGTTAAAATTGTTTTAAAAAAAACCTATTCAAACTCAATATTTTTCAAAATCCATTATTATAATTGCATCAAACAAGAAATGTATTTATTTAAAATTCTCACTCTACTTGAAAAGTCTGATACGAATTATGAATTCCGTTTTAGTTACATTAAATATACTAAATGATTGATTAAATACATCATTTTATTACGACGCAGTAACTACATTTTATTGGAATTTGCTGAAACATTCCTTTAGCGGTTAGTGTATTCTGTATACAATATAAAATAACTGTAAATTAATCAAATACGTCATTCGTGTAATTTACAATTTCTAAATTGAACTTAAAAGTAAATATAATATTATGCACGATGCATAATTATTTTGAACAGTAATGTTGTGTTATTTCATTTTTTATTAAAAGTTCTCAGTTTTAACTATTGTTAGGGTATCCTATTTAGTGGTATTATTAATTATAATTTGTTATGCATATAACTTTTCAATCTAATCCAACCGGGACTAAAAACGATTGAAATAAATTCCGAACACAAATTATAAATAATACCAAATACTGTGCAGTTCCGTTGCAATAAATCATACAGTGGTCGTACATTTAATTTTTTTTTTCGTGAGCTTTGTATGTTTACTTTGATGTAATAAATATTAGCAGAATATTTTTTCCCGTCAGTAAAAACGCACAATACACTAAAATGGTCATTTAATAAAATCTAAAACGGAAATTAGATGTATGTAAAAAAAAATAAAAATATTTACATAATGCTTGAAAATTCCATCGTTTCTCACCGCTATTGGGAATTACCTTAAGTGTCTGTGGGGAGAGAACGTGCAGATAAATGCAAGCTATTTGCACCCAGGGAACGAGTACGAGTAACGAATAAGTAATGTGCCCGAGGTAGAAATGATCAAAATATTCCCAAGGCGTACGAAGAAATTCCAGAGCTCAATACTCGGTGTTATGCAGATTTCAAGAGGTCAAACGGATTTGCCAAGAAACAGATTACACACAATACACATGCATTTGGAATTCAATTATTATGGTTCCGTTATTATTTTTTTACGAGCGAACTATAACGTAATATTCTGATAATAACCCGGCCCGGACTCTCCGATATCGATATTTGAGTTTTTAAGTACTCCGCGGTATCATCCAAACCAGAAAATAAAATAAATGGATTGGATCACTATGTTTAAAATAATATTGATAAAATTTGAGATAAAAATACAAATCACAATTTTCAAACCGTTGCGTGCTGTTGATTATCGGTTGTTACGTTTTAATAGAATACGCAATTTATTTCCTCGGTGTTTTTATCTATATTATATTAATATTATGAATGTTGATAAATGTTTTTTTTTTGTCAATTGAAAAACTATTATTTATAATATTCTATGAAAAGTTTTACTAAAATTATATTGGTCGTACTAATTATATTTTCGGAAACCTTTGTCATATTCATTTGAACGAAAATTCATTGTCGGGTAATACCCCAACGAATTCGTTGAATTTTGTTCATCGTCAATTGTATATCCGATTGTGTGATCCGAATATCATATTATAAAGTATTAAACCGTTTGATATCAAAATACTTAGGATTTGTTCTGTGATAATGTACAATATTACCATTGATATAATAATATTATGAGTTTTAGGTAACATTATATTATTACACGGACAATATTATAGGTAGATCGTACTTATTAACTGTCAATATATTTTTTCCGACATATCATCATGCCATGTTAATTGTTATTTTAGAATTCGTAAAATGAAGATGTATTATTGTATTATATTATACATTTAGAAGTCTTGTTGGAAATTATTATAAGTATAATGATAACTGATATGTAATAAACTTGGAGGAACGGATTTAAAATTGATTTTTTTGGCTACACACATCTTACGCATCGATTGTAATAATATAATTAGAATTTCTTAATTATTATTCGAATATTTTTCTGATCCGTTAAAAATAGTTGTTCTCTTATATAACTCATAAATAGTTGGCAAATATATGAATTAAAATGATCTGCAATAATATCAACAATAATACTGGGTTAAATTAAAAATTAAATTGCCAAGAATAACTAATGTCAAGCTATAAGATAAGCCGATGAGTTTTTAATTAACTATTTACGTGCCTTCGTTTGCAATGAGCATGGTAGCGGATTTCATAATCTATTACGTGATTATAATGTACAATATTGTCATTGATACGTTTTATTGTTCGCCAGATGATGTTTCATTTCGTAAAAGTTTTTTTATGTTATTAGTTCACTTGTATTAAACTCAAATTGTACAAAAACAGTGCATCATATATTTAATTAATAAATAGCTCGTTTAGATATTATTATTCTATGTTATTTTAAATGTAATGCTTTACAAACATTTATCTAAAAAATCTTCAATCCGGATTTTTAACTTTAATTTATTCCATTTTTTTTTTTTAAATTGTATAGAGTAATATAGTTTTTTTTTTAATCAAATTAATTTGTTTGCTTGTTGATTTTTTATAACCCAGACGGCATTTACATTAAATGGTTTACGTTATAAAAAAAAATGTATTAAAAGAAAATTTAGTTTAAGTTACCGAATTGTTCATTTTAAGGAATTCAATGAAGTTGGTTTGTCGACCGTGTCCATTGCCCAAGCCGGGTTTGACCCTCTAGAGATTAAACTATGTTCACCGAATAACAGGATTTAACAATGTTGGGGTATTCTTAAAGCACGCTTTTGACTAATAGTCTAGAGTTACAATGTGTCACGTTTGAATTCAGTGCCTTGGTTAATCAAATACAAATGTGTCAAATTCAAGTAACCGCTCAGGATCTTTTTTCGTTTATTTTGAAACTCGATTAATCAACTAATATGATTTACCTTAACCTTTATTATATCGTGCTTGTTTTATTTCACCAATATAGTGGGTATTTTTAAATTACACCCACAGTGGATAAGCAGGTTAATAAAAAGATTTTGGTATATTTTTCCTAGCATTAATCGATTGCATTGAAATTTAAAACTATGAACTTGTGTAATTGTTACTACTCATTTGGGATACAGGTACAAACAAAATATGATGGTACAGTTAGTATAAAAAAAATTACTTTTTTTGTTTTTATTTCTCAATTTGACACTAAAATATTTCATTAATATACATTATTCATTAAATGTATGGACATTTACTATCGTGATGTACTATTTCAGTTAATTTAGTCGTAAATTATATTATAATAGTGTTTAATGGAATATTAAACTATTTTATTATTTTAAATAATAAAGATTTTTTTTAAACTAACTATTTGATAACTATTATTTCCCAAAATGAAGTTTTTTTATTTGATGTAGTATAACATATATTATAGGTACACGTATTTCAAACAATATGCATACGCTTTGAATTTTTCTAACTTATTTATATTGTTTTTAAAACAAAAACATGCAATTATAAACTGTAAATAAAGTTATATATAAATAATTTTGCATACGGTATTTAATGAATACATTGTTTTTATAGCTCTGTAAATGTATAAACGAATATTGAAAAATATATAAGACATACTTCCACAATTTGATCAGAAATGTTGATGGTATTAGATTATGGTAATGTCTAAAGTCGACAGATACGAGGTTATGGGTGAGGAGAGGGGAAAATGTACGCAACAAAGGTATGAATTCTTTTTAAATAAATAACTCGGTCGTAGAATTCAGAAATTATGTTAACTTAAAACATTCCGGTTACCGGAGCTAACGAATGTGGTAACTGACGCGTTCTAGTGGCGTCCCCGTGTTATGGAGAACAAATACAGTTGGATATGGTATTCGCGAATATGTTTGTATAGATATGTGATTGTAAGTGTGTGCATACCAAAATTATAGAGGAATGAAATTTATTGGCGTGTTGACATAGCCAGGTCTTGGTTTTAAACTTATCCGGATTTCCAACACCACTTGTCCTCTTTTACCCCCTCCTCTATGTGTCTGCTGTGAACTACACCAACCTTCAGCTCCTCAATATCCCTCCTCACCCCCCACCTACGGCCTGAACTCAAACCAACCCACTATACACCCTGGGTTTTAATGTGAAGTATCGAACTTAGGCCATTTGGCGGGTTTATTGTTCCATAGCTATTACCAACACAATGGAAACGTTTCTTATTGTTTTATGCTGGAAAATAATAACGACACGAAATGCCTTACCGACCCCTACCCACTTCACTTACCTCGAAATTGACGAAAAAGCTCGCCAGGAAACCCTAAAACTTCGTTAATTACTCATAATACTATTGGATTTGAAGACGCAGGAGGGAGAGTAGTGGAGGGGTGGACAAAAGAACGACGATGACCCTTTTTGGGAATCTTCTAAGTATAAACAATCTTTTTTTATCCCGTTGAATTCAGTATCGACTTAAATCAGACAGGTTTAAAAATGTTAACAGCTCTTTTACGAATTATGTTTAATCAGTTTAAATAATTGTTCAATATAAATAAATAAAACGCAATAATTGTGTTATAAATTATAATGCAGAAAAAAAACGTTTGAAATGTGACTAGAAATGTAGAATTAATTAATTTGGTAAAATTTGATGTTAAAAATACAAACAAATTGATGAAATGATAATTTTAAGAACATTTTAATAACGAAATTCATTGGCCGTAATAAAACGGCATAATATTATTGTGAATATTGTATAAAAAGTTTTATTTTGAGAAATCGATTAATTTTAACGGCGTTAGTACTATTTATTTGTTTCATTTAAAATAATTGCATACACATTTGCATTTCTACTGTTGTACTACTTAATGGAATTTATAATATTATTACTATAATAAACGGTTAAAGTATAATTTAGATTATTGTTAATAACATTATATTATCTTGTTAACCTACAATTTTTTTTCTTTGTACTTTATAACGAAATACGATTGTAATAATATTTTTACGTAGGTACCTAGGCTACTACCTAATAATTTGACGGTCGAAAACGGTCCGGATTTCATCAATTTTTCTTTAAATTTTTCCCGCGCACAATATATTACATTCGCACTCAACCGCGGAGTAATGAAATACACTTAAATGCTTTTAGGACAGAACACCGAATAAAATACGTTGGACCACCGGTGTTTGTTTCGGCATATTGTTTACATTGTCTGCGTAGACGACATAATACAACGCAGATATTGCGGCTGTCGGGAAGCAACGTGGGCAGGTCGAATGGATAAGCCGTCCGTTAACATATTGAAACCGGCCCGGGTTTAAGTATCAAAGTCAATCCGACATTTATACATTCTAACCGTATAACGACTAAAAAGAATTACATATGCTATGATATATTATATAGGTCCTTACCCATTAAATTGGCACGACATAATCTTTGGACATGATGTTATATGGTATATAATATTATTATGTACAGTTGTAGGTACACCCAATCAACATATCAATAACGTTGCATAAAGTTATTACGAGTTGTTAATAAATTATTTAAATGTGAACACAAATCATCAAACGATATTATGTATATTAATTTGTATCTATTAACGTTTAGAGTTTAGACTCGCTATAAAAATACTCATAGATGAAAGTAATTATTTCCGGTTGAAGGCTGTTCGCGAATCGATTGTTTCCCTGCAACATCTCAAATGATATCCAAATGTAATAACATATCGTAAATATACTTTGCACTTCGCAATGTGTAATACGCCGGTTTCGTTAAATATCACTAAGGTGCAATTAAGATATAGCTAGAGCTTGTGTCCCATGTGAAAACTAAGCCGACGTTATCTATACATACACGGTGCATAGTAATATGGTGTACTGGACTTAATCCCTTGTACACATTAATGGCGTGCTTTATATTAGGGTTCAAAACCGAACCTAAATGTCCCGAAAGTGTTGGGCAGTTGAATGAAAAACGATTTCTCCTAAAATCTATACTGAAGTAGTGGTATGTGAAATTGAATAGGAATTATTCGGTATTTCGGTGTAACGTAATACGGTTTCGTCATAAGTAAAGAAAACAAATCGACGGACACGAGCATATCCTTAAACTATATTGAAACAAGACGTGGAACTTCGGCTTTAATTAAACAGATTATACATAGAAAACAAATTATGCTGATACGGCTCTAAGGTGTGAGCAGTTAACCATATTGTTTTTATGGTCCCACTTAAATGGGTCAAGAAGTGCTGTACACTGTATGGGGTTCTAACAAAAACAATTAGGTACCCTAACAATTATCGTTATTGTTCAAAATTAATTATAGAATAATCATATAAATAACGTAGTAACTCAGTTCTTTCAATTTGTTTCTATTATTTTATTTATATTAAGTTGATCGTTTAAAATTTTTAAAATGTTCGTATGAAATACAATTTTGAATAAAAACATCCGCATAAATATTTACTGGTAATTTGAATGTAAACCGTATTCAGTTTACAACTATAATATGCCTAAAACTATATATCATACTCTTTTTATGAAAATAATTTAGTGGTACAATACGTATTTTAATGCTCACTAAAAAACTATATAAATTATATACTAACTTATGGCATATTTTACAAAATATGTGCTTGTTAAAAACGTTTTATCATTAGAATATTTTTTAACTCTCCACACAACTGATTGTTACACAAAATAATTCAATTTTGGCATCAAGTCTTTTAAAGTTTTGAATGAAATAAAAAATAATTACCAAAGTTATTAATAAATAAAATATGATATAAATTGTCTACACATTATTAATGGTAAAAATAATTTAATTATCAAAATATACATATATTATAATAACTATATGGTTGTCTTTGAAAATAATTGTATATTTATCGTTATTGACATTATACTTGGCCATGCATTTTTAAAAGATAATTCATCAGAATGTTAAAATTGTCTCTCGTTTTTTTTTTTTTTTTTTTAATGGTATACAAAAGTTTATGTTTCATTATATTGTAAATTAAGGAAGTTAACGTACAAAACTCAAAGAAGAAAATTGTAATTTCGGCGTAATAGCCTTAGGGGTATACCTGATTTTTTCCTTCAAACTTTCTACAACACCATTTTCTAGTTTTGAAACAAATTAAGAACTTGTCCTCAACAGAGAATTGCATTTGTAGAATTTAATTTTAAACAACTGTGGCCTTATGTGGACAGTGATATGTCTAAGACATCTGATTAAAGGTAAAAAACCCAAAACATTTGTTAATAGTACACAAGTTTGATTATTCAATCACATTGTTTATAACTATAGTTGAACATTTAATTAAAGCTAATGCCAAAGTAACTTTGTTATTTTTTTCATTGACTGTCTTAATTCTTAAGTAATAAAAAATAAAAATCAGTGTTTACTGAAAAGGTATAAAAAAATTACTTCATGTTCAATTTATTATTCAAAAAAATACGCTTCAATATATTAAAAGATCTCATATTGTATTAAGCCATGGAATATTCATTTTATATTTAGCCAAATACAAAATCTCCTGTAAATAAAACATTATACTCGTGAATTCTAAATAAACGTAGGATAATTCGTTTGTTCTTATTAAAGCCGATTATTTTTTAGGTTACTTAATACATATAATATAAAACTGCAGGAGCAAAAATAAAATTCAATTCAATTTAAATCCAACGAGTTTAATACAATTTTAAATAATGTAAATAATATAGTTGAATTGGCTAACAGTGTCATCAACGTCGATACCACAATAGATTGTAAAAGAAAAAAAAAACTGGAGCAAAAGATTAATTATAATTATAAAATATACTTTTTCACGATAACGTAATTGTAACGTCATGAAATATATTTGCTCTGTTATAAATATAAATTTAGATAATATAATACAATACAACATAATATTCTTATTGTAACATTATTCATACTTAATAATTAACTGTAAAAACCATAACACGTTACCCGATATTTTTCCTCAACAAAGAAAATCTATGAATCATAAATATATTTTTGTTGTAAGCAACCATGACAACGAAAACTTTACGGAAAATCCGTCAGAAACAAAAAAAGTATATCCGTATAATAATCATACATTTTGTATAATAGACACTCAAGGGAAAAAATAACGATTATCTTAAATTAATGGTCACCGAATATAAAATGATAAAAACAATAAGCACATAATATTATACGACGTAAAAACATTATTATGCAAGTATAAATTCTAAAAAATAAAACGTTCCTAATATATTCTCCCATGAACGATGTCATCGGTATTTTCACATTTATCACAGCATTTTTGATGTTGATAGGACAAAAAATAATATGACAGCTACCTACGGTGCATTTCTATGATTAAAATTGGAGCACACCTGTTTTCGCGTCACTACATACGAGTTTTATGACACCTGCAAGGGCATATGTCGTTTAGTTTATTGTTTTTTTTCCTCCGTGTCGCAAACATTTCAATTTGTCTGCGTTGTCCTAACTATTTATTACTATTTTTTTTATATACAAATATATATACAATTTGGACTTCTTTATTATTTTTTACAATACTTACATTTTTTTTCGCTTTTGTTATTTATTTTATTTTTATTTTTAAGCCAGTAACATTTCATACGCTCGAGTCTGATGAAAATCTTGATTGTGTTTCTCCGCCTTATCAACATGCATATACGAGGCGTCTAACTGATCCTCAAAAGACTCTTGTGTGTTGTTTATTTTTATTTTCCCGTCATTTTCGACGCTGCACGATAAGAGCAATATGAAATTTAAGCCAGTTGCCTTATACGAATACTCTCAGTAGAAAACGATCGAGTATGGAGAAGTATTTGCACGACAAAACAGGAGCAAATTAAATGACCCAGTTCTACAAAATAAAAAAATGAGTTTTTATATTTATTTGAAAAATAAATCAAAACTGCAACAGTTACCACTGTTTAATTAAACAAAAAAACGATGGCACCAGCTTGTTCGAGCTCCATCGGTTTTGCATTTCATTTAATTATATACGCTGTTATTTGTATAAAATTATTTAAATTTCCATTATTCCTCTGAATGATATAATGCAAAAAAAATATATATTTATAATGAATAAAATTGTCAACACTAAATACCTAAGTGTTTTAACTTACTACAAACAATTGTATAACATACATAATTTTATTAGCACGCCTTCTTAAGTAACATTCAATATTTTCACAACTAAATTAAAATTATTTAACAATGAAAATACTTCTTTGAAAAATAATTAAGCATAGTTTATTTCAGAACAATTGTATGCAAACTTCAAACTTTCAATTTTCTGTACGGCAGGTTATTTTGAAATAAAACGCTACATTGTGCATCATAAAATCTGTAATATTAAATATTTGTATACTTGTAAACATTACAATTATAATAACTAAGAAATATTTAATGATATTTACATTTAAACATGCTAAATAAGCACGACTACTATTCGTCAGTTCAATTCAAAATTATTATTTTTTGTAATTTTTTTAAGTTTATATTTTCTGTCGATAAGCGCACATTTGAAAGACAAAAATATGTGCACCAGCTACAAACAAAGAACTAGTTGTACACATTCTGACTGCGATTTATGAGGACCCATTGGCTGAATACATTTTTATGTCCCAGTCATTTGCTTTGTCCGGAAGTGGTTTTGGGGAATGAAATCTGGGTTTTATGTTATCACCTCTTTCTCCTGGAACAAACTGAATGAAAGACCATTGGTACCCTAATACTCTTTGCTTTATATACGTCGGAACTTATGCTCCTCCCTTATCAAAGATTAATAATCATGTAATAAACGTATAGACAATCATAAAAACTATATATTTTATCAAAACGTTTCTTTTCTGTTTTTATTTGAAACATATAATGTTGGATTGAAGATGTATTTGATCTTTATGTCATCAAAATGGTTAAACAGGATTGTTTGTTTGTTTGTTGAATGTAGATTGCAACAAAATACAACCAACATTTGCAATGTATTTACAAATATTAATGAGTATTCATTTAAACTATTATAATCACTTTGATGTAGGATTATTTATGTATATGTTTCTTTATTGAAATTCAATGGTTGCGATTAACAAATTATATTTTAAATACAACAAAAACAATTTTAAACTGCACTTTTGTTGAGTAAATGTTGGATTGAAATTATCACACTAAATCGTACTATAATAATATGATGACTGGTTCGAGTAAAACTTGACTAATAATTTCGGTGAAATGTGATTATTGTTTGATAGACAACAAATACCTGATCAAAATAATAGAATAGTCATCGCATAAAATATGATATATAAATAAAATTACATTCATTGAATTTTTGACCATATTAATCGGGTTAAATACTAGGATTTTAGATAACTAAAAAGAATTTGCTTTGATTATTTAAAGTATAATAATTTAACTAAGCAATCAAGTGACTCGGGAAATATAATATTATATATTTCAGATTTAAAAATATCTCTAGACCAGAAAGTTTAATTAATCAATTAGGTAACCACTAACCATAGTGAATATTTGTTAATGGAAATCCCTCATCTTCATTTTAACAGTGAATTCCAACTATTATTATTATTATTATTGTATAGCAATTAATATGAATTAATTGACACTAATTTAATAAACACTATAAATTCATTGAAGAATGTGAAATTAATCAGTATATAGATACAGAACTCATATTATATTACACCATGCTCATATAATACAGATATTATACAGAAAAACGCAATACTAGTGAATGTTAAAGATCATAACTTTATCATCATTAATGTCGAAATTACGTAAATTGAGTTTATTATGGTAAATAATAATATAAAATCTTAGAACTGTATCTATTAACAATAATAAAATAAATTAAACGCACAAAAATAAAGTATTGAACACATTCGTTTATTCTACAAACGAATAATATACATATTATATCCTGCTAAAAATTATTATCTATATATTTTATTATACTCGATTGAAACTTTGAACACAGTATAAGTGTATAACACATTGTTCCATAGTACTCACTGCAGCCGCACAAATTAAGAAATGATACCTAAACTCATCGTTTGACGTTTAGAATTATATTTACATTTACAATTTTTTTTACATTATTCTTACCTTAATATAATATGTATTTTAATTGTAGGCTCATTTTATTTTTTAATAAAGTTACGCAATAAACAAACCCTCTTTATACCGAAATGTTAATTATTCACGTAAAATGGATATCACTTGGACAAAGGGAACTGTGTAATGTTATTTTAAACTTTATTTAATTTCCAACTAAATGTATAGTAATTATTGCCTAATTTTGATATCAAAACTTATATTGTACTGAATAAGACACATTAATTTAATTGTGCGTTATTAAATTTGTATGCACAATTTATCAAAATATGTAATTAAATCTTCCTTATATAACAGGTGAGTAGAAAATTGGAACCGTATAAAGGACAATAAATAATTTGATTAAATATTCAATAAATTAATTTTTATAAACTACATTTTTAAATGAGCATTAGGAAGTTAATTTTTTTTTTTATAAATAAAGTTATGTTATTAAATAATTAAATCTGTAACATATCCCACTTCATTAAAATATATAAAACCAACGAAACATGGATTTTTATCACTTGGAATCAAAAATTGCGTAAAAATGAAGGATCAAAACTAAGGTAAAAAAGATCAAATATTAAACATATATTCTTTACAGTTGGTAAAAATCTCAAAGCCACTGAATACAAATGCAAATCCCTAAATAGGTATGGTGATGAATGGTACCATGTAATAACTACTAACAGTTAAATCCTTCTTATCGGTTTTCAGATTGGAATTTGATCACATTAAAGTCTATCGATATTTTGACACACCTATAATAATATATTATATTATGTATTGAGAATGAAATCACTATAATTAAATTAATATTGATCTATATGAGATGGGATCGCATCACTGGTGGATTTTAAAAAAAATTCTGGTACCCCTGGACCCGCCGTATATCCACCGCTGGGTAGCATGAAGTAAACGACAATAATAATAGTGGTTTTGAAAATACCAATCGAAAATTGTATTGGTAGTCAGTTGTCAGGCCTAATCTCGTTTGTCGATATTTACACGACTGACATTGTAAATTGGACGTCTGATATTTCACTGTAGTCGTGGAAAATACACAAATAAATTGACATTGCGTACCAGTCGTTCGCTTTATATATTCCTACTACCCCTCCGAAAAGGCACTTTTTGATATATCATGATATTATATTGTATTAGTTTTCATTTTTTTAGTCCATACACACACTCTAAGGATAATCAACTTCGCTGTACGTTTCCATAAAGTAGATATTACAGCGAAAAAAATATCCGAGATTTTCGAGTAATAATTATCGCCAGTTTCAAATCAAAAATCACCCGGTAATAAATAAAATAATTTTGGAATTGAGTCAAGCATACAGTTCTTTGGCATTACCCCCCCCCCCCCCTCCCACTCATCTACCAGCTCAAGTTTGTATACCTACAATAATATGTTCCACAGCCCGACACAAAGCTAGTTTCGACGGAGTTTTCGGGATATCGGCGATACAAATAGTTTTTGTCCTGGACTCGACTCGCAATCAGCCTACCTGTGTTTGTCGGATATTTTGTCGGACTGATTCGTACGACTACGAAAAAATTGAGGAAAAACTAAATATCCATGTCAGCGAACACCGTATAATCGTGTTAATATTATACCTATTTACAACGCAATTTGATACGCCATTATTTCCTGTTAATTGCGACCCGTAAATAAGGAGATTACATTTTTGATTGTAATTTAATACTATGCCATACTTTATTCACATGTTTTTGTTCACACGTAACACATAGGTACATGTATACAAATGTGTACAATAAATACATTCAATCGTGAGTAATCTGAGTAAACATTTTCATTTAATACTAAATCAACAAAACACGTTTTTATCGTCAAAAGCTAATTCCATGGACGAATCTGAAAGGAATGCTTTGTCAAATGATCATTTGTCTGAATGACTCAAACAATTCGTTTCTGTGGATTTCGGTCACAGAAAACTTGCAAAATATTATCGTATTGAAAATTGTTGAATTGGCAATAAAAAATAGCGCAATGCAGATGCAACTGAAATTAATATTTATAAGTTATTATTATTATTATAAGTTATCAAACAAACATGTAAATGACCAAATAGTTTTCATATTAGTTTTTACAGCCTTGTTGTACATCATAGATTTTGTAATTAAATGCTTGTGTATGCAATAAAAACAAATGACTGAATTCGATGTATATTATTCATTGTATTAAAATATTTACAATTTAACACAAAAATAGAAAGAAAAAAACGTATCACAAAACAAAAATTAAATTAAATCATTCATTTTTCATGTCCCCACTTGACCCATGTAAACGGTTTTTGCGATTTTAAAGCTTTCAAGGCAGGTACTTACTGCGTAATTTAAATCATTGTTTTTTAAATTTTAAAATTGTTTATAAAAAAATTATAATAATATTAATAAATTATTAATTATTAAAAGTGGTTATCGTATTATGTTATTTATATAGAAACGCTCTTGTCTGAGAGTGGTAAAAAGTTTATTCGAAAATGTTTTGAAAATTGGATTGTTTAATATAAAAACTCTATATCTTTACAACCCGGATGTGTAGCAATTGAAAAAAATAAAATATAAAACTTTTCTAGCACTTGTACTACTCTGCAATTTCTTTTGTCTGAAACTTGTTGTTTCACTTTGTATAAAGTTGCATCTATAATATATATGCATCGTCTTTGAGTAATTCTCAATTTACAGTGGGGACAGGCTAATTTTGAAATACTACGCACCTGCAAGTCTATAATAGATATTTCCTTATCTTATCATACAACAGCCTCTCAAAGAGCGCCAACAGGCTTCTAAGTAATGGAATTAACGTCACGCATTTATGGGGTGGATTCAACCCCCCCCACACCCCTCGTCAACGTAACACTGCACTGTTCCCTAATGTGCGAGTCTCAAACATGATACGCTATGCACCCACAAATAATTTAAGACGAAATTATTATAATTGTATGTAGTAAGAGTAGGACACTGTTTATTGTTAGAAGTACATTTTAGACAGAGTTCATTTGTTTTCTACCATGGAGTTGTATTCCCTCGTTGAACGAAATTATTTAATATATTATAATATGATTATATGACGTGTAATAGTATCTATTATAATATGATATAGAATTCCTAATGATAATCTATTTCTAAAATTGTATAATAAGTATTAAATGAAACCTAAATAGCAAAATATACATTTTCAACACAGAATTTGGTGGATTTACCGGAAAATACAGACAACAAACAAGACAAACGAATAAATAAAATAATTACTCAGGGGTAGGGAAAAATTTTCCTTTAAATACATACTATGAGTTGAACTACTTTAATTATAATTAAATTATAATATAACAATTAACTTAAAATTATTATTTGGCACCTCTGTCTGTAAAATTCAACAACAAAATTTCAACTAATTAATAGATTATAATTTATATAAGGTGATTCATTATGCATACTCCCTCCCATTAATTTATCCTTATTTATTCTACTGATAATGAAATTATTCAAATTCTGACTGTGGCAGTACAAACTACTGTTTTGCAAATGAGACCCCCCCCCCTTTTACTGTAAATTATATAGCGGATCATTTTTATGTTCTCAAGAATTTGAAAATATGGCCTTAAAGTATATTATTTAAAAATTCCAAAAATCAGATTTTGAATAACTGAATTATTGAAGAAAAAAGGTGTAAGCATGCTTGGTGAATTACTCTGTATATTATATTGTAATGTTCATATTGAAATATAATTTTAAGACAACAATACACAAAGATGAAAAGCAGATATGTAAATATGATTAGTTATAGCAGTCGATGTACCTACATATTAAAATATTATTTTAAAGTAATACCATTGCTGGAATTATTATTATTGAATAATTTTCAATGCTTTGATATAATTAAAAAAATTAAAATTGTTAAGTCTAGGATACGACATTGGCAAGATCCCAATCCATTAATGTCCATACTTACTCCGTTAAATCTACCACTACTGATAGAACGACATACTCTATATAATGTGGTATGAATGATAATATATTAAATTGTATTTGAAAATTTATAAAAAAATTAAATATTTTACACATTATTTAATTGATAATTACTATTATCAGTACTAGCTATTGACTATGATAGGTGAACGTACGACGTACACTCATATAACCATACTATATTATTTTCTTCGCGCAAAGTTAAAAATATCTTTAATTTTGTATATTTTTCACCATATGTCATAGTAAGACTAAAATGTTGTTAAATCAGCCAAATATAACTACAATCTCACCAATCTCGGGGTTTTATTAACTTTCCCTGACCCACTTGAACAAATGAGTTCTACCATTCAAAAAAAGTAATTAAAACTTTTTACAGGTTTGTTTTAATGTATAAAATAAAAAAAACAAAACGAAATTGGTAGTAACTATATATTTTGTAACAGTTACACTAAAATTGACAATGCAAAATAAAAAACTCTGAGTTCTATGAAAAAATTGGCATAATATACTCGTTAATTTATCAATCACATCCAATTACCATAATATTATTATGAATCTACGATAATTTTAGGAAGTATTATGGATTCAAAACTATTTAGGAGGACCAACGTTTAACCAATTCAATAAGCCATTAACTTTGGTCAGGTTGATCAATCGTTAAAATATTAAGACTATTCTCCGGTGTAGACAAGTGTAGTTTATTTAAAACAATTAAATACTTTACTGATTCAAAATTGATTTTGATGAAAACTAATCTGGAAATAAAAACGTCAACATATATTAAACATTTTGATCGATTTCGATAATATCGTACGTAAAAAACTAATAATATACTTAATTGTTTTTTTTTTTTTTGGCATAAATTGTTACACGGCGAGTTGTATAGGCAATATAGGTACACTTGTTGCGTCGTTTTCTCATAAAAATATTATATTTTATTATAATAATAGTTGTATCAATATGAATGTATGATAAAATAATATCTTGTTTTCACTTTATCACTTATTTGAACACGTCCGTGGCAAACTTTGAAAGTGTGTACACTGTACACTATAGATTCCAAGTGACCCTAAAAAAAAATAAAATAAAGCAAGTGGTGTCAAAATCTGACAGGTCAATAAATCCGAACCACTCCATCCACTCCCACGAAATGCATGATGATCTAGTTGATCTCTGACCGACGTTGACAGAAGATTCTGTGAAGCACCATCATCTTGTTGGAATATGTTATTTTTTATTATGTCCGATGTTTCGTAGTTTTGATGATCAGTAATATTAATGGACGTTCATTTTGAAGAATTGTAAAGCGCTTCTATTACAGTTGGATTTTTTTTTTTATTATTCTGTGTAAGGATACAACAATAATATCATACTCCGACGAAGAAGATTTAGCAATCTATGATCGGAAGTGAGTTTATTACGATATCGTGAGGCACGACGAGAATCTAATTATTCTGATAGTCCTCGAGGTATGACATAATATTATTATAAAATGCCCGGTGCGCGAGTATACAGCGTCGGTGATATATAAAATTCCATCTATACGGATGGGGTTCTAAAATTATCGAAGGTAGTAGGAGGTAGAAGTATGACGTAATAGAGGTATATTATAATGGTCTCGGTGTGACGGCGTAGTTGGTGGCTTGGCGCTATTCATGAGCAGACACAGAAGTGCAGATCATCGACCAGAAGTGATTTATAGCAATAGCAATAACAATAATAATATGTTAAACAGAGTTGGACTCGGCGTGGGTGAGGAAACGGGTGTCGATGGAAATACCGATTTCCGCAGGTTGTATTTTCAAACCAACGTGCAAGCACCTATATAAACACCCATATACTCAAATGCGATAGAGGTTACTATAAATTGTTAATTAGATAATTTTTGTGCCGTGTTTCAAACGACGTTCGTTGGTTGATTTTTTTTGTTTGCTATTTTTTACAATGTTTATCAAAAATGTTTTTATCGTTCATCGTCAAACAGTAATGATTGTATTTTGCATTTTACTTTTTATCAGAAGACTGTTTAATATTGTTGATTATATTTCGAGTGATGATATATCATATATTTTAGATTTAGAGACAAACCAGAATATAATTTGGTGATGTGGTGATGATGTGGGCTAGCTTGTGAGAACTTTTAAGAGCTTTAAAAAATCCAAAACATGAACCGCAGTTGTAGATTAAAAACTGAGCACTGTTTTTTAGGTACTTTAGAAGAGCGATTTTTCAAACAATCTCAATAGTAATTTTCAAGAACAACGTTGAATAACCATTAACGAGTACTTGCTTGTGGCTTAACCAACGCTGAGGCAAATATTAGAATATTATAAATGCTTTTAGATTTAAAACTATGAGCTACCTACGGCAGTATTTCAAAAACTAAATCTATGAAATCAATACATCATCATTTATCATATTATTAAGGTACTTAGATATAAACTGTAATTTACAAACCGTAATTGAACTATTACAACGACAGTGTAATGCTTGTACAATGGATGTCAATAAGATTTTTTTAGTTTCATTTTAACGTTTAAATTATTTAGATCATAATTACAAAATTAAAATAATATTTCACGCGAAACGCTAAAAATAATAATTATATGTGTACTGTATAAGCTATGGAATATTAAATCATACACTGTGCAATTTAATCATTTTCAACCCAGCTTACTGTAATAAATTTTAAAAATTCATGGAACCCAAAACAAGGTCTGCAGAATGAACATTTTTTATAAATACAACATCTACTTTATTATATTTTTTTTTTGATAATATTAAAATATCCACTGGCTTTCTAATAAATATTTTGTTTCCACTTTTTTTTTTTATTTAAATAAAATAACTATATCAATATACAATGTGCAGGAGCAATGCAATTTGTTAGTAGTTTCTAGTTAGGAACAACGTCCATTTAGTATATTATGCACATATTTGTATCGAATAATAATTATTATTTGAAAGTAATTAATTAAAAATAACTTTTGTACGCTAAAAATAAAATATACATCTTCTAAAAGAATAAAAATGCCTATATGATTTTGTTTAAAAAAAAAATAATTATAATATGAAATAATCAAATAATCTAACATTTAACAGGAAAACTTTTTTAAATGTGCTCGGTATATTTATAAACATAATGATTTACCAGGACAAAAGAATGCCGGCTCTTAAATATTATAATATAATGCAAACTCTTTAGGGAAACGGCTTACCCCACAGTGCAATTCAAAGTTCTATTTAATGACAGGACTATTAGAAAGACTTTTTTTAGCGCAAAGCATGATTATTTTTATCCATCGTCTTGAAAAAACTGATACATTAGAAGTTTCATCAGATGTACCAGATCTTATGTAAAAACAATCTTTAATTAAGGTTGGGATTAAACTGTTCAGAGTTTTCTTATTGAAGAAGACATCTAAAAAAGGAAAGGAAAAATACACGTTTGATGATTAATTGTTTGAAAAGTTTTACCAATGCATATTGCGTTTATTATCTTACAGTAGGTATTTAATGAAATAACGTGTACAAAAGTATTAAACAATTTTGACCTATTTTGGTTTTTTACATTTTTCAATTATTATTTCTATTCTTCAAATAATAATAATGTATTATGTTGAAAAATTAAATTTATTGTTTAAAATAACAATATAAAAATCGAATCATCAAAATAACGGAAGATGGAAAAACAAATAACGTTAAAAATACAGTTATCCGAGCTAGAAGAATTTTATATCAAATTAAAATTGTCACTTTAAAAGCCCTTTTAGGCCTCAGAAGTCACTATTATGAACAGCATTATTGACTTTTCACTAACGTACATTTTTAGTTAAATACTTTTAAGTTTTAATTTTACTTTTCGTTTGCCATCAAAACGTGTTCAAGTTTCATGGTATTTTATTTTCTCGGAATAAATTTGTTGTGAATCTGTTTCATGTTCTTGTTAGATTATGTCATCAGGGATTTTCCTGGTTACCAGTTTTTCTTCCTATATTTACATTCAATGATCTAATTTTATTTTCACGTGTCTCTTTGACATATTTTGGTTCTATTTACGCTATATTCATGGACAAGACTATCTTTCAAATTCATCCAATATCTTATACCGTAAGACATATTATGTCTATGGGGAAGCAATACGCGTGAATAGCCCCCCAACCATCGGCGATGCTATAAAAAAAAAACATTTTAAAAAAGGTGTATGACGTCTACCCAGAACTTTATATGTATTTTTCCATATGGTGTACCTATTCACTATAAACATTTCAACGGTTAGTAAACTATAGGCACCTTAAGAAAAACAAAACCTGATTATTTACTCAAAGCTAATAATATGCTCTTATCTATTTATACAATATAAATTGTTAAGAATTATTACTTCCCGAGATCTGGTTTCTCGATGTATTGCTTTGTGATGTTAAACAAATTTCAAAGTCCCAAATGAAGAAAATCAATATTATTGTACTGTAATAAGATAAATAGGTGATACTTTTATTCTATTATCTATTCATCGATACCTCCAATACTTAGATAGATTACCAGTTACCGAATATCGAACTCAAAACATGTTTTGTTACCAATTTCGATATTTCATCAACTAATCCATTTTGCCCACATTAATTCTCTCATTAAATAATGATAAACTGATATTTAAATGATGAAAATAAATATATGATTATAATATTACCATAGAAGATGTAATTTAATGTAAATTAAAATAGTATGACTTATATTTTAATATTCCAACTTAGAAGTTGAAAAGTAAATAATATTTTTAAAAAAAACCATTTAGTTTCAAGGATCAATATTTACCAAAATGAAATAGAATTGACAATCGAAATAAAAACGTTTGGTACCGCCCATCACTGATATTACAACCATATGAAACTAAATACTTAATATCAATGATACCATATTCATTAAACCTCGATCAAGTTTAAACAACGACCACCGTGGTCCACGAATACTGTTACTGAGTTGATAACAGACTAGCAAACAGTCTGGAAAAAGTAGTGCACGCCAGGGCAGCTTGAAATTAAACGCCATAACTCATTTTCTCATATGTATTCAACAGATACCTGGTGCGAAGTGTGGTAGGTAGCGGAGTGAGGGTAAGGTTAAACTTTATGGTTTTATCGTCGTTACCCCATTGTTCACTAGGAATTTCCATCCCAAGCCACATGAATAAAATCTACTGTACATGGCAAAATAGGAAGGGAAAAGAGAGAATAAGAATCGTGGCTTCCGGCTCTTTCTATTCTTCATATTTCTTTTTTCTGTTCCCCTCCGACAACTATTTTTTTTTCTGTTCTCAACCCAGAACTGCAGAAAAGGATATGACGGCAATTTAACAAAGTGGGCATCCTTTGAAGCATAATAATAATAATAATAATAATAATAATAATAATAGTTATAATAATACAGAAAAAAAATAGTTGGATATTCCTTGAACTCGGATCGACATACTCAATTTGAAAAAAAAAAATAATAAAAACCGCCAGAAAACAAATAATAATCATAGGGAAATAAACATTCACACAAACAAAATCATTGAAACTTTCAGGAATGACGTACCTACCCTACATTGAAAATAACTTACACATATTATTTAATTACAATATTGTAGGTACTGTGATTAACGGACAAACAGTGTTCATTTCGAATACAATGAGAGTTGTTTTTTGAAGTTTGTTTTAACAATACACAGAAGAAGAATATCATTAATAGTGAACTAATCTGCAAGGTTGGGCAAGTTAACTAATTTTTTTTACTTGTAAAAGTTATAAGTTAACTAGAAAAATAAGTAACTTGACTTAGTTAAAAATCAGTTATATTTGTTCATATAAAATGTATAATTATATCTATTTTTAGACCATAACTAATAGCATATCTAGTAATATAATATAGGTCTTACAATTTAAAAAAAAATATACATAAATATATAATAAATATATTATTATTTAAAATAATTTGCTACACTCATACAGCAATACTTCACTCAATGATACAATCCAACAAAATAATTAAATTATATTAATATATTTTTTTTCGCCTTATACTCAATAACTTTTTTTTGAAGTGACGGTGAAACATTATTATTTTTTAATTATAATAATCAAATTCATTATAATAATATAATTAATTACAAATAAAATATTAATTATTAATCAATTAAAAATAATAAAAATAAAATATTTGATTAAACCATTATTTTATTTTACCATATTAGGAGACAGTAGTAGTTGTACTTATACCATATTATCAATATTAAAAGTAAAATAATAATATAATAATATCATCTAATCTTCTCTTCATTCATGCTTCAATTATCAGCGAATAATCCTATCCCATGATTATTTTGCCCAAATTGTTAAGTGCTAATACATAATAGTTATAACTTACTAATACTTACACAAATATATTTTAATACAATATATTATTATAATTAAAAAAATATATTAAAAACTGTTAATTATTGAGTAGGTCCACATATTAGTGACAGTCACCAAACTCCACACCACCCAAAGACTCATAATACAATTTAACTAATTTAAATTATTGATAAAAAGTTCTAACAACAATTTATATGATTAATACTTTAACAAATGTAACATTACAAATTTTTTATGTTTGGTAACGTCAAAGATTTGACTCAATACTCGTATCCATAATAAATCAAGTTCACAGAATAAATTAGACTGCAAAAATATATCTTCTGGATATTTACAATATTTACAAAATTATTTTATTCATACAGTTATTATGCACCAGTTTTCTCGTACTTTCGAAATTTTACAACCAGTCTGATAAATTCAGAAGCTTATAATATATATTTCATGTTTTTATGTTTTTATGTAACGATCGCTTAACGCCCACCCATTGGCGTGGTTTTGCTAAACAAAATGTTGCTGTTTATTTGTTATATTCATATTTAGTGTTCTTTAAATTATTCATTATGTTCGTTTTCATGAGAAATAACAACAATATTCGACTTTTTAGAGTAGAATAATACAAAAAAAAACACTAAACAAATTTTCAAGTTATTTAGTGAAATTCATAGGCCAAAAACCATTGTTTTATAATACATCTACCAAATAGAATTTATTTTACTAAAACTTAGTGCACGATTTAATAGTCAGTATTTTAACGACCACATTTAGTGTTATCGCTAGCGTACATAGTTTTCGCTCATACAGCATATTATTCAACAGTCAGAATAAAATTGACGAGTCAAGTATAAAGAGACAATTACGGACATTACGTCACACGAAACGTTTAAATTAAATTTAACAAGCAGTTGGATATTGCGCCGCCGCCAAGGACAATTTATCTGTTAACAATATACTTATAACAATTTCACAGTTGAGCCTTAGCGTGGATCTCGTCTCTTTTCTGCCCTTCTCGTTGTCGGTCCCATGAACCCCCCCCCCCCTCTTAAGTCAATCAGTCAAGACGTACGCGTCCATGTACTATTTTTATTAAAATCATCAACAATAATATTATCTATACCTACGTAAATACTTGAATTTTCCTCAATTATTGAATAATATTTTGTAAATGTAAATCACTCAATGGCCTTTGTCGAACGTTAAGTCTTCCCATGATATGGCCTCTAAGTCTAGAATGGACTGAAATTCTCGGCAGAGTTCTCTTCAAAATAATGATTATCTTATCGGCCAACTCTTATCAAACATTGATTTTATAACTATCCAAATATATATTATATTGAATTTTTTTCTTTTTGGTTGTGCGTTTAAAATGATGCCAAGGATTGAATTAGAACACCTCATGAAAGTATTGCAAGTGAAAAATGCTGAAACAAAAATTAATTTAAATTCCGGTGCAAAATTAAACAGTTACGCGCAGTTATTTTTGACATTTTACCATATGACCGATGCACTAAAAATATGATATTATACAGGTCAGGATCGTATAAAAAATTGTTCGGAAAGGGCTAATGACATTTTTATTTTAACATCTGCATAGTCTCTGGTGTAATCAATTTCAACTATCGACACTATTGGTTATACATTTGCATGTGCCGTTTTAATTGGCATTTATTTTTTGATATCCACCGCATTCAAATGTCGTTAAAAAGTGCATTTGTAATGAAAATCATATCTATATGAGCACAAAATATTTTATTTATATGAATAATTATTATGCATAAATAAATTTCCATAATTATAAATGTTTGCCTCTGCCGTTGTATAATTTATGGCGAAAAGTATACACAAAGCGGATAAAGTAGGGTTAAACTAACGGAATAATTTATTTCTCAAAGTTTGCACTTTTTACAGATTAACAACAAAATTACGAACGTCGTATGTGCCGCGTCTTCTGTTTATCAAAACTGATAAAAAAAAAACAATATTTCAGCTATAACAGAATAATATAATGTGCCTACGTCGAAAAGTAAAATAATGAAAACCCGCGATAGGTATAGGTGTAATACTGACTTTTGAGACGGTTCGACTTACAGCACATACTCATCATAATAATATAATTCTACACATAGAACACTACTACCACCTTACACCACAAGATAACGTTGCCGTGAGCTTATTCGCCTTCCGTTAGTGTATAATATAATATATTGTATCATATCATACAGAGTGTATCATATCATTCAAGGTTTTCCGTACGCGATCTCGTATTAGTAAATGTAATCATGAAAACATATTTTGCGTTTGGCGAACATGGGATTTTTAAGGGCGCTTACGATATAACGTCTATCTCGTTTAGTTTTAAATATAATATTTTGAAATAATACTATCGCATAAACACACCCCGATAACCGTATATTGTATCCATCAACGGTATTATGTCACACGATGTTTGTCGAGAGCAGCGTGCGGCGCTTATATTATAATATTGCGCTGTAATATTGTAAATTTGGGTACGAAAAATGGCTTAGGAGAATCCGTTGAAATTACGATTCGAGGACTTGTCAACGGAGTAATTAAATCCGGCGTAAGTGCCCGACAAATAGGCCGTTTTCGATTGCAGAATAATAATATTATTATGCTCTCGGACCCGGTATTGTCTCGACGTCCGCCCGAAATACCCGGAAACACGGTGTATACGAACGCCGTCGCACTATTATCCGAGCCGGTCGTTTCCAGTCCGGCGCGCGGACGCGGACTGTTCGGTGGTGTGTTTGTATAGAGACGTTTACTTCCGTGCAGGTCGAGGACGGTTGCCAAAAAGAGTGGGTGCAGACTTCACTGCAGCGCCGTGTAGAGCGTTTCGCTCGAGTACGCTTGCTGCAGAGTTACGCACTCCGGTCTCGTAATGAAACCCGGGAGAAACGTTTAAATGACATAACAAATTTCGTTTCGACAAAAGAATAGAAATTACGCTGGACACGTAATGGCGTACGAGAGTCGCTGCCGTTCCTTTCTTCTTTTTTTTAAAAAAAGCCGCGTCGCAAACAATACGTACGAAAAAAAAAAACGACCTTCGAGGAGAATTTAAATTTCAAAACGCATATTATACAATACGTCATGTACTCAGACGAAAAGTGTCTAGTTTAATTTTCTTTTTTTCCCTCAGAAAAAATAAAATAAAATTAAAGAGTTCTTCACCACCAACAACCCCTCTCCGCCTCTCCACATCCCCCCCCCCCCGGTCGCCAACGCTTTGGACCACACGACCCCGACTCGCCTTACGGCCCGGATAATAATAATTAACGCGTATACACCGCTCTCGTGCACGCCCACCACCCGTAAGTAGTCGCGGTGTTATCTGGCCCGCGGCAACTTCCACTCGCTTACCATACCATCGGCCACGCCACCACGGCCAACCCCCGTCGCCGCAACCCTCCCCTGACCCAGCTCCTGTGTCATCCCCTCCCAAAACGTTCCATTCCGCCGCCGAACTGCGCGCGCTCTGTACGCCACCGTCTCATGCGCTCGCCCATAATTCGCACGTATCCGTGTCCCATCGATTCCGTTTGTGGAAACATTCCAAGAACCGTGAAGTGGATTCGAAGCCAAATAACCGATACATGATTTATTTCTGGATTCCGAAAGAGATAAAAAAAAAAAAAAAATAGAAAAATGAAATATATTTTATATTTATTTCGATCATCTTGTGTGGTCGGTATACCACCTACTAAATAACGAAAAATTTAAAATATAATTTAACAACATCAAACAACATGATTTTCGTTTAACAAATGAAGATGTATCGTACGGTGAAAATTCTACCCTGAACAAACAATAATTTATAGTTCTAAGATGATAATTTAGAGTTCCGTTAAAAACACGATAATTATTATGATTTATGACTTACCTATAATAGGTCGTTACTCGTTAGTACTTATGGCATTATCGATTAAGCATTTATCAAGAGCCGAGGTAACTCTATAATATACTAAAGTGATAAATTCACTAGATTTAAACATATTATAATATATAAATAATTAACAGCAACATAAATTTTCCATGAGTTGAAACAAAATCACTCTTACGCCGAGTTGACTATGTTTTAAGCCACAACGTTTCTCTTTGTTTAAAATATACTTTAGCGTATTAAATAATATATTCAATTTTTATCAGACGCTTTTAAGAATCTGTAGTTGTATGAATTTTTTTTAAAAAAAAACGATATCTCAAAGATAACAATTGGAAACATAATTACTAGTTTTTGTTGTACAATTCACTTGGAGTAAAATTCAATAAATAAAAAATAAAAAAATCGTTTGCTCTTGAATAAATGGGCCCTAAATAGTAAATTGTTAGTCCTTAATAATATTAAAACTGACCTGACCCAACTAATAGTCATTACGTCGTAAATACAATAAAAGAAAACTAGTTTCGTTTAGATTTTATCTAGATCTAATATATTATATTTCACTGTAGTGTTTAAAACTATTTTCGAGATGTAAAATATACATACATAATATATATATAATTACTTTTAAATTAAATTTGAACGTATCGGTGTATGTACGCCAAATCTCATGTGAACTCTTTATTATTAAACGAAACGTGAAATTATTTGAACTACCTACATTGTAACGTTGAATTTAATTGTATGCTTAAAATGTTGTAAAAAACTACTCAAAAAAATATTTTCTATTTTTGGAAAACATTAAAAAAATGTTTGATGAATGTTTCACATATATTATAATACCACATTATATGAATGTTGTATATTTATGATGTATATATGTATGTGTGTTCTTGCGAGCATATAATAATTTGTTTTTATTATGATGATGTATATATCACAAGAGTATAGTAATGCATACACGATAAGATTATATAGCCTCAGGGTTTCTATTTTTGCGTTTCCATAATATATTTTGCCAGCCTTTTGGTACCGAAAACTTTTCTCACATTATACATATCGTGCTCTTATTCATTGTACGCGATATTTTACTTTTGTTTTCCATACACTGTTTAAAAACGTTGTTTTATATGTTATTATAATATTATATAGATAGATGCTTTGCTCTCTTTATTTTAATAATATGAAATATTTAGAAGCTGTCGTTTTCGTACGCTCTCGCAAAGAGTAAGTTAGAAATTATACGAAACGTTTACCGCAACACACTTCTTTCAACCAGGTTAGCTCGAAACTTATAGCGTTGAAATTCGATTACTGTTTTTGTACTAAAATGTACACGAGCCAACTCTTGTAAGAAACGAAATCCGCACAATTATAAGTATGTCAAGTATGTCTATAATGCGTCTTGTGATTAGTGAGTACATTTACTAATGGAGATTAAATGTTTGGGTAAATGTTGATGGTTCACGGATAAATGAAATTGTGTGGTAATTACGTAAATTTAGAATTCACGTTTTGATTTACTGTTATAGAATACACCAACGTCTCATGTTCTAAGTTTATTTTGAATGTACTTAAATTACGTGGAAAATAATGATTTGTACTACAATATTATGATTTAAATATTTATATTAAATTAGAGAAATATCTAAATAAAATCAAATTATAAATATAAAATCAGACATTCAATTATTGAACAGATAAGTATTAGGTTCGATCGTACCAACAAAAGTATCAACTATACTATAATAGGTATCATTAAATCTAAACATTGTCGAAGTCCATAATAAATACCATAACCACAAAAAAGCAATTATAACTTTTAAAAACAAAGTTTTTACTTTCGTTAAAATCAATTTTATTACTTTTCAATTCCATACACATAATTATTAAATTCACTCAAACTACATTTATTTTATTAAACTTTTAAGGTTAGTAACTTGATATCAATTCCTGTTAAAATACCTTCGATGTAATAATAAATTATTATATGGTAAAATTGTTGCTGCATGCTTTTATAACCGTAGGTATATAAAACACTTCCAAATAATTGTCATGAAAATCAATTTTATCACAAAGGCACTGAAAAACTTCGAATGAGTACCTATACTCGTCAAATAACACAGTGAAATTCCAGTAAAAAGGTAATCAATAGTTCAGTCGGACTTTATATTATATTATACTCGTGCTCATTTCAGTTTTATTTTTATTCCATTAATTCAAACTCTTGAAATTCAAACAAATGTTATGAAAACACAGCGATCGTATATCATACAGCGCAATACCACATAAACAGGCGTGCATTCATTCCCGTTAAATATCGATATCACTCAATAATTAAGTAATACATTATCTCTAGAGTGTATATTTTTTCTCAAATATTGTTCTGCTTTCAATTGGTTCATTGTCAGTCGTTATTTATTCATTCGCCATTATGCGGTTATTATAGCAAATCCTTTAAAACTAATTTTACATGTAGGTACCTACATAATATAATTTTTATTTAAAAATCATATCATGTAAAATCATTGTATAAAAACTAATATTATTCCAATTAGTCGTATACAAAATATAATATTCTTTATGAAAATAATATTGAATCTACTGCTCGTGTGGGTTTTCATGAAAAATATTAAATCCATTGAATTATGATATAATAGGTACTACGAGCAATGATAAAATATAATATAGTCCTCTTATTATGAATGTTTAAATAAAACAGTGAAAAAATAAACTCTTCTATGCTTGAATGAAGTAAGAGTATAAATTTTGAATCCCTGTTATGCATTTTAATGATGTAATATTTAATTTAATAATTATTATTTTTATTGAATTACTAAAATATTCACTAACTATAATAGGTACCTAAAGTCTATATTTAACTTGCAGTTATTACATTTATAATTGCAATAACTTAATATTTGTTATACATTAAAATGTATCATATGTATCATATTAATATTATAATGTTTCTAACACGGTAATTATTAACTGGTTTTATTGTAAAAGACAAACTTCCTAACCATCGAAACAACGCGTTGACTGTTTATATTGAGTTATTATTTAGTATTATATTTACAGTTCCATGTAATTTATATTATGTTAAAATTTCAAACAGTGTTTTTGACATAATTATTAGGTACACATTCATTGGATTAAAAATGTTGGTTAAATAAAATTACGGTGAAATTATATTTTAAACACACTCCTTATCCTTTGTCTCGTAAACTTAACGTTAAGTTGATATTGTTGTGACAATAAATATTGAACAATGAGTAAATAAGCACTCATTTTTATCAGCTACTTATAAAAGTTATATTTGTGTTTTAAATAATATATTTTAAAATAATCTACAGGTAAAAGTACCGAACAATTTTGACTTTTAAATATTTGTGAGACATCCATTAAACTATATAAATCAATTTGTTTTATATTTTTCGATCATAATATATTTATGAAATTCAAAATATATTTATGTGGCCTAATTGTGCATTATATTGTTTTTCAATAGACATTAGGCGTAATGAAAGTTGAAAAAATATATATATATTATTACTTATACATCAAAATATGGTTTCTTAACAAATTGAAATGTATTGCTCCAAGAAATTCCTGAAAATCAATGATAATTATCAAACTGAAACTTTCAAACTAAATCATTGATTTGAAAAGAAAAAAATTATCGTTGAAACTTCTGTTAGTATTATTGTTAAGAAACTAAAAGCCGATATCTGATAAATAATAAATGCAAAAATATAATTGGAACCTCATAATCTGATTACCGTGTGTTCTGAACTCAATAAGAAAAAAAATCAAAAAATTGAAACTATAAAATTTATAATAAAAAGCTGATTGAAATACGAGAAACTGATAAAAGAATGAGGAACTTTCGGTATGGTGAGATAAACATCGTTCAGTTTATAAAGTTTTTCGGAAATAAAATATAAAACATATACCTAATGCGAGCGGTACGGTGTAATTAACCATTTTTTTTTTACCACATTAATCTGAAAACAAACAAATTGCATTATGTGCAAAGCATTAGACGTGTGTTATGATAACCTTAGTGCGTTCCTATAGTATATGTTTGACGTGTAAAAGTAGCCAGCTACGGTTTCAATTAGAAACTCCCGAAACGTTGTATTTGTATTATTAGTATTATTATTATAAATTAATATATTATTATCATTACAATGTGTTCAAAATATTATAAAATTTTTAAACCAACCAATGTAGAGCGTGGGTATAAATATTGAATATTCAACAGAACGGGAGTCTTTTGAATTATTAAAAACACCAAAAACTGCAACGTGGTAAAAACGTCGTGTAAAGTCTGCTTGTTCTATTATAATTTATTTATAAAATGTGTGCGACACTTTTGGAGTAGTTTCGTGATCGTAACGTGCACATAAGGGTATTAAATGTATATACATAAAATGATGTTTGTTGGCCATCGTCAAGTCCATTTGCCGTTCGTTAGCATAAATACAAATAATTCCGTAATATTATGAAAGACGGCCGAATAAAATCGCAGTGTCCACGATGATCCCCCTCCGACCTTATGAATAATACAGTTTCTTCTGATGAAGGTGTGTTATTCTCGGTGGTGACATGCGCGCGTATAAGTAGCTGGCGAACTCTCGTACCGAAATTTTCATTTTGAAAAGTGAAAAACTAGTTTCGCGGGTACGTACGTCTCCAGGGACAATTATATCCCTACTCAGCTCAAATAAATCAATGCATATTTGAAGAGATGTAACCTTACATAACCGTATATTTTATTGACTTTTGTATAGCGGGTAGGAAAAAAACCGTATGCAAAGTTAAAATTAAGGCTGGACCGACGGACCAACTCATTCGACTGATAAACATTACGATAATGCTATAAAGGTAAAAAAAAATAATAATAATAATTTGAACACATTTCGTACAACGTATATTTAGGTAGGGGAAAATAATATAAGTAAAGCAAACAATAATATGTGGTTGAAACATTCATTGAAAAGCTAATAACAACAAGATAAATAAAGTGATAATATTTTGCGTGTAGCATGGATGGTAAATATTTCCGAACAGCTTTTAAACATTATTTTTTTCATATAACTTCTATAATCTACAACAGTAAAATAATATCATGTCCACCATCATTAGTTTATCAATTTTAAGTAAGAACGGTTAAAAAAAGCCATTTTTATGTTTTATCAGAAATACCTATTATACATGTGTGTTGAGTAATATTTCTCTAAAGTAGATCCTAATAGCAAACCATGGACGTTATTTAACTTTTAAATTGGTATACACTCTAACGGGGTTTAAAACTCATAGTATGTAACTATTAAAGAGAAAATAAATATTTAATCAATCACGATTATTTGAGAAACGGTCGGGATCACGAACCCCACGAGAGGCTTTTATAATTTTAATCAATAGTAATTATTATGGCTAGGGTCTTATTGTAAATAAAAATGTTTAATTGAATAAGATGGATAAAATCTGATTAGTCATGAATAATTACTTTCAAGAAATTCTGATTAAATTATACTAGTCTGTATAATTTTGCAATAAAGACACACACAGGTTTGTTACATACCTACCTAATTCTTAAGAGTTAAAACTAATTACATTTTTTCATTTTTTTCATTTAATAAAAATATACTAAAAAAAAAAAACCGGGTAAGTGGATGTCGCTCTGCTGTACAGTAGGTTACAAGTGTGTCAATGTATAATGGATTGTATTAAACTTGAATTCAATGATATAATACCATTGCATCAGAAAAACGATTCTGAGTGGAAACGGTTTATCAGTCTGTATTTTTATATTTTTATTATTTATTATAGCCTTTAAGTTGAATTAATATTATTATTTTTTATTCGTTGCTACGGTAATATACAAAGCGTTAGAAATTAAAAACTCATTTTAAGCGATTTTTCGTAATTTGTCGGTAGTTTTTCTCGTGGCATTAAATAACTATATGTTAATATCGAAACACTCTTTTTAGTAAAAATTTTGTATACAGGATAAAAAAAAATAAATAAATAAACACCATTGTAAAACCACTAGCTATCTCACTCCGCTCAGAATCTAATATGAAGCCTGTAAATTGATATTGTTATAAATTTCGAGTTGATCATAAATAATTTTTTTTATTTTGATCATTTAACATATATTTTACGACTTTTAATGCTTATTTAATTGATTTTAATTGGATTATCGACGTTTACTATAGTATTATAATCGTTAGTTGTTGTTTATCCGAGTATTGTCGTTATTTTCGTATATTATTATTTATTACTATTATTATTTTCTTAATTTCTTTAAACATTTTTTCCAAACCTATATTATTATTTCAATCACAAAAAAAAAAAAAGTTAACACAATTTTATATAGTACAGAAATAACGGGTCACTTCATATCTAGATTCCCATCTTTAACGAATGGGAAGAAAAGTTACTCAAAAAGTCAACTTCGCTCTCCCACAACCAACGTTTACACTTCTAAATGGGGCATATGGCTCTGAGCTGGGAAAATTATCGGAATTCATCTTTCTATTTATGCATATTATTTTGAGTGTCAATTAGAAAATGTAAAACTTTATCTTTTAGTTTGGTTAAGTGAATTTTTTAACCTAACGAAATTAAAATATATATTTTAAGTAACTTTTAACTTCAAGTTTTTTCTATAATACAAACTTTAAAAAAAAATCGTTAACTTGCACAGGCCAGCCTCGCTCAAATAAGCCAGGACCAAATAACTATTGGTATATTATACCTCCCTAATAATAATATAATTTTGTTTTTTTCAACCAGAAGACGTCCGCATTGTAGTGAAAACGTTAGAAACGCTGTAAAATACCCGATAATACATGAATATACTGAGAAAATTCAAAACATACATCTTAGTCATGATATCACAATAATTGTGTTACCCGGATAAAACAGCAAGTCTCAAAGCAAATAAAACATAATAATAAAGACGTAGAGCTGATCAATCACTGAAGAAAGAAGTATTGATTTAACGTGCAGGAATCAAAAGAGTTTGTATGGAAGACCCATTATAGGTAACAATGGATCGCTACTGATATGAAGAAAAAAAAATACAAAAATTGAAAGAGCTGATTTTATTAAATGATATACGCTTGACTAGAAAAATTCAAGAGATCCAATTTCAGTCGAAATTACTATAGTAACGGGCAACGGGCTTCCTTGGCTGGAAACGATAACGTCTATGTTTGACAATTGGTTTTGTGCTCTATTAATTTACATAGCTTTAGGTTATAAAATGAAAATTAATTTTAACCACCCAATGATGAGTACCTTATTGATAAATAATTTACATTATTCGATTGAATGTTTATATTATTATAACAGTATTTTTTTTATTATTATTATTATTTATAAAGAATGTGAAATTCTGTTAATTAAAACAATAGGTCAATTTGGTACATGGTAAATAATAAAAGTTGCACATGATTAATTTGTGAAGGAAGCTGTTCAATATAATAGCACCTCAGAATTCAATTTTTTTTTGTTTGATACTCATTTTTAATTAAAATTCAGAGTGAATCTATGGACCAGTTGCGTTTGAGACGACATTGAATATTTCCGGAAATGGTCGACATGTTTTTGATGAGGGGGTTTGGGTGGTTTGACAGTATAACATGGAATATTTTGTAGTGAGTCTTGGCGAGTTCTGACTTCGGAGACTGTGGGGGGTTGGAGGTAGTTGGAGGTGATTCGTTTGAAATAAGCCCGGAAGCTCCTGTTATTAACCTAAGGCTAATGGACTGAAAGGCAACTGTAACTTACGAACAATTTTAGTTTTCAGTGAAATAATAATAGTGTCGTGAACATGAAATTTTAAATTGTTTTTAGTAGAATTTCTTGTTTTAGTGCCTAAATTATTATTATAATGTCATACTATCACAAATTGCACAAAAAAACTTTTGATGTGAATGCTGAATACTGATATAATTATAATATTATAGTTTATATATTGAAAGTGTTCCGCAAAGGTTTGCTCGCTTGCGATTGGGCAGGACAATATGTAATTATTCACATTCCTTTACAATTTAAACTAGTTAACCCACATCAGACGAGCAGTACATTGTACATAGTAAAATAATAATATTATATTCCAGAATTATTATTATTGTTTACGTCGCACAATACTCAGATAACCACTTTAACTGCATTTACGTATATTGTGAAACGTAATAGTTTTCGATCTGTTAAAACTTAAAACACCCTATTTAATTGGATTTATACGGATGGTGTTCATTTTTTGTGCAAACAAATTCCTGCAATGTCTTGGTAGAGGTGTCGCTTTACTGGACCGCGAAATCACTGCATATGGGTACCTTTGGAATGGCTATTTTTTTTATTAAGCCACAAAATAAATAAATTATAAAAAATACACAACGCATTTCTACATTGCGGAATAGCATGGTATGCAAAACACAGAATGAAAGAAAATTAATTCCCAAGAGAGGATAAAATAATACGATATTATTCGTACATAATAATATATCATATTATTATTGTAAAAGTATATTATTTGGTGGATGAATTAATAATACGCTGTGTTACACGCCATGGAATGCTGGAACAAATAAATATTACTTTTATATTTACTGGTTGTTTTTACAGTAATATTATGATGCCATTTATAGACTAAGTAAAAAATTTTAATTCTCAAAAACGTTATTCGTGCTCGCAAGAACAAAAACAGTAAAACAAAAAAAAAATGTAATTAAAACGAAAACAATAAACAATGCACGACGTTAGGCATAATATATATAATGCATGAGTCGTGTGTGTCTAAAAAATTATTTAGTTGAGATAGTAAAAAAATAACCATGTACCTATTATTGTAGACATTTTTAATCCAGCTATATTAAATAGTACTTTTTGACATTATTTATGTGTCAACCACCGGAAGTTCGTCCTGATAGATAGTTTTAATTATACAATATTACAATACACTGTTTAAATCTGAATTTGATTTCAATTTATTTCGAAACAGTCGACCACGTTTGTATTTATTGATATTTTACTATAGTTTTAAATTTGAGATAACCAATATTGTTGAAATGTGTAATATAATATCTCCTATGAACGTTCCTATTATTATAACTATATTATTTAGATCTGAATTTTCATATTTTAATTAAAATTATGTGAAAGTGCTTTATTCAGCACAATATCACTACTAAATGACTTATCAGCGTAAATATTTCATCTGAATAATAGAAAATCCTCGAAAAATTTATCGGATTGGAATAAAATATTACGTGAGGTCATAATATTATTATAATAATAATTTATCTCAAACTTTTAAAACCCTCTGCTGTTCCATTGTTAGGCCTATATAAGGATATGGATCTGTACTTTGGGACCCGTATTCTTATTCTTACCGTCTTATGATTGACAGGTTCAAGATAATGTTTTTTCCTAATGCTTCCTTTATTCTTAATATCCCACACCCTCCCCGAGACTATGTTCCAATCAATCAGAAGCTTGGTTTATCAACTATCACAGCCAATTGTGAATTTCTGCCAAACTCCTTTCTGATTATATTTTGATTTCCCATCTTTATTAGCCGAAGTTAGCTTCGGAATTCCTACACGCTAAACCAAAAACACAGCTTCTTTTCATATCCACCTTCAGTTTACATTCCTCTGACTATCTGCCCGATTCTCAATTTACCCGTCCATTATTGGGCCTTGCTGAAAACATCGCACTTTTATTTGTCCATTGTTTATATGCTTTTTTATTTATAATATTTTAAATCATGAAACCATGTTATTATTGAATATTTAAATTATCATAAATATATATATATAAAAATACTTATTATAGCTGGGCAGTTGCCTGTAACATTATCAAGTAAATAAGACGTATACCAGGATCAAAATATTATTATATTTTAATGGAGTATTCGATATCCGAGTGGTTAAATTCTTCGTTTTGCTAGCCAATGTATAGTAATGAAATAAAAAATAAGTACTCCACAATAGCCAAGTGTGAAGTCACTACTGTAATCGAAGCCAACAAACGATGGTAATTTATCTGGTTTTGTTTCAGAGACAAGGATGTATCCACGGTGAAGAACTGCCGTACATATTCGGCGCCCCACTAGTAGGGGGATTGATGCATTTTCCGAGGAATTACACCAAGTCAGAAGTCCTGCTTTCCGAGGCTGCGGTTATTTACTGGAGCAATTTTGCACGGACGGGGTAATATATATTTTATTAGCATAAAATAAGAATAAGAGGGGTGGATAAAAAAAAATCCTAGTTCCCGTAAACAGTGTTTCCAACACTTTTTTTTTATTTTTATTATTATTTTATCCAATCTCCGCTCCGATAAGTAGGTCATATTATATACTGTACGCGTTGATCTGCCCGCAGACAGTTTAATATTATTATTTACCAGCCGCCAGTCCGATGGTTTATAGGTATTTTTCATTTATTCGCCGCTCTTTTTTATTGCCATCGGAACGTGCTCTATGCACCATGGCGCCTCAACACTACCGGCATAAACACGATCCAATGACTATATCAGACGATTCGAATAGAATGCGTATTAAGACTAATTCCTTTTCTTTCTATTTTCATTTCGTTTTTTTACGACTTTTATATTATACGATAATAATTATTATTACATCTGGGTTTTTATTTTAAGTATTACCACAATTGAAATCACGAGTTATACGACTGTCAGAAAAAAAAGTGAATTAAAAAAAAAAAAAAATCAAACCTAATATGCTTACAATTAACTAATGTTAAGATTTTGATACTATTGACGAAAAATTAAACCAATAGTAATAGCCAGTCAGTGGTGTATCTGAAGTTCAATCAAGGAGGGGGGATTAAAAATGTTATTCGCCTCAAAATATCACAAGGGGCTCTCCTCATACACAAAATGTTCATTTTGTTCGTGGCAGATTTATCTTTTCTTAATTTTATCTTACGATTTTTATAAAAATAAAAATTTAAAAACTACGCTCAAAACCTAAAAATAAGTTGGCAACCGCTCTGCTGTACATTTGTAGGTGTCACAAGTATACCTCGTTATTGAGTAAGTCACTTTAATGTATTATATCTTAAATTTGAATTCATCACAAATTATTGCATACGAAAAACGATTCTGAACGAAAAGGGGTCTGTCAGCCTATATTATTAGGTATATTTCAATATATATATTTTGTTATAAAGCAATTTAATAAATGTTCCATTAATATAACAGTAGGCAGTTTCATTTAATTGTTCTTATTATTTTGTATAAAATATAAAATAATTATTGAATTACTGAAAAACTTTTTTTATTTACTTCATCTAATAAATTATATAAAATATTTAAGCATTATCACCGACTGAATTTTTTTTATCGACATAATTTATAAGACAGTCTGCGTAAAGATAACCTTTGTTGACGAATAATTATATTAAAATTTTAACAAATTTTCGATTTTTTTCCAGATTATTTTAAAAAGTACTTAGAATTTTCTCATGCCAATAAGTAACGCAAAAAGAGTCAAAGAATTTTTTAAATTATACCATGTACATAAAATTATAATGCAAGCATTTGGTGAAAATATCAAGTATTATTTGGTTATTCGTTTATGAAGTACAACAAACTAAGAAAATCGATTTTGTCGAAAACTGGTTTTGTGTAAAAATTCCCATTTTCCCTTTTTTTTTTATATACAAATAATTTTGTGGTATTTTAGTATTAACTGTGAGCAATAAATATTTATGTTTTAAGCGATTATAATGTACGGATTATGTATTTGGTAGGCCGGTGAATATACCACAATAACAAAAAACCCTTTATGCTAATGTTTTTACGTAATTTCCAGTAATCCAAATGAGCCGCAGGACCAGGACATGTTGCACAAACAAGAACACGGTCGGTTTAAGAATATCGAATGGACTGCATACGAGACCGTACACAAAAAATATTTGAGTTTAGGTACAGTACAATATTATAATATATTATTATTATTATTGTTACATCGTCGGTTGACAATTTTATACACGATCGTTATTAAAATATATTATACGATATATAGTAATGTATTCTTACTTCATATATATATTATTATAGAGTGCGATACGGGTAGTGTAAATCGCATTACGGTTAATGTACAATAATTGAATATATTTTCAGATACAAAGCCCAAATTGAAAAGCCATTACCGAGCCCATAGACTGTCGTTTTGGTTAAATTTAGTTCCCGAGCTGCACAAGCCCGGCGACGACGTACCTTATTATCATCACATGTTCCAATCCGATCTACGCGGAATGACGTTTAAACCAGTAAGTGCCCTGCCACTATCATTTTAAAAATACCATTGAAATAAATACACGCGTAATGTATGTAGGTCTTCTATTCCATAGGAACGATAACAACTATTTATTGTTCAACGCGTAACTGATGTCAAAAAACCAAACAATCTTTTGACGTACCCTGCACACTCGAGCGATACTCTGTACACATCACATATTACCTTCGTGTTTTGTTCATTTTCCGAGTGAATGAAAAATAAGATCGATTTTCTTATATTCTCCAATCTTCTTCTTCTTGTTCTTATTCTCTTTAAAAACAAAAAACTTATTGTTTGTATATCAGATGTACATAGAGATCCATTAAAGTGTATACGCTCATTATTTCGATAATGTACATTTTTGGAAAATATATTTTTTACTTAATTCCTTGCCCTGGATAATTTAAAAAAAAGTGTATAGTTATAATTGTTTAAGTTGTTGCAAAATGTTGATCATCTAAACTTTAAATACCTACCCAGTTCTAACTATAACTATAACTACTCATTTGCAATTCTATATTTTATACATTGAAGTACCAACTCCGAAAAATGTTCCGCTTTGGAATAGGAAATTTAAAATCTATATGCTGCCATTCAAAAAAGTAAAAACTTATGACGATAAACAATTATTGTAAAAAACATATTTATTTTTTTCAAAAATATTGTTTTGCCGTGACACCAACAAATGTTAAATGAAATCAATATTTTCAAACTTCTTGAAAACTTTTTGAATCAATGATTGTATTGGAACGCTTAAATGGATCACCTTGTAGATGTTCTCCGGCCAACAGCGCCGCCGTGATTGTCGTAAGAAAACAATCTTGTAGTGAGTGTCATCTCTTCTGATGGCAAATGTAGCGATGGTCGAGTACGGGACGAGTGTAATGCGTGTGACAAAAACTTCAGACGATTATGTGCCGATAAACTTTAATTTTTTTTTTTTTTGGCGAGTTTGCGAGTTCGGCACTTATTTCTTTCGGTCCGCGTGAAACGGTGTATTGATTAATCTGCCAGGCGGCGGGTAATAGCTCGACTCCTCCAACGGACGATTCCATATCGAGCATTAGGAAATGCATTACTTTTGGCGTTTCGGTACACCTGGTAACTGCGCAAAATAATAATAAATTGATTTTTTTTCCGCCACGGTTTTTTTTTATAATTAACGTCCATAAATTATTACCTCAGCGCTGTGTATATATATATCACGGATAATATCGAAATATTACAGTGCTGGTGGTGCGCACCCGACGATTATAAAACCTTTTGATCGGTGCGAGAACGAATGGTCTGCGATTAAAAAATAAAACACAATACACCTATAATTCGTGTGCGGCGGTCGAAGGAAAATTAATTGAGAAAAACGAGTTGACGTTTCCTAAGTCACCGGCCACAAAAGTTTTAAGAATTTTGCGGCTTCTCTAATTTATTATTATGAATCCACCGAACGCTCCATCTCCAACTATAAATAATAAGAGATCCCACAGAAGGTTTATATACTTGTCGTAAATTATGTTTGTTTAGAAATGTTTGCAACGACTGAATGTGAAAGTTAGTTTCGTAAGCTTCAATGGCATACATTCTTAGGGTTAAGTGAACTTACTTTTGAATAAAGACCCAGAAGTATTTTACCGAATATACAAGTTAATAAACAAAATACCGTATATAATCATTAACATTCATAAATTGTTCGAATTGTGATTATTATGGACCTGTGAATACATTTCATTTCAAACTTCAATTATTAACTTATTTAAATGGAAAATCACATTTTCAACAAAAGTATTATTATTAAAACGAATTCCTTTTGTTATTAATAACTACGACAATATTTCATAAATCTAATTTAATGTTTTTGTATAAAAAAAATAAAATGTTTTGAAAACAAAACAGGTAACAACATTGTAATTTATAATATACATAATTAAGTCAGTATATTTACTGGATTTAAACTACATTAAACCTTATTCGTTATATACCACATTAACTTAATTAACAAATAATTATAAAAAAAAAATGTTTTTTTCTATTTTTTTAAACATGGATTTTCGTTTACCTGTTACCATTTTTAAATTATATTTACAGGGATTGAATAGTATACCAAATTGAATTTAAACTATTAAAAGCATCGTGGTCAAAATAAATTATTGAATGAAACATAGAGAAAATTTGAATCTATTAATGAACAGCCTTTAAAATTGAATTTGCGCTGATGCGTATACGTAAAATGAAAATATGTTCAAACCACTCTATGGATAAAATAAAATCTCTATTTCTGTAAACCTAGTTTTATTTTTTATATAAAACTATAGTATAAACTTGGTTCCATTATAAAAGGTACGTCGAATGGTATCTGTATGCAAAACAAATGCCAAATAATATAACAACCAATCACAATAACGAAGTCTGTTCCTAGTTGCTTATTTTGTGATTGTTTAAACTATATTGTTTTTAATAATTGGGAGTATAAAAAAAAAAATTCGAATATTCAAGAATCAAGAAATGTATATGAAACTTATTCAATAGTATGACATTTTACATTATAAATTAATCGTAAAGTACGATTACTTTTAATTTTTAAATCATAAATGCTCACATTTTTATGTGTTTACAAAGTTCCAACCTTGTATTATACTAATGGTTAATTTTAATTAATTGTAATTTTATACCCTGCAAGGATTTATATATTTGCATCATTAATTTTGATTGGCTTAACAAATACATTAATCTCAATAATAATATAGTTGAAATAGTATAATTTACACGGATATTTCAAAATAAAAACAGAAGTACATTTAGAAAATTCTAATTAGACTATAAATCAAGTTTAATAACTGTAAAGAAATTTGACGTATCGACGTATTTTTTAAAAGTACTCTAACGTTTAATAATTAGCATGAATTGGTAATGCTAGGTACTTAAAACTATTCGATAATTATTGAAACATTGTAAAAACGGTTTGGCATATTTTTTTTTAAACAAACTGTATACGCTCATCACGCAAAGAATAAAATGGATAAAATGTTTTATAGGTCTTTTACGAAGATACATAATATTTAATATGTATAATTTAACATATTTTTTAAATATATTTTTATTCAATGTTATCTTAAAAAACATTTTAGATTCAAACTCAAATGTTTAAACATTAGATATAATAATACAAAGCGCTTAAATCTTAGTATAAAAGTGACTTGTGTATATAGTATTACGGTGTATAGACTTTTACAATGTGACTTTTGTCATTTTTTGTATCTGTGATTGTAACAGCAATGGATCAATTTTTTCAAGTATCTCATAAAATGCATGTTTCTATTGTACGCATCGATTATGGTAACACGGCGTGTTGGATAGGCAATTTCACTACACTTAACCGTTGACTTGGATTCATCTATTTCGATATAATATAATAATTTATTGTAATTAATAATAATATTATTTTGATTATATTGTATTTTTCCTGGATCGTAATCACTATTATCCAAATATTATGAGAGTACCTATACTATCTGAAAATTGTTTGTTTGACAAATAGAATGTTTACATGACTTCAAATGTAATCATATGTATAACAAATAATAACTGTCATTTATCGTCGATCGCAGGGTTCCGAAAGGACGACCAGCAGACCGGCACCGGACGTGTACTACCGGGGTCAGCCACCGGCCATCATGCAACAGCCCACGACTGGCAATAAGACCACTTCCGGGACGTCCGACGGCGGGACGGCCAATGGGACGAACGTGCTACAGCCTCCACCGGTAGTGGTGGCGTCTTCCTCGTCTTCAGATCGCGGGGATGGCGATAATGACGACGGTGGTGGTGGAAGTGGAGGCCGGCAGCTTAAAAACGGGCCAAGTGGCGACAAAGACGATGGTGAAGGTGGTGGTCGATCGTCGTCGGGTTCCGATAGCCAGGACGACTTAGGCGGTGGAGGCGGTGGTGGCGGTGCGGCGTATCAGACGTTTCCATTAGCCTTGGCAGTGGCCATAGGCATTGGCTGTTCACTGTTGTTCCTCAACATAATGATTTTCGCTGTGATCTACTGCAACAAGTCAGCCGGTTGGGGTGGCAGGCGGGGTAGCAGCAACAGCAGCCGGCGGACTTCCGGTGCCGGAGGAGATGCCGAGGACTTGCAGCAGCAGCAGCAGGACGACCGGATCAGGAAGATCAAAAAGCGTCCCGAGAACGGAGGTCCGATGACTAATTTGTGTTCTACAGGAGGTAAAACTCAACTATGTGTCCAAACCATAATATATATTATGCAAATAGTGTAGATCAATAGGCTATTTAAGGCGATACAAATAAAACAGTCTTAAAAATGCATTTTAATATTAAAAATTAAATTTTTATTTTTACATAAGAAACACATTTTTGTGACTGTTGAATTTTATTTTCCAGAACTAAATTTGTTTCAGGATAGTCAGGATAGTAGGCCCAATATGAAAATAAAAATAACTTTAAATTTCAACCACCTCTTATTCGTTAGCCAATATAGCTCAGATATAATGTTCTTCAATAAGATAACAGTTATTAAAAAATATATATATTGATATTTAAGTAAGAATTGAACAAATGCAGAACTTGAAATTTCCATCACACTACATGCAGTAACATTCACACATATCTGCGCACTTATGATGAATCAATAAGCTCAACAATAATATATATTTAGCACATACAATAAGGCAATAAGAAGTCTTGTAAAGTATTTGGGTAAATGCATTTAAATAATTTTATCGTGTTTAGAATACTTTTTAAATTAAGTTGTTGTAAATTGTTTTAAATACTGCTGCCTTGGACGTATTTGTATTTGCAAATCAAATACTTTTATGGAAGTACTTTTCAAAATACAAAAGAATTTAGATTGTTTTTTGATAACCACTATATCTACTATTTTATTTATACTTAAAATCAAATTATCAAACATTAATTTGAATATTAATTTATTTTATATTTCATTAACAACCGTTTATTGTTTAATTAATATAAAGTATTTCAAAATTTTTATTTACTTTCATTTTCTAGTACTTGTCACTTGATACTTTCATTTAATAGTTTTTCCTGTAAGAAATGTGTTTTTACTAAAAACGCACTGACTCTGATATCCTTAAATACATTTTCAGAAAAGTATTTTGAATGAATTTTAATTACTTTCTGAATCGATATATTTGTATATGCATTTAAATACAATTTTGAAAGTAATTTTGATAATACTGGCAATAAGGCGTCGAACCACAGAGATACTTAACGGCTTTTACGCATCGAGATTAATTCTTATCTATCTATCTCTAAATTTAATACCAGCTGACTGGATTCAACTTTTGTTTATAATTTTCAAAACAACACCCTAGCGCGTCTTATATACTGCAGCAGCTGCTTGTTTACACATCCAAATATTATTATGACGCCAACGTTTTTATCCTAATAATTTCATCCCTCGCCCATTGCGTCTTTCTACCCGTTTTGTCTAATAAAACAATCTTGACCCAGACCGTCGTTTTTCTCTCCAATGGGCATTAATTCATGCTTACGTTATCTTTTTTTTTTATAGCGTAGGTACCTATCAAACCTTGCGCCCTTAAAATTCTACGTGCGTGATCCTTGAGCTTCCATCCTCTTCCCATATTTTAATCGCGACTAAGATGACGGCGACGATGCAAGTGCTACGTTTTGGCGACCCCGCATAAATCATTACTCCTTATTCTTATAATTATTATGTCAACGGGGAACGGACGTCTGAGACTATAAACATTTTATCAACCACGAAAAACTATAGGTGTACAGAAACGTACTTCTAAAAAATACAATTGTAAAGGTTATAAAAAGAAAGACTCGTTAATGTCGTTGTGACAATTAAAAAAAAAAATAACATTCGTTGTAAGATAGCTCACGATGAGTATGATATACGTAATATATCATCGTTTTTAAGTACTATAATAACAATGGAGAGGGAAAAGGGATAAATTACTTAAATTCACAGTCTCCGTAAAGTGAACGACTCTCTTAGCTTTAATGTATAATGGACAAACTAAAACTTTTGCACTTATAGGTCTTTTGAAATATAATATATACAGCTGTAATCATGCATATTATAGTTATGTCGATACATACTATTATTTGTTATAGTTCAGGAATACAAATATTATTCAACTGTATGCACAAGAATTAAATTCCATAAACCATAATAATAATGCTCCTATATCAATTGATAACCCAATTGGAACACTTCCAAAAAATAATAATAATGATAACAATAAATAAAAAAAAACATTAAAAACTAGACAACGGTTAGAACCTAAAGCTTATAATAAAAGAGAAATAAAAACATAATGTGTTTTTATTTTTGAACGATAGATAAAGCGAACGTTACTTTTATGACTTCTTTAAGGGAAGACAAAATAGAGATATTTGGAACGAAAACGTGAAAGTAGTTGATAATAAAAGTTTTTAATAAGTGTGCACAATTTTATTACAATTTAAAAAAAGTGTTTAGATACAGAGTTTTACGATTATAGGCAGGTACTAACAAAACATATTATAAAAAAAACAAAACAAAATAAACATTACATCAAAAATATAATGATTAAATCGACTACGAATCAAATAAAATTAATGTTTCCATATATATTAGTTTTTTACATTTATTATTTTTCATATTAAAAAAATATTTCCTACGTATACAAACATACAGATATTTTAACTAATTGCAAAAACATGTTAATTCCTGTATTAATTAATTCATATACAACCGTTTTAAATTGCATTAAATTTTAAAATTTAGATTCTCAGTGTAAGGACAAAAATCAAATAATTGATTTTTCTGTAATTTATCTAGATATAATTATTAAAACCTACACAAATCATCATGGGAATATTCAATTAGTTTACATTATACGAAAAACAATGTCCGTTATTACTAGAAAATAAAAACTACTTACAAATATCATTTTAATTAAAATTGTTTTTTTAACGATAATAATATGATACCTTTCTGATTTAAACGACGATTCACTAATCCCGGTGGAAAAAAATTTTAAAGTAGTAGGTGCCTATATAACTTAAATGTGTGGCATTGGTATACTAAGTTAATTTAACCCTGAATATGTTTCATTTATTCCAAATCAAAAACCTCGTTCAATCCAATAATTTAAATTTTCTTGAACACATAATTTTCCAGTAATTAATCGAATAATGATAAAAGTACATTAAATTTTATTTAAATGAAATATAAATACATTTATGAGGGCTCGGTAAAAAACTTTTCATTTTTTTCATTTGATTAAAATTTAAAAGCAATGATATGTTTAGTTAACTATCCTCAGGATAAATAAAAATAAAAAGCAAACATTAGACGGTCGAGAGAAAACAAATTTAAATAATTTTAAAATTAATTTTAAAGACGACACAATATAATAATAATGTATTATTATCTGCATTGGCTCGAGTTCTTTTCGTAATTTATCCAGTTTCCTTAAAAAATAAATTAAGGTATCGTACGACAAATCCCATTACAGTAATAATTAACAAGCTAATTTTATTTTTTTCTCAAACATGCGATATTTTATTACAATAATATAATTGTGCAGGTATAACATCCGTTGACGCGTACACTAATTAACATTTGTGACCCGGCCACCGTATAACAACAATATTACAATTTGCGAGTTTCTTATACGCAAAGCAAATAATAATAATATGAACAAATTTCATTTCACGAAGAACAATTTCTTTATTTTTATTACGTACATATTATATGTATACAACGCGCATATATATTTTGTTTAGTGCGCTCTCTATGACGTGTACAGTTAACAGCACACTGCAGCGTTTTCTTTTCTTTTTATACGAGATAATAAATTAGTCGAGTTAGGTAGAAGCCACTAAAAAATATATACGTATATATACGAAGTAAAAATAAAAATAAACCAACTTTCGTCAAGATTTATAGTTTAGCAGTTCCGTTTGTATATGAATATAATATAGGTAAAAGGAAAGCGAACAGCAACACCGGAGTCGTCGAACAGAAACCCGCGCCATGTACACGATATAATATTATTAAGATTATCACCATTATGCGTACGATTAGGATTATTTTTCATTCCGGGGCCGAGATCCGGTTTTTAGTTTGACGACGTATTCTCGCGGATGCAGTGGGGATTATATAAAACTGTGAAACACTCATATCCTTACAAATCGTCATATAGATACTGCACTCGATACTGCACTCGCCCGGAACTCACGGAAATGTCATGTATATACGACTTATACCTGCAACCGTATACCGACTGTGGTTAAATCACAGACCTAATACTAATAGACCGATCATATATATAAGGCGAGATAAGGTGGTGCGGTGACTGCAAATATTGCGTTACACTGAAGACGTAATATTATTATAATATTACGTCAATATAACGAAAACGTTGAAATCAAAAACCAGACAAGTTGCTATAATATATGATAAGACTTCTTGCAAGTATATTAAAAAGTATATTTTACAAATTTTGTAATAATATTCGCGGTTAAATTCGTTTGAAACTTGTAAGAGATATTCATAAATCATGATATTATAATACGATATGATTACGTATATTTATGCTGTTTTTGATTATAACTATGCCCGATCGGGTGTGGTCTACGGGTTCAGCCAGAGATACTCGAATTGTGGAAAGAGGGTACGCAGGGGGATCTCTACTATTTTGATTATATTTATAAAAAGGGTGGTGTGGGAGGAAAAAGGCCCCCGCGGGTCTGCCTTAAATAATTATTGTGCACATACCACGCAGTTTTTAAACCGTTGGACGGAGCTCCTCTACTTAATAATTCCCATTTCGAGCACTATATATAGCCTATAGGCTTAGCAGACATTCACCTACAAGTTTTTGTATGATATCACGTATAACACAACGTATCATGATATAACAATCACGTCTATATTTGAATGCACGAGAGGAATATCATAGTTTTTCAACTTTTGAAACGTATCCGTAATGAATTTACGAGTTTAACATCTCGTCGTATTTTAATTACCTATAATTGCGAAAATAATATTATTTTTATATCAAACTTGTTAAAAAATGCCTGGACGTATTGTCTGGAAACACATTGTATGATATTATTTTTATCACATAGTAACAATATATAATATGTGGTGTATTATATAACATCCTACGCCGTTTCCACATTGTTTAATTTAATTTAATTATTATCGGATCCATTTAGCCGTATCCCATATATATACCGAACAAAACAGTAGAGCCCAGGAAAATATCCAATATAAATCATCGTCCGCCGGATTTCAATAACCCAAAGCTGAAGTATTTCCACGTTGGTTCGTTTGATTTATTCTTTGTTTAAAATTTTAAATCATCAGCGTTATCGGATATTTGGATATCATCGCGATTGTAATATAATACCGTCAATAGTTCCTGTTTGTTAAAGATATAATCCACTTCAAAAGGAATTCGGTACGCCAAGATCGTTCATTTGAACTCGTCTAAATAACAATCTTAGATTTATCAAATAAACTAATTCATCAGGCTTCACAGACTCGAATCAGAAAATTTGATACGCTGACGAATGACAGTAATAATTATTAAATACACAGTTTCTGTTTTTTTCTAAATAAAAGAACTCGAAAAACTAAAAATAATTTATTTTATAGAACTCCATTTTTTTAATTCGATTGCGTTAATCACATAATATTATTTTTATCAATCCAGTGCTGATCACGATAGTGTCAATCGAATGCAATAACCGGGATCGGGGAAAATTAAAATAAGTCTGGCTAATTTCTTTGAACATGGGTGGTAAAAAGATGTCGAATTTTTTCATTCTAATCCTTAAACTACCACGTTTTTAAAAATATACCAACAGAGGGAAAATGTTTGAATCAGGCCTTGAAATCAATATCAAAATTGATTTTAAATATGAATAAAAATCGTTGAAAATTATCTAAGTAATCAAGTGATATCAAAATCAATTTTTTTTTTTTGTGATATTGAAATTGAAAAAAATTTAATTGATAATTTATACCAAAATAATAATCATTTTATGCTTTTTATAATATATATATTGGTAATAATAAATAACTAGTACTTATTTTGTTTTCTTAGGCCTGTTAAATAGCTGCTCAAACGATTATAAGGTTCTCGTAGTTATAAATCAAAACTAAAAATGTAAAATTGATATTTGAAATCGAAAAATGATGTTTTAAATTTAAATCAGACAAACAAATATCAATATGTGAAATCGAAACTAAAATCAAAATCATTAATTTTGATTTCATGCCCTGGTTTGAATCAATTATTTTATTGGACGAAAAAATCTCACCTTTTTCAGATTAAAATGTATTATTAAGACTCAAACATATCATAACAGTCAGGTAAATGTGTCAAATACCTTTACCTGACAGGGTCCCAAGTATCACTATAACAACGAAATTTATAAAATGTATAAGATTATACAAATAAAAATTTATAAAATTCTAGTAATTTTTTTATAAAATGTCATGTTCTAGGAGCCACTGAGTTGTTGCAAATGATGGAGACGCGGCCGGTGACGCAACACCTGCAGCACCAGCACCAACAGCAGCACCAACAACCTCACTCAATACTGAAGAAACCGCCAGTTCCTGTAACCACTGTGGTCGCCCCGAACGGCCCGCAGTCTCCCACCGACCCGGGTGCAGGTGTGTGCGGGCCAGTGGCCGCGGCCGGTATGCCCAGGGGGGCCGCGCAACCGCCGCCCGCCGAATTCGCCGACGTCGCGGCCCAGTGCTATCACCCGAGCGGCAGCATCGTGGGCATCGGGGCGTCGTCCACGCTGCCCCGGCCCCCACCGCCGCCAAAGTGCCCGCGGCCGGATCACCATCACCATCACCACGGCGGTGGCCATCACCACCAGCAGCACCTTCACGGGACCATCAGGAGACACGCGGCCGCCTCGTCCACGCTGCCGGCCTGCACGTGTTCCGGCCCTGTGGCCGCTGGCGCCGGTCCCGCGCAGCCGCCACCGCAACACCAGCATCACCCGCACGCGTCTTCGTCCAACCTGGCCGTGGACGCGGCCACAGAACCGTGCACAAAGGCGGCGGCAGTCGAGGAACTGCACGTGTGACAGTCGAACCGCGGCCACCGCCGGTCGTCGGACACGGAAATCGACCGGTTGGCCAATGACCTGACCAGGATATGCGACCAACTCCGCGAGTCGTCTGGCGGCGGCGTTGGGAATGGCGACGGAGATGGTGATGGTGGCGGCGGCAGCGACTTGTTCTACTTATGACATTACTTAATGCTCGACGCGTTGCAAAAGTGCGAAAGTGCGAAAGTGCACACACGAAACGACACCCACTAAAGATGTCTCTGTACATATTATTATAATAATATTATATATTATTACATGATAACGATAACGACATTGTATTATATTATCTTTAAAATAAATGTTTCCTCGGTTCCTCCATGAAACCACCTCTTCTCCTATGCATCATCCCACTCACCGTCAACGTTTCGTCCTCAAACTTACATTACGTACTATCGTTGAAATTATTACTATTATTTTTATTATTATTATTATTGTTTGAGATCGATATTTTTAACGGTCATTGTTGTATCGGTTTTTTGTTCACGTGAAATGTTGTTAGTATTATTATTATTATCATTATTATTGTTATTCCGTTGGTCGTTAATAATTTAAGTTACCAAGAATTATGTTGACATTATTTAATAATTACTGTTTTTACACGTTGCGCTTTTATGCGTTTTGATAAAAATCTCCGTTTTCCAATGACAATATTGATTTACCGGCAACCCGACGATATCGTATCACTGAAACGTATATACAATTATTGAATCCATCAAAAAAATAAATAAACAAGTTCTTATTAAACGGAAACCTCGTGAATAATATTGTGCATAATATACAACAGTAGACGGATACACGTCATCAGTATAGCCTCTAACGTGCTTACAAAATTAATCTTATACACTTCTCGTGAAGTGTGTTGTATTTCTTCACAATTCATTAAAATGAAAAACTTCTTAACTCGAAATCGGTCATGACTCATAACTTATAAGTGGTACTTATATTTATCAACTATTTTTTTTCATCGTCAAAGTCCCACAATTTTAGCGATATGTTACATCACACATAAGAGTGTAAGTTTGTAACAGTTCAAAATAGTGTTTAAATAACAACAATTGCCCGAATTCCGCATTGCCGAACGATTAAATTGTAATTTTACCAAAAGTATATACACTTTCAACATTTTAAAATCGAATTCAATGATGTCTAAGTTCAACGGTTTAATACAAAATGTGACGGATGTAGGTACTAAAAAACCAGAGAATAACTACGTGCCACCGTGCCGGAATAAAGTTTGTAACTCTGTGTGGCCAAACCTGATACAGAATTTACTTTTTGTTAAAAGTTTACCGACAAGAACAAACAAATAATTTATTTCATTCGGATCTTATTATAATGCATATCGAAAAAGTTTAAAAATAAAATATAAATAAAATGGAAAAAAATATGATTTGCCCCGAACCGATGCAAATTAAGTTCTCTTCAACTGTATACGATATAATATAACAAAGTATAACATAGTGCAGTATTGTTATACGTACACAAAGTAGTTTGTTGTCGGGATAACAACGTCATTGGAAAAAGGAAAACGCCTACACCCGAGTCGTTCATCGAACATTGCTCACAAAAACCGTGAAATATTGATTAAATATTAAAATGCCTAATATTATTTAATGTTGTAAGATTAATTAATATTAAACGTGTGTATTGATGTTGTAACGATAGAATGCATTAGAAAAATTATACTATGTAAGAGCGGTACTGCCACTGTTAATGGTGTACACTTGTAATCCCGATAAGTCCCCTATCGAAGTCAATTGCGACCGAAAAATAAATAAATACACGACATTATAATGTAACAATACTATGATATTGATATTATCGCCATGTTCTGCCGGAAGACCGATGAGTTTCGGGTCACCGACTCCCTACAGAAAATAATGTTATTCTTGATGGCTTTTTTAAAATGTTTCCACAACAGTAAAATATTATTGAAACCTAAACTCTTTTCGTAATGATTTTAAAAATACTGCTGCCACGCGCCAACACACGCCGTCTATGTTGACCGTGTTTTCCTATAACCGCGTTGGTGCTTTGGTCGTGGCGGTGAGGTCACATTTCAGGAAATTGTTTTTTTACTGAAACTAGGTACCTGCCCATCAAAGCTGTCGTCATAAAAATATTATAATGAATTGGTTTTTATGAACATTTTTATGCAATTTCCTTTAAAACATGCAGTACACCGCTGTTCCTATTAGAAGCTTATGATGTTATAACAAATTGTAACAATACTATGCACTCTCCGACAAACATCGTTTATAGTCGATCGAATTTTTTATTCTTCTTCTCGAAAATATCTATAAATCACTTGCAGGGACAAGTGACGTAATACAATAATATTTAGTAAAACGATAACGATTTGGTAGGTAAGGAGTATTTACTAGTGTTACTATTAAAACTCATCTGTCAACCACGGAACGACATCTGACATATTATTACTATCATATTAATTTGTTGTAATGGGGTACCTATACGTCATAAGAGTTACCAAAACCTCATAATAAAATAAAACGATATTTTGTGTGCTCGCCAATTTGTGTGTACATTATTATTACCATATAATATAATATTATTATCGTATGTGAATATTAAAAAATTAATGTGTGTACAATGTACATATTTATGTTTTTTTTTTATATATATATAATATATATAATATTATACAGTATAATTTACTATTGTTACAAATTAAATACATACCTTCCGTAGGTATACCTACTATTTGTCAGCCATTTTATTAAATGTTTTTTTTCCACATAAGCTTACACACCTATTATATTATATTATATTATAATTTGTCGAGACTCATATACGAAATCTTAAGGACAAGGAAAAGCATTCCATCAAAAACAGAAAATACTCACAAAAAATGTACGCTATTATTACTATCCGATTAGTCTTTTTAGTAAATCTCATTTTATATATCATACAATTATTATTAAACAATAATATTTATACAATATTCTAAACATGCATGTTTTCCGTAAGCCTACATAACAGGCCACTATTTATGTTATTATATTACTATTGTTCATAACGAAATAGTTTAAAATATATATAGTCTCTGGCAATCAGAAAATGTTATAAACCTCCTACGGAACCCTAAACAAATAGCTACCTACACGTTACGATTATTATTATTATTATTTTTTTTTTGAATATTTGGATATTATCCCGTTGTTGTTCAACCACATTGTTTAATAACGGTTATATATATATATTTATATTAAAATAATTATTAGGTATTAATGTCCATGATTATATTTTTAGTCTATTGTTTCCATTAATATTGTACATGTACGAGTTCTTTTGTATAAACATTATTTTTTATTAATGCATTTTAACGACTAAGATCATTGTGAAATAAGAAACGAAATTATTGAGTTTTTGTTAATAAACTGAATTATTACTTGACGTTGACATACTATAAACGTGTACTTCCTGCAATCTATACAATTGCATAATATCGTGCCAATTATTATAGTTTTTCTAACGAAATATTGTTCCAACACAAAATTAATTGGCTAAAAATATCTTAGCGAAATTTACAAAAAAATATTACAGTACCATGTTTTCTGTGTTGTGTGTTAATAAATACAAATTTTCAGATACAAAACATCTCCTGAACACATTCATATTCGTACATAACATCAGTCTTGTTAAGTATTCAAATACTTGTATTTAAATACTTTTTTTGTATTTCAAATACTTTTTGACCAATGTATTTTAAATACTTAAAAAATACTTTTTATTTGTATTTTTACTCTAGAATACTAAATACTTTTTTTCATTCTCGTGGTCACTCCAAATTCCAATTACTAATAATTCGGAATGTACTTTTTTAAATGTTAATTCTAAAATATTATTTTAAAATGGTTTTAACCTTTGATCGTTTATAAATAAGGTTTCGCCAAAATACAAGCAGATAACAGAATGACTGAACACTGAAACCCCTATTGGCTCCTCACTCCCATTTATACCATGCCATACAAGACACTGACCACCAATGATTGGATTGGCATTTATCTTGAATCTTTAAATAGTCTTTCTTCTTATTTAATGGGTGGTACTGTGGTAGTAGCTTATAATTTGTATATAAGATATTAGTATTAATGTTATTGAGCTTTATATTTTTCATATTTATTTTAATTTTCACAATCTGTATTAATTTGTTTCCAATAAGCACAATAAATGGAGGGTTACATGAGAGGGCTTGGTTTGGTTGATTAAAGAAACTATTAAATAATAGTACTTCATGGCATGGGTAGTAGTGGTTGTAGTCGACTAGTCATTGAACTGATTGAATTATTGATTTATTGATTTTAATATAAAGTATTTTTGTAAATATTTTGAATACTTTTAAAAGGTATTTTTTATTTATATTTAAATACTTTTAAAAGAAAGTATTTGAATACGTATTTTAAATACAAATTACACCAAGTATTTAAATACGTATTCTGAATACATTTGAAAAGTATTCTTAACAAGACTGCATAACATAATCTATAAAATTGTATCTGTACTTATTGATTATTGATTACTTTAAGTAATGTAAACTTAAAATATTACTGAATAATATAAAAATATTTAACACATCAACATATCATATAATATTAATAATCTCAAATATTTTTATAATTATACGTGTTTAAGACATAAAATTATGTCTATTAGGTAAAAATATCAATAATGTAAAATAAAAAAAAAAAACAGTGTAAAAAACAAAAATTCAATATTCTAAAAATGATTTTTTTTTTCAATCACAAGTTCTGTAGTTGTAAAAAGGAATTTATTTTAATAAACATTAAATAGAGCTCGATATATCCAAGACCACACACTTGAATTATCTCATATTATATAATATTGAAGTACATTTTAGTATTTCACATACAGGTGCATAAGTCATAACATAGGTCAATATATTCATTGAAACTGAATACTGAATAACGCAAAGCTTGATCACAACTAACTATATTCAATCAACCAGGGATTAAGACAAACAACCATTTTGATGTTTACAGAATGTATGCTATGATTTATTTATGAACCTACCTATACAGCAGAAGTATTGTTTTTGACAACAGCAAACAAAAATAATGTCCCCTAGAGAACCAAAACAATTTTGAATATATTGAAACTCCTATATCGACATAAATGATGTGATTTTCAAGTAAATTCAATACTGACGTGGAAAAGTTTCAGTTAAATTTACCGTAATTTCTAAAACTTCTCCAGGATAACAACCTAATCACAACTTTATGATACATTAGGTATTATGATGTAAATAAAGTTTGTGCAGATTTCATCTTATTGTCTGTTTGAGTATAGTTACAGAAACTCAAGTTGAGAAATATTTTTAAAATACAACAATAACTTGTACGTGAATTATGCTGAACGACAAGTCCTTTAGTGAATTAGTACTCAAATGAACATATTCGTCAACGTAGGCGAAAAAATAGATTTTGATAATATTATTAATTTCCCCAGTATATTAATAATAATATTATAATATGCCAGTTTTTTTTAACTTATGATTTATATTCTTTTGACATAAGACAATTATTTACCGTTTATAAATTTTTGTTTATATTAAATGCAATATAAATATGTATATTAGATTATTTTTTAGGTACAAACGAAAATTAACGATTATAAAGTTCAAACAGAACTTAATAGGATTTTACAGGTTTATAAGCTTTGAAATTTCTTATGATGAAAATGTACAAATATGTACGTTTAATATAAAGCACATAATAGTATAATACTTTGTTAGTCCCCTTAATCTTTATACATGTACATTGTACATATATTGAGAATGGCATCATAGAAATTTTTTAAATTGAACACATGCTTATAAAATTATAATTTATTTATAAGTTCATTGCTGTGATTGACGGTACATATTTTACAACTTATTGACAGCCATGCACTATAGTACGAATGGTAAGACATCATCTCAAACTAAAATCAAAATCTTTTGGTGGATTTTGTCAATATAATATTACATCTACGGTATACAACAGTATACACTGTGCGACGGAAACATATTCACAGGTTTATTTTAGGAAGCGTTAAATGGTTGAGATCGTTAGGTTTTATAAACTTGTATCAGTCAAGTTACATTATGTTATACCATGATATAATAAACTATGTATGATGCACACATCGCGATACGCATCCTCCACACCCGCCGAACAACATCACTCTGACAAAAAATGGCGCTGGTCTTTCGCCGCTTTTAAATTTCTCATTTTGATAATATTATCTAAACCAATGAAAAGTGGCGAAAGACCGTCGCCATCTTTGCGCAACATAATACAAAAATTGGTTCGTTGCCATCATACCTAGTTTATTATAATATCATGCTCAATACTACAATAACGATATTCACATTATTACTCTACAAAACTTCAGAACTAAATATCATATCATAACAACTTATTTGATATTTTAATCCGTCATTCTTAAATGAAAGACAATCTGTGTGTTGTTGTGATTTATAGATCCCAAAACTATATATAGAATAACTATATAACATTTTATTAACAATCTAATACATTGGACCTGTATTTTATATATGATCGAAACTTCCCAAAATTAGTGTGTTAAAAATGTATGCAGCTTACATTTAACGGAGTACCTTAAGAGGTTAGGTAATACACAGGCCAACACCTGTCATAAATATTCATCATGAAATAAGTCAGAAAAAAGGTCGGATTAAGGGGGGGGGGGGGGTCTAGCCGGGGTGGAAGCCACAGGGCCCTCTCAGGTACCAAAATGAAAGTGTCCCAAACAATTTTAAGCTGATACACGTTTTTCAGTGATTTTAAAGAATAGTTTTTCTATATTTTAAAAACCTTTTTTTTATTGACAAAAACAACTAAATAGTAAATACTTACAAAAGCACTATGGTACAAACGACGCATTTTATATTTGATAAAATGGTTTTATATATTAACTTTTGTTTGATATTTTTTGTAAATAAGTATACTGTAAATAAATTTAAAAGTTATTATGGAAATTTTACTTTAAATTAATGAAATATGAAGTACTAACTTTTATTATACTACAATTAGTTGTTTTTTAGACATAAATTATATATACCTAATAATTTTATAATTTTACAATGCAATTGTCAATTTGTGAAATAGTTAGAAAATAGTTGCTTCCTGCGAGCGTAGAGAACGTCTTTGTAAAGCATGTTTTGTCAAAAGAGCCCATATGAAATTTCAGCCCTGGGGCCCAATAGGTTCTCAATCCGGCCTTGGTCAGGAATGCCCAGTGTTTGGACTTATCTAGATAATTATTTGTTCATCTTTTATCTTATCTAGATAAATAATTACAAGGCATCTAAACGTTCATCTTAGATAATTGTTTTACTAATCTAAATAAATTCATCTAGATACATTTTTTATTGATAAAATAAATTTATCGCAACACATTTTAAATATTTATACAGATTCTCAAACCTAGTTTATGGTTTATAAATAATGTAATTATTTTTATTTATATCATTATTATTATTATGTTCCTAGTGCCCAACTAAAATATACCTAAATTTAAAACCCATTTAAAAAAATTGTATCTTTTTTTTATCTAGATAAAAAAGTATTTATCTTTATCTTTATCTAGATAAATATTAGTTAAGTTATCTTTTATATCTATCTAGATACATTTGAGTTGCATTATTTTTATCTTTATCTAGATAAAAATACTTATCTAATCCGAACATTGGGAATGCCCGTCCTCTGATAAATAAATAATTATTTATTATTTTTAAAATTTTAAATCATGTAAATTATATTTTATAAAAATGGTAATTAATTAAAATATTAATAAGAACTAATAGTAAAAATATCTTACTATCCATGACGAAACTTTAATTTAAAAACGCAATTTTAATTAAAAATTGAACAACAACAAAATATAATAAGAACAATATGGAAAGTAATAAACTACTAAAACAAATTTGTACTGCTTATTATTATTTATTAGTAAACACTAAACAATATTTGAAAATCTACAGAACAAAAACCTAAGTACTGTTTTGGGAAACTAACAATAGTTACTAACAAAAGACATCCAACAAAGACGGAAATCTCATTATTATTATTTTAACGTGAATTTAGTTCAAAACATCGGAGGTAATACCTCACAATGTTTACAACTAATGAGGAATTTAAACTCTGAAATAGTAGTTAAATCTCATATATGTATTTATTACAAATTAAATTTATGTAAGATCATTTGTGACACGTCATTGTTTTGATACAAAAATTATAATTAAAAATTATTATTATTGTCATTATATTGTTTTAATAATAATTGTTTTATTGTCGTAGAAATGGATCTTATTTGCATTTTATAAAACCATAAAGTTTCAATGTGTGTGGTTGCATGATACTATACTGTTGTGTGTGTAACAACCAAACAATTGGGTAAGTGGACAATTGAGATACTGAAAAAACTGTTCCAATTGTACGGAAAATTCTCAAATTCTCATCGAAAGTATAATAATGGGCTGTGATTGAATTAAATAATGATTCAAAATTATTATTTACTGTCGGTAAAGTATTTATTATTTTACTGATGGTCATATTTCAATATGCTGATTTTATAAAACAATAAATAGGTATTCAAATTTTCATTGCATATTGAGAAGTTAAAATATATACAAGTGTAGAAAAACTAAACGTGTGGATGTTAACCATACTGGTAATTCAAAAACCAGAAATATAATGAGTTATATAATCAAAATAAATTGTCCACGTTGTTGGGTATGCTAACAAATATGTCTGTAACCATTATTTCTCATAGATCGTTAAGTCTTACAACTAGAAATTTTTAAATAAATTATTAGTTTATATAATAATACAATATATATAGCATTTAAATAAGATGCATTTTTATTTTTATTTTTAGTAATTAATTTTTAATTGTTTCCCGAAACTCCTATACAGTTAGAATTAGTTTAAAGACGTCGATCATATTATCAAAGATGATGTGCTCGTTAAAAATATCTGATTATTTTTAACCACACAAACTCTATTCTTGCTATTTGAAAATAACTGATTTACCCGGAATATAATTTGGTTTTAAGCACTCGTTTAACACATAATTCAACACTGTCGTAGATAAATTAATATATTACCTCAAGTGTAATCATTATATAATAATAATAAATATTAAATAGTATCTAGTCATTGACACCATCGTTTGTAAAAAAAAAAACGACAACGAATCAGTTACAACCGATTCGGATAGATAATTAAATTACAAAACTAGCAATTATTTTCTACTATTTAATTACATTTTTTATTTTTCATTTTTCATTTTTAATCGTTTACATTTTATTTATATACTATATAAACAGATTGAAAAACAACAGATAACATGAGCGTTCTTAATCATTTATGTACAAAGTATAAAATCATACCTACTTAAAAATAAACAAAAGAGAAAAAATATTCAGTATAATAACAACTTTAAAATTTTCAATTTGGCTAAATAATAAAATAAAAATAAAACAAAAATAAATATTAGGCAATAATGTTAATACTTGAATAAAAAATAATATAATTTCACAATGATATGAGTACCTAGCTATTATTTTTACATTTTAAATGTCCTTTAGTAGGTATCATAACACTTTATAACTTAAACACGTGACAATTTACAGTGCACGATTGACATGAATACTTTATTTACCGTGGTACTAGTTACCAATGGTTATATGGTAAATAAATAATATGTAAGACAAGACTAACGTGAACTTAGCCATATCGCTTGTACGGTTTAGGTCATATATTATATTTAATGTATAATACAAAACAAAATTGTAAATATTATTTACATTAAAAAAAAAACTTAATGCTTTAACATAAAAAAACGGTTTAAACGTTAAAAAATAGTAGTTCATTTTAACAATATTAATATTATGTTTATATTTATTATGTGCACAAAAACAGCATTGGGATTGTCGCGAGAGACATTGCTTACATTTACAGGAGCAAATTTATTGCTTAAATACGACATTCTTATTTACATTCATTATGATTCAATGATATTATCGCAAAAAAAAATATACATATATATATGTACAAACTGCAGTATATATTATATTTATGTATGTAATAATAATATCATATTATAGTACGCGTTAAATATAATAATATTATCAATTATCATATTATTTTTTTCTTATAAATATAAATATTCACAAGCATTATAATATGAGATACTCGTAGTCACAGGGATTTACATACGTAATAATAATTATAATAATAATAATAATAATAATAATAATAATATAATACAATGTAATAATTAATATATAATAATAATCGTATAATATACAAGGGACTAACAGCGGTCTTCAGGTCTCCTGGTTTTCCGGAAGAGGACGAGGAGGATGATCGACTTTGGGCGTTTGGTCTATGGCCTCTTTAGTGTCCTTAAGACCAGTCGTTCACCGTAATCCTGTAAAACGAAACAAACGTTATTAGAAAACAATCACATTGATTGCATTATAAAAGATCGCCGACACGTATGTAGGAGCAGAGGGTGGCGTAAAAACTAGTCGAGACAGACATCGTGGTACCACTTTATAACGGAAAGTTGGCATTTACCTACCGAACCTTCGCAGAGGTCGTTGGGTGTCAATGGTCACATTTCCGTCAAGTACAAAAAATATATAACTGTCGTTTTCATTTAGACTATATCATGGTGATATGCAAACGAATATTTCATTTCCTATTCGATTTTTGCATTCGACCGCCGAAAGTGCAACCTATATCGTGGGTACCTACATATTTTTAAACTACACGCACCTGCGGTTCAATCGCAGAAACTGTGCGGTAATCACTACGGATTTCCGAAAAATTACTCTTTGTACGTTTGAAAAATATAACGATTTTACTCGGCCCAATTGAGTCGGGGATTGGAAAACGAAAAATATACTAATTGAGTACTACGATTATTTAGAGTAGGCATATTATAAAATCGAACGTATTATATACGTGTACCGAGGTCACTACGTGATAATATCATTCATGATATCAATATAATATTATATTATTACAATTGTTTGAATTATTATAATATTTCGAGGAACTGAATTATTCATAATACATTACACACATTAATCGAATTTCTCGTTACGGACAGTCCTAAGTGTGTAAAAATGTGGGAAGATGGAAGTTTTTGTTTTTTTGTAGTTATTGACTCGACTAGTATTATATCTTAAATTTCACGTGACTCAATAATTAGCGTGTGCCTTAAAACAACCAGGAACTCAATTCGTTCTATATTGGGACTTAAACAAAATACAAAAAAAACAACCAACTAATGACACTTCGATATATTATTTACAGTCCCGCGGAGGTTACGCCACATTTATATGACACCACCGTCGTCGCCGCCACCTCGACATAAAATATAAATTCGGACTTACTTGCAGTGTTGGTGCCGACACTTGTAACCGCGATTATACTCGTCGTCCCATCCGGCTTCCGGTGCGAGACATACGACGTCGTTGCCGCATCCGTTTCGTATGCACACGTTGACCGACTGCTACTGAGCTGGTGTCGGCGAGACACCGGCTAATGGCTGTTTTGCGTTGGGTTGAAACACCACGGCCACTGGAAAACGATGCAAACATTATAATTTACGCCTCGTCGATGACGCCGTTTCAGGACACACATCGCATAATTATGGTGATGGCAGGTGGTTCGGCGATTTCGTATTACAATATTTTGTTTGTTTCTCGATCGCTAGGGCTTTTCCCGCAGTGCCTACGTGCTTTTAAAAAAACCATCGAGTAACCGTTTCACTATACCTCTACTCTATTGATAATTATAGAGAACTACGATGAACCTAAATCTAAGTCCCCTCGACTTATTAAAGTAGGTACTATATCTGCATACATAGATCGATATAATACGTATAAATTGTTACATGGCGACCGTTTCGCATGGTCCCTACAGCTCAACAAAAACCGTACATTATAATATTATAACACTGTAATAATATGAGTCGACATTTTAGTTTATGTTTTTACTTTTATTTTTTCATGTAAATAACGATATTAAATGATTGCCTACCTACTTTTTACAACATTTGACACGCGAGATATTTTTCACGATGTTATTATTAATACGAAACGATACGAAGCTCGGCCAACTATTTCCCCTCCGAATTTTGCATTTTAAAGCCCCCGTTTTCCACCACTAATCATTTTAGCGATAATGTGTTCGTCGCATTATAAAAACGTCACGTTATCAGGAGAGGCGCAGTTCAGCGAGACGATTACAAGTGTACAGATAAGAAGTGACGACGAAGCGTTCGAGTGGAAAACATTACAAAATCCTAAGGAAAACCTGTATTATTATTATTATCATCACACGAACGTTTTACCATTGAAAAACATTTCGAAACTCCTTTGGTAAAGGGGCGTATACAAGAAAATCTGAGCGCTGATTAATACAGAATACCGAAATCGTATTTCCGCGAGTTCTAGAGAAGCGACTTTATTGTCCACGGGGGTGGGCTATCGGGTCTGAAACTGCAGCAGCGTTTGTCACGATACGAACGAACGGAAACGAGCCTCGTGAATACTCTCGTTATTAATCCGATAAATCATCGAATCCGATATTTTTACACGTCATATCGACCGGTCGTATTTATTGTACCTATATAATACTATCCTTATCGGGGAAAAGATTATAACATCACCCGTTGGGCCCACGATTGATCATTATCAATCACTCGTACGCCTCGATAACGCACCGCGTGATGTACGAGCAAACTCATTACGTAATGAAATATCCAATAAATCGTACGTCCACCTAGACAAGAATGTATGTATTATCATACTCGTGGACTCGTAACATTAGATATTATTGTTTTTGTTATTATTATTCTTGTCATAGACGTGGATATTCGGTCAATGTACACTTGTTGCTGGACTCAACTGGTTCGCGTCCATCGATAATTATTTACGATACGTGCGGCGGACATATATTCCCTTCCACCCCCCCCCTCCCTCTCACGCACGCCACAGTTACAATCAACCCGCCACCCTCGTTTCCGATCCGGAAATCGGAAGCCTTAGTGAAAACAAAAAACGCCTATCTTTCAAAATCCCGACGATATTATACTGCACGTCGCCGACGATCGCGCCAACAATATACAACTCACTGTCACCCACCGGCAACGCGACTTTTCAACATATTATCATGTACACAGCATAGGTATACTCGGGTAATAGTCGCGTGTATATACCTATAATATTATAGCGATGGTACTCACGTATGATGCGACATTGGCCGGTGGCGTCGGGGGCTGCGACTGTTGCGGCGACGGGGGAAGTCCGCCCTGGGGATGCTGCGATAAATGGTTCAGTCCTGGCGCGACCTGGTTGTGGCTGCCGATCAGACCAGCTGTCTGTTGCTGTAAAGGCGAAAGAAAAATATCACAATAAATTAATAAACGACATAATTCGATTGAGTCGCATCGCAAACGATGCAGTCATGCCGTAACGCCGTCACCACTCAGGGTGACGACTCGGATACTTCTACCCACCGTCCACATACCACCGACCCTACGCGAGAGAGCTATAAGATAACGACGATCGGGTACCGTGCTAATTACAATGACGCTAAATAAATCATTTTTTGCAAAAAAAAAACAATTATAAATTATTATAATATTATAATGATTACATTAATATACTTTGTGCATTTAATGGAAACGTTTGAACGAGTTATACTGTTGACGTGATTTTAGCACAGCAAAATCAGAAAATATATGATTGGACAACTCCATCTCTAAAACCAAAGCGTTGTTTTGGTTCAACATATTATATTATATAATATGATTGTCATATGAATAATTGAAAAAAAATTTGAATTTAAAACGATACGTAAGTATACAACAAGGGAATAATTGTGAACATTTTATAGGTATGTCTACTAACTATGTTATATGTACCTGCAGCTTACTTTTTACTTTGTGTGGGAATTGGATTATTAAATATTAATGTTTTCGCTACCTATGTCCTATAAGTACACAATTAAACTTTTTAATGGGTGCCCAATACCCAAACCTCTAGAACAATTCATAAAACTCAAATAATATCACAACTCAAGCGAATAGTCTGAAATAGGTAATTACTAATAATTTATATATTGTATTGTATAGCTGCTCATGTCATAGGATATTCAGTAATTTATTTTCAGAGGTAACCATTTTTTTTTTATTTTAGATTTCAGTGTTTGGTTTTTTGTGGGGAATTATTGCCTTTGACTGGACATTAAACATAACATCACTATCGTCCGTTTCACTTTTAAAATAAAATATTTATACTAACGGATATATATTGTTAAACAGATCAAGTGCGACCAACGTCAAACTTTATGCGTATGTGTATAATATATTAATATGTTTAGACATATTTTATTCATTATTTGAAAATCGCAGTATTTGTGTATTATAATATATTTAATTCATACGAGTAATGTAGGTACTGCTATCGTTTAATGTTTATTTATTAATAGCAATCGTCTAGTTGGATGAATCTGCTTATAAGGGTGCCATAAAGTTGAAATCATTATAAATATATACATAATATTAATAATAATGCCACTATATGCGACCATGATGATACAACAAATGAACAAATTATATTTACGTATATACTTAAAAGCATCACGAGACGTTGTCTAGAATTATAATAATTTAGTGGTCTTTGAAGTTTTCAATAGTCCCATACTGCCGTTTTCCAACTCATTAAAAAGTATTAAATTTGGATTGTGACCAATAACATCTGTTTAAAGTTTAATATTATTCGTGCGAGTTTTTTAAAGTTATTTTCAGAATAGACCTCCTATGGTTTTATATTTGAACTCGACGTTTAAAATTGAAATCACGAGAGGCAAACGGTATTGATGTGTGCGTGTCAAGTATATTGTACTAAAATATAATAACATATTAACATGTATCGTTTCCCGCGCGACAGTTAGGTACCTACTAGAGTAAAAACGCAGTACAATAATGCTATTAGGATCGCCATAACTATATAATACTACACGACGTGTACATAGATAATAATAATATCATGTTTGGTGTGTTTCCAATGATCATAATACTAAATACATAGGTAAATACATAGCTGGACCCGGATTTGTCGCGATCGAACGGCATAACCAATAACATTATATACTATTATGTACGGATGTTAACTGGAAATGGCCTCCGCATACCCGACCCGACCCGACCTAACCACCCAAACCTCCACAAAATAAAGGACCCGCGCGTGGCATCACAACCACAACATTATCGCGGGTAGAAATGCGTATTTCAGTGTAGGTACTCGTTACATAATATTATGGTATCTTGTGAAAGATTGTCAAACAATTTGTTTGACAAATAAATAAATCATATTATATTAAAGACCCCCACCTGCCGCCCTCTAAACGCTGGAATTATATTTATGTTCGCGCTGCCGTTTGTACACTTACCGATTGGTTGTGGTTTTGCGGATGGCTGTTCATGACCGGTACCCGATTGTCCATCATCATGGCTGACTTCTTGACTTGGCCGTGAACTTGCGAGTGCGGCGACGGCACGGACATGGGTGGCGACGGTAGGCCCGCGGGTGGCGAGTATCCATTGTACACGCCACCATAGCTGCCCACGTACCCACCAGCGTACATGTTCGAGTCCGGTTCTCCTCCCTGCAAATGACACCAGCGTGTTTAAGTACCAGGTAGTCGTTATAATAGTCACAAGTCACAACACACGATATGGTACACGCACAAATATGATGCGTACATTGTACTATTATTGTTTTAGAAACAATACAGTGGTGGGTGAGTTCTAAATCATATTGTTACTATGTATTATTATTATTTATGGTTATTCGGTTCTCCTGCTCCCGTCCACGTGAATTCACAATATAAATCTTCTTATCCACTACCCTCGAACGCGCCCGAGCATAGATAGACTTTGCAAAGTTCTTTGCCGGGCCGGGGTGGCGGTCTTTAAGTTTCGGCTTGTTTGAGAATCACCACTATACTACGTACCGCCACCTCTTCCGACCATCGACCCCCCACCCGACGTCACACCGCCATCAACAACCACCTTGCCGCCGGTCGATAAAAAGAACACGATAAAACTTGACTATTAATAATTTTGAATACTATTTTCCCGGAAAAGTTTTCACTAAAGTTTCCGTTTGTAAAAGTTATAGAACAGCGTATAACATAATAGTGTAAATAAAACGAAACCCCCGTGCATAATGGAATAATAATATTATAATATTATATTCAATGTTGTACATAATATAGGATTTGATAAGAGTATTGTAAATTGTATACCTTCGATACAAGACTCGCTCTGTATGCAGCCAAGGCCTTCAAGTAATCCTTCTTGGCGGCTTCCGTTTTCTTCTTGTACACCTGTAATCATTATAAACGTAACATTATTTTTTAATATCAAACACTTGTCGTTCTGAAGTAAACGTGAAAATAAATAACATCAAGTCATATAACAGTTGCCTATACAGTTAACGGTTACCTATGAATTAGACATTTTTTTTTTACGTACGGACAACGATTTGTGTAGTTAGAAATTATAATTATAATTTTGTACACTTGTGTTCTGCGCACGCCATTCACATTCCTTTCAATAGATAATTTTTTAATTATTGTTTGGAAATTGGAAAGTTTGGTTATCAAACGTAAAGGTCAATTATACTGTTATGAGAAATATTTCTGGTAAATATTAATCTATTAAGCACTTAATTATTTTTAGACACTCAAAAATTATTTTAATCAACCTATTTTATTAATAATAGCAACTTGTATGAAAAAGGAACAGCAATAAATATTCCGTTTGCAAATAATAAAACATAATAATATTATTCATTAGGTATGGTAAAGAAAACTCATCAAAGTGCAAGTAAATTAACGACATATGAAAAATTTAAGTTTACGAACGTTTTCATTTTCAAGAATGTTTATAACTTTTAATAAGTAAGTTGTTAATTAATTTGATTTGTTTTTTCAAAATGTATACTATCTTAAATTGAAATTGGTTTTTATTTAAAGTTATTGTACATTCGTATACCTATGTAAATAGAATCACGTGTATTTGTCACAAACATTCGTTCGCACCTTATTGTATGGGACCCTTTTTCTTACTTAATAATCACGACATTTCAGACAGGCGATTTGCACAAAGTCCATTCCCCCCGTGTACAATATGTGAGTTGTGTGCCAGATGATGCCTAAATGAATGCAAAATCGGCAGCGTAGGCGGGAACGCAGACTTTAGTGGGGTGGTGTCGAGCAAAGTTTCTAATTTAAACATTATTGATTTAAATCGCTTTTAAACGCGGCAACCCCCATTCGTGTCCTATTCAATGAGTTCACCTCTTTTCTTTCTATTGTCATAGCAAAAGCAAACTTTGCATTTAGTTATTATAAATTTGTACGGCGCACTCCCAAGGGGATCCGCATTAAAAATAACCAAATTATTGCGCACGACTCGGGGTACTGACGAAATTGAATTTCCAAACTCTCCACGCCTACAGCGCTTCAAAAACACTGTTCGTTTTTCGATAAATGCGATTTTCGTATACATCAAAACGTCACGTCAAGGTATTTGAAGTTCACTCCTCCTCGGGATTCACTGCAGACTCCCGATGAATATAATATCATGTTCACTCTTGATTAAAATATCCTAAACTTAGTGTGTGTTGGGGGGAGACAATAGCACGCATAAATAAAGGGAATAATATTATAATAATTATGAGAATCGTCACACTTTTCGCAACGCATCGGGTCTTGATTAAAGATCGTGTTTCGTTACCTAATATGCGTTTCTACTTTGTTGGTTTTTCTCATATTTTTATTTCCTGTCAAAACGAAAACGGTCAAACATAATAATTTATCGCAATCGCTAACGTTAATGCCCCACGTCAGAAATAACACGTCGCTTGTATCCGAGTAATAAAACGCTTTACACGTGACCTCCGGTAGATTGTGTATCGGTCTTTAACGATGGCATTCGGAAAGTATCGATTCAAACAGTTTGATAATGAAACACATTACCGTTTGTGTGTTATATTATTATTACATTTCAATAACCGATAAATTCTTAATTCGCGGTACAGGGCATATTATTTTCAACGAGCTACCTAACAGCACGCAGAAAGTTTTGATTTACCTCGATATCGATTTATTGCGATCGGAGAAATGTCAATTTGTAGTCGCTACTCGCCACTCGGTAGCCATAATTTCTTACAGATGACTTTGATAGTTCTATTGGGTTCGCTAGTATTAGTTCGTTTTAGAAAGTTTTTTATGGGCATTTCACATAAAACTGTATAATAAACTCGTAGTTAGCTCCGACGGGATTTAAAAATATTAACGACGGTTTGTTGATTTTACTGCACGTCTGTTTTCCGCGTTCTAACAGTTTATCACAACGCCGAATTTAACGATAACAGTATCGACTAAATATAAGACCACAACCTCACTATTCGATAATTTACTTCACTGTCCATACCATTTTATACTGTTGTTATAATAATAGTAAATAGAAGTTTGAATTTTTTCACTTGAATTTTTTTACATAATAATTGTCAAAACGATATATGATCTTATAATATGTTTATAAGGAATAAAAAAACCAATAAGGAACCAGAAATTGATTTATTCCGGAAGTGTCTTGTTGATTTCTCTCGATCCATTTAGAATACATACATAATATACACATGGGCCTATGAATCATGAGAATCGGGTCAGCAGATTTGTGAAAGTACTGCACTTAGTATTTTACTGTTATTAACATTTTGTTTTGTCTGTATTTATCCTAACAACCCATTTAATACAACATTTTATTATAATGTATTATGTACACACATAATGCAAACATTTTATTTCTTTATATTATTATTATTCAAGTTCAGTACGCTTAATTTACTAACTGGCTGCAACTACTGTATTTTACATGACATAATAATATACTCGTACTGTCCTAGAATATTAATATTAATATTATTATTGTTCGTTTCCACGTTTATCGAAAACCGTTATAGTCGCGCATACCTAATATTTGCGTACACATTTGTCACTTAAAACAAAAATTATATAGATAGGTTGTAGGTATACACAATATTATAATGGTATTATTTCTGTTTGAACTCGTAGATACATAATATTATAATATAATGTTATTATAGTCAATACTCGGAAATGATTTCCTTTTTTGTTTTTATTTCGGCGAGTAAAACGCGAATCAGACGCTTGCCAGTCGTAATGATTGATAATATTTTATGAGCGCGTGCGAAGTACAATTAATAATGTTATCGTATTATAATATCGTTTGATTATATTTTTTGAGGAGAGCGGATTTCCGGAAAATGTAAAAGTTCTCCGTCGGACTAATAACGTCTTATTCCACGGTGTTGCACTCCACCACAACGGTTTGTCTTTGTATACGGTGCAAGTTGATCGCGCCCAGAGAACATCAATATCATTTTGTCGCAGTCGAGGAAATTCATATCATATAACACAACTCGAGCACAATATTTCCACGAACGATCGGGAGACGTTTACCCGGAAAAATATGACGAAATACAACCGATCCGCAGGCATCCCGAGATGTCAAATAAGACATTGTTTTTGAAACAATGAATAATGTATCGGCGGAACACGTCAAAAGGAACACGGCGAGGGAAGAGGGAAATTAATATTAGCATTTTCGAAAAGCTTTTCGCCGACAAATTTAAACTATTTACGACGATGCGTTTTAATAACGTATTTTCGTTTCAGACATACTATTATTATTATTATTATTATTATAATGTTTCTCGGAAAGCTTTGTTATGCGTCGCTTTAACGTGATATTTAGGCTAATATATCACCGCAGTTACGTTTTAAACATACACTGTGTATAAGACGTACGTCATTATTAATAGCATTTTTCATTAAGTTCCGTTATGCACACGTAATTTATATTTGTTACGGTTACACAATATATCGATGTTCAATTAATCACGTCCCATAGGGACTTCTATTCAACGAAACTATTATTGTTTGTTTTGTGTACGTTATTTTTTTATTATTATTATTATTATTAATAAACGGTAAAGCAATAATAGGTTATTTCGATTTGTGTCCGAAGGACTAGGTGTACATGCGGAATTCGCCAAATATGCATTCCCCCCGTCGCTCACCCTATGTTGTTTTATTATTATTATTTACATGTTTTCAGCGGCATTTCCTTTTTACCCGTACACACACGCACGCGCAAATATACTTCAGTGTGCAAATTTACAAGTGAAAAAGCTTTAGAAATTATTTCTCCACCGACGCCACCCGTTCAACCTATATTTTCATAACGTCAGCTCCGAGATTATTTATTCTATATGGAAAGAAAATAACCTCTCCATCTATCCCTCCTACCATCATTTCTACACCACCGTTTCGTCTCTTTCTGTTTTTCTCTTTTCAGTATTTGGTTTTATTAATGTGTTCGAACTGACTGAGGGCACTCCTAAAAATGGATTACTATTTTTCATTCGTATAGAGATTGTGTAGCTGTGAAAAACGAAACAGAACAGCGGAGGGTGCTTTTCTTCTCTTTAAAATGTTTCCCTTTGCCGATATAAATAATAAGAGGAAATGTCTGCGCGCAAGCGAGCTTGACAAGAGAAAGAATTGATAATAAAAAGGATTTTAATCCGTCAGTCACACAGAAACAATATTTCATTTACTATAGCAATTCAACGGAACAAACGTTATACTAAATTGATGTTCTTCTGTTACGTTGTAAAATATTATTTTCATATCATAGTAGATAGGTAATCGTAGTTATTTTTCGGGCTATATACTGGCACCCGGTTAACGTCGCAGTGGGTATTAAATATTAATACTTAATAGTATAATATTATGTACTTGTTATAATTATTATTGTTCTACTTTCGCAATATGATAAAATACGCTTTTAACTAGGTATACAATTATTATGGTATACTCACATTTTTGTGATCCGCGTCCAACGAATCCCACATGGACGCCACGATCTTGGACACTTCGCCGAAACTAGCATTAGGATTTTTACCTTTGATGGCCGCTTGGGTGTCCCGGAAGAAGAGCGCGTAAGCAGATACCGGTCTGGAAAAACAAAATGATTTAATACAATATTAATATTATATCCCAGTGAAGGTTATCGCAGTAACAATATTATTATTATTATTATTATTACTATGTGGTGCCAGCTACAAAAATATATCGTAAAACGTGCGTAATGGTACCACACGCACGAGGTGACACAATTGACAGGCCGTTTGGAAAAAACAACGCAGATCCAACAACGGTTTTTTTTTCTTAATATACTGCAAGGTGTCAAAAATACTGTGTGTCTAAGCGTCATCGCCGATCAGATTCGTTTTATTCTACGACAAGTCTTATTATTGAGAGACTATATATTAATAATATATAATAAGAGTCCGATTCAATTATAATAATATGCTCTCGACAGTTAGTCAATCGTGCGGTACATGATCGATTTTTTTTTTTAATTAAAGTTTTGTATTACCGAACTTCATGGGATTAAAAACTCCCGCACAAAAAGAGACGAATATTATTGTTTGATTTATTTAATTTGTATTCGGCCCGAAGTATAATAACTAATCGTGATTCTAGATTGGTTGAAAATTGAAATACATTTTTAATTATTAGGGTTCCGAAGTTTATGACTAAGTCCCGGACGTTCTGGCACAGTAAATCCCATTGATGTTTATATCGCATGCATTTGAACAATAAAAATGACTATAATGTCCATTAAAAACACTCTGCGTAATTTATTTTGTTTGTACTACTTAGATGATAAAATTAATTTAACTGTTCGATATTTTGTTCATTAAATTAATTATGTACGTTAAAGTTGTTTCTTTTATTTTTTTACAAAATTATAAACTCATATTTTATTAATATTATTTTTACTTTTTTATTTAAAGCGCCACTTTAAATATTATTTATGTAATGTTTTAATTATATTATTTTGTTTTTTTATTTTTATTTGTATTATTCAACGTTTACAATGAAGTAATTTCTGTTTTTGATTTCCATATATTTTTTCCTTTATACAAAAGTAACTAATAAATTAAATTATAAACATCGTCCAGACTTGTTTTTGTTTGTATTTTTTTTTAATAATAATAAAACGTTAAACATTAATTTACTTAATGGATTTTATATTGTTAATTTATCTATATTTGTATAATACTCTTTTACTACAAATAACAAAGTGTAAGAAATACATAAGCAAAATAATTCAGTTATATTTTTATTTATTATTACACTCCCTTTTTTCATTATTTAGCAATGATGAATGATTTTGGGGAGGATCCAATAACATTGGTGGGGGAAGTTCATACGATCAGCTTATAAGATTGGCGCCACTAATAATATTTCACAATCTCACTGAGACTATTCGGAGTGTTATAAATAAATGTAAATACGGCAGATTTATTTATATAGATATGTGTGCGTGCATATAAATGGTCACCCGTCTACAGCATAAAGTTCAGACATATATAAAACGGTTTTTGATCTATACAAAGCACGGTATACATTAACGAAAATCAAATGATTATTTTCATCACGTTTTCGTGTTATTATAAAATATTATATGGCATATTACATTCCGTAAATTAATAGCGTTGCGGATATTATTGATTTTGAAGTAGCGGATACGGATAGAAGTCATTCACTCGTTAGCCAAACTTTTCCCGAGACACAGGCTGCGGTTTACAGAGTGCCCAGGTTTGTTTATAAAACTTTGTTCTGCACCACACTATTATAGCGTACTACCTATTTCCGTTGATTCAAAACCACTGCACTATACTCGCATTGGAATAAAACAGAAACACAGCATAAACAATATTTAATTTTTTCTATAGAAATCTTGTTCCGAGCTGGTTGCCGTATAGAATCCCGTTATAGGTACGTTCAGTGGGCGCGGTCACGTGACTGGAAATTGAGCGACGACGAGACAAGTATACGTATTAATTGTAGTTGGCAATCGGTGACAACGAAAACAATTTTTTGACCACGCTGCGCCGATAGGCACTCATAAGTTCATCCCCATCTTGCCAACACCAGCACCTCAATAACCCGTAAACATATGATTTATTCGCCCAATCGTATCTTCTAATTATTAACGTAAAATTGTATAAACAAAACGATTAGTACGGTGAATGACAATATGACTGTATTATAATATATAAACACACACAATAGTCACTCACTCAATTATTCACTCACAGACGCGAAAACTTTCTGCAGAAAACACGATATTATATTTTCTTCCGCGTCTGTTCGTTTGCGTAACGATTCATATTCCGCACGAGGTAAAGACGATTTTTTTTCATCGAAAAGTTTAAATGTCAAACAACTGTACATATATATACACACACACACACACACACATACACTCGAACTAACTTTAGCAATAACCCTCCCCGCGCCCATAATCATCATCCCTCCCCATTCCAACGTAACAAAGATCAATACTCCGACGGAACATAAAGTATAATAAACTTTTGTCGGTGGATAACGAATGAGAACGTAATAGCTCGGCGGCGGCGGCGGACGAGTTGCAGAACGCGTGGACGGTTTTGAAGTTTTTGACGAAAATTACCACATTCCGGAAATAAAATATATATTATATGCACCCCGGTGAGATGAAAGTTTCCACGAATAATAATATTCACGAGCAGTAGAGTTCATCGGAATAATAATATCGTATAACTATTATAATATTATTATCAGTCGTTTCCACTTCAGGTGTAATTATAAATTATATATTATAGTCGTATCTAATGTACGAGTTGACGATTTCCAACGGAACAACCCTACTACACTACTGCACTGTAATACCCAACAAATAAAAAAAGTTACAGTGTATAAGACTACGTGCCAACTACGATTGTACAAAATATACAATATAATTCATACTATAATCTTATATACCCTACGCGGGTACACCACCGTTGAAAGATTACCACTTGACGTCCACATTATTACGACATCAGTAACAACAACAACAAAAATAATGTTATACACACCGATAAAGTGAATATTTAAAAACGAAAACGTTTAATAATATAACATAATAAAAAGGACATTTTTGAAAATAAAATAAAAAATAAAAAGGTCTGTATCGCGGACGCTCTGTGTCTTGTGAGAACAATATTATCACGAAGATAAACACGTTGGGTTGATGGAGATTATCGAACGTGCGGACGAAAGAGCTGTAGTTTGTTGAGGAGCACCGCCAAGGACCTTTTTTGACACATTTGATAAAATAATTACTGTGGGCTTGATCAGTAACGATGACAGGACTCCCGGGCGAGTTAAATCATCAAGAGTGTTGTCTACGACACGTGTGGTTTATCTGTAGACTATATAGTCTATAATAGTTGATTACAAGCCTTATTAATATTATACGTTCAGAGATCGATGAAATCGACTGGTTGACGATGATGCTTACGCATAATATCGTGGTTACAATTTATTATATTTGTATAAATCGTTTCATTCATGTCACCGTCGACCTTCGTCGAGAGACGAGCGATTATTATTATTATGTGCTCTCGCGGAGATATGTTGTTTAACACGATGTTGTGCCCTCCCATCCCGACGACTGCAGCTGCAGTCTTGGAAAAGGTTTTAATTTCCCCAGTTCCTCTGATCTCACTCTCTCGACTCGGCCGCGATTTTTTTCGGAATCTCCCGTCCCACTCCACGAGCACCCGGAGAGGCGATTATAACGCATCTATTTAACAAAATTATGCCACGGCTTGCCATGCAACACTGCGCGCGCACGCTATACCTATACAGCACACAAACGTTTAATATTTACCGCAAAACCGCCGACGTTGTGCGCACTGCTCGTACACTGCACATAGTACGATTTATATTCGGTCTGGCGAGCGCGCAACGCCAATTTGCATTTTGCATAGCTTAAACGGTGGAGGGATCGCTATAGAACAGGCGGCGTTCTTGTTGTTACGATATAATTATGTTATTATTATTATCGAAGAGGAATCGCGGAGTATCTATACCCTGTAACCAATCATATTATACCCTGTTGGACCGCCGTCTGAACGAGCTCTCCTCCTCCGACGCTGCACTATTTGAACGTATACGGTGGCGAGTGCCAAATACATTCAGCTTTAGGTGCGCAAATATTGCACAGCACATAATAGTATTATGCAGAATAATGATATATTGTATTGTCATTGTTATAACCGTATTGTTTAATATTTTGATTAACTTTCGAATTGCATAACATTATTAACGTACGCGCGCCGACCGTCTGGGGTGGGTACCGTCCACGTTATCATTTTCGTTATTGCTATATCGTGCACTTGCGTATGTGTATAACATTGTGTGCATAGTATATTATATAGGTATGGTGTCCGGGCTCTCTCGATTATAATCTCGAAGCGAATATAAAACCACTGTTCTCCGAAAACAATTCCATGTCCGTTTATAATGATCAATTATTATCGCTTCGACCGTTGACGTTTTACACAGTCGTTTTACCATATATTAAAATAATAATAATCATAATCATAATATACCGAGACGTAGGTACCTACCCTTGCGGCCGTGTGCAGAGCAAGGCGAACGTTTCCGAGACTATTTGTTATAATATCATTATTATCTTCGTCCGCGGACGTTTTACGTGCTCGGGTGCAGGCGCGTACAAATGCACTCTCGAAATTAAAAACGACAAACAATATTGATTTCTCATGGTGAAATTGATATACGACTCTGTTCGATACCGATATTCGGTATTTCGAAACCGTTATTGAACCAAAAAAACTGACGACCGATAATATTAAATGCGACAACGGACGGGGAATAGAATTTATTGACGTATAAGCATGCCGCAGAGGGACGTCACATTTCTAATTGGAATATCGCTCGCGATGAAAAAATAAATAAAAATAACTTAAAACCATTTTTTATTTTTTTTATTATTATTTAAAAAATGGAGCATTTTGGTGATTGCTTTCTGCAGGGGAGACTTTCATTTTTATTTTTTAACAACTGTATTCTGAAGTGCTTATTTTATTGATCGGAACATTTCCTGTTTTTAATATTTTAACTTATCTGATGTTATATATAAATATTTTTATATTTCTGGAACGTTTACTACCGGACCTATATTGTTAAAAAAAATATAATACATTTTTTTTGTTATTTTCATATGATGACACCCCTAATTTATATTTTAAATTATGACGAAAAAACATTCTTCAGCGGAACTATTGATTTATGAATATTCGATATTGTAAAAAATAACAGTTTGTTATTGAAAGCTATAACTATATTTAAAATTTAAAAGAGGCAGTTAAAATGTGCAAGGAGATAACTTTGCCACCACTCTTCTCCACACGACCAAACTTTAAACGATTATAGCCCATAAAACCTACAAGGGGCGTATAAAGCGCTATTTTGTTCAATATTAAAATATTTATGCGGACGTTAAATTTTTCAGATATATATTTCAAAATTAGATTTTAAATTAAATTTAAGGGTACAAATTTTATACCTGGTAAAAACACCAAAAAAACATTCGGAAATCACAAAATAATATATTATTCATATTGATTACAAATGTAAGAATTCTCTGAAACATAAAATGTTGTATAAAAAAAAGAAGAAAAACATCAGATTACTAACATATGATTATAGTACAAAGTGTAAAAAGTATCTGTAGAAAAGTCACTATACGCTCACATCGTGAAAACTCATTTTATTGGTTTTCCATTATAGGAAACGTTTTGGTATACAATACAATAACATTATAAACCACGTGATTTCGTTTCACCGGTAGAACGCGACAATACAATATTATATTGTCTACGTAACTACAATATAATCAACTATCGTTATCGTTATAATATTATAATACACTGTCCGAGCGCCAGTGCAATAGTTGTGTAAATACAATTTATTCCGCTGTGAACACAAATCCTAATCGCCCGGGAATTTCGTTTAATAAAATGTGTATTTTTTTGTTATTTTCTTACATTATTTTTATTTTTTTTGAAGGGGGGGTAAAGTAGTTACGAGTGTACAGACGCGTTTTGTGTGTGCACAAACGAGAAGAAGAGGAGGGAAATAATAGCACGACACGAGGCTCTTCGCGGAGACCGTTTGCCGGCAACAATGGCGTGCAGAGAAAAACGAAACATAAATTATTCCTAATGAGAGCTCAACAAAAGACCTCTCCGTTCCCACCCCACTGTCCCGGACATGTGTTTCGAGCATATATATAGTTAAGAAAGATCCGCATAGAAGGACCAACGTAAACATTAGGTACAAAGCGTACTCGGCTCCTGAGGCTAATACACGCCGCTACTTGACGTTATTGCACTATTTGTATTTGTATTTGTATTATTATTGTTGTTTTGTAACGCGTCGTTGTGAAGTCACATTTTCCGCAGTCCCGTAAAATGGTTATTCTTCTATTTAAATAATACACCTACACGTTATGGATTTCACGATGTTTATAAGTAATACCATCGTGTGATAAAATCAAATAAGTGGCATATTACAATAATAGTAATGATGTAGGTAGGTATGTGTAATAGTCACGGAGACTAGGTTTTAAAACGAACAACGGAAGTTCTTTAAATAACCTAATCCGTAAAACCGTTTTTGATTTAGAACTTTAAATTATTTACGTCGTCGATCAACGCAGTCTGTTCAGAGTGTAATTAACATATTATGAAGAGTTGTGAGCCATTGCGAGGATATATTAATATATTTTCACTACATCGAATGATTTATTAAATAATTAAATACACAAAGGAAACATGAAAAAAAATGAACATATTACTGATAATTAAAGTAATTATTTTCAAGATTTACCCTTGATAGGTCAAACATATTATTTTTAAACTGTTAAAAATGTGTGTATATAATGGCGCAGCTGTTCAAACTACAAACTTCGTAGCATTAAAAATAAATACAATTGCACACACACACACACACACACGCACGCACTCACATATATGCACATGCTTGCGTGCGCACGCACGTACACATACACCATGCGTTATGTCAGGGATTCCTAAACTTGTTTGTACTTAAAAAAAAATTTTAATACAAAAGTAAAGCTTTTAAGGTATACGAGCTAGGTGCTATAAAACCGTCGAGTCGTATACGAAACTGCTGCAGACGGCCAGCCAAGTAGCAGTAGGTAGGTACTCGTGGGAAAAGCGTTTTTCTCGAAACCGGTGGAGCTAATTTCGTGGGGCTCAGTGACGACGACGAAAGCAAAATAGCATTTTCACGGAGGAGCCGACTGAAACGAATGCCATGAATAGGCACATATTGAGGGGTGCATAAAAAGGGTGTAGGGAATTTGGTTTGAAAACTTCCGAGCAGCAACAGACTGCACCGGGTATTGATCCGAGTCATAACATTGTAAAACTCTCCCTTTTCGTTTACAGATAAAAACACACGCCAAATAGGAGGGTGTGTTTTGCCGAGAGTATTATAATGTATCATGTACATGCTGCACTACTGCTACAACACCGGAAATTGTCGGACGATAATTATTACACGCGATTGAATATTGTTCGTCGTCGACTTCGTCTTATTATTTTTCGTTCGATTTCGTAAGCCCGCATTAAACAAAACCAATTCGTCAACAATAAAGGTACTCACTTTTGCGGTTCATTGGGATCCCTTTTCTTTTTCTTTTTGGTCGGTTTCGGCTTCTTTTGCTGCATTTTCATGATCCCGCAACCATCCAACGGTTCCGGAGATAGCCTTTCTCTCTTGATTGCAAGCTGAAAAAAGAATTGGAATAAATTACGATAAAGCGAATTCCGCTAAGACATTTATCTATACACCTATACGAGTTTCATCGGCGAACGAAATATTATAATATTAACATTCACCCTTCTCATAACTTCAAAGAAAACGGAGTTTGTTTGTTTCATATTTCTCACATTTTCGAATAGGTAATATGTTTCTTTTGTATTATTAACATCTTTCTTTTTACTAAAGCCCATGTAAATAGCATTCAATTATTTGATAAATATTAACTAAGAAACATATATATATATTACCCAGGTTCCATGAAATATGTATGAGAGTAAGGTACGATAATAACACATTTTTAACCCGAAAATACCGTATGAAATATGGATGTGAAGGAAATATATGTATATATTTATTTTTTTTAGAGGCAATATAAACCCTACCCTTTGCATAAAATTGCATACATTATTCAAACGGAATTGCCTAGAATTTTACTTGAAAACACCTACCCATTTTTATTTCACTTTACATGACATTATTGGATTACTTTGAACACTCAAAAAACATAAACAGGAAATTGAAGTTGTGAATAACAGCAACAATACAACGGGAAAATAACAATTGGAAGTTAAATTACACTATCTAGATTCCGGGCCATGAATCCCTTCACCACGACTGAAAAAAAAATCGTTTACGATCGTCATGAAATATTACAAAACCATAAAATGTGCATTGCCTGTTTGGGTGGTTTGAATCATTAGATCGTTACGGGGCACATGGCACATATGTCGTGCAAAGACAGAATATTAGCTTAACGTGTTCGAACGGTACCACCTATAATAATACAAAAACATTTTAAGCTAAATTGCTTTAGTAAGTTTTTTTTTAAACCAGCTTCCGAGAATACCGTGGCACGTAACCATTAATGGTTTCATTTCCGATGATTTATCGTGACACGTAACTTAAAAAATTGGCCAACGACAAACACGACGACATGTGGAGGTCAAGGTGAACGGAGCACAGTAGTAGTTTTACAGGACCGTGTTTGGAGAACGGCGAGAAGACAGCGGGAGAGGAAGAGAGATTTAAACAGTTCTCAACCATTGGAAGTTGTACTGGTTGTACCGGATCGTGTTTCTAAGAAATTTGAGAAAAATCATGGACGATCTATTCGGAAAACTATCTTACCGTTCAACCTAACCCTCTCCCACAACCAAAGAGACATTTTTCAGGTGGTGAGTTCAGATTAGGACTTACCATCGTTTGGTGCGGTGTGCTGTCGTCGCTGTCGTCGCTGGTAGTGTTTATGCCTTCCGGCGTTGGCGTGGGATTGGAGTGCCGGTGCATGTCCAGCGAAGGGGTCAGTGGACTGGTGGCCGGTGGTCCCATGTTGGTGTAGTGGTGAGCTGGTAAATGGGTTGGTTGTGGCATGTGGGTGGGTGGGTGCTGTTGCTGCTGATGATGATGTTGCTGTTGCTGTTGTTGCTGTTGCTGTTGCTGTTGTTGTTGCTGTTGTTGTTGTTGTTGCTGCTGCTGCTGTTGCTGTTGCTGCTGTTGTTGCTGCTGCTGCTGTTGGTTGGACGCTTGGTGGTGCTGTTGTTGTTGGTTGGACGCTTGGTGGTGCCGATGATACATCATGCCATTCTGTGCACCGTTCGTGGTATTCGTGTTGTTCAATGGAGTGTAACTCGGTTGAGAGTAACTGGAACTGTAATAAACACCAACAATTAGTACATTTTGTGGTTATTAAGTGTGGTATTTCGTCATATAAATATTACAAAAGCCCCGTCGGAGAGGATTTAAACATAAGTTGGTGTCTAGTAAAACGTAATCACCAAGAAATAACCTGTTCTTGGTATTTTTTTCTGGGCAACAGCTCAAAAATTAGATAAATTTATTGTCATTTCATCATATTTTCTACTAAATTAATGTTTATGGCTAACGTAAAAATAATTTAAAGTGTACTTCAAAATAACAATCCACATTAACTGTGCGTATACACGACAGAAAACATTTATTTCTAGATAAAAATCGTTAAGATATTTTTTAGAAATTCTAATTTTAAATGGCTGTCCAAACATAATTCTAATCTATGGACAAAATCAACGTCCGTGTTTAACCTGAAAACTCAAAGTACACACTGGAGAAAGTTTTACTTCCGTCTCTCCTCGACCCGAATATAATATTGATTAATGGACTGCTCGTTAATCATTGATTAGTTTTTAATTAGTAAATTGATTATTAGCAAGGATTTATTAATATTCCACTAGATATTAAAATGGCTATGATGGAACACGAGTATATTACTAGTACTATTAATACATTACACAAATGTATACACATCAAGTTTTAATTGCATTCAATAAATTATATCTTATAGATTCATCTACATTAAAATGACGTCGCGGTGAATTCAATTAACGAACGCTGCGTTATTTGTGTTTGAGTGTTTTGAATTAATAATGTTTCTTGAACTCGGGCACAGAGTTACGTAATTTGTTTGTACTATATTCATCGCGTAACTCTTGTTTGAATACGAGTTAAAAATAATGACTAAATATTAACTGTCGACGTAATAAATTTTAACCAAATTAAATAAAAGTAGATAGAAACTCGTGTAACAGTTTAACCGAACGGTGTTCTTGTTTAATGTATGTATTTGTAAACTAGTAAAGGCAACAAAAGTTATTCCGCCGTCGTTCAACCGAACCGTTCCATCCTCGTGCCGAATCGTTGCAACGAAGACGACAATTGAATTGCAAGCATAACATTAATTTCGTGCACCCATTACACCGTCCCTGTAACGAACACCGAGTGAAATAATTCGCACTCGAAATGCGTTATCGGAGATTAGCGTAGTGTTGCGTTTCCAATAAAGGTCATCGGTCACAAAACTCCTTTGGTCAAGTGCAGTGTAACTGCGCCCCTGCACTATGATAGCCCGAAGAAATGTAGAACGAAAATCGATGAAGATTATTAATTGTATCGTAAGACATTTAAAGCGTGTTGATCTATATTATTTATAAGACGAACGTTAATCGAAAGACTGCCGATGTCGCAGTCCGTGCTAAATCCGCGGATCAAAGTGAAAAAGTCAAAATAGTAAGTTATATATTTTGGAGACTTCGATTGCCATTATGCATATATTGTCATTAAGTCATAGATGATGACGTTAATTGTATGATATAATATAAGTATAACCAACAGGTATAGTATACAACTATAATAGGCATATAAGTATACTAGAACGAATACCAATTTTTACGTCGGTTAAAATGTATTTAAAAAAAAAAACAATCGAGCCCGATGTGTAATCGGCTTAGAACCACATACCTAACGTTCAGGCCCAGGCCGTGTTCGTGGCCGGTCAAGTAGAGTGGCTGTTGGTAAGCCGATTGATGCGAATGGTGTGAGTTGTGCGAATTCATTCCCTGCATGCCTGTGTCCTGTGGATGATGATGATTCATCATCTGCTAAAACAAAAAAATACGATATTGTATTATTAATTCCATTATCTTCAATCTACAGTATTACGTACGACGTACGTGACACGACAATGACGACGATTTTAAATTCAAATTACATTTTGTTAAATTGGTTCGTTTTTGTTTTATAGTTTTACTACTATACCTAATTGTAAATATTATTTATCATTGTTTTCATCATTATGATTATTTTTTTTCTTTTTTCATGTATTTAAAACAATCGCATCATTATTATTGTTATTATGATTATATATTATTTTTGCAAGTTATAGGCATAACGCCTCGAGGGGTAACTAAAATAAAATTAAAATAAATAAATAATAAGCAAACAATAAAATGAAAAGCAATTTCTTTTAAATATTAAAATAAAAATATAACAAATTATGATTATTAAGTGCTATGCCAACATCAATGCCTTTGCCGCATACTATATAAATTTAAATTGTTTTTAGTAAAAGGCAGTATTATATAAATATTTTTATTTTAAACTAAATGCTAAGATGTTAAACAAACTAATTTAAAAACGTAAACTTTAATTGATTATATTAACAATTTTAAAACGAACATTAATTTTTCAAATCGATTGTATTCGTCTGATAATAATTATTATTGGAACATAAAAAAGACATTTTACAATATTACCCCATCATGGTAATAATATTCAAAAAGATTTATCGTTATTGTTATTTTAAATTTTTTTCATAGAAAATTATGGATCTTGTGTCAAAACATTAGCCTTCGGTCGTATAACACTATAAATAAAGAAACGAAGTTTAAAAAAAATAAAACGATTTGCCTCATAAATATTGGGAGTGACATAAAGAGAAAAAATCGTAGTATTAATGTGTTAACATACATCATGGCGGACCGTCCGTTTAAAAGAAAACCAAAGATAATAAATACGCGCATTTATCAAAGGGAAATTTCCACCGAATGACGAAATTTAATAAAAACACAAAACCAGTACTCATAAATCACGATCGAATAATAATAAACGATCCGTGTACCTATATCATACTGATAGAAATGATTAAATATTTTTATTTTTGGAGTCCGATCGTTGGGATCGGTCGCGGCGTTTAGCACACATCTTTTGAAATCAGAACCAACTGATTGATAATAATATTCTGATCTATTAAACGTACACACATATTTTATCATATACCTATTATCACAAGAAACTGTGTAATGCATAATCAGTGTATGTGGTGGTCAATCTACGAGGAAATTTATTACAGTAACAATAATAAAATAGCATATTATATTTGATCAGAACTTGAGTAGACTCGTTGCATCTACAAACAATACAAATACTTAAAATATGAAGTAAAAACTGTGAACACAGACACAAGGTTGTTATTATTGAAATCAAACAAAATAAAATTACCAGAAAATAAATAAATCACAATAGGTACTGCTGATAAATTGTAGTAAATATCTAACTTTTGTTTGTGTGCTAGAAATTCGATATCATAATTCGAGTTATTTGTGTTTGAAATACAATAATGTTCTTTCGAAAAAAATCATTACTTAAGATAATGCGCCAATAATAATAAGCCAATCAATTGTTCAGTCGCAAATAGTAATATTTATATATTATTATGTATTATACTTTGAAAAAACGACGTTCGTGAAAAAAAACGAAAGTATTAAAACAATATAGAAATATTATGCAATTAGATTTTGTTTATACATTTCCCTACTGGACAATTTTTCGGATTATTAAACAAAAATATTCAAATTCAATAGTTCCGAACGCCAGTTTTCATATTCCGTAAAATATTATAGTAACCAACGCGTTGTTTAATGACACTACTCACTTGGCTGTGTTGATATGCCAAAGACGGCGGCTGCGGTTGCGTGTGCGAAGTGATTATGGAATCGGCCGAACCGTTAGACGGAGTGGACACGTTGTTACAACTCGGCGAGGTGGTCGAGTTGTTTCCTTGATTGCCCATCGACGGGATGTCGAAACCCTCGTCCCCGAAGCTCGGCGTGTGAAATGTCTGAAAATTAAAAGATTAAACACGTTAAAAACTATGTCATAACAATATAGTGTTATGTTAACAATGGGGCATTTTTGTGTTTCGTGCAATGAATAATATCAATAATACAATGTGCCCGGGGGCCGTCCGAATTTCGAGTGCCGAAATCAATCGGATCCCGCCCCGTGTCATCGCGTTTTCGAGCGGACGGCACTATAATATTATATAGCTGATGGAGCCGGGAGGGGTTTCCCAGTAAATTTTTTTTACGGCGGGCCAAACCTGTGATACGCTACGGCATAACAGGCCAACATATTTAGATATAGGGATAGAGAGATAATGAAATTTAAAATATACATATTTAGTAATAAAACATAAGACATCAATTAGCTTGGACGGCCGGTTCGAAAAGTTTTACGGGCCGGAATAGAGTACCTATTATATTATTTCGGTTCTTGTCTTCGCGGGACCGGATGCTTCGTTCTGATATTAATACGCATCCCGGTTACGACATTATTATCATCATATTATTAATGCGGTACGAGAAATACATTCGGAATGTATTTTAAAGACTCGTCCAGACGATGTATAATATAATAAGTATCGCAGGCGTGATGTACGAATTAAAGGCTTCATTATAATGTTATACTAAAACTGAATGTGCTCGGCACTGAACTGCGGAACACTGTATTGTAAGCAAAAAAAAGTTTTGAGATTCCTGTCGGGAATGAAAAAATTATCGTCTTCAAAAACACAAATCTAGCAAATAAATATTATTGGAAATCATGTCTAATTAAATTTGAACTTTTCGCACTGGCGTTGAATTATATGGCTCCAGACGACACGAAGTGGTTCGAAAAAACTTACACGCTGATTCATTTGGAAACGAACCATATGTTTATTAAACGTTTTATGAGTGCTCAGAAACATTTTCTTAATTAAAAATGTAACCACAGAGCCAATAACAATTTATTTCAACCTTCTACTTGTAATTAGCGCTCCGGGGCAATATAAATTCTATATAATATGATGGCCTTTTGTTTTAAATTGCTATTTGCTTTTTCTCATTTCTGTATTTGTTTTAAATTATCTGCCCTTCCCCCCTGCTATGCCTACCCTGAATTCGTTTATTTTTAAAGTGACTACCATAATTCGTTTTCCTCTTAGCCGACGGGCCATCATGTTTCATTGATTTTTTGATATTTAATTTAAAATCATTTTTCATAGTACTCCACAAGGCTTGTTATTTATTAGGATTCAAAACGTAACCTTAAAAAGTATGTATTCATTAATTTTAGTAAAAATACACTAAACATAATGGGAATTATTATTTGTGAATTCAATATTATTCAAATAAGCTTAAATTATTTTGATATGACCATCTTATTCTGTCAATAACGTACGTAGGTACAGTTAAATTTTTAATGACCAATTAAATTCTTCAAAAGCACTTAAGCTAACTAAAATTAACCTGACAAGACCGTATATTTTTAAGTCTTTAAAATGTGAACATTTCGTAGACCATATAAAAATTTCATAAATTAAATAAGGCCAATGAAATAGAAAACATTCTTTATTTCAAATCAAAATCGATAAACGCGATCATTAGGTGTTAGGCTTCTATATTTTATCTGCAAAGAAAATGCTTGTAAAAGAAAAGTTGCTATCCATGAAAGAACACCGTTTTCATTTGTAACTTTATAAAACTTTTTTAACAAAACTTCTATCATTTTCTCGAGAAATTGTATTCCCGCAAGACGAAAATGTAATGTTGTTTTTGCAAGAAAAGTACATAAATAATAAACACGCAATTATGTTTGAACTTGGAACATAAAAGAAATACTAAATATGATCTCCTTGAATATCTCAACCATATCTATTCATGTTTCTTTTAAATTGTATTCGCGTATCATTACAAACGAGTATGTAATATTATTTAAACAAAGTACAAACATTTTTGTACTTAGAATTTCACGGTTACAGGTTTTTTTTTTCTGTGGTTTTAGTAAACAAATAACATTTTGACATACATAACAGAATAATCAAACCATATTTTCCGTACGTCTCAAAGCATATTATTTTTAATTAAAAAACGAAAGAAAAAAACTCTTTTCGAAAGAAAAAAAAACACTGTCAATTAACACAGAGACATAAAAATGTATATGACTGTTTTCAACAAACGATCGTCGTTTGTTGTATATAGAACGTTAAACGAAACACCGCGAAAACGAAACACAGCGTTGTACCGACCAGTTGGCCGGGAAGAGTTGTTAATGAAGTATCAAGGTTAAACGCGACCGAAGCATTAATGCTGCGTGAGATAATAATTTTTGATTCTAATTTTTTTCACAAACAGTCGATTGTACCGCCGCGCCGTAATATTGTGTAAGATCTGATTTCGAACACTGTCGATATCAATTATTAATACTTTTTGGTGACACTCTAACTTGCTTTAGGTATAGGACAGCAGAGGTAGTTAGGTACTGTGGGTACGACATATCACGTATATTATAATGTGTACTGTTACCGCGAAGGGCTGCTTCGAGTTTGGAAATTCAGCAAAGGATTCCCACCAAAAAAAGAATAAAAAAAAAATAGAAAATCCACAGGTAACGTGGATGACGTCTTTAGCGTAGATATAATAATATATTAGCCATTAGGTTTATTGATATTATTGCGCCGTGATAATGGTATATACTATACATATTATGTCCATGTTATATTAAATTATTACCTATACGAATGTGGAGACGATCAAACCGATCAGCCTTGATTGGAAGAGACCCGTATAGGTCGTTGGCCACGAAACGCATTCATTAACCACACACTATTATTACAGTTTTTATTTTTAATAAATCTTCCATATGGCCGAGAAGCCACAAGATCGCGTGCCCACATGGCCGGCGACGTTTCTCCTACTGTTCACGTGTGTTGTTCATCGTCACCGCACACGCTTGTATATTGTCCATATTATTATTATTATTATTATTATTATTATTATTATTATTATTATTATATAAGGACCTATACGTGTTTCGTTGCAACGAATCACGAGCGCTCGTCGTCGTCGATTTATATATTTTATTCTTCGCTAATTTCCATAATTACCAATAAATGTACATAGTAATATTATCCCCTGCAAACGTTTGACATTACTGTAATGACCGCAAACATACAAGACGAGTCGACTTTGAGAGCGGTGGTGGTGTGCATTGTGTGCAAGTACAAAATCGAGATCGAGTGTATGTGTGCCGATTTTAGTTAAGTCATATTTTCCGTGACGATCACGTCCTTTGCGCTCCACAGCTCCACTGCACATGAGTGCATATAATAATAAACTGATTAAAATAATATGAATATTATTATACAGAAAAACAATTATTACTTATTATATTTCAACAAACAAATATTAGACAAAACCTTCACCACTCACAACTTCTAATTAATTGCCAGGCGATTTATTTAACAATAATTTACGTTAATACGAAATCGTGAATAATTTATAAGAATATATAATAGTTTTTTTTTTCAAATTAAAGCCATTATGTGAAAACGCTTAAAATAAAAAAAAATTTTTAAAAAAATTCCATGGGAATAATATGATACTTGATAACCTTTTTGATGAACACTGTTGGTAAGCAAAATATTCTAATATTTCAACAGCTTAAAATGCATTTTTATATCTATGAATCAAGGTCAAAAGTTTCGTTAAGTAAAATCAACAATCCGTCCTGACGACGATAAATAAAATAATAAATATTTTATTACCTTAACCATTTATACGAATACAAATATTAAACACTAACGTCGTGATTATTTAAGAGGTTATAATTGTTTGTCCTGACTATTGTTCAATATAATATTATGTTGATTAAGTATAAAACAAATCTATACGTAGGTACTCATTGGTTGGTTATTTCTATCGTGTAATTTAATGAACATAAATTATGTTTATTTAGGTGACTTCGTTTATTGCATTTACAGTAGGATTGCATCAGCTTAGATAAAAATGTGTGTTTTTGAATAGGTAATATGCAGCTTTGTTTTTAACTTTGGTTTTACAGCTGCGTTCAGTGATAACACGTGGAATTAACTATAGAGTATTTTATTGCTTTCGAGGCTCGTAAAAATAAAAAAAAACTACTCGGAGCGTCAAATGTCGGCGAACAAAATGAAAAAACTGGTTTTCATTTTCAATATTGAAATATTAGAGATATAATATCTATTGAGAATACTTTTGTGTTGGTTCACTGTATATATCCAATGCATAAACTACTTAAAACGAGAAAAAAAATCTTGTTTAACAATCTATTTAAGAAGGGTTTGCTCGATACGGATCTTGACAGTCACTTTATTTATAAGCACAATATATTTTTTTTGGTTTTATCGCCACAAAATTATCTACCTATAAATCGTAACCTGCACGGTAGACTTAACCAAATCCTATTGGCGAACTGACGCATCTCCTTCCGGTATTACGGATATCCGTTGTCACATTTCTTTGCTTCGACGTCCGCGACACGCTGCAGACGGAATGTTATACAAGTCGCCCGGCCCATCAAAAATCATTGTATTTCCGTCAGTCCATCGATTTTATAAACGTTTGTGTCGACTATCGAATAAAGGTCATCGGCTATATTATATTTAAATAATAGTAAGATCATATTTTAAGGATAATATGTGAAATGAATGTAATTACATTTAAAATCCCGAAAAATGCATTTAACATACATATTAAACATTGACAATAATTGCAATGCATAAAAAATATTTGAAGAAAAAAAATGAAAAAATAAAAGTTCAATAGACGGTCGCTTTCGAACAATATAATATAATATACGTAAAAATGAAATAAACCGGTGAAACAACTATACCATATAGTCATCATTATTGTCATAACTCATAATTAATGTCAAGAATACTAATTATCGGACCGATAGTAGGTACCGTGTTGAATTTGTTTTCATTTTTTTTTTTTTTCAATTTACTTTGTGTCTTGACTCTGGCGTTCACGTACAGATAACGTTCAGCAGGATTAATGGTTCTAAAGAGATAAACGAGTTGTTTATTCTTCGCGCAATTGTTGAATAAATAAAATCATATTTATCTTGAACTGTGCAGCGGTGAACGAACGATAGAATATTGTTACACATTTTATTATCTTAGTGGGCTGGTTTAAAGTGTTTTCTCGGAATATTAGGTACAAGTGCATTTATTTAAATAAAGAAGAAACGTGTAGTAGAGAAAAAAAACTATAAGTGCTGGGGACGGAGGGAGAAGAACAAGGGGGGTGTAAAGATATATTATATATATATATAGATATACTATGTGTGTAATGAATTACATTCCATGGCCAGCTGTTATACGTCGGTCCGTCTGGCCTCTTTGTATCCTAATTATCATGGTGTGTGTAGTGCATGAGAGGTATTCAAAAAACTACGGATAAGGATTTCGTAAAAACCTAACAATATTCGAAATATTATTACTTAACCTGTAAGACATATTCGTTCGGCAGTAATGTTCCAAAAAGCAAAACGATTAATCACTCTGTCCCGACCGTATATCAGAAGGGCGTTTCAAAAACACGATTATATGCGTCACGTCGGAGGGGGAAAGAACCAATAATAATAATAATAATAATAATGGCTAATTTCAGTTACTATATTATTATAAATTATTATGTATAATACTTATCCATTTGTTTTCGTTTCTTTTCAAATATTGTTTACAAGAAACTGGTTCGCCAATTTACTATACATTTTTTTTTTTTCATAAAACGATACAAATCGCGAAAGATGCGTTGATAAATTTATGAGAAGACAGAAAAATCAGCATACAATGGCCTCATATTTGTTGAATAATTCAACAAATATCTCTCTCTCTCTACTCTGCCCACCCCTCACCCTGATCTACATTCTCCGGGCACCGTGGTAACACTTTTTCCCTCCTTCTTCGGCCATTTTATTAAGCATTCCATTAAAATTTATGACTTTTCTTTGTAGTCCAGTCTACACACACACACATACGATCTCGAATACTCAAATACAATTACAACACACCAGGTAAGAATACAACGCGCTCCGTCCAGCAGCCATCCGTTCTTCCCCCAAAAACAGACTGCATCGTCATAATATTCTTCTTCTCCTTCATCTCCATTCTTCGTACGCCAAAAACATCAACAAGTCTCCGCTGCTGTGTATAGGCGGTACAGCAGCTGCACAATATATTTTAGAGATGCATTTCCCTGGCACCCCCACCTCAGAATTTTGGATTCAAACCAAGGGCTTTCGTTTGTGCTACGTTTGTGCCGGATTGTGCTCGAATTTCATCGTTTGTGCTGCAACCCTTCTAAAGTTATAAGGGATAATGATTGGGGGTGCCAGCGAAACGACTGCACCCCCACCTCAGAATTTCGGATTCAAACCAAGGGCTTTCGTTTGTGCTACGTTTGTGCTGGATTGTGCTCGAATTTAATCATTTGTGCTGCAACCCTTCTAAAGTTATAAGGGATAATGATTGGGGGTGCCAGCGAAACGACTGCACCCCCACCTCAGAGTTTTCAAATATAAATTATGCCATTCGTTTGTGCTACATTTGTGCTGGTTTGTGCTCGAATTTTATCGTTTGTGCTGCAAACCCTAATGAGCTAGAATGGATCTTTAGTGGGGGTGCCAGCGAAACGGCTGCACCCCCACCTCCAAATTTTTGAATTTAAATTATGCCATTCGTTTGTGCTACGTTTGTGCTGGATTGTTCTCGAGTTTCATCGTTTGTGCTACAACCCCTAATGAACTACAGGGGATCATTAGTAGGAGGGGGTGGTATGGAGCCATAATGCAACCACAATTCAAAATATTGGTTCTCCAAATATGAGCCAATCTTTAGTAGTTTGCTACTGATATCCTGTACCATACAGTACTCTACTACTTCCGGAGTTATCCTTATAAATTTAATTAGGGGGTTGTAAAGACGAGCCGACACCCCCCATATTGAATTAATTGGTAAAAATGATCCATATATGTCATTAGTTATTTCTCGTAGTTTTTACGTTCAAATAACTTACTTGCATGAGTTTGATTTTAAAATTTACGTAATCGTAATAATTATTGTGAAAATTAAAATTCTCAAATGTACGTTTTTATCTTGCAAAACTATTAGAAATAACTAAATGGCGTACATAGATCATTTTTACTTTTACCGAAAAAATACGTATCCCTAACTGTTGAATCAAAGACCAAAACGAAACAATTTTAAAAAAAGTTAACCAAGGAAATACGTAATACGCGTGATTAAATCACTCAAAAATCAAAATAGACTTTAAAATTTAATAAAACACTTAGGTAAAGATATTTAACTATTTTTTTAAATTATGTAGTAAATAGTAATAAAATATATTGGCTTCAATAAATTTAATATTAAAATTAATTGATATTATATAAGTAGCTACCTTAGTTACCTTATTAAACTTATGTAGGTACCTATAATACTAGGTAGTATAGGTACCTATAATTCACAAAGCACCTACTTATGTACATGTACATTGTACACATTATATAAAACTTCACTGTTAATATTTATTATTATATAGTAAGCACTAAGCAGTATAACAGTATAGTACAATAATTGTAAGGTACAATAAATTATATTATACAATAAACAATATTATTTACTTATACTTTACGTTACACCTAACGTTTTATATAAATAGTTGCAAAACATCAATGTACAATTTGTGCAGGTTATAATATAAACTTTTATTTTATAATACTTACCTATGGTATTATACTGTAAAGTTTTTTCCTTGCCCAAGCCTAAAGTGATAACATTTTTAATTTTCATTAACAAACGTAGATTTTTTAAGACATAGCCACATAGGTATACAGGTCTGAAGCTATCTATGTGTTTTATTTTATCCTGATACGTGAGTTATAACTTACAAGACTTGTAATACAAGTATTATTTAAAAAAATTATAAGAATTTGATCATCGACTTCCAATCTACCCAAATATCGAGTTTCAGAAACTTGGTACAAAAACTAAACGTTTTCCAAAATACACATGGGGGAGGATTCGAGGACCCCCGACTGTGGGAGTACATTTTAGAGGGTCCTAAACCGAAACGTTTGGTGAAGAAACAGTCCCCTTAAGTTGAAACCTGGCCGAGAAATACTTAACTCAAAATTTGAATTCAATGATATAATATCATTGTATAAGAAAAACGATTCTGAGTAGATACGACGGTATGTCAGTCTAGGTTTAAGACATATTATATACTTATCTATGGTATTAAAAAAATAATTCACCTATAATAAATTCCAAATTAATCATATCACAATATCCATTAGGTACTTATAACGTGTTATACATCAACAACAAACCGTGATTTTTACTTTAGAAGTTTCAAGTACCCAAGAATAATATTGTACAATCACAACAAAATAACTAAAAAGAATATTCTAGGTTTTTTAATTTGTAATTCGTCCAAATTTGAACTTAAAATGACTATAAAAATAAACTGTGTTTATGTATTTTATAGATTTTTTGGTAACATAATTAACTACTTACGTGGAACCTTGTTTTAAATTTTCAATCCTTACCTATAAAAGTTGAACATTTTACAAATGATTAACTACAAAATAATTATTAAATTTTAAATTTGATAAATGTTGTCCAAATTTGAACTTTAAATGCATATAAAAAAAAATTGTGCCTATGTATTTTTAATATTTTTCAACTGATATTAGAACGATATATATCAGGAACCTTATATTAAATTTTCACGTTTTTTTACTCAACAAATAAAATTTTATTGATATTTATAGAAAAAAAAACTAAAAAAATTGAAAACTGACAATGTCCGTAAACCGTTCAAAAAAGTCAAATTATTTTCAAAATTTTATCGTGTATAGAAAATGCAAATATAAACAACCAGTGAAAATTTCATGCATCTATGGTCATTTGCTTTAGAGTTACACCAAAAACCAAAATCAATTTTGTTAAAAATCGATTTTGCGTAAAAATTCCCGTTTTTCCTTAATTTTTCTTTTGTTTTTCACGTCGCTTTTGAAAACTACCTGGAAATTTAACTTCTGATTTTGACCTCCCCAATGCACCAACGATATTCACTTTCTCATCAAACATAATACGGAAGTCGAAAATCGAAGCATTATTTCGACTACTTATCGTGTACACAGACACAAAAATTAAAAAATAAATTAAAAAATTAAAAAAAAATAAAAAAAAAACACACATCATTGTAAAATAAATACATTCATCGTTTCACTCAGAATCTAAAATGATATTGCTATTATTATATTAAAAATAATATTAAATTGTCGTGAGCCAAAACAAAATGTTTATGATGTGAGACAACTTACTATATGGGTTGAAAAATGAAACTACAAACGCTTCCCCTGTCTCAAGTATATTCACAATTTATTACAATTACGTGTATTTTAAAATTAAACTCCTACAATTAAGTTATTTGAACTCAAAAACTACGAGAAATAATTAATGCACACCCATGGGCTATAGATCATTTTTACCTTCCGACCACAAGTGATTTCCGATAAAACTCTAGGGGCTGTCCTCGTTTTAGGCATTCCAGAGCATCTCCTCGTAAGAAAGACTTATAATTTTTTTAATGAGCAAAGAAATAATAACGAAGGAGACAAAGAGTACAAAATAAATAAGCACTAACTTAGTCAAAACCAATGGGACTGATTTGGACCAAACAATTCAATATGGGGGGTGTCGGCTCGTCTTTACAACCCCCTAATTAAATTTATAAGGATAACTCCGGAAGTAGTAGAGTACTGTATGGTACAGGATATCAGTAGCAAACTACTAAAGATTGGCTCATATTTGGAGAACCAATATTTTGAATTGTGGTTGCATTATGGCTCCATACCACCCCCTCCTACTAATGATCCCCTGTAGTTCATTAGGGGTTGTAGCACAAACGATGAAACTCGAGAACAATCCAGCACAAACGTAGCACAAACGAATGGCATAATTTAAATTCAAAAATTTGGAGGTGGGGGTGCAGCCGTTTCGCTGGCACCCCCACTAAAGATCCATTCTAGCTCATTAGGGTTTGCAGCACAAACGATAAAATTCGAGCACAAACCAGCACAAATGTAGCACAAACGAATGGCATAATTTATATTTGAAAACTCTGAGGTGGGGGTGCAGTCGTTTCGCTGGCACCCCCAATCATTATCCCTTATAACTTTAGAAGGGTTGCAGCACAAATGATTAAATTCGAGCACAATCCAGCACAAACGTAGCACAAACGAAAGCCCTTGGTTTGAATCCGAAATTCTGAGGTGGGGGTGCAGTCGTTTCGCTGGCACCCCCAATCATTATCCCTTATAACTTTAGAAGGGTTGCAGCACAAACGATGAAATTCGAGCACAATCCGGCACAAACGTAGCACAAACGAAAGCCCTTGGTTTGAATCCAAAATTCTGAGGTGGGGGTGCCAGGGAAATGCACCTATATTTTAGGCGACAATATAGATTCGAGTGAACACGTCACGCAATAGTGTACGGCGATATCAACAAAATATCGCCGTCGAATAGATGGTACGATTTTATCGTTAAAAAAATTAATATACTCGAACGCCAAATCGCTCGAACAATGCGACATTATTTCCGTGAGAATTTTAACGTAATATTGTTTGTTCGACACAAAATATGGCTTTGCTGTGGTTTTATATACTCCGAAAGTGATGCATTTCGAAACACTTAGGTATTGTAAAATAAAATAACGCCAACTACGATAAAATATCGAGTATCATGTTGTATAGTGATAATAATTATTATTATACGATCCCATTTCAATCACTACCCGAGCCACGAACGTAAAATAACATTTAGGTATACGTAATAGTTAATATTGCAACCAAAAGGAGACTCACGTGTTCCGCCATGCTTGTGTAGTGGTTGTTGTTGTTATTGTTGTTGTTGTTGTGCATGTTGTGGGCCACCGATAGAGACAAGTCCAGGTTGTCGGTCCTCTGGAAACAAAAATAAAACGAAAAAACGTTTAGAACATCATTCTCGTAACACTAATGTAATATATTATTATTATATCGTTGCAGTGTTGTATACACGGCCGCAAACCGTAGACGAACACACGATTTTTACCGAAGGGAGCGCAGAATAACGGAACGTTATAATAATAATTACTCGGAGGGCAACTGCTGCAGCGGCAGTCGACAACGTGTCTGAGCAGTGGTTCTCATCGTGTGTGACGTTGCTCGCCAGAAAACGCGTATTTTACAAACCTATCGGATTTTTTCCTCTTACTGTTGTTATCGCACAGCAGCTCCCCCACCCCTCGCTGCCACCACGGGGCTCCTTCACCGGAAATGTCATCCCGTACGCGTCTAAGTTAGTCCGAGTCTTACACACGAATACGATAAGTACAATCTAATTGAATATTAAATATCAATTAGTACACAATTAGTAATTACTTTTCGAAACCCACAATCGGTACGATTATACCAGCTTACATTATAACAAGTGTATATACCGTATAATACGGTATTACCGACTGCCATGATTGTCGTTCGACGTTACATAATATTATTATTATAATATTGGGAATCACTGTCGAAATACGAATGCCGGTACCATCGCATACGGTTTAATGATTTTATACCGATAATAAATCAAAACCTATGCAAAAGAAAATTACTATTTAATAATATATTATACTATTAAAATCAGAGGCACACCGAACAATGTACATCTAATTAATGTGAAGCCGATAAATAATTATCGTGATATTGAAATGTAAGTACGAACGTGTATATACCACTGCGGTACGTTACGCCTTCGCGCGTAAAGGGTAGAACTAGGTGTATACGACCTAATGAATCGTATACACGAAGACAAAAAAAAAAAACATTAATTTAGGGTTGTGTTATTGATTACATTATTGTCCGTGGTAGGTACCACCTTAAATATTGTTTTTAAAAAAAAAAAACTTTTTTACGTTCGGAACAAAGGAATACGTTTGTAGGTAAAGTAATTATTTTATTATTCATTAATTTCACGTGTTACGTTACTTCTGAAACCGTGACAGTGTCACACATAATTCAATTTTAGTATAAGTTATTATTATAAAAATTGATTTTTTTTTTTTTTTGGTGACCCCGACAACAACTGCATAATATAATATTTTATACTATACACATTATTATTGTATGTCTATATAGATACAAATTAGTGTACCTGTCGTTTAAACGACTTAGAGATTGGTGGGCGGAGTGTGGTTAGAAAAGTCGGAATATACTTCCCGATCCAATCAAAAATGTTATTAATATTATGTTAATATTATTTATAGGTAATTCAACAGTCGTGTTATGGAGAATGGAGATAGGTACTCCGCCGAAAAGAGTAAATCTGTTATTAAATTTCGGTTGATAAAAATGATAATAATTATCCGTGACGTCCGTCCTTCGGTCACTGCGGCGGAGGACCACCCAAACAATAACTACACCACAACGTCCGCCCCGCGACGTCCCCTGCAAACGGAACACTGCCGACGGACGGGGTAAACAGCGCAAACACGCGCCCCGGACAAAAGCAAACACGAAAACTAGTTTTCCACGTCAAGTAAATGTCAAATAAGCTCTGCCGTTGTAAATACCACCATTTATATATTATATTATTTTTCTTTTATTTACAATTGTCTCGTTTATTACCCGACCTCATTGTCTGCGATCTGCCGCCGCCGCTTTCAATTTATTTATTTTATACCGAACAATAAAGAACCGACTACTCATCTATCTCTCTCGATCTATCCATATCTCTTTCTTTCTCTCACTCTGTCTGTCTGTCTGCCTCTCTCTCTCTCTCTCTCCATCCCTCCCTCCCACTCTTCCTCACTCCTTCACTCACTCTCTCTCCCACTCTCCCTCGCACACCGTATACCTGTCTATAACTCTCATACACTTCGTCCTCTTCATCCTTCGCACATAGCCGTCACCCTTAAAAAAAAATATAAAAAATACTTCACCCCAGACGTACATTATTCTTATTTGGAAAACACAAGGTTAAGAATTAATATCAGGCCGCTCGTAATTGATGACGTACCGGTCGACCGTTTATTATACCCACTGCAACGGCAATGTTGTATCTACCTATGTATATAATATGGTTTATCCTCCCCGGACAGACGATGTGACACAACGATGTAAATTGCACCTATAAAATATCAATCGAATGTGACCGGACAGAATATTGCGATTTTTTTTCCGTTAGGTATTTATTATTATTAGTTTTTGTTTTTTTCACCTTTCACCAAAAATCTAAAACAAATGCTTGCCCCGTAAAAATAATGCAATAGATAATGCGTTACTCTACAAGCTCACCTAGCTTTATTTTAATTCGGTATACGACATACACTTTTTATTCTTTCAATTTATATAAAAGGATTATTGTAAACTTTCTGCGAAACTAACGAACGACTTAAAGAACACTCGTGCAGTTTAATTTAACTTTTTAAAACTATTACGGCATAATATTTATATCGTGTGATGCACGGGAAATATATGTAAATATTCCTCCGCACTATACTCTACTCCTCTGCCGAATGTTTTATATAAATAAATAACCCACCGTCAGAGGCAATTAAATCGCTCTAATGGGCGAAGATGGCGGCGGCGATGGGAGGGGGAAGTCGAGGAGGAGCGCGGCTCCCCAAGCAGTATTGATTATAAAGTGCGCATATAGAAAGAGATTCGAATCGGCTTAAAGTATACAGCTGTGTACAAGAGCTAAGAAAGATTGAAAGGTACTGATGCGTAGGTAAACAATTTTCCCCATATTATTCGTAGTAATGATTATTTTGAAGAAAAAGAAAAGGTTTGTATATAATGTATAAAGACCTATTAATCGGATTAACGCACGTATTCATAAACCTCTTATTTTTTGAAACTTAACAGACTGTGATGGTTTTTTATCCACATGTAAATCGAACCATTGTGTTACACTGCAACATTGTTTTATTTTTTTCTCATTTCAGTGGTTTTAAAGTTTGAAATTAAGCATAATATTGTACCGTGTTTGTATCATTATGATGATTGTTCACAAATACAAAATTAACTTGGTAGGTATAAGTAAAATGACGGCCGGGAAAACGAAAAATAAGACCACGTGAAACAGTTCGTTTTAATAATAACAATATATATTATGTTGCCGGACCAATGATATTGCAGCATACTATATTATCATAATAATATATATATCATAGTACGGCCATTATTGGAAGAAAAAAATCGTCTACTCTAATTATTACTAAAACATAGGTATTATATTATTATATCGGGTTAAAAGTCGTAAAATCTTAGAACGTAAATTCAAACGGAAAAAGTTTTAATGAAAAATGCTAAACATGTTTTTTATATGTAATATATATATACATTTTTATTAGGTAATAAAGTGTAGCGCGTTTTCCAGGAGTATAGGCTATTGTTCGGTACTATTAAAAAACGCACTCGCGTATTATACCTATGTAATAATATAATATTACGCATCATATACATAACATATATTATATTATATACAGACGATTCACATTGAAAACTGGTCGGGGACTAAACGATTCACGTTTAATTGCGTACGCTCATGCTGTATATAAGTGTGCGTGTGTGTTTATATTTGTTTATATTATTTACTTGGCATTATTTTAATGTGTTTTTCGTCGTGGTACCGATAGCAGGTAGTTAAAATTGTCCCCGTCGACGTGGATACATATTATGCAGCATAGGCACACACAACAGCAATATAGTGTAATGATATTATATATTATATTATTTTATATTATGCATAATATTGTAAGCAGCTCATGTAAGTCGTGTGTTTTGCTTTGTTTTCCGCCATATTCAGCAGGTATAATAATAATAATAATAATAATAACAATAATGTGCATTACAATTGTTATTATGATAAAAATATGATAACACGAGTTCAACTCCCACGATTCCTTATACGATCACGAACGAGATCGTCGGTGGTGGGATTGTGTTTTTCGTTTGTCGTTTATTATGATGTACCCTGTACGTACCTAACTACATCAGCCTCGAAATTAGTCGCAACGCACACTATAAACGCATATTACGTATATTATAATCAGCACTTGCAACTAAATGGATTTGAATAATATTTTTAAAAAAAGCTATACATAATAATATTCAAAATCTGATTCGACACAAATTAATTTGAAAATACATACAACTTGAATTCAAAAATGTTTGTATTTTGCATATTTTTGCATATTTTACCAAAAATTAAGTAATTTTGCATATATTTAATAAGATTCTACATACTAACATATAGTTTGTTAGTAAATCAACAAAAAAATATTTCTAATATAAAATAAATCTAATTTAAAAATAAAAAACTTCCACCATCTTTATATATTTTGAATACGCATATTTAATAATTATTTTTTATTTTGGATAATTTATATATTTAATAGGTGTATACGAATATTTTAAGTATAATTAAAAATAAAATATTCCGTTTTAATAATATTAATATTTTTAATATTTAACAATATAAAAAAACACACTTCATTTTTTTTACATATTATTACAGTTTTTAAGAATTAACAAGTTTTTTCTCATATTAATGCATATGTTTTGGTAAAAAAAAAATACATATTTAAGATTTTCAGTTCACATGCATTATGCACATTATGAACATGTATTATTGGTTTTTTGTGGATAAAGTTCCGAGCATGGGTGATAATAATATTGTCCTTTTATTTATTTGAACAGTCGATAATATTCCCTCATTCCCGCGGATGACCGCGATTAAATCGATTGGCGCTCATTCAAGCTCCGTGTGCTCTATTTATTGCAATACTAAATGAAAAAGCCGTCCAATGAGCACAATATGATAATATACTATTATTATTCATGTATAATATATTGTATAATATTATTATTATGTGCGTTACTTTCTCGGCGATTGCGTCATTTGAAAAATATCTATAATATATTATATTATTATTATTGTCCCGTGCACAATGAAATATTATTTATTACACGTTTTCGTAAGTAATTGGACGATAATTATGGTTGGTTATTTTATTTATTTTCTTATCCTCCCGCCCCCGTTTAATGAAAAATAACCGAGTAAATGGGTTAATATGTCGTTTTCTCGTGTTTTTAAATGTTTGTGTTCTCGCGTGATTTATTGCCCTTGGCTCGGACGCAAAAAAGACATTTGCGCAAAATCACTGCCCGATGCCAAGTTATGCATCTCAGCCGACCGAGTGGTTTATGCGCATGTTATACAATAAGTGCCAATCAGATATTGTATATATTTAATTTTTTTTATAAACATATGTATTTATAATTTTTTATCGCTAATGTGATTTATTCGGTCCCACTAAGAAAATTAACAGGTATACAAGAGTTCAATGCCCGCGATCAATATTATCGAAATGCAAGAACGAGTGTTCCTTTTATTTTTTAATCTATACTTTGAATATTATGTTACAGGTTTGCCTATAAAATATAGAAATGTTTACTAAAAATACGCGATGATATTGTTGTGCGACTATATAATAATATGACGTGTGTCGGTTTCCCGGATTTGAGAATATTATAGTAACGAATCGCGTCGCGACAACCGAAATTCATAGAACTAAATCCTCGATGACAATTGACAATATTGTATTATAATATATATGTAACATAGTACATGTATGTATTAGTTTACGTCACAATGTCACATCCTCTACTCGAGTTCATTAAAACTTATTTGAACTACCTCAAATTGTTTATTGTACTATTTGCTTAACATATTATAACTTCTAATGTGCTAATGCATAATTCAAGGTTTTATTTCTTAACGGTTAGGTCTACATGTGCCGAACTCAACAATATTAATGGTATGACCGTATAATAATATGTATAAGTGTTATAGGTACACACTTGGCAAATTTTTATCTCACTAGTCGCAACTTGTGAGTTATGTCAACGCGAATGATTTTCGCAAACACATTTCGGATGATTATCTTAATACAACGTTTTTAATTCTTCGTGAATGTTTAGAGCACTGTAAAAATAGAATCCGAGGTCACCTTTTTATCAGGGTCATATAATTTAATCAATATCCTTGGAGTTCGCGTACCTACATTTTACACTTAAATATAGACTTTTACGTTATTCGTTATCAGAATACTGTTTGCGCATTTTATATAAGTGTACAATCGCACATTAAAAATGGAATGTTCAATTAATTTTTTAAGCCCACTGTATGCATTTTTCAGTTTATGTTATATTAAAACTAATGAACTGTAATTTTAAACTCGGAATATTGTGGTTGATATATGGGTAATTCAAATAATGTCTTACGAGTCTGCGCGACAAATTCGATATCGAAAAAACTAACGATTGACAATCAAAAATTGTTGACACGCGATATGCAATATATATTATATAATAATAATCTTGCCGTGGGTTTTCATTATTTGTATTATTTCACAAAGCTATATTCTTGGAAACGATAGAAGGATAACAAAGACATTCAAATTCAAAGTGGAATCCCTAAGAGGGATTTAATAATAAAAATAAAAAAAAAAACTGAAAAGGGGACTTCTCCTCGATGTACTTAATGAGCTCAAAAAGGCTAGAAGTGAAAATAAGTCAAAAGAAATGAACAAGCCAATTGTTAAAACAAGAGTCTGCGGTTCAATGGATTCAAGCAATTTATCATTAATTAGATAATAAAAAATGCATGGGTTGGTTTTCAAAGGAAATTTATATCATAAAATGAAAAATGAGCATTCAAATCGGTGATCTGATGTACCTAATCACATTATATATTAATTCGTACTAGGGTTCGAGTCTACCAAAGGGAATTCATTTATCATTTCGCATTATTTTTTTTTATACATCTGAATAAAATAGAAATGTTTAACGTGCCCTGACTAAACGTGTTTATTATTTTTAATATTTTTAAAACAAAGTAAAGTTCTTATGCGAAGCAGTTGCAGGTATTAAATTTGTACAATAAATCAAGAATAATCATTAATTATACGCTGCACACCAATAAATGTTAATTGAACTCAAATCGAATGACTCGACAGTAGGTTTTCATCTGATTCCTCAAGTGCATCTTTCATGGTTAGTTTCATATTATAATATGTGACATATACAATTTATTATTTCTTTTTTCGTTGACTTGACAATTAATTAATATTGCATACGGCGAAGTTGCAGCTGGGTTACGCAAATGCCGTTACGAAACAAAGGACTTTTAAAAAGCATTTCGCCACCGTTTCTTAGAGTTTTAATTTTGTTTACTTTGACCCGTACGTCATTGTCCACGTTTACGTGAATTGTTTCCAAAACATTGCATTAAGTACGGTTGTTAAACATTTTATATTTACGGTCAAATCAGTGGTTTATTTTGTAAAATAAAATACAACTTTATCACGGCCCGTGTCGTCACGGCTGGCTGTCTCACTACCTCCACCCCACCAACACCAACACGCAACTCACCCACACGCACCATCTGGAGACTCTTCGAAACTTCTCATAGAATTTTCCAAGGAATTATGATTCGACAACAGTATTATTCATTATAACGTGCAGACTTATAATGCCAAAACTCCTAAGCTGAATAATAACTCAGATATTGTGCGGCTCTGGTGGCTCTACTGAGAATGCTGAATCGTTTATAGAAATTAATTACGTAAGCGTCGTTAGTTTTTTTTCATTTAAAATTTATTAACCCATCTCGAGTCTGACGATATACTAATGAATGTATAAATCTCACGAAATTATGTTTAGGCCTTATAACAGACCGTGGATTATTATTCTTTCGTTTACTGGTTTCGTCTATCAACGCGTTTGACCTCAACCCCTACTCCGTGTCTTAATAAATGACGGCGCTAATAACACGTTCCAAATGTATTTTATTATTATTATTGTTTGTGTCTACTATATTATATTACCATGTACAGGGTGCACGGTCTTCACTATCGTCGTGTTCAGTCGTTTATAACGTAGGTACCTATTATATTTTACCTAGTATTAGACCCCGCGACTGATGCTGTGGCTTAAACTGTATATAATATAAAAATACTGAAATATGCTTACATCTTTTTTTCTTTTTTTTCTGTGGCATCGACGACGTTGTCGGAACTGATTAAGGCATTGCATCGACAAAACTATGCTTAAATCTGAAATCTGCATTATTCCAATGCCCGTTATAGACGGAAATGCACTATATAATTGTTCGACTATATTTAAATGCTTACTGCACGAATGCTCGAGCCCCTGTAAATCAGCCGTCTAGGATTTTAACGATGAAAAATTCGTCGGTGCACACTATAAACAAGTCGAGACGCCCCGCAAATGCAGTAGGTTAGGTTAACTCAGTCGTACGATTATAATGGTTTTTAATTTTTGTAAATTATCTCATCGTCTGCTATATGTATCGAAAACCGCGTCCATATTCGACGCACTCGCAGCCACAGGACTTCGCGTCACGAGAACCGGGCTCATCACTGCGACATGCAGTGACGTAGGTACTCAATATCACTCATCATCGTTAAGTTCTTAATATTATCTGAATTCAAGTCTAGCCGGCAAACGGGAAGCCATCAATCAAAATTGCGCTCGAAACGAAATTGATCATCGTTTGGACAAACTTGTTACATAATTGTATTATTGTCGACTCGGAGGGGCCCCTCACACACGCACGTGCTAGCCACAATAATATGTATATGCTCCTAATACCTATTATTATATTACCTTATTGTATTATTAATTGTTATTATCATATACGATACAAACCAGTGTACTTATTCATTTTTTTAACTGAAATAACGGAACGGCGCAGCGTTTGTGCGACGTCAGTCCTTTTATTATCATGTAAGTACATTAAATATAGTTTGAAGGCACAATTTGGTGGCGAAGTGGGAGGGGGTGCATATAATACCAGCCGTTTTGAAAATAGCACTCTCCTAACTTATCTACTTTTAATTTATTATTATTTTATATGTTAATAATATTAATGTCATGTACAATACCATTATTAAATATGGAGTTTTCTTAGTGGTGATGGCTGAGTGAGGGGAGTGAGCTGCTAATCGTGTAATCCATAATCACAAGACTTACTGAAAAAATAGGACTTTCAACACCCCCGGTTTTTTCACTGAATTACGCTCCTGGTGCTACATATAAAATTTTCGGAATCGACTTGGTGTACTTTCAAAAACTATGATATTATAATATATTACATTAATATAAACGCGACGACGAACGGACAATTTAGGAGGACTGAGGAGTTTATTCGCCACCGCAGCCATCGACGTTGTTTGTTTAGAAGACGTCGTGACCTTCGGTGTTTCGTTCTTATAGTGGATATTATTATCATTATTATTACGGACCCGCGTGGACCACATTCGAAAATATCCCATAATTAAGTATAAAATAGTACGACAAAACGTCAATAACGATGATTTAAAATTCATTTTTTTCCCTCTTTTTACATAATGCGGGGCTATTACTGCACACGTACCCATAAAATAGACGTACCAAATACAATTTAAACCGGTTTCGTACACAAAATAGTAATAATAAAAATCTAATCTATCTAATTACATATTTAAACCGCTGAATGGTGCTCGTGAATTCGATCCCCATAATTAATTTTTTTTTCTAATTTTAATAATTCTAAAGAACACAATATTCTACGTGTATAATACATTATATTTTATATTGTATGATTATACATAGACGCAATGTATCGACATAATGTATATGTGAACAAGACGACGATAATATTATCAAACTGTAATTGTTATTATTCGTTCGTATAAAATATGTTATTAAACCGAAGATGGGGCTTACAAAAAACTGAAAAACAATAATAATTTCTAGCTGCACCTACATCATGCATATCAGCTATTATAATATTGTACCCATATTATCGTCCAACCTGCCCGACGGCAATATAATAATAGCTAACGACGCGTTAGAATAATATCATTAAAATGATTGGCGGCCGTCAATATTTGCGACCATCGCGTGAAACTATAACGTTTTCAATGCGCACTGATATAATATTGTGTGTGGACTGTCGTGGAGAGAGAGAATATTATTCCATTGTAGTGCGAGCACTAAAGTGCGTAAAACGTCGCCATTTAATAATATTATATTATTATAAACTGTAATAATATTATATAAAATATGTTGCGCTGCCATTCGAATTACTTTATAATAACACAGCCACTTCGTTCTCGTACATAATAATAATAATATGTAAACGGCGCGCGGCAGCGTCGGTAAACGTATTGAATTACCCGGTATAAAAATTATCATTGCTTTGAAATTATGTACTGTCGTGACCTGTTACCTGGTTAGCACCACTTTATAATCGGATATAATATGGCAGAAATCGTTCGCACGATCACAATATTATATGTAAATCGTATAAATCGTTTTTGTTTCCTTTTGGATACATAAATATACAATATACATAATATTATTATACAATATATTATCTACTTTTTATACATAAATAGGTAACCCTACAAGAAATTCATTGCAGATATTATTAAAATTCGTTTTTTAAATCATCTATCATTAGGTACACTATTGTTTGTCAGATTTTATTTAGAATAAATAATTAGTTTGTTATTATTATTCAGAATTCGTATCGAAAAGCAATCAATAGGTACATTTTTAACATACGATGTGTTATACACCTATATAAACACACACAATGGAAACAACATAATATTCTATTTCATTCTTACAACAACAATAATAATTAATGACCGAGTAATTTCAATATGGCAGTCCACATATCTTCGTGATGATTTTTTTCTTTCATAATGACGAAAATATTTTCTATACACGTATACATATTTTATAACAAGCAACAATAATTAATTTCATTCGGCTCAGCAAACATCATTAATACTAGTCTATGACGACGAGACGATAATAATATTATTACGGTTTAATAATAAAAGATTTTCATGTTCATTAGAGTATTCGTTTTGTGGGCATGTCCCAAGCTTAGAAACGTATAATGACTAAGGATATTTCTTCTTTTCTTTGTACCACATCGTATATTTTGTGTGTGTGTGTGTGTGTGTGTGGCTGTGTGTTATAATATAATATTATTACGTATGTATACAAATGCATTTATTTATTTATTATTACTGTTGTTATAACTTTGTATGCCGTTTCTCGGTGCTCAGCGGTTAAACGACGGAAAACACACTGACGAAATCTCCAAAGGGATCGTTATAACTACGGCCAATGTAATGATCGGGTCTCCCGAAAAGTCCTAAGTACACTATTACCGGACGATGCAAACATTATTCCCCGTACGTTTGTACGAATTATATTTATAATATATATTATGCATTAAATATTGTAAGCTGTAAGATAATGCTGGTAGGTATAATAATGATACAAACAAAAATTGTGCTCGATTCATCGCCGTCGTCAGCGCGCGGTTGAATTGTAATCCTAGTCAATCGTGTTTCGAAGCTAATAACGCACCGAGAGGCTTTGCCAGAAACTGAATTGACCTTTAGCGGCAATAAAAACTCGATTTTACATTGTATGACCTTTTCGCTTACGCTGACATTTTGATTCGTGCCCTGTTATTTATTAAATTTCACTACGTTTCAGTGTTCCTCTGTCACCCACTCCCCCACGCTGAACTCTCTCCCTCACCCTCTCACACTGCGTGTTTATCATCGAATAAAATCTAATTAATATTTTTTCGAATTTAAACGGTCGAGGTTAATGGACAAAAAGAAAATGTGATCAAACACTATAGTCTACTGCAGTAGATAATAATGACCACCGGCACCAGGAGTCGTAATTCAACCCGTCTTCTGATTCGTATTTTTAATGATAGGTATAATAATTATAGCTTAGGATTATTTAAAACTCAACTAATGATCTGATAATGCGATGCGACGTGACTACGAGCTCACATATATTTATGTATAATAATGATTTAGAAGGTTTTCGTGATGGCCGTCGGGCTTATAAATACAAAGCTGAAAATTTTAAATCGACAATTTTTTTAGGAGTTAAAATAGTGATTAGGTACACAGAATACAAATAAATTATTGTTATTTGTTAATTATCATGTGTTACGATTTGTGGCCCCAACTATCGCCTCGTTCAAATTTGGGCAGTCATATAATATTATAATAAAATGCTTGAAACTAATTATTCCAATGTACAATTACTACATAAACGTCCATTTCTACCAAAAATAGTAATTAATGAATAACGGCGGTGGCGGAGGCATAAAAAAAACAAAATCATAATTAGCGAAATAACTCACACGAACGTGGGGAGGGCGCGCGCGTGCGTGTGTATTTTATTCTCATACAAGTTTTGAAACATTGCCAGAGAACAATATTATTAATCAAAATGAAAAAAATAATAAAATAACTGATCATTTGGAAATGTTTCGCGTTCTAAAGTTAGACCGGTGCGTCATATCATTTAAACGGACACAGCCACGAACGGTACGAATTCACCTAATGCATTTTCCCACATTGTCGGAGGCTGTTGTTTTATTATCATTATTATTGTAATTAACGACCGTTATTTTAATGGCGAAAATTATTATGGGCCCGGCCGAATATCCAGTTCCTTCGATATCCGACGACGGTTTATAGCGATTAGAGCGTATTGCCTATATGTATTAATATTGTATTTTCAAAACATGCGTTTTTCGAATGGAATATTAACGCCATAGTACAATGTTGTGTATAAATGTAAAAAATAAAATACGGTCGTCTTCTTTGTAGTTCGGTAATCATGCTCGTCCGTGCAATAATCGTGCACGGGTAGAGGAATAAATCGAACCTAGACGGACCGAAATCAAAAACGAAAACGAAAAAAGCTTTTACCGTCACTAATAGTCGGTCGGCCGTGACAATATATCATAGTATGTTTTATACTGGGTACACTCTGAAACAATGGAAATCGATAATGAGCGTACAAAATTAGTGCAAACGAATTAATATCACCTGGCACTCAGTGCAGACATAATATAATAGGTACACTGCGGTGTTGCCATGCGGTCGGATTTTACTGGTCAAGGTTGGTCGCGAGCTCGAAGCGTATTTTATCGCCAACAGGTGTTATAATATCGTTGTGACCGCGTCAAGTGCAACTACATAACATTATCAATGTATGCTTCGGTCCCCGTCTTAAAATCCGTGGCTTACACGTGGTATACTCGTGTTGATTTTTGAAAAATATTATCTTGTACCAAGAGATCTTTGGTTTTATTTTTATTGTTTTTTTATACGTCATGTCTTGACATTTTTCAGTCCTCAAGATATAAGTTATAACTTTATAAGTTATAACTGTGCACCGGGTGTCGCGTTTATCGGTCCCAGGAGAAATTATTAGCCTTTTGAAAGGATAATAAAATAACTTATCAATATAATTTATCATACACCAGCTACCGTCGGTGTACTATAATACATGATGTATAGGCACATTCGATAAACGACGATCGGCGAAAAACTACAAGCCTAAGCACAGACCTACACACATATATAACATAATAATCGGGGTTTAGACCCGACATAATGGTGAGGGGTATATATAATAATAGTAATAATAATAACACTGCCGAACACGGTCGTCGTCGTCGACCCGAGATTACACATCTGGTGCTCAGTAATTTCCACTAAACATAACCAGTTTTTTTTCTCCTCCTTACAACGTTCTCCTCCTCACTGCCTTTTATAAAAAAAATAATAATAACACCGTTTCCAGTGCATCGACTAAGTATAGACCATAGACGTAGCCACGTATATCCACGTACTGTATTATAATACTATACGTGTTTTCGGAAAATCTAATCGTCGTCGGGAAAAAATTAAAATACAAAAAAAATACAACATAAAAACGCGTTCAAATCTTTACCATACTATCAAATTACCGCAATATTACTAAAAACCACTTTATTACGCGTTCAGTAAAAACACACACATGGTTTTTTTTTATAGGTTTATAGAATATAATTTAGTGGCGAGATTGCGAGAAAGTTATTAGAAATTAGAATATACTATTCCGGTTACGAAATAGTGGTATACTATGTACAAGGTAGGTATATTGTGCGTATATTCCGATGATTAATGGTGAACTGGTGAATTAACACTATTCCGAACATCTTGCAGTGACCACGGTCCAATCAATATGTACCTACATCGATTCCTATATATGTATAAGTGGATCTGGATTGTATTGATTTTTGTTGTACAGTCGTTGTTGTCTCTTGATTATTATCTCTATTCGTGTCGAGTTGGTTGGCCTCATTTTACGTGGGCCCTATGTTTAACCTCAAGAATTTTTCTATCTGTAGTGTTTTTTTGCTTCTCGTCGGCCGGTACCGTATATGCGTATGGATGGTCGATCGAACAGTTTATTAAACACCCATAATTCCAGGCACCGTCACGTCTGTAACTACTTTTGACCGTAATGGTATACGATCCAAACATTTATGGTGGTAAAAACGCGGTTTTAAAACAATAACGATGTGTTTTCTTTTGGTGGTTCCACATCGTATAACAGTAGGAACTCGGGTGCGAGGACAATCCTTGCGCGTTAATCGAACTATTCGCCGACCAGCAAAGTTCCATAAAAATTATAATATCCGCTTGCATATTATGTGCAAATAAATATTATAATATTATATCGGCGGGACCGGCAACGGCGGACTCGCGGCACGTCAAATCGTATTCGAAAATTTTTTAAAAAATAATGACGATAAAAATATTACGAGCCACGCTGTGCAGTAAAACGATTTTCCTCCGGTCTCTCGCACCCAGCTCGGAATATTGTTCGTCGAACAAGTTAAATTAAACGCTATACGTACGCCCAATTAACGGTTGCCGTGATCATGTGAGATTTAATCAACCGCACGTGCATTTATTTCGTTCGAACGATGGTGTTACGCAATAATATGTTATTGGCGCGGATCGGTGGCGTTCTGCAGGATGTGAATTGAATATTTTTGCTTCTTATATTCCTTTTCCCATCCTCTCTCTCCCCCCCCCCCCCAACTAACACTCCTTGTTCATTCCTTCGCGTCTTGTGTTCTCGCCGTTCGTTCGATGATTGATGATTAGAAGTGCAAATTGATTTTTCGTTTTTTTGGCAAATAAGAAAACCATAGTAGGTACCATCAATATAATATTTTTGTATAGTGCTCTTTTCAAAGTATTCGTATTATTTTTCATCATAACTGCATAGACATCATTTCGCTGTCGCTTTTCGCATAATATACTTTACATACTTGAGTTTCATAAATAATACCCGAGCAGACATTAAATATTTCCTTGTCAAATACACTTTATCAAAACTGAACCACAAATATCATAAAATTTGGATGAATAATAAAGATGAAAAAAAAAACTCATGCCCGTAATTTATTATTATTATTATTATTTATATTTTTTGAAATTGAGAATTTTGAATTTCGAATGCCTGTGTATTATTACTTGGACACGTAATAAATTACATACATATATAGCTATTATCTCCCGTGATCTCATTTTTTATATACATTTTTGTTAGTTTCAAACCATCATCTCTTATGAATTTTATATGAGGTTTACATAAATAATTAATTCAACGATAATACTGCTACTAGTCTGTGTCAAACGACTTGCTCGCGTGGAAAGAATTTACATATGAATAATGAATGGATTTACAACAAAATTTCGTAATGCATTCATTTTCATAATAGTTTTAAACTTGTATATATTTATATTTTTTTCACCATAAAATTACACGAATTTCACTAAATTAATTTACTAATTTAAATCTCCGAAAACTAATAATAAAAAAACCCCATGTACGAAATATGAAGTGTATTATTATAATAATATTTTAGATAGTTTGAAATGTCACCGAACATATTTCATTTGTATAACTCGTTCCCCGCCGGCAATTACGGAATTATTTCTGTAATGACGCATAATGGGAACTTGTGTGAAAATTGAACTATGCTAAATACCATATTTCAAGCGTACCAAATATTTCGAAACAACTAACGGGTTAGCGATTTCAGTGCAAACGACAGCAAGGGGTGGAGGAAAAAGTTATTATTGTGTTTTTCGAGCCATGAATTATATTATAAAGTCGTTATTTTTCTAAAACACAAAATTCATATTACACATTCCTCGTCTGTTCGCCGGTCGTCGATGGTGGTGGTGATGGTGGTGGTGGTGGTGGTGGCGGTGGTACGATGAGGGAGGGTGGATATGGGAAAGAACATAAATCTGTTTTATGGGCACTGTTTTACTCAACCCTGCCGCCCGTTTTTTTAACAACCCCTGTACAGTTACGTTTGCTTCAGTGGCCGCGGAGAGAGCTTTTTCCATTATTTTTATTGTTGTTATTTTATTACCGTTTTTTCGGTTCGTAACGTCACATAATCTAAACGAACCTTTTCGATTAATAATCACCACTCTAGTGTTTTATTTTAAACATTAAATTAAGTTTGAACAAACGCGGTTGCCAATGTTTTTTTTCCTCGAAAATTGTAATAAATTAGTCGCGAAAATGTTCGGGTGTCGTGAAAACGACGATATCGTCACTGCAATGGGTTGTGTATTCATATTATATACATGTGTTTGTTATTATTTACACGTAAAGAGTTGGTTAATTGTACGAAATTGTGTGTTCATCGTAGAATTCATTTAGACGATAGCAAATTAATTACACTTTAAATAGGTCAATGAAATACACATACACGCAAACACATTTTATTTAGATTCATAAATTCTGTCGGGCAATTTTAATTGAAAACTAGGCTACGAATAAAACGTTTTGGTGAGAAGTAAACGTGGCAAAAATCATTCTGTACTGCGTTCTAGCTGTTTTATTTATGTTTTATATTTGTATTGCTTAACTAATTAACGATTGTGTTTTTACGTTTTAGAGGTTTTTATTGTACTATCAAAAAACTAATACAAAGTCGTACATAATATTCTCCATACGACCCTGTCTGCATTCACAGTACATTTGAGCACAAGGCCGAAAGCCTTAGTCTTGACCGTTATACTTTTTTAACGAAATATGCATGCATAATTTGCTTAGAAAGCATCCAATGATTTGTGAAGATTATATAGCAGTGTCAGGGCGACATAACGATAGTTATCATTTTCAATAATGTACCTATAGATATTAATATATTGTACTCCCTGCAAACCAAATCAAAAATGTATAATTTTTGATGATTTTACCCATTACATAAAAACTTTGTCGATTGGTTTTGGCTCAAAATCTTCATTATTCGTATGTACCTATACATATTTTTTTTGTTATCATGAACCATGTTACACCTCAAAGCACATTTTTGTAGTGACCGGATACAAAAAAAAAAAAATAAACAAATAAATAAAAAAAACTGTATAGAGAACATTTAACTTTAGGATTTTTGAGTTTTTTCATCAACAATATTGATCGATAGATATTATGGAAAACTATACGTAATGGTATGCCTAATACCTTTTTCTCATCCGAGTCGGATTCGGTTACACGGTTTAGTCACAGTTTTGTCTTGTTGGAAAGAGGAAAAAACAGACGGAAAAAATGTATTATATTCCATTTCCAATGCTATTTCGTAGTAATGTTTTCTAAAAAAAAATTATATATTCCTTTTATTTTCAGAGCAGTCACATTCTACATTGCGTTTGTGACTAATTTACGTTTCAACGATCACGGATGAGAAAATAATTATGGAACCAAAAAAGTCAAAACTATCGCAGAGGGTCGGTAACGGGAAATAAAATATATTTTTGCACCGATATCGCAAGATTACGTCATCTACAATTATATTCGATATTGCGATGTGTGCTAAAAATGTTTGACGAGATATAAAAATTTCCTTAAATCGTACATTACATAAAATATCTTAAGTTCACTAACATAGATCTATAACGATAATAGTTCACAGCCTTAAGGATTTTACATATCTTTATGTGAATATAACCAACAATAACGGCCGTAGAAGCGTATATATGAATTACTTTCGTGTTTGGCAAACGGTTCGGTCGAGGACCAAATTCGGTCGACAGACGCAGAGACGATGGTGAAAAATATCGCGGTTATTACCCGTCGTTAACCTACCTATGTATGTAAAACGCGGACCACGGACGATATGACTGCCGACTACACGGTTTACGGTATTTGACGATTGGGTAACCAAGATATTTACCGTTGATCAGCCATATAAAAGCAAAACAATTAATATAACAATAGCCACCAACTAATTTTATTATTTCCAAGTCCGCCGTGCCACGTCGTCCGATTATCAACGATTCTCGTCCAGGCCGTTTTCACATCGTCGTTTGCGAGTGAGTTTAGCGTTGGTCATCGAGACGACATTCCGGCGAAACAAGTCTTGGGTAAGTATATTGGCGAGCCTCGTCACTTTCAGCCCCGACGTAATACAAACTACAAAGGTCAAGGTCATGAGACGCTCATACATGTACTATTCGCAGGTTCCTCATACCAGCTCTACGACCGTTATTTCGAATTTATTATGTAGCCGAAAATAGAGCAGTGTATAAGATTTAATTAAACTGAGTATATAGGTTGGTTTAAACGTCGATAAAATATTCGTGCGATAAATACAGCAGTAATGGCAACAAAAAAATGTTCCAAAGAGCCACGTAAAATATCTGCAGAATACTATGTATATAATATATATATTTGAAATACAAATAATAAATAGGTGTGTCATTTAACGTTTTAATGAAAATACGCATGTTTTTAAGTTGAAATTTAGAAATAATTAATTAAATTTATAATATATTGAAAGTATCCATCACTTTGGTCGATACTAGAAATGTAAACGATTGGATATTTAAAAAAAAATAAATAAAACCACATTATTATAATTTACCGAGTTTCGTATGAAACTTTAAAAATAACTCGCTAAATATTCTTCTCTTTTATACGTAAACTCAATAAAAAAAAATATATAAGAAAAAAAAATCGAAAAGACATTTTTATTCGATTTCAAAGTAAAATTATTATCTCATCCACGCACGTTTAAAATGCATTTTCCATTCGAAGGTAACTTGTTTAATGTTCAATTTCCTTTAACAGAGTATTCACCAAACAAACTCCATTTTCCGAGAAGACCATTATGTTTGTGCCTACTGCCTACATATAAAGTGGTCGAATGCGTGTATTTAATAAATATTTAAATCCAATATGGTAAGGTAATCGTTTCCTTTTTTAAATAAATACAATATCGTAATGACTTAGTACATATTTTATACGATTAAACGTAGTATAATATAGCTGATTATATTAAAAACATTATGAGTTGTTTACGCAGGACGAAATAGTAATAACAATAATAGCATAACATTTCAACCGGGACCCAACAATCTACCCAAGTAATTATTGATAACCTTCTCTGACAAATGCAATATAATTACCTATTTTATACTTTAAATAATTTAATTTTTATTCAATCATAAATATATTTCAATATACACAATATTGTATGCAATGTATATTGTCCAGTATCCTTAGCGATGAACAGTGTTTTAATAATAATACAATGACATTGTCTTGCGCGAATCGTCCATACCGTTGAGAAATCAAAACCGTAGTTATTATAATCACTGCACTCTACAGATGATAAAAATATTGACAACATCATTTAATAATAATAATAATATATTATAACCTTATAACAATACGGTGCACGTCGGGGTCGATCCAATATTTACACGCGGCTGCTGCGGTTGTGACGCGTCGGTGCAGTGCAAGTGGCAGTGGCCGGTCCGATAGTAAAACATCATCATAATAATATTATAATAATATTATGTTTAGTGAACTTTCTCCTCGGCTATCGCCTACGCGGCTCGACGACGACGAGTCCTTGACTCTGCGTGTTCCATTTCCATTTAATATTATAACATAATAATAATATCATCGTATTGTGTGTACACGCACGCACCGCGATACACGATTATGCGATGATGATAATAATATATTATGCATAATATGCACCTCTATTGACCGAGTAATACACATGCGGCGGTAGACGTCTCGACGCGGTGCATAGTATACATATATTGTAATACATTATGTACAAGTATATATATAAACATCGGAAACAATATCGATAGTGATTTTAGCCACGATTTTACTGCACCGCGAATACCTATACATGCCCACCTGTAATAATAATCGTATATAGGCACAATAATATCGTATGATTGTGCATATTTTGTGTGTTCACCGAAACGACGCAAACGATTCGAATTTCCTTTTGCCGCGTCCGTTGTAGGTTATCATCATTCACTTCTCGTTTCCGTCTGACGGAGGCAATGATATACACCCAGATGATCGCTTCTATAGTTTTATCGCGCACTCGTATAATATACGTGTTTTAAACGCCACGCAGATATCTAAAACTGGATCTGAACTTTCTGTTATCTTTCCAAAAGCCCGAGAGAGCTTAACGGGATTAAGACGGTTATGTGTTTGTTTGCCAGTTGTGCTTGCGCCATCCATGCACGCGATTTATATACATATACATTATTTGAGTGTGTGTGTACACTACAATAATGTGTGTCTGTGTGTGCGAAACAAGCATAATCGGAGTAAACATTTATAATGAGATAAACCGGGCGAGAGGACGCGAAAACTTTTGGGCCCTTTGACAAGAAGAACGAAATTTATGACATAATTAATGTTGGCCGTTTCAGATACCTATGGTTTAAAGACGTCGGGCTCACTGTAGAAATCGCCGTACCTCATTGCGCTCGGAAAATATAATATTAAATGTATCACGCGTCACCATGGCAATAATAATAATAATGATAATATTTCGTTTTCGCTGCGTAAGGTTTGCCAAAAACGTCTGTCGACGAGTAACAAAATGACATTATTATCATTCATATAATATAGTCTTATGGTTTTGAAAATTGCTTCCTAGATCGTATGGCCCCGACGATGTGCGCCGAAGAAAAAGCGGTTCCACAGAGATTTCCGCAGTTCGGTTATTCGATTTTAGGTAGGTGTATACTGTATAAACTAGGTTGTATACGTTAAACATCTGTCAACACTGTTTGTAAATTCGTAGTCCAATAGCATGTAAACGAGCATAGGTATTAGATTGCTTCTTCGTGTTTCCCAAGCGTTGAAGTCTGATCGATATAGTAACTGGAATGGAATGTGAAATATAATAATTGTAGATTTCTTTCGGCTGGTACCTGTACCGGACTCGATACACTGTCAGATAGAGATACTTAAGGACGAAATCCCCGTTAATTAACCCTGACAAGTGTGTTCGCAGCCGGTCTGAGCGGCGTGGTGATCGGCACTACGTTTGCGTGGAACTCGGCGGCCGCGAGGTTGACTCGGACGTTTGGAAACAACGATTACGCCGTGAACCGCGAATCGGACGACTCCGGTTGGCACGTGGATCCGGTCGCGTGCTACTTTCCTGGGGACCACGGTCGGTGGCCTGATCCTGGGTCCGGTGACAAGGAATATTGGTTACCGATGGTCGGTGGTTGGTTGCGACATGGTCGTGTTCGTCGGCTGGCTGTTGTTGTCGCAGGTGAACTGGGCGCCCGTCTGGGCCATCCGGCTCGCGCACGGCATCGGCACCGGAGGCCTGGGGTTGCTGATACCCACGTACATCGCACACATCACCGACTTCCGCATCCGGGGTGAGAACTTGTGCTGAAATTACGCATCGGGTTTGGTGCGCGGGTCGTGAGATAATAGCTTGACGTTAAATTCCATAAGTGTATAATATTATTAAGACATGTGCAGAAATGTAATTGTTACTAATAGAATAGCATGATATATTATTGTATTACACACACTGCCCGTAAGCACAACGTGTACAGGTAATAATTTACATTAAAGAAAAACGCATGGCTTAGGGGATTTTTCAGACATCGCCCCTTCGTATCCGGCCCAAAACAAATATAGTCTTATAAATGCGCTACTATAATATAATAGGCGTCCCCGAATTCGTCGTTATACGTAGTGTGTCGTGTGTATATAATAATATTATACACCGCAATTGTGTTGTGCGTGACCTAGGTCGGGCACTGGTGTTCCATCACGCGTTCGTGTGTTTCGGCGTGTTCTACGCGCACGCGTTCAGCGCCATCGTCACGAACGCCCAGTTGACAGGCGTGTGCATGGTGTGGCCGGCCCTGCACATTTTCATCTCGGTCTTCATGCCCGAATCGCCGTTGTACGCGTACAAATGCCACGGCGACTCCGAAGCCGCGAAAATGGCTATGCGTCGAGTCAAAGGCGAAGACTACGACGTAGACGAAGACTACTTGGCGCTCGAGGTAGGTCGCGGCGTCGCGGAAACGTTTTCAAAAGTCCTGACGGGAGGCCCGGCGACGTACGCAAGACGATATCGATTGTATAAAGTCGTTTTTTTTTGGGTTGGGGGGTTTTCCGAAAACAGACATACGTGTTCGAGTTCGAGTGCATGATCGGTGACAACAGAAACCGGCTGACCCGCAGGATCGTCGACATCGGCGCAAGACTCGTGGTGCTGCAGCAGACTTGCGGCGCGAGCGCAACGATGTTTCACGCCAAATCGGTTATCGGCGGATTTGGTTTGACCACAGAAATTGCGGGCTACAGCGACGAACGTGTGTACGGCAACACACAAACAATCATTACGATAGTGTTCGCGGTTCAAGTGAGCAGTTTTAAAAAAAAAAATTATATATTTACATATAGCTGGCAGGAAACTCGTACATGTACGTATCCGCGGGGATAGGAACGTAAAATTGTTATAGAAACATTAACCTGACGACAAACACGTAGGGGGTAACTATTTTTTTTTTTATAAAGTTGTCAGCCGTCCCATAGGCTAACAAGTTAGTAATTAAGTTATGTTATTAAGTTCTGCCTGTTTTTGTGGTATTGAATCTCTTTACTGCGCTATTCCATATCTATACTTCATCTTATCACTGATCCAGAATATCTGTAAGATTAATAATGTCTTGAACTAAATTTCCTCTGATAAAAATAAAACCCGATCTTTATTTAAAATATATTTTTTAAGTTACTATTCTTTGATAATAGGTTTATTACTAAATCATTTCCGAAACTTGCTAGATAAGTAGTGTATTTTAATTGCCCCTTTCAACGCGTAATAAAATTGACAAAAACATGTTTTCAAATCCGAATTCTCGATTGACGATACACCCACTCCAAATTTTAATGGTTCTCATTAGGGATGAGTAGGTAACAATAACGTGTCCTCCGGGTTTCCCGCAGGTCTTGCTGTGTCTCACCACGGTCGAGCTAGTTGAGTTTTTAGGCCGCAAGTTCATGTTAATTGCGTCAGCCATCAGTATGGGCACGTGTCTGGCGATGCTGATGCTATACCAATCATACTATCCAATCACAGATATCTGCACTTCTCCAATCGAATCGAACGAGTGGCACAAATACGTGCACATCATACTCGTGTGCATGTACCTGTGCTCGTATTCAATTGGATGGGGGACCGGTCGTCCCGCTGATCTACGCGGAAGTGGTTTATTTCGACGTGAGTGTCTAGGATATTGTTATTAAAATAATAGTGTCGAGTTTTCGAATTGTATGATAAATCAACGTAAAAAATAATGTACGAATTCGGCTGGACTGGACGACAAACGAATACAGCGTCTTCTTCATTTGCACTTTATATCGCGCGCTGTCATGAGACCGTCTCACAGTTATCATCGTCGTACAGTATATTATAATTTAGAGTATACAATGTAGACAGTAATAATAACATCTTCAAATACATCATTTGGTTGGTGAGCGGGGACAAGCGGGGCGTTTACCCCGACCAATTTTTAAGAGCGGTCCGATCGACGTGGCGTCTATGAGATCGACCTAACTGTATTATAATTTATAATATATTACTACGATTATATTGAATTTTACTTAAACTTCATATGAATATTTTTTGTAAATAATCGTTATAAACTATTTTTTTTAATAATTTCAAGGCTGCAGGTTAGATTTTTTTCCCAAATTAAAAAATAATAATACTAATCACGCCGCAAAGCATTAAAAATATTTCGTAGTTTAACAATATAAAATATACCATATTATTATTATTATAATATACTATGCCATTGTAAATGTATCACACAGAAATGGTTTTCGAGTTTGATTTACGCCGGTGGCCAGTTCGTCTTGTTCCTGGTGGCGTACACGTTTTTTGACGCCAGCGCTCTATTGAGCTTCAACAAGTACGTTCTGTACACGTACATCGCGTCATGTGCCATCAGTGTCGCGTTCGTTTATTTCTGCTTGCCCGAGACTCGTGGGCTGCCCCTGGACCGGGTGCTGGACCGTCATAAGACGGAAAATAATTGTGTCAACACCGGAAATTAATGATTATATCGTTGAATTATTTAATTTTATTACGTTGTACTGCGTGTTGTATACGCGTTGTTTACCATATTTAACTGTATATTATTATTATTATTATTGTTGTTTTCTGTCAAAAAATACACAACTTCGTCGTCTACCATGACATAATATTGAGTGGTTGTGCAAGTGAACAATGACAAATGTGTTTGATTTGTACTATTATATATTATATTACTTACTATAGGTGTCTATTCGCAACACCGGCTTTTTGCCGCCGGCGGTCGAATGGGGTTAAAACGGTTAAATACCTATGTAAGGGGCGGGTACCGAATCCCCGTAGGTTCTTTCCCGTTCTGTTTACCGGATGGAGTTCATTCGTCACGTAATGTCTCCTCATCGCCCCTACTTCGCGAACCCTTCCTAAGCCGCACGTGGCAATAGCTTCTCTCGACAACCCGTTTTAACCATTTCGCAGATGAGTAATAGTTTAAGCGCTTACCGCACGACCGACGGATACAAATGACACCTCGGCGTGTCAATCAAAAATCGTTTTCTGGCATACGGTGAAATTAAAATACCTGAACGAGACGAGCGACATAATATGTAATATTGTTACGTATGATTGCCGTCATCGTCGTCGTTATTATTATCTCTATTATTATTACTACATTTGTACTCTGCGTAACAATAATATGTTCCGTCCGAAACTGGGGCCTATTTCATATTTCATTTGAACAAAATTATTATACCATGCTACGTCTTATTTATTGTCATCTATAATACAAACGGGCCGAAGCCAAAATATGTTTATGGGTAGTTTACAATATTTAAACATTTTACATTATAAACACCTGCACGCCACAGATACCGGCGGCGGCGGCGACGGTGTAGCCGCTGTATAACATGATATAACGTGCTTCAGATCGCGCACTCTGTATACAAGTGAAAAAGTAGAAAAACAATAACTTAATAAACATATTTTATAATACACTCACGGGTACGGGATAGCTTTTGTTTATTCGATATATCGACACGACGTCAGTGCATAGTTTACCTGTAACAAACCAAAACAAAAATCGACATAAGTATATTTAGGTATATACGTGTACAGCGCACATTTATATTATATACTATACATAATAATATGCACATTACAAGTATGTACTCCGACATGCTATATACACCTATATATTATATCTATACATTATATTGGTATATATATATATTGTAAGGTATACACACATGTCGAGTACAACTAATTTAAACTACTTTTGTCGCATGTGCGTGCGTGTATCATTAGATCGTATTCATGCATTAGTAACGGCTTGTTAAGCCTGTTCCATACATTGTATGTTAAATAAAAGGCAACAAGTCTTGACGTCTTCCACTAGGATACACAGAGCTAATTATATACGATGGAGCACGGACGGCCGTTTATACGATTCGTGGCGCGATCTCTGTCGTTTCCGGAGTCGGAAGATAATCGAATTCCTGAGTATTACTTTGACGCCGAAACCTCACCCCCCACCTCCCTCACCCCTCCGTAACCGTTACCGTCGACGACGTCACGGACGTATTATAATATTGATATTAACTGTGTAACGATATATTGTATTGAAATTGATGAAAAAAAAAACTATCGAAATTTTGAAACCGTATTGAGTATAGTAGGTATATTATATTTACTATTATGACGTCGCATATTGTGTAATAATATGATAATGGTGGCATATGCGTCCAGTACAATACGCGATCTGTTGTCGAACGTTAGAGATGAATTTGGTCTTGTACGCGAATACAACAATATAATATTGTACATATTATAATAAATATAGCATTCACATAGTTCGTTATCGGTCATCACCGAGACATGTATAAGTGGGTGTATAGGTATAGCATTATTATGCTGGGCAAACAATAATATAATATAAAGGATATTGAAGGTTTTTGTTGTCTCTCACATACACGACAACGTTGTGACCTAAAAAGTTATAAGGGCTTAAATATAATAATACAATTTCACGATCATTTCCTTCGCTCACATATCACCATAGTCATGTCGATGATATTATCGTAATATCGTCCTGTCAGTTTCCGTATCTACAAACGTACCACGCAAATCACGGTATAATATAGTTCTGACGATGCTGCTAAACGATAACACGATAGATAATAATGGAGCTACACTGAAAGTTAGTTTGGTAAATTATGTGTATTATATAGATCATCGTCTGGTGTTCAGACGAAAAGTTTTCTTAAGGACCCAAATAAACTTCCGTGCTTGGTGACTGTGGTGATGGTGTGTGGTGGCATAAGGCATTAAGAAGAAGAAGAAGAAGAAGAAGAATTTTAAAATTCCATAAACAAAATCCTCTTGAAAATAAGTAAATAATTTATAGTGGTTATTTTTGAATAATATCCGAAATAGCAGAGAAAAATAATTGAATTGCAAATACCACACGCAGTGCTAATACAATAATAACACGCCGGGGGCATTGGCTTTTGCGTAACGGTCCGCAGAGGTGGTCTTCTGTATAGAACGATAATATAGAAGTGGCTGGAAAAAACGGTTTATAATAACTTTTAATATGAAACAATTGAATTACAAATAGATCTAGGCTACCTACTACGAATAATAATAATAATAATTCAAGTTTAACAACCTCTCCTCTACGCCGCGTTCTGATAACGTTCATTCAAATTCGTGTATATAATAACAATATTATAGGTATAGGCACACAACTATATAACGTCCGTCTGAGTTGTACATCGCACAGATATTATAATACGATATAATATAATAATGTAATACATAAATTATAATCGGTCAACCATGTGAATAGATGTGTTATTATACGTGGGCCGTGCAGAGTCAACTATACAGTGGAAATAAAATTATAAGATGCGACTAGAGAGTGGAATGAAAAATCAAATAATGAGCACGGGTATAGATTAGATATTATACATTTCGCCTCGATGAAAAATATAGAAATGCGGGTAAAGTTTTGAGACGAAAAATCAAACTACACGGTTGATTGCAACAACGGCCGAAATGACATAATAAGTTGTATTATTTTAACTCTTCCTCCACGCCTTCACAATATTCTCATTTGACAACGACGACGGCACTGGGTAATTAGATCACTGGAGAAAGTCGTCCGTGATGTAATCGCTATGAAAAGATACTTATTATTTTTTTTTTTTGAATTGTTCCGATTTATATGTACGTTTAGAATATAAAGCACTACCGAAAACGAATACATAACATGACGTGTATTATGCATTCGAGTTTGAGAAGATTCAGGAAACAGCAACAACAGCGACAACAGCTGTCGGTGGCATGTTGCGGAGAAGTGAAGTAAATCAAACGAGAATTATTCGGGTCATTCGGACTGTATGATTTATCTATTATGTTTAAATTCAATTCCACCTTTCACAATCGACCCAGATTCGTTAGTTTTATTAGTTCATTATCCGATTGTATATTATGATTTTTTTTTCTTTCTTTTTTTCTCGTCATAATTATTGTTGAAAAGCGCAAACGACTGTTGGCCGGCCAAGTCGAGCTAATGGATTAATACACGGGATATGCATCGTTTATCCACTCATCGGCGAAAACAAAATATGTATAACACAAAAACCACGACGTATCCGTGCAATCGAGCCCGTGTCGTATGCAACGAAACGGCGTAAGATGATATTTTACGCGCGACTTTAGCAACAATCGATCGGTTGTACCTATATAGTGCAGGTGGTTTTGATCGAAGCCACAAATTGAAGTCACTTACGCGACTTCGCGGGTACAAAACGAAACGCGACGATCAAGTTTTTTCGTCCGTTAGGTACAAGGTCGTGAGTATCGTTAAAATCTCCGCCCATCAAGTACGCGGTCGCTGGTCTTCTTATAACAAATCCACGCTCCCGGTGCCCATAAACAGAATAAACAATCGGACAATTAAATACGCTCGATGTCGTTACGTAATAATATCATAACGAACACTACTTGTCTCTCCCCGTAATAGTTGAGAGGAATGCCATCAGTGCGTTTATATACATTAATATATTATATTATATATATATATAGACGTATGTTTAATACAACACACTCACAGACACACACACACAAATACGATAAAAATTCTTGTAATCTTGTATCGAGTTTCAGTAGAAAGTTGCACGTCGACCTATTTTCATAAATACAAACACATATATATTTATTACCTATATATAAATGTTGTATGTAGGTAAAAAAGTTTTTTAAAAAAAACAGACATTACTAAATACACGATAATATAATATTATCAAACTTTTATAAGGCATTGGAAAAAAAATCCATCAGTAAAATTAAAAATTAAATAATATCATTATAATATTATTATAATGTGTATATACTGAGTCGTTTTTTACATACGTTCGGAATAATTGATTGGCGCGTTCGGAAGTTCCTTCGCGACGATAACCGCAGCTTAAATTGATTTTATGACCGTCCGAAGAAGAGTTCGTTCGTAATAGAACGCGTTATGCACGGCCCGTATCAATCCGCGTTCAAATAAGCTGTTGAGCAACAGTAATGTCAGTGATTTACGATAATGCGATAAAAACAATGAAATTCGGTCATATTATTATATTTTATGTACAGAATATTATGTAAATATGTAAAATTATATAATAGCAATATGTATCCGGAGCCGCCGTCGTATGTATATTTTTGTCATCGCGAGAGCGACCCACGATTATTAACAAGTATCTGGCCGGTATTTGTATATTATTAAGAATCCATAAAGATTTTCGTGTTATAATAATGAACCGTTTACGATTATTATTATTATTATTGTCGAGCTGGTTTAACACTTTCGAGTCCCCGTGGCGCTGTGGAAAACCTGCGGAGGTCTATTTTATTTATTTATTTTCGATTTGTTCGTATTATTGTTTTAACGACGAAACATCCATTTTTTTCCGAATAAACGACGAATCAGTAATAACCCGCTGCAGTGCTTAAATGCAACAAAAATATTATATGATATAATATCAGTGTAATATAGTTATTACCAAAAACGACGGACACGAAAAGTCCATTATTGTTTATTAATATTTTAGTATCACATGTGATTGATCAGCTCGTGACCGCGTTAAGTCATCATCATACATTGTAGTATTATTAAAATATTATTATTACACGTTTGACGTTTCTATATTTTACAACCAGTTTTAAAGTAAACGAAATGTCTGCAATAGGTTAACCTAACCTACACGTATTATACATATTTATAACAACGGAAAGTAACGCGTGGACGACTCATCCTGCGCTATAATAATATTATACACTCAATTAAAATGTATATTATTTTTATTTTACTGACATAATTGTATTCACGATTAAGTCTAAGCTATAGTGTCGGAGAGAAGCGCGGCAATAAAAAAATAAATAAAAAATTGCATGTATTTTAAATAGATTTTATAATATAAACACATGAACATATAGTATTATGTGTATATGTGTTACATTTCAAAAATAATTTAAAATTTAAATCAATTTGTAGCTATAATTTTCAATGTTTTCCGCCCTAAATCCGGTTAAACGATTGGATCATTTCGAGGAAAATTGTTAACGTACCATATAATATTTGAAACCACCGCAATTGTTTATTTTTCTTCCGAGAAATACGAACATTCATTACATTAGGCACGGCCCAGGAAAATGAAATATTTAATTGTAATTAAAAATAAATTATACCGAGAGTGAATAGTGACTAAATGAGTGAATGACGTTTTTAGGTCGCCGTGGGATTTCCATAAAAAGTCGGTTAACGAACACAATAGACGTCAAACAGCAAAACGGAAGTTGTCTTATACATTCTAATTAAAACAATTTATTATTATATAATCATTGTTTGTCTTATCAAAAACCCAAAAGAACCCCTCCCCCCACCACTCGCCCACAAACATATTTTATACATTCGCGTACACCGTCTTTGCAACTCGATCATAATGTATTATGTTATAGTAATATTGCCGAGGGTTCCATGCAAAATGTTATTATTCCGATGACCGAATAAATGTCTATCATTAAACATGGGTCACTAAATAATATATTAATAATAGATATTATTATGTATTAGAAAATAGTGATAAGTTCTACAACGCAAATTGGAACGACAGTAGTTGTACTGTGCAGTGTGCACACAAAATAAATACGACAGAGGACACTAACGGACGCGACTTTGAGATCGAACATCATTTAACAATTAATTTGTGCTGCATATTATGATATATTTTATGTCAAACATGTGACATTTTTCAGTTTGATCATCGCTGCGACGACGGTAAGTGGTAACTCTGGTACGTAGGTTGTAGGTGGGTACATTATATAGGGTTGCCCGCGACCTACATAACGGCCGGTTGTTTTTTTTCCCACATCTCTTCTTTTTAAACCTTCTTTTTGGGACGCACATATATTATAGTACCACGTTTGCACATGTATGCGCACAGACGATCATTAATTATTAAATGTATCCGATGGAAAATTATGGAGAGAAAGGACCGTAGTGGGGGGGGGGGCGGACCGTCTGAAGAGGGAATGCATATATAATAGTATGCACGGCACTTCAATCATCGCATATAAAAGGACGGCGTCGTGAAGGGGGCGAAAAAAAAAAGAAGCAAAAATCAATATTGCCCCGAGAACTCTCGTATAGTCGCTCACGGCTATGATATCGCGTATTTCTTTTTTTCTTCTTTGACGATTAATTTATCTTTATTAAAAATGGAATACTTGAGCGGGAATAGATAGTATACGTGCAGACATGATATATTGAAAGAAAATAGTTATTAACTATAAAGATGGGTCCGACGCCGCGGCTGTTACGGAGGTCGCCATATTATTTCCGTTATTTGGGGGGGGGAGGGGGATGAGCGGCGCACTTAAAACACGGTGAGGAGTTGTTGTTGTTTTTTTTTTAATCCGTAAACGTTTAAACAAAACAGTATGAAATTTTATTTTTTTGAAATAAATACCTAATAATTATAATTATTGTTATTACTTTGTTGCGGCGGCTAGATAGCGTTGTCAGTTTTCCCGTCGCCCGTTGTATTGATCGTTCTTTAATAAGCACTTTAGAAACGACGACAACGTCTCTGTGTGTGTATGTATGTGTTTTTAACCTAATTACTTTAAAAATTATCTCGTCGAATGCAAATTGTATTATTAGTGTGCAACATGGAACGAATTTTAATTACGACGACGGTCGTGTATTATAGTAACCTCGTTCGATAAACGAGTAAGAAACACGAGCAAACGATTGCAAAAAATCCCCACAAGTATAAACCCATATTATATAGGTATATACGTATAATATTACAATGGTTTTAATATTATAAATTGCTGTGGTGTAGTCACCATATTGTTTTATCGTCCTCAACGGAATAACATGATAACACAACGAGTATTATGTTTTATATTTTATACACACGACAAAATGGTATTATTATTATTATTATTTATATTATAATCGAATATCGTAAATATATAATATATGTAAATATAAATAATACAGTAATAAACAATAGTTAATACGTTTCTCGCGACATTTTTCCTATGAGTGAAGAAGCTTTGTGGTCGATAACATCAAAAGTAAAAATATAATATATTTTAATATATTATACTTATCTACATTCCGTGTTATAACTTATGTGGAAATCGTTGCGTTATTAATTATTTTACTTAATTTACCTACAAATACGTGTATATGTAGTTACTATCACGGTTATCTACAATAATAGTACAGATTTTTAGTTGTAACATTATATTATATAGTTACAGACGTTGTGTTTGTCGTAAATCTATCGAAATCGTGGGATCTATTTAGATATATCTGATAAAAGCCACTGGGTAATGCATGCAGCGTTGCAGATCAAAAAATCACATAGATCCGCGAAAGGGGTGAGTGAGAGATGTACAGACGACGATTATTGCCTGCGGGACCGCCTAGGAATCACAAAAACCACCCGACCTTTGCGAAAAACTTTTGATGTGTAAAGTATGTATTTATTATTGAGTTGGAAAAAAAATTCGCATTGGCAAAAGTAATTACGGTGTACAAAACTTTAATATAAAAGCTACAACTTGAAGAATTTATTCGTTATTAAACATTAAAACTTTGCTACTAACATTAATCTAAAGGGAAACTTTTCATTTCACGAGGGGTGGATGTGGAAGAGTGCGAGGAGGAGTATGGTGATGAGGAGCGAACGGGTGGAGCGGGCAGAGTGTGTGTGGGTGCAGTGCGCGGAGCTTTTGGCCCCGGACGTAAAGTTTAAACTTAAACTATCAAAACTTGCACCGTAAATTTCGTCCTCACCGTGGCAGCTTTTAATAGAATGAGATTTGGAAAAGACGTGCAACACGATTTTCTGAGAAATAACTCTTCGTGGCGCGAGACGCACACTGCTCCCCCTCTCATGTTTCACAGCAACCGAACGACCACCCCTTCCTCATCGAAGGATAGTCTGCGTCGACTTTCAACCGATTCCAAACGGTATACTTACATTTATAATATTATTATAATATATTGTTTTTACACTTAACAAAAAAACCAAATGACTTCGACAGATGGTTGGACAGTGATATACTTAATCAAAGGTACAGCGTTTAAAGTTTAAACGCGTCCGCGGTAAATATTGACGGTCACTGTATGTTATATACGTTTTATATACTTCCGGATATACGCGTACATCAGATTGGGGGGGGGGGCAGTTGTAACAGGGAGTTATTACTTTTTTTTCTTTTCTTTTATTTTTCGCTCGGAGCGGTTAAAGACTTATTATTTGTTTTTTTGGTTCGTGTTAAGTGCAACATATAATAAACGTTTTATAGTTGTTATACCTATGTGACGCCCACGCGTAATCATTATATATTATTATAACCACACGTCCGACAACACGCGTAATCAAATTATGAAATTAAAACTCTATATTATGATAACTACAGACGTTATTCTAAGACAACAAATCGTAAATAGGTACATATATTATTATTTAGGCACATAATATACACCGTGTATTGTACTGTTATTATACATATTTTGATTTCATGTCGCGCGTGATAATAACACGCGAGAGGATGAGGACGATGTCAATGTTTAATTAAAATGTTTCCGTTTGTCGTTGGCTTTGTAACGTACACATAATATCTTATTTTGTGTGTTATATACCGAAAACGTGAAAGGCTTTTCATCAGGGACGACTGACGAGACGCGTGCAGCAGTGTTGTCGCCTGACTGAAATAACTTTCCATTGTTTGTTAAATGCGGTACGGCGCGGGTGGCGGGTCGTAGTTGGGGTGGGTGTGGGTGAGAAATACTGTGGGTCGGGGAGGTAGAGGTGACTCCGCCGTGGCATGTTAATGGTTCTTAATTAAACCGACCCCGACGTTCTTTCAGACCCCGTTGGATTTTAACGACGTGCTTTCCGAATCGGATCAGACCTGTCGAAATAATATGGTTGGTTACATTTTTAATCGCTGTAAGTGGTCGGATGCCTATTTTGATTCCATAATGAAAAACGTTCTGCGCCGATCTGCCAAATCTGCAGTTCGACGATACACCATAACGATATCTGTTATACCCGTCACCGTGGACACATCACGGACATTCCAGAACAATAAATTTTACGAGTGGACATATACGAGTAAAAATTGTGCACGTTAGTAAAAAAAACCCTAGCACCCCCGAACACCGGACATCGGGACGTTTAGGTATATATTATTATTTCGTGCGACAATCGGTTCATAGCGCGCACGGGCAGGCACTGATAGACAATTGCATTGCATTGCGTCGTGTATATACCTCGTACCGATCGTTTTACCCTACATCGGTCGTGTGACGGTTAGACTTTGGAATGTGTCCCGGTGCAAGTGGTCGGTCATCGTCAATTATTTCTCCGCGACAGCGATTGAAAACAGAGAAACAAAGTGATCGAAAAATGTGTTAATTATAAAATCATAGAAGGATAACTAATAATAAAAAAAAAAAAAATAATAATAATAATAATTTTAAATGTCACGACTGAATATCGAAACTGGTTTCGTAACAGTAACTGAATTCTTTCCTACATAGAAATGCCGTGAAGTAATATCATTTGTTAAACCTGTTTTTTTCTAATCTTCATCACACCTGAAAACCAGCAAAATATATTTACTGCCTATTAGAATAAGAGTCTTTGTGTTCTAAGAAAATTGTATAGCTCGCGTAGAACGTTCGATTTACTGCACTGTAGAGTTTATGCAAATCCCAGTTACCACATAACATAATATACATAATAACATCATAATATCCTGCATATGTGATATTAATCAGTTATCTTTTAATTATTGACCAGTGCACTGTATAATCAGCACAACACTTCCGACTAGAATATTATGATATTATTATTAAATAAACACACATTAAATATTTATAATATTTTAATTTTAAACTTAATCGATTTATCAAATAATATTGGGTTACGGGTATGTGCGATCAAGAAACAAGTTTTCGAATGTTTACGTATCATATGGATATAATAGGTACCCATACTATAATAATATACTAGGAACAATTTTTTAAAGATTTTCAACCGATAAAAAGGAAAGGAAAAAAAATCCAATACCTATAATAGGTATGTTTATACAAACTCACGACACCGAAATACCGTGGTATGAACACGTAGACACGTCTCGGGAGAAAAAAAACTACAATTTTAATTATACATATATTAAACAAACCCTTTCGAATTAATAATCACTTACGAAACACAACAACAATAGACATAAATGCTATTACTACATCAATTGTTAGAGATGTCTGTTCGTTATTATTCCATGTAATAATGAAACGTTTATAATTGTTTAAAAATCATGTTTCCCGGTCCAAAGTCAAATATTTGAATATAACTACCATTGTCCACCGTGCTGAGATCAAATGTATTACATCAGTGTTGCTTCGAAAACGTTCAGATGATGGGTTTTAATATTATATATTTATATATTAGATAGTATACATTGAGGGAAAGTTACTCAAAATAAAAATCATAAAAATGCCTAAAAATGTATATAAATTTATAAAAGTTGCCAGTCGCCAACATTTTGTGCAAAGGTAATACGTATAATATCTTATACAAAACAAACATGATTAAAAGAACCAACTTAAATAAGTGGTATTCCAACAGTGTTTGCGTTTTAACAAAGTCCAAGAAGAAAAAATTGCATTTTCTCCATTACACTAATCCAATTAATATCCCTGTAGGCTGCAATGTTATAAAATAGATACCTTTATAATGTTACCCGCATATTATTTTGTATTTACTAAAATAACAATATTTTTTCTGCAGTAATAATAATAATAAAAGATAAATTTAATAACTTATCCAAACATTTAACGTTTTTTGTTCTTTTAAAAACACTATATAAAAGTACGTACTACGTATATATGTATATATATATATATTATTTTATTTAAGTATAAATACATACAAATATTTACTTTATCGATTTATTATAATGGAATTACGTTATGTTGCTGTGTATTATATTGCGAGAACAAACTTTAATTTACAAATGTGTAATTTATTTTGTATTGAAAAGTGTAGTGTTTGTTCCATTAATTATTTATCAATAATTATAGCTTACAAGCATACTTTTTTTAAAAGTGAGCGTTATTAATATACCAAGAAAATTATACTTAAACACATAATGTCAATACCATGTTCATTGTTCATGACTCATCGATGCTTTTAAAATTTAATTAATTCGTAGTTTGCAGTTTTATACATAACTATGGTATTAACACATTTTTATATAATAATATTACACACGAATTATTATTAATTATTAGCAGAGTACCTATTATAAAAGCTCTGAAAAGGTACCTATACTTATTACCTATACATATTATAATGTATCGTGTTCCAATTCTATATGGTTTTATTTTATATACTTATATGCATATTATAATATACCTACATTACATATTATTATATTATATATTAAAGTTAATTACCTATACGTTGCCGTAAAGTGTATAGACTTGGCAATCGCAGTTATTTTGGAACACGCGTGATATTAAACGCAAAATTATTAATTAATTATAATACAATATTATCTACACATGTGCGCGTATGGTACAATATTATAATAATAATTAATAATATTAATATGTGCATTCGATCGCGGTAAATGTTGTTTACGTCTGCGGAGAGATTATGACGAGAGTGTTGCAAAATGTTATAAGAAACGTGAAACACATTAAAACACATTGGCGTTACGTCAATATTAGATACTGAAAAGCTGTCGGTTTAGAGAAAAAAAACACACACACACACACACACACTACAAAATTATGCCACGACATCACGTCGGTCATTGGTCATAGATCGAAAACAACGAGAACTGTACAGAAATGAAAAAAAAAATTATCAATAGCCCTCCGAAACTGATGTAATAATATTGGATATGTATATTTTTATTGTTCTCTGTGCGTGGATTATTGAGCAGCGATTTTTTATTCGGATTTCTGGAGAAATATAATATGACGCAATTCAATCGATGAGATTTGGTGTTTTTTATACTGTTATTTTCTACTCGGTATAAGAATTATTAGGAATGACAGAAACAATAAAAAATAATATTGTAATTTACCAGAAATCAGAATATACACTAATATATGTACCAGCTTTGATATTATAGTCTGTATCTCGACGTACTGGACAATTTCTTTACTCTATTAATTTTAGTTTTAACTTTTAAGTTGAAACAAACGTCGATTAAAATATTGAGTTATGTCTTAACTATAGTAACTCTATAATATTCCTATATAGGTATATTTTAGTATTAAACTGCAGCGATATACCTATACATACCCAATATTATTATACTGGTCAATATAGTACATGAATATGTCTTATGAATAGTTGAATAATTGTAATTACTCGCCGATTTCAAATTCGTAAGAGCGTTGAAATCCGCGATCATATACGACGGCCATCTTTTTTGTGACTAATGTATAAGATATAGGTGAGCTAAATCTGTTTGGCTCGACAATTCTTTAGAAAAAAAAATATGTACCTACACCGCGACGGAAGAAAAAATTGCACATCTGTTAACCAAATATTGGCGAAGAGCCAAAGTAAACGAAACGTCACGATATATATTATTCAAGTGATATATGAAATTATGAAAACGTCATGCCGAGTATTTGACACGTATTATAATAATTTGGCGAGATGAGATGCCAGCGAGTGGGGCTTCGTCTCGTGTCCGATGATGATTACAACGTATAAGTACTTATAATTTATAATAACGTATTACGTATAATAGGATATACGGTCGAACCCGTCCCGTACCGCGTTTTATAACAATAAACGAAAATAATAATTATCATATGCACTAAAGTGACCGTTTGCGTAATAATAATATCTACAAATGTATTGGCGTGTGACGCGCGTAGAGGTATATGAATAAAATATATAATCTAAGTACGCGTATAAAAAAACCTTATCCTATTATTGTGCGCCCGTCGACTTATTGTTCTGTCATTTGAATAACTATACGCGCGTAATCTATTTACGGTTCACGCGTTATTGTACGAGTCTATATACACGGAAAATAGAATTCACAAGCCGTTTTTTTCGTCTTCGAGTTATTGGCCCACGGGATTATATCTACTTTTGTTGCTACGCGGGGGGATTTGATGTCGAATATCTGCTGCAGTGTATATTACATGAGGAATCGCTTGAATTTTAAACGTCCTACAAACGTGATATTATACGACGACGACGTCGAAATGTCGAATGCGAGAAAAAAAAAATTTACATTTAGCGTTTCGATGCGAAGAAGACCACAACTCGCGGTCGAGTGATCCACGATTCCGATAATATAATATTATTATTTATTACAATATACACCTACGTTAAAATCTCCAAAACCATTAAGCGATTATATTATCATTATATTGTAATAATATATTTGTATGTACAATTTATATCTACGGTCGGCAGTTAAACTTTTCACGACTCATACTCAGTTTAATGTTTTGTAATCGGACGTTTAATAATTGAATGTCACTTAAAACCAATTAATCTACTTATCTAATATAATCGGATCAATGGAGCGGCGAGGGATTTTCGGGGGGTAAACGATTTCGAAACGTTGCGCAACGACCAGCTGTATGGCATTATTACTATTATTATTATTTGTAGAAGTATAGTAGTTATGTAGGTATTAGTATTACGAACCGTACAGGTATCGCCACAATATTTGAACGAAAAAAAAAAGATGGCGATAAAATAATAGCTGCGGCGCAGAGAAGTTATATACCAATATAATATAACATAATACACTGCACTTTTGAGATCTGAGTCGATTCACACCGATCTAATAATTATAATACTTCAACGTTGTTGGCATACACACCCGCAACAGCGGCGCATATTTTCATTGCGATCAGCGAACTTTACGAAGGTATAGCCCGGTATAGGTATATATCGTCGTAAATATATACGACAAAAGACTCCGCGACGTCGGTCAATCAAAATTGGCGTCGGGGATTCCGTAAAAAATTGACGTATTACATTTTAAAAACATATGTTCTGCTATACATTTATATATGTGTGATGGGGGTCCAGAATAATAATATTGTTGCCTGCAGTCGGCGGTCGAGTGGCGCGTTTCGGCGACAAGTCTGCAGCACTATGCGTTTTTTTGTGAGCATTTTTCTCACTCACATGTTATAATATATGGGTAACATGCACACAACGATGAGGGTGGGGGGGCTATCGATTTTTGACACGAGTCTCGATGTCGGATTTTCATCGCAGAATGTTAACGAGTTGCGTGAGGTCTTCTCGCGCATATACATATGTATATATAATATATATATATGTATATGATAATAATATATATTATCTACATATATAATACATGATCCCAAGTGGATATAAATCAGCTGCAGAGTGCACGAGCGATCAATTCTTAAAACGATATTATATACATTATATATAATGTGTACGAACGAGTAAGTTATGTTGCTAAAAATTGATCATGTCAAACGGAGGAATGGTTATGGCCATACATAATAGCTATATATAGGTACAGCCGTTTTCATTCGCAGCGTTTAATGCGTGTATATATATATGTGTGTGTGTGTGTGTGTGTGTGTGTTATACACGGCGAATGTTTCGCATTGTTCAGCGGCCGCGTGTGTAATTTATTCCTCGTCCAACGCGATTTTTCACCCCCTCCCACCCCACGGTGACACACCCACCATGTCTGCACATTTCCACGCTAAATGAGCCTGCACCACCACCATCGCCGGCTCCTAACCTGCGATCGGTCCACCAAGACAATAAGGCAACAAACCTAATAAGAATCTATCGGAAGAAATTCGCATTATATGGTGTACGTTTAATAGTATTAATACACATCCATACCTATATATTGTGCAGTGCTTGTGTGTTTCCCCTCGGAACCGGTTTTACGGAAAACCTTCATTGGTCTATGTGCGCGAGTTCACGACCGGCCTATATAATATCTATCCGGTAAACGAAACCCGACGACGGAATCGCAATAATTAATATTACATTGTATTTCATTATGGTATATTATAACCACTGAAGCTAAGCATCCACTGCAGCCACTGTTATTGTTGTTTGAACTACTTCTAATCATAACTCGTAGAATAGATAATAAAGGAATAATAGATATTCTGGGACATGATTCTTATATGAATTTCAAAGCGAGTGGAAGCTCTGTGATCGGAATGGCAGAATTATTCTCTGAGAATTTTCAATCAAAGAGGTATATTGCTGTTATGGATATTGGATACCACTTATACCATATCGTGCAAACATTTACCACGACGACTCCGATATAACTATATTACCCTCTTCGGCGATACAGGTAGGGTAGTTAACCCTTATGTGTCGCTGAGGTTTGGAACGTGATGTCGTTTCGTCGACAGGAAACGTTTGAAAACGGTATAATATTAAGTTACTACGAAAACCGCACTCGATCACAACATTCACAACGAAGTCTAGCCAGTAGTATGTTTTGGTCGGTTCTGGCTCCCCCGAAAATCCCACAAATCCCATTACCCCACCCAGCCTATAGTCGCGCACGTACGCGAGTATCCCCCCCCTACCATCATATAATTTTTATTACATAGCTCATATACCATGTATTTAGCTATAGTTATTATACACTTTACATATTATATTAATAATGTATTATTAACTTATAGAATGAACGTTTTAAAGGATACGTTAACTACGCAAACAAACACCCAATTCGTATCCGTGGGAGATCTCACGATCGAAAAACCATACCTGATATTGAAGATGGTTAACCGGGACACGCAGTACGGGAGGGCAATCATATGCACACTCGAAGGTGATGGAGGGTGTCCCCTAGAAACATATCTACCCAAGTCCATACAGCTGGAGGATGAAGAAATATTGGAATTCAATGCCCGGATGAATAAAAATTTGAAACTAGTGTACAAGGGTCGGCGGGGGAGGGCTTTTAATATCGCGTTCGAGTAGTACTTAAACGCACATATTCAATCATTTGATTGATATGTATGTATGTATGTATGTATATGTATTTATATGAAATAAATATAATATTAATACTTAAAAATGTTTTCCAACCCCGCATATTCACCATACATTACGTATCGTCTTATTATACGTAATTTTTGATTCGATACAAACTTATCTCGCTAATACTATTACCTTCCCCTGCCGCGTATTTTCTCCCTATTACATAGTTATCTCGTGTTTTTATTTAAATCTAAATATTATATATTACAATAATATTATTGCTCAAACAACCTTATTTAACTGGCTAATAAGTAATAACAAATATTAAGAACATGGAAACCTGCTTTATTTATTTATTTATATTTGTTCAATATTATATTTTGATCTACACCTATGGATGGATTTAAAAATCAATCGTGTATAATTACAGTAAGTACTAAACTTCATAGACGTTTTCGAGTGAAAATAATAATAATTAATAACTATTCTTATGTTATAGATTGAAGAAGATACGCTTGAAACATCCATTATGTATTCGAAAATAATGAATGTAGTCTTGACATTTATATGTGTGGGCCTATTGGTCACTGTTATTATGTTATCAAACCCTGCGGGTAACCACCAACCGATTCTGGTAAGTCACAACTGAAAATATATATTTTGTACGTCTGTAAGACAAACTTCTAGGTCCGTAGATTGCACAAACATTTAAGGGTGTTTTAATTATTGTCGTATATGTACTTTTCATTCCATATACATCTACCTTTGATTAAGTAACAAAAAGACCTTGAATTAACCGGTTTTAGTTTTGTTATGTAGATAGATATTCTGCCGTCCTAAGGAAGAATGCAGTAAGTTCTTTCATGCATTTCGAGGAAAATGAATTTTTATATATAGTAGTTTTTGGTAGTTCTATTTTCATAAATACAATATTTTTCAAAGTAAAATACGTATATTTTTAAGGAAATATACTCTCGAATGCAACGGAACTATTTAATTTTATTTAAAATTTTTAATTCACCAAGATATGCTTGTTTTGATATTCATACTAAGTACGTACTTAATTATTTAGAATAGGTTACTTGTCAAAAATGCCGGTAATTCTGGTTACGGCTTTTTTCTGTAGCATACCAAAATGTACTAATCACTAACAATTGAAGAAAAAACGCCGTATATTATCAATATTAATTTTTAGTTTTAATTTATAACACAATTTGAAAGCAATTACAAATATCTTTATCTTGAAATCAAAGTCATCTAGTCATTATTATCTATACTCTGTTCAGCGAAAGAACGCGCCGCGCGCCTGCAAAATTGGTCCGTTTTCGCGCATTCACACGCGCACCCAACCTGTGTGCCACCACCAGCCAGGACGGCCCACCAAACTACGGCGCGCTCCGGCGACCGGCTGTACGTGTCCACGTGTCGGCCGTCTTCGGCAGGCCGAGAGAGGGAGAAATGGGGCCTCTGCGCTCGCTATCTATTCCCAACACTGTCAGTAAAATACGAGTAGATCTAATATTCAATGTTTTTTTTTTTTTTTTTAGCCATTTTCCAATGAAACTAATATTGGAGTCATGAAAACCATTTGGAAAAATATAAAGCCAATGATTTCACCAACCACGGCAGCTTCAGAAATTTCAGGAGCAAATGCTAGTAACGTTAGGATTAACCATCACCATAATAGTCATAACACTCATAACAACAACAACATAACCAACATAACATATATAATTAATAAATATTACAACTAGTAACGTAACAGAATTTCTGTATGATTATTAAGTCAGGTGTTATATAACAATTGCATGTTCACGGAGTATTTGTAGGGCGTTGCAATAGCGGGGACGATTTTCATACACATGATACCTACATACTATAATGATAAAAGAAATGCTCACGATTTGTGGGATTTGCGGGGGAGCCAGAACCGACCAAAACATACTACTCTAGCCGTCCCGTCATTTCCTTTTTTGGTTTGAACAACCGTATATATATATCGGGTTTGATTAAAATGCGTATTTATTATATTGGATAATAATATATACGTTGCGAGAGTATTTAAATATTATATTTAATTGGTTTAATAAATAATAACAATTGTTGTAATGTGCTTACCGCCAAAGTCTGCAGTTGAGAACGGGGTGCAAAAAAAAACTATATAGTTAAAAACAATTCGTGTTTGTCGAAATAAATAGTTTTTTATTTTTATTTTGTTTATTATTCCACTCCAACCCCGCCGGACTGTGTATTCGATTAACGAAGATTTATTAAATTAATTTAATTTTCGTTTGTTTCGTTTTTCAGCTTTTGTAATTTCGGGGGAGTATCCGCGTGGCGTTTTGCCAAACGGGACGAACGCAGAGGGTGAACAGTCTGCCATTCACGGCGGGGTGCAGGGATGGAAAGCCTGCAACACGGTATATACATTTTATAGTATAATATGTAACCTATACGGACCGTTTCTGTTTTATTCAATCGTGGGCCCCGTAAGTGCCGTACAAATGTGCAATAATGTCCACGCTTCAGGTATAGTATAGGGCAGGTTTTACAATATAATATATTTTATCGCCACGACCCGCGGTGCAGTCGTTGGTTTAAGTTTTGGAAGATGACGGGGTTTCGCCGTTCGATGTCGAACACAATGATTATTATTATAGTTTACAAAACGACTCCGGTGTACAGTGATAATAATAACAACAACAATATGAAATGCACACACACATGTGTGTGTGTGTGTGTGCGTGTGTGGCGGTGAGTTCATCTGGTCCGGTCTGATGTGTGTGCGTGGCACGTTCGTATTTATCGTTTTGTAAAATCATTGTTGTATAAATGCGGCGGCGTGTGTACGGCGATCTCGTTTGAATACATTATAGCGCGTGCAATAAATCGACGGGCAGGACACGTCAAATAAATTGATATTCCTATTTAAAAACGCGCAAGCGGAGGACTTGTCCTCCGCGCCGTCCGTCCATTAAATACTCCTTAATATTTTATAATAACGTCTATATACGCAAGCGCGACGAGCTCGACCGTATAACATTTATATTATATCATATTATTATTTATGTCCCATTAAAAACGTATCGAACAATAATAATTTACGGTTTGTATTTTATATACTACATAGGTACAACTTACACTATGGACGCGAACCGCCGTGTGAATTATGATGGCGCACGCGCGTAGGTAAGTATACGGTGCGAGTAAGTACCGATTGCGTGGCATATTTAGTCGCCCGATAAAAACGCGATGGCCCGTCTGATGACAAATGGAACCGTTGAAGCGGCGGCGTGCGTGCGTGTTTGCTGGTGGTGGGGGGGGGGCTCCCGGAACGTCGATGGCCGACGCGTCGTTATCAACCGGACGGCCGTAAAAAAAAATTCACTCGTCCTCTCCAACTCTATAAATATATTATTATTATCATTAGGTACCAAAGTTACCGAGTTGTAACTGCACTTGTTATGATGATAATAATATAGTCGATGATGGTGATGTGCCTCGCGATTTCTGTGCACAATGAGTTATTATGATAGGTGTTATGCTCGATCTTTCGAGTCAGACATAGGGTGGCCATCTTCGTGTTTCCTCGCCGCCGTCTTATTTCGTTCACTCTGTACAATATGCATTTTATTATTTATAGAGCTGATCGACGTCCGATGCAAGCGAATTCCGCGGTTGGTTTGAAATGCGAGTGCAACGATGACTGCAGCGTGCGTAATACTATCGACGACGAACTTTCAATTATCGACGAAAACTATTACCCATCGAAAGGTCTCATTCCCGTTGTCATATGTGTATCGCACGCAGTTATATAGCTATACAGATATAAAACTTTGTTTTAGTGCTGTTCACTCGTTCGTATACAGCGACAAGAAAAATCAATAGAAACAAATTTAAAACTTTTTCGATACCTATTTGGCTATTTGTCGTAATTTTAAAAACAAACAATAACTCATACGACCATCATACTGTGTATATATTTAAACTATTTATACTACACATATTATATTATGAAGCCTGACACACAAAACAAATAAAATGATAATGCCTAATAGGAATTATACATACTATTATATAGGTGCCAACCAGTTCGACTTATTCTCTGTAGGTACTGGGTCGTAATAAAACATTATACACTACATGACGTACAATTACTCAGGTAAATAGGCAACTATAATATTATAACCACCACGTGCCATGCACACAGTTTAACATGTATATCACTCATTAGATTTACAATACCGTATTATTTTATTTGAGTACATAATGGATTGCGTGCACAGGAGAGAACAAAAATAGGTAAACACAAATACAAATTCTATTCTCGCCGTTACACTTAAGCGATAACGCGGCGATAGTAAGTAATATTTAGTCTATAAATTCAATTTCGATGATAAAAGTATCCAAAACAAATGATACGTATATTATAGTAAATTGTTATGTATATATACAGTGAAACCTCTAAATACCGGACACTCCCGGTGACATTTTGTCCGCTCTTCAGGGAGTTCAGTTTAAAGAAAATTTGTAATGGATTCCCAAGAAATCGTCCGCTATTTGGAGGAGCCCGCTAGTTAAAGGTGTTCGTTAGGAGAGGTTTTACTGTATACCTATTATGTACCTATTGTATATTATTAAATATTATTACGTTTATAGATATTAGTTATATAGTTATATCATTATAATATGTAATTACCTAATAGTAATACGCGAGTGTATGGGTGAACTGTATGTCTGTATAATACAACAATATTATGTTTTGAACCAACGTGAACAAAATACTAAATAGTAAAATACACATAATATTTTAAGGGTATAGATAAAACGTTAAAGTACCTACATTTTAGATTTAGATTTAAAATGAAAAGGTCAGTTGGTTGTACAATAAAATTAATAAGGGTTATTTTTTGTAATACATAAAAGGGGAAAAATCTACGTTGTAACATTTTAATTAGTCAAATATTTTGGTTTTTTTTTTTTAAGTACGAGCTTGGTTTTATATATCAAGACCCTTTTTTCCCGTCATTGCTGTAATTTATTATTTTCCGCACAATATGCACTGAAAGTTCTTCATGTATGGCCTGAATGGCAAATACTATAGGGTAAACTGAAATATAACTATATTTTTATTTCGAATGCATTCATAGCGATCTATAAAGCAATACTTCACTTTAACCAGCAGACTTTCTGGGTTTCCCGTTAATCCTGTATATGAAAATGGCTAGAAGCCAGGTATGAATGGACGGGGTATGAAATTAAGGACTTAGAGATCAAACTTAGGACGTCAGACTCAAACTATAATTAAAGTTTATATAATACATAATTCTCTTTTGTGTCGTAGACAATATTATATTAATAAATAATAATATATAGGTAGAGTGGAAAAGACAACGTTTTTAAAATTATTGATATTGGTATAGTTATTTGGTAGAACTAAGCAACTTGAATATTATTACAGTTATTTTTTTTGTTCGGAATGCATTAAAAGTTAAAACCATCAGAATCGCTGACAAACATAGTGAAATGAAATGTTAACGTTGATTAAAACCCGAGGGGCGTTTAAAAATCGTACTATCGCCGCAAAATGCAAATATACTAAAAAAAAAAGCAGTCAATAATTTAATCTAATAATTTTAACTCGATGCATTAATGAAAACAGAGTACGACAACATGAAACGTTCGAGATTTATATGCGATACGATTCCTATATAGATAAGATAAATCAACGTAACTAATAGTCCAAGTTTAATAACAAAAATATAAAGAAACGGAACAATGCACATTATTTACAACTTATTTCTACGCCATGTTTTTCAGGATTTACATTTTGCAGATACGTTTTCGTACGATTGTTTTCCTACATCAAACTTCGTGCAAAATAATAATATAATAATATTATACTCACGTTTTGTTTGGGTCTGGACGTTATACGACTCGTGTAATCGTATTACGGCCGGGATAACAATTTTTTAACACAGATGACTCTTACCTGGAAATGAAAAATTAATATTATAAATCAAATCGTTTTATTATCATCAGAGGGAATATAATAAATTATCGAAAATATTTCAATTAACCAAGTTTCGTATAACATTATTATTATAGCCCATAGGTAGGTACTCAACTCGGCCACGTACAATGTTTTCCTTCGTAAATTGATAAAAATCGAGATGGTTTTTAAATAATATTATGTTGACCCTACGCCGCGCCGTTAATTTATTATTGTTAATTATTAGTAATAAATAATAATATGTAATCGCGGGTTATCATAATAATACGTGTATAAGTAATAAGTAATAATGCTGTATAATTTATTACTAAACGCACCGGACGAAATAATGTACACGAAAAATTAATCATTTTCGTTCCATCTTTTACGTGCATTTTTTTTATTTTTATTATTCATTTTATATCGACTCCATATAAATATTTTTCATCTGCTCGACAACTATTATAGAATACACGTGTCTTTTTGAGTTTACACTGTCGTTATAATATAATATTAATATTACGGTTGGTGTAAGTATACCGTTTTTATTTAGACCACGTAGACAATATTTCGCTAAACAACCGCGGCGACCGTTTTCATTTTATTTTTTTTTTTGTCCTTTTCAATTAGAAGATTTCAACCTGTTCCCGGGCGAGTGTATTTTTATTCGTTTATATTGTGTTTGAACCTCAAAATATACACAAAACACCAATGTAACGTTGTAATTTATATATTTTCCATTAGGAGAATTGGCAGAGTGTGAATAAAAATTCACAGATAAGAAATCGTACGTTCGTACTTGGTTTATTTTCTTAAGCCGCTAATTTATATTCGCCCGGAACAGTTGGCGGACACCTAAAATTTCCCCCGGTAGTCCATTATGGTTATTGCCGGGGGGACGCCATGGCAGGCCGCGGGCGTCGGCGTTACGGTGGAGGGGGTGCAAGGGTGTCGGGACAAGATAAAAACAATAATGCATAAATCAAAACGAAAAGTTTTAGCGGCGTTGCGTATTACAAACAGTGGGTAGGTATTGGACGAGAAAAGTAGTTTTGCTATAATACGGGAAGGGTGTTATTAAATGTTATTTGGAGAAGGCTTAGCAATATTTACGAACACCGACAGCGGTGGGGAGGGCGGGGCGGGCGGTGAGTCGCGGGCAGTGGATGGCCTGATATTAATGTAATAAATATGTTAATTTCGTCCTTGTTTCTTGCTTGAGTATAACGCTAAGAATAGATTGCGGGGTAAACAATACTCTACACAAAGTTTCCCTCTCACTCACTGTTACGTACACGCACACACTCACTCTTTCCATCTCGCTCTCAGACGCACAATAATTATTGTAATTTATTTGAGGATTTTGAGTTACTCGGCGATAAAACCCCGGCGGATTACATATTATTATACTGCAGAGCTTTACATCTTATTCAATAAATGAATAAAGCAGCACAGTAGTCCTATACAGAGTACCAGCTAAATCAGTTGTGTCGTTAAATTACATGCACACAACATATACACATAGGTCCACACAATAATACATGCCTTTTTTCTGTTCTTCTACAATATTATTTTTTACGTTATAAATATTCGAAAAAGGAGTCGGGCATAGGCATTAAGTACAACGAAAACGATCGATCGATATTATAATATTAGGTATATGACGCGTATGATGAATATTACAAAAAAAAACTCATTTTCGGATTTAATGCACATCCACATACATGTGTACCTAAGTATAAAATAATATATACAATTTATTATTTCCCCTTATAATATCATAATATTACAATCACTATTTAAGATACTAAGAGTCGATAGATTATTATTTTTAGACTGTTGGCAGGTGGCAGCTGATATGGACGTGAAGTGAATCATATTTTAGGATAAGAGAAGTTTATTATTAATGACTAATGAGTTATGTGTATGATAATTTATAACATTTTGTTTCGTTAAAAAATGATTTCAATAACTCTTATAATAAATTACCACTTTAAAATCAATGAACATTGATTAAGCAAGTTTTAGGTTAAAATCAAATTAAATATCATTTAAAAAAGACACATTTTGAACCTCATTAAAAAAAAATGCTTAGATACTGGTATAATTTATTTTATGATTTTCAATCACTTCATGTAAAAACTTTCCCAGTTAATTATATAGCGAGTTGACCGAGTAAATAGGTACTCTGAACAATTTTCAACCGCCATTTCAAATTATTGTACATTATAAATAAAATAATAGACTCTATACCAACCAAAGTATAATGATATGTAATCATCGAGACACGCTACATTTCGTTTTTCAAAAGAAATCGATCTGGTTCGATGGAAAAATGAATATCAAAAAAACATTACAATTTGATAGCATTTATTTTTATTCTCGATCAATTACATCTCTGGCGGGCTTAACGTTGCTCAATACCGTGACTTTGTTCTGAAGGGGGAGTGGGCATTATATTATTTTGTTTGTGTTTTGTTAAAACTGTCATTGGTTATTTATTCGAACAGCTGCAGCAGGTTTATCATCGAAAACCGTCGAGGTCGATACACGCGTCTTTCTTTTTAACACCGGCGTTTTTTTTATTTTTTTTATATCAAGTATACAGGTATACCAGCAATACACTATATATCATAGTATATTATGAACGAGCATGACATTTAAATTGAAAAAAAACCATTTAAAACAACACGATAGTAAAATAGGTAAAATAAAAATAAGGATAACAAGTTGCGTTGCGCTGTGGCGGTGGCGGCGGTGGCGGGGGAGTCGAATAAAAGCTACCGAAGTGTTTTCATTTTCGTAGTTATAAATAATGCGATAGGAACGACATCGTAAAACGCGTTTTTACAACATTTGTAATAGTCTGTATTCAAATCTTGCGAGGATGTCGTATTTCGCCTCCGCTGGCTGGTTTATATAGGTACCCGGCAGTTTATCATACGAAACGCATTATGTACGTATTATGTGCCCCGGACGTAAAATACGAGAATATTACCAGAACGGAGGGCCGCCACTTTCGAATGACCCTTTACCACGACGTCGACTTACCGGTCCGGTCCGGTTCACGGAAACGCTCCGAACGAATTTAAACTAAATACATTTTGGTAATAATAATAGTACATTGCCGATATATCATCGACGCGTATTCAACACGCTAGAGCGTTTTAACCAGAAATTTAACTCCCCTCCCGCAAAGCATAATTTGTGCAATGTGCATCGAGCACACCACCGCCGGCCACGATAATAATTATACGTAATAGGTAATATCATTACGTCACCATATTATAATATACAGAACGTCGTGACCTATCGCAATAAATATTATAATAATGTACAACCTAACCACTACGTATAATATAAAGTCGTCCGGACTGCGGTTTTCGACAATCGGCGACGAGTATACAACAATACCGATTGCCTATTGAAAAATATCGAACAAAACGATTTTCGGTTGTGACGCATCAGCGTGAACGGTTAGTGAAAAACTTATAATAATATTATAATAAAATTGTTTCTCGTCGTCGTCGGGATCTAAACCAATGATTTCAAAATGATTTCCGCTCTACGGGAATTCGTCTCGTTGTACGATATCGGAAAACGTAAAACGCTATGGTAAAAACGACCACTCGTAGAATATTATACAGACAACCGTTTTTCCTACAAATCGATTGAAATACATATCAAAGAAAAATGTTCATTTAGATAATATTATATAATATCGAGTGAAATCATATCATATATCGATGATGAAACCGTCGGCGTATAGTATAATTATTTTTAAATTGTTATACAAAACCGTTGCGGTATTCGATGGACGTGTGCGCTTGTGAATTATAAATATTATTATATTAGGTATATTAAACGAACCAGAGCTACGATATAACTTCGATAACGTTTCAATGTCATTATTTTCCTTCGCGGTTGATAACGTCTTAGCGATATTATGTAAATCCGAAAACATTGAGTTTCATTAGGACATCCATCAGAATGTTACAAATCTTTCGACATCATCATAACATTGCTCCCGAGGTAAAACTAGTATACGGAAATTTTATATATTTCATCGTAACACGATATTCCGTAGTAGTGTCGACAGGCGTGTAAGTCGCAGGTCTCGGCGATGTAATAGATAATAAAAATATTAATTATGCTGTTATTGTTATATTTTATCATGTGAGTCACTCGTGAAACACTCCCGTGATGGAAATCATATAATAATAGTAGCGAACGACGGCAACACCGCAGCCGATCCACTTGCTGTTTGTCGCCATCACATCTGCCGTTTCGAGGATACTATTTAACATCATAACATATAAATATATAATATAATAGTTATTATGTCTATATATTATAACATTATCTATGCCCAATAACAATGCAATCGTCCAAATGCTTGGCGATCCAAATCGGAAAAAGGGCGATCGAATGGGGGAGGTCGATTTCCAATCGAATACGGAAGAAAAATGAATTAAATTACTAAACAAATAGAAAAGTAACACGATGGGTAGTTGTTGTTCGTGCAGCAGCAACGTTGTTGGTGTAGTGTCGACTTACAGAACGAGGTCCGTAGTTATTATGGAATTAGAAAAAAAAAACGAAAAACAAACAGTTGCAAGCCTATTGCGATCGAAACATTACCACAACACGTTTTAACGGGAAAATTCAATTTTACGCTCCGCCGATGAACCCCCGCGGAACAAAATCGCCCTAACAAAGTGGACGCGTGAGAAAACAATAATACACTCTACCGTCGCCGCCGGATAAGTATAATATCTATGATTTGTATATTGTATATACGATTACATGACGGACGACCATATTGTGTCAAAAATCGAATCGCTAGTTACGGGGTGGAAACAACGAACGGACAATCAACGTACACGAACTTAAAGTATGTATATTGGTGACCCGAACGACTCACTATAATATTATTATATTTTATAATATTGTCATGAGACCGAAAACCCGTGTGGTGGCGCCGTTGGAAAAGTCGAAAAATCAAAAACGACCCGACGAGGGGTAGACGACGAAAATACCAGGTGCTCGAAGACATCGTTTAGCACAAAAAACCTACCACGTGAAATGACGCACTCTGTATATTATACTCTAAAATCAGTACACATAATATTATTATATTATGTGAACGCACTGCTGCCGCCGCACCTGCGAAACGCACAAATGCCTGTTGTACACGTATTTATTATGACGATTGACAGTGTTTTAATTGCGAGCCTTTGCATTTACTACACTATCGTATAGGTACGCAGGGGGGGGGGGAGATTATATTTTTCCTCTCTTCATGCCACACCCATTATACGCTTACACGCCAATCCCCGCAAATCGCCTTCAACCTCCTGGAAGCCACGAATTTCTCACAACTATTATAACCACTTTGTCTCGTGCCGGACACTCTTGGTCGAAATCGGTACCCGGGTTTATGAGCGTATCATTGTGAAAGCCACCACAATATGATATTTATCTGAGAAAATAATTCGTGCACACATCAGGGCACTGAAACGCATATTATTGGTGATTTTACATTTTTACCAGACCATCGGTCAATAGATTAGAATATTTTCCTTCCGGCGCCATTGCAGCCGAGGGCTCGAGATGGTTGAGCGAACGAGACACGCAGACATAGTTTTGAACAAGTCGTTTAAACAAATTTACCAACGTGTTTGCGACGACCGTACTTCAGAGTGTAAAATTCGGTGCAGCTTTCTCGTTTGTTTTTGACGTTGTGAATACAATACGATAATTTGTTATGAATTATTATTATATACGACGGAAATCGAATAAACTTCCGACATGATAATAATATTATCGTAATACTATAATAATAATAATAATAATGTGCGTTCAAACGATGACGACTTCGGAGGCGGCGGCGTCGGCGATAGGCTATGAAGTGACTAAATTTTCAATGGGTTAAGATTATCATCGTATATAACTGTGCTGCAACGATGCTGATTACGATGGTGTCGTGTTTGTTGTCTACAGAGAGCTCTACGTGCTAGTTACACGTCCATTGTAGTTTAGCCGGCCGTCACCGTAAATTTTTGTTTAATGAACCCGCATTCATCAGAACGTATGTAACACAATATAATACAATAATAATATATACGCATACACTGCTGTTATAGAGTATATAATGGTATGTATAAACGTACTCGGTCTCGGTGTGTACTAAATCTATGTAATAATAATAGTAATATGTATATTATTGTACGCGAGGTGACAAATTATACAAACGAACAACTGTTACTGCTGCGCTCACTATACGACGACGGGTGGCTCCACCAGCTCAGCTGATGTTCTCCCTTTTGCTCGATCCGATTATAGCGCTGGAATCGTGGGCGTTTTCCATCATGTGCGTTCAGCTCAAAAAGCACGCGGCGTGTAATTTCGCCGCAGTATATAGTCCAAAGTTGACACTTAAGCCTTAAACGCCCGCACAGTTGAACGACACACCAGACGAACGTGTTAAGGTCGAACCGTTTTATTATTTTACAATATTCGATCGACGACTGTTCCGCGATCCTTCGATTCTAGAACTCGCGGAGAGGTCTTCACACCACGTACCCACACGTACCTAGGTATTATATCGTATTATTTGAACATCTGTGTAGGTAGATGATATTATTATACGTTTCCATCAAACCGTCGGCTGCGGCTAGGACGAAGTGCGCCGTATTCGCGTATAATATACATCTTTTATATTATTATTATAAATGCGTTCGTTGTATAATAATTATAGAATACTACGCACGTCAAGAATTAATCGCGTGCGAACAATCACAGTTTTATTGTTCAGGCAACGAATATAGCTGGTACCTATCATAAAAAACCGTTCGGCGGCTGATCTTTCGAATATTAATTATTTTGATTGCTTTCGCACGACTGTTGATGTATAATATACAGTTATATGAGGGCAGATCGCAACTATAGGTTTACTAATAAATATCATTTCATTCACAAACGTCTGGACGATTTTGTACAAATAATAATCTTTAGAATACATAATAATATTAAATATACGCACGTTATACACTATAATATATATATATATATATCGACGGTTCGGTATACTGTACTATAAATGTTATTATAACATTATATCCGTCCATGGCTATTTGAATAATAATAATATTGAGGCCAAACGGCATATTGCGTACCGCGGTTTTAATTACCCGTCATTGGCCATATTATTATAACATACATTATTTACAAGTATTCAATATCGGCCGTTTCGCATCCGAAATATTGTTGAACGCAGTGCAAATACTAAAAAACGGGTAAAATATATAATTACGCACCGCACGCGACGGCCGTGGTCGTAGTTTGCTGCAAGTTGCAACTACAATAGATTTCCCATAGAACAAAGATTCGCTGTGTGTCAGACGCGGCAGAGATAATATTCTGTGCACGCGTCGCCTATTTGTGTCGTGTTTTATGCGTTGTACGTATTATTATTATGTACAATATAAATAATAATAATAATAATATAATATAGAAAAGTGTAAAGGCGCATAGCTTATAAGCTGCGTACTCGAAACCGTCTTAACTATATTATACGCTATTATTATAATGTCACGCGAATATATTATTATTATTATAATATTATATTATGGACTATTTGTTTTGCAGAACTCGAGCTCGATCGCGTCGGTTCAGTTATTCGCCATAACATATTTATTTTAGTGTCCGCGGTATGGTATTGTTGTGTCGTGTACCACTAATGTTATTTGTAATCGTCATATTAAGATGTGTGCTGAATTCGAAACGTTCGGAAGATGAAGACGTGTAACGGATGACGCGCTGCTAAATACATACTGTATATAACATGAACGACCCGCATTCACACGGACTTTAGACGAAAAACGAGGATCGCACGTCATTCATCAGGGAATTAAAATGTAAAAATTCCGCGATTTTCGTCATCTATACGCAGGTACATGTTGCGGCGCGAAACCAGCGTCACACATTTTCTCAGTTTTTATCGTTCCCCCAATCTGTCCGAGTGTGGTGTGAGACTGTTCGCGTATTGAAGCTAGACGGTGCGAGTCGCACGCAATTATACAGTGAGTATTGTATTATATAAAACAGACTTTGAAATGGCCGTGTATATCACATTACTATTATATTCGTCACGTAACACATTATTGGCCGTTTGATAAGAAAAATCACACATTTACACGGTTTGCCATTCTGGCTGTCTGTCTGTCTGTCTACCTGTCTGTCAGTGCACCATATACTTATAATAATATACAATAATATATAATACTATTTCGTAACAAGCACATCGTTTGCGCATAGCGATATGCAATCCGGTCACGGGATCGGTGTTAGCAAACAACGACTTGCAGCGAATCACGAGGTTCTTAATAGGTATACGATGTACAGATATTATAATAATATTATAGTCGGCTCCGAAAATCCGATGATGCCGACTGCCGAGTGCCGACTAGTCGTTTTAATTTAAACTATTTGTGTTCAAGATATTCAATAAAAAGTTATTAAAACATATATTTTTGATCTTTGCTGTAAAATAATTTTAATTATTATAGATACCTAACCTATACGTGGTTTCGTTTAATTATTATTAACGAAAAACAGCTGTTGTTCGTTTGTTCATATACTATTGTGATAATGTTTCGTGTATGTATGTATTATTGTTAATTGCTGCACAAAAAGCAATATTTATGAGTTATGAGTTTCAGATGAAAGGAACCCAATTGTACAAACATTGATGGGAGATTAGGTAGGCAAATTCATTTAAATGTATTATAAATTTTAAAAAAACGCGAGCTCAATGATTAAAATATTTTATTAATAACGGCCAATATTTGACGTTACCTCGACCCGGGTCGTAGGTGTCGCCGGCGATACATGTAAACAACATTATGTAATATTACTATATCCCAAATAGTGGCGGTGGAGTTATATGTGGATAGTTAGTACGTTATCAACGGATAGCGAAATTTTACCAAACGATGACTATGTCGTATTATACTCGTATATCAGATAGGACGAACCGACAGCACCAGCAAGCTGCAGGTGTCTAAATGTGTCTTATAAATCCACAGGTCTGTGCACAGTTTTGTTGTTGTTGTTGTTGTTTAAATCGCGGCAGTCCGGAGCAAGGTGCGCGCGCTCACCACGTCCCACGACGCGAAACCGCCGCACGTCCGCACAAAAACCAACCACCGTATTCCGCGTGCCAAAAAACGAAAATATATATAACACAGACGATGATATTATTTCAGTTGGTGCGACGCGTAATACGAGCGTCTTATGATAACAGATATTATTACATAAGTTATAATAATGTAATTATCATAGGCGACGACAATAATGACATAGCGTAGGTTAAGCCGTTAAGGTAGGTTCAGTGGCGTAGCCAGGATTATGAAATGGGAGAGGGGAAGTAAGTATAAATTTAACCAAATTTTTACAGTTTTTTTGTGTACTATTTAATACGTTTATTAGGGGAAAAAATGTAAATGGTAGGGAGGTTTACAATTTTTGTATAATACTTACTCTAATACGAGACTTCATATTATTATTATATTGTGCTCGTTCAAATTATATAAAATTTTCGCCGTGTCTGAGATCTTATAGGTACTACGAGTTACGAAGCGCTTTAATTGGAAAGAAAAATAATTATCATATTATCATATACCCCCATAATATTATTAAATAATATTACTACAATCGTACACCATACTATGTTAATCACGTGACACGGGTCACCACTCACCAGCACATCACATTTGAAGCTCCTGAAAGGGACACATTAATGTGTCGATGTTTCGACGGGAAATCGAAATGTCGAGTTTTATGAGAGTAGTTTAGTGGACACGAAAACAAGCCTATTATTAGACCGCGGTCTGCCTTAGAGGCCATTCCCGTTTCCCCCGCGGGATCGTATGGTCTTTTGGTGGGTGGGTGGGCGGTTGGGTGGGGTGAGGGCGTCCGACTGTCGTTGTTGCGGGCGATGGTCATGGTATACCGGAGGGCGGCAAACAAAGTAATTATCACAATAGCGGCTCGTGTTTTCCTGTTTTTTTTCTCCAAACACCCATTATTTCAAAGATTATACGAGAGAAACTATTTTTGTCAGTAATCTCTTTAATTTACTAAACGCTATAATACGCACGGCTTAAGGCTTAATAATATCTTTATTACGATATTATTATTATGTATCCGGACCGTAATATTATGCACTCACGGCCGAAAGAGAACTCAGAAACTTTTGTAAACGACACATAACCAGTGTGGTGTGTGTGTGGGGGGGATGAGTGGAGGACGACTTTCAAATGCCGTGAAAACCCCGCTCATGTGATTTGCATAATATTATGTAAAATAATATGTATTTATGCGCTAAAAATTCTAATTAAATAATAAATAATATTATGCACTCTCTGGAATTTTTAAATATAATTATATCTATTTTCACTTCTGAAGGAATATTATATATTACTAATATATTGAAATAAAATGATGAAGAGAACATTGTATTTCCCTTGCAAAATACACACAATAAAGGTGATGAAATACGGCATTTTAGTAAATCTCTAAATATTATTACTGTCACAGGTACTAAAAAAGTATCACAAAATAATTACGCACGATCGTTTTAATAGTGTATGGAAAATACACAATTAAAATACTCAAATTATAAAATTCACTACCTATATAGTAATTTTAACGAAGAAATCATAATTAACTATAATTGTCTATTACCTATTTCGTCTGCAATGAATAAATTTCCTTTAAAAATTTCGATTCCCTGAATATTACCTAAATACTATGGTTTAAATGTTTAATCTGATTTAGACGAATATTCAAGATTTGAATTAAGAACTAAATTATAATAGACAAAGGTTAATCAACATTTCATGTTAAATAATAAATAATATTATATCCTGGAAAATCGTGAATTTATGTTTACACTTTTCTAACAGATTAATATAATAGGTGTACTTTGAATCACTCAATCTCTGTACTAGTTATAAACTATAATATAGTTCTATATTTTTATGGTTTTGGAAGAATATTTTTTATTAAATACAAAATATACAATATCTATTTTTGGCTAATTAATTAATAGTTACGCAGTTATCAAATCACGATAAACTGACATACTGTTGTAACTATACATTTAATATATAAATTATAAGCACAAGCTTATCAAAAAAGGTCGTTCGTGGAACACACAATGTTTAAAATTTTAAATAATAAATGTCTCATAAATTGCACCTACAGCAGAACATAGAAACGCCAAGAGATTTAGTTTAACTATTGAAATAATGTCCCTTAGACAGTGAAAAAATGTCTAAAGGATATAAAACACGTGCTGAGGGTGGCCAATGTAGTTATTGTCCCGTTCTCTCCAATAACTAATCCTCATAGGATCAAAAGTGAATACAAATTATTTTTATTTTTAACGTCCCGGCGACATTGGCTGGGGCTGCATCAGCAGCGTTGAAATTCAAAACCAATTCGCATTTCCATTTCAATTTATCATAGGGTAAAGTCTCATTGTGTTAGGGGATGAAAAAACGTCACAGTTGTTAGTCAGTTTTTGGGAAGAAAGAGAGAAAAAAATGTATTATTAATGATGTTTATGGTCGTTTTTCCCTCCTCAGTCCTCAAGCAAAAATCCAATAACTTGGCACCGACAAAGGACGACTGTTGTACATTAGTTTTAACAGCTAACAGCTACTTTTAAACATGTTCTTCTGACATGCCAAAAACGTTAATAATTGTACAATTTATATAAATATAAAAATGAAAGGAAACGAAAGGCAAACAAAAAACTCTACAGTGCACTTATTTAACATAAAGGTGCACAACCTTATTTTCCATCGAAATTATAACTAAGTAGTTCCCGTTTTTACGGCAATTAATAATGTGTATGTTTGGATTATTAAAATTATGATTTATTTAATGAAAAAAAAAATAAGTGCGTTTGTGTGTAGTATTATTCAAATGAGAGCATTAACAACAGCGGGCAACAATGAACGGAGAACATTCTTTGAATAGCGCAACAAAGTAATCGTATGGCGAAGCTAACAAACCGTGAAGGAGACCATGCTGGGCCTCACAGGCCACAGCCACGTCCTACCCCCCCGTCTTCATCCTCCACCAACTCCTTCCACTCATTTAAATCTCCCACTTCTCGTCCTGCAACTCCTACTCATACAATATGGACTGGCGTAACATTTTTTTTTTTAATCGAAAATAATTTATTATCATCAAAGATTTATTAATAACGAACATCGGAGCCGGGCTATTGTTAATAGAATACTAATGGCTAATTTACTGATTGTCGTCCGTTAATTGCATATGGGTGGGGGGGGGGGAACAATAAACCCAAAATCGTGTTTGAATGTCTCAGCGACGAGATCGAGTTGGGTTTTGTGTGTAAGTAGAGGTATATTTAAACGAAACCACAACTTGGTCACAACCGCCGCCGCCGCCGCCAACAATGCGCGCTACCGTTAGGAAAACAATATGCCCAAAACAGCGAGTCGAGGTCACCTCGTGTAATCCGTTCGTTTATAATAATTTGTTTTATTTCGAGCATATATTTTTAGTGTCTGTGTTCCAACACTTTCGATCGATGATTGGATGAAAAATTCCAATAATATTAAAACTATTACATTTTTATCATATAATAATTGTATTATATAGGATTTATTTGTTGACAGTTTCGATTTATAAACAAAATACTAAAGAGTTAACAGCAAACAAAAATCAAAATACCATTTGACGTTATAATAATACCAACACGAACACAATTTTTGGAGTGCCAAACGAATAAAATTAAAATGACTGATTATAATGATAGATATTATACGCCACTCGATTCTCGACGTGTATATCCGTGGTTTAAATTAAGGCACGCACGTCCTTGGTTCTTAATTATAAACAAAAAATCAATTAATTAAAAACACGGTTCTGGGAATTTGATTTAATTTAAACAAAAACTATTATCTTGTATAATATACGCGTCATGCTCGGTTATTAGGTCAAAAATATAAATAAAATGTGCATTTAATTCCAAACCAGTAGTTATAACCAGAGGAGGATTAATGTAAAAATTAACTGTAGGACTTGGGTTAACCATTTTGTTGTAATACGACATTGAATGCGTTTTCTGGTACAATAATATAACGTTATAACTCGGTTATTAGTCTATTATACCAATAGGTGTGTTTGTCAATGGCACAGGTTTTAAGTGAAATCCGGTCGCAATGTCATAATTATCATTTATCTTTAAATTATGTAGGCATAAAGAAGACACACATATTTTAATCTCGAGATAAAATAAATAGTAAATAGTAAATACAAATACTAAGCCGATTATATTATTATGTAATAAGAATTATATTACGTTGCAGATCTGTTGCATACTTATTAATGTAACGTTACATAATGTTTTCATTTTTAAAACTAAAGAAAAAAATAGTTAGCTGGCGTTCTTCAATATTCTATGACATTTATTTAATAACGTTTAATTACCGCTAAGTAAAGGCACGCACTACAGTATATAATATTATATAGTACCTATATACGTATTACTTATACCACAGAATATAATATTATCATGACATTTTATATATTCTGTGATTATACTATGACCATAGTAATGCACATAGTTTTGAACCGAAATAATGGTATACCCGATCCACGGGAAATTACACAGATAAGTCACATCGGAAAAACAACTGATGCGTTGGTCACATTTTTCGTGAAAGATTTCTCAGATTGCGTACCGATGAACGTTTTACTACCGTGGTTACGGATACAGCGTGTGCCTCGGCCTATACATTGATAATAGTATCATTATGACCGGCGCAAACCAGCGAAATTATTGTCGTTGTCACGTGTCAGGTCAGTCGTGGTCAATCGCAAATCCTTCTCCACGGACGCTGAGAATAACCAGCAACTAGGGGACAGACTGTCGATACCACACTCGCGTGCACATTTTTGTAGTAACGCATAATAATATGCGCTGCAGTCCGTCCAAAGGGTAATATATTATTATTATTATTTGGAGGCTTGGGGCATAAGTAACGAGAAAAATAATCACAGGCGGACGAGCAAGTAATTGAAACGATCGTGTCACAACGTAAGAGATCAGGTACGATTACGAACACGAGAAATTAAGGAGTGTAAAAGTTCCATTATCGAAGTGATGTTTATATTTTACTATGGATCAATATACTCGTTGTATCTGCGTTTAGAGTCGTAGGTAGATGGGCAGACTTTACAGTTGCACCGTTGTAACACCATAGTATTATGTATTTAAAATTAATGGTAGTGTTTATTTGGAAAAACAAATTTGATCACATCGTATACTCGCAGCCTATTATCCGTCTCATTTGAACAAAATATTTTAACGTATACAAATGAAACGTTTCGTGTGTATTTCGATTTTTGACACGAGCACACAAACGGACTTATTAAAATAATTTCACCTGCATAAGTGAATAATCAGTCACATGCCCTTTTTGAAAATACCAATTAAAATTACAGCTGCGCTTAAAAAAAAAACTAGCGTAGTGGTTCTATTTTCATTTTAAATTAGTCTAAAGTAAATTAACCGAAACCTGTCAAGAAGATCCGTTCGTGTAATAAATGTTATTTATGTAATGCTTTTAATAGAAGATAAGATAACTACTATGGTATCTTACAAAAAAATGTTTATATATTGGGAACACGCCCTCCAGATTAGGTGAGTTTCTACAAGACTACAACCTATATAATGTAAGTCGTATATAAATGATAAAATACTAGTTTATGCTTATAAAATATTACAATTTTATTTGTTTGCTTTTACTGTCATTATCGCATAAGCCCAGTACAGATAATAGTAAATGTATTATACACGAATACATTAATTTAAATATAAGGATATAAAAAACCCGACTATTGATAAATGTTATGGAAAAAACTGAATTATTCGTCACAAGACAATTTTCAATTGACGAACTTTTCAGCGTCGTAGACTTGAAATCAAGACTATTTAAAATTAAAATAATAACATTATATTATAATATCATCACATCTATCGTGTGAAAAATAAAATTAGCTTATAAATAATGAGCAACATAATATCTACTACTATGTGGCATTTTTAAAGTGAATTTTTTTCTGAAACAAAATCATTGAAAACAAAATAACGAGAAAAATGTTGTAATAGGTTATAGGTATCTATACTGGTCATAAAACGAGTTAAGTGCAACAACTTTTGGACTTGTTTATCGTTTTATTATATAACGTAGTGCGTTTAAATAAATACAAGGGAATATTGTGTACACGCGTTTATATTAATATTGTAATAATAAGCACAACCTTTTGCGGCGGCGGTGGCGGTTTGTCCACGCGCCGTTTCGGATGAATCGAGAATGCGGCGGTGGTGGTAACCGCAGCTACTACTACCGCGGTATAACGCAAAGTGTATAATATACACTATACACGCAAAAACCATGACCTCGAAAAACGCACTGTTATGGCGGGTTGGCGGCGGCAATACGATTTGTACCGTCGCGGCGCTGCTGCAGTTGTCGATTTTTATACAGCGCATAATACCATAACATAATATACATTCTGGGTCGCTATTGTGTTGCACCGTGTACGGAGGGGTGTTTGGACGACGAGGGTCGAGCGAGATGAGTTGGGGGGGAGGGGAGTGGGGGTGTACGACAGACGGCGGAGATCGAGTATGGGGCAGACGACACGTTGTCGAATCGCGCGAGCCACTTACAGCGTCGTCTGTAGTGGAGGGCATGGGTGAGGGGGTCGAAGGACAAGAAAGAAAAGAAGAAAAAAGGTCCGTGCGGCACACGCAGGTAATCGTCTAACCTCCCGGGGCCACCCCCCGCCCCATCGCACGTACCAATATATAGGATATTATGATGTATATACAGCGCGTGTATCGTGGGTGTGAGTGTAAGACGGTAGACACGGTGTATTTATTTTCGAGCATATTTTTCTCGCGTCTCCTTCTGCGGGTCCAGTTTGTTGTACACCCCGTGCACATAATATAAATTGTAATAGTACATGCGACCACTTTAATACAACACACGTGTGCAATAATATACCTAGTTACATAACACCGTAAACGCGACTCTGCGCCGGAGCATCGACTCGTAAAATTACGATAGTCGCCTGTATTAGATATACATATTATTACTATTATTATGACTTCAACAGAGTGACCGGTGCAGCGGGCGAGCAACCGATCAGGGCGACCATCAGCCCATCTGGCGCGTCTCAAACTCAAAACACGTCCTCCTCCTCATCCGACCACACGCGTTCGGGGCAACACGAAGATACGGCGCTATAATATTACACGTTTACCCAGGCACACACACTCACACGCGAGTGCCGTCGAAATATTATAATATAATAATATTATGTACTTACATTATAATATTGTGCGTTCGCGTAATCGTATGATATCGTGTGCGAGCACACGGATCGAATGACTTGCGAGGCGTATATGGTTCATATTATGGGCACCTTTCGTGGTGGTCTCCCAAACACGTGCGTGTGCAACACGACGATGGCGACCGGCACTGACCAACCCCATGGTCGTGGTTTTACGCGCCGGGGCCCGGACGAATCGACGGAGATAAGTTTTTAAGGCCGGTCGTCTCGTCGTTGTTTCCGTCACTGTTTTTCGAAGAGATTGCGATAATATTAATGTGTATACGATATTATATTACATTATGTACGCTTTTCGCCGTTGTCGTTTCCGATCCATTTCGACGTTTAACATTGATTTCGACTCTAGACGGGTAGTCACTCCGGCTGCACCGCAGCAGTGCGTACCCATCGATGACGATAATTTATTATTATTATAACAATATAATATTATTGTCATTGATCATCAGCGTTGGCACGCAACCATAGGCGGATATTTGATCACATCCGTGGGGGGGCTTAACATTTTTGTCTTATCCTTTAGCGTAAACATACATTTTTAAACGCTTCGACCTACTAACTAGTGGCTACTCAGTACTCCTACTTTATTCTAGCAGAGGCACCAAGTATATATAGGTATAATAAAATACACAATTTATTTTGACATCTAGTGTGGTTTGTTACATTCAGGGGGGCTTAAGCCCCCCCTCCAATATCCGTCTATGCACGCAACAGAGGCGATGTTTGAACCGCTGATTTGCCTATGATTTTCATTTGTCACGGTGCGGCGACTCTTCGGGGTCGGTAAGACGGATCGTTATACTAATACATATTAATATATAATATTACATCTAGAAAAATTGTATTTGGGTTTCACAACGACGACGATGGCTCGGCGTGTGTATATAATATAGCGATTGTTATCAATTATTTGCAGGCGTCGTTGCGGCGGTTTGGCGAATTGAAATATTACGTTTGTTGGCTTACGGCGATTACTTTGAAGAGCATTCAGTAGCACGTACTAATTATTACTAAAGCGGAGGTTATATTATTATGGTTTTCCGTCGTAAAAGGGTACGATTAGTACAATATAGTAAACACACGTTACGGAGATCGGTGGGTGTACCTATTACCTAATTGCCTACAATAATCAAAACACAATCGGAATTATATAGTCTCTATTATGTTTAGATTTTGATTTCGTTATCATCGCATACTTTGCTTGTAAAGCTCGGCCTCGACGAAATATGATATAACTGATGTGCGATTTACGGTCGTTTAAACACTCGAAACAAGTGTTTGCCGGAGTAGCTTATGATAATATTGTTATGCGTCACAACGTACCTATATTACAAAAAGGCGTCTGAACAACGCAGTTCGGCCGTCGAACGCTCTGTATAGTGTATACTATATTAACATAATATTATAAGTTATATTATAACGTCATACTATACAGAGTGTTCAAATAATCGGAGTCGTCGAGCAATTTTTGGGAGGGGAAAATCACATCGTGATTGTCGACCCCTCGAAAAACCAAACGTACCGTTTCAAATGGATTTTTGTGTACGGTTATAAAATATTATATTGTGTTGTAGTACGTACAAATAACGCTAAAACGTTATGGGTAGGTACAACAGGTAGCGACGCGGCGTGGTACGATCTCTGCACGACGGTACAGGTATATATTATAATAAAAGTACAAAGAAAAAATATAAAGGGGCACTGGATTTGGTTTTTGTTGAAAATCGCACGGCGCCCAACACCTTTGACAAACGCATGATTTCGATAGCGGTTTAAATTTATATTATATATGACCATCGTTTTTGGCCAGTCGACAATGTTTTGTGTCCCGGGTACAGTCGACACGCTGACCTTATAGTACCATAATAATATATCGCTGAGCTCGCCCCATCACGAGCAGTAGAACGGATGACATTTTGACTATTATATTATTGATAATAGTATACGCAAACTGGGCCGATGCTTGATAAATACTGCAGTGTCCGCCGCGAGATTACGGTTAACTATGTATCCGTTTTATTCACTAATTTCATCATTTTAATGTCCAGTCTAATGACTAATTTCTAATGTGACCAAATTCTTCGAATTGCATAATACAGTCCATTAATTGTACACGTTTACATTTGTTAAATGCACTAATTCGATTTCGTACTATAGGTACCCTATACGTACTGCATGTGTGTTGCAAAATATTGTTTTAGGCCTTGTCAATACATAATATTTTATGATATGCATAAAAAAAATTATAATACAATTGATCCTTAAAAATGTTTTTATTATTTGAATATACGATCTATAGTTAATCCACATTTTTTTGTACAATAGTAAGCATAATAATTATTGTCGGTTGTTGTTAAATTTGGACAATAGTCTTGAGAAAGAAGTAGCTCATTAGCGACACTATAGAGACTTCAAAATGTTAACGGTTTTAGTTTTCAAACAATGAAAAAAACTATACACGAAAATATATAGTTTTTTAATTTAATTTGAATTATTATTACTACAAACTAGATTAAAATAAAAAAAATCGTAAAAGTATAATATTCAATAGTTGGTTGAATAAAAAAATGTTAAAACTATTTGGCACCTTCGATTACAGTTACATTTTTTCTAACCCCTTTCTAGCCACCAAAAAAAAAAAGCGCTAATTCAATCAATAAAGTAATGGTTATTTTGAAACCACAAAAAAACACTTATCAGTGTTCGGGCATTAAATGCAATTAATGGTTCATTGGATTAAAACGCACATAAAAGCCTTTGCGTATAGAGCGAAATCTCAACCAAACACAAAAAAAACCCCCTACCTATATGTGCCATGTGGCTATGCATAAAAATAATATATCGTGTCAAAGCTTAATATATATGATGCTTATAATGTCACACAGTGTACATTGTTATAACCGCGTGTGATGATTCGGTTATTAAATAAATTGTGTGATATTGTCAATATACCAGATGATATAGCAGATGAATACAATACAGTCTGTTTAGCATGTACAGATTGATAAAACTAATAAAAATATTAATTAGGTTTAACCCTGGGATTAATCGAGTTCCGACGCCAGTGATTTCGTGTGTTATTATCACCGCATACCTAGGTATAATATACACTCGACAAAACAACTGTTGTACCGTCGTCGTATAAAATATGTAACAATATTATAATTATATGTATATTATAATAATTAACTATATTATCAATATAGTTATGCGACAAGTCGACCCTGAAGAGTTTTCCACAATTCAAGGAAAGGCAAACCGCGGCCAGTAAATCAAGGGATACCTGGGTATACGGTTATGTATTATATACAGAGGTATAATAAACGTGCGCATAGATTTCTAAACATAACAATATAATATATATATATACCTACTGCGGAGGGAAAAACGACGTTCTCACGGCCCTTCGAGTTCAAAAAAAATGTTTATCGCATATGTACCTATATATACATTATATTATATTGTAGGCGCAGTCGTTTCGGAACGTTTCGAAATCACGGGACACCCGGCGACGACAACGGTTTGGCAGGACCCGACGGGGGATAAATGTATAGGTAGGTACGATATAATAATAATATTATATTATTTGTATATTATTGTGAGCCATGTTAGGCCGGCCAAGATTTTATTATATTATTGCACTCGGCGAGGTCCGCACAGTTTTGGTCGGCCGACTGCGTATAAATGATACAACACGCACTCGAACGAAATTGTATATAATACGCGTATATACACATATAGGTTCGGTGTGTCTAATTGAAACAACCCTGAGAAGACATTTAGAAATGTCCACTTAGTTAATGCAATAACGCCATTGTTACATTGTTCCTATTCGGGCTCCGTCATTATTATGCCAATAAATATCAATTAAATTGTAATTTGTGTTGTTTTTTCGTGTTTGGAACAAAAATTATTACTTCCTTAATGGACCATGCGACAGGAATGCTGTTTATTACGAAAAATAAATATAAAAGAAAGAAAGGAAATAACACATATTATATAATATAATATATTATTTAGAATGGAAAGGGTCTTTTATGTTTAAAAACTTTATATATTTTCTACCTCCACTGCCGCCACCTACCACACTCGCCATACACCCTCTACCCGTACGTCTGCACCACCTAACCCGCACGCGTTTTTCGAGAATTATTGCCGTGCAAATATCGACTTTGGTGAACTTCTTGTCTGGCGGATAAGGAGAAAAAAAAATAAAGTTTTATAACGTCAGTATTATACATGTAGTGTTCCTCCCCACCCCTTCACACTTACTCGTTCGATACGAGCTTTAAAGTAGTACTAAAAAACATTCCAAACAATATTCCTCTTTGGGAAATAATACTCTTTTCTATTGTCTATTACCGGCTCTATAATCTATTGTCGATGTACGAAGACGAAGTGAGGTGGTGGACTCTTGTTTGGGATAGTCGTGAGTTAAAATCACTGCATAATATTTTAATAATAATTAATAATATAATACTTGGCCGTTTTAATTTGAAAACTAACTGTATATAACATATTATAATATACATATAGAAACATAAATGTATTATGTGCATAATGCATTATTCATTATATTGGCATACCGTGAAAAATCAAACGGTTTATTGAATTATTTTTAAATTATTTTGGTAGACGGTGGGTAGGTAAGTACAGGAAGGTACTGAAAATGCCATTATATTTATATACATAATATAGAAAATGTTTATTAACGTTAGAAAATAAACAAGACTTAATATACACGGAATAAAAATTATTTCAGTTCAAGTTATTTCCATAATAAACTACGGGGATTATGGTAAAATTTTAATAACATTCAAAGTATACTGCAGCTTGTTTATTTTATGAGACGGTATTGATTTTTTTGTTTTTAATTTATTCAAACCAATACTATTTCTATGGTTTGAAACTTTTATATAAAAGGGGTTCTAACAATCCGTTGCTTAATACAATAATAAAAATGTATTTTATATATTCAACAAATAATTTTCCATTTATAATGAAGTTCATAAATAAACATGAAATTTAATAAGAAAACGGATTCATAATTAGTGAATATTTTTGAAATAAAACTTTTATTCGAATAATTTTTTAACAATTTCCATCTAATTGAATATGAACAAACAGAATGAAATAAACCTTGTGTTAGTCATTTAATTAATTCAAAAATACGTTTGAGCAACAATAAATTGCGGTGTTATAAAAATAAAAATATACATCTTCGATGTTTTTAACCAATGACAATAAAGCATTGTGAATACAATTAATGTGAATACAATTAATTATTGAAAAACACTGTGCATTGATAAGATTTTCAGACTTCAGCTTATTTGTTTCTTCTTTGCTAATGAAACGCACTATTAGTTAATTATATTTGATACATCGCGTAAATCGTATAGGTACAATGATGATCAGAAGATCTGTGTTACCCATAATTTGATCATAAATAATAATATAATAATATTATGACCGATAACGTACCTACATCATATTTTATTTACACGCTGACGTTATCGTCGTGGTTCCGCGATAGAAACGTTAAAAACGAAATCACACAGTCGAACAACTCAAAGCTGCCATTAAGTCATATAGATTGCCACTTAATTTTAGTCCTGAACGGTTTCAAGTTCGATCTGAGTGCATATTAACATTGCGCGTGTACAGCACGGTTACCGAATAAACGCACAAAAGCATCGCCATAAATCGAACGTATTTTAGAAGAGTGAACCAAAAGGGTAGTGACTAGAGAGGGAACACGCACAATAGGCTTTGGCATTGTTGTCATTGTTTCTGAAGTGGGCGTATGTTGTATTGTGTATTCCTCTCATTTGGTGCGTTCCTATAATTTCGTCCGAAGATTTATAGTGCTATTAAAACAAAACAGGAAAAAAAAAGTGGAGAGAAAACAAAATTATTTCTCCGGGGTGGACGAGCCGGTGGCGGGGTTGACTGATGGTTGGTGGGTGATGGGTGGGCAGGTAGAGGAAACGATCGTCGAAAGAATAATCATGTGTCATAATTTACAATAACCTTTAAACAGCCGTACGAATGGACGGACCTGTTCCGATGTATATGTATTATACTACCTATATACCTATGTTTTTCAGATTATTTAATTATTGTAATAACTTTCAGTAATTTATTCTTGTCGAGGAGATATTAGTTAAAATATAATACAAAATAATCGCTCCGTCCTCGGTGTGCCTGTTTTGTTTTTTCCTTCTTTCTTGTAATTGATCAGTTGCGTTACGTGAAACCGCAATGACGTAAAATCGTTGTTTATTTAACTCTGTTTAAATTCGAATGGACCGCAGTGGCCGCACGTTCGCAATGTTTAAGAACCATTAACAACGGCGTTGTCGCTAATCTGGTTTTATGAAGAAAATAATATGTAAGAGTAAATTGGTTGCATAACTGATAATAATTAATTAATAATTATATGTACGCCAAATCTACATTCTATTATCTAACCGTTACTAGATTAGGTGAATGAAAAGTTTTACTGGTAATTATTATGGGTGTTACTGTAAAAAATTACAAATCTCGGAAACTTTTAGATACAGATTTAAGTATACACAAGTGCATACCTATAGTCTATAAGTGTCTATGCTATAAATTATTTTTGAAAAGTATTTTTAAACCGTAAATGTTGTTTCTGTTATTTAAACAAAACATGCTTGAAAAAAAAAATCTGTTTATTGAGTATCTATAATATACATAATACATATTATATATATTCATGCATAGTATAAATGGTTGAACAGCCAAATCTAAACGGTTTGAGTATATGTCAGAATGAAGAAGACGGAAGTAAGTAGTAACTTCGGTGGAATATTATTTAAAATATCAAAATGCATAATGCATTTTACATGTACATTTTAGAATTCATCTTCGACGCAATAGTTCATCATTTTTCCATTACCCATTGAAGAGACACTCGAAATCGAATTCGTATGATATTAAATAATATTATATTTTGTATGGAAAAATGAGTATTTATTTAGAAATTGTGTGTAACTTATTTTTTCTTATTTCCCGCAGTACAAGTAGTATAACATATTGTTCTCTTCTTATTTGATTTCTATATGTGACGTTTTATTATTATACGACGCGTTCAGTTAAAAGAAAATATCTCATCATCCCATCTCCCTCTCCGTCCATATGCCGCTCAATGAAAATAAAAAAAAATAATAACGTATTATACTCCGATATTGGAAGAAAAATGCAATTTTATTTTCGCAAGGGGGCTAAGCATGAGGAAGTAATATTTATGAATAACATACATCTTTATTTTCGAATTTCGAAACGATTACAAAACACTTTGTTTTACAACATAATAATAATAATACGTATCATTATTTCTTTTTCGATTCTACAATACGGACTTGTTATAATTACAGCTATGGTATAGACCGTCATAAATTTTAATAATTATTATTAAAATATTATAACTATCTACTAATTATATTATATTATATTGACCATTTCGAATTGATTTGATAATTACTTTTCTCCAGTGTAGGTTTTTTTATATAAAATTTATATCAGGTAAATATTAGCATCGCATTTTCTTTGTTTACGCTGTTCGTAAGTCAATCCATTAGCTTTATAATAATTATTCGATGTTTTTCTGTTCATAATTCCCGCATTTTCTATTGGGGACATCTTTGGAATATTACACCGATGACCGGTGTCTTCTGCAGCTTAACGTCTTTGGCAAGATGTATCCTTCTCGTCTGACCAGACACAATCAGAATATTATTTTAACGCAACCAAATCAATGGAAATAATTTCACATTTTCCTGCAGTTAATAAAACACTTTATTCATCGATTTTTCAAACGTTTAATCACGCGCAGTGTTTGAAAAAAAATGAAACATAACAGCACCAGTAATAATAGAGGTAATTATAATATTTGTGTATACGTGTATATTTATGATTAGAGTAGATCCTCTTTAAACATTAGTTTTTATCATCACGAGAACACCACACACAATTTCTCACATTCATGTGACGAACATCTGTTAATTGTTAATTACGTGGTTGGATGCACTATCAGACCTGTTTCCTTGGCAGAAAATATTTTATTCAAAATTTCTTCGTCATCTGATTTAGACAAATAGACAATATCGTACGTCTCGCAGAAATGATAGTTTTTCACTACTTTTTCTACATAATATTATTAATATTGTAAATATCATGTAAAATATCCTATAGTTAAATTATTATTATTTAATGTAGGTACTATCATTGTCAATTACGTGGCTATAATATAGTATTAAATTAAATCAAGGCATCAAGCACAATGGCGGGTAAACATTTTATCATTTTATTTTTTAGATGATTATCAAGAAGTAAAATTAGTGAGAATCCGTGAGTATGAATTGCCCGTTTTGAAACGTGCAGTCATCATCTACGTCCAAAACGATGGAAATGTGGTTGAACTTCATAAGGACCCGGAAGTGTTCTTCGGGCATAGTATGGGCCGAGGTAATAATACGGAAATATTCGAAACTAAGTCCTTACAGCACCAAAATACATTTCAAGACGTGGCAATGGGGCAAATCGAGGGGAAAGTGGTCGATTCAAAGACTTCTAAGATGCGACCGCGGTCAAAATATCAAATATTCAATAACATCGAAAAAGCACCGATCAAGCTTGAAAAAAAATGTATGTTATTAGAAAAAAAAGAATATCCTATGACATTCGCCGAAGAACTAAAAGAACTGCACCGCGTAAGTAAATTAAATCATCTTGCGAATTTATAAATACACAACTAAAATTTGTCTTATGATTGATAATTTAAATAATAAATGTATCATCAATGATGTGTATAGGTAAAAATGTTAAACGGTGTACCTGCTATTGTACCTACTGTTGAAAAAAAAGAATATCCTACATTCGTCGATGAACTAAAAGAACTGCACCGCGTAAGTAAATTAAATCAGTTTGAGAATTTATAAATGCACAGTTGAAATTTTTCTTATGATTAATAATTTAAATAATAAATCTATCATCAATGTGTATAGACTTTAGGTATAGTAATGTTAAACAATTTAACTATTATTGTATAGTTTTATTACCCACGTGGATTTTCTAATTAACATTTTAAACATTTTGTAATTGTCTTATAACTGCCAAGGTTAAGTATAACTCAAATCATATAGGTAGTTAACTATTTTCTGAATAAAAACAATGTTATTTTCTATAAGCGTTTTATTTAATGAAAATACGAGTAGGTATATTTTTATGGACTGCTGCAGTGATTGGATTACAGTTTTTGTTCTTTTTCAAGAAATCCTGATTTAAAAATGCGACAATGGTTTGAAACTCACATTATTAAATTTAACCTATTTTTACGACGCATCATTAACATACTTAATTGTTATCAATAGGGTCAGCCTTTAATAGCTGGCGATTACGAACAAACAAAATCTGTAATCGAGTGATTTATTGAATTTAAGAATATATATTAAAAATGAATAAAAGTTAAGAATTCTACGTGACTTCTTGTAATGGTAGGTATTATAGAAACATATTGAGGTCATCCAGTGAAGTGTTTTAAAAATCTATAAGCCCGATAACCGCACGGGAAGAGGTCGGACTCTTATGGATATTGGTACTATGATAATAAAATAATTATTGTTCTCGGTAACGTGTGTGTGTGTGTGTGTGTGTGTGTGTGTGTGTGTGTGTGTGTGTGTTTGTAGAGTGTGCATTATACATTACTATAAAATATTAATTAATGTTATAACTATTATTTTATTATAGTATATATATTTTTTAATAATAACAAAATAAACAGGTATAATTTTAGGCGTGTGGTCATTTGCACATATGAATTAACCCGGGGTGATTGATTGTGATATTACAATATTATAATAGTTTTTTATCTGGCTACAATAATATAGAACCACGTTAAGCCAAATATGGACATTGTGTGTTGGTCGCAAAAAGGAATTTCGGGGTCATGAAACCCGCGTGATAATATAAGTTGTGTATCGAGCATTTTTTTTTTTTGATTCACTTCCTATATTTAAATATTTAATCCAAGATAGAAGATTACAAGTTTGACTTTATAATAATATATATCAAATTACGTTTCATTTACCTGCGAAGACTTGAATAAACAATATTATAATAATATTTAGATTTTAGATTTTCAGACGTTTACCTCACTCCCAAAGAATTATTCAAAATAATTTTATTTTTAGGTCATAGCAAATCATAATTTCATCATAATTCAAATATTTATTATTCTACATATTATAACCTATTTACTGAAAAAAGAATCACTTGAGATTACATTTTATATTTGGAATAATGACGTTCGTTTAAATATACACAGCACCACGTCAAACTAAAATTATCGATATCGTGATATATAGATATGGAACGTTATATTTAGAATGTAATAAAATACGTTTAGTAAACGTATTGTTCTTATCAACGCTTTTTTATTTTTTAATAAGTGGACGGACAGGAAAAAATATTGCTGTTCGATTTATTAGATACGTATCTAAACATAACAAGAAAATAAAATGAATTTAAATCGGAACGTAATGAACCAATTAGTATTCATGGATAGAACACTTTTTATTACCATTAAATCAGAAAAACCCCGGCCGGGCAATAAAAAATGTACATTAAAAAACAAGGCGAGTAAGGGGGGGAGGCAAGAAAAAGGTCATGACGTGTGCTTACACTTGACTCTTTTTTTCAATAAGTCCCCGGGTAATAAAGTACTGGTGGAAGCACAATAGCGATCTAATAAATTATTCTGAATCTTTATTTTAAGTCTCTTATCGTGTTGCCGTAGTATAAATTGTATACACATATAAATATATATAATATATAATAATATATAAAACGAGTATTAGCATACAATAGAAAATAACGAGAAAGAGTGAGAGGGAATGAGATTGAAAAATAAAAAAATAAATGTTATAATCTTCGTTTCTAGAATGCTTGTAGATATTTTTTTTTTACTTTTCGTTGCGCCAGTTGTCTGCGTGTGTGGCTGACAAAGCAAAGAGAAGAAATCGAACGATTGTTTACAACATGTGTTCGTCAGCGAGTGTGTGGTTAATGGAGCCGGTTTTCAGTTTACCTACCTATATATTATACTTGTCGACTGTCGTCGTCCCGTCATGGGAAAAACGGGAAGAGAATTTCTACGCCACGACAACCGACGGACGCGTTTTCGTTTCTGTTGAATTTTTCGGGGCCAAGCACTGGAGCACCCACCTGTGAATCCCGACCCGGGGCACGTGTGCCTTTGGATCTCGACGAAATCACACAGAATCAAGTCGTTAGTCGACGCAAGCTATAATAGTATAAAATAATGATCGGTGCAAGAAGCGATAAAAAATCAGTCGTCGACTACAATAATACGTATAATACGATTTGTAGCGGGACATAATATTACGTTACCTATACTATATTCAGTTTGGCCTGTTAATTCGTGAAACGGTTGTTAATTTAATTTTAACTGCTCGACCATTACAGCACGCGAATCAGACGTATTACATTATGACATGTCTGCATGCGTTTTATTAAAGGTACAATTTCAGTGATTTGGTCAAACGATATTTTTTTTGTTTTTTGTTACTTTTAAACGTTGTGCACGACTGATCCAGTAGAAATCACGGGATTGGGTATTTTACAATAAATATGGAAACCGAACCGATCGACAGATTTTCTTTTTGTTTTTACTCGTACTGTATTATACACTATTATCGGATTGTATCTATATTGGAAATGTGGAATTCCTAAGTGATTGTATAGGTACTGTGTATGAAGATGCTGGCTGCTAGGTTCAAGGCCAACCAAGGTCATGGTTGGTTGACCCGACTCGAGCACCGGTGGTTAATTCATTAATCGTTGTTACCAACGATTTCTCGACCGCAGTATTTTTTTTTCGTTTTATTATTTTTTATTATTATTTTTTATATTTATTTCGATCTTCCCGATTGATTCGAGTTGTAATAATATGAAATCGATTATTATTTTAACGAACCTTTTCTGTTTAATTTAACTATATAGATATAGTATTAATCATTAAAAAAAAAGAATAAAAAATACTAACATAACCGGTTTTAGCTAGTCATAATTTACATTCTTATATATTTGTACCCAATCTACAAAGACGTTGAATAATTACAATTATTATTTATTTAATAAATTTATTATTAAACGGTTATTGGTTTTTTTCAATTCTTAACGTTTCAATAATTATTAGATTTGAAATTCGAACCACCATAGTAGTTATAACTTTTTTAATCATCTAAACTCGTAGGTACATTTGTTGTTGGCAAATATTTTATTTTATTTTTCGGTGGGGGTCTAATCAAATATTGTATTTACCTTGTATAAATATTGATCGAACATTCGGCATACGTCAACGTCGTTTCCAATGCAATAAGAAGCTTCCATGTTTCGCACTAAAATTTAATTTGAGGTCCTAGGCGATCCTAGGACTTTAAACGACGGGAAAAAATAGTCAAACATATAAGATAACGACGATTTTCAAAAATGGATGAAATTGACAAAAAAAATTTTAATTATCTTTCACAAGAAACGCACTTCACTCGTATATGAAAATTTAATAAAATGACGCGAACGAATGAAAGAAAAGTTAACGAAACGAAACAAAAAACATAAAAGTCAAACGGAATAAACGTAGGTAAATATTTAACCGTGCGGCGATGTCGTCGAATTCGCGTTCCGGAGCAAAAAGTAATCGGCGCGGCGGTCGAAACAAAAACGAAAAAAATAAAATTTCAATAAAAAACCAAACAAAACGAAAAAGTAAAAATCAGTTAAAAAAAAAAAAGTTTTATAGTTTTTTCGCGATGCGACTACTAAACGCGTACACGACGGACGACAATAAAAATAATATAATATGCGTTAATGTGATATCGTGATGATTATTGCTGTAATTACACCATAATAATATACGTGCGACAAATCAAACGGTTCTTGCGAATCGATCACAATATTATCAATAATATTTAAATATTATAATATCACGTATTTTTATTATTATTATTATTATTATTATGATTATGATTATTGTGTTATTATTATTAGCACATCCGGGCGAGGAGAGCGCGTCGAACTCGGTGTCGTGTGGTTAATAGTCGCGGGCGAACCACATGAATCTCACATGCGACGAGTCCGGGAGCGGAGAACGAAAAACCCGAGTCGACCGCGGCGACACCTGTACGCGGACCGGGGCAACTGCGCGCCACACAGAATCTCTCTCCACCCACATTTCTTGGCCGGCGGGTTGCGGGGTGGCGCGACGGTCCGCCGCCGCCACCGGTCGGAAGGGGTTGTGCGCGTGTGTGTGTGAGTGTTCGGACGTTCACGGGTGGGGAGGCGCGCCGACGTTAAAACGGTGCGTTTGATAGCTAATAATAAAATATAATAAAATATTATGAAATAATGATTATTGTTATGGGTGAATCGTGAATTGTTTCGAAAATATAATATAGTCGTGAAGAAACGATTTTGGACGTTTTTTTTTTCCCCCCCGAGAAATTACCAAGTATTTTCAAATATAGCGATAATAATAATATTTAAAACGATACCCTTCAAACGCGTACGATTCCGACGCTGAACTAATGAAAACCACCTGAATTCTAAAATAATACAACTAATATTATAATATACGAGGTAAATAGACGATAGCATTTACATCAAAATAAAATAATAATAATAATAATAATATGGTCTATAAACATTTTTTTCGGCCAGAGATTTCTTAAACGACCGTACGATGTTTAGTTACTGCGGCCGGGTACACGTCATTATTATTATCATGCGTCAAAAGACCTGCTAAGGATATTTCTTGAGAATAATAATATCGTCGGTGCAGCTGTAGTCGTAAAATAAACACGGCTGTCCCATTATTTGTTATTTTTACAGGAAATATAAAATGTATACCTAAAGGGCAATATAAGTGTACATACGGCATACAGGAATACGCATTAAACATATAGTAAAAACTATACAAATAAGCGTGACGTATTTTTTAGTAGACCGTACTCCCGCCCCATTCGGTGACACCGCGAGTCTCGCAGACTATAGGTTTAGACTTTGCTTAGTACTCGTAGTAAGGAGTTTCCGAAAACAATTATTATACATTTTTCAAAAACCCTTCAAACACATTTTAATACATTAAAATATTATCATGGATACACGCAGACTATAATATACAGTGTATATATACTGTATAATATGCGCTGATAAGTTAGATAGTATTTAATTTTTAACTTAGGACCATTTTTTAAGTTTTTTAACAACAATACTTATTTACATGTTATTTAGTTTTCGTTTTTAAAATATTCCGTTTCCTTGAAATTTCTCAACAATTAAATGTCAGAAAACTAACATCATTACAGTAGACGGTAATTGATAAAAAAGACCAAAGTACAAAAAAAACACAAAAAAAGAACAATTTTTAAAAATTAAAAATATACCTATTAATTGATTATCACAAAAAAAATGTAACATCAAATTATTATTATTAATCACCAGTAACACTGAAAACCTACAAAGTAGCTAATAATTCAAATTGTCTAATATTCACATAAATGCTTCGTTCTCATTCCTATACAAAATATTTTATAAATCATTTGAAATACTTACATTTAATTCATTTAAATATAATAAAAAAAGAATTGATGACAACCAAAGATGAATGTGATCGAAGTATGAGTCGATTTTCTATATATTATTTTCAATGTCCAATAATTAGCTCTAAAACTTGTGATATTTTACTTTTTAAATTTGAATTATTGTGTTTAGTAATTATTAAAATATCGAAAATTTACTTTTATACAGGCACAGATTAAATTCTCTTTTACAATATTGATGTTAGGTGCTTTTACAAACCGCTCAATAAATCATATTATTTGAAATACAAAAATGTATTTTTCCATTCTAACAAATTTTCCATGTACAAGGAATGAGATATAAATGATTTCAATTTCCTGCACCATGTACGACATTAATAATAATAATAATAATAATGGTTTTAACAATATACCTACCTATATGTACAATGTACCTAAAATGTTTATGTCACAATCAAGTCAGATGGATTTAAAAACGATAACAAAATTATTTTTTTATATACGTACCTACCAATTTATTTTATTGCAATGGTTTGTGATTTCAAAAAATCGTACGTCACAAGAAAAAAAATTACAAAAGCCAACTAGAATTCAGCTGTTCCTGGCTCCCGTTCATACGCATTTTATACAAAACTGCATGGGCACCTTACAGACAATATATTATATTTTATAGGTACCTATATACAGGATGAATCACCAAGATTATTCACACACCCAATTTATTCTTTACTATCACAATTATTTAAACAAATCGGTTGATGTATGGACTTTTTAAATAAACTTAAAGACCGTATTTTTGGATACACAGAATTCGTATATCATTTACTGCAGTGCTGATACAAATTTCCTTTTTTCTGTAAATGATAACCACTTTTTTTACTCTACCTACATTTCTAAACGGTTGATTTTTTTTTTAAATATTTGTATATAGAAATGAAAATTTGAACAATGAAAAGCTACTTTTTTTTTTAAAGTTTTCCTGACATTAATCATCTAATCTTAGGTATATAGGTTTATAATTGTTAACATTTATATATGTATCAGATATCAATGGTTATACAAGATAACTAGGTTAGTTTAACAGAGTGCAATAACAATACGAGACACTACTTATAGACAGAAAAGATAAACATATTTTAAATATAATGTAAATTCTATAATATTTATTCTAACTAGTAGTTATTAATTATTATGCTTTGACAATTATTACAAATTATAAAACACTAATAACATTATTATAAGTAAATATCTATAATTATCAAATCATCATTTATGGTCCCATATGGCTATATTATTAAATTTATTATCTTTTGGACATGAAGTTTATTAATTCAAAAACCACACGATGAAATTTCGATTTATACACATTTTTCATTTAACATTAAAAAAAAAAACCATCACCTAGGTATCTAACAACTTCATGATAAAAGGTGGTTCATATTTGAAAAAAATCCTGTATCACCACAGACACTCTTTAAATGGCAAGAAAAATGTAAGTTTATGTATTTGAAAATATGGTCTTTAAGGGGGTATCTACTATTAAAAATTCGAAAAAATAAGAATTTGAATAAATTTACTGTTAAAGGAAAAATGGGAGTGAGCTTGTCGTTTGATTCACTCTGTATTTATATACTGGCCTATTGACGTACAACGTGATTATATTACTATGGCTCGGACCTCATAGGGGCTTGGAGGGTCTCAGACCCTTCTCCCTACAGAAAAAAAAGATCATCCGAAGAGACAACTCGAAATTCAGCTGTTCCTTTTTCGTATAAATGTATAATGCGTGTTCTACACTGAGCCATAAAACTACAGTAGTGCAGCACAGATTCGGGTGATTTATTAGAAAATTGTGTGTGCATTTGGTTTTCGAACGATCCTTGTCCCTTGATCGATAATAAATCGATACCATTTGAATAATATTAACATTTTTTTTTTATGATTACTGACTTGTATATTATAGTGTAGTAATTAGCAACTTACAAGTATGTATAATTTAATCAAGACAATATAGTTTAATATTATCGTTCTTATCACTATTATTACACATTCCGTTTTACACACTAATTTTCAGGCCCTGATTGTTAGAACATTATACAATAATTATACACTCGCGTGTACGGTATAGAATTTGCGGTCAGTGGAAATAAAATAGCCATCGTCGACCGGTGACGATACTCTGACTGTTATTATTATTCTTTTTTTTTATATAAAATAATAATATCATGTTTGATCGGCGGACCGTCCCCGAAATATAATTAAGTCCTATTTCTGTGCGTATAATGTATGTGTTATTGTATACACGAATTTCATAATATAATACTCGTGATTTATACGAATAGCTTCGAAATGTCAAATCCCTTTTTATTTATACGTTATTTTACGTTATGTTATTTTGAATTATTACACCAAAGACGTTTTTTAGTATCGCATTATGTTTAGCCAGAAGTAATATATTTACGTTTTCCTTTAAATTTATCCGATTTAATTTTATACAAATTCGAAGAATCAGTTTTCAACGTACAGCATAACTCTATAGTAATTTTTAATCTTCAATAAGCGTTGTGAATTTAGTATTGAATTAATCTTCAAATCCAAAACCTGTTTGATTCACAAAAATAAATATATTTTATGCAAAAATTAAATCTAGGTAATTAGGATTTTTTTAGACAGTTGTTTTGACAAAACAATTCGATTGAAGACGAATTGGTCTTTATTTTAGGTAGGTTTGTATGTATGTTTTTATTGTGGTAATAATATTATTAATTTATAAACTTCAAACGTACAAATATATACACCAAATCGTAGTGATGTTTGTTAAAAATAAAAATAATAAAAAAAAATTATGTCTACCGGTTTTGAAACTAAAACGTTTGCAAAGTGTTTACAAAAATATGTTTTCTATTCAAATAGAACATGAATAAAGCATATACAATATATACATACTATTTATTTTTTTTTTATTATTTATTTAGAGGAAAAGAGCCCTCGGTAACATAGGCCATTGGGTTTAGGTACATACGATTAAATTACATGTTTAATGTTAAATATGAATAAACTATTGAGGACTTAATTTTAAATTTTTGGTTGAAGGTTTTCTGCTGTGATGAATTGGATGATGTCGGCTATGGCTTTGGGTTGATTGTCGAGTATTTCGGCGAGTGATTCGGGCAGGTTGAGGCTTGATCGGAGGGTGTGGTATGTACGGCATTCGGTGAGTAAAATACATACTATTAATATTATGGATAATAGATAATAATTTATAAGTTATTAGTTATTTTTTTGTATTTACATTAGTTTATAGGTACATTTAAATAGGTAAATTATTATCAGTTTTTGGTATTTCATTTTTGGACTAGGTAATTTATTTTAGATATAAATGCTGACTTTTTATACTGCCTTTAATTTTTTCACCAGTTTGATTTTTAAATTGACACCTATATTTTTATTTTCATTAGCTGAAGTAATACTTTTAAATAAAGATGTCGATGTATAAATAATAAATATTCAATATCGAACGAAACTTTTTTTTTTTATACGTTTTTGAACTTTAGATCAGAAGAGTGAAGTGCAGCCAAGGGCGTTACGTGCATCTAAAATGTAATGTTGACTGATTATAACCAAAAATAAATAATATTTATTTCATATTAATTATACATCATATAGTAATAGTTATATATAGGTATCATCTATGAAGCTACACAAATATATAGGTTTGCCCAAAACAAAAGTTAATATAATTGGAACAATTAAATTTAATAATAATATTATTGGTGATAACAAATATCGGTGATATTGTACATTTGATACTCCATATACACATTTATTTGCCTAGAGGTAATTTTTTTTTTTTTTAAAATCAACGCACTAGTAGTATACCTACTATGAGTATACCTCCTATTGATCGTTATAACTTATAAGATTGCATTATTATTGGGATGACTATATAAGTCGGGTAAAACTTAAAATACTCATATTTTGTTGTTAAAACGTCTACTGTTCGTAGTTTGATGTTTTGAAATTAAATTTAAACTCTAATCGTAAAAACTTTAAACGCGTGTTTAGGTAGTGTTTGTCAGATATAATATAGTATAGTATTGTATATTATATTTCGTCCGTATAGATTGATTGCTATTAAATATTATTATAAACGATGCGAAACGAACCAAACACGGGTTCGGTAACAATATGATTGGTTTTAGTAAGCTCAGTTGTCTTTTAATTAGCTTTCAATTTAATCTGTCGTTCGTCTATCCGTTGCTGGGGTCTCCGACTGAGTCATTTGTAAGATTTAACATTGAAATGGAAATTCTGTTGTTCAGAAAATAATTTAAACGTAACAAAATATCAAAACACAAATTGCCTCGACCGACCAACGGATATCAGCTCTTGAACTAGCCGATAAGCACTATTTTTTATTTTATTTTTTCGTTTTGGAACCGACGACGACAACGACGAAATAGAAACTGATTTTGCAGTATTTCTCCGTAAATTAGATACCTAATCACTATAAAGTAAATACCTACTTCAAATGTGAATAAAAATAAACTGAAGTATAAAAGATCTGGTCATAAATTAATATACAAATATGTACCTACATTATTATCTTCGAACGCATATAATAATGTATAGATAATAATAGTAATTGTTTATCTCTGCCAGACATTCGGAGTCTTATACACTAATTAGATCGAGTTGTTACTTATTAAAATATGTTTGATGATTTTTATATTCATCATTATATTCATTCATTATAATATATACTGACATATTGTGTTTCACAATAGCGAATACAATTTTTTTTCAATGTAACTGTTAGAAAAGTTAAAAAATAAAGACGAATTGTATATTTTATGAATTATGATATACTATATGTAAATACGATTTTAATTCCAACAAAACATGTTATTATTGGTACAATAATATTAAAAAAATAATTAATTTAACCTAACCGTGGTACTTACAGTTTTTTAACCCCAATAATTTCATTGCATAAATACGTTTCGTAATTATTAATTTAAATTTGTATTTTAATTAGTATATTATTACCACGCCCGCATGCTATAATCGGGCTTGAATAGGTTACTGTAAATCGAGACTCATTGCCCACAAAATATTGAATTGTAAAATATTATCATCGCAGAGAAATGTACAATTGATTTCATTAAAATATAATCTTTCGTACCTAATCGAATATCTAATAAAGTATTAATACCTATAATAGGTAATTATACTGGAATACATTGTTTGGATCATGTAAAAATATGTTTTTGAAGTAGATCACGTTTATTCTTTCTTTTTACTCTTACACATGTTTATCACGAGCTTTTTATTTACTTGCAGATTTAATATCTTACAGCAAAAGTCTAATACCTATCATAATATTATATCACTAATATTTTATTAATTTATTAGTTTTTGTGATTTTTCAAACAGAAAACGAATAATAATTTAATTCGGTCGTTTATTAACTATAAAATTATTACATATTTTGTAACATTTATAACTAACTGTATTTTGTATAACCAACCTATATATTATCATACTATAGATTATACATATACGACCTGTATTAGTATTAAAGGAGTAAGTGGAAATAAGAAACGTTGTAGAAAATACTTGTTGGAAGTACCTACTAATCTAAAAAAGATTGCAAAACGTAATTGTAGAATTTAATAAGTACTATTTCCTTTTTAGAATAGTTTGAATTGTATATAACTTGTTAAATCTACCAGTACGAATTAAGTTAATTCGTTTTGCGAGTCATTTATCGTATAAATGAATAATTAAATTTTAAGACTTGTGGAATTAGTTTCTTCCAAATTTAATTGAGTTTATAATAAATAAAAAATAAAATCATAATGAAATTCCTTTATTTATTCGATTTTTAATTTCGACAAACACTGCAGTCACTCCTGTGGCCCCTGAATATTAAAATCGTGACGTGACGGCGTATTTACAATTAAAAAAAATAAATACATTAAGAGCTTCAAGTCGACAAGATAAGTAAAGTTTGTAAACAAAATAAAATGATTTCACGAAACGCATAAAAAGTTCATTTAAAAAAATTCTTCAAAGAAAAGGTATAGGTCGATCGAATATATAAGTGAAACAAAATAACGTGAAATAAGTACAACGCAAAGGCGGGACAATATATTGTATATATGTATAAATAATGTAAATGTTTAGTTCATCTCATGAAAACGAATTATAAACTTATAACTATATATAGAGTCATAAAAAGTTCCCAAAGCTTGAAGAGGGGAAACTCAATTTCATATCATCCAAGTGTAATATTTTTTAATTAAAGTTAAACAATTCCCCACAAAGATATTTTTTTATTTGTACATACATAATTTTGTTTTATATATTACTTTAAACATTAATCAATTTCTAAATTAAATGAACCTTTGGAAAAGTCTATATTGTTTTTATTAATTTTGCAGAAACTTTAATATTAATATTTACATTTATGGTTAATATGTATATATATTTACACTGATAGTAGATACACTCACTTTAATATTATTGTCATGACGAACAATATTTTCTAAGAATGAAACAATATTGACTAGGTTTTTAATTAAACGTCATCACAATATTAAATTATACACAAGTGTAAAATTCTCATAAAACTAAAACCTATATTATTATTTTATGGTGTCTTGTTCGCAAACACAAATAAAACTATGAATAATATTATTATTGTTATCAATGAATTTATTTGAATGGTATCAAAAAAAAAAAAAATACGAGAAATACTCTTACAAAATAACAAAACGAACATCCTTACTTCGAATTTCAATGAAAAAACGGTTTTGCTTAAAATAAAAATATTCCGTAGACACATTAGTACCTACCTACTCTACATTGCGGTTACTTAAATTGCAAGTCTCGAAACTTAAAAGACATTAATAATTAAATAATGACAGTTTAATTATTGTTAGACATGCCTACAACCATTGATTATAAAATATATTAAATACTATAGTGTTTATAATCAATGGTACTCGCTATACAATAACGGTTGATAATCTGTGCCGTTTTAGGGATACACCTATTATATTATAATATTTTGTACTGATGTGATGTGATGTCCACTATATTATACTTAATATAAGGTCTATAATGGATGTAAACGGTCCACGTAATTTATATTACAACAATGTTATAATGATATTGTAATAATCGTTATCATTATTTTTCAACGGGACCGATAAAGGGAGTATTGTGTGTATTAATTATTATTATTACTGTTATATTGTCTACGTGATAACATCGTTTATTTAAAAATGTAAATAAATTACCGTCGTATTGTCGAATCAACATTTGTAATAAGCCAGGAAAGTTTTAACGTGAACGTGAGATGTGATTGTGCAGCGTTAGAAATGTAAATACACATACGATAGTGATAATAGGTTGGTCCACAATAATAATATAATATAAACGTAGGCAGCTATGGTGCGCAATCAAAAACCATAATAATATTATCATTTGTGTGTACTATTAGAAAATATAATCATAACAATATTATGTTAAAGTAATATTTATTTTTGTAACGCGTATTATTATGTACGAAATAAGATGTGTCGTTATTGGCTGCAGCAGGTCGTCGATGAGTTTACGTGTCGAAAGTACATTACTCTATTTTATTAGGTAGGTATATAGGTGCTTGTATTTATATTATATTACTAATATTTTATGTGGCGAACAAGGGGCTAGGTAAATTGTGTGCGGAAGTGAATTGATTATGCCTTCCAGCACTGGTAATTATATGGAACCAATGAATACCTACTAAAACTCTTAAATCATAATCTTCCAAGCGAATCGAGTAGAATGGACTCGAAGTAGAATTGATGTAAAAATAAATAAATAATTTGACTTACAACGGGACCGCTTACTTTTACTACAGTGGCCGATAAAATTCTGTACGAAATAATATTGTAATTATGTAGAGCAGCTGTTTTTGTTATCATTATACGATAGCTATATTGTGATAATAAAGTTTTTTTTTAGTAACGATTAGGGTTCTGAATTTGAAATATTTCACTTGAAATTTTTCAATTAAAATATTTCAAAATTGAAAATTTTACTCTTCTTGAAATATTTCAATGAAATTATGAAAAATATTTTCTCTTCTTTTAAACGTGTTTGGTTATAGATGATTAGAAATAATATATTGATTACACACTTAGAAATAAAGAGAAACATATTATTTTTGTTGATTTATTATTTCATATTTGTATATTCTTTATGTAGTGCTGAAAAATATTCCTAGCATTATTTTGAGAGTAAAAACATTTTTTTTATGAGTTTTAAAATATTGTTGTATGCTGACCATCAGCGATCCAAAAGATAATGGTTTGAAATAAAGTCAATAAAGTGAAATAAAGTCAATTTCAACCAGTAAATGAAATAATAGTGTATATTTTCAGTAATTATTAAGTGTACAAACTGAGTGATGTGATTATGTGAAGGTGCTCTGGACTCTTTTATTTAATACTTAGATCATATTTGTATATTGTAAAAGGTCACGATTCACGAGTATTATAAGAGTGGTATATGTCTATATATACATTGCGCTTATAATATAATATAATTATAATATAGTATAGAATGCATTCGCAGAGCCATGGCTTTCAACAATATGTTATGATGTTGAGTTGGTTTATGAGTTTGTAACTTAAGAGTTAAAAGGCAATGTTTAAATTTGTTATATTATTATAGATTTGTTAAACAACTTATAAATTATATGTAAATATGTTACATATTTTATTTGTTTCATATGACAGACAAACTTTTAAAAATGTTTACTTGGAATTTGACGACTGTAAACTTTTAGAAATAATAAACATTTTATTTTTATTTTTCATGGAAATTAAATATTTCAAGAAAATAAATTTCATGAAATTTTAAAACCCTAGACTAACGATACATACATATTACATGCACTTATTCAATTAAGGATATTTAAGATTATAATGTATAATAACAACGAAAATCGTACAAACCTACACCTATATATCACCAAACCTACCAGTGGTGAGGAACGGTAGATAGAAAACCAAAACAAAATATTCAGAGAAAGTGGTTTTAGAATTCTTTTTTCATGAAACAATAATATATTATTATGACTATTTCAACGTTATATTTATTACATTTTTGTTAACATAAACAAAAGGGGATAATACAATTTGATATAAAGTTTTTCCATATCAATCGCAAGAATACTCGTAAATCATGTATGAGAGCTTACAATAAAATACGTCTGATTTACAGCAAATACCAAGTTCGAAGGAAAATAAGACTGTTGGTTTTTTTTCCTCTGACGTACACATAGAATCCGATTTTGTGAAAATGCGAGGTTTTTATTTTTTTTTTATCACAATTCACAAGTCTTTTACCTCCGAGAACATTTTGTTTCGCATATTATTTAGTCACAAGAAATCGTATCCTTGATTAAGTATTTAATTATAGAAAGCTACCTATATACATTAGGAGAAAAAAAAATATTTTTAACTATAGGTAATAGTCACCTATGCCTAGTTCGTAGTTAACTATGCCTGGAAATTAATTAATATCCTATAGCTATAAATACCGCTCAAATTCAAATTTAAAAACATGTGACATAAGACTGTACGTTTTACTCAGTTACATCACTTACATGAGAATACATGATAGGTAATATAGGTACCTATATATTATTATTATCATTAAACAATTACACACATATTGGTACTTTTACAGTTTTACCTCTGCCTTGGTTTTACATATTGTGTACTGTATAGCTATGTCTACCGTCTACGGGACATCATATCCTAACCTAATTTAAAAAAAAATTATAATTATTTCGCACATGGAAATTATTTAATACATTTCTTAGAATGTTTTTTTTTTTTATTTATTTATATATAATAGTATGTATAGTTGCGCCCATATATACTGCTAAGGTTACTACAAGATACTAAGATTTCTACAAAATATTTTAAGTATATGATAAGTACATGAAAGGATATTAGTTGTTTTAATTACATGTGATGTATCTATGTGTAATATGTCATATTTTCTGGATCCGAATCGGAAGTATATTATCTTAGAATTATATAATATAAAAGTAATATAAAACAAATTAAAATACTTAAAAATTAAAATGTATTTATTTTTCTTGGTCAGTTACAAAATAATACCTATTATAGGTATCAACGTATTATTATCATCATAAATAAACACGTATTATAAGTTGCCATTTTGGTACATTCTTTGATGTGACGTAGGTATAGGACGTACCTATATTTACTTAATGTATGTGATAATAATAATATCACATCGAGCTCTTGAGCTCTTGCGCAGATATTAGGTACCTATTACGACATATATTTGGTTCAGCCTCTACAGGAAGTTATAATACAGCAGTCTTTGAAACTTGTATTACTCATTTAACACCTCCCATTTGTGAAATTCCGTAGCCACCGAGGTGAAAAATAAAATGTTTAAAGACGGTCGGCACGAGTGGATATCCGGAAGATTGAACACGCAACTTTCGACTGTGTATAGTAAGTGTTTCTCTCGAGTCTCTCGGCGGATAAGCCAAAGTTATTTCGAACGATTGCATTTCAGGGACATTTCGTTTTGTCAATCATAATTCATTATTATATTTTATCGTCTGATAAAACTATAAAAGTGCTTGTGATCGACATATTTATACGTGCAAGTTCGTCCGTAAAATGTTGGTGACAAAATATAAAAAGAGATTTTTAACAGAATAATAATATAATATATAGGTACCTACCATAAATCATATTATGATGTATAGTATAACAAAATAAAACCATTATAAAAGGTTTATTTTTTCTTCCTTGAACGTGGAGACTTTGGAAAGGCTTGTCTGAATACACACACGGAGCACTGTAAGACGTATATTGTAATCGATTTTAAAATAAGCTCTGCGCCGATTACCAATTAAATCACGTAGTTGTACAACTTAAATGGGTATACGTTTCCTATGATATGAGATTAGTAATATTCGAGCAAATCTTGCAGATTATAATTCAATTACAATAATACCTATTATAGTAATTTTAAAACAAACTAACGTGTATTGTGTGTACATATAATATTATATAATATTAAGAATATACACCAACCAAGGTTATTAGTTTTGAAGGTAAAAAGTAAAGAGTAAAAAATTGTGTTAAGTAATGAGTTTAGACCTTAGATGACTATTAAACCAATCGAAATAATGATAAAACAAGATTATTATTTTAAAATATTTTCAAGTTTATTTACATATAAAATTATGTGGAAGGCATACATGCATAGTCCATGGTTAATATGTGTTAATATGTGGTTATTATGTACTATCATCTATTCAAATTTGTTTTACTTTTGAACATTATAATATAGTATAAAATTTAAAAAAAAAAACCATAATTATTTAATAATCTATTACCTATAGTTTATAAAAAAATAAAATAACAACTTTAAGATATTATGCAAATCGTAATACCTACGATCTACTAAAGAAGGATTAAAAATCTGTTAAATATAAATTTATTTGTCTTCTGTTTTTCAGAATTTAAATAGGAATTTAAATGTTAACTAACTTTAATATCTTCTAAACTTAAGATTTTTTGTGCTAATCTCCATAGCAATGCTGAAAAACTTCTCAAAGTAATGGTAAAAAGTATACGGTTTAATGTTTATTGTCAAAAATTAAATGTAAACTTGAAAATTCCTGTTTTTTAATAAAGTGTAATAATCACTAATAAATTTTCAAACGAATTATTATGACGTGTCCCTATTGTAAAGTGGTATTCTATCTAACACAACGGTTTTAGTTATCTTGAGACTATTTAATATTTATCTTGTTACGATAAAAAAAACTAAATATTTGATAAAAATAACTTAATATTTTCCCAGATAATAATATAACCCTCAACAATGTTCAAATGTATTATCACTATAATTATAGGGTAGGATGCCTATATATATATATTATATTATTTTATTAACATTTATTAACACCATTTTGTTTTTCTATAAAACACACTGAACGCTCAAGCGTGAATACAAGTGATTATATATCATATTCGTGATAATTATATCTGTGTTCAACCTAAAAACCTTCTCCTAAAATTTTTGTCAACAAATATAGGTACTACATTTTTTATTTATTCAATATAAAAATAATAACCTCTTATCTATGTTGGTTTATTAACCAGATACGAATATAATAATATGTATAATTATGATGATATGATATAACATTATTCGTTTAGATTCTGAAAAAAAAATAAAAATCTGAGCGGAATGATTCGTTTTACAATAATAATGTGTGTGTTTTTTTGTCACTTTGGAGTATAAAAATGTTTTGATCTTCAACTTTCAGGGTAGTCTCTACTCTACAATGAAAAATTGGATATAGTTGATACCAAATAAAATGTAAAGAATTAACAAAATTAACAAAATTACGAAAAACCGGTTCATAACAAAATATTTTTGTTTTTTCATTGTTATTCAAATGACCAGTCTTGAGATTTTCATCGAATGTATTTTATAACTGCATAATATTATATAAAAAAAGTTTTAAAATTATCGACTTTTTTAGTTTTTTTAGTTAGTTTAGTTTGCTAATAGGCATCTGTGTAGGTACCCTGCTTTATGAACTAATTTGACCGAGATGACGAGATGGTGGTTTGTGGCAGATTGGATATAGCATTTGGTATATTTTTTAACGTTGTTCAAACTACTCTCTAAATTTCCCGGATATCTCTAAAAACAATTTCTGAAACTTTCGTTCAAATTTATCGAATAGTATTTGAGTTTATATATATATAAACTACAATCATACGGACATTGCCATTATTCTACATTTGAATACCAAACAATAATTTGAATATTTTTTTTAAAAAAAATTTCTAGAAATAACACACGGTGGGTCGAGAAGTCTATAGAATTTTTCTACATTTTTTCCAGTAATGAATAGAAACTATATAATATATAAAAAAAAAATTTTATTTTCGTTAGCGAATAAAATAACGTACATTTGTTTATATATAAAATATATTGATGGATGAAATGGATAAACTACTATTTTCCTAAAATATGGAAATTTGAATGGTTATATATTATAAGGAATTATAAACTTAGGGAAATATACTCACGATCGACTACAACTGTCGTAAATTCCAATAGTTTAATCGTGATGATAAAATCATTATCAACAAACTGTTATAACCAAATAGGAGGCCTCCTAAAAATTTCCCAGGGCCATCTTATAAGAAAAGAGGATGTTCATGCATGTTGTGAACTGTTATCAGTAAAACACCTTGGTGTCTACTGCCAAAACCGATAGTCGGTAAAAATGTCTATGTCAGAAATCGGCATGAGCAAAATGTGAATAAATACGATTTTTTGGTAGGTTTTTTGTTGGTATATGTTACAAAATAAAGTAACATACATATTTAAACAAATAAATAAATATTACTTAGAAAATACTTTCTTTCATTTTCAGCTACACAGTTTTTTGGTACACAAACGTCCTCAGATTCAGCCAAATGACAATGATCTTTCACTAATTCTGGGTGTGAATATAGTTCTTAATAGTTTTTAAAACTGCCTCACAATTAATTAAAACTTGTTTCTACAGCGCCAACGATTTTTTAGTCTTTAATACCTAATAATCAATATTAACAAATTATGAAATATTTAAATAGAAATAGAGGCGGAGGCAGTGGCACCACGCTCAGAATCATTTTTCGTATGGAATGGGTATAATTGAATACAAATTTAGCACATCCATAACAGTGACCCACTCAATGATGAGGTACATTTAAAACTTATTATTCAGCAGAGTAATTTCCAAGGTTTTTTTATTGTAAAATTGCTGTTTTGGTTCATTTAATAAATGTATCTACTTTATAATTTGTTTGACTATACAAGTATTATGTATTATGAATTAAAACATAATTTATTGGCAGTTAAAAATGTTAAACGCTATTACCATCTGTATTGTCAAATTTATCAAATGTTTATTATTTACTGTGATTTATGTTTCTATGTAGCTCAGGAGCTAGTTTAAGCCTACCAAAAAACGGGTGTAGAGTATAGATAATAATACTACTAATAACAGAGCCTAAAGTATGTAAGTCACCGCCAATCACAGCCTGTGGTGTTGGTGATAATATACAAAACTTAGTTTGTAATTTAACTCGTGAAGAACCTGCCGGCCATGAACAGCGACTGAAAACTATCGCTAATGGTGACATATATTATGGTGAGATATATACATGATGAACATCAGTTTTATCGAACATTATAAATTCTTGAGAATAACAAAACTGAGTATATCACGGATACCAATTTTAGGTAGAAAAACAATTATTCCATGTTGCAATTCATGGTCTGTACCAGGAAACCTATGTATACGAAATTAAAAGAGACCTACCTGTCAGGGGTATATATTTTGTATGTGAGGTTCTAAAGTTCTAAACATCCTGATAAAAAATAAATCCAATCCAAAAGAAATATAACGAATGGAAGCGGATAAAATTACCTGTATTCATTATAGACTTAGATCTACAACCTAATACTAAAGTTATATACAATTTAGAGGGTCTATGTTACCATAAAGTTAAAATAGAACCCATACAAATGAAAAAGATGTACTACTATATATGCAGTGTGAAAAGTGATAACCGTTAAGCGGGATTCACAGCTTCGTCGTGTCGTGCGAGGGTGTGGTAACTATGGTTACATCTGGTAAATGGTAACCAATATGGTTTAAAAGTTTAGTTGTGTAGTCAATTCTTGGTATACTAGGTTGAAAATTGGTTCTAACATAAATACCAAAAAAGTAACGTCCAATCACAATGCGATTTGATCGACACAACAAGACACACGGCGTAGCTGTGAGTGCGCCTTTAGTCTTTTGAGTATACCCAAAATTATTGTTATACAAAACAAATGTAAGCGGCCGCGGCATTGCGGCTATGTCTAAGCACTTGAGTAATGAGTATGCACCTTGATTCCCAAACGAATTGGAAACACCATGTCCGTCAGAAAAGATTACAAATTAAAGACAATATGCACAAGTTGTACTGGCGAGTTGTAAGACATTCCAAACTTGTCCTCAAATCGCCTCCTATGCGTAGCTCAAACACCGATTTGTACTTATGGCATATAACCATGAGGTTGTGCCAGCCAATCCAACATCGAAATCGTTCGAGGTTGCCAAAATATTGCCTTTCATACCATTGTTGCAGCATACCGACAGGAGTGAAGCATATTCGACAGGAGTGAAGTCATCCATCGCCACTTAAAGATATCATCCACCCAAGATGAAATCAAAAAGTTTGCCAACGTACGAATAATCTAGAGTTGTAGATCGACGAAACCGTTTGACTTCTTGACAACTTACAAGACATTAGCGTCTCAAACTCTTGAATAGCCTTAGCTTAAGTGTTTTAGACTAACATTGAGTAAACCCCAAAATATATCCATATATACATATTACATATATTTGTATGTAACTATAACTATTGTATTATGTATTATATCGTAGTGTTTATTATGTTTACACCCATTGTGCATTGCATTTTAGACTTCTGGTCGTTAAAAAAATAAAATAATATAGTGTGAAAACGAAATGGAATTTGTAAAATATTTGATCTGAAATGACAACCAAAATAATCGTTTAATCATTATAATTTATGGAATATTATATACATATTCTAGTAATTAAAAAATACCTACTACCTATATAATTGCACTTATTTTCAATAAATACCTAATAGGACTGATTATTATTAACAATAAATTAAATCGAATATTACGTAATCATTGTGTTATTTTACATTATCGCAGAGCATTAAGAGTAATATGAAATTATCACAAGTTCTTAAAATAGTAGCAATTAAATTAAATGAATATTATCTCTTTCATGATTATTACTTTTTAATTTTAGATAATCGTCAACAGTTTTATTATTCATTAAAAAATTAATTATACAAATATTAAGATACGAGTATTATAATAAAATTGTATTATTAAATTTATATTTTCTTTTAGAAACATTTATAAATGTACTACGCTAATTAGTTACAATTAAAAATGAATAATTACCAATTACTATATTATCATAGTCTAGTTGTTAATTTTTGTAAAATGTTGGCCAGAGTAAACTATTATTATTTAATCATCACTTGGTACTATTTAGTATTCATTAATAATGTGGTGGAATATAATATTATATCAAACGATATTAAAACTAAAACGCATGCCCAATCATTAATCATTTGTTTTTTTTTTATAAAAACCACAAACGATAATTCTTAATAATAATATAATCATTTAATTTATTAGTATTTAATATTTTAAAAATAAAAGTGAACAATTTGATTAAAAAGTATCTGATTTCCAATAAATTATAAACTGCCTACTTTTTACAAAAAAAAAAAAAATGTAAGTACCTTTATAAATTGTTTACCTCGATTCATGTTTGGTTACTGTAGACTGTCTGTAGTTACCTTACTATCTAACCCTCTAGTGCAAATTTTTATCATAAATCCGATGGAGTATACTTCAGCCTAACCTAACCTTATAGATAATTTATTTTAAATCGATAGTGTTGATATAATTCTACATATTCAATGCAGATACGAGTCTAGGGTAAGCAATCGAGCTTCCGAGTATCCGAGCTTTGAGTTGCTCGCCAATTCCAGCAAATCAAACCGTGTTTGCTATTGACTCAAATTTTGATAAAACATAGTGGGTGTGCTACACGAAAAGTTGGATTATTTGCCAGTGGAATGGGTAAAAGTTACTAGCAAACAACTCGCAAAACGTTGACACCATTTTCAGATAGATATGATCATGTCGGTGGGCCGTGTTCATGAACGTAACCAGCTCTATCCTAATTTTGTGAGCATTTCCTAAGGTCCGCGGGTCGTAATGCACGGAGTGCAGGAGTGGTGGGTCTCAGATATTGCCTTTGGAATTATATTAATTATGTGTAGCGGTTAGGTTGAATTGTGAATTATGTATGCAAGTGGTTGACATGATGCTATAATGGCGATTGACACTAAATACCTAGTTAAAAAAAAATAAAACACAAAGTTAGCACCACTAAGAAGCTCTTCTGAAACACTATACTATGGTTATCGTGTGATACTGATGGGTTTACGTAGTATACATGGCAGAAGATGTTTAAGACAATGTAATTGTATATATGGTATAATTTTTTACTGTGACACCGTATAAATCTATTGGCGTTCAATTTATAGTTTACACGAATGATCGTGCGTAGATGATATTGGACTCGATGATGATACATCACGACGCACGTCTTGTCGGACACAATACCGGGTTGAGCTATATGTTGCCGCCCTGTGGCAAATTAAATTATGCCGCTCTTAAGAAAATAACAGTTCAAAATTATGTCCACCAGCCTACTAATTACAATCAGTATCGTATTAACTGCGAGGGTCCAAGGGTACTAGATCTCCCCCCCCCCCTCCAAGCCTAAAAATATGAGTTTACTTTTTAATTTGTAGGTACTTGTGCTACGTACCTACTGTTATAAACTTCCCAAAGACAAAACAAAGCAAAGATTAATTAAATATTTTCATTGATTGACTACCTAGCTAGGACATAATATCTGGTATGACTTACGACATGCCTTATATTATCCGCGGGTAGGGAGGTACTAAGTTAAACGCATATAAATATAATAGTATTACTATAGTATGATCCATTATGTCGACGTAGCGGTACACGTTTTAGGTAAATTTTAAAACTAATAATATTTCCAAACGAGGGCGATCGGTGACGGTTATAGCTTTTTCTGTTTACAAAACTCGTCTGTCTGACAATAAATCACTCGGAGCGATAATTAATTTAACACACAACTATAGGATATTTATGGCCGGCATATTCTGTTGCCATTAATAAGTGCTGCTGCAGAGGTGCTGGCAGCAGTTCGGAGCCGACTAATGAATAGAAACATTCATCTTGACACGCATTCCCTCTCGTCCATGACAGTGAATAAAGTCTACCAGAATTCGGCTAATTCTCTAATTTTCCACCAATACCTCAGACACGTGCGTTATTATCGTTCACAGACAGCAATTGATTTTTTCCCCTCTCCCGTCCTTGTTCACCCATTTAATAATAATTCCCACCGACATAAATCTTCTACGGATCGATTGCTTTAGAACTCCGCGAGGTTTAGTGATGTATTGGACACCGTGTATTATGAAGTTAAATTACTAAAATGCATTATTATTATTTTATGTTGGTACTTACGCACAACGTCAATTATTCTTCAATACTTACAAACACATTTTTTCGTTCGTGTACAAAAATAAAATGTACAAATCTAAATATGACGCTAGTGTTATTATGTTTGCATATACATTTTATCTTATTATATGGAAAATGCATTATATTAAAGCATATTTTTACATTTTATTTTATCATCACAGTAGTATTTCTGAAATATATATTTATGGACAAAAACATTTTTTATTGTTTAAATCTCTTTTTATTTTATCACAATACAAGTACTTGATAAATGTATTCAATTATTTTAATTTAAGCAATTGACCACATTGTATTGTACGTGAAGTTAAAAAAAAATATTTTTTGTCGTTGTACGATTATGTTCTTTATAATATTATACTCGTGTATATTATCTTCTTTATTGGACTACCTTTCTTAGAATACAACAATATTTTCATCAAGTTAATTTATTACATAAAAAATTAAATAATCAATAATATCATTTGAATTATTACTTCTCCATAAACCACATTTTACATTTCACACACATTATGGTATATAATATATTGCGAGATACAATACACAATTATGTTTTATTTTATTTCTAGGTAGGTATGCAATACAATTATTGTCCAAAAAGACATCCCATTGCACTGAATTATACCCGGTAACCAGTAACCACTGAAATGATTTGAATGGTTATTTGACCTCAAAAATCAGTAAATCAATATTGATTTTAAAATAACAATACGATCCCGAGGCATACAAAATGAAATTGAGTGATCTTAAATTAGAAACACATACTTGACATTCCGTAAACTAAAATATACATTAAATATATGGTTTACGCTTCCCCTTTCTATTGCCTTTATGCATTGTTATCACATTCATATAATAATAATAATATATATTACTATAAATTATAATAGCAATTTCATTAGAGTGAAATATAGTAGTTATGCGGGAGGAGAAATATAATTTATGTTTTTGTTTTCATTTTAAACTTCTCGTTTTTCACACATGGGGTATAATGCTCTTTGGTAGTAAACACAAATAATAATTTAATCAGTATCGTGTTCACAATTGAGAATATTACTATTTCCAATACTAAAAAACAAAATCATACCTATAGCATACAAGTAAAAATATTAAACCTTACAGGAATTTTATATTATTGGGATTAGAGATTTCTGATCCCTCATTCTATTTAAAAAACTTGTAAAAACAATATTATGAGTAGTGATTTTTGATTTGAAATTACTCCAGGATCGAGTACACTTGAGAAGTTTCCTTTAAACTTTCCGGTTCTCTTTGCATTATTAAAACGCTAACTTTTAAATTGTTTTATTAATTAAAACGTACCGTCAAATTGATTTGTAATTTTAAAGCAGTTTGACAAAGTAAAAGCCTACATGGTATACTACATAATATGTACGTCATATATAATAATACATTATTAGCAAATTATACAAATAAAAGTATTTATTTTTTTTTTTTAATAATATATTATGTAAATACCTATAACCGATCACTCCAAAAATACATTTTTTTATATTCATTCAATTTCCACTTCTCATTAAAAAGTAAAATATTATCAATATTTTTATACTTTAAAGTCATACTGAGAAAATAATAATGAACAAAAAATTGAACCCATTTTTGATCAAACAATTCTACGCTTACCTAAAGCTATATATTTATTTCATATTTTACTGTAAAATGAAGGATGAAACACATAGATGCATTGATTTTATTTTTAAATCACCTGGTCTATAATATTAATATTATAATAAACCTATAATATACGATGAAACTTTAAATTATTATTACTTACCTACTTTGCAAACTATTTATGTGGAATTCGATTGTGGTGGTATTATCTAAGATAATAGCGTTTCGATACAATTAATAATTTATTACATTATGAAATTGAAGGAATGTCCTTTTAACGTAACGCGACAGATGACACATTAATATAATATATTGCTTGGAAATGTAGGTTTTTATCGACTTGATTATTTCCGTTATTTATAGTTAATGAATAATCGACTCATTAAATTCACACATTGCTCAGATAATTATTTCTAGTAATAATTAAAATATCTGTATAAATAAAAACAGTTCATGAACTCTAAGCGATAAGAAATATGGAATCTCTAATGTTTTTTAAATATTAAATAATTTAAATTTGAAATAAAAAATGTTAAAATCGGTTGTGTAGTGTATTTAATATATTTTAGTGAAAATACCCGTTTGAAGTTTTGTTATAAAATAATAATATTAATCCGTCGAAACTTGTGTTATTGATTACCACTTTGATTTGAATAAATTAAAATAATAAATTACTAAAGCTCTACAATATTCATTAACATGATTTATTCTGCTATTTGTGGGGAAGAATATATTATTTCATAATTTAATTTTTAATTACCAAACATTATTGGTTTGTATGATATTTATGAAATACATACGCAACATAAATTTGTCTATTTTAATAATACAAATTTCTACGGCAGAAGTTATATATATATTATGTCTTGTAGTCATAATATATGCATACAATTTAAAGGATTGTAATTTACTCCTTTATGTCTACCTCTTTAATTAAAACGATACCATTGCATAGATCACTACGCGTTGAGCTTTATTACTTCAAACAACAGTAAATGAGAGTTGTGTCTTTGTTAGTATGCTTTGACTCTTAAGTTTAGCTCTCTATGAAAACGCACAAAAAAAAAAGAAAAACATATATTAATAATGTAGTGTATTTGGTTGAAAAGTGTATTTATTTTCATGCCATCATGGACATAAATAATATAAAGGAATGAAATACTTTTAATAACTTACTATTTACCATCGAACATTTTATAGTTTGAAGAAAAAACAAACATATTACAAAATGTACGTACAACTAAGTCTAGAAAGTTATATTTGCCCAAAGCATAAATTATCTTACTATGTATATAATAACTACTGTCATATCAATATCTTTTTACATTTTCAATAAAACTATTCACATAAAATAAAAATATGGGAGATCGTACAATATTATATAATATAATTGTGTTCAATGTGTGTTTGGAAAATATAAATATAAACCATGTTCAAATTAGTACTTTTTTAATGTACCGAAACATAGAATATACTTAATATAAAGTTAATTAAATATTATATATTATGTACATACAGTAAAAATATATGGTTTTTTCTACATGACGTGTTGTATAAATAAATATAAATATTTTAAATAATTGATCAAAAATACAATTATTTTGAGTGGGTTGCAACTTCGAATACAATAAATTAGCTATAAACAAATTACAAGAGGAAAATTAAAATCATCACGCACAACTTATTTCCCGACCCTAATAAAAATATATTAAGCCGACCAGCATATATAAGATGGCGAATAATTTGTCTAAAATATTTCTAATAAAAATATATATTATTACCTTATTTCAAACGCAAGTTATTCGTATTTTTTTTTCATTTCAAACGATTTATTATATATAGGTACCTTGTTTTTCGCAACGATTTTATTGACTAAAACGTATATTTAAAATATTTTGATCTCATTTACATATTTAGTTTAAGTGTTCTGAATATTTATGAGAATAATTTTAAATTTCAATTTCCCAAATGGCGATATTATTTAATTTATTACACTGTAACCTATAAAATAGATTTATACTTTTCAAGTATTCCAGTAAATTACATATTTCTTTTACGTATTGATTTAACTATATTTTTATATTTTTATAATGAAATATTTTGCATTCGATTTGTCACGCATTAGTTTCCAAATAAATAAATAGTTGAATATTGTAATTTTAGAAACGAAATATTGGTTTAACCAAAAGTATTTATTAAACTTGCCGAAATTCTTCACAAACGTCTAAAAACATGTTGCAGCATAATGAACATAAAAACATTAAAAACTAGATAATGTTCATAGTATATATTATGTAAATTTAAATTGATTTTCAAACATCCCTACATCTTTTAGTTGAATAGAAATTTAATTAATTTCGGATAATGAGAACTGTCAGTGTAAGTATATTGAAGAGATTAAGTTTAGAGATGTAACTGAAGATAATATTGACCCCATGTAGACCTAATGAAAGTTGGGGTGGATAAATAAATCGTGAAAAGATCCCGGTTGAGCTAATTTCGTATAGAAGGCTTATGTTTGCACTATATTTATTTATTTTTCCATCGAGTATAATGGTTTATATTTTACAATCATATTTTATTTTGTCAAAGTAAACGAAACCGAAAACAATTATATCTAATATATTATATTTATTTATTTATATCTACCTAATTGTCCATGGAAATATGTCAAGTCAAATGTATTTGTGTGTATAACACTGCGATATTATTTTTTCATATCATAGTGAGTTTTCAGAAGGTACCTAGTTGAAATTGTAGACCTTTATTAGTTTACCTATTCATCTATTTATTTATGTGGAATACTAATTGGTAAAAAGGTGTTTCACGTGTAGATTCTTTCCGTGCTTATTAATTTAATCATACCCTTGTGTTAGGTTGTTTTGTAGTTTTCTGTTGTCCATCAGAGATGTTTGATTTGTTTGTTTGTTTGTTTTTTTTTTTCATAACCTTCACTCTTAAGAGTATTATATACTATAAGAACACAATAGTAATTAAAATCATTAATTCATTATTTTAATCACGTATTTAATAGGTAGCGTAGTTCTAATGATATACGAGAACTTTAATATAATTATAAAAACGGTATGGGTAGTATAGGTACCTATATAATTTTACGAAATCTTATAGAAACTCGTTTAATGCAGTGAATTGCAAAAACTAAAACCTATACATTTGTGACAGAATGAGATTTTGATGAAATTCGATTTACCGAAGCACATTACTGTGATGTTGGTACTGAACAGAACTGTGAAAATGCAAATTGATCGAATCCTGAAATTTCGAATAATATGGGTAACTACGATGGAATTTAAATGGCCTAACAGTGTACAGCTGAACAATCGATTACGTTGTTGGTACATATAAAGATAGTGTTGATTATAGTATTATAGTACCACTCCCGCGACTAAAGAGATTATGCACATATTTAAAAATTATTCAGAAGCTATATACTAATATGTAATTTAAATGACGCGTCTTCGTCTGAATCACAATCATTATCGTTTTATCGTAAGTACAAATCGTTCCCGAGCTTTTAATTTAATCGGTGAGTCACCAAGATCTATAGGTAGGTATACAATTTATAGCTTATTATGTTACCACACGTGCTGTAATTCATCATTTAATGACAAAAATATATTGCAAAACATTGTTTGTGTTATTTTTATTAGAATTTACCATTGATATATTATTATGTTGTACAGAATATCATAAAAACCAAAAATTAGTTGTTAACTTATATATTAACTACTATTACTACCTACTTATATAGAGTTCTACTACCACGCAAACTATAATACCCAAGTATCTTAAATTCTTCAATTTACCACTCTACAATATACTCCTTGGTTAAATATAGGTTGTTACTAATAATATTTTTAATATTCTGATGAGCATAATAACAGTATTGGGATAAAATTTTCTTTTATTTTAAATAAAACTTTATGTTTTCATACCGTATACAAAATATTAATATCAAAATTATACGGTACCTTTAAAAGTGTTATTTATGTGAATTTCATACGGTTGCAAACGAATTGTGCTCAAAAGAAGGAATTATGCACAATTTCCCTCGGTTTTTTTCCGGTTACACGAGTTTTGTCTGGTAAATTTTTGTGAGATACACGAGTTGTGTCCTGACGAAAAAAAGGTAAGTAAGTTTACACAAATTGTCTACCGATAAATTAAAATCGATGAGTTTGTCCATTACAATATTATAGACATTAAACATAGGTACATTTTGCACAAGAATAAATGTTACTTTGCCATATTTATAAGTTATAACTAATTTACTAATATAAATCAAAAGAAAAAATAATTATGTATTGGGCAAAAATTCAAATGAAACTATTTTTATAAATTCGAATCAAAAAGTTTGTCCATTTATTATAATATTATGTACTATATTTTTTACTAAAAAGTAAATGTTTTTTTTTCACGTGTCGTCTTTGATTATGTTCCAGCACTTCTAATTTTAATGTAAATACCAAATAGCAAATTCTTTATGAAATAAATTAAAAATATTGGGATGGCTTGCATAAAACATTTAATTACATTTGTGAATTTATGAAGTGAAATACTTCATAACTGTTGGTTATGTGCAACGCTACATTGAACTACATTCACACGAAGAGGAAATAAGGCATAGTTGATGACATGGTTATCCATTAATAAATTGCAAATTTTAGATCTTCGGCAGAACCGAATTTTCTGTATGACACAACTCGTGCAGATACCTCTATTTTTCGTCGCGACACTATTTGTGTAGCCCTATTTTACCATTGGGACACAACTTGTCAACTTATACCATAGATGACCCAAGAGGCAAGAGTATAAATATATAGTAATATTGCGCACAATATATTGATACAAAAGGCAACGAAAAAGTCACTAACCAGTAACTACCTATACGGCATACACAATACATATAAGTATGAGATCATTATTTGAAACAATTTATTTTTCAAATTTATAATACAAATATAAATCATTATAATATTTGCATCAATAGTATATATCATCTTTTGTAGAAAATGAAGAAATAAAAACCACACATTATATATAAAAAAACCTGTGAACATTTAGAATAATAATTCAAGTTGCGCATGAAATAATATGGTTCTGTGGCAATAACACTCTATAATCTAACCTTCAAAATACACATCCCTGAACAAACAAACAAACATGTCCAATAAGCTCAGATAACAGACAACTCACTGCGCTAACTGTAATGTAGTTCGAATTGATAGAACTGCAGTTGCTTAAGTGATATCTAATTCTTTTAACAAAAAACTTTACACTTGTAGAAAGTTTGATAAACTATCTGCTCAAACTTTAAGAAACTTAGCTGATAATGTACTTAATAATTTAAATACATATTTCACTTGGTTGTACATCATTGGGATGGAAATTTGAGGGGAAATTATGATTTTCCTCAATAGTCAAAAACATTGTTAACAGTATAAAAATAGGGTATGAATACTGAATATAATAATACGCATGTTCTGTGTGCTGTCTCTTGTAGTTAATGGTTTAATTCACACAGAGTTTTAAATAATTTTCACTCATAAAATAAGTCAAGCGTTAAAAGGTTTTCAGAAAATAAAAAGATTGTAAGACTAATACTTTCGTCATCGTATACGTCATAATATACACTATAGAGTGCAAATTCTATAGGCTTGAAAGAAAAAAAATGTTATTATGAGACATAGGTTACGCATTAAGTATAAATGTTTCAAAATTCGTTAGGTAGGTACTGATGGTACATATGTATGTGGTATTTTCAAATAATTGGAAAATTGTATTACTTACATGACAAGATTTTTGGAATAAAAAATGAAGATTTTTATAAATAACGATTAATAAATAAAAGTTAAGATCAATTTATCTTTAAAATCAAATATGAATAATTTTTGGTGATCACACTGTAATAAAGTGGAGAATCTAACAAAATCTATGACATTTTTTGTTGGTCCCAGTACATAAATAGAAACAAAACATAATAAATTACTCGAGCTTACAAGACGATAAAAGTCGTGTGTAAAAATACTCTTAAAATGAAATTGGACAAGGAAAACAGTGCATGTAACATGTATTGTATAATAATTTTAGATTTTTAACACACGCAGAGGTAAAGACTAATCTTACAATAATGTACTTCACCAAGATAATATTCTATTTAAAAACGTAAAATACTGATTGGGGACGATTAAATTATAATTTGGTATTTTTTTTAGTCAGTTTGTTAACCATATTATAATAATAGACGATAGTTGTAATGTTGTATATTTAACAAGGAATTGTGCTGCTAGACTTTCTTGAAACCATAAATAAGTTGTGTTTTACTAAAATTTACCTGTGATTCAAATACAAACCATTCATATTCCCAGCCAGAAAAAAATCTTCGAATATTCAAGCACAACCATAATATAACATGGGTAGATTTTAGAAATAATATAATAAACTTTTCGTGAGTTAATATTCCAATTTTCGGATGGGATTGGAAGTGGGAGAAAAATATTTCTAGGTAAAAGTTTAATATTCCAACTTAAAGAACACGAAGATATTACAAGTTTCTAGATGTAAATGTCAAGCATTTTATTAAGGGTAGTTGGTCGTGTGATCAGAAAGAAAAACAATTGTATAATATTAATAATAATTTTAAAAGACATAAGCAAAATGTTATGATTATTCGTATTGTTGCAATGGTGTATCAAGGACAATATTATATTCTATACTGTATATACCATTACATTTTGCGTTATTTAATTTGCACGTCATGCTCAATGATTATTGTTTAAATGTTTCCTCCTTAGAAAATTATAAATAAAATATAACGAGATATACAGTAATCAGTGAGATAAGATAAGACGTTATAAACTTATAAATTATAGTATAAAAAAAAATTAATTAATAATATAAGATATAACATGATAATATAATAATTATTTTTATAATTTATATATCGTAACACAAAATATATTTTTACCTAATAGGCGGTGTTTTTCTCGTTTGTAATTAATATTCGGCGACAACACGCCTTATTATTATTGTTTAAAAAACATAAAAGCATTCATCTCGCAGTGTAATTAATTCCCAGATTTTATATTACCCATTAGAATAATATTGTGATTAGTGGTGGATTTTAAATTTTTTTCATTCATCACCTTTATGGCCTATAATTTTCTCATGATAATAATATGATCTATTTGAGATAGATATCACGTATTTTTTACGAGATTTTGAGACAGTAACAGTGTCTAACACATTTTAATAAAATATTTGTTGAGTTTGTAAATAATATTAAACACTATAGGCGTGCAACACTCGTGGGAAGTCGAAAATAAAATATATTTAAATCACAATACTTGGAATACAATCAAGATGTATAAATTATAAGGCTATATTATGAGAACTATATATTATTCATTTCCATTGGTCTATTTTATTATAATATTATTATATAGTTGTAGTTGAGTATCGTTTAATGTATACCACTGAAACTGAAGACAGTTTACAAGAGGAGTTCTAATAACATTTTTAATCGAAACGCTATAAAAACGAAAAGGGTTAAGGGGTATTTATTTATGATAATATATTGTATACAATGAATTCTGAAATAATTTCAAATTGCACCCACGAAAGTTGTAAAAAACATTTAAGTATAGTAATTAATATTATAGAGTTACGACACGTGGCTATTTTTGAGCAAGTCTTGCACATTTCACGAGTATGATTTAATAATAACATTGAGTTGAATTATATCGACTATACCGTGGTAATGTTTGGAATCAATAGGGTTCGTTATACAAGGTCCACACATCTCGTTTTGTATGGTGCAGTGAGTCGAAAACCTTAATAAGTCGAAATAAATCCCGTTCTCTTGCCTAATCTGACCTAACCTAACCTAAACATATATAGTAAGTCAACAATTTCGACAAGTCGAAAAAATGTAATTTCCTATGAATTTAAACTTATCGAAGTTCCACTGTATTTGCGATTTACCTAATAATAATGTAGTGAACGCATGCACACACGGTCGCACGTTGAAAAGTGTCCAACACGGTGATATAAAATATATGCAATCGCATTTAAACTAATTATAACACAATACTATTAAATTAATACAGTACGGTGTGAATGTGTGATTATTACTATTATTATGTACAGTTTTTCGTTTCGAAAATCGATAAATCAAATTAGTAATTATACGTAATATGCAGTTCCATAATATTATTGTCAAGACAGACAGAAGCAGGTATAGTGACTGTTTTCATTATATATTATTTTTTTTGTTGCCCCTATTATTGTGTGTGTCGACATACGGGACAACCAAACATTTATTTTTTATTATTTATAAGTAGGCCTTATTTATAAACGTACATGTCCCCAGCCCCACCCATTTAAGTTTTCGCGTTTTTTCTTTGTTCGGGGTGGGGTAGGGGGCTCGTACGTTATTTATAAGTAAGTAGTTTAGTATTGAGGGTCGATGACTCCCAAGCGAGGGGGAGGGTTAATTTTTCCATTTTTTAAATATATGTACACTGACAATGTCTGACATATTATAAAAGTTATATTTTGTAACAATAATAATATGCATATATTATTGTAATGCAAAACGTTATTCAGTTTAAATATTAGACTCTAACACCTGTCACATTTACGAGTGGTACATAGGCATGAATTTGATTTGTATGTACCTATATAACTTAATTTATAAAAAATGACCCGAGATAATGTTGAATTAGGTATCTGCAAAATATATTTTGAAATTACAATTTTTAATAATTCATAAATGTGTACGAAACACGCGTGTTGCGTGTGCTCGTTTAATCATTAATATTTTCATTAAACTGTGTATTTCATTTTGTACTATATTCCACCAACACATACTTACCAATCGGGCTTCTAAGGATTTCGGAGATCTAAAATACATGATTTTACCTGATATAGGGCACTAACCTGTCGAGTATGTAAATATTATGTGCTTATACCTGTGTAGTATTAACCTAAAAGCAGCTTATTGAATGTAATACAACGGAGATAAAAAAACAAAAACTAGCTTTCATCGTAAAGCACTCTTTGCGGTGCACATATCATATTATTATTGTTATACCCACCTTATTATAATATTATCATAATAATAATAATATACACGTCGAGTGGAAAACTAGCCGGCTAAGTCACCGGGGATATATTATTGTTATTGAGGAGCTTCTTCTTCTTCTCGTAGGTATATATATTTCCCGCCGTTTGAACAACCGTTCCGCAGGGATTAATCAACAGTCATCAGAAACTTTGGCGACGAATCAAAAGGTTATTCCCGGGGGTCATCAAGTGTATTCTTACACGGCTCGTTTCTTTCCGTGAAATTCACCGGCTTCCCAGGCCGGACTCGAAATGAAACCGAAAACTTGATTTCTTCGGTGCGTAGACACAATTGTAATTGGAGAAATCATCGCCCCATGTAATACATGAATAGAGTTGATTTCGCGGATTACGACGATGAAGGGGGGGGGGGGAAACACGCACCATAGTACCCTTCACGCCAATCGCGTGCACGATTCCTGGCCCGCTGCGTGGTCGAAGGATAATAAAATAATAATATTGTTGTTGTCGTGAAAATGTAAAAGGGGGTATTTTTTTTGTCGTCGCATTCCGTCAAAAATAAATATAAGACGTCGGCTTAGTTAGCTATTTATTATATAGTGTGTCAGTGGCATATCCAGGGTGAAAAAAAAATTGTCATTAATATATCGATTTTAGATCAAATTTGTCAAAATTAATTTTAAACCCTCCCAAAAAAAAAGTTATGGATACCTACGTCACTGCTGCAGGGTGTAAACCGAACACATTGAATAGATTTGTTTTAGTAAAAAATATAATAACGACGGACATAATGTGAATGATGAGGTATAGATAACTATTATTGTTAATAAGTCTACCTAACGACTGTACATAATCATTATCAAAGTAACTGGATCGGCGAAAACGCTGATAACAGCCGACAGACACGTTTATTATAAGTGTGATTCATCAAAAAGGTCTTATCAAAATATTTATCATGTTTTTATGAATAGAAAAACAATCACACCAATCTTTTGTTTCCAATTTTCAGAGAAACACAAACTTTTCTTATTATACACTGCTAACAATTTTGATTACATTATTAATTTTTTTGTGTGTTTTTACTTTTTAATTAGAGTGTATTCATAAATTTCGTTGTTATTTTGTTGGGGACACGAAATAGTGTGGAACTAACAATTATTTTGTTTATTACCTACATTATTTTTAATCTAAGCATTACTATATTTAATTATTTTAATTAAAAACTCGATTTTTCATCAATATGTTAATTTTATACTTGAAAGCTTATAATAATTTTAAGACTCTCCCAGAATGTTTCAGACGATTGATTACAGAACCCCACATTTTTGTACCACGTTAAAAATATGTTTAATACGCATGTTTTTAATACAAAGCGAAATAGCTTTAAGTTTATAAAATATAACTTTACGAACAGAAATTAATTTGATGAATTTCGTAATTAACAATTTTGTAGAGTAAATCGCATATTGTATGTATACCCACTCCAAATGAATGAATTGCAAAAAAAATGGAATTTGTATACAAATTAATTAATAATTACCGCATAAACTATAATTGAATAACACAGTCAATATAAATATTAATTAAAAAATAATATAAACACATTGCATATATAGAATAGAAAAGTACTTATCGATATGCTGAGCCATCCCGCCCTATCGCCTTTACTTATATTTTGAATTTAAGTATAATTATTACTCTCAGTGTATTTTATTAGGGTATTTATTATTATAAGTATTATAGTACATAATAATATTACACGTAGTATAGAAACATGATTTTAATTCTAATTAAAAAACATATTCATTTCATTTTTTTTTTGTTTTTTATTAAAATCGCGAAACGAAAGAATAGTATTTTTTGTCATTTTATAATATATTTTATACCAACATTATTTTTTGTTTGAATTAAGGACACCTATCTTAATCATTTTTCCACACAATAATAATGTGATCCGAACGTAACAGTGTATGTACAAAATAAATGTACATAGTTTATGAATAATATCAAATTAAATTGACAATATAAGTTTAATATTAATATTTAATATCATCATAGAGGATATATAACAACTGTTATGTATGTGAAATTATGACCCTTTAATATTTGACTTGAAAGAATCGCTTTAATAATACTAATAATAATAATAATAATAAGACGAATGCATTTTCAGAGAATATTGGTTTATAAAACATTATTTAAAATTAACGATTGAAAATATCCATTTTTTTTTTAGTATTCGTTTCTTTTATATTTTTCAGTTGGTATAACAAAATAAATATAATATTATAGGTAATATAGATAAATACTACATTTTAATTTCAAATATCAACAACAATAAATCGTGATTAAAAATGAATTTATTTTTCGTAAAAAATATAACACTAATAATTAGATGATACTTTAATTACTAAAAAAAATAATAAATTATTGTTAATTAAACAAGAGAAATAGTCTAATTTAATTTATGTTCCGTCCAAAACCCATGACCTAATAAATTTAAAAAAAAAATTAAATTAACTAGAACAACAAAATCTAGATTAAAACGGAAATTACGAATTAATGTCAAACACTATTGTTACCATAATGGCCGTCGTAAATTTGTTTCCCATTATAATACGAATGCGCTAAGTATACAGTGTACAGAATTCGGTGACCATAAAGATTTGCCGATATAATTATCTCAAAATAATTTATACTTTCGGTATTGTCATACTTAATATAAGCCATTATACATTAAAATTATTTGAAGTAAGAATATATCGGTGTACCTATACAATAATAATTATTTTTAATGGGGTATAATATACTGTAGGTATAAGTGTATAACCATACAATTATGAACCATAAAGTCTTCACACAAGTAAATCGTAATCGTAATCATTTTTATAATTGAACGTTATTCCATTGTTGTAATATCGAAATTAACTGAACTAAAAAAAATTAACATGTTACTTACTTTATTTTTGTACTCTCCAAATGATATTTCGATTCACCATTTTTATTTTCATTTACATATATATCGATGTAGGAATGTTAAACAACTCGTCTCTATAATTGTCCTAACCCCCGTTAACAAAAATTTTGTTGAAATAAAAAAAAACTATATATTTCCCAGAAATGTCTTTGATGTAAGATAAAACGCTGTCCATAAAATATTTATGTTAGTAAATTGTATTTATGTTCATTGACAATTATCTTTAGAGTAAATCGTGACCTCTAAATGAATACTAACGCGCTGTTGGCAATTATTCAATTTCATTTTTTAGCATATTGTTAAAGTTTATTACAAAATATATTTAGCGTATGAACAAATATTGCTATTTTAAAATACATATTTTATTTGAAACTTCTACGAATCATTTGAAAAAACACTGGTTCTTTACTGAAAAAAATAAAATAAAGATTTAGATACAAAATAAGTATAGTATATAAATTATAGTGAAAACTACATTGGCTATTATAAAATCGGACACGAAGCGTTTTATCTAATAGTTTATCTAATTGTATATTTAAAAAAACGGGTGATTTTTTTTTCAAAAAAATATAATATATTTTTTAAGCTAACGACGTATTTGATAAACTATTAGTAGACACCACTGGTTGATAATATGTTCGTACTGTGTTTTCTTTACTAATTGGTTTAACATTAGGTGATATAAATAGGTACCTGAAATAATATATAAATAAATATTAACATTTGGTGACTATAAAAACAAAAAAATACCAGATAACACAGTGGCACTAAAGAAAACGAAAACAATGGCAATTCATTAAAGTAGGATTAAGTTTATTTCCTTATATTATAATATTATAGTTGTGTAAGAATGAATTATTAGTTTAATCGTAAATTTCACTGTACAGTAAATAGATACAGTTGCTTAAATATAAATGTACTCAACTGTGTTGTAGGAATAAGATAAAATTCATGAATAATAATAGGGAGCGCGTATTGCAGTGTCATCTAATAGTCAACTTAAAATTATTGCATTAGGTTATAACTTATAACTTAGTTATAGTATAATATGCAATACGCAGAGCTCGTGTGAAATTATGATGTAGGTACCTACAACCTATTTGAAAAAATTCTACATAAAGAATATATTTGAAATTAACGATTTCTTAAATGTTTATCATTGATCACAAGATACCACAAACGTGTTGATAAAAGTAATATGGCGTATTTAAACATTTTTTTGAGGGAGAAGAGAGGATAGGTATGCACTTTTAATAAAAATCTGTAAGCTTCATATCAAATTTAAAAAAACAAACTCTTAGAAACACAATTTGTATATTATAGTTTATTAATAATTATTACTAAATACGGGTTAATTTCAAACTATGTTAGGTACTATTAAGTATTTTATATAATAGCTTATAAAACTACAACCAATTTCCAAAGCCTTTTGGAAATAATATCATCCATACTATCTTTAGGAATCTAATATGTCTCAACCTGAACCTGATAAAAAGGTATAAGATCATTAGCCCTATTAATTAAAAATATTAAGCATTAATAATAATGATTAAAAAGCGTCTTGTTTTAGTCATATAGTGTTCACTGTTTTGTAGGTACGTTTTAACTGTTGTAAGAGCCGATAAAATACATTCAGTACCTAGGTAGTATATATAAATAGACAACATCCACAATACTTTTAATAATAAATAAATTATTGAGGTACAATTTAAATGTATAATAATTGCATTCTACAAACAAATAATTGAAAAAACAATATTTTTAGACATTTATCAATATTAGACAAATTATTTATTTTTGCAAGGCAATTTATACCATTATTCATTAAAGTGATAAAGTGAGTTTAAGCTGTAAAAAATCAATCGCTAAATCCTGAGTTGGAACAAAATTATATTCAAGCTTAAAAAAGAGTGTATCAACGACTGCGTGACTGCTGAACATGACGTCATGTTAATTCGTATTATTTAATATATGCTTAGATTATAAAAGAAAAAAATAGCTGTTAGTCAAGTTGTCACTGGCACAATATACGAAAATAATAAAACTAAAATAAAAAAATTGCTAAGAATTTGCTAAGGTTTAGGACGTTTAGGTACTAGACTATTATTTGGATTTTGCTAGGAATGAAACAATGTGTTCCTACTGGCACCAAATTTGAAACCTCCGCTGAAGGTGTATGGGTCATTGAATATTCGATTATATCCTACCAAAATTAAACGTTTGATTATGAACATATTTGTATAACTATAATTATAATTTTTTTTTTTTAATCTTCTGCATAGTCTCGATTGCTTGTTGATTTATGTAATTTATGAGTCCTATCAAAATCTAAAAATGAAATGCAGTTGTAGCAACAACACATTGTCTGATTCTTATATCAAAATCCATGAACAATGGTCTAGTAAAATCCAGTGGGTGCAGGTTTGAATTTCATACAGACATGGATAAATTTATAAATTATAAGTAAATTATTTTCTAAGCTATATTATAAGAATATAATACGTATAGCATGGGTATAACCTAAAATCAATAACCCCCAGTTATTATTTTCTTGAATCACAAATATTAATACCTAAAAAATAAAGATTTTCCTTATTCTTAAACAAAATATAATGTATTTTATGTTGATATAATTTTAATAATAAAAATAATATGATTTAATTTTACAATATTCTATAATATTATACTATAATATCTTTTTACAGTTTAATAATTTAAAAAAATGGCAGTGGGTATTGGTGATATTATTGGTAATATGGTAATATGGTCTTCTTTTGTATAATCACTACAACAAACCACAATACGAAAGTGCACAATATTATTGTGTGTTTGATCATTATTATTATCTTGATAATTTAAAATAAAATTCATGATCACGTTGTAATAATTGATTCATTAATTATTAAATTAAATTATGAAAATGTTTATTACAATTTATAAATCTACAGGAGGTATACAGAGTCTAGTAATATCATTCTAACAATTCAGATATATATTATATATATATGTATACATACCATACAGTTTTCACACAGACTTGTATCTTCATATTAAAAGGTAGATTTTTTTATTCGTTTAATTTTTAGAGTACACTGCTCAAACAAAAAGAAACTAGAGTTTTATTATATAAAACTACGTTGGTTTCGTTTCAAAACACTAATTGTAAATATAATATTACTGTTTAACTTCGCGTGCGTTTTTTTTTTTTTATTATTATTCAGTTCATTTCAATAGCTTGTGAATTTTCAAATACCTTATAATATATGGGTGAGTTTTCTCGGGACACTTAAACAGTATAATATAGGTATTATATTGTAGCTACTGCATCTTAACAAATTCAATACAATATTATTTATGAAATAATAATTAAGTTTCATATTAATTTCCGAGAATTATACGTTGCTATGGTATAATAAAATCACCAACAAAAACAATTAGTGTCAGAAAATCTAAGAGCATTGCGTATTATATAATATAGGTATAAATATATATATACACATTACACACACAAACACTTCAAAAAGTATCTTAATGAACAAAACGGTAATATGACGTTAGTGGCCTCATTCATCGTAATATTATGATGTTGTACATTTGTGAAAAGTAAAAGCTCTTAACTTACGATATGAAATACTTGAACATAAATAACAATACAAAAATTATACATATATTGTGCTCAAAATATATGCATTTAATGTTTTAGCGTACAACAGAACTAACTAAAATTATTTTTCAAGAGGGTATAATACGCCATTATGCTCTTTTTTCTGTTATGCGTCAAATAAATCTATTCAATAGATAAAATCGAAACTCGAACAATACATTTTGTTTATAACATAGGTACCTATTATCAACTTTCATCTTTGATTTGTGATGATTTTAATATTACAATATTAAACGTGAAAAACAGTAGCAAAAAGGAGTTTGTTTGGAACTTTTATAGGCGCCTCCCCACTTGGGATGTGATTAAATTTAAAATCTGCTATGATAATAATATATTATACCAATGAATTCCAAACACGAAAACGAGAAGAGATTATTCTGCCGAGAATTCGTCAATACTAGGTATATAAAAGTGTGTAAAAGTGTACTATGCTTGCTTCGAAGTTTTTATCGAAAACTATACTGAGAGTTCAACAAAAAAATTACGGTCTGAGTTCAATGTAAAATCTATAAATGGGTTACATTAAACTTTTCGATGTTTCTTACTACTCTAAAAAGAATTTTCAGATGAAAAAAAACCACATCGTTACAACACATGAATCTATCAAAATTTGAAAATTATTTTTTTATTTAACTCATTTTAATGACAGCCATTTTGAGATTCCCAACGAATATTGAAGTACAATATTGATTTTCTAATATTCAATATTATTATTATTATTATTATTGTTTATGTCTTCGATAAGATAACGGGCCTTACTGAACAGATTCGTGTAGAGGCGCATGTAGAGAAGTATTTGACATTTTTGAAAATATATGAACAATAAAAAGCTCATTCCTCAGAAAATAAAACAAAAGATACATTATTTTATTTTATTTACGTACATTTTCACTCGGAAACTATTGTGTTTTAAAGTACCTACTTACAGGATTATCATAGCATACAACTATAATTAATTATCAGTTTTTTTTAATTATCATCAATTTTGGAAACGTCGATAATTTTGTTGTACATAATGATTATAATATAGTTTGGTCGTAGTAAGACGGATTAGATAATTTATTTTTTTTTTTTTTTTTTTTTTTTTTTTTTTTATTGGGTAACCCGCGGCAACATAGGCCATTGGGTGTGGGGAGGGCACTGTAGGTTTTTATATTTGGAAGGTTTGGTAGGTTTTATATTGGGTAGGTTGGTACACGTGTGTGTTGTGTTTGGCAGAATTTCTAATGGGGCACCCGTAGGTTTCTGCCGTGCCCCGGGGTGGGGGGATGGCGGCACTTGTTCTCCGGACACCGTGACTTGCACGGAGAAAAATGCCGCCCAGTGGTCGAGGATCGAACTCGGACCGGCTGTGCCGAATCCGTCGCGTTAGACCACTCGGCCACCTCGTCCCCCCAGATAATTTATTATATCGTAATTTTATGAATATCATAGTTTAATCCTATAAAATATGTACGTAGGAAATTAAATTGTCGTTTTAGAAATTTAATTTATTCATATAGGTAGTGTGTAGGACACCTGAACTAATTATAAATAAATAATTAGTTATTGTTCCCTTTTATTGTTTCTAGCATAATAATGTTTATCGATGGTAATTAAAATACATAAGGAAAATCCAAAACTGTTGTGTGTGATTATCAATCGGGGATTGATTATTATTTTAATTTCATGAAAAATATTAATGTATTTGTTGTTATTATTGCAAATAAATAGAAATGTTTGTAAATTCGATTTCCATTATTTAATAGTGTTCATAAAAAAAAAATAAAACTATAAATTGTAATCAACGTTTAATAGGATTTTATATTTCACTGCGAATTGAATTATTATTCAATAGAAGCAACTCTTAATTTATTAAATTGTATTACAACAAAAATTGCTATACATAGGTATTGGAAATATACACAAAAGCGTACGCAATCATATTTATTTGATGAATCACGGTTCAGATTTATCATCAAAGATGTTTTAAATTTTAATTACTAATATACAAACTTGAAAATTGAATTTAAATGTCCTAAAATTAATTATGTAAGTATACCGAATATTGAGTTATGGTATTAAAATATTTAATTTAAATCGACTGACATTTCCTAAAATGATTATACTCAAACATTTCAAAATACATTTAAATATCTTAAAATCTTCATTTGCATTAATTGCAATGGACAGAAATAAAAATTATAATAAAAAATCTATCTATTTTATTCAACATACTTATTTTATTAGTTGAACATTATAGGTTTCAGAAATAAAATGATTACAAATAATAATATGGATTTTTCGGAAGAAATAATTTTTTTTAAATATTTTAATGAGTAATATAAATGTTATTATTGTGATGGATTGAAATTAAAATGATGCATTTGGTTCCCAAAACACCAACTCCAAATATCATTACCAAACCACAACAATTCGACTATATAATATTATGTATGTTATATAGTACTAAACAGCTCAAGCGAGTTCAATGTCACTATGGTATTTTTAAACTGAATGTGTTGCAAAAGTAACAATACAAATATAAAAAAATAAATATAATACATAGGTACCTAAAGAACATTGTATATTTCATTGTATCTTATTAAAATATACCAGCAATTATTTTCATTTAAATTCGTTACAACTTTTCCTCCCTCCGACTGTTATTTTCGCCCTTAAGAATAGGTTGACCAATCACGTGCCATTGTTGTCTCGATTCTTTCCAATATTACTGCATCGTTTTATAAAAGTGTTTGTGTTATTGTTGTTGTGTAAAGCTAGAGAATCATTCTCACATTTTTATTAATGTCTTACATCATTAATACTTTTAAGTCATAAATAAAAATACCTTAATAGCATAACGCAGTTGTGACGAGCGATAAGCGCAGTAATTAGTCGATCATGTTATTTCGTAACGGAAAATTGTTTACACATCAATAATTATTTCAACGATTTTAACCACAGTATAATTATTACAAATATTTTCCTCTATTCTTCTCCGTTTTTTTCTGGTTGCTCAATTAAACAATACCTAGTTTTTTTTGTTTTTACAAAATATTCATAGGCACATTTTCCTACAGTAAAATACTATAAGCTAATTGGTGGTATTGCCGTTAATTTGTTTGGGGAACGATGTGTGTAATACCATTTTTTTATTTTTTTTTAGTATAAATATCAACACACCCGCACGTATGTGTAAGCCACGAGACCGATTCCATTTAGCGATAAGTCAGACACGACGATTGCAATATGATTGTTTCCGTTTTGCTTTCACGTATAGGTGTACCTACAAAATATTATACGCACAATGGCACAATAATGAAAAATCATGGTATGTAAAACGTCAGTAAAACGAGGGTGGTAATGACAACTGCTGATGAAATCCTCCCGCACCGATGTCCTGTGCGTTCAAAAGAGTTTCGCGTGTATTGAAAACGGAACGCTGTGCGTGTACGCGTATAGGTATATCCTTGGATGGATGAATAAGATAAATGTGTCGGTAGAATGAGAAGGACAGTTGAAAAGTATGTGAAATTGCCCAAGAATTATTCAGTGTAACGCAGCGGTGGTGGTGACAAAAGAGGGAGGTGTTTAAGGAGAGACAATAAGAACGTAGAGTATAAAGGGAGAAGGATGTAGCACGGCTCGTAGCGAACAAAGAGGGAAATATCCGCGTCAGGTCGTTACACTGGAAAAGTCATTTGGTCCGCCAATCCTGCCAGACAACAGCCTGCAGTGAAAGGAAACAAACAGTATATATATATATATAAATCACAGAAACGTACTATCGAAGGAGATACGACGAGGGAGTCAGTATACCTACAATACAAATATTATCCGATTTATTTATTATGTCGATGGTTAGAAAATAATGTAAATTAAAATAAAATAAAAATAATATTCATAGGTGTATACTTTCTTGAGATTATCATGGATATCATAGGTATTACTCTATTGGGTCAGCGTTCATTTGTAATTTGTACGCAATATTTTATTGCACACGACAGAAATTAAGTTCGAATAGTCAACAAACTGAGCTTGAAAATCGTCAAAAAGTTTACACTTACGAGTTATGACTTATTCTGCTGTTTAACCTGCACTTCAACAGTGAGGATTAAATCAAAGCTAAACGGTGCAAAACAGTAGAAAACTGTACGTCACTTAATATTTTGACGTCCGGCAATAATAAACCGCCGCGTTGGCGTGAAGGAAGAAGAAATTCAGGAAAACTATACAGTATACATATTATGTAATAGTATGTACAGAAATATAAAAGATAATAAAAACAGTTAATGTCTGATAAAACTCGCCGTGGGTCTGCCTACATAATGAGCGTATCTAATGCTCATTGCCTATGGTAAGCTAATCGATGAGTTTTTTTTATCATAATATATAGAGATGGGATTCGGTAGCAGAAGAAAACGTCTAAATATTCACTCTATATAATATTACGATCATAACAACCGTGAAGTACACAATAGAAAAATACTAAATATTATTGTCTCACAATAAACCGAATGACCGAATAATAAGAGTTAAATGAAATTTGAGTATCTTGTTGTATCAAGTATATATATATACACATGAAATCAGGGTACATATATATTATTATTATCTGTTGGCTGTTGCAATAGGTACATAAACATTATAAGAATTAAAACTATTAACTAGGTCAAGAAAACATTTGTTATGTAACTGTAATAATATGTAACAAAATTTAGCATTCAGTCTTAGTAAGTAAGTTTTAGTAGACTGAAACAAGATGTAGCAAAATAGAAACTAGGTTAAGTTATAGTGTATAAGAGATAGGAGTGAACAAAAGTTGTTCTTCAGCAGTGATCGCTTGAAGTGGTCATTGTAGAACAAAACAGTAATATCGCATTATATTTTAATTGAGTCTGACTATTATAGTGTACGTCGGAAGCGATCGGCGTGTACGACAATCTATATACAAACTCCTCTTAACCTATAATCTAACCTATCAATGGCTATCATATTATATACATGTTGTATGATTTATTTGTTTTGACGAAAAAAATTATAAAAGTAAAGCTGACTAGATTTAAAATAAAAAAAAAATCAATAATTAACGAAATTGCCTTATATTGGTAATTTGTATTTACAATTATACTAGTTAAATAATTAAGTTATAAGTTATTATAATAATAATACATGATATAACTCATGTTATATTATCTAATAATTTCATTCATAATATAAGTAAATTGTTTAGAGTATTAAAGATGAATTATTATAGAGAGAAATTAATAATATTTTGTTCATCATCAATTTAAATTTCATCTTCAACATCAGTCATGAACATTAATGGGGCTAAATGTTGCTGACATATTATGTATAGTATATCTTATTATTTACTTACTAACTGTAGCTTAGAAAAAATCCCTCATGTTGCCTGAGTTGACCGAAGAAGTAATACAAATTTATAAAAAACAAATTAATTATTAACTAATATATTATAATTAAATGCAAATTATCTAATTCAACATAGTCCATTATTGGCACATCGCGCATACAATGCATCTATTACATTTGTTACAGTCAATGGGCAAAACATTTTCTACATCGTTCATATTTACAAATGTTACCTAAATCTTGATGAACGGTCGATCAAATATATAAGTTTTAAATACTTTTTGCGCATTTATTGCATACTATTTTGTTTTATAATTTAGAACTGGCACCAACTATCGAAGTGCAATCGCACACTGGGTGCCATCCCCCAAAACCTAATAATCAAATTAAAAATGTAATTTATAAAAAGGAATAGCCCTTTACAATACTTAGCAACTCGGGCCTTATTAACCCCATCCACCACATAAGTGAGTAATTACCTAAACCTACGCTAAAAGAAGGCTGGGCCATGATGCATAATGTATAATAAATAATAATAGATGTATTGGTAGTCACAAAAGGATTCGTTATAATTTGCCTAACTTATATTTTTATTAATATTTCATTATTTTAGTACTAAAATCGAAATTGTACAATGTTCATTAAATATAATATGCACAAATAATATATGTTATAATATGTATTTTCAATTAATTAGTTTTTAATAATGGAATATTATGATATAAAAAATATTATACTTCATCGTCATATACTTTTAAAGTGAAAAACCGGCAAATAACAAAATTTGAAATTAAATTTTTGATTTTAAAAATATGCGGATAAACTTTTAATGGAATTAGGTATTCTAAAAGTGTAAATACAATTATTTTTTGTTAATTTGCATATTTATTATAAGTGGTGAATTATTACGGATACCGTGGTCGTACAATATTATTTAAGTCGTTGTTGAACTCTGGTGACGGTGTAGAGGGGAACGCGCGGAATCAAAACGCGTGCACGCGTGGTAGACATATAATATTATTATGATTCAAAGTTTAGTGTGTGTGCAATTTCGATCTGAAGAACAATTAATGGACAACAACTTACAGGGCTCTTACACGATACTTTTATTCGGTATTTCGGTCCGATTATCGATCGGAAAACATCGCTGTGCTTCTAATATGTATCGACGAAATCACGTACCGACCGATCTGAAAGTGTATTTCTAAACCTCCAGCCTAACATCACCCACATACACATTACAAATTCTGACTGTCGGTTAAACGGCTATATTATATTATTGACCGTCGTCCGTGTGAATCCTCATCTATTTTAACGTCGTTACATTACATTACCTTTAATGATATATATATGTACGCCAACTTTACACTGTACACATAACTGCGATACTGCTCGACGGTATTGGTCTCAGGGGCACCATTTAAATTTGTCTCAAAAGTGTTCCGAATTTAAGGCAGGCCAATTTTTTTCCTTCGTGGAACACTTCAAAAACCTTTCACACGCCGCTACACAACATGTATATTGTATCGTTGACGACTGCAAACCAATATTTTTTATTATCATTTACTTCGGCCGATGAAAATTGAAATGTTCGCTTGGAAATGTTGTGTTTTAAATCACTAGGTATTATAAAACAATAACAATCTTTTATCGTGCCTCTGTCACATATCATAGCTGAAGCGAACGGATTTAGTTGCATATCATGGTCCAGTTTATGTAACGATTGCTGTTTGCAAAACGGATTTATAATAATAGATATGTATATGTTTTGTCTTCGGTCATCCACCTGCACCCTCTCCAAACTCGCTCACTTACTTTATACTTATATACATATTATTATTATCATCGCAGCTAACATTGACGGCAATAGTAATTAGTTATACAACACTATATCACACTTTCTGCCATCGATACAAACAGGACAAGTAATATGATTAATAAAACGCGATGACATCACGGAGAAATTACAGTTACAATAATAACAATAATATATTCCTCACGCGCACGTTTCATTCATAAAATGTAATATTATATACTATATAGTACGTCATCCGAATTGGTCAATATAAAACGAATACGTCGTATTAATCCGAACACGGCAACACGTACAATTATCATTTATCGTGCTTGCACATAATGCGTTAATATACCTAATTTGAATGGCGGACATCCCCCCCCCCCCCGGACATTTTCCCCTCGTGTTTTTATAATTTTTATTATTCGCCTTCAAATATAAAATTATTATTTCTAACACATATTTTTTTAACTTTTGTTCATATTTATTTTTTTTTATTTTGGTAAAAACTGTACGTTATCTAAAAAGTCTTTAATCTTAGTTTCAATAAAAAAATAATAAATAATATTTAAAACAAGTTAAGTAAAAATATAATTTTAAATAAAAGTAAAATAGTAGTATACTAATATTGAATTAGATGGGTACCTAATATTGAAATCTAAAATTGTGTCCAAAATCCAGTTAATTACCAAGACTATTAAGATAACAATCTTATATCGTCATGAGCATTGAGTCAATATTTTGTATCAAAACTGTTCAAAGCAGTTTAGTAGTGGTTATATACGTTTTAAAATAAAAATTCTTGTTATCATTTTTTTTTTTTGTGGTCATGGATAAAACACAAATTCTTGAAACAGACAGAGGAGGTTTAAAAATTGTTTTTAAAGACTATATGTATACAAAATTATTAAATATTCAAACGGGTACAGTTTTTATAAAAAAAAAATATATATATGAATAAAAGACTAAAAAATATGTGTTTAGGAATAACAAATAAATCAGAAATAAAGAATTTTTTACAAACTGTATCATTTTAATGTCTGCATTTTTAGCCAATTTTACCTATTAATTATATTTTGTTTATACAATCTTTTTTTATTTTTATGTCGAATTTTTTGGCCAGCTGTATTGTACTATATTATATTATTTAGACAATCTTTTATTTAAAATTATATTTTTACTTAACTTGTTTTGAAATATTATTTATTATTTTTTTATTGAAATTAAGATTAAAGATTTTTTAGTTAACGTACAGTATTTACAAAAATAAAAACAAATAAATATGAACAGAAGCTAAAAAATATGTGTTATAAATAATAATTTTATATTCGAAGGTGAATAATAAAAATTATAAAAACAAAAAAAAAACGAGGGGAAAATGTCCACATACAAAAATGTATCGGGGGGGGGGGGGGGGGGGGCGGGGGGAGAATGTCCGGATACCACCTAATATACCCGTGAAACCATTACACATTATATTATTAGGTACGTTGGCTGGACGTGATAATGTGTACCTATTTTAAATCCGATGTATACTCGCTGTTGATTTGCCCCGTAGATAAAATATGTAAGCACAGGTAGCATATTATACAGATGTATACGTTCACAAATTACAAAATGCATTATGCTGCTAAGTGCTAATATCCGATAAAAAAAAACATCGACCAAGAGGGTTACGGGTGGCACATCGCACACGCTATACATATATGTATATGTGATTATCGAAGATTCCGTATAAATGGTCGTCCGGATAATTATCGTGGGAAATTTCGTCGTCGTTGACATGAAAATAATATAGTACACGTTGTTCGCAAAGACGATAACGAGAAAAACGTTCAAACGCGTAATTGCATCATCGATAAAAGTCCAAAGTTTAACAGTTTAAACAAACTTTAAATCAATTAATAATATTATTAGTTTGTTTTTTAATTAACTTGATAACTTGACCAGTTTCAGTAACCATTTTATCACAACTTATTTTTTTCCAATCAATTTGAAAAATAACATACTAAAGGAATCTTTGCATCAGGGGTCTCCAAAATTGTTTTTCTCTACGGTGGACTGAATCTGAGATACGTTTCATTATCACGGGCAATGGGGCCAAAGTTGTTTGTGGATGTGTAAGAGATGTAAGTAATGATATTGGACTGCGAGAGAAGAATGATTATATTATTTTATTTCAGCATGATGATAAAAAGGACATTTCTTTTTTTTATTGATATTCTTATAAGAATTCTGACGTATATAGCTATAGGATCTCGGAGTTCTAGATCAAAATAGCTTGGTGGGCTCGTTCAAACAAATTGATGTGGGTAGGAATCGGTCCACGGCCTTTAGATCGGAGACACTCCAATCTATATTGCGGGCATCTCTTAACCATAGCCGTGGTTAAAAGTAAAGATTGATTTCATATTTTTCTGTTTGATCTGCATGATCCGTTTCATTCAAATAAAAATAAATAATATAAACCAATAGATATATTATTATTATGTTATATTTCATGTTGATTTGATAATTCATCAGATATAATAATACAAGCAATAAACATGTCATCGGAACCACTACGGTGAGCATTAAACAGTACGAATGTTTAACTAAATGGTTTGGTATAGTTATTTATTATTACTTAAAAATATTGAAAGTTGCATGCAATGGCCATTATAATATTATGTGACCCAGGAGACCAGGTGGCTAGGTAACATTATAGACAATAATGTGCTTAACGTTGATCTATACATTAACTAAATCGAGACTATTGTTTTCATTTACTCAGCTTTTAAGTTTTTGCCTCCAGATATAAAACCGATGTGAAATTATGGGTGGTGTTGACGTGTATTAATATATTTTTGTACGGTATTCAATTGGACGGAAAGCTGAGGTGAAGCGCTCTTCAAAACGAAACGTTATATATTTCACTATTATAATAAATTCAAACGTAGGTAAGTATTGAAAATAATGAGCTGTGGCAAGTTAAGTTAATTTAATTAAATGACCTTCAATTAAGTTAAAAGTTAACAAAAAAGAAATCTTACTAGATAAATTTAAATTGAGATAGGAAGTAAACTTAACTAAGTTGAAAAAAGTTAATTTTTTTTTTCAATTTACAATATTTTTAAGTCATAAGTTGCCCTAGTATTTTGATTTAAACAAACATTTATCAAGACGTTTATCACTGTAAAAAAATAGATTATTATAATATAAAATTAGAAAAAAAATTACCAAAGTCGAAAAGGAGTCATCGAATCAGTATTGTCTAGTTGGTCCCACATGATACGAAAAGAAAATTAACTTAACTGCACGACAATGACAATTAACTATAAAAAGTTAAGTTACAACCATAAAAATTTTAACTGAATAAGTTAAAAACAAAAATAATTAACTAGCTAAGTAAAAAAGTTTAAAAAATATAACAATAATATAATATTTAGGTAAATGCGAGAATGCGGTGCGAGAATATAGATGCGCAGTATCACTATATTATTATTATAATATAACGTCGTTGCAACAGAAACCACCGCACGCCACGCCAGTCAAATAATAAGAACTAAGAAGTGTATTTTATTTTGTTTTGAATTGTATGTAACATAACGTAATATTCATTTTTCAATTTCCACCGGTCCAATTTATTCCTAATTTGTTTGTGTTCATATGTTTATGTTATTATTATTATTATTTTTTTTAATGAGAAGTGAAATACCATTATTTCAGACCCCGGATTTGCAATTCGACCGACAGGTTCAGCTCGAAACAAACAAATCCATGTGTAGTGAGAATAGAAATAAAGAGAGACAGAGAGAGAGAGATAAATAGAGAAAGACAGAGAGCATGCGATCGCAAGTATAAACGCTGTGCAAACGAATTGTGCCCTCCTTTCCTCACGCCAACGACCAATCCCTTTGCACACTTCACTACAGTACTTTATTTGCACATAATTACATAACATTGACTTAAGTATGTTTAGGTTTAATTAATTCTCGCTGTTGGGATAAAAAACAGATTAATTCTCTTTCGTTACAAACTTTGTTGTTTGTTTTTCGAACACATTTGTTATCCAACAAAATTTTAATAGTTTTCAGTTTGTCCCTAGAGAATTGCATGTACATAATATGCCACCATCGTATAGCTGAAATTTGTTTAGTTATTATTATTAATATTCTTTGCATTTAAATTTTTTTCCGTTAATTACATCCATGATTCATCATTCTAGTTATTATATTATAATATATGTGTGTTTTATGACATTTAAAACAAATTATTATAAATATATATAAACTGAACATGTTTTAACGTAAATAAATAATATGACGTATCAATATTGAACTTAAAAAAATGAAAATACAAAATTCTCTCGTCAAAATATTTAAAAATGGCTATGATATTAATTTAGCTACTTTTTTCTTTCCGTTAATTTACGGAGCCTTTCATTAAGATTTTTAATGCATAAATTATTTATTAAATTCCTAACTCTTATCCTCTTCGGAAGTCAAATATATCGTCATTACACTTGATAAAATACTGAACTCACCCTTCACCTTCAATCAAAAATAATAATTCTCGAAAGCTGATCACATATATTTCACCCCATTTAAAATAAAAGCCCCCAATCCCCGCCAAACTCATTATGTACAAATCTCTTTTAAGAACTTTATGTACACATGCAATCCAAATTTGGGGCTGCACAAAGCGATTCCAAGTTTGTGCTTAAACTATGCTAGTGTTTAAGTCGATCTCTCTAAGCATGATAACTAATAATGATTTGTATCCAAATCACCACTCCCCACATTGATTCTAAAACCGAAGAGCGATAAGTCACCCACACTCTAATATTTTACTTAAACCAATAAATTCAAACAAACTAGTCAATATCACAAATTTCATCCAATAACAATCTATTAATCTTAATATCATGGGTATCTAATAAATTAAAATAATATTATATAATATGATAATTGAAGAGCTTGACCAGATAAATCCACTTTTTTTTTGGATTAATTGATCTTAAAAAATCACGTTAAGTTATATCCTCTTCATATTATCGTATTGTTAATTTTAATTAAACATATTAAAAAATTATTATAAATTATACATAGGAAATAATTAATTAACCACATAGCAACAATGCTTGATTATATAGGAATAAATAAAAACCATTATAAATGTTGATGTTAATATATTAGGTATTATATTTGATCATTCAGTTTGATGTTAGTATCATCATTTGTTTTTATTTACTCACGGTTACATATTAATATTATTTAAAGGGGAAAAAAGGTCGAATAATAGCCGTTCGCCAATACATTATAGACTATAGTACCCAAGTACCTATAGAAATTTAGTTTTTGACTTTAAATGCATTTTATTCCTATAGGTCTGTGCATCTACACAGGGCGTTCAAATATATTATGGTACCTACACAATACCTTGTAGTGCAGTGGTCCTGAAAAAAACGAACCTATAATATAACATCACACTATATTCACACTACAAGCAACCTTTTTTTAGCCTAACATTTTTTGACCCTCACACAAATAAAACAAATTTATCCTCGTCCAACTGAAGGGAAACCACGAACAGATAGTGTTGCACGTGTATTATACACGAAGATCTGTAACAATTTATAGGTACAACATAATCCTTAAATCATAAAAAAATTCCCACGTATACCGGCGTATAATATAAAGCATGATAGCATGAGTATGATTGTTGTATTCGCGAACTCGACCAACACGTTTCGATTGGCGTCAGGAATAATAATAATAATCATAATAATTGCCGTTATAATTGACTATTTCGTGTTCATAGATTATACAGAGTGATTCTTTTAACGCAACACACTCATTAATTCAAAACTGAGTGAAGTTTTTGAAAAAAAAAAATGTTCATAAACTTATTAAACACTTTATTTTTAACAACTTATATATTGTTTTTTTATTTAATATTCCGAGGCAGCGTGTATTTCAGCTAGGATTATCCTGTGCCTATTCACTCCGTTTATCTAAGCTCTACTCGTTTGGAATTCGATTTTTATACACTGAAATACGACTATTTTTTTTTTATAGATTGATACTCTGCTATTGTCGTTCAAAAAAATAAAACTTAAATAATTATAACGATAAGAAATAATAAGAAATAGTTATACATATTAATATAATATTATTTTAAAATGTTGTATTGTAATAAATTCGGATTAGGTACCACTGTAAAATTTTTTTTTTTAAAACCATCTTAGTTTTTGATATGAAGCGCGTCTTACGGTTTCTTAAATTATTTTTTAGATTTTGTGTAGTAGTTTTATTAATTTAGTGTTTTACGTTGATATACAATCACCGTCAACCATATACCGTATGTCAATATGTGTTATAATAATAGGTACTGTTTTGAATTTTTGTATGTACGGTCAAAAAACTGTGTTCAAAACGTAATTTTATTACTAAAAGTATGGATCGGCACCTATTCATAATAATATACTTGAAACAAATATATCACACACAAGCATACGTTTGAATATTTGATTGTATATAAAACAACAAATTTCCGTATGATAAACGGTATACGACTACGTGTATTGCGCATATAGATACGAATACAAATGTGAACGTTTAGACGAACAAAACATAAAAATATTCCTCTACGACGATTCAACATTTGGCTGTAAAAGATAACTCGTATACAGTGGTAATACGACACAGCAAATGCCACTGCAGTTGATCAAAACTGTATTATAGTTGTAAAAATATGTAATATTTTATTTGAAATCGATTCGTTCCCGAATTTAAATTCGCACTTTGGAAAATAAGTTACGAAAAAATAAACGCAACACGTCATCTTACGTATGCCTATACAATTATCTTGATGAATGGTATAATTTTATTGTTTAGCCAAAATTGTAATTATATATTATTATGATAATGATATAAAAACACTTATCCGACCGAATTTTGAAATATCACTCAATAGTGTGCATTCCTAGTAAAAAATAAAAATGAAGTTTTGGAAACAAATTTATTTATATTTGTTTCCGTATATTATATTATATACAGAATACTGGGATATTATATAAACTGATCGGTCGAATATTCGAATCGGAATATTAAAATATATGTTTTACCATATGTTACCGAGGGTTACCAAGTATCGTAAAGAAACATCTGTTTGAAATAGGTGTTTGTTAATGTGTTCGACTTCAGACAGTATACTTGCCTACAAAAATAAAAAAAAAAATACACAATTTAAACATTTAAGTTTGTATTGGATTATTATTTTTTTATTTTCCTCGATAATGGTTGCACGAAAAATTATTTAATAACTTACTCTCACGCAGTTTTTACATGTTATTATAATTTTTTATCTTACGACGTGAAAAACGAACAACGTCCGACATTAGATGTTTTAAAACATTTCCAGTCAAATCGCATGCCAATGGATATTTTTTTATTTATTGGCACTTATCATTGACGTGTAACGTATTGCGTGTTTATCATTCTGTACTGTTGCTGCAGTGGTCTTATCTGTGTTATTAAATATTATAATATTATGAGCAAACGAATATCGGAAGTAATGAATATAAAATAATAGATATATAATGTTAAAAACTTAGAAGTTGTCTTATGAAATTTGTGTGTCCAGCCATACGTTACTATGATTAACCGTAACAATAAACATTTTATTATTATGCTTATATTATTTGTATTATTTAATATAGAAATATATGTGGATAACAATTAGTACAATATGATATTTTATTAATACTTTACGCAGCTGTTTTATAGACCTTAAACTTTAAAGTAAATTAATTTTAGTAACATTCAGCTTACAGGTTAGCTATTAATATTGTTTGATTAATAAAGGTTCAATTTATCAAGTAAAAACATTTTTATCAATATGAATGTTGTACCGAAAACTAAAAAAAAAGAAAAAAAACAATATTAGTTATAATGATGAAGAAATTTTTTTAATTAATTATTTTTTTTTAAATAACAGGCAGCTGTAATCAAAATAACAAACTACCTACAATTTTAAGTACCTACCTACCTATATAATACATAGGTTATATTATGTATGTTGATTACAGTATAATAATTTACGATTAGATTATTACCTTGGCAACGGAGAGCCTTTATTTTATTTTAAAATACAAATTAATGGGAAAAATATATTACCATCATTCCTATCGAAAACATAATAATAGTAATAATATATTTTATCGATTGAAAAAGACTCGCAAAAGTGAAACTTTCCCGTAAGTGCCGGATGAATATTTTGATGCCCTATACAGAGATCCCTTATTCAATATTTAAATAAATTTTATTTAGGTACGTGATGTACTTTTTACATGCATTTAAAAAAAAAAACATCACACGTACCTCACGACCTTTCTTCTGAACAGCGCCATAATTCAAAACCTGTCATCCGTTGGTCTCGTTTTATTCTTTGTTGAAATTAATGAAATCAAATTACGGTCGTCGTTTTCTATTATATTTGAATTTTTCCTTTCATGATAAATTATTTTATATGAATATTAAAATGCGTTGTACCATAATATTTACTTATTTATAAAATTATTATAATATTATTGTTTTAAGTAAAATATATAGTCATTAATTACCAAGAATACAAACAGTTGGATTTAAAACTATTTAACAGTTTGATATTGTTACATAAACTATTCTGAGAACATTGTGTACATAAAACTGCAAATATCACGATAGACTAAAGTTATAGCATAACGGATAAGTTAAATATTTGCAGTTGAATTTTTGTAATTAGTTGATTGGTAAATGAATAATTTACTGTTATTCTCACAAATTAAGTTCCACTAGAACAGTCGACGCTTGACAGGCCACAATACGTGACTAGAATGATTTTTATTTGTCTACTTAAGTTTATTAATATTCTGTAAAAGATAAACCGTTAAAAATGTTCACGGACATTTTGGCACGCCAACCCGACTGAGCCACTGCTGCAGGGATACGGTAAATAATACATATTATACCATACACATATATTCCATTAATTCAAGAACAGCAACATAAAACCACAATAAAAGTACCGGTCCCCAATTATTAACAAAAATAATTATTATTATGAAAATATACGCTGGAATCTTTCGTTCATTATACAAATCTGTATACAATCGACTTTTTCCCTATTCATTCCTGTACAAAATGTTATCATTGTGATTTGTAATTTATCTGCAGATCACTTTTTTCAAATTATCATTCAGTGATATTAACCTAAAATGTCACACTAGAAATATTATACACTATTATTATACTTATACATACTCGGAAAAATGGAGACTTTCTGAGTCGACGTTAACGTTGGAGATAAGTCGATAAACAATAATAATCTGAAAACAATACAATTTAAATATCAAAGCAATTCGGTTTAAAAAAATTATAAATACACATACAGATCAAATGCATATTTCAATAAAGGCAGGTTGCAGGTATAATAATATGAATATGTTTGAATTTGAACAGCGATAGGCATAATTTATTGATAACACAGAATATGTTTATAAAAATCAGTAGTATGTATCAATATGTAGTGTTTTTTTATGGTAAAAATTAATGACGGTAAAATTATTTTATTTTATTATTTTTATTTATAAAAATCTTGATAATTTTAGATTCTGAGCGAAGCGATGAATATATTGATTTTACAATGATGTGTGTTTTCTTTTTGATTGTTTTTTTTTTTGTCTGTCATCACGTTTTAGGACAGTAAAAATGCTTGGATTTTCTTCAACAGTAACTTTTCTGATAGGAAAGTGAATCTAGTTAGTACTTTGGGGGGTCAAAACATTTCCCAGTAGTTTTCAAAAGTAACGTGAAAAACAAAAAAAAAATTAAGGAAAAACGGGAAATTTTTACGCAAAATCTGTTTTTGAGAAAATTTTGGTTTTTGTTGCAACTCTAAAACAAATCACCTTAGGTACATAACATTTTGACTGAATGATTATACAAGCATTTTATATACACCGTAACATTTTCCAAATATTTTGACCCTTTTTGAGCTGTTTACGGACATTTTTAGTTTTCATTTTTTTTCTATAAATATCAATAAAATTTTATTTGTTCGTTAAAAAAGCTTGAAAATTTAACAGAAGGCTCCTAGGTTATTGTTTCAAAAAAAGATGAAAAAAATTAAAAATCCTTAGTCAAAGTTTTTATTTATAAGCATTTAAAGTTCAAATCTTGACAAAATACGGAAAAATCACGAAAATTAGCAAATTATTTTGAGTTCTACAAGAAAGTCAAATTAAGTTTTTATGAGCGTTCGAAATTCATATTTTTACAACATTTGATATTCACTCGATTTCTCATGTAACGATTTTCTTATTTTGTTGTAATTCAAAAACGAATGACTGTAGATACTTGAAAATTTCACTGAATGTTTGTATTAGCATTTTCTATACATGATAAAATTTTGAAAATGATTTGACTCTTTTTGAGCGGTTTACGAACACTGTCAGTTTTCAATTTTTTTAGTTTTTTTTTCTATAAATATCAATAAAATTTTATTTGTTGGGTAAAAAAGCGTGAAAATTTAATGCGAGGCTCCTGATATAATTTTACAATAGCAGTTAAAAAATATTAAAAATACAAAGGCACAGTTTTTTTTTATAAGCATTTAAAGTTCGAATTTTGACAAAATTGATCTAATTTAAAATTTAATAATTATTTTGTAGTTGAAAATTTATAAAATGTTCAACTTTTATAGCTAAGGATTAAAAAATTTTAAAGAAGGTTCCACGTAAATAGGGTATATAAATTACTTTATTCACAGTAATATCATCAAATATACTTGGTAATAATATCATAGGCTGACTGACCGTTTTCGCGCAAAATGTTTTTCTTATACAATGAGATTATATCATTAGATTAAGATTAAAATTTAACGCATCTATCCATTACAGTGACCCATTTGTCACCTACTGTACAGCAGAGCGACATCCACTTACCCACCTTTTTTAACATGATTTACTTATGAATTTATTTTAAAATCAAACTGTGGTACACAAAATGTGCAAAATAATTTTCACACAATAGGTAGTTGACTTAACACTTACAATAATATTATGTACAATATATTATAATATCGTGTATAATATTAAGACTAATTTTTGAAAGTTTTTCGTTCCAAGATGATTTTATGCAAAATATTTTAGTAAAAATGTAAATATTTAAATTGAATTTTTGTATTTCGGTTTCGATAAGAAATATTTGTAGATACAATAAAATGTTATTAATTTCAAAACTCCCGAAACTTGGACGTTTCATTCGTAATTAATAAAAGAATGTATTCAAGTTTCTAACAACAAACTTTCCATTGATGAATATTAATAAATTTAGACCCATAAAAACAAAACTCTACATCTGAGCAAAGCATTAAGCCCAACAAGTAACAACTGCAGTACAAAAAATTTCATTCAAACTATAGAAATAACTTTATTAAAATAATGCAATAACAACATTTTGATGAATAAATCATAAAGTGTAGGACGATGATAGGAATAATTGAGACGTTTTCGTATCTGAGAGATTAATTTGAAAAATATCGCTGAAATGTACAAATTATTCTTATTAATTCGTCTCGACGGCTGAATTACATTGTAAAGATAGCTTATATAATTTATTGTAGAAACGGTTCGAGAACATTGGCATTTAGTCCATACACGATGTTATTATCTAACTACCTATATTACCTACCATTCTATCCCTATAAAATAAATATGTTGAATTAAATATATTATAAAGCTTTCAATATGATGAAATATATAATTACTGAATACTTAAAATATTCACCATATCACATAGTTTAATTATTTAGGAGAGCAATATATTCTATTTATGTTGCGTACTTGAACAGTTTAACATCAGATATTTAAATAATGAAACCTATAATAATTTCTATTGTATTATTTACTATTACCAACGCTTCGTATATTATTATTATTTTTTTTAGATTATAGATTATAGGTTTCGACAACTACAACTGAGGTCATTAGTCTATAAGGTTGGTAGGGTTGGGACGGTTGGTTAACAGCACGTGTATGTATGGTAAGGTTTTTACCACTGCGAACCCGGGTGGTCACCCATCCGGGAACTAGTGGCAGCGAACGTTACTTACTTTCAGCCACGTTGCGTGATTGATTGTAGCAAGCCACTGTAGTATTATTGTTACCTAGTAAAGAAGAAACATTTTAAACCGGGTTTGTCTATACCAAACTGTGACAATATTATATTATAGACTATTTGTTTTTAAATTGTATCAATTACCTATTTTATTTGTAACTCTAATGATTTTTATTTTTTATTTTCTAATAATATTATTATCATTATTATTGATAGTAATATTTGGTAGTTATATTTTCCTGATTTAACAAGATTATAACTATAACAACTTGTTAGTTAATATTAGATAATATTTTCGATTATAAAATACATTTTTTTATTTTTAAATAAGAGTCAAAAAAATATTTTTTTATGCAACTCAAATACTATAAGTAAGTAAAACGTTCAACGATAAATTAATATTAAGTGTATATTTTTTTTTCAATGAAAAAAGTAAATATTTTACTATGACCTCGGTAGTCAATGGTCTCTTAAATAGGAAGTCAATTAAGAAATACCTTTACAGATGACATAAATAAACATATTCTAGTCAAGAAACCGTGAATAAATCAGTCGATTAAAAAAAAAATTAAATAAAAAAACTGGTTAGCCAAAACTATTAGAAAAATTAAATATCTTTAGTTGGGTTTTAGAATATCTTTTATAACTGTTATGAAAATCGAGTAAAATAATTTGAAAATAATAATTATTATTGTCCACGTCATTATAATATTATAATATTATGCGTTTCGGCTTATAAACTTTTTTAAATTACAATTTCAATCATGATAGAATAATAAATAGTATAAATGAACAAATAAATCGCAAATGATTTGCATTATGATTAACTTTCGTGAATAATTAAACTCACTTCATTCACTGGTATATATATAATACACACCGTTTATAATAACGATTTCGTGTACCTACTTATACAGAGGTAAAAGTTTAATTCAAATTCTGTAAGTTATAATCGTGCTCAATAAATCGAAAGTAAAGGAAATAATAATATAGGTAGGAATTAGGTACGTACCTATATCACATACAATATGAATGTCTATGTATTTTATTATACCATCATTCATATTTATTTGACGTATTCGGTAGATCGCTCAACGCATTAACCGAGTTCCAAAGATAACTTCCAGTTAGTATCTCAACTTCAAAACGTAATCCTATCTAACCCTAAAACTACAGTTAACATTTACATTTGTTATAAGAACGATATTATCAACTGGTATATAGGTATACAATTTATTACTTTATTACTATAATATATTTTATGAAATTTAACTAAAGATATTATTTTTCAACGGTACGTTGTACAATATAAAATCGTACCTTATGTCCTTATTATAGTATTATTATTAACCTGTGTTAGTTAACTCTGATATAATGATATTAAAAAACAAAATGCAAATAACCAGATTCATTTTTTTTTTTGTTATTCTGTTTAAATTATGTAAAGTTATAAATGTTAAGCTTTCGAGTATTTAAATATATTTGTCCACATTAAATAATAATCTATCTACTATGTTTATTAGTATATTTTATGTTTTTGTGGAATGCTTTTTTATGTAAATGATATATTTTGAACTCGGTTAGAACAAGAAAATGTTTTAAAAATAACAGTTTATAAATGATGTCATTAAATTCTAATAAAATAATAAAATGATGTAATTATGATTTAAAAATTTGCCTACTATGCTAATATGCTATACTCAACATTATTATAATCGAAGAAGTTATATAATTATATTATGAACTCGATAGAAATATCTTGTTGACCTAGCTATATGACTATAAATCCGATAGTATCATATTGGTTGTATACTTTTTGAATGTTATTTGAAACGAGATTTTGATTAAAATCGACTTAAAATAATCGACCGGGTGAAACGGTTTGAATATATTAAACTAATCGAAAACAAAAATGGCGTGAAACGAGGTTCGAATAATGTATGGTTTTGTTAAATAATTTTTTAGTATTTTCTTTTAGTACATAACGGATGTATATTATGTATCATAGGCAATATTATAATTGCTCGGCGCGATAAATGCGCGTATAGGTCATTAATTAGCGCAGGTAAATGGTGGTGTCCCCGACCTGCAACGGGGGAAACGGATGTGATGTGAATTTCGTTAAATATTTTTTTTATCACGAAAACAAAAATAAAAAGACACCGGACGGCGATAATTTGTACGGTAAAAAGCTCTATACCTGCCTGCAGTGACGGTCGCGCGTATAATATAGTCTCGTCGGTCATTTCCTCATGACGTGTTCAGCGGTATTACACCCGCACACCCACACCCGCACACACCCGCACACCCGCACGCACACACACACGCGCGCGCGCGCACGCTCGTAAGGTTTGCCTCTTTTCCATAATAAAGGAGACCGGGGAAAAACAGCGGAAGGGTAAAAGGAAAATCAATATCAACGAGTATGTTAGATATTCCGTTGATTCTGGTGCTTTAATAGTGCAGGCACGGGGTCGGGGCGGCGGCGGCGATCGTCGTACGGCATTAGTATTATTATAGAAGTTATATTATTTTATAGTCGTCGTATTGTATCGTATCGTCGGCGGTGGGTGTGGCGGTGGAGGTGGCGGTGGCGGCGACGGTATTATAGTGGCCGTTGTGTGCTACAGGGTGGTGGGTGGATGACAATCTACGTTTGTGTTTGTTTCTGCGCTGTACGACTATAATAGACACTAGTTGTTTCTATCGAGTTTGGATTTCTTACGATATTCGAAATAGTATTTAATTACGATTTACCCCCCCCCCCCTACCCCCGCACTTCCGAGAAAATCCGCTCGCCGCCGTATTACAGATCTTATTAAGCTTACATTAATTTATTTCAACAATATCGCGGGGTTCAAGTCGTATTATATATATTATATTATTTATACACATAATAATGTAGTGTTATATTTTAATACATAATATCATATTATACACGCACGCATTACATACCATTACTATGAATTTATTAACTTTCCGAATATTTATTACCGACTAATTATAATTTCGTGCAACAATATACATAACTACGGAAGAATTTACGAGCGGAGAATTACCAAGAAATGTTTTATTATTAAAATTAATTTCCGTAATATATTGGTACGTTTAGCCGTTTTTATAGCTGTTTATCATAATATTAATTTATTGTTCAAAGTATGATAAATATTCAATAACACTATAAATGAAACGCTCCACGTCGATTCGCTCGCCGGGACTGGAATACCATTGTAGTCGGCGTGTGTCTGGTCGTCACGCCATCCCATCGATTTTATTAGTCTATAATATTATTATTAGGTAAGTACCTACTGGCTACTATTATTATTATTATTATTATTATAATTTGTTCGATACGTTTTCTACTGCCTATAGTGCCTACTATACTGCGTGCATGAGATTTTGTTTTCTCAATAATCTTCATTCTAACCTTCAAGTCTCCTCATTTCGAAATATTATTTATCTATAATTTTATATTAGGTATCCGAGAACCCATAGGGTATCCACTAAGACGTCTCACAAGTCCTAAGCTATGATTTTACAAATAGACAATCTAATTTCAGACTTATATGTTATATATGTATTATTGTTATTATTATAATTATTCATACGTTTATTTTTTCCATAAGTCATTTTTGTACGATACATTTTTAATTGAAAACACTAACCCAACAGGTTCTACAAACTGCGTCTGAATATATGATGTTTGTAAATGTTTTCTAGTGTTAGGTACGCTGTTTAAAAAACGGCCACCCACGTACTATTACAACTGTTGAACTGCGGTCCTCGAATGCATCTGTAAAAAATAAAACATGTACCTAATACTTTCGTATCGATACAACGTTACCTGTAACAAATCCTCCGGGTTTTGATTGAATAAAAAAATTGTAAAACGATAGTTGCACGTCATCGCAAACAATATAAGAATATACACACAAAAGCATCATGCCCAATACAATTAAAAACCGAAAACAATCGACGCAACGTGGTGCATCATTATTTGCACCATACGACTAACGTTCGCGGATGAAAATTACTTATTTACTTTGCAATTTAATATAAGTGCGTACATCGTATACGAACGACATAATAATATTATGATAAAAAATATTGATTATTCAACAACGAAACAATATTTCGATTTTATCTATTTTACAAACTACATTATAATAATGCAACACACAACACTTAAATGGAACAACATTACCGAGATTATAGAAGATTGATGGTTAGAAAAACTTATAAGATATTATAAAAAAAAAAAATTAAATATCCTATATGCATATTCAAATTGCAATCGCAGAGCAAAAACTATAATATTGCATATTTATAAAGAAAAAAAGATTTAAGTCATAAATAATGGAAACTTTAAGAGCTCTTAGGAAACACAAAAAGTATAATTTATTTTTTATTTTTTATTGCTCCCAAGAAGTAATTTGTAATAAAGTCTTCAGTTCAATATCAAGTTTTGTAACCCGGCCGATGTCTAAACCAAAATACAACAATAATACAATTGAAACGTGGTGCTTTTATAAATATTAAGCTGGTTTTCAGCAGGTAACTTTTTTTTATTACCTCTTTCTACGTTTACCTACCTAAAACCACACTGGAAAAGTATACTTATTTTTCATCAATATGAATTTTATTATTTTATTATTTTCAGTTTTATTCGCTGCAAATGTTTTTCGATTAAAATCTACTACCTAACCTAACTGTTGCAAAATTGTCATTTAATTGAAACTATCTAAAATGGACTTCATGCTGTAAACACGTTATTATTGAGTAAATCAATTATCTACAGTTGCAATGAGAAAAAAATGCATAATAAATAAATTAAATAAATTATTTTTAATTTAAAATGCAAATACATGCGAGTACTACGAACTCGTCAAAAAAACATTTAACCGTACATGTCAAATCATGAAATATAATATTGAATATAATGTAGTACCTCCACCGTTCATATATTTTATTATTCACTACTAACTATATTTTAGTTTTTTTTCATTTTAAAATTTTCAACGTAATTCGAATGTTTTTTTTCGATTTAATAGTATATTATAATTTTTTTTTTTTTTATAGCGTAAAATGTAACCACTACACGCTCATAAATTACCGTTAATTAATATTAATTAAGCGCAGGAATAATCGATAGTTTACACAGTATTTTTAAATGTTTTCTTCGAATTTATATATGAAACGATAATATAGATAACAAAATCAGATTTTGTAAACGTCGGTTGAAACAAACGTGTACACCACGGATCACGAAGGTGCTTTAGTACTTATACATTTTTGTTTCAACTAAAAAAAAGTAATTATATTTACAATAAAACGTATTGTACCGATTATAATATTGCATTATATTACAATTTTATTGAAGTGCACTGAAATTATGAAATGAGACGGTTCTAGTTGAAATTTCGAAAGTGTTGAAAGTTTTAAACGCAAATTTAAGAAAATTGAATAAATTATCATAAGTCATACTTTCCATTTCTCTCTCCTTATAAATAGGAACGTATCAACGTACTTACTATAATATTAATCATTGGCGTAATTTTATATTTTTTTTACCAACGCAATCAGAACTTCACTGAAAAAAAGGAAAAGTGAGTAACCACTTTGCTGTAAAGTTGTAGGTGTTTAATATTTATCTCGTCATTGAGTAAGCCACTGTGATGTACCTATGTGTCAAATTTGAATTCAATGACAAATCGTTGCATACGAAAAATGATTCCGAGAGAAGACTTCTTGTCAATCTATATAATATTATTACCAACTATATTAATTTATGGAATGTTTTTTTTTTTTTTTTTTAATTGAACTTAAGCCTGGCAACTATGGACATTAGCTGTTTTGTTGTTTTATAGTGGGGGGGGGGGGGGGGGGAGGATGGTTGGAACGGTTGGTTGAACCACGTTTTTAGGTTTGTCAGAATTTCAAGTTGGGCACCTGTAGGTTTCTGCCATGCCCGGGTGGGGGATGGCGGCATCTCTCTCCGGACACCGTGACTTGCCTGAAGAAAAATGCCCCCCATGGCCGGGTTCGAACCGGCGTCGGTGTGAGTCGCAACCGACACCTTAGTCCACTCGGCCAATCTGTCCGTGTGTTTAATTGTTTATATTGCAGTTATAGTAATTTATTTCATGATTTGGTAATAATGTTATGGTTGAATTGATTTTTGCCAAAAATATGAATTACTTTATTACATTATTAATATTTAATTATTATAATATTATTATAACGGTTATTTATATCATTATTATTGTTTTTTACTTTGTATAGGTTCGTGGGATAAATAGGCATATAATTAATCTAAATGGTTTGTCATTATGTATATGAAATAATATAATAAATAATAATTCGTATATATTTTAAAAGTCTCTACGAATAATATTTTTGAATTCAAACAAAATAACTAAAATCGTTCTCCTTTGTTTAAATATATATAATTTCATCTACTATATGTATAATATAACTTTAAATGTCTATAAAAAAATTGTGTTTGAATATTTTTAGGTTTTTCAGATTCAGTATTTATTACGTATGAGGAACCTTACATTAAATTTTCAAGTCATGCCTATTTATATAAACATTTTATAAATTTTTAGCTACAAAATAATTTGAAAATGCTTACGATTTTAACGAATTTTGTAAATATTTAAACATCAAATAGGTACGAGGTACCTACTTATAAAAATATTCATTTCTATGTATCTTTAACATTTAAAAGAAACTGAAAAAGTCTTATGGGGAACCTTGTATTACATTTTTAAGGTTTTTACACAGCAAAAATGTTGCTATCAATAATAATAGAATAAAAACAAAACAAAAAAAAATTGAAAATGTCAAATATTTATTAATAACCAAAAAAAGAGTCAAAAAGATTTTGAAAATTATACTAGGTATACATATTTGTGATACAAAGCATTTGGTGAAAATGTCAAATACCTACAGTTCTTAGTTTTAATTTACAACAAAATACGAAAACTGATTTTTTGTAAATATTTTCCCCTTATTTTATTTTTAATTAATAAGAAAAGTACTGGTGATTTTTACTTTTTCTCCCTCTCTCATGCTACAACTAGATTAACTTTCCTACAGGAAAATATGTTTAAATTTAAAATCAAAGCTCTATCTGCTATAAAAAGAGTCCTGACACAAAAAAACCACTCATCATTGAACCTAAAATACTCGGATAGTAATTATGTATATTGTGTTAAATGAAAATATATAAATACGTTTATTACGAATATTAGTTTAAATTGTTTTGTTATTTAAATATTGAAAATATATAGTATTCATAATGTAATATCCCCAGTATTTTTTTTTATACTAAATAGTTGTGAAGCGCTTCGTAGAAAAAATGATATTTAGAAGCATAAATAATAAATATTATTAATAACAATTTATAAACAATCAGACTTAGTAATTTTTCAAATCCCAGTACATATTATTTTGCTGAGTAAAAATTGATACATGTCAGTATCGAATAAAAAAGGTGGGTAAGTGGATGTCGCTCTGCTGTACAGTAGGTTACAAGTGGGTCACTGTAATGGATGGTGTTAAATTTGAATTCAATGATTTATTATCATTGTATAAGAAAAACGATTCTGAGCGAAAACGGTCAGTCAGCCTATGATATTATTACCAAGTATATTTGATGATATTACTGTGAATAAAGTAATTATTTATATACCCTATTTACATGGAACCTTATTTAAAATTTTTTAATCCTTAGCTATAAAAGTTGAACATTTTATAAATTTTCAACTACAAAATAATTATTAAATTTTAAATTAGATCAATTTTGTCAAAATTCGAACTTTAAATGCTTATAAAAAAAAAACTGTGCCTTTGTCTTTTTAATATTTTTTAACTGCTATTGTAACATAATATCAGGAGCCTCGCATTAAATTTTCACGCTTTTTTACCCAACAAATAAAATTTTATTGATATTTATAGAAAAAAAAAAACTAAAAAAAATTGAAAACTGACTGTGTCCGTAAACAGCTCAAAAAGAGTCAAATTATTTTCAAAATTTTATCGTGTATAAAAAATGCTAAAACAAACATTCAGTGAAATTTTCAAGTATCTACGGTCATTTGTTTTAGAGTTGCACCAAAAACCAAAATCGATTTTCTCGAAATCAGATTTTGCGTAAAAATTCCGGTTTTTTCCTTAATTTTTCTTTTGTTTTTCACGTCGCGTTTGAAAACTACTGAGACATTTTTACTTTTGATCCCCCCAAAGTAACAACTAGATTCACTTTCCTATCAGAAAAGTTACTGTTGAAGAAAATCCAAGCACTTTTACTGTCCTAAAAGGTGATGACAGACACAAAAAAAAGTTAAAAAAACACACATCATTGTAAAATTAATACATTCATCGCTTCGCTCAGAATCTAAAATAAATTCATGGTAAAATAATATATTACAACCATTAGACACATATTTAAAAATACTTTTTCCTTTTTTGCACTTATTAAACTTTCATTAAACAACAAAGTTATTTTTAAATTAAAATATCTGTATTATACTAAAATAAAATAAGAATTTTCGAAGTACATACAGTTAACAAACAAGTAGCTACCACAAAACTTAAATTTGAAAATATACGTGGCAAAAACCCCATCTTGGTAACCTAAATCAAAATTCGCAATACACCTGCCAAATAGGTTCCCTCTGCAATGGTAATGATCCAAAAAATTACTTCGGATGCATGGATTTAAAAAAATTACAATAATTTTCGTCACACATCACCATCTAAACGTCAAAACAGAATTATTAAAAAAGACAATTTAGATTCCGATACCGTTGCTAAGTATAAAACCGATTTTTTAGCAGCACCTTACATTTAAATAATAATGTTTCCAATCAAACGTATTTACACGCTACCATCCAAACTAAACACTCTACCAATACAAATATTATACATCAAAACAAAAACTTTTTTCGAATTTAAAACCTTTAATTATCAACCCACTTATATATCGACTGTCATTGACAAATTCATTTTAAAAATGTCAAATAACAAAAACACCGTATATCCATTACCAATATAATTATGGAACGAATATGGATTACCTAAAACAAAAATGAACTTAATATTTACAATTGGTACGATAAAAAAATTATGTTATTTTCAGAATTTAACATAAAAAAATATATAGATAAAAAATAAAACTGAAGCACTGTTAGTGAACGATTCTCCCACTCTTGTGTTTAATAATTTGTTTATATTCTTTCTTTTATTCTAAAATAATAAAAAAAAATCATCAAATGACCATGCACACGGATTCATTGGTCGAAGAGTTGATGGAGGTATGAGGCCCCTACTATGGCCTACGGGGGTGTATAATATTTTATGAAAAATATAACATCCATACATACCCAAGGTACTTGTATAAACATCTACGTCACCCGATTGATAATATTCCAATAGTAATATTAGAACACGACGTATTAATTTTTTTTTAATGATATATCAGCAGTTTACTCATTCATTTTGAAAATTAATAAAAGCCTGGCATGGGGATTACATATTATTTTAATAACAGTGATGCATGTGTATAGTGATTAAAATGGGATAGTCAATTTATATATGATATTAATGAATGATAATAAAAACAGATTATAATTTAAAACCGATTGTGACTATCAATTAATAATTAAGGGGATGCCATTGAAAATAAATTTCAGGCTAATGTTATCGTTACGGATTTTACCAAAGCTTTTGAGATTTTATTGAGTCGACCACAGCACTCTCCTAGAAGTATTTAATAAATCTGGATTTTGCTGAACCACTTTTGTAATAAGGTTTAAATAATCAAATGGTATTTGTTGGGTAGACAAAATTTGTGAAAATATATGAAGACAAATCTATGGTTTCAAATATTACATCTTATGTTCCCCAATATTGACATATTACCTCTTAAATCTTTGTGTTGTTCGTCAATAGATCTACCATAGAATCTGATCGAATTACAACCTCCTCAGTTTTGAGAATGACTTCCGCCAGATAACCTCTGTCTCTCATGTTTATGTAGTACGTGAGATCAATAACCTAGTGCCTATGACTTATCACATTTATTCAGTGAATGTTTCATAGTTATCATCTATTCTCATTAAAAAAGTTCTAGGTGTTATCCGCTTATTATTATGTCCACATAACCCAATGTTACCATGTTTTGTCTTTTAGTTGAAAACGTATATGTTAACATTTCTTCAGCGTGCGTCATCAGAATTTAGGCTTTCTTCTTCGCTCAAGGATCTGTAGTATTCTCTAGATCAGCCATTATTTAAGTATGACTCCGTAGTATACATAGAACGTTACTACGGGACACGTCTTCTACTGCCACTGACTAGTCAAAGATGTTTTATTTTATTTACTGGTCATACTTTGAATATTTTCCACACACTCATTCATGACTACTAATAGAGCAATAATATTGATACTGATAGATCAATTTATGTTAACTTGAGATTCAGGTAAAAACGTGACGATAGTTATACCACACTTTATCCCATGCAACTTTAATTCTCTTCCATATAAACTTCTTAGTTTTTCGGCGTTCTACCTCTTCCTCAATGACTCATCAAGTTGTCTCTAGAGTCTAGACGTACATGAATAAAAGTCATAATCATCTACTTTACTGTTTAATGTGTCTAGTCAATGAGTCCTCCAACCAGTTCTCAGTCTAGTTTATTTCTACTCAATTATTTTTACTTCTATATAATATTTATGAACTATAATCACCACATTATTTTGTAATCGTAGCTGAACCAATCCCTTAATGTTATCTGCAGGCAATAATTTTTTTCCATATTTATTTTTTTTTTAACAAATGATGTAACTTTGAAGTCGATATATAAGACAACCACCACGTCTGATGGCCATTCCGATTGACGTTACTATCTCTAAGACATTGAATTTTGTTTTAATATTAAGTATTCACGTGTTTAATGTGTTTAATCATGTTTTGTTTTCTAAATATTTTGAGTATACAAAATAGGAAACGAAAATACCTTATAACCTAAGATTTATTAGTGCATGGCGAATTCCATTATTGCACAATGTTCTGGCCAGTGAATTACTTAGAATATTCTGTGCTACTGTTACTATTCTAATATCATTGTTTGTCCATTTCCCGAAATTACTACATACATTCCTTGTTATTTTCAATTTCAAATTTTAATAAAGATAAACTTTTGTAATTAAATCACTACCTACCTACCAGTTGTATGATATAACATCGATAAGTAATAGACAGTGATGGTGGATTTAATATTTGTCAAATTGTTGGTTATAATATTCTTGGAAAGTGAAAATAATGCGGCTACAACAAATAAAAACTATATAAAAATGAATTGCATTTAAAAAAGAAAATATGTGGTACAATACGTTTAGTTAAAATGTCGAGAACGTCTGAAATAGAATGTAAAAGATACCTATCAGATTCTGAGTGGATGTGTATTTTTTTTTACTGTCATCACCATTTAGAACCGGTAAAAGTAACAGTAAACCTAGTTTACAAAAGCGCTGTTAAAAAAAAAACCAGAATTTTTACGCAAAATTGGTTTTTGACCAAATTGAATTTGGTTTTTGGTGTAACTCTAAGACTAATGACCGATGCATTAAATTTTTACTGAATATTTATGAATTACATTTATTTAATATTTATATTTATTTATAATAGCATTTTCTATACTTACATTAAAAAATTAATGTTCTATTTAAGTAAACTTTTTTTTTTTGTTATACGTAAAAAACTTATGTACAATATTTTATTAAAATTGTTGATCTTATAGCTATGAAAAGAAAAACTATTATTTATTTATGAATATTTAAAAATAATTTACAACATTTGATAATATTTCTTATAGCTATAATTAGCTTAAAAAGAGTCTAAATATTTCAAAAATATTACCATTCATGGAAAATGTTAATATAAATATATGGTGAAAAATTCAAGGGTCTATGGTTATTCATTTAAGAGTTACACCAAAAAAATAAAATGATTTTTTCAAAAATTGGGTTTGCGTAAAAGTTACTATTTTTTTTTTGTTTTTCTTGACGCTTTCTAAATTTCCCCCCAAAATTACCAACTAGATTCACTTTTCTACCAGAAAAGATCCTGATCTCAAAAATCAGAGCATTTTTAATTCCCAAAATAGTGCCAATTTTAACAACTACTACTACAAAAAAAAAGAAGAACACATCATTGTAAAATTAATACATTCTTTCGCTCTGCTCAGAATCTAATATCCTAGGCTGACAAACCGTCTCAGCTCAGAATCGTTTTTCGTATACAATGATATTATATCGTTGATTTAAAAATTTAACCCCATCCATTACAATCATCCACTTGTAACGTACTGTACAGCAGAGTGACACCCACTTTTTTAATTAATGATAAGGGGGTTAAGTAATAAGCACTCATTACCTTCGAATATCCATAACAATGTAACCAATGTATAGGTGCATATCATATTTTATTCTTTATTGAATCTCAATGAAAATTTATTAATTTAAGGTTTGATAAGGACGTATCCCTTTACCAACCGTAACTCCACTAAAAATGCTATTGGCATTAGTTTTCGACGCTTATAAGATCAATAAAAAAAACCAAATTAAGTTAGGTAAGAAGGTATTTGTTTCTTCGATATTGGTGGATAAAGATCTATGATTATTATTTCATAGAGAAGTTTATAATACGATTTACAATACCTAAGTTTTTATTATTATCATTAATTTATTTCAGAAACTTTCACTACAAACTTCTTAATTAAAAATATTTTAATAACTGTCAAATGTTGATCACTCTTTTTTTGTTTATTAATATTTCTCTAGTAAATGTAAATCGCTATAAAATTAATAATGTACCTAATATTATTTTAATTTTAAGTTTGTTTTTATTAAAATAGACAGGAATCAGGTGTGAGGTGAATAATTATACATGGTCCTACCCATATAGTAATAAAAAATAATAAAAATAATAAAATTCATAATGAGTGAATTATTTTTTTTGTTTAGCTTCATAATATAATACATCACAAGACTCCGAATAGACATCTTGAACCTAAGACTGACAGCAAATATTCTGGCTTAAAAGTTGTTATTAAAAGAAACACCCTAAATGAGAATTTAAATATGAATATTGTTTTGAAATGTATTATATTATAATAATATACACAAGACTTGAAACGATTGCCTATAGAATTACATTTTTTTGTTGTTTATTGACTATTACTACCGTCACGTCCTTGTAAAGTATTATTATTATTATCATTATTGAACCGTTATTTATTCGACACGAAACAAGGCATTATTTCAATATGATGGTTGTGAACTTAAATTGTCTGCATTTAAATTTAAATCAACAATAAACGAAAACTTATTGCATCTGTATAATATTATGGATAATAAATTTTAAAAAAAAACACTAATTACATTATTATTTGTCGAATGACAATGCGCTGTTTATATTAATTACATTTTAATAATGCACTGTAATAACCGCCGATTCATGTATTTATGCGTAAAATCCTGAATAAGTAATCCCCGGTTAAAATATCTCGTGTACAAAATCCTGCTAAATAAAAAACGAACATTAAATCCCACCAAGCGCAATAATAATAATTATAGTAATAATTTAAAATTTATCGAGCACTGTGGATTATGTGTATGGTTTTAAAACTAATGGTTAAAAACCCATCACTAGGAAATAACTAAAAAATAATCAATGTTTTTTTAATTTATATTTATATAGTGTTCTTAAAACAAACTCATATTATTTTGTGACGTTACATTTATTTTCATCAGTTTAATAATATGGTATTGTAGTCTTTATGGATTTATTTTTCAAAAGTAAAGATATTATGTATTATATTTATTATACCTATGTATATTCCACTTGAGTATTGTAGACTAAACATTTGGTCATTAAAACTTAATTGCTCCAAGGGCGGACTGAAAAAACTGACTGCATTTGTCTACAATAATGAATTAATAATATAAAATAAATGCTTAAATGCTTATAATATGTTGTAGCCACTGGTAGTGTGTATAAATTTCCAACGTTAATAAATAAAATGTATGTTTAATTTCGTACCAAAGTATTTGTAATTAATAGTGATAAATTTAATGAATAATGTACGTATACGCGCCGAAGGTCGAACTAAATTATAGACTAAACAAATTAATTAAATTCACGAAATTATTACAATGCATTATGTCGTAAATTATTCTTAAATTAAACACGAGATATTTACTTTTGATTTAATAGTATTGTAGCTTTTTACGGTATTTTTTTTCTTGGCACCATTATTATTAACATTAAGATGTTTTAGTTTGAATAAACATTAAAATTTGTTGCATAAAACTCACGAAATATTATAATATATTATCATTGTCAAGTATTAAATTATTTATTTGTTAATTTAACCTCACCCGTGCCTCAAAGGGTATTAAAAAATAAAAATGAATGAACGTTATAAATCAAATACGTTCCTAAATTTAAAGTACATTACATAACATTATATAATACATAAATATTAGATTATGCATGTTATACAGCAACTACGGTATTTTTATTGTTGTAGTTCACGAATAATAATGTTATATAAAAAAAACGGAATTCGTCTTTAATTATTAATAATTATTTTGTTGTAGGTACCTAACGGTTTGCAGAAAATATTCTTTGCAGTCAAAGTTGCATTAAATTATATTTCATTTGCTGAGGTGTTTTTATCGAATAAAATATTATTAAAAATTATTGTGTTGTGATTTACATAATCAACAATCAGTGTTTTGCAAAACAATTAAAACTGTTTAGATATAATATTGGGATACTGTATAATACTACTAACACTTATCATATAGTTATGTTGTCCGTGTAAAATGGCTGACCGATCATTCAGAAAATAAAATAATTAATGGTACACCCAATAATATTAATAATAAAATTGTTCATTTATGAAATTAAATTAATTTAAAGAGATCGATTGCTCGCAATGGCAATCATAATAATTATACATTGCATTAATATTAACACACTGTTCCGGTTATCTACTCTAATTCGAAGTGAAGTATTTTTGATGGATATTAATGGTGTATAATAATATATATATTTATATATTATACTAAACAATAACAGACGTAAATATTTATTAATCAATCATAATACAGTTATGCAGATGACACATTTATTTTATTTAAAGCCACGGGCTGACAACATGGTAAATCATCTTAATGGAACGAACAAAAACAAACAGTGCCCCCAAAAATAATGTAAAACCACCATGTTACTTACGTGTGCGGTAGTGGAGGTTCGTGGTGGAAGCAGGGCCGATGTGTACGTATATATTATGATTATGTGTGTGTGTGTGTGTGTGTGTGTGTGGGGGGGGGGGGGGGGGTTACACGCATAATATAAATTTATATACATATAATATATATGTACAATGTACCTACATGTTATTATAGGTACATACTTGTATAATATATATAATAGCGATGTGTACAAGTCGTAAATTTATTGTGCGTCTGAAACGAATTCGTCAAGTAAAGAATAAACGTTTTAGTGCGGGATGCGCGAAGAAATGGCGTGTGCAAATACCCGAAAATGTTTTGTTTGAAAACTAAAATTCTCGGCTAGATTAAAATTGGACGCGGCGTGCTATTTCATATGTGTAGGACGCGTCAGTCGTTTCGCTCAGACCGGCCTCCGGTGATTAAACGCGTGGAAAAACACTTTTTAAGCAATTAGCGACTTAATTAAATGCACAAAATGAATGACGAAAAATTATCATTAACGATGATTTTATTAATGTCGGTGCACAGCGGCTTAAATGCAAGTCGAATATATTATTATTATTAGGTATATATTATATATTTTATATATTTAGCGTGGGCGGTAAAAACAGTGAAAATATTAATTCGTATTTCATTAAAAACAAAAAAAAAAATAATAAGAAGAACGACAGGAACCACCTTTCGTATTAATTTGTAAATGAGTTTATGCATAATTTAATGAAACTTAATAACTTTTATAATAGGTATAAATGTATAATATTAAAAAAATTCTTTAATATATACAATTTTTTTTCGATTTAATTTGTTTTTATTCAGTATTCAATACGGTAATAGTATATTTTTATTATTTTTATTATTAGGTATATATGCAGAAGAAATTATATGATCAAACTTCTTAGTGGATGGGTGGCCCGTGGTAGGGGAGTTCAGCCATGACCAAAATAATTATAAATTATCGACCAGAGATTTTCTCTATACATATATATATACCTACAACATATTATTTGTAATTTTTTGGAGAATAAAATGTAGGTATACAAAGTTATAAAAATTTGTTACTCGTGTGGTTATGTCTCGTATACATTTTTACATTTTCAATTTTTTACTCAAGCCACTATTTTAAACACCTATACATAGGTAAAGTTGATATTATGTAATATTTAATTTTGTTATATTGGAAATGTACAATAATGAGAATGTAATAATGGGTACTATACTATAGGTCTAAAGCTACCTACTATATTATCTATATCGATAAGCGATTGTATAATTTTATTGATATTTATTATTTAAAATAATTACTGTAAATACATGTACATTACTAAAGATTTCAACCAGGCTTATACTTTTAAAAAACTTTTCTATTTTGTATTTAAACGGATAGAAAAATAGAGATAATAATAATTAAATACGTAATTATCTGTAATAATTCTTAGATATTTAAATTTCCCAAAATACAGTAAAATACAGAAAAATCAAATATAACACGCACAGTTGATAGTTTTACTTAAACAATTATTTATTTTTATAAAAACAATAAATATTGTATAATGAATTTATATTTTGCTTCATAATATTCGTAGCCATCTGCTATTTATCAATGTTTTCCAACAATGGTAATTTTAATTCCTTCTGTCCAATTACCTAACAGAATTAAAATTAAATTATTTCGGTCTATAAATTAAATACAAATTTTTGTATAGATATACTTACAATACCGGGTGATTTTTTTATCAAAGAACATTTATTATTTTAAAAAACCCATCCGTGTTTTTGAAAATACTTCTTTAAATAATTTTAGTTGCTACAAAATACTATTATTGGGAAAATATATTTTACAATTTGTATTGTTATAATTATTTTGAGTTTTTATATTTTTTTTAATTATAGCATACATTTTAATTCATTAGTCCAAATCAGAATATAATTCAGAATAGATAATATAATATGAGTTATAACTATTTAAAGTTTAGATGAGAGGAGTGGATTTGCACAATAGTGTATATCTACTTACAACCTATACTTCAGAAAACGTTGTCCACTGCTTTGCTAATCAAAATATAAATACTTATAAGTTATAACTAATTAAATACTCGTCCAAAATCAGATTTTTATATATTAAAAAGCATACCTAGAATAATAGTCTACTTTCCAATATAAAAATAAAAATGTTTATTGTAATTTTATATAAAAAAAAAAAATGATAATGATAAAAATTAATAAAAAAATATATAAACTCAAAATAATTATAACAATAAAAATTGTAAAATATATTTTTCCAACAATGGTATTTTGTAGCAACTAAAATTATGTAAAAAAGTATTTTCAAAAACGCGGATAGTTTTTTTAAAATCATAAATGTTCTTTGATAAAAGAATCACCCGGTATTGTAAGTAAGTATATCTATACACAAATTTGTATTTAATTTATAGACCGAAATAATTTAATTTTAATTCTGTTAATTGGACAGAAGGAATTAAAAAAAATTAAACGAACTGACGAAATGTATAGACTCCACATGATCTGTTTCATTGATTGTGCAAAAAAAAAAAATTAAATATTTCCATTTCACGAATATTGAGTGATTTCACGTTTTGGGGCGTAACACTTTGTATACCCTAATGTAATACTTATGGTAATTTGCACGAAAAGAAACAATTTTAAAAATAATCTGCAAAACAACATTTGAAAGTTTTCGTTAGTATTAGTTAAAAATAATTATTCACAAGAGTTTGATATTTAAATTGATTATTTATATATTTTTGCATTCTTCACCTTTCAAGATTCTATCACAGCAGGCACAAAATATGTTATATGATTAGAAAAAAAAAATATTAGGCTGGTGTTATGGAATACAAGAATTTACTAATATCCTCCATATTATATCATATAATACCACTATTATACCATCATATAACATATACATGTTGCCATGTTGGCTACTACACGTACACTATGTTTATAAATAAAAAAAAAGTTATATTGTAATGAAAGTATTTAGTTATACTTACTAGCTACTCGAAAGAAATAGAATATTTTTTTTAATTTAAAATGAATGGTGCATATTTTTGTATACCAACGAGTAGATTAGTTTTTACCTTTTTTTTCAATAATGTTGCAGTATAATGCTAGTATGTATAGTAACTATAGTTACTGCATGTATACTGTAATTTTACGTTATTGTACTTCACATATTTTGTGTATTATATAATAATAAAGATATATCTGGTTTTTACCGATTTTTAAACTAAGGTTAATCACCTTGTTTGATTATAATATCAATTATCATGATTTTACTCCGTAATGAAATACCGACAGGTATTTGTGATTATGATTATAATAATAATTATATAGCAATTCCTAATAATATATTACTGACAAAAATTAATCATTTCAAAATATTTTTTAGGCTCCGAGTTGTTACTAATTTGTTATCAAATTTCATACTCCTCGATTAGTATTATATTTTAGATGTACAGCGTGTTTAACGTTACTCATTAACATAATATTACATTTCTCGGTTTCTTCAGAACCTACACACATACAAACCGATCAGCAATCGGTGGGTAGTGACTAGTGGCTGACAGTTAATCGCGACCCAGCCAAGCCGCCAATAATATTATAGTGATAAATTGTAATATATTATTATAACGACAAATTATACAACAGGTACCCACATTACCTGTTGAGATGTTTACCAGCCGTTCGGTTGCATGTCATCACCTGGCATGACGTGTATTGCCTGATTATATTATTTCATGGAGATATTCACACAAATAAAATGTTAATATTGTACTTTTTATTTTTATTTTAACAATCGACTTGTTGACAAGTGTTAATGCAGTACCTAGTTCGCCAAACCCACATCGATTCAAAAATAATATTATAATATATTAATATACCATACGTCAATATTGGACCCCAGACAAATCTAGTAAAACAAAATACACAGATCGAAATGCCTAGTAAAATATGACGATAATAATATTAATATTAATATATTATATAGTGTGTCGTCAGTAAAAGTCGTCTACAGGAAACGGTACATAATAATAATATGTCTATCATAATATAGCACATATCTATGAAGTATGAACACTTGGATATACATCAGCTTCCCATGAAATCAACCTATCCTGTTCTGTAAACAGGAATCTCCTCAGGGAAACTCGATTTCTAGTGGGAACACACGACCAAATCTCTACGAACGCCACTGTGGAAGACCGGATCGGAGCGGCCATCATATTTATGTGGAAACACCCAAATCCAATGTAAATAATTATTAAACAAATGTGCCATACTTACAGACAATACAGTGGACACTTTAACCATATTCAAATCTATTGAGTACACTGTGACACTGTACTCTGTATGTAAAGAGAAGCCAGATATATCGGTACTATCAGCTATTCACAAGTCACTGTCCAGCGTAAAAAACCTAGCTAGATGGCAGAAATACAAAACGCTCATATTAGTGCAAAATTTACTTGCAAATGCATCACTTGCAAATACACCGACCAGTTCAACATATAAGACAATATGCCACCAAACTGGCGCATTTATATCCCCAGACCTTATATAATAAATTCCTAAGATGAGTGTACTTGCACCCATCCACATACAAAGCCATCGTTCAAGTCATTACAAAACAATATTTTTTACTATTTTTAACCTTATTATTTTTAAACAACAACATGAGAATTTTGATACATAAAAATAGAATTTCTAACGAATAGTTACCTAGGTATAGTAGTTAATTAAATTATATAATAGAACCGATTTTGACGGCATTTTCATAGGCAGGTAGAGGACTTCAGCAGGATATATTTTATTCCGGAAGGTTTAAGTTTCAGCATAAAAATTTAAAAGTTATTGAAATTAAGAGTGACATTTGAAGTGTAACTGCCATTAAGTTTAAATTGGCACTTTTTCATTGGTTAGCTCCATAATTTCCTAATTCTTCAAGTGTTTTTTTTTTAATTTACAGAGCACATTACGGAACACGCGTTTTAAGCATAGTTTTATAGACCAATTCCTGTCACTGGAAAATTGAGTGAGGATATTATATAAATACATACCCGTAGTGACACATCTCTCGTTATTATAGCGAATTTAAAAATAAATTTTATTAAACCACTTATTTGATCGTGTTTACAATCCGAGTTGCTTATTTGTTGTTAATTTGTATGGATGGAGGTATAAGTACACCTAAACTGACTCATGAAGTAATAACATTAAAACTGTAATAGATACACCTATTGCGGTGAGTTTTATATTTTATTATTGATCATATTTTCTCTTACAGCTATAGTTATGCATAACTCTTAAGTACCTATTTTAAGTTCAAATAAGCAGAGTTGAGTGCCACACGGGCAAGTACTCATACACCATAAAATGTTAGTCCAACTCCACTTGTAGAAACCTTTTAATACTAATAAGTAATAATTAATTAACTGCTCATTAAAAATTCAATTTATATTTCGAGCACAGCTTTTATAATGAAGTATTTTGTATATTTTATGTTTGAAAATATGTTTCAATTATCAATGGTGATTTCTGCTAGAAAATTGGATCTAGTTTGTATTTATTTGAAAGGAGGCTAATGTTCAAATTCTAAGTACTTTTCAAAATAATTGGCAAGACAAAATAATTAGGTAATAAACATTACAGATTGCGGAATATTTATGTAACGTCAATTTTCATTAAAATTAATTTAATTTATTTCTTGTAATTCAAAATTGAATAACTGTGATCTGTGGATACATGAAATATTCAAAAAAAATATCTATGTTAGAATTATTGGGGCGTGAATTTTCAAAATATTTAGACTAATATATATTTAAATCTTTTTATACCGCGATTCTTATTACGTCGTTGTAAAGTAGGTACCTACTTCGAAATAAACTTATTAATATTGACTTAATTATTGTACAATATAATATTATATGCGATGTTTTTGATAAAATATCCTTATATTATTTCCATTCAGAATCGTTTTTGTATGCAATGACTTATTATTGAATTCAAATCTTTAACACAATACAGCATGCAGAGCGATTTTCTGGTTTTTTATACATGTCGTTTATCCAAAAATATTATGGTCTGGAATATGAAATTAAAACTGTATGTGATGATAACATTTTTTTCTTATTGTCTTAAATAGTATTTACTTCTGGTATTTTAACAACAAAAAAAAAGAGGACTAGTAAGTAAACACTTTGCTGTTCATTAGTGTACCTCGTCAGTTGTGTAGGTCATCGTGATGGACGTGTTAATTTGATTTCAATGATAAAAAATTGCAATCGAAAAACGAACCTAAGCAGTGACCGACTGTCAGCCTATATTACTAAGTATATTTTATATTTATGTTGCCATTATAGTAATTTATTTTAGTTCCCGCGAATATTTTTTGAATTACAACAAAATAACTAAAAACGTAATTTTTTGTTTATATAATATATTTAATTCGACAAAAATTAAACATCAGATGCTCATAAAAATATTCATGGAATTGCGATCAACTTTAATTTTCATCGTTGTAAGAAAAACTTAAATGAAACTTTGTATTGAATTTTCAAACTTAATAGGTATGAATATAAGAATGTTATGAATTATATAATACAAAATAATTTGCCAGTTCGTCGTTAGACACCGTATAGTCAACACGTACCTTATCGCGTCTCACGAGTACCGTTTTTAATAGCTTTCGATAGCAGTACAGCATACAATCTACACTCGCCGTATCGCAGGTAATATGCACGTTAATTACACTATTAGCTAATATACAATAAACTCACCGGGCGCAAGGCCCAACCACCAAAAAGCAAACTTCAAAACCAGCGGCTTTGAAAAGCCCTTCAATCCGCAAAACAGTACAAACTAACATTGTTCAAAAATCAAAAAATAAAACCCCATCAACCAATACATCAAAAATCAACGCTAAACCCATTTCACCTAAAACAACATCAGACCACAAGCTTCAACAATAATCTACCTCAATAAAGATACCCACCGATAATTACCCAGAAACCCCATCCAACACGGACAATAGTAAACAATCACCTTGCAAATAGCTTAATACCGAAAAAAGACCAAACTATAGTAATCGGTATAAGCGTAAGCTTGCCACATAAAGATTATGTAATCGCTATCGGCAAACTAGTTCAACCTTCCAATATTCTATTTGCGTCCCACATATCTAAAGAACGTATATGTATATTCCTATCGAGCAAGGCACTAGTTGATAATCTAATTGAAAATCACCCATCTATCTCAATATAAGAACAACATTTCAAATTACGTAAACTATACAACCCAAACAAAAGAATTATCCTGTCCAACGTATACCCTAACATACCTCCATACGTTATCGCAAACGAACTCGTCAAACTAAATATATCTCTCTGCAGCCCGATACCTTTTATAAAGGCTGGCTCCAAGTCGAAGATTTTACACACATTTTTCATCGACAAACGTTTATTAAGCACGAAGATCTTACTAAAATTCCTACATCAATTCTTATCAATTACGAAGACACTAACTATAGGATTTTTTTATCCGACGACTCTTTAAACTGCTACATATGCCAGTCCCAAGGACATATAGCATCCCAATGCACAAATCAAAATGTTTCAAATAGTAAAATTTCAAAGGAAAATAATGCCATACTCAACCCAAACACAGCTTCAAAACTAGATGTTTTTCTAAATATAGACAATACACCTACAGATGTACACCCCTCATCAGTACCCGCAATACCCTCACCAGAGCCTCTAAAGATTCTTTCTGAACCCCCTCCTCAAAACAATCCACCAGCTACTACCTCAACACTAACCCTACTAGATCTCCAAGATCTAGAATCAACTCCAAACACAGACATAACAGAAATGGAACTAGAACAACCAGGTGGCACCAAAAGGTCGCTGCCAGATTCGTTTTACACTCAATCTGCTCCCTCGTCTCCAATGGATATAGCTCAAGAAACAAACGAAATGTGTGCTCCTTCAAACTGGGAAACCCCCAAAATAAAACAATAGAAAAAAAAAGAATAAGAAAACTAAATCCGCTTCTTTAAAAAAATGTTTAGAAAATATTGACACTGATTTAGAACCTACACAACATTTGTTCAACGACCAAAACAGTTTTAAAATCGACTATGACACCTTTAAACATATTTTAGAAAATAATCAAGGCTCCTTCGACCCTCCATCAATTTATAATGAATACAATATTTCAAAAGAAGAATTATTAGATATCATTTCAAAAATCAAACCATGCCTGCGAGACAACAGTATCAAAAACAGAATTACCCGCTTTACAAAAATTTTAAATGCCGAACCCTATGATTCTAACGAATCAGAAGCATCATCATACAAATAAAATCACGTCACACAATCACACAACCAAGCTTACACGAAGCTTACATGAAGAGACCATGGTCACCAGAGTACGTATCGGACATACTAGAATCACACACTCCTATCTTATGCGCAAGGAGCTCAAACCCAGGTGCGAAACATGCAACTGTGAACTCACTGCAAATCACATATTCCTAAAACGCCCCATTTACCACAACAAAAGCAAACATAAACACCACCTCACTCAAAGACGCACTCGGACCAGGACAAGAAAAAACTAAAACAAATTTCATCAAGATGGCCGACCTCACAACGAACATATAAAACAATGGATCAACGAAGCCACATTATAACTATTAACATCTAAATTATATTTATAAATTATTAATGTAAAAAAACCAAATTTCCTATAACTAAATGTTACCACCAGTCATGTAAACCATAGTAGGCTAATAAACCTTTGTATTTGAAGTCTTAAATTAAATAAAAAAAAAAAATAAAAATAATTTGTAAATGTTGCGGTAATTTTGATGAATTAAAACGCTTATAAAAATATAGTTTAACTTTGTATTAATTATGATATTTTTTGAACAACTTATGAGGATAACCTTGTATTAAATGTTCAAGCTATTTTACGCTCAAACAAAAAATGTATCATACATATAAATCGAAAAGCAAACTAAATATAAGTCATCAATTCCAAAAAGGTGGGCAAGTGGATGTCGCTCTGCTGTACTGTAGGTTACAAGTGGGTCACTGTATAATGGATGGTATTAAATTTGAATTCAATGATATATCATTGTATAAGAAAAACGATTCTGAGTGGAGACGATATGTCAGTCTAGGTATAAGACATATTATACACTTATCTATGGTATTAAAAAAAAAATTGACCTATAATAAATTCCAAATTAATCATATCACAATATCCATTAGGTACATATAACGCGTTATACATCAACAACAAACCCGTGATACTATCATCATAATATATCGATGAAAATATTACAAATTAGAAGTTTCAAGTGCCCACGAATAATATTATACAATCACAACAAAATAACTAAAATAGTTATTCTAGGTTTTTATGTAATTTCGTCCAAATTTGAACTTAAAATGACTATACAAATAAACTGTGCTTGTGTATTTTTTAGATTTTTTGGTAACCGAATTATCTATTTACATGGAATCTTGTTTTAAATTTTCAATCCTTAGCTATAAAAACTGAACATTTTATAATTTATTAATTACAATGGTTGATAATTTTCGAGATTTTGATAAATTCTGTCCAAATTTGATCTTTAAATGCTTATAAAAAAAAACTGTGCCTATGTATTTTCAATATTTTTCAACTGCTATTGTAAAAATATATCAGGAGTCTTGTATTAAATTTTTACACTTTTTGGCCCAACAGATAAAACTTTATTGATATTTATAGAAAAAAAAACTAAAAAAATTGAAAAATGAAAATGCCCGTAAACAGCTCAAAAAGTGTCAAAATATTTTCAAAATTGTATGGTGTATAGGAAATGCTAATATAAACATTCAGTGAAATTTTCATGTATCTACAGTTATTCGTTTTTGAATTACAAGAAAATAAGGAAATCGGTACATGAGAAATCGAGTGAATATCTAATGTTGTAAAAATATGAATTTAAAACGCTCATAAAAATTTAATTTGACTTTCTTGTAGAAATTTTTTTTTTGATAAAGTTAGACAAACTTATGAGGAATCTTGTATTAGATTTTAAAATCTTAGATGTTAAAAAGAAAATTTTTTATGAATTTCTAACTCAAAATAATTTGCAAATTTTCGTGATTTTTCCGTATTTTTTCAAGATTTGAACTTTAAACGTGTATAAAAAAAAACTGTGACTAAGGATTTTTAATTTTTTTCATCTGCCTTTGAAACAATAACCTAGGAGCCTTCTATTAAATTTTCAAGCTTTTTTACCCAACAAATAAAATTTTATTGATATTTATAGAAAAAAAATTTAAAAAAACTGAAAACTGACAATGTCCGTAAACAGTTCAAAAAAAGTCAAATTATTTTCAAAATTGTATTGTGTATAGAAAATGCAAATATAAACAACCAGTGAAAATTTCATGCATCTACGGTCATTTGTTTTAGAGTTACACCAATAACCAAAATCGATTTTGTTATAAATCGATTTTGCGTAAAAATTCCCGTTTTTCCTTAATTTTTCTTTTGTTTTTCACATCGCTTTTGAAAACTACTGGGAAATTAAAATTTTGACCTCCCCAATGCACCAACGATATTCACTTTCCCATCGAACAAGATACTGAAGTCGAAAATCGAAGCATTATTTCGACTACTTATCGTGTACACAGACACAAAAATAAAAAAATAAAAAAAAAAATAAAAAAAAAAATAAAAAAAAAAAAAAATAAAAAAAAAAACACACATCATTGTAAAATCAATACATTCATCGTTTCACTCAGAATCTAACACCTATAAATGTGCTTCAAAGGAGCTTTGTAATTTTAAAATTATACCAACCACACTCAGAGTTTAAAATTAAAGCATATATTCTGCTAGAAAAAGTGTCTTCAGACACACAAAACAGACACACATCCTTGTAAAATCAATACGTTCATCGCTTCGCTTAGAATCTAAAAAATAAAAAAGTTTAAACTATCAAAAAAAAGTAATTATTAAAAACGTTAATAATTTTCAGGATAATAATGTTTGTTTATTGTTTTCTTTAAAATAATCACCATGCGTATAATATAGTCTTGTCATACTTCGCCCGGTCCGTGCGTAAGTATAGTAAGTACGTACCACTAGAAGAAAAAAATCACGAACAGTTTTTTTAAAATTTAAACTACCGTATAGAGTATATATATATATTATATATATCATAGACTATAGATATTGCCTTGTCTGTATATTTTCACGCAGTAACTAGGAACACATTATTATATTTTATCGATTTTCGCGAATTCGTTAAGGAATAATTCAATTTGTCACGATTCAATAGCTACAAGAATTGTAATCAACCTTAAGTCTCATACATTATTTAGGTTATTCAATTTTAAACTCATAACGTTACACAAAAATCATCAAAACAGTTTTAATGACATCAATATTTTATGCTACTATATATACAACTCAAAGCCTGCATGTTTCCACTAATTTAATTCGAACATCTCAACCGAATATATATTATTTTAATTGTATCTCCTTAGCTGCAGTTTATACAGGTACACTAAACTCATAAATCCCACAATGCACCATAATATTAAATTACTATCATTATTTATTTTTTAATCGAGTAATCGTGTATATATTATATTTACCGGCTATAAACGATATGAAATTTGATATTTGGAAAACCATTATTTATTGTTTAAAATTATTTATGCACCCTCCTAAAGTAAACCTGAGTATAGGAGACGTCTAATCGTATATTGATTACCATATTATAATATCGTATTTATTAGTGAATTCACACGATTTTATACTTAATACTTTTTCTGAACATAACGTAGTGTAATCTATATAAAATATTGCATAATATTACGAATGTGTAATAATATTATGCAGAAGTTATATTATACATTTTCATCGTTTCCAGTTCATATGCGTGTATCGACAAATTATAATTTTTTTCCCGTTTCTCTATAATATTATAATTTTTAGTTTTTTGAATACGAGAATAATGCGAAAATATTGTATGCAAATTTCGAAGAAATATTATTATCATTTTGTGTTATGTAAAAGAGGTTATGAAATGTGTTTTAACCATTTATAAGATTTATTCTATTGTTTTAAATACAGTCTAAAGGTTTTGTAGGTTTGATTTATTATGCTGAACCCGTGTTTTATACAAATATAATAATAAAAATACAAATTTATTATTATTCCATTCATAAAACGAGCGTATTATACCGAGCAAACTTTCAAAATTTCTAATGTTAATTTTGTTGTTTAATTTAATATGTTCAAAATGGAATAATAATGGGTACACGTTATTAGACTGACCACGTTACAAACTTTATTATTTATTTCAAAGTAAAATCCTCGTGAAAAAAAAACGTTAGTCACTCAGACTCTGTCGAAAAAAAACTGTTTCGGAAAATAATAATATAATTGCGTCAAATACTCAAACCACAAGATGTATAATACAAAATAATTTTATTGCAACAATAAAACAATAGTGTTCTGCTGAAATGGTATATTTAATTTTAGCAACTACATAATATTATGTGTGTATGCGTTTTGGACGGCTTAGCTGAGGTGGGATGCCTTTTCGCAGACCTGCCGAGTGGTGACGAGGAGAATGTTTACACAATTCCTCGTAACATTTTTTTTTATCTAAAAACTTTAATTTTTTGAAAATTATCGAACCACCGTTTCGTGTTTAAAGTCGACTCGTATTTTTTTTTTGTTTATTTAATTCCAACATTGCGTACACACATTTTATACCTACAGGTTCATGCTCAAAATAATATTCGTATAATATGCGCTGCAAGACATAATAATAATATATCAATTATTATTTATTAATATTAAATACATTATATATTATGTATTATTATCCTACATAAAACAAACATGTTGTAATTATTTGATGAGGCGAACTTTACCGGATCAGCCAACACTGTCAAACTGTGAAGTAGGTAATTGTTGTGTAATTTATATAATACGTCATAAGTATCCAATATCATTCGCATTCATTATTGACGAAGTCGTGATGACGAGCCCGTGAAGCTGGTGACCACGTGACTTTAAAACAATGGATACCTACTTGGCCATTATTCGTAGTGGTGGGGAGGACGGTGCAGACACGAATTATTCGCATTTTTCTGAATAATTTACCGTCGAGTTGTTTGTCCGGAGAAATCGTCGTGTCCGTGAAACGTTCAAATCCTCTGAACCCAAAGCATGTACGTCTACGCGACGTCTGTTGAACGTCATCCGTCGTTCGATTATCACATCGGATTATGGTGAAAATGGCGAAACGGAACTATTATAATGCTCTGCCCACATCGTGAAAGATTAAAAATAATATTTTAAATATTATATGTACCCGATAAACAAATAGAAAAACAACTTGCGGCTAGCGTGGTTTATAATAATATTAGTATTATCGGTACCTCCTGTTACAACACACACGCGCATGTGTCGATCGAAACGCGACGATAAAACGAATTGGATACGAATTTTGCTTAGTCATGACATCTCGTGTTCTTAATGTAAAATATTATAATATTAATATTCTAATAACGATGATAATCTAGAATGGGTATCGAGAGGAAATCCTCTAAAAAGTTATAAATTATTGTTTTTTCGTCATTACGCTCTATCGATTATCCTCGACGATAAGTATTATCATAAATTAAATGTCGGTTTATTTTTTTTTTCGTCGGACGGCATTTGTTTATTTTTTTTTTATGTTCCCGGTGTCAAAAACGACAGCAATTCACATTAACTGGTTTACATTAATTCAATCGAAGTAACAGCAGAATTATTCATCTCGTATATAGCATATAACGACGATCCGTCTTGCGGGATTAGTCCTTAACCACACACACACACACACACACACACACATTCTCACGTTCTGTATAAAATACATAATACATTATATACGCATAACGCTTGTAGGTACACTGAATTTTTATACAGGAAAATTTTGTTTTTTTTTTTAAATTATTCTTAACAATAGGTTGTATAAATCATAATATGGGATATTAATGTATATTAGATTATTATAGTTCAAGCACCACCCAGACATATCCCTCGGCCGCGAGTACCGTGATATGATGCTATCACTATAATATATACAATATTCGTATATCGTAGGTATATCATACGTTTTGTGCACATAAATTGATAAACTGCAGAGGCTAATAAATGCGCAAATGATCAAACAGGTGTATTGTGACTTGTATAGGTACCTATATAACTATTTCTATATGTTTGCATTTTCGCAATAATTATCGAAACAAATCGATTGCGATAATATTATAATATTATAATAACGTGTAATACAAATTTGTTGATATAATAATAAGTGCTGCCACGTGCGTATTTCAACAATATGGAATTGCTGGACTTGTATTTATTTTTTGGAGGAGGGGGGCATCGGTTTCGCTGATTTGTCGAAACGTACAATGATTATTTTGGAATACATTTTTTAAAAGTTGCCCCCTTAATGTACCCGCGTGACAATATACCCATAATATTATTATGCTCGTTGCACACATATTACCATTGATTATAAATACTAGTATTTAAAACATATTATTATATTCAATGCACATAGACCGCGATTGAAGCGACATAATTATTATCGTACATTATTGTTTGGAAAAAGCGTATCGATTTACGGTTATTATTATTGTATCCATAGGCGGACGGTAAATTAAACCGCGATATTTAAACATAAATAACACAACATAATATAATCGGCATGATTGCGTAACATCGAGTCGTACAAACAACATCATTTTTTATTTTTAATCTACACGTTCGATCACAAAATTAATACCATAATTTATACGTGTAGTTGAAGTATTTCTTTTGTTGGACGTACAACGATAATCAATGAGTAGATATACCTACCAGAGATAAAGTCACACGGACACACACGGTTGATTCGCATAATGTAATTTAAAAACCAGCTGCTGCCCAGATATTCGTAATAATTCTTGGTTTTTTTTTTCGACGTCGTCGTTGTTATTATTATTAAATTTTTTCCCTTGTACAAAAATCACTTGAATTTCAAATTTAAATTCGTAGGTAGGTACTCTATTTTAGTGTGATAATAATTTCTGGGCTCTATCGCTAATATAAATAATAATAATATATATCAGTCCGGTATGTACTTTCTGAATATTAAACTACGTTGTACGCAGTGCACGTCAAAACTACATGAAAATAATAATTATAAAAAATATAACAAACACAAAAACAACACTTGCAAAACAGTTCTCGAAATAAATAAATCGTTAAAATCTTGCTACGTTTTCTTAAAGCGAAAAACTTTTAAGAACTCGTAATATCACTAACATTCCGTTGGTTCAAATAATATTTATAAAACTTTTGTCTTAAACTTTTATCATCTTTAATACAATTCATAATACCTAAATCCTTTAAGCATATATAAATATTATACTGTGTCGGTGAATAAAATGGTAGTTTTTTCATTTTGCTATGATTTATGAATTATTTAGTATTAGTATACACTCTACTAGACTCTAGACAACGGTTATTGATCTACCTATATTTTTTTAATTTTAACGTCGGTGTAGTTGTGTGTAGTTGACAATACATTACATTCATATTAGATGATTGAACATCATGTAAATATATAACTATAGATAAATACTCCACACACGTCCTTTACTTCTTTATCATAAATCATAATATGATTGTAAATTTGTAATGCGATATATCCCCTATATAATAGTTAAGTATACTATTTTAGAATCAGTAATTAATATTTGGTATGCAATTTTTAATATAACTAGACATAAATTATTAACGTGGATAATATTATTATTTCATTTCATTTCCATAATTTCTCAATGTCCATTTCAGTTATTAATAATAATTAATAAATATTGAATAATCATACCTACTATTTTATTCTCTCATGATTTACGTTATCACTTATTTATGTTTGCTGTTGTATCTAAGTATTTATGTTATTAGTCTTACCGAACTCACTATAATAATAAGTTTTTAAGAGCTTTTAGTATAACATAAGACATTATGACGTATAACATTAAATTACTCACGAGCTGATTATAAAATCATACCGATATTTAAAAGCACTGGCGCCACGTGTTATCTTAGTTCCCGGCTGCGGTTTGCATCATTTTGCGGTTTTAGTTTTAACAACAATCGTTTAAAGTAAACTTTTATTATTATTATTGGTATTTGTTCGTTTTTGATCGATTCATTAGTCGTTCAACACCTTCTTATTTTTGTATGTAAGTTATATTCGTTTTTCAACTGTTCATCTAAATTACTTGTAATAGGAATAAATTAATATTTGTGATTTAAATTTAATAGTATGCAAATCCACTTTATATTTGTCATTATACTTTCTCTCCTTTCTTCGTGGTTTTCCAATCATCTTAAAACAGCGTAAGGATTTTGTGCTTCGTGTTAATATGCTCATTACTTTTACATAATTGTGCATTTATTGTGAACTTGGTTAAATCATGTTTATCTTTCCTCGCGCAGACTTGTAATAAAATATTTAATGGAATATCGAACGAAAATATTTAATGTGTTCGTATTTTATCTTTTATCTCTATTGCGTAGGTATGTTATTATTAAGGACACAAGGTTACTTATGACTTATGAGTATTGGCTCGTTATATGCAATGACAAATAATATATACTTATAGTTACAGAAAGCCATTATAAAATATTACCTAACTTATATTTATTAATCTTTTTATGGTATAAGAATAAAACTTTGTATTAAGACAAATATAATTTGTTTTAAAAAAGTCTAAGAAAATAATATACATATTATATTATATTGATAATAATAATAATAAGTAATGACATGAATATAGATTTTATATTGTGTACATTTACTGAAGCCAATTAATCGTTATTTGTAATTTGATATTATAAAAAAATGTAATTTTTAAAATAACCAAAATAAATGTGTATAATATGCATAATTTATTATTTAGATTCTTACTTCATATATAAGTAGATGTAGGAAACTAATGATTTAAGAAACAGTAAGTGTACCTAAAATAATTTTTAATACAAAATATAAGTTTACCAAAACCTACAATAACAATATAATAGTAATTACCCTAATAATATGCTAACGTTCCAACGCAATAATATTAAACTTGGAAATATTATAACAATAACAAATTGTAAGCAAATTATGTATATAAAATAAATAAGACTATAATTATAATATTTTAATATAAGTACTTAAGAAGGCATTGCGATATCGTACACAATAGTTTTATAGAGACATGATATACAACTAAAAAGCTTAGTTTATTACATACCTATAATATATTTGAATTAGAAAGCTAGTGACGGAGTTAGGAGTCGGGAAAATGGCTGTAAAACGAATGATAAGGCTACACAGCGAAAAGCTTTTCCATTTGAACATTATGATAATTTGCTAATTAACAGTCATTTTCGCCGTGGATACAAATGGAATCGTTAATAATCACAGTGCAGATAGTGAATCTAAATGTTCGCCGGAAACTTGCAATTAAAACTTAGATGAAAAACTGAGGTTGCGTAACACTAATCTGCCAACTGTGTAGGTATAATAATAATATGATACACATTTAGTACATAAGATTGGTATAGGTAACAGTTATATATTTATTCGGTCGATTGTTTTCACTTCCCTACAATAGAAATAAAATAATACACATACCTTTATATATATGTACAAATTATTTCGCTTGTTTTAGTTCGTTTTGTTATTATTTATTTGTTTAGGTTTTATTATTATTATTATTATTATTTTTTTTTTTTTACTCTAAGGTAACTGAATCAGAACCGTGTAACGGTTGTATAATTAAATGGAATCAACGACCGCAGCGGCTTCAGTTCAATATTAATGCGCATCCTACTGTATATATATATAACTATGTAAGACTGGCTAAATTACAGGCATTTCCTTCTGGTTTGGACAGAGATTGATAATATATGTTATAATCTGTTTCGAAAATGAGTTTTACAACTATATTCTCTGTATACTAATCAAATGCTATGACGTCTCGGACGGCTATAATTTGGAGTTTTCCCCTCGCATCACCATCGTCAATCAACATTTCCATTGATATAATTATTACCAATGAAAATCCATTCTTTCCCATCACATAATGTCTAGGTACCAACATATTTCGTTTCTGTTACAACGTGAAATTAATCCAGTACCATAATGGGTAGCTAATACACTACCTACCTATAATATATTCGGGATGCCTGGTATCTAATCACTTGAGATTTTCAACGGTATCAAATTTTATTCGTAGGATTCAATTAGTTATACGACGTTGATTCAAGTACAACTATACTACTGCTCTCTCATTTATTTGGCACCTCTGATGAATACAATTGTAAGCTATAAGCAGCCTACGCTACAAAATAATCACCAGCACAATATTCATAACGGGAAATTACGTTTTGTACTGAATAATTATTTTCATAGATATGATGTATTATTATATCTGAGACACGTGAAAAAAAATCAAATTTGTTTTGTTCGTATAACATCATAATATTCAAAAAAATTGTTTTCATTAGAATTGGAGTAGGTACAGGTTAGGTATCTACGCTGAATAGAACACCACAGTTTTACTACCTACACGTTTGTTGTACCTAGTTGTATAATAGTCGACGAGTGTGTTTGAGAGATGTATTGTCTTTACAGTTTACATACCTGATATCCATTAATCGTATCGAGTAAAAAACAGTTTTTAAATTTCAGCACACCGGTTATTTTAACTAACAAACGAATATCGCCACGGTTTCATAATACTGTACAGTTTGAAAAAAAAAATGTTTCTAATTTTCCAACATTTAGTGAATATTTGCTAGTTTTTGTGCCATGATAAGAAGAAAAATAACTGTAATATAATATAGATATATTAGTAAAACAGGGCACACTGTATAATTAAATTACCCATATTACTCAGTACCCTATACCTACATATTATCTTTTAATTCTGTTTGCGGAACATGAAACTATACTGTTGGATCATCAATCTATTGCAGACAGAATTATTCTAAAATATGTATAGGGTACTGACTACTGAGTATAATTTAGGTAACTAAGGTATAGAGTGTACCCAGTTTTCACGGACCGATATTATGGTATACCTATTTTATAAATTATTATTAAATTCACAATCGAATAATGGCCTAAACTCTAATCGCAATAAGATGAAGTAATTGTCAACAGGCTGTGAGTATATGGTACACCATGCAAGATACCCCACGGCCATCTTATGAGAATGAGAAACCTATAGTTTTGTTCAAAACATTTGGCAAACCTGTAACAGTAAAACACCTTCTTATCTATTTCCAAAATCACACCAAAACTTAAACATATATAGACATTTCTAACAACATGTATAATCACTTATAAACCCTCAGCAAGATAACCCTAAAACAATTAATAATAATATTTAACTATTTAAGTACAACTCAATTTAGTCACTACATCGTATACTCTTTTATAACATTAATAAATATTTTTTTTTTGTAAGCTGAGCAGTTGAAGCTGTAACATGAATTTAAAAAAAAAAAGCATGGACAATTTATTGTGATTGTACAAACCGTATATTTTACTGGTAAGTAATACTAACTACTAAGTATATACCTAATGTCGAAGTATGATTTTTGATTTTACTAGCCAAAATATCGCCATTGTCTGATATAAATACACATATTATAGTACTTCATGCCATGTGTCCGCGAAAACAGGGTCCACTGTATAATTAAACTACCCATATTACTCAGTACCCTATACATATTTTTGAGTTCTGTTTGCAGGACACGAAACTAGACTATTGGATTGTCAATCTCCCGCAAATATAATTCTAAAATATGTACAGGGTACTGAGGTAAATGTAGGTAACTGCAGAGTTACAGACTTTACCCTGCAGTTTTTGCGGACACGTGGTATGTATATGCATGATTATTACATAATTAAATTGGATTGTTAACACCAACGGATCAATGCAACATAATAATAATATTACCAATGTCATTACAAATTAAAATCCGTAGCTGTCTAATAACAATGCTTATACGATTTAAAATAATACCGATAACAATGTTACTATAGGTAGCTTAAATCATGGTTTATGCTCATAACTCATAAGTCATACGTATCACTACTTTGTTATTCTTTAATCTTTATAATAATCAAAACTTTCAACATATATCAAAATAAACACCTATTTATAGACTTTAGAATTTTAATACAAAAGTATTCATTTTATAATATTTTATGCATTTTACGTATCGTAATGTAATATTCAACGTAATTTATATTATGCTGCAAGGAACGATAAATTGTCTAGCATAGGGACATGAAGCAATAAAAGGATTTACAAGTCACGCGCGCACGCACATCATTTTAAAATAGATTTACTTTTGTGAAGAGAATAATTAAAAAGTAAAAAAAATATTGAAAGTTATTATGCATTTTATCCTTTTGTTAATTATTGTAAGGAAAACGTATTAACGAGCTAATTATTTAAAAAGTCACAGTTGTATTGTTAAACTCGCATTGTTATTAATTATTAATTTTGTTCAATTTCATTCCGTAAATATGAATAAATAAACGAATAAAAAATATAATAGGAAAACTTTTTCAATTAAAAATTTAAATTTAATTAAATAATAATAAATAAATAAATAAATAAATAAATAAATCTAATAACTTTAACTTAAATTAAATTATTTCTATAAGATTTTTAAAATAAATAAGCAGATAATTAAAACGTGTACAGTGTATAAAATATGTAGGTAATGACTAATGCCATTTCACATTATGGTGTATATTCAATAGATATATTATACAACGTGTGGGCATGTTAAAATCACACATTTAAAATGATTTTAACTATAAATTATAAAAAAGCGGGTAAGTGGATATCGCTCTGCTGTACAATAGGCTACAGGTAGATCACTGTATAATGGATGATATTAAATTTGAATTCAATGTTATGATATCATTGTATACGAAAAACGATTCTGAGTGGAGACGGTTTGTCAGTGTGGATATTTTATATTATGCTTATACCTATTGTTAATATCTACTTATTAAGGTGTAATAAATTAAATGCATGTTAGATTTATAATAGTTTACTATAGTTAACTTATGTAATTATGTAGAATTTATGCAATAATGTTACAACATTATCGGAAAAAAAATTATAACAGGTCGAAACAGTATATATTATAACTACTTTGTGCTACAGACTACAATATTAATTTGATACTATAGTGCACGGTACAATTGTAACTAAAATAACTCGAAAATGTGTGAGCCTAAACGGTCTCAATGTCTAATGCAGTCTTATAAATTATATTTTCTCGGTATTGAATTAATAATTAATACTAATTCTATACGTAGGTGATTTGCAATTATTTACCAAAAGTAAAGTAAGGTTTTTTTTTTTTTTTTTAATATCTTTAAGACCATTAAAAGACAAAAGTAGTATATTAAAATCACACATTCCTATCATATCATGACTTCCTACCATGATTTGCCCTCAAATATAAGATTTTTTTTTATATTTTAATTTCAAAGGTAATTTGTATATTTTGAGAATACGACATAATATATAAATATGTTAGTTCGACTCTTCTGTACTTAACATGTTTAAAGGATACAGAAATAATTATAAGTTTGTATTGCCTGAACCATATTTAATTTATAATCCATAATTTAATTTCCTACAAACATATTATAATAATAGGTATTAAGTATTAATTTATTTGCACTCGTAAAATCACTGTACCATATTATGTAAAATTATATGTGTGTTGTACACTTGTACTGCACAGTTTTGTTTTTATCATACTTAGGTAGGTACTATACTAATTTTGGGTGTGCGTTTGGTATTTTATTTTACATTATAATATATAATACAGGTACATAGTAAATGCAATAATTATTACAATAAACATTTTCTGGTGATTTTTCGTAGCCATATACGAAAATGTCTTACCGAGTTTAAAGCACAAAACATATTAATATATAATAACGGATTATTCACCTTGACAGTAACATATGTATAATTAAATATTTTAAATTACCTAGTTATAATCAAATTATATAATATCTGGTATTAATTAATAATTTAGTATTTTTGTATAATTATCATTTTAAAAGTTAGGTGTAAGCCGTTTTTTATTTCAATCGGGTAACCAATTAAACTATTGAACATTATAATCTCTTGATTACAATATACAATGAGGTAACTATAACTACCTATACATAATTCATAACTGTCCTAACCAATCAAAAATAACTTTTGTACTGAAAATAAGTTGAGACAGTAGAATATGAGTATTTTATAAAATATTGCAGTCGAATTGGCTGATCGGTGACCTGTAAACAAGATTGACTGTTTTGAAAATAATAGGTGTACAGGTAAAACAATATGTACAGATGCATCGGTGGTAAACGAATCGGTTCTTTTGTTTCACATAAAAATTTCCAAAATTTATCATTTTCATTTTACTCACTTGACTCGAGCAATGAATCGTGAAAACACGATAAACTATTGGGAGTCACTTTGTTCGGAGGATGTATAACAGTTAAATACATAATACTTTCTGCTCATTGAACAATAACGCTGTATATATTTACCTGATTTTGGTTTGTTTTAATACCATTGTATTTTTCCGATATTATAACAGATTAGTATTGTCGTCATGTATCATGCGCGCATGAGTCATTTGTTATCCACAACGAACGAGAAAAATGTTTTGAAAAAATCACGAACTTCGTGTATGCAATTCACTCTAATCGAATACGTACATTTAGGATGAAACATTTCAAATTCGTTGAATTAAAACACGAATAACATATTAGGTATATAATATAAAAACAATAATATTATGACCTTTATTTTTTAATGCTTTAAAATATGAAGTGATTACCACCTATCCTACAAAATTGCACAAATGAGAAATGGCGTTTAGATCAGTGTTTTTCAAAGTGTGTGCCGTGATAATATTAAATGTATGCAATATAAATTTGAAATTGTTTTATTTAGGCCCTCTGAAATAATATAAAATATTACTCAAAATAATAATATAACTATTTAAAAATTAAAATTATTATAGCGACAATTTTGTATTTCAATATTTTAGTGGAAATAGTTTCATTTTCGTTTGGTCTGAAGCATTTGTTTTTCGGATCTAAAAGTATTTGTTGTTAAGAAATACAAAACGTTTGACGTAAGTATGTAATAATAATGTACCGCGAGAAAAAAAAAATTTAAAAACTGGTTGAAATAACAATAACATTAAATATAAATATATTTAAATACTTGCAAACGATTACAGTTTACAATTTAGAATTTCTTAAGTAAATCTCAGTCGAAAGTGTCATCAATGGGTGGCTTCTTTCCCCAAATTATGTAAATCATATTTTATTTGTTTCCCTCTTATCGCACATATATTCATTATGCCTTAGATATAGATTGTATATTTTCTTCTAAAAAAAAAATCTCAGTGGAAATAAAATTGATACATTTGGTGGCTTGATATTCGTCGAGTACTTGAGTGTTTCTTGAATGGTGCATGGGGCTAAGGGAGGTTGATGATTGAGAGTGTGGTTTTGTATCTTGGGCATTCTTCGAATACATTATGTTTCATGGTGAACATGACCTTTATTAAAGTATTAAATAAATATAATATAGTAATTCTGGTTGTGTTAGGTACACGAGTACCTACATGCCATTAAAATATGCTACATATTTATTTTGTATTAAATCTATAGTGTTATATCAACACTATTTATGCTCAACTAGTTTTTCTAAATATTATCATAAATCAGTATTATTCTAAACTAAAAGATACTTTATTTCTTAGTAGGTTAAAAATACAAATGTAGTGTTATGACTAGGGAACGGATTTGAATGAAAATTGCATTTTTTTCTGAATGTCCGAAAACATTGGTTTCCAAGCAAAAAGTTCATTTCATACATCAATGAATTAAAAAATGTAACTTTTATTTTCCATTTTTTTGCATTTTTAAGACTTTAATGCATTTTTAGAGCATTTTTCGAAATTTTTAGTGCATTTTTTGGTTTTTAAGTCATTTTTTCAAAATTTTTTCCACATTCATTCTAAAAAACGGGATTTAAAACAATGAAACATATTTCAAATATTTTGGAAGGAAAAGCAACATCTCGAAATAGTACAATATCTGAAGAATTAACTGCTGATGATATGGCTCATATGAAGTTTGCACCTATGACGTCAGTTGACGTGGAACGAAGTTTCTCGAGATATAAAACAATACTGGCCGATAACCATCGAAGATTTCTGTTTGACAATATTAAGCAGCACCTGATAATACAATGCTATGAAACAAAAGGTAAAAGTATAACGAATATACCTATCTAAATGGTATACCTATTAAATTTTTAATTTTTTAGGGTAAAAAGAAGATGGACAGAAGATAATTGAAAATTAATTAATTAAGGTTGTATTGTATTTAAATATTTTTTATTAGATTTTTCATAATAATGTGTTTTTTATAAGTTTTAAATTTAAAATTTTGATTTTATTGAATATAAACCCATTTTTAAAGTTTTTAGGGCATTTTTTTAGTGTATTTTTTTGATGTAAAAAAATTTTTTTAAGGCATTAAATCGTATTTTTTTAAGTGATTTTTCTTGTTTTTTAGAGCATTTAAATCTGTTCCCTAGTTATGACATATAATATTATTACCTATAATGATTGTAACATTGCGCTTTATCGGTTAAATCGTTAATTTATAAAGTGTTTTATCTTATAAAAATGTATTCCTATTTCGACATATTGAACCACATCGGAACATTTCACCTGATATCTTAGTTCATTTCCAGAGCACAATCAATAATAATTTAAAATGTAATTAACTAAAAGGTATACTAGGGTGCCAGTCAGTTAAAACTTACAGGTATAGAAAAATGTTAATGTCGTTTATTATACCTGGTATACTTTGTTTATGAATCATGATTTAGATATGCAATTCACTACCTGTAGAATGGATATCTGTTAATTATGTTAGGTTATAATTTATGTGATTAACATTTCTGTTAAAGAGAAAAATGAGTTGATTTCAAGAATATGAATCATAAAAAGTTAAACACCGTGAAACACATATAAAAAACGGTGGTAATAATGCTTGATATTGACTGACGAACATATTTCCAAATCATCAAGTCGATAAATCATAACTACTTTAAGATATCCCTCAAAATATATTTTAGTGACTACTACGTACGGACGAATTGGTTTATATTATATTTTCTCTTTATCATATAATCGAATACTGCTTTGAAAGAAGTTGTTGAAGGAAAGCATGATTGAATTTTTATTCTACCATATTTCATAAATTTTCTTATGAACACCATTAATTTTCCATTACAAATGACACACAAAATAAAAACTAAACGACATTATCAGAGAAGTTAGTTATGTAATTATGAAGTCCTTGTTCTTCATATAATATTTCATTATTAATCAAAATAGTAATATTGTATAAATTGTTTGTTTAAATAATTGTGATTAGTACCAAAATTACATTATCATAATACATAATATACATCAATGGTTATTTTCTTTTTATTTGAATAGACAACTTTTGAATTTGAACAATCCTACAACTTTGTATAGTACTGAATTTCAATTTAAACATTTGCATAATATGTAAAATCAATAGCTTAAAGTTATTTAAACAATAGCGAAAAACCCGAACAGAAGTCAAACCGATTTTTAATAATGTTAAGTACCTATATGTCTAAATCAAAATGAATAATACAAAAACAACTCTTAAGTTAAAAATTCGACCCCATACTGTACGCGTATCATATACATGACGTCTTATTTATTATATTATGTATAATAGTTCTACGATATGGGAAATAAGTAATAACATTGAAAAAAATAATTTAAATATTTATAAAATCAGAGAACTTGTGAATACGAGTGACACTGTCTTTAAAATTAAAACACAAAGTACTAAGTAGTATTGAGAGCAATGCAAATAATTTAGCATAAAAAGTACCTACCTATGTCATTTATTCACTTCAATATAAACGTATAATAGTATATACACCTATAGCCAAATATCTATATATTAATTAGACATATCATTTGTATTTATAAATTAATATGACATGCCAATAATTTATTATTCGAGTACCTATTAACCTCAGAAAATCGAAAACACATATTGATAAATTAAGTGAGAAATAATTCTTTGTGTGCAATAGGTTTATACGTATTATAGACAGAAGTTAAATAAATATACTAAGTACCTATAGTTTAATGTTATTTTCAGCAGGTAAATTATGTTCAGTTAATATTTTCATAATAGGTACTATTGATATATATATATATATATATATATATTATAATAATGACTAGCCTATGATCTCTAGAATAATACTCTAATAATGACTACCTAGTGTGTATTATCAAGTTATATGATAATATTTCTGTTTCTGTAATTATTATGGTTTATAATAAACAGGAAAATGTATGGAGAAAATTACTATGAAAAATAAAACAATAATTAATATTATAAGACTTATTTATATTAACAGTTTTATTTTAGTTGATGTGCATAAAAAAAATATTTATTTTCTCAAGCAATATCTTATAATTATTATGATTTATGTCATCAATTTTAACCATCATAATATTACATTTTATATTATGGTCGTCCATCTCAATTTTTGAGCACATTAATTCCATTATGTTTTGTTTAATGGGAAAACACTTCTCTTTTAAATATTATTAAGTTAGAAATTTACATAATTAATTTATTCAATAATTATGTATTTTGTATAAAAATATTTTAAGTTTTTACAATAAAAATGGTTTATTCGATGTTGCATTAAAAATACAATAGGATAATAAGTATAAGAAAGAAAAACTTTATGAATGTTTTAAAACCAAAAATGAATATAACATATACATATACATGCACTGTACCTACAGCCAATGTACATATATTGTACTATTTTATTGTTATAATTTTGTATACCTATAGGGTGGCTACTGGCTAGTGAGAAGAGACTCACGATAGCTGTACAATAAAATGAAATAATTAAAATATTTAAGAGCAAAAAAAAAGAATGCGAAGTATCGTAAAATATGAAAATATTTTGCATACAATGGCCCCAATTGTTATTATTACAGATTAGATAATATGAAACGTATACAATTATAATATATTAATAAAAATTATATTTTTTTTATTAATATTTAACAGTTTTTCATTTATATTACCTACTAGTGAAAAAATGTTTTGTCTTATTGCAAGACACGTGCGTGTTCGGTCACCCCTAGCTGATGTATAACCAATTATAATTATTATTATTTAGTTTGTACTTTTATTACTATTAGTTATTTTTTTTTGTAGATTTCTCGAGGCCATTGCGCAAACCGAAGTAAATACATCTTGGACGAGCGAAAAATCGAAACGAAATAGGTTAATATTATTTTGTTAATACATTAATGAAGCGTTTTGACTTAATTATTATTATTTTGATCACATAGGCGTTTTTTCAGATATGGAACGGGCACACATGTCGACGTGTACACATTCACTATTAGGTATAAAATATACTGCACGCATAGGTCCTACGAGATTGACCGAATTTCTGCAGTCGTCGGATGATAGACAAAACGGAACCAATTTTTGTGACCTACCAATATATAATAACACACGAGCTCTGTACATGGGAGTTTTTCGTAAGTCGTAACTCGGCGTAGACCGCGGATATCTCACGTCCAAATCAAATAATAATAACCATATACGTATTATACGTACCTACTATAACTATATTATTTACATTACTCGGACAGAATAAACAAGACGGAGGTTTACGCTTGGTACGAATAAGAAAATTGAGTGCATTTCCAATTATTGTTCCGTAATGAGGAATACGTTGTATACTATATATTGTTGTGCATGTAAATGTATATTATATTATATAGGTACCTAAAACCTTACCTACAACCCACCCCGCGTAACTAGTCCCACTACTTTTTTTAAGACGAGCAACGAATTCAACGGGAACTTGTATTTGCGGACGCAGTATATTCAGATTTAGAAACTCTTCAACTATTTACTTTCAAAGTTCAAAATGATTATAGGGGTTTTCTCGGTATAATATCTTGAAATGAAACTATTCAAGACGTCATACTAAATAACGCTGTGGACGGCTTTTCAGTTTTATACGCATTGCTGATTATATGTGCAAATTTTACACACTCAACTTAAATTACAATTGAATATTCTAGTAGTTCTTTGGAAAATTGGAAAACGTTTGCCAGTTTAACATAAATAACTCAATACGGAATTACCATAGTGTACGATTACGAGAACCATAACGAATCGTACTAACAAAACCATGTTAAAAAAAAAATGTTTTGCTGAACTCAAGAACAAATTCTCGACGAATAAATTATTTATTAGATATTATTATAATATATTTTTTTAAATTCGATGGATTGAAACGTCGAAACATTATTTTCGTGATAAATATATGATAGAATTAAAATATTAAATCAATCAAACGCAACAACTGTATTATTTACGTTTTTTATGTTATTCTATGGGGTACCAATTCTATAGATTCACCAAACATGTTCGTCCTCATGTTTTTTTTTGATAATACATTTTTCAACTCTAATTTTTAGACTTTTAAATGTACTTAAGTACCTTATTTTAAAATTATTGAGATTTTTTGTACCACTTAAGGAGAGTCCTTCTTTTTTTCATATTAGAACCTCTCTTTTCTACTGTAAATTATTTAGTGAGTAATGTTTTGGACAATATTGATGAACCTAACTCAAAATTCGTACCAATGGTTTTTCAGAAATTAAAATGTTTATACAAAGGGTAGTAAAAATAGTCTTACAAATATATATAAAATATATTATGTAATATAAGATTTAGAATTTATAAAAATAAATAAATAGATAAAAATGGATGTTGGTCTGTCTGTCTGTCTGTAATTAATACTACTGCACCGTTTTCAATGAAAGTTATATCAAAGATCGCTTGAGAATTGAAGGGTTTATAGCTTATTTTTTCAACCCCTTCAGGTAGCTTAAGGGTAGGTCACATATGAATTTAGATAGCAGCTCACAAAAAAAGAATATCAATTTTTTTTTAAATAGGGTTGTCATTGGTTACATAATATGTAATATATAATATTATTATATTACTACTAAGAATTAGTGGAAATACCTATTGCATATTATAATAATACATATTTTCACAAAAATATTTTTAAAAAATAAAGCCAAATATCTGGCACGGTAAACGCCGGGTTGCCATTGGTTACAGATAAAAAAATATTTATTTTTTATTTTGTTCATTTAAATGGCTGACATCGGTTACATATTATATTATTAATACTATTATGATAATAATAAGTAGAAATATGGCAAATAAGCAAAAACAAATCTTTGGAACGGTAACGCCGGGTAGGACCACTATTAAATTACCTATATAATATGTCGATGGACTAATATTAATAACTAACATGTTCATAGTATTATTCACATCACCATAGCCCAAATATTATTTTCCACACTAATTTTCATCGATCTATTATCTTTAGCACACTAAGTTGATTAATTCAAAAACTATTATTTTGAATTCTAATTTTAACATTGAAAAATTATTCTCTTCATAATTTACAATAAATGAGAGGGGAGGGAGTTCTCATTTGAAAAACAGAAGTTTGTATCTTCGCAGGATATTTCTCAGGTAGTAAAAACAAATCTCAAGAATTTAAAAATACGGTCTTCGTATATTTAAAAATTCTAAAAAAAGTATAGTTCGAATAAATACATTGTTAAAGTAAAAATAGGGTGTGTACATTCTTGGTGAATCACCCTGTATACGATATCCTACAATATTACAATATACGTATCATAGTAGTATATTATCGTCGTGTGACGAGGTCATCGTAATAACAGCATATTAGATTTTCTGATTGGATTTTTTCGACTCCATATTTTTGTTCAACGAGTTTTTTATAAATGACACGGGTATACGCTATACATTTATAATAGAAATTTAGAAAATTTATAGGCGTGGGTATTTTGCTTTTACATTTATCAATTTTTGTCGTCATCCGACTCTTTGGTGCCTCGTTGTTTTACAGTAATGTGAATAAATCGCCTGTCTCATTTCAAGCACAGCCCATATTTTATAAACAAGGGACAACCATTTTCCGATAAGACAAACGGTTTACAAGAATTTCAGATCTCGGCAACTGTTGGGATTAGATTAGACGGCACAGCGCAATATTCTTAGTTACTGGGCTGGAAGCACCCGTGATTAAATCCCGGTTTGAACCTGGTTTCATTCTTTAAGAAAATAATTAATGTGTATGCTCGGGAGTAGACATGGATTTAAAAGGGATTTTATATTCCGGCATTGCGGGTGTGCGGGGAAAGTATTATTTGAAATAACGCACATTATACCATTTTAATGTACAAATAGCATAAATATGAGCCAATGTGTATGCTGTATTTATATATGTATGTATGTATAATATATAAATATATACTTAAGTATAAAAAATAAAACGGTAATAAATGGTACCATGATGAGACAGTTTTGTTTTTACGATGTGCGTATTCAAATGTCAACAAAACTCTAAGGAGTTCTGTTTCCCTGGTAATATTGATTACTCTGAATATACCAAAGTATATAATTATTATTCAAAAAGGTTATTTGAGCTGCTTTTTGTTCGAGAGCGTTTCGCATTACTCTTCGTTGAGTCTTATTGTTTTTTAATACAATTAAAATATTATTGACAAGTTCTGTGCTTACGGGGGAAACATTTTTGCTTATAAATTCTCCATCATACTATAAATTAGAATGTGTGTATATTTATTTATCTATGTATCAGCTATCTATCAATCTATATATATATATATATATATATATATACTATGTGTGTGTCTGTGTGTATAAACAAAACGACTAAGTCCATTAAATAAATGGGTTTGCCAACTTGCGCATTCTGCCTCTAAACTTTTACAGACATTGCCCGATTTTCTATCCCATCAACCAGGAAACAATGTGTATCCCATGTTCAAAGTGACTTGATAGAATACAGTATTATTGATTATATTTTCAACCCAGGAATTTAGCCGAACTGTTGTTGTTCCTCGTTTATTTCTGTATAAATATCAATTAGTTTCACGACACATACGGCATACATAACACGACTTACAGCTTGCATTCGGCATGTGGTTACTAAAACGGAGTAACGGATTAGAATTTTGTTGAAAATATTAATTTTTGGTGAATAATTACCTACTAAATATTGTTATTTATTCAAATTTAAAAATTATGATTTGCTATTGACAATATAAATTGTATCATTTACGGTATACAGTTATAATAATATTATTAGGCATGCATAGTAATTTATTTACATATTGTTCTAATTATTGTTCCGACTTTTCCTCTAAATTGTGGTTGGTACTTTAGGTAATTAATCGTTAGTTACATTGAATTTTGATTAGTGTTTTATTTCGATACATTTATAACATCTAATTAAATTTGTTATTTTCTTTTATACAATTTACACACCCAATAAACGCGATACCAATAAATTTTACTCCAAATTATATTATAAACTATTAAAAATGGATTCATAAAATATAAAAAATAATAGGTACTATGAAGTTAATTGTCCTTCTTAATTATAACTTTGATTATATTCCACGCTATTATATTAAATAATTTAGTTCAATTACCTACTCTGTATTATTATAGTTTTTACAACCACAGAATTAATTATAAAAAATATTTAATGTGTGAGAACATTGGAAATTAATATTCGTTTTAAATAAATTAATCCAGTAACCGGTAAAAATCTGGTTATTGTAGGACATAGATGGTGTAAAACTACTTCCCAGATTACAATATATTCCATTGATATACATTTAAAATTTAAAAAATGTCGACACCTACTGTTGTACTGTAGGTGTCGAGTGGGTCGCTTTTTAAACGTGCTAAATTTTAATTCAATGATAAATTATTATTGTATAAAGAAAACGATTTTGACCGAAGACGGACTATCGTCTATATTACTAAATATATTTGTTGATATAATTGTTATAAAAAATAATATATTTTACTATTACTAATACATTAGGTAGGTTAATGATTAAAATGAATATTCATTAAAAGTTTCAAGCACCCACGGATACTATTTTTAAATCACAACAAAATAAATAAAATCATTATTCTTTGTTTAAGTATAAAATGTAGAACAAATTTGAAATTATATAATATATATTATTATAATAAATTGTGCCTATACCTATTTTTTTTAATATGAACTACTTACGAGTAACTATATACTACATTTTTAATCCTTAGCTATACAATTGAACATTTTATACATTTATAACTACACAATTAATTTCAAATGTTCATGAATTTGTCAACATTTAAAATTAAAATTGTTTCTTTGTATCTTTAATATGTTTGAACTGCCATTATAAAAGCCTTTGAGAAACCTTTTATTAAATTTTCAAGCATTTTGATTTAGCAAAAATGTGTGTATTAATATTTATGCAATAAAAAAACTAGACTTCATTGAAGATTGAAAATGTCTGTAAGTAGCTCAAAAAGAGTCAAACAATTTGAAAATTTTATCTTGTATAGAAATTGATAAAATAAAAATTTGTTGAAGATCTCAAGTATCTACGATTATGATTTGCTTTTGAATTACAACAAAATAAGAAAATTCTTCAATGAAAAATTTTAAATTTTAAATTTTTCAACTTCAAACGCTCAAAAAAAAAATATTAATAGTGACTTTCTGGTAAACTATTTTTTTGGTTTAGGGTAGAAAAACCTTATATTAAATGTTCAAATCCAAAATATAATAAAACATTTTTTTGAATTTCTAACTCTAATAATAATGTTTGTGATTTTGACGAATATTGTAAAAAAATTAACTTTAGTCGCTCATAAAAATATAGTATGGATGTAAGATAATTTTTTTAATTACACTAATAACAACTTATGAGGAAATTTGTATTACATTTTCAAGTCTTTTCACAGAATGAAAAAATATTCATTAGCAATAATTTTTTAAAAAAAAAACCAAAATGTCTGATGCACATAAATTGCTCAAAATGACTCGAAATATTTTGACACATTACTTAGTACATAAATCAGTAATATACACATTTTGTGATACTTTGAGTTACTTTGAGATACTTTGAGTTACTCAAAAAACAAAATTGGTTTTGCGTAAGAATTCCCGTTTTCCTTAATTTTCTTTTTGTTTTTCCCGCTGCTTTTAAAACTAATGTGAATTTTTTTTACATTTGTCCCCCCAAAGTACTAACTAGATTCGATTTCCTATTATAATAGGTGCTGAGCTAGAATATCAAACCTTTTTTTTGCTGAACCAAAAAATACATACATATCATTAGAAATCCAATACATACATATTATCATTGTAAAATCAATACATTCATTGCTCCACTCAGAATCTAAAACTACTTAATTCCTAGAAATAAATATAACAACGATAATTGAAATGTATTTTAAATTACATAAAATGTTTTACTTACAAATAAATAATGATAGTTAATCATTTATTAGATGTAAGCTAAAATAATAATTAAAACCACATAAGTCCCTTTCATCCTTTTTAAATATTTTACAAGCTTTTTAAAATAATTAAGAACCTATTTTGCAATTAGTTGTATTCTTAAACTTAGGTACATAAATGCTTTATAATATAGAGTTAAATTAAATTCATAAAATCACATAAATATATTTAAATTTATATTACCTACAATACTTTAAAGTTTCATATTTGATATGTCCAAAATACATAAATTAAATATACAATTTTTTAAAATAATCTTGGTTACCTTGAACCAGAGATATTCAAAATACATGAAAAATATGAATGCCAATTCAATTTAGTTTAATATTTTAAAGTATAATCTAATAAAAATTGTATTACATTCATCTTCATGGATTATTATTCAATTAACTCATTTTGGAATGTTTTTTCATCCATAAGCCAACTAATCTTAAATAATTGAATTCTTTATTGAGGTCGTTCTAGGAAGTATAATAATAACTATCCATTATGTTATATCAGTTTAATTCAATTGGGTAAATAATTGTACATAATTTATAAAATTTACCATTATTATTAATAAAGCTCAAGGAAACTAAAACATCTTAACTTATATAATCATTAAAAACAAATACATTGCTAGTGTAATTAATCTGCATTCCTTATTATATCGGATTTTTGTTTATCTAATATGATTAAAGTTCTATTTTAAACTAAATATAAGTTGAATAAAATAAAATAAAAATTCTTAATGAGCTGCGCAATAAGTGAATATGGAAAATTTTATACAAACGAATAATGATATCAATAATATTATCATTATTTATTAATATATTTTTTACTTTGATTATTATTAATATTATAAATAACTATACTAACTAGTTACTAATATGTCTTAGTTTTCAATAAATAAAATAATAGAATATAAAACATGGTTTTAAGCATTTTTATAAACAATTATTTTAAAAACACACACATCGATATTTATAATTCAGATAGCATAGAATTGAGTAAGTTTAAATTGTATACAGTGACCTAATTTACCTAATTAAACATACCTACATATTACAAATTATCGATTAAATATTGTAAAACTGCTAAAATATGAAAATAGTAATGTTACAAGTAGGTACTAATTATATAAAAATGTTTGATTATAATGTTGAAAAAGTTTTTGACGTGCTTATTGTGTATACACTATAATTGTATATAATTAATTAACTTTAGTGTTTAACATATTTGAATATACTGTTACACTAGTATAAAAGTGTTATAGTGAGGTACTTAACAATATTCTACAGAAAAAAATGCCATATTTTGTTTTATGCATATAAAGTAGGTATCTATTATCTACATAATGTTGTCAATTGTATTTTAAAAGTAATTTATATTCCAGCACATTTAAAAATATATAATATATTTGATATTCATTAAATCAAATATCCGTCTATCATATTATTATAAAATGATTATTAATCATGGTGAAAACCCTTGTTGTTAATTAATTAGCTGATAAAGTTATTTATTCAAATGATGGAAAGTTCATTCTAGAATATAATAAAAATGATTTTCATGTATTGCTTAAATCTGAATAATTTATTATTTGTTTAAAATTCTTACAAAAAGTATAAATAATTTAATGAAATCTTCGAATCAACTGACTTGGAGTTTAATATGGAGTTCCTTAAAGCAAATCGTCTAAGTGGATTGGTTGGTTTTTAATGAATATTTTCAGTTAAGTTCAGTGCTATTATATTACAATAAATTTAAATAATAAGTGTTCAAAATGACACGAGTTGTTACTTAGAATTTATTCCGTTAAAAATTAATGTTCTTTTTCCTTTTGAATTACATTTCTCAGCTAAATAAAAATAAAATTCAACCATAAACAATTTCATAAATTTAAATTAATTTTCCTTAAATGTAATTTATTGAAAATTATATATTAATTTAAAATACATGGTAATTGTAACTTAAATTTGAACGTAGTTATAAAAATAAGTGCTTATATCTAATGAAATCACAAATAGATTGACGTTTCTGGGTTATAGACATTAGATATTTCTATGACCTAATAACAAGATTCAATTTAACAAAATAAAAATATATAATACATACCTAAGTACTTATATATTTTTTTTATATTCTTGGTACAGCCTCAACAACTTAGGTTATTAGTTTACAGATGTATTAAAAATGGTATAGTTGTATACATATTTGGATAACAGTTAATAATATAAATTATTAACCAAAAATTCAATAATAATGATTTAAAAAACAAATTCTTTATTATTATTATTATTATTTTTTTTTAACAACAATCGAGCAATGTCAATCTTAATTGCCCTCAACATTAACTAAATACATATAAAAACCAAATGTTATTTTTCTTTCAAAATTTCCTGTCAAATGTATTCTTTTATATTATATTACTTGCTGATCCCGTGCACATTAAATGTACAAACTTTTATATGACTCAAACTTGGTTCAATGCGTAACTTAAAATTCGGTGTATGATGTTCTACATTTATCTTCACTTTTCTGTTGCCTGGAATAAAAATTCTGATTCACAGCAGTATCTGGTAGGCAATCTACCTGCGGTTAGGTTAGGTTAGGTTGGTTGATTGCGGACCCCGTGCTGTTTGTACGTAAGTGTATGAATTAACTCTAAAGTATCAAAGTTATACCAAGTTTGTCATTTTTACTTGGTATAACTTTGATTAAAAAAAAGTAAAAATTAAAATTTTTTAACCCTTTTAGAAGAATGTAAACTTGAAACTTGAAAAACGAATTTGTATTTAACCGTTTTTGAAATTACCCCTCCTTAAAAATAGTATTTAAAAAAGGTGGATAAGTGGATGTCGCTCTGCTGTACAGTAGGTCACTGTAATGGATGGTGTTAAATTTGAATTCAATGATATAATATCATTGTATAAGAAAAACGATTCTGAGCGAAAACGGTCAGTCAGCCTATGATATTACCAAGTATATTTGATGATATTATTGTGAATAAAGTAATTTATATAATATAACCTATTTACGTGGAGCCTTGTTTTAAATTTTCAATTCTTAGCCATAAAAGTTAAACATTTTATACATTTTTAACCACAAAATAATTAATAAATTATAAATTTGATATAATAATTTAATTCGATTTGATGCATGCTTGTACCTGATCTGCCCGATTAACCAATAGCAACCAATAATAAATAAATACTTTATCTATTAATTATTTCTTCTATAACCAATAGCGACCATTTATATAAACAAACATTTCCACCGTAAATCTGAAAATCCCTGTTTGAGAACTTCCCCAGGCTTCTATTAATTTGTCGTAGCGTGGTGTTATATAGTCTATAGCCTTCCTCGACGAATGGACTATCCAACAAAAGCATAATTTTTCAATTCGAATCAGTAGTTCCTGAGATTAGCGCGTTCAAACAAACAAACAAACCAACTCTACAGCTTTATGTATTATAGTAATACTTTTTAAAATAAATATTAAATTGTATCTTTAAAAAAATACCTAACTTATTAAATTCAATACGTTTATAACATATAGGAATATTAATTATGGACGACAATTAATTTAAAAATAAAACTTCAAACAATCAAGCTATAGAGTTTAAGCATTAAAGTAAAAATAAAATATTTGAATGGTTTTGTTATAACGACAACAACGAATCAAGAATACAACTATAATAAAAAAAAAAGTTATGAACCATAAAATACTTTCTATAATATAATATAAATTATGAATTATAATCAACTCCATTACATAACTTGTGATAAACAAATGTGATAGTACAATGTACACATAATTTAAACTTTTTTGATGTCGTGAAAATATTTAATATATGAACGAATTCAACATGACTTTAATTAAAAACAAATAATAATTAATAGCGATGTTATATATTAAGTTATAAGCTGCTACGCTTCTTAACTGTTTTATCATACCACGTAAATTCGATGAGTTGATATTATTATCTGCGAATTTTTTTTATAGAATAATCCTGCGGATGACGATGTCGGTAGATTAGGTATTTTGTATGTTATAAAAAAGGTACACATACTTTTTTGTAGTAAAAATATAATAAAAAAAATCTCCAATTTTTACAAACATCGACATTGTAAAAAAAAAAAAAAATGAAATTGTTATTTGGCCTTCGCAGAAATAACATAAATTTCAAAAACATGGAGAACGTATTTATTATGATGATGGGTTTGATTTGTTTTTCATTCGACAAAACTTCAACGGTGGTTTGTGTATACGAATAAAGCACATTTGGATTTAATAATTTATCAAATTTAATTTGTTTTGCTGTGTCGTTTGGCGAATCCAACACTAATACAACGCTGATGGAGCGTTGAGATATAGTAACACAAATAATAATATATACATATGTACCATTAAGTAACGAATCTACCAGTTCATAAAACGACAATGGTATTTCTTTTTTATGGTTTCCTACGCATATATTAAACATTTTATGACCTTTCAAATATAAATATATTATTAAGTATTATAATATCGTGAAAAAGAAGTAAACATGAAATTGGCTTTTTGTATAATTTACATATTATTATTGAAATATTTTAAACATAAATATATTATGTGTGTATTTATTATAACACAATATATATACATTTACGTCCAATTAAGTAAGTCGATGTAATTTTCATAGGTTTTTGAAGTGTAATAAAAAAAAAAACCTATATTATGTTATTAAAGAATCAAATTCAAAAATATACTTAGAATTTAAAAAATATAATTATGAAAATTATGTATGTAAATAGGATTTTTATCAGATACCTATGTTATATAGAAATTACGCTTTATTATTAAAGATATTCTTCTTGACTAAAAAAATATTAAAGTGTGTTGTTGCTTACTATCCGTATATTATTATATTATTACTATTATTTTATATTTATAGTGATAAAAATAAGTATAGGTATACCTACCAATTTACAAAAATATTTTCAACATTATAAAAATGTACCTATACCTACTGTTCCATTATTTTGGATCTTTTCATTAATATCAACTGTTTTATAATAATAATTATACATTTTACTTTTGTGGGCCGATTTTTAAATATTAACAAATCTGTATTGGTCATTTGGTTCTTTTCAATCATAATAATTTGAACGATAACAATTTTTTTTAAATAAATAATAATATATTAGGACGTAACATAATATTATATTATACACATTGAACACAACAATAATGTCTCGTTTGACACTACAAATTTACGGTAAGTACAGCTCCAGCTGCATAGTGCTTTGATAGCTTAGTGAGTAATCGCTATAGCATTAAGTGTATACGGTAATTACTGACATTATTTCTCGATTACATGATAAAATATGAAAAAAAAACCATCACCGAACTCATTAATCACTGATCTAGCTACTATTATGGTGACTGGTCATTGTTTAATTACTATGATATTATAGTTGGTGCAATTGTATATTTCTGCAGACCGTAATAATTATTAACATTGTTGTTATATTATCATCATGGAACATTAATGTAACAAGAATTATTCCGTTTAAATTGTATGAATATGTTAATTAGACTTACGAGTAAGTATATAAGTTTCGAATAAATAACTTTGATACTAATCTCTTGCGTTAAATTCATCTTGAATAGCTGCGTTAATTACTATGAATTATATGTGGGATGTAGGTAGATAGGTATTAGAATTAGAATATTAGACACTAGGTTTAGATGTATTGACAATTTAATCGCTGACTATGTTACTATCACCACAATGCGACTAAAAATGACACAATAAAAGGGAATATTGGGATTAAAACATTTATATAATTAGTATTATAGAATTATATTATGTAGTCTATATGGTGAAAGGTGAAGCACAAATTTAGGCTCAGAGAGGCGTAGAATTTGACGTAATCCCTGTGGACGTTTACAATTAGTACGAGTAATGAAACGTAAAAATTACGTGAATCAATACTTAAAAAAAAAAACGTGAAATGAGTTTGAATTAGAAACACGTCTTACAGGATTACAGTCCTTGTATGGCTTCGATTTAATTTTGCAACGTACAAAAATATTTCTGTGCAGGAGTAACTTAAAACCATCAAAACCAGGTGTATGGGACAAGGTAAATGAAAAAAAATTACATGTTACTTGCAAAAAAAAACCATAGCGCGCTTCTCGATATTTTTCCTTTGCAAGGAAAATAATATATGTGCCATAAATATGGTTTTGTTAATAAGTAACCATGACAACGAAAACCTTACGAAAAATCGGTCGGAAACAAAAAAAAAAGTGCATCCAGCCCTAAAACATATTTATGTTAAAACATAGGTAATCGTAAATATATAATAAGACGTCAAGAGACAACAGTAGGTATAGATTCACTAATTTAAAAATTTGACATTTTCAGTATGGTTCATTGTTTTGATTTTAGTACCAAGATATACTTATCATGTGATTAAAGTTTTCCAATAAAGTAATCATATTATTATATTATAGTGACATTACATAACCAGTAGGTAAATTAAATAATCGTTCAACTCTTGTAGACTGTAGTAGGTATATGGCTGGTGATGTGTTGAAGAAGGAACCGTATCACAATATTATATTTTATCCTGCTCCTGCGTCCATTATGATAAAACAACGTACTTAAATTTCAACTTTGAAACTTGAAAGTATGAAGTTGTAAAATAATATTGTTATTGCTTAATATATATAGTATTAAAATGTATAGTTTATCAATAAAATATAAGAGGTATTGTAATTTCGATGGTATATGTCTCGTATATTCATATTAATATTACAAATTACTTTAAAGAAAAACGTGTCAAAGGTTGGGTCGGTATATAAAAGGGGTTAACGACCCTATGAACTTGTATACAGATATGAAAGTGGTCTCGGTTGGCTGGTTTTTTTTCTCGCGCCTTTTTCGTCCCTCGCGGCGTTATTTTGGGTCTGCCAGACGAGACGACCGCGAAAAAAAATCCAATCCCTTTTCGGCGGCAAACGACACACACATACACTGATACAAATAACGACAGACATTCAACAGGTGGCCACGATGATCCTTCCGCTGTTCAGACCATCCAGAGCACTGTATATTCATATATAATATTGTACCTATAGGTAGGTTAGGTTAGGTTACTGTGCAGTGATATCATAACACGGTACAAACGAGCTCTGCGTGTACCCATATAGAATAATGCGCTACGAGGTGGCGGCGATTACGACGACGACGACCACCACCGATGACCCTGTCCCGAAGTCATATAATAATCATATTCATATTATATAAAGCATACCTGTAGTATAACACGGTCGAGGTTGGGTTTTCGGCGTGAGCTCCGCACGCTCGGCGGTTTTTCGCCTGAAAACTGACCTACGACATTGCACCGTATCGTCGGGTGGTTTCACGCGTACATGTACGTACCATAATAATAATATAATATCGTTTATACGCTCGTACGTGTCGTGTATGTGTACCTATATATATATATATATGTTAAAAGTACTGCGAACGCACGTGGTAGTATTATGACGACGAGTCGTCGACGTGGAAGGAGGTGCCAAAAAAAAAAACAAACTAATATACATATATATTATTATTGTATTATAATAAAAAAAAAAAAAAAAAATTGCGGCAGAGGTGCTGTGAAAGAACGATGGTATATAAAGAACGTCGAGGCGAACGAGCGCGCAGCGGTCACGATCGAGTCCTTGAAAAACGGTAGTGCGGCACATATCGCATTATTATTACAGTAACATGTTATAATATGATAATATCATACATATTATTATAGTTGTCACGGTCAGAGGGAGATTCACCTAAAATACTTTATGAGTCGATTCGACGGACTGTAATACCGTAATATTATTATGGTAGGTACCTATAGTATACGGCCTGTACCGGCACGGCGCCGGAAGTATGTTACATAAATATCGCCATTATTATTACCGTCGTCATCACCGTCATCAGCAGCATCATAATCTTCGCCGTAGTGACACCATGTTCATCGTTATTACGTTTCGGTGTGAATTATTATTACCGAGTAACCGTCGGTGACCTTATTTGCATTTTCGGTAGTTTAAATACTAGATCGCGACAAGCACAACAACCAGCAGCATATTAGACTGTAATATTATTATGGTGTCAGCATTGTTGGGTGCTACGTTGGGATATTATTATGCAATATTATGGAGCCAATGACGGTTTGTTGCATCAAAAAAAAAAAAGATTCCTACACGATCGTCGTTGCCCTAGCCCCCACAGCCAATTTATGGCTTTCAAAAAAACAAAGTGGATCGTCAATTTGTTCGACAGAACGTTTAAGAGTTTATAAGGCTACCCACGAGCGACTATAAAAAAAAAACGAAAGGTCGGGGTTGGGGAGCCGTCATTCCAGCCATACAGCCTCGTTTGTTCTACGGCTGCTTAAGGGTTACAGTACGAGCTCTAAGACCTGTCGCACAGATTGATAGTCCAATTAATTTTTCAAAAATCATGAATTGGGGGTTGGCGTGACGTCCGTGATACCGAACGGAGCCCAGTAAAATGCGCTTATTGACATTTTTTCAACATTTTTTGAATTTCGAACTTTTTCAGGAAAAACTAATAGGAAAATTGAAAAATTACCTCTTCAAATTGACTATCTAGATCTTATTTCCGGGAACTTAAATTTGTTTGAAAAAAGGTCATGGAAGTTGTATTGGCAATCGTAATGATAAATAAATAAATAATATTATAACGTAAATCTAATATAATATCATTAATTCAATATTTTAAATATAATTAGTAACTTACTAACTTCATTTATTCCATGGTTTATTTATATATTATAAAATGATTAGTATGCTGTATCCAATGGCAACCATTTCTGGTTAGTAATTTGTTTGATTTTATTTATTTATTTTAATTTATTCTCATGCAACTTTTATTATTAAATAATGTTATGACACAAGCGAAAATGTCGCGTTATTAAATGTATTATTTTATGTTTAGTTTAAATTGTATGTTTGTATTCAAATTCAGAATTGAAATGTTACTAAAAATATGATTTGGCATTTTTTTATTATTTTTCTAGATTATTTGAACTAACTTTTACTGTGATGTACAACTTACTTTCACTACTCAAACTTAAGATTATTTATTAAATGTCAAGACGTCAACGTAAGAGAATGTGTTGTCATTTAACATTTGAAAGCTATGAATGTTGCATCATGCATCATAATGAGTTAACGTGAATCTCATTTACTAAAATTAAATTTCACGTTTTGTGTTAAACGCTAATACCTTTACATAAGTACCTACATGTATAAAATATTGACTAACATTATTCAGGTTCATTTAGAGCAATATATATTATAAATTATCTAAAATAAAATAAAAATAATGATTAGTGATAAAAAAATCAATGTTTATAACATCGAATAACTAATAAGTATTAATAACAAAAGGTAAATTATGTATTATACTAATTATGCGTATAGCTGTAATTTAGTTGTACCTAATTTATTTTGTTACAACATTATAGCTATAGGAAACAATATTATATTAATAACAATATGTTGTAGTGAATTTAGCCAATATTTTATTAGAGTTTCAAAATATTCTCATGATATATTGACAGTAGGGTTGTAGTCGTAAACCTTTCAAAGCCGGTTATAAAGTTTAAAATCCAATTTCCGATAATTTCTTTTTTAGGTACGTACAAAAAGATAGGAACACATATCTTACTACCTCATATTTATAATGATAAAAAAAGAAAAATCACTATTGATTATTATAAATAATAAATATTATATAACTCAGCTTTGTAATGTAAAGCTAAAACTAAAAATAGTTTTCTTAATCAGATAAATATTTGACGTTTTTCATATTTTATTATGAATGACATACGGTAAAAAAATTTATATTTAACCATCCACTGACGTAAAATTACTTTATATTTAATTAACCAACAACATATTTATGAACTAAACAAAACATAACCAAAGCAATAATGTCATAAGAGACATTAACAATTTTAACGGTATTTCCATTAACTTTCTACTCCTAAATAGGAAACTAAAACTTTGTTAGGCTAGTTTATGCTCCATTTGACAAGTAAACATTTCCATTACTAATGGTACTAATAATATAAAATCATTCCTGTAAAGATATATTTTAATATAATAGCCCATTTACAATGTGTATACATTTTCAACCGTAAAAATAGTTAATCAATAAATACATAATTTGAGTTGTTTAAATATTAAAATTTTTATTTTTCAAAGGTAGTTATTTTTTCGTTTAAAATATTCCAATATAATTATGTAAACATCACTGATGAATTCGGTTACTGTTATTTGTATTAATACTAGCTAGTATTTGATTTGACATTGGTTAGTAGTTACCAAATAATATGTGAAAGTAAAAAAAAATATACAATATTTACCTGTAAATTATAAAATGGTTGAATACTTTTACACAATTTAATAACATATTGGTAAATATAATAATAGCTTTGGATTAAAATTTAAAATATTTTTCAATTAAAATAGTTTCGGTTGATTAAAATTTAAAAATTGTGTACTTTTTATGGTTATTTAATTTAATATATATATTTGTTTTTATCAATGTTCCTATACATTACTCTTTTTGCATATATTATGATGTTTAATCTTTGAACGAGACTAACTGGAATGAACGTAATACTACTACAAACGTACCCTTAAACAATATTACTATTATAATTATACACATACTTTTTTATGTTACTAACTATTTAGATTTTTAATTAAATGTTTATATTGATATTTGTTTTCCCATTTATTAGTTTCGGCAATTTTAATTTAATTGACATGTGTCTATAATTGCACAAGTTAAGTAAAAGTCCATTCCCACACAGATGCTTTTTTTTCTACATGATAAATGTCATGTCTTCAATTGCATGATAGTTAAATTTAAATTATTTCCTGTTTTGTTTATAACAAAATATAGTAGGTATTCATTATATTTTCAGAGCATTAGTTTGTATTGAGAAATCCTAAATAATATGCTAATATTAAGTTACGCTGTTATTAGTATGATAACTAATAATTAATAAATTATAACCAATTTATAAGACTTGTTAATATTTTACATTGAAATTCTTTAGGAATCATTATTTTTTCTACATGAACAATTGATAGGGGCCAGTTAGGTTTACAGTTTATTATTTGCTGTATAATTTTTGTATAAATTATATAAATCTCTTAGCTATATTATATTATAATGCTTTAACTCCATGCATACTTAAATATAACTAGATTAACTACATATATATAACTATATCATTTATAATGTATATAATATTAATTCAACCAAATTATTGAGAATACTATATATTTATATCTATGTAGAAATCAAACATATAGTTTCAAGAAAATAATATTAAATGTCAATAAAACTTCTATTTAAATTTTTTTTTAGCAAAGCATTAATCGCTGTAATTATTTGATTTGTAATTCAAATTTATATTTCGTATCAACAGAACGTTAACATATTATTTAAATAAAAAAATCTTAATATTATATATTACACTAACAATGATTTACAAATAAAGTATATGCATATTATTTGAAATTACGATGGCTTTCATAAGAGCTAGAATATGGTTCGAAACTTAATACGGTTTTATAGGAATGTGTTTTGAAATATGTTTACTTTGGCAATCATGTGAAAATATATAAAATATTATTTAACGTAACATTTTTTTACATTAACACATATATAGTGGTATTAAAAAAAAATTTAATTCAAATAAATTCTACAAACTTTAATTATTGTTAAACGAATATGGTAAGTAGGATAAGTGTGTCATTAATTATTTAAAAATAAAACCAGTTCTTCTACTTAAATCAAAAACTACACATAAATTAGATATTCTAAACTATTACAGTGCTAAAAAAAATCTCGCTATTAGTTATTTTTATTTTTTTTTCCAGTGTCAATAAATAAGATTACAAGGTTAGGTAATTATCTATCATTATTAAATTTTAAATTACACTTTATTTCTATAAACCCTATAGAAATAATTAATAATATATTATTTAGTTGTATAATCCGTTGCTACAGAACTTTTAACAGCGCTATTAACTAATGCTATACAGTAATGTTTATTTGATGATATTATATCCAATATTACAATAATACATTTCTACACGTGAGTTATTTATCCTCTAAAACGCGTAGGTAATATTTTGTGCCTCATCATTTTGTATAATAAATAAAGAATCAAAAATGTAATATTAACAAATAAATAACTAGCCTACTATTATCGCTGAACAACTGACTATAATAAATATTAAAAACTATATTAAAATTGAATTTAATTTTGACATGAAAATAATGTTCTAAAATAACAACAATAATATAATGTACGTTTGGATGATAACAATAAAATATGGAGCCAAAGTGGTTTTTAAATAATGTTTTCTTCATAAGAAACAACGTTAATTTTTTTCTTATTTAATAATAATATTGTAAGCAGTTTTATTTGTCTTCCATTCGTAATAATTTAGACACTAATAAATCTTCTGTTTATTTTCGTTTATTAGTCGTTTTTAATGGTTAACTATAAATTAATATTTTCGAAATCCTTTAATAATAAATCATGACCATAAGAAATATTGCTGGGACTTAATCAATTTATTGATCGACCATCATGAGCTCAACACACATTCGTTAAATGTCATTCACGAAATAACTGAACGTCGTGAAAATCATAAATTTTTTTTCAACAATTTTACCTAGACATTAACATAAATAACGTATTATTAGTTGAAATTGTAAAAAAGTTAGAATGTAATGGACTAAATCTGAGAGAAGTGCAACACAATGTAATTGTACAGACATTGTTAGCAATCAATTACATATATCTTTATCCATACGTCACATTGAATAGACATTCAACGTGAACAAAGTCCACGAGTACAAGAAATAAATAGAAATTCTGATCACGATTATATTTAATATATATAATAGTGTAAAAAGGAAGAATGGCTTGTTTTAATTAGAAAAAATCCTGTTTTTAAGCCTACGATATTTTTTAATTGTTTGAAAATATTTTAAAATTCGAACCTTAAATATATTGGTACACGGATACCAAATATTAAATATTATAATTTTTTGAAATTTAATTTATGCCAAGAATGTTTTTAAAAATTAATTAATTTATTCTTTGACGATACTGGAATTATAAATATATATTATATTATACTATTCAATATTCGATATTTTTTTTTACAATTTATATTATCAAATAAGTTTAAAAATGAAAACGTTTTTCTAAAAATGGCTTTAAAGTGAGTTTAAACTTAATTTTTTCCCAGTGTAAACATTTTTACGTAAAAAAATATATTATTATTAATAAGGCAATCCTTATTATTTTTGTGAAAATATATGATCAACGCATAAACATTAAATTAAATTAATATTTGATTTTGAATTCAAAATGTATTTATCCGAGGACAAGAGTATAGTATAAAAGGGAACAACTTAATAATTAAATTAAAGGGGTATGCTATTTTTATTTTTTCATTAAATGTTAAAAGATAACTAAAAATTATAACATTTATTTGTCATAATATATTACGGTTAATTACATTTTACATCGTAGGACTTATTTAATTAATAATTAGTTTTTCTGTTTATATTATAAAATATTTTAAATAAATTGTTGTACATTTTTATAATTTTTATAAATTAAAACCATTAGATATTTGATAATTGTATTGTCTCATACACTGTTTGTGTTTCCCAGTATTTTTTTTTAGATTTATAATTAAGTGAAACATACTGATATAGTTTTACGACGGTGTGTTTCGTTTATTTATGTCCGTGAAACTCTTAACTATACGTATGATGTGATTATATAGACGACTGTCGTGGTCCTACATTCGAGTAATACAATTTATGTCTGGGATAATATATTATTAGGTTATTTTATGTTAATTGACACTAAAACTTTGGAAAAATTAAAATCGTTAATTTCGACGCAAATCAATAATTTACCAGATGTTATGGATTAGTTTTTATTTCTTTTTGAAAATACTAATACAGTTGTAGTAAGTGTATACTTATTAGACTTAATATAATTGTACGATTAAGCTAAACAAATAATGGCTTATCAAATTCGAAATCTTAAAACTATACCAATCATATTATTTTCGCTTCGATGGTATTAAATTTCGTTAACAGTAAAATGTAACTTTTGCAAAACATATTATATTTATACAGGTTTTTAAAAAATAATGTTTCATCTCATCCAAGGAAAAACTGAAAACAAATTTAACTTTGAAGTTTTATTTTCTTTTGTATTAATACTGAAATATTTATATTTCACCGAGTACCTACTCCATAAAATTAAATGATGAATTGGTTTTTTTCATGTAAATATTTTCAACATTTATCAAATTTATTAATCCATCAGAAAATGTTTTAAGTATTATACTATATTTTACAATGCCCATTTCTGATAGAGTTCAAATTTATATATTATTATGTAATAATAATATTTGAAAGTATAGTCTTATTCCATCCATTACCTACCTATAACCTATTACGTATAAAACATCTACCATTTAATGGGATACTAAAAATACAATAATAAAGGCTTTTCAAACTTTTATCGCACATGCATGTGTCTCTTTTGTTTTATAGTGATAGCACATTTGAAAAAATAATGGACCCGTTTTAATGGCTTGTTAATACATCTTGTTATAAAGTCATTGAATTTCTTATGAACTAAACTTTTCCATATTATATTAACCAAAAAAGTTATAAACAATAGTAATAATAACATTTTATATATATTTATTTATTTCCTGTCAATGAAAAAGAATTTTATAACATCATAATTTATCTATTTAAGCCATAAATTGAATTTTATTGAACCTATCATGTATTTTTTTTCCAATTACAATTTATAACAATATACTCAACTCGTAGGAAATTGACAAATTACTTATAAAACAATTTGATCGTATATTAAATTAATTAGAAAAAATCTACTCTACCCAAAACACTGAAGCGAATAAAAAGCAATAATATTGTATTCAAGTATACAGTGGAGTAAACATAGTGTAGTTTGATCAGTATAAAATACTTACTGACATTGTATTGTTACATACGTCGGATGCAGGTTTTTGTAGGTTAAGTATAAATAATATAATAGGCACATTAATATTACAAATGAAAGTTAATTTTAAAATAGTATTAAAAAAAAAAAATTTCACCAGTTTCCGGATACAAGTTATAATAATAATTATTAGTATACGATATGTTTATTATAACAGTGGCGCGCCGTAACGATTTCAAGTGGGTCAATACAGTCACATCCGGATGTGTGTCGAAGTGTTAGCGCGGCGCAATGATTATTTGAATACTTGCCGGACAACAATTGCATATTATACTGACATATTATTTTCTTGTGCGTTTTCCATTTAATTTTCAGAACTATTCGATATTGAAGTTTTCTGGAGTCAGCCTAGAGTGAACTCAATGTAAACCAACTGCAGTTTTCAAAAAATGTGTTCACCTTCTGGCTTGTCAATAGGTACGTATTTATAAATAACCAGTAATATTTTTCCTCTCCGCAATGTTTAGAGGCATAATTGTACTATTTTTAACACGTGTTTCTCTTAAATATTCAAATAGAATGTTTTGTGCCCTGTGTTTTAGTTTTTCATTTTGCTTGTATTAACTTGAAATCGGTGATAATGCAGTAATGCATGACACTATAACATTACTATAGTTTATTTTATCAATATGTTATTCAAAATAAAATATAAAAACATAGGTTTGTACATAATATGCTATAGCATGTTACTATAAAAACATTAGGCTTGGTACTGTCGAACACATAATATTTTATATCTGATTATCTGAGAATATGAATAGGAAATCAGTCTTTATTTTGGTTATACATTTAAATTGTTTATAAGACTTAAAAGCCCATTTTTGGTATGCAAAATACGACATTCATCATAATAATTATATCCCAATGGCCAATACATAAAAACACAAAATATATTCATTATAAATCTTGATAACTTACAACTAAAAATGAAAAATTATCTGAATTTCTTAAAATCTCAAGATATTTAGGTACTTATTATAAGTTTTGAAGACGAAATCAATACAATGTATTCATTAAAGTTTTGAAAGCGCATAAGCATATTTTTGAAATAATAACAATTAAGAGGGTTCTTGGCGATCGGGTTGTCAGGAATCAAGTGTAAAACCTAAATGAAATGTGCAATCGTATTATATTTTTATATTCATAACGTTGATAGTTTTGTATATTATTAGTCATCTGCAATCAGGCAATGCTGAATCTATCATATTAAATGTTTAAAATTGACTCGAGTGTGTAGTATTAAAACAAATTATCTAAAGAGAACATTGTAGTAAAAATATATATGAAAAAAGTAATTATACGTTTGTAGATTTTTGTTTTTGTTCAAGGTTTTATTTTTAATGGAACGTTACAGTGACTAACGGAATTTCTTATATATTACAGTTTTGGCAGCTGTTGAATATCTTATTTTATTCAAGCATCAAATAGTTACAGTAATTACAAACCGGTTCTTTTGGGTTCTGAACGAATAAAATGTTTCAAATTTAATACTATCAGTATTTTTTTAATGAGTTAAATATGTATTTCTAATTATATCCAATACAACGAAACGTTTCACGTTAACTCGGAGTAATGTATGCATTTTGAATACGATTGGAAAGTAATTCATTTTTTTAAAACTGTTTTATTGATTCAAGTCTTCATGATGTGTGCACACTGCACAGTGATAATATAATAATAACGTACCTACACTAATTATTTTTATTTATGCACCGCTGATTTATTACGAAACATTTTACACGGATTATAATATTAACAGAACATTAATTTAACGATTTTTCATGTAATACTCGACAAACAAGAATTCACTGTTCGACAATATACAATTATAAACTCGAATTCAATAAGTCTTTGTTTTTTATTCAGATTCATGTTGTGTGTTATTCTATATAGGTACTATAATGACTAACGATTCTTGAACATTTTCTGGAGCTAAGGAATGTTATTATACATTATATAATATATTATGTTCCTTACTATTGATACACTAATGATTAATATATTGTTTTACCATCATAATGTTATTTTAGTATTTTTATTATTTATCTTTATACTCATGCCTGACATAAAAAAAAAATTGATACATTTAACCAGGGGTTGCAAATGTTATAATAATGTTGTGATTATAACGTTATATTTGCAAAAAAAAAAACGATTAAAATTTGTAAACTTTATTATAACGGAAAACGTTAAGAGGATGTCAGCGCACTATTTGTTTTTCTCTCTGGCCTACACGCAACATAGACAAAATGCATTTTTCGCATAATAATTTTTTTATGTTTGTAAGTAATCTTAGAGTAAAATCACCTATTACAAAAAAAGATAGAGAATAATATTTTTGAGGGAATGAAATATCGATTCATCTAAATATTTTCTCAAAACTGTTTAAACATAATTTAAGCGTACAAAATTTGTTTGTTTATTTTGAAAGTCAAATACAAAGTCAAATAACAATAAAATATAAAATCGGTATGTCATTCCCTCAAAAATATTATTATCTATCTTTTTTGTAATGAGTGATTTTACTCTAAGATTACTTAAAAACATAGAAAAAATGATTCTGCGTTAATGCGTTTTGTCTGTGTTGCGCGTGGGCCAGATATAGAAAACAAATAGTGCGCTGACATCCTCTTAATCAAAAATTATTAAAATACCGCAATACTTAGGTCTATTGGTTTCGTAGAAACTAGAAACATTTATTTCATGCAAACAATCTAGGAATTGATTATATTATATTCCGTATCCGGGCCATTACCTACCCTCATTAGTTATTAATTTAAATTTAATAGGTATTAAACACTATTTTGTATAACGATAAACGCAAAACTTGTATAACGTTTTAGTTCTAAATAGCGATAAACGCAAAACTTGGATAACGTTTTAATTCTGTAGATAACGACAAATGCAAACTTGGATAACGTTTTAATTCTAAATAAACGCAAAAACCGTGTAAAGTTTTAATATTGTAATAAATAATATAAAACAGAATTTTTTTTCCAAATGCAAGCACTGTATTTAACATATTATTCAACTTATCCTGACACACCTGCTTAACATGGTACCTACTGTACCTATATTTTAATGGATTGAGTTGTTGTTATTATAAAATTAAATAGAAAAACACTTCAAACATAATAATATTATGTTCCGGGTAAAAGTATAAATATTACACGTATTAGTACAAACACACAATAATAGCACGCATACGGATTGTGATATATTGTTCTGTGGAATACTTGGCTATTTCCGGTTATTTATTCGCTGGACGTTTTAACAATAAATATATAGTAATATAATATCGTTCCAATAACCTTATTTTACCATAGCCCGGGAGAAAGGGATACCGATTTATCGTAATAACAACACTATCGCAGTATCGCAACTTGGACTGAATTGTAATTTATTAATTGTTTACGTACGTTAACAATTTGTATTCGGCTGAAATACTGTTTCCGAATACCATATTAAAATTAGGCTCAACTGTAGACGAAATATTATTTAGGGTGCAACGGTGATGTGTGATGTGGGCTCTACAGTTGGGTTTTTTTTTTAATTTCTTACCTAGGAGTGTTCCAAGAACACAAAATAACTTCTAGAGTTCACCCGGGATTGGTAAATTGGGCCCCAAATTAACTTTTTTGATTGATTGGGTCCCAGGAAAAAAAAGGTAGTACTTATATAACTCGAGTCCAAGAAAATAAAGTATGAATTATTAATGAAATAAGTTCATCCCATTTTCTTAATACCTAATAATATTTATTAAAAGTTAAATTTTATAAATATAGTATACATTTTAAGAATTAAAAAAAAACTTGGTATGAATTATATAAATTAAAAAATGAATTTCATTTTAATTATTATAATTAAATTAAAATATATTATGTGTTTTATAACCATTATTGGAAGTCAAATTTTATAATTATGGTATAAATGGAGGCTACGAACAGGTAGGTAAATGAACCCGTGACCAAACCAAACCTTTTTTCCCTTGGACTCAATTTACCGCTTTCAAAATGTACACAAATTATCGCGGACCCAATTATTTACCTAGCCTCAGTTCACCTACACCGGAGAGTACTTATATCCCCTGTTTCAGACGTCAAATTCAAAAATAATATTTTGAATTTCTTTAACCGCCATTTGTTTTAAATAGAACCAAGGAGACTTTCGTATAAATCGGTCGTCGGTCTTATATCGAGTGTACCTATGGGCTTAGCGAACCTGAACAAAACAGTATGATTCCATCAAGTGATTCCCATATTATTATTGATTGTCACGTATGGGTTATCCGATGACTTAAGCAAGTCGAATCAGGGGATGTCCTACGTTTTGTGGGACTTGGAAAAATATTATTTATCTGAACTCTTTTGTTGGATTGAAATAAGTACATTCGCACAAACGTATTAATATTTTGTTGTTATTTATTACCTAGGCAGAGGGTCTAGGACAAAATGTCCCGGTTGGGATCCTGAGTCAAATATATACGCTAAATAATTGTATAGTAGTCAGATATAAAAGTTAATAGTATTATACATGTTGAAAAAGGAAAAACCGTACATGGACTAGTGTCACCTCTATAAATGTATAATATTGTTGCCGTTTTATTGTATTAAAAAGATAATAATCATTAAGTCCATTAAAAGTGTCTGTGCGTTTTAAGGAACAAAAACATGCAATACAGGAATAACTATCGCACCAATACACCGTGTAGATTAGTCGGATTTCAATAATTTGACAGGTCAGATCAAAACCTGATTTTTAAAATTATAATAATTATAAGAGCTAAAATATGCATTTGAATAATATACAATTTTTGTTGTTTTTCTATCACTAATAAAGTACAATTCAGGCTTTCGTCCGACTTGCAAAAAGTTCTCCTTTTAGAAAAAAAAAAATTATAAAAATACAATGTATCGACAAGGCCTTGTGAGAGTTTTTCCAGTGAAGTAATTTTTGTTGATATAATACACACCGTATCAACTTCCTCGCCCCCTAAATGGACTTCGGGCCGTAGATTAGTGGAAAAGTATTATAATTAAGGTAGCAATTAAAATATAAAATATAATTTTAAAATGTTAATAGAACTGCAAACAATTTGAAAAACTGACTCTGACACCCTTAATATTATCTACCTCACGAAATGATTTGATATGGTAATACTATAATATTATTACAACCTTCTACATCGTTATTTACTAGCAGTTTTAAACTAAGTAAATCATAATAGGTACTATAATATTTCGTCATAAGCTGTGACCAATAGTTAGCTACCTATTAATCAAGGTAACCATTTTGGTTTTTTATATGTACCTATTTTGCCATGAAAACCTTCACAAAAAACATGCCTTGTAAAAAAAATGTTTAAAAAAATAGTAATAAAACCTGACAATCTTTTTAACAGGTAAACCATATTATAATATTTATAATTTGATCAGATTATTAATTTACGGATACCTACTGGATATTTCAAATTATTCTCATAGACAATCATTGAATCATATTATTTATTACTATATTGTTCCTACTTGTGAAATGTAATAGCCGTCGCCGGTCGCCCGGGGCACATAATATATTATACTAGAATAATGTTGATTGCAAAAAGAGTGTTTCGAATTTGATAACCAAAAAAACTCATTCATTTTTATTGTGCAACGACTAATGAATGACTGAAGTGTCATGGTGGTGGTTTCGAGTGTTGTACGCTCTTCAGCACGTGAAATATCTCCAGCTGCATTTTTCTCGTAAATCATTTGGCTCGCAAATAATTGCTGTAACGAAATTTACAATGTTAAAGAAATACTCACTTTGAAAAAATAACATAAATTAAAAGTTACCCCATATACCTTTAAAACTTTATATTGTTTGCCATTTTTCCTACTAGTGTGTCGAGACCTAAGTTGTAAATTTAACGAAATTTAAATATATATTTTTCTAACATCGGGTTAACGTCACGATTTGTTAAATCAGTTATTTATATTTTTTTTTTCTTAAAGCTCCAAATTCAAATATTAACGTTTTACACACAAATTGTTCAAAATATTGCAACAACGTTTTGAACAATACGTTACTTATACGTGACATTTAATTATAAAACGAAACGTAATACAAGCATAAAATATTTTATATTAAATTAAATGAACTAACATTTACGGTGATAGTAAAATATTTTTACCCACCAGTAAAGGTTAGATGTTACGCAGTTCCCAAATTTAATTTCATTATGAATACTATATTTTCACTTCATTTAAATAATTGTAGGTACCTACTCTTGTTCGTATAATTGTACAAATACACACATTTTGGAATAAATTATAAATTCACTGGTCACCTATGTGTAGTAGCTAACAACAAATAGTTTATGTGACTGTAATTTATAATAGCATCGAGAGAGTCAAACGTATATTATTTATAAATGTAAACTCTCGTTTAATTTAAACACTTAAATTCATTATGTAATACGTTTCGTTGATTAATTGGTGTGTGCATTCCATAAATATATTAATAGAATATTATGTTGTGAGTCACGGTTTTAAATTAATATTGCGTTCGAACTCGAAAAAAACCATTTTAAATTGATTAATCAAATACTCTATAATAGGAAATCAATTAATTTCAATAGTTAGAAATTATAATAATAACAATAAATACCAAAAGAAAAATTACAATATTTGTATAAATTTGGGTAGGACAGTAAATCAAAAATAAAAATATGTGTGCCTACCTAATCATGTTCTATTCATAATATTATAACAAGTATTAATAACATGAGGTACCTAGGTAGGACATAGGTCGCGGAAAAAGTTATTAGATAACGGTGGTCGGTATAGGACAACGTTGTTGAGAAGCCAACACGTGGATGATTAATCTACTACAACGGTCGGTCAGTGAGAAAAATAAATGTGCCATCCGACGAAAGAATGAATTAATATCACTTTTAAAAATTAAATTTTCACAATACTACTATTAAATTATTTGCTTGTTGTTGTGGGGCTTGTTGAAAATAAAAACCAAATATTATATAATATACATAAAATGAATGAATGAATAAAACAAAACTCAAATCCGAGATTAATAAGATGAAAACGCAATGAAAAATCGTGTGTTTCACCATATAGCTAGACCACCCGCCCCGCCGTTCGACACCAGCCCTCCCCCTCCTCCGCCACGGCCACCAGCACAGACGATAAATTCAAAAGTTTATATTATCTTTCTGTAACGGCCGTAGAAATAAAACATGTAGCTTAATTATGTACTTGACGTCCCGAAACTTTTATCGTTAAATATTAAATCCCATAAATTATCCGTCTGCGAGCAGTGCGCGGTGTGTGTGTGTGTGTGTGTGTGTGTGTGTGTGTATATGTGCACTGCACTTGGGCGATGTGTAACGTTTCCCTGGAACGATATTTTAAGTAGAGCGAATATTATTATTATTCGGATTAAATGGACCGGAGGATTCCCGCGTACTTGTTACTGCAGCGTGGTCGTTGCACATACAAGTCACTACGGTGGTAATATAGGAGACGCGCGAACGTCCATGTCGATTGCGATTAAAGTAATATTAATAATAATATTCAATATTGTAATGTAAAATCGTCACGACACAAACGAATTCGAGATTGACCTGCCGCCGTGACGTGGTGCAGTTGGCGCACTCAAACCAAAGTCGGATGAGACTTATATATCAGGTATATATACCTACCACTTGGTATAGGCCTCAAGAGCATAACAGTAACGCAAAACGTAAATAATAATCGAAATCGGACGTATACATTTTGGATGTGCTTGAAGTGTATTAAAATAGAAGTCTTAAAAACGACAGACACACGAGTGAGAAACATTATACTAATAAACACAAGTTATGAATGTGATGATATTTCTGTTAGTTTATTTTATCGTAAATTCATAATTTCATTCGTTTGAAATCGAAATTACATTACTTACGTTTTCGTTTTTTTATTTATGTCAATTTAACATTTTTCACTCAGCCAAAAAACGTGGAAATTTAATAAAAGGTCCCGCAAGTTTTTATTAGTGGAATTTAAGAAAAAAAGGTGGGAGTAATTCCACAAATATTTTTTTTGAGCATCTGAAATTGAAATTTTGACGAAATTGTGAAATCACTTTTAATTTATTACCAAGCAATTTTCTTATATTTTCTTGTTAAAAAACAAATAACTATAGATACTTGAAATTGCTTATAAAATGTTTATATTAGCATTTTATATTCTTGGTATAATCTTAAAAATATTGTGATTTTTTTTATAGCAATTTTAGACATTTGACATTTGACATTTAACATTTACAATTAATTTTTATAAATATCGATACAAAACAATTTCGATTAGTCAATAATCTTGAAAATTCAATCGAGGTTCCTCATAATTTGTTACTATACAGCTATTTAAAAATATTTAAAATACATATATTTTTTATTTTTTTTTTTCATAAGAAAATTTACAATCAGTAAGGCATAATAAGTAAATATGATACAGGAAAATAGATTGTACATAGTGATGAATTTGAGGACAGCAGCCACCGGCGCCACCCATTGGTGACACTTTCGTTTGGTAGTATAAAATACATATCTATGTAATTATTTTTGTTACACCTACACTTTTAAAGTTCTAGTTTTCGTCAAACTCACAAACATTTTAAAATTGTTTTGTAATTAAAAATGTATAGAATGTTTAATTTTTATACAAGGTTCTTTGTAAGTAATAATAATTCATAATAATTCATCTTAAAACCAAAAATATAAAAAAATATACAATAATATGTATTTATTTTAATATAGATGTTTGAAGTCCAAATTTGAACTTAAACCAATAATAACAATTTTAGTTATTTCGTTGTAATTTAAATATATGATTCGCGGGGTCTTGAAACTTTTACGTATATTATTATTTATTGTATAGGTAAACATAATGACATTTTCAAATGCAATTTTTTCGGCAAAAATGAATTCTCCAACCTATTGTATTCCTTACTAATAGTAAATGACTTTAATTATGTCATAAAATATAGTGCTATGTAGGCTAATAAACAGTCTTCATTCAGAATTGTTTTTCGTATGCAATGATTTATCATTAAATTCAAATTTATTATTTAACACATAGATTACAGTGACTTATACTTAATGACGAAGTACCTTCGAGACCAGGTACTGTACAGCAGCTTAGTTATCTATTTTCGCAATTTTTTGAATTGTATCTTATTGAAAATAGTCACTTCTTAAGAAACGCGTTTAAATGGTTTATTTATAGCTCAATTTCTTATAAAGCTGATATAGGTATATGATTTCAAATTTATTTTACCATAATACCTACCGAAGTACCGAATACCGATATTAATACCAATCCATGTAACTATATTACCTTTAAATATTAATTTTTATCCCACCATGACACCAAATAAGTTTTTTAGTTTGAAAATAGTATTTATATAATATAACTTATTGTTTATATACTATAGATTAGACTTTATGGTATAATAATATTATAATATATCGATAAAATCAAAATATATTAAAACCAAACACTATACGAACATTACCAGTATCAAGTAATAAATTATGATTGAAATCAATATTATTCATAACATTTTTAAATATTATTTAATGGCTTTGAAATCCATCAGTTTATGGTATTTTGAATAAATAACTCACATGTTATAGATACCTAACTAGTTAAAAAAAAACTATACAAAGCTTCACACAAATTACAAGAAATTTAACAAGAAATAACATTTGTATGTAACTAACTTGTTGCTCAACCTTGTTTAAAGCACAATCATAATTGGTAAAATCGTATGGATCTCATTAAAATATTTAATTGACAAATGTCATATAAGACAACCAATTACCGTTGGTGTTTAACAGTACCTATAGGTACTATGTTATTTATTAGTAATACAAAGCAACTTACATCAATATAATTTAAACATTATCCACAGATCTTTCGTTTTGTCTATTCTCTAATACAGAGTAAATCAGGGTCCAAGAATTTAAGTCTTTTTGTAGGTACGTTTAACTGTCACCATCGTTAATATGATATTAAGTTCACGAATTTTCGAATTATGATGCCATTAAAGTTTGGTGAATGTTATTTCGTATTTTTGTGGTAAAACCTATTAGACTCGTGCTCATAAATTCGCTTCGATATGAAAATTAGAGATAGTATTATTGTAAAATAAAAACATAAATAAATATATTATAACATTATAACCGATTAAACGAACGCAAAAGTTTGTTATCTGTAAAGTTAATTTATTTGGGGGTGCAGGATATTATATCTGGACAAATCGAGAATATTATTTAAATTTATGTTGACAACTTGGCTTAGAAAAAACGAACAGTACAAAATATATAACAATATTACCGCAATAATAACAGTACCAATATAATAATGAATAACGTGAAAAAATATAATATTATTTTGTTCGAAAATCGCGGTATATACTAAGTTTATTGGCATTTTGGAATGAAATTATGAACGTTGGACTGTATAATACTATCGTAATAATTTTTGATATTATTATATCTTCGATTTATCTTGCAATTCGATTAACTTTAATATATAAAATATATCTCATGCACGTGTACCAACATAATTTATAATATTACTTATTACATTATATTTTATGATATGTATTTTATATTTTACCTGTCGCGACTAACGTTATTGTATGTAGACATGTCCATTGTCCATTCCAATTTATAAATGTTTAAGTTTAAGTAACATAATTATTATATTTCATTGAATTAATAATAGATACTATATAAATTATTTAATCTCGTAGTTTATAATGATAACATTTTGAAAGAAAATTATGAACTCGATTATACTTATGTTAACGCATACTGTTCAAGATACCTAAAGACATATAATTACAATAATATTATAATATTAATTGTTTTGTTGTTACAAAAACTAAAATGTTTTTCCTTGAAATTAATATACGAAGGGTGGCTATTTTAGAAATGAAAATGCCTTATTTTCAAAATATTTAGAATTTTGTTGTTTGTCACAAATCGTAGGCTGAAAATATGCTAAGGCTTTAAGAAACACTGTCAAAGCGCATTTGGACCAGTCGGAAAAAATCTTATTGAAGAATTCCCACATATTTGGATTAAGTTTTTAAATAGGGAAATGTATAATGCATAAAACTTCCATACTTGGAAGTCTCAACGAGTAACAAAAACAATTTTTATTAAGACATTCGATAGGTAATTATAATTAGAAAAATGTTTGTTCTGATTTGATTGTTGTTCTCAAAAATATTTCGTTGAATAGACAATTTCGTTTTAAGAAAATTTCACTGTATTATTGTTTTAATTGAGTTTTAAATGTATTATAATAATCAATTATTTGTAAATTATTTGTGGTTAGGTATACCGACTCCAAATTATTAAATATTATTGTTATTCTGCAATGTTTTATTGCGGTGAAACAAAAACGCTGAAAGACAGAATAGCAGAAACCATAATATTAGTATAAATAAAAATATCTACATCTCTGAATCGGTTAACTTATTGTCTTAAGGCGCATTCACAGCTACGTCGTGTCGATCAAATCGAATTGTGATTGGACGTTACTTTTTTGGTATCATGTACCTAATAACCAAGTTGCAACCGTGTAAACCCAGCAATTGACTACAGCTCAACTTTTAAACCATTATGGTAACCATATAGTATTACCACGCCCTTGCACGACACAACACACGATGTACCTGTGAACCCGGCTTTACGCGCTATTACCAGTCACCGTGAGTATACCGACATAATATAACCGTATACAATACTATATGGACGGCGATCGTCTCATCCGAGCTTTTCGCCTTTTCTGGAGTACGGAGGACTCCACATAATATGTTTATATAGAACCTCGCAGCGATGGAATTCGTAAACGATCCAATGAGGTTATAAAACACGCGTGATCTGACCGCGATTAGTAACTACGGACGAGGCGACCGCCAATCGTCTTATTTATACGGTACTAGTGGGTAACCACTAACCACGATATTTCGCGTCAGTCAGTCTTGTAAAATGTTCGTCATGGTCCGTTTTCTCCACGCCTGTCTCCACCGTGCGATTTGCAATACCAATAGCAATTTTGTTGTTCCTTTTTTTCACGTCCACGCGAATTACTATACGAATGGTTCTTAACCGGTGTCAACCGCGTGGTCCATAGATGATCCGTGAACTAAGACACTTTGTTCCGCCGAAATTTGAAAATAGGTGAAAAGTAGAAACGTTTATTGTAAGAAGAGTTTTTGGTTTCATCGTCTTAAATAGTACTGTATAATATACAATATTAATATTGTTATAATTATTTTATTACTTTGTATTGTCTGACATGTATAAACTGCGTTATGTATATTCTATAATTTATTAGTTTATTATGAAAAAATAATTATTTAATCACTTATTTATTTTACGATTGTAAAATTAAAGTGTTAGGTTGATTCTGAAGAGGTTAAGAATCACTGTAATCTGTCCAGTGCTATTGCATTCCACCCGTGAATCTCTTTCAAAATATAATCTCTATCTTACACACCATTTTCGAGTGTGTATTGCATATTGTTGTGCACAACCCTTGATCACTAACGGATGACGACTCGTGCTACCCGTGTTCTTAAAGATACGCTAGGTGCCACGCTAAGGTAGGATGCACAATATTATAGACAACTATATATCAGCCTAATCATATGCTACCTGTTGGAATAGATAGTTTCATATGCCTCTACGATAGTAATTTACAAATTTAAATGTATTACACTTTACTTATTATTATAATATGTCTATAGGTTTGGAAAATTCAAGGAAAATCTATGAGAAGTAATTGCGTAACGCGATGGATGTGTGAATATTTGTGTTTTAAACACATTAAATAATTATTAATATAGGGTAATCCTATATTATTCTGCATTATTGTCGAATCGTCAATAAACCGGAAAAATATAGATATAATCACATGGTGTAATTTAACTGTAATGCGCTGGTCTGTCCGATGTTGTTGTTCCAATTAGACTACGGTGCAGCCGATTCGAATGTTAAAACCGTTACAAACATTTATAATTTAACATTTTTAATTATTATTTAAAATGATTATGCTCATGAGTTCAGTTGTAAAAAGGGGAAATTCGTAGTATTATTTTGTCTAAACAGTCCCTAAAATTAATATAAATGGGTTGTATTTTTATTTTTTAATTGATTCAAACACGTCCTGTCTGATAAAATTGGGCCAAAAAATTGTTACAACAATATTAAAGTATTAATAATTATTGATGGTACTAAAATTTAAATCCAGGACACTTGGGCAGGATGAATAGTTGTGTGTGGCGTGTGCCTATTTAATATTATAATATATTATTATATTTTGTAGTTTATGACCGAAGCAGTAACGACGATATAATTTGTGTTCTTTACCAACGATCTGACAGAGATACTGGATAAAATTTGTGTTGGGTTGCAACAACAATGTGTAAAAAATACTAAATTTATGGTGTCAATGATTTCAAGATTTAAGTAAGTGTTTACGTTAAAGACAATGTTATATATTACGTCGTTTTGTGAAAATCGTGAACGCCGAGACCGTAGGTATACATGCTTGTTGTGCAGCAAACACCGGCGGCGATTTGATTTATATACCAAATGCAGGCTTGAGTATACATCATGGTTGGCCAGTTTGTGTCATACCTAAATCAGCGGATTAGACGTATATAATTTTGTGATTGATAGCTTGATTTTACCTTTGAGTTAAATGCGTAATGAATTGAAATACATAAAAAATATTAAATGTACATACAATATTTAATGATAATAATAATGTGATAGTTATAATAATAGCGTTAAGGTACGGCCCCACTGAACGCGATTTGCGATGCAAGCGATTATGCGAGCGATATTTTCCAGCGATTTTTACGATTTTGGTGGGGCCAGTCCCGCGTTTTTATTGTTTTGTGGCGAATGGTTTTAATCGCCAAGATGACTTCGTTCAATTCAAACCGCGTGCGTAAAATACTTTTATCCGAAAGTTCTGCTTCAATAGAAGCAAAAGTTGAAATGTTTAAAGAACGTTTATGGGTACATGAATTAAATACAAATAGAGAAAAAGAAGGTGAATATCATACTCTTTTTTCTAAACTAAAAAAGCATCCAGACAAGTTTTTTGAGTACTGCCGTATGGATGAAGAAACTTTCAACATAGTACTTGATGCTATTAAAGATACTATACAAAAATCAGAAACAAATTTCCGAAAGCCTATATCATCAGAAGAGAGGCTTTTAGTTACTCTGAGGTAAGTAAATATCAAATTAAAACCTACATTTTTTTTACTTATAATTCTAAATAATTAAAACAAGTATCAAAACATGTTCAAAACCAACTTGGTCATATATTAAAATAATAAGTAAATTAATATTAAATGGAGGCCACATAAAAAAAAATATAAACATAATTAAATTATGACAGTTGATTACAAATGTAATAACAATATACCTAATAGAAATATTTATTTAGTTTTTAAAATTACTAATGTACTGTCTAAAATTATACATAGAAAATAGGTAAATAATGGCTATAATGCATATAGTCAGTCACAAATATTTTATTTAAAAATATATGTAATTCTTTAAAAATCTGCAGGGCATGAAATCGGTTTAAAAATCAATTATAATTATTGGTAAATTCAGGGCTGAAAACCGAAAATATTTTTTCCAATTTCGTTTTCAGTTTTGATATCGGTTTTTAACGGTTTTAAATTTTAACCAGTTTTCAAAATCGGTACCTAATATCGGTTTTAAAACCTGGGTAAATTTAATAAAAATTACATCAATATCGATATATCTATCAACATTGTACTTATAATCAGATTCACAAAATTAATAGGCTACTGGTATTTTGAATTTTTCCAAAAAAAATAAATCAAATTTTAAATTTAGATTCTGAACGAAGCGATGAATGTATTGATTGTACGATGATGTGTGTTTTTTTATTTTTTTATATGTGTCTGCAGTGTACCAAATAAGTAATCGAAATAACGCTTGGAAATTCACAGTAGTTTTCAAAAGCGACGTAAAAAACAAAAAAAAATTAGGAAAAACATGATTTTTTACGTAAAATCGGTATTGATTTGTTTTAGCTGATTATGTAAATTTTAAGTTTCCGATTTTTTTATTTTTTTTTTCTATATATTTCAATAAAATGCCATTCGTTGTGTTAAAAATCTTGACAATTTAATAAAGGTTCATAATATATTGTATACCTATTATATACCTACAATGGAAGATGAAAAATATTAAAAATAAATTCACAATTTTTTTTTATTAGTATTTAAAGTTCGAATTTTGACAAAATACCTACGTAAAAATCACACTCAAATTATTTTGAGTTAGAAATTCATAACTGTCTTTTTTTTAAATATAAAATTTGAAAATTTAATAAAAGAATCCTCATTATAAGTTTGTTTACCTTTATCAAAATAAAATTTTTACCTGAAAGTCAAATTATATTTTTATGATCGTGTGGAGTTCAAAGTTTTACAACATTGGATATTCTGGATATTCACTCGATTTTTTAAATAGTGTTTTCTTATTTGGTTATACTTCAAAAACTATTAACTGTAGATACTTGCAATTTATACCATATGTTTATTTTATCAATTACTATACTTGATAACATTTTCAAAATATTTTGACTCGTTTGAGCTGTATGCAGACATTTTAAATTAAAATTTTTTTTTAGCTTTTTTCTGTAAATGTCAATAACATTTTATTTGTTTGGTCAATAAGCGTGAAAATTTAATACAAGGCTCCTGATATTATAAAAATACCAGTTGAAAAATAATAAAACACACATAGTCATAGTTTTTATAAGTATTTTAAGTTCAAATTTTGACAAAATTTATCAAATTTAAAATTAAAAAAGGATTTTGTAGTTAACATTTATACAATTTTCAACTTTTATAGCTAAAGATTGTAATAGGTAAATAAGTTATTTTATTCATCATAATATAAACATTGAAAATGTTCAATAGTCTTCAAAAGAGTCGGGGAAAACAAAATAAAAAAATAAAGGAAAAACGTGAATATTTACGCATAATCAGTTTTTATTTGTTTTTTTGTGTAACTACATGTCATAAATTTAAACTACGTTACTACTTATGTCTAATTGTAAAACAAATTATTTCAATTGCAATAATATCAGTTCAACTAGTTTAAGTTCAAAACCTATTAACCTTTAAATGTATGTTTTAGATTTTTGGCTACTGGTTGTAGTTTTAGAAGCTTAGCTTTCACTTTTAGAATGGGAAAAACTACTATTTCAAAAATTGTAGTAGAGACATGTAGTGCTATTTGGGATAAATTATTCCCTACTTATTTGCCGGAACCTACAGTTGATATGTGGAAATCAAATTCCAAAAATTTTTATAAAAATTGGAATTTTCCGAATTGCCTTGGAAGCATCGATGGAAAACATATAAGGATTAATCAGCCACAAAATTCGGGTTCAATGTACTACAATTACAAGCATTTTTTTTCTATACATCTACTTGCTGTTTCTGATGCAAATTACAAATTTGTGATGGTTGACATTGGTGCGTATGGCAGGGAAAGCGACGGCGGAGTTTTAAAAAATTCAGAATTTTTCAAAAAACTTCAAAATAAAAAACTGAATATTCCTAATAATGCAGAACTTCCAAATACCAACATCAAAGTACCATACACATTCATAGGCGATGAAGCATTTCCATTATTAGTTAATATATTACGACCATATCCTGGCAAACAACTCATAAATAATAATAAAAAAAAAGTATTTAATTACAGACTTTCTCGGGCAAGGCGCACAGTTGAAAATACTTTTGGTATTCTATCCTCGAAGTGGAGAATATTAAATAAAGCCATCGAAACTAATATTGAAAATGCTATTATAATTACAAAAGCAGTATGCATATTGCACAATGTAGTATTAACGCATAATAAACAACCAATACAAAATATTATTCAAAATTTATCTGAAGAAAAAGTTGCTAATATCTCTGACGGCAGAAGAAATAATAGATTTAGTACAGATGCCAGAGACACTAGAGAAATATTCGCCAACTATTTTATTAGTGAGTATGGTTCAGTTCCTTGGCAAATGGACTATATTTAACAGTAGGTAGATAATGTAACTTTGATAATATCATATAGATATAGATAGGTATTACATTTTTAAAATATTTATTTGACTTTTGTCACAGGTATCAATTTATTTTTTAAATTTTAAAACGTTTAATACCTATAGGATAGGGACCTACCTAGGTATTATTATATTTGATCATTTTTTTTTTTTTACTTTATTTCGTTATTAAACTTATTTACCTATAGTGAAATATACTGCAACGATGTAATTGTTCGTCAATTTTAAATTTCAATCAAATCGTGTTACTATTTTAAAACCAAAAATAAACTGGAATAATCATTATTTTCATTTAAACCGTAGGTCTGGATTATTTATATTTTGTATTTGTGTACATTATAATTTATAAGTAACTGCTCGTATATTAGACTTCGACTTTATTATTAAAAATAGAATAATTACATATGGTAAGCTTATTCAATTGATTCAAATGTAATTTCCCAATCGGCTATCTATAATATTCTATCGAGTACCTATCAACCTATTCTTAACTATTTTAACTAGTGTACTGTGTAATTGATTATAGTATAATTTATAATTTATAGTAAGTTTATACGTACTAATGTATACATTTTATTGATTAATAATAATTTTTAATAATTTTTATTTATAATCAATGTATATGGTTGACGGTTGTATATGTTCAATAAGCTATAAGTATCAGAATAATATTATATTGTAATACCAATAGGTACCTAATGACTGATGTACGATGTACCTATACTTTTTATAAAGTTTGCAATATTGCTTATAAATTATAATATTATTTAATTATTTATTCCTTATAAGTTTATATAACTTATACTTACTTTTAAGTGTTTAATAAATAAAGCTATATGCCAATATACGTAATATGTGAAATATTAAAATAAAGTGAACTTGGATAAATTTTGTATTTATTTTTGTAATATAACTTGCATTGTACCTACTTATCATCTACAATCATCTCTTTGCTTAAATCAGACCAACACTGTTGAATAATGGTCCTACTTCTATGACCAGCATGGCGAGGGTTCCAGATTGGTTCTTTTAAAAAAACTGCTGCAGCTAATTTTTCTGGATCAACCGACATCGTGGGCTTTTCAAGAGCGATTAATCGCATGAAAACAAACTATTTTGATTTATTTGCGTTAAAAGCGATATATCGTAAAACGCAAAACGCGAAACGCTGACAGTGTGGCCATGTCATAGTTATTCTATAGTTTTGATAAAATCGTAAAAACGCAAAACGCAATCGCAAAACGCAAAATCGCAAATCGCGTTCAGTGGGGCCGTACCTTAACGGAAAATTAATCTTCTGTAAAAATATCAACCATGTGATTATCGCTGATACCTATCGGGAATTAAAGTGCGGCGATACAAGTATACTTCCTGGAGAATTCCACACACAAATGTTCTAAATTAAAATAATTTCAGTGAGTTTTGATTTTCTTGGTTCTGAATAGGGCTCTCCAAATTTCTTCAACGCCCATAATAAAAAGTTACGGGCATATCAAAGTTATCCCTATGGAAACTAGTAGGGGGATTTGTGGCATCATGGCCAAATACAATCGATCGCATTAGGTTTAATTTTGAAAAATGAGAGTTCAGAAGTTTTCCATTGTCTACAATTAAGAGATTGTTTAAAAACTAAAATTAATTAATTTAAGTTAAAAATTATAATACTCCGGCACTGTAATCATTTCAAAATATACAAATAACAAAAATAATATATTTCAAGTAATTAGTTTTCACAATATTTAAATTTAAAAACAATATTTTCTTTGGAGTTATTCAGCAATAAAAAAATGTATTAAAATAATGCTTGACTATATTAGTAGTTAAATGTTTCACAATTAAGGCAAACAATGAAATAATTACAATTTTAATTTAGTATTTCTATAATAATAAACTAAACTTTTTCTGGTATAGGTTGGTAAATATTTGTATTTTAAAATTAGTATTTAAAAATAAGGCTAATTTTTTTATATATTATAATAAAATCAGTTTATTATTAAATTTAATAAAAAAAATTGATAAACCTACTCCTTAACTCCCGTTTTTAAAAAGTGAATTGTATTTTAAAGTTAATATGGGTTATAACTTATAACAATGGCGTAATGTATTTTCCAGTAATATTATAATTCAGCTGCTTATGATTATTTTATCTTACAAAAGGTTGCTGTAAACATATTTTTTTTTATTACGGTATGAATATTACCCCATTTACATTTTATATTTTTACTTATTATTACTCTAAAACGTGTTTAATCATAATAAAACGTGCACGGAACGTCGTAATAATATTATATTCATTTGGTAAAAATTGTTTTAGAGCTCGAAATCTAGATATTTTCCGAACAGTAAGAAAATCCATATTATTAATACATCATGTACCTAGTTTTGACATCGCGAAGCGCCCTCTTAATCACAATCAACATAGTTTGACATAATTGTTTTTGTGTACATATTAATATAATATTGTAACACAATTTAAAAGATAATTTATATATTTTATATAAGTATAATATTATGTTGCCTGAATTGAATAATATTAATATTATAGTATTGTTATACTATTTGGTACCGTATACAGAGTAGCTACCCACCGGCAGTTATAATGCTCTGGATAAAAATAATTTTTTTTCGCGCGACCATATTCCAGAGATTTCTTTCATAACACAACTTACACAACTAAATAGTGAATACAATGACTGACGATCATAAACGAATCGGCTATGAAAACCATAGGCATATAAATAAATATATGATGAAAACGTCCACAAAGTGACTATACATTCTAGTAATTCAAGTATGTTTTATTCACTGTATTTACACACAATATCGTAATGATTATATTGTCATCTCTATATGATTACATATGATATTATAATAATTTTATATCTGTACATTATTGTTATTATTTCGTCATTTTTATAAACTTCCACTCTATTATGGCAGGTTAAAAAAAGTCTTTTAAAAATAATAATTTTAGTCTGTTTACCTAGGTAGGAGATACATTTTATAGCCAGCACGCGCGAAGTTGATCTACGAAACGATTTTTCAGCGGATATCCTTGAGGCACGTGCTATGTAACGAGTTTTCCGCAGTACGACAGTAATAATTTTAATATTTCATAAACGTTTCGATTACGGTTTTATGGTATTTGTCGACGCAAAACACCGACTCTCGTAGTGCAATTAATCGTCGATAGTATTATGTTAATTGTTTTCCACAAATAGTTCGATCTCGTCTCGATAGTTGTAGACCTGCTACACACATTTTAATAATAAAATATATTAAATTAGAAAATTTGTATAATACACGGATATACCACTAGCCGGGTCCGATCACTCTCGCGTTTATTTTTAATAAACACATCGACCCGAAACAACCGGGTCGATTTGTCCGGCGAATAATTAATTTGTTCGGTCTTTTACTTTTCACACGGAACACGGCGTTGAATTTGAAACGGGCTAAATGGTTTACATGCACCTATTTATAAATAAATAATAATAATAATAATATGTGGACCGCAGCAGGCATGCTGATTAACACGTTAACGTACAATTATAAAATATTATAATTCACTTTAGGGCGATGACAATAATATTGTCGGTATAACGGTATGGAAGAAAATAATAAAATATCGTACGTATAATATAAAATATATACGTGGGTAGGTGTGGGTATGTAGGGTAGTTACATAAATTTAATTCACGAAATACAATTGAATTGTTTTTTTTTTCTACAAATGTGATTATGTTTTATTGCGATGCATTTGAGACTTTAGTGGAAGTAATACACTCGGACACACGCGGCGGGGCATCTACACGACTACACTCAACAGTAATAAGTAATAACCCGACATTGATATATGCCCATAATATATTACAATACCCATACGACGTGATTAATTTGGAACAAAATGTATAGAATAAACACCTCCCTAATTAAATTCCGATCGATAAAAAATAAAAATCTCACGGCCGTACAATGAATAGCGTTCGTCACCCGCTATATTATATGACATTATGTATGCCACAATGAGCAAATAGTATTACGGTTTCGAGGAAAGCACGACCTTATATTAATTAATTAATTAATTATGATAAAACACTGCAGTCATTGTATTAAAATCTCTATATATTGACGTATATAATACGATAATAATATATCGTACATTCGTACGTACCCTTATGTATATTGTGTATTACGACATTATTAACTTGGTAAACTTAAATCAAAAATGTAAAAATGTTCAAGAAACGACTCAAACTTTTTTTATCATATCTAAAATCGAATCGTATAGTATAGTATATATATATATATATATATATCAATAGTCCATCCTATAGGCCAGTGGTGCCAAACACGCGGCCCGTGAACCCTTTCGATGTGGCCCGCAATAGTTTGACAAATTTGTATTATTTACAAATATATAAAAATGTATATTATATATTTATGAAAAAAATCGCACTATGTGTTTTGTAACCATTGGTGTTAAGTGTAGGTATAGTGTACTTAGTCAATAGTCTGTGTGTAGTGTGCGTAACTCACATATCGTTATATATTATATAGAAATTAATAACTATACATTTTATAGACTTACCTATGTAAAAAAAAGTCTATGGCCATGTTTTGCCCCCGCGAACCCATATAAATATATGGCCCACTGGTAAATTGAATTTGATACCACTGCTTTAGGCCAAGTAAATCGTTAGTAGCCTTATTATTTATTTATTATATAGGTAATGAAAATGTACCTACTATGTGTAGTATATTATATTTTTTTAAATGTTTACACGCATAATAAATGTGTTTAATTTCTATAAGAAAACTACAAAGTAATAATTGTTTAAAAATACAAATTGCTAGTAGATAACTTACGCGCATTGCGCCTGCACCACCCAAATATCGATTTCTTTTTATCAATAATAATTAGCATGAATTTGCATGACCAATTTCACAATTTGCACCACATCAGTGTCACAATTAAATTACGCATTTCTTTAGCACGCGAAAAAATGATTTGCACAACTTTCTATCGCCGAAATTCACACGACTTTTATTTTCATGAATGCAAATGGTTTTTTTTTTTTTAGAATTTGCCCGTTGCGTCGTTTTTGTGATCATCAGAAAATTTCAAAGAATGTTCCCGTTTCCGGGAATTTTGGGGAATGCCAACCCTAATCGAGACATTGAATATTAATTTATTCATGCTAAATTAATGAGTAATTTAATTTTGAATAATTTCACTTTCAGACCATGTTGGTGCAACGTGCATTTTCTAAAAAAAATGACTTGCATAAAAATAAATATCGTGCACATTTTTCCAAAATGCATGCAAATTCATGCTAAATGATGGAAATTTAAAAATACTAGAACATTTTTTTGGTGGTTGGGCGTTGGGCGGTGCTGGTGAAATGTGTCACTATAGTAACACGCCCGTTGATTTTTGCAATTTAAAAAGCGAAATTAATATCGTGAAAATTGTAAAATTGGCAGTACAAACTCATTCTAATTACGTGGTAATTGATAGATAAAAAAAAAACCAATACTTTTTAATGGATGGTGCAACGTACGTAGAAAATGTAGGTATGTTGTGTAATCATTTCCAGTATATAGGTACCATAATGCAGTTTTATCACTTTTATAATTTATTTTATTTTTGAATAATATCCTCTTCGTGTTAAATTAGAAAGAGAGATGTTATTTTGTTTTTTTTTTAGTTATTTGCTAATGGCAATGGGGAAAGCTTTCATGGTGGCAATATATTTTTCATTTGTTTATTTGATAACTAAACAACTGGTCGGTTATTCAGTTAAAATATAATATAATAGTACGCGGATAACAAAATACGTACTTGAATATATTCAAAATATAAGAGACTAAAAAGAAAGAAGTTGATTTGATAAAAATAAGGTGATCTGAGACAAAGTTGGAGTAAGGTGACATAACTTTTAGTATAATGTAGAGCTTAATAAAAATTAATAAATGATAAGGAAAAGAAAAAACAATATTATTTTCCTTGCAATTATAGATAATTTTGTTTAATTATCAACATGATCGATAACGGAATAATATTGTTAGTATGAAGAAGACAATTTAAGGTTTTATAGTCTAAACTAATTTATTGAATATGACTTTTTTATAAGCAAGATATTGAATATGATTAACCTGTTTTAAGTAACAAATTTAAATAATTTGTATATATTCACTAGTATATTAATTACCTATAGATTGAATTATATATATATATATAGGAGTATGGAATATATCACTTTAAAATTTTTTATTTTATTTATAAATGTAAATAATATAATACTTGGATTCTTTCCCTACAAGATACGAATACCTATATATAATATATGTTATTTACCATTGAACAATTTTACTTCTTGAGTTATTTATTTCATTAATTTGTGAATTAATTAAAATAATTATAATGAGACTACTGGACACTAACATTTAAATAGGTACTAAAGGAATTCATTCAATAGAAATTACAAACTTAATGTAATTAAATACTTAGCTATTAAAGTTGGCTCGACATATTATCTATTAATCTGCTTAATGATACGTACTTTGATCCAACGTATTTCCTTACAAAAATAGATATTATTTAATATCTTTAGAGTTTAATTTAGTCAGTAGAGGAATGTCAAAAAAATTTATAAAAATATTACTGAATTATATATTCCTACAATCCAAGTAAACATTGATTACTCGTATGTGCGTGATCATAAAATATGGTAGCTCCAAGAGTCAAGACTATCCTTATTTTAAACATACAATATTTTAAACCAACCAATTAATAAAGAATATACATACATTTACTTAAATAAGTTAACTGCATATAAAAACTACAAAAATAAAACAAAAAAGCTTTATATTTGTGTACCTTATCATCAATAATTATCATTAATAATTTATCATTAATTAATAAATTTAACATTTACTGATATTATACAATATTTTTGTTTACCAGAGTATTTATTAAAATACTCAATGTAATGGTAAAACAAATCATTAATAAACGATTAATTTACCTATATTTGATATTTAAATTTCTTTGTATTTTTGTCACTTTTTTTTAATACAAAAATACAAAAAAATATATTGATCCACAACATCAAGTTGGTATTAAATTTGTATACCTAATGATGATAATAATAACAATAATATAGATTATAGCTGTACACTGTAAATGTACGAATAAATTAATGTCTCATTTTGGTTTAAGAACTCATTTGTCATTAGGTTACATTTGTTTACTAATATCCAAACTACGGTGAATGATTTGCTACGACAATTTGTTGTTAACTGAGTACAATTCTACATAATAATATGAATTAGCGTCAAATGTTTTGAATATTATATAATTTCGTAATCATCGTTTGTTATACAAAAATATAATTTCGTGTTGGGAGATAATCTTCGAAAAGAAAGTAGGTATTTATACTTAAACAAGTCAATTATTATCATACGGCTTCATTAAGGTAAATCTCGAAAGATTTTGATCGCATTCAAGTGGAACTTTTTGAAGTGAAACCGACCATATTGTTATTTAAACGTCGTTAAGCTCTATAGCTGTGTATGGTTAAAAAGTTATGACAATTATATCTTGCAGTATTTCAATCGAAAAAAAAAATAATATAAATTGTGTACTTCTGGTATTTATTGATATTTATTTATTAATATTAATTAATTGCAATCAATTAGTAAATACAATATATTACGTCATTTACGAGTTACAAACTATTTTATAAATAATTTAAAAATATCATATCTCAAATAATAAAATTGTTTTACATTTTCACATATTATATTGATAATTGTTACAACTACCCAGAAAATAAAACGAAAACTTACTTAATTTACCGATCTACCGAAATTAGAATTCACAATGCGTCGTATTTGTCGTAATATTATACTAGAACCTACAAAAAATGTTGTTATAGTGATCACACCGAAACTGTTTTCTGGTCAACTGAATAAATTAGAATATATCATCTTATCAAGTCTGTTCTTTCAGCTTAGTAATTTTGAGGTTATCAAAAATCAGTTCAATAAAAAAAAACATATACACGTTTGGAAAAGGATTATTATTAACAAATGCCTACATTTCAAATTTAAAAATACGTAAACGTATTCGATAGGATATGGAACGAAAAATAATATTACATTTTACTGTTTTCACTACCTATGTAGCTGGTACGTAATATACTATCGTTTCGACGACGACATAATATTATTCCGGCAAACCCGATGAATGGCGTGGTTCTCTTCATCAATGCACATTTGTGCACCAACCCAACCCACAGCTGTTCAAAAAACTCAATAATATATAATATTATACTCGCTTAGTCGTTTATATTATATACCAAAATAATATTATTTAGGTATACACGGGAATGCACAAAAAGCAGGGCGCACAGTGATAAGCGACCGACGCTTTTTTTTCCCACGACTGCAAAATGCCAACAAGTGTTTTGGTGGTGATACAATTTAAAAAGCCATCTCTTACAGTCGTAGCTGCATGCGGAAACCATAACCAAACGAACGTGACATTGTGTCGTATATTTTATAATATTCATGTTATGTTCGTGATTGATAATTGCATGTTTTACTAGAACCGGTTCACAGAAATGTAATTTTGTTTTGAATTTGTTTTTTTTTTTACAACACTTCAGCGTTTTGATTACGCGTGTACCTTAATAAATAATACATATAATATAGCAGCTGATTGTATTATTTAGAGAAATTAATTAAATATACTCGACCACTATCAATCATCAAGCTTAATATGCCTACATATTATACGCGTGTCACAATCGTCACATCCACGCAAAATTCATCATCCTAACCAGACTGAAATCTGCAACAATCGTTTTCCAATCACTCGATTGTGACACGTCGTGTACACAGTTAAATATAATAAGGCTCATAAAATATTCAATATTTTCGTGAAACATTACCTATATAAGTGCCACGTACATACCGAAATTTATTGTTCGACTTTGAAAGCCAAAATCCACCATAAGTGACCATGATCAAAACAATTACCTATACAACATGTGAAACATGTTTGAAATGGTAATTCATTATAGTTAAACCGTAATTAACCGTATTTTCATTTAAAAATAAATGTATAAAATCAAAGTTATAAATTAGGTATGTAGGTACATATAGGTACATTGCTATTTGTTTACGTTTTAATGTATATTATTTTGTAGGTAAGTAAAATATTAGTATGACAACTTTTTAATTGTTTTTTAACTATTGTAAATATTTTAATAGCATACCTAATCTATTACACGATATGAAAAGTAAATGAATTTGATCATGTCAGAGAAAAAAAAGACATGATTCACTGAATATAGAATCCTGGAGGGACTTGGACAGAGTTTAACAAATTGTTGTTAATTAAAAACTAGTGAGATAAAATAAATGATGAAAGATGATAAGATGAATCGTGTATGGTATGATTCGGGTATATCTTGAAGAGTTTTGGATTGAAAATGTTGAATACGACTGCTGGTGTTTGATATTTTTGTAGAGCCGCATAATGGCATAATTTATTGTATTTAGTATGTCTGAATTGGTTTGATAAAAACTTTATAGATTCATTATTCAGTAGCTAATTGTGTGTGATTGAAAGCTAACAAAGTGTGAAATTGACGGTACCGGTCGTTTAAGGAATGAAGTTTGTTGCGAAAATGTGAAGTAGTGGAGAATTTATTTCGCATATGGTACAACTACATTAATAAAAATAGTAGAATATTTTTCTGACGTGAAGGTGCAGAGTATTTATTTGCATTCATTAATTTTCTAATGTTATATCTTGTAAAATTTTTCAAGGAGGGTGAGAAGTTGTTGAATAAGTGATAAAGAAATGTCTTCGGATTGGGTCGTAACCATAAGCTATTATTGCTTTGTTATTAACAAGTAGTAGGTAGATCGGGTTGGTTGCGGTAACCGAAGCTTTTCAAACCTCTACAATAGTTTTAGTGGAGAAGTCGATCATCCGTAGCAAACTGAAAACAACCGAACTTCCAAGTAAGATTTAAGTATAAGTAGCAAGTAGATCTAGAAGGATGAATTTTAGTTTACATAAAAATATCAAACAAGCTCAAGTGCTAGAGAAATGTCTAACCACTTCAGTATCGCTAATTTTATGCAATGAAGATACGAATGTATAAAAGATGGATACGTAGTCACTGAGGCAATTTTGATTCTAATGCAAACATTTGGGTATCAGATGTAATAAGATTTGCTGCTTGGTCAATGTTAGTCGTTAGTGGTTGCTTTTAGACAAGTCTGTTAAAGTATTAATATTTTAACATTTTCCCAATTTATATTGAGTGTAATTGTGTTTGATTTTAAGGGTTGGACAAATCTTAAATATATGGAGAGCTAGATCGTGGCTCAAGATTATTGATAACTAGGAAGTGGTAGAATTAGAAATATTTGTTACAAATATTTCTTGTAAACCTGGTCGTTTCCTAAGAGATGTACACCAGTAATAGTGGGATTGGGATACAAAATAAATTGTCAGTTTTGATTGCAACACTATGTAAGAGTTAATTTGCTCGAAGGTTTGTAGAATAGCATCCCAATCGGATATGTTTAATGTCTATAAATAATATCATCATCGACAATAAGTTGTGACCAACATAATGAAAAAAAAGATTAAAAAGATTTTAAAGATATAATGATTTGGAACACTAAACAGCTGCTATTGGTATAGATAACACCAATGACTGGATGTGGTCAGTTTGAAACATAGGAAGTTGAAGCGATGTAAAAAGAGTGAAAAAGACCTAAAATAACTAAAAACTACAGTGAAAAATATCATGAAACAGCGTCATTTAACATAATGGAATCCTTGTAAGAAAAGAAAGATATGGAAACTAAAACAGAAAAAATTGTTTATCCCGTAAACGTATTTCTTTCAGATTTTAGTGCTACTTTAAAAACATTAGATCCCTAAAAATTAAATATTGCAAAATATAGAATTTTTAACATAGTACAAGAAATTGAAACGAATCGAATCTTATATAAACAAATAGATACCTTTTTCAACAACTCTTCATCGTCATCAAGAGTTAGAAACTCATGCATAGGTAGACATAGCTGCTTGTACAATAGTCAACAAAAAATCTACATCCGTTTAAATGGACTCTCCATGACTCAATAAATAGAATATTCACATTCACGATAATAATACAACCACTGTTAGTTGAAACACCATTACATACATTTACATCAACTACAAACTTTCAAAATCAGCATGAAAATTAATATTTTTTACTTATAATAATAATTTGTTCAAGCAATACCTATAGTTTTAGGTTTTTATTAAAAGTTTTCAGTACACCAAAAAAATTTTATTCTCTGATCAATTCTGTGTTTTATTATACAATTTAGTATTATATGCCAAACTAACAATAAATATTTTTTTAAATAAAATAAAATTTTGCACGTTACTTACCTTAAGCAAACTGCTAATCTTTCTCTAGGATAAAATAGGTTTTACCTAATGATTCTAATGCTTTGTTAGGTTTCTATTTTGCCGAATAGAATATGAAATTAGTAGGTACTGAGTCATTAGGAAATATTCATACAATCTTTGCTCAACGTCCATGAGTACATTATATGAATTTAAAATTATCAAACTCGTTTTTAGAGTGCGTACTGAATATAAAAATATAAAACACTGAATCCAGCTATTATGAATAAACATATCTACAATATAAAATCAAAGGCTAAGAGTTAAAACGGATGACCCTTATACAAATCTACAGTTTTTGTCCGGTTTTTATAAGATTATCGTCCGTAGATTCAAAAATATCCTTATAGAGTGTCATAGACTACTTTTCATTACTTATTTTTCTACTCATCAATGTAGGATTTAGTTGACTCATGAAGAGTATAATTTTAGATTCTGGACGAAGCGATGAATGTATTGGTTTTACAAAAATGTGTGTGTGTTTTTTTTTATTTGTGTCTGTTTACACGATAAGTAGTCGAAATAATGCTTCGATTTTCTTCAACAGTATCTTAATCGACGGAAAATTGAATGCATTGGGGAGTTCAAAGTTTAAGGTTTTTGAAAAAATCAATTTTGGTTTTTTTGTGTAACTCTAAGACAAATGACCATAGATACATGACATTTTGAATAAATGTTCATTAAATGTTCATATGACCACTTTCTCTACACAAAACATTTTCAGTTTCCAATTTTTTTTTTTTAGATTTCAATAAAATGTTATTCTTTGGCTCAAAAAGCTTGAAAATTTAATACAAGACTCCTAATATATTGTTACAATGGCAGTTAAAAAATATAAAAATATATAGTCGCAATTTTTTTTGTAAGCATATAAATTTTAAATTTTGACAAAATACGTATATGAAATTGTGCAAATTATTTTGAGTTAGAAATTCATAAGAGCTTATCTTTTTAAATCTAAGGTTTTAAAATTCAATACAAGATTCCTCATAAGTTTAGCTACCTTGACTACCTTGACTTAAAAAATTTTTTGCCGGAAGTGAAATTAAATCTTTATGAGCGTTCGAAGTTAAAATTTTTACAATATTGGATATTCACTCAATTTCTCATGTAGCGATTTTCTTATTTTGTTGCAAAACGAATAACCATACTTGAAATTTACACAATGTGTTTATTTGGTAAATTCCTATACCTAGTTGACGACATTTTCAAAATATTTTGACTTATCTTGAACTGTTTACAGACATTTTCAATTGTTTTAGTTTTTTTTCCTATAAATTTAATATCAATACAATTTTATTTATAGGGCCAAAAGCATAAACATTTAATACAATGCTCCACATAACGGTGCTAAAAATCTTTGTATTTTGCATTTAACGGAAAGGGCTGAATCCGCAGGCATTTAATTTTGTCATGGGCAAGGTCGTGCAAGATCAGCTTTAGTAAGTAATAATAATTAATAACCCAAATGTATAAGGAGTAATTACTAATCATATTCAGTATTTACTATATAAGCCACATAATATTATATAATTTGAATAAAACAAAATAAAATAGGTAAAAATAAAATTTGATTTCCCTCAGCTTATAATAAAATTGAAAATTGCTTTTTGGTAATGCATTATAATATTATTATAACTGAAGAAAATTGATTACGCCATGTATTTGACTTGTTTGTATGTACACATCAATTTACATACAATATGTTTTATTTAATAGTTTAATACACAATATTTAAAATTATCGTTAACGATGTAAACGTTAGCTAGGGTAGCAACCAAAATAAATATAATTTATATAATTATAATTTGAATATGTTTTAAAGGGTATAAAATATAAATAAGGGTTTCAAAATAGTACTATATAAAAAAATATGCGTAGATTTATTTTGTGAAAACCGTATACCATATGATATTGTATAAATATTTATATAATTCAGCATTAAACTACAAAATTCTTGTTTTAAGCTAAACAACATTCTTCGGTCTTCCTATTATAAATAGGTAGGTAATTTATTTTAAATTAATAAGTTTATATTAACGGTTTAAATTATTAATATTTTTGTTTGTCATTACATATTATAATAATTTGACGCACCAATGACTTTTAAATAGCAATACGAACTACAAAAGTGTTATTATATAGGTACCAAGAGAACTATTGTAATTTTATTATACATACTAATATTCTGCGATTGAACCTTTTCAATGGAAATTCAACGGTTGGATCTATTTAAACCATTATAGACACATTACCATTTCACTATAAATCTCTTTCAATCACAACAAATTTAATTAAAATACTGTATAATATGTGATATCATCCAAATTACTCAAATCAGCTTTGATGCGCATCTGCAGCAAAATCAACTTTTTTAGAGGAAGTATTAAAATTGATTGTAAAATTGTGCTCTATTCATTGCCCGCGCATCTCATTAAAATTACATTCACATTATCCATTGATAATTGGATGTTTAAACTTCAATTATACTTATATAATTATATACTTTTACCTATATGTATTAGGTACCACATGGAAATTAGACAAGACAGGGTATTCCTTTTTTGTTGTCTGCTTAGTTGTATATAGTGTATTATGGTACATCATTTATTGGGTCAAATACTATCGTATTGCAATACTGGAAATAAACATAATAGATACTAATGTGTTAAAATAAAAATCGAATTTACGTAATCGAAAAAAACATCGAAAATGCAATGATTTATTTATAAAATTGACAGAATAAAAGATAACATAATTGAATAACAAACTGTTTGTTACGTAATCAATAAATTGAATTCGATGTAAAAAAATCATGGTTTTCTTTTCACTCTCAAAATTTAAAAAAAAAATTAGAATAATAGTTGTGTAGCCCCTACTACCTCTATATTTGTAGATTAGCAATATTATTAAAGGCGTGTAATTAATGACCATAATTATTAATTAGCTACTACTTTTTAAAATAATCGTAAAAAACGAGAATTAAAACGCAATACGCACAACTAGTTTTTGACAAAATCAATTTTCTTATTTTGTTGTAACTTAAAAACGAATAACTGAAGATACATGAACTTTTTACTAAATTTAATTTTGTATATAAAAAATAACATTATAAGTACTTAAAAGTTTTTAATCCCCATGAAAAATATTTTTGAGTTGCATCAAAATGTCTAAATTTGTTATTCTTCTTTTAAATATCGAATGTAGTATAGGTAGTACAAATTTAAACTTGTCTATAAAAACAACCAAGTTAATATATTGTTTTACTAGATTTTTTGATTCCAGTGGAGTGTATAACTTACGAGGAGCCTTGTATTCAACTTTAAAACTTTTTAACGAATGATAAACTTTGAATCGACATGTATAGAAACAAAAAAACAAAAAAAAATTGAAAATGACAAATTTTTACAAGTAGCGTCAAACAAATATTTTGAACATTTTATCATGTACAAAAAATGCATAAACATTTAGTATACATTTTACATATCTACGGTTAATGGTTTTGACACTTTTGAGTTACAGTAAAAAAACAAAATTAATATCATCAAAAAATGATTTTGCGTAAAAATTCCTGTTTCTTCTTTCTTTATTTTTTGTTTTTCTCGAATATTTTGAAAAATATTGAAAATTTTCAATTTTGATCTCTAAAATGTACCAACAAAATTAGATTTGCTCTCAGAAACCACTCTAAAAGTTAAAAGTCAAATCATTTTGGCAACAACTTTTCGTGTATAAAGACACAAACCTGTATGATAACACACACACACATCATTGTAAAATCAATACGTTCATCGCTCTACTCAGAATCTAAAAATAACACACATCATTGTCAAATGAATATATTAAATATATACATTTTATCGCTCCACTCGGAATATAATAAAAACATTTGCAACGTATAAATCATTGTCATTACATTTGCTTTAAAGCAAAATGATTTAATTCACTAGTGTAGAACTTGTGCAGTCATAGGTACTTTTACGATAATAGGTAAATATTTAATTAAATATTTAATAATAATATCTATTATTCTCCGTGATGGCAGTTAGTAATTAAATTGTTATATTAACCGAATGTGTACATTATTGATCCATAATACACCGGCTATATGTAAATGTATCATCCAAATAATAATGAAATGTATATACTTTAAGACGTGGAAATTTATTATAGAAATGGTTTATGAAAAAGATGCTGGAATTATACTTTAAACATAATATTTTCAATGTGTGTGTTCAATTAATTATAAATAGCAATGCAACGAAACGACCGTATTTCCCTAACGTATTTACCAAGTAAAATTCTACGTATTTTCTTATTGCATAAATTGTTATACTTACATTACTTTAATTTTATTTACTATAGCATCGGTATAAGTTTTGTGTAAACGGTTTTGTGTACACTGTTATATAAATGTTTGATTCGTTTTGGAAGTTGTTTGTTCATGCTATATTTTTGTTACTATGTTTATGAATTATATAGGTATTGCATGTATAGTAATAATTCAGTTGTATTATTAAATATTTTTAAAATGTTGGATTTATATAATGATGAAATAAAAATAAAAATTGGTTAAATCGGTGTATCATTGAAAATGAAACCAAAATACTTTAAAAAAAACTTATAAATTCTCTATAAAAATATAAAATAAAACTTGGTGTAAAACAAATGAGAACAATTAGTGTGACGTCTCCTTTAAGTTTTTCAACCTCATAATGATATTGTCTGTAGTATATAGTATTAAAAAAGCATTTAAAAAATACTAAAAATACTCTCATATCTACTATTTAGCTTAGGCCCAATACCAATTTTACTCATTTTAAGTATTCTTATATACTTTCAAAAAGTGGTCTGGGTTAAATTTAGTAGCTTACATTTAAGTATTTTGGCACCCACTTAAAAAATTACACTTAAACACACATTAAACTTTGACTTGAGAATTTCTTACTTCCTTCTGAAATAAAAACTTCAACTATCATATTAATTCCTGCAATACCAGGGAATCCGAATTATAATATTCCTTCATTTTATTAACCATTAAGCAGTATTTTTTTAATATCACAAAATTTACGGAAACTGTATCTTTAATGATATAGAAAATTGGTAAATATTTTTTCTAGTGTTAACATTTTTTACATATTCAACAATTTAATTAAAAGACATATATGATTTAAAAGCATGGTTGTTTTAAATATCAATGGATTTTTTTTTAAACAAGTAAAACTAGAGATGTGAGTGCTGTACATTTACCAGGTAAATGTTTAAAACAATTAACCGTACATTTTACCAGTTTACTTTTTACAGGTAAATTATTTTTTATCCAAAAAATGTTGTGTGGCCCCTCTAATCAAATGCAATCAAAAACGCTTATACCATAATAAATACCAATAAACTAATCATATTTTTTATTTTCTCGACAAATGCATATAAGTAAAAGTTAAAAAGTAAATAAATATAAATGTTCTGTCTTTTGAACATAAAAAAATAAACAACATTTTTGTTAATTTTAATAATTTATTAATTGTATTATGAATAATTAAATATTTATAATACGTACTGATACAGAACAATAGATCCATGTTTAGTTCTTTGTTCTTATTATTAGAAAGAACTAAATTTGTCAATAACACAACAATCGAAATAGCAATCGTACCTGTTATTACTAATAAAAAAAGATGCCTTTAAGATATTTTATTATTTAACCTTCGATTCAATTATTTCAATTTTACAATTTTTACCACTTATTGGTATACATTTACCGATATTTGTTTTTACATAAATTCCCCATCTTTAAGTGAAACTTTCAATTGAAAAAAATCTATTTTTGAATATGAATCCAGATTAATATTTAAAAAACAATTAGGTAGGTACCGTTATTTAGGTAGTTGAAATAATTACAGAGTAATTTACTATCATTTTAGTAATAATAATTTACGATTAATATATACATATATTATATTGCATTTTATTAGATTCGCACAACAAGTTTTTGACTTTTATATAATTTTTTCATGAGAGATATTAGATACTGAACATATCAGAGACATGTCATTGGAGGCTAAATGGTTATTATGTTTAAAATAATACGTGATATGATTAAAAGAGAAAATAAATGAGAAAAATAGTTATTTATGAGTAATTTTTCGATCCAATTATACGATAAAGAGTCATAAGTTGTTTTAAAATATGATCACTGCAGTGTGGAGAGTGAAAAATTGTTACTGATCTAAAATGATAAATATTAAACTACGCACAATTTCCCGAGGGACTCAGAAGAAAATAAGAGGCAAAGTGGTGAGCGGCTCCAAATTTACGACTATAAAGCGACCATACATTCCGGTAATCAGAGTTTAATACAATTGAGACGAAGAGAAAAACAATGAGATGTAATCACTACTAACAAGCAATGTTTTACCTCCTATGCTTACTTTAGTTGTAAGTTATAACAAACTTATTAGACTATTCATAGTCTCATACTATTGAAAACTGAATTTAATAATAATATATTATACATTTTGTTTTCTTCATTTTATTAATATATTATATTTTGATAATATTTTCAAGGAAATTACGAGAGCGTTTTAAAAAATATTGTTAAACATATTATACAAATATTAAACTTAAAATTATTGTTTGAGTTAATTGTAATGGTTAGGTATGTTTATTTTTGTTATAACGAACCAAACTGTATTTATATAAATTTGGTGTAATCGTATCATTGAGTGTTATTTATATTTTTGTCGAACAATACCATATTTTTATTAATTACTCGATATTATACAAACATTTTTGAAGATTTAAATCTTTATATCCATAAGGCATAAATTATAATAAGTAATATAGTCTTAGTTAAGCTACAAAATATTATGGTACATGTCAAGATCAAAATACCTATATAACGCCATTACTTTTTATCACCAATTGATGTTATAAATGCAATAACATAACAAAAAAAAAAAAACTGTAAAAACAAACGCACCTATTATCTATAGAATATAATGATGGGCATTTGATACAGACAACTGTTTTCTACGAGATATTATGGTAGTTCTAAAATAAGGGTTTTTAAAATTGTTAGGTACACATGAATAAGGCTTAATAATTAATGTGATGTTTAAACTATTTATAAAAGCCAAATAATAACCAGTTTCAAGAACAACCCTACTAATATGCTGGAGAACGAGACACGCCCACGTCCATAATGGCTACTGTCATTATCGTCATTTGTGATTAGACGAAAAGTTATATTTTTCATTTTTAAATATTATATAATACTATATATACCTACACGGCTACAAACAATATAATATAAGTATATAACACATACACCAGACAGACAATGTAACATTTAATTTCAAACTGGTTTGTTTATTGTTTACCTGTATAGGTCGAAACATTGCTGGTTTGTATATTACATAAATATGCATGATTGGAATTTTCTAGAAACTATAGTACGTAGGTAAAATTATTGTAAAACGGAATAATCTTTTGGGAATTTTGTTTAAAATAAGTCGTCGTCGTCCGGTTCAAAATCTAGAGGCCAAATGCGTAGGAGTTTAAATAACTTCCAAATAATACAAAACGTACTAACTGAGATTATAAAATTATTGTCAATTAAAAACGTAACTTATACATAGACATTTATATTATTTTACTCTGGATTATTGTCTAGCACTTAAAAATAAATGTACCTACTTAGGTTCGCCGGATTACCTGATAACGTTAATAAGTATAGGTACTTAATAACAAATATATGCATATTTGTTATTAATACAGTATTAGTATACACTATGCATCCGTGTAAATTATAATAATAATAATAATATAATATAGTTTATGACAATCATTAATAACTGATTATTAACTCTTTGAATTTATGACTTTCATTTTTAATTAATATTGAAACTTAATAAACAAGTCAATGCTGATAAAAATCACAACGTTATTTTTCTTTTATGATTCAAACGGAGTTCAACGTTACAAGCGTTATTAATAATGAAAAATTATGGGTACCCATATATTAAAATAATAAGTATTATTCCGTCAGTAATTACTGAACAAAAATTATATTTTATGTTCCTGTAAATTTGTAATAAAAATAATTTATTTAACAAAAATAACGAAAATAATTTTTGTACATAATTCATTTATGAAAAAAAAAATGACTTATATGGTGATTATATTATTATATTTTAGTTCCCAGTTGGATTTACTAAAACAACGTTAAAAAATTAAAATTTATCGCCGAAAACTTAATATTCTCCTGCACCAAGTTTAATGTATAAAACATTTAATAATTAGGAAAAATATATTTTACAATGATAATGATATGGGTTTAGTTGCCTACTTAATAACATTTCAACAATATTATGTAACACAGGAAAAAATACTGCTAGATTCCGATTTCCTAGTTAAACGAGTTCAGCAGGACTTGTTCAGGTTAACGGCATATTATATTTCTAAACCCACAGATATTTGTTTATCAGTAGGTAGGTAAGTATAAATTTCTTAAATGTTTAATGCAATTTTTTACGGTTCAGCGAACACGGCGTGACAGTGATCAATTATGACAGTGATATAAATGGCACGCCGTTGTGTAGAACATTTTATTTCATGGATATAGGTAAGTACAATTTAATGCAGATTATTCTTCTTATATTCTGACGCTTTTGAGCTGTGCCTAATTGGATTTGCAGTGCTCGCACATAGGTAATATACTCGAACCTTTTATAATATTATCGTGGCTGATAAAATGTGTACATGTTTTAGTGTTAACTCGCGGCAAGCTAAACAAGTTGCGAACCATTATTTATCCGGAATATTTTTTTTATTACAGAATCGGTTGCGGCCATATTGCATTATACCATAATATTATGTATACCCAGGTAAAGTATAAACGGTCCGTGATTTTTCAACGCATACGACTATGCATTCCTCGAAATGTAAATAAATTGTTCGCAGTTTTCGGAGGGGGGGGGGTTCTTTTTTCACCTGTATGTACTTACTAAATACTAAAATATATAAAACTATAAAGTGATACGAATACCTACATATAGCACTATACATCTAAAATACGTTTATTTCTCTAGACGTGTATTGTACGTCCTGAGCCGTCTCCGTTCATTATAATATCGTGCTTGAATTTCTAGGAAATAAGTTTCAATGAAATTCTCCATCGATATAATAAGTCTCTGAGACCAAAGCCCATACAGTGGTGAACACAGAAATTTCCATTGGGCGAGAAAGGTTACGCTAAAAAAAAAATGTAAATAATATAGATATATATATATATATATATATATAACGTTTACGTTGATATAACATAGGTATTAGGTCCCTAAGTAAAACAAGCTTATAGAGGAGAACATCCAACTTCACTATATAGTACTATAATACGAGTGTACATCATTGATTATACAAAAGGTTAGTCAGTCCAGTTTTATTATTTTACGAATTATGATTCGTCAAAATAATATATAGATTGGGAAATTGGCATTCCAACAAATATACGAAAACAAGTAAAAAAGTATAGAAAGTACATATATTAGAGTATATTTTAAATACCTACGTATAAGTATTTTATACACATTGAAATACTAAATGTTATATACCTATATGTAAAACATAAAAGATTGTACTTTGATATACTTCTTATAGTTTCCTAGTCGTGTACAAAAAATTACAATAATAATACATCATCAATAATTGACATTATGTGCATATTGAATTTCTGCATCAGTAATGATATTGTATTTAATAACAAAAAAATAACTATGTTCTCGTATAGATATCAATGGTATTAGTACCTATTGATATTTTCATGTATTTAATTTGTTATTAATTATTTTAATTTTCAAAATCAATAAATCTACAAGCAATTTAAAAAAAAATAAACATAAAAATAACTTGATAAAAAAACTGGATACACAATAAATAAGGATAACCTGTCATAGTTCGTTCGATTCGAAATTGTTATTTTTACGCTTCAATCCAGAAAATTATTTTAAAAAACTGGTTCTTCTATTCTTAATATTATGTTGTTCCTGATTTATTCGTTTCCCGTGGGCAAAAGACAAGTTGTAATAGCACCATCAGAATCGTAATTAGAACATGTATGTAGTAATTTAAATTGTATAAATGCGTATTAAAATGCCAAATTAGTAGGTTCAGAGTTAATACATATTTGTTTATCTTACAAAACAAACAATAACTCTTTAAATAATTATATGGGTACTCATTAAATTATTGTGTATTATATTAGTGGATTTCCAATTATAATAGTATGTATAATATTTTGAATGTTTAAGATGATAAATACCATAGACAGGTAGGTCTATAAATAGGTAGGTGATAGGTATTTCATCAAATTTAGCACGAATTATGGACACGCACAACAATAAAATTATATAGCGTGCATTTCGGCAGATAGCAAAATTGTGTAATAATTAAACGACAAACTCTTTTGCCTACCTATTTCCTACATATTATTATGATTATGGCGCGAACAACTAAAGCGGTGTACTCACGCGCATTTGAATTATTATTTTTCTTATTGAACATTTTACATATTTGTGGTGTTCGCGTATATCATAACCATATGGTTCAATATGTTATACGCGTGTGCCAGATAAACTCGTCAGGTTTTGGACGGCAATAGCAGTTCCTTTGCTCGCACACGAAATCGTGAAAATAATAGAAAACGTACCACGGATTCAAATGTCTTGGGAATTATTTTCTTACTATCATCAAAAAAGTACAAGAACGAACACACGCGCTTTTATAAATAACTGTTCGTTTCGACAGAATACCTATAGTTGTGTACCAAAAAATATATATCTGTTATACGGAAAACGTACAAAATACATACATCTAATAATATTATCATCGTGATATTATTACCATGCATAGTATTTTAAATTCGACCAAATAAGAATATTATATTATTATTGTTGTCGTCGAATTGTGTATAGCTTATTATATACTAACTATACCTATAAGTGTATAAAAAACGAGAATGAAATATTTTGTGACCCGCCATTTTTATGTCCGCGTACTCCGGATCTCATTGACGTTAAAATATTATTATCAGTTATTGTCAATATCGAAAGATTTAAGAAGGACGTTTTAAAAAGAAACATTTTGTAAAACGTTTGGTTAATCCCTACCATGGCACTTCTCCAGTACGTCATGATGTCATATTATTCGTATGAAATGTCTTTTCGCGTACAATATACCTACACAGTTTATAACTACGAGGCCGGTTTACGTCCGCATTATTTATTTATTTGCGTAATTTATTTTTATATCAACAGCGCGCGGCCGTCCGTCCACTGTCGAGAAGTGCGCTTGTAGAATTTCTTCGAAAAATAAACTTCAAGTGTCCTTGCATACCGTTTATGTTCTCAGTTTACTGCCTATTAAACCCATTTTCCTCTATTGTTTCGTTGTTTACACCCGTCCAGTGTCTAGGTTCAACGCCCCTCTTCCCAACTCTTAAAAAAAAATAAAAAAAAATATCATACATATATCTATAATACCTGCGCCGCCGCCGTTGTAGAGGTCAAACATTATGCATTAGTCATTACTATATGTGAGTTTGTGACTGGTGATCCCGTGTACATATAAATTATACGTATATACATATATATATGTATTTTGTGAGTACATAATATGTATAGGTGCACATAATCTATGTACACGAAATAGTGATGAGATTTGTGTAGCGTTGCATTGGTTGCTTTATGTTGTTTTCACAGTATTATTTATCCACATTATTCGTGAGTTCATTATTCTCGTTAGAACACTACCTATTTATTATTATTATAACATCGATATATAGCTGGTAACCAACAACTCCGGTTCCCCCGCACGAGTTTGTATTCTTATCGTTGTATTATTGTGTTTCGTGTGTACCTATAGTGTTGTGCGTATATAATTTAATATCGGTAAATTTGTTTGGGCGTAAACAGTCAACGTGTTTTGCCGTAAAATTTAACGAGACAGGTGAGAATTAATGATTTTCCAGAATAAACACGAGATAAAGGACCCTAGGGAATTTTAGATTAGAAATTCTTATTAACAGGCGCTATACAGGAGCACAGCGTCTGCACTTCGACGAGTATTTTTATTTTTATTTATTTATATATATATTATTTTTTGTCTTCCCCCGAACCTCTCTTCTTTTATTAATATTCTTTTTCTGAACAGACTCCGGTGGCTACTGGTTACATCAATCTTCTTTTCAGACATTCTCTCTCTCAATCAATCAAAGCCAGTCAACGTCAAGGTCACCATTATCATTCCGGAACGGTCATGGTCACTTGACAACATTTTGAAACCAAATTTTGTCAGCTAATTACACATTTGTGTTAAAATTGTAATGCGTGTTGTATTAAGGCGTGAAATAAACAAATAATTGTTGATTAATCGTATCTATTATATATCTTGTATACACTATTGTCTTTCTAATTATATTAAGATTATTAATATAGGAGTTTTATAGATTGAGTCAAAAGAACAATAACATTAAAACATTTTGTTTATTTATATTGCTGATACATTAATATACAATAATTATTCATTGGATATTATTTTACAAAGTTTTTTGTTGTAAAAATATTGAATATTACGAAGTATAGAAGATCATTTACTATTAATATTACAGTAAGTTGTTGTGTTGTACAAGCTGAAGAAATTTAATGTATTTCTTATCCGTGAAATGAAAATATATTATTTAATTCAAATAATGAAAACAGCTTTTCTTTACTGAAAATGTATAAAATGTAAAATAAACAACTTATTAATAGTTTATTAAAACTGTTTAGTATAATTCTACATTATAATATTAATTGTCTAATTACAAAGATGAATTAACAATAAATATAATGTTACTCGTAACGTAGTAAATTAATTTTGATTAAATATTGATGTGATAAATTAAATCTTAGTTGTTCATTACTTGAAAGTAGATGCATCATCGAATGTAAATTAGATTTAATAAGAACGACTTTTTATCAGCTTTCAAATTAATTAGACATTTTAGTAATAACTTACAGAGAGTATATGAGAGCCAATAATTGAACATTTTATGCAGTTACCATGGTCCAATATATTACAGTTAAAACGAATTTGGATTCAGATAATTCAGTAACTATACAGATAATAGAAGGTAATTTATCCTGTGTACCTACCTATACTAGGTAACATCAATTTAATCATTTTTTTAAATGAAAAACCTTAACGTAAAAATAAATTAAATCATATAATGTTGTTTGTAACTTTTTTTTGTTATAGGTTCTGGTCAGCGAGTGTGTCCTTAAAACAACAATAATATTGAATCGTACGTTCGTATACCTATGTAAATGTTATAATATAATAATAATGTTTTATAGCAGCGTGATAAACACGAATACTTTTAAAAATGTCTTTTCGCTGTTTGAAGTACCTACTTATTATATTTTGTATTATATAATATTATGAAACACAAAAAATTAAAATTACCCTACCCCCTCCACTTTTTAAATAGAGCTCGTGTAATCAACGGTGTTTTGTTTTAATGTTTTTCTGTTTTCCTCTCCCCATAAAAATCTCCGTCGGGGACGACTGCATACGACGTGCTACGACATCTGTGCGCGCTCTGTTGGTCGTGCACGTAATTTTATTACTGTTAAGGACTTTCATGCACTAAACAACTATCGAATATTATGCATTTTAAAATGTGCACTTACGTGTTGAAAATTCTCAATATTATCCTGTTAAATATGCACTAAAAAATAAAATCATTATAGGACTTACGGCGATGGTTATTATAGTACAAAACACGTTCCATGGTTATCACGTATTACCTACCTACCTACATTAAATTTCATGTAATAAAAAAAAAAACCCGCAATAAACTATAGTAGTTTGTAGATTTAATTTGTGTTGCATTCTACAGACTTACCATAATCCAAATTACCGATTCATGAAGATTTGGCCTTTAACGAATTATGACGAACTCACAATTGAATCAAACAATTTTAGGGCTAGACTCATGAAATGTTTTGACACAAGTACATGGTTTTCAAAAAACTATAAAAATAATATGTAGGTACTAATGTACTATACCTACTTCTCATCACTGAAATACCAAATAATTTAGCCCTAAAAACACGAAAATGTCAATAAATGTTGGTTATGTCATCAACGCGACGAGGTTGCAGTAAACCGTATACATTTTGTGCGTTTTAGGCCATAGGGTATATAAATCAATCAGAAAATTATGCAAGTACATAAATGTCCTTGGGCTTTTTACCAGTTTCCGAAAAAAAAATTCGTAACAAAGTTTTACGTGGCTAAACGGTGATACGCCTTTATGCTGCGGGCTTACGAGCTTTGACGCCGCAACAATGGGAGACACCGTGGCATCCGGCGAAACGCTTTCGGGGGGTATGAAAGTCAGTGACCGATATTTAATAACAAGGTATAAAACGTCATTATACGGGATGATCCATTTAACGCAAGACACACATGACACAGAAATCGTGGTCGCTTTTTTTTTTAAAGTCGAAGCTGCAGTTGATCATTACTGTAGTGTATTATATAGTGCATAATAAACGATAAAGCAAATGCTTAATATTATGCGGTCTCAGTAGCAAACTCTGATTTTATATTATACAATACAAACATTTACATAACATAATATTATGTCAATTATGTTATATGTGTAGTACATACTCTATACCTATACGGGCTAAAATATTATGTTGTTTGGGTATAATAAAGATGCATGTGTTTTAATCTCGGAGTTAAATTTATTATTGTATAACTGTATTGTTTGATTGAACAACGTTGCTGGTAACAACCAGGGCTTAGCACCCGAATCATTTATTTGGGTTTTGTGGTTTGGATATTCCATATTGTATTCGGGCGTTCAAACACCAGAATAAAAAATTTAAACAAGCGTTTGGGTGTTAATAACCGTTATTATTCGGGTTAATATTAGTTAATACGGGTTTTAAGTAATTCAGGGGGCCAATTCTCAAATTTTTTTATGTCCCAGAAAAAAAAATTTTATAATTATTTTTATTAGTTTTTTTTTTAAATTGTAATTGTTTAGCACCCCTAGTCCTAATATTGTAATTATTAAACAAGTAATTAACAACAAAATCAAACTGACCATATAAAATACATGCAAAATGGTGTATCACAGTATGAAGATTGTAAAATAAAAATTATTTGGGTTTCGGGTTAATCAGAATGTTTTATTTAAGTGTAACCCTGGTAACAACTCTCTACTAGCTGGTGGTTCTATATTATCCATACAAATTAAAAATCCACCTCTGCCGTATATCCATTTAATGTATACGGACGTCGAGTTAATATACTTTCAGCTGTATCCATGTTGTTATACACACGTGCACGTCGATCGTAGATACTGTTTTGGATTTTCATTATATTACTTTTTGAACACGCGTACTTGTACTCCATTTTTGAATGATATCAAAAGTGGGCATTAACTAGTTAAAAAGTTAATTTTTTAAACTTTTTAACTTAACTAGTTAGTTTATTTTCTAATCAACTTATGAACTTAACTAGTTTAAATTACAGTTGAAATAACTATTAGCTTTTCTCAGTTGATTTAAAAAAATCCATCAAGTTAAAAACATTTTGACATTTTTCGTTTATACGTAAATATTACTATTACATATGAAGGTCATGTACTCATCTTCACGTATTATTATGACATTCAATTGCTATACGATATAAAAAATATATTTGTTAAATTATTAATTTGAGATGAGTATAGTTTACTTTTAACTTACCGATCTTGTGTCCTCTTAACTTAACTTAACTTGAGTTAATTATTTTCATTAACTTGCCCACCTTTGGATGATATATTTGACCAGACGCGTTACATGTGTTGCAGTGCTCTATCATTGTACATCCGATGGATACGTATAACGTATATTATAACGTATTATTATTGTCACTGTATTGGATAACTTTTCAGAGCGGCACTCATCGAATTAGCAACAATTGTACCGTAATGAATCGATGAATCAGGGTTCACGTTCAGAAATCCATGCGATATGACTTACAGTGGTCAGTGACAACAAACCCACCCGTGAGGGGTGTACCTACAGTTGGGATTTATTTAACTTGAACAATAATAATCTGTTTAGATTAATTATATGGTTTTAGATAATTGACGCACACGTTAAATACTTATAAGATAAGCTTAACGTATGAATATAACAGGTACCTATTTTCTGAATATTTATTTCAAGCTATCCAATTTAAGTTATATATATTATATACCCCTACCTATACATACCCATAATTCTACTAAAATTAACAATGAACTTTTAGTTAAATATTAAAATGTATATCATGTTAAATAATTGAGCTCTTTTTTTATTTTGTAAATAAATTATATGTTGTTGTACATTATACGGTGCTATAGAACAGGAGTTGGATTTTAAAAATGTCACGTACACTAGTGCTAACACATTAATTGGAGCTTATTTATTAGTAAGGGGAACGTAAGTTTTTTCCTTTTCTGCGCCCATAATTCATTGTTCTAACTACGAACTGCTATATCTCCAACAAAAACAAATAGAAAATCATTTTCTACAGTGACATTAACGCACTCAAGTTAATTTTTAATTGTATGTGAATTAATATAGTCAAATTTATAAACCGTCCGTTATTTTTTTTTTTTTATATATAAAATATACGTTGCAGCACTAAAATATGCGTATCATACTATCTCTAAAACAGAATTATGTACATTATAATTTATAATATAACAGGCGTAAAAATTAGATTTAAAACTATTGATTTCCGTAAACTTTGATCATTCAAGGCTTTAGACTTTAGAGTTTTCTTTGTACGTTTAAATCTTTATGAACGATCTAAAAAATTAACGACGTTCTAAAAACTAACCTAGGGATTGTTTCCCACTTGCAAAATTCTGTCGGTAATTTCATTATGGTGATATCATCGTCCATTAATATCCTGTTTTCCAATATTTAGTTCAATTTTGTTTATTTTCCGGGGGGAAAATAACTTAGCTTGAGCTTAAGATTTTGGTTAGTTATCACTTATCGCATAATAAAACTCAAGAATATTAAAAATGTCATGGTCGATCAACACACGTTAGATTGGTGGGAGTGTGGGACGAAATAAATGCATCACGCGCAATGCACATGCGTAAATACTAAGTTGTGAAGCAATAAATGTCACAGACAATAGACTGGATTGAGAGGTGAACTGTGTTTGACAGCCATTATAAGTATCATACAAGATCGTTGGACACGTGCTTAATGTACATTTTAAAATAAAAATATTATGATAAATTGTCTTTTCTGGTGCCTTTTAAAGTGTTTGTATGCACTTCAATTATAATATTATACTTATATTATACTAAATAGTTACCTAGTAATTGTATCTGTGATATATTTAAGATATAATAATAAAGGTATAGATTTTGAGTGAACAAGGAATTAATGTGATTTTTTTTTTTTTGCATTTGTTATCACGTTTTGGAGAAGAAATTTTGCTTCAATCTTCAACTTTGCGGATGGTATTACTGGCATAATTGTATGTAGTTTTTTCTTTGATAATGTCAAAAGTAGGAAATTTCTAGTAATTTACACAATTACAGCAAAGCGAGTTCCTCGGTTTTTAAGGTTATTACTAAATTAGGTGACTCTGAAACATGATAATATAATTTTACCAAGCAGTAGGTACCTATAAATGTTTTAAGTTAATAAGATGTTTTTCATGTTTCGATAAAAATTTAAATGCATTGTATTTAATATAGTTGATAAATTTAAAGTATTTTTATTTATTTTTTATAAAGATTGTAAAGTATACAAACGACGAAACTCTGTATATAATTGCATTTCTATAATTGAATTGAATGCTCGGACCACTTTACTTTTCATCTAAACCGTTGCTGTGAACTTTAATTGAATAATAGTTTATTCATGTTTTTATTTTAGAATTCGAAAAAGAAGGTTATTTTTCAAATAAGAAATTAAATTATTTTAAAGAAAAAACGAGAACTAGTAATATATTTTTGTAATTTATTTTCTTATTTATATAATAATATATTCAGCAGAGATTGAAATTTTCATAATACATAGTACGAAATTCACATTTCCTACATTTCTTAAATTAAATATATAGCAAAAGTTATTAGGTATCTATCCAATCTAATGATTTTTGTGTTCGTGATTTATTATATTCGTTTTACTTAACGATAAATAAAATAAATAAAATATTGTTGTGAATCGAAATTGTTTACTATATTTATAATTATTAAAGTCGGTTCATTAAAATGGTTAATATTTGTGTATTTATTTATTTGATGTTATGATAGAAACATTTTAAATATCAATACGTAAATGGTAAATCTGTCATACAAAATAATAACTAGATTGCCACGTTCAAAATAATTTTAACATTTATGATTAATTTTAATACGACAGTACTGCTGATTATAATATTGACCTTATTTTACATTAGTTACATATTTCTTTAGTGATCCTGGATATGCATCGGATCCCATGCTAAGTACAGTAATCTTTAATGCTTTATAGTATAGGTAGGTAAGTACATTTTTAACTTGTCTATATGTAATTAAGGCGTTCCCTATAGAATAATTAGGTAATTCAAAATTACAAAGTAAAACCAATTTACACAACAGATTACTTTTAAATTGCTGGTATTTCTATTTATAAGAACTTCCTTTTGATCATGATAATTTATCCATAATTATATTTTATCCACCTAATGACTCCACATTTTACTAAAAACATAATTTGATTGTGTACAACTTTTCATTAGGGAGAACACTGATGTCTTTAAAATTAATAGTAGGTATCCACAAAATCGATGTGCTTGAATAATAGTGTAGGTACACGGCGAACATATAATAAAACTCGATTAATAATGTAGAAGTTTAAATTAAACAGTTTTTAACTTCCAAGATAGTTCTTTGAAAGTGGAAAATATTATTATTAACGTTTGTTTTACACGAACTATTCGAAAAGTAATAAAATACAAACGAAGATTGACAACTTTTGGTTTGGCATTTGTTCTTCTACTCTGTTCAATAATACATTTCAATTTAAAAATGAAAAAGCACAGTGAGTGCTTTAATCGTACTTGCACGTAATCAGATTTATGACTGACTGCATGTGAATACATTTTTAAAATAACTACCATGCTTCTTATTGCTTATAGCTAAACATGATATTATTATGTAATTGTGAATAAATTATAGGAAATAAAAATTCAAATAGTATAATATAATAAGAGGGCTTACAAATAAAAAACGCAATTTACCTACTTATGCATATAATGTAATTATGAAGTGTTCAAAAATAATAACATAGTTAATACAAAATTCAAAATTAATTTCGTGATTAGCATTATTATACAATAATCACAAATTTTAAACTAAATACATAAATTAGTTTTATAATAGAATCATAAAATGTATCAACTATAACTACCTACTTAATTCAACAATATTATTTGAAATACGCTGCGGAATTATATTTGTATACTGTTATACATTTTATATAACATTTTTGACTATTTTTACCAGTCATCGTTATGCCATGGCATTAGGTATAACGTCGTGTAACTTATAATTATGAACAATTTACTTTAAAATTTGCAAATACAGTTAACACCGTTATTGTTTTATTATAATGTATTATTATCGTGTTATTGTTATTACTGTTCTCGATTTGTGCTCTGTTATTTTACATGTTATATTATTTCTAACATTTGCTATTAGAATAATAACAGATATTTACATTTTTTTTCTCACAATCAGAATATGTCATACGATTTTGCGTGTAGATCGAATGGACGTATATTTTATTATTAACGATTAGAAAACAATAATTATTGATGGTATTGGGGGTTGGTGGAACAGCGTTGGTTTATTCCTTAATTGCGAATGACTGGTTCATCAACAGATGCGAAAATGTTATTTTAATAATTAATGGACAAACCAATCAATCGTATAAATCATAAGTCTACCCGATCCCTACTCTGACATTTCGCTGCGTAGTCCGTAATTACGTTGATTTCCATAATTCCGGTTGTTACGCCGTTTAAATCGATTGAACGAGAAAATTAAAATTAAAATAAAAAATAATATTAATGAATAACATAAAGCTCCAAGTTTCCGCATTAAACTTGTTTGTAAGTCTGAGCCACTTATACAGTGGAATGGGGATAAAAAATAACACTGTTTTTATATCTCTTTCCCTTGTGTCTGGTCTCATTAAAAAGTAGTTGAAAGGATTTTTTTTATCATTATTATTGTTATTACTAAAGGGTTGTTAGAGTGGGCAGAGAAATTAAAATTTAAAATAAAAACCGTGGTTAACCGGAGACTTTTTTTTTAAATGCATAACAAAAACCACATTATTCCGGCTATACAATGAAAGCATTAATCCACATTTATAAAAAATAAATACATTTTAAAAGATTACATAATCATATTACCTACCTATACGTTTTAACAACGACCAATCGGTGTGTAAATATTATACAATTCTTAAAGTTGTATGGAGGTGGTATCAAGTATGACCCTCAAGGTGGAATCTTTAACCACAATACACCATACGTAGGTGCTGCGATGGAAAAAAAAATATAAGAATTAGTACAATTTTCAAAAAGTGTTATAAATATTACATTGGATGATGTAATGGTGATGTGTTAGATGTTATTTTGTATTTTTTTTTTCATTGGCGTTTTCTTTGATAGATAACGGTACAATCAATTTGCGGAGTCGTGCAGATTTTAATAATTACTTTAACACATAAGTACACAATTCTGCCAATGGCATTAGCCATTACACACGATTTCACATGATTTTTATGCAACGTTGACGTTACATATTTACATTTGTATGCTCTTGTTATTATAAATTTATAAAAAGATTACAATAATAATTTATTGACATAATATTATATATTTTTATAATTTATCTACAAAACTAAATTTATAAACTTTGGACATGTTTGACCATGTTTCGTTGCCAAATTTAATCTTATGAAGTTTCTTAAAAATCTGTCATAACAATTCTAAAATATAGCTTTAAGGAAATAAACCAAATCCAATTCAGGATATTAAATACGATACGTCCAACAATGTGTAAAGTGTAAATTAACGTTTATTTATCTACACCCTAATGACTATACTGTTCTATTTGTATCTATATTCTATACATTATACAATAATAATATTATCTACGACTGTTTCGGAAAAAGCGTAACTACATTTTCACAAGGAACCAAGTTTGTTGGCGTAATAAATAAACTTCTGATGAATTTAAGTAAATCTGAATTGAACATTACTTATACAAAAAATGTTTGATTTTATATACGTAAAATACATTATTATTTTTATTATTTATTTTTCAACTCCAATACTCGTCGAATACTCAAATTGCATATACATCATCAACCTGTTTGAACATTGAAAGTTGCGATAAAATGTTTCCTTACTGACCGGTGATTGATTAAATGATAATAATTTTATTATTTATGCAAAACAACTGATGACTGAATATGATGATTCTTCCAACCATATTATTCACCTCTTTTCCTTTTCATAAACTATGAAGTTAATGAAATCATGATTTTTAGAATTTTGAAGTACCTACTTACACCTACCTATTTTTAAACTGTTCTAAGTTTGCATCTTTGTTTAAACGACCATAGGTCATTATTTATTAAATGCAATACATAATTGATACGCATGATGATCAACAAATACTAGATTATATAGTATTGCAGTAATATATTATATATAGTATATACAAATGTAAATATACATTATACATGCATACGTGAACATGTTTGGGGTTGTGCCTCTATCGAGGTAACCCCTTTATTCCTTAGCCTAAGTTATTGAAACTAAGTCAGCAGTTTTTCCAGTTATTCAGCGCTATAGTTTTTTCACGTTTGTTAGAATACTTTTTGATTTTTTTTTTGAATGTCTTCCAATTAGCCAGTATACCTAGGTAAATAATAATATAGTTTTTACGATTGAGTATAATTTTGTGAACTATATTCTATTTTGTAAATTTGGCAATCAATTGCTAATAAGTATTCTATAATAATTATAAATCTACTATTGAGTAACAGCTATTTTATATAAGAGTCAACCGATTTTTACAAAAAATGATTGAGAATATCAACTGACGCAGTGACGCAAAATAAAAATGATAGATAGTCAGTGCAAATATTATTGGTTAGGTTATAGGTACCTACCTAAATTACGCATATGTAAATCCTCGGGTTTCGACTGATTGTCACTCAATTTTACACAGATATAATTTGATATCCCGGACGGGTGGTAAGAATATTAGAATAGAAGCCACCGCGTGGGAAATAGCTGTTAGGTAAATTATATAAAAGGCATATGACTGAGGCTTAAAGAATCAAAAAAATATTACCTATTCACGATTCAAGGATTGTTTAGATCATAGTTTGAACCAGTTATTTTAGTTTTATCTTAGAATTACCCCATCTCGGATTCATTAATTCCCAGGCAACGATAATAAAGCTAATTTTACTATACATTGTTATGAAAGTGAAATTTTACAGGGTGGATATAATATACTGGTTGATTGAAAATTGACCTTGTATTAAGAATAATAATTTATAATACAAGGTTTATTGGATATGTGGCCCACATAATGTGAGCCATGATGATTTGACAATATTACATTATTACAGTAATTAATATTAATGTATTAACATTTCATCAATTTGTAAATCTGTATGATCAGTAATAAACTAAAATACCTATATTAAATATTTTTATATTTTATGTGAAACAGTTATTAAAAAATACTAACATTAGTACCTACATATAGATTAATAACTCAGAAACTACTCACTCAAATGTTGATAGATAAAATGTGTCAATATTTTGAAAAAAAACATGCACTTAAAAATGTATAGTATAAATTGGTTCTTCTTATTTGATAAAAATAATTTCTTATCACCTAAGTATACTCCATGTACGGAATAAAAAATGTATATATTTGAAAATATAATCTTTAAGGCTACTTGTATACTTAACAATTCCGTAAATCCAATTAGAATAAATTCAATATTAAAGTATTAAACTTGGGAGAGCATACTTGATATTCCCTCCATATGATATATCCTCTTTATATACATGCTTTTTTTTAATAACATTTATTGGCTTCAGGTTTTAGTAAAACCTGACATCAAAATGGAAAGGTGTTATTATTATTGTGCAACTAATTGAATTAGGTTGATTTTTATTTTATAATACCTGTTTTTATATGTTTTATTTCAGAGATGCATTACATTAGCCTAAATAATACACTATTGTTTAAACTATAGTTTAATTAAATTCAATCAAGATGTTAACATTTCAATTATATTATTACGCTTGCGTTCCCCTATACCAAAATATTAATTACACTAAGCAAATTTATTCTATCGCAAAACAACTTCAGACGACACATTTATGTATTGTAATCAATAGTTTTCAATTAAATTGTTTATTAAATGTGAACCTTTGTGTTTAATTAATTACAATTATTTTTTTGATAAACAATTATCTTCGTTCATATTATAAATATTTAATAAGAGTTAAATTTTTCGTTAACCTTCTTTGTTAATGACTATTCTCACGGAAAGCATATTAAATTTTTAGTTGAACATCTTATAGAAAATATTTTGAACTATAAATTAATTATATTTAATTTAAGTTAATGAAATTTTCAATAGCTGGATATTTCTGTTTTTATTTTAAAGGAACTTAGAAATAAACGTTCAATTAAATAAAACTGTCTCATTTCTTAACATTTATATAGCTTTAATTAGTTTAATTTGATTAAAATCCGCAAAGATTATAATTATTTTTTTGTTTTTGGAAGAACTAAAAGTTTACAGAAATAAACTTCTATATTTTAATTCTAATAAATGTACTTTAAAATCATTTGAATCAAAAATAAAGCTTCTACTATTTTTTTAATTATCGTAACTGTAATTATTATTAATTATACTTAAGTAGACAGTGGTTTAATTTTTGGCTTTAGCATTAATGACGTTTCCGATGTTCTCAACTCTATTATATAGCAACCATTATTTTAAAGTAAGTTTAAAACTCAAATATTTAGAAATGCTAAATGTAAAATAGATTTACTACTTTGTTATAATATGGTTATATCTGTAATGTTTACATACAATATTTATCTCCAACAGATGATGTAATTGTCTGCAAACAATCATTATTATAACTATGGCCATATTGTGGACTTCTATATTTTTTGTGGGTATTGATTTTTATACCAATTAAAGTAGGATAAAAAATACCCAGTCCTAAAATGATACACATCGTTCAAACTATAATTTAGAATATTATTTTAGATTAAAAGAAATGTAAACCGTATAATTTATAAATTAAGGTACCTATAATATAATATATTATATATAAACATTGGAGATTAAAAAGAAACCTAAAGTTTATTATCATCCGATAATCCATTTAAATAATGTGCCTTAAGATTATACACGAATAGGAAATCTAATTAAAAAACAAATGCAGCAGCCTTTGTATATGGTTTGAATATTGTTCCCGTACCCAAGCTAATTACAGTTTTGTTTTAATTAAAACAATTAATAATAATATAACGATCTAATTTCGAAATAAAACTTGCGCTGATATTAACGGTAACTATGTCATTAAATAATGTTAAGTCGATGTCTATTCGACGTTCAAAATAGCTTTAACATCATGAAGCGTTGTAATTTTCATTATTAACCATGTGCAATATACATTCTAAGAGCTTTAAAAACAACATATTTATTTATAGATATAATTCGGTAGAAGAGGTAAAAAAATATAATATTTTTTATTCATTAAGACTTATTAATATTTCGTATACATAAATAACGTGTTCAACATTTCAAAATAATTTTGACCAAATACCTACATTAGCATAATATTATGACCGTATACAATATACATATTTTAATGGCTGTCATAAATTATTAAATTTCACTATGGGAACTCTTTATTTTAATAATTACTAATATTATTGCTTTAAGATTTATATTTATACGTGGTTATATATTGACGTGAATAAATAATATTATTATAATGATGTAAACATAATCTCCCAATGGTTAAATATTTTTAATTGTTATTTTTTTTTATTTGTTCGTTTAATCAAAATAATGTATTCGGTTTATTTGTTTCCCAATTTGAATCCCTTTGCATACGAAATACCGTACACTTTCTTGTTTCGTAATCAATTTACAAGGGACGTATTTTCATTAGGACGTACAGACTTTGATGTAATTCGGTCACCATGTAAATCACAGTCGAAAACACTATATAGTATGCGATGTGAGACATTTGTTTCGAATTAGATTTTGATTTAAGCAACCTGCATTGTTTCGACTACAAAACTCGTATTGAATTAAAATAAGATTTGACTCGATTAATTTAGTCGAGCTTTAAATTTTATCTGTATAATAATATGAAACAGTCTCAAATTATTTGCATGCTAGAGAGAACTTCAAATTGGGTCTTATCCTCAGTTTTCTTATGTACGTTTGTGGTTTGTCATGTATATACACAACAATAAGTCCATTATAATGAACAATAAACATAAACCTACATGTTATTACTATTTTAAATGTGAGTTAACTTTTGTAGTATACTACTGCCCAATGCCCTAAATGCAGTTATTTGATTTCAAATGTGACAGTGTTTATCATGTTATTATAATATAATATCTACCTTACGCTTTAATCACCTGCAATTCGCCGTGTACAAAAATTGACATCTTTATTCCATAAATAATTATTACTTATATTATCATTATAATTTATACTTGAATTTATTTAGCCGGGTCGAAATGTAAATCTCTAAAAATTATTTTACCAGCGTTTAATGTAATTTAATTGCATTTATTTGCAATCTATTGGGAAGTTCGAGCGCGAGCACACTTTTAATTAGTGATAGTTTACAAACTTCAATTGATAAATTATAAATTATTTTATATTATGAACCAATTTTATAAGCATATGTAATATACATTTTAAATTCAATAACATCTCCGTATAGTACTCAAAATATTTTTAAAATTAAGATTGTTACAGTTTAAAAATATAATAAAGCAGCACCTACAAAAATGTAATGCTGCGACGACCGATAATAACCAATGTATATCTTAAGGTTTTTGATAACGTGAACGATAAATTAACCGTATTCAGTTTGATATATATATATCGATCAGAATTTTGAATATTGCCATAATTGAGTTCGTTCCTTAAGAATTATTTGTAATTACCAATATATATTATTTTAACAATGCACGCGACTGTCGTGTGTACATACGTTGCACTTAAATTACGCTATTGTACGCTGTTACACACATGGAATATATTATAATACACATATATATTATTATTTGAGATTATGAACAATATATTCACGAAATGTGCGTTTTACCCGACGAGTTGACGCGACTCACCTGGTCCTTTTGTTTGCAAGAAATAATCACTTCCTCGGACGGTTTTGTTCTAACATCGGCGTCCCATTAATTAGTTGTTTTTGGTTGTCTACATAATAAATCAATCCAACAATGTTCAGTTTGAGTTATACAGCCCGTTATGTTTTAATGTAATTTTCACCGACAAAAATCATGCGGTGTGTTTTATTTTATCACTGGACCAAAAATTACCAAAATTGATTTAGGTACCCATACGATACTCTCGTTACCGTCTCGTGTGATGTTTGGCATTTCTATATTAGTTATATCATTCTGTATTCTTAAAGGAAATTTCGAGGAGATTGTAACAAGGACATTCAATCTTATTTCGGTTAAATGTATTCCAAATTTCCATGATAGTTTAAAAATGTATTCATCGAATAAACACGATCATTTAAATTTCATTCCGCGAAAAACAATGCAATTCAAAATATGAAAAATATAACATTAAAATTGTATGAGCATTATAAAGATTAAATAAATGTAAAAAATATTCCCAGAGACATTACCACATAATTTTCGGTTCGAACGTCATAATGTATTATATCCTTTGTATAAAATATGTTTGTAATAGCAAATACTAAATTTATAGTACTATAAATATTGTGTGCTAGAAAATCATAATTCATATTATTATCATTTATAAACTTTAGACACAGGTTCTTGAATTTCCAAAGTATTTGCATAATTTACATCTTGGTTAAGTATTGATTATAATACAACTATTTGTTAAAATACAACTTCTTGTCAGCAATATTTTAATATTAGTTATTCCTTCTTCTAGTAATTTAATTATAATCGTTTTTGTTAGTGAACTATATTTACTAAATCAAATTTTTCATTCCCATTAATCTTCCTAGTACACAATTATATTGCAATTTGTAAATTGAATTTATTATTATTTATTACTGCAACGTTTCGAAAAAGAAATGGAATAATTTCCTTGATTGTACGCATATAATCAAATTAACTTTTTTTGTTAAAATTTAACGAGTGTTAGCGTAAAAAAGTTAATATTTTTATGATCACTAGTATAATACTTTTTTTTTAAATAAAATATAAACATTATGTACTTACTTAACATCTGGTCGTATTTTATACATTATAAAGAACTATGCTCTTAACAGCAGCTTAAGCATCGAGAATGTGTCGGAAGGGAAACCGGTTTTATTAAATGACAGTCCCTGTCCCGATAGCCTTGTGTTTATCCCGTGACCCGCGTGATGACGCTTACCACATACAGGTACCAGAGTACTCGTATAATAATAGTCCATCGAAACTCGCGACGAGGGTGTAAGCTAGTATACTGTAACAATAATATAACATAGTATAAATTATAATCTCAAACACCAGACACTTGATAATTCATTGTCCGATGCGACACGTCGGGACCACTATGTGTATAAAATATGAAATGTGTGTATAAAATTAATCACGGACAAAATATCGTCTCCGTTCCGTTCGATTCACCGTTCAGACGACACGACGATACAAAATATTGATAATGAGTAATGACAATGATATCCTAGTCTGGACAAATATACACAATTATTGTCTGTCTGTAATGTAAGACCACGCAATCTCAGATCTCGGACTCGGTAACAATAATAATAATAATATTATGATAATGTTGATTTACCTATAATATTATAACGCCGGTTCTGTACCTATGACTTTCAGTAGGACTTAAACAGTATCCAACAGTCGTACCTGATGTGCAGTCCCGTCGCCGCTCATACTTATCCGTACTCTCGTCGTAAGACGGGTTCATTAATTCCAGTCACAGGCACGACACCTCACCACTACTTCTCCGATCCAAAATGACAGCCAACCATCACCCCCTTACGCTTTGAATAACAAATGAATTCATTTATTTCGTTTACATACAGCACACCTCCGCCGGCCGACACCCCACCACGGGGCTCGTAACTCAGTGTCGTTTCCACGATAAACTTCAATAAAACAACCCTTTTGTACGTTTTATTCAATCCATTTCTGAGCACGCGGAGCAAAAACCTCCTCTCTTTTCAATTACAAAGTTTTTGATTCCGATGTCACCGTTTCAGTCGCAGTCCTGAACCCATGTGCATATTACACGCACACACACACAAAACACAAATATACACCCATATAATATAGAAATAGATGCGGTGAGGAAACACATAAATGCCAACTGTAAGTGGATGAATGGCGGTGGCAGGGGTCAAGACGGTGGAAAACAGAAACAGAGTGAGACATGATAAGATAAAGAATGAGAGGAAGACAAATCCCGACAAACGTCACGTTTTATTTATCTAATTGCCTGAAATCTTGCAGATAAAAGCACACAATTTATGATCCTGAAGTCAAGAGGTTAGTTCGATAAAATGGGAAACAAAATTATACATTTCTATCATATATTATTAAAATAACTTTTTTATAAACTTTTAACAGGGGCACAAAATGTAATTTTGAACAAATTTACTATACACAACTGTACCAGTTTGAACATTAAACAATTTTAATAAATAAATAGTTCGATATAGTTTGAATCCCTTATAATATTATTATTATTCTTAAAACTTTTTGAATTTATTTTTTCTACTAATAAAAATTGAAAGAAAAAGCCTCACCTTTCAATAAATTTAACTTCATAAAATATATGAACCTGTTCGTACATATCATATCATAATATTACAATATATAAGTAATATTATTATGTATATCATATTTCATCAATATGATATTTGATTTGTTATTTTTTGCCAATAATAATAAACAAACGAGATCTGGACGGAAATTCATTGATGACGAAAAACTATAATTGAATAAATAATATTATTAATTGATTAAAATACCTGTATTATATCATAATTATAATTTGTAAGTTGTAACTACTTTTTTTTTCAATTTCTATTGATACAATGAACATGATTAAAATAATAATTTGGGTAGCTTTATTTTTAATGCTGAAAATTATATTAATATAACAAAACAAATATAACTATTTACCAGTCATTGTCAATAATTATTATTAGAAAAACTTAAAAACATTTTTAATATGTAAAATTTTAAATTTCAATGTATATTTATTCTTATTTAAGAGAGCTTTATAAAGTAATAATAATATAGAGCACAATGTGAACAATGAAATTTAATTATGGAAGGAACTTTGTTAAAATCAAATTTAAATTGAAAGAGAGATATAGTGAAAGAGAAAAAGGGTGAGCCTACAGAAGTTGGTGAAAAGGAGCGCCCCTGTGCACTGACCGAAATACAGAAGGGATGGGTGGGTTAATTTGAATGTTTAGAAAGGGAATTTTGGATAAGCAGTGGTTTCAAAGTCTATTAGAATAACTCGTTTTATAATTCACAGTTATAAAATAAATTATATTCAACATACTTTAACAAAGCTTATACTAAGAAGATGTTAGTAAAAAATTGTCATTATATAACTGTTTATATTACCTTTTCATAAGGATATTATTTTTTCCTCTCATTGTTAATAATGTTTTTTTAAATTATTTAATTTAGTATATTATTAACTTATTATGTACCTATATCTCAATATCTGATATGATCTAATAAGATTTAATAATTACATTTATGTATTACCTAAATAGAAGGTTGACACCAACTATTTTCGAATAATAACATTATAATATTTATGTGATACATTTTGTAGAACTTGAAGTTAATTTTTTTGATCATCTAACCAAATTGTAAAATAATAATATATAATATTTATTTATGTAATATAATGTAGATTGATGCATTAAAAGTAAATAAAAAAAATAATATTATTTTCAAGACATTGAGTAAGTATTAACATTCATACAAGAAAGTCAATCACTGTAACTGTAGACTCAAATGCCAATACCTATTGAGTTTGTCAAAATGATAAATAATATAATTGAATAACGTATAAAATTGCAATCAATTAGTATTAACGTTTGAAAAAAGTCAAAGACGTTTTCATTTTAATTTATGTATTTTAAAAGTTTAATAAATAATATAATTTAATAATAATATCTTCAACTTAAATTAAATTAATTTACATATATTATGTAGGTAATGCATATAATTATTAAAGAGAAATGTAAAAATTAATATTTTAGAAAAAAACAGTAATAAGATTAAATTAAAAAGTACCAACTCATGTTACCTACTAAATATTACTTATAAGTAATTGGTGGTTAATTAAATAGCGTTGTATATTAAATTTAACGTAGGTACCTAATGGTAATGCATGCGATGCATGTATAAATGTAAATTTTATTACGTTAAATGGATTTTAGTCTAATTGTATTTTGTAAGTTATAAACTTGTAACTATAAATATATTAGTATTATATATTATATAGGTAGGTAGTTTTTAAATTTAATAATATGATGATATTTAGAATATTATTTGATATTTGGTAAGTGCCTACAGTATAGAATGCACTTTATTTAACTGTTAAATATTTGAATGGAACATTCTACAATAATATGTTATGCATAATTTATATAATTGTAATTGGTTTCTTCTTCATAATGGCCGACCAATGAACATTAAAGCAATGGTTGAATGCAAATAGTAAAACCTTATTTTTGTTATATTATTATTATATAAATACAAATGTATTAGACCTATAAAATGGCCTATATTTCAGTTAATCCTTGATAAATTGTTTATCATAATCTAAAGGAAATTTAAAAATAGTCCATGATTGATTTTTATTTTTATAATTGTATACTACGGTGTCAATATGTATATGATTATAAAATAATATCCGGCATTGAATGATCATAAAAGTTAAACTCATCATCTCGGAAAAGTTACAATTAATTACATTAAATAATTAATATTTTTAATTTTCAACTGTCATGGTAATAGTGTTTAGAACAGAGGACTTGTGGATTATCGACAAGTTATACCTCATTACTGTTCCTAATATGTGGTTGGATCAAAATTTATTACGTTATCCATACGGGTGGTTGAACTAGTCGGTAGGTACGGTATGCTTATAAATATTTTACTTCATGTGAAATCGATTTCCATCATTTCATATTATGTACTTATATCGAGGACACAATTAAAATACATTTTCAACGGTCGTTATTTGGATGACTAGAGTTGTCGGATATTCCATTTTATTTTTTAAACGATACAAAATATGCCATGTGTATATTATAGTGCATGTTTTAACTAATAAATAACGTTAAATCAAAACAAATTAATTGTACTATTAATTAGTATTTCACATGAATTCTTAATAAAATTTAACTTCAGTAGATAGTTATATTTTGATTCAATTGTTGGATCAAAGATTTGGAAAAATCGTATCCCAACGGAAATGCATTCATACACTGATACCAATGTGTTAATTGAAACTTTCTATAAAATCATTGTATATTTGAAACGTATTTTGAAGTGTGATGTTATCTATCAAATAATAAAGAATAATAATAAATTTATTTACCAAATTCCCAGTTTCAGAACTAGACCTGTAAGGTTTGATGAATAATCTCTCACATATTTTCAATGTTATATTTTTGAGCACAATAACATGGAACATAAATAGTTTTCTGACTTTATAATGGGGAAGTGCATTTGCATGCAAATATGAAACACCCTCATAAATCTAATATAAAATCCCTGCTTCTCTTGCATACCCGGCACAACATCAAACAAACTTATTCTCTGACATTTTCTTATATCAATAACTTTGGGGGTGACATGGTTACAAAAGTTCAATATCAAAATGTTTGATATATAATATTTAATACAATATGTTCATTATGCGCTCGTGCGAGTCACCTAAATCTTATTATTATTTTGTAAAACTCAATACTCCATTAAAATATATATTTGAACAAACAATGAATTATATGAATAAGTTTATTATTTATTATTTATAAACATTATAAAAATTTGAATTTTTAACTAATTTGCCTATTTTGTTGAAACGTTTTACAGACTGTCACAACTCAAGGCTACTATAATAACATATCATATCCACTACGTTTAGTCAATCTGTGCCCATTAATTATTGGTCTGCCTACAACTGTTCACCGTCTACACACGATTTATGTTGGATCCAAAATCATCACACAGTATCTCGAGACGCCATATCGGGACATATATTGTCATTCTTGCTCAAAAATATAACTGTTCATAGCACCATAATCTCTTTATCATAAGAGCTTGGAAAATTCCTGACCTTCAAGATGGATATCATATTTTTTTGTTTTAATAATTATAATTTTATCGGTATAGAATGTATTATGTAATTAATTGTTCACAAAAATCACTTAATGGATGACGATGATAGATATTGATTATATTATTCAATACTTGCATTGGCTAACACCGATATCAAATAGAACCAGCCTATTGCACTGGATCGTAAGATTCTATAGCAACTATTACACTATTCCACCAAACCACTTGATTGGGTTATCCTGTTACGACCGTGCTCACAAATGTAAACATATTTAAGTTACCGATCGACATGCACTCGAAATCATACCCATGTGTACAGTGTACATACCATAATATTGCCCTCGTTTACTTCGCTATATAAGAGTACAACTATAATCTATTATTGAAATTTAAAATGGATTTAAGGATTCCGGCGAAAGCTATAGGTCACCCAATTTGATGCACTATTTCCCGTACAGAACACTTAGTGTCTTCTCTTTAATATTAGGTACACTATCTTATATATTTAATTCCTTTATACTACATATATCGGTACAAATAGTGCTTTGCTTTAATGGACACGATTTCTATATCAGGACCGAATAAATACTACATCTACATGGCTTTATTACCAGTTAAATTGAGTCAAAGAGAACAGACAACATCACATTACCTTGACTAGTCTAGATTTGTTGAATTTAATCTTGTCTAATCACGGTATATAAACGTATAAAATAGGTTTTAAAAAAAACGATATTAACTTTAAGCATTTAAAAGTTTTATTGTAAACAAATGTTAAACAATATTATAATGACTATCATATTATTTTGTTGCAATCTGTTATCAACATTTCATCTGTAGTCTGTAGATTCATGTGTGTTGAATTTTTTTTTTCTCATAAACTTGGAACAAAATTATTTAGGCATAGCGAATGATAAATATTTATATTCTTCTCACATAATCAGTTGATTTTATATTGTACTCGATATGCTTTGTACATATTTTTAAAGAAGCTTTTATCCTGCTGTGACTCCACCTGGCCACTTAAATGCTCTTCACTTTCTGTATTAGCTCTACATTTTTGCATATTGGCTTGGCACTGTACATTTTCATGTAATATAGTCCATACATTGTTCACATTGAACTAAATTGTAGTGGGAAAAGATTGAAATATTTTTATCTGAAGTATATGCATTTCATTAAAAATATACCTACTTAAGTCATGGCAGGGAAGTATTTAGTTTCTTGTTTATTTGAATTTCAATGACGTCAATATTATATTATATTCGATATTTTAAAAACATAAAACTAATATAAATGGTTTTGTTTAGTTAAAATAATGATAATAGAGATTTTGATAGAACACTTCATTTTCTACTTGTAGCTATTAAATTGAGATATTAATAATTTACCTATTTAACTCCATAATGTAAAGTAAGTTTACCCAGGAGATAAAAAATAAAAATAAATTTTACTTCACTTAAATATTGAAGTAGTTAATTTTTAAACATGTATAAAATAAAATAAATGTAATAAAAATAACTGATTTTGTAGAAAGATTTTCATAACGTGGAAAGTTTTGTTTGTTGGAAAAGTAATCGGATTTTCAAGTATAACTTTAGTAATCAATGTTTGCAAAACAAGAAACTCGTTTAATGCTGAATGGCTAACATTCCCTTGTGCCACAGTCTGTTAATTAAATAATTTATGCGTTTATTTAAACTTTGATTAGTATTTACTATTAATTCATAAGTATAAATCACCAATGAAAAGTATTTTAATCAATTTTTACTTGAAGTAAAAAATGGATTATTATAGTTTTAAATGCTTTAATGTGATGGATAGGATCTCAAAGAAATTTAATAAATTGTGTTACTAAAATTATTTTGTCCTTTTCAATATAGTTAGAAAATTAAAAATTAAGAAATAAAAATTGTTTATATTGTTCATCACCTTTTGGAGCACTAAAATCTTGAACATTGAAGGTGGTTAATGGTAGTAATGTATGGAATTTTTACAAAAAAACAGATTTTCAAAATTGATTTTTTATGTTTTAATTACAAAATTAATAACTATAGATACTTGAATTTTTTAAAACACATTTTATTTAAAACTAACTAAAAGGTTCTCTGTGTGCTCTTTGGTAGACCTTTGGCCGATTACGCTTCATGGACTATACTATGAAGAAGCGATCTACTGTTGTAACACACTAATACCAATATAAATATATAATAGTAAATTATTCTTAGAAATATAGGGACCTGGTACACATACAGCCCCCTCGTCCAATTACGAATTGTATTTCATATACAATGATTTCTTATTCAATAAAAATTTAACAAATCCATGATTATAGTGACTGACTCAATAACGAGGTATACTCAACGCATATACAATACAGAAGAGCAACATTTTAATAATTATAATAAAACACAAAAAGTATTGATAATGTTATTAAAAAAGTCGCTCTGCTGTACAGTAGGTTACAAGTGGGTCACTATATAATGATTTCTATTAAATTTGAATTCAATGATATCATATTACTGTATACGAAAAACGATTCTGAGCGGAGACTGTTTGTCAGTCTGGATATTTTATATTTTATTATAGCCTGTAAGTTGAATTAATATTATAAATTACAACAAAATAACTAAAATTGTTATTTTTATTTTTAATCGTTTCTATGGTGATAAACAAAGCGTTAGAAATTGAAATTCCATTTCTAGTGGTTTTTTTTGTATTTGTCGGTAGTTTTTCTCGTGTCATTAAATAACTATTGATAAAATAGAAAAATTACCTCTTTACAGTACTATATTGATTCAATTTGCTAAAAGATAAGATACTATATGTTGAAATCGAAGCATTCCTTTTCGTAGAAATTTTATATACAGGATAAAAAAAAAGAATAAAAAATAAACACCATTGTAAAACCACTAGATCCCTCACTCCACTCAGAATCTAAAAAGGCTAGGTATACTATTATTTGTTTTTTACATTGTATTAGTTTAATACAATAATATTTTCAATATTTTCAGTATTTATATATATTTTTGGAATAAAAAAATTGAACCATTTTACCAGTGTATGTTTGATCACCAAAATAACACACATCATTATAAAACTTATCGCTTCTCGCAGAACCTAAAATGATTAACTATATTAATTTCCTATCCAATTGAAATATAACTGGAATGTTTTAGGTTAATTAAATTTTTAGTCGCTAAAAAACAGTAGATTTTTAGATTACATTACAGGAAAATACGTGTCATTCTTAATGAATGTTTTGATTTATTATTCAATCAAAATGCAAATACTATAAATTGATAGCAATCCACCAATGTCACAAGTTGTAAAGCATATTAAATGGACAGTGATTTACAACGCACATTCACCTTAATCCAACTTCAATATAACTTGTCGATCACTATTTATATGGATAAATTGTTTTAATATATGTTTAATTCAATTCTCTGAACGTTTAAGTGATAATTTGATTTCATATCGAATATTTTTAATTTTTTTTAAATTGATTTAACATATAGCTGTTAATTATTATTGTTCAGATTCACAAACCGTAAATAATATATTATTATGAATTGTAACTGAAATAAATTACAAACTGCACAAAAAGTATTTATACACTACATTTTGCTTCACCATGCTCATCACCATTTTTCCAATAAATATGAATTTATTAAAATGTTAGTTTCGGTAATTTTTTAAGTATAACTACATACAATGCAATAAGAACATACTATTTCTAATATTTAAATTTTTTGTGCCATTTAAGGAATATATTGTGAGGTTATAAATTTATTATTTTCAAATTAGAACCAAATGTTTTTTACTACAAATTGTTAAGCAGATATAATTATTTTTTTTCCAATGTTGATGTTGCAATCTAAATTGAAATTTAAACAACTAGATTCTGAATTATTATATTATGTGTAATAAGGAATAATGATCATATTATATTTTATGACAAATGATAATAAGTTGAAATATATGATGGCTATTATAATTAGGAAATCATAATAATTAATATTAATATAAAAGCGTTTTATAATAATATGTAAATAATATGTGCCGTACTACCATTGAATATAGAATTTCAATAGTTATTACTTCCGAACAATAATGACTTATGGCGGACAAAAAGTCTTTTTAGGTCACCAATTTATAATGAATTAAAATATAACATAATCAAGGTATGTTCAGTTTTAGATCCATGTTGTCACACGTCACATTTAATTAAACAATCAAAAACTGTAGGGAAATTTATTTGCTGTAAACTTTTACAACAACTCAAATATGAATACTAAATTAAATTAATCAACAATTTTGACAATTTTAGTGATTTAAAAAAAATAAAAAATAAAAAGTGTGATAATTTAAAATATATGTACGTTTAATATATTTTACTCCAAATTTGTGGTTACAAACTTACATTGTTATTTATAACTTATTTTTATAGATTATTAAATACATTTCACTTATTAAGTAAATTATCAAATGATCGCTTGTTGGTATGTTCAAGTAAGATTTATACATTTTATTATAAGTACCTATCATTATATTTTTTGATTATTCTTTACTGATCTTATAAATCAATGCAATTATAAATAGTTAAACATTAAACAAGTAAGTAACTAACGTTATGCCGACCACCAGAGTCCGACAAAGTAATAAAAAAAAATTATAAATGCCCAACTTCATGTTTTTAAATTTGGCGACAAATATGAAACAATAACAAATTGGAAACTTTCCACTTACACATAGCAAGGAAAATAGAATGCAAAAAGTTTATGTTGTACTTTTATTGGTAGAAAGGGAGGGGGCTGTTGTTCATACTGCATTGTCTAAACAGGAACAAAATATTGTGATCTACATTTATTAGTTTCAAATTTACTTCAGGCAAAAACGTTTGTTTTACCATCAGTTAATCGATGAAACGCAAACCACAACCATAAATATTATAATTTATTTTAAGAACCTTGTTTACGAGTTGTTTTTACAAAAACTGTAATAAATAAGACTACGAAATAAAATGTATCCTAGTAGTAAAGCACGTATAATGTACATAGTACATTTGTCCAAAGCACAAAATTGATGCTGTAAAAAGAGGGCGATGTTAACACTAAAGATTGCTATTTTCACCTAATTTGTTGGGTTACCTATATATCTTAAATCTGAGTCCTTACTTTGATTATAAACTGCTTTATACTGCTACTATAATTTACTCTATTAGTTTTAGGATTAATAAAGAGGTAATCTGGTAATATATACAAGATCGATATACATTGTTTTTATTCCATATTTAACATTTAGAAAAATTCAAGGACTGCATTTCAATCTCGTATATTTTGCATTAGTTCTAAGTCTTAATGGTCAATGATAAATGGTTATTGGTTTCATAATTATTTGTTTTATTTTTAACTTATTATAGTCATTTGAATAAGCAATTTTAGTTTAAGTATATCGTGGTTTTTTTAGGAAAATATATAATTTGACAACATGCCTACTTAAACCTCACCTTAATAACCTTTTTTTAAAAGAAATCGACATTCGAACGAATGGTTTCTGAGTTATTATAGTTTACGTAGATACTATATATTATGAATATTAAAAAATAAAAGTGCTGTGAAAAGACAAAACTGACAATATTATAATAACGATTTTATTTTAACATAATACAATTTAGATATATGTCAAAAACACGATAAACAATTTATTAAATCTGATCGTTAACAATTTTTTGTACGTTGACGGACGCTGGACGACTATTATAATATAATGGAGTGACTGTAAACTCCACCAGAATACCGGTTAGATAAAAGGGTAATGAAAAAGGGCTAATGTGTAAACTCCGCCAGTTTTATTGTCTTACCTATAATGGGTAGGTATTTGGAAATACTTCAAATACGTTGACATCCATTACGATGGCATACGTCAAAATTGATACAATTGTCAAGGTTGTATCGATTAATTTATTAATATTTATCAATGATGATATCGCCAGTAAGTTACCTACCTATACTTTGACGAACATAACCATTCGTAGTGTTCTTCCGTCCGTGTCTATTAAAGTGTTTATTTTGAACAAAATCTGTCCGAACGAATTATGCTGCAACAATGTTATGAAATAAAATTATTTACTGGCCAAAGAGTCAATTAATTGGTTTTATTCAACAACTATAAGTATAAATAGAATGTAAAATACGCGTATGGTGAAATTAAATGGAAGCGCAATAACAAAATTTACTATGCATTTATTAAAACTGTTAGAGTGGAGCAACATAATATATTAATATTACTTTGACAAATTCGTCAAGTGATACTCACATTACTACACGCCCTCCGATTTTAAACCAAATATTAGAAAGACAAGAAATAAGTAGTTTTGTAAAAAGGAAAGCGGTAGTAGGTATTCGTGGTAAACCTGGTAAATAAATTAAAAAAAATAAATATTAATAAAATAAAACGTTTGATAATTTTTTTCTTATAGCTAAATTATTAAATATGGGACTAAAATATTGTAGCAGTACTAAAAGAAACTCAAAAAAATTAATTTCGAATGACATGGCATTGATAAAAAGAAATATGTATTATAATTTATAATGCATGTAGAAAATGAATTCCGCCAGTTCCAACATCACGCTCTAAACGGTGGACGAGGTGTCGGAAAATGAGGAAAAACGGATTTATTGAAAATATGTTTTAAATCACAGTTGCTCCTCACCCGTTAAATAACCCGAATGGAAGGAGGGGTTTCGACTCGTTGAAATCTGTTGATACCTACGCACCCAAATTCCTTTCATGATAAACGATAAACTGTAATACAATAATTATTGTATACACACTTATATAATAGTTAGATCATCGAAATGTTTTCAGACGCATTATAACGAAGATGTCATAACGACGATAACTGCGCACCTTTACATTGTCATAGTTTATTAATCCTCCGGAAGAGTCGGCAATGTAGGGGCGTCTAATCCTTCAAAGGGCTGTATTTTTGTACCATACTTTCTATTTTTGATGCATTTCTCACGAGGCCAAACTGCGATTCAAATCATATTAAATTTTTGATAAATCGGGTTTTGTAAGTTTTGGCGCTTTTTCCAATGCCTCGTCTTGTGCGGTGATGACTCTCTTTTTCCCAGTGCTGCTGTAATTTTCTTGATTCTCTAGTGTGTTGTGTATATGTGTTCAAAAACATGTTCGTGAGAATTTTTGGCGGTCTATCCAGTTGTACATACTACGCCGTACCTATAGATAAAATAAAAATAGTATTGTGTAAGACAAATGCTAATACGCAGTTATGGATACTCGGCTGTACATATTATATATTATATAGGTATGATGAACGATTTCCGACTTAACTACGTTTTAGTATATACAATACAACATATTATTATAATTTATATTACTTATTCTATACCTATACTTTTTCAACGATTTAATTTCACGGTAAATTTTATTAAATAATCCTCGAGCTTCTGCACTGCCGTTTTGGTAATACTCAATAGTTTTTGTACCTCCTTGTGCATTATTTCCAAAAAACGTAGGCTTCCTGTATATACCAGCTACTGGAAAAAAACCAAAATATTAATTTATTAATGGTACATCGAAATAAAATGTACTATGATATAGTTCATATTCATATTATGAATTGAAACACGCGGCTATGCTTTATGTGGGCACTTAAACGAAACACATTACAAAGCAACTATTACAGTCTAAAATATTAAATTGGTCTTTGTTTCAATATAAATACAATTATTAGTGACAAAAAGAAAAACGCAATTAACGGATATCGTTTACAAAATTGTATACTTAAAATAAACACAATTTAAATATCAATAGAGTAGTACGTGTGTGAAATCAAATCCAATAACGAATGCAATCTGTGATACTGTATAATTTTGTTTGTTATAAACACATTTTTAGTTGCCTTTAGAAAAATAAATTTAATATTTATGTATGTAAAATAAAAATTAAAAACGGTAACTGCTATGATTTCGAATTGGTACAACGGTACCTAGTACATATATACAATCTACATATTATAAGTCAAATATAAAATATCAACAGTTTTTTTATAATATTTATCTATGATATTTTGTAAGGAAGTATCTGAGGTTTTTTGTTTCTACTTTACATCTAAAAAAACAAAATCTTCTTTGTCAGAAACTGGTTTTGCTTAAAAATTATCGCTATTCTTTAATTTGTTTTTGTCTTTCCCAGATGCTTTTGCAGAGTACTGTGAATTATCAATTTTTACCTTTAAAAAGTACCAACTAAAGATCCAATTTCCTATAGAGACCATCCTTAATGTTAAACATTGAAGCCTTATTTCCACTACGTATCGTGTAGGTATACACAAAAAAAAACACATTATTAACAAAACCAATACATTCATCGCTCTGCTCAAATTATCATATTACAAAAAACCACAAAATAATACATAAATAATGGGAATAATGAATTTATATCTAACAACGATATGAATATATGATACGGTTTGATAAATAATAAAACTGGGAATTGCAATATTTAAAAGAACATCATAATATTCATCATCATCATCGTCATCATCATCATCATCATCATCATCAATAGATACATATTATAAAAAGAAGTCACTTTTTTTTGTTCGGGATAAACTCCGAAATGATTTGACTGATTTGGTTGATTCTTTTTTTATTGTGTTCGTAATTGCCAGTGCAAGGATTATATAAAAGAACATTTTAGAAAATCTGGATGCAAAAATGCAACAGTGACATCTGTCCAGCAAAATATAAACTAAATAATAATATATTTTTGTTTTCATAAAGTTACTATTCGCTACAAAAAATAAAAAAGTTATTATGATTAAATATTATTTTAGACCGGTATTATCATTTGGGACTCGTTTGGTTTAAATATTTATTATCTTGGATTTATTTTTGCACATTGCCAACCAAGGTTGTACTTATAGCCACTCATCGGCGGTTATTTATTTATTTTTATGACTTTACAAGTAAAATTAAATTGTTATTATTATTATTATTATTACTATTATAACTAATATAGATAAACATTTTAATTTATAAGCAAAATAAAACTGAATAAATATCACAATAAGTATCACATTAAATTAAGTTAATTTAAATTAAATTAGCTTAGATATCTACATCCAAAGAATCTACCAAGCCACTGTCTCAGGAGTCACTTTGATGAAGTCCTCCAGATCACCGTTGTATCTTCTTAATTGGAAATCCAGAATTAGATGTTGCCTCGACTGTATGCTTTCGCCACAGTCCGGACTCTCTCTGAACTTCCATTTATGCATGAGTTCGTTACAACTTCCTTGTCCTGTGCGTATTCTGTTGAGCCATAATCAGATTTTCCTCGGGAGGTCCGTACCTAAAACTAGAGTTTATCATATTATCTAGATTGAAGTTAGATTATCTTTATCAAATCTAGGTAAATGTAAAATGTATCTTTATATAAATCTACTTGATACATTTATATAAAATGATCTGTACCTATCTTACCTAGAGGAAATTTTTGTTATCTATTTTTAACACTGTTTATTAACTTAACATATTTTTTTCTTAATATTATTTACATTGAATAACTATAGGTATTAATAAATCTAAATTAAGAACTAAAAACGATTTAAATTAAATGAAAATATATTTACCTACAATTTACATTCAGTCTCAATTAATTATTAATTAATACATTATATTGTATAATAGTTAATAACAACTGTTTATCTTTAAGCTTTTATTTTTCTCAAAATAAACGATAAATAAGAAAATACTAAATGATATTACATGACTCGCATTGGTAATAAACTAATAACTAATATGATAATTTTAAACGTATTCTTTGTTACTATATTCGATTGTTAGCGATGGCAATGTTAAAATTTCATTTTAAGAACCGTATAATAATTTATTTGTACCTATATAATGTGTAATTTATTAACGGGAAAATAACTCAACAATTATCCTTCATATGTCGTTTACGTTATATTGTATTTGCTAGTGCATTAATGTAAAGCATCGATTCGTTTATATATTGCACTTCTTAGTTCTTTATATAGTTAATACCATTATTTACGAGTGTCGGCTTATCTCACCGGGCACAGCATCGTATCATTTGATAAATAAATCAATATGTTTATTGTATAAGTTGCTTATTACATAAATTTCTCCATTGGAACATTGCCAATTTTATTCTAGTGTATTTCACTTGAAAACAATGTAATGCTATAAAATTATGATACTCGAAAATGCGTGCTCAACGTCCACTAATGTATTTTATGCACGAACTCGGAAAGAAATACATTAATAAACATTGAACTTTAAGTATTATTTACTACTCAATTTCAAAACAAAATATTAAGTTCGATCCTTTTGATTTCAGGCCGGAACGTTATTGCATTATTGTAGATGTCGTATTAACGTAGTGTTTGTAATTTAGATAATTATAACTTCACAGTGTACCTATACATCGGTTAGGTTAGGTTAACATTAGTATGTTGGTCAATATCTGTATGACAAGAAGTAAAAACGTGTAGCTAAAATCTGCTTAAATTTAAATATGTTTATTTTATTATGTCTATTGATTTTAGATAGGTATATTTTCATGAAGTTTGAATACCTTAAATTGAAGAAAAATATAAAATCATTTGCAAAATATTAATTAACATGCTTTATGAGTATGAATGAATGTTACCATTAAAGTATGAGTGCAGTATGCAATGTTTTAAATAAATTGTTTGACCTAGTTATATCTAAGCCTCAACTAAAAAATAGTCAAATAAGCTAAAAACTTCTGACAATTAATGAGATTGTTTAGAAGATTGTAAAGGAAACATAAATATAATTTATATCTTTAAACTTCTCTCGCTTAAAGTTATAAAGTTTAAATAAGAAAATAAAAGAATTACATGAAGAATGTGAATGTCTGAAAATATATACCCTTGAAGTTGCCTTTAAAATCGATTCACAATTATTTCAAAAATCCTTTTATAAGTAGAAAAATATGAAAAATAATTATGTTATACTTTAAATTAAAAATAAATTTAAATTTAATAAAATCAATTTGAAATAATAAAAATAATAATAATAAGCAATAACAATAAAGTTCATAAGTCCATAAAATATATATATTTTTAGAAATTATTTGAACAACGTAATCCAATAAAATAAACAATATTGTGTGTAATACATACATTAAACATATTATATAAAACTCTACCTATAAAAATAAATAACAACAAAATCATTTGAATTTAATTTAATGGCATGGCGAAAAACTAAGTTTAAATTGTTCATAGACAATTTATAGTTAAATATTCTTTTATATTGTTTTTCGAAAAATAGTAAATAATTTTTTTTTTGTCCACATAATATAATATGGTAAATATAAAAGTGGTTTTTTTTTAAAAAACCACGGAAACATATTTAATTAAATCACCAACGGTGTTAGATATCAACTTATTTATTCTTATAATGCACTTCATTATTTTATAAATTTTATATTAATCTAAACAAATTTGTACACGAAAAACATATTGATTCATATAAATTGTTGAATTTAAATTTGAATTCTTCTAATAAAAAAAAAATAAAATTCGAATTCGTCTATAATAGTTTCAAAACAAATGTGGCCAATAAGTAGACTTTCTACCAAAAACTAATTATAACGCAAGTTTACGATACACCATTGATTGTCAGTAATTTGTCAATGTATCGTATAGGTATTGTTTATATATTATTTTTTAGTTTAAAATTAAAAGTGTAATTAGAAGTGTATTGGCTTACTATGTTTTTTTTTGTGTGAATTCGAAATGTTGACAGCAGTAAAAAAGATAGCATAAAACGAAAAATCTTAAAATAATTTAACTAATTAATGTAAATCTTTCTGATAATACTCCGAACAGATAAATTTTTGATTTTCTCGATAGTTTTTTTGGAGTGTAAACAATTGAAAAAAAAAACAATGAAATTGTATAAACTGCCAATCATACTGGAGAAATTATTAATATACTCATATAAAATGTGGGTATAAGGTTATAACTAAGGTTCTCAAAGAATTTTTTCTGAATAATTTACCATTTCTTTTAAATTTGTTATAATACAAAATAATATCTTTAACTGAGATGAATGACTCTTGACGAGTTCAACACTTCACCGAGTGTCTCTGTATTATGTCGGTATTTTTTAAAAATAAATAATTATAATATTTATTTATATTAAAATACATTTTGTTTCTTGGAAATTTTTGTCTGGAATATTAATTTACTAGAAATCTGAAATAATATACGATTTATTCAGTATTGATATACATTAAAAACATTTGTGATTATAATTTATTTCTCGAGTTAAAATTTATTGTTACTTTATAAGATGAATTTATCACCCCACGTGAATATTTAGTAGTTCCATGAATAATTAAATTAATATATTGATTTTCAAAGTTATTTTGTCTTTTAGATTAAAAATAATAATTAAGTACTAAAATCATTTAAAATGATTTCAATACATTATTATTGGAGTAATAAAATTGGTTTCGTGCTTTGAAGCAAAATACAATTATTTGAATATAAAACTAAAATAAAGTTTAAACTAATTAATATTAAAAGCACTGGCAATACCTAAAGTATACTTTTTCAAGATTTTAGTAATGAAGTGTGTAAATTAAAAAAGTATATGATATATATTAAATACCTTGGTTTTATTTTTAATGATATTATCTTAAAAAATATATGATAACCGTATTGTATAATTTTATATCTTTATCTTACATAATTCAAATTAGTAAGTACCTACCTATACATTAATATCATATATTCTTATCACCCTCATTTGCCGCTTATTCTGTTTACCATTTTTAGATTGTGAGCAAAGCAATGAACACAATATGTTTTAAAATGTTGTAGTTTTTTACTATATGTGTATATTTATTTTTTACATATATTTTTAATCACTATTTAGAGTGTTAAAAAATGCTTCAATTTTAACTTCAAGAGAAGTTATAGTATAATAAAAATAATTATGATAAACCAACAAAAAAACAATGAATAAACAGGAATTTATACAACACCAGTTTTGGATTAAATCGATTTTGTGGTTTTGTTGTAATAAAAATATGAATAAGGCAAAGATAGGTATGCACTTAAAATGTTCACGAAACATGTATATTGACATTTTCTATACAAGATAAAATTTTCAAATATTGTACCCCTTTTTGTGAAATATTCAGGTCCATATATTCTACTATTTTTTGATAATTATATTATTTTGTTTGAAATTTAAAAAGCCTGAGAATTTAATAGAACTTTCTTAATAAGTTTTTAATTTAGTAATTGAAAAAAAAACATGTGAACAATTTTTTATAATTCTTTGAATTACAAATGTTGGAAAAGTTTGTTAATATTATGATCGTTTGCAAATCATTTTGTGATCATAAATTCATTGTATTCATAATTTTAATAGTTTAAGCTTATAAAATGTAAAATGAGATTTGTGTTAAATTTTTATGAGTGTTTGAAATTAAAGTTTTAATAAAAATGGAATTTCAAACATAAAATAAAAATTTCTTCTTAAGCAATTTTTGTGACTAAAAAATATTAATTTTAGAAACATTTCACAATATTATTAAAATTATCTTTTTCATACACAAGTGAAATTTAAAAATATTTGGATTCATTTCAAGCTAATATTTTGATACTACGAATCTATTTCACACCGCAGTTCTACAGTAATTATTATATAGTTTTTGTTGTTGTATTAATATCTAAAAAGTTTGTAACGATGCGCATATGTGTATATAAGTATATTTATTAAACGATCTCTGGCTATTTTAAAACAAAATATTATGATAATCGTTAATAAAATCGTACCGCAATAATATAATATACTTCACGAATTAAAAATATTTATTCCTTTACTGCGTAGTTTCGTTTTTTAATTACAGTACGTGACTACTTTATATTATATATATATATATTATACACCCTATGTGTAATATAGGTATAGGTTAGGTTACTTATACACTGTGTGTGTAATAATGGATACGCCGCCGTGTTGTATAATACGCTATAATGTATAGTTAAAAGATCATTGCACTGGTATTTTCGCTCCTCTTATAAGTTTGATTTTCCCCTATATAATGCGAGCTTACGAGCTTACGGTAATCCGCACCGGTGCAGTCAACCAGTTATAGGCTTAATAATTGTCAAAACGTGATCGAAAAACATAGTAAGCACGTGCAGTAACGTCGTAGAAGTCGTAGGCCACAATATTAGTGTGTTTTTCCGGCGGCGACGTGATTTACAATATAATACCTATTACAATACCGCAATAATAATATTGTCTGTGATGAGTATTGATGACGAATTGAATCGGCGAGGACGCGCGTTGTAATTGTCGCCATATTATTACGGTAAGTATACCAGATACCCGATATCATAATGATAACCACTTACGTTACCAAAACGTTTAAACCGCGTCCCACAGGCATGATATAAATATTATAATAGTACATTGTGTGCGTACAATATTATTATATATATAGTTTCTGCGTTCCGTCAAAGTTTAACGCACATCGGTATATCATAAACTTTCATCTGGGCATAATATATTTCACGAATACGCCAGTATTTCGAAATGATATATTATTATTATCGTTCCGCGAAAAATAATTCCAACAATACGCGCGGATTCTCGGTAAACAACGCTTAATATCGTTGTACATCTAAAACACAGTAAGTCTACTGCAGCCTCAGAACAAAATAGTTGTTAAATACTGTAGGTACAGTGTAGTCTTGCTGACGATGGCGTTCGGAAATCAATAATATATTGAATAGGTATACAATATTGTTTGCTCGCATTTAGAAAGTATTATAAAGAACCTATTGTAATATGTTTTTAGTGCTTTAAATATTTCACGTAAGTACAACATTATGAACAATTTATACTGCAAACAATCAACCGAGAAGTAAAATATAATTAATGATACATGTTATATATGTATAATAATATATTAAAATATTATGTCGGTCGTAAAGCGATAACATTTTTAACAGCTATTGGTTTTTTATTTATTTTACTTTTTCACTAACGATCTGATACGTACCACTAAAAAATATCCAAATAATTAATATATATATATTTTTTTAATATTGCTTGATATTAGTTGGCAATTATCAATAAATGTAAGTGCCACTATAAATACAATGAGTGACTTCTTTTTTCAAAATCCTTCATGATTTTATTCGCCTTCAATATTCATCATAAACAACATAAACATCTTTTCGTAAGTACTGTATAGGTACGTTTTATGTATGTACACTGTATAGTGCTGGATCTAAACATTTTTTTTTACCCGGGGAAAAATATGAAATTGGCGTTCCTTATATTAGAAAAATAATACAAAATTCGCTATATTTTAGTATTCAATTCATATACATACTATGTATTGCTTTACATTCCTATAATATAATATATTGACTTTGTTATATGTTTTAAAATTAAAGTAAAATTACTAAACACATTTCAATGAAAAAAAAATATTACTATACCTATTAATTCTTCAAGTGGATACTGCTCTGCTGTACATTAGGTGTCGAGTGGGTCACTGTAATTTACGTGTTAAATTCGAATTCAATGATATCAAAATGATTCTAAGCAAAGACGCGCCTTGTCAGCCTATATTACTAAGTATATGTTCGATTTATGGATACATTTTTATAAATTGTCTTGTATAGAATAAATTTAATTTACAGTTTAATAATTGTAGAAGAAGGAAAACTCTAAAGCAGGCTTGTGAATACATTTATTATAATACCTTTTTTTAAAAAAACCATTTTAATGCTTTTTTAAAGCTAAGATTTAGACAACTTTATTGTTTTTTTTAGTGATTTTCTTTAGTTTTTTATTGCTTAAAAATCCATTCTCTAGTGATAGCCAACAGTAAACATTTTACTCGTGAGCATGAGAATAACACCATGCACGTTTCCGGGTTGAGGATAGGGGGATACAAGTAGTGACTAAATAATCTACACCTTTGGGATGGACGAAAAGCGGTCAAGGAGCGATCGACCCCATCAGGAAAAACGGCACGAAAACAGTCAGACGACGCGAGGCTGGAGTCAGCGATGGAAACCAAGTTAAACCTTAAATATGATATTTATAGAACAAAAGCAAAATAGATACTTATTCTAGCACTAAGTTATTATTATTATCACCCGTATTATATATCTGCGTATTGTTAAACATTGTTCTTAACAAATTGAGAGCCATCAAAATATTGTGAACACACAAAAAAGCCACGGGATGAAAAAGTTTGAATACTTCTGTAACATATTTATATTAATTTATCAATTTGAACCAAATATATCATTAAACTATAGGTACAAATCAGGAGTACCTAATCGTTAGTGTATGTTCTACATTTAGTTTTAGTTTTAAAATAGATATTCCCTCTCAGTTTTGATTAAGAATTTATATAGGTACGACAATTTTAGTGTATACACAGTTTTTGATTTATACTTTTATCGGTAATATAATATGTTTTCCTTCTAAATATTATATCCATTTACAAATTAAATTCGCTTAAACATTAACAAGGAAAAACTTCTAATACAATTTCGAATTCCAATAACAAACAAAATCACTTTTTAAGAATAAAAATATACTATTTAATTCAGCACAGATTTATTCATTTAAAATTGTATCATTAAAACATTAGAAGATTTCACTTGTATAATTTATATTTTATACTATAGCAATGAGTTGGTCAGAAAATATAAAAGAATCTAATAAGTAGGTACCTATACAACATAAATTTCGCTTTTTGAATAATTTATTTATTTAAATATAAACAAACTTATGATACAAAAAAAATATAAATAATTTCTCATGATTTGTGTTGACTATACTAAAGTTTATCAGGAAATTGGACTTGGAGAAGAAGACATACATTTCACATTTCCATAATTAAATCACCAGAAGAGATACAAATATACCTTATCTAGAAGAAAACAAAACATAAGAGAATTAACTAAAATAATTTTTAATTTGTTAAATCGATAAAAATTACATTTACGAGAAGATTTCATGAAGATATTACATGCAAAATATAAATTTTAATGCAAATTAAAATCTATTTTATTTATTTCGATGCACATATTTCTAACACAATAGTAAATATTTCAATAAAATACAAACTAATGGATATGAATTTAAACATAAGATTCCTTAAACATAACAAGTAAACTCATTCTTCGAAGACCGAAGTTAAATATAATTTTGTATGCTAATAATTTTGGTAACATATGAAATGTAAACTAATATAAGTATTTCTGGAATAAACTAGCATGAATTTACGATAAAATTGAAGTGAATACATTTCTTCCTTTCATTGGCATAGAGTATGTACACCATTTTATTTTATTGATGTTTGAAAATAATTCTTTTTATATTATTATACTCGTGTTATCGTCGGTACTTGACACTTCTCCTGATACTTTTGTGTATCGAAAATTACGTTTTATTTTGGCATTCCCTTAGGAAATAACCGGCTTGCTCTCGCGTTATTATTTATTCAAAAGCCAAAAACGAATATGTTTTTCCTTTTCTGGCTCCCATTCAACTTTCAACAATATATTTATTATGCGATTTAACAAAACTCTAGAGCAATTATCCGACATAAATGCCCTTTTGTTTGTCGCCCAACAAACTTTGCGCCAAAAATAATACATTTGTTTGCTGAGCACTATATTTACAACGATTTTAATTGGTTTCAAAACAAATTTGTTCACTTACAATCAATAATATGTAAATACATTTAAAAAAAAGAAATACTTAAAGGTATAATATTATATATATATATATATATATATAAATAACATAACTTATCTAATTTCTTCTAAAAGATTTCACTATAAATTGTTGTAGGTACTACTATAAAATCTAACAGAATGAAACATTAATAAAAAAAATCATTATATTCAGTATATAAATTATTTGATTTATCTTAATGTGTAATTGGACTAGGTATTTGTTTATTTACATATTAATAAAATATAATATATTAACATAAAGGTAATTGTGATTGGACATGTTGAAATATCTCTTTTAAAGGCCATTGAACTCGGCTGTTACGTAAATAGGGGAGCGTTATAGGCCCCAAAAATTACTCTTATTCAAAGGGGGATGATACACCTCCGTATAAGAGCAGGTCTGCCAATGTAAAAAGGGGTATTTTTGTATTATTTTAACATAAGTTAATATATTTAGTATCATTAAAATATGTATTAATCACAAAGAAAATAAATATGTAACTATCATATTTGTATAAAAAATTAATTGTTTCGTTTTATTTTAAATATTACATAACATTTATAAATTCATTGTAATAGTAATTATAAAAAACAATTCATAATATTTAAATGAAGATTGCCTCAGACGAACGTTCGTGATAATATATCAAAATAAGTATTCATAGAGTATTATTATTACAGGTAAGAATATTATGGTAATTGAAAAATATTAAAAACATGAGAAGATTACTGAAAAAAAACTACTAAAGTAAGAAAAAGGTAGGTAGGTATTGTAAAATGTAAATTGTGTTTATTTTCTATTCATGTAATATTTTACGACAGAAAATAAACTATTTTTGTTATTTGAATAACATGTACCTATATTTCTATATAATATAACTTTTTATTATAGAAAATGTTTTATGTACAAATAAGATACGCGACTATTATATTACATAAAAGCGGCGAATCAATGTACGCACATAAATCAGCAACGGAACCAATTTTTTTTTTCGTTTAGTGGAGACAGGTGAAGAAACCGTGCCAATATAAGAGGGAGCGTTTTTTTTTTTATTGCGGACGTCGAAATGAAGAAAATAATAGGGGAGAGTCCCAACCGGCCGTTAAGTCACGAATAAATAGGGTAGACGAATATTACGAAACAAGATATTATGAACAAAAAAAATTATTAGAAGTGTGTGCCGTGTAAATAAAAATTCGGTTACTACTGATATGAAATGTGAGTAATTCTTTCGTTTATTATGTCATTGCACTGATTCCTTAAACATATCATGTTTCCGATGGCTGCTTGTGAGATACTGCTCGGCAAACAGAAAACATTACGTTAGTTATTATTTTTAATTATACTATTCAACAATATTAACTATTTAATAATTTGGGATATGTACCTCGAATTCATAGTATTATGACAAATTAAAAATCAACATTTTTACTTTAGACATACCACGTAGGTACATAATATAATGTATAGTCGTGTTTAGATTACACAATGACATATAGAGTGTTAGGTCTAAAAAGGAAAGTAAACTCTTGTGAAAGACGAATGATTCAAATTGCGCCATATGTTTCAAAAGTCGTATATAAAATCAAATATTGAATTAACGATTGGTACTTGACAAAAAAAATAAAAACCTATGCATACAACGTGCATAACTACTAGTTACCTACCTAGTTGTGGCACACTATATCTAATATTCAATAAGATTTCGCTTATAATATTATTACGTTACGTCGAGATAAATATTATGATTTACAGTGCATTGAATAGTCCCGACATTATTGTGTATATTTTACTGTATTATAGTGTATTCTATTTAATTCATTCGAGTTTATTCTTATGAGATATTAAAATATTATGTATTCAAATTTTGATTAAGCCAAAATATCATTAATGTTATTGGCAAGCTACGTATTTGCTTAAGGCGCCGCCTGGTCGGGAACAGCGCCTTTGATAAAATTGCATTCATATCCACTGCAACAGATAAGGAACGATTTTCATATTTGTATTAAACATTTTCAATACTGACCTAGGTCTGAGACAATAATTTCTCAATAATCTTTTGATTTCTTATCATAGTCAAATAGTACCTACCGTGGAAAGTTGCGTCGATAGTTCATAATATTAATATGTTCAAATTTAATTACCTCGACCGGTTGCATATTATAATATATAGATACCTACATAGTTAACTACTACCTACAAATTTTATATGCAGACAAAAAGGGGCGATTTAGTATAGATAGTATATCCACTAAGTGCAAATGTAAAGCCGTTTAAGTGAAATCAATTTTGTCATATCATTGTTTTTAAGTAAACAAATATTAATCAAAGGTCAACTAAATGTTTTTTTTTTAAGTAAACAACCTCGCGCAAATACACAATAGATTTATACAGTCAAGGGTATATTCAACCTATTCAACTAGTTACATATTTTAATTGCAAATTTAGATTTTAGAATAATAATTTATGTAGATTTTTAAAATCTGAGCAGCATACAGTAATATAAACATAAATTAGAATTCCAATCAATTATAGACATAAATATATAAAATTGTCCATTTAGGGTTTAATAAAGTACACTTGGATCTTATAATATCGCATGACTTCGTTGATGGACATTATAATTTATAATGTGAGTGGAAATTAAATAACTCAAATATCGTATTACAGGTAGAGATCTATTTTAAGTGCACGTTGAACAACGAAGATACAAAACGGTGGTGTCGTGCATTGTTAAAAAATATTGTTTGTAAACCTATACATTGGCGTGAAGGTACACCACCGTGTAGAGAGCGTGAACAATGATAGTGATTATTAATTTAAAAATTATTAAAGACATTATTCAATTAATAATGTTATGCTATTATAATTTAACTTCTTCCAATATTCGTTAGGTATACACATATTATATGTTTCATTTGGCTACTACAACACTGCCAGACACATATAAGTAACAAAACAAAATAATATCATTTCCTAACTTGGGGAATTACTTATTAAAACACTGCAATAATATTGTTCAGTGAAATATAATATGTTGGTTCCACTGTGTTAATAATACTTCACAATTATTATCTAAACGTTGATCATTTTGTACGATATTCTTGTGCAAACAACATAAAATTACGTCGTTGTATCAATTTTATACGTTGCGTCAAACATAAAATTACCGCAAGTGATGGTTGTATAATATTACGTCTTGTATCACATTGTTTTATTATTATTAGGTATTGTTGTTGTAGGTAGGTACGTATAAAAACTCTCACGGGAACGCGTCAGTAAAGAAAATATTTAAGAAAAAGTCGTTTATAATAAAACAATAGAACAACCCCCCCGGGTGAACAGGTGTTGACATTTCGCACCAGGTGCATCATCCGGACATTACTGGCCACATGTCGTCGTTTCTCCCCTGATTTTCGTCTGCGTTTCATGGCCGAGTCGTCCCGCCATCGCCGTAAACGTGCTGCCTTTTTATTTACACGCCGAAAACGGTATAAATATTTAATGTAATACATAATAATATTATTATTCGAGGGAGATGAACGCACGAGGCTTCGACAGCGACGCGAAAAACTCGACGATCATTGTGCAGGAATACGGCTGATTTTAAAATTATCAGAAACAAGAATAATATGATGGTCATATAAATCATAATATTATCAATAATATTACGCGAAAAACGTTTTTTAAACCGCGTTTTTTACTATCAAAGACTCACGAGTACCCGCGACCAAAGACCAACAAAATAAATCATGGGACTGCACTGCAGTATAGGTACTTCCGTAGTTCCGTTCAGTTAATATAATTATTGTTTTTAAATGTTTTATTCGAAAGTGGTTATGAAAGAACCGCAGATTAATATTACTTTTGTTACTATATTATTGTTATTATTGTTTTTTTCCGGGCGAATTGCAGAGAAATTTTGTTTATAATTTCACAAAGGAAACTCTTAAGTTTGTATATCTCTATAATATTTTTGTTTACATCAAAATCGTTGAATTAAATTAAATTTATTTTGTTGTCCGTGTGCCTAATGCATATTAAGGAATAACTAGTGATATTAGAAACTTCTGATTATCAAATGAGAACCCCCATTTTTTAATATAAATCATTTAGTATGTATTTATTTTTTAAATATTTATATAAGTACCTACTTTAAAATTCAAACGAGTAGTTTTTAGTTAATAAAATGATTATTCTAAAAATAAAATATAAAGGTTTTAGAAAAATATAAAACAGATGTAACATTGGATCTGGTTCTTATTTTACTTTGACCATTTATAAAAATTATATATGTCGATAGTTAAAATCAGTTAAATACTATAATTTTCAACTCGCATAGCCCACATATCTTCCAATCACAAAACCATCAACTTATCTTTAGTACACAAAGTTAAAAAAGTCAAAATTGATCAATTGAATTTTAATTTTAATACGTCAACATTTTCAAAAAAATTATCTGCTAAATAAATTACATTAAAAAGAGGAGGGGGTTCTCATTTGTAAAATAAAACAAAAGATTGTATCTCCACGGACATTCTTTAAGTACCTCCCTAGTACTAAAACTCTCAAGAATTTGAGAATTTCGTATTTAAGTATATTTAAAAATGTTTAAAAACAGATTTTGTAAAACTAATTATCAATGAAAAAAGAGGGTGTGCTTGCTTGGTGAAGCATCCTGTATACTACAAAAATGTTATTTCATTAAAATATGTTGCATTGTTTTTCTTACATACCTATCGTAAAAGTCGTGTCCTAAATGAGTCATTGTAGAACGTTAATGAATTAAAACAGTATAATATGTATTAGGTATATACAATATGCATATGTATTATTATTACACAAGACTTTAATTTCTTATTGGTATAATTTGTTTCGGTAAAGATTGTACGCACTACTTACTAATTACATATTTTGTGTTTCATCGTTTTTCAAAGTCAAGACAATAATAAGTTTATGAGTCAGAAAACGTATTTATTTCTTTTGTTATGTAGGTACGGCAGCGGCCATTTATATTTTTTAATTATTTAGATTGCTGTATGCATTGTCTACTACTCTACTGTTGATTATGAATTACTGTTCCATACCACTCGCGAAGTACCAACTAACTAATAAAGTATAAAATAATAAGCATTTATCAATTTATCATAATATAGACACATAATATTTTATTGGAAAACTATAATAAACTGGAAACAGGAAAACGTCACCAATGGGCGTAATGTTGCATACAATATTATAATATATAAATATAAATATTTAGTAGGTAATTTCTGTAATTTGTTTTATTAAATAGTTTTGCCCATTTTATATATTTCATGTACGATAAACATAATTTTCAATACGTATTTAAATTCCCATAAGAAATGTTGAAACATTTTGTTTTCAGACCTTTTGTTTAGGAAATACAAATAGTTTTGAAAGACAAAAATTATATTTCAAACTCGGCTCCCTATAAAGGAATTCCGTACGGCTAACTATTCCATGCATTTTACATTTTAATCAGATTTGAAGCTATTGTTTTAGTTTAATTACAATTTGGAAAATTTATAACATTTCTAACTGCAAAATATAAATCAATCCTTTTTATATTTACTTATAAGCAAATGAATAAAAGAATAAAGTAAGACCCTAAAACAAAAACAAAAACATAAATACACTATTGAAATGTAAAATTTAACACAATGATTTTACAAATAATTCACATAAACTGTTTTAAATATATTCATAAATTGATTTCTATAGTATGAGTAGGAGCCATGAGGTATATAACCTAGTTCGTATAAAACAAAGCGACTAATTAATCTGATAAATTATAAATGTATACAGTATACATATGTTACTTTTGGGTTAACTGAGTCAAATAACTAATATTGTTTTATTTTAATTCATACGATAAACATTCTGAGAAGAGTATGAATATTTCATTAAAGGAAAAGGAATAATAAAATTTTAAATTAAAAATTCAATTAAAACATTTGAAATAGTACTTGATGTTGATTGTACTAAAAGATATTGTTCATTAAAACGTTTGTTATTTATTAGTTTATTAAAAATGTAATAAGTAAGTTTTTCAGTGTTTGTTCATAAATTTGTCATTTGCATTTATAAAACATTAAATAACAAAACAAGTTTTATCAAATTGATGTATTAAACTAGTGTACATTTTATGGAAGTTGACATCGCTAAATTACAATGTTATTAATGAAATAATATTAACATAGATAAAACATTACTTAATAAATCATGAGCAGTATAATACCATCCAATCAGAAGCGTGCAGTGTATTGATTAATACATATTTTATTCAAATACAAAAATTAAATTCATAATATATTGTTTTGTGTATTTTTACGTTTAATTATGACAAATTCTATGCATATAATATACATAAGAATGACGGCGTGCTTGTCAGATTATACCTGACGCAATGCCTTCCTAATGAGTATTAATGCCGTCATTTTTTTTAAAATTCTATTCAATTAGATTTTAGGAAACTGTGATTGAAGGAATAATATTATATAAAAAAAAAATAATAAGAACATTAAAAAATATTATAGTGTTGTGAGTGTACTTTTTGTTCTATACGTAATAATAATAATTAATAACAATTATTATGATTATAATAATTTCATTCGTTATACGTAATTTATACACGTCATATTAGGCATAAACAATAATCATTATTATTCATTACAATTTCGTTTGTGTAAAAACAGATATGTGATTTAAGTATAGGTTGACGAGCATGATTTGATTAAAAACATACTCCACTCAGTAGCGGACACATTGAAAATTCTTAAAATAAACACAATAGTTACCTATAAGGCTAATGGCTATATATATAATATATATATATAATACCTACGATCAAGTCATACAATGTTAAATATATACATATACCTATATTGTATTTTTATTGTTAAATTATGAGATAAGTGTTTTTTTTCATCGTGATGCACCTAAATATTTATCTGATACCATCTTCTCAACAAAAAACCTACCTAATAAAAATAAATCGATTTTCGTACTTCGTGAAAAAAAGGAAAAAACCTGATGATCTAAACCTATCCGCTAAAGATAATAATCTGATACTTTTCACTTAACATTTACGAGTTTTCGATTAACATAAAATAGCATATATTTTTTTGAAAAATATTACATTATAATATCCGTCCTCCATTTACTCGTATATTAATGTAGGAGGATTTAAGGTAATAAAAACATCCTCACGCTAATGATATAGTGTACCTACCTACGTGAATAAAGGGGTGTAGAGAATACGCTGTTGATCGAGTCTGAGGGATACAAAAGGTTCATAATATAGGGTGTTATTTTTAATGAGTCCAATTTCGGAGAGCCATCGTTGGAGATTTTCTGGTTTATAACCTTGGAATTATATTCAGCCACATTTCTAAGGTCATATAATACTTATAAGTTATAAGGTAAAGGTGTACCTAAAATATACGGATAAATATTTTTTATAAAGCTATTATTTCACACCTGCTCAGTACCTACGCGAATCACACGATAATTACTATGATTGCTACCATTTCCGTTTCGATAACAGCAATTAATTATTAGGTAAAGCAATTCTTCAAAATTATAATTTTTAACATTTCTACGCATCATAAATTTTATTTTACACAATTCGTTTTAACACAATTATCATTGTACCTACATAAGAAAAAAACGCCTAATTCAATAATGTCAAATGATAGAATTAACATGAAGTTTATAATATTGATAAAATGTAATTGACAGTGCAAATGGTTCTGCATACAGTTTTCTTGACATGATGTCGTCATGTGTACAAAATTGTATTAGAATTTAATTTAAGTTTTATTATACCGTACTTATTTATTGCATTAACAATATAAAATTATGTTTACTTTAAATGTTTGGTGACATAAATATTTATAATATAATTTTACCACTATAAGCCTTTTATTTTCAATATTATGTAAGTATTTAGGATCTATTATGCAATGTTTTTTTTTTCAGATTTTCGAATGATTGATCAATGACCATTAACAATCAGTAATTTACATATAAAATATATGATATAATAATAATACCCACTTATAATGCAATAAGTTGTCACCTAATTTACTTTTCCCATATCCTTTATATGTGTGTAGGTATTAGGTAAAAAATTATCATTTATTTTCTCGAATGTCAAAACAATAAATGAATGAATAATGGACGTATCAAAAATGTAACCATGAATAACATTTTTAATATTATATTGAAACTTCTATATACTTGGGTTTTAAAAAAGTTATATGGTAACATAAATTATACCCAAGTTAAAACATTTTGTACAGGTATTGAAATATGTATTAATATGAAATATAAAAAAAAAATGTAAAATAAAAATTGGTATACAGTTTGAAACCCACTTTTGAATTCGTAATGTTGTAAATTACAAAAATCATCATAATTTTAATTTTTGTTTAACTTAGTTGTTATTACTAAAAGTCAATTTTATCAGTGCATTGTCTGTGTTAACTAAATTATTAAAAATAAGCTCATCAATTAAAAAAATTAAAAAATTAATTAATTCGATTACACAAAATAAATTATAGAGTAATTTTGCTGAGTTATCGGTAACTATTCAAATGGCAGATATACATTATTTAAATTTGAATTTTTCATAAATAAAACACGTAATGCCTTATATTTGAAAACGATTTTAAGTCCTGCCTACATTAATAATGCATGTGCAATAATGTGCATATTATTTCGTTATATGCATAATATTATGTTTCTTTTCTTTTTTTCAAAGACTTTATGGAGCCTGTAGCTGAAATGTTATTTTCTGTATCAACAATTATTATGGAAAATACTTTTGTCTCGCATTACTATACCAATAAAGCACATGGAAAAATAATTAGTAAAGGCAACAACTGTAATATATAGATACTATTGCACGCAGCAAATAGTTTTGATTTGTAGCTTATGGGCTACAAACACGGGGCTATAACACGGGGCGGGGAACCGGGGGTCAAAAAAGTCCATTAAGATAATAACATGACGATGGAAAAGGTTTTAATCCCATCTGGAAACAAGACGGCGGAGAAAGAAAGAAGTGGAGGAGGAGTGATTTTAATAAATGATGGTTTTAGTTTGTCCGCATGGTCTGCGGTTGTTGAATGGTTCTGTTTGAAGAGGGGAAATATTGAAATTCTTCATCTGAAGAGAGCTTGTGTGTACAAGTAAAATTCCATTACAAGTCTGCATTAATAATAAAAAAAAATAAGAAAAAGGACGTGGTGTTGGTTGGGGTTGGGGAAGGGGCTGGCAAAAGAAAGATGATTGTATTATTGTAGAATGCGGGGAGAAAGGGACGCAGCGGGGCCGAGTGGCTTGGTATTTTCTGTTGCCCATATATTCATACAATTTTATAATTTTTATTCATGATATTTTAAAGTTTTCGCGATAATATAATTCGAACAAAAGTTTGGTATAATAACCAAAGTTGTCGGCCAAAGCTCTTTCCCTCTAAAACGGTTGGAACTAATAATAATTGTTCGGGTTGAAAAGAGTTCGACCTTTTTAAACAAATTTAATTTGTGCATAATATGAAATTCTTTATTTAACAACGGCAACGTTTTAAATTCGATAAAGAAATGAAAAAAGAAAACGTAAGAAATAATACAATATAATAAAGTATTGTTTTCGTCCGGCAGCAGATGCAGATACGACGTGTTTTCAATCAATGAGAGTGATCTGCAAATGAAAAAATCCAAGGGCTTTTTGATATTATTAATACTGACAAGAATGGGCATATGGCTGGATCAAGTGGGATTAGTGTGTGTAACATATCGATATAAGAGGTTTTGTTTGATAAAAGGGTCATACGCGTTCACATAATATATTATAACCCTTTTTACAGAATCCAATGCCAAGTGATAAATATCATTCTGCGAAGTACAGTGTTACTTAAAAAGAAGAACAATGACGTACAACTACATCATCCACAGCGAATTCAGTTTATCTTAAATATTTATTAATACGATTTACAATTTTATAACATTGTATTTAACAATGAAAACCTTGGATTTTTTTTTAATAATACATAGGATTAATAATTTTTATGCATTTTTAATATAAAACATACACGAGGAAAAGGACAATTTTAATTTTAATCATTCCTTTTCTTCCCTCTATAAAATATAAACATGACCTTTTGACCTTTCGCTAATATCATTGCTAGTACCTACTCGTATTAAATCATGAAACGTGTATATTCAAATAAAAATGTAAATTGAAAATTCTTTTCAATATTAAAATGAAATATATTCGTCCATTTGGGTATATATTATATTCATCGCTAAACTCTAATGAACAGGACAAACGCATAAAATGAAACTGTTTACATAATGTGAGATAAATTATTAAAATTGTATTATTCCGTTACTATAATTTCATAAACATCGTAAACACAGTTTTCCAATTTAATAGCTTAAGACATTTTACTCGTCATCGTCCGTGCTAGTGTCGAACAAAATATTTGAACTCTTTCAAAACGAAATTTGTACTTGAATTTTATAAAATATTATACAAAAATAAATTATTTGTCCAATGATTGGGAAACTATTTTTTCGGCAAACTAGATCAAAGTAAATCTACGTAGGTGTACATTATGATGTTTTACATAATATGCACAGTGTTGAGGATAGGCAACAAATATTCTGAATATTATATTCTACTGTGTGTTTAATTGAAATTCTTCCCTCTCTGCAAGCGTTATATTAATTACGTTTTTAATCAAATTATAATACGGCACACCCATCTGTTTCTTTAACGATCAATAAAATGTAGAATATTATTTCAGACCACCATTTTCATATTACAAACAAAGACGTCTAGTTGGATAAATTAGTAATTAATTATAGTCTTTACAAATTACCAGGTAGTATAAATAATTAAATACGAAGTTATTCTCATGTTTGTCTTTTAAAGAAAATATAAATACAGTTTTTAATTTATTAATAGTTATAGGCATCGTGTTTTGTTTTTTATTTTGAAAAAGTTTTCCATCAAGATATATTATTGTAACAAAAACATTAACATTGATCAAAGGATGCAAGAATCATAATAGTTGCTGAATTATTTAAAACTTTTTTAATCTTTTCAACATGAAATAATAAATGATAATTATTTTTTATGTCGCACAATAAATTATATTTGCCATTTTTATAATCCTTCTCTTTCTCTAATATATTACTGTTAATGGTATAACTTATAAAACATAATTCAAAAACTTAAAATACATTTCCCATTATAATGGTACAAATGACAAATGTTTATCACAAGCTCTAAAATAATTAATTTCCAAACTTAAATTATATTTTCAAATAATCGATTAATATTTTGTTTAGGTTCATTGTCAAAATATTAACTCATACGTTGTTTAATTTATTATATTCTATATTATAGTGATAATATTTTCAGTATAGAAACGTTGAATGAAAACAAGGACAAATAATTGTAAACAAATTATTACTGTACTCATTCTTAGTCCAACTATACCTACCTACTAGCCAAGTTATATAATAACCATTTTTCGTTTTAAGTTTTCTGCAAATGTGATCGAAATTCTTTAAAAAATAGAAAAGAAAAAAGTAATAAAAATTCCTTGTTATTATTTCGAAGAATTTTATGTTTAACGAGTTTGGTTGGCAGAACGGGTCGATAAATATGTTTGTTTGAAATACTCGGGAAATAGTTCTCTGTATGTGAAAATAAGATTTAGGTTTCTAGCAATATTGTATTAAATCAAAATACTGTACCTCAAATTACATTTATTATTCCCTTTGTATATTCGTTACTCTTAACAACTAGTACTTATAAAAAACAAATAATACAGTGCCTTTATGCATACAATATTTTCTAATAACGTTTAAATACAGACAATTTATATAAAAATGCCAACCAGAGAAGGTTAATCATTAATGTTTTATTTTGTTCAAATTATTTATGCAATTTAAATGTATTTAAATGTCACCATTGATTTATACGATAAAAACAAAACATTATTTATTTTTATGAAAACGTTTTTCGGATTAAATACGATTCTAGTCTAGGTACCTCTACGCATAAACGATTTCTGTTGTCTATAATGTATTTTAATTATTCTTGTATGAAACAGGGGTCTAAATATTATTATTTTTTTAATAACAGAGAACGCGGTCGCCTGAGTTTGAGTGTCACGTTCAAACCAGTTTGTGAGTTTTCGACTAAAAAACAGACCCAAAAACCACATCACACAACAATCCCATATTTAAATAATAATAATAAAATTTAAGCTATTTCCAACTTTTCCAAGAACAAGAATCCCTATAGAATCATTATAATAGTATCATATAAAAAAAACCAATGTACCCAATAATTAAAACTGCTCCTTTACTGGCTACTTCAAATTCATTAATATAGCTAAATATATTTATAAAATATATTTCTCAATTTATAAAATGGTAATTAATTTATCAATATGACTTTTTTTTTTACAAAATGTGTATGTCTGAGGAAATTAAAAAAGATTTAATAGAGACATAATTTATTATAAGAAGGTTTTCATACTATTTTATTTGTTGTATATAATATATAATGATGTATATAATAAAAATACATCTATATAATTTAAGATAGAATGTTGTAATCCATTAAAAATATTGAACTCAAAATGATTTTTATTTATACAATAATATATTACTAAAAAAATGTATTAAATATTTACGGTCGATAGGTATTTTAAAAATAATTAAACTCTTAGTTGTGTGTTATTTAGATAAAAAAGATTCCTACAATAAAACGTTTTATAGTATCACGACAAAATATATAATTTCAAAATGTTTTGGAATGTTTGTCAGACAACTATGGCTAGCCAAAGACTGCAAGTGCGGTCGTACAAGTTTACATGATATGACAATTTTGGCCGACCTTTTACGACATTTCCAGATTTCTATCGTATATATAATATGCTTTTAACCGTTGAATATACATTAAATTGAGCCACATCAGTTAATTTGAGTTCAACACAAATTATGGGCGAGCGTTTAGTATCAAAGTATCCCTCCTCTATGTGTATACATTTCACAATTTAAACATAAAATAAAAACGTGATAATAAATGTGATAATAATAATAATATTACATGTGTCGAAATTTGACACAAAATTATTAGTTTTGGTACGAACACCAAACATGTGATGATCCGGCGCAAACTAATAAACAGATACCACATTAACGTCACGAAAATTTGCGCAATTACGCAAATCGTTAAAGATAACACTGTAGTGAACGCTGCAAAATCGAGTGAAAATTAGTTGTTAACTGTAATTCATTAATGCTATCAGTTTATTATGATTCACCTTTTTTTTTCTTCGAGTAAGGCCATACGCACTCCAATGGTTTATCGCATATAATGTAATCTGGATGTACGAAAACCGTTTTCATGTTCGATTAAAATATTACATTTAACTTACACTCTAAAAAAGGCTTAAAATAAAAATGTTTCCTAGAAATAGGTAATGCAACTTTATTATTGATTAATAAAGAATTTTTTTATGTGATTATAAAAACGAGTTTGTATCATTTTGTAAATTATGTATATATTTTTTTTTTATTTATAAAATTATGATAACTAATAATAGTAATAGGTAGCTGTTAATTTTAATACTTATAGTTTTACATGGACTTAGTTTTGAAACAATTATATAATTGTTGAGTAATACTGATAATTAATACCAAATTATATTATTATACCATGCATGATAAAATATGTCATGTCGACAAAATATGTGAACACTTCAAAGATTTTGTCCTGCTGTTATTATTAAATACTTTTACAGTTGACAATCTTGACATTGATAAATTCAAAAAAATACTGATTTAACGACAAATATAGTGCATTCTTAAAATAAAATAAGAACGTTTCAACGATATGGACTATATAATAAAATATAGGTAGGTATATATGAATAATACACAATTTGTGTAAACCATGAAATTAAATTAAGAATATTTTTGGTAAAATAAAAACACTTTAATCTTCGGTTGGTAAACAAAGCGGTGTCCCAATTTAAATTCTAACCAAACAAAATAGTTAAAAACGGTTTGTTATTTAAAAATATCTTATTGATGACGAAATACTTTGAATTTCAAATAAACTAAAAACACGATTTACCAATTAAACTGTAGGTACACAATTTATAGTTCAGTCTGAGAGATGAAGACAAATTTTAAGCTTAGGTTTCAGAGTTTTAGAATGTTATAAGGGACAGTATTCAAGTAATTGATGTCTGTACCACTATCTCATCTCTATGAATTTGAAATCTGCAGCACGTGATCGAAATAGCCGAATTTCGATTATTAAGCACATAATAAACATCATTCGTTATTTCGTATTTGATAAGTGGATTTTTTTTCAAAGTCTTCGAGGTAATAACTGTTATTTATACATCTGCTAAAATGAACGAACAATGAATTCAACGATAGGGATGGACTATGATGATATAAAATGGAGCGGTTCCCGTTACTAAAATGCGACCCCTCGGTACATAGTGTTTGCAGATAAGCGTAATGATTTCTTTTGTCAATCGAGCAAAACAGTTCAATGGCGGCAGGGCATTGAATAATTACTTACATGTTGTACAAAAGGGTTAACGAGGGGCTTCTCTAATCCAAATTATAGACGGGACTTTTTGAATAGTAATTACTATAATGATTCGTCGGTACTACAGTTAAATAAAAAAATATTTATGTTTATTATTTATTAGATACATATGTATATAAAATTAATTACTCTACTAAATATAAAAATATGTGACGAAACAATTTAAATTATTCAAACTCTAAGGTTGAACAATTAATAAAAAAAAATTAACTATAGAAATACAAATAAATTAATACAACAGCATTATTAGCTATTTAAGTATTATTTTTTTATACACATGTTCAACTTGCGACTAGTTTTTATATTATAAAGAATAAACTATATGAATTATTGATTATGGTCCAATTGGCAATTCGCATAACAATCAAATGGCATGATGTCAACACATCAACTACAGTTCAATAATACTCTTAAAAATTATGTTCGATCATAAGAGTAATGATTTCCACAGTTGATTTTGTTATAAAAAAAATCAGTAAGTACACCAATGGTTTCAATATACGAATCTTTTAAGAGTTACGTCTCACGATTTTAGCACCACTATTGTTTGTTTTAATATTGATAAATAACAACAAATAATATTCATAAGTAATGTTTCTAAATGGTTTGCCTGCGTCGATGTACATTTATTATGTATGTGTAGATATAACAGAGGTTTATAATAATTCGCAGACTGTGTTTAATCGCGAGCTCGGTAACGGGGTTGATGGTAATTGGTTAACCGCCAGACGGTTTCATGGGCTGTAGTTGTCACGCGAAAACCCCGAACGTGTCAAAAGATCGATTAGATAAATCGTAAATTACATGACATTTTAAATTATAATTCATGTCATATTATGATAAACTATATATTTATATCCTTTACGTAGAATATGTATAATATATAATATATAAAATGACAACACAAATGAATATTGGTATTTACTTTTTTAAAAGCTATATTCCTATTATAATTTAACATTTTAATTTTTAATAAACTGCATCATAATATTATACCTAAAATAGTAAAATGTGTCACTAATTATTATTTATTACACTATATATTGAAAGTTGAAACTAATATGTGATTTTCATAAAAAATAAACTTTTTTTTTTGTCAAAAATTAACTGTTCATTACGTTTTTGTTTTGTATTGATCATATTAGTTTATAAACATGTTTGTTGTGAAACGTTATCTGTTGCCAAATGTATTTATTTAAAACTAATTAATAATTCTATTCAATTGAAATTTTTAATTTAATTATATTATAATTAAAAAGTTTTAAAGAATAATGTGAGTTGATGTTTGACAAACTATAAATTATACTTGTCTCGTTTTCACAATACATAAAGACTTAACAAGCACTTCAAAAAGCACTCAACAGTATCTACTTAACATTGGAATATTATAATGGTATTTTCCCTAAAGGGAGATTACAAAAATACTTCATTGTTTATAACTAAAATTAAACGATTATATATATTATAATTATTATCGTTGTATGAAAAGTAAATTTGAAAATTGCATTGGTAGCTCATAATAATTAGATGCTAATACTAAAATCAAAATGCAGAAAATGTCGAAAAAATCTTATCAATATATTAGGAGGTATAGGTATTATACCTAATACATGTTACCAGTATAACAATTATTATTATTACACGAATTGTGCATAAGATAAAATAGATATTAAATAATTAATTGTCAAGTGCTTGTGAGAATGAGAGATATATAAATAAATAATTATTTATAAATCTGATATACATACTAGTTACTAATTAAACTATTAATAGATGCCCCTGAACTAATTCCCATAGTTATAATTTGATTTGTATCTTAATGTGATTATCACAATAATAAAAACATTCAAAGAAGATAATAATATATTCTAAGGAAATTTAACTTCATGGTGTACAGACGTACAGTGTACAATAATATAGACCTATGCGCCTGTGTAGCCCGATAATTAAGAGGCAAACTACATAAAATAACAAATAAATTACTAATGCGATATTATCTAAGAAAATTCAAATATGAAATTGATACTACCTACTAAAACGGTTGTAACATCCAATCAACACACTATAAACTATAATTTATATTAAATGATTCTTTTTCAAAAAAAAAATGTTTGATGTTGTAAAATACACATATATTATATCATATACCTCTCTATTCTGATTTCTGACCGTAGTTGGATAATAATAATTGATGCTCGATCGTAAAAATACATTGTATAAGTACTTAAAATAAGACATCTTTAAATTTGTTGTTTTTTTTTCAACTGAAATCGAGAAAAATTAGAAAAGTGGATAATGCTGGCAATTGTGAGGAAACGTTTTTAACAAATTTCTAACAATTTTCGAGTTGATATTTTACTGAACTTTGGTTAAAATGATTTTTATTTTACAGATACAATTTAAATCAATAGATTACAGCTACTTTAATATGTGTCCGTCGTTTTTTTTTGTTTGGTTAACGTTTCATTAGTTAAAAGATGTTTATCAACTGTAATTTGAGTTATGATTGTTTAACCAGTGATAGTTGGACTATATATAGTATATAGGCAATTTCAATAGTTACAATGCTTAGTATAGTATGCTTATATTAGTTGCAGTGGCCAGTGGCTACAATTTATAAGTACATGTTTATACTCTATATACATTATACATATAGTAAACTAAATTTAATTACATTTTTTTTTAATTATTAACAAATCATAGCAATACTTATTTGTTTAAAATGTAAAATTACATAGACAATATACATTATATATAAAAAAAGTTGTTTCGAATGTTTCAAATGTTTTTATGAATTATGCTTATGCAGTAGGTAGGTATATATTTTTATTACAAAACCCAATTAATAATTATTAATCATTTTTTGTCTATGAAATCCAAACAATAGTATTATATTAACATCATCAAATAAAAATAATTAATAATATAATTCAGATTTTGTAATTGTTGGAATATTTAATTTTCAAATGTATATTATTTATCCTGACTAAGAGCTTACTTTGCGAGCAAACAACAAGTATGTTGTCGTGTATAATTTTTATTTTATTGTTTTTTTTTTTTCATTTTCTCCCTAAGTGTATAGCTTGTGTTGAGGGAGTCGCAGATGGCCACCCAACTTGTGTCATTCAACATGGATTTACAATGATAGACTAGAATACTAGATAATTTACCACACTACCCGATTATTGTTTTTTATCTTACCATCTCAATATATGCGTCAGTACGTTTATAATAGTTTTTTGGAGCTTATAAATTTAAATTAAAAAATTAAAAATTGCAATACTACATTTTAAATTGATAAATCTTTTTTCATATTCAAAACTATCATAATTTAAATATTGTATATACAATATTATAAATCTAATAACTATGCTTTAATAAAATACATTGTTCATTATAATATTATAGCAGAATAATAGTGAAATAAGAGAATATTATGTGTAATAATGTAATATTAATAGATTAATATTTAAAAATATGTGAACATTAAACTTTTGTGTTGCAGCAAATTATATAATATTTAATAGGCTTTTTGTGTCAAATTTCAGTACCTATAAGACAACTTCCAAAATTCAAAATAAATAGTCACCATTGTGTTCTATGCAAATTTAAACGTTGTAATATTATTGTTTTGTAAAGCTTCAGTCGAACGGCTGAAAACTTTCGTCACAATCCCGAAAACGATTTGCGCTGTACAAATTGAAATACCTTAAATACATTCAAGAAACAGTGTTTCGTCCTTTGGTCCCTTAATATTATCAAGGGGGAGTTGAAAGTTGTGTATAACTTCAGAATGTGGAATGTTTTCTGACACATTAACGATCGGTTCCTCCAGTAAAGTAAATGCTAAGTCTCTCTTTCTCTCCTCACACCCACTCTATCACAAACTCTCTCTCAGCACAACCTCGCCTCACCCTATCTAAGAGCAAGTGTGTATGTGTGTGGATATATTATGGCGAATGTCTGACAGTTCTGTGTGTGTGAGTTTTAGTGTACATTTATATACATTTATATGTGTTTGGATAATATATAACACAAGAGGGTTGCTATGGCGACGAATCATATTACTTTAGAGTTCTTATTCTTTGCCCTACCCAATGCACTAAGATGAAAACTCCCTCTCACTGCCACTCGCCCTCCACACATACACATTCTACCAAACCTCACCCTTCCTCATTATTACAACAAGCAACTGAAATGGCTTTCTTTCTGTCTTTTTCCTTTTAAAAGGCCTCGTTTGAATGCAAAATGATTCCCCTTTTTAATGTCCTCTTTTATGTACAATCGTGTGTATATAGAGATTGAGAAATAAGATTACGTACGAAAATGATTATCGAATACTAAATTTAATGTTCATTTTCATTGAATAAAACTTTCATAATAATCAATAGTAAATTACAAAAAAACTCCGATTCTAAACTGAACTTTCGTAATAAGGGAATGGCTAACACCCATCGAAGAATATTCCACCGGCAAATAAAATCCAATTAGTGTTGTGATGTCTGTTCCAGTTTCAATTAGCACAACTTCTAAAATGAAAATTTCAATTAAAACTTCACAAGTATGAATGATTGTTGACAATTTTACGAGTTTCGTTCTGAAATTCAATTAGGAACTCGCTCAAATGTAGTCTGTGATTATTCATGTAATATATGTTGCCAAACTTGCATTAAAAACTAAAATATATTTTTTCTCGACCAATTATTCAAAAAATTATTTTTTAATAATAAAAATGAGAACGCTAACTCTGCCAAATGTTATTATTTTTTATTTATTATTAATTCCGCAATTTGTTATTTTAAAGAAGCGTATTTTAAAATTAAACCCAAAGGTAAAATGTTTTAATACCATTGAAATAGTAATAATATCATACATAAATTGAATATTTCCACATTTTATTGTTTGAATCATACTATCATTAATGATGAAAAATTATAGTATTAACTAAATAACTAATCATTTTTTTAATTACTGGTAAGATATGTATTATATAATATAATGAATGTTATTTAAATTGTCTATAACATAAACTAAATAGCTGCAGTACGTAATGCACTTAATATTTATTTAGTTTCTACTCGTATAAAGAAAAAATTATGTCTAAAATGGTTTGTACTGATTTTTCTATTGTTGTACTCTATTCATATTTTTATGAAGGGTTAAACCAATACATAAAACACTAATAAAATAATAATAGGGGTCTTTGAATTTCTTACAATTGGTATGTTCGAAATATTGATGTATTATCAACGAAACTGAGTCATAAATATAAAAATTTTTAATTTTAATTAAAATTTAGCATCATAAATGTATAAATAATACACACGTAAAAATGCAAATAGATTGAAACATCTACAGTTTACCATTGTTCAATTTATTTAAAGAAGTTTCAATTTAAAATTACTATATAAAAATCTAAAAACATCGACTTATCCAAGCATCCCGAGCTATAATTGATACATAAACAAAACAAAGCTTATAGTATCATTTGCATATTGTTTTTTTTAATTGAAAAAAAAACAAATACGGTTTATATTTTCTTTAACGACCTTTCAAAGGATCATTAAAAATACATCATTATAACCGATGTTACAGAAACTGAAGTTATATTTAATTATACTTTGTTGTATTAAAAAATAATAGCAAATTAAAATTCTTAATTGTAAAATAATTTTCGAATAATATTAATTTAATTTTGTATTTAACTTAAAATTATTAACTTTTCAAAATTAAATATCCTATTTAAATAAGTTAGCTTTTTATTTTTCGTGTTCATCTATCTGGAACACATTTTATGCAATTATACTAATTGGGCTATATAATTGATAATTTTTACATTATACCAAAATAGTTATTTATTCTTTAGACCTCATAAAAGGTTGAAAGTCACAATTATCCATTTCTAAGTAAATGGACAGTCTATTGGTGTAAATAGTAGCAAAGGGAGCAAGGCCAGTGTTTCAAAATGATTATAATTTATAAAGCTAAATTAAATATTTAATCAATTTTTGATCAGACACTCAAAACTTTTTAAAGTCCACTGTTTCGGTATCTCGAAAAATTAGATACGATTTCTGAATATGGTAATAGTATATATACGTGGAACACTAATATTAATCAATAAACATGGTGTTAATGTAAGCATTAATATTATGTAGTATATTATACTCATACTATTTAACACTAAGTATTGACAAGTAATGGAATTTTCATTTGTATAAAAGTACGAAAGCTATTCAAATATCGGGTAATTGACTGACGTCAGCATTGCGGCTCATCCCGGTCTAAATCTCATATAAGTCAGTGTTATTATTTATCGTTACTATACGTTTAATATTATGGCTCATGAAATACGATTTTGAGTGGCATATTATTGTTTTACACGAGTACACGACGTAGTTGAACCTTAAGAATCTAATGAAAAATAAATATTTCAAACAGCGATTTCCAATGTTAGTATACAGTTAGAACAATAGCTGATGACATAACTTGATTTGTATAGTCTGAAAGTAAAACTGCAAAGTTTTATAAAAAATTTAAAAATTAAATCAGAAACCATTTCTTAAAATGATCATAATATATTGTGTAAGAGCGAGAGTCCAAGGTTTTTTATTCACTAAAATACAAAACTTATGGAATAAAAAATAACTTGAAATATATAATTAATTATTATCAGCAATATTAATATTAATGATCATACGTTAAAATTAAAACCAAGGTAAAATATTAACACTAAGTATTTATTAATGGCTTGCAACTTTTATTATTATTATTATTAAATAATTAATAATCACATCTATATTAAGAAATTAATTTTTAATCAATTTTATCGCGTACCTATAATGTGGTGTGTAGCGGATACCTACGTCCAAAGTCACTTTCAATGTTCTACCTATGTTTTGCGGTGTTTTATTGTAGAGCCAGTTGCGTGTATTTAGCAGAATGTAAAATTATAAAAGCAATAAAAATAGTTTCTATAAATACCTACTAATTCATGTCATATATAGTAGCTTAAAGTCTTGAAACCCCTTTTTGTTGCAATATAAATTATTACCATGACAATAATAAATTGGAATTGATTTTTTACAAAAATTATACTAGCAAACATTTTGTATACATTAAAGAAATACGAGTTGTGCCGCCATAATAATATGAATTATGCATACAATTTTATATTAATACCATGTATTACGAAACACAAGGGAGTAAAGATATTTATAAATGTATAATAATATATATATTTTGTTTTTGGTTGTACCTACATTACTTCTTCTTAAAGTTTATAAAACTGCAATTTATGTATTGATATTTCATTTTTACTTATACTATTATTATTATTTTTTATATATATATAACAGCTCAACAAGAACATGCATATATTTATGGGTTGAAAATTTATAGGAAATTTAATTTAAACCCGATGTATTTATGATAATATGTTTCAAACTATGCATACCATCATATAATATATACTATTACTAACTTGTTACAATATTGATAAATTATTCAGTGTGTATAATATTACATTAATTACATTTGCTTTTATGTTTCAAATGAATTCAAAGGTTTATTTTCCTGGATAATATTATTATGAAAGTCTCTAGCTTTGTGAAATCATATTATTATAATTAAGAAAGTTAAAATATTTATTTGATGTTTGATCATTGAAGATTATAATATACAACTTATTGTACTTAGAATTGAATAATATGTTGCATAACACTATTAACTGAGTCATTGAGTATAATATTATTACGACCGTGTATTCAGCATATTCAATTTCTCCCGCCAAATATTCTTGGAAAAATCAACTTAAAATATTTCATTGTAATAACATTATACACACAGCATGTTCAAAAAGTTTAGTAACTCTATTTAAATGGCTTACCCCCTTTAAATGTTTCAAAACTTTCTGAATACGTTGCATACATGTATTGTGTGCGTGTGTGTGCGTGTGTTTTAATTTAAAAGTTATTTACGTACTTAAAGCTTTTAAAATCATGAAAGCAGTAAATCGTATTTTTAGGAGCAAAAAACCACATACAAAATACTAGTATTATATTGAAAATTATCTCACTATACAACTTAAAAATATAAAGTTTTTACATTATATATAACAATTTTAAATTTAGTACTAGTAATACGACTGTATATTCGAATATGTTATATTATTGTATATAATATGGTATATCTTGTATGAACTCATCTATACGTAAAATTAAAAATTTTAAACTAAAAAATACATGTTACAGTATTTACTATTTAAAGTGAATAGTTTAATTAGTTTAAATAGAACACTTGGTACTTACCACCTACATATTGAGAAAAATGCCCATATAATTTTTTTTATTGAGTTAATTAACCTTTTAATAATGAAATATGTTTATTTTTAAATGCTACATACTAGGTATTTTACATAGAACATAAAATGAGTATGAAAATAAAATTTTTCTTTTATAATGATAATTTAAAAAATAATATGTTTTGACCTAAATAAGGTTTTCAATTTAATATTTAAGTTTAGAACTTGGAAACTATATTAATGTTATTTGTACACATATATTCTACGCACATCCATATTATTATAATATATTATTTAATGTTCAAATATTTAATATAGTAAATTTATTAACCTGCATTCTTCGTTGTATATTGTTGGATGAGTGACCACTGACTACCATTTAAATTAAAGCAATCGCCAATCATGCATGCCACATCGTAAATGTCGAGATATGGCTAAAAATTGTCAATAAAATAAATACAAAATTATAAGATTTTCCATTCTGTTTAAAATTAATTAAACTCTATGGATATATTATGTCTGTATCTCAATAAACTATATTATAATGTAATTAGAGGAACAATGTTCAGGCTTGGAAAAAAATTATCAAAATTGTATTACGCTAATTTAATACCACGAAGTGATTTATTCCTTATCATTGGTACATTTGAAACAGTCCAGGGGACAGTATTTACTTAAAATTAATTTAAAAAAAACATATTATATAAAATTCGGTTTTAATTGTAGACACAATAGTAGCCAAACAAATCAAATGCTTAGACTTCGGTATACTAACGAAATTATATTGGTTTACGGCTTACGCCAATGACGAATGTTCTGGTCTGATTTATAGTCCATATTTAGTAGTACCTACCTATATTTAACTACACAAATTATATATTTACGTTGGCTACGATGACAATCTAATATTATGTTCAGCCATTCTTCATCAATCACAGAGGTTATAGAGGGTCGGACAAAGAAGCATCGTCCCGTCATTCTATCGTCTGTTGACTGTTGTTAAACAACTATAGTTTCGTAGTTAGAGCTCAATTGCAACGTAAGAATCATTAAGTTTCTATTATATTATATAACCATACCTGACATAAAACAACCTTGAAGCATGCATAAATAAATCAAAAGTATGAATAGAAAAAAAATGTTTAAGGTAATATACAAATATCTTATGAATTCTGTTAAAATAATTTTATTTTCATGTTTGGGTTTTTTCTTTTATCATATAATCTTACAATAATATTATTGTGTTAGAATAATAATTTTAATTTTTAATCTTGAAAATATAAATGAAACTAATAAAACAAATTCAGCTGGTGTTTTTCAAAAGCCATGTATTTCATGTATGAGTCATGACTTTTATGTTTAACTATAAAGAACTTTTATTTAAAAATGTTTGGCTCTTGGTCAAATATTAAATGTCAAAAAAGGTCTATTGTAAAAATAAAATGAATCTCTTGTTTATCATTCTAACCATCCGTAAATGTATATAAATATATAATATGTTATTTGGCATAATATTAACAAAAAATAGCCAGTTGTATTAATTTATAGTATAAAAAAACAACCGTTTTAGTTATAGATAAAAAAAAGCAAATAAATACTATAACACTATGGTTGTAGTAATAAAACAACAAAACGTTTTATTTTTTTTGTATGTACAATTCAATAACCCTCAATAAATGTAATGAAGGTTACATGTACGTTGACCCGTAGGTTTTACAAACTTTATAAAGTGATTTCATTATCAAACTCGTCTTAAATGTTGTTTTTATTTATTATATCGATGCAGTTATAACTGGAACTGATTCCATAATTTCCCAATAAAAATTCAAAACCAATTAGGTGAGTTACATTTCTAAGTTTCTGAATGTATGTTGACGATTTCTATAATAAAATAAAAAAAAAAAAAAATATAAGATCGTTTTTGAGAAAAAATGTTTATTGTCGATTATTTTAAGATATAATATACCTAATAAAATATACATTATATCCACGATACGTCACAATAAAAATATAAAGTTATTAGTTATTACTTTAAATGTTATCTAGAATAAAATCTTGGATATCATAGAACCTACCTATACATATACTAATAATTTTAAATTAAAAACGATGGATGTATTTACTTAATTTATTCGTCTGAAAATTCATACAATTTACATAGGTAAGTATATATACGTTTGTTTTATTGTGCCATAACACTAAACACAAAAGTTTTATTATATTGGTATGCATTTTACTATAATAATGACTAATGTAGTGCATATAATTCTGCCTTAATAGTTATAACTTTAATACTTCCGTGGGTTACCTAACCTATAATTTTATTTCCCAAACTCTTGAATTTGATAATATCATTTTATAATACACCAGCAGATTATAATAAGGAAATATAGAGATATTATAATTTCGATTTATTATGTACATTCGTGAACACATAATAGATATTACATAATTACATATTTAGTTTTATAAAATAGGTATAATGGTATAAATACGAATACGATATTAAGTCGGTACGAATGATTTATACCAATGTACATTGTACATATTATATATAGGTACCTACGAGACGAGTAGATATGATTTTATACTGTTTTTAGACGGTCCAGCATTCCTCACACATTCTAGTGGTAAAACTATAAATCATGATATCCTCGTGATCATAAATTAAATAAAGAACGTCAGAACATTAAAAATGCTTATATTTGTGATTTTGTTTGATTTTAGTTTTACAGTAATTATAATAATATGGAGGGTTCATAATATAATGTATTTATTAATTATACAATAAAAACATAGAACACAGTAGGTAGGTACTATGTACCTATGTACATTGTACTCTATTATCCAATAAGACATAATATACTGCATGTAGTCTGTAACGTCACTAAATTTGATTCTCTTTGACACAACTGCACATGGACGACAAATTGCATTTAAAATACGTAGGTATTCTATGTTGTCTTTTAACTTTATATAATGTTTTCAGCAGTGTAAAATATCAACTCTGTGCGTTAAATATTTAAATTTAGTATAGATACAGTTTAATTAACACTAGAATATTAATAAAAAAAAAAATGTTTACATTAAATATTGTTTTCAGAGAAAATGTAGGTACTATATCGTGTAATTATTTTTCACTGTTTAAACTTGCGCATAATATAGCATACCTATTATACGATTAGTTATAATAATAAGGCACATTATGCATTACGCATCTAATAAGACGATCTAATATTCTATTACTTTTTAGTAATTGTAAGTTTTCACTTTCAAAATAGGGGTGAGCGGCTGCAGTTTAGGTGATATGTGACCGGACACAGGTACCTATGCGGTGGCACGTGACAGTGGTTTCTCGCACGCATAGGCCTAAAGTGATGACTTTCGACACGTGAATATGAAACATTATGTAAATCATAATGAATAATAATCGTAATGATAATAATCAGAGATGAGCAAAATACTTGGAAAAAAGTACCTAGATATAAGATACTAAATACTTCAATGTTTACCTATATATTTAATTTGGTAGGCATAGTTTTGGTAGTTTTGGTAGTTTTATAGATATTACCTACACTTATTTATAAGTTATAACACTACAACATCGAGAGACGAGTGGAGATAATAAATCTTTTTCAGAAATCCAGATAATAGAATTACCAATATAGTAGGTGTACCTACATTAATGCCTACTACGGCTTACACATACACCATTATCTGCGTTCAATAATGATATGATCATTATTCTTGTTACAAATCAAGATTATCTACATTATAACCGTGCTCAAATCATGATCTGTGCAAATTTGAAAATAATCAGAAGTAGTATACACTGCAAAGTACAGACCTATTCAAACTTTCTGTACAGTTAATTTTGTGTTTGTGATTCTGTTAAATGTTAATCAACTATGAAAATAACACGTTGCAAATTTTAAACTTATTTGAATAAATTTTTTTTGGAAAAAAAAAATATCTTAATTTGTATTTATCTATTTGACTATTCTTATAACGCAAAAAAAAGAAAAAAAGTTACAAGATACACCTAAGAAAATATATCTAGATGCAAGATGACTAGATACAATTAACAAATGTCAAAAGATACTATAAGTTTCTCCAAACTTATGCCAATATTTAGCAACCTAATTGTAATTTTAACAACCGACATAAGAAAATTACTATCAACATCTTCGTGACCAAAATCAGATTTTTTAAACCAACTTAACGTATTTCCTTGAATTACTCCCCGAATACTGACTTTAGACTTGTACCTATATTTTTAGCATTTTATCAACATTTATTAATTGTAACCTGAAAATTGAAAAATTCTATTGATTTTTATTATATTGTTTTAGCATAATGTGCTGGTGTTAACTTGACAGTTATACCAAATATTAACTGGGATCAATTGAGAGCTCTCAAGGTGTGACCAAAAGTATAACGGGTGTCAATGGTGGGTAAGCAATAGTCATATTCGATTATGAAATACAGCACGAGCTGAAGTAAAAAATGTCATTCTCAAGCAATTAGTGGTTAAATTATGCCACTAGTTCGATGTCAATATAACAAAGTCAGGAGTCTATGTGAAGTTGGCCACCCACGGTTTTAAAATGCTTATTTTAGCCACGAAGCCGTATAGGCTACACATTTGTTTATGTCGGTTAGCAAAAAAAACGTTAACTTTATAATATCGTAAGGACATTTAATAACAAGTTTAAATATATTTTATATAATTATTGTACAACACATTTACTATAATTATTATATCAAATAATATGACAATGGTTAGGAATTTGGCGCGAGTGCTAAATATCAGTGATTCGTAGTCAATAATTTCTCATAAAAACTCTTTTTCTCTATTAGTGGTGGTACTGATTTGAGGTAGGTTTTGATTTTTTATATTTTTGAGAATTACATGGGCCGAATAGGGAGTGCCACCATCTGGTTTAATATAAACTGTGATGATATCGATATCATGGCGAATACTTGATACCGATATCGAAAGTGGCTTTGTTTGATCCCACTATCCCAGGATTCGTGAATCAACATTTACATCCGATGAACGCAAGAATTTGATTTCAGAAAAAATATTATATTTGAGCTACTTTGGAATGAAACACACAATATTGATAACTGACCATGACGTAAGTAATTCAAACGTTTTCGATATCATTTGATTTACGAATTAGAACAATTTGAACGATACTTATTACCTACCTATAGTTGAGAAAATATCATTGGCCATGGCCCACTACATATTAAATATTAATTATTTTACAGGATCATTATTGTGTCACGATCTTACCGATATCTTTTATACTGGAATGATTTTTGTTTTCTTAAAAAACAGTAAAATATGTTTGTCTTACGATTAAACATTCAAAACAGTATAATATTAACATTATGTTTTTAAGTCGTAATAATATAGTGCACGGATTAATTATTGCGTGTGGCAAAAAACAAAATTCACTTAACCTCCCTGCATATTATTATTGTATTGTTATGATTCGTGTACATCTTAATATTATAGCATAATAATAAACATATATACATATATATAATTATATATAGTATAGTGGTCCTATGTCGTGTCTACACGGAGTGGTTGGACGCAAAAAGCTTGAAAGTCAAAAAGTTCCGATCGACGACATCGATAACAGTATCCGATATAATGTTTAATATTTTTACGACGGCGACGCGTTTCCGGGGGAGCGGAAATAAACGTTTTGAAAGCGTCGGATTACACCAATATCGTTATAATATTATAAGTACTTATATACGTATTGATGGTAAATTATGTGGGCGGCGTGTAAAAATTTAATCGGTATGCAGTATAAAAGCAGTTAATATGATGAATATCCAGTGCGCCCGGCCTTTGCGACCGTCGTCGACTTGTTTCGTGACCTTTCGATTTACCACCCACCCCCACCCCCTCCCCTCCGCTCACCCCATGGTGGTGGAGGTTTATTACCGCAATAAGCCGCACTAACGAGTGAAGTTTATCGGGTACCTATTCGTGATTACAGTCACCGGGAGTGGGAGACATCATAATGCTGAAATCTACAAACGTTTTCATACGCTAAGTCCCAGCCGCATTATTACTGCGATTGTGGAGTCATTAATATGCTTTGCAGGCCATTTGATTGTTTCTATATTAGTTTTAGTATTATTTTTTTTTATCTATAACGGAATTCAATGTAATATAATAATAATTGTAATACGTCCAACATCTACGTGCAACTATTTACTGAAAAAAATGCCAAAGAACCAGGTGGCGGGTAACACGATTCCATAGAGAAAATAATCGATTTTAAACTATAAATTTCAATTAATTTATAAACTGTTTTATGCATGTAAAAACAATAATATCGTATAAAAAGCATGATGAAATAAGCATAATGAAAAGCAATGATGGCTATGCATTTTTTTTTTTATAGAGCACTCGGTTTAGTGCCTTAATATACGATACATAATAGTTCTTCATATTTCTTTACTATAAGAAAATAAATTACTAATGTAAAAATATCGATATTTCCAAAATGTATAAAGAATAACTATTATAATAGGTAGGTTAAGTTAAGTTTGCAACATCAGTTAATGATAATTTAATTACCTATTATGATGTTAATATAATTATTTTGATTATGTGTACAATATTATCGGTTTCTTTTATATTTCAATAATTTACATCCACAATTATGTACAATTCATTGAATATTCAATTAATTTTTCTCAGCTTAAAATAAAACTCCATTATACTCAAATACCCGTATTCAAAATTAATTTGACCATTATTTTTAATTTCGTGTATCATATTAAATCGAATATAATATTAATTTAAAACTTCAATGTATAGTTCTTTTTAGTTTACTCTTGTTTTATATTAATTATTTTTTTCTAAAATATACCCTAGCATGTTTTGTAACAATTGTTCTGCAATGAATAATGATTTGTTTCTATAATATTGAAATTGTTTGGTGGTATTAATAGCTGGTGTATTAATAACTAACACGTCATTATGTCTGTAAAATAAAATAACTCAAAACTAATGTAGATTTGACCAATCTAAACATAAACTACGTTTATTTTAATATTTTTTAAATATATTTGAGTGACCGTATCATATAATAAATCTTAATGGCACATGGAACTCTTATTACCTATTTAAATTAATAATAACAAACAATATTTATACATTATACTCGCATGCACACGTAAACACGCACGCAAAGCATATTATTACATTTATTATAATCACCAAATGTCGATTAAGTTTTGTGATAAGAATACATTTTTTTACTTTTACAGGAATTTATCAATAGTTCTCTAAAGATAACTTACCAATGTAAATGCTTGAAATATTATATTTTTTCTTTTCCAAGAAATGTTCGCCATACATCAGTTGTAGCGTTAATCGTAGGTATTCCTCAAATTATTAAAAAAAAACTTGAAAAATTGTATAAGTATCTCAAACAAAAACCAATAACTATAAACTCATAATCCATTAATCGTCTATTTCTATTTTCTACCTTACGAATTTTAATGGAAATGTATTACACGATTAACCAATTGTGAAGTAATGTACACATTTTAAACATTTTTTGCATCTATTTTTCTCCTTGGAAGTTAATATATTTTCTAATGTGACTTATACAATTATATATAAATTTTAATGCATTATAATACATAATACATAGTTAAGGGTACTAGGATATAACGTATAAAGGAATGTAAATGTAATGCTTTCTACAATGGAAAATCATTCGTACTATATAATTTCTTTTCAAACGTAATACAAACATGCCAGAACACATTTGATGTAAATTATAATAATATCCGTCAAAATATTTAATTTCCGTGTTTCATTACTCGAGTCTGAAAATTCTTTAATAACTTCCCAAATCAATCCCCTTTGCATAACTTATCAATTCAGTCTCGCATACATTTACAAATTAGAAAACCTTGGCTATTTACATACATTATGAAAGGGATTTATATTTTGATGTAGGTACCTACATTATTATTCAAATCTGATATTAGTTATAGAGTGTACCTTATTTGTGATATTTCAAACTGAGTTTACAAACTGTGTTAGGTACTCATAATTACTGTTATTTTAATCATCGAAACCTAATACCGGTCGCGGTTCTAATAAGTAATATGGTAACTCAAAAAGAAATTAACAGTAAAACAAATTGAATATACATTACATTTACTTCAATACAAAAATAAAATAATCATTTATCAGTCTAAAATGACTTTTTTTTTTAATAATAATTATTATACCACATCAATATTGTTTTCCCGATCTTTAATAGCTAATTTAATTCCATACGCTAACGATACCATAATGTATTATTACTTATTGACAATTAACTGACAACATAGTTTTTATTTAACTATGTCAATACATATTTCTATAAAGTAGGTAATCTAAATCATACATTAGAAATATAATTTAATTTTAAAATAATAGAATAGTCAACGTCATAGGCTATTTGTTGGAAGAAAACAAAAAATCAACCCTGAAGGAACAAAAAATAATAACACCATAAAATATACCTGAAAACAATAATTTATTGTTATTAAAAAAATAAAAACCCGTAAGGTATAATTCAACCCGTTTGGAAGAGTAATCTGTTGAGGGCATTATTATTTTTTTTTTATCATTTTTAATATTATTTACTATAGTAATTTGTTCTTAAAAGCACCGCGTTGAAAACAAAAACTCTTATATATTTATATATAACATAATTTATGCATACATTCATGACGTATGTTCTGTTTAGGTTAATTAAACTAAAAAGTACAGGTAGGTCGTACCTACTAATTATTTTTAGACGTAAGACGTAATTTAGAAATATTAGTTACAATAAACTTATTTACAATATACTATATTATTATATTGCTTATTAACCGATACCTACACAATTCGTTCACATATTATCATACCCGAGTAACTACATTTGTCTGTTATCATTATATTAGGTACATGATATTATTTTTGTCCAATTGATAATTTCTGTCTACTGATTGATAAATGGAAACATCTATAGTTTATACAGTATAATTTAATCTGATCTATCCGTTATTATTAATTGACGTCCGTGAAGTTGGCCCTTACACTTTTTCAAAAAAAGTTTTGCACAGTGACAATATTTTGCAAGTAATTAGCAAGAATTTGCAAGTTCAATCCAAGAATTTGCAAGTCAAAAATAAAGGAATTAAAAGGGGTGGAACCGAGAAAGGGCTAACTTCAAGTAGCCCTTACTTGTTCTCCAAAACTTATGAAACTAGTGTCAAAACACTCGTTATAATTAGCAAGAATTTGCAAGTCCACTCCCTAAATTTGCAAGTCAAAAATAAAGGAGTTATAAGGGGTGGAACCGAGGAAGGGCTAACTTCACGCAGCCCTGACTTGTTGTCACTTTCAAAACTGGTGTCAAAACACTCGTTATAATTAGCAAGTATTTGCAAGCCCACTCCCGAAATTTGCAAGTCAAAAAATAACTTTAAATTCACCCTATATAATGTTATATGTTATATTATTATTGATATTATTGGATTTTTCTTATTTATCTTATCTTATCTTAAAATGTCTACACATCGCCTATGGCCTTCAACGACGATCACGATTACAATTGTGGCAATAAAGTTTTAATCAGTTCTCACCTGACGACACGATTTGCAGTAAGTAGGTAACATTATGGAACATCCAGTAGGTAACATAATAGAATCTCAAATAATATCGACTCGTGGTCGTGAAATATTTGTATGTGAGTGTTCTATGTATGTTTATGATAATGTTAATTTTAATAATACAATACGGTTTTGGCGTTGCCGTAATAGACATTTTTGTAAAGCGCGAATTCATACAGGAATAAATGACTACACAGTCATAAAAACTATTAATGAACATTGTCACGACTCGGAAGCGTCAAAAATCAAAGCAGATGTCGCAGTGACAAATCTAAAAAGAAAAGCTACTGAATGTATGGAGCCTGCGTCTACTGTGATTAACACGTGTATTGCTCCATTGTTTGAAGCAGCCAAAGTAAGTAATAAAAAAAAACTATTATTTAGGTGAACCTTTTATTTTATAAATTATAACTATATTATTTATTTATCAGGCAACATTACAAAATAGTGCTGCATTAAAAAAACAAGTTCGACGCAAAAGACAAAAAATTCTAGCTGCACCACAAAATCCGGAAAATTTAATCATATTAGAAATACCAGCTTCATATCGTATGTACTCTTCATCAACAGGAAATGAGGAACTATTTTTGCAAGATGATAGTGGTCAGAGTCCGGATAGAATATTAATTTTTAGTCGTTCCCGAAGCCTTGATATACTACAGAACTCTAAAATGTGGTATGTAGACGGTACATTTAAAATTGCACCTCTCCTGTTTCGTCAAGTATATGTAATACTTTCCGAATATCTAGACAGTGTACTTCCATTAGTATATATATTATTACCAGATAAACAATCAAAAAATTACGATAAAATGTTTACAATGTTAAAAAATTTAAGACGCAATTTAAATCCTAGTTCTGTTTCATGTGATTTTGAACAAGCCGCTATAAAATCAATAAAAATAGCATTTTCTAACGTTAAAATATTTGGGTGTTTATTTAATTTGATGAAAAATATTATAAAACAACTCGGTGAATTACATCTTATTTCTCAGTATAATAATATTTCCGACTTTGCAGTTTCTGTAAAAATGATTGTTGCATTAGCGTTCGTTAAATTAGAAAATCTTGATGCTGCTGTTGACGCATTGGCCGAGTATCTTAATGAAGAGTTTCATACTTTATTAGAATGGTTCGAAGACAACTATAGGGAGGGTAAATAGAAATGGTAGAGGTAGACGCCACGCACGTTTTCCACCAGATATTTGGAACCTTTATAATAGAGTTTTAAATTCTCAAGATAGGACTAATAACCACGCAGAAGCTGAGAATAGACGACTTAATGTTGAAATGGGAGTATGCCATTCGTCAATCTGGGCTTTTATTAATTGTTTGAAAAAAATTCAATCTGGCCATGATTATTTTTATTCTCAGTTAACTGCAGGAAAAAGTCCACCCAAAAAATTTAAAAAATTTGCCGATCTAGATAGACGTATTTTGAAAATAGTACAACAATATGATAGTAGAGACTACATTTCACATTTAAAAGGCATAGCATATAATATCTCACTACCATGATTACTGCTTACCTTTATTATTGTTATGACAAAATATAGTATAAAAAATGTATTATTCTTGTATTATTATATTAAATTAATTTTATTAAATTGTACTATTATTTTTTAGCCATTTATTATTATTATTTTTTTATTTATGATATAAACTATGACGAAATATACGATAAATGTATTATAATTTTTTAACCATTTATTATTATTATAATGATGACAATATTTAATGGCCACGTCGAAACGGCCACGGTGAAACGGCCACGGCTAAATGTCCTCCCGGCGAAATGGCCACGGCAAAACAGCCACGGCGAATTGTCCTATATCCTATTTAATGATATTATTGTGAATAAAGTAATTTATATATAACCTATTTACGTGGAGCCTTGTTTTCAATTTTCAATCCTTAGCTATAAAAGTTGAACATTTTATAAATTTTTAACTACAAAATAATTATTAAATTATAAATTTGATAAATGTTGTCAAAATTTGAACTTTAAATGCTTATAAATAAAAATTAAGCATATGTATTTTTAATATTTTTTAACTGCTATTAAAACGATATATCAGCAGCCTTTTATTAAATTTTCACGCTTTTTTACCCAACAAATAAAATTTTATTGATATTAATTATAGAAAAAAAAACTAAAATAATTGAAAACTGCCTATGTCCGTAAACAGCTCAAAATAAGTCAAAATATTTGGAAAATGTTATGGTGTATAGAAAATTCTAATATAAGCATTCAGTCAAAATTTAATGTACCTACGGCCATTTGTTTTAGAGTTGCACCAAAAACCAAAATCGATTACTCGAAAACGGATTTTGCGTAAAAAATTCCCGTTTTTCCTTTGCTTTTCACGTCGCTTTTGAAAACTACTGGGAAGTTTTACTTTTTACTTTTGACCCCCCATAGTACCAACTAGATTCACTTTCCTATCAGAAAAGTTACTGTTAAAGAAAATTCAAGCACTTTTACTGACAATACAGACACAAAAAAAAATAATAAAAAAACATACATCATTGTAAAATTAATACATTCATCGCTTCCCTCAGAATATAAAAAAAAAAATTGGAAGTGACTCTGCTGAACAGTAAGTTACAAGTGGGTGACTGTTATAGATAGTGTTAAATTTGAATTCAATGATATAATATCATAGTATACGAAAAACGATTTTAAGTGAAGACGATTTGTCAGCCTAGGATATTGTATACTATATTTATATTGATATTATTAAATATTATTAATACCGTAGCCGGTTAAGTTGAATTATTATTATTTGTTTATTATCATATTTGTATATGATAATATATTTTAGACGTTTCAATTACCCACGAATAATATTTTTAAAATAGGTTTATGTATATATTACAAGTAACAACGAATTAAGAACGATATTGCAAAAAATAATTGCCGGAAATCATTAGTTTTTAACTGAAAACGACAGGGAAGTCTGAACTTGGCGGTCAGTCTTATTCTTAAGTTATATGTATTATAACTAATTGAAATTTTTTGGTATTTTCATATGTACCCGGTGTACCACACTGCGCTTGCTCGAACAATTAAAATCAAAAACATCCCTCGACTTGTTATGTAAAACCACCATGGGTGGATGTCAGAATTATTTTTGCATCATCAATTTTAAAACGTTGATTTACGTAGATTAAAAAAAAAAATTAATTTGTAATACTTAAGCTCGGTAAACTTTAAGCGTTGTACGGGTGCGTAAAACACCGAAAATCGTGAACTTTGCAAGGCTATACCATAAAAACCAATGATTTGCAGGTAGTCGAGTTTTGGACAAGTGCCTACATAGGTAACTTATAATAATTCATATTGTAAATTAATTAGGTACCAACAAAATATAACTTCTCAAACACTGTGTCTATTGGCACTGGCGGGAGAATGTATTAGAATGTCTATACACTTGCGGACCAGTTTGTATAGTTAAATTTGGCATGCGAACTATATTATATTATATTATAGTTATAACCTAACTGTATTAATTGAAATAGAAAACCAGAATAGGTGCATTGCAGATCACAAAGATTTCTGTAAAAGAACATACGATTTATAAATATACCGTATAGGTATACTGAGTACTTATATAATAATATATAAGTTCTTTGGATTTATCATAGTAAATAATATATATTATTATCTATGGCATAATATATTTTATAATATCTATGGCAATCGTCAATTGTCGAAATTCGTCGGCGACGGTTAACAATTCTAATAGTTTCAGAAATACTATTGTATTATTAATATAATATATTGTATATTTTAATTTCAGTGAACAAAAAAATAATAGGCCACAAATATAAACGGACAGTTCGTTAAACCGGATAAGTTGTAACACAAACTCGCAAATTTCGTTTGATCAGGTTATTTTCATAAAATATTTCGATACTTTCAAGTTTCAGCTCATCGGAGTGAGATGATTAGATGAAGATGGATGAAGATAGCTGTTTTTTCGGCGATGGCGGCACTCTAGCTACGTTTCAACGGAAGAGTAGATGTTTACGAGTAAGTTTGTTTTCATATTATTATCTACTATTTTACACTTACTTTTTAGACTTAAATTAAATATTTATTGCCACGGACAATCTGTTAACTAGGTGACGTAGAAGCATTTATAAGTTTAATCCCAATAGCGCAATGTACAAAATACGCGAGACCGTCTTCGTTTCACCACGTCAAGTTTAATACGCACCTTTTTGCATGTTATACTATACGCTGGGTATCACCTTAGGTTTGCGCGTAGTATTTAAAACAATATAATGTTATTAATCTTTATATTTTATATTTTTATATACATAAATACATTATACACCTCATATATTTTATTAGCATACTTACACCTTTTTTAGTGTAGTTTATACCCTAGATGGCTATAGATATAGGTATTAAATGTCTTGCAATTATATATTTTACTATAATTATTAATTTCATTATAATATAATATAACAATAAACTCTAAATTAGTTGTTATCAAGACAGACAGTCTTAAAACAAACTCTTTTCTGGACGTTTTCAAAACGTATTATGCTTAAAAAAAATTGCACAGTTGTCGTAGCAGTCAGTTGCTAGATCAACCCGTGTGACATCAAATAGGAATTATTCTTGTTTTTTTAAATAGTTTTTTCGAAAAATATATGAAACATGTACAGCTCATACAATTATGAATTTATAGTTAATGGAAATGCGGATGTTTATACTTCATAGATATTTTTTTAGTTAATAATCGTGTAAATAATTTGATTAAACAATCAGGTACCTACTCATCACTAGTATCAATTTTATTATATTACGTGTAAAATCACCAACACAAGGTGCAGACTGCATTTAAAAAATTAAAAACATAAAATAAAATATAAAATAATGTTGTAGTAGAAGCTGGAAACTGTAGTTTATTTTAATTTATAATACAATTAATGTAACCGAGAATGTAACTATTAAATTCATCATTGAATGATTATTCAGAGATCACTTTGGGATAAATGTAAATTAAATTAAAAATATTTAAAAACATTTTGTGAAAGGAACAAGATTACTGGTTATATATTACCTATTTTATATTTTATATTTCCCTATTATGGTGTAGGTATTAATACAAACAATAAATTGCTATTCGAAAACACAATTTCGTATACCTATTATTATTTACTAAATACCTACAATTAAATTAAACTAAAAATAAACATATGATTACATACTGAGTGCCTATAATATAATATTATATATGAAAATTGAATCTTTATTACGAATACTTATCGTTTACACAGACCACAAGAAAAAATAATTAAAAATATTAAAAAAAAAACACACATCATTGTAAAATTATAGTTGGTATTATAGTATTTGATGAATTTACTGTATACGTTTATGGCCTTATGTTAACTCTAAAATCCAGTAATCACATTTTTATTTAATAATTCATAAAATACAATATGCTCTTATAAAAATATTCTTGTGCTTCTGATATCTATTCACCACCTTAATCAATAATTAAATTGATAAACGAAAATAATAATTTAAATAATACCTATATCATATTATTATAATTCAAATTCAAAATTATAAACTATTTTGGTTTATTGTCATATCAAATTTCAATGAACAAATTGTTCCTTAACACAGAACTCTTTGATATAAAATGTTGCATTATATTATATCCGTGGATTCATCATATTGTCGTACCTAGTATAATATCTATCATTTATTTATTTAATCTATGGCAAATCTCAAAGTCGTTGCAGAAGACACAGTCGATTAAAAATTCTAAAATTTCAATAAGCAAAGAAGATATGAGCAAAAAACTAACAGCGTTTCGTATAATTTTATTTTTCATAAATCACAATATTCTAAGTTCTGGCTGTATTCTGGAGCGTTTCCTCATGGGCGTCGCAGTTCACACACGTCACGGATTCCGCCGAAGGAGTCGATAATTAAAGTAAGTTTGTTTTTATATTCTTTTGGGGCTTAAATTTACTTTTAAGACTTAAAACCTCGCTTAAAACAAATATTTAATGTCACGAAAAATGTGCTATCCAAGTGTTGTAGGCGCATATTTTAGTTCCGGACTAGAAACGTATAAAATACGCGAGATATAAACGTCGTCGTCGTCGTTTTTCCAGTCCCTGTTTGTAGAATAATTATAATTAATAGGTGCATACCTATACAGGGTACTTAATATAAATATATAAATATTTTGGTTTAATTTATAGAAATATAATATGTTATGACTTATAACTGATAATAGTCATAAGATACAATTTTAATTAATAACTGGTAATTTTTTTTCCAAATACAACGTTATAAGTTATAGGTAACTATTAATTTAGTGTCACATACTTAACTTCTATTGTTCACCTAATATTTATATTCAATATCATAGGGATCAGGAATGTATAACCATGTACACATAAAAGTATATTCACGGAATGGTCAACTGCCTATCCTGACGTGTGCGCACTTATGAATAATATACCTACTCATATACTCGTATAGGTATATAAATATGCCTAAATAAATAGTGTAATACTACATACACGAATGTGTTACCTATTATGTCCCTAAAAGTTCAACAGTTATTATTATATTTATTTATTTTTTAAATATAGGTAGGTACATTACAAGACTCTAATTAAAATCACATTTTTTTTTTATTTTTTTGAACACAATGTTTTAAAAATTATTAATTAATATATAATTTATTGGTATAGTACTAAATAAATTAATGAAATAAAACAAACACAACTACTATAATTATTAGTAATAATAATATATCCACGTATAAATTATTAAAATACAAAACGAATAAACGAAAAACGATTCTGAGCAAAGATATCGTTAACTAATAAATAATATTGAGATTAAAGTAATTTATTTTTTCGGTAGAAAATCGGTATAAATATGAATTATAAATATTTTTTTTTATTTTCATACCATGACGCGTGTGTGAAAAATTGTTTATATCAAGTGTTTAAGATGTTAGATTTCGGTTCGGCTGATTGTCCACCCCCTCACTCTTCAGCATCAATGCATCAGAAATTATTATTTATAATATTTAAATACAAACTGCATTTTCTGAATTTTCTAAAACATTGCTTTCCAAGTAAAGAATTCGTTTCATATATTATCAACGAATTGAAAAATGAAATTAGAACATTTATATGGGATAAAGTCAATTTTATAAAAACTTATTAGAAAAAAATTAAATACAATTAAATAAAGGTAATTTTTTTTCTTATATTTCTATTTTTTTACGTACCCGTTATGTTCGATACTATAACTTCAGTCTTCAGTTATAGAAAACAACACTTGCCAATATGGAATTACTGTCGAATTTTTTTATTTTAAAATATTAAATAGCATCTGATTGACTGATGTGCTATAATGAAACTCAAAATATAACGAATACACTACCTATACACTTATCTAAATTCTATTTTATATTCGTTTAAATTGGACTTTTAATTTTTCTGGCCATTTTATTAAGCTTTGTAATATAAGTGCATTAAATCGTATTTTTAAGGCATTTTTCTTATTTTTAATGCATTTAAATCCACGTCCTATTTATAACTTAACGTTATTTTGTATATACCAATCGATTAGTGTACACAATAAAAAATATAATATTATTGATGGGTTAATAGGTTTATAACTATTATGTAGGTAGGTACAGTTTTATACGTTCAATGTATCGTTCTTAATTCAAAAAGTAGCTAAATGAGTCAAATGATTTTGTCAAGGGGTGGGGGGGAGGATATGGCTGATTTTTTAACATGCACTATTTCAAGGGCTCTTAACCTAAGGGGCGCACCACTCTAAGCAGGAGTGACACAATTTCGTAAGGGAGGGGGGGGCGTGAAAATGTTTAAAAGAAAACACGAATTTATTTAGTTATTTTGTTATTTAGGTAATACATATTCATTAATAGGTATTTCTTAATTTTTTATTATTATTTTATTTGTAACATTATTTTTAAATATTGGGATCAATAAAACTATTTTTATATAATTACTATTTTATATCAATTAGAATTTGTTTATAAAGCAAGTAATAAATAAATGGTTACCAAGTAAAAAAACCGTTATCTATATTATAAATTTGAATTAAATTTACCGCATTTGCGTCTAGTAGAAACAAATAAATGTTTTTTTGAAGATAATGTAAAAATATCCATCATCAATCGGTTAGGACCATATATATATTTTCTATGATTGGGACGGTTAGGTTATAATTATAAATAATCTATGGCAAATGACAATCGTTTGAGACGAACAGCGATTCCAATACGTACTCACATATTTCGTTCCATTCTGGTTATTAAGCAAGGTGCCTTTTTTTATAAATGTCATTAATCTCAATACTTCCAGACTGAACTTTTGGATCGGAGATATGAAGACGCGCGCTGCATTTTGCTTGGCGGAGACGCACAGTTCTGACACTAGACAATATTATACACTCAAAGGGACCGCGTTTCGCCGGAAGAATAAATAATTACGTAAGTTTTGTCCTACTACTCTGTTGACGCGGTAGACCTAATGTAAATATTTATTGTCAGACAAATTTATATACCCGCTAGACGTAGAGTAGTTTTTAAAATCCAGTTGTTATAGGTGTAAAAAAATTAGGATATTATGAAAAATACCTTAAATTATAATACTTTGCCGACAACTAATAATTTATTGTTATAGTAGAATAATTTTTAAAATTTGAAATCAATGATAAGCAATGCTTTTATAAGTAGGAAGGTAGGTTTTTATACCTACCTAACAAAATAAGAAAATACATAATGATTAATGTTATTTAATATGATTTGTACCTAAGTACATAGCAAATTATACCTATCACTTGGTGACGATTATTTTTGTTTTATACGTTCTTCGTAATTCAGTTCCGTCACGATAGTTTTAGTTTTCGTTAAATGTGAAACATAATATTTTCTGTGCATACAGGATACGGGCATTAAACATTTGGGTTTTAAGAGAACACCTCAAACGTACGTTTTATTTTGGGGGTTTTACGGGATATACTTATAGGAAATTTTCTTCAAATTTTCACATTTCACTATTTGATATTGTGATATTATTTGTACCTAGGTTAAGTTTCTGTTTTAGAATCGATCGATATGTTACCTAGGTATATCACATTCTTTAATTTAAATTCTGGTAGTCGAGTATTGCACAAGTACCTACGTAACTTATAATTCGTATCGTAATTTAATTACTAAAGAAATATAATTTCCCCAACAGTGTCTAGGGCCACTGGCAGCAGAATGCATTATAGAATGTCTATAAACTTGTGGTCTAGTATATGGTTAAAATTGGTATGTGACCAACAACTGGGGGCTTGTTCTGGAAAATTTAAATGATCTAATAAGGTTCATCTCATTATTTGAATTAAATTCATTTTTAAGCGATTGTTGTGTTAATCAATTTTTTAATTTATTTCATTCAACACACTCGTCTCAGTTTTCTAGTACCTCTAGATTTCTCACAAAATTCATATTGATCATCTCACAGTTTTCATATTCAAAACCAAAAAAATATGTATTTTTATCTTATTTCAATCTTTTTCATCGAACACCAGAATATATTACAGATCATAAAGATACTAGTATTGTATACTAGATAAGTTTCAATTAGCGGGATGTAGAGAGAGATGGAGATGGAGCGAGATGTTGACGGATGAAGATAGCTGTTTCTTCGACGACAGCGTGTGCTGCAGTACAGCTAGGTTTCACCGGAAGAGTCGATGTTTATGCGTAAGTTTGTTTTTATATTATTTTGGTCTTACATTTACTTTTTAGACTTGAATTAAATATTTATTGTCGCGGAAAATCTGTTAACTAAGTAACGTAGAAGCATATACGTTTACTACTGCCTACCAAAGGCGCAATGTATACCTAATAATAATAAATTATAAGCCAGTCCGAACAATCCAAACGCTGTCTTACTCGTAGTCGAGTTCTAGTTGATAACTGACTTGTGAATAAATGTAATTTTTGTTAGGTATAAACATAAAACTAATAAATCCTTGAATACAACATTTAAAAATACAAACTCTGTGTAATAAAAATTAATATTAGGTATTTATTGGTAGGTTTATATAATATCTGTAGACTGTAACGCATAGGTCATTAGAATATTATAGAACATTTTACTGTATAACATGCGTGTTATTTCAGAAATGGTATTCGTCAGTGAACATTTTTAAACTGGGAATAATATATCATAAGCAGATTGAAATGTGTGAACGTTTCAGTGTTTCGAAGACTAAGTTTCGTAGCAGATTTTGATTCCGTCACGGGGTATGTATTTTCTTATTTCTCAGTAGGTTTTTTTTTATTATAGTTAATTGATCAGGGGATGTATTGCCCGAAAATTTTCAATATTTGTATTGTAACTATACTGGTATAACACTATTCGGGCTATCAATAAAGTCGTGTTCAAAATTAGAAAATTTGTGAGGTATGATATTTTTTTAAGCAATTCTTTCGAGTAGGGAATTCGCTCAATGATATTTAAATATTTTCATCGATAATCAAGTACGATGACTTGTAGGTAACTAGAAACTGAGTGAATAGGAATTAGGAAGTGTGTGATATGGCGAAGATAAGGAAATGGGTCAACAGGATTTCAGAATGTTTGGTGTATGAAAGGGAAAAATGAAAAAGAAATGTAAGGTTAGGGTAGGTAAATGGAGTGAGAGTAGCAGATATGAGAATAATAAGTAAGGTGTTAAGGTACAAAAGAGGATAGAATAAGACATTAATTAATTAAGGGTAGTGTAGGGTAGTGTACATATTGTAGTGAAAACAAGAGAGAATAGGTTTAGGTGGTTCGGTCACTGTATGATAAGAGATAGTGACAGTGGCTATAGAAGTTAATTCAACGGAGAAATGATGGGCGAGAAGACTGAAGAAGAGATAGATAGACAGAATACCGATCATATGGAGGTGTGGAATGAGAGTGGCTGAACCTGTATATAGCTGTGAGAGACGGGGGAAGAAAAAGTGTAAAGGTAGAATAGTTATGTTAACAATGCCGAATACGTAGGAAAAAATCTTGAATTTCAAAGCCTATTGACTCTTTGGCTTCAACTAACCATAGGTTTACCTAACTAACCTTCTTATGACTCATTAGGACACATTTGAATAAAAAGATCCTGAGTTGCAGGTTTCCGAACTTAAGTGTTTGATTATCAACTTGATCCTTTGATTGTTGACACCTTAATCCATGCTATGGATGAAGCCCATAGATAATAAAGATATGGATAGTCCACGCCTATGTTAAATACATTTGAGGCCGCGTTCCCGGAGGGGAAGGCAATTGAGGCGCCTTTATATTGATAGTCGATATTCGATACTCGATATAAGTATACTTTATTTGCGGTGTGTACAAGTTGCGGTCATAATCAAAAATTACATACTAGTTGCGATCACCCCTCAAAAAGGTTACATACTAGTTGCGGTCACCCATCAAAAAGGTTACATACTTAGGACTGTCTACACTTTTATTTTTTGTGTAGGTATGGTTAAGAATGTTGATACTCATGTTTAAATTACGTGGTTAAACTTGTGTTAAAATATAGTATATAATAGTAAACTTGTGTCAAAATATAATATGTATATAATAGTATAATAATAATAATAATTTTAAATTTTAAAATTTTGTAGGTATAAATTTAAAGGAAATTGACTTTAGATATTCAAGCCGATTTATTTCACCTTCTTCACAATATTGTATTTGTTGCGCTAAAAAATGCTCTTTTTCTATTGAAATTTTATTAACACGACTGGTTTTTGTACAATTCATTTTTAAATAGCCATTCGTTTGAATTTCATTTAAAGCGTCAATAAATATAAAAATATTAGGACGAGAGTGGTAAAACATGCTATTGAGCTTTGAATGAAAACTTTCGAATGCATTGGTTGTTAGTGTTATGGAAGACGAACATTCAGTCCATAATAACGGTGGATATCTCAAATATTCGAAACTTTCGGAGTATACAATTTAATTTATTTAATTTATAAACATTACTGATAAGTAGTGGTGTTTCCACATATATACGCTGTGTGCATTATATACAGCTTTGATAAGCTATGACCGCAACTAAGATATTACCTAAATTGGCGTGACCGCAACTGTTATATCTGTTTATCTCAAAAATCGTCATGACCGCAACTAGTATGCACCTTTATTTGGCCTCAATTTATTGTTCCCCTCGAAGATCGCTGAAAAGACCATTTGTCCTATTCATATCTTTATTATCTATGATGGAGCCATACCCAGCTCACTCGTGTAAACTTGTTGCCGATTGGGATGTCAGCGCACTATTTGTTTTCCATCTTTGGCCCACGCGTAGCATACCAAATGTACGATTAAGAAAACACTAAAATGATTGGGTCAGAGAGAGAAATAAATGGTGCGCTAAAAATCTGACATCCTCTTAGTGTTATCAAGTTGAAGAAGCAGTTGATTGTTGACAATTTGACATTTAACATTAACTGTGGTAGGTATTATGTTTGGAAGTAAAAGTAATTAGCAGGGCTGTGAATTTAATGCAATGAAAAAGTGTTAAATATTTGCCTGCATGTATGCACTAAAAACAGACAAATATATGCACTGAAATATTCAAAAGTATGCACTTAAAATTCAAAAAAATACTGAATGAAAACGTTTTTATTAACATTTTTTTAAATTAATAAATTATAATTCAAATTGGTTTACAAAAAAAATTCTTTATTTACACACTTGGTAGATAGGTATGTAGGTAGGTAACGGATGAACCGAAAATATAAAAACATTTAAAGAAAATAAGCATAAATACGAAGAAATCATGAAAACATGCAATTATATTAACTAACCCAAAAAAAACGCATATTGGTAACGGTGTTGTAATAATAGGGATCTCCCCAAAAAAATACGTACTAATAGTTCAAACAAATCATAAAAGCCAACTGTAATAAATATTAATTTATGAAAAAGTATATTAAAAAGCATTATTATTATAAATGAAACAAAACTATGAACTATGGACCGTGACATAATATAGGTATTTCTATATTTTTAGCTCCATAATTTCTGTTAAAATATTAGGAAAATGTATTAAGTAGTCTAGTAGAGTCTGATAAAATTGGGTTCCACGACATTGATCATACAAACTTTAAATACTAAACTATGGGTCTGAAATTTAGTTTATATAGATCTAAATAATCCAAAACATATATTGCTTCAAAATATAAAAATAAAGTGTCTTGTATTGTAGTAGGTGGGTAACTTTCAAAAAAAAAAACTAAAAAAAATCTTACTTGAAATCTATGTATAATATACGTATATTGTAATAAATGTTCAAATGTTTACTATAGTACATTATAAAAAATTAACTTAAGTTCAATATAATACATTATAACAGGTGTTAAAATAAACATTTCATACCACAAATTTTGTTAATTCACACAGTCTCTCTTCAATTTTAAATTTTTTTTCAAATTATCTACAAAACATAAATGTTTAGTATATTGGAAGACTTGATTAAGTATTTAATCATTTATCTAAAAGAGATGTGCCGGGTCGCCACATTACTATATCGAGGGGCCATGGTGCAAGTGTCGTCCACAAATAAAGTACCGGGAAAAAAACGATTAATTCAAATATAGAAGGTACTTATATCATATACTTTTATCAAAGTATGATTGTGTTAGTCACAGTCTTGTGTAAATGTTATTGTCTAATGTTTTCCCAATCTAATTATACAAAATACTGAAAATTAATGAAATCACAAATATTAGTACAATAGAGAGACTGTGCATTGATTTACAAATTTGTCTTAAATTTACTTTTTGCATAGAGAACATGAAGGTGGAGATTGTAATGAAAATTAAACGCAGGGTGTTTTTGGTTGAATTGTTGTTGCGTTTATTCTCAAAAACTTATTATTTTTCATACAGACACAATTTTAATAATTTGTTGTACAGTATTTCTTTTGAATTAATTAATTATACTCTTACGAGTGTACAGATAAAATAGTTTAATAAAGGATCACATAAAACATGGGGGGTAGGCGTGAACATAAAACTCACGGTTTTTGGTCGGGTGTTCATTATGACGGGATCAGTAGCACGGTAATATAATTATTACCGGCGTGAACAGCTGGGCGAGTTCAGCAGTGACTTAGCTCGGATGGCTGTATGCTGATAAAAAAAAAAGGCGAACGGTGTTGGACCTTCTACAATCTGTTCCATTGGTGGTCGTACGTTGGTCGGATGGAACTGACTGACTCGGCTCGGACGGCGGCGCTCAGTAACGGTGGACGCGTAACGACAATATATACCTCGCGACTCACCGCGGCGGTGGTGGAGGGTATATGCCGGGACAAACTGTAGAATGTCCGTTCGTGGCGGTATTGAAATACCGTCCGGCTCATTCAGTCTGGGGGCAAGTACTGTATGTAGATCGAGCAATTAGTGTCCGTTCGTGGAGGTATTAAAATCCGGCTCACTATTCGATTTTTCTCAGCGGGGAGAATGATGATGATATGGCGGTCGGCGGCCTGTATTTATGTAGTACAATGCTTGCCGGTCCCGATTGGAATATCGTGTGACACTTTTCTGTGTTTTGTGATGCAGCTACAGGTTTGAAGTGTTCGACAGTATCCATCTTATAGTTTGAAATGCGCTGATTATGAATATGTACTTTTTGTACTTGTAATTTGTTATTTTCATAAGGAAATATCAGTTTTTCCCACGGGCGGCGGGCGTTCGGATTACCGTGTGCGCTACTTATGAATTGGGCACTCTGTTTTTTCTCATTACAAGATGGATAGATTCGTTGATAGCTTTTGTGTGCTTCAAATTATTTACACGAGTGAGCTGGGTATGGCTCCATCATAGATAATAAAGATATAACATAATGGATACGACATAATAGTCTTATCAGCGATCTGATCTTCGAGGGGAACAATTGAGGCCAAATCGAGTATCGACTATCAATATAAAGGAGCCTCAATTGCCTTCCGCGGGAACGCGGCCTTGAATGTATTTAACATAGGCGTGGACTATCCATATCTTTGTTATCTATGGGCTTCATCCATAGCACGGATTAAGGTGTCAACAATATAAGGATCAACTTGATAAACAAACACTTAAGTTCAGCAACCCGCAAATCAGGATCTTTTTATTCAAAGTGTCCTAATAAGTCATAAGAAGGTTAGTTAGGTAAACCTATGGTTAGTTGAAGCTATGGTAATGATAGACGACTATCATCACCGGTCGTGAGCTTTGTGATGATCTTTTCCTACTAACTATCAAGGTATTCGATATTGTAAACATAACGATGAAAGAAAATATTTAAATATTATTAATTTGGTTAATTAGGTTGGGTTAGGATAGGGCAGGAAATTAGATGTAAACTAATTATCATAGTTTTTAACACGGTCTTAAAGACAGTCAGCAAGAGTTGTACCAGTATAGTTATTAAAAACTTAAATACAGCCAACATTAAATAATGATTTTTTTACCACAACAAATTATAAAATGTATTTTAAAATATAACAAAATATTATTTTATTAGGATTTTATAAGGTATTCAATACTTATGAGTTTATGTAAATAGAAAATGTATAAAATAAAAAGTTTTAATTTAATATATGGTTTTGTGTTTTAATATCCTATTGTCAAAGAATTCTCAGGGTTTCCTGTCCACATTTTTTTACATTGTACTAAATCTAATTTTTTTCCGCACATATTTACAAGGACTAAAACAGATATCTGACTATGTTTTTATTTGCATTTGGACTTAATAGTTTGTAATTTACTATTGACTGTAGACCCACCAAACACAATATTATTTTAAATTAAACATTTTATGTCCTTTATAAATTACAATCACATAGTAGAGTCCGTGCAGGACCTTTTGTCATTTAATTTCTTTGCATCCTTTATAATTTACATTCATTTTTATACATTTTCTAATACATATATTACCATGATACACCTCTGATCATAATAACTGTTCGCATTATTATAATGTAAACAACACCTAGTTTTTGGATTGTAGTTAATATGTATTGCAGTATTTAGCTTCCAGCGTATTCTTTTGTTTAGTGTTATTTCACCCAGATTTCTCAAACAATTTTTTTTTCACTTCATTGAACTCTAGTAGATTTTTTTGTATAAAAATTTACAAAGTTTGTACTTTGCAATGTGTAATCCTACAGTTAAATTTTTTCCAAATTTTTTTTTTGGTTCCCTAAAAAGCATTTGCCTGCGGGCGCCAACACCCTCCTTCAATTTTTTTTTTATGATTTTACCTCTAGCCAAATTTTTTAAACATTGACAATCTAGTACCTCTTGAATAATCCTTGTTTAATGAAATAAATATTTTAAATAGTTTTTTCTGTTTAAGAATATGGGCATTTTAGATTGTACTTTGTAATATTCCTACAGTTAATTTTGGTTTCCTAAAAAGCATTTGCCTGCGGATGCCAACACCCTCCTTCAATTTTTTTTTTATGATTTTACCTCTAGCCAAATTTTTTAAACATTAACAATCTAGTACCTCTTGAATAATCCTTGTTTAATGAAATAAATATTTTAAATAGTTATTTCTGTTTAATATTCTGGGCCTTTTAGTTTGAACTTTGAAATGAATTTTCCTTCTCTAAAATTTTTTCCAAATTTTTTTTTGATTTCTAAAATGCATTTGCCTGCGGGCGCCAACACCCTCCTTCAATTTTTTTTTTTATGATTTAATCTCTAGCCGAATTGTTGAAACATTGACATTCTAGTACCCTTTGAATAATCCAAATCTTTAATGAACTAAAAATTTTGAATAGTTTATACAGTATAAGATTCTGGGCATTTTAGTTTGAACTTTGAAATGTATTTTTCTTCTCTAAAAATTTTTCCAAATTTTATTTATGTTTTCTAAAATGCATTTGCCTGCAGGCGCCAACACCCTCCTTCAATTTTTTTTTTTTATGGTTTTACCTCTAGCCAAATTTTTTAAACATTGACAATCTAGTACCTCTTGAATAATCCTTGTTTTATGAAATAAATATTTTGAATAGATTTTTCTGTTTAAGATTTTGGACATTTTAGTTTGAACTTTGAAATGTATTTTTCTTCCGTAAAATTTTTTCCAAATTTTTTTTTGGTTTCCTAAAAAGCATTTGCCTGCGGGCGCCAACACCCTCCTTCAATGTTTTTTTTATGATTTTACCTAGAGCCAAATTTTTTAAACATTGACAATCTAGTAACTCTTGAATAATTCTTGTTTAATGAAATAAATATTTTAAATAGTTTTTTCTGTTTAAGAATATGGGCATTTTAGATTGTACTTTGAAATGTGTATTCCTACAGTTAATTTTGGTTTCCTAAAAAGCATTTGCCTGCAGGCGCCAACACCCTCCTTCAAAAATTTTTTTAGTAATGTAACTCTAGTTGAATATTTTGTATTGACTTGAAAATTGATAAATTGGTGCCCTATGAATAATCATTCTTTAATGAACTAAATATTTTGAATAGTTTTTTCTGTTTAATATTCTGGGCATTTTAGTTTGAACTTTGAAATGTATTTTTCTTCTCTGAAATTTTTTCCAAATTTTATTTTTGTTTTCTAAAATGCATTTGCCTGCGGGCGCCAACACCCTCCTTCAATTTTTTTTTTATGATTTAACCTCTAGCTAAATTTTTTAAACATTGACAATCTGGTTCCTCTTGAATAATTCTTATGTTTAATGAACTAAATATTTTAAATAGTTATTTTGTTTATAGAATCTGGGCACTTTAGATTGTACTTTGTAATGTGTATTCCGACAGTTAAATTTTTTCAAAATTTTTTTTTGGTTTTCTAAAAAGCATTTGCCTGCGGGCGCCAACACCCTCCTTCAAATTTTTTTTTAAGTTATGAAACTCTAGTTGAATATTTTGTATTGACTCGAAAATTGATAAATTGGTGCCCTATGAATAATCATTATTTAATGAACTAAATATTTTGAATAGTTTTTTTGTTTATAGAATCTGGGCACTTTAGTTTGTACTTTGTAATGTGTATTCCTACAGTTAAATTTTTCCAAATTTTTTTTTGATTTCTAAAATTTATTTGCCTGCGGCGCCAACACCCTCTTTCAATTTTTTTTTTCATGATTTAACCTCCATTCAAATTTTTGAAACATTTACAATCCAGTACCTCATGAATAATCCTTGTTTTATGAAATAAATATTTTGAATAGATTTTTCTGTTTAAGATTCTGGACATTTTAGTTTGAACTTTGAAATGTATTTTTCTTCCGTAAAATTTTTTCCAAATTTTTTTTTGGTTTCCTAAAAAGCATTTGCCTGCGGGCGCCAACACCCTCCTTCAATTTTTTTTTTATGATTTTACCTAGAGCCAAATTTTTTAAACATTGACAATCTAGTAACTCTTGAATAATCCTTGTTTAATGAAATAAATATTTTAAATAGTTTTTTCTGTTTAAGAATATGGGCATTTTAGATTGTACTTTGAAATGTGTATTCCTACAGTTAATTTTGGTTTCCTAAAAAGCATTTGCCTGCAGGCGCCAACACCCTCCTTCAAAATTTTTTTTAGTAATGTAACTCTAGTAGAATATTTTGTATTGACTTGAAAATTGATAAATTGGTACCCTATGAATAATCATTCTTTAATGAACTAAATATTTTGAATAGTTTTTTCTGTTTGATATTCTGGGCATTTTAGTTTGAACTTTGAAATGTATTTTTCTTCTCTGAAATTTTTTCCAAATTTTATTTTTGTTTTCTAAAATGCATTTGCCTGCGGGCGCCAACACCCTCCTTCAATTTTTTTTTTATGATTTAACCTCTAGCCAAATTTTTTAAAGATTGACTATCAGGTACCCTTGAATAATCCTTATCTTTCATGAACTAAATATTTTGAATAGTTTTTTTTGATTAAGAATATGGGCATTTTAGATTGTACTTTGTAATGTGTATTCCGACAGTTAAATTTTTTCAAAATTTTTTTTTGATTTTCTAAAAAGCATTTGCCTGCGGGCGCCAACACCCTCATTCAATTTTTTTTTTATGATTTAACATCTAGCCAAATTTTTAAAGATTGACTATCAGGTACCCTTGAATAATCCTTATCTTTCATGAACTAAATATTTTAAATAGTTATTTCTGTTTAATATTATGGGCCTTTTAGTTTGAAGTTTGTAATGTGTACTCCACAATATAAATTATTTAATTTTTTTTTTCTTTTTTAAAATGCATTTGCCTCCAGGCTCCAACACCCTCCTTCAATATTTTCTTTTTAGTAATGTAACTCTAATTGAATATTTTGTATTTACTTGAAAATTGAAACCTTGGTGCCCTATGAATAATCATTTTTTAATGAACTAAATAATTTAAATAGTTTTTTCTGTTTAATATTCTGGGTATTTTAGATTGTACTTTGTAATGTGTAATCATACAGTTAAATTTATTTAAATTTTTTTTTTAGTTTCCTAAAATGCATTTGCCTGCGGGCGCCAACACCCTCCTTCAATTTTTTTTTTATGATTTAATCTCTAGCCGAATTGTTGAAACATTGACATTCTGATACCCTTTGAATAATCCTTATCTTTAATGAACTAAATATTTTGAATAGTTTATACAGTATAAGATTCTGGGCATTATAGTTTGTATTTTGTAATGTGTATTCATACAGTTAAATTTATTCAACATTTTTTTTGGTTTCTCAAAATGCATTTGCCTGCGGGCGCCAACAATCTCCTTCAATTATTTTTTTTAGTCATGCAACTCAAGTTAAATATTTTTATAACTTATTGCCCTATGAATAATCATTCTTTAATGAACTAAATATTTTGAATATTTTTTTCTGTTTACGATTCTGGGCCTTTTAGTTTGAAGTTTGTAATGTGTACTCCCACAATATAAATTATTTAATTTTTTTTTTCTTTTTTAAAATGCATTTGCCTCCAGGCTCCAACACCCTCCTTCAATATTTTCTTTTTAGTAATGTAACTCTAATTGAATATTTTGTATTTACTTGAAAATTGAAACCTTGGTGCCCTATGAATAATCATTCTTTAATGAACTAAATATTTTAAATAGTTTTTTCTGTTAATATTCTGGATATTTTAGATTGTACTTTGTAATGTGTATTCATACAGTTAAATTTATTCAACATTTTTTTTTGGTTTCTCAAAATGCATTTGCCTGCGGGCGCCGACAATCTCCTTCAATTTTTTTTTTTAGTCATGCAACTGTAGTTGAATATTTTGTAATTGACTTGAAAATTGATAACTTGGTGCCCTATGACTAATCATTCATTAATGAACAAAATATTTTAAATAGTTTTTTTTGTTTAAAAATTCTGGGTATTTAAGATTGTACTTTGTAATGTGTAATCATACAGTTAAATGTATTCAAAATTTTTTTTTGGTTTCCCAAAATGCATTGCCTGCGGGCGCCAACATTCTCCTTCAATTTTTTTTTTTAGTCATGCAACTCTAGTTGCATATTTTGATAACTTAGTGCCCTATGAATAATCATTCTTTAATGAACTAAATATTTTAATAGTTTTTTCTGTTTAAAAATTCTGGGTATTTTAGATTGTACTTTGTAATGTGTAATCATACAGTTAAATTTATTCAAATTTTTTTTTGGTTTCTCAAAATTTATTTGCCTGCGGGAGCCAACAATCTCCTTCAATTTTTTTTTTTAGTCATGCAACTGTAATTGAATATTTTGTAATTGACTAGAAAATTGATAACTTGGTGCCCTATGAATAATCATTCTTTAATGAACTAAATATTTTAAATAGTTTTTTCTGTTTAATATTCTGGGTATTTTAGATTGTACTTCGTAATGTGTAATCATACAGTTAAATTTATTCAAATTTTTTTTTGGTTTCCTAAAATGCATTTGCCTGCGGTCGCCAACACCCTCCTTCAATTTTTTTTTTTATGATTTAACCTCTAGCCAAATTTTGTAAACTTTGACAGTCTGGTACCATTGAATAATCCTTATCTTTAATGAAATAAATATTTTAAATAGTTTTTTCTGTTTAATATTCTGGGTATTTTAGATTGTACTTTGTAATGTGTAATCGTACATTGATAACCACTGTGTGACGGTGAGTATAAGACCTTTCCCTCGGGGGTTTTTACACCTTTAGCCATGTGTTGCGATGGCGGCTACTTCACGCCTTTTGACGACGCGGTCACATCCTCCCGACGGGTTTCGTCAGGGTGCCTTGGTGCCAGGCTGACGGTCCCCCGCCGGCTGTTCTCGTTCGAGATTGATCGGTGGGTTTCGTATAACCGCGTCAGCGAGCGCTGGATTCGACCCAGTCAAATTCCTCCCCTTCTACTAAGGCTCTACTCCCAACAGTCTCCACGAGGCCATCCACATAAGTCGCCAACGCGCGGCCGGCGAGCGCGAGCACGTGAGGTACCCGCGTGCGTTGGCCGGACGCACGCCACAAAGCTCGACGGGGCACTGGTACTGTTCGGGCGTTAGCAATGTCGGATTTTCAGTGGGGCTTTCTCCGTCGCCCGCGGAATGAGATTTAAGGATCCGTTATCCAAAGTACTTACAACGACTATTTTCCCACTAGCATCGGCATCGGACAGGATTACTGCCACCGTGCGACCTTTTTGTAGTGGTACGGTTTTCTTTTGCTGGATGCTGTGTCCGTACCGATTACTCGGGTTTGGGTGCCTGTCGACAGGTTTCTCTCAGCCAGACTTCTGTCTTGCACGTGTTCGTACACGAGTTGGCTGGGCCCGTGTACTCTCAGTCAGGTTTGTGCTAGAAGCACCAGCACGCCGGCAGAGGTCCGCGTCTGCTTCGCCTGCCGTGTGCTGGCGCCTCTCACCCAAGCCCACTGGTTTGTCGCAGGTGGTATGGTACCCCTACTCGGGTAGTTTGTTCCCGTGCGGAGAAGGAAGGTGCCCTCCATCACCTCGGTCGTCCTTATTCGGGGACCCACGTCGAGGTCTTTTGACGTGCCTATCAGGACGTGCTTACCTCTAGCCAAATTTTTTAAACATTGACAGTCTGGTACCCTTGAATAATCCTTATCTTTAATGAACTAAATATTTTAAATAGTTTTTTCTGTTTAAGATTCTGGGCATTTTAGGCGTCCGTGAAGTTGGCCCTTACACTTTTTCAAAAAAAGTTTTGCACTGTGCCAATATTTTACAAGTAATTAGCAAGAATTTGCAAGTTCAATCCCAGAATTTGCAAGTCAAAAATAAAGGAATTATAAGGGGTGGAACCGAGGAAGGGGTAACTTCACGTAGCCTTTACTTGTTCTCCAAAACTTATGAAACTGGTGTCAAAACACTCGTTATAATAAGCAAGAATTTGCAAGTCCACTCCCGAAATTTGCAAGTCAAAAATCTCACCCCTACGATTTTTCAAAGATTTCCACCCCAGCCCTGACTTGTTGTCAGAAACTTTCAAAACTGGTGTCGAAACATTTGCTATAATTAGCAAGAATTTGCAAGTCCACTCCCGAAATTCGCAAGTCAAAATTCCGACCACTACGATTTTTCAAAGTTTTCCACCCAGCCCTGACTTGTTGTCAGACACTTTCAAAACTAGTCCACCACAAATAATTACTTAGAATTATTAGGTTTGTAACAAATTAACATTGGTATTAACATGGTTATGAGTTTCGGTTTGATAGCTATTTAATTAATATGTACAGTAATTTATTTTGATAATAAGAAAAAAAAATTAAATGCTTCTAAAGATATCAATATATTCATTTATAATATGTCAAATGTAATATTATAAATTATAATGTTTATTTAACACTTGTTTTTCTAGAGGTTTAAGAGATAAGTAATACATGAAAATATGAATTATTGAAACCATACTAGTTTATTTAGCTCCAAAGCGATTTTTGCGAATTTTGTTTTTTAAAATGTGTGTTTTTATAAGCATAATAATGGCACTTTTAAAAAAAGTCGGCTGAATTTTCTTTGGAAGTTATGGTTAATAAATCTTCAAAAATTTATGATTAAAATTAAAATTCTGTTTTTTTAGGGTTACGTAGCAAAAAACGGAACCCTTATAGATTCGTCATGGTGTCACTGCCACTTTTCTTCGAAACTATGAGAGCTATACTGTTAAAAGTTAAAACTTGGTAAGTAGATGTATATTGTATTCTATGAACCGCATTAAGATTTTCACACAAAAATAGAAAAAAAATACATTTTAGGGGTTGCCCATACTGAAACTCAACAATTTTTTTTCATCCAACCCATACGTGGGGGTATCTATGGATAGGTCTTCAAAAATGATATTGAGGTTTTTTATATAATTTTTTTTTAAACTGAATAGTTTGCGCGAGAGTAACTTCCAAAGTGGTAAAATTTGTGTTCCCCCCCCCCCCCCCTATAACTTCTAAAATAAGAGAATGATAATACTAAAAATAATAATTCTTGGTAATTATAACGAGTGTTTTGATACCAGTTTTGAACGTTTCTGACAACAAGTCAGGGCTGCGTGAAGTTAGCCCTTCCTCGGTTCCACCCCTTATAACTCCTTTATTTTTTACTTTCAAATTCTTGTTAATTACTTGCAAAATATTGGCACTGTGCAAAACTTTTTTTGAAAAAGAGTAAGGGCTAACTTCACGGCGGTTATTAATTGTTGTCTTGAATATATTTTAGTAAATTAAAAGCTGGTAAAGGGGTGTATTTATTTTATTTATTTATTTTTGTGTGCTTGACCCAACAATATAAGTATAATTTAGTCACTGTTGTATTCGTTGCCGATTGGTTTTTCTATGGCGAGACGTGGTCTTAAATAGATCAAATTGAATAACCATGTTATTTACCTAATCACAACAACGAAATAAATAATAATGCCATTAATGTAAATGGAAGTGATTTTCGCTTTTACCAGACAGAAATAATGTTTGGTTTAGTGGCGGGTTATAGGCAGGGTTCAAACGAAAATACGAAAAATAACACTTTCACTATAGGTATTGGTATACATTATTCTATAATGACAAATTTAAAAGTTATAAAATATTATATTATAACATAATATATTTTTATTGCGGTTATATGTTTTTGTAGATCACACATTGAACCGCTACCTCGATGTTATCACGACATCGATCCTAACCAGCTGCCGCCCTGTCTACGTACCTAATAACAGCTGTAGTAGTAATACCTGCTTGTCAACAGCTAATCAGGAGAGCCGTACGCCGTCTTGCCCCTTAGGGGGAGGGTAAGTGTACGCGAAATCTATTGATGTTACGAATCGTTAAACTCGAGTTCGAGGCAATTAAACATTCATGCAAAATATACATTATACATAGTAATTTCGAAACGTCCGTCCAGATTATGCTATTAGCGAAATCCTGCGCGATGTCAAATACAACTGCACCACAATACCGGCTATAGGTAGGTAGAACAACAAAACAATAAATACCATAATAAACACTTTAATTGGTTAGGGATTCCAGTGCAACTATTCAGGGAAAATGAAACAGTAGTTTACAATTAATTATTCCAAAACTAATTTCGAATTGAACTAAATGGGGAACGGCGCGCGCGGTTTCACTTCGTCTTGGCTTTTTCGGGTAAGGGAAAACAGTTTCGACGGCAAACGGCTGCGATCGGCACCGATTGCGAAATTGGAAAAGTACAATATTTTACTTTCGGTTACGAACTTCCAGCATTTGACGCCTTTATCTCGTAATAATATATAAAATAATATCTGATTAAAGTAAAAAGTAGATGCGTACTTATATCTAAGCATATTATAAGAAGTGGCTAAATATTTAAAGACGTAGTGTCTTATGTTTCAAAAAAAAATTTAAGTGTTTTAACTCATGATTTTAAATTACAAAATACTAATTATTAAAAAAAAAAAGTTCAAGCATACTTGTACACTAAATTCCAATGAGATTAGTCTGTTTACTTTGTGTCTGCTCAACATAATATATTTATATACCAAAATAAAAAATTACTGAAATAACCGTAAAATGTTTTATTATTGTTAATCATTATTTTTATTGTGCGTCACAGAATAAAACAAAATTATTGTGTTTATGATATTATATTTTTGATTCTCATTTGCGGAGAAACCATTGACGCTTATGGCTTGTTTAAGGTTTATCAGTAGACTAAAAAATAAATAGTCTTAAAGAATTTTAAATTAATTTTATAATAGCCTAGACAACTGGCTTTTCTTTGACTTATCATCGTTCCTCCTTTATCAAAACTTTATTTCCACACGGCTTCAAAATAACATTCGTGAAGTAAAAGTAAATTGTCAATTTGTTTTTATTATTTTCATCTGCTTCGAAGGCGGTGTGAGAACTGAGAAGTAGGTACTAAAATCTTGAGAAACTAATTTGACATGGATAAAACTTTATGAAATTATCCGTAATTATTCTTTGAAAATAAATGTGCAAACATTAATAACTATGAATACCAACTGTACAATAATAATACTGAAAAAAGTTTACAACAATCACCACTGTTTTGGATTAGTAATATTGTTAATAACTTAAAGACCTTATATTATTATTGAAATAAAATTAAAATTGTTTATCTATGCGAAACATCTTAATCTCACATATTACGTTAACTTGGTAATTATCCAATCACTTAGTTAATCTATAAACATTTAAATAATTTGGATTTTTTTAGATTTTTGAATAATTCATAATGTACATAGTGTGGGCCAAGGCCACAATGTTTCCCCATATTTCTTGGATAACTTTTGATTATAAAATACTAACCACCATTATATTATTTTAGAATATAGTACCTAGATAGGTACAGCTATTTTTTTTTTAATGAATTTATGTTAGTACATTTTTGACTTTTTAAATTACCATTACGCTATAATCCTGTACATAATCCCTCTTTTAATTTTTTTTTATTTAAATACCATTACATTTTTATTTAGTATAAATTTATTCCTTTGCAAGAAATATTTTATACTCAATTCTAAAAAACGTCTATAGCAATTATTTCATTTAATTAATTGTCTTTACTTTGTACAAGTAGAATTATAATTTTAATTAACGCAAATTATTATTAAAACTTAAAAAGAAAAAAAAACATTACAAAACGAATTCAAGGAATTATAAAAATTTTCAAAATTTACTACAAACAAGTATTAAATTTGGGTTTGTTTAGTAAATTTGTTTAATAGTTAATGCATAAATATTAATTCAAATAATATTATATAATGCACAGTAATTTTTAATTTATTATTGCTCATTGGTACTATGAAAGTTGCTTTCTCTTAATACATAATGATTTCTCATTATTTGTTTTTAAATTTAGAATTTTTACAGATCAAAAATATAGGAAATATAATTTAATATGCCCATGTTTTTAGTTGTTATTGAATCAAAAACAAATACGACAACATTTTAGTTTTCCTCTACTATAATTTGTATAGTTTTATTAGTCTTATGTTAGAATGTTAGATCATATAGATATTAGATATACGTACGTTAATGAATGTTAACACGTTTTATGCAATGAACATTAATTGTATTCAAACTCAACAAATATATTTAGTAAAAATTGGTAAAATCGGTAATTTCGAGTTGAATAATTATTTTCATCTTTAAGATCTTAAGTTATATTGCAAATTATATTTATCCAGTTGCCTTGACTTGGTGACTTAATGGTTTATTAAGTTTGAATTAATTAATATTCGCTGAGTGAATTAAAATTTTAAAAATTAGGTATAATTTTACTAGCGAGTTACTTGTTTGTGTTAATTAAAAGTGCATTCAAAATTATTTATTTAATTTTTTTTTCTATTTTGACATTGCACATTTAAATACAAAAATATTATTCAGGACTCACGAGTACACTTCACGTGAGCAAATAAAATGTTCGAAGTTTATTATGATATGTGAATAATCACAAACACTCAGAGAGTTTTTAATTTTGATTTCGAAAATTGCATGCTCATTAGTTAATTAATACAAAATGATCATAAAACTGGTTAACAATGTATAAAACAACCATCACGCCAATTTATTATTTATATAATATAATACGACGGATAAACATTTTAATTATTTATTCCTCACAAGCAAAATGGTTTATAAATAATAATTATCAAAATCATAGGCAAATGGTTTTTTGGTCTGCGTACATAATCATTACAATCATGTGTATAAAAGAATATTAAATGGGTTTAGGTATATTTTTTTTTGTCTCTAGTAAAATATAAAAACATAAATTGTACCTATGGGATAAGAACCAAAGTTGTCGTTAAAATGTGTTTTTTCATTAATAACGACAGTGTTGAATTCATTTTAGAACAAAACGAGAAGTATTTTTAAAACATCATAATATTTTGTTATTAAGACCTCAAAACAAAATATTATATTATAATGTAATATTTTATTCCAATACAAACATCCAGAAAATAAATAACATTATGTACTGCCATTGTCTTAATATTTCTCGAAGCGGAAAAATTCTGTTCAGGATTATTTCACACTCTTTATAATAAACACGTCATAATCATGGACTTGAGTATCGTAAAAGAAACACAGTTTGTGATTACGAATCGCTAACAAAATGTGTTTGTTTCATTAGAATTTATTTCTGTTACGGAACAAATAAAACTCTCTAAACCGTGGCTTTTAACTTTTATTCCGTGTTGTTTATTATTATAATTTATTTTATTTTTATCGTCTTTTTTGTTCCTCAATAAACGTTGTTATTACTGCATTAAATTGTTTCTACGTAAACCTTAAACCTTAAAAATAAACGATGTTCGAAAACTTGCATTTCAATGACCACCGTTGGAAAAATAGAAAACAACCAAACAGCATTCATTTTCAATTTATAAATGTCTCGATTTTCATTTACACAATTACACGTATGTTTTATACAATATCCATGGTTTAGGCATAACAACAATACTTTTATGATATCATACTTCCACGACGTATTCTATTTTTTTTTTTTGCTAGTGGATAGTGAAGCATATAATATTATATTATATTAGCCATTTTGTTGTGTAATACTTTTCATAAATTTTCACTTTTATTAATTTTCGTTTTTTTTTTTTTTGAAGGGTAGGGACTCGATTATTTTCATAAAACATTACTGAAAGACATGCTGTTGGACTCTCATAAACTTGATTGACAACTGATAGATTTCACGGGCCACTCGAACACAAACCCCATGGATAATTTCTTTTTTTTTTTTGTTCGGTGGTCGCCAAGAGTACTTAACCGAAATATCTCTCACAGTAGTACCTACGTAATGTTTTAGATTTTTTCATTATTATTATTATTATTATTTTTCATTATTCCATTTATATTTATACACATTGCTAATGCCACCAGAATGATCTTTTGTATACGAACGTAAACAATGCCTGGGGCGAGTGACATATACCTTTTTTAGACCCGTAACGAACAACCACTTTGGTGTCAATCAAATGTTCATCGAGTGCTTTATGTACCCACTACTCATTTAGGCCCCAACACTTGAAACAAAATAAAAATGAAAATTTTTTTTGAACGGTGGGATAGGGGAAAAGAAAATATTAATTAACATATTTTTAGCCCACAGGTTTCAAACGAAATTCATAGTTGAAAAATGTAATAATATTTTACATTTTGTAATTATTCTGTACCTACGCTTGATTTATTATCACTATTGTAATTGTGTATTTGGAAATGGTTAATTTGTTTTGTAATTTTATGATTGTAACGATTC